>NC_142189.1:11922500-16922500 GCF_026936395.1 Plectropomus leopardus | reverse complement strand
TTATTTTGAGAGCGTGACACTGGACTCCGCCGAAGAAATCACCCCCACAGCTGATGCTACAGACGGGCGGGAAGAGGAGAGAGCCGGGGCGTTGTGTGGACCAAACACCCAAGGACCTTGGCCTTTGCAGGAAGGAGCCTTGCGCCTGACAGCGGGGTCTGTAGCCGACCCTCCAGACGTAGGGGAGGACAACGGATAGTCCCATCATGTTTCATGGCAGTATGGGACCCTCACAAGTGGTCATAGGTGAATGTAGCTGGTAAATTCTTTACTAATTTCCAGATCCTCACGGACAATACTACAACTATTACCATTATCTCTTGTAAATACTAAACGAGTACTGTACTGTAAATAGATTGTGCTTTAGCCGGCTCTTATATCTCCAGATTGTTTTAAAATGTATGCAACTTAACTATTCCATAATTAAATTTGTTTTACAAAGTGATTTGTATGTACTTGCATAAATCAAACAACACATTACCGCATTATATTATCATAATACTTTTTGAACCAAATTTAAACAGTATAAAGACCTACATTTGTAGCATTGAGATTCACAGTCAATACTAGAATGTAATGTCTCAAAAGTCATACCTGAGAAGCTTATGAAAACAAATAATGACACTTTATGTATTTTAAATTTTTATTTGGTAGATGACTGAAATACAAGGTAGGTGAGTACAATACATGGGTAAATAGCAAGTTTACAGTTGGAACAGAATTATAAATGCGTGTTGATCCCCAGGAGAAAATTGTGACATTTTACAGTTTTCTCTTATGTATGTTATGCAGATGTATTTTGCAATTTCACAACGTGACAGTGCCACAGCTACAGCTGGGACAGGCATAACATTGTTTTCCAACAACCCCAGCCTGTGCGTTGACAGACACATAATTAGCAGATGGATAAATTGTCTTGCTATAAAAACCTACATACAGCAGTTTCGATTTGGCAAAACAAAAAATGTCAGCATGTGCTTTTTGCACTGCAGGTGTTTCATAACAGAGACTGTGGTAAACAGAGAGCGGTACAACAGTGGTGATGACAAAATTAAACTGCGAGTGCACATATAAATATCAATAATAAACCCAAAATTACAAAACTGTTTGGTCACTTTTAAGGTGTTTTTAACCACCCTGCAATAAATCGATGCTAACCAGCCCTAGCACTGGAAACAAGCTAAGATGAGCTCCACAACAACATCACAGTAACACAATATACAGCCTACAGCGTTACATTGCAATAATTTAGCAGTGAAGCAGAAATGAGGCTGACTCGCCGTCGTTTGGAGTCCTTACGCGTTCAGTTAGCTCTCACCACTGAGAGAGTTACACAGCTGCTCCGGTGCTCTGTCGGGCTCATTGGCACACTGCTGCGCTGTAGTCCTGCTACAGTCCCGCTATGACCACATTCAGTCACAGGAAATGAAAAAATGTGCCTATTTTCATTTCTGCCTTTAAGTGATTTTGTTTTTTAATACACTAAACAGAAAATAAAAATTAAACCAATTTTTAATTTTCACTTTTGACCATGAAGAAGAAAAGCACCTTGTATTTCAATTTAAATGTTTGCATTTCAAAATGAAAATCCAATAACCACTTGTTTTTTTTATTTTTAATACCCATTTTTGAAAGGATAATCCAATGACCAAAAGACACACGGACCGACCCTCCACTCTCATCTGCGCGTCTACTATTTGTGTCTTTCGTGCATATGACTTGAAACAGTGTTTTAACATGAAGCTGGTTGAAAATCAGCAAAGTATTCTCCTTAAATCAGACCCTATGATTTGACAATCTGTTTGGGCATCTATACCAGGCTAGTTACCTTTTGGCTGGCCGAGTTTGTCTGTGTTACTTTTTTTTCCTCATTAAATTACATATCGATAATGAATTGGTATGAGAAACTGAATTACCAAGATGTATCAAAATGTATTTTTCAGTTACAGTAAGCTGTGACTTCACCCCAGCTAATTAAAGCTAGCCAGACGACAGTCTCCTTGCAGTTTGTTTTTTTTTTTTACATCTGTTTTGTGGTTCCTTTTTAGATCCACACTTCTACGATATAGTGATTTAGATAAAAAAAAGTTACATTATGATATTAACTTAGTTTTGCCAATCTGCCCTTTACACTTTTTACTCCTGCATTGTAATCAATAACAAAAACCACAAGGCAGTTGCTCAAGTTTGGGCTATCTGATGTCACTTTTTTCAACTGCATATGAAGCTGTTATGTGTGTTGCTCTGCAGCAGCACGGCCTCCTCACCACCTGCACAGTGGGCTCTGTGGCTGTGACTCCAAACTGTCAGCAGTGGTGCACTGCAAACAGCAAAACATCACTGTCCGCATCAACTTATAGGCATCCTCACTGTGACTCATTTCTGTGGTGCAGTTAACCACTGCCAGTTTGTTTTATTCTGTGACCTAAAAACAGCATTGTGGTGAGATACTGCACCCTAGACTGAAGAGCAGAAGAAATACTATCAAGAGACGAATCTCAGTGCATAAAATAACATATGGGTGATAAAATGTTATTGTTTGAGTGTGACATGCAATTTTAGTCATCACATGTAATCAGTGATTGTGGATTTCAAGCACTCCCAGTGGAGACATTTTATGAGAGCCAACAAGGGCTGCAATTTTTTGACAATGATACAATATATTTTGATATAATGTTAGATTTTGTGATATATAAGAGAGGGTCCAGGGTTTTTCATGGACAGTAAGTGAATAAATGCTTCCCTTTCTGTCTCTCTCAAAGTCATACACACTCACACGTAGATGCAAAATAAGAGTAAATCATTCCTATTGCAAAACAAATGAAAAAGCTCATTTTAGATGTCTGAAAAATGATTTCTTCACTGTTTTCTTTTGGGAAACATCATTATAAGATACGTATGCCAAAGTGATATTTCCAGTAAGCTGCTACTTGCTTTCTCTGTCTTTTTTCCCTTGCCTTGCTGGCACTTAGGCACAAAGGTATTTACTTTAGTTTAATCTTCTTGAGCTTTCTACAACCAGGCAACACGTCCACATAAATTCTTACATGGACAAATACACAAAGAGGCAAAACCCTGTCGCCTTGTTCTCTGCGAAGGTAGATTATCTGTGAATGCACGGAGAAATTTCTCGGGGGATGCTTTGGCGCCGAGTAATAAAACTCTGAGAGTGTTGCCTTTGCCAAGCTGAGACATCTGGTCACCTTATCACAGATAAGTGGGGGTTAGTCCTGGCATCTGCTAGAATTAATCCATTTTGCAAACACAGTTATCCTAATCTCCTAAATATGTCATTCCACAACTGTACAAAGCAGTAGGTATATTTTCACCTTTCCTTCTCCAGTGTGCACAAGATTGATCAAAGCACACTTCAGAGCTCCATGTCATGAAATGTGAACAGTGACACAGTATAGAAGTGGAAGACAAAAAGAGGTTGGAAATCGGTGTCACAACCTGCACCTGGCCAACTATTTGCTGGTGCCCAGTCTGGTCTACAGCTAGCCATCTAACATCCCTGCATGAATATTCATGTGGGCGGATTTCTCTTTTGTTGCCTGCCTAGTCAGCAGTCACAGAACACATGGTGAGTGTTGGCAGCGCCCGGCCTAGGTAGAGGGGCCGCGGACGGAGGCAGTGGCAGGAACCAGGACCTGTGAGGCTGACTGACATTTCCATCTGTGGCGAGGCCTGGTAATTATCGGGGAGAGGAGCGCCCGCAGCAGCGCGCCATCTGCTAGGGGAGATGGCTCAATGAGGTATGAGCACGAGCGGCACTCCGTCGGGCCACTGCCTGCCTCTGACATGAGGGCTCGCATCTGCTACCGAGGAGCCGGGCCGCCCAACACAGCCTGCCTGCCTGGCCGAGAGAGGGGGCTGACAGGAGGGAGGAGAGCAGCCAAGAGCCCCCTGACCCCCTCCACCCCCACCACCACCCACCGCCATCACTATCACCACTGCCCTGCCAAAGACACACTTGACAAACAGCAGAGCCCACTCGCAAGTTTCCATACAGATCTCATCAAGTTGTTGGTTGGTTGCAAAGGACACTTCTTAGTTCCAGTTCTTGCTGAGGAATCCATCATTGTTATGTCAGTGTCAATGAATGTTGGAAAAGGCATGCAGTGTGAGGTGAGACTGAGTGAACAAATGTATTATACAATGTGCATTTTTGGCAGTGGATAGCTCGGCTCAGTGGAGATATTCTCTACTGGTGTGCTTGTTACCAGGATTTGCTTCTGACTCATTTGTGAAGCACAGCTCTCTGAGACTGGTCGGTTGTGGGAGCCCGGCATCATATCACACAGCCTCCTCACACACCTGGCAGGTGTGTGTGTGTGTGTGTGTGTGTGTGTGTGTGTGTGTGTGTGTGTGTGTGTGTGTGTGTGTGTGTGTGTGTGTGTGTGTGTGTGTGCAGCGTGTGCGTCTTGTGCGCCTGTGTGCATTTCCCCGTGTGTATCTTGTCCTCATCTCCTCATTGTAGCTCTCATTTTGTGCTCAGCATGGTTAGTCCAACTGTGGTTCTGTTATTACACTCTGCCCACAGACATAGGCACACACTTTCAGAGCCACACTAACATCCCATTAACAATGAGCACAGAGCGCAGGCCCACTGCTCACTGAGCAGGCAAGATGGCTAACCACGGAAAAAGACAGCTGTGTGCATTATTGTGTGTTTGTGAGGTGTGAAACCGAGAGAGTTTCTGTTTTGTTGGCTATTCTTGTTCTGCTTAAATGTGACCTCAATTTAAAGAGATTTTGCAGATACAGATCTAAAATTATTGTTTATCATGTTTAGAATGCAGTCATGGCAACAGTTGTACAGAGGGAATTTGTTGTGAGTAAATTTGTAAGTGGCTTCTGCATAGTACACAATGTTTAAAAAAAAAAAAAAGGGAACTGTCATAATCATCCATGCTGCTCTGCGGAATGAGAAACAAAGCCAGCACAGCTTTCCTTTTTATGTTTGTGTAGCCAAACACAACCAGTTACAACAAAAAGTAGACTCAATTAGTTGCCTCTTCTTTCTGGTTTCACTGGTCACTTGCTCTCATGAAACGTAGTCAACAAATCTTAGTGATAAACTTGTCTTGATGTGCAGTGTGAAGGATTTTGTGGCATCTAGTGGTGAGGACTTCACATCGGACCCAGCTGAAACTTCAGCAGTTTCATATGACAAATCTATGTTTTTCTTATGATGTTCAGCTTGTTGCAAAAGGGCTGCTAACCGCTAATATGTACTCACCTATTTTTGCTGATTACTTTAAACATAGACGTTTAGGAGGTTTTTACCAGAACCCAAATTATCCAGGTCTCAACCTTTCCAAAACAAACAGACCTGATCATTTAAACAGGTAAAAACTGTAAAAAAAAAAAAAAAACAGTTTCACATTAAAAAACTGTTTTTCCAATGCAGTTTGGCACGTCATAGAGAGGCTGCTAACTCCAGTGGCTGATGTGAAAATCTGAATGGCCATATCAAGAGCCAGTTTTCTCTTTGTCCGTTTTTGGGCTACTTCTGAAACGTGGCAGAGCAACAAGGTGGACTCTGTGGACGAGGACCCACTGCTTATTGCATAAATGACTCATTCTAATGTGACAAAGACACAACAATTGTTATTTTCAGATGATTATACATTAAAGATATCATACCTATATTCCATTTTGTGAATATATATCCCCCCTAAAACCTACACACTAAACCTTTAAGGCTGAAAGAGGCCCATTTTCTGCAGTGCAGAGTAAAGCAGTTTATCTGTGGCAGTTTCTGTAACTCGCTAAATATCACCTCCTCCTGTTTTAGTTCTTAATCATCTGTCAAGTCGCTGACAAGTTGTTGTGGAAGTTGTTTTTACCTTTGTGGATCAGTGTTTTCATACTGCCCTCGTGGCTCTTGCATCACTTATTACCACTTGAGGTTTACTCTAAAGGAGTGAAAGAGCAAAGGAGTCAGGAGAGGTAGAGAGGGGTAGGGAGTGAGAGAGCAGGAGGGAGAGAGAGAGGTAGAAGAGGAGGGGGGCAAGCAAGAGAGAGAGGGAAGCACATCTCTTCATCGCAGGATTTTATCTGACTGTTTGGACAGATTGGTAGAATTCAAAATGCAGCAGGGGCCTGTGATGTGGCAATAAAGCGTTTGCCTTTGATCCCGCCTCACAATTTTTTTTCTCCCCTGCACATGTGCACGTCAAAATCAATTAGATCAACTCTGAAGAGGCGAGGCAGCTGCGCATCCGCACAACAAACCTTTGCATCACCTTAGTTTACCAACAATCTGGTTATTATTCTCATTGTCAACTCATTGATACTAACTCCAGCACTGCCGTCACCTGCATGCACAACAAACTTCAAGGTGTGTGAAAGATGAAATGGTACACAAATAGAATCTCCATCTTAGCAGACAGAAACACATGCTTACATCCTAGCCGCAGCTGTCAATTACCTACAAAAAAACCCTCTTTGATAAGAAAAATTTGAATTCCCCCCACCCCCCTCCCTACACTTGGAGTGGCTTTTTCAGATGTCGTAGCACTTATGAGAAATTTGTGACAGCATCAACAGCGCCTATTCCCCATTCAGCAGCATTAACTCTGTGCCATGTGTCTAACAAACGGAGGCCATTCTGGAGCCCTTAATGACAAGGCTGCTCCGCTCCTCTCCTCTCCCCCTCGCTCTTTTCAAATTGCTCTCTAAATGAAGTACAGCTGTGTGGACCAGGTGCTGCCATCCCCCTTTCAGAAAGAACAGGAAATTATGAAATCCCCAAATCCTTCACAAATGGCGGGCAGGAGGGAAGGTTGGAGAACGTCAGCTCGGCTTGCCTGGTCTGTAGCTACACGTCTCTTGTCGGTGGATGATCTTTCATTCGCGTTCGTCATCAAGCTCTCTCCATCCACCGCTCCGACCCAGAACCTATCACTTACGAGTGTCGGGGCATACAGCGGCTGTGCTGATATGTTCATTTAGTTCTGTGTCGTTTTGACTGGTGGTATAATTTTTAGAAACATGTATTCATGCTGGTGGCTGCATCTTATCCGCACAGACTTTGGGGAGCAAATTTCTGCATTAATGCCTGATGTTAGTTGGATTGCAATTACTGAAAATATTCCTTTCGTATGGATTTTTTGGAGGCTTCTCCTGACTGCAGATGTAACATTTCAATCAAATAAAGTGTGTTAAACGGTTTATGACTAGGCTGAATACATTTGACGTTGTCACATAAAAAAGAGCAGTATGTCATCTTTTCAAATGAAGATTTTACCTCAAACCTGCAGTAGCTAACAGAGAATCTGTCTAATATTCAGAGCTCTGTGTTTGTTCTCTGTGTTCTAGACAACAGAAAGAGCACAACTGCTGAAGTAGGCCTCCTGCTCAGGAGACTGTCAATGTGCAGCTGTCAATGTCTCCATAAAGCCCCATATCCATAATAGACAAAGCACTCATCAAGCCTCAGCTTCATCTGGCCTCCCAGATGCCCCATCACCAGGGGCAAATCCCATCCAGGACTGAGCGCCGCACCATGCAGCCAGATGTGAGCTGGCAACATGGCCGTGGGGTCAACACATGGCAAAGGTAGACCCAATAAATGAATTATACTCTGATTATCATAAATGTGGCATCTGAGCGCGGCGCTTGTGTTGTGTTGTGTGCAGTTTGGAAGGGAAATGCTGGGACATACTGTATCAAGTACACTTCTGCCTCTCAAACACACGCACATGCACACAATATAAAGTCTGAATCCAAATTTCATCTTGTTAATGTAAAAATGTGGCCTATAGGAGTCAAGTGTGTTTGTGCTTTTTCTATTCATTTACAAATTACTCAAACTTTGTGCAGGAAAAAATGACAGGGGGTAACATGATGGAGCCAAAACATATTTAGGATTCTCAAAATGATTCCATGCCATATGCCCTGTATTTGTACATAATTCCACAATGTTCTAGGTCGCTCCCCCAAACATATTCTGTTTCGTCACATGCCAAAAAGACCTTTTTCCCCCCCAACCCTCCCTTCCACGGTTCGACACGTTTGCATGCGGTATCTGGCTGCCCTGGCTCCCTGTCTTCCCCTTTAAAATGCCATGCCAACTTCAGAGGACCCAGGTGTATGGGTCCGTTATCAATTCCACTAACAAGCGTGCTTACTGGGATCACAGGACGCGTTGTGGCTTGCTTTAAAGTCCCCGTCTGTAGCCAAGGCTGACCTGAATTGGAGACATGCGGCCCCCTGCTGATAGCAGCCAACCTCTGATGGGCAGTCCCTCTCCCAGACTTGGCCAGCGCTCCGCCTGGGAAGGAGGAGGGGAGAGAAGAAGAACTCTTTGAAATGCTGGAGTTCCATGAAGAATTGAGAAGCAGGACAGAATCAAAGGCTTCTGATATAGGAAAGGAAGAAAAAAAATATAGAATCAAGACTTGGAGATGAGGAAAAAGGGGAAGATCGGGAAAAAAAGCTCCCCCTCCATCACACACATGCACACACTAGATCACATATACACTGCCAACAAAGGAGATATCTGAGGTTGCAAAGAAAACTTATCTATCTCTTTGCCACAGAGGCCTCCACATGAAAAATAAAAGGAAAAATGTCTCTGCAGCTCTGAAGCACAGTGACATGTAGCCCGCCGTACATGCATACACAGTGTTAACATCAAAAAACTAAACTTTACTGTAGAAATTACACAGTATAGCCCTTTTTACATAGAGATTGCACTGTAGGGCTGCTATGAGGTCCCTTCTTTATGCCTCCTTTGCATTTTACATAGAACTAAACAATGGCGGCATCGTTGCGCTCCAGTGTGTGATTATACATTGCGTTGCGCCTTTGCAGAATCAAAAGAGGCCTGGCGGGTCATGATGTGTATCACAAAGGCATCCGCCTCTAGTGTGACATAAAACATAAGCGTCGGTAGCTCTTTAAAAACAACAACAATGGCATTAAAAAATTATTTACCAGTCCTTATTTGGTGGCTTATTCTCGTGATCTGTTCAGAGGGTAAGGAGCAGTCGAATGTCATTATTTTCTGAGTTTGTAGACCTTTACTGCCGTTGTTCTTCTTTGAATTAGCCGCCAACTGCTAACAGCTGCTTTTAAATCTCCTGCAGTGGCTCGCACTTATAACATGCCGTCAAAATGCAACACTACCTGTCCCAGCTCAAAGGCGAGACGGTTCCGGCCCCCTCTCTACGATAGTACGTTACACATAGAACGGTGAGGAGGCGCATTGTTTCCACCTTGAACAGGCAGTGTAAAAGCGGATTATATCTTCAAGAAGTATGGTCATAATGCTATCATTTTTAAAGATAATTATGTATTTCTTTGTGTGTTTGCATGCTTTGTCTATTTTAGTCTTCCACACCACTACATGAACAATAGTGAAGGTCTGTGCATGATAAAAAGAAAATGGGTGCATGTGTTAGAAATGCGTCTCTAAGTCGGCTCTTGCTGCTGCTTGTATTGGTGGTGATGGTGGCAGCTGAAGGCCATTATGTCCAGGTGGCCTAGAGGATGCAGGGGCTTTACTGAGAGCTCTACACACCATACACATGCACACACACACACACACACACACACACACACACGTGCATACACAGAAAGCTTCACAGCTGCTAGGGCCCACTGCATGTCAATTAGGATGGCAGAGGATGTACAGGGACACATGGACATTCACACAGCACATGTATAATGCATGACAGGTTGGATGAACTGTATTGAGGTCTACTAGTAGTTTGGATCTAGTAACTGTGTGTAAAAAATATATATATTATATTTGAGGCAGGATCACACACCTGAGGTTCTCACTGGCAGGTCGATTTAATTTCTGTTGGCTTGTGATGTTTGAACAACATTTGTGTGTATGTGTGTGCACAAGCGTACTTGTATTTTTATGTGAGTGTGTGCTGTATATGTAGCTTCTTATGCTGCTCACACATACACAAAAATAAGTAGGGACTTATTGCATAGGGTGGTTTCCCGAGAAAAAGAGGAATTGAAATTGTTACGACAGCCATTATTTCCCCGGAATCTACCCTCATTACCATTCTCACCTGAACCTAAACAATTTCCATGGTTTAGTGCTCAGTGTGCAGCAGAATGCCGAGTGATAAAAGATCTTTAAACAGTAGAGAAATAATTATCATTCTTATTAAGTTTCGCCAGACAGGAAAGGACCACCAGATTCCATACAAAAAAGGTCATTTTTAGCATTAGGGTGACATAAACAGCCATAAATCCTTATGCTACTTTTGCATGTTTGCACATTCAAATTGTCTACCAGTATCTTTGTTCAAATGTAATCAAAGTTTTGCCCCCTCACACAAAATAAAATCCATTTAAGGTCAAAGTAACTCAGAAGTTATGTGCAGAAGCTAGCACATTATGCTGATTACTCTTATGAAAACTGCATGTACTGGGGTGAGGGGTCACCAGAGCTTAATTCCGTTTTCATGTTTTGTTTCACACTAGCCAAGCTGTGGGTGTCTGTGTGTGAGGCAGAGTTTGCTATTGGCCTTGACAGCACGCAGTGTAATTGGCTCACTAAGGTGATTCAGTAATCGCCTGAGTGACACCTTCCCTGGCAAATTTTGACATTGGAGGTGGATGAGGATGCTGTGGGCTTCAAGTGCCAAGGGAGCTAACCTTGTAGGAAAACCAAATTTAAAGCAGGGAACTGTGGAGGAGACCCGCTTCGTTCAGTGTGTTTGCATCATGATGAAAAGGTGCAATGAATCAAGACTTTTTTTTTCCTTTTAACCTTATTGACTTCATGCAATTGTCCTTGTTCATGACTATGTTTAAAATAGTCCTCTGATTTCATCATCTGTCCTTTTCTGCTTTCTGTTTGACCTTCTATTCCTTTCGCCCCCTCAGTCTCAACTTACTTTTTACTTCAGTGGATCCTCACTTCTGCTGCCCCTCTCTTCTTCTCCATCCCCATCACACCTTCATCCTCTTCCTTCTCCCTCCCCCTTGTCCATTCCCTTAACTTCTCTTCTCCCTCTCTTCCGCCTCCTCCACTTCCTTCTCCTCCCTTTTGCTCCTGGCGTAGCTCATGGAGAGGAGGAGCAGCCAGCGCTGTTCTGTTCCTCAGGACTGTCCTCCTCGTGCAGAACACAGATGGTTATTATGGAGCTGCACATAAATTGATTATGTTGGAAATTAACTGTTGCTGTCAAAGGCAGCCGCCAACCTGTCCCAGTGTGTCCCTGTGCCCGCTGATGCATAGGATCCAGCTGATGGACCAGATGTTTGCACAGTGCGCCGCTCCTTTTAAGGTCAGCACAAAAGTGGTATGGGGCCTCTCTGATCTCCATCTCTTTGTACTTTCAGCCTGTGCCATCTTGCCTCTTGACATTTTGAGGAGGGAAAATGTGACTTTTTTGATTGTGGATTGGATGATGGTGATGTTGCAGTGGTAGATGTGTTTTATTTTCACAACGAAATTTTTTTTATGTCGCCACGCCGGTGATAGCCGAGGCCAGTGGTATTATATTTTCATGTTTTCCGTCCTTACGTCGGTATGTATGTATTTTCCGTGTTTGTGAACACGATATCTCAAGAACACCTTGAGCTTATTTTTTAAGATTTGACACAAATGTCTGATTAAACTTTGGTAGCCACAGGTCAAAGGTCAAGGTGAATGCGGTCTTGCATCTATCCCATTCTTGTGAACGCAATATCTCAAGAATGCCTTAGAGGAATTCTTGAACTTTGGCACAAACAATCACTTTAGACTAAAGAACAAACTGATTAAGCCATTTTAGTTATTTTATAAAATATTATATGTAATGTGTTTCTCCTCGCTAAACGCTCCTCGTTTAGTTTTTGCAGACCCAGTCTGTGTGTGCAGAATTTGTGTGAGTTCTTTTGAGACTGGAGGTTCCTGCTAAGTAATGTTGAATCTATGGGAGGTTGAGGCAGGCCTTACACTTGTGCCAAAAGACCATGTAGTCTCTTCAACAACACCAGCATGCCAAGAGTCTCCAAACGCCATCCCCTAAATAGGACTGTCTTCCAGCAGCTCATTACAGGTTGGTCTGGATAAGCATGATGGGTGACTCCTGGCTGTGGCCTCAGGGGACAGGCAGCACAATGCCAAACTCAGCAGAAAGTCAGGTCTTAGGAGTGTTGCTACATTGTTTTCCAGGCCTGACCTTGATTTCAGGCCCACTCCTGCATGTTTCCGTATGCATGGCAGAGTACGCGGGGCTGCCAAATTGTGAGCCAAACAGGCAAGAGACACACACACATACACACACACCAACGCACAGACACATGAGTGAACACACACACAGACATTGGGCCAAATCCCATCAAGAAGGTTAACTTGCATGGAAATGTAAGCTGAATAAGTTTTTTTGTATCATAAAATTAACTAAAAATATTTACAAAATTGGGGGCAATTATCAAGATTTTTTCACATGCAGCCTAATGTACATAATGTCATAATTTTAGACTTTTTCCATTTTCCTTTCTGCTATGAATGCACACATTCTGGGCTAAATCAAATGCATGGCTGGCGTTCCATTTTTATAAGAACATTTTGTTCTTGTTTAATGTAAAATTCTGGTTTATTTTTATATTCATGAAAAGAGAACATCTTCTCTGATGCACCTCCACCCTGGCGTTAGATATGTTAATACCTCTCCAGTGCAAAAGCCTCTTGAAGCATTTTGATTAGCACCACTCAGGAGATGAAGATCACTTTTAGGATCTTTCTAGTAAAAGCTGTCGGATGCTTTCAGCAGCTCTCAGGCAGAATAAAGCCTTGTTGGTCAGTGAACTAGCCGAATCCTGTCTCAGGCCAGAGAGGCATAGTGACATGAATATGAATGTCAGCAGGTGATAAACAGAGTGGATTTCTGGGACGTGTGACTGTTTGCGACACATACCCCTCACACCCCAGATGTAGGCGAGCTGGGGAGGCTGCCACTCAATTTGACGACATCTGAGCAGCTAGCAGCAGTAATTGGCTACAACAGCCTGACTGTATGGAAACGAGTCTCATAGGAAACTTCTATAATACAGAAAGAGATATACAGTACGGACTGACAATTACTGTATATCACCTTTCTGCAAATGAAATGCAAATGTTTGCCTGGATAGCAACATACAACAGATATATATGTTAAATTTCTCACAGAGAGTGTGCTTAGGTAAAACAAGTGTGAAACTGTTTCAATGGAAGTATAACAAATATCACGCCAGTTCAGTTTAATCACATCACAGATACTTGAATTTAAATCTAGTCTCCAAAGGCTTCTACATAACCTTTGGATCTTGGACGAACTGGGGGAATTTAGGCGAGACAAGAAAGGACTCAAGCACATTTTTAAACTATTTAGAAAACAGTATTTATTTTTAATATGTAGACTTCTATCGGAGCAGAAAACATTCCAACTAAAATAGAGTCAACATCACTTTTGGTACATGCCAATCAGGGATCATGAATCTCTGAATGGCCTATTAGAGGGTTACTCAGACACATATGTAGCCACAACAGTAGAAAATGTTCAAATAAGGATGTTGCTGCTAAAAAGCTACAAATTTATACACATTTTTAACACAGCAGAACAGAGAATATATACAATGAACGCAGTTTTGAGTGTCACCAAATCAGTATCTGACCAAATGTCTCTCCTCCTGTTCCTGAGTTATAATGTTTACTAATGGCTGGACAAGACTTTTGGCAGAACATAATGTCACAGTGAAGTTCACTTTTGACATTCTCTTTGATATAAATAGTCGTCACTTAATAATTTTGTCCTATTAGACATTTGTGTGAAATTTTGTCATAATCAGCATATGAATTCTTGATTTATGGCCAAAAACATGTTTTGTGAAGTCAGTGACCTCTAACCAGTGAACACCAACATATAATCTGTTCATCACTGAGTCCAGGTGGATGTTTGTGACAAATTTAAGGAAATTCCCTCAAGGTTTTACTGAATTATTGTGTTTGTGAGGTAGAGGGATAGACAACCAGCAAACATAAGAGATAGAGATAGATAGATAGATAGATAGATAGATAGATAGATAGATAGATAGATAGATAGATAGCGACCATAATATAGTCAATCAGAAGTGTTATTGTATCTCTACAGTGCACAAGATCATAATTTCCTGTAGATATGTTAGCTTGCATGTTAAAGATGAGCAAAAGCCTGTTCTTTTGAAGAATGTCAGTAGGCCCCGTTGCTTAAAAAAGATGTCTGACATTTTGTTGATCCATTCACCCAATCACCCACCCACTCATTCAGACTTTGTGGCTCTGTAATACCAACACCTGATTTCCCTCCTTTTTGGCATTATTTTCTCTGCAAACAACATCTGCTCTAAATATTTGCTATAGAGCATGTAGTGGTAGAAACACTAATAAGCAGTTGGATTTTCTTTATTTTATTTGATTATTGTTCTTTGTTGTTATTTATTTTGAATGTCATACTTCTGCTTCAGCACCATGAAGTTTCTCCACATCACCAGTCCTACTGTGTCTTAGAGTGGAACTGTTTATTCCTGTTTGTCTTGCACAGTAAGCACAGCAGAGGATGCCCAACATTTCTTCAATGAAGGACCCATTGCATAGTAATTATAGTTCTGAAATGTTTGAAGAAGTTTATCTTCTTTTACAACATATTTGTGTAAAATATCTTTCAACTGCCAGGCAGAGTAGGAAAAAAGGCAAAGAAAACAAATTCAGGATTTCAGAGCAATGTGCGTTCATTGTTCCCCAACTTAGATTATGGGAAAGAAAAGGCTGGAGGATTTCTGGTGATTTACACTCCTCTGTGTGAATTAAACGTAGGAATCTCCTTTTCTTCTCATCTCTATCAGGCTGGAACACCTTGGGCTGATAGGAGCTCAGAGGTAGCTACAAGCTTGAATTAAATTTTCCATGTTAAGTGTGTGCGCACGCATGCGTGGGCATGTTCTGGTACACATCTGTGTGAGTGTCTGTGCATACCTTCTTGTACTGTATGTCTGTGTGGGTGTGAGTATGGTAGTGGAGATATTTTCCAATCACCGCTCTGCCGGTTTCTCATTGTTCTGGGAAGCTGTTTGCCACTCTGCACGATTAACAGTATTATCTGTACCTAGCCCAGTCAGCCAGCCAGTCCTTGGGCCATTGTGTTCTCGTCAGGGGTGAGTGCTCTGGGCGCTGCGTGTCACGCCTGCCCCCCGACAGTAGGGACAGGCTTGGCTAGGCCCAGGTGGGACGTGTTGGCATTTAGGCACTGTCCGCTGCAGGAGGGAAGGGGGAGACAGGAGGGGGGAAAGTGGCTTCCACAGCAGGCGAGAGGCAGAGAACTGGTCCCTTTGCCCATCCAGAGCTCCAGTTTAGGGGTGAGGAGGGGTGAAGGGGCGAGGATGGGAGGCCCCCGGGGGCCACCTTTGTGAGCCCTGAGCATCAAGCTCCATCTGGTCACTCTGCAGAGAGGACAGTGTGTGTGACAAGCCTGCTTTTAGAAAACAGAGTGGCCTCATGCTTTTGGGTTCTCTCTGCCCTCCTCTGCCTCATATTCCCACTCTGATGTGTCTTGATGTTGTCACACGTGAAGGACAAAACAGATATTGACTTGTTTGCAAAGATGGAATGTAACAAAGATATTTAAGTCTATTCTGTGGAATTTGATCTTCACGTAGTCCCATATTATGCTACTTTGTTCTTCTACTCTTCTGCCTTTTAAAGGTAAAAAAATATTTGGCTTTATTAATTTTATAGATATAGTTTGTAGTTTCTTTTGAAGATTTTTAGAATGAAACATATGTTTTTTATAGATCAGTAGCAAATACCAGCTGCAATATTAAAACCTTTCTCAGTCATCATTGCATAGATATTAATGAGCCAATGTTAACAAATTGTACAACCAGTCAGAGAGCTCATTCTGCCTACACCATGAGTACTTTTACTGTTGATACTTGTACTTTGTCAGTGAAGTTGTAAATGTAGAAATATTAGTTGTAACAGAGTATTTTCACATTGCATGATGAAAAAAGAAGAAAGACAATATTTCTTTCAACATCCATCCACCCATCTATCCATCCATCCATTTTTGTCCGCTTATCCAAGGCCAGGTCGCGGGGGCAACAGGTGGAGCAGAACATTCTAGACGTCCCTCTCCACAGCAAAGCTTTCCAGTTCCTCCTTGGGGACCCCAAGGCGTTCCCAGGCCAGATGAGATATGTAATCCCTCCAGCGTGTTCTGGGTCTGTCCAGGGGGCCTCCTACCAGTAGGACATGCACGGCACGCCTCCAGTGGGAGGCGCCCAGGAGGCAAACCACCTCATTTCAGGGCTTGTATCCACAATCTCATTCTTTCAGTCACTACCCAGAGCTCATGACCATAGGTGTGGGTTGGAACATAGATTGACTGGTAAATCAAGATCTTCGCCTTCTTGCTCGGGTCCTTCTTCACCCCCTCCATGAATCGCCACCTTACCATGGTGGAGGGGTTTGTGTGCCCCCGTGATCCTGGGAGCTGTGTTGTCTGGGGTTGCTAGCCCCCGGTAGGGTCTCCCAAGACAAAGTGGTCCCAGGGGAGGGGCCAGACTAAGAGAAGACCACGTGGGTATGGGGTCACAAATAACAGTATTAGACTACTATATGGGACAGCAGAATTATACAAAATGGTTTTGTTTTTTTTTTCAAATTAACATGATTATTATCTCAGAATTAGTCGAAAAGAACGGTCCCCTTTTTTTGGAATTGAGGAGATGTTAACTATAGCTTTAAATACTGCTGTTTGTTTGCATGTTTATTACCTGTTCTATAAATCTTTAAATATATATATTATTGAACTTATATTTTGGCACATCATGTTTACTTCAAGGACACTGAAAGATACTAAATCAAGAGGCAAACACTCATATGGAGCCTTTTAACCAAATCTGTGTCTTATTTGATTTGGGGATGTAGTCTCCTCTGATGTAAATGTCATATTAGCATACCATTGACAACCTACTGGACTGAAGCTCTCCATCTCAGCTCCTCTGTCTCTTGCTTCCTCCCGGCCTCTCTCACAGCTGACCTCTCTGCCCTCTCCTTTGATGAACTCATGAATTCATTGCCCTGGTTCTCGGGCCCTCCTCTTCCTCTCCTGCTCTTTACCCCTCTTCCCTATGCTGTATAATTGACTCAGCTGCAGCCTTTGTGATATAATAGCTAGTTTACCTGGCAGAATGACATTTCACAGGCTCTGAGCCACCATAAAGCTAATTGTTCTAGAGCGAGAGGGAGAGAGCAGTGTGTATGTGTGTGCAGCTGATGATAAGAGAAGAGCGGCCGCTCCATTTGTGCTGTATAGGCCAACGGAGGGTTAGAAGTGACATTTATCTCCACATTGAGCCTCAGACCCAGCCATGGCCTGATGTACTCTCTCTGCCCCCCACACCCCAACCCCTGCTCTTTCTCACTCCAATTTTGTCTCTATTACCTTCTATAGACTTTTTGTAGCTTTATTCCTTTTTAATAACTGTTGTGCATGTGTGTGTGTGTGTGTGTGTGTGTGTGTGTGTGTGTGTGTGTGTGTGTAAGCATGTGAGTAGTACATACCACCTCAAGACCTAAACTAGTCATCCTGCACAAGAAAGATGGGGTCTTTAATTAGGCTCAGTGGCTCTATTTCTCCTCTCAGGATTCAATATAATGTGGAGGGAAAAGCATAAATACACACGCGTAGAAAAAGGTGATTTCTCTGTGGTATAATTTGTTGCGTTGCTTGTGTTTGCTCAGTGCTATTTGCCCTGTCCATCTGTCTTCTTTAAAATGAATATATGGTATGAGTCCATTTGTTCTAAACAAATGTGTGTTCCCAAATTAGGCTCTGCTGTTTTTACTGAAATATGGTACACATCGCATTTCACAGCACAGATGAAGACCTACGTCATTTTTGATATTTAATTTAAATGTATACTAGGGACATTAAGAGTGCATATTTATGATGACGTATTAGGGCCATTGTAGGTAAAATAAATAAATAAATAATTGCATACACACATACATAAATGCATAATTACATAAATACAAGCATTCCTGGGGGGGGGGGGTTATGTGTTAAATTTATGAGAAAAAAACAAATAATTTCTGAGCTTGCAGTGAAACATTTACAAGAAAAATCTTGGAAATACTGTTTTTTTTTTTTTCAGAATATAGCCACTCTTCCCCATCTCTGTACGTATATATTTTTTAATATTTATCTGCAGTGACCACTGTATATCATAAATATCATAAATATGACTCTTCGGCTGAAAAACATCAAGAATCATACAAATATATTCTATATACTGTATCTCTATTTGTTACAGGGTACTTAAAGTGACAAGCACTATATGGACACATTGGTGTTGCTGTTAGCCTTAGGTCAACATGTAGCATTGTGTAGTTTTAGAAACGGGTGGATGATCAATTAAGTCAAAGTGCATGAGGAATGATCAACCTTTTCCAGCGAAAAGTCCCAGAGCCAAGTTTTCTGGTAATAAGGTTATGCAATAGCAGCTGAAAATCTTTTTTTTTTTTTTTTGTTCTTCACTGATATAGTTTCTCAGCTGGTTGCTGTGTTGTAGATGTGTAATCCAAAATGTGTCTGTACACTGTGACATCACTGTTGGATGTAAAAATTGAGTGTTAATGAGACTCATTTTCAATTATGGGTAATGGCCAGCGGTTCCTCAGGGCTCTGGGAACTGCCAACACCGCACCAAGTGGGAAAGATTACATTTTTTGTTCCAAATGTGGAATTATCAATCACAACATCCTGTGAAGGTTGTTGCTGTGGTTGCAGTGGAACAGCCATAAATCCAATAACTACCTTGACTTAATTTAATAAGAGTCTTTTGATTAGTATTTGATGAAAGTTTCTGTTCTAAATAATGTGTCCTTCTCTCGTGTTTTTATTACTGTATTGGAAATGCATACTGTATACTTTGATTCCTTTTTGGCACTAATTTAGGTAAATGTACTGCAATACTACAGGAAGGTAAATTGTGATTCTCACTGTGATTTATTGTAAAATGTATCTTGCGGGGTCCAGGAATTGAGATATAGCAGTGGACTCTACCCATCATTCCACCGAATCAGATTCTTTATATAGAGTCTGACAACACACTCAGAGAGTAGAGACCCACCACTGACATGTTTTGTATCGATTGTGTCTGTCTGACATTCAGATAGCCTTGTCTAGAATTTCAGCAGAGAGAGAACGAGATAGAGGGACAAATATAGAGAGAGAAGAGAAAGGTCCCAGAGCGAGAGCAGCTGCTCACCAGTGCAAGAAGATACATTTCATAATGAGAACATATTGCTATTGATTTCAACTTTGAATGGGAGCATTGATTTGATTGAACAGTCATTACATCGTGACCCTTAACAACCCTAATGTGATCAGACTAAAAGCATGTCTAATGTTATCTACTCAGGGAGGGATTTTTTTGAGTGTATGCATTGAAAAATATGCTTATTCACTTCTTCCTGTGAGTTAGATGAGGACTGATACTTCTCTCGTCTCTCTATGGCAGCGGTGCAGGAAAGTGGTTGGGTTAGTTTAGTTGAGCATTAATACTGGAAGTAGAGGGAAACAGCTAGCTTGGTTTTGTTCATAGCTCAAAAATATCCCTACCAGCACTTCTAAAAATAACTAATTGCAAGCAACAAGTGGAGACTTATGAAAATCACTGCACCCAGTCTTTGTTTGCTCAAATATACTTCCCCATGAACCAGAACTTGTAATTTCCACCTTTGTTTATGAGCGGCGGTATCTAACAAGTTGGATTGTTGACCGCTGTGTCTACAGCTGCTACTGCCCAGCACGTATCATTGCGATGCTAAAGAGGCCTCTTTGCTTTGGTATCTGATGCCGAGATCGCTGACAAAGCGAAGGTATTTGACAAGCTTGGAGTGAGAACGAGCTGGTGAGACTGAGTTTTTGAACTAGCAACATTTGACCTAAACATGCGAAAGAAAATTGTAGAAGTTAGCTTAAAATTATACTATGCAGGAATTGACGGCTTGTGTTTGTTAACAGTACTGCCAGTGAACCTGAAACCCAAACCCAGATTTACTCTCGTTTGAAGCAAGCTTTGTCTGCTGGCATTTCATCCCATGTTGTTTTTTTTATTTTTTTGAAATATCTTGTATCATATACCTTTAACTGAAAGGAAAATAAAAGATCTACAATGATGCTACAAATTACATTTGAAAATCCCACATTTTCTGATTCAGTCATACTTCAAGTAAACATCCTTTCATGTCACCGTTGTCATATTAAATATATGGTAATACATCCATCCATGCTGGCAGGTTGTGAGGAGGCATGTCCGCCTGCCTCTGTGTTGAACAGACTGTGGGATGTCACTGTAGCGTCACTAGGTTTCTTCTGCTCTGTTCCTGTCAAAAAACCCACAGGCCCACCCATCCAAGATGGCCTCTCTGCTTCCCACTTAGAGAAATAGATGGAGTGTTTAAGTGTTTTTGTCGAGTCAAATGGCACCAGGCAGATGACTGAATGCCATTACCATAATTTACCCTGATGCAGGCTGTCAGGGTGTATCATCAGCAGGTCTGTTCCCTGCCCTATGGAGCTTCCAGGAGCTTATAGACAGGTGTAGCACTCCGCAGTCGCTCTGTGAAGCTCCGCGCAGGTTCAGATCGCTGCTTAGTTTGGCGAAGTTTTGTTTGTTGTCTGCCACAGCTTGTCACCAGTAAAGTTAGCTTCACTTCCTCTTCTCTGGTGACAGCTGAGGGGTGCTGAGTGGCACTCGTCCTTCAGTCTGTCTGTCCGTCCATCCCCACCTGTCTCTCTCTGCCAAAGCTTTCAGTGGCTGCCCGCACAAATCTGTCAGGCAGATGGGGGGCCGGCTTTTTACATGTCACTTGAGGGACGCCCAGGCAACACAATCTGCGGCCCACAATGCAGTGTGTTTGAACCTTGTGAAACCCGAATGGAGAATCGATGCAGTGCCATGCACGGCCCAGATTCTCTGAAGAATCCCTCCGTATCCTGCCTGTCTGTGTCTACCTTCTGCCGGGCTCCTTTAGAAGAACTCTGCATCTTTTATTTATCCCTTGAAATAAGGCTGGACCCTGACGAGAGCATAGTCTGCACACACAGACACACTCTCGCTCTCACACACACATATGCACACACACAAATGGGCCTCCTTCTGTTACTAAAAAGTCGGCAATTATGGAGAGAGAGGGGAGGGACAGTTGGGATTTGCATATGTCGTTGAGAGAAGAAACTACATCTCCCACAAGGCCCGGCGGTGGAAATGAACCAGCTGTCCATGGTTTGTAGATCAGATCCCATCCTCTTGATTACAAAATCACAGAATAATAAGGACCAAAAAGTTGTGGGCCACGCTGTTTGTTCCTCCTTTGTTGTTCCCTAGAACAGAAGTTATTTTGCTTCCGCTGCCTCCGAGCTGTTTGCCATGTGCCAATGTTTGGTGCACGGTGCTCCACTTGTTCTCCTTCTCACACAGAAAATCAGAAGGCTCCAGCCCTGCCCCTCCAAAGCTGTCATGTGAACTCCCGCCTTTTGTTTAATTTACATTTTGAGGCACAGCCCATCAATTCCCCTTCTTCCCGCTGCCCCCTGCCAACACCACCACCCCACCACACCAACTGGCTTCATCAAAAATGCAGAGTTCAAACTAATTAGTGACATTTGGCCATTTGTGAAACTTTTTTCTCTCCGAGCTCAGCTTCTGTCAAGCATGGCCTCATAGTTCATAGAGGACTGGAATACTTTTCATCAGTATGAAAAATGAGAAAACTATAAATCATTGACAAAAAGCTATTTCTACCTCTACATCTCTGCCGATCTGGGTGGAGATCTGACGCATACTACAATATGTGATACCATAATCAGACATGAATAAAATAGAATTAATAAAAAATATGAATTGTTAAATTATATTTAGAAAACATTGATCAAGTATTCCTTAAAGTTTTGATTTGATTTTGCCTGTAGGTTGTGATACTTACTACTCTTCATCTCTGAAGGTACAGCAGTACACTAAATATTTGTTGACTTTACAGTCGAGTTCATCGAAATAATCCACAAAAATATAAGAGAGGTAGCATTATTGTTTGCGTGTGTGCATTTGTATGGTATGTGTGTGACTGTCAGTAAATTGTAAAGTTTGCTTTTGTTGCGAGAGACATCTGTCTCACTGACTAAAAATAGCTCTCAGTATGAAGGCAAACATCTGTAGGGACAAGAATAAATAAATTATGTGATAAAATGATGACATGAAAGCTTAATTACACAGATAAGTATTGAAGTTCTAATAGCAGCAGCAGAGGTGTAGACTGGAGATGTAACACACACATGTGCGCACATGCGCGCGCACACACACACACACACACACACACACACACACACACACACACACACTGACACACACAGGTCTGTTCAGTGTGATTTGGCCAGTGTAGTGATATTTTGAAAAGGCCCATGGTTAGGTGTCTCTGCACTGCCAGCTACTCTCCAATGAGGGTGCAAACAGGTGCTGTGTATTTAATTTTTTTCTCCCTGAAAACAGCCATGTATTTAGATGGACCACAATGCATTTTGCATTGGAACAGGTAACTATCACATTCTTAAACAAAACTGTGCAATACCAAGTGATGTAAAAGAGGCTATGATAGGGTATTAACAATTAAAATTTTATTAAAATTACAGGATGGACTAGTTTGATATCCAAATTGCAGGAGGTGCAACATTTGTTACAGGTATACTATGCAGAATTTTTTATTTCTGTTTGTGAACACGCTTGTCAGTGAAAGTAAAAGCCAACCCCAGATTGATTTTTGTTTAAATTGCTATATTTGCATATTTTTGTTGTGCTATGTTACTTCGATGCCACTGCCTACAGTCTGGCTCCTGGTTGATACCTTTTTATGCCTCTGCGCCACTGATAGCTGAGGTTCGAGGCATTATGTTTTCAGGTTGTCCTTCCATCAGTTCATACCTCATGTTGACATTCAGGGTTTGCTGATTGATTCATGGTGTAGACTCATGCATTGAGTAACATGCAAGAAAACATTGCTCCTTTACAGTTTCCCATAGCTGCCAGAGACAGCCTTTGGGTGGCACAGTGAATTGAATTATTTTTTTCTCAGTCTATAACTGCTAACTATAAGTAAAGAAAAAAGGCAGCAAAGCATTATAGTTGACTGATTGTTTGTAAACTTGCCACCATAGGAACAGTGGATATATAACCTTCGAAACTTGCCACAACCTAACCATGCATGTGCATTTTGCATGAATATGCATTTTGCATGCAGGTGCATGCATCATAGGGGTGCTATGGTATAAATAAATAGCATTAGACATTTTTTGTGAGTTCCCCAACTTAACTAAATCTCTGTTAGCTATACAAGCATTTTTGACGTGATCTACTACAATGGCAACAGTATTTTTTTGTAAATTCAACAAAGCATTTTCTAATGTAGCAGCTGTTTAAAGTATTTTTGTCAGGATAAGAAAGATACCTGCTGTGATGATGGCATCCCATCTGTCATCAGATGCAACATCTGACTCAGACTCACATGACACAAATCATGACTCACACCCTGTTTAGACTGGCTTCAACGTGTGTCTCAGGTGATCTGATCACAATTGGATAGCACTAAATGCAGATTTATATAGCCACTGAGATGCATTTCTGATGTAATCATTCATCCACTTGCTGGTGTGGTTTGGGACGCGTATGACCACATATGTTTTGTAGTATAAATGCTAACAACGTCCTGATACGTCTCCGACAAGTAAAACATCATCAGTGCAGGACTCAGTTGTTTTGTTGACAGTGCACTCATGCGCTGTAACTTATCTGTTTTGTTTCGAGTTGGAAGAAGTGTTGCATGACCGTCCATAGTTTTGTTCTATGAAAGGAAATGTGCTGAATTCTGTTGACAGTGAGATCTCCAGCTGTGCTGATACAGCTGCTAACGTGAGCATGTTACAGAGCAGCTAGCAAAAATGCTGACGTAATAACTGCGTGCGGAGCAGTAACGAGATCTGAACACAAGTGCTCAGCTGGAGACGCATAATAGGCACGGGTATGAACGTCGATATGTGTTGGCTGTCCACTTGCGTTGGCATTACCGAAACGCATGCTAATACCAGGTTTAAAGAGGCTCTTAATGTTAATGTTGCGTCTCTACAGTTGTTATATCCAACAGATGTCTAATTATACACAATGTTACAGTTGCCCCCTCAGCCACCTCAGAAATGAGTGACATCAAGTCAAAAAGTGCGTGCATCTTTGACCTTTACCAACAGTGGTGTGCTGAGACGTATGTTGCTGTTACTTTGGATGCGATGGTAGCTTGTTAGTTGTTTTCAGTCAGAGCTTCCAAAATATTTCTAAAATTGAAAAAGCATTGCTGCAAGGCGGAAAGTTTCTGCCAAACTTTCTCCTACCGCTGCGTTTCCTGTAGAGTCTGGGTGAGAGGGGAGCACTTGAAAATGAGCGAACAGCAGAACATGGTGAGGAATGGAGCAGTGCAGGTGAGAGGAGGGGAGGTAAAAAGCTGACAACGTTAATATGGAACCAAAAGGAGAGTGCAACCTGGCAGTCACTCAAATCCTGCACCTGCACCTTTATAAAACATGCTCTCCGGTGTGCCTCTCTGGCTCCCTCTCTTTCTTTTTGTTTCCTCATTTCTCTCTCTTTCTCCCTCCCTCTCCTTCTCTCCTTTCCATGTGCTGTGGCTCGGGGCGTTGTCATTTTCGGCATGTTTTCTATACACCCTGCACTTTGTGTGTGTGTGTGTTAATTGCGGCCATCCTTGGGGAAGGGGAGAACGATGAGGAGGACCTGTTTGAGAGCAGCCGTGCCAGGTTCTGTGGTACGACTCAGCGTGGAGCTACAGACACCTGGTCTGCCTGAAGGGCAAGAGGAAGGTAGACTTGCTTTTTCTCTTCACCCTCCTTCTGCCCTCCCTTTGCTTTCTATTCGACCTCTCTCTCTTTCTTTCTCTCTCTTACTTTCATACACTCTTTCTCTGTCTCTGCTCTCCTCGAGCTTGGAGAAAACAGCTGCTGTACAGCCTGCGCACAGGCATCCCACCTTACCAGCCCAGCCTACCCCATCAATCATGGTGCGCTACTCACCGCTGTTTGTATGGATGCAAGTGCGCTAGACAGGGAGAAACTTAGAACTTTGTGGGTCAATGACTTTGAAACAATTTATCCAGAAGGCCTGAGGCCACCGTACCAGCTGATAATGTTTCATAAATTACAACAATACATCACTGACCCTCCTCAACAACTCTTGATCAAAGTTACCCTTTTGGGAGCAGGCAAAGCTTTACCCACTTTCTGAACCCACAGGCCAGATCATTAATATCACTTAAAGGACTACAATGGTTTATTGCAACTTCAGTCTCATTTTAAAAGTATTGGCCATAATTTCTAGAAAATATAGTCACCAAAGTAATGTCAGAGATCCAACAATGAAGTCAAATGACACAAGTAACACAAATGGTCAGTTGATTAGACAATTTGAAAAAAAAATATGTATTATGAGCTGATGCCAAATGTGAGCACCCCTAAATGTTTTTAACAACACAGGACAAAGGAAAATAAATTGCTCCACAGGGACATATGGAATGTTGAATTGAGAACTGTTCCTGCATCCCTACATTTAAGTAATTAAAGGATTATTTTGACATTTTGCAGATTAGACTCACTATTGTCATGTCAGTACAGTTCAAATGAAACAGCTCTCAGCCACCACTTAGCTTGTGGTTTTACAGGGGGCTATGGGCCAAACTATTTCTTAAATTCAGTTTGCACGGGCATAGTATTAGAAATTATGTTTTCTTATTAAAAATGATAGTTTTTGAAATCATATTCCCCAGGTCTGTATTTTACTCAAATTCACTGACTTAATGCCATGGATATGATGCACACAGTTATTTGTACTCACTCAACACAACACAAGAACACTACACAGCAGTTCCATAGACTGTATAAGTAATGGATGTAGCTACCATAATGTCGCCTGTTGGTTTGTTTACTGCCGTCTTGAGTTTGGTATTTTCGCTGTCGCCATCGGCAGACAGCCTATCACTCAAAAAGCCCCGCGCTTTACTACACACAACCGTACAGTCGCCATGATTGTCATCATTTTGTACCTGCCTGTAAACATGTTCATCTCTGTTTGTGAAGTTGGGCATTTGGGGACTGACTCTGTTTTGGAGCCAACCTCAAGTGGCCATTCAAAGAATTGCAGTTGTTGGCACCTCTGTATTGGCTTCATTTTTCATCCTCACAGGTTACCGCTTGAGCACTACTAGCGGTGATGTACTGTGTTAACTTCCCTTTTTTCCTTTTAAATGTGGGTTTAATGAGTAGAACCGATTTTGCCACACATTGTCACATTATTCATCTCATCCTCTTTCAAAATTTAACTTCTCTGATTGATTTTAGTTTGCTTTTTCTGCAAACGGGTATCAATGCTGTGTAGCAAGATGATCCTCTTGCACCCAAAATGCTTTCAAAACTTTCATTTATAATTGCAAAGGAGCTCCCATAATTAGAACCAGGAAAGAGGCAGAAAAGATGAAAAAATGGAAAACTTAAATAAGACCCCAAGTCACAGAGATGCTGATTAACACAGGACTTATATATTCACATGACCCAATATGGTAGGTAATTTATCTCCAGGTAATATAGTTCTGTGCGAATAGGGCTTGAGCCGAATACAGTTTCGATCCAATTGCCTATGCTGATGGATTTAATTACATCTAAACAGAGCCAGGCTGGCTGTTTGCCCCTTTTTACATTCTTTCTGCAAAGCTAAGCAAACAGGCTGTGGTTGTCTCTTTTTTACTGTACAAACATGAGCGTGGTGTTAATCTTCTTACCTAACTCTCAACAAGAAAGTGATTAATCACATTTTCCAAACTATTTTAGTTATCATAATTAAAACTAATTATGGCAAAACTACAAAAAAATAGAAATCCAAGTCGTAATGATTTTAAAGGATCATTTTGTTTGCCCAGATTCCAAATTTTAGCACATTATTTCGACACAGTTGTGTCTATGGAGATGTTTTGGTGAAATGACATCTGTAAAATGATCACATTTAAGATTGGTCTGATAACTGTAAAACTGGACTGTAATCTGTGTCTGTCACCACAGTGTGGCTTGGATTTATAGTCTGCGGAGCTTTGTCGCTTTGTCAGTGCTCCTTGGCCTTTCCACTCAACTTTGACATTCACCATCAGCTTTGTGGCCATATGTGCACATGGTGGTTGAGTGATGAAAAAGTTGCCCGTTTTCATATTCAAGTCTGACATATTGAGGAATGGAAAGATGCTCGTGGAGTGCTTGTGGGCAAAGACAGTGACATACGGACACTTTCTCTCTCTCTCTTTCTCTCTGTCTCTCTCTCTCTCTCTCTCTCTCTCTCTTTCTCTCTCACTCTCTCTCTCTATCACTCTCTCAGATACACACACATACGCACACAACTCTTGGTCAGCAGCACAGATGAGTTCTGGGAAAACAAGCAGCTGCAGGAGGAGGAAAGGACCATAAGGCTGGACGGCTTGCCAAATTTCATCATCTATTATGGATTGCCTGAGATGCACACTCTACTGCAACCAGGGGCATGTCTCAGATTCACATGCAATCGCAAATCTGCGTGCACGTACATATGCATGCTCACGTGCACACCTCAACAAACACTACAGCATCACACCCCTCAACTCTTAGAACCAGGACCTAG
Organism: Plectropomus leopardus; assembly: GCF_026936395.1. Classification (NCBI taxonomy): domain Eukaryota; kingdom Metazoa; phylum Chordata; class Actinopteri; order Perciformes; family Serranidae; genus Plectropomus; species Plectropomus leopardus. The sequence continues at coordinate 16,894,765 of NC_142189.1, read as the reverse complement.
GAGGACGAACTGAACTCACGAATGTTACATAGATACGTGCATGATGTGTTGCAGGATGTCTGCTTATGCATTCTAATCTCTTTAGTAAAGTTTTATCCTCAGTGAATTGAGACACAAAATACTGCTAACTGTCTATTGGCAAAACTAATTATTTGCAATGGTGGTGTCTTTATGGTGTGCTAATAATATGTAGATGGCTTCAATATTTGTGGCATGCGTTGCTGTTTAAGGTGTCATTGTTAACACTAACAGTAGGGGTCGCCAAAGTAAGAAGATGTTAAATGCTTTACACAGCCTCAAAGTAAAAGTCAATTAAACAGTAGGGCAACTGCAACTCAGAATACATGTGTTCAGACACAAAACCACTCTCACTCTGAGGTGTAAACAAACAGCTGAAAGGACCTTTTTACACACAAAAAAACCCCATGCACATTAGAGTTTACACCAGATGTTAGGGAACCAGGAAAAAAGTGATAAGTAGGTTATTTATTGATAAGAACTGAAAACTGGTTGCTACTGTTATTACAGCAAGCCCAATGAGAGGCTTTGGGAAACATAGTACAGTAAGTGGAAACTGTGGATACAATTAAAAAAAAAAAACAAAAAAAAAACTAGTATTCAATAGAATGAAGAGACACTAGAATATCAGTAATAGACTACTGTAAATGTGATCTACAGATGAAGTGAAGTTATGGTGTCTGATGGTTGCTGATTTCTTCAAATTTTTATCTCAAAGCTTTAGTTGCATTTAACGGCCTGTTCTATGATTCCTTACATTATAATTAGATTTTTTTTAAAAATAATTATTAATTGAAGAGCTGTTCTAAAATGAATGCTGCTGTTTTTTAGCTGCAGTGGTGGACCTTTACTTGAGAACTGTACAAATTTTAGGTACTTGTATTGTACTTTTAATTTTTCATTTCGTATTTATTTATACTACTGCACTACATTCTAATATTGGCAAATATTATTATTTATACTATACTTATTTATACTTATTTATTTGACAGCTTTAGTTACTAGTTCCCTTGCAGATTTTTATTATTAATATAACATATATATCAACAAATAAATTATGATATACTCTTATGGATTAGCTCCACCTTAAGCCACTATATCATACTGACATCATAATCACTAATTAAGACCTAGCAATATAATACATTTTCTGCTTTTGATACCTTAAGTGTATTTTAATCATGATTTGATTAAAATCATCATACTCCTACTTATGTAACATTGTTAATGCAGGACTTCTACTTGTAACAGAGTATCTTTACACAGTGGTATTACTACTTTTTTTAAAAAAACATTTCTTCCACCACTGCTCAGCTACAATGTTCTGCAAGTCACTGCTGCTTATCATCTCTAATTAACATAGATTTTTTACTTGTTTACTCCAAAACAATAATTATTGTCATTTGATATGTTTCAGATTGTAATTATTTAGTGTATAACTAATATGTCTTACAGCCTCTACTTAATATCTGAGTCAACTTAACTAGATTTTATATTCTCTGCAATGGTTGGTTGTGCTTTGTTGAGGAATTCTGCCCAGCCCTCTTATATTGACTTGATGTGCAGAGGTGCCTAGCAGGGGAGCTGGAGCCCAGTCCACATATATTCTATGTAGCAGCTGTTGTCAGGCTCACTATCTCATGTGGTTTTATGCTGTGCTAAACTAGTATATACTCTAGATACAGAATATATCCTATGCACCCTATGTGATATATAAACTGTCTATGCTCTACTCACTCATAACTTAGTGTAGCTGCAGCTGCTGCAGCTACTGCTGTTCAAACGCTTGCTCTTGCAGTGGCTGCTGCAGCCGGTTTTGTGATGTGCCACGCTTATTAAAGCTGCTTCTTTTATATAACAGTTCATGTGTCCTGCTCCCACCCCAGAATCCACCTGTAGGCTCCGAAGGTGCCAAAATTAATCAGAAGAGCTCGTCGGATGTTCACATTGGGGCACTGCGTCTGATCATTTCTGTAACTTTCAGTAGGCAATAATCTGACTGTATGTATAATCAAGTGTGACACTTTTTATGCCTTCTAGGAGAGACATATTAAAATGTAAGCCATTAGCCCCATAGTCAAACGATCATCATGTTTCGCTTCACCATGATGCCAGGTTATCCGCCCCACCTTCAAGTGCAGCTTGGTCAGAAAACATGTCATATGAGCTAGTTCCTTTCTAGCATAAATCAGCCCTGAATCTCAGCTCTCATAGGGAAGGTTCAATAGTGTTATCACAGTTTATCATGCCCCACAACCTGATTTTCTTGTATGCTTTTGGAGAGTAACAAGGCCAACTGTGAATCACTTTTGCTTATAGTGGGTCTTCACTGTATGAAATGGTAACTTTTTGGTTCAGAGCTAATGTGGCCAAGAAAAAATCTGAAGTCAATGCGGAAGTGCCAAAAGCTGCAGTTCCTCTGACGGCCACTTGAGGCTGGCTTCGGAAGTGAATCAATCCCAATAGACCCTCATGTTAAACTGCCCAACTTTACAGTATGTTTACAGCCTGGTACAAAAAAAGTGGTTTTGGTCTCTGTAGCTAGTTTCAACATTTGTGACAACTGTGTGATTTTTTGTATTACACACCTGTGTACATTTTATCAAAGCAGGAAGTTACGCATTTTTAAAAGATGAGGCCACTTGAGTGACAGGCTGTCTACTGATAGCGTCCTGGGCTTTTCAGCCAGATCCACCCCTTGCTCTGTAATGGTAGCTTCTTGTCCAAATATGGTCCCTTTAGGCCCCAAAACACCAAGATGGTGACGGCCATAATGCCACTGATCATGTAGAACTGCAGTCCTCATACCAATGGGTGACTTCATGGTAGCTACATCCATTATTTATACAGTCTGTATGAGTGCGGCTCATCTACACTTGTTTGTGGTGCGCTCACCCCGTGGTCTCACTGAAAGATTACAAATAAAACATTTTTATGAGATGTTCATGACATGTTTTTAAAAAGAATCAGTTTCATTTGAGTTGATAATAGACTTTCCCATCTGTAGAAGAAAGACACCAATAAGTCGAGCACTCAGAAGATGCCTTGTGGGCCTCAGCAACACAACCACTAGTCAGGTAGTTACATTTTATAGAGTGGTCTTGGCATTCTTGGTCCCATCTTCAGGAAGGGAGATGGGATAACTTGTTGTTGTGCATGTTTGTGTATCTTTTCAGAGGGAGCACTTTGGCAGGCACCATTACCGCCCAGCAGTAAATTGCCTTGTAAATTACAGTGCCGGGGTAATAAAGCCAGATTTGTATATCACCGGGAGTGGAGACTGTGTCTGTCTTGTAAATTTAATTAAACAGCAGGTGCAAAATCAGGTCATATGGCTTTGATGTGCCCCATGTGAGAATGACAACCAGACAAAGATTCTAATACGAGCAGCATTTACATATTTTTGCATGCGGCGGGCGGCTTGTACGGGAGGTAGGGGGAGCCTCGCCTATCACCTTGTAGTGTATTAAATTTCTCCCAAATTAAAGAGGATTCAAATTAGCTGTCACCTTCAATTTTAATAGATCTGCAGCAAAATAAATGGTTAAGCTCTTCAAAACGCAGCCTCATGCTTATTGAGAGTGCGCATAAATTCAGCCATTCCCAACACCTTGTGCCGAATGAAACAGTTTTGGACTAATTGGCTTTTATTGCCTGTCTACTGTACATTACACAACATCAGAGCTCACCCATTAGAATGCAATTAAAACACTTCTCAAGAAGTTCACTTAAACAAGATGTGACACCAAGCTAAACTAACGCCTGCCTCATAGTATATAGAAAAAATGGTTATTTTCTTGCCCAGTAGGATTGTGTTTTAATATAGATCTCTGCCTCACTGATGTGCACTGAAGCCAAAAATCATCCTCTTATGGCTGTGCTTGACCTGTGACACTGTCAACGTGCTGTCTGAGCTCCAGAAGGCCCTTTCCTGTACGTCGGTTTGAGCTCACTGCCAGAGAGCCTACGAAGGTGTCAGCGGCATCAGTTGACCTGACGGCAACACCTTGGCTTGTTTCTTTTTTTTGTGTGTTGGGAGGTAGTGGTTGATAATTACCACCTAGGATGTAGCCATCTGTGCCGCCCTTTCACGGCCTGTTAAGCTCGCTTTTCAGAAAGTTTACTGTTGACAGAGGGCACGCGAGAGGAGTGAACGCCAGAGCGCGTTAAAAAGACTGCACACTCAAGCAATATTAAAAGCAGTGCTAAGGAGCTGATTTACAAGCAGAAGGTGGTGGTGGTGGAGGAGGAGGTAAAGAATAGAGGGAGAGGGGCGGGGGCAAAGAGTAAGTGTAAAATTCTGGAGGGGTCTTGGAAGCATTGGTGAGGTTGAGTGTGCTCATTAATAACCTCAAAACAGGGGAAGTCATCCTTAAAACTTGCATCAAAGTACAACTAGTGGACAAAACATTTAAACCTAATTGATGAGAGTATTCTCATTCAGCACATTTACATAATGTTAGAAAAAGTCAAATTATTGTATTATACTGACTAAAACTGATCTTTTAAAACACATGTAAACATATTATGAAAGACGTTTTCAGATCCTTAACTTAAGTAAAAGCACTAATACACCCTGTGAAAGTTATCTGTTACATGTAAAGGTCCTGCATTAAAAACGGTACTTCAGTAAAAGTAAGTATAATCAGGAAAATGTACTTAATGTATTAAAAGTAAAAGTACCTGATCCAGAAAAATCTTTAAAAAAAACATCAAAATTATTTCTAAAAAAGGAGAAAAAATATACCAAAAAAAATCAAATGATAAAACAGCACACTAACACCTCCAAATTCAATTTTATTTAAAAAGAAGAACAAATATTTTAAAAACTCAGCATTATAACCATAATAGGAAATAACACCCCCGAAAATCAAAATCACTTAAAAATCAGAAAAAGATTTAAATGTTTATCAAAGTAGTTGGCAATTAATTTTCTATAAATTGACTGATTGATAAATCAACTAATTTTTGCAACTGTTCTAGTATAAACTTCTTCATAATTTAATTTGAAACAAAACATCATATTTTATAAACTGTTTTATGGGGTTTTTTTTATTTTTAAGTATAAAGAAGCATAAAAGGAAAATACTCAAGTAAATAACAAATACTTCAAATTCATACTGAAATACATTCGTTGAGTAAATGTATGCAGTGACATTCCACCACTGATCGTACTAAGTTGAATATCTCTGTCTCACTTTTTTCTCCATCTCAAGTTGGACTAACACACCCAGATGATTCAATTGGGAATTGATTTTTTCTGACGTGTATACCTCAGTAGGACCTGAGTAGGAGTTTTCAGCTCATGCTCCAGATTTCCCATGCTGGGCTTTGACCTGGAAGTTCAACAGCATAAATTTGTAGAAGGAAAAGGCGAGAGGAGACAGAGTTTATGTTGCGTCAGCTAAAGGAATTGAATATATTAAAGTACATGGATGGAACGAAAATGTGGACTGGCGACCTATTTAAGAAAGTCGTGGAACAGCTGGAAGCAGTGGGATTCAGAAGAGTCAGTTTCACAGTGACCTCACATAGGCTCACAGTCCCTATCTTGTATTTGTCCCAGCATGCACACTTTCCACTTGTTCCAGCTCTGTAACTTTTCATCAAACCCGCCCATCACTCAGAACTGCCTATTGTCGTCAGCCATGAGGGACACCTGTGTTTCTGCCATAAGGCAGCAGTTATCATCAAGCTGTCGGATATCTGTCACTATGGCAGGATCTATGTGGAAACCTTTGCTGTCAAAACCTGTCAAATTTCACTGAGTCTTTAATGAGAAAAAGCCAAGTTGAAACCACAGGCGCAGACGTGTGTGTGTGCGTGCGTGTGTGTGTGTGTGTGTGTGTGTGTGTGTGTGTGTGTGTTAGAGAGCAAGTGAGAGATACAGCAGGCTGAGGGAACAGGTGCATGGCTGGAAGCTGTGGTAGTGGAAGGAGCAGTAGGGGCTCAGTACAGTACGTCATCTCTAATCGCTGACGGTTCCAGTCCCACTAATCAAACACACATCAACTGCCAGTGACTAAAAGACACATGACTGACATTGCATAAAGAGCAGCAGGCTGTAAATTGATCCAGCTCCATTTCATAAACTTCATGTTAAATCCACAGACAAAAATATGTTTTTTTTTCTCTACTGTAGCCTGAGGTATTTGAAAAAAAAATCCATTTGTCAGCTGTATGAAAAGAAAAAGTTTCTTGCTTAACCAAATATAAAGGCAACTTGAAAACATTTTTTTGAGTGATTTCCCTACAGTTCTCTCTCCACCTGGCAATATTGTAATCAACTCAAGCTCGTTTGTATTTGACTATGTGCTCATTGCAAACTGAATCCCCAAAGTCTGCGCTGTTCTCAGGTATGTCATCATGACAGAAAACAGAGTTTGTTGCTTTCCCCCGCGGCCCTCGACAACCGTTATCCTCACCAAGCAGACCTGCCGTGCCAACAGGCCTGTCAGGGGCCAGGTGAGGAGGCTCAGGTGAATGACCCCAGGCAAACTTCTCCCAGATAAAATCGAGAGGAAGGAGGGAGAGTGGGGAATGAGACAGGAGGCAAGTGCAGCAAGAAAGCAAACACGGGGGGTTGTAGAGCAAGAAGTGGAATGAGGTAGATGAGTTTTCTTTAGGTGCAGAGTGTGGCAACTGAAGCAAAACTGAAGGTATGTGATGACACAAGGAGTAGAAACAGAGTGGAGGGAATAAGGAGTGTATGCAGTGCTATCTCTCAGTGATATTGACAGGTTCTTCTGTAGGAACCCCTTGTGTAAATCAGCTGTGTTGTATTTTACATTCTGACATGTAGGCGTGCAACAGTTAACACAGTGTTCACTTAAATATGAGCATGATTCTTTATACGTCTGGCCATGGCTATCCATGGTGTGGAGGAATAAAAAAATATGTTTTTGGGTCGTCCATCCATCCGTTCCGTCTATACCTCCATCCATTAGTCTGCCCATCCATCTGTCTGTACATCCATATGTTCATAGGTCTGTCCCATTATTGTGAAAATGATATCTCAAGAGCACCCAGAGGAAGTTTCTTTAACTTTGGCACAAACATCCATGTGGATGAACTGATTAAATTTTGGTGGTCATAGGTCAAAGGTCGAGGTCACTGTGAATTTGTCTGTCACGTTTTTGTGAACGCAGTATCTCAAGAACACCTCAAAGGTTGTTGTCTTTTTTCAAATTTGGCATAAATGTTAACTTTGAATCAAAGATAAACTGATTAGATTATGGTGGTCAGAGATTACAGCGACCTTGCATTCATCTTATCCTCGTAAACACGACATCTCAAGAGCACCATGAGGGAATCTTTTCAATTTTGGAACAATTGTCCACTTGGACTCAAAAATAAAATGAAATAATTTGCACAAGTGTGTAAAAGGATATAATTATGAAGTGATGATAATTTATGTCCAAAAGGTCAAAAGTCAACATCACTGTGGCATCACAATGTTCTGCAAAAACTGGTCACCATTCACCATCATAACTCAGGAGCAGAAATGGATTCATTTTTGAGAAGAGGAGTAAATAGCTAACTTGGCTTTGTCTCATGATTTAAAAGTCCACCTGTCCCAATTTTAACCCATGTCTTTTAGGAAACATTGCCAAATGTATAAACAACATTTTAGGGTTTTACAGAAACTTGCATGCTAATATTGTATTTAAACTTGGCCCCTCCTTCCTACGATTGTATGTACACTGCAAGCTGCAATTATTGTAATTTGTTTTAATGGAAAAGCCAGTGCTTAGAGGGCAGAGGGCAGAGTCTCTGCAGATAAATACATTACCACACACTTCTGCATCATAAATTATTACTACGAGGGAATTCTTTTGTATGAGTCCATACATTGTTTTTTTGGAAAATCCTGCAACTGAAAGGAAAATAAAAGATCTAAACTCTGAGATGAGATCTATAACTCTTTATTGAGAGGAAGTAAGTTTGTAATGTCACTGCTGTTTTGCTTGAAATGTGCTTTTCCAAGTCACAATCCAAGCAAATCATAGTTGGAACAACAAATACTGTACATCCTTTGTTGTTGATTTGACAGCTTGTCTTGCTGAACCACAGGGAGCTAATGAGGGCTAATAGGTGTCCACAGGCCTAAGGGACAATGAGCAGTACAATTGCATGCTGGGTTAAAATAGATCAGAGGCGGGACCCTGTCTTCTTATGTCAGTCACCGGCTGATGTACAATGGCCCCTGGTCACAATTAGTGTCCTGTGTGCTGTGTGTGCAAGTATGAGCAAATATACATGCCTATTATTAACCCTTAACCCCCCATTGGGAGCTGGCAGGGAGCTCATAGCTTCTAATGTCAACCTGTGTTTACTTGAATCCTTCCTTGGCAGGGGCGAATGCTGCCCGTCAGCGTGACATGTCAGGACTGAGGAGAGACCCTCTCGAATAGGCATCACTGCTCAGTGGAACAGAAAACAGTATGTTGTTGTATTCTACACCGTCGCCTGCCATGGTGACACTAGTGAACAAAAAAGAGCGTGAATGAATCCGTGATCTATTTGACCCTAGCTGCTCTAAAATGTGGCACTGAGGACATTTCACCTTTTATTATTTGATGTATCAACAGTCAGTGTGTGTATCATTACTGACAAACAGGCTGTGCTGTCTTTGTCAGCTCTCTAGTTCCCTCTTCTGGTAAGCAGATTTACTGTTAACATCAAGTCAATCATAACATTACTCAGAAAACAACTATGTAACAACATTCTGCTCGGCCATCACGCTCTTGGGATTTTACCTTCAGTATTCCTGTGGAAACAAACATTTCTGTCACGACTGAATCCTGCTCATGAAAGGATCCTCACCCATACTTTTAATTTGCAGTATGTTGAGTAAGACAAAGCAGAGATATTTATCTAATGGCATTCTTTGACTTCATACAGATAATGAGGCAAAACCTTAGTCTATTGCAGCTTGGAACAGGGGAAAACATTACAACCAATTGCTTACTTTTTCCAGTTAACTAATACTTGTAACATTATTAGTAGTCTAGATGCCAGTGTAGACTCAGTTATGACAAAGATAAAAACAATATATGTAACTCTGTTTTTTCTTCTTTCTTTAAGGTGTCTTTCCTGGTCAGCGTGCTTAAAGATTCCAGGAGGTAAGGCTTTTTTCTGTTTCTATAAACTGTTGTTGAATTTCCATCTTATTTGTTCTGTTTTAAATCTTGCATGGTCTCGACCAGTAGTTCCCAACCTAGGGGTTGTGAGATGGTTACACAGACACAAAAACAAAAAACAAAACAAAACAAAAAGTCTCAGCCATTCTTAATTTTCGAGACACAATATTGTTTATGTTTCAAACTTTTCTGTAATCTTTACTATTTTCTTGTGAAATACTGGATAGTTTCATCTTCTTGACAAATCCGTCTTGATTGAAGTGCTAACAGTATCAAAGAAATGCACCTCTAATGAGGGGTCACAAATAGATGTGGCCTCAAATTAGGGGTCACACACATTAAAAGGGCCTGGAATGACTGGACTAAACCACTGTTTCTCATATGGGGGTACGGGTAGGCCTACCCCAGGGGGTACTTTGAGTACTGCAAGGGGTACATGGGATTGTTGTTAGAGGTCTAATGTTTAAGATTTAGTGGCATCTGCTGGTAAGGTTGCAGACTGTAACCAACTGAAGGAGAGCGTGTAGGAGAGCTACACTGGCCAGCACAAAAATGCAAATGGCAATGGAGGAGCTGATCCATGCATGTATCCATACTGTATATGACTCATTCTAAGGAAACGAAACACAAAGATTTTATTAGTTTCAGGTGTGCAAACCTTTATGAAAACATATAATATTCAATTCTGATAATATACTCCTCTGAATCCTACACAGTGGACCATTAAGAAGTTTATTTAAAAAAAAAAAAACACTCATGGAATTGCTAAAATAATTATACTCTGAGTTAAATAAAAAAAAAAAGCAATGCAAGTTTGGTAAACTACCACATTTTGTATCCAGTATTTTATTTTCAATGCAGTTGTTAACTGTCACAAACTGTAAACTGTGGCAAAATGAATACAGTGCATAACAAATACAATCTATTATTATTATTATTATTATTGGACTATATCCAGAATACATTTGCTTAGCCACTATTCCACTTAATATTAAACTGTTCTGATATATGCCAGTTTGACTTCCAAACGTCATAGCATTATGTATACTCTCCTGCATTGATCATGTAGTATAAGGACCAAAAGGTTAAGATTTTGTTAGTTGGTTTGTAAGTGCAGAGCAGCAGAGGAGAGGATGTTGATGGGGAGCAGGAGGAGGATTTGGCAGCGAAGTGTTGGAAGGTAAAGCCAGAGCAGACCAGCCTGATCGGCCTGCAGCCAGCACACGTGTGATAGCAGAACCTTGTGTTCTATACAGAACAGGTGCAAAGGCCTTGTCTCTTGTCTTTTCATCCATCCCTCTCCCAGCTTGGCTCTTTGTCTTCCAGGCAATGCCCTCCTCCCGGTCTCTCTGTCCATCTCTCCATTTCCGTCCCCACACCTCCTGCCCCCCCCTCCCTGTATCATACTTCATTTGCTCCAGATAACACATCAGCTTCAACAGCCATCCACAAACTCTGTCACTACGATGCCCACAGATGGCAACTTCCTGTGGTCCTGCCCGGTGATTGGTGGAGAGACTTCCAAACAGACAACAGCTGGTGAGGGATGATATATCACCGAGCATTTGCACTTTCATTTTCAGGGTTGTCTTGTTAATGCTCCCAATCCAGCATCTGGCAGGAAATAGACACAAAGGCAGAGAGAGAGGGAGAGAACAACCTGTTCTTTGGCAGACCTTAACAAAAGGCTGACACACGTCTGATGAACACACAGAGCTGCAATAGAACAGACAGAGCTGCTGTGAATATGAACGAAAGATGCTTGACACAAGTGTAACAATGACTACACAAGAGGATGTGAACATTGTTCAGAAAAGGACATGAAAAAAAAAGGTCTTTCAGAAACCTTTTTAGCATAAAGGATAAATAACTCAAAATTGTGATTTTGTCTTAGTCGTTTGAAAAAGGTGTTTTTGTTCATTTTTATTATTATTAATAATCCTCTGCAGACTGGTCTATATATAATAATCTCCTGTTTTACTGATATGAGGATTTGTGCATCTTCTTGTGAAATGCAGGGTGTCCGCAGGCTCTGGAAGTATTGGAAGTTTTAAACATAAATTTCCGAGGTATTATTTCAGGTTTCAAAAATATATATTTGTTCAACTTTCACATGCTTATGTGAACTATACTATGACACATTTTATGTCTTAAAAAATACATTATAATATGACCTTTTGACATGCAATACTGTTACTTATTTTTGGCGACATACTACCGTACTATATTTTATAATACAGCGTACTATATTAGGATATATTGCATGATTTTTTTATGACATACTATTCAATCACATTTTAAATGATTTTTTAAAAAATATTTTGTAGTATGGCAGTTTTTATGGACTACTATACTTGATTTTGTGCCATACTATACTTTGATATATGCAATAATTTTTTTATCCATTACTAAAATGTCATACTTTATAACGTTTGTTTTTGTGATCAAGTATCGAATGACATATTTGATAGATTAAAATGAATTTTTTTCACAAACATTTTGCCGTATTATGTCAGTCAGTCAGTCATTTTCTGTAACCGCTTGTCCTCGTAAGGGCAGGCTATTTTATGCTGTTTTGAGGTGTTTTCAGCTGTTTTTGGGACGTGTCATATTTTGAGATTTTTGCCATACTATAGCCTTGCCTTTTTGGTCATTTTTTTCAACATGCATTATATTGCTGTTTTTGGCCGTTTTTGCAACGTTGTTTGCTATGGCGTGATTTGGCAGGCTATTTTATGCTGTTTTGAGGTGTTTTCAGCTATTTTTGGGACATGTCATATCTTGAGATTTTTGCCATACTATAGCCTTGCCTTTTTGGTCATTTTTTCAACATGCATTATTTTGCTGTTTTTGCCCGTTTTTGCAGCATTCTATGCTATGGCGTGATTTGGCAGGCTATTTTGTGCTCTTTTGAGGAGTTTTCAGCTGTTTTTGAGACGTGTCTTATTTTGAGATTTTTGCCATACTATAGCCTTGCCTTTACGTTCATTTTTTCAACATGCATTATTTTGCTGTTTTTGGCCGTTTTTGCAACATTGTTTGCTATGGTGTGATTTGGCAGGCTATTTTATGCTGTTTTCAGCTGTTTTTGGGACATGTCATATTTTGAGATTTTTGCCATACTATAGCCTTGCCTTTTCGGTCATTTTTTCAACATGCATTATTTTGCTGTTTTTGGCCGTTTTTGCAGCATTCTATGCTATGGCGTGATTTGGCAGGCTATTTTATGCTGTTTTGAGGTGTTTTCAGCTGTTTTTGGGACGTGTCATATTTTGAGATTTTTGCCATACTATAGCCTTGCCTTTTCGGTCATTTTTTCAACATGCATTATATTGCTGTTTTTGGCCGTTTTTGTAACATTGTTTGCTATGGCGTGATTTGGCAGGCTATTTTGTGCTGTTTTGAGGTGTTTTCAGCTGTTTTTGGGACGTGTCATATTTTGAGATTTTTGCCATACTATAGCCTTGGCTTTTCGGTCATTTTTTCAACAAGCATTATATTGCTGTTTTTGGCCGTTTTTGTAACATTGTTTGCTATGGCGTGATTTGGCAGGCTATTTTGTGCTGTTTTGAGGTGTTTTCAGGTGTTTTTGGGATGTGTCATATTTTGACATTTTTGCCATACTATAGCCTTGCCTTTTCGGTCATTTTTTCAACATGCATTATTTTGCTGTTTTTGGCCGTTGTTACTATGTTCTTAGCTATGGCGTGATTTGGCAGGCTATTTTATACTGTTTTGAGGTGTTTTCAGCTGTTTTTGGGACTTGTCATGTTTTGAGATTTTTGCCATACAATAGCCTTGCCTTTTCGGTCATTTTTTCAACATTCATTATTTTGCTTTTTTTGGCCGTTTTTGCAGCATTCTATGCTATGGCGTGATTTGGCAGGCTTTTTATGCTGTTTTGAGGTGTTTTCAGCTGTTTTTGGGACGTGTCATATTTTGAGATTTTTGCCATACTATAGCCTTGCCTTTTTGGTCATTTTTTCAACATGCATTATTTTGCTGTTTTTGGCTGTTTTTACCATGTTCTATGCTATGGCGTGATTTGTACGCTATTTTGTGCTGTTTTAGGTGTTATCAGTTGTTTTTGGGACGTGTCATATTTTGAAATTTTTGCCATACTATAGCCTTGCCTTTTCTGTTATTTTTCAACATGCATTATTTTGCTGTTTTTGGTCGTTTTTGCCATGTTCTTTGCTATGGCATGATTTGGCAGGCTATTTTATGCTGTTTTGAGGTGTTTTCAGCTGTTTTTGGAACGTGTCATATTTTGACATTTTGCCATACTATAGCCTTGCCTTTTTCGGTCATTTTTTCAACATGCATTATATTGCTGTTTTTGGTCGTTTTTGTAACATTGTTTGCTATGGCGTGATTTGGCAGGCTATTTTATGCTGTTTTGAGGTGTTTTCAGCTGTTTTTGGGACGTGTCATATTTTGAGATTTTTGCCATACTATAGCCTTGCCTTTGTGGTCATTTTTTCAACATGCATTATTTTGCTGTTTTTGGCCGTTTTTGCAGCATTCTATGCTATGGCGTGATTTGGCAGGCTATTTTGTGCTCTTTTGAGGAGTTTTCAGCTGTTTTTGAGACGTGTCTTATTTTGAGATTTTTGCCATACTATAGCCTTGCCTTTACGTTCATTTTTTCAACATGCATTATTTTGCTGTTTTTGCCCGTTTTTGCAACATTGTTTGCTATGGTGTGATTTGGCAGGCTATTTTATGCTGTTTTCAGCTGTTTTTGGGACATGTCATATTTTGAGATTTTTGCCATACTATAGCCTTGCCTTTTCGGTCATTTTTTCAACATGCATTATTTTGCTGTTTTTGGCCGTTTTTGCAGCATTCTATGCTATGGCGTGATTTGGCAGGCTATTTTGTGCTGTTTTGAGGTGTTTTCAGCTGTTTTTGGGACGTGTCATATTTTGAGATTTTTGCCATACTATAGCCTTGCCTTTTCGGTCATTTTTTCAACATGCATTATATTGCTGTTTTTGGCCGTTTTTGTAACATTGTTTGCTATGGCGTGATTTGGCAGGCTATTTTGTGCTGTTTTGAGGTGTTTTCAGCTGTTTTTGGGACGTGTCATATTTTGAGATTTTTGCCATACTATAGCCTTGGCTTTTCGGTCATTTTTTCAACAAGCATTATATTGCTGTTTTTGGCCGTTTTTGTAACATTGTTTGCTATGGCGTGATTTGGCAGGCTATTTTGTGCTGTTTTGAGGTGTTTTCAGGTGTTTTTGGGATGTGTCATATTTTGACATTTTTGCCATACTATAGCCTTGCCTTTTCGGTCATTTTTTCAACATGCATTATTTTGCTGTTTTTGGCCGTTGTTACTATGTTCTTAGCTATGGCGTGATTTGGCAGGCTATTTTATACTGTTTTGAGGTGTTTTCAGCTGTTTTTGGGACTTGTCATGTTTTGAGATTTTTGCCATACAATAGCCTTGCCTTTTCGGTCATTTTTTCAACATTCATTATTTTGCTTTTTTTGGCCGTTTTTGCAGCATTCTATGCTATGGCGTGATTTGGCAGGCTTTTTTATGCTGTTTTGAGGTGTTTTCAGCTGTTTTTGGGACGTGTCATATTTTGAGATTTTTGCCATACTATAGCCTTGCCTTTTTGGTCATTTTTTCAACATGCATTATTTTGCTGTTTTTGGCTGTTTTTACCATGTTCTATGCTATGGCGTGATTTGGCACGCTATTTTGTGCTGTTTTAGGTGTTATCAGTTGTTTTTGGGACGTGTCATATTTTGAAATTTTTGCCATACTATAGCCTTGCCTTTTCTGTTATTTTTTCAACATGCATTATTTTGCTGTTTTTGGTCGTTTTTGCCATGTTCTTTGCTATGGCATGATTTGGCAGGCTATTTTATGCTGTTTTGAGGTGTTTTCAGCTGTTTTTGGAACGTGTCATATTTTGACATTTTTGCCATACTATAGCCTTGCCTTTTCGGTCATTTTTTCAACATGCATTATATTGCTGTTTTTGGTCGTTTTTGTAACATTGTTTGCTATGGCGTGATTTGGCAGGCTATTTTATGCTGTTTTGAGGTGTTTTCAGCTGTTTTTGGGACGTGTCATATTTTGAGATTTTTGCCATACTATAGCCTTGCCTTTGTGGTCATTTTTTCAACATGCATTATTTTGCTGTTTTTGGCCGTTTTTGCAGCATTCTATGCTATGGCGTGATTTGGCAGGCTATTTTGTGCTCTTTTGAGGAGTTTTCAGCTGTTTTTGAGACGTGTCTTATTTTGAGATTTTTGCCATACTATAGCCTTGCCTTTACGTTCATTTTTTCAACATGCATTATTTTGCTGTTTTTGCCCGTTTTTGCAACATTGTTTGCTATGGTGTGATTTGGCAGGCTATTTTATGCTGTTTTCAGCTGTTTTTGGGACATGTCATATTTTGAGATTTTTGCCATACTATAGCCTTGCCTTTTCGGTCATTTTTTCAACATGCATTATTTTGCTGTTTTTGGCCGTTTTTGCAGCATTCTATGCTATGGCGTGATTTGGCAGGCTATTTTGTGCTCTTTTGAGGAGTTTTCAGCTGTTTTTGAGACGTGTCTTATTTTGAGATTTTTGCCATACTATAGCCTTGCCTTTACGTTCATTTTTTCAACATGCATTATTTTGCTGTTTTTGGCCGTTTTTGCAACATTGTTTGCTATGGTGTGATTTGGCAGGCTATTTTGTGCTGTTTTAGGTGTTATCAGTTGTTTTTGGGACGTGTCATATTTTGAAATTTTTGCCATACTATAGCCTTGCCTTTTCTGTTATTTTTTCAACATGCATTATTTTGCTGTTTTTGGTCGTTTTTGCCATGTTCTTTGCTATGGCATGATTTGGCAGGCTATTTTATGCTGTTTTGAGGTGTTTTCAGCTGTTTTTGGAACGTGTCATATTTTGACATTTTTGCCATACTATAGCCTTGCCTTTTCGGTCATTTTTTCAACATGCATTATATTGCTGTTTTTGGACGTTTTTGTAACATTGTTTGCTATGGCGTGATTTGGCAGGCTATTTTATGCTGTTTTGAGGTGTTTTCAGCTGTTTTTGGGACGTGTCATATTTTGAGATTTTTGCCATACTATAGCCTTGCCTTTTCGGTCATTTTTTCAACATGCATTAATTTGCTGTTTTTGGTTGTTTTTTCCATGTTCTTTGCTATGGCGTGATTTGGCAGGCTATTTTATATTGTTTTGAGGTGTTTTCAGCTGTTTTTGGGACTTGTCATATTTTGAGATTTTTGCCATACTATAGCCTTGCCTTTTCGGTCATTTTTTCAACATTCATTATTTTGCTTTTTTTGGCCGTTTTTGCAGCATTCTATGCTATGGCGTGATTTGGCAGGCTTTTTTATGCTGTTTTGAGGTGTTTTCAGCTGTTTTTGGGACGTGTCATATTTTGAGATTTTTGCCATACTATAGCCTTGCCTTTTTGGTCATTTTTTCAACATGCATTATTTTGCTGTTTTTGGCTGTTTTTACCATGTTCTATGCTATGGCGTGATTTGGCACGCTATTTTGTGCTGTTTTAGGTGTTATCAGTTGTTTTTGGGACGTGTCATATTTTGAAATTTTTGCCATACTATAGCCTTGCCTTTTCTGTTATTTTTTCAACATGCATTATTTTGCTGTTTTTGGTCGTTTTTGCCATGTTCTTTGCTATGGCATGATTTGGCAGGCTATTTTATGCTGTTTTGAGGTGTTTTCAGCTGTTTTTGGAACGTGTCATATTTTGACATTTTTGCCATACTATAGCCTTGCCTTTTCGGTCATTTTTTCAACATGCATTATATTGCTGTTTTTGGTCGTTTTTGTAACATTGTTTGCTATGGCGTGATTTGGCAGGCTATTTTATGCTGTTTTGAGGTGTTTTCAGCTGTTTTTGGGACGTGTCATATTTTGAGATTTTTGCCATACTATAGCCTTGCCTTTTCGGTCATTTTTTCAACATGCATTATTTTGCTGTTTTTGGCCGTTTTTGCAGCATTCTATGCTATGGCGTGATTTGGCAGGCTATTTTGTGCTCTTTTGAGGAGTTTTCAGCTGTTTTTGAGACGTGTCTTATTTTGAGATTTTTGCCATACTATAGCCTTGCCTTTACGTTCATTTTTTCAACATGCATTATTTTGCTGTTTTTGCCCGTTTTTGCAACATTGTTTGCTATGGTGTGATTTGGCAGGCTATTTTATGCTGTTTTCAGCTGTTTTTGGGACATGTCATATTTTGAGATTTTTGCCATACTATAGCCTTGCCTTTTCGGTCATTTTTTCAACATGCATTATTTTGCTGTTTTTGGCCGTTTTTGCAGCATTCTATGCTATGGCGTGATTTGGCAGGCTATTTTATGCTGTTTTGAGGTGTTTTCAGCTGTTTTTGGGACGTGTCATATTTTGAGATTTTTGCCATACTATAGCCTTGCCTTTTGGGTCATTTTTTCAACATGCATTATATTGCTGTTTTTGGCCGTTTTTGTAACATTGTTTGCTATGGCGTGATTTGGCAGGCTATTTTGTACTGTTTTGAGGTGTTTTCAGCTGTTTTTGGGACGTGTCATATTTTGAGATTTTTGCCATACTATAGCCTTGCCTTTTCGGTCATTTTTTCAACATGCATTATATTGCTGTTTTTGGCCGTTTTTGTAACATTGTTTGCTATGGCGTGATTTGGCAGGCTATTTTGTGCTGTTTTGAGGTGTTTTCAGGTGTTTTTGGGACGTGTCATATTTTGAGATTTTTGCCATACTATAGCCTTGCCTTTTCGGTCATTTTTTCAACATGCATTATTTTGCTTTTTTTGGACGTTTTTGCAGCAACGTATGCTATGGCGTGATTTGGCAGGCTTTTTTATGCTGTTTTGAGGTGTTTTCAGCTGTTTTTGGGACGTGTCATATTTTGAGATTTTTGCCATACTATAGCCTTGCCTTTTTGGTCATTTTTTCAACATGCATTATTTTGCTGTTTTTGGCTGTTTTTACCATGTTCTATGCTATGGTGTGATTTGGCACGCTATTTTGTGCTGTTTTAGGTGTTTTCAGTTGTTTTTGGGACATGTCATATTTTGAGATTTTTGCCATACTATAGCCTTGCCTTTTCGGTCATTTTTTCAACATGCATTATTTTGCTGTTTTTGGCCGTTGTTACTATGTTCTTAGCTATGGCGTGATTTGGCAGGCTATTTTATACTGTTTTGAGGTGTTTTCAGCTGTTTTTGGGACTTGTCATATTTTGAGATTTTTGCCATACAATAGCCTTGCCTTTTCGGTCATTTTTTCAACATTCATTATTTTGCTTTTTTTGGCCGTTTTTGCAGCATTCTATGCTATGGCGTGATTTGGCAGGCTTTTTTATGCTGTTTTGAGGTGTTTTCAGCTGTTTTTGGGACGTGTCATATTTTGAGATTTTTGCCATACTATAGCCTTGCCTTTTTGGTCATTTTTTCAACATGCATTATTTTGCTGTTTTTGGCTGTTTTTACCATGTTCTATGCTATGGTGTGATTTGGCAGGCTATTTTGTGCTGTTTTAGGTGTTATCAGTTGTTTTTGGGACGTGTCATATTTTGAAATTTTTGCCATACTATAGCCTTGCCTTTTCTGTTATTTTTTCAACATGCATTATTTTGCTGTTTTTGGTCGTTTTTGCCATGTTCTTTGCTATGGCATGATTTGGCAGGCTATTTTATGCTGTTTTGAGGTGTTTTCAGCTGTTTTTGGAACGTGTCATATTTTGACATTTTTGCCATACTATAGCCTTGCCTTTTCGGTCATTTTTTCAACATGCATTATATTGCTGTTTTTGGACGTTTTTGTAACATTGTTTGCTATGGCGTGATTTGGCAGGCTATTTTATGCTGTTTTGAGGTGTTTTCAGCTGTTTTTGGGACGTGTCATATTTTGAGATTTTTGCCATACTATAGCCTTGCCTTTTGGGTCATTTTTTCAACATGCATTATATTGCTGTTTTTGGCCGTTTTTGTAACATTGTTTGCTATGGCGTGATTTGGCAGGCTATTTTGTGCTGTTTTGAGGTGTTTTCAGCTGTTTTTGGGACGTGTCATATTTTGAGATTTTTGCCATACTATAGCCTTGCCTTTTCGGTCATTTTTTCAACATGCATCATTTTGCTTTTTTTGGACGTTTTTGCAGCAACGTATGCTATGGCGTGATTTGGCAGCCTATTTTGTGCTGTTTTGAGGTGTTTTCAGCTGTTTTTGGGATGTGTCATATTTTGAGATTTTTGCCATACTATAGCCTTGCCCTTTCAGTCATTTTTTCAACATGCATTATTTTGCTGTTTTTGGCCGTTGTTACTATGTTCTTAGCTATGGCGTGATTTGGCAGGCTATTTTATACTGTTTTGAGGTGTTTTCAGCTGTTTTTGGGACTTGTCATATTTTGAGATTTTTGCCATACAATAGCCTTGCCTTTTCGGTCATTTTTTCAACATTCATTATTTTGGTTTTTTTGGCCATTTTTGCTGCATTCTATGCTATGGTGTGATTTGGCACGCTATTTTGTGCTGTTTTAGGTGTTTTCAGTTGTTTTTGGGACGTGTCATATTTTGAGATTTTTGCCATACTATAGCCTTGCCTTTTCTGTTATTTTTTCAACATGCATTATTTTGCTGTTTTTGGTCGTTTTTGCCATGTTCTTTGCTATGGCATGATTTGGCAGGCTATTTTATGCTGTTTTGAGGTGTTTTCAGCTGTTTTTGGAACGTGTCATATTTTGAGATTTTTGCCATACTATAGCCTTGCCTTTTCGGTCATTTTTTCAACATGCATTATTTTGCTGTTTTTGGCCGTTTTTTGCAACATTTTATGCTATGGTGTGATTTGGCAGGCTATTTTATGCTGTTTTGAGGTGTTTTCAGCTGTTTTTGGGACGTGTCATATTTTGAGATTTTTGCCATACTATAGCCTTGCCTTTTCGGTCATTTTTTCAACATGCATTATTTTGCTGTTTTTGGTCGTTTTTGCCATGTTCTTTGCTATGGCGTGATTTGGCAGGCTATTTTATGCTGTTTTGTGGTGTTTTCAGCTGTTTTTGGGACGTGTCATATTTTGAGATTTTTGCCATACTATAGCCTTGCCTTTTTGGTCATTTTTTCAACATGCATTATTTTGCTGTTTTTGCCCGTTTTTGCAACATTCTATGCTATGGTGTGATTTGGCAGGCTATTTTATGCTGTTTTGAGGTGTTTTCAGCTGTTTTTGGGACGTGTCATATTTTGAGATTTTTGCCATACTATAGCCTTGCCTTTTCGGTCATTTTTTTCAACATGCATTATTTTGCTGTTTTTGGTCGTTTTTGCCATGGTCTTTGCTATGGCATGATTTGGCAGACTATTTTATGCTGTTTTGAGGTGTTTTCAGCTGTTTTTGGGACGTGTCATATTTTGAGATTTTTGCCATACTATAGCCTTGCCTTTTCGGTCATTTTTTCAACATGCATTATTTTGCTGTTTTTGGTCGTTTTTGCCATGTTCTTTGCTATGGCGTGATTTGGCAGGCTATTTTATGCTGTTTTGTGGTGTTTTCAGCTGTTTTTGGGACGTGTCATATTTTGAGATTTTTGCCATACTATAGCCTTGCCTTTTTGGTCATTTTTTCAACATGCATTATTTTGCTGTTTTTGCCCGTTTTTGCAACATTCTATGCTATGGTGTGATTTGGCAGGCTATTTTATGCTGTTTTGAGGTGTTTTCAGCTGTTTTTGGGACTTGTCATATTTTGAGATTTTTGCCATACTATAGCCTTGCCTTTTCGGTCATTTTTTCAACATGCATTATTTTGCTGTTTTTGGCCGTTTTTGCAGCATTCTATGCTATGGCGTGATTTGGCAGGCTATTTTATGCTGTTTTGAGGTGTTTTCAGCTGTTTTTGGGACGTGTCATATTTTGAGATTTTTGCCATACTATAGCCTTGCCTTTTCGGTCATTTTTTCAACATGCATTATTTTGCTGTTTTTGGCCGTTTTTGCAGCATTCTATGCTATGGCGTGATTTGGCAGGCTATTTTATGCTGTTTTGAGGTGTTTTCAGCTGTTTTTGGGACGTGTCATATTTTGAGATTTTTGCCATACTATAGCCTTGCCTTTTCGGTCATTCTTTCAGCATGCATTATTTTGCTGTTTTTGCACGTTTTTGCCATGTTCTTTGCTATGGCGTGATTTGGCAGGCTATTTTATGCTGTTTTGAGGTGTTTTCAGCTGTTTTTGGGACGTGTCATATTTTGAGATTTTTGCCATACTATAGCCTTGCCTTTTCGGTCATTTTTTCAACATGCATTATTTTGCTGTTTTTGCCCGTTTTTGCAGCATTCTATGCTATGGCGTGATTTGGCAGGCTATTTTATGCTGTTTTGAGGTGTTTTCAGCTGTTTTTGGGACGTGTCATATTTTGAGATTTTTGCCATACTATAGCCTTGCCTTTTCGGTCATTTTTCAACATGCATTATTTTGCTGTTTTTGGCCGTTTTGCAGCATTCTATGCTATGGCGTGATTTGGCAGGCTATTTTATGCTGTTTTGAGGTGTTTTCAGCTGTTTTTGGGACGTGTCATATTTTGAGATTTTTGCCATACTATAGCCTTGCCTTTTCGGTCATTCTTTCAACATGCATTATTTTGCTGTTTTTGGTCGTTTTTGCCATGTTCTTTGCTATGGCATGATTTGGCAGGCTATTTTATGCTGTTTTGAGGTGTTTTCAGCTGTTTTTGGGACGTGTCATATTTTGAGATTTTTGCCATACTATAGCCTTGCCTTTTCGGTCATTTTTTCAACATGCATTATTTTGCTGTTTTTGGCCGTTTTTGCAGCATTCTATGCTATGGCGTGATTTGGCAGGCTATTTTATGCTGTTTTGAGGTGTTTTCAGCTGTTTTTGGGACGTGTCATATTTTGAGATTTTTGCCATACTATAGCCTTGCCTTTTCGGTCATTTTTTCAACATGCATTATTTTGCTGTTTTTGGTCGTTTTTGCCATGTTCTTTGCTATGGCATGATTTGGCAGGCTATTTTATGCTGTTTTGAGGTGTTTTCAGCTGTTTTTGGGACCTGTCATATTTTGAGATTTTTGCCATACTATAGCCTTGCCTTTTCGGTCATTTTTTCAACATGCATTAATTTGCTTTTTTTGGCCGTTTTTGCAGCATTCTATGCTATGGCGTGATTTGGCAGGCTATTTTATGCTGTTTTGAGGTGTTTTCAGCTGTTTTTGGGACGTGTCTTATTTTGAGATTTTTGCCATACTATAGCCTTGCCTTTTCTGTCATTTTTTCAACATGCATTATTTTGCTGTTTTTGGCCGTTTTTGCAGCATTCTATGCTATGGCGTGATTTGGCAGGCTATTTTATGCTGTTTTGAGGTGTTTTCAGCTGTTTTTGGGACGTGTCATATTTTGAGATTTTTGCCATACTATAGCCTTGCCTTTTCGGTCATTTTTTCAACATGCATTATTTTGCTTTTTTTGGACGTTTTTGCAGCAACGTATGCTATGGCGTGATTTGGGAGGCTATTTTATGCTGTTTTGAGGTGTTTTCAGCTGTTTTTGGGACGTGTCATATTTTGAGATTTTTGCCATACTATAGCCTTGCCTTTACGTTCATTTTTTCAACATGCATTATTTTGCTGTTTTTGGCCGTTTTTGCCATGTTCTTTGCTATGGCGTGATTTGGCAGGCTATTTTGTGCTGTTTTGAGCTGTTTTTGGGACATGTCATATTTTGAGATTTTTGCCATACTATAGCCTTGCCTTTTCGGTCATTTTTTCAACATGCATTATTTTGCTGTTTTTGCCCGTTTTTGCAGCA
This sequence comes from Plectropomus leopardus, assembly GCF_026936395.1. NCBI lineage: Eukaryota > Metazoa > Chordata > Actinopteri > Perciformes > Serranidae > Plectropomus > Plectropomus leopardus. The sequence goes on along the minus strand of NC_142189.1, from coordinate 16,871,774 downwards.
TTCTATGCTATGGCGTGATTTGGCAGGCTATTTTATGCTGTTTTGAGGTGTTTTCAGCTGTTTTTGGGACGTGTCATATTTTGAGATTTTTGCCATACTATAGCCTTGCCTTTTGGGTCATTTTTTCAACATGCATTATATTGCTGTTTTTGGCCGTTTTTGTAACATTGTTTGCTATGGCGTGATTTGGCAGGCTATTTTTTGCTGTTTTGAGGTGTTTTCAGGTGTTTTTGGGACGTGTCATATTTTGAGATTTTTGCCATACTATAGCCTTGCCTTTTCGGTCATTTTTTCAACATGCATCATTTTGCTTTTTTTGGACGTTTTTGCAGCAACGTATGCTATGGCGTGATTTGGCAGCCTATTTTATGCTGTTTTGTGGTGTTTTCAGCTGTTTTTGGGATGTGTCATATTTTGAGATTTTTGCCATACTATAGCCTTGCCTTTTCGGTCATTTTTTCAACATTCATTATTTTGCTTTTTTTGGCCATTTTTGCTGCATTCTATGCTATGGCGTGATTTGGCAGGCTTTTTTATGCTGTTTTGAGGTGTTTTCAGCTGTTTTTGGGACGTGTCATATTTTGAGATTTTTGCCATACTATAGCCTTGCCTTTTTGGTCATTTTTTCAACATGCATTATTTTGCTGTTTTTGGCTGTTTTTACCATGTTCTATGCTATGGTGTGATTTGGCACGCTATTTTGTGCTGTTTTAGGTGTTTTCAGTTGTTTTTGGGACATGTCATATTTTGAGATTTTTGCCATACTATAGCCTTGCCTTTTCTGTTATTTTTTCAACATGCATTATTTTGCTGTTTTTGGTCGTTTTTGCCATGGTCTTTGCTATGGCATGATTTGGCAGGCTATTTTATGCTGTTTTGAGGTGTTTTCAGCTGTTTTTGGAACGTGTCATATTTTGAGATTTTTGCCATACTATAGCCTTGCCTTTTCGGTCATTTTTTCAACATGCATTATTTTGCTGTTTTTGGCCGTTTTTTGCAACATTCTATGCTATGGCATGATTTGGCAGGCTATTTTATGCTGTTTTGAGGTGTTTTCAGCTGTTTTTGGGACGTGTCATATTTTGAGATTTTTGCCATACTATAGCCTTGCCTTTTCGGTCATTTTTTCAACATGCATTATTTTGCTGTTTTTGGTCGTTTTTGCAGCATTCTATGCTATGGCGTGATTTGGCAGGCTATTTTATGCTGTTTTGAGGTGTTTTCAGCTGTTTTTGGGACGTGTCATATTTTGAGATTTTTGCCATACTATAGCCTTGCCTTTTCGGTCATTTTTTCAACATGCATTATTTTGCTGTTTTTGGCTGTTTTTGCCATGTTCTTTGCTATGGCATGATTTGGCAGGCTATTTTATGCTGTTTTGAGGTGTTTTCAGCTGTTTTTGGGACGTGTCATATTTTGAGATTTTTGCCATACTATAGCCTTGCCTTTTTGGTCATTTTTTCAACATGCATTATTTTCCTTTTTTAGCCCGTTTTTGCAACATTCTATGCTATGGCGTGATTTGGGAGGCTATTTTATGCTGTTTTGAGGTGTTTTCAGCTGTTTTTGGGACGTGTCATATTTTGAGATTTTTGCCATACTATAGCCTTGCCTTTTCGGTCATTTTTTCAACATGCATTATTTTGCTGTTTTTGGCCGTTTTTGCAGCATTCTATGCTATGGCGTGATTTGGCAGGCTATTTTATGCTGTTTTGAGGTGTTTTCAGCTGTTTTTGGGACGTGTCATATTTTGAGATTTTTGCCATACTATAGCCTTGCCTTTTCGGTCATTTTTTCAACATGCATTATTTTGCTGTTTTTGGCTGTTTTTGCCATGTTCTTTGCTATGGCATGATTTGGCAGGCTATTTTATGCTGTTTTGAGGTGTTTTCAGCTGTTTTTGGGACGTGTCATATTTTGAGATTTTTGCCATACTATAGCCTTGCCTTTTCGGTCATTTTTTCAACATGCATTATTTTGCAGTTTTTGGCCGTTTTTGCAGCATTCTATGCTATGGTGTGATTTGGCAGGCTATTTTATGCTGTTTTGAGGTGTTTTGAGCTGTTTTTGGGACGTGTCATATTTTGACATTTTTGCCATACTATAGCCTTGCCTTTTCGGTCATTTTTTCAACATGCATTATTTTGCTGTTTTTGGTCGTTTTTGCCATGTTCTTTGCTATGGCATGATTTGGCAGGCTATTTTATGCTGTTTTGAGGTGTTTTCAGCTGTTTTTGGGACGTGTCATATTTTGAGATTTTTGCCATACTATAGCCTTGCCTTTTCGGTCATTTTTTCAACATGCATTATTTTGCTGTTTTTGGCTGTTTTTGCCATGTTCTTTGCTATGGCATGATTTGGCAGGCTATTTTATGCTGTTTTGAGGTGTTTTCAGCTGTTTTTGGGACCTGTCATATTTTGAGATTTTTGCCATACTATAGCCTTGCCTTTTCGGTCATTTTTTCAACATGCATTAATTTGCTTTTTTTGGCCGTTTTTGCAGCATTCTATGCTATGGCGTGATTTGGCAGGCTATTTTATGCTGTTTTGAGGTGTTTTCAGCTGTTTTTGGGACGTGTCTTATTTTGAGATTTTTGCCATACTATAGCCTTGCCTTTTCGGTCATTTTTTCAACATGCATTATTTTGCTGTTTTTGGCTGTTTTTGCCATGTTCTTTGCTATGGCATGATTTGGCAGGCTATTTTATGCTGTTTTGAGGTGTTTTGAGCTGTTTTTGGGACGTGTCAAATTTTGAGATTTTTGCCATACTATAGCCTTGCCTTTTCGGTCATTTTTTTCAACATGAATTATTTTGCTGTTTTTGGTCATTTTTGCAGCATTCTATGCTATGGCGTGATTTGGCAGGCTATTTTATGCTGTTTTGAGGTGTTTTCAGCTGTTTTTGGGACGTGTCTTATTTTGAGATTTTTGCCATACTATAGCCTTGCCTTTTTGGTCATTTTTTCAACATGCATTATTTTGCTGTTTTTGGTCGTATTTGCCATTTTCTTTGCTATGGCATGTCTTGGCAGGCTATTTTATGCTGTTTTGAGGTCTTTTCAACTTTGTTTGGGGCACGTCAATTCACTAGCAAGGACCACACCACAACATTGTATCACTGAAAGCTTTATTGTATTTTGAAGGTCTGGTTGTAGAGGTAGGTGATGGATTTAAGTGGCTGATCTGGGAGGAAGTGTTGATGCCGGGTAGAGGGTCCTTCAGAATGGGGGTTCCATCTTACATGTGTCCATCAGATCCGATATTCAAGCTTCAGACGTGCCTAGAATGACACATAGGAGAGGCATGCAGATGGATGAACAATGAGATTGAGGTGAAAAGGTCATTACGAAGGTAAGTGGAGATGGGAGAGGATAATGGATGAGACAGAAGCTGAAACAAACATGGGAAAGGGAGGGCGGGCTGAGACCTAAAACACCAACAGAGCAGAATGGGTTGGCCAGGTATAAGTAGGCAAGTGGGTCATAAAAGGTGTGGTTGAGGCGTTGTGAAACTCCCCAACCTAAGGGAAGAAATTAACTTCATAATTGCACATTTTTAGCTGCAATATAGTCTTGCCTTTTCGGTCATTTTTTCAACATGCATTATTTTGCTGTTTTTGGCCGTTTTTGCAGCATTCTATGCTATGGCGTGATTTGGCAGGCTATTTTGTGCTGTTTTGAGGTGTTTTCAGCTGTTTTTGGGACGTGTCATATTTTGAGATTTTTGCCATACTATAGCCTTGCCTTTTTGGTCATTTTTTCAACATGCATTATTTTGCTGTTTCTGGCCATTTTTGCAGCATTCTATGCTATGGCGTGATTTGGCAGGCTATGTTATACTGTTTTGAGGTGTTTTCGGCTGTTTTTGGGACGTGTCATATTTTGAGATTTTTGCCATACTATAGCCTTGCCTTTTCGGTCATTTTTTCAACATGCATTATTTTGCTGTTTTTGGCCGTTTTTGCAGCATTCTATGCTATGGCGTGATTTGGCAGGCTATTTTATGCTGTATTGAGGTGTTTTCAGCTGTTTTTGGGACGTGTCAAATTTTGAGATTTTTGCCATACTATAGCCTTGCCTTTTCGGTCATTTTTTCAACATGCATTATTTTGCTGTTTTTGGCCGTTTTTGCAGCATTCTATGCTATGGCGTGATTTGGCAGGCTATTTTATGCTGTTTTGAGGTCTTTTCAGCTGTTTTTGGGACGTGTCATATTTTGAGATTTTTGCCATACTATAGCCTTGCCTTTTCGGTCATTTTTTCAACATGCATTATTTTGCTGTTTTTGGCCGTTTTTGCAGCATACTATGCTATGGCGTGATTTGGCAGGCTATTTTATGCTGATTTGAGGTGTTTTCAGCTGTTTTTGGGACGTGTCATATTTTGAGATTTTTGCCATACTATAGCCTTGCCTTTTCGGTCATTTTTTCAACATGCATTATTTTGCTGTTTTTGGCCGTTTTTGCAGCATACTATGCTATGGCGTGATTTGGCAGGCTATTTTATGCTGTTTTGAGGTGTTTTCAGCTGTTTTTGGGACGTGTCATATTTTGAGATTTTTGCCATACTATAGCCTTGCCTTTTCGGTCATTTTTTCAACATGCATTATTTTGCTGTTTTTGGCCGTTTTTGCCATGTTCTTTGCTATGGCGTGATTTGGCAGGCTATTTTATACTGTTTTGAGATGTTTTCGGCTGTTTTTGGGACGTGTCATATTTTGAGATTTTTGCCATACTATAGCCTTGCCTTTTCCGTCATTTTTTCAACATGCATTATTTTGCTGTTTTTGGCCGTTTTTGCAGCATTCTATGCTATGGCGTGATTTGGCAGGCTATTTTATGCTGTTTTGAGGTGTTTTCAGCTGTTTTTGGGACGTGTCATATTTTGAGATTTTTGCCATACTATAGCCTTGCCTTTTCGGTCATTTTTTCAACATGCATTATTTTGCTGTTTTTGGCCGTTTTTGCAGCATTCTATGCTATGGCGTGATTTGGCAGGCTATGTTATACTGTTTTGAGGTGTTTTCGGCTGTTTTTGGGACGTGTCATATTTTGAGATTTTTGCCATACTATAGCCTTGCCTTTTTGGTCATTTTTTCAACATGCATTATTTTGCTGGTTTTGGCTGTTTTTGCCATGTTCTTTGCTATGGCGTGATTTGGCAGGCTATTTTATGCTGTTTTGAGGTGTTTTCAGCTGTTTTTGGGACGTGTCAAATTTGGAGATTTTTGCCATACTATAGCCTTGCCTTTTCGGTCATTTTTTCAACATGCATTATTTTGCTGTTTTTGGCCGTTTTTGCAGCATTCTATGCTATGGCGTGATTTGGCAGGCTATTTTATGCTGTTTTGAGGTGTTTTCAACTGTTTTTGGGACGTGTCATATTTTGAGATTTTTGCCATACTATAGCCTTGCCTTTTTGTTCATTTCTTCAACATGCATTATTTTGCTGTTTTTGGCCGTTTTTGCAGCATTCTATGCTATGGCGTGATTTGGCAGGCTATTTTATGCTGTTTTGAGGTGTTTTCAGCTGTTTTTGGGACGTGTCATATTTTGAGATTTTTGCCATACTATAGCCTTGCCTTTTCGGTCATTTTTCAACATGCATTATGTTGCTGTTTTGGCCGTTTTGCAGCATACTATGCTATGGCGTGATTTGGCAGGCTATTTTATGCTGTTTTGAGATGTTTTCAGCTGTTTTTGGGACGTGTCATATTTTGAGATTTTTGCCATACTATAGCCTTGCCTTTTCCGTCATTTTTTCAACATGCATTATTTTGCTGTTTTTGGTCGTTTTTGCAGCATTCTATGCTATGGCGTGATTTGGCAGGCTATTTTATGCTGTTTTGAGGTGTTTTCAGCTGTTTTTGGGACGTGTCATATTTTGAGATTTTTGCCATACTATAGCCTTGCCTTTTCGGTCATTTTTTCAACATGCATTATTTTGCTGTTTTTGGCCGTTTTTGCAGCATTCTATGCTATGGCGTGATTTGGCAGGCTATTTTATGCTGTTTTGAGGTGTTTTCAGCTGTTTTTGGGACGTGTCATATTTTGAGATTTTTGCCATACTATAGCCTTGCCTTTTCGGTCATTTTTTCAACATGCATTATTTTGCTGTTTTTGGCCGTTTTTGCCATGTTCTTTGCTATGGCGTGATTTGGCAGGCTATTTTATACTGTTTTGAGGTGTTTTCAGCTGTTTTTGGGACTTGTCATATTTTGAGATTTTTGCCATACTATAGCCTTGCCTTTTTGGTCAATTTTTCAACATGCATTATTTTGCTTTATTTGGACGTTTTTGCAGCATTCTATGCTATGGCATGATTTGGCAGGCTATTTTATGCTGTTTTGAGATGTTTTCAGCTGTTTTTGGGATGTGTCATATTTTGAGATTTTTGCCATACTATAGCCTTGCCTTTTTGGTCATTTTTTCAACATGCATTATTTTGCTTTATTTGGCCGTTTTTGCAGCATTCTATGCTATGGCGTGATTTGGCAGGCTATTTTATGCTGTTTTGAGGTGTTTTCAGCTGTTTTTGGGACTTGTCATATTTTGAGATTTTTGCCATACTATAGCCTTGCCTTTTTGGTCAATTTTTCAACATGCATTATTTTGCTTTATTTGGACGTTTTTGCAGCATTCTATGCTATGGCATGATTTGGCAGGCTATTTTATGCTGTTTTGAGATGTTTTCAGCTGTTTTTGGGATGTGTCATATTTTGAGATTTTTGCCATACTATAGCCTTGCCTTTTTGGTCATTTTTTCAACATGCATTATTTTGCTGTTTGTGGCCGTTTTTGCAGCATTCTATGCTATGGCGTGATTTGGCAGGCTTTTTTATGCTGTTTTGAGGTGTTTTCGGCTGTTTTTCGGACTTGTCATATTTTGAGATTTTTGCCATACTATAGCCTTGCCTTTTTGGTCATTTTTTCAACATGCATTATTTTGCTGTTTTTGGCTGTTTTCGCCATGTTCTTTGCTATGGCGTGATTTGGCAGGCTATTTTATGCTGTTTTGAGGTGTTTTGAGCTGTTTTTGGGACGTGTCAAATTTTGAGATTTTTGCCATACTATAGCCTTGCCTTTTCGGTCATTTTTTCAACATGCATTATTTTGCTGTTTTTGGCCGTTTTTGCAGCATTCTATGCTATGGCGTGATTTGGCAGGCTATTTTATGCTGTTTTGAGGTGTTTTCAACTGTTTTTGGGACGTGTCATATTTTGAGATTTTTGCCATACTATAGCCTTGCCTTTTCGGTCATTTTTTCAACATGCATTATTTTGCTGTTTTTGGCCGTTTTTGCAGCATTCTATGCTATGGCGTGATTTGGCAGGCTATTTTATGCTGTTTTGAGGTCTTTTCAGCTGTTTTTGGGACGTGTCATATTTTGAGATTTTTGCCATACTATAGCCTTGCCTTTTCGGTCATTTTTTCAACATGCATTATTTTGCTGTTTTTGGCCGTTTTTGCAGCATTCTATGCTATGGCGTGATTTGGCAGGCTATTTTATGCTGTTTTGAGGTGTTTTCAGCTGTTTTTGGGACGTGTCATATCTTGAGATTTTTGCCATACTATAGCCTTGCCTTTTCGGTCATTTTTTCAACATGCATTATTTTGCTGTTTTTGGCCGTTTTTGCAGCATTCTATGCTATGGTGTGATTTGGCAGGCTATTTTATGCTGTTTTGAGGTGTTTTCAGCTGTTTTTGGGACGTGTCATATTTTGAGATTTTTGCCATACTATAGCCTTGCCTTTTCGGTCATTTTTTCAACATGCATTATTTTGCTGTTTTTGGCCGTTTTTGCCATGTTCTTTGCTATGGCGTGATTTGGCAGGCTATGTTATACTGTTTTGAGGTGTTTTCAGCTGTTTTTGGGACGTGTCATATTTTGAGATTTTTGCCATACTATAGCCTTGCCTTTTTGGTCATTTTTTCAACATGCATTATTTTGCTGTTTTTGGCTGTTTTTGCCATGTTCTTTGCTATGGCGTGATTTGGCAGGCTATTTTATGCTGTTTTGAGCTGTTTTGAGCTGTTTTTGGGACGTGTCAAATTTTGAGATTTTTGCCATACTATAGCCTTGCCTTTTCGGTCATTTTTTCAACATGCATTATTTTGCTGTTTTTGGCCGTTTTTGCAGCATTCTATGCTATGGCGTGATTTGGCAGGCTATTTTATGCTGTTTTGAGGTGTTTTCAACTGTTTTTGGGACGTGTCATATTTTGAGATTTTTGCCATACTATAGCCTTGCCTTTTCGGTCATTTTTTCAACATGCATTATTTTGCTGTTTTTGGCTGTTATTGCCATGTTCTTTGCTATGGCGTGATTTGGCAGGCTATTTTATACTGTTTTGAGGTGTTTTCAGCTGTTTTTGGGACTTGTCATATTTTGAGATTTTTGCCATACTATAGCCTTGCCTTTTTGGTCAATTTTTCAACATGCATTATTTTGCTTTATTTGGACGTTTTTGCAGCATTCTATGCTATGGCATGATTTGGCAGGCTATTTTATGCTGTTTTGAGATGTTTTCAGCTGTTTTTGGGATGTGTCATATTTTGAGATTTTTGCCATACTATAGCCTTGCCTTTTTGGTCATTTTTTCAACATGCATTATTTTGCTTTATTTGGCCGTTTTTGCAGCATTCTATGCTATGGCGTGATTTGGCAGGCTATTTTATGCTGTTTTGAGGTGTTTTCAGCTGTTTTTGGGACTTGTCATATTTTGAGATTTTTGCCATACTATAGCCTTGCCTTTTTGGTCAATTTTTCAACATGCATTATTTTGCTTTATTTGGCCGTTTTTGCAGCATTCTATGCTATGGCATGATTTGGCAGGCTATTTTATGCTGTTTTGAGATGTTTTCAGCTGTTTTTGGGATGTGTCATATTTTGAGATTTTTGCCATACTATAGCCTTGCCTTTTTGGTCATTTTTTCAACATGCATTATTTTGCTGTTTGTGGCCGTTTTTGCAGCATTCTATGCTATGGCGTGATTTGGCAGGCTTTTTTATGCTGTTTTGAGGTGTTTTCGGCTGTTTTTCGGACTTGTCATATTTTGAGATTTTTGCCATACTATAGCCTTGCCTTTTTGGTCATTTTTTCAACATGCATTATTTTGCTGTTTTTGGCTGTTTTCGCCATGTTCTTTGCTATGGCGTGATTTGGCAGGCTATTTTATGCTGTTTTGAGGTGTTTTCAGCTGTTTTTGGGACGTGTCAAATTTTGAGATTTTTGCCATACTATAGCCTTGCCTTTTCGGTCATTTTTTCAACATGCATTATTTTGCTGTTTTTGGCCGTTTTTGCAGCATTCTATGCTATGGCGTGATTTGGCAGGCTATTTTATGCTGTTTTGAGGTCTTTTCAGCTGTTTTTGGGACGTGTCATATTTTGAGATTTTTGCCATACTATAGCCTTGCCTTTTCGGTCATTTTTTCAACATGCATTATTTTGCTGTTTTTGGCCGTTTTTGCAGCATTATATGCTATGGCATGATTTGGCAGGCTATTTTATGCTGTTTTGAGGTGTTTTCAGCTGTTTTTGGGACTTGTCATATTTTGAGATTTTTGCCATACTATAGCCTTGCCTTTTTGGTCAATTTTTCAACATGCATTATTTTGCTTTATTTGGACGTTTTTGCAGCATTCTATGCTATGGCATGATTTGGCAGGCTATTTTATGCTGTTTTGAGGTGTTTTCAGCTGTTTTTGGGACGTGTCATATTTTGAGATTTTTGCCATACTATAGCCTTGCCTTTTTGGTCATTTTTTCAACATGCATTATTTTGCTGTTTGTGGCCGTTTTTGCAGCATTCTGTGCTATGGCGTGATTTGGCAGGCTATGTTATACTGTTTTGAGGTGTTTTCGGCTGTTTTTGGGCCGTGTCATATTTTGACATTTTTGCCATACTATAGCCTTGCCTTTTTGGTCATTTTTTCGACATGCATTATTTTGCTGTTTTTGGCTGTTTTTGCCATGTTCTTTGCTATGGCGTGATTTGGTAGGCTATTTTATGCTGTTTTGAGGTGTTTTCAGCTGTTTTTGGGACGTGTCATATTTTGAGATTTTTGCCATACTATAGCCTTGCCTTTTCGGTCATTTTTTCAACATGCATTATTTTGCTGTTTTTGGCCGTTTTTGCAGCATTCTATGCTATGGCGTGATTTGGGAGGCTATTTTATGCTGTTTTGAGGTGTTTTCAGCTGTTTTTGGGACGTGTCATATTTTGAGATTTTTGCCATACTATAGCCTTGCCTTTTCGGTCATTTTTTCAACATGCATTATTTTGCTGTTTGTGGCCGTTTTTGCAGCATTCTATGCTATGGCGTGATTTGGCAGGCTATGTTATACTGTTTTGAGGTGTTTTCGGCTGTTTTTGAGACGTGTCATATTTTGAGATTTTTGCCATACTATAGCCTTGCCTTTTTGGTCAATTTTTCAACATGCATTATTTTGCTTTATTTGGACATTTTTGCAGCATTCTATGCTATGGCATGATTTGGCAGGCTATTTTATGCTGTTTTGAGATGTTTTCAGCTGTTTTTGGGATGTGTCATATTTTGAGATTTTTGCCATACTATAGCCTTGCCTTTTTGGTCATTTTTTCAACATGCATTATTTTGCTTTATTTGGCCGTTTTTGCAGCATTCTATGCTATGGCGTGATTTGGCAGGCTATTTTATGCTGTTTTGAGGTGTTTTCAGCTGTTTTTGGGACTTGTCATATTTTGAGATTTTTGCCATACTATAGCCTTGCCTTTTTGGTCAATTTTTCAACATGCATTATTTTGCTTTATTTGGACGTTTTTGCAGCATTCTATGCTATGGCATGATTTGGCAGGCTATTTTATGCTGTTTTGAGATGTTTTCAGCTGTTTTTTGGGATGTGTCATATTTTGAGATTTTTGCCATACTATAGCCTTGCCTTTTTGGTCATTTTTCAACATGCATTATTTTGCTGTTTTTGGCTGTTTTTGCCATGTTCTTTGCTATGGCGTGATTTGGCAGGCTATTTTATACTGTTTTGAGGTGTTTTGAGCTGTTTTTCGGACTTGTCATATTTTGAGATTTTTGCCATACTATAGCCTTGCCTTTTCGGTCATTTTTTCAACATGCATTAATTTGCTTTTTTTGGCCGTTTTTGCAGCATTCTATGCTATGGCGTGATTTGGCAGGCTTTTTTATGCTGTTTTGAGGTGTTTTCAGCTGTTTTTGGGACGTATCATATTTTGAGATTTTTGCCATACTATAGCCTTGCCTTTTCGGTCAATTTTTTAACATGCATTATTTTGCTGTTTGTGGCCATTTTTGCAGCATTCTATGCTATGGCGTGATTTGGCAGGCTATGTTATACTGTTTTGAGGTGTTTTCGGCTGTTTTTGGAACGTGTCATATTTTGAGATTATTGCCATACTATAGCCTTGCCTTTTCGGTCGTTTTTTCAACATGCATTATTTTGCTGTTTTTGCCCGTTTTTGCAGCATTCTATACTATGGCGTGATTTGGCAGGCTATGTTATACTGTTTTGAGGTGTTTTCGGCTGTTTTTGGGCCGTGTCATATTTTGACATTTTTGCCATACTATAGCCTTGCCTTTTTGGTCATTTTTTCGACATGCATTATTTTGCTGTTTTTGGCTGTTTTTGCCATGTTCTTTGCTATGGCGTGATTTGGTAGGCTATTTTATGCTGTTTTGAGGTGTTTTCAGCTGTTTTGGGACGTGTCATATTTTGAGATTTTGCCATACTATAGCCTTGCCTTTTTCGGTCATTTTTCAACATGCATTATTTTGCTGTTTGTGGCCGTTTTTGCAGCATTCTATGCTATGGCGTGATTTGGCAGGCTATGTTATACTGTTTTGAGGTGTTTTCGGCTGTTTTTGAGACGTGTCATATTTTGAGATTTTTGCCATACTATAGCCTTGCCTTTTTGGTCAATTTTTCAACATGCATTATTTTGCTTTATTTGGACGTTTTTGCAGCATTCTATGCTATGGCGTGATTTGGCAGGCTATTTTATGCTGTTTTGAGATGTTTTCAGCTGTTTTTGGATGTGTCATATTTTGAGATTTTTGCCATACTATAGCCTTGCCTTTTTGGTCATTTTTTCAACATGCATTATTTTGCTTTATTTGGCCGTTTTTGCAGCATTCTATGCTATGGCGTGATTTGGCAGGCTATTTTATGCTGTTTTGAGGTGTTTTCAGCTGTTTTTGGGACTTGTCATATTTTGAGATTTTTGCCATACTATAGCCTTGCCTTTTTGGTCAATTTTTCAACATGCATTATTTTGCTTTATTTGGACGTTTTTGCAGCATTCTATGCTATGGCATGATTTGGCAGGCTATTTTATGCTGTTTTGAGATGTTTTCAGCTGTTTTTGGGATGTGTCATATTTTGAGATTTTTGCCATACTATAGCCTTGCCTTTTTGGTCATTTTTTCAACATGCATTATTTTGCTGTTTTTGGCTGTTTTTGCCATGTTCTTTGCTATGGCGTGATTTGGCAGGCTATTTTATACTGTTTTGAGGTGTTTTGAGCTGTTTTTCGGACTTGTCATATTTTGAGATTTTTGCCATACTATAGCCTTGCCTTTTCGGTCATTTTTTCAACATGCATTAATTTGCTTTTTTTGGCCGTTTTTGCAGCATTCTATGCTATGGCGTGATTTGGCAGGCTTTTTTATGCTGTTTTGAGGTGTTTTCAGCTGTTTTTGGGACGTATCATATTTTGAGATTTTTGCCATACTATAGCCTTGCCTTTTCGGTCAATTTTTTAACATGCATTATTTTGCTGTTTGTGGCCATTTTTGCAGCATTCTATGCTATGGCGTGATTTGGCAGGCTATGTTATACTGTTTTGAGGTGTTTTCGGCTGTTTTTGGAACGTGTCATATTTTGAGATTATTGCCATACTATAGCCTTGCCTTTTCGGTCGTTTTTTCAACATGCATTATTTTGCTGTTTTTGCCCGTTTTTGCAGCATTCTATACTATGGCGTGATTTGGCAGGCTATGTTATACTGTTTTGAGGTGTTTTCGGCTGTTTTTGGGCCGTGTCATATTTTGACATTTTTGCCATACTATAGCCTTGCCTTTTTGGTCATTTTTTCGACATGCATTATTTTGCTGTTTTTGGCTGTTTTTGCCATGTTCTTTGCTATGGCGTGATTTGGTAGGCTATTTTATGCTGTTTTGAGGTGTTTTCAGCTGTTTTTGGGACGTGTCATATTTTGAGATTTTTGCCATACTATAGCCTTGCCTTTTCGGTCATTTTTTCAACATGCATTATTTTGCTGTTTGTGGCCGTTTTTGCAGCATTCTATGCTATGGCGTGATTTGGCAGGCTATGTTATACTGTTTTGAGGTGTTTTCGGCTGTTTTTGAGACGTGTCATATTTTGAGATTTTTGCCATACTATAGCCTTGCCTTTTTGGTCAATTTTTCAACATGCATTATTTTGCTTTATTTGGACGTTTTTGCAGCATTCTATGCTATGGCGTGATTTGGCAGGCTATTTTATGCTGTTTTGAGATGTTTTCAGCTGTTTTTGGGATGTGTCATATTTTGAGATTTTTGCCATACTATAGCCTTGCCTTTTTGGTCATTTTTTCAACATGCATTATTTTGCTTTATTTGGCCGTTTTTGCAGCATTCTATGCTATGGCGTGATTTGGCAGGCTATTTTATGCTGTTTTGAGGTGTTTTCAGCTGTTTTTGGGACTTGTCATATTTTGAGATTTTTGCCATACTATAGCCTTGCCTTTTTGGTCAATTTTTCAACATGCATTATTTTGCTTTATTTGGACGTTTTTGCAGCATTCTATGCTATGGCATGATTTGGCAGGCTATTTTATGCTGTTTTGAGATGTTTTCAGCTGTTTTTGGGATGTGTCATATTTTGAGATTTTTGCCATACTATAGCCTTGCCTTTTTGGTCATTTTTTCAACATGCATTATTTTGCTGTTTTTGGCTGTTTTTGCCATGTTCTTTGCTATGGCGTGATTTGGCAGGCTATTTTATACTGTTTTGAGGTGTTTTGAGCTGTTTTTCGGACTTGTCATATTTTGAGATTTTTGCCATACTATAGCCTTGCCTTTTCGGTCATTTTTTCAACATGCATTAATTTGCTTTTTTTGGCCGTTTTTGCAGCATTCTATGCTATGGCGTGATTTGGCAGGCTTTTTTATGCTGTTTTGAGGTGTTTTCAGCTGTTTTTGGGACGTATCATATTTTGAGATTTTTGCCATACTATAGCCTTGCCTTTTCGGTCAATTTTTTAACATGCATTATTTTGCTGTTTGTGGCCATTTTTGCAGCATTCTATGCTATGGCGTGATTTGGCAGGCTATGTTATACTGTTTTGAGGTGTTTTCGGCTGTTTTTGGAACGTGTCATATTTTGACATTTTTGCCATACTATAGCCTTGCCTTTTCGGTCATTTTTTCAACATGCATTATTTTGCTGTTTTTGGCCGTTTTTGCAGCATTCTATGCTATGGCGTGATTTGGCAGGCTATTTTATGCTGTTTTGAGGTGTTTTGAGCTGTTTTTGGGACTTGTCATATTTTGAGATTATTGCCATACTATAGCCTTGCCTTTTTCGGTCGTTTTTTCAACATGCATTATTTTGCTGTTTTTGCCCGTTTTTGCAGCATTCTATACTATGGCGTGATTTGGCAGGCTATGTTATACTGTTTTGAGGTGTTTTCGGCTGTTTTTGGGCCGTGTCATATTTTGACATTTTTGCCATACTATAGCCTTGCCTTTTTGGTCATTTTTTTCGACATGCATTATTTTGCTGTTTTGGCTGTTTTGCCATGTTCTTTGCTATGGCGTGATTTGGTAGGCTATTTTATGCTGTTTTGAGGTGTTTTCAGCTGTTTTTGGGACGTGTCATATTTTGAGATTTTTGCCATACTATAGCCTTGCCTTTTTGGTCAATTTTTCAACATGCATTATTTTGCTGTTTTTGGCCGTTTTTGCAGCATTCTATGCTATGGCGTGATTTGGGAGGCTATTTTATGCTGTTTTGAGGTGTTTTCAGCTGTTTTTGGGACGTGTCATATTTTGAGATTTTTGCCATACTATAGCCTTGCCTTTTTGGTCAATTTTTCAACATGCATTATTTTGCTTTATTTGGACGTTTTTGCAGCATTCTATGCTATGGCATGATTTGGCAGGCTATTTTATGCTGTTTTGAGATGTTTTCAGCTGTTTTTGGGATGTGTCATATTTTGAGATTTTTGCCATACTATAGCCTTGCCTTTTTGGTCATTTTTTCAACATGCATTATTTTGCTTTATTTGGCCGTTTTTGCAGCATTCTATGCTATGGCGTGATTTGGCAGGCTATTTTATGCTGTTTTGAGGTGTTTTCAGCTGTTTTTGGGACTTGTCATATTTTGAGATTTTTGCCATACTATAGCCTTGCCTTTTTGGTCAATTTTTCAACATGCATTATTTTGCTTTATTTGGACGTTTTTGCAGCATTCTATGCTATGGCATGATTTGGCAGGCTATTTTATGCTGTTTTGAGATGTTTTCAGCTGTTTTTGGGACGTGTCATATTTTGAGATTTTTGCCATACTATAGCCTTGCCTTTTTGGTCATTTTTTCAACATGCATTATTTTGCTGTTTTTGGCTGTTTTTGCCATGTTCTTTGCTATGGCGTGATTTGGCAGGCTATTTTATACTGTTTTGAGGTGTTTTGAGCTGTTTTTCGGACTTGTCATATTTTGAGATTTTTGCCATACTATAGCCTTGCCTTTTTGGTCATTTTTTCAACATGCATTAATTTGCTTTTTTTGGCCGTTTTTGCAGCATTCTATGCTATGGCGTGATTTGGCAGGCTTTTTTATGCTGTTTTGAGGTGTTTTCAGCTGTTTTTGGGACGTATCATATTTTGAGATTTTTGCCATACTATAGCCTTGCCTTTTCGGTCAATTTTTTAACATGCATTATTTTGCTGTTTGTGGCCATTTTTGCAGCATTCTATGCTATGGCGTGATTTGGCAGGCTATGTTATACTGTTTTGAGGTGTTTTCGGCTGTTTTTGGAACGTGTCATATTTTGACATTTTTGCCATACTATAGCCTTGCCTTTTCGGTCATTTTTTCAACATGCATTATTTTGCTGTTTTTGGCCGTTTTTGCAGCATTCTATGCTATGGCGTGATTTGGCAGGCTATGTTATACTGTTTTGAGGTGTTTTCGGCTGTTTTTGGGCCGTGTCATATTTTGACATTTTTGCCATACTATAGCCTTGCCTTTTTGGTCATTTTTTCGACATGCATTATTTTGCTGTTTTTGGCTGTTTTTGCCATGTTCTTTGCTATGGCGTGATTTGGTAGGCTATTTTATGCTGTTTTGAGGTGTTTTCAGCTGTTTTTGGGACGTGTCATATTTTGAGATTTTTGCCATACTATAGCCTTGCCTTTTCGGTCATTTTTTCAACATGCATTATTTTGCTGTTTGTGGCCGTTTTTGCAGCATTCTATGCTATGGCGTGATTTGGCAGGCTATGTTATACTGTTTTGAGGTGTTTTCGGCTGTTTTTGAGACGTGTCATATTTTGAGATTTTTGCCATACTATAGCCTTGCCTTTTTGGTCAATTTTTCAACATGCATTATTTTGCTTTATTTGGACGTTTTTGCAGCATTCTATGCTATGGCGTGATTTGGCAGGCTATTTTATGCTGTTTTGAGATGTTTTCAGCTGTTTTTGGGATGTGTCATATTTTGAGATTTTTGCCATACTATAGCCTTGCCTTTTTGGTCATTTTTTCAACATGCATTATTTTGCTTTATTTGGCCGTTTTTGCAGCATTCTATGCTATGGCGTGATTTGGCAGGCTATTTTATGCTGTTTTGAGGTGTTTTCAGCTGTTTTTGGGACTTGTCATATTTTGAGATTTTTGCCATACTATAGCCTTGCCTTTTTGGTCAATTTTTCAACATGCATTATTTTGCTTTATTTGGACGTTTTTGCAGCATTCTATGCTATGGCATGATTTGGCAGGCTATTTTATGCTGTTTTGAGATGTTTTCAGCTGTTTTTGGGATGTGTCATATTTTGAGATTTTTGCCATACTATAGCCTTGCCTTTTTGGTCATTTTTTCAACATGCATTATTTTGCTGTTTTTGGCTGTTTTGCCATGTTCTTTGCTATGGCGTGATTTGGCAGGCTATTTTATACTGTTTTGAGGTGTTTTGAGCTGTTTTTCGGACTTGTCATATTTTGAGATTTTTGCCATACTATAGCCTTGCCTTTTTCGGTCATTTTTCAACATGCATTAATTTGCTTTTTTGGCCGCTTTTGCAGCATTCTATGCTATGGCGTGATTTGGCAGGCTTTTTTATGCTGTTTTGAGGTGTTTTCAGCTGTTTTTGGGACGTATCATATTTTGAGATTTTTGCCATACTATAGCCTTGCCTTTTCGGTCAATTTTTTAACATGCATTATTTTGCTGTTTGTGGCCATTTTTGCAGCATTCTATGCTATGGCGTGATTTGGCAGGCTATGTTATACTGTTTTGAGGTGTTTTCGGCTGTTTTTGGAACGTGTCATATTTTGACATTTTGCCATACTATAGCCTTGCCTTTTTGGTCATTTTTTCGACATGCATTATTTTGCTGTTTTTGGCTGTTTTTGCCATGTTCTTTGCTATGGCGTGATTTGGTAGGCTATTTTATGCTGTTTTGAGGTGTTTTCAGCTGTTTTTGGGACGTGTCATATTTTGAGATTTTTGCCATACTATAGCCTTGCCTTTTCGGTCATTTTTTCAACATGCATTATTTTGCTGTTTTTGGCCGTTTTTGCAGCATTCTATGCTATGGCGTGATTTGGCAGGCTATGTTATACTGTTTTGAGGTGTTTTCGGCTGTTTTTGAGACGTGTCATATTTTGAGATTTTTGCCATACTATAGCCTTGCCTTTTTGGTCAATTTTTCAACATGCATTATTTTGCTTTATTTGGACGTTTTTGCAGCATTCTATGCTATGGCGTGATTTGGCAGGCTATTTTATGCTGTTTTGAGATGTTTTCAGCTGTTTTTGGGATGTGTCATATTTTGAGATTTTTGCCATACTATAGCCTTGCCTTTTTGGTCATTTTTTCAACATGCATTATTTTGCTTTATTTGGCCGTTTTTGCAGCATTCTATGCTATGGCGTGATTTGGCAGGCTATTTTATGCTGTTTTGAGGTGTTTTCAGCTGTTTTTGGGACTTGTCATATTTTGAGATTTTTGCCATACTATAGCCTTGCCTTTTTGGTCAATTTTTCGACGTGCATTATTTTGCTTTATTTGGACGTTTTGCAGCATTCTATGCTATGGCATGATTTGGCAGGCTATTTTATGCTGTTTTGAGATGTTTTCAGCTGTTTTTGGGATGTGTCATATTTTGAGATTTTTGCCATACTATAGCCTTGCCTTTTTGGTCATTTTTTCAACATGCATTATTTTGCTGTTTTTGGCTGTTTTTGCCATGTTCTTTGCTATGGCGTGATTTGGCAGGCTATTTTATACTGTTTTGAGGTGTTTTGAGCTGTTTTTCGGACTTGTCATATTTTGAGATTTTTGCCATACTATAGCCTTGCCTTTTCGGTCATTTTTTCAACATGCATTAATTTGCTTTTTTTGGCCGTTTTTGCAGCATTCTATGCTATGGCGTGATTTGGCAGGCTTTTTTATGCTGTTTTGAGGTGTTTTCAGCTGTTTTTGGGACGTATCATATTTTGAGATTTTTGCCATACTATAGCCTTGCCTTTTCGGTCAATTTTTTAACATGCATTATTTTGCTGTTTGTGGCCATTTTTGCAGCATTCTATGCTATGGCGTGATTTGGCAGGCTATGTTATACTGTTTTGAGGTGTTTTCGGCTGTTTTTGGAACGTGTCATATTTTGACATTTTTGCCATACTATAGCCTTGCTTTTTCGGTCCTTTTTTCAACATGCATTATTTTGCTGTTTTTGGCTTTTTGCAGCATTCTATGCTATGGCGTGATTTGGCAGGCTATTTTATGCTGTTTTGAGGTGTTTTGAGCTGTTTTTGGGACTTGTCATATTTTGAGATTATTGCCATACTATAGCCTTGCCTTTTCGGTCGTTTTTTCAACATGCATTATTTTGCTGTTTTTGCCCGTTTTTGCAGCATTCTATACTATGGCGTGATTTGGCAGGCTATGTTATACTGTTTTGAGGTGTTTTCGGCTGTTTTTGGGCCGTGTCATATTTTGACATTTTTGCCATACTATAGCCTTGCCTTTTTGGTCATTTTTTCGACATGCATTATTTTGCTGTTTTTGGCTGTTTTTGCCATGTTCTTTGCTATGGCGTGATTTGGTAGGCTATTTTATGCTGTTTTGAGGTGTTTTCAGCTGTTTTTGGGACGTGTCATATTTTGAGATTTTTGCCATACTATAGCCTTGCCTTTTCGGTCATTTTTTCAACATGCATTATTTTGCTGTTTTTGGCCGTTTTTGCAGCATTCTATGCTATGGCGTGATTTGGGAGGCTATTTTATGCTGTTTTGAGGTGTTTTCAGCTGTTTTTGGGACGTGTCATATTTTGAGATTTTTGCCATACTATAGCCTTGCCTTTTTGGTCAATTTTTCAACATGCATTATTTTGCTTTATTTGGACGTTTTTGCAGCATTCTATGCTATGGCGTGATTTGGCAGGCTATTTTATGCTGTTTTGAGATGTTTTCAGCTGTTTTTGGGATGTGTCATATTTTGAGATTTTTGCCATACTATAGCCTTGCCTTTTTGGTCATTTTTTCAACATGCATTATTTTGCTTTATTTGGCCGTTTTTGCAGCATTCTATGCTATGGCGTGATTTGGCAGGCTATTTTATGCTGTTTTGAGGTGTTTTCAGCTGTTTTGGGACTTGTCATATTTTGAGATTTTTGCCATACTATAGCCTTGCCTTTTTGGTCAATTTTTCAACATGCATTATTTTGCTTTATTTGGACGTTTTGCAGCATTCTATGCTATGGCATGATTTGGCAGGCTATTTTATGCTGTTTTGAGATGTTTTCAGCTGTTTTTGGGATGTGTCATATTTTGAGATTTTTGCCATACTATAGCCTTGCCTTTTTGGTCATTTTTTCAACATGCATTATTTTGCTGTTTTTGGCTGTTTTTGCCATGTTCTTTGCTATGGCGTGATTTGGCAGGCTATTTTATACTGTTTTGAGGTGTTTTGAGCTGTTTTTCGGACTTGTCATATTTTGAGATTTTTGCCATACTATAGCCTTGCCTTTTCGGTCATTTTTTCAACATGCATTAATTTGCTTTTTTTGGCCGTTTTTGCAGCATTCTATGCTATGGCGTGATTTGGCAGGCTTTTTTATGCTGTTTTGAGGTGTTTTCAGCTGTTTTTGGGACGTATCATATTTTGAGATTTTTGCCATACTATAGCCTTGCCTTTTCGGTCAATTTTTTAACATGCATTATTTTGCTGTTTGTGGCCATTTTTGCAGCATTCTATGCTATGGCGTGATTTGGCAGGCTATGTTATACTGTTTTGAGGTGTTTTCGGCTGGTTTTGAACGTGTCATATTTTGAGATTATTGCCATACTATAGCCTTGCCTTTTCGGTCGTTTTTTCAACATGCATTATTTTGCTGTTTTTGCCCGTTTTTGCAGCATTCTATACTATGGCGTGATTTGGCAGGCTATGTTATACTGTTTTGAGGTGTTTTCGGCTGTTTTTGGGCCGTGTCATATTTTGACATTTTTGCCATACTATAGCCTTGCCTTTTTGGTCATTTTTTCGACATGCATTATTTTGCTGTTTTTGGCTGTTTTTGCCATGTTCTTTGCTATGGCGTGATTTGGTAGGCTATTTTATGCTGTTTTGAGGTGTTTTCAGCTGTTTTTGGGACGTGTCATATTTTGAGATTTTTGCCATACTATAGCCTTGCCTTTTCGGTCATTTTTTCAACATGCATTATTTTGCTGTTTGTGGTCGTTTTGCAGCATTCTATGCTATGGCGTGATTTGGCAGGCTATGTTATACTGTTTTGAGGTGTTTTCGGCTGTTTTTGAGACGTGTCATATTTTGAGATTTTTGCCATACTATAGCCTTGCCTTTTTGGTCAATTTTTCAACATGCATTATTTTGCTTTATTTGGACGTTTTTGCAGCATTCTATGCTATGGCGTGATTTGGCAGGCTATTTTATGCTGTTTTGAGATGTTTTCAGCTGTTTTTGGGATGTGTCATATTTTGAGATTTTTGCCATACTATAGCCTTGCCTTTTTGGTCATTTTTTCAACATGCATTATTTTGCTTTATTTGGCCGTTTTTGCAGCATTCTATGCTATGGCGTGATTTGGCAGGCTATTTTATGCTGTTTTGAGGTGTTTTCAGCTGTTTTTGGGACTTGTCATATTTTGAGATTTTTGCCATACTATAGCCTTGCCTTTTTGGTCAATTTTTCAACATGCATTATTTTGCTTTATTTGGACGTTTTGCAGCATTCTATGCTATGGCATGATTTGGCAGGCTATTTTATGCTGTTTTGAGATGTTTTCAGCTGTTTTTGGGATGTGTCATATTTTGAGATTTTTGCCATACTATAGCCTTGCCTTTTTGGTCATTTTTTCAACATGCATTATTTTGCTGTTTTTGGCTGTTTTTGCCATGTTCTTTGCTATGGCGTGATTTGGCAGGCTATTTTATACTGTTTTGAGGTGTTTTGAGCTGTTTTTCGGACTTGTCATATTTTGAGATTTTTGCCATACTATAGCCTTGCCTTTTTCGGGTCATTTTTTCAACATGCATTAATTTGCTTTTTTGGCCGTTTTGCAGCATTCTATGCTATGGCGTGATTTGGCAGGCTTTTTTATGCTGTTTTGAGGTGTTTTCAGCTGTTTTTGGGACGTATCATATTTTGAGATTTTTGCCATACTATAGCTTTGCCTTTTCGGTCAATTTTTTAACATGCATTATTTTGCTGTTTGTGGCCATTTTTGCAGCATTCTATGCTATGGCGTGATTTGGCAGGCTATGTTATACTGTTTTGAGGTGTTTTCGGCTGTTTTTGGAGCGTGTCATATTTTGACATTTTTGCCATACTATAGCCTTGCCTTTTCGGTCATTTTTTCAACATGCATTATTTTGCTGTTTTTGGCCGTTTTTGCAGCATTCTATGCTATGGCGTGATTTGGCAGGCTATTTTATGCTGTTTTGAGGTGTTTTGAGCTGTTTTTGGGACTTGTCATATTTTGAGATTATTGCCATACTATAGCCTTGCCTTTTCGGTCGTTTTTTCAACATGCATTATTTTGCTGTTTTTGCCCGTTTTTGCAGCATTCTATACTATGGCGTGATTTGGCAGGCTATGTTATACTGTTTTGAGGTGTTTTCGGCTGTTTTTGGGCCGTGTCATATTTTGACATTTTTGCCATACTATAGCCTTGCCTTTTTGGTCATTTTTTCGACATGCATTATTTTGCTGTTTTTGGCTGTTTTTGCCATGTTCTTTGCTATGGCGTGATTTGGTAGGCTATTTTATGCTGTTTTGAGGTGTTTTCAGCTGTTTTTGGGACGTGTCATATTTTGAGATTTTTGCCATACTATAGCCTTGCCTTTTCGGTCATTTTTTCAACATGCATTATTTTGCTGTTTTTGGCCGTTTTTGCAGCATTCTATGCTATGGCGTGATTTGGGAGGCTATTTTATGCTGTTTTGAGGTGTTTTCAGCTGTTTTTGGGACGTGTCATATTTTGAGATTTTTGCCATACTATAGCCTTGCCTTTTTGGTCAATTTTTCAACATGCATTATTTTGCTTTATTTGGACGTTTTTGCAGCATTCTATGCTATGGCATGATTTGGCAGGCTATTTTATGCTGTTTTGAGATGTTTTCAGCTGTTTTTGGGATGTGTCATATTTTGAGATTTTTGCCATACTATAGCCTTGCCTTTTCGGTCATTTTTTCAACATGCATTATTTTGCTGTTTTTGGCCGTTTTTGCAGCATTCTATGCTATGGCGTGATTTGGCAGGCTATTTTATGCTGTTTTGAGGTGTTTTCAGCTGTTTTTGGGACTTGTCATATTTTGAGATTATTGCCATACTATAGCCTTGCCTTTTCGGTCGTTTTTTCAACATGCATTATTTTGCTGTTTTTGCCCGTTTTTGCAGCATTCTATACTATGGCGTGATTTGGCAGGCTATGTTATACTGTTTTGAGGTGTTTTCGGCTGTTTTTGGGAAGTGTCATATTTTGAGATTTTTGCCATACTATAGCCTTGCCTTTTTGGTCATTTTTTCAACATGCATTATTTTGCTGTTTTTGGCCGTTTTTGCCATGTTCTTTGCTATGGCGTGATTTGGCAGGCTATCTTATACTGTTTTGAGGTGTTTTCAGCTGTTTTTGGGACTTGTCATATTTTGAGATTTTTGCCATACTATAGCCTTGCCTTTTCGGTCATTTTTTCAACATGCATTATTTTGCTGTTTTTGGCTGGTTTTGCCATATTCTTTGCTATGGCATGATTTGGCAGGCTATCTTATACTGTTTTGAGGTGTTTTCAGCTGTTTTTGGGACTTGTCATATTTTGAGATTTTTGCCATACTATAGCCTTGCCTTTTCGGTCATTTTTTCAACATGCATTAATTTGCTTTTTTTGGCCGTTTTTGCAGCATTCTATGCTATGGCGTGATTTGGCAGGCTATTTTATGCTGTTTTGAGGTGTTTTCAGCTGTTTTTGGGACTTGTCATATTTTGAGATTATTGCCATACTATAGCCTTGCCTTTTCGGTCGTTTTTTCAACATGCATTATTTTGCTGTTTTTGCCCGTTTTTGCAGCATTCTATACTATGGCGTGATTTGGCAGGCTATGTTATACTGTTTTGAGGTGTTTTCGGCTGTTTTTGGGAAGTGTCATATTTTGAGATTTTTGCCATACTATAGCCTTGCCTTTTTGGTCATTTTTTCAACATGCATTATTTTGCTGTTTTTGGCCGTTTTTGCCATGTTCTTTGCTATGGCGTGATTTGGCAGGCTATTTTATACTGTTTTGAGGTGTTTTCGGCTGTTTTTGGGACGTGTCATATTTTGAGATTTTTGCCATACTATAGCCTTGCCTTTTCGGTCATTTTTTCAACATGCATTATTTTGCTGTTTTTGGCTGTTTTTTTCAGCATTCTATGCTATGGCGTGATTTGGCAGGCTATTTTATGCTGTTTTGAGGTGTTTTCAGCTGTTTTTGGGACGTGTCATATTTTGAGATTTTTGCCATACTATAGCCTTGCCTTTTTGGTCATTTTTTCAACATGCATTATTTTGCTGTTTTTGGCCGTTTTTGCAGCATTCTATGCTATGGCGTGATTTGGCAGGCTATTTTATGCTGTTTTGAGGTGTTTTGAGCAGTTTTTGGGACTTGTCATATTTTGAGATTTTTGCCATACTATAGCCTTGCCTTTTCGGTCATTTTTTCAACATGCATTATTTTGCTGTTTTTGGCCGTTTTTGCAGCATTCTATGCTATGGTGTGATTTGGCAGGCTATGTTATACTGTTTTGAGGTGTTTTCGGCTGTTTTTGGGACGTGTCATATTTTGAGATTTTTGCCATACTATAGCCTTGCCTTTTCGGTCATTTTTTCAACATGCATTATTTTGCTGTTTTTGGCTGTTTATGCCATGTTCTTCGCTATGGCGTGATTTGGCAGGCTATTTTATGCTGTTTTGAGGTGTTTTCGGCTGTTTTTGGGACGTGTCATATTTTGAGATTTTTGCCATACTATAGCCTTGCCTTTTCGGTCATTTTTTCAACATGCATTATTTTGCTGTTTTTTGCCGTTTTTGCCATGTTCTTTGCTACGGCGTGATTTGGCAGGCTATTTTATGCTGTTTTGAGGTGTTTTCAGCTGTTTTTGGGACATGTCATATTTTGACATTTTTCCATTTTCTACCGCTTATTCAGGGTCAGGTTGCGGGGACAGCAGCCTGAGCAGGGAAGGCAAGTCTTCCCTGTCCCTGGCACTTCATGCAGTTCTTCTCGGGGGGTCCGAGGAGTTCCCAGGCCAGCTAGGAGACATAGTCTCTCCAGCTTGTCCTGGGTCTTCCTCGGGGTCTCCTACAGGTGGGACATGCCCTAAACAGGACCCCCTCAGCGCCCTGGCTGCGCCTAGAAATTCTTTCCATAAAAGTCATGAACAGGATCGGTGACAAAGGGCAGCCCTGGCAGGGTCCAACCCTCACCTGAAAAGAGTCCAACTCACTGACAACTCACCAAGGTCCGGCACCAGTCGTACAGGGAACTGACAGCCTGTATCAGGGGGTCCAATATCCCATACTCCCGGAGAACTCCTCACAGGACTCCCCAAGGGACACGGCCGAATGCCATCTCAAAGTCCACGAAGCACATGTGGACTGGTTGGGCAAACCGCCATACACCCTCAAGGATACTGCCATGGGTCCATAGCTGGTCCACAGTTCCATGACCAGGCCTAAAACCTCATTGTTCCTCCTGGATGCGAGGTTCGACTATCCGGTGGACCCTCCTCTCCAGTACCCCTGAATAGACCTAGCCAGGGAGGCTGAGGAGTGTGATCCCCCTATAGTTGGAACACCCCCTCCGATCCCCCTTCTTAAAAGAGGGACCACCACCGTCCGGAAGTCGTTCTCCATGGCCTTACCAAACTCCTCCCATGCCCGGGTTTTGCCTTGGCGACTGCCATAGCTGCACTCTGCTTGGCCTGCCGGTACCTGTTTGCTGCCTCCGGAGTCCCACAGGCCAAGAAGGCCTGATAGGACTCCTTTTTTAGCTTGACGGCATCCCTCACCGCCGGTGTCCACCAACGGGTTCGGGTGTTGCCGCCACAACAGGCACTGTCCACCTTACGGCCACAGCACCGATCGGCCACCTCAACAACGGAGACACGGAACATGGCCCGCTCGTACTCAATTTTCCCCGCCTCCCCCAGGACATGATCAAAGCTCTCCCGGAGGTGGGAGTTGAAGCTCCTTCTGACGGGAGACTCTGCCAGACGTTCCCAGTAGACCCTCACAATGCGTTTGGGTCTGCCACGTCTACCCGGCATCATCCCCCACCATCGGAGCCAACTCACCACCAGGTGGTGATCGGTTGACAGCTCCACCCCTCTCTTCACCCGAGTGTCCAAGACATGCGGCTGCAAGTCCGATGACACGACTACAAAGTCGATCATCCAACTACGGCCTAGGGTGTCCTGATGCCAAGTACACATATGGACACCCTTTTGCCTGAACATGGTGTTTGTTATGGACAATCTGTGGCGAGCACAGAAGTCCAATAACAAAACAACACTCAGGTTCAGTTCGGGGGAACCATTCCTCCCAATCACGCCCCTCCAGTTCTCACTATCGCGACCAACGTGAGTGTTGAAGTCTCCCAGCAGAACTAGGGAATCCCCAGAAGGAGCACTCTCCAGCACCCCCTCTAAGGACTCCAAAAAGGATAGATACTCTGAACTGCTGTTTGGACCATAGTTACAGTGGCAAGAGAGTCCAACCCCTCTCGAGAAGACTGGTTCCGGAGCCCATGCTGTGTCCAGGTGAGACTGACTATATCTAGTTGGAACTTTTCAACCTCATGCACCAGCTCAGGCTCCTTCCCCACCAGAGAGGTGACATTCCACATCCCTAGAGCTAGCTTCTCCAGCCGAGGCTCGGACTGCCAAGGTCCCCACCTTCGGCTGCCGCCCAACTCACATTGCTCTTGACCCTTTGGCTCCTCCTATGGGTGGTGAGCCCACTGACCCGCGTTCGGGCGAGGGAAACTTTGGACCATTTATGTATTTCATCATAAGGGGTCTGGTGAGCTACGCTTTGTCTGGTCCCTCCCCTAGGACCTGTTTGCCATGGGTGACCCTACCAGGGACATAAAGCCCCCGACAACTGAGCTCCTAGGATCATTGGGACACGCAAACCCCTCCACCACGATAAGGTGGTAGCTCAGGGAGAGGTAGCCTTGCCTTTTCTGTCATTTTTTTGACATGCATCATTTTGCTGTTTTGGCCGTTTTTTCAACATTCTATGCTATGGCCTGTCTTTGCAGGCTATTTTATGCTGTTTTGAATGTTTTCAGCTGTTTTGGGGACATGTAATATTATGACATTTTTGCCATACTATAGCCTTGCCTTTTCGGTCATTTTTTTTGACATGGGGATGTTGGCAGTTTTTGCAACAATCTAAGCTATGGTGTGTCTCGGCACGTTATGTTATGCTGTTTTGGGGTGTTTTCTGCTTTTTTTGTGACATGTCATATTTTGACATTTTTAGCCATACTCTACCCTTGCCTTTTCTGTCATTTTTTCAACATGCCAAATCAGGGTTTTTTGCCTGTTTTTGCAACATTCAATGCTATGGTGTGTCTTAGCACATTATTTTTTGTTGTTTTCAGTCGTTTTCAGCTGTTTTAGGGACGTGTCATATTTTAACATTTTTAGCCATATTTTAGCCTTGCCTTTTCGGTCATTTTTTCTACATAAATTATTATGATATATTTGACTGTTCTTGCAACATTCTATGCTATATCCATCTTGGCATGCTATTTTTTGCTGTTTTGAGGTGTTTTCAGCTGTTTTTGGGACATCATATTTTGACATTTTTACCATACTATAGCCTTGCCTTTTGGGGCATTTTGCTATGCTATGGCGTGTCTCTGCACACTATTTTATTTTTAATTTTTTTTTAGCTGTTTTTGGGACATGTCATATTTTGCCATTTTTTGTCATACTATAGTATTTCATTTTCTGTCGTTTTTTCGACATGCTATATTAATTTGTTGTTTTTTTTTTTTTTTGCAGTTTTTGCAACATTCCATGCTATGGCATATCTTTCCACACAATTTCATGCTATTTTTCAGCTGTTTTTTGGATGTGTCATATTTGGACCTTGTTTGAACTACTATACTCTGATTTTTTTCGTCATACCATATTATGGTGTTTTTGACATTCTATGTTTTGACATACTATGCCATTTCTCTATAAGCTATAATATATTCTTTTCAGCCATTTTTTCGACATTTGAAATGTTGATGGTTTTTGAAATTGTATTGATTGTGGAAAAAATGGCTAAAAATTACATTGTATAGTATGTCAAAAAATTTCAAACCTTCCTGTCTCTCAACCCAACTTCCTGTAACTTGACTGACTTTCCTGTCTCTTAACCAAACTTCCTGCCATTCCCCCAACTTCCTGTGTCTTGACTGTCCTTCCTGCTATCCACCCAGCTTCACCTGTCACAGATAAGACTTGAACAAGCAACCTTAGGCACACTAACCGCCTGATTTACCCACTGAGCCAAACCTCCTGACTCTTTGCATGTTCTCAATGTTCCCTTTAGCTGTGTGCCTTGGACAGCAGTTCTCAAAAATCACCTTTCTCAGATAAGACTTGAACCAGCAACCTCATTTGTAATAGCGCCACTTAGAGGACACAGAAAATGATGTCTTTTCATACTTTTACAAACTTGTCCTCCATAATTATTCTGATCCAGTTGAAATTCTGTCTGTATGATCTTTGTGACCTTCACTATTGAAGTATTGAAGTATTGAAGTCATGAAAGGTCCGCAGAAAACTTTTACTGTTTATCTGTGACTTAGCATTTAATACTGATGTTTTGCCATAGAGGGGGAAATTATTATAACTTAACTGTAAATGCTTGAATGTGCTCCAAACTTGGCATGGTGGATAACAGTCCAGCCCTGAGCAGGTCTATATGCTAATTTTCTGTCTGTGTGCTAACATGCCTCAATAGCACATTGTCCAATCTGCCTGAATCTTCATAGTTTTGTAAGGGTCCTGCCCTGAACACATCTGTATGACAATATTCACTTGTTGTAATAGTGCCACCTACTGGTAACAGGAAGTAAGCCTTGAGAGACAGTTATCAAAGGATTATCAAGTAAATCCTTTGATAACTGT
Source organism: Plectropomus leopardus (assembly GCF_026936395.1). NCBI lineage: Eukaryota > Metazoa > Chordata > Actinopteri > Perciformes > Serranidae > Plectropomus > Plectropomus leopardus. The sequence continues at coordinate 16,842,848 of NC_142189.1, read as the reverse complement.
CCCCCAAGGCTTACTTCATGTTTTTACATGATTTGGTCTATAAATGATGTACACCAAGATTACACGAACGACTGCTTTAGCTGGAGTCCCACCAGTATCCTGACATACGTGGGGTTGGAGGGCCCTTTCATTGCTGCTTGCAGCTGCAATGGATTAAGCCAGGAGTCACAGATGAGACTAGGTCAAGCCTCACTTTTTCCGTTATCCTGGATATCTAAATTCTACTTTTGTGCAATAGCTTCCTGGTGTCAAAGTGTTAGAGTTTGCCGATTTTACAATGTTGATATTTTTGTATCACCCAGGTCAATTAGCTTCCAATTACTGACATTGTTTATCATTTCCAAATACAGTAGTCTTGTGTGCAGACAGCATTTCCTTTGACAATAATCCACTTACTGAGGTGACTGATTTAATTTTAATTGACCAATCAGGCCTGAAGAATTCCGTTCATAAAACAGATAATGCAAATACAACAAACTACAATGTAAAACAGCCGTATAAAAAAAAAAGAAAAAAAAAATCAGCAAAAAAGTAACACACGTGAAGCCAACCTGCTGAATTGAGGAAGGCGGACCAACACTGTATAATATTATATGGCTGATTATTAAAGAGGGGAAAAAAACAACTAAAACAAAAACCAGACAGCTGAGTGACAGAGTGACAACGCTACCATTCCAAAGATCTTTAGAGGCTACAATATTGTAATATTTAACATGTAGAAGTCAGAGAAAAATCATGCAGCTTCATCTCTTGACACAACTGGTTATAAAATATAAATTGCTGCTCGTAACCAAACTTGATCTTAGGATAGTTGCTAAGTCAATCTTGAGCTTTTGTAGCATTAATTTTGCCTTGCTTCTCTTCAAAGAGCCAAATTATTTTTTTATTTTTTAAAGATATTTTTAGGGCTTCTTTTTTTGGCCTTTATTTGATAGGACAGAGTGTACGTGTGAAAGGGGGTAAAAAAAAAGAGGGGACGACATGCAACAAAGGGCCGGAGTCGAACCCGCAACCACTGCGGCAAGGACTCAGCCTCTGTACCTGCCCTAAATTTGACCTTGCTTCTCTTCCATGAGCCAAATTTTGGAAGCAAGCCCTTAACTCGGTCCGACTGTCCCATTTCTAACACCTGCGCTGATGTTTTGTCTGCTTGAATTTTTCTACAGGCCCTGACAAGTGTTGAGTGTAGAAAACAATATGCAATGTGACACCGCAGTGATTGTAATGTTTGCTGTTTGGCCCTTATGTGTTTGTTGCATAATACAGTATCTACCTGTTCAGTGATGCCAGCAAACATAAGTAAAGGAGAATGTTGTGCAGAAAAAAAAATGGAAGTGGTCATAATTTTGTTTGACTTTAGTACGTTTGTGCCCATCCAAAACTTAAATGGTGGTGACAGTTGTGTTTAAATTAATATTTTTGCACTATTTGAACTTGATCCTGGTGATATCAGAGCCTTGATAACATTAACCCCCTAAAAAGTACAGTTGCAACCTCTCACATGTATTGGGTTTTCTATCGAATGGACATCGATTTCAGCTGCTAAACTCCCCTGTTAAACACAGCAGGCACCATACCACGCACATCACGGATCATATCAAGAAGTAAAACAATAAAACCCATGTACAGTGCAGCGTTTACATAAAGAAGCATTAAAATATTATTTTCCACCCTGTAAAAACTGTTAATACATTACAAATACATGGTCAAAATGCACATACAGTAGACAGCTCTGTTTCCTTATCCCTTCCAGGAAATCTGCTTGGCACGATTGTCATTAAAACGACAAAAGCTTGAGGATACTAACTTTTTTGGGGAAAAGCACCAAACTTTTAAAATAGAAAATTTGACTGCTTATGATATCAAATTATCATGCTTATACAGCAGGTGAGGTCAGTGAAAGCAACACAGGCTACAGGTAATTTCTGAAAATGTAAGGCTACTAATAACTAGGATTCTTATATTGAATGTTGGAGCTAAATTTGAGGACTGGAGAGAGTTGCAGATTAGCTACTGTTAAACTTAGATTAGCTACTATTGTTAGCTATTGATCATTGTTTTTTTTTTGGTAACTGTAGCCACACTTCTCATGAAATGCTACATAAACACTGGTAAATTACACCAGACCGAGGGGCAAAGAAAGCAGGAGTAAATGGCTTTTGCAAATTGTTAAAATGGCTTTGCATGGGAACAAAAAACTGAATTTATGAAATGTCGACAAACATGCTAAAATAATTCATTTAGAAGTAAATAGCCTCACCTTTGTTCCTTTACTTTTTTTGTGAGGCTCCCCCGCCCCCTCCCCAAAAAATGAAGACACTAACAACTGAAAATGGCCAAATTCTGTCCCGGTTGTCAAGCTCACAAACTTAACATAAAACTAAAAGAAAGATTACAGCAACACAGAAGATGAATATAAAATGGATAGTTTCTGAATAACTCCCTGACTAAATAAAAGCCATGATATGCACATATATGGTGACATTCTGCAGTGTTCACTATATAAACCCACTCATGACATACAGTTGGTTATGATAAATCTATAGAAGAATGAAGAGTGGTAATGTACAAACTTGCATAGATAAAGTGATATAGTATAGAGCAGCTTCATAATTGTATGTGCCCAAAAACGGAACATTTTTTTTAAATATTTACTCTATAGGATTTTCTGATGCCCCTGCCGGGAGTAGCTGCTTGTTGTTGGAGGTCTAACTACCAACAAAACAAAACACTGACACTCGGACCACTAACATATGCAAGTTTGCAATTTGGGCAGGTATTTGTTAAGCCTAAAAGAGTGGGAGATATGATCTGAGTTGAAGGTACAGTAAGTTACTTAATGAAAATAACTTTTTGCCATATTTGATGAAACTATTGTCATTTCCTGACAGTAGTACAGGAGACAGGCAATCTCAAAAAAACAAACACAAAACATGTTCGTCTGGCTGCTCCTGGTGCTCATAATGGCATTTACAAGACTCCACTGCTAAAGGAAAATAACCAATAAGAACCAGAAGTTGTGAAAGTGAAAGCAAGCTGTTCATTGTTGTCGTCTTCTGTTCACTTGTCTTTGCCCTATACGCTGTTGTTAGCATTGCATCATGCATTAGAGACTACTCTTGGGACTGTATTTACAAACATTCGGAAAAAACTCTATAGAGAGCTCCTAACTTAGCATAAAAAATTATAGCAAGGAGTCCCAGCTTTAGAATGATTGAGGAAAAGTCTAAGAGCAACTGTGAGCAAGAAAGGGACAGAGACTTTAGTGAGGAGGTGCAGTTGACCCCATTGCCAGGTATGATACATTCTTTTAAAAGGCGTGATTGGTTGTCACAGACGTGTTTTTGTGTGCCTGCAAGGTGTGGACACCCAGAGGAATTGAAATTAACTGCCTGAATATGAGACAGTGAAAGTGCTTTTTGTGTGATCACACTGCTGCATTGTTGCATTTTTTTCACTCGCCAAATATCTTATGAAGTGATCTTTTCTGGCGTTATACGGTTGTTGCGTTGGATGGGAGAAAGCGACCACAATCCCTGCACAATCTAATATGTGGCATTTCATTAACTCACTGTCATCCAGCATTTGGATAATTTTTCTCCAACCTCTTTGTGTTTGACATTGTCACGTTTTTACCTTAGGGGCTTTCTTAAAGGGTTAAGATGCTGTGAATAAGTTTGATCCTTAGCAAGATCTAGTCTTAACTTTAAGTAGAAATTAATAGAAAATGTCAAAAGAATTTTCTTGGATGTTTGTCACTAGGAGCAGCTCTTTGTACTAAGAAGCTTTGTAAATACAGCCCCAGACACTGGTTGGGTATTTTTGTTTAGGCACAGTGGATCCTCGTAAATGCCATCAGGAGCGCTAGGCCACGAGAACCACATTTTTTAACAGATTATCATATTCTCATGCGCTACTGAAAGAAAGGAAAGAGAAATAGTAATACTTTGAGCAAATATAACAACATATTTTTTTCATAAAAGTCACTTACTGCAGCTTTAAGCTTTAGATAACTTGTGATGGTGTAACTCTCCTGCTCAAAAAGGCTTAGGAAATACAGACCCTAGGTCACACAAAACATCAGTTTAGGACAGTTTTGTTCTTCCTTTTTTTAAAATTATTTATTTTATTTTTTTTTTACAGTATGGCTATTAACAGTGTGGCATATGGATGACATCATAGAATCATCTGGATATAAAGGGCTTCACTGACTGTCTGTAATGCTCTAAAATGCTGTTAAACATGCTTTCCCTGGGATTATTTGGACTTCACTTTTTTTAATGCACAGGGGGGAAATGCCCGATTTTGGCTAGTCTCAATTTAAGGCTATTCATTTCTATTTGGCTCAACCACCACCTGGGGACTGAGTATTACGGGAGTGACATCTCTTTTACTGTTGTATTAAAATGGTTCCACAACATGTGGATACAAAGTCCTCTAATAGACTTTCAATTAATGCTGAATTTAAAGGGGAGCGCCACTCTTTTTCGGAAACTTCTGGATATAAGATCATAAAAATGTTCCGTGAACAAAAACTCTCTCACAAAGATGTATAATGTCTTAAAGACAATAAATTCAGCGAAAAGGTATGGGGAAAAGAAGCTGAAAGTCAAACAAAACTAAACTTCACTGTCACTTTAACCATAGAAAATAAGTGTATTTTTTAGATTTGAGTGGCAATCCCCTTTAATAAGTGTACCTTACAGTTAGGAAAACACTCAAAAGTACAACACATGGACACTATTCTGAGCACAGTTCTAATAAAAGCAAAAGGTTATAAAACATTGACATCATCAAGAGGATGTGCTGTACATTGAGTTGAGTGAACAGCCTCCCGTCTCTACCTCAGCCGTGAACATGACGTAGAAATCATGTCCTGTGTGCAAATCGAGTGAACACCAAACATGTGGTGTAACTCTAATGCTACTGACTGAATCTGTAGAGCTACATTGAGTGTGGTGGTGAGGAAAAAAGCTTTTGTTGCGTACGACAAACCGACAAAACAGAGTGATAAAGTAAAAGTTCTTTCTAAGGTGGCTACTGCATTGTATTGTCCATACAAGAGAAAAAGCATTTCTTAACTTTGATTTTTCCTTTGTTTGTAGTGACCCACACCACAGTAACCCACAAAAAGACCACTTGAAATGACCCAGACTTCCTCCACATGCCCAAACCACCACCGTCAAACACGCGGACACAGTGGTCCATAGACAAGTCTGACCTCTGACCGTTGACCTTGCACCTCTCTTCAGGCCAAGGTATTGGGTCGCTTTCCTGCCATGCCTCTCTCATGCAGAGCGATGGATCCCGAAGCGGCCGGGGCTGGTGCAGGCTCAGCCCAAAATAAATGAAGCACTCAAAGCTGGTGGGAGGAGAGGAACGCAAAGGGGTGATAAGGATAAAAGAAAACATGGCCCATCCATGAAGCGGCTCTCCGCTCCAGCTCTGATGGTGTGTTTAGGTTGGCAATGGGTCGTCATCTCCTTTGCTGCACTTGCACTTGCAGCAGAGGACGATGGGAGTGGCCAAAAGGAGGAAGGGGGAGGCAACCAGCAGGAGCAGGCCGAAGCCAGCAAAGATACCCACGACCTGCAGGCACACATTGGAAAAAGATATATTTATATACAGCACTCTTCTGCATACACTACCATATATATGAAGAGGTTGGGTTCAGCGATTTTACACTGAAAGCTACAGTTGGTACCTTTAATAAAAATAATTTTTTTCATATATGCTTAAAGTATCAATATCGACACAGCTGATGATGAAAAAAATCTGTGAAAAAAAAATCATATTTCTTTGCCTCCTTGTAGCTCTTCAAATAGAATAACCACAAGTGACAAAAACAAGAAATTAGACTGTCAAACTGCCCAATCTGTCAAATATGCATCATGATTCTGTTACTGGTTGTCTTCTTCTTGCCTCAAATGTCTTCAGAAACATATTGTGGTGTATCATTAACCTGTGAAACGAGAAAGTTGGTCTATCTGGTGAGCAGTGCTTGATGCGTTGCTGGTGGCTGTCAAAACTCTAATCTTACAGCTAAACAATACACTAAAATATGTTTCTGAAAACATTTGACGCAAGAATTACGGGATGCAGAAACAGAATCTTGATGCATCATTGATCAGTGCGGCCTTGTTTGACCACAGTTGACAAGCATTGATTGACACAACTGACAATTGTGATTGAGACTCCTCAGCCCCGATTGGTTGTTTTGGGTGTGTGCCACAATGTGTGCGATGCCAATAGGGTCAAAGGAGGATAAGGAGGAGCATGATTTGTTTTTCCTCAGAAATACTTTATAGAGTTAGTAAAAGTTTCAGCAAATTTGTCATTTTCATAAAAGTTACTGACTGTTGCTTTAGAGCTAAAGGCTTAACGCTGCATCCTATATTGCACCAAAATGTATCGGTGTCAGTATTTTTACTTTAAACTGTGCAACTTGTACTGAACAAAATATCAAAGATTTTAATTTTTTGTCATCTCAGTGTTTCACAAGGTCTTGCCAAAAATCCTTTTAATCAACTGCAATACCACAAGTTGGCCTGCAGATGGCAGTCCATGCCTCAAAATAACAACACTTCCCAGACACAGTCGCTTCACAAAGGTTTTGTTTTCCCAGTGACTCTGCAAGGCTTTTTTTTTTTAAATTAACAGCATAAATTTTAGGCTTTCCCTTCCTACCGACTATCTCTTCAGGTAACAGTAATTTACATACTACTCATTTATATTGTATGGACGGGTAACTCAAACTCAAGTGTACACAAAAATTTGGAAAGTGATGGACAAACCCACTTGATGTAGTGCAACAAGAGAGACTGAAAAAATGCTGCTCTGTAATGTGCAATACAGGAGAGGGATACATTTTGACTTTGTAGATTTGGTATTAGCAAAAAGACTGGAAAATTAACAAAATGAGGAATTTAATTTGGTGACAGCCATGTTTGAGACAATGTACAAGATGCTGGTAAACACCACAAGTGATCTTGGCAAGTTTTCACAAATTTCTTTTTTTTTTAAAGATTTTTTTTTTTGGCATTTTTGCCTTTATAAGATAGGGCAGATCAACAGTGTGAAGGAGGGAGTGAGAGGGGATGACATGCTGCAAAGTGCCATAAGCTGGGCTTGAACCTGCAGCTACTGTGGCAAGGACAGAGCCATTATTCATGGGGCACCTGCTTTATCCACTAAGCCACCAGCTGCCTCAAATTTCACAAATTTAAACCTGTGTATGGTTTATTTACTTGCTGTTGTCGCCTGAAATCTACTGTGGTTGCCGTCATTCAGTGAGTGTACTGCTCTCCCAAATCTTATGACATCACTGTTAAAGCTTCACTGGTTCTCTATTCCAGCATTAATTCCACTAAAGCTGTTGATAGGCATTTGCAATTTAGGTCAACACATGATGCTCTGAACAAATATTAACATTTTCTAACTACTAATGGATTAAAAAATATTCTGTGCAATGCTAACAATATCAGAGAAAAACTCTTTATTATGAGCACAGCAAGTTAGTACATTGTCCACATGGGGGAGCCAGACACCAGCAAGTCCAGAGCTTCAAAATGGAATACATAACATGAAGTCACATGCAACAGTGACTTATATCAGCTCAATGCTTTTTCTCCTGTTAAGAAGGCAAACAGACACCTTTTTGTGGTATTTCTTGCAAACAGGTTTCTGCCTCTTATTTAAGAGTACATAGCTAACTGTCCTTACAGCTGATGCACAGGCTGTACTATGGAGGAAAGCACAGTGTGCTGAGCACAATGTGCCCTGATTAGCAGACTCAGATGATGCTTATACGTTTAGGACATGGCCATCAGTAACTGATGGTAGACAGGGTTCCCATTTTGTTGCAAGATAGGTTTGCTCTGGTACATCTTGTATTTATGAGGGAGGCTTTTTAGATGTGGAAGGAGCGAAGGGGGGTGAAATGAGGAGAGCAAGAGCGAGACAGAGAGCAGGGAAACTATAGCTGCCTTCAACCAGCTGAACTGTAATCATATGACTCAGTCTGCCCCACTGGGCAACAGATGCCAGTGTGTATGCTAATGTTGACAAAATAACAAGTATGTTGGACAAAGGGACATGTCATGCCATGAATAGATTATTTGGCGAAGGAGAGATCCTGAGGAGAAATTTGGGAACTGAACAACAGAGTATTCTCTGTCAGAGACTTTAAAAACATGTCATATCTAATCCTGATCATGTGTAATCCTACATTTCACATGTGGGAAATTGCATAAATTCTATGTAATCTGTCATTTCATCTGGTAACCTATCGGAAAAGAAGGACCTTTGTTACGTAAACCTTTTTTTTTTGTTTTAAAGTGAAAGGTGTACATAATAGGCTTAGTTGAAAACAGCAGGACACTGACCAACAGCAGGCACTTGTCACTGCACGCGGATCAAGCTGTCCTTTTGCTATTGTGCTGTCAAGATAATGCTAGTCCATCACTGAATGCGAGAGTGTGAGCCAGAAAGAGGCAGACCCACAGAGCACGTGTATGGCCACATGCTGCAGTGTGATTTAAGGAGGGGAGCCCTGAGTGAGAGTGAGACATGGGGACGAAGATGGGTTTCTCACCTGTGTTCTGTGCCAGATAACAGAAGCCCTGGAGTGTCCCAGTTTGTTTCGACAGGGCCCTTTGTCATAGTGGATCAGGAGAAAGTCGTCCTGTCACACACACACACACATAGTACAGATAAAGATTGACCATTAACAACCTGAAAGACACAGTCAGCTGTTCTGGGAAAATTGCTTTTTAAATGACCTGCATGTTCTGGTCCACAATTAAGATTACATAAGGCACCACGGCTCATAAGTAACCCTTATACAAGCTTAATTTCTAGAAAAAAAACAATCTCATCCTTTTCCTATCAAGGTTAAGCTACAATTTCCTGATAATAAAAGCTATTGCTGTAACCAGGAGACACATGATGTCTACCTCCGCGCATATCACTGTGTGCAAACACTGTATTACAATATTAACCATTTGAAAAATGGGCAAATTGGCTTGATTTCTTTCAAAAACATGGGAGGAAGGCTATGAGCAACTTAAACAGAAATTAACAAGAACTTTCACGATGTAACTAAAAAGTATAATTCTGTAGAATAATTTCAAACATAATCATGACAATCAGAAATAAAATTATCTGAAAGTTCTAAATCTACTAATTTCTTGCAATTTGAAAGTAATTTCTTGCCAAGTTGTTCATTGCCTTTTCTTCCTCAAACCGATCTGCTCGGCATTCAAAGGTATAAATACTGTGAAAGGTGTCTGAATGCAGTACATGAAACTGTATGGAGTTTTTCAGAATTAGAAAAAAATTGCATCTTGCTCTCTATTGCAGTGAACATCAAGGATTAATAGACGAACCAACTCACATCAAGGGACTCGAGACAGTACCAGCAGAAGGCATGTTTGCAGTTCTTGCACATCATCTGTGCACAGCCCTCGTCCCTCTCGATGTAAACTTTACATTTAGGACAACGCTTGATCGGTGCGTCATCCTCTTCATTCTTGTAGAAAGAACTGAGAGGAAAAGAGAGACACAATGCCCTGATGTGATTTTTATTCCAAATACAACATAAAGCCCAAAATCACTCAACATTCACTTTACAAGAAGTGCTAGGGATGAGATTGCTTTAATGCAGCGATCAATATTTACAATCTTTAGAGTAACAGGATTGTGTGAAGCCGTGAATGGCTTCGGCTCAGGAGCTGACAACTCTTCTAAAAACCACCAGTCACTAAATGGCATTGAACTCCCTCTGACACTCTTATTCTCCCATCCTTTTGGTGTCAGTTTGTCTGTATCTATTTCTCCTGTGTCAGTAAAGTGCTGAGGCGAGCAGGTAGCTGTCATTCTGGGCATTATCCTATGACAACTAGTGTTTCAAGCAGAGGGGGCAGTCATTTTTTGTAAAGAAGAATCCAGCTTTTAGAGACATCCTTACAGTGAACAAGTGTAGTTCAAACGAAGAGGCTCTTTACAACTATAAGAGTCGACCTGTTAATCCTCTCTCCCTCCACTGTGGCCTTTGAGCTTGGTCCTGAACCTGTGCAGATAGAGGAAAGCTCTGCAGAGCTAATGACGTTTCCAGAGTAAGAGGATATCACAAAGAAAGAGGTCAGCCGCATATGTCCCCCGGCAGCCCTCCTCTAACCTTGCAGGCAGATCCTGTATCCTTAAAAGCAGTAATAAGTCCATCCCAGACTGCTTTACTGCAGTTTAGCTTCAGCCGATTGTTTTATATCGTCCTATTAATTTGTGCTTGAGCCCTGGCTGATGCTCAACTGAGCAGAGGCTGCAAAACAGCCAGTCAGGCAAGCTGTCAGTCTGTGTATAAGGATGCACTGAATGAATCCAGCTGAATATTGACAAGTGGTTCAGAACTCCAGTCAAGTGGTCTGAACATGATGTATAGATTGCCACTCCACTTCTTAGAAAATGCATATCATTTCCAGGGACTGCATCTGCAGAGACTTTATGTATAGTTGATACTGTTACAACATACAGTGACAGGATAAATGATCTTTTTTGAGGCTGAGGAGGTAGTAAAAACATTCAAATAATGTAGAAAAATTAATACTGGAGTACTAAATACTGCTAGTGTTTAACACTTTTGACTGATAATGTATTAAAACTTTGAATACACTGATAACCTAAGGATACATTTTTGCACTTTGTTGCTAAAAAAAATTAATTCAGGTTTTTGAAACAGTTAAACATATTTATTTCGACTGGTCTAATAATCACCTATGCAAATTAATTTACATCAACATTAAATTCTTGACCAATTTTAATGATTATTTTTACTAATTATTTTACAACATTTTGTGCCCAGTAGTTAATACTAGCAGTGCAACTAGCGATTGTTTTCTATACTGAAAAGTCCATCCATTGTTTTCTTGATTATGCCCCATAAAATGTATTTAACAAAAAATAGAAAATGTCCATGACAGTTTCTCAAAGTCCAAGCTTTTTTTTATATATATTTCTTCTAAAAAGACCAAGAAAAACAGCAAGAATTCAAATTGGAGAAGCTAAAACTAAAGAATTTTGGCATTTTATCTTTAAAAAATGTCCTAAACAATTAGAATACAATTAGAGGAATTAGACAATTACAATATAAGAATAGCTGCAGGATGATTTTCTGCTGACTAATAAATCAATTAACACTAAAAGCCTCAAAGCTACAGTAGGTTACTTTTTATTTGTATAAATTTGACATTTTTTTCACAGTGCTACATGAAAAAAAATCATGCTCATCTGTCAACTCATAGTGCTCCTAATGGCATTTGCAAGAATCTCGAAAACTATCAATCAGAACCTAAGAGTCTCGAACACAGTTGTCAATAACTGCTTGTGAACTGCCACCAAACAGTGAAACTAGATATGAATCAAAATTCTGTGACTGCATTGCCTAATTCTCTCCTCAAATGTTTTTAGAAATATATTTTAGCATACTATTTAGTTTTAAAATAAGAACGTTTTCTTCAGAGGGTGAGCAGTACTTAGTGTTTGCTAGAATGTATCCCACATGGTGCCAGATCACTAATGGTCTTATTTTACAGTTAAAAAGTGCAATAAAATATGTTTCTGAAAACATTTGAGACGAGAAATTGGCAATGCAATAACAGAATCAGCTGCCTAGATTGGCTGTTTGACCACAGCTCAGGAAAATGAAAATGACCTGAGATTGGCCAAAGTCTCCTGTCACAACCTAGATTTTGTTTGAAGTGTAGTTTTCTCCCAGACAACTTGAACTACAATATGCTTAAAGTTTATTTATTAGATTTTTGCTGATTGACGACAAAATAAAACTGCCTACACCAGCTTCAATAACCTGGAGGGAACAATGTGATGAATGTCTGATTAATTACATACATGATCGAGAAACAGGGAAAACAAAAATCTAAAATTCAACAGCACACTGGATCATAAATGGAGAAACACTTGAAAGACAGTACCTGTTTTCTCCTGGCAGGAAGGAGGTAATGGGCAAGTTGTTCTCCTGGCAGGCCTGTCCGGGGTGCCAGTTGGCCTTGCAGGCCGAGCAGAACTCAAGGGCACAGACGGCGCACTGGACCAGCTGGGGCAGCGCAGGAGAATCTGCTTCCTTTAGTTGGCACACGGCCTGGCAAGTCGAAGAAGGGCACCATGTCCGGCATGGGTCCAGAAGCACCTCTAATGGAACAAAAAACATGTCAGCGCCTTGGACAGTAGCTATCTTAAAGGGTCAGTTAAACCAGAACCATACATAAATTGTATTTATTGGAACTTTTTTTTGCAGAAGGTAGTTGTCGAGTTGGTGTAGAGTTTTTCAAATGTTTCAAAATATTTGTTTTGAGCAGCAGAGCTCCATTGTTGTGGTGGCAACTGATGTTTCAGAGGTATCTCCAAAGCTCAGCACATAAAAACAGGTACAACGTCCTTGGCTACATATCACCAGGAGTATGTGAGAAAATCTTTTGTGATGTCTGTGAGCAGATATTTTAAGGAACGATTTATTGCACAGCGTGATGAGACGGTAACCTTACAAACTGGTAAAAAGTCTTCTATTCATACATATTTATACAGGGATCCCTACAAAAATTTCATAACTTTTCCATGACTCACATACTCATTTTTTTTCTTGTCCCACTTTCCTGCATCAGATTCAAACTTAATTTAATAAAGGGAAAGACAAGCACAAGGAGTGAATATACTTGATGGTAAACAAAATGTTGTCACACATCGAGGCATATTAGAGCTATGTTATATCGACAGCAACTGAAAATAAATGCGCTGTTAAGTTACATCACATGGAGGGTTATTCATGGAAGATTACTATAACAATCTATATTATAGATCTAAATCAATAATTTTTACTAATTGCATCACTTTTCCGGGCCTGGAAAAGTGATGCAATTAGTAGAAAATCAAGTTCATTTCTCAGAAAATAGCTTTTATAGAATGGTCCATTTTTGTATCCCTGCCCCTTTGTTCGTCTGACTCATTTTAATGACTTTTCCCAACTCTTCTGAATATGTGTGAAAGAGACCATTTTTTTGTGTGTTTTGCCAGTTCTGATCTAAGTTCGTAGCGTGATGCACTTGCCCTCGTATCCTCTCCTTCCTTCCCCTTGCCTCTCTGCCAAGAACGCCGAGCACACATTCCACATGCACTCTTGGCTCAGCCTGAGAAATATGGAACGGTTACAGCAACTGTTCTGCCTGACTGGATTGGGACATTGATGAGACGGCTGACTGCCCTTATCCTGGCACCATCAACAGCCATTTCTGAGGCTTTCTGCGGATTTGTGTTCATTTACAGGACCCCCCTCTGTGTTCCTATGTATGTTTTTTTGTGTCTTTGTGTTCATGCATTCATTTGCGCAAGTGAGATCTGCATGTTCTGTGTACAATTTGTGCCTGTGTGTAGGTGGAGAACCTGCGGGGCGAGTACCATCAAAGATGATAGCACAGCGTGGTTACTGCTTTATCCAGTAGCTAGGGAACTCTAATATTAAAGATTAGCATGTCTACATTGACAGCACTGAGTGACACAGACCTGCCATTATCTTTCCAAGCACTCATATCCAAAGCTTTTACCAGCCGGTTAACATTTATTCTACAAACAGAGTGTAAACCGCAGACATTGAATACATAGCAGAAGCAGAGATAAAAGGATTTAACTAAAATATCTCGCTATGCTAAGAGACCTGCCCCCATCAGAGTCAGTCAGACAGTTTACGAGTCAAGAGCCGAACCAATCCAATTAGAATCTCTTTAAACAAAGTCTGGGAGGCTTTCCCTTTCATGTATATTTGATGGGAGCTGGTGTTACGCTTTGATGAGGATGACAGGGTTGAGTCAGAATACTACAGTACAAATCAGACAAATGTTAGGCCTGAGTACCTGTCATGAGAATATTCCTTGTCTAAATGATTATTTGTGGTTCATGAATGGTATTGAATCCATAATTTTTGATGTCAGTTGCCAAAATTGAAACACTTAAAGAAGTATTTCATTGCTTATTATATGGCCTTTTAATAAAACTAGGATGTCAATGCAGTAGAAAGACAAAAAAAAACTTTTTGAAATCAGTGCTACATGACTGGAAACAATCTCATACGAAAGTTTAAAAGTATGCTAAAATGTGTTTCAGAAAGCATTTGAGGTGAGAAATAGGCAACGCAGTAACAGAATCTTGGTTTATATTGCATCACTGCTGCTTAGTTTTACTGTTTGAGCTCCAATTTTTTGGCCCGTTTTCAGTGTGCAGGATGCAGTATTCACTCACTTCCTGTTCACAAGCTCTCACAATGGTGTTTCTAAGAACATTTTTGGCAAGAAATAGGCAGAGCAGTAACTTAATCTTGATTTATATTTGATCAGCACTGCCTAGTTTTACCGTCCAATTGCATTTCAGGAGTGCAGTGGGTCTGTCTCTTTAAGAATTCCTATAGTTTTTGTGTCCGTAGTGGCGGCATAGATGCCGGGCAATATAAAAATACCGAAGGACAGCCAGTAGTTCAAGTAACAGCCTGTAAATCGATCGATCGTTTTGATAAAAAGCTGGTTTAAAATCAGCAAAGCATCCCTTTAATTCTGAAGCAGTGGACTGCTGTTAATTGCAAAATTGACTGGCAAGACTGAAATCTACTGAGCAAACCAGCATTTCTCAAATCTTCTATTAACTTTCTGTAGATCCCCCGTGGTGCGTTTCAAGAGCAAACGTGTCCACGGGGTGTGAATGACTGATTCCAGACTGAGTGAGCAGCAGTTTGGCTACACTTGTGAGACAGGATTGTGCTCATCCTTTTGTGTGTCACAGTAACATACAGTGGTATCCTTGGTGGACAGGAAGGTCCATGTGAGTGTGCGATTGACAGCCGTTACCTACGCACCACCCACTTAAGAACACTGGATAACTGACGTACTGCGGCTGCTTTTGCGTTGACTCACCCCTCTCAAACTGAAGCTTCTTGTATCTCTGCATCATCTCTGTGGCCACCATGCACTCGATCTACAGGGAGAGAGGAGATGAGGAGTGGGAGGGAAATAAGCAGGTCATTGTGCATATTTATAGACAGAAGCTGCAAGAAGCAATTATACATTCAGTATGTGAACAGGATTTCCAGAACAATGTCAAATTCAAATTTCTTCAAGATTAGAACCTGCTACTTGCTTACCAATGAGGCTTTTTATGCCATTCTCAAAAAGAAAAGGAGAATCCAAAATGTATTCCAGGTGCATACGCAGGCCCACTCAAGGTTAAATGCACTCATTTATTGGGCAATGAAATGAGCATTTGGGCTTTGTAAAAGTGCAGTCAATTACAAGGTGAGGGCTTTGCTGTCAGAGAAGACAGGGATGAGGCATGCTTTGCCTGAGTGGCAGGAGTAGCAGAGTTCCATTAAAGGCCAGTGACACTGATTGATTAGAAGCATAAGACCGTGGTGTGTGCTGAGGCGTGCTGCGCCTACGGGGTCTCCGAGACATAGGGAGAGAGTCGTCAAGTCCATCAACCAAACTGCCCAGAGGATAAGGAGCGCTTTGCCCTCAGATTGACCTCAGCCACTCATTATAATGGAATAAACAAAGTGGCAGGTGGAGTGCAGTGGTTATCTTGAGTAAAGCTGGAGCTTTGAGGGGGTGTGACGCTGTTAAACTAACTGTTAGTTTTACCAATTTGTACTTTTATATGTGGGAGGAAAAAGAGCAGCAGCATGGGAAAAAAAATGACCTGCATAGATATTTTGCCCTTTTCAAGCACATGAATTACCAGTTCAGCTATATTTGCATGCATGTAATAGCTTGTGTAAGTTCCATGTATAATTCTACACATCACTGTAAATAAACAAGTGTTTCTGGCAATTGCGGCAGTGATCAAGTCCAGTCTACTGGAAACTATCAGACATGTTTACAAGCCCGAGCAACAGCAGACAATTGTACCAATATTGGCAACAAGTCACTTTCTAAAAGACAAATTAATCTAATGCCAAAGTAAAAATCAGACTTTTCCGTTTTTGTCAATACCTCATTCTCCTGCAAGTGTCCTCTTTTGGGACAGGCAGAGTCTGGACAGCTAATTGCAGTTTCAAGGCCTTCTTTAATCAGGAGTTCCACATACTGCTTCAGGCACTGTGGAAAAGGCAGACAGACAGACGAATACAACATTGACCCAGTTCAATATCCAGTCAGCCTGTCAGATGGGAAGAAAAAACTCACACACACCAGAGAAGTTGGTAAACACACACTGGTCTGAGAGTCGCTCTTGATCACTATTTGTCTGTCGCCTCAGAGAGAGCTAGCTGAGTGACAAATGGCGCATTTAACAGCCAAAGAGTCAGATATTTCCCTGGAGACAGGACCAAAACATAATGTTGTGTGTCTGCTGGGAGTTTAAAGGTCCAGTGTATAGGATGTAGGGGGATACAGAATATATTTTAATAATTATTTTTTCTTTGATGTTGATCATTAAAATTAAGAATCATCATGTTTTTGTGACCTCAGAATAAGTCGTTTATAACTACATAAGGAGCAAGTCCTTGTCCACGTAGATCACCATGTTGCACCTCCACATTTTTACAGTCGCCCTAAACAGAAAAAACTTCACACTAGACAGGGCCAATTGTGTTTTGCACCAGCCTCCATAATTTTCATTAAACACACATAAACATAATTCTTTCAATGTGAAACTGCTTTATTTAGTGTATTTACCGTGCTTAGTGTAACTAGTTTTAATCATCTGGTCGGTTTGTTATGGAGAGAAGGAGACCTCGGAGGATAATTGTGCTCCCAGTAAAAACCTCCTGAACAATGAACACTGAGGTTTCAATCCACAATCCTCACCACTCGATGCCACTAAATCACCCTAAATCTTACAAACTGTAATTGTTAGCTAACATGTTTAACTTTTAAAGATGTTAATATATTAGTTTGAGTCACGGTTGTTCTGCTGCCCTCAGGTAGCCCCTCTAAAAAATAATCATTGCTAAAGAGTAGCATCTGAAGCATATAACTTAGCAAATTAGCACTTTACGGGAGGAGGCCGGTGAGGCATCTTTGGTTGCAAATTTACATTCATGGAAACAACTGATCTTACAAAGCTGTTAGAAATTGTTTGAAATTTAATCTAATTACCATTTAGAAGATATACATGAACTATTCTTTTTTTAAGTTATTTTTTTCCCCAATGTTCCTGACACCAAAAAACCTGTATATATACACTTTACTCTAAATGTTAATTATTGAAAGAACATTAAATAGCATTCTTTTCCAGTCTCTAATAGTTGGTTATATTAGTTTTACATTACGTGGATGGTTAGTCATAGATGATTACTGGAAAAATTAATTTCATTAGACACAACAAAATTCTGTGACTTTTGCAAAACTTTCAATGATTTCTACTAATTCCACGACTTGTCCAGGCCTGAAAATGAGATTGTGAAATTACATGACTTTTCCAGGTTTTCCATGACCATGGGAACCCTGTGTATTTTACGACGCCGTGAATATCACGGTGATTGAAAGATCGCCAAAGTGAGATATCAGGCACTCTTTGTGTTTACACTGTGGTGGAATAAACTGTACAAACTCAACTTTGGTAACTACCGCCGCCGCCCAGACTGTGTTCTAGGAAGTAGTTTCTATTTTTAGTGGTCATTCTTGGACATTGCTTCCTCCGCTCTGGACCAGATTGCTTAAGATCTGACAGCCAGCGGGTGTTATCATTTCTCTGTCCCCACCTTTTACATGAGACCAGAGTTTCACAGTGGGGATGTGAGATCCTGAGGTCATTACTGATTTAATACGGTGAAAATCCTGTGTGGCTCTCATTAACTTTAAACATTTACTTCTGAAAATGCTTGCACTGCATAAAACTGTCATAGGCGACTCATGCTCTTTGAAGTGAATTCCTAATGAACAATAACTTTAAATCTCTGTTTCAGCTTTGAATATTGGTATATTGTATACATTTGAGGATAATTTATTTTAAGTCATCATTCTGTTCACAGCTGCAGGAAATGTGTTGCTGTTTGTAGAGCTGCCTGCTCACCAGTGTACAGAAGACACATTGGCACTGTGTGATGGTGGTCATCTGCTCCAGAGGGAACTCTCCAAGGCACAGCTTACACGAGACCAGGGGGTCCACGGCCAGCTCCCAGGTGGGACGGTACCGTGCCGTGGTCATCTTCACCGCCACAGAGCTGCAACACAAAAGACAGAGGAGAAAACAACAGAGAGCTTCAGTTAATGAAGCCAAATGCATCCTGAAATTAAGTGAACAAAGTGGGTAATGCTCATAATCCTACTAATGACAAAGAAAATCCTTAAAGTGCAAATATATGTGGTTATTTTTTGAGTGTGTCTACATAATAAATCCAGAGTCCAAGCTGTGCTTTATTTGTTGTGACACAATCAGCAGGACAGTATGAGCAGTGGCTGAAAATACATTGTGAGTTGTGTCCAGTAAGGGTGCACACACAAACAGGCCTCTTATATTCTCAGACGTTCATTTTTATTCCAGACCAAAAAAAAAAACAACGTTCCGAAGCACCTGAAACTCCTGCAGCTATCTGTTATCTCCTTGTGAAATTTTCACTCTGGATGAAATAACACTTTTTTTCCCCACTGCACGTCATCGTGTCTCTTTTGTGAGAGTCAGAAAGGGTTATTTTAGGCCGTCTCGTCTCACTCTCCCCTTTTCCTCTGCAGCTGAGAGCGAAGTGCACCCACTCGGCTGTTTACAGGAAGTGGTACCGCGCACACGACGTCAACACCGTCAAGCTCTCCCTGCGCTGCTTAGCAACCGGCTGAAGGAGGATTTCGGAGGTGGAGGGGGCAATGGATAGGAGGGAGAGGAGGCACGGCAAAGGAGAAGAGGCAGGGAGAGATCACGGTTTGCTTTTGCTGGTCATGGTGCAGTCTGCCTCAGTGTGCAGCTGCTTGTTCACAGACAAACAAGAAGAGGAAAGTGAGTGGGAGGAGAGGGGCTGGAGAGTTCACATGATCGCTCCCTGGACTCTTGTGCTGTGTACATGTGTCACCCGGAGAGGGGAGTGGAGAGAAAAAGAGACAGTGTGTCCTGGTTTAGCAGATATGATATCACTTCACACCGGCCCTTTTAACAAACCTCTGTTAAGGAGGAAGAAAAATGCATCCACCATGGATCATCTTAATTAAGGTGCTAGGTGAAGGCAAACGACAGATGATACATGCAAGAGCAATACAATACAAATGAGGCAGAGACCAATCCGTTGTGGTAATGAGACAAAACCAAGCAGCAAACTCCAGAGCTGTAAAACGAAGCCAGCATACAAGTGTGAAAATCTGCAGTTCCACTACGGGGCACCTGGCTTAAAAAGTGAATAAATCCCCATAGATCCCTATCTTAAAATTCCCAACTTTACAGCAGAAATAATAATGTTTACAGACTGGTACTAAAAATGCTTTGATCTCTTTAACTAATTTCAATACTTACAACAACTTTATGGAAGTGTATATCTATGTAAGTCACTTGTTTACATTTTATTAAGGGTTGAAGGTACAAGATTCAAGAGTGTGGCTGGTTTGAGTGACAGACAATCTGTTAAGGAACACACAGTATATGAGTAAGGCCCACCCCTCTCGTCCAAATATGGCAACTTTGGGTCACTTCTGGCTTCAAAAATCCAAGATGACAACGGCCAAAATGCCAAAATTGACAGTTCAAAACATAAAACCAAGTGGTGATTGGCTGTAAGATTGCAGTTCGGCCAATGCGTTTCCCCTCTCCACACACACTGTTTACCAGGCACTAAAACCAGAAAGTACAATGAGATACCAGATACCAAAATCTTGGTTTGTTACCTACAGATTCTGCATATATATTCAGATCAAATCTTTTTTCACCTCTGCAATTCTTTGAAATTCTCTGTAAATGTTTTTGTTCAATTATTTTATTGTTTTTATTTATTTTATTGAAAAACTAATTAAACTTTTAACTCTTTTCCATTTATAGATTCTTTTATTGCACTGAACTCCTTGGCATATTTTTATTTTTATTTTCTATTTTTATCCTTTACCCTGCGTCTGCATGTCACTGTACGTTATAGTATGTATGTATGTGAGGAAAGCTGTTCAAACAAATTGCCCCTGGTGGGATGAATACATTTATCTGAATCTGACCTATCTGTTCATAAAGAGTATGTTGGGAGTATGGTTTGTCAGGAAAAATATTTCTCCTTTTAATGTCTTTTATTTCATTTCTTGTTGTTCTTTGTCCTCATGTAACACAGACAAATACTGGGTCTGCCATCAGTAAGGACATCTCGCTCCTCTCACTGCTGCTCAAGAAGAGAGCAAGATTCCCAAAGGAGACTTGAGTGAGGATACACGAGTGCCTCCTGTGTGGAAGTCTATTAATAGAGAGGCACTCATTGGAAATCTGTGAGTGATTGGATACTGCAGGCGAAGTGCATCACTATACTTCACTGCAGGTTTGTCAGACTACAAGCAGAGACAGTAGAGGAAGGCATGTAGGTGTCGGATGATATTTGTTCTTATTCATCATTTAGACAGATTCATCGGATACGTGTTAAGTGAGGGTTTCAGAAGCCAGATGGCATCATCTTTTCACTACTTTAATATGCATCTTTGCACACGTATAGGTATCAAACATTTTTAAGCATCAAAAAGAATCAATCGTTTTATCATCACATTATAGACCTCTGAATCGCAATAGTGAGAGATTCCCGCCGGTAACAGTTTCCCATTTAGTCACAGAGAAGTATCCATAATAATGATCATATTGGGCAGATACACCATCATTTATTTCCCTAAAATGATAAGTGACCTATTTCAACACATAATGAGACCAGCCTAATCATAGTTTTTTAGTAATGAACCTACTGGAGGAAAAGCTGTAAGTCAGGTCAAATAACTTCAGATGCAGATTTGAAAAAAGCAATTCACAGGAAGGAAACTGCCCGTCAAAAGGGCAGAGTTAAGTGAAAACATGCAAAATATTTCATCTAATTTTGTAAAAACAACAACAACAACAAACTCTTAAATAACCAGACAATACAGAGCAGGTGATCCAGCTGTGCACCTGTAACTCAGTAAGGGATCCATTCACATGATGCTAGACAAAGAAAAGATGTCTCATTTGATGAAATCTGATTCACTCAATGTTTCCTCCTTCGCATCTCTTCATCGTGTTTTAAGTAGGAGGACAGAGGAGGAAATTGCCAAGTGAGAAAAAATGAGATGCACCTCATGTTTGACTCACTCAAATCACCTGGCATCCGTCCATCTATCTGCCATCCATCACGCTGACCAGAAAGCACTGAGTGGCGAGGAAGCGCTATTATGAAGGTGCTGAGCTCGTATACAAAAGCTTAAATGGCAATTTGTTATCAGGATGGAGCCAAGGACTTACAAACACGACCCTCTGGGGAGTGTGTGGGAAGGCATGCGCTTTGGTGATCCAAAATAATACACGGAAGAGAACTTTACTACTGAAGTAATTAAATCCCACAATTGGAATTGAGCCATATTTATGTGCAAATACATCGTGTTTGTCACTTTTAAAGCAGGTCTGACAGAAAAAGCAACACGAGTACCAAAAGGAGAAAAGTGCAGGTGACAGGAGCATCAATGATAAAAACATCAAAGTGATCTCAAAAAACTTCACAGGCGAAGAGACAGAAATTTTATGTGAAAGCTGACTTATTGCGACTGACAGACACTTCAGACGGCACGTGCTTAACACTAAAAGTAAAGGCCCCGGGAACCTTATCAACACCTCTGTAGTAGAGTCTCAAACTGTGCAGCTCATGACTCGAATGACAGCAGTTCCACGAGGACTGAAATGAGTCTGTTTCTTTATCTGTCTCCATGTCTAAGCTGCTGAACTCCATTACCCCTGTGGCAAAAAAAACTGACAGTAAAAAGTAATTTGCACTGTGAAGAGTGGGACTTTCTAATACAGTGTGTGCTTTTTACATTCAAATCTGTTTCTCTCCTCCCAGACTTTATATTGGCTGTGCTAATACTGACACACTGGGTCGATGGGGACAAATGAAATAGTTTTGTAAGGATGGCCTGAGGAGAGGAGGGGAGAGTGAGAAAGAGCGAAAGGGAAAATTAGTTTTCATGAGAAAAGGTGGTGCAGTGCCATCCCCCTGCTGCATTATTAACTAGATGGTCCATTATCGCCAAGAAACACACACATAAACACACACGTACCATATATTCCGAGCAACGGGACTATTGCATGCAGGCTTCTCATGCTCTATGTGTGCTCATTTCAAATATAGCCCTGCAGAATACTATATGTCAGAAAAGGTCAGGTCAGAGAGCTTACGATCAATAAAGCGAGAGTCAGAAAGTGAGTCAGAAGTCAAACATCCATCCTGAGCAGTGGTCACCATGTGTCAGTCATCAGTCTGAAGGGGCTCCACTCATGCCTTCACTGGCTGCAGCAGCACTTGTGCGATAATGACTCCATAACCAAGAGACAAACACACACACACACACACACACACACACACACACTCACACACACTCACACACAGATATGCATTAACAATCTATTGCATAACTGGGGTGGAAATGGTCATGTAGGAGCAATTGAGGAGAAATTCTCCGGGGAGCTTGAAGTGAAAGGGATTTCTTACTGCAGTATACATGATACCATCCATTAAAGGAATACTCCACCCACAACATGATCATTTGTATATCAATTATTCACCCACTGTTACTGTGAATTTGTGAAGAAAACTTTGCTTTTCTTGCATGCCTTAACAGTAAATGAGGAATCAAAAAAAAAACTAAAATAAACTTCAGTAAAGTCACTTTTGACAACATTAAAAAAAATTAACAAAACATCTCTTTACAAATTCTTATACAACTCATGCAGTATATTTACACAGTCTTATGCTCAGTACTTCCCAAACACATCCATTTTCTCTAAAATCTTACGAATTGAAACACATCTGCATATGAGTAGCATGCCTGGGCAAGCTTGTGTGTTTGAACTTCTCACATACTACTTACCTGAACATGAGACTGTTTATTCAGAAATATTTTAAATAGTAATGTCTGGGGAAAAAAAACACGTGTTTGGGAAGAACTGAGCATATGACTGGATAATTGAGAATCACTAAAGCCAGTAATGTCAACCTTTAACTGCAACTTACAAGGGCCAAAACACAAGACCAGACAGAGTCTTACACATGTTCACTGTAAAGCCATTTCCTGTTTCATTAGACTGTAGAGAGGATCTTTTACTGTGGCTTCCATATATCCTCGTTTTCATAACTTTTAATGATTTCATGCAGCTTCCAAGAGATATCTCAAATTGCACTGAGCAGTTCTTGTCAACACATTCCTTTAATGGGTGAAGTGCAGATATTGTTTGTATAAGCCCGCAACAGTCAAGTTTGTTTGTTTTGGACTGTTGGTACTCAAAAAAAAAAAAATTAAAGGCTCTGTTCAATAACACCTGGGAAATGCTCATTACAGTCTACCAAACAATTACTTGAAAAATGATCAATAGATTAAGATTTTTAATTTCTATTTAAATATAAATGGAGTCTGATAGAGACTGATATTTAAA
Organism: Plectropomus leopardus; assembly: GCF_026936395.1. Lineage (NCBI taxonomy): Eukaryota > Metazoa > Chordata > Actinopteri > Perciformes > Serranidae > Plectropomus > Plectropomus leopardus. Next base: position 16,819,244 of record NC_142189.1, on the reverse strand, counting down.
ACAACAGCCTCAATGTTTTTGCTGTTACAGTGCAAGTGTCCACACAGGAAAGAAACCTTGCTCTGCATTCACATAAATGCATAACATGCAAATTCTCCTCTCTTCCTGAACAGATTCAGAAGCTACAACATGAAGCCTCACACTGCATAGCGATGCAGTCTTTCGATTCACACGGAACCAAACTCAACGAAGTACTCTCAATGCACAGTGTGTGCACCCTACCCCGCCACTTGCTCCTACAGAGGAGAGAGATGTGAGAGAGAAAAAGAAATAAGAGTGAACCATTTTTCAGCTTTCCATTTTCACCTGACTTTTACTGTGTGTATTTATATAATGTCACATCAAAGCATTTGCATAAGACTCTATTTATATACCTCACCTATGGCTGATATGAAAGAAAGCTGCTAACAACTGTTAGCAGATCGGGGAGTGAGAGCAGCCTACGTATTTTTTTCACTCATTCTCTTGCACACACATGACCGACAGATGAATGTTCTTCTAACACATGCACAAAGCAACCCTTCAGCTGATGTACAAGAATGCACTGTGAACCGATTAGAGAAGTCGGAGAGTGCGATGAAACTGCATGCCAGCTAGCAACAAAGGCAGGGCCGAAATAAGGACTGCGGCCATGCAGATAATATTCTACCTAAAGTCTGGGGACAAGCCAATTCAGAAGATGTTAAATTGTGTCATCATTTGCTGCAGCAGAATTAATGTAGTGAGAAGCATGATATGATACCAGCCGACTCAAACAAACTTTGTTCCAAATGGTCTCATCAGCGAAACCGAATCTAACCTCAAGTTTACTCTTGTCAACATTTCTGTCTGACATTCTGCTGCGACAATCATTTGCTACGGTCCTGCTGAACCTGCAGCTGTAATTACGTTCTGCATACATGTATGTTCACAAAGCATGAGACTTCATCCTCCTCAAAATGCACATATATTAAATCACCTGAAATCATAGCACAGCAATTTGATCCGAGGGAGCTGAGGGTCTGTAATGAGCACTTAGTGATCCTGCTGTCTGCTCTCCCCTCCCCTGTTCCTTCCTGCCATCACAGCCCAGCCCTGCGCTTCATGGCCAATTAGTGAGGCCTTTAACTTTCAATTATGTCATATCCTCTTTGTGTCCACTGCTACAGAGAAAAGAAGAGAGACCAAGTAAAAAGAAAGAGGGAGTGAGAGAGGGTAGGACAGTGGCGACACGCCAATTTTGTCCATTTTGCAGACTCCTTCAGCTCACCTTTACTGCCTGCGATTACGTCTTCGTCACCTTGTTGAGAAAGCTATGACTGGGCAACAGAACAAACAGGCAGAACGAATCACAGAGAGAACGCACGCACGCACACACACACGCATGCACGAACGCACGCACGCACGCAGACACACGCATGCAGACAAACATAGTTTAAAAACTCTTACTGCAGATGGAATACAGGAGCATACTGTAAACTGGAGCAACAACATCAGACTGTGCGCTGTGGATTATAGGGAGAGCATGTAGTCACCATTAGGAATACAATTTATTTCTGCCTTATGATTTGGGCTGCACACTTAATCAAATTATTATCAAAATCACAGTATGGCCAAGTGCAATATGCAAATCGAAGGAGCTGTATTTTTTTTTTGGACAAAGGTCAAATATGTCGCAACAACATACCATTGTGCTGCAAAATCAAATATTCCTCATGAAAATGATATGCAAAACTTATCATTCCTCCCTAAAATTAAGACTGTAATGTAATACTTGTCACAGAAATAGCAATATGTTTTTATAATCCCCAGAAGTGTATTTTCCCTCTTTTCTTTTCATTAAATGAAATGATAGGACAATTTTTTCAGCACAACGCAAATAAGTGAGTAAATTTTAGAATCATTAAATAATGACTGTAATGACTTAAATGTGTACTTACTTTTCAGTGTAGTGTATAAAGCATTTACATTTAAATTCAAGTGTTTCTGTTGCTTTTTATTCCACATGCTGTTTTGTTCACTTCCTGCTGACAACATGAAAGCATGGCTGGTAAATACACAATGTGACCAACATAGAGTACAAATCACACCTACATAAGACAACAACTTCTATATGACACTATTGTCATTAAATCCTCTGCATCTTACAGTGAGCACTGCAGTGAACCTAAAACAGACCCCGCTAATGTTCAGTCTACCAAGACAACAAATAATAACCACTGGTTTACCTTTTGATGGCTGCCTGCAGAAAAACTAATAGTAATCAAATCTGAATCCCAACGCCGGGTACGATGTTTAAAACCTCTACCTTAGCCAGAGACATAAACGTGTGTGGAAATTGATCTGCTCTCATATACAGTCAAAACACGTTCCATGTTGTAGAAAAAAGCTGTACAGCACATTGGTCATACACAACAGTCATTTCAGGCACAACTTCTGCCTTTGTCTGGATAGGAAATCTTCTGCATTATTCATACAGTAATAAATGATTCCTCTTGAAACAGTCGTGCAAATGCAAAACCAAGAAGCACATTTAAGGCTACAACTGAGACATAATAAATAAAATTAATAGCCTGTCAGTAATTTTACAGCTCCCAGCATATTTACATAGTCTATCTCCCTCTGAATTACAACATTGGTGCACTATTAAAATACAGTCTGTGTGAGACTTGTCACTACAACGACATATTACTGCTACCATCTCCTGATGGAAAAATAACATTGATAAATTCATGGCAGTATCTATTTCAGGCACATTTATTGTAGGCAGTATGTAGGTCATGGGTGTATGTAGGCCATAGGTTGATGTAGATCATACGCTACGTTACAAAGCCAGGACCCACGTACTCCTTCTACTAACCCACATTCGTAACCCAAAGTGCACTGGTAGAGACTTTATTTTTGGACAGCTCAATCGCTGAATGTGAAAGGTGACATGCCTTCGTGGAGGGACAGCGGTTGGTGACAGCCTCCGTCTGTCCTTGGCATTGAGGGAAGCGCTAAGAGGGTAGCTAAGAGTGGTGATAGGCCTAGTTTTTCCATGCCCTGAGGAGTTACACAATCACCCAGATGTATTTTGGCATTGTGAGTGGTGTGTGTGTGTGTGTGTGTGTGTGTGTGTGTGTCAGGTGGTGTCAGGCAAGTCAAAGTCCGTTTTGCAGTTTGGGCCAGACAGACACTGACGGTGGTCATGCCTGGGTATGTGGGGCAAAAAAACCCGTAGTCTCATGTCCACTTGGTCTCTTGCCATTTTTCTGCTGCAATGCAAGCTAAATATCGCCTCTACACAGTTACTGCAAAAGCTGTAAATGACCTGCTGTTTTGCATTTACTGTACTTTAAGTTGACAGTGACAACAAGCCTGAAAAGCTGGAGAGCTGTTAGGTCATCTTTTTTTTAAATTGTCTCAGCAATGCTAAATCTGTTTATTTCTGATCCAGCAAACCTGGTGTCATCGCTCTCCTACAATCACTGCTGATACTCTCATTCAATAAGTGAATGAGAAATGTAAATCAGCATAGCATCAATAACACTACAAAGTACAGGTTGTACCCAAGGACCAGTTTATATTCCTACCAGCACACCCCTATGAAGAGACCAGAAGACCAAAAATGGCAAAAAACTAGATGGCAAATCTGTAGTCAATTTGTAAGTTACAATGGCTTAATGGTCATTATGTTTGCAACTGGACAGAAACTATAACCACTAGAGCCTTCCCCTGAAAGCTGAGGATTTGATCGAATCACCTTGGCCAACAGAGATTCTTCAAGCCCAGAGGTCATTTTTTGGTTGTTTTCTTTTTTTTTTTTCTTTTGTCAGTCAAGGTACAGTGTACCTGTGGGGATGTTTCGGTTCCCAGATTTAGCTGCAGAGCGAGTGCTCCTAGCTTTCTGCTGCTCTCCCATACAGGAAGCTGCAGGCCCAGAGCCAGAGTGAGTCTGAGTGAGACGGAGGAAGAAAGGCTTTGCCCGGTCGAGCTCCGAGATAATGTTGTCTTCTGCCTTCTGCTTAGAGTTGTGAATTTAAAGCTCACAGCAACCTAATACGATACAGTTTCTGGCTTTTGTTTGGTATCTAATGTCTGCAAAAAACGTTGCACTATTCTGATCATTGTCAACATAGTTACCCTGCTTGGAAGGCTACCTTGGCTTGTTAGCTGAGCAAGAATACCATTATCTGCATCTGTATCACATGCATTCACACTCTGATGACACAGCATTGGGAGCAATTTGGGGTTCAGTATCTTGCCCAAGGATACTTCTACATGCTACCTGGAGGAGCTGGGGATAACACCCTTTCTGAGCCATAGCCACCCCATTAAAGGAGGTGGGACCTATCCAGTTGTCATTTTAAGCAAACCATTGATATGGATTGTTTAGAATTTGCCGTATTCATTATTTCTTAGAAAGCTATTCACAGAACGGCATCAGAATTGAGCTTTAGGTTGTTTTCTTTTTTCAATCACAAGAGTAAGAGATTACTTCATCATGAGTACAGATATCGACACAATTTACTTGTAAAAAAGTGTGTTATCTGTACCACATACTAATTTCATTTGAGTATTCAGCTCAACCCTACTGTTTACTTTATTACCTGAATGTAAACTCAATGTTACCATCCCATCAAACCCTGTTCAAAATTTCAAACTCTATTTGGAGAAAAAGTAACAAATAGTCGAGTTCATATTGAACAGCCAAATCCGATTCTACTGACATAATCCTGAGTTGGGTACAGCCCTACTTAGCATTCAGAGCTATACCACATTTACCAGAAAACACCGTCTGTCAGCAGAGATAACAGTCTCGCAGCATTAATGCCACCCAGACTTATAAACCATAAAGTTGCCCTGAGACAAAAGTCAGAGACAAAGCGGAACAAAAACAGACAAGTGAGCTGGGACAAAAAAAAAGAGGAAGGAATATGGAGAAGGAAACAGTAATCATGCAAAAGAGAGTACAATGAGACAGAAAAGAAAAAACAGACAGTAAGAAAATGGAAGGTAATGCAAGAAGTAATGTGAAACTGCAATAAAAAATGACTATTTTCACACCCCTGTAAGCCTCATAAGTGGACTCCAACAAGCTGAAGCTTTGGCAGTGTTTAATGACTGACTGTAAATATTCATGAGTTCCAGTAGCATTTGAAATGTTCTGTTTCTTCCTTTAAGTGTTAAAGAGTCGACATTAAAGACAATTTCAATTCTTGCCTAACTGGACCCCCTGGTTGGGCGACACTCATTGACTTTTAAATTCCTACAGCTCCACTCCCAATTAAAATTTAGAGTGTTTTTTGTTGGGTTTTTTTCACTTGAATTAGTTCATTTCTACACCCAAGATAACTTCTCTGTACCTGGAGGAGACAGTGAATACCACACCCCGCTGTGCTGATCTCACAAAAGAGAAAGCAAACTTGATGACATACTGATGAGCAACATGCACAGAGCAAAACCTTCAGACTAGGGCCTGACAAGAGGCAAGAGGCAATTCTTGTCCACAAAGTCTCATTGTTAAGGGCATCAAAGGCAGACTGTATTGGACAAGGGTGACAACATACGGGAGAAAAACAAAGAACATAAAAAACAAGATAAGGCAGCTAGAAGAATGTCCTTATTTGAGACAGTCATATATTGCCAACCCAACAAGTGCTTAAAACAAGGCTCTGAGCAGCGACAATAGCCCTGCTCTCCCTTCCAAAAAGCCATCCAGGCTCACATTAGCATCTCAGAAGCTAAGTGAAGACGACAGGCGTGCCACATTGAGCCTATTTCTATTGACAGATGCAGAGAGCCCGAGCAAAGGGTCGACTTTGCTGGCAATCTGTTGTCACTCACTGTTCTGCAGCTTCAGCCACTGTGTATTAATGCACATTATAACCAGATTACAGCAAATAATCTGATTAAGATCACAGGCCGTTAATGTGGATTTTCCGACCATCATGAAATGTTACCTATGGAAGCAAAAAATTCACAAAACCAGTCAGGACATTTCTCTAACGTCATGACACCGCTCGCTCAGCTGGCTGCAAACATGTTTAGACTCAACTGCTCTTTTATTTGTGTCATCATGGGAAGTTATTTTAAGTTTGTCATTAAAGGACAGTTATATCCATCCATCCTGAATTCCCTTTGTACTTCTATCCAAAACAGAATCCAACAAAAATATAAACTGGCAAAACTAATAGTTTCACAACTCCCTAAATTTTGTCGGTGAATGTTTCTGGCCTATTTTTGATTATTTCATAGTGATTTTTCTGCCAGGTTGTTTTTTTAACTTTCGTCTTTGAAGTAAACCTCATTAGAATTCCTTGTGAATTTCCATCCAAAACAATGTGAAAAAACCCCAAATCCACTTAGTTGTTTATTAATGGAGACTGAATAGATTCACTAATTGACTGTTCTTTTCTCCAAAGAATTCTCACTTTTCATCAACACAGTAAACAAACACAAGGTCACACCCACTGAGGACAGTGGCTGAAAACCAACAAATAAGGGCTGTATTCACAGGCTGTCTGAATGTGACGTAACTGGTGGACACTTCAGCACACTGCTGGCAGCGTTTCTGCCCAATGGCTACTAGCCAAAAAACGTGTGGCAGCCCATATTAAACCTCTTAATAGAGCCACAAAACAGAGCTGAATATGAACTAATGTAATCTGTATTTTCACCACCAATAGTCATGCTACTTTTTGTGTCCAGCAGCAAGTCATTAGTTGATTCATGGCAACTGACATGCATCAGAATCCAGTCATGCTTACTAATTTCCTTCCCTATTTGACCAAGATAACCTGATTAAAATGTCTAATACGTAAACGTCGCTCTGATAGGTGTAGATTAACTACATGATCTGTGTGAAGAATGAAGGGATGTGTCACCAAATGCAGACTCTTCCATCCGTTGTCAATTTTTCATTACAATGGAGGCAAACGTTAAACCAAAATCTGGCTATACAGACAGTAGTTCTTTGTAGGATTAAATTCAACTGATAACTTAAATTGTTGATAATACTAAAAACATTGACAACATTATCCTTCAATCATCACACAGTTGATCTTAATATGAATGGTATGAAAAGCACGCAAACACAGCCGGGCTCATCGATAAGGACTGTCCGAGGCAAGTAAAATGCCTTGTTGGGCGAGTAAATCTAGCAACTCACTTGCCCGAAAAAAGAAATTAACATATCTTCCGGAGCTGATGATGGAAAAGCTAGAGCTTTCTTGCCTCCTTCTCATTTCTGTTGAGACCTGCAGTACTGACTGGACCAGGCCCCCAGGAAATGTGCCAGAACTTGAAGCCAATTTGACATCGTGGTCAGACTATCTTTCAAGTCTGTGATGCCAAGGGGCTCAAAAGAGATGTCTGGAAATCAGACATTTTTTCAGAGCGTCACAACCCCCGCAAAATGACTCATTTCACGATTGGGATTTGATCCATTTGATTGGAAAACAAGTCAAGAAGAGCCGCACGATTAAAGCATTTTATCCCAATTAAAGTTAGCGGAGTGCTGAAAAGGGAGAAGCCAGCTCAGACAGTAAAGTTAGAAGTATGCTTGGCCTACACATTGCAGAAGATCTGGGTAATTTTACAGCCTTCAAGTCAAACTTTTTTGGCTTTATGCACCACTGAGCAATTTTCATAGGAATGAATGTGGCATCGCATATACATTGATGCGTCATTGATGCGTCAGGCACTCAAGAGAAAATGGCGGCAAACTATGAGTTTAGGTGCAAGCAAGCATTTCAATTCACCTGAAGAAAAAAAGGTTTAGTTGGGTGGGATTAGAGAATGTGGGTGAAACTCCAACTACGTATTGCATAGTTTGCAGTAAGTCAGAGCCAGGTGGATGAAGCAAGGTTGTTTTTTAAAGGAAACTCAAGTTTTGGAAAAATGTTGCCATGACAAGAGCCATTTAGTTTTGTTGTTTGGTAACTGTTGACAAATAAAACCATTTGTATAGGGGCAATTACACACTGACAGTTAGATTTCTGACTGAACCATGCACAGCCCCTCATAAAGACATTCATATTGGTTGAGGTTACTTCAAACAGTGCGTGTGAATGCTCACATGAATGAGTATGAGGAATTGATTTATCTTATGTCATGAGGAGGTTAAACACTCCATGAGTTATTGGCATAGCTTCACTTTCAATGTATAGACCCTGCTTCATCAACTTTATCACACACACACACACACACACACACACACACACTCACACACACACACACACACACACACACACTCACACACTCACACTCACAAACAACCCTGGGGTCAAATCAATTATGCCACCACGCAATGCTGACTGTGTCACACTTATGGAGGCTAAAAGACCAGAGCAGATCATGGTGAAAATCAGCTGACAGACAACGTGGCAAAAAGTAAAGAACATTTGCCATTTCACTTCACCTAAAAAGTGACTGCATGCGGATCAAAACACTTTAATGGAGTCATATCACATCAATAGTTTTGTCCTTTAGCTGAAATGACTGATGAGAACACTACATAACTGGCGTTAAACTAATGAGCATGACTGCTGCACAGTGAGGACTGCCGTCACTCCACTGGACAATAGAGTTTTCATGGTCACAGGAGGAGAGAGCCTCTCCAACAGAGAGGCACTCAGAGCCTAATCTGCAGAGTGCGGTGACTCCTTTACCAACAGTGGGCAAAACAATTCACAAGCAATTTCAGTAATCGCTGAGTTGGGATTCAGGAATTTTTTACATTGTGTTCTTCTGTTCCAGGATCTCAGGCATCCTCTGTCGCTATCTTTCTTCAGTCTCTACAGACAGTCCAACATATCATCTTCAGTAGAGGTAGGGCTGGGCAACATGTTACATGTCAGACTAGATATCATCTTAGATTTTAGATATAGTAATATCAGAAGTGTTCCTGGTTTTAAAGGCAGAATTACAGTGAAGTGTAATTTTCTGAACTGACACGACTTTAACCACTTAGTCATTATATCCACCTTACTGATGATTAGTAAAAATGTCATTATTTAAATATTTTGTGAAAGCCCTAATAGTCAACCCAACAATATTGTCTCAATATCAATATTGAGGTATTTGGTAAAAAATGTTGTTATATCTGTTTTTTTTTCCATATCACCCAGCCTTACAATAGCAGGCGTTTTCACATTTTCTATATCGCTCCACAACAGCAGATTTTGTCTCTTACTCATTGTTCTGCCCTCCACCCTCATCCTCGCTGTTTGCTGAGCTGCTGCCGAGTAAAGTGAACCCAGTCTCTGAGTCCCATTGCAAGAGAATGGGAAGGAAGCCAAAAACTACCTTAGGAAATGCGCTGGCGTCCTGTTGTTGGGTTTGCTGCCGACACACAAAGGATGCAAACCCACTAAAAGTGAGGAAAGGAAACACTCCAAAAGGCAGATGTCTTCTTGTGACTTAACATATCAAAAGAGTGAGGAAAAAAGAAATTACAACACCATGATGACACATTTCAAGGGTGTGCTATGAACAGCGCTTCTATTCATCTACTCATCTTTTTCGCTGATAAAATAACAGCTTGGCCTTATTCAAAACTTTATAGTCTGTATTCAGACGTTATATTCTCTGCACGTTTTTAAGGTTTAAGATCTCCAGTCAGAGTGTAGGTAGAGCTGCCACAAGTGAGGCACTCATCACTGTCAGGGTTTGGACATAATGGATTATACTAAAGGGCTATCAGCCAGTAATCAGCATGGGAGGAAATTGTTATCAGAATTACTGATTAGACTATTATTTTCAGATAACCTGAAAGAGCTGTAGTCTCATTAAGCTTCCCAGGGCCCTGACAATGAAGGCCAAACTCAAACAACTAGCAGTGCTAAGGGCGAACAGATCAAATACTTTGTGACTGCAAATACAACTCAGAAATGTACATATAACATCACAGAAGGACAAAAAAATAACTTAACATTTTCACCTTAATTTAAGTTATAAACTAAGATTATCATGCAGTAAAACCCAAATTTTGATATCATCCATGGACAGGGAGCTCAAGAACCAGTTCTAGTTCAGAACATGTTCCAAATGTTCTGATCCATCAAAATTGTTTGCCTCCAAGCTTATCAGTTTTTTTTAACACTCCTGGTATATTATTCTGACAGTCACACATTGCAAAGCAATTACATCAAACTCATGTGTCTACACTGCTGGAAACTTGCAACAAGAGAAGTCATGGAGGGATGAAGAAACTTTCCAGAACGCAGCATCATTTCATGAAGAAAGATGACAACAGTGCTGCTTGTAATGTCTGAAAAATAATGATTTCAACTAAGGGTGGAAACATCAGCAATACAATGAAAAATGTATTTATGCAAAATGGAAAATGATGCATGCATGTAATCCATGACAATTTTATCTAATTGATAAAAGCCTAAATTTTCACTTCACTTCAACAGAACATTTCCTACTGCAGCTGCTTCATATTGACTATATTCAACTGACCAAACAAGGGATGGCTTTTAATGTGAAGCAGCCAATGGCAACTGGATATCAAAAAAAGATCTACAAAACAAGACATAAGTCATTTCTCCCTTCTTGGACGATGGATTTTCTTTTTTTTTTTTTTTTTACTTTCACAACTCAGCATGGTAACTAACAACACTGTGCCCCGCTGTTGTGTGGAAAACTACATGCAGCATTAATCAGATCATGGTTGCAATTATGTTTGACTCACTTTTTCATTAAGACACCACAATGTGTTTGGCTGCTGGGTAAAAAGAAACACGAGTTGCTCTCCTATTGTATTTCTGACAAAGTAGCTCCTCCAGAGATGTTTGCTGTTGTGTTAAACTGCACTTACTGTTACCACGGTAACCACTAGTGTTGCCAAATCTACTAGGATCAAAATCTCAAGGATTACAATTTAAAACCTTTTGTTAAGTTTAAGTAATTAAGTCTTGATAGAACTAGAAGGCTGCAGGTTCAGTGGGGAGTAAGAAGTGTCTCCAGTGCTTAGAAAGTTACTGTTGTCCAAGTATTAGTCAGGCCCTTCCAAAGGGAGACAAAGAAAGAGGTGTCGATTTTAGGAGCATATGCCCAAAAAATGACAGCATGCCAAGATAAAGTGTCACCAGATCTCTCCTAAATGTGCGTACTTTACATCGTCATTGCGCCATTCATCTGTTTTCTTCCTGCCACGGTATGAGCTTGAGCTCTATGCCAGGTTGCACCAGCTTTTGGCTCATCACTGGCACTCCCAGATCCCGGCCTACCTCCTGACTCATCTACTTCTACCTCAGTGATTTCCTACATTTTAGAGAATGACTTTCAGAGGAGTACGAGCCTGAACATGTTTATTCTGCTGTTTTCATGTGTAGGTGGGGAGCATCAGCAACAGAGACAGACGTAGTAAGAGCAAAAGGTTGGCTTATTCCCAGTCGAGCTGAAGTGTGAGTTGTACCCCTTTAATGATCGTGAAATATCATTTGTTGTTGGCCTATAGTCTATTGATGCTACCGTGGGTGGAAAAACTACTCTCTCCTCCAACAAAATATTCCTTCCTGACTTTTTTTCCAAATGAGGAACTTTAGAAAGAAGCCCATGCAGTGCGAATGCGTGGGATGTACCCCAAAATTGGAAATGGTTTAGAAAGCTTTTCAGAATTTTTCTTACTGCTGTAAAACTCCATTATAGCTGCAGTGGAGATATCTTGACATAATGATGTTACATTATCTATTTTCAGGCCATTTTCTGCAGGAGTCAGTAAAATCTACCACCAAATAAAAATGTACCCAGAGCTGCAGTGACATCTGTTTCTAAAAACATGGCTGTTGCCCTCATTAGGCAGTCATTCAGGGCTAGATGGATGGATGTTCCTTAAAGTCCTGTATTCTTCTAATTTTTTAGGCTACCGCAAAGGTTATTGGTATCATGCTAAGGCATGATTCAAAGCGAGTTATTTCTCATATTTTTGCCTTAGAATCACCAGGCCTTAAAATAATGAAACTGCACATTTGTCTCAATATTCTTCAATCCTGATATTCTGATATTATAGCGCATCCATACTGATCTTTAGTCTGTAACATTTATCATGCTAGCATTGTAAAATGCTCACATTTAACATGTTAGTATGATGTGCTAGCATTTAGCATGTGATTATGCTAAAATAAACTTGTTAGCAGTAGGCTAATTTGAAAATATGGCTGACAGTCATTACATTAACGGATGTTCTTTCATTGACTGAAGTTAACAGTAAGTGGCTTTTTGTTTCAATGTCCAAAGAAGATGAACACACATTTGTGAGTTCATAGGCAAAACCTGAATGTTCAGACGAAGCTTTTTCTTGCCCGTATGGGACTCACTCAACCCCCAAGGGCATGCTGCAATTTACACATTCCTGAAATGCTAAATCTTGGAAAGTGTCAGGCGGTCAGCAGAATCTGCCGGTGCACTGACACATAACAGTCTGTCACTTCACAAGATCTACCTGTCTGAGAAAATGGAGCCTACGAGAGCAGTTCAAAACGCCAGGCAGCTGTGTGGAAGAAGCACGGCACACACAGGCATCGCATAATGCTCTCATAACAATCCCTATCTCATCCTAACGCAATCCTAACTGGCTGGATACAAGCCATAACACACGGAGCTAAAGCGCTCTCTGAGCAATGAACATCATTCTCAGGAGCTATTTAAACCTCAAGTGGTTGCATTGTTGACTGTCTGGTTTGTGCACTACCCTTCCCTCAACGTGAGCCTCAGACACACACATACATGCAGTACACCTGGAAACCGGCACCACCCTGAACTCTCACTCACAAAACCTTTCTGAAATGGCATTTTAGACGTTGCGTAATCTTTGGCAACCTGACTGCACAGAGACAGACTACAACCCCTGGAGCCAGATTACACCAAAATGACTTCTCTAGACGTGTACATGAGAATAAAAGACGCGATTCAACAAGTGTACACTGCAGTAATGTACTGTACATCTGAGACAGCTAAGTGTCTTCAGAAATGCCAGTTATCTATCCACAGAGGACTTGTATTCAGTGTACTGCCCTCACAGACCATCCTCTGTGAGTGAAACCACTCAAGACTTAGGTAACCAGGAACTGACACTAATTGAGTTTTAATCACTGATTAAGTGTATTTAAACAAAATGGGTGCCACATTTCTAGATCAACTCCGTCTCAGGCTGACTAATCTCCTTAACATTAGGTGCTGCTGTGTGATCTACAGTTCCGTTATTACTCTTAAACTGTCAGAGAGCCTCTTCAAGTCTGGAAAACCAAAGCAACTCCTTGTGTATTCCCCAGACACACTTGTGTGATTGCGACAGAATGTAAAACGACATCCTACAAATCAAGCACCAGAAAGTCTTAGAGTAGCCGTCCTTACTGCATTTTTTTCATCTATGAAAACTACAAATGTGTCGGGTGGGTGCTGTGTTTTGCAGAACAACAGCTTAGAGATTGCTTAAAAAGCCCAACCTAAAGCTGAGTCAACGTAAAACAAATCCAGTTACAGAATTTCCTGGAATCAGAGTATCTATCTGTTGTTATCTGTCTTATCATCACCATCACAAAAACATATTAAGCAGAGGTCCTTTTCAAAATGCAGCAGTAATATTTTTCAGTGCATGGTGATGCTAAGGTCATGCAGCCCCATGAAAGGCTTAGATAATCATTAAGTGTTTACTGAGAGATAGCCTGTGCTCTGTGAGGCCAATACAGCACGCCAAAACAATCACAGCCCCTCCTGGTCTATATAAAGTGCCCCTTATATGTGCTGCCCTGTGTATGTACATGTTTCCATGTACATTCATGTGTGTGTATTTTTGACCTGTACTCCCTCCGGGCTAGCACGCTGAGTTCTGGGCATCATAACCTCATTCCTTCTCACTCCTAAGTAAACTCATCTCAACTTTCCTCTGGAAGCAGGCTGACTGCCTCTGGTCACTCTGAGGAATGTGTTACTGTTTTGTACAAGACCATCTTTCTCTTGTTATGAACAAATCTGCTGCTGCAGCAAAAGTAGCGTGCTTGATGCATTTACTCTCCCGATGGGAACTGAGGCTTTTTCCGAGGAGAGTGGAAAAAGAACATCACAACACTGCCTGCATATCAGTCAAATTCTACGAGGAACATACAACATTCCCTAAATGTTTGCTCATACGTATGTGTTTTGTTTTGAGTTTTGTGTAGCTCCTGTGATATGGCTGCCAGCATGGAGAGACGGAACAGTCCTAACAAGCACAAGCCCAGGGGCTCAAAGTGTCAGAGCCTATGTCGTCTTCACCTTCATGATGCCACTTACATTAACACTTATGATCAGGAAGAGACTCAAAATGACCTCAAAAGACACAAAAAGACCATTAAGAGATGCAGGAACTGCAAAGAGACACACACAAAAAAAAAAATACAAAAAAGGGGGCACAACAACTGCAAAGAGACACAAAAAGACCGCAAAAAGATGCACAGAACCGCAAATACACACAAAAGAACTACAAAAAAAGGGGGGCAAAACAAAAAGATGCCGAGATGCAGAGATGCCCAGAACTACAAAGACACACAAGATAACTGCAATTAAGGGGTAAAACAATACATAGAGACAAAATAATGACCAAAGGAGATGCAAAATGACTTTGAAGAGATGCCAAACAACCACCAAGAGATACAGACAGCTAAAAAAGACACCAAATTACCTGAAAGTGACACAAAAGACCACAAATAGATGCACAGGGACTGCAATGAGACTCAAAATAACTAAAAAGGGGGCAAACAACCACACAGATACACAAGATTACATCAAAGAGACACAAGATGGATACACAATGACCAAAAAGGGCACAAAAAGAGATTATTCGAAACCAAATAAGCACCTAACAACTACAAAAAGGGGGCAAAATAACCACAAGACACAAAACAATCAAAATTGACACAAAATGACCATAGAGGCACAAAGCCATGAAAACATTCATAATGACTCCTAAGAGATGCAAATCAACAAAAAACAGAAGCAACACAACCACAAAGAATGTGTGTGTTTTGCTCCTAGGTGGCGGGGCCTTTGGCATATCTGTGCCCAAGGGCCCACTGTCTCATCATGTGTCCATGGCTAGAAGCATGAAACTGGAGACAGAATCAATAGCACACAATAAGAGGTATTTTAAAAGCTGAGGTTTATGACTGGATGGACCTCATGTATTACATGTCCGTAATGCAGGCTGCCACACACACAAAACCAGGCACTTGAACACACCATAGACATTTTCTCAACATATTGACCCATGACATTTAATGCACATTTTGTCTTTGCGGGATGCTGACAATATTTTTGGCTTACTTAGCAGAAAATAATAGAAAAAATAAACATACAAACATGATAAGAGGGGATAAGACGAGAGAACACAATGTACAGGTAGCACAGACATTAAAAAATGAATTTCACGTACCACACACACCTCACAGCCTTGACCGGCGCTGACTGCAGGAAAGCTGTGTTTGTCTAGTAGCCTGGTTTCATAGCTTTGCCTATAATCTGACTGGACCCTAAGGGGGGAACCTGCTGCTTAAAATGGAAATAGCTGGGCACTGAGTGACCTTTCAGAGCTCTGGTGGAGCCATCCATTCTGAGCGTGTTATGCTTAGAGCTCAGATGCAACACTGGAGCTGCTGCATGGGGGAAAACAAGTGTCATTTAAAGCTGTGGTGAGCAACAATTACAGCAACTTCGATCAGCAGCAATAGTCAGTATCTCTCTCTCTCTCTCACACACACACACACACACACGGAGCCTTACTGATGTCATTCTGAAGCAGCTACCTGCAGCCATGCTTTGTCATCTATCACTACAGCTGATCACAACAAAAACATACCAACAGAGTTCACGTTTATACTCAAGCCAATAGCGTGCGACTGCGAGCCAAAGTGTAGCATATCTTGCTGTAAAAACGAGGAAATGGCGAAAATAAAATGCGACAGCACTTCATAACTGAGCCACATCACAAGCTGCTCCGTCTGTGTTAAGAATAAAAGCACAAAAAGCTTACCTGGCTTTCTGAGATAACGCCGTCTTGATGGTGTAACCTCGGGAAAAGGTTGAAAAGATGATCTCCTGAATTGGATTAACGAAGAGGCGGCCAACCAGTCAGGCAGAGGAGGAGGAGGATATCTCTGAAGGGGTGATGCCCATGTTCATTATGTGTCCCTCCAACGTCAGGGTGGAAACATTTGACCTGCTACTGTCGCCTACAGGCCCTGGTGATACACATATAACCATCAGCGGAGGCCAAAACAGAAAAACAAGGCAGCGTAGATAAATAAGCAAAGCAGCGGGAAGCACGAGCTGCAGCTGACACTCTCCTCTGTGTTTTGCTTGACAGTGGGATTGTTATTACACCGGAACAGCGTCTAATCTCGACCACTAGAGAGTGCGCAACGTCCAGCCGCCGCTGCTACACGAGCCCAGCGGAAAGCAAGACGCGATCTTGCTGCAAAGAAATCCGGGGGCGGTGTGTGTTTAGCTCTCCGCCGTCCGTGCTGCCGTGCTCGGTGGGAAATCAGCTGCTCCGCACCGGAGAGACGCCATTTGTCCGTGAGAGGCTTCCCGTCTGCTGGCGCTTAAAGGAGAGCTCAGCATACACCAGCTTTTCATGCACGACAGCGCCACACTGTGAAAATACCCTGTAACCACTACAAATAATGTATTGACAGTTTTTCTTCGGCAAAGTATAAG
Source organism: Plectropomus leopardus (assembly GCF_026936395.1). Lineage (NCBI taxonomy): Eukaryota > Metazoa > Chordata > Actinopteri > Perciformes > Serranidae > Plectropomus > Plectropomus leopardus. The sequence continues at coordinate 16,802,582 of NC_142189.1, read as the reverse complement.
AAAGTAGAATAAGGGTGCTTTCACACCTGAAAGTCCGGACTAGGGTCCGCACCATGGTTCGAGTTTTTGTTACATTGTATATATTTGGTCCGGTTGGTTTTGGTTTCACGCTGCAATTAATGCGAAAGGACTAATGGACTTAACATGACAAACATACGTCATATCGTCGTCAACTACGTGGGTGGCGTGTCTCTAAACTGTAAATTTTCTTGTTTTTTTTTTAATTTCGGCGCCCGTGTTATCAAGTTAGAGCATCCACACTGCGCACTCAGGAGCGTCTCAGCTGCAGCTGCAGCGCGTCTACAGAAACGGAGGCTCGCCGATTTTTTACGCGTGCCACGCACGTTTGTCAGCAGGAATAGAAAATTGTGCTTTGACAGTCATATTGACTCTGTGCCACCGTTTACTGCAGTTTTAAAGTCTCTCTCTGTCACAAAGCTGAGGAACTACAAAGACGTCTGTTTTACTCCAACTTCCCCCCGTCCCTCTCAAAATAAAAGCCCTCTAACAACGTATCTATAGACAGAATCCCATCAGTTGCTCTCACAAGGCATTTTATCTTGAAACATTTACAGGATCGTGTTGTCGGCAATGCAGGGAATGTACGACTTCATAAATGAAATACATTTGTACTAAAACATGTAGAAGTACAGGACTCAGCAGCAGACAGTGTGTAAACACCATAAAACACGCTACAGCTCGGCGAGGCTGCCGCCACGCACAGCTGATGGTGTTGTGTGAAACAGGCCTAATCCTGAAGACTGCTTAAAAAAGTAGGTTATTTTTGCAGTAAGATAGAACAAAAAGTTCAAGAAGGAATGGGTGGAATTGGCTCTCCTTATCTCCCCATGTGCTCCCGGGCTCATTTTGTTTTGGTACTGTCAGTGTTAGCCTGTCGTAATGTTATGTCATTAGTGCGAAGGTCCGGGCCTTTCAAAATAATGCTTTCACACTGTACATGAACCGAACCGTGGCTCGGTTTGATCCGGACCGAAACCACCTCTTTTGTCGGACCAGGGTTCGGCTGTTTGGTTCGGACCATGGTCCAGGGGAGGTTTCACACCTGTCATTTTGGTTCGGATCAAATGCGAAAGTCCGGACCAAACTACATATGTGTGAAAGCCCCCTAAATCAAATTAAACACTTTAATAATTTAAATGAAAATATATTTATTAGAAATATTTGCTCATAAGTGTATCTGCAGTGCAATTAAACAATAATCTATGAAACAATATATCTATTCAGTGCAAAGAATAACATATGTTCCAAAAAGCCCATATAAATCAATAAAAAAAAAAAACAAACACACACAAACACTCATGTTGTATTAGTTATTTACACCATCACTCAGCACAATTATATGGAGTTGCACGTTTTCACCACTCCAGTTTCATGTCGGCTTTGCTCCACACATATTTTCCTCCTCTCTTAAGAAACATCTTCTCATCAAAGCCGCTAAAGCGAATGGCCTCCTTCACACCAACATCAAGGATAGACTTGGACGGGTCCTTCCGTCCCTCTCGACAGTCCAGGAAACGCATCTGAAAAAATTAAGAAAGAGGGTATAATTTACACATTTAAGTGCTTGTCAGATGTTGTAACTTACCTGGATTTTGAATAGTTAGTATGCCACAAAAAAAAAAAAAAGAAAAGTAGCCATCTTATGAGGAGTGTGTCTAGTCCTTTAAACTATACTTACATATTCATCCAGTATCAAGTAGGAATTCCTCATCTGAGAAGACAAAGAGCATAAACTTTTATTTTGGAAGTCTAGGGCCTGGCATCTAATTCCTGGCATTTCTGTATTTGCATTAGTTTGTATGGTATGTACAGTATGTTCAGTCATATTACATTGCCACTGTAAACATACCTTCTCATTGGACTCAGGACCGAGGCAGGGGATGCTGCTGTGTCTGTCCAGAAACTCCTGAAACCTGTGTTCACTGATGACAAACCTCTCTGCTTCCCTCAGGGCCATCTCTCCTGCATTTTCCCCATCAATCAGCAGACACTGGAACACCTGAACACAGGAAGCACAGACAGAGACGGTGACGATGTGCGTCAAGATAACATGTATGCAAACATACATGCTCTGTTCTGTCATCACCTTCCAGCGGACCGGGTTGAGCTGCAGTATGTTCTCTGTCATGTCTTCGTCCACGTTGAAGGTGTTGATGACCGAGTTGATTTTGAAGGCCACTTTGTACTGCTGGCACCAGTCGCGGATCTTGTGAAGGTTGTTAATGTGGCTCTTCCTGCCCTGAGCTCTGCCAATTAGCTGGTTTGTTGCTTCATCAAAGCTGTCACAGGAGACGGCCAAAATGTCAAGATCATCACCTGGTGGAGAGAGAGTGCAAATTTTAAAGTCATGGATTATTGCTAGAAAAGCATTTCTCTTCTCCTTCGATTTAATTCAATTTAATTTTATTAATAAAGCCCCGTATCACAAATCACAATTTGCCTCAGAGGGCAAATTACATCATATGGCATCCCTTTGTCCCTCTAATGATGAAAAACTCCCCCAAAAAACTTTATAATTAGGGAAAAAATGGCAGAACCTGAGAAAGAGAGACTGAGGAGGTATCACTCTTCCACTACAGACGTGCAATAGACGTCGCGTGTACAGAACAAATCAACATAAAAAAAATACAGTAAAACATATGACAAAATGACATAAAAAGAGAAAACGAGGCACGGAAATAGCAAAAAGAACAATAAGAACCATAACAATAACAGAAATATGAGTAAGAACAACAGTATATAATAATATGTTATATGTATATATTAATATATAATTTTACTTTTGTGTGAAAATTATACTCATGTGTATAACAGTCGTAGAAGTGTGACAAAATTAAATGAGGCTCCAGACTAGTGTGTAATAAGCTTAACAAAAAGAATGAATTTGTCCTACAAAGTTGACACTAATTTGGAGTCTTACCATATTTCTAGAAACATTTTTCTTTGATCATGCTTCCATTGCTGACGATGCTGACACTCGGGAGCTGGAGGTCCTGTTTACAGTACTGTACTAATTTCCCCAGAAATTCTCCTTTTTCGTGCAGGAAAGGCTCTCCTCCAGAGAAGTTTATCTTTTCCATGCCTAACAAAGAGCAGTAAATGTAAGTGCATAAAAGAGCTTTGACACCTGATGTGGTTAAATTTGTACTCTTGGCCAGACTAAATTATGATAAATAATGAAAACCAATGAGTCACAGTTGATTGGATGTATGATTCAAACAATACATATTGGATCTAAGTAACTCTTGGTACAGCTGATACATGGACAACGACCTACCAAAAACTCAATGTAACAGAACAATGATTACGTCATACAGATGTGTCTTACATTGGAGTCTAACGTCTACAAGGTATTGATCTGATCGTATCTTAAAGCTTCGAAACCCGGATCGACAAAGTATTTTAAAAAAGTATTCATATACTTTATATATACTTAATGGTCCACGTGGCTATACATAAATATACTAGTATATTTAAAGTATTTAAACCTTTGAATTGTACAAAGTGGTTTGATTTCTATTAAAAACATGGAAAAATGACATCTTAGTAAGAAACAAGTTTCAAGAAATTGGTAGACCTGGAATTTTTTTTTTTTAAAAAGGCCAGGGAAAAATGCCTAGGAAAAAACAAAAAAGCATGGATGTCTATATATTTATAATGATAAAAATTACATACTTAAAATTATGTGACAGAAATATCATAATTTCAAAGCACTTTTTTTCCAGGTAATTTTCCTGTACTTTTTACTAATTTCTAGCAATTTCTGGGTCATTTTTCTTCTGTTGTTTGTTGCCTTTTTCTTCTGTTTTTGAAAGATATCAAGCCAATTTGCTCAATTTCCAAAGTGTTAACCTTCATACACTCTGAGCCTTCCCACATGCCTGCAGGCAGACAGTGAAGGGCTCTGAGGAAAATGAAAGTACACCCTATCTACACCATGGCTATGGTTGAATCATACTATTATACACGATGACATTCTTATTGAATAATTTTACCACAACAAAACACAAAAAAAAGAAGAGAATACACTGATCTGACAAATGTACCTGATTCCTTCAGGAGTTTGAGGCCCCTCTTTGCTTCCTCCAGAGGCAGGACAAAGGATGTTTTTGCAGTGTGGAAACAAAATCCACATTTGTAATTACACTTGCGTGTAAAGTGGTAGTTGACACTTGTTGGAGTCACTGCATTTTGAACTTCTCTTTGGTCCACTTTTCTGTCAACAGGTGGAGTGTGTGCTTCTCCTCTGTAGACTCCTGGTGTCCAGTAACAAACTATTGAAAAAAAGCTGGCTATGAGGTGATGCAGGGCGCTGATGCACAGCTGCAGCAGCTGCCTCGGAGACAGGACCACTGAGGAGAAATTCATCTTCACACTTGTCTTTATCACACGAGCTGTGTGTGTTCGCACTTTGGAGGCTGATGCTCTTATATAGAGGGCTGCAGAACACACCCAGTCAATCAGCTGATCATGGCTGGGTTTCTGTTTACAAACATAGAAAATGAAACCAACCAAACCATGTCTCTGCGGGTGAAACTATAAAGCCCACATGCCAGACATAACACAGATTATCACAGAAGTGATAAGAACAGGTAACTTTATGAGAGGTTTACAGGGCATAGCGATTACATTAGCAATAAGAGATACCACTAAATGTAGCCTATTAATTCTTTGTTGTAATACTTGTGATGATCGAAAAATTACAGGAAATTAGGAAAAGGGGACAAGTAAATTCCCTTAAAAAAATACCAACTGAAGAGAAAGAGCGAGAGTTTATATATTTTTTAAAGTTAAAAACAATACCTTTTTTATTTTACACTGCCTACTCCACACAGTAACAAGTGCAAACTAACTTTTAAATCACTTTAAATATTTTAATCTTTGCACCTCTTGTTTGCACTTTTGCTATTTTTAAACATCTTTTTTAAATATTTAAAAATAATTTAGTAATTTTACTTTTTATATTTTATCTTTTTACGTATTTATTGTAAACCTGCACCCTTTATTATGTTTCATATTTTATTATTCTGTAAAGCACATTGGATTGCCCTGTTCTATGAAAGGCGCTATATAAATAAAGCTGCCTTGCCTTTATGTGAGCACCTGTCAAAATAATGTCAGGGAGACAATGCCTTATTTCTTCTGACTTTTCTATAAACATAACTTACAGCTAAAGAGATAATTTCCCCGAATCAGCAGTAAAGGCGTTGGCCTCAGCAGCAGGTGGCTGTTCAGTTTCGTTTTCTCTTCTTTGCTAAAAGCAAAACGAAACTTAGCGACTAATTTCTTTTCTCCGTCAGCGCCCAGGTTACGCGATGCCTGGCAGTCACTATCAGTTAACCACACTGGAAACCGATCAATAGGCTCTGTGCTATTTTATACAGTCTATGTGTAACAAATGGCACGGCGCACAATGTCTCTTCTGCCTCACTGGTCCTCTCGTATTTTCTCAGTGGACCTGGATGGCGCATCCGTCTACTTCGCAACTCGAGACAAGCACCGGGGAGAAGATGTGCCACGGGTGTTCGGAGAAATCCCAAACGAGGGAAGGTGTTACTCTCTCCTTGTCTGCAGCAACGACAGAATCAGACGTGCCAAGTTTTACGGGGAGCTGAGAGATAAATTGTTGAGAGACTTGCCTGCGGAGTGTCATTTGTCTCCCATGTTTTCATTTCTGCCAAATGTCAAGGATTCTCTCGTGAAGGGATACTTTTTAAAAGACAATTCTGAGAGTTCATCCCCGACAGAGCGACTTTTGCGAGATTTAATACAGAATGATCCGGTGCTTGTGTGCTCTTACTTAAAAGGTGAGGACGGTGAGCTGTGGACTCAGCGTCTGTGGAGTCACGCAGACAGCCAAACGGTGGAAATGTCAAAGGATTACTACGTGGTACCCTCAGAAGCGCCAACATACCACCCATCTGCTCTCAACATCATCAACTCTGATGTTTTCTACAGTTTCGAGGAGGCCTATGAAGTTATAAAAAAGGTTATTATCGCCTCATTATGATATGCACAGGCCTGTTTATATTTACATATACGAATAAAAACATCATTTATTTTGCAAGATATGGGAAAATGGTACACTCTTGTGGTAGAGAAAGGTATTGCAGTGTGGCCCAAAGTGGTTCTTAAAGGTCCAGCGTGCAGGATTTGGAGGCATATTATAGTAATAACTATGTTTTCTTAGGTGTATAATAACTTTAAAAATGAAATTCCTGTTTCATTTACATGGGAGTGGCATGGATATATTAAGAGACCTGCATACAACACTGGGGGCCCTTTTATTCTTATGAAAGTTGCTCTGGCACATGAAGCCAAAAATGCCCTTTTTTGGGGTATGAAATTACCCAGATGAGCACGTGCCTGAGAAAATTCAGTTCAGCCCTCCACTAACTTGAGTTTGGATAAAATAATTTAAGTGTTTTTACAGGTTTAAATTACTGGGTCTGTTTGTTTTGGAGAGGGGGAGGCCTCTGCGTGTAATCAGCTCCCAGTAAAAACCCTCCAGAACGTCTGGATCTTAAGATATCAGAGAGAAAGTTCGAGCACACATTAGCAGGTGCTGGGCTAGCAGCCTGTCTTTAACATGCCAAAAAGCATACAAGGCTCACTGATGTGTAATGTGAAACTGCTTTATTCAGGGTTTATACCAATTTAAATCACCGAGTGAGAGTTTTTTTTGGAGAGAAGGAGACCTCCATGATTACGATAAGATAATCCTCCTTTTTTTTGTTGTTGTTTTTTCTATTACCAGTTTTTATCACCGGTCCGTTTGTTTTGGAGAGGAAGAGGCCTCTGCTGATAATTTGAATTCTGAATTCTAACCAAGAGAAGTTTTGGATGAGTGTAATTTGTAATTCTCACCACTAGATGCCACCAAATCCCCCTAAATCTTACACACTGCTCCTGTAATGCTGCCATTTATCTTTCATAGCCAGGTGGCCCATAGTAGGGTGTGTGTGTTCATGCAGCACCACAGTCTATGACTCCCTCCTGCCTCCTCTCACAGCATCAAACTGATAGTGTCTGTTCTGCAGTGTGGTGACATCATCCCAGAGGCGACGTCTGTGCTGGAGCTGCTGCCCAGCAGAGCGGAGGCCAGAAGTAAACCAGACTTCCCTGCTATTGTCATAGAGGGCCTGGATGCCACAGGTTAATGCCATTACCTCATAAATAAATATGGGATCAGTTTGATGTATAGATGTCTCACTAAAGTGATGGCCAGTTGTTCTCTGCTAAAGCCATTATCTGCCAGACAGCTTCAGCCTAATGGAATATCATGTATCATGACCTCAGGAAAGTTACATCACTGTGAAAATGGTTTATTGAAGAGCTCGTTCGTCTAATGCTCTTTGCAAACCTCATGAAAACTCGACTGTGTAGGTAGGATGGGAGGTTCAACTTTTCAAGAGTCACTTCAGTCCCATATTACATTTATAGAAAAGAAAAAAATGTGATTAAATCTTCTTTTTGTTCTCTAAACACTCTCCCAGTCTTTGTGTTTCTTCTTGACTTTTTTGTCCCACCTCTCCCCATAACAGGTAAAACCACTCTGACTGAGTCTCTAAGGGATACTCTAGGGGCCACTCTCATGCCGTCCCCTCCCCAGTGCCTGTCCCCCATGAGGGCCCGCTTTGATCGGGAGCCGCCCCTCATCCGCAGGGCCTTCTACGCTCTAGGGAACTACATCACAGCAGAGCAAATCGGCCAGGAGGGCATGAAGACACCTGTCATCGTTGACAGGTAAAGACAGCTAAGATGTCACAGGTGTTGTGACGTTTGCCTGTTTCGTGACCTGTTTTGTGATAAAAGACGGGATAGATACATTCCGCTGGGATCTAGACCTACAATTCAATATTTAACATGTCTCACTCAACATGTGAGTTACCTGATCATCCATCCATCCATCCATCACTCACCTTTCAATCCAGCATCCGTTACCTGCCCCCAGATTCTGGCACAGCACAGCAGCGTACGCCATCGCCACAGCAGTGAGCGGTCCAGTGTGCAACCTTCCAGCAGAGGGTTCGGAGGTTTACCGTTGGCCCAGTGACCTGCTGCAGCCCAGCCTGGTGGTCTTACTCACCCTGGACCCTGCGGAGAGAAGGAGGAGGCTGAGGAGCAGAGGTCAAGGAAAGACTGAAGAGGAGCAAGAGCTGGACCACAACCAGCTTTTTAGACTCAAGTGAGACATCTGGATTACATGTACATCATATATGTGTAGAATGCTTTGATGTTTGAATTGACTAATAGGCATTTCAAATATTGAATATATGATGCACAATATTGTTATTTTGGTTTTTTTTAGCTGATATCCAATATGCCAATATATAACAACTCATTAGGCCGATAACCAATATTGATTCATCAACTTTTTCCTCACCTAATTTCACTGATCATCAAGTCTCTTCTGTAGTGGAATTAATATCGTATTATGCATACTCTTATCGCGATGGCCCACCAGCAGATGAAAACATAAAATACAATGCTTTCCAATATATGCAATATTTACTCATTGTACAAAATAAGAAAAAAAAATCAACTTGGGGTTGATGTTTTGTACATGTTCACTTTGTCAATTAAAAAAAAAAAAAATTGATTTGTGTTATCGGCAGAAATCAGCATGTTGGCCGATTCCAATATTTCATGTTATAGCCAAAATCTGCCAATACTGATGACACTCAGATACTATTGTGCATCCCTACTGGGGCTAATTATTTTCGTTATCAATTTATCTCCTGATTGCTTCTTTGATTAATCAAGTTTTTTATTAGTCTATAAAATGTTGTAATAGTGAAAAAAGTCTGTCACAATTTTCCCAGAAAGCCAGGGTGATGTCTTTAATTGTCTTATGTGCATCCAAAAGTCTAAAGTCCAGAGATATTCAATTTAACGTCATAAAAAAACCAGTGAAAAGCAACAAACACTCAAATACTAGGATGGCTTCTTATAAAGCACGTGACAGAAACTGAAAAGAAGCAATTATTTCAATTTCAAATTAACTGGTTTCAAGAGATTCCTTAAAGAAATACTTCACTCACAAAATGGTTATTTGTATGTCTATAACTCACCCTGTGTTTTGTTGAAAGTTTTTCTTACATGCCTCCACACTGAACAAAGAATCCAAAAACAGAGAAATACTAAATGAATTAGAGCAAAAGGTGGTCATGTTTAACAACATTAAAACTTCTGTTTACAAACTCTTGCATAACTTGTGCAGTATAATCGGAGTTTCATTTATTCAGGTGTATGCTCAGTACCTCTTAAACATGTTTTTTTTCCCTTTAGTGCTAAAACCATACTGTTTAAAACACTTCTGTGTGCAAGTAACGCACCTGGGCAAGCGTGTTTGCGTGCATTTGAAGTCTGCTCAATTAAATCCACAAGCAGAGTTCAAATGCATGTGCACACACTTGCCCAGGTGCACTACTCTCTGTGCATGCAGTTTATGCGGATGTATTTTGAATAGTGAGATTTTAGTGAAAATGCATGTTTGGCATATACGACTGGCTATGCAAGTTATGTGCGAGTTTGTAAACAGATGTTTTGATATAATATTGCTGTTGTTAAACACCGTCTCGTTTCGCTCTAATTCATCAAGTATTTATTTTGTTTTGAGATTCACCATGAGGGCATGCAAGAAAAAAAAAAGTTTTCTTCACAAATACAAATGAAAATTTTGTGGGTATTTCTTTAAATTGTATAATCATACCACCAGTTATTTGCCTCATTAGTAAAACTGAACTGGAAACAATGCTTTTATCAAAAATGTCCAACAGTTTTAAGAAAAATAAGGTTTTAATACTAAAAATCACTGAACCGTATTAACTAAAAGCCTAAATAACTTCCTAAGATAGACATTTTAGTAGGCACACATTGCAATATAAATGCAGTACTGTAGAAATCTTTAAGATGACATTATACACGTATTTTATTAATCTGACTGAGGCCCGGTGTGATGGTACTATTGAATGTTACACTGAATGGGCAATGATAAAAAAAGAGGGAAAAAAACCCCAGAAGACACACTAGGCGATTTGACATGTGGACAAATGTTCCACAGTCTGTGATGAAAACAGTTCTCTGTGAGTGTGAAAACATGAAACCACAGATGGGCTACAAACTGTACTGCACGTTCCACTGAGTCAGGTCAGCTCAGTCTTAGTCTGATCCATCAAACGCTTAACAATCAATTACCGTCCCGTGGGGGAAGCAGCTGATGAGAAAGAACAGGTGATTAGTTGCTGAGCTGTTGTGCTCCATTAAGCTGGTCAAAACTCGCAAGGCACTGGCTGCCCCGGTAGTCGCTACGCAGACAGGTCGATGGCTACTTTCATTCATCCTCTATCCTGACATAATGGCCTTTTCACATGGGGCAGCCAGATGTTGGGCCAGCAGAATTAGAAAACAGTGGGAGTTGACTGTCTGCTGCTGAGAGAGTGACAGATTCTGTGCACTTCCATCACTATCAGAAGGACTGTTCTTTAGTTGTCTCAGGAAACTGCTGCGCTCTTAGACATCTGTGTTGTTTCTCATACTAAATTTCTCACTTGTTGTGCATTTATCACTCTCCTCAATCTTCACCAAATCTGTGAGCAGTCAAAATACTCAGCTGTCCTGAAAACAGATTACTCCGTGTCATGTAAAGTGTAATTTGCTGTGTTTATATGCTCATTTTCTTCACTTGTTGACCAATGTGTTTGTGTGTCTCTGCAGAGTGGAGACGGCTTACCAGAGGATCAGTGGGCCGCCATGCGTCACTGTGGATGCTAGTCCTTCTGCAGACCAAGTGCTCCAGCAAGTGCTGCTTTTAATTAGGGGCAAATGCCACTTGTAAACAGTTCTCCATCTCCCCTGCTGTCGGCTAAGCATCAAGTGGACGTAGTACCTTCTGTCACCACTGGGTGCCAGTAAGGTTTTGTGGATGCCACAGTGGGAGGAATGGTGTCCAGACTTGAGGAGAAAAGATCTTTACAGAATGAGTAAAGGTTGAATGGCCAGAGGCCAGAACTGCATGCTACAATCAGAAATACATATTCATGTAGACACACACATGCATGCAGTCATTCTGACACACACACACACACACACACACACACACACAAATATTGTAAAGAAGTGTGCACTTAACTGCTGATGTGACCTCTCAGAAATCAGACACACCGTCGCCTTCATACCCAGTGAAGCTGCACTCATCAACTACCACTTGTATTTTGACAGACACTGAGGAAATGGACAGAAACATTTATATAAGCACCAGTCAGTTAGGTTTCATTTAAGCACACAAACATGCAAAATCCAAATCTCCAAAAAAATCAATGGACAAACAAGAATGAAATTATCTAAATATGATCCAATTTACATTGAAATAACATATTTTTAAACTGGAAAAAAAGCTTAAAAATAAAAGGCAATGACAGTAAATATCAATTTGTGGCAGAGGTGTGGTTCGAGTCACATGACTTGGGCTCGAGTCAGACTCCAGTCACAAATTTGATGACTTTAGACTTGACATTATTAAAAAGTACTTGTAACTCAACTTGGACTTAACACTAATGATTAATGACTTCACTTGGACTTAGACCTTTTCATTTGAAAATACTTGAAACCTTCCTCCAAACCAATTTTGAACGAGAAAGTTACATTTTTCTAATGTGAGATGAGTTAAATACAAGACAGAAATATACAAAAAATTCACTCTGTTGTGCTTAATAGTCAAAGTACAATGTCAGCATGACTTTTTACGACAAAGGTCTGTCGCGCTTGTTTTAACAAAAACAACAAATTTATAAAAGCACTCATAATTTTTGTGAAATTGGTATAATATTACCCTGTTGTTAAAATGGCACTACATTTGGTGAAGTGTGTATGATGACTTGTATAGGACTCAAGATTCATGTTTAGGACTTGGGACTTGACTTGGAATCAGTCAGCCTTCAATGAGGACTTGCCTGTCTTGATTTGGGACTTGAGTGCAAAGACTTGAGATTACTTGTTACATGAAAAACAATGACTTCATCCCACCTCAGGTTTGGGGGTTCAGGCTTGAGTAGTCTTGCCTTACATAAAGGGTTCCCATGGTCATGGAAGACCTAGAAAAGTCATTTACAGTCATTTACACTCAAAAAAAGAGTTTTACAATGACATTTTGACATTTTCCAGGCCTGGAAACACAGATAAACTTCATGTAATGTAACATAATGGCTAATTTATTTGTCAAAAGCTTCTAGGGTAACATAGCTCTAATATGTGTCAGTATGAAATTTTGTTTACAATCACGCATGTTTCCTCATTTTCTCCCTGCTTTCTGTCTCTCCCTCCATGTATGCCAGCTAATTAAAAATTACGTGGGATTAGAGTTTGAATGAAATTTTTTTAAAAAACACACTGAGCAAGTAAGGCAAGAAAAGGAGATATTACATCAATATTATGGGTCCTTGAGAATTATAGAAAACCTTTGAAATGTCATCCATGTAAACACGTGGCAACCCTGTGCACAAGCATATCAAATAAGTTATACAGACTATGTATCAGTATGTGTGTGTTCAGCTTAATTATATAGGTACATATAAACTTTCTGTGAGCACGATGTCTTTTTTTTTTCTTCAGAATAAGAGTCCTTTTAGCAGTGCACTGCAGATGGCACTTCCCTTTATTTGATATTGATACAACTGATGCCACTTGTATTGATAACCTGAGTGGCTCGCAGTGGAGCTATAGAGTACACTGAGAACATATAGTGCTGTTTGTACTCGATGTTCTCATGGGCACACTCACAAGTGTGTACACATAAATGCACATACACACTTGTGTAAATACGCACACACAAGCCTGCACATTTACTAAGAGCACATACTGTAACTCGTACATATATATGGAGGAAGTGTATATTTGGCCTGTGTGATGGGAAGATTAATTGGAGGTTTTAGTAATTATGAGCTTGGCAAAGCTGCGGGCTGGAGAAGACAGAGTGACCCATCTCTTTTACTGTGATGCATCAGCAGAGCGCCAACCACTGCAGACCCTATTCATATGGCAATTAATGGAGCGCTGTATATCAATGTCATTCCGGTGCTCCCCCACATAAGCGCATGGATTACTCCTACTACCAATTACGGCAATCCAATGTTTTACTGAGTGGAGAGGTGCTGTGGATGCAAATCATACAATCACATGTAATCACATAAACTAAAATAAGGTGTCATTATGTTTATGGAGTATGGATTCCTACATGAGGTAAGTATCTCCAAAGGGTTTATTGAATTCGTAGGTCTGCCTGGTGACGCTGTGGATGACACAAAATGAATGTAGAGCTGTGTGGAATTTTGATTGCCATTAACACAGTAGCCTCTGTCTCAAGAGAGTCAGAAATTTATGAAGTAGGAGAGCAAAGCAATTAGGCTCTACGCCGTACATCATACCTGAATGCAGAGTTGTGTGGTGTCAGCCATGTTTCCATGTCAGATGTTCTGCTTTGTTATTCTTGGCAACAAAAAGTGAGTGGTGATATCATGCCATTACTGCCCCTCAACACTACTGTAATGTGACATTAATGGCCCATAATCACAGTACATTACACATGCACTGAAATAACTCTCTTTACATTTGTTAATAGTGTTTTTCCATGTTGAAATATTAAGGATTTGTTGAGTTGTTTTTGTCAGATAGCCAGGATATACTCCGAGGTCTTAACAATAACAACAACTCACACACTGTATGTTTGTGTTTGGAAACTGTGGTTAGAGGAAAAAAGTTAATAATAGTGCAATCTGCTTCCATACTGTAACCTCACTACTGAAGTAGCAAGATAAAAAACTGCATTTGTGTAAAAAGCTAAGATCCGTCAGGGTCAGCTCACACATGTCCATACACACATGTATACAGTACACCACACAGCCCGCATGCACGCTCACACCTCACACTGTATGGGGCCACTTTGCACTACACTCCTCAACTTCAATATTTCATCTGCACAACAGAGAAGGAGCAGCAGAGAGGAGGAAAGCCCTCCATGAAATAATTAAAGATCCAGCAGGGATGCAGCAGCACAGCAGCCGCCGTCCCATCCTAAGTAATAGATCAAATGAAAGCTGTCCCTCAGATCATTAATAATGAGTGTGGTATGGAGACTGGGGGAGGTAGGGGGTGGGAGGGCATAGGGGCTGGTACAGGTTGGGGGAGGGAGAGAGGGCATCGGAGAAGCACAAGGTGTTTTTATGTATGTGTGTGTGTGTGTTAGGGGCGTGTGGGGGTTGAATAGTAGTCTGAGTCCCCTGGCAAAGGCCCCAGTGGGCCTCACTTGGCAGCCACATGAAGCGGCATGGCAAGAGGAGTCATGCATATGATTTGGCACCAAGTGTCTGCCAAACTCTAAAGACCCTACAGCAATGTCTATATACATCCCTTGTCAAATAAACAACATTTCACACAGTGAATGAGCAGGTTAGCAGAAGCTAATAATGCCCTTTTCAATCAGTACGGCCTCAGAGCAGTGACTGGATATGATGGTGGATTTTTCTGTTTTTGGGGGGGAGGGGGGGCTGCTGAGTTAGTGAGACAGGCAGGGATGGGCTGTATGTGTTGGGGAGGGGGGATAAAAAAGGGAAGAGGAGCCGAGGGGGAAGACCGGGAAAGGAGGAGAGGATGGTGGAGGCGAAAGTGAAGGGAGATGCTGTCATCTGTGGGCTCAAGTCCCTCCAGATTCCTCCAGCTGGCAGGTACAGCGTGTTTCCCAGACAGCATCCTCACCCCCAAATACAGTATGTAGCATCCAGCATGCAGCTTCAAACAGGATCTGAAGTCTTTCCTAAATATTCACCACCTCAACCTCCTTAACATCCCCAACCAAGTGCCAGGGCTGGTGTGTGAGGGCATTGCAGCAAATTGGATTAGAAAATTGTGATTAAGCAGTGCAAACACTAAATACCAAACTAGGGTTTGGTTCAGGAGGGCATTTAACCCTTTGAAACCCGAGAAAACTGGCTTAATTTATTTGAAAGACATGGAAAGAAGGCAATGAGCAACGTAACAAGAAATGACCCAAAAATAAGCAAAAAAACAGTCAAAAGTTACAAGAAAATTACCTAAAAAAGCATAAACAGAAAAAAAGGAAGAAGAGGAAAATGACCCCAAAAAAAGTGCATAAAATGGTTAAATTATAATAAAATATATAATTTTCTTGGGACATAATTTTAAATGTAAAACAGTAATATTTATAAATATAGTTTTCTGGACATTTTTCTCTATTTCTTTCCTTCTTTTTTCTAATAAATCTCTCTCTAAAGAAAGCTGTTGTAGATCCAGATTTCAAAGTGATAAAACACAAAATTAAACCATTCAAGTAACCTTATATTTGGAACAAGATTGAGGGAAAATTATCAGATATTATAACTAATATATGACAATAGAAATTCACAAAAACAATTTCTAAGTCTTTTCTTGAACCACACTTCCTTCAGCATGCAACCCCCCTCCCTCACACACTTCCACAGTTGCAAACAGAAACACACCACATGCATACACAGCACTACCACCTCACCTAACAGCAGGTGGTGGCAGACGCCCCAGCCCCACTCTCTGTGAATGACGGGTGGTGGGATGTAAAAACACGAAGGGTGTAGGAGTTGAACTGATCGGCGGTGAGATGTTTGCCAAAAAGCATCCAGCTAAAGCTCAAAATGAGGCGGAAAAGGCAAATGCGAGGCAGAGATGGGGGAATTACTTTGTTGAGATGAAGAAAAAAAATAAAGTTTTGAAAATATCCCATCAAAATACAGATGTATAATTCAACAGCTTTTCATCATCATGCTCACCCTTTGTCATGGTGTGTGAATACTTATTTGCAGGGGCAAAGACAGCATCTCTGTCGATAGGTGCGGCGTTCAGCGCAGCAGGCTGTGTATTCAGGATGCCGTTATATATTCAGGTTGTGCTTATTTTCTGATGTTTTCAGGGGATAGGTGCTGTATAGTCTGTGATGATTGCATGAAACCTCACCAGTTTTTGCCTGGCGGCTGTTGGGGAGGCTTCACCAGGAACGGTTAAATATTTAAACACTGCTGTGAGATCTCATTAAAAACGGCACATCAGCCCCCATAAGGCCCCTACAGCACTCCCTCACACACTCCCCGAAAACCCAGTTAGAACTCGCTGGAGTGTGACAAAACAGTTATTGTCTATTTACTGTGGAGAACTTGTGATAAATCATCATATCCTGTCAAATAAGGCAGCTGGCAGTAGTGTTGACAAGTGGCAAGTCGTCATATCAGGGAGGAAAATGATTGAGAATTCAGTTCTGTTTTGACAGCTGCAAACACGCAGAAATATGCCAAAAACAAAACAACATGACAACTAGACCAGACTAATATTTCCATAACACACATATGAAAACAAGACTGAGAACAAACTTTGGCTCTCTGGAGTCTTCTTGCCTTCGCACAAAATCTGGGCAATTAATTCCAACTCTATTGTTTGGGGCTTCCCTATTTTTAGCCTGGCTGCCCTCTCAAATAAATTGATTTCCTGTGGCGAACTTGGAATGTTCCTTGTGTGCCATGTTTTTTTTCCCCTCCTCCAAACACACAAAAACCGTCCTTCTTCCCCCAGAGGAATAAATCAAAGGCAACACTGCCAAGTTCTACGCAGCTGTGTGTGTGCATCTCTTTTTTATACTTGGAAAATGGTTTATTTTTGTTTCAGTTCCATTAATGCTTAGGCATGTCTCTTACTTCATCTGGCATCAGCAGACAGCTGAGAAGCTACTTGCTTGACAGGCAAGTGGCTGACTGACTCTGAAAATACCTAAACTGACTGACTCTCTCCCGCTCTCTCGATCTCTGGTCTTTGATTAGATCTCTCAGGAGACACAGAGGGCTGATTTTTTTTTTGTTGTCCCTACCACAGAAATAATGGCTGGGTCAAAACAGACTAAGCTCTCAGATCGCAAGAAGATATTTAAACACGCAGCCCTACACATAAATAAAAGTAGAGCAACTTGATCCCGGATTCTTGTAGCGGCGTCAGGGGAGCCACTGGTCTTTGATGAGCACTACTAAAGACAGATGCAGAGCGGATGGGGGAAGCTGCACTTGCAGGGAAAGCAGAAATTACAATGCACAGACTGACAAAGAAAGCGAGAGTAATACTGAGGAATATGAATCATTAAGCAGAGCAAATGTTTGTTCAACTTCAGTGGGACAACTCTGTAAAACTGCACCACACACTGTCATATATCAAATTACTTTTTAATTAGAATGCTGTTAACTCAGTGTACCAAATGCTTGCTTAAGTTGAGTATTGTGAATTCACAAGTGCATTTTCTAAAAAAGCAGATGACCAGGGATTTGGCGAGGCTTACGTTTCAATTTCTGTTACCCACTGCCGTTGTCGCACACTGCCGCGTGAGAAGTGAAGGATTGTAAATAAGGCCTTTGGGGGTGTGAAAACAGATAGTGATAGAGAGAGAGAGAAGAGGAGGGAGAGAGGCAGAGAGACACAAATGAGAGAAACATACCACTAGATCCCGGTTCCTTATCCTGACTAAGCCATCTGAATCCCTCTACACCCATTTAGCTTGCTCACTCTATGGCTCTCCTGTGAGACAGACGAGGCATTTGCCTACTTTACAGTCTTCTCACTGCACCTCGGAAAAAATATTGAGTTTATAGCCGCTCATCTCCATAATCAACACCGTATACCCGGCAGCCTACAGGAGGGACTGCGAGCTAACAGGGGGAAAGGATTCACACTGGCTTTACCTCCCAACTCTTCCCACAAGTCACTCCTCGTGCTTTCTAAACAGAGTTTAGTGAAGCAGTCCTCGGGGCCTGATATGAGAGTAGAAATGTTTCCACAACTCTTTGAAACACTTCCAATGCTGTCCATCTCTGATAAGAAAACTTTAAGAGTCAAGCCTGTGGTCAACCATGTGTAGAATAAGATATGGAGAATGGAGGTTTTTATAAAAAAAAAAAAATAAAAATGCTACCCTCTCAGTGTTTTCCGTATCTTAAAGGTCCTGTGTGTAGGTTTTAGTGGCATCTATAGTAGGGAAGTTGCAGAGCTAAAACTTCTTCCATATGCCAGACTGTAACTCTCGTAAATGGATTCTTTCAGTGGTCATTGTTTAGGATTTTTCACCAGGAGCCGAATCATCAGCAGGGGTCTCTTCCTCTCCAAAACAAATGGACCAGGGGCCAGACGCACAAAAGATGTGTACGCACAAAAACCATGCGCACACCTTTTCCCACACATAATCAGGTATTTATAAAGGAAAGTACGGTGAGAATGTGTGCACCTTTAAAACAGGTGTACACACAGTTTTAGCTGAGATAGATGCAGATGAGGTGCTTATTATTTTTGCAAGCTTCACTGCGTTCTGCAAAGTGTTAATCAAAGACACATTTGTAGAGTTCATTTTAAATTCTTTATGAGTGATTAATTTCATCATTATTTTTATTTAAACTAATCTCCCTGTTAGTGATTATTTAATTCTATCATGTGGAGCATTTTGTCAAGTCCATTTCAATATGAGCTCTATGAATAAATCATTGATCCCTCTGACATTTAATAATAAGAATGATCGAGATTTTACCTCAATGATGGTTTGCAGACGTGATGAATAGGTGGCATGGATGTTACAAATATCCACAGGCGTGCGTAATTACGGCTGCTCTGGTAGTTGAAGAACCTCGCCGATGCAACACAGTTGCTGAAATTGCTCTTTCTTTAGCGCATTTCTCATTGACAGGTTTAATTAGTGGTAGAGAGGTAGAGAGAAGTATTGATATGCAAACCAATGATTAAGGGTATTTCTGCATCCATTTATGGCAAACTGCAGGTGTGGAGATGTGGCCATGCACGCTGCGCCACAATGGTCGAAATTTATAAAACATAATCAGGTGAACACCTGAGTTAATAAATTTGACAAAAAGAATTCATATGCACCTTTCTGTCACACATGTCTTTCTGCAACCCCTGGTGTTTGAAACTGGAAAAAATACTGAATAAAATAGTTTGACAGCAGTTCCGCTTGTTGCAGACAGGCTGCTAGGCCAGCCCCTGCTTGCTTTTTTCTCTGATGACTTTAGATCCAGACTTTCAGGGAGCTGAGTTATCCGTAGAGGTCTCTTTCTCTCTAAAACAAACAGACCCAATGATTTAAACCAGTAAAAACACAGAATAAAGAAGCTTTACAGTAAAAATCAGTGTTTTTCCAACCACATTTGGCAAGTCATAGAGGAGCTGCTAACCACGGTGGCTGATGCAAAAACACAAGTGGTCTTTTCTAGCATCAGTGTTTCATTTGTCTGTTCTGAGCTACAGTAAAACAACACAACAGACTCTATGAAAGAGGACCTGCTCCGTATGTAGAATAAACTGCTGATTTTAAAGAAACAAAAATATAAAGATTCTTAGTTTCACATGACTATGCACGAAACATATCACAGTTATGAATATTCCATTTGTGATAATAAAGCCCCTAAATACTACACACTGGACCTTTAATTTGAAGCCATTAGAAGAATCTAAAGTCAAGTCTTAATGATGTACAGTTCCATGACAGAGAAACAGGACTTGACACAGGAACAGTTCCACACAGATAAACCCCCTCTAAAGAGGTAAACTAAAACTGCACCAGTGAAAAAAAAAAAGAAAAAGAAAAGGAAAAACATCTTGCCTTCCAAACACCCTCGACAAAGCCAAGTGATGATGTAGCTGGCTACGGCCCGGCTAGAGCAGTTATCCATCTCGCCCAGTGCTGCCAGCTGTCAGAGTACACAGCTCCAGCTAGCCGCCAGTGGCAGGTGTAATCAATATGGACTCCACAGAGAGTTGCACTACCAGAGGGCAGTCTCCACTCTCTAACCCATCTCTGTCTCTCCGGGGGAAACAGTAGGCAGGCGGGCAGGGAGAGTACGTTTGATGTCTCCTCCGGGCCACGATGGAACAGCACACTATAGCTCTGTAGAAGGCAGATGATTAATCCTGCCTATTGGATGCACCATCATGTTTTGAGTTAGGGTAGAGTGTTTTTTTTATTATCAGACTCAAGTGAGTATTGTGTGCTACAACAAAAAATTGTCTTGTTAAAAATACAGTTTGGAGGATACAACTGTCATTTAGTGACTATAAAGACCATGCAGGCTGAGAGGTCCAGTGTGTAGGATTTATGGGGGATATATTGGCAGGAATTGAATATGATAAGTGTTTTCTTCAGTGTATAATCACCTGAAAAAATTAATCGTCGTGTTTCTGCAACCTTAGAATGAACAGCTAAGATCTAAATAAGGAGCAGGTCCTTATCCATGAAATCCGCCATGCTGTGTCACCACGTTTCTATAATAGACCAGAGTGGACAAACCAAACACCGACTCTAGATAGAGCCATTCACATCTTCGCGCTGGTCGCTGAAGTTTGCAGCCCCTGTGACGAGAGCATCGGAAAAACACAACATCTGATTTTTTTTTAACCTGGAACTCCTTTATTCAGTGTTTTTACCAGTTTACATCACATGATCCATTTGTTTTGGAGAGGAGGAGACCTTTTGCAGATAATTGGTCTCCCAGCAAAAACCTCCTAAATGTCTGGATCTATAGTTATAAGTTGGGAAGAAAATGAGCACACATCAGCAGGTGCAGAGCTAGTGACACCAGTTGAGCTGAAAAGAGTAGGAGAGAAACTGATTTTTACTGCGAAACTGCTTTATTCAGTGTTTTTACCAGTTTAAATTACTGGGTCCTTTTGTTTAGGAGAGGACCCAGTAATTTTTTTGAAAATCTTTAAAGTACATATATGTGTTGATTTAGTGCTGTGCTTTAGCTGTGAAAAAGTCATTACTACAAAAATATTTATTCATTCTCACCCTAAACAAATAGTGCTACATACCTGTCAACAGTTCATGTCACAGGCAGTAAATATTTGTTTTTGCTGTTTTTGAAGTTTGTGCATGCACTTATATCAAAACCCTCCTGCTTACACACTTGAGTCATTAGTATTAATGGTTATATATGGTGATAACAGTATACTAAATAAAAAATTCACGATGCTGTCAAGTTGTGTTGGATTTTTGACAGATGCATCATTAGCTCTAATTTGAGAGAGGGACAGACAGGCAGTCATATAAACACACACACACACACACACACACACACACACAATAATCTGTGTGAGCTGCTGCGCAAAAATAAGAACATGGGGGATTGGAGGGGAAAATGTTGGCGCCACAAATGAGCATCCTGGTCTCTGGAGAGAACTCTGGCAGTCAAGGGACACTCTACATGTCAGCCAGACAGTGGTGAAATGTAACTATAGTAAATTCACTCAAGCACTGTACTTATGTACAGTTTAAAGGTACTTGTACTTGGGTATTTTGTTTTTTTTAAAAGGACATTTCTACTGATGAATTGCTTAAAAATACTATTTGGTTTTAAAATGGGCAGATATTCTACTACTTAAAGAGAAACGAAACACCCCACTTTTGGCTTGAGTGCCTCCTCCCTGCAAAATGAAAAAAAGTCTCGAAAATGGTCAGGACTGGGAGGGGGGCTTAGACACGCCCAGTCACCCAATCCTGCCACCTCTTGATCCACAGCACCTCCCTGGACCTTGCATACACACAAAGTAGTCAGATGGTGAGGGTGGAGATGGGGGGCTTGGTTGGTGATGGAAGTAGATTCCTGCTACAAGAATCACCCAAGAGCAAACTCAATAGCAAAAAAACAGGTTTCAACCTTTAGAGGGCAGTCACTATGCATATTTATAACATAATAGGTATGTAGATTTCTAACACTTTGCACTTAAATGTTAAGAGTTGGACTTAAGTCAATCAACCACACTACTATATATCTATATATATTGCTTTTCAATGGAAAAAGGTGGTTTGGGGGAGTAGTTACTCTTTAATGATCATGTTTTCCAGTTTTAGCTTGATTTAAATGTTCAATTTTTTTTCTATTGGTTGCTTCATTGTATTGTAACTATATTATTTTAACACTGTGCCAACAAGCCCCATGAGGACTGTCTGTGTTTCTGAGAAAACAGATTATCTCTCTGAAGTCCTGATAGCTTGCCTTGAAGGCTGCAGTGTTGATTACAGCCACAATATGTCCAATCTTCACCTAGAGAGGCCGCAATGCGTGATAAATGAGGTCTGTGACAGTTAGAGCGCTTCAAAGTTTGGATGGACATAAAACTCTCCTGGTCAAATCATTGGTACAAAGGATGAACAACTGTCTTAGAAAATGTCTGGCTCTTTGATCAAAAAAAAAAAAAAAAAGCTACAACTTTATGAAACCCAATCCAACCTGTGGACATAAACACTGTGCAGAGAAGTCATTTATGACTTCCAAGGTGTTCTCAGTCAGAAAATCCAATCACAGAGCTTCAAATTCTGTGTGTGCTGGGCTAATGGTGAGATGATGCAAAAGATTGCACTTAGATGTAAACATTTATCCGTTTAAAGTTAGGAACTGGAAAAACATTAAATGTAGCATCTGTTTCCCATATATCTGAACTAAATAACCAAATTAAAATTAATCAGTACTATGTGATAAACATCAATTATTTTACTGATTTTTGTAGATTTGTCCAAAGTTTCTATTGTAAAATTGGAATACAACTTATTCCTGCTGCAATTGTAGTGCAGGAAGCTGCTGAAGTCAAAACACACACACACACACATCCAGGCGCCCCTGAAGGGATTCACTTCTCCACCTAATTTAAAGTGCTCTCAATGCAGAGCAATGAAGAAGAATAAACAGTGAATTTTAAATGATCTTTCATTTTAATGACTTGTTGTTGTCTTTAAAAAATCATTTTCTGAAATGTGTTCAGGGGATCTGTGGAGGAGTCAGCTAATTTAAAATAGTGTAGATCTTGCCTGAAGACAGTTATCTTATATATTTGCATGTAGTATGCATTTTTTTCCAAGCATATTTCACTCCATATGCACGTATATAAGCACTTACGGGAGTGAAATATTAAGGGGGCTGGGATGTCTTTTCCAAATTCTACTGTCTCACAGGCATTTGTACTGTAATTACTACATTCTTGCTTTTGCTGTTAAGCAAGAAAGTAACTTCTGTTTGGTCTGGAATTTAGTTTGTATTAAACATCAACAATGTGGAAACAGTTCTAATAGTTTAGAAGACAGCCTTCAAAGCAACAGTTGGTAGCTTTAACAAAAATAAGTAAAAAAATAAGTAAAAATTGTGCTATGTTTGGAGTACATGAGACAGATCATTTGTGAAAAAAATTGTGTCTTCTCCCCTCCTACTGCCCCTAATGGAATTCACTAGAATCAGACCACTGTGTGGTCAGCAATAACCAATTAGAGACAAGGTGTCTCTAACACGCTGTCAATCATGTCAATCACTGCTTGTGAATTGCAGGCAAACTTTTAAAACTAGGCAGCACACAAATATGAAGCATGATTCTATAACTGCTTTGAACATTTCTCAGCTCAAATGTTTTCAGAAAAATATTTTAGTGCACTGTTTAGCTGTAAAATGAGAAAGCTGGTCGTGTTAGTGGGTAGTGCTTGGTACTTCCATGTAACTGTATTTAACACAGGGGCTGGGTCACCTACTTACTGTTTTCGTTCACATGCTGTAAGGCTATGAGAAATGCTACACGGAAATAGGTAAGGCAGAAGAGTGTGATTATTTTTCACAGATTATCTTATTTTGTGCCGTGGGAATACAGTGACAGTTTTAATAAAAGTTACCAACTGCAGCTTGAACTCACAGAGCAAATTAAGCTTTTGTGTTGTTTTCTATCACATTGGCCCAGCGTTCCGAAAGAGCACTAAACAAAGAGTATTACTTCAAAAACAACTGAGTCTTCTTTCACAAAAGACTCCAAGGCAAATGTAACTGGTAAACCTCAAAAACACATGACAAAGACTGACCTCTGGGTTACCCTGAAGGAAGTCTGGCAACAAAAGGCAGAGATACTATTACAAGGTTAGGTCTATCCTAACCTTCCACTCACTCACACATTCACACACACCTACATAAACACATGCATTCATTTGTAACAGGGGAGGAAATGCCATTCCATTCAGAAGTAGTGGAGATGTAAAATAGTATGAAAATAAAGGAGTAATAATCTAGTGTAAGACCACTGACCATCAAACTAGTTTTAATTTGTGAGCAAAAACAATTTTAGATCAACACTCCCACACTGAGGTAGTTCATAGATACTCACCAACAGGCAAGTCACTGAAACAGCCTCAGGCTGTAAAAGCCTGCTATCTCTATGTGATTAATATGTGCAGCGCAACATTTTAATTTAAAAAGTCACTGGTCCATTGGATTTCTCTGTTACAGCCATGTCAACCCAGAGACACCCACGCTGCTCTCCAGGAGAATCTGACACCACATTATTTGGCCAAAAAACACTCTCTTGTCTGTCCCTCTGTCTCCTCACATGTTTTCTTTAATCTCTAGTTGTTTCTAAACCTATTCTCTGTCTCTTTTACACAATCTCATCTTTCTTTATTTCCTGACTCTGTACAGTACAAGACCTCATGAAAGCATCAGCGGGAAGAAGCAGCCAAAAAGCAATAGATTCACTGCATGCTTTGGCGCAGTCGCAGGGAGAGAGGAGCAAAGAGAAACAAGAGATGGAGCGAGGTGAGATCAAATGGTGGTAAATTAGACAGAAAATAACCTATATTACACAAAAGAAAAGTCTGAAGAGTTCCCTTTAGCGACTTTTACACTGCCTGTTCAAAGCAGGAATATCGCCCTGTTGTGCCATCTTGCCTTTCTGTCACTTCGCCGTTCTGTGTTATGCGTGCCACCCACCGTGGGAGATTTAAAAAGCAGCTTGATAGCAGTTAACAGCTAACTCACAGAAGAATACGTGATGGTAAATGTCATCAAATTGGCAAAACAATGTGGTCCAGGATCTCCTTACCCTCTGAGTTGGGGACGAGATTAGCAGCCATACAACAGAGATGTTAAATGATTGTTGCAAGATACCAATGCCAAAAGCCACCTTTCGCAGCGGTATGATACACCGGTCTACAACATGGGCAGACAAAATCTTTCCCCATCCTATGATACGCCGCCCGTCAGGTGGACAAACCTGTCGCAGCAGTATGATATGCAAACTAGCAGCGTCAGTTCATAACATGGCCAGACGGAACCTGCTGTGGCCATATAATATGCCACTGGACTGCGTCAGGTTGAAATGCTGTAACAATGTAATGTACGGGCTGAAAGCCCCTGTGTGGCAGGTGGGTTGGGTGATGGATGGGTTCAACTAACCTGGGACTTTCACTTCCTGTATGACTGTAGAGCCAAACCATGATGTTTTTTCCTAAACCTAACCACATTCTTCAGTTGCCTAAACCTAACCAACCTTGCCTTTGTAGCGTAATCCCAACCATATACTTTTGCTGACACCCAGCATTGTTTGCCACTTGCTTTTGTGGCCTAATCCTGCCCATGTGGTTTTGCTGACATCCCAGCATTGGTTGCGGCATCCTGAAATGTCAACAGCAGACGCAGAGTGTAATATGTGGATGCAAAAATCCACAGACAAAGTGGCAATATTTGACTACTTGGGATGAGAATGTGTTGCTAAAATCACATACTGGAACAGCGTGCTGCTGTTTTTGTTTGGCTCTGTGTAAAAAAAAATGCAAAGGAGGCATAAAAAATGGGCTTGTAGTGGCCCTGTAGTGCGATCTTTGTGTATAAAAGGCTTTTGTAACTGTCGCTATGTTGATGGTTTTGAGAGATGATGACAGGAGACAAATGTTGCAAAATATTGCATGTACATTTTGTGTTTACGGTTGAAGATGTCTTCATTAAAATCTAATGTCAGAAATCTTACTTGAAAGTGATGTTTAATTTACTCTGATGTATCAAAATCCTCATCTCACTATCACCAAAGTACAGACGTCTTAAACTGTTGATGAGAAGCTGAACTAAAAAGCCAGGAGAAGGTGCATTCAGCATCTACAATGAAGACCACAGCAGTTGTGTGTGTGTATATGTGAGTGCTAGGTACGTGTCTTTCTATCACTTTCACTCTTATCCTCCCACACTCCCTCTCCTCCTTCCCATTTGACCTCGATTCTCCACCCTCCTAAACAACTGATCCTTTTCCCCCTGACCTCACACTAGTCAGACCGCTCTGAAGATGATGGATCGGTGCAACATGGTGGCCCATTTAAAGTTAAGTCCTCTACTTTACAGCGTGTCTGATGCAATAAAGCGCTATGCCTTGCAGTGTGAAAGAGTGTCAGCCACACGCATGCAACACGACTCAAAGCCGGCGAAGTTTATTTAAAATTCAGACAGTATTTATAGGATGACTATTCACAAGCTGTTATTATACAGCATTAAGAAGACCATCATTTGGATAAACTTCAAGGAGAATGTGTTGTTGCAGCCTGTAGCAGAATCCGAAGCTTGATGTCTCTTATTACTTCTAACAATTGTTTGAAAGCAGAGAGGCAGAGTTCACACCTGTTCACATGGCATAAAAAGGCTTACTGGAGGGCTGTTCCTGACTCTAATGTTTATACCATCCTCTGTGTCGTCCCCACAGGCCACTGAAAACACTGTGGATTATTTAATAGTGCTGTATACTGATGGCAGGCTACAGTTTCACTGCCACTTTATGATCCAAAGCTGGGAAAGCTATCTTTCAGCAGAAAAGATGGGGAAAGCATGAGAAGAAGGCATCATTCATCGCCGCACAGTTTGCTTTGCACGCCGTCGCTATAGCTCCTTATTTCGTTCTGTGGTGTACACAAGTCACGGGGCAAGACAACCTCCCTGTGTACATTAAATCTAGGTCTGCAGATAAATTGGTCGAAGCTTGGCCGGAGATTGCTTTGATTTACGGCGTAATTACTGAGTTTTGCTGCAGCATTTATATGCCCGGCTGTCTGTGCCTTGGTTCTTGTGTATGGTTAATAACAATGAAGCTGTCAGGTCTCAGAGGCAAGCAGACAGGTCTGATGTTACCGGTGGTATGATGTGTGTGGTGGCATATCTCATGTAGCAACCACAAGTCATATAGGCATGTTATATTACACTGCAGTCTCCAGTATGTCTGAGCATCCCGGCTGAGAGAGTAATCAGATAAGATAATGTAGTCAGGAGAGAGAGAGAGGGAGAAAGAGCGAGAGCAATGACTATAACACTCATTGTCAGGATGGTAGTGCATCTCTGGGAGGGACGATCTATCACTCTCAACACTCAAACTCACATACACAGTCACGCCCAGTGTACACACTTAAACACACACCCACACACACAAAGTTGAGCTGAAGAGACGAGGCTGTGAGTGTTCGCTGCAGACAGGGAGGATGTTTATAAAGCTACCAGGCTCAGTGCATCTTTCAGGTTGCATTATGGGTGCTATCTAATTGGTGGTGGTGGAGGCAGAGGTGGGCCTCATTGGAGGTTCAACCAGAGGCTAGCAGTCTCTGAGCATCTCAGCAGCTCGTATTTCACTGCGCTCAGTGTGCTAAGAGGGTCAGTCTGTCTGTCGCTATTATACACACGCACACACACACACACACACAGAAATGTGTGCAAATGCATATGAGTGAATAAACCTGCACACATGCAAGTAAAAGTTATACAATAGAATGGATATACAGGGACATCACAGTTACACACAATCACAAACTAATTCAAAATCCTACAGATGTATTGCATGTGCCATGATACACACACACTTAAACACACTCGAACTTCCCAATTCCTTCCTTTGTTAGCGCGTCACTGGTTTAATTTAAAGTGCTTTTCTTAATCAAGAAGATGAGTAAGCCAATCTCTTTTTAATTGTGTTGCTTTCTTAGTTAACAAACTTTAATCCGTGTTCTTTACTGTAGTTTGAAAGTCCTACCCTCAGCAGAAACATGACCGAACATACATATTGAAACATGAGACTTTGTCACATTGGCAAATGTTTTCTTGTTGTCCAAAGAATCAATATATTATCATATCGTGATGAAACCAGTGATTTAAACCCCTAATGTTCACTTGACAGCATTTCAGAGACACTTAATTTTCCCAGTCTGTGCAATAAGAACACACCAACTTTTTCAAATGGATCAACTTTTATGAACGCTTTTGAGAAGTTCAGTTTTCCTGGGCAGAAACTGTGCATAAAAGGCCAAATGAGAGAAATAAGCTGTGGCTACTGCACATATTGCACTAATGGACCTCCGTCTGTATCTACTCTCTTTGTCTCCTTTCAGTCAGATTCTTTCACTGCCTCATTTTAACTTCCACTAGATATGGATGAGTTTTTTTTTCTTTTTGAGTGCAAAGTAGCCAGCTCCGTCTGATCACTGGGCTGAGCAGATCCCACTGCGAGGGACTTGAGGGGCTCGACTGTGTGATTAAGCAAGCCTTGGTTCCACCAGAGGGCCACCGGAGCAGATGTTCTCATTAAAAATGCAGGCTCTGTGAGCGAAGGAGATTGCCTTGTTCCAGGCAGAACCTGGCCGGAGGTTTAAAGCTCTCCTTCCTCTCACTTGTAAGGCCAGCCAAGTTTCAGTGCCCATACACCCTTTAAGCAATGTGACAACCGCGGAAAAATGAATAATTCCAACAGCATCATGCAATCTTGGGTTATTCGCTTTAGTTTGCTTTTAAAAGAAAACGAGGGGATCTCCTCAGCTTCTGTTTTATGAATTCAATTTAAACCGTAAAGTTTGCGGTTTGTGAGGTTTCCCACTGTCTCTGGCAAAACCGCTTTATAGATCTCAGTTGGATGTACTTGTTGAGCATCTCATCTAGTGACTGAAGTAAAGAGAAGCAAACATTTTCGCATTTTCAGCTCAGTAATAAAGTGCACATGGACTGAATATGAACACTGTGGGTTCTGGGGGCTTAAGAACAAGCTGCTGATGACAGCTTGGGATATTCCATCCTCTCCAGCTGGCACCTAGGTGGAGCCTGTACAATTAACATGAAACTACAGAGCAGTAAAGAGTGATGCAGCACTCCAGAGGGTACTGCTACACCTACAGTACACAGCTGGTTAATAGATTCAGGGGGTATCCATCAAAAGCTTGTGTAAACCCACAGTGAGACAGCAGCGGTCTAAATTCTTTGTTGAACTCTGAGGATAATCCCCTGGCATTAAATATTGTCAACACAGACACAGTTTGGCCTATGATGCTAAAGTTGTTGGAAAGTTAAAGGGGGATTTGTGTGATCTGTTGGGGCATTCTGGTTTTCATCAAATGAAAGAAGCTGGGCTAGGGGTTTGATGCTGGGGTTATGTGAGAATGTGTATGTCAGTGTGAGTGTGTCTATGTGCGCTTATGTGTACAGATGCATGCTCTGCACATGGCTGTGTGCTGGGTATGTGGGAGGAACAGTTACTGATGGATTATATCCCTCACCTTTGAGGCTGACCCCATTACTGCCCTTCACCCTCCTTTTACCTTCCTCACCGCCCGTTATCCTTCTGCTCTCCAGCCTCCTCTGCTCTGTCCAACCATCCCAACACACATACACACACTGATAAACCTGCCCTAACAGTGCACAAGCGCACACACATGTGAACTGCTTAGTTGTGTCAGGAGGCAGAGCACACATTTAACTTGACATGCATGCCAATTGGAGGTCCTTCCCTGCTGCTGGTGGCTGTAAACAGGGCTGCGCACATACATTTTAGGGGGCAGGTGCTCATGCAAGCTAGAGCAACTGCCTCACGGTTGTATGCCTCCATGAGTCAGTCAAGTTGCACTTACAGTTTACATCCATGTCTGTGAAAACATAGATGCTTCACATATGTCTTTCCCTGTCAGCATAGATTCAAGGTGAGTACCCAAGATTAGTCTCACCAGTTCAGTATGAGACTGAGTCGTTCCCCTTCTGGTAGATGATGATGTCATCATTTCATCATTTTATCCTATTAGACATTTGTGTGAAAATGTGTCATAATTAGCGTATGAATTACTGAGTTATGGCCAAAAAACACGTCTTGTAAGGTCACAGTGCTGTTTGACCACTAAATTCTAATCAGTTCATTTTTGAGCCCAAGCAGACATTTGCGCCGAATTTGGAAAAAAATAAAAAATCTCTCAAGGTTTTCTTGAGATATCACATTCATAAAAATGAACCATATGACCTATGATCACTAAAATCTAATCAGTCATCCTTTAGCAAGGATGTTTGTACCAAATTTGAAAAATTTCCCTCAAGATTTTCTTGAGAAATTGAATTTGTAAAAATGAGAAAGATAAGGTCACAGGAACCTTGTCCTTTAGTCTAAACCACCAAAATCAAATCAGTTCATCCATGTGGACATTTGTGCTAAAATTTTAAAATTCCTGCAAGGTCTTCTTGAGATATCACATTCAAAAACAGCATATAAATAATGAGAAAGGCATGGTCACAGTGACCTTGATCTTTGATCTATGACCACCAACATCCATTAAGTTCAAGCCATCTGATAAGCCAGCAGTCAAAAGGGCAGGTGCTTTAGCACCACCTGAGGTCTATCTGTGCATATACATGGCTGTAAACCAGAGAGGCTTCAAGTTTTCTATATGTCTAAACATTATTTCCAAAAGGGTACGTCCCATTTCACATATTTGTCCATCAGAAAACAGTGTAAAAGTTTCAGCCACATGTCTTTGATGCTTCACTCACACATTAAGAAGTGTCCCGATAAGGCCAGCAGATATTCTAGTAATGAAAGATACCAGGGGTGAAGGAAAGTTCAAATGTTGTCAAGCACTTCGCTTTTGTTTTTTTCTTTTGTGCTACACTTGGTCCCTTGTTTTATTTTTTCTCCAATTATTTCTACAGAGCATTCTGGGAGATGCTTTCAGAGAGAGTAGAAAAAAAAGTTATTGTGAAATACTTCAATCGAAGCTTACAGGAAGAAATTGCTGGATGCTCTTTTGAGACACACAAAAGGTCACAGGAAAGAGCTAATGATTTCATAAACACTTTTCTTGGAAGAAATATGTGGAACTCGCCCCAAATTGACAGATAGCGACCCCAAAAGGAAGACACGTCAGCATCATTAGGAAAGGTTTCTGAGACTTTAGTCTAATGATACAAGTACACTCACACTCACACACACACACTGGCACAACACACATATGTGCACACAATTACAGAAACACAGATTTATGAAACATTCTTGTTTGTAGCAGCAATCTCAATGATGCTCTCTAATGATTTACCACAGCAATATGAGGTGGGAAATACTGCCACACATTTTACATAATTCACTTTTTCCCCCTTAAATATGGTGCTGATGTCACTTTGTAGATTATTGGGGAGGGAGGCAGTTCATTATGCTCAGCTATATCTCTCCCGCTGTCTGTCTGTTGCTTGTGAGTGTAACTCGGAAACTTATATAGTCCATAAAACAAATGGCGGTTGTGTAGAACAGATTGTGTTGTTAAAGCAAACACTGTTTGTAACATTCGATGGCAAGCAGAATTTCAACATAAAAAGAGCAATAACCTGTATGTTACAAAGATTTATGTATCCCTGGATAGCGTGCTTCCTCCACACTGACGACTGCCAGGTAGTAAATTAGGAAATGCCTTTTGGCAAAGAGTGTACCCTCTGCCCATGCACACACACTCACACACACGGTATTGCATGCTTAGCACTATGTTTAGTCACAGAATTGAGCAGCACTAGTGCCAGCATGTAATGATCTGCACTTATAGATACATGTATGAACACACACACACTGAAACACACACATAAACAAATGTCAAATTCTCCACCCTTAACCACAATATTTGCTTCCTGTGTGTAATCAGTTTTCGGTCTTTTAACATAGGGTTTCACTCTTCTTGCAGGGCTCATGACGTCACTAAAAAGGGGTTTAGAATCACAGTCTGGAAAAACACTCATTCTTCACACTTACACACACACATAGAACCCTGGGAAAACAGCCCTCATGACACCTGATAGGGGAGAGAGATGTTCATGACAGGTCTTCAAGAGTTAAAGTGAACCATTGTCTGTCACATTCACATATGGACACACCAGACTGTGCCCAACATAAAACGGTCTCATAGGTCGTCTTATTATAGCCTATTACGAAATATATTTGTTTATTTGTAGGTGGCAACCTCTAACGGCCATTAAATTATTTTTATAGGAACGAAGGAGATAGTCAGGTAATGTAGAAAAAAGAGTGAAAAAGTTTGCATACAGAGTAAATCTAAGTGAGTGGATGGGTTAAACAAACTGTAACTTAGTACTTGTGCCTGTAGATGGGCTCTACAATGGTCATATGTCGTTTTGGGAGTCATTGGCTACTGACATATTATGTTGCTTTGGCATCAGGATGTGTTGGCACACACATAATGCACACACACACACACACACACACACACACACACACACATTAATTCCTAGTATGACTGTGCCTTATTGATGGAGAGACAGGGCTGCATATCTAAAGTCGTTAGCCAGTGAGAGTGAAGAGGCTGCTGGGTATGATCCATTTATACGCATGCTAATAACAGAGCACATTGGGCCTGGGATGGGCAAGAAGATCTCTCTATAATCGACCATCCATCATTAGGATGTGACTCTCCAGTCAGACAGCGTATCATTACTCTGCACTCACTCACACACATGCACACACGCACGTGCAAACACACACCCAAAAACCCTTCATCTGCAATTGTTCATTTTCTTTCATCACCTCTTCACATACTGTTTATTTGTATCAATCAAGGAGAATCAGCCGCACACGGTGGAACCAGTGAAAGTCAGCAAACTTTAACGATGGCACAGCTCTGTTCAAAAGGGCCTTTGTGAACCAAACTCCTCTCTTAGTAATGAAGCATGTAGCAAAAGCTAGCTCCCCCCCTGTAAAAACCCTGACCTGAAACTACACACACACACCCATTTGTCCGCAAAGGTATACAGCTTATGAGATCACTGAGGGAGCAGTGAATTCCGCTGCACAGTAAATGTCGTCCACACGTGTTCCGAGTGAGGGTGGCCTCGGGAGTCCTGCAGTGGTTTGGGGGTCAGGGTTGAGGTGAGGGTAGCTGGTCTCCAGTGGCCCAGTGTCAAACCTCAGCTATCACAGCCTCGCACTTTTTTTGGAGGAGGAGCCGGGCAGCGGGATTTGGCTTTTCACCCTAGGCTTGAGAGCACTGAGGGGCCCTCCGTTCTTGGAATGCCACCTTTTTTTTTTAGCCGCTCTACACTGCACCCACCAGAAGAGTGAGAAACATGACTGTGTTGAGCTGAATGAGCATAGTTTAAGCATGATTTCACCTTTTTCAAAAAAAAAATCACAGCTGGTACCCATTGCTGGCCTCCTTGTTATCTTTTACACTGCAAAAAGCGCAATCAGGAACGTATTAGAATCTTATTTTAGGATTATTACATAGTTTTCCAATCCAAGATAAATAATCTCACAAAGTATCACTTTAATGTCCAGGTGATTCGTGCCAAGTTTGTGGTGAAATGTTCACTTTTTAATAAAAGCATGAAAGTTAGCCCATTTAAACAGTTTGGGGCCCTGAAAATTTTCAAAAATGGAGCCATCACAAAAACCCCTCATGGCACCCAAGTGTTCAGGTGTATAGTTAATAGTAATTTAACCCTTGGAAACCTAGAGTGCCATCAGTTTTCTTGTGCTGCTTTCTCTCACAGGATTCAAACTTTTGAACTCTGAGCAAATTAGTGTGAGTCCTTCCAAAAACATGGAAAAATAGGCAAAGGGCAACTTGGTAAGAATTCAAAAAAGTTCCAAAAAATGCAACAGATAGGTAGACTTAAAAAATAATTTTCTAAAAGCTTGAAAAATAAATGTCTAGGGGAAAAAGAAAAAAAAGCTAGGGAAAGACTATATTATAAATCATGTTACAGAATTATTATAACTTATAAAGTATAACAGCGGCGAGAGAGACCGCACTCTAAGGTGAAGGTATGATGAACTTACAGTTCACAGTGAGTTAATCCAATACAGTCTGTGGCTTTTGTTGATCTAGTGTCGGCAAAAATGTTTTTGTGCATTTGCGATCTGTTGTTAGCGCCATTAGCTACTACTACTTGCTATAAGATGTGAATGCCGCTGTCACAGTGACCATCCTGCGGAGCCCCATTCAAACTTTAAAACTTTGCATAGAAAACAAAATGATTCGTCGAATATTTGTAGCCTGTTGAGCAGCCAGTCTGAGTCGACTGGCATAATTCTGAGTCAGCCCTAGAAATAAAAAATATATTTTTCAAGACTTTTTATCTTGAAATTCTGAATTTTTCTAGTTCTTAGGCCAGACTGTGTTTTAACATGACCTGATTTTTAGTTTGGAGTAATCTCATCAAGTTGCCAGATGTTTGTACTTTATGCCCAAATATTTCATGATCACACTCCTCTACATTACACAATATTTCACTCATCCGTAAAAGTTTGGCATTGTAAACCCCTGGGCTAAGAAGAAATCCAGACACTTGTGTGCACATGTACATCAACTCCATACACACTCCTGGATGCATTATTAAAACACGCACACACAGTCACACAACTTGCTCACATTCAGTCTCACTAAGACCTACATATGGCAGACTGTGAGCAGGCGAGTTGGGCAGCTGGCCGGCATTAAATTGGATCCATGGGTTCCCTACTGTTCAATGGGACTTAAAGCCATATTAAAGGCATCTCCTACAGTCCAGCACCAGTGGGAGAACATGGACAGTGGCCAAGCAAAGCAGCCCAGTGCCAGCCACACCCCTGGAGGACTGCATCTGCTCTCACTCTGCACCGTGGCCCCTTTATGTTCAGTATGACATATCGTCCCATGTGCCCATATGCCAGTGGTGCCAGACTACATGTGCTTTAATACAAGACCAGTGACCATGGCGCTCCATCTCCAATGTGCATCACTGTTTTATATGATGGGAGATGTGTGTTTATGCAAACAAAGGCCACTTTTTTTTTTTTGCAATTTATGGGTCAGCATATAAACGCTCATATCACTGTCTGCTGAGAGCTGAGTCCAAATTTGGTGATCCCCTCCCTTCCTTTAGAATTTATGTCAAGCATTATTTAATCTGTTGAAGCTCTAGCAGAGGGGAGTGTGTTTGTGCTTCCAGTGGCTGCTGAAGACTGGCCACTCAGTGCGGTGCAGATTGCGTGGGCAGATGCTGCTTTATGCGCCCAGCTCATTTTTATCGCCGGCTTGTACTATACACCAGTGACATAAAGCTAGTGGTGCAGTCATGCCTGAAGAAAGTGAGAAAGGGGATGCTTGTGGAATCATTTCCCTTTGTATCTCACACATAATTGAACCAGTCCTCATTTCCTGCCAAAACAAATACGCAGGCTACATTTCAGAGGTGATTAAAAATGTTCTGTGAAAGAGCAAAAATGAGTATTGTTCCACGTGAGGGCAGTCAGCAAGTATGTCTAAGAGTTTTTGCATGTTTCTTGAGCAGAATCAAGGTTCAAGGTTCAACTTTTCTTCATTAGTACTCAAGGATAAATGTGTTGTGCAGACAGGAAATTCAGCAGTCCAATGTAACTAAGTACATTTTTTCAAGTACTGTACTTAAGCATAAATCTAAGGTACTTTCCTTGAGTATTTTCTTTTAATGCCACTTAATGCTTTTACCCCACTACATTTCAGAGGAAAATAATGTACTTTTTTCTTCACAAATTTTGACCAAACACTTAAGCTACTTTACAAATTATTTTTTTGCATTAAAAAAGAGTTTTAAAATATGTTTTGTAATAACTTCAATTTCCAAACAGTTAACACTAGTACAGCTACAGCGATTACCCGATGAATAGGTTGATTGACAGAAACTTGCTAACTGTTTTGATAAATATTTAAGTTGGGGTTTTTTTCTTCACTTTTTGAAATACCTTTGAGTGTTTTGGTGTGTTATATATATGTATATATATATATTTTTTTTCATTTTGTAAAATAATTTTCTGTGTGTCAAATTGGGGTCAAATTTTTTGAGGTTTACTTATTTTTACTTCAGTAACATTTTAAATCCAGGACTTTTACCTGTAATAGAGTATTTTCACCATGTGGGATTGGTACTTTTACTTAAGTAAAGGATCTAAATACTTCATCCACCACTGAACAAAATATATAAAAACAAGTATCGTCTAGTGTTAAAATAGTATCACAGTATGAAAACAGTATAAAAGAACTCCTATGAATGTCATGAGTAAGTGCCTTTACATACACACACACACACTCATCCACTCACTCTAAGCTTTAAGAGCCAAGTGTAGGGCTGGGCGATTATACTTCAAATCTACATCACGATAAATTGAACATTTCACCTCGATTACGATTAATGAATAATTATTTGCTTTTGTTTTTTTCATTGACCATGGTGCGTTGGAGTGTTATAAACATACGATGCATTATTATCTATCAAACTATCCAGCATTATATAAGAATTAAAAGCTAAATTTTAAACAAACTTCAGGTAAATTTAAGCACATTGTGCTGATAATAGGCCAACCTCTCCTGACTGCAGGACTCTGGCTTCAACTTCTGCTGTGTGCTATTAATCATTTTACTTGGGGAAAAAAAGTTTTGAGTAGGCCTACTTCCTCTATAGCTGCCAACAGCCTGCCAACATTTCCACTAAGAGCTCAGTGCAAATGGCTGGATGAGACATGGAACAATGCGTCCTGGTGTTTCTAAATAATTCCATTCAAAGTCTGACTAAACCTGAAAATAAAACAAAGTAGCCTGTAGAAGTCTAAAGAAGTCACTTTCCACAACTGAATATTTGTCTGTTTGTTCATTCAGGCACATTGGTTCTGTGAGGAGAAGCTCCGCTCTGTTTTTCTGTCTCTCTAACTGCGCTGCTATCATCCCATCATGTTTGATCCGCAATAATGAAACACCGTGGAAGCACATACGACTTGGTTGTCAGATACTCGGCTGTATTCTAGAGTCAATGTTTTTAACTGCATCTATTGTTTAACACTTCTGCTGTTGCAGTGTTTTGGCATGAGATTTTCTGAGAGCGTGAGACAGAGCCCATGAGCTAGGGACTATTTTTATGTATGAAGTGAACATGTACAAAACAACCCTAAGTTGAAGTATTTTTCTTACTATACACAATGAGTGAATATTATATACACTGAAATGTTTTCTTTTTTTATGTCTCCATCTGCTGGTGGGGAATCATGATAAGAGTATGCATAATGTGATGTTACTTCCACAACAGATCAGACTTGATGATTACTCAAATAAGATTAGGAAAAAAGTGTATATATTGATATTGGTATCAGTTCTCCGCCAGATGAGTTTTTATGTGTCGGCATATCAGATGTTGGCAAAGAAATCAAATATTGTGCATCCCTATTCTCTCCGCATGCAAAGGTAAAAATCTACAACAGAAGAAAAGTTGTCTCTCAAACTGCCACTTTGGTGTTGGCCCTGGGAGAGCGGGAAGGATAATGGAAGTAGTCTAATAAGTTTGTTTGGCTTGTTAGTGTGATTGTTTTCTCACAAAGCTAATTAACTGTCTTGGCCTTAGGGACCCTCCTACGTCCTATATCCCACTATCACCACCCATCCACACACACCCACACACATAGATTCATCTATCCATCCCCACCTTTTTCACCCCCCCGCCACTCCGTCTCTCACCCTCACCAGCGGCAGCTCTCTGTCTCTCTGTCTTTGCTTCCTGTCATGTTTAAATTGATGGAGGGTCTAGTGATTGTCTGTATGGTCCCAAGGTGCCTTTCCCCGCTACACAGGCATCCTCCGGATTCTTCCTGGTCCGCAGTTGATTACGATGAATCAATCAGAGGGGTCAAACACTTGGACTGGGGCACTGTCATCTCCAGTGGCTGTGGGGGTAAGCCGGCCCGGGATAAGAGGGCGTTTCCAGGAACCCCTGTGACCCCCTCGGTCACTCTTCTTTCCGTGGTGAGACCTTCATTAGGGGACAAATCCTTTCTCATAGTTATCAAAAAAAAAAAAAAAAGAGGGAAGAAAAAAGTGGTCTTGTTTTTCATCTCATCCCTCTTTCTCCTACTTCTGGTGGCCTTATTTCTCTGTCTGCTCGCACTGGAAACTGACAAGTAACGGCAGAGCAGAGCAATAACGCCATCCCCCTGGCCTGTACAGCAAATAATGCCGGAGATTTAATCAATGGCCGAGAGGAAAAGCAGGGCCAAATCAATAGAAGCCTGGCTGTTTGCTCCCCTGCTTTGAAGGTGAATCCGGGCCTTGCTACATAAATTGGACTAATTGAAGAGCATGCTAGGAAACAAGCCCCCTTACAAAGCATGTCTGTGTCAGCATGATGCTCGTATGTGAAATTCATCAACCCAGAAGTGCAGAGGCTGAGATAATAAGCTGCCATAAGCCTTGGAAAGAAAAGTAGACGGGATAAACGCAATATTAGCTTGCATTTGAGCTTGATAACATCCGTCCACATTCGTTTGGGTGATAAGCGTGGGCGTGCCGCAGCATCACCGCCACTTGCATTTTATTTTCCAAGCAGGAGAGAGGATATGTTTCACGGCGCCATGTATCAAGTGTGTTCCTCCTCATTTATCCATCACAGAGCAGCATCAATGATCTATGTTTTCATACTGTACAATGCGTGTGAGCGTTAAAAGGGCCGCCTGCATGCTGAGCTGAGGACATAAATCTGGTGACAGTGATACATCTCATCAGCAGAGACAACAAATTAAAAACACTCACCCATGAGACACTGCTGTTCAATAAATTGGCCTTATTTTCAGGAGGAAAATGGGGCATTCTCAACACAAAACAATCAATCACAGTAAATGACCCTGCTATTCACAAATCTGTCACAGTGGAGCATTGCTGTATTAACCGTCTGCCCTATCGGACGGTCAAGTCGAGATCTTCTCTGAGACCTCATTCCATCTCAGGTCTCTCATGGGGGTGGGGCCCAGAGGTCTTAGTCCTCTGCTTGGGCTTAATTAATAAGTTTTGTAGTAATGGCGAGAACAACAGGAGGTGTTAACCCTGTTAGTAGAGTGGCATGTTATAGCATTAGGCTCCTCTGAAGGGAGCAGGGGAGGGGAAGAATTAAAAGATCTCTGCTGTGGATTGGCTCACAATGCACCAGGAAGGAGATTTGAGCCCAAATGAAATGATTGTATCAGATAGAAATCGATAGCAATCCATGCCTTCCTTAATCCTGCACTAGCTCCCAGATCACTCCCCGGTGCAGGCAATCTCTCAGCTATCATTACGACACGCAGATCGATAGCTGGGCAGCGAGGCCTCTGGTTAAGTTTCTGGCTACACTGCAAAAGTGCGGGCGTAGGGAGTAAAGGAGAAGATGAGGAGAGAGGGCCACAGGGTGTTAGTATGGCTTTGGGTGTCTGACAAAGTACAACGCTGCTGTTGTTAGAGGTAATTAACAAGAGAAGACAGCAGAAAACAGGTAATCTACCCCCTCGCCAAAAAAACTTTAAATCCTGCCAAAGCTCCAAAGCGCAAAATCTTTTGTTGTGTTATTATCTCACAATAGGGGATTTGAGTTAAGCGCCAAGCATATTCCGCTTCAAGAGATGGATGATGAAGCTTGGAACTGTGTTTTATGGTTGTAATCAGAACAGGTGCAAATCATCTATCAAGGCATAATAAAATTTTTACAAAGTGCTTTCTTGTCTGCAATACTCCTGACATTCTGTTTCAGTTTACGCCACGACCAATGAAAGAGACCATCTCGTATGTCTCACTGGCAACATCTCAGGGGGATGTGAGTGAAGAAAAACAGGCTTGAGTTATTACGGGGGATTTTGGCTGTGCAGTGATTGCGTTCGTGTGATGTAAAATAAGAGAAAGGAAACAATACAACAATGATAAATCCGAGCATTTGCAGACTGGGAGCAACACCTACAGAAAAAGCATCATGAAGTAAATAACTTTGATGAGATGTTTGTGCATATGGGGTATTTGTCATGCGTTTTCCTCTTGAAAAATTAATTGGTGTATTTATCATTAACACCGGTGGCCTTAACAGCAGGAGGATCCATCATTAACACCAGTGGCCTGAGCAGCTGGATGCACGGAGAAAACGCCTTTGGGTTCTGCCTCTGCTTTTCCGCGTTTTGTAGTCAAGTCACAGTGTCTCTTTAAAACCCCTCAATTAAAAACGGCGAGTTAGGCGCTGCTTTAATGATAGCTGTGATTTTAATCAGGAGCACCGTATTCCTAGTAGGTCCTGGAGGTCTGGAGGCCTCACTGCACACATCAACTTATCTCTTCCTTAAAGCTCCCTTTCTAATTTCCCACCTCCTTCAAAGTCTGCTCTGCTGTCCCAGCGCTCACCTCCGTCCTCCCCCCTCCCCCCAAACAGACCTCGCCGTTAGGATGTATGAAAAAAATACAACACAAGTAATTAATTCCATTAGCATCAATATTCTGCTCATGAGCGGCAAACACAGGCAGGGAGAGCTGGTACAGGAAATCTCAGTGATGGAAAGCATAGTAAGAGGATATGAGTGGGAAGACAGATAGAAAGAGGGAGAGAAGGATTGTTTACTCTCTCCCTGTTCTCTGTCTCACCATCTTTTTCCCTCCTCTCTGAAGAAGCCTGCTGGCGCGAAGAAACTTCTCCCAGCAATTAAGAGGGGCCGCAGACGCTCAGCGTAATTACCGCCGCACATTGCTGCTGTCACAAAACTCAGCTTGCCCTCTGGTCATAAAAAACACACTGAAGAATATTTAGAAATGAATTATTCAGAGTGATTGTTCGCACTCAATTATTCATGGGGCCCCGGCGAAGGGAGATTTGCATCTCAACGCTGTAAATATTATTAATCTTGCCAATTACAAAATTCTCTGCCGCTCCAAATTCTTCAAATGATGTTCCAAATGTGTGCGGCGTTTTATAGCCTTTAATGTTTAAGTGGCTTGAAATGAATGTGCTGCAGCTTTTACAAATCATCTGGAAAACAAATCAAGCTCTCTGGAATAAGATTTCTCATAGCGTGTGAGATGTAGTTACACCACAAAACTGCCAAATGTTAACATCCTAAGTTTAAACCTAATGGTCATATTGCATGTAACAATAAAAAACACAGAAAAGAAAGAAAGCTGTAAACAATTATGTTCAGCACTGGACAAACAAATAAAACCACAGACTGTGTTTGCTTCCTTTGAATATTTTGGATTTTTTTTTCAGATTTCAAATCTCTGTGATTATCTTAGAAAGCAGACATTGTACTTGTATGACATCATTTTGAAGTTTGCTTAAGTGCTTTCACATTGCAACACCTAAAATGCAGATTCAAAGGCAGCAACAAGAGAATATTGTATTACTTTTACCAGTACAGCATGTCTGTCTTCAAAGAGCTCTGTTACAGTATTAGACACTTTTATGAGCAGCTACGGCAGCCTGTTCCAAACATTCCAATTGTGTCCGAAACTGCAGGTGCATCAGTTTAAGTGTGACCTATAATCTCCAGTCTTTCATGCCAACTGTTGGAGGAAGCCTCATAAGTTCATTTGATAGTTCAGTATTCCTGCTTGTGATGTGGCCAGAATATATGTGATAGACAGGTGAATATAAGGTCATTTCCCAGCATCAGGTGCAAAAACGTGCACATATTATAATTGTCCCCATATCTGTTTTGCCTTTTTTTAAAAATTAAACACACAATATCTTTTTATCTTACCTCCTCTATTCCCTCATGCAAATGCATGGTGGACCATATAATTTATGAATTGAGGTCCATGTCCAGACACTTAATTAAATCTATGTCAACTCTGATATTACAGTAAGCCTTTCTGTTCTTGAACAATGTCACAGATTGTAATAAATGGAATACATGCTGGGCTACAGTAATAATTTGTCCAGGCTGCTAGAATTTTCACTGTATTAGGTCGGAGAGGCTGGTGGTCAGGATCCTTCAGTTGTGAATTTGTCTATAGGGATGGATGACTCTCTTGTCCTTCACTACCAAAGAAAGGAATCTCATGTGTGCTCAAAGTAAAATATTGAACCAACAGACTTAAGAAACTCAGAAAAGGAGGCTTTTTTTTCTCAATAAAAGTGATATATCGCCAATTTTCAACCAGCTGTTTATCATAACAATGGCAGTAGTATGTGTAAATAAATTGTGGTGAACTTCTCTCCATCTTACCAGTGCCCAGATCTCCATGCCCAACTCTCAGATTCAGTTATTGTTTTACATATGGCTCGTATAAAAGGTCATAAGTAATATCTTTAGCTGCTCATAAGTACATTGTTTTGCTGTAAAACGAGAATTTGTGAAACAGGAAGTGGGCACCATACTGTTTCCTATATTGTGTAAACAAAACTGAAAAAACAAATCAAATAGTAAAACTAAGCAGTTGCTGTTCAAATACACCTAAAATGTCTTCAGAAACATATTTTACTGCACTATTTAGCTGTATTAAGAGAATCTGGGAATAGGATGTAGGCACCATACAGCCTAAAATGTTTTTAGAAACCTCTTTTAGATTTGACTGTAATTTCAGATGATGTGTTATCAACCAGTCACTATATTATTTACTGTCGAAAATGGCCAAACTCGCATTATGTCACCCACCAGTGGTAGCCTTTATTGACCTGTTGCAGTGCAGTGCATTCTGGTAGTAGTAGGTCTTCTACCCTTTGAGAAAAAGCAAATGCCCCAGCCCTTTCCTCTGTCTTAGCACCAACTGAAAAAGTATTTGTTTCTGTCTACAGCTCAGTTTATTAAAAGCACATCTTTCCAACATTTAAGTACTTCTTTAACTATCGCATAAATGTAATTGGTCTCCTTGAGATTGAATAATAAAGACATAAAAATTGCAAGACTATCGAAATCTAATAACAAAAACTTGAAGTGTGTTCGAGTTTACTGCTTAAATACCTACATACAGTTAAAAATGTATCCAGTTCATAAATTACCTGCAATTAGCAATGATGTACAAAAAC
Organism: Plectropomus leopardus; assembly: GCF_026936395.1. NCBI lineage: Eukaryota > Metazoa > Chordata > Actinopteri > Perciformes > Serranidae > Plectropomus > Plectropomus leopardus. The sequence goes on along the minus strand of NC_142189.1, from coordinate 16,759,659 downwards.
ACCCTCCAGTGCTTTTGACCTATGGATTAAGTTCTGTATTTAGAGTTAATGGTCATGTAGCATCTTAAGTAGCTCCATAAAAAACGGCCTTGGAGGAGCATTACTGTAAAGCTAAAGGAAAACACTTCCCTGTTGGTAAGTCAGATACTCCAGTAACCAGCCAACTGCATCTACCCATTCATACACTCATCCATCCATTGAGCGGTGTCTACAGGACATCGGCAATCTGGATTTTAATAGTCATCCCGTGTCTCTCGGTTGCCTGCCTGCTGCTTCTCTGGGTCTCAGAATGAATGGGAGAGTGACACTTTGTAATGCTCGAGGCTGAGGAGCTCACTCTAATAGGCCTAGACTTAATTAGTATGGGACTCCCCCTGTACGCAAAGATAAATCCTAACCCCTTGAAAGTAAGGCTGCTGACACACGTGCAAACACAAATATACAAACATGATACACACACACAAAACACACACTTGCACACAGATTCAGTGCAGATATAGGCATTCATTTTCAGCTTCCATTGCCCTTTGAGCTCTGATGTGCTGCTGATAATATTTCAAAGTTATACAGACTTCCTCCTCTTATTCTCTCCCTGCACCCCCTGTTCCCTATCCACTGTATCTTTCTCTCATTGCCTCGCAGGCTGCAGAGTGATGTGTCATTTTATAATCCTGTGCTGGCTAAATTACATTAGGAATATCCTCTCATTAATTAAACCTGCTATTGGCAGCACCTGAGATAAAACAGATTATAAGAGCCGAGAGTGAAAACACAGAGCACGAAATGCCAGCGTCAGCACTTTGCATGTGTGTGTGTGAGGGATATTGTGCACGCGTGTGTTCCTAAGAGCATAGGGAAGAAGAGGAGAGAGAGAGAGAGACTGCAGGAAGAAATGGCACAGTTGAAATCTGCTGGTGTGCTTTGGTCTATAGATGGTGCTGCAGCAGTGTTTCCCCAGTACACTCTGTGATTTAAAATATATCCTTTCAGAGATGGTTTATCCATAACAGGATTAGTTTTAGGGTTAATGGACGCTATTCACATGCTTTTTTGCACTGCCTCTGACAGGTGGTATACATGGAGTCCATAGTAAAACAACACATTCTGTAACTCCGGCACCAGCTGCAAGTAAGATTTATATTCCCTCAGAATCATACTAATCTACTGGAAATACTTTCTGTGATACAATCTTTCAATTGAAGGGATAATCTCCTTACAGACACATAATATCTGTGCAAGTGTAAAATGTGGATTTTTACTTACTGAATATGAAATACATCAGGTGTTGCTTCGATATACTAGTCCAGCTTAGGAGAGAGTATTCAATTTCTTTTTGGGGGCCGGGGTAGAGTAACCAACACTGGAGTCTATCCAAGGAAAAATCAAAGCTAGATACCCCATTAAAATGTATCAGAGATACCTCCTTCAGACAAAATTAATCATGATAAAAATTCACATTAAACACACTCTTCTCGGTAGCTGTCAAAACTGATTAATGCAAAGCAAAGAGGAGCGAGAGGAAGGAAGAGAGCAGGAGAGAAAAAAACTTGTATAAATATAAAGTGAGTCCGAGTGGGAATGCATGTTGCCTTTGTATGCACACCGTGTAAAGCCATTGTGGAGTTCACGCGGGTCCCTTACAAACGAATAAATCACTGCCTTCGGACAAATTAATCAAAGTGCCCAGCTGTTGCTGTGCATGGCTAACTGGCGACAGAGGCTGAGACTCTTTCCCTGGGTGTGTTGTTTGCCCTCCCCTTCTCTCTCGAAGCAGTCGACCTGAAGTGGCAGATTGGGTTTGTCTCCCTCTGAGTGATGTAGTGCCACTTCCCACCTGATACTTTAGCACTAGGTCAGATGTGTTTTTGCACTGATACGCTTCTCCCCTTGCTCCCAAAACAATCCAGAGAATGGATTCTGACTTCTGTGACCACTTGTATAACACTGATTCAGTCATTCTTCCTCAGAGGCAGCCAAAACACACAAAGCATTTGACCATTTTGATGTTGTTACACATTGTAAAATGTATTATTCAGTTATAAATCATGGGGTTTATTTTTAAACCAAAAACAAGCACTAAATGAGGCAAAAGGACAACCAATGTTTTGCTGTAGACCAGGTGCCTTGAACATTTTTCAGGCCAAGGATCCCCTCGCTGAAAGAGAGACAGAGCCGGGGACCCCGAAATGCATATATTGTGTAAACCAAGTTACACTTGAGATTATTCTCCAAATATTTTTGGATCTTCTCTCATTTGCACTTGCCTGTAGCTGCTAAACAAGCAGCAGATGTATTACGGTTGGGTGCACTACAAGATGTGTTAGCCTCTGCACTTTGACCAATGGTTTCTGTGGTAGACGGTGTATCAGCCTCTTGTTCAAAACTCAAATAATAATCTGTTGTGGCTCACAAGAGTTTCTGTAATCTTAGAATAATGACACAGCTAACTGGCCATTATGTTTTAATAGTATGTAACTAGTCAGCTAACTAGTTCACCTCGACGTTTTGGATAAGTGCTGCAAAGTGAAAAAAAGGTGCTGCACAGTGATTTAATAATTTTAATTGCATCATTAAACAATAATTTAGTGACCCCCGCAGTAACTCTGAGGACCCCCCTAAGAGCTGCGGACCACCTATTCAAGACCAAAACTGTTGACATACAAAACATTTTCAAACTTATTTTTAATTATTTTAAGAAAAAGGGTTTATGTGTTCTGCGAGAGTACCAACTCATAAAAAAGGTCTGAGTGCTGAGGGCATGACGTTTTTTTGGAAGCTGACCCTCAAGTTCGCAGTTTCTTTGTCAAAAAGTCAATGGGATTCTTCTTGGCTTTTGGATTATTTGCTCTGGGCCAAATAATTTATGATAATTACATATTTTGTTTAGCAAGGTAATCTTCAAAAACCACATTTATGATTTTTGAGTGGTAAATGCAATCACAAGAAGGTAAAAGCTAACATTACGCTAAAAATGAACTACATAATGTACCCATTAATTAACTTGACTACAATGAGGCTGTAAAGCTGTTTGGCATGATGAAGTTTTGTCATCTCATTTAGCCACTTATTAGCAACCATGTAAAGCCTTCAGATATTATGAGTGGGATATTTACTGCAGACCCAATTTCAGGGATCTAACCTAAAAAAAAGGTGAACCATAAGTGCAAAAATGCTAATTAATTTCTGGGTTTTAGGACTCATTCCTGCATCACATGTTGCAAAGATAGTCTTTCAGTACTTTTCAGTCTTCAAAGACAGAGGAAACAGTAAGTGGTCCATGACTTATACTTGTGCCTCTGCTTTAATTCAACCCTGTACCCTTGAAACACACTGCCAGTATAACCCTACACTTGTACTGCAAGTCAATGAGCGGGTGCCAACATCATGGCTGACAGTCATACATGTGACATGACTGTCACCTGCTCTGCCTCCAGCGTCACCATGCACTTAAGGTAATGGAGACGTGAGACATTTGTCCTGTCGCCGGCTCTTTCTTCTCATTTTCCCCGAGAACATTTAATACCTTCCAACCAGCCGTGCTATGCTATTTTCTCTGATTCCTGAACTGATTGTGAACCCGCCGCCCCACCCTATTCTTTCTATTCTCTCCATCTTGCTGACTGCTGATGTCCTCTGCAGGGGGAAATCACTCTAAGAAGAAGTTTACTTTGTGCTAATCTCATAAATGCCCTGCATCTCCCCTCCTTTGTCCCCCCATGATGCAGGCACGCAATAAACCACTTACATAAACCTCTCCTCTGAGACAGGCCTGAAAAAAACAGCTGACATGTTCAAAGTTCCACTCTGCCTTTCTCTCTCTCTCCGGATGCTTGTGATTTCCACCAGGAATGCTTTATTTGGATCCTTTATTACATGGGCTGTCCCAAAGTCTTGAAGGGCGGTTTTAATATGTGAATTCTCTGCTTTGTAGCGTGTGAAACAAGCACGAGGCGCACTGAAAAACGTTGACATTTATGAGCATAAATGCATTTCACGGGGCCACTTGTTGTTAAGTGATCAATGCAGGATGGCATCAGTGTAGGTGATGTACGTTACAGCTTTAGTGGCCAGAATGGAATATTTTACATTCTGCTCGTAAAGTCTATGATGTGAATTTTTGAGTGTGCAATAGCTTTAGGAGTAGTGGGATTACTGAAAACTATCAAAAATGTAAGGTAACATTTTGAGCATTCTCTAACAACCACTTTGACAATACAAAATAGAGTATGTATAAACAACAGGGTTGGCATTAGCACCTGCCCACCCACCAAATGCAAGGAGAATTTGCCGAACGCGTTCTTATTCCAAACTCATAATACAGTGACGGTCGGTGAGTGACCTTCCGCGTCAACCTATGAAGTTTTAGGAATCCTCCTCTCCTCACTCACACTCATACAACTGTCATTCCACCCTGCAACTACTATTACTATGGAAGAACGTTATCTGCAAAAACACTGGGTGTTTTTTGCAAATGAAGTGTAGAAAATTGTGATGTTGACTACAACTTCAGTAATATCTGTTGCCTTACGTTCAAGACACAGCTCCGCTCGCTCGACGTCTGTTAAGTCTTTGCAGTCTGTGGCACAGTGGACTTCAGCGTTGATAGACTATTACTTTTGATGTGTAACTAATCAGGTGGTGCTGTGGGCAGGACACTGAACTACAAAGGCTGCAGAGATGACTCCAGACAGATCAGCAATTACAGACAGATGGCACCATGGCAAAGTAACACAGATTTATGCTATGTGAATTTTTAGTGGCTATCAGACTAAAAAACAACCAAAAAACGATTCAGATAATCATAAAATGTTAAATATTGTAGCTGATAACTGGTCAGTCCCTAATAAAGATACAGATGCACAAAAAAAGAAAATTACTGCACTTAAGCAGAAAAATGATTTCATAAAAAAGGAGCTTTACACAACCTTATCACAGCTTAAAATTAAAATAAACTATAGTGTAATGCATTTTATGTAGTCTTGATTTGGCAGTTTGCAGTGATCATTTAAAAAGGCTGTAAATCTAGTTCATTGTTCATTGTTAATTGTAACACACCATAGTCAACTGTAGTCAAATAAAATGTAATTTCCAAACAACAACATTGTGGACCTTTAAAATGCTGGGTGGCTAGTTTATTTGGAAAACTACTAGCCACAGTGGCTTTTAAGCAAAAAACATTATCATTAAGGCTTGACACACACCATTTGTAATCATCATATTCAACAGATAGCATGCTTTCAGTACAGAGCACAACTAAGTCCTTCATGGTGCTGCCTTTTCTATTTCTGTTTAAAGCTGTATTTGCTTACTTTCTTACTTAGTATTTAATCTTCTTTGTTTGACATGTTCAACACAAGACTTTCCCTTGTACTGTTACCTTGCAGTGGTGGTGGGACTTGACTGATAGTTATACTGGTGTCATTCCCCCAGTGGGTCCAACCAAACTTGGCAGCTTTCAGGGTAAAAGACAGACCAAAAGCAGCACCTGGTTCTCCAGATTGGGAGTTTGACATGGGGCTAACAAGTCAACCCTTAAAATACCACCGTTGCAAAAACTGTGCCAAATTTAAGTGCTAAAACCACCAGCCCCACAATAGACTCAAGCCAACCCATTGGCAAAACAACTACTCCTAATGAACACCTTGAACAAGAAGGCAGGAGTATGATAGACAGTTGGGTCCAAAGCGAAGGTCTGCACCATTCAGTCAAACTATCCCAGGTTATCAGGGAAATGAAAAGGTGAAAATATTTTAGGCTTTAATGAATCTCGATGGACCTGTTCTGGGCACCAAACAACCATTGAAAGATCTGTTAACTTATACAGAGCACATAAAGACAAGCTCATACACAGCATACACATCTGAGAAAGGATGAGTTAAGCTGCAACAAACTGTCTCCAAGATCCCTCAAAATAATATGTTATTAATCACAGATTTAAAACTGTATCTCTCAATATTTTTATATGAGCAATGGGTCAAATGAAAATGAGTAATGAAGCAGCTAAAGAGCCAGATATTTCCCTCAGGAGACCAAAACAGAGCAACAAGGTCAGTCTATCACCTATTCAACATTATCAAACATAATAAATTAACGCACTTATAACCAGACAAAAAGCCTTTTTGTCAAGATTTCACAATCCAAGCTTCTCTTTCTCTATACAACACGGTAGTGATCAGATTTTTACTCAAAAGATGTGATCTTACTGCTGTTTTTCTAAATATTTAAAATAAGATTTATGTTACCAAGAGCGGCCTAGGTTGGTTGTATGTGATGGACCAAACATTTTCCTCTAATATGTGAGGAAATTACTTGAGAATTACATGATTGTTTTGAATATACTAATGAATAAACTACAATTATGTCCATGGATAGCTCTTGGCCTATTCAGAGGAAGGTTTGCACACCCTTTATTAAATACACAAAATGGAAAATGGCTAATTATCAAAGAAGTATAAGTTCCCAAATGTTTAAGCTAATATTTGGTTGCAGTGGCCACTGCTGAGAGAAATATATCATTTTGCACAGCCACCATAACAACAAAAAAATGCCAAGCAGTTATCTGTCAGCAGCAATGCGGCTGAGAAACAGACACTCAACAGAAGTCCAATTCCAATTATAACCTGGCTGCATTAATTCTCAGGTCAAGAAAACTTCCTATACAGGTTTAAAATTGATAACATAACAGAGGTGGACTAAATCATTAATGCAGAGTTTTTCGTTGTTATTTAAATCCTAACTGTGTCAGTGTGTGTGCATTTGTTGGCTTTCAGGCATCTTTTCCTTCATTTCCACATGACCTTGTGTTGGAAAGTCGGAGCTCAGACAGTACATTCTTTTTCACTCTATTCTGATTGGTGAGTCAGGACACATAGGCACCATCATCATTCATTACCTGGTCTTTTCCACTCCTCTTCTCACATCTTTCTATACCCTCACACCTCTTTCCATCTCCTTTAGTCAATTCTCTTTTCCCTCCATCTCAACAGAAGCTCCCACTCTGCCCTGCACAGTGTGATGTGCCATCATTCACCTCGAGAGAGCTATTCTCCCTCTGAATGGGATCATAATCGGCCCAGCTTTGCTTTTAATAACCACAGTGACAATACCTTGCATGTGCATATGGGCGAGTGTGTGTGCGTGTGTGTGTGTGTGTGTGAGAGTCTTCCTGCGTCTGACACCTCTGTAGCTGCATGGATGAGCATGGACAGATGTGCCCACTGGAGCAGAACTGCCTGCGCGTGCGGAGACTTGGACATTAATGAGATGGTGACAAAACTTGCACTCTCCAATTAAAGAAAGTGAATAGAGGCCATTTAAAACAGAGGGAGTGAGAAAGGATGAGAAATGACAAGGATATCCCGTTGAGGAGGTGATGGTATGGAGTGATGTGAGGAGGAGGAGTAGCCGTACAGTTTGAGAGGAAGAACAGCCAACACACATTCAAGGATCAAAATAATAAAAAATAATTAAACATTAACAATGGCTAAGTCCATAAAATACACAAATACACTGTTCTAAATTTTATTTAGAGCCCGCTACATGCAAAGACAGACTACTGTCTGAGGTATTTACATGCTGCTCTTCTGTCAGGTTTTATCTTCAATCTTTCCACCTCAGCTCCACCTCATTAGAGGTGTAGGGGCCTTGAAGTGTTACAGGGTCCAATATGCGATAACACCACTCTCCCTGCACGCCTCTCCCCTTCCCACAATCATGCCTATCAATCTGCGGTTGTGTGCTCTCAATCAAATTACTGCTGAGGGGCTGGCTTTCTTGGCCTCCTCAATCATTTTCCTGCTTTTATTTGCCACTTTGTCATGAGTTGTCTTATGGGCTCCACACATGATACTGTAGGTGACAAACAACAAAGTTTGGCAAAAATGTGCTGTAGGTCCAAAAAAGCACAAAGCATAAAGCCCTCAACCAAGCTATGTTTGTGTTATGGTTCAGGAATACTGACAGTTGTACAAAGACTTGCTACTTGTTTGGAATATATGAGTCAGTATTTTTTTTATTTTTATTTAGGTGCACTTCTACATTTCTGTCCTACCATTGATCTCTGACAGCAAGATTACATCGTTTTTCATCTGCTTCATGTTACAGCACTATATTTAACAATAATGAAGTCCTTGTCGTCGTTTTTTTTTTTTTTTGCTTTAAAACAGCCGCAGGAAGTATTAAAGAATTCAGGAGCTTTGTAAATTGAGAATTATTTGCCCTTAATAGCTGTGCTAATGGGTGTGCTTTAACTAACTACCTGGGCAGGCCACCTATGGCTAATTTGGATTGTAGTGAAGCACAATTGAGTAGGGTGTCAATACAGTAAACACAGGGGCCCCCAAAGAAGCATGAACAAAGATGGTCACGTCTCCAGCTGACCACTTGTGTTCAGATTTGAGCTTCCTACGTCTTGTGTGATGGAAAGTCAAAGGGCCCTGCTCCCAGTTATTACCTCCAAACTTTAACTTGCTGCTCGCTAGTCACGTTAGTGGTTGCGTCGGTACAGCTGGAGATGTCGCAGTCAGCAGAATTGTCAGAAATGTCCCCTTCCTAAGGGCAAGACAATGGACAGTCATGCAATTGGTCATAAAGTGGTCAAGTTAAAGAGTGTTTCACTAGGTTCTTACTGCAAGCCTTAGTGCTCAATTCAGTTGTTTTCTAGATCTGATTTTTTTATCCCATGATCATCTAACATGTGGCCAAAATCACTACAATACTACAATATAAAGTGGTCATGGCCTTGATGTAGCCCGCGTGCCAAGAAGAACAACAAGACCAGACGACAACAAGACAATATCATAGCATGCTGTGAATACTGAAGTTAACATGGAGTCCAAAACAAACATGGAGGCCACTGATGTGACCGTTCACGGTTTAATTTTTAAGTTATTTTGCAGTGACTCAACGGGAAGAAGATGAAGCAAATCAACCTTATTTATGAAGTATTTTTATACAAAACAGGCGCTGGCAGTGGGTGAATGGGACAAAGGGCTTTGTCAGTCTATATCTATGGAAATTCTCTTTGAGGGCAAAGTCTTAGCATTTGTGCACGACAATGCTGCGGTGATGGGAAATCCTGAGCTGGTTGAGCTGGGAGATACGATAAATGTGGCCACCCTGACCCCATGCGCCTGCCATTTGACTGCGACGTTAGCTGCAGCTGTGTGCCATGCCTCCGTGACGGCTGTACTCCATGAACATGGAGGTTGAGAACTATTACAGGACTTTACTCCATCCTTGGATACACAGCAAGTCTCACAGCAAGCCATGTGGACATGCTAATTTTCCTCAACAAGTACAAGCGGGCAGAAATCGACACTGTGAGTCTGAGATAATTTTTAAGTTCTATTATCACGTTGCAGCGTTTCATTTAGTCGTTTTTGAGTGTCTTTCTTATAAGACTATATGTTAGCGGGGATCATTTTTATGAGTGTACTCCACATGTAAGCTGTGATTTAATGTGTTTCTTAAGTCTACGTCTCTTCATCTTTACGTTTTATAGGCTATGCAATGCCATCAGCACATAATGTAACTGTGGAAATAAAGCTTTGATTGAGGGAAAATAATGTTGATTTTTAAGTACAATTAGTTGATGACAGATCAGCTGACTTAACAGCAATGTGGCTTCAAAAAAACAAAACACAAAAAAACTTGGCTTTTATTTGACTTCCTTTAAATAAGAGTATTTTAGGTTTTTTATTACCAAGTAATCAATCATGCATTGGCCCTATTTGATTGTACGCAGTTGCATGGTTGGCTGGTTCTGACCAGCATGGCAAAGCATGCCTGGCTCACTGGAGGACTGCCATTATACTGTATTTGTTCGATTTTTGTTCTCTCAATATAATGTTGGAATTGACCTCTGTGCTGGCGTGTTTGGTTGTGCTGTAAACATTCATAATTAGTGTGTGGTCCATCACCTGGAGATAAGGTGTAGGTGTTGCACTGGGTGGGCAGTGTGGATAATCTCTGACCTATATCTCACTTTCACACTTTTCACAGATCATCAGCCTGTGTGTTGTTACACATATGGGTGGTCACTCTTGTTATCTGCACTGTGCAGGGGGCTTGTTACAAAATAAGAAATACCATATAAGTGGTATGTAGGTACATAAGTTGCAAGTCCTGCTTCCACCATGTATATAGTGTGTGTTTGGTATGTTGGACCCCTCTGCAGTGAGCATTGATCAGCCTCCTTCCCTGGACACTCGATGCAGCATGACCCCTCCAGCAACCAGCCAGTAATTGATCCTGTAGTACTGCTGTGGATTCCCATGGCACACCAAGTCTACATGTATGTGTGAGCGTGTGTGTGTGTGTGTCTTCTACATCTTCCTTTTGCTGGGCTCATAGCAGCACGCCCCACCTTGCTAACCTCTCCATTGCATTCAGAATGTGTCCAAAGGCCATATGATGGGCTGAGTATAAGCCTGTACTTACATGCATCTACTTTCACCCTCCTCTCTTTTGCACCTCGCTCCTCTCTTATTTATTCTTTTCTATACAGTCCACAGCACTTATCTGACGCCTGATGAAACCTCTCTGCTGTCGGTCAGGTTTCATTCAGACTGTGGCGCGGGTTCGCCTGGTGATCAAATAGCCCTGTGATTTTATGTAGATGAAAGTAAATCACAGCTCCTCCAAGTTGTTTCAATGCTCCGCCACGCTCGATTGTCTAGCCATTTTGAGCGACTCGCTCACCATAAAAGAGCCCATTTCACTTCCATCCAATTTGAGACAGACAGAGAAAAGAGGGGTGTGCCAAGCAAAAGCCTCAGTCTTGCTTTTGGTGGAAGATTAGCAGCTGCCAGGAAGCTTTCAGATCCTCCAAAGAAAAAGGGAAACTCACACATTCACACATACACTACATATCTACATGCATGGCCAAATCCACACACACTTCTATAAGAGTGAACATACGCACAGTCACACAATCAGATATTCTCACACACACACAAACTTCAATCAGAGCCTCTTCGGAGCAGTTGCAGTTTCTTTCAGCCTCTGTAGCAGTATATCTGCAATTCAAAGAGCTGTGGGTTTTGCTTCTGCCAAATTACAAGCTCCATTTGCCAGCCTAATTAACGGTTCATAGCATTCAGTGAAATTTATTGCCGCAGCCCCGGCGCATGCCAAACCAAACAGGATAGACCTCACAGATAACCGTAAACTTGGCTATGGAACCTGACACCTTGAAAAAACAAACTTGTTACAGGGAGTCTGTTTATATACTCCTCTTTTCCTCTCTCTAGCTCTCTCTCTCTTTCTGCCTCCCTTCTCGCTCCACTGTCTCGACTGACAGTTACTTGACTGTTTCACTTCACGGTCTCCGTGGCGATGGTTGTTAAGAGGGAAAACCCAGCCTCAAAACCTATTCCTTTTGACCACAATTCATTGTATGTTTGTCAGCGGGTGCCCTTGTGGTCAATACTGTTTAGATGCACAGCTGAAATGTGAATCCAGAGAGGAGGACACAACGGGACAAGACAAGGCATGAATTTCAACCTTAACTCACAAAAAGATTAACCCAAACAATCCCTTCGGCTTCTTGGAAAACACAATCTTGTGGAACATAAACAGCTTGAATATAAACTGACACAACGTGAGAGTAAAGCCAGCCTTTCACACTGTGACAACAACAAAATATTATGCCACACTGAAAAAGAAAAGAAGGGAGACTGTAAGCCTTTAAGTCTGCTATTAGTAATCTGCTGATGTCAAACACATAAAACTGTACCCACAAACATGTACGACCACTATTTGAGTAAAAACACTCTGCCCAGCAACTGACAAGAGTGGAGGTTCCAATCCAGGGAGCACCAATTGCTTCCTCCAGAAAACCGTCCCTGATGCTTTCGCTGTTGCAACAGAGGTACTGAAGGTGTCCGAAAGGGACCTCTATCATGTTATTGGAGCATTCGGTCAAATTCTTGCATCATGCAGGTTTGACATTGTCTGGCCAGGGCTGTTGTCCTTGGTGGGTCTGTTTCTGACTGCAGAAGAGGCAGTAAAACAAATTATCTGGAGAAATGTTCAGCAGGCTGCCCTGCGATACATCCTTCAGATAGGTGTGTTATTGATGCCTCAAAGTTGAGGCAATTTGTTCATTTAAAGAGATGCTTTGCAGATTGACAACCAGCTTTGTATCATTACAATGTGGGTAGCAGTTTACCAGTATAAATAAACTGTCGCAAATTTCCCTCCATCTTACCAGCGCCAGGGTCTTCCTGCTCATGCCTCGGATTTTCACTGACTCTCAAGCTGTTGCTTGTACTGCAGATTGTATTGCCACATTTTCGTTTGCTTGCCACAATGAAGACAGAGAGTATAGAAGCGCATCAAGAGAAAAACCTGCCCCTCTGCCTCTCTCTCAAACTGTAAAACTAAGTGGTGATGATCACATATGAACCAAGATTCTGTAACTGTATTGCCTATTTCTTGCCTAAAATGTCTTTTAAAACATACTTTAGTGCACTGTTCAGTTGTAATATAAGAATGTATGAACACAAAGTGGGCACCATAGTATTTCCAACTTTGTAAATATGTTGGCTGAAAAGACTGAGATAAAACGGCAAAAATCAGGCAGCACTGATCAAATGTAAACAAAGATTCTCTTACTGTGTTGCCTATTTCTCACCACAAGTGTTTTTAGAAACATATTTTTATGCACTGTTTTACTGTGATTTGAGATGGTTTGTAACCAGCTGGCCGCTAAATTAATTTCCTGTATAAAAATGGCCAAACTCAACATTATCACCACACAGCTGTGAAAAACTTCTTTAGGTCAGAACAATGTCATACGTCTTAATTGGCTGCAGAAAGCAGGCTTGCTTTTCTAATCCATCAGAGAAACTTTTTGTCCTTTTGAAGGAGTTTTGAGTTAAATGCCCATGTGATGGATAGCAAACTAAGCTCATTCTTGACCAGACCTCAGTGTTTTAATCCCAGAATTCCTCTAAATTGTCTCCTTTCTATTACCTGCAGTTTTTGTTATTGGACCCTCACAATGGCCTTTTGAGTTCTTTTGGATTAATTTATTGATTTTTGTCCAACATGTCTGAGGTAGTCCGTAGTACAGTGTGTAGAGCATCCCTTCCTGTAAAGTCCTTTGTGTTCTAACTGAATAGAAATACTTATCTGTAGTTTCCTCACAGACACACGCTCATGTCTGCCCACTCTCTTTCTCACATACACGCATGCAGTTTCAAGTTGGACATGGAAGAAAGAGAAAGAAATCTTCATGCTCCGAACTCTGTCTCGCACGCAGCCTTTGAGTAGATTGCCTCCAAGTTGCACCACATGAGTACCCCTCCCCCTCCAGATGTGACAACTACCTAAAGTCTAGAAAGAAGGCAACAGAGACAGACAGACAGATTGACATTGAGAAAGCCTAAAATAATCGAGGAAAAAAAATCCTTTTCATGTTTCTAGGCTAGTGTTGCGAGTCTTTGGCTCACTTCTCATGGGAATGGCTTTTTGTTGTAGGTAGAATCAGTGTATCAATCAAAGCAAGGTCTAAATGAGACACAGAGGGATGCAAACGTAGCGGTGTTGCTAATTGATCGATAGCTTGTTCAAGGAATTAAAGAGAGGAGGCTTGCTTCATTAGCACAAATGTTCTAAATCTCTAACTCAACCTCCTTTTGGTGAAAATTGCCAAAGGGCACAATTCCAAAAAATAAAGAGGGAGAAAAAGAGGAAAAAAGAAAAAACAATCAAGGATTTAAAGAACCGACCCTTACTGTCATCCCTTTAAAACCGTGCAGAACTGAAATGGATTTTGTTTCTTACATTTTTGAGCTGATGCTGTTTTCAAAGAGGATTCCCCCTTTTTCTTCTTTCCTCACAACCACACACCAAAAACTAAAACTGTCCCTGTAACACAGCCCCATATCATACACATGGGCCACATAAAAATAAGACTTTACAGCAGCACATGTCATATTCTCTTAAGAGGGTGGCCATTAGTAGAAAAGAAACTGGACCGGGTTTAACTTGTCAGGCGGCTTCAAAGAAGACTGTGTGGGCCTCTCGGAAGCCTCCCCGGCTGATGGAGAATTATTGATTGTGTGTTCAGATATCTTGAGGCGCTGGTGTATAACACTGGGGTTTAAATTCAGCCCTAATGCTCAGCCCATGCATAATTTATGTAGTTCCCATCAAAAGGTAGTAGCAATGCAAACTAAAGAGGTCTCAAGAAGCTTTTTGTTGAAAGTTTTCACACATCAACAAGCTCAAAGCCCAGTATGATTTACAGCAATAGGTCAGAATCCATGAGAGGAAAAAACAACCAGTGAGCGGGGCAGCACTTAAATATTGGCAGAGGCTTTTGATCTAGCTGTGAAACATACACCATTATCTGTTATATATGATTTAAGGAATAACATCATCTGCAGAGTATTACCAACTTATTAATGGAACATTTTAAATGCATGGTCTATTGCTTTTTGTGGTTAATTTCTCATACATGTATAATGAGAATGGTGCAAGTAACACAAACACACAACTGGTGTTATGGGGTTTACTATTTCTATGCTGCTTTGCTTTCAGTCTTGCATGTAAAACCAACATGCATTCGTTGAATAATGAAAGGACCATTCACATATTGATCTGTCTGTCTGTATTGACCAACACTGCTCCCAGCTATGCTTTCCCACATGGTAAAGACATTTATTTAGACAGAGAGGCATATTTACTTGTAATTACTGAACACAATTGAAAAATGAGCTTTGCTTATAGGAATATCAGAATCATAAAGACCCATCTGAGTTGTCAGGGTTGTCTTCTGTAGCAAAAGAGACTAAAAGGGCATTCAGAGAGCACAGACCTTCGCTAAGGCCAAATATCCTATTTTGCAGTGTTAACAATTGTGAAAAATAATTTTTGTATCTGCCCTGTGATTTGGATTTGCTAAAAAATCCAATGGTTTCTTCCTTGCCCCTTGCTACACCTTTCCATCAAGTTTCATAAAAACTGGGGGACCATTTTTTCCCTAATCCTGCTAACAGTCAAACGAACCAAACTGAAAACAACTACCTTTAACTGTCAGCTCAAAGAATACTTCACCCAGAAAATTAGGATTTGTAAATCAATCAGTCATGCTGTGTTCCCTTAAGTTTGTGAAGCAAACTTAATCCTTCTGCATGCCTCCCTGAAAAACAGCATACATACAGTATATTGATTTATTGGTAAACATATTTTAGTGCACTGTTTAGCTGTTATACAAGAATTTGCCAGACTCCATTTCTAAGGTTTTTGAGTGAAAATGTATGTGTTTGGAAAGTACTGAGCATATGATTGATAAATGAGTGCTGGATTATACCTCACAGGTTCTGTGAGAGTTTGCAAATGGATGTTTTGATATAGTTTTGCTGTTGTTAAACACGGTCCCAAATCAATCAGTAAATCAATGTGTTCATTGTTTTCCATGAGGGCATGCATGGGAAAAAGCTGTCCTCACAAATTCAAATTGACTAATTGATTTACAAATGATCATTTTGTGGGTAAAGTATTTCCTTTAGGTCATTGCTTTTCAAAGTAAGAGACAGCAGAGGTGGTGCTGCTGCCTTTGAAAATCTGCCTCTCAGAGAGCGTCTCATTGCAAGAGTTATTGAAGATAAAAGTGGACTACTTTTGTAAAACCTTGACTCAACACAAGGCCACTTTGATGATTAAATATATTGCCTTGCTTCTTGTATTCTCAGTTTGGTAATGCTAAGGAGACAAGCCTATAGAACTTTTCCTGAAATGAAAATAGTATTTCACAAACACTCTACAAGGTAGAAGTGTCCCAGTTTACAAGCGCACCATCTACAACTGCATCTTATCTTACGGACAGGGAAACATTCCTGCCAACACATTTGTCGATAAAAAGTGTTTCAAAGCCGTCTAGCTTATTGGAAAATATCTGCTGACCTGTTCCTGACCTCCTGCTACAGTATAAAGAGATGTGCAGTCCAGATTTGAGCCTTTTTGACTGAAACTTTCTTTCAGACTGAAACTGAAATACTCTTTTTTTGTCTCAGGGGTGTTTACAGCTCGATTGGGTGAGTGTTTCTGTGATACAGTGTAGTTGCAGTAATGGAATATCTATATGATTATATGGACACTCCATTATTCACATCGCTTATTATCTCAAAATTATTACAAAATTCCATAATCTGAATCCAGCAATAATTAAACAACATCACTTGAGACTGTTTAAAACACTTTATCATTCTAGATTGGAACCACAAGGCAAAGCCATGTGAACAACTGGATAGCCACTTCAAATTACATCTTGGCATCTTTCTCTAAAAAATGCATGTTACAATTACTGAAGGGTCATCATCCACCTTTTCATAATAATGTGTTTTATAATAAAATATAATTTGCTCAAGGGTTTGACAATAAGAGATCATCTTATTTAGTGATTTCAACATTATTTGAACACAACTCATTTAAGGCCCCGTAAGGGTTACAGAGGATATTAAAAATACGTATTAATTAGATCTCCAGCAATAGTTAAGAATTTGCTGCAGGATTGTTGATCATAAAACAGTAGTCACTTACAAAATCATAAAATAAGGCTTAATTATTCATTAATGAAGCATTTTATCAGGAAAGCATTTGTTTTTCTGAGCTTCACAATTTAATCTATGCACTAAATTTAAAAAAATAAATAAATAAATAAACAAGAGTGTGTCTCTCTCAGGGCTGTGTGAAAAAAATCCCTACTACTATGAACAGCTTAAGGAGGAAAAATATTGTTAGGTGGCAGAGTTGTCTTCCTTGGCTAAATGGAAATATATGACCTCTGTGAAACAAAGACACCATGCTCTTAAATAGTATCTCAAATGTAGAATAGAACATGATAGGCAGACCTTTAACTTCCTCTGAAACAAAGTGATAAGCGCATTTCAAAAGTTGAGGCAAACTTTTTATATTAGCATTATTCGAAAAAAAATATGCAACAATAAATCTGTGAGGACAGTTCAAACTTAATTGAAAAGGAAAGTGCCTCAGTGTAGTAGACCCTTTTGATAACTATGTTACAAAATAAAACCCTCTCACACAGATTTTCGATATAGAACCAGCTGATACTGATTTACCCACATTCTCACTTAAAAGCCCAAAATTGACAAGATCATCAGATTTCTTAAGAGCTACAGGACCAAAGACAAATACAGAAAAGATTGATAAAGAATATCACTATCTGTCTCTTAATCAAGGTTATTAATCTGGCCACTACCCAGGGAGTTTTCCCACTGTCACAGAATGTGTTTATTACTTCTATCCATGAATCAAGAAATTAAGACAACAACAGCCATGCAGTAATCAGCATTCTCACTGTCATGTCCAAAGTTGCTGCGAAACGGAGAGAATTGGTTTTTCGATTTGCAACAGCTCAGTCTTTGTCACATTAAAAACATTATCCTGCTGAACTTTAAAGTATTTTTTGGAGATTATAAAAACTATTAAAGATGTTGTTGGTACTTTATTTCAACATATGGAAGGGTATAAAAACTTTCAGAGTACCACAGGGGTCAATTTTGGGACCACAGCTGTTCAGGTTACATGTCAACATCGATTCCTGAACGTTTTTTATGATATCCAACAAACTAGCACCCCACAAATAACATTTCTTACTTAACATACAGTTATGTACATAATGTAAATGTGTGTAGGTTAAGTTTAGGCAAGTTACATTTAGTTGTTCAGGTTAAAGAAACATGGTGACGAAGTATCTCAAAATAACGCAAAGTTTAGTTTAGTTTCTAAGGGTTGTGAACATCACCCTTCTGGGAAAAAATCCTGTGTATTTGACCACACCAACCAGCTTCTTTACAAACAATGGTCACATGATCACAGCCTGAGTTAATGAGTTACATATGAATTGTGGTACATTCGTTTCAGTGGGTATACACACAAAAGGTATATTCAAACAGCCTGATGTAAAAGATCTAACAGATATTTATCTCTGTCGATGAAATGGTCATTTGTGTCCATATGTGATTCACAACTTTCTTGTCTACAACAAGTTAAGTCAGTACAGTCAATGCTGTCAATACAGTACCTATTTATTTGGATAATTTATGATTTAAAATAGGTAGTTGACTAAACAATAAAAAAGTAGTAAGTTACTATAGAATCCAATTCACTGTCATATTCCTTTTCAATTTAAATAGCTATATAAGCTAATGCTTATTTTCTGGGAGCTAACCCATTGCATGTGCTTTAGTGTTATTTGGTTATCCTTTGTCTTGTCTTTCTCAATTTCCTTTAACATTTAACATCAACCTGCCCGAGGGACGGCAAATGAAAACTGGCCATTTGGCTAAATATGGTACATTTACACCACATAGACGTCAATTAATCTGCATTGTCCCTGAATAAATTGAGAATAATACATCCATTAGCTGCAAATGTGGCTGCTATATTTCTATATGCACTACAGCAGCTGTTGGGGAAAGCATCTTTATTTCTGAGTTGTCTCTCTTGAACAGCACTTGACACCTATGATGAGTCTTGTTGAGCATTGTCCTCAACATTCATGAATAAAAGCCACTGGATGTTTGAGTGCATATATTTGCACTGAAAATGTATACTGCATTTTGCACTTTATCATATCATGAGGGGTATAGGAGGAAGCTCTTAGGCAACACGGATACATGCAGAAAAGCTCAGGTCATACCATAACAGGTGGTGGAATGAGGAAAGAGTTTAACTTTTTTTTCTTTTTTTTTGCCTTTATTTATACGCACTGCTCATTATGCCCTCATGTGCGTCTGGCACCGTGGGAGGCCGGGTTTTGACAGTGCCCGTCCTCATTACTGGCAGGCAAGCACCTGAGAGATGAGATGCATCCCGACACCCGGGGATGATTCTCACCTCCATTAACACCAGCAGGGGGTTGCCATGATCTGATTACAGGAAGGGAATGAATAGTGAACAGAAATGTAGGGAAACAAGAGAGGAGGTAGATGAGAGAGGGCAGAGGAATGGACATAGGTGATGAAGCAAAGGAGAGAGGGAGGACAGAAAAGGAGGAGAGCGAGGCAGCGAGATGATGAAGGGGGGCGGTCGGTCGGGAATGCTGGGGAGTGTTGATGACAGCAGCACTTGTCTGGAGTGCATAAGCCGGCAGCCGTGGGGCCTAATGATGGAGGTCATTGGCACACAGATCTGTAAGGGCGGCTGGCTGTGATCAATACCACCTGATGAGGTGTCTGAGTTCCCTCTGATGTGCATCAAAATGGAATATGTTTTTCCTCCCGATTTAATCGATGGGAAGAGTGTGAAACTAATTTGGGAAAAATTGCAGGGGCATTTATTGATTAATCAAGCAGAAAAACGAGGGGAGCATACCAGGAGTCGGGGCCTTCCATATGTGAGGGCAACGACATGGTGTTTTGATTGGTGAAATGAATCGATATCATGAAATCATTGGCTGGCGCATAAAAGTTAGAGGGGCATGAAATATTTAAAGATGCCGTGGCAACAGCACCTGCAGATCCACAGAAGGCTGAATAAAAACAGACTGGCATCAATTTTGAATGCCAGACAGTCACATACTGGAAAGCACTCCTGTGGATGATGGGATTTCTTCCCCTTTCGAATGTTATCTTCCTTTCCCCATTCTTCTCATGTATACAACATTTTCAATATACAGTCAATGTGGTGCGCTTTAGTGCAGAGCATGCCTTATAGATTTCTGTATCTTTTCTCCACCATCACAAAAATCTCATGGTGCTCGCCCTGTTTTGCATTGTGGGAATGTGTTCGAGAATGGCTTTTCCATGGTGGAATGTCACAGTGGGGTCCTCTGAAGGACAGGAATTGTGAGTCTATAATCTCTCGTCTCTGTAGCGTTGAACCCCTAGGGAGAGTTGGATCAGGCCACTTGATTCAGTCTTTTAGTTCCACTATGGTGCACTATACCATACGCCAGTACAAAAGCCATCTCCCTTGTCGGAGAAGATGGAAATAACATCGGTGGGGGTGAGGGGGCGGCAGTGCTGCCACCGCCAACAGTCCACCAATGTGTTCCACATCAGAAAGCATTCATATTTTTCTGCCCTCAGAGCACATTTGGAGTGTTATGTAAAAATACGGCATCTAAAGGGAACCACAGGAAGCCTCACCTTCCTGATTCACTTTACAGAGAATAGACAGAAGATGAGAAATCTATATGAGGAAGAGATGAATATAAAGAAACGGGTCAAGAAAAGGGAAGGGGAATCCGGAACGGGGCTGGAATTTCCGGATGCTTATTTCTAGAGAATGAGATGGAAAGAAAACATGATGAAATGAGTAGCGAGTACAATCAGTCGACTTATGATGGGAAGGAGGGAAGGAGGAAGAGACAGAGAGCGAGGGATTTGAAGACGGGGAGAAGAGGGAAAATCAGTGATGCCCACTGAGGTCACTGAAGTGTCAGGGTGGAAGAACACTTTGTGACTTGCACATGCAATTTACTTAAGGAGATGTTAACGGTCTGGAGGCTACTGGGAGGCGGTTGATAAGTGTCTGGATCATGTATTGACCTCTCAGTGGCCTCACAATGCTGTTGATTGCTGGCTGGAGTCAGCAGGGAGGCTGGTGGTCTGGCTCTCACAGCTCCTGGGCTCTGAGTGTCTGTCAGTGGAGAGACTCGAGGCCATATTATTCTGAGTGGAAGTCCATTGGGTCTTGTTGTTTTGACCCACTACAGTCCTGTTTACATACTAATGAGAGATTTACTCTTCACACAACACAGGGGCTGAGCTGTATTAACGTTTCTCTTCGCTTGCCCGGGAGTTTGGTCGGCGCGTACAGTAATCCATAAAAACACAGCAATTTGAACACGGGTTGCATATCGTGAATCTCAGATGGTCAGCGCTGAAACATGTTTATGGATGCAACAGGGTAAAGTTGAGGCAAATCAATAGACTTTTAGCTGCTTGTTAGGAGTTTAGCTGGTGAGCTAGAAGGAACTGTCATGCAGTGCTTATGTCCAAAATCAATGCTTCTAGCTCATTTTGACTCAACATCTGTGAACTTTTAGAATTTTCATGGGTAATATAAAATATTATAAAACTTAAGGGCACTTGTGCATCGTTTTCCAGTGTATTGGTTCCTGGCCAAGCATGTAAAATGTCAGATAGTAGCCTGAGGTGTGAGGTCAGGTTTGTCTACATTTGCTTCTCTATTTTCAAGGATGGCCAAATTATTTTGTTTTGTGTTTTGCTTATTGACCACCTTGCTTTGGAATAAAAATGGCCCAGTACATATAACATTGTATAATTAGCACTCCAAAAATAGCAAATCATACATCATGAGGATGCTGGATTTAGACAAACAGGTTACAGAGGCACTCAGGTGTCAATTACGGTAAAAAGTATTGCAGTGCCTTGGCAACTTGCATTCATTATTTTTGGCACCTGGAACCCAAACTACTGTAACTTTTGGCTGCACCAGTCCCTCTACCTGTGCAGCTGTTCTTACTGTGGTTCATATAGACCCACTGCAATTCCTTAGGAATTATGTTCCTGTTGGATGTTTCTGCACCTCATGATTTACATCCAGTGCAAGCCAATGTGCCCTTTAAGTAGCGAAAAGTATGTTTGTTGAGGTTAGGTTTGTTTCCTGTCACAGACCTGCTATTAGTGTTGGCTA
Source organism: Plectropomus leopardus (assembly GCF_026936395.1). Classification (NCBI taxonomy): domain Eukaryota; kingdom Metazoa; phylum Chordata; class Actinopteri; order Perciformes; family Serranidae; genus Plectropomus; species Plectropomus leopardus. The sequence continues at coordinate 16,738,023 of NC_142189.1, read as the reverse complement.
ACCATAACCACAATCTTTCCATAAACATAATCAAGTGGTTCATTTATCTAACTCTAATATACATTTACAATATTTTTTTTTTCCTGGAAGCTTAAAGGGACAGTTCAAAAATAATCCAAAATACACATTCTTCCTCCCACCTGTCGTGCTATTTTTCGAAACTGATTTGGTTTCATTTGCCGGTTGTTGGAAATATTGGCTGTGAAGATGTCTGTCTTCACTCCACTATAATGGAACTAGATGGCACTCCACTTATGGTGCTCAATGCATCAAAAAATAAAGTTGAACCAAGCTACAGCCACAGATTGTGTCACTGCACAGTAAGTAAGTAAGTGTACATCTGCTCATGGACAAGAGGCTCCTGAAAATGACATTGCAAGATGTAAACAATAATGGCATCCTCCTCAGCAGAGCTGTAGGTGAGGTAGAAGTAAGGGCGCACTTTCTTCTGCACAGTGACACTTTCTGCAAGTGTAGTTTAGCAGAAAGAAAATAGTTCAGAATCTGTTGATTATCTTGGGTAACCGGGTCATGATTTCTGGGAACAGACATTGCTGCTTTGTTCTCAAAATGTGTTTTTTGGCACTTTGAGCACTACAAGAAGGTGCTCAATAGTTCCATTACACTGGAGAGAAGGCAGACATTTCAACTGCCGATATCTCCAACACTCTTCAACTCACACCAAAACAATCTAGATTAAAAAATGACACTACAAGAGGAAAAATATGTATTTTTGATTTGCCGTAAACTGTCCCTTTAACCATACTGTAGTTGCAATGTTCAGATATTGGTGAAAGACAGGATGTTTAAAGCATTGATTGGGTTTGCTCTAACATTGTGTTAGAACATACAGAGCAATCCATTATTCACTGACAATGTTTAGCTTGTTGGGGTATGATTCTCAACAATGACTGACAAACTGACTTATATCACAAGTAAAAAAAAACAACAATAACACTTAGCAGAACTGCCTTCTGTCCTGCACTGATATTAAAATATGTCAGTCATTCCAAGTATTCTTGAAAGACCCCGTGCCTTGTATCAGTGTGTAAATTCTGACTAGTGTGCAGCAACAATTGAGGGACAAACTTCTCAGATGTTTAGCCATTACACACAGAATATAGTGATAGAAATTCAAGCCACTTAAGGTACCCTCATATGTAACGCTAGGAAAATAATCCAAGAAACATCCAGTTACCAATTTCATGCTTTGGGTGTACAGGTCATGCATATTTCTTTAATAGAGAGCTGCTTGGGTGATACCAGGTTTGAACACGGTGACCAGTCAAGAGCCAAGGAAGAGCTTTAACCCGAGCGGTGTCTAACACTCTTGGACAGTTTATTTGACAATCCCCGTGTTACAGTGACTAACTCTGCCTCATGTTTGGCAGGTAGGCAGCCCTCAGAGCAGCCTCTAGCAAATCTGTGAACACTGGGAACTCAGGTTTTAGCAGGGCAATGGGGATGTAGACAGAGGGACTAGAAAGGCAGACCTGCATTTACAACCTGTTTGGGATTTGGCTATCGCACCGTGACTAACACCCCTGCTGTACCACATATGCTGCTGAATTTTAAGTCTGGCATACTGCAGGAGGTGCAGGGTTCGTAAGACCGGAGAACAAATGCCATCTGTTAAATAAACAAACACAAAATATCCCGCCATCATTTCCCATGCAGGAGGAAAACTTTTTCAATCCTTGAAATGAATGCATGCCATTACGCCTCAACTCCAGACGGCCAATTATGTTTTATTCTGGCACTTAAAGTTTGTGAAGGAGTGCAGGATATTGCCCATAATATATACACAAGCAGGCTGCCGCCACAGGACCACTGCTTAAACGGGCCCCTTGGGGGTCCTGAGGTGGGGAGGTAAGGTACCACCTGCATGTGTCTGCTCATACTGTATCTGTGCCAATTACTCACTGACAGACAGCGAGAGGAGCCTGACAGGCCATCGCCGTTTGGCAGATGCCACGCACAAATGCTTCGCACCGGCTCGACGTCAACGGATGGGGCAGAGACGAGGCCTCGCTCTGACAGCTCAGTTGGACCAGGGCCAAGGAGGCAAATATAAGAGTCATGGCAGTGGTGAGAGGTGGGGTATAGCGGAGGAGGGGTAGTGGGGGGATTAATATTACATTTGTCTGTCTAAAGAGTGTGACAGGAGTATGACAAGCAGCATATGAATATTGGGAGAAAGTTTGTAGGGGTGTCTCAGTGTTTTGAGCATTAACTATTTATGAGGTAGACAGTACGAGGCGGGGATTTTAGCGTGTTTGCCAAAGGCTATGTGGTAGCTTAGTGTTTGAAATTTGGATTTTACGTAAACCTGGCACTTACTCATGCAAGCTAAGAATAAAACTAAGCAGCAAAAATAATGAAGCGAATCCTACCCCCCCGGCCCCCAGACACCATCCATCCCTCTGTCTTTCTGTCCATCTGTTTTTTCCCTCTCTCTATTTTGACTAACCCCCCCTTTCTTTTCTTGCGTGTTGTATTGAATTCATGGTTAAAAACTGTCAGACATGGTCATAAATTTGCTCATTGTATCCTGCCATTGTTATGCAGATGAGGAGGAATTCTGAAGGCAGCAACTGTATCCTTTTAGTTACAGTATCACCAGCACTAACAGACGCGCTGCCGATAGTTTCATGGCTGTAAAGACATTGAAATAGTTTGATTCCAACCCAAATATGATTCTAATGGATCTTTTTATCTTTTCTAGGACAAAACTAACTGCAGATATTTGTTTTTGAAGCACTTTTCTTCATTTTTAAATGTTTTTATAGCAAGTCTATGAAAAACAGGCCTCTGGTTATAGTTTATATTCCAGTTATAAATTCATTCAGTGCTAGTGAGAGAAAAGAGAGTGTAAAAGAGCCCCAGACAGGCAGACGGGGTCTTTGTTCAGGGTTCAGTTATTAAGCAATGCCACTGTGAGATCCAAAAGAGAGATTCAAAAGAGTGACACAGACAGATTTCATCCTGAATAAAAGGGAGCTCCAGTGTGAATCCAAAAACAGCATGTGCAGCAGTAAGATTGGATGGAATAGAGGAGAGGGAATGGATAAGCACCCTTATCCTCAAGGTGCTTCTGTACGCCAGTGTGCTGGAGAGTGTGTACGTGCTACCAGTGTGTTTGTGGGTGATTTTCAAAAGGTAGAAAGAATGAGAGGGGCCTCCCCTGTGACACCAGCCACCTCTGTCATTCATGTTTCACATATGACATGATTACAAACACACACACAAATGCACAGAAACACACCCAAATATAACAAAGAGCCTGGCTACAGCTTTGTCTGCACGTCAGTGGCTTGATACTCCCAGAAGCCTGGATGGCTTGCGTGACACCGTCACAGTATCCCAGCATCCCCGCAGGCAGCCTTGGGACAAGAGGCTCATCATCGCTCCTCACACTCCCAGGTGAACGGCAGGGGGGTCACACAATGATGAGGAGAAAGGAGTGGAGGAGAGGCAATAGACCCGAGGCCTGTTGTGGAGATGAAGAAATATCCCACATCTGCCACAGTGGTCGCTCAAGACAGGCAGGGTATAGCCTAACACACACAAAAACGCATCCACACGGACACGGACGAGAGAGCTACACAGACGGGCAGTTCTGTCACCAGCGATTACCCTCCTGCCATTCTGACATGGAGAGATTGGGGCCATATGAACGCCTCTGTAGCCCTAAGCGATGTTTAGGGGCAGGAGTTAGAGAGATGCTCCAGTCGCTGCTTATGAGGGGTCATAATCAGATGTGAAAGCTGTCTTGTACGCTTACAGGCAGCATTGTAGCGAAAAAGCTCCACTCGCTGTAATATTGATGCCGTTTTTCAGCGGGTTGCACTAAGAGGATGGAAGGAAATTGGAAACACATTAGCAACACCTGATAGCTTTGAACTCATACAGAGAGGAGGCTCAGAATGTTAATCATTCAGCAGGATTACCATCCCAGTGGGTAAATGATGGGAGGAAAGAAACAAAATCATAGCACTGGTGACTGCATAAAGAGATAGCGGCTTTAGTAAACATGTCCTGTACTACTGAACTGATTATTGTGGGAAAATAATAGCCTTTAGTCTGCTCTCACACCAAAAAAAGAAAAGAGAAAATCACGCTTTTGCTCTCATCAGGTATGCAGCAAAAACTGTATTTTCCTTTTCCCTGTGGTTTTGACATAAAAATCTAAATGCAGACTGTGGAACAGGATGAGATGTTTTGTTTTCTCTGCCTCTTTCCCAGGAGTCATTGCAGTGGAAACTATTTATTAACTAGATGCTGTGTTGGCTGGTCAGTTGGAGCTCTGTAATAGGTCGGGGGGAAATGCTTGTGGAACCTTAGATTTATTTGATGCCACTCTCAGGTTTTCCAATCTAGTGCTTCTTGATGGTTCCAGCGCTCACATATAGAGGGGCTGAAAATAGCAGAGAGCACATCTCCGGATGAAAGGTGCCTCAAGGGTGGCTATCAGGACTGAGGAACACAAAGTAAGCGCACCTCACTCACATGCACACCCCAGCCCTCGGGGTCTTTGGGAGTGATAAGAACTGACAGTGGTTTGTGTGCAATGAGTACTTCTGTGTTTGTGATCTGCAGCTACTGGGCAGCCGTCTTCACAAACCTCCACCATCCACAGCTGACAACATGAGCCAAAAGATCTCTGAATCACAGCGCAAAGTATTTTCTTTGTCTAAATCAAGACACGGGGGACCGTGTGCTGTAATGCGCAAACACGCGAGCTTCCAAAATGTTGCAAATTGTCGGCACAGTGGAAAAGCTGTAAGCAATCAATGATAGCAGCTAAAAATATGTTCTAGGAGAACATTAAACCCAGCAGCCATTAAAGGGCTGCGGCAAGGTACGTACATCTTAACCAGAATGCATAATTAATATGTGCATTAGACACTAAACAATGGTTAATGATTTCAAAGTGCTGACCAGTAAAATTGCATGCATTTAAGACTGTCAGATGAAGGTCTAGGCAGTGTAATTTTGAATGGTTACACTCATGTACCTTCGGCTCTCCTCCGTGAGATGCATTCATGTCACAGTAATGGGTCACCATATGCATAAATTATGAGAGAGCTCTCCCTTTTACATTACATGCAAATAACTGAAAGTACAGTATATGGTTCTTGAAACGCTCACAATCTAAAAAATTCCATATTTCATGTCTGTAAAAGTTATGAAAACTTGCAAATATTAGACGACTTTTATATAGTTGAAATTTTCACCTTCTCCTCTCATTAAGGCACCCGCGAGCATGTGGTTTGCACCGTAATGACTATGAAAAATCATATCAATTAATGACACATCACTGTCATTAATTCATATATGCAAATGCCACATACAATACCCATCATTTCAAATGGCTTGAAATGATAAATTCATCCCTATAATTATGGCGATGATTCAAGTCAATGAGCAAACAAATTTCATTAATGGATTAAAAGCTAAAAATGGTCTGTTATCCAGCACTTAGAGGGAGGGGATTAGCCGGCAACCATATTAGACTTATCTTCATATGCAAATGAAAATGATTAGCAATCACTGGTTCCCCTGAAAGCAACGGCGGCAAATAAAGAAAGTTACTGAGGTCGAAACAATAATGTTAACTACTGGAGAGAAATTAGTTATGTTTTTAACTAGGAGGTACAGTCAATCAAATGCTAATGTTAGTATTGCTGCTGATTTGGAGCTTGTTAGGTGAATCGGAACAAAAGAGAGCAAAGCTGAACACAATGCCGAACAACATGCCTGAAAAATCCACTTACTGTGAATCCAACAGAAGTAACTACAGTGATAAACTATCTCCACAACAGGGACTGTGAGACAATGGGTATTTTTTTGGCACAGATGACTGCATCGGTGCCATGCATCTTTCTATTGGCATTCCACTTATATTGGCTCCACAATGGCCTTTGATGCCTGCCTGAGCTCGTATTTAGGTCTCTGTGCCTGTCGGCGGCAGCTGCTGCTGCTGCCCTTAGCATCAAAATGCAGCACTTCCCCTCAGTGGAGCCAGGCAGCTGATAGCCCTTATCTCATCTCCAGCAGCACGAGCTGTTGGACTGGGGGCACGCTGTACCTTCCTGGTCCCTCCAGCTCTCTAACAACGCTTTCTCTCTGGGTGAATGGTCTCTGAGGGCTCAATTTAGACTGTGGATGGTCACCCCTGCCTCAGATTAATGTTGGAGCGCTGGGCCAATTCACAGGGATTTGCTCTGGCATGTTCAGTAGGCTGTGTTAAAGGTCTTGGAGAAACAAACTCTGACACGCATGTAATGGTTATACAACTGGATTCACTTGCATGAACAGTCTAGCGGTCACTGGCTTGACTGATACTTCCTCTTGCCCTCTCGGTCCCCCTGACAACACTTCAAAATTGGGAGTTATCCTCAGATGTATCTAGCAGGTTGAAAATCTCTCCTGCTTCAAATTGGATGTGCAGACAGACCCTGTTGTTAATCTTGAATTCATGAAGGAAAGCTTGAAGAAAACCTTAATCCCTTGCCTCGTTATAAAAACATCATGGCACAAATTATCTACAGTATTAGGGCATGGTGAAAGTTCTTTTAATCTCCAGGGGTCCACAAAGTGCTCTGACTGACTGAGCCTGAGTAGAAAAAAACTCACACACCGGGAGGACTCACATTGACTACTTGTCAAAGTTTCTTAGTGCAGCCAGCTCTGGGCTGGCTGCTCTGATGCAAGCACCTCTACCTTATCATCCACCTTCTGCTGTGAGGAACTAATACGGCATGGAGGAAATCTGTTTTCCTTCGACAGATGATTGAAAAGGATCAAGCAAAAAGGGGAGAAGTCACATTGCAAATATGAAATCGAACAAGTATGGCTCAGTATTGTAGAGTTGGGTTGTTTACTGGTTTTATTGGTCTGGTCCGGTGTATTAGCTGACAAGGTCAATGTGACTGCTACTATAATTCTCACTGAAATCAAAAATCGCACATGTTAATGTATTTTACTGCTTTTGTGCTGCATTTTAATTGTAAATTGTGCTTGCTCTTTGCTGCTTGTATTTATTGTTGTAAAAATGTTTATGCTGCCCTCTTGGCCAGGTATAAACCGACATTTATCATTCTGGCTAAATAAAAAGGAGTAAAAGATGGGGTGTCCAGTGACTCAGTGGATAAAGCAGGCGCCCCATGTATGAAGGCAGTGTCCTTGCCACAGTGGTCGTGGGTTCGATTCCAGCTCACGGCCCTTTGCTGCATGTCATCCCCTCTCTCTCCCCCTTTCACGCTATCAATCATCTGTCCTATCTAATAAAAATGCCAAAAAATAATCTTTTTTAAAAAAAAGTTAAAGTAGTACATCCTCAGCAACCTGTGCTGATGGCATTACAACGCTAAATCCAGCTTGTATACGTAACATCTTGACAACATGATTACTATAATATTATGACATGGCAGAGTAAGTGTCTCAAGAAAACCAAAACTGCACCAATATGGCAACATTTTGGATCGAGAGCCGACAGAAAAGGTGCCCTCACTGGCTGCAATGCACCGTTTTGAGCCGAACTTTAACCAGACAACGTGTTTCTACAAATTCTTGTCACTCATTTGGAAAGCGCCACAATACAGGCTGATTCATGAAGATGAGATGAGGGATTATCTAAACCATACCTTCTTATTTCACTACAAAAAAAAAAACCCAAAACAAAATAAGTTGACAGGTGCTTGGAACTGCTTGATTGAAAAGTTAATCAAGTGGTTCAGTTGTCAGAGCCCTAGGGTTGGGGAGTAATGGAATACAAGTGACAGTGTTATGTATTCAAAATACAGAATATGAGTATCTGTATTACATTACAGATAGTTTGAATCTGTGGTATTTTGTATAGAGCCACAGTAGGCTACTCACTTATCTTTTACATCTCTAGTCTGAACCCGAGTGCACAGCTGATAGGTAGCCTACATGGTTTGTTTACATGATGCTCCAGAAGTGCAAAGGCTAATTTAATGGATTCAGTGTGGACAGAGAGCTCTGATGTTATGCGATGCAACGTGTAGTCGGACACCCACTTGTTGTTAATAGACAATGTCATTATGTTTCACTCAGGAGGGGCTGCTGAGTCAAGCGCAACATGTAGTTAAATTTGGTATAAAATTTTTACACTAGCCCCTCTCCACAGCATTGTATTAAAAATGAATAGATATCCCTTCAACTGATAAACTACAACTTAATTCCACCCCTTAGTATTATCAAGACTCAAACATGGCTGAATTTCTTCACTTTTTGAAGGATTTGCTTACTTCTCCATAAATAAAGCATTTTATGTTTCAGCCAATTAATGTTTAGAGAGATAGTTAATCATTTCAGTGGAGGGAAATGGTGGCTTGGGGTGAACTTTATTGCTTCCACTTGTAAGAGACCCTTGTAGTCACCATGCATATATATTTACCAAACACTTTTATGCAAAATCAAAGCAAAGAAAAGGGCAAGAAATGGCAGTTAATCTAAACATGCTAGGTCTACTTTGTAAAACTGCTTGCACCCAACCCAAACTCTAAAACCTTTGTGAATATAAAAGTCATTTTTAGCGCTTTCACTGTAAAAAGGAGATATCAGTTTGTAAAGTGGGAGTAAAAGTCATGAAACCACTTAAAACATTACATGTTTAAATTTTCCTTTTGCCATATAACTAAGTGTAACATGCTCCAAAGCGGTGTTTGACAGACAAAACTAAAATTACTGATGCTCTCACATTCGAAAATCCTATTACTATGAAAGCCTCTTATAATTGAGTTAGAAATTTCACAGTCTATCACTAATCATGCACTGCGTACATGTTCAAAGTCAGTTTCCATGTCAGACACCGTCTAATCCCTCCTTTTAATGTATCCGATCCAACGGTCCCCTTCATTAGGCTGCCTATAGGTTCCTCTTCGTCTCTGTGCTATAATGAAAGGAGAGTGTATGAAATAGGGGTGGAGGGAGTGTTTGCTCTGGAGAGAAACAGCAAAGTTTTTTTTCTCTCTTTAGACTGTGTCCTTATTAGGGCTTTTCTTTCCAAAGCAAGGTCAGAGCGTCTACCAACTTTCAGCTTTATTGGCCGTGGGCTTGTCCTCAGGCACTAAGTGGCTCTCACGCAACACCACAGAATGCAACCTCTGATTGTACCTTATGTCTCACTCTCACTTTTTTTTTTTCATGTTACGCATTAGAGTTTTCTCCCTCTCAACTCATCTTCCTCTCAGTTGCTTTCTGTATTGAAGTTTTCCCGCAGCTCGCCTCTTGCCTCCACCCAAGCAGCAGTATGGCTCCTCTCTCCTCCAATCCTCCTCATTAGATTCTCCCTGGATAACCTGAGAAAAAGAGCTCTTCTGTCTTCTTCTCCTCTCCATCATAGCCTCTGCCACCCCAACCACAGGATTCATCTGCTGGCGACGAGTGACCTTTGACACCAGCGCCTCGCAGGCAGGATTACCATTGAGTCCAGCTCAGGCTTTGTTCCCGGTAGCCGAGGGAGCAGAGAGGCTCTTTAATGAAATTCAAACTTTGGGTATGAGGAGCCATAGACATCTGAGGACCTTACTTCCCCTCACCTCAGTCGCAATGTGTGGAGATCAAAAAACCTTGAGCCAAGCGGCATAGAGGAATGTTGCTCCACTCTGTGAATGCACAATGATGATGAGAAACAATGGGAGGCTTAGGTGAGAACCAAGGGTTTTTGAAGGACTCAAATATTCTTGCAAGTGCTGTCAATTACCGTTCCATTCTCCCTTTCCAGTAAGCTGAAAACAACCATTAGTTCAGCTGGAAAAAGTTGAACTTAAAATAAGATATAAAAGGGGATAAAAAAGTCATAGCACGTAATATAAGTTAACATCTCTCATTTTCATTTAGTGCTCTGGGAAATGTACCAAACGGGCTGAGGCCACTGGGTTTATCAGTCTGTCAGGCCCATCTGTGAAGCCATCCATCTTCTCACTTGAGGTGCCGAGCCATAATAACTGTGGATTCCATATGTTTCCTCGCCCTTTTCCAGATTGTGTCAAAGAAGTTTAAGTGTTTTCATTTCCACACAGTTCATCTCTGTGTAACACTGCAGGTGGAGGCTTAACTCGACACAAGGCACACGCAGAGCAGCTTAGCGTGCAGGGTAAAGGAAAATCATGTCTCAAACTTGTGCCATTTCCACAATCAGCTGCTTATATACACATATTTATTTTAGGCATATATGCCAATGACTGATTACTGGTGATGCATAAAAAAAAGACACCTGGCAGAAAAGGGCATTTCTAATAATGGCAAATATATTTATGTCAGAGTGTGCTGTTAGTCACTGATATACTGCTAAAGATTCCTTTTAAAAGTAACATATAATCATATTAACTTCATATTCCATCACATACACGAAACATCCACAATTAGAGTATGCAATTCAATCCCTACAGCTGGACCAGGCTTTAACTGTAAGACCTGTGTGTGAAACGTGTGATAATATTTTTCTGTTGGAATTGTGGTTGGAAAGTGTACAGGAAAAAAAACCTTGCCATGGCAACAGCTGTTGGGATTATGGTGCCTGCTGTACTGAGATCTGTCAAGGGGTCTCTGAGAGCTGGGATTTGTGAAATTGTCAAATCTGAGAAATTGGTGAGCCACAAATGTAAATCATCATCTAACTGTTAAGACATTCAGCAAATCTTACAAACACGCAGCTACTATGCAGGAAAAAAAAAAGATTTGGTTCCATCACAGAAAAATTAAACATAATAGTCACAAAATGACACAAAATTTGAATTTCAATGTCTATACTGCTGACATATATGAGGGATGATTCGTCTGGAAACAAATATTGTTTATCAGTCCTTCCATCTTTGCAGTGCACCTGTCAGAAAACTCTTTATTTATTTTTTTTAAAAAAAAGACTGAAAAGAAGCACGTTAAGCTTCTCCATACAATATATTGAGATGAGTCTCAAAAATCATAAAAAAAAAGAAAAGAAAGAAAAGAAACACAAAATCCTAGAGGCCTCATCAATCATCAGGGAGGGGGCTCCATAGCTTGAAGCCCTGCTCTGGTTTTGTCACTGACGAAAAATGGCTTTCCATAGAAAAATGAGCGAGATCACACGCGCGCACACACCCTGGTCCTGTATTGATTTTTATGGCGGATGGTGGGGCTGGTGGGTAGTGGAGGCAATGCTCTCAGAGCAGATGTCTAATGGTGTTTAGAGACTCTCCACTTTATCAAGCCAGGCCAGCACTGACAGTTAGATGCTGGAGGGCAATTAAAATTAAAGCCTGCCTGATTAGAATATCATATTCATCTGGATGGTAATTACTATGTCTGGCTCCGTATAAATAATTAATTATGCAAAACCCATGCAGCTGCCACTGGCTAGAGTTAACTGACTTTCTGTCAACGTCTCACAGTTCTAGAAAGGATAAAGAGATTTGGGAAATAAGCTCTTTAGCCGCTATCTGGAAGCCCGCTGGGGTGTGCATGCAGCGCCCATTGAAACAGTGGCAGCCTGCCCTCTGTGTGCAGGTGGCTTCACCAAGACATTGTGGGGGTTTCCTTTTTGAAGATGTATTCCGTTTTAAAAAGAAAACACTCTCTTTAAGGACATCCTCTTTCTCGTCCCCTCTGACTCCTTGGCTCAGACTCAGCTCTCGTCTCACTTGGTGACATAGTCTGTCTCGCCGTTATTTATCTTTTTGAAAAACAGCTCTGCACCGCACGATTCTCTGGTTTTTATTTTTCACTCTAACCACAACATTAAGTGGAGACTCAGTAATTAGTCTGCATTAGTAATTAGTCTGCATTTCCTCCCTCTTGTTAAAATTCATTGATGTTTGATTGCATCATCTCTGTCTATGTGCACTGGCATTCTTAAGCTTGTTAAATCAATATGTGTGATCGTATTTTGTTAATATAACAGCTGATTACTGATTATGTTCTATTTAGCCTTCTGTGAATTTTATATTGAATATGAAAGTGTTTTGTTTATAAAGAGCAGAGATATTTCACTGAAGGGATCTTAGAGTATTTTATTTATATAGTGTAGCCCTACATTAGATATAGTTGCCAGTTTATAAGGTTCACATAGCTAAAACAAATGCACTCTGGACCAGCATTTTGGTGCTGTTAAATCATATTGCATTATTCTGAGAGGATTTTGTCAACACCATTTATATCAATAAGGGTAGAATAAACATTATAAACACCTCTAGCACAATACAATTTCAACAGCACCACAGACTATAGTCATCAAAATGTCCATAACATTGATTAAACACCCACACATCCACTCTCAACTAAAACTGGAGCTATAACCGTGAAGAAAGGATTTATGGCAGGGCTGTTGTGTTAAGGCCCAGACACAACAAACCGTCCCTTTATATCACCTGTGTCTCAGTCCAAATGTTGCACCTGAACACAATGCAAAGACTACTGCCAATGGCCAACTAGCACATATGAGGACATAACTCGCCAAACCAGCAGGTGGCAGTCATCTGCATTTGTGATTCAAAACAGGAAACCAGAAAACCAGTAGGATTCAAGACACTAGTTAGCCAGTTAGCACATTGACACAAGATCACATTGAAAGAACAAAAGATATTTACCGTGTACTAGCAAACAATCACACTTACAGTTTCTGCTAAGAGCTCAATGGCTGAAAGAAAAATAATCGAATATAAAAAGTTTGCTTCGATATCACATTATCTTGACTTTAGCCAGTTGTTTGCATTCCTCACTTTTGTTTCTCTTTTTGTGCACTAAGCTAAACTGCCAAAGCATAATGCCATTCACAGATGGGCTTTGCCATCTCCAACGCCAATTTAACATGAATCAGCTAAAAAAGCCCAACAAGGGACAACCGCTGCCAACAGTCTGGGACAAAACTTGGTTTGTCAAGACCCTAATGCCTGGGCCACACGGCCTGCGTGAGCAATGCATGACTGCTACCTCGCTGAACTGCCGTGACTTGCACGCTGACATTGGTCACACAGACAGCATTGTAGCTGTGGTGCTGCCTGCTGCAGGGCTGCCTGCTTATGTTTTTCCACAATTAAAAACCAGTACTGCAAACACTGTCCATAGTACAGCCTTGCATATATATATATATATATATATATATATATATATATATATATATATATATATATGTGTGTGTGTATATGTATATAAATTATGGCTAAGACAAATATAGACATTGAAACTTTAGTGAACGGCGGTATGATGTCAATAGGATTATCAGAACACCATTTTCATGTTTTATTTATTTCATGCCTTTTAAAAAGGCAAGACTCCTATTCTGTAGACGTGCCACAGCTGAGCAGCAGCCAAGCTGCGCCTGAGCAGAACTACTCACATGGACACTGTGGCCTGGGCGTCAGACTGTGGTCTCCATACTGAGCACACACAGAGAAACAAGTGCAGCTTTACAGTAGTTTGTTAGGATATTTATACGGTCCTGTAGCACTTGTTGGGAAGTGATATTTCTCAAATGATTCTTATTGAACTAATGTCTCCTGACAGATGGATATGCTGTTAATGCATGAACAAAATCCTGCAAAAAAAATACATTTGAACTGTTTTTCCTAGATTACCTCACTGTAGATGTCTCCTGTTCAGGCAGTTAGCCAGACCATTAGCAGAGCACCACCCCCGAAAACGTGGTTCTACCATCCAAACATCTCTTGAATATAACAAGGTGAAATTGCCAGAGTATCTTGTGTCAGAGGAGATAATTAGAAACACTGGCGGTGGAGGAGAGGGCTGGGATGGTCAACAGAAAGAAGAGACGACAGCCACAGGTATAGTACATTACGTCCAAAGCATTCTTTCCTGATTAAGATTTCTAATCACGCAAATACAAACAATTAGCAAATGTTTAATAAGTGAAGCTGAAATCATGTTCTTGGTGTACACTTCATTACTGTGACCTTCTCCAAAGACATCCATAGCTCACAAATTAGCTTCATGCTGTTAAGGACGTTAATATGGTAATCAAATGCAGAAGGTTATATAAGCAGTGAAGGTTATTCCATTTCATGTGGGAGAATGTGGAAAAGGAAATTGGAAACAGAGCAAAAAGACCTCAAGATCACTTAGCGTATTTATCAACCTTTACATGTCTCCTCGGTTACTCTTTCACATTCTCTCGCGCAGCATTTAACCAAAGCTAATTGTAACAGTATGCAAAGGGAGCGGTGCTGACGAGCTAGAAAAGTTAGAAGCCTACCATGTTGCATAAATCATGTGATAAACATGGGAGTGCTTATGAACTCTGAAGTTTTCTGAAACCAGATTTTATTGGCTTGGGAGTCTGTGCAGCATTACCTCTGAAACCACAATTGCAGCTTGGGGACTAAGTTTGCCTCCCTGTCTGGAAAAAAAAAATCTCAAATAAAGCAGCTGTGCCTCCACATTATTTGCAGCTTTTAGCTTGATTTATAATTCAATAGAAGGTGCTAGAATCAAATAAACAATCACGGTCACTTTGTGTTAGAAGCCAGTTTGTCCATGAGCATGCACCGAGGCGCTGGTGCTGTGTGTTCTCTGATGTTTTACTAATGTTACCATTGATTTTAAGGTTCCAGTGACCACTGGGATAAGGTAGCTAATTATGTTCGGCAATGTTTTACTTGATGTATGCATGTTTTCCCTCTTAGCCTCGAGGACTCTGTGGTGAGAGATGACTTGCTACATGCATTCTTTGATAATCTTTTCACAGTGGGAGGTTTGGTGATTATGGAGATCTCAAGGCTGAAGCTGTGGGATATAAGCTCCAAATAAGCATCATCCCGCCACTGTAGAATTGGCTTGAAGACAATGCCCCAGTGGCTTTAAAAAAAAAAAAAATGTTCAGATTTTAAGTTAAATAATGATGTAAAGTTTTTTATTTGATATACTGGTTTGAAGTTCGCAAAAGTTGGGCTCAGTTTTTGAAAGTGGGACAACAAATCTGTCGAACGAAACAGACGATGAACGTACTGAACATTGTTAAATAAAAAGAAAATATCTGCTCTGACATTTGAAAATTAAAACAGAATGTCTAATATGCACATTTTATCCTCCGAGCCAAGCGTATTTTGCCAGAAGTATTGTTGAGTCAACAAACGACTACAGAAAATCTGCAAATCACTGAACTATCAACCAGTAAATCAGTCAATATTGTCTTTCCTGTGCTCTCAATTCTAATGTAAAACAGCCCCAGGATGGCAGCCCACAGCTCCATCCTGGCCTCCGCAAACACTTCTGGAGGGGCACCTGGCGTTGCTGGCACGCTGGACCTCACCATGGGGAAGGAGGGTGAGGTTTTTGGCTCAGACTCTGAGCTTCTGTTTGCAAGGTCACAGCTGCCTCATTGGTGGCTCCCACTGCCTTGTCTGGCACCGGTGCAGTGCGTGTCCTCCGCTGCCATTCTACAAGAGGCAAAGCATCCCAACTTCCTTGTGACGGCAGTTTCAGACGGCGTGTTAGCACATGTCATCAACCCCAGCACACAGTCATACCACTGAGGGGGCTATTCTGTGCCAGGAGAGGGAAAGGGATTACAAGCAAAGGTGAGGAAGTGGACTTGCGGCATAGAGATGTATCCTACACATCAGCTGGATCTGTTTATTCAGTGTTTGTAGAGTGATAGATTTAGATCTTTCAGCACAGCCGCAGAAAGGAGAAATAGGCACCCACCAACACAGACACAACAGCTGCTGATAATAAGGTGTGTCATCCAGCTTTGCCCAGACTAAGACAAATGACAGTTATGTGAGCAGAGTATAAATGAAGTTCCCAATACTTTTCTTTCAATATCACTGCTATCTTTGGGCTCAGCACAGCACCTGCTATGGGCAGATATTGACTGGAGGAAAAGGGAAAGGGGGGGGTGTTAGGTGCTACAGGATCGTGGCAACCGTCCACAGAGCACTTCCCCATTCCTTTGACTGGATGTTGAAAGGCATGATTCCAGCCAGGGCGGGTGTGGGTGTGGGTGTGGGTGTGTGTGTGTGCGTTGAGGGGGTGCGTTGGGAGGTTGTTTGAAGACTTAGGAAGAAAAGCTCAGGGAAAATAAATCAAGACTGTTTCATGTAAGATATGAGATTTGCATTGAGCCTTTTCAAATGAGCCCCTTTATGTTTGAAAATGACTGACAGTCATAATAGCCGGTCGACTCGCAGAAAGAGGAGAATGGAAACGGGCAGGGAGCCAAATCTACTTCCCTCACGAAAGACACAGACTTTTGAAATAAAGCAAAGAGCACCGGACCAGCTGATTTCAGTTTAGCACAGCTCATAATGTGGAAGAAACTAGGAGCTCTTCCTGTCTATAACTGCTACATATTCATAGTTAAAGAAAAAAAAAAAGAAATATGTTTTGGTTGCCCCAAGTGAAATAGCTGAAGTGCAGGAGCCTCCCTACTAACAAGATTGTAAATTAGCCACAAGGACAAGAGGATCGAGAGAAGAGAAGAGAAGAGAAGGCGGGAAAGAGGATAACTGGTGCTCGTTGGAGGGAAGAAAAATACTAGTGGACCATGTATGTGTATGGGTAAACTGCTGCTGAAAATCTAAATGTACATTCCTCACATTTGGCTACATTGTTAAATCGCACACAAATTCACTGTCCTGGTATCAACTGTGACTGCACATAAATAAATGTATACAAAAGCCATAGTTGTACATATTAGCAGTGCCAAACCTAGCACATTCGGGGCCCTAGGCAAGCAGCAGCTCTCCCACCCCACCCCCCTCCAAAAAATAAAATAAAATAAAATAACAATAAAAACTATCTTCTATATGTATTGTATTACGAACAAGAACTACTGCAAACATTGTTAAATGTTGATAGTTTACTTGAATTTAGGTTGTGACATTGGGTCACCAAATTCCATATCAAGACAACATTTAATGCCAACAACAACTTCCGGTTGAATAAAGATGACAGATGACGTTGATATTTTGTTGGTTTTAAGTTTTGTTGTTAAGTGTTGTTGGGTCGTGGTTGCATTGATGCCGTGGTCCTACTCGACACCAGCTAATACTGACATTATTATTAGTCATACCTCCACTATTATTATACACATGATTGTTACTGCCACATACAAAAAATGCAATATTTGCATATAATATTTCATGGTATCATAGCTTATATTTATTAATATTCATATCTATTACTATTGTTATATGTTATATTAGTGTTACTACTATTGCTGCTGTGCGTCTCTACCCCTCTCTCTCCTTCTTTCTAATGTTTCATTTTGTCATCTACTGTAATTTTATTGTTCTTTACAACATCTACTGCAAGTCCGTCCGTCCTGGAAGAGGTTGACTACCGCACAATGTGAAATTCCATCTTCATTAGACATTTAAAATATTGCCAAATTCATTTCATTCCAAAACCAAAATTTAATATTTGTCTCACGTAAGAGTCCAACATCCTTCTGATGTCATATTTGATGCCTGGTGTCAGTGGGAAGAGCTGATGAGAAATCCACACAAATACATAACTTACTGTAGCTAACAAAAAAATAATAGGGTGGGACCCTAGGTGGCTGTCTTTGTCCCCTATAGGAAGATCCGCCACTGCTGATTAGTGTGTATTTGTGTGTCGGTGTGTACACACTTGTATACTGTATCATACAAGAACATGCAACAGAAACTTTGACGCACTACATAAAGAGTCGCCAGACTGTGACCACTTTTACTGAGGCAGGGCCACGCTTGATGCGGTGTTTTCATTCACATGGTGTTGATTCCAATTACACCAGCACCAGCATGTTTGAGATACACTGAAGAACCATTCATTTGCAAACAGCCTGTGTTGTAATTTGATGCCTCTGGAGTGGATGTGTTGTTGGTAACATCATCCTGTCGTAGTGTCAGATCAGTTTGAGGCAAAAGGAACATTCAATTTACAGCTGCAGAACGGGGCAACATATACCCGCCACAATACATTGTGTTTCATCACCAAACTCTGTGAGGTGTTGCAGGAAAAATGAAAGAGGAACAGGCCTGCTAATTGAAGCAGTCACGCTTCCTGGTTTCCATTAGGGTAATTGGCATATCTATTTAGGACATACATATTTTGTAGAAAAATGTGCAACTGAGCCTTAAATGACGTATGAAAGCTATATAATGTGCCAGCGCCACAGTCAAAAGATACTAAGACATCAGTTCCACAATGCCTTTCTTCAACATGTTGCCTAACCTATTTCACCAATTATTTGCAACCTTATCAGGACCTTAGTGGGACAAGTCCAACTCTCCCCTGTTTGGAAAATGGTCACTGCCAAAATCTGAATTTAAATGCTATAACCTGAAAATAAAGTTTAGTTTAAATGTAAAACCATGGGTCGGGGCCAGAATTTCGAAGTTGATTTGAGGCAGCAGGCTGCATAAGTAGTAGTTATGTAAGAATCACTGAGTTCGCAAGTTTTTTTTAAAGGACACGATTTCAAATGACATTTTATCCAATTACTAAAATGCGTTTCTGTACAGTCAAAGCTATCTGTTATCTCAAGTTTTCAAAACACGTTTGCTGCCAAATCCAGTGAGCTGGCACACTCTGCAGTGTCTTGGCTCATCCCTGCATTCCTTAAACACTTGGTGGAGATCACCTATCAGCAGTCACCTGATGCTGGTAGTCTAATGGACAGGACGACCCTGTGGAAACGGGCGTGGTGCCACCCTGGATCTTTTCCATCTGCTGCCTACAGGGTGTAGAGCATTTTCTAGGTGCCCTTGAACAGGAAGGGGATCAAACCAGCTCAGTGACCAAGAATCGGGATGAACAGAGAGATTAAGACACCCGAGCCAAGGATAACATGTTTGAAAAGGTGGGTACAAGGTTCATTCATTGAAGCTGCAGTATGCTATTAGACCAACAGTGGTCAGATTAGGGCCACATTATTATGGCTAAATTAAAAATTATGATTATGTTGATTAATACTGAGATTGTGATTATTTAATGTTTTAAGGACAAAATATTTTTATTGCATATTCACATTTAAATAAAAAGAGCACTGCTTTTACATCTGTGTTGTGATACATTCCTGCTAATGTAACCCAACTACAAAATAAGACTTAAATAAGATTAAAATAAGGTTGTTCTGTGCATCTTCCATGGATAGGCCTATCTGTCTCTGTATTATTTTTTTTTACAGAGGTCACAATATCGCAACTTGCTGCCGTGTCGCTATCATGGATGTCTGAGTTGAAGCTGGACAAGGACTGGGATTAATGGTTATGGTATGAGTTAGCTATGTTATTCTTCAAGTGTCATGCACTCTTTGCATAAGATTTGGCCTCTCTAAATCCGAATACTTCAAAACAATGGATGATGATGGCGGATGATGGATGATTTTTGCTTTGACCGTCTGCTGTTGCAATAGTCAGGAAAGACTTTCACAGAACGCTGCTGCTGGGTGCTCACACAGTGGACGATAGACATCTTATCAGGCCACTGTGGTTAGCCAAAATCTTGATTGTGATTAATATTCAGTTGTTTGTAGAGCCTTAGGTCAGAGAAACTCCAAGACAAACTCAAAGCAAGCCTCATCTGTCTGTTAAAGGTTGCACGATGGAGTTTTTGACCACCAGTAACACTATGGGGCAAAGTTTTTTGAGGTGGTCAAGGTGGCCTTTTTTTTTGTATCACGCTGTCACGCTATTTCTCTGATCAACAGTTGATGGCAGTAATGTGCCAACAAACTGCAATGTGCCAGCTAAGGTGGCGAAAAAGACATGATGCTCATCCTTAAGATGTCAGCTTGGAAAATGTTTTTTTAAAGGCAAGAAATGATTCAATAGGTTTGTTAGACTTTCAGGACACACGCAACACACTTTCATGAAAGACAGGCCAACCTTTCATTTAGTGTTAATTTAAAGATGTTGATTAACTGAGCTATAAAAGCAGCATTTTGAGAGGATTTTCATAACCAGGGGTTAGGAACAGGTGAGAAGATTAACTTGAATAAATGGTCTTGGTTTAAATAGAACTGAGAGTAATCCAGCCATTCTACCCACTTACTAACAGAAGCAGTGTAAACCTATATTCATTACCTTTCAGGAGGACTATTTCTTTTGATGCTGATAGTATGTGACTATAAATGAATATAGCCCTTTGTGCTATGGAAAAAAACGCTCAAATTAAATGTAGGTTGGAAGTGATCTGCATGTAATGACAGCTACATGAAGCAGTCAATCAAAAACAACATCACCCACACACAAAACATTCAAAACCAAGCCATGTGCTGTAATTGTTTACATAATTTTGGCAGAGTCCAGCCTTTTCTTTAAGCAACTGTACATTCGCTGCCTAAGACTCTCATTGTTTCTGTCGGGTATACCATTCTTTTCTCTTCTTTCCTCACATGTGGAGGCAGCTATCTGAAGCGTCCACGCTGGTGGATTATCCCACTAACCACCAATCCTTTTGCAACAGTTGAGAGGATGAGAGCGCCTGTTGGATCACCTCCAGGGCCTGCTGGTGCCTCTTCTTCTACTCCCCTTCCAGAGCAGCTTCGGGCTGGGGCCTGAATCCCCCCATCTCATCATCCACTCTGTGCCATCTCTCGGCCCAGGCCACACCCCAGCAGCGACTGGCACAGGCAGCGTTCCGAAGCCTTCGAAAAGCTGAAGGGGAGAAACTGCAGGCCCAGATGGTTTTCCTTTATATTGGTCCGTCCGTCTGTTTGTCCGTCGTCCGCCAAGTCTTGTTTCTTTGCATCTGTTTTCTGCTCTGAGCATTTAGCTTGCACCTGTCAGGACAGTGCAGGTGGAAGTACAGCTACTCTTAACATACAGAGAGGCGGCCACCGGGGATGGGGAAGCATGTACGCATGCATGCCATACGCAGTTATACTAAGACAAAGACGCACAACCACAACCATCATATGGGCATATATGCAAATACAAACATATATGCATGTTTAACCATAATAAACACCTGCTGCTAAGATAGAGCGAAACACTCCCACACACATCCTGTACACACACAGTGTACACATTCACTGTACCTCACACTGTCCCACCCACACAAACTACATCCTCGACACTCACATTTGAGCTGTGTGAGGTCTGTCTCCATTCACTTGATTAAAAGTGAGTCGTGGAACATTTCACAGGCATGCTAAAGCCTAAAGACAACAAAGCCAATGACGGGGAGATGGTGCTCTCTTGAAGCCATGATGCATGTGCAATCAGACTTCAGGGCTTTAGTTTAAACAATGCGTAATCAGACAAAATAACTGAGAGGGACACGGTGTGAGTGAGAAACGGATGGATTGGTCGATGGAGAGCGAAGAGTTGTGTTTAAGCTCACATTAGACACATGATTGGATGAATGCTGAAATCACGCTCACTGACAGCAAGTCCCAGATGCCCCTTAACTCCACTTTTCACTGGTGTATCTTAACATAATGAGGTTAATAAGTGGACATGGGAGACATCTCCGAAAATGTGGATAAACCGTGTCAACGTCTCCATGGGTGCAATCACAAATTTAAAAACACAGTGCTGGGTTTGTGCAATTAACACGGGAAATCAATTCTAGGAAATAAGCTTGCACAAAGAGGACAAAAGCAAGAAAAGCAGGAAAGAATAAGAAGAAAAATGTGAAAGGTTTAATAAACTACAGTTTTAGGTGAGTTTACAAGATAATGCTGGTGTATGTTTTCTGAAACAAACTCATTTAAAGCTGATTTATATGCAGTTTTTTAGGCGAGACCTTAATGCCTCCACCAGTCACAGTGGGAATGGACAGATTGGCTTCTAATGGTTATCCGATACCATGCAGCAGTATACCTATGTGTTGTTTAATAAGGTGAACTGACCTTTCATCATGGTTATAAATCAATGACATTCTCCCACACTGAAGCACTGCATGCAAATGCATAATATTATCTTCCCAAGCTTGCACATGCACACACACGCACCCGTTCCAAAGGCAACACATTCAGAGGAAGTCAAATCTGAAGATTAATACACACGTTTCAAGGCCCTCTGTTTGTACATGCGCTCCTCGCCTTTCATACACACACTGTCTCACAAACAAAGTGCTTTCAAACCAGTGGTCAGTGATGAAATAAAAATAAATTCATCTCCTGTAGCTAGCCTTGCAGTTTGGGATAAAAAGGCCTCCAAAATTATCTCGGTAAGTGGAGAGGGGTGAAGCAGAAAGAGATGAAGCGAGATTGTGTTTGATTGCAGGTAAATGGTAGATGTTTGTGTTCAGGGGCCTTTCATGTTGCTTTTGAAAGAACCTGCTGGCCTTTCATTCTGTGATTCAAATTCTACTGCCAAGACATAATGGCTGAGGTGCAGCTCCGTAATGAAGGCATTACCAACAGCAGAATAGAGTAACAACTGTAATGTCCAGATTCCACTTATTTACCTCCCACATAATACTTCACCTCACCCCACAGCAGCAGCAATAATGGCAAAATCACAGCTAATGCCATCTCGTCTGTCAGAGGAAACAATATAAAAACAATGTATTTCTTATTACTCTGTCTCGCTCACTGCCGCTCTCTTTCTCTATGCTTGATCACTATAAGTACAACCCTAAAGCACAACAGAGTGCTTCCATTGCCGACATAAAGTGGCGGGGCTTCTTCATCTCCTGCTGCTGTTCATTCTCCAAATCGCAATTTATTTTTGCATCATCAACACAAAGAAGAAGCGATAAACACTTGCTGTGTGCCTAGACATACTTTCTCCTCGTGGGCCCTGCCACAGGCCCAGATAGAAACATAGGTCCACACACCGCTGTGTGTGTCATTGTGAGTGTGTGTGAAAGGGGTGGGTGCAGGGGAAGGGGGGTGTATTTGGGATACGTTCCCTGCCTCTCTAATAAGCCACCGGCTTGATGCCACTGCTCTCCTGCATGGGAGGAGATAAGAACTGGCAGAGCGGTGGTGTGGGCTCCCATTGAAACCCAGTGTGCTGCTAAGCCCCCTCACAGCCCCCAGCAGAACCTCAAAATGCACACACACATGTGCACCTCCACGCGCACCTACACACACAGGCTACAAAGGCAGCCCCCCAATGAGGTAACGTTGTGATTACAGATGCAAGAGCACAGACAGCGCACTGGGAATATGAGGTGGAAGGAGAGAGCGAGAAAGAAAGGAGAGGGAGAAAATAACAAGTATTAAGTCCACTGAGACAGCATTAAAAAAGCACAATGCTCTGCTTGTTGTTCAAAAAGAGTGAGACTACTGAACTGAGGAATCTCGACTTCTTTTTTTTTCTTTCTTCCCCGTGCCGACTTTAAAAAATTACCACACCAGCAAGACTCATCCCACCCTCATTTACTATTTTTCCTTTTTTAAATAAATATATTTTTACATGCTTCAGCAACAGTAACAATTACCTTATTGAAGAGGAGCGAGTTTTGAATTTGTGGGTGGCTAAGGGGATGTCATTTGCATATCAAACCTTGTTTTTCAGGCCACAGGGGAGTTGAGTTCTCTTCTTTAACCGTTTGAGATTAACCCCATGCAAATGGAGCAGATGCCAAACTCCAATAAATCAGCACTTAAGAGAGCCTACATCTGTGGAAGACATTGTTATGAAGGCCAATCCAAACCTTCCACACCCGGTCGTTGGTAATTGTGAAACTGTTGCTTATCCATCTGTGGGGTGTTTTGCAAAAGGAAAGAGAGGAATCAGCTTTTGTGCTGGAGGAAGGCTGAAGTGCTTTTTTGCTTTTGTGGGGAATTCTATCACCTTGTTAGCACATTTACCAGCAAGTGACCATCAGCTGTCAGCCATAAAAATCAGCTGCCCGAGGCCTGTCTGTCATTCTACTGTCTTTGCTCTCAGTGTCTGTATTCACTTGCAAATATTTTGGTAATAGACTAACAATCAAGCTTTTCACAGAGCTGACAATGATTACCACAGATCGGCCAAAGTCTGCAGTTGCCTGTTTTACAGCAGGTGTTGTGAAAAGTCTAAATGTGCTACCTGAGTGGAGATCTGAAGCTTTGGTCTGTATATGCCAGACTGATATGAAACAAGACAAATACACCTTTATTCCTGGAGTTAGTGTTGAATTCTCTGTTTGTAAATGTTTGCACAGTATTGTTTTTAAGTGCGATGGTAAAATAATGAGTAATGAATGTTTTCAGGTTGGGTTACAGAATGAGATGTGATGCATCAAAATGATAACTCTGTTGTCACTGATCGTGGCAGCATGGGATTCACTGCTGAAGAAGAATCTTTAGATATTGATACAACAAGAACAAGTACAGTTTTCACTGTTATTGCCATCTGATCTCACAGCACTGTAGTTACATTTATAGTTAAGAAACTGGCAAAGACGATAAGTAAAAACTTGTTGCTGTACTGTACTGGTTGTATTCATGGTGGAGCAGATCTGGGCAGATTCCAAACTACAGCAGTACAGTGTTTTGCTCTGCGGCTTTGTGTTTCTCCAGATGGGCAGGTTGTTAAGAGCCAGAGGCATCCAGAGCCATACTGGCTGGAGAGAAGCTTTTAAATGCAGGGTACTCTGGATTAATGCTTACATACTAATTGCATTCGAGAGGCGTAGCTTGCATAGCTGAATGAATGTAACTGACATAATTCATGGCAACCCAAGTAAATGTGATGTTTAATGAACTGAAGGACATAATGTTTTGGGTTTTGAATAATCTTATTAATACTTCGGCATGATTCTCAGCTTTTAGGATTGAATTAATACATGTTTTATAGTATGGCTCTACACATTTATCGTGAAATTAAAATGCTCTGATAAAGCTTTTAATATAAAAGACCATTTGCTGTATGGATATTTCCTCACATATGTGTATGGAACAGCCACAGCAGGATTTCCCACACATTCATTTATTTTATGGCACTACGATTTAATAGTTTTTCTATTTTTGGAGCTGTACCCTTTCATTAGGACCAATGTTGAAATATTTTTATCATTCAGTTATTCATTGGACCACACTATCGGATCAGAGCGTACTCTGGGCACAGATGGAGCAGAAGAACATCAGGCCACTGCACATCTCATCCATCAATGTGATCTAAGCATTTTTGAGCTGATCAACAGATTGATTATCCACCCACAAGTCAGACAAACTACTGCTAAGGAAAAAGAGAACTCATGGAGAACTCAGCCTGTGCCGCAACTGACCAACAAAAAACTTATTTTGACAACACAGAGTGGAGAAACAGACTGACATAAAGGGACAGACGCATTTAGAAAAAAAAAAAATTAAAAAAGACAATTTGCCAAAACTGTGTCCATAATTATGCTGTTGTGGCAATGTAATCTCTGGCTAGATTATGTTCAGAGACAACGTTTCTTTCAGGTGACAAAACACTACATTCATGTATGTGTTGGCTTTGGAAGGAGGTGGTTAGAGAGGATGGCAGTTGTACAAAGTGCAGAACTTTGACACAAGAACTTTGGTTTTGCTTGCAGATTCTTGTCTTAGGTATGGGCAACAAAAGCACTGCGGTTAAGGTTAGGGAAAGATTGTAAATTTCGTTAAATGTTAATAAAAAAGGCAATACAAATACTTATGCTGTAGTCACTGTGACTGCATACTGTATTGCAAGATTATCCTTATTTTGAAAGAAAACAACTAAAATATGTTCTCAGTGAAAATTTTGTAGATAAGTTCAATATCAACATTTTTGCAACTTATATAAACATAATTTCTCAGAGACAGTGCTAAATCACCATGTTCACTGTTTTCACTGCTCCTCTATGGTGGCTATTATTGTCATGTTTATTCTTAGTTGAATTAGCTGTTGCCTTTTTTAGAAACAGAAGAAATGTCTCTCGGTACAGTGTAACACCCACCAAACTTTGGATGCATGAAACAGCAAATCAGTAAAAGCTCTTGTGAACTGGGTAAAGATATAATCACTATCTTTTATGTCAATTAAGCCATAGCAAGCAACAAAGTCGACATTTGCTTACATAAAACTGTCGTGGCTTGTTCCTCTGATAGTAGCAAATGAAGGGTGCAATTTTTATTTTAAAGAGAGACAGCATCAGGTTAAGACATAAATGAATCTCTCATGCTGAGAAAAGAAACCTATAAAGAAGTAGGGGAAAATCTTGTGCAAGTGTGTCTCATGCTGTACTTAAAGAGTGCACTGCGAGCAACAGAAACAGGGCTGTTTGACCTGGTGTATTTACTATAAAGTTCTTACACCGTGTTATATGTGTTAGCCTGTATACCCTACACTAGTGTATTTGACAGTAGATGGTTTTTAAGGGCCATACTGACAGTCTAAAGCAGGGAAAATCCCCCTCAGGAATTCCCCTAATACCAGAACCTCTGAGAGGGCTGGAAGGGGGAGAGCAAAACTGAATGGTTGTGAGGAGAGTAAAAACAGTGGGATTGAGGAAGTAAAGAGAGCTGCTGAGAGGAAACCATACAGGGAAATGTATATAAGAGGAAGAAGCAGGAAAAAAATAACAGATTTAGAGGATTTAGTAACTCAGCCTAGATGTCAATATTCTCAGGTCTCAGAACCAAACTGAGCACGAGTCTGTGGCTAGAGCTATCTGTAACGTGGAGAGGAAAGGGCTGAAAACAACTTAGGGTCACACTGGTGGAAGGAAACTTGGCAGTATCTCTTCTTTAGATGTGGAGAAATCTTTATGTAGTAAGACGGAGATAAAATATTACACTACTGTCTGAGAGAAGAGAGACAAAGAGACTTCTGTAAATCAGTGGATGATTGTCTTGAACATTAAAACCTTCGCAAAATGACTCGTTATCTGAATTTGATTAATTCGGCCTGCTAATATTTGGAAATTCCAGAAGAGCAACACAGTTGAATCATGTTATCCCCATTCAAGTTAGCTCTAAACTGGAAGTAGGCAGCTCAATCAGCCAGAACCTTTTATGGGCTGATTTGAAAGCAGTGCCACTTGGGGAATTTTACACGTGGCATTTGGACATTAAGGGCTTCATGTGCCACTAAAAAACTTTAATAGGAATGAACAGGGTCTGCCTCCAACACTGTATCCACTTCCCTTTTTACATTCATGATTTAACATGGGTGTCTATGCGGATTGATTCATTTCTGTTGCTAGCCCCATGTGGCCATTTGAAGAAATGCATTTTTTGGCGCTTGATCATTGACTTCATTTTTAAGCTCTAGAGGTCGCTATTTGGTAAAAATGCAAATATAACAAACAGAAGTGAATCTGGGGTTGGCTTTAACTATCACCTTCTTTGACATAACAAACTATAACAATGTTTATACCTTTAATTACATTGTGATCCAAATGACTCGATGAGTAAAAAAGGAGGAATGCTTGAGACTTGAATAAAAAGACATCACTGATTAGCGTGTAAGGAAAAGGGTGCTCAAATGTCAAAAAGACCTAAATGATTCAAGAATGTCATTGCATATGGCTTTTTAATTGAATGTCATTACATCCAGAAACCATGTCACAAAAATTGAACATTATAGCATACGGCACTATCAACTGAACCATTTGAATTATGTCTATGGAACGATTAAGCCTTTTTAGGTTTTATTCAAGCTCAGCTTTCATAAGCACCCCCACTTTTCAGACTATACATTTCAATTACGCTGAGCATGAGCTGATAGCAGGTTCGATCATACTTTCGGAACATCTCATGACAAGGTCGACATGTAATATCTCAGTCTTTAAGTGGTGTACACCGCAAACTGCTCTCCTGTCTTCAAACAGATTTGTCTAGCCTGTTCACATTTAGGTTTTTTTTTCTTACTGACTTTTTTCCCCCAGAACCACTTAACTGTATAGAAGCTCTGCATTCACTCAGAAATGTCCACAGTGAAATATTTACAGCCTCATCTTCCTGTATAGAATTTAAATTTTGCCAATCTGTTTTCTGTATATTGTGTGTGTCCTGTTTCTGTGCCCATGTTTGACTGTGTTTCTGTGTACGTTCTAGTGTGAGGATGAGCTCCCATTGCTGGTGCCCTCTCTGTAGTGTGTGGCAGAGCTCAGCCGAGCCAGCCCCAATCCTGGCACTGGCCGCTGCCAGGGAGAATAGCAGGATTGAGCCAGCTCCCTCTGCAGCTGTCAGGCTCTCTGAAAAGTGGTCCCGGAAACCTTCAGAGGGGTCCCGAAACACTTGTGGGCTGCATGACGGCAGCCCCGTGCCCGCCATTACACAAATCCAGATAAATATGGACAAATTGTTATTGAGGTGCAAAGCAGACTACGTACAACTCATGCAGGCAGATTTCTCCCTCTGCATAATATGCTTAGGGCAGACTTCTAACAATGTTCTTAAATGCACCCGATCCTCCCATTCATCAACTGTGCCCTCATGTCTGCTGATAGAGCACAACCATCTATTATGCAAAGATACCAATATCCAGTACTCACATAGACTTAATAAGTTTTAATATTCTTATTAAAAGCTTTTTCTTTTCCTTTGTTTTTCTTACAAGATAGCTGGTAGGGCTACACCCTACAAGTTACCTATACATCATTCTCTCGCCTCACTGACAGAATGTACACACTGCTTCAAGTTTAGTATGCAGGTAATATGAGGCTGGCTTTAGCTGTTACAATCTCATGTACTTGTATTGTCCTATGTTGTCAGTGATATGTTATATAATATCATTGTACGTATGTTGCCGGTTTATTTCATTGGATTATAAATAAATGATTGGAGTTAAAGGAATACTTCACCTGCCTTCACCCGCCCAAATGACAATTTGTTCATCAATTACTGACCCTGTTTTACCCTGAATTCATGAAGAAAATATGTTTTTCTTTCATGCCTACATTGTGAACAAAAAATGCCAAAACTGAGAAAATTACTCATGAATTAAAGTCATAGGGGTCCATGTTTAACAACAG
Organism: Plectropomus leopardus; assembly: GCF_026936395.1. Taxonomy (NCBI): domain Eukaryota; kingdom Metazoa; phylum Chordata; class Actinopteri; order Perciformes; family Serranidae; genus Plectropomus; species Plectropomus leopardus. The sequence goes on along the minus strand of NC_142189.1, from coordinate 16,709,205 downwards.
TTAAACTATATTAAACCATCCGTTTACAAACTCTCACAGAACTCATGCAGTATAACCCAAGTCTCAATTATTAATCTCTATGCTCAGCATTTTCCAAACAGCTCTACTAGTACTCTAGCTCTCTTCAAAGCCAGACTCCATTGACAAAAACAGTCATTCTACATCGCTTAACACATGAGCTGCTGGTGTATCTCTGCCTCAACCTGTACTTTATGTTACTGGGTGACTTTGGTGTTTTAAAGAGTTAGTTCAGATTCAGTAAAGACACACAACAACATATTACATTTACTGGAGTTAGGAACAAAGTAAATCATTATATTGAACCCACTTCATCATTATATTCACATTACTGATGAAAATATTTTGTGAAAACACCAATAGTCAACCCTACAATATTGTTGCAATATTGATATAACTCACTGTATTTGGTCAAAAATATAGTGATACTTTATTTTCTCCACATAGCCCAGCCCTAACTTGACATATGACTGAATTATTTGTGTTTTTTTACAATAATCCAGTATTCTTTCCCAACTGAAAACAAGCATACACAACTAGGAAAAGGTTGCCATGAAAAACAACTTATAAAATCATTCCGTCCCTCCTTAGCCTAGTTTGTGACAATAAAAACTTCTCTCCAGCTGAGCAGCCAGAAGAGAGCAAGTGTAAAGTCATTGACTCATCAGTTTTGGCGAGACCAAAAGCGAGAGGGCGATCAGGGGGCAGGCAGCTCATAGACACCTCGGGGCCCCTGCCTTGTGTCAAGGCACCCGTCACTAGCTATTTCCTGTTGCAGTGTACACACACTTAATGCCCCAACTCCTGTAACTGCAATCCTCCCTGCATCCCTCCTTTATGGGGCCCCTTGGCCGTCATGCATATCAATGCTTTATGAGAGATGGAGGGGAGGGAACGAAGGATTGGGAGAAGTACACAAGCAGAGAAGGCATGGAGGGAGGATTGGGCAGTGCAGTGAGGCCTAGGCAACAGTCGGAATCAATCAAGTCTGGAGGATTACTGCTCCACTGAGTTGTGATCAATAGATCCTGAACACTATCCCCTGCTAGGAGGGCTGACAGGGTAAATGAGGGTCCGAAAGCTGCACCCCACCCACCTCCCACATCTCATCCCAATTCTCTCTCTACATTGCTCTCTCTCTCTGTCACCACCCTTCCTTTGCTTAGTTCTGAATAAGGAAAAGCAAAGAGGCAAAGATGCCGTTTTTGTTGCTAGTGAAGAGGGCAAAGACTCATTCTTGGTCCAGTGGTTTTCAACAATGCCAGAGGAGTGTTGCATATTCAGCTGAGAGGAACATCTAGCCTCTGCCCCGGGGCTTTTGTACCTCTGGGTGCACCGCTTTCTTGTTTTAGAAATGGTGGAGAAACTTTTTTTCTTTTTTTGGCGTAATGATGAAAAAAAAAAAGGACAGGCGTGCTTGGTCTTCCAGATCGGATTCTTTGAGTGAACTGCACACCCAAGATGTGCTCACAGTATTGAAAATTTTAACACTTGAAAAGAGTTTTTTTAACATGTCAAAAGAAGGACAACAGACAGAGAGAAAATAACAGGTGAATTCTTTGAGTCAGAGGGGATAACTTTGTCACTAAGATTTTGAGGTTTTCTTCAAATACTCTGAAGAAGCCTTGTGCTTGTGATATTCAAATGATACAGGCATCTGATGTGATGAACAAAAGTGTTGACTGACAGCAAGGTTCCAGGCCCTGACACCAATCTCCTCAGATGTCAGCAATGATGACTTTAAATTTTGTATGGTGAGATCACCACTAAGGCACTAACACATTCCCCTTTGTGACCAGCAGATGGCAGTCCTGTTATCCTGATCCAGTGTTGTCAGCCTGTGCGCCTGCAGGCTGAGTTTTGGACTGTTCAGGGTTTAACTATGTGTAAAAGTACCCCAGTTCTCAAATGCCTGCTGGCTGAAGGAGAGAGGGAGAGGGAGAGAGAGAGGAAGAGAGAGAGAGAGGGAGAAAAAAGAGAGGCTGCCCAAATAACAGGTTCCCTGGCCCTGAGCCAACAAACTCACAAATGCTCACACATGCTGCAACATAACAATAAAGCACACTATTCTTCTGTTAATAGGCAATCTGTGTTGCCATGAACATTTAGTCTAATAACTGTTACTGCTGTGTAAATGATGTCATAGGCCTGTCATTGTCTGTAAATTATGTGTCTTCCTTTGACGAGCCTTGTTGTCAATGATCCACCTTTTTACAATGTCAGAGTCATCCGCCTTCCACACTCATAAAACAAGTAAGATACTTTACCATTCCCAAAGCGAGATGCAGCAAGTATTTTAAATTTAAAGTGCGTAATTTTGTTTTGTTTTCAGTGAAATTTATTTCTCGAGTAAAGGAGAAAAGCTTAATTTTTAAAGTGTGCACAATCCACTCTATTAAAATTACTCCAGTAATATATGGCAGAAAAAGCTTAAAAGCCATTAGAGGCAGAGACATTTCACAGAACTACGCAGCAGCACACTGACCCCACTCCAGACGAGCAGGACATGAGATAGAATAGAAGAAAGCTTAACTTCATTACTGTAGTAATGAGTGGAGGAAAAAAAAGACTTGTGCAGAGGCAGTGACCCTGGCAGCATAGCTTACCTGCAAACTCGTAGCAGTAATACCTCTGGTCAGGTAATTAGTTATACATTAATACGCAGAGATGATCTGATCTCCCCAATTAGGCAACGGCAACGCTATGACTCACAGGGACTCAACTGTCAATTTTCTGCAGCTAACTGAACCAACCAAGTCAACCTGAGCTGAACTTTAGACACTCAAACATTCAGTTTCCATGCACGATTCTACATTTTGAGCCCATAATTTGAATGAAGCACACTGACACACTGCACTTATTTCGATGTCAAGTCACACTGATTAGTGTTTGGCAAAAATGAGTGTTTAAACAAATATATAACGAAGAGGAAAGAAAATGGATCACGTGAGCCATTCAATATGAACAAGTAGTTTTTCTAGATTATTCCAAATCCACATGAATGTAGCACAAGACAGCAGAGGTAACTGTGACATCTGCTACTTGCTCTTCAAAAAACCACAGATCTTTGCTCAGTGCAGGGTTTCAGACACATTAGTTTATTTGTTCCGGCCCACCACACTGAAATCTCCTGCTTCCACATATTGATTTTTTACTTTTTAGCTGGATTGTTCATTATGTTGGAATATATATGGGTATATTTGGTTATTCACTGCACAACACTCTCGGAGAGCATAGTGAACTCTGGGTTCAGATGAAGCAGTGGAACATCAGGCGCAGCGAAAGTGAAACTTTCACCTTCATTGTGCTGGGTCTAAAAGTTGGTTTCACTCCCTGTGCAGCAGCTGCTGCTCTCATCTATTGATCTGATCTGATCAGCTCTGATCGGACTGACTTGATATATATCTATCATGTGACTTAAAAGTTCTGACTGTGCTCCGTCCAGGGAGCCACAAAAAATAAAAAATGTAAAAACAGTGAGTTAATCACACACACTTGAAAAAAAAGTTAATGTGTCTGTGAATGTATGATAACAGAGTGGCATTGATACCAAATTTTGCAGTAAGAACCAACAGTCAAAAGGTTTGAAAAACTTACATTTATCACCTCGAAGGAGCCAGTACTGTGAGAAGAACCAGTCCACAAAACACAGACCACAAAGGAAAAGAAAATCAAACGAATTATCCTAACGAACGCACTGATGGACTTTTTTATTTTCCAAATCATACATATGCTTGTCTGGTCATCTTTTCTTTAGAAATGGTCCTCTCTCTGAAAAACAATTACCTATGCACTGGAGTGTGAAAATGACCACACAGCTTGCTCATAGAGCAGGAGCAGCACCTGATAGGAGAATGAGAATCAACGAAAAATGATTGCATTGAGGTAAAATTAGTTTTTTTTCTTCTTTTTTTTGTAAACAAAGCCACCATTGTTTCTCTACAGGTGTTGTCTTAACCCCAGGCCCCTGTGCTCAGAAGACATTTTCACAAAATCAGCAGTTTACTACAGTGTAGGCGTAGTCCAAATGATGTATGGAGAGTTACCTCATTTGTGTGTGTGAGAAATGCAGGCTTAAAGAGATGCCAAATATGATCCACTTTTTCATTTTCAGGGCTTTAGCATACACTAAGCAGAGACATACAGGGAAGAAAGAGCGTGATGGTGATGGTTTATGTGGCCATTTATTTGTGCATTTTGTGTGCATGCATCTCAAGGGTGTGGGGGCTCTTTCAGCAGTGGACTGGAGGCTGGATTTGCCTCGTCAATGACATGTACACTTAAGGGCTTATGGGCGAAAGCCTGAAACTTAGCCAGAAATAGCTAATGAGTGCTTGTGTGCCATTAGCTAAGCCAGGACTGAAATACATGCATTATTCACTCACAAAAACACCACAACTTTAACAGCAAACTACTTTATATCCCCGGCCTGTCCTTATCGGCTCCAGCACATGACTCACACTGTACTGTAGGTTTGATACGCAGGATGAAAGTCTCTAAAGAAGGTGTGCAATCACGCAGAATGCTACCTTCAATAAAGACAGAGATCCAATGGCAATATGCTAATCAAATTGCTCATATGAGTCTGTTCTTTCGCTGTGTTCCCTCATGTCTGGTTGATTTGCAAACACAGTCATGCCACACAGTCACTGCGGTACAGTAGATAGGTATGATCTAAGGCAGCTTGATTGGAACATAGAGTACTGTACCCATGGGACTCTGCAGGAAGCATCCATAATGTGCAACAGCCAGGACGGCAGGCATGTGTTCCTGGCTACATATTTACTGCTATAGTATAGAAATGTATGGGCGAGCTTGGCACGAATGTATAACACATTGGCAATCACTTACTTGTTGATGCTCTCTCTCTCTCTCTCTCTCTCTCTCACACACACACACACACACACACACACATTCACAAACACACAAAGGCTAGCACACACACACAGGGTCTTCCATGAGACCACACAGCCTCCATACCAAGATCCCTTTCATCTCCCTCTATTGACTACTGTTATATCCTGTGGCTTGATTGGACCACACCAGACAACATCTCACATCGCCTGTATTCCTTCTGTGCTCACTCACGTCCTCCCTCACTCACCCATCTTTCCATACCTCCTCCTGTGCCCCACCAACACCCTTCTCATGTTTGCCTTTCATTAGCTTTCATCTCTCCAGCTTATTGAACTCCACCACTGGTATCAGAGTGTGATGCTTTGATGGTAGCGGCCGCTGCTCAACATAAATCCATATTTACCCCCCTTTCACATACAACCATGCTAACAAATTGTTTGCGTTGTCTGCCATTCTTAGGGCATAATAGGACATACAGTCTACGTACATTGCACGGATTTGTTCATAGGGCCACAAAGTCTCCACGGTATGCAGGAGGAACCTGAAGTGCCCTCACATAAGTTTCCTTTATGTACCTGCCCAAGAAAAAAAGGCTACAATGTGTTTATATAGCTGTCTCTCTTTCTCTCTGTGATATATTCCAGAAAGAGAGGGAGGGAGAATAACGTATAGGCCAGTGGGCAGGTATTTTAAGGAAAGCTCAGTGGGGAAACTCCACATATATTGATACACATAAATAGCATTTCTCAGTCTGTTTGCTTTGAAGTACTGCATCCATCTCTCCTCCCTCATCAAGGTACACCACCTTCCCTGCACCCCTATAGCACGCACGCATGCACACACACGCACGCACTCACACACACACACACACACACCTCTCTGGAGTATTTCGTACTGTAGTTGTGTGGTGCTGTTGGTCTAGTGGATTTAGTTTTCCTATGGGGATGTGTGTTCGCAGGTGCTGCACTGTCCCTTCATAATGGAGGATAAAGCCCTCCGCAGTGTCTAACTCTGCAATATAAAGCGCTCAGAGCCAGCTATTTACTCTTGGGCACTGGTGTTCACACAAGGCTTTGTCCAATATCGTTCACCACTCATTATATTGTCAAATCTATGTAAAGGACTATGGTGCATCAAACGGTAAAATAATAAATATAGTTGTCAGAACATAAAACGTGTTTTCAGATATTGCTCTTTTTTTTCTGTCCCCCACGATGCAGCAGCTCTCAAGTTTAGGACTTGTCATCACATCATCAGACATCTTAAGTCAGTTTTTATTATTTGCAGAACTGGTCATGCGAGGACAAAAAACATACTGTGTGTTGTCATTAAAGAGCTATAATTGTTATATAAGCATTGTATTACTTTGAATGATTTTGGGTCATGAGGGGAATCTTTGTTTGCTTTTTCAGGCATCTCCGTATTACTTACGGTTGACCAAAATGACTCAAATTTTGATGTGCATGGTATTTCTCAGGTTTTAAAGTGGTACTTACAGTAACTCCCATGTGATGTATGTTAATGGCCATTGATTGCACACTACTTTTTATCTTGCTTAGTGGGCTAATTTGGATTCAGTGTTTAGGATATAGTACTAAAATATAAACTATTTGAAACACGGCTGCTTTTGCAAAGGGACAGTTTAATGGTTCACATATCATGACATGATTTATCATGATGTATCAAATTGCACTTAGAAGTTGAATTGAGGATTTTGATTTTATTGACTTATTTTGAATAATGATGATTGTATTTTAAGTCAGGAATTTAACTGCACATCACTACAGTTATGTATGTATTTTACAATTATCAAACAAATTTGTGCAATATGTATAAGCTGCTGTAAAATATTCTACTCAAGTACCTTAAAGGAATACTTCAACCCTAAAATGACGATTTATATATAAATGAGCCACGCTGCGTTATTCTGAATATTAAAGAAAACTTTGCTTATACTCACACGCCTCCACAGAAAACAGTGACAGAACAGAACCATACAATTGGGGTCTCGTTTTGAAGAGGGCATAGATAAATTTTACTTTCAGTTCAGTTTGACGCACGAAGGTTTTTTTTAAGCAAAAAATGCATGTGCTTTGGTAGTCCTGGGCATATGAGTGGATACACTTGAATTATACTGCATGAGTTGTATAGTTGTTTTGGTATAGTTTTGTTGTTGTTAAAGATGGTCCCCTATAAATAAATGAATTCAATTCATCAATTTGTTTGCAATTTTCTGTGGAGGCATGTGAGAAAAGTTTTTTTTTTTTTTTTTACTAATTCAAGGCAGCGCAGCATGACTGACTGATACAACTGATCATTCTGTGGGTGAATTGTTTTAAAGCTTCCATTCTAGGGCATTAGTATAGCAGCAGACAACAATTTGCTACGTAAAGATATGGTGGAGTAAGGGTGTCTGAGCAAAGAATGAAGTCATGCTCCCTGTGTGAGTGTGTTGTAATGTGAGCTTCTGTGTTCTTTGATGTGGTAGAGGGTCTGGCCACATGTGCATGTGAGTCCATGTGCGTGTATCCCGAGCTTATTGCTGCTGCTCTGCACTGTGCTCATACAGCGGTTACTGCTGATAACACTGGTCCTACCACAGTGGTAGGACTGGGTTTTTACAAAAGTGCAATGGCCACCCTCTGCCCCCTCCCATTATCACCATTAGCTCTGTCAGCACTGTCACTGTTGTTAGCACTGTTATCTGCTAGATTTTAGCCACTTCCAGGTTGAGAGCCATGTGCAAACCCTTATACTCTGAGTCACATATAACACTCTGGATGTCACATACAGCTCCTTTAACAACCTGCGGACAAAGTATTTTCAGCTTGCTTTGTTGTGCTGAATGAATACTGTCTACACTGCACAGTTATTTAGGAAATATTGGCTCAGTGTTACATCACACCATGAAACATGGCAAAGCCTTGCACATTTACTTTAACAAGATTTTACCATCAGCATCTTGTTAGAAACTTGGAAAAAACATGAACAAAAATAGACTTCTCTAAGCCCCCTGTGGTCTTAATTGTTTTGCTTTGTGTGTCAAACCAGTCAACAACAGAGGACCCCCAGAAAATCAGTGCTTTTTAAACATGATTAAAAAATTTCCCCGCAAAGTCAGAACAAAAGTCTAATGTTAAAATGAATAACTTGCTATGCAAATGAGATAAAGTGATGGGGGCCTTTTATTTGAAGTTGAACCTTTTGTTGTCAGCTTCAACTGTACTCTGTTTTTAAACCCAGCAAGGGACCTTTTACACATTTCAATGGGGAATTCGGCTTTGAATTATTCAACAGACTAATCCACCATCACTGGCGCTTTGGTCTGTGTGGGCCTGCTGTTCGGAGCTACAGCCAGTTCGTAGTCAATATACAGAGATTTGAAAGAGATGGAGAAAGAAAGACACAGAGATACAGATGCAAGCAGACTGAGGTAGGGGTTAAGGAAAAAAGGTGAAGACAGGGGGGCTACTTAAAGTTAATTACAGTGTGCTTAATCCTAGAAGCTAACAATGATGTCATGGGGCACTGTGGCGAATGCTGTAAAACAACACCTGATATTAGAGAAAAAAATGATGCCTTCTTGCCAGCAAAGCAGATTGTACAATTACAACTTACTGCAAGAATATATATTATGATATATAAAAACAAGGTACAAGGTACAAGTGCAAAAAGTAAACAAGTACAAAACTAAGCATGCACAACTTCCCATACAGCATTTTCAAAATGCGCCGCACCATTTACAAAGAAAGTGTGGTCATACTTCAGACACATGGCTCCCTTGCGTGTAATAAAGTAATCAAGGCAACTCATTGAAATTATATATAAAAATTGGAAGTGTGCCTTTAATTGGCTTCGTGTACTCAATTTTATGATCCTCTTAATGTAGTCTGCTTTATTGTTTTCCACTGCTAGATCATCTTATTTTCATGTGTTTATGTTCTTTTCATTTGATCCCTCCATGTGAAGCACTTTGTAGCTCTGTTTTGATATGGCTGCTATAATCCAAATCATTTCTGATGACCTCTCTGAAGGTTGATACCACTGCTGGTGATGGTTAACAGGTGCATGTGTAATGAATTACTATTAAAGACACTATAGGTGCTATAAAAAGCCACCACTGCACATATGTGCATAATGTCGAAGGACCTAAATATGACATGTTCAGTAAAACTGCTCTTTTTCTTTGTTGTCTTCTTACTGCCAGGTCTGAAGAACGATGAGGTATTTATATGCAAACTTTGGATTAAGGCCATGTCAATGTTTGAGCCTCTATGCCAAAGAAAATGTGTGTGTGAGTTAAGATTTTGGGCTGGGATGAGCTGTCTGTGCAGCTGTGGTAGCCAGGCTCATGGTGAAGAGCATTTCATGGTGTGGGGGGCTGTGACCCTTGCCCGCAGGGGCCTGAGCTAAGGATGATGGAGCTCCACAGGGTCTGAGCCGCTGGAACCCCCAAGAAAACAAATATACGCACACAAACACAGCCACACTGTCCTCATTTAAACAGACACAACACAAGAGCAAACTGTCCTCAACAACAGCCACCAACACCTTCCCACTCAAGCCACTTAAGTATGCAAATATGACCATTTATGTACACGCAGAGTCAGTGTTTCAGTCCATCACTGTGCATCAAACATGAGCTCGCTGTGCCTAACATCTGCAACAACTGAACAGTGAAACACTCGTTTAATGTACGAGGGAGAGGGAGAGAGAGGGAGAGAGAGAGAGAGGGAGGGAGAGAGAGAGCGATAAAGGGAGGAAGGATATGGCAGCTCAAGTGTTTCTCGTTATAGTTGAAATTATGCAAAAGCACACCGAGTAGCATGAAAGATCAAAGATAAAGGCCATAGGGCATGCACATTAAGAGTTATAACGAGAGCCCTTAGCTGTACACTGTTTAATTATTGAAACCAGAAACATCTTAGATATTTTAAAGAGCCTCTAATAATGTAGTTTGAAAAGAAACACCAAGGCAAAGACAAAAACTGGTAAAAAGACAAGAAAACACCTTTTAATTTGCTGAGTAGTGTAAGATAGTTTGTTCAGTAGATGTGTGTGTTGGTCTCTTCGAGTATGAAGTATGTTGTCATTTTTGCCCCACATGTATAAGAGAACTTTCTGCAAATTAGCCACGTTTATTCGATGAAAAACAATGTCACTGTGGCCTTGAGTGCACAGTTCAATTAATTCAAGTACTTATAATAAGAGAGTGTGATTAGCAGTCACAACAACCCAATCCCAATACACTTCTTACTCCTATCATTTAGCCCTTACCCCTCCATTTTGCATGTTCACATCTAGAGGTACAATGTCCAGATTCTAGTTGGGATAGACGGGTAGCATAAAGTTTTAGGGTTACATAACCCTTCAAACAGAGGTTCGTCAGAAACACACCTCAAACTGATTTCACAGTTTCCCACACATTCATTAATTTGTGGTGGCCTGCCACGATTAAAACATCTGCCACCAAGTTTTGATTTTCTATTTTTGGAGCACATTAGGATAGCTAGAACATAGAACGTATCGTTACGCTATGTGATGTACCGTATCATAGCACTCTCAGAGTGCAGGGCGTACTTTGGGCACAGACGGAGCAGCAGAACGCCAGATACACTAAAAGTGAAACAACAGTTAACTGGGTCTAGAAGTTTGCATTTCCTCCCATCTATAGCAGCTGCTCCTCTGATTCATTGATCTGATCAGCTTTGATCAGAGCGACTGATCAATTATCCACCCACAACTCAAACTCCACAAACAGCTGTGGAGTAAAAAAAAGACTTTATGGACAGCCCTGCCTGTGCTCCTTTCATTGACCTGCAAACACGTCAAAATTAAGAGAGAGGATACAGAATGATATAAAGGAACACAAAAATACAAACCCCCCCCCAAAATTTGCTGTATGAGCAACAAAGGAAATCCAAAAATATATATATATTTTTTACAAAGATTTAAAAATTAAAATAAATGAATAAATTCATTTATCTAAATTAAAATAACCACCTTGTTATCTTCGTTAAATGTAATTTCAATGTTTAATATCCCTTTCTTTATTAATAAGCAAAACAAAAGAAACTGCTAGTACGCTGATGTCTCAGTAGCTAACTAGCTAATGTTACTGCCGATTTGTGCACGACGTTTCCGCCTTTTGGCACATTTCCATTTCTCACATAATAATACTAGCGAAGTTTGGCAGGGTAGGAGCACAGGTTGCTAATATTGCCTTGTTGCCTAGTTATGAGAAAGTCTTCTTTTTTATTTGATGACTTGTTTGACTGATAGCATTTTTATTTGAGGACTTGATAGAGTATTCTCACAACCACAAAAGTTTTCATGTAGCCCACACAAGAGAAATCTTCACTGCAAAATAGTATATTCGCGATGTCCGGCAACACTCGTCACATCAGGGCCTTGAAGGGTCGTCCCAGGGGGTAGGGGTAAAAACATGAAATGGGACTGGGCCTTGATCATACTCTTACATTGTGGCATGGTCATTGTGTTGGGAGGAACATAACAGTCCACTCTGGTTACATGTACACACTGTGGACTTAATGTGCAAATTGTTTTATTTTTAGCTATAAATTGCTGCATGCTATAAAGCTCTAGTTTATGTTCATCACATTAATCAGTATTCCCTCTGTGGGTTTCTAATGGAGTATTGTTTTTTCCCTTGTTTAGTTTTTATTTTTTTCATTTCAATTACTTCCACTGCTCTTGAAAAAACTCCAAACTAAGTATTCCAAGCGTTCCTAATTGGTGAAGAAAACATTTCAAAGTGCACACTGGGAGCAACAAAACTCTGTTAGAATTCTTGTAAATGCCTCAGGGGAACATGTCCAGGGCACTGCTCTGAATATACGAAAGCATCCTTAAGTTGCATGATAGTCTCTCAGTAAGACCAGGGTCACTTCTTGGTCCCTGATTTTGAAAGCTGATAAGATTTTCATGCATTTTGGTCATTAAGGGAGAGCCAGCTTGAGGGGCCAAACATTTCAGTGACCGAACGCAGAGGGAGGAAAAGGGGGCTAAGGGCCACATTAATCCATGTCAGCTCAGGCCAAATTATTTATCACCTTGTGCAAACAAACGGTGTCCTGGACAGCCTGTCGGAGGGGGGAGGAGGAGGGTGGTGTGTGAGGTCCGTGAGGGCTGCCAGCGACGCTGCAGCCTGACCCCCATCACTCTTCCTCTTATCTCTCCTCCTCGGCCCTCTCCTCATTACTCCTCAGACACAGGCACCGGGCCCTAGTGACCGTACGCAGAGCTGCACACGGAGGTAAGAGAATAACAGAGCTGTTGAAGAGGTCCCATGTCTTCATTTCAGAATTCTGTGACTACTTTTTTTCCTTTTCCCATTTAAAGCTCTCATCTGTGCTTCACTGATCCTGCCTGGTGCAGAGGATCTCGGAGGAATCTGCAAATTTATGAGTATGCACTTGTTAGCTTGTGTGCACCTTGTGTTTGTGTGTTTATGAGTAGCATGTGGAGAAGAGGGAGGAGGGGTGAAGAGGAGGGGGCTGTAGTTGCATCTGGACTCTGGGAAGCAGGCTGATCAGCCTCTCTCACCCACAGCCTAGCCCAGCCAGCCTAGGAGTTTTCAATCAATAACCAGTCCCTGTAGCTGCCCCGAGCAAGCTGTTTGAAAAGTCAGAGTAGCATGAAATGGCCATTATTAAATTACTGGGACGGACACATTTAGAAGGCCATTGCATTAAGAGAGCAAGCTCTCCCAATTAGTGGATCAGCACATTAATAGCCCTGGATGAGAACACCATCTGATCAGAGATTAGACACACACACACAATCTATTGACCTATTTTACTGGGGCCCTGATGGCTACATATAGCATTTGTAAAGTATAACACTAACTCATGTCTCATCTAACTGTAATAAATAGCTGAAGAGTATTGTCTGTCTTTATGCATGAATCATATTTGGACTTACAAAAGCCCAATTACCTTCCTGCAATTGTTCTCTGCACATTGTGCTGATTCAAACCTCATCCATTTGCAAGTAAAGCTCTATTATACACAAGGAGGGATTGTTGTGAGATCAACGTTTTCCCTCTGTCTACTATTACTCTGAGTGTGTTCTTCAGAGGGAAAATAAGAGCTGTTTTACTTTCTTGGGTGCACTGCAAAGCCCCTGGCATCTGTTTAAAATGAGATTGAAAAGGCAAGCTGCTGAGGGGGAAAAAAAGCTATTTTTTGTGTGAGTCATTGAGTAATAGAGTCACTCCAAGCTCAGTGACCTGCTTTAGTTAAGAATATATATATATATATATATATATATATATATATATATATATATATATATATATATATATAAGAAAAAGAGTACAACATGGGGAAACTCGACTCCATTACTATGTGTTCTTATTTCGTGAACAGGATTGGTTTCAGCTTCATGATATGCTTATACCAACACACCTCCAAGTGAGAGGATTCAGTGTTTCCCCCTTCACAACGTGTGCATTTTATACAAGCCTTCCTCGGCTTGGCACATCATCAGGTCTTCAGAGCCCTGGGCATATTTTTAGTGCTTTTGTGAGTGATGTTTTTAATATGAATTATTTACCCCAGAGAGACACGGTGCTGGATGCTAGCCCTTGTTTTTAAAGAGCACCTTGTTTGCTCCTAATTTTACAGCCGGTCAGGCAGAAGTACAGCGGCTAACCTGCAGGTCAGGCTGACGGCTGGGAATTGCCATTTCCCCTCCTCCCCTGCTCTTTCAGTGCTGTTGCAGTGCCTGTGAGCACACACCAAGTACATGTAGGCAGAGGTTATGGTGTACCTGGACTGCAGGGGATGCCAGGATCATTATTTCACTCTCATTTCAGGGTTGTATCATCACCCCCCCCCCACTCAACACCACCACAACTATCACATATCACTATCGACCACACAACCCCACCTTTACACTGGGAAGTTTTGCTTTCTTACTCACCCTAAGGCAGGAATGTTTCCAACAGGCCATGGTAACTGCGTGTGTGTATTGATTACACACTCCTATGTTCACCCACACAGACACAGGCGCAGCATCCAGTTTCACTTGTTAACCCTTGACCTTTTGGAATGTGGACGACTCAGTACGAGTTGTGCTATACTGAGATGTCAGGCATTATACTGTAAGCTCTTGGGCAGTTTTGTTGCTTAGTAGGAAGCTGCTTTATGGGTGTTTTACATGATGTACAGTACTTTGTAATTTTGCTGGTGGATGTCAACATACATTTTGACAGCTCCTACAAAGCTTTGTATGCTGCATTATTTATTTGTTAATGAGCTTCTCTCCTGTGTATCTGAATCCAGGCAGGCTGTATAACTTGAAAACATTGAGGTAAGCATCACAGGCCCCAAGAGGCCCACCAGTATTTTGACTGAAATAATCTTTCTCCTGAACCCTCAAAAGTCTCAATGCTTGAATTTCCAGTTGGCTAAATTGGCCGAGCGAGGCAGAAATGTATCTGCAAAGTAATGAAATATTGAGTCTGTTTTGATTATGAACTCACCTTTACCTCTTTTACCTCCTGTGACTTGGCTGAGATATTGATGAGGTGATATTCTTTTTACTCACATTTTGCATGTCGGCTGTATTTCTGGGTTTTCAGCAAAGAAATTGGAGGTTGTCTAAAAAAAAAAACTTTCCAGTCTCTTGTTAGCTGGCCTGAACTCACCTCACGATTTGATCTATCTGAGCTTGTTTGCAGTAGGGAGAGAGGGATAGTTACTGCAGGTTTCTAACATGTTTAGTTGATCTTAAGACCATGAGACACCGAGCTGACATCAGAGAACTAGCAGCAACAAAAGCCCCCTGCTGTGTCGCACTCATGTCTCAGTCACAAAGTTTCACAGGAACGCACCAAACCAACAGCCAACAGGCACAAATATTCCTCCCATGCGGAAATTCCCCTCCATACCAGCAGACGGCGGTGGTCTGTAATAGTCATTCAAAACAGGAAACCAGAAGACCACCATGACATTAGTTAACCAGCTGGCAAGTTTGCAACACATTTTTACTGTGCTCCAGTGAACAACAACACAATCCATCAGGAAATGTTTTTTTTAAGAGTTCAATGGTTAAAAAAAACAATCTTACCGCATATAACAAGTTTGTTTCGACCTCCCTCCCTCTTGTCTTCAGCTGTTTGTTTACATACCTCACTTCTGTTTCCTTGCTTGTGCACTGAGCTGAACAGCTAATCAGTGATTTCATTTACCGACAGGCTCCACGGACACCGCTGCTGATTCAACATGCTGAATTGGCAGAAAAAAAGTTGACATGGGTCAACGAGGGCGAATGGTGGGGGACACACCGCAACGATGAGGGCCATAGATGCTTGCCGACGGTCCAATGTAGGCAGAAAGCCGACCGTCGGCTTGGTGTGTCACGGCCTTTAGAGGAAAACTGCAGCTGAATGCCTCAAAGTACCATGTTAAAATATTTTAGTAGCATGGCTTGACATAACTGTTGAGCATGCACGCCCCCACAGTGTTTGGTGGCCTGTATGTCTTCTCCTACTGATTCAATCCCCTGAAATCTGATTGGCAAACATCACCTTAAGGCCACAGAGGCTCAACTGGTATCTCTGATACCGGCATGTTTCTCCCCTCTGTTTCCTTCCCAACATCCTTCTCTGCTCATCGACAGCACACTCGCAAGAACAAACAACAGATTAGATACCAGCAAAAAAAAAAAAAAAAAAAAAAAAGCTGCCTGCTGCTGGCCCACATGGAAGTGGCCCAGATCTGGTTGGTGAAGGGAGGGAGCTGTGGAAGCCTGCTGCCGGGCCGAGGGCCAAGGTTTGATCCCCAGTCGACTGGCGTCCTTCCAGCCCGGAGGAACGAGTGTTCTGCTGCAGAGCAAAAGCGTGGGGCTCGCACCCCCCAACATTACCCCACCCCCACCCCACCACCCCCACCCCGAGGATGATAGATGCTCTGTCCGCTCCCTACAGCAGGGAGAAAGCATTAGACATCTGTATAATTGACTGAGGATGAGAGAAAAGAGGGGAAAAAGGGATGGAAAGAGAGAGAGAGAAGCAGGGAGACAGATTGCGTGGGTGTGTGTTTGCACTTGAGTGAGACATCGGGCATAGAGTGTGTGTTTTAGTTTGTCTGTGTGTAAAAAAAAAAGAAAAAAAGAAAAAATCGAAATGAGAGATATTACAGAGACAGACATGAGAGGGAAAGTGAGAGAAGGAGGAACAGAGTGGCAGAGAGAGACGCAGGGAGGGCAGAGGGAGAGGTAGGGAGCTGGCACAGATGAGGCTGGCTCTCACTCAACAGGACATCCTTTCACACACATTACACATGTCCTCTCCAATCCTCTCACAGAACCAGCACTGGAGCTACTCAGTTGAAAACAGGCCGAGACTTCTGACTTAGGAAACTACCGGTATTTCATGGTGGTGTGGCAAAAGACTATTAACGTGATCCAAAGTCTCTCAGCAACAGAATTATTCCACGGGTTTAACATTAGGGCTTACTATAACAATAGGGCAAGGGTTGGCATATGATCGAAGGGGGTAATCTCGTTGGGAAGAAAAGACCAGAATTTTTGAACAGCGACAAGAAAGAATTTCCCATCCTTTTGTCTGGAATATAAGCACATCCAAAGAGAAGAGTAAAAGGGGCCAACATGCCACTGACAAACAAAACCAAATCTGTTCAAGCAAAGTGTCTTAGTTCATACAATCGCTGTGCTAAACACCAACAAGAGCATAGTGATAAATCCCCCATCATGTCGGGAAGTTATACCAAATGGCCCCATTTAAAAAACATGCTCCTAAGTGCTGGCCGGTGTCCACATATCAAAGCCACCCAACAAAAGCGAGATTGAAAGCTGGTGCGCGCAACTTTCCAGGGAAAATAACACAATTATAAGAGTACACAGACTTCTTCATTATTAATGGAGTTGCTTTTCAACTGCCTCACTGAAAAAGACCTCTCAATAATTTATCACCATGGAGACGCATGTCAAGTCAGTGTGCTTGGACACTTCATGAATATCAAATAAATATGCAAAACAAAAGTGGTATACATCATTAAGCACACTTTAAAAGTGCTTTACTGAGGTTTGTAACAAATCGGGGATCCTTGATTGTTCCCTGCTCCGTGACATCAATCACAATCCTCCAATTTGATCTCGCCGTCGGTTGAAAATTCTTGATGAAACACTTCAGAAGCCACTATACCACAATGACTGTGCCACTTGGTGTATAATGATCAGTTTGAGGGGGAACGGGTGGAGAGGGAGTAGCGTCGCCGTTAGATTATGCTTTAATGACGATCCTCGATCAGTTATTAACGAGACAACGTTTCTCATTAGTTAATTGAATAACTTACAAAATGGAGTCCCATGCTCCTCATGACTTTGGATTTATTCAAAGCATTAGAAGATGATGAACTCGAGATGAGGGGGCTTAGTGATGCTCTGTCTTTATCACTGCTAACAGCCTGATGAGACATATAGGAAGCGATGGGAATTGAACCAGGAGGCTCCTGGAGTGACAACATCAGTCATTAACAATGGTCATGTGTGAATACATGTAACGTATGGTGAATTATTCATTATTCAATAATATCACAGCTTAACAAAGGTTTGAAATTATGCTTTTAAACAAAGCAGTATTACGATGGCCATGTTGGTAGTTACACATGCTAAAAGTAACCATTTTATGAAGTTATTTCAAAATAAAGTTGATATAATGGGGAATATGGTGAAGTTCTTTAGTGTCAATGTTCAACGATTGCTAAACATTGAATTTCATATTGCTCTGCATAAGATAAATATGCTGTATTGTATTAACAATGGATCAAAAGACACCATGTAATGTGAAAGGAGTCGCTTGTAGAGACAAACCTACTGTGAATTATCACCCGACTCTGCAGTGCCCCTTAGCTCTATGGAGTGTTTTAAACATCCTTCAGCTTTTATGGCCCGCAACTTTACGGTTTTGATTCAATCTCACTCATCTCAGGTTCAGACTCATTTCCAGACACAGCAGGCAGCTGTTTCAGCACAAAAAGCTCAGAAAAACAGACTATGATACCTGAACAACCTCAAACAACAGACAGAGTTAATTAATAGATGGAGAACACAGCCCAGGAAAGTGAATATTGGACTGATAGGACAGGACCAGAAACTCAACTCCAAACAAATGCAAACGGTGCTCTCTTCCATTGCAGCCTGATTATATTCAGAAGACATTGAAATATACTGTTTGAGCAGTGTCCCTGGCATCACTGTTATGATGCTGCGGGCGCCATTTAGTGTCTGTGTGAGACGCACCAGGCTTTCCACCAGCACCAATGTAAATGCATCCATGTCATTACTAGAAACTCAGAGCAATGGATGCAGTTTAAACTGTTGGTCACTTACATGAATAGCCTCACAAAACAAACATCAAACATAACCTTTTTCTAACCATAACCATGTAGTTATAAATATAAACCTAACTGCCGACCCCTTACATGCATTTCCTCACGTGACTGTCATCAACCAAGACTTTTTCCTCTCCATAACCAAGTAGTTTTGCTGCCTAAACCCTAACTGCTGACTAGAGTTGGCTCAATTTCTGGATTTGCTGTATGTGGGACACCTGGTAAAATTTCCAGTCCGGTCAGGTGTTCTGCATAATATCAAACTGGCTGGAAATTTTCTCACTGGCCCAACCCTTCTACCGACCCTCACCATTGCATTTTCACCACTGAAAGCCGGGTGTTCTTCTTGCAACATCCCCCATCTTTTCCTAATCAAATCCAAGTAGTTGTATTGCCTAAACTTAACTGCAGAACCCTCCTAGCCGACCCCCTCTGCATCAAAATACAACATAAAAGGCTACCCCCAGCACCATTTTAGTAATGCCCAAGGCCTCTGACCAAGTCGGGAAAAGGAGGGATAAGACAACATTTGCCATGTAGACCTCATAGGCTATATGTCAATGTTGTTTTGTTGTGTTGTGTTGGCCCCATCTATTTATGGTACATCCTGTTTTGTGATAGATGCATTCCAACTATTTCAAGTCATTCAGTGCCATACTTTGTAATGAGTTCAGGAAAGCAGAGAGCGCTCTGTACCAATGATAAAACAGTCTAATAAATTCCACAACAAAAGTTTGAATGCTGTTAATAAGCAGGTTTTATGCAGGTTCCGTAGTCTGACAGCATGTTATGGAGAAGCTAGCTGTCATGTTGCCTTTCCACTAAATGCCATGCAAATGACTGGCGCTCCCAGAAGACCGCTACCACTCATTTGGTTTGCTGCTTCATTTGGTTCTTTCAATTGTGCATAACACGCCACACATAACTGTCTCCTCTTCCTTCACTCACACTCTTCGTCTCTCTTTCTTCCTCCTTCTCACTCACTCTGTAATGACAATGGCAGTGAAGTTCTACGTAGTGATGCTGCCCTGACTTCCATTAATGCACCACATTTTACCAAAGGAAGTAAGACTCTCCAGTTTCTAAACAAATCCATTTTCATTTCCTCTCCATTTGGGTAAAAACACTTCATCCGTGGCCTGAATTCCATGATTGAGAGGATAGCATTTGAACATAACATGCAAAGCTACACCCTGTGTTGCGCATGCATTTCAATGTGTATCTGTTTATTCTCTGTAGATGGAATTCATGTTTATAGATGCACAACACATCCTGTTAGCTTAGTCGGGTCAGAGTTGAGGGTTACTGTATGTGTGTGTGTTTACTTGTATGAGTGTGTGTGTGCATGTTTATCAGGGAATTGGAGATGTGGGCCTATTTGGGGGGTCTCAACGCAAGCAGGTGAGAGTCATGCTGGGTGTACTTTCAGTTCAGTGCTAATGGAGTCCAATTCAGATCTCTCGTTGCCTTGTAGAAGCCAATGCCCAATCATTATGGGTTTGCTAATTCTGGCT
The DNA here is from genome assembly GCF_026936395.1 of Plectropomus leopardus. Lineage (NCBI taxonomy): Eukaryota > Metazoa > Chordata > Actinopteri > Perciformes > Serranidae > Plectropomus > Plectropomus leopardus. The sequence continues at coordinate 16,689,434 of NC_142189.1, read as the reverse complement.
TTGCACTCTGTGTGTGCATTTGACAGAGAGAGAGAGAGAGAGAGAGGGAAAATACAGTACACAAAGTATAAATATGTAGGTCTTTTCCTATGTGTGCTTGTATTAGCATGCTGGTCAGCAGTCAAAACACCAGTGGCTGGGAACACACAGAGGATACAGAGTTACTTCCACCAAAATCTTAACATCCTATCATTCAGGATAAATTTCATACTTGGACTTTTAAAAATTGCTGACAGCCTTTTCTCTTGATAAACACAGGATTAAAACTGAATGAAAAGTAACTGCTCAAAAAGAGAACTATGACAAAATGCATTACATTTTCTTCAATTAATAAAAACTAAATACATGTAAGACAGTCAGGGTAACCCCATGGGCACCACAACGCCCAAGTCTAAAAGACCAAAACATCCAAAGCATCTTTCCGACAGACATACCAACTTGCTTAAGGAATTCAAAGAGCGACAGGTTGGTTAGCGAATGTGATAAATACATAATTACATGCCCCCATACATACATACAGGGCAGAGACCTCCGTTAACAAGGAGGCGATTTTACAGTTTGTGTTCAGTCTACTTTAGTACACGGCTGTAGTGTGCAGGAGTTTGAGTATTTAGAGCCTGATCACAAAGTGACAGACTTACACTTACTGTTAAGTGTGTGTCTTTTTTATAGGCTATCAATCTGAATGATTAAACTATTGAAACTAACATTAGCATAATTTATGTATCTCTCCCACCCCACAGGGCATACATTAGCTTCCAGCAAAATCTGCAACCACCCAGTTGAGGCAACCTTCCCTTCCAGCTGTGTTCAAAAACAAACACAAAGTTTGACAAAGATTCAAAACATGCAAAAAGAGTGAACAGAGCAGTAGCTGAATTAATCTTAAATCTTGATCAGGTGCCCATAATTAATTCAATAAATCCCCGTAGTAATTACATTATAGCATCATCTTGTGTTTAAATATAGCACTTTGTTGACTTTGCAAGACCAGAAAAAACTGATGGCTAAATGCCATATTTCTGTTGAAAGTTAATTTCTACAATAATACTATAAATAGCAGTGACAAACTGCTGTCGAGGAAATAAAACTCACAGACCCGCAACAAGTCCAAATTTAGAGAAAGAGACTGAATGATACAAAGGGACAGCTGTTGATTTTACTTTCAGTTGACTATCTTTTATGTTTCTATTTTTTAACACCAGGGGTGTTATTCTCCAGTGATTAATCTGCACATCGATATTTTTATTCAAAATTCAGTTTTTGTCATACTACTTTAACACAGGATGCAAATGTTATGCAGCAAAAAGAGCTTTTGCACTTAGGATCAATGCATCAGTCAATAACACTGTACAGAATGGACACCACAACACAATTTCATGACTTTTCCTAAATTTTCAATGATTTTTACTAACTCCAATTCCATGATTTTTATGAATGCAATGACAATGAGATCTTGAAATTTCCAGGCTTTTCCAGTCTTCTATGACTGTGGAAATCCTGTATACTGCTTTACTTCACATCAAATACATGTTAAAATATGGCGGTAGGATGATTTCAAATGGAAATAAAAACTGTGAAACACATGGTGGCCTCTATCAGTGCATCTTCACTAAAAGTGAGAGTGCTGAGGTAGAAAGCGTTTGCCTTCTATATTATGAATGAGGATGTGAAAAGGACATTGTCAGTGATCCCACATCAGCACTTCCCCTGTGAAACTCAATACCCCACTTGATAAATGTCTGTCATTGTCTTTTCATGTAAGTGTGCTACATAAGCTCGGCTCTACTGAGAGCAGTTCTCCTCACAACACGTGAGATAAAGAATCAGCGTCTCAGAAAAGCCTGTTCAGCACAAACAGGATGCAACAGGAGAACCTTGTCACCAAACTACACGTCCAAAATAGGATCTGCGTCACCTGGAGGTAGGAGCTTAGACAGCGCTGTACATGCAGTGTGAAAAATGCCCCATATGGGCTGCTGTGACCACTGTGTAATGGCTGAAAATAAACACCTCACTTTGTTCATGCAGCGCCATAGGACCACTCCTTCAATTTCTTCCCCTCCTTTGCTCTCTCTGCCCTTTCCACTTCTCTCTCTTTGTTCCTCTCTTCTGTTTCTGTTCACCTATAAACAGAGCAACCACTTCATACATCATCTGCCCCTGTGGAACCCAGAGGTGCTCGGCTCCTGGGGCCAAATGTATAAACAATACGTACGCACAAAAACCATGAAACAGGTAATGTTAAGGGTTTTTTTTTTTGCCAATGTTACTGAATGTACTGAAGCGAGCACCATGTATGAAACATTGTTATCCCTCTGACATTCAACAAAAATGACGATTGAGATTTCACCGTGATGGTTTGAAGAAACCTAAAGAATCAGTACACTCTCACAGAAATATGTAAAATGGACACATACTCATACTCATACAATGGATAATGTGGTGGTGGGCATGGAAATTACATTGCTGGCAACACGAAAACAATGCCAATGCAAAGTCAATGAGGATCTTTAGTTGTAGTAGAAACACACATTAAACTGAATAAGCAAAAAATTCCATGTAAGGTGGGTCCGAGTGCTGGTGGAAGGATCAAACAAACATGGACTTTCAACCAGGAGACTGCAGATTGTGTCTTGTGTGAAAACAAAATTCGTATTTACGTGACTTTGCAGACTTACAGAACTACACAAAGTACTTTACCTAGATATTGAACGTAACAATGCAAGTATGTACATTTGCGTCAATTATGTCATGTATGTAGTTGTTTTACCCAAAACATGATCTTTTTTTCTACAGTTAGCTGATTTTTTTTTGTTACCTAATCATGAACAACAATCGTTCATAATAGACTTTTTATAGAGGGTATGCACGTCATGTCACAGCATGCGAAAGTCACCGTGATTACGCCCACTGAGTGGCAAAAAGACAAGTGGCAGCATTAGCTGGAATGCTGCGAAAACACAAAAACCACATCTAAAATGGGGAAGAGCTGTTGTGTGATTGACTGTACAAATAGATTCAACAAGCGCTCAGAGGTTTGTTTTTACGGACTGCCGAAAAGAGAAGAAAAGAGAAGCAAATGAATAGCTGCATTTCGCAGAAACAACTGGAATCCAGGCACCGAAACGTGGATTTGCGGTACCCAGTTTGTAGTAACTGTGGTTAAGTATCAAAAGTAATTTCTGGCAACAAATGTACTTCAGTATCAAAAGTACAATAAACTGACTTATTATTGGCTGATTATTTGATTTGATATGAAGCTTTTTTCTGATTATCATTATCAGCTTTGCTTTGTTTTTAAATATAATGGCCGATTAAATAAATAAATGTTGTGCAGGTAAATATAAATGTCAGGATAAACGATTTCTGGACACGTCACTGTCCATGGACCACTGGTTCTTTGGTAAGTCGTAAGGATCACTGTCAAGTCCAACTGCCCTTAACTTGAGCAGATAATCATTTGTTTAACTCCCGGTTTTGCTCTTTCCACTGCTACAGCACACACACAGCCCCAGCCGTGCGTGATAACAGCTGCTCTGTTGGAGAACCTCACCAGTGCGACATCATTTGTAAAACTGCCCTTCCTTTGATGGGTCTGGTGGAGCAGGCACAACTATTGATATGCACATGGGTGTTCAAGAGAGTTTCTACATCTATTTATGTCTAACTGTGGGAGTTTAAATGAGGCTGGCGTATGCACATCCCATGCCACAATGTGATGATTTATATGTCGGAATCAGGCGTACATGCATCTTTATAAAGTTTACAAAAGGATTCCTATGCACATTTCTGTCTTTGTGTGTACAAAAGTTCTAGTTGTGAATCTAAGCAGAATTTCATTGTGTGAATTTCATTGAATTTCATTTCACTGGCCGTTGGTGTTGAAGCTAAGAGATCCTGCTTCCTCTTGAATGTGCAGAATTGAATCACTATATGAATGTCCTGTCCTCGGGACTGATCCCATGATCTATGGCCTTTCTGGGTCTCCTCAACATGCAGAGAAACATGGTGCACCTGGCAGAGAAGAAGAAGAATTTACAGCGCTATGATCTTATCATTTCTCACCTTCTCTCTCACTTATTCTGTCAGTAGGTCCATGGTGAAGTGGGCTGTATTGATCTATTTGCCTTCTCTCTCCCCCTTTCCCTCTCTTTCTTTCTGTCTCCCTCTCAGTCCATTGCGTCGTCTCTCTCTCCCACACACACACACATACATACACACACATACCACACACATCCTATTTCCCATAACAGATGTACCATTTCATCAGATGAAGACCAAGGCCAAGCTTTGAGCTTTCAGTGCTACATGGGATCCATTTAATTTGCAGCAACATGAAGGGAAATGAGGCCAGATCTGCCAGGCTCAACTCACTCCACCATCCAGGTCATAATGAGCAGCAGCTAATCAACCTCATCCATTTACTCAAAGATGAGAAAAGCATCACATGTGGAGCAAAATGTCTCCACAGTGTCATCCACTATCATATACACAGCTCACTTGTCTATGCTCAGTTTTACAAATAGCATACTATGGTAAATGTGCAAGTGGCTGTCACATACATGTTTATGCCTGTGACTAAAGAGTATGTTAAAGCATGGTGGCCCCTGATGAAATTAACTTAACTTAGATGGATAATGCAATGCAAGCTCATTTTAACACACAGAGAATAAGCTACATCTTCTTTATCCTGGGTGATAATCTATCACCTCACAATTACTGTATGTATGTCCTGGTTCTAATAATATTTCAGCATGTAAATGCATTTCCAGGAACTGAAGCAGAACAAATTCGTAGAAGCACAAATTGTTTTTCCTAGTTAATGGGTATATATTTCCTTTTAGACATAGAAAACAAGCCTCTGTGCTGTATAATGTGCAGAACAAAAAGCCATACACAGATTGTATTCATCTTATCAGCAGCTGTGGTGAACAGTATAAAATGCACCTTGTTGGTACATGTCTGTAGCCTACTTCTTTAAAAAGTGCACACCAAACTTTTTACCATAGACAGCCCATTTGCTATTCTTGACATGAAATAGAGTTGGCCTCTCTGAGGGATTGGGGGTCTGTTTTTGCTGATTCCACTCTGGTGGTGAGGGAGCGCAAGGTGGGCTGGAGGGGTGGGCTGGTGCTGCTGCGGGAGCTAGAGAGAGCCAGAGGTCCGGGGCGTGTCGAGCCGCCAGTCACTGTTGGATGTTAATGTACTGAATAACAATCTAAACCGATCTGTCATTAACATCTGTAACCAGCACGCTGTGCTGAATGACTAACGACTTGAACATATAAATTGGAGGAGAAAGGCAAACAACCCATGGAAACTTACAGTGATCATGAATAACAAAGCGTGTGCTTTTAAGTTCCCTGGGAATTCAGATGGCGGGCATAGATACTGTACAAGCACGCTGTGGCAAGTTCCAGCGTCTTGGTTTTCTCCAGAGAATCAAAGACTTTGGAATTAAAAAAAATGCCTCACATTCGCTGGAAACACTCTATGAAAGGTTTATGAGATACAATCCCTAAAGGGCCTTAAACAATGACAAACTTATCCTTACTACAGAATATTCTTTAGTTTGCAATTGGGGAGAAAAAGTAACTGCACCACAGTCAACCAACAATAGTGCTCCTTTTTCTCTATTCTCCTCTTCGCTTCTATTTTTCACTCTTGTTTTTCTCTCTCGCTGCAGAAAAAAAGCCCTATTCGAATCCACACCAACTGAACAGAGATTACACATACGGCAGCTTGAAGTGACTGATAAAAAAAAAGTGATAAATTGATTCACAGACATGGCTGAATGAGTGAAGTGACACCACATTCCTCCAGAGCTTTGTGCGTTACTATGTGTGCGCGTGTGTTTAATTTCATCTCCAGCATGGCAGCGCTAGTTGTTTTTTTTTTTTTGGGCTCGCATTGGGCAGAGGCCGTACCTCCTGAGACACTGTCCCTCTGGAAGTCCATCAACACAACACGGTCAGCAGAGCAGAATGTGCGTGTACGAGAGAGAGGGAGTGCGTGCTTGTGTGTGCTGAACAAGCACACTGATACATACGGCTCTGCTCTACACCTCTCCATTCACTATTGCACTGCAGTTTCATCATCCACAGCACAGGTTTGATAGGCAGCTCCTCTTATTAGAAAACCTGGAGGGGGCGAGCCAGTGTTAAAATGAAACCCTCTTTATCAAATTGTGATGAAGTGCCTGAAGTGAACACAAGGTTAACTAAATTGCATATCCCTTCTGTTGAACTCTTTACACTCCACCATCACCTCGGCACACAGAATTTTAAGACACAGGGGTTTTGTAAGTACAAACGAGATGAGAGAGGTGTTTCTCTACCTTAAATCACTGTGAAATGTGTCTCACTTGTTAGAATTGCAGCTTGGTTCTAGCCGGGGGCTGAGATGAGACGTCTGAGGTATTTCTGGGTCTCCGGCATCACACCAGAGCTGCTGTGTGCTCTCTCCACCACACCTTGACAGTGACTTTGTGTGACAGCAGATATAATGTGATTTCTCCTGTCCCCGGGGTCCGAGGCTGATGATGGAGACTTCTGGGCTCCGCCGTGCTTGCCGGCGACAACCATGACAGAAAGAAAAAATGCTTGAGCATGATGATCAGTGGCATTTTTCACACGGCTTGGAGATCCCTCAGTCTGTGCCCTGTTGCCCATGCTTCACTGACAGAGAAATTAGGTCCCTATGTTCAGCCTGAAATGTCCTGGTTGGAGTTTATCTCAGTTTGGGCACAATCACATCAGCTCACTGACACTCTGTCGTGTGATTTTAGTGTCTTCTTTATAAACTCCAAACAAATACTGTACAGCATTCAGAACATTTTGGTTTGTTTTACAATATTGTCTTGAGTTTACAGCAACTGAACGACGGGGACACGTAGGACGTCACTTCTACTGTAAGTGTGTCACATCAGGTGAAGCTGTGGTGTGTCATACCTGCAGGCTGTACAGGCCTCTGCTGTCTCTGAGGCTTATGAGCATAAACAAAGCTAACCACTTCTGTCAGGCGTGTTTTGTCTGGGTGTTGAAAACATAAAGCGTTTCTGTCTGAGGTTTGGGTACAGAGCCAAGCAAGTGCAGTTGCAGCTGAAACCATTAGTTAATTAATCAAGTCACAGATTTTATGAAAATGGATTAATCGTGCAACTTATTAAGTCGTTCATCAAGCCAAAATTATACACATTGGCGAGTTCTAGCTTTTTAAATATGAACATTTTCTGCTTTTTTCTAACTTCATCAGGATTAATTGAATACCTTTGAGTTTCGGATTGTTAATCAGACAAAACAGGCAATCTTAAACGGTCACCTTGGGACCTGGAAATTTGTTAGTCATTTTTTAATATTTTATTACATTTTATGGGCAAACTTATTAAATCGATTAAAAAAGGAGAAATGTAGTTCCAGCTCTTGATGGTCAAAATCATAGACTTTGGCCTATATAAAAATGGATGGCATGAAAAATTCCCCCAAACTGAAGTCAAAACATCTTGATCGCCTCCTGATGGATGGCTGCGGGATAAGCAGCTTGTTGTTGTCATTTTAGGTAGCTCATGTGCAGATGTTTGTTCATTTATCTGAAAATTTGGGTTTTAATCATAATTTGATGCTATAAAAAGAGGAGCAATTTGTTCATTTTTAACTGGGTAAACAGACCTGGTTAATTTCGATCACCATCCCACTAAACCAGTGCTACAAATGTTTTGCTGGTTGAAATAGAAAGTCTCTGTCAAAGGCATCTGGGTTCGAACATCGGGGATGGAGAAGGATGGCAGGTTAACAAGAGGGATGCATTTTGGTCATTTTGATAACAAGGGGTCCCACCTTATTCCCCTATAAATTGCCTTCTGCGGGTTTATGGGTCGGACCTCCATACTGTGGCTCTACCCCAATATCACTACTGCACAGACTTTGGCTCCAAAAGATGTCACTAACACATGGTGGCAGTTCCTGAAATCCGGGATATTTTGCAAGCCTGGAACAGTTTCAGGCTTTGAAGCCAATTTTACATAGGCACCAAAAGTGGAATTGTAACAAATGGGCCCGTTATATAATGCCACTGAGCCACAAAAGACTTTTCACCATAGACTTACACAGGGGAAAAGACGTTGTAAATCAGTGAATACATTTTTTTGACTGTCACAGCCTTCTCAAAATTGCTCATTTCACCTTTAGGATTTGATCCATTCAGTCCAAAAACATTTCAGAAGTCTAGAAGATTAAACCATTTTATTCCTATTCGAGTTAACAGAGAGCTACACTGGAAGTTAGCTGCTCAGCTGCTGTAAGTCTCTGGTGCATTTGCTCTATGGGCCGAACAATGCGTAACATCTGGGTGATTTCATACCATGGCAACTGAGCTTTTTGGCTTCAGGCCCCACTTAGTAACTTTTTAAATGGGGCCCCACCTCCAACACTGTATCCAGGACTCTAAATACATTAATGATATTTTGGCTTCATTTTTAAGAGGAAGTGGAGACATGTTGTCCAACTTTATATGCTGTCTATGGTCCAAATGTACATATAGCTCAAATTGTTAGTGAGATACAAGGTTTTACTAAATGTAATGTTTGATGTCCAACACAACTTTTAGTGTTGGAAAAACTATAAAAAAAACTATAACAAGAAATATGGTTATTCACTTTAACTTAGAGAGTAACATGATAAAGGTTGATACCACCCATATGTCTATACAATAAAACTGCCAGTAGCTGGTTTGTTAAGCTAATGGGCTACGAAACAGTCCAGCACATACCTCTAACAAACCAAACCAAAACAACTTTGCCTTATTTGTCACCTCTTCTGTAATTTTCTCTTTGCTCTTTGCTAGCAATCACACCAAACATACCAGAAACAACAAAAATAAATAACCTGGATGTCTTTCACCCTAATAACTCCCTAGGTAGCGTACAAATGCAGCTCCAGTCATTGTTACAGGCTCCAGTCAACATTTAGACGATCACAGTCCCCGATTGATGAAACATTGAATCCCAGCTTCCTTCCTCTCTTCCTTCCGGGCGTTTTATTCCATCTAAATAATGCAGCCACAAGGAGTCATTGGGGGGATCCATTATAGAGAGACTGATATGGAATGCTGGGATGCATGATCAGAGACTCTTATCACTTTCACAGAGCATGTTATAGTGCAGCAGGGGGAACTTTGTATTGTCATGTCTCTCCTAAGTGCTTAACCCTTTGGTTGATGCGATAGCGATAGGCAATCTGAACAGCACAGGATATATCATAGAATTCCCCCATCTACAATAGATCCAGATGATGTATGATGAGACTTGAGTATGTGCTCATGGAGTATGGGTAAAGGACATTTCAGGGTCTGGGTGAAATTAACTTTGTGCTGCAACAGCTAGCGCAAAGTGAGTGAGTACAGGCGTCACGGTTAGTGAAAGAGGATGAGGAAAAAAATCTATGCGCCAGCCACACAGCGAGCAGACACAAAAACACCCAGAGAAGGCAGTGAGGGCACTGGTGAAAAAATGAGGCACTGAAGAAGTCAACCTTGCCACATAATTTGATGTCTGTTCATTTTATTCTCTGCAGCTTCTCTGAGAGGATACTGTTAATTACATATAGTCTATTGAAGAGCAAATGAGCTTGACAGTGTTCCATCATGTTGTCACAAGAGGGAGAGAAAGAGCGCGCGCCTGCGTGGGCACGCACGTTCACAGGTGGAGTCTGTTATGCTCTTTCTCCTTCCCGCTAATCTGCCTGTCAGTAATGAAGTCTGAGGCTTAAGTGTGGGAGAGAGCAGGCGTCATCCATTAGTCTCATCCATTTCCATTAATGTTCACGGATTACTTATTATTCCCTGATTAATAAACACTCTGCAAGCGTGTCCTCATCGCAGCCTCAATAAGGACAGCTTCATTAATGATTAGCATTAAGGCTATTAATATCCCAGTTACTGGCAGTCACAACCAGCGGTGGCTCGATCTATATTATTATTGGGAGTTGTTTTGTGAAAGCATGCTATGTTTGCGGGAGATGAATAAATGTGGGTGCATTACTCACTGACATCAGCCTCTACTTTCAAGGTAATAATTTCATAAACAATTCACATTACCTTGGTATTTGGACGTCCTCGAGCAAAAACAAGTAATCCAATTAGTAAACTGAGTGAGGCGCTATTGATTTCAGAAAAACATTACCCAATCAATTTTGGAGGGGTAATGAAATTCCTTTACTTTGTGCTCCAAAACAGTGTGTGTGTGTGTGTGTGTGTGTGTTTGTGTGTGTGTGTGTGGACATGCGTGGGTGTTTGTGCAACTCAAACGCTAAGAACATAATTTCATGTTAGGCATGCCTCTCAGACCACACCCTAATGGGGTTCAGAGGTCTCCCACCACACAAATGACACACACACACAAGTCTACGACGTCATTTATTTAGTATGAATCTATTTTTCTAAACAGCTCAACATATTTTCTCTCTATTTCAAAACACAAATTAACTCTACATTATAATACTTGCTCTACTGTTTCCATTCTGTGTCCTCAGTGGCAAACACAAATTGTCACACTTGTCCTCGACACCGCGCGTCTTAAATATTCATGTTTGACAGGACTTGAACCCCTGCCACTGTAACTCTTAGTTGGATTATATATTGGACACAATTAGATTCTAGTGGAGTGGTATAAATAGCCTAGGGATGTTTGCATGAATTACACCATGCCGGAAACTATTGTAATGCATTGTGTTGCAGTGTTCACATTTTGCCTGTGCAAATCTCCCTGGTCTCATGACACTAATCCCTAGCATAGTAAATTCTATGTTGTCTCATTTTACACCACGCCCGAGGTTGTTTTCTTTTCAATAATCTCGTAGGAAAGTATAACTTGATTAGACTCCAAAAAAAAAAAAAAAAAAATTCAAGGCTGGAACTATTGATTGTATGCAAATGGACTTAATCTAAGACACTACTGTTTTGGCCATATTTCCTGGTATTTATTTCTCTCTGTCCTTTAAATCTGCAGCTTTCACACATGCACACTTAAACACACACTCCAATCCAATTATATAGATAAATAGGCTAATCATGCCACAAAATTTTAATATGAGGTCTACGGGCAGGGCGATAAGCAGAATCATTCACAGTGCCAAATTTACAGCACAATTTTAGATAAGAGAGATGGGGAGGAAGAGAGAGAGAGAGAGGGCAAATTGAACAGATAAATAGTTCAGTATTAGACATTAACATATGGATCATAAGGGAAGCAGATAATGGGGGAGACATTTCATTAAATGAAATAAACATTCGATTAAAAGACTTTTCTATTTACTTCACTTTCCATAATTCAGGGGGATGTGATGAGTGCTGCTGTCCAAACATTACAGCAACCCTTTGTAGAAGGCAGCAAATGTGACTTATATTGTGGAAAAGCCTCCACCATGCATTCAACAATATGCAGTGGCAAGGAGGAGGACTGCTGGGAATTTAATGGGAAACACATTAACAATAGGTTACAGATATGCTGTGACTTTAATTAATCCTACTCTCAATCAGAGTGATTTTCATTTACAAGTTTTAGCAGCAGACAGTGTTTTAATCACATTGCATTTGACTGTAATGCAGTAATATAACGCGTTACTGTTGCTAAAATTCAATATTCACACTACAATTCCTCATCAAATCCTGTTACTTGCATTACTTAAGCTCTTCAATTATCTGCATAATGGCCTGGGCAGATAGAATAAAAAATCACCAAACATGCCGAAAACAGTGACGCCAGCCCTGTCACCAGAAGAAAATGTTGGTATTGTGCGTTTCTGCAAACCACAAATATGTAACATTTGCAATTTCATGCATATCACATAAAGTGATACTTCCAAGTGATGTAGTAAATGAGCTGACTTTGTTATTGAGGGGTGTAGATGGTGGGTGGCATGATACCGAGGCCAGATGCCTGCCAAGCTGCAGATCACTGTTTGAAACCAACAAGCAACAAAAGCTGTTTATGTTTGTGCCTAATCATAACCCCACATTAACCACAGCATTGTTCAAATGTAAAGCTTCAACATAAAGTTTCATCATATCCGCAACTTTATAACAGGCAATTGTTACATATCTATATTTTTTTCTTTTGAATTCTGTCATCATCTAATGGTGTTCCTCATTATAAAGATAGGGATTTGTGCTGGCCTAACATCATATATTGTCAACTGGCAATAATGTGACAGTGCATCTCAGGTGATGTTGCGGAGTAATGTAAACACATTACTTTCTATAGGGAGTAAGTTGAGTAACGACCCCAACAATGGCAGCAGTGCAAACTGTTTAAAGCTATTTTTTAATGCAGGCCTTCTATCACAGCCTCCATTAATAAAGTTGGAGAGTTGAAGCATTAATGTCACTGTTTTTTTTTCTCATCTTTTCTCTCCGTCTATCACAGACAATCAAAGCATGTAATGTCTGTTCTGTGCAGGGAAGTATCTTTTCCAATGTTTTCATAGCTTTAAGCTGACAGTCTCATCATCACAACAACCTATTGGCTCCCAGATAACTCAAACATCCTGCTTGACTAAAGAAGATGATTCTCATAAATGCTCTATTTGGCGTATTTCCTCCCTACTGGGATGTGTTTATTTCTTTGATTTTTTATAATCAATGATACATTTCCCTTTGAGGGAGCTAACTGTGAAATCTTGTGACCGAGCACATCTGTTTAGCTGATGGCAAGACAGACAGTACAGAGCATGTGAAGCGTGCGTTTGTGTGTGTGGGCGTGTGTGTGTGTGACTGTATGAAGGTTAGGAGGAGGGAATGTGGGTCGATGGAAATGCTGTGCTGTAGACCTCCGTGGAGCAGAGCGGCCTGGTGAGGAGTTTAGGACTTCACTTTACTCAGCAAGAGAGTCTAGTCATTTGAGTTAAAACGTGTGCATTCACACACGCGCGCACACACACACACACACACACACACACACACACACACACACACACACACACACACACACACACACACACACTCAGACATGGTAATGTAAAGTGAACTCACTGTTTCCTGCCTGAATAGGGAAATCCTCCCTAACTCCACACGAATGTCTGCTTAGACTAAACACAGCACAGCATGACTGTCTTCACAGACATCAACCGCTAGGAAACAAATGCTTGCACAGTGAAGCCTCAACTAACCTTTACGCATGTACTTTACTCCATCTGTGTCTGTGCCCTCTGCAGCTTATATGAGACCACTATGGGTAAAACTGTTCCATCTGAAACACTTGAACTTATTGCACCACACACAGCAGCTCAGGTTTTATGTGCAACATTACAACGACTGATTACTAATTACACAATAATGATTATTATTATTATGTGCAGAGAAAAAAAGTCCACTTTATAGTCATTGTATAATGGAATGAATGTTGTCATTTTGAAATATGCCACTCTTCTGCAAGCTATATATCCTATGCAACCGAGTGCTTCCTATCGCATAGACCTCAGTGATGCCGCCACCATTAAAAAGCTTATTTCATTATACTTCCCTAGTGACAGTTTAAGTGCCAAAGTCACCTCTATTGACGGTGCTTTCCCTCGTGAAACTGACTAATGATCAATAACACAACAATGTCTCCAGAATGGCCAAATACTGTCATAAAACAGGGCCAACGCAAAGTATATGTCAAATGTAAAACACCTCAAAAGTAACACGGGCTTAATCAACAATCCACTAACACGAGCATCAAAGAGTTCAATCGAATATCTCCAAGAGCACTTAGACGGCGATTTAATCGCTGCGCAATGATGCTGACCGATTAGGGATGTGTATTTGAAGGACAAACATGTGTTTTTACTCCGCTTTACTTAATGAGTGTCTTAGTCCAATCACATGCTGTGATTAAGGGTGACAGAAGCACTGCCTAAAGCATCCTGAACCATAAGCTGTCAGTCAGAGCGTCTGGTCAAAGGATATCTGTTGAAAGTCTTATTTAGCTTCTTATGGCAAGTTCTATAATGTCACTGAACGCAAGGTAGACTATAGTCTTCTGAAGGGAAATCTCAACCTCTGATACCCTCTCAGTGCAGGGCTTACCGGGAACTAGTATTAGCCTGCATTTCTAACAATGAGGTATTCTATTTTCTTCTTGAATTATACATGAATAAAAATATGACTTCCTCTCATGTACTATTTAATTTAGAGATTGAGTTGAGGATTGTTAGCTCATTATACAAGTCTACTCGCTATAGCACCTCTTGCACTGATGGTCAGCTAATCACTGGGACGATCTGATTGCTGCCAAGTGTCTCTATCCACTTGAGGTGACGGTGGCATTTCAATCATGATTACTGAGCAGCATTGTTAAGTTCCTTTGGATAAGAGTGGCTACCAACTGCCAGTAAAATAAATGTAGGGAACTTGACCTTTCTTTCTTTCTTTGCCTTGACGTTTGTGAGGTAAACTGAAATTCTGCTACACTGTGATGTCACTTCAAAACATGCAGGTAAGTGAACCCTGGCAGCATGGAGCATGAAATATTGTTCAAATATACTACAAATGATGTTATAATGCTAGGCGGGAATAAGATCTATTTTTTAATGCAACATTGTGATTTCTCCCTCTGCAAATGAGCAAAAGTTATTTTTTGTATCATATGTTGTCTTCTTGTTGGTTACTTTTTATAAATAAGTTCGCCAGCGAAAGTGAAAATAATGCCAAGCCCAAATTCATTTATTCTGTGTTTCACCTTGCTATATTTTCATTTTTTCACTGCTGTGTCTCTTGGATGTCTGCTGCTTACAGTCTGGCACCTGGTCTTTACCCTTCTATAAAGCCCCAGCGTCACCTGCTCTGTGTGGATACACACCCACAAACGTCACAAACACAGAAAATAAGAAATTACAAGTAAAGTGCAGAGTTTCTCCACAAAAATACACTGCCACACACTTGTAGTGGGTCATGAGTCTTTACATTGTTATTTAGGAAAATCCTATCTTTAAATACAGTATAAGCTTTTGACCATTGAAAATAGATTGGAGGTGGAGCAAGTGTGCAAAACTTAAAAGTAGAGATTTGCTTTCTTTTTTTTTACCCAAACAAGCCATGCATCTCGATTGGGAAAAACTAAAACGACTTCATCCAGTTAGGAAGCAGTGTGACTGTCGTGAAATACCTCAACATGATGTTGTGTCACGCAACTCACTTTAAGAAATGACTATTAGATCGATCCAGAAATGTGAAGTATATCACAGATACCTTTCCAACAGGATTTTCTTTTAAATATACAATATTAGAATGAAACGTGCAACTCAGTAACCTCAACCATGAATCAAATATGCATTTTAAAGAAACAATCAATACCAGCAGTGTCAGTGCAATCTATGCAGATTTGAGGAACATTTCCACTGCTTGTGGGCTGAATACAATACATGACCTGGAATGAATGTGCTCTCAATCAGCCAATCAATTGGTAATGCTGGGGGTGATAGTGAGTAAACTAATCCCTTGGGTGGCTCGAGGGAAATCTGGATTATATTGCATTCCCACTCAGCAATGACTGTTTCTGCTGGAAGCCAGAGCAGACTAATCAAACAACATTACTGTAGAAGATCGATAGACAGACAAATTGATGTATTGTTCCACATCCCAGCCTATTTGATTCAACATTTTATTAAAAGCTCATTTATACCTTCACATAAACTTTAATTCGATTTTAAAATTTAAGTGAAGTTGTCAGATATATATTGATATTGTACATTTACGTTTTGTGGTTTTCTTATTTTTACACAGAAATGTTAACACAAGCTGGAAAAACATGCTCCATGGCGTACAAAAACAGTACAGCTGTGTTGAATAGCGTACCATAACACCTTTCTGCATCTTATCTAAGCAACGCAAGAGGCAATCTACAATAGTGATATGGAATCAGTCCCACAAAAGTTCAAAATTGGGTGTCTACAGTACTGATTTATAGCTGACTCTATATTCTGTGACACAGACAGTGCTTATTCATAACCATAGTAGATCTCTGACAAAAGGGAAAACATGAGTGTGATATTCTTTCAAAACAGAGAGTTTATTGGAGATAATAATGTACATTGACATAGTATCTGTATTGAAATGAAGTCGATATATCTGCACGCTGTGGGTTAAGGTATGTGTGTATGTGAAGGGTTTGAGGCGGGCGTATAATGCGTATAACCTGGCTATTTAGTCTAGTGCCCACTATCAGTTGAGAGGAGCTGCATACATTTCTTTCACAAATAATCTAATCTTTTTAATTTGAGAGATAAGGCAGAATTGACTGTAATTATGTGCAGCTGGGTCTGTGAGGAATTCATAAAAAAAATGAGGCTAAGCCCATCTGCTGACTGGGAAACTGGGGGAGGCAGCGACATTGGAGGGAGAGGGAGAGAGAAAGAATGAAAAGAAGAGACTCTAAAATCATTAAATCAGCCACTATCTCCTCTCCTCTGTCACTCAGAGAGAAAAAAGAGGCACTAATGAAATATTAATGCCTTCCTTATTTTGAGATTTACATTAATCTTTCCTCTCTCTTTCTGTCTGTCTCTCTCTCTCCTCCCCATCTCTGTATGTGAAATTTGAAAGCTGTGCTCGGAATGACTTGAATATATATTTCTAATGAGACGCCTGCGCAATGTCTCATTTTTCTACCTGTTTTGCAATCCAAAGTTGCATACATTGCACGGCATATGTGGTAGCGTGCTCACAGGAGGCGGGAATGAGACAAGAGGGAGGGAGTGGGAGTGGGAGGGGGGTGTTGTTTGATCTGAAAGTGAAAAGACGGAGAGAATGAGAATGAAAGCGAGAACAAGAGAGCGAAAGAGCAAGAGGGACAGAATCTGGTTGTAGTAGCAGTAGCAGAGAGGCAGGCATTCAGGCAGGAATGTGGCAGTTTCCTCTGGCCTCGTCCCATTTGGCAGAGGTTCAAATGAGAAAGCAAAACAAAAAAGGGCCGGGGTGTGGATGCTCCCAGGAGGTGGGAGGAATTAGGAGTGTGTCAGGTAAACTAGCCGCAGTTTTCTCAATGTCCGCCCCCACTGAGACCTGGAGCAAAAGCGAACCTGACACCACTGATGCTACCAACTCTCTCACACACACACACAAAAATGCACACAGGGCTTTAAGTATGAGGGTGTTAGAATTACCTCAGTTGTGCTTACACACACAGGCGCACACACACAAGGCTAAATATGAAACCTGATGTCAGCCCCTGCAAAACTGCTATGTATGCTTTTGACTTTGGAATGGGCTCAGAAATTGGAAAGTGTAAGGCCCCTTGATACCGATCAAAACTGTTTTACCTTGACGACTTTGGTATGAACCTTCCACTTACATACAGTATATGAGAAACGGTGGAAAACACTGAAACAGCTGCAATTTTGCCACTGCACTGTGAAACAACCTAAGTGCACATAAGTATGGGTGGTATGGAACATTGATTCTAGAAGTGAGCATTTCTCTGCAGCATGCTGCCTACTGCTATCCCATCGGTGCTTCATCACTCCCAGAGCGAGACTTTCCTGGCAGAACTGAGCATTCCCATGCTGTCCTACACAATGCAGTAATTTCCCTGTAGTGTTCCAATCGTAGCTACATATATTCACCACACAGACGTGAGAGGTCCCCCCTCCGGCACCCGCAGCAGCAGTATGGCACGCTTGGTGTACTGGTAGTGTGGCAGTCATAGAGCATGCACACACCGCAGCAAATGACAAGCTGATGCTGTTGCTGCTACACCGTCTGATGCTGTCTGTGCCTGCAGGGTGTATGTAGGGATGAGTGTGTGTATGTGTGTCTGAGTGGTGAAACTGAGGTGATGGTTGGAGGGGGAGGGCATTTAGGTGTCTAGTGTGTGTATGTGTTAAGAAAAAAAAAAAAGTGATACTATGCAGTGCCAATCACCATGATAGACACTCTTCATCTTCCACAGAGACTGAAGACAACAAAGAAGTGAGTTAATAGGCAGACATGGCTCAGAGGACACTAAAGACTGCCTTCTAACCCTGACATCCACAAGTAGACACACACACATTATTAGGACAAGATAATTGGCTCATTTTACTCATATTACTCACCCCCCTCACTGGAGGGGCATGTTGTGCAAGTGACGCAAGATATTCTTAAAGACACTAATGAGAAGAAAAATCAGTCAGAACATTTTTATGAATTGGATACAGTCAAATAAATGCTACAGAGAATATAGTAAACACACTGGACATTTAAAAAATATGACTAAAATAGAAAAGGGGTATTAGAAAATATTGATACACTTGAGTATCGCAACTCTATGTTTTGTGACACTGTATCTAAATATACTACCAAATTTTAATTAATATTTTCACGCAAAGATTTGTGGTAGTGATTCATTTTGTGCTGGGTTTGAACCTCAGATAAGATTGTAAAAAAAAAAAAAAGATTCTCAGACACTAATCGATACTTAAAGTTAATATTGGATACTTTACATTAATGTGCAAGCTAGGCAGCCAACGCCATCAGTCCTGACCATCTGTAAGGTCAATACGCAGACTACAAGATACAGACTTCATACAGACTACAAAAGCAAACTAGTAAAATAAGAAAAGTACTGACCCACAACAAGTTAAAATTTGGAGAAAAAAAAGATAAAATATTACAAAACCCTGCTTCATTAATCTAAAACCACACAAGCAAACCTCAGAAAGCATTCTGCCCCTTGTACACAAAAGCCCCAACCAACTATAAGCATTGTTGTCACCACTATCAACATCATGTTCACCATCACTATTTACACCACCAGTAACTGTATTTTTAAGCAGTTAATCAGTTACAGTGCCTTAGTTTGAACACATTATCCTGTTATAAAGTAACACAGTTTTTAACTAACATGCCCAATGAAGAACAATGGAAAACGATATCCTGTGAGTCATTATCTGGTTGACTTTTTAAGAGTGTTGGTGGTGCATATTTGAGTTCCTCCAACTCTCAAGTTTCAAGTACAAGTCTGGAAGGCACCTTGACAGTGTGTATTTTTATTTCTGTTCTTCAAGAATACGAGGGAACAGGGGCAAATTTGATCCAGAGGCTATTCTTGAAAATATGTATGAGTGATGCTGCTCGTCTCTCTGACGCTCTCTCTCTCTCTCTCATTACCCAGTCTGAGCTACGGACTTCCATAATCCTGGTAGGTTTAGCACTGCTGTGTTGTGATTGGTTAGACATTACATCAGGGTGATGTAATACTCCTAGGACTGGCTAGTGTGTCGGGCATGGGGAGGGAGCTAGGAAGGAGGGGAAGGGGTGGGTGGGCTGAGTACTGAGCGAGGAGAGAGGGAGGGAGATGAGGGGGGTTTATTGAGCAGAAGAACTCTCTCTCTTTCTCTCTCTCTCTCTCTCCCTCTCTCTTGCTCTCTCTCTTTCTCTCTCTCTTTCTCTCTCTCTCTCGCTCTCTTGCTCTCTCTCTCTCGCCTGCAGCCAGTGAGTGTGCATGTGCAGCCGCCACAGAAAGCCTCTAATCCCAAAGCACACAGCGGTGCTTTGGAGAAGGAGGGAAATAATCAAGACTGTTTCCATAGGCCCCCATCTAAAGGCTGGAGATAAGCTTTGCTGTGCATGCTGCCGTGTGTACTGGTAGCAGCTGTGTGTATTGGGGATACATACACAAAGCAGAAATGGGATTTTTGGGGGACTGAAATTCAATCATTAATTGCAAATAGACAGAGGAGAGGAAGATGATTGTTTGGCAGGGACAGAAAATGCCAAGGCATTTGGTGTTTGTGCATAATGACTCATAGCCAATTTCTCACTTCAGTGCAAGGTGCTTTTTCATGGATCCAAAAGGTGTTATACCATATCTCTGACTTGAGATGAGGTTTGTGGACAGCAATGCCCAGGGCACAAGCAATGTGTTTTCACCTGATTGCTTTCATGCCATGGTAGACAATTCTTTGAAATGCTAAAACAAAAGGATTGCTGGCAAAATTAATGATAAGTTTAATAAGGCGAGCTCCAAATTGAACCATAACATCATGGATGGCACAACATTTTGTTTAATAAAACACTTACTAGATAGAGGATGGTACTGCAAGACAGACAACACATAAAAAAGAAAAACAATTGTCCTTGCATGGCACTCTTTTTTGAATACCACATCTAAAATGACTCCTGTATAAAAATCTACACTATGTAAAATTATAACTAGAAAGGAAATAAATATGAGACAATACTTCAACTTTAGCCATGTAAAATAGTTTTGCAAAAATCTAGTAATGTGTAGAATGCATTAAGGCAAAAAATAAGATGGTCCATTTTCTAACCGCAGGCAAAAATGCTACAATACAAGGACATACCAAGTGCAACATTTGACACGGCCATGATCTCTATAACCAAATATTAGGACAGCAGATTAAAATGGCCTTCCAAAGTGAAGGTCAAACTCCTGCCGCATCCAAATAAACGTCGCACTCTGGGTCTGTCTGGCCCTTAGGCTCTATGGATGTCTTCCATCTGTGAGTTTATTTGGAGGAGAAAATGCTCTCTGCTGCCCAAATTTACAGATAATGAATTCAGAGTGCTGAGGCAACCACAGGTAAATATGGCAAACACATTCTTCATTTGGGATACTGTAAATAAAAACAGAGTATTTATGAGCCAGAAAATGCACTTGCTTTTTAATACAGTGTCTGTGTGAAATAGGATTGGAATGTAAAATAAGCCTGAGGAGACCTGCTGTATTTTCAAGCCCGCTATGGAATGAGACGCTGAATAAAATGCACAAGCTAAAATTACGAAAGGTTAAAAGAAGATGGCTCAAAAGCCTGACAGAACTTATTTGCTGAAAATTGTGTCAAAAACCTCTTCAAAACCAGTTTAAGGTCATACACCGCCCCGAGTTAAAATCACGAGAATTCCTCTTCTCGTGTTAAATTATAAAGCCACAGAAAATAAAAGCGGGGTGCTTTTTTTAAGATAGAACACGTGTACTTTGTGTTGTTCTGAGCGGCCGTTAGATAATGTTTATTCATTAACACAAACACAACCTAACTTCCTGTTGACATGCAAACTCTATCTGCTGTCAACCACAAAACTGACAGAAACCTCTGAGGTATAATGAAAGCAAAGTCGGACAGCCTTTGAAGGAAACTGGGGGGAAAAAAGAAAACTACCTGAATGACAACTTGTCAGAATGAAAGACTGCCATTTCTTACTTTGCTGCAGGCAAGGAATGGAAACTAGGTAATGGCTGCAATGATCGCACACAGGCAGATACACGTGTGAGCACACACACGCACACACACACACACACACACACACACACACACACACACACAATGACACTGACAAACAGTTACAATGGCTATGGCTGGTTAGTTCATTGGCTGTCTCCAAAGCTTGTTGGTCTAATTGTAACAATGAGTCCTAGTTAGAGTCATCAAAGCAACAGAACCTGAGCGTTGTCTCTTTACTTAGAAGTCTGTATTAATTAGGCTGTGCATGTTTGGCACCTCATTTCTACTGTTTTGTTTTGTGTCCAGATTTCCATATAGTATACAAAGTACACTCCTAGTTAAGGAAATTAATCTCTTCACAAATGGATACAAACACCACTGCAGAAATGACAGAAAAGTTCAATTTTGATTGATTCGCCAATCCAGTCAGTAAAAAAAGAATAAACCTTCATCGTGTATCTGGTGTGTGGTTTATCCCTTTTTTATCACTCTGTGTCACAAATAAATGAATGCTGAGAACAGCAGAGGGACTTTTAAATAATAAACAATAAAATAGTGTGAGAAAGATCAGCTGGTTCCAGTGCATCCATTCTGCGGAAAATAAATATTAAAATTGTTTCAAATATTCAGAATAGATATGGGTCGATAAATTAATATTTTTGACAACACTAGCAAGTACGACGTGTCTGAAATCTGCCATAAAACTTTCTTTTCAAAACGCCTCAGGCAAATTCTGGACCAAAAAAGAAAAAAGGCAGGAGATTAGCTAACTCATCACGGCTGGTACCTGAGCATCGATACTGTGGAAAATGAATATTAAAATAGTTTCAAATACTGAGAATCCATATGTACCAATAATTCAATATTTTTGACAACACCAGTGAATATGACTTTTCTGAAATATTCTGCCAAAGTTAAATCTTTCAAATGTGCTTAAGGCCGCTTTGGACTGAAAACAAACAAGAGAAGTTTAACAAGCACATCAAAGAACACAGAGGTTCTCATAGGAAGTAATATGTAAACATGCGTAGGTGTGTGGAAATAAGGTGTGAATATGTCTTTGTGTGTGCTTTAAACAGACAAGCTCAGAGTTCAATTTTCTCCCTCTCTAAATATTTTTCCTCTTTGCTTACTGATTTCCATTTTTGTATAACCTGTCAGCATGGATCTTTGAATTAGCCTGCTCTCCACCAGTCAGCCTGTCTGCACTCCTCTCTGATAGTCCATTCCTGGCTGTACTGCAACATGTTGTAACGCATCCCCCTCTACACTCAGGTCTCTGAGCCTGCATCGTCTACACTGTTACAGGGCTGTCTGGATCGCACTGCACTCCTCTCGCTGTGACAGAGGTCAGCGAGTGCTCCGAGCCCGGCTGACGTCATGCTGCTGCAACCCCGCAGACACACCAGCAGGCAGGCAGGCAGACAGGCCGACAGGCCGACAGACAAACCAGCCAGCAGACTGGGTGTATTTATAGCCTCTTCGTCTATGCATCCGCACAGCAAGCTGCACGGCCAGATACACCCTGGAGGCAAACCCATCCTGAACAGGTTGTGTTTATTACGTATCCACAAGTCTGCACTCTACAAGTATAAGCATTTAAGTGGTGCACTGTGTAAAAATGCAGATACATATATGGGCATTGAAGTTCTGTGATCACTTGAGGTAAATCATTCTCTCTTTCACACCTTCTGAAAAGGTGTGCATGTTGGATTGTTCATCTCCCACAGTTAATGAACACATTGTGCTACACATCAGCTAATAACACAGTGAGGATGTGCGCTTAGCACAATGCTTTACACCATTACTTATCTAATAAACTGTAGGAGGCAACTGCCATTAGCACTGGCGCTGATGCTGATATTCACCTCCCACTGGCGGGCTCCTGCAAGCTAATCTGCCGTATACTGTATGCAAATATGAAACTGTTACTGTCAGGATGCAGTCTAATTCCACATTATTCTCCGGGTAGTGGGCCAATCAGGTTGACTTTGAAATGGATTGTGGGTGATTAGGCGGGAATGCTGGGAGAATGCCGAGGTCTCTCTAGTGAACCCCGCAGCTGGTGCCGGAGTCAGCGGAGCAACGATCCAGGTAATTAATTCTTTGACAAGCATCAGTGATTTGGAAAATCAGTAAGAATGGCAGACGCTGATCAAAAGGGAAACGCGTGGAGAGATGTTTAAACAGTGCGCGTTCGAGGCGTCAGTCACGCGAGGGCCCTGACGAAGGGCCCAGAGCCCAAACACCAAACAACACAAGGCACTGAGCTGACTATCAAACAACAGCAGGCTGGAGGATACCCAGTGTGTTGTAGATTGCCACTCTGAGAAATACAGGAAGTTATTCATCGAGTAATGCACACACACATCCAATTAATATAAGTTAATTCATTCCGCAAGACACGCAAACAGGCAAATGTATCCATATAAACAGCGGCATGCATTCAGACTCATATGCATTGTATAAACATACTATTACAGTGCACTCAACATGTGCAGTAAACAATTCATGTATATGGACTCAATGCAAAAATACAGATAAACCACACATGTATATTCCAGTCACAAATCCATGCATGCAGTACAAACACTGTGAACGTACACCCCAGGAACATAACTCAATATACACACACGGACATGTGGTAAAGATCAATTCATTTTCAGTATTTATTATACATATTGCACTAAGCCTATATCTGTTGAATGAAATGCAAACAATGGCATGATATTCATGGGCATGAGATCACATAGATGCAAGCGCACACACATACGGCACTCTTCATAAATACACAAGAGGTTGGGTTGACGTTGCTGCCATAGCCTTGATTAAATCATGCGTATATCCTTTATTTGATTGTATGGATAGAGAGGGAAAAAACACACAAGCCGAAAAAACGTAATGAAACATCATCGGCACGGCTATTACAGACATGCTGTCCAGAATACAAATTCCCCATGCAGGTATTTGTTTTCATCCATCAGTATTCATTATGCGAGTGAATGTATCATTGGAGTGTAGCTATTGATCCTGTATTAAATCTCATTGTTATATTCCTATTCAGCAGCGAGCCAGGTGAGGGAAAAAAAGAAGGGTGACCAAATGTCATGGTGACAACATGCAGCATTGTCAAAGGTAACTTTATCGATCAAGATAGACAGAGAGAGAGAGGGGAGAAATTTCAGCAGGACCCCAACCGTCTGACATTTTATAAAAGCTGTCCTTTCTATTTTGTCACCCTCTATTGTTGCACACAAAGAGCATAGATGCCTTGACTGAGGCAATTTGAGCTATGGCCTTCGTACCCAGCAGAGACAGCGAGCAGGTTCAGATGTAGCTCTGCAAAGTAGGGAGTCTTGTTCATTATATTTATCAGTGGTAATTTCACAATTCGCATGCTGTGTTTATGAGAAGGTGGGCTTAGCATTGTGCTTGTGTCTAGCTTTGACATTTTAAAGGCCTCACTGTCGCACCGTGTCAGCAGTTAATCTGAAACACACTGTGGACGGAGGCTCTAGTGTGGTAAGAGTCCAATTAACTTGCTAGTCATGTACAGCAATTCTTCAGACAACATAGATGACTCAGAAACGTCCCCAGTGGGACTTCCGTTCTTATCCCGCTCAGATCCAAGTGAAAGCAAGGGGTCTGAGGGCTGAGAGAATACAATGAGGCACACAGGAGAGTGGATGGGGAGGACTAAATGAGTGTTGTCATATCAAAGAACAAGTGCCACCAAACATGTCAGATTGGAGCAACAACACAATGAGGGCAGGCCGGCCAGTGCTGCACCTTTTTGACTAGGGAGAAAGCCAGCATCTGGGTGGTAATACAGGTCAGAAGGTGTGGAAGTTTGCTGGATGAGCTTAGCATTTCTCTCCCTCCCTGTCTGACTCACTCAGGTAATTAGCACAGACTTGCATTTTCCCTGTGTATGGCTTAGAGCGTCTTGTGTTAAAGCAGTCCAGATCAAAACAGCATGTCATACCACATTATCTTCAACACTGCTTCACGGCAACAGCCCAGCTCTCCAGTCTGCTCTGCTCTTTCTCTTCTTCCCTGGATGTTTATCTGTTGCCAGGACTGGGAAATCTCTGCATTCATTGTTTTGCACCAGGGGGAACCAAAGAGTGGATTAAGGAGATCTCCTGATCTATGGAATAACCTTACACTATAAGGCTCAAAACAGGAAGAGCATTAGCTTTAACTCACAGGTCCCTCTTTCCATACAAAAAACTGCAATCCTACCCATATTCACCCGGGCTCCTGCAGACCAACTGGTTGCTCCTAACTAGTGGGTCCCAGTCTAATAGTACCCTGTGGCTCCTTTCTGCATGTGAAGTGCAAGCCTTGGGGGTCAAAACGCTTTGAACAGCAAGTTTCTGGCACAGCAATTTTATTTTGTAGTACCATTCCCCACTGCAGAAAACATTATCATGTGCAGCAAGCTTACCGTACAAGTAACCTAATTAGAAGGCTCACAAAAAGTAGCTTCAGCTGCCTCTGTTGGTCATGTAACACACTTGCGAGTTATACTGGCCCCTTAGGGTCACCTTGCTAGCAGCAGTGAAGGAGAAGCTACATGGCAGAGCACACATATAACACACAGACGATGTTATACTTTGTTAAGATGAGAGCAAAACAGGGAAAAATTCTCAGTGCAGGGATGTAAAATAGTGCGATGCATCATTCAGATATAAACAGATAATATGCTCTGAGCAGACAAAAACAGCATAAAAAATATCTTTTCCTCCTGTCACGCTCCTTTCATAATTTGCTATCAATTCACACAACCTCTTCTTGGAGACAGAACTCAGTCAAATAAATCTAGAGCCAACTCACTCTTGCCAGTGACAGCAAAATCTTTTATGTCCATCTAGCATTAGCATCAATATTAGGGCTGTCAGAGTTAACACGTTAATAAAGCAAGACATCACATGAAAAAAGCATTTTTCATAAGAGGCATGGTGACATAAAACAAATACCTACATCATTTGCAAGTGGAAGCCAGTGGTTCTCAACCTTTTTCATGTATAGGGCCCCAAAAATGATACACATTAGGTCACAGACCCCAATGTGATAAGATTCTGCTCCAGGAACCGACATCTGGGAAAATTTTGGTGTGAAGATTTTTGAAAAATCTTCACACCAAAAGTCAGAATAGTCACTCTTAAACTTCTTACTCTCATTGGGCTCATTATAATGGATTTAATAGTGTAAACAATCTATTCCCCATTATTTTGAGGACCCCTGGGGGTTCCCGGACCCTTAGTTGAGAACCATTAGTGTAAGCTACCAAACTTACAGGCACAGATAATGTTAGTTGGTACTCACAGATCTGTCGGATGTCATCTGAAGCACGGGCAGGGGAATGGCATGGAAACAGCCGCCAGTGGATTTCAGGATGGATACTGCTACAGTGCAAAACGGTGATCAGGCTGGCAGAGATAGCTTCTCTTCCATGAACAGTGTCCTGGTGCTCTCTGTTAAAAGGACACAAGCGTCCACCTCCTCAGTCACTTTATTTATCCAAAGGCTCATAATCTTTGATGTAGCATTGGTTTTAGCTTTTGCTTAGCTAACAACTACGCACGCTAATACCCACAACACAGGTTGCTAACTTAGAGCTAAACACGCTAGCATGCTAACGCGCTAATCGCGATTAGCATCACAACTTTCACTCCCTGCCTCGATTTAGTACGGTATTAAACCTGCCCTCATATGTCGTTACCTTCTGCGGATTGCAATGACTCCTTAAATCAATTGTTAAATGCGCTAAAGTATATCATGGACAGTGTTTGCGTCACATCTTTTTGCCCTGTACTTGACCCATGGATAACTAACTAGCCGGTGGCGTCACCCCGGCAGCGTTACCTCTAAGCCCCGCCCCTGCACCGTTGCAGTGACACGTGATTTCACCAGTTTAAAACAACCAATACATTTAAAGAAACGTCAGGGTTTCCTATCCCATCCTTTCCTATCCAAAAAAAATCTAAAAGAAAAAACCCACATTGCTTTTTTTTCAAGTTTTTTGTTTGAAATTCAGTTAGCTTACTGCTGAAATTAGAAACATTAACTGGCGTTGGAAGTTAGGTAAATATTTTGAAGATTATTATTAATACGACTATTAGCTTATTCATTTCTTTGTAAAAAATGAAATTTAAATTGGGTACACCTAATTTAATCTTGGCACCTAGGAAATAGTGGAGTTAAATTAGGGACTTTCTTACAAATTCATGCAAAATGTTTAAGAGATCTTTTCATATTTTTTTTCAGTAACTTATTTTATAGACATTTCATACCATGTTTGCTGTTATGGCACTTTTTTTTTACTGCATTGGCATGTTTTGTTTTATTGTTACTTTTATTTTAGCAATTGCTCACTCATTTTATTATATGATACCTACCGTTTTACTGGTAAAACTCCCAGCTATTATCATTAATAATTCCCACCTGGATCATTAACCATTAACTTCAACTCAGTCTAAACTTATTTTTTTGGATAGGGTTCAAATACAATAATGCTCTTTCTCTTTTGATTTTATTAATTTAGGTACACGGTTTAAATATTATGCTATTTCGTAGTCTATATGTTCTCATCTACCAATGTGAATTGTAAATCCAAGTACAAACATTTTTGTGAACAGAGATAAATACAAATTGTAACCCTGCGATACTCTTCTATTGTGTTGTAGACAACAGTGCGCCTGGCTTTTCACTTGGTTTGAAAATGACTTATCTTCTCTACAGCAAGGCACCAGTCTTACCGCCCTGTTCGCGTTATTATTTGACTTCTACATGCTACCCTGTTGAAAAACTGCCTGAATTTGTTCTAATTGCTTGAGCATTGTTTCTAATATCATTGATTTTAGGCACTTGTTGCACTTTTTGGTTACAACAATTTTTACTTAATTTGATTTTAAGGCCACCTGCCCTTTGTTTATTTAGGGTTTTTTTGGTACCTGTATTGCATAGTGGCCAATGTGTGGACTGTGACCTTATGTCTAGGCTGAACCAGTTGGCAACCACTGGATCAGACAATATATTATCATCACCATAGTAGAAGGAATCAGTCAGGAAGAGAGACAGAGAGAGAAGAGGAAAGTTTGTCAGTTAACGTCTAGGGTAGGTAGGTACAGTAAATGGTGCGGCAGAACTTTGAGTGAAAACCTTGCACAGCAATAAAGTGATATACACATGAATAATGCAGGAGCATTTAGTTCAGTGCTTAGGCAGTGGGGGAATCAGATGTCCCTGGTGCCCTGAAGGATTCCAGTCTACTGAGCCAGCGTCTCTGGTCGAGAATAGACCAACACAGACCCAAAGGAGAATCCCAGCGCTCCACACTGTCCTGCCAAGACTCACACAAAACAGATACACACATTCACCTCCAAGTGCGCACTCAAACTTGCATTAGTGATTGTGTATGTACATATTCAGCCACCATGCTTCACATAATATACAACCCCCAACACACACACACACACACACACAGGAAGACACAACCCAGTTACTCTTCACTGCCAGTGTTTTAAGTCGCTAAAGAAAAGCATGTAATAACTAGAATAATTTATTTACTTTGTTTTATGTCTGTGCACCATGTATGACATTAAAAATGTTTGCCAGTGATGACATCACACATAAATGAAGGACTATGTGTGCACAAAGAAGCTCTGAATAACTGCAGAAACATCAGCTTAGGGTAGGCTTCACTTTTAGGTAATACTTTTGGGATTTGGGGTTTAAAAATAAATTTCGAGAGTCAGTGACTGAGGCACTGTGGGCAGGAGTTTGAGTGTTAATTTCACAGAACTGCTGAGAAGATTTCATTTTGTCGTCTCAGCTGCCCAAAGAATCAACTAATGACTAATTAATTACTACACATATCCAAATCAAATCATCTGCTTCTCCTCTCCATGCATATTCTCTTTGGCAGCCGTTCAACTTTCTCTCCCCGTAAATCCAAAGGAAGCAGAGAAATAAAATGATGTCATCGTTTTGGGGTTTTGAAAGGAGCAACAGACAACAAATTCCTCTAGCATCAACTCCTTCATTTATGAGGTAGCATATATTTTATCCTTTTCCTTCAGCCTTTGGGCATATGGCAGTTAGTGGTGGCTGTGCATGCGTGTGTTTAATGTGTTGACACCGCCACTATTTACCAGCTTTGCCTCAACATTAAACCGTTTGATTTCCATTCAGCCAATGCAAATGAGGCCAGGAGAGCGTCGCCTCTGTAACATATGCAGCTCCTCATTTGCTGCCAGGGCCAGTGAGCTGGGAACAGGGGCGGGGCCCCTCTTCACATTGGAATGGTAATTCACCAATCAGTGAAGTGACATGCTTGGCAAAAGAAGGGAGAGCCGCACAGCGGTGACAGGGACATCAGTTTCACGAAACATTTCCTCCTCTGCACCTGAAAGCACGGCATAATCACGCGCAGGGGCGATGCACCATGAAATGGAATGGGCGCCCAGATCCGGGGGAGCGGACACAGTGCCGTGTCCACAGAAATGAGGGTCATTCTTTACCCAGGGATGCCAGTGTCAGAAGAAAAGGCCCTGCAGGTCCAGGTCAGACAGTCGCACAGGCAGCTTCATGATACCACTTCATGTCAAACTTTCATTTGTGACTTGGATGATACAGAAATACGTAGTTTATATAAAGTGTCAATTAATCAGTATCAAGTAAATGGCATGTGTCCGCATTAGTCTGCTAGATACTCTGAGAGATGCAGCTGATAGGAAGATATCTGATAATGCTTGCTGTCCAAATATGTTAATTTAATCTGAGGAGATTATAAATGAAAAGCTTTGTGGGATAAAGTGGCACACCGCACTTGCTTTTTCAACATTTTCTCACTCCAAACTTGTCAACAATTGGTCAGTGGCCTTGTATGTCGGGCTATGAAGCTCTGGTCATGGATGTATTAAGAGAACTGAATACAGCATTGAACGCAGGGCCCCTGTTCATTCCTATTAGAGTTTCTTAGTAGAAACTCTATCATTAGAGACTTATGCAGCCCAGCATGGCCGACTGCTGCCAAGTGGCTAACGTCTGGCTGGCTGAACAGCTAACTTCTAGTTTATCCATCCGTTCACTTGAATGGAGATAAAATAATTTAATCGTATTACTTTTCTAGACTTTTGAAATATTATTGGACTAAATAGATCAGAATGAAATTAGTCATTTCGCAGAGGTTGCAACATTCAAAACAATGTATCGACTGATTTACAACTGTCTCTTTTGCAATTCAAGTCAATGGAAAAAAAGTCTTTTTGGACCTCAGGGCATAACATAATGGTGCAATTACACTGTTTGGCTTCAAAGACTGACGCACTTCCTGGGTAGCCTGACTCCAGTACGCCTCCAGCATCAGTCTTGGACACTTACGGATGGGGTGTCAATTTTTGCTCTTTTCAAAATAAAAATCCATTTTCAAAGGGAAAGGTATAGTTTCCAAGAGAAGAAAAAACAAAGTCTGCACACTAGATTATGCTCCCATAAATATTTAATATAATTACCACTGAGGTGATTTTTTCTAGATTTTCTAGTACTGTTGACTGGGGCTAGATTTTTTATATTTATCTGTATATAGGTATACACACATTTTTGCAATTTCATCTTTCCCTTTTTTATTTTCATAACATCTCCATTCCATGTTTTGTTAAGTTCCTATCTATTGTTTTTGTTTTTATATATTTATGAATGGGAGCTGACTGGATACCAGGTGACCGTTTAGGTCATCTGTCAGATGACCTGGTGTAATAGTATTTAAAGGTGTGTATCCACATTGTAAACTTGTCTGATGAAGAGCATGTGGCCTGAAACGTTACCTCAGCAGTAATTGTAATAAACAAGTGTGCAGAAGAAGTGTGTTTTTTCTTCTCTTTTATTATCTCTTGTCCAGCATCTAGCCTTTTTGTCATCTGGATGTGTGTGCTTTTGTGAACTAAATATATAGATTCCACTTGTTAAATGTATACATCATTTTTTCAAAATGAACATATGTAGGTAATAACTTTGTTTTTCAGGTTTACTTCTGTAGATTCAAGCAACAAAAATATGTGATTAGGTTTAGAAGAAAACATTATGGTTTGTTATTAATGTAACGTGAAATACATCTCTATCGTTATATATGCTATACATCTCAGCACACTACAATATTGTTAAAATAACTCAATTGACTTTTGGTTTCTCGCAGGACACAAACTGCAGTCTCCAGGGTGAAAGTCTGGAGTCTGTTTGACCTGTCCACATCCCCTCACACCCGTCTATGCAGAATTCTTGTTCTTTTTTAGTACAGCAGTTACTCGGAGTGTCAAAAAATGCTGCCACCCAGTGCATCTCATACCGCCACTGAAGGGTGCTTCTGTCCAAGCGTTTATATTTGACGAGTTGGGAGTGAGACAGTGTTGGCTTTGTTTGCCCCATTGAATCCACATCACCATGAACTGAGTGTGTATGCTTTTTGGGGTATTAGCTTGTATTTTTGAAATCCCCCCCCACAGGTCATACGTATTGTAAGACACATTTGAGCTTGTGGAGGAACAAATGTGTGCCAAGTGAGATAAGAAATTACTGCTGCTAATAGACTTTGCTCCCAGAGAAAGTTCAGCCCAGGAAAGAAAATAAATAAAAAACACGACCTGAATCCTCAAACTAGTGCCTTTCTCTATCTGCCAGATGTATCAATGTTCCTCCAAGCAATCAAGAAGTAATTCCCTTTATCGGCCAACATGAATATTAAAGTTTTGTGCTAGAGGGATCGAGGGTATAAACACGGCCGTCACCAGCACCTGTCGGGGACTGCGGTGGATAGTTGATGAGGCGGATGAGTGGCTCACAGTGCAATAGCACGGCTGTAAAGATACCAATGGTGACATCGGCCAGAGCTGAAGAGCAAGAATGCTGATTAGTGGGAGCGATTAGCATCTTTGTTTTCGGGTACTTGTCATCCGACACATGTAAATTTAAACCAGCGCGACAGCAACAGACCATCACATTAATGTTGTTTACACCCAATGCAAATGCAGAGTAAACAAACAAATATCTGAATAGAGAGGGAGAAGGGGAGGGGTTCCCCAGACTGAAGACCTTTTTACACATATGCAAATGGTAGCTCTCATGGCATGCATCTAGCAGGAAATTAAGACAGAAAGAGGCAGAATCACAGAGCAGTATGGAAATGTGCAGATGTGTGGATATGGAACGCTGCTTCATTATGACCGAAAAAATGGCCCATTTTAATATTCAAACATCTTGATAAACAAAAGACACAAATGAAGACGGTCCCCCGAGGACTGGGACAGAACACTGATGATCTTAACACTCGCCAACAACATCCAACTCGGGGACAAAATTTCTCTCTGGGCATTACACAGCAACAACGTGCACACACTCGTGCACACACACATTGGATAAACAAAGAGCAGAACATGCTGGAGCATTTAATGCGCGTCTGGGGTCATGTCTGGTAATGCACTTAGACACAAGATGGCTGGCGGTGGTCATGAAAGCCATCAACACCTGCAGATCATTTATCAAATTGGTCAGCAGTTTTCAAAAAGGCTGGACTAATTCTGTCAAAGATATTTTTCCAAATTCGATCAAACTATGAAAAATGAAGTCTGGCTTTTGCTTTAAAAGTTGATCTTCAGGACTGAAAAACAATCATCTCTGCCTGAACAAGCAAATGCACAGAACAGGTTTTTCTGTCTTTTTTTCTGTCTAAAATTTGCTTCATGTGGTTGTGTGCTCTCCACTTGTCATTGTCTGTGTTTACGGTGGCATTAGGGTCATCACTGCCTCCACATTTAATGGACCTAGCTGAAAGACAGTGAGACAGAGCGAGAGACGATCAAGCCAATTGTCCTTGTGTGGAGCACACTATACTGTTGACTTTGTCATGGTGCCATGTTGGATGGTGTCCACTCCATCATATCCATGCCCAGATGCAACAAGAGAGATAAGTGGATTGTAGCGAACAGGCTTGTCAGGGATCCCATATATTCACCCTGAATCTGTGGATAGTAGAACACAAATAGGCTTTTAAAGTGAAGTGATTTAGATAGGGTTTGGGTTCTTTTTGGTCTCTTTTATTATGGATTGTTTTACACTGACATCAACTTGGCTCAGCTTGGACGCGTGTTTCTTGGAAACAAAGCAAAACTGCTGGCAGGATCAAATGTTTTCAATGGCTTTCAGAGGCCAGAAAATGTAACATTAGCTACCTATTTGAATGCTTAGCTCATGAAGATTGTAGTAAATGGGAACTGGAATGATTCCTGAGACATCATTAAGAAGACATGTGTAAGGCTGCCTTCCCTAGAAGTTGCGCTTTATATAATAAGAAACCAATACAGTTTGATGGAAAACCTGAAAATTACCATCAGCTTTGCATATTGATTTTCGTGTGTCCCAGCTTTTATTGTAGTAATGATGCACTTGACTTTATAATGAGTATTTTAAAAGGAAAGAAAATTGTTAATTTACACCTTTTTTTGATTGGATGGTCTGGCCGCTATTTGCTGTGCTTTATCAGAGTTTATTGCCAACTGATTATTTTGTGGAATGACTCCCACACAATAACACCACTGATGCATTAAGTCAAGATAAAAGCAATCTAAATATCAACATGCATGATGGCTACGCTAAACGCGCCCAACTAATGGTTTCATTATTTCATAATAAAGGGTTAATGTTTATTCAAAACGCCTATTTACTCAAATTGTTCTTGCATATATATGACTCTTAACAGAAGTGCTCTTCAGCTGCTTTTGAGATTTAGGTTTTTATTTGCATCATCAACATAGTGCAGTTTTCAAATATGTGGCCAAACTGGTGTTCACAACCTGAACTCAAATTCAGCAGAGGGTTAAAAAAAGAGATTAGTCAGCTTCCCGTCTCCTGCCCCAAAGCACACAATCACACACTCACACCCTCCTCCACGCCGCATGACCCTGTAGATTTCTGAACCTCAGCCAGCTCTCTTCTTTAAGAGTCCAAATCCTGGTGGCTGCCAGTCAACTTCAAAGCGGTTGGGCTGTGGCTGTCTTTCTTAACCTCCAAATCTGGCTGGTCTTGTTACAGCTGCGCTGTGGGGACAGAGTGGCCAGTGTTTGCATTTCTAGGTATGTGTGTGTGTGTGCCTGTGTGGACAGAGTGGGCAGTGTACTGGGCCTGCTGATTAACCCCTGGGCCAGGGCCGTTCTCCTCGGCCAGACAGATCGGCTTTCGCCAGTCCCGGCCCCTGTAACGGGAGCCCGCTCCAACAAGCCACTTCAAAGAGACAGGGCCAGCAGGAATGTCAGGTTCAGAACCAGGGGGAGTGAGAGGGAAAGAGCAAGAGAGAGAGGCAGGAGGAGGAAGGAGCTTGTGTACATTTACTGTATGTGTTGCTCAGTTTGAACATAGAGAGGGGTAGGGGGCCGTCTCACTCTCTGGTCAGCAGCATGACTCCGGCCCTATCTGAACCTTACTCACTCGAGCGTTTCCTTTTTTCTTTTGCAGCGGAGTGAATTTGTTTTAATTTAATTTGGCTGCAAAGCAAGAGGCCTCTTGGATTGTTTGGCCTGTGTCTGGATCAGCCGCGCCTCTTTAGAGACAGGCAGCATGTGTGCGGAGCCTTTTTAAATCCGTTACTACAAGGCGATGCCTCAGCCTCTTGCTGACCTCTCTGAGCAAAAGAAAAATCTATCACAGTCGACACATAAATTTGGCGAGCTTTGCCAAAAATCGAACTACACTGCAGCCCTGAAAAAAAAATGATGTAACTTTAAAGCAGACTGTGGATTTGTTTCATTGTATCATTGACATTTTTGGATCAAAGATGTGTTTGGTATTGGATGTGATACAAGGAGAGATGATGATATCTCAGTGGCAGTGCTAATGCAAAAATCTTTGATGACTCCAGTTCTTTCATGTGCTCGGTACAGTGTTACTGGTGTACTGTGTATATGTATGTTTTGTGTGTGCATGTGCAGAGGGTATTTTTTAATTTTTTTTTAATGTTTAAATCATCTATGTTATGTCTCCAATTCATATGTGCGGTGGAGGAAAAAACAAAAAAAATGTTCAATTAATAAGGGGCAATATACAATAAAATAACTGTTTCCCTACTTCTTTACAACTTTCCACTACTACAAGCACAGACCAGCATGTTGAGTGTTGCATGAGTTCACAGAACCCAGGACATAAAACTGCATGTGGCCTGACATGACCATTAAGTCAGTACAAAAAACTGCAATTCCATGTACAGCCACTTGAAGCTGGCTCTAAAAAGGAGTCGATAGAAAACTCACATTAAAATGTCAAGCTTTGCAGCAGAAATTAATATGTTTACAGAGGTGAATTCAAATAACTCATCCGTTTACACTTGTTAAGGCTTAAAATTCCGCATTATTAAGAGCAGGCAGCTTTGAATGGCAGTGAGTCAAAGGTCATGTTGCTGTGTTTCACCATATCTGAATGTGTAAAGACATTTTGTGTAAATACATTCGAATGTGTGAATGTGTAAAAAATAATCAGAAAAATGGATTTAATTTGTAAAGGAGATCTGTAACAGTGCATGACATTTAGTCAACAAAAATGAAAACAATGTTAACAAATAAAGGATGATCTGTACGACGTATGCAGCAACACATCAACAGCAAGTGATTACACATCTGTCTTGTGGGTGAAAAAAGTTCACACAAAACTCAAATTTATTTGTGAATCCCAAGGCTACAGCTACATATCAAATCTACAAGTACAAATTAAATTCTACTTTTGTTCCACATTTGATGCCTCCACCTGATGAGCCCTGTGGGGATGCTCAGATTAATATAACATTTGGTTATCCAATCACACTTTCAGGGAGGCATGCCTTCCTTGGTGTGAGTTTGTGGATGCAACCAAACATGACAGCCACAGTAGCTCGGTAAACAGCGTTATGGGGTATTGAATTTGATGAATTCACTGTTTATCAGACCAAAAATGAGGCAAGTGTGAGCTAACTAGTGTGGCCTCTCTGTCTCACTCCCTGCTGCCAAGAGACTACTTGGGCAGGAAGAGAGCGGACAGCAGCTCTGGAGATGAGACCTCCAATACACTCCAGTCTCCCTGATCTTCTTACGGATTCAAAAACTAAATCTAATTGTTCTGAGATTTTTTGTCACATTCAAACATTTGAATTACTTGCATCCAAACTGTTTTTACACATTCACACATTTGAATGCATTCATACAAAAATGTTTTCACACATTCAGATACGGTGATACACAGCTACAGTACTTTTGACCCTGTTTTGTTTCTGCAAATCTGTCCTGTAAATGTTATTTGTGTATGAGTGGTCTAATTGTGCACTTGAGTGATGGCAATGAATTTTGCAATGTTACACACCCACACAAACGAGTTGTTATGAGATTCCTTGAAGTCACACAGAAGAATCCCCTGTGGAGGTTTGGTTTGCTGTGGCAGAGGAGCCGGGCTGAGCCGCTCTACGTCGATCACCCAACACTGTGCTGCCTTTTGTGGCTCGGAGACAATGGGCTGCTGCCGGGGGAGAGAGACAGGCAACCTGAACCTGACACAGGAAGCTCTTAAAGCTACACAAAACAAACTGCTGAGCTCTGGCATTTCCCCCTACTGAAAGACTATCGCCACCGTCATTAAAGGTGAACTCAATCGTCTAATCTCCTCCAAAGTCACTGAGCAACCACCGCTATCATCCCCCTTCCCCTCCTCCTTTTCTCCTTCCTCCCCGTTTCTCACCGTTCCTCTATTCTCACTCGCCTCACAAGGTGGAGGCCATCAATGAAATGCCATCAGATCTCTGGGGGGTTAGAGGTCATAGGACAAAAATGCTCTGTTGAATGTGCTCCGTGGCAGTGTGAAAGGAAAGGCTGTGTGTTTTGTTTTGCCCTGATCGATGGAAGGCAGCTCGCAGGAAGCAACATGCTTGTGCTCAAGCAAATCACTTTGTTTAACATTCATCCATATTCCTCAACAGACGCTGGTGGTTCTAATACTTGTTTCTTTGTGCTGCTTATATAGATTTCATGCATGCACACTGTTTAACCTCGCAGAAGATTGGCATGCCACTCAACATTTGTGAAGTAACAATTGTGAAAATGTGTATTTTCATGTTTGAAATCCTCAGCAGGTAATCAATACCATGCCAAGAAGGGAGCAGTAAATAGCATGTCTTTGTGATGTGAATTGAAAAACAACGCAACAGACTAACAGCAAACAAACAGAAAGCCATCCAACCATCACCACTGAGAATATAATGAAAACCCCGAGAACGGACATGCACATTTGCACATACAAACACATTACATTCTCTGCTACCACAATACATATCATTTTGATGTCATCCACATTTGGCTAAGGCCATTTGCACCTCACGCGTAATAATGCTGCCAGCTACACAAATAGCACTGTTTGGAATTCAATTATCTGTTGCCTCTTTAGATTTTTTTTTTTTTTTTATTCAGGCACTATGAAAAGGCCCCTCTCTTCTCTCAGCCAGTGCCGTCATTGAGCAAAGATGGAAAAAATGGTATTCACCCCTCCTATTATCGCATCAAAATCCGCCTGGCCACTGTGCATACCGCCTCATTACCTTGGTGAAAAAGCCACCTTAACCTACATTACAAGCTGGCCCTGTAATTAATGACTTTTTAAGCTATTGAACCAAAAGCAATTAGGTTATAAAGGAGGGCTTGTTCAGTAACATGAATACCTTTCCTTTATTAGCCGCATCCTTGAAGAGGAGACGCTAACCAAATGTGACAGTCTCTGGAATTAAGATGCTAATGTTTCCAGTTATTTGAACTTGTCAATCAAGCTTTTTTTTTCCATTGTTGCGGAGGAGTACACAAAAACAAATCTAGAGTTCAATGCTATTTGAAGGTTGAAGCATTTTTCTGAGTTGCTGCTGTGCTTTTGTGTGTGTTTACATGTGTCTACGTGCTTAGGTGCGTGCATGTTTGTGTGCTTGCCCATGCACGTTAAGCGGAAGAGAGCAAACCAGATACAGCTTATTCCATCAGCACAGTATGCAGAGAGCAGATAAGACTTCATACAACACATTTGCTCTGTATTTGTTTTAGACTTTATCGCATGTTCCAGTGGAGGTAGAAACAGGCGAGACATGTGGTCTACATTCTAATGCCTGGAAGGGTCAGCTCAGCGGTCAACCAGCACATTACTCTATGTCCACACAGGACAGGTTAGAACGCACAAGACTAATGCTGCAGCTCATCCAAAAGGTCATCTGTGGATATTAATGTGTAACTTTAACTGAACCTGCATGAGGAACTGCCAGCCTCGGCTCTCATGAACGAGAGGACGCAGTGCTCTGCAGAGAGGGATGAATATGCCTGCAAGATTGCAATGCAAAGATTATATGGGTCATTTAGTGCAAAGCCTGACTTTTCTGAAAGTAAATGAAGGCAAAATGACGCATTGATATTTTTTGTTGTAGTTTTGCTCCAGACAGTAATCGAAAGCCTGAGTGTAATTAGTCAGGCTTTTGGAAAACGTCTTTTCTTCAGATTGATCCGGCCAAACGTTTCACCGCTCCTCATTATTCACCAACATGCAGCCTGGAAACAGCTGCCTGACAATAAATCTTGCAACAGGCTAAAGTTCTCTAAATTGATTTTAACCTGTTGAAGCCATTGGAAGAAAGATGTCAAGAATATAATTGCTGTAACAAGATGAAAAGTCACATCATCCACATAATCTTTTTTGCTTATATAATCTCACACTAGGCTTTAAAAGATACGTGCTTGAAGCTCTTCTGCCTACAAGATAACACTGAAGTACTACAAGAGACAAACAAACCAAAAATTGAGGGTTATGCCAATACTACTCTATGATAAATAAATAGTGTTTTGACAATTCTGTGGCGAAATCAATATTTCCTTGCAGTGAAAACTAGAGGGGCATTCAGAGTGCAGACCTCTGCCAAGACCACAGTCCAGTCTTTTACAAATATGCAAATCCACGATGTATGCCTGGATATATTTCTTCAGTATCTCTGGTGGCGTATGTTGCAAACATTTTATATTTGGATGTGAGTAAGAGTATAATTAGTTGTGTTTCCATTGTCACACCTTAGTTTGAGAAAGAAGTACTGTTATAATTGCACTGGTTCTACCGTAAATTAAACCACTGTACCTGAGTGCTCAGTTATGGCTGATTTCTGTATGACGTTTGAGCAACTACATGTGTAAGCTTGCATCACAGAGGATTACTGGAGCCAACCCAATTGCCAGAAAAAATGTTGACATTGTATGCTTTTGCAAACCATGGATACATGTTAGGTAGGTAGCAGATACGTTGCAACTTTGCGTTTCAACAATACCGATTAATGTGGGGCTTGGTTTGGGACCTAAAACTACTTTGTGATGATTAGGAAAAGATCATGTCTTTTCTTAAAATACCCAGTTGTGGGGAGCACTATCCCGGCAAGAAATGCAGTGATGTCTCAGTAAAAATCAACTGCTTTTGTTGGCACTATCCTTAATAACCAGTGGCTACAAAACACCCATGTTTGCAGCCTAAAAAGCTCCTGGAAAAACAATGACAGTTTGCTACAAAATACTTATGTTTGGATTCTAAAAAGCTGATAAAAAAACACCACAGGTCGCTACAAAACACCCACATATGGAGCCTAAAAAGCTGCTGGAAAAACACAGGCAGGTAACTACAAAAGACCCATGTTTGGGTCCTGAAAAAACAATGGAAAAACACAGACAGATTGCTACAAAACACCTGTATTTGGAGCCCAAAAAGCAATGGAAAAACAAAGGGGTCAGCTGCTTGGCAGGCATCTTGCTTGGGTGACACATCATCCACCATTGACAAAGTCAGCTCATATATTACATCACTTTAGAAGTGTTGAAGTTTTTTTTTCACTAATGAACTTTACAACCCTCTATTTGATT
This sequence comes from Plectropomus leopardus, assembly GCF_026936395.1. Taxonomy (NCBI): domain Eukaryota; kingdom Metazoa; phylum Chordata; class Actinopteri; order Perciformes; family Serranidae; genus Plectropomus; species Plectropomus leopardus. Next base: position 16,649,302 of record NC_142189.1, on the reverse strand, counting down.
TTAAGATGTATGGCATTTTTTCTGTCAAAACCAAAGGCACTATCTATACTTTTTGAATCGACCCATCATTCAGATCCACTTACAAACGTAATGGTAGGACGCCCCATGTTCAGGGGATGTGTCCTTGCCGCAGCAACTGCAGGCTCAACCATGATCTGCGGCCTTTTGCTACATGTCATCCCCTCTCTCTGCCCCTTTCGCTCTTAACCTGTCCTATCAATAAGGCAAAAGATCCCCAAAAAATAATCTTAAAAAAGAGAAAGTAATGGATTCTTCTTTGGGCCATGCTCGACCCTTCCAACAAGTTACATGAAAATTGGGCCAGTAGTTTTTCTGTAATCCTGTTGCCAGACAAACAAACCAAACCAAAAAAAATATCCTGCTTGGTGGTAGGAGGTAATAAATTGAAATTATAAAATCCTTAAATCCCTAAAATCCTTACACTAACAGTTTTTTCAAATGGTCAAACAAATCAGTGCATGCAGCTCACTCGGAGCAGACCTCAGGCATTCACTCTTCTCAAGTAGGTAATTTATTCAACCATGATTGCAAGAGCTATCAAATCTTACTGAATATGGAGGTTGTTTGTGTGTATGTGTGCTTGTGTGTGTGTGCAAAGGAGTCAGAGAATAAGAATGTGTGTGTGGCACAGTGTGGCTAGCTTAGCCCCTAATCACCATCAAGTTCAACTTACAGCAGCAGGAAGGCGATTGATCAGCGCGGTCATTAAAAGGATACTTCAGCAGTCATTTGGCCCTGCTCTTTGAAGCTGCCAAACATGGTATTCATACATCAGTAATTATCAGCATGTCAGACTCAAATGGTTTTTTGAGAATGTTTTTCCTATAGACCATACTGATCACTATTATTCAAACAAACAGAGCTAATTGCAAAACATTTAAGTGTTTTGTGTTGATGCCAAATCCTCTGAATTAGAAGCATGAATGACAAGCATTTGCTTTTAAAATTGACATTTTCCACCAGCCCTGTGCTTAAAATGCATTCCATGACTTGTATGAAGCTCATTTCTTTTTCGCAGCAAATTTGTTTTAGAATTCATTATTTGCCATGAAATGTGAAAAGTCTTCTTCATTAGATAGTGTGAAATCCCTCCCTGTCTGCCTCTGCCTCTCTGAAGTCCAGCTAACCATGTTAATCCCACAGCTGCAAACTCCGTGGCATCTCCCCCAATAGACTCGCACGCCTGCTGTCTAAATAATTGCCTCATTAGTGTGTGGTGCACAGGTATAGCCTAAATGCAAACTTTAGACAAGTGTGTATGCAAATCAAATTGCTTGTCGGACACTCTTTATTCATGTGATCAAAAATCAGTTGAATTATACCAGGGACCTCAGGCCTGATATGGAAATTTAGGGATAACTAATGCATTTTCCACGAGGTGAACGGTGTGCGGGTTTTGGCCCTGAACACATGATGTGCACATAGTTGACAGCTTTCAACTTTGGTGTCATTACATTTTAGATGTACATTTTTGGCGGCAATTAATGTCTGAAAAAAATGAATATATAAACTTGACAATAAAAAAACAGCAGTCTGGCAAAGGCCTAATCACAGCATGTTGGTAAATTGACCTTCCAAGAACTAGAAAGAACCAAACTGGCTTTTGGGAGGAAATGCAGGCAGAATTATTCATCACGAGCTAAATGGTATCTGTTTTAACAGGCTACATTACTGCAGCTAGCACTAAATGGGTTGTTATCTGAGACAGCAAAAACAACTCTTTATGGGGCCACATCGTTTAATTTACATGCAGTCAAACTGGTTTGATAAATGCAAGCGCAACTGATTGACACATTTCATATGCATCTGTAATCGGCGAAATCTGCAATCAGAGCCCATTTATGAATCCTGTAATATTTGTTTTCAGTATTTTTTTATGGAACCAATATGTCTCTTTTTTTTTTAAATGCAAAGTTTTAAGATGAATTTAGTCATATTTTAATATTACATAACAATGTATTCAAATAATTTAATTCGGAGGGCTAAAAATGCTTCATTTTAACATTGTATCTTCTTCATAAAATGTTTCTAAGCTTGTAATCTTGTAATCTGAATTTTAATATCAGACTAAAATATTACACAGTGGATTTGCTAACATGTTTTGCACTGTGTTAGCGTGATACAACTTGCAAAGAGACATAGCAATTGATGAGAAATGCTAAAACAAGACAGTCCTGAAACAGCCACAGACATTTAACCAGACGGCTTTAACAGCTTTCTGAATAGCTACTTACAGTAGCTTCATTTTTCTCCCTGTGATGATGCACCCGCTGTGAAACCTTTGGCCTCGGAGCCATGGCTCAGAGGCTTCACTGCCATGGCAGACTGCTGCCTGCTTTGACCGTCTGACACAGACTTTTGAGGTTACCTTGAAATGGCAAGGACCTGATGGACGAGATGACTTTTCCATGTACTGTCATGATAGGAAGACGGAGTGCACGGGGCCAGGTGCTCGACAAAAACAAATCGCAGCCCGGAATGGTGTAATTAATCTATTTTGAGCTTTATGCTAACAAAAATGGCATCTGTTTATTCTAAAACACGTTTATTAATGACAGCCGAGGGAAGCGGTAGCACCATGATGTGTCTCAAATGTCAAGACAGCCTGCAACATTAGCTGCAGCGCTATCGTTCATCAACTTCAGCATCAAGGGTATTGGTCTGCCTCTGTCTTCTTCCTTAAGTTGTTAGTATTCATGCTGTCTTCTTTAGCCAAGTGCAAGGGAGCATGTTAAGCAGTTCAAAATAGTCATTATGCAGATTTAGAGTGAATTAGGAAGCCTCATACAACCTTGAATTATGAAAAATATGAAAGCACATACACCAACGCTGTCTCCGACAAAATACGCTCTATACTGCTAATTTGCTTTGCCAAATAGGTTTTGGAGGAAACTTAAAGCTGCACTTATCAATATTATATTATACAATATATCAATATTATATTTACAATGGGTCAACTGACTGTGTTCGGTGTGAAACCTGTTGTTCACAGTGACAAACCAGCAGAGAAATACCACTCAACCCTGTAGTTCTCCTCAGCTCTACAGAATTTTTTAGCCAACAAGTCCTCCAACCCATACAACCACATAACCACACTAATATGAACCACATGGGCGTGTTCTGAATTAGCATCCCCCACCAGTGGCAGGAGATTCATATGTTCAAAGACCTACACAACAGAACAGGTTGTTTGCCGATGACTTCCTAAACACTATAGGACCATTAACGTTAAAAGTTTATTAAAAGATTGTGTTTTCGTTTAAAATAAGTTTGTTTATCCAGAAACTAAAAGAGGCAGTATATGATACTTAGAACAAACATGATTCAGAGTCTGGGCTGGGAATGCCTGCACACGTCTCTTAAAATGAGGGTGGCTGAGCTAAAGGTGTTAACAGCATAAACAGCACTAACAACAGCAGCAGTGCCAACAGAGCTGACAATGTTAACCTGGCAGAGAAGTGGAGGGTGGATGTTACACTCCTGCGACACTGTCTCATCACCGCGGATCGACATGGCATTTTAAGCGGTAAGGTGATGATTAGCCAGCCAGTGAAATCTGTAATTTTTTAATGCGTTTTTTGGACCAGGTTGAACATGCTTGGGAGAAAAAATAAAAACGGCAAAGTCAAAGACCTGTGTTTACTTAACCCATCCATCCACACCAACTTCATCCTTACGCAGACGTAGTTGTTCTTTATACTATGTCACGTGATTTCCGTCTTTGCTCCCATCATAATTATTACTGCAACTAGAGGTCACCACCTAAGAATAAACGGAAATATGGGTCACAATAGGCTGCTTGTTTCTTTGAAGGAGGACAGTCTCGTTTTAGCATCTTTTGACTGTTTTTGTTTCGAGGGCCACAACTTTTATGTTTTGTAGTCTCACTCATCAGCCCCTCCTCCAGGCACAGCAGGCAGGTTTAAACCAATTACATGAGCTGCCCAAACAAAATATTATTTAATGAGTTAATCATCTTTCTGTTGCCAGGAGTGGAAATTGCAAGCAAAACAAATGTAATACTTTGACAATGAATCTTTCTTGAAGATACATTTTGTGTTGGCAAAAACTAGAAATGTTTCATCATTATGTTGATAAAAATGTTTCTCACGAAACATATTTAATATTGCAAATTAATCACATATGAAGGTAATTGTTAGGACACATTTATGCCTATACTTACAGGTGGACATGCACACATTTGAAAAATGGGACATCGGTTGACAGTTTGATACTTGCTTCATTTAAAATTGTGCTCTTAGAAAAGGTGAGTCCAAGGGCCTTCACACAACCTGTCTTGAGACAAAAGGGTTGGCAACTTCCCCCTCTCTCTTGACTTAACTGCAGACCCCTGCACATTGTAATCACATTAAGCTGTGTTTGATGTATTATGTCAAGTTTAGTGGCGACCTCCCAGGAGAGGGTTCACACAAGAAATTTAGCATAGCTGCAGTCCATACGTAATTAAAAAGTATGTTATCTCTGGCCAGAATGTTATGGCTAAGCATTGGCCTGGGTCCAGCTAACGTTGATATAATCCCACCCAGCTCTGTTTCTCTGTAGACAGGGTCACTGGGTCACTAACTGCCTCCTTGTGTGCTATTCAGCTGCAGTGAGATGAGGGAAGCCTCGGCGGAGAGTTTGAGTCACAGGCGCCAAATACAGCTGGATATCTCCCAGCCTGCTTTTTGTATTAAAGTACAGCGGGGGAATGCATCACCTCTCTACATTTTCTCTCTTTTAGACTACAGAGTGTGCAATAAAACTGGAGAGCAAACCAAAATGCTTGCGCTCTGCTAAAACACGGCTTTGCTCAAAGAAACATTCGGATCAAATATTGTCAATGGCTTTACTTGAATCACGTTGTATGTTTGTGCTTTAAGTCATTTTAATCAGTTCCAGAGGATTAACCAAATAGGACTATTTTACTAAATGCTGCTCAGAGTAATGATGAATTATTTTATTCTACTGCATTGGAGGAACCACTGCTCCACTGTTGAAATATGCTGATTTTATCAGGAGGTGATCGATCTCAGACTCATTAGGGATGAAGTGGAGTTCTACACAACCGGCCCATTTGCTGCGCCGAGCAGCAGAGAGGAAGTTCACAGTTCGATCAGCCAAGTCTAGCTGGTGCAGATGGTGGAAAGCTCTGAAAGTCTGTCTTGTTTCAACTCACCTTCAAAGCGGCTAATCAGCATGTAAAAAAAGCTGTTCAAGTGGTAGAAAAACATCCTAAGGTAATGGGTGGGCCTAAATTCCATCACAGACTCTCCCATAGCATACCAATGAGCGCTGTATATAGAAAGACACATTAGCTACAGTTACATGCACACCAATATTCCACAATGATTTCAAATCCAACAATATTCTGAATTTGATGCAGGGCATATAAATAGCATAATCTGTTTAGATATTCGGAATCAGGCTGTTTTTCAAATTGAGCATTTTCTGATTAAGACATGTGGGATATATATTGCTATTATTTGCGTTTTTGAATATTCGGGCATGTACACAGCCAAGGTGACACATATTTCTAGCCCAATGTCCTGGTTAATAGCCTTTTATTCTCATAGACATCAATCCCAACATTACCTATTACATAATTAATTATCAGATTGGTCGATTAAGCTGATCTGTAGCTGAAATAGCTGTTGAATCTCCAGCTGCCGATACTTTTCAGTTTGTCTGATGGCTTGGAGACCTTACTGTGAGTGCAGTGGGTGGTAGATGCCCAACATGTCTAAGAGTTTGGAAGAAGAGCAGTTTGAGGCATAATTGCCAGCCACAGGCCTGCCAATGGCTCTCTGGCTGTGAGAGTGCTGAAGAAGTCTTGTTCTGACCACAAAGGTCAGGAAAAAAAACTCAACAAAAAAAATAAGACAAAGAAGAAGAGAGTTTGGGAAGAACAAATCTTGCATCTGTAATGAAATCCCATCAGGCATTTGTATCAGTATTATGCACATATATTTGTAGTTTTTTGAAGAAAGGAGAACATTTTCACAAGGCATACTTTCTCTAATTTAAATCCCTTTTGAAGAGGGCTTACAGTTGTAAATGATATCCGCTCTCGTAGTTCCGCGTGGCAAGCAGATGCTGTAATTGAGTAGAGACTTGATTTCTTGCACAGTCAAATTAGCTAAAGATGACCAGGCAGTGAACTGCAGGAGGTTTAATTCCCTGTGTTTACATCACTGGCAGGGCCGTTGTTTTGTTTGATTCACTATGCTAATATAGACTCCTCTCAGATTACACACTAAGCACTGACACACTGCACACAAGCTGCCGCACAGAATCTGCCTCTCCCAGTAAACTTGCTCTAGGTGTCAAAATAAAAGGAAGAGTAAGACTGGATTATGAGTCTGCGTGTATGTGTGTTACATTACTGTGAGAAGGCTTTTGGCAATGCTTTCCTTGACAGTACTAAAATTATTTTTAATGATGCTTTTAATAAAACATAGGATTAAATATTACGTTTTGCATTTTACATTTAGCTCTATCATGTTTTTTAGTTGACACTGTACATGAAATTATGAAAAATTATGTTGTACGTAAAAGACACCAACAGCAATAGCTGTGTTAAATATTCCTTCCTTAAATGTTACTTGTGACCATGGATGGATTACTGAACGGGCCAACCACACACAGGCACAGGGGCCCAAACTGTCAGCAGATCCCTGGCCTTCACATGGAAAATGACAGGAAGCGACTGAAAATGACCACAAAGAGATGCAAAGGAACTACAAAGAGATTTCCTTTGACACAAAAGAAGAACAAAACAAACAAGAAAGATACAAATATACCTAAAAGTGTCACAAATTGACCTTTAAAGAGACAAAATGACAGTAAAGATGTGCAAAGGAACAACAAAGAGTCACATAATGACTATGTAGAGACAAAAAATGACCAAACAATACACAAATATATCTCAAAGAGCCACACATTGACTGTAAAAAACACAAAACAACTACAAATAGACATAATATGACTAAAAAATAAACAAATATATCTGAGTCTCTACCTGACCTTTATGAAACACAAACCAACAACAAAGGCATGCAAGAGAACTACAAACACCTTCTTTGACACTAATATACCTCAAAGGGACACAATGACTTTAAAGAGACACAAAACAACTACAAAGAGAAACAAAACAACCAAAAAAGCTACAACTATACCTAAAAGAGTCACAAATGTCCCTTTAGGAGGACATGCAATTACAAAGAGAAACAAAATGACCAAAAAAAAAAAAAACCCTCAAAGAGACACAAAACAATGACAATCAAGATATGCAAAGACACTGTAGAGACAAAAAAAAAAACAATTATAAGAGGAAACAAAACAACCAAAAAAGGAACAAACATATCCTGAAGAGATACAACATTACCTCTAAGAGACACAAAACAACTACAAAGAAACACAAAACAACCACAAGGACATGCAAAACTACCACAAAGAGACACGAATCCACCAAAAGATGCAGACAACTACCAAGACATGCAAAATAACAGCAAACAAGAGGCAACGCCAGCACAAAGTCTGTGTGCGTTGCTCCTATGTAGAGAGATGGAGGGGCCTTTTGCATATCTGTGCCCAGGGGCCCACTGTCTCATAATCCGCCCATGCTTGTGACATTTTTTTTTACATGACTGCCATAACACAAGATGTTTTCCAGAGTTTCCAATCACTAAACTACCCAAGTACTAAAGCCATAGAAAAAGACTTCTGAGATATCAAGTTGTGTCACCAAAACAGTATTTATCGCTGTTAATGAGGAGCAGAACAGTAGCTTGTCAGGCCACATGAAGACAACATCACCAAGCAAACAACACATAAATGGCATGACAGATATTCTTTTAAATGAAAAGGACTGCATGGAAAGAAAAACAACCCTCCTGTTATTCTGGAACTGTTCTTTAAGCTTCAAATTCAGAAGTAAGAATGTTGATTTCTTTTCCTACAATCACTCTTCCTTTCAGATTAGGGAGTTGTCTGAGGAAATCTGCATCTGCATCGATATGTTTAATTCAATATAAAGAGAAAAAAAGAACACATTTCCCCAGTGCATCTGACTCACTTGCTCAGATCTGGTGTTTATATTTTACTTTTTGTCCCGCTATCTGATCTGAGCTCCACAGCGAGCCCGCACATCCTCTGATTTGCTTGTGTTGCAGATGGAACCATTTTGCTGTACATGTCGGTTGACCTTTTCTCCAAAATTAACAGAGCATTTCTCTCTGCAGACAAATGTACCAGAACGCATAATGGAGTGATCAGTATCATTGAGGCCGATTTTGGACAAGGTTCTATTGGTTTCCATTTGTGTTTGCGAGCAGCTACAACCCTCCATGTAACTCGCTCCTGTGATCCAGCAAGAGTTCATCCTGTTGTTACTGGCAAGATTACTGGGAACTGAAAACACTGCAGGAAAGTAGATATCTTTTGTTGGATTCATTCATGCTCTACTTCTAGGTACGGTTATCTTTTGGGCCACGTTTCAGATCAGATGTTAAAGGATAAGAAATGCAAGTTTAAAGTAAATGTGGGAAAATGTTAAACGTACACATTTAGCTGGAAATCATATAGAAAAATCTGAAGGTAAATCTGTTAAATACGTTAAAACCCACAGAGGTGCACGACTTGGATACTGCACAGCGGAGCTGATGCCAGAAAGTGGCAAGTGAGCCTCAAGTTTCCACAAGGAGGCGCACAAGAAACAACTGCATGAGCCAGAAACTTTCAAATTAGGCTGACATGCTGTTGGGGAAGGAGATTTATCAGACCACTAACCCACTGAAAACAAACCTGAACTCTGTGTACCACATGGTCAAACCATTTTAGAACTGTTTTCTGTATGTTATGTCTCCTTTCCTGGATTAAGGATGTCTACACGAGTGGTGCCCTCAGAAATTTTTCATAGGGGTGGCCCAGAGGGGACCACTGAAATTCTTTGAGTGGCACACAAAAACCAACCAAGCCATAACTGAATGTCAGGAATTTGCTAATGCTGCTGAAGTATATAGGCTAGTTCAGGTTTGCCAAACTTCTTCCCATGGAGGGCATGATAATGGAAAATTATTAACAATTAGTACATATTTTAAGAGCATTTACCATACAAAAATAAAACAGTCATTTTTATTAGATATTTTTCTGATTTATTTTTTTTAAAAAATCGCTAGAAACATGTCGTTGGCCAACACTCGCCTGTGGGTCCCACACTGGGCACTGAAAACTATGAAAAAAATTAAAGTTAAGAACTCGCATACTGATATACTTTAAATTTCTTATTACTAATGATCTGATGTGCATAGACTAATACTAGTACAGTTAACATTTTGAGTTCCACAGCAATCCTGTTTAGTGTGTGGTTTTTCTGTTTATACAAATTGGGCGATTTATTGTTCTTCAGAACTGGTTTTCCTTGTTCTTTGAAAGACAAATGTGCTGATTTTATCTGAAGGAGTGCACTGATCAAACAAACAAATTAAACATTTACTGGGAACTAGCCTGCTCAAGTTTAGAGGAGACTTGTGGCTACCAATGAAACCATTTTCATTCCTGTTTCTTGAGGTGAGAGTTCGAAGAACCACTTTGAGAATGACAAAACCAGTAGTTCCCTTGCCAAAATGTAGCCTAGCTGTGGAGCGTTATTTAGCCCCCTACCAACAAGCTATACTGAAATGGTTGTTACCAATGGATGCCTTAGTTTATCTGGTGTCCTTTTACACCAATACCTTAGTGCTACCTTAAAAAAAACTGCCTGAGTCTCTAAAATATCAGGCTCCAATTATTTTTGCCAATAAGTGTCAGAGGGGGGAAATGTATAAGGGTGGCTGTGGCTTGCTCTCGGCCCTCCACTTGGGGTACCATTGCTCTACATTGGTAAATATTTACCTCTTGAAAGGAGAAATAATGGTTCTGCATTACCAGCTAATTTACTTGATGTGGATATAGTATTAAGTTAACCCTTTGAAACCTGGAAAAATATGCAAAAAATATATTTATAATGATCATTATTAGACATTTAAACATTTTAATCACTTTTCCCAGGTCATTTCCTTGTTTGTTTTTTAACTTTCTTTTTTTCTATCTTATATTTTATTTGTATTAATTTCTAGGTTATTTCTTGCACTTTTTATTGATTTCTTGCAAATTTTTGGTTTGTTTCTTTTTTGGTTAATCACTGCCTTCTTCACATGTTTTTGAAAGAAATCAAACCAGTGTGCTCAGGTTTCAAAGAGTTAGTTGCATGTTTCTGTCCAAAAGTGAAAGCACCTCATGAGTGTAGTGAGTCTCCACTTTGGAGCCAGTTGTATGTATTAAATTCTGTGCAATTTCTTGTTTATGCACTATTACTGTAGATTGAACTAAAAAAAAAGACAGACCTCCAGGCACAGAGGTGTAAATGAAAGCATGCACAATGTGTAATCATCATGGTACAGGTGTGCAGACAGTGGGGGACTCATTTACATCTACTTACTGTAACATATCATGTAAATGTGTGAATTTACACAAATGTACAACAATTAAATGTACATGTATCCCTTGCAATAGTATTTGATGCATGCTTTTTGCACCACTGCATTTAAACAAAAATGGGTTCCCATCTAATCTAGATTAAGTTTGTTAAAGTGTTTGATTCCCATTTCCCCACTGAAGGATTATCTTTTCCTTAAAGGACCTTAAAGACTGAAAGATCATTAAGCACAACCTGCATAGGAACTAAACGAATATGAGGTAATAATTGACGTGGCTTTTTAAAGGGCAGAAAATAAAAGATGGACCAACAACTGAGAAGAGCACTGTGACTGGGACCTGAAACCGATATCTGTGTTATGCACGGTGTCTTAAATGTAGTGGCGGATGAGGTCATATGCTAACTACCACTAATGTTCCTCAATGGCGCCTTTGTTCAGTGACCCTCCACTCAAGTTTTAAGCGCACTTCCTTTGCAGAGTGTTAAGATTGCGAGATGGGACGTTTCGACATTTCTTAAAATCCTAATGGGTTCGGCGCTGGGGGGGAAGAGGGTGAAACTTAATTGGAATAGACTTTTCCACCTCTAAATTTTAATGAACTGCTGGGCTGAATGTCTCTTATTAGGTGAAATTGGCCATTAGCATTTTAAATGACCAGCTATCTTCATTATAATCAGGGTGAGATGCATTTCTGCGCTGGGGATCTATTGATTGCTCTGCAATGTCAAAGTCTGCATGAAGACGTAGAGACAGAGTGCGTGTGACAGGCTGCGGCCGCGGCTGAAAGAGGATCAGTGCGGCAGTGGAAAGGGAATAATCCGTTTTGCACACTTTCAAATAATTATCGTAATATGAAGATAATTACAGTGGAGGCAATGTGGCTTTATCATGAGACAAACATGTCCTATACCGTAATTTAATTCATGCTTCCTGTGAAAACAATCACTCATTCCGATTACATAAAGGGGAGATGACACAGTTGTAATTGTGTTTTGTTCTTCTGTACAAGATGCATGGATTTTAAATCTTTATTTTACCACATCAAACCAAGTGCTATGTGTTTGAGGATTCAGCAGAAATTAGATTTATGCATATTAATTACATTGGAACAGTTTGGAGAGCTATTATTAAGCATTTTCAAAGAAGAGACGCTGGGATGACTGTGGAATACATGCATCAAAAGCTTTCTACTAATTAGTTTGAATTTATTATGATATATTGTGGTTTCTGTGTCACACCCTATACATTTAAGCGCAGTTAATATTTGACAAGGTTTTTTTTTAATTGCTTGCCTTTGAAATTGAGGGAAACGTTTATAATACAGCAGTATGCAGACATCTGCTGTTTGATTTCTGTTGCCACTCTCTAATAACTGTTATGAAAAAAAAGTGCTTCTTATTTCACTCAGCTTTCAAAGCGCTAATGATAAGAGAGTGATTATAATGTTATTGAATAAATATTAAATGCTCATTTCATGAAAGCCTTTTGTTTAATAATCGCTGATGATTTTTTATTAGGGTAGTTTTCCACTTCTCAAAATTACCCCGAGTTTCTCCTTTGACAGTTTTTTTTTTCAATTTTTGACTCAAAGCACCCCGAGCAAATATTTGAAAGCCTTTTCAGACTAAAGCAAACTCGAGACCAAAGTTGTCAAACATTTGCAGTGTATATCACGCAGACCTCAGTCACAGTCACATGTGCCCCTAACTCATTATCAACCTCTGAGCCCAAAGTATGATCACAATAATCTCATTTTAATTTGAGTTATATTGCAAAAAGGGGGGGCGCTGAATAATCAGATTGTCCTAGTTGGAGTGGGGAGAGTTGGCCCGTGTTTGAGAATACTTCCAGATGGTGTTGAGCCGGCAGACTGGCACTGTGGAAAAGCTGGGGACCCCCTCCCTCAGACAGCATGCCATGCCCCTAACCCCTCCACCCTCTGCTCGCTCTTCTTCTCCTCTCCATATTTCCCTCTTTCCTTTCCAATCTCACTACCCGTGCCCCTTGTTGCCCTCCTGATTTCGTCTTCCTATCTCTCGCTCCCCATCTCATTGTCACCTCTCACCCCATCCCTCCTGTCTCTCCCTACATCTTTTTGCTTATCCAAACAGCTCTTGCAGTGTGTTGCCCCACCATAAGACCACAGCCAAAGCCCCCCCCCCAGCCTCCTCACTATCCAATGGGGAGGGGGGGGGGGCGCGACAAAGCCCTGCCCTCCGATTACACTGGGGGCGCGGGGTTAGAATATAGCCCTGAGGGCCGGCAGCTGTCAATTAGTGATAACTGCCGAGAAAGAGACACACACACGCGCACACACACACACAATCGCCCCCCCTTGTTCCTTCGTTAATCAGGGGGCCATCACCTAGCAACGGTCCTGAGGAAGTCCTCAATGGGGATGCCTGGTGAGAGGCACAAACAGAAATGACGATGAGGTGGAGTGAGGGATGGAGAGAGAATGATGAGAGGCGGAGGGGGGTAGATGGAAAGAGGATAATGACACCTCTTCAGAGAACATTTTGACGCAAGACACTGTCCACGTGAAGGTGTTATTTATACGCCGTCCTACATATCCACAGGTGTTTGTGTAACCTCCTTTGCTGAAGTTATTGTTCTAATAAACTTTGAATGTTTTTCCCCCCTCTGCTTATGAGTAAGCCACATGACGAGGTGCAGTAATATGCATGAAAATTGAATGTGTCTCAATCAGGGAGGGCTTTTTATGAGGGATGAGCACGCAAAAATAGTTTCATTGAAAGAAAGTGATGCCCTGCTCCTTAATACATTCACTTCATCAGCCAACCTCATCGCCTTGTTCCTCCAGGCGAGTTCAGCTCTCTTGCAAACACATTAATATGAGGTGAATATGACTGCTGCATGCCGCAGCCGACCCCTCCCGTACACCAGCACCGCCGCCACCACCTCTGTCTGACAGAGTGGCAGCACATAGAGCCATGAACAGGTGATAAATCCTTGTCAGGTTTTATTAAAACCCAGCCAGGCCAAACAGAACACCTCATATTGAGCTGTAATACCCAAGGAGACACTGTATGAGAGAGAGAGAGAGCCTTCCTGTTTGGTATGCTCTCCAGCAGTGAACTACTGTCTCTTCTCTGATGTCATTAAAGTGGAGGTGGAAGAGGAATAAACCGCTCCAAGAACACACATGAACACCCACTCACCCTCTCTCTCACTCTCTCTCACACACACACACACACACACACACACACACACACACAGACACAGACACACACACACACACACACACACACACACACACACACACACACACACACACACACACACACACACACACACACACACACACACACACACACCTCTGCCCCCTGCTGGTTGGCCAGACCAGAGGGCAGGTTGTCATTACTTCCTCCTCAGTCCTCACTGCTAGAAATGATAGGGCGCTGAATCAAAAGCTTTGTTACTGCAGAGAAAAGGCAAGGCACTTTTAAAGGAGTATTCTACTGAGAGTCCTAATATAAAACTTGGCCGTCTATGCGTAGCATGGTTAACAATCCCACTTGCAATAACTTGCTAATGGTTGCTATTGCCAGTGCTTATATGATTTTAATTATTTTATTTCAGTACCGTTTATTTTGATCTAATATTAGTTTTCCACTGAGCCTTGTATTAAGTTGTGAATGTGTGCCCTTGCAGATTGTCAGGGTGTGCCGCTGTAATCTTTGTTGCCAGTTTGCTGTACACTCTCCCTGTGGTCAGTCACGTTTCTGATGAGCTTTCTTTAAATGCTTAAAAAGACATTGTTTTGTTGAGCTGTAACATTTCATTTTCTCATGTCGCAATGTTAAAAAGCCCTGCTTTATTCAATATCATGTGTTTTGGTACTGGCATTGTTTTGCTATAAAGTAGTTTGTTGTGACTTTACTAGTTTGAATGTAACATTAGCCTTAAAGTAAATCTCCAGTGTAACCTGCTTACTGACTGATATCTGAATGATTTCTTTATTTCTCTGTTCTCTTTATTCTCTTTATTTCTCCTTTATTGGAGTTAATGACGATGAGGGTTGCTGTAAGATCTAATATGATTTTGTTGTCATCAGGTGCATGTCATTTTATTTTGTTCATAACATGTTGACAAGTCGTTAGACTTTTATCATTGTTTTTTTAATCGCTTAATGCAGCCAGTCTGCTGTACACTTTCCCCATGCCTTCTTTGAGTTATGACGATGCTGCTGTTAGATCTAACGTGATTCTGGTTTCATCATGAGTCAACATTAAGTTGTTTCTATGAATAAAGCCATAGAGAGAAGGTCTGTGCCTGGTTAATCATGCAATGCGAGGGAAAGACTACACAAACTGCTAAAAATGCAGTAGAAAAACTCAAATACTTTTGAAACTGGTGCTATATGACCAGAGAAAACAGAGGACAAGAACTACATCATTGGTTTTTACTAAAAAAACCTACAACTATCAGAATGCATTGAAACAATAAACACTACTGCTGGTGTATGACGTAATGCTACCTTGTCCGTACGACACAATGGCAGCCTGCAGCATCTGGTGTTACAGTTAAACCGTAAGCTAAAACATGCTTCTGAAAACCTTTGAGGCGAAAAAATATGCAACTCAGTGCCAGAATCTCAGTTTATATTTGATCAGCGCTGCTAAGTTTTACTGTTTAATCTCAGTTTTCACCATGCTGGAAGCAGTGCGGTGCCCACTTCCTGTTCACAAGCTCTTGCTAAAACGGGGCATTAAAATACATTTCTGAAAACACTGAAAGGAAGAAATAGGCAGAGGTTTTGGTCTGAGTTTGAGAGACAGAGAGAGAGGGTTGGGTAAGTCTCTTGATTAGATATATGCTCTATCTAGGCACTAGTTTACCACAGTTCATCTAGACATACTACCCACATAGTTATGAAACAAAGCTGGTTGAAATCGGCAAAATATCTCTTTAAGTCTCAATTAAGGTATGCTTGCATGCTTTTTTGTGGAGCTGACCTGAGTGTAAAAGTGTCCCTGAAAAACATATGTCCTATTAAAAATCCACACCTACACCCACCCACACACACACACACACACACACACACACAAACACAAGTATTACACCATAAAAACACCTCTGGAGACCAATTTATGCGTTTCTTTAAATATTCTATTTTCTCATCTCCTCCCTGAGAAGTGGTTTTCACAGTCGACCTCTCTGCAGGTCAACCTGCTGACTGGACAACAATAGAAATCATCACTTTGCTCATTATTTATTTACCTGGCAGAGGAGCACTTTTGAGACAATTAATCAAGTCAGTGAAAGATTTATAAGCAGCTTGACCGGGAGCGCTCAGACAGTAAATGGGGCAGGTTGTCAAATACGGGGAGTGATCTGCGCAAACCAATTAGTCTGTCATGTCATGACGACCCAAATAAACCAGAGCCGGGGTTGTTGAAAAATATGAAGCTGAAAGTATGCCTGTGATGCCTGCTGTGTCGGTTCAGTGTTTGAGCAGCAGACTGGACGCTGTCATCACTCGGCAAGGAGAAAAAGCAACCCACTCACTTGAAGAATGCCTCTCCTCGAACATCAGAACACACACGTACGAACGTCTCATAGAGTCAGATGCATGAAGTCGCAGACTCACACATGGGATAATGAACAATACCTAAACAGTGCTGACAGCACATGTGGCTTCACAACTGAGTGCACACAGCGTATGTAAAAGCTTGTGTCATCTCAGCACATTTTAGCAGGACTGCCTGAAAGGAGATAGCCACGCTCCTTTCCTCCCTCCCTTCTTGTCCCTCTTTCTCTCTCCTTCTGTGTCTTTGTCCTTGATGACCAAGCTGTTGGGTGGTCTGTCTGACCGCGCTGACCCTTGCGCTTGGGCTGACGTAAATTTGCTAATGGTTAGCATCTTGCTCCTCCTGTGACAGGGCCTTTCTGGACTCAGCTGATGTGAGCCGGTGCTCCTGCAGAGGTAGAGCACCCTGACAGGAGCCGATGTGTTTGTGTCGATGGAGAGAGGGAATATTTGGGAATATCTCTGTATTTCGATAGATGCCTGAAGACTAGTAAGTGTAGAAACACACATTCAGCATATACAGATGCTGCCCTGGGCCACTAACACACACATATTAGTCAATTTCTGATATAGTTAGTGTGTTTGTGAGTTGTAACATGTATGACCATTTTTTGTCAGCAAGGTCAAAGAGCAAAGACTGGCTTCTTGCCAGATGCAAACCTCAGGCGCACAGTTGGATCAAACCAGCAACTTTCACTTTGGTTTTTCTCTCCAAAAAATGTTGAAAAACCTTACAAATGTTCACGTTCAACTGCCTGAAACACAATAGTTCATCTGACTTTGTTTTCTGTTCAGACAAAACATGTTCAATTAAATGTGACCTTTCTTTTAGAAAATGCGATATTTGGCAACTTAAAGAAGTTTTTCACTGCTGGAAAGATGGTGTTTTCATAAAACTAGGCTGTCAATGCAGCACAAAGATGTAAATTATTTTGCTACATTAACAGAGAAAATGGAGAATAAGGACTGTGGCATTCATTTTTGCTTAAGAGGTAGAAAACTTACAACCACCAGAATACACTGTGCTGCACCAAGCCAATAAGGCTCCAATTGGTGGGTGAAGTAATGCAGACTTGTCCGCTTTGACACAGGAAACAGTATGTCACTCACTTCCTGTTCACAAACTTTCATATTACAGCTAAACAGTCACTAAAATGTGTTTCTGAAAACATTAAAGGCAAGAAAATGATCATGTAAACCTTTTTTAGCCTCTATTTTTACAATACAGGAAACGGTATGGCGCTCACTACTTGCTCACAAACTCCCAGAAAAAGAGAGACATTTTAGGTGATAAAAAGACAACAAAGTAACAAAATTTCAGTTTATATTTGATCATCACTGCTTAGTTTTACAGTTAGTTTGGTCTGAAAATGAGAGAAAGAGAAGGGGGCGGGTCTCTCTCTCGATCTGCATCTATACTCTTTGTGTCCATGGTGGCGTGCATAAGAAAATATGGAAGTATAATCTGTAATTAAAACAACATTCCTAGAGCCAGCTAAAATTGCGTCATCAATCAGAAACGAAGTTCACCACAGTTTATTTATGCATTTTATCAACAGTCACTATGTTTACATGCACAGTTAAGTGGAGCTACTGCTATAGCCATTTAATTGGACTACTGTCCTTGTCCAAGTATATAAGCAATGTGGGACAATTGATGTACTGATGGAAGTATGTCCAACTCTACCATGGTAGGTGCAGATATGCTCCAACTAGTTGCTATTAGACCATCTTCTGGTTGACTGTCACATATCAAACAAGTTAGCATGTGGCAAACTGGTTGCATGTCGAACAATGAACACATGGATAACTTTGCGCTGTACATTTCAGAAGGTCTTTACCTATTTTTTACTTTAATCTTTTTTTGGTGGTTGAAAATCAGCCATATCCCTTTACCCCAGTAGCATTGTGGCAGCTTGTGAACATGAGGTGCAGGGGTTATAAATTTACTTCTATTTATTTTAGTTCACTATGATAAAAGAAAATAGCAAAATATTGGAAATCGTTTGAGCTGAAGAACTGGAGTGGGCCATAAGCACTTGGTTAGTGGTAAGCATAACCTGGCAGTCATAGCAACTGTAGTAAATCAGTCATTACTGTGATTCAATAGATTCTGAGACAGCCGGTACTTCTAGACTTTTCTGTCAGTGAGAGATTGATTCTGTGCTTTGGCATCCAACATTTACAGATGTCTCAGGAGCAAACCACAAGATAAGATGGTAAGTTTGAATATTGTATACACTGTAAAATCTGAAAAGTTTATCTTTCTTAAAATAATCTTGAAGTCTGATTGCCATGAAAAAGGAAAGTAAAACTATTAATCTTAATTTGCATTAACTTCATATCTGATGGTTAAGTTTACTTAAAATGTAACGGTATGTACCTAATTTTGTGAAGTTGCTGCAACTTAAAGATGACAAGTGAAATTACCTTTTTCTTTCTAAGTGTTCAACTTCAGTTATCCAAGTTAGTCTAACTTAACTTGATCATGACCGAGCAGAATACAGATATATAGAGTAGAGCACAGTAAACTTGGCTTACTGAAATTGCTAAAACTTAGACAGATTGATTTAATTAAACATGTCATTTTTAAGTTGCAACAACTTATAAAAAAGTAAATATGACATTTTTGAGTTAACAATCAGGGATAAATATAAATCAAGACTTAAAGCTATCTTGACTTACATTTTTCAAGGCAATTGGTTTCCTAGAGTTTTTTAAAAAGTAAAATCACCTTTTTAGAATTTATAGTGTTTACAACAAAACAAAACAATAATAAACAACAACAAAATGTAAAGTATTTTTTCATCATACTTCATCAAAAAGTGGTGAAAGCATGCTCACAGTTACCATTTTATCTTGTACTCCCATGGTAAACACATATAAATCCAAGGCTATAAAGAGATCTGTCTTATTATCGCTACACTGTAGCTCTCACAGCTGGAAGGTCTTAGGAAATCTTGGCAAAACTACATTGGATGGTGTTGGCTTTCAGTTATGAAAACTGTTTTGCTGTCCACCTAAAAATAACAGAGACAAAAAGAGAGAGAGGACAGGGATTGATTCTCTGTTCCTTGTTGTAATTCAGTCATCCATTTACTGTAAATACACAGCTGGAAAAAGGCAAAGTGCTGGGCAAACCATGATGTTTGGACTGCCAAATTAAAAAGAAATCTTGCAGCATGGTTCAGATGAAACACAAGAGAGTATACCCTCTGCACGGTTCCTCTCTCAATCTCGTCTTATACTTCACCCTCCCCTTTATAAACACTGCAATCAGCGCATCTCTCATTCCTGCCATGTCTAACCCCACAAACCAAAAACAGATCACGTAAAAGTATGTTTTACAGCCGGGGGTTCAAGGAGAGAAGCGCAGGGATGCGGAGACGCCCGCTGCTGCTTTTTTACGATGTTACACAGAGAAAGTGAGCTGTGGGGAGAGAGAACTATCAGAGACCTCGAGACGGGTCAGGGTTGAAGTGCGCCATGCTAACAGCGGCTGCCTGTAAACAGAGGCACACCTGCCACTCGGCAAGTGTGTGCCTGCTGAGGAGAGGTTAGCACTGCAGCGTCTCGCGGCCCTGTTTATACAGTAACCAAACAGAAAGAGAGGTCTTCAAAGACAACCTGACTCTCTGTAATCACTCCTGTTTGGGCTTTGATCTCAGGGAGGGAAGAGAGAAAATAATTACACGTTTCTGGGTGCCCTTTTACAATGAATGAAAGGCAATGTTAGATTTGAATCGTATGGTAATGGGAGGTTGTCTGTGCGAATGTGATGGGGAGGTGTTGAATGCTACTTGAGGGAAATAAAACAAGACCCGCTGAGACATTTTGTTCTACCAGCCCTGAAAGCTTCTGGCAACCTGCCTCATGCTGCCTCCGCATAACACAGAGGAGGGGTCAGAAAACGACGTGGGGGCTGACATTATCTCGCCCCCGGTGCACTCTGTGAGAGGGGAGGACACACTGACTGACTGACTGACTGACTGACCACTCTGCATTTCAAAGTGCCTCCACTTATTTGTGCCATTGGGGGAAAAAAAAATGCTTTTATTTTGTGCCGGGCCCTTTCATGAGCATCTCCCTATGATCTGTGTGATAACGGAGCAGACTGAGAACGGTATCAGGATTCTATTTTGCAGACATTTTTTATTTGCCTTTCATCTTCTATCAGTGTGAAAGCCCAAGACATGAAGTAGTCTGGAGCATTGAAAGAGATGTCCTTATTTTGCCATAATGAATGTGAACACATGAGGCCATCTTCAAGAGGTCTAGACAGCAAGGTGTTGAAAAGGTAACACGTCTGGATGGTGAGAATTGGACTTGCATTAAGCTGAAGATGAACAAAATCACAGTGAAGTGGCATGTTATTAATGTGTTCAATTTTTCTTCATGATGATACCTCAGACTTGATAAAGCGTCTCTTTCCATATTGAGCTTTGGATATATGCTTCATAATAGATGAAAAGTGATTGAATGTTCTGGTCAGAAACCCAGCTTGCCTTGACTCTTATGCAATTACAAGCTAGATGTGAGGACGTGTAATCAATTGAGAAATCCATGACAGTTTCTCCATTCGGAAAACACATGGGGAGACAGCCAGTCATCCTTCACGTGCCCTTTGTGACTGATGCATCTACTTCCCATCGACAACATGTATGACCATATTGCACGCACACACAACATTGGGTCCTGCATTATGTATTGAGGTTGTCTAAACATGATGATGGTGAAACCAGCAATAAGTATCAGTCATCCTGCCGCGACTACGAGCTTCCGTTGTGAGTGATTGGGCTTTGAGAGTCTGAGTGCTCAGAGTCTCGACTGTGAATGCATCTGCAGGCTTTGACCCCACAAACAGAAGTGACCTCACTCAGCTATTCTGCACACTGTTGTGTTTGACTGCTAAAAGCATTTGAAAAATACATATATTTTTTTCTTAGCTTTTTTTTTTTTCAGGCGTTTTTCTGACAAGCGACCTCTGGTGGTCGTGCAAGTAATGACTGTCCTCTTTTAATGTTTCTGACTTGGACACTCAAGACTATTTGCACCCATTTCCTATCAGTAGTCAACATTGTTTTCTCAAAATCGTTCTTTTGCCTTAACCAAGTCGTTTACCTGCCAAAAGTTAAAGATGTACTCTGAAATAAACACCACTTAGCATTCTTAAAGGCCATCTCTGCCAATGTGACCAAAAAAAGGGATCCTGTAAGTCATTATAATGAGAAATATTCTCAAAATCATGACTTGCTATATCTTTAAAATACTGGTTTGGAATCCCAAAAATAAAAACTGAGAAACTTTCACAAGATTTTGACTTGCTTAGTATCTTAAAAACACTGACTTGGAATCATAAAAATTTTAAAAAATCTCAAAATTATGACTGAGCATATCACAAAATGACTGGGAATTGCAAACAAATGACTCCAAAATTATGACAACCTTTATCAAAAGTGATTCATCGCAAAATAATGACAAACTTTCTCAAAACAATGACTTTTTTTAAGCATCTAAAAAATGACTTTGGATCTCAAATACGATACTAATACACTAATACTTGGCATCTCAAAAATAATAACAACCTTGCTCAAGATAATAATTTGGTGCCTAAAAATCATGATTTTGTATCTTAAAATAAAGACTTTGTATCTCCAATAATGACTTGGTCCCTCAAAATAATGAGAAACCTTCTCAAAATAATGACTTGGTATCAAAAAGTCATGACTTAGTCTCTCAAAATATTGCAAAATCATGAAAAACTTTCTTAAAACTTGATATAGTATCTCAAAATGATGAGGAAAGATATGAGGTCATTATTTTGGGAAAGTTTCTCATTCCAATGAGATAAATAATTTTTTACAGGATCTTTTTTTAATCACACTGGCAACAATGAGCTTCATTAGGATTTGAATAACAATGGCTTGTTTTCATTATCTGCATGTGTTAAATACAGAACATTTGGCTTGTGGGAGTTCTTTAAAAGCACATATAATGGGTGGTAAGGTAAAATTAACCAGTGATTAATTACTTTCTCTGTTGAGTAATCAGAAAAACAATGTATTTATTTTTTTGTATGTAATAGTCTTTCATTACATTTCCCAAAAACACACCCAACACTGTTAGATGCTGGATGTGCTAGTCTAACTGAGTCAGTCTAGCTGTTTTTACAGTTTCCATTCTTAATGCTAAGCTAGAATAACTGACTGCTGGCCGTCACATTATTTTTACCTTACAAACATCAGAGTGGTATTGACATTGTCATCCAACCGCAAGTAACTGTGGTATAGTTCCCTGAAAAGAGTAGACTAATAATGAACATTTGGGGTAAAATCTGACAAAACTTTTGCAGCCTAATCAGAGACATTGTCTTTTTAACCCACAATGTTTTCTTCCTTGTCAAAACCTGAGCCCAACATCTTAAAAATAGAGATTGTGGATGACAAAGAAAAAAAACTTAATTTGAGCAATAACAGCTAATCTCTTTTTTTAAAGCAATGACAAACGACCCCCAGCATTTTGTTGTTCAGGTATGGTGGAGATGTCTATTTCCAGTAAAAACAAAGAGTGTAAACACAATGTCTTCTGGTGATACATGCCAGCCCAGCAGTGTCATTCTTACCACATCCTGTGTAATACAGAGATGACACATTGCTGTACGTAAGGTAGACCAACACCTGGGGGAGAGTTTGCTGAGCTCTGGTGCTGTCACGCCTGTGATTGGGCAGAGCATGCAAGAAAGCAGGGATGGAGAGACGGAGGAGTGAAGCTGAAGGGAGGAGGAGGTAGATGAAAGAAAAGGCAGTGACAGATTCAGGAGAGTGGTGAGGGAGGTGTAGAGAGATGGAAGCAAGCAGAGAAAGAGAGGCAGGGAACCCAGCAGGTGTTCCCAGCATGCCTCCGCTGCAGGTAGTCGGCCTCAGCCGGGGGAATGACGCCACAGCTGCTGCAGTGCAGGCCGGATGACTGAAAGACCCAGTAACCAATCTGTTACCGCAGGGCCGAACAGGAGTCGCCTGAGCCACATCAGCCCGTTCTTATTCCAAAGTGAGCAAATACCACCGCTTTTGTAGTACATTTGGCGTAAGATCCTGACGGCAAAAGCCACCTTTCATCTGGACAGCGTAAAGCTGAGAATGCAGCTGGACAGAATCGGTCTGGGTGTTATTATACATTGGTGGATGGCCGTACAGCACCTGGTGCATCAGCATGACATGCAGACGGTCGGCGTCAGTTGATAATGCAGCCAGATAGTACCTGTCGTATCCACATGTTACGCTGCTGTTCGGCGTCAGGTTGAAATGCTGCCAGTAACAATGTAGTAAGAGAAGTGCAAGGATACTTATTGGGTGTGCAGGAGGTGCAGTGGATGGATCTAACAAACTGTGAACTTTTCTGCGGCAGTCCGTTGTTCGCCTCCTGTCTGAATGTGATGTGGGTTTTTTTTCTACTCCTAACCATGTGCCCTTTTGCCTTAACCTAACCATCAGTCCCAGCATGTGCTTTGTTGACATCTGGGCACTGGCGGCTGTGCTTGTGTTGCCTAAACATAACCACATGCAATATCATTCCACCATATGTATTTGTTGACAGTAGCAGCATCCCAGAATTTAAATTTAAAACAGATGCAGACGGAACATAATATGTAGACGCAGAAGTCCAACTTGGGATGAAAATGCATCGGCCACATCCAAATTTGCCTCTTCATCTTTCTGTAACTCCATTCTAATCGGCACTACACAACTGAGAAAAAAGGTTTCAAAATTCATTAGATGGCAAAATGCCATTTATGATGAGGATAAAGACGTTTATTTAATCTGATTGAACAGCATTCCAGGTTACTGAGTGATGGCAGTCAAGCCTGCTGTTCTCTGTAAACCTAATCCTGTTTCTGTGTCAGCTGCTATGTTTTTATTGTGTCTGACACCAGGTGGATTATGTTGGTTAATTCACAATGAATCAAACAAAAGCTAATACTAATCCAGCGCGAGGCTTCGGTGTGATGTCTGACGCTCTGGATTAATTCACAACATTCCCCAACCAGCCTAATCCTTAACGAACCAGACGGGATGGTATCCTAACTGACAGTTTCTGCCTCGTTATGGCAGGGTGATATGCTTCACCTACCTCTTCCCTCGGAAAATCCATTCTGATGAGCGAGACAAAAGGGGAACCCATTACAGAAAGAATAAACTGGGTAAAAACTTTCCCAACAGCTTTTCTTCAGCAGCCATTAAGCCCGTCTTGAAGCCTTTTGGAGTGTGTTCTGCTCCTCTTAAGGTTTAGGTTTTGACATTTTGAAATCAATAGGAGGCAGAGAGATGTTTTTTGTTTTTTTTTTTACAGTTTCGTGAAGCCTGGGTGAAAACACTTCAATCAGGCCTGCAGAGGACCTGACACAGGAGACGGGGGGATCGATCCATAATAAGTGGAGCCCTACCTGGGGTACCACTCAAGGCTCGTCTCTTCTCAGCTACCTCAAATCCAGCAAATCCACCATCCGCACTACATTCGCTGATTACGTCAACTTGCTAAAGTATATTTTGTTCAGAGGGGGAAAAAACCTCCCCGTAGAGATGTTGTTCAAGCTGATTTTGTCCTTTGTTGAAAAGAATTTTGCTTTCAGAGTACAGTGATTTATTTGCAATTTATTGAAAGTGCAGTCCGAGACTGAACAGACTATATGGTAACTGAATAACGGTGATAAACATTGATCAATACAGATCAGGAGAAGTGAGTTTTGCTCCTGCTATTATTGTTAAAGTGGCAAGGACTGTGTCAAGTTCTGAAATGCTTTGAAAATAACTGACACAAATTAACTATAAAGATGTTTTTGCACGGTCTAAAGTGGCATCTTAAAGGAGCAGTGTTTAGGATATAGCGGCATCTAGTGGTGAGGACTGCAGACTGCAACTAGCTGAAAGTCTCACTTAAGAAGCACGAAGCATGAACTCCTGGTTACGATTCAGTGTTCATTGTCCAGGAGGTTTATACTGGGAGCTTAAGTGTCCCCAAAGGTCTCTTCCTCTCTAAACCAAATGGTGTTATTGCTGGGTTATGCTGTTTGGGAGGTTTTTCAGGAGGTTTCCAGAGTATCTGCAGAGACCTCTCTCTCTCCACACCAAACCAGCCCGTTTTCACTCCGAACTCACCATCTATGTCTTTTATGTCGACAACAAAAGCCACGTTCTGTGTCCAACCGGAACATGACTGTACGGTGTCAAATGAGAATGTGATCATACAGAACCACTGGTGTTGTTAATATATGCTGTTGGACGGCCAGATGGCACCGGGCACATCCTCATCCACATACAACGTGCACCCACCATGACGTCGTCCAACCATGACGTCATCCCACCATGACGTCATCCCACCATGACGTCACCCCACCATGACGTCATCCCACCATGTTCATTTGTTGACATCATGGTAACGGCATCCTGGAGCATGAACAGCTGCAGAAGGGTACCTACAACGTCATAAGTATATGCAGAATGTCACTGACAGAGCAGCATCATGTGACGAGTCGGTATGAGAATGTGTTGAACAAACAGCCGCAGTTATTAAAACCGGTAAAAACACTGTGTTGATAAGTTTCAAGCTAAAAATCTGTGTTTATCCAATGCTGTTTAGTTTTCTGCGATGGGCTGCTAGACCAGCACCTGTTAATGTGTTCCCACTTTTTTCTCTGATGGACCCAGACTTTCAGGAAGTTTTTATCGGGAGCTGCGGAGGTCTCTTCCTCTCCAAAATAACCAGACCTTGTGATTTAAAATAGTAAAAACACTTAATAATGTTGTTTCACGTTAAGAATCTGTGTTTTTCCGAGACTGTTTTTCTTGTCGCAGGGGGCTGCTTACTACGGTGGCCGACGCAAAAATGTGAATGGCCCCATCTGGAGCCAGTGTTAAGTTTGTCTGTTCTGGACTACTGTGGAAACATGGCGGTGAACATGGTGGACTCATGGGATGAGGACATGCCCCTTATGTAGATATAAATGACTCAATTTAAGATAAAGAAAAATAAAACGATTCTTATTTTTGATTGAGTATATACCAAAGAAAACATATTACATAACATTACATTTCTGCCATGTATCCCTTAAATCCTACACACTGGACCTTTAAGTAATTTGGTTCAAATTAGGTTTACAGACCGGAGCTGACCCCCTATCGTTGCCCTCCTTACCGCTGCAGCCAGAGCCACTGTTCCAGAAATGTATTGGCCATTTCAAAAGATGCCATTGTATCATCAAGCCAGCCTAGTTAATTAGGCAGCCAGCCGGCCTTCCTCTATTGAATACACAGTCCCTCTGGGCCCCACAGCTGCTCCTACTATGGAGGTTAAGTGCTAAAACATGTTCCCCCCTACTACATGACTCACAGAGGTATAGCGCCAATGGATTTCTAGTTACCTTACAGTGCTCTGCGTTTGTCAGGGGGCAACTAAAAGGGAAAGCTGAAAGAGGTGATGATCTGATAACATATTTCATGAACAACTTTTTTTTTTTTAACCAGGGGGAAAATGTGGGAGGAATGGAACATCTAACGCTAGTAGATTTAACCAATTTCATTTGCATTAAAAAAACGGTTTCACAGTAAATCCTCACTGGATTGAAGTATCTCTGCTGCTGACTTCAAACAGCATGACCTGATAACGCCTCAGTCACCTCAAACTCCCTCTATCTCCAGGAATTCATGTGATGTCATCAACACCGACTGACTCATTCTCCCAAAAATATGATTCAAGCATGCAGACAGATATGTGTCAGCAGTTTGGAATGGCTTATCCTCAGTCACATTAAAATAATCACTGACCCAGCAGTAAAAGTCATTGAGATACTAACACCAACTCTCAAATACAGCATGAAACAGACTTTTTTTTGAAGAAGTATCTGGGAAAGCTGTCAAAGTATGAAGCACTATGAAGCATTAAAACGCTACGTAGCATTTTAGCGCCTAGTAAATCTGCAGTGTAATATAGTGATGTGAGGCTTCCTCTCTGGCTGTGTCACTTTGTGCGTGCGAGCGTGCGTGTATTTGTGCGGCGGATTTGTTATATGGCGAGTCGGTAAAGCGGTCCAATGTGAAAACCATCTTCCCAAAGTCAGAGAAATGTGATGTGGATCGACGCTGATAATAAATAGCCGCGATAACTGGGGGAGGAACCCATCATCCGGTGGTGAGATGGGTCTGCGCGAGGACGAAGCAGCCATAAAAGCCTGAATGAAGAGATGTAAAACAATAAGGCCAGAGAGGATGGGAGGAAAGGAGGGTGGAGGGTGGAGGAGGCAGGAGGAAGGGGGGTGACGACCCCGGCAAGCAAGCAGAATGTAGAGATAGAGAGATGGACGGA
This sequence comes from Plectropomus leopardus, assembly GCF_026936395.1. Taxonomy (NCBI): domain Eukaryota; kingdom Metazoa; phylum Chordata; class Actinopteri; order Perciformes; family Serranidae; genus Plectropomus; species Plectropomus leopardus. The sequence continues at coordinate 16,621,894 of NC_142189.1, read as the reverse complement.
GAGGAATAGAATGAGGAGGAGAAGAGGAGGCAGAGGGAAGAGAGAGGGTGAGTCAGCCATGTCTGCACTCCATCAAAAACTGTGTCAGTCATTCACTACCACCAACCAACCCCGCCCCACCTACCCTGTGCCCCCCGCTCCACTCTCTCTTCAACTCGCACATTAATTCCACTTCTTTTAACTGCCAGCCAGGGATGTCCTCGACTGAATGTCAATCCTCTGTTCAGGGTGACAGCAGAGTGAACGAGGGAGGAGAGAGAGCGAGGGCAGGCACACAGGGGGAGAGAGGGAGGGAGGTTGAGGTGGGGGGTGGGGGGTGAAAACTGCTTGGCTTGCTCAGAGGCCTTCTTTATCTGAAGGTCTTACCCAACATGACCTGCTCCTTTCCATTTTAATTACGCTCTTTTTAATATTACTCCCGTCTCTTCGACTGGCATTTAGAGACATTTGATAAGATACCGCGCTGTATCATGGTGTTTGACAGGCGTGAAGACAGTAGACGTCTGAGGCTCAGACATTGTGACACAGACAGACAGACAGACAGAGCGGGTGACAAGTGCACAGACTGACAGTGTCGCCAAACAGCCTGCGACTAAAGGTGGAGGTGCAGGAGATGATCAAGTTGACACAAAGCGAAACAAAACTATTTGAGAAAAGATGATGAAGTGGTCAAGTTATGACTATATGGTAAAAGAATGCCAATTAGGAGCTATTGTAATCTGGTTCTCTATATTAGGTCTGACAGTCATCTAGGGGAGCACTAATTTTTTCACTCCTATTTGTATTTGCACTTTTTTTTTTTTTTAGTTGTATTGCTTTTCTTTTCGTGTGTATGTGTGTATGTAAATCTTAAGTCTACATGCACATATTTATACATATACTTCTGTATTACCATATGTTACTCCTTACATTGTATTTTGTCATTTTTATTTATTTATTTGTTGCTGCTGTTTGTTAGTTTTTCTTAGCCCATTGTTGCTGTACAGGGATGTTAAAGTTATGACAGAGGAAAAATGTATGGAGTTATGAAAAAGCATGCAGAATTTAAATTATAAAATGGGATTAGATATACTAAAAGAAACACTTAAAAGAATAAACCTGCACTGTAACCACTGCCATTATCTATTTTTATCATTATAGATAGATTATTTGTTATTCTGATGTACCACTGGATGATACACCTGTTCACATATTTTTTTTTTACTGAAAATATAAAATTACATGATGAGTTAAAAAAAAAAAGTTGGCACACAGTGAACCAACTGCTACTGTGAATTATGGGAGCTATTCCCTGTGCCGCAAATTCAAATTAATCAATGCCAACCTCATTCAAACCCAAATCAGATCTGGACTGAAATTTATGTCCCAGCAGGTTCTCACTGAGGGCAATGATTTTCTTTATTTATCTACTGCCCACACTAACCCAGAGGAATCAGGTCAATGTTGATACATGTAAGTAAGTATGTGTCTGTGTGTGTGAACGTGCATGCACGTCCTGCCTTCACCTCACACGGGGAGGCCTGATAAATAGAACACAAGCAGTGTATATCTGGTCAACATGGCATGCGCGAAAAATAATTACAGTTAGGCTGACACCCAAGGTCGACAGGCTCCAACAGCTGCCCAATCGTTGCTGACTATTTTTCCTTCTCCTGTCTGGACTTGGCTGAGTATAAAAAAACACATCACACAGAGTGTTTTTCATGTTGTCATATGATAGCACATGAAGGCCTCATTCAGTATCAAGAAACTCCAAAGCAGTTGCACACTCTTTGGCAAGTGAGGCCCCCATTTTTTGTTAGAGATAGGAAAGTAGTAATCAAAGCAGGAAATTAATTGCTGGACTGCATATGTTTGCAACCATCTGTTGAAGTTATATTTTAAATTTGCTCTTGGAGATCTTTATAAAAGACGAAAAGTTTTTAAGTGCTGTGGCAGAGTTTGCATATTGATTGAGATAAGATGCTGAAGGCTGTTGAATACAAATTTTTCAATCCACATCCATGCCTTTACTCCTCTGGAAAACCAGAGAATAAAAAGAGAAGTGTCTAAGGAGTGTATGTAATCATATAAACAGATAAAGTCCAAGTGGGGACCATTTTGTATGTTGCCCCCCCTTTTTTAACATTATAGAAGATAAAAAAAACTAAAGGCTACATGTGGAGCTGAAGAAATTAGAACTGGCCATTGTTTAAAATACTGCGATACCAGTATCTGTACCATTAAAGTGATACCCATACCAATAGAGTACTTCATTAGATACCCATACTGTGAGTTGAGTGGCGTGCATACTTCTGAATGTACTGGTGGCATTTCTGCACACTGAACTTCTAACTCTGTCAAATACACCACACGTGACTTCACCATACAACAGATTGGAGACAACATTTCGATCCTACTCGGATCTTCGTCAGGAGAGTCCGCCTGATCATGCACACGCTGTGACAGTGCTAACTGTTAGCATCACACAGCTAACGTTACCTAATGATTGTTAATAATAGAATCGGGGCATTTGATGATGGTGAGTTTGTGGGGACCATTTAAGACTCAGTGTTTGATGTTAACCGCTGCTGCTTTCTTAGCTTGTGCTAACATGGCATGCGTTAAATTATTTGCTGACACAGCAGCAACAGAAAGTTTGCTGATCCGGAGTGAAGTTAGGATGATTGGGAGTTAGGAAGGTCTGGAATCAGACCCTCAGCGTGAGAGGGATAAATGCAGGTATTGTTTGACTAAAAATGTTCCTATACTTTTTGGTACACGGGTATTTCAGTTGATACCTTAAATGGATAGTTAGAAAAAAGTGCTTATGACTAAAATGCATTTTACAGCTAGCCCCTGTCCATACCAATGCACTACTGAGCATCTGTGGCAATACTCCAGTCTGCTTCTCCAAACTGGAACTGTGCCAACCGACATGTACTGTATATGGTACATTGACTATGGATAAGTACTTCATACCGCCCACTTAAAAAAAAATCATATCCCTTTAAAATTATCGATCCAATGCACAGCCCTAAAAGAAATAACTTGATCTACTGAAAAAACAGACACCAAATGCCAATTTAAAGTTCTTGGTGCTCAAATAATTATGTAATCTTGTCAGATTCTCTTGAATGTGTGTGCCTTGTGAAAATTTAGCTTTTATCCAGAAAATATCAGAAATTTGCTTTGAAGTTTTGCAATATTTTGAAAAAACAAAAATAAAAACAAAACAAAACAAAAAAAAAAACTGGAATATGTTATATTGTGTTCCAGTCACACTGTCAAGGGTATAACCACAAGCTGGTGTTCATTTAACAATACTCAAGCTTTCACCAGACATATTTTCACCATCTACATACTTTCATTCATCAAGCCAAACTCTCTGACACAAAAGGCTTGCTGCTGACATGTAAGAGAGCAAGAGAGAGAGACTACCTCCATCTTGGATATTAGTCACGAAGTGGGACAATCAACAGAGGTGCAAAAAAGTGGTCTCTAAACGCTCGGCACACTGTGCTGTGGCCCCACACTTCCAGCAGCCCACAGTGAACTCTCCCCTAAGAGTGAGAAATGGGCATGGGGAGATGGGAGGCAGTCCTGGGTGAAATTCAAGGCCGAAGCACTCATGTCTCCTCCATCTACCACCTCCCACCTCAGGTGCAACACATTACCTCTCTCCTGGATATAATCACACCCAGCGAGGAGCCAGGTTTGGCTGCGTTGTGTATGAGCGAGTCAGGGTGTGTTTCTATTTATGTGTAGTGTGTGTGAGCATGTCTGCATGTATGTATGGGAGGCATGTGAGCAGTTGGTGTGTGTGGGTGTATTTTTTCTGTGTGCAATTGCCAATGGAAATGCACTGGGAGTTACACCCTGGCCCACGTGTCCCCTCATAAGAGTCCCTCTCCAGCGTCTTCTCTTTTATTAGCACGTCCCCTTTTTTCATTAACTGAAAAGGTTACTGGTGCATTTGTAATACCCCACATGAATCGCCTGAAACCCCTCCTGCCCACGGTTGAGGCAAGGCCCAAAACCTTTCCTACAATCCACCCCCCAGATACACACACCCTCCTCGGTCTCCTTTAGCTGCAAGAGGACATTTCAATGGCATTGTCCTCCCTTCTGCCTCCCAAACACAGGTAGGGAAATATCACCCAGGGAATAAATAACTCGGCCAGGTTAATTATTTGGCAGACGCGTCCGCAGATTAATAACAGAATAAAAATGCAGCGCTGGACGGAGGTGCTTTGAGAGGTGTGAGGAGGGGGGTTGGGGTTGGCGGAGGAGGAGGAGGAATGATGGGCAATTGAGCGGAGTTATTGGAGAGCAACAGTGCATGTGCTGGCTTCAGATAGATGTAGGAGCTGGGTCTAGCCCCAAGGCTGTGAATATGCTGTCTGGGAGGAAAGAGATTAACTAAGGCAGCTCGGTGACATCATGCCTGCAGAGACAGTTATGAGGAGTATCCATCACAGGCATCGTCTACGAGAAATGGAAGAAGAGTATAAAAACAGAATTATATCTCAAAATGATGTATAAAAAAATAAAATATGCAAGGGAATATGGGGGAGTGTACATTTGAATGGGAGGTACTTGTTCATCTCAGTGTTATAATTGTGGGTGTACACTTCTTTTCCGTCATTCAGAATGTATTCTTTGGCCACTGTTGCATGCAAATCAAGATTTCCAGCTGAGTGTGTGATTGCAATGTTACTTATATATATATATATATATATAAACCAAAGTAAATTTTGCAGTGGTAAGACCTGGCAAATACAGCAGGGGTGTTGATCAGTTCAATAAAATGAGAAGCAACCCCATGTGGAGTTATTATCATCACAAATGCACAAACAACCCAAATACCCTTAATCTGGTCAAGGGGTAAAGCCTGTATTGACCTAGTGGTGTTGTGTGTGTGTGCGTGTGTGTGTCTCAGTGACTGACCTAGTCTGCCTGGTGCAGTGACAGAATCCCTAAACCCTGTTCACCTGAGGAGGGCAGACTGGGGTAATTTTCCTCTGAAGAGAAAGAGGGGGACAGAGAGGGCAAGAGAAGTGGATTTCCTATGGATCCATTTATATCACAGAGCAAGCCTTGTTATTGCCCATTTGTGTTCATGTGACTGGTGAGATTTCTTATTTAGATAAAACAGACACACTCTTTGTTAATGCTTCCGTACACCACCCAACAACCATATAAGCACACTAGAACATCATTTAGTGTTTAAGATGTTTCTCATCAGTGTAATGCAAAAAATGCAGTGCGGAAATACTGATAATCTGCATGTAAATTTTCCGCATGCACACAACATCCGGTTCGAATTGATCAGAATTCCCCTATTCCAGTTTTGTCAAGAAAACACAACAGTTTCCTCCTAAACAGCGTCTGTATGCAGTCACAAATGAATGTCTAGAATGTTGTTGTGTCTCTGAAGTCCTGATTCTCCAAAAATATCCTCTCCCTTGAGTTATAAAGATTCATGGCCTGCGATGACACCACTCTATAACTCATGAACTACACCGCCAAACATCAGACCTTCGATCTGACAGACGATCACCATGAAGAAACGTGAGTAGTTTGATGCTCTTAAGAGATTCAGCCCTCACCACCATCGTAAAAATTACTGCTGCATGGAAAGCTAAATAACGCCAACCAGGGACTTTATTTGATCAAGGTCCAACAGTCTATATAATAATTTGCCATGTGCCTCTGATACGTATGTATCCCAGCTGAAGCCAAATTGATAAGACACTTCCCACCGTGGCAGCAAGCTAGCTATGACCTGGAGGTATGACATCAGCTGGAACCAGGTGGCAACCTCCGAGGCTTAACAATGAAGCCAAGGAGGAAGTACCAAAAACTGCAGTACCTCTAATTACCACTTGAGGCTGGCTCCAAAAAGGAGTCAATCCCCATAGACCCCCATGTTAAAATGCCCAACTTTATAGCAGAAATAAAAATGTTTACAGCCTTGGTCTCTTTAGCTTATTTCAAAATTACAGACAACTGTATGGGGGTGATTTAAAAAAAAAAAAAAAATTTACTTTATTAAGGCCTGACTGACATGCTGTCTGTGAAGTCTGTCAGTCAGATCCACTTCTCACTCATCCACATCTCCAATCTCTCGTCCAAATATGGTCATTTCTGGCTCCCAAAAAACAACAACATGGTGATGACCAAAATGCTGATCTCAAGGCTTCAAAATGGCAGATCATAAACCAGCAAATGACATTGCATTAGCTACATCCATTATTTACAGTCTACAGTTGGAACAGGTTTCAACTAGTAAAGGATACATTTCAATCTGTTCTTCTAAATTTCCACATGACTTTTTCAAATGAAAATCTGTGCTTCGTGTGAAATGACTTTTATAATGATTTATTTTATCGATTTATTTTTTTAAACTTTTATAATGTATTATTTATATACATCTGATTCAGAGTATTAAGAGTATAAGCCATGTGTTTGCCAAGCATATAGCAGAGGGAGCTCATTTAACTCAACTGACTGCAGTGCTGTTGCCGCTATTGATTAGTAGCCTGATATCAGGTCTTACATTTTGCAAGCCAAACTCTGTTTTTCCAAGAGGCAAAGAGATAGCAGGGGAAGCAATAAAGATAAAAAGACAGATTGAGTGTGAGAAAGAGAGGCACCGGGAGAGAAATCATAGACCCCACAGAGGCCACAGACCCTGGTCATTTTCATGCACCAGGCCTCCTTTTTGCCTCTCCCTTCCCCCATCCATCCATCTATCTGCCCTCCACCCACTCATCTCCCCTCTCACCCCTCTCGCCCTGCAGGGCAGGCCCTGCCTTCCATCTGCTGTCTGTCCCAGCTAGGAGCAGCCCCGTTCCCCCTCCACTCGCATTTACAATTCAATTAAAAGCAACAAGCCCCTTCCTCCTCCTCCCTCTCCTCTTCCTCCTCCTCCTTTTTTTTTTTTTAGCTGTGCCTGGATGAGCACAGCAGAGAGGCCTATACCCCATGTCGGGGTGCAGTCATGACACACACTTACCAAGCCCGCAGATGACGCAAACACACACTGACACATAAATACACAGAGTGTGTGCGAAAGAGCGAAGGAGAGGGACACAAGGAGATGAACACACTCACGCACACAATGATTTTTTTTATCCTCATTTTGACGCAGTGAATGGAAAACAGGGTTGGTGGGACTAAGCCCAGGAACAATACAACTAAGGAAAGTGGGTCACACTTTGCATTAGAATAACGTATGTAACGATGATGTAACAACCCAACAACAACTGAAAAAATGGGTTTATATATTAAATGAGTCTGATGACAAGACTTTTAAACTGTATCTAACTTGGTTAGATACAGAATACTTAAAAGAGACAGAAGTCCTGTGGTGTGTGTCACTTCTCACTTGCTCACCTACTGTGGTTTGTAGAGTAAATGGCTCTGCTCCAGAAAGTTACAGCAGAGGAATAATGACGTTGCCCCCGTCAAAACAGTTTGTCGGCTCTTTACAATTAACATGACTTCTTCCTAAACTGTTTTTTTTAATCATCTGTTATGATATAATCTACGAGTAAAAAGGCATTATCAAAGCTTAAGAGTCTAAATCAAACTCCTCATAAATTTCTCTCTCTCTCTCTCTCCCTCTCCCTCTCTCTCTCTCTCCCTCTCTCTCCCTCTCCCTCTCTCTCTTTCCCTCTCTCTCTCTCTCTCTCCCTCTCTCTCTCTCTCTCTCTCTCTCGCTGCTGTAATGTGAAAGCAATATCCACAGGCATCCCTTCTCTTGGAAAAAAAAAGAGGGGGGAAAAATGAGAGTCTTTAATATTTAATTATGGTGGTGCCAACATGCAACTTTTATCACTTTCTTGTGTCATTTGCATCTCGGGCGAGCCCAGAAGATATACACAAAGAGCGAGCGACGGAGACGGAGAGAAAGGGGAAAAAGAGAAAGAGATAGAGAGACTATGGGGTCTGATGTAGAAAGAGAGAGGGGAAGGGCTGAGGAATAGAAGAGGAAAGGGAGGCAAACACACTGTCATAGGGGAACCCACATGACAGATCGGGTGAGCTCAGGAGAGATAAAGGTGCAAGATAGGAAAGGAAAAACAAAAAGATAGGGCAAAATAGAGATTAGAAAAGAGGGGGGAACAAAAAAAGAGAGAGGTTTCATAATAGATACAAACGCAGACCTTCTACTCAATTATTTTTTACAATATGCTGGATTGCGAGTGTCTCCAACATCATCGCCTGTATGTTAAGCACACAGCCTGTCTATAAGTCCCTACGTCCCCAATGCATACACCCCCACTACCCCCATCAACTGTCACCCCCTGCACCGTCTGAGGCCTACCTCCCTGCCTGTCTCAGGCGCTGTGGCAGACTGCGGTAATGACTGATAATGTGTGTAATTACCAGCCCAACAGCCACGCGGAGCTGATGAAGAACCAGACCAGCCACTCCACTTCTCATCTAGGGCCCCTTGTTCCCCCTCATTCACTCTGAATGGCGGTGGGCTCTAAATGAGGCCTTATTGGATGCTGCTGCTGCACTTACAGGGCTGACAGTCATTAAGACGGCCATCTAAATGAAAGGAAGGGGGGAAAACTGTCATTACCATAAGAATGCATGTCAAAGCAATTTTGATGTGGTTTTAATTTCAATGCAGAAGGGTACTCGGTGTATTCAGTCGACATTATGGTATGGAAAGACAGTCAGCATTCTCTGCTAATTTAACAGATCATATACCTAGGCAGAGCTCTCTTTCCACTCACCGCCTCCAAACTGGAAGCAGAATAACTGACTAATGACAGTTATTACTATCTTCTTTCTCCCTAAAGTCTCCCTGAACTAGGGCTGTACTCAGAATTTTGCCAATCGAATCCGATTTGGCTGTTCAATACGAATATTTAATGATTTTTTCTTCCATATATAGTTTTTAAGTTTGAACAGGGCTCAGAGGTACAATCAGTGTGACAGCGTATTCACTTACTATAGTAAACAAGGTAATGGCACTAATGACTAATCGTAAGTGCGCAACAACATAGATATTACATAAAAGCCAGAGACTGCAGCGTATTAAGTTGCTGTGCCTTGTATATTTACCATTTCTAAGCAGAAGAGAGAAGATAATGTTGACTCAGAGTCTTTCTTTCTCTGTGCCACTGCATCACATCTGCTGCAGCTTATATCAAAGAGTATCAAACAAGACTACGTTAAAACCTAGTATATAGCTGTATTGTGTACAGTGGTTTCCAACATTTTTCCTTCAGGGACTTCTTTACTATCATTGAGTAAAACTGAGCAGACATATGTTGGGATATTTCCTATTATATTAAATTCATAACAATATCAGTAGAGAAGAACAACTGATAAACTGTACTATTAAGCCAAATGCCTAACTGCAGGACGTTTGAGTTTAAAATCAAGAAGGCCTCACAACCCTTTGGCAACCGATAGTGGGGTTGGGACCCCCAGGTTGGGAACCAGAGGTGTATGAAACACGTTGTTGCAGTCCTGCCCAAAGTTCATGTAGCCTAAATACTTGGTTAAATGCAGAACAATACATCTAATGTTAGACACTGTCACACAGTGAAGGTGATGTGATTTCTCTGGAGCCGTACCTGCTGATTATTTTACACATTCTTCCTCTTCAGCTCCGGTCATACATGGGGATGAACGTCCCTGTGTGACCGGAGGGGGCTGCGCTGCCTTTGGCCACTATTAAGCTCCGCTGATACTGATAGTTTATGAATCATCCTATCTCCGGCGCCACTGATAAACAAATGGAGAATTCTGTCATTGCAGTGGCACCTGGTCCAACACTGTAACATGCAATATTCACTTCAGTTTCATTCAGTGTCTGATTTTCTTCTTCTCTTTATAACAACAGCGACACCCATTCTTACTTTGTAACACATACTAGTTAATAATGTTTAAATGAATGTAAAGCTTGTGTCTTACAGATCCGGCTGTTCCTCAAACAAACTGATGTAGTGATCCTCTCTCTCCTCCGTCCAAAACTGACATAACGACTGCAGATGGCTAGTTAACTGTTTAGTTTGCTATTTCCACAATGCTACCATGTTACGCTGGTTACAGAGAATGAGGAATACAGTACTGGACTGTCAGCGTCTGTCAGCCTGTCCACCGTGTTCGGGCCTATTTATTTTGAAAGAACAATGGCAAGTGGAGAAACAGCAACGTCACACCATCAGACAGACATTTACTCCACAGCAAAATTTGGGGACCAAAATGTCCCCAAAAGTACTTGAAAAAACAAAAGAAAAAATGACATGACATGCAATCTCAGTTGACTGAGGGGTCTCTGACTGATGATTCGAATCTGCGACTTTCAAGGGGCAGTCCTACTCTGAACTGTTTTTTCCAACGCCAGGGTATCTAAACTGCTGTAAATATTTAATACCCTGTGCACACAAACTGCACTGGAGTCCAGGACCTCCACCTGTGTAAACTCATAAAGCTCGTTCTAAAACCTCGGGGCTGTGGAATGGTGTTTCTGCTCTTTTTCCCGGTTGTGGGAAGTCATGGGAGAGTCTCGGGCCATGTGGGGATGTCGGCTGACATCCAGGCCTCTGCACTGGTAGCAAGAGCAGATGTTAGATTTACAGTGCGGGGAAGATCCGTGTTTTCTCATCATGCCATTGCTGGGTTTGCCTCAGGGCCGAGCAATTGGGGTTGAATGAAAAACGTTCAGCTGAGGATACGGGGAAGCAGTGCAGTCGTGGACAGGAAAGAAGAGAGCAGCTCTCAGTGAGTTTGCAAAACCACTCTGCACAGGGGGTTTGTCTTAAACTGCGGTGCACTGCCCAATGTTCCATATACGCCTCTCCACACTCTCCGCTGACTCTCAGGAATAAATACTTAACTGTGTTTCCAGTCTTCTCTACAGCTGATATCCAACAGCCGGTCATCATTCTGCTGGGGTGAATAATCTTCTGGTGGTCTTTCATTGCAAAAGATTACACGAGACTCTTAAGGGAATACATTTAAACTATTTATTAGAGGGTAGATGTAATACTACAATCCGAAAGACAGCTGGTCAGTAAGGATCTCAAGCATAAAATAGAACAAAATACATTCACCACTGGTGACTTATACACTTAAATGACTCTATATTATGCTCAGTGTGGATCTTTAGACTATATGTATATCTTGTATTATATGTTTTGCGAGCTCTGAATTCTAAGAGTCAAGAAAAAGAGCACTGAGCTGGTGGTTGGTGATCCTAAATCAGGACTCCTACTGTGTGAGCCTTGATTAGGGCCTTGACTGTTTTGTAACCCCATAAATTATTCGACCTGGCTCACTCCTGAGATCACTTTTGAGCCACATAGCTTCAGATATTCTGTGGAGCAAGCATGGCTCACATTCAGAGATTTTGTAGTATGATGGAAAGGCTAGTCTATCCATGCTGGCACGACATAGTGCTGTGCAGTGCGGAAGTGTGAAAGGGCCTTATGTTGAGACTTCATCGGTGATGAATGTGAGCACAAAGTAACCCATCGAGGGGCTGTTAGTCTGGACGGAGACCGCCATCACAGCACCCTGACCTCCCATTCAGTGTTGGGTATTGCTCGCATGCGGCATGGAGCAGCAATCAGGCCAAAGTGCTTTCAGAGTTGGACGATCAGAATTCGGTAAATGTACTCAGGAAGGGGAGGAAACACACTCAGAAACACATTAAGGTTTTAACAATTTAACACCACTTTAAGGTGTTGAAACCTGCGGCTTTCTATTTACCTCCCTGCCTTTATTTAACTTTAATTGTTCAACTGCGCTGCAGTTAAATGCGCTCTAAGGATACTAGGTTCCAAATAGGTTCTATTCAGGTTATATTGAAAAACCTTTTGTATTTGAGTAACCTTTTTTTGAAACAGTTTAATGGTCTATCTGTTAAACAGAATCTTTCCACACACTTTTGGCTAACAGATAAAGTTCCATTCTTAAAAACAATCACCGCCAAAAAAATCCACAGTGATTTTTTGCTTGGCCATGTTTGTAAAGGCATGATTATATTCTGTCACACTGAAGCAGAATACTGCATTTAGTTCATTTCCAGACTTCAAAATATCTGGTTGTGATTGCTGGTGGTTATTTCCCCCAGCTTGAGAAATGACTGACCAATGAAAGCATGAGGCGGACTCAGAGCGGAAACGTTATCTTCATAGACAGCTAGCTTCCAAGGTGAATCCATGAAAAATAAAGAAATTTTATGATTTTCAATACTGTCAAAAATACAGAACCTCCACTTTCCATTTAACTTATACAACAATGCTGTATTGCCCCAATTTATTGCAGTACACAGCATGCACCAAAAGAGGTCCGTCTCTACTGGTAGAACAAACAACTGAGCTGAAAAAAGTGGTGACTGCAAGTGGTAGGGATAACGTTGCAGGACTTTAAACAACCGACCAGCATCAACAGATAGAGACAGAGAGGGAAAACAGCATTTGAGCCAGAATATTTTGACATCTAACTTGGTGAATTCAGGGGTTATTCCAACCAAACCAGAGGCAGTAATTGCTAGAACAGTAGAAAGACTAACCAGGGTGGTTTTGGTGAGTTTTATATGTTTGTGAGTTTTTAAAGAGCTAACAAGGCAATTAAGCTAGTCTAACCTGGTATAAGAGAGAAACTTGAATTCAGACGGTGTATGGCTGTTTTTTCCGTTTGATAGGGAAAGGGTGTGATAATATTCTCGTTCTTGACATTTTGTGAGTTTATTAGATAAAAAATACTGTCATATACAGTATACCTTGGTGAAATGTCAAGAATGTATGAAGGTATAAAAAAAACAATTATCGCCAAAGCCTACTGCAGAGCATGCCAGTCAATCTCACAGTAAAGCTTCTGGGTTCACACAACATCCTCTGAACATTCCTGAGCATAGGCTTAGCTGTGGCTAGCTAGCCTGCTAACACAACAAGTACACCAATCCTTCCATCCAAATCCTGTTAAGACAGTAAAAAAGGCAACCCAAAACACACAAAGTCAACATGTTAGAGTAACAATGCATGCAAAAAAAATGTAACTACAATCCTTTACACTACTCAGTACTGAAAAAAATAGTCAGATTACTGAATTACTCCCCAAAACTGATGCTGAACTTCTTGGATAGGTTCTAAGTAAAACCTTATAAAATGCTTTTAAGAATCACAATATACTCTTTCAGTCTGTTAAGAACATAAACAATCTTTGCTGAACCCTTCTTATTGAGCTCCACATGTACCAACACATTGTGAATTCTAAATAGAACCAATAACTGCAGCAATGTTTCCTGATAAATCCCTTATGGGCAAGTCAGAGTCCCACTGTTGTACCTCTATTCTACCCTAAAAGGTTTTCTTGAGTCTTAAAATGTGCTGCAACTATTTAAAGCTTTACAATGCCTGATTTTCAAGAATATGCGTGTTGGCCATTACATTCAATTAAATGCATACAGCACTTAACATCTGGGAGGGAAGTGTATTTTCCTCCACCCTGCATGTCAGTGGTTGTTTAGAGAGAGGAAACAGGCATAGCTGGCAAATCCAAAGCTTGCGGCGATGTCTGAAATGGTGTCTGTTTTCCACTCTCCCTGCACTGAGCCTTAATGCATCTGGCACTCTGAACAGCATGTTGCTGCAGCTTTAGCACAGCAAACACCAGCTCTCCACAAAGGAATGGACTCACAGAGTCAAGAGACGTGCACACAGAAAAAGCACTATCACTCAAAGTACTGGCAGACACTTTAATACCCACCTCTAATATTACGCAGGTGATGAAGACGAATGTGTGACAGCGGCTTTTTGGTGCCTGCAAATCATGGGCGGTGAATATTTTCTGGACCCAACCAGAATCTTTGATACCAAGCTGATACAGAGCAGCATTGTGTATATCTCTTTCCACCTTGCAGTAAGAAAGTACTTAGGAAGGAAAAGTCAAACCTCATTAATTCCTGTCGCTCTCCTTGACTTTCATTCTCTACTTTTCAATGTGTTTGTTATCATTTGTATACCATCCAATCAATGGGTCAATAGATCAATACATAACAAATGACACTGTAGGTGTTAATGACAACCTGGGATTAGGACGGATAATGCTGCCTCGGAAGATCAATCGATTAGCACTAGCAGCAGAAACCCCCGTCGCAATGCACTGCAGAGGTGCACACATGCAGGATCAGCCGGAGACACACTCCCAGTGGGTAGTGCACCATCAAGGCCCATACAGCCACCCTATCCCCTTCCTAACAACTGTACCATAACACCCTTTCATCCCTCCCAACACAAGCTCTCGGGAACCTGAAAAAAAAAGATTTGCCAGAGTGCCAACATGAGAGACCGGGCTAATGCTGAAATGTCAAAGCACCTTAATTAACACAGGGGGCTATAACCGTGATCAAGGCTCCCTTGAGGAGCAGGAGCAGTGTACAACCCAATCTCTCTGCCTCAGCCTTGCTCTTCCGGATCGATCAGAATAGATTTTCTGCTTTTGCACACACCTGAATGCTGTCAACAGGGGGACGTAAATTTGGTTCTCTGTCTCTTCCTTTTTTTTTCTCCCCCCCTTTCCTGACCCCTTATACTGTATTCCTATTGAATCCATATTTCCCCTTCACAGTGCATGGAAACCTCGGGAGCTGTTTTTGGCAGGCCGGGCTTGTTATAAAACAGAAGAGTCTGTTTATGGTGGTCTTGGTTTAAGTCTGCTCTTCCTGCCCTCAGATTGAAAGACTCCTTTGAAAAGCAGGCCTTGGTAGGATTCTGCCCCTGCACTCACACACACTCATGAGTTCACATGGGTCCCTCTCTCATTACTCAGCATAAGGCTTTCACGCTTGACCTGCTTTTTAACTTTCTGATCTGGATTAGTGGCAGATAATTTAGGGAGGAGAGGAGTGGGGAATGTGTGTCTGCTTGAGCTGAAGGGCTTACAGGTAGAGCACTGTTATCGTTCACAGTCCGACTGAAGACAGAGTTGACACAGCTGCCTCAGAGAATTACCGACGCTGTTTCTATGGCAAAGAGAGTGATGGAGATGGACAGAGAGAGGCAATGGCTTACATGCACATCAGTTTGTTTCCTATTATTCCGAATATGACAATATTCTGAATTTAATCCAGGGCATGAAAAAAACATATTCTGTTTAAATATTCTAAATTAGGCCGTTTTACGAATTTAGCACTTTCCGAAAAAGACCTGTGGAATATGCCGGTATTATTGGGTTTTAGGGGCATTACTTGAGCATGTATACAGCCAATTTGGAATATTCATCTCAACTGGGGTTTTCACCACAGTTTGTGACACACTTGTGTCTGTTTATGGTCAGTACTGTGTGTTGTCATAGATACACTGTCAACAAACCAACTTGCCAACAGTTTGTTGGTTTGTGATCCCATTTTGATGCAAAGAAGCAAAATGACAAGCAACTCCAGCTGTTCTACTTCTTCATATTTTAAGGTGATAAACGACATGTTAGGGCAGGTTAATCAAAGTATGCAGAGCTGTACGTAAATGATAGTGTTAGTGGAATGTAAACAGTTTAGTAGAAATCAGTGGAATGTAACAAAATATATTTACTCAAGTAATGTACGTAAGTATGAAGTTGAAGTACTTGTTCTTTACTTGAGTATTTTCTTTTCAGACCACTATACTACATTTTTGCGGGAATTTTGTATTTTTTTTTTACTTCACTACATTTATCTGAAAGCTTTAGTTACTTTACACATTAAGATTTTTTCATTAAAACATAAGGGGAGCTTAAAAATATGAAGTTTTGTTAATTAAATCATCAAATAGTATATAAAAGTACAGCTTCAATGACTCATTGTTTGATCAGTCAGTTGATTCACAGAAAATTAACTGGCTGTTTTTTGAATAAACATTTAAGGTTTTTTTTTATCTTTTCTCTTTTTTAATAATTTTGAGTTGGGGAGGTTCTATTTTTTATAAATTTTGATGTTTTCATATTAATTTCTTTTTTAATAATTTGAGTTTTGGGGTGTTTTTTTCAATTAAAAATAATTGTGTACTTTGGGATGTTTCTTTCTACACACACACACACACACACACACACATATATGTATTTTTTTTTTTTTTAAATAATTCAAGGTTTTGGATGTTTTTCTTTTTTTTTTTTAGATTTGTCTGCATTGGGTACTTTTACTTTACTATATTCTCCTGATTATACTTACTCACTTTCACTAAAGTAACATTTTCAATGCAGGACTTTTACTTTTAACAGAGTATTTTTACAGGGCGGTATTAGTACTTTTACTTAAGTAAATGAACTGCATCATTTTCCCACCACAGGTAGGAATATTGTCCTTTTCATAATAAAGGCAAAAACCTGGCGTATTTTTTGCACGTAAACGTACTCACTGAGAGGGAGAGAGAGAGAGAGAGAGAGAGAAAGAAAATCCATTGCAGACAAGTGTGAAAGGAAAATATATTTAAAGAAAAAGTCCCCACTTCGCCGATTCAGTGCTCTCCAGGCACCTGAGTTCCAGAGGTCGGCAATTGACTCGTTAAAGAGACTGCCAAGTTAGCAGAGTGCCACCTCGCTCGGGAGAAAGACGGCGGGTGGAGGATGTGGGGGGTGAGGGTGTTCCAGGCGGGTGAGGGGGCTCAATGATAAATCCATTTACATCCTCCCCTGTTTTATTTGCTCCCATGGACTCCGCTCGCGTCTCCCCATTCAGGCTTGTTTACCTGGTAAGCCGAGTGTGACTAAAGAAAATTCCCACAGCCTGAGGTGGGATCGGAGATGAGGTGGAGGGGGCTGTGGGACGGGAGGGAGGGTTAAGGTAGGCTGTAAGGTGACAGTGGAAGGGTTGGGGAGTGGGGGGGGCACAGAATTACTCAAAGCTGTAAGCTGTAACCCACCTTCCCTCTCCCAGCCCCCCATGGCTTAATTATCATGTGCAGCCTAGTGGAGATGAAATAACGGAGACTCTCACACGAACACCCACACACCCGCACAGGGAGGATCGGAGGACTCCTTACACACACACAGAGGCAGACACACAAATGCACAAATAGGAGGAGAGAGACAACATGGTCTGCTTTTAATCGAAGCTAATCGGCAAGGAAAATAAACATGCCGGCATGGCAGACATCTATCTTTGGCTGAGGCTGAAGCTGCTAGATAAGGAGGAACAGGCCTCACAGACATGTGTTCTCCTCTTTAAAACACCGGCTGCTTCTTGTTGGTAGAATTAAGCTTTAATATGGGTCTTAGGAGGAAGCGTCTCCAAGGTGCAGAGGTGAAATTATGGGATGGATTTTTCAGAGACACATCAATCATCTTTAACTCAGTTCTATTTGTCGGGGTTGGAGCTGCCCTTTTTAAAAGGCCCTCGCTTGCAAGAAAATCCACCAGTGAGAGGAGCTTTAAAAAGACATTACAGCATTACTCAGACCGTCTGCAACTGATCTGTCAAAGTTGCCACATTGCTTTGCATGAATCTTTAATTAGCCAAGAAAAGCCCTGTGAAGAGGGGACCGGCGCGCTTCTTTTCATAGCACTTCGTCTTCCGTGTCATCTCAGCACAGTTGCTGATCAACAGCAAAATAAAAACAGTGCTCTCCCGCTCTGAATATATCATCAAGTCTGCAGAGAGAAGAAAACAGCGAAAAAAGGAAAAACAGGAAAAGGCAGGGATCTGTAAAAGCAATCATTAGTTTACGTGAAATCTATATGTTTATCACTTGTGTTTCGGGACAGAATCACATTAAGGGAGTGGAGTAAGTTGCAGAGAGAACAAAGAGAAATGTTGGGCATCAAAGGGAAAAGGAATGAAGGAGTTGGGACGAGTATCAGTCATGGGGTAATCGTTGTATCAGTGGCCGGAGTAATGAATCCAATTTCCCAAGCAGCAGCAGCGTCATTTAGAAGCTGTGGAATGCAGATTCATGGGCACGGCACTTACAAGCTTTTTGAACCTATAGACACATCAAAAGACGTTCTAGGACAGACATTTATATTGTCACAGCCTATATTGAATTTCCTTGGTCTGCTGCTGTGCAAGAAATAAGTACATTTTTGAAGCCCTGAATCCTGTCTGGACACAGACTTTTGACTTTATTGTTAACTGCGAGGCAAAGTGACAAATGACGCAATGCTGGAAACCTCAGACATGAAGCCATTTCCTATGCACAGTAGTGCTATGCAGCACTTAAGATGGTGAATCACAAGTTTTATTTAAGGAAAAAGACCATTTAAAACCACACAATCCACAGATCCTTGGGTTCATGAACTTTAATGGTTTACTGCATTCCTGCCCCAAACATTTTAATTGTCTAACCAAGTGCAAACATATGCCACAAAAAGAGAAGAAAAAAACATCCTCACTCTTCATCAGATGGCTTTGATGTTTGGCCACAAAATCCTGACCGTTTTGTCAACTGTCGGAGGCTGTGGAGCAGCAGGGAAGCAGACACACACACACACACATTCAGTCAGGTCCGGGGCTAATTTGCGGGGATCACTGCACTGACCCTGACCAGATAAGGTGCCAGTCGACGAAACTTCCTTCATTTCCTCTTGTTGTTGCAGTTTGGGAGCAGAGGCAGCCACCAAGCAGCTTAAGGACAGCGGGGCTAAAAGGTGAAAGCCACGTTCGACTGAACCTCAGGCTTGATCAAAAGGAATGCGACCTGGGCTTGGGGAGGCAGCGGAGCTTATCGGGCCTGCAGCGAGGCTTTGGAGAAGAAGATCCGAGGCACCAGATAGCTTCGGGTAAAACCAGACTTTCCCAGGAATTAAGTAAAGTCACCAGTTTTTTTATGCTGTCTCTGTTCGTCATTGTCTCTTAAAGGGCTACTTCAGCCCCAAAGTGACCAATTGTATAGCCAGATTTACACTGCCTGTTCAGGGCGGGAATATCCAGCCGTTATGCCACCTCGTTGTTCTGAATATAACGTCCGATCGCAGAAAGGGGGGACAGAGCGGTCTTGCCTCTGAGCCTGGAATGGAGGTACTAACAGTGCCGTAATAAGGTCTGTGTAAAACGTAAAGCCGGAATGATGTGACCATGGGCATTGGGGACACAGGTGTGACGTTTTGACGACATGTTTATGTGTGCAATCCACCATAGGAGATTTAATAAGCAGCTGTTAGCATAGCGGCTAATTTGAAGAAAAAGAAAAGCAGCCATAAATGTCTGCAAACTGGTAAAACAATGAGATTCGGGAGCTCCTTACCCTCTGAGCAGAGGACAGAGATCAGTCGCCATATAGCACAGATGGTAAATGATTGGGAATGACATATTATGCCTTTTTTTATTGTTAAGTAAGCACTGCCGACGTGTATATTATATGTCACACTAGAGGTGCACGCTCATGTGTTTAACGTCACCCCCGTTATGTCTCTTTTGGTCGTGGGACACCACGATGCAGCGTATGATCACACAATGGAGCTAAATGACACAGTCATCGTTTTGTTCTGTGTAAAAATACAGGGGCAGTAAAGAGAGGGGACTTCACTGCAGCCCTATAGCGCGATCTCTGTTTAAAAGCGGTTAATGTCAACTACACACCCAATATTATGAATTTGTACAGAAAATTGTTTTTTTGGCATGCCTCCAGTGGATGAAGAATCCAAAAACTGAGAAATTTTTTGATGAATGAAGCCATCGGGAAGCAGGTTTAAAAACAACATGAAATATTTGCTTACAAACACTCACACAACTGCAGTTTAAAGGCCAATTCACAGTTTCCATGTACGTATGTCTACATCACTGTCACTGTGATCTAAATGTTGTCACCCACCCATGTCCGCAATAATCTTCAAGGACCCTATGCGCACATCCACGTACAGCCCATATTTTGTGACAATGAGGATTGTATGCATAGCAAGGCCGCCGACTGCGCTTGCTCCAATCTCCAGTTCCACACTGTGGTTCAGTCCAAAACACTGTCGTCAAGCCAGCTGCAGCCCTTGCACTGCGGTGAAGTTAGTTTTAAGTTGGATATTTGACAGACACTCACTGCAGACCCAGCAGTGTCTTCTTAGTTTCAGTTTCACCCAACTTTGGCAGGAGGAGGACAATGAGCGGTAATCACCTCCCAGCCGTCCTCTTTAATGCCGGGGGCTGACACGGACCGTCAATTGTACTATGAATGGAACTGTGTGCGCATTCGTGTGACTGCAGCTGGACGGGACGCACACCACAGAAAGTACATTCAAGTCTTAATTCAAGTCTTATTTATCCAGTCATAACCCTTACTGACGGAGAACTGAATCAAAAGTCAGCCTTTCCAGGATGTTACAATGTCCAGATGAACAATAAACTCAGCTTCAACCAATCCCTGTGAACTCTGCGCAACCATGTAATTTTTTCCAATCACCGCAACTTTTTTGCAAATTTGACCAAACGTTTTCCCCGCAAGTCACCGTACTCACTTTCTGTTTCTGAAAATGCAGACATGTGTGACACAAACATCACATATTTAACAACAAAAATGACTGCTTAAGACCGTGCAAGGCAACTCCCCAATGTTCTGCACAAAAACAGGGGTAAACTGTTTTGCACTGCATGCAACGTTGTGGTAGAAGATGAACAAAAGTCACTGACTGGCAAACACTTTTCTAGCACAAAGACACCCACTCTATTGCAAGTGCCTAAACAATCAAGGTGTTAGATTAAATATGCATGCTTAGTGGTAACGTTAAAGTGATTTATACCACACGCTTGCCTGTTTGCATGAGAAACAGTGTTTGTGTGATAAAGAACATATTTTAGGAATAAACTTAACATATAAAATGTTTAAATGTGGGTGAAAACTTTATTCAGCCTTTTTGATGAGGTTACTTAGAACAGTCAAAACAGTGTGGCTTTATTCTCTCTCTGACAAGTTGCCTACCTTTTAATTAATTCATTTTATTTACATTTAAATACTTTTGACATTTTCACTTGATCTTCCAGTTTCCCTCCAAAAATTGCCTAAACATTGCAACATGCATCACCCGACATAAAAGCTGTAATTTTACCTCACTGAAAAGGGAGCTGCTGGATCAGTAGTCTGTTTATGTTACTGTGTGACTCTGGTGAATCTGAACTCATCCTTCACAACAAAAATAGTCACACAATGACACAAACTATCTAACTGATCGGGGCAGCAGTAGACCAGCAGTTACTGTGTATAAAAAGGTAAAATTACTGTTTTCGTCAGTGGAGAGAGCACAGACACTTTTAGTTCAGTTTCCCGTTGGATAGGGCGTAAACTCATTCATTTGTGGTGTGAAGTATTCCTTTAACCTCAAGTGATGTAAATCAAATTATCCGACTGGCCCTGGGAGTTTACACAGTTTGATGTTACAGAGCCAGGGACTTAAAATGTAATTATTTCTGCATGTGTGAGTGAGGTTTTATCGGCTTGAGTAGTGTTGGTGTTATTGGAATGCATGCCTGTTTACATTTATAAGTGTGTGCGCCTGCCCCACCGCAATGTCTCCTGCATCTGTGCTAATGTATCATTCATGATTTTAATTGCTAGTAATTAACTGGGGCCCAATTAGCAAGAGAGATAATCAATACTTGTTGATCAACATGCAGGTGCATTAACTTTGGTGCGAGTGGTAGCACATTTGTAGACTTATGTGCATGTGCAGAGGAAAGCCTCTTTGCTGCAGAGCTACATGCGAGGTAATGTAATCAGTTCAGCTTCCTTCTATATGGGACGCTTTCCTCCAAACAGATTATATATTGAACTCTCTCTTCGCTTCTCTAACCCATGTTTACTCCACACTACTGTGCAATTATCTGCTGACTTAAGACTGCATAAGCACCCGGCTGACAAAACAGGGGCACGTTCACACCCGTGCTGAACCATCCTAGCCAGTAAAGATGGCAAAAACTAGTGCGTGCACGACAGGAGAGAAGCGGTTTGAGAGAAATTGAGAGAGATGTAAGGGAGATGGAAGTGAATACTGCTGAGTCTGAGCTTTTCTGCAGGATGCAAAATGGGATGAATGAGGGATGAGGGAAGTTTCAAAAAAAAAGAAGAAGAAAATCGTTGGATGTCCTCCCCTGCTTGGCCCACTAACTACACAGTCCTCCAGTGCTTTGCTGAGCTGTGATCAATATTGACGTTGTCATTAAGCAGCTCTCCGGTAATGAGGGTGGGGAAGGGGGTCCTGGGAGAGACATTAGACCTGCACGCCATGTGTCTCGCATGCATGTTCAGTCCACTAAGCACCCACGATAAAACTGCCACTCTTCCTGTTTGGCACTTTGTAAAGTTTCTCACTTTTTAGATTATAATCAACATGCAGCTTGTAATTATAGTTCTGACTTGATGATGCATTCCACACAAACTGTGCGCAAAAATGGAAAGCTGTCAATAACATGTTGGTTAGTTTGGAACAATTTAAACCGCATAAGAGAGGGTGACAGAGTGAGAGAGAGAGTGAGAGAGAGAGAGAGTGCTCTGTCACTGTGTGGAGGGGTCAGGAGGGTGTGCAACTCATCCCTCACTGGGCCTCACTAATAGCCATGCAAACACACATTTAACTGTGACACTAAAATCCAAGGACGCAAAACCGTCCATCATTGCGTCTGAGAAGAAAAAGCCTCAAATTGAAAGGGCCAAGAGAAAGAGAGACACAATAAAAGAAGTGGAGCGAGGGCTGACTGATCTATTTGGAGTCCATAGCTGGTGCAACAGATGAACTGAGCGAGCGTCACAGAATGGGATAAGAGCGCAAGATGAGATGGCAATTTGGGGTTGTGTGTTTCACTTCGGCCCACCCTGTCTCTGTCTGGGTAAACACGGCCGTTGCTCGGCTCAAGCGGCGGTAACAGCAGCAGCTGTGGCAGCCCATGGCCACTACCGCCACTGCAAAGCTAAGTTTACTGTGACGTGTGATGGGTTGATGACAGGCAGCCAGAGCACACAGACAAACTCAGGGACTTTAGGACTGTGTAACAAAACTGTATTGATTCAATGCGATTCTCTGGATGATTCAGGCAAAATGTTCAGCTGTGACTACGAAGGATATGTTGTCAGTTATTGCCAAGTATTTTATATGAGATACCATGTGGAAAGTGTAAACTGTACAAGTGAGCCCAGTGAGAGCATATAAACAGCTCATTAATCATATGCTTTACAGTGAGTCACTTCAGAAAACAAGCTGGTGCCAATGTTAAGGCAATCCAAAAGCAATAAATATCCTAATAGAATGATATTTTCATGTGCCGTAACAAACTGTGCTGTGCCTGCAGTTATGTCAGATGTTTGCTAAAAGGAGAGCATTTATAAAGTCTTAATTCAGTGATATCATGAGGAGATGACGTATCTTTTTAAGCATCTCACTGATATAAAGAGCCATCTATCCATCTATGCAGTAGAAAAACACAAACACTTTTGAAACTGGTACTTTGTGACTACAGAAGACCAATAGACTCTGCTGCTGGTGTGTGCCGTAATGCAACCTCGTCCATTCGACCAGCCTGTGCTGCATGTGCATTCGTTGACGTTCTGACATGGGTTGCCATGTGCTGTTGTCACTGAAACATAGGAATGTTGCATCATCCCACCATGTGCATTTGTTGACATGCCAGTGGCGGCATCCTGCAAACCTTAATATCTGACGCAGAAAGATGCCTAACTTGCAATATGTAGACGTGGATGTCCACTTCCAAAGCGGCAACCAGTGATGAGATGGGATGATTGTTCGACACAATGGCGGCCGGCCAGATCTCGTGTTACAGTTTAACCGTAAGCTAAACCATGTTTCAAAATTCATTTGAGGTGAGAAATATGCAATTTAGGAAAATAATCTCGGTTCATATTTGATCACCGTGGCTTGCTTTTACTGTTTAATCTACGTTTTATATTGTGCCAGAAGCAATATGGCGTTACTTCCTGTTCAGAAACTCTTGCCATTACAGCAAAACAGGGCACTAAAATACGTTTCAAAAACATTTTAGGCAAGAAATAAGAAGTTCAGCAATATAATCCTGATTTATATTCGATCAGCGCTGCCTAGTTTTACCATTTAATTGGATTTCAGTATGATTTTAAGAGACGGCCAGGTCTTTCTCTTGATCTGCTTCTATACTCTTTGTATGGTGGGGCTGGCAGCTGCATGGTGGGAGAGCAATACAAAAATGCAAAAGTACAGCTTGTATTTCAAGCAACAGCCTCAAGAGCTCACAAAACCCCGCCAAATTACCTAATTTACGTCATCTGGGGGAGAGGAGAGGTAAATAGGCACTGGTTAGATGAAGGTAAGTCTAACGTAGTTCATCTGCACATACTACCCACATTTTTTTGATACAGCTGTTTTAAAATCAACGAAGTATCCCTTTAAATTTTTGAGACTTTTCCAATAATATCCTCTGTTTGTCCCACAAAGAGAGTCTTTATCCTTCACATTCACCACAGATCTCCTAACAATCCAGGATTTAGATACTCATATAGGGGACTGTGCTGGAAAATGTGTGACTGATATTTAAAAGTGACAACGACACAACAAGTCTCAGGGATCAAATGCTCTGTTTACGGCTTGCCAGTGTTGCCTCTGGGTAAGAAGAAAAACAACCTCCTTCTCATTAACACAGGCCACTTGGTAGTGAGCCTTATACCCGACAGTTGGCTCAGCCAGTTCTGACAGATCCGACACTTTCTTGCATTTGATGTTTCTTGGGAAGGAGGACACGGGGAGCTTTTCATGTGCGCAGCGTAACGGTATAGTAGGTGTACTAGTAGCCTATGTTTAGATTGTTCTCCCCACTCTGCCTGAAATATTGCCCATAGATTACAGGCTAGCAAGAATGACAGCGGCTGCATTTCATACAAATGCTGTGAATACATAATGCATAGCATTGTCTGCATGAACCCTTTCACATGCTAATGCCAACCTTTCTGCAGATGTCTCAGAGGTATGTGCCGGTGACTGTAGAGTGGCAGAGAGAGGGTAAAAAAAAAAAAAAGGAATAAAAAAAGGAATCAAATGCATAGAGAAACCATCAGCATCCTGACTGCCATCACTCATATAATCAGCCATTAGAGGAAAAAAAAACCTGTTCAGAAATAATTCACCTTCATGTGGCGAGGGAAAAGAGGAGAGGGGACCTTCCTAAACGTGGTTCCAGCTCGGCACCGCAGGCAGCCAGCTCCATGATCACTGGAACTTTCCAGAAAATCACCAGAAAGCCTCAGAAGTTATTTACAGCTACAGAGAGCTGTATCCAGACAGAAGTCCTATACCAAATGTATGGCAGAGTCATCAGGATCTGTGATTAACATGTCTGAAAGTATAACCACTGCTAAAGGAAGTGCTCTCGGCAGCATTCGGGCCAGGCACTAAATCCTAATCCAGTTAATTGTATGGTGGTACGGTAAAGGCTATACGCTACTGAGATGAATGAAATGCTCATTTAGCATTTTACAGAAAGTCCCCCACACATAATTATGTTTCACTGTTTTCTGCATCCAAAGCAGATGTGGTTAATGAGGTCAGACACTAATACTGGATTAAAAAAAAAACATACTAGACAATGGCAGATGTATAACATTTATAGCATCGATCATAAATATAGTTGAACTTAAATGCCAGCACACTTATATATATATATATATATATATATGTATATATTCTCTACATTAACACAGCACTGACCAGGGTCATGCTCGCGGGTGTCAGCCCAGACAACAGAAGAAAATGTTGCTGTTGAATGTTTCTGCAGATCACAGACATGTTACATTTGTATGTTCCATACATCAACATCTCTACACGGATGTACAGTTCTGATAACATGTACATGAGTTGATTTTATCATCGAGGGAGCGGGGGTTAAACGTTATCTTTTCACGGCTGCAACCAAGTTGTTTTTTGTGCCTAAACATAATCACACAATAACCACAGTGCTGCTGAAATGAAAATAAATGTAAAATTTCTGCTATATATTAATGTAGGACATAGTATTTGTGGTTTTCAGAAACACAGAGTGCCAACATTTATTCTGGCAATTGGGTTGTAGGTGTAGAATCGTTTTGGACTATTTGCTAAGGGGGGGTTGCCTCATGTGCTCACCCCTTTAGCTGTGTTTTCTTTCCTTCTTTTGTTACTCACACAAGGCCTGAGGTTGAATTGTAGCTCCCACTGTTGACAGAGCCCCCAGTGACCTTCCTCCCCAGTGAGTGCTAGAAACACTGGACAGACTACCATGGTCGGGGCCTGTGTTTACTAAGTCTTTCAGAGTGGGGCTGCAGATCTGGGATCAGCAGTCAGGTCCAATTCCCTGCAGTTTCATTCCCAATGAGGTGACACACAAAACTGATCTAAGACCAGAAATCCCTTTCTGAGATGCTCGACACCAGATTTGGTCTCTGGTCTCAGGTTTCTCTGGCGCTGGTGTGCATTCGCTGTCCCTCCCACTGTTGACTTTCCAGCCTGCTGCTATGTCTAAATAAACAGTGGCTGGGTTTAGGCTAGCTCTCCCATCTATCCTGTCACTACTCCTCACCCTTATCTGATTCAAGCCACAGAGACTGGACTATGTGGTAAATACACACTCCTCCCCCCTTTACGTCAATGCACACAGCTCTCAACAATTAATTTTCTAAAATGGTTTTGCCATTTTCAGATGGATATTCAAGGGACATTTTGAAAAATACTTAAAGTAAGTTTTTTGCAATAACCTCTGCACTTTGACTTTTAATCCCCCAGACAGTGAGGACTAATGGAAAACAGATATTTCTCTCAGAGGACTATTCAGGGTAATTCTGTTATTCAATAAAAAAAAAAGGTTCAGCAAATTACATACACTAAGGATAACTGGACATTGCAAATTGTTTCATATCATATACAAGTCCATTATCTGACCTTGACCAAAACAACAGAAAATTGGATCTGTGTGGTTATTGATTTAAAATGAGTTGTAAAATAAAATATTGATTGTTTGCAAACATGCCAATAAAGTTACTAAAGACAAATATAAGCCTGAAATGTTTTCAGTAACGGGGAGTTTGTCTTAACAAATAATTTATTTGGGAGCTAAAGGGCAGGAAGAGAAGAAGAGGAGAGGGAGAGAGAAAGGAAAGCAGGCGAGAATGGCTGATCTCAGAGGAATCCTACATTGGCTACTACCAGAGGTTCTAACACACATTTTAGTGACCTATTAAGAGCATTATGGGCCCCTCGTCCACAGCGGCCCTCAGCCCTGGTAATCTGGCCTATCCTCTTAAAAGTGGAATTGATTGAAAGAATTGATCTTCTCTGGGTTGGCAGACACAGCCCGAATAATTACCTCACGTAAATCTCTGCAATCACATATGAAATGTCAGGATCTTCTGCTCTGACTCTCTCAGCTGCTCGTCGCCGGCTGTTTTTAAGGTTTAGACGACACTTGTTTTTGTTTTTGGTTTATGAGGGGAGGATTGGGTTGAAAAAAAGGTGAGTTATCATAAACACGCCAGACCTGGACTATAGATTTTCTTTACAGGAAAATTTTAAAATAAGGCAATGATAAAATACACCTATATCGCACAAACCAAATAATACATTTGACTAAGTGCGTTCAGCACACACAGATGCTGACACCAGGCTTCAGCGAGTGCAAACTGGTCTTGTCTTCTGAATTTGCACCTGTGCGTGTAATAATTCAAAAGTTGATCCTGTCGGGGAATATCACCAGATAAATCTCCGTGTGTACATTTAGATACATCACTTATCTATCTGCGGGTAAACCCATTAAGTCAGGGCAGGGTATGTGTGATGATAAGCTTAGCATGCATGATTGTAAACCACCCGCTAACAAGCCGACTAGCCATCTCTGATTGAATGTTATTCATAAGGCCCCCGCTCTCTCCCTCGACTAAACAGGCAGCGAGTATGCGCAGGCAGCCACGAAGCCCTAAAAAGCAGCTGCGAAGATGGGAGGGTGCAGGATTAGTGCCTGAGCCTTACTCAGATGGGGCATTTCCATGACAGTGAGCTGCACCATGGCTTAACAGCCCGCCCCTGTTTATGCTTTTTGGAGGAGAAGCCGGATTCCCTCCCCGTGACAGATGGCCTTTCAGCCACAAAGTGCTGTGTTTAGACTTAGCCTGCTCTGGGGCAAGACAGCAAAGCTCTGATGACACAGCATTCGGCAAACAACTCCCAGATGCAGAAGTGGTGGCCACAGGGAGCGCAGAGAACTGGCTGACCCACCGAGCGAGTAACCAAATGACCAGAGAAGCTGCTCTGGCTTCAGAGAAATCAGCCAAGGAGGAGGGAGGCAAAACAAGGGACACCAGAGATAATGACGGGGCTTAGAAACCAAAGAGGTGGCTTGGCTTGAGGATACATGACACAACTCAATTTAGATTCAACCCGGTCCAATCTAGAGCTTTTGCTTACTTCAGACCAAACGCCCCCAACTGAATCAATACACCCTGAAAAAAAAGAAAGCATCAGTTCTGCTTTTAATTAAGAGGATTGTTAAATTTGGTCAGCTGAAGTGTAAAGAGATTTCTTTATAGGCAGGCAGGGCAAAGCAGACGATTTTGCATTGGAGGGTAAACAGTGAGTGAAAAGGACCAGCTGCTGGAGAGAATTAGCCCAGTCTCATCTGATCCAACACAAACCTAGTGCTGCTTACTCTCAGAAAAAAAATCTGGCCTGACCCAGTCTGACCCCTCGTACAAAGCCAGAGAGGCCCTGGAGGCAGTGAATTAATTGCAGCCCACTAAGCCTGATACACCATATCTTAAATAGGAATGAGTCGCAGGCTCAGAAGTGCCGTAGCCTGAACTAGAAAAGGCCTAAAAGGGGAATTTTGGTTCAAATTGTGCACAGTAAACAAAAACACTCTGGGAATGTTTCTGCTCATCTGACAGGCCCTAAAAAAAGCAACCATTGTGGTAGTTCACAAGGTCGTACACACGGGCTTTGACACTCACAGACACGCAGGTACACGGATAACTGAATGGCTTTAGTAAACAACACAAGCCTCAAGCAGCAGGCAAGCGAGGAAAACTTCCTCAAGCTCCTCTCTCCCCTACATCACACACGTCTCGGGGAAAAAAGCTGATGAAAAATACCATCCCCTCACATCTCCTCACTCTGAAATCATTTAGAGAGTGGAGGCGTTATTCGCTGTGTTTACCCTGGCTGCTCACTCTTCAAACAAACACTGTTGGAGCCACCTAAATTGGCCTCTCGCACCATATAGATTTCCCATCACAGGCCGGCATCTAAAGAAGATACAGAGTGGAGAGCGAGGGGAAGAGGAGAGCATTCGCCAGGCTGATCGCTGACCCTATTGTCTTCCTCAAATAAAATATATACTCAGATTAATAGGCCCAATAACGTGGAGCGACGGCTCATTGAGATTGGGAAGATATCACTCCGATCACGGACTTTTGTTTTCTAGGAAGGTGAATTATGAGAGTTGGAATTAAATGTAAACAGAAGATTTAAGCTAGCATATTCAAAAGCAGCTAGTTTATTAGCGATGTTGCGGAGTATTTAGCCACGAAATGAGTGTGAGGGGCCTCTTGAACATAGATAGTCATGTAATGGTCCAGGCAGCATGGGAAACAAGAAATGTCATGTCTGGGGGCTTCTGACGTCAGTGGATCAATAGTGGCTGACGAGGAATTTTAAAAGATACTATCAGTCTGACTGCTGGTGGCAATAAACTGAAGATTAACCTTTACGTCCCTCCCAGTCCTGGGAAGTACCCTGAAGGGCATGCTCCACTGTTTACTAATCAAAAAAAGTTGCTTTTTCGATACTGCGAGACCAGGGAATGGCTTAGTGGCTCTGCACTAGACCCTGGAAGTTATTGACTTCTTCCCCTACCTATATGAGCATCATAAACGTGAAAGATGAACACTCGGCAGCCAAGTATTATATATCACCGGCAACGGCTTCCGAGATGTGTACAGACACAGCTTGGTTTATTAAAAATAAACACCATATATTATTGCTATGCCGCAGCGCAAATGTAATAATTCCTGTTGCCGTGCATAGAAACACGGAAAATGTAATCACATGACAAGAGAACGATGGGCTTGTTGTTTGGGAGCAAGCCCGCTTGGCTGGCTGCATGGCTGTGTCCTTTGTGAGCCACAGGGAAACAAGAGCTCTTTTTCTGCTCCAGAAGCATGATCCTCTTTCACCCCGTACCTTTGAGCCCGGAGCCAAGGTTTTCAATGGCTGTGACCTCTGTGGCCTCTGCCGGCCCCCACTGGCCTCCAACCTTCCAGCTGTTCATCCTTCCAGCCCAGCACACTGCCCAGTACCCCCAGTTTTAGGAGGCAACAGGAGCAGCACCCCTCTGGGCCTAAGAAGTGACCCCCGGACCAAGGCCACAACACCACAGGCATAATACCAGAGTTCCCACATGAGCGTTAGAGCATGACGAGAGGGAGAGAGAAAGTCGGGGAAATTAACTGGGGTGTTTCGAAGTGAAGAAAAGGGGGGAAAAATAAATGAAGTGGAGGAGTGGGAGATGGATGTTCCTCGCATAGGGTAGGAAATCGGAAAAGAGAACAGATATATGAGGGATAAATGAAAAGAGTGAGAAGAGAGTGAAAAAATAGGTTGCCTGGAGTGTGGGGAAGCGTGGTCAGACGAAGTAAGCGGCGACAAGGCAATAAGACAGTGCTGCACAGACGCAGACAGACGCCAAGGTGCAATAGAAGAGCTTGCTTCCCCTTCTGCTTGGCTGGCTCCGATGACAGGACAGTATTCCCTCAGCAGCAGCCGCTAACTGGATGATAGCACCAATCTCTCTCTTCTCGCTACCCTTCTCCCTGTCTGTCTCTGTCTCTCGCTGTCATTAATTTTTCTCTTCCTTGCTTTATTTTTCTCCACTTTCCATACCTTCCTTCTCCCCCGTTGATATCCAAGCAGGCCCCCTTATGCAGCCAGCATAGCGGCCATCTAAAGCAAACATTAGCCTATAGCTTTATTTGTTTACCTGTGAAAAATCATAGCCTCAGGCCTATCTCTCATTAGAGGAGCCAAACAAAGACAACAGCAACTTGAGAATGCTTTAAAATGCCCATAATATGATGATTTGGTGTGTGTGTGAGGGGATGAAGGGGTGAAACGTGCAGGGAGGGCGAGTGGAAATCGCCTCTGTACAGGATGAAAGCCTCTGAGGACTATCCATTGACTATGAAATTTGATGATCCCCCTTCACCTTCAGACACAGAGAGTTCAGCTTAACATTGCCCTGGGCACTAAACCTTGGAGCCCACAGTGTGAAAAGACTCCAGAGCGTGTGGTTATAAACTGCCGATTTTTTCATGAAAAACACCTGCCTCATTCTTCATCCCTTTTACATCGTACACAGAATATTTCTAAATTGCGTTCTGTCTGTCACAAACTCCATAAGGGGATGGATGACTCACAGAAGTTGTGAGCGTATATTTCCATACATTTGAGGCTCATAACTGAATGATTCACTGGTTTTCTCATTGAATGGGAGTGTATTTGAATATGAATGTGTGTGTGAAATTGTCTTGTATACGGCTGTGCGTATGGTTCTTATGTCTGTAAGTGGTGCTCGTGCACGTGCGTGTTATTTATGAGTATCAGCACACATGCGCTTGCTTGGTTGGTGGGGTGTTGGCAGGGTTGTGGTACCCTGCTGGGACCAACCCTGCCCAAGCAGCCTGGTGGAGGGGACAAGCTGTGGCATGTACACACACACACACACATACACACACACACACACACACACACACACACACACACATGCACACGCGCACACACACACACACACACACACACACACACACACACACACACACACACACACACACACACACACACAGAGCAGCTGCTCCTTCTGCAGCTGCTGCTGTCGCCCAACCCAGAACTCCCTGTTCCAAAGGAGGGTGAAAGGGGAACGGGGGAGGTGGAGGGTGGGGGGTGTGGGGGGGGTCGTTGGAAGAAAAGAAAAAGGAGAGTGGGAGGGAGAAGCAGAAGAGAAGGAAAAGTGGGAAGAGTAGTAGAAATGGGAAAGGAGAGAGAGCTGACAAAATAAATTGGAAAGATATGAGGAAGAGGTGAGAAATGGGAAGGGGGAATGTAATGGAAGTGAGAGGGGAAGAAAAGAGCAAAGAGAGAAAAAAAGCAAGGAGAGAGAACATATCTGAGACACTCACACACACACACACACACACACACACACACACACACACACACACAGACAGACACACACACACACACACACACACACACACACACACACACACACACACACAGACACACCAAGAGCCTGTCACCTATTAACAGGTGGAAAAAAAAACCCACTGCCACCTCCATCACTAGCCCACAGTCCACCTGTAACTAAAGGATTGCCATCAATCTATTTAACAATCAAAACAATCACCTAGTAAGCAGTTTAACAAAAGTCCAAGTTTCCTTTAGCTAGTTATTTTTCAAGTTTAAGTTCATTATCACTTGTTTAGCTTATTTAGTTTTCTGCATAATTAATATTGTTTATTCGTATTGTATATGTTTTGCATGTGAAATGGGCAATACAGGGTACCCATGGTTATACAGATAGGTAGGCAGGTAGGACCAGCATGCACCTGGGTGGGCAAAATTATTATTTTTTTTTTACTAGTGCAAGGGCGGCAGTGGGAGCCATGATTCCTTTGTGCGTACTTCACAGGCCCATGGTGCGTCAGTGGCCCTTTGATTGTTTGATTTAAGTTTGATTTTGATTTTTGGTGAGAAAAGTCCCCTGAACTTAGTTTTGAAGTCAAACACAAATACAACATGTAGAACTACATAGCATAATGACCATAACATTTACCACAGGTTAAGCACAGATTAAACTAAATCCTGGCCTATATTCTCTGTGATGGAGAGCCTCCATTTAAGATAACATATTACTCTTGAACTAAGCTTAATCTGTGTCTGGGAAATAACCCCCTACCTACTGTGGGAGTAAAGTGAAAGGATTGGTAGTTGACTACCAATCCTTATCGTACTGTTAGTATGCCGTGACGTTCTTGACAAAAGGTGACGTTCTTTACAAAAGGTACAATTGTGGAATGGGAGGACAGAGCTGTCTCACCTTTAAAGGTTAAGTGTGTAAGATTTAGGGGGATTATGTGGCATCTAGTGGTGAGCTTTGCAGATTGCAAACAGCTGAAACTTCTCCCGGTTAGAATTTCCTCAGTGATCATTGTTTAAGAAGTTTTTAGCTGGAGTCAAATTGTCTGCTTGCTGCTTGTTGTAGATGGACTTCTAACTACAATGGCCGACGCAAAAACATGAATGGCCCTGTCTAGAGTCAGCGTTTGATTTGTCCATTCTGGGCTACTGTAGAAACATAAACAAGGACCTGCTCCGTTTGTAGATATAAATGTGTCATTCGAAGGTAAGGAAAACACAGAGACTCTTGGGTTCAAATCATAATACGCAAAAGAAAATGTACTTATTATATTATATAAAATTTCCTACACACTGTGCCTTTAGGCCAGCAGTGAGGTAGTAAAAGCGCTGAATCAATGTCTGTGTAAAAGGAAGAACCAGCATAACAGAACAGTCAACTTGCGCATGACTCAAAACTTTAAGTTAAGTACTTGGGACTTGACTTATCAATCTAGACTTGAGTCTTGACTCGGGACTTGCTTGTCCTGACTTAGGACTTAACATGGGACTTAAATGCAAAGATTTGAGACTTACTTGTGGTGTGTGAAACAATGACTTGGTCTCACCTCTGCTTTGCTGTAAAAGTGCAAAATCTGATTGAAGAAGGGACTTTTTTACAGACCTACCGCGTGATCTCTGAATAAAAAAGGCGTTTGTGTTGCCCCACTTTTAGTTATAGCTGATACTGCAACTCAAATCAAGGACTGAAATTTTGAAGCCATGATTTTCCATCAATATGCTGAATTTTAAAATAACTCCATTTTCGACTGGCTTAAAGGGAAACTCAGTGCGTTGACTTGTCATATGCTGCTACCAGGCTTCAGAACAGATAGAAGAGGTTGGCTGTGGGAAGGGGGACGTGGTGGTGGGGGCACATCGAATGTGTCCAATTAGCAAAGTAATTAGTAAATTAACATAGAGGACCCTGAAGGCCTTCCTAAGCGGCCTTATATAGACCTCCTCCGAACCAACCAGACCTTGAAGGCTTTACTAAGCAGTGCAGTGCAGATAGACCAGCTAACCAGCCCACGCCATCATCTGTCACACACACACACACACACACACACACACACACGCACGCACGCACGCACACGCACACAAACACACAGACACACACACACACACACACACACACACACACAGACACACACAAACACAAACACACACAAACACACACAAACACAAACACAGGAGGAAAATTCTGGATTACCCTCCACATATCTGTTTTGCATTCAGTGTCAGTGACATATTTTGTATTCACACACAGGCAGAGAATCTGTACGTTCAGTATCACTGTGACATGTGCTGTCAGTTGGCTCACTGTGGGCTGGCTTTCTGCTCCTGAAGCCACAATAACACATGGATCCAGGCTGGTTGGACTGGTCTTTCTGTGACACACCATTTTTAGCTCGCAATGATGTCATATCCTCCCCCACAACAAATGACAAGTGGTTATGCACATTTCTTGTGCATCCGATGGTGTAAATTCCCCCCCTTAAGTTAGCAGTGTTTAATAGATGTATCGGCTTTCCCAGCCACAACACCTGATGTAGCTTTTATGTCTCTAAACCTTATAAAGATCCAAGCAATCAGCCGTTCTATATTTGCAGTGAGAGGGTTAGAGAGAGAGAGAGAGAAAAAGAGAAAGAGAGAAAAAGAGAGAGAGAGTTAAAAGATCGTCTGCCCTGCATCGCTTCATAGCCACAGGCAGTTGCACAGCACAGGAGAAATATGCTTACATCATCACATGCGGTCCAGGCATCCTGCAGAGGGCACTGCTAATAGCAGAAACACAGAGCGGAGGAGGCAACCAACCAACCCAGGAGGAACTCGGCAAGGCGCTCCCACGCAACTAGGATTTCTGACATTCTTGGCAGCCTTTCAGAGAGGTCAGTCCTAAAGTATTCGAGCAGAGCTAACCTTCAAGAGGGACCATGTTCCAGCAAGCCGAGACCAGAGGCTTAATTCATCACTAATTAAAGTCTGCATGGGGTACAGGGATGAATCTCACTCAGAGAATCTCTAACCTCACTATACAAAGTAACAGCCCTATGATTTGGACAAGATGTTTTGCCCTAGCAAGCGCCGGGTGATATCATGGCAAATGGATTGCTTGTTTGAATTTTTTTTCTTCCCTGTAAGTGCAGAGTGAGACAGAGAGAGAGATTCTGCACCATGTCTCCACACTGTGACCCAGATAAGGTCCTTGCCATACACGTGGAACGGATCGTACATGTAACATATGAGTTATGGTTGTTCAGCACATGCAACAGCTAAAGAAAGAGTCACACAGCCCACATTCAGGCTCGCAGCAGCCTGAAAGTCCAAGTCTATTCCAAAGATAACGTAATTTCATTGATTGTGTGCTCAAATGTGCCAAAGTGGGAATCACATGTTACCAGCAAACATCACCTATCTTTTCCAGCTATTCAAACCTGGTCTACAGGCATGACTGCAATGGCACACAGCTGCCTTGTTCAGTGTATCAGACCCATCTCACCCTCAGCAACATTTTTCTAGGTGTAATAACAGATAGGATCACATAGCAAATGCCTGAGGAAAAGATGAGAGCTAGGAACGTAGCATTCTTCTTGTGACTTGTATTAACCACAGTTGCAACTGAATCTTTTTGTTTATGTGAGTTTGTGTGTGTGTGTGTGTGTGTGTGTGTGTGTGTAAACTGTGTGTTTTTACAGGTTCCAAAGGCGTGGGTAGCCAGCTGCAGAGCTGTTCTGGATGCTGATTGGAAGTGAGTGTTGAGCGCTCAGGACAATTATGGAATCATTACCACCGCTATGCCAGAGGCAAAATATGAACACCGTGCCATTTGTCAACCAACCACGGCTTTCTAATCAAGCTCACATGTGTTTGTATGTTAGTCTTAATGTGTGTGTGTGTGTGTAAAGCTGAGAGCCTTGGCATGTTGGCAGAGGAAATGGAATGTCACTCAGTATGTGTGTGCGCACATGTTTGTGGGGGGGGTAATGGATGAGTCAAGAGCCCTGCCCAATATTTTGTGTCTGTATATTTGTTTAAATGTGTGATGGTATCCAAGAGGACTACAGGACATGTGTGTGTGTATGAGTGTGTGTGTTAGAGGGTGAGGAATGCCCTGCCCGAGCGCAACTGTCTAAACATGTCCCCGTCAGCTGTCTCTCCACTCCCTTCATGGAGAAATAACTTAGCATGAGTTATTTATTTTTTTCACCGCACCCCACACTATCATCTCACATTGGCTTGCTGCAAGGGTTTTACATGGGAATGCCCCTCTGTGGCCTCTTTAGGCTGGAAAAGTGTCTGTCAAGTGTATGAACAAACTGGTGTGGGAGCCTAAGTAAAGAGAGATGAGGGGTGGAGGGCTGGAAGAAAACACCTCACATCCCTCTTTAATCAGTCTTTTTTTTTTTCCTTCTGCCTACAGGAAGCACCTGTAATCCATCTCCCCGTTCTGGGATCGGTGCGGTAACGAGTGGCATAAATGTTTTAGGAAGATTTAATTAATTGATTCAATGAGTGATAATAGCAGGCAGTATTTATCACAGGTGCATTCGCTTTCATGGCTCGGAAGAGCCGACGGCAAAGTCAGAGTAGCGTGCAACTCTCCAAAAGCAGGTAAACGTGTGATCAACTGTCAAAAAAACTGAAAAATGCATAAAACATTTTAACAGTTTTTTTGTTTTTAATGTTCAATCAGTCATTTATTTATGCGTCACATGGAATTATCCAATGTACTACTCCAATTAAAGGTCATCCCATCACCTTAAACTTTTTAGTCCTTTTTTGCGTCTTCTTACATTGTTGACTGCTGCTTCATAACTGTACAAGTTTCCTTGATGGTTTTGGTTGTGAAACGATTTAAACATCAACACATCCCGACCCCAATAACGCAGCAGCATGTTTGCTCCTCCTGCAACATGAGCAGCGACTCTGCTCTGCAGCTGCTTTCTGCTCAGCATATAGCAATGATCCCAGCCAGCTCTCATTCTGAAGTCGTCAACTACTGTCACCTTCACAGTGCTTTTGAAGAAGATCCTAACGCCAAAAGCCACTTTTCACGTCCACATGATATGCTGCTGGACAGCGTCAGGTAAGATTGCGGCCCCGTCTGCACGATGCCCCGGACTTCCATGTGGGCATCCAGTGTTCTACACCTTACCATGTGCTCCTTCCCTTAATCCTATCCATCTGTGCCAGCATATGCGTTTGTTGACGTCCTTGCATGGTTGCCATGTGCTTTTGTTGCCTAAACACAACCACTTCCAGCATAATCCCAACATGTGCTTGTGCTAACATCATGGTGGCGACATCCCACAATATAAAGAAGGATATCTAGAGTGTAATATGTAGACTTAGAAGTCCACAGCACAGCGAAAATATATGACGATTTGGGATGAGAATGTGTTGCCGATCAGCAACCGGAAGAGGACAGCACCTCATAATCCCACCGTCACACCAGTCCTTATTCAACATTAAGTTCCTCTCCCTCTCAACAAATTCTTGTTTCGTTGGATTGGCATATGGAAAAAGAGCCTCCTGGTTGAATAGCACTGATTTAGTTTTGGTTCATCAAAGTATATTACAGTTTCTGACATCCCGCTAGACACTTATGCAGTACAGAGATCATCCAGTTTATTTCTTACACCTGTACGATGGCTAGCAGGATACTAGTTCAGCTGTGCTCACTATTCCCAATCTTTCCCTTGATGTTTACTAATGTTTACATTTGAAAACATCAACCTGGCTAGCTAGCAGCTAGCTAGCTAGCTAGAAGTCACAAACTGGGTTCACAAACTGATGAGTTGATTTCCTTGTTGTGATGAGTGACTCGCAGTCAAATACCACCAACGTCAGACGCCAACCACAAACAGCATCACCAAGAAAAAAGAAAAAAATAGCCTAAATTTAGCACAACTTTATCTGAGCTGAGGTGACTAGAACCATCTGCGCCTAAGCCAAAAAGTTTTGCTCTAGAAGAGTGTGTATGCACTCTATCTACACACTCCCTCCTTCTGTGACTCCAATGTGTGTTCTCAGGCTTCTGTGTATGCATGAAGTCAGCCACTGAGATATGACTGTTGTAAGTGCACAAGGGATTAGCAGTTCAAACATTGATCACTGATAAGCTCCAAAAAGTGGCCATGCATCTTGTCACTGTCTCTGCAGTGTTCTTCCTCTCAGCACTCAGCTAAGCCAGTTTCTGTATGTAAAACAATACGAGAAAAAGACACATCGCCTGCCCTGATGAAATCCCTGTTTGACATAGCTCGCCAAGATCCCCCCCAGACAAAAACAAGCCATTACTATTAGTCAAAAGAGATCAAAGACATACTCCGGCTGAACACAGTGTTTGGGATTGCAGCGTCTGACAGCCATCTGCACTGCTAAGACGGGAACAAGCATTAGACATTGATAGCAAAGAAGGGGTCCAAGTTTCGATGTCAGGTCTGATAAATTTGTGCAACACTTTACTTGGAGGGAAGAAGTGTATGCAGAAAGGGTTTGAAAGGGAGGGAAGAAAAAGTGAAGGTAGTTGAAAGTTTATAAGAAGATGAAGGGAAAAATGGAGGAGGGAGCTAAGAGGAGTGGAGGGCTAGTGGGCGAGTTTAGATAGAGGATTGGTGAGGAAGACAACAGGGAAAAACAGTAAGACTGCCTGTCCCTCAGTGAGACAAATTGGCAAGGAGTTCAGAGCAAGCAAACGTCTTCATCTCAAAGCCTGTGGAGCAATGGATGCCCAGGACAAATCAACATGTTTCACAGTTTGCCTGCATAAAACGCAAATACTATCAGCTTCAAAAAACTACCAGCTTCCCTGGAGCATATGAGCAGGGGTTTGCTCCTTTGGGTTTATGCAATTGGTCTGTAAATCGATCACAAAAACAGCATTTCAAAGGGTCTGAGGAACCATGAGGTCTTTCTCTTTCCCAGACTTTAACAAAACATAGACAGCCCTGCAGACACTTGTGGCTGTGGGGTCCCCAAAGGCTTAAAGATGTCTCTTGTCTTTTCACCACCACTCGTAAGAACTCGCTGAAAACAGCAGTATATCCATCTAGATCTGTGCATCCAACGCAAGGCAGACTGAGGAAGTTAGAAGTAAACAGAGCAAAAAAACTACTGGAGGAAAGACAGAGAAAGATGAGAGCCTAGATAAAAAACAGTTTGGACTGCAGCCCAACTCCTGAGATTTAGATGATGTGGAGGAAGGGTGCCATATGTGCGTTGGTCACACTGACCAGGCTTGAACCTACATGCAGCAGCTTAGTTGGGACATGTGTTTTGGCTATCAGAGCCATTAAAATCCCATTACATAGTGCAACAACTGAGATTCTTAGTCTTACTGAGACTTTAACAATCATTTATCATGTAAATTTACCATGAATGATGTATTTACATGCATAAAGATGCACGTTGTTTGACATTTAATGGTTCTGCTGTAATTTATCAGTTTCATAAATTGAGATATAAAATGCATAACACAACTTTAATGATTAATAAGGGAAGATTTAAGTGGTGGGGAATGAAGGAAAATGACATTTTTCCAGACCACTGAAGCTTTGCCACTTAGTAAAAAAACAGATAGAGGTCACTTGTTTCTCATGTAGATTGTTGTTGTCAGTTCTTGGGTCATTACAAATGGTGTCGCATTCTTTACAGTGAAGGCTAATGGTGTCCTGACCTACAGGGGAGGAATGCCAACTCTCACCACAGCTGCATACTAAGGCCAAGAGCCAGTGGACCCTGAGATCAAAGGTCACTCATGATGTGATTTGATCCTGCACAATCAATGGATACAGGGTCCTGGCCTTTGGCAAGCATGCTCTTAATGGGGTAGAGCAACTGGACAAATGGTACAGAAAAAGAATCAGGCGAGGAATGACAGCACTAGAACAACAAACTTAAAGTATAACATGAGTAAGATCAAAAGTGTCAGCCAAGCTGCCAGAAGCAAATATTGGCACTGCGTAATTCTGAAAAAAAGGGAATATGTTACACTT
This sequence comes from Plectropomus leopardus, assembly GCF_026936395.1. NCBI lineage: Eukaryota > Metazoa > Chordata > Actinopteri > Perciformes > Serranidae > Plectropomus > Plectropomus leopardus. The sequence continues at coordinate 16,581,815 of NC_142189.1, read as the reverse complement.
GTACATTTCATCTGTATGATATCAACATTTCCAAAAAGAGGTAGTTCTGATTACATCACCAGGAGGTGGAGGGGATGGTTGATGACGTGACACCTAGGCAAGACGGCTGCCAAGATACAAATCCCTGCAGACAACTGTTCAAAACCAACAACAACAAACAACAAAACTGGCTATTTCTTAACAAGTCATTGTGGAATTTCCTGCGGCACTTGAGCCACCTCAACCAGGTGATTTTTTTGAGACATATTATGGCATTTTTAAGCCACTTTTATCCTAAACCTAGGTGTTTTTTGCAAACATGGCAGCATTTCCAATGGCAATTGTGTTAGACCCAGTAGAATGAACAATTAAAAAAGTATTTCACCGATATAAAGAAGACCCTCATATAAAACTATGCCTTCTTTGCAGTAGAAAGACACAAATACTTTAAAATTAGTGCAACATGACCAGAGAAAACAGTGAAAAAGGAAGCTTTTACTCAAGAGGTAGAAAACCTACAACTACCAGATCGCTCTGTGCCCGCTGTGTGAAACGACGTTGGCCGGATCTCTTTTAACAGTTAAACGGTAAGCTAAAACACATTTTTGAAAAAATCTGAATTAAGAAATAGGCAGTGCAGTAAAATAATTTTGATTGAAATTTGATCAGCAATGCCTAGTTATACCATTTGATATGATTTTGGTCCGAGTTTGCGGGACAAAGAGAGAGGCAGGTAAGTCTCTCAAGCAGCAGTGGACTCTTTGAGACCACAGCTGGTGGCAGGCAATAAGAAAATGTGGAATAACAGCCTTTAGTTCAAGCAACAGCCCAAAGAGCCAATAAAACTCCTCCAAATTATGTAAATTACCATTTGGAGGAGTTTTACCATAGGGGGAGGAGGGTTATCGAGGCACTGGTTAGATGGAGGAAAGTTTACCACAGTTCATCTACAAATACTACCCACACTGTTTTGATACAATTCGATGAAAATTGACAAAGTATCCCTTTAAACCAAACATGATCTTTTCCTTACCATATCCAAGTGTTTTTTGTGCCTAAACATTACCAAATTTAACCACATTGTTGTTGAAATGTAAAGTTTCAACATCTGCATTGCATACAAATGATACATAATGGTGGTTTGCAAAAACATGCAATGTCAACACCTATTCTGGCAACTGGGTGAAAGAAAATTCAAATTAAAGTACAAAAAATGCTAATTTTAGCAGGGGAATAAGAAAGCACACACACATAGACCTGAATGGGTGTTTGACAGTCTTCATAGAGGAAACAACAAATGCAGGACTTAGAGTGCTCATTAATTAGTATTGTAGCACATTACATTGAACATTTTCTGTTTCTCATTAATTAGTATTAACTGTATTTCTTCCAAAGGAGGCATTACTCAGAGCAGGCTGATGACAAACATACCCAGTCAACTACACAGATAATGAGCAATTTTTTGGTAAGTGTCGGGAATTGTTAGGTCATTAGGACTCGGGGTTGTGTGAGTGAACCATTTTAATTGCAACCTGTGGTCACAGGCATAAACTCCGTAAATAACCCAGCCACTTTGTTAATGCGTTCATCATTATCCCATTCCATCATCTGGATGGAAATAGCGTTCTGGTATTGCTTTAACCCTAAGGAGCTAGCTAAATAACAATTTATCAGAATGAACCAACTACTGAAATATTTTTTACTAGTAAAAACTTAAGTGCCAGTGGACCCATAAATTTGGGTTTCCAAGCTGTGAGATTCAGGGTTGTAAATGCCCATAAATGTGGAGTCACCTCCACAATGAGCAACAGACAGAGCAACACGGGGGGAGCCTTTGCATCGGTCCATTTCACACTTCATAAAGCAGCGACATATTTATTCCATGCATTCATAGTCGTATGTCCTTTCAACCAGGTAACGGCTTGACAACTTGAAATGATTCATTTGCTCAGTCATTTTCCCTACTTAGCTGTGGATTTTAAGTGCAAGTTGCAGAATACTGCATTATGCGACAATGTTTTTACCTGATGTTTTTATCTCACTGCAGGGAGCGAGCAGGGAATTACCTCTTGCCCATAACTATGTTCTTTAAAAAACCAAACACACACTGCTTAGAAAAAGGCAGTAAAAATGTGCAGTGAAATGGCCTGGTAAATATCCCACCTCTGGTAGGGCAATTTACGAAACCCTGTAATACGATGAAAAAAGAAGCATATAAACAGCTTTTCTTTTTTTTTTTCAAAATTAGTCAACATTTTATATAACAGTTTTATGATAAAGACATACAAAATTAATCAGGAATATAATTTGTTCCTTTGAGAGACATGCAGAGTTGAGTTCAGAAGGGTAAGCCTCAGGTAAATGCAAGGCAGTGGGAGTACACAGTCCTGCCTCTTATTCCTGTCTGATTTAAGAGAATCCATAGGGGGCCTGTGGTAAACACAGCAGGGACATGAACCTTCAGGAGTGGGAGAATGAGGGGCTGGTGTTGTACTTAGGCTTCATATAATGACCAACAAGCCCCCCCTTCTATCCCCACATACCACCTCCCACTCCACCATTCGTGCTCCATTTCTATAGGCTTGACCACTAAAACCCTCATTCAACCTGTGTATACGAGAAACCTTTCTTTTCCCTCCACTCTTTTCCTTCTCCAGTTCAGCACTCCCTCACTCCAGTGAGAGGCAGGTCCTTTTCAGACGGTTTGCCGGGCTCCTGCTGTTTTATGGGAAGTATTGTGATCCCACAAGCTCTCTCAGGGGGGATCAGCACTTACGAGGGCCGATAGAGCTGCTGATTTGATCTTCTCTTCTTTCACAGCCTTTCTCAAGTTTTCATCAAAACTTCTTGGCCCACTCGCCATGGGAAGCCTTGGCGCAAATGTGATTCTCTGTGTCCGTGAAACAGACATCATCTGTGACAGTGGAGACACTGATGAGGACAGAGATACTAGAGAGAATAGGGGCTGAACTTCACATCAACCCAGCCACATGAAAGTGGTGGAACTCTAAATATTCAGCGATGCTTCAAACACTTCTTCTAATATTTAAAAGCCATTTCGTCCCCACAGACAGTCATCCTCATTTTAGTGAGCAGCATGAATCATTAAATAATCTATGGATTTAATCGATCCATTTTAAGCATCCAAAGAATGACAGATCCAAGGAATCGTATACGCTGGCCTCTAATTATCAGTGTTGAGAGTGTCGAAGTAAGAGCGCAACTTTCTTGCGGTAGTTTAATTTAGCTACTGAATAGTTAAAAGACCTTTAAATAATAATGCAGCATGTCGAACACAGTTTATTATGTCATATTAACATCAGTATCTAGGCATTACTATTGACCAGAACTTGACATTCAAACCACACGTTAAAAGCCTTGTTTCCAAGCTAAAACTTAAAGTGTCTTTTTCAGGAATTAAATGTATTGGTGGACTCATATCCCAATTTCGCTAAGGAATGTTTTGGAAAATGAATAATCTATAAGTATGGTAATTAACTTATTTAGGATATATCAGCAGTCACTACACAAAGGGAAGTGTTTGTTTATGGAAACAAAGCTGCTTACAACACCTGTCTGCTTGGGGCACTTTTGCAAATGAAATTTGGCATAGTGGAGGTGGGGAGGCATTCTTACAGAGTAGGACAGGAAGTAAAAGCCAAGAAGTAATTGTTGCCTAATTAGTCAACAACTTTTCCACATACATTGCTCTATGAGTGTAAAAACACTGCTCAGTGCACTTTTACAGGATATGTATCTTTTTCAGGACTTGGTCCTCGACAATGTCACTGAGTGAGGCAGCACAGACTTGTTGTATTGTGCTTTGATATCCTTGGTGATAACAGCAGAATGCAACAGTTATTGTAAACTGATAGTGAAGGCTTATGCGGGGAAATCCCATTGGCATGGCTGGCATTTACTGGTAAACCAAAACACAAAGCCAATAATCTCTGTGTCATTAAGAGTGATTTTCCTCCACTCAACCTAATGTGATGACAGAGATAAAACCATGTGGGTCTAACTGTACACGGGAGAATGAGAGGCGCTGTTAGCCAGACAAATAATGACAGTGCTAACATGGACTGACTCAACATTGTATGTTCTAATGTGGCGACACTGAGAGCAACAGTTAGTCTCTCTCTAACATGTGTGATGTATTAATGGGGATAATATTGTTTCTAAACTCCGCCATCAAAGGTTTAACTGACAATTTGTAATGCTTTTAAAAAAGCTGAATTTAAAACAGTTAAGTAGAAAATCAAATGTGAAGAATACTTCACAACACAAAGGTTTCGCCCTTGCTATATTTTCTTTTTAGGGAAATTTTATGGGGTCATTTAAATCATCGCGTAAGTCCATAACGATGTGTTCCAAAGCGCCTACCACCAGAGAAAAAGGGCTCTTAGACAGCACTTTTCACAAAGATAGCTTTTAACACAGCAATCAGTGGTTTGCTACATGGAGGGGTGCTGCGTAGGTCATGCATTCATTTTAGAAACAAGCGGAAAGTTGTCACACTTACCAGAGAGAGAAGCCCTAGCGTAATTAACACATTGGCAGATAACCCCTGCAATCTCCCCAGATACTGAGACTTCCGCTTCTCCTCACACAGGCTCACACAATTGTCTCCACTCCTTTGAGGGCCTTGTTAAACATGTTTGTTTTGGTTTTGACAGGTTTCTGTCACAGACAGACAGAGATGGGGGTACTCGAAAGGCCAACTATCTTCCCAGTTGTTCCACAGTTTGTTTAGTTAGTCTCTGTGTTTCACGAGCTTAATAGCTTCCTGTACTTTCTTATGCCTACATTTGAAGCTCAGAGTCTGTACAAACAGCTTGATGAGTCCAAGGACATAACACATCTGTGTTCAAGAAAAACTAAGTTTCTCTCCCCATGTGCCCTTTTTGCACCAAGGTTTCTCATACTTTCCTCTATTTGTGTCAGCCCACCATGATTAAAACATCTGCTACCACAAATACATTTTCTATTTTTGGAGCTGATGTTCATTATGAGCATTGCTGAAATAAATACATATACTTTTTGGTTATTCATTGCACACACTCACACTCTTGGAGCGCAGAGCGTACTCTGGGCACCGATGGAGCAGCACAATGTCATGGCCATTGAAAGTGAAACTTCAAAGGATACTTTGCCGATTTCAAACGAGTTTTGTGTCAAAACAATGTGGGTATGTGTATATGAATTGCTGTAAACTTTCCTCCACCGAACCAGTGCCTAGATATCCCTCCTCCCCCCAACCAAAACACAGCCAAATGACGTAATTTATGTCATTTGGCGGTGTTCTGCTGGCTCTTAGGGCTGTTGCTCAAACTACAGGCTCTACTTTTGCAGTTTAGTATTGCCTGCCAACCCTGCTGCCACCACCACGGACTCACGGCCTAGTTTCATTTGAGGACCTTCTTTATGTTGGTAAAATTCTGCGGGGTCTAAAAGTTTGCAAACCCTTGCAACAGCTACTCCTGTCATCCATTGATCTGATCTGATCAGATCAGCTCTGAAAAGACCAGCAAACAATTAGTCACAAACTGCTGCTGAGGAAAACAGAACTCTTGGAGTGCTCCACCTGTGCTGCATTCACAGACCCGCAAAAACCTCAGAATTTAGAGAGGCGACAGAATGATACAAAGGTATACACTATTAAAAAAAGTTTGCAGTTGTCCCACTGTCAGCTACTGCCCCACATACAAAACACTCATTCTGAGGTAAACACTGTGTACTTTACATTAGAGCACATCTTAATAATTCTGGAATGAGCCACTGCTATCCCATGGTGCAACAGTCACTTAATGTTTCATAAACGTCATTTGGAAGTAATTCAGTAAGCACCCTCATGAAAAAGAGATGAAATACAGATTGCCATTGGGTATATTAACACCTGTCACATCAGGCCAATATCATATTGCATTGCCGTAGTTATGCAGCTTTCTATTATTTTCTCGACTCCCAAAACATCACCTTACCCTCTCAATCTACCAATGTAATTACCTCATCAAATAAACTATCAACAAAGCCCCCGGAATAGGATTTGTGAAAGTGGGGAAAACAAAACAAAATTTAAAAAAAGAGAAACATATCATCACATCCAACATATGTGAGACGCGTGACGTTTAGAAGTCAGGGGAGCAAAGCCTTGAGGGCATACAATCAATATTACATTTTCCATTGCCACCTTCATAGCTATTGTAAATGGCTTGTGTCAAAAATAATAACAGGTTGTATCAGGAACCTTGGGTTTGCAATTTCGCTCCTAGTGCTTGGAGGCCCCGTCTGCTCTCCCTCCCTTACTCCAGCACCACTGGGTGTTAATGACGCCGTGGTGGCAGACACTTCTCACACCACAGCTGACTTCTTTTTCCTCCATGCCCATTCTTTATCTCTTTACTCCTGACAGTTCTGAGAACTACAGGGAAAATGTGTATGTGTAAGAAAACGCTTAGTACTAGAGATGATTAGCCCTTTGTGCATGTTTCGGCGCTCAGCCAGTAACATAGTATTATTAGCAGGGCTGCAGAGATTAAATCTATTCTCACTTCTGTTGTCATAGCACTCTAGGCAGCAATAAGCAAGATGAGATGCAGTAATATGCACACTACAGGGACAGACTCCTCTTCACTGGAATCAGAGCTACTTTAAGTTCTTCCGAGAGAGAGAGAGGTACTTAACTGAAATCTTTTTTTTTTTGTAAAGATGAGCTGATTGCTTTATCTTATCCAGCCATTATCTCAGGTATGGTCTTCTACATGCACCCACACACAACATGCAATATGCTGAAGTTGCCAAAAAAAGAGGAATATAGTCCTAACCACCCATGTAAAGTCATCATTTCATTCACTTCACTCTCCTTTTAGCTCCTGGGAAAATAACCAGCTCTTTAGCAGCTAAATGCTCCACTATGTTAAGTGGATGTACCTGGGTGGGTAGCATGCAGTGGGTTTTTAGAGCTTCTTTGAGGCAAACCACTGAACCCATAAAGCTCAGCAGAGACGAGGGGAACCAGAGTTGGGTGATAATTTTCTTTGGATTCATCAATAAGTGTCACCATCAGTCATTGTTAATATCACAATATTCAGGTTGTTCTCATGCACTGTTCTTAAGTATACCTATGAGAAAAAAAGGACCAGAATTCATATATGACCCATGCACCCACAAGTGGTAATTTGTATATAGCACACATAATCCTGAAGGCTATGGTCAAGTCATTAATGTGCGGACGGGAGAAATGAAGGAAGTAATATAAAGGAGCAAAACTCCAGGTAAGAAGGCAGGTTGGGGTGGTAGATGGGTCAAACAAACACAGGACTTCCCCCCCCGGAAACTAGCAAGCATGTCCTATTTGAAACAGAGTGAACTTTGAGTTATTTTAAAGGTACATTGTTACCATGTCTCTTTTCCTTAACCTAACCTACATAACTTTTTGTTATGACTGCATAATAACAATAAAGTTCTTAAATGATTTAACCTTACTTGTCTAAACCTATATGATTTCATATTAAGTACGTAACTTTGCGTTTAGTAGGTAACTTTGCGTTTAGTATGTAATGTGATGAAGCCATTCGTGGGATGCTAATTTGTTTGATATCTTACAAAACCATTGCATGCGCCTTTTCTTAAGATATAATACAAACTGTTTAATGAGGTGTTATTGCAATGTTGATTATAGAGTGGTGAAGGGATGACGTATTTTTGTAGGCCAACCAGGAAGGAAGCATCGCACTGGTTCCCTCGTCAAAAACCTTTTTTTGATTTTCGAATTGGATTTTCGAAAGTTTATGAGACTTACACATTTTGTTCAGTCTGATAAACTTCACAGTTGAACATAACTTTTGCGTGTTATGAAGTGTAAATTAAATCACCAGAAGCAAAAAGCTATTGTTAGGCTATACACGAACTACAACGTGGTCGCATGTATTAAACTTCACCACTATAAACACTGTAAAAATACATTAAAACACAATCAAAAAATATCATACACAGATAAATCTACAAGTTTGAGTGCGACTCTGTAAAGCTCTAAAGGTGGACAAGTGGGTTTAATGAGTTTCTGTGTTCGGTGGTGTGATGATGTCTAACGTCCCCAACAAACACTGTAGTCTTATTTAGCCACTTGTTCGCAACTGCCTTTTTTTAAGACGAATAAAACCTTGAAAGTTAAAAATTGTGTTTAAGCGGATGTATTTCATGTTGCAGAACAAAACGTCTAAATATGCTAAGCCTGTGTTAACCACAGACCTTATTTAGGGCATTTTACCAAAAACCCATTCAAAAAACCCAGAGACTTTCAGAAGAGGTAACCATAAGTGCTAAAAGGCTACGGACTTCCGCGTTTTAGGACTCATTAATTCACCACTCTATAGCTGCTTTAAACCAAACCTTAATCCGAACAAGCATCTACATTTTCCAGGCTTTGTATGCCTGTTTTATATCAGCAATTACTGTTCTGATTTGAGAGACAACTTAGAAGTAAATGTCCACTTAAGTACCATTTCCACTGATAGCAGATACTTACATCATAAAGGCTCAGACAAAGCCTACTTGCTGCATTAAACTTCTGTGGACGGCTGCAGACTTGTACTAGTTACATGGGCATGCATGCTAACCACATGCTTTTGTTACGTAGACGTAAAGGAAGTAAACCTAAAAACAAAGGATTTTATTTTGAAAAGACACTGTATTTAGCAAATGTAAACTGTACATTTCCCTTAATAGTAGATGTTTATTTTGATATGATACAACTTATGTAACAAGCGTAAATTGACATGCTGTCCCTAAGCATCCAAAACTGATGCTGGAGGGGAACCTAAACCCACTGACCAAGACTCTGTATTTGATGAGTTAGTCAAAACAAGCATTTATTTTCTTCTTGGCAAACCTGCTAAAGGCCCACATGACACCTCAGAGTCCTTGCTATGCGTACAGTTACAAAAAAATGGGTTGCACAGGGATATTCACATTTAGTTGGCCACACAGATATGGGCCGACGACGACTTTCACATTATGCGGACCAAAGCAGACCCTTGCAGAAATAAAGGACACAGAAAGTATAAGGCTGGCTTAAAGGCTGGTCTCAGCAACTCTCAATATAACATAATGGGACTTTCTCATAACTATGTATATCTAAGATGAGTTGTCAAAAAGGAATGATCAAAGAAGAGAATGTTTAGATGAGACAAACAGTGCGATCAAATTTCAAGTTATTTTATATCACATATAGTGAGTTTTTTGAGGACTGAATGCATGTCAAACCCTCCAACAGGCTTCTGCTGTATGCCCTACAGAGATCATTTCTGCTGCAGAGACTCAAATAAGCACTGTCTCCTCCTTTCCAAAACAGTAGGTTGTCACACTTTCAGAAACATCCCCTGTGATATGATGGTGTCCATCTCCTGCTATGTGATAAATGAGTTTCAGAAAAGAGTGCTATTGAGGTGTGCGAAAAAACCAAAAGTAATATAGTATGACAGGATGATGCTGAGGCCAATCATCGCGTCGACAGACAGGAGCCTGGCAGCTCTGGCTTTTGTGAGTGTATTTCTTTTCCTGAGGCTTCCAGAGAGGCTCGTTTATACCCATGCCTCTGTCTGTGCAGGGCTTTTAAATTGTTCTTCCTTATCTGAAGAGGAATCTGCAGGAAGTCACAGAATCCCAGCTTATCTTGGCTAATTGTGGATGTGTTTGTGTGTCAGTGTGTGTGCTGCAAAGGAGGAGGGGACTTGACTGGGTGCCAAATGCCGCAGGATGCAGCAGAGCACGTCGGGACAAGAGAGGCAGAAGCACAGGCAAAGACTGACAGACACAACACCAACATCTGACGGAAACAAACAACGCAAGCACGTACACAACAACGCCCATGCAGAAACTGACGGAAACACCCAGGGCATAGGTGACATTTAATCCATCCATCACATTTGAGCCAAAAGGCAGATGTCAAGGATGCTCAAACCTTGTGTGTGCACTGTTTGGGGGGTAAATGTAAACACTGAGTTGATTAGTGACATGAAAGAATTTCAATATAAGAAAAAGGACACTACCAAATGTAATTTTCAACATAAAGGGGTAGTTTGACCGAATTTAAAAAAAGGTTTCTCTGGCACCTTTTCATTTAACAAAAGCAATTTCTCCTTGGGTTTGAAGTCCAATAGCAGCGCAAGGAAAGGGATGTGCAGCATCCAGTTGTGCAACATAAGAGATGGCTCCAAAGGGTGTCTTAAGGAGGTGATAAAAAGGTCTGTGACCTTCCCCAAATGAAAGCTCCCCCCTGATTTGTGAGCCACAGCCATGGAGAGTGTTGTTTGAGGGAGAGAGTGGGTGGTCCGTCACCGGGTTCATGCACCTCTCTCTCTACAAACAGCCCAAATTTACATCTTTTTAATGGCCGCTGTGTCCACTAGATGTTGTAAATCAGGAGAGGGGTTTTAACCTCTAGGAGCCAGCAGGGGTTAATGCTGAGGGCAACGGCCACTGCTGTTTTGGCCTAGGACTGAGCAAATGGACGCCCTTGAAAACAACATGCTTCAGACTGTTGGAGGACATTTGAGTTACTTTTGGCTTACAGTAGCTGTTGTATATATAATATATCAATAAAAAAAACCTTAAGGACCAGTGGATGGGATTTAGACGGATATACTGGCAGAAAAAGAATATAATATAATAAGTATGCTTTCTTTGGGGCATAAAGACATGAAAACAAAATTAGTCGTGTTTTAGTTACTTAAGAAAGAGCCATTTGTATCTACATAAGGCGCGGGTCCTCCTCTATGGAGATCACCATGTTGCACTGCCATGTTTCTATAGCAGCCCTGAAGGGACTAACCAAATACTGGCTCTGGGTAGGGCCATTCGCACTTTTGCATCAGCTACCAATACTAGCAGCCCCTCAGTTACAAAAGTGTGGGACACTGATTTCTTAATGTAAAACTGCTTTATTCAGGGTTTGAATAACTGCGTCCATTTGTTTGGGTGAGGAAGAGACCGCTGCAGAAAATCAGCTCATAGTAAAAACCTTGGATGTTAAGTTATCAGAGAGAGAAGGTGAGCACACATTAGCAGGCACTGGGCTATAACCCAAACACCAACATGCTGAACAGCGTTGGACAAATTTATAGCGTAAAATTGCATTATTTAGTGTATTTACTAGTTCAATCACCTAGTCCATTAGTCTTGGAGATGAAGAGCTCGCCAGATAATTCGGCTAAACCTTCTGGACAAAGAACCCTAAAAGAATTCTAACTGGGAGAAGTTTCAGCTGGTTGCAATTACCAATCCTCACCACTAGATGCCACAAAATCCCTCACAATTCTTCAGTCTTACTGTTCCTTTTATGAAAAGCATGTGACAATATGATTAAAATAAAATAATGTAAACAGCTAAGAAAACACAAAAGAACATATGACTGTTTTTGTAAAATATAGATTCTGAACGGTGAAGTACTGAGAAACTCAGTAAATTAAATTACGAAAACAATTGTGCTTGTTTTACCCCTTTCTGCTCCATATTTATGCACAATACTTTTCCCTACTGGCATTTTCCTCTGCCATCATAAAGGGCATTCACACATAGTGAGATCTCCTGGGCACAAATGAGCAATCAGTGTAAGAGCAACACACCTGGTAAGGCTCAGTACTTCTCTGAAAGGCCATCGGCGTACCAGGAGAATTGGCTTCCTCCTAATTGAGATCCGGGCAGATTATTCTCATTTGATTGTCTAATGATCATCTGAATGAGATCCCTACCATAATAAGAGTCCTATTTGACCAGGCGCTGCAGGAGACCCACGTGTCAGTCAGGCGCCGTCCTTCTGCCTTTGCATTATTAGAATTTTAAATGTCGCATGAATATAGGCAACACAATCATAAGATCATCTCTGGTGTTTGAATTGGAGTATTGGAGTATAATAAGATTCAAATTAAATATATTAAATGAAAAACCATGCTGAATTTGTATGTTAAGGCTGCTGAAAAGTCTAACAATAACACTGACTTTACACTGTAAAATGACAAAAATTGTGATTGATTAGAATTTTCCAAGTGGCAATTTTTGACCTGTCAAACCATAATTCTCATTCGTCATTGCTTCATCAATGTTGATGGGGCTATTTCCGAACCAATTCTCTGAGCGGGAGAAACATGGGCTTGACCTTACGCAACAATATAAAACATTGCTTTCCCCACCGCCATGATTCTCCATCCACATGCTAGCCGAGCTCAAATGAAGTTATCGATTATGCTCTCACAAATATGGCAAGGTAAAGCAATGACACTGCACTTAGAGATCATTGTGCAAATGTGCCCTAAATCACAAAAATGGAGGAGGGGGTAGCACGGATGTCGGTCTTCACGAGGGGTGAGTACTCGTGCATTCGCTCAGTGTTTAATCAATGGATAAAACTGTCTATCCATTCATGTATTGATGTTTCCTATGACAACTGCTTATCCACGTGGAGCAGGGAGACACCAGAGGCCTTTCAATCATCCGCCGGCTGAAGTGAGAGTTGAGAGTAAGAGGTGGGGTGAAGCACATGAATCTCTAATACTGGATTCATGCTGCATGCTCAATTATTCCACCGCCAAGGCGCAAGTTAAAGCAAAGGAGGAGTCAATCACCCTGTACAGAGCAGTCGGTTCGGCCACTGTGTGAGAGCTCGACTTGGTCATTCCCCTACAATGGCAGTTAATCAATATGGATCCACTCCTTTTGATCTGCTGCCTCTGACCAACAACAATCACTAACAGCAGTGTAATTGCAATGACCATAATGGTGCCCATTCATATCATCGCACACCGGAGAAGGAGGAGGAGGAAGGATGAGAGATGGCATTCAGCCCACAAGCTACCTCTCTCTCTTGAACTCTCTCACACATACAGTATACACACTTCTGCATCATCATGCTCTGCGGTATTGTGGTATACACAGTCAGTCCAGTCACCTTATTAACGTCATGTTTAGACACGTATCGACGTGACTGCAGTGGCAATCAATCTGTGGTACGGAAAGACAATAATGCCGAGTTCATCCCCACATTGTCTTATGTCTCTAAGGCACTTAACATGTGTCTTCTATATGTAGAAAACAATAATCATTTCCCACTGCTGTGCTCCACAACACTGCATGATTGAATTAATATCAATTAAATGCATTCGTTATCAACTATAAACTATTTGGGACATTTTTTTTTTGCCAAGGGCGGCGTACCATAAGTACGAAATGAATGCAGACTTAGATTTATTGAGCGCTAAAAGGAGCCTTATATGATGATGACAGCCTGCGCTCATTCTAATAGGAACAGGATCACTTAGTGTTTGATGACTAATATGGCTTCTTAATCTCTCCGACGCCATGAACCTATGACAGATCTATGAGATGATGAAACGGACTGGTAACATAATAAAGGCACCCTTCTTCTCACTCAGCATCTCTCATATTAATATTTTCATCCTGTAATAACTAAAAGCCATTTCATTACTCATTAATCAGTATCTGGAGCCGCCGCTTTCCAGTACACATGGAAATATGATCCTACGATTTCACAGGAAGAGCTATGTGTAATGACCCCGCAGCTGGCGGGGGTAATAAAACACAGCATGCATGTCGTCTGTCAAGAAAACTTACCTAGGCATACCAAAACAAAAGACAGGCCGAAGTGATATACTAGACTCATTCAACGTTGCATCGTTGTGGTGTTTCTTCCAGGCCTCTGTGACAATCAATACTTAAAACAACAGCGAGAAAATATGCGGAATCAGCATCTATGAAGTAAAAGAGCGACAAAATTGATTTGCACAGTGGTTCGTTCGAGCATTCAAGGGATTTTAAACAGTGCACAATATTCCCAGTCAGATCACTCGTCAAATCCATATCAAGTTTCAAGCTTATGAGTTTTGGTGTTTATTAAAGTGAATGATAAATACAATAGGTCAGCATAAAACGACGCCACCTGAAAGTGGGGAGACATTGAATCTGATTTATGCGTATGGTCATCTGTGTCAAGAAGTTCTGTGCATGTGTGTGTGTCCATACATGTGTGTGTTTTCTTTGTGTGTTTAAATCAATGGTCATCCCCTGATACAAGATGGCCTCATAAATCATTGTTTGTTGATCACTTGTCAGGAGGCAGGGGCCTTATGGCGTTCTCCTAATTATTCCAGCTCACAGCCCCACTGGATGAATAAGGACAGGAATGCCAAAGCAAATCAAGGCAGTGGACTTTACAGAAATATGGCCATAAAGGTGGTTTAGTTTGGATGGATGAGGTGGGGGGTTGGGGGTGTCAAAGTGTGTGTGTGGGTGGTAAGGGTTGGGCAGGTTGGATTCTAGGGTGCACTGAAGTGAGAAATCTAGTGTATGAGATATCAGTCACGCAATTCCAATGTGCTAGGGGACTCTGTCATGACAGGAACAAGCCGGCTGCCTGATTGAAATTGGACAAAAACAACTAAATCTGATATTGCGACCATTCAATCACTTTGATGCCTTGTATCTCTCTTTAAACACTATTTGAACACATCTTTGTTGCCACTCGCTGTCGACTCCTCTGTAGTATTACCTTTATGGACAACAAGTCCACGCAATCCACGTTTTGGCTCTTGAAGCGTAATAATCCATGTCTGCCAGATCTGACATAGACGGCTTTTCTTTTCATTGCACACTTGCCTCGGTAGAGTTAAGAGCAAATGTGGGAAATGTAAAATCCAGTTTTTGAGTAAGGAACTGTGTAATGACAAATTCTGTCAAACAGTAGGGACTAAGTGGTCGGGGTACAGTATTGGCTTTCAGTGTCATTAACTTTTCAGCAGTAAGCAGGTTTCTGTCACCACTGACCAAATTGCTTTAAATGCACGGCAATTACACGGTTGAGGCTGGCGCTTAAAAGATGAGTATAGTTTCTGTAGTAAGACCTAATGGGATTATTAGTGAGTTTTTATGAGAGGGGAACTTGCAGCTCATATTGGAAGTGGGATTATATGTTTCAATGATATACTGTACCAGCCAGCTGGTCTTCATGTTAATTACTGGATTACCCTTTCTAATTAAGAAATCTGTAAAGAGGAGTTTAATAATTCATCAAATCACAGTGGTACAATTCCTTGTATTACTCTCGATTCTTCCCTTTATATCCCCCCTTTTTTCATTTTTTTTTTTTTACCTCAGTGGCTCCCACATGCAGACATGGAGGCAGCAACACCTCGTTACCCAGAGTTAAAATGTGTTAGCTTGAGGCTTAAACATGGCCTTAGCATGTTTAAATCATGCTGAGCATATCACAGAGGCCATGCAGGCTGTTCCCTTTGATATATATTTGCAGCATAATGTGTGGTTTTGAAAATCAATGAGGAGTCCTCTTTTGATCACAGTTGTGTCCCTCATCTCACCACTCCGGAAAAATAGCGAATGACCATCCTGCCGCAGAGGTGAGCCGCTTACAGACTCAACATGTACGGAAGTGCAGCTGCAAGCCTGGGTCTCGTGTGAACAGCGGTGACCTGGTATTTTGACCAAGAGTCTGGTGTGAATGATTAAATATAGATTGAAGCTGTGGTCAATATATGCCATACATGTGGTGTGTTTGAAAGTGAAATCAGCAGCACACATGCAGCCCCTAAAAATGCCCTGTGTAACTAGGACCTTCTGTTGACATTACTACACAAAGGAGTAATTACTGATGTGCAAATGTATTTTTTAGGCTTACATTTAAGATGAAATTGGGAACATTAAATTAGTTGTCCTTAAATCTTCAATTTAATTAAAATTAAAGAAACAAAGGCAGCACATAATACAACCAAAACACACCCACATCTAAACAAGTTAAATGGTATGCTCCATTCGCACTGTCTGAGTCCCCAGCTGGAAATTTCAACTAGAACATATCCCGAAGTCAAATTTCTGACACATAAAGGCCCTCATCAACCTCAACTCCAGGATGGCTGCCCTACGCAGCAGCTGTAGTGAAAGCTGTAGTAGTATAACATTTTCTGGCACTTCTGTCTTATTTGTGTGACATTAAAACAACTTTAAGCTGCAAACAGGTTGCTAGAGTGTTTGCATGCGCAAAATACAGTGTAATGCAGTGTAATGACTAACCTGGCCAGAACTGGTACTGCTGACAACATCTTGGTTTTCCAATGTGATTTACTGGAACACGATTAACTCAGGTGTGACATCCTCCCCAACTCCGACCTTTGAATTCCAAGGTAACTGGCAGGCAGCATAAAACACCTAGAAAAAAAAAAACTTTCACTCAGGGGCAAATTCACAAACAGATGCAGTCGCTTATAGCACCATGAATGCACATCACTTGCAACTGTTATGTGCCCTGTCTTAAAGTCAGATTCAAAAGGTTATTGCACTAATGATATAACAGTACAAACAAACCTAAAAAACTTTGCAGCTGGGTGCAATTTGCCATGTTTTACATCTGATTACATTATCCATGTGGCAATGTATGAATGTTGCCTTTGCACCAAGAACACAGTAGGCAGAACAATGGCAAAGAGAAAAAAGGAAATGGACTGAGAACAAGCTGCACAGCCACAAGTGAGTCACATGGTGTTACAGGTGAAAAAAACAAAAAAACAAAGTCCCCTAAAATTCATCACAATATATTTATATATATACAATATCACAAATACATGTTTTAACTGTTTTAAACCGTACATGTAGAGAAAGTGCACCAGAAGGTTTTACCCAGATGTATAAAGACATGTACATGTGTCAGTTTTTTTAATAGAAAACACATCTGAGTATACTAGAAATAATACCATATGTAGATGTAGCCATTTGAACAGTATGGCTGTAGCTAGAGTAGGTGAGAGGTATGAAAGGTAGCCACAGGTCCTGACCAATGTGGGGATAACGCAGAGATATTCCTCAAAACTTCAGGTAAGGAATTTAAACATGAAGGAGAGAAAGCGTATTTGGGTATGCATCAGTTACCACCAACTTGCAGTAGACAACAATAATTTTACTGTAACTGCGTGTGGCTTTTAGCATTGATCTTTATGAGCTGGATGGTTTTTGCAATGAGACTTATTTGCATAGAAATGTTTGCTTATTAACTAATTCAAATACATGCATATAGCACAGGAGAATCTAGGCGCAATTTGCTTGGCAGCGCAGAAATGGGTGCATTTCACCATTTGTGTGTGCTTTAAGAAGCGAATTTTCTTTTGTCTTATTTGTGCAGATTTAGTGGCAGCAAAAGCTGCACAATCCTCTTGTGGGTTCACCAGCATTCATGATCACAACAGCATTCAAATCAGCGCATAACGGTAAGTCTGATGCCTTGAATCGCTATGTATAATCTAACAAGTGATATGATTTAACAAGAAACGGTATATAGTGTCTTAGAATAAATCAGAAATATGTTTTACATGTGAAATGAACTTGGCTATGGTATGCCTGTGTGTTTCAGTTGTATAATGTGGGAGAGAAAATAACTCCATTCTGTAGGGTCTCGGATTAGCGATCCGTGATTTCATCAGGTCCAATATGAAATATCTGAAGGAGGGAAATGTAGGTCATTCAGAACACCATCAAACAGCCACACTCAGGCAGCAGCATGCAGGCCCACGTTTGTCTCCTGTATCTGTGAGGACATTCTCAACCGCCCGTGGGTATTTGTAATGACCCAGTGACAGCATTTCTCTGCTGGCGGCTGAGGTGCTCGACGAAATGAATAACTCTGACCAGCCAGGAGAGAAGCAGGGAGAGAAGGCGAATGTGTGTGTGTGTGTGTGTGTGTGTGTGTGTGTGTGTGTGTGTGTGTGTGTGTGTGTGTCTGTCTGTGTGAGCAGTGTTTGTGTGTATCAGCAGTGAAGAGTGGGGCTACATGTCACATCTCCTCAGACACTATAGCTCCAGTCCCCACCGGCTACAAACAATCTACAACCACCCAGAACCTCCCACAGAGGCTGTGCACGCCGCATATGTGGCAGTAGCACGTAATATGTGTCTCTACACTGTCTTGTTTGTCGCCTTGACCAGGCCACATGTTCCTCTGGTTTAGGCCTCAAAGTCTGTGTCATGATGGGAACACTGGGGAGACAATAAAATCAACCTAGGAATCCCATTGGGAGGAGATAGAAACTGCCAACTCTGTGCTTAACTCCCAGAAATACAGAATTACTTGCTCGCGCCCCGACACTCTTTAAGATGAAGTTTCTGATGTGCTGTATTTTTCATGAACATAACATTTCTCCATAATGGATATAGATTCAGCATGATGCATATGAATTGTTCATTCTGCATACATATGAATAATTCAACAGCATGATTCGTTTTGCCCTTTTTTTGGGTTCAACATGCACTGGAGGGCATAGGGGGAGGGAAGTTTTTTTTAAGTCCCACTCAGCTGCTGGCACATTTTCATTTAGTCTCTCCATCTCTTACAATAACATCTGAAGTTGTCTCTGAATATATAGTTGGACAGAGCCATTAAAATCTACATGCAGTTAATGGACTTTTTGGCAGGAGTTGTCATTTTATAGATGCAATCCTGAGAGAGCATTACTTCGTCTGAGTGTCTCCTTTGCTAATCAGCGAGGTCAAACATCCAACTGGCAACTGTTTGATGTTTCTGGTTTGGTAAAATATGGATTGCTTTACCAGAAGTACAAGATTATTCAGGAGAATGGAGCTGCTGCTGTGATTTGGAATAAATGTTTTATGCATCTGCTGAACATATAACTCATTACGCAGCATGTTGGTGTAATTTGCTGCAAGATTTTTCATTGTCTCAAAGTCTAGAACTTTATATCAACATTTCAACTTGACTGATTGCAGAACATAATCGCATTTAGCTCAGCAAAGCACCTTAAAAACATCTGTTTTCAAGAATATTCCTCTCATCGGCTTCCTTGCAAGCACAAACTTACAAAGCATTTTATAACAGACTAATGCTTCAAAAGTCTGAGAATGTAAATCGAGTCTGTCTAGCATCATCCACATTCACATTCATAATTAATTCGAGAGGGCTATGTGTTATGTTTTTCACGTAGGCTGTGTTGAGTTGGAGGCAGGGGGCCCGCTATCAAAAACCTTGCAGGATAGCAATCATTAGAACCTTAGCCCCCCTGGTAAGCAAGCCATGCTTCCTGTATAGGGCCCCAGAGGATTCAGTGTGCTAATTATTTACTGAAGCAGCAAAGACTATCAAATGAGACCCTGCGTCGAGTCTAACTGTGAGGGGGGTACCCTGACAGTGTAACCTGGGTAACATGCAAATAGAGGGAGAGAGGGGGAGGGCAAGACAGACAGACAGACAGAGAGAGAGAGAGAGGGAGGAAACACAGTGTATAATGGTCAGAGTGCACTGGAGGAGTTGAGGTTCACTGGTGAGTCAGGAAAGGTGGGGCCACAGAGGGGCACAGCAGCAGAGTATTAGATTTCAGATGCATATGAATGACCAACTGCTGGCTCTGCTCTAGCTTTAGGGGGAAATTGCATGGAGTCCCCCTGAGCTGCAGTTTTGGATCTAGATTACAGCCTGACTTAATCCTGGGGTGGGTAGGTAGGGGGTCATGAATGTCTGTTGCTGCTATCATTAAATTGAAGACTTGCAGAAGATTCCCCTTAACTGAGTTTTAGTATAACTACAAGACTATGCTGGGTGCTCCATGATCAAGAACAAGCATACTCAATGTCCAGAACTATACATGTAGAAATGTGGGGAATGCAGGGAACATGTCCCACTCAATTTTTAGAAAGTGTAAAAACTTGTTGTCAAAACATGTTTTGACAAATTGAAGATATTCATACCATAAATTGCTGCGGAAAAGGCTTTTGGATAAAAACTCACCAGATTGCAGGAAATTAAAGGTCCAGTGTGAAGTATTTAAAAGAATATATATCAGCAGGAATAGAATAAGTATATTTTCTTTAGTGTACAATTACCAGAAAATAAGAATTATTGTGTCTTCTGCACCTAAAAGTAAGCTGTTTATATATACAGTACATAGGGAATGGGTCTTTGTTTGCAGAAATCACCATGTTGCATTGCTGTGTTTCTACCATGCCATTCACGGTTTTGTGTTGGCCACCGCTGTTAGAAGGATCTCTGTGACCATAGCTTTGGAAAAAATGTTTTAAAACTTGAAACTTCCTTATTTAGTGTTTTTACCCGTTTAAATCACCTGGCCTGTTTGCTTTGAGAGGAAGATAATTCATCTCCCTGTAAAAACCTTTAGAAAGTCTGGATCCAAAATAAGTTGTGTCCACATTAAGTTATCTGAGAAAATAGGTGAGCACACAGCCTGTTTGTTTATGCAGGTGCTGAGCTCTGTGAAGTATCTAACAGCGAAACAGCTTTGGAAAAACACTGATTTGTACCATAAAACTGATTTATTTTGTGTTTTACCGGTTTAAATCACCTGGTCTGTTTGTTTTGGAGAGTAAAAGACCTCTGCTGATAATTTGGTTCCTGATGAAAACCTGAACATAGAACACTGACAGAATTCTAACCAGGAGAAGTTGATTGCAATCTGCAACTCTCACCACTCGATGCCAAATAAATCCCCCTAAATCTTGCACACTCACTTTAAAGGCCCAGACACATCAAACCAACATCAAAGAACTAGTAGTGATCCAGCCGACTGTTGAGTTAACACTCGTCGCCTCACATCACCTCACGTCTCTGACGTCATATAACGTCCCTGATGGCACCTCACGTCGCCTCATGTTGCCTCACATCACCTCGTGTTGCCTCATGTCGCCTCATGTCGCCTTACGTCACTTCATGTCCCTGACTTTGCCTCACATCCCCTCATGTTGCCTGTGTCTCAGCCAAAAAGTTGCACATGAATTCACAAGAGGACTTCAACTGAAGGCCAGTCTGCACACATATTCTTCTGCACTCACGGCAAGGGATATAACTCTCCATACCAGCAGGCGGCAGTGATCATCATTCAAAAAGAGAAACCCAAAGACCGATCAAGCTTACTCTCTCTTGACTTTGGTTCTTTGTTTACATCCCACACTTCAGTTCGTGACGAGGGTGACAGAAGCAGAAGCTCACCGACGGCCCAACACTGACCGACGGTCGACCATTGGCTTGATGAGTCAGAGTTGTTAGTCTTTGATGCTCAAAATTATCTGGAAGAGGATCCCCACAGTCCCAGATTCCTATGAATGGGATAAAACCTTGATATCCTTGGTTGAGAACTTGCTTCAAGACCGGTCCATGCTCCAGTACCAGCTAAGTTTCTGCATTTCGCATGACAAGGAACAAAAAACAAACCAAAAAAAACCTCACAAACAAACAGCCACATGCACACACTCACACCAAAAACGGGGGAGGGGGGTTACACTGTGGTCTTAAATCCATGCATCTGGGCAAAAAGCCAAACACAATCTCCTCAGCAGATCCACACACGCAATAAGAGAGCAGTGAGCTCTAATAATACACTATAATACACTCCATTTGATTAGAGGGCAACAACATTATCTGGTCAACAAGCACATATAAACACATATGGACTCCTGGATTATATAAAGCTATAAAAACTAAACCAAATGAATGTAACTTGATAAAAACACACTCGCTTATGCGCTAATGTGGATTAAAATGTGATTTTGCTGCATACATTATGACCCATCGTGACCCTGACATAGAGGGCTTATGCCCTTTTTTTCTTATTGGAAAGTGCAATGGGCTCCCGCAGCTGCTGTAAAGCTCTAAAATAAATATCAAGCATACAGTCACACTTAATTCCAAACAAGGTTATGTAAATCCTTAACTGACCTCCATCAGGCCAACCAACTTGGGGGTTTGCTCTCTAAACAAATATGTCATTGCAAGTCAGCTCTAATTAAACTAAGACTATTATTGTGGCATTTTTGAAACCCAAAAGGCTCAATGCATTTTCTCTCTCACATTGAGTGGCACGCACAGCTCATATTGAACACCCGAATCTGTAAAATGTCACCCAGGACACTCCATTTGATCAATTCGATTAATAGAAAACTCCAGAATTGGGTTTGAAAAGAGAAGCAGGTGTGCGACCGGGTTCCTGCCCTCTCAACAGATAATTCACATGACGGATGCGCGACCTCCAGCAGCTCCCCACAACCTAAAAAGTGACCTTCTCCCAATGAGATCTTACCACGTGTCAGAACATATTCTTGGAGGAGTGATTGAACTGTTTGTTTCTGTGTCAAAGAGACAATAGCACCGCAAGCTTAAACTGCTCTCGACAACCTGCTGTGTCTGCTTTCAGAACAGCAGCTTCCCCCCGAAAAAAAACTTCTTTTCAATGTCTCATTGCCTTTGCTAAATAATGAAAAACTGCAATGAAGTTGTGAATGGAAAATTAGGCAGCAGCAGACCATGCGGGTTACTTGCTCCCAGCTACACACTTATTATCTGTTACACCGCCTGTTTTGTATCCGAGCCACATCAAGTTAAATCTGAGTTTAACTCTGGTTCATACGTACAGCACTTTTTCCACTCTATCCATTCGCCTCTTATCTCTCTCTCTCATTCACTCCCTTCAAATGTGTGTGCACATGTGTGTATGTGCAAGAGTGCTAAAACACCATGAGGGAATTGGGTCTTTGCCACCCCCTCCTTCTCACAAATGTGAAGGGATAGTAAATATCAGTGCAGCAGATGGGGCCGATGCTCCCTCTCTGCCTCCCTCCCATACACTGGGAGGGCAGAGCAAATGGATAGCCATCAACAGCAGCAGGAGTCGCCCCAGGCCAAGACTGGAGTAGAGGACACAGGGACCGGACTGTTGCTCAGGCAGGCAATTTTCCATTCAAATTCTCCCTGACTATCAGCTAGTGAACAGCATTAGGAATAAGCACTTATAAGGTCATTATATTGAAAATTTCATAATAAACAGGCATCCTGTAAAAAAAAATAATGTTTTCTCACCTGGATTCACTAGATAATAATTGATATCTATGGTCCAAATATCTGTTTGGATCACAGCGCAGGACTCACTGTTGCACACAGGACCTACTGCTGGTGTGTCATTTCAATACTGTCACACTGCTTGCAGGAGCTGTAAAGCACTAGCGGTGCCTAACAGCATGACATGCTTGTGTAACAGAGCAGGAGAGGGGCTTTGCTCGGACACAAGGGGTGTCAACGCCGTCCCGATGTCAGACAGCAGATTCTGGAGCAGATACCATAAATCGCGCCCGCTTGTCAATTAACAGACAGTAAACAGGTTTAAATTTAGGCGAGAGGTGCTGTTATTGTTGTTATGAAACCTCCAGCATGGAGAAGCATATATCTGTATTCCCATAGCAATATTAGACAGCCTCCCACTGGGAGAAGAGGAGCACATGTGGATCAACGATGACACAACATGGAATCGTACTGCGCAGCAGCATAAGCTAAGCAGTGATGTAATGCAACTGAGCTCACTGGGTGAGAGTCAGTGCGGTGAAAAAACATAACTGGTTGCATTATTACTGGATTTAACATCAGTGGACTTAGACAGAGACCGGTCACAAAGGAATTTAATCTCTGTGCACTGAGATAGCATTGACATATTTTAGATGTCCAATTTAAGCAACTTGCAACTGGGAGATCAACCTCCAGCCTTCAGGGTCTTTGTAAAGGTGTCACACGCAGCATTTGACTGTGACATCCTAGGTTATATGAATGATTTAAACGCTCAAGGGATTGGAAATTACTTTCTTTTGTCGCCACAATATCCCCCCTCCGCTGGATCCTGGGGAGGACGGTATCTCACTCAGCGTCTCCGGAGCATTCTAGATTTCCATTTATTTATTTAAGGAGGAAATAGAAGGAAATTTCAACGGGTCACTAATTTCATTTCAACGTGTACCGGTGGCATTAGCCCTGAGCAGATATTTCAGAGGAACACAAAATCAATGTTGAGATTCTATTGGGAATAGCCCTGGAACCCATTAGCAACTTTGACCAATAGGTCAGGTAAAGTAATAGCTAGATAAATGTTTTATTACAGATTTGCAAACTGACTTAATGTGGGGGCTAGTACCTGTGCAGCCATGCATGGCAAATATTCATCATTAGATTCTATTGCTGTAATGAACACAAATCTCTCAGTGGCCGAGGCCTCTGGTTCTTTATATGTGATCTGTTAAAGGTGGGTCTCTCTGAACGGGGCCCCACGGAGGAGACAAAAGGCTCCATCTGCGGTCCTCTGGCGACACTGTGAAGATGTTATCGCTTTAAATTAATGGTTTGTTATGCTAATTGCATTTTACATGACATCATATATGGTTGAGACGCATTACACTATTGCTCATCGCTTCTAATAAACAACCTTTATATGAGAGAGCTTGCATACAGTAGCTACAGATGACAAGATCCTTGTGACTCAGACTGAGTCATAACATAATCAGCTCTGCACAATAACATTGTATCACGGTTAAATTAATGTATGCAAGGTGCACTATACATTCTGTTTTCACAGAATATTTCACCCACTAGTGTTTATGTTTGTCTTTTTATTACTTCAGGGGTTCTCTTATCATCCAGTGCCGCATCCCTGCTCGTTCTGTGTCCTACCAGCTATTTACTTTTATTTATCCGAACTCCCTGGTGGAAATGAGGCACTGAGCGATAAAAGAGAGAAGCTGTTGTACTCAAGAACTGACGAAGAACCATATTACGCCTTCTCTGCTGTTCCTACTGACCTACTACCCCTGTTCCCAAAACACATTTCACTACTGACATGAAGGATTAGTGGACTTCAAGACAGACCTTTAGAGTTTCACATTTGAGTTAGACTCTGAGCATTTTTTTCAGAGATTAAACAGTATCTGTCTGGAAAAAGTGCCATTGTTTATCCCAGAGTGAGCATATGTCCCATTAAGACATTTTTTCAGCCCTCTGTTCGCACAGCTCTCATGCCGTTCTGTGCCGGGCAGCAGAGTGCTACTTTTCTGAATGGAAGCCAGACAGACTGAGAGCTCCCACACACTGTGCAGAGCGGCTCCTGTTTCCAGCTCCGTCTCCAAGGGGACCACCGAGAACCACCAATCACGTCGCTCCGTGCAAGCCAGCGGGCAATTCAATTTCTTAAAGCCGCAGTGTCCGTTTTAAAAGGGGGGAGGTGTTGTGAAAGAAAGCGACAGTAAAGCACCCCGACACTGCAGTTTAAAAGTTTCCTTTTTTTTCCTTTTTATTAAATGTGAATTCACATGTTAGTTTGAGCCCATCCATTTCAGAGTATCCGCCTACATACAAAATAGGCATCATTCTGTTATCACATCCTTTTTTTTTTGCAAACGCAACAAATAACACATCTGTGTACATATATTCACAAACTGAAAGGACAGTCGAAGGTGGTAGGTACTTATTTATTAAAAGATGAGTCAAAGACAGATTCACACTTGGAATGTGAAGTAACTACTGCCTAGAACTTCCAACAAAACGTCTTGGCATATAATTAGGTCATATTCCAAAACCTTTTTATCAAACAGACTTCATATGTAAGACCCACATAAAAATAAACAATATCTGCTTTTTTTTAAGTGCAAGAAATAAAAAATACAGGTTTATGGTTAATGTTTTAAAAAAAGAAGGCAGTCTTCAGTTTTAAAATAAAGTTTCATTTCATGAAACAGGACTATGGAATGTTCTTTTTTGCTTGCTTGTTAAACTAATGCCAGACCACCACGTACTTGTATCAGACTATGCCCTTCTGCAGAACTCGTACTTTCCCTAATTTTTCAGATTCAGATTTTGTGTCAGATATGCCTGTTATGTGTCAAATTACATTCAAATTGTGTTGATATAGTATGCATCACACCATGAGGCCATATTATATTGTTTTGTATCAGTTCCAGCTGATTTGTTTATTTTTCTGCCCGGACAGGCTTCAGCATCATAACATGAAATGATGTTGACAGTGCACAAGTCTGTTTTTCCATCACTTGCTACAATTGTTGATGGTCTGAATCTTAAGAGTATATATTGCACAAAAAAATGAGAGGGGGGAAAAACAGTATGTGCCATAAAAAATACCAAAATCCAGTTTCACACCTGCGATTGGGACCCATCCACATATCACGAGTATGATATACATAAACTCCTAACTTTACTATATTACAGTACATATACAATCTTGAAACTAGTTCCAGCTCTGAGGTATGTGTTCCCCATGATGCCATTGTATCGTCTACAAATACTCAACAAATCTGCTCTACAACTGTACAAAACCTAGTTTGAAATCACAAGGCATTTTTGATGCAAGTTTTAATTTAACTTAATCCTTAAAACCAGGACTCCCTTGCATGCTAAAAACAAATGATAAAGGGAAGAAGTGCCTGAAACTCACTGAAAGCACAGTAAGAACATTCCCTTTTAACTGTACAAAAATATGCCTGAAAATATCTTACTTTTCTTTTAAAAAGATGAGGTCTGTTATGTATCAAAATGTTTTCCTCCACACCTGTATTCTGCAGAGGTTTAGGCTGCTTAATTTACCAAAACCAGGAGGTAAACTGAATCAGTTACAAAAGAAACAAACATTTGCGGCATTTAGAAATTACATAAACCGTTGTAAAGTAACATCCTGAACAATTGTCAGTTCACAGATTTGCTTTGAGTCAGTCCACAGTCCGTATCAGCTCCCTGCAGTTTTTTAATGTTTTTAAGAGGATAAGATGCATAGAAGTTCACGTTATTTTTCCCTTTTGTGGTCCGTTTAAGCTGAAAAGTAAATGCAGACCTACTTGGGGGGAAAAAATCCATAAAACCCTGTCATGCTGCCAGAAAAAAAACGTCTGCAGACTTTTTTTTTTTTTTTGCTACCAGCTTCATAAGCATCTCATTCCTCAAACCTCACCTCCTGGTCCTCCACCTCCCTCCACGAGGACCCTTCAGAAAACCCACAGGAGGCAGGGCTAGGGACAACTTGACCAGGACACATATATAATTTACTTTCTCCCTTCTCTGTTATTACTAGAGGAACTTTTTTTCTCAATTCTCAGTATGTGAAGACCAGGTCGGAAAAGTTCGCCTCCAGCCAGTCCCCGGCAATCATCTCACTGAGTTCTGGCGTGCAATAGTCTGGGAATTCAAAGTGAGAGCCCAGGCTGCCCTCACTGAACGAGTCCAGGTCCTTATCCACAAGAGACAGGGAGAGGTTTCCTGAATTGGGGTTGCCCAGCTCCGAGCCTGGAGCGCTGGGGGCGAAATTTAAACTAAAGTCAAACAGCAAATCGTCCGCGTCCTCGCCGGAAGAGGAGCTGCTGCTGCTGGAGGAGGAGGAGGATGTGGAGACCGACCTGGAGGATGCTGGTGAGACAGAAGCAGCGTGCAATGTGCTCTGCTTGGTAATGTTTTTGATATTGTAAAACAGTCTGTTGTTGCTCCGCACTTCTTCGTACATGCTCGTGCCCTCGGACTCGGCCGAGGAGCTCAAAGTTGGGCTCGCGGGAACTTTGGCTACATTGTACGGCCTCAGGCGCTCCTCGTCCCCCGCCGCCTTAATCCCCATCCGGTAGTCCTCTTCGTACTCGTCGTCGTCGTCCTCGTCGGTGAGCTCACTTTTCACAGTCTTTGTAACTTTTAAGCTGGGAAACACACAGTCCTCGTTGTAACCGTGCGAGGACTTGGATGCGCTCTTAGTCTTTATCTTTGAACACTTCTTGCTGGGAGTCTTTGCAATTTTAGCGCACTTCTCCGGAGACGGTGCTGATGATTTTGAACTGTCGAGCTTTGGTTTTTTCTTCGGTCTGTACTTGTAGTCGGGGTAGTCGGCCATGTGTTTTAGCCGCAGCCTCTCGGCTTCTCGGATGAACGGGATCTTTTCGCTGTCCTTGAGCATCTTCCACCTCTTCCCCAGGCGCTTTGAAATCTCCGCGTTGTGCATGTCCGGTGACTGCTCCATGATCTTTCTCCTCTCGATTTTGGACCACACCATAAAGGCATTCATGGGTCTCTTGATGTGACCGGTGGCCGTCTTGCACCAGTCCGGGTTTATCGGCACGGGGCTGCATGCCATAAATTCACTCTCCTCAGAATCCGTAGCCTCCCTGGACATGCTCCCGTCCGTCTCGCTGTTGTCTGTGTGCTGCACCATTGTCCTCCGTTTTTCCAACAAGTCACTTTGTGTCCGGACGCACAGTGTCTATCAGCCCTCCTCTCTGTGCCCCAAGACGCCTCGGCTCTTGTGTTTTGCGTCCACGTCCACTGCGTAAGTCTCAAGCTCTGCACTCTTTTTCCAGAGTTACAAACTGCCTTCTTAACTAGTTATCAGCTTTTTCATGTCCCCTGCGTCACGCGCAACCATCCAATCAGGTCCCTTCCACTCCGCCCCGCAGACTCCATCCAAGACTCCCCTTAACCCTTTTTATTCCTCCCTCCCGAGCTCTCATTGGAGTGGAGGTGGGGATTTGTGGTACACAGTGTCTGGGGCAACACGCCGGGCGAGACAGGCATATTAAACACACAGTTAGCACTCTGCGCTCCTGAGACGCGCATCCACGCTCCAAAGCGCACATGAGGTCCCTTATTTTAAAACTAAAGAGAGAAAATGTGTCAAAGAAGAGGTTATTCTCCAGACAGACAGCCACTCTTTACAGATGTGTCTGGAGGAAAAGATTCAGGCTATGCGATTATTTGCTTTTTTCCTCCCTCAGGTTGGATACTGAAGGTGGCGCTTGGACACTGTTGCAGGCGCGTGGATGCGTCGCTGCCTGCTGTAGAAGGATGCATCACAGCAGCTGGTAATGGCTTTAGAGGAAGACTCGATCATTGACTTTTAGTACAACCTCGTGTATTTCAGAGATTTCTCAAAGTGGAAAAGTGATATCACATTTTTTTCTTTTGCTTTTTTCGCTTTTTTTCCCCCTGTTAGTTTCCATGTCTGCATTTGAATGAAGGAAATAGGTCAGTAGCACACTCTGCTCTAGAGATCTTGTTTGTGGTGTTTGAGCACCCAAAACACATCTGCAGCATCACATAGCCCCGTACTGATAAGAATTTATATCAGTGTATATAATTGTAATAACAGATCCCTATAAAAAGCAACAATAAAAACCCAGGATCCCAAAGCAGAAACACATGCTATGATTTCTTATCCATCTGGATTAATGCTCATGTAGCACAGTCTAAAGCATGCAAGCAAAGCAATAACACTCATTCAGATGGCAACATTTGGCAGTGCAGCCCCATACAGCCAGGCATGGATAGAAGGCTCCCTGCTGAGTTTGCTGTGTCAAGAGGCAGTGCAGCATCTATAGCTGGCGTCTCCTGCAACCCCCTCCACCCTCCTTCCTCCCCCTGGCTCTGGGTGGTAGCCAGCAGCGCTATTGGAGGCTGGGGCGATAAGGCATCCTGCTTTTTTCTCTCTGCTTCGTCCCCTAGAGGGCAATCACTTACCCTTTTGAAACCCTCCCCCCACCAAGACACCGTATTTTCCCCAGCTGGGGCTTAAGAAGTGTCTCTACTGATACAGAGAGAGAAGCGGCTGGAAAGGCAGAGAGAGGATAGCAGGGAGAAAAGAAAGAGAAAAAGGGGCACACGGGGGAAAAGACGAAGGCTAAGGAGACTGAAGGCGGTTTGAGGGAGAGAGACGCTGAGCGACAGAGGGGCTCTTGCCTTTTCCAACCTCTCGGAGCAGAGAGGCAACCCCCTGCCTGTCTCTCTCTCTCTCTCAGACAGAGATAGGGCTGAAATGCTTTATCATGACCACCCTGTGCTGATTAAGCCTTATCAGATATATGTGTCGGAGCAGCAGTCTCAGGAGGTTGGCGCATGCACATGCATGTTTTACTGTCAGGCTGGGGTTTTTTCCCTGATGGATTCATTTGAGTGGTATTTGATCTTCTGATCAGTGCAGATGTGGAGAGAGGTTATTTCAAATGAACTGATAAGATGGTGCCATATATATTAAGATTTTGCAAGCACTTATTTGCTCTGTATATGTCTTGAATTCTAGGAAATTGTCAATGTATACAGCACATGAAAGTCTGATATTCCACCATGGAAAATGAGAGCCAAATAAGAAGGGAAAGGAGGCTTATTCCTTCATAAAATAACACAAAATATATCGATCAGGTGTATCAAAATGATAGTTACCTGCATTATGATACTTCTTTTGCAATTCGCCCCTTGTTTATACATATCTAGCCTGCTCCAGCCTTATCTCTTCATTTGATGGTTTCATACTGGACATGAATCACAAGACCGCTTAATGATGAGCATGCAGGGTGGCTGTCCTGCTCATTAGCATGGCTCATTATTGGCTGTGAATGAGGTGCTGGTGTCAGCCCATACAGCCTATGAGTCATCTCAGGGAGGGTCTCATCACCATGTCTGCCTCACACAGATGCAGCAGTAATATTCCCCCTCTCCCCTCCCTCTCCCCTCCCACACAACCCCAACTGCCTCATTCACTGATCAGAGTCGAGGCGAGAGAGAGAGAGTTGCAGGATACTGAAACATGTTGTTTTGTCATTTTCAGTCTTACTCTAGAGATTACATATGATTAAACAGTGAAAATCCAGAGAGCTGCATTATTACTGTGTGATTTCTAATACCAAACACTTTCCAATACCCCAAAGGCAGATGTTTTAATGCTTATTTGCTGCTTTTTTCGTGTCAGGGGAGAGGACATTTTACTCCAGAGCGATGGAGTGTTGAATTAAGCGGTGGTTTTCATGTACGAACACTGAAAGAGGGTTTCAGGAGAAACAATTCCCTTTGCATTGCTTATCTAAAAGC
The DNA here is from genome assembly GCF_026936395.1 of Plectropomus leopardus. Taxonomy (NCBI): domain Eukaryota; kingdom Metazoa; phylum Chordata; class Actinopteri; order Perciformes; family Serranidae; genus Plectropomus; species Plectropomus leopardus. The sequence goes on along the minus strand of NC_142189.1, from coordinate 16,551,148 downwards.
CCCCCAAAGCAGCTGCTGCTCTCACAAAGGGCCAGTGAAGCGTTAGATCAATACTAACCCTGGCTAGAGGCTATCTGATGCTCAAAATGCATGGATCCATCTCCTCTGCATAGCCCCGAGACAGGTGTGGACTTCTGGAAGCCACTATCTGATGGCTTCACAATGGCTGAAGTGGGGTGGGAGGGGGTGCGGGGGCTAAAAGTGGGTGGTGAGGAAAAGGGGGTTGTTTTGGTTGCGCATAAAAAAAGGCAAATGAACTTTTCACTTGATAGACACAATCTTGAGTATCCTGTGTCCTCAGGTCAGAGTGTTTATTGCAGTGAATTGGGTGTTTTTCTTGCCCATATAGTGGAGTCACTTCATGGTAATCTAGTGCCTCGCACTGAATTTATTTGACGAGTCCCAGCAGTTTGCTTGTAGTATAAGGTAAAGCACCACTTACTGTAAAAGCTGACGTGTTGATTTAACTTTAAAAAAATCTAAGAAACTGATTGCCTTGAAAAATGTAAGTAGATATAGCTATTAGTCTTAATTTATGTTAACTTAATTGCTAAGTTTGATTAAAATGTGGTCATATCTACTTAATTTTGCAACGTTGTTGCAACTTAACTCTGACAATTATAAATAAATCAATCTTTCCAAGTTTTAGCAAATTCAGTAAACCAAGTTTATTGCGCTATATAGTATCTGTATTCTGCTGGTTGCAAACTAGTTAAACATATTTGTATTTTCTTAAACATGTTCACAAAACAGAACTCACAGATCTCCTAACTTCATCATTGGCAAAATCCTCTTTGTCATGATCAAGTTAAGCCAGACTAACTTGTTTTAATGAAGATGCTAATACTTAAAAAGAACAAGGTCATTTTAATTGTTGTTTTTAAGTTTTGACAACTTCACAAAATGAAATACATCCAGCTAAATTTTAAGTTAGCTTAACATTTACATATAAAGTAACCATAAATTACTGTAGGATTAATGGTTATATTTACTTTTCTTTTCCAAGGCAATTGATTTTCAAGATCAACTTGTCAGATTTTACAGTGTTACGTCTTCAACATACAGACTAAGTCCTCTGAAACCCAATATCAGCTCATGAATCTGAAGATTTATACTCTGTAAGCTCTATTTTGCAACCCTTCGTTGTCTTGACTCCTGAGTTGATACTAAAATGAGCCATGTCAGCTGGCCCAGAATTTGTTTCGCTGGCCCGCCTGTCGCTCCAGCCTCATTCCACAGAGATCACGCTCTCTTCCTCTCTCTCCCGAGATAAGAAGAGCTTTGACAATAAGGAGGATTTCACAGCAGTTTGGAGGTTGTTGTTTTGCCACTTAAGTGTTTGTTGCCTGCGAGGCCTTTTTTTATGCCCCCGTTGTTGCTTTACATTCTCGACTCAATGCAAATGTATCTCCAGGGTGTCAGGTTGTTTGTTGACCTCCTTGATGTGGCCTCTGTCTCTCAAGGTCTGATGCTTAGCGGATACTTGAGACTGGAGTATCTTGTCGCGAATGTAAACAGCTGATGCTTGAGTACTATGCTGGAATGTTTGTCATGCAGACACACAAATACAATCAGAGGCGTGAAGCTGGTGCCCAGTGTACTCCTGTACTTGCAACAGTCCTCAACTTACAAAAACACAACTGGGAGTTTAGTCCATTCAAGCACTGTATTAAGTATTAAGCAACATTACATGCTGCTTTAGAATGTTGTAATAATAATAATCCAATAAAAAAATGTCAGTCAGAACTCTCCCAGTTTGGAGAAGCAGGCCGGAGTCCAACACAGGAGCTAAACTATGTACTGCTGTGGACAACAACTAAATGTATTTTAGCCACATAAAATAGTCTTACCTGAAAAAAACAAGTGTACACTATATTCAGAATATTTTCTCTGCTTCACCTTGATGGTGCCGCAAGAGTGGCAGCTGGTTGCAGGAGCGCCGCCCCTCGTATATGCCCATATATCTATATCTCTCTCATATATATGTACAAGTGGAAGGTGTATATTCTGTAAATAGTCTTTTGTGTATAGCCCTGCCCATTTAGTACTTTATATTTTATAGTTGGTATATTTGTATATTTATAAATTCTGATAGGTACATACACATTTTCTATTTCTTAGCTTAATTTTATAAGTATCCTACTGTCACTTGCTCCTTCCTATCTGTACTGCTTGAGCTGCTGTGACAAGTGAATTTCCCCAGTGTAGGATCAATAAAGTTTTATCTTATCTTATCTTATCTTAATGTCAAACAGTGATGTCCAACGTGAAATGAAGCCTTTATATCACTCCCCTCGAAGCCTGACTACTTTGAGAAAAACAGTGATTTAACATCACTGAACACAAGTGTTGCTTGTCTACTGCTGCCTTAAACAGGTATTTTGTTTGTGTTATTGATTGACTTTGATTAGTTCTGATAAGCCAAAGTCACACAATCACACAAAATACCGAAATGATATAAACAGGGATAGACCAGAAGCTCCCGTGTTCAGCTAGAAAAAATACTGTTTTTGGTAATGGAGTCTGGTGGCTCTGACTGTTGGGGTTGTCTGATAGAAAGCTGTGAAAATACTCTCAATGTAGTGCACACTTAAATTGTTTGAGATCTTTTTTGAGGTGGGACTTTTTTAAGGTGGCCAAAATAAGTTTTGCTGCTACCTGCCATCCACAGCAGTACATTGCTTTGATTTTGTGTCAACACCCCTACCCATGTCTCCAAATGATCTATTGCATGTTATACACCAATTGTGGATAAGTACCCCATACAACCCCACTTCAAAATATGCCTTAAAGTACATTTACCTGATAATACTACTTTCTCTGAACACGTCTTCCACCACTGACAATACAACCAACTTTAACAACTTCTCCAATGAATTACCCCCCCCCAACTCCAGCATGCATTAAACCCCGAGGGGGACTATAAACTTAGAGTGTAGCCTATGTGAGACAAGAGGACCAGCGTGGGTGCAGGACTCAAGTAAGTTTGTAACTGAATACTTTGTCACTTGGGCAATTATTGCACTGAGGATCGTGAGATATGACAATGAGACATTTTATTAGCTGGCTACACATAAACAGTCTTTACACAGGTGACAACTGTTTGAATTTTATACAAAAGCGTGAAGAGTTTCCTGTCTTACTTCTCTCTCTCTCTCTCTAAACTGTGCAGATGCTGCCCCACAAAGTAATGGGAATCCACAATGGCCTGAAGGAGATGACATCATCCTAGAGCAACTCAGGCTTTCACAGTACAGTATGTTCTACAGTAATCATATTGCCATGTCATTCCCCATAAGCTCTGGCCATTTAAATCCTTTAATTATATACCAACAGCAGTGAAGCGGTGTTTACTGTAAGAGTCCAGTGTACCTAGTTTTCTATTGTACACTGTAGCTTGTGTTAATAAACTTGTGTGGAGGAAGAACCCTCCAGGCGCTCACAGCCACTGTAATGAGAGTGTGTTTAGTCTGGAGACTGTGTAGGACTAATGCTGATGGATTGTATGGCTGCAGGTCAGGTCTTGCACTCACACACACACGGGTGGAGAGACTGTGGAGAGGGCAAGGGAAAGTTACATCCATAATATTATAAAACATAATGTGTGTCAGTCCAACGTAAAGTTATCACTACCGTGGTCATACAAGCCAGATAAAAACTATACATCATTACAGCCTAAATACAAAATGAGGACATTGTTTACAGTTGCAGTACTTTTTGGTGGTGGAGTGTGTATATACATCAATAAAATGTAGTTGTTGTAATCAGAGATATAGCCAGAAACACTATCTATCTTATAGAAATAGATCTGTTTATCATGTTTCACTCAGCAGATTTCTAAGAAGTCCGGGACGGTTCCCACTGAAGCCATGAGGCTCTGCCTTCCTGTCGACCAGCTCAGACTTGCCCACTAAAGAGATAAGATAGTGTTGACTACAGGCCACTCTGTGCACAGACCAGTGAGGGGCCTCTGCTGTGCTTAAAGGGCAAGAATACTCCATTAAAACTGCTTGTCAGATGGTCAAATAGCTTCAGAAACTCTCTTCTCCCACTGTTATTACTTTTGGCAGTTCTTTTAGATTTAGTCTGTCTTTAAATTAAAATGCTTATTAGTTTTTTATCCTTAATGATTTTAGTCTTGAGACCATAAACGCCACATTTGAGATCAGTACGATTTGCACCCAGGTTAACTGTAAACTTTATCTTTTAACCTCTCCATCCTCAAATCTTTTTAAATCTGCAACATTAGTTGGGAGGTTTAAATTTATGTCCTGTCATAGAGTCTGTGACTGAAACTGGACTGTCAGCTCAGTCAGAGAAAACTCAGCTGAATTGTTTACATACAGTACAAATCTCAAGTCTCGTACCTGCCTGTCAATCAGCAATCAAAACATAAACCTTCACTAGACAGTGCGGATCTGAGTGGAGTCCTGTGGGGATCAACAGATGTAAAGTCCGGTTGGCCACAGCTCCAATATCCACAGTCTGACACAAACAGCTGCTAATTTACTGCCAAATTACAGCTCAAAAATCATGCTAGCAGCTAATCCTGCTTCAGTGTGAGTGTTTTGCAAGTTAGCAAAGAATTGTGGTGCTGACGGTTTACCGGCGTTCACCATTAGTGCTCCAATCTCATACCACTCACATGGCATTAGAAAAAAAATCAAAACACAAACACAGCTATTCTTGCCATCCTAGCTTAATGAAATTAGTTATTAATCAGCTCTTCTCTTGTCTCATTTTGAATGTCCAATAGCCCAGCACTAACATTTGAGTCCCATCTCTTTAACAAAAATGAAACATACCTTTTGTAATAGTTTTAATTATCAGTTTCATGTTCACAACCCACAATCTGACTTATTTTTCTTTCTTGGTGCAACTATTTCTGTCAGTTTTATTGTGCCTAGAACAACACAATGAATGTCTCCCAAGAGACCTGATCTTAAAATCTGTATAGTTATCCCCATATTTAAACAATACTGTGTCTCCCCCCTCTTTATGATAGCTTCCATTTCACAAGTGTGGCCATTTGGATCAGAGTAAAAAAAGCGTAAATTTAAACATGGTCGGTCAACACGTCCTGCAACAATGTGTTCTCATATATTGTTTCATATGATACCTAACGAATTAGCATCTGACAAATGATGTTACGTACTTAATGTAGAGTTATGTGGCTTAAATTAAGGAAAAGAAACATGGCAGCAACGTACCTTAAAATAGCTGTTCAGTTGGTTTCAAACAGGACAACAACACCAGTCTCCTGGGGAAAGTCCTATGCTGGTTTGACCCATCCATGACCGCAACCTTCATCCTTACACAGACTTTTGGTCTTCCTGCTACTTCATTCTAACTCTACCAACAGTCTTGCTGATTATATGGTATTTAGAGGACTTACTGGTTTATGATTACATGCTTTGTGTATGAATTGTGGTGCATTACTTTTCCTATGTATACATAAGAACAGTGCACGAGAACAGCCTGCCTGCAAACCCCTTCTTTTCTACTTTAACTGGCCCTTAAGTCACCCTTAGTCACATCCTGTGCTGTGAAGTTTTACTAGTTTATGATCTTTGCAACACCAGCTGAATGTGACAGTTCAAAGCAGCATGTCAAATTGAGAGCCCATGCCCTGTGGACAGATACCAGGAAGCATTGTGCTAGGTCTTTAAGTTTTTTTAATTAGCAGGTAGGGTAACCAAGACTTAACGTCAGGGATTGTTAGTTTTATTTTACTCTTAATGGCCTCCTTATTCTTGTTTTATTGATATTTCAGGTTAATTAATTACTGTAAACTGTCTTAAAGTAAAATAATGATTGTGCGACCTAACTCAGGATCTAGTGTGCCCATCACACATTAAGCTCTTGGCATGATCACACTTATTTTATTGCCATTAACATATGACATGTTATTATGTTACAGAAAAACCAGAGGCATGCAATTTTCCCTAAGAGCAGGTTTTATCCTTTAACTGAAACTAAATGTAACACCAAGAGTCTATATTATACAAATGAATGGAAGAATACTATGGCATGCTTGTCAGTCATCCCTTGTGTATTACTTTTTCTGCAGTTGAATGAAAGGGATTTAGTCACAAGCTCTGACATGGTCAGGCAAAAACAGCATTGCGAAAATAATCAGCCACTATCAATCAGTCTTTAACCTTGAAAACAAAAACAAGAAGAAATGGAACCCATGCGGAGACAAACACCTGAAGCAAATCTGAGCATTCACTCTTGTTTGAACAGTGACCAGATAAGATAGCTCAAAGTTATCAGCACAAGATGAATTCCCAGAGGAACCCCGAGGAGGGCTTTCATCAATGTAGCGGGAGGGAGAAAATCAATCCCTCAAACCACATAGAGTGACAAATAACCACCTAAAACTGAAGCAAAATTAGAATCTACCCTCAACAGCTTTCCTCAGTCAAAAACCAGTGAGTGTAAAAAGATGTAAAGGACTGCTATCCCTGCACGATGATAAAAAACAACAAGTAAACACTGTGCAACTTTGTAAACACAATCATAATCATGTGGGCAAGAATGAAAACAGTTTTTTTCCAGTTCTGGGGCCAACTCTGGTGATCACACCATTCTCAAAGCAGCCTTTTGCCAATTTTCCACACTCATTCATCACATCCATTCATTCATTTTGACATAAAAAACAGAACTGGCTAATATTAGAGAAAGTATTGTCTTGTATGTACATTTGAACTCCTTTAAATACCAACAACAGTCTACAGAGAAGGTCATTTCAATATCAACCTTTATATGCCAGCTGAATTGCAAGTAAAGTTTTTCCCTCAAAGGTATTTATGTTGCGAGTGTATGTCTGGAGAGACCAATGGCGCCACAGAAAAGGAAAAAACTTCAATAGACTCTGGTGACTTCCTTTTTACTTTGCATTACATATGCACATATAGACTGGTATTTTCCCCAGCATCCCATCCATATCAGAGCCTCAGTATGTCCTCTCCATACACTGACTCACTGCCCTTTCCTTCATGTCTCTTAAGGATTTCTTAGACAGGCTTCAAGAAAGATTTTCATAAATGTCCTCCTTTGCAAATCCTCCACAACCCTCTGTATGCGCTGAGAGCTATCTCTATCTTAACAGTAAAGGTCATTGGAGGAGACTCAGGGATATGGAAAGGCTAAGCTGTGTGCATGGGAGAGTGTTTAACAACTATCTAGAAATCAATAATAGAAGGTTTGGTAATGAGTGTGTCAAATCACAGTCACAGACTAACTCAGGTGTGGCGAAGCTCGATGCTTTCATCAGACTCTGATCTCTTATGCCAGCCAAACACCAAACAACTTTTCAAGTGATTTTACTGTCTCAGACAAATTTCCAATATGAGAAAAAAAAAATCACGAGAGTTTTACCTCAGTTGGTGCATAATCCCAGGATCTTGATCGTTTGGTGTAAGATGGTCAAACAGCTCAGTCTTTTTCACATCTTGCTCTTCTGAAATGAAAAAACAAAACAAAAACATGTCTCAGTCAGTTTTGTCTTGGCTCGTGCAAATAGTGAAGAATATGTGAGCTTTCTCGAGCACCAAACAAGAAGCAACAAACAAACAAAAGTGAACAAGAGTTTGGTCAGTTTGGCGTATAAGTTGGCACCTATTCTAGTGAGAAAAAGTCTTCTTCTAAAGTAGCTCGGCTGACAGACGAAGGCTGGTAGCAAGTTAAGGCGACAAAATCTAAAATGTAAAATTTGTTTGTAAGTGCATTTTATTTTTATGGATGTTGATGCCGAACTGATAAGAATACAGTCACCACATGCTGTCTCTAATCTTCTGTTTCTGCAGTTTTGTGTTTTTGCACGTAATGATGTGTTTACACTGAATGTGATGTTAGTGTTTATTACTACTATTACATACTAAGTCAATGCAAAGATGCAAAACTTCTTGCTATTTGCATGTTTACATCAGTTGATTTTTTTTAATTTGAGCAAGAAATGATGCTGTGTCACAAAAACTTATCAGCATTGAACCAGGAATGGAGGGCAAGTATTGTGGCTGGTCTGTGAGCATGTGGAGCTCTTCCAGTCAAAAAAGAAGAAAATTAGAAAACGAGGCCAAAGGACTACATGTTAAGTTCTGAACATACATATTTCTGACTTCTATAATGTATTTTGTTGAGTTGCTTCTCAGCAAAATGCTCTGAATAATTTCAGTCTTTTATTGTGAAAGTGAACAATGGAAAGCGAGAAGCGGTAATGTGCTGCCCTGATAGTTTGTAAAATAATAAAGTGCTGCTGTCTTAGTTCATCCTGAGCACGGAGCCTCCGTGTTTACTGTGTTCACATCACTTTATTTCAGCTATCATTGCTACTAAGTTACTCCTTTGCTGATTTCCCCAGTTAGCACAACTGTTAGGACAGCTGTCAGGAGCGAATATTTGCCAGCTGAAAAATACCCTTTTCCAAAAACACTCCAGCGAGTAAGCAGGATGGGAAATAACCTCCAAAGGAATCTAGTCTAGATCTCCACTAAAAAAAGGCACATTGTCTTTAGATGTGAGAGGGTGTCAGACTTTACATAAGATAAGACTTTATTTTTAATATCACACCAGGGAAATTCACACATTACAGCAGCTCAAGAATCAGAAGTAAGAGAGAAAAAAAATGACTGAGTGCAAAAAAAGGCTGAAAATATTACAAAAATACAAATTAGAAAAAATAAATCTGGAATATTTAAGTCTATATACATCATGTACACTTTTCATTTGAAACATATTGTGTGTAAAAAGCCTTTAGTCTTTAAGAAGTCCCAAGAGTCTATCAGTGTATGGTAGGCATTAGGTGTTTTTTAACATCTGGATTTCGGAAGTTGTAGATTATTGTAAAAATATTCAGCGCTTCAAGTCAAGTATTATTGTTCTATGTGTTACAGCCTCATAGCTTTAGTTAGATATAGCGCTGTGATTAGACACTGATTATGTAAATATGTGTGTATGATTTTCTTTACTGATTATGTTAATGTGCGGAATTAATCTACCTCTTTGAAAAAAAAATCTAACAGGCTTTATAAGACATTAATACAAATCTGGTATCGTCAACACAAAATCTCCTATTTATTATTCAGGTCCCGTGAGGTCTTTTTAAACTGAGTTCCAGTGTGAATAGAGGAGCTCAGGATTACAAGATGTGAGCTGTAAGACAATTCGGATAATGAACAGGAAAGCAAAGTTTCGAGAAGCCACGGAAAGAACAAATTTAGTCATAAAAGTGTGAGCGGATTAGCTCTTCTCTTATTTCCAACATTTCCTCTTTGATACCTCCCCACACTAATCTCATTATAAGTGTCTGTCAAGCATACATGACAATTCATTTTAACAAGGTAGAGTTTCCTGCTCCCTTTAAATTCACAGCTGCCTTCACAAATGAAAACACATGAGAGGTTCCTCTGGAACGGGCTAACAAGGAAAAGGGAATAAGGCTCAGCAGTTTTGATCATTTCAAACCCTAACTAACAGAAATAGTTTAAAAGTGAATGTGTTTTTGTTGGAAATGTGTTCACTGTGGTCATGGCAGTCTTTAATACTGTAATGACCTAAGAGACTCACTGTTGGTGCCGTGCAGCTCTCCTGCTTAAAAGTACCCATAAAAATCTACATTCAATAAATATTCCTTTTTATTTCTTTATATGGTTCACTGTATGTCCTTTTATAGTGATTCGGTGCTGTGAGTTCAGGTCTGTGACTTATAGGTGGAAACTTACTTTTTAAAGTCCAGGTACAGCCAAATAAATAAGTGGATTTGTCACACCACAGAATTCTGTGTAATTAACCAACCTGCCAAATTTGAATTTTTAAAAATATGCCAAGAATATAAAATTAGGTTTTAAAATGGAAAAAAACAAAAAGAGCAGTATTGTCTGTTCTGAGATGCTGGAGCTTTGTCTGCTCAACAAAGATCAAGCTGCTGAGAAACGACAGTCTCTCGTTAGCAGTTAACTCGGTAGTACAAAGCACACACAAACCCTGAGCTGAATGAAACAAGCTGCCAGTGCAGCAACAGACTCTCATTAGTGGCTCACCAGCACAGCAACATACACACCCCTGGAGTCAAAGAATGAGCTGCTGCACAGTGACAGACTCTCGTTAGCAGCTAACTCAGTAGCACACACACATACTCTATGGTAACACAGCACAAACTCTCTGAATCTCTCAATGACTATATAAAGATGAATAACACATCCTTACTTCCACTGTACACAAACGAAGCCAAAATATCTCACATATTGTTGTGACTGTAGCAAACTCATGGCTCACACCAAGGGAGTGAACGAAAGGACCGGTCAGAATCAGATCCCCGGGGGAAAAATGTGGTTTGTTATAGTCGCTCCGATGCCAGCATAAAGAATTACAACAAATAGAAATAAGTACCAGCACAAGGTATGTAAAAATACAACAACTAGATTAAAAATACAGTAATAGTAAACAATTAGTACTGGTATGTCAATAGGCCAATGTATAATGTGCTGAGTATGTAAAGTGTGTAAAAATATAAATGTAAAGAAATACACTAATAGACAACTAGCAGTAGTATGTGAATATTAAAATTTTAACATGTATGTCATGGTACAAGCTCTAATGTTACTAGTTAAACCTTATTCCCAATGCAAAAAAACCCTCTAGCATCTGAAAAGCACTTAAGTGTAACTCCACAATGAAGTAATTTCTACAGTATTTTCTAAATCACAGGTTTTAATTCCCCTAAAATCAGTGCAACAATTGTCATAGAGTTGCTTTTGTGTTGTCATATCAGCATTAAGACATACTGCAGTTCTACCATGAAAGTATTTGAAAAGTAAAGGTCCAGCTCATAGAGCATTGTGTTCCAGATAAACCTGTAGAGGAAGCAACACATAATTAGTGTCTTGTTAATTGTGGAGAGCTATTATAGCGTACTTAGTGTGATACTAGACTAAATTGTTTGCCAACAGAGCATAATGATTTTTACACGCTGTAAATGTGCTTTGTGTAAGAACTGCCTCCCCGTTTTCTTTCAACAAGGAATGTGAAAAATATCCTGAGGCATTATTTTTGAACTACTTTTATATAACAAGCTGATTGCATAAATATTACATCGGCTCTCTGTCTGCAGCCTATAGTGCAGCACCTCACATCACGTCTGGTGGTATGTTAACGTTCAAAGCCACACCATCGAAGGTGGCTATAATACCCTTCAAACTAACTGTCTAGATATATCACGACCCTGATGATCCCTATCTGTCCATCACTGGAGTAATCTGACCATTGCGGATAAATACTGTGAAAGGTCTTAAAGCACTAGGAAGACCAGTACCTTAATCATGGCTAATCCCTGTTAGCGAGACATGTCTTGGGGGGACACGGGATGGACACATCACCCCAATTAGCAGTAGCTATAGCTTTAAAACCCTGTCATTAGGCGCCCATAACCTTCCTGTCACTCACCGTGGCTGCTGCAGCTTCTACTTAGAGTGCACTGTTACAATTTGTCCCGTTCATGCGTAACAGTCGTGTGGATTTGAGTACATGGCAGCATTCACACATCAGACACATGCACACATACCACAAGGATTTAAATGGTGATACAGGAAGTGAAAGCAAATACACAATCTTCAGTGAGACAAATTGGGCAGACGCCATGTTGCTAGCGGGTGCATAAACTTAATAGGCTGATTTATGTATGACATTCCTCTGAGCATTAATGTGAATTGACATGATGTCACAGACTGCCCGCACTGTTATGCCATGCTCAACACACACTGCAACTGACGTATTTGCAAAGAAACATGCATTTCAGATACCTTTCTTTTGGTTAATGAATGATAGGGGGAACATGCATTTGGAATGTCCATATAGCTATCAGCTCAGTATGCAGATAGGGTCCCTGGTGTTTTAGTGTAAGATAGTCTTTGCAGGCCTTTGCTGGTAGACAGTGGAGCATTAACTGTTATCTTGGGCGAAAGCACTACCATTAAGCCTTCAACAATAAGACCAGGGTCAAGGATGAAGTTGAATGACAGCTCAGGATGAATATAATTTCCGAGGAAGCGATAAAGTGAGGTCTTGTACTCACTAAAAAGCAGAATAATAATTTTTTTCACCGGGCTGTCTGCTCCTACATATTTTTATTCTTTGCTCCATTCTCGAGTGAAGAGGTCAGATATGAAGGAGGACAATGACCAAGCTGTTGAGATTGATGGTGAGGACGAACAGGCCAGCGTAATCTCGGCTAAATCAAAGCTATTCACCGTTAATGAAAATAAGAGAGAGACCGCACTGTAAATCATCTTATGGTCTAATGTATTAGTGATAATGAATTCACGCTGCCACATTTAACCTTAGTTTTGCAATTCATTATATTTGAGATTAACAAGGGAGGGAACTTAAGTGAACTGTCTGCAGGGAATTACAGCCGGGGCCTCATTGTCAATCAAGGATTGTGTTCCGATGTCTTTCATTAGGGTTGGAGGAATTAAATAAGACTTTCTTTTAATGGCGGATGGCTCTCCCATTTAACGCTCCTCTTGCTCTCCCAAGATGGTTAACTCTTCATTACCCAAATTAAAGGCATCCATCTCTGTTGGCTCCTGCCACATTGCCATGACCTCTACCTGTCAAAACTTTCATGTAAGCTCTTGAGTGATGGATGATACCCCAGAACCCCATTGTCAAAATTATCCAGTGACTGTCCAACCCTCTCTGATCCATTCAATCCATCTCCCCAGGCTACGTGCCACCAGCCATGATTTAACAATGAAGCTGAGGCGCTAATTTACTCTCATAGAAATTAGAAACTACCTTTTAATTATATGCCTGGGAGTGTTCGAAGAGTTCACAAGGATCACCCCCAAAGCTTTCAACTCGACTTTGTGGGGGCTGATCATTTATATTCTTCAAACGTGTTATTTCAGGGGTCGTTCAACATACCTAGGACCGGAGGGAATTTGAGAAACCATCAGGAATGGGAAAGGAGGAAAGTGTTGAAATCACATTTGAAGGTCACAGCTGTGATCAGATGGAATAGGACAACAAATATTCCATAAAATCTGTTTATCAAGTCAGACCGAGTAAGAAATCACTTTTTGGATCGTGTTTAAACAGACTATGGGGACTTGATCAGTGATTTTTAAAGCCGTAATATATATGCAGGTGGAGCTCTGATCAATAGATGATATGCACTTGTGGCTGTTACTGGTTTGGCACTGGAATTGCATCATGCTCAAGTGTTTACAGAAAGTCTTTGTTGACAAAGGAAGCACACTTCTCTGAACTTCCTCCCTTTTTTTCTCTATATTTGCATCACCTTCAGACACATGTAAATATTCAAACACATGCCACACGTCATACATAAAACATGATATAAGTGGTCCCATTCTTGTCTGACCTCTTGTCCTCATGCTCCTCTCCCAGACAGATGTAGATAACGCTCTAGACACACCTCACTTCCTGAGAGGAGAGTTATAGCTTCCTGGGAGAGGCACCGCCATCCCCTGGAGCCCTGAGGAGTTCGACAGCTACCTATGGAGAGGGCACGTCTCTGACTTGTAGTCCTGCTCTGAGGCTTCTCCTCTCACTTTGAGATCCTCCGTGTACCTGTCAAAGGGTCAAAAGGGTATGCTCGGTGCAGACAACAGGACTGTGTGTGTCTGGGTGTGTTTGTATTTGCGCCTGTGCGTGTGTGTGTGTACGTGTGACCCCCCTGTGACAGATGCCAGGCTGTTTATGTGTGAGATGTGGGAGTGCTGGGTGGGCAGGTGGGTAGACACGCATGTGCTTACAGTGCTTGTGTGAAGGGAAGTGTGTGTGCCGTTTGAGCAGTAGTATAATGTGAGAAACTGCACTTGTCAGAATGTGCAGACATGCGTGTGAATGCATTTGCATACAGGGGCATATGTGTGCACACGTGTGTGTAGTACCTGCACACACTTCATGAGTTTAACTGTACCAGAAGTAAAATGAAGAGCTGTAACCAGGCTTCGTAAACATTGAAACCCAAAACTGTTGTCCCAGAACCGGAGCACAGCAGATGGGGGGGGGGGGATTGCTCTGGCAGCCAAGCAAATGATGAGCTAATCGTAGCGAAGGAGGTGACCATAGTTGGTTACAGCTTATTCAGGATTATGACTCAATCATGGAGGCTTATGGCACTTAGGTAATTATTTAATCAAAGAGTGGAGGAGTCAATAGAAGTCGACAAGAGATTAATTATAAGTCGGGGATGACTTCAATTCATTGTTTTTACTGGTCCTCTGTCTTGACAGTGGCAGGAGGGAGAGTTGATGGGATCATTGGGAGGGTGAGTGACAGCTCTAGTGGTGCAGGAATAATCAGAGTGGTATAGTTAACACTAAAACCCCCTTAGCACGGATTGAGATCAATACAGTGCTATCCTTGATTAAAATGTTTAATTAGCTGTATTAAAGTGCAATACAAAGTGAGGGGAGAGGAGAGAAGACATCCTGTCTCCTCTGTATATGGATCAGCTGGGATCTTTAACACCAGCCAGTGTCATGAGCTAACTGTTGCTCTGTAGTTACTGCAGCCTGCTACTGCAGGCTCGGGCTATATGAAACAATGGACCTAAAAAGCCAGCTCCAGATACACCAAACTTTCTTAATCGTCCAAATCTGCTCATACCCAGGTGTGCTGATAGATGAATCCCACTTCACCATGAATCACCTGTTAGCATAGGTAACGCCCTCTAAACACTATAAGGGCAGGTGTTTTTCCATGTGCAAACACTTTCCATGTGCCCAAGAATTAGAGAAGTCCCACGAAAAAAAAAGGCTGACACAAGACGTTCTGCAGTCGTAAAATCGACATACTGTTAAATAAACTTAAAGTAAACATGATTTGTGACTGCCAGTGCTGGCATTACAGGAAAAAAATCCAACAATGGCAAAACATTTGTTGTAAATGCCCTATTTGCAGTAGTGGTACAGGAATTATTTAGATACTTTACTACTGCAAAAGTACCTGTAAAATACTCTGACACAAGTAAAAGCCCAACATTGAAAATGTTACTCAAGTAAAGGTATGTAAGCAGGAAAATGTATTTAAGTATCATGACTAAAAGTACCCCCCCCCCCCAAAAAAAAAAAAAAATCATTCTAATTAACCCAAATAAAATAAAATAAAAGGAAATGCTGGAAGTCTTCACATTTTAAAAAGCTGGAATCATCAAACATTTTTTGCATGAAAAGTGACTTAAATGGTTATCAAAGTGGTTGTCAATTTTCTCAATAATCAACTAATCATTTTAGCTGCTTTTGTATATTTATATGGTTTGTGTGTAAATCGTCATTTGTAAAGTAACTAGTAACTTAAGTTATTAAATCAACATAGTGAAGTAAAAAGTACAATATTCCACATTGTGTTACAAGTGTCACAGAGAAAAAGTAGAAAGAAGCATGAGAGCAAAATACTTAAGTAAAGTTAAAGTAGGCAGTTAAATTTGTAGTTTAGCTCTTGAGTAAATGAACTTAGTTCCATTGAATCACTAGTCTGCAGAGGGATGCACCGTAACAGAAAATACAGTAATTGGGGTCGGTGGACAAAGTATAGTAGCATATTGGTGATCCACAAATAATAATTATAATAATAATCCACAAAAAAACAAAAAAATACAAGTATTATAATTACTCTAAAACAAAATGATATAAATATGATTGCATGACATTCATTCATATTAATAACAAACTTGTGTTTCCTTGGTTGGAAACCAATTTTTGGACTGGGACCATCATATGTATTTGTCTTATCTGGTAGCGATTTGACCACTTGTAAAATTTTCTCATGCCTAAGAAAAGAGTAAAACTAAATACAAAAAAATGTGGTGAAACCCAGAAATCAATTGGTATTGACAAAATTATAACAAATTGTGAAAAAAATCTATAAAATTAACAGAAAATGTGTTTGTATATTGCTTCCTGCATGAGGCCCGATATGAAGCTATATATACATTTTTTGCAAGAACTAAAAAAGAAAAACAAAAAATAGAGAGAGAAGTTCAATCCCTCATTCCTTTCCCACCTCCACACAGCTGGCTAATCACGGTATGAAGTGGGTGTGAATGTCAGATTCAGAAAAGGTACAGAAACATTCGGACACAGACCTTCCTAATCTGGCGTCAGAAAGCTGTGGGGAAAGGGGCTTTCCAAAGCTATTCGACCATCAGACAAGCAGCACTGACTAAGTATACTGGCCCCTTAAGCCCTCTATGACAGCTATTGGAGAAGAAACAGGCCAGTGGCAGCAAGGAGAAGGTGTATGAGTCACTCAGCCTATCCTTAGAAACCTGCCATTATTTATAGCAGACGGTAGGAGGATGAAAGGCACCAGAGAATTCTCTCTTAGTTATCTGCCAACAGCTTTCTACTAATAACTGTCATTTCTAAATGTATGGGTGCTTTCATGTCGGCAGGAGTGACCCGAAATACAGTATCTTTACATCTCAGAGATTGGAGTGATGATATACAGAATTGACTACTCCCAAAATACTACTCAACTTCAGACGCATGACCTGAGGAAATGGCTAATTTAAGCAAAAAGTAGTGCCAAATTATTTCCTACAATCTGTTCTATGCTGTTTGACGTTCTTTGATGATTAGTTTAAGTAATTAAATCACTACCAGAAAACCACCAGACGCCTGTTTCATCTATTTCTTGTATCAATCGTCCAAACATTTCTCTCCTCTAACCAGCCGTCAGTCCAAAGCGGCTCTGTGAAGCTTCATGCGTGCTGATTCTAGGGATTCCCCTCCATGTGTTTTATCCAGTCCTGCTGTTTTATTTGGCTGATGGGGAACAGGATGTGAGATTTACACCAGCGGAGAAAAACGGGGGCAGGTTGAGACAGAGATGGACAAGGCGGTTAACTCCCGGATCGTGTCACCAGAGAAGAGAGATAAATGGTGAAAGGAAAACAAGCAAGGGGAAGCGGACTATTTTTCTAAAAAAGCTGCACGGAAGTTTCTAATTATATCCACTCAGAGACCTGTAACCTCCGCTGAGATGCTCAGCCACACACTGACACACATTCGACACACACACACACACACTGTTGCAGAGACCTAACCTTTGCTGGCCTTGCAGTCCCCTCCGAGCAAGAACCAAATTAGACGGTGGGAGGAAAATAATGTCCCCCGTCTTACTGATGTTAAAGGCCAGTAATCTCTCATTTACACTGACATTAAGGAGAAGCAAGTTTCACACTAACATACTCCTGTCATTAAAATTGCGAGGAGGAAGAGAAGAGAAGGTGTATGTGTGTGTATAAGAGGTTGATTGAGGGCAGGGCTGTCATGCCTGGTAATATACAAGCTAAGCCACAGAGCCCCCAGCCCCAGGCGGGCAGATGGTAGGGTGGGCAGCGAGGGGCGAGGGTCCCCTGCCTCTAATTCTCAGCTGCACTTGGAAGATATGCGCTATGTATGAAATGCGTTGGCAAGGATCCATGTCCTTCAACTCCTTGTGTACCCCTCGCGGCTCCACCCAAGCCAGCTGTGTCTGCGTGAGCTCACTGGGCTCTGACAGCAGGGATCAAAACAACATGTGAACCAGCCGTGACACCGACCACCATCATAACAAGTGAGCAGCCATGACAAGGCTCCCATAGCTACATCACAAGGCGGTGAGGTGTGTTTTATGAGCGTCGCTGGGCATTCTGTGCGCGTGTTTGCGTCTCTATCAAACACGACTATGGCTAATGCATTAGTCAGTCATCATGTCACACTGTGATGTTACTGAACACAATTAGCTCTTTGAGCAGCAGTAGAAACCAAACTTGAACCAACATGAACCTTGGAGCTTTGTATTCAGATCAAGGGAAAGCTCAAAGCTCAAGCAAACTTTGTTACCTTTTTTTTTCTTGAAAGTGAGCACACAGTTACATACCTCACAAAGACAGAGAGAAATGAGAGAGTGTGAGTAAGCAGGAGACAGCAAGGGGAAGATGAAAAGCAAAAGTTTCAATTGTGTGTGTGGATATTGATGGTTACCTTCCAGTCCATATGGGTCAAAGACAGGAAACGTGCGCCTTCCTGTTTGATTATATTGGAACACAAGAAGCTCAAAGATAGACACGGGATGGTAGAAGGATTAGATAGGTCTGCTTATTTTAACTGCTGCACAGGTGTTCTCAATAAAGAAGCCCATTCATGAACCCACTTCAAGAAGTATGTCTCTGCAAGAAAGATGGTCTTTTCATAAAACTAGGCTGTCTATGCAGCTTAAAGTCACAAATAGTTTTGAAATTGGTGCTACATGACTAGTGAAAACAAGAAAAGGGCTGGGGCATTTGCTTTTGCACAACAGTTAGAAAACCTACAATGACCAGAATGCACTGCGCCACACCACACCACACCATAAACGCTCCTGCTTGCATGTGAAGTAATGGAAACTCGTGCGTTTGACACAATGGCAGCCGGCTGGTAACATTCTTATCTCATCATTAAAAGTACAGATTTCTTACCAGAAAATGACTTTGGTATGAGCTAAATTCATATTAGAATATTACTTTACTTGAAAGTCTTAAAGTATCTGATATTTACTGAACTTAAGTACCAAAAATAATTTTATCATATTAAAAGTAACTATTGAAAGTAAAAGTACAAGTACATCCGATTTTAAAAAAAGCAGGTGGTCGTAATTTTGATGTACATTCATAACATACACCACCTTAAAAATGAAGTGTATAATACACATGAAGAAAAACGTCCGTCCCCTTCCCTTACTTCTCTATTTTGTAGTAACTAAAATGCTTTGGAGAAATGTTATGCAGTAGTAAAGTATATATTTAATTCAGGAAATATAGTGGAGTATAAGTTAAAGAAATATAAAAAGTCAAGTTAAGTACAGATACCCCCCCCAAAAAAATACTTAAGTACTATAATGAAGTGTTATTACTTGGCTACATTACACCACTACACTTGAGACAAGAAATAGGCAATGGCAATGCAGTTACAGACTGTTGGTTTATATGTGATAAGCACTGCTTAATTTTACTTTTTGATCTCAGTTTTTTTTCAGCTTTTGTTTATAATTTTGTTGTTATAATTCAGGAAATAGTATGGCAACCACTTCCTGTTCACAAACTCTCCCTTTTACAGCTAATCAGGGCACTAAAATATGTGTCCGAAAACATTTTAGGCTAGAAATAGGCAGTACTGTTTAATTTGACTGATGAAAGTGGTAGAGTTGGGGGCGTCACTTGATTCACTTCTCTACTCTTTGTGTACATGTTGGCATCATGGGTGGCGGGCCACACGAAAATGTGGAAGTACAATCAGTAGTTCAAGCAAAAGCCCGAGAGCCAGCGAAACTCTAGGCACCAGTTAGATGGAGGGAAGTTCACCACAGTTCATGTACACACACTACCCACATTACCTTGACACAAAGCTGGTTGAAAATCGGCAAAGTATTACTTTAATGCTGACGGTCTAAAAAAAGGAAAGCGGGATGAAAGAATAATGCAAAAGAATGAGGAAAACATCAAAGCCCCGACAGATGAAGTCTCAATCAATTCATAAATGCCTCTGGACTTAACTTGTTCCTGGTTGCAAGAAAAAAAAAGGACCTCCATCCTTTGAAATTATAAATCAGTTTAATGGAAATGTTAAGGGGGGGTTAAATTCATACAACCTGTGCCGACTGCTTTAATATATTTACCATGTTGAAATCTATTGTTAACAAAACCCGCTCTGCTTTGCTTTTACAAAGAATAAGATGTATAGCATCGCAGCCCTCCCCTGACTCACATGTTCCTCCTGTCACACTTGGACCAGCTTCTTTTGGCAGCGAGGTATTGTCAGTAGTATTTGTGGGTGACTGGAACAGATAATCAGTTGTTTATCTGTCCTCCTCTTCCCACAGGAAGGGGCTGACAGCTTTAGGCCATCACTTAGGTCATGTATTAGAGCCCTGCTGCAGTACCTTGGTGTCCACACACACACAGCAACGCTCTATGCTGCACTCACAGCAGATGGAGCCCTGAGTGACACGTCCTGGCAGAGGAAGGTTACATCATGTAAATAATGTGATACTCTGCCAGACTTTAATGACATCAGATTTTAATTCCTCCTCTGTGTTTTATGCCACACACACACACACATCTCATCCAACTATTTATGACGCTGGTTTGCATCTCAGCTGGCATTGAAATTATATTTATGGTAATTATGAACTTGATTATGACATTTTAACTTAATGCATTTTTTAACTTCAGAACACTTACTCGCACACTGCGGTATTTTGCACATATTCTCCACTTGACAGCGCAGCCCTGCTAACCATATGCCGCTGAAAACTGATTATTAGATTTGATTAATGTGTATCATACACAATTACTGAAATATAATTGAACACAGTGGTCGGTTTTGGCACTGCTCCCTGACAGTGGACATGTGCCGACACGACTAAGGGAGTTAAAAAGGCCGAGCAGCTGCAGAGGCAGACGTGCCTTCTGCTTGAGCCAAAACACTGTTATATGTTGAAAGTATATTTCACTGTATTGTTTACTTAGAAGCCCCCAGATGTTGTGAACATGTGGATGTTTTATATGGTAGTTAACAGCAGGTCACGCTTGGACTGCCACTCCCTCAGAAACAATTAATAAACCATAAACAGTCTAATGTCCTCTCCGCTGAGCATTAGGTTCATACTGCTTACACGCAGAGAAAAAAGGCAGTGAAAACTCGCTTTTGGTTCAGTGGGGGGGTTTCTTTTAACTTTTTACAACTCCTCTGCCGCAGAGCTGTAGCTGTATAAATAAGGTGGTTCATTTGACCAGTAATGCGGAGACGGCTGCTGTGACAGTAAACTGATCGTGGTGCTGAACCTCCTGACCTGGGCTGTTGTTGTTTGCTGCCGTACGCAGACATCTAATCCAAAATGTAAGAGTAGTTTGTTTCAAGTGGGGCTTGTTCTAACATGATACAAGTAAATATAGCTGTTGTCTGGTGGCGTCTGGTCTGATTAGTGTTTCATGAAAGGCACCATTGAGCACAGGAATCTGGTTTATGCAACACGTCCAATTATAAATATAATAAATGGATGACTAGATCCCAGCTTTGAAGGCAGATGGAATAGTCATAACACCAAACAAGTTGGGAAACAAGAAAATGTCTGGAGACTCTTTTCCCCCTTTTTTAAAAACACAAAATCCACTGTCTTGATCTTCAACTGCACTAAAAGTAAAAGACCAAACGTGTAATTGCTTGTAAGGGCACAATTTTAAAGGGTAAGCTTGGAAATTTTCAACAGGAACTTATTTTCTCACATTTTTGTGTCTATGTGACTAATGGAAACAAAATGTTTTGAAATAAGTCCAGTATTGAGCAAGAGAGCTGCAGGCAGCAGCTGCAAAAACAGGCTGCAATGTATCTACTAAGGGCAATAATGCACCCTCCACAACATCCACTAAAAGTGTTTGTTTGCCCCTGCCAAGCTCAGGTTGTTGTTATGAGTGTGACAATATTATGGAAAGGATCCCTACTGAGACAGACCTTTTTGTTTCAGAGTAAGATCCTTTTTGTTTGACCAGAAACCACCCTGAAATTGCTATTGCCAATGCCACCAGACTCCATTTATATAAACAGTAATTTTAGCGTGTATTGAGCCAGAATGTTTTTTCATTTCTAAGTGGCTGAATTCAGGGTTTACGTCAACCAAACCAGAGTTGGTGATTGCTGAAACAGTGTAAAGACAAACAGAGGCATTTTTTTCATGCATTGTATTTTGTTTTTGTCAACTTTCAATGAAGTATGTTATATGATTATAAAATTATTGGATTAAATGAAAAACATTTATGCCACTTTAGTCCAATTCTTCCGTGGATGTCAGATGTTAGAGTCAAGTTTGGTGTTGACTTCCTCCAAAAAGGCAATGAAGCGGGCAAATGTTTCCTGTAGTCACTTACACACAAAAACATGGGGAAATAGGGTCCAGGTTGAACAATACTGAGGTTACCCTTAAACAATTTTATGAAGCAAACAAAAAGATCATTTGTATAAAATTTAAAGCATGCAGACCCAATGTGCAGCTTGGGTTGAGTCATCGCCCATGGCTAATCCCTTACCCAGGATCCTCTGGCAGAGGTGAGGGGTCACCCAGCCATCAGAGGAAGCCATCACTGAGTAGCTGACCCCGCCTCTGCCCCCCCACCTTTCATCTGTCTCTCTGATTAGTTTGCTCATGTGACAGATAGCAACTTAAAATGAAACGCCCCGTAGACACCCTCCCGGGAGAATCTCTCAAGCAAGATATATATATATATATATATATATATATATATATATATATATATATATATATACACATTCTTGCTGCTCTGCTAGTGAGTGCACTTTCAATTACAAGAGGAGAGGTGTGCCTTTAGATGTTCACTACTCATGGCTCAGAGCTCTGCTAGGTCTGTTGGCTTCTAGAGAGTAAATCCATCCACTTGGCTATGGCGGCATATCAGGTGTCCTCTGTCTTGTCTCTCATGTGTGATTGCTGTGCACCTACCCTGCAGCAGCAGATGGGACTCTGCTTGATGTGGTGGCATCCAATATCCATTCAATCTAGACATTATGTAATGGACAGCTAACAGAGGCTCAAACTAAACCTCGCAGCCACTATGTCTTACCAGCCAGTATGTGGTCGCTGTGCTTATAGAGGAGGAGGTGAATTGTTTTCTGTTTTTTGCAGATAATAATTCTTTCTACAGCTTAAAGTCCAGGTAAAAAAAAAAAAAAGTGTAATGAGTCTGCCACATCGTGGAAAAATGTGATAATAACCACCCAGCCATATTTAAATCACCATGTAGGCTATATAAAATTAGGTTTCAAAATTTTGAAAAAATGAGCAGTAAGTTCTGCACTAAAAGCTGGGGTCGTGTCTGCTAAAGGACCTGGACCTACGTTACGGTTACTGCTAACATTGAGCTTGTATCATTATTGTATCATATCTTAGTGTCGTTCAGTTCGCCCCCTGTATGTGTGAAATGCGAGTTTGCTATGTTTTACAAGTCCTGCTAGCTCTTTCAGTCTGATAAATACATGAATTCACAAGATTGTTAAATGCGACAATTAAAGTCCAAGCAGAATAACCATTAGTGACGCACCTTTCAGTCGTTTTAGCCCAAATCAGCTGCCTAGCTCGCTTGCAGTTACTTGATTTGATCTAACTTCACAATGCAGTGCTGCACAGTTTCCAGTCATTTCACATCTTCAACAAGTATTTTCTAATGTGTTAAGAAAGAAATTCTTGGTTATGCTTTAGCCGCCATTTAATTTTTTTCTGTGATGTATACATTCTAATTCTAATTGTCTCGATTATACACCTTCTTGTTTAGATAAACCACAGGCTTTGACTATCCTTGCTAATCAGTTCGAAGGTGCATTGCTCATCTTGAAAGACGTCACATTGTCAAGTTCACGTTTTGAACACTGCGCGCCTAAGTACCTGTTGTTGAGATGTGGCAAAAGAATGAAGTGCGTCGCAAGTCTAAAGGTGCTCTTTAGACAACAGGTAACCTTTGTAAGAGTTGATTTCAAGCTCTCCGCTCCACTCAGAGCTGTGTAGGCTGCGTGTTGATGCAGTCATCAGGGGGTGATTTGGCTGATATACGAGGAGACCTATTGCTCATCAGAAAGCTATCCGCCACGCTGATTGAGTCATATGTAGAGCTGCTGAGATAATTTGTCACAGGCCTGCCAGGTCAATGGACTTTGATTGGAACACGGTATGAATTGAGGATTTCCACTGAGTTGAGTACTCTCACACCCTCACTCTCTCAAGATCTTTCCTCTCGCGCCACCGCATTCTGAGTTTCTCTTTTCAAAGCGCTAGCCTGCCTTGTTACTTCCTTTTTCAAACTTGATCAAAAACTACCCATCTCTTTTTTGGTCTTCTTTCTACACTCTTTTCTCTCTGTCTCCCTATATTTCCCCGACCTCTCCCAGGCCTCTGCCTGGGGGCCCGCTCTGCTTGTTGAAAGGTAACAGAATCTTGCAGAATGACCCACTGAAATCGCCGGGTTGATTCACTGATTTTCCTGTCAGAGTGAAGCACAAAGTACAGGACTGTATTTCCCCCCCACAAAACTAGAGGTGTCCATTACAGTGAAGATCTGTGTTAAAAAGAAGAAGAAAAAAAGTGGGGGACCTGAGCCTGACTGACCTGTTTTAATGTGACGGAGAGAAGAGAATCAGCACAAAAGCGCATACGCAAACAGATATTTCCAAGAACAGAAACCTTGTCTGAGACACCTGTTCATTTTGCTGTTAACTTTGAAACTTTGAAACATGTGGCTTAGCTGGGAAGCTGTAACTCTGCCAAATGCTTGAATATACAAGTTCAGCTGTGCACTGTAACTTTTAACACTTCACAGTGAAAATCACAGCCTTGGCACTCCTAAGCCGAGAAACTCGGTTCCCCTTCATTACCTTTCTAGAGAAAAAAAAAGGAAAGGGGAAAAAAAGACGACAAGGTCTGAAAAGAGGGAGGAAGAAAGGATATAGACTTGAATAACTTCCAGAAGGAGCATGGCAAAATACCTGCAGTGAGTTTAAAAAAACCATGAGATCTTTCATCTGACTGTTTTGGCATCGCCGGGTGGGAGCCTCGGCACTGACCATAACATAGGTATGCCTAATCCTCTTTCATCTACAATATCGCACAAAGGGAGTATCTGTCCGAGTGAAGAGGGAGATTCTGCAGACATAAAAGGCTGACGGGGGAGTGTTGCATGTCTGTACCAACATTGTCCTGGTCCTTATTATTCTTTGCACATAGCTGTAAGTCTAAACAAGGCCCGCTTCCTGAGGAGGACTGCTGTGCACTCGCTGCACTCACACTGGCCCTGGTGTTGTTCTGCTCCAGCGTGTGTGTGTGTGTGTGTGCAAGCAAGTGTGTGTTTGTGTGTGCGAGGCTGCTGCACTGTTGAGATGACCCTGCTTTCTTTCTATAGGGGCTTTCACTCTGCAAGAGCTCAGCCCCTGTAAAGAGGGAGCCTGTGCTGGTACCTCTCTTAGCCTCTCTTTCTTGTGCAGGCGTCTCTTCTCTTTCATTCTCTCTCTGTCTTTCCCTTTCCCTCTCTCTCTCTCTCTCTCTCTCTTTCCCTCTCTCTCTCTCTCTTTCCCTCTCTCTCTCTCTCTCTGCAGCAACAGCAGCTTGAGTACTTCCAGCTGCCGACATTGAATACCGCCTCCCACACACGCACACACTCACAGGTATAAACTGGTCCACTATAGAACACATGCACACACACACACACACACACACACACACACACACACACGCGCACACACACACACACACACACACACACACACACACACACACACACACACACACACACACACACATGCACACATGCACATATACACATACCTCCCTCATTAACTGAATGCCTGCAGTAGTTTCTCATTGCCTCTGCATTTGTCCTCCTGCCTTTATATGTGGTACATTTATAGTGTGGGTCTACAAGTCTGCACCCTCATCCACCCTGCTGTGTCTATGCCCCCACACAAGGTGGATATGGGTGTTGATTTATTGTCCATATCACAATAGACTCTCGAGCCTCCTCACCGAGGCTGTGGCACAGCACAAGCACTCGCAGTATAGCAGGTAAGTGGGCTGAGAGACACACCTCGCAGCAAGCTGCTCTTCCTTTGCACCAAAGAAAACTCCAGCAGAGCAAAACAAAACAAACAAAAAAATGCAGATTCAAATCGCTGTCAAAGAACATGACTGTGCCACTGTCTGTACGAGAACAAAATACAGATGTACATGCTCATACACACTCACACATACACGCAGGAGGAAAGCTAGAGTCCCTCAGTAGCAGCAGTATGTCTGTCAGTTCTTTCATCATGTTATGAAATAAGAGGAGAGCACCGGAGGAACCTGTTGCTGGGCTATAAGACTGAAGCAGCCCAGGGAAAAAATGGTAATGCAAGCGAGAGCGGCGGCAGGGGTCTGCCGGGGTGTAACCATAGCTGCTAAACTCGCATTCAGGCCTTTTCCAGAGCTGGGCTCGGGGTATGCAGACGACCTAGGGGCTGGAGACTTAGGGAGGACTTTAAGCCTCTTTGTCAAGCTCCTCGGAGCTCAGTCGACCGCTGTGAAGAGGCCAAGGCATGCAGCTGTCTAGCAACAAGAACCCCTCATACCACAGATACTGGCCTGTGGTTAAGGGGTGTGTGTGTGAGTGTGTGTGTGGTTCATATTGTGTGCCTGAACATGTGGGTTTGAAATTGTGAAAGTGGGCCGTTGATGAATATTGCACCAGGTGAGACACGAGGTATGTGGAGCGCTGATAAACCCAATACAAATACACTGTGCAGTATATTTGAAGTGATTTAACAGTTTATCATAACATTTATTTGCAAAAAAGAACACATAAAGGTTAGGTTAGCATTTTTTCAAGCCCGTCTTTTTAGGTACATTTAAACTGTTTTTGGTCATTGTAATTTATTCTACTGTACACAAAGGCCATCATGAAATATTTCCTTAAATGGGACCTATTATGTACATTTTCAGGTTCGTACTTGCATTTTGGTTTCTACAGGGACATGTTCATAAGCTTCTAGGGTTAAAAAAAACCACTTTTGGTCATTTTGTCAGCGCTGAAACATCTGTACTCACCCTCTGTCTGAGAAGGCTCTGTTTTAGTGCCTGTCACTTTAAGGCCACCTCCTGAAAAGGCCCAGTCAGCTCTGATTGGTCAGTGTTTCTGGGTCTTCAACATCCCAGTGTCTCTGCAGCGTCACTGCAGCCGGAGAATGACTGCAACAGAAAATAGTGGATAACCAGCTGTGAGTATATTAGACAAACTTCTGAACTCTAGAATGTTCCAGCAGGAATTTGATCCGAAATTTGGGGGAAATTAACAACATCAGCAACCAAGATTACAGGTTTCCCTGATGTTAGCATGTGGTTACATGTTTATGTAATGTTAACACTTGCAGTGACACTCTTGGAGCAGATGACCACAAAAAAGAAATCTATCATGAGCTGACGTCAGCTCATCTCCAAAGAAAAAAAATGCTGGAAACAGAGTGAGAACGGTCTGAAATCTGAGGTTTTTACTCACAAGGATTACTGTTACATCTACATCTGTTTTCCTCATTATTTAAATCTTTAAATCTTAAATTTAATACGACCATCTGACATTGTAACATTATATATAGCCTATATATGACAGAAAATAAAGAAACGTGTAAAAGTGCATGCTTAAGTTGAGCTGAAGCCAAAGTTACAGTCTTTTAAAATCCACTGCAGGTCAACAAGGAAACAATGTCTAGGACACATGACATGGGTTTTAGGCAACAAAAAGGCCATAACTTTGAAAGATACCCACTTCTTCCATCTAATGCAGACTGCTTAAATGTCATATCATCTTCAGCTGATCTTAAGGACTTGGATTGCACCCCTCCATCACTTGCACTGAAATCAAAACAAGAATGGATTTTATGATACCCAGTATGTATAAGAGTTGACTATTTCAATCTACATATGGGCATGTAAGTATTGTTTTCAAATTGATCATCACTTTTGTTGCATTAGTGGAAAGCATGACAGCAGAGGCAGTCATTCATCAATGCTTGAGATGTACAGCGGTTTCAGTAGACACCTCATTTACATGACGTACAGTTTTTTGAGCCAGCATACACCAAGACGCCACCGACTTATTTTTGAGCTGTGTGACATCATGCGCCACAGACAGAGCCTGAGACATTGGACAACATGGTAAACCCAAGTGCTGTCTATCCATGAAAGCATTATCAGTGAAACTAACACCTTCTTTGGAATGCCACAGAACCGCCTGGAGACATGGAGGAGCTAGTTTTTATGAAGCCCGTCCCTGCAATGCTCCAAATGAGCCATGGTGAATTCTTCACCGCCAGTCAATCCCTGGGGAGGCAGTCAAGAAAACCCTATTATATTTGGGGGCAGGCACCGCTCAAACTGACAGCAACTGCTGCGACAGCAAAGCTCACAGAAAGAGAGAGAGAGAGAGGGAGAGAGAGAGGTATGTTCGCCATCTCTACGTGACAACAGAGTAAATTGCACACAAGTTGGGCTCATTTGCTTCGGATGGTGGAGCGGCACAAAGAACAATGGACTTTGCAGTTAAAATTGAACAAACCATCCAAATTATGCTAACAACCTCAAATTCAGAATGACTCTGTCTTCGCTCTTGTTCTATAAATGCTGCTTTGCTGTTTTCACACTAAAAGTAAATCCATAGGTCTGTTCTAGTAGCTGGTGTTGCTGTATATAATTTGAACATTATGTGTTGATTACACTTAAAACCAATTGGGCCCCCCATAGCATAAGCCTACAATTTAAGATCATATATTTATTGTATAGTCCACTCAAAATGGTCACACCTGTAATTTTAGTCTTAAGTGGCTAAAATCACGCATACAGACACTTGCATTCACACACAGAGAAAACAGAAAACCTGCTATGGAATTTTACTGGAGCAGAGCAATTACTGCAAGCATGTGATCAGAAGTCCCTTCTCTGCGATATATGTGTGAAACATTAAAGCAAACAGCAAAAAAAAGTAACATGAACAGAGCAGAAGCATGGGAGGAGGCAAGTCCACGAGTGTTGGTTTCAATCTGAGGGATAACATGGAAAAGGTCAAGACTGAGTCGGCAGATCACACGTAATCACCTCCCACACAATGCTGCTGCCCTATTCCACGGTAGCCTCCTGATGAGAGGAGATAGATCGACGGAGGAAGAGACGGACAGATAGAAAGCAGGGGAGGGAGAAGGAAAAGAGAGACTAGAAATAAGAGAAGAAGAAGGCATTATCATTCCAAGCATCAACCCTATAGCCTTATTGCAGATGTGCTTCTTGTCTTGGGCTGTGAAGGAGTGGCGTGTGACCTTGTTCACCTGAAGCCTAATGAAAGATTGACTGACTGACTCACCTCACTATGCCAGCCTGTATGCATGCTCGACCAAATATTATTGGATGCGGAGCCTGGAAATGATCTAGGAGCTTACAGAGGAAGGGAGAAAAAAAAGGACATCACAGGACGTTGTCTGAATGCACTGCCATAAAGTGAACTAATCAGAAAGTGAACCGCAGGTCTGCGCTGCAGGCAGAACAGCACAGGGAAATGACAAGAGATTTGTTTGTGTCTAGTTATGCCAATGATTTGACATGGGCCTGGACTCAAGGTTTCAGGGTAATCTTGGAGCTTATTTCAGATCACAGTCTGTGATTTAGGAAGGCAGACAAGGTACACATGGGCACATAGAAGAGTATTTCTGTATATTAAGGCCTGGATCATACAAAGTGTGTTTTAGCAGCCTGGGGTGGCTTTTTGTAATGGTTTGCAATGACAGTGAAGCATTTTGCTTGTTGCTTTTTGCATTGCTGTGCGCCTCATGTTTTTGCAGTATCTCTCTAATCACCTCGAGTTAAAAAAAAAAACCTACTCTGGGTGGTAAAAGCATCATTATGACAATTTTTTCTCATTGTACAATCAGAATAACTGAGAGGCGGGCCCTCTGTGGTGGCGATGGAAGGAAGTAGTGGTGTACATGGTTTGAAGGGATCAGTGAGGACACCAGGGATACTCACTTACTTACTTTTGTAAAGTGGCAAGAGGCCAGGGGCCAGTTGCAGCAGCCCCATAAATGTCTGAAGGATTTTAAGACATTTGCAGGGTTTTAGGACATTTCTAGGATTTTGGGACACTGGGACCATTCTTTGTGTAAAACACTTAATTTATATAGTACATTAGAAAATGGATAGGGAGCACCTGGCTCCTATCAGGGGCCAGATTTGGCCCGCGGGCTGTAAATTGAGTATCACTGGAGTACACTATTATCTGTATCTGCTCAACAAACTAAAATATCTACATCGTATCCATCACTCAAAGTGGGCGGGGTTTAATGAGACTTGGATGTGGCCTGACGGGGGAGTGGGTGGGGCATAAACAGAAATTGTTATTGTATGCCTGAAATTGATATGGATTGATCTGGAGTTGCTAAATAATCTCAGGAGTGGGCCTTAGATTTTATTCATAACAAGAGTAATACTCCTTTTCTACCAAAATTAGTATGTGTACACGGGCATTGTAAACACAGGAAGAGCTGTTAAAAACGGGCTATAGAGTCCTTCCCCATTGTCAGTAGACCAGAGCAGTGTACACGGATCTGCAGCAGACAGACATGCCTATTTGGTTTTTTGGTTTTTGCAGGTGGTCCACTATAGAACACATGCTATTGCTATTGTTTCACAGTCAATGTCACAGACAAGCCAAAAAACAGGTTAGTAAAGAGTTGTAGGCAGCATGGAGGCCAGTGAAAAGTTTACGTAGTTACTAATTTTTTTTTATATCTCTTTCTTCTTTCAGTTAAACTCAAAACGATGCAAAATAATTTGGAACGATGTTTGAGTGCTGCTTACACGGAGAGAGATGCTGTTTTTTGGTGACACATCATTGCATCTCACCGGTAAAGGGGCTAAAATTTGCACATTAAACTGGGTGTTCTATTTCCATCACTGCCGATCATCGCTGGAGGTGATAAATACCTGTGACTCCCCCAGAGTCATTTGTGGAAGCAGATTGTTGCCTTTCCCATTGTATACAAAAGCCAGATGTTAGCAAATGTTAGTGGCTTTTTGAGCAGTGGGAAATGAGCTTAAGAGACTGAACACAGCTACCTACTGTAAATGAAGATTTTTTTACTGCCCTCCACCTGTCCATTTTTATAAAGATTATAAGGCACAGATATTTGAGTTTACTTTACAGCAAAGTAACAGTTAAGCTAAAGACCAGTGATTTGGTGTTTGCTGAGCAATTGTTATAAAAAAAAGCAGCATGCTGCAAAACGCGCTCTGTCTGATCATGGCCTTATGAGGGAAATAGAATCTGTCTAAAGAATTACACACCCATACACACACACACACACACACACACACACACACACACACACACACACACACACAAAAAACAAAAATATATTACAAGTTATTGTGTGCAAGATCCAGAATCACTGGATGCACAATCAAAGCATTTTTCCTCTTTAAAAAAACACATTTAGTGTCTCAATGTATGACCTTAAAAGCTAGAGCAGAGCATGAATATAAATCTTTACTCAGATGTACACATGCATACAGACTCTGTGAACACTCGAACAGCTCTCAATATTCAAAGTCCTAGGTCAGTCATTCTTTCTGATGGTAGCATGGCTTCACATCAAGACCTTATACAGTAAATCAGCCTTTATCCCACCCCCTGCCAATGGTCCATTTGTATATGTACAGCAAGAGATTACAAAGAGAACACACACTGAGCAACCTTGGTTTGAGTAAATAAATCATTTCTACATGCTGTACCATGTTTTGAAGAGCTCATACCTGATCGGTACTAAAAGTATCACACAATTAATGTTTACACTGGAGGTCACAGAGCAAGGATAAGCAACTAATCTTGACTGAATGCAAATGGGCTACATGTATAAGCAGCAAGCTACCGACATAAAAGCATCCATTCAGGTA
Source organism: Plectropomus leopardus (assembly GCF_026936395.1). Classification (NCBI taxonomy): domain Eukaryota; kingdom Metazoa; phylum Chordata; class Actinopteri; order Perciformes; family Serranidae; genus Plectropomus; species Plectropomus leopardus. The sequence continues at coordinate 16,519,630 of NC_142189.1, read as the reverse complement.
CTTATGAAAGGAAAATTACAGGGAGAAAGATACAAAAACATAATTATTAGGTGTAATAATTAGAAGAAGAAGTAATCATTTTGTATTATTATTCACACACACAGAAGCTATAAATAAGTATTTAGTGCTTTTCACCTCTGACATAGAGTCTTTGGTTTTGTAGCTCTTATTTACAAAAAATACATTAAATGCTGCGGAATACCAAGAACTGTGATAGATAATCTATTGATTCATCATACCATGGTGAATCTCCCTATAGAGCCCCTTTACAAAAAAAAAAACAACTAACACTCGGTAACATCTGGATTTTGTATTTACTGGGAAAAGTTACAATCAGCAATCACTCTCAGGTCAAATGACTCTGCAGTAGTCATGGTTATTTATCAGATCCAGCTCTGATTTGCTTTCATGAGCAGTGATGGAAGTACAGCACCCAGGTAGATATACTAATTTGAGTGCCTTTGCCAGTATGATGCAATCACAGGCCACTAGAATATACCATCCATCTCTGCTAAAGCAGTGGCCACACATCGTTTCAAACATTTGGGCGCTGAGTTGGAAAGAGAGACTGAGTAAGACTGAACGAGTAACCATCGTAACATTTCCACTAGCCTTCATGGTGCTTTCAACTGTTTACTGAGCTGTTTTCCACCACATTTGTGTCATCAAACATGACACACCGTTTAAAAAAAGCAAAAAGATAACACCTCTGGTGCAAAGTTGTGTAGACAGCTCACACATAGTTTTTTCCCGTGGTTAAAAATGCACTTAACACTTGCCAATTTTGAAGGAAAAGGGTATCAGTACCAAAACATGAGGTAAACAAACACGGGGCAAAAAATACCCAAAGATGTAATGCTTATGATCGGTCTGTAATAGGGGTACCACCTCTAATTCTAGCAATGCAGTTCAACTTAATGTCTTTATTTGTGAGTGATCTTTACAGTCAGAACATGCAAGAGCAACAGATAGGTATGAAGAAGTAAAGTTTATGAGGAGAGCATCGCAGTGAGAGAAAATAAAAGGGCAAAAGTTACCCAGGGCAAAGTAGAAAAAAGCTAATTTGACTGTACCATAGTCTTTTATTGTTTGTTATGTATTATTGATTGTTTGCAACATTGTTTATTTGTATTTATCCTCATTAACTGTGGCTCTTCTTCATTATAGATAAAATAAAGATATAAGATGATAATATTTTTTGGGTGGCGGTGATGGGGGGACATGTGAAGCTTGCCCAAGGCACTGAATGTACTTGGACCGCCACTGTCCTGATTTATAAAGATCATGTGACTTCAATATGACAGTACAACTGTGAGAAATAAAGCAATATTAGTCCATTGCTAGAGAGGCAAAGTGTAGAAAAACAGCTTTTTTTTCATTTAACAGCACTATTAAGGAGAAATTAAGCATCTTTAAAGGTGTCAGTCAGTACAATTATCGCAGCAATTCATGTTTTGAATAATGTTTGCCGAATGAATTAAGTTCTCCAAATCAGATGTGTGAACCTTAAATCATCTGGTGTCAAATTTAATAATGAAGTTCTACAGACATCAAGACGGGTGACTCTTTCTGCCATATCCAATTAGTTCTTCAGTGCCGTCTGGGTGCCTTTACAGTGTCAATCAGCAGGCAGTAAACATTGTCTTTCAGCAGCAGTCTACCTCAGGGGGACTGCCTTTAAACAACAAAGTCAGCTCTTTGATACCTCCCCTTCTCACCTTTCAGCACAGCCATCCCCAGACGTAAAAGCGCACCTTCCCATAAAACACAGCCACAAAACACTAATACACCCTCTTTTTAGATTTTATGGGCTCTCCTCACACAATTACCCATGATCACACAATCAGCGTTTGATTTTACGACTCAGTCCCGAGCCGTGGGTATGTATATGTGTGAGTGTGTGCGTGCCGGGGGGGAAGGCGAGGGGGGGAGGCAGGAGGGAGGGGGTCTCTGGACAGGGGTCGTGCCACAGACATGTGCGAGCAAAAACAGTGCATTTATATACAGACAGGCAGGCTGGCGTAGACACAAACAGCACAGACAGAGAGAGAGCTGAGCGGACGCATGCATGCAAACACACAAACACCAGATCTTCCCCCTCCACCCGCCGTCTCTCTGTGGCCTTTCTCTCCTTGCCCTTAGCTGTTTCCCAGATTCCAGATGACGTCCTGACAGGAGGGCTGAGTGACTGGAGGTGAGGCTGTGTGATGACAGACCAGGGCCTTTATCAGTGACCAGCACACTGCCAGCTTGCTGTTTGAAGATTAACTGGCAGATTGAAACCCAAAACTGCTGCCGTTCCCGCTTGACTCCCTGCCTCTTTACATATATCGTTTTTTCTTTTTTTTCCTTTTAACCCCTCGCTCACCGGCTGCAGGAGCTCTCTGGGTTTAATGTAATTGGCCTATTTCCTGCATATGAAGTTCCCGGTTTGTTGTAATTGACTAGGTCTTTTATTGGCTGTGAGACAGGTTAAATGGGAACCAAATGGAGAGGCAACACAGGAAGCTTAGGTCTGGGCTATCTGATACTCATCAAATCAGCCAACCTGGACGGAGAACAGCTAAGTGCTGAGAATGTGGCTGCAGTGATTAGCAGCTGCATGAGGATTAGTGTGTTAGTATGGTGTTGGCATATGTTAGTCAGTGTTGGCTAAGAATAATGTTCTTTATTATATGGTTTATTTTAATGGTCTCATATTATACTAATTTTCAGGTTCATATTTGTATTTTGTATTTCTACCAGAACATGTTTACTTGCTTTAATGTATAAAAACACATTATTTTTCTCATACTGTCTGACTGAATATATTCCCCTTCTGTCTAAAATGCTCTATTTTAGCACCCATCTCTTTAAGCCCCCCTCCCCATTAGGTCCAGTATGCTCTGTTTGGTCAGTAGTTTTTTTTAAGTTGCCTGTTCAAAACAGGAGTATTGAATCCTTATGGTGCCTTGCTGTTCTGTGTATAAGGTGTTACAAACCCTAGACAAAGAGGTCCAACATAACCACAGGGTCAGGATAAAGGGAAATTAACGTTTTATTATAAAAGACTGTTGGTCCGGCCAAAATGATCAAAAAGAAAAGAAGACACCCAGACCAACCCACAAAGGGTCATGGGATCTGGGCTCTTCCCTCTAACCTAAAACACTGAAACAAGTGAACCTAACAGAAATAAAGCCACAAAAACAGGACTTCTGCTCCCACCACAACACTGAAATATAACATAGCAAAAATCTAAATCATACTTGTCATCACCATGTTTCTGTCCAGCTAGAGATGAAAAAGAGAGCGAGCAAACTCCCTACAATCGTAGAATAGGGGGACAGAATGGTGCTCCCTTTAAGCCGGCGGAGGAGGTAGTAACAGCATTTGGGGTGGTGCAAATAAATGGTTTCATTCATACTTTGGACAATGATAGGATATTTGCTGATATCACAAACTCTGCCAAGATACGATTACGATTCGATTTAGGGGCCTGCAATTCATATGAGTCAATATTATAGTCTGTAACAGAGGAAGCTGCCATCCCCTGTTTTTGCTTTTGGCCAGAAAAGACAAAAGCAACATCTAAATAACTGGAAATAATTAAAACTGGTTCATTTTGTTAGGGAATGCTTTCCAAAAAACAAAAAAAGGATTTCAATTTACCTCAGAGCATGATCTCTTTCCTAAAACTTTAGAGCTGTCTGACTTGAGGACAAACTCCCAACATCCTAAAAATGTGAATTAACAAGATCTTTTAACAAAAGTTGTTAGCATAAGCCTATGGAATTTTACATTGCATAAATGAGCTTAGCTCATAACTTAACCAATTTACATGTATTATATTCACTGCATCTCCAGAACAGCGTGGATGAATTTCCAAACACTGTTGAAACTGAGCAGCTAATGTAATGTTAGCAATAAGTTAGCGAAGTGAGATGCCCGGCATATACATCGTGTTTCCTGAGTACGGCTATTATTTACATATGACATATACTCTTTCTGTTGACCCTGAGTTTCTCAAAAAAACCCAACATTTCCACAATGATTTATTCCCGAGAAAATAGTGTTCTCCTCATCGTCTTTCTCTCGGCTGTTCGCCATCATCTGCCTGAGGCTGTGTGACGGTGACGCAGGATTTCAAAATAAAAGCGCATCTAAGAGGATTATGTGGATTGACGTTTACACTTTGCATCGATGACATGTGATTGTTGCTCATTTAATCGATATTTTGATCCAGATTGATGGATCTTTACAACCCTATGAAACAGTAGCCCCTTTTTCGCAGAGATCATTCTATACGGCCACAACAAAGTCAACAGACCATTTGAATTTCGTAATGGATTGAGCAATTTGATACTAAAATGTAATTTGTCTAAGTCAAACCTAAAAAAAAGACATGGAAATCTGACTTTTGAAAATACAGGACCTTTAAGCTCTTTCTCCAACATGGATTATTTTCTTTCTAATGGAAAAATTGAATCCTTATCAGCCAAGGACGTCAACTTCCTTTTTATTTATTTGATTATGTTGTTTTGTAGCCATTGCCCTTCTAATTTTGCCACAGTTCTCTGTCAGCAGACAAGAGGCATAGAAATCCAGCTTGTTTCATCAAAACATCTCATGCCAGAGTAAATGGCATTCAACAAAGCTGATATTCTGCTCTTTGATGTTTGCCAGAGTAAATGGACTATCAATGCAAAGTATAAACACTCCTCTATGCTAATGTTCCTCTGGGGGTCTTTGATGGCACCAGTAGTATCTGTGAAGTGTGTTTTAAAAAATTGCATTGGTAAGCCATCCAAACAGCAAGAATTAAAGCCTATTCACTCACTGTGCCTTTTCAGCCGGGGGGAGAAAAAAAAGAGCGAAAATCTAGATTTGGAAAATGGTACACTGTAGTGGGGGGAAATTGGAGCATAAACAAGGTACAGAGTAAGTGACTTGTAACAGGCAGCATGGGCCAAGCAAACCAGCGCTGTGGCAGGGGTCCAGTTGACTGCCAGGTGACATCATTTGGCATTGTTTCACCACTCCATTTATTTTATTGTGCTCATTGTCCTCCCACATTCACTCAATCAAGTGGGTCTTTTTGTGCTGGTTGTTTAGGTAGTCCAGGTGCACCATGCTAGTGGAGGCTTCCTGTCTCCCCAGAAGTCCTTTCAATACCTCCCCTGCCGCGGGTATTGTCATATCCCACAGTGCATCTGAAAAGAAGCAGCAGCCCTGCGTAAATGTCAGAGAGGTGACTTGTTTTTAACTCTTAGCGGGCACTGAATGGCTGGTGTGTGCGGGGGTCTGAGTGTGTGTGTTTGAATAAACCAGCTGCCTCCTGTGAGCATTTCCTCCCTTAACTGTGCTGGACAGGAGCTTCACTCTGGATTTACTGTGTGGCGCCCCCTGTTGAAAGCTGTTTCCCCTCTACAAGTTTGCTATCATTATGATTTACTCGAAAATATCTTTTGAGGGGAACTACACCCATTTTCAAAAATTCATACATGTTATTCCTATGGTCTACAGGGTTCCCAAACCTTTTCCTGGACAAAATTTCAAAACTTTTCCATGACTTTTCCAGGATTCATAATGACAAATTATTTTCTTGCCTCACTTGCCCAGTGTTTTTTTTTTAAAAACATATCAGATTCAAGCTCTATTCAAATATAATTTTAACTTGCTAGTGAACACAAAGGAAAAGATAAAACAGAGAACTGTAACATTTACATCAAAACATACAAGTGTAAGTGTAAGCTATGGGATATCAAGCGCTACAGAAAATAACTTTATTATTTTTACATTATATGGAAGGTTATCCATAAGAAATAACTGAGAATTTCATTACACAACAAAATCCTGTGTCTTTTCCAAAACGTTCAATGATGTTTACTGATTATTGACTGACTTTTCCAGACTTGGAAACTCTGATTGTGTAACACCATTACCATAGAAACCCTGGGTCTAAAACAGTCTGAAAATATATGTATACATAAACAACTCTCTCCCAAATTCAAAAATTACAGTGCTAAAACTCAAATCTGTGATGTGATTGGGTAAAAAGTCTACAGACGCTACACTGGCAAGACTTGGGAAAGATGTTACAGATGACACATAGCACCGAATAGACTGAATCACAATGTTTGTTTATAATTACATCCGGGTAGAAAACCACAGCGTTATGTACATAAAATGAAACTGCGTTGAGAAAACACTAGAATATTTTTACTGCTTAACTTAAGACTTAAGTCATTATCTCAAAGCTACCAGAGTCAACTGACAAAAACAGTAATTTTACTTCACAGAATATGGGAGCTGCTACCTCAATTGGTTAGTGTGTAAGATAACACAAAGAGAATATTCCAAATATAGTGTACACTGACACCGACTTTTTTAGGTGGCGAAAATCTATTTTGCTGCAGCCCCAATCCACAGCAGCATATTTCTTGGCTTCCTTGCTGGTAGATTTGGTTAATCAAAGACGCTAAAGCCACACAATACATAACATAAGCACAGTAAAAACATCAGAGAGGTTGGACCACCATGTTTAACCGAATATCTTTGAATGTTACAGTACAGGATTTCACATATCCCCTCAACCGTCAGTTATCTACCTGGGAGAGATTGTTGTTTGGTATTATTTCGGTACATTTTTAATTCAGAACTAAGTACACTAAAATAGAATAAAGTTCATCTGGGTCTAACAAGAAAACATTCTTTTGGTCCACAAATTTAGCAGCTCTAGACTTTATACCCTATAACATCACTAATTTTAGACTTACTTCTCTAGTTTCTGGCTTTGAAAAAGACTAGCTCATGTTCACAAATATTGATTGAACTTTCCAAGACCACGGAAATGACATATTGGAATTCTTAATTCTGGTGATGTCCCCTTTTAAATAATGCCTTTTTTTGATATAAGGTGAGGCAGCTGAGGAGTTTTTTTCATAAGTTTTTCTGTGTGTGAATTCTGAATCTGTATGAATTTAGGTTTTTGCACACTCCTGAGAAAGAACAAGTCTGTGTTTGGATTTCTGATTGGCAAGAGGAAAAAAAATGAAATTTCCCTGCTCCAGGAACATAGCACAAAAAAGACTCAAAATATGATGACAGCCAAATGAATTCTTCATTGTGGCATTAAATTGGCTTAGCTAATTCCACAAGTATTTGTGGAGATTTCACACTTTCCAGCGGAGCTTCACACTTTCCAGCAAAAAAGACAATTTATTTTCGATCATAGAGGTGCTACTGTATCACTCACAATGAAGGCTTTATTAAGCGGCGGCATGTTTTAGCAGCACAGCAGGACAATGAGACGAACATGGCTAACGACTATAACATGAGTGAGAAGACAAATAGAGGCCGAGCCAGAGAGGAAGCCACAGAAGTAAAGCCACGTCAGGTTCAATTAGATCCATCTGAAGGACTTAGCAGGCACAGCTGACAAAGTCCAATTTGTCCAACATATTTCAGCCCACCTTTCCCACATGTGCTCGCAACTCACAGCTTTCAGCGCCACGTTTTGGACAAATATTCACACTTTCCCACATAGCCCTCTGAGGGAAAGATGTCCTGGACTTTCACTTGGGGGTTCAGTTTATCTAACAACGCCATCAGCCAAGTTTCCTTCACATGTAAGTTAATTCCCACTCTCAAATTGACAAGGTATTAGTCTACGGAAAGTTAAAAAAAAAAAAAAAGACACTTTTCTGTTTTCTCTGTCTCTCTTTTTCATTCACCCATAGTCTGTCTTTCTGTTGTACTCACACAGGCACACACAGAGCTGTACCCTGTGGTGAATGTCTCACATATGCCATCCAGTTAGCGGGGTATTTTTGTCTGTGTGAGTGGGCAGCGGTGTCACTCAGCAAGCTTTAAACTCAGCAGAGGGAGAGCTGTGAAAGCCAGTCACTAACAAGCAAGAGAGATTCCCTCCGTGCATCCCACAGCCAGATGGCTAATCTCGGCAGAATAAGAAACATACTTTATAATCAGGTTTAGAGAAGTGCGGGAAAAAAATACACTAACACCATAACAATTCAAATGCCTTGTGGTCACAAGTTGTCTGCAATGAGGTGACAACAACATAAAATAAAGTGTCCTCTTGTCAAAATGGATTCAATAATTAGACACACCGGATTGGCCTCGGTTTGCTTGCAAAACAGACACCAGTGCTCGAGGCTGGCCCTGTAAATTGGAATAATTTGTGTTTTCAGGGCTGTTGTAGGGATTGCCTGAAGTGGATGATGCCTGAAAAAAAATCCCAAATTTATTTATTTATCTATTATCTATTTCTCTCCGTCCAGGAAAGGGACAGCACCCACACCATCTCTGCTTCCGACCAGACCTTGAAAAAAATCCCAAAATAATAAAATAAGATAAAAAACTAAACACTCTCCTTATGCCTACCTCTGCCTGTGGCCTGAATGATGACAAGTTTGATTCCTGCTGGCGCTGTGCCAGTGCATTGCCCGAGGATGCCCTCGGGTGTCTGAGGCAGCGTATCCATTAGCTACCTGTGTAGACTGCTCCTCCGAGATACACCGACACTGATGTCTGCTTTCCTTCCTTTCTAGAGATCCCTGTGCCACACACACACACACACACACACACACACACACACACACACACACACACACACACACACACACACACCTGAAGCCTACCATCTGGCCGAGGCTTTAGGTCCGTGCTGCCACAGCCCTCCAATGGTCTGACCACTTAGCCCTCTTCCTGTCACTCAGCCTTGTCAGCCGACGCTGTCAGCACAGGTGGCATTCCCTTATTCCTTCTCTACAGGGGAAAGAACAACCTGACAGAAGCTTTGAGCTATATATACGCACAGTGACCAGGAAAACAGAAGGCCCTGTACAACGTAATGCCATGTAACATATTACAGTAGCTCTGCAATAAATAGGTGCTCAGACCACAGTTAGTTTGGGGGTTGTTTTTTGGGATGTTCTTGAAATGCAAAAAACATAGGCTACATAAGACTTTGAGTTTGCCCACTTATCTTGGAATAGCAGATGGCTTTTTTTCCTGAACAATTAAAGAACTTCTCATCTATGCAAGAGCCCTGACACACCAAGCTGTCGATCGGCTGCCGTTTAATGTCGGCCCATCACTGAGAGTCAGCTTCACTAATTTTTGTGGTGTAATTTTTGTCAGCGCACAAGAAGAGAAATGAAAACAAACAACTAAAGTCAAGAGCGCATGAGATCGAAAAAAACTTTTTCATATTAGGTAGATAGTCTGTTTTTTCAACCACTGAGCTCTTCAGCAGACACATTTCCCAGCCACAGGGCCCAGATTTCTCCTTAGTCATTCTTTCAAGGGCCACACTATGGATAAACCATATTACCATATATTCGGATTAATTTCACAAAATGTAAACAAAATGTTGGCTTAAAACACAAAGAAATATAACATATTGCAAGAATAAACAGAAACAGCACTTCAAAATAAAAGCTGTGTGCAGAAAATTCATGCTACTTCAAAATAAAATGTGTTTTTTAAGAAACTTGGCATGTTCGTGAGTCACTTTCGAGAGGTCGCTGCACAAAAGTCACAACAAGCACATGCAGGATGTATGTGCTAGTAAGCTGTTGGCTGTAGTCTTTGCAGTGTGTTCATATGCAACTTTCTGGCCACGACATAGACATCGAGAGATGACGCAAAAGTCGGCTTGCAACATCTGAGTATGTATGGGCGTTAAGACTTAGGTTGTTTTATTACTTACTCTTCAAGTAAGGTGGAAAAATATCAACAGCATGTAATACTGAATTGTTCTGGTCATTTAGTTTAGTTTAACCTTTGACTAAAGCATTATGTGGAGGATTTCCCATGTTAGCACTACAATGAAAATAGATGGAAATAAATGTGTTGCTTCGTTCTTTTAATTTATTTCAAATGGATAAGGTTATGTCTTGAGACTTAATTTACCATTTCAAAAATCATGCAACGCATTCAACTAGTTCTGACTTGTGCGCCACATGCAAAGCCTTATTTATGTTATTTACACTCTGTAGAATCAGATGCCTGATTTTATGAACACCAGGAATCAGGAACAGCTGTTTGATAGAGAGAAACTAATGATGTCATGCCCAGAATCATCTGCGGGGAGCCCGACTCCGTGGGGGCTGTCACTCAACGACAGAATGTCAGCAGCAGCAGGGCCTCTGTTTGGGGAAGGCACCTGTCAATCAGCTCTCGGCCAGCGGGGGAGCAGGTGTGCCGGCCAATCAGAGAAGGTCCCAGCACAGCAGGCCCGGGACCAGGAAGTGAAGCGCCATCTGGAGTGAAGACGAGCTGTGAGTGGGCAACTGAAACAAAGTGGTGACATGCTGGAGGAAAGCTGGCGGAGTGTGCTGCTGGATATAACAAGGGCATTTGGATTCATGCTGCCTATCACACCGACTCTGTTGTTGATTCTAGTAGTCAGATGGTGCTTATTAAAGATGTGCACAGGCAGCCAGTCCTCTCATATAGGGGTAGGAGGCCAGTGTGTGTGTGTGTGTGTGTATGTGTGATAGCCAACTAGTATGATGGGTGGAATACTGTTACCGGCATTAACACGGCGCACAAGACATGGTATCACAATACTCACACTGATTAGCGTAACAGCCCGTCCATCATACACACACACATACAGAACATTCATCAGTCAGATATTATTCTTCACCCAGAACCAGTCTATTTCTAACTGCAGGATGCCACTTTAACTTTGACAGTTGACAATTTGCCAGCTCATAAAATAAAAAAGGGGAAAAAATCAGTGGCAGTGAAAACTGGCAAATTGAAAATTATGACATTGAGTTTGATTTGGGGAGGAGGGGATGAAAAAGAAATCCATTAAAACGGGTTCTGCATGGAAAGAGCTCCCTCTTTCTCTCTCTCCTCTTTTATGTAACAATGATCTTTTATTCCTTTGATAAGAGACAGATCTGCCGAGAGATAGGTCAGAGGAAATGGAATTGAATGGAAATCTTTGCGCTACATTTACTGAATCATCAATGTGATTAATAGCAGTTAACACCTCGTAAAAATAGAGCCGCAATTACAGCGGAAAATTAGGGGCCAGCATTACCATCGTGCTAATAAGTACCGAATATAATTACATTTATCGCAGTGTTGTCACAGAGATTGATAAATTCACGCTCAACCTCGTTAATCTCTCAATAACATCCAGCGCAGAATTTAACAATTATATTTTTTGTCATCCTAAATGAAAAAAAAAGGGACGAAAGAGGTGAGATTGAGAGAGTGTAGGAGATGGATAGAGGCGGTGTGAGGGAAAGAGAGAGCAGATATGCTCCTGTCCATCTCGAGTATTTTTCATCCTATTCCCAGCAGAGGGGATAAAACAGATAATTACCAACTCTAAAAACTGTGTCTTTGTGTGCTCCTCTGAAAGGAGAAACTCTCCAGCGCTGAAGAGATAAAGCTCAAAACAAAAGCAGCCTGAATTGGACCAGGATTAGCTTTAATGGTGGTAATTACCAGAGGGGATAACAGCCCGGTCCTCTCTGCCCATCACTGAGGCCCAGAGCAGAGGACAGCAGGAGGGGGAGAGAAAGACCTGAATCGGGGCCCATCCTTGGCTGCCTGTGTGGCTGCATGGTGGCAGCGGTTTAGCACATTCAATTGTAAAACACTTGGACGACCCATCTATGTCTGGCCTCTCCTGTGCTAAAAGCCACTACTGTATCTCACCACCCCAATAATGGCTGTGCATAAAAAAGGACCAGGCCCTCCACACTGTTGCTTCTTGAATTACAATCCGAGCTGATGGCATGGATAAGAGTGCCCTAAATTATAGCAGCGGGGGCACCGGGGCCTTTCTTTCTCTCTTTCTCTGTCTCTACCTCATCTTAATGGCTGAGTAGCATCAGCAAGCCACGCCGTGTGCACCAATAAAGCGTTATTATTTGGGGCATTGACTGTGATGGGGTCTGCTGCCTAAAAACAAGAGAAATTAAAATGCAACATGGTGCCACCTTACACCCACATTGGAAGATGTGCCCCCAGAGATGAGTGGGAACAAAAGAGAGAAACAAGAAGAGCAATGTGCAGGACATTCAGCTGCTCAGAGGGCTGTAATTTATCTAGTATTAAATCTCTGCTTCCAAACCCTAATTTGAATGTCAGCCCTCTGGCCCCCGGAGCACCGAACACTGAATCTAAATCAAATATAATGTAACCATGTGCTGCTGCTATTTCCCCTCTGCCACTTGCCCTACCTGCATACTAGGGGTGTGCCATATCTTATCATTCGTTATGATATAATTCTTAATATGATATTCATATTGTGATATTGGCAATAGTCCTGCTTGCTGATGTACTAACATTATACCGATACACACGGCAACACAACCATGGCTTAAAGTGAAACTAATACTGGCTCCATGATGGGGGGGTTAAGTTTCGAGCAACTTCACTGGAGTAGAATCATTGGCATCGCTCAGCCTGAGTGTCCTGAATGTTTTTGGTGGTTCGCTAAAATGTCTTTAAGCGAACCACCATTCAGAGTAAATGGAGTCAGTGGCTCCTCTGACAGCGGTGATATTGTCAAGAATATTGTTATTGCAAAACACCCTGAAATATTGTGATTGTGTTTTAAGGCCATCTCCGCCACCCCACATCCCACATTCCCAAGGTGTGCTTGGACGTCTGACCTGTGGTGTGTTTGTTTCCTGAAAATCCGATCAATAAGAAACAACCAACCAGACAACCAATCCACAGGGAACCTGGATCTATAAATATCTCATATGTCCAGCTGAGCCAGACTGTCCGCACTGTGGATTGCAACAGCTGATCTCACAGATTCAGTACGCGCCGAATGAAATGCTCTCCCCGTGTTACTCATCTTCCAATTGATCATATAAATGTGTGAATTGCTTCTGTAAGCGTATCGAATGGATGTGTTTATTGTTTCTTTATCAGTGTCAAACAGATGAGGAAGAAGATCCATGAGTCTCCAAGGTTGTGCTAGTGATTTGTTACCAGCGTATGTTTAACCTGTAGAAGTTCAGGTTAGGGCCTATTCTGTAGTATGTGACTGTAATGAGAAACATCCTGCTGCCTAGTCCATAGTCTCCTTTAATTAGCTTTTTTGAACTTGAACAGAAAAGCCTTCACAGCAGAGAATGGACCTGCCATTCAAAACTCCACCTGTGACAACCGAGCTTCGTCTGTCGGTTCTATAGCTCTTATCTAAGGGATGAATCAAGAGGCATCATCACATTTCTTGGTCTGTTAAAGCTCCTGGATGACCCCCCTCTGTCTCCTCTCTGTAGGATTTATCTTTTTAATCTATCCACAATAAACCAAAAGGACTGTCTTCGTGTTCACCTCTAATGCAATGTGGATTATTTGCAGGCACATTTCTCGATGCTAATATAAATGGAAGAGGAAAACATGGTCACAATCAGATTTAGCACAAGGGATGACAACGGATATCCAGGTAATCACCAAAAATATTTTTGAACAGTTATGCATATCAATCTATAAGTTAATTCTGCTTCTCTTAAGTTTACTGCACTGCACACCACCTGTATCTGGCGGGAGACAGAGAGCCGGCGAGCCACCTTAACATGCGTAAACTTATAGTTCCCACTGCCCACCCTCCACCCTCCACTCGCTGTCTAGCCTTGGTCGCTCAGCATTGCACACCCGCTAGGTTGGGTTGGAGCTCGCTAGTGGCACCGCTCATTTGGTTATTATCACTAGTAAAAGCATCCTGATCCAACAGCGTTGCTGTGAAGACACTGTTCTCACCCTTTGGTGAGTAATTGGCTCAAAACTTCCTTTAGCATCAATCTGTTGGCACTGTTAGCTGTGTCAGCACAGCTTGTAATACTAACATAGTTAACAATGCTAAAGGGGTACGTGTGTCTTAAAATGAAGCCGCTTTCTCAATGGGGTTACCTCAGAGGAGACCGGAGGGTGGCCACCATTTGGTATCAATGTTGCTCCGCCACCACAATTACGAATGAGTAGCACAGCTAAGTAACTTAGCTCCCACCTGACCTGACTGGTGTGCAGTAAAGGCTAACATGAGCTAACCAGTGGAGATCAGAGGGTGGGCAGTGGGCACTATAATTTCATCATGTTGACACCTAGCTGGCGGTCTGTCAACAAAGTAAACAGAAAATAAAATAATGGGCAAGACATTTACTTCACAAACCATTAAAAATTCACAACCTCTCAATGGATAGCGCTTTGAAATGCAGTGCTAAAGCTCAAGCTGAGTCAATAAAATGACTAACCAAAAGGACAGGCCTCTCATATTTCATGTCATTTTGCATTTTCATTTAAAAAAATAACTGGTTACTTGCTGGCTAATGGATGCCAGGCTCTGAAAAGCAAAATTTACCAAAACTGAACTACTTTTTTAGCACCTTTTTTTTTTCTCTGAATTCAAACAATGATCTGATGATACCAATAAGGTGATGAAAGACAAGTCAGCAAAGCTGAGTTACATCAATAGAGTCTGAGCTATTTGTGCAAACAAATTCCTTGAGGCTGACATCAAACGTCCAACCACATGTCTGCCTGCCCTTGCGAGGAAGTGGAAATCCCCCCCCTCCCTCTGTCCCTCCTAAATAAGTTTGTGGTTAGCATCTTTCTTTCCCCTTCTCATTTTAATCCACGAGAAATGCTGCAGATGAAAGCAGAGTAATGTTGCTAATGTGTGCGATAGTCACAGCCACATAAACCCACCACAATAAATTAAAGACCACAGGCGTTCATCTTGGCCTCATGTGACCAAACCCCCCAGATACAAACAGACATACAGTCACACATTGTCCTCCAACGCCCTCCAAACCAGAAGCAGCCAGCAGGCAGGCGCCCACGTTCCCCACTCCAGACCTATCTGGCTGTGGAGATAAAACTGTACTGTAAACACAACATTTGACTCATCTCAGAGACATGACTGGGAAGCTGAATGATGAGGGAAGCCTAATAGCTTTAGTGCACTGGAGGATATTCTGGGAGTGACCTGTGGCTTATGCAACAAAGTTTAAACGGCTTTAAAATCTGAGTGAGGCATGGCTAAAACTCTCTTGATACCAAACTGTACTGAATGACTCTGCTCTTCATATGTGGTCTTGCTTAAGTGTGAATCTGACATATGATTTGAATGAGTCAGACCTTTTCACACTTTGTATTATCCACATGAACCATGTATGTTCATGTTCAGTTGAAACACATGCTTCTGCTGCACACACACATACATTGACAGACAATTTATAAGGCCACTCTCTCTCTCTCTCTGTCTCTCTCTTTCTTACACACACATGCACACACACGCGCACACACACACACACACACACACACACACACACACACACACACACACACACACACTCTTTCTCTCTCTCTCACACACACGGCACCCATAAAATTCAGATGTCTCCACACTCCATCCTTTGTGAGACCTTATTGTCCTGGTTATTACCCTGGGTATTGTTACAGAGAATTGGTATGCTTATCAAGGCCTGTAGTCTAAAGTTGATACGACACTGGCCTGGCAGCTTCATTAAGATTGATATCCTGCTGCAGCACACCCAGATGGGCTGATCTAGGACATGGGAGAGCAGAGTTAGAGAGAGACTTAGAGAAAAGACAGAAAGAATGAGAGAGCGAGAGAGAGAAAGAGACCACAAAGTCCACCTCCCAAGTAGCTCAATTGCCATCTATTGAGCCACTCGAGCTCAGGAGAGGGACCAGGCATGCATACCTCGCTTTTAAGGGGACGCTCCCCCTGTAACTTCACCCTGCCAGTCATAAATTACCTTGCCTGGCTCAGTCCTTTCACAGTGGATGCACAGAAGGCCCCTATAGCCTCTCTATGAGCAATTAAGGCCTCAATAGGATGGTATCAAACCAGCCTGACCCCATCCAACCTCTCCTGTCATTGTCACCTCCTAAAAGGTCCCCTACACTTTGTCCCCAGAGTGCTCATTGGCGCAGGCGGATTACATTTTACAGGCCATCCCTGTTTCAGAGTTTTATCCAGAGCAATATAAACACGGTCAAAGGTCAACCAGACTGAAAGTTTTTCCTTTTTAATGTTTTTGAGCAATGTTTACAGCTGGTTAAATACAAGCTAGCTCACTCTAAATGTGCTGAACTCGGTGTTATTTCAGTTGCTGTGTGACAACACTGCTGTCTCATTGAACAGATTATTCTCATTCCAGCTGATGGCCTTTCGAGCCATCCTATCATCTGGGCCACATTCACTCTGTGTAGCCAACTGGAATGAAACTTCTGCTTTATGAGAAATCCCAAGTGCTAAATTCAGCCTGTATAGGTCAGGGAAGATTGCAGTGTGTACATTAACTGAGCACACTGGCGTGTCTAATTTGCTGCGGTGGACAAAACAAAGGCTTTCATTGATATCTCCATATCGAGTCTACCCTGGATTCAGTGGATAGCCCTGGTTTCCACTGGCCAGACCTAATGATTTATTGCACCGCTGACTGGCCTGCACACTATCTGATTGGCAAGGCTGGGGCCCATTAAAAGGCATATATTTTTAATCACTGTTTACCATGTCAATAGCAATGCTAATCACTTCAAAGGTGTGTTATTATACCAGTGCTGGGTGAGGAGACCTGATAAACAACAACGAGTCCTTTTGGTGCGTTTTTTTCTTCTTTTTTAATCTTAATAAAAAATGACGTTGAGTCGAGCGTTACTTCTAAAGCTTCCCTTTCACCTTTAAGGACCTTCATTAAGGGAAGGAGCCCTGAATGTGAGCTATTGAGTAAACATCTGTTATTGAAAGACATAATGTCAAACCAAATGTGCACCATTCTCCTTGTTCTCCATTCTCCATGACTCTGTATGTCAGCTAAAGAGGTGGGGTGCCTTTCAGGAAACGATAAGACCAATAGAGTGGGTTGAAATGAAATTCTTTCATTAAGATAATCGTCTGTGGACACTTGTTTAATGCTACCAATGACACTGTAATGGTGTGATCCTTTACTGTCACTCATATCAATGCAACATTATGACCAAAACACTAATTTTATGTTTCTGCCCCAGCGCCTCGCCACCATTTGGCTTTTTATGATGCTACATTTCTCCTACATTTCTCCTAGCATGTAGGAGAGAACGGGATGACGTGACAGAGTTTAATGTGCGTGTGGTGAAATGTCAAGCTCTATCAAGCCCACTGGCCAGCGCTGTGCACACAGAGTAGTATTATGGAAGTGGGGCAGTTGCAGCAGGCCCCTCTGATGGCCCATAGAGTGCTCCCTATATGCACACAGAGTCATTGGGCAGATGTGACCTCGCCGGCACACAGAGGCTCTTTGTGTCCGAGGGATTTAGAGTCCCCTGGGCCTCCTGACTCTAAACATTAACAGACCCACTGCAGAAGGAGCGCGAGAGACCCTTACTCTGCTGACATGCAACATTAAGCGGGGCCAACTCTCTCTCCATACTTACAATATCAGGAAGGGCCCTATATGTACGGATGCATGCATGTGGTGGGCTGATGCAGGGGCAAGGTTGCTGCTCAGACGCACACAAATGAAGTGCAGCAGTGTACTTAGTGCAAATATATCAGTAATAGGACTGAGGACATGTATTTATGTGGCTCTTCACACTTGTTTACATGCAATAAAGGCAAGGTCTCGGGGCACTCCACTTAGGAGTCCAGTCAAGGCTCTGTCCATTTCATTTATTTTTATGCTGCCATATGAACAAAGGTCAGCACCCTCAACACAATTCAGCTCATCTCCCTTGATGGGACTGTCTTGTTACTGGATTGTGTTTGCAGGACATGTCCCTTGCCACCCTGCTTTTAAAAAAAGAAACGTTTTAAATAAAGGACCTAATTATCCGTCAAGGATTGATGTTATGAGCCCAACGTACATGAACTTATCTGGATTCTTGGTGCTTTCTTTCCTTTCTGTAATAGCGTGATTACTCACCACTGTAGTTAAAGCCGCCTTGTGATTCACTGATATTCTCGTCATTTTTGCTAATAATAATGATACACCATTTGCATAAAGGAAATGAAACAGGTTACATTTGCATATATTAAACATTTATGTGTATGCATATAATATGTTTGCTCATTTCAGGAAACTAGGCAAGATAATAGTAAGACTAAGACAGGAAATAGAAGGAGCACAAATCCACAGTAAATATTGGCCTTCGTTATCTGCCATCCCCTCAGACAGGAGGCTATATCATTTTTCAGCAAAGAGCCCCCTGTTCTTGAGGACTAGGCCAGGCCTTGCTTTATTAAATTATCTCCCTTGCTTCGCAAATACAATTTCCTGCATAAATCACTCAAATGATCCTTCAGACTGTCAGGTCCAAGAGAGTGTTTTCTATCCTATCTGCCTCCGACCAGGTTATGCAAATCCCCACCACAGTGCGTTCGATATCTATTGAGATGCTTCAATTGTCTGCATTTGGCCCTAAATCCTTAGCTTGTCCCCATATTATTCTCCTGCCCTTGATAAAAGTGACACTAAGCATCAAGCCATCACCAAGTCGGTAATCCATTACCAAAAAAAGAGCATGCCAATTTAACTAAGCCAGAAACACTGACCCTGCAACCTTGACCTTGTAAACATTACAATGGGGGGAGGCCACAGTTTGTGCATTGGAGATCTGCTCGGTGGAGCATTGGGAAGGGCTTATTAAGGCCCCTAAGCTGGGGCTGAATTCAATCACATTGGAAAGGGGCTGAACAGAGAAATCTTTACCAGGGGTCAGCCTGGTTTAAGACCCCAATACGGAAATACATATAACTTGACCATAGAAGTCTGCATTATCATCCTCTCTGCAGCTAGCTAGCCAGCAGTCTAATTCTGAAGGATAAACATCTGTAATGCATTGGCTCAAATGGGAGCCAGCTTATAGTGACTTCAACTTGATCCCAGACAGCTGTTTAGGGAGCAGCTCTGGCCTGACTGCGCAGGGGGTCTCGGTGGATGTCCTGAAAAGGGACCTCCAAAAATCTAAAGGGACAAAGGAATCTCCTGAACAATGTTCTCGCTGATACAATGGTGGTGCACAGGGAGGAAGGGGCAAAGGAGCACTGCCTATTCTGGGGGCATGAATGACCAGCGCATTCCTCTCCAGTCGCCGAGCAGTGAGCGCAGTGACCAAGAGTGACAAGTCTTTACACCGCTTTGTTGACACTCTGTGTGCTTGACCAATACATTTCTTCTGTTCTGGCCCTCACCCTCCCTCCTCTCACCCTCTTTCTGCTTCCTTCCTCCTTTGCTTCTAATTCTGCACCCGCACCTCTGTTGTTTTTTTTATTTTGTTTCTGCGTGGGTAGCCTCGAGTCCACTCTGTGTTGTCAGTCTGGTTACATATTGCTTAGATTCAGAATAAAACATGGTACAGCGCATGCACATAAATATATGCTGGGGTCAGGTCACTCCATAGCATCGCTGACACACATTTGGAACACATGTTTGTTCTCCATACAAGCCACACATCAGCCCTCTGACAAGTGAAATGGGTGAATTTAACATATGGGACAGTATCAAGGGTTCATGTGGAGGACAGGGAATTACAGGCTTCCTTTTCTCTCTCACACACCCTCTCTCTCCGTCTAGCTCATAAACACACACATGCACACACACGGAGGAGAGATCCCTGGACTGCTAAAAAAAATCCCCAAATCCCAAAGACCAACAATCTAATGCAAAAGGTCAATCCCTGATTAAATACAAAGTTATGATAAAGTTGGGCAGTTGCACTGTACGCATAAGGAATTAATTCTAGAATCAACAGGGAGACGTGAAGCAAGGGCCACAGAACAGCTGGAAATCAGGTGAATTGTGCCTTTTGACTACATCCAGGAGGGTTGCAACTGTGTGAGATTTTCAAGGTACAATAACGGTCCTAGAAAATATTGCGGTATCATGGTATTATGGAATTAATATTATTATCAGTCAGAATGACACTTAAAGGAATTAAAACAGAAGGATTACTTTCGGCTGAACAAATGTTTTATCACTATAATTAAGACTTGAAACCATTTTTCTTTCTAACATAAAGGTGAGTTTCTCTGTTTAGTTGATTTTTTCCCCCCAAAATCATAAATAAGCAAATGTACACCGTATGATAATTGACAACTTTCGTAACACGAGCATCCACACTAATATGTTTTTATTTAAAAATGACATATCAAAATATAAACAATCTCCATACACACAAGCCTTTTCGTATGGCTTTAGAATTAATCTTTGTCATCACCTTACTCCTCACGTACACTGGGCGAGCTTGTATTGCTGTGAACCAGAAGCAGATTGACTCTGCTGTTGACTGAATAATTACAGAAAATAAAATGGATGAAGAAATGCAATGGTGGAAAGTAGGACCAGATATTTCTTTGCTTGGGCTGACGGCAAGGTGGAACTGTTACTGAAAGTAATATGAGTATAAGGCAGTCAGAAGCATCCAAAAAGCATCAGATCATACACTAACATAACATAACATAACAACATAAACTGGGTGGTGTTGCAAAGCAAATATGGCAACATATTAAACCTTTGAAACCTGGGTACCTTGGCAAAAACTGTTTTGCAAATTGCAAGAAATTACTGGGGTTGGAAAATCATTTTTTAAAAAACTAGGGAAATATGTACAAAAACTATTTATAAAGCATCATAATCATATATTTGAAAATATTTCAAAGAATTATAACTATTTTGTAAGCACCCTATTCCAGGCAGTTTCCTTGTTTGTTTATTTGCTTTTATTTTATTTTATTTTTTAAACTTTTTTTTTCTTCTCTTAATTGTTAGGTACATTTTTCATACATTTTATAATTTTTGGCTTTTGGTTAATTTCTTTCCTTTAAGTTGCTCATTGCCATTGGTTACATTTAAAAAAAAACCTGTCATAAATGCAGGCGTTCCTCTTTCGATTAAACTCAGTCTATGTAGTTTACAGCACGCACCATCTGAGCTCAGTCTCCGGTCTCTACTAGTGGAACAGGCAGCTGAGCTGAAAGACACTGTGACACCTAGTGGTGGAGGGAAAAGTTACAGGACTGTTAACAGCCGGCGGCCAGCAACGGCAGAAAGCAACTGTGGGGAATAAGGGCATGTTTTTTATCTAAGCTGGTGATTGTTGGGACAGTGGACTTACTAACTAGATTCCTAACCAGACTAACCAAGATAGTTTGGGTGAATTTTATTTTGTTTCTGTCAAGTTTGGACAAAGTGTGTTTTAGGATAAGTTAACAAGGCAGTTAAGCCTTGTCTCTCTTTAATGATGGAGTGAGAGCTTAATTTAAAAGGGATACAGTTGTATTTCTCCGTTTAAAAAGGAAATCTGGTGGGAGAATATTACTTTTCTTACATTTTTTGGGTTCCGTGAAATTTCAGGAAGGCATAAAGGTATGAAAATGTATATACTGCCAAAGCCTAGACAGTAGCATATTCAAAAGTCTCCTTTTTAAGGGTTCACATCATATTAAGGTGGATGATATGTGTAAATATAGCAAAAGATATGCGTTTTGAATAGGGCTGTCAAATATATATATATTTTTTTTAATGGCAATGAATTGCAGAATTGCAATAATTAATTAAATCACAAGTTTTCAATTCCATGATTCTGCATTGCAAAACAGTTAGGAAGTCCATATTGACAAGAGAAAATCAAATCAATAAATCAATTCTTACCAGATTATTTTGATTAGGAATCATATGACAGCAAAAAAAACTACATGGGACTAAAGTGGGCATGTCTGTAAAGGGAGACTCATGGGTACCCACTTGAGGTCAGAGGTTACAGGAATGTGTCTATGCCAATTTTCCATCACACAAATGAGTTGTTGTTTGGAGTGTTTGGAGTGTTATTTATCCCACTTCCTGAGAAGCTAGCATGACATGGTTGGTACTACTGGACTCCTTACGTCTTTGAGTTTTATACGATTCCTGTATAATCACTCTTGCTTTAAAACCCAGCCCAGCACAGCCTCTTAAAAACAGTAATGTCAGCCAGCAAAAAAATGCATTATGTACGGTCTTTAATCGCAATGGGATCCACGCGTTAATGCTGACAACCATGGTTTTAAAATGAAAACATATTCGTGTGGATGTAGCCTAAGGTCATGGTTCTGACTAATAAATTAGAGAAAGTTATATCTGTCTGATTAAAATTCGAGTGCAATCCCCTCGGTGAGAGGCCCTGGTGTTGTCATCTACAAGCCGCTGATTTCAAGAGAGAAGGGAGTGACACGGGGAAAACAAAGCTACATAGTGCATAGTTACGGTGCGTGTTCTTGTGTGAATAGCTTATACTCCTTAATTGACTGGGTAAGGCCCCATGTTAAGTCCCACAGAGCTTCAGCATCAGCAGATCTACACCTGTGACAGCAGCGCGAGAATGACGGAGGCTCATTAAAAACTTGATTCAGATCTTCAGCAGGAACCCTGTTGAGTCGCTTTAAAGCAACGCGCTCATCGGGATGATAGGTGGCAAATACAGTAGCAGGGGGAAATTGGACTTGAAAAGGAATGTCTGTCTCTCCATTTTTTAAAGCCTTCCTCTTAATAACCTGTTTTCCTTTGTACTCTCAAACAAAATGGCTTCTATAGTTGTACACGGGGCCTTTGAAGGTGAGCCGTGACTGGCATACACGGATGTCTTCTTGTAGGGCCTTAATTTGACGCTTGAGCACTGCTGAAACTCCCTTATGTGTTTGTTGTCTCCTTTTGAAAAGAATAGACTTTCACTTGAGTTAAAGTAAACCACATCAATTTTTCATGTACCTGTCCTAAAGATAGGCACCGTACTTTCCGAATCCAAAAAGGATGAATCGGGGGACATATCCTATGAACTGGATTCTGCGACTGATGTCTGACCTTGTAACTCTGCCTATCAACGAGGAGGAAGTGACTCCAGAAAAAAAGGGGTTGAGGTAGTGTATGGCGGCGTGGTGTACAAGCAGTGAAAATGAATTCTGCAGAGCTTATGACTCTTGTGATGAGAAATGTTCAGGTAAATTATGACACAAAGCATAATTCATGTGATAAAAAGAGGGAAATATTGCATAGATGGAGCAGATTATTGGTTTGAAGGCGCGTACCTCCAGGCTATGAATATCTGAACTACCTAGTGTAAGAGATAATAAGCACCATCTTAATGGTTTATGAATCTCATTTGATTTATGGTTATTAACCATCGGAGAATTATAGTGGGGCTGTATTGATGGACGGGGGGTATTTCAGGATAGAGATTGAAATGGGATGACCTGCCAGCTTACAGACAGGCAGTTAGTCAGTGGTGCAATGTAACAATGTAACATATTTACTCAAGTACTGCACTTAACTGTGAATTTTAGGTACTGGTTCTTTACTTGAGTATTTTCTTTTCATGCCACTTATATTTCAATCCACTACATTCTAGAGGGAAATATTGTACTTTTTATTTTATTACATTTATCTGAAAGCTTTAGTTACTTTACAAATTAAGATTTTTTTGCATTAAAAAAAGGTAAGAGGAGCTTAGAAAATATGATGTTTTGTAACTTAAATTATCAAGCACTTTATATAAGTACAGCTGCAATGATTCGTTGTTTGATCAGTCAGTTGATCACAGAACTAATTGCCAATTAATTAATAACATTTAAGTTATTTCCTTTTGTGGTATTTTCTACAAAAAATAATAATCAAATCTCCTCGTAAATAATTTTGAGGTTGTTGGGTGTTTTTCTTTTCATTCTTTTTTTATTTAGATTTGTCAGCATTGGGTTCTCTTACTTTTAATACTTTACTTACATATTTCCTGATTATACCTACTTACTTTTACTGAAGTAACATTTTCAATGCGGAACTTTTATTTGTAACAGAGTATTTTTACAGGACGGTATTCGTACTTTTTCTGAATACTTCTTACAGCACTGCAGTTAGTGCACATCGCATTGTATTGACAACCTGGCCTTACAAAACTTTTACTTCTATTCCTAACAATCTTTCCAATGGTTAAAAAAAGAAACTTTCCTCCAACTAACAAGTAGCCTCAAGCCACTCATCAGTTCTTCGATTTTTTTTTCTTGTAACTGATGCCAGAAGTAGAAGTAAAAGGGGAGGAGGGAGAGGAAAAAAGAGATGGTTTTATCCAGGGGACCGACACCATTCCCGTCCCGCACACGCCTCCAAGCGAGCACATCCCCCTGTCGATCCCCTCCACCCCCACAAAAAGGGCATCAATAAAAGAACTGTGGCGCAGATTGGAGAAGGCATGAGCAGATTTTCAATGGGATTTCAGGAGAAGGCACAAGGGGCAGAAATCTTTTGCTTTTGTCTGCCGTTCAAATGGGTCTGATGAGCCTCGAGCTGGAGGCTCTGCATGTCATAGAGGTCCTGATCTCTTGTGAGAATTGATTTCCATCATTTGGGGGGAGCTGTTCAGACTGAGGGTATATTCCTGCCTGGGAGAGCAAGATAAGGGCCAAATGAACTGAGACCAACTTACTGTACAAAAAAAAACAGCCTGAAAAAAGCCAAAGAGGAGGCTCTTAGGAAAAAAACAAAAACAAAAATATGTTAAGTTGTTTCACAGTCCATTCTCAAATGCAAGATTAGTTTTCAAAGAGCAGGAAGCCCTGTCCTGTTGTGACGTTTTCTCTCTGCCAAGCATTTCATCTGATTATGAGTACTTTGCAATCTGCGACAGCATGATTGATGCTCCACTTTCATGAGGGGAATTTTAACAGCACCTCTTCAGCGCTCAATGCGCACCCAATTATGCGTCTGAGCTGGTAACCTTGAATTTATGTCGCCATGGCAACAAAACCCCCGGTCATGCATTATGGATTATCATTGAAATTCTACACCCCTACCTAACATAATGAGAGCCCAGGACTTAATCAAATCAGCCCATTCTGTGTGACACAAAGTGAAGAAGGAGCTCTCATTGTATTGGGGCTGAGGCTGGGAGAAGCCAGCCAAGCAAGCAGGCAGGCAAGCAGGCAGGCAGGCAGGCAGGCAGGCGTGCGGGCGGATGGCAGACTGGGCTGTGACGGCCCCAGCAGCTGCAGGGCTCGCAGCCTGATAGATGGCTCCCATATACATCAGTGAACATATAGACAGATGGCCCTCAATGCCTGGAATTTCCAACCCAGGAAGCAGCTGTTCAGCCTAACCTCTGCTGTCCGTCTCACCTTGTTGTCATGGAACATTGAGCAGAGAAGGAGAATGTGGATGGTGACATGGTGCGGAGTGTGGTGGAGCACCACAGAGCGTCGGGTTGGGACAGGGGAAGGGGTCTGAGTCGAGGCAGGGCTTGCTGAATTCATATTAGGTGGCACTTTCTCATTCTGTCTCTTCTCTCTAAACCCCGCCTCTTGTTTTTTTTTTTTTTTAGCCCGAGGATGTAGGATCTGGGTGGCACTGCCGTTCTTACTCATGACCACATAAACAGAGGTGGAAGCCCCAAATTATTTATTCCTTCTCTCCCTCTTTGTCTCTCTCTGCCTTTCAGATGGATGACATAATTGTTGTAAATCACCACACTGGATTAATGCAATCTATTTTTCATCTCCTCCCCTTTCACTCCTGCAGGCCCAGCCTGAGTTGTTACATAAAATATTGATTGCTCTTGTGTATTTCTCTCATTGTATGTAAGCATTTTTATTAGCTAACAGGCGAGTAGAGGAAACCAGAATTGCCCCCCCTTCTCTCACTTTATATAAAAACTTTTAATAGCTCAGCAGATTTTGTTTCCCTGCATCATCCCTGCACACTACTGGGAAGCCATGGAGATTTCACCAGGGGAATACTGGAACTGGAATACAGGAAATACAAAAATAGGCTACTCTCAAGCAATGCTTAAGAAATTGTAGACGCACAGGTCTGTGAGATTCTAAAATAAAAACTTCTTTTGTGGGAAGCATGGCTTTAGTAAAGTTGCATCTGAATAATTAACAGCAAATTCTAGACACTGAGTTGGACAAACACAAACATGTTCAGTCATTGTTTCAAAAGCTGTTTAAAGATGTACTACAGATGTACATTCATCAGGACTCAGGTCACATGACTTGGATTGGAGTCAAAAAATGTAATTACTTTAGACTCAAGCCCAAAGATTAAAGTGTGTCATTTAAAGTTTGCCAAGAATCACTCCATTTCCCCTCATTTCCTGAGTCAACCAACATTAATGCTATTCATTCCCAGCAAGTCGATGATTTAATTCCCCAGATACACTTTTTTAAAAAAACAATCCAACAGCATCCAATCAAATTTCAGGAGAGAACTATGAAGAGCTACCATGACACTAGTAAATGCTGGTTGGAAAAAATAATGCCAAAGATAATTTCTTTGCATACAAAAACTATGCAGTGGTCAACAAAAAACAAATAGCAGTTTCCAAAAAATACAGATGGGGATACAACATCTTCCAACAAACTCGTCTTAACACACACATGCGATTTGTTTGTATATCTAGTATATTATGACTGTGATGTTAAAATGATAAAATATTAGGTGAAGCGCGCACTTGTTTTGGACTCAAATCTCAAAGTTTAGGACTTGGGACAGAACTTGGGACTTATCAATCTTGACTTAAGACTTGACTTGGGACTTGTCAATCCAGACTTGGGACTTGACTTGCAACTTGTCAATGATGACTGGAGACTTGATTTGGTAATTAATTTGATCCTTGTCAATCTTCACTTGGGATGTGACTGGGACTTGTCAATCTTGACTTAGGACTTAACTTGGATTTATCGGTTTAACTTGGGACATGACTTGAGACTTGTCAATGTTGACTTGGGTCTAAACTTGGGACTTGTCAATGTTGACTTGGGTCCAAACTTGGGACTTGTCAATGTTGACTTGGAACTTAACTTGAGACTTGTCAGTCTTAACCAGGAACTTGACTTGGGACTTGCTAATTTTGACTTGGGACTTCAGTGCAAAGATTTTAGACTTTTGACTTGCAAAACAAGTAACAAGTTGTTCCCACCTCTGACAAACACAAACATGGCCCAATAATGTTTCAAAACCCGTGTTAAAATATGTTCTGACCCAGCTGTAACTCACTGGTCTTATGTAAATGTATTAGATGGTAAACTCAGCACATTTTGTACCATAATGAACCATCTTCATGGTTGACCCTAATGTATCTAACCACCAATATTGTTCTGTGAACCTTCCCAGAAATGCCCCGATATAATTGGGTCTGCCAGGAATTAAAAAAGAAAAAAACTCCTCAGCTTCAAAATTGAAAACACATGATTCCCATTGACTTAGCAAGGATTTCATGTTTTGGCCGAAGCCTTATGTCACTGGGAGGAGCATCCGACTAAACGGTTAATTTGCATAACTTTTCATAGGCTCTTTTCCAAAGCAATCATGACAGTTTTTGGGATGCCCTCTCACTGGAGAAAAAAAGGGGGGAGAATGCGAGGCTTGGATGTTTATTGAGTCTATAACAACCGCTTTTTGGAAGCCAAACAAAGTCTACTGCAGGCACTCAGGCATATCAAATTTATTCTGAGCACAGCAGTGAAAAGGGACAGTCTATCAGCATCAGAATACTAATATCCAATATTCGGTGGAAGGAAAAATGAAACAAAGAGAAAAGTATTTTTGAAGTAATAGAAAAAGTTTATGTAAAACAAATGGGAATTCAGTAATTCATCTACACCCCGGGTCCTCTGCAGCTGTCTTCTATATACATCTGCATATTTCCAATAAACATAACAGGGTAATAAATGTTATTTTCTCTGAAGTAAGCGCATCACAAGTGGAGGTGTCATCTAAAATGTATTTGTGATGTGCTTGATGAAGCCTGCTCATCCCTCTGTAATGACACCCCAGCCTCTCTCATGTGTTATGCATCACATCTTGTTACCATCTTCCTCTGAGCATGGCTGTCATCGTGTGTCTTCTTAGGCCCCTCCGGAAGCATCGCATCAGCTAAAGGGATACATGGCGGAGGGGAGGGGGGTTATTAGATGCCTCTTCAACTTCTCAAACTCCAGAAGGTGTCATTCTCATCTATATTTGCTGAAGCCACCTTTTTTTCCTCCTACTGCCAGACTGACTCATTACGGAGCAGAAAGGAGACAGTGGCGAAGTAGTAGGTGTGAGAGCAGTTTGTTTGAGACCATTCTCACGATACATTATTGATGCTGTATTTTTGTTATTAGAACATCTCTCCTGCATTATGCATACCAAGTTCAGGGAGAGTACCATCTTTTACCAACCCTGGTGAAGTATGAGAACATTTTGGCCTCAACTTGAACCGAACACTTAGGAGGTTCTTCAGATTTTTTATTGAAAGTGTTCCAGTGTCTCGGTGGCATTTCCATCCATTGTGAATGCTTGCACTGCTTCTTTCATGATCGTGGCAACAAAAAAATGAGATGGAATATTTAAGATGCTGCGTCCACTCTATGTGTTGCATATAAATCACAGTCTAAAGCAAATCAGGTCAACTCAAGAAGTTCGCTCTGGATCACGCAAGGAAAATAAATAATCACTTATAAATTATGCTCCTTAAGTAGTGCATGCATAATTGAAAAAAAGGAAACATTACCATGGATTGAACCCAGGTCTTCCATAACGGTGGGATGCATTTATGGCACAAATGCCCACAGACAGCCTCTCATTGTTAATCCTCCAGAGGATCCTTGTTGTGCGTATCAATGTACGTGCAACATTGCGACACAGCAAAGCAGAGAAAGGAGCATGCATCACTGAAAAGTTACTTTGGCTCATCTTCTTCATTAATCATCAAGAGGAGGACTGAATCTATATGGAAGGACTGTTACAAACTAATGACTTTGCCTCCCTTTGTAACCTTCCTCTGACAGCTATACTATTGGGTTACAAGGAGAGTCACACTAGTGCAGTCCCCACTGCCTCATTTGCATAGAATTAATGATGCATGCATATGCAAATGAGCATTTTAAACAATGTTGATTACTGCCTATGTATTCATAGGCCAACAGTCACACATGTCTGACATGCCACTTCTGCATGTAATTTGCACCACAGTAAAGGGCAACTGGTACTGTCTCTCACGTAGGCTCATCATGGCTGCAGGCGGCGGTGATAACCACTTTATCTGTGTCTCAGCTGATGTTTATTTATTGGTCTGAATCTCTCTTCTGAGACGTGGCCATATCACTGATAATGTCAACAGAGCAGGATTAACTTTGTTATGCAGGAAAATACAAGATTTGCATTGGATTCATGGCTACATTAAGATCAGCAACAATTGACAGGTACCAAATACTGTACATGCATGTGTTCTCCCAGTATACTGGTTCCTTTACCAGTGCGCAAGGACTAAAAAATGAAGTGGAGAAAACTGCAGTTCCTCTAATTGTAACTGGAGGCTGGCCTTTAAAGTCAATCTCCATAGACCTCCATATTAAAATGCCCAACTTCACAGCAGAAATAAACATGCTTACAACCTGGTACAAGAGTTTTGGTCTCTATAGCTAATATCAACATTCTCGATCACTGTACAGAGGTGATTTTTTATGTAACTAACGTGGTGGGACGGGTCAGGTGTGATGTTTTAACGACGTGTTATATGTGCAACCCACCACTGGGAGATTTAAAAAGAAGCTGCTGGCAGTTAATGACTAACTCGAAGAAGAACAGTGACCGAAAACAAATTAGGGAGACAATAAAATCCTGCAGCTCCTTACCCTCCAAGCAGAGGTTGAAATCAACTGCCATACAACAGGGACCTTAAATGATTGTTATTTCCATGTTTATGCCCTTGTTACTGACAGTACTGGCCGACACACGTCATATGTCACACTAGGCAGACACATCAGGCCCATCATGCCTCTTCTGTTTCCAGAACTCCAGCATGCTATCTTAAATCACACGCTGGAGCAGCATTGTGCTGGCACTGTTTGGTTCTGTATAAAAAAGCAAAGCTGGCATAATGAAGCATCTCAGCTCCAGATCTACAGCTCCACCCTACTGCCCAAATATTGTCACTTCTAGCTCCAAAAATATAAGATAGCAACGGCAAAATGCCAAATTCCAGGTTTAAAACCATGAGTCCACAAACCAGTGGGTGACATTACAGTTGCTATGTCCTTTATCTATGTCTGACACACTCAAATACACACATACAGACATACACACATACAGACACACACACACACACACACACACACACACACACACACACAATACCCTTTTAAATCTACAATAGTTTTTTTTCTCCTTTAAGACAAGATGAGTCAGGATGGGATCCTGTTTTAGACCCCAGATGTTCTCAACCCTGTGAGCCTGTGGATACATCATAGCATGCTTTCATCCAGCTCCTGGCCTGCTGAGGCCCACAGAGGCCCGTGGATGCCATCCAGACCAGCCCTCTCATTCGGTTAAGGGCTCTTCAGTTGTAGGCCAACAGCACTGAGAGCCTGTGCATGTCAATCCATCCCCCTTTGTCTTCCCCCCCCCCGAGTCAGCCCCTGTTCTGAGACTGTTGCAATTCTAATATCTGCATGTCTTGCTATGACTTACCACTGCCCTACAGCAACAGTCAAGAGTGGGGAATATCTTAAAAAGAGACAAGAGATGGAGTAAACTACTTCCATATTAATATAGAGGTAGATGCTGAGAAAATGGGCAATTGCTACTTTGACAATTAGCCACTAATATTTCTATTTGTCAATACAACCAAGTGTGAAAATGAGCGATTCTACAATAAAATATTCTAAAGGACAAGGGTTGTACCATTTATTATGGGACAGAATTTGCACTTTTGTAGTCCTATTTTCCTTTTACAATCAGGGTCACAACCCCTGCTTTTACAAGGCTCTATTTTCACACGTATTACACTTTACTGTGTCAATATTTACGATCTGCTTGTAACCTACATTCACATTATATCTACGCCTTGTCACAATTTGCATTTATGGACTTACACTAAATGGCCTGTTTTACTCCTATATACTCTTATAATGGTAACTCCAAAGTCAGGAGTATTTTTATAATGCATGGGATCACAAGGTTTTGCGTACAGCACATTTCTTGTATGGGCTGACACCTATAAAAAACAGTACTGAAATCAATATACTAATGTATTTCTTCTTCTATTTTTTATCTTATTTCTGTAGCCTGACACAAAATGGTAATGAATGCTCAGGGGATGTTTACCCCATTTAGATTTCATAGAACTTGGTGTCTGCATTGATTAATGTGTGCCTAACCTATGTTTTCATTATAAGAGGAGGAGGTTGTGTGTGTGTATGTGTGTGTGTGTGTGCGTGAGTGTATTTTGGTGCTCGATGGGGGTTATATTTTGGGGTGGTATGATTGAAACCCCCCCATGCCTCTGTGTGGAGGTAATGAACCTGAAGACAAGCAGCGGCTAGCCTGAAATTTCATGCATTGAGAGAGTGTCAGGGCATACATAAGGCTGGCTTGGTCATTTGTTATCGTTAATCTTTACATTTATGGCTGCAAATATGTTATTAGGAGGCGTGTCCAGAGTATTTCACTTTGATTGGGCCATGCTCTATGACATATTGATCAGCTGAGTTGGGTAGGGGACCAGCAAGGCGGGCCAAAGTGACCAAGACCTTGACTTTGGACATCCCAAAGGCATGACCATGAATTGTCCGTCTCATATTCAGCATCCATGGTTATTTCCCTTTGTAGGTGGATCAAGGGCACGTAAAGCCCATCACATTTAGATCCACCACTAGCTGGCTGGGTGAGTAAGTGACAGCAGCATACACAGAAACCAAGATGAGGTCCGGCAAAGACCAGCAGCCTCCTCCGGATTACATTCCAGGAAATCCTATCCATCTTCATTCAAGCATTTCAGTGCTCAGTGAAATGGTATGGGAGGCTGGACCAGATTCAGATTGGTTATACGCGTTTGTGTGTGTCTGTGTGTGTGTGTACACATAAGTCATATCCAAGTCACTACGCTATTCCAGGGGCTCCTATTTTGGATAGCTCTTAACATGCGTGCTCACACCCCTCCACTGGCTGCTGAATTGAGCCCTAATAAGCTGACATGATTCCTTTATTAATCATCCATGGAAATTTTTATAGGTGAGCTGCGCCTTGCCAGGGGCCACGGGTCAAAGCCAGCAGCCCCTTTGCATTATCCTGCATACAGCTCATGTCTGCTGCCATCCAGAAACGACAGGGCCCAGGTCTCAATCAATTATACAGCAGTCTGAAGCTATAACAGCATTTGCTATTTGCTAGTTCAAGCAGCAAATCCCATGATAAAACCAACAGCAACCTATCACATGCACAAAGAAAAATGCGAGGGTTAGTTTATTAATGAACCACGTCCCGCTCACCTATTTATGCGCTGGCATTGCTCGCACCATATCCGTCTTTGTAAGTCCGAAAACAATATGCCATTAGTCATATGAAAATTCAGGGATGGAAAATTTCCAATTCTTGAAAACAAAAAGGGTTCCATATATACATGCACGGATACGTTTAGGGGCAATGTTGTGGAACTCACTGATCAGTGTCTGATGAAGGTAACATTTCTCTCTGTCTGCAGTTAGACTAATGTAAAGGGGAAAGCCATTTGGCACTCTGCACTGGTGACATTTGTGAAGATTTAGCGATTTGTGGAGGGAGACAACTGCAATAGAATGTGTGTGAATCAGCATTGCTCTACAAGGTGATGTCATGCTTGCAGCCGCTAAGCTGCTCCTGGGCTCACATGCATAAATGTGCTTGGTAATAGTGTGGAATGCATTTAATCCAAAATGCTTTGCAATGCAGATACATCACGAGCACACTTTTTTCCCTCCTTGTTTGAGACAGGGCTTTCTCTGAATTTGGGACCCTGTTGTCATCTTGGTGATTCATTATCGTACATGTGCTTGAGTTATTTATACCCACTTGCAAACATTTAGATAAGATGAAAGGAAGAAAATATACAAAAACAATCAAATAATAAACCCTAGCACAGTAATAAGTTAGAAAAAAACTGAACTCAAATCAGGAAGAAATGCAAGTTGTGATGAGCAGAGTGCGTTCCAGCCACAGGGTTTCCGAGTTGACAGCATACTTAGCCAATTTAAAATGAGGATTAAGCTAGGTGTTGACCCAGCTACCAAGGGACTGTAATCCCAATCACAACTACAGCCCATACTTTATGCTAATAACAGCTCATTTTATTAATTTTGCTATTAAAAGTGGTGATGTGTATACATATATATAAATAAATTATCATGCTAAAATGTCATCAAGATTAATGGAAAGACCAATAGACATTGCATTTATGGAAATTACAATATTACTCTTTGTAAACTGTGGTCCCTGCTAATGGATTTTATGCACCTTTATGGTAGGAAGCCTTGGCACCTAGAGAATAGAGATCAGGTGGAAATGTGCAGGTCATTATGCATCTGGACGCCCAACCTTCCTCTCTCCTTAGCCCAATGCCCAGCTCCCGGCTGTAAATTAGAAGGACAAGTTGTGAGCGACGATCACTGTTTATTGCTCTGTTTAAATTCACCCTCCATTCGGAGCGACATATTACGGGGTGTAGCTTTAAAAAGAAAAAAAAAAGAAGGCAGCATTTAATATAAATGATCTGGTGTTGATTGTGATGGATACACTATGCAGAGACACCTTGCCTTCAAGGGCATCGAGGGATAAGCTATCATTTTCTTCCTTGTACGCATGAAGGGAAGAATGACGGAGGGTCCAATGTCATCACAGTGTCTACAATAACACACCGCAACTCACACAAGCACACACAACATGATATGCAACAACAAATTGTTTTCACAGGCCACATTGTTCTGGATGGTTTGCGTATTTTTAAAATGTGGTATTAGCATTTAAACATGTTCTGAAATGAAACGGCATCTTAAATTCTCGCCTTGGAAAACTAGAATTACTGCTTCAGGGTTGTGTGACTCAACAGACCAGTCAAGTTGCACTTACAGTTTACATCCATGTCTGTGAAAACATTAATGTTTCACACACACCTTCAACCCAGCAGCACACAAAATGTATACAATTAGCACAGTTTCAAGGTGGGCACCCAAGATTATTGTCACCAATTAAGTATCTGACCAAACGTTTTCCTCTCTGTTCTTGAGATATGCTGTTGACAGTAATTTGACTTTATGCATATAAAATATCGTCACTTCATCATCATATTGTTTTAGACAATGGTATGAACTTTGCGATAATAAGAATGTGATTTCATGAGTTATGGCAAAACACATGTTTTGTGAGGTCACAGTGACTTTTGAATTGACCATCCAAATTTAATTAGTTCATTGTGGAGTCCGGGTGGACATTGGTGTCAAATAAGACGAAAGTCCCCCAAAGCCATCTTGAGATATTACGTTCACGAAAACGAGACAGACACAAGGTCACAGTGACCTTTGACCACCAAATTCTAATTATTTCATCGTCAAGTGTAAGTGAAGGTTTTGTTTGTTTTGTTTACAGGAATGAAACAGCTGAGATCACAGTCACCTTGAACTTTAACCTATGACCACCAAAATTCAATCAGTTCATCATTGAATCCAAGTTGATGTTCGTACCAAATTTGAAGACATTCTCTCAAGGCGTTCTTAAGATATTGAGTTCACAAGAATAAAACAGATGAGGTCACAATGACCTTGAACCTTAACCTATGACCGCCAAAATTGACTCAGTTTAGCGTTGAGTGCAAGTGGACATTTGTGCCAAATTTGAAGAAAATCTCCCAAGGCGTTTTTAAGATATTGAGTTCACAAGAACGGGATAGACGGACAACCAAAAAACATAACGCCTTCGGCAACGGCTGTCGCCACTGCGGAGGCTGAAAAATGGCCCTGTGTGTGTGAGGGAGCAACAGCAAACAACAGGCCCCTCGCTCTGCTGGTGAGTGGGTGACCTTCTGTCACATATTCTGCTGAAGCTCCAGCAAGTTTTAGTCTCAGTAGTGTTTTACCTCCTCTCACCTTTGCTGATATTTCAATAAAGAGAGCCAAAGTGACCCAGCTTTATAAACCTGTGCTCAGCATAATAAGCCTATGTTACGATTAATGAGATACCCAGGGCATTATTTGTTATCTTATATATCTTATTGATTGCATTGTCTTTCATCTTTGCAGCCGTGCTCTCTCTCTCCGTCTCTCTGACTCTCTCCACCAACTCTCTTTCTACCCCCTGGCAGTCTGTTTTTGCTCTCTCCGTCTCGCTCACTCGTTCTTTCCCCTGAGCCCACCGTTCTTGGTTATATAGGAGTTGTTGAAGGTTGAATAGTCATGGCATGCAAAGTGCAAGCTTGTATAACTACGCCTCCATTACCTGCAGCGTGTGTGTGCTAATAAGTCATCTTAAGTCAATGACCCGTACATATCAAGCTTCTTAGAGTAGCGATCCAGGATCACTGCCCATGCAGGTCCCCTTAACCATCTTATTTATAACACACTTCAAAGGCTCAACTGATTCTCGATCAGGCCTCCCACTTTGAGGTGTCTGGTAAAAAAGACCAAGCGGCTGCAGGGGAATTGACTCACACACACACACACACACACACACACATGAATATACATGCACACACATACACGCACGTGCACACCCTTCCGCACAAATACTGCCTTAAGTGTTGATTGACCTCGTCTCAGTTCCAGGATATGAGAGTGACGCCTGCAGGAAGCTGGACAGCCACATTTTGTTTGATCACATCCAGCCACGCGGCTGATGGCAAATTCCAAACGTTGTTCATTTATCGAAGGAAAGCTTTGCTCGTTTAATGGAGGCAGAGAGGATTGGAAGTGACACAGCATAAACAGGAACTGTCAAACAATTAAACAGTGTAAACATCACAGATGAGCCACTGATGAATTTGGCTGTCGGAAGCCATTTAGCGAGGCTAAGCCAAGTCGCCTGAAAGGTGGTTTTATCTGCCCGTCCTCCCATCTGTGACAGTTGCTCACACTGACTCAGACAGATACTTTTAAGAATCTGCATGAATGACATAACTGGAAATGTGAAGGACTGTGTTTAAACTTAATAATGTGTAACAGTCAAGCTTAAATGTAGCATGTTTGCTCAGACGCTGCCTTTTGAAGAATGAGTGATCGTCTTGCGCTGGTAGAGCATGGGAATTTGGGAATATGCAATGTAAGCACTGCTACTAAAGCTATTAACCTTGACACCATTATGCAAAGTGGAGAAGAATGACACTAAATAGAAAAAAAGACTTACCCTAATAGAAAAATTACAGGGAAAGCCCTGAGCAGGTAAGAGTTCTTTGAGTGAAACTGAGAGAAACAGGAAGGAAGAGAAAAGTATTGTTGATATCAACAAAATTCCAATGA
Organism: Plectropomus leopardus; assembly: GCF_026936395.1. Lineage (NCBI taxonomy): Eukaryota > Metazoa > Chordata > Actinopteri > Perciformes > Serranidae > Plectropomus > Plectropomus leopardus. The sequence continues at coordinate 16,483,374 of NC_142189.1, read as the reverse complement.
AGCAATGAATATTAATGCAGAGACGCGAGGTTTCTTTGTGAACGCCCTGCATCTCCGTTGTATGTTTATGATAAATGAGCGCTCCTTCTCTCTGTGTCAGGGTCCCCTGACCGACAAATAGCAGGCTAATGACAATAGCCACAACATATGGTAATGGACCTTCACAATGCTCTACTATCAGTGACACCTAGAACCTGCAGGGCTGCTATTCATGTGAACTATACAGCCATCTTCATATTTAGTGTCGACTGTGTATTGTTTAGGATGATTGAGTATCTGATTACCATTTTATTTGCTGCTGGCCCATTGTAACTCACTGAATGAGAACATTTCCATACACAAAAACTAGTGTGAGGTAATTCTGTGAGGACCTTCTGTATTAGCTTTGGATCTTTACAGCATTTAGTTAAAGCTATTACAACGATGTGATGAACATGGATTTGGCCAATGACTATAGATGTTCGACAATACAGATCATCAAAAGGGAAGCAAAACTATCTCAATCTGCTGGCTGCAGTGAAGGTCAAAAACCACGCCCACTCTATGTTAGCAGATGGGACATGGGCCAAACTAATAAAAACAAAGTACATGTCAAATAAATTTTACCCAAAGATGGTTTACGGCGCTGATATGTGTTTAAGTACTCATTTTTCCAATGAATTTGGTGTTAATTACTTATTTGATGCTTTAAAGAGGGAGTGTGATGTAATGACTTACAGCAGTGGGTGTCAAGAGGTGTCCTCGCAATCAGATGTGTTGCTTGCAGTTGGGTTGGACAGGTGCTGGCGGTGGCGTCCTCAAGGTGGTCTCAGGGGGGATATGATACAGCTGCTGGTGCCCCACTTGCTCCCACCTGGAAAAAAATAATTGGAGAACAATATTACTTTCTGTTAGAGGCTGTAGAGCTATCCTTTTTTTAAACTAGCCTGATGGTGGTATATTGGACAAGCTAAGACATCCATTGTTTCCATCCATGTGGACATAGCTAGTTGGAATTGAGGTCAAATAATGCTCAAACTTTAGGCTAAATTTTGGCAAGGGAACAACTACCACTTTGTTTTCTCTTGAACTCTCAACTCAAAATATCTGAATGACAATGGGTTCTATGGGTTCCCACAAGACACCCATAACCTATTGAATATTTTGTTTCTTAAAATCAATGTAATCTTTCAATCTGAAGCTGTACATTAGTTATTTAAAGAAAACAGGATTGCTGTGCAACTCACAGTGTTAATTGTACCATTATTAGTCTACACATATCATGTAATTAGTAATGTTAGCTGTAAAATAAGAAACTGACGCATATCATTATGTTATTTCTTAACTCTCCATACTTTCAACTGGCCTATATACTTCAACAGCATAACTGAATCCCTGAAATCAGTTATGGCTTTGAGTTTTGGTGTGCCACCCCAACATTTTTAGTGGCCCCATCTGGCCACTCCTACAAAAAAATTCTGGGGGCGCCACTGTCACTACTGCGAAGACTCTTGCTTCAAATGACAACACCTGCAGGACACTTTTTTTTTACAATTTTTGTACAATGGGAGGAGGTGGAGATGGATCAGTTATCTTTCTATACAGTTTATGACTTTGACCCAGATGTTTACCAAGAGTTTACAAAGTCTTGCATGTATTACTTATGTATCTTTTGTGTAAAATCAATGAGGAGTTTCTGTAACCACAAAAAAGCTTGAATATTATGCTGTGCACCTGGGTTTCATATGAGAGGACATCTCCCCTGGTGAATTAAGATCATCATGCCCATACAGTATATCTCCCAAGCTTTGGGATTAACTTTTTAATCTTCATTTTAATTCTACTTCAAACATCCTAAAACAGACCCACACACATACACATGCATGCAATACCTCCCAAAACTCTCATCTACACCCCATCTCCCAGTAGGCAGTGACCAGAATCCTGAATCCCCTCTTAGCTGTGTGTGAAATGTAGAATAGCCCTCCTCTCCCCTGCGCTAATCCAGGCCCGTCCATCCCCACAGCACTGGCCTGTGACAGATACAAAGTTACAAAGCTGCTAATCTCAGCGCCCCTGTAGCCTGAGGGTCAGTGGGGAGCTCCTCTGCCTAAGCAGGGCCATCCTGGGAGGCCAAGACGGCAGATAGCTAGGCCTCAGCCCTCAGCGCCGAGCCCTGCCTGTCGGATTAATGCACCTAGAGGGACATGGTGTTTCTGATGGGCCGTGGGCTCGCAGGATCACAGGCTCACAACACACGGGACTTGAGTAGTTATTACAGGGGAGAGCTAGAGATGTGTGCTATCACACTGCTCGCGTCCAATCCACCGGCACGTTTCTCAGAGAGATAAAGACAAATGGGAAGAGGGAGAACAACACAGCCAGATAGATACTCCAAGACATAAACATACAAAGAGTATGTTCTGTTTACATGTCGAACTTGTAAGTGTGAATTCAGCTTGAGGGCAATATGCAGAATATTAAAGGAGAACTCAAATTGTACATTAGCAGAGAGATGCATGTTCCTGTCCCTTCCCTGAAGGATGCAGCAGTGCACTTATATGATAATGGAGAACTAATTCAATAATTAATGGTGATAACCATCATCAGCAGCCCAAATCGATTCTTATCTTTGCCTGTGTTGAGCAATGCTACATTTTTAATGTTCTTGTCATTTTGATTAAGATCATGTCATTGCCTTTGTCCTCGCTTATAATGTGAGTCAGAGAGCTTGGAGAGCTAGTTTTCTTTTATGTGTGTGTGTGTGTGTTTAATTAGGCTTACCCAACACATAATATGCTTTATTCAAAGCCATCATACAGATTCTTGCCGTACAGAGCATAAGTGCTTTATGGGATTTAAAAATATATACATATCCATTAAATATGTGTGTGTGAAACTGTGTCTATGACCAGGGCTGTGGTGGTAAAATAAAGTGTGGGTAAACCCGACCTTACCGCAGCTACACAAGCCTCGGTTTTAAAGTATATGAAGCGGCACTCCAACTCGCATGGTGTTTATTACAGTCATAATGGATTAACAACATAATGTTGTGAGGATATACAGTAGGTTATGAGCTATGCAGTTTACAACTAGAGCTTAATATTAAAGCAGCAGCTGAATGGATGGTAAAAGCTGATCCAAAAATAATTTTAGCCTCACATATGTGCTAAAAGCTCATTTCCACAGTTTTGTTTTGTATCTTTATTTCCATTGGCATATAGGCTATATGGAGCAAGCCCCTTGTGTTCAATGCAAGGAAATGCATCTCTTCATGGATAGATGAATTCCCCACAGCAGAAGTGGCAGCAAAGATGATTTTGAGTGTTTTTTCACCATCCGATCTTGTGTAATATACTCATGAAGCATTACCGCGATGAAAACAGGGTAATACATGGAGACGAATAAGTAATGTAAAGTGTTTGCTGGCTAAACATGCCGTCAGACCTTTTACATAGAAAGAAAAACATAAATAGAGCTGCGTTGCATTCATCAGTCTGTCAGGTAATTCATTTTTACTCTAAATTGATTCCTTGATCAATAAATTAGCCAACTGAAAGAAAATTAATTGCTAACTATCTTGATAAACATTTAAATCATTTTCTTCTTTTGTGTTTATTTCTATTTCTATTCGACTTTATTTAATTTTTGAGATTTTCCTGCATAGATTACTTTCACTTTTAATACTTTAAGTACATTGGCTATTCCTACTTTTACTTGAGTAACATTTTAAATGCAATGTAACAGAGTATTTTCACTGTGTAGCACTAGTACTTCTACTTAAGTAGTAGAACTTATACTTCTTCCACCATAAATGCTGCATAAATGCTGTGTCAGAATGAACAGACGTCTCGAAGGTACAGCCCTGCTTTCTGCATGTTCCTTACCCAATATTTATGAACCGCTCAGTCGTTGATGATTCTAAAAAAATCAATGAACCATCGGAGGCAATTATTCCATTTTGTTGACCATTAAGATTAGGTTGCAGGTGAGAACTCTGAAGGTTAGTACGCTATTTAGCCAGCTTATTCCTGTTTCAAATCATGCAAATACAACCTGAACTGACACACACACACACGATTGCACACTAACACACCTGCACCTGAGCAGGCAACACAGCAGCATCAGTATCCTGTGGTAGATTCGCACCAAATGACTGGAACCCTGAGGGCTCAGGCAGCCATGATGAGGAGGGATTAGGAGTGGTGGGTTGTCAGCAGGATGCATTTGTGAGTGAGCGTGTGTCCGTGTGTATGTTTGTGAGTGTGTAGAGAGAGAAATCAAGCTGTTTCGCTATCACATGCTTGCTGAATCTGGTGGGTGGAGGCTTTTAAGGCCCACAGATGTCCTTGCACTTGAAATCCTGAAATCTGCTCTGGAAGTGATGAGGTATTAGAAAGGGATGCACAGGTAAATCAGGTCCGAGGTCTCAAATAAATGTCAGCGAATGAAGCAATTTCGTGTCATAATCTTGGCAAAAAAAGTGGATTCCATTATTCCCATTCGCATGTGCAGCTTCTAGGATGCTCACACTATTACAGCAGCTTTTATATCACATCCATATTCAAATATCAATTCCTCTCCAACCAACGAGTTAAATGATAGAATGTCAGCTACAGAGGATGCTTTTCGGTGTCTCAATTGTAACCCTGTTTCATATTCATAAACTCTCCACATGACATTTTCCCACTCTTGTGTGATATCCTGTGTCCACACGGCACTCCTGTTTAGAGTGCCTTCTCATCCAAGCTCTAATTCAAAGCCCAAAATTATGGCTGAGTTAAATGTTCTGTTCCTAATGCACTGAAATAATGCTAAATTACAGATGGCTGGTTTTATTTGTGTGAATAAATTTGTGAGCTTAATGGTTTGTAAAACATGTTTTCTATGCATAGTTTACAAACAGGGAAGGATGCTTGAATCTGTGTTATTCCATGAAACACAATTACCGTTAATTTAAGCAACATACAACAATTAAGTGAAGAAAAAAAAAATTCTCCTGCTGCGAATTGGGAAAATAATTCCATGAACAGCTAAGACTTGATTTCTGTGCTGATCAGAAACCACTGAAGCATTCTGTCTTTTTCTGGCAACAAAACACACCGTGGCTCTCACCCAAATGAGCTGTAGTAGTGCACAACCTATGAACAGCTCCCAACCATAGCTATAAATAAATAAATACATATTGTCCATTTAGAATGACGATGGTAAATGCGTACCATATCTGATCACTCTGTCTCAAAATTATATCTACTCCTAACAGATGGGAAAACACTGCCCACAATTAGGCAGCACATGGCCAAGATCTGTCCATTTCTGGAAAGTAAAGCTGACATATTTTCCAGTTATCTGCCAGTATCTGACATTAATCTGGCAATAGAAAAAAGCATTTGGCACGGCCTCCTGTGCCCATAGTGGTGCGTGCTTCCTGTCTGCATCAACGGATGATACTATATCTGGGACCATATCTTTTCGCTTATTTTGGAGTCAGAGAGACAATCAAAACTTTGATGTCAATGTGAGGACAACCTGTTGTCAAAATCATTCCCCAAAGCATCTGAAGAACAGCCAAGGTTTCCCACACATGCATTTGTGGCAGCCTGCCACGATTGAAACATCTGCAGGAACGTGCACTGATTTTATATTTTTAGAGGTGGACAGTTCATATACTAGGAGTGTGGGTGAGGGTGTTGATATTCATGCGTTATTTTTGTGTGGTTATCGCGTCATCACAAGGACACCAAGAATCACTTTTTTATTATATAAATTATTAATATCACTGATTTTTTAAATTAAACTAAAATTCAATTTGAACTAAATTTAGAATAATAAAATCGATCCACTAGATACATTTTGCTGCAATAAAAGGACGGTTTGAGATGAACAAACTGAAATGTTATCTTATTACATAATAAGTTATCTAAAAGGTAACAATAAATTGCAATATATTGCAAAAAAAGTTTAGCGCAATACTCAGCATATCGGAACACATTTAAAATTCTAATGATATTGTATTTTGGCTTATGTATCGTGATAATATCGTATCGTTGAGCCTCTGGTGATTCCCATCCCTAGCATATATTCAAAGATTATATAAACAAAGAATACACTGTTGTTCTTTGCACCACACTCTGAGCGCAGACCATACTCTGGGCACAGACGGAGCAAGTAGAATGCCTGGCGCAGTGAAAATAAAAATGAACTATTCCACAGCACTAGCTGCTCCTCTCATCCATCGATTTGATCAGCTCTATGCAGCAATTATTCACCCCACAACTCGAACTCCTAAAACTGCTGCTGAGAAAAAAAAGAACTCATGACCAGTTCCGTCTGTGCTCTATTCACGGACCCTCAAAAACATCCGAATATAGAGAGGTAGAAATATAAAAGTAGGTAAAGTTTAATAAAGCACGCAGGCACACAAGTTTAAAAAAACGTTGTTGTTCTGTGATCTACACTGACAGCTGTCAACAGGCTAAAGAAAAATGCCAAACTTGAATGCTTGGAAGTTCTGCGGTCCTTGTTTGCACTGAGCACCCCATACTGGATTTGTCAATTATTTACATAAAGAATGATACAAGAATTATATATCAATTTATCAGCATTACAATTTCTGACATGCTAAATGTGCAACGTTGTTGACAGTGACAGTCCAGAACGTGGGGGTCGGCTGGTAAAGCAGACTTGATCAAGATTGAGCATTGCAATAATCAAACACCATTGGACACAACACCTGCTAACACTGCAGAGATTTCAATCGTTCCCACATGTGAGAAAGATGGGCACTACGTGATCAGCAGAGCAGGGGTGGTGTGGTAGGGGTGGGAGGTTATGCCCACCCCCCCTTCGCCGCCCACACCAGTTGTTCCTGACACACTCATCTCACACCACACAACAGAGGAAAAGGGGGAGTTTCAGGCAACCGCAAGGAGTCTTTTATTTTTAGTTAATGATTGAACAAACAATCGTAGCCTCAGAGCTGTGCCCTCTGGTGGGTGTGGCCACCCCTGAGGCCGGGGAGCTGCTCTCTAATAAGCATCCTTTCACACACAAAAAAAGCCCAATATTTGCTCAGCAACTGGAGGAGGAGACGGAAGAGCCGTTAGGGAGCAGGATATTGGTTGGCTATGACAACGCACATGAAGAAAAAGCAGGGCTGGGGGGGGATGGATGGATGGAGCGACAGAGAGAAAAGGGGGGGAGAAAAGGGGATGGTGCACTAAAGGAGGAGGAGGAAGGGGATGAAGTAGTGGTGAGTGCTGATGGTTGGGCAGGGGGCCTTTTCTGCCACATATAGCACTATGAGGAACAGATGGGGCCTGATAAATCCTGAAAGGGAGGCATTACCTGCCCAAGTCACCAAGCAGCCACAATTATCACAGGGCTCTGGGTTCATTGTCAATTAGAGTGGCAGTTAAAGCCAGGCAGCAGCTGTGGCAGATGGCTTGGATCCAGAGAGGCTGGGGGAACCGGGACAGAGGCCAGCCCCCAGGCTCCCTCCATCTCTCCTCCTTCTTTTCTCTCCATCGCTCCTTCTCTTTCTCTAATACAGCAAGCTTTAGAGGAGGATCTACTTTTTTATTTGGTGTGTGACAGAGAGAGAAAATGAGGCAGAGTGAGGAGGAAGTGTGCAGCAAGGACCAAACACACCACTCATTAGAGAGATTGCAGGAAAACAGTGTTGTCTGACATGGATTTTTTTTTGTGTGTACAGCGACTGAAAAAAAAATCTAATCTCATATCTAGAGAACAGCATCTTTTGTGATGTCGTCAGCAAATAGCAGCATTTATTATATGAGAGAGCAATTAGTATTTTCCATTTTTTTGCGGTTATAGTAAATGTCTCAGCTAACATTCTTGACCACAATAACTAATTTATGGAGGTGAGCTCAGAATCAATAGAGAAGAGGAGTTGTCCCACTACAGCATTAGAAGAATATACAGCAGAGATACTTAACTTGCTTTGCCTGGTGGCCCCTTCTGTAAAACAGGAGGTCTGGGGCCAGTCGCAGCAGGCCCATACACATTTCTAGGATTTTAAGATGTTTCTCGGACTTTAGGACATTTCTAGGATTTTAGGTTGTTTCAAGGATTTTAGAAAATTCTAGGATTTTGGGAGGTTTCTCTGATTTTCGGACATTTCTAGGACTTTAGGAAGTTTACAGGAATTTAGGGCATTTCCAGGATTTCAGGATGTTTCTAAGATTTTAGGACATTAGGGGCTTAGCTAGGACCTCTGTCAGGGGGTGCGTGGCACTTTTTTGATAACTCTGGCACCTTCTGTATACTGAAAGCACAAAACTGATTCCCAGTCTGAATCACTTCATTTTTATTGTGGATTAAAAAATGGTTGGGGAGTAATCCGGCATCGTTATGGGGACCAGATTTCGCCCGCGGGCTGTAAATTGAGTATCGCTGATATACAAGCTTTGTCAACTGGAGCACTAATTCACCACATACATGCATATGGTTACAGTTGCTGTTTATTGCAAGTGCATTTTCACTGCCAGGATTCTGCACTCAAACAGTGTTGGAGAACGAACAAAACCAAAATGTGCCTTCGTGGATTTGATTATGATTATGATTCCCTTTATGGTGGAAGCAAGAGACTCTCTTTGGGCTTGAGTTTAGGTTCCAGCTCTTTTTTTTGTTTTGTTTTTTTTCATTCTGTTACCCGTTTCTGTGGTTGTGTGCCAACAGTGGGCCTTGCCATCTTGGTGAAGTATTTGGGCCTGAAGGGCAGCCTTTTGCTGAGTTTGTCCCCATGATCTTCCAAGCAGTCTCCCCCAGCCGCCCAGCCTGAGCCAAGGCTCACCAGCAGGCTTCACTTTCAGCAAGTACCACCATTCATCACCAGGCAGGGGTGCTGGAGGGGGGGTTAGGAGGGGGTACGGCAGGGGGCCAGTAACGGGGCAGTGTGTGCCCCTCACCCCTCCTCTTTTCTTCTCCACAGGCTGCTAAGAATATAGGCCTCTGCCACAGACAGCAGACACACTCCTCTCTTACACGCCTTACAATGGGGCTCCAAATTTATTCAGGGGAGGAGAGACCTGCTCCCTTCTATTGCTCCCTTGCTCCCTCACCCTTGTCTCTTGCCCCCTCCTATTCTGCTTTTTTTCCCTCCCTGTCGCCCTCTTCCCTTGACTGTCCTCCCTCATCCCTTTCCCCTCCGCCTTTCTGGTCCCTCTCGCCCTTTTCTCCCCACTGGGGCATCATTCCTCCTACTTTGTTCCGCCAGTCCCGGGCCCAGCGTCTGGGCTGTCCTGATAGCAGAGAAGAAGTAGCAGCCTATCCATCTGCGTGCCCGGGGCCTGCCAATGAAGAGAGAGGAGCAGAGGTCCTCATTCATAACAATAGCCATTAACAATGCTAACAGCACTGCTGTTGCTGCTGTAGAGGCTAGGGAGCGAGAGGTTGCTGGGACTGGGACAGGGGGTTGCAAGGGCTGGGACTGCAGGGGCCAGACAGTGAAGTATGAGCGGGGGCCTGGGAGGGCCTGTCGCCAGGCAGAGTTGGAGATTGCAGAGATCCGATAGGTTTACGGGACAGACAGCGCTCTAAAGCATGTTGTTAGGGCGTTAAGCAAGCCCTCAGAGTCTCCCAGGCCTGTAAAGAAATATTGATTTGCCTGTGGTCAGACAGCATGTGAAGTCCTGTCCATGTGAAGCTAGCCGCTCTCTCATATTGCCTTGTGGCTTCATGCCCAGTTATTTAGGAGTCTGCAGTTCAACAGTGGTTGCGTCAGATGCTGTGCTAAGGTTTTATTTTTTAAAAGATTCTTAAAAAGTGAAACAAACAAACAAACAAACAAAGAAAACTGTCCGGTGTGTAGGACTTAGGGGGATATATTAGCAGAAATCGAATATGAGAATATTTTCTTTAGCGTATAATCACCTGAAAATAATAATTGTTGTGTTTTTGTAAGCTCAGAATGAGACATTTATATCTACAAAGGGAGCAGTCCTCATTTATGGAGATCGCCATGGTTTAACGCCATGTTTCTACAGTAGCCCAGAATGGACAAACCAGACACTAGCTCAAGACAGGGCCATCACTGTTGTCAGAAGCCCGTCTGTGGCATTCAGTGTCAGGAAAACACAGATTTTTTTTTAAAAAAACAACATGAAACTGAAAGGAATAGACCTCTGCGAATAATTAAGTTCTAAAAACTTCCTGAACAAAGAACACTAAAGGTATTCTAACTGGGAGAAGTTAATTTTAAAATTAGCTGGTTGAAATCTGCAATCCTCTCTGCTATATGCCACTAAATCCCCCTAAATCTTACACACTGGACCTTTAAAAAAAAAAAAGAACATAAAAGAGATTTTTTTTTCACTTGATTTAAAAAAAATAGACAAAAGTAGACTGCATAGCAACACTAAAGAAAATGTAATTTACTGAGCAGGTACTGCATCAGCAAAAACTACAGTACAATGTGGGTGAACTTACTGACAGTCACACAATAGCTGTAATGATGCCCAAGTAGGCCAAATTTACCTCTGGTACTTTCCCGGCTTCCCTCCTGAGTTTTGACACATTTTCACATTTATCAGGAATGCCTATCTGTCTCCAGTAACAACAAAAGGCACCCCCTCCAAAGAACAACACGGCATGGAGCCTCCTGTGAAATGGTTACAGTATAGGCCCTCCCTCACCATGCCTCTCATCCCTCCAATCAAACTGTCAAAAAAGCACAGTCCTTTGTACCGAGTGTTTTAATTAGATTTGGATGGATTTCAAATCTGCTCTTGTTTCCTGGAATGATTCTGAGTGAAAGAAGAAACCCTACAACAAGATTAAGCACTAATCTATCCTTTAGTTACAGCTACTAAAATCTGTCCATCTGCCCATCCATTCAAACACACGCTGGAGCTTTTGTAGTTATTTAAATTTGCATGCTCTCTGTTTCTTTTGCAGACACAGAAATAATTCCTCAAATATATGTAGAAGTCATAAGGGGACATTAAGAACATGCAGCAGATTTATAGTACATTCATGTGGTTTGCATCTCTTTAAAATTTTTTTTTTTTAAAATGTTAGTCTTCTAAGCCACAGGTTCCCAACCTCGACCACAATTTGGGGTCGCCAAATTTTCACAAGGCCTTTTTAATTTTAAGGGGAGTACAAAAACCTTTTTGGATATATATATATATATATATACATATATGCAGAGAGACTACATCTCAGCTTTTGATTCATATTGGAGAAGATAATTAAATTAATAAGTATTAAAGTTTTGATCCTGTTTAACAATGGTACATGGCCCCGAGAGGGTCATAAGAGTTACTGCAGGGGGACCACCAAATTATTGCTTGGCATTATTTTTTGTTCAAGTTCTTTTTTTTCATAAATTAAAATCTGTCTGAAAATACACATTGACCTATTCTAACATATTTTGATTTTGCAACAACTTTTCGTTGTAAAAGTGGATTTTAGATATATTAGGTAGCCATCTACTCATATAGATAAGCGTAAGATTTCTCGGTGCCCTCCACATGTACGTTTAACCATAAAATATATAAATATACAAATTTATCTAAAATTATTATTTCATTAGCACCATGTACGATGTATGCAACATAAAAAAGTATGTTTATATAAAACACTTAAGGCCAACCTACATGGTATTGTTGGCCCAGTTTAATATACAACTTAATTTTAAAGAATATATATAGTAGGAAGTCCCCGCTCTGTCTCTCTTTTAACTAAAGGGTGCTTGGCCAGAAAAATGTTGAAGACCCCTGGGTTAGATTATTATTGAATATATTACATTTAAAAAAATCTTACAGGTTAAGGGCATGGTGAAGACCTGACAGGAAACTACTGACCTATAGCCTTCACTCTCTACTAAACAGCCTAATCCTGCATGAGAAAAATACGCAGATAAAAACTGACAAGCCTGTAGAAAAATGGCCAATGGTCAGGAATGACAATTGTTCATATATATACATACATACATACATAAGTATCTACACAGATAATTGTACAAAATGTTCCCACAAGAGAAAAAGAGATCCAGTTCATAGGTGAGTCAGGGGGGTCGTCAGTTTACTCAATGAGAGAAAAGGGGTTCCTTAAAAAAAAAAAAATCTTGGTAAACACTGCTGTAAGCCACCACTTGTGTGCAGGCAATCTACACTGGTGTGTGTGTGTATGTGTGTAACTTAACTTAATTAATCGGCTGTATTGCATTCTTCCATCCCTCCTTCATGCAGTATGGTATAGGTATACACTTGATCCTCTCAATGTGCTTTCATCAATATAATTGAATTTGTCCACAGGGCAGTGAAACATACTGTATACCATCAATGATTCTGATCAATATGATCCTGTTATGGCAACTTATTCTAGGTGGCACAATCAATACGGCGCATCGTCAACATCGCTGTCTTCCAGACTAATAGTCCTCAGTATCCAATATGGACTTCAGCAATCTTTTTTCCAAGACCTTTAGTGGACTCACAATACAAGATAAAAGTGTAAATGCGTGTAAAGGTATGGACAGTTCTCAGTAATGTAGCAACCAAAGCATAAAGATTTCCCCTCACAGTGTGTTTGAACTGCTTTAACTGGTGGGTAAACAAGTTGATGGCTCACAAGGAAATTGCCTGGAAACCTGACGCAGACTACGCATAATTTGCTGACAAAATTGTCAATGAGTTAATGATCATGGAGAATTGGCAGAGCGTCGCAGCTTTTCAATCCATCTCTAATGCTTTCATTTCTATTGGCAGGCGCTGATCTCTCTCCCCTCGGTGACAACAAAGACCAACACAGAAACTGTCTGCTGATCACAGAATGCACCCAGACTAAACTGAAATCACTTCACTTGCTGTGAGGCACATGTCTGAATCTGCCTCCAACACCATTTCGGGTTGAAGTTTATGTTTGGGGCTTTTCAATTGATTCCAGTTTGTCACAACAGCAATACTAAGCATTGGTTCTACTGTGTGACCCTCTGCTGGAACAAATACAGGAGCATGTTTGTCTATGAGTGGAAATTCTTGATTTAATTATTGTATTATTAATTAATATTAGTGAATAACTAATGACATACATTTTACAGTGCAGAGAAGAAGAAGAAAGGCAAGAGAATAATTCAATATTTGCACAGAAAATGCCATTTGAAGGTGAGATCAAATTTTTCAAATTTTTGTCTGATCATCTCATTGATAAAGGAAGGTAACAGCCATGGCGACTGTTGCATGGGCGAGTTGCTGCATCCTGGGCTTGGCCCCACCCAAGACAACTGCGACTGGTTTTAATAAATACAAACAAACAAGAACATTTTCCCACAGTAGAAGAACTATAAAGCTTGCTTCCAGACACTTCTCTAGTGCTGTGGATATAGGTCTTGCTAAGTAAGACTTAAGGCCCAGACACACCAAACCGACTTCAAAGAACTAGCGGCGATGAAGCCGAATAATGTGTTGTTGTCTCACGTTGCCTGTGTCTCAGCCAAAAAGTTTCACATGAACACATTGCAATGGCTACAACTGACAATCAACTAGCAGGAATGTTCTGCGCGTGCATGGGAGGAAATAACTCTCCATACGAGCAGACGGCTGCAGAGTGTCCTCATCATTCAAAAGGGCAAACCTGAAGACTGTCACGGCACTAGTTAACCAGGTAGCACATAAAGAACGAAATCCAGTATTGCAGAAACAAAGTATATTCACCACACACCATCAACCAGTACCACAAACCATCAGGAACGTTTCTGCTGAGGAGCTCAATGGCCAAAGAAAAAAAAGAAAAACCTCATAAACCAGAGTATTTCAATCTCACTCCTCTTTTTTTACTTTACACACTTTTGTTTCTCTTCTTGTATGCTGAGCAGAAACACTAATCAGACTGATTTCATTCACCAATGGGCTCCACTGTCTCCGACACTGACTTATGCTGATTCATGATTCATGCTGAATCGGTGAAAGGAAGCCAACCAGGGCCAACAACATGGGACGCACCACAGAGACTAGGGCAACAGACACTCACCGTTGGCCCAATTGAGAGCCAACCGTCAGCTTGGTGCACAGTGCAGAGTGGCCAAGACTAATGCTAACAGGTAACCTGGAGGGTGGGCATCGGGCACTATGTTTCTGCATGTGTCAGCAAAGCCAACAGAAAATAAAACTTCAGACATTTACATCGCAAAACTTCAAATTTCACCACCTCGGAATGGATAGTGCTTTGAAATGCGGCGCTAAAGCTCAGTGAGTCAATGGAGTGCCAAGCTGAAGGAAAAGTGCTTTTTGTATATCCTGTCATTTCGCTTTTTTTTTTTTCTTAAAAACTGACCAGTTAGTTGGTAGTTAATGTCTGTCAGGGAAACCAAAACTAACTGCAACTGACATTCCAAGTAGCAAAGAAAACAGAACATTTTCTTTCTCCATAAGAAGTAAAAACTCACCTCTCTTCTACTTTTGTCAGGCCAAATCTCTCCTCTTATACTTTCTTTACACACTGTTGTTAAAACAAATCATCTTTTAAATGTGCATACTATTAATAGATTTAAAAAAAAAAAATCTTTTTCTTCCTTAACTTACACGGCCACCTAGGTATTCTGAAGAAAATTAAAAGTTACCATCTGTTCGATGCCAAGAGTCGATATGCATTTGCTTTGCGTGCTGTGTAATGCTCTGGTGGCTGGTTTGTTCACGCACCTGACTGCTTATTCAGAGCCCAAAATCCTCACAGGTAACGTGAGATTCATTATTCAAACGCTTAGAAGCAAATTATTTTCTTACTTGTAGTAGCTAACGGCTGTGTTTTCTTTCCTTGGACATTGTCAACAGAATCCGACTTCGACCCCTGAGGTAAATGAGAGCTTGGATATTCCATCAAAAGTGGAACTATGTTTTGAGACGGGCTGCACCCTGTAACCCCAAACCTCTCCTATCAGTGCAGGTCGAGGATAATCCACGCAGACATTCTGGCTCCTTATAAAAAAAGGAATGTTGGCAAGAGAAATGTTATTGCTTTTAGATTATTATGGCAGCTGATATTTGTGGAACATCAGGGTCTTTAAGAAAAAATCAATATCTATATCACTCCTCCTAGCCTGCTTCTTTACACCCCCAACCGTGACCCCTGCCACTTCTGTCTAACCATTTTAATATGGAGAAACATGCACACACAAAATGCATGGCTCCATAGACGCAGTAAATAAACGTATATCATAGACTTAATGATATAAAGCAGTCGCAAATAACAACCCACATCATTTAAATAAACATGAGCAACTAAACTGCATTAACACATCAAATTATATTGATATATTGACCAATGTATGCTTGTTCTTTCTGCAAGTCCCCGTAAATTGGCTTTAGGCCAGCCTTTTTAGGTCAGAGGGTGACTTATTGCTAGTATCAAAACTGCAGGGCTGACCCTTTCACACAGAACATGAATACAGAAGACACGCGCACAGGCGTGGTCCAAATGGGACTTGAATTCCTGCCTGTTTGTCCTTCCACTCTTTGCCCTCTTGTAATGTGTTCATCTTCTCAGCATACATAATTTAATTCACTGTCACATTTAAATAGAGGCAAAATAAAACATGTAAAAACAGTGACCCTGTTCAAAAAAGGTGCAACGCTCCTCACTGTACCTGTTTAAAAATGCAGGTTTTATTTTTGCCCCTGGCTCATCGAAACAAGCGAGAAATATGCTTTAAGTTTAAAAAAAATATATAAAAATCTTACATTATGGGAAAATGAGTATTTCTGTCACTTTTTTTCCTGAATCAACCCCAGCATTGGATTTGGTGCAGCGGCTGACACTACTCAATAACTGTAAGCTCTTGATACATGTCATAAAGCATGAACTCTGTCTGCTGATAATGAAGCAGGTGACTGCTGTATGGCTTCAGAATGGTCTCAAATGCACAGTTTAATGACTCTGTGTGTGTGTGTGTGTGTGTGTGTGTGTGTGTGTGTGTGTGTGTGTGTGTGTGTGTGCGTGCGTGCGTGCGTGCGTGCGTGTGTGTGTGTGTGTCATCCTTGTGTGGCTCTTTCACAAGGCTCCTGTCAGGTCCGTAATTGACAGTCTAAGTGGGGCAGCCGAGAGGCCAGGCCCTGTTAATTTATTTTCTCAGACTCTCCATCCATATTTATGAGCCCCTGCTGTTTTGTCTATCACCACCGATCAAACTTACTGTGTAATTGTACTCGCTAAAGCAAGAGAGCCACGTGTGAGTGGTCACTCGGCCCGCGACATTCGCATTAGTCTTTATTATTTCATTAATTCCTATCCTCAGACCAGGAGGGAGAGGCAGAGAGAAATAGAGAGAGACAGAGAAAGATGCCATTGGCGTCCATGATTAGAGATCAGGAATAGAATAAGCTGCCAGAAACAGGTCATTATGCCAGCACCCTCTGATCTGGCTGAAACTAATTGCTGTGGCTCCTGTGGGTGTGGGTCCCATCTCCTTTTAGCCCTAATAGCCATGTCCATCAAGGCATGGCACAAACTCATTCATCATAAACCATCATTAACGCAGTGATATTCTAAACACAATAAACTCTAAGCTTAGGGGAAATGCATCCTCATTTAAACCGATGATAATCAGTACTATGCATCATCTAGCTTTAATGTAAGATCACCTGCTACGCGTTAAGTCCATTGGTGTTGTCTTGAATTGCATTATATTTACCGCAGCAGGGAAAATTCATGGCCTATGTGGACTACAAGCAACACGCAAGCATGTTGGTGTTTACCTCCAGTCATCCCCCTTTAATGAATTTAATTTGTTTACAAACTAACCTCAAGGAAATATTTGCTGGAGAGACCTTGATGTTTGTGGTGTTAGATGGGGGGCATACCTGTATCGTCAGGGGTAATAGTGTAATTATGTGCTATTTTGATCCCACAAACATACATTCATTTCCATTCATTATGACTTGTTATGTTTTCATCAAAACAACACTGCAGCCTGATGTAAGCATGCATAATGGGGATTACTGTAACTGGCCCGGTGTCGGCCAACTCCAGTTTCTCTCTGAACCGTCACTCAAAAAAAACCTGCTTAGCCTCTCTTGATGCAGAACTGTGCTCACTTTAAGTAAAGTTTAGAACGTGGAGTTAAAGGAATATTTAACCCAAGAAATTATGATTTGTGTATCAATTATTCACCCCATGTATGTTGAATTTGTGAAGAAAACTGCTAGGGGTGGGCAATAAATCGAATATATGAGACATGAGACTCGCTTCAGCATTTTGTTTGTTTGTGTATGTGTCTGTCTCTAACATACACACACACACACACACACACAAACACACACACACACACAAAAGCAGGGATTTTGCAGAGCGAGAGTTTTTCATAGATGTTTTGATAAAGTTATACTAATGTTAAACATGGACCCCTATGACTTAAATTCATTGTGCATTTTTTCTGTTTTTGGATACTTCATTCATCGTCGTGGCAGGTGAGAAAAACAATGTTTTCTGTCTTTCTTGTTTCTACTTTCTTCCTTACAAATGTAAGGTAACAGAGTGAGTAATTGATATAAAAAATTTCATTTTAGGGGTTGAAGTATTCCTTTAACAAACATTTGTGACATTCTCTTTTGCATGGATTACGGTATATTGCTCTGTGGTTGTTCTGGAAGAAATATTTAATAAGTATTACGGATTTGGTTTTTGTATTAGGTCCGGAGACTCAAAAATGCATACTTAAAAGGCAGCACTTAATATGCACTGGATAAATCATTTAAGTCGCTCATTTACTTGAGCTCAAAAGCTTTAATTTGCATGTTGTTTTCACATTTTCATTCTCACTTTATTTCTCTCTTTTCAAAATCTCTGATTGAGTGCAGTTGCTTAATGGCTGCATTGTGAGTTATAAGCTACGAAACGAATTCTCTTCAGTCCAAATGAAACTTACTCTGATATGGGCTCCCAGCATGCATTGATGATTATAGAAACCCTCCCCGTGAAATTGTCTTTGTAATTGTCTCACTGCTCATGGTAAGCTAGATACTTCCCTAATAAACCAAACTGAGGAGACATCGAAGGCATTTAGATAACCTTGCAGGGTAAAATTGCTCCCCCAAATGTTTTCACTTTTAAATTCTATGAACTCTCTCCATATCATTTGGTTGTTGTTACCAATGCATGGAGCGTATCAGTTTTATTTTCATTTGATCATTATACTCTGTGCTCTCAAATCACACACAGAAAGTTACAAAGTAAAATGTCCTTCCTGCAGCCTGTTTCTTTTGTTTTTCAGAATAACAGTAAAGTGTGTGACACTTTAGGTTGTAAAGCAATACCATTTTTGTGTGCAACAACAATGCAAAGCAGTTAAGTGGTTAGCATAAGACAGTAAAAGTCAACCAGGCCTGTAATTTCCACATCTATAGCAAAACATATTGTGTTTACTGTCTGCTTACCGCATATAACAATGCTCTGCCGTCCTCTCAGGGCACCACTTCCAGACTGCACTGAAACATCATCTGTCCTGCAGTTCTGGGGCGAGTCTCAAATCTCTTTCCTTGTGTCCTCTCTTGCTCACACTGCATACACTGCCACTGCAAGGACAAGCAAAGCATTCACAATTTGTCCGCTTGCATAATTTACTTTTTTAATTTTTTTTGAATAAAGATTCTTCAGTATAATGAGGTACTTCAAGGAAAGGGGAGAAGAGAGGTAGAGAGATGAAGGAAAGATATAAGGAAATTAATTAAGGGGAGGAAGCAACTTCAGACTTCTGGAATGTGCCCCAGGTGAAAACATGTCATTGAATTGACTTCTCGGAGAACAGAGGTTGAACCTGCGTGCCTTGATTAATCAATGCGCTGTGTTTTCTCCCCTACTTGAACCCAAGGCCAAGCCATATTTCACAGAAACAAATTGAGCGGGGGACTGACACAGGTCTGACCATAAAACCAAAGGTAATTAGGAACCACTGGAAGACGTTCCATAAAAGACAGTGGGTCAGACACACTCAATATACCCTATGGAAGCTGCACAGAGACAAACAGAACCACCGGCTGTCTGCAGACTAAGCAGAGAGACCACAGGAATACGGCGGTTTGAAAGGAGACACGAGGCAGTTTTCACCAGATCTATTATGAATTCACTGTGTTGCAAGTGTGCAAATTTTGATAAATAATACCTTCACATCAGGGCGGTAATTTGATTTCCTATGAGGTAATCTAAACTAATTGACACGAGAATTGAGTGAGCAACACACTGATGTTAAAGCTTCCTGGCACAGCATTCACAGCAAGATGTTTGCAGCGTGTCAGGATGGAGCGAACACATCACCGCTTGTCCCGGGTGACGCCTGTCGGTTTAGTCGAGGCAGCCTTCCCTCTCTCATCCAATAACATGCCAACATCTGACTATAAAGATCTCTCCCGTTTCTTGATACATCTGTCCTCTCTCTCACCTATCTGGAAACACGAGTGCTCATTATTACGGCGATACAGATGAGCAACAAAGGACCACTGTAGAGTTGCCAGAAAATGAAGCTTTAGTCGAGGTAGAGTAGTGAGAAAAGCCAAGAAAGGAGAGGCCTATCAGTTAGTCATTTTGCCTAAATGCCTCCGCTGCAGTACACTACTGGTTAGAGGTCCCTTTTTTATTACACCACTGTTATGAAATCTGCCAAGGAGCATCTCTTCTTGGCTCTGTGGTTAATGTAGCTCGAAAAGCAAATGGTCAGACATTCATTCTTCCCCGCTCTACTCATTACAGAGAGAGACAGAGAAAGAGGAGACAAGTATTTTGATGTTTATATGCACAGCAAGAGAACGAGAGGGAGCTGCAGATTGCACTGTAAGCATTTCTGGCCACTGATGAAAAAAACAGCCACTGGTATTAAATCTATATTTAGATGTATGGGGGTAAAGCGGTTCAGACCCTGTTGCATTGGACTCACTTGCCATATTAATGCTTGTAATTTAATCACCTCCAGATTGTGGAAATTGGAAAGTGTCTGTGGCTACGTTTACATGCATGGTAATATTCCTCTATTTTTCTGAATATGGCATTATTTTTTCAAACAAAGCATTTTACAAATAAGACATGGAATATGTCAGTATTTTTGGGTTTAGTAGCAGTCTTGGGACATTTTTGCAGCACATTCAGATCAATTGTCTCAATTGTTCTTGTTTTAACCACAGTTTGCAACACATGGCCTCTTCTCTGTTTACAGTTAGCTTTGTCATGGATACATTGTACGCAAACTAGCCAACATTTTGCAGAAATGGGGGAGAGATACATGTTCAAAGGAAAAGCCCACATTTCTGGTTGTAAGGACAAACATGCCAACTTTTGAACTTTATGAAAGACTTGGATATCAACAGGTTTTTGGAAAAGCACAAATATCAAAAATCTGACCTTTCCAGAATTTGGTAAAAAAGGAATAAAAGAGGGAGGTCCACTGCTGGTGGATAACATTGAGAAAAGTCATGTTTTAATGCAAAGCAGGCAAACTGTACAAGCAACAAACTTTTCCATACTCTGACGTGATAAATCACATGTTAAGGCAGTTTAATCGGAGTATGCATGGTTGCACGTAACTAGATGTATTAGTGGAATATTCATTTTCATTAGCCATGTAAACAGCTTAGTAGGAATACCGTCATATTTAGAATAAGAGCAAAAACTGCAATATTGTGTAATGAATAAGCCTATTAAAAAAAAGAGGAGAAAAGGGAGAAAAAAAACCAACAGAGAGAGACCACAACTGACGTTGCTGTTGTGCCACAAAAGAGGATCAAAAACAAGCAGCAACCACTGAGGCTGAAAAATGAAGCCACTGCAGAAGTGCCAGAAACTGCAGTTCACTGAATGGCCACTTGAGGCTGACTCCAAAAGAATGTCAATCCCCACAGTTCCCTACGTTAACATGTCCAACTTTACAGCAGAAATAAAAGTGTTTACAGCCTAAAAACAGTTTTGATCTCTGTATCTAATTTCAGTGTTCAAGACAACTGTACAAGGGGTGGATTCTTTTTAATCACTCACCCATTTACTTTTGATTAAAGCTTAAAGTTACACAGAGGCGCTTGAATGACACACTGTGTGCAAGGCATCACCACAGGCTGTGAGTCAGATCCACCACTCCCTCGTCCACAGCGTCAGCCTCTCATCCAAACATGGTCACTTGCCACTCTGACTTTCATGCTACTCTTTGGTACAGGGAGTTGCAGACATGCAGGCAGCAGCACAGAGGAGGGGAGAGGAATGCCATTCTGCTTAGAAGTGGTGAATTTACAGTTTGCAGCAACTAACTATGATACAGGCTCTGGCTTTTGATTGATATCTAGTGATGGAAAAAGATGCACATTTATGACCCGTTGTTAGCTTGTTTACTATGTGACCTGAATGCCACTGTCACAGTGAATGTCCCACGGAGCCCATTCAAACTTTACACAAAAAAAACAAAACAAATTATCAAATATTCGTATGGCACAGCCACATCTGATTTGACTGGCATAATTCTGAGTCTGGTACAGCTCTAGTTAACATTACATCAACTGTAATGTAAATAAGATTACTTTCTCCTCTTAAGGTGTCCCTGTTTCTATAGTGATATCTGTCTGCGATAAGACAGTGAATACAGATAGCCACTAGGATCAATGTGATTATTCACGTTGGATCACATGTGGAGGAATCTGTGTAAACAAATAACGTTTAAAAAAAAAAAACTTGGTTTAATTTTCCAAAAACATGTATTTGGTCAGCCTCTGAGCCTGTTATATCACCAGTCCAGGGTAGCACAAGAGGCCTCTGTAGCAGTCAAGCACACCTTCCAGATGGCATCCACAGCATATGTGGCATGACCTTCTGCAGCGCGGGTACACAGGGGCACCGAGTCACCGTGCAAACAGCAGGCAGGGTCCTCAGATGTGTGTGGCCCCCCTGGGACACGGCGGCAGAATGAGATGCCCATCACTCTGTGGCTCTGCAGATGCTCCTCACAACTGCCAGGCTTTCAGCTTCATTAGGCCTGGATCAGATACATACAGAGGAGTGCAGCCCGAGGCGATCACTGCAGCCTCCCTGCGATGCAGGCACACACACACACATGCGCGCACACACACACACAGTCACATTTGGATTCATTTCTAAAAGGAGCCAATTTCATCAGTGGAAGGATGTGATGGCGAGGGATTTCTTTTTTTTTTATTCGTGCAGGGGAAGGGAGATAAAACCCTTGTGACATGAAGGAGTGAGTGAATGTGTATGAATACAGAAATCTTTTAATGAACACAGGGAGGAAATTTGTTTCAAGTTTGACCAAATTATGATGGAAACCCGTGATATGGGAATATCATTCACACTGGTATATCTTAGCTCCTAAGGGATGTTTTTTTAACATAAAATGACTAACAAGAAGCTTGAGATAGTGACAAATAAACAGAGATGACGGGGATCAAGAGGTCTTACTCCGATTCATTATCCTCTTTACTGTGAAGCAAACTTGATTGATAAGAAGCGGCATTTCCCCCTTCGGTGGGATAGAACGCTTCCCCATGAGCAGTTGGACTTTTATTCATCACCAGTGAAGACATTCCCCACCATGCAATATGTAATTAGTGTGTAATCCCCTGCCTTTTTAAAATGAGACCAAAAAATGATGATGCGGAACCATAATGAGATATTAATTCAGAAACACTGCAGATAGGCATTTATTTTCTTTTTTTCTCCCCCTCCCCACCTCAATAAAGCAATGCTGTATAAGTTATTACAAAGCTTTAATGTAGATATGGTTATTACAGTAATTTGTATGGGCAACCAGTGTTTCATTTCCGCTTCTGTCTGTCTTTTTCTCATTAAAACCTCAATCCCTATCCATCACTTGTCTGTTTGTTTGGAATAACTTATTGGCGTAAAAGGCATAAAGAAGACACAAATATTGCACACATTTTTTGCCAAAAAATGCGCAGTCTTATCCGGCTCGGCTCCCTGAATGTTGTCATGTGTGTCCAATCTCAAGCATTTGGCTCAATCATGTAAAATATGTCCCAGGTGACAGAAGCAGGTGGTCCACAATTTAATCCCCCCCCTGAGCTACCGATGCTGTTCCACCCCTTTGAGATTGTGAATGTATGTCTGCTCCAGTGTGCGCATCTATGTGGTGTATTCCAGATTGAATATTCGAATTGGAGAGAAATTATTCCCACTTTGATTGAAGGGGTTTGAGCAGTTACAAATGAAAAATGAGCGCTGAGAGTAGAGGAGCGTTGTCCAAATGTGATTAATATGAAGAATTGTATTTGAATAATTGTATCTGAATATTTGGCCAATCTATCAAGAAGCCGGCGACAATTTATCTTTGCTGAAATTCTTGTCAGGAATTTGGCTTGACAGTCGTCGCTTTTAATGTGAAACACAATATTTAACCAAATGGCCTCCAGCGCAGCATTCGCGCTATTAAATCATTACACACACTACACTGTTTCTAAGTGAAAATCCCACATTATTCTCATCATTCATCAAAATGCCACAAAGTCGCTGCAACACGTTCTAAATCAAAATTAGGAGGCCATGCATGTTTTGGGTATTCTAATCGCACTGCTTTAGCTGATGTTACTGCTGATGTTTTCTAGTGAAATGTCTCTTAAACTCTATAACACAATTTGTATCATATTTGATACACAACTTTCTGTGACCTCCATGTCATCCATATTAAAAATACTTCCCTGAAAAACTTGTTGTATTCAATCTTGACCACACTGTAGAAAATGAACTATTGTAACCTCTGAGTTAATCACAACCTAATGAAACTTTACAGTTCCAAAGTAAAGCCTTGGCTATTCAGAGGGTGGATGGTTTTTCTGATAATGTCTGCTGAGGGAAATATAAAGTCTCTCTTTGTCTAAATACGGACAAAAACTTGGGTTTTTTTGCCAAACACAATGTACTGTAAACGTGGCAAAAAGGTTCCTATAAGTGATCCAATTGAAAAAAAAAACTGATATATTTGTTTGGGGTTTTTTTTTTTTGTTTGATTTTTTTAAAGACATGTTTTGTGATCAATTAATCACCATAAAGCCTGATGTATCAAATATGACACAAAATGATTTGCACATATGTAAAAAAAAAATTCAAAATATGTTTTACACCATAAACACATCAGTTTAAAAAAATGTGAATTCTCATATTTCATGGTTCAGGCTTCACGGGATTAAACACAAATCAGAAGGAAAAGGGTTTTACGCAAGAGTTTTTTTTTTAGTAATTTTATACCTTTAATAAAAAACATTAATTTGGTGTTTGCATGTGCTGAAACATATTTGTCACCAGCACAGTTTCATATCTCACATAAGAAGGGGCACATACTCTCCAATTGCATTTTTGGCACTGTGTCAAGAGTGTAATTGAGCATGTGTGTGTGTGTGTGTGTTTTTAGGGGAGTGCAGAAGGGAAGGACGGGGGTCATCCTGTTGCCTGGTAACAAGCCTCAGATTGACAAAGGAAGAGCAATTTAGGACTACTTTCCCCAGAAATCAATACAACAGGCCTGATGTGATGATGTGAGATTAGCCAAGGGAGAAAAGCCAATGTGTTTGGCAGGGGTTACTTCATAACCAAGAGAAGAGGGTGTGGAGGAGATTGCATCTGAAGCATTGAATATAAAGATATAAGGTCTGGGTACCTGGCTTCTGAAATCTTGCTAAAATGAGACTTCTCTCGCCCCTTGTCTCCCTCAGGTAATGAGAACTTTAGCAAAGTGAACACTCATGGGGAGGAAAGAATCGGATTTTAGCTTTCTTGTTTAATACCGTCTGTCAGACTGTCGCTAATATTGCCCGGAGCGAGGAGATACTGTGCAAGGCTGTAATATTGGAAAGACTCGGAGCAAAAAAGAATGGAAGTTAAATAAAACTTTAGGACAGCTGCAGACATGTAGACTCTATCTATGCATAAAACATGTTCACTGCCTCCTGCTGAAACTAGGCGGTTCAAAATCACTGAACTTGGAAAAATATTGTTATGCTGAAAATACAACGCTGTCACATTAGGTGTAACTGCACTTATATAGTAATGCAGAGTACAGTGTTTTCCCAACAATAACTTTGTGAAGTATGAAAAGTTAGTGCTGAGGGCGACAAGTTCAACAACTTCCTCTGACAGTTCAACTTATATTGTTATTGTAGATAATGTGGTCATATTTAACTTTCATTTGGATACGTGTTTCTGGCCACCAGATGAATGGAAGTCAAATATCTACTCTCCTTTTACCTCTGTTTTTGGTCTCCACCAACTTTTCTGGAAAATATTTAGCCCGTTAACTGCTAAACGCTGCACTATATCCACCTGCTAGTTGCTAACTTTGTCTCTAGGCAGTATGGTGCTGAAAAGGTAGTGCAAAGTGGATTTATCAGAGCATTTAAGCTCAAAACGGCTGCACTCCATGGCTCGAACCAAAGTTTTGATAAGACCGAACCGAATCAATTAAGTTGCCAAACTTGTTACACCTCATAAAGGAGAAGGGAATTGTATGATTGATGTATATAGTGATTATTCTCTGTGTGTCTGTTACTATAAACAACATCTTTAACATAACCTCTTATTGATTTGCCATCCCTCTCCATGTCTGGCAAGACTGACGGTAGCAAATACAATCTCCATATAATAACATACAGAAATAAAGAGACAACACTGAATTAGTTTTTGCAAAGTCCCTATTATAAGAGACTATTTGCTAACAAAGACCTCTAACCTATAAATGATTATGGTTGTAACAACCCATCCAGCTGGATCTATGTATTGGTTGAATGATTAACAATCTAATATTAATGATGCAAAGTGATATATATTGACAACTTTCAAACACACCTTTAAAGTTAAAATCCCCATGGCACGTCGATGTAACCACTTCCGTCCAAGCTCACATCTTTCCCTAACATTTAAATAATGCTAGCAGCCTAGCGCCAGGCAGATAACCGTAAGCAGTGAAGAAAAAGACAATGAGAATATTTACTGATATTGTCTCATATGGTTCACAAGCCCCTGAATCGAATCAAACTGAAATAATATTGTAGCATACTTTGTGATATCAGCAAATATATTGTTGTAAAAAGAATTAATATAATATCCTATCATGATGAAACTTGTGATTTATACCCATATCAATAATTGGGAATTATTACTTTTGACAAAGCATTTCTACTTTAACCTGCATAGCATTGAGGACAACACAACTGCATGTGTTACATCATCACACATGATGCCACTCAACGAATCTAAACCGTGCATTTCATTAAGCATTGCAGAGTGAGTCAATGGCATGCAAACTCAAAGCCTGCCCACTGCTATTAAAAAAAATAAATAAATAAAAAAACACTGATAAATGTATATTTATAAAAGAATTGGCTCAACAAGTTGAGTCATTTACTTACAATAAATATTTACTTAGTCATGTGATGTTGATTTGTAAGTTATATTAAATTATTTAACATCCATACAGTGGAGGAAACATAAGGGTTCACACGCAGAAGCTCTGTTCATCTATGGATCCAGCAAAGCAGGAAGCTAATCAACAGCCTATTTGATACAGAGAACATATCAAACAGAGAGCACAGTGTCCTTCTGTCGACCACCCTCGTCGAGTTAGCTCCTCTCAGGGTTTCACAGTGGAAGCTGTGCAAACAGCCTGTCCAAAGACATCCAGGTTAGGTGAAGTGGAAACTCTAAATTGCCCGTAGGTGTGAATATAAGTGCGAATTTGTTTGTCTGTCTATATGTGAATCCTGTGAGAGATTGGCAACTTTAGTACATCTGCTCTAATGCATGCTGGGATAAGCTCAATGAAGCAGCTGTGACCCTGAACAGAATCTGAGGTCATAGATGGGTAGATGTCTTGTACACGTTTTATCCTATACTGCAATCTTTTACAGCTTTCAGGTAACAACATGTGTACCCTTGTTTTGCTGCTAAAGTCTTGTGATGAAAGCAGTGTTTTAAATTATAAAAACGATAATGCTGCAATAGATTTGGAAGATCGGCAGTGTTGTGTGGAAAAAGTTACAGAGGAGCGTGTTAAGTGACCTTTATTGATTTATCCTCAGAAGACAAATATTACTGCGATTTAGCCCCTGGCAAGTAGTCATTTTGAACCTTGACTACACGACACCTATGGAGTACATATATGTTGAAGATTAAGCTCGGCCTGGTAGGTATAGAGACTGTGAGGAAGGGCATGAGACAGCGAGACACACACTAACCAGAAAGGGGCAACAGATAAGTAGGGAGAGAAAAAGAGAGACAGTTACACACACAATGACTAATCTGGATGACTGGAAGAATAGATGAAGGATTAGCGCGCGAAACATTCACACAGGCTTCTCTCCGATAGTAGCCCGGTGTAACCAGACTCCTGTACGGCCGGACAGTGGGAGCTCTTGATGGGCAGGAATGTGGATCCTGAGAACACAGAGAGCAGATTGATGGGGACCAAGAACGGGGAGGAATGTATCGACTCCCGGACCAGTGGGAACAAAACGGCAGGAGAGGATCACCGTGACCCGTGCTGACACCTCTGTCATCGCACGTCCTCTGTGTCTCAGGCCAGGGAAAAGAGGGGGTGAAGGGAGAAGGAGGAAAGAGGAGAGGGATGGGGGGGTGAAGGTGAAGGGAGGTGGGTCTGCTCAACCTGACAGCAGGAGGCAGAATGTGTCCAGACTCCAGAGGGAAAGCATGTTGTGTATGCAGTCTACCCTGCAGGGAATCTACACCAGCCTGTGATTGAGACAGAGGGACCTGTGCAGCCAATAAACACACACAAACAAACACTATTTGCCTTCAGAGAGCGTGATGCAAAATCTAATTTCTTTCAAATTAAAAACACGACCGGACCTGTTAAAACTGTCCTTCAAAGACCTTTCTCGGGCGACACTTTATCTGCGCAGTGCAAACAAAATGAGAATAATGGATAAGGTGAGACATTACTTCAAAAAGACTTACATCAGCTAGTCAGCAGCAGTATTGGTATCTGCCAGAATCGCAATCAGCTCTCATATCAAGTCCATAATCAATTCATTGATCAGTGCCTGGGATGAAGTCAGGCAGAAACAAAGTAACCCTGGAGAAATGAACTCCTCTCTGCCTGTTTTCCCTACACGATGATGAGGCAATCAGCCCTAATAACCCCTCTTGCTCTCTCTCTCTCCCTGTCTGTCTCCGTCTCTCCACCATTGCCAGTCATTTACCAATGTCCGCATCATTAGTCTGCCTGGGCCGGCCCTTCTGGACTGATGTCTCCGTGTCAGGACCCGCCGCATTAGACCACCGCTCAGGTGCCATAATTCACCTCAGTATGGGCAAAGGGTCAATAGAGAGATGAGGCCTGCTGGCCATTAGCTACTCAGAGAAAGACGGTGAGGTTGTGTCGAGGTCAGCGAGGGTCATCGTTGTTAAGCAGAGTGCTGTAGCAGGAAAGGAAGGTGGCAAGTGGTGCTGGTATTAAAATGAAAGGAATGGAACAAGAAATAAAAGTGTGAATTGCTTCATTATGAAGCTTGAACTGGTTGTCTGGAAGGATGAGAGGAGGCTGAATGATGTAGTAGCTATAAGTATCGAGCTAGGATACAATATGGCATGGTTTGGTTTAGTCTTACCAACAGGTAGCACTTCCTGAACATTCAATTTACTTTATTTCATCAGCATAATTTGCTCATTGTCAATATTGGAGTCCTGGGTGGACAAATTAATCAGATTGAGAAGCCACTTACAGAGCAATGGAACGTTAAACTTTTGTTGGCCTTTTGTTCGCATGACAACTATGTTTTGGGGGACTGAAAACGCAAACTTTTGAAACCGGTTTCCAGAGTGTGATCTTTTAAAAACACAACCTCTTCTGTCGCCATGTAAACTGGCAATGTGCAGATCCTGTGGGAACGGTGCCATCATGGCCGCAATACTCGCATGCGCTTGGTGTTCTTTGGTGTGTAATCACAAAGTTACACCGCCAACTACTGGACTGACATCCATACTACAGCGTTTTCAGTTGATTTTGAGGATCCCTGTACACAAGGATCAGATTTAAGTAGGGCTGTTTTCTTCTAAATGTGCGTAAGAGTTTACAGTCATGCTAGTGGCTCTGTGAGGCTGCATTTAGATAAATGCTCAGAGTGACAATGCTATAACATGTTGGTGTACAGCAAGTATGATGTTTACTAACAATCATTGCCAACCTTGCAACCATGCCAACGACAAACAATAAAAAATATATAGAAAGTCTGTCAGTCAAGTGACTTCTTTGCAGACCTTCCAAACAGTGCCGCCATATTACTGGAAGCTGTTGTTGAATGCAGCATGTTTTTGTCTTTTCTTATAAAGGTCTTTCAAAGTCTATCTTGTTAAAAGAAGCAGCAGCTCTGTTGATCTCTCACTGAATCGGCGAACCCATCATGTAAGACTCATGTTACGTATATGCCGCCTTCATTGAGATATATGACATACCACATGCTATCTTACAAATGACATCATTCATTAGATGGTGACTGGAAATTTTATCTTCATACAGTGGATCTTGAATGTAAAAAAAAAAAAAAAAAAAGCCCATTGAAGAATCGAGTGACTCAGTCTTGGCTGGCAATTGCTGCGACTCCAATATCTGTTAACAGACTGCTTCCTGGCAGAGTTACATCAGCTCTGGCACCAGCCAGGCACACAGAGAGAGACATTAGTCAGCACTATTCTCTCTCTGGCTACAGCTACTGCAGTGCATCCGGCGGGGGGTTCACAGATCAGCTGATAACTCATAGTTAGTGTCATTTATTGTAATCTGGGTCACTTATAGAATCGCATTTGAGGCCAAGGCTGCCATGTTATCTATTGCCGATTTTGGATATAGAGTCCATGCTCTGTTTCTCACTCTAGGAAGTGATTACAATAGCAGGGCTGTGTGTGGATGTATGTTCAATGTGACATGCTTTGTTTTATCGGCCCTGGTGCGTGCATTGGCGTATACATTTCTGTTTACAAACCCTATGCATGCTAGCAACATTGAATGTCATTCCTGTAACATGATGGCTGCACAAACAGCCAGTCTTTTCCAGGCAGGGCCTCTTCCTTGATAGAGCCCATTATTCTATGGCAAATTGCTTAATGCCGGCATTGAAGGCGAGGTGACAAGGAGAATGTAAGGAATGAATCCTCTGCTTGTAATCTGAGGCGGGATGTGTCACGCTCGGGAGTGTTATCACTGACACAGCATGGGATGAATTCCGCCATTTTCTCTCCACAGGGCCATGACAGAGCTCTCCTTTCTAGCGGGCCCCGAGGGGGAGGAAGAAGGAAAGGGACCCCGGAGAAGAGAGCACAAAGAAGGAGGAACGGATTGACTAGGAGCTGTTGATAAACTTTCAGAATAGTTCTCTGTTGGAAATGGCTCAGTGGCCCCATCGTGAAAGAAACACGAAGAAAAAGAAAGAAGAAAAAAGAGCGAACTGAGGGAGAGGGATTGAAGGGTTTCCTTTGCTTAATCAGAAGCAGCTGAGTGAAGGGCGACAGTTTGGGAACAAGTGCTGTTTCACTCTTTGGGCTGTGTTTCAAATAATCTTAAAAAAAATCTATACTACCAGAGCCTGTACAGGACGACAGGGCTCAATTCTGTTTGCCCACATAGACATAACGTCTCTGCATTCTTGCCTGTGACAGCATTATGGATTTTCCTCGTAGGCAATATTTTTTTACAAGGTTCAGTCAAACATTCAGAAACCTGTCGGGACTGTATTTCCTTAAAATGAGCCATCAAAAATGCCGCCTTCAATCAAACACAGTTTGGTGTTCTGATCTTTTACAAAAACCTGACAGGCCCTAATAACTCAACTTCACAAAGTAATGCTTAAATAATTACTTATCCTAATTATGATGGCTGAGGAGTGTTATGCATTCTTTTTCGATAGCAATTCTCTAATTAGCATATTTTCATTATCTTGGCCAATTAATAATTTAGAGGGTCTATAATAGACATGAATTATTAGACTATGGTACAGTGATGGATTTAAAGGGGCACTACACTCAATTTGTGTCTCAATCCCTCCCAGGGTGACGTGAATAATTAGTCAAAAAGTGGCCCTCTGAGCCTCTCAGAGCAGGAATATTGCTGTGCTGTATGACAAAATATGTGTTTTTTATTAACAGCGTTTTTATTGTTTGACATAGTTAACAAAAAAAAACACAGATTGTAAAGAATTCATCAGGGAAAAAAGACACACAAAAGAAAAGAAAAAAGGAATGTTTTCAAAATAATAATAATAATAATGAATAAACGAAAAGAACAAAATCCATATAGGGTATATAAATGACTACATGTCTTGATAAATACTGGCCCGTTCACATTATTCTCCCTTTATCTTTATGTTCTTTAAATATCCAATGCATAGAATTTAGAGGGATATATTGGCAGAAATGTAATATATAATACAAAAGTCTGTTTTCTTTAGTGTATAATCACCTGGAAATAAGAATCCTTGTGATTTTCTTACCTTAGAATTTCTTTTTTCTTTTTTTTACCAGTTTTAGTCACCAGGTCTGATTGTTTGAAGTCACCTCTGCAGATAATTTGGTTAATGGTTAAAATCTCCTGAGCATATGGATCACAGCTGAGGTGAGCACACGCTAACTTATCGGAGAAAAAAGGTGAGCACATATTAGCAGGTGCTGGGCAAGTGGCCCCTCTCCGACATGCCAAAGAGTGAAGCAATACTGACATGTAAAATGACACTGCTTAATTCAGAGTTTCTATCAGTTTAAATCTCCTGGTCCCTTTGTTTAGGAGAGGGAGAGACCTCTACAGATTATATAGCTCCTGGTAAAAACGTCCTGAAGAATGAACACTGTGGGAATTACTAACTGGGAGAAGTTTACACTGGTTGCAATCTGCAATGCTCACCGCTGGATGCCACTAAATCTGCCGAAGTCTGACAATATCTTTAAGACATGTTTGCTTATTCCCTGGACTCTGTTTCCTTGAATTCAAAGAATACAGAGGATAATAATGAGAATTGAAAAGTGGCTCAATTATGTCAAACACCCCACTTATTGGATTCATATTCTTCAATACATTTTCAAAAAAATAACTTGCTATTTGCAGGTTGAACTAGATATTTCTTGAATCATCTCATCATACTTTTGCAGGGGTTGGAGAAGACAGATATAAAAAATGCTGTAATTTCTTCTCCCTCTCTCTGTGTCCCCCCAGGTGTCACTTTAGATCTCTCTCTCTCTTTTTCTGATTGTCACTTTCACTCTCCAACTCCTCACTTTCTCTGCCATTTCTCCCTGGGTCCAGTTCTAAACAGACTCTGTCAGGGTAAGATGAAAATAAAATGATTTATGTTGTCCCCCTCCCCACTTGTTCAAAGTAATGAGATTCCATATTTCAACCGGCTTGACAGATGGATTGGAAATTAAAAGCCTTAGATAAGTAATGCCTTTTTGATGTTGGACTGTGAATAACTCACACGGGCTGATTGATTTCAAAACTCTTGTGACAAAGTGCACATGCTGTACAGGGGACAACATGCCCATACCACTATATGTCACATGTTAGTTAATGTGGAGGGTCCGTCTCAGAGTAGGCACTTCGAAGGACGCCTTATTCTCATTCATTACAGTGTATTAGAATAGTATGGGGTCGATATTTATAGGAGCGATTGTTGCCAAACCAAGAGCAGAGCCGATGCATTATGCAGGAGTAGGCGTTTCACCTTGGACATAACGGCCTGACTTCTGTATTTCCCATCATTAAAGTGCATACAGATGGATTTTAGGTATTTTGCAACAACTCAATTTTAGCCATAAACTCCTCTGTAAGTGCCTTTCCTCTCTTTCCATCTCTTCTGCTGTGATTGGTGCAGATTCGGTAAAGGCAATCAATAAGGGAAAATGGCGTTAACTCACTTACTTTAAATTTCCCCCAACAGCATTCTTCCTGAGAGGAGTAAAACCTCTTATAATTTTATGCATTTGGCATGCAGTATTCATCTGAGCTGTGCACATTATATCACTTCTGCATATGACCTTTGCTTCGGCGTAATTCTGCTCCTGTTCTCCTCAGAAGCCAGAGCGACTGTGCTTTCATTACATCAGCACCTGCAGTCAATTTGTGAGAACAGACAGCTGTCTATTGCTTCAGAGGAGACAGAGCGAGAATATCGAACCGGCTCATTCCGCACAGAGACAACACCACAGACATAACAGTGATTCAT
This sequence comes from Plectropomus leopardus, assembly GCF_026936395.1. Classification (NCBI taxonomy): domain Eukaryota; kingdom Metazoa; phylum Chordata; class Actinopteri; order Perciformes; family Serranidae; genus Plectropomus; species Plectropomus leopardus. The sequence continues at coordinate 16,450,219 of NC_142189.1, read as the reverse complement.
CAAAAAAAGTGCTTGACGAGCAGAGTCGTCGCTCCGCTCTCTTTTTTTTTCCATCAAACATTTCAAAAAGTAATGCCCCGTACGAAGCGGAGGTGCACAGGTATCTGAATGAATGGTGTTAATGGTAATCTATGCTGTCACCTGCTGCTGAAAGACGGAATTTTAAAACATGTGACCGAGTGATTGATTATGCCAATGTGTTTTCTAGAGGTCATATTGATTGGGGTTGTAAAAGGTAAACTCCTATTTTTACTATCTGACCAAACAGACACTCAACCGACACAACGGCATACATACCTATGGGATGTATGAACAGTGTTGGGGAGGTTACTTTTAAAAAGTAAAAGGTTACAGATTACTAGTTACTCTGTTAAAACCGTAACAAGTATTGTAACTATTTTAATCACTTCAACCAAAGTAGTTCAACTTGTTACATTTGATTACTTTTTTTTCACTTTTTTCTTATGTGACTTAGTGCAGTTTCGTAACTTAGCCTGTAGGTGTTTGACATCAAGCATTTCAATGACTGCATTTTCACTGCTGGTAAACAAGCTTTACACTGTACAGTGATGTCTGGGGCATTTTCTGGTTTTAGAAGGAAAATATTGTTGAATTTCTAGCGCTGAATGGTTTTCTTGTTTGACAACATGGCCTTGGTGTGGTCGGCCTGTTGCAGACATGGGAGTCTCAGGCTTAAAGGAATAGTGTCTAAGATTTAAGGGGAAGACACTGAATAAAGCAGTTTCACATTAAATAGTCTGTTTTTTCTGATACTCTCATCACGGAGGGGCTGCTTGCTACAGTGGATGACAAAAAGACGTGAACAGCCCTATCTAGAGCTAGTGTTTGGTTTATCTATTCTGTAGAAACACAGTGCAACATGATTGTTATTTTTAGGGAACTATATAACAAAGAAAACATAGTTATAAATATTAAATACAAAATCCACCAATATATCTCCCCTAAATCCCATACCTTGGACCCAAGCAAAGTGCATTGATTTGTTTGGCAGAAGAAAGACAAATTCGAAAAGAAGACCAATAAGAACGATGCTCATAAATTTGACTGCGCACTGCCAAATTAATGGAGCTTGTCTGGACGTAAAGACAGCTCGTCATAAGCCATCCTACCTTAATGCTGGTGCTGCACTCACATTTGTCCCAACAGCTTTGTATGACCCACACTGTCCAAATATATGCCAAAGGAAAACATGCAAAGCAACTGAATTAATGCCATATTGTACACACATGCTTTTTACTGAAAATAATATTATTCAGATGTAACTCCTTTATAATCAATTACTTTTGTAAATGTAACTGAATTACACATATAACAACTACATTTATTTTTTCTAATTTAATTACATAAGTCCATAACATGTCCCCCACAAGATTTTGGTATATTTTGTGTCTCTCTGTGGTCTGAGTGGTATTGACAAGCGACATTTGAATGGCAGGTTAACGGTCCGTTTGGTAAGGCGAAACGAATATGCTGAATTGCAATATTGGAAACCATTGGCTATCGCCTGATGAGATTTAACTTAATATTAGGCTGTTTAACACATGTATAAGCAGGTATCTGTTAATAGAGATTAGAAATAACCCTTGCACAAAATAAGTCTTGGATATCTGCTGGTTACACCAGCCCAAAATATTGACCCTCACCCAAAGAGGCTTTATCGTCATCAGACGAAAGCCGATGGGCTCCGAGATTGCAATCAGTATAAAATGACAGACAATGCAAAGGAAGTTTTTTAAAAAATATTTGAACATCAGTGCAGCATATGACTATTTAGACACAGCTCTGCATTCCTTTGACAAGTTAGATTACAGGTTGGACGGCCACTTCATAGTTATTAATTCAAATTCACTGATTATTGTATTTTTCTCTACTTCATTTCCGAAAAGTTAGAGCAAAAGAAATGGGAAGCTGAAAACTAAGTTAGTGGATATGACTGATGATAGAGCAGCTGTCCTCATTAGGACCACAGGTGTGCAATCCCATCACCCTCCCCTGTTGTCTCCCCCACCTCCCCCTAATGTTTCCTGGCTTATTTTCTATTGTGAGGGATGAATATTGGCTGTTACAGGGAGCTACGAATCTTCTGCTTACAATAGAAAACAATGCAAACCCAAATACACTGAAAATCTCAAAAAAAAAAAAAAGGATTTACCAAGTCAACAAGATGATAAGTTTTGTGTGTGTTTCCTCCCAAAATGAGACAGTCACACAAATAATCCATCACACAAACAAATACGTACAAATGAATAAATAAAGACAGATTCAGGGAGCTGCCTGCCATGCTTAACTCTTCCTTGTGTCTCGAAGAAACAGTGGGCACTCTCATTAGGCACAGGGACGACATCTAGTTATTCATTACCCGCTCCATGCAAGGCCCTGCTATTAAAACTCTAAAAGCCATTAGAGAAATCCATAATGAACCCCACCAGCAGCAGGTGCACATGGGGGGCTGGCTCTCGGAGATGACACAAACAACACAGCTACATGACAGTTTGGGACTCTGTTGCCCATTAGCACCGCTGCCGCAGCCTTCGCCACACTGGTGTACTTTAATGCCGGATGGTTTTAAGTAGATATTGGCTGTTTTTTCGAGGCAAGTCTTGCTCCACCTCGCTTCATTTGACATGCAGTGCAAGGCAGTGAGGTGCTGGTTGTTGGCTTGGCACAGAGGTGTTAGTCAAACGTGGTGTGACAGTATTGACTGCGGCCTGTTTACTGAGAGGAGTTCAGAACAGGATCAGCTAAACATACATTATGGTAGATCGATACTGGCTGAAGAAGTGAACACCAAGCCTGATATTAGTCTGGTTTCACTACCAGCCGCCACTCGGCCACTTAAGATTTCCCTTCCTACAGCTTTTTCCCATCTCCGCCACACGCACCAATAATTGCTGGAGGGGAGTTATTCTTCTGCGGTACCACAGATTGATCTGGTGTGAATCTGGTCTGAGGCTAAATAAGCAAACATCCAGAGACCAGTCAGTAAAAAAAAAAAAAAAAAGAGCAAATGCAAAACAGAGCACAGGAGGGAGAGAGAGAGAAATGTGTATTTGGTCTCCTGGGTCTTGGCTCCCCATCATTATAACCTTAGTCATACTTCATACTTCCTTCCCTTTTATCTTTGACACACTCCATCTGGTTCTCATCATGTGAAACCCCAATATAAATACAGTACCAGGCCTGCGTAGTGCACAGGGTACTTTATGTTTAAGATACAGCCAGAGTGCTTGTTATTTCTAAAGTGTACATCTAATAATGTATTCTTTAAAGGATTTTACTCTCAAAGTGCATTATAAAGCAAATAGTCTCCAAAGATTACAGCACAAATGAAGAACTAGAATTAACCACCTTGCAGTTGCATGCCTTTACACACCAGTCAAGTCGCACTTATAGTTTACATCCATGTCTGTGAAAACATGGATGCTTCCCACACATCTTTCCCCCCGGCAGCACATAAGATCTATACAATCAGCACAGTTTCAAGATTAATGTCATCCATTCAATATATGTCTCCCCTTCTATTCCTGAGATATGCTGAGTAAGGCCAGAAAAGTGTTTTTGTAGAACATTATGATGTATAAGTAAAGTTGACCTTTGGCCTTTTGCAAATGTCTTCACTTTTTATCATATCCTATTAGCCTTTTTTATGAAATGTTGTCATAATAACCAGATAAATTGACTTACAGCCAAACATGTTTTGTGAAGTCACACTGACATTGACTGCCAAATTTTAATCAGTTCATTGAGTCTAAGTGGATGTTTGTGCCAACTTTAAGGAAAGTCCCTAAAGGCATCTCTGGACTAATTGTTAAGTCCAGGTGGGCATTTGTGCCAAATTTGTAGAAATTCCCTTAGGGTATTCAAGCGATATCCTGTTCACAAGAATGAGACTGACGCAAGGTCAAAGTGACCTTTACCTTTGACCACCTAAATCTAATCAGTTCATAGTTGACACCAAGTGACGTTTGTGCCAACTTTGAAAAAAAGGCCTAAAGATGTCCTTAAGATATTACATTCACAAGAATAATAAAGACAAGGTCACAGGGACTTTTGACCTATGATCACCAAAACCTAATCAGTTCATCATTCAGTCCAAATAGACGTTTGTGCCAAATCTGAAGAAAATCCTTTGTGGTGATCATGAGATATCACGTTCACAAGAATAGGAGGGACATCCCCAAAAACATAATGCCTCTGGCAATGGTTTTGAGGCATAAAAATGGGAAAGCCAATGTTCTGGAATCACAGCAGAGGTGCATTTCAGTTCATACAATATATACGACCCTTACACCCACATTAGAACTGAATGACAGACAGACACCACAGGTAACTCCCCAGTCTGCAACCCTTTCCATGTCAGAACACAATGGTCACATTGACCTCCAGGGAGAGAACGGTTCAAGACCAACTGACCCCTAAATTCCCCATCAAACACAAAAGCAAAACAAGTGTGTTCACGCAGGGGTCACAGTTTACGCTGAGAACCCGCCCTGCCTTTAGCCCTCTCAACCTGCAAGGTGTGTGGGTGGATGAAGGGCCGATCCGTGGGGAGAGAGGGGGGAGCCCTAGAAATGAAGTATGTCCTGGGCGGCTGTGATTGCCCCGCCAGAGTGCACCTCATCTGTACATCATCCCTTCTTCCAGGGTATGCAACCATGAAGTCAATCAGCACGACACCAGGGCATCAATCACTCAAGCTCCCTTTGGGGTGACCTGCTTGCTCCTGGAAAGCATACAGAGTAAAAAAAAAAAAAAGCAACATATATTCCAGAGAAGGGCAGTGCTTTTGTTCCGGCCCATTTCTAGCATAGGCTGCACAATGCAACTTATCACAGCATTACATTTATCAGTTTAGTACTTTTATAATCTCATGGCTCCCTCATATTGTATTCTTTGATTAAAATGATTCCAAGGAAAGAGTAACATCAATACTTTGTGTCCAGATCCGCATATCTTCCCATTACACATTGTGCTAAAGAAGAGAAAATCTTTTTTTTCCCCTTCTCGATTATCTCGCATGCAGTTTTGCATCCTCCTCCAAACAAATCTCCTGCTCCAAAGGGCCCTGGCCCCATTAATAATTCCCTCTCTAATCTCCCCCTTCCATCTGATCAGGTCTTTTCTTCACAGCCCCTCTCCATTTCTCACCTGCCCAGAAACTCCATCAACACCTCCTCCTCTCCCTCTGTGCAGGGTTCACCGCTTTTGATGTCCCGTTGTTAGCTTAAAATGAGCTTTAACAACTGTATAATCTGAAATAACATTGCCTTAGCCAATTCCTGGAAGGAGAGGAAGAAGAGACGGAGGAGAAGAAAGAGCATGTTCCGAGCTAATGGATGTTCCCTGGATGTGTAATATAATAATTTTTTTGGTGAAAAGGAGCAGGAGAGTATAGGAGGAAGGAGGGGAAAAAAAAGATGAAATGGATGGATGAGTGGGGGAATAGATGAATACAGGGTAAGGGTGAGAGAAAGCAAGTGAAAGAAGGGGAAAGCAGATGGAGCCAGAAAGAGGTTGGGCTGATTTAATCTATTCGCAGGGCCTGTGGTTGCTCCTCTCAGACCACTCTGACAGGCAGAAGGGATTTGGCAGACTGATCAAAATTATAATCTCCTACCCTTCTCACATCACATTGGCAGATGGCATGCATGTGGTCGCTCTCCTCAGTTCTTCCTGCCAATGATGCCATTGAATACGTGATAATAGCTGATGATCTGTTGAAGGAAAGTGCTCGACTCTGCCTGACTTTGAGGTGCAACTTTATTCCCTTTCTCTCACCCTGAATCCATTACTCACGCAGTCTTTACAGTATGAAAGAGCCAACTTTAAAATATTCTATATCTGAATTGTTGATGTACCCTGAGTTTAAATGTATCTCTGTGAGCTTGCATGCTTGGCTAGAACTTCCTGTGATGTTTAATTCATAATCATTATGCAACTCAGCACACTGGACTAGCCTTTGCTCGACCTCGGTAATCTTTGAGGATTTCATTATTAAAGATAGCAATCTCTGATGCTGCAGAAGAAAAAAGGACCACGCTCTTAATTCACTCTACCATGACTCATCAGTACACTCCAGAGCCTCAGCAAGTAGCTGCACCACCTCCTTCCTCGCTGTCCTCATCACGACTAATTCCCATTTCCTTTTTTCCTTTACCTTGCGTTAAGTAGCCGGCCCTCCTCCCTCTACGCATTCAAACCCTTGGTGTTGGATGTCACTAACAGCACTTACTGGTCCTGCAATACAGCGAAGAAGCCTGCAGCTGCCTGGCCGCCAGTCCCTGGTGTGGTCAGAGTAGGAGGCCTATTGTGGCCGAGCCATTGATCGAGAGGAGTAATGGATCTGGCTTAGGCTGATAATGCATGATGTAATTGTCAGAGGAGTTTAATTATATGCTTATTACATGAGGCACTGAGTATTCACGCTCCCTCCCCATTTACTGCGCACTCCCTGTAAAGGCCATAAAAAGGAGGAAAAAACAGGTAAAAATTTGTGATTTAAGATTGAAGGTCTTAAGTGGTGCATGTATACACTTCCATTTCCATTTCACAAAGGTTAAATTGTTAACCTCAAATAGAGCTGCACGATATGGCGTAAAAACAAAAATCGTGATATTTCAGCTCTTTCTCATTACGAAGATGTCAAATGCCGCTGCTTCTACAGTGCTTTTGAAGTAAGATCCTGACACCGAAAGCCACTTTTCACGTCCTCATGATATGAATCTGGATGGCGTCAGCTGAGAACGCAGCCCAGCAGATTAATTCGTAGTGTTGTTATATGCCGCCACACGGCCAAAAGGCACCGGCCACTGCACGTACATAAACCCCAGACTTTCATGCGGGAGTCTGGTGTTCGCTTCCCATGTGAATGTAATGTTTTGTTTGTTTTTCTACACCTGACCACCTGCCCTTTTCTTTTCAAGATAATTTGTTTTGGCATTTCTTGCCTTTATTACAGTAAAGTCAGAGAGTGACAGGAAAGGGGGAGAGAGAATGGGGATGACATGCAGCAAAGAGCAGGCCCGAGTCTAACCCGGGCAGCTGCAAAGGACTCCTACATGGGGCGGACGCTCTACTCACTGAGCTACAAGCTTCCCTGAACCAACTGCGCTATTGCTTAACCCTAACCATCAATGCACTTGTTGCCTAATCCTAACCATCTGTGTCAGAACATGCTTTTGCATGCGTTGGTTGCCACATGCTTGTGTTGTATAAACATAAACACATGCAGCATCATCCCACCATGTGAGTTTGTTGACATCACAGAAATGCCATCCTGAAAAGTCAACAGACGACGCAGAAGGATACCATGAGCGCAATATGTAGACACAGAGGTCCAATGCAAAGTGGCAACATGAGACGACTTGGGATGAGAACATGTTGGATACTTTTAGGCTACATCGCGATATACTATGCATAACTCCATATTTTAAAACTCCTCTAAACTACTGTAGACAAAACGATTACATGAACTACAGTTAAAAAAGTTAAATTATTTTAATAAAGTTAAAAAGTACTGTCATAATACAGTTGAAAAAGCACTGCTATAATAAAGTTAAATAAAGTACTGTTCTGGATGGGCAGAAGAGTGTGTGTGTGTGTGTACACCTTAAAAATCACCTTACACTCTATACCAGATGTTTGCGATATAGTAATTTTATATATCCCACATGGAACAAGCTGCGATTCATTGAGTATATTCGATTTATCATCCACCCTTAACTTTAAATAATAATAACAACAACAATAATACATAATAGTAATAATTAAAATCACTGCATTTTGCCATCAAAACCTAGCGTATTTGTGTTTTTGAGATTCCAGATGCCTCATACACAGTTAGTTCCAGTTTACCCATTGACATTGAGAGTAGTGTGAGGGTCCCAGTTAATCTAAAATTTCTATCATGGCACGCGGCCCTTCCATCCCTCCATCCCCTCATCCCTCCAGGCCATGCTGAACCGTAATGGTGGCCTCATCGCATGTCTGAGTGCATACGCTACACTGAGCAATGCTTTTCAATTACCTGCGCCAGAGCCCTAGATGAAAATACATAGCACATATTTCTGAGGCAAAATGCTTAGGTCAGACGCGCTGAGAAATAAAATATACCTTATGTCATTTAATTTGACAGTTGTCCTTTCCCAGCTATTGAATAGAGGTCGTCACATGTGCAGCTGTGGCGGTGTGGCTGTGTACAAAGCGTGCATGGATGCAGATGTGTTTACAAATCAAGGCCATTCATGCTGGGATTTAGCTCTGGAAAAGAAAAAAATAATAATGAAGTAAAAAAACAGTATGAATTCATACACAACGCCACAGCTACATTATTCACCTCAGCAGGGAAAAAACACAACACAACCCTTATCACCTCATCATCACCTGTGCGAGAAAACCACAGGGTTTACGTTTCCGTATCCTCAACAAGTAACCCATGAAGATCGTAACATAATCATTAGCAGCAAAGACATGAATGTTTACAACTTCCTAACCCTGTCAGCACGCAGATGACACGCCGCACACAGAGGAGTTGAATGCACTTAATAGGTGACACGACTTTTGAGGCACTCCAGAGGCGCCAACTAGCATACCGGGTGTGGATAAATTCAAAACTGTAAACATTCAACACAGATTCATTGTGGGGAGGAGATGGAGAGCAATTAACACGCAGAGACAAACAAAATGAATCAGATAGAAAATAAGACGACCATTTTTTCTACAGAGTAATTGGGCAACATGCTGGAGCAACAGCAAATCCCCACAGGTCATATTTAGTAAAAAAAAACCCTCATTGGACTACTGTTTATGGTTTCATCCAAAATTAACCCCTGCTGATTCATAATGTGTAAGACTGGAATGCGTCAGAGTTGCACTAAGTCGTGCCCAGCAGTGCTCAGGCTGGTTTTGACGTTGGGTTCAAAATAAATCCTAGTAATCATGTTTTTTTTGGGGGAAAAGGAAGAAAAAGAAGGAAGGGAAGGAGGAGGAGGGGTTGGAAATCTCCTGGTGTCCGCCCAAGTCGGAGGCTGCATTAATGAGCTTCAAGTAGGGAACAGAGGCTGAGGCCGGGTCTGTAATGGAGTCCGGGTGGAATAGACAGAGTTGTGTTTGTGTATGTGTGTGTGTGTGTGTGTGTGTTAGTGAGAGAGGGAGAGAGAGTTAGAATACATGGGGTTGTTTGTTAGGGGTGAAACAGGACACCTCTGATCTCTCACACACAAATCATAGAGGATCACTGGCTCTGACTGCTACAGTCCGCTCTATGCATGCGCAACATCCAGCTGGGCTGGCATTGCTGTTTATGAAGTTGGCGGATACCCAGCTACGCAGCTATGCATTCTCTGTGTTTCTGATATGGAATCACGGGGGCCTCTAACAAACAAACAAAACAAAACAAAAAAACCATACGTCCGCCTCATTGCACATACAAAGTTTGGAAAACAGATAGAAAACACAAGTGAGGCATCTGAACCGAAACATAACATCCAGTCGCCTTGTGAACATTAGTTTGGAGGTTACACTCTAGCCCTATTTGCAGCATTTAGCAATTAGGTGGAAATGCTCAGATCAAATATGGAACAACAAACACTAGCAGTTATCTTTTTATAATCTCATGTATGGAAATGAGTGTTTGATTTTCTCCTCATGCAAATGAGATTTTCAATTAACTAAAAAAAAAAAAAAAAAAATCTGGGGCTTGGCAGAGCGTTGCACGCTTGTCTATTGTGTCCTCCCCACACAGAAATAAATTATGAATACCTAAATAGCATTTCACATTTGAGATAATTATGGTGCTGAGAGAGAGGGAAAGAGAGAGAGAGGGAGAGCATCTTTTAACATGCAAATAAAATACACCACTTTGTTTTCTCTTGCAAAGATCAATCATAATTGGGCAGGTACACACAATCACAGGGGTAATTTGATGACCCATTTCATTTTTGGATCACGCAGCCTAAAATCTCGCTGCTCCTCTCCCATGTGTGCTGCTCTGTGTGTACTCTGCATTCACAAACTTCAGTAAAAGAATAAAAAGTCTGATTATCAAAGGCTCTGTATGCTGACGGCACAGCACACAGCGGCATTTCATTTTATTTTCCTGTTCGCTACTTCAATAAGATATCCCTAACTTTTTTTCCTCCTTTCTCTCTCTCCTTTTGAAAAGGATGGCATGCCGATTCACATTTCAGGCTCTCTGGCTCCACTTGGAAGTCTGTCTGCTTTTTCAAATGGCAGAGAAGTAATTGAATGGAGTTGCACTCTGATCTTTAGTCATTCTGAAATCCTTATCACAGCGTCTGAGTTCAAAAGATAAGGGGCTACGCTGCCGAGCGGCTCCTTATGCGCTGCTAATGAATGTTCCGACAGCGTATTGGTGAATGAAGCACCAGACAAGTCATTAACAATGAGTAGTGTATACATACAGAGAACAAATGTACAGTACATTATATAAATACACAGAGCATACTCTCATGGAGACCCACCCACCGACCCACATGACACGCACACACAAACAGTTCATGTTCCATGATTGCCGAGCCAATTAGGCTGTACAAGGGTTGACATAAACATTATAGAGCCTTGGCTCTGTCCTCCCTCTGGGCTGCTGGGTTGCGAGTTTGGCTCAGCCTTATGCAAGTTCCCTCCCTTGCCTTCTTCACACTCCCTGTGGGCTTTGTGAACAGTACAGAGTCGCTGTCTCTAATGTAATCTCATGGACTCTGGGGAAAAAAGGCCAAAGCACTCAAAAAAGAGAAGAGACGGGGGAGGAGGTCATTCAAAGTCATGTCTGCAAGGGGATTTGAAAGACTGCAAAGGATCACAAAGAGACGAATGGTTGGGGCGCACTATACCTCAGCCTGTCAACACGTTCACACACATCTTGTACATGGCACAGAAGCTTTAGGGTGGCGTCTCTGTTGGTTCAAAAAGCGCTAAAAGCAAAATCAGTAGGTGAAAAGATGATGGAACAAGTGTTGAAGTCAGTGAGTGTTTGTCTTTACTGTACAGCACAGCAGAACGGCTGTTCGCTGACCACTTCAGTGAGTCAAACACTTAGAGACGCGTGTGCGTGTGTGTGTGTGCGTGTGTATGTCGTACACTGAGATTGATGGGAACACCTTTGAGAGCTGCTGGCTGTGTTTACCAGTGGATTTCCACTGTACCAGGGGCTAATTCTGCAGGCCTCTACACACTCACAAGTATCAATCTTCCCTGACCTGGCCTAGAGCTGCGTCCTCCCAGAGGAAGTAACTCTCTCCTTCTTCCTCCCTCTATTTCCAACTCCTTTCCTGATCCCTTCCTCTCGCAGCCCCTCTTTATTTCCCCTCCTTCTCCCATTTCCTCTGACTCTCCTTCACTTCGCCCTCCCTCCTTTCTCTCCATCTCTCTTCCTCTATCTGACCTCATCCCTCCACTAAATCTCTCTTCTGTCAGGCGATGCACGAGGAACGCGGAAGTTGTGAACTTGTGAGGAGCGAGATCAATAAAGCAAGGACAGGCTGAACGATCTACCCGGAGACAATGCGTTTTGTTCCGAGGATGGGCACAGCGGGCCATAAATCCTGCCACCCCGGCCGTCTGCCGGGCAGAGAGCGTCGGTCGTCATCATCGTCCTCCTCATCGGGAGGGAGTAAAGGAGTCACTGTAAACAGTTACGTCAGCCGTCCCATCACTGCCAGCGGAGCAGATAAATCCATATTAGCGGGAGTGATGAAGGAGACTTTGATGCATGTTCATAACTGAGTCGCACCGATGAAATATGAGTGGGCCGTGTCATATATGTCATGACAACATACTGTAGATGGGTTTTCATATGAGGGAGGCACACACCCCAGGCTGGGATGAGCTTACCATAAGCTGTTGATGATAAGTGTGATTGGCGACTGAGCAGAAGCATAATCTGCAACCTCGGAGAACTTGAACGCATCTTTGACCTTTTATACGACTCTCCGTAATGATCCATGTTATTGTAGATGCACGCTGATCTACTGACAGATGACTAATATGCAATTTGAAATCACAATATACAGAAATACACACACACACACACACACACAAACACACACATTGCCTTAAGTGTTAAAAAAAAAAAATTCAATGACACTAAGCGGAGCAACTTTTTTTTGGCAGAGAGAGCGTGTGTGTGTGGGGGTTAAGAGAACCCACACAAAATATTTTATTTATATTCCATACATAAATAGTAGGCTGTTTGGTCCCGTCCCAGCAGTCTTCATATTTCCTGGTGACATTATCAGCTGTCTCCATCGTGTGCAGAGCGGGAAATAAATTGCATTTTTGCCGTTGGTTCTGTGGCTGCAGACGGCAGGAGGAGCATTATAATATAAAACATGAATAAACAAAATCACTCATGAGCAAATGTGCAGGAGCATGGGGAGGTAATCTCCTTTAGGCATGGTCCTTGAAATTAACTCAAAGAATCTGCACATGAAACGTGTTAAGAAGATTAATCAAATATTTCTCCTCCCCGCCACAACGCACCCACCCCTCTCCTACCAACTCCTGCTTCCATTCAAAGTTTTTTTTCTTCTCTTTTTTTTATTCAAACATTATGGTAATTACTTATTATTGTGCTTACTTGAGGAAGATTGCCTGGCCACAGGTGAATCGGAGTGAGGCAAAGGATAACGCTATATGTGTGAAATTGTCATATCTGTTTTCTAATGTGGCTCGGGGTAGGCATGAGTGTGCCAAGTATGAGAGATGTGCACGGCAGAAGAGTATAACGTGCACATGTGCAGCCAGCTTGAAAAAGCCAGAGAGCAAGTGAACTAGGGAGATAGGACTTTAAAAGCAAAGTATTTTGAATCGCCAAGTTTTCTTGGTTCAACCTAGTTGCACATCCGGTAATGCATCTGTGTCCCAGTGGTAAAAATTTGCTAGATAAACATCACTCCCTGTATCTCGCACCTCCTCACGGTCATGCATCAATTACAGCATTTGATGCGTGCTTCGTTCAGGAGCTACAGTTAAAGAATACAGGATCAGATGCCACTCAAACCCCCTTCATCTAAAATGGCTGTCAGACATAAGCGCAGGTAAATCACTCATCTGTCCATGTAATCATGCAAATTTGTATTATCCCTCATGTCCCGCGCAGCTCTTGTCCCTCATTTATGCATGTTTTCTTCGTACCTCGTCGCCCACATCATGTCGTACAAACGCTGTTTAAAACACACAGTGTGTTTTTTTCTTGCTACAGTATCTGGGGAATATCAGTCTGCAGCTCTAAGATCTGGACAACTGGATGGATTGCCATGAAAGTTGGTGCAGACATTCAGAATCCCCAGAGGATGAATCATAATGACTTTGGTGATCTTGTGACTTTTTGTCTTGCGCAACCCACAGGACAATATTTTCACTTGTCCAGTACTGCAGTTCATGTCATATTACTTAAATTAATGACATAACTTCACTCAACCTTTGCAGTACTTTAGGATAAGCACTTACATAAATAGGGCTGCACGATATAGTAAAAAAACGACATTGCGCTTCATTTTTTTCCTGTGATATGAAAAAAATTCAGGAATTTTAACCAGATGACTTGAATCACACTATTAGGAAATAATTAAGACCTTTTTTTAGTGTGAACCATCTTCTGAATTGATTTTGGAAGGTGAAATTAAGTAAATTAATATACTAGTTGACTCACGATGACACCATTGTACTCATATAACACTCCTCTAATCCCAGCTAAAGTCAATGATTAAACATGTCATATTAATAATGCATGTTGATTATCCAAAAATAAGGGTGCTCCCTAGTGTTTTACCCCGTTACTCTTCCTCACTCATTTTCAGGTTGTGGTCGGCTAAAAGTGGCGTTTGCTTTGCCTGTTTATCAGCCAATAAAAATATCTCAAAATAACTTGAGCGTTAACATTACCTTTTCAGCCCGGTGCCTGAGAAACGTAGTTGGGAGACACCTGGTTTCCTTAAGCTAACTCAAATAGCCTAAGCCTGGCTCGTGGCTAACTAGCTTTCACAGTTTGGCAACTATGCGGTGAAGAGTGTTATAGAGACGTTGCGATTACTTTGCATTAAATGGATGCTTAATTCTCCTCTGAAGCTAAGACAAAACATGTCCTTTTTTACAGTTATTGTGGAATATGAGCCTATCTACACTTTCTGCTGAATACTGTAGCACCAGAAAAGCATGAGCTTCACTGTGTCTGTGGCACTGGTGGTACTTTTCAACACACACACACACACACACACACACACACACACACACACACACACACACACACACACACACACACACACAAGCAACACATACATGCAACACACATGCAAGAGAGTCTCACTTCCAATAACATCATGGGAAATAAGAACATTGTTTTTCTTTCGTATCAAAAATTGCAAAAAGTTGCAACATAAAATATTTGTGTTCATGTGCCTTACTTGATTTCACACATCCTACAATGTCACTACTGCACATGCCCATTTCACAATGTTGATGCTGAAAAGATATATCCTGGAGCCCTACTCATAAGATGTTAAAGGAAAGAATGGGAACATTTCTCTTCCATCCGGTGTGTAATGAGTGCTAGCATGGTATACACAATACCTATCATTATTCAAAATAAAAGCAAAGGGTAGTAACAAGTATTTATTCTATTATTTCAGTATTTTGTGGGCGTTCATCCCAGTGAAGCTTGGCAAGTATGAATTAACAGTTAGATTACAACATTAGTTCAAAAATTATGTTAAGACGAGTAAGTGTCGCACTCGAAAGTGAATCAAACTATGTAAAAGTAAATAAAAACATAAAATCAACACCAAAATAAAAATACTACGACTGTGCAACGTACGTTCTCATGAAATTCATATTTGACTGTATAATTTAAGGCTCTATGTATGACTAACAGAGAAGTACTCTATAACCGCTACCTAAAAACATTACAGCTATAAATAAAAGTATGAAAATTCATCTAGAAAGAGCAGCCGGTGTGACAGAACAAGCCTCCGTGGCCTTCAGGTTCACACACAATCTAGGCAGAGTGACAGTATTTTGAGAGGCAAAGTCACACTCAGACCTTGGAATATGTTATGCTATGGTTTCAGTGGAGAGTATGGATATTGGTATGGATATAGGGGAGAGGGAGGGAGGGGCTGAGTTTGTGAGTGTCCCCAGTGACCAGAGCGTGTGCATGGCTGATCAGTCTGTGGCCTGGTCTGGTCGGCGATGACTGATGAGTTGGCAGTGGACCTTGGAGGTTTGGGTGATAGCCTTTCAGTGTGTGATTCACGGGGAGCGCCCTGTGCACTGACATCCCCTCGCGCTGTGATTGAGTTCACAATCCTGTGCCATTCCTCCCCAAGTATATATGGCTCCCAAATAAATAAATGGCAGAATCAGGAGATCCCAACTGCAATACAGTAGCTGTAACAGTCCAAGATACATACACTACGGAGCAGATAAGATTATCTGTAATAGTATTTTCTTTATCTATTTTATTCTGCTTCTTTCTGCATACTTATACATGTGGCTGGGTTAGTTTGATATTATCAGCAGTGACGTGGATGAGCAGCCGGTTAGCTAAGCTGAGCACAAAGACTGAAAAAAAGCGAAACGCAAGCCTGAAAGATATCGTACTACCAGCACATTATACATTATATTTTTAATTTCTGGAAAAAACTTAATGTAAAAACAACACGTTGTGGAGAGTTACAGTATGTCCTTGGAAACAGTTTCTGCAGGTTGCCTGGCAAACTCACAGTGACAACATCATCCAGAGAGTTGCTGTGCCACCAGTAAAACCACAACTTGTTGTTGTTACATGTATTATTTTAGATGGAATAAATAGGCAGAATACAATGTTTTTATTGGTAGAAGTGGAAATCCTGTAATCATCTGCCCACTGGAGCTGATAGGAGCTGGAGCGTATAAATACCGGAGACTCCTTCAGAGTTATTTGTCCCAAAAGTGAATGCAGATTGTAACATTTCTCATTAAATACAAAAGCCAGATGTTGGTGAGTCTAGTAGGTTTTTTTGAGCTGTGGAGCTGTGGGCTTAATTTTGCAGCTAATAAAGGTGAAGCTAATTTTGCTGACTTTTATATACTGACGACAGGTAATCCATAACAACACATCATCATTAATTTGTCGCCGTATATGTTGCATTGATAATCTGAATCTGCAAAGTAACTAGAAACTAAAAAGTTTAATGTTTGCTTCCAAAATGTAGTGGAGTATATAAAGCAGCATTAAATGGAAATACTCAAGTAACATCAATCACACAAGAACATCAAGTACTAAACTCTCGACTAAATGCGTTTGAGCTTTAGAGGTGCTGGTGGGATTTTACTTCAGATTTTACTTCAACAGCAAGCCCCCCAGAGCGGGGCTTGCTGTTTCTCTCTGCTTTATGCTAAGCTAATCTAAACATTTCCAGACTGTTGCTTCATATTTATTGTACAGATATGAGGGTGGTTCATATAGCTCTCAGCAAGAAGGCAAATATATTTCCCAAAATTGAGAACTATATGATTCCTTAGCATTCATCTGTTGCACTGAATGTAAAAACTTAAACCGGTCCCTGCTCTTAAAAGATATCATTTAGGCTGCTCCTTGAAAGTCAGAGGTTTGAATCATCAGTCAAAGACCCTTCAGTCCACTGAGATTCCTACAAGTCGAGCAGTTAACCGGAGAAAAAGAGGCTTTGTCCGCTCAGCCTTCGTAATATCACGATCTTCTGCCTTCTGCTTAGAAGTGATGAATTTACAGCTCAAAGCAGCTTAATAGTTACAGTCTCTGGTTTTTGTTTGATATCTAGTGTCTGGAAAAAATGTTGTCTACAACAGTACATTAATGTCAATGTCACCCCAAATGTCCCACTGAACTCTGCTCAAACTTCAAAGGTCTTTGAGGAAAAAAGGAACAAATGGTCAAATATTTGTATTGAAAAGCCAAATCTGAATCAACTGATCATTCTAAGTGAATTACAGCCCTCGATGTCATCGTTTGCCTTTATGCTCGTTTGTCCTCCAAATCTTTCACTGTTGACCTAAGCCCGGCTGATGTCAGCATGCTCGGTATCAATCTCATCGTCATCCTCTCCTTCCACCACCTTCTCCTCCTCCCTCTCTCATATTAATAATAGGTGAACTCCTCGAATCACCAAGGTTCCTCAAGAGCCTCGGCAGGCTGATTGTCTCCGTCTTTGCTGGTGCACAGCCCTCTGCCAGAGCATTTGATATCATGTAAAAAGAGGATTTGCACAAATAACTCCATAATCTCCAACAGCCAATAACGGGGGTGACGTAATTGTTGCTGTTAGTGAGGCAATATGGAGGTGAGTCATTCCTCAGTGAGAACGGGGTCTTAGCCAAAGTCTTTAAGCAGATAAGCCTGTTTGGGCTAATGAATGGACAGATTTGGAGATGTCATCTGAGATTTCTCTGCCTCATGTAAATGGCGACAGGACATACTGGGGAAGGGCACACGAGCGTACCCGCATAAAACCATTAAGAGTCAATAAAGGAATTAGAGAATGTGCAGTTTTACATTTCATGTTATATTAAATCTTGTTAAGATCCACTAGGAACTTTATTACAAACACATGAGGCACATAAAAAGCTGTCTTTGATGTAGACAATAAAGACTTCCGGCCTGCATGACTATCCAGTGGCTGTAATATCAAAGCATCACTATCAGCAGAGCAACATTTGTTTTCCACCGCCGCCGCAGCCTTATTAAGGGTGAAATTAGCTGTGCTTGAAACGGGTGAGAGCTGCATACTGAACTCCTCATAACGGCGGAGTTGTGGACAGAGATAGGGATCAGGGGGAAAGCAGGACGCACCGTCTGTCCAGACCTCAGATGTTCAATGTGAGAGCTGCTCGTCTTATCAGTCCCCTGAAATGGCCCTCTAATTGGGGACATGTTTCTATGAAATGTGTATAAATTGACGGTAATTGCTTTTGTATGCATGGAAATGCTAATTTTCCTCCATAATGGCTATCAAGAGAAACATACAAACTAGTTCAGTGAGTTCCTGTATCATGGGCGAGAGAACAATAAATAAATGCAGGCCGTGTGCACACTCCTAATGTAAAGCAAATGCAAATTTGAAATGGAACTAGTATATCTCATCCTTTCGAGTGCTCCTATGGTAATTACCAACTAAAACATACACGACCGCGGCCTCCCCATCTCGTGTTTTCTCTCCAGAGAATAGAACGCGGACATGAAATGCGGCATCAGAACACTTTTCTGAGGCGATGCACCCACTTGAGATGCTGACTGCTTGTGATAACTCCTGGGTTCAACGTCCCATAGGCAGAGCTTTGGAGTAATCCATTCTCCATACAGATTTCTCCCATGGAAGCTGCTTTATCCCATTATCACAGGCATTATACAAATGTATACCGCTGTAATCCACACACTTAAAGCCCGATGCTTTTGGAAACAACCATGTTGTCGGTGACAAACAGCTTCTCACACAGTATAGCACAAATAGAGTCACTCTGGTGCATGCACTGGAGGTAGGCCATGTTCACAACAATGTTCGAATTAAAGTTTGTTTGCGTGTGTATGTGTGTACATGTGTTGGTGCAAATGAGCGTTCTGAGCAAACTATTTTCTGAGGGAGATGTTGCGTGTAGAAAACTTGGTCTCAGCCGTATGGGGGTGTTTAACATATCCAAGGTCTCCAGCAGAGACATACAGAGACACAAGCGGGTCACGGGGGATGCTGATAGCTCTGTGAACTCAGCAGGTGGTTGAGCGGGAGATGTGATAACTAGATGTTCTCGATGACAACAGTGGTGGAGCTGGTCTGTCCCTAATGTACTGTATTTGCCTAATAACGCAGCAGGCAGCAGAGGTCTGGGTGTGATGAGGAAGAACCCCCCCCTCACAAACACGCAAGACATACAGACATGCCCCATATACCCTGCAGGTCATGTGACCCATGAAGGACAAAGGATGAAAAAAAATAATAGTGTTTTCCCAAGAAAGAAGGAGGAGAGAAGGAAAAAAATAGTAAGAAGAAAAGAAAGAAAGTACGAAAGAAAGAAGGAAAAAAGACAAAGAGTTAAAGAAAGACTTGAGAGAAAAAAGAAGGAATGAAGGAAAGAATAAACGAAGTAAAGAAATAAAGAAATAGATTTAAAGAATTAAAGAAAAAGTGAACAATGGAAAGAACTGATAAACAAAAGAACGAAAGCAAGAATTGAATGAAAGAAAAAGAGAGAAATCATGAAAGACAAAAACAGAGAAAGAACAAACGAACAAAAAATAATAAATGAAAGAACGAAAAAATGAAAGAATTAATGAATAAAAGAATGAAACAAAATAATAAGAAAGAAAGCAAAGGAAATAGAAAAGAAGAAAGAAACAGAAAATTAATGAAAAAGAATGAACAAATCATGAATGAAGGAATGAAAGAAAAGAAACAAAGAAAGGAATGAAAGTGAGAATGCTAGAAAGAAAGGAAAAAAGAAATTAGAAAGAAAAATTAATCCAGCTAATTATATTTTCCTCAGCTGCTCTTAATTGTGAAAACTGGTGCATAGCAGATAGGCTTTTGGGTCTGGCAGCGTCTTGCAGACATTATTGTTAAGGTGAAGCTTGCCAACTGATGGTTGAGATTTATGCTTCATTGGCTTGCACGGTGCTGGGGGAGACATCACCCACCGGCAGATGTGCACAGCTCACCACTGTCTGCCACCTCTCCATAATTGACATCTGCATGTAGGAGAATGGCAGCGGCACCAGTCTGTGCCATGTTTCGGGGAAATAAGGCAGAGAATAAGCAGAGCACATCCTGAGAGGTTTGCATCAACTGTCTCTCTAATGCCTGTGAGTGCTCTGGCATTAATGGAACATATTATGCCTCAAATTATGGAATCATATACAGCAGCTGTTGATCCAATTTGGATGTGGTGCTACAGCTAAAACAAGTCCCTCCAGGGAAGAATGTCTAGTTTTGGTTTATAAGGCGGAATTCTGATCTCTTCAGCTGGCCTCCGTGGTGCATTTCATGACTTCATGCAAAAATCCTCCATTACTTTGGAAAGGATAAAGACATGCCTCTGAGGATGGAAGTGCAGAACTAACTACAATGGGATGATCAATAGAACAATGCAATCTGCAGAGGCCTCTGAAAACAAGCCACTACAATCCAGTGATTAAATCCATACAAGTGCATCCTGTTATTGGTTCAAATCTCGGGCTATTGGATTCATTCAGTCGTAACAAACTGTCACAGAGTTGGCTGATGACTTAATATTTCTTCTCCTTCTTGCAATAAATTCTATTTTGCCAGGGTTTTAAATCCTCTGTTTTCATAAATATATATACCAGAGTCCCTGCACCACGCATTATTACAAAACTCCCAGTAATATACACTTTAAAAGCAGTTGCACACAACATAATTCTTTTTTTCATATCTTGAATTACTGCATATACACCGGACAAAATTAACTTCTACCTTCAACTGGGATTAAGTACAGCCACCGTAACTAATCAGATTTCTATGACGGAGAGAATTCATCGAGATTTACTGTGGGCTCCTCTCCATTTGGGGTTAATGAGTGTCTTCCACAGCCTCCTCATAGCTATTTCATACCTCTGGGATTTGAATAATTCCCATTGATAGTTTCAAAATCTCAAATGAGACAGGATTAATCAAAAGCAGAGAAAGTAAAGCTGATGAGGGTGAAGCGGCACGTGAGGATGAGGATGTCCAAATCAGGAGGAAGGTGACTGGTTATACACAGTGGGCAACATATTCACATTATTTTAATGGCTGGTGGGGGTCCTGTGACTAAAACAGTGTAAGTAGGTTCAACCGAGAGCATAATGATATTTAGAGCTCAAAGTGCGCTCCCCCACTTTAATCAAAGGACGTTTCTACATACTGTTGCTGTCATTTTTAATAAAAAGTGAAGATAGCCCATGGTATTGCACCTTTTTTTTTTATACAGCCTAGTAAGGCTCAAATATGGGCTATTCATTATGTCGGTGCTTAATTGGTGATAGGCTGCTCTGCTCACTGTTACTCCTTTCAGAGCCATTGAATAAGAAGTTCTTTGTCTGACTGGTAATATTCAGTTTGATAACGAGCTTACAGTTTGAGTAACCACTTCTACGAAAGGTATATTTTCTACAAAATATGGAGAAACTTGACTCTGCGCACCAGTCAAGTTGTACTTAATGTTTTTATCCATAGAAAAAAAATGGATGCTTCAAAAACAGATCTGTACAATCAGCACAGTTTCAAGGTGAAAACCCAGAGTTCTTGAGTTATGGCCAAAAACATGTCTTATCAGGTCACCGTGACCTTGACCTTTGCCCTTTGACCACGAGATGCTGATCAATTCATTCTTGGTTCCAAGTGGACGTTTGTGCCAAATTTGAGGGAACTTAAGGCCATCTTCTGATATTATGTCTGCCAAAATGAGACGGATGGAAGGTTATAGTGATGTTGACCTTTAAACACCAAAATCTAATCAACTCATCATTGAGTCCAAGTGAACATTTGTGCCAAATTTGAAGAAAATTCCCTATGTATGTGTGTACTATATATATATATATATATATATATATATATATATATATATATATATATATATATATATATATATATATATGGACATAAACAAAACATCTAGGTAAAATAAAACAGGCTGCATCTGCAAGCATTTTGCTGGTTCTCTATTCTTGGTAAGTCTCATGTGTTTAAGACTGCTCAGAAAACCACCATTGTCTATCTTTCCACATCCATTCATTCATCTTCCACAAGTCAATTTCATTATTCACAGCGGGGCTGTCGACAAGCATGTAGAACTTGAGCGCTTGCAGGGCGGTAGCCCTACGTGGTATGGGCATTGGTATTTAAGTTCTCTGGGATAAATCATTTATGTCAATTCAGTTACTGATGAGGCATGAATACATATGGCGAATTCTGTTCAGACGTGATTTATTTTAATTGTCACACTGGGACCTGCTATTACACTGCTGCAGAATGGGTCACTGCATTAGAAAATTAAAGCAGAGGCTCTAATTTGAAATCTATTTGTAAATTCTGGCCTGTGGGATAAAGATGTGCTGAGCGCATGTAAATGCCCTCCCAGAGTGGTTTGAACTTCTCCTAAACTGGCGAGCAGTCACCTGGGTACGTCACTCTCCCTCTCTGGAGCAGTCTGCCGTTGCGCTCAGTCTGAGGGAACTCAAATTAAGCTGCAGCAAAGGCACACGTCGTACATGAATGAGCATACGCGTGCGGCGTCTGGGGTGCGGTGCGGGGTGTGAGGTCAGCAAGTGTGTGGCGTGCCGGAGGCTACTTATGTTCTGGATTTCATGGGCTCCATTTCCATGGATCATTTAATAATTTCCCTCAACCACTTTTGGGGATATATCAGTGGAAGTTGCGGCATGCAGCTGCAGTTGGCAGTGATCCTTAAACAACTTGGGATTTAGGCAATTAAAGTTGCCCAACTACTGTGTAATCATACTATCATCAAAACTGCTAACTTGTTTGTCAGTGCACACAGATAGGTACTCAGCGCAGAGTAAAAATGTATGTCTAACCTTCCTATTGTGTAGTTTGAAACTGTTCCCAAAAGGCATGCTCCCTAATGGCGTTTCATTTCTACTGGCAGACAGGCCAGGACCCCCCAAACCCCATCTGACAGGTAAGACAGCACAGAGTGGCTTATAAAACCGCTCTTTCACATGGCCTTTTGTCTTTTGTTGTCATCAGTGTCTTCCCTGCTTTGATGTTTTATACAGTTTGGGAACACATTGTTCTGGATTCACTGTACTTGCTTTAAGGGAGAAACAGAGGTCACGGTTCAGTTCAGACTGTCTGGGAAAAACGACATTTCTTCTTAACAGCCAACTTTTCCCTGCCTTGCTTTGCATCTTTTGGCACCATCGCTGCGGGAACTAATGATGAAAGAGCAGATTTTATTTTGAGTGCTACCCACATTGGCAATAATATACTGAGAAACAAGAAAGTACTTTCAACTTTAGTACTCGGAGGCGTGTATGAGTAATATCACATTGAGATTACAGAACAAAAAGTGAAAAAGCTCAATTTAACATCTTTTGACATGATAAATGCTGAATCAAATAAAGCTCACCTCAGTTTTTACAGCTCCTTGGTTGGTCTAACCATATTACCAGAGAGGGGCATGGATTTTGAGCAATCCTGAAAAATGACTGATTACTGATTCAATCATTATATTTCTTCAGACCCAATACCAATGTTTAAAAGTCATTCTTTCTATCTAACAACTAGCAACTGCTGTATAGTAAATATTGGAAAAATTGCATGAAAATGGCAAATTAACTGTTTTAAAGTTATATAAGGGTTAGGGGTGAGCAATCAAAACCCTTGATTGGGGTAAAGTGTTTTAACGTATCCTCATACAACGATACCTATAATATATCACCAAAACATATATTAGGTTTAGGGAAAGAAACATGGTTGGACGTGTTTAAGTTTAGGAAAGTAAAGTCAAATAGGTTTGGTTTAGAAGAAACATGCTTAAAATATACCTTAAAATATCTTTAAGTTCAATGTGTTTTACAGGGTTCTGAATACTGGCCTCTTGGGGAAAAGTCCTGTGTTTGCTTGACCCATCCACCACCCCAGCCTGCCTCCTTAAGCGTACTTTTGCTCTTTATACTACTTCCTTCTTGTCTCCTGTCATTGCATTGCAGCCTTGACGATTATGTGGGCTGTACATGAATTACTGGCTCATGATCACATGTGTTGGATATAAATTGTGGTCTATTACTTTTCGCAAATATACGTACAAACAGTGCAGGAGAACAGCCTGAGTGGTTACAGTTAGTAAAAACATTGATCACAGGTCTGTAAGATACTCTACATGCCCATTCACCACGGCCAGGGGATGAGGTGAAGTCCAATATGAACCTAAGTCCCTCGGGTATTGGGCTGGTGGTCAGTGTAACACAAATAGTCCAAATTAAGTTGAACATTTTGTAACGTGGTTTGATGTTGTGAGCAGTGGCACACAGTGGCTTTTGTGGTAAAACCCTGAGTTTGCCCTTCCTCAGAATCCATCAGCTATCGGCCTCATGACAATAAAGTCTCTGGGGGCAACGGCCAATATTTTGGGAAAACAATCAAACATTTGCAAGTCTCACTATCTCAGATGCAGATGTGTTGTAAAATCTCACATGAGTCTTGAGAAGAAAGAAGATCCTGCACACTGCTCGGCTCATGAAAGTGGACCTTCCTCTGGACCTTCCGATACCAAAATCTTGTCCCATTGCCTCCAGATTGTGCAAGTTATCGAAATAGAAATTACTGAGTTTTTACCAACAGCCATTTTTCTGTAAAATGCATTATTGTACTGAACTCTGAAAGAATGTATTGGTTTACGAGAATTAGACTTCCTATAATGAGAAAGATAAAATTATTTTAGAGGACTGCCCTTTTTCGTCTATATAACATTGTTTTCATGTGCTGCAAGAAATATATACTACCCACAGATGACGCACAGTTTAACTCTAAATTGAGTATTGCTCCTACTGCAGTGACTTTTTAAACATTCATAAAAAACAATAACTAGCTTTATTCAAAAGCCTGTTTTATGTGCATAGTGAAAGATTGATCATTTCCATCACACCACCTGCACAGAGCAAAAGTACGCCCTCCTTTATTCTGTGAGGACTTTGAATATGATTTTTTAAATAGACCTATGTATTCTTTCTCTTCTAAAGCAGAAATCACTTGCTTCCAAATGGGCTTTTTTTTGATAACGATCAATCATGAGCAGAGTGAGCGGTGGGTCTGAAATAATGAGATCCTATTTCCCTTTCATTCTACCTTTGCCTTCCAACAGTAAAGTCAAGTTTAAGTAGAGAGAGAGGATGATAGATTAGTTGAGAGGGTTTCTGACAGGAGGGGGGTAGAAGGAGATAAAGAGAAAAAGAAACCAAGGAGCAGCAGCTGTTCCATCAAGCTTGGATAAAAGTGCTGCGTAATGTGCCCCCCTTTTTGAAATGCTGTGGTACCTCTAGATCCCCCATCGACATCTCGGCAAGCAAAGGAGGAAGTACAAATGAGATCATGACAATTGGAAAAATTCCCTGGAATGTCATTCAAATCTAAAAATAAAAAGCGAGCAAATCAATTATCCAGTGTGTGGCCTACAAAACAGACTGTATGAAAGCACATGGAGCTCGAGCAACACAGCGCTGGAGTCAGCGTGTCAGGGCTTCTGAGAAATAGTAGAAATGATGGGCATGTGAATGTGTGTAAATCTTCCAATTGACATTTCATCATGTGTGCTCTCTCCCCTCATAAACTCATAAATCAGCCCACAGAATGTCATAATCTACATAAACAAACACGTCCGCTGTTGATGCTTGGGTGGCTTGATGTCAAACGTATCTCCCAATCAAATCTCTTCAATGTCTGATGACATTAGAGGGGAAAGAGACTGTCCATGGAGAGGACCTGTCTAAATAATGCAAGTCTCATATTCAGTGGTTCATATTTCGTGGAAAACTGTGCTGTGTCCAGGATAACTGAACTGAAAAAGTAGCATTCCAGCACAATTAATGACGACATTCACAGTTCAGTTTTTTGCATTTATCCCAAAAAAGACTATCCATACTAAGCTGTTTACATAGCTAATAAAAATGAATATTCCACTAATATTCTGACCTACATGCAGCTGTGCATACCCTGACTAACATGCCCTAATGTGTCATTTATTTTGTCAATCTTATTTTGTATTTAACTTATTCGACCATGAGGACACAGTCTCGCTCTTTCATTCCTTCCACCACCTTGTTAATAGGGTGGGTGTTGCAATATTTGCACATATCCAAAATCCTATTAATGTCTTAAGTGTGATTTGTCTTCCGACTAGAAATGTAGGCTTTTCTTTTGGACAGAGCAAAGCTAGCTGTTTCCACTTGTTTCTAGTCTTCATGCTAAGCTAAAGCTGGGCATACACTCTAAATTGGAGCCCATTTGTGACTAAATTTTTGCAACACAAGACTCATTTTAGGGTCACACCTAATTTAAGCAAGCTTCCCCTTTTCTGAGTTAAAATTTTTTTCAGAACTTTATGAGTTCATTTTTTTCCTCAGCAGCAGTTTGAGAAGTTTGAGTCATGGGTGGATAACTGATCTTTGAGATCTGGTCAGAGCTGATCGGATCAGATTGATGGATGAGATGGGCAGCTACTCAGCTACAAAGTTTCACATCCATCACATTTATAAATTCAGTTTCTCTTTCAGTGTGCCTGATGTTCTGCTGCTCCGTTTGTGCCTGGAGTATGTTCTGTGCTCCATTAGTGTGGTGCACAGAAAAATATAAAATCAACTAGAAGCAGCAGATGCTTTGATCCCGGCAGGCTGCCTTGAATAAATAAATGTTTGGGAAACCCTTGGGCTACAATCATACAGTATCCACCTATTCTAAGCTAACCCTACCCTACAGATGAGAGTGGTATCAATCTTCTCATTTAACTCTCTGCCAGAAAGTGGATTAGTGCATTTTCCAAAATGTTAAACTATGGCTTTAAAAGTGAGAAGAAAGCGCTTTGTTCACTGCCTTTTGGAAAGAATGTGTATGCAAGATTTACAACTGCACGTGTACATAACTTGTAGTCTCTTTTCCTCCATCGACAAGTCAAAGTATTATTCTCAGCACATCTCTTTGAGTGATTTTTAGTTTTGCAAATGGCTATGATCAAAAATTATGTTCTTCAAAAATGCTATACTGATTCAAATAGTGACATCTGCTTCCACACAGCCTGTCATCACTGTCCAACAGCTTCGCACATTTAAGTACTCTATGTGATTAACTATGTGTTGACTGTGTGATAATCTTTGTCTCCAGTGTCACATTCAATGGCAGGGTGTGTGAAAGTGTGGTGACAGTATTCTCTGAGAGTTACAATCATAGTCCCAGAACCTATTATTCCATAATATTTGATAACACGGTGAATTTATAGACTCACATTTTGTTTTGAGCATTGTCTCCAAATGAAAAAGAAAAAAAAAGCCATCATCATTCTTCTTCTGAAACAAGCACTGGGAATTCATACCTCTACCTCCTACTTCTTATTGGAATGAAAAACATTACTGCAACACCCATTTCTTGGGCTGAAAATAAGGTTTGAATCATGTGAATGAATGTGTTTTCTATGCTACAGTAGCTCCCACTTCTTTTCCACATTTCAAACCTTGTGATTGGTTCTCAGTGTATAATACAGATGTGATATCTAGGTCGCGGATGTCCCAATATGGAATCCATGTTGCTTGCATGATAATCAGTAATCCACTTTGCTCTGGCTCTGGCCTGGCCACTGACCCCGGCTGACCTCCCTGGAATTGATTTTGCGCTTGAACTCAAAGCAGGCGCAAATTAAGCCGAGATATCAGAGGAAAGCGAGAGACAGGGAGAAAGAGAGTGAGAGAAGAAAAAACAAAAGAGACAGGGGAGAAAAGACGAGCATTTTGGGTCTACTGAAAGAAGGTAGTTAGCCATGAGAAAGATAGATGGTTACAATGACTTACTTTGATAGAACATCTGTAGGAAAGCAGGCAAAATGATGAGGGCCTTGTGAAAAGCTTAATAGCCTAATTTCCTGCCCAGCCCGGCAGAAATATCAGTCTGACACTGACAGCTGATGAAAATGCACCAGGATTTGATTTTCTCCCAAGTGGAGAACAAGTTAGGACCTATCTCTCGCTCTGCAAAGTCCCACAGGCAATACTCTGTGTGAGTCTGTAAGAGAAAAGACAGAAATTCTGGCCGTGGCTGCTTCCTCCTCAGGGCTAATGACAAATTTAGTGATAATCGTCATGTTTTAATTGATGTTTCCGCACCACTGACTCAAACCACCGGTGGATTACATCAGGGGAATGAGAGATATGAGTAGTTTTGTATCTGCATGGCCCACAGTTCCCTTTATTGCACCGGCTCGCATCCGATCTGTCCAGCGCTCTAGGCTTTAATGCACAGCGCAGGCAGGCCGCCTCTGGGACGGCGCAACCTGCTCACAATCACTGCATGAGGTAGATGGTACATGCTGTCCCATCTCCATGCTGCCACTGTTGGACTGGGTAAAAAGCAGCACTATACGTACAGCGAGCTGCTTGATTGCCCGGCGGCCCCCCAGCGCGCTGCGCTATGGAGAGGACTAATGTATTTATAACCCTTCTCATATGTGCACTGGGAACAAATTAGAGACAAATGAGGCAGGATTCCTCCGCTCGCCCCGGAAAGCCATGAAATTAGGGCAGCATCGTTTACAACTAGCACCAGATCACAGCAGCAAACTAATGCAAAGTTAAATATGCTCCTAAAAGTGTCTATACAGTATATTCTGCAGTATTTTACTGACTTAAGTGTTGCACCAGCACAGGCTGAACGCTTGAATGCTTTTCAGCTTAAGTGGTAAATGAGAACTTCACATGCAAACCGTTCTTTATTTCTCACTTTCTCGGCTTATGTTTGATATGTTTGATTTACTGGCCTTGTCAACACATTTGAGATGCAATACAGAAAATGTTGCTTCTATGTCTTTACACTAAATAAAAAAGAGAGAAAAAAAACATACAGGGAAAATTTTGAAAGATTAAAATAAAAGAAACGACAAAAGTTCACACAAACACTGAAAATGTTGAGAATAATATGTGAGCCTATCAGTCTGCAGGGATGTTTAGAGTTCTTGTATATTCAGTTTGGATATTTATAGTTTACTCAGTTTACTTTTATTATAAATCTTTTGTCACAGGTTGTATTAAGAAAAAAAAAAGCTCTTCAAAGTGACAGAGAATGTCACATTTTCAATAGTTCACATCCAAACACACAGTGTCTGCTCAGCAACAAACAACAAACTCTCTATATATGTAAATCAGATCAATAGGATATCCATACAAACGGCCTGCAGCTGTGTGTTGCCATCAAGCAGCTCACCTAATGTAATAAGGAACATCAATAGTTGATTTTCAGACCTAGTGGTGCAGAGAAAGAAAACGAGGATGATGAGATTAGCGCAGCTTGGCTCCAGCGTCGGGCTCCATTTTATAAACAGTCACAATTAACGCAGACTGTCATTATACAGGGGACAATGAGATGAGTTGGGGAGAACAGATTAATAACTTCACTGCGTGAGTCAAACTCTGTCGCACTACTAAGACATACTCATATTTGTTTCTCAGAGTCAACACTGACATTTGGACGTTTGGATGTGATAATTAATCATGATAAGCTGAAGCGCTCACATGCTCAGACAGAAGGCAATGTGCGGCGTCTTACACATCTATTGTACGTTGCTCTTCAGACAGGTGTGATAATGCAGTTTGACAATCGCTCATACTATATAACATGGAATTAGCAGGTGTGCTCTGCAGCAAAAATGCCTCCATTAATGGTACATCCTGGGCTATGTTCCCTGAGGTGGATTAAGCCCGGCCTTTACTAATTATGTTTTTACTGGGAACAGACGTGGTTTGCAGAGAGTAAGCAGCTTGAATTACATTTACACCCAGTATACTGCATCTGATGTGTTATGCCTTTTAGTACTCATTAGGTTTTAACAGGAATATTCACTTTTTTCTCAAATAACTCGCTTGTTGTTTACATTCCTAAACTAGAGTTAATTTTGGCACTTTATTTCAAATGAAGTCTTAAGGACTGCCCACACCAAGAATGATAACTATAAGTAGTGTTATACTGACAATGGTGTCAGCTTCTTACACTGATGAAAAATAACATTCTATAAACAGTGGCGCCGAGCATGTGCTGCACACTCCAGCAGAGTTGGCAGCATAGCAAAATAGATATTAATGGCCTGTTACTGTTGTATGTTGCATGGATAAAAAAGGAAATGAATCAACATCTATTTGATGGTTACCTTTCCGGGTGATTGTCAAAGAGGACATCATTAAGGACAATGCAAACTTCAAAGACCCAATCAGCACCAAAGACTGTTTTCAGGTAACAATATGTTTTTTGTAGCCTAAAATTATATATATATATAAATATGTGTGTGTGTGTGTGTGTGTGTGTGTGTGTGTAATAAGTTATGCAAAAATAGCCATGTTATTGTTATAGTTACGGTTCTTAGTGTGGATGACTTTTTAGACTTCGCCATTTGCCATAACTGGCCATAATTACTTTAGTCATATTTTAGTAATTTGAGTTTTAGTTGGCAAAACCTAGAACTTTTTGTTGAGAAAAAAAATCAGCTGCATTATTAAATTGGGTATTATAAATCTGTGTTTTAATATGCAGGCTATATTTTGCATATGCAGCTACCATGCATACAGGTGTTGCTCTCGTACAGTGCAAAACAGTCATTAGTTTATACCAGAATAATTTCTCTCACCTCCACAGTGGCCAATTCATACTGTTAACATTAAAAGAGCTCTGTGCAACATTCAGAGTGTATCAAGGGTTGAGTTTGATTCAGGTCGTCTGCACACGGTTCAACACGGAGGCAGCTGAGAAGGTGCCTAGCAATGCTAACTTCACAGACAGTCCTAACTGTGTGAACAGTGCCATGGGCAGTTCTGAGCGAAACATGTGAAATGTTCGGGGTGGAGGCTATACTTCTGTAAAGACGTCCTGTTATCAGTGGCAGACGCAGGGAGGATATACACGTCAACTAAAATGCACTAACATGTCTGCACTGCCAGACCGTCTATTATGAAGAAGAGAGAAGCTTGGATTAAAACATATACAGAGGGAGCGTGACTTCAATTTCTGCTCGCCAATACTCCACTAAATCTATAGCAAATAGTTTTGCTGCTATATTAATGTTCTGAATGTCGTTATAGCACCTTAAACAAGCCTTTGGTTTTATCCCCTCAAGCAGCTGACTCTTTTCTGCAAAGTAACTATAAGTAAAATAACTAGTTTGTATGAAAAATGTCTTTTCCCGAACAAACAAACCCAAATATCTTTGTCTTAACATTGTACTCTCCTTTATATGAGCTGTATTTTTTGTCATGATATGTGAACCTGCCATCTCTCCGTCAGAAATAACAAAAGACTTAAAGATTTAACATGTGCAATTAGTCTGCCACTCCTTTCATAATCATGTCTCACTTCCACTCCTTGCTTCAGCTCTCCCACACTTCTAGACAAAGCGAAAAGAATATCAGTGTGTATACTCATAATCCTCACTTCCTGCACAGCCCGGGGCTGTGTTTGGAGTGTTTTACTGGAGAAGGGTGTCTGAAGGAGATGAAGCTCTCAGGCCTTCTCTCTCTCTCTCTCTCTCTCTCTCTCTCTCTCTCTCTCTCTCTCTCTCTCTCTCTCTCTCTCTCTCTCTCTCTCTCTCTCTCTCTCTCTCTCTCTCTCACACACACACACACACACACACACACACACACACACCCGCTCTCGGTTGCATTGGATTAGTCAGTGCATGGTGAATCAGCCGTTTGTCACTGACACAGTAACAGCCTACCAGTGGCTTTTATAGGCACCAGGTGAACCAATAAAAAAAACAGACAAAAAACTCAGCTTTGGTATCCTCAGGCCAACAGAATGGCAGTTCATCTACAAACAGCAAGTGTATGAAAAACGCTCTGTTAAACATCAGACCAGAGGGGTGCTATAGTTTCTTTTTTTTGCATCTTATTTCATAAACCTCCATTCCCCAACACTCCCACTCTAGCCAATAACATACATTAAAAATGACGCTTAAGAGGAAAACAAATGCATTTTACGACAGAGATAGAAAACATATCCCAGTCAGCGGAGACAGAATAAACTTCATTTAAAAGTAAATATGTGTTTACAGGGCTGTGAGTTAGTGGCCTTGCATGTTATAGAAGCATTGTCTGCTCTAATTGTGTTTGGTAATGTGTTTTTGAAGCGCCGTTCACGGTATTCAAGCAAGAGCAAATGGCTCTTCCTGCCCATGGACACATAATTGAGGAGCCTGAGGAAGATTACTGCAGTAAAGAAATAAAACAGGGCTGGAAGAAGAAAATAAAAAGACAGTTTTTGGTAGGAGGATAAAGCAACCGCCAGAAAAATCAGGGAGGAGAGGAGCGTGGCAGCGAGAGACAAAATATGTTTGGAAAGTGTTCAACCACATGTCTCCAATTCATAATTAACTTTTTAGAACCTTTGCAAAGCTACGGGAGTGGGGCTCGTGCCAGCTGAGCTATTCCTTTTCACTGGCAGATGTGACTCTGCAGCGTTTTATTATGTTTATTTACATGTTTTCTCAGTGCCAACCATACATGAGGTAGTTTGAAGAAACACATGTTGCAAGCAGGCCAACAAGCACACACTATCTGCAGGAGAAATGCAACAATCATGACATATGAGACATTTCTATGACTGAACGGACGCTAGATAAGTTGCAGCTTTCTTGAACAGTAAAATCATGTGGTTTATTTCTGTAACAATGTCTGGATTATTCAGTTTTTGCCTTGAACGCAGCACTAAAAAAAAAGCAGGATGTTATAAAGCAGGCTATTTCCATATTAATTGCTACACCTTAGGCAACCGTCAGGTAAGTTAGGTACGTGACTAATAAAACACTAATTGTGCAAATTAGATGTTGTGGATCTCTCACTGAGTCAGGCAATCATCACCCACTACTGTGTCTGGTTAGTAAATCATTGTTTAGGGGTTGCTGGTTAATGATGTTGACTCATTAAGGGTTTGAAGAGATCCCGTGCTGCTTTGAGAAGAGGAAGTGATGAGTCATGAACCAACAGTGGCTAACAGTAGCTCTGAAACACTTCAAGCTGTAGCTGTTAACTTATATAAAAAATAGCTTCTTTTGTCGTATTTGATGAAACAGTTACTATATCCTGACTGTAGTACACGAAACAGATAATTTGTGAAAAAAAAAAATGTTTCTCTGCCTCCTTGTAGTGCTCCTAATGGCATGTGCACAATTTCAACACACCTGAACAAAAACAACCAATCAGAGCCAAGGAGTCTCTAAAGCAGCTCATGAACTGTCGTCAAACTGTATACTTAAATACAGTAGCTTTAAAATAAGGACGTTTGTGAGCCCGCCAGCACCAGTTGGCCAACAGCTGAGCCAAAAACAATCACTACCCATGATTTAGAGCTTAACACTATACTATACTATACTATACTATACTATACTATACTATACTATACTATGCCTTGACAGTTTGACTGCAGCTGACTAGCAGTACTTTACAGAGACTGCTCTGCTCTGATTGGTTGTTTTTGTTTAGGCGTTCTTCTTTAAAGGAGGAAGAAGGTGATTTTTTTCAAATGTCATCTATTTCATGTACTACCATCAGGATATAATGACAGTCACAGCTAATATAACACAAAGTTATGTTTAAAGAGAAACTGTAGCTTTAATGTTGCATCTTATTTTAACTACAAAAGAAGAACTTTTTTTTTTTAATGCTAGTGATGTCTCTGCTGTCCCGAGGCCTCTCTTCTAATCACTGACCGGTGGGTTTTGAGTGGCGGGCACATGCCCCTTGTTAATCCTTTCCCTTTCTTTGCAATAAATTATGCATCAGAAAAAGCTTTTTCCACCTCAATGGATGTGTCCCTTAATCCCTGGCTCCTAAAACCTGTTTAATCTGAACTAAGTCATTAAAACAGTAAAGGGATATCACAAAGGACTTTCAAGCCAATTGGCTTAACGGTAACGTGATTAGATCATTGATCTCTCGGCAAAGCCTTGGGCTTCCAGGTGCGAAATGACTATTTAATGAAATCAGAGAAATCTCGTTACTTGAAAATTACTGATCAAAGTTAAGGCCAGGTGACTGGGGTGGCATTGGTATCCATGTATCTGGGCAAAGGTATTTATTCTCCAGATCCCCTCTTGACATTACCAAGAATGTATGGAGCCGGAATGAGAGATTGTGTTCTTAATCCCTCACCAGCCTCTATCCATACCTCCATGCATCTTTAAAAGGGATTGCTGCTTTAAGCTTTGATAGTGATCACCGTTAAGCAACATTTTTCCCCCCAATGCACAAAAAGGAAGTGGTGTAATATCATTATAGCCTGATTAATGCACATGCCATCATACAGATCCCCTTCCATTGTGTTTTTGTCCTGTAGTCGACTGAATCAAGATCTCGCCTTTGACGTTATCCGCTTGACATTTGCTAATACCCCAAAACAGCTGGCCTTGAGCTCAAGAACATCACTTGAACAAGACAGGAGAAGAGGAGAAACCAGCAAAGAGCTACAAATAGGTCTCAGATGTATCCACACCGCCACCTCACCTGCTGTTCAATAACACCTGACATGAGAGGATTATGATTGTCCTCTCCTACTGCTGGAAATAAATAATTATATCACAGAAGACCTCTTTTCTAATTAATGAGAAGAGATGAAATATCACTTAATTTCAAATTTAATTACGAGCCATAATATTTCCTTCATTGGACCGCCTGCTAATGCTGCGCAGTTTCCTGCCGTTGATGAATGCTCTGTGTATTAAAAACATGAACATTTACAGTTCCCTGGACCGCACATGAAATTTCCCATGATCGAAACATTCTGTAGGCGGTGAAAAATACCAGGAGACACACAAACGCATACACACACACACACAACCGCAGAGGTGATATACACAGAGCGGACTAGCATCAGGACTACGCAAGATAAAAAGGTTAATAAACACTTGGTAATGAAAATTAATGACACAAATCATACACAGGCCCTGACACACTTTTCCCTGTTTAATTGCAATGGCCGAGATGCACTCATTTTAATTACCTATATTGCAGCATTGATGTCCTTCAGTGTCAAGCTCCAAAGTTCTCCCTGTGCGTATCACTACAGATGAGCATTTAAGGCCATTATCATAACCATGACAAAGGTATTGACTTCTACCCTCAGATGAGTTTTGCTTATGCAATAAGAATTGCCATTAATTGGGGTAATGAGGCTTGCATACTGACTTTCACCACCACTTTTGGTCTCAATCATATAGTGATGATTTTGCATAAACGGGATTGGCTGGAATCCCAGCTGCAGTCATTAGTAATGTATGATTGTCATTTAGGTCCATTTTAAACAGAACAATTAAAACAGCTTACAAGTATGGCTGGGTGATATGGAGAAAATCAAATATCACAATTTTTTTGGACCAAATACTTTGATATCGATATTGCGCCGATATTGTAGGGTTGACTTTTGGTGCTTTAACACAAATATTTACAGAATTACATTTTAATAAATAATCATCCCTAATGTGTATATAATGAGGGGGAAAAGACAAATAAAAGATCAGCAAGAAAAGTCTAGTAAGGTAATACACCCTTTAAAGCCAGGGAAAGACAACACCTATGATAATACAATATCCAAAATCTAAGCCGATTTCACAAAATTGCGCAAGTGTTTCTTTGCTGAAGGCATTTACTGCATTGAAAGAGATTTTATTGTGGTAAAATGCTAGTTTTCGCAGAATGTGCATGCATGCACTCGTGTTTGTGACAGCAGTTAACATCTCACAAAGCTAGCCTACAAATGGTTAGAAAAAAAAATTGCAGAAGAAAATAGTACAATACAAATTGTTCAGAGGAGGTTATATCATATTTCTGGAGGAATAAAACAAACAAACTAAAAAGTTAATCTGATCTGCAAAGAGGAAACAAATGAATGTGGAAGGAAATATAACTGGAAAGATGCCATAGCATAAAACCATAGAGCAGATATTAACTGCAAAGAGGCTGGAAGAAAGAGTAGCGATCCAGCTCTAGACTGTCGGACAAATCACTGTCACTGGGGACTGCTGAGTCTATGGGTCAGCTCTATAGAGTGTCTATTCAATTTCTCCTCTTTAACTGTATCCACTGGGTTGTCCAGTCACAAAACACTCTTCTCAGAATGATTTTGTGTTATTAATTTATCGCCATAAACCATAGACTGATTAAATACTGGATCATTGGAGCATTTCGGCGATCACTGTTGGTTATTGTGAGCCTGAAGTGATCATATGCATAACAAAAAAATTCACGCCCTATACAGTTGAGATGACTGTTAAAATTAGCTTCATTTTTTTGGCCTCTGAGATTGCTGAGTGCCATAAACTTGGCCACTGTGCAGTTAATTTAGAGTCAGAAGTGCCTGAAGTTATATTCCTTACTTTGGTCGCAAAGATCTATTTTACTAACTTCCTTATTCATAAGCCCAAGATACAGAGAAACCTTAAGAGAACGCTTAAGAGAACATTTTGAGGAAAACTTAGAGATAAGACTTAAGGGTGTTTTTTCAATCATTCCAATTTAAGGAAACCTAAACATGCACTTCAAGGAAAACCCTGGTGTTTAGTGCAGCCGGCTGCAGGTTTTTATGAACCTGACAGAAAGCTTTAAGAATACTAAGCACCTTTTGTTTGGTTCACCTTTTTTTATAAAACAAATTAATCAGAAATACTGTCTGAGACATGTAAATGCTTTACTTTATCAAACAGCACAGAGCACCTTATTCAGCAAGGTTACAAGATGTCAATCAGTGATCAATACTGACAAATGTGCTTTAAAATGAATTAGCAGACACACACACACACACACACACACACACACACACACACACACACACACACACACACACACACACACACACACACACACACACACACACACGCCAAAAACAGATTCATTTGTTCAAAGATGGAATTCCACAAAGGCTGAAACTAAATTGTTTACGAACGACTGTCTGGAGTCATCTCTTGGGAGCGAGTGAAAATGCACAAATTGCAATGTGCTGATTTAGCACTATGTTGCAAAATAATAAAAAAAACCAAAACAAAACACAACATAGAAGCGCCTGCTGTTGGCTACATTTTGATGATGGATTTTGAATAATGCAAATATGATAAATTAGCCAACACGTTGCATTTCACTAATTAATTATAATTAATCATGTTGAAGTTTTCAGAGGTGTAGTCAGTGATAATGTTGTCTGTTTGATGTATTGCCCATATGAAGCCCAGCGTGTGGATCAACCCCTATCTCTGGGCAGGAGCTTCGACTGGTCTCCATAACTGTAGTGTGTGCTTGTGTGTTTTTCACTGAACGTGTCCTCCTCATTCCACTCCACAGATGGGATTTCATTTTAATTGACAGTTAGCCAGATCCATTCGTCAAGATGACAAGCTTTTGGAGGGGGACTGTTGAGTTGCACCCTGAATGTACACAGCGAGGTATAGAGGTGGAAGTGTTTCATTTCCGTCCGTCTGTTCATGTGTTTGTCTGTACGTCTTGCTCAAGTTTTTCTGACGGGCTCCAGATAGGTCAATTTTAGCATCAAACTGCAGCACTGTGTGTTTGTTGGGAGTGTGTACGTGTGTGTGTGCGCACAAACACAGGGTGCCTACCCTGCCAATTCATTGATCTCAAGCTTTCTCTGTGAAGTCTGGCCTTTGTCTGCCAGATCTACCTCTCCTGCCGTCTTTCTTTTCGCTGTCATTCCCTGACACGCAGCTCTGACACATCCTGAGAGTTGCACCGGTGGGAAAATAACACATATCTCTGACCTCTTGAACTCTTTCTTCTCCGAAAGCCCTGGAGAAAGAATGCTTTAGCTGCCCACGCCTCTTTAAATGTCTACCAAGGGACATGGCTATTGAGACAAAGGGGGGGGTAGAGAGACATTTCAAGACAGGTATAGATCTTCAGCTGGTGTCAGGTATGGGTATCGAGCAAAACAGCCAAGGATTTATAGCATGCACACTTCATGTACTGTGCATGGACTGCAGAGAGTAATGGACAGTGTTGTCAGCAGTTCTTTGCCCGGCTTTTCCTCTGAGCTCTGCTCAGTGTTAAATCACAGACTGTATACAAAGCTGGTCAATTCCTCTCCGGGCCGCCGCATTCAATGTTTACTGTATCATGCTTAAGATCCCCAAACAAATTGACATGTGGAACACCTTTATTATATGTGCAAGCCAGGACTGAGAGACTGAGTTAAATGGAAAAGCTTAGTTAACATAAACACCCTCAGATGATGGGGGGCTGTCACATGTCATATCAGAGCGTCATGAGGCCCGCTCACTATTCTGCTCACACAGGATGCGACAAATAGCCCTAAACACCTCGCATCAGGTGATCTGAAAGTTGAAAGAGGGGGCTTGTGAGAGGGTGGGGGGTGGGGTGGAGGTTGCATAATGTTGTCTTTGGATCGGCCCAGTGAAGTGATGTCACAGATCATTCATGGAGCCGGTGTTGTATACATTAAGGATAAAGGGGAGGGGATTGGTGCAGGTCTCTCCACAGCAACAGAGGACAGCCTATGGAAAATGCCCCTGCTACCTAGCCAAGACGATGATGTCATCAGAATGGAACATGCGTTTCCACATGCCGTCTCCTGTGCAGCATGTGTGTCTCCGCCAGTGCATGCGTCTGCTGGCCGGTAAAATGCACACACACACCTCCTGCATGCTGCATCACCTTCAGGCCGTCCTCAGCTGTACTGCGGGGATGTTACCTCTTGAATGATTCTCTCATGTATATTGAATGAACTGCACAACAAGCTCATGTTCATGGGTGATTTATCTTGCGCAGGTGTGATAATGTCAATATATTGATTAATCAAGCAGTGATTGAGGACCATATGCTCTCCTGATGATTAATATTGATAACTATGTGCCACCCCGCACTTGACAATACAGATTTAATCACACACATCCGCGCTACAAAACACAGGGTTGAGTGTGTGTGTGTTTAAGAATGTCTTACCATGTGTAACTGGTGACCTGAGGGATTACATCTCCCCCCTAAAGCTCCCGCTCACATTGTGTACTTGCAATAGTGTATTGTATCACTGTGGGCAGCTTCTTAAAGGAGTTTGAAAATGTGTGCAGCTTGCTCTTTATTCCCTGCTTTCTAATCCTTTTTGGGCTCACAATGGCGCTTTACTCAACAATGGTAAAAGCAGTGAAAAGGGACAACTGCAAGCGTGGCCACAGTGTCTGAGCACTGATTTCATGCACATGAAGAAGAAAACAGTGTGTGTGTGTGTGTGTGTGTGTGTGTGTGTGTGTGTGTGTGTGTGTGTGTGTGTGTGTGTGTGTGTGTGTTCAAGTGTGCATACATGCACAGTGTTAAGCACAGTGTGCACATGCCTGGCAGTTTGCATGAGGTCATTATACTGCCCTTTGGTCCCTGTGCACAACAGAGAAGTATGCAAGTTGTCCTCGTCAGAGTGCTGGCAACATGTTAATCAAGTTAGAGGGAGTGTTTGAATGGCAGCATGCGTGACGGGTTTGTGTTTAACAATATATCTCTTTAAGTCTCTGGTCCCTGTGTTGTCACAGCTGCTGAAACTTGGCATGGGACGAGCGACAAAAGGGAAAAGTAGGCATCAGTGCATGGGCAACTGTGGCGTGAAAGAAAAAAAAAAAAAAAACATTTGGTTATCCGCAAGCTGTCAGGCTGCATTTTTTAATTTATCCACTTTGCAGAGTGTTTCTAAAAAGATCAACAAGTCTAAAGCATCAGATGATCAGCATATAAACAGAGACACAGTTTGCATTGGTTCAGGGGGCTTAGTGTCAGATGTGGTGGCCACAGCAAAAAGTGCATGTAGGGATTTCAATATCATACATATGTTTTGTAACACAGAACAATTAATTTACTGAAATGCCTTGCAGGGATTAAGGGATGTGGGTACTTAGAATAAATAAGATAGAAAACATAAGATTGACAGGTAATAATTATATTGCTGGGACAATTTTAACTTGAGCAACACTTGCACAGTCTGAAACACAACATGTGATTGGCTGACAATCAGATCAGTCACAACCTATGACAGGCATCATGGATGGCTGTAAGAAAGCTAACAACAGCCCTTTTTACACAGAGATCACATTATAGGGCCACAACTAAATCCCCTCTACATTCCTCTGTTGCTTTTTTACACAGAACCAAACGACAGTGGCATGAACTTTCTTCAATGAGGGATTTTAGACAGTGTGATGCGGCGGGCGTGACTTTTAACACAACAGTGTCTGCCTCTCCTATGACATCGACAATGGTATAACATGTCAATCACAATCATTTACCATCTCCATTATATGGCAGCTGATCTTGTCATATGCTCAGAGGGTAATGAGCTCCTGAAACATCCGCAAATTGTTCTCCCAATTAGCGGATGTTTGTGGCTGCTGTTATTCTATGATTTGGCTGCTTACCTCTGTTAGTTGCTTTTTAAATCCCAGTGGCAGATCACACACAAAACACATCACCAAAATGTCACACCTGTCCTACCGGCTGTCTTGTTTATACGCACACCATTTCGGCACTGTTTCTGTCTCAATGGTAGCTTAAGGTGAGACTATACCGTCCCCCCATTCTGTGTTTGTACCTTCAACAACTGCGAGGTGGCATAATTGCGTGATGTTCCTGCCTTGAACACACAGTGAAAAAGCGGCTAACAACATTAACTGTTTTAAAAACAGGAAAATGATTAAATAATCACAGAAGACATTAAGTGTCTGATATAGTAGAAAGTTCCCAGAAAGACACAGCAATTCAAGGGTCAATTACAATGATCCAAAAGGGATATGATTGCAACAGAGCTTTTGTTGGAATGACTAACATTAGCTTCTGGGCAAAAAAAATAAATAACCAGAAGCCTTGCATGCAGTATTCCAGCGATATTTAGTGTTAGTATTGTTTTGTTGTGTATAACATTGTCATCTCAGAGTTGAAAACTATAGAGTCCAGTACGTCAGATTTTTCAGCGTGTCAGTCCTGATCAACGCTTTGTGTTGAGACAAACGCATGTAGCTAAGCTGGAAAAGCTTTGGGATAAAGTACGTAGTTTATTTTCAGATAATGTGTTACATTACAGTTAGACAGCACTTTTTTTTTTTTACCTGCATGATCGGAAAACTACATGAGGTATTCCACTTGCTCAGACACAGATTACAGTGTCTGGAGGAAGTGTCAACGTCAAGCCCTAATGCTAATATCTGTATCTGGTTTACTGGCGGGCTTTGCAGTTTGTGCAAATGTTGTTTCTGTGGTAATTTTAGCAATAAACCATCACTAATTAAGCATATTAGTCAGGGTATGAAAATGCACCTGCCGGTATCCTGATGATTAAGTTGGTGTCAACAAAGCCTCACAGTACATTTCCTTTTGACATCTTTTTTTGTGAACCCCCAACTAACTGAGTTTATGGATATAAAGGTAAAAAATGCCAGACAAAACAAATTTATGCACATTACGTTTACCTTATTGAGGTATTATGTCGCACCTCTAAGTGGAAAACTTGTTCAAACTATAAACCTGACACCACTCAAAAGCAGAATCAGTCCCTCACTGGTAAGACCAAGTCATATTACGGTATGTGAGCAGGCTGTCGGCTCCCAGCAGCCGTGACACAGTTTTTTTTTTCCCCCAGCACTTGGCCACGGACAGAGCCTGGTGGCAGAGCTAATTTGTTGCGCTGCATTACGCTGACAGATAGACTGATTGTTGACAAACAGCTCAACTCAATGCCAGCGCCGCCGCGGTCATCTCCACTCCACCGCCTGACTGTTGTGCTGTGATTTGCTGGCGCTCCCCTGGATGACAACCATGCTTCATCCCTCACTTTCATTGCACCATAAAAGGCTCCTCTGTGGTGCTGGATGCTGCTGTTTACTGGTTAGTCTTTGTCATCATTACCGTGTCACAGACAGGATAACCAGAATGGGAGACGGGGTGTAGGGAGGACAGTCGGAGGGTGGAGACTGTGTAACCGTAGCCGGGGCAGGAGTCACCTAGGTCCACAAGAATCACATCATCTGTCCATTCATCTTCATATGCCTGAATCCCAAATGGCAGCTGAGCACTTGGTGACCCAGAGGGGAAGGACACAGACCAGAGCGCAGACTAACATACATCTGATATAGCTAAATCTTCATTAGGAGCCAGCTATGAGGCTAAAATCTGTTTGTGTTAGACAACAAAGTGGATCTAAGCATAAATAAACTGCTCTGTCTGGATTTGTGTTTGGGAGTAATTCACAAAGATATAAAAAGATTTAAACTGAATAAGCTCTCTAAGTTACAAGGAGTCTTTGATGTAGAAAATGATTTGTATGCTCTGTGATCACACAGCAAACACCATGGGGTGTTTTTGGGGGGATTTGCAAGTTTCCAAGCGTCTGTGTATATTCTCGCCTATCTGTTTGTATGCGCGTGTATTTAAAGCCCTCTACAGATTTGCTCTGCTCTGCACCTGAAATAGAGGCTTCACCTGTGGATGAACCTGAGCCGTGCTCTGTTTTTTGGGGTTGTGTGGGCTGCAGACAAACAACGTCTCACATATTTCCCTGACTGCAAGGAGAGGATCCTTTAGGTCCTGCAGCAGTCTGCTCTGCTACTGGGATAACAAGGGGGCTCTGATCTCATCGTGCCACGGCTCACTTTGCCGGGAAGGAGCGGGATGATGTAATGCTGTTCGCGCGGCACCAGCATGCACTTATCAGATACGCTACGGAACAGAGAGGCTGAGGAAGCAATGCAATAATAACTCCTCCACTATGTCTTTCTGAGGGATCGTCTTTATCGAGATGATGATTACTGATTACTGTAAAAATCATCATACTGCCTGTGCACAGTTTATATCCGGATATACAGGGTGTCTTTGGGTTATCAGACACTCACATTTAATGATTTTAAAGACCTTTTCAAGATAATTTTGGACATTTTATTCAAGTATTGCAGGCAAGTGGTGCACATGTGGTCCTGTGCAGAGGTAAGCTGTAGAAATATGGTTATTACAGTGAGGCAATGTAAATCGGCCAACAGGTAAGTGCAAGTATAGTAAAAAGACAGAATTACCATCACCAATGTGGACATTAATGCAGAAGTGCTTCACTCATTTGGACAGAAATTAATTGAAAAAAGGGTAACTGAAAATAGAAAATAGTCAATAATGGTGTTTTTTAGTTGCTGTTGTTTTATTTTTATTTTTTTGTTTATGTTGTTATTTATTTTCCCTTTTGTGCCCCCAAAAAACCAAATCTTTCTTGCAACTGTGGTGTAAGTAATTCAACTGCTGTCAAGTCATAGAGCCCATCATTACACTCTTTGAAAATTTAACCTTACAAGTTTATGAAATAACCTTTACTATAACTTTTTACATGACAAACTTATTTAAAATGGCATTAAAAAGCCCCTTTACTGTGTATATATATATATATATATATATATATATATATATATATATATAATAATAATTCCCTCTCTAATATCTATTTTATGTTGTTGTGAAAACATAATAAAATTTCTCCTTCAAACAGCTCTATTTATTTAAGCTTCTCGCCAAAACTAAATTTTACAAGATTGCATTTAAACACATCATCAGAATTTTATAATTTACTCCCTCAATACTCATTTTTACAACCTAGACCTTGAACACCTCATAATGCAACTCAATGTAAGCTCCATTAACTGTTAGTTACAACCATGGGGCGCTAACAACTAATGTTAACTAGATCTTTGTTTGTCCCAAACACATTTTCTATTGTCCTCAGGACAATGGGACACTGTTAGTTTCGAGCCCTGCTTTCTAGCCTGCCCAAAACTTGATGTCACACAACAGATACTCATCGGCCACTGCCATCTGTGAATATCATCTCCTTAGCCAATAGGCCGAAGGCAGTAAACAAGGTGAATATCTGCCAATATATTGAAGAATCTCTACAATTTAATGACCTTTAAAGCCCTATATTTATATAAAAAAAATGAATTTAATTCATGAATTTAACACCTGCAGACACCCTGAAAATATAATAATATACCTAACTTAACTGGAGCTGCAATGATCAATTTATT
This sequence comes from Plectropomus leopardus, assembly GCF_026936395.1. Lineage (NCBI taxonomy): Eukaryota > Metazoa > Chordata > Actinopteri > Perciformes > Serranidae > Plectropomus > Plectropomus leopardus. Next base: position 16,406,419 of record NC_142189.1, on the reverse strand, counting down.
CTTCAAAATAGGCAGAGTGTGTTGAAATTATAGAGTAGTTGAATGTAGCATTCTTTCATTTCACTTTGGAAGCCATTATTTATCACACAGAGGTACTACAGTGATGTAGTGCAGCTACTAATGTGTAAATGCAGAGCACCTTCAGCCGACACTGCGCATGCAAAGCCATCTAAAGTTAAGAATGATGTCCTGGACACTTTAATGGCAATTCACATATTCCATCCAGTTCACCTTCTACTGAAATGTATAAATTACCAAATTAATTGATTGCTTTTTACAGCAACCTACAAAAGAGCCCATCCATTTACATTACCCTCATCTTTCCCCTTGCCACAGCATGAGACAGTCACCTCCAGAGAATCATACGACTCCAGTCCTGTATAATACTGGGGTGAGAATATTATACTGTGGATTTTATGCTGGGTAATTAAAGAGATCACTGTTTTATGTCCTAGGCAGGGATGGACCTTCCCTGATTCACAACCCTACACACTAAAGTGGAATAGCCTTGTTCCTACTCTTGACTCCTCTAGTTTAATTGCCCTTTGTGTCCGGCTTATTTCTTTTCTAACTGCCCTAATATATGATACATTGAGTGCAGCATTCTTCTTTGAGTTATTAAAGGGCTATTGGTGCACTGAAGCAAAGCATCGCACCTGTCAAAGTGTGATGATGAGTGAGACTGCATCACCTGCCTCTGCCCTCTTACCTCACCTCCTTTTTACATGCTCTTGGCATATCGTACAACAGCATGACTGAACTTAGCGCCTGCAGCCACGGCCCAGCCCCTGCTCTGTCCAGCCCTTCTTTTTTCCTGTACGAGTGCCTCTGAGGTGAAGCATGTGTCAGAGGCCTGAGATGAAGCCAGAGAGCGGGAGATGAGTCAGATGAACACTTGTCAGGTGATGTCATCTCCAGTGAGCACTGATCATCGGCCCCAGCTGTTTCGGTGCACTGAGGCACACTCTGCAGCACCTGTCTGAAGGCGTTTTAGCGCACACAACTGCAGCGGAGAACAGGCCCGCCACTCACAGGGCTTTCATAACTCCCTGGTGATGGAGCCAACAGAGGTCAAATGGGGCAGACAGTACATGTCCAACAGAGCGTGGGTCCATACTGCCACTGTGGCAAAGAGCAGAGTACAGCAGATGGAGAATAGTATTGTCTCCTAGCACAAAGTGTCGATTTATTTGTTTACTATAGTATATACTACTATAGCTGAGCTGTGGCTCAGGAGGTAGAGAGGGTTGTCAACTAATCAGTTCAATCCCCAAGTTCCTCCAGCCAACATGTCGAAGTATCCTTGGGCAAGATACTGAAACCCAAATTGCTCCTGATGGCTACATCGCCAGTATGTGACTGTGTATGAATGCTGGACTGAGTAGCAGGTGGCACACTGTACGATAGCCTTGGCTACAAGTATATGAATGTGTGTGTGAATGCGACTCATAGTGTGGAAACTATAGGCTTTAGATCAGCTGTCAACAAACCAATGGGTGATGTCACAGCAGCAACATCTATTATAAAGTGTCAGCCTATATGAGTCACACACTCTACCAGATGAGCTAAAGGCTGCCCCGACACTACTGACTTTAACAGGCTAAAGCGCTCATTTCATTCGAGCTGGTAAAAAGGTAAGACTATCTTTTGAAATTTGACAAGCTAAAGCATTCATTGGTACTAAACATTTTGGCAAAGCTTGTCGGGAAGGGGCTTAAATTCCGCTCCAATTTTAGGTGAAATTTTGGTGAGGGAACAACTGGCATGGCCATTTTTAAGGGAGTCCCTTAAACTCTCACCTCAAGATATCTGAATGAAAAGGTTCTTTACAATTAAGTCTTTCCTTAACTTGACAAATCCTGTTCAGAGTAAATGTTTCTTAACGTCAAAGCACTCCTTCAATTTTTGAAGCTGTTTATTTGTATTTTAAAGGATAACAAACCTATTTGATGGATCACATGAACAGATAAATAAATTAAACAGGATTGTTGTGTAACTCAACATGTTCACTGTGCCGGTATCAGTCTACGCACACCAGATAATTACTGTAACATTAACTGTAAAATAAGAAAAACAAAGGATCTCAGTGAGCAATTCCTTAATTCTCATGCTGACATAAATTTCAACTAGCCTATATAATTTAACAGCATAACAGAATTCCTGAAATTTAGTTCAGTTCAGTTCAGTTCAGATATTACCAAAGAATCACAGGTGTTAGGGCTCTCTTAGTAATGCAACAATGCGTATTTCTGATGACCTCAACTCTGACACACACTCATGGGTCATCCGCATTCTGCAAAGATGTAGTCATACAGTGCAATATCCACCTCATGTGGTCCCTGAATAATAAACTTGCATTCACAAAACAAAGTAGTCAAAGTTGATTCTTATGCAAAGTTACTTTGTAATAAAGCTCCAGGTGGCGAATGGAAATGCAGATACATGCTGTGGTAAAAGAAAATGTATTCCAAAACACTGCATAAAGATGGAATCAGCTAGATTGAACTACACACATATACACACACTTCACCACACACTCGCATACACAAACACCCACACAGCTCAATACGACACACTACAACAAGGCAGCAGATCCTCTCTCATAGTAAATCAAGAACTATTTCACTGTAATAGCTGTACTTTGTAATAGCCATCGCAGTGGAATAACTCTGATTTAATCTAGCCGGCAATCAATATCTTTTGACTGCTATGATTGATGAGTATTAAGTAGGACTATTAACCAAGTGAAGAAAAAAGTGTCTAAGTCTGAATCCCACTGCCTGCCGCTCAGTCAAAGCACTAATGTGAAAGGGAATAATTTGTCAGCTAATTCACAAATAGGTTAAGAACTGTGGACAGATTTTCTTAATGAATATGTGAATTACTTGTGCATTGATTTCTATTGTGTGGGAAAATGGGAAATGTATAAGGAACTGTCTGCACAGGCGCCTGCAGACACACTTCATTGACGTTTCACTTGGAGACTACGAGAAATATTGCATATGCTGAAACCAGCAGATTGTGTATTTAAAGCCTCTGGTGAATCAAGGTCACGGGAGTGACCCTTTTAGTACTAGTCTGTCATACATTTAGCAGAGCAGGGGATCATTTCAAACTGTCCTCCATCACATTATGACAGATCTTAATTGACTACCGATACAGCTTTGCTGAGTTGACAGAAAAAATCGGATTTTAATCTAATCACTGCAATATACCTGATTGGCTCCTAGCAACACTCTGGCATATTAAAACATTTGCATTGCAGAAATGGGTCAGAGAGCTAGTGAACAACTAAATCCTATACACCGTCTGTATCGGGTTCCCAAATGAATTCATTATAGCTTTTATATAACATCACAGACACCCTCTGAGTAAAATGTGTCTTCATTTAATGTATGCTAATCGATAGAGCTTCCTTATTTCACAATGTTCTTGTTGTTAGCCTACAGCACTTTAGAGTTTGTTGAAATGATGTCCCTGCTGCTGGAAAGCCATCCTTCATACACTTTATAACACAAACATTTGGAGACAGAGACAAGTTTGAAAGTTTAAAGCATTGAACTTCAGTTACCCTCACACTATGCTTTCCTCAAGCAGTCTCTACAATGTGCCTCTTTTTTCGCTTCTCCTACCACACCGAGACAATTTTCAGTCAGTCAGTCTTCCCAGGTTTATCACTGAACCACATCATTAAGAAGTGCCCCATGGATCCCTGTCTAAACTGCACGTCGACTAGCTGCCGCCAGCTCCCTGGATAAAAAGCCCAAGGCTGAGCGGGCTGACATTCCCCTGCTCAAAGGTAAATGATGGCACAGAGGATGGTGGTCCAAAGTCCCCTCAGTGGTCTTGGGGGAGAAGACAGAGAAGGAGAATGATGATAGATTGCATGGAGAGTGGGCTGAGCGGCTGGATCAGGCCTCTCGTACCCAAAGAGCACCATCTGCTGTCAGTTCGGGTGACTCATTCAACTGCGCTGACATGTGCATGTAAAGGAGCACGCTGAGAACACATCAGACTGCCGTCAGGCGCACCGATGATGGGCTGAATATGAAAGAGAGAAACAGAGAGAGGGGGGCTGTGGAGGGACAGCACTGTGGAAAGAGACAGGTAGGTACTGAGAGCACCATCTCTTTTATCTTCACAGATATTTTTTTTCGCATTCATCCAAACAAACAACTCATTTTTTTTTTATATAATAAATGTTCATTTTAGTTTTCATTTTCCTGTTTTTGCCACATTCAGCTTTAAGTTCATTTGTTTAACCAGCACAATTTCAAAGAAAATGCAAATAGAGAAAAAATATTTTTGACACACCTTACATCCTTGTACATGAAAGCAAAATAAAGCTGTTATAATGCACTGTAACACTAACATCCACTATGAGTTTTGAGTCTGAGCTGTTAAAATTTCCCCTAGTGTAAAAGAACACTCTATACACATCCTTTCCCAAGCAGTGTGCACTCGCCTTATACTGGCAATATTTCATCTGTAGAACCCCATGTGTACTACTAGAGTGAAATAACAGGATAGCTAAGGGGCGAGAAGCCAGTCTAGTGCCGGTATCAAATGACCATGTCTGGCCCTCTTAAAACAATGAGCTGTTTATGGTCAATTTTAACAAGCTAAAGCACTTCTGACTGCTGCCTTCTCCTGGAAACCAATTCTGCTTAGAGCTTCGGAGAGGAAGGAATAGCACAAGATGACCTAGTATCACTGGAAAAGGCCCACAAGCACATAAAACATATAATGCGGCCTGTTGGACATCTCTTTTTAAATATATGGCAATCATTTTTGAATAACACAATCTTTTATCGTCACGCTCCCTACAAAATAGGGATGCACTATAATATCAGCAAGTTTCGGCAGGCAACTGCTTTAAAATATTGGCATCAGCCCAAAATATACCTTTCTGCTGATATGACAGGCCAATAAGAAGAGGCTTTAATTATACAGCTTCATTAGCTGAAGTAGGTCAAATTAGCCTTGGTTTTGGCTATTGTCAGATATGTCTTAGGGAGAGCATCATCCAAGCCTGTTTAAGTGTGATGAATTTGCATTTTTTTAAAATTATTTGTTACATAAGAATAACTATGGCATAGTTAACATGTAACTGCAGTTAAAGTCGCTTTCTTATTTTGCCCATTGAATGTAGATTTTGAAAAGCACTGTATTTTATGTCTGCATCTGCCACCAGTGGGCCATCACAATAAGAGCAGACATAATATGTCATTTCCACTATAGGAGACACTCAATGCTCTCTGCAATTAGGTGGAAAAACATATGTGCATATATTGCTATTGGCATCTGCAATAGGCCAAGTTAAGTCTGAGAATATTGGCATAACAGATAACGACAAAAATTCAATATTGTATTTCCTTACTTAAAAATCCACCGCAGGATTGCATTTTTTATTTCTTAATAAAGAAATTGAATTCTCCTAGAGGGCCCCAGTTACATATTTCTGGAATAAGATATAGGATCAGGATCAAAGTCAGAGTCTTGTCATCTCCTATTTCATTTCAGAGCTCCAGAGGAGCCTAAATGTCAATAGGGAGCAGCTGCATTGACACCTGTGACACCACTTTTCCTCAGACTCCCACTCTCTCATGGTGTCCACTGGAGAACTTGTGAGCAAGACCATCTCTGGTAGTGACAGGGCATGCCAATACTAAAAAGGTCGCAATTTATGAAAGGCCGTGACATCAAAGCGCTGATCAATGGCTTCCACAGGCCTCAAATATAGCAGTGAGATTGATTCTATAGGTGATACTGTTACGAGAGATCTGCAGACGTGCTAGAAGTGTCAAGAGGGGACGCACGCTAGCGTTCAAAGCGGGCAATTCTATAGGATTTGCGTCAGTCAGACTAGGTGGTTGGACAGTGATGGGAGACCCCACTGACCCCACAGGGTGATGCACGCTTGTCAGTGTAAGACAGGTTGTAAAGTGCCGACTACGGGGGGAATATTATATTATGGTGAATAGCCGCCTTGCTGGCTAGCAGCAATCAAAAAAGCCTCTCTCCGCTAAGACCATTTTATAACACCCATGCAGCCTCACACTGGCGTAAGGACAGAATAGATAGATGTATGGGATTCTGATGAGATGATCCAGACAGGTCTACCCAAGGGGAGGTGGAGTACATTAGTGTACATCAATGCCGAAGGTGGAGAGCTTTCTTTGTGGACCTCCACACACTGTGTTATGCTCACAGGACTCCTGAACTTGGGACTTAGGAAGTCTGCGATCACTTCCAGCATCAAAGACACAACCATAATACATTGAGAATATAAATAATATCAAAAAATAAGCAGCTGTTTGTCTTATGCATTATGGATATTTCTCAGAGTTGACCTGGATAACAAATGCAAAAAGGCTGTTCAGGTTTTTTCTCTTGAATGTTAATGATATGGATTCCTGTTGGAGAAATTCATTGCCAAAACAAAAGACTATACACTAATGCAGGCAGACACCACTATACGGTATGTGTCAGTAATGTATGCACACACACACTGGTGCAAAAACACACCATACACAACTAGCACTACCTCTTCTTTTTTGTGATCTAGAGATGTAGTTAGACCAGTGTCACTGTCTGTACAAAAACAGTGAGAGAAACAGTGACAGGAACACTAAAACAATGTCTGGAATGGACAGGAAGACTCCAGGGCATCATGAATAAATAATAATTCTCCAAAAGCAAGCATTCCCTTTGTATTGTGTAGTATTTGTCGATGCTGGCAGAAGCACAAGAATGTGGGTGCAGGGCTGGCTGGTGAGCAGATAAATAAATAAGTAACATGTTCAAAAAGTGCAAGCTGTTGTTAAGTCTGTGTGACATACAAGCTATGTCCAGTGTTGCATTCCCACAGCACTGCACATTTAGGTCTGTTATTCTTTCTTTCAGGATTCACTTTGTCTTTTTTTTATGGGTCCCATTTCCTGAGATTTGCTTTATTGTTCAACTGCCTTTGGTGCATAAATCAAAAGAAGGGTGTTATACTTCAAAATGAAACAATACATTTGATTACTCTGACAGCTAACGCTCTCAGCCATCAGCAGGATAGGAAATCTTTCATTTTTGATAAATTGCAGTGTGATTATAAATAAATAAACAAGACTGATGATGTGGAATAAATCCAATTTACCATGCAGAAGATAATCAATACATTAACCTGGAATCCCCACGCTAAAGCACCTTTAGTCGACAGTACAGTATGTGCTTGTTGACTTTAATTGCAACAGTGTTGGATGCAGGAGCCGTGGGCAGCAAATTGATAGTAGCCATTAGCAAATGATTAGGTGGACAGAGATGAACTCTCCCACATTGATTTGGCTGGCTTACATTTCCGACTTTTGCAGGAGAATAAATAAATTCACCTGCAAATCTATAATGCATGACTTTATATTCATAATTTCCACCGGAGAGGCTCCTCGGCTCCCTGCTTTCCATCGTGTACACAGAGAGGCTGGCAGCTCGCTGAAGCCAGGCGTCCACAGTGTCTGTTTTGTGCCAAATCATAACTGTTTATTCAGCCAAACGCAGCATTATAAAAGTGTATCGCTGTGAAGGTTTATAATGAGACTGAGATTGTGGAGCGAAACCGCAGGCTTCCCTTCGTACTGCTTTCTAGACATGGTGAAGCCTCCAACATATCAAAGGCGTTCTTTACCATTTCCAATTATTGAGAAATATTGTCATTTGAGCCATCTGAACCACCAAGTCTAATTTGTTTACTTCAACTGCCTCGGACGCTTTAATGTTTGAAAGGAGATCCATTCCCGGTGGGTTGTCTCCTGCCCTGAAAACAAATGACAGATTGCACAGGAGAAGTCCGAAGTTTTCGACAATAACAGACACGTAGAACTCTTTTCTCCCATTGAGACGCTGCGCGCTGCCAAGTGTTTTACCTCACCATCTAAACACGGTTGCTTTTCTTCAAGCATTTGTTTGAGCCGCATGAGGTCTCAATCAAAGCAGGACTGCTCTGCTGAAAAGTTTACTGTTAGATGTTGAAGGTGACTGAATTACGATGCTTGTATGTTCACCTTCAAATTTCCAACTCACCACTGAGCTGTGCTTGTGTTGTTTGTCCATGTTGTAGGGCACATGGGTAATCAAATAGAGGGGGAACTGAGCGTATGGTGTCCTCAAACCTAATTTGTCTGCTCGCAGCTCTGACCCCGTGACCTTTGACATTCTAACCCGACTGGCGAGGGGACCGAATCATTTATTTACTTTGTGAAGACATAAGCCAGACGAGGGGATTTCAGCCTTATGGCAAGAATCTCTGGAACTCTAAACACAAATAAAAGACAGATTAAAATGTAAATAGCTAAGGCCATCTAGAAGATGACCTCGCAATAACAGTGCGGCCCCCTTTTTGAGTTATAATCAGTATTGATTCCCAAGTAACATCTTCACCTATTAAACCAGTCGTTTTGTTGATTTCCTTTAAGCCTGATCAACTAGATCAATTATTTAGGCAATAACTTTTGATGGCAGCAAATACTCGTCAATAAGAATTGTTCAACTGCGGAGACCCATGGGAGCTAATATACATATCAATACTTGAGCTATTTCTCCTGCATGTTCACAAAGAATCTGTTGTGCTTAACAAATGGCATTAATCGAGGATCATTCTGGGGTCAAAGGTGAAAAGGAGAGGAGAGAACCTGAGAGAGCACTCAGGACAGACCTTAATGACAAAAAAAGCAGCAGGCTACTCTCTCTCTGCCTCTTTATAGCTTCCTTGCCTTTGCTAGTTTCTAACCATATCTCTCTGGAGGATTATGCAACAGTGGCTTGCCACATATCTTTTTCCAGGGCTGTACTTGTGTAGCTCCGCTTACCCTTTACACAAACTCTCAGGGCACACCCAACATTAAAAACTAGTTTTTGGAGTTAACAGTGCCTCTGTACAAGCAATTCATCTCCAACCCTCTTGTTCTCCTGCTGAGCTCTCACTGCTTCTTCAACAGTCAGCCCGCAGCATACCCACATGTGCTGCTGCTCAACTGCTGCTCTGCTGGATTCCCCCCCACCACCCCATCCTCCTCCTCCTCCACCTCTCCCTCCAGCCTTCTCCTAAAATAGACCCATTGCTGGGCCTCTGAACGTTTGGCTGTTTCCTTCCTCCCATCTTGTCCACGCCTGTTAGAGGGTTACAGCTGCTCTCTCGCTGACCACAGTTTCCATTGCTCATCACTGTTTAAGTCCCAGACCCCTTCTGGAGTCCATTACCAAGGCTAACTTCCCCAGATGTAACACAGCTATGACCTGCAGCAGCCAAAACAACAGCATGCACTGAATGCTGAATGTGCTCTTCTGGGCTCAATGTAAGTTCAAAGTTGCAAAGAAATAAGGCCTTTTGTTTATTAAAAGTACATATTTCAAAGATACCTTCTGTACAAACTGAGTCTAGACAGTCTTGTCTGTGTATGAGGCAGACAATTTGATAAAGAATGACTGTGCAGCAAGGGAGAGCTGCAGAACAGTCTTTGATCGAGGCTGCGATCCGAGTGAATGGATGATGGGATCACTGCTATTCATTTCTTTTAACTTCATCCACTGTTATTCCACAAGTTATTGATGGTTCATCCAAGTTATTTCCATTGACATTTAAGAGCCACACTGTTTGATACTGACACCAATCACAAATACAAAGAAAATGTGTTCCCAGCATAACCCCAAACACACGCCAGTCCAGTTTGAAGCTCCCAGAGAGCCCTGTGTTTCATCCATTCAACATTATTACGACAAAAATTCAATATAGGGTCAGTTTCATTTAATTTTGCTTTCAGTAGTCCAACAGTAGTGATTAGCTGGTGATTAACCACTTTATTTTGAGGAAAAAGAAAAAAAACACAAAATGTCATTAAGAGGCCTTTCCATTTATTCATGCATTCCACTGTTTGAGTTTAGCACTCACTTTCAAATCACTATCCATTTTGAGATGGTGAATTAAATGTCTTGCCTTTTATTTTATCTACTGTAAGCCAGCCATGTTAACGCGCAGAAACATAAAGCCCACTGCCCACCGTTAACAATTACCACTATGTCAACACCAGTAAACTCTTTTCCAATGAAAGTAGCTAGCACTAGCTCCTTAAAGTCACTCAGCTCATTTCCATATTGGTAACACGATCATGCATTCATTTGAGATAATGGAAGAATTTTACAACTTCACTGAATTTGACTTGCCGCTACATTTAAATATATTTCTACATTTTTCCCTGATGATCTGAATAAGTCACAGAATTTGTCAACAATTTTGTCGCTTTTTAGAAATAAAAAATGCTGAGGGGAGCAAGAGAATCACTAAATTTAGCAAGAAAGTTGCCAAGTTAACAATGAGAACATGTAGCAGTAGCAGAATTAACCTATAGACCTACATGCATAACCGGTCAAAAATATTCCCAACGGTTAACTAATTGACAGATAACTGTTGACATCCTTAATCCAAACCATACTGCCAAAATGCAAAGGGCTCATCAACACTTAAAGCATCAAGTGTTGGCTGCAGTTTTAGTATTCAAAGCACAAAAACAAATCTATTCCCTATAAGTAATGCATACTGGATGAGGTGCTGCTGATGGTCAATAGATTTGCCACTCCGACCTACACCACTGTCTCTGTTTGTTTCCATTACAAAGCAATTCTAGTCCTGCATAATGCATTTCTAAAATCACTCTGTCATTAATTCATCAAAAAGTGACAGAGAGGGACAGTGAGAGCATCAAGAGAGAGAAAGAGAGAGAGAAGCAGGGACAGATTCATGCTGCTAGATTATGCATCCCTGAAAAAAGCTTATGGGAGAGACAATGAGTCTTGAGATGCAACGCCACAGTATTTTTGTTTCACATGATAGGCTTATTAATCACAGTAATGAATCATGAGATGGTTTGCAGAACAGTGGAATCAGGGGTAAACAAATGCAGATGATAAGCCGCGGATAAGGCCCTCTCAGACTGAAAGAGAGGAGGAAGAAGGAAAACAATGCTGGGCGAACTGGGGTGACCTCTTGTCACATACTGAAAATCCAGCCTTTCAATTTACATCTCTTTGTTTGCTCCATCTTCTTCGCCTTGTTTGTTTGTTTGTTCACTTATCCATTTGATGACTTGCTTCATAATATGGTAAAAAGCTAGTTGTGCATCTGAGTAATTACACTGTAATTGATGAGCTAATAGACATGTAAATTATGCAGTAGTGTGTCGGCAGCGGAGTAGAAAGAGTGTGTTGTATAATTACAAACTCCAGCTGCCACGCTCCTGTACAGGAGTCATAAATTAAGCACACAAAATTTGAATAACTAAGATTGGAGTAATTTTGCACTGTGCCGTATGGCGATGATAATCCATGTGGTTCCTATATGCTGTGTCTTTTGCAAACAAACTGCCCACCTTTACAAGGTGCAGAACCATGTGTAGTCTAGTTGATAAAGCATGTGGTTGTCATAGGTTAGGAGTTCAATTCCCAGTGGGGTCACAAAAATGCACTCGCATTACTGTAAGGTCCTTCGGGTAGAGCCATCTGCAAACAGCATGTAGGCCTATTTTACTGCTCTACCTCCTGCACGAGCATCATGTTTAAATCCCACTTTTTTTATGAGTATTTAAGCACAAATGATGCATGTACCTGAACTGTATCTCTGTGGTGATGGTGATTTAAACACTACTGGTTTTAATGATCTGCTGTCATATGGTACTGTTAGATACTTCTCATTCACTTTTGCAATATAATTCAGGACCAGCTTGAGACACGTTTAAAGAGGCCACAAAAAGATTGAAGCAGTTCATCTTGTTTGTGTTATGGATCTACTAAGAGAACTGGACACAGCATTCAAGGTTTGGCCCCATTCATTCCTATGAAAGTAGCTCAGATGCCCACAGAGCCCATAGAGGAAGCGCAGAAGAGGCTTACGGTGGCCAAGCACGGCCAAACGGCTAAGTCACAGTTTCGTGTTCTGCCTACTTGAATGGGGATAAAAATAATTTATTCTAGTGGCTCTTAAATATTATCAGACGACATGGATTGAATACAGATAGTAAAGCAAGTCATTTCATGGGGTTTCAAAGCTGAAAAGTGCTGAAAGGGATTCATAGATATCTCTTTCAAATTGTAAGTCGATGGGAAAAAGTCTTTTTGGGCCCTATGGCATCATGTGACTGACACAGACAATGTAATTCCACTTCTAGTCACTCCGTAAAATTAGCTTTAAAGCCTGGCGCTTTTCCTGGTGGTTTGGTTTCTTTCAGGCTGCTCTCACAAAACTGCACATTTTTCCACGAAAAGTAAGGCACCCAAATTCGCACATATCTCACATATTTTGAAATGCTGCGATCATGTGAGCAAAGCGCTGAAGAGAGTAAACAAGGAAGTAGTCCCTAGCAATCTCATATACAAATCAGATGGGACATTTACCCCTTGAGATGCTTGTTCAGAACCGCATGAACTTTGAGTCATTTTAGGGTACGTCCTCACCATATTTTTTTTCCTAACCATAAATCTAACTTCTGTAAAGTTACATTAATTATGCAATTGTACCTGAAGAATGTAACGTTATTTGTGGGGCGCTAATATATATATCATTATGAGCTGTTGTGTGTGCATTTTCTTACACGACCACTCTATGCCAATACATTGTTTCTTTGCACAACCCCCTTTCTTTCTTTTTACAGCGAGACAGTGGGAAATAATATGTTTAGACTTCCTCCTCCTTTTCTAACATGTGAGAAGTAATTTCTTGTTTCTTATTTGAATCTATTCATTGAGGTTATCACCCATTTTAGTCATTGCATTTTTGTTTAATTTTTATCTTTTATGTTTGTTTGTTTTACATATTCGAAATAAATAAATATTTATCTATCTATGTATGTACCACCTCAGTCTCGCTCCCAAAGAAAGACAGGCTGCCCTGTTTTTACAATATCAAAAGGCCTGTTGGTGGCACCAAGAGGTAAGGCACGATTATAACGCAGGCATCAGAGGAGCCATCGGTACAGGCTGACAGCTTGTAGAGCCCTCGTGCTATCTGTTACTCGTACTGTCCCAGTCCTCCTCTGTGCTCCTGTACGTAATTACGGTGGTTAATCTTGTGCTTCTCCCCTGTCTCCTGCCCACTCTCTGCCTTCCTTATTAGCCCTCCCTTGCCCACCTGAGATTTTTGTCTTCTGCCTCTCCAATTTTTCCCTCTCGTGGTAGCAGAGTAGTCCAATCAGAGTTGCCATTGTTTATTGTGATAAGTTGGGATAATGAACAAATGACCTGCCACCTGGAGCACTTAGAGCCTGGTGTTAAACTCGGGTTATAAAAACCTCTTCCAGCTCTATTGATTTACTGGCAACATTTGATTGTACCCACGGGGCAGGGGGCCTGCAAGGCTGCACAGAGCTCTTACTGTTTTACAGTCCTTATTACACCAAACAAATAAATCTCCTGACCATTAATTCACTGCCTGTTCCCTCACTCTCCAGACTGATAGGCCAAAAATCAGAACAGAGTCGAGCTGCTTGGCAGACTCTGCCAGATAACTAGGTAGTTAGAGGCAATGTTTCTTTTCTATGTGCCCCGTTCCATATTGGATTAGCAGACCGCAGACAACTTTGAGTGTTCTCGGAAGATTTTATGATCGCCCTGGACAAATACATGAGGAAATGATTTGAGCTGGGCTATCCTGTTTTTTCGCAAACAGTGGTCATTATTTCAATATCCTGTGAGGCTCTTTTACGATGCCCCCGCGGTGCTTTTTTGGCTGCTTTGCTCTTATATACAGAACAGGGACATGGTACCTCATAGTTAACAAAAGTCAACCGCGGGGAGAGTCAGACCTTTTTTACAACGGAAGGCAATTGTAAACACTCATGGGGCCCGACAAATGGAACTGAGAGGAGGGTTACACTGGTCCCAGACCAGAGGCCAAATCAGCGATCCATTCAGTGTGAATGGTAACTTAAGATTGAGGCAATTCACTTGCTAAACATTAATAAAGGGCTGTCCGTTGAAATCCGCTCCACAAATGAATGATTCTAACCTTATTGTTGGAATAAGTGGGTTGGTGAGGATCTCGCCTCATCTGCTCTGGTAAAAAAAAAAACAAACAAAAAAAAAAAAGTGGACTGTAAAGCTGCTGTAAAATGGGTGATGTTAATTATTTATGGGAGTAGACACGTTTGTGCACCTTCAATCTCTCTCTCTTTCTCTCTCTCTCTCTCTCACACACACACACACACGTTATACCCCGTCACAGCCCCTCTAGATCTTAACATACATGCTGTGCCAAAATGATGAATAAACTGCAACACTAGAAGATGAAAGATCCCCTGATTAGTTCTTGCCAACATGTTTACCATAGTTTGAATCACTACCATACCCGCTGATTGTAGACTTATGTAATGTAGGTTCAAATACACTTTCCATCCTGCCCACTGGTTTCCCTGTGGAAACTGACTGATAATTGTCAGCACATGTGCAACATATACACATCCTATAGCTTCACTCACATAATGCACACACACACACACACACACACATATACACACACACACACACACAGCGTGCACACTCAAGAGAATCCTCAGAGTGATGTCACCTTCAAACGAAAGATGAAAAGCTGCCAAACCCATGCTAACCTCAATGGCTGGCTCAGATTAAACAGCTTGGTTAGGACACACAAACACACTTGAATAAATACATTCACAAACACACATGCATGCGTTTAACACATACACAGCATGCATTTCTAGGACACAGCCCCGTTCAGTTGTGATGTCTTCATCATCCAACAGAGAGGCGAAAGATGCCTGCTTATCATGCAGGACTCAGCGGCCAGCGCATGAAGGTGGCTTTGAACGCTTAAGCTCTCCCGATTTATACATAAGCGTCAGTACCTGGAAGGTATAGGAGATGTTGGCTCACAGATACCTCTGACTCCAACTGAAGGATAAATCCCTTTTCCCTTGTGGCCAAACATGACATGTAAATATTCATACACATACATGTGTAGTTACGATCAGTCAATGTCTAATGCAAACATATAGAGACAGCGTTAATCCATCCAAACCTTTCAGAAACTCAAAATCAGATCAAAAGTAGGTCTCCTCCTGCACTGCACACCACCTGGGACTGCTGCTGCCATTATGATGTGCTTAGTCAGGGGCACTCTAGTCGCCGGATAAAAGACAAGACCACCAGACGGCTAACCAGCTAATCTGCCGAATATTCTGTTAATCTGACAGGCCATGTTGAATAATGAATACGTACATTATCACAGAGGGAGGTATCACAGGGGACGCAGCGATCACTTTCCGTGTGGTAGGTGGACATGGCAGGTCTGTTATCAGTGTGATTTCTAATGACTTAATTCACAGGTGAGTTTACGTTTAGCGAGCCACATGTGTGTGTGTGTGTGTGTGGGGGGGTGTAATTACAACAAAAGTAAAGCTATCTTGATCACGAACTAACTAATACAGCAAGATGGCAAATGCAGGGCTCACGCATTGAATTTTTTAAAAAGGTAACCTATAATCGGTGTGGATACTTGTGTACGTGCATATGTTTGGGCCATTAATGTAGCTCTGAATCTGCTAAAAGTCTAATCACCAATCTAGAACAATATGACCCATGAATGATAAATGAAAGCATGCATGCTGCCATGACAAAAGACCCCGTCTTGTCAGCTGTAACAGCAGTAAATGACTTCCCACCCTGAGATGGTTGTCTCTGTAATTCACTTCAGCTCTTTCTAGGACGTGATTTATATCAAACGCACATTTTCTAGTTTATTTATTGATTATTGGGGACTTATTTTCAGAGCTCAGTTTGAAAACATCCCACATACGAGGAGTGTCCGTTTCAACTGACAGCCTTTTGTAAAGTTCACACCAAACACCAGACAACAAGATGTCGACATCCAGGAAATGTTTTCATGCATTTCTTTTTATCCCGGTGCCCCTTCCCCCCTTATCGCCCCCATTTCATTCCGTTTCCTTCTGGGAGTAGGGCCTGGCTTTACCTTTCAACCACGACACGCTACCTGTCACAGCACAGAACACACACACACACACACACACACACACACACACACACACATCCCTGAGTGTGGTGCAAGAGGCATGTGACATCTGTTCTCTCTCCGGTGGGCTCCTCATGTCCTCGACCTCATCCACATCGTTTCTGAGCACCTGGAAGGGAGGAGGGGACGCTGTATGACAAGGGGACGTAGTAAAGAAAAAAGGGATGAAAGGGGTTCTTGTGTGTGTGTGTTTGTTAGGGGGAGGTGGGTACGAGAGATCGAGCAGTCAACCACAACATCAGTCAGGACTGCCACCACCCGTCCTCCCAACATCACTAACTTTTCCCTCCATGACCTTGACCTGCGTTCGGTGCTTTTTGACAGCAGAGGTCCTTGTTGACACCAGCTGTGCCTACACACTGTGCCAGATGCATAGAATGTAGGCTACAGCGAGGCTGAAAAATCAAACGCTGGAGTGACATAATGTGCTTTACCGTACACGCACACGCTGAAGGATGGTGGTGCAGTTCAGTGACCTCAGTGCTTCAGATAGTCTGATATGGAGCAAAATGGATAGCTTTGCAGAGTTTTAGTGGTAGCTATAGTGGTTTGAAAAGTGGAGGCACTGAAGAGCCAAGCTAGAGACATCAGAGCAGAGAGAGTAAATGCATGCTCCCAAATAGCTACTATGGTAGTGCCCTTGAGCAACATAACTGCTTGCCTCATAGTGCTCAGCAGCAAGCAGTAACCATTACGGTTCACCACTGAAGCCAATGCAGAATTGCCTTGAGCTGCAGTTCATGTAATGACTGGTGGATTCTGGCTCCAAGAAAACTGCACTACATAGTCTATACTGAAGTGAACAGGAAAACTCCCTGAAAATATAAAGTCAATACATCATAGTCTCAAATTAGGTTATTTTCCTCTCTTCTAATGTGTTTTAGGGAGAATTTTTAAAGTAAATTCTCCAATACCCCCTTTCCACCAAAATGATTGCATGTATGCAGTAAAAAGCCACTAAAAAAAAGGCTAAAGGCTCCTTTCACATTGCCTGAAGATTAGATCTGTGTACTCAGCTCTGCAACAGATGAGCATGCCTTTCTTTTTTTAAGATTATTTTTTGGGGGGATTTTTACCTTTATTGATAGGACAGCTGTAGAATGACAGGAAATGTGGGAGAGAGAGGGGGAATGACACGCAGCAAAAGGCCACAGGTTGGAATCGAACCTGGGCCGCTGCAAAGGCCTCAGCACATGGGGCGCACACTCTAGCAGGTGAGCTAGAGGACGCCCCAAAGCATGCTTGTTTGGGTTTTTTTTTTGGGGGGGTCCAACTGGTCTGTCACATTCAAAGTCACAAACGGGGGGCCGGAACAGGTTTTAGTGGACAGTGTAAAGCAGCATGGAGGCCAGTGAAACTCTTACGGAGGTTACCTCTTACTTGTTCAGTCTCTCTTTTAGACTTATCTAAAACAATGTTAAAGCCCTGCATGAACAGCGACTAACAGAACTTTGCATCAGCATGCTAGTGCATCATGCCAGTACAGGGGCTAAAATAAGCGCATTCGTCCAGGTGTTGCATTTCCATAACCACGTCATTTAACCCTGGTGTGAAGGCCGATTATAACCCTTCCCGTTACATACAAAGGCCGGATGTTAGCGGGTGTTGGTGGGTTTTTTGTGCAGTGGGAAAGGGGCTCAAGACAGTTGTGGTTGTTGCCAACTCTAAAAAGTACAATATTTGGTCTGCTTGTAGCACTGTTTTTTTGTCTCCACTAACTGCTGAGAGAAATTGCTGACACTTTTCTTGCCAAATGTTCATGAGCTAGTTTCTAAGGCACACGGGGAAACAGAAATCCCTGTTGGCACCCAGACCTTGAGGAAGAGGAGAAGTCATGAAGAGTACCACCAGCTGGTCAAGTAGCTTCTCTTGGATGATGACTGATTCAAGGCTTATTTTGGGATGAGTCTGTGACAGTTTGACAATCTGCTGTCAATCGTCAGGTCTATTAATGGTTGGTAAAACAGTACAAAGTATTTCAGGTTACAATTAGTACAGATATGTGTTGCAGATTGCTCAGGACAAAGTTTAAAGTGAGCTAAGGGTAGCCTAACACAAACCATGATATGTTCACTGCCACTTGTTGTTATCACTACCACAGAAGGCCCGCCTCTTAATTTGTCCAATAGGACAGTAAGAAAAACGGCAGTGACGTTGAGTGCTCACATTCAGGGCACTCCTGCAAAAACACAAGTTGCATATAGTGGAAAAATGAGAGGCACTCAGCAACACAAAAACAGCCAGCAAAACGCTTCACTCGCACCAAAAACAATTTCAAAAAGCTGTCTCAGGCTGCCAAACACATTCAGTCAGTGCCTAACTTCGTGTGTGTGCCGTTTCATGCTGGGCCGGTAGGGTTACAAAAACAGAGAGCTGGTAGATTCCAAAAGTGCTGGAAAACTGAGGGGAGCTGTGGAGCTGGTAATAATGCCCTGTGAGTTTGTCACTACCAGCAACCCCTCTCACATTACAAATTGTCTTTTGATCAATCATTATAATAAAAATGTTGGATATAGCCACTTTAACAAACTCTGGTTATATTTAATTCTTGCACAAGCTGGTGTATTTTAGTCTAGTCTAATGTATCCTCCTTTTTCCATACTCGCATGTCATATTTCTATGGTGTGAGAAGTGTAGCTGCCTGAAGCAGAGCCTGTGTCTGTTTAGCACATTGACTCAGCAGGGTCATGGGTTCGTTGGCTCCGGCTCAACTCCCTAACAGCCTTTTCAAATCATTAAGTAATGAAGTTGGTGCCATTCAAATATAAATGCATCCACAAGCCAGGACCCTTTCATGTTTCCAACCATAAATACTCTTGGATTTTCCTCAGAGCCAATATACCTATCAAAGACATTTCCAACATCTGTTATCCCCCTCCCCGACAAAAAGTACGGGACACTGGGCCAATCGCTCTAGCTGTGCACCAAAGTGTTTTATAATGCATGGGATACAAGGCAGTTATGCTTACTTTTTCTTAATTTGTTAATTGATTATTGCCTAATCTGTCAAAGATCCTGGCTCAGAGCCCTTGTGACTGAGCTGCAGTTGTGTTTGAAGTACAAACACACAAACACATGCATGCAGAGACACACAGCGAGATAAGCAACCCCCCAGATGCAAGTCTCTTGATACTTGCTGATTATTGTGAGTGCAGCCACCAGTGACCTTGGCACACATATCCGTAGCAAGCCCCTTCGTTCTCCATCCATCTCTCTCTGGAGTGGCCCCTGGCCTGCAGCTTATTGGGGGGCCTGGAGCCAGCTTCCCATCTCAGACAGGCCCTAATCTGAGAGGCAAATGATAAGGCTGCGGTTTACAGGAGGGGCTTTGCACACTCACCAAAATTTGCATTTAAAGGCCCTCAAGTAATCTTTAGGCTTATTTAAATCTCAGCAAGACACTAGCAGGAGAGATGGAGGGGGGAATTCTGCAGATCCACCTCCAGTGCTTCTTTCCCATGGTAGACCAAATCCTCGCTATAAATGAGCGAGGATGTGGATTGCTTTCGTTTCTCACAGCAGCCCTTCTCTGTATTATCAATGGCATTTAATTGACTGAGAATTATTTTTTTCTCTCTGCGCATCCAAATAAAACCGCCACGTGGGACAAAAGCTTCAACCATCACTGCAAAGCGGTTTGAGAAAAAGGACATTTGTGCCAGAAAAAAATACAGCTATTGACATACGCTTGGCTGTGCAGGAGTTTTTTTTTTTTTTTTGCTTATTTGTTTGTCTGGTAGTTTTACATGAGTATTTTTCCATGCATTTTTTTGTCATATGATTATAATAAATATGAAAGAAAGATTTGCATGTCTTTTAGGCTTTGACAACGGATCACAGCTGTATGACCACCTAGGCAAGACAGCCTAGACATTTTTTTAAACCCTCCCTCAAACTTAGTATTGCTACTCCGTTATGTTCGTCTCTCTGTGTTTTCCATTTTTGGCTTTTCATCGAATGAATAATTCTGACTGGTGATAGAAAATACAATCATGAAAACACCAAACAGTCGCTGGCATACCGCTGGAATATATTCTGTCCCAGTTTTTGCTTAAGTGTGTGCATGTTTACCAGCTGCTATGGAAGTTACTGTATTGCTGTCAGCATATTCACTAGTTTACTGGCATCGCGCCGTGTGCAGTGTGTATACCATAACAGCACAATGCTTCTGCTCAGCCAATTCGCGTCAGCGTCACGGGGGTTATTTCCAGTGTGCATCCTACACATCCAGAAGGGATTTGAAAGATTAATCCTCACCTTTCCAACTGAATGTATGTAATTTGGTTTGACAAACACCAGCCCTAGAGGGACGTTTCCTTCATTAATACTTGACAATGTGCCTTGCGTCTCAGGCCTGAGGAGATGTAGCGGTGTGACGGACGAGAGCATTAAAGTGACCCAGATTCAATCGTTCTTTCTTTTACTTTGCAAGCTTTTCACACTGAGTATAGCACCTGTGATACAAAATTCAGTTGAGAAAGCAAGAAAAACGGGGGGTGTTAACAGCCATTACAACAGGCCACAGCGGCGAGACACGATCTGATGATCCTCTCAGCCTGTAATATGCACTGAAATATTCAACAGGGCTGAGAGGTGTCCAGAGGTTGTTTTTGAAGACCTTAAAAAAAACTGTGTGGCAATCTTATGCACAACAGTATGCAATGTTGCCAACATTTAACAGTGTTTTAGGGCTTTGAAACTACAATCAGTGATGTTCTTCATTTTAAGTAATTTTGGAGAGGAACGCGTGATTCTAGTCTCAAGTGAATAGTTCAGCTTTTGATGCTTATTCACTTACTTGCTGCAGAAGGAGCTTACTGTTCTCAGCCAAGAAATAGAGCAACACCCTGAAGAAGCAACTTGTTGTTTTTACACTTTGATGGTGGTATTTTTTGGTACAGATTGAACATACATCAGAGGAAAAGTATGTATTGATAAGGGAGCTTTTTTGTACTGGAAGAAAGATATTATTTTTTATTATCATTATTTTTTATTTTTTGCCTTTAATTATAGCACAGCTCAAGAAAGACAGAAAAGGTGGGAGAGAGGGGGAGTGACATGCAGCAAAGGGCGGCAGGTCAGACTTCAGCCCAAGCCAATGCAATATATTGGATGCTTATTTTATTATTTACCTCTGGGGGGTAAATAATAAACCATATCTCCCAAAATGTCAAACTATTGCTTTAAAGGGGACCTATATGAAGCTCATTTTCAAGCTCATACTTGTATCTTGGGTTTCCAATAACATGTGAACATGGTTTAATGTTCAAAAAACATTTTTTAGGTTGCAATGAAGATTTTGGCAGGAAGATTCATCATGAGCCAAAAGAAAGCTTATTAATTATTGATACCAACTGGCAAAAATGGGATACATTTGGATGCAAGTGTATACATGATTGCACCCATTGCAAACTTGCACTTCTTTTTCTCATATGGGTTTTGCTGATATAACTGTATTCCCTATTCGAAAAAGCCTCTGATTGGTCTGCGTTTCTGGGTCTGCCGTGTCTCTGCACCATCACTGTAGCTGTGGGAATGACTGTCGGAGAATAGCAGCAATTTGTACCTAAAACAATCACCAATAATATCTTCTAAACCAAAGTCTTCACAGCTGGACATGTTTCAGCAAAAATCTATTCTGAAATAGAGAAGAAAATAACAACATTGCCAACCAAGATTAAAGGTTACCCTGACGTTAGCATGTAGCTACATGTAGCAGAGTAGGCTACATCATGTAAACACTGCAGCAGTGTGCTTGAAACAGATGATCATATAAAAAAATCTATCACAATCTGACATCAGAAAACAGAGTGTTGAGAACAGTCTGAGGCCTGAGATTTTTGCTCACAGGGCTTACTTTTACAAACATTTACTGATTTATTTGAAACTTTGAAACTTATTTGAATTGTAACATTATGTATCTCACAGAATATAAGGATAAGCATAACAGGTGCCCTTTAACTACTGTTTTAAGTTTGTCATTAACAACTAACTATGATGAACTATCTTCCTCTTACTAAAAGGTGTCTTTCCTCCACCACAGGGCAAAATAAACTCTACAAATGAAAATTAACACTATAAAAAACACACAGTAAAAATTTCAAACCAATAATAAAACTGTTAGACACTATTAAAGCACAGGGTAAGGGTAAACCTGATATCATATTTAATATTCTGCCTGATTTTCTCTTTTGCATAACCTTATCACAGCCTGGAGACAGGTCAAATCAAGCTCATGCATATAAAAGCCGTTGCCCTGGGCAAAGATTTAACCAGCCTGGATGAGTCTCAAGGCTCGCTGTAGCGAACAAAAAACACTCTTGCTGCCATTCCAGCTCAGAGAAATATGAGCAGACGCAAGAAAAGAGATCTGGACACCAGCCCCCCCTTCTTTCTCTCCATCTCCAAAACTAACTGTTAGCTTGGCTTCCCAGTCACACTATGGAGACCCTGTTCACTCTTCCATGCCACAGTCACTTCCTGCTGGCTCTAAACAATGCAGACTCCATTTGGGCCGCCGTAATGGCTGACTGCTTGACATAACCCTTGTCAGTAAGAGCTGAGATAGGTGACACTTGACAGATGTGTAATTGCTGGAAGAGCTCACTGACAGGTGGATGAGCTTAAAGACACCTGATATGCTCCTGAGGCCGCTGACGCAGGGGATTACATTTTTAAGCAGCACCGGCTTCCCTGGGTGTTGTTGCTTTTTTTTCTGTGTACTTCAAGAACAGGACAAAAAACTGTTAATCTATTCTAAGTAAAATTGGTTTGATTTGTTTGAGCCAAGATATGAGCCAAGCGTGACAGCAAGAAAGGTTAAGTCTCCTGCATTACCCCTCATTTAATACATCCAGATGTGTGTTCTCCGCAAGGTAACGTATGGTTTTGACATCATCTGAGCGGGCTTGTAAAGCCTGTGTTGAGGTGTGATAGCTTTCCCTCTCAGGTCAGCCCAGGTGAGGTGGTAGCAGAAGCCGGAGATAACACTCCACCCCTATAAAAGACAGGAAGTGAGATAAACATGCGCTTCTTGATTAGGAGCCTGGGTGTGGGCTGCCATGTGGGAGGCGGTGCAGTCATAGGGGTGGAACAGTAAGACGTGGATGGGGGTGCGCTTATGTGTGTGTGTGTGTGTGTGTGTGTGTGTCTGTGTCTGTGTGTGTGTGTGTGTGTGTGTGTGTGTGTGTGTGTGTCGAGAGGTTGTGTTTTATGTGTGGGACTGTAATGCAAATCAATGATCTCCTTCAGTGCAGAGCAGAACGGCACAATGCCTGCACACCTGTCCATCATTCAACATCTCCTGTTCCACCTCTTGAAGGCGGGTGGAAGAAAAAAAAAATCGTTTTAGCTCACAGTCAAGGGGTTGAAAGCAGGGGAGGGGAGCGAAGGAGGTGCGCTTAGAGGCCCAGACATTCACTTTTCTTTTTCCTTGCAGACAAGACCATGTTATTAGAACTGCAGTTACTAAATTGGGAGGAGGGAGACCGATGCTTTTGGATGTGACCTCAATTGCACTGGCACACTATCTCAACCAAAGTCTCATTTCACAGAGAAAGGCACGGGAAGAGAAAAGAGAAATTGACAATATCTTTTTGTACCATCATGCATAGACATTGTATAGAGATTTAGTGATGATATAGTGGGGGGCGGTGGCTCTAGCAGCACCCCAGAAGCTCAGCTCAGTTCATTGGGGGTATTTTCACTTATAATTGGGGTAGCTTTCATCTTGCCTGCCAAAAGGCGTAGCAGCGAAGAAGAGCACCAAGAGGGAGCTATCACTTCCCCTATTTCCTGGCCCCAGACAAAGGCATCCAGGCAGGCAGCCTGCTGAAGATGATGTATTTCTGATCAAAGAGCCTGGAGTTGTCAGCAGCCCCGGCTAGCGCAGCAACCTGATTGCTCCTGGATAGATTTGTCCCTTTGATCAGAGCAGACTCTGACTGCAGGCACTGTTTATGCAAAGAAAAGATGGCAGAGAGAAACCTATCCAGCGTTATGTGGAAACAGGCGTTGGGCTGGGGGAAGGACTTTAGCTTCGGGGTATTTTGGTTCACACAATAATACAAGATGATATCTGTTATAATTACCGCTAATGAGATAACATTGCAAAAAAAAGAGGTCTTTTCTGCAACTTGTTGCTGTGACGCTTTTGCGCTGACAGCAAATATTCTTACTTGTATATTACTCGCAATTAGCTGATATAATTCTGTGTCTAATTACAACTGCATACATCAGATAGAAGAGTGAGATAATGTTATGTGCTATATTTTTTTACAAAATGATTAGTTAGTTACTCTATGCAAACATCTTACACATAATGCAAATATCCGCCGGCTATGAATTCATGTGGACTTTAAAAAGGCACATAATTTTGTCATAATATATTGATGTAAATTCTCATGGCTAGAGTTAAGATTAGTTCTATAAATGCGCTACAAGGAAATATTAATGCCATCAGTGTGTAGGGTTGTACCTACAAATCCCACTGTGACCTCGGCCATGTTTTGTCTTAAGACAGCAGCCTTCCTGTGCCCGGCTACATGAGTTCAAACAGTAAAATGTCAAACACACTTGACTTTAAAACACTCAGGGTAAGGTTATGGTGGGGTGTGAGACACGACAAGAAACATCAGGAGACAAATGGAAGCAACGGAAGCGAACAAATCCTTCAGTGGGTCTTTCACGTAAGGCTGCAGCCGTCCAAAGGAGTCTTCAAAGGCAGAATTGTTTTTGTCAAACTCTTTGTGTTAGGAAAGCTTCGGTAGAATAAGTTGAAATTCACTGAATCAGAATTGTTTACATCCTTTTAATACCACTTTGACAATCTCTACATAAATACATATTTAATTACCTCTGTCAAAATATTTCTTGAAAGGCAGATAAGAATAAAAAAAGTCGTCAACATAACATTTATCTTGTTTTCCTCCTCCTCACTCTGCATATTGGATAAGTTCAGGTCATAGCTTTCAGGGACATCAGCCTTTACTGTTTTCCTGTCTTCTCTGTCATGTTAAACATTAAAAAGGTACAGCTCAGCACGCCTCCTGCCGAGACACGTCAAAGTCAAGGTTAATTTATGGATGCAAAACACCTCATCTCAGAGTTTTGAAATCTCTTTTATTTTCTGTATTTTGTTCTGTTGGTGACAGGTGCTATTTAAAGGGGTTTCAGGCACACGCGTACACAGAGTTTAAGTCGGTGGAAAGAGGGCTGAGTGGTTATGTAAGCTGTGATTAACATATCTGACGGCTGCATTTGGGTCAAACAGTGATGGGTAATTCAGGTCATTTCTGACAGCTGATGAAAACAGAAATCATCATGGCGGGCGGTGGGCGTAATTATGTATTTATGAGTGGAAGAGGACCTTGGGGGTAGCGAGCAGAAGAGATGAGCGCATACAGAGAAGTGCCTGAGTGTTGCCTTGCTACTGTAATGACAGCTCATTTCCCTGTGTGGATGTTTTTCTCAGCTCGCCGCCAAGCTTTTGTTAGTCCCACCAGCTTACTGTACCTGCCCGCCCGGCTTTTTATGGACAATACAGGAGGGTTAAGTGTTGTATTATTAAGGGATGAATGATCTGCTGAGACCCCGGCCTTAGAAAAAGGAAAGCGTGCAGGTCTTACCCAAAGGGCCCTCCGTGGCAGCTTGTTTGTGTTGTGACTAACACTGCTGGGGTTTGCACAGATTTAAAGATGCATTTGATGTTGAATTACTGCATATAGGGTTCATGCATACATACATACATCAACCTCCTGCTCTGTGTGGATCTGCTCCTCCATGCAATATCTTATTGCTCTGTAAAAACACACATTTATATCTAACAATCCTCAGTAAATGTATTTCTGCAAATAAAATGTACATCCTAGTATCCATAGTGCTATAAAACACTAGAAAGTGAACTGAAAAGATGGGGGATGTAGACAGACGGATGCAAATAACCTTGGAGTTAAATCAAAGCCATCTTCAAATCAAACCCCCAGCAACGCTCTCCTCTTTCTCTGTCAATCCACTGTGACATTTGTGATACGGGCAACACTTTCAATCTATAGCTGCCTACTCCATTGGCCATGTATGGTTTAATGAGCACCTTTTGTGGAGTGATATGAATAATGTATACATTACAGAGCTTTAAAATGCCTATGGTGCATCTGTCTCCAGGATGGACGGAGGGACCGGTGAAAATTAAAAAGCCTCAGGGTAAAGAAGAGACAGAGATAGAAAAAAGCGAAAAGTTGTAGGCAGTCACATTAATTTGAATGCGTCAATGTGCCACTTCTAATGCAAAATAGAAGTCATCAGCGCCAGCACAGAGCTCACCGCCCCACCCTCCCTCCTCTGCACAATCTATCTCTCGTCTGTTGCTCATCTGTGTCAACCTGCACTTCACATCAGGAAGTGAATACGCAGTGACATGGAGGGGAGGGAGAATGTCTTCTTGGAAATTCGGGAGAGCGCAGCAGGTGACGGGAGGAAAACACGAGTCGGTATAAAGCAGGCAATCCTGTTCCGGCACTCCTGCAGATAGCATTGATCTGTGATGTAAAAAGGAGATGGAGATGCACTGTACTCTGAATGGAGAGCTCACCGCTGTAAAGTGAAAGACGCAATCAGTGCACCTTAAAGACAAAACATAAAAGAGGAGAGGAAGGTGTGTAGTTCAAGGTTTACTATAATAGAGGCAGAAAAATAAATCATTTGAAATAAAGTCAGAACCACTGCTTTAGGAGTTGCCTTTTAATAAGGATGCCAGTTTTGGTAAATTCTGCTTTTGATAGATCGCAGACCTGTAACTAACTGTTTAATTTTGGGGGGTTTTAAAACTCAAAATGACATGAAAGACAAGGGGCCTTATCTTTTAGTCCCGTGCTCCACTAACTCTGTGAATTTTAGTGCTGCATTTAAAAACTCTATTCATTTAGGCCTTGATGTGGTGAGATTTTATTCTTTTTTTTTTTTTTTTTTGCTTTGCTGACTGACATACAGCTAGCCACATTAACATTACGGATTGGCATTTTCAGTAATATTCATATTTGAGTACTGATATTAGATTTTTATAGAGTACTCATATACTCTCCCAAAAAATAAATCTCAGGTTAGAGTAGGAGTAGGAATATAAATTGTACAACACTGGCAAACAGGTGCAATTTGAAATTTATTGATTGAACAAAAAGTGCGTGCCACCCTGGTTTGGTGGAAGCTAGCTCGAGGCGCTGCTGTTTGTGATTACTGCTGGTACTGCAACCGTAAGCAGCTTCCTTTTGAGTTGCCAAACCTCCATTAGCAATGTAAACTATGTTAGCACCACTATCTGCGCAGACAGTGCTAATAGTGCTAACGGAGCTAACAGTGAAAACATAGTTAACAATACTAAACGGGGATTGCAACTCAAAACTGAGCCGCTTACTCACCAGGGTAACCAGGGGGGAGACCAGAGGGTGGGTACACTGTTTCCATGGTGATGCTGATGGGTCCAGATGGCATTACTATCAGAAATCACAGAATAAGCGGTGCAGCTAATGTTAACAAGCTCCCACCAGACCTGGGTGGTGCACAGTGCAGTAAACTGAAACCTAGATAAATTAACCTATAGATCGTCATGCATAGCCAATATTCTTGGTGGCTAACCGATTAACAGTTAACCCCCGACATCCCTACCTCAAATAAAAAAGAATTAACTAAAAGGCAAGGATAAAAGCAGGTTAATTGCTACATGCACTTGATGTCAATATTTTCTTCAGAACACACTCTTATTGAAAGAGAAGTACCCGCGCCTTTAACCTTTA
The DNA here is from genome assembly GCF_026936395.1 of Plectropomus leopardus. Classification (NCBI taxonomy): domain Eukaryota; kingdom Metazoa; phylum Chordata; class Actinopteri; order Perciformes; family Serranidae; genus Plectropomus; species Plectropomus leopardus. The sequence continues at coordinate 16,378,558 of NC_142189.1, read as the reverse complement.
AGAGCATCACAGCAATAGCTCTTCCTCACTACCTTGCTCCAGCCTCAGCTGAGCGGTTTGTGACAGAGCGGTCCGAATGCGCAAAGAGCACGCTGCCAAAATTAGAAATCTCCTGTGCGTTGGCTGCTGCTCAACGAACCCCCCGCAAAAGATAAAAGATAGGTGGGCCTCTATCGTCTTAGAGATCTGCTCCCTGTTGAATAAGCAATGGAGCGTTCCCACTTCACTTGTCCACGCCAAGCTGGCCTGCGCGACCCTTCCCTCCCTTACCCTTTCTCTCCCCCCATCATCCCCTCCCCTTACCCCTGTTTCCATCTCCACAGATTGACCCCCCTCCCTCCCACTCCCCAATCCATCCTCCTGCCCCCACCCCACCCCACCCCCTCGCCCTCGCTCTCAGGCGACATGGACACACAAAAGAAGGCTCCGGCTTAGTGGCCTTGTGATGGATGCATTTTCATAGGCCAATCTCTGTTATCTTGGAGAAACAGGTCTCAGCCTCCATTCTCTCAGGGCTTTACAGTTTTCTCTCTGCCACTCACCCCGCCCACCCCTTCCTTCATTTTTTTTCACCTACTCCCTCCATCCCTCCATCCTCCTCCACCATTTTCCGAAGGTCACTCATTAATACTCCTGAGCATTGATGCTGACCCCGTGACCCTGAGGCTTGAAAGCCCGGCTCTCCCATATTGAGCATCTGAGCCCTCGTCCCAGTATTCTCACCCAGGCCTGAGTGCAGAGGCCTGAACACCCCCCCGACCCCCCAACTCAAGGTCAAGGACTGGGCTGACATCGGGCCCCAAAACAATAGGAGGCCCTTCCTCTATGCACCCCCATGGACGCCCCCTGCGTTGTCCCTCTTTAGATTGATTGGCTATGCAGCAACATCTCCAAGTCAATCAATTTCATTCATTTAATGCAGATGCATCAAACTTGAGAATTTATCTATGGATTTTTATTTCTCCCACACAATAGAAAATCTTACATGTAATGGTTTTGTCAATCTCAATTCAGCTGCAAACAAGTATTCTCTTTTTTTGTAGCTCTGATCAAATGTTGCACTTCATTATCTTTAAATTTACACTTAAAGAAAATTGGACCCCACTCAGTTCCACAGTGTGTTTAATGACTTTACCTCATTTCTGTTTCAGTGTTATCTATTTATTTATTTGTAAATGATTGAAAGTAGGAAAGGTGCGAATTAAATGCAAAGCCTGTGACAGACCTCACTCTCACATCAGGTTATTTACAGAGTAGATATGTTGCATCAAAACACTGCAGTAAAATACTTATCAAAAGGCAAAACTTCTGGGCTTCAATCTCACAATGTAGCAACCTTGATTCACCCGCAATAGGAATTGTGGTGTTAAAGCCCCCCCTACAATAAGCTCCTTCATTTTCTGCTCACTCTGCAGTTTGCAGCTTCCTCATTTCCCAGCCGTGGAGTTTCACTAGGCCTTGATGTATCATATATCTCTCTGTTTTTCCTGCGTGGCTCTTTTTGGACCTAGGGTCAGAGGGTGAAATAAAGCAGGCCCCATTTTGAAGCTGACAGGGTCTCCAAAGCCTGAACCCGAGGGCAGTCCCCCCCAGCCCCGGCCTGACAGAGGCCGCGTCCGACAAAGGTGCAGTTTGTTACGAGCTTCGAGGGGGAAAAAAAAGAAAGAAACACACCAGGGAGGGTTATTTGGTGTTCCTTTGACCCCTTAAGCCCTCTGAGATGAAAAGGCTTTCAATTTTTACCAGACGAGGAAGACCACTTCAGCACAGAACACCAGTATGGGCTTCAAAGCTCAGCAGAAATTTTAATCAGAGACAAATTACTGTATATTGTGTGGTGTACTGTGCTCCATCGCCGCAGTCTGAGGGGGCAAAGGGGCAAAAATAGTGCAGTGTTACACACATGAGAAATGGCGTATAGTATCCACTGAGTGAAGCTCGCATGGTCACTGCCTTTTTAAATCATGAAAATCCACTGCTAAATTATGTCAGAGTGGTTAGTAGTGAAAGGCAGAGGAGGTAAAAGCCGGACGAGCTTGCACGTATCTGTCGTCTTAAATCATGCAAGCTGAAGGCAAATATCAATGCCACAATGCTGCTTAAAACAGCATTCTGTCTAATAAAAACATATCTATCATTTACAACACAAGGGTAAGAGAAAAAAAGCCCATGAGTGCACCGTGCCTTATGCCATTTACTAAACATTTTATCAAATTTTTCAAAGCCTGCTTAATATTTAAAGCCTCGGTCATGCAGCCTAATGGTCCAGGGCAGGAATAAGCTATTCAGGGGTCAATTGTTTTATTAAGATTAATGAGGGGGAGCAAGAGGGTACGTCATATCTGTACTGCTTTCCCTCTTTCTCTGAGCACCAGTGAGGCATATTAAAAGGAGTGAGTACGGTTTGCCACTTAGCTTATCTACGTAAGTGGCTTATGGATGTATTTGTCCAGGACACTCAAGGTAAATTTTTTCATCTATTCATTTTTCATCGAGTGATGAACTTACTTCCCCCACAGAATATATCAAGGAACGTTCAAGTATGTTAGATTAACATAGGGGGAAAAAAGGCATATTCTGCAGTTCCTGGTAGCATTACATACTGTAGATCTATAGCAGTATGTGAGTGTAAATCATTGCTGGATATGCACCATGTCAGCACTGGGGAATATATTGATATTATATCATGATATGAGACTAGATATCATCTTAGATTTTGGACACTGTTATAGAGCAAGTGCTGTCTTTTCCTGCTTTTAAACAAGCAGCAACCTCCAAGGCTGAAAAATGAAGCCAATGCAGAAGTGCCAAAAAATGCAGTTCCTTCAATGGCCACTTGAGGCAGGCTCAAGAAGCGAGTACATCCTCACTGACCTCCATGTTGAAATGCCCAACTTTACAGCAGAAATAAACATGTTTACAGCCTGGTGCAAAAAAGGGTGTTGGTCACCTGTTTACATTTCACCAAGGCTTAAAATTAAGTATATTTAAAGTTAAGTGTCAGGCTGTCTGTGATACAGTCTATAAATCAGATCCACCCTCCACAGCTCCAAAAGTCCAAATATGGCTCCAAACAACCAAGATGGTGAAGGCTGAAATGCTGAAATCAAGTCTTCAAAACAGCAGTCCACACACCAGTGGATTGATATCACACTAGCTTCAACCATTATTTATACCATCTATGGTTCTTAAGGCTGCATTACAGTAAAGTAATGAATTTCCTTTTAACTTATTGTTCTAGCTGTTCTTTTATTTGCCTTAACCTGATCTGTTGGTTTGTGGACTCTCATTTTGAGGCCTCAAGTTTGGCATATCATCCATCATCATACTGTTTTTTTGGAGCCAGAGGTGACCATATTTGGCCGTTTTTTCTTCCCCACTTAGTCATTTTATCCACATAACTGATTATTATTTATCAAATATCTAACTGTGTAAATATTTTGTGAAAGCACCAATAGTCAACCCTACAATATTGTCACAATATCGTTATTAAGGTATTTGGTCAAAAATATTGTGATACCTGATTTTCTCCATATCAAACAGGCCCAAACCATGTTTAAGTTTATAATTGTTATTTTATTCCTCCTCGGAATTAAAAATTAAAAGCAACAAGGCTATTTTTTCATTATTTCTTGACCATTTTATCACTGTTAAGCTATACTCTAAATACTGCAAAGGTTTGATTGCATCGCACATAATTTGTTGAAGTGTCTATTTGTCTCCTGTATCAGATAAGACCACTGTTCACAGCATATAAAAACATTTGCAATTCTGGAAATAAAGCACTGAATAGGGGTTGTGGATGACCAACGGTCATCTATAATCAACCCCAGCAGCCCCAACTCCATGACTCTGATGGACCAGTGCATCTTTTGTCAGGGGGGAAAAAAATGTGACGCATCAGAAATAGGAGCAGATGGAACTGGAGAGTAGGCGGTGACAACTGAGCGCTGGTAGGCGTTCATCTCTGCAGACATTTACACTCTATCAGCCATAACCCCCAAACCGTGCTGATGTCATTGTTGTAATTGCTTTGACACTTGGAAGCTGGCACTAATCCTGTTTGGACAGTGACTTAAACTGTGTGGAAACAGGGGACACGTTGGTTACGTCCACCAGTGCATCTGTCCCTACTGGCCAGGGCAACATCTGTCAGTGCTGCGTGTGACTGTAGTGTAAATGAGAGGCCGGGACTCATTATAGCACAAGTTTAAACATACCTGTTTAAGACAGGCTGATTTGTTTCCCTGTGGTGAAAATCCTCTTTACATGCTACATGATTCAAATCCCTGCTTCAGCCCACGAGAAGAGAAGAGTTAAAAAAGGAATGTTTTTAATGTGCGGTGTCTCTTTTGGCTGGCTGATCTAATGTGATGTGACGCTGAAAATGTTTTTCAGTTGAGGCAGAATGACAGCACTTGTTGTGAGAACAGTTTTAACGTGTCTGCTAAAACATGTAGAGATTAAACAAGGGCTGCAGTAAAACGCAGGCTTCGCATAGCTGCTGTGGGAGCATTTACAAGATGATCCATAGCTGTCAAGTATGTATAGCACAGTAATTAATTCGTTTTGAATACAGGGCAATAAACAAAAATAAATTAAAGGGGGAAATGTGACTCATGCTGCAGGAAGAGGTTTGAGCTACATATTGTTTGGATCGCAGGCTTGGAAAACAGAGATGTCACATGACAGCAGGTCCAGAGGGGTCATTTCATTTCCACTGGACTGCCTTTTTTTCTTTAGGCAGAGCATAATGTGAACAATGTTTTAGAGGGCCATCTCCAACCACCATCTTCACAACATGCAAACCTTTCATGTGTCTTTCTCTCCCCCCGCCTTGGCTCTTCCATCCTCTTCCAGCACGCCTGCATGCACCCTGACACGTTGACAAGCTGGGAGCAAGTCGATGTTGTGGTTGACCTGGGAGGCCGGGCCGGAGAGGTTTGGCTCACAAAGTGAGAGGTAGACAACAAAGTGCGGTGAACTAAAATGCCCCAAGCCAACCTTTAGCCTTGGTCAACATCTGCAAGCTGTTTGGGTTTGGGATACAGAAACGGTGGAAGTAGACATGGAAAATCGACCCTTGGCTGTCCAGACCACAACAATTGCACTTAACAGAACAGTTCACGTTAGACCTGGTTATCTTACACTGAGCCATGTTGTAGATACAAACTACCATTTTACTGAACATGCACTAGTATCAAGAATGCACATTAAAAGCTTTTTTTTCTTTAGTAAATGACTAATTTCTGAAAAATGTATTCGTACTCGATGTAGACTATAATCAACCAACTGAAAAGTGTGCACAGGATAAAAGAATTTCACAGGCGGTTATCCTTCTTATTGGATGTCAGCTCAGTGGCCAAGGAAACTGTTGGCATTGTTTGTTTCAGCCACAGATACGTGATATTTGCACGTTAAATACATTTTATGATTTAGAGTTCTGATGACATGTTTATGAGCTGACTTTGTCATTGAGAAGTGGAGGGGGTGTTGGATGGTGTGACACCAAGGCAAGACAGCTGCCAAGCAGCAGACCACTGCTCGAAACCAACAAACAACAAAATTCATAGCAGCAATTGTGGCACCAAACTGTGTTTTTCAAGCCAAAATATGATCTTTTCCTGACAATAGCTACGTTCGCACTGACTGTGTACTTTAAACATAGCCGATCTGGGCACACTGATGTAATCAGCCTGGCTATGACCAGTATTGCTTAAAATTGTTTGTTTGTTATTGTAAAAGAAAGTCACATTTTTACTAAAATGCAAAGTGTCCCCGACATAGTTACAAATATTACTACTTGCGATGCAGACGGGAAGTTAAAAGTATATTATATAAAATATTGCAGTGATGTGGTTCTTTGTTGCTTAGAAACATGGTGAACGGATGTAAAACATTTTCAAATCAAGATTTTTAAAGCCAATTGATCAACTCAAGAACAGAAATAACTTAATTAATAACTTGACTTAATTATGACATTAGAATGTTCCCACTTGTATTGCGTAAGATTTTTTTACATTTAATGGTACAGTTTCTTGCCATTCAGATAGATTTGGTTTTAAGCTGTAGTGAAAGTGAGATTTCCACCTCTTACCCCAATAAAACAGGTTTAACTGGTTTGCATGAAGCCATACACTGGTTTGGACTGGCAAAACCAGAAATCAACCTGGCTCTACTGTATAATGCTCAAACCATTGAAAAATATCATGAAAAAAAATCAGCTGCATTGTCTCTATCCATAGACAAGATACACAGTTTTTATTTGGATTATTTCTTTGGGAGAAAACAATCCTAAAACATATTTTCAAAGACATAAAATCCTTTTTTATGTTCAAATCTTAATTCTAAGACTAACAACAGTCCATGTCTACAGCACCAGTCCTGATTGCTGTGTACTACGGATGTTTGGTTTTAGAAACTTGACTGAGTGAAACAATAAACCCAACTGTGGCTTGGGATAATATGTAAATGATCAATATTTCTAATTGCAGAGAGGAATGATTGCCATGATTATGTTGACTCTCTAATGAGTCCACCTGTTGGCATCATGCAGAAAACAATTTTCCACTTGAAGAAACATAGCGTATGTAAACTCTCATAAAATGTAAAACCAATGGAAGGTCTGCTGTGCGCTGGCAGCTGCAGCCTACAATTATGCAGCATCCGGCGACAACTTGAATACCAATCTGACAAAACAGTGCCTTTCCTCCAAAGAAACACTTTTTTATTCACAAAAAGAAAAAGTTATACATCAGTAAAACCTAGAGTGCACATTTCTATTACTATGTATATATTGAAATTTGAAACTCGAACTGAGACATCCACAGCGAGGTAACTGATGTTGCATTTATTAGATATGTTAGGAGGACTGCTGGGAATATAAAAACCTGTGAAGTTTGATACTCGCTTCATAAAGTCTGAGCAGCCCACTGTAACCCCACTGCTCACTTCAAAGGCTTGTCCTGAAATTCAGGAGGACAGTTATTGATCCAATCCCTCAATGAATCGGGAATTGATAAGTGGACACTTCAGAATGCACTTTTATGTCTTCGCACTTTGAAGCTCTCCACTCCCATCCTTCTAGGGGATGTTATTCCACGCGAGCACCTCTTTAATGTTTGAAACCCACTCTCCTCCTCGGCTACACCAGTCTCTCTTCATTCTCACGAGGCATATTTGGGGGAATCCTTGTTCCGAATGTAAATGCAAATTAGTTGACAATGGGCACCTTTCTTTCATTCCAGATGAAGCTGAACAGGTCCTGGGGCAGGATCGGGTCAGGTGTAGTGAAAGGAGAACCCCTGGCCTCCCCGTCTCCACTTTTTATTGTCCCGCACTCCCTGCCAAACCATCATTCTCAATATCCCACTGGGGCCTCTCTAACCCTCAACATCTGTCCCACTTTACCACTCTGACGGCGGAGAGACGGTTAGTATGACGGGCAACACTGCAGCACTGTGCGGTGTTTAGAAACTGCTTCCAGACATCTCGAAGTGCTGTCATCTGCAATTTTGTGCATTTACTTGTTCAATTTATTTGTCCACACTTTACTAAAACTAATCACAGGTGTGTTTGCACTATCTCTGTAAGAATATTTATGGATAAAACACACATAAACGTAAAGGCAATGTTGTTTAGAAGTAGTGCAAGAGCTGTTTTCAATCCATCTTATCCTAAAAAAAAAGCACTTACGCTGTGTTTCCACCAAAAACTTTCACCAAACCAAAAGTAATCCCTACAGCAGTGATACTCAACTTACGGCCTGTGGGCCAAATCTGGCCCCCGATGAGGTGCCGGGTGGCCCCCCTAATCATTTTCTAATTCACGGTAAAAATAAGTGATTCACACTGGGAATTGTTTTTGTACTTGTAGTACATATAAGGTGTCAGAGTGCATAAAACAGCATCAAAATAAAGCTCATTTATCAAAAAAATGTCAGTAGAGGATTCCCCAACAAAGGTCCTAGCTAAGCTACTAATGTCTTGAAATTCTAGAAATGGCCTTAAATTAGCATTTCCACCGCACCGTTCTCTTAAACAGCAGACGGGGTTATTTTATCCACTGCTCCTTCCAGCTCTCGCTGTACTTCCTCTTCACTGGTGACACAGAGAAACCACTGTACCTCATTTATTGTCCACAGAACAGGATTGCATGCAGACATTTTCAAAACAAAAAAGAACTGGCGCAAGTGAGTCTGTCTTAATGGACTTTAAAAAAAAAAAAAAAAAACGGGTTCGTGCTTTGAGTCCTTCTCAGGAAACTGCAGGGGTTTATCGCTGCTGGAGCGCACAGGAACGACGCTCTGACACGTTTTTCTCCAAGTGAGGAAAAAGAATAAATGCAGTTCCCATAATTTGGTTGAAATTAAATATATTTTTTAAGATCCACTCAACACTAAAGTGTATTTCATCCAAGAGACAATAAAAACAAATTCAATGGTCAAAGTTGTCATACTGAAATTTAAGCTGTGTTGATGGATTCATGTCATCATCTCATGACTTGAGTAACTACAAGCAAATGTTCCACCTTTTAAGTTGCTTGCAGTTGGCACAGAAAATTACTTCCTTTTTTTTTTACTCTACAGCTGCTGCTAGAGGCTGCAAAACACTTTCACTTTATAATTACAGTTTACTAATGTTTAAAACACTTGTCATCATATGAACAGCTGTTACATGAGCTCTAATACCAGCCACAACGGACTGTGTTTCTAGCTCCACCTTTTCATACCGGGTCAGTGTGCTAGGTACCCCAACAGAGGCGTGACGAAAAATGGGTATGCTAAGGAGCGCTTCTATTGTTACCATCTACAACTTTTCTGAGCTGAACTGAACAGGCTGCTAGGGTGAAATGGGAATTTATTCTGACTGTCACTGTGAAGCAGATTTTGTCTAAAACTTTTCACAGCTGGTGGAAAAAAAAACATGCAGGTCAATTCAAATAGCCTTAGTGCTTCACCCGCTTGAGTAAATCAACCATAAAGAGACGTAAAGGGAAACACCCAGAGTAGACGTGCAACACTGCGGTGCCATGTAGGAGATCATAAACTCATGTAAGTCAAAAACAGGATGCTATATATTTTCTGAAGGATGTTTGGGGCAGCTAGAACATTATAATTGCATGCCAGTTTTCCCTTTGGGAGAAAATACCTTTCCCCATATGTGGCAGTGATAAAGTATAGGTTGCTCCTGTCTGGCAAGAAAGGTATATCTGCCCTCTAACTAGACAAGGGGGAGCAGAGCAGAGACAGAGAGAGAGAGACAGGGAGAAAGACATGTATACAAAAACTGCTGTAGACAGACAGAAAAGAGAGAGGGGATCCAAAGCACTGTCTGTACAGTTAGTGGGTCTGGGGTGATTGCATGAGGGACAGGAGGGAGCTCCATTTACATTGTAGCTGCAGAATAAAAAGCAGCTTTGGTTTGTCAGTTTTCTGACTAGCGTCATGAACCGGGAGATGCCCATGGCTGCTCGTTCTACTTCAACGCAGTTCGATACCTGCCATCCTCGCCCTTCTCCTCGTCAAAGGGAGGAATACACACATATGTGTGCGCGCACAAGCACACACAAGGGGTCCCTCTGGTGTGTTTGTGTTTCTGTTTGTGAGCATTTGTTCCGAATCAGGCACCTGGCATCTTTTGGGAGAGCAGGCTTCACCGATGAGGCCCCCCGGACTGTCATATGTCTGGATGCAGACCAATACCCATCACGGCGAACTGATCAAAAGCAAAGGGAAAGTACAAACCTTGAACTTCACAGTCCAATATGTATCCCTGTTGCTTATTATATTAACACACACACACACACACACACACAAACGCAGCATGTTACCATATGAATATCTCTCCACTGATCAAGTATTCCAGAAAGCAATTTTTTCCTCTCGTTTCCAGTTAGAATTGAAATTCACTGCAGGTTAAATTGGACCCTCTCTCCAGACTGCTGTAATACCCCATAGTAGGTATAATCAAAGTAATTACAACAACACACAGGTGTTCCACACCGCACGCCACTGAACACAGCACACGCCAGTGACAGTGGATGGAGTAAACACGCCTGGGAAAAAAAAAAAAACTAATTCAAATCAAGTGTCATTACGGCTACTTTATCGACAGACAGTGAGTGCACAAACAAATGGCATTTTTTGTCATCTGGTGCTTAACATGGACATTTTATGCTCCGTCTGTTCACGTTGCTTTGCTTCCACTTTTCAATTATGATAATCTAAATCTGGTAGAGTGAATTATGGAGGAAAGACATGATTTTTTTAAAGCTCTACGGCAGAGAGTAAAAAGAGAGGGAGACTGAGTAGCAATAAGCCCTCTCGCGTCAAAATCCCTCAGACTGCATTTACATCTTAGAAGTTTTTTCTAAATAAACTGCAAAAAAATACCTTAGAAATGCTGTATTAATTTTACTTTTGGTTCAGATCAGAGCACACATGTAAAGAGGCGCACAATCACATTAAAAGCTCTCCATCTGCATCCTCCAAGTCTCATCTCGGTGAGAGAGAAAATGGGGAAAAAAGCAAAGAGAGAAGGTAGGGGGGGGTCAGAGAAAGAGAGAGAGACAGAGAGAGAGAGGGGGAGAGAGAGAGGTGCAATTACCAAGAGCATAGTCTGAGGGATCAACTTCACATCAAAGAGGCCGGGCCCCGCGTCCCATGCTCCACACAGCCCCGAGTACCAGCGTTGTGAGAGTAGGTAAACATGAGCAGATCACAAGACTGTTAATAGCAGCCAGATCTGAAGAGGTCTCCACCTTGTGCCTTCCTGCCTGCCTCCAAGATTCTCAGACAAGCCCTTGCCTGGAAGGAACAGACTCACCCCACTCACACAGCTACTTAGTGTGTGTGTGTGTGTGTGTGTGTATGAGCATTATCCTAACAGCTTTTTTTCATAGTAATTGAACAGCAAGCACAGAGCTCAGTGCTGGAACCTTTTAAACCCCCGCAGCATGCAAAACCAACAGCTGCCATGCAAAACCCCCCTGAAATATGCGCATGGTAAAGGATGTATTTCTCCATCAAAAAGGGTAATATTACAAACTGTATGCAGCACTCACAGAGTACACCACATCTATCTGTGTGTGCATTGCTGGTAAATTATTACAGCGCTCACTTTGAGACTTATTGCCAGGAATTATCTTGTTCCAGTATGCAGCTCGGCTCGGAGAGTGGATTTTCATTCATCTTTTTTTTTGACAAAAAAAAAAAAGATACTCTGCGTCTGGGGCCCTCCCTCCCTCGCCTGAAACTCAGCTGTACCAATCCGAGGCGATGTCTACTGTATGTGAAGTGCATTTAACGCCCACTAATCTGTCATCACTGGATAAATACGATAAGGGTAGCAGCGATTCCCCAGAAGTTATCACAGGCCCGACGGCTAAACAGGATTAAACGGTTGTCTTTATGCAACACAGAGAGTCAATAGCACATTTTTTTTAAGGATAGGACGGTGTTGACCCCCTTTTTTTAATTCCTAATATCTGGGATGGAAAGGTGGCATAATCTCTGGGCTATTTTCAGTCACATGACCAGAGTTCAGACCCCCATGTCAGGATGAATTCACCCTGATGAAGTGTCATTGAACAAGACACTGGGTCCCCACCAGCTCCGGGTGACATGAAGGGCTGGGGGTGGGGGGTGGGGGGGTCGCTGCAACCGACCCCGCACTCTGACCTCCCCAGAGGGGCGAGGCAAAAGGAGACTTTCCCTTGTGGGGATCAATAAAGAATTATATTAACATACATGATGTATATCAAAGTAAATCTTGGACCAGCATGTCTTCTGCATTGCTAATTCAGGGTTCCTACAACTGAAGGCAAGTGGGATTTAAGACTTTTGGTGTCACTTGAGTTTTACAATTGCCAATACTGATGGAAGAACAAACAAAAAAAGTTAACAAAAAAAACAAAAAAGTAAACAACCATGTACCAAAATCAATTACTACAGGTTACTTACGAGTCACGTTTTTTGTTACAATTAATATTTGAAAAGTAAAATAATATTAAAATATTTATTGTAACATAAAAGATGACTCTTTGGTGATGTTTATGCAAATAATTAATATTAGTACATTTCTAAAAAAAAAAATTAAGTTACCCATTATTTTGAGCTTTTGAAATGCAATGTCTGAAAGAAAAGAGTCATCAAGCCACGTCTGTGCTTTTTAAAGACTTTTGAAAGATTGATTTCAGACATTTCAATGCCAATTAAGGCCTTATTTTTGGATTACTGGATTCAAAGCCTTTTAAGACTTTTTAAGGATCCGCCTGATTCCAAATCTCAGTGCAGTGTTTGAGGGCTGCTGATTTGAATTTTTTCTCTCCCCAAAGCAACATTTTAGAGGAAATTAACTGGAAAGGCTGACATCTGTTGGCGAGGATTGGTAACTGCAGCTGAGTGGATCTTGGTGGACCAGCAGGGAGACTGAGGCGGTGTTATTGCACTGAGGTATGAAACAGTTGAGAACTGGTGCCCTGGAAGAACAGAGCAGAAAACACTTAAAGAGACACGAGGGGGCAAAACTCCCCGAGTCATGAACCGAGATGAAAAGATGCCTCGAGGCTAACCTCACAGCTGAAGCGGAATCACCCTGAGTGCTTTTAGTGTGCCTTTCTCCTCGGATGTCATTTGTTAAGAGAGTAAACCCCTTCATGCTTGTGTGAAACTTAATTCCCTGGTCTGTCCTTGAGCAGTAAACTCTCTCCCTCAACCCGGCAGCTGAGAGTGACCCCTCCGCTAAAAGAGAAAAAAAACACACACACAGCCCTCCTCTCCTCTTCAACTCCTTACGCACCAGATGTTACTTCTCGTGTGTGATTTATCACACAGTTTAGATAAGGGTAAACAAATAGTCATCGCAGTCATAACTGCAAACACCGCTTTTCCATCGGGCTTATCGTAGGTCACAGTGTACAAAGTTAGCCGACGGTGTAGAGACAGGAGGGGGGAGTGGAGGAGAAAAAAAACTGACAAAATTGCAGCTTTTTCCTCTGAGTCGCCAAATCGTCTCGAGCATAAACATACCAAAAGTCCTTCAGCACACATATACACACAAACACATCCAACCCTGAGCCCTGACCTGTAGGAATGTGCGCTCTCTGCTGAGGACGATTAGTTGGCCAGCCTCTTAGCTCCTCCAACACAGAAACCTCATTGTGATAAAGCCCAGTCAATGTTTGCTGACACACGTTATCTCCCGTCCCCTCTCTCCCCGGGCCTCCCGTCGCATCGAGCTGCCACAGCTCTTTACAACGATTTAGGAAGCCATTTGTTTTTCAAGAAGCTGTTTACACAATGGCCACCTACCACACAGGGGACGGAGGCAGAGGGACGGGATAGGGAGTCGTTTGAAATATAAATCACAACCGTTGCCGGTGTTTTATCGGCAACTGCTCTGCCTTTTTTTTTGTTTTCGACTTTGCGATCTTTTTGCTTTCTTTATCGCAGGACGGGGCGATAAGAACAAACAAGATGAGGTTTTGTCGGTGGCTGCCAATGTGCGTAACTATGAGAAAAAAGGGAAAAGAAACACTTATCTTGTGTGGGTGCTCGTGTGCATGTGTGCGCATGTAGAGGAGGGGAGGTGATAAAAGAGAATATTCCTCAAGGAGGATCAATAGTTGTTATTCAGACCTGCATGGGTCCCTCCATAGGAAGCACTGACACTGTCCTAAGAGTCTGCCGGCTGTATTGATTTTAATTTATTTTTAACTTAGTGATGGATATGGGACATGTCATGAGAGAGAGGCATTGGTCAAATAATTACCAACATCTATTCATTAATTGGAAGGCAAAAGAGATAGAACACTCAATATTCATTACGGCCTGCAAAGACTTTGCAAATGTGCTGTCTGACACAAGGATGTCAGAGAAATATGTCGATCACCTAATCACACAATGCAAATTTGTCCCTGTGAAGCAGAGTGGACACATCACACAGTTTTCACATTCCTTTCTGAGAGACAAAAAAACATACAAACTTCAAGAAGATGATGCATTGTATTATGTTTTAGATAAGTGATTCAGTCCAGTGCTCTCTGCCTTTTCTGCTGATAAGCATTTTAAAATGTCCTGAATATTGATAATACTTTTATGAATAACTATCACTAAAAACTATCACTAAAATGATTCATGATTCAACATAGTAAAAATATATCACTATTTAACAATCTTTTTGAAATAGAAAAAAGGCAGAAGAAGGAAAAAGAAAGAAAAGTGCAAAGAGGAAGAAAAAGAAAGACTAAAGGAAGAAAAAAGGAATAAAGACAATGACAAATGAGAAGAATAAGATGAAGAAGAAAAATACAACAAAGAAGAAAAGGAGGATTATAAAGAAAAAAGATAGACGAAAGAAGAAGGTGAAAAAGAAGGAGAAGAAGAAGACAGAGGAGAAAAAGGGGAGGACAAAGGAGTAGAAGATGAAGACAAAAGAAAAGATGAACAATGCGAAGAAGCCAGAAGAAAAAGAAAGAAGGAAGAAAAAAGATGGAAGAAAGAAGACAAAGAAGAAGAAAAGAAGACAACGACAAAGGAAAAGAAAAAGAAGAAAAAGACGAAAGACGAAGATGACAAAAGAGAAAAAGAAAGAAGAAAGAGGACAGTGGAGAAGACAAAGGACAAAAAGAAGAAGACAAAGACATAGAGGATGAAGACAGTGAAGTAAAAGAAAGAAGATGAAGGAGAAGAAGAGGAGGAAGAAAATAAGGAACAAAAAAGGAGAGCAGCAAAGGGAAGTTAGAAGAAAGAAAAAAGGAAGGAGAAGAAGAGAAGGAAAAGGAAAGATGAAAGAAGAGCAGAAAAAAGAAGACGAAGAAGAAAAGATTTTTTTTCCCTTCTGGGGAAACATGGTCAAATATTGACACACATCTTGTGTGCAGCGAAGCTGTTTGGTCAAAGTAGCTACAGGCAGAGACGAGATGCTTAAATGCACACAGGAGGCAGCGTTTTCTGAAAAACTCACAAATTACATCAACAATCCCGTTTATGAAATCCAATCCGAAATAATGAGCTGCAATTAAACGGAAACGCTGTACGAGAGCGAGGTAAATCTAATTAACTGAACGCGTGAAAAGTGATCAGATGACAACGTTTTGTATTACAACCTTTGGAAGTTTTCAGGCCTCCGCAGAATATGAATCAGACCATTCAGCAGATGGAAGGTGCGGCTGTTGTTGCTGTAACAGAATCAGCAGTCTTGTCCTACATATGCTGCATAAATATATCATCAAAACCCTTGTAACCTGCAATAATTCGCTTGATTGGCTCAGTGAGCGCAAGTTCCTTTGGTGTGCATCAAGTCAAAACTGACCAAAGTGGCCTATGGGTTCTTGCAGACAGGCACCCGTGGTTATTGAGTACAATCACAACACTAATTATCCTGCATGCAAGCTACTGCAGGGCTTTGCCCTTTGAGAGAGGCAATCAAACAGCTGACGAAAGGCTGAATAATCACACTGCGCTGAATGTGCTGGGCATAGCACATGTGTGTATGTGTGTGTGTTTGTGTGTGTGGGAGCTGCTGAATATTGTAAGTGCATCAACTTAGGTAAAGCTCACATTGTTTGTCAGATGCCCTTTAGGTGGGAGTGCGGTAGCACTGGGTTAAACAGCGCAACTTGGTTTCAATACGTCTGGTGATAAACACTGATTTCAGATTAAATCGAGCAAGTTGAAAGTCCTCAGTTGATGTTTGTTTTGGGCTTTGGTTGAGAGAAAAGCAAAGAGGCTCTGAGTCTGTGCGAATCAATGACCTCCACGAGCTCTTATCTCTTCTTGTGTTGCATCATAAGCGATGCTACAGCTTCCTTTTCCCACCCAAGCTGGGGCAAGGTCGTGGTTAAGTTATGATTACTGTATGATGCACTCAGCGAAGACACGCAATAAAGAGGTCTCTGCCGAACCATAAAGCTGTCAGGATACATCACAAACGTGTCAGATGCACCGCGCGCAACATCACAACAAAAATAATAAGACTCTCACTCTCCTCTCTAAGCAATCATCACTTCTTCAACTTGACACAGGCTGAATATTGCACTGAATGAATATCTGTTGGAAGACAGAAACTGATCTTAAAATATCTTGCTTCTGCTGCTATATTGCCATGCACAGTAATGATCAATTATTTGGCCTCCGACTGGCGTTTCTTAGAAGCCTTTCTCCCTAACAGCAATACAGTATGAAGACGATACTCACTGAGCCACCAAAGAGAATCCATTGATCTAATCCTCGGCTGTTCAGCTGCATTAATGCTCCAATCATCTACCAAACCGGGCTTCTCTCTCAAGACTGAGGATAACAACCGTTTTTTAATGTAGCGCACATACTGTACTAGAGGTGGGCAATATGGCCATAAAATAATATCACTATATTTCAGTGTATTTTTGCAATAACAATATTCTCAACAATATGACAATAATAAAAAGATGTTTTATTAATTTCAAGAGCATACGCCTGCAACAAAATAAGTGTTATAGTTGTACATGTCAACATAAATGTAGTTCACCTTCAAATATTCACTAAAAACTGAACAAAAATCATCTCCCAGTTCGTCACTTTGTTAACAGTGAGAGTAAGATTCAGATTCCACATTAAATATATTTATTTCAACAAAATAAAACTAATCAAAAATAATACATCTACAGTTGCCAGTTGCCAAACAAAAAACTCCAACACAAAACTTTGTTTAAATGCCTTTAGCATGTTCCTAGTAATAATAATAAATAATAAAGTCAAAGAAAACTTAAATAAAAAACAAATAAATAAAAATAGCTCTCTAAGGTTTTACAAAGTCAAATTTGATAAGGCTGATAATCTGTCCATCCCTTGTCGAAATAATTCCATTATAACGATATGATTTTTTATACTGTATTAAAAATGATACCCCTATTATCATGGACACTATGATATGGCACATATTATACTGTACTATAAATACAGGCAGTACTATTAAGCTGTGAAAATAAGCCCACACCTTTGAAGAGTGAAGCCTAGATATTTGTGAGGCCTCCAACAGTTGTCACAAAGAGTGAGAATGAGACAGACGGAAAGTGGAAAGAAAATGTGATGTAATACGACCGTCTGAAAAAGGTGTCTTTTCCCTCCTTTGAATCGGAACATAACTCATAGCAAATGTGCCATTACACTTCACTGGCACCTGCCACGGTCTCATTTCAAGGTGATTAAGATACTTATCACATTTATTTTGCTGGAAAAACATCAGTAAAAGGAATATGATTTTTTTCTGCAAGGTCCCCACAGAGACCAAATTTTGACACATTTCCACACTCAGTTTGAAAGCAGGACGGTAAATCACACTCCACCACGGGGGCCATGAAGCAAACTGCACTTCGGTCCAATTTTTAAGCCTGGCTACACCCCCCAAACTCCCTCCTTGCACCTCAATCCACTGGCCCAATAGAGGGAGGCAGCCTAAATGCACCATCAGCACTGAGGTTTGGCTGAGCTGCTACAAGGGTATTATGTTCCAAATTCTCTCCAGCTGGAGCGAGGAGAGGCTCGCCCATCTCCTTTTTTAACCCGTTCCCAAATCACAAAAAAATAACCTCTTTTTACACCCTCCATCCATCCCCGTTCTTGCCTCTCCATCACCACAATTTGATGTTTAAACAATCAGACGCCCCAAGAAGTAGCGTCTGAAATTTTGGGGGGCATCGAGGAAGGCCTTCCTACAGTGGTCTGGGGAGTGAGGGAAAGAAAATAAAACACAGACTGAGGGTAGAAAGGGAGGGGCTGAGTGGAAGAGAATTGGAGAGAGAGAGCGAGAAAAAAGGAGAGAGCTGCTGGGGCAGGTGAAAGCCGTCCGCATACAAGGTGGCGATTAGGGGAAAGTGGCCCTGTGTGAGGCAAGAGGAACATCTGTGCCTATTACCGCAGCACACAAAAGACCAGGAGGGGGGGCAGGGGAAAAGACCACGGTCTCCAACATGAGCAGGGCCTCACCAAACACCACAGGCTGAATTGCATGGCCCAATTTGGGGCTTTCAGCGCAGCTCGTCATTAGCATTTGAAAAAGTGAGGCAGGAGCTAGCTCAGTGAGTAACTCGCGGGTCGGAGCAGGAGTGTGACTTAAGAGCTTCGAGGAGGTGGAGGCCCCCACCCAGCCAGCCCCTTGCCTTTAAGCACCTTTTTAGGCCGAAGTCTGTGAAATGGAACATGTTGTGGAGTCATATCTATAATATCGCTGCTTAAAGAAGTATTTCACTGATATAAAGGAGGCTTTCACATAAAACTAGGCCGTCTATGCAGCAGAAAAACGCACATACTTTTCAAATTGGTGCTACGTGACCACAGAAAATAGAGGAAAAAGGATATTTTTGCTCTAGAGGTAGGAAACCTACAGCTACCAGAATGCATGCACCCTATCGGATGCTCCCACTGGTTGTTGCACATGGACCAGTCCGAGTGAAACAATGGTAGACAGTGATCTAGTATTTTAGGTAACTCTCAGATGCATACTCTTTGTCTGCACTTTTAGCAGCACGGGTGGTGGGCAACACAAAAATGTGAAACTACAGCTAGTAGTTCGAGCAACAGCCCGAGAGCCACCAAAAGTCCTTCAAATGATGTAAATGATGTCACCTGAAGGAGTTTCGCCAAAGTACACATACACATACTACTCACATTGTTTCGATACGAGGCTGGGTGAAAATCGGCAAACATCCCTTTAAGATTATGGATGATTACGCTAAAGTCAGAGGACTAAAAATGTAAGAATTAAACACTGATGGAACAATTTATACCACGATGTAAATGGTTCAGAAACAGCATTCTCAGAGAAAGCACGATATGCAGCGAGGCTTTTCACACATGAGTGATGCTATCATATGCTTTTTCTAAGTAGTTGTCACAACTGCATGCTTCCAGCATCTAACCATGAACCGACTTGCTCTGCAGAGAGAGAAACTCAAACCCAGTGATGCACTGCATCCATATGCATCGTTGCGTACTGTATCTCGGCATGGCAAATGAATGTTCAATTTGACTCCCAACATTCTGAATAACTGTATTTCAAAGTGTGTCAACCTGGTTTAAAAACACGGCTAATGGATGGCAAAAGCATGAAAAATAAAACGCTCATTCTGGTGAGCGGTGCATCAAACTTGTATACTGGATTGCAGTCGTTTTTTCAGAATTGAGAACACTTGGGAGGGAGATGTATTACTTATTTAAATGCCACAAGGCGTATATCTGTTTGCTTAAATATTCCAACTTATTCCAAGACAGTAAGTGCCTTGCTGGAGTGAATTATGGATGGTAAATCAAGACACTGAGTTATTAGTTATGACACCATGAGGTTCTGTCTTAGTCAATATGTCTCTTGTTGAGACTGGTATTAGTTAAATGAGGAATGTTGAACTGGCGAGCTGATGAGCAACCCTGATTTGAGTTACACAACTTCACACAAATCTACAGGCAACATGATCCACAATGCACTGCAACAAAAATAGGTCGAAAAGTAGTGTATGGCTGAATCGCATATGAAACCATTTGAAACAGGAAGTCACGGACTTTGCTGCAGTCCAGCCCCCCAAAAATTATGAAAATACATATTTTAAAAAAACATTAAAATACTGTTTTGTGGGGGCTTTACTGTCATCGCAATTTGTTTCTTATGTCTGACATAAAAATAAACAAAAGTTTTGTTTCCACACAAGGAAATGGTGTTCAGTTTACAAAAATAGACATTAAAAAGTAGACCTGGGGTGACCTCTAGCTCACCAGGTAGAGTGTGCGTCCCATATGGCTGAGGCCTCTGCAGCAGCCGGGGTTTGAGTCTGGCCCGTGGCCCTTTGCTGCATGTCATCCCCCCTTCTCTCTCCCATCTTTCCTGTCTATTTAAAACTGTCCTGTCAATAAAGGGAAAAAGCCCCGAAAATGATCAAGTAGGCCTAATACTCTGCATTATCGCGACACGGTTACATTTCTGGAGAGGTCCATGTCAGTCCCCACATGACTTTTGGAGGCTGAACAGCCATTGGCCATAATTGTAGTGTGTGAAAGATTTGGAATGAATAAACAGTAGTCAAACAGCTGTAAACAAAAGCCTCCCGAAGGCGTAATTCAGGACTGTTCGTGCCTATTCAAAAGAACAACAGCCAACAGGGAAACACCATGTTGGATCAACACTGACCAATGGTGTAACTTCATCACTTGCTCACTGACAGACTTTTGCATTTCGAGCTAACCTCACTATCTGTGATTTAGCCAACAGAAGAATTGCAAATTTATGAGCATTTGAAAGTTTGAGCAAGCCATGTCAGCCTGAATTGATATAACAAACTGACTTCACAACAAAGCAGAAGAGAAAAATTCCTTGTGATAGGATTTATAGTTAACAAAGACCACTGCGATTCCGTTTGCCCTGAGGAAGGCCACATCAGTTTATCCACAGACACACCGGTGGACTTCAGGCTTTCTCACATCCTGAAACTTTTTTGAAAAATTACCTTCCCTTAGTCATTCTTAACAACATCACAAATGATTGCTTATCAAAAATCTCATTGTGTTAAGATTTTATGAAAGCACCAACAGTCAACCCCACATTATCACTGCAGTATCGATACTGAGGTATCTCGACAAAAATATTGTGATATTTGATTTTTCTCCATATCATTCAGCCCTAACTGGAACACACTTTTTACCCTATGTATGCAAATCAGGATAAAGTACCAGTGAAGAGGAGGTGGTAAAAGTTAAAAATCAAAACGCTGCATGATTACCCCTATTGTAATATTTTAAGCCCTTAAATTACTTAACTATCGCAAATACTGAAGCCTTACGAATAGGAACACAATAGGTTACAGTTAGTGGGAAATCAGCAGGAAGGGCTGACCCTTTTTCTTACATTTTGCTTGATCTTGAGCTAGATGTGTCAAGACATAACAATACATTATGCATGTCAGAGAAGTAATTTGGTCCTATCTGATGAAACTCTGCATTAGCGAACATTAAAGCAGGTAGGTTCAAAGGCAGGTCTTCACGCAACTATGACCACGCATGCTGAAACAGAACAGATCAACACAGAGGCATCGCTGTTACTTCAGATGGCATTACAGTATATGGTTTTAATCATTGGACTGTTTGTGTTATCAGGCCACAAGGTGACAATGGTGAAACATTAAAGCAGGTTTTGAACTGAATATTAAAACCGATCATCAGTTGAGTAACCGCTTTCAAACAGCTTCAGGATTTCAGGGCACATAAATGTTTGATATGCTGCTGGAGTGATGCATAGGGGCTACATTGTGCTTGAGAAGCACGCAGTCTGAAGGTCATCAGATCTAATTGTCAGATGGACCAAGTCTTGATTGCTGCAACAAATCCCCACAAGGTTCATAGGAAGCCCGATGTAAGCAAATTTTCATGTTTACAGGAAATAAAGCAAAAGAAGGACATTTAGGTCAAGTATTCTAAAGAAAAACCGATAGAGTCCAAACATGGCAACATGTTTATTGACAGAGCAGTCGCTTTGTCTCTTAAACAACTGTGAAGATGCTTCGATACACATCACATCTACCGTATGTGTATGCGTGTCCACACTTGTAGAAGGATAATAGTTATTTGCATCCTTGCAAATAGTGATCAATGCGTACTAGCAGTCCTCTAACCTCTCCATCAGTGCGGCGAGGCAGCCGCCGCCTCAATTCTTTCCCAACATATGATGTAAATGCTCTGTGGTGCACATTTAATGTGATGTCATTGTACTATTGACATCCAGGGATGGACCGGTGGCCGAGGCTGATTTGTTTAATATCTACTTGAGAGAATTCTATTGACTTGCCTTTTTTCCTCATCTGCTTGCAAGATGAAAACATATCTTCCTACCCAGAAGCTCTGACCTAATATGCCTTTCTAATGTTTTTCAGAAGGACATGCTATATTGCATGTGTGTGTGTGTGTGTGTGTGTGTGTGTGTGTGTGTTTGTCTGAAGTGCATGTGTATGTGTGTGTGTTTAGCTCCATTCAGGACTTATATCGATATAAGCCAGGCTTAATCCTTTCACTCTGATGGCTTCAATGACAGCGGCACACCATCAGATAAGAGGTCATTGAACTGCAGCAGCCACCTCTTCATTCAGAATAAATGGGGTGCACCAAGAGTGCACCTTACTATGTGCCGCATTGCTCTGGTCATAATGAAAATGTAATGTATTTTGGGTTCCAGCTGCCATCACTACCCCACTAGACACAGCTGATACTGTTGATATTACTCGTATAACTTGCCCAATTTGTCCCCAGAAATGATGCCCACACAAAACTGAAAATGTCAACATTCGGTATGTATGAACTTACTCTCCAGGTGTCTTAAAAAAATCAATTCAACCTTTTTGTGCGCTTCTTGGCTCAATCTTAGCTACATCACGAGTGCACATTTTTATTGCATGTACATCTTGGTTGTTCGGATTTTCCTGAAATTGAAAAACTAGATGTACCCTCTAAATTCCAATGCCCATCAGCCTTGAGGCCAATATGAGACATGCATCGATCAAAGTCCATGTCAGACTAATGCTCTTTCCTGTATCTTAGCACAGCATGACCATATGGAACTGTAGATGTTTCCTTTTGCTTGGCTAACCAGTCAGGTTGAAAGGAGCGCATACTGTAGCACGGGGAGAGAATTCTTTCAAAAAAGCCATTTAATATCCACACGGGTGTTGCTTTGTTGCTCTGTCTGTCTCCAATCCCACTGAGGGACATGAAAACCAGAGACCACAGACAACCTTGATTGAGGCACAGCTGAAACATGCTAATGCCCTGATTTTGTTTTCATTGGGAGGGCTCCCTGGCTGTGGCATATCATTTGATTTTTGCATGCATCGAATCGCTCCGTGTGAGCTGTCACAACATGTGTTTCTGTCGGGCTGACGCCTCAACGAGCACCTCTCTTTGAGCAATCATCTGGGGGGACAAGGCTGGATGTTTATTTTGGCAGAAATCCCATCATGCATTCATGCCCATTTCCTTTGGTCCGAGTAGTGGCCCCGCGTGTCATTGTAAACTAATCTGAAAACAGAATATGCACATATGGGGGCCTGAGCCGTGCACAAACAGGAAGATTTGAAGATCCCCACGAGCCATAAAGTGCTTCAGAACCTGAGCAATTTGCAGTAAACTAATTATAATCCAATTTTCTAATCTCTCTCTCGTTGTCTTTGCTATTTTCCACCTCTCTCCCCAGTTTCTCTACAGTCTTGATCGTTTAAGACCTGGCCCATTAAAACAACCGGCACTTTTAATGACAGCATGTTAACGTAGCACAAAAAGAACATTCTCCTTTGCCTTTTCTTCATTTAAATTCAATTATCACCGAGAACAGTTAGACAGCAAGGGAATAATAATAATGAGGGGTGTGCGAGGGATGAAGGTGTGCTATGGCCGCGCTGTGACATCTTTTGTTCTGTTTTCGGATTGGCAAGATAATGGCGAGGGCATCCGCGAGGGGGGCCGGGGAAAAGTGGAGCTCACTGCGCAGGTTATCTTTCATGGTGTACAGGATAATCACGGAGTGGTGAAAGCTGGGGAGCAGCAGAGACATATCTTCTTGGAGATCAAGGTCAAAACAACTCAAAGGAAGGTGGAAATTCAGTTTCAAAAACACTCACAGCTGCCTGAAACATATTGATCTAACTCCTCTTCCCTCTACCTCCAAAGTCATTTCTCTGATAGACTCTGGTAGAAATACATTATTTTCTTGTCATAGGCACCACAATGGATCACTGTTAAGAATATACCGCCCTTATAGAGAGAGGAGAGGGAGGAACGTTAAGAGCATGGCGTGCTCTATTTGAAATAACAATTCGCAGAGTGACCGCTGCTTCCCATCAGTCCTGCAACACTCTCCCAATCCACAGGCTGAAATTTCCATCAATCACAAACACATGACTACAAATTAAGAGCATCAAGAAATGGACGTCTGAGCGCGCCACTGAGCAAGGTGAGCTCACAGAACGACAATTTGTCAATAGTGGAATTGCTATAATTAGGGTTTAAGGTATAGATAAATGTTACGTGTCCAGTCTGCAACCCGGCGTGCCTTTAAAAATGCATAGCTGCTTTAGACGCGGAATCACTCTGCAGAAACTTTACACAGACAGATCAATAACAACGCCGAGCACCGAGTCCTCCGAGGCATTGCAGTAAGCTCAGCCACTGATGTATCTGAGCCAAGTGGCCTTTGCAACAAAGGAATAGCAACTCCCTCTTATTCCTTTGATTTATGCCCTTGGAAGTTGGCACATATTCCCACCAAAGAGTGTCTAACTATCTGATTGAAGTGCTTGATGTGAAGCAAAATTGTTATCCTTAATTCACAAAGAGATACAGATCAAAGTAGACGAGACGGGCTTCAGTGAATAGATCATTTTGCATTTGATTTTAATTCCTTCAAACTGATAACAATAATTTTCAACACTTAGCAGGCGGTGATGGGTGGCGACCGCGCTCGCGAGGGCCCCAAAATTGTGCTGTGAGATGTATTGTTAAAAATAAAGAATTTAACACTGTTGTTTTCCTAAAATCATGTGTTGCCACATATTGTATTTTAGTCATTGCAGCTTGACTGACTGCTGGATGTTGTTCAGTCGCAGTCACTTCCAAGTCCTCCACCTCTCTCCCTTTGTTCTGAGCACAAATCCTTCTTTTATTATCCAGGCAGCAGCACGAGGTCCTGACCCCACTTCCCTGTTGCAGTTTCCTCCATGTTTGATGCCCGCCTCTCCCCCACTTGGATTATTTTAATACTCTATGCACTTGCTTTGATGTAATAACTATGCGCAACTTGTAGCCAGTGTGAAATTTGATGGAGCAATGACATGACGGATCAGAAAGCGCGCCTTGTGTCAAATGTATCTGTGTTTTGGATTTGTCATCCGAACATCCGTTCTTTGTAGGGATTTGTGAAAAATACTTTGTTTTCTTCTCTTATCAAATTTATGGATACAAGATACTGTACAAAGGACATCCTGCTTACAGCATGTCAAGTAACTTTCACAGTAATCACATTGAGTTGAGTAATGTATACCACAAATTATCCATTGCTGTCGTTAATAACCTTGAATGTATCGAGTGAAAGGCAACTTAGAAACAAACAATACAAATAAACAATACGGCCTCGTATGTATTCTGTCATCTGTTTAAAAGGTATGGATTTAATCATTCAATCAATTTGTCAAAGTCAAATTCAAGAGTAGGTGGTGCTACTACTGTATATATACAGTACTTCTTATTATCTTCTGCCAGTTTAATTTATTGACTGAGGACTTAATTGATTTACTGACACTATTCTCAAAGTCACCTCATCTGAAATGTTCCAGAAGAACAACACCGGTGCCGCGCTTCAGTAGCTTATCCAGCTAATTAACTGCTGTTAATCAGATGAAGATGAATCTAATCGTCTATTTAGGAGATAATCCTCCGACAAAAAATTGTAAATGGCAAGCAAGGCACAACAAAACATGAATTCTGATGACCTGCATCGTTCTGTGTGTAGTGATACTGACATGTGACATAACCATTCACATCCTACTAAATCTGAGCGTAGGTGTGGATACAGTGAGCCCACATATCACTCTGCTCAAGGTTGGGGATTTTTTTTTCAATAAAGTGGAGGGGAAAAAGTAAATTGCTTATGGCCTAAAGACTCAACCAGCATAGCTGACAACAATGTCAATAAATGGGTCACGTCAGGCGATCCTGGGAGGAGGCAAGGCCAGGCTATTCTGAGATCGGCGCGAACCCCCTTCCCGAACAGGAGGCATTCTAGGTGACCGAGTTCATGCTGATGAAACTCACCTGTGTGGGATCTGACAGGGCAGTTCTACCGAGATTTGGACACATCAATCATTAATAAGAACAATGCAGCTTTGTTGACTGACTACACAGGGACCTGCAGGAGCTGGTGACACAAGCATGCACTCTGAGTCTTTCTCCCTGGCTGTAAAAAAACACGCGCACGCCTCACCTACGCGCACGCGAGCCGACAAGCGGTTTTCTTCGGTGGAATAATTGCGCGGCACACTTGGCTGTCAAGCTATGTCACTGTCTCGTTAGCGCCAGTATTGGCTCCATCGTACCTGGTAGCATCAGGAAAGGTCAGAGTGGCAGTGTGTGCACTGTCACAAAGAGCGCAGGCTGGACAGACACAGCAGGCTCGGCCCTGTCTGTCTCAGCAGGGTTGATCCGTGCAGGTTTTTACTCAAACACCTCAGAGAGAAGCAGGTCTGTTTGGTCACAACTTATCAGCTGTGAACATAAAGTTACAAAATATTCCTTTTAACATGTTAAAAATGTATAAGCCAAAATTTGTGTCAATAAAATTTTGACCATTTACATAACTTGAATTTTTTTGACTAGGTTTACAGCAGGGATGTACACAAAATAAATAAATAAATAAATAAAATAATAAAAAAAATAAATAAATAAAAAATAAAAAAAATAAATCCTGCAAGTCATTTTAAACTTTCTTAAATAATGAGTGAATTTCTCAAGGTATTGAGTTAGTTAATTATGAGGCATTTATCTCAAAATAATAACCTAGTTTTTCAAATTCATCAGAAGCATTCTCAAAAAAAAGTGAATAATTTCAAAATAAAACTTTGTATCTTTGTAACTTAGTAACTTTGTAACTTTATGAAAAATAATAAGAAAATTTCTGGGAACAAAGAGGAATTCTCAAAATACTGACTTGCTTATCTCAAAAGAATAACTTATTACTACTTATTACTTATCACAATAAAATAATTTATGTATCTCAAATAATGACAAACATTTTTTTTTAAAAATGAGAAACTTCAGATATTGACTTAATACCCTGAAATAAAGAAATTAGTTCTCAAAGTAATAATAATAATGACTTGATAACATGAGAAATTTTCTCAAAATAATTATAAACTAAATCAAATTAATGAATTATCTTAAAATAAAAAAATCTCAGAATATTGAGAAACTTTCTCAAAAATGACTTTTCGTAAAATAATGAGAAACTCAAAATAATGAGAAACCTTTTCAAAAATAATGGCTCTGAAAATAAGAACAATTTTGCAAAATAATGACTCAGTTTCTGAAATATTAGAAGCCCTCTGGAAATAATGAGAGTCTTTCTTAAAAATGAATGTATTTCATATTCTCAACATGAATTCTCAAATAAATTACTTCATATCTCAAATATCAAATCATACAACCTTTGAAATGATATTTGAACATCATTTCACAAGCTCAGTATCTTACTGAACCTTATTTCACAAAACCATACAATAGCTGTATAGTAGTACATCCTAAAAATCAGGGATGTAAAATGTGGCATTAATGTAAATTAAGCCGCACTTTGAAGGAGTGTCCCTCACACATTAGTACATTCAGCGCTGTGTTGCCTTATTGTCAACAGCAGCTCATACTGCATGTTTCACACTGCTGTGCTCCCACTGTCTTGTTTTCTCTCCTTCACAGGTCTGAGTTTGACTCGCATAAGCAGCCCCGAATGTGTTTGAGTTTTTGAAACAGCGCTGATAACAGTATTCAGATTGGGGGAGTGGATGAAGGCTGACAGGTGGAGAGACACAAACAGGAAACCTTGCTGATGCCCTGTCTGCCAAACCCCTGTGATACATGTCCAAAACTCTGACGGGAGTGAGACAAAAAAAAAAAAGAAAAAAAGCTAGACCCAATTTATTTCACTCTGTTGCTAGCCTTTCATTTTTGTGACTGGCGCCAGTGTGCTTATCAACTGCAGAACTATTAGCCGCATCAAATCAATGTGTTCATTGCTCTCTCTTGCTTCCATTGCTCTCCTCTTTTCTCTCTCCCTCCCTCCGCCTGCCTCTCACTCTCTCTTTTCTGCCAGACAGGTCAGATATTAGAAACCTGTATTATCAGGTCTTCCCAGGATGCTGGTGGAAAAGTTGATTTGCAACGCCCGATTGAATCTACTTATCCTTCATCCCTTTCCAACCCCCAGCCAGCTGCCCCAGCAGACAGGAGCCCAATGGCCTATCTACACGGAGGTGCCAAGGAATAAAAATATCTATCTACCCGACGAGGGGGAGGGAAGGAGGGAGAAAGGAGACAGAGGGAGGGAAACGAAGAGAGGGACAGAGTGTCGGCCCACATGTCAAAGCTTTGGACAGCTTGGGGGAAGCAGGGGAGGGGGTTCAAATGTACTCCTACCCATCCCAGCCCCAGCCCCATCCCCTTTGCAAACCTTTATCTACTTGCATTATACATCCATTTATCAGTCCGCAAACAAAACATGTCACGTCCTCCATCCTGAATCCCACCAGCTCACGCCACACACATCCTCTGGCAGCGCAGAACAAACCGTTCACACAAAGTTCAATTAGTCAAAAGGAGGCAAAGGTCACAGAGGAATTTCATTTAACAACTGTAACTCGTGCTAATTGAAGCTAGCTCGTGATAAAGGAAAAGGGAGAAAAGAAATATTTATCTGTTGACTGGGGCTGCCACGGCTGAGTGGCCGTCAGTAGCACAAAGGGAGCCATTATGGCTTTATCTTCGTAAATAGCAGGGAAAGTGAGTCTTGGCTGCAGACAGAGGGATGAAGGGATGACGGAGGAGTCGCAGAGAAGGGGAGGAAGTGGTGACTGATGAGGAGTGTGTGGAGCTGTGGCTGGTGGGGAAAAAAGGGGGGAAGAATACACAGAGTGGCAGCAGAGCAGAGGGGGGAACAGCTCCAGAAAATGCCGCCTTCATCAGGAGGCGATGGCAGGGTGTGAGGAGGGGGCGCAATTTGTGAATGCAATTACTGTAGACCTCCCAAGTCTGACTACTGAATCGAATCAACACTGTGGTGGCAACTCGAGTGCCTAATTTCATTCTGTGTGCCCTTCATTCACGAGACAAAACGGACAATTAGAGTAATGACTGTGGCAGGTGTCCTCGCATAAAGAGGTGTCACCGAAAAACTTCTCTGTGAGCACGACGGCGATGACAACTTAAACACTGAGTTGTGGGGAGCTGACTTGCTGGGAGCTTTGTGCTCTGCCGCAGTGACACGGCCACAGATCTAAGAGGACAGCTGTCAATGGTGACGCAGATGTCACCGGGCCAGAAATCTGCGGTTTGGACAGGGCTTAGTGAAGTTCAGTGCTTTGACTTTAATCTCAGACACAGTTGCTCCCTTTAACAAATTCTCCCTGTGCACAGCTCTTTGAGTTATTGGCACGCTGCACCTGCAATTAAAGCCCCCAAAACAAACTCCATTAGCACCGGCGTGTCTTTTGGTTTTCCTGCAGACGCTTTCTGACGTCTGAGCCAAATGATGTTTGACTTTCGGGCCTTGGAAACTTTTAATGGAGTTCATTCTGCAATCAACCTGGCCGGGGGAGCCGAGTGAACTCTGACTTTGTCGTATTGATCTCCTCCAATGTGTTTACTGGCTGAGGTCACCAGAATCCCTTCTCCGGCCTGTAAAGGGGTCAATAATGTCAATACAGTAAATTAGGTAATTCTGCTGTAAAACATCCCTGGATGGTCAATTTCCATTTTAGTAAACTTTATATGCGTGACACACAATTACATCCACACGTCAACATGTCAAGTTGTCACATACTTTCAGCAGACGGAGAGAGATTGAATCTGGAGCAGGCAGCAGGATGTATATCTAAAGGGGCGGATCTATGAGTAAACAAATCACCTTTTGTCAAGTCCAATGATAAATCACTCCTCTATAGAAGATGGAGGATTAGTGGCGTTTAACCCTTTGCTGCCTTTCCTCGAAAGAGGTAAGGGTCAATAGGACACTATATCTGGTGTCGCTCAGCAGAAACTGTGAATGTCTTCTCTTTGGTAAAATTTATGCAGTCAAGGGAAAGTTAACTGGATTTACAGGATTTAAATAATATGTAGGTATTAAAATTTGATTTCATCACATATTTTATAACCCCTGTGATTTTTTAAAAAAAAATATTGATTTCACTTTCCCATTGTTTGTAACTTTACAGGTGTTTATGTGTTATATGTTATAAGGTCTATGCATGAACAAACACAGTGTGTATTCTTTCTCTTTGCAAAAAAAAATCCTTCATCCAAAAAAAAAAAAAAACTTGGATGAAGAAAAGTATTTTGTATGTATGTTATCCTTCAAACTGCTGACACTACTTAAAACCCAGATAGCTGGTTTGAGGGTTGCACGGCATAAAAAAATACACTAAATACAGATACACAGCATATGAAAATTCAGCATATCTAACCATGTTTTACAGCTTTGGACTCTGAGACTTTTAAACAGAATGAATGTGTCATTTTCTGCATGTTATGAGTTCAAAATCATGTTTATAAGCAATTGTCATAAAATCATAAAAAGTCATTAAACCGATTAAACCATGACGTTAATTCTATTTCCAGAGCTATTAAAAAAAGGCACAAGCTCTAATTAAAGATTTGATTTCTTTTTCCTTTTTATTGCAATTTGCATTTTTTTAACTGGAAAAAAGACGGGGAGCAGAGAGGTATGTGATGCAGCAAAGGTGTGCAGCCATAACCAGGAACTTTGGTAAATAGTTCTTAAAACTGTACTCCACATCACACAAATCTACTTTAAAGTCCGCCTCTGGGCAAGTTTTAAAGTCAAAACACTTACAATTACACAAATATTTTATTAAACATGATTTTCCTGCAAGAAAAAAAATCTCAAAAGGTGCAGAAAACTAATCTAATCAGGAAACTAAGAACTATTTGTTACTTCTACTGTTAACACCTTTGTGCTAGAGGACTCAGGTGTTTTTGCGAGTGTCGCATCAAAGTCTGTTCCCCCGTCAATATGCATTTTCCTGTATTAGACAGCGATTGGCTTTCATATAAGTAATGGCCCTAATTTGATTTGCCAGGGTATGTTTGGATTTCTGATACAGGGAAGTGCACAGACACAGATGAATGTGAAAACACATCTCTAATAAACTTTACAGTCAAGTCAGTACAGTCCAGGTCAGAAATTTCAGGGGGCATAAACATGAGAAAAACACATTTTTAGTGAAAGAGTTTCTTTAAGTAAAAGTATAGTTGATGCTGTGTAACTGGTAGCACTGACAACTTTCAGTATACTGTTTATTCCATGCTGTAGCCAACGAAAACTGCCTTATACCATCAAGTATCAACACTGCATGTCACTGCAAACAGCAATTAATTATTTCTTTTAAAGGCACTGCAAAAGACTCCCTTTTTACTTTGAGAGAAAGGTTGATTCAACGATCAATCGTGCGCTCTGAGGTCAATTTCAAGACATAATTTGTACTTAACAGCAGTTTATAGAGTCAGAAATAAAGAGAAGCATCAATGACAAATACAGACTCTGGGGAACACATAATGTGGGCACCGGAGGAATAACAAAGAGCTAAGTGTAATAAATATGAAAGCGCGCAAAAAGAGAAATATCACTTTAAGTGCCACAGTTGAATTTATATAAAACTTGCAGCGTGTAATAATGGTAATACAGATCCAGACATGACTTCTGCGCTCTTGTTTGAAATATAAAACTTCTTATCGGGAGATAAGACTTTTTTTGTAGGTGAATGAATCGTGGCGCTGTGATAGAGAGACGCGATGGATATTTGTGCCATTTCTCTCTGCAAGATAGCTCTACAATTCAGGACAGTAATATAAAAAAGGGGTACAAAAAAGTGGCACAATTTTCTGAAAGCACTGCCCATTTCGTTCTGCCCAGGGTGGACACAAAAGGTTGAGCCAGCGGTGAATATTGGAAGAGCGAACGGTAGGGCTTGTATAATCATCGGGAATGGTCGGGGGGCGGACAGAAGCATCAAGCTCCTGTAAAGCACTCCAGACAGACACACATCACACCCGGCCTTCAGAGATGGGAGTCCTGGGTAGGGCCTATTGCTTGATACCACAGGGGAAATAAACTGCCTAAAATAGGCACGAGGGCAGGAAATGGATTTTATTGGAGAACTAATCAAGGGGGCCGTTTTAGTGGGGCACAATTTAGATTTTGATTGGATTCCTACTGACATCGGGGTTATCAATGTGTCTCATACTGGGAGGTGTAATTTGATCTTTGATGTCCACACGGTGGTCTTGATGTATGTCCTGCTGCATGGGCAATGACTGCTGTGCATGTGTTTGTAAAGCAGCGTGTGTGTGTGTGTGTGTGTGTGTGTGTGTGTGTGTGTGTGTGTGTGGGTGGATGCCAGTGTGTACGGGTAGATGTCAGGCAGGGAGGTGCAGACAATAGTTGCTGTTGTGACTCAAGCTGCCCTCTTTAACTAAAGCGCCCCTCTAGTCCAGAATGAGTAAATAGTAACTGCATTTCTTATTGTTATTGTTTTGAAGCAGAGCTCAGCAAGCAAAAAATAAAGTTACAGAGCGTCTGACTGTGAGGGAGCCACAAGTGATGACGTCCTCTTTGTGTCAGCATTTCTTTCTTTCGCTGAGCTCAAAAAAATCTTTTACTGGCTGAGCTGAGGAAGAACTCTGCAATCATTTCCTCTCCGCTGCACTAACTACCTGTAATTTTCAAATTCACATCAAGTAGAGAGTAACGTATAATGTAAAGTTGCAGTTACTGTTCCTCCTGTAATTATGTATGACATGGAGCTGGTATTATGAAATAATTGCTTTCACAAAGATGACTAACTTAACCGGAGCTGCACATTTAAGCGAGCTGCTGGTAAAGAATCTCAGTCATCCAGGTCATGGTAATTGTAAATGCTATATTGTAGGCAAAATGACTTTCCTGAGATTCTGGGAGACGTTTCAGCCCTCATCTGAGCAACTTGAACTGTGTTTGAACTGAAGAAGCCGCTCGAATGAGAGGTGAAATGTCTTCAAAAAACTCAAGCAAATCCAGTCACCTACAATTTAGCACTTGGAACAATTAAGCAAAATATAATTGAAAATGCAGTACTGCCAAGTGCAATATCCAAATTGTGGGGCATGCTATTTAAAAAAAGAAAACAAATGTTTAACAAAGTTAAGATAGTCACAACATACCATTATAAACAATGCACTGTGTTGCAAGAGAGAAGCCCCGTCCAAGAAAATCATAGTCCAGAAGAATGGGAACAAGCTTGTTTGGTAGAGACCCTGGCAAAAATTACAGCATCATCGTTTTGAAAATTAAAACGCAAAAATTGCCACCTCTACTAAAATTGCCACTCCTATTAAAATCACAATATCTGTCATATTATATGCAATTATTTTTTTTAAATTGTTATTTATTATTCTTTCATTTTTTAAATGTATTTATTTATGCATGTTGTGCAGCCCTAAGGATGATGGGTAGTTATTCACATGAATAAATAATGTTACTTCAAAGAAATTTTACTCAAGCACCATGAAAGAATTACATTGTATGTAGATAAAAGTCAAAAGTAGCCCACTTAAAAAGTACTCTGAGTAAAAGATACAGTTATATTTTTAAAAGGTGAAGGGGGACAATAGGCTTCTAAAGAGTAGATAATGAACATGTTGAGTTATCACACTACAGAAACAGTCTACGGTCCAAAACAATGACAGAGTCCGTTTCAACAGACAGCCCTTTACAGCCTGAGTATCAAAACAGCAACATGTCCCAGTGCGGCCTCACAGCAGGCCTCAGACAACCAAACAAACATGGCCGGCAGAGTACGAAAGCAAAACATTATCAGAGTGCAGAGACCAAACACAGCTGAATAAAACCGGCAAAGCGAAGCAGACAACGTGCGGACATGTTCAAACATTATACTCCACAGCAGCCGCAACCACAAACACACACATTAAAGCAAACTGCGCAGTTTTGGAGCACATAGCTACATAGCCAAAGTTCGTGGACGCTTTTTGAAGAAAAGTTTGACCTACCTGTCTGAAGGTAGTCTGCAGCCTAATCCCTGTTAAGTCCTCCATCTGTTGCAGGTTGAACTCCTCTGCTCCTCCATCCTCGGTGTATGGCCAGTCCACCAGGGTTGGAAATTAGCACCAGCCACGAGCCACATCATGGTAAAATATGCAAGAGGCTGCTAGGTTTGCTCACCTCGCCGGCCAAAATAAAAATGTCAGTCTATAGAGAGGCTGGCCCACCGTCTCCTCAAAGTTTCAGACGCTCTGCAGTCACCGAGTTTACTGTCACAAACTCAAGGTAAAAGTTCCCGAGTGAACACAAGAGTCACCTGAAGGACCCGAAAAATATTTTAGCATTTAGCATTCAGGCTACGCTGGACACGTTCATCAGGCCACAACGCAGGTGTTATTTGTTGTGGCTCAGCTTGCTGGCCGGGTGGCGCAACTAAGGTCCAGTGTGTAAGATTTATGGGCATCTGTTAGCAGGAATCATAATACCTACCAACACTCCCGATTTTCGCGGGAGTCTCCCTTTTTTAACCCTTTCTCCTGCCCTGCTCCCAGTTGGTCATTTCTCCCGTTAGTCTCCCGATTTCACAGTGACATAACGTAAAAGCGTTTATCACAGTTTCTGTGAAATGTCCACGCTGTGACTGTAGGATGTGTGTCGTGGTACCTGGCAACCCCAAACGACCCCGCCTGACGTGCAGTGCGTCATTCGTCACTGCGCACGTTCAAGCTCACGTTCGAGGCGGCGCCAGTGCAGTCACGAGGCTCAGCTATAGACTGTAAATAAGGATTATGTCTTTATATACCGTCTATTCGCTCAGCTAGCTGTCCTGTCTTGTCTTACTTGCGTCCAAGTGGACTGTAGACTGCAGACTACAGTCCTGCGTCATTGTATTTTCCCTGTTGTTTCTGTTGAAGGTGTCCCTGGCAATGAAGGCCCCTCAACACACTCGGTCACTTACTGACACTCTCACAATGTTTGCACTTGATATTTTCTGTGATGTAAATTTTAGTACATTTTACTGTGAGCTATGGATTTAAGGCTCATTAAAAGTCATCCAGTTTACATCCACGTATTTATTGTATTCATTTGTTGTGTAGTGTTATATCATGGATGTATTATAGGGAAGTGACAATGTTTCTAGAGTAGCCCAGAACACACAAACAAGAAAGTGGCTCTAGATAGGTCCATCCATGTATTCACCCTCCTACATTACTTGGTTCTAAATAATAAGAATAATGATGATGATGATATTGATATGGATATTATTATTATTATTACTATTAAATACGTTTCCATTGTAGATGGCACACACTGAACATGTAAGGTAGATAGAACTGCTTTCGCTTTTTTTTTTCTTTTTTTTTACCTGTCGAGGTAGTCTACAATAATGCTCACCTTAATCCATACTGCACCATGAATTTTTTGCACATTGCACTGGTGCAATTTTTTTTTACTGTTGTCATCATGTCTCCAGTAAAAAGCTCCATAATAACATGACCTTACTTGTCATTTTAGTCATTTCAGGACACGCTCAGTTCAACTGATCAGTTCAAATGATCAGATTAGCTCACGCACTGTGAACTCCCTGGAAAAAAATAACTCATGACTCTTGAGAAGCCTGACATAGAAAAAAAGTACTGCATTTGTAATAAAATATCAAGTATTAATGTGCTCAGAGTGACATGTTAACAAACTGGTAAACACTTTGCTTTCTGTGATAATTATATCAGAAAGATCAGAAATGTTTGTATCAAAACCATTTATCCACTCTGGCTTCAAAACAGAACTTCTCAAACACAGCAGGAGGCTAGCTGATCTTAGTTGTCAATTATGAAGCACATTAATTGTTGCATACATAAACTACGGGATGCATATAAATTGCGAAGAAATTGTTTCAACACTGATTGGTCTATTTGCACTGTTACTCCATCACCGCAGCTCACAGGAGGACTCAATGATGCTTGTAAATTTAAAAAACATGCAAACAGGAGCATCTTATATTAAAAAAAAACAAACACACTGAAGTTTCAATAAATAATACAAGAGACATTCTTTTCTTGAAGCTTTTTTATTTGTGCAGTTATGTGATCTGTCAGCTTGTGCAGGCTCACTAAGGCATTACTGTTAACTGTTCTCTATTTCTTTTATTTATTCATTTAAACAATTTATTCATCAAGACACATAGTCAAGCAAAAAGAAAAAAGCAACAATAATAAATTACCAATACAATTACAAATAAGTGAATAATGGTTATGTCATAGATGATATGGCAGCTATAGACACAGATCTTTCAGGACATGTTGGATGATAAGAACTAAATGGGCTTTCACTCAGGGACCTGAGGCTGGATCTCACTACACTTGACCCCAAAGTGCGGGTCGTTTGATGAGTGTAAACACTGTTCAATTTTTGGGTCGGAAATTTGAGTATGGTTAATGTGTACACTGGTACAGTACACATCAGGTGTAGACATCAACTGCACCAAAACAGAGAAGTGGACTGATATTTAACCCATTGAAACCTGGAGTGACATCATTGTGTTTGTGCTGCCTTCATATGCTTTTCACAAGTATTTAACCCATTGAACACTGAGCAAATTGGTTTGATTTCTTTCAAAAACGTGAAAAAAGGCAAAGAGCAACTTGCTAAGAGATGTTCCACAAATTGCAAAAAAATAGTAGATTTAGGAAATTGTTTTCAAAAAGCTATCTGTCGCTGTCGTGTGTGTGTGTGTACGTGTTAATTTTTGGGTAATTTCTTTTTTTGTTACTTACTGCCTTCTTCCCATGTTTGAAAAGAAATCAAGCTAGTTTGCTCAGGTTTCAAAGGGTTATTTCGACTACAAGGAGTTTTTAACTGGTAATGACACAGTCTCAATTTAATACTGATGCGTCTATATCAGAGGGCTGTGCAGCCCACCGTTGACAGTCCCAGATCTGGGACTCCGGGTCTATCTGCAGCCACTGTAGCACAGCAAAAATATGTCGCGTAGATGATAAAGCAAGTTTACTTGGGCAAAGAACAGCATTAGTAATATGAAAGCTGAGCAGCAGGGGAGTGGAGAGAGGGGGGAATTGTTTTGGGGTCTCAGGAATGGTACAAATAAATCAGACCTTTTATGAAAA
Organism: Plectropomus leopardus; assembly: GCF_026936395.1. Classification (NCBI taxonomy): domain Eukaryota; kingdom Metazoa; phylum Chordata; class Actinopteri; order Perciformes; family Serranidae; genus Plectropomus; species Plectropomus leopardus. Next base: position 16,341,612 of record NC_142189.1, on the reverse strand, counting down.
ATCCCCAAAAGAGAGTGAATTTAGACTTGTTTGGAGACCAGAAATGTTTGAGGCTCAATGTTGCTCTCTGGCTCTTGCATATGTGCTCATGTTGCATCAGTGGTGCTTCTCCGGCCTTATTGCGGATCAATACGCAGCTATAACAAGTTGATGAGCCAATGTTACAGCGAGCTGCGTTCCTGAGAGTTTGCTTTGGAGTCTAGTGATCTAAAGGTCAGAAATGACCAAATGCAGCTTTAAAAAATCTTTTTTTAGTCATTAAAGTTGATAGAGGAGTTCATGCTGCCTCTGTTCCAGCTTCAACATGGATCAATATTACAGCCAAAATGTATCCCAGCTTGGCAGTTACAGACAATAATTAAGAACAGAGTAAGTCACGAATTGGCAGTTAGCAAACAAAGTAAATGCACATCTGTGAACACTTCCTTTCATTTGAATACTGGCTTCCACCCTTTTCTTGTCTGCAAGTTCGGCTCATACCATCAGGTGTCACAATTTTTTTTTTTTTATTAAACTTGACATCTGGTGTGCTGACTTGCAATATCTGAACCCAATTTAGCTTGTGATAATGTTGGCATGTTCTTTTACGGTTCTGTCTAAAGAGTGTGCACTTGACTGGGCACTTACTGGTCTGTTAAAGGAGGTGTGCTAAATCTAGTCTGGTACATATGTCTATAATATTGATGCAGTAGCTGAGGATGAATGAACTAATGATAATACACTGTAGACAGCCCAGTCACCAGAAGATTTGTTGGCATTGTACATTTCTGAAAACCACAGATATGATACATTTTTTACATTTCATACGTATCATAACATTTCTCAAGTTATGTGGTTCTGATTGCTAATGAGCTGACTTCGTCATCAGGAAGCAGAGGGGATGGTAGATGGCATGACACCTTGGTGAGGAGACTGCCAAGTTGCAGTTTATAAGAGTTATAAAAACATATTGGCTTTTTTTATCACTTAGCCACTACAATAAAGGGTTTTTAATATAATTCCTTCTCATTTTTCACATTTTTTTCTCATTTGTGAGTGACTGCAGACTGTATCACCAAAAGCCATTATTTTTTACCAAGACACTCCAGCATTTACAAGTTGGATTATGGCACGAAGATCTATTGTTTTAAGCCAAAGCATGATCCTTTCCTAACCATAACCAAGTAGACTTTGTGGCTGAAACTAGCCACATGTTAAACACAGAATTACTGAAATTTGCATGTATAGCGCAAACATTAATTCAGCCGACTGGGTTAGTCGAAACTCTGTGGACCTTTTTCTGTTTTGCAGTTTCCTTTAATATGTACAGTTCTTCCTATAAGTTTTGACATTGAAAAGTACTTATAATATCCTGTTCTGCTCTGAGATGAAGACCAGCGGCCTTTTTTTTTATTTTTTTATTTTTTTACATGCAACACTCTAATCCCATTTAAGTTGCAGCCAACATTGAGCAGTGCCAAAATATCATCAAAACCAGGCAGCTTTGATGCCCGGGCCAAGACTTTAAAGACAGAGGAATGTGGTAGTGAGGGCCAGTGCCAGGTGTATACCACAGTGTAATTAGGCCTGCATCGAATTGTAAAGCAGCATATAAAATACAATGTCACTTATTAGCAACATATTTAAGTGTGTTACTGTTACTAAGATTGCAGATACTCTGGGAATGATACAGAGAGAGACCTCGCCGGCTAACAATAAAGCACAGAGGTTCAAACAACTCCTCCGCACATAAAAAGCATGGCACTTGAAGGATCCACATGAGCGAGAAAAACGTGTTCCAAAGAAGGTGTCAACAATTCAGACCGATCTCAAGTGAGATTGGCGGAGAAGGCATGAAGTCTTGAAAAGTACAGACTGACCCAAACTGCTTTTCATGGCTTGACAGCTCATTCAGCGTCCACACAATTCCATGCAACTGTTTTCATGCGCGGGGTGTTTGTGAGATTAAAAGCACTTCAACGCAACATGCGATGTTTGCATGTGAATGGGAGCCATACAGGGAATGTCACATCACTTATCTTTTGTATAAAACTGTGGTGCTCCTCTTGTCAGCTGCAAATAAGCCCATTGTATCCTGCTGATAAAAGGCAATCAAACAAAGTATATAATTGTGAAGTCAAGCATTAATTGCCTGTATAACTACCGCCTAATGCTGAAATAATTAAGAATGTCTCTTACTGGGGACTGGCAATGCAATTATCACCTTGATGATTGTGCTATACAAAGACATTCAGAGGAGGGAGACAGCAAACGAGAGAGAAGCAAATAACTAAAATGACGGGGATAATACAATTAGAACATGGCTGAGAGGGGAAGGAAACAAAGGGGAGACAGCCTCAAGGCTTTTTCCAACAGGGTTGCTATGTCTACACACTTCATTTGCATCCTTATAATGTCACACAATTATACTAGATAAGCATCCAAAGCTTTGCAGGGAGCTTGTGCGGCCCTTACATAACTACTTTAGTATCTTTATATCACAAATTACTTTCAGTGTCTGCAAAAACTGAGCCACTGAGGCGGATCCTCCTATAGGCAACATAGGTGACCCCCCAAGTCAGGCTTGTCCAAAGTCCGTGGCAGAAACAGCCCCCATCTTGTCTCTTTAAAAACACACTATACTTGGCCCACCACACAATATTATCTAATCAAGTGATCAACCAGTTTGCGTTTTTTTCTGGTCACCTCACCATGACAAGACTATCATACAGTTTGTAAACATTACTACACAGGCCAAACTAATGTGTTTTTATAAACACACGAAAAACAAGCAAATTAATAAACCTAGCAGAGGACATTTCTTGTTATATACCAGATGAGGCCACAGCAAAGAAGTGAAAAGTCGACAGCGAGGGCTGCTGCTTTCAGGAGCGGTGGGAGGTTAAATACTTTGTTATTATGAGATGAAACAGTTGTGTTTTACTCATTTGTTTGCGTGATTTTTTTTAACTTTTTTTAAACTTCTATGATGAGAGAAGCAGCTGGCCCAAGGTTATTTTCACATTATCAAAATTTAAAATTCAAAGTCTAATATTTAAGAAAATTAACTCTAATTCCTCCAGGATTTCAGCTGTTGTTTTCGAGATTGTTGTGGCCTGAAACGTCTAATTTCAAAGCAACTTTTCTAAACCATTGCAATGTATGTTGCAGATTGTTTTCTGACAATCTGCTGTTGATGCCGTTAGATGCAGTGCATGAGGACGGTCCTCGAGAGCTGTTCTCCTCCTGCTCTCTCACACAGCACAATGTTATATCATCACTAATTGTCATATTCTGCCACTGTGTTGAGGCCCCACAGCAGCAGTTAACATCGAACACTGAACCATTAATCTCATAACAACACCAAAAAGACTCAACTCTATCGTTTAACATGTTACTGTTTGATAATGTTAGCCGTGTGATGCTTGAGGTTAGCCCTGTCACTGTGTGTGTGTTATATTCCCAGGCAATAAAAACAATAACTAGAATTGGAAAAAATGGGGTTTTTGGGTCGCAGAAGGGGAAGCTTGCCCAGGGCACTAAATGTGTTAGTTCCAGCACTGCCCAACCACCTACTGTAGCGAATTCAAAGTTCATTCAAAGTGAGCAGGTGTCCAGCAATTCTTCACTTTGGACATTTACTTTAAACCCTCATCATTCTGATTCATTGTATTTCAACGACAGTCAAAATGCCTTAAGCCTTGGCTTAATATCCATTGCCATTTTTAAATACACCTATATATTAAAGACACCACAGCTTGTAATGTAATATGTGATATATACAAAAGTGGACAAAGTCATCATCTATAGGAAAAAGGGGAGAATGTTCTATTCCTCATTTTGCATTATTAAAGGTGAAGATCAAATGAAATATTCAACAGATGATATGCTGCTTTAATATTCATAGAAATGAACTTTATATTAGAGAACACATTTTTATGGGAAGTAGGCTGGAGGCCACTGATTAAATTTCATTGTTTGATCACTATGCAGGGACATTATGGGGTATTACGAGGGCCAGCCGGTGCCCCCCTTCAGCAAACATTTAGGGGCAGCTTCCGAGGCCACGCCACTCTAGCAGGGCACATCACAAGTTTACGATACTTAGATGTGTTTCAAAAGTGGAAAATTACGCCTTTTAATGCAGTGCCTGAAACGTTTTACATGAATACAAATGGGCGGTGCGAGGGAAATATGTAAGTCATAGCATGTCTCAAAAAGCAGAAATACATATTCATGTATTTACTGGCAAAGATATCACCTAAGGCTATCATGATTCTGTAAATATGAATAAATCAGATCGGTCCCTGTAGTGCAGTTTCTGTACTTTTATATGCTAGAGTGGCTCTTGCGTTGTTTTGTTTTATTTTGTTTTGTTTACATAAGAGTATTAAAGAGTTAATTAAGTTTAAACTAAAAAACAAACAGAAGCGCCATTACACAACTGTCAGGAGAGCCCCTTCAGTCACTGATTTATTTTAGACTTGGATGAGATGTCGACTGGCTGCTTCATGAGTCAGGACCGTTTATCCGTTTCTTTCTCAAACGCACACACACCAAACACACACCCTCTGGTCAGAGAGATCAAGAGAGGGGGATAGGGGTCCCTGCTGCGACTCTTAACAAGATGGCATTCTCCGAGGTCACAGAGGTTGCCAGAGTTCGTGTCCACTTTTAAGGGACGTGAAACTCCACTCACGGTTTTCTAACAGTTATCTAATTGGATTAGGTCTCAAAGAGAGGCCCCTTTTTCATCCCTGGCTTTTGTCCATTCGCCTCAGCGCCAAATGGAGCTTAGAGGGCTCCAGACACTGAGGAGGACGGGCGATGGATTAGGTGAGGAAGCCTGACCAATTAAGACGAGGCCAGGTGTCGTGCTGATTGCGGGAAAATTGAGACCTTGGCCCGACATGTGTCTAATTCCCCACTCACTGCCCGCAACCACTCATTTGCCTGTCCACCACACACGGCATTCTTTTCTTCCCTCCCCTTCCTCTGTTCCTCTCCACCTCTGCGTAGGTAACCCGAGCTGCCTTCCTTTGACCCTTCTCTTCCGCGGAGAGCTAATCAGGCCCACCTGGAGCTCCCCGGGGCTCTGTTAGCCGCTGGCTCAGCTAGCAACAGCTGATCCAAGGAGGAATCCCTCAGGGCAAACACTGCAGGCCTGGCACCCAACACACACTGACTCAGGATCAGCCAAGGAGATTTTCCAGCTGATGGTTCATTGAACCTCGAGCAGAATCACTGATAAGGAAGTGTGTGTGTGTGTGTGTGTGTGTGTGTGTGTGTGTGTGTGTGTGTGTGTGTGTGTGTGTATCTGCACACGTGCATATGTGCCTGGAATGAATAAAGTTACTTGGTTAGTTTGGTTGAACCCACATGGGATTTTAAGACCCCACTGTATGTCAAACAGCAGAAATATAGCATTTAGACCTCTTTTGGTAACATATATGAATGTATACATCTACACAGTGTCAGGTCATGAATATTCATGTACACAATTTTAAATATTTTCCCTCTAACATGGTGCCGATGACCCCTGATATACCTGATGACCCCACACACACACACACATTTCCTTGTCCTTTTCCAAGTAACTGGCTAATTCAAAGGAGCTTTATTCAATATTTTTTAATGGATCACATGACTTGTGTATGGAAGGTCACTAGTATGAACACACAGAGGAGCATCAAGCTAACTTCCTGAATAAAACATGGCATTTTAAGTAAGTAAGTAGGGATGTCCTGATCAAGTTTTTTTTGCCCCCAATCCCGATCCGATTCATGTGACATTGCATATCTGCCCATACAATCCAGTGTATATGCTTGACATACGTATAAATAGCACTGCAATTCAATACAAGAAACAGCGTCTGCATTCAAACAGTTCCTAAGGTGTTTTTTTTTGTTATGTTTTATTGTTACAAAAATAACAAAGTAAACAAATGAAAAATATCTTTATGACTTTTTTCACAATTCCACTTGTTAATGGCTATAGAAAGCTAAGGCAGCCGCTTTGAGCTTCAGCTGATTCTGTGGGTAAGTGCAGCCAAACTAAAAGTTGGGAACGGTTTAACTTTTAGTGGCAAATTGCAGCCAAAGAATACCCACAACCAATGAGTAAACAGAGTCCTGTGACCCCTGAGATATGTTGACCGATGTTACAAATGATTTCCTCCTACCTGAAACACATCAACATGCCCTCTGGCTGCACAAAAATGTAATTATTGTGGTTAATTGCACTTTGTCTCTGCTTGCTGAGCTTTTGGCGTTAGGAAGTGGCTGGCAAATGTAGTTAGCATTTAGCAGCTCAAAGACATTGGAGCTTTAAATTTTTCATACTAAGTGTGAAAATGTTTCACATAGAATAATAACATTACAAATGCTAGGAATTCAGTGATGCATTTGCCAGAATGCCTACAATATGACATCCCCAAAAACACAACATTATGGACTCCATAAGACCAACAATAACAACCACTAACACTTTATTGTTTCATTTTAAATATGCAGCACTGTAAAGAATCAAAGAGAATGATTCATATATAGTTTCTTATATATGTCCCTTTGCTTTACAAAGCTTTTGTTACTCTGCTGTTGCTACAAAGGCACAGGCTCAATAACATCACAGTCAACTGTCACATGCAAACAACCTCATATTCTATAATACATGTAACACTGATTCCCTTAACTATTTATCAAAAAAGCAATAACAACAGCTTTTTTCATATTATTTGGAGCATTAAATTATTCTAATATAGCCGAGGGCCAACTGAAATGGAAACGGAAACATGCAGATCCAGTCCATTATGCATTGTTAAACGTTGATCTATGGTTTAATATTTGCTTCCCAACAGCAATGACAATGTGTTATTACCTTGACAGAGGGCCATAATGTGCACTGACATGCCGGTGATTATTTAAATAAGCTGCGACAATAAATATTGCTCCACATGATGTGGAATATGAGCCTGGCGGAGAAAATGTGCAGACAGAGGAGTAAACCCTAAATTTGGAGCCAAGGCTATCAGAAGTGGAGAAATATCAGCGAGATTCATCAGAAAAGCAGCTTAATGTTACACTGAGATGAGACTCCATAAGTGTAATGTAGGAGGAAACGATATGAATGATTTAAGCATCCTTACATGTTAAACCTGCAAGACTAACATGTTAAAGCAAGCAAAAAAATCATTATCGCTGTTGTCAACATGGAAGTAACTAGCCCTATATGCTTAAGGCCTAAGGAGCTCATACATTGTTTAATCCCCACAGCTGCGCTGCAGCGCCTCCGTCTCTTTCTCTATGTGCAGAAGTTTCTTGTAAATAGTTACAGAAAGATACTAAATCAACATCAGATTGTTGCTAGAAGTTTCAAAAGTGGCTGTGTTACTGTAATGTGTCTTGGAGCAGTTGGCATCAACGTACCACGAGGGACGCGTGCCTTTTCAATTCAGCTAAGGATGCAAAAGTATTCCTTTGACAGAGACACAATAAGTAGCAAAGCATCAGCTAAAACAAACATAAAAGCCTCTTTGCCAAACACCAACTGTTATGAAAGGCAGCGGATAGAGAGAGCATACTGGCATCTGCAGCAATTAGAGGAGAAGGGGTTAGCGAGGACTCCGCCTGTCCCAGACTCGCACGCCCGCTCCCACACCTGTTTCTGCTCCCGGTCCAAACCAAAGAGAGGGAGAGAGACAGAGGGAGGCTGGATACTTACTTTGTTGCGGTGCCACCTTAGCCCAGCATCGTCTAATGAGATTAGATGGTTCACTAATGAGCTCTACAGTGAGGAGAGTCAACTGTGAAGTGAAGGTCAGAAATTTCATCATCCAAATGTGCTGTTGGACTTCAGGAGTCATTAACTAATAACAAACAAATGATTTAAAGGAACCGGCTATGGTATTTTTGTTGGGCCCTTGAGACTTTCTCTCTCCTCTCTCTGTTTTAATGAGCATCTGAAAGTATGTAAGTAAAAACACTGAGTTGCTCCCCTGCATGAATTGATTTTGTCCTGTCTAGTTTTACATGTCAAATGCCTTGCAATAGGAAAACACACAGCAGATTCAGCAAAAATTGCTAAATAAAGTTAAAATTAACTATGCACAAGTAGGGGAGAGCAGGGTCAGTTGGGACAGGAGGAGGGTTGAGACAGCACCTTTTCAGAAAGGTAAAATTATGTCTATGGCATTCACCATGCTCATACTCACTTACACCATCATCACTTTCAACCTCAAGAGACTTTTTTCACTATTGCTTTACATTTTAGTCAGAGTTTGGAAATCTAAAGTTTTTACTTACAATTTTAGCTTTTGTTATTTTTCTTCTCAGTTCACATTCCCCACTCATCAAATACCACCGGTTTATAACATAGCTAGATGGCACCTTTTGCTGCAGTATGATATGCCATCAGGCGGCATCTGTTGCGGTTGTACGGTTACAACCAAGGAGGAGCTGGAAAGTCCCTGTAGTGCGAGTGGGAGGGGAGGGGGATGGGTCCAACAAACCTGGACTTCTCATATAAATGTTGAGCCAAACTATAATATTTTTTCTCAAAAAGGAAATAAACATAAATCTAAATGTAACTTCATTTTGAAAAAGCATGTAACAGAGAAAAACGCTATGCTCCTGTGAACACTTAAGTGTATTTTGTAAAAACACAATGCCTTTAACGGGCATAAATTGACAGGCCGCCCCAGAATGTCAACAGATGCAGTTGCAACCAAGTAATGGATGGCTGTTTCATGTCGATTTAAAAATGTCCCAACCAACCCTGTTCTCACCCACTTCAAATATTTTCTCAATCACAGATGGAAGCATGTTGTATTCATTATGGCTCTTTGAGAGAGTACCGCTGCAAGCTTTTCCAATAACTTTTTTTTTGTGATCTTTCCTGGATGGTCCAGTGGTGAGGTAAGCATCACTGGCACCTTTAATAATATGCTGACATAAAGTCATACATGTTTAACCAGCTAATAGGAGGCTGTAAAATAATGATCCATATAGGCTTTCAAGACAAGGTATTAATCTCTGGCATCCTTTTGCCCCTTTTCTCCGCCACTTCATTCAGCGGGGGTTAAAACAGATTGACCTCCCTTCAAATAAAATTAATTGTTTTTTGGTATTCATTTTATTTGCCATAGAGAAAAAGCTGCAATGCTGGTGAAATGTTTACCCATATGTCAGCATTTCCTGTTATTGGCACATACTAAATGTTTGCATTTTTTTTTTTTTAATCCCGGAAGGATTTCTTATTACGTGTAATACCCTGTTAACCGATGATAAAATAAATTTCATTTTAGCAATATCAGGAAGATGTAATCAACATGCAATTTGCTTAAGTGCACAAAACTATCATTTTTGTTAGCACTGCATATTTGCTGAAGAAATATTGCATGCCAGAGTGTATTAACACAAAGAGGATGCCATGCATCTTCGCATCAGACCTGAGAGATCTTGTCACCACTATCTCCTGTAATCTGTTTAATACTGTTTATGTCTGTCCAAATTGAACATGTGGTATGGAATGACTAATGTCAGTCTCATAATTTAGTCATAATACTCTACACCCTATAGGAGCCATCTATGGATGCTCAGTCCATGAGTGCACTGCATGAATAGTGATCCATTCACCCCTCACCTTTAAAAGCCCTGATGGCACGCTGCAACCACTCTGTCAAGCCCAAACCATCCTTCAGATGAAACAATAAAGATCCTATGTGGACATGCATGTATGTATGTGTGTGTGTTCAGAGTTACTTCCTGGGCAGGATGATCTCACTGACCCACATGCTGAAGGAGAAAGAAAAAGAGAGCGCTCGAGGTGATGACTTCTCCACTCACTTAGGGAACTTTGACTTATGAGGTGCACTGCATTTAGCCAAGCTAATGCAAGTGAGGGCTGTGCCATTAACCTCGGGAAGAGAGGCAGGCCTCGGCAGTATGATGCATTCAGATTGGCAGAGGACAATATTTCACCATGACAGGCATTACCAATGAATAATTAAGTGTTTAATATAATGATCTGAGAGAGAGAAAGGAGAGAGAGAAAGGAAAGAGGGAGACAGAGACAGAGAGAGGAGAAAATGGTAATTCCACAATTCATTGCCCTTAAAACCTATCTGGCATTATTACCCAGCAGCATTGCATGGGGGAGAGGGCTTTTGTTGAAACAAATAGGTTTTTGATGGCTCCGCCAGAGTAGTAACGGTTATTAGGTTTGAGAACTCTTTCATGATGGAAGTGGTATCCTGCAGAGCGGAGATCATGAAATTTTAAGTGGGGAATTTACAGCAGAGACTGCGGGACAGTGAGGCCGTCTGGGCCATGCCTGGGGACACATGTGTTTTGGTGAAGCATAATGCTGGTCTAATGTCACCTCAAATAAATAGTTAACAAGCTGGAGATAGTTGTGCTTGTTGGAACTGCAGGCTTGCTCACAAAAACATATCTTCTTTCTTTATTTTTTTACTAGAAGAATTTGGGTTAGGAAATGAAGTGACAAGTCAGTTGGGAGAGATGAAACACATCTACAATAGGGCCAAATCGTACTCTAACAAAATCATGTCAAGTAGCAGAGCCTGCGAGGGAGGTTGTTCAATCAAACGGCAATAAAAGAAAGCAAAAAAGATGCTGAGATAAAGCAAAACTGCTCAGGCTCCTTCAGTGTGACTGGCATCATGTCGATACAGTGCAGAGATTTTACCTCAGGCACATTTGTATTAAAAGAAAAGCTGTGAAAGTTTTACAGTTTTATATTCATTAAGTATCTTAAAGAAATTAATGAGATCAGCGACCATGTACCTTCAATTACTAAAGGCACAGACACACCAAACCAACACTGAAGAAGTTGAAACAACGGTTGCGCTGCATCAAGCCACTTGTCTGGACCAAAACGTTACACTCCAATGGCCATTCAGCACATAATTTCTTTTTCTGTATAAGACGAAGTAAATCTTTTTCCCAGCAGGTGGCAATAATTTGTATTTGTCATTAAAGAAGGGATTTTTTAATGATAAATACATGAAACAAAGCAGCGTTTGGCTACAATCTTCTCATCACTGTCGTTTACCACTAGCTCTATAGAAAAATGTCATGAAAAATTTGTTGTTTTTTTTAAGTAACAGAAACATTTCTGATAATATAGATACTATATTACATATAAATAGATGGCTGCCATTACAAATCTACCTCCGACTTTGGGAATTCCGATGATATTCACCCTAATATTTCAAATAGTCTGTCAGCTATTGTAGTTTCCATACAACAAATACGTTCCCAGTTTAAGCTCCTGTTTAAATCCAACATAAATATTCTACAGATAAAAATGCAAATGAGGCTGCACCAACAATTGTGCCAGGATGACATAAATGTGGACCACGATGCCTTGACTGTGGCCTTGGTGCATTTCCATCATGCGCCAAGTGACTTCAACATTTTTTCCCTCTACCTCTAATAAAAATAATAATAACACTAAGTGGCCAAACTTCTCAATCAATATTGTCCTCTAAAAGTGAGCCAAGGACTAAATTCACACATTAGCATGATTCACAGTCCACCCACGGCTTACATACGCAGTCTTACTTGTCTCCAAATGCCCAGCAGAGAGCTAATTTCACTCCTCACACTGGCGACCTTTGGCATCATATATATGTAGTGCTTGTTGCCTGTATGACAGATTCCCATGCATATTCATACCTACATATGGCCCGCCAGAATGAAGCCTGTCTACTTCCTGCAGACTCTGTAGAGCGCAAGAGGCAGTTCATTACTGAGTGTTCTCAATCGGGTCCAGTCAAACCCTAAGGATTTGATTGTGTGTGTCTGTGAGGGGCTGTTCATTTTTGGTTGCATATGCATCTGTGTGTGTGTGTGTGTGTGTGTGTGTGTGTGTGGGAAGGAGGGAGGGAGGGTGATGTATTTATGTGTTTAGATGCGGGTTACAGAGGAGAGTGGGATTGTGTTGGAAACGGTGGAGGGAAAAAGTGTGTTTGCTGTGTGTGGTGGAAGTGATGGAGGCGGTGGGAAGTGTGCATGTAAATGGTGGGGGTGGTACACGTCTGCGTTTGTGCATGCGCTCGTGTCTTTGAGTGCTGTGTGGGAGTGTGTTTGTGTGTGTTGTGGCACACGCTTACAGGCTTCTCTTGTTTGTGAGGTGAGAAGAGAGAAAAGTGGAGTCCCTCAGCATGCCTCCACCTCCTCTTGCTCCATCTGCCCATTTTGCTCAGTTCTCCATAAATTAAAAACGCTCTACATCTGCTTTGGGGTACATTGTTAGTTGTGTGCATTCGGTGGTTCCTCTGTTTATGAAAAATTAAACACTTTTCTGCATTCGATTATTCCCCCAGTCCCGAAAGCCCCTCTGCAGCAAACATGACAGAGGCCTATGCTTCACCCCAAACATGCTGAGAAAAAGACCAGAGCCTCCACCTACGGGAGTGAGGAACATCTCAAGTAAAGTGAAGGGGAAAAAAAGAGGTAATTAACATCTGTTCATGGTAATAGTAAGCACATGTGTGAAGCCTGGAAATGCCATTCAGCACTGGCATGATGATCTGCTTTCACAGCAGTAATCTACAACAGCAAAAAACAGTTTGAGAAACACTGACAACAAAATCAAGTGTGCTACATGTGTTGGTATATTTCTCCAAGCTGTGGTTTCAAGATGGCAAAAGAGCAAATGAATGTTCATATTAACTCAATACAGAGTGAACCAGGGGTGTCTGCAAAACAGCAGAAACTCAAATGAAAGAACTTCCGCCAATATTTCACTTCAACTGTCAATTATACAGTTCCCATGTGCTGCCAGATTCCCAAATGTGTACTTGTTTCCTCTCCCTAAATGGATTCACTGACGAAAGGACTGGCCTGATGAAATATGCTTTCCGGTAAGTCGGCACATCTGTATGCAAGAAGATGTGTCGCTGCAGATGAATAGACATTTTAAGGGACAGTGTAGATAATTGGGACAAAAGGGACCGCAGGATGGCCCCTCAGAGCAGCCAGCCTTGAGTGGAATAATGAGTGTAATCAGAGGTTGTGGTCACAATGTTGCCCTGTACAGAACACCCAGGCCACTGGGGAGGACCCGTGTTTGTCTTTGACATCAACACACGTGGCTCCGGGGCAGTCATATTTGGCCGTGGTTTGGTAACTGTGAGCCTTGTGGCAGAACAGGTGTAGCAGGCCGACGAGGCCATCAATCTCTCACCGGCCCGTCTCTGTAGGATTCAGGGTTAATTATCATCAAATAAGCCATTAAGGAGAAGGATGGATGCACAGAGGATGAGGGGATGCTAACCTTGGCAAGAGGGGGACAGCTGGGTGGATGAGTTAGGTTAAGTTGGCTTTGATTGTGTTGCTAGGGTACTGATTCTAACTTGGTCATGTGTAAACACCTGATGTGTGGAGAGAAAAAAATAATTGGCAAAAAAAATATTGTACCACTTTTACAAAACAGATGAATAACATTAAATTCACATGAAGTCAAGGGTTGTATACCCAACAGTGTTTGTGGTTGTTCTTAAAAATAAGTAACTACAAGCTAGTTTCAAGCTAGTCATTTACTTTAAGGTCCAGTATGTAGGATTTCATAGAATATATTGGCAGAAATAGATGTTTTCATTAGTGAATACATTTTAGAATTGTTGTATTTTCATAAACTTAGAATGAGTCATTTATATCTACATACAGAACGGGTCCTGTAGAGTCTGCCATGTTGTTTCTATCCAGAACGGACAAACCAAACACCAGCTCTAAATAGGGCCATTTGTGTTTCAAATTGTTGCAATCTGCAAATTCACCACTTGATACCAATAATACCTGGGACTGACTGGACTGGACCTTTGAAAAGGTTGCACCATTAAAACACTGAAAAACATCTTAGTTAATAATGAAGTTAGCAATGCATTAGTGTTGTTGTAAGGGAACATTTATTGTGCATTTCAGTCAGAATCAATCAACTATGTAAAAAGGAAGTCACTGCAGAATCACAAGCAGTAACATAACTGCCAAAAATTTGTGCTTTAAATGTAGGTAAGACTTTGTTGAAATTATACAGAGAAATATGTGTGTTTCAGGGTAAGTAGTATTCATGCAGTTTAAAGTGAGTAGGTTATATCTGATTATGCAAACAGAACTAAAGCTAAGTTGTGATTAGCATAATGTTTTGTAATATGAGGTATATTTCTTGAGATGTAATATAAACACTCCCAGTTTACATTTACAGTTTAGTTTATCATTATTAAATAGCATTTTATAGCAAGTGTCAGTCCAGTTTTTCAGCGCAAGCCATTGTTATTCATCATTAAATTGTCAGTCAGCCCAAAATTTCAGAACCCCATTAAAATGTCCCATTGAATAAAAGTCCATTTCTCAAATAGCCGATTATCCAAAACACAAACATCCATTGCTTCAAAGTTCTGTTTTTACAACAATACACACTCCCTGCAGTTAGTTTCAGTTTCCCAGCAGCGTTTGAGCCTCCAATCCCATGGTTTTTACCAACCCTTCGCAGTGTTTCTCATTGGCGTTAGAGCCATCAAAAACGTTTTTCATTGTTTTTTTAACTGACCTGCCCCTGATTTTCAAATGATCTTTTGTGCCATGAAATATGGTTGATTTAAGCCAAAATATGATCTTTTTTCTAATGAGAACAGCATTGTTGACAATGTACAACATATCTGTGGTTTACAGAAATGGACATTGCTATTACTATTACTATTTTCTGGCAATTGGGTGTGTAACTGCAGGGAGTGTGTATTTTTAGGCAGTCCCCAGTATTTTAACCATAGTTTATATAACATGTCATTCTTCAATCTAAATGGGTTAACATATAACTATTATAAGCTAATGTTTTGCATAAGATTACAATGATAAACTGTAAAATAATTTGACCACTGTGCTCGGGTTATCAAGAGGGAACACATGCTCAGGTAAAAAGTAATGACTGCAAGAATCAAAGGTTTGAGTCTATGTTAGAATTATATAGATTCATACCTATATAAAACACCCTCATAAAGAGCTCCTTTTTATTGCAGAGCACCTTTAGTCTTAACGGGATCCATCTCATTGTGGATTACTTCATAATGCATAAATGGAAAATGCCATTAGGGTTTCTTTTCATGCTCTTAACATATTAATTGGCATTGCAGCGAATGTCGGATCATACAGTAAATTGTATCCGGTGAAGTCAGTGACACCTGACCTATTGAAAATTTTACAGTGCGCTTATACCTTCATTTATCTACTCAATGTTCCCATGAATATTTAAAGTTGACAATTAAACCCCAGCTGACCTGCAGGATGGAGCCGGACCAGCGCTGTCAAAGTGAGGCAGCATAAATGCGCCCACGCAATCATACTCATCAAAAACCCGAAAATGCAACCCCCCCATCCATCTACCTTACATGTGCACACAAAGTAGGTATGCGTGCTCTGTCACAATGTCACACGGTCACAGTGACATGGCCCGTGTGTGACAGGCACATCACATATGTGTCATGTTTATGGGGGCATCAACAGACGTGGTTTGTGTTTTGTGTATGTAAATGTTTGGGCAGGGTCAAAGTTAATGCATGTCAGACTCCTGATTCACCTTGGTTTCCTGATGCAGAGCAGAATGTGTATGGGGGTAGTAACACTAAAACAGAATACTGAACACTGTAACAGCATATTGCACAAAAACAGCACCACACTGTGTGTTGCCGCTAAATGGGTGTGCAGTAACAACTTAGCCAACACATTTGCAAAGTATTACACATATGAATGTAAAGGTATCAAAATAAAGCAACAATAATCAATATGTTTAAATTAACAATAGAAAGAGCCATTCAGACTGACAAACCCACAGGGAAGTATACAGAGACTCTGCAGTTTATCAATGTGGGGTATTTCAAGTGGAAAAAAACAACTTGTCTTCTTGCGTTTCGAAGTTGTATAGTTGGTGCCACTGTCGAAAAAAGACAATCGAATCATTTTTCGTATCTCTCTGAGCCAAGCAACCAATAACAACAAGGATACACTACATGTTGTTTTGCATGGTTACTTGAGTTCTGCCATCTGCCATTGGTGCTGCTGGAGATTCTTACAACAGCCTGTTTTATGCAGAGATCCCGCAATACTACTGCAGCAAAGACCGTTTTTATGCCACCTTCACTTTTTTATACAGAACCAAACAACGCTGGCATAATGCCGATCCATTGTGTGATTTTAGATAGCATGTTGGTGTTTCAGAAGCAAAAGAGGGGTGATGGGCGTGACATGTGCTCGGATTGTAAGGAGCTTCTCGACCTCATTGTTTCCAAATTCGTGGACATTTTCAAATGCCGTTCTCTGTTTGAATTAGGTGCTAGATGCTGCTAGATGCTTTTTAAATCTCCCAGCTGTGGGTTGCACACGAAAAATGTCATCAAATAATCACACAATTACTTCTTAATGATAAGTTAAAGCAAAAATATTCCAAACTGGCCTCTGGCATCAGTAAATTTTGCTATTTAGTTGAATTTAAGCCGTGAAGCTGGGTAACCAAAAACATCTAATGCAAACATCAATTTGATGTAGATTATTGACAACAAATTATGCTGATATTTTGTTGGTTTTAAGTTGTCTTGTTAAGTAACCAAAATCCAACACCTTCCAAAGATTTCATGCCAACATCATCTTGACTCAGAATAACGATATTTAGTCACACAGTATGGAAACAAAAGCCCAACATCTGCAAAACGTCATAATGTTAACGTCAACACAACGTGAAATTTTAACGTTCTCAGACATTTAAATATTGTCAACCTGATTGTCATTCCCAAACTTAACATCTGTCCAGTGTCATCTTGACATATCATATTCATATTGACGGTGCTCGCTTTGTTGTCTATTTCATATACGTGCCTTTTTCAGGTCATTATTTTGGTTTTCCATCCCACAAATTTACTGTATATTTACTGTTTTGGTTCACTCACTCAGTTTCAGTCACAGCAGGCAGCTGTTTTTGTTTTCAGCAAAACTACTCAAATACCCCAATGTGCACAACAGCACCAAACAGCAGACAGACAAAGCAACTAGCTGGTTGCTAAAGAGCCATTTATTTCGCTTAGGTTGAGACCATATCAGAGCAAAAAGGTGATACTATGAGTATAAGTGTTTATAGCTTATTTCTGCTGCCCCTAAGTGGCCAATAGTCAGTTAATGAAGGGTTATGAATTAAGCACCTAATTGCTGAATCCCTGGCATGATAATCATCAGGTGAAGATACTGACTCTCTCATAACTGAAAGAAAATAAGTGTTTGCAAAACACCTAATTATTAACCACGAGGGCAATGCAGTGAAAAATTAGACTGACACATCCCAGCACAAATAATGCATGGAGTTCAACCAGTGTATGTGATGTGATCTCACACTAACAGCATGCCATATCCCCTGACAGATATCCATATATACAGCCTAAATGTAATAACCATCACATTATGCTCGACTGATCAGGCTGATTTAAGATATCTCTTTGCAAAGTGCCCATGCTGTCACCTTATTTTCATCTCCAACCTTGTAGTAGTGCATTTGTCCCCTGAATATGGGTTATACAGTAGTCTGGGTTTTTAATGATGTAAATAATGCAGTAATTCCACTGAAATTAAGCAGTCTTAGACAGATGTCCGTTTCTTTTCTTCCATATCTAGTTTGAGCCACAGCGTCTATAGGTCAGATTACTTTTTCAAATGGTATAAAATATAAATGAACCAAAGCTTTTTCTACTCCTTAATCACTTACTTATATTTTTATCACAGTGGCCTTGAGGATGGAGGGGAATGACTTCCCACTCTAATCACATTGTCGTACCCTCAGGTTAGACCTTCCATTTTGCAGAACCAGAAGAAAATGGCATTGAGAGAGCGCCTTGATATACCTTAAGTGTTAAGTAGAAAGTATTCCATTTATTCACGCGTCAGCTGTGCATTATGTCTAATGTAAATCCATCAATCAAAAGAAAACATTTAAGACAAGCCAGAAGAGAAACTTGCTCAAACGCCTTCTACTCTGTCAACAAGAGTCTTTCTCAACTTTCACGGATTGACTGATTCTACCCAGGCGTGAACTCCATTACCGTAAAGCATCCCGAGCATCCATGATGCAGCAATTTAGTACAAAAACATTTTCTTTAAATTGTCTCACACTCTGACATACCCATTCTTGATTCTTTTCAGGCCCGAACCCGAGTTTCCATTTATGAAAAATGTCTGGTTATGGATCTATCATTACGGCAATCACTGTTGTATCATTTCTCCTCAAACACATATCTCATCTGAAGGCCTGCAGACTGTCCCTGGGCAAGTATTTCCAGATACACTATTATTTTGCACAAATGGTGATCTCCACAGGCAATCTGCATCTAGCTGTGGTTTGCGTTTGCCGTGGGAATAGAAATCAGACACCTGTCGGTGTGGTGGGAGTTTTTTTTTTTTTTTTTTTTCTACAACAGCTACCAAGCAGTCAGGCATGTCAAAGCAACATAGTGAAAATGTCTTCTCATGGAGGAAGAAAAAGTTAGGTTGTAAAACAGAAAGGTACTATGGTTATCAGGCATTGGGGACTAATATAACACTCCTCCTTGTTGCCTCCATCATCACTGACATCTGGAACAGTAATCATACCCTAAAAGGAAAAGGAATCACCAAACCAAGATGACAGCTTTTTAGAATTGATCATTTTCTCTAAATACCTCTCTGTCAGTTTTCTTTCAGGTAAAGATGTGGAACAGTGAAAACAGAATATGCATCTCTCAAAAATAATAAAAACAGACCTTTCTGATGACCCTATAAGGTCCTGACCATACAGTACATACACATTATTGTATTTTTTTCAATTTTATTGTTCTTGTGTCTATTTTTACATGTTTTTGTGCAAAAGACACAAATAAAATCACAGACTGTGGCAGCTGATACATCTATTGACCTATTTCTTCCTCTTTTTCCCTTTTTAAAGTCTGTTAAAGGCAGCGGTGTGACAGCAAGGTCTGAGTTACCAGCAGTTTGGATAGGTCTGTTGTCTAAATATCTCCCTGGAGGATTGTTTCAAATGTGTGATTCTAAGTCCCGGGGGAAATAACAGCAGTTGTGAATGCCATATTGACGATGTTCTTTTCACCCTGGTGTTTCCACTGTGAGATCTGGATCCACTGTAAAGCACAATGAAAAAAAATGATGTCGTAGGGTCACAGAATTGAATCCATGGAAACTGCACACATGGATCATGCAAAGACCATGTGAAGAAAAATCTGTTTTTGTGGCTTTAACAACATGAATGCTCCAAAACACAAGTCACAGTGAAATAAAATACATTTTATGAGTTCCAATCCCGTGTCCCTGTGTTCAAGTATTCATTTGTTTCTTTTTACATACTAAATATTTTTTTATGAGCTTTTTATATCAAAACCCCTCCCTTTTCTCTTCCTGTAAAATGGAAAATGTTTTTGATGACTCATCTTGACTGCTCATTTGTTGTTGGCAAAGCAGCATCATTGTTGTTTAACATTTCCAAAGAACGTAGTTGAGGTCTAATTTATTCATATAACCCTTATCCTCTTTTTCCTGATCTAACTCTGGTGTTGGGGGGTAAAGCTGGAGGTGAACAGTCCTACAGCTCCATATGTCTTCAAAACTCTATACTATGCTATATTTGCTTACTTTTTCATTATCTAATCAAGTTTCAAAGATTTAAATCTTTCTCATTTTTAAATCCTGCCCCTGTATGAGGTCCATGAAGATAGAGGTACTGTAACTGTTGTTTCACTGTGACTTTGATGTCACAACTATCAACTAAGTATAAAAATACCATTAAAACTGAGGGTTGCAGTCAGTGGTGGAGAGTAAGTACATTTGCTCAAGTACTGCACTTAAGTATGATTTTGTCGTACTTTACTTGAGTATTTCTATTTTATGCTACAATATACGTCAACTTCACTACAGTTCTACACTGTAACAGGCATAAACCTCTTGTCCATGAGTTGATGCACACTTCCTTCTGGGTGGTGATACAGTTGGTGGGTATAGTTTGGTAAACATTAATGTCATACTCCTCACCTGAGATGCAACCTTAGCCAACTCAGTGGAGCTAGGTGAGCTAGGGATGGATGCACGTTTCCTACTGCATGTTGGTAAGGTTAGTGGGTTTAGTTTGGTAGAAAGAAAGTAGTTCCTTTATGAAACTGCTTGCAACAAGGTCTGTGGATTTTCTTGAGTAGCTGGGTCATGATCTCTAAAAAAGAGACATGTTAGTGTTGTCAAATGTATTTTTTGGTGCTTTGAACACCACAAGCCGAGTGCCATCTAGTTCCATTTATTTTTGAGAGGGCAGATATCTCTACGGCTGATATCTTGGACACTCGGTGACTCACACCAAAACAACTGACATTGATAAACAGCACTGAGGGTAAGAGGAAAAATCTGTATTTTAGATTTGGAGGTAAACTGTCCCTTTAAGTGAAGGATCTAAGTACTTTTTCACCCCTGGCTGCAGAAGAAAATCTCAGTCTACAGGTTAGAACTCCATTTATTCTACAGCATTTACACTGCCCACATTACATATGTAATACTATTAATTCTTGTTGAGTGTCTTATGCAAATTCAATCCGCTCTTATCTCTACGACTTCATTAATCTGCAGTTGCATCCATCCTGGCCTACTTCTTGATCAGGCTGTGGCTCAATACTCTTCATTAACTAAATCTTTTTCCAGGGAATATTCAATCGTAACGCAAGTCAGGTCAAGAAGGACCACACAGGCGCAGATTCTGATTCTAATCATGTAGTGGAGGACAACATACAACCGTACTTGTTTAATTGGCTCATATACCCATGTTGAGCAGGTGCTGATAACATCCCACATGTGCTGATTTTCATAAGTGCATGGCTCCTCCACCAATTGCCCTCCCCCTGCCCAGGAGGAGTGAAGAAGGCAAGTAAATGGATAGTCTGCTTGAGATATCCTCTGAGTAATTTCACCCTGTACGTTTGAGGCTTTTTAGTTGCTTCATTTGGAGGACCCTTCCCCCCTCCCCCTTCCCCACTCCACACATACACTATTATATAAAAAACATTATTAATATTCACCAGAAATTACTAAGGAGAGTGGGAGAGGGCTGCCATATCCAGATGGATGCCCCTTAAATCTGTCTTCAATTAGTCTCCACTAACTTACAACTTCCAGTTGAATTCTGATTAGCTGATCTGGCAATTTGCTCAGCCTGGCTAGAGAGCACTTGGTCCCCCTCCTGAGTGCAACCTAGCTGCTTTTGAGTATTGTGAACCTTTGATCAGTGCCCCCTTATTACGTATAAAAGCCAATACCATTAAAGTCTGCATTGCCTCATCTCCTTGTCCATCGTACTCCCACCTCTTCTCAGAGATCATAAGCTCATGTAATGAAAAAAAAAATCCAGTGATCTGTAAAAGTAAAGCAAATGATAATACGCTTTAGTTAGTATATCTCACATCTCACCATTATGAACCTGTGGCCTGTGCTCTGTCTCTGTAGCTAGCTACTTCCCTCTTGTGGCCAACCGGGACACAGAGATGCTCACTGAGGTCAACATGTCCACCTTCCTCTTTCTTGTATGTTTTAACCCCTTGAAATATATTCAAATAGGCTTGATTTCTGGGAAATCATGAGAAGAAGGTTAAGAACAACTTGAGGGGTACTGACCCAAAAATGAGCAAGAAATTAGTAAAAAGTACAAAAAAATTACCTGAAAATTAGCACCAAAAAAAGAGAGAAATGACCAGAAAAAGTGCTTTAAATAATAATAATGATCTGAAATAATTTTAAAAGTAATTATGATCATTTGAATTTTTAATTGTAATTCTTTTAGTTTTGGAAAAGTACAAACAAAACCCTGAAAATTAGAAACAAAAGAATCAAACCGCCACAAAAACAACAACACAAAAAACCCAAGGAAATTATCTGAAAATGTGCAGCATAGGCACCCAAAAAAAACCCCTGAAAATTACTAAAAAAAAGCCCATAATAATCATTATAATTCTCTAAAATAATTAAAAACATTATAATTATGAGAATCATAAACATTGTTAAGTTTTAGAAATGTTCCTCTAGCTTTTTAAACATAATGTTCTTGACTGAGTAATTTCTTGCAAATTGTGGGACGTCTTGCTAATTTCCTCATTGTCTTCCCCCTCCATGTTTCCCTATGAAATCAAACTAACCTACTCAGATATCAAAGGTTTAAATACTTGTGAAAGAAATCTGAACACAGCACAAGAAAAGCAACGTCAATCCAGGTTTCAAAGGGTTAAAGCCAGAAGGAGATTAGAAATGTGTATAACACAACAACTACCGACATTCATCTTCAATGCCGGCTTCATGCTCCTTCCCCCCAACACTTTCCCCCCTGTCTGTGCAGAAAGTGGATCACCAGGGGAGCTAAACCCTGCCCATTAACATATAGAGTCTTTATTTAAATCTCATTCACTTCTCCATCCATTTAGAAGAGTAATGCCAGCAGGTTACAAGCGATGGCATTGCATGAGGCCCTGATTGAGCTTCAATTTGATCATTTTATCTGATTGTGAGGTAAACAGTATCATGATGGATACGATCTCATTACAACAGGAAAGTGAGAGTTTAATTTCCTGTACATGTTCCATCTTTATTAATGTCAGAGGCAGCAGGTCGTCAATTGCATTACAGGCTTTGATTCTCTGGCTAGGCATCCTGCTTGACACAAACGAGGCCAGCGAGCCAACGATTGCATTTGGCACAAACCTCCAGCCAGCTTCTGTTTGGCGATAATGCTGAATGTCATGGTGTAAAAATTCTTTACAACTCTGACTGTAAAAATAGACAGCGAAACATTAAGTGTTACGCCGTTTTAATGAATCTACATTACTGTTGTCTACTCTTGATGTCTAGAGACGGTTGCCAGAGTGGCAAGCCAGTGGAAAAACAGCACTTGTTGTCTGTCAAGAAAGAAAGTACAGAAGAAGACAGTGACTATCACACCCTGACACCACCCATGCAGTGATAGAAAGAGTGGGAAAAAACTTCAATAATAAACCTGTCAACACTCCAATCTGAATACCCAGGAGCCACAACTGTCTCAACTCTCCTCCCCTGGCGATAGTCATCATCGTGGACACTCTCTTGAGAGACAGCATCTCATCTATCAGTCACACACACACACACACACACACATACACACACACACAAACAAACACACACACACACACACACACACACACACAGCCCCCTCATCACATCATCTCTATTTGTCCCATTATATCCTTAACACACTCTAAAATACCTCTGCTGCTCCAGGAAGAGAACTGTGGAGGGTTGAGAGCTGTGTTGAGGTGTGTGTATGTGTGTTTGTGCATAAGTGTGTGCCGTTAGTGGTTCATTACCAGCGCCGGCTATTGCCTGTGCCTGTAGCTAAGACTTTGAGACAGCCTTGTTTGTTTGTTTCCCCTGCTGTAATCCTCAGGTGAGATTTGACGTGCCGCGCGCAGCCTTAGCCGTGTTACCCACAGGCCTCTGGGAGCTGGAGCACCGTGGCACGTACCAGGAAAAGAGGGAGAGAGAGAGGCACGGGAGACTTACACCCACTGCACCTGATCATTACCATGCTAAATTTATATTGATTGCTGTAGCTTAAGAGCTAAATGTGAGCTATTCCCTCGACGCGGTCCCTGTGTAAGATCTGTGGTGGTGGTAATCCAGAGAAACCACAACATGTGCACTGTGTTTGGCCAAAGACATCGCAGCACACATTACACAGGGCGATATGGCTGAAAATGTTATCACGATAAAAAATTAGCATATCAGTTGATATCCATAATTGATGTGCTAAAATGGTCAAATCATTATTTTTTTTCAAATTTAAAGGGTCATTTTTGCTTCTGAGTGAAAGTTGAAGAAACTAGAGAGTTAATTGTGGTTTTCACTATTATTTGTTGTCATAATATTCCAATAATTTGCCAAACGGCCAAACATTTCACAAATCAGAGGTGGATTTAAAACAATTATAATCAAAATAATGTCAATAAATAAAAGAATGAATAGACAAAGAAACCACGATTCTGGTCAGCAGCATGTCAAACTCTTTGTGCAGAGTGCAGTTTAAAACATTTTGACAGTGTTTTAGCTAACATTGCTAACTTAATAAATAGAAAAAACATAAATCTGAACTGTGAGTTTTAGGGCTGGGCGATATAGATTAAATCAAATAAGTTATTTCTGATCAAATATGTCAGTAGTGCTACGATATTGTAGGGTTGACTATTGGTGTTTTCACAAAATAATTACACGGTGAGATTGTAAAATAAATAATCATAAGGGATGTGGATATAACTTGGTAAAGGTACATAACAGAACAGCTAAAACATTCTGTTAAGTTCAGAAAATTACATAATTTACTTAATGCAGCCTTAAAAACCTGGAAAAGATAACACGATATTACGATATCAGTAATCTAAGACAATATCTTGTCTCATGTCACGATATCGATGTAATATTAACATATTGCCTAGTCCTACTGACCACCTCTTCCAGCTGTGATTTTTTTTTAAATGATGGGTTGGATTTCACGTTAAATCCAAACATGAGAGGGAAGTCCTGAAGGGGTGGGCAGTGGGTGGTAAGTTCAAGACGTTTTCCCATCTTCCCCTGCCCTTGCCCTGCCAGATAAAGTTGTGTGTTTGTGGTGTCTTTCCTCCTGCAGGCAGCTTTCATCACACATATGCATATGTGCTTGCCCTTGACATTATCATCAGCAGATTTGCGCTGGGGGCCCCGAGGTAAGGTTGAAATACTGCTGAGGCTTCTGAGAGAGTGGCCTGCTTTAGAGAGAGTGTCCAAGGGCTAAATACGCACCCAGAGACAGAGGCAGAGGAAAGGGAAAAAAGCTCAGTAACTGAACCTAACAGAGCGCCCCTCAGGGGACAGCAGTAATTAAACAGTGATTAAATTAAGGGGCAATGCGGGCAAAACGCAGACTGATTGACACTCTGCTGGCTCCTCTCTCTCTCTCTCCCTCTCCGTTCCTCTCTCTCTCGCTCTCTCTCTGCGGGTTCAGCTCTGTCGTGGAGCATTGCTTTCTATTGACCTCCAATTACTCACCCGCTCTGAATTCTTCAAGGTCCAATTTTCGAAAAACTATTTTCTTAACTGTGTTAAGAGCATGGATCACTGCACATTTGTTTCTGAAAAGGCTGAGCTGCAGGACTGGAACATAGAGTAAAGGGGAGGGGAAAAAGCACTTAAATGCGCGGCGTCTTCCAATACTATCAATGTTTACTTCAGATACAAACTACAATCACTCTAGCGTTGCACCCACAGTACTATCAGTCTTTGCTACAGATAGACTCACAAAAGTACAATCACAAGAAGCTGTCAGTGATTTAGAAACAACGCCGAATCCAAAGCGTGTCTCCCCTTTTTTCGTGGCTGTAGCCGGCCAGCTTTAGAAGTGCCTTATCAAATACTCTCCTACAGGGGAAATACTATAAATTACCTTTGGCGATTCCTTAAACCCAAAGCAAATAGACTGACAGAAGAGCAGAGCAACAGCAATAAAACCAGCTTTAACAAAACAATCAGAAAAACCAAGACACTGAAATTGCCTTCCTCCAAATCTGAAATTCTCCGCACGTTCCTGGCTTACCCCGCTTGCCACAGTGCCCCAGCTCCTCAGGCCCTTGTATAGATTTTATAAACCGGGTCTTGTGCTTATGAAAATACGTACTGAGGGCCCTTAAACAATCTGTTAAGTCTTCTGATAGTGAAGAAGGTCCTCTTAGTGCGTAATACAAATTCAAATAGCTGTATGGAGATGGATTACGGGGGGGAGACAAAGAACAGGGGCCTACTTTAGAGGATGAGTTCAAGATGACAGGTATTGATTAAGTGCTCAATGAGAGCACGCCTATGAAAGGCCAGCCACCACACAGCTCATGAAAGAATCATATAGCTCATACACAAGACGCTCGGCAAACACACAGGCGTGGGGTGTAGGCGTGAGCACATTCAAGCTTGTCATACCGCACGCCGCATCGTTGACAACCTGCTTGGTTTTCTGTGGTCAAAAGTTATAAAAAAATGATATCAAACTTTTCTTCCGTATTTTTGAAAGCCTATTAGTACCTATATATCTGGTTATTTATTGAAGGAAGCAGGCATCAACAGCAAGCAGATGAGTGTGCCTTTGCCCAAGAAAGACAGAAATGATTCCTTATATGCCAGCATCCATTATTCTTTGGTTTGAACAGCGCAGTTTGACACCGCACATTTCTTTTCCTCCTGACACTGGTATTGGAGACGAAAAGGAGGAAGGATGTTCTCAAAGATAACATGTGAATTTAATTTCTTGGTGAAACAGCGGAACTGGAAGGACTTAGCCCTCCCGAGCATAAATTGTGCAGTCGATGCGTGGTTGTCAGGGTTTGTGATGATGCCGTGCGAAGACAGCCGTAATCGCAACAGCACTGCCAGCCTGACCCACCTCATCATCCTTGACATTTAGCACAGCACCGTTTCTCTCTCTCTCTGCCTTCCCTCACAGTAAACAAATGTTTTAACCCCGATTTGTATCAGTGTAACCAGAGGACATGTGGTGACACAAAGTGTGGAAAACTTCTGAGAGAGGCAGAAAAGGGGAGGGAAGGGAAAGGAGTGAGAAGAGGATAAAGATAGGAGGAAAGAAAACAGAGAAAAAGAAGGAGAGAACAGACCAGCAGGGAGAGAGATCTGGCCAGACTGCTACCAAACAGGGGGCATCTGAGTCTAATCTCTAAAGAAAGCTGTCAGGTCTCTGCAGACAATGTTCTGATGGAAACTAGGCAATAAATGCGTCTTAAAGCCGTCATAAATATGCAGCTTCCTGCCTAACAGTCACAGCTCAGACCTGGGTCCGAGCTCATTATCCTTCGTCTGTACTGGCAGGTGTGCATGCCAGTTACAGGCAGGATCACTAAAAGCCCCTTAGCCTCAGTGGGTGGTTTCTGGGACTAGAAAGCAGGCTCATCAAATCTTTTTTTTTTTTCTTTTTTTTTTCAAAAACATAAGCAGCGTTGAAAAAAAGATCCACTTGACTTGGTTAAATTTCAAATGCACTCAAACACACCATAATTGTTCAATGAGCGGTAAGACTTTCAGAGTTAAAACCCAAACATTAAGTATGTATGGTTTCTATTTTTTCCATTACTATATGGAACTGTATGTGGTTTAAAGGTGGATCATATGAATAATCAAACAGTATGGAAACATCTCCAGAAATATGTCAGAACGGAGCATTTTACAGACCAGATCACCCCAATATTTCAATACACAATTTGAGATCCATGAATAGCATTGACAAAAGGCACATTCGACTTGATTATCTCTTGACATTTCCCTCTGTGAACGAAGGCAGCGGCCGATAAGGCAATCTGTGTGCTGACATAGTGTAAATAAATAAATATGCTCATTTATCCTGGTCTCAAGATAAAGACATAAGGGCACATAAACGCATGAATGGACAACGTCTCTCAGCAGCCAGCAGGTCCCTGCCTGCCTGCTTCTCTCCTGCCTGTCTGTCTGTCTGTGGAGGCTGACAGTACAGCGGCGTGCCCTTCATTATCACTGGGTAATGCTCATCACAACAGCCGTGGCTTTTCTCCATAAAAACCCCAAGTCTCACTCACAATGAGAAAAAGGGGAGATAAGGTGCGGGAGACCATTTCTCTTGACATTCACGACGGCAAACTCATCAGTCATGCTGTCAAAGGCACTGGTCTTGGCTAGTTTGGGATTTATGAGAAATAATGATGGGTCGAAAATAGCGGGTAAGGGCTTCGCTTTTACCTTTGGTTTGGGAGTGTTGTGTATTGAGGCACGCTCTGCATAAAACCCAATTTCTTTTGTCAGTGACCCCTGCACTGATATCACATCCAATCTCGCCATGTTCGGCAGCTTTGGCTGGGCCTGTTTGAGTTGGCGCTGACATTTCCGCCTCACATGATAAAAGAGTGTGGCGGCAATAAGTTTATTTAACAGACAGCACATGGCCATGAGCGTTAAGAATGGTGCACCACTGCCTTTGATTCAGAGTATTATTCAAGCGAGGGTCAAGGCCTCTGTGCTGTTAATCACACTTAAATTCATCTTAAGAAAACCAAACAGCTAAAGAACACAAAAAATGGGCCTGTCTTCTCATGGAGCGTATCTGAAAATAGGACAACAACATAATAGCATGTGTCAAACACTCACATTTTTTCTTCAAACAAGTGACAGGCGGTGACAGACGCTCCCAGTGCAATTGTCTTTGTGAACATTCTCTGACACACCAGCATTCACGTCATAACACTTATTGTGATGTACCACAAGGTCTACAAACTTAACGTAAACTATTAATTCCAAAGTCATTTGAAAGTGGATTTCAATATTGTTGCAAGGGCAACATATCTGAATCATATAGCACAACTATAGATTCTAGACAGTGGGACGTTTAATGGGATCCCTCTGGAACCACACTGTGGAAATGTCCTCAAGCACCAAATTATTAGTCAATTTCAGATTATCAAGTTTATTAATTACTTTTCTTAATATATCTTACGAGAGTGCGAGGAGATATAGCCTAACTCCCTAAAAGCTGCAAATGAAATGCTCCACATACATTTACATCAAATATATTAATGAGGTGGGTGTGTGTGTGGCTTGCCTTTTACTTGAAAAGTTTAAAACGAAGGCACGCCTGCTAAAATTCAAATCACAACATAGCCAAAGTGTTGTGAAATTACCGGACAAGAGAGTTTGGGGGCAATTTCGATTCGAGTATGTGAATGAGACCTCTCGAAGCTCGAGGGTACTCGGATCCGTGTGGAAATTAAGCCATGAGATTGTAGCTGAGGAGACTGTGGATTGACAGCGACATTAGCCCCTCGGCACCTCTGCCATATCACACTATGGCTCTGTAAAGTAGACGGACTGGAATAGCAAATTAAATCTTCTTAATAGTAGCAAGGGATGTACAGTCAGGTTGGTTTGAACCTGCAGGACTGTATAAGTGCAGGACATGAAGGGTGGTGTTTTTAGTGGAATCAAATGAAGTGGCTCTGAAGTGTTTTGGTTAATGGGTCTACTCCAACCAACTTCATACAGAAGGCACTGTCATATTTATATCAATTTAAAACGAGCTCCTTCACAATGCCTCCTGGCCTATTCTTGAAACAAGTTCAAAGGTCATTTATTGCTGTTAATTTGTGCAGATTTATTAAATTCATTACATTACAGACAACAGAGAGAGAAAACACTCTGAACTGTGGCTCTGAGAGCTCTCTGAGCAGCTGGCTTTGTTGATGCTTTTCTCACCGGCTGTTTTTTTCCCTCTCCAGGTTCAGACCATCGCTCTGCCACAAAGACTAACCTTAATGTAGACAAAGCCAAGTCGGCAAATCTTTGCACAAGCAACATGCATGCACGCACACAGTTTTAAAGGAAGGTGCTACACAGAGGGAGCAAGGCGTTTTTCAATGCATTTAGATGAGACCTTTAACAAAGGTCCCTAATGCAGATATCAATGAACCAAGGGACTGGGCTATCGGAGCGAAATTGGCTGACGGAGGGATGTCACCCCTGTGCATGAAAAATGATGGATCCCATTTGTAAACTTCTCCTCCACCCCTGCTGCCCCCTCCTCTCCTCTTCTACCCCCAGCACATGGACACATGCACCCCCCCCTTTATCACCTCCTCCTCCACTGGTTATTAAACAAGGAAGCCAACCCATGACTTTTGCTGACAAATAACAAGTGGTCTAGTAAAATTGGCACTTTACTGGCCATTTCGTCCAACTGTCAGGAAGCCCACAGAGGACCTGTGAGATTTCAGTGATGACAGAATAGATTAACTTCGTGGACTTTGTTTTTCATCTTCCTTTCATTTTCCATGCTACTCTCCAAGGACATCAACAAAACGAAACCAATATCTACAAACGCTCAAACAAACAACCAGAGCTTTCAAAATATTAGATTTTGTTTGTTGGATTGGACAATCTACTGTTTCTTTCCACTCACTCCAAAAGCAACACCTATATCCATCAATTCTGATGAACAGACTGCTGCATTACAATGCGCACATTTTGCAACCTGAAATAAAACAGATTTATGTTTCATATATAAAACCTCTCACTTTTTGAAAGCAGGGGGCTAAGGTTCAGAATACAAACACCGACACAGTTCATGCATAATACAACAATTTACAGAGCTTGCAGAAATCATGCTAAGCATATAAAGTGTGATAAGCAACATAATATGCATACTGAGCATTTCTAAGGAAACAATGATATATTGCTAATCATCCTGGAATGAATTACTGCACTTTTTAAAGCGGTGTTTTGAGTCAAAGGTGCCGAGGTTAATGCAGGCAAACAGGCATCTCTGCTGGAAAATGAAAACTTCCCAGTGGAACGTGATGGCCAGCCTAAACGCTGACAATGTGGTTTTTCGGTGATGGAGTGACTTTGGGAGGGTTTGTGGTCAGCCAGTGTTCAAAGCTGTGCCTTTAGGGTAAGGGGTAAATTTGCAAAGTTAATCACATAATGAGGCCAATTAAACATGGAGAACCCAGGTGAAATGGGAGCTGCCACAGCGTCTCCAACAAACGAGGCCCTGCTGATTCCCTCTCTGGACGGAGGCTGGACAACCCAGTTTCAGCTCTGATAATCCTCTACTAAGTATTCACTTCAACACTTATACAGTGTATCTTATTAATGTATGTACAGTATACTGGATTATGTGTCTGTATTTGGTGAATTAACTTAGCAGGAATGTGTACATTAACAGTCAGTGTTGCCAGGACAGCTGTGACTAATGATTATTTTCCTTATCTATTAATGTGTAGATTATTTTTTAATTGAGCAAATTGCTTACTTCATCAATGTCAGAATATATGGAAAAAATCCCACTGCAATCTTACGTCCAGATTAATGTCTGTGAATTGTGTCACAATTTTAGAAAACAGAGAAAAGTAGTAAATCCTCAAATTTTAAGGTATACTGTGTATGAATTGTTGGCTACTGTATCACCATTGAAAGTAAAAGCAAAAGCTAACCCCAGATCCACTGTGGTTTTGGAACAAGCTTTGTCTGCCTGGCACTTTGTCTTGCGTTTGTGTTTTGCTTATGGTCTGGCACCTGGTAGCTACCCTTTTATAAAGTCCCAACCTTTTGTTGGGTTTTTGAGAGTTGAACTCTTGATGAATGATACAGAAAACTTTAGTCAAGAGTATTTAATGTTATCAGGGACAGCTTGATTTAAAATTTCAAGTTTGTAGGGCCTTTGTCAAATTGCACACATCACCATTTCAGCAAACAGCATTCAGGTACAATGTATCCTCATAACAGTTCATACATAAATCCCCACATTGTTTGTATAATATAAATTAGCTCCATAATATATTACAATTCTGCACCCTTGCTAGTTATCTTATTTCTTTTATTGCAAAGGCATGACCCACCCCACTCTCCCTAGTAGTCGTTGCCATTGTTGGTTGGGTTGGTTAGGTTTAGGCAAGAGGACTAAGACTGGTTAGGGTTAGAATGTCGGGGATAGACAATCAGCAGAGTAGGGCAGGTCATGCCTTCGCCATCCTTGGAAAAAAGATGCTACCAGTTTGGTTAAGTTTAGTTTCTTAGCATAATGTACGGTGACCTGACAATTTGTTCTAACATGACTTAAAATAATTCAGCATTGACTTTTTAGTATCAGATGGGACACAAACCCCTCTTTCATGTGTCAAAGTCCTGTTTGTTTGACCTGTCCACCACCCCAACCTTCCTCCCTAGGCGGTCGTTCTTGCTTTTTATACTGTGAGACATGACTTCCTCATATAACGGACAACAGCCTGCAGCTAATAGATCACACAAGACACAACAGCCTACTGGCTCATGATAAAATAGGTTAGAAATGAATCACAATGCATTTATTTCAGATGCACAAGTATAAACAGCAAATGAGAACAGCTTGTTGGGAGTACTGTCACGCAGTCTGTCACTCGAACCTTGAACAACATCAGACCTATTTCACCTGAACTTCTGCAGAGATTCATCAAATATTTCCCCACACTGCACCTCTCCATCACAAACAAGCATTTCCATGGCGAGTCTGCACTCGGTCCCTGTGATTAAAGCTGCTGGAATGTGTTGTTGACGAGAGTATCTGAGCGTTCGAGAGCTCTTAGAGGGTCTACGGGAGGATAAATCACTACAGCGGCAATTAGACTTCCCTGAGTGCTTCCTACATACCTGTAACTTCACAGGCACAGCAGGTCTGAGGTCAGAGATTGTGAGGGTTATGCACTGAACAAGATGAATGGTAGTGAAACAGTATATTCATGTGCCATCCTCTTACACATAAGAGTGTTAAGAGCTCTATAATCTATAATCTTAGAGTGTCGCCCCATTCTAAACCATTTCTACTTCACATACAGTTCGAAGGGTTGGAGCGTTATGACTCCTTGCTTTATGATACAGAAAGTTCTCCTTTACCTGATCATCAACTGAGAGGCCTGTGGGTGTGTGGGTTAATTTTAAATTCAGAAGAACCAGCCAAGGATAGAATATCTCACTTGCAAGCTTTAGGGCGATCATAAATGAAAAGCTGTATCACTGTCACGGACACAACACAAAGCAATAAGGAACTGCGGAGAGAGCAGTGCATTAAAACATGAATACATGAGGAGATATATGGACACTAATGAAAGCATATTTCATCGCCATCAAGGGTTTATAAAAAGGCCCACCACTCTGCCCACCACGATCCACTAATCTGGATGTAGAGGATTTGCCCAGAGTAAGATGGACAAGGGAAATTAAGGCAGGCACATTTTTACCAGATCATATTGCGATGATTTGTTAATAAAATGCAAAGCGACAGGCTAGATGTGAGACAGCGACTAAAGCGCGGCCATGATTTAGACTTAATCCGTCATTATCCCGCCTTTGAAGTGACCTCGCTGTGCATGTTCCCACTGTGACCCAGAAGCACACTCACAGCGTCTTCATTAGCCAGGATGAAACAGAGCCACAGCGCACATGACTTTGATGTCCCATCCTGCCCACACAGACCCATAAACACACACACATCCGCCTATACTCGCACATCACAGATATCCTTATCACTGACTACACGGAGGCATGGAAAAACATTATGGTTTTTAATCAATTATGGCTCTCACCTTTGGGGCAGCACATTCATTACATATGATAGAAGCAGCTAAGGGACAATATTCCAATTGCGTGCTGAGATTGAAATGAAAGAAATTGTATGGTTAGAGGGTAGACAAAGACTGCAATTTCGCACAGACGAACATCCCTGGTAGGATTTACATATGTCCACACAAAAGGCCTGTGCCGCATGTGATTTCACTGATATAATTTATGCGCAGCCGGTGATTTATCATCCTTAGATCACTGTGTAGAAATCAAGCACAGATCTCCTAAAGAGGTCTATGCATGCTGCTGGTAAATGATAGCTGTTGTAAAAGTTTATCATGGCAATGAAATGGAACGAATCCATCAAAAAGGCACAGGTTGCCGTCATGCAAAATGATGCCCAATCACAGGTAGTTATTTGGTAGGAGGTAAAAGAAAAAGATTGAATAAACTCAGCACATGCATGCAGCAACAACAATGGTCTTTGTTAAAAAAAATAATCATAATACTTATGTACTATAACACAAGTGTGCATCTTGAGCATGCTTGTGCCCTGGCACACTACATTGCCATGCATGAGACTATTTGTACTTAGATATTTAAATAGTATGGTTTTAGTAAATATGCATGTTTGTGAGCATCATATACAGTATGAGTTGTGTGAGAGTTTGTAATGTCATGTTTTGGTTTGGTGTTGTTCAATGCAATCCCTGTTTTCTTAAATTCATGATGATTGTTTAGTATTAGTAAATATTAGTAAATTAATATATATAACACTGCATGGAAACCATAGGAAAGTAAATGCCTATGGCCTTTCCTGCATTGGAATTGGTTACATTAAACAGCTGACAGAAAATATTGAGTCCTCAAAGTTGCATTTCTGATCAATAATTGGAGGAATCTTTAAAACTGGCCAAACACTGTTGGTTTGAGTTAATTAAATGTGGTTTAAAAGTCTCCAGAAGATCAAGATCCTGAAATTGATATTGACATGAAGACATGGTTGTCTGGGCTGATTTTATTTCTTTAAAATCTGCTTCTTTGGATCTAAATACATTGGATATATCATGTTGTATCCACATAACAAGTAAATGTCAGCAAAATAAAGGACTCCTTATGCAAATTAATGTATATATATTGAAGTGTTCCTACAACAAAACGTGTGATCCTTAAAGAAAGAACCCATCTGTGTATCTGGCACACAGTCTGCTGGAGTCTACTCCCTTTCAAAAAAAGGTGCGAGCACCCATGCGGTTAGCCACACAACACGCATGTTTGCTGCACGGTGTAGAAGTAGATTCCTTTCCCCAGGCAATGGCCCGTCAGGCCAGACAAGCAGGCCGGGTGTTAGAGTGTGAGCCGAGTACACAGAGTAACAACAGGGCCATCTGCCCTGGGAATGCACACATCCATCTTACTAAGGACAAGCCAGACTGGGAACAGATAAAGGAAAACAAGGGGGTGGAGAGAGAAAGAGACGGAGAGAGGTTGTAAGAAGGGTAGAGCAAAGGAAACAGTAGGGAAAAAAACTGAGGCAAAAAAACAAATTTGTACTTGTATGTGTGTGCACAGTGTTGGTGTTGGACAGGAGCTGCAAAGGAGTAAATGAGTGAAGACAAGGTGAGAGTAGAAAGAAGGAGGCAGTTGCTTTAACAGTAATCTAGACTGGTGGCACCATCTGCAGACAGTGAAGGCTGAAAAAATTACACAAGCACAACATGAAAGTGTTACCTCTTGTGATGCAGTGATTATGAGCAGATGTACAAAGCCTGGAGTGGACATTAAAGGGACCAGTTATGCTCATTATCAGGTTCAAACTTGTATTTTGGGTTTCTACGAGAACATGTTTACACGCTTTAATGGTCAAGACACTTTATTTTCCTCATGCTGTCTTTGCTGAAACACCTGTGTTTACCCTGTCTGAGACACTCCGTTTCAGCGCCTGTCCCTTTAACCCTGCCTCTGGATAAACCTCCGTGTGCTCAAATTGGTCAGCAGCTCGTACCCATCTCTGCAACATCACTGCAATAGGGAAATTACACTAATAGAGAAAAGAGGCACTTTCTAGCATTAAAAATCACTAATAACAGCCTCTAAACACAAACTGACATGTTCCAGCAGGAATATGATCCAAAATCAAGGGGAAATCTTCAACACTGGTAACCCAGATTACATGTGTCCCTGACAGTAGCATGTAGCTACGTGCGGCAGTGTGCTTGCAGCCAGGGAATTACTGTGAATTTCCTCTGTTAAAATCACCAATGAAAGTTTCTTATAAATACTACTACTACTAATAATAATGATAATAATAATATTGAGTTTTCATTTGAAGCAAATCTCAAAGTGATAAATGTAGAGTAAAGAGTAAAAACAGAGCATAACACAAAACAAGCATGAGAGCAAATAAACACTGTAGTAGAAAAAGAAAAAGTTTTAAGCCTTTTTTAAAAAAAAAAACAAAAAAAACAACAACAACAAAAATCAACTGTCTGTGGGGCCCTCAGGTGGTCTGGAAGAAAGTTCCACAGACGAGGGGCAGCTGAGGAAAAGGCCCAATCTCCCATGGTGCGGAGCTTGGTTTATGGGGGATAAAGGGGTTTGGCATTCTTCTAAACACAACCAGTCATATTCCAATGGGAATATGATCCAAAACCGGGGAGTTTACAACACCTGCGAAAAAGACTGCATTTTTCCCTGACATTAGCGACATGTAGCAGTGTACTTGCAGCCAGGGAATGACTGTAGCAGCTTTTTCACTCTTTAAATGCATGTAGCTTCTTGTAGCAATGTAGGCTGCATAAACCTAAACACAGTGAAAACAGTAGCGTGCCTGGAGCAGATGATGACATAAACAACTCTGTCACAATATGATGTCGTCTTGTAGCTAAAGTAGAAAAAACATGCAAAACTGAGGTTTTTGCTCACAGGAATTACTTTTACATACATTTATGTCATTCTTTGAAACTCTGGCCACATTTACTATGAACATCCAACATTGTAACATTAAATATATGACCCAAATAAAGAAAAGCATGAAAGGTTACCTTTAACACCCACAGTGCAAAAAAACAGCAGGCTGTCAGTGGGAAGCTTAAACATTACTAAATGAATAAGCTAAATTTACTTTTCAGTCAGGGTGGGAATCATTAGAGACCCCACGATGACAGATTATCACAATACTTAAGTCATGATCCAATATTATTTGCGATTTCAGACACCTTTTAATATGCTGAGTATTGCCATAACATATATTAATATAATACTTTGATTCACACCATTTTTTAACTGTTAATTATGTCCCGAAAGTAAACTTTTGTCAACATCTGTTTTATCTAATACAACATAAATAGAATAAAGTTTCATGTTCATCTATCTTCAATAACTTTTATTGCTGCAAAATGTGTCTAGTGGGCTGAAAAAACATTTGATTCTATTATTCCTGCAAGATACCAAAAGTTTGATTTCTATTTGCATTACTAATAACTATATATCATTAAATAGTCAATACTTGGCGTTTGTTTCTCAAAAACAAATTTCCCTGCAATACTATGCTGTTTCAGCTTTCCCCAAACCCTACTATTCAGGCTTAATTTTACAAACTGCGACAGATAAAAGTAGAAACAGAAGGAAACTAAAGAGAATGTTTTCAATTTTATAATCTCACTTTTGCTCATAATGTTACGTATATGCATAAACAGATTGGTACTCTTTTATTTTTTCAAGCATGACATCAGCAAGGTCAGTAGAGAGGACAGCAGTATGTCTCGGCTCCCACCGTCATCCCCGCTTCATAACCATCTGGATATGACTGCAAACACTGCAGTCAGCAATCTGGGTGCAGTGATATCATCGAGCATTCTCCATTTGTTTTTTATTTTTAGACCGTTTCCTCATCACTGTATAATCAGTATATATGGTCTCACGGATATAGCACTCTTCTCCCCCACCACTCTCTCTCTCTCCTCTGTCTGACTCCACATTACCTTATCACACTGAGAGCTTTTAGCTGTGCTTCCAGCCATTAGCTTCAGACAGTGGGCAGCTACCAGGCTGGAACAGAGAGAGAGAGAGCGAGAGAGCGAGAGAGTGAGAGTGAGAGTGAGAGAGAGAGAGAGAGAGAGAGAGAGAGAGAGAGAGAGAGAGAGAGAGAGAAAAGTGGTCTCCTGGTGGCTCTGGATGATGTCAGTGGCAAAAAAGTCTTTTTATAACACCACCTGTCCATCTCGCCTGCGAGGAGGCTCAATACAGGTCTCAAGGCATGTAGAGACCTCTGTATAAAATGACCTTCATGACAATTTTCATTTCACTTACACAACATACAAAAGTTCATAGGCACTTTTGTCCAATTCAGGCTGTGACTGTAATGCCCTATAAAACTTACATAACAGCCACTTTGTGCCCTTGAGCAAGGCACTGAACCTGAACTTGCTTAACTGCACAAAAGCTGCCCAATGGCTTGTAGAAATATTTGCTGTAAAAGAGGTGTTTGAGGTTAGTTCACCTCGAAAAAGTTAAAAAAAAGAAATGTTCTCTCATGCATCAACCATTATTTTGAGTGCTATGGAGTAGACGTCATTTTTTTATCACTGTAATCATATCACAGCAAGACTACAGAATTAGGCTGTGCCCATGATTTCCAACTTTAAGGACCCCGGACTGAAACAGACCTGAACCACTTCAGCTTTAAGACTCCTTTCAGAGCAGAAAGGCTGATTTGACATCATGTTGAGAACAATTGTTCGGCTGCTTGCTGAAGCGTTTGAGCTGGTCAGAGTGGCTGCCGCCGTGTGGGACAACTGACATGTTATTGACAGATGGCCAGACTCCTGCCCTCCACAGGAGACTTCTAAAGCAAACAACTGCTAGATCCACCAAGGTGATCCTCACATCAATATCACTCAATAATTCACATATTTGTGCCGGCTGGTGAAAAAAGCAGCTCAACTAGCATTTCACAAGTGCTAGACCGACATGCATTTTGTAGGAAGGAGCCCTGCTATTACCCTGCGTTTGATCCTACAGTTGTGGTGAACTAACTTTCGCACTGTCACAGCGTGACACAGAACTGCGATTAAGTGGGTCAATGATTCTTATTGTCTGCATTGCAGCCATTAGCTTTTATGGAAGACTACATCATGTGCGCAAGTTCTATATTTGAAGTAACATGCAGAGAGGCCTGTTTTATTCATTTTCAAATTTCTTTCGACGCAAAACCGAGGTCAAGCCTTAAACTTTTCTGCATACTAAGTGCACTTGAACTGAATACATAACTAGGGAGGAATATTTTTATGTGTGGGTGCCTCAGTTATGGTACATGCTGGAGAGGAAGAAGCGGCAGGAGCAATAGCACTGTAGTTATACAAGCAGCTGTGTCTAGTGGCTTTGGCAGTACTTGAGGGAGATCTAGTTTATTATTCCTTGTTTAGTCAGCCTCTCTGGACTTTTTCCTTGAAGTGCTTCATGTGAAGTATAAAGTAAAGCACGACTACACTGTGTTTAGTATGAGGTGCTTTGGTTTGCTTTAGTACATACCATCACACACGCTCTCTTTCCCTCCCTCATGTTACACAGAAATATTAAAGCTGTGCCCCGAGGTCAACAGCAACAGCCCTCATTCCACCCATCACTGTGCCCTTGTGTTCTTCATAGCCACCACTATGAGAGGCGATGATTCATTCTTTTGATCCACTCCAATATCATTAAGTTATTAGTTGATTTCAGTGGATTTAATCAGCATAGTAATTCCTCTCCATGGGAAGATAAGTCTCTCTCAAGAGCAGTTACGCCGTCCACTACGCCTGCTGATTAGACACAAGCCCCCAAAATAATTCATCAGAAAACTGCAAAAAATAATTTATCAAAAGTGCTTCTCACAAAACCCGCTCAGGACCTTTGCTTCTTAATAATTAAACTCCGCAATTAGGCATCTTACCATGCACTCAGTGTGAGGCTCCATGTAATATTCATAACCATACATAATTATGCAATATATTCACTGAAATAAGAGGCCATATATTCACGGTGGGGCTGTCAAGAGGCAAGACATTTTTATTTGGTTTATAACACTGTTTCATCTTATACATGAGCAGCTGGCTTCTGGAGACGGAAGAGAACAAGGACGTCTGGTCCTCAGCAGTCTGACACTATTCTGTTGCTCAGTCGAGAAGGAGAGAGAGAGAGAGGGAGAGATAAGCACTGAGTGGTGATCTTTCACCATGGGAACCCCTAATATCAAAGTGTTTCTGCTGGACACAACAAAGACATACCTTAGTGGTATCATACATTGACCACAGTCAACACAAGATGCTCGAAGAAAGAAGGGCCATTAAATTAAAATGGAGAAGAGACGTGGTGCTGTCTCGGGATGTATTGTATGATAAATTATACATAATGCTCATCCCCAGCATGGTAAAGAACTATAGAAAAAAGAATAGCCCCGAAACCCTTGATGGTGCCTGAAGCAAATAAGCAACAGCAGCGGTCCACAGTGGACACACTGTGTGGACAAGGTTGGCTTTCATCTTGAGATGCAGTTCAAAGCTATACGAGCTCCACGCAGAACAAACTGGCAATCAAAGCTAATGTGTAACTGGGCAGTGGTGCACTTCACAGAGCCTGTCGTGTCGAGTGCAGCAGAGATCACACGCAGACGCCTCTCTCACATCACAATGGCTGATTTTCAACACACAGTCTTGAGAACTTATTATTTCTCACCATGTAAATGTAAAAAAAAAAGAATGAGGGAAAGAAGAAGAAACTTATTGCTATTGGGAGCTGCTGTCGTTTGAAGGCCTTTCATCACATGTATATGATGAATGGGAAGAAAAGCATACATTTTCCTTCAACTTTACTGTGGTTAACAAAGGGTTTCATTCTCCCTTAGTGAAGACTACCCCAAGGATACCATTTGCTTTACAAGGATGGGTAAATGAACTGGAGGATAAATATGTATTCTGTATCATAACACGTACTGTAGTAGACTAACATCCTTAGAACACGAGATTACTTAAGTGCTGTAAATATCATGAAGCTCTTTGTGGAGGGATTTCATAAGCACTTAATATCCACACCAAGCATCTGTACAGCTCGCAAGTTGTTACAATAATAACATGGCACATGCTGTATCCCCATATGGTTGCTGAACACTGCAGTGCTTTATATGGAGCTCTACTACACACTGCATTGTGCTTGATGCATATGAGAATACAAGTTAAAGGCAGGTGTACTACACAGGAATTATTGGTTACTGTTAGTAAACAGTATCGCTAGCAAAAGTAAAAGTGAAAGCCAACTCCAAAATCACTCAGCTTGGTGTTTCACCACATTATATTTTTGCATTTTTTAAAGTGTTGTTTACATGATTTTTATAGCTTCCTCTTGAAAGCTTGCAGTGGTTAACCACCTGGTCGCAACCTTTTTATAAAGTCCTGACCTCACCTGCATGCTGCACTCAGGAACGCCCCACAGTTAACAACAAAAAAGAAAAGAAATCCTAAACTACCACCTTGCCTCTGTGACCAGTCAAGTTGCACTTACAGTTTACATCCGTGTGTGTGAAAACATGGATGCTTCACAAACATTTTCTCCTCAGCAATGCAGAGGATCTATAAAATCAGCACAGTTTCAAATTGGACACCGAAATTAGTGTCACCAATTCAGTTAATTCTTAAGTCCAACTAGACGTTTGCGCTAAATTCATAAAAAATTAAGAAAAGATATCATATTCATGCGAATGGAATAGACAGAAAACCGGAAAACTGAATTCCTCCAGCCACAAATATTGCCAGCATGGAGGCATAATAACTCAGCTGGCAGAGGATGTCGATATGATGTCAGAAAGACATTTGACAGATGCTAAATTCTGGTCAAAATGAAAATAGGGTTGATGATATTTTGAATTTCTACCAACCTCATATTTCACAAGTGAACATTAACAATTCTGACATTTTCCAGACATTGGCTTTCGGTTATATAATGACATAACTTAAAAACAATAAAATATAATCTAAGGTTAGTATTCCACGTCAAATTAGCAAGACACTGAATTTTGGTCATCTGATGTCACAACCTAAGTTTGACCAAAGGAAAGTCAGGCAGACGGTGGGGTCTCAGCAGATAAATACACTGTCACACCCTTCTAGTGGGTCATAAGTGGTGATTAAAAAGGATTACTTTCGTATGAATCTATACATAGTTGTTCTTAGTAAATCCTCTATACTTTGAAATCCAAGAGATATTTGATTTCATCATTTGTATGGTACATACCTTGTGAATGAATGCCATGCCGATCAAAGTTATGAGGGTTAAGGTTTCACTTTTCCTGCAAAAAAGAAAAGATAAAAAGAAAATTTGTAAACATTAAGAGTAAAACCATCATCTCAAGTCTTCTTACGATCAGTAACAAACAAAACCAGTGTGTTTTTCTGTCCCTGTCATATGCTGCACTGCAAAACAATGACCTTTTAGGATATGACACAATTTTACTGTCGGTATAATACAGATGTGATTAACATAAATAAGACTTAAAGTCAAATAGGCGTAAAGGTCGTCACTCAGGACTAGTCTCGGGTCCACGGGGTGATTTACAACAACTTAATTTGACTGTGTGGAGTAATTTATCTGTGACAGAGCAAGCCATGCAACTCTGCGTGTCTTGCGCACATATAGGCGACAATGTGCCATGACTGCACACATCTCATATCTCCCCAATCAGTCAAGATGCTTTACAACTTCTGTCAGAGGCCCTAACAGTTCTCGTAAATTACAAGGCCATTTTACATGGTGCCAATAACTTTTGAAGGAGAATCTCAGCCAAACTGAACCCAGTGGTATGTCTTGTTTTTATGCATGGAAGTATAGGCGGAACACCCCCAGTAAAGCATATGAAGGAGGCAAAGGAAGTACTTTAATGGTAGATTTGCTTCCAGAAAAGGGCTTCCTTTTTCACTCAGCTGACAAACTCCTTTCAGTGATAAAAACCGGCACAGATATTGACATTTTGATGCAAAGCAGGTGGCAGGCAGGTTTGATTCGGCTAGAGATAGCTTGCATTTCCTTTCACATCCCACTTCCCTTC
This sequence comes from Plectropomus leopardus, assembly GCF_026936395.1. NCBI lineage: Eukaryota > Metazoa > Chordata > Actinopteri > Perciformes > Serranidae > Plectropomus > Plectropomus leopardus. Next base: position 16,299,369 of record NC_142189.1, on the reverse strand, counting down.
CACTAAGGCTCTGAGTCTCCTGTTAAGCTTTGCATCTGTGTCATCTGCAGATCCACTGTGACAGCCAGGGAATGTGAGGCATGAATGATGCAGAACCATTCATAAACAGCAACAACAATATAATGTGATAGGACAGAAAAATGAGTATGTGGGCCTGGAGTCTGCAAGCAATAATGTGCTGTGATTTATTTCAAATGCCCCCTACAGTGTCCATTGATATTCTGCAGGGAAATCAGAGCCAGGACAAGATTGTATGAAGCTGCATCTCAACCTCTGGTGCTATCAATATGAGGATAATTGAAAGAGAATGCACGTACATACACGAAAATCATGCACGTGTATGAGAGAAACACTTGCTGTGAAGTGCTTTCTGTTAGGTAACTCTGCGCATATGTGCCTGCACATGTATTTGTGTACTTTTATGATAGCATGGACAACACGTGAGTGTGGTGGGGAGCCTGCTGTTAACGCAGGATGCAGTGATTTTTCTGGTGTCACACTGACAGGGCGAACCTCAGATTGAAGGGCAGACAGTGATAACCACGTGCAGGGATTCACATCCCGCTCCATTTAGCCAGCTTTGGAATTTTCACAAGGAACAATTGAGAATGCCTCACTACCAAAGCCTATGTTTTGTGGGCAATTACAATGAAATTGCCCGAACCAGCTGAAAGGCATATTCCCTCAACAAAGGAGAATGTCAAGCTTGCATCATTGCTTTGGTTTGTTTTAACACTATGTTATCTTCTTTTTTTTACCCCCATAATCAAATGTGTATAGCACTTATTTTGTATTTTGTCAGATGTGTTCTTCTCTAGATCAATCAAATAAAAGTCAGACCATGCAATTCTAGTTAGAATAAGAAGTCAGGGAGGGGGAAAGAAATGGATTTTCATAGTAACAAGGTACATATCCCTCTCATTCTGTCTGAGTGGTTCCAAATTACAAACGACATGGGAAATATAAAGAGGGGTGAATAATCCCAGGCTCTCAGCATGGCACACCTTGATGCGCAGGTGTCTTTAATACTAGAATAAGTCATCTGAGATTGGGGAGGCAAAAAAACCCACTCAACCAGATGGTCTCCATAAAGCATGGCGTAAAGCTCTCCCAGATGTTGAGAGGTGGTTGCAGATCCGGTGACATGCAATGTGAGGGGGGAACTGGTAATGCAGAGTGTATTAGTGGTCTCTTTATGGGTGCATTAGGTGCCGTGGAGGGGAACGCGGGGGCCGCCACCGCTGCCGCCAGTGAGCTACTATCAGGCTTTATGCTTTGATGAACCTACCCTTGAAAAAGCGGGACACCCGTGACTGTATTCTGTGGAACCTGGAACACACATCCCAGCCTTTAGCCTCCTGGAAAACATAAATCAGTTTCTCATATCATCATCTAGTCATATTCAATGCATATGCAGCTCTAATCGGTAAATCTGTCAGCTTTCTCCCCTTTTAGTGATATATCAGATTCGTAATACTCTCCCACATATGCAATAAATCTCTGACAAAGCCCATGTATCTCAAAAAATTCAAAGACAAGGCTGCATGAAGCAGAGAACTTCACTGGGAAAAAAAAGATACAGAAAGTAGAGTAGCAGCTCAGTTTAGGATGTCTCTTTACTGAAAGCTTCAGCGCATTCCAAAGTGTCATCTCTCTCCTTGCCACTAAACAGCAGCTCAGACAGGAAACCAGAATAAATTTCCCCAGTTCATTGTCCCCGCTGAGGACTAGCAGAACATCTCAGTCTGATTAATGGCTGTACACTGTCTAATGAACAGTAATTGAATGGTATAATGCAGTAGGTCCTTAAAAGCCCAGAGGAGTCGTCTTCCTCTGCCTAGCTCTCTGAAAATGCAAGGCGGTGACATTGTCTCCAGTTGATTATAGTTGACCTTGCATGGGGAGAATAAGGCCTTTGAAATGGCTAACCTAAGCTCCATGGAATAGGAGCGCAGAAAAACAGCTGAAAGACAAATGAAATGGACTCGCATTGGAAAAGGAAAGGAATGGATCAATGCAGCGCTCAATAAAGATTCGATTTTTTATCACAAAATTCTTAAGAAGAGGAAGACAATTGATCAAACATCCCTAGTCGTATTGGCATTTCTAACAATATTAATTAAGAAAAAATGCTTAGCTCACTGGTTGATAAATCAGCCAATATTGTTAAATCAAAACAAATGATAGTTGTAAACACAATGCCGCACCAGTGAGTACAAATCTACCCTTGTCCACATTTCCTCAAAGTGTATGACATCTACAACATAGACAGAGTCGCCCCTCATGAAATCAATCAACTCCTTAACAGAGTGCAGTCTAAAGGAAAACCCAACCTTCAGAAAGCCCAACAAAAGTCAGTCAAGTGATTATAAGAAAAGCTTTGATAAATGTGCATCAGGCTCCAGCCCGCCATCCTTCGCTCTCTTCCACTGAGATAGCCTGCCTTCACTCCCAGCGGACATCTCCACTTGGCAGAGATGCTGAATCTCGTTATTCTTTATTTGGCCTGGACCACACAGGTCAATATCGCGTGCACACAACTGCCTCACCGGTGCACTGTCTGTAAATGTATTCACTATTTAAATTCAATGCAATAAATCATTTAAAGCTTCGGCTGAAAATGTAATCATGTAATTGAATTTGGTCATCAATATCTACTATATACATGCACATATACGGAGTGCACGGGGGCTTTTCGCAAGCACATATGAGCGCTGGAGTGGGAGGAAATCTGTCCGAACTCAGCTCAAAGTATGAGTCATAGCAGTTATCCCTTATTACTATTCACAGCCCTTTAAATGATGGGGTTGCCGGCATCGAGACAGCGACAGTCTGTTTGGCCTCAAAGGGAAAATAAGAGAGCATGCATCAGTGGGGTTAGACTTTAATTTTGGAAAGTCTCACCTGCAGCATCATTCATTCTTGTCTTATGACAACTTTTCTGAATATACTGGAATCATCAATAAAACATGAATGAACATTTAACAAAATTGCTGCAAAGTAAAAGTTTGGTAAAGTAGAATGTCTACTGGAACTTTCCGTAGTTTAGGGTTAGATGACATCCTAAAACCAGCAGCCCAATCTGTTTTAAGTTGTGGCCTGGCATGACATTTTTAAAAGAGCTTGCATCAAAAAATCCTACCACCTCCTTATGTCAGTCTTCTGATAAATCAAAAATCTGCTTGGCAATATGATAATTGCAAAAAGGAGCTGAGTCCATACCACAGATTATTATTATTATTTTCCATTATCTAATGGTCTCTTCCTGCAATCTATAGCCAATCTGAATCAGCAACATTTCCTGTATGACTAAAAGTGATAAGTAATGAATTAAGCTATTGATGAGGTCTTTAGCTGGGGTCATAACTGGCCCCAAGAAGTCAATAATTACCTCGATAAGAATATCTTTATTGCAAAAGTGCAGACGGCAGCAAAACCATCACCACACCAAAACATTCCCCCATGGTGTAATTGCCACTGCTTGAAATTATAGTTTTCATTAAAACAAAATGTTCAAGGTTATTGATTGCTTAAATAAGACTCAATATCTTCTCATTTCAAAGCCGAATGAAATTGCTTGGAATAGTAATATCACCCAACTATTGTGCGCATTCATCACAGTTACACTGCTTCATATTGCTGTCCCTCGAGGATTATTAGAGCAAAAATAAGTGTATTTAAATGAGTGTAATTTCTAGGAACCACGGATCCATGCAAAACATCTGTATACACAGCTCAGGCCTACTTCATCACTGCAAACATAAACCAGAGTAAAGGGCAGACATCAAACGCAGCCACATACTGTTAGGGGGCTCTACTCTAATCACAAATGCACACTTCTGTGTATTTTCTAAGCTTGATGCTTCAGTATCTGTGGCTACAGCTAAGCTCTATAAACTCTATAATACTACATAAAGTTGCACCTGGGGCTCAGGTGTTTTTAAATCTGTACAGTAGTATGCCTGTGCCTCCTTGCCCTAAAGAAAGGCTGCACTGGTCAACGCACAGTACATAATAAACAGAGAAAACCATGGAGACAGAAAAACAGCTTCCACACAAATTAGACAAAAGTATAGTTGCTGCAAGCACATCTACGTGGCGCTCTTGCAATTATGGAAACAGTGATCACCATAATTGCTGGTTAGACCATTTTTATGACCTAATCTGAGAGCAAATGAAAAAATTGGACATAATAATAAAGTAAAGACGAACTAAACGTGAAATAGTAACTACATGGAACTCATAATAAGGGTACTTACATCCTTCCTGGGACCTGCAGACAAAGACCTCTGCAGACACAAGCTGTCTGAATCATGGAGGAAGGCCTTGCAGGGACTCACAGAACAACTCCCATCCTCATACTCCTCGTCAACTATCTTGGCCTCAACCTGCAAGGAGGGAAAAAACAACATCCCCCTTGGCTTACACTGTTCTGTACTGGTGTATTGATTTTGTTAAATATTTATATATTTATGCAACTTGTTCTACTGAGCATTCATGAGTTTTATTCTGGGCAAAAAATGTTATCTGGTACTAGAAGTATATTCTCGATTCTTTCTGAAGCTGAAAAACACAGATAAAGGTTAAGGCTTGATGGGAGGAAAATGGAAAGAGGATGCTTTGGTGGCAAACACTTTTTTATCAACTTTTATACTTTTTTACTGTGACAACAATCTCTAAAATTATCATGAGTACAATTAGTAGCATATACTGAACTTAAAGGTCCCTTATTATGCTCATTTTCAGGTACATACTTTTATTTTAAGTTTTCACTAGAATATGTTTCCATGCTTTAACATTCAAAAAACATTTAAGTTTTCTCACATTGTCTGCCTGAATATACCAGTTTCCCCCTTCTGTCTGAAACCCTTCATTTCAGCACCCATCTCTTTAAGCCCCTCTCCAAAAAAATGCCCAGTCTGCTCTGATTGGTCATTGTCTCTTGGTCTTCCACATCTGCACTCCTCGTGTCTCTGCACCGCTATTGCAGGCAGGGAAATGACGAATATGGCACTGTAATGGTAAATTCTGTCTTTCAAGAAAGTTCTCTCGTCACTGGAATTATAATGCAACTTGAGTCCATGTTTACTTCCTGTCAGCTGATGTCATTCAGATACACTGTAAACCATTCCAACTGGAAATACTAAGGGTGTGTTCGTACATCCAATCTGACACTCAACACTAAAAAGAGAGAGCTGATGTTGTCATTTTCTGTTGTAACTGTAATGTATAAAGATATAAACATATAAAGAGTTAAACACTGTGGTCCGACCTGACGTTTCTGTCATTTTATAAACTGTGTTGCTTGCTAACAAAAAAAGTCAATATCAGTTGTGGAGTACACAATTTGAATATTTGCTCCACTTTACCTTACAGAATAGCTGATCAAGGCAGCAGCAGAACAGCAACTCTGCCGTTCGGAAGCAGTGAAAATATCCTAAATATAGTGTATACTTAAGCTGATACCGATGGCATGTTGATGGTTTTTAGCAGGCCTTTTTTTTAGGTGCCTTAAAACTTATCAGTTAAGGCAGTTTGCTCAGCACCATTTTTGTTCTGATTGTACGTATGTGACACAGGTTTTCTACCCGGAAGTTATGGTCAATAAAAAGTGTGATTCGATCTGTAGTATTTGTGACATCGCAAATTCACAAAAATCCTAACAGGTTGTTCAAAGGCACAGTTTCTGAATGCAGACTGTGTATTTCTCTGTGGATTGAGCTTTTTTGATACTTTCAGTTTTTACCTGCTTTATATTTATTTATTCTTTTAAAAGAAATGGAAATCTGACTTTTTACAATATGGAAACATTAAATTGACTCATTTTTTTTATGGTAATGTTGATTATAGTGTTTTTAGACCGGAATGAATTCTTACTTCCTGTCAGATAAATACTGTAGCACCAAGCTGTTCAAAGATTGTATGCTAAAGACCTCACCAGGTTGCAGAGCTGTATGGGATTGTGCTTTACCTGATCAATAGGCAAGTCCACCTTCAACTGGCCGTCTTCCTGCACCTCTGCCGCTCCTGCCATCTCACTCCTTTTGTTTTTTGCATTGAACACGCTGCCCTCTGAGAAAAGTGATTAATCACAATTACCTCATCGGCTGGCAGCCACCGTCTCATTCTTCTGCACACTCATTCTCTCCCCTCTCCACACCCCTCCATCCCTCACTGCCCCTCTCTCTTTGCCTCTCCTGTTCAACTTCACTAGAGATCAATGTCGCTGTCAAGCCATTTATTTATTTAGAGTGGTCCCACAGACGAAAGGGCCACAGAAAGCCACAGCTACCCTGCCACGAATATGGCCAGCCAGCGTGAACTTCCAGTCCAAGGTTAGTTCCTGACAGTGACAGGTTGCTCTTGATGCATGTGGGGAATAGCTTATACAACAACGTCACACTGTTTTTCCTTGTAAACAAACTCCTTTTTGTCTATGGCTGCTGGACAGGGTGGGATGTGAATAATTAAACACACTATTGAGCTTGAATCTACTTCAATAGCCTAAAGTAATTTCATTTAAATAATAAATAACAAAGCATGGTAGATTAATCAGTGATAAAAACAAAGGAACAATGTATAGAAACATGTATGGTTAATAGTTCAAAGAGGCAATTATACAGCTACAAAACATGTAAGCTTCATTATGTTTTTCATTCAGGCATTAGACTTTTGGATCTCACTCTAGTTGGGAAAAAGGCAAACTGATGGAAGAAATCTCGCGCCAGAAACTCTTATCCTGCACCAGATGATGCTTGTGAACACTACTCAGAGCAAAGGCTTGTATGAAGGGTTCAAAGAGGTGATTTAAAGAAAAAGTTTTTTGAGGATTTTTAACTAAATTTTTAAGTATTTTGTGGGAGGAAAGCATTACTATAGACATGACTAAGTGTCCAAAATGTAGCATTCTGGGCTGAAAACAACAGCAGCATTATGAGCACACCAAGAGAAAGTCAAATAGTCACTTCTATTAAAAAAGGTCAGCTATCTTACTTGCAAAAACGGGTGGATTGCCTCCTCTGGGTTGAGAGGGAGTTACTGCCCCAAGTTGGTGTGGTTTCAGCAGTGATGGAGGATGCACTAGACTGTCATGGTAAAGACAAAACTGAGCCAGAGGGCAAAGCTCTCGACATACTAGTCTATCTACTTCCAACCCTAACCTGTGATCATGAGTGACTGAAAGCAAAAAAATTGCATGTAAGCGACTGAAGTTAGCTTCCTCAGTAGGATGGCTGGGCTCAGCCTTAGAAATAGGATCAGGAGCTCAGACTTGCAGAGGGAGCTTGGAGTAGAACCGCTGCTCCCTAAGGGGCTAGTTTAGGTGGTTTAAGCTTGGAGTCGACAGATTATCAGTCTGGCCGATTATCAGGGCCGATATTTGGCATTTTGTTGATTATCTGCATTGGCATATTATTTTAATGAGCCCTTATAAAATTAATTTATGAAAAAGTGGGCGTATTACACTCAACTAACACCAGCAAAGGCAGTCTGCAATACATGCAAAGAAAGTGTCAGCATGGGAGGAATTTTTACTTTGCAAAACCTCAGTTATTTTTATTTATTCATTTTTTACTTACAGTTTCACATGATGTTATTGAAAAAATGTTGCAGGGAAAGTGTTGTACATGATACTGAAAGTTTAAGTTCTGATTAAACACTAACTAAAGGCATTTAAACAAAGTTGTGTTGGAGTTTGTTATATTCCAAATTCGAAATTTTGACAGAAATATTTCATTTTTGATGTAAATGCAAATCAGTTCCAAATATCAGGTTTCGGTCTCATTAAGTACTAATAATCTGTATCGATATTGGCCCTGAAAAACCAATATCGGTCGACCCCTTGTTTAGGCTTCTGATTATGGTGCCTCCCTGGCGCCTCCTGTTAGAGGTTTTCTACACACACCCAACTGGTCAGAGACTCTGCAATAGACCAAGAGGGGACTGAAGGGGATTATTTATCTCGTCAGGTTCGGGAATGTCTCAGGATCCCCCAGGAGGAACTGGAAAACACTGCTGGGGGGGATGGAGGTCTGGAGTCTCAGTCTGCTGCCTCACAGTGAGGCCCCGGATAAGTGAATAAAAACCGGATTGGATCGGATGGATCGGATCTGCCAATATTATTGGTGTTTTAGCGCATAGGTCAAAAATAAAAACATTCCTCTTTCTATTAAACTAATATGGAGCTGTATGTTGTATTGTGGACGTATTGTATTTATTACACATGAAGAGCCACCAGAGGTCAGTCTCTATTGATGGAACATGCAGCTGAGCTTAAAAGATAACCAAGAGGGATCTGGAAAAGTTTGCTGGGGAGAGGAACATCTGGAGCACCTTGCTCAGCTTATTGCCCCTGCGACCAGGCCGGAGAAGTGGATAAAAATGGATGGATGGATATGAAACGATGGCAAGTTTCAAACTGTGAAATTTAACTCATCAATGCTAGCATTTCATGTCATGTTATATGTGCCACAGCACAGAATGAGTCACTGTATTACTGTGCACAGATGGTAAAACAAACAACCATGAAAACAACAACTACTGAATAATTGGATAGAGGAAACAAACACACAATCCCTACGTATTAATGATAAAAACACAGCATCACTTTCAAACAGCACAATTGCTACATCATTCAAACCCATCAGTTTGAAGAAGTATTTTGTCACTTTTATGATCTTTCATCAGCGCTATTTGTGATTAATAACTTATTACCATTTTGATCCCCCGCATCAGGAGAAAATTAGAGCATTTTGTTTTCCCCCCACATAGTTAACAAGGCTTTCTGGATACATATGCAACAAAATGGCCTGATTGAATTCATCTATGATTTAAGCCCCCTTGACGGTGTTTGAGGTCTTGTTTTATTTAATATTCACAGAAAATGCTGGTGTTTCTTTCAAAAGAGCAGGGAGCTGGCTTCTGTTTTGACTTAAAAGAGCAGGTTGAAAATCCAAAGAAAGCTCCTTCACTGGCCAAATGTTAGAAAAATGTTCCCAACACACACAATTCTCCTCACATACACACAGAAGAATGTTTAACAGTGCATATGTCTGCATGTGTGCTCAGATACAGCCCTGCACATGTAGCCTTGTGCACAGACTGTACCCAAACACATTCAGATACATATACATTTGTCTTTAAAATCCAACAAGACTTTTCATATCATCTTGGTGAGAAAGGAGCTGTTGTGGAGGGAAAAAAAACACTTTCAGGACGGGGGGCTGGAGAGAGAGAGATGGAGAGAGATATTTCTACAGAATTGCTCTGCTCACCCCCTGTTGAGAAGAGAACTGGGCTTCTGGACACCTGCTTCTGTTGTTTGGTTCTCTCCGGTTTGGCTTGTTTCTTCATCTGGCCCCTGGCTGTGTGCTCAAGGTCCTCTCTAAAGCCTGTGTGAGCAAACTACATGAAGAGACAAAAGAGAGGAGAAAACAGGGGCACAGATTAAGGCGTATTTCCTCAGATTTCTCTGTGATTCATCATCGACTTTTTGCTGTTGTTTTGTAAAGAGGGGAAGAAGAAGAAGAAGAAAAAAAGACAAAACGCATCGGGGCAAAACTTGTTTCTCCTCTCTTCTCAACGCTTTTTTACATTTTCCATTGGCCTCAATTTTTCATGAGCTGATATGCTTTGTAGCTCCCCTGTGACTCCTACTGTATTGAATTCATCTGGTTCCAATACATCCCGTGCACAACCTATCAATCACTGGGGAGCGTGGCAAACTAATCATTTATTGATGAAATGGGGCAGCCATGAATTTCTAACTGCATTTGTCTTATTTATCAAGCCAGATCAAACAATGAAAATCCAAACAAGCTTAAAGGGAAAGGGAGGGAGTCATAGGGAATAACTTATTCTTCAGCAGTAGACGGCAGAAGGTTATTGATGGAGAGGGGAGGAAAAAAAAGGAGGCTTGGGACATAGTTGCATGGTGGGAGAGTGAAGGAGCGAGAGAGGAAGAGGGAGAAAAAGAGAGTGAGAGCAGTGGGGAGAGTTCAGAGTGATGTTCAGACAGCAGGGTACACATCTGAATTAATGCTTCCACAAAAGGCAATTTTCTCCTCACAGGCTCCTCATCCCCTCTGTAGGTAGCAAGGTGAGGTATGTCTCCCTTACAGAGAATGAGAGACACAGACACAGAGAGCGGGATGGAGCAGACTTAATGTTTCTTTTCAGCTACAGTGCTCTTTACTGCAGCTGCCTGGCTGGATCCCTGGGCTGGCTCCGGGGATAGTGTAGTGATCTCAGGCTTCCACCAGAATACACTTCTGGCAATGGTGTTTGCAAGCTCACTAACATGGCCTCTGGGGACCGGCAGCGTTGTTTCTTCACTTGTTTGCTTTCTTTAATGCAGAGGCAAAGTCTGTTGATATTCTTTTGAATTTCTACAGCCGTTGGTGGGCCGAGGGAGAAAAATAAAACAACAAAAGAAGAGTGAAGTTTGCCTGGTATATTCAGTGAAAGGAGAGTTGAAACAGAGTTCACACTCTTATCGCTGCAGTGTCCACACAACCGTGCGAGATCAAAGACGGAGGAGCAGTGGCACTGTCGCGATGGTGAGCCGCCAATTTCCGTAACCTCGATTCATCTGTGAGTGATGTGAAACAGCGTCGCCACAAAGTTCAAAATCAAAATACATCTGGGCAATCAAAAATTGAACAGCTTGTTTTGCGTGTTTACAGCCTGCTGGTGAAGATGTAAATAGATCTTATTTAAATCAACAAAGTTAAATCAAGACTGTCTCACTCAGGGAGCGGAAAGCAAAGGACGAGGGGCTCTGCGGAGCCAGGAGAATACAGTACAAGTAGCAGCACAACTGGAAACATGGCTGTGGAAAAGCTGAGGTCATCTCGCCTCTCGTTCTGCATTACATATCTACAGTACCATGTCCTGTGGGAGCAGACAACTGTGTGTATCAGGAGGCCCCAGAGAGAGAGAGACCAAGAGAGAGAGAGTGCTGGAGTTAGTGTGAAGGGGGCTCAGGGGGACCGAGCCGCAAATAATCTGTGGCCCTCTCAAGTGGCAGAGAACAGGAGTCAACAAGAGGACACTGTGATATGATAGCCAGGGGAAAACGAGGGTCCCAACCAATTGGGCCGACCGGCCTCCAGCCACACTGGCTGTGGTATCAGCCGGAGCCACTCCCAGGGCCAGGTCCTCAGTGAGCAGACATGCTGGCAGCAGTGAGGAGGTATAGTTTTCCACGGGGCATTGCTACTTCCCCTCACCAATGACATCATCCAGAAACAGCAGAGAAATGGAGAGCAGCGGCAAGTAATCGCTGATGTCAGGGAGTGCAGCTATTAAAGGTTTAGTCAGCCTTTCTGGGCTGTTTTCACAGGATGCTCGGTGTGAAGTACATGTGAGGCACAATTGCACTGCTCATTATTATCACTATAATATGAAAGTACTCTGCTTTGATGCACATCATTATTCTTTTTCTTTTTGCATTCCTCTCCCCCTATTAATCTTCTCTCTATGCGACGTCTACCTCAAAAGTTTCTACCTCATCATGTCTGTGAACACCTAACTCAGCATATATGCTTGCTCCCGATGGGAACATGGTGTGCTGGAGAGATTCAATATTACACTCTGCAGAGCCGTCAGTTTAGACTTCAGTGGTTGCTCCGGACCAGATGTCCCATTCACCAGTGCAGAAACGCTCTGCCGCTGGTGCAGACAGGACAGGACAAACACTGATCCCATGCAGCGAGGTCGCAAGAGCAAGGTTACATTTTACACAGCCTCAGTGGACATGTTTAAAGGATCTTTTTACAGGCATTTCAAACCAGACTGCTGTTGTTTTGTGAGGTCAAACTGAAATTAATGACGGACATGACCCTATAAATGTATGTGTAATCAGTAAGCTAAACAGGCGACAGATCAAGACAGAGTGGGCAATTTTTGTCACATGTGTCTTTTCCCTCTCTGAAAGGTCCTTATTAACTGGTCAAATCATGTTTACAAATTCATGAGGGTTCAGACGTGGAGGCAAAGGGAGTAAAATGCGGCAGCGTTATGTCCACTGAATGACTAATACTACAATGAGCTGGCGGATGCAAAACACAGCCATGGCTCTGTCTTTGTCTCCACCCCATGGTGCTCTGTGGAACAGCACAGGCTGTGTGGTCTGAGCTGTGTTGATTCAGGTTTTCTGAACCCCAGTGAGGCAAAGTTTTATAACAATGTGGTCTCTATATATTGTTTTATGATTGGATGGATTTGAATAAGATGAAGAAATCTTAACATATTCTAATATATTAATAATAAATATTCATTGTATTTCTGAATATAATGGGAGTCCACCACAGATAAGGCATCGGGCATTTTTCTCCATCTGAAAAAAATTGGCATCTGCCACCACATTGTCATCTTTCATGGTTAGAAATATCAGATGTCAGACACATCTCGCACGGGAGAAGGGGGGGCATCTCCATCTCAACTTGCTGAGTGGGCATGTTCTCATCTCCACCGTGTGATTTGGTGTTCATCTTGGGGCCTACAGCAGCGCAAACCTCATATGGATTCAAAGCACTTCACTGTCTACTTAATCACAATACAAATTGTCCCGGTTCTGGTTTGAATAAGAGATTTTTTTTTGTTTTCAGTCGGTGAAGTCCCCCTGGTGCATATGATCTGTCTATGAGGCTCACTGCACTTGATCAAGTGGGCCAGCCTTTCTCTGTGGGGATTACCCATCAAAGTGGAAAGCAAAGGTAACTCAATGCCTCCTGCAGACAGTGATTGATGATAGCGCTGTTTCATAACGAATTGCACCCCCACAACAAGTCTCACATGTGGGAAATGTTAATTGAAATGCTGTGTGTGCAAAGATACGCTTTTCAACTGTGATAGTACCAACGTGTTACAGAAATAAACCAGAGGGAATTCATAAGGAAAAAAATATAAAAAATACAACAATTGAGCATGTTGCAAGAAAGTGAACAACCAGATGGCAAACTGCACCAAACTCTGAGGCAAGAGTACTCACCACATCCTTCGGATGTCTTGTCTTTCTAATAGTAGGCAGGATGTCTTGGCTGCAGGGGAGAAAAGGGGACAACAACATTTACATATTTTCTCCTTCATTTTCACATCAAAATAGGAATCCAGTGTTTATTTAAAATATGACTTATTTCAAATCATAGGTGTCATACCGTTCGATCATGTTGTTTTCTTTGATTAAATCCTTGCAGGTCTTGTGACGATCATATGGGAGATCTTTAAACTTCTCTGCACCAACTGCGACATAGTACTGATTGTTCTCCAGTTCAGTGGGACCACAGAGAGGATGTCCATCTAATGTGCAAAGCCTGGGGACACAAATAAAGAAATGCCACAAATTGGAGAAATGTTTCATGTTTGTTTCAACAATTCTTGTAAATATCACTGTTTTGGATAATAAAAGATATACAGATGTCTCAAATATGATTTGAGTGGTAACACATGTTTTTAAATATTCATCAAAGCAGTTTTTGCCTAACAAGCAGTTTTAGATTATCTCCTGTGAGCACATCACAACCAGACATGCTCCCAATCACTAATTAATTAGAAAAAGCCTTCCGCTCTGCTAAACGTTGCTGCATTTAAAACTGACTGGAAAGCCTCCGCTAATCATATTTACCCCAATCTATATTACAGAAGCTGTTACTCTACAGAGAATCAAGATAGTACTGTCAGTACTGTGACTGGCTAACTGTCAACAACTTAAAATTTGTGCAGTGTACAACGTTTTTGAGAAAAAAAAATTGCAAAACACAATGAAAGACATTATTTGTGTTTTGAGTCTCACAATTAAAACACAAAAAACAAAAATATGTATCCTTTAGAGTGTAGTTTTTTATAATATAAATACTACAAGTTGTATCTTTGCTTGCACTCGCTGAAAAATAACTAATTTAAAACTATAAGAGTTCATAATGTGCTGATATAAGACATCACCTGTGCACAGCGCCAGTGCGCAGACGCACTTTCTCTGTCACCATGGCTAGAACATTTTCCCAGCTTCTCAGAGTATGCTTTGGGATTCGTATTCGAGCTGGAGGAACCAAGATTTCTCCATTGGTCAAGACACTGTGAAACACAACAAAAAAGGAAGACACAAACAGTTATTTCATTTCTAAAAAGGAAACGGGGGAAATATTTCTTAACTACATGACACAGCAAAGAACCTTTGTACATTCAGGATAACTTTTTATACAGCTTAAAATCAATACTCACTTTATGGTGCAAGACTCGTCGGCAGTTTTCTTCCAGCGAGCAGAAACTACTATTCTGCTGTGAACAACAGGTTGGATCTGAAAATTTCAAAAGTAGAGGTTATAAAGTAAACATATCCCTGTAGAGTAAGGAATTGTAAAGAAGGAATGAGATCTTTTTAGTGGCTGATTCCAGATCTGATGTTATGTGATAACAGAGCTCTTCCTTTTGATTATTATCACTGCTTGGTGCAGTGACTGTACCAGTAAATGACATTTAGACCACTGTAAGGGGTCAGGGTTCAGGCTTCAGCCACTTGCAACCTCCCACTAAAGAAGGTTCCATACCCTTAATACAGTGATGCATTAACGTACCCAAAATAAAGGTTAGACTTAGTTCAGTTATTTAAATGTAACTGAAGAGACACACAAAGTGGAGTTACCTGTTCTTTCTTCTTATTCGGTGGCTTCTTGGTTGTTATTGAACAATAGCTGGAAGACATTTAAAAAAAATCACGTAAATGACTCAAACCCAGGCTTCAGGTTCTGTACATGTGAAACCTACACAGTTACATGGTCTATAAAGATGGGCATAATAATACTGAATGGGCACAGGCCCAGGGGCCCAAAGTATCAGGGGGCCCCCTGACCATCACTTGCAAAATGTCACTTAAATTAACAAGTAGGCATGATGACTAGGAAGAGACTAAAAATGTACAGAAAGAAACACAAAAATTGAGATGCAAGCAACTTCAAAGACACACAAAATAACTACAAAAATAGGCAAACGACTACTGAAAGTCACTTAACAATCACAATGACTCATGAAATGCCAACGAAGTGACACATAACACCCCAATAGTACACAAAACCACCTAAAAGACATACAGAATTATCTCATAAAGATCCAAATGAAAGCAAAAAGTCATAAAACAGTCCCAAGGAGACACAAAAGCACTACAAAGCAACACAGAACAATTAAAAGTACAAAAAATATTTCAAGGAAAGAATTACAAACACAGGCATAACAACCACAAGGAGATACAAAATTACTGAAAAAAAACACACATAATGGCCAAGGAGATGCAAAAATACCTAAATAAGACACAAAATTGTCCCAAAGACACACCATCAACTACAAAAAGACACAAAATAACCACAAGGAGACACAAAATGAGTACATTGAGGCACAAAACATTTATTTAAAAAAATACACAAAATACCTCTGACTACACAAAATACCTCAGACTACAACAAGAAGACACAAAGCAACTATGAGAAAACACAAAATGATGATAAAGCCAAAGATAACAACAAAAAAAGCCCAAAATTGCCTAAGACTCATAAAACAAGAAAACAAAAAAAACATGAAAAAAATACCTAAAAGAAACACAACTGACTACAACAAGATGCACAACACCCACAAGGAGTCACCTAATGACCGCAAAACAACACAAAAATCCCACAAAATTACCTAAGAGACACAAAATTTCCCAAATAAGACAACAACAACTCCAAAAAGGCAGAAAACAATCACAAGGAGACACAAAATAGCTAGAAAGCAACACACAAAATTGTAGGTGAGGTGGTGGAGCCCTTTGCATGCCTGTGCCCAGAGGGCCATATTGTCTTTATTCACACATGAAAATAGATGGAAGACACCTCTTGACCTCATAATACTACTTCATATAAAATACTGGTTTTACAGCTGTAGGTGAAATAAAAAGTGAAATGCTAGCTGGTTTATAAGAATACTACCACAATAAGCCTCAGCAATAGACTGCAAATCTAAATATAGACTTAATCTAAAGACACGAATCTGTAAATGTAGGTTATTAACACCCTTACGTTTGATTTTTAAGGATTTTTTTTTTTTGACATATGTTAACGGCTATCCAGTACCATCCCTGTCACATGTCCACCAAACAAGAGAAGCAAACATTACAGAAAACCCACATAGTAGCCCAGCGAACGTTAGCTTACTGACCGAGATAAACGCACATTTTCAGGGCCCAGGATAGGGCTCGTCCTCGGTTACGGTGACCTGACCTCCCTGCTTTAACACACAAACACACAGAGAGAGCCACACATCACAGTATTACACTTACTCCAGCTTTTTGAAGTGCTCGTTTCCGGCTGCAACATACACACTTCCATGCTTCAGGTCGTCCAAACGCCGAACTTTGCGGCCCTCGCTGGGAGTGTACAGCCTCCTGACGGCACCAAACGGAGCCTCCATCACTTTGGTCAGGAGGGTCAAAAAGTTGTCAAAAGTCGACAAATGCCGCTGATTTACAACTATTTTTCTCCCAGGAAAAAAGGCGTCTCCGTTCCTGTACACAGTTATTGTTCTGGTCGGTGGCAAATCAATTCTCCCTGCTACTGCGGCCGGCATACTTAACGTTAGCTAACAAACAAACAAACAGCAATGGCGCTTGGTGTCAAAATGTGTCAGTGGCAGGTGTGTTGATCCTCCGGAGACGTAACTGGAGCAAGCATCTGATATGGAAACCAATTCTTCCACATGAGAGGTGAAGCATTCACGAAAACCTATCCTCCACCTCTGCTGTTGTTTGCTAGTTTCTTCCGTTGGTGTGTAACGTTAACTAACGGCTACTTATGGTTTAGTTCCAAAACTCAAGTGTTTCCCTGGCAACCAGCAGAGGAAATACATCTATTAGTGGTCATATCACATGTAACTTATTTTATTTTATTTTATTGTTTATTTGTTTATTATTATTATTATTATTATTATTATTATTATTATTATTATATTGTTCATTTATTTATTTCACAATTGTGTGGTGATATTGAGCCCACATTTCTAACCTCTGGACCACTGGACTTCCAGTACTGAAAAAAATAATATATATCTGTGTGTATGTATGTATGTATGTATGTATGTATGTATGTATGTATGTATGTGTGTGTGTCTGTGTAAAGTACAGTCCCTAAATTCTGGACCACTGACCTTACATTAACCTGATACAGCATCGTTCCTTGACATTCTGCATTTTGAGGACTGACTTTTGCATCATGCGCTGGAACAAGATAAGCTTATCATTTCAATGAACTACAGATCATTTTGAGAATTTGGGGACAGAAAAGACAATATGTATAAATTTGCAGCAACAAGCTTTGATTTATCATACTCTGTAAAGTTATCACATTATTAAGCAAACAACTGCCTACTGGCTACTACGTCTGACATGAACAAATCGGGAAATATCCTGTTAGAGGCCAATATAGGCTCGTTTTTACAACTGGGTTTGGTCCATCAACTTCAATTTTTATTTTTTAGAACCGAAACTTCACTACTTCGTCCACTAATATGTGGATTTTATTGTTAGCTTTAGATAAATAGATAGATTTGACAAGATTTAAAACAAACATGACAGACTGATAACAGTGACAGACTCCATGAAAGTTATTTGAAATAGTTTAGGTTTGAAATACACAAGAAAGCCTTATTTCCATCGTGGTTCTCTCTTGCAAAACAAAATGGCAGATTGAAACTGTCAAGCAAGGTTGACAGTGAAAACCCCAGGCACTTCAAATTAAAAAAAAAAGAAAAGTTTCTTTAGATTTGATTTAAAACTCCTCTCCTATACTTCTATACCGACTGACAAAGCTTATCCAGTTAGCGTACCTTTCACACTTTACCACTCCACTTTTGTTTGCATATTTACCAAAAAAATAACAGGTAACTTTTTGACATTCCTCCTGTAGTTTGCCTTTCCAAATATTTACCGGATGACAATTTAAACCTAAGTCCATGTATTATGGGCACAAGCTAAAACATCACGCCTGCAGTATGAAAATTAGATTTCCATGGTGGCTATAGACGGGACTATAACATCAGATACAGGGTGTGTTTTTTCTCATTTTCACGCACTACAGTCATATCTCTCATTTGCAGGCCATTTTTTCACCAGAGCCAGTCCACTGCTAGACAGAGCTGTCCAGATTGTTTACCACAAAGGTAACCAGAGATTGCACCAACAATGGCACCTAATTGGTTTATACCAGACGACTCCTGGTCAATTAAATGCATAATTCATCTCAGCATTAATTATTCATTTCTTAAGGGACTGGTGCTGTGCTTTATTAGGAGAACTGCATCATGCATATTCAAATTCCCCTTTTTAGAGGTACTCAATAGGATATCATCTCAGCTGGGATGCCCATCCTAAAAAACAATAGCAGCCAGAGCTGTAAGACAACTTCTATTAATCACACAACTAAACCATAGAGGATTTTCAAAGATGAAAATGCCATATTAACCGGAGGTATGTAATGTCTTGTTTCTGCCATAGATTGTGCTGTCATATTGTTTCTGAGTTTAATTAATTTATTATTATTTTTAACTCTCTTGTGTCTTGAGAATACATTATTTTAAATAATACACACATCGCAGCAAAACTGTCAGTGTTAATTTAACTCAGTGTTATTTATTTAGTCCACATCATCATTTAATTCATTGCTTCAGATGATGTTTTTCTCAAAGAATTATTGATATAGAAAATTTTCCAATAATTCATAAAATAAATTAGAAAAAACAAACAAACATAATTAAAAATAATGATGGCTTATTTTCAGTTTTAGGGTCCTGTTATTGTGAATGCGGGCTCACCGTTGCACTGTCGTGGCTTACTGGGATACTTGAAAAAAACTGAGCATGGATGGATACATGAAGGGCCTACCGGGCACAGGCCCAGGGGCCAGAAATGTCAGCGGGCCCCTTGGCCTTCACTTACAAAATGTCATTCAGATTAACCTGTAGTGATGAGGAAGAGACTCAAAATGAACACAAAGAGATGCAAAGGAACTGCAAAGATACACAAAATAACTACAAAAATGGGCAAAACAACCACAAAGAGAAAAAAAAAAAAAAAACAACCAGAAGGTGACACAAAACGACTAAGACAAAAACGACCAAAAAATACACAAAATTAACACAGAGATGCAAAATTGCTTCAATAGGACACAAATCAACCACGAGGAGACACTTAAATGACTACAAAGAGATGCAAAGGAGCTGCAAAGACACAAAATAACAACAAAAAAGGGCAAAACAACCACAGACACAAAATAAACATCTATGGGAATGCAAAAAAATAACTACAGGACACAAAATGACCCAAAAAGACACAAAATTACCTAAAAGAGACAGAAAACTGCCACAATAAGACACAAAATTACCTGAAAGAGACCCAATTGATTAAAAAAAAGGTTAAAAAATAAAAACAAAAAAGAAGAAATGACTACATGGAGATGCAAAAGGGCAAAAAGAGACCAAGTTATCGAAGAGACAAAAGTCAGCCACAAGGACGCCCAAAAAGACCACAGAGAGATGCAAAGGAACTGCAAAGAGACAAAATACCTACAAAAATGAGAAAAACGACCAGAGACACAAAACAATTAAAAGAAAAGAAAAATGACCATAAGGAGACAAAGAATAAAAGACGCAAAACTACCAAAAAAAGGCACAAAATTACCTAAAACAGACACAAAGTTGCTGAGATGACACCCAGAATGTTAATGTGACTAACTTTCCATCCCAGTGTGATTATTATCACGATGCTGTACAATTTTCATCCACTGGGTGGAGACTGTTGCACACTGCTGGACTTAGTAGAGCTGCTGCACTGGATGAATGTAATCAGCTCCGGGACAGAAAATAATGCAGGCACCCTTTATTTTTTTAAACCATTAGTGAATTTTTATTTTACAACATAACTTATTATATGAAGATGAATATAGAATACATATAGTGTCCCATTTCTCTGATTTAAAGCATGCAGCTGAAAACAAAATCTTTCTTTGATTTCATATTTTATGCACAAACTACAGCCTTCCACATTTTCTTATTTGTCCTGTTTGTTGATGGCCCTGTTGCAAATAACATAACATAAAAATGAAATACATTGCCTGTTTTAAAACACTAATGAATCACAGAGTATGAGATTAAGGGTGTACTTAAAATAAGTATCACAAAATAACAAAAGCTCTCTTTTGTGAGTTAAGAAAATAAATAGCTTATAATGAAAAGTAAAAAGAAAGAAGTGTGCACAACTTGCATGTCATTTTGTCACCCTATTTACAGACAGACGTACAAACACAGCGAATACATATCACTTCGGTTCCATTATATTCAGACTGATCTCAGAGACTGTCCTTGTCAAATTCACACACAAAATACATGGTAGGGTTGCACGCCACGTCAGTCCACTCCCCAGACGCCACCATCTCAGCACAGTCCTCATCATCATAGGCATTGTTGGGCTCTCCCTTTCGCCATTTACTGAAAGTGGTCATGGGAGAGAGATCAACGTAGGTGAAAACACCCTCCTGGTTCAGGTCATGAATGCCAATGTAGACTCTGTTCAGGCCCGCTTCGGTGATGTACCCTGCGATGGCCGTGTTGGCTCCTTCATCCTTGGGCATGGCCAGGTGCCCCCCCCTCGTCTGACAGTAGACCTCAGCGTCCGAGTAGCGTTTCTCCTCCTTCACCAACAGATAGACCTTACTGTCTGTCTCTTTTATGCCAGCAACAGCTGCGGGGGAGGGCAGTGCTGAAAAATGAGCACTTGTATTTCTATAAATTTCACATTGACATGCCCAGCATTTAGAGATCTATGAGGATAACAAGTGAAGCAATAACAAGAGCTGTGATCAAAATGCTTTCAAAACGTTCAAAACACGCAAACAAGAATGCTTAGATCATACCATTTTTAATGAACTTCAGTTCAGACGAGAGCTGTGTCACCAGAATGTCCATTTCTCCAATCATCTTTCTCATTGGCGTGCACTCACATGGAACACCTATTATGGCAAAAATGTGGGGTATTACCACACAGTCATCTTAATTACTTCTCAAATTAAAAAAATATATCTAACCTCGCAATAATCTGTTTGACAAACTGAATAACATGGTGTAATCTGCCCTACAAAGGTTAATGTAACAACAGTCAAAGCAGGATCAGTGATGAAGATGATAATGTCAAGTAATCGTAGTCAAAACTGATGAAGTGAATATTACAACAAAATAATAGCTGAGGTTTACCTAAAATTTTCTGTTAGTAATTTTAAAACAGACATCTATATATGAAACAAATGCAAATTGAATAAATCAAGAAATGAAAACTGTTTACCTGATACTGAAAAAATACAAAACAAAATACTAAAATACTAAAATTGTAGTTACTGCACTTTATTTTTGCATAAAGCTATTTAAGGTAATACAAAGACAGAGTAAAAGAAATTACAATATTACTGTATTCATGGGATCATAGGTCAAGTTAATCATGGTTTTAGGCATATATATTACTTCATGATAACCTATTAAGTGAGAGTATTACCAATCTTTATTTTTAACACATTTAGCAAATAGTCAAAAACCTTTGAAGCCATGTTTCTCAGTCTTTGTAGGGCAGTAATATCTCACCTGGATCTCCATTAGGGCCCCTTGGACCTGGGTCCCCCATCTCTCCCTTTACCCCTGAAATATGAAGTGGAATTATTCATATCACATGAACAACACCTAATTTATTCCTAAACAGGTAGATGCAAGTATACTTCTGCACTTTCTGATTACCTTTCATTCCACTTGGTCCCACTTTTCCGTAACGTCCCATAATGCCTTTCTGACCTTTAAGTCCTGTTTGACCTGAAAAGAGTGACGTTGAATTATTTATTACTATTCAAGCTATTTATTTAGCCATATGTCTCTGGTGTTAGACAAGAAATACTGCACCTTAAAATAAAAATATTAACTGTGATTTTTTAAACTAATATTTTCTCCCAATAAGTATAGTAATAAGCTGCTGTGTCTGTGTAATCTCCACCCTCCACTCCTCATTAAGGTCTTCAGTAAACACTCGTCCACAGCAGTGGATTCCACACATCATCTCTCCCCAAACCTCTCGCCCAAATGTAAACACTTGGCCATCTCTGGATGGCCTGGTAGTGATGTAACAGCACGCTATCAGCACAAGAAATGTGAACTTTACTCCAGCTCTTTTTTTGTTTCAGTTTAGTGGCAGAGATGAAAAAATTAGAGCTGCGTAGGTTTGGGTGGGTTAGAAACAAAAATATTCTTTACCAATCTCTCCACGAGGGCCAACTCTTCCTGGTCTTCCTGGTGCTCCTTTTTGTCCTTTCTCTCCTGGTTCTCCTTTTGCAGAAAAAGCAGACAAAAAAAATAATAAAATATTAAAATAGATTCTATATTTTGCTTTTCTGTGAATAGTGTATAATGAATGGCATGCCTTTGAGTCCAGGGACAAGGATCTGAACCGTGCAGGACTCCTCTGCCAACTGCTGTCCATACGATGTCTGTGGTGTCATTAAACTCAGCACAGACATTATAATTATCGGCAATAACAGCTTCTCTCCTATCATCCTTTACATGGGCTGGTTGGTGAGCTTTACTGAAGAAACAGGAGAGATTAAGAAAAGATAAATCATCCACATTGCGGTCTACGGAATTCCTAAGAGAACACGCCCTACTGTGAGGAATAAACATCCTATTTTAGTCATTTTAACAACTCAAATATATACCTGAAAAAGAGCTCCTCAAAAAGTATGATTTCTTTATCCTATTATATTTATAATATTTGGTAGTTGTAAAAAACAAATAAATGCCACACATTTACATCCATCGGTGCAAGTTTAAGAAAGTACATTTGTAATCTACTACAATGTCTTCTAGATAAAGTAATGTTTGGAAGAAATAGCTAAGGATGGAAGCAACATCTAGAACCTGCCTCAACCAAAAAGACATAAAGCTTTTTTATCCTAAACTTGCAACAACTTTATCAGAAATCAATATAACCTCAGAGAAAAAACACCTATCAATGGTTTAACAGTATACTGCATTTCAAAATATGCATGTCTTACCTGCAGAGGTGTTTCCAGACAGAAGCTGAGAAGTAAAGCCAGCTTGCAAAGACTTGCAGGAGCTTTGAACACTGGTGGTCCTACAGAAACATTTCATGTTCCTCCACAGGCACGGCAGAATGTGTGTGATTGGACATTCGTAAACAGTTCACAGATAAAGTCCGAAGCAGCTGGGGCCTCACAGATAATTGGCTGGGAAAGCAGTCGAGTGATTGACAGTAAAGGGGCCCGATAAATACTCTATCAGATATTTAGAGAAGTGTATTTTGTAAAGTGCCAGTGATGTCTACCAGTTAATGTATTTCATCTTCATTCAGAAATTAATAATCAAGTTTTTATAATGTAAACCATCAAAGGCTTGACTGTAAATTTTACGTGATTTTATGTATAGAGTCAATACAAGTTAAGTTTTTGGTATTTTGCATGAATATGATATTTTTTCCTTGTATAGCATTTCTGCAACTATCATGTCCAGAGAGTGCGCTGGTGATGATCGACTCACTAGTGCATGCCATCTCCTCAGATGCACAGATTTGCTAGTCCCCTTTTCTGCCACCAGATGGAGCCACTGTCCACGATAGTAGAGTGAAGTGGAGCTCCACTGACCTACATCTTTAATGTACATTTACTCGTGCTTTTATTTTTTGTTTTCAGTCAGAATGAAAAAAAAAACAGTATTTTTCTGTGTTTATTAGCCTTAGACAGAGTATAAAAGAATGACAAACAAACTAAACAGTAGATGGCAAATTTCCAGTCATAATTGTACTATACTAGTATATAGCATCCCAAAATAAAATGTTTCACCATTTGATATGATCAAGTGATTCTTGTCTTTGTCATGCAATATTTAGCATTTCATGCAAATATTAACTTTTAACTTACAAAGACAACAAAAAAAGTCATGTTCGTGTTTACATGCTGTCATCTAGTGTCAGTAATCAGATACGGTCCAGTTCAGCAGTATCAGATATCCTAATTAGATTTACAAACCCAGTGGTGGCTTTCAGTGGTGGATTGGATGTCTCCTTCAAAAATCCCCCCCAAAAGTTTTACATTACCTGCCTCTGAAATATTCATGACTCTCAAGGCAACATTTGCTGCCTTTTCATTGCAGCCAGTGACATATCTGACAGGGGCGTAGCACCAAATTCTGGGCCTTACTGCATTAGTAGGCTTTGTGGGGCCCCCACAAACTACAAAGTCAGTTGCTATCTTTTTTTTACCTTTCTTTTCTTTTTTGGAACCCCAATTTTCTCTCTCAGGGACAGACATGTGTTTGTTGGTACTCCAGCAGCAAAAGCACTCACTCGGCTCTCGCTGCATTTAGAGACAAATCCTAGTGCAGGATCAGACTACTCCATTTTCAAGGGGTGAGAGGGGCCTCCCAGAGCTTCCATTATTTTTTTCTTATACAAAATTCATTTGTCAGCCAATTTTAACTTTGTTAGGTTACCAATTACCTAGAAATAATACTATATATACTATAATACTTTAATATTCCCCACATTCATGCTGAAAATGTATTTACAGAGCATTAAGTGCATGTTGTAGTATTTAGATCTAAGTATACAGTTACTAGAGATGTTTTGATATAATCTAGCTGTTACTCTATCTCAAAATACAGCAAACGTGCATACTTGTAAATGGGCTTTAAATGTTACAATGTTTTCTGTTTTGTGGGTTAAGGGACCGGATTGTAACACATGTCCACCCCTCCACCCTATAATTGAATTAAATTTACTCTTTAATGCCTGAAAGCTAAAGGTTCAAAGTTGAGGACGAGATGAAAAAAGCCTCGTTTCTTCCACCTGTGAATTCTGGTTTGTGTAAACAGTTTATTTTTGGCCAAAGTTAAAATGAGACATGTAAAATAAAATTATTTTGATGAAATAGCACTATTTCTAGCTCAGATTTTATTCATCACAAATGATGTGTCCAAGGATGAGGAGATCATCCAAAAGTTATTTGTGTTCTTAAAAACTGTGATTTTTTTAAATCTTTTTTTTTTTTTTTAAGAAAACATGCCTTTCAAAGACCTGTATGTATGGGGTTGGAAGGCATGTTTTATTTTGGTTTTTTTTTCTTGTTTTTAATCGACAGTAAAATAACCACAACCATTTGAAGTTGTATGCCCCAAAATAAAAACAAAAGTCCCTTACCAGTGCTTAAAAGATTTTTCAACATGCCTCTGCCTTTTTTCACCATCCCTCCGCCCTCATAAATAAAAACAGTCCCTAAAAAAGAGGAAGCCAAACTTAGATTTTTGGATAATAAATGATAGCCATGCAAGTCTTCCTGCCCCGTGCTGATTTTCTCCTCTGCTTCACAACGGATTTCAATTCTATTTTATTTTTTTAGCCTAAAACACAAAGCTAGTAAAAACAACCTGACACAGGATCTTACGAGCGGCACTTTAACGCACCGTCAGCACTGTACGGTCAGAGTGACGTCACCTGGGCTCACCGGAGCACCGAGCACCGCCTGTCATCCAGACAGCCTGCAGCTCCGTCCGTCCTGTCCTGCGCTGTCCTGTCCCAGGAAGAAGGACAGAGAAAGCTGGACTATTGCTCCAACTCCGTATGAGGGACTTAAAACTCATTACTGCCGTCCCGATCGTTAATTTGACCTCGTGAATGTAAGTGTTTGTCTAACTTTGATACTTTTTTTGGCCAATAGCCAGCGTCAGAAACAACCTGAGGTACTTTGTATTATCTTTACAGGTAGGTGGACAGAGTCAGTTCAGTTGCTGTAGTCTGCTGTGTGTGATAACTGCCTATAATTTTGCTTAATCATTAACAAGTCTTGCCCTGCATTAGTGTTAGTTTGCACACAAACTCCTATTGTTGTATAATGCTTTATTTATAAGGGGCCTCGTATGCTATTTTATACAAAAGGTATTGATATGTTAAAATCCATTTAATCATGATGTTTTCTTAAACTTATTTAACTGCCAATTCTCCTTCTTAATTCTTCCATTTCTTTCCCCTTTAGCTAATTCAAATCCCCATTAAACCAACAATCTAGCCTATCTTATCCACCTTTTCAAGCATGGCTGTCTGTACATGTCTTCATCCTGTTGATGTCCAGTGCATTTTCCTTGTCCCTTTTGCCTGGTAGAGAACAGGAAACAAGAGGCAGGAAACCAGAGGCGTGTCTGTGTGTCCTGCCTTTGCTCTGAGCCAGCGTCCATTCATTTGTGTGTGCGTTTTCCTTCTCCCTGTGCTTCATGGGACACCCTTCTGATTTGCATTGTCTCCCACACAAACTGATCACAGACTTTTATTTGTAAGGCTTAGAACTCGATGCGTTTCACCTTACGGTCTGGATTAGGGTCAGATACTAAGAGGATTTAGAGCTGCAGAGTCAAAGTTACTCATGACTGAGCGACTGGTCTCTGTTTTGCTAACAGTGATGTAGACTTTTAAGCTGAAGGCCATCTACCTATAGCTAAGTGATAGAGCAGATTGTTTGGAGGTTTAAAGGGGGAATCCCAAAGCTTTTAGTACATTGAGCAGTGCTGTATGTTATGAACACTACACTAGACTGCTCTTGGTGTATGACACAGATTGTATGCATGACTTGTGTCTTTATTTAGCAGTATATAGAATATTTCAATCACACCAAGAAGTGGTGTCATTTAGGCTTTTGGTGGTTATGCAGTTTGAAACAGAGCATATTTCCCGTGTAGACATTGCTATAATGTAACTTGGACCAAAGAAGGGAACTGTGGGAAAGCTTTGTGGTTATCAGCCATCAGTCCGAATGATCCCCATTGCCTTGATCTCACACCTCAAGATAACAGACTGGGAAAGTAATCTTTATCCTCCCTCCTTCTGCTGTGTTTTTATCTCACTTTAAGTTTGAACATGGTTTTGTGGTTTGATAATCAAATGATCACCACTGCAAATGAGTGTATGTCATCCATTTAGTGTACAAACATATCTGAAAGTTACCGATGGAGCCTTTTCACTTGTTGCAGCCAGCGCTTGTAAATGTTGCACAATTAGATTTGTGTATTGAACTTAAGTATCCTGTCAGTCAGTGTAAAGACAAGTTGGTTTTGCTTTCTGCGACAAAGAAGCTTTTGGTTTATTATTGATTAAAATTTTGCTATGATGGATCCAACAGATTGCATTTATAAGTTTGTGTCTTGCTAAATTGAGTTTTTTGTTCTAGTTTTGGCCTTTATGGTGGGTCAGCCACTTACTGAGCTGTTGTCCCACCCTGGGCAAAGTCATTTATTGTAAACAAAAATTATTGCTCTAATAATAAAGATAACAGCATACCATGCATGGTACATTCACTTTCATGGGAAGCAGTGATAACATTAAGCTCTGCTTTGCGCATTTAATCATTTAATTTAGAACCAGGTT
The DNA here is from genome assembly GCF_026936395.1 of Plectropomus leopardus. NCBI lineage: Eukaryota > Metazoa > Chordata > Actinopteri > Perciformes > Serranidae > Plectropomus > Plectropomus leopardus. The sequence continues at coordinate 16,271,897 of NC_142189.1, read as the reverse complement.
TAGACCAGGTTTTCATTCATTTCTACCTACATGAATTTACATAAATAAACATAAATAAGCTGTTGAATAACTAATATGTTTTTATATTTAATTCATTTATATTAGCATAGCTACATAAGAGTTGTCCAAATATTCTGTTTGCTAAAAAGTGTAACACATCTGTTTTCTCCTTGCTAGAGGTAAAGCAATTGATGAAATGTGACTAAGAACAAAGAGTCTTGTGTTCTCGTGTTTTTCAACAACAATATCTTATATCTCTATGTACTGGGTTTACAAAGTCCTCAGAGTGAGTCACTGGCTGGAAGTTGCTGAAGCGTACTAAGAAAAGCCAGATGTAAGCACGCTGACCAGACATGTCGTGCACTTGACAATGAAGCAGTATAAGTCTGATTGTGGTTATTATTGTAGGCACTAACAAGCAATTGTCTATCTTGTGTTTAATAAGAAAAAAAATGCATGCTGGTTTTGCAGCAACTTGCAACTTTTCAAGAAGTTATGGTGCAACACAAAATAAAATGTTCAAATAGTCTTTTGATTTTTTGTCAACTGAGCTTTAAAAGGAATATTATTTAAAAAAAAATCTCAAATATTGTGTTTCAGAAAATGTTAAATAATGCAAGATCATTTGCGGTCCAGCCTCAACTAGGTCCAAAAAAAAAAAAGGCAGAAGCAATGCAGGTGGTCACAATAGTTTTCCATCTCTATCTCTCCCTCAGTTGGCTCCACCATGCTCCACTGCTTTACCTGTTGAACTCTGAGTCCTTGCTGAAGGCTGCATCAGCACTTTGCAGCACCTATCCTTTCTGACATTCAACCTCAATCCCTGAAGCTAATGGGATACTCGAGCATAACGTCAGCACTTTTGCTGTGTAGAAGTGGTTGTAGGCTCAAGAACCATTAATGGCACGCATGTGAAAATTTCAGCTATCACATTTGACTGAAGATGCTCTGATGATGGCAGCACACGATTAGGACAGTAATTATCCACTTAGTTGTACAACTGCTGCTGTCAATTACAGAATAAAGTTGTACAGTTTTCTTATACAGCTGAATGTATAAAGCTGTGTGTTTTGGCAAAAACAGTCCTTCAAAGAGCCAGCCAGCAATATATCATTGCCATAGTTGGATATCCAAATTTTACACAGATGGGTTGGGTACTGTAAGGATTTTATTGATACAAATATCAAAACTGGGGGCGCCCAGTGGCTCACCTGGTGGAGCAGGCGCCTCATGTGCAGGGGCTGTGTCCTCACCGCAGCAGCTGTGGGTTAAATTTCAGCTGCACGTCATCTCTTCTCTCTCCCCCTTTTATGCTTTCACTGTCCTGTCGAAAAAAAAGGCAAAAAAAACATATCAAAACTAATGCTGCTTATTGCCACGATACTTATTGACAGTCTTATCTTTTGATACTCTCCACAATATGGTGCCAAAATTTGATTAGCAAATGTCTGGTAGTGATGAGCCTTAACAATATCAAACATTACACGAGAACTTAAGTCACTAAACTTCTCAGACGCTAACAGAAAAGGACAACAAAGAAAATAACTCAAAAACATAAATCACTTGGGTCTGGGAATGCCATAAACATCATCTTCAATTAAAAAAAAACAAAAAAAAAAAAACGGGCTATTTGGGAGTTAGTTGCATAAAAAATCAGTATACATAAAGTACTATACAAAATGTAGTGCACTCCAAAATGTCATACTGTAATAGAACTGTCTGAGGATTACCTGCTCTAAACTGGATTGTTTGGCCTGGCAGTTTAGGTCAGGTCATTTGGGGCAGCTTTGTCCTCACTAGAAACTGAACTCCCTTCAGTCTTGTCCCAGTGGAAGATCCTCTGTTACAAGATCAATGGGAGAAATTATAGGTTAAAAGAAAGTGAAGCACACAGCATTAGTTAGTCAGGGCACATTATCCAAATGACTGAGGGAATAAAACTGTAGATCAGTGCGACAATAAAACCATTCTCATCTGTGTTTTTGTGTGATCAGTTTTTTGAAATTAGTGTCCATGTTTAGTAAAGATAATGTTGACAGACAAAATATCGTGTTAAAAGGATTTTCATTAAATTTCATTTTCATTAAAATTTCATTTTGTTACTAGTTGACCCTCTTGAACCCCAAGCAAATTAATATCGTAATTTCTTTCAAAAAACACGGAAGGATACAATAAGCAACCAAATTAGCAAGGAATTAGTAAAAAGTTACAAGACACATAAAAAGAAAAAGATTAAAAAAAATATCAACAATGAAATAGCTTGAAAAAGTGCTAAAAACTTTAAATATATAATTATAGTTTTTTTCTTTTTTATGCCTTTTTAAAAAAATATTTTCATTTCATTTTGTTGTCTTTTTCCAGACATCACTTGCCAAGTTTTCAAAAAAAAATCAAACCAACTGGCTCACATTTTAAAGGTATGAAACCTCGTAAAAGGTGTCTGGATGTAACACAAAAACTGATGTCGATCCACGTTTCAAAGGGTTATGACTCTGGTGGGTATGAAGGGATATGAATGGATATAGGAAAATTCTGCCATGCAAATCAGGATCAGGTGAGCGACAATAAAGCAGAAAAATGACGCAGAGGAAATTAACCTCATGGGGGACTAATGTTCTCTCAGTTGTTAAATTAGCAGCCCTGGAAACTTATGTTTGTCAGCTGTTGAAAAAAGATGAGACACATATTGTGTAGCTATGCAAGCCCCGAGCTGAGCGTAGAAGCAAATTCAATTTGTTTGAAGCATTTCTGTAAATATGCAAAACTTGGTACTGTACTTTGCATATTCATTTTAAGCCACACATGCTTCCCTTTATTCATGCTGCCTCTCTCCTCCTCTCCCCAGTTGTGTGGTCGTGCTGGACTGGAGGTAAGCCATGGAGGATGGGAAGCCAGTGTGGGCGCCCCACCCTGCCGACGGGTTCCAGCTGGGGATGATAGTTGACATAGGAGCCGACACGCTCACCATAGAACCACTGAACCAGAGGGGCAAGGTGGGTCATCACACAAACGCACGGGCACACACACCCCTGCTTTCCATTTACAGGTAAAGTCCAACTGTGGAAATAGATGAGGGGGGTTTGTTTTCCTTTGATGTGGCTCAGCTGATGGGCTTATTCGTTTAGTGGCGCACATAAATCAAGTGTTTTTTGCCATAATCCCAGGAGCATGCTCACGACATACGCAAACGCATACATTCATAAACTCAATACTTTCATGGAGAATTACAAAGCATCGTGTAAGAAATAAAACTTGTTTTCTGTAATTTTGTCACCATCTGTCTAAAGTGCGATTCGAAGGCGTTAGCACAACAATGTGTAAAATGTGAGAAACACGAGAGACCACATGTACAGAGGCATGAATAAATAAAGAGCGCAGCAGCAGGTGCGCTGATAGTGTTGCCTAGAGGGAGAGCTGCTCATTAGGAGGTAAAGGCCACCTGTTACACCTGAGCCGTCACGAGTCCCCTGCAAGCAGGCCTCTGATGTTTACAACAGACATGTACCCAGGCAGTCACCTCTTCGTTTGTTTCGTTTGAGGTGTTTTCACCACAGCTAGGGACCATTCTAACCTAAGACATTTTGACTTGTTAAAGTAAGCGATGACCGTGAACCAGCATGCACAATACCAGGGCCCTGGTACGGGAACAGCTACATGGAATACAGTCATTATTAACATTAAATGTCCACTAGAAGGACAGTCCTTTACTTTTTTTAAAAAGTTATTTAACCTTTACTGAGCCAAAAAGAAACCCTTGAGATTAATAATCTCTTTTTCAAGAGTGAGTGCTGTAAACTAGCTATAAGAAAAACAAGAAAATAGGGACAACTATAAACAATTAAAGAGACCATCTAAAACACACCCTGACAATGGCACATTGATGATAGCAAACTAAACTCCTGCAACAGTGCTTTGAAACGGCCTAGAGGAACCACTGAGCACAACTTTAACTCCTTCTGTAAAAGCTTCTTCATTTATATGGAGCTGCATACATAAAGGCTTGTTTGCCAAACTAAAGTAGATAGCTTTATGTTTCTCTTGATCTTTTAATCTGATAAATGCTTCTCTGGTAAAGTCATGTTTGTAAGTATGAATTCCTTGCACTGAAAAAAAACATACGACGATGTGCTTTATGTAAAGTTATGTAGTTAGCTTAAATTTAAGTAGGTTTAGATATATAAAAAGAGACATGGTGACAAGGTAACTTCAAATAACACAGAGTTATATTTGCATAGTCTTGAACACCAGTCTCCCGGGGAAAAGTCCTGTGTCTTTACACCAGTCAGCACAGTGATCACAGCCTCACCAATTATGTGGCTTACGCACATATTGATTATTTTTTTTGTAGATTTATGTACTATAGTGCAGATAACCGCCTGTTAAAGTATGTTAGAATCTACCAATGTCATCAGAAAACCTTGTGTTTACATTGCAATACAGTCTCGCCTCTTTTGAGAATTGTTTGGAAACTTTTCTGAGGGTATACTATTTTAAGTTTTTAAAACTGTACTTCATTCAAATATCACCAGTTACTAGAAATGCAATGAATAATTGATGAGTTGTCAACTAATAAATTTAAATAATAAATAAACTAAATAATTTGCAGGAAAAAAAAGGTCAGAATTCTTTGATTTCAGCTTCTTAAATGTAAATATTTCCTTTTTTTTCTTCATACTTCTCCATGACAGTAAATTGATTATATTTTGGTTGTGGAAAAAATAAAACTAAACTAAAAATAAAAAAAGGAAGTCACCTTGGGCTGTGTGTAAAGGCTATGCACAAATATTTAAAGTTGTACTACACTCAGCTGGAGAATGTGAAAGAGTTTGTGGTGAATCTCATTTGGCATACATGTGAACTTGAATGATCGTGATCAGTTTTTTGCAAGGCATAAAAACTCTGTCCCATTCAGTGAGGGAATGAAAGGCCCAGTGAGTGCCTGTTTTTTACTGTTGTGTGGAGCTCATTAGTGCCTCAGCTCAGTGCACGACCTTCTGCCCGGCTGCCTCTTCTCTTTGTCAATTTTATTGGTTAGACATTTCTCACATGGTTATCATTGTGGACGCCCAGATTGAGCCAAGGTACTGTAGCAGGCACACAAAGCAGATTTTGTTTATGCTTACAGCCTGTTTGCAGTAATAAACCATGCATCACAGCACAGACTGAGGCACACAGACAGAGAAGCTGTGGTATTGATATAGAGAGTGTAATGAACTTGTAAACGGCGAAAAAGAGGGATTGTTATTAATATAAACTGTAGGGAATAATCAGACACAGTCATTGTTCTGCTTTAATCATGTCACTTTGTCTGATTACCTTTTTATAGGTGCAATATTCACTAAGCCTGTGAAAAGGGAGGAGTTTGTAACTTGATTGGTTCCTACAGCAGAGAGCACCACCGTCGTCTAGTCTCAGCCCCACACACACACACACACACACACACACACACACACACACACACACACACACACACACACACACACACACACACACACACACACACACACACACACACACACACACACACACACACTGCATACACTCACTTACTCACTCAGGTGTTCAGATCCAGTTGCTCTCCCACCAAATTATTCATTATCCTGCCATGTCTCCCCTTGTTTCTCTCACAGCCGGCTTGTTCCATTGAATTTATTTCCATTAACTCAGACTCTTAAACAATACAGTGAGAATATCAGTAACTAATTTAGCCTGGGAACATGTCGCACCAAACATCATTACTGTGATCTTTAACCGTGATAAATGATTCATGTTTTTTCATTCTCGCTTAGCTTTTTTATTATACCTAATATGTCCCACCTCTCCTTTATGGATGCTAATAAACACTTGTTTTGTGTAATATCAAAGAACATGGAGAAGTCTTGCTCATAAAGTTGGCGGGCATAAATAGGTGCCACTTGTAGCATGTCAGTCTGTCCTGGAAGTGAGATAATGCGAATGTTATAACAATGAAAACCGTTTGTGTTGCAGACTTTTCTTGCTTCAATGAGCCAAGTCTTCCCAGCAGAAGATGATGTCAACAAACATGTCGATGACAACTGTAAGTCCGCCCAGTAGGCTGTTGATTCTATTTCTACACTTTATAATGCTGGCTTTCTTAACATGGTGTATTTACAAGTATTCATTTTGTTTTATTTTCTATTATCTGTTTTTTCCCTCTGATTTTCAGGTTCCCTTATGTACTTGAATGAAGCCACTCTTCTCAACAACGTCAGAGTGCGGTACATTAAAGACCACATCTATGTATGTTTTCTTCTCTGTCTATACTAGTCTCTATATTAGCACAGTTTTAATCCTTCATATACGTATGTGCTCTAGCAATAGCTTAAAGGGACAGTTCACCACAAAAATAAAAAATACATATTTTTCTTCTTAACTATAGTGCTATTTATCAATCTAGATTGTTTTGGTGTGAGTTGTTGAGTGTTGGAGATATTGACTGTAGATATGTCTTCTTTCTCTTGTATATAATGGAACTAGACTGCACTTGGCTTTTGGTGCTCAAAGCATAAAATACTAAAATAAAAGAAAAAAAAGCGATGTCTCTTTCAGAAGTCATGACCTGGTTATTTGTGATAATCCACAGACCTTGTTGTGAGCAATTTAATTTAGCAACTATTTTCTTTTACCAAACTACATCTGCCAAACCACAGAAGAAAGTGTGCATCTACTCATGGTGACATCATGAGATGTAAACATCTCCATCGTTTTACTCGGCTGAGCTGTAATGTTAGCTGACTCAGCGATGCATGTTCCTACATGAAACTGCTCACAACTAGGTGTGATTTCTGAAATGAGTTATTGTTGTTGAGTTTTCAAAATGTACTATATTTGGCGCTTTTAGCACCACAAGCTGAGTGTCATCTAGTTCCATTATATTCGAGGAAAAGGCACATCTACAGCACTCAGCAACTCACAACAAAACAATTTAAATTGAAAAATACCACCAAGGGTAAGAGGAAAAATAGGTGTTTTTGATTTTTGGGTGAACTGTCCCTTTAAAGTCACTACTATCTGGCTGCATCATAAGGAGATACAGTAACAAGTTGGAGGACAGCAGGAGAAAGGATCTCTATCCTTGTTTCCCTGGGGAGAAAGTACCAGGTGGTAAAGAGGGAAGGGAAGATAGAGAAGGGTCTTTAAGTCAGACGGGCAAACCCAATCCTGATCCGAGTCACTCACTTAGGAAATGAGGGACATCTGGTAGACGGGAAAAGCAGGACAGGGAAACAGGTTAAGGTGTGTCTCAGCAACCTTCATTGGGCTCATTTTCGTCTCTGTTGTCTCTCATTGTTAAATAATTCATATGTATTTTTGCTCAACTTTCTCTAAAAGCAGTGAGTCTAATCATACCTGTGTTTATATCTCTCACAGACTTATGTGGCCAATATTTTGATAGCTGTGAATCCTTACTATGACATCCCCAAACTTTATGGCCTTGACGCCATCAAGTCGTACCGGGGAAAGTCACTGGGAACTCTGCCACCTCACGTCTACGCTATAGGTGAGAGCTCACACCTTATCAACAACATTTTATATGTACTGTCAGGCAGACAGCATGACTTTTACCACATCAGTTCTGTATTACCAATAACATTAAAGAGGTACACACTAAATTAGTACACAATATATATCTAACAAATCTATATCCTCCAAACCTGGATAATGAAAACAAATTTTTGCAATAATAAACCAGAATCTTTAACGCATTAATTTGACCTTGGATAGATTTGGTTGCTTTTTGGATTGAATGAAAGAGTAACTAGTGTGTTAAACAAATCATAATATCAAAATTGAGTGTTAAAATGTAATTCTACATTTTGAACAAGACAAATATAACACTGAATTTACTGTAAAGTTATTGATTATATAGGATAAATTGTACATACTTAAATGTAGCATAATGAAAATTACCCCCATTTTCACTGGATTTGTAGGTGGATTTAAAGAATATGTTAAGAAATTATAAACACAAAAAAGTAATAAAATGGACCAAGTGTTTGGTGAACTTAATATAATTTATTTCTATTTGTTTATTTATTGAAATTCATATCATTGTTTCTGTAGCATGGTTTTGAGTACTTGTCCAATTGTATATTTGAACATTTTTTTGTTGTTTCGATTTTGATTCAAAGAACAAAAAAGGAAAAAAGTGCATGTTTAAGTAAGGGGGGTAGCATACATAACTACAAAATGCAGCGCTTTTACTTGAAAAAGAGTAACAAAGTTGTGATGGTTGTAATTGTTCTTTTTAAAGAGGCTTTGGATTTAGTTTATTATGGGAAACATATCATTAAATTATGTATTATTTCATTGCCAGTGATTCCACTTCTTTTTTTTCAGCTGACAAAGCCTACAGAGACATGAAGGTTCTGAAGATGAGCCAGTCCATCATAGTTTCCGGTGAATCTGGTGCTGGAAAGACTGAAAACACCAAGTTTGTTCTTAGGTATGAGGCATCCTGCATCCCATTTTCATCTTCCCTTCACACTCACCTCTGTAATAATATTAATTTTCCCTCTACTTTCAAACCAAGATAATCCACCACTGTACTCCAACTGCACCAAATTAACTAGAGTAACTGCTGATACCCTGCAAATATCTCATTTATGAACAGTAGAGGTGATAAAAACAGCATTAAACTGGAAGCCATTTCCAACTGAACAACAAAAAAAGTCGCTTTTCTTGCAAGATGAAACTACTGTATTGATCTTTAAATTTTATAAACCTTGGATTGGGTTTCTGTGTTGGTATCTCTTTGTTTTGTTTTAAACCATTTTCTTCAATTCATCATTGCTGATGTCACCCTGATTTCATCCCCATCCTGTAGATATCTCACAACAACATATGGAAGTGGTCAAGATATTGACGAGAGGATTGTAGAAGGTAATACGATAACAAACCAAAATTGATCAACTGTTAGTAGCTATCAATACTGTATGTTTCATAAGGGGGCAATGTGATACTGATTCTGTTTTTCCAAATTTAAATCTCAGCAAATCCCCTTCTTGAGGCCTTTGGAAATGCAAAGACAGTCAGGAATAATAACAGCAGTCGCTTTGGGAAGTTTGTGGAAATCCACTTCAATGAGAAGGTAATAGGTCATCGCTGATAAAGTTCTTGGATAGTCAATAATTTGTTGTTTGTGGATCATGAATTTTAAAATCTAAATTTTAAAACCTGGTTCTCCTCTCGTGTTACCAGAATGCAGTCGTGGGAGGATTTGTCTCACATTACCTGTTGGAGAAGTCGAGGATCTGCATGCAAAGTAACGACGAGAGGAACTACCACATCTTCTACAGGCTGTGTGCCGGAGCATCCGAGGACATAAAAAAGAAACTGCACCTGGACTCTCCGGACAGCTTCAGGGTCAGTGGGCTTAAGTTGGGCAGTTACACTAGAAAGAGCAAAAGTAGAGTAAGCTACAGTATATACAGACATACCATCAAACATTGCATTTATGTCAAGTAATTATTACTGTCGCTTCCCCACAAGCATACGAGTGTGTGACCATTTTGTTTTCCCCTGGATTTTCACGCTTTCCATGAGACTTTTTGGACTTTACAAAGTGATCTCTCTTGTTCTCCCACACCCTGCAACAAAAAAAGCCTCCATTCTCCCTGAGCATGGTGACTGTTTCTTCCCATGAATCTAAGATCATATGACTCTCTTTGTGGTCTCTCAGTGAAGAGACGTAATGATGTCTGTACAGGTGAACCTGGTCCGCAAGTCTTCCCTCAAAGGTCCATGTTGAGATGAAAATCGCATACCAAAGGGTGCCTTGTTACAAAAAGAGATGCATGACCAAGCACTGCTACGACTTTCCAAGCCTTAACACTTGACTTTAAAGACATCATGATGTCATTTTTTGGCGCACAAACCTTACACCGGTGGCACAAGGGCAAGCATGAACCAAGCTTTCGACAGACAAAACGCTCTGCAGAATTTATGTTTCTCAGAAAAAGCTACACCTTATTGTGAACAAAGATCATTTCAACTGTGACATGTGCCAAAAAGTGAAATGAAACTGAGGAGCTGCAGTCTTGTTTTTCAAGAGACAAAAATATATTTTTAAGCTTTAAGCTTTTAATGTAATTAAAAGGACTTAACTGTTTTGTTTTCTCAGTCTTTCGGAGCACACATTGGCTGGCAGTTCTACAGAAGTCCACTAGATGTCACAGAAGCTTATTTTTAGTGATGTTGAGTTCCTCCCAAGTGAAATCAAAATCCACCTCAGTGACAAAATATTTCTCAATTGAATTCTTTCCCCTTTGATTGCAATTATAAGCTCAGCGGGTGCAAAGTCAGAGAGCATAAAGGTGTTTACTGCAGCCTTTATTTTCCTCTACATGCTCGACAAAACAACACTTAATGGAACAACAAGCAGCTCAAGCTGCTCCTTTAGTTGTTTATCATTGTGTCATCATATCAGGTCCCTGAGGTGACACCCATATCAACAGAAGCAATTACTTCACGCGATTCACTACTAGTCAGCTGTGGAGCAATATTTGGAAGACAACAAAGTAAATCTTTTAGATGATGGGAATCAATACAAATATCCCCACGAGGTTCGTCACCACGAGTAAAATGCGTTTATAGTGCTTCTGAATTTAATTTATCAAAACACTGATTGCATTTAAGTGTTTTTTAAGCTGATTTATTTTCTCTGTTGCAGTACCTGAACCGAGGATGCACCAGATACTTTGCCAGTAAGGACGCTGATAAACAAATCATGCAGAACCGAAAGAGCCCCGAGGTAATGTCACGTTCTCTTCTGGCTTTATCACTCTAGCCCACAATACCTGATTATTTTGGAAACTTGTGTTACATTTGGCTTCCGTATGTCAATAAGGCAAAGGCAAAAAAACTTATCGTAATGCAACACATTTGGATTCTTTGCACAATTAATCATTTATACAGATGTGCGTTATTCTTTTCCCAATAACGACGAGTAAGCACCGGACTGAAAGCAAATCCCAGACATATGTTAAAGGAAATCTGCTGCACACACGAAGCTACACAGGAACTGGTCAATAAGAATATTCCATGCCCTGAAATTAGTTCAGGTCTGTGTTTTTGATGAATTATGTATGACACGAAAAAGCAGTGGCTGCAAAGCCTGCAGGAGATGTGTAATTAATATCATGAAACAATTAGGGGAATAAGTGTGACATGTTTCTCTCTTAGGGACTAATTAGACATGTACATTTCACTCCTTGTTTTCTTAGATAGAATATCTTGTCTTATGCTAATCAAAGTTTCAGGAAAATCAGGAAAACAAAGGCTTTCAGTTGTGTTTTAGTGGATTTACTCATGGGTTTATTTAGTTGAGTACATTAAGAAAAATGCAATGACTGAAACATTTTTTTTACCTTAATAAACCAAAAACTGTGGAATTGCATAATGACTGTAGCCCTGCAAGCTGTGTTTGTAAGCACAGTGTCTTGTTAATATGTTGCTAACCAAGTCATTGTCTGTCCTTCCATGTGTCTGTGTTATATAGGACAATAAGGTGATGTTTCCCCTCTTATCAGGGCTTTTTGCTCTGTGCTCTTTATCCTGTATTTTCCTAAAGTAAACACTGAGACTCAGGATTTACATGCTGCTGTTTGTAGTGTAAACAGGAAATGAGTGTGCATGCTTCCTCTTTTGTCTGCGTGTGTCTGTCAGGTTTAGGTGGGGTTGGGGCTGTATGGTGCTTAGATACAATACAGTACAAAAGGATGTTGTTTGCTTATTCAGCTCTTCTTTCAGTTAAAAAATACAGGGCTGCACAATTATTGTATATTTTCCATAGATCACAGATTGTTTAAGATTGGCGTTTTGTTTTTAATAGTCAGCACATGAATGAAGGTGCAATTAAAGCACTTCGCTCAGTGCAAAAACTGAATGGTTTGTTAACGTACTGCACAATCAGGAGTAATAAATGTGCGGCCCTTCTTGATTGTCACTGTTAATTAATCTTTATTCCTAATTCATTTTAAAGTGTTCTGTTCCACTGACTTTTCACAATGCATGCTGCTGTCTTGATCCCTGAGACATTGCTAGATATTTCATTTGCTCTTTTGTTGCACTTTCTAGTTTGTAGTGTTTGCTGTGTGCTGTTGGTGGAGACTCTTTGAACACATTAATGTGAAAAATTGGTCTCCTAAGAGAGCAAAGGCTGTGTTGCAAATACCGCAATTTGTGAAGAAAGTTTTGTTTTTCTTGCATGCCTCCATGGTGAATGAAGACTCCCAAAACAAATTTTTTGATGAATTGATGTAAAACAGGGCCATGTTTCACAACTGCGAAACTATATCAAAAGATCAATTTACAAACTCTCACAGTTGTGTGAAAGTCTGTAAACTGGTGTTTTGGTAAAGTTTTGCAGTTGTTAAACGTGGCCCACATTTACTCCAATGCATCAAGAATTTTCACCTTTTTTTGGATTCTTAGTTCACTGTGGGGGAATGTAAGAAAAACTGAGTTTTCTTCACAAATTCAAACTACCATGGGGTGAGTAATTGATATAAAAATGGTCCTTTTTTGAGTGAGATCGTCCTTTACCATATAGTTTTTATAAATAAGGCTGTTGGCTCGCCTCCAATTCAATTTAAAATCAGATTTACTCAGCATCTATAGACAATATAATTTTAAAAAATGGATCAAATACAGAACATAAACTACTAATCTTGAATTGAATCAGAGTAAATCAGATTTAAATTGAATCCTCACACGCTCACTCTATGGTCTGTTTGTCTTCTGAACTGTACCTTTTCTGACTCCCTCGTATGTTTTATAGCATCTAAAGGTCGGCGCGTTGAAGGACCCTCTACTTGACGATCTGGGTGACTTTAACAGGATGTGCGTGGCCATGAAGAAGATTGGTCTGGATGACACTGAGAAACTGGACCTGTTCAGGGTGGTTGCCGGCGTGCTGCATCTGGGCAACATTGACTTTGAAGAGACGGGGAGTTCTTCAGGTTAGACGGCTACTGTTTTATTGCAAATATTAACCACATTTAAGATTTTCAATACTTTGGTCTGGTAAAAAAAACAAATTGTATTCTTGGTGTTTGTTGGACTCTTATATTTGTTTTTCTCCTACCAGAGATAAGATAGACTTTGTCATACATTTTTTTCCCTGAAGAGGCCCACTCCACAACAGGGGTTCAAAGATGCATAGTAAAATCTTTTTTCACACAATTTTTGAGAAGCTGGCATCATCTTGTTTTTCTCAATAAATGTGAACTCATAGAAATCCATAGATAATTGTTACTGAATAGATCAATATAAAATACAGAAAAATAGATCTGCTGTCCTTGGGTGTCACTACTATTTAGTCCCAAAATGATGACAAAGAAAACCTCTGTTTCCCTGGTAACCATGATCCGTCTCTCATTATTTCTCTGGCTCGTTCTTTGTGTCTCTACAATAAAAGTCTCTGAGGATAAAATAAGTATACTTTGAAACTTTTCTTAACGCCAGTTTTTCGAAGTTTCTCCCTCACTCATATGCTGTAACTTACACCCACTGAACCTGAAGACCAGCTCTGAATCAGGCTGTTAATATCACAGCTAAAAGCTTTCACTCTTTATCTTCCCATCAGAGACTTTTTTTCTGATTTTTTTGTAGCTTTGCAGCTGTGTTCCCATTGTCTAGGAATTTAGAAAACATGTCTTATACAAAGGGAGAGAAATTATTTCACAAATCTTCAGAACCACAGATTCTGGTAAGGTTATTTTTGTGTGTTTCAGGTGGTTGCATCCTCAAGAACCAGTCTGGCCAGTCTCTGGAGTACTGTGCTAATCTGCTGGGTCTGGACCAGGATGACTTGCGTGTCAGCCTCACAACCAGGGTCATGCTCACTACAGCAGGGGGAGCCAAAGGAACAGTTATCAAGTAAGAACAACAGCACTCTTTAAAAGCACTTTAAAGATCTGTGACTCCTTGCAACTTCTTTTGTTACTGTTGACAAAAAATGATCCTCTTAGCGCCTTCAGAAGTCACTGTCAGAGTTAATGGCAATTGAACTCTGTGTGTGTGTGTGTGTGTGTGTGTGTGTGTGTGTGTGTGTGTGTGTGTGTGTGTGTGTGTGTGTGTGTGAAGACAGAAAATCCTCAATAGGTCTGAAAATAGCCAATAATCCCAGAAAGAGAGAGAGATTAACCAACTAGAATTTACCCGACATGGGCAGTAGCAGGGCAGTAGTTGCTGTATTTATTGGTGCTATCCTGCAAAGTTTAAGATGATCTGAAGTTAAATGCCCTTTATTATATGGTCTTATCATAAAGAGTATATGACTGATCTTATTCCTGTCTAAATCAATCAAAGCAAACTCCAATAAAAAAGGAACACAAATGCAAGGGGGGGGTTAGGGTTTTTTGCTTGTGAATAAGGTACTTGTACATGATTGTGTGGTTATTTCTTGCAGACTGAAAAGAGAATGTGTTGCAGTGTTATTGGCACTGCCCCTGTGTACTTTGGTGATGATGTGGCGTTTGAGTGATGGCGCCAGGTTTGATAGATTAATATTTCAGGAGGGCCAGATGCTGGCCTGGCCTGGAAGTGTTTTCTCCACATAAATAATGCAGCCTGTATCTGAGGAAGCAGGCGAGCATGGCTGCAGTACAGTAAAGGCCTGGTGTCTGGGGAGCAGGTGGAGCGAAGGGGGCCTGGCTTTGTCATTAAGTCCCAGACAGATCCACCCTATACCCCAGGGAGGTTCAGGGTTACAGAGGAGGGGGTGGTGGAGATGACTGAGGCTCAAACTAGTGTGCATATGAGACATTGCATTGAATAAAAATGCCTGTCACTAAGATGAAATCAAAGGATTGTATGAGCTTTTTAAGTATAAAACCCATAGTAAAATGGAGAAAAGACAGCTACTTTAGCCTTAGCATAGATGGATATTCCTGTTTTTAATGGGTATGGGTTTTTTTCTTTTTTCTCACGAGGGCTGAGCGGGTGGAATATCAAAAGAAAAACGGGTAATGATCTATCACAGCAAAGGACAGACCTTTTCGTTTAAATTCACCTTCCTCCCAGTTGGGACAGGTGAGTTGAACTCTGGGTCACTATGGAGCCGCACTTTGTCCTTACAGTCAACTCCGTTAAATAATTTAAAAATAAATTGTGTTAAAGCGTCATGAGAGAGTCTAGAAGAGTTCAAGGTTCACATTTTAGCTTTAATACCTCATCTTTGCTTCCGAAACCCTCATTTTAAAACAATCGCCTAGCTTGACGAGGGATCAAAAGGGGAACTATGCGGCAAAAAAGTGTCACATCAACACAGCGAAAGTTTTGCTGCCACGTGAAAATTGGGTTGATTAGGGGAAAAAATAAAAGAGAGAGGTTTAATAAGAGGCTAGCATGTCCCAGTTTCGGACCGTCTCTCACTGCCCTACTTTCTGTGTCCCTCCAGGGTGCCTCTAAAGGTGGAACAAGCAAACAATGCCCGCGATGCCCTGGCCAAGGCGGTGTACAGCAGCCTCTTCGATCATGTGGTCAAACGAGTAAACCAATGTTTCCCCTTCGAGACTTCCTCCAACTTCATCGGGGTGTTGGACATCGCTGGGTTTGGTAATATAATGCAGTTAGTGTTCAGTGTGTTGTGGAAGTTTCAACTTAAAGTTCCAGCGTGTAGGATTTAGGGGGATATACTGGCAGAAATGGAATATAGTATAAAAAGTATGTTTTCATTAGTGTATCATCACCTGAAAATAAGAAACATTGTGTTTTCGTTCGCCGGTCACTTCTACATAGGCAGTGGGTCCTTGTCTACAGAGATCACTATGTTGGATTGCCATGATTGTATGGTAGCCCAGATCAGACAAACCGAACACTGGCTCTAAATAGGGCCATTTGTGATTTCACATTTTTGCCTTTTTTTATTTTTCGTATTTTTGTGCTAGGTGAGCACATGTAGCAGGTGCTGGGCTAGCGACCTGTCTCTGACATGCCAAACAGTGTTGGAGTAACACTTATATGGAACATATTTTAGAGAGGGAGACATCTGTTAAGATAATGCGGCTCTCTCTTAAAACATCCTGAACAATGAACACTGAAGAAATTTTAACCAGAAGTTTCAGCTGGTTGTAATCTGCAATCCTCACCACTAGATACCGTAAAGGGATAATTTATGCTCGATATTAAATCCATCGTTTCCTTAAAGCTTATGGATCCAGACAAAACAGAGCAATACCACCATATGAAGACATAATAGAGTGACAGGAATTCTCCATCCACATTATAATGTGTTTAATGGCTTCAGACCAATGCCGTCTACAATGCTGCGTTTGTTAAAAGGTACATTATTACAAACTCTTCCACCGTCGATTTATTAAATGTTGTCTTAAACTTTTGACTCTAGTCAAAAGTAAACTAGACACTCTGGTCTTTTGCCATCTAGTGGATATATCTATGCCATTATAAAGAATGCGTGAAAGTATGAGGGTAGTGACGTTTACAACTCTTGAGACAGATGTATCTCTTTTCATAAGTAAGTGGAAATGAGCCTTAAATCCCCCTGAATCCTAAGTGAAGATTTAGCCCAACATTGCGTAGCAGAACTGAAAAAATGTGTTTCTGCAGCTTTCTAGATTGACTGCAATTTGCACTTTTTTCATTTTATTTAAAATTCAGGCTGCTAAAGAGACACTTGTCTGTGCAGCATGTTTCTTAATATAAGTACCCTAATGCATACACACACACACACTTCATTACCAGGGCTCCTGCTTCAGAATTAATTTCCCCCGACTGCATAATTAACATAGGCTTTGCAAAAATGTTCATTTTGGAAAATTAATTGAAATATATGACTTTTCTGCTTCTTCTGTTTTTTTCCCTCCTCTTAGAGTATTTTGAGCACAACAGCTTTGAGCAGTTTTGTATCAATTACTGCAACGAGAAACTGCAGCAGTTCTTCAACGAGCGTATTCTCAAAGAGGTAGGTGAGCAGTGAGCAGATCAACGTGATTTGGTGTGGTTTACGTCTTTATACCAGGAAACCTACCGTGTCACGTCACTTAAAACTTACACACTCCTTCACAACGAGGAAGCGTTTGGCACACTCTTTCACTCTCGTGTCTGTTTTCTCACTTATATTTTCCCCTCTCCTGCGCTCTCTCATTAGAATGCTAATTTCTCAAGGGACACGATGAGACGTGTTTCTCTCCTGTGATCTCTTAACGTTATTCTCTTCCAAGGTCTCCAATTAATGCGCCACAATTCTGGTTTAAGCCTCATTCTCATTAATTGTGTATTGTCGGTTTGGTGTTTTTTGTTTGCTTTTTAAGGTGGATGATGTTATGAAGCCACTTAGAGAAGTGTAAACTAATTTTTCATTTGTGGCCTCTTCTATGCAGGAGCAAGAGCTGTATCAAAAGGAAGGCCTGGGAGTGAATGAGGTGCATTATGTTGACAACCAGGACTGCATAGGTAGGCTTATATCAACTTCCTCCCTCCTTGCACCCTGTTGATACTAAAACTCCACAGCTTTAAAATTTACTATTTCCCTGAAAAATAAAAAATAACTCAAATTTACCTGCAGCACTAGCTCATTCATTTTGGTTTTGCCTAAGGCTCTCAGGTTACTGGTCCTCCTTTTTTTGAAGCCCTATGCAAAATACTTGAAAGAAAAATAGATCCAAATCCTCTTACAGCCATTTTTAGTATTCAGTGTGAGGACAATCATCTCCCCAAGGTACAGTCAAATTGCATTGCTTACATCACTCTTAGCCAGAAGACTCATATTACTTAATTGGAAGCAGGCTACCTCCCTCACACCCCCACCTCCTGCTTTAAACACTGGATCAGAGATACAATACCATTTTTTAAGCTAGAAAAGATAGGACTTGCTCTATGAGGTCCCGAGACAGCCAATTTGATCAAGGTTGCAAGATGTTGGATTTTTTGCCAATATCTGATATGCTGATACAACAACTCATTTGGCCCATAAGAAGTACAGACAGATATATACATTTTTTCCCTGCCTCATTTTGTGATCATTTAGTCTAAAAACAAAAAAACGTCATCCTACTCTATTGGTTTGTGATATCACAAAAAATCAGCATATTTGCCGATTCCCATATTTCAGGATGACAATGACGTGCCAATATTATCATGTGTCCCTAATTTTAGCAGTGTATGGCAGGCTGTCATTACATATCTGCTTGAGCAGCTATGAGGTTGTAGTACTGTTTCTTTTCAACGTTTGCTATAGAATTTTATTCTAAATCACAGGCCTGAGCACACACCTTCTCTATAACTGTTAATATTTATATTCATCTTTAAATGTTGTTCGTATGTTTTTATTATGGGTATATATATTTTTAACTTAAAGGTTCAGTAAGTAGGATTTTGGGGGATATATAGCTACAGAAATCGAATCCAATATATTAAGTATTTTCTTTAGTGTTTAATCACCTAAAAACAAGAATTGCTATGTTTTTGTTACCTTAGAATGAGCCATTTATATCTACATAGTAATGCTGTGCCAGACTCAAAATTATGTCCATCCAATCAGATTTGGCTGCTCAATACAAATATTCAACTGTTCGTTCCTTTTTTAACATGAAGAGTTTATGAGTTTGAACAGGGTTCTATATGATGTTTAGGGTGACAGTGACGTTCATTTAATACAGTAAACAAGCTAACAACACTAACAATAAATCAGAAATGTGCAACAACAATTTCTGCAGACACTATCAAACAAAAGCCAGAGACCGCATCGTGTTAAGTTGCTGTAAGCTGTAAATTTATCACCTCTACGTAGACGGCAAAAGGAAATGTTAGCTTGAAGCCTGATGGGGCCTCTCTTCCTGCGGGCAGCCTCCATGTCCACAGCAACCTGTACTTAAGAGCAGTGTGAAAGTGAGGAGCGCTCACTCTGCAGCTAAATCTTGCAGCTAAATAAATAACATTTCACCGATAAGAGGCCAGTTTCAGATTACCGAAATCAGTGTTAAAGCTGTGTCTGAGTATGTGTATTGATATCTGCATGTATATGCACTATGGGTGTTCTTTGGAGGGGAAAACTGGAGCATCGAGTGACACTCAGGGACATCATTAAGGTGAAGTGTGGCCTTTGAGGGCTTCTGCAAGCGCAAATGTGGCTGTCTCTTTAGCCCACACACTGCAAGTGCACTGACGTTGGTTCAAGTGTAACGTCAGCTTACCAGCATGGCATTCATTTGGGCCATTTCTTGTGCTCTGGGCTACACGTCAGAACAGCGAAAATACACCTGTCAGGGGGACAAAAATACCAACTTCTCATTATCCAAGGAGATGGCATATCCATGTGTCTGAAGGGAGCAGGCGTAATGAGTATTTGTGGGTTTTATGGTCTCTTTTGTGCATCGGGAAGCCTGGCGAAATAACACTCCCTTGTTTTTGTTGTGTCTGTCCTCGAGTGAATCCTCGAATTAATGGGATGAAATAGTCAGTGTATCAAGGTGAAGCAGTTTGATTTGTATTTCAAAGGCTGTGATTATTCAGGTGCGAGGTTAACTGACAGCCGTGAATAACATTTATGACTTGCAAATGACCGTTTGGGTTGGCCATTAATTCACTCATCAATCTTCAGGATTTATGCACAGGTGCTTGTGCATGCAGATTTTTTTTTTTTTGAGGTCCTTGGCTATTAGATTATATTCCAAACAGCATGCTGCATGAATAATTCAGAAATATGGTTAAATGAGCATCCTGATGAGCATGTTTTGTGCCTTGAATATTCACATCCAGAAACAGTAAACAGTGAAAATTTCCAATAAATGTCATAAACTGAATTGTTTAGTGCTTTTATAACTTTTGTATAATAATGACCACTGTGGTTCCCATCTCACCCATTCCTAAATACCTCAGCAGGGATTTTTTCTGTTTGTTGTTGCCCGTCAGTATGTCTAAAAGCATGTGATGCTGAACTTGATGAAGTACTTAAGGTTATGTTGTGGCATCCTAGGCATTACTTTTCATGCTGGAGCTTCGCTGCACATTATAAAGCAGTACTCAAAATAATACTGAGGATTTTCAACCAGATTTGTATCATAACAATATGGGTAGTATATGTAAATAAACTATGGTGAACTTCCTTCAATCTTACCAGTGTCTAGATCTCCCAGCTCAAATCTGCCAGATTTTCTCTGGCTCTACGGCTGTTGCCTGTACTGCATATAGTATTTCCTTATCAATTATGAATTATTATTAGATTGTTTGTTACAACCCCTGCCACCAAATTGTTTCCTATCTTAATAAGAACAAGCTGGCACTACGTCATCCACCAGTGGGCTCATTTATTTGACCAGGGTGGTGCATTTTGGTAGTTGTAAGTTTTTCTCTGTTTTCTCTGTTATATAGCACCATTGTCATAAGTACTTGCATGTGTACTGCATATACAAGTTTTATGAAAAAAAAAATCTTTCCAGCACTGTAATACATCCTTAAAGGCATACTGTCCAGAATATCCCAATACTGTTTGTAAATACGCTCACAAGCAAAAGTCATCAACCCCCCAACACAAAACATACGAAGATAAAAAATAGAAGCAGAATCTCTGCAGAAAAATCACCACCACACACTTCTAGTGTGACATAAGTGATGAATGAGAGGGATTGCTTCTATATAGATCTATAATTGTTTTTCTAGGAAAATCCTGCTCGGTATATCTTTAAATCTGAATCATAATAATGTTGCTGATACATATTTAATTGTTGTTTCCAGACCTAGTGGAAGCAAAGCTGGTGGGAATTCTGGACATTTTGGATGAAGAGAATCGTCTCCCTCAGCCCAGCGACCAACACTTTGCACTGGCTGTTCACAGCAAACATAAAGACCACTTCAGACTGACGGTCAGACCTCTTAGCTGTGCTCTCTGTGCCTCTCCCTCCCTCTCTCGTTCTTATTCTCTCTCTCCGTCTGCTTTTTGCCTTCCCTCCTGTATTCTCCTATTATTCTCTTTCTTTGTGCACGAAGTTCTTTTGTGAGACGTGATGTGGTGATGTAACCGCACACTGGTTTTGTCATTG
Source organism: Plectropomus leopardus (assembly GCF_026936395.1). NCBI lineage: Eukaryota > Metazoa > Chordata > Actinopteri > Perciformes > Serranidae > Plectropomus > Plectropomus leopardus. The sequence goes on along the minus strand of NC_142189.1, from coordinate 16,250,874 downwards.
TGATCATTTTTACTCTCTCTGTTCGTAACAGCAGTTTGGTGAATGACGCACAGTCTCAATCCCCCCTTCTGTCTCTGTCATTGTTGCTATTGTTTGTCACTCTGCCTGTATCTCTGCAAGCATGAAATCCGTTTAGAAATGAAGCCTTGACACCAATTCAAGCTTAAGATTAGAGTTGGCTGGCTGCAGCCACACTCCACTGCAGGGAGAGTTATTGCTCAAATAAGGACTACTCTATACATTTAATAGGCTGAAAGACATTAATCTTAATCTAAAGTGCTTAAATATGCTGTAAGCTAACATTTCTGCTATACAGCTTTCACACTTTAAGAGTAATTTATTATGGTTCCCCTCACTGATGAAGCTAATGGAGCTTAAAAATACTTGGTGCCCCTGCTTTTTTCTTTCTTTAAGTGTTTTTGGTAATGGATTTTTGGGTTCCTTTGTAATACTTGAGCCAGATAAAATGAATGTAGCATTGAAAATGTCCTTATTATTTCCTTGCAAGTAAACATGTGAAATAACTACAAATTACCTTGTACAGAGTTTTTGAGAATACACCCATATTTATTGCAAGATTCTGGCTTTTCTGCTGGATTTCACTGCATTTATGGATTGAAATGTTTCACTCTTCAAACCAGCCCTCCTGATTCAATAGTGGTGTGGATAAACATGATTCTGCTGTAGAGACGGTGATGGATAGGATTAGAGGGAAATCAATATATATGTGTTTTAGCACTGTCATTACATTCGATTTGCTTTCTCCCTCTCCCACTTAGGTTCCCAGGAAGTCGAAGCTGACCATTCACAGGAATCTGCGGGATGACGAAGGCTTTATCATCAGGCACTTTGCCGGAGCAGTCTGCTATGAAACGGTTATTCTTAACACAGAGCTTATGATATAGGGATGTTGAGGCTGGGTGGTACTCACATTCACACACTACCAGTTACATAAGACAGTGAAGTAACTTACAGTTAATGCCAACTAAAGCTCACTAGTCAATACAGAAAATCTAAGTCAATCAGTTAATCGTCTTATTATTACAGCTAAAATATGATGCCCTCGTATGACTGTCACAATGCATGGAGTGCGCTATAAATTAGCGAGGCTCCCTTTCTGTAAATATGCCACAGCTGAGCAATGCCTGAGCAGTGCTGCTTGCACTGGTGATATGGCTGCTCTTATATGTTAATGCCGAAATGAAAAACAAAAGGCTCTGCAATGCACATGCTCAGCTCATGCAGGCAGTGTGAGCCGAAGTCTCCAGATTTATTTCCGCTGCTTTCCACCATTTTCTGCTCTTTTTTGGTTACTCTTTCGTTCACTTTTACCCTCATTCATTTGATAAGCTCCACCAAGCAGAACCATGAAGTAGTAAGTCTGGTAAATCAAAATGGTAACAGGCCAAATGTGGGGGATGTTTAGATATTTTAATGAAAATATCAATATTTGGCGCCAGTATATCGATAACATCTTGCAAGAGGAAGTCTCGTGATATATCACAATATTGATGTTTTGTCCCACCTGTACTATACACATATACATATCTGCCTCTAATCCAAACATCAACACTACCTACCTCATCTCATCTAAACTCTGCACCCGGTCTCTCATCAAATCATCACATACATCATCACCTTTATGTTATAGTTCGCATGTCTGCTCGTTACATCTTTCTTATTAATGTTCTATGTGTGTTTGTATGTGTGTGTCATTCTTTTTGTCACATATTTTTTTACCAAGAAAGAGAAAATAACAAAAACAATAATAAGTTGCTTTAACATAAATGTATGCATTTGCATGTGTTCGTCCACAGACACGGTTTGTGGAGAAGAATAACGATGCCCTCCACATGTCCCTGGAGAGCTTAGTGTCTGAATCGAAAGACAGATTTGTTCGAGAGCTGTTTGAGAACTCAATCACCAACAAAGACTCCAAACAGAAGGCGGGGAAACTCAGCTTCATCAGCGTTGGTAACAAGTTCAAGGTCAGAGTTAACGTTAAAATTTGTCATTTTTGATTGTTAGTCCCTGAACATAAATAGAATTGAATACAATTTGCTAGTTTATACTTTGAAATTTCACTGTCACAAATAAAAATAAGCAAATATACTTTTATTCTTTCGTATTAATAATTAATATACTGAATTTAAGAAACTTAGATGCTACAGTATTTTATGTTATTGTAGTTTCTAACATCTTTTATTGTCAGTGACATGTAAATTGAATAGCTTTATCTTATTCTATACACTTTATATAGGCTTTGCCTAACTGTAAAATATGTAGTCCAAATTAAAAATAGAACATGTTAAATTTGATACTTGGTTGTCCAGGGAAAATCATGTAGCTGCAATAATGTAGACTTACTACTGGGAATACATTAATTTGCTGCTCAACAGTCTTGTTTAACAATTTAAAAGTGAAGAATTTCGTTAGATATTTCTCAGCACTCTTTATCTTTTAAGCTTCTTTCCAGACTTTTCTAACTATAATCTCTTGACCTCTTCCACCTTTCCACTCTTCATTCCATCCCTTGTTCTCCTCCGTATTCAGGGTTTCCCTCTTAGATTTCCCTCAGCCTCCCACGTTTTTCCTCTGAGAAAACCTTCCTTGGTGGATAAAGCTGGATAAAGTCAGCTTGAGGTATAATAGAGAGGAGTGAGAAAACAGGAGGAGTGAAAAAATAGAGAAAGAAAGAATAAAACACTCCGGCTTTCTCACAAAAGTTTGCTGAGCAAGCCAGAAAATACACAACTTTAAGCTGTGTGTCTTATGTTTCAGCATCAACCAAAAAATAAAACCCCAGCCTCGGACTCCAACGGTTTCTTTGCAACTAATGTAGCTTCTTTGCTTTCATCACTAATGCATCAGACATGGCCTGAAGCACAAAGATGATGTGTGAGTGTTTCAGAAAGCCTCTAATAACTAGAATTTGTTATAGACAGAGGAAATGTGGTCTTATTTTCAATAGCAGGAAATATGTTAAGATAAATATATACTGTCAAAATGAGCAGCCTGAGAGATGTGATGTGAAATTTAAGATTCTTGTCAAGGTCTGTAATTTCATCCACTTAAACACAGACAGTGTTTGCGTCTTTGTATTATTAGATCTCAGTGCTGAATTCGATACAACCGACCACAACATGTTCCTAGACAGACTGGAAAACTGATTTTGACTTTCTTGCACAGAATCAAACTGGTGGGAGGCCTATTTGAAGGACATAAACTATGTTTTGTTTATCTGTGCTTGCACATCTGTGCATACAAAAATTACGTGGAGTCCACCAGGGTTCCATCCTGGGGCATCTTTTATTGAAGATGAAAAACAACAACACAACAAAATACTCCATCATAATTATACAGATGATATACTTATTTATATAACACTATTAGCAGCGTAGAAACATGACATGAAGTCCCAAACAGCTCCATTCTGAGGCCTCTTCTATTTAGCATCTACATGTTCTCAAGAGCACAGATCACGTTAAACAACCACACCAAATATCTTTTCATATCTTTTCTTTTCAACGATCAGCTTTAGTTTCTAGCATTAAAGGCCACAAAAATCTCGGTGTAGTCGGGGACCGAGAACTTTATTTTAACATTCACATTAAGACAATTCCAAAATCAGCTTTCTATCACCCGAAGAGTATATCAAGAAATAAAGGAAAAAATTGTCCATGCATTTATCTTCAGAAGGCTCAACTACTATAACGCTGACCAGACGGCTGTAGGTGTTTCAGATTGTCTGGGACAGGTCTGCTTTACTTTGTTTTATTCCTTTTAAATCCTAAGCATGATAATATTTTTTTATTTTATTTTACTTATTTTTTATTTTGCCTCATGTTTGTTTTAGATCTTGTCTTAATGCCCTTCATGCACTTTTAATTTCCTTGTTATTGCAGAATGCTATACAAATGCAGTGCCTTGCCTTTGTCCTGGCATGACTGTTAGCTCTGGTTGCTCCCTTCCCTTCCTCATATAAAATGTCCATTCAGCCTACCTTCATTGTAAATGTTATAAATAAACCAATAAGCATTAACTGTCATCTACTTGCACACACAGACCCAGCTGAACCTGCTGCTGGAAAAGCTTCGCAGTACTGTAAGTAAAATATCAGTAAAAAGTCAGTTCTATCTGGTACTTTCCTGCCCAGATCAATCACTACTTATAACTCTTTGCATGCACAGGGCTCCAGTTTCATCCGCTGTGTAAAACCCAACCTGAAGATGGTCAGCCACAAGTTTGAAGGAGCTCTGATTCTCTCACAGCTGCAGTGCTCAGGTAGGACCAGAAACAGGCACAAACCTAGCGGCCCATATTGTCAGGGGGTGCCCTGAACTTCGACTGCAAAATGTCATTCAAATTAACATGTACTTACCACAAAGAGACAAAAATGACTACAAAGAGAGGCAAACCAGCGACAAAGAGACAAAAAGAGACTCACAACAACTACAAAAAGGGGCAAAACAACCACAACGAGACACAAAATGACTACAAAGAAAAACAAAATAATCACAGAGACTAAGGCACTGAGAGTTAGATTACAACAGCAAAGAGATGCATGACAAAAACAAAAAGAGGCTGAAAAGCTATAACGTCTGTGTGCCTTGCTCCTTATTCAGAGAGGTAGTGCATGTCTGTGCTCAGGGGCCCATTGTCTCAAAATCTGCCCATGCATTAAATACAGGAGATGGATGACAATACTAAAACATGACATATTTCTATATATTAATATGACAAGAACCTCAGTATGTGAATTGTATTGGACCTTTCTTCAAAAAGGAAAGCCTTGGGTTTTGAAGAAATGCAGGATGTAACATTTCTTTCCACTACCTCCCACAAAGGTTGAATTATGTTAAAATGTAGTGACTGAAAAAACCTTTGGAGGCCCTTGGCTTTATATATTATACTATAGTTCACTGCAGTTTGTCCTTGTTTGGCACTGTACAACATCATAAATGTTTAGACAGTTTTCTTGTCACATTACAAAACTTTGATGTTTTTATAAATGTGTTACACCTTCACTTGGGGCATGGACTATGATGGAAGTGGACATCTGTTTATTCTTCATGTTCCTTCACAACGCTAAATTATGTATTTTGACGTCAATGCATAGTGCCACTGTGATTGATGCTGAAATTAATATGGCCCTGCAACAGCCTTTGTGATTACATTAAAGTTACATAGTTAATCCATGCATTGCATTCTCACTTGCATGCACACACAAACACACATCAGACATTAATTAGGTGTCAGGAATGAAACAGAACAGTGTATATTGAGTGTAACCTAACAGATTTCAGGTTGTTTTTCAAGTGCTTAATGTTCCTCTGATAAACTGACAGTAGTTCACCTTTGACTGTGTGTAATGTTATTCCTCAGGTAATCCTGTTTCTCTTCAATAGCCCTTTATATGTCAAGACCTCTTTTCCTTTCTTTATGTGTTTTTCTTGATCAGGCATGGTGTCAGTGTTGGATCTGATGCAGGGGGGTTTCCCCTCCAGAGCCCCCTTTCATGAGCTCTACAACATGTATAAACAGTACATGCCTGACAAGCTCACACGCCTGAATCCACGACTCTTCTGCAAGGTGGGATTACAGAAATTCTTCTTTTTTAAAAAAATATAGAATATTTTTGTGTCACTGAATGTGAATTTATTCCTCTATAGGCTCTGTTCAAAGCCCTGGGACTAAATGACAATGACTTCAAGTTTGGATTGACAAGAGTGTTCTTCCGCCCAGGGAAGGTACAGAGACGTCAGCAGAATCATGAAACATTAATGTTGCAGATCATCGTGCATAACTTTACAAATATGCCATGAATTACAGCTTAATATGTGTTTTTGTGTATGTGTGTGTGCATCAGTTTGCAGAGTTTGACCAGATCATGAAGTCTGATCCAGACCACCTTGCAGAGCTGCTAAAGAAAGTCAACACGTGGCTGGTTTGCAGCCGCTGGAAGAAGGTCCAGTGGTGCAGCCTGTCCGTCATCAAACGTGGGTTGAATCGACTGAACAGAACTTGTGATGTGTAACTCAAGCAGCCTAAATACTAACTATTTACCGCCTGGTTGGCTCAGTGGATAGAGCGGCGCCCCATATACAGAGGTTGTATCCTCACCGCAGTGGCTGTGGGTTCGATTCCGGCCTTGACCCTTTGCTGCATGTCGCCCCCTCTCTCTCTCTCCCTTTCACACTTTAAACTGTCCTGTCCATTAAAGGCAATAAAAGCCCCCAAAAATAATCTTGAAAAAAAGACCATTACATATGCCCACATATCAGTACATCAAAAGAGTTAAAGCTGCACTGCAGTAGGCTTTAACTGCCTCAAAATTAAACCTTATCAATACATAAAAGTTGTTGGTCTTCAATTTTCCTGACAGTATGACAAAAATTCTGAGAACATTTTATCATTAATTTCAAGAACATGCAATTGCAGCAAACAGTGTTTTAGTTGTATATGTCAACATAAATGCGGTCCCCATTCAATATTCATATAGTAAAAACTAAACAAAAATGATCTCTCAGTTTGGTTCAGTTTGGTTTGTAAACAACAATCATACTGAAATTCAGATTCTAAATAAAATATAAGAATACTTGTTCGAAAAGCAGATTCTCAAATCATTTTTGAGAATACTTGTTCCTCCTATGAATTAGTCTCTCCATGGGCGCACTGGAGGACGTCCAGGCACGTTTAATTATTTTATTTTATTTTTTTAAATACCCGGAAGTTACTGTAAATAAACATTGAGATTCTGTCTATAGCCAGATGTAATATTTGTGTGTCTGTCATCATGCTGCCATATGCCACTCAGTCAGAGTCAGTCCTTTCAGAGAGGTGATGCCAGTCTCCAATACTGTCCATATCTACATCGCACGAGACCTTCACACAAAAACTGCAGATGAAGTTTGAAAAAAAAAAAAAGAATAATTGAAGAAAGGCCAGTAGCACAAGTTATTTTTCTTGGTCGGTCATTTCACTTTCCAGTGCATGATGTATAAGATGCTTTGTCATTTCCTCACAGTTTTATTATTTAGCTCTGATGGCTATACTAAATCACATTTCACGCATTTCCATTCATTCTGAATATTTAGAGCTGCAGCCTCTAGCAATATGGAATAGTACTCTAAAAGCAGTTCCTTGAACCATTACGCTCTATGCCAAGTTATTGATTCCCACCATTTAACAAAGTGCACGCTGGCTTCTGCTTATTTGTGTGGGATGCATCAAATGAAATTACATTAGTTATAAGAGAACGCTGCCTATGCTTGACCACACATTTTTTTGCATAAATGACCTGAGGAAATGTATGTCCCTGGTCCCTGGTCATTTATTTCCTTCAACACCTCACCTTATTATCGCGCTTTCGTTTATGTGTGTGTGTGAGAGTGTGAGGGAGATAAAGTGTATGTAAGACATTCTGCACTACTTGATTTTGTGCCTGATCAATTTTACCCTTTATAGCAGTTCATACATAGCTGAAACATTGGCTGTAGCATGGTTCTGTAGCATTTTAAATTTTATCTTTAAAAGTTAAGTTCTTGTTATAATGTTTTGTATCATATATTATACATGTAAGTTTCTTCTAGGGTTTTTTTTTTTGTCTTAATTAAAGAGACAAGGTGAAGAGAAGTCAGATAATGAGAGGGGAGAGAGTGATGGGGGCTGACAGGCAATAAAGGTCTTGTAACTAGGGATGTCGTGATCAAGTTTTTTTGCCCCCAATCCCACTCTGAGTCATTGATATTGAGTATCTGCCGATACTAAGTCCTGATCCAATACTTTTATTTACCTGGATAACACAACTGCAGAGTGCACACTTCAGGTGTTATAAAGTTATTAAAATCAATGCAGTGTATATGATTGCCACATTAATAGCTTTACAAAAATAAAAAAGTAAACAGACTCAAAATATTTTTAAATGGCTCTTATCACAATGCCAATGAGCGTAGTTTTTGTTTTTGTAACAAATCAACAAATTAACAAAGTGGCGTGTCTTCAGAAATTGTTCACAAATCCACTTAGTGCAGAATTGTGATAAAAGTATAGAACACAAAATAATGTGATTACAATTCCACTAAAACAGTACTTTTATAGCTGGACTTTAACATTCACAGTCACAAAAAATAATAATTGGTCACAAAGCTGCTCATTACAGCCTAAAACTAGTTCAATAAAAATAACAACATTTTTTTTTGTTTCAATTCAATTCCACTTTAGATGGTGTAGCAGCTTAAGTTGAACATGAAAAAAAATCAGCTTCTACTTACTAGAATGGCAGCATTACAATAAAACCGGAATATCTGCCATAAATTATGCTCTCCGTTTATGACACCTGATGTAAACAAAGGATTGTGCGGGGCTCATGCTCAAAATAACGGATCCTGATCAATTAAAAAATGCCTCAAGCCCCATACCGATCCTTCTGATCAGGACATCCCTACTTGTTACAGTTCATAAAAGGCAGCATTTTTCTACATCTTTATTTGAATCCTCTCCCTTTTTCTCTACTCTTCAACAGTTCGGAACAAGATGAGTTACAGAGCTCTGGCCTGCATTAAGATTCAGAAGACTGTCCGCATGTGGTTGTGTAAGAGGAAGCATAAGCCACGGTGAGTCTCCTCCTGGCTCTGTGCCAAACACACACACACACACACACACACACACTCGCACAGCCTCACAAACATTCATCATTTTTACTGTCTTTCTGTTTGTCTGTGCCCTTTGCTCTCTTATTTTTCCTCTCACCCAGAAGTCTTTTGTGCTTTTTATTTAAACTGATTCACGCTTGGTGGGTTTTGATGGCTTCACCCACACTGTGCATTTAGGAGTTCAAATCAATCTTTGAAAGTCATCTGCGGAGAACTGATGTCTCACTGTACCGCTTTGGGAAATGCCGCATGTCTTTCTGTATTGGGTTGCTTTTGGAAAAATGGCCTTTGTGGAGGCAGCCATCCAGATGATGAGTTTTTAGAACTTTTTTTTTTTTTTTAGAATCTGATTTTGATTGTGATTGCCAGTCTATGTATGTATGCATGAGAATATAAATCTTATAACAGCATTTAGGTCAAAATGAGGAGTGTAATTCCAAACTATAATTTATCTACTTTGTAAGATGTTAAAGGTCATAATTTGCGATGTATTTCAGAGTGAACCAGAATATGCGGTTAGGATGCAGTTATGAGGGGGATTTAAAACAGACAGTGGGCATGGCTCAAGGAATCACGAGTTCAGAGCTGTAAAAGACTGTTGGCTTCCACCTACGACTCCCTCATCTGCATTATTGTCAGGAAGTGGAGCACGGGGGAAAAATTGGTCAGTTAGAACACAACCACGCTGCCTTGGATACATAAACAAAGTTTTTGTCAACTGTGATCCAAACACACCACCCTGACCCACTAAATTGCTCTGCTAGCTTCTGTGACTCACTAGCGGACAGTCGAATGTGTTTCTATACCAAAGTTGTTACAGTTAACTAAATGACACTAAAAACTGAAACTAGGTGTGACACATTTTAGTTAACAGGAATAAAAATTTAAAAAGGATAATCAAAAAATCTTCTTATATTCTGATCTGTGTGGCGTTAATGCAAGAGGTATTTAGGAAATCATTTTAAAAAACAGATATTATTGGGGCTCAGTAGCTCACTGTGTCCTCGCCGCAGCAGCCGTGGGTCCGACTGCGGCCTCAGCCCTTTGCTGCCTGTCACCCCCTCTCTCTCTCCGCCTTTAACTTTAAGTCTGTTCTATCCATTAAAGGCCAAAAGTCCAAAAAAGAATCTTATAGAAATAGATATTATCAGTTTTTGGAGATTTTACAATGCGACATCTGAAAAAATGGTTCATTATACCCTACTTCCCGTCTTAGCATTTTAAAACTTTTGAAAGATTGATTTAACACATTTTAACGCCAATTAAGGCCTTATTTTAGATGAATTAATTTAATGCTTTTTATGACTTTTTAAGGATCTGTGGGAATCCTGTGAACAATTACCACAAGATACAAAATTTGAATTACAAAATGTATTTTTTATTTCTCTGTAACTTAACTATTTACTTCACTTTTTATGATCAATATTGCCAGTGGAAGTAAAGAGTCCAGATTTACTCTGACTATACATTCACTTTCGTTTTAGAATGAGCTTTGTGCGTTTGGTGTTTCATGTCACTATATTTTGGGGAGGGGGGCGGTTCTGCATCATAGCTGCAATTTTGCTTGCCCCCAGTTGTTACCTTAAGTCCCCAGGAACATCCTGAACACAGCAAAACAAAAAACAAAATAAGAAAATACAAGTAGAGGTTAGAGTCTGCAGATAAATACACTGCCACTTGTAGGGGGTCATAAGTAATGACTGAGCGGGATGACTTCTGTATAATTATGTTGTTTTTTAGTTTCACAGTATACCTTTATTCACTTCTATTGTCACCTCTGTTAAGCATTTTTCAGTGAAACATGTGACTTGCTCATTTGTTTATAGCGCATTCATGTAAGTTTGCATTTTTCACTTCTTTCATAGTATCGATGGCATGGTGAAAGTTCGAAATCTGAAGAAACACATGGAGCGGTTCAACAAGGTGGTGAGCGGGCTGACAGAGGGCAAGCAGGAGATGGCCAAACAGGTTCAGGAGCTGGCGGCCTCCATCGATGCACTGTTTGCAAAGATAAAGGCGAGTCTGTGTTCACCTCTTTCATGTTACCCGGCTATTATTGCTCTGGTGATTCTAAAGCTGCTCATGTCAAGTTTTTTTTCAGGTGCTTTGAGCACGGTGGTACAGTGTGAGCAATGAAACATTTTGCTGTTTGTCTTTGAACGTGTTTATCTGGGGAAGATATTTCAGAGCACATACTTTGCTTTGAGCATGACTGCCTCAGATTTATACTGCTCTCTGCATTCACACCTGTAGCTCCATGACACAACCAGTCTGTTGCACACTATGCCCTTTCCAAAGTGCGCTATGCCCTTTTCTCTTTCCTTCTCTCAGAATCAATAATTTCAATCACCTCCGGATAAAAAAGAAGAGCTAGGTGAAGAAGAAGTCCTCTCCTCTCCAATAATATAATTTAGAGGGGCTGTTTTGCTAAATGATCAAACTTGGTTAGTGAAATCCCAGCTCTCCCTGTGCAATAAGCAGCCGCCTTATTGGACCTTATAGGTAGGGCAAATCATCAGAAGCACATCCACATGATATCTGGGCTCTGTCTCCCAAATAGTGTTAAATTTGTCCTCTGTAGTTACCTGTATGCATTCAACAGGTGTGATTAGGGTCCTCTCGGGCTATCTTGATTGACAGTGACCCCCAATCAGCCTTTCCCACTCCCCCATCGTCCTCTGTTAGCATATTAGCAGCCCCACTGTCGGCACTCATGGCGTCCTGAGTGCTTAGAAATTGCTCCTGGCGCGGCATCTCTAAATGAATAATGCATGAGATGCTGATGGCTGTCATTCAGACCTCTATGCGTTGGGGACAAGACCCTGTCATCTTCCCTCCCCATGTCACTGTTAGAGACTCACTCTAATGAATCTTCACAATACGGTGACCTCCTCTCCCCCCGCTGATTGTCTGACAAGTATAGCGGGGAATTGAGCATTGTGGCTGCAGTGTGCAAGTGACAGTCACGGTGTCTGTCAGTGTCTTCCCTCGTTGCCACATGGGAAGTCTGTGTCAATGCTGGAGTGTGTGGTGAGCCAGGCTATAAGTGCACTTGCTGTCACACCTCCAAAATGTTCCCTCATCTCATTGAAAGCACAAAATGTTATTCTGACAATAAACACTTAATATTAGGTTTAGACTGGTTTAAAAATTTTTTCAAAATGATTTGATATTAAGAGCCTTAGACCAGTGTACTGAACTTAATGCACTCAGCAGTCGTTCCCAGGTGGAACATGATGAGCATACGAGCGTCCAACTATCATCACATTACGTCAAGTAACATTGGAGCTCTTTGTTTGCACTGAATACATTAAATATGCACCTCTGTCACATCTTGACAACAAACTACATAAATATTAGCTGTGTGTTTGACATCAGACTGGAGATGCAACCACTTAAAGGATGGGTGAGGAGCCTACTTGCGATCTCCCTATGTTTGTAAAATTACGATGTCACAGTTTACACCTAAGTTGTTTTTTTGTCGTGAAATAAGGAGGCATCATATAGATAATTCCTCAATTTTCTTTTATGAATCAGCTGATCCTTATCCATCGCAGCACTTAAAGGGAACAACAGGTCACCTATAAATAGAAACAGGCCGTCCAACACAAGTTCAGCTCATCACACACAGCGTGTGTGTGGCTGTGCTGGGTTCATGGCCTGTCAGACCCTCTTGGCTTCATTAGTCCATTGATTACATACGCAGTACAAGTTGGATGTAGCACTGTGATGCTGTCAGCACAGGTGGCTGACGTAGGCTACTTTTGAATTTACGAAAAGGTGTCATAATGACAAATGTCACTTCAGCTTGTTTCCATGAGATCAAACCATTTTAAGCTCGTATACTGCACCAGACAAGCAAAACTGGAAATCTACCCAAGTCTATTATAATGGTGTTAAAAGCAACTCATGGCTTTGAGAATCGATTGAGTTTTTGGATAAAGAAATTAAATTATTTCTTAATTTTATGACCATGGCCTCCCATGCTGATCTTTCTCTTGACCTGTAGGCCACAGTGATGACCCGCAAAGAGATTGACACGGAGTACCAGGTGTTGGTGAAACGCTCCGAGCAGCTGCTCTCCTCAATGCAAAAGAAGAAGCAGGAGGAGGAAGAGATCGAGAGGCTGAAACGCATCGAGGAGGAAATGGAGAAAGAGAGGAAGAGGAGAGAGAAGGAGGAGGACCGACGCAAACAGGAGGAAGAGGAAAGAAGAATGTAAGTGATGAAAAAGTGGAGGGATTGTCGGTTGAAATTTAAGCACATGTAAAGGTTTGAAAGCACAAGCTGTCTGTCAGTCTTAGTAAGGATTTCTTTTCCTCAAACATTTCAGGAAAACAGAGATGGAGCTGAAGAGAAAGCAAGAGGAGGAGGATAGAAAAAAGAGAGAGGAGGAGGAGAAAGTCATACAGGTTTGGACCACCCTTAAATGTTATCAATGGTCTACAGTTGTACTCTCCTGCCAAAAGGTTGTGACCCCTGAGGCAGAAATGTGAGAATATGACCTGGAAAATGAAAACTATAAGGGTTAAATATCAAGGTGTGCATACTGAAAACACTTTTTTTAAAAAAAATTATCATGTAAGTAAAATGAATTAAAATTAAGGTGCACATCATGATTAACCCTTGACTCTTTGCACTGTCCTCTCAGCTTCATGTTTACCTCCATGAGATAACTGACTGCTACACGCCTGCATCAGCTGAGTGCTCATACCCTGCTATTTAAGTGAAATGGTTTCCTAGAATTAATCCTAATCCTAGACAGAGTTGGACCTCCATTGGGTCAGTTTCTTTAGAAAAAAATGCTGTGTTTTTGTGAAGAAACAAAAAAGAATCCCATCACTGAATTATTATTTCCAGGTTTAAAACAAAATATATATATGTTATATGCTGACATCAATAGAGCTAAATTAACTGGATATCTAGAAAAATAAATAAAATAGAGAATTTAAATTTCCTGGTTTCAGCTGTTTTTCTCTCAATCTTCTTAGACAAGCTATTTTAAAAACTGCACCTTAAACTGATGCAACTTCTGATGAGCATATTCACCGTCTTGTGACCATTTATAGATCAAAAGTTTGATTAATAAAAAAAAATCTTTCCTGATAAATAAAATTAATTATTAGTTGCAGCCAAAATCTCAACAATCAAAGACACTGGAGTGGGGCATTAAAGAAAGCTGCAGTATAGCAAACTGTAGGAAAATCAATGTCAGATGTCAAACATGGACTGTAAGTTTTCCATAAGCATGTAAACTTATTAATGATTCTTACCTAAACAGTCTCTGCATAGAACGGCATACTAATAACTAATGACTAATAACTTCACTTAAAGCAACTTTCATTTCTCATGAGATTCATGTTCAAACACCATCCCGACCTCACAAACGTAAGGAAGCTCATTTCTGTGAATGTGATGGAAAAAAAAATCCTTAAAGTCATCATAATGAGAAACTTTAGAGAAATAATGACTTGTTATCTCAATTAATGACTTACTATCTCAAAATAATTACTTGGTATCTCAAAACATTGACTTAGTATCTCAATATAAGGATTTATAATGAAATAAGGAGAAACTTTCTCAAAATAATTATTTATCTCAAAAGAATGACTAAGTGTCTGAAAATAACAACTTGGTATCTCAAAATATTGACTTGGTATCTAAAAATAATTACTTAGTAGCTCAAGATAATGACATAATCTCAAAATAATGACCTGTTATCTCAAAATAATGGTTTTTTATCTCAAAATCCTAACTTTGTATCTCAAAATAATGAAAAACTTTAAAAAAAAAAAAAAAAAGGCTTAGTACCCCAAAATACTGACTTAGTATTGGAAATTTTGACTTATTTATCATGAAATGAGAATTTTTCAAAATATTCACTTGTCTCCAAAGAATGACTTAGTATCTCAAGATAATGAGAGGCATTCTCAGAATTAAGACTTATCTTGAAATAATAAAAAAATATCTCATAATTATGACATAGATCTGTACCTCAAAATAATTACTTGGTATTAATTTTAAATACCAAGTCATTATTTTGAGAGTCTTTCCTTGTAATTACAGGACTTACAGGATCTTTTTTTCATCACATTGGCAGATATGGACTTCCATACGAATGAATCACAAGGTTACTAGGAATTTAGTATAAAGCATGTGTATTTGTAGTTAATAAGCAGGGGGAAAATTGCACAAAACCACCATTATGGTTCTAATGTTTCCTCTCGGTGGCAGACTGCCGGCTCCCCTCTCTAAGTGTAACATTCATTTGGTCTCCCACAGCAACAGCTGGGTCGTGACATTGGTCAGATTCCCAGTGGGCCGCTCACACGGTCTTGATTGATGGTTCCACTTCCTGCCGAGTTTCTCCTAACTAAGCTACTTTATCCTGTTTTATAATCATGCACTTTACTACTTTTTGTCACCCCTATCCATCTCTGCCTGTTTTACTCACTCACATTTAATTTGTCACTTTTTTGTTGCTATTTCTCCACTTAATTTTTCTTAACCACTCTTATCACCACACACACCTGTTCCCCTTTTTTTCCATTATGTCTCACCTTTCCTAACCATTCATTCATCCATCTGTTACACGTACATCCCTCCAGTTGTACATCTGAAGCCCTTTTTATTCACCCAAGGCCAGTTGGACATTTGCATGCTGTCATTTTTTTTTCTTTCTAGTGGTGAGACAGTTGACAACAGGCTGTCATAAGCCACATGTCTCAGGAGACTCTGCAAAGTTTGTTTATCCACAGCTCAGAGGCTCAAAGCTGCAGCTGTAAACTTTCTAAGGGTGTCTGCTGTGACTTAGATGGCATTTTACTCTGTGTTCTCTGCTATTTTCTGCCGTGTCAAAGGTTAGTCTGGCACTGTATCTTGCTCCCTTCAAACTTTGTGTCCCGGTGTCTTTCAACCTAACCTTATTCTTTGCACACAGTCTTTTTTGGGGGAAACCTCACTGAACTGAAGATTTCCAATGTGTTACTCCTATCAATCAAGCTAATGGGTTGAATATTTGAACATGAACAACTTCTGAGGCTGTTTCTTTCTTTTTTCCAGAGTCAGTGCAGCTCATCTTTTATCCTGCAAAAAATTGATTTAATGTGACTTTAGGGCTGAACCTATTGATTAATCAAACAATTTGTTTTTCTATTAGTCAACTAATGCAATGGCCTATCCATCAATTATTCTAAAGATTACTCTTTATCTCTTGATTAATATAACAAATAATTTAGCAAAAAATAAATAATAAAAACTTGTCTCATTAATATTGCAATCATTTTATTCTATCATCTTCTCTGAAAAACAATGTTAACAGAGGTATTGTTTAAATTAGTCCAATTTCCATGTCACCTCTGTGTTATGATATTATTAATAATCATTTTAACTATGAGAAGACACCCTTGTTTTCAGATGTCTGATCAGAAAAATAGTGGATCTCAAACTCAAAAGTATTGCTGTGACACACTGCAGTGATACATTAATTTAATAACTTTCATATCGAAGCATCCATTACATTACAGCATAAGTACACTTGACTTGTAATTTAAAATGGTTATAACATGGATTTATTTATTAACGACAATAAAGTTAGTGATGGTGCAGAAAATTTATGTGACTATTGCTAACATAATCACATTCAGCGTGTTGCAAACCCTTATATATGATGCTTGAGTGGAGACAAAGAGTGAGCAGGATGGAGTTTTCTGCTGCCATCATCAGGCTGACGCACGTTTTGCAAATCAACGAATTTCCAAAATCAATGACGTTGATGAATCGCCCAGCCCTAAGTGACTTTTTTTTTAAAAAAAAAATTGGGTCAAATTCATTGAGTTCCAATCATGATTTGGGGGTTTAGCATAAAATCTGTACAATAAAGTATTTCTGAGCAGAAGTCAAGGGGGTAAATAAAACCTTTGCACATGCCACGAAGCATCTCAACTTCACACTGAGGTCATCACCATTTTAAGTTTTGGTTCTCATGCTTCACCCTAACCATGTACCACAGCTGCTGATTGGACCGTCCTACAGTTTAAATAATGTATTATTAACTGGAGAAGCATTCATATTTAAAGCTCCTCAGAGAAAAGTATCCATTGTGGACTGATTAGTGGCTTTGGAGAGAGGTGATGAATATGCAGTTTAGAGGAGAGCTGCAACGAATAATCAATTAGTTATCAACTATATTATAAATAGCCAACTAATTTGATAATCAATCAATTAGTTTGAGGAATAAAAGTAAAAACATTTCTGATTACAGCTTCTTAAATGTGAATATTTCCTGGCTTTTTGTACTCCTCTACGACAGTAAAATGAATATCTTTGGGTTGTGGACAAACCACGACAAATGAGGACGTCATTTTTGGCTTTAGGAAATGCTATCTGACGTTTTTCACCATTTTTTAACATATTAATGACCAAACAATTAATCAATTAAAGGGATACTTGTGAATTTCAACAAGCTTTGTATCAAAACAATGTGGGTATAATGTGTAAATGAACTGTTGTAAACGTCCCTCCATGTCCCAACAGAAATCCACTGGATGACGCATTACGCATCATCCCGCAGATTTTTCTCTGGCTCTATGATTGTTTCTCAAACTTAAATTGGTACATTCGCATTTTCATAATCCCAACACCACGAATACAATGAGTATAGAAGCAGATCAAGAGAGAGATCCCAAACCACAAACCAAATCATAGTTACCACAGCAAGTATCTGTGGATTTACAGATAGCCGAGCCCGAGGCATACAGCACAAGACAGAATTAGACAGTGACAAGCTGTTGTTTCAAAATGCACAGCGCTGTTTGTCGTGTGTAACACATGACACGTCACAGCAGCTGTTTCTATGCTCCTCTGTTGATTTTGACAAATAGTCGTTCATAGATTCACAAAATAATTTGCACGAATAATTTATTCTCTGGTTTAAAAACAGGTGTCCTGTGATATCGCTACAGGTTGCAATGAAAAGTCGCTGAACATTACAGTCATCTACCACTTCTAGCAGTAGTAGACTGCATATGAGACGTGGGTACATCTGTAACTTGTAGCAACAGAAAAAGGAAACTGACAAAAGCCTTATTCCAACTGCACAACAAAACATCCACAAACATCTGGCTTTTTAATGCAATGGCAAAATGTAAAATCGGCATTCACATCTGGGTCAAATGACTGCAGTAGACACGGGTATTTATCACCTCTGGTTCTGATCAGCATTGATGGACACACAAAACCCAGGTGAACACGCTAATTTCAGCTCCTTAACCAGCAACATGCAATGAAGTGCCACCACCAATTACCACAGCGCTAAGATCCAAATTAGTCTGCTCTGAATTTGAATGAGAGACTGTATAAGTCATACATAGAGAGAGACATAACCGCTGAAAAAGTTCTCAGACTTCTGTCCATGCTGCTGTCTACCCTTTATCTGGTCTTTGGTCTATACGTGACATTAAAGGGACACAGCAAGACAGCACCCCCCACACACACACAGAAGCGTGCTCGTCTGCTGCAGCGCTGTCTGCACAGCTCTGCTCTACTGGCAATGGAAAAGAAGTCTGTAGACTTTTTTAGTGGGTTTACCCACATTTTCTCTCTGCACGTGTTGGTCATGTTTTGACCATCAAGAGTAGATTGAAGCACAATTATTCACCTGTTTTTTAAGTTTCTACTCCAGAGCAAAATTCAAGTTTTAAACTTGAACACTGAACTTTCAAACACATAAGCTAAATGCTCAAAAGGCCACTGCAACATGTTACCTGATGACACCAACAGTATCATCTTGTAGTTAAGTTGAAAGACATTTCTTTTGAGCTTTTTAACTATTATTTTATGTTATTTTATTTTATCTCTGTAACCAGTTTTCACTGTTGGTTTATCTATGATTTCATCTTATTTTGTTGGTTTTACGCATGTGTTATCATCTTTAATTGGTCTATTCTTATTTTATTTCATTTTTAGTTTTTTTTATTCATTTTAATTAAATTGTATTATCTTCTCTTAAGGGTCTAATTTTAGGAACACTGTTTCATTTAATTTCTGACATCATTTCTGACTCACATGTCTTCCTATACATTTCATTAGTTTATTCTTTATCTTAATAACTATGTTATGGGTTTTTATCTTCATTTTAACTGACTTTATTTGCTATTATGACCAGTTGAGGCTTTGTGCACTTTGTGTAGCACATTGTGCTTCCACCTGGCATGAAATGTGCCATATAAATAAAGCTTTGCTTGCTTGCTCAAAATGCTTAGATCAACCTACACAAACATTAAAAGTCATTTAAACCTGCCCAACAAAGACTGCTGTACTCACCAGTCACAGGAGAAGGAGCAGCCTGTTGTTGTGATTTGCAGCATCAAGTTCTTCCAAGTCGACCCAATTTTTGATCGTGCCTTGATTGAGATCCAAATTTTGGAGTTTGGTAAAAGCCTTCCCTCATTTAGTCTTAAATCCTCAGGACCACTTCCTTGCCGCCTGTAATGCCGCCGGTAATGGCAGGTGAAGCTAACTCTTCTCCTGCTTCTACTTTCCTTTACAGTGAAGTTATCCTCTCCGATACTACTGAAAACGAAACCTCCACGTGTACAAACGTTAACTCCTCTTCCTCCTCTTCTTCGTGTACCTCTTCATCCTCGTTCTCATTATTTCCCATGTTTGGCGTCGCTATGTCCTCGCTGTGTTAGCGCTCGCGCTGCAGGTATTAGACGGAGTCTGTGGCTCGGCATCCCTCTCCCTTCGTTTTTTTTCGATAACACAAGTAAAGCTTTAACACGCCAGCATTCACTAACTTACAGCAGGGTATTTCAACAAAACGAAACAACACCCGCCGACTACGAACTGCCAACCCCACTCACTGTTGATATTGACGTTTTTACGCACACGTGCGTAGCGGTCACGCACACTGGGTGCGCTTCATTTCAGTGCGCCGGTGCGCCGCTCAACAGGTCAGCTGTTGATGAAGTGCAATCTGTCAGCTGCAGCCTTTTAACTGTCAGCTGACAAAACAAACAAGAATGTCGGCCTACAGAAAAAAACATGGTAGCTTTACTAGTTGACAAAACAATCCCCGTATGGACAGAAATGTTCTCAATATGATTTTATTTAAGCCTGAACGACTTTCAGCAGTTCGCTTTTTTATCAATCACGCTGTATTTGTTTGTGTGTGTTGGACACGTGGTAGTGGTGACATATACGCCGCTCTTGCTGCTCAAATTTAGCAGCGGGTCCACCCTGTCTCCCGGCAACTACATATGTCAAATAGTACGCCACCTCCACCTCCTCTGCGCACTGACGACGGAGAAATGGTGCGCACCCACCGTGAACCCACGTGAACCACGAAACAACCAATCAAATCACACAGCTAGCAGCAAAGGTCAAGGGGTCATTACTACGTAAATAAAACATATGCTATAATGGAGTAGTGTCATTGCATATATAAACCAGTCTAATGTCTTCATATAGGCTATATATTATATTTCTTTAATAGAACTAAAAATATAGAAATATTCTATTTCAAGACAGTTGAAGAAGTTTTAGATCTTTTACTTCAGTAAAAGTACAATACGGAAATACGAGTAAAAGTGCAAGTAAAAGTCCTGCATTCGAATTTGTGCTTAAGTAAAAATATAAAAGTATAAGTATACTTTTAGTGCTGAAAGTAAAAGCCCTCCTTATGCAGAATGGCCCGTTTCAAAATAATATCTATCACAGAAATGGATTATAATTATTGATACATCAAACTGTTCAAAACTTTAATGTTGCACCTGGTCAAGGTGGAAATCATTTCAATTACTTTATATACTGGTTGGTTACTTAATCTATATTAATACACCATAATTTATCAATTGATTATATTTTGTATGAATAATCACAACCTGTAAAGTAATAGTGACAAAAGCTGTAGTGCAGTAAAAAGTAAAATGTTTGCCTCCAAGTTGGAGTGGGGTAGAGGTATATATATATATATCTTCTATATATCCTTCCTATACACACACACACACACACACATAAATATATATATTCCATTTAGATGTGTATTGGCTAGTTATAGTAGATTGCATGCAAAAGAAAAAAAAAGTTGAATATGGGTCAAACTTTTAAAAAAAATATTGTAATTGTTTGTTGTTGAATGTTTGTCTGCTGTATGCCCTGTTGTGTCTAGACAAATGCCCAGTAAAGCTTCATTAGCAGCTCTACAACCTGGATAAATATGTCTAATCAGGCTTGGGCTCACAGCAGAGCTCTCATTGTTATGAATGGTCTGGCACTCAGTATTTAGACAGGATCTAGGTTTATGTGGATTTTATAAAGTCACATTAAAAGCTGCTGTGTGTTTGTGCATGTGTACAGGCCGAGCTGGAGATTCAGCTGGCGCTGGAGCGTGAGGAGCAGGCCCAGCGCACCACCATACTGGAGCAGGAGAGAAGAGACAGAGAGTTAGCCATGAGAATCGCTCAGAGTGAGGCTGAGCTCATCACTGAGGAGGGGCAGATGGACCCAAGCCTGCGCAGGTATCCGTTATGTTAGCACAGTGCAATATGGTGCTTTTGTGCAGTGTGGAGTGCACAGTAAACAAGCAGTGTGAAATTTTACCTACAGGTGAAACAAAATACCATTTTGGCCTCAGCATGCGTGTGTAACTGCATTTTCCCTGTTGCTGTGTTTTCTCTCAGTGATGAGCCTTTTTCAGATCTTCCTATCTCCTCATCCTCAGCCAGAGCCATGTAAGATGTCAGCACAGGTTTCTATAACTGCCCTTGTCCAAGTGCACCTAACACCAACCATAATCAGTCCCTTCCTTGCTGTCTGTCTCATCCTCTTACATTCTCAGAAATGTCTCAGCTCCCTAAATAGATGCACAATTTTACCAGCATTGCAAAGCCATTTTAAAATCCTTTGATTTGAAGAAATCACCAGTCAAATTAAGAAGCCTGGTATGACACTAAATCATAAATGAGAGGTGGATCAGAATGTGCATGATGTGATCTTTGTTGCTCTGATGTGAATTGGCTCTGCATGAGTCTGTGGTGGATAAAGCTTGTCTGCATCCTTTGCAGTGCTGGTGCACAGCACAAGCTGTCTATGTATGTCCCCTGACTCAAACTTTGAGTTATAAATGTTCTCTGGATACATTTTGTAACTGCGTAAGGATGTAACATAAGAAGGTTTGCATGAGTTCAGCATTAGTGTTGACGTGCTCTACTGTGTGCACAGGTACCTCAGATTATGTCCAGGTACACAGTGCTTCTTACCATAGTTACCAGGGTTACCTACAGTTTAACACACTTTGCACACTGTTTAAAATCACTCCCTTTTTTTTACTAATCCTCTATCCTCTTTGTAGAAACTCAGTAGTTTACTCTATAGTGCACTATGTAGTGAATAAGAAGTGATTTCAAACACAGCTGTTAGTTCTCACAGACAATATACAGACAATATATCATAGTTGCCCACTTTAATCATTTCAACCCTGCACAAATTAGCTTGATTTCTTTCAAAAACATGGAAAGCAGGCAATGAACGAAATGACACAAAAATTAGTAAGAAATTAATAAAAGTTACAATAAAAAAAACTGAATTGGCCACACAAGAAATGAAAATGTCCTGAAAAAGTGCTGAAATAAAATAAAGATAATAAATATTAATAATCACACTTATCTCTGATAATTAGAATGATTATAAATTTAAGTTTTCTTCGTATTTTTTCTTAGTTATTTGAAATTTGATTGATTGATTCTCTCTCTCCTTTTTATCTATTTTTTCCTGATCATTATCTTTTCACATTTTTCCCTTTTTTCCCCAATTTGTGGGACATGTCATGTGAATTTGGTGATTGCTTTTTTTTCTCATATTTTTGAAAGAAATGAAACCAGTTTGCTCAGTCTTTCAAACTTTTAAATGCTTGTAAAGGGCATCTGAATGCAGCACAAGAAAACTGATACGGAACCAGGTTTCAAAGGCTTAAACACCCAGATGTTCATCTTCATTTGAGCTCCACCTTGTTAGTGGGAGTGAATTTCCATTACCCCACTGTGTGTTCAGAGCCAGGAGAAGTCATGTAGGAGCCTGCATCGACTCTTATCTGCAGGCCCAGCGAGCACAAAATTACATTTGATCCAGTAGCCCTGTAATCTTGTCAGTGTTGGCCTGCACATCCAGGGGCTATGTTGCATGTCTCCTACTATCCCTGTGAGTCAGCTGACCCCTGAAAACCAAAGGGAGATCTGTTACAAGAAAGAAACCCCAAAGGTCTCTTGTTTTGCATGTGCACACCACAGAGGTTAAGCACATGAAAGCATGCGTGCAGTAGATGTAAACAGACTGGCTGGCATAGAGAACCGCCTCCCTCCCTCTACAACCATCCATTTCCTGTTCAACTACTGCCAAAAAGCAAATCCCTGGCCATGGCCTCACTTCCACTTCTTCTTCTCTCCTGGCTGCAGCAAAAGCAAAGCCTCAGCCTGAGTTCAATGCTATCACACACTCAGCCAGACTGACGATGATCCTGAATCATCTTTCCAGTCAGTATGAATTATAAACGGTAATGGTAATCTGGCTGATGATTCGTAGATCACTAATCCTCTACTCTGAGACATTAGCAGCTATACTGACTGTAAATAGAGGAGGTAAATCCTCCGCATTATTGAATTAGCAGCCTCAACTCAGCAGGGAAGCTGGAGACGCGGCTGACACGAGCTCAGACTTTCTGCAGGAGTCATTTAAAGGGATAGTTCAGATTTTTTTAAGTGGGGTTGTGTGGGGTAATGATGAAAAACTTTAATTGCCCTAAGGGGAACGTGCTTTTGCATAAATGAGCATAAAAACTAACAATGACAACATATAACATATAAACATACAAAAGAAAAAAACAGAAAACATCAGAGAAAGCCCAAAAGTTGACAAGGATGTTAAGCCAATTTAAGTTACTATTAATAATTTATCCATGACAGTATTGCTACATACAGTAGATGTCAGTTAGAGCGCCCCCTTTTAGGAGAAGCAGACAGGCCTCCGACATGGTTACTCAGCAATGTACGTGTTTGAGGTCAGCAACATAACGTATTTTATCCTGACTGACTGATTTGATGCAGCAATAGACCAGCAGTTGCTGTGTTCAGCAAGCTAAAATTACTGGTTTTGTCAGTGGAGTCTGGTGATGAGAGCATAAAGATGAGGAACTGAGCTGTTAACAGCTTTACAATCAGAACAGGCCATCTCACAGAAAAGTAAAGCAGTGAAAATACTGCCAATAATTAAACTGATTTTGATGTTTTTAGGTGGGACTTTTTCAGTTAAAATACGTTCTGTTGCTGATCCATCCACAGCAGTACAGCGCATAGCTTCAGTGTCTTACTCCTGCCTGCTTCTCCAAACTGGGAGCGTGCAAACTGACTACTGCAATATATAATACATCAACTATGGCCAAGTACCCCATACAACCCCATTTTAAAAATCAGAACTATTCATTTAAGTAGCAAAGTTTGAATCATCATATATTACATTTCTGCATCATTTCACTTGTTTTTCTCGCTCTTCACTTGTTCCTAAACACTCGAAATGCCAGCAGATGTAAGCCTGCATGGTTGAAACACAAAAAGAGCTTTGCATCATTTTAAGTTGAAACAGTACGCTGCAAGGATACGGACAAACTCTGCTCTCAGGCTCCCCTGCTGACCGGCCTCTAATGTGAATTTAATCGGCTGAGACAATGAGGAGGGCTTGAAAGAAGGGAGGCATCTGTTTTCATTTCTCACCGAGGGCGATGAACTTAATCAATCCTGTTTTCCTTTTAATATTCATGCATTTTGTCTGGCACCAAATCCCACATCAGACTACGCTTGAGAATGATTAAATCCAGTAAAATTACGCATGAAATGTTTCTGAGGATCTGTTTGTGCTGTTCTTTTAGAAATCAACGCCTCCCTGATTGTGAATTATATTCAGCGTTAAAAAACGAGAAACTTGAAACCCTTAATCTTTGTTACTCCCACCTCGTCACACCCTCACCTGTCTTCACACTCACCTTCTTTTTCTTTTTTTTCACTCCCTCTCACACACACCCACGTTCATCTGTTCCTTCCTACAGGGGTCCTCAAGTTCAAGCAACCAAAGCTGCCGCCGGTGTGAAAAAGTATGACCTCAGCAAGTGGAAGTATGCTGAGCTGCGAGATGTCATCAACACTTCCTGTGGTGAGAAATCCCGAACGAGTTCAGCGTGATGCTGCCTTTATCAAATAAACAGAGTGTGTGTGTGTTTGTGTGTGTGCACTGAAGTAGCTGTTACAAGCAGATCAAGGCGGCAGACCTCTTAATGAAAACGCATGACACGACTAGTTTTTCCTCCTTCAAATGTATTTACAGTTCCCCATGTTAAATAATTCAGCAGCAGCTCATGTTTCGGCACTTTTGGTACCCAAAAAACGTTTTTCATCTCCACACTGTCATTTTTCTCTATAATTTTTTTCAATGACGAAAGTGACTGCTACTGCAGCTGTACAGAGTGTGCACACAAGATGAAAAAAGGCCAATATGAGAATGTTCCCACAGCTGCTACGGCTCATCAGCATGCGTTTTTATTGGTGGGAAGAGGAAATTATCACCATTACTGCCCTTCCTAGTCATTCCCAGCCAACCCTCTCCTCAGTCAGCATGAAAAGCAGATGCCTTTTTAATTGCCACTGTATACAGTACTCTGATCAGTGTTAGGGACTCTGATATTCCCCGTGGGATTCCAAAGACATCTGGCTAATTTGTGGAACCCATTTGTTTTGGTGGTGCTGCTGGTGATACCAAAAAGCTGTGTTTGAAGTCCAACTGATTATAGCCTTATGTTCACTAGAAGCACTGTTATGTTGTGAATGTTTTTCTTTGTATTTCATTTTTAGGAAGAAAACAGTGCAATATGCTAAACTGCTCATGACACTTATATTTGAGCTTAAAAACGTGTAGGTTGTGTGCCAGGCTTTTTCAACCATCAGAAAGTCCAGCTTCATATTGACACTCCTGCAGAAAATATTTGTCATGCAGCAGCCAATTTTTAAATTTTGAGCTATTTTGCTTCCATAACGTGTTTTTTGAGGTAAATAGAAAGAAAAAGTCCAGAGGAGCTCACCTGGTAGCGCTCATGTCCCGTATAGCTTGAGTCTTTTGCAGTGGCTCGTGTCGATTTCCAAACCATGAACCTTTGCTGTTTTCCTTTCTCGTCTCCTTTCTGTCACTCACCAGCAGCACTGTAATACATGAAACAAGAACTCTGTGTCTGGCTGTATCCCATGTTCAGATTTATGTTCTAGAAATCAGTATGGAAGTTTGAACATATTTCATTGGATAATGTCTCATTTGCATATTTAAATATATATTATTGCAAAGCCATATTTAAATTGTCTTAATGTAAATAATTAACTGGGGAAGTGATATACCTATTAGTTCCTATTAAATCCATACATTAAAATGTATAGATTTTTGCAATACATATCTTTAAAGGCCATTTTCTCAAAATTATCTTTTCTTAGAAACAAAAGTTTTGAACCTGGCTTCCAATGTTTCGATTTTGGTTTTGGAAATATATGAATTTTTTTGAATATTTAATAAGTTAATGCCCTCATTTGACTACTTGAACATACCATTTCAGAAAAGTTGTAATACAAAAAATAATTGTCTTAAAATTAGTTTTTAAAAAGAGATATAAGTGTCCTAATGTAAATAACTATAACTGGGGAAGGTTTGTTTTCATTTTAATTAAAATTTTTACTCTATTAATCTGTAGTGTTTCCCTTCAAATTATACAGTTTCTTTGGATGCATTTGGATTTTAAATGTCCAGAACTGGACTTAAAAACCAAGTTACATATGTGGAGAAAGTCTCATAGGATCACTTCACATAGGATAGAAGTGCATGTGTTTTCCTTTGCTTATAAATCTTTGCTTATTGCATGTGTTTGAGTACTCACTGTTTGTTGTGTTGTGTGGACAGACATTGAGCTGCTGGCAGCCTGCAGAGAGGAGTTCCACCGCCGTCTGAAGGTCTATCACGCCTGGAAGTCCAAGAACAAAAAACGTAATGATGACGGAAGTGATCAGAGAGCTCCTAAATCTGTCACTGACTACGGTTAGTAGAGAGCTCATCCTCTTGTTTCAATCACTTTCATTTAATGCTTCACCTGAGGATGTGAACACAAATCTTTATATTCAAAAACATAGCACATAAACATACGGTACATTTAACACATGCACACCTCACCCCAGGTGCATTAAGTTACAGGTGACAAGTGTTTAGTTTCTCCACTCTCGCCTCTCGCTGTCATTGGCAGAAAATAATGACCTGCACACAAATAAACCTGCCTTTGTTTCCCAACATTCAATTAACCGACGAGACGCCAAGGCCTGAAAATGCAGCTGCCTTCTGTCCGCCTCTGTCAGAAATATTTGTTATAATTAGCAAGTAACTGTCAGCCATGCTTTGTCAGGTTCAGTAGCCGCTGCTGTGACAACTCGCTGCTTTGCTCATTTCACTCTCAACTCAATCAAGCATGCTCTGCACCACAAATACACACAAATGTTATTTAGCTGCTTTAAAGCTTACCGGTGCTTTGCATTCCCCTCTTTTTCATCTTAAAAACGAACATTAAGTTTGATGGGGGAATGGGAACATTAGACTCACTGTTGCCTCTGCTTTCACTATATCTACTCGCCTGTCTCTTTTGATATGATAGCTCCTGAAAGCTGTACTGGCTGTGCTTTGTTTGCCACATATTGGGATCCTGTTTTTGGCCTCTGCTGATGCAGCTTGGGTTTTATCAAGGTCATTTCATAAGAGGCTAAAAGCTGCTTTACCTGGCTTTTCCATGTGATATTTACTGGAACATTTCTTGGGTCTTTTTTGGGCATTTCCGGGGCTTGTTTTGAAAGCTTTTTACTTTGTTTTTCTCCACATTTAAAGGGACCGTTCACCCCCATAAAAAATACATATTTTCCCTTCCTCCTTACCTGTATCTCCAACACTCAGCAACTCACACCAAAACAATCTAGACTGATAAATAGCATGACAGGTAAAAGGAAAATATGTATTTTTGATTTTGTGGTGATCTGTCCTGTTTCCTTGCCGTTAACAAAACATACAGAAATATTGTAAGGTTATTAAAGACCTAACAACAGGTGCTTTGTTCTGAGTACTACTGTGGAGATAAACAACAATCTACACTTATAATATGAAAATCTAATCTTTTAATGCTCACATTAATGCAGCTGAACAGAACCCAGCTCCTCCAATGACGGCCCAGCATCAGGAAGTGGCCATGAACCGCCAGCAGCGATATTTCCGCATTCCTTTCATCCGACCTGCAGACCAGTACAAAGATCCACAGAATAAAAAGAAGGGCTGGTGGTACGCCCATTTCGACGGGCCCTGGATAGCTAGACAGATGGAGCTCCACCCGGACAAACGACCTATTGTGTTGGTTGCAGGTGAGTCGTCAGCTTTTGCTTTTTGTCATATTATAACAGAAACAGCAAAACCCTTTTTTTGCATTGTAATTTGTCAATATTTCTTCAATTATTCAGTCAATCATTAGTCTAGAGGTTTCAGATGATTTTTGGCTTCTGACCCCTAAAATGAGTAAGAATTTACTTTTCAATTTCTCAACCAATACTGATTTCTTTTTTAAGACTGTTGAATTTGAAGGATGTTTGAAGGCCTGAATCGTAAAAGTATCTTGCATTTCACAAAGAAACTTCAAAAATCTGAGAGAAGTTAAAGAAAATAATTTAACATTCTTTTGTGTGACAGAAATACTTCTCTTCAATTATATTTAGAGGGTTCACAATCCTCATGGACTACTGGTTTAGACAATAAAGTGTCAAAAGAAGGTTAAAGAAATGTCATCTGACAAACAGTTTAAAATCCAAAGATATCAATGAACTACATGGTCTTTATATACAGGGGGTTCTGTGAGTAAATAAATACAGTAAATATACGACTGTGACTTAAGATAATTGTGCACTAGTACAAATCCTTCCAGAAATCTACTCACCTTTTTCTTCCAACACTCAGGAAAAGACGACATGGAGATGTGCGAGCTGAGTCTGGAGGAGACCGGCCTGACCAGGAAGAGGGGGGCGGAGATCCTACCCAGGCAGTTTGAAGAAATCTGGGAACGCTGTGACGGAATCCAGTACCTCAAGAAAGCCATCGAGAACAAGCAGGCCCGCCCCACATACGCCACCGCCATGCTTCAGAGTCTCCTCAAGTGAGCCACAGCAGCGAGATAAGCGTCCTCAAACATGAAACACACAGACTCACAAACATAAACGTGCACATTCAGGGGCAGCCTGCAGTTTGTGGAGTAACAAAAGAGAAAGATGCTTCCTATACAATCTCACTGCAGGCACTCAATGTTTCATCTCATTTTTAAACACCTCTATGTTGTTAATGTTCACTTTTTATAACTTTATTTTGCAGTGTAACACCTTATGGGTGTAGCGTTAGCATTTGTCCTCCTAAGTTTTTGCTTGATTGCAATATCCCACCATGAGGCCTTAAATTGTGACATCACTGCACTACACCCAGGAAGTCTTAATTGGTGCGTAGCTTATCTAGCTGTTAACCTGAAACCTTAACTGTCTGCAATAGAGCTGTTAGAGATGCTTCTAATAGTGTGGAACAATCTTTGTCTTTTAAGTCATGCTTTACAGTCTCCTGGATATCAAGGCTTTAATTATCACATTTACACTTGATTTGGTTAGTAAGAATGTGAATTTTCACAAATATGCAGCTTGAAAGGAGAGATAAGAAAAAACTTCTCTATCTCGGTTTTGCTTAAAGTGCTGAAAAATGACATATCATGAGCAGAATATCATACAACTAAGGGAAAGTGAACAAATTATATTTATATACAGATTTCTATACTAATGTTATACCGCTGACGTTAAAGGATAACTTCAACATTTTTAACATGGACCCTATTTTCCCATATATGTGTGTCTAAGAGGCTGATGTAAGCAACTTTTTGAATTTTTGAAATTGGTCGAGTATTGAATGAGTGGGCAGCCGCTGTGCAATGAGCCGCAATGTAAGCATATGGGGCAACTGAACACAGTCACTGGATCGCCATTAAAAGTGGTTATATTTGTCACAAATAGACTCAGATTGCTGTTATAAATAGCTGAAGTGTCTTATTACCTTTGACTTGATCTAGTCTGTTTGTTATTGTCTCGTTAAGCCAAAGTCATGTTCTGAAATCTCACAATATCTCACTTGTTGCAGGAAGGAAACACTGGAAATGTGTGAGATTTGGAGTGTGGTAACCACAGTTCAATACTACCAATACCAATTTCAAAAAAGTTTGTTCACATCAATCTTTTAGACACAAATCATTTGGGAAAAAATGCCAGTTATTCCTTTAAGTATAAAATATGTATTTCAGACCCCCAGCAACTTTAATTTTAGACATGAAAAAAAAGTTGAATAAAATCATGTTATGGCTACGTTTTCATAACTTTTTCACTCCATTTAGTCACACAGTCTCTTTTTTTTTATGAAAGATTAACTCATAAAGAAGTGCTGGGATTATTACCAATTTAGAAGTTTCCTCTTTTTATCAATTCATCATTTTCTTTCTGCATATACAACTCAAATGTTGAAATCCTTGAAAAGGGACGTTTTTTTTTTGTATTGACATTTGTTATGTAAGAGGGAAGCTAGTTTTCATGATTGCAGTTTGTGGGTTTGGGGTTGTTTTACAGACAATAATGTAATATGTGTGTGTGTGTGTGTGTGTTGTGTGTGTTTGTTCATGTAATATTTCATCAGGCTGATTACTTGACTCTTGTGTGTTGGTTAGATCAGTAACATCTCATTTGATTATCATGCAGTACCTTTATTTGGGCTTACACTTACTAACTGAAGGTTACGACAAACTTTTCACTTCCAAAATATCTGGATCTGGTTGTGTGTTGGCCTTTGCACTGGAATACAGTAGAAAATAAATATATGCCCCCATGCTTGTGATTGCTTTTTCTTG
Organism: Plectropomus leopardus; assembly: GCF_026936395.1. Taxonomy (NCBI): domain Eukaryota; kingdom Metazoa; phylum Chordata; class Actinopteri; order Perciformes; family Serranidae; genus Plectropomus; species Plectropomus leopardus. Next base: position 16,220,193 of record NC_142189.1, on the reverse strand, counting down.
CTAACTTACTGTAGATAACTGACAAGTGAGAGCGAGTTAATTCAGTGGTCAGTGCTCTGTAAATGGATCTGACAACCTGACAGTAACAGCAGCTGACCAGATTTGCGCACAGATTAATTAAACAGCAAAAGCTAATGTGCAGCTGATGTTGTCACTCCCACTGAGTCGATTAAAACAGACTTCAGGTTCCCTTTCGTTGATACTTTATATTTGAGCTTTTTCTGCTTTTGTGGTAAATTTACAGCAACAGTATCAAGAGTACAAAATAATAAAAACATTAATGAGTCATTGGTAGACCTTGATTTGAATACAAATGTTTTTGTACTTGAGGGCCTCTTCAGAGCATGCTTTCTTAATATTAGGTATTTTAGATTTTTCACTTAATATTAAGAAACAATAAGTGAGTAGATGTGTTGAGAACACTTCATCATCCCACAAAGATGGCCCATGCCCTCAAAGTAGAAAACAGGATTGTTTTTACTTAAACTTTTAATTATGAAGTAAATGTTGATTGCACAATGAATGTAATAGCAATAGAATAATAACAGCATTTGTTTTTGTGTTTTGTCTGCCACTTGGTACGACCTCCTAAGAAAATAAAGGCTCGATTTGCAGCACAAAGTAAGAGTGTCAATCATTGCACAACTAACACAAGAGGAGGATAGCGCTTTTGTTTTCCCCAGTAGCTATCCATAGCCAGAGCCGCCCATACAGAGGGGGAACACTTTCTGGGGTCCAGCAATAAACACGTTCATCATGACTATAAGAAATCATAACCCAGTTGTATTTTAAACCAAAATTAGCAACATTACTTATTAAAACATCAAAAATAAACATTGTATTTATTGTTGCTTTTACTACGCAGCCGTTGCGGAAAAAAAAACTTGGCCTGAGAAATTTAGCGATTCAATTTAACTGTAAGCTAATGAATTTCCTTGCCACACCAGGACCTGCACAGAAATCAGGATTTCAGAAACAAAGAAAGGAGAAGAAAATATGAAGCTGGAAATGGCTTTAAAACCAAATCATGATTTAATGACAATTTATTTTTCAGGTCAGGCTGCTCCCAGCCAGACTGAAGCAAGGAGGCTAACATTATCAGCAAAGAGGTAGGTTGATGAGAAAAGCAGATTTAAATAAGGCCCATTCAGTGAACCATTTTAGGGTCCCCGCAATATCTACAGATAGGCCTATAGCTACATATATTACTAAAGAATATCAGTGTAAATTTGTTGCAGTCACTGTCACTAGAGGCTAAAATCATAACGGGGGAAAACTTCAGTAACTGTGGAAAACAAAATGCAGGGTGTCCTGTGTTCTTCATATTTTTTAGGCTTTGAATAAAACGGAAAGCAATCCTGTGGTGGCGACAACATTAAATAAAACATAACATTTTTGTTTTTTAATGCAAAAAACAGTTTATTCTTTGCAAATGCAAAATGTGTAAAAAATCCACACCTCAAAACACAAATGATTAGTGGGAAGAATAGTTCTGAATAGGACAGAGTGATAAATACAGCTCAAACAACAATAAACAAATGTCATGACCCAAGTTAACAGCTTATACATTCATTCTCTTTTTTGGGACACAACAGTGGTATATATGTTATATACAAATACAGCATTGAAATATACATTTTACAGTCTAAACTTAAGATACCACAATGTGTATCAGTTTGTAAATAATAAATACCTCATTGTGAGGAAAGAACATCCTTTGCCAAGGGTATACAGGAAATGTTCCTACCATTCAATATATAGAATAAATATCAGGTTCCACTTGAAGACAACCTAAGTCCACCTTAATATTCATAGCTCTCTGTCTAACAAGACACTTTGATCACTATGAAAAATTAATCTCAACACTTTTAACACCATTTCACTGGTCTACCGTACCGTAGTGTCCCATAAACAGTTAAACAATAACGTCAGTCTTTGCTACCTCGTGTTTTACGCCGTCTCCCTGTGTCAGCTGCTCCTCAGATGACAAGGTGCCATCAAACAACCGTTACTTCAAAGCATTCGTTATCTGATGCCCTTAAAAGACAGCATGTTCTGTATTCATTTGGTGGTCGCCACGTCTGAAGGAGACAAGAAAGGGGATGAAAAATAGCTTCAGGGCAAAATTATACAATAAATGACAGAATACCCTTGTAACTACATCTACAAGACATTTGCATTGTATGAAACAATTTGCAAAAACTCAAGAATTTGTCAATGCAGAAGTGTTGAACAGCTCAGAGATTTTACTACATTAAAAATCGTCTCACGGTTAATATTTGATCATTTTTCCATCATTAGCTCTTGATCATGATAAAGCTGTTGTTTAAATGCTCTAAAAGTCAACATTGATTTGATTTGTATGTGAAAAAATCAGCAAGGGTAACATCATGCACAGGCGTTTTTACCTTTGCACACATCATAGAGCTGTAAAACATTTGATGTAAAGGTTACGGTCATTGAATGTCAGGAACACTTCAAAATGAATGTCCAAAGTACGAGGTCTCTGAAGACACTTTGTCCTGTTTGTGTACATTTTCTGAAAATGTTTCATCATAGCAACCAAAGAGGCCCCACATTTTATTTCTTTAAAGGAAAAATGCACCACCTGAGATATGGATGTTCAGTCAGTGATGGTGAATGGAGTCAAACGAAGTACTTAGTTCCTCAGTCTGTGGTATATTGACGTGACAGTGACGTCATTGGATGAAAGGATGAACTACAGGTTGTTTTGTCTCTGGGTAGCCAGGTGACGGGCTCTACATGCCACTCAGAAAAATAACTTTCCCATTCTCCTTGCTTGTGTTGCAAACTATCTGTGTATCCAACAAAAGAAATACAGCCACTTGTTAGCAACCGCCTTTTTTAAGACGAGTAAAACCTTGAAAGTAAAAAAATTGCATTTAAGCGGAAGTATTTTATGTTGCAGAACAAAATGTCTAAATATCTTTAGCCTGTGTTAACCACAGACCTTATTTAGGGCATTTTATCTAAAACCCATTCAAAAAACCCAGAGACTTTAAGCCGAGGGAACCGGAAGTGCTAAAAGGCAAACGGACTTCCACATTTTAAGACTCATTACTTCACCACTCTACTGTAAGCTATTTTGTTAAGTGTCCATGTGTTGCTGTGGAAAATGTGGAAAATAATAAAGGAGTGTTGCCATCTTGGTTCAGCTGATTCAGAACACGAAGCCTCCAAGATTTGATTTTGTTATCTTAAAAACTTTGTTTCAACTTTGTTTTAGACAACAATATAATAGCTACAGCCTATTTCAGGCATGTCCGACGCCCGGCCCAATGGCCAAAGGTGACCAACAGACCAGTTTTAAACGGCCCTCAGCTTGACTTTCAAAATATATCATACGTGGCCCTCCACACACTATTGGTTAATCAAGTGAGTTCTCTTTGCATTTTTTCCTTTCACCTCATGATGGACGCACTATCACACAGACATGCCGGGTGGAATTTATGTGTTTTCATAAACAGACGTTAAATAAACGAACAGTTGCGTAACAGCAGACATTTCTGGCTGGGTAGCAGACATGGACGCAGCAAAAAAAGTCAACAGTGAGGGCTAAAGTTGTTTTGTTTATTCAGTACATTTTCACTGAAAGATAAAACAATTGCATCGGCTTGTTTGTGATTTTTATTTTTATTTTGAATAACCCTTTTGATGAGAGAAGTAGCTGCCCCCCCCAAAGGATTTTCAGATTATCCAATCTGGCCTCCATTCAAAAAGCTTTGGACACCCTGTGCAGGCCAACACGGCTGTTTCGATTAATTTATCGCTTTAGTTGACTACATTTACCATCAACATTGATTGGACGTCCACATGAAAGGTATTTTATTGTTCCTTAAACATTTCTCGTGGGATAATTTCGGGCTTGGGGGATGAGTCTCTCTTTGTATATTTGCGCCAACAAAATCAGATTTCACTGTGCGGTCCTTACCTCGTTGTGTGGTATACAGTGATGGAAGTCCACCATTTCTGAGACTAACTTTTCTGATCTTGTTGTGTAGAGTTGTCTGGGGATCTGTGGAGACAGAAAGCACACAGTGTTTACAGTGTGCTTCATTAATATATTAGAGAACCAGAGGCAACGGGAACAAAAGCAAGCAGTGTAACCAATATGAGCATCTGACAGGAAAAAGATCTACCACAGATGATTATGCCTACAGCTGCTACTGCGGAGTTCAGTGTTAGAACTAAACACCTTTGTTGTATTTGGCACAAATTTGTGGATTGCGTGAACCTTAAAAGCTACAAACATGTGTTTGATTCCCTGGGGTAAAGGCCATCAAAGCAGCACCGAATGGTGTTTCAGTAAAACTAAACGATTCATCAGTTTGTCAACTGTGAAGGTGAATTTAAAGTTCTAGATAAAAAATTAAAGACGAAAGCAAGGAAAACAGGAAAACACGCCAATTATCCGGCGAGAGTTTGTTAGAGCATATTAGTTCACTATAGTTGGAGTTTTGAGGTTAGTAGTTTAGTCTTTTCTGCACATACAGCACAGTGTACCTCAATACTCAGATGTATGTTTTCAATTGAGGCGAAATGCTCTTGTTCAGACTGTTGGGATTGGGAAGAAGCCGAACTTGAAGGGTATGGCAATGTGGACACTTGAGTTAAGACACCATCATCATTTTCAAATACGGGGTTCACCCTCAAAGTATTCTCAAAGGCATAGGGAGCAAGGGTGTGCCTATGATGTAAAGGAGATAAGGTGTTGAATAAAAACAATCCAAACATCACAAATCACTGCAAAAGCCACATCCTAAAACAAACAAACAAACAAAAACAGTTTAAAATATGATGAATAGAAAGAAATCACACTTACACCAAAGTTACAGCCTTTTTGGTCTTAATACATTTCTTGTTAATGAATATCAAAATGCCGATGATGGCGCAAACAAAGCAGAGGCTTCCCACGAGGCAGGTTATAATTAACGGAGGATCTACTGGAATTGACACCAGCTCGTTGCAGCGTTCTCCGTGGTAGTGCCAGTATTTACCTAAAGGACATCTGACAGAGATAAGAAAACATATATACAGAAGTTTAGAGAAAAACACCCTGTAAACTCAACTTTTTCACTTTGATTGCTGAAAACAAGAAATACCAAGAAATGCACATAATTATTACTCCTACTTCGAGGAAAATAGTTTACATAAAAAAAAACATTGGAGAACAATTAAATCCTCACAGATTTTTCCTTCACAATCCTAAACTCTTCAGTTCAAATGAAACCACTTTCTTTATTGACCGAATAATCCCTGGTTTAAGTCTTGCAGCAACATCTTGTTTCAGTGTTGATGGAGAGAACAAGAGAACCAAGATGATCTTTTGATGTTTTTTTCACTGTGACTTTAAAGATAAACTATGCAGTATTTTCCCAAATATCAATGTATAGACCAATAGAGGAGTAATCCTTTTTAATCATCACTCATCTGACTATCATCTTTAATCGCTTTGCTTGCTGATGAGCCTGTTTGCAAACACTAACTGTCAGTCCTATAATATACCTTTAAAGAGGCAATTTTTTCCTTTTCAGGATACATTTTTGTGCTTTTCAGTGCCTTTATTTGATACGACAGATATAGCGTGAAAGGGGGAGAGAGAGGGGATGACATGCAGCGAATGGCCGAAGCTGGACACGAACCTGCAGCCACTGTGGTGAAGACACAGCCGTTATACATTGGGTGCCTGCTCTAACAACTGAGCCACTGGGCAACCTTAAAGAGGCATTTTTGATCAAACTGTTTAATTCTCACTGGTGAATTCAAGAAACATCCAAACAGAAAACATTTACAAGAAACATTTATGAGCTGGCTGCTAAACAGCAACAACAACTGAGAGAAACTTATAAATACACATGAGCTTCTCAACAGCATCAATATTTGCTGAAGGTTTATCTTTTGGATGTGATAAAATAGTTGAAGATCACAATGTTTTTCAGCACTCAGCTCTAAAATTTTGTAAGTCCTTGAATGTTTCACCAAGGACAGGTTTTAACTACAGTTCCTTTTTCTGCTTTCAACAAAATACATTTGTAAAGAGTAAAGGTATGCTTTTGAAGTAGCTGTAGCTGTAATGTATAGTCGAGTACATTCTCTTGTTAGAAATGCATAAACCTTTAAAAGAGTTGAGATCATGCCGTTTGTATTTTCTTTGACTCGTCATTGTGTGTACCTGCAGGTGGCTCCGTGCCCTGGGATTATCTCACACAGGCCTCCATTCAGGCAGTAGTCCGGCTGCAGAGCGCAGGTGCTCTGACACGGCAGGCCGTCCACGGTGCTGTAGCCCGGATCACACAAACACTCTGCCTCGTCGGTCCAACTGTTTACCACGCAGCGTGAAAACTCGTTGCAAGCCAGGAACTTACAGGGGTCTGCTTGGTCAGCTGCACCCAACAGAGAGAGGAGGAGGAGGAGGAGAGAAGAGAGAGGTGGAGGATGGACAGGAAGAGAGGTGTAGAGGAAATAGAGACCAGAGAGGTGATAGCTTATTAGCATTAATGCAGCGTCCACCTGTCTCTCACTGAGGAGAAATAACAGGGCATTTTGATTGATGTGAATGACGGTGTCTGCTTTCAATAAGCTGCATTTAATGAGGTCACAGTCATGAACTCTTTCAAGCAAAACTATGCATCACATTAATACTGCGCATCACCTACAGAGCGCGAAAGACAGCAGAGTGACGATGCGTGTTGTAGACAGGCGCTCTGACCTTGTAGCATGACTGAACATCTCTGCAAGAACAGATTTTATTTTTTTTTTTCTGCATGATGTGTCTGCATCCTGTAATCGCATAAGACACAACAGTACACACGAGGAAGGACATTTCACCTGGTTCCACTTCCAAGGAGCGACTGTCAATCTCGATGTCGAGCCGTTTCGATGCCGCGTTGCAGAAGTCTTCGAGGACACAGTGAACAGCTTCTGTGACATTATAGGGTACCGGTTTGTCCAGTTTCATCCTGCTGTTGACCACAACGCTGCCGTTCCTGAAGTTGAGAATTTCAAGCTGCTTGAATCCGGTCAAATTGGATTGGAGATATGGCAGAAGCTATGGGGAGGGGGGAGGAAAGCAAATTAATATATATATTTACTTTATGTTTCATCAGTTTATTTAACTGTTATCTTGAAATGTTCCAGAGAATGGACTCAGTTTTCTTATTTTATGTTAGTTTTCTGTGCAGTTACTGATCAGTAAGTGAATATAATGTTCCTGGAAAACCACACTGAATCAAGATTTCATCTTTCAGGATAAAAAAGGGAATCCTTCTCAATTCTAGGAGGACAAAGATCCCACTTGGATATTTAGGTTAATGAAATGATATCAGATTCGTGTCGGTGTCAAGTGTCAGTAGAAATCTGTGTCCTCCTGAGAAGAAGACCGGGGCAGCAGAGACCACATTTACCTGTGGTTTTACTTCCAAAACGACAGGACTGAGGTTGTCGTAGCACGGCTGATTTTGAATTAATCAGGTCACATTTTACAGTGTGAATACTACGAATAGTTCATAATTAAATTTTGATGCAAGCATGAAATCCTGCCATTACTGCGCTGACTGTGTAATTAGATGCAGAACAAAATTAGGGTTAGCTCTATAAGCTTTAGTATAAGAACACACAGAAAGAGCTATTTCTAGTCAAGGAAGAGCCCGAGAACACATGAGGATCAGACACTAAAGAAAACCCACATGACATCATTGCTATCACAAGTCCAAAGTAAATCTATAATATATGCTGTTTAGTGAAAGCTTTTATCTCAAGTCCCTAACAGTAACATATGCATGCTATAGAGTGCTGCAGGGATGTTTTTTGTATGCTGATGCAGAAGTTTGCGTCGCCCTGCCTCTCTTTTCAAAAAGCCAGTGGTATCTTAATGAGCTATGTAGCAAGCAAAAGTTTATAACACGGAAAAATTTGTTCTGCAAGTACATCTTCACAAATTTTTGAAGCCTAAATGCAATCGCCAAAAGTTAAATGCTAAAGTTATGCTACAAATGGACTGCAACACCATTGACTTAACATTGCCACCACAAAAAGGCTGTAAAGCTGTGTATAGTAAGTTCTAAAGTCAAGCCAGACACATAAAAGCTTAAAAGGTATTTACAGACATATCTTATGTCGTAGAACATAAAGTGAAAGTCTCGTCAGCTTAAGTTAACCACACACCTTATTTCAGGAACCTAACCAAGCACCAGTTTAAAAAACTCATTGACTTCAACACGAGGGAACCAAAAGTGCAAGTGCTGACTCAGATTAATGTCTGCAGCCTTCTATATTGTCGGGCATTTTTTTTTTTTATTATCCCACCTACACTGCACTACAAAGCCAAAACGCTGTAACTACCCAATTGGCATAACTAGAATCTTTGACTTTATGACATCTGTTCAATCATATATCAGTTATTCTGCCAGCTGCAGTCACACTCCAGATAGTACTGTAATGTATTTAAACCAAATTCTTGAGTTTGTGTCCGAATTAATAAGTTTGAATTTGAAAAATTTGAATTATTGTGGAGTAAAAATAAATGAAACTGATTAACTAATCCTGCTAAAGGCTATCTTAGCAAGGTAGCAATAACTGCCATCTCTGCAGCCTCTGACCTCAGCAGAATTAAGGCAATCTGCTGTAGTTTAAGCAAACTCCAACCCCTGTAAGTAGATTCTGCAAGTGGATGGAGAATCTGTGGGTGATGGGACAAGGTTTTGGTTTCAGAAGTGTTCTGGTTTCCATTAGTAGTCCAGGTAGTATTGACCATTTACGCTTGAGAGGGTAAACGTGGAGAGGCGGAAGCAATAGTCAAAATGCAATTTTATGAATCCATCAGCTCTATCTGACAGTTACCTTTATATTAGCTTCTCTTTTTACATTTATGTTCATGTGCAGATTTCTGTTTATAGAGATTAGCCAAAATGACTGGCTCACAGAAGAAAAGGTCTTGACTCGGATATCTACTAGCTACATGGGATCAGCCAAAAAAATTGTCCCTCACTCCCAGAGGCTTTATCGCTGTCAGACAACTAGCAAATTCTGTCTTAAAATCAGATATTATATGTGTTAAATTATAAAGTATTGGTGAAAAGGCATATAATTAAGGCTATACAACTTACACATCTTTACAGTTTAGCTATGGTTTTGTAGGTACTCTAAGCCTTACAGTACACAGCATCACCAACTAATAGTTTAAAAAAAACATCAGTGGAGTAAAATCAAATATATACAGCCACATTTTAACGAATATCACACAATTTTCCACATTGTTGCACTGAAAAATATTCCCACCGACTCAGACTTGCAGCTCAGATAGCTGAGAACCCAATCTTTTAAGACTGTGGACCCAGACTGATGACGGTGGTGATATTCAGGCGAGGAGGAAGTCAACCAGCTCAAGTAATGGACCTGCATCAATGTTCATCGATCTGAGCCGCTCTGCTTCCAGCCACTTCACGTTCACTACAGACGGAGCAAACGTCAAACAGCCGCAGTGTGAGGGGGAGAGATTACGATGCTTTAGCTGGCCTGGCTGTCGAGCGGGAGATAAGAGGCCTTAAGGAGCTCCGCTCTGATCGGGTTACCTCACTTATCACTGGCCGGCAGTTGACGTGGGGCTAGGTCCCTATAGCTAATAGTCTCGGAGAAAGTACGACCGCGTCCAACATCCTGAACAAATGGGCAACAGCCTGCAGTGCAACTGGACACACAGCTTGCTGTTTGGGCATCCATTTGTCTCAATGCAAAATGTCAAGTGCTACATCTACACTGTAGATTAGATAGCAATCTGTGTCTCTGTTGCCTTTCGCACAAGGTCAAAGCCGAGTCCTTTCACAACAAACCTCAGTGCAGTCTGTACTGTGGACTAAGGACAACAGTGTAGATTCCTGTTTTGCCTAAGAAATGTAGACAAAATGAAAGAAAAACATCCATAATTTCAGTCTTTGACACGATCACAGGCTTCTCTGAGGTTACACATGTATCTACTGGTTCTTGTTTTGGAAGACCTGATGAAACATCCCTTCTCTGATGTCGTTTAAAAAAAACTAAGGTCACAAAGAATATTATGCTGACATGAAAATGTGTTTTTTTATGATTTACTGTAGCAAATAAATACATTCCAACCTCCATGTCCGATTTTTATTGGTTGCTTCACAAACCAGTAGGTACAGGAGTAATGGAGGCAAACACGGGGAATTGCAAGCCACTGCAGGCTAATGGTTCATATATATGACTACATATATATGAGACAGTGAATGAACAGTATCACAAATGGGGTCCAATATCCAGAAAAACATTATATTATGTCCATTTAAATGGGCTGCAGAACATGTACATATTTTCATTAATCTAACTGCTGTTTTTTCAGGGATCAATAAACCTCAGACCATTTTGAAATATTTGCTCCAAAGTTTATTTTCTCTTCCTAAATAGCCCATTTAAAAGGAAGATACAGTATGAAGACTATTCCTAATGGGATAATGAGAACAGACAGTAGACGGTAAATACTTACCAGTTCAAACGTCTGACCACATTAGTTTTGCCAGGAAGCTAAATACATCGATTAATGAGGAAAGCTGCTGTAACCACAGTTTGGCAACCATTAAAGATTGGAGATGGAGTGTTATTTAAATTATTTATTTGGATTGTTGCATCTGTATATGGAATTATTTGCAACGTATCCCTACCAGAGGTGGGACCAAGTCATTGTTTTACAAATCAATCAAGTAATTTTCAAGTCTTTGCACTCAAGTACCAAGTCAAGTACCAGGCCAGGACCAACAAAACCCTAAGTGAAGTCCTAAATCAAAGCTGACGAGTCCCAAGTTTGTCGTAATGTGCTCTTCACTTAAATGCCATTGTAAATTGACAAAAGTCAGGAGGGCTTTTTAAAATTTGCAAGTGCAACTGAACTTAATCATAAAAAAGTAGTGCTGACATTGCAGTTTCATAGCATATTCCACTATTAACTAGTACTGCAATTAGTTAATGGCACCCACATTAACTCGCTATGTTATTCCTCTGTTCTTTACGTAACTTCAAATGTCACATGAAGTTGGGGTTTGTTGCATCTCAGACTTTAATTTTAGACGTGCCTGTTTTGCATATTGCAATTCATTTTTTGTTACCCAATAGTTAACATATATCAACAAAATTATCTACGATATCTTTTTTTTCCCCAACTGGTGCTCAGAAATGTAACGTTAGTTTTTTTAATGGCTCTATCCTGCAACTTCACTGGATGTCGTCTAATTGGTAAAATAAAAAAATGGATCTGGGGAATTAAGTATCGACTTGCTGGAAATAAACAGCATTAACGTTAGTTGATTCTGGAAATAAATTGAATTTTGGCACACATTTTTAGTAACTTACTTTTTTATATTTTGGCTTGGGAGAAGGTATCAAGTACTTTTTAGTCAATAGGCTTAAATCCAAGTGAAGTCACAAGTAACTGCTCTTAAAGTTCATGTCGAGTTGCAGTTTTTGTTGTTTTTCTCAAGTTTTGTCCAACTCCTAATCATGTGACTCGAGTCAACACCTCTAATCCCAACTACTTCATATTGTATTATCTGACCTTGTGCAGATATTGAATATTTATGTATATGCTGTGCAAATGATTTGGAAACTGTACATTGTTTCAGAACACAGAATCAAAACAGATCAGATTTAGAACATGAATCATCAAAACCTCAATTTAAAGTATATAAAAAATATAATAAATGAGTGGAAATGATAAAGAAACACATTATTGACTGTTTATCTAAACCCAAGAGGCTCTATCATAAAAAAACTGAGCCACCCTAGAGTAGCTCTATAAGCTCACATTCCCTCTGCTCCTCGGCATTGCCGCAAACACACAATCCAATTTGTATCGATGCACCTCCTCAGTTTGAGGCTGAGGCCTTTACGTAACACAGAGCACAGGGCACAAGCCTAAAAATACGTCCCTGCCGTCAACCTCGGGGTAAGCCTTGAAACTAAACAGGGATGTCAAGTGATGCTTCTTGCTTCGATGTGCACTAATAACGCACAGGTTTCAGGAGATTAAATGCTAATTTAAAACTCTTACTTAAAGAAAAATGTAGCCTATAACAAATGTGACAAAAAGGAAAATTTCAGCATCTATTGAAAATATGTGCATTTACACACAAATGTTCCACAACAAAATGACCTCGGCCAATCTGTGATCTATTTTATTTCATTGTCTTGATGCCTACAGCAGTACATACAAATCGTAAGTCTTCAATACCAGATAACCAATACAGTAACACTACCACAACATACAGATGTAACCTGACTGATGTCGCACTAAGAAGATTGGACCCATTAATAGCACAGTGTGTGTGGTGCTGGAACTGAATTACTTAAAGCTTCTTACCACAAGTCACAAACCTCTGAGTCCTACAATGACTAAGGCAGACTCGGGTCTCATGATTCAGACTACCCTGCACTAGTTTGCTTTCTACCATGTACAAAGCAATACAGTTTAAGCAACACAAAATGCATAAAGCTGCATTACTAAGCCTATTATCAAATGATTGTACTCCACGGTAATTCATTTATTCATTCACTCTGCAAGTTCGTCTTTTAAGGCTTCAAAACATGCTGAAACACACAAGTCGTCAGTGCTCTAACACACATATGAGCGACAAATGTACAAAAATATATTCTGCATTTTGCTGGCAAGAAACTAACTAGATTTAAACTGTACACATAAACACAACTGTCTGTCCCACGAAAGATAGATAATAATGAGTGTATGCTACGTTATGATACAATGCAACTCTGACAAGCAGCACCTCCATAGTATATCCATAGTATATCATACCATCGAGCTTGTCTGTAAAAAGTACTGACAGCAGTTGATGTTTATCTTACAATGTTGTTATTTAAATGAATAGTTTGATATTTTGGTAAAAATATTCTTTTTGGATATATGTAGTAAGAGTAAGACGAGAGGACTGACACCACTCTCATGCGTGTCTGTTTAATTTAAACAGGGTTCTCACACATTTCCATGCACAAAATTTAAAAACTTTTCCATAATAATTTTTTTCCCCCTACTCGCATGGCATTTTTGAAACATATAAGATTCAGACTATACTTAAACATAACTTCAGCTGGCTGGCACATAAATGGAGGGAGAGACGGCACGCAGGGAGAAAAGGATGGTGGTGATGGCTAAAAAAAAAAAGTCACCCACCAACGCATATTAGAGATGTGTTTGTACGACAGCTTCAGGAAATACATTTTCTAGTATGTGTTGAAGGATATCCACTGAAGATTACTGTAACAATTTCTTAACAAACAAAAATTCCATGACTGTTTCAAAATGTTCAATGATTTTTCCTTACTCAGTTACATTTACAAAACTAGAAAACATTTTTGTGAAATTCCATAACTTTTCCAGGTTTTCCATGGCTGTGAAACCCTGTGTAAGACCACAGCGAGCAGCCAGTTAGCTTACCTTAGCGTAAGACTGAAAACAGTGGGAACCAGCTAACCTCGCTCTGCCCAAAGGCAACAAAATATGCCGACAAAAATATAAGTGAAAAATGACAATTTGTGATTTTACCGAGAGCTGTTTCTTGGCCTGGAACTTTGTGGAATCTTGTTGTCATTTTTAGGTTGCTTGGCAACCAGCAGCGACATTATGATAGAACAAGCTTTAGAGCTGCTGGTGGTGGATATATATTGAACATTGGATACAGTTTTTCCAGGCAGGGCCCCATTCTTTTGTATAAAAGTTGCTCAGTGGTGCATGAAGACAAAAGAAGTTTGACTTCCTGGGTATGAAGTTATTTGGGTCTCCACATCACTGGGACCACAGAGCAAGCAGTTCACTTATAGTTTAGGGCTCTGCTAACTTGAATGGGAATAAAATTATCTGCTCCTGTGTCTCTTCTTGACTTCTTGAAAATGTTATTAGACTGAATGGATCAAATAGTGAAATTTTGTTAATTTATTGACTGATTTACAGAAATCTTTTTCACAATTACAGTCTATGGGAAAAAGTCTTTTTAGGCCTAATGGCGTCACGTTACAGACCCGGAAGTTGTAAATCCATTGTTCAGCCACTATGAAAAATTGGCTTAAAAGCCAGGTGCACTTATTGCGGGTTGCAGATTTTGCAGATATTGCAGATTTTGTTACCTTTGGAGCCATGCTAGCTGTTTCCTTTTGTTTCTGGTCTCTATGCTAAGCTAAGCTAACCAGCTGCTGGCTCCAGCTACATATTCAAAGGACAGCTGTGAGAGTGGTGTCAATATTCTTATCTGTTGTACTATTCATTTCATTTAGCATGTTTTCCTCTTTAAATTTCCTCTTAATAGCAGGAGCCTCTTTGCATTTTATAGCCAAGAGCTTTGGATGAATCCCTTGCAGACACAAATTGTACAAAATGACATTCTGAAATATTAGTCGAACAGAATTTAAACAATCCCTGAAAAGTCAGACATTAGCACAATTCAAAAGAATTAAGGCAAAACACACAAAAACAAGCCCACCAACTTTCGAGCCAGACTCACGGAAAAAAACAATAGACATGAGCAGCTGCAGCAGGAAGGTCTAATGTCTAATTTAAGGACAAAGCAAAACTAAAAACTAAAGCTAAATACTTCAGAAATGTTAGGTGCTTTCAGATTGTTAGATACTGCATTTGGAAAAGGTTAGTAAAGAAACAGAAAGGTCATGCTCTCTCTGAGGCATTGGAGATGTAGTTCCAATATGGAAAAAAATACCGGTATGGAGGCTAAAGTCTTCTGTCTCCCAGGCCCAGATTTACTGGAAGCTCCAGGGTTTGGCGAGTTTCTGGACCCAGAGTGCTGTGTCTAAGTGAAACAAAATCATCTCTTTATACTGTTGAAACAATGTCTCCTCTGAAATTAAAGCATTAGCATACTGCAAATTTAATCAATAATTTGGCGATTGTTTAAAGCCTTATCACACTTCACAACACTTTTATAAAAAAAGAAAAAATTTGATCAAGAAAAATATACATTTCTTTTAATTTACTGTTGATTTTATGATTAAAAAATGTGAGGATAAGGCTTAAAGTGCACCCTCACTTGTGCAGGACAACAAGATTTAGATTAAGCACCAACTTGGGCCTACTGTAATATGTTTTTACACTGCCTAAAATATCATCTAAAACCAAAGTTTAACTATATATTGCACTAATGCATTTCTAACTTACATTTCAGCTTGTGCTACAAAAGCAAATATGAGAAAAAAGCATGCAAAAGCATGATATCCAGCACAAAAGCTTGTGTACCTACCAGCTCAAGAAAGGTATTCTCCAGTGATTTATACTCTGGGGAGCTCTTGTTGAACAGGTCATCAGAAAACATCATGTTAGTGACCCTCAAGCTAAAGAAAACCACTAACTCTTTGCCCTTATCCACTGCCGTCATCAGAGGGGTGCTGGCTTGTCTCATGGCCGGTGCTGCCGTGGATTCGTACGGACGTTCGTCAGACTCTGAGGGGAATCCACTACCGCTCTCTTCTTCCAGAGGTTCAATCATTTCCACACTGGTCCCGTTCAGACTTGACCCAGCATCCTCTTGAATGTTTGACTCCTCAGGAAGCAGGGTTATTGCGACCGGGGTCGCTCCACTTTGCCCTCCACTAGACTCATCACCATCCTCAGGGGCTTCGCCGCTCTCTGCAGGGGAGGGCAAAGGCTCCACATCTGTTTCTGGTTCAATGCCTTGGACGACATCCTCATGAGATGATGGTGTAGTGACTGGGGCTGCTGTTTCTATGATGGATAACTCAGCAATTGTTGGATCTGTTGAATCTGGCAACTCTGGTGACTCCGACAGGTCCAGGTTAATCCCAGCAGGTGCATCAGTAATTACTTCCTCTGGCTGGGAGTCCGGAGTTGCTAAGGGAAGGTCCTCAGTTTGTTGCTCTGGATTTTCCTCAGTGACCCCATCAGCTGGCTCAGGTTCTTCTAAAATATAACATATCAGGAAAACATTTATTACAGTATTACAGTAATTTATGCAGGACACTCATGCATTGTGTTACGCAGATTTAGCTGATAGGTGGGCTACCAGAACTGTAATATCTATAATTGTACCGAACTCTATATGTATTTTATTACTCATGCTAAGTCAATATGTACCAAATTTTGGTACCTGAGGGTGCATCTGGGTGAGAAAGGGGAGAATGGAGAGAAACACAGAGTGCCAGACTACAGTGTACAGTCACCACTGAGGCTTTTTCAAGACACTGTGAGTTGGAGCAATGGTGAACTGAAAGTACTCGCAATTGTGGTTACACCTTTCAAAACTTGACAGACAATGCTCACTGCAATATCTGTAATGGACCTGACAGTTCCCCTAAATTCAGTTTCAGTTTGATTCCTGCTACAGGTCAACACAAACTTCCTTTTGCAAAAGCATATTAGCTCAACATAACATATCAATTAAAGTACATTTATTTCTTTATTGAAACGTCGGTTACAATTGCTCCTCTATTCACAATTAAAAGGCTGCCGGTGTGTGTCTTTTCCTTCCTCACACATCAGTGTTACCACACTACGCCCGGGTGACAGACTGTGACAGGCTGGAGGTTGTAGGGAATAATTTGAGAGTTTCGACATTTCAGCAAAGTCAGATAAGCAGATTAAAACCACTCTCCTGTTTGTGAGTTAAGTATGGTGCTTAGGGTGGTCTTGCATAGCATAAAGAGTGGAACGAGAGCTAGCCTGATGTCACAGTGAAACAACCAGGCGAGTGGCGTCTCTGCTAGTTTCACAAACAGTTACACCACCTAACTCCCCAACAAATTATAAACTTTAATTTTCAAATTACTGTATGTCTACAAATTACACGGATAAGAGTCAATAGGTGAGCTTTAGAGTGAACCGCAGACATTAGAAGTGCACGGTTGGCTGTTTCTCCCTACTTCCAGTCATTATGCTAAGGTAAGCTAAGCTAATCACCTCCCGGCTTTAACTCCAAACTTAATGCACAAGAGTGGTATCGATCTTCTCATCTCTCACAGAAAGAGAGAAAGTGTGTTCCTGAAAATGTCAAACTATTCCTTTAATCTGCTTTATGAGGTCTCATAATAATCATAATTGTTTCAACCCTTCATTTGAGACTTTTTTTGACAATAAATTTTATATTTAAACCTAATACTCAATATACTTTCTTATGGATGCATTATACAGTAAAAGTCTTGTGTATCATTTTACACACATTACCACAAATTTGGCTTGACAAGTCTGATACATTTTATATCTATATACATCTGGAAACTACTCAGGTTTACGATGAAGTTTTGCAGGTTTGACCAAAGTTCAGCTGCACAACATGAGTTTGTAATGACTCGACCACTCGCAGGCCGCAGTTTGTTAATGGGTTTTAATATGGTGTGTTGCCCCAGCAGGGAGCATCTTCATGCACAAAACCAAACCACCAAGTCTAATTGTACTGCCATTTCCATTTCCCATGAGAGGTGAGTGTTCTGTGCAGATATGTGTTTGTAAAAGAAAAAAATAGGTCACTCTTTATTTGTACAGTCCAGTGCTGACATTCACCACCAAGTGACTTTAATGTGTCCCTTGGAAATTTGGCGAGTTTCACGCAACACCCCCGATAGTGTAAAATTAAGCCGAACATTTATTACCCACTTAAACTGAGGGTTGGAGTTAATTTTAATATTTCAGCATTTTTATATATATATCTATTATATCTATAATAATTTTTTTTTACTATTGCATTGTTATTTCACAGCTTATACTTCTTCGTACCTCAAAGCTGCTGTAACATTGTGAATTTCCCCTAGCTCCCTCGACTAGTGAAAATAATCCATGGCTGATACTGTCTTTAAAAAGACATAGTGGTACCAAAGCATGGCCATTCTCAAAGGGTACCCTTGAACTCTCACCTCAAGATATCTAAATGAAAATGAGCTCTATGGGTACCCACGAGTCTCTCCTGAACTTAAGAAGGCTTTTTACCGATAAATGTTTTTTTAAATCTATAATCAATTCACGCCTTCAAATTGAATCCATATTTTTGTCTTTTTATGGAAAAATGCAGCCAGCATATTTGAAGAACATATGACTAACATTTATAGATACATAACACATTAAAACAGGGTTGCTGTGGAAACCAAAATGTTAACTGCACCAGTGTCAGTCTCAGTACATCAGATAATTAGTAATATTAAGTGTTCATGAGATAAGAAAGAATATCACTGTGTAATTACTTAACTCTTCATACTAACATAGTTTTCAACCAGTATATAGAGTATATTTCAACAGCAAAGTTAAATTCCTAAAATTCTGTTATAGCTTTTGGTTTTGGTTACTTTTCTGTGCTGTTTAATGTGTTTTTTGATAAACCCCCGACTTAGAAACCAGAGCATGATGGCAGAGTGTGGGTTAAGTTGTGGTTCGATCCTAAGCTCTTTGTTTTCTGTCAATACCTCTGGATGAAGTCCAAACCTTAATCTAATGTTTAGCAACTCAATAAAGCTTTGAATTGTTGAACTTGTCTCTCCTGATTGAACTTCTACAACCTGCTTTAAAAACTAGATTTAACCTGAAGTAGCCTTACCGTCCGTCACCTGTTCTTCCAGTTCAGCCTCACCTCCGTCGTCAGGCTCAGTCTGGGGTATTTCTTCCACCTCTGGCTCTGCTTCCTCTTCCTGCTCTGTGATAGTTTCCAGTTCTGGTTTGGGTGTGAGAATGTCAGCGGGCTCCTCAGCAGTACCTTCTGTAGATTCCTCCTCTACTGCTGACATTACAGGAGTCTCATCAGCGGCGGCAGAAGTGCTTTCTGGGAGGATGTTTGGGATGAAAGGCACAAAGGTGTGTGTTTCTGGTTGGAGTGTATAAGCTTCCAAAGAGTTTTCTATCACCGGCACAGTAGGGAAGAAATTTTGGATGAGAGTATTGTCTGCTGTCGGTGCCTCTGTGGCGTCTTCCTCAGAAACAACATCCTCAGCAGGGTTAATGCCGAGCTCCGCAACTGGATAAACTGTGGTTACTAAAAAAGGAAGAGTTGAAATATTTAAACAGCTTTAAGATACGATCCTGAGCACTAACTTTCTATTTCATTCAGTTAAATGTGATATTGTGCTTACCAGCCTCAAAGCTGAGTGTCTTTATGTCCAGCGGTAGAGACGGCTCCTGTTTCAAGGCCTTCACGATGATATGCTTCAGTTTAGGAGCATTCACATCCTCGTCTATCTCGGGCTCCTCGAGACCCTCAGGGTCATCACTGAGCTCTGTTTCTCCATTAAAGACCACAGCGTAACGAACAGACACGTCCTCAGAGCTGATCAAAACAACACATCACGTCAGAAACCCTCACAACAGACAGACCGCACCGGTAATGGCTGTCTGCTGAGGCAGACATTTCTGAGTCATATCCTAAAAGAGGATATTTTAGAGGACGTTACAGTTTCTCTTGAGACTTGAGCAATAAAACGCTGTCATAAAAGTCACCTCGGAGGAAAGAATAAGAAATTTATGTTTGGAGTCTCATATCTTATTTTCAGTGTTGTATTGTCAAACTCAGTTATAATTACAGAGAGCATTTGGAGTGCCAACCTTTAAAAAAAAAAAAAAAAAAGACTAAAAGAAATAATAAAATTCAACCCACCGAAATCCCATAATACGAATCTCTTTGAATCCTGGAACTTTTTCAAACACATGAAGCATCTAAAGAGAAGAAAAACAAAACAGCGGGAAAGAAACATGAGCATTTTCTCTCCAATAATTGTGTTTTGCCATCCAGTTAAAAAAACAAGTATCTCTATATTTAGTGATTTAATAACTTAAGGATTACAAAGTTTTGAAGATATGTTTTTGTTGTACTTTAACAGATAAACCAATAAAAACAGTACATTTGCTGAACTGTACACTACAGCTGCAGAGACTAGTCAATCAATCAATTAGACAGAAAATTTATTGGAACAAAGCAGAGCAAAATTGTAAACGTTTGTTGGTTCAAGTGCCTTAAAAGTGAGAATTTTTGTTTTTGTTTTCTTAAATACATTATAGTAAAGTGAATATCTTTGGGTCTTGGATAGTTGGTTAGACAAAAAAGACATTTTAAGACATGACCTTAGACTGTGGAAAAAATATGCCAGGTATTTCTCAGTATTTTCTGATATTTTAAGTTTTAAGTAATAGTAGTTAAATAAGAAAATAAACAGCAGTTTAACTGATCATCAAAATAATCATTAGCTGCTGCACATGTGCCACAGTTAAGGCTAAGTATTACAGGCAATTGACCTTAAGGCATGACTTCGAGGTAGACAGGTAATATTAAAAGGTTTACTTTACTTTAAAATAAAAAAAAAGGTTGTTCAATATGTGAAAACATGTGGAAAGACAGGCAAGCAAGCAAAAATCCCCAAAATGCAGACATATGGCCATAACAAGCAGAAAGTAAAGAGAAGTGGCCTGTATATGTGCTGGGGAGCTTATTAGGGGATTGGGAACAGGTGTGGAGATCAGATGATAGCTAAAGGTGGAAACACTGCAGGGCAGGAGGGGAAGCAGGCTCTGAAATGACGGGAACAATTAGTGCCTGGCAAACTGACAAGCAAAAGATGCAAGTGATATTAAGAATTGATAGTCACGCTATCCACGAGAGCTGATGTACAAACAGGGCGATAATTTCTGTGAAATCTTTGTGAAAATATGAATAAAATACATTAGTGTGTATCTTCTAATTTTAAAAACTAACATTCAGTTCTTTAAAAGGTAAATTATATACTGATGGTTTAATACCAACAGAAGTCACTCTAAAGTGCTGTGTTTAGAGCCTCAGTCAATGCCTTCTTAGTCAGAGATAATCTATATGATTAGATCTTACTATTTCAGGCTTGTGGTCATTTAGAAGTCTTACCTAAAGTCCTTTGGTTGCCACTTTAAAGCTGTTAAATCAATCAGGGGGAGATTTACGCTGAACAATACAATGCTGCAGAAGCTGGAAATCACATTGATCTCATTGTAAGGCATCTTGCATAACAATACAACACTGCTGTACTTAAGGATTTTTTTTTTTAAACAAAGAGGTTGCAGGTGACAAGATACACAATACAAAAAGATCCCACTTGGTTCTTTTCCTGTAGACTTTCAGGGTTTTATCCTCCTCAGTAAAAGCTTTAAAAAAAAAAACCACACAGCTCTGCATTCAGGCTATCTGTGTTTGTAGAAAAGTGAAGCAGACTGCTAACATTTACTGTGAGTTGGTAAACAGTTGGTAGGCTCTCACCTTGTCTGTGAGCTCCTGTGTGATGTCATCATACTGTGCTGCCTCGGGGTCCCTGAGCAGCTTGCTGTACTCCGGGTCCACGATGGTGACTCTGAACTCGATAATGTACTCCTCATAGTTCTCTTTTATCATGTTGGGGTTCTCCTCAATCTGGAAAAAAAAGCCAAATTATGTTTTTAGACTATGGTGCTGCCTGATTGTGTGTGTGTGTGTGTGTGCTTGGATTTTTAAACATTCAAAACTGAATAATTTGATTTTGAAACTTTGTGGGTTAACTCACCAGGTCAGCCCCAGTTGGTAGTAGAATCAGTGGGGGTGTCCAGGTGCCTGAGACAAAACAGCAAACCACTAGTTAATTTAAGATGCTGTTAGCTGCTTACTTCAAAAAGTATTTCAGAGGCTTTCATTGAACTGTATTGGTGCGTCAGCATTCAACTCACAATCCCTTCCTGGCTCTGTGGTTTCTTCAATGACTCTGGAAAAAATACAAGATTTTTTTTAAGAAATTGGTAAGATGGTAAGATGACAATGAATTAATTAATTTTCTGCACTTAATTCCGAGACTTTGTCAAGAACAGGGATTTGACTTTTTTTTGCGTGAGAACAGGGTTTCCATATGTTTTGATGGACAAAATTTCAAAATTTTTCCATAACTTTTCAAGGACCTATAATATCATTTCAATGAGCATCCACAACATATAACAAAAATAAAACTGTATAGTAGGGTAATTTGTTAAAAAAAAAAAGAAGAAAAAGGAAGGCTCCACACCTTCGAACTACCACTCACTACTTTTAGAGCATTAAAAATAAAACCGAAGTGCAAATTGGTGCTCCAAGTGAGCACTGAACACCCCAGACTGTCCATATCGATTGCAACATCCCAAAAATGTTGTACAATTTAAAAGAAGCAGTGGGGGCATAGTTACAAAAACATGTTAAATCACACTGTCACAACTGTCCACATACATGGATGAAGAGACAGAATGCAGGGGAAAAAAAAACAAAAAACATGCATGATGGTAAGCAATTCATCACACATTAATGTTAGCTCTACCGTGCGTCACGTCTGCAACAACAGAAAATAAATTCACTGTTATGTCACATTATGTGGAACGTTATGCACGGAACAATGTGACAATTTGACTGCACACAACAAAATTCAATGACTTTTCCAAAACTATCAAGGTTTATACAAATTCCATGACTTCCCCAGGCCTGGAGAACGAGACTGTGGATTTGCATGACTATTCCAGTTTTCTCCATGTCCATGGGAACTCTGCAAGAAGCCTTAAAACCAATTAAATTTTTCCAAATATTCCCATTTTTGTAATGGTTGGGGTGGCTAAGAACATTTTGAGCAGAGGTGTCAATAGTTCCTCTGTTTCTCTTTTTGTTTCTCCAGAAATGCAAACAACAATAACTATTAACCAATTACCACTTTGCACTTTTAAAAACAGACCTTTTTTTTCCCAGTGAACATGAATTGGTTTAAACGTGTATTATAAACAGGAAACTCACATTTAGCACAAAATCAACAAGGAAATTAGCACATACCCATCAATTTCAGCATGCTCAGCTACTCTCTGGAAACAAAAACAATAACCATGGATTATGAATATATAAAAGCCATAAGAGTCAACTTGTCAATAAAGATATCTCAGATGCAGACTCACTCTGGCCACCATGTCGAGATGCTCCTGAGAGCTGCTGAAGTTCTGGGCCAGGTCGTCCATGCAGAGGTTTTCATGCTGGCAGGTGTACAGCCAGGCTCTGTACTCCTCCGAGTTTGGGACTCTGTCCAGGAAGATCCGAAACGCTTCCCAGATCGCTTCCTGACAAACTGAAGAGATGCGGTGTAACTTTGTGAATGTTTTCTTTAGATTTTTTGCAGAACTCCAAACTCACAGATAAGTATAAATTTTTGATACCATCTAATCTTGTGTTAACAAAAAAAAACAATGACTAGACGTGGCATTACCCCTCAGACAAACAGTGCAGTTTCACATACAGCACATTACAGCCTACAGTGCCACAATACTATAACAAATCACACAATATATGAAACATGATATATACGGGACAGCACAAAAAGGCAGGAACGCCTGTTTCAGTAAATGTCAAACCGTATAACCATTAAGTTTTGTATGTCCATGACATTTTTCTTAATATTAAAATCATGAGCACAAAGAGCCCCTGAAGCTACAGTATGTTTTATCTGCCTCTGTGGGGGAAACAAGCTCCACATTGTCCAATATCTTGATGCCTGTGGGAAATTTATTCTCTGACAAACTCATTTCTGGAGAGAAGCGATTACCTCCAATACACCAAATTAATCTGCCTCATTTCAGAATCATACGCCACAGCAGCTGTTGTGGAACAATTTGTAATACTCAGCCATTGTAACAGTCAAGGTGGCAATCTCTGCCTCTTAAATCAACCACAATTCATCTCTCTTGGACAAAGAATATTTGCATATAACTTCATTATATCAAGTGCTGCGGTGTGTGTGTCCCTAAATTGAAGAAAACAGCTTCAGTGCATCATGTCAATGTCACCAGGCTCTAAACAATTAATACAAATAACATCTATATTAAGCCATGTATGTGTATGTACGTTAATTTATAAGATTTAGAATCATACTCATTTGAGAGGATTATAATATCTTTTTCATCTTTACAAAAAGTTCTGCAAAAAACATCAAAGCAGAAAGCTCTTTGGCCAACTGTTTGTCTAAGAGCTTTATTCTCATTTGACACAAAGTCAATATTTTAGGAAGAGCTTATTCATTTCACTGTAAGATGTCATAATTATGCAGGAAGTGAAACTTAAAAAAAGTTCTTTGCAAAATTAACTCACATCAAAGTCTAAAAGTTTACCTCTGAGCTTGTAATAGGCCCGATGGCTGCCGATGACTGCTTTCATCGTCTCCTGGGGACACACTTTGACCCCTGTGGTGAGGAGCGCCGACCTCTTCGTCCGATGTCTGTCCTGCACTGCTCTGACATTTGTGGTGTGTCTGATCGGTCTGGAGGCTTCTAGAAAGTGTCGGTACTTCACATCCCTGAGTCCAGAAAAACCGTGGTCATGAAGGTCTGCAAGAGCAGTCAGTGAAGATGTAAGTTTAGGGGGAAATGTAATCTTGTTTTTACAGTACTCACATGAAGTAAATTAAGGTGAACAGATTGCATTAGTTAGGTGTTCTTTGGAAACTGCAATATTTACAGTCTCACAATTCAATTAATTATATATAAATGATGCAAACACAAAAATGTTGCTCATCTGTCATAAGCAGATAATCATTTAAAACATGTTGCCTTTGCCCTTATGAATAAAAGCAAAAGCACAAATGTTATTTTCAGGCAACAAAACTAAGTTTGGGTGATCACAAGCAAACCTAAGCTAATTTTACACATAATATCTATTTAATTGTCACAGGGAGATATACTCATGGAAACAGCAACAACCCTGATGGCGTCACAGTGATGTTTTCACTATAATCCGGGTAGGAAAACCCTGTGTCACGTACTTAAATTGAAACGGCCCTGAGCATACGCTGCTTTAATTGGCTTGTTTTTAGACACCTATAAAAGGCCCACAAAAAAATCTATATCAGTTTAAGTGTAAGCTTTAATTAAAATATTTTCAACGCTTTCATGTGCCGTCAGACAGCCGTTTCTGATGAGGTTATCTCAAAGCCACCAGACTCCATTGACAACAACAGTAATTCTTTTTCGCAGAGTCCGAGAGTTGCTGGTCTACAGTTCCCTCAATTAACCAGCGTGTAAGGTAAAGCAGTGAAAATACTCCAATAGCGTACAATATTGATTTTTAAAATAAATGTGTTGCTGCTGCCCTTACACACTGCAGTACATTGCTTAGCTTTTAAGCAGGTAGATTTTGTTTATCAAAGATGTTAGCAAAGCAACACAAAATAAGCACAGCAGAAATATCAGACAGGTCAAAGCACCGTGTTTAGTTATACAGTATCTTTAAATGTTACAGTTACTGCTAAAAATGACAACAAAAATAAACAAGCTTGTGTTTTCACATATCTCTGCCGTTGAAATGAATTGCCAGGTGTCTGTCCGTAACTGCTTGTTGTTGGTGCAACAACGCGGTGGTTTGGTCTATTTGGCTAGAGACTTTCTAACGGATAGAAAGCTTGTATTATGAAATTGGTTGTGGATACATGATCTTTGTGGCAATAATGAAACACACTACCGAGTTGCTTTAGCGGAAGAGTAGGATCCAATGCTTTTAGACAGTGAGCCATTGTTTTAGCACTTCAATGTAAATTTCTGCAGCCTCTACTGCATAATTTTTAGCACATTTTTTCATGTGTCACTTGCTAGTCTCCCTGATGTGTAGAAGTGTAAAACTGAGTTGCCTTTAAATGTTCACTTTTGTAAGTCTTATAGTGTGCATTCAGTAATCAGGCAGTTAACACCAACTACCTCTGATGAGTATTCAATTTGACAGAAACTTAATCCAACAAGTTACCTAATGGCATCTGTCCAGCCCTCTTACTGTAAGTTAACTGCTGCTTTCTCAGCCACTGCCTATAAATAGCTTCTGGCTTTGCAGTAAAAAAGTTATCCACAGAGGGACACTGAGAGTCAAAAAATCCTTTGTATGTGTGATTTTTTATCCCTTTAAGGTGCAATGAGTTATATGAGCTTCTGAATTCACTGTAGTGTAAAAACGTCTGGGCCCTGAAGCTTTGAGGAGCTGGTTTGTAACTGGAAGGTTGTCATTTTGAATGCTTAGAAAGTGCACAGATGTGTGGCGAAAGCAAATGAGTAACACTCTTCCCCCCTGGGGAACAGTTGCTGAGATGCCCTTGGGCAGCATGACCCCACATGGCATCACTGAAGCTGCTCAGTGGCCAACAGAGTGCAGATGAAGTTGTGCTGGGCTGTGTCCAGGTGTGAATGTGCAGAAATGCACACATGAGGATTACAGCTGAAAAAGGACGTGCGTGCACAGCAAACCTTAAAGAGATTAAAATTAGGTACAGGTGGATCTCCCGCTGATTTCAGTGGTTACAGAAACAATTCCACTACACGAAAACATTCAAGCAATAACAGACATAAACAGGACAATTTCCATCATTGAGATGCTGTAAACATGAGGAAAACTGGACTCGTTCTCTGATCACCTTAGTAAAGAAAACAAGCTCAGCCACCCCGGTGAGGCATTTCAGGAAGGTAATTCCACACCTTATCACAAGCCAGTGTGCTAGTCAACACTCTCCAACACAGTCACCCCATTGAATAAAGCTATTTCAAAAGAAAGGGACTCATTGTGACGCCAGGTGGCAAACCTCAGAGGACTTTCTAAGACAATAAGCCAGGATTTATGAGCCCCAAAACAAAGACTTGAGGTCATCGGACCTAAATAATAGACTGTGCCACCTCTGGATTAGAAAACTGAATGGAGGTGGCAGAAAAATAAAGAGCAACTGAGTGTAAACAATATAATCACGGTTACACTGGCACCAGACATGCAGCTTTTAGCTGAAAGCTGCATTTCTGTGAAGATAAACAAGACAGGGGGGACATCTTGGTGCATTAATACACCTCTCCACAATAGCCATTAAGTTGTGCGAACTAAAACATAATCATGTCCAACATGATGAACACTGGACTACCAGCAGAAGAAGAACAATAAAGGAAGAGACCAGAGAATGTCAAGCAAGAGCATCCTACATCCTACAAGTGTTTTTCTCATTCTTCATTAGAGGACACAATGTCATGAAAACATGTACGAGCTAATGCAATGCAACGCATTAACCCTGCAACATTAACTAATAACTAACTAAATAATAAAATAATGTTGAAATACATTTGGATTTCAACTGTTGGTCCAAAAAAAAAAAAAAAAAGCCAACAAAAGAGTAAAGATCAGCTTGGACTATGGGAGATTGAATTGTACTATGTTTTAATCAAAGTTGATAATTGAGATATTTACCAATAATGAAAGTAATAATTAATTATGGTCACAATAATGATGACATTAAAAACAAAAACAATAATTATGTGATGAACATGATGCCATTTTAATCGTTTAACAGATATATTATTGTTTGTGTCACTGTGTTTGTTTTGTTAAAAGTGATGTGGCATGTAATTGTACTGTGTTGTATTATCGACATAATAAATGTGGAAGCGTGGACGCATCCCAGACAGGCGAAGTTACCCCCCTTCTGGTGGACCACCATGGAACATTATTTCGGAAAAAAAATATGTACAGTAGTTTAAGGCAAGAGACAAATACTCGTTTGATTTTATTTGAATTATGCCATGAGTTGCACATATGATGTCTGTCGATGTAAAAAATAAATTAAATTATTTTATGAAACTCTCTCTCTCTGAAGCTACGATGGCTGTGTGTTCGGGATGTACTCACGCAAGCAACAGGTCTTACTCGTCCTTTTGCTTCCTGGCTGATCACAAGACCAGCAGCTGGATTAAACACATCAGGTAAGATAAGGTCACACTTGTGCGTGGAACATAGTTAGGTTACCTCGCTAGTTAGCCAGCCGGTGTTGGTGACGTTTCGACCGTCTCAAACTTCACAACATAAACATTATGGATGGGTTTGAGTTTGTTTACTGTTATGTGTGTTAATGCAGTAGTTTACAGGATGTAAACAGGGACCAAAGCTGAGAAGTTAACAGTAGAAGAGCGCTGAAATGGCCTACATTTTGTAAGAAGAGAGTTCACTGAGTGGCTTTGACCTTCTTAACATGCGAAAATAATGTGTTATTTATGGCGTAAATCAAAGCGATCAAAAACACCTAAATGTGAGGGTGTTTTTAAAACTCACACTGCCTTGTCATTATGTCATTTTGGCATGAATATACTGTATGTTGTTATGTAGTAGCTCGGGGAATGCTAACAAACAAACTACCTTTGAAGCTCGAAATGTTTTCTGCTTAGACCGACCCTTCAGAAATATTAAAGGTCAGTTTGTGGTGGTTGTTGCGCTACATTTTTAGGTATGGTTGTTGACATTGTGTCTGCCTCCTGTGTGTTCTAGTGGGATTGTGCATACCTGCTGTGCTACCAGTCATTCAGGATTTAGAATTAAACGTAAAGAGTTGAATGAAAGGCCCAAAACACAGGCGTTCATTGATATTTTGCTTGACATAAATGGTAGAGCAAGAAGAAAAAAAGTAACTGTGTTAATCGCTGTATTACACGTATATAATAACCTCTACAAAGAACAATATTGTTTTCCGCAAATCCAAATTTGGCCCGACACCAAGAACATGCAAAGAATGTGTGGGCACTGACATTGCAGCCTGTAGCTTTGTGTGCAAATATCCCCCAGTTTAGTGTCTGTCAGGCGGACCCATTCAACCGACAAACTTTCCACTTCCATTCCAGCAGGTCAGAAGGCAGCCTGAAATTTAGCCAAATCATGCGTGCAAGCCATTAATAATCATGCCAGCAAGACAGCATTTAAATGGGTTTTTGGAAATCTGTAAGCTTGAAGCCTGACTTGCACATGTAGAGACACGAGGGCCTGAGCGAGAGGAGGGAGTGTTTGAGCGGGGCCTTAATGCCCGGTGCAGCCGCAGAAAGGCCTTGCAGCGGAATTACAAGCCAGAAAAGATTAGCGTCCTGCGACACTGGGAACAGAATGGCTTTTGTTTCCTTCAGGATAATGAGCTCACCCGGGCACATCACACTGAACAAGACAACCAGTGCGGACGCAAATGTTATCACTGGTGAAATGTTGCTATCTTTCTCGGTGAACATCTATTATACGTCTCAGCCCATTTAATTCATAGTGAATATTCATGACCTGAAAAAGTGGCTCGCTGACTGCTTGACATTTTTTCTTTTAAAAAAAAGAATTTTAAAAAAGATCCGGTGGGGGATGAGCTAACATTTTGTAATTTGCAGACAGAGATCTTTAAACAGCAGTCACACGCTGTTTAAATTGAAAAACCCTGTTGCCCTTGAGGTAGATCACCACCTCTTACAAGTCTCCTGTCATGCAGTACAACCTCATTGATATGAAACCTGCAGGAAGGTCTTTGCACAGAGGAATAAATCGTCTTTTTCATTTTCCAAATTTTGGTCCTTCTTGATGCAGGTGTGTAGTTTACTTTGTTATTGACAGAATTGCTTCTATACTTGCTAAAAGTGCAGCCGTAAAGTTTCATTGTTGCAACTTGCAAACATGCATCTACTAAAACCTTCTGCTTGAAAACAAACATCTCTCTCTCCAATCATAATACAAAAGGCAATTACTGAGAGAAAAAATTAAACTGTGTTAACAGGAAAGCCAGCCTCCCTACAGGATTCTTACCTTTGATTCGACTAGCTTGGAGGGTAAACAGACACAAAGTGAGGAAAAGTCCTGACTTCAAAAGCATGATGGGCTACTTTATGTGGTTTTCAAGCCCGCAGTTGTCATTTGTAAAGTTGCAAACAACAATAAAATCCAGAATTTCTTTATCTTAAATCCATTAGCGGAGTGTGTGAAAGTCTCCTCATCTGGGCTGACAAGGTCTTCAGCTTGTTAGCAGGTAAAGGTCCACTTTTATCTGTGCTCCAGCTCAGTTAGTTAGTTCCTGGATGCTGCTGGATCCCTGTAGCAGAGCGAGGTGGCTGCATGGGTGGATGAGCAGAGGGAGCGAGGGAGGGAGGAGAGAAGGTAGAGGAAGGAGAGACGGTGAACGGATGGAGTTTTGGCTCGGGAGTTTTCTTCTACGCTGTCAGTGTGACAAGAGTGACGAGGTTAAAAAAGCAGGCTCCGTTTTGAGTCTAATCTCTTTACCTTCTTCTTGCTGCTTGTAATCCGTAAGGGACCACGTGGCCGCCCGGCCTCATCCTGTTAGCCACCTTCTGGACCCTCATCTGTCAGCTGAACAAACTTGGGGATCTGCCAACCAGGCTAAACCTGATAACTACTCCCCAAAGTTTCTCAATGACACCCTGACTTTTTGTGTGTTCTTATCCGCCTCTGCACGTCACTGTCCGACTGCTCGAACTCTCCCTCTTCTCTGCCTCTGTTTAGATTCCTCCCTCCCGGGTGCCCACAGCAAATAAGTACCTCTCAGGCCAGCGATTTTGGGTGCCAAGTGTGGTCAGGGTTGTAGTGTTGTTCTGTGCTGACCCAGCTACCAAACACAAAGCGCCTCATTCCTACTCGAGCTGCACAGCCAAGTTTGGGCCTCTCTTCTGACTGTACATCTAACCCTGCCGCTTCCTTTCTCCTGTGTTCTGGCTGTTGTAGATGCACGTGATTGATCCTCCTCCTCCATTTTCTGCACTGTTATCTGTGAGATGGAGAACAAATAACCCAACTCCACATCCTGAGGTGTCTTTTTAGTGCTCAATTATCCCTTGTTTGTCCCATTAAAAAGTGTTTTTTACTTTGCTTCACAGAAAAAAAGCAGGATCAGGACAGTCTCTATTCGTCTTCTCTCTTCCCTCTGCGTCTTTTTGGGTGGTGGTGGTGACAATGGAGGTATGTGTGGCCTGTCCTGTTACGGTGTATCAGGGTGGGAAGTCTCCATTTGTAAGTCTCCACCCTCACGTCTTGCTGTGAAGAGGATTAGCCGCCCTTGTTGGTTGTTAACAATTTGCTGCAGTAAATAAGCTTCTTCAAGAGCAACATAATCCACCCAGGCTGCGTTCTGACACAGTAATCTGAACCTTTAACTAATGATTGTAGCTCCATTAAGAGTGACACATTTTGAAGCAGGATTATTCAGCAACATATGAATATTACACGACTGATTTTGAAAAAGCAAATGATATTTACCATGCGCGAGTGAACAACAACACAAACAATTACAAACAGTTTCTGCTTACGAGCTCAGTGACTGAAAAAATAATCTTACCTCAAAAAACAAGTTTGTTTTTAACTCACACCCTCTTGACTTTAGCCCTTTGTTGTACTCTTCTTCACTTTCATTTCTCTTCTTGTGCGCTGAACTGAACTGTCAATTAAGAGTGATTTCATTCACCATTGGGCTCCAGAGCCGATTCAACATGCTGAATCAGCTGGAAAAAAGCTGGCAAGGGCTGACAAGGGCCAATGGTGCAGGAGAAATCACAAAAACTGGGGCAACAAACACTCACTGACAGCCTGACTTTGACCAACATCCCACCGTCAGCTTATGTGTCAGATTAGATTTTGAATATCTAAATGTGGCATAAGTGTTGTCTTTTCCTGCTTTTAAGGGCAGCACTCAAGCAAAGTGATTTCTAATTTACCAAACTGTTCTGACGGTTTTATTTTTGCCATTACCCACTTAGTCAATATATACAACATTACTGATAACTATTTATCAAAAATCTCATTGTTTTAACATTTTGTGATAGCACCAATTGTCATTCCAATAATATATTTGAAATATTTATAGAGATACCCAAAAATACTGTGACATCTGATTTTTTCCATATCGCCCAGCCCTACTTTGAAGTGTTTGTTTGTGTGTGTGTGTGTGTGTGTGTGTGTGTGTGTGTGTGTGTGTGTGTATTCACGTCTCTTATATGAAATAGTTATTGTGTGGGCAATGAGAATATGAGCAAATTAACTTTTGCACATTTTTGCACTGAGCAGCTTCCCTCCTTTTTTTCTATACACTTTTGCTGGTGAACCTAGTTTATTATTAGTCTAAAAAAAGCTAAATTCCATGAAATATATCTTTTAGATCAGAAAGCCTACACATGCACTTAATCCAAGATTATATAATTAAACTCACATGTATTTAGGTATAATTTATGTATATTTTTTTGTGATGTGTTGATTACTGAGCGATCCATTTTGCTTACCTTCCTCCGATGCTTTGTCAGAGGTCAGGATAATAGCTCTTCTGCAGGTGGTGGAATATGGTCAAACGTGGTATCTCTAAACATGATTTTATGATGCAAAATTGCTGTCAGGAAAAAAAAAACAAGAAACATAAATTTGGACATTATTCTCAGTTGAAATGAGAGAAGTCACAACATATAATTAATATAATCATATTTTGTTTTTAACAATTTGTTGAGTTAATGCAAGACTGATTATTATGATTTTATAAGTCAGAAGATTTGCTGAAGCACAGAAATTAATTCCTCTCTGTAAAGCATAACAAAAAAAGTTATGTTTATTGATCTCTTTTTCACTTGACAACAGGATAACTTCAGGTACAGACTGTTCTCATCTCAGTGGGTTTGAGAAGCTCATAGAACCACCTTATATATACTTACACTGAAAGACGCCATGGCACACCCACACTGACATTTGTGAGGACTTTTTTTTTTTTACAAGACTTCACCTACCTTGGTGAATGTAACAAAAAATAGCTTTACCTATATGTGTGTCAACAAAGTTTTGAGTGTCCTCTTTTGCACACTTTCCACATGTTGTATAATCAACCTAACCATTGCGATTTGTGACCCTGACCCATATCCTTCAGGATTAGGGTCAGGGTCGCATAGATTAGGTCAAGCTTAGGTCAAAGAGTTTTGCTTCAGTGTGAGGATTAAGAATACATTTGACATTCAGTCCTAAACCTCATTTTCAAGTTTAAGTCTAAAACATTCAGACACTAATGCAACATCATTGTCGAATTTAAGCATCATTTATGCATCAAGGCAGTCTAATCTTGTAGCTGACTCTTGTAGATTAATAATGTATTCTCAGGTTCAATGTATTTTTACTTTGATATTTTTTTTTCCTCGGGATAAACAAATCCTTCAGTCTCAACCAGGATTTTGCTCAGACAAGTTTGACCTTCTCCCACCCACTGATGACTTGAATCATTGTCCAATTAGAGAGGTCAGTTTGAATTATGCAACAGAGGGAAAGTGGTACTTGCCATCTGTCAGAAGGGGTTATTTCATTAGGGACAAAGCCTAGGTGTCTCCAGCTGGCAGAGTCTGCCACAGCAAAACACACCTCTGCAGTTACATCCACATCTGTAGCTGTTACAGTGGGTTTGTGTGCAGTTACAGTGGGTTTGTGTGCACTGGTAGTTTAGGTGGGGCAACAACTACTTTTGACAGATGCCAAACCTGGAATAATTATAAAATAATAAAATGCACTATTTCATATTTCCCACCTGAGTTGAAAATTCACTCTTTTGTCCTCCTGCAACTGTTGCCATATGATCCAAAACCCTACGACCACTCAATAGATTACTGTTGTTTTTTGGCTAGTGAGTAAAGCAACTCTAGCAGCCACTTGCACAATGTATCTACATTTAGCTGATAATAATTTCCAACCATTTTACCACATAATACAATAAACACTTTATAATAACTGAGCTTGGCACATACCGGCTCTCCTTGAGGTGCTGCTGTGTTCCCCATTTGTCAGTTAGCCTGTTTAGCTATGTTAGCTCTGAAAAAAAGCCCAATTTTACCGCGATGTGTTGCTCCTTTCGTGTTTAGTAATCATCGCTGAAAGATGCTTGAGATCCCAGAAGTTTTTCTTTGACCAGGTACTAACCTTTCCGAATAAAAATAAACATACAAAAACCAAAAAAGGCGTCTTTACTGACAAGCTAGGTTAACCGTTAGCAGTTAGCCATTTAGCCTACTGAAGGACCACTCCATGTGCATTTTTTATGTTTTTACCAGCGATTTGGTTTTAAACCGTGTACCGCCGGGGTCGGGCATAACGCGTATAAAGTCGTTTTTTTTCTTTGAAAGCAGACTATTACATTTTTGTTGTAGATGATAAAACACATCGCTAATTGTGGCACACGACCTTCACCGATGAAACACATACTGTGGTTGCATTTACGTGTCGTTTGGATAATCGGAAAAATACGTTTCCGACTGGGTAAACTTTAATGAACCTCATGTCAAAACAACTTCTCAGAAATTCCCCAAAATTTTGTGCACAAGTTGCAGAGTCGACGTCATGAATGCAAAAAAGGTATAGGAAAATACATTTTTGGTTGATGACAATAACCTTTTTTTATCTAATTCACATATTGCATTTTTTTTCCTTACATTTAATGTAGTGATTAATTAATGCATAGTATGTGTAAGTTGTAGTTAAAAAAACTTAATTATCAGTATTAGTCAAGTATTAAAGCAATATTTTAGTAGCCCAGTTTTAGGGACTGTGCAACTGGTGCATCAAGTCTGAGGGTGAAACCGTACTGTAAATATAGAAAATCTTTATTTACAGTCAGTATGCAAAACTGCTATCAATGTGTTATATATAACACCTTTCTTTGTAACTCTCATGTTGTTTTGCTGTTATCAAGCTCATGAACACAGCTTAAATTGAAGAATGACTGCCAAACTTGGGAAATGGGACCATCCAAGCTGCCCTACAGGGAATAAAAAAAACAACTATGTAAAGTCATTCCATTTACCTTATTACTCATGATACAAAATATTCTCAAGAATTCAAATGTATTTAGTAAACTGCCTGATTTGAAGACTGGTGAAGTATACATTGGGGATTTAAAAAAATGCAACAAATTGATGTGAATTACCTTAAAATCTAACCTATTTTCTGATTTTAAAACACCATCAAAAGTAAAATTCACTAAAAATGAGAAAATATTAAAACACAAACAATGTAATAATCTAAAATGACCAATTGTACCTATGTCTGATGAAAGAAATTCAGTTTAAAATCATGAACAATATTTATCCAGCTGCAGATTACATTGTTTCATTTTTCCATTTTGAAGCAGATTCATGTGGATTTTGTTTGACAAAGACAGAATGTACCGAGCATTTTTTTTGTCTCTTGCTAAGTTATACACCAGTTTTGGCAAGATATTTACAGCTGGATGAATAATGGGACTGAAAATCCCTCATTTGAATTAACTCAAGTTTTACGGATAGTCTCCCAAAGAAAGTCTAAAAAATGGTAAATGTAATAATTATTCTGGGTAAATACCGTATTCATAAATGCAAATGGAAACTAACCAACAGCCAGCCCTTTATAAGCAGTTTTAAGAATAGACTCAACTACTATTTATCTCACATAAAGACACTCTCTAAAGATAATCAGCCCCTAAATGAGTTGAACAATGTCATGTGCAAAGTCTCTTGCACTATAAGTAATTGTCCTTGCTGTCCATGGTTTATTTCTCTTTCTATTTCTATTCATATGGTCAGCCCCATTTAAAAAGCATGAATCTCTAATGTGAGTATTCACCACTTTTGTCGTCATTTGTAATTGTGCTCTGTAAATATATCAAAATCTGAGCTGCTCTACAAAGCCAGCATAAAATAATAACTTTTAAATCACATATTAAGATTCACTGAATTATTTCAATATACTGTGAATTATTGTTGGTAGACAGGTAGGCCTACAGAGATAATTCAGTTTATATGCCTATATTATAACTATGATTGTCAATACAAAAAAACAGTTGTTGTTGTTATTGTTGTTTTTTTATGAAAAATTGCATTTTGTTTTTAGATGACTTTACCCTTGAAGACTATATAAGATGCACACCCCTAAAACATTTTCAGAATAACATATAAAAACCTGATTTAACCCCCCTCAGAGAGTTTAAAAAGACAAGTGCCTCAGGGTTACAGTCTAATATTAGTCATGTTTGTCGTAGCGCTCCTCTTTGGGCAAATCCACTCTGGGCTGATTATCAGTGTGATCCACTCTACTGGACCTGCAGCAGTGAAAGTGCCATCACCAGTGCCAACATTAACTCAGTGATCTGGTAGGCTACGGGAGTTCATACGTGAGGATGTTCTTAGTCATCCATAATCTGTGATCAAGATCTGTTCATAAGTGTGGTAGCCTTGAGATTAATGCAGCTGAATTTGTGACGTCTTTAAACCTGCTCATGTAGACACTTAGTGAGTGCTGTTTGGACATGCAAAAGGTCAACTCTGGCAAAATGTAGTCATGGATAACCATCAGGATGTCCAGTGTGTGCAGTGGCAGAAACACATTTGAACTATGGTGGGTGAGACACTCTTTATTTCTGCATCCAAGGGCTGAAAAGAGTGAAAATTATGGTCCATATCCACAAAAGGATTGCACTGCTTTTGCACCACTTAAGCAAATGCAGGGAGTGCAAATGAGAGGAAAAGATAGCATGTGATCCACGAGTCCGCAAATATTGAAATGCACACAAACTGCTCACAACCTTCAGACAAACTGCACTGTCAAGCAGACAGCGTCTGAGCGCCTGGGTGCACCTGTACTATTTGCATGTATTTAAATGAGAGAATATTCAAAAAATTGGTGCAAAGTTGCCTTTTCCTATGTAAATAAGCCTTGTTGCAAATACCATCTAATTCACAAAGACCAGCACCTAATTGCCACAGGCAGCAATTTAATGAGGTCAAAACAGGGGGGTCTGTGGTGATGTTTGGGTCAAAGAAACACTGGACTTTTACCCAAGAGGCTACTGTTCATTTCCCGTGTGAAACGTCTGTCATTTTATGATGTTCTTATGTCCTGTACATAACAAACTGAGTTATTTCAACCGAAAACTCAATCTTATTCTCAGCCTAACCAAGCAGGTTTGGTGCCCAAACCCAGTCGTGGCACCACCATGTAATGTTGACACAATAATTTCAAAGAACTCCAGATGTTGTGGTTATTTCGCATATTTCTGTGAGACCATGTTGGTTTTGACACTTTTTCTCCCCAATCATAAAAACATCTCACTGACCAGTATTTCACAAAAAGCTTTTTGAGATTTTCATGCTATGAACACATTTAAGCCAGTACTCCAAAAATATTAAGGTTCAGTATAAAAGCCAAAAGGGACTCACTTATACGCCTCAAAATCACATGAATCACATTTCTGGTAGTTCAGAGGATTTGAAACGGCATTTAAGAATTAATATTTAAAGGGAATACATTGAATCTACATTTAGGGGACTAAATTTAATACGAAACACAAAAATAATTAAAGGGTTGAGGGTAAATTAATAGACTTGCATTTGTAAAGTGCCTTTCCAGTCTTCCAACCACTCATAGTGCTTTAACACTACATGTCACATTCACCCAGGATGCACATTCAGACTCAAAATAAGAAACAAAAACAAACAGATAAAAAATATCCTAAAGAAAGAGGTAAACATAAAAAACATTGTTTTTTTTCTGTAACATACTTTTAAATATATAATTATAAGTATTGTAGTTTTATGGACATTTTTTTTACTTATTTTTCTTTTTTTTTTGTTAATATCTTCTATTTCTCACAGCTAATTT
Organism: Plectropomus leopardus; assembly: GCF_026936395.1. Taxonomy (NCBI): domain Eukaryota; kingdom Metazoa; phylum Chordata; class Actinopteri; order Perciformes; family Serranidae; genus Plectropomus; species Plectropomus leopardus. The sequence goes on along the minus strand of NC_142189.1, from coordinate 16,182,766 downwards.
TCTAGTCACCTTATTTTGCAATTTGCAGGATACCCCTTGCCAAGTCGCCCATGTTTTTAAAAGAAGGCAAACCAATTTTCAGAGGTTTAACTGCTTGTGAAAAGCACCTGAACTGATGTCCCTGCAGGTTTTAAAGGGTTAAACATTTGTGCATTCACACTCTGATGCACAGCCATTGTGAGCAAAATAGGGTTCAGTATGTTGCCAAAGAATACTTTGACATGTGGATTAGGAGCCAATCTTCTGATTAACAGATGAACTACTCTACCACATAAGTCACAGCCAAGTGAATTGGGGTGACTGGGATTTGTGACCTTAGTGTCTCTTTACAGCCCTGCACATGTAATGAGACTGCTGCTGTAACCAGAAGCCTGCCAAGTCAGTTGTACTCTACAGATATCCAGTATTAAAGTGTATCACATGGGTTTAATTGCTTCCCATTCATGATTTTGCACACCAGTGTGCTCTATTTTGCCAAAAAACACCAACAGAGGGCAGCACGATAAACTGTCCCCAGAGGAGGTAAAACCATACTGTTTGAAGTCAGTGAGGAAGGAAAGTATGCTCAGGCTCTGCAGATACACAAATAACTCATTCAGAAATAAACCTCTTATTTCCCAAGCTACTTTTGACTAAAACTCATGACCCACTCTCTTTTCTAAACACTCGATAAAGGGGCATATTTTTGGAAAATGTAGAAATCAATTATTTCTGTTGAATAAATGAATTTCAGTGGACTGATTATGTGAAGTGAAAAACTTTAAAGTACACGCTAAGGGGATGAAGTTGGCTGTGCATTTCAATATTTCCTTCACACTGTACAGTAGATTGATTATAAAAATCTGGTTAATGATGGATATAAGAGTGTGGGTGCAAGATGAAGTAGATCTGTCCTTTTGCCTTTCATAGAACATGAGGGAAGAGAGATCAGGTGAAATTACATGCAACAATGGTCCAGGTCTGAACTCAATCTAACAGTGTTACATAGAATTAGATGGCACTCAGCTTGTGGTGCTCAAAGTGCAAAAATTATGTTTGAAAAACTCAACAGCGATGTCTCTTTCCAGAAATCATGACATGGTTACTCAAGATAATCATCAATAAATACATAAAACCATGTAAGAAAAAAAGGGTGTGTTTTTAATTTAGCTTGAACTGTCCCTTTAAACCCACTGACCATATGATTTGTTTGTATTGTTTGCCAAGTATGCAACTTTGGAGTCTAACAGCTGATTTTCATGCCAAAATTCAGTGGAAACCAATCGTTCTCTGGAATCTGCAAAACACTTTGCTTTGATTTGGAAAATGAGCATCAGCAACATAAGAGTAGTAAACACTCCTAAGCCTTCCCTTTAAATGACTTCCTGACTCAGTAGATAGTCACTGCCCTCCTAAAATGTACTCCAAATGTTTAGACGTTAATGGAAAGTAGCTAAAAATGACTCTACGTGGAGGCAGTCGGAGTGTAAATTCTGAGCACAAACATATTCTGGGGAGCTAATAACCTCAAATTGTGACAACTAGGAGGGTCATGCCATTTACAACAGTCTACAATTACTTACAATTTGAGTTACACACAGAGTTGTATTTAAAGAGGAATATAACAGAACAAGACTACACGTAGGTTTAGATTTCAGAGGGGGCACAGGAGACAAGTCTCCCTCAATATTTAGAAGATGTGCATTTGTTCCTCTCAATAAAAGCATGAAAGTAGCAGTGGACTTTTATTGTATATTATTATAAATTAATAACATTTATACCACAAATGATGCAGAAAAGGCACACAAATTGGTGCATAAAAATTCACTGCAATGAAGATAATTGTTTCATGCTCAAAATTGTCTTGTGGAGGACCCCAACCCCCTGTTTCATTTGTGACCCAGTGTTAAAACGAAACCTATGCTCTTGTATGGACGCATAAAATGTGATTGCAATGTCCCAAGCTCAACTGCATTTGGGAACATTTGTTGCACTTTCAATTCTTTTGGTATCCAAATTCTTTTGGTAATAACCAGCAGAACTAACAAGCCATAAAAATAAAACCCAAGTTGTAATAAACAGTGTTTTTCCATTAAAGCATCTAAGCAATTAACATTCAAAAAGCAACGTTTAATAAATACCAATATCAGTTATTCAGATTTTGTAGTTGTCCTCAGAGAGATCTGCAGCACTGCGAATTCAAACTCCCGACAAATAAACAAAATCAGGAGGAGAAAGATTGTCTTCATTTATGGAGCAGCAAAATACATAGAGAGGAGAAAACAGAGAAAACTGTTAACCATTTGAAACCTGAGCAACATGGTTTGATTTTAACTAAAAACATGGCAAGAAGGCAATGAGAAATCTAGGACAAAATGACCTAGAAATTGGCCATAAAATTATGTTGTGTACAAAAAAATGCCTTAAAATTTGCATAAATAAATAAATAAATAAAGCACGAAAGCAAAAGCAAAAGCAAAAGCAAAAGCAAAAGCAAAAGCAAAAGCAAAAGCAAAAGCAAACAAACAACAAACAAAAGGGGAGAGTATAAAGAAAAGCAAACAAGGAATTGAACTGGAACTTGAATTATTCTAACTCTATTGTTTTTTAAATTTGAAATACATAATTATGATAATTATAGTTCTCTGGAAATTTTTCTCTAGCTTTTTACTTAATTTTCTAAATTTAAAAATGTCAATTTGCTCAGGGTTCAAAGTTTTAAATACTACATCTGAATGCAGCCCAAGAAAAGTAATGTCAATCTAGGTTTAAAAGGGTTAAGTAAATAATGGATTTTATTGGTCAAATGTCATGTCAGTTTGAGTTTGTCTCACTAAACAATTATTCTATCAAAACGTATCTATGTGAATCTCACATAACATATGACAGGTTGACCCTAAACTCACTTATAGGCCTCAAAATCACATCAGACTTTAATTGAGAAACATACAGTTCAAAACAACAGAGCAGAGCAAACCTCCAAACACAAGGTATGGTTACGCTGCACAAGGACAAAACATATAGGGAGACACTTTAATCTTGCAGGTAGAGAATATCAATCAGTGATAAGATTAAATATTGAAAGATGGTGCAATTCTGACAAGACCCTGATGAAATCAAGTCATACATCACAGGCCTCTCTCTGGAAATGATATCTGCATATCATACATATGATGAAATATCAGATTGAGGCAGCTTTAAGATTATATTTTAAATTACCTATTAAAGATGTCACATGCAATCAAAGTTAAAAAAAAAAGGCTTATGGTCTCGTGTGAAATTACATCCAAAGCTCTCTATATTTGAAAGGCAGATGTCTAAAGATTAATCGCCTGTGTCTTTGTTCTGAATAAGATGGAGAGGTGTAGAGGCCCAGGAGGGTTTCCTCCAGCTGTCCGAGCCGAATGGGAGTTAAAAGGCAGCGTTCCCATGCTGGTAGGAAGAAGATGGAACAGTGACTCCCGGTATTCAGTGAAATGCAGCCTGTTTATCATGTCCCCTATGGGCAGGTTTCATTTTCTAAGCGTGGAATGGAGTAAAGCAGCAGGAAAGACAACGTTCGAGGGCGGGGTGGACGGGAAGCTGATGGGGAAAAGAGATGGAGGAGACATGGAGAAGTAATGGGATGAACGTGGAGAAACAGTGCTGCATGGCAGGGGAACAAATGATGGGAAGGTCAAATGATGGACTATCATGGATGCATTTGTGTCTTGTCATATTAATCCCTTGAAACCTGAGCAAAGTTGCTTTGATTTCATTTAAAAACATGGGGAGAAGGCATTGAGTAACTTCACAAGACATGGTCCAAAAATGAGTGAAATTTTACATCAAAATGACCAGAAAAAGCTTTAAAAAAAAGTAAAAAACAAAAGGAAACAAGAAAATGACCCCAAAAAATGCTGAAAATTAAAAAAATCTATATGTAAGCAGTTTTTTCCCTATATAATAATTTTAAATAGGCCTATATTATTATGATAATTATAAATATATTGTGGTGGAAATGTATTGCTATGTCATTATTAATTGCATATTTTCACATATACCACTATCACACTACTCTATATTTTCTATCTTGTCAGTTAATGACACAATTTAGGTCACTTTAACAAATTGTCTTCATCCTGAAACAAGGACATCTAAAGTGGTTCCACGACCAAATGATTTTAGGGAATGGTTAAAAATCAGGAAAAGTGGATCCAAAGTCTGTTTTGACTCGTGTGAAAAAGGACCAGCCCCTATGAGAAACAATATCAGTATTTTTTTTTTCCCTTGTTTCATTGACGATTTTCTAAAACCTATTTCAGGTCATTTTCTTGCACCTAATTTCTTGAAACTGTGTTACCATGTTTTTGAAAGAAATCAAACCAATTTGCTTATGTTTTAAAAGGTTGAATAGCTTGTGAAAGGAACCTAAATGCAGCTCAAGTCAATCCAGGTTTCAGAGGGTTAATCCACACCTGCTTACAGCCCACAACAGCATGACAGAGGCATGACTAAATCCACCGCAGAATATAAACCTTTCAGGACTGCATCAACCACAGGCCGACACATGTATAACTGTCTTTACTGATGTGATGCCCTAGTACTTTAACCCTAGTCAAAGCAGACAATAAGAATGCCATGAAGGTTATCTGTTCTCTTGTTCATGTGTGCATTTTTCTGTTTGTGTGTTTGTCTTTGAGATTAAGTGGATCCGACATTTTTAATCATGTCAGCACAGCTTTACTGAGAGTCGAGATCTTTCGCTTTGTCTGAGGATGCTCAGCTTTCTCGCTGCATTTAAATTCTGAATGGTGAGACGGCCAACGTGGTCTTCCACATGTATGGAAATTCTCAGATAAGTAAGAAAACACACATACCTGTCAGAAAACTAAAATAAGGGCGCCCTGTGTCATAACCTCTCACTAAACATTAACACTGCATCGCAGGATGTTGATTTGCACAGAGAGCCTCAAGCTTTGTGACAAAAAGAGACCATTTCAAAATTACCTTTGGGCCGAGTTGACCTTTTGATCTTGGTCCTGTGCTTTTGTTATTTTAAGGTTTTACTGGTAGATCTACAACCCTGATCTGGCTGTCATGAGGTTTGAATTATGACCAGTACCGGTGATAGATTAACAGGAGCGTAGCACAAATTCTGGGCCCAATGCATAAGCATTCTCTGTGGGCCCCTGCCCTTCCTTGCTTCATCCATGTCTCTTTTCATGATTTTTTTTTTTTTTTCCCTTCCTTCATTCCCTTTGAAACTCAGATTTCCCTTTCTTGGGAAAAGATATGAGCAGCATAAGCGGTCACTCACTTGGCTCTGAGTTTAGAGCCAAAGATTCAGCATGTTAAATCAGCGTCCATCATCGACCTTCTGTGAATGAAATCCCTCTGATTGGCTGTTCAGCTCAGCGCAAGAGAGGAGAAATGTAAGTGAGGAAAGTAAACAAAAGGCAAACAACAAAAGGGAGAGAGGTCGAAACATTAAGTACGTTTTCTTCTTTATCTATTGAACTCTTTAGTAGAAATGTTTCCTGATGGTTAGTGTTATTGCTCACTGGCACACGATAAATATACTTTGATTTCGCTGGTATGGAGGGCTATTTCCTTCCACACCGGCCCAGAGCATACATGATGGTTGGTCATCAATTGTAGTCTTTGCTTTGTGTTCATGTGCGGTTTTTTTGGCAGATGCCGTTAGGTGACACAACGGTCAACTTTGTCGCCACTAGTTCTTTGATGCTGGTTTTGTGTGTTTGGGCCTTAAGGGATGAGAGGGTCTTTAGAGAGCTTCCACAATTTTTTCTCTCTTTCAACTGATATATTTTGCCAACTTTAATTCAGTTAAGGCACAGCAACGCTGCTTCTAGGTCACTTCTCATCAGCCCTTCCTTCTTTGGCAATGACAAATCAACTTCCTCCTTACTAGTAATAGTCAGAAAATATGTTTCATCAGACTTGCAGCAAAGATTGCAGCAAGACTGGTAACACCTCCGACCCCCCAGGACAGCATTGCTGCAGGTAAATTGGGCTGAAATGAGTTTTCTCTGCAGGGTTAGCTTGCCTCTCTCTAATATGGGGTGACCTGCACTTCCAAAGTGACACACGCAATTTAAGATGGTGTGGCATCTGGTAAGGATGAACTTTCGGCCCTCGGGAGTGAGAGGAAGTTGACCTGGATGTGCCTCCGCAGATAGATGGTAAATAAACCAGATTGCATTTTATTCTTCCAAAGACATTGAGAACACTTTATTTTTTTTATTAGAATAAAGAAAACTCAGAGACTGGTAGATTTGTGGAGTCTCTGGTTCAGCCATAGTCACAAAAATTTGAACTCCGGGTTTAATGGGGCTGTGATTCCATGCAGTTGCCTCCATAGATGCATTATTTTCCATATGATCTCACAATGACAGATATAATTCATGCTTCATTGAATGATTCCCCAAGAGCCCATTCATTTTTATAGCACACAGTAGCTGCAGGAAAACAGTTAAATTAATTCCCATGATTTGATTCAGTTTGAAAGAAATGCATGACTTAATTCAGACAAGTGTTAATATTGCATCTTCCTATACAGCTGCATCTTCAGTAATGCCATCCAGTATCTATTTATTTATCTGATGACATGTTGTAATTTTTGCCATTTGATAAGTCACAGTTATTCATGGATCTCTTTCAACACATTAGGTTTGCCTTAAGTTTATTTCATTAACAATATAATTAGAAAAGTAAGCAGAGATTATGCCATTAAATACATTATTGTTGGAGTCACTGATGAAAGGTACAGTTTGTGGTTTTAAAAACAACTATTACTGTTAGCTTTATTTAACTATTAACTGTATTGTTATTTTGCCGCACAAAAGCTGACAGAAGTGGCTACAGAGCAGCTAAAGTTGAAAAAAGGAGTTTAACCCTTTGAAACCTGAAGTGACATCACTTTTCTTGTGTTGCTTTCAGACACCTTTCACAAGTATTTAAATCCCTGAACCCTGAGGAAATTGATGCAATTTCTTTCAAAAACATTGGAGAAAATGGCAATGAGCACTTTGATAAGAAATGTTCCACAAATTGCATGACTTTAGTAAATTAAGAAAAAATAGTTTTAAAAAGCTAGTGGGAAACTGTAATTAAAATTATCACGATCACATATTAAAATTATGTTACATATGATTTGTCTTTTAACACTTCTTCCAAGTCTTTTTTGCCTTTTTTTAACTTTCTTTACCTTATTTATTTATTTATCTATTTATACTAATTTTCAGGTAATTTTTGTTATTTTACTTTCTTTCTTTCTTTCTTTCTTTCTTTCTTTCTTTCTTTCTTTCATTTCTTCTGTTGTTGTTCATTGCTTTCTTCCCTTGTTTTTGAAAGAAATTAAGCCAATATGCTCAGTCTTCAAAGGGCTAAGAGGTTGATCATTTATTCGTTTGCATTTAAATATATTCAGGTGTAAATTAAAAGGAACTAAAAGCACACCAAAGTTAAAGAGCTTGTTCATCGAAAAAAAAATCCTGTGGGATGATCCTACAGAGGTCTGAGCTAAGCCCCCCAATGCCCATCAAATCCTAGTAGCGTTGCTGGTATGTTATCAGAACTATGTCACTTAGGAAATGTTGATATACTGATATATTTATGTATGAAACATACAAATGCAATGTGGCTGTGGTTTACAGAAACATAGAATGCAAACATTTTCTTCAGGCTGCCTGATGTGAAAACTGATAGAGAGCTAAAAGTTTGGAGGTAATTGTTGAGGTTAACATTAGCATATTAAAGTTAAATGGCTCCTGCTCCTGAACTTAAAAACCAAACCGGTGTTAAACTGTGTGACGTGAGCAGGAGGCTTGTTTTGGCGAGGTAGTGGGAGCGGGTCTGTGAGGAGAAAGTTGCTTATTAGAGTGACAAGAAGCTCGGGGCTTTGCAGATGAGGAAAAAGGGCTGAATTAGGTTGTGTCAGGCAAATTTCATGCTAATAGCTTCAGTGACATTTTGTGTCGTTATTGCTCAAGAAAATGGGAAATTACAAACATGCTAGTCATGTTTCCATCTCAACGCACCTTCTCATGCTTAATATCATAAGGTTAATAGACAATATGTAAATTATCCCTGAGGTGAAGAAAAAAGCCTCATTTATATTCTTCAAGGCTCTTGATAAAACAGAAATCCATCTATGTTTGAGGTTTTATTCATTAATAAACTGCTGTATTATCGCGGGAATTATGCGTTTGACAAAATGGTCAAATAGTTATGACACAAAAATGACTTGTGCCTGCCTGCATGCCAGGATATTAAATCTTTGCAACGATCACTTAGAAAGCTCCTTTCATGCCAAACTAATGTATCACCAAATGCAAATATATTTCAGACAAGGTGCCGGAGAGACAAGGGGAGAAATACAGAGAAATAAAATGACCTCATGTGCTGAAATGCCATCTTCTCTGCTGTAGCAGCCTCTGCTCTCTGCCTTTTAACGAGGAATGAATAAAGTTTAGTGTGCTTGGCCTCTTAGTGGGGCCATCTCAAGTTCAGCACAATTGTCATCTCAGAACAAGACAACCAGCCTACCACTAGCTCCTTCTCCCACAATACCATCGTTTTCTCACCTTACTTTTAACTTTGTGTGCCTTCAAAGTCTGAATAAAGGAAAGCACAAGAAGTGGCAGTATTAACAGAAGCAAATCAAGCTCCGTAAAAATGCACAGAGAAATTATACACTTCACACCTAACTTTTGAATGCTGTGCTGCTTTAAGGAATTTATTTGTCTCTTAAAAGATATTTTCAGTATTTTAAAACCTGGGTTCAACCAGTTTCTGACACTGACTCAAAGCCAGGGAGTTACCCCAGAAGTTGATCCCCATGCACTTAACCGAACCTGATCTCACCCCACCTTGTCAAATTTTGATGCTTCAGCAAGCAGCCTTTTGTGTTATAACTTGACGCAGGGAGCAGGAAATTAGGTTTAGGCTATGAAACAATTTGGATAAAGTTAGGAAAAGATTGTGGTTGACATTAATCATGTTAGTTGACTCTCATGACTATGACTCATATTACAAATGAACTAACATTCACTTTTAATTTCATATGGAACACAAACACTGGTCTCTTGGGTCAAAGTCCTGTGGTGGTTCAACCCATCGATTTCCCCTCCCACCCAGACTTTTTTGCTCTTTATTCTACATCTGCTGCTGTAAATGTCTAATAATTACATGGATTGGTTTACATTGGAGCTGGTTGAAAGCCTGGTGCATGTCTTACAGATGCTAAAAGGTACACTGCATCAAAGACCACTGCCCAGGTAGCATTTCTTGACATCCTGAGTGTGAGACTGGGCTGGTTAACCACAGGAGCTAGCCAAACCCAAAATGGTCATTTCAACTTTAGCAGCTGGCTTAGCTTAGCATAAAGACTTGGCAAACCTGGGAAACGGCCAGCCTGGCTCAATCAAAAGGTAAAAAAAATAAATCCTGCTACCAGCACCCCTGAAGCATTCTCACACATTTTATTACTTAGTCAATTACAGTGGTATATTTAACAGAAATTGGTAAGTGTATAATATATAGGTATAATATTTATATTTTATATTTTCTGATGACGACTTAACAAAAATGAAGACACACAAAGCTGTTCAAATCATGACGTAAAAACACCTTAATTTAACATCCAATAACTGATAAAACCTTATCAGAAAAACAAACACTTGAACAAACATCAGCATGATAGGAGCTATATTAAAAAACAGAGACCATCTTGGAAAATTTATTTGACATGAACTTTGATTTTATACTTTGGCACATGTCCCATCCACTAACATGGAGGGTGTGGGTTTTATGACCTATACTGCAACCAGCCAACACCAGATTTCTGTTTCTTTTATGTGTGATACTATAATCCAAAATTAAACCCCCTAATCTCTGCCATATGAAAACACTAAATCTCTAAAATGTTTACTTTTGGGGGGAAATACTGTAAGAAATGCCATTGACCAGATCAGTTTGGGGTTTGATAAATCAAAATGATCCAATTTTCTCTGTCAAGTAATGATTAACAGAAAACAGAAAACAGGCACTGTAATCTCAATTATGCAGTTGTTGCATGAAAAATATGTTGGTAAACAGAGGACACTCTTCCTTCTCTCACTGGTAATTCATTAAGGGGCCCATTACCGGTGATGCACATGCAGTATAATTTAATGGATCATACAGCAACAGCAGCATGCACACCTCCTCTACCACCCTTACATATGACTGCTTAATTTGCTGATATATAGCTTGTCAGGCCACGAGTGGATGTTAAGTGTGATAGATTCACCAAGCTCCACTAGTAACAATCCCACAGGTGTAAACACAGACGGTCAATACAGGATCACCAGTATGGTGATATTATTTGACTCAATTATTGGGATTTTCTTGCAAAAGGAAGCAAAAAAATACTGTGTCATACTTTCTTCCTTGTTACTACAGTAACCCTACATTTCTGTTTGATAGAGTTCTCAATCCTTCTGGTTTGTGGGTAATAAGCAGGCTACAGTTTCTCTTGTTTTTTTTATATAAGACTAGATGCTATTTTCTCTAATAGACAGAAAAATACAGCAAGACAGCAGAGCTCCAGCTTCTCTGTTACTCAACTACAGCACATGTTAACTTGAGACTGTTGCACTGACAGCTGCTGTTGGTAGGAACTATAGTTACTCTCACTTGAGGCTAAGGAGACATAAGATAGTAACCTAAAGGTAAAAATTAAAAATATATAAGTAAAATACTAGTTACTGTATATAATAATACAGATTAATTCTCAGTGTGGAATTTATCCTGCTAAAATATTAGTCTGTAACACTCGCCCATTCTTATTCAAAAGCCATCAATTACTGTCACTTTTGCAGTGAATCTGATGTAAGATCCCAACAGCAAAAGCCACCTTTCACGGCTGTATGATGTGCTGCAGGGTGACGTCAGCTGAGAACGTGGACGGACAGAACATGACTGGATAGAACCTGTTGTGTCTGCATGATACACCACTGGACAGCGTTTAGTTGAAACAATGCCAGTGACAATGTCATAAAAGGAGAGCGAAGGTCCCTATAGGACAGACGGGAGGGGTGCTGGGTGGATCAAACAAACCTTGGACTTCCATGCTGGAGTCCAATGATGGCTTCCCATCTGAAAGTGATCATTTTTTTCTACACCTAACCATATGCCTCTTTTCCCTAATCCTATGTGCTTTTGTTGACAACCCAGTGTCAGTAGTGGCATACCGGAACATCAACAGCAAAAGAATATCTAGGGCATAATATGTAGACATGGAAGTGCACTGACAAAGCGGCAATATGTGACGACTTGGGATGAGAACCTGGTTTCACATAAATTAATTTAGTGACTTAAGTAACTAAAAAAAAAACCAAATATGACGTATATAGTGACAAAGTTAGTCTACCTTCTACTTGAGACTGGAGGGGATTCCCATTTTACAGTATGAATCAGAGAAACCTATTATCAGACATTCATACTGTTGGTGAGCTGGAGGAGACTCTAATGCAGAGAGCAGTGAGCGTTCAAACTAACCCACTTTGTTGAGACAGCTTGTGGCAATGGATTAGCATGAAAAGAACACGCATGACTGAAGACCACGATTTAACACACGTATTCACAATAACGTGTAGTGTGAATTTCTCAGTGAATCCCTCATTCACACATGAGCTGAGGTGTGTTTTGTGGGTATAAATAAGGCGACGTATTGCTCCACCTTTGGCTCAACTGTCCAATTTCAGCTCCATATCATCTTGCTATCACCAGGTATTGATGAATGTAGAGTGTAGATTTATGGTTCTGCCAATAGGTATTGATTACAATTGTTTTAATATGGTGAATACCCACATTGTAAAGGCTGTTATGTGTGTGCAAATACAATGCAATTGAAAGTCCACTCACAAAGCAGCGATATGTTATGACATAGGATGAGAATATGTTGATTTAACCATACAGGACTGTTCCTGAGAGATCGTCAGCATCAACATTTACAAAAGGCACATTTTTACAAGTAAACCTGGTATATTTTATATAAGACTAGATGCTAATGGTTACAAGCCACCTCTGCTGTTTTGTGTGCTGCAGGATTTCTTTCAGAATGGTAACCACTGTCTTCAAAATGAGCGTGGCTGAAACCTGCTACATAGTTGTTATTCACCCACTCCTTACCTTCCTGTGTTGCCTAATAGATGACTTGCTGACTCCTTTTCCTTCCTGTCAAGGTCAATTGTTATCACCTTGGTAAGGTAATTTATTAATAGCAGATGGGCCCCTGTGCCTCTATTTTTCAGGTGATGAATGCTGCGGACCTTTTTTGACCAGAAAGGGTGAAACAATAAAGCTGTTAAATAAAACTACACCTAGCGAAAGAATATTTTATAGGTTCATTATCCATGTGTTCAGCCTCACTAGCTGTTACATCAGCAACGTCCTTCACTCCACAGCAGGCATGTGGCAAAGCTGTAGTGCAGCGCATGCAGCTAAAGGGGAAAAAAGTGGCTGTATAATTAATGTATTTGCTTGCACAATGCAATCATGTCGTGTCAACAAAAGGATAATGTGTACTGTTCTGCAGCTGGAAGAACAGCACTGTTACCTACATGAGCCGTGCAAGACTTCTTTGAATACACAAAATCATAAACTGTATTTGTTAAACATCAACAATCTCTCAGCATGAAAGATTTATGTGATCCATAATGGATCAACTCTGTTGTGTATCATCCTCTGCATGCACTCAGAGGGACTGTGTGACATCTACAGTATGATTACCTGCGCTGTCTTTTCTGTGCGATAGCAGCGAGTAAAATATTTAAGCTCCCAAAATTTTAAAAGGCAACTCCACCACTAAAAGTCTGTTTACATGTCTTGGGGAGTTCTATATGCAGTAAATGTTGCTTAAAGGCTTCTGTCACTCCAGGAGAAATACATGAAGTCTGATAAATTTCCAAAGTGATGTTACTTGAGTCAGTATAAATTGGTTTTGAAGACTGCAAGTTTGAAAATGAAAAAAAAAAAAGGAAAAAAAATCTTGGGGTGTGGCATTAGAAGTAGTTAGAGGCTACATCAGCCACTACTCGCATCAGACACCCAAATGTCCAACTGTATGCACAAGAGTTGCAATGTGGGTAATGTACATGTCAGGTTTGACAAGTAGAAAATGCACAGAATAAAAAAAGACTATAACTTTGGTCTCTAATGTACTGATTTTTGACATTTTGGACATTTTGACCCAAAAGGTCTTTTTTAGACAAATATCCATGTGAATGAAAACCTGAAACAGAAACTGACAGCTTCACCTATAATTAACACACCACATGATACAAGACAACAGCCTTTACCCTAAAACAATTTACCATGTACAGATAAAACACAAAACGGCCTCAAAAAACGACCAGACAAGACATATTCTGTGATACCCATTAATTTTATATTCATAATCATTATATCAACATTATAATGTTGTTGTAAGTAGGTATAAGTGCATATCAATGTATTTGTCAATAAATCCTAGGTGACGTGTTACTATTCATTTTTTTTAAAAGATAAACATGTGTACAATGAAGACTAACTGATGACCAATTACTGGCCACTTCTTAACTCTACATTGAACCCTTTTTTTATACTCTTGCAAAAAATAAAGTTAGGATGTGCATCACAAATGGCCTGTTTGGCATGTGTGCTGTTTATCATGTTGTATTATATACCAGGAGCCTGTTTTATACTCAGATTAATGTTTGCTGACCTTGTAGGTCTTGGGAGCTTAACCAGTCTTAACCAGTGTGAAGACAACCTAGCGTTTCCCTTTGTTTGCCTTTTGTTTTGTCCTGCATATGTGCACTATCCACCTACTTTAAACTGTTTTCTTTTGTGTCCTTCTTATGAATAAGGTCAGCCGCAGCTGTAGTCTCATGTGACTGTTATTCTCTCTTTAGGCTGATAATTCAACATGAACCTTATAATTATGTTCAAAGAGTTTCTGCTTATATACACATGAGTGATCTGCAAAGAGTTTGAACCTGTTACTTAAACTCCAAAGGGCTTGCTATTGTTCGTTATTTAAAAGAGGTTTCTTTGTTTATGTTTAACACTAATGAGGAAAGACATATTGTTTATCATAAAATGCACATGCAGTCAGTCCTTTACTATACTGCTAACTGCAGCAGTAAATCCAAGAAATGCCTCGAATGTCTGCTCAGGTGCACTCATCTTTCATGCATGATGAGCCATATGAAAATTCATATATGGAAAGCATGTGTGTGTTTGCATGTGCTGGCAATCTGTGCGCCCCCCTCCCTGTGTGTGTGAAGTACACCAGAAGAGCATAGCCCACTGTCACTCTCATGACTTATTGAACTGTGACAGATCGTGTCCTCCTTCGGCTGCAGGGGGACAGCAGCAGCAGCAGAGAGACGGGAAAGGGCAGGAGGACGGTGGCAAGTTCAAACATTAGTGAAATTCTCAGCCACAACATACTCTCTGTCTTGGTGACATTGGAGAGAAACGTCAAGAAGAAGTGATGTGAAGTGACGCACATTCATCTAAACTGATCTGTACAATTGAATGCACTGCCATATTCTGGGAGAGCCTCAAGAGGTTGTTGGAAGTCATTTTGACATCATGGTGAGATGCTTGGGCCAGAACCAGTAATCTCTCATTTCTATTCAAGGTAACGAAACTATAAGTTGTCTCTAAGAAAACCTGTGCTGCTTTCAACATGCCAACAATAATGAAAGATACGTTTTTATTGCTGATTTGAACCAGTCTTGATTTAAAACTGAATCAAAACCCCCACTCACTGAACACTTGTGCTAGACATTACTTTAAAGCCTTTATTGCACAGAATCTCTGAATGTGAACAGATAAATTCCGAGAACAACATACCGTTATTTCACAAATCCTCTGCATTATTTTTGTCCATTTCTCTGCAGGCCTACAATTTAAATCACTCTATAGCCGGGAGAAACCATATCACACACGAACATAGCATACTGTATACAGATTTAATGTAGCAGCAAACACACCCACACACACGCACACACAGTAAAACAAGGTGGTGTTTGTTCAGCAAAATTGAACTTATGATCAGCTTTCAGCTCTGCTGGGTAAATATCAGCTGCAGTTTCTTTGTTTGACACTGATATGAATCTTTTCTCTTTTTTTCAACGGCATGTCTGTCTAAATGACAAAAGATATCCATACAGGGTAGCAGCAAGCAGTCCATAATAAAAATATATACCACTGTTGTCATTTCTCAGAATACATAGACATATTGTTGATGTAGTTGTAAGAATTAAACTACCATATTTGTACACATGATGCAAACAGGATCATGGGTAGCCAAATATATTCTTTTAAACTATTGTGTCAGATGTTCGTAATCTATGTTGCTTATTTATGGGTCAATCGTTGTTGTTAATTTAGTGTACGATCCAAACAACAACCCGTCACTGAATTTATCCTATAAAAAAAGCAAATTTGCGCATCAAGAGGCGCTTACATACTACGTTTAATTGACTTTGTGCAGTGCGTAAACTTGAATTTCTTTAATATTTCTCAATAATTAATCTTGTTTTTTAAATCAAAATAAATTGCCTTAAAGTGACTTTAGTCCGAAATCCACTGGGATAATTTGGAACAATTAAACTCATTTCATTTCTGTAATAAAACTTTCCTTTTAAATCTCCATACTGCACCAAATATCTAAAGATGGAATATTTTCATTGTTTTTATTTTTTTGCATGCACATCTTATAATGTCTATGAGTCCCAGAAATTATGGCATTCTTACTATTCTATATTCTCATACTTCATATCCAAAAATAAATACATAAATAGATCCTATTGGACACGGATTCGTTTACGAACTGCAGCATCTGAAGCGCACAAGTTTATGGAAAGCTTTCTTGAAGTCCTCATTGGACATTGTGTATATGATGGGGTTGATGAGGGAGTTCAGATATCCCAGCCAGGTGAAAAAGTCAAATAACTCGGGGTTAAAACATGTCTCGCACGTGGCCACCACCAGTGTGTAAATGAAAAACGGCAGCCAGCAAACGATATAAGCGCCGAGGATTATCCCCAAAGTCTTGGTTGCCTTTCTCTCTCTGGCTGCTGAGATGCGCTTTTTCTCCAAAAGCGCGTCCGACACCGTCACCTTCACCTGGTTCTCGCTGGTTGAAGAGCCCGTGTCGCTGGACGGGGTGTCGTGTCTCCCGCACTGCAGAGAGCTCGTGGACGCCACGGATCCTGGGGAGTTTGTAGCCAGGTGCGCGGAGGTGAGTCTTTTCCCCACCTTCTTGGGGGACTGCTTCAAGATCCGCTTCCGAGCCTCGACATATATCCGTCCGTAGAGAACAATAAGAAGCAAGGTGGGGATGTAGAAAGCCCCAAAGGTGGAGTAGATGGTGTAGAAAATATGATCCGTGTTGACGCTGCAGCTGGTCAGCTCCTCCGCCTTCACCTGCCTCCAGAACAGAGGCGGCAGGGAGATGGAGATGGCGATGACCCAAGCTGTGGCCACCATCCCGGCTGCGCGCCCTGGCGTGCGCTTTTTGGAGTACTCCACAGCGTCCGTGATGGCCCAGTATCTATCCAAAGCGATTACGCACAGGTGGAGGATAGACGCCGTGCAACACGTTATGTCCGAGGAGAGCCAGATATCGCACACGATTTGCCCCAGCGTCCAGATGTGCGTGACAGTGTACAGGACGCAGATGGGCATCACCAGGATGGACACCAGCAGGTCTGTGACGGCCAGAGAGGCGATCAGAAAGTTCGCAGGAGTTTGCAGTTTCTTCGACTGGGAGATTGTGGCGATGACAAACGCGTTGGATGAAGTGGTGGCCAGTGTGATGACGGAGAGAATCGCAGCGAGACTGATCTGATAGGCGAGACTCTCCTCGCTCACATCCACAGTGAATGAGTCTGTAATAAAACTGTCGTTAGTGGTGTTCACCGTCTGAGTTGGCTCGACTTGACCGGAGCTCTCCATAACTTTTGGTCACTTTTTCCTCATATTTTATGAGATGTCTGACTTTTAAGGTGCCCTTTCTCTTGAGGCGCGTCGCCTTATGCGTGACATCCAGTCACATAAATGGAATAATCAGTCTGAGACATAAAACCGGATTCCTTTCTTCCTCATTTCCTTTTGTTACATCAGGTTTTAACGTGCGGATGCCAAATTGTGGAAAACAAATATCCATTCCCCGCTATTCAAACTTTCTCGTTTTGCAGCCATAAAAGAAAACTTCTCAACTTCTGTACTCAACAAATAAGACAGAAAAGATTTCTGCGTGCTTGTAAATGATGAGCAGTGCGTCCTGATGCCCCAACATCTGGGAGGATGTCACATATTATCCGCATGTTGGGCAGAAGTTCTCCAGAGCAGTGTTTCCTCAGGCCCCCTGTGGTTGAATGGTGAGCCAACCCAAAGTCTCAGTTTTATACAGAGTCTGACATCTAACAAGCACCACTGATCACAGCCTTGTTTTTCCTCTCTCTCTATGAAGAGTAGGCTATCTGCTGGGTCATAGTGCCCAGTGTGTCTCATTTGTCACATATTGTGCACTATAAACATTTGGATTTGAACTGGGAAAAAACACCTTATTTCATACTATAGAATGAAAATTTGGTTATTATCAAACCTGGAACCAAATTATAACAGCTCACTATTTATAAAGGGGATTATAAATTGTTACTAATAACTTCATTACTGGTACCAATGCTTTATAGATCTATTATAAACCAACTTGAAGTTGCCAGATAGTGAAAAATCTCCCTGGCTATTCGGTCATCAACAGTCAAATCTAACCCAGTCACCAGAATAAATGCTGGCATAAATGCTGCAAACAAAGTTACATTTGTGTTATTATGTAACTCATACGATAAAACTTTATGCTTCTTTGAGTTTTAGCAACACTGTGGTTTATGTGAAGCGAGGTTTAGGCAGAATAACCAAACTAATTGGTGATGATTAGGAAAAGATCATGTTTTGGCTTAAATTGCCAGCTTTCGGGGTACAATTGTAGCAGGAACAGCAGTGATGGCTCAGTAAAAAATAATCCCTTTTTGTGGCAGTGTGCCAGCAGAAAACACAGCAATAGCTCGGAAAGAAACCAACAGCTCATTGTGGCACTATACTGACAGAAAACACAGCAATGGCTCAAGTAAAAACACATTGCCTTTTGTGGCTCTACATTGGCATGAAACCAAGTGATGGCTCAGTATAAAACAAATGTTTTTTTTAGGCACTATCCCTGCAGAAAACATTGCAATGGCTTGATAAAAAACTATTTGTGATACTATCCTGATAAAAACACAGCAAAAGGACAACAAAAAACACCCACATTTGATGACTAAAAAGGTGCTGGAAATGCAGTGATGTCTCGTTAAATAGACAACCAGTTTTGTTGTTGTGGAAGAGGCCTGCCACAACAACAAAGCTGGTTGTCTATTTAACTAAGGTGACACTTCATCCACCGTACCCTCCACATCCAACGACACACTGACATTTTACGAGTCTGTGGTTTGCAGACATATACAATTCAAAATCCAAAATTTCCTCCTGAAGACTGGGCTGGTAAGTCATTAATAAAGCATCAAACATTTCTATCTTCTTTATGATTGACAATATGGCATTATTTTAGAATAATAAACACAACTTCTGCATTTACAGTGCTGGATTCCTTTTTAAGAACACTTAAAGTCCCCCAATCTTGCATGTATAAGCTCTAAATAATTTAATAAATTATTTATAACACACTATAGTGTAATTGTAGGCAGCAATTAAAACTTTTTTTAGTGTATATAAATGTGTGGTATTTTTCAAAAGTTAAAATAGCTCCTATGATGACGTATTTGATACTGTTACTGTTATCACTTGTTACCCATTTATACAACAGCCTTCACAATCCATCATTTAAATCTGCTTTCAGCTACATTATAGTGTATAAATTATGAATGCTAAATAGGACGACTTAAAGTGTTGCCCTATTTTTATTGAAGCTCACACAGCTGGTTCTATGCTTCAGTTTTCCATAAATTTAAGTCTGGACACAGAACATGATAAAGCTTTTGTAAATGATTAAGAAAGCCATTAGTTACAACTTCCAGACCCTCTATAATGAGTGCATTATTAGAAAGTGGCGCCACCAGTTCATGCATTACATTTAACATCATAGCATTATTCTTAAAATGTTATATAATGGGTGCCTTTTTTGGAATTTCATGGATAGAGGTTTCAGTATGAGGAGTTCACACATATTGAATCCTGCCATTTTTGGCACTTCTGATGTGTGAAAATGGCTGTCATGGATTTTGCCATTGGGCCACTGCCAGCTACACATGAAGCTGTGAACCTCTCACTCTCATTCAGTGTTCAAGCTCACTCACCGCCGTCACCGAGGCAGCAGTGGGCCAATAATCTATTCCATAGCCTGATGATTTTTGTGAAATGAATTTCTAGTCTTGTCAGGAAATATATAAAAAATGCTATCAGACTCTGCTTTGAAAAAGAAAAATCACACAGACACACACATATACACACAATCACACCAGGACAATGTCCATTTTCTAAACCGAGGCACTGAAATGAGTCGGAGTAATGAATCTGCTGAAATATATTCTTTTTTCATCTAAAGCGGCTGCAGCAATCATGTCTCCCATTTTGCTTTTATTCATTTCCTCATCAGAAACTTTTAATTGAAATTGACTTGTCACTTACACTGCGCCCAACACTCCTCAGAATCACACTGTTAACAGCTGGAACATGGAGCTTGAGAAGTTTTTAGGCAACATTTTAGAAAAAAAAACATTAGTCACACACTTTTTACTTTTTACTTTTTGCAGGGCCTTGACTTTTCAGTTGTAAAACCACAACTTAAAGTTTACTATTTCAGTTTTAAAAAAATCAATCACAGTTTTATGCATAAAGAGGATATGAGTGATCATGATTTAATAGAACGAGAGTGTCATTAAAAGACGACATGTTCTTAAACACCACTTTCCTTGTGCTGCTTCCAGACACCTTCCACAAGTATTTAAACCATTTACCCCACGGCAAATTGGTGTAATTTCTTTCAAAAACAGAAAAAAAGCAATGAGCAACTTGATAGAAAATGTCGCAAAAAACTAGTAGAATTACAAAATATTTATTTAAGTTTTTTTTTTAAAAGTCTGGGAAAAAATGTTAAGAGGAAATAAAAAAATACATATACATATTACATATTTAAAATTGTGATACCTTTTTATTTTTAACTAATTTTCTTGTACTTCTGACTAATTTCTTGTTAATTTCTTCTGTCTTTGACTGCTTACCATGTTTTGAAGGAAATCAAGCCAATTTGCTCAGGTTTTAAAGAGTTAAGATATACTTCAGGGGCCTCATTTCAGAAACTTCCAAATCCTTGAATCCTATGTTATCTCAGTTTAGGATGATGTATAGGATTTTTGATATTACAGAAACAGCATTAACAGCATTTAGGGAAAAAAATCCAACCTTGGCATAAGAATTTAGCTATCACAGTACCGTCTTAACTGAGGAATTTCTCATGTTAGGAATCCAAAGGTAGGGCGGCATACACCATGTCCTAAATTTAAAATAAGTGCCAAAAAAGAGCACCCTTTTTGTCCATGATAACAAGCTAGTTAGCCAGTTACAAGTGAGAGCTGCTGATATTATGGCTTGTCCATCTCGAGTAGTCTGCCAGTACACTCTACAGTTAGGATTTCTTTAGTTAAAATAGAACAGGAGGTCTGAGAAAAAAACAGGATATGACCATGAGTTTATTTATTTATCTAAACAATATACAAGGAAACAAAAGTAGACTCATTTGCTGCATCTTCACAATCTCAGTCCAAATATTAATCGTCCTTTGAAAGCACGTTACCCCACAATAATAGTAATAGTGATAATTGAGTGTTTGAACTACCACAGTTTTTACACAAATTCCTGATAGTTAGTGACTTTTCAGCATCATCAAGTTTAACCCTTCAAGTAATCTGGTTTAATTTCTTTAAAAAAAATTTTAAAAAAAATTTTAAAAAGCATTGGGAGAAGGCAATGAGCAGCCTAATTAGACATGGCTCAAAAGTTAGCACACAAAAAAGGTAAATAAAATTACTGAAAATATGCACAAAAAAGGTTGAGTTTTCATTGTATTTTTCTCTGTAACATGATTTTAAAATCACGATTATTATAAATATAGTTTTCTGGGACATTTCCCTTTATTTTCTGGATAATTTTCTGATAATCCTCCCCTCTTTTTTAAAACTATTTTAATAAGTCATTTTCTCGTCACTTTTCACCAGTTTTGTGCAATTTGTTTGTCAAGTTGGTCACGGCTTTTTTTCCTCATGTTTTCGAAAGAAATTAAATCAACTTCAGGTTTTAAAGAGTTAAATAGCATGTGACAGAAACTGTAGTCGATCCAGGTCCCAGAGGGTCATAAGGCAAACAGCAACTGCTAAATAAGGACAACAGACAGCTCCTGCTTTTTCCTCCTCACCTTTACTCAGAATGTAATGCCTGATGGAGCTCAATAAAAAAAACCTTCATTGTCGATCATAATAGCTAATTCTGGATCTTAAATGACTTGCATACTATCTATTTATCCTGACCAGTCATATGCCACAGTTGTATAGGTCTTGTGCAGTCATGTGGAACATACAAAAGGTTTAGGGTCAGTAGGTCATGCTCTTCAGGTCTTCCACTTGACCTTAAGTGCACCACATGTGCAGCACACTGATAATCATACAAAAACCCTTTGTGTGTGTGTGTGTGTGTGTGTGTGTGTGTGTGTGTGTGTCTTCAAAGTCAGTACCACAAGATGACTGTTATTCGCCTCTACTTTAAAAACTAACTTCTGACTGCTATGTTGTTATGATGATGGCAAATTATAAAAGATATTATAGAGACTGACGAGCTTGTGATCTCTTTCCCCCACCCAAAGAACCCAGCAATTAATTCCAGTCATTTCCTTGTCCTTGCTAGCAGGGCCGGAGCCAAATAATGAGATCACGAGTTGTAGGTCACCACCGCACCCCGAGGAAACTTTGGCTGGACACCAAAAATAAATGCTCTAAAACAAATACATTATTTAGTTTTTGAGTTTTGGTTAATTGGCCAGGCAGCCTTGTCAAAAATGTCTGAATTTCTGCAAACCAGGAATATGTCACATTTGCATATTTCTAAAGTGACGTATTACGCGGTTTTAAGCTGACTGTATATCAGGAGGTGGAGGTTACAGTGGACGCCTGTCAAGCTGCTCAAAACCAACAAACAACAGCACTGGTTGTCTTTTGACAACCATGTGCAGCTTTTCCGCAAGTGATAATGGCACCAAACATGGATGTTTTTAGCAGCACATCTCGGCCCTGTGGCACCACACCTAGGTGGTTTTAACCAACACACCGCAGTATTACACGCTGCTGTTTGAGCCACCTAACATGAGTGTTCTGAGCCAAAATACGATCTTTTCCTATCCATAATAAAGTGTTTATTTATGCCTAAACCTATCAACACCCGAGTTTCAACATATCCACTACAAGAGAACATACAATTGTAAGGTATCTGTGATTTGCAGAAGTGCTTAATTTGAACATTTTTTTTCTGGCAATTGAGTGGGGCTCCTGCATGTTTTAAAGCCTTCCACACTCACTGCCTTCAGACAAACCCATTAAAAAAACTGGCAAGAGCATGTGTATCAAACAGCTGAGCGTCATTTAGAGTTTGATGTAGCATGAAGGTTTTTCGCTGAGGTGCAAATTAACAAAACATTCATCTGACATCACCAGAGTTTTAACGAATAATTACGGCCGGGAATGGCGAACAGACCTGCAAGATCTATAAAAAGTTGTCGGATGCATGTCTTTAACTAATGTCTGTATCACTGCATTCATGTGGTTTGCAGTTTCTGCAGATAACTTTATAAGTACTTTATAAGCAGTTAATACTAGCTCCCATGCAAATGGAAAGACATTTCCAAGCTTTAAAAAGCCTTTCACAACTTCATGAGCAAGAGATGTCTGGTTGGTAATACTTATCTGAGTGTGCTCATATATCTCTTTTAATGATTAAAACAATCCATAAGGTGCACATAAATACCTTTGACACCTTTGAAAATCACATTGGCAATGTGCTTTTTTTTCCGATCCCAGATAATTGCTTCTGGTTTTAATGAATCCTCTCTGGGGACGCTGCATCTGTCGCAGAAAACTGTCATAACTTTGTTGTAAAACTTGATTATACTGTACATTCTGCTCCCGTTGGGCATAACAATTTGTTTACTTTTTATTGAAGTCAACATATACGTTGGTAAAGTCACTCTGTGTCCTCAGTGTTTTCTGTGACTGTTGCTGTGCACTTAAATTCCCCTGCAGGCAGTGACAAACAACTGTCATTCCTCTGTATCCGAGCTCAGCAGACAGTGTCAGGAGGCAGTACTCAGTGAAACAGACCCTTCTGCGAGTTCATGATTTCACCCCTCGACTGACCACGACTGTATGGCACCGCTAATGCACGAGAACTGGGCACCGCACAGTCACCATTACCAGTGTTTACACAGAAACACATGCTCTCTGCTGTCATCCTAATGTGACACTTTGTTTTGTTTTCCGAGTTTGAGTTTTCTGTGTGAAAAGGCTTCAGTGTGAGTGACCCAGTTCAGTGGCAGCACAGCAGCAGCAGCACGGGGCAATTTCTGTGACTCTGCTTCTGTTATCTCCCCTCATCTCTGAACACATTGCAGCACAGCACAGTAGCTGGAAACATCCAATCTCACACTGGCCCTGAAAGTCCTATTTTTAGTTGGGTAATCAGGCATCCAGTGAGCCTTAAAGTCGATACATTATACCACATACAAGCACAGGATGATGTGGGTTTTTTTTCTTTACAATGTGACGTGTTACAAATAATAAAACAAACAAGGGTGCACCAGATAGTGTACTGAAAAAAATAAATGTATGTTTTGCAACAAAATCTTGCAGTAAAGTCATAGTAACTTGAAATAAATATGAAAAAATAGATAGGTAGGAGTAGTAAGTCAGTCTAATGGATAGATATTTTTTACTTGTTTTATAAATCATCCTTTTGTTGATTTGAATTTAATTATAACTTAAATATCGCTACATTGTTTTTATCTTAACCCCTTAGAGTTTGGGCAAATTGATTTGATTTCTTTCAAAACATAGTAGGAAAATGAGAAGCTTAAAAAGATATGGATCAATGTTTTGCAAGACATTTAAGAAGTTACAAGAAAATTTCCAGAAAATAAGCAAAAGAGAAAAGAAAAGAAAAGAAAAGAAAAGAAAAAGAAAGATAAAAACAAATAAGAGAATTACTTGAAAAAAGTCCTGAAAATTGAGGGAAAAAATGTGCACCCTTTTTTCTGTAACATATAATAGAAAATCAGTTTTCCCAGGCGTTTTTCCCTATTCTGTCTTTAAATTCTCCTCTTTTTTTAAAGGACATTTCTTGTTACCTTTTACTAATTTCTTGCAATTTTGGGGACATTTTTGCAAAGTTGCTCATTGCCTTTTCCCCCATGTCTCTGAGGTTAGATAAGTTTCACTTTCAGTTAAGTTTCATGTCAGAAAAGACTGTCTGATGGCAACATGAAGCAGTGAAATTATTCAAAATACAGCATATGAATTTTTTTTAGGTAGCTTAAATACATTTTACTGCTGCCCCCATCCACTGCAGTACGTAGCCTAGCTTCTGTGGCAGTACTCCTGCCTGTTTCTCCAAACTCAGGGCACGCAGATCAACATCTACTGTGTGTTATACACTGGCAATGGGTGAGTACCTCTTACAACCCCACTTTAAAAAAATCTGAACGATCCCTTTAAAAGCAGACTGTATTTCTAGAAACACTTCAGACACTTTTTACACCTATACACTGTCACACTTTCTTCGACTGAAGTTCAATTTAGAGCACTTTTAACACATCTTTGGGGGTGACCTTTTAGTTATTGTGGTCATCTATTTCTATCCTTAACTGACAGCTGTAGAGACTGAGACCAAATAGGACAAACCCAAATCAGGGCAGATCCCTTGTTGTTATGGGATTCAACCCTCCCTCTCCACCCACCCAAACTAGCGCTGTAGGGAACGACTCCTTCTTATCCAAGTGTTTACAAGATGAGAAATGGGAGAAACGACCGAGCTGAGCAGCTGTGTCAGCCATGTTTAGGCCCTGGATGTATCTTGTATGTACAGCTGTGTAGCTATAGAAAGTCTGCATTTTAAAAAGCATTAAGTCTGTATATACAGAATCAGTTTCACGTTTGTCACATAACAAACTGACGTGAAGGCTTCATCAATCAATTAATTAATAGAAGTGCAACATTTCTCAAGTAATTTAGACTAAACTTCCTCATACAATAGTGCGTCACTGTAAGATAACAATGAACTTAAGCTGCCTCAGATTAAGCCAAAAAGGTTCAAATTCTTTACTTGAATACATTTTGCTTCTGTGCTACTTGAGTGAAATTTTAATTCAGGCCTTTTACCCATTATGGAGCATCTATTACTTCAGTACAAGATCTGACAGCTTCCTCCACCACTGTGTATAATCTGAAGGCTGAGTACAATGTCAGAATCGAATATAGGACGCATGTTGAGTTGCAGTGTGCCGCAGCCTCGTCTGATGGCATATGGTGCCTTCAGCTCCGCCAATCAGCCCTCGAAGGCCCCCTGCTAATAACGCATCGAGAGAGATGTGGGCCTCTATTTACAACTGGAGGCTTTTTGGTTCTAACTTTCCAAATCTGATGATCATAACAAGGAGCTGGTGCCACCATGTAGGGCACTGTGCCACTTTTTTGGAGGGCATGTGCCCCAAATTTTTTTGGAAGACCCTCGCTGTGAATATTGTGTGGTTCATTTAAGTAAAGGGCTGCTTGCCCGTGAAGCATTTCAGCACACAGCTACCAGGAATGAGAGGGGAGAAAGTGTAGCCTTAAATGCACTATATAGGACAGAATTTAACTCCTTGGGGGAAAACATGTGACAGGAAATGAGCTAAGTGGTGGTGATGACTGACGGATTGATAACAGGCCTGTTTTACTGCGGTCAGTTTCATTTTGGCCTGATGGTAAGTGGCCAAGTCCATTTGGAGAGTGCGCGGTCAGATGGGAAACTGACTGCAAGCAGTTATGAGTTTTATCATAACAGCCTGCAGTCAGTCTTATCGGAAGCTTTTACAGCCACATGCAAAAAAAAAGAAAGAAAACGTTAGATAAAAGGATACAAATGACTAAACTTGAAATATTAGAAACACAATACATGCTTGACCCCAAAAGTTTTATATTCAGGAATTCACTTTTACCAATTGACTCGGTCTTGCAAGCAATCCTATATGAGGAGTTTGGCTTTAACTGAACTTTATCTATTGACTATATTATTTTTACATTTTAGTCTGTTTTACTACTCGGTATATCATTTTATTATTTTTAATTATTTATTTATTATTTTATTTTGTGCTGTAATTATTTCATTTACCTCTTATTCTTTGTTTAGATTATTTTATCTGTTTGTTTTTTTTTATTTTTAGAGCAGAGTGAGGCCCTGTTTTTTTTTTTTTTTGTCTTAATGTGCATGTTACCGATATCTTTGTTGTTATATTTTTTTATAACTCTGTTGTGGATTATGTTGTTGTCATGTTCTTTCATTGTCTATTTAAAAATAGAAATTGAAAATATGAAGAAAAAAAAAGTTCTGAGTTTTATCAGCATTTTTAAGAGCTGGAACCACACTTTAAGGAGGAGAAAAGGAAGCGTAGAATTGATTTATTAAGCTCTGGCAATGAAGCTGCAGTGATACCATTATGTCAGTCACTGAGGTTTTGTTGCATAATGCAAATCATTCTCTCTCTAAACATTCACCGCATGCAGCTACGGTATCACAGATGGCCTCATTTCAACAATTAAAGAAAGATTACCCGGCGGTATAGATTCTGAACACAGTAATTGACATGCTGGTCTGACATATGAGGACTTGATTCTGTGGGCATGAGATTGATTTGCTGCCTCCTGGAGGTATAAACTGTCAGATTGTGTGTGTGTTTGTTTACGTGATGTTTGTGTGCAGACAGAGACAGAGGGTGATAGCGAGGAGGCGACCAGCGTAACCCGGAGTGAGCAGACAAGTGCTAATAGCACACATCAGTGCTGGTGTGGGTGACGGCTTATGGAGCGTGAAAAGGAGAGGTTAGCAGGACAGGCACGAGGCGGAAGTCAAGAACAAGTATCAGTGAAATTCATCACCCTGTCAGCAACATACGAAAGCCAGGGCCGTGGATAACCCTGGAGAAAGATTATATATTGTAATGTATGTAACGTACATGTAAATGTTAGAAACGCAGGGTTGTGGTTGCAGCTGCTGCCTCATTTAAAGGATGGCAGGCAGGAGAGTGCAAGAACAGATGATTTACTGGGTAAACACTTCACACCTCACTACCCATGAAGACTTCTATCAAGGATATAAGAAGGTTTACCCAATTTATTACACCTGCATTTGCTCAAAGTTTATTCCACAGAAAAGATTCTATTTTTTGTGCAATAAAGTGCTTTTAGCCCCCAGAGGAGCAATAAAAAGGGGAAAGAGGGGGACAGGGGGATTGAACGTTCCTCCAAGGCTGGCGAAACCCAATATTACTCTGTGTGTTGGTGTGTGTGTGTGTGTGTGTGTGTGTGTGTGTGTGTGTGTGTGTGTGTGAGAGGGTATGTGTTTACACTTTAGTTTTAGCTCACAAGTACGATGCCATCTGTCTGATTGTGTCAAGTCCTGTGTCAAACTGCACACAGATGTAACCTTTGGCAGTTTCATAGACTGTTATATACGCCCAACAGTGCGAGCTATTACACATCAAAGCTACACACTTAGTGAGCTGCTGGTGGCACAAGCAAAACTGCGCTTAGAAATGTGGAGATTCCTGCATGTACGCACATAAAAGACTGCAAAGGGGATTCAGTGTGCTGTTTGATCTAACTGACCTGCACTTAGTGGTGTGAAGTAACTACATAACATTTACTATAGGCTACTTAACCCTTTGCAACTTGGAGTGACATCACTTTGCTGTTGTGCTGCTTTGAGACGTCTTTCACAAGTTAACCTTTGAACCTATAGCAAATTAGTGCCTTTTCTTAAAACACACAAAGGCAAAAGACTAAATGAGTAACATGGTGAGAAATTTTCATGTGGTTTAGATGGAGAGGGGGGGCACAACATAAAACACAACGCATGTAGCAAATACCAGTAAATAACAGCTGAGCATGGCCAACAGTCAACAACACTGAATGATGATGCATACCATCTGCAAATATGCACAAATCAACACAACAGCAGGACCAGTAGTGTAAAGGGACAGAAATACACCCAAATAAACAACAACTTAACAGCATGACCAGTAGCACTGCATAACGATGCACAACTAAACAGCAGCACGGCCAAAACCATTTCATAAAGCCACATAAAATGCACACCAAAAAACACCACAATAGCAGCTTTGCTTAGGCCCCATACAGGCCCAACCAGCTGACCATGGGCAACCAGATACACACGACACAGAGAAACACCACTATAATATACAGCAATGGACAGCAGAGAGATAAGCATGAAAACATTAGACTCACCCTACAGTCAGTGCTGCTCCACTCCTTGTTGATGTTAACAAAGCAGGAGACGTAATTTTCCCGTAAAATTGAATCTCCTCAACACATGGTCCTTCAACTCATCCTTGTATTTCTTGGTCAAGTCCTTTTTATAATCCAGTTGGATACTCCTTCGCTGAACGCTGAAAATATTTTTCAAAGCTAAAAAATGAGTTCTCACAGGCCCAGAAAGTTTGAGAACTGTGTGCAGACAATCCTGCTCCAGATTCTGAATCTTAGATATGCTGTGAATGTCGCATACAGCTCATTTAAGTATAAATTTGAAGTACTTTAAAAGGCTTTTCTCACAGCAGACATTTGACTTTTCGTAGCAGGACAGGCGCAGGCGTTTTAATAAAAATGAATGATGGCTCTGCTCTATTGAAGTGTTCTAGTGACAGTGATTAAGCATGCACGATACCAGGAACCTAAAATCAAACTGCTAAATGGAATTCAGGCATCATTAATTTCATTATTCACAGCTGTGCTTTTCCTACTGTGAAAAAAAATGTCTACCATGATTGAGGCCAGCCAGCATGCAGCAACCTGTTGCAAAGGCCTTTTAGCTTGAATACTTCCATTTTATGCAATTTAACTTAACTATATTTAAAAGTGAAAGTTACTAATATTGTTAAGTTATTAGTACTGGTAAGCAATAAAGGAGGAACTCAAATGCGCGACTCAAAAAACACAATAAAAAGTGAAAGTCTTTAAAGGAATCAGAGTTTGGTACACAGGAGTCAGTCCAGAAAACAGAGGCGAATGTTTCCAAAAATGGGCACAAAACTAAGTCAAAATACACGAGACAGGTCGAGTAAAAGTAGGAATACACAAGAAAAACTGTTGAAACGCTCCCAAGAAATCAGTGAAGACCAACTGTCACACACAAAAGAGAGCACACAGACTAAATACACAGGGGAGGCAGGGTGGTGAGGGGCAGGTGAAACCAATCAGGGATAATCACACAGGCGAGAAACACATGAGAACAGGAAGTGAGTTATCTGAATTGAGTGACACCGACGAGTAACAAAATAACAGAGGAAATAATAACTACAAAAGAAAACTAGAAAAATTAAAATAATTACTATTTTGTAATATGTGGTCTTCTTATATAATTTATTACCCCATCTGCTTGTTTGCACTACTCTATCTTGTATTTAGTACATGTGTGCATTTTTTATTTTATATTTTTTATATGTTTGTACGTATTTTTGCTGTGTCGGAGCAAAGCCAAAGACAAATTCCCTATCTATCTATCTATCTATCTGTCTGTCTGTCTGTCTGTCTGTCTCTGTATCTGATATCCCAGTCAAAACAAATATGTATGAGATATGTATGTACATATTTCTCATATGTACATTTTTGACTGTTGATTGTTGCAAGTGATTGTCATCAGTGTATTCCAGTCACTGATGGCTGCAAACACATTCAGCATGTTTTCTCATTCTCAAGAACACACGATTTAATGTGCATCCTTAAATCATATATGCATGAACTTAAACGTGGTTACGTCATTTACAAGATCTCTGCTGCTGTAAAACTTCATGCATAAACCTGGTAGTAGCTGTTCTTCCTGATCTGCTGCTTCTAAGTGAACAGTGTAGGATGGTAACATGAGAGAAACTCAGCATTCCTGCAAAGGCCAATGAGATTAAGGCACAAACCTTTGTGCAATGATGCACGCCACTTTCAATCATGCTTGGGTGTTTCTAGTTTGAAGATGTTTTCCATTTTCATGGCTCACTGGGTTCTTTCATATTGTTGTGTCAAGTTTGGTTGATGTTGATTTCTCCCCCTGATCACTGAGAACTTTCTCTTTTTGTTTTTCACTTTGTCTCTCATACATAAGACATTTTCAGCAGCATCTCATTTACCAGACACTTCTGTGGATAGATGCTCACGGCCCAAATGGTTTGCACTTGTATAGCAGTTTAAGGGAAATGTAAACGTGACAGAAATTATTATTGTTATTTATATTCTCGTTCTTGCTTGAGAAATTGTTTTTTATTTTCTTTGTTTATTTTCTTAAGGCTGTCACAAATAAAAAGAGTCTGCAAAGGCCAGTCTCAGGCCCTTTGCTCCTATATGGGAGAGGTGGCGGCCCCGCTTCATGTCTGTGCCCAGCAGTCCCACCCAGTACTGATGAGGATATTTCAGTTCTTACTGAATAAGTGGTTTGATTAAATTAAGCTATATATCTTTATAGGTGTTAAATTAATAAGGAAATAATATTTGGGAGCCACAGTGTTCCTCTTTGAACAAGCTTTGATTACCTTTTAGTGTTTAAGTTTCAGTCTCTCCACTAAGTGGTGCTGCAGGGTGAGGTTCACGTATTCAAAAGAACAGACAGATCAGTGCAGCTCCATTTGCTTTGTAAAAATGAGAGCTGACTTCTCTGTATTCATGGAAAAGAAGAAACTCTACAACAGAGGTAGAGTTGCCTCGGAAAAGACAACACACATAGAAATTCAGATTCTGGAGTTTTAAAAAGTTAATATATTGTGTGTGTGACCTATTACTATCATGCGTATCATTACAGTATCTATGTATATTTTTTTCTAAAATAAATAACCTTCTAACTGTGATTTATAATGACTACCATATTTCTTTCCAATATTCCCATCCCATCTCAAGGTATCTTATGCAGATGTATAAAAATCTTAAACTGACACTGAGAAGGCTGGTTAGTCTACTTAGAGAGTGCTTTTTATCACTGAAAACATATTAGATACTAAGCCAATACAAGTCAAAAACTTATTTTTCTTGTTAGTGATTAACTTTGGGATGGGATCTGCCGCCCACAGAGCATTTTCAAGTACCTCAAGTCTGAGGTACTTGAAAATGCATCGTCACAAAGCTGAAGACAGTGCTGCTTTTCTGACACAATAAAAAGTCGACTTTTAGAGATGCATTGTTTTCACTGGACATTATCACTTCAAACTTAATGATTTTACAGATTATGATGCATCGCTGTAGAGAAAAATACCCAAAAGTATATAAAGGGGTTAAATTTAACACAACTGAAAACATCTACAGCAGTGAAATGCAAGATACACATTAAAGGTCTAGTGTGTAAGAAGAGAATTGACATCTGAAAACCGATCCTAAACATGTCTGTAGCAGTAAATGTATCTCTTCAGTATGTAACAAAGAGTCATGTAGCTTGTGTCTGTTAGGGCCTGTCCATCCCTCTCTTCTCTTACCACCTGCAGGCAAAAGTGAGTGCCAATGATTAGTTTCCAGCTTTCTCCAGAAGTGCTCATCCAAACGTCACATCTGAGGCTACCCTCCCATGCAGGAACAAAGCTTTTATTCCGAAAGTTACATATCTGATGCTTGAGGTGTTTTTGTTTGGTACGTGTAACTTTTTCCTGTCCCCCTTTCCTGATCTACTCAAGGCTGAAATCTCGCTGCTTCACAGAGTCACAGACTGCTGTCTGCTTTTTTAAATCAAAGTTTATTAATATTGTACATGTTGTGTATCCAAAGTGCACCAAATCTGACAATGTACGTCCTTGTATTTATAGATAAGATATAAGTCACAGACGGACAGTGCAAAAACTTTTTTTTTTCTCCTGGGTGGGGGGTCAACATGAAGTTGAGGCTGGTATCTTTCTAAAAAAATAAAATGTTTGTAATCATTAATAGATTTTCTATAAAGCATTCGTAAATCTAGAAAGCCTATATTATTTACTATTTAAAAGCTCATTTGTTACGTCATAACAGTTGTAACTCTTTGTAACCACTTTTTTTGTGGGTATCTCCTCCGCTTTATCGAAACACACTCTACTTCACTGGAAATGCCCACGCCTTTTTCTTAAACTACATTACATTCCGTGTCACTGTCGCGCTTTTACGCACAGCCACACGATGAGTGTCTGGACATCTCCGCGCGCTCTCCTGACCTCCCTCTGCCTCTTTCTGCTTTTATCAGACTGCTCGGGCGCAGCGTCGGATTTCGAGGTAACGCTGCTTCACACCAACGACAACCATGCACGGATCGAGGAGACTAGCGAGGACTCGGGGAAGTGTCCAGACACGGGTCCTTGCTTCGCTGGGGTCGCCAGGAGGTTCACTAAAGTGTCGGAGATCCGCAAAAAGGAGAACAACGTGCTGCTTCTGGATGCTGGAGACCAGTTTCAGGGAACGGTCTGGTTTAATTACTACAAAGGAGCAGAAGCTGCACACTTTATGAACAAACTCGGCTATGACGTTATGGTTAATACTCTTTCAAATGTTTGTTGTTGTTTTTTTGTTTGTTTGTTTTCGTAACACTTATTTTGCATTTCCCAAATACAGTTTGCTTTAACAGCAGAAGTGTAGAGTTCATTTGTGATTAGATAAACTCAACTGAGATTTTATGTCAACCCTTTAACTCTTAGATTAACATCACTTTCTCATTCTGCAGTCAGATGCCTTTCACTAGCATTTAAACCTCTGAAACCTGAGAAAATTGGTTTGATTTCTTTCAAAAACACCGGAAAAACATAATGACCAGCTTGACAAGAAATGTATCTGAATATTAGCTGGATGGGATCATAAGGTATGATCCAAAATGAGGAAAAAATGTCCAGAAAACTATATTTATGAATCACTTCAAAATTATGTCAAAGAAAAACTATGAATTTAATTTTTTTTTTCAGTACTTTCTTGAGGTAATTTTCTTGTTTGCTGTTTTTTTTAATGCTTATTTTCTTGTAACCTGTTACTCATATCGCCCTCCTACCATGTTTTTGAGAAAAATCAAACCAATTTGCTCAGGCATCACATGGTTGATAAAAATCTGTGTTCTTTTGTATTTTAGGCTTTTGGAAACCATGAGTTTGACAATGGAGTGGAGGGTCTTATGTCCCCTTTCCTCCAAAACTTAAGTTGCCCTGTGGTGAGTGCCAACATAAAGACTGACAAGACTCTGGCTGCAACTTTCGGTGTCAGCTACACGCCCTACAAAATCTTAGACGTTGGCTCAGAGAAAGTTGCTGTGGTCGGCTACACCACTGTGGAGACCCCCTTCTTATCCCAGCCAGGTAAAAGCATAACCTGTTTGATTAAAGTGGTTAAAGGGTAACTGAAGTATTTTCCAACCTGGAACCTATTTTCCAATGTTTTTCTGGCAAGTGACTCATGGAGTCATTGGATTTTTTTACACGGGTCCCATACAGAGAGAGAGGGCTGACGTTGAAAAGCAGGCTGCAACAGGCTCAGATTCTTAATATAAGTGTCTGACAACATTACGGAAAGGATCCCTACAGAGACAGGCCTTTTTGCTGAAGAGTAAGATCCTTTTAGTCTAACCAGAAACAGCCCTGAAATCACCAGCACCAAACCCACAAGACTCCCTTTAAGTAAACATTAATGTTGCATGCAGCAGCAGTTCATGTGTAGAGTGAGTTAAAGTTTTGTGAGTCTACTACGTGGATGCAACTCAGACCAGTCACCCAATGAGCTTTTTACAGTGTGATAAACACTGTGTCTCCACTGTTTTCTATGCACCACAGATGTTTCATTTACTTTCGGTCTCTGTTCTTGTCTTCCCCCTTTGTGGTAGGCCCACACCTAACGTTTGAGGATGAGGTGGAGGCACTTCAGATTGAGGTCAATAAGCTGCAAACCATCGGTTATAATAAGATCATCGCCCTGGGTCACTCTGGCTTTGACATGGATAAAGAAATTGCCAAGCGTGTGAGAGGAGTTGATGTTGTTATTGGAGGACATACAAACACATTCCTCTACACTGGTATTTTAATCCTATTTTATTACATTCAGCTCTATTAAAGTGCATAAAAGATAAATTATCGTGTATCTTTAAACTTTTTTTTAAATCATTTGTTTTTTTTTATCATTTCCACTGTGCTCAGATATTTAAACTGTGCTTCATAGATGAAACAAATCAGGTGAAAAGTGAAAGAGCAAGAAGTGTGGGTTTACCTAACAGGATGTGAGAAACGGTGTACTGCAAACTTTCTGAACAGGAAACCCCCCATCCACTGAAGTACCTGCCGGTCCTTACCCATTCATGGTGAGGTCTGACGATGGGAGAGACGTGCCAGTGGTCCAGGCCTTTGCCTTTGGGAAGTACCTTGGATACTTGAAAGTTACCTTTGACGAGGCTGGAAATGTGAAGAAAGCTGTTGGAAACCCCATCCTGATGGACAGCAGCATACCTCAAGGTAGACTGCAGTAACACAAATCAGAAATTACAAAGGGCCCATGTTTGACTTTTGATGTTGTGTGCATGAGTGCGTGCATGTGCATGTGTGTATCCATCTGTCTGCAGCTAATCTCACAAACTACTGGACCAATCAGCCTCATATTTTGTGTGCACATGAATGACTGTATTCTCAAGGACCTCTCATGGTTGATTCACAATAGTTGAAAAATCTATTTCATTTACTGTTTTATACCGTCGTCAACTGCTGACTCCTCACTCTTCTTAATCGGTCGATAGGAGCCACAAGTTACCCAGAAATCAGCCAAAACAACAGGTCTTACCATCTGTTACAGGCCACATTCTGACCTTTGTCATGGCATGAAAACTGACATCAATAGAAAAGTTTGGTTTCATTTTGAACTGGATCATCTTCAGATCAACTCCATATATGATATGTTGATCTATCTGATGTGTTTGCATACTGTTGATCCAATTGGAGATGAATAAGTCCATATTTTAGTTATCTTCACATCTGTCTTGACCGCAAAAGAGCTGGGAGGGACATTTCTACTGGGCCCAGCTGCGACAAGATTGTTTCTTCCATTTTTGGGAGGTTTTGGTTGTTAAATCATTAAAGAACAATCATCCTTATAATTATATTGTATCTAGATTTTACATGCAGTGACTGTAAGCAGTCAAAACTCTGTGCAATGCACCACGGCTCTGTCAAAAGTAGACAAGGTGTGTGTTTTTATTAGCTTCTGAAACACGCTGCAGTGACAAGCCTGGTTCACAGAGCAAAGAACTCAAAAGTATTACTGAAGATAAAAATCTTTTCTTTCAAAATACTTTAGTACGCAATCAGACAGGCAAACAATCCAACGAGGGCTAGGCACAAAGGTAAAGGAAAAACAAGCAGGATCTGAATAATCAGGAAAACTTACAAAATAGGGAATCCTGGAATAACAGACACGAGGGACTGAGACGAACTGACACAGGGAGCACACACACTACATACACAAGGTAGGAGGGGATAATTCGGTACAGGTGAAACACATCAGGGCGGGGCAGACAATCAGAGAAAGGAAGTGAGGATCTGAAACGAGAGGAGAGATGAGCAACAAAATAAAACAGGAAATGAAACCAAAACAAGATATGATAAACAAAGTAAGAACTTTGGCAGACAGACATGCGGCACATCTGCTGAAATTTCAAGATAGAGTATCACTAGGGATGTGAATCGAGAACCGATTCCAGTTGACAACCAATTCGCAGTTTCTAATCCCTTGGAATTGTATGCCTCTAAACTAATCTTTTATGAAGCCGGCATATTTTTCTGACAGTTATGGTAAAACAATGACGTCAAACTCATGAGTCTACACTGCTGGACACTTGAGAGTAAGAAATGTTTTGTGGCTTAATTTTACAAAGAAAGATGACAACAGTGCTGCTTGTAATGTTTGGAAAATAATAATTTCAAGTAAGGGTGGCAACACAAGCAGTATGCTGAACATCTCTCTATGCAACATCAGCTAAACCGCCAGGAATGCCATGACACTCAACGTGTGAGTGCCACTGCTTCCCAACCGAGCAGCACCTGCATTCTTGAGGATCTCTGTTTTAACGTTATATTTAGACTCAGAGATAATAAAACAGATGCATTTATGCTGAAAACCTGTGTTGGCCAACTATTTTTTTACACAGAAAATTCATCAGAAATCAGTTGGCGAATCAACAAAGAACTGGACCGGTAAGCAGAATCGATAATGGAACTGGTATCAATGAAATCTCGTGGTATCTTGACGAAAAGGTTGAAACAATTAATCGAACTAAATGAGATTTGAGAATTTAAAAGGACCTGAAGTGACTTGATTCACCATGTCAGTCTGTGTGCACGTAAATCAATAATTAGTGAACATCTTGGAATAATTTAGGTAATGGCTGTGATGTTTAGACAGCTGTTAAACCAAAAACTTGGACTACTACTTGTAGATTATTCATCTGAATGGATCTAGATTACGTCTGGTCATGTATGAATGCATAATTAATCTATGTTCTTTTCCCAAGAGTTTAATAAAATAATCCTGTCTCATGTTCTCATAAATCCTATCTTTATACAAGCTTTACTTGTTTTGTAACAGACCAAGAGGTCCTTGCTGACATTGAGGAGTGGCAGAAAAACTTGGCTCAGTACTCCTCGCATTATATCGGACAGACATTAGTCTACCTCAATGGGACGTTTGAAGAATGTCGATATCGGGAGTGTAACCTTGGAAACCTGATCTGTGATGCCATGGTAATCATTCTTATTATTTTTCAAACAGCCTTAGTTTTTCGGTTGTTTAGTTTATTAAAGCTGTTTAATAAAAAAAAAGAAAACTTTTTGCTTTTCCAGATTTATCACAATATAAAGTATTCAAGCGAGCTGAAATGGAATCATGTGGGCATATGTATGCTGAACAGTGGGGCCATACGCGCAGCTATAGACGAGCGCTACAAAAATGGTAGTTTCTATACAGAAATGCTTCATTACAAAAGCCACTTTGCGCTGGCTGCAGCTGTAGTTTCATTTTCTAATGTACAAGTATTTGCTCTGACTTTTAGGTTCCATAACTATGGAGGAGGTCCTCAATGTCTTACCATTTGGAGGAACCTTTGACTTGGTCCAGATTAAGGGATCAACAGTATTAAAGGCATTTGAATACTCAATACACAGATATGGAGACATGTCTGGAGAATTTCTTCAAGTCTCAGGTCGGTTTTCGGGCCACTGTACACCTCCACTAACATCCGTTTCATCCAGAGTCTCCTACAATTATATTAACTGTTACACTCTGTGCTCAGGTTTCATATTAAATGTACACGGACATCTGGTAAATATGCATATTTGTTTTCCGGCCAAAAGATGGATGAGAAGATCAACACCACCCTTGTGTCTTTGTCTCTAACAAGAAAATACATTTCTCAAAATTTCACACTATTCCTTGAAGTGTTTTACTTGTTACTGGTGTTTACAGGGGGGCAGTACCTACTTAAAGGTATACTTAAGCCCCAAATGATTATTTGTGTGTCAATTACTCACCCTGTGTTGTGATCAATATATAAAGATGTTCACAATCGTAGGGTCATTTCCTCACAAACAGACGGCTCCTTCTGGCAAGGAACTGAAAGTAAAGTGCAACTCATCTCTGCTTTCTTCAAAGCCAGACTCCATCGACATAAACAGTCATTTTACCTTGCTGAATAGGTGAGCCACGTTGGAGCTGCTAGTCGACCAAGCCTCGATCTGTAGTCTTTTTGTCTTGTAATGTGACTATGATGAATCCGAACTTACCCTTTAGAACACCAAAGTCACACAATAACAAAATCTACCAATTGGGGCAGTGATAGACAGTGAGGTTAAGTTACTGTTTTTTCAATGGAGTCTGACCTTGAAGATGAGATTGATAAGTTTAGTTCGGTTCCCTGCGGGAAAGGACTGTCTGTTTGGGAAGCACTGAGCATGCTACAAGAGTTTGTAGATGAATATTTTGACTTAGCTTTGCTGTCATTAAATGCAGAGCCCTATGACTTCAATTCAGCAAGAATTTTCTGCATTGTTGGAGTCTTTGTTCACCATAAAGGCAAGCGAGAAAAACAATGTTTGCTTCATAAATTCAATGTGACACAGGGTTAAAAATTGATAGACAAATGATCATTTGGGGGTTGAAGTATTTCTTTACATAAGCATAATGTTTTTGTCATTTCTTCACTGACACTTTTAGGCATTCGGGTTCAATACGACCTCTCCAAACCAGCAAACCAGCGTGTAGTGTCCATATCCATGCTCTGCACTGAGTGCCGTGTGCCTAAGTATGAACCGTTAGACCTGAAGAAGAAGTACACTGTGGTCATGCCTTCGTACATGGTGGACGGAGGTGATGGCTTTACCATGATCAAAGAGGAGATACTTAAGCATAACACAGGTGGGGATGAGCATTTATTTTAAAATTAATCTGGTTGATGTGGATCAGAGTTAGTTTCGTTTGAAAAACTGATTCTAGCAGTGTGTGAATGAGACCTGACAGGCCTGTTTCACCTCTGGTCTTTCACTGTTTTACTGCAATAAGCTGCCTCTCGGGCTTGGATTTTTCAAACTTGGCATCTCATGTTTCATTCAGATGCCTGTGAAAAACACTTGAAAAGTCGGTTTCAAAATCAGATTAACATCAGCAAACAGAGGAAAGAGAGAAAAGAAAGGAAGCACTTAGTACAGAAAATTTATGAAAGGCAGGATGTTGCTTTGGGAGGAGTGCTAAGCTTGAACTATGTTTCACCCAAGCAATTTCCACTCCAAGCATGACTATGTGGATTACGACGGGGGTTTGCAATTTGTTGGCCGATCAGTTGGCCCACTACTTTGGTCCTGATGGAAAAGTCTCAACAGTTTTAGGATGCTACAGGAATGCAATTTTTTATTAATAAATTGGTGCTGAAGTGCATGAGTTTTATTCTGCACTAACAGATGATATTCAGCACGTCTGCTGATGTGAGAAGGTCTTAAATCTAGAAGCTGTAACTCATGTTGGAGTTAGACATTAATGAAGAGAACAACATAGCATAGCAAGTAACATGACTGATCTGAACAGTATGTACAGTATATATTGGCTTACTTTATTATACAGGTATTGAGGTGTTATTGAGGTTACAGAGCTGCCTTGGTTGCTGCATGTTATGAATGTTGTCCAGAGTTTGCATACTTAAGTATTTCCTTGGAGTAGCAGGGTTAAGGTTGCAGACTTACTAAGAATTCTCACATACTGTTTTAGCGCACTAAATAGCATGTTAATATGGGATTCTAGATGCAGCATTAGTCTCGATCTTGTGTATATTTTCTTTCTGTGCAATAATTAATTCTAATAGTTTTTGCATTGGCTTTTCCTCATCCATCTACACATTTAAATGCCCCACTGCAATAACTCAGCTGACACGTATGGACATAATGACTGCAGCTGTCCTATAAGGAAGACACTGCATGGTAACATTTACCGATCAGTGCTGACATGTCTTTGGAAAGCATTTCAAAGTTCCCTCTTGGTGAACTTACATTCTATCCAAAGCAGATGCATATTTTTTAACACTGCTTTGCAGCTGACTCTCGCAGATCTTACAGCACTGTAAAAATCAAGAACAGGTGGTTTTACAAGCATGGCGCAGCAAGGACATACATTTTATGAGGAAAATTAAACAAAATACTAACCAAATGCTAATCAAGCTGTCAATTTCCCGCCTCTTGCAGGTGACATGGACATTTCTGTTTTTTCCAAATACATCTCGGACATGAAGCGTGTGTACCCTGCAGTGGAAGGACGGATCACGTTCAGGAACTTGGCGGTCTTAACAGCGCACAACCTTGGCTTATTGCTGCTGGGTTTATGTGTGTCCCTGACCCTCTGATTGGCTTTGTACACTCTGTGAAACAGTGATAGACTGAGGGGCACATTTGGCTGCTTGTGAACTCCTCTGGGACTTAGTTAACTGCCTTTCCAACCCGCTGCCTTCAGGGATAACTAGCTGACAACAGGATTGCAGGTTCAGTGTCAGGGTAGTCAGTCAGTCAGTCAGTGTTTTAAACAGTTTAAAGAACAATATACATTTTTAACAATATTTCAACATCTTTTACATGTGCAAAATGAACAATTTAAATATGAAAATGGTAAAAATGTATTAGATATGATTGTTTTGGTAGACTTAAAAGTGCATTGAATCTATTTTTTATTGTCAATCTAAAGGAACTGAGATGTTATGAATATCTAAAAACCAAGACAGTGCTTTACTGTATAATATAAAAGAGCCCAAAGACTGCAAGGCAGTGACATAATGAACAGAGAGAAAGCTGCCTGGCAGCTATGTCTTTGTTTTTTTGTTATTTAATAGACATGTAAAAAAAGAGTATTTATACACCTGAATATACCTGAAGGTGTTGTTTTGCTCTGTTGCAGTCGTGTAGATGCCTTCCATCTGAAACTCAGGTTAATTTCATTTGATGCCACTTATGCAGAAAAAAAGAAGCAGTGTGACTGCTTATTGAATCTAATTTTTATTAATTATTATCGACATTTGAGTTGAGTTGAAGTTACAAAAACAAATGTATTGCTACAGAAAAAAAATATGATCTGTAAATAAACCTTTGTTCCCATGGCACTTACTTTTTGAGCCTCCCCCTGTATGCACTATTTCACATATTTATCCAGAGCTGATAGAATAAATGAACACTGCAGTTCTTCTGTTTTTTGTCATCTCATCTGATTGTATCATTTGTTTTCTCCTATCGTCTTTTTAAAGTAGTTTTATAGGCTTGATATAATGAAATGGAAATTAGGGGGCACTTTGTCAGGTATTCTTTATATATATATATATATATATATATATATATATATATATGATATATATATATATATATATATATATGAGTCATATATATATATTTAAAAGAATAAAAACTCATTAAATCATAGTTGACGAATAGTTGTTTTTAAATAATTGTTTTAATTATGTATTAAGTTGTGTTTTTTATTATTTCAAACAACAATTCATAACAACTTATATAATTCTCCCTCTGTTATATGTTTAATTGTCCTGCAGTACTTTTTTAGTTAATAAAACATTCTC
Source organism: Plectropomus leopardus (assembly GCF_026936395.1). Classification (NCBI taxonomy): domain Eukaryota; kingdom Metazoa; phylum Chordata; class Actinopteri; order Perciformes; family Serranidae; genus Plectropomus; species Plectropomus leopardus. The sequence goes on along the minus strand of NC_142189.1, from coordinate 16,141,330 downwards.
AAGTTACTAAACCTGAAGGGAAGTTTATTTACTTATACATGAGTAATTTCTGTCTTGCAAATGTGTAGCTACACATCAAACAGCTGCTTGGAGGAAGGGAGACGTTTTCAGCTTCCAATTTTAAAATAAGGATAAAAACTGACTGCTCTAAATCGCAAAAGAAGTGTGATTTAGACGTTCACAATCTGCCAAATATATATCACTCATCAGTGCCCCACCTTATCCAGAAATGTAACACCATCAGTTTGCCATCGGAGGCTTAATATATAGATGACCTGCTTTATATGATCTTGCTTCTTTTCAAAAATTAAAATCAGTAAAAATTAAAACAAACATTCTGACTGTACTATTGCTTTAGTTAAAAATTAGTTTTCCTGTTTTGATTCTGTAAAACTGATCCCATAGTGACCACAATTCAAGCTAGAGGTGTTAATGCGAGGTGATACTTTTACAGCAGTAACACCACAGCCTGCAAACAATGTCACTGTGTGAAGCAAATAATTCAAAACTTTTAATAGAATCAACTGCAGCTCTTGAACAGATGCACAATGTTGGCTTTTATAGTTAAAGCAAACTATACAAGGATCACAGTTATATCATTCATTTACATAACTTGTTTTGAAAAGAACATGACATACAGCAGGAGGAGCCTTGTGGTTTTTCTTGCTGTGGCATGTTTCTAGATCAGAAATGTGATGTGATTTTCATTTAGGTTTTATTTAATCAAACCACCCCTGCAGGTGTTTCGTATCTGGAAAGCATGTCAGCTCACTTTCATTTAAGTGTTCATTTTACATCCATGGAGCCATCACAGAGGTCTCCTTCTGTGCCTGCTGAGGAAACAAAAACACAGTGTCAGCACTTTAACAGACATTCTTTGTTGACAGATGTGTCTAATTATATATGTGCAGTACTTAAAGTATCTCTCATAGTTACATACAAAATGTAAACTTCATGCTATGATATGATAGTAATGCATCTCCTTTTAGTGATCTGTAATACTTCATCACCATACTGTCATATAATACATAATTATTATATTATATATCAGATTCTATATGTTATGGCTCAGTGCCCAAAAATATATGTTGAGACTTTATATGTTGTTTTATATATGTTGATATATGTTGAGACTTTATATTTCTTTAGAAACCAGGAATCTGTTTACCTTGTTTAGCTCAGGGAAAAGCTCTTGAATGGCGATGTCCAGCAGCACATATGTCAACTGAGGAAGGGCAAAAGAGGAGTGAGGAGGAAAAGGATGAACACCAGTGATCTTGATACGCAAACAGCAAACACATTAAAACTAGGAGGGTACTCGAAGAGACTTAAGCAAAGGCAAAAGTCCAGCAAGCGCAACCACTACATACTTTATGTTTTGATATATTTCCAAACTCTGAAAATTGTGCCAGTAATCTCCATAATCTTGCAGACAAACAAACCAAACAGAAAACATAACCTCCTTGGAAGAGGGAACAATACGCAAATGCTGAAAATTTGACTTTGCGAGCAAAGTATATTGTGGTTTGTGGTTAGTGTCACAAAGCTTTAAATCACCCGGGACACAATTGCTTGTGTCTTAACAAGCAACAGTACAACAGTAGTTAAGAACCAATATACTCATTGTGTGTGTGCGTGTGTGGACCTGTTTGTTGAGAACTGGCTGTTGCAGTCCATTGAAGAGGAGTCGCACGCCCTCATACTTCGCCTCTTCTCCGATACATTTCCCCAGAAATTCTAAAGATGAGCAGCTTATGATTTTCTTGTGAATCCACTTGCTGTGACATCTGCATTGCATTTGTCTTCTTAAGTGGAAATGTCAGCAGTGATATGATGTAGAAAATACAAACACTGCCTGGAAGAACTGAATGCAATACCTGGAATGTATGTCATCATCTCCTCAAATGTCTTCTTCGCCCTCTTCTGCTTGTCTTGAGCTGAGCGGGGCGCACTGCTCTCACAGAAAACTGTATCTGGAAAGGAAAATAATATTTAAATCAATTAATCTTGTTAAATTAGCATGTTTAAAGGAATAGTTAATCATTCTGAGAAATACAGTCTTAATTTTTCCCCCATATTTACCTCGGAGCAGGGTGATGAGCGAGACTAGCCGGTGCTCCTGGACCACCTGATTCAGTTTGCACTGAAGGTAGTAATCTGTGTAGGCTTCCAGTGTGTTCTTGAACAGGATTCTGCCACCCATCAGCAGGTGGTGCAGCCAGTCGGGGATGTGGAAAACAACTCGGCCTGACAACCATGAAGTCCCTTTTATCTTTTGCATGCATGATAATTTGCTGTAACTTCAAATGTGACTCTACCGACTCCAGAAGTATGCAGCCACCATAATAACAACAAATAATAATGATACATTTTAACTGATGGTTTAGAATGGATGACGCTTTTTGTTTTTTTGCCCAAGGACATTTAAAATAAGAGAATCAAACCATCAGAGCTGTTACCACTATCTCCTGACCTACAGCCATAAAAACAGCTTTTCCTCACTTTAATAATCCAAATACACAACTTCAATGGCCAACAAATTATAATGAATATGAAAAATAATAGGTTGTGATGAACAAATCACAATAAACAAACTCCAAAAGAACTGACTTACCCACATACATTAAGTAGTCATACAGCCCTTCAACATTGATCATCTCCATGAAGTAATTCTGATTGTGTCTCTTCTCCATCATCTCTGATCGGTTGGCGTTGTTTTTGAAGAGGTCGTTGAAAAGCTAGAAGAGAGGGACTTACATCAGACTGAAGCCTATTTCAAATCATAACACCACTATTCTGTTTCAACAGCCTTTTCTAATCTGAGTGACCGACAGAACTCTGCTCGAGTAAATATGCAATTTTCTTCAATCTAAAAGTGTATGACAGGAGGTTAATTGCATTCATTTCTACATTTGGAGGCAATGACACATTTGTTCCAAAGCCTTAGTTAGGTGGACATTTTATTAAATCAGCCAAAAGTGGGCTAAATTGTGTTCAAACAGGTTAGGACTTATGAAACATTTTATGATCTCACCTATTCAGCCTTTGGCAAATTTTCACATTAAATGCTCAAATCATTTTTTGGGGCCAGAATAGGTAAAAATATCACTGCATGTCAGAGCAGATAACACTTTTTGTGAACTATTTTAAATAGATAGGTCAAAATTGGTTGACCTAGAAACTGTATGTATTGACATGATTTTCCCCCACAATGTATAAATAGGACAGAATACCAAGTGCAAGATGTCTCAAGCAACAACTGGCTGGGACATAGAAATGTCTCTCTTTACTTTTTTAAGGTCCAGTCTTTTATTTCAAGAGACAGCTGGACAATTTTAATACATTTCACAACAAGTGCAAACTGATCTTATTATGACAACATCTCTCTGCAGATGCAAATCATCACTTTGCTCTGGAGACCACACTGAAACATTAAAGTGTAAAGCTTGGTTGGTTGTTGGGTTTTTGGATCAGAAAGCTGCTTCTGGCAACTCTTCAGCGTGAGCAACTATTAAAAGAAATTTGAGCATCAAGGAGGACTCTAACTGTACTCTTAACACTTGTTGGTTTTCTGAAACAGAGAAAGAGAAGGCATGAACTTTGGAAGATGTAAAATTTAAATCCCCAACCTTTTTATCATTTTCTGAGGTGGGACTCAGGATAGTGAGCTCAGGGCGGCTGGGTTTGGGTTTGGGAGATTCACAAGAGTTGAAGAACGACTGGATGAAAGGCTCCAAATGTTGCCCTTTCTGACAGAAAAAGCACAGGACACAATGTGCATAAGTCACAATGACAGTATGATTTCTCTCAAAGATTTATTTGTCATATAAAATTGTTTGAAGGACTGGTAAGGACTTAAGAAATACACAAACTTAAATTTGCTGTGATGTGACACACACACAGACATCATTAAGACTGCATGTCTTACCTCTTTTATCAGTTTGCTGGGAACAGACTTAATGATTTTCCCTGTGAAACATAAATACTTTATCTCAGTGATTTATGGGTCTGTCACATTTTTGCCTCTGAAACACAAAAATCTTTTCACTGCAAGCCAAGGTCAGGCTGTTCAAACATTTTCACACTGTGTTTGGCATGCTCTGCTTTTCAAACATAATCCATCTCGCTGGTCTTGTCACAGTCATACTGTACCCAGGTTCACGTCAGGTAACATCTTGTCCAGGAACTGGGACTCCATACTATGAGGGGACAGGAAGTCAGCGAGGAGCTGACTGTTGCTCAGCTCTGGATGCTGCAGGAGTCTCTGTAAAGAAAACACACGTAATTATACTCTGCATATAAAAAATAAAAGTTAGAGAAAAAACTGTAAAGAAACAATAATAAAAAACACTTTTTTTCTCTTTACTGTTATTTCTTTTTAAATTTCACTTTTATTGTTTTTCGTATGATTTCATTTTGTTATATCATTGTATTATTTCAATTAGAATTTTATTATTATTATAAAATTTGTGTTTGTTTTCTTATTCAATTTTTTATTTTTTAAATTGATTAAATGTCTTAAGCAAATTGATGATCATTATCATTATCATCATCATGGTTATTATTATTTTTACATCACTTATTTTTTATTTAAATAATCATTTTCAATTTAAGAAATGTCTAAATGAAATTTATTATGTTATTTTATTCATTTTTCTTTTTTTTTATGTTGGGATTATGGGGTTCTTCCTTTCTACAAAGTAACTACTGTAAGGCATTATAATTTAAAAAATTAAACAAATTTTAAAAAGGTTCTGTTGTAATTTGTGTTCTTCCCATGGAAGAAGTGGTGGCCTTGAATTAGTGCTGTGTCTTGTAAATAGATTAGACATTAGGAGCAACACTGAGTAAAAGCAGCTACAGTATGTTACTCAGGTTGCCATGTTGATTCACTGAATTACAGATGTTTTACTCATTTTGTAAAGAAACCAACTGTAGACCATACATGTGGTTTTGTCTGTTTTGTAGCTTATCAACAGTGCTGATCATTTTCCGCAAAAATTGTGACTTTTAAATTCATTTCCCTCCTTTAAAGTAACATTTTCTGCCCATTGATATTATCAGGTTGTAAAAATCAACATGCAGAGTCTCATCTGGGATCGGTAATCCATCAGAGTTGATTGTTTGACTGCTTTTTAGCCGTGCTAGCAGCATGGCTCTGGCAACAGCAATGTGGATCAGTCAGTTTCAACAACTACTGGATGAATTGACATAAAATTTTGTACAGACATTCATGTCCCCTCAGGATGATGTATAATTACTTTGGCAGCACAATTTTTTTTTATCACAGGACACCTTACAATCAAGTCTACACTGTTTTTTTCAAAAGCTATCATGACAGCCAAATCAATAAATAAATAAGACAGATCATTTTTCTCCATACAGTGATTTAATCTGTCCTGACATTTGTTCTTCACAATGTAATCATGATCATTTTAAAAAGGTTATTGTCCGAAACTTGATCTGGTGTGCTGATGGAACAAAAGCTCCCAAACTAAGATCGTTCAAGTGCAGCCTGTTACAGCCAGATGCATTGAGTGAAAAGATCTGTCTGGAGCACTGTGTGTGTGTGTGTGTGTGTGTGTGTGTGTGTGTGTGTGTGTGTGTGTGTGTGTGTGTGTGTGTGTGTGTGTGTGTGTGTGTGTCTCTGTGTCTGTGTGTGTCTGTGCATGTGAGTATGTGTGTGTGTGTATGTGCACTGTGTAAAAAGTGAAAATAGGAAAAATTACAGAGGTGAATCCACATTTAACCTCTACTGTTTCAGTGTCATTTCAGACACCAAGTACTGTAACAGCAAAATTTCATTCTGATCAAAATACTTGACTTATGGTGCGACTTTCTATGTGGACTTTAGAGAACATTAACAGCTTCTATTTATATATACAGAAGACTTGGGCCTTTTTTCACATATAAATTGACCAGTATTTAGGGGGAAAGTGGCACATGTGCAGATATGACTCATGTATTTACTTGACAATTATACCTTCATCAAACAGAGATTTCAGTCGTATCTTTGTGTTGTACGTCGCTTTGGATAAAAGCGTCTGCTAAATTAAATTGTAGAATTGTAGAATCTCTCTGCATCTCTCTGCACATAATCAGAGGTTTGTTGTGAAATTCTGGCTAATCGCCAAATCCAACAATTTGTTTTGAGTATGCACATCTAAAAAAATTCTGTGGCAAACACTTAAGTGTCACATGTTCTCAGATATTTACCTGAAGGTATTCCTGGAACTCCTCCCGCTTCGATGTGAGAAACTCGTAGTTCTTGGGACCGATGATTCTCTTTGAAGGCAACTGTGCATCTGGAAATGAGCCTACAAAAATATACATAAAAATAAAATAATTATAAGAACATCACTTATTTTCGATGAACAGGAAACTAACAGTTGTACAGTTTCCAACACAACTTCGAAAATTATGCAACAGGGCCATTAAACTTATGACATGGTCCCTGAAATTAAGGGTCACTTGAAAGTAACGTTCTGTAAACCTCTGGAATCCGTGAGACCATTTTGGTGGGAAATTCTTTCCATATGACAATGAATGAAAAAAGGACCGTGCACAGGGCATGTGACGCAAATAGAAACCTTACCATGAAACTCAGTGAGCTTTGATTCAAGGACGTAGAACTCCAGATATCTTCTGTACACAGACCAGTGCTCAGTCTCATGTCCCACTGCACACAAACACAAACAGGGAAAACATGCAGTAAGATTAATAAGTCAGACAAGCAGTGAGAGGTAAATGCTGTTGTTACTCATATTTCACAGTTATATGTTGATTTTTGTCGATTTGTTTGAGCAAAAATTGACTGTATTTAGCACCTGAATGTCACGTGGGGCAGATCTACTTCTTGTTGTTGTGTTGTTGTGATGTTCTTTGCTGATACCCATTTCTGAGTGTTTTTTATTTTAAATGTTTCATTGTGTACAGACTGCCAAAGCAAATGAAGAATTAATCTGAATTCATTTATTGGCAATGAATTGCTCTTGTCTGTTATATCCCTACATTTTCCATTAAGAGAATAGTTAGATATTTTGGAAAGCATGTCCATTTGATATCTTGGTGACTGAAGACAGGATTGATACCACTCTTATGTCTGTACATTAAATATGAAGTTCTAGCTGGCAGAGTGGTGGCGTAGGTTATCATACAGACAGGAAATAGAGGGAAAAAGTTAGCCTGGCACTGTCCAAAAAAACAAAACAAAACAAAAAACCCTAGCTTCCAGAACCTCTAAAGCTCTCTAATAAGCAACAACAAGCAACTTTTACTGCTGTTTGTACTCCTCCTTAAAATAAAAATAATAATAATAATACAAAAATAAAAGGTAGCATATATATGATATTCAGAGTTATATAAAATCATCAAGAAAGTTTTTTTCAACTGATTTTTTATTCATTTGTGTGTGTGCATGTGTGGAGGGTTTGACATGCAGCAAAGGGCTGCAGGCTTAAAATGAACCCAGGCCGCTGCAAAGGACTCACCCTATATGGGATGAACTCTCTACCCCCCTGCCCCCCCTTCCAAACTTGACTTTAAAACTCAGTAAATCACTTTTGTATCTTAGTAATACATGAATATTTGCTTTAGACATTTATGTTAAAAACCACACATTCTTACTCTGAATGCAAAACTGTGTCCTACAGAAGAGGATGCCACAGCTCACCCTAAGACATCATGCAGCAGAGCAGAGTGAGTCCTCTCAGGTGACACTAAGTAAAACAGAAAGACCAGGCTGCAAAGCCTCACCTGCTTTCCGGTCGTTGCGCTCTACATCAATACAAAACACAGGAATCCTCTCCCTCTTCACATCATCGTCATAGAAATCAATGTAGGGGATGGTGATGTTCCAGGCTGAGAGGTTTCGGGGGGTGCTGGGGGTGGAGGCTGCCTCCATGGGGGAGTCATCCTCCAGCACCATCATGGCTTCCTCCACCTTGAATGGAGGGAAGTGAGAGACGTTAAGGTTAAGCATCCGTCTTCCAAAAAAAAGTCATTGTCAAACAAAGTATATGCCTTTACACTGAATACAAGGAAGTAGGAGAAATTAAAGAAACAGAGGTCATTATATCTGAACATATGGCTGATTTTCCTTGAGACAATATTTATAAAATAGTCCCGATCAATTTTAAACAGAAACGCCAGAGCATTCCTAAAATAGAGCAAAACCTGTTTTTTTTGGGGGGGGGGGCTACACATAGTCAGAGAGCAGTTCTTCAGAACAGCAGAACCACTTTCCATAATCATGCAAACATCTTCAATCCAGACAGCATTGATGTAAGACCAAATCCTGTGATATTATCAAAACGGAAAACTCTTGAGTTAACACATGGGAAGCACATTTGGTGAACAGTTTGGTTTTCCTTTCTTTGCTTGCTAGTGCCACCAAGTGGCAACTACAATGATAATGCAAAAGAGTGCTTCAGTTTGAATTTGACTTTTTTTTACTTTTCGTAACTGTTATTTTGAAGTTTTAATTTAATATTAACATGAGTCTAAGACGTCAGTAAGACTAAGGAACACACCCACCACAGTTTGATTTGTGTTTAAATCTAGACTCTACAGTAGGGACACTGTAGGGCCCCTTTTGAAAAATGACAGGACAGGGGCCAATTGAAAAATATTTTTTGCCCTCAACATTGGCTGCTCTCAATACTCTTTGCCAAGAGGAAAATCCAGTTGCAGCAGCCTCACACAGGTCAAGTGAAAACTAGCGCATTTCAAGGATTTTAGGACATTCTGGGCTTAGGCTGGACCTCTGTTTAGGGTCCTCCTCTGGCACTTTTTTTATGAACTATTTTTATGTTTCTATGAAGCTCTATTGTTGATTTTTTTTAATGCCATGTGGCACCTTATTTACATTCAAAGTACAAAAAAATCCCATTGTGAATCAATTTATTGTCATTATGAATTAGAAATTGGAACGGTAAGCCATGTTTTCGAGGGCAAGATTAAGACTGCACGCATATATTGAGTATCATAGCTCTAAGGAAAACTATTGCCCTTGGTTTGTTTATTACTTGTTTTCCTTTATATGTTTGCTGTTTGTATGAACCTGCTGGTTTTGTTTACGTTTGGTAAAGCTAAAAAATTGAGAAATAAAATACTTGTCAAACAAAGAGCACTATCATCCTATTTGCATTATAACAAACACTTTAAATCATCTAAAAATTAGTATTTGTGATATTTTTAGCTCAGCCTCACCATATCGTCCTCTCCCTCCACCAGCCCGTAGGATGGCAGCATGGCTCCCTCCATGGTTGTGCTCTTGAACACGCCTTTGATCTTACTGCCAATGCGGCTGATCCCAAAGGACTCGCCCCTCTTTGACGTGTTCCTGCAGGCCAAACAGGGAGGTTATTAAAGAATGCACACTGGAGGAGATGCGCATGGCTTCAGCAAAGCGCATGCAGCTTGAGAGAAGTGACAGGGAAGGAACCGCAGAGGACAGGAGGGGGGAGCAAAGAGCAGCGTACTGCATCGGTATCGTGACTGTACAATGGGGAGAAAAAAAGCTAAGGTAGCCAAATCCAAAGCCAAAATGTCGCTTCACAGCCATCTCACAATGAAATGCCTGGTTTGTTGCTAAAGCGCTGCGGGGCCAAAAGCAAGCACAACACACAGCAGTGATTTCATGAACAGATGTCAACAGATTTTAATAATCGCAAAAATATAGTTTGATCAGTTACAAGTCAACCAGAAAGGGCAAACCGCATCTCAGGTGCTCTGTTTGAGTACCTGTTAGATTAAGTGAAATAAAACTCACCATATGACACATGGTGATATACCCAATACACGAGTAACTGAACATTGAAAAGTCACTGCAAAAACAACAGACGAGTCTTCAGCCTAAACAACACAACACAGTTAGAGGAAAGACACATGACAAATAAAAACAGGATCCCATGCATCGGTCCCACCATGCAGGCGTCTGGCTGGGACTGGGGTCACGTAGGGGAAAGTGGACAGCATGACATCACACTGAGCGACCTGTGACACACAGATGGACCCTGACTTACTTGGGTGATGAGTGGCGGTGGGATAGAGAGCCGTATGGGAAAGTTGTGAACGTGGACTGGGCATGGAGGGAGTTAAAAGATGCAGGTGAAGAGCTGCCAGAGGCGGTGAACAGTGAGGATGGGGACTCGGGGCTCCAGTCCCAGGAACTATAAGCAGAACAGGGTCACGTCCCCGCGGGCAAGAGGAGGGACAGGGCCGTGGATCATACCGGGGCAGGCAGTGTTGTGGTTACAGAATCAGAGTGGACATACAGTCACAGACACAGCACGGTGGTGGCAATACATAATATGGAGTAACAGGCAGACAGACGGGCAGAGTGGAAGGGGGGTTACTGAACTGCAGACATGGAGGGAGTTGAGGCTCGTAGTTGGTCAGCGTTGACAAATGGAGTGCCACTGAGAGCCATTATCTGCTATCTCATCTATCTCCTCTAAGTGGCATAATTCATGCTGCTTAATAAACTGCCTTCATAACAAGACTGAAACATAAAATCAACCAGCATCCCTTTTGAAGTTCCCCTAATATTTAGTTTCAACCCAGTAGCCAGAATGAATGTTGTTACTGAATGTTTCTGCAAACCATGGACGCCACGCCATCCACCATCCTTTTATTCTCGTGTTGAGGAACTTAGCTCATATATATGTAATCTGAAACCTAAAAATGTAACATATCCGTGGTTTACAGAATTGCACAATGCCAACATTTTATTCTGGTAACTGGGCTATTAATTATATCATTTTGGAAGTGAGCAAACCTATGTTTGAAAACTTTAGCAAGCAAATCCCTACAAATAAAGCCTACAACTTCCGCATCTTAGATTTTATATTGCATGTGTTCAGCAGCATAATTTTTGATTGGGTTGATTAACATATGATTATGATGACTCATGCTATGATTAACATGATTAGCTGATTATGGTCACTTTTCTCAATCTTCTCTCTTTTGCATTTAACAGCACAGACGCCAAATAAAACACTTATTTATGGGTGAAATTAGATTACCAATAAAATTATATATCATTATCGTATTATCGTCTAGTGCTCATTGAACTGAAGCCCTGATTGCAGTGGGCCCAGACCGCAGTGAATTTGTTAAAAAGGCAGCACATGTTTCACTGTAGACCAGTCAGGCAAAAATGAAGTGTCATTTGTATCTTGCGTGCAGCAGCACTGCTCAGCCAGCCACTGTTTTGATCAGCACATTAATGCCTTATACTCACCGAATGTCATCCAAACTGAGGCTATTTCTGGAACAATATGCACAAGGAGTTAGTGGCAGGGCCCCGTGGCCACATACACACCACACCCCATGATAGAAACATGAAAATGGATCCCTGAGCTCAGGTCACTTAAAGATTTATTATACTGCAAAGTAAAAAACTATTTTTATTGCTGATTTGTAGCTTATTTTAGGCTGCATCATAAATCAAACTTTACTTATATAGCACCTTTTAACCAAATCAAATGCACTTCAGGATGTTTCTCAAGCAATTGAAGAAAAAATATAGAATGTTAGAAACAGCAAAAAAGTAGGATAAATCATACTGATAGCAATAGAATAAATAATAAAACCACAAAAATTAAAAAGCACTACATAAACGCTTGACTAAAAAGATGGGTTTTTACTAAAAATGTCAATATTTTCAGCTCCTCTCAGATCCTCTGGCAGGCTGTTACAGTGGCTTGGGGCGTAATGGCTGAGAGCAGCATTGCCAAATGTTTTTGTTCTGCTTTGTGGAACAGCTCAAAGAGAAGAATCAGAGGATCTGAGGGGCCGTCCTGGTTCATAAACCGAAGCATTTCTGATCAAAAGACAAAACTTAAAATGAATTCACATTCATATTTGATGCAGTTGGCACATAGTATACCCTGCCTTCATGGTGCAGTGGCTACTGGGATACAGAAAGTTGTTAAGATTAAAAAAAGTTTGATAAATTATCACTGAAATTCAGATGCATTTAACGAGTTTTGGTCAATTTTCTGCCTAAAAAATAAATTCGGCACTGTGTTTTAAGCGACTTTTCCATTTTGTCAAATACTAACGGATTAATCCATTTACCTGTCATCATTATTGTCAAGCTTATACATAAACACAAAAAAAGGTTAAGGGCAACCTACCTGCTCATCCTGGAGTTCCTGGCAGGGGACTCTGCCCCTCTGAGAAGCTGGCGAAAGTACTGGAAAACAACATGAAAAGAGCAAATGAAGGTTTGTAAATTTCACCTCAATCAAACATGGTATATGCAAATTCTGTGACAGTATACAGGCAACATTTAAGAAATGTGCTGCTGTATGTATCGAGTGATCTCTTTGTGCCTTGATAAAAATCATGACTACACTATTTATTTTGGAGCAGGAACAGGAGTGGCCAAAAACATCAAATAATAATTTTATTTTTCCAGACACACTATTCATGCAGGGCAGTGGCCTGCTGTGGACAATGGCTGAGCTCTGGTCCGCCCAGCTGTATTCAATGAAACAGCCTCTGAGGGGTGAAATTCGGCTTGGCAGCTTGGCATAATTCCAGTGACGGCTCATTGGCCAGTTGCGCGTCTGGTATTGATGACACGGCCGATAGTGGTTGGTGGCCGAGAGATCGGAAGAGGGTAGTGCAAGAGAGTCAGTGGATTCCAAATCAACTCTAATTCTAGCATTTGGCAGATATAGTTTTGTTTAATCCGACACAAACAGAATTCAAATGGTAGAAGATATTAACATTCAATCTGGGCTTAAACAACCATATTTAGAGATCAGAGGGTGACAGACAGATGCAATACAGCTATGAAGGAGGGAATTCATTAATTGTGTTGGGCCTTAGGCATGTGTTGTCAAGTTGGGTGACAGTGAGTTGAGTGATTTATTTTGTTGTGTAGACGCTAACCTCATCACTGTGACAGAACATGGGGGTGAAAACATTCTCCAGCAAGGACAGGACGTGCTCATAGGCTTCAAACAAACACCTCATGGTCTGCAGTTTCACCACCTCTGCATACGGACCCTCTGCAACTGGGACATTTAACAAAAAATACACACATTTTAAAATTAAACGGGTACAAACTTGACCAATAAGCCCTTCTGTAAGAAACTGCAATTCCAGTGATTGACATACTGTTTCGTATTTCTTCCACTATAAAGGGGTCGAAGCGGATCTTGTCGACGCTCTCGTCCAAACAGTACGTCTCATAGATCTTCTTTACCTCCTCATGCAGCATCATCTTTTCTGTGTCAGACAGCTCTGGGCACAGTATCTTGTCGTTGAATTCCTCTGAGAAGTTAAAAGAGTCAGACAGCTCAGCCTCATTGTGTAAGGACGTTTAAGAATGCATCACTGTGGCATCCAAGAGCGTCAAGATTAGGGACAGTCTTTAGGGAGTTTTGCTGATGCTTTCAGACAGACTCTGTGTGGCCATAAGGTGGCAGAAGGGCTAGAGTAGAGTTACCTCTATTAAAGGGAGAGATGAGATTTTTGACGTGGGGTTGTATGAGATGTTTATCTGTAGTCAGTGTATAACCTACATTTGATGGTAGTCAACACAGCCCCAGTATGGAGAGACAGACAGGAGTACCACCACGGAGGCTTAACAATGTACTGCTGTGGAGGAGGGCAGCATCAAATCGTATTTTAGCCAAGTGAAGAAAATAGCATCAGTTTAAGCATAAGCTGTATTTAGAATATTTTCACTGCTTTGCCTTGCCGTCAGACGGTGATTTCCGAAGGGGAACTAAAGCCATTACATCAGTCTATTCTCTCTTCAAAGCCACCAGACTCCTTTGACAAAAACAGTGATTTTACCTCGAGGAACAGGGGAGTTGCTGGTCAACTGCTGCCTGGATTGGTTAGTTTGTTTGTGTTCTTTGGGTAACTTTGGTGTCTTAAAGGGATTTTGGATTCTCCAAGGTCGCACAATGACACAAACAAACTAAGTGGTCATGGCAGAGGTAGTCCAGCCGCTCCGTATTATGTCCGTAAATGGTAAAAAATAGTAAAGTAATGGTAAAAATAGTAAAAATGCAGTGATCTAAAATACATTTTCCTGCTGCCTTCATCTACATTAGTACATTAGCTTCCATTGCAATACTCCTGCCTGCTTCTCCAAACTCTAAGCATACCGACCGCCATCTACTGTAGGTAATACACTGACTGTGCACAAGTACCTCGTAAAACACCACCCCAGAAAGTCCCAGCTGTCTCTTTAAAGTTCTTTGCTATACAGTTGATTGTTGACATTACAATTACTACAAATCGCAAGTTATTAAACCAAAAAGGAGAAACAGAATATTTACAGTACCCAAATCATATACCTTATTTAGAGTCTAAAATTTAGAATTTAAAACCTGAATTTCAAGTTATTTCTGTACCAGTGGTGGTGGCTTGACTGTCTGATAGGCTAGCTAGGTTACTCCATGCAAGGAGGAGTATCTTTTGAAACCACCTGAAAGGTTTGGGACATGCTTACCGACCGCAAGGCAGAACTGGAGAACATGGACGGCTCCTTCTTGCTTCAGGAAGTTCATGAAACGGAAGAGAAGGTCTTGCTGTTCTCTGATTTCCTTCAACTCCAGCTTCAGCACCTGCGGAGAGAGAACAGAAGTGAAAGAACGAACAGAAATCATAGTTAACAAAGGTAGCATGCATTTAACAGTTCAAAATTAGGTTCTTCCAACTTCTTGTTAAGCGCGGTGACACTTAATACCCTGAGCTAAAACACACTGACTCTGCATATTGTGATAAAAGCATACACTAGATATTATTACATACAGCATCTGGTGGCTTGTTGGGAAGGTGGTACTCGTTTTTATTTAAGGAAACACTCACAGAGGGTTTTTTGTTGCGAACATCCGAGTACTTTTGCAGGAAAGGAACCAAATTTGAAGTGGGCTCTGTGGCTTCTTCGGGCTGGAAGGGCAAAAGCAGATGGAAAACATGTTTATCTTAATCGCCCATAAATAATATGCACTCTGCAGCTTTATTCTTAAATACACAGAATGCAAATGGAACTGCCTATGCACAAGCACATATGATCAAAGTTCAGCATATACTTACAGGGGAGTTGTCGATGAATATTAATAGTAAATGATTGACTGTGTCCTGAAATAAAAGAAAACAGAACCACGCAAGTTCATAAAACTCATGTCGAACACTGTAAGATGTTCTTAAAGAGACACATCTGATAAACTGTAGCAGCTTTTGTGACAAGTGTTTTGGATTCAGAAAATTGTCCCTTAATGTGTCTACACTCACAGGATCAGCCAAGTAGTCCATTGAAGGAAGGAAGACAGAACCAGCCAAGACTTCTCTTATCAGGAGAGTAAGAGATCTGAGAGGAGTGACGAGATAAGGCAGCAGGAAATAAGAAATAAGAGTGAGTGAAGAAAGATCCTTATCTACTTTTGTATGGTGTCAGTGCTGTCAGACTTTCTCCTTGGGGGACAATAAAGTGATTCTGTGATGATCTGTGATATGATGCTGCACTTTGTCGAATATATAGAGGCACTGCCGTTATTGCCACAGCGCTGAGTTACCTGCAGTCCATAGCCTTGGGTGGAAGGATGTAGGGGAAGAGCATCTCAGTCAGCTTCCTGAGATAAAGGAGCTCATCTCTGCGACTGCGAAGGGCTACATGGAGGTCAGGACCGTATTCATCCAGGGCAGCTTGTTGAAGAAACTCTGCATTCTTTACTACAGATTAGAGAAAAAGTGTTTGCTGTTTGCTTTATATAGTGCGCACAAAGAAAAGACGATGCACAGTGGGTGATGCATATCAGCAATACCTTTCTGTCTTGCTTTGCTTATTATTTCAATGTGCTTCATGGAAACTTTCAGAAGCTTTTGAGTGATGAGGGATGCCACGTCCACCTGAGGGGAAAAAATTTGATTAAAACTAATTCATGTGCAGTCAATCAGCATGCCAACATTTCCATACAGTTATTTACTTATTTATTACCTTCTGGGTTCGGCGGACCAACACAGCTGCAAAGAAGCGCAAAGTCACTCTCAGCTCATCAACAAACGCCTCATCGTCCGTGATGTCTCTGAAAAGAAACACCATACAGTCACATCTCTTACCACATATAACATATTATATGACCTCACTTTGTACAACCTCAATTCCAAAAGAGGTGAGACATCATGTAAAATGTACATACAAACTGAATGAAGCAATTTGCAAATACGTTTCAAGATACAGTGGGGGAAAATGGGCATTCAAAACATCAACATTTTTTAAATAAACTCATTCCCGATATAGTTTTTCACATGACGTTTAGACCAGACATTGGATTAATTCAACAAAACTTCACTGATGAAGACATCGTAACATTTCAAACATAAAAATTATGTGCAATGATGTGGAATGACATAGGAAAAAAGTACTGAATGTGCTAAATTTATTTAATATTTAGCTAACACTCACAGTGTTAAAATAAGATTCTTCCACACAGAGGTTCTTAAAATCTTGACGATTTGGGGGGGTTGCTTGTTAATCTTGAGAAAGAAATTTCACTTTCAAAACTTCAGTTATTAGTGTCCTCAGTTCCCAAACACTTATTGAGCATTTTTAAAAAATGGTGATGCATTCCCACTGACCCTAATTTTTTTTAATGTGTGTTTTAAAGGCATCAAATTTAGAATGAGTGTAGATTTACAAAAAAGAAAATAAAGTTTTTCAGTTTGAACATTAGATATCTTGTCTTTGTATTGGATTTAGGTTTCACACGGTGTCCCAAACATTTTTGTAATCAGAGCTGTATTATAAAACGCAAAAAAAAAAATTACAGAAAATGGCTTACCTATACCAGGGATACACAAAATTTTCCAGGACCAGCTCCAGAATCTAGACAAAAATAAATAAAACAGAACTGGGCTATGAGATCATTTGGTCTATCTATATAACGTTTAAAATACAGTATATTTAATCCATGCACATTTTACCTCTGAGAGGGAAGCATCCACCTTAGAGGGAACTTTCAGATCAAGCCATGGTTGATAGTTTTCCAGTAATAAAGTCGGTCTATCATTTAATAATAATATAAAAAAAAGATTATATATACACATCATATCACAGAGAAAACACCATAAGAATCCTTTCTGACCACTAGAGGGCAGTGTAACATCTTCGATAACTTGATACACAACAGTGAATCACTGAGCACATTGAATGCATACTGACAAACCCAGAACACTAAGATTAAGGCAGTATTAAATATAGTTTCTCTTCAGTTAATCCAGATGACTCTTTTCTCCAGTTTAACTTATTGTGTGCTGCCAAATGCATCACTTAGTTTGATTTTTAACCTGTCTTTGACTAGCTAAATAAACCCAGAATATGCAGTAGCATGGTAATACACAGTCATGGAAATATCTACGTCTATGGAGTGCCCTCTTGTGTCTAGTTTACCTTATCAGCATAACTACTGTAAACACATATATGATAAGGTCATGACACAATACACTACATTCATGTCCTCAGCAACCACTACACCACAGCATAACCAGGTTTCTCACCTGTGCCTTTTGCATTTGATTTTTCCACAAACTGCACAGCTGTGTCCCAGTGGAAACAGCTCCTGTTGGTATGACTGCAAGAGAAAGTTAACATATGGTGGATAAACAACTTCTACCCATCATTCACAGCAGCTGCAGAGGTGCCTTCATTATATTCCTTTATCATAAGGGATTTTCTGTCTAGTCAATTAAATATCAATCCATGCAGCCATTTTAAAATTAATAAACCTTGTTTTTTTTTAATGGAAAAAGCATCAAAGGACACAACAATAATTGGTATGACCAAAGCACAGTGTCACAATACTGTGAAATGGTCTTCTGTCATCATCAGACATCTCTATTCAGTAAATCTGTCTGTCTGAGGTACCTTGGTTTTTGGTTTGATGGAGACTAGGACATTAGGCAGCAGAGATTCAGGCCCCAAAGAGCAGTAAAAAGTGACAACTCCAGCCAGGAACGACCAAAACACCATCATAATGTGAATGTATCTGTCAGAATAGAAGAAATATATGGCCATTAACTGAGTAAAATATCCTAGCATAAAAACAGAATCGATGTCATATATGGAGTGGCACTGATGTAGTACTTACCTGTTTAAAAGCACAGTGGACAGCAGCAGGACCAGCAGCAGAAAGCAGAATACTGGATACTGCCGGCCCAGCTCTCTGAAGCGCCCTAACTTAACTGTGCGTCTTATTTTCTGCAGACAAACCCTGATGCATCCCATCTTGGTCGCTTTAGGGAACTTGTTTACATGCAGGCTATTGAATATTACTGTAAAATAAAGGAGGAGCGACAGTCAAAGAATAAACAAGGGCGTGCAGCGGCGACAAATAACAGCTTCGCTTAAAATTGTGTAATTTATGCTGTTTCTTTACATATCAAGCACGTTGTTGTGATTTAATTTATGACTCAAGCACTTACTGCAAGTGTACGGTGGATGTTAAGGGCCATTTTTCAGTGTAGTCCATCTGCGACACCATCATGAATTTGCAGAATAATTGCGCAGGTTGTCTGTTTATGGGATCAGCGTAGGAAAGGCGAGACAGTCGTGCACAGCTGTAAACCACAGCAGGATTAGAGGTAATTACACAGCATGATCTGTGTATAGGCTGTCCTTAAACTCCGATGCTGTTTGGCTAATGGCTGCGGTGCTCGGGCTGTCATTTCTGGCCATTGAGGAGCAGCGGGTTGGTGCTGCCTGTGTTGTCAGCGCCGTGATGTCACCTCCGCTGCGCTCACAGCAGCTGCTCCTAGTACACTGGCCACTGTAGTTTTCAGACAAAAACAAGTATAAAAGCTACATATTACCTAAATAAATACACAGATATACAACGAGGTGTCCCAATTTTAGAGGCGAGGTCGAGGTGGGAGTGGTGTACCTCTATTATGTTGATTTTTATGAAACATTTTCTTAAATAAGTGGGTCAGCGTTAATATAACGGAATGATTAATAACTTACCATGACAACTCACCCTCAAAAAAACTACAAAAAGCTGAATTCCACGTGTACACAGTCGTGGTTAACCGCCAATTAGCTAGCGTTTGCTAACTCTTAGCTGATTAGTTCCGCTGTAGCAGCTGCAGCAGCGCTGTTGCTATGGTTACCAGTGTTGCTAGTGCGCTCGTGCAGTTAGAATTGTCCAGATAAACAATTTTAGCGACAATTAATTAAGTAATTATTTGTAAATTATTTAAAAATAAATAATAGTAATTATATTTATTTAAAAACAAACAAAAAATATTTTTAAAAAATAAAAAATAAATAAAAGGAAAGACTATCGAAATAGTTGGCAACACGTTTTCTCAGTTAACTTTGTAATTAACAATTCATTTCAGATGTAGCTGCATAAACTGCGGTAATTTATAACAAAACGTATTTGACAATTTTGTCTCATGTTTTTATGCAAATATCTTAATATGTAACTAAAGCTGTCAGATAAATGTCATGAAGTTAAAAGTACAATATCCCCCTCTTAAATGTAGCGGAAAAAGAAAAATATATAATATAAAAGAAAATATTCAAGTAGCTGAAAGGTGTACTTAGTTGCAGTGCTTGAGTAAATTTACTTTGTTATATTCCAACACTGAAAAACATACAACAATTTAACAGGAGAAAGAATAGTGTTCATGGGTATAAATCAAGCTAAATTTAAGGCTATTTAAATGAATGTGGTTTATTTGTCAGGGTAGCAGGTGGCTGGGGTAAGACTGTTTTATATGCACACCCCCCTTAGTTTGATCATGCAAATATCTCTCCCAATAAAAATATGAAAATAGCGGAGAGCATTTATTTTAGCAAAACTGTAGACAAGTTAATCATTTATTAATGCAGAAAATGCTCAAATTGTTGCATAAATTGTTGATATGAACAAAATTACCTGGCAGAGGACCCCAAAAAAACCATTTTATGTGTCCCCCACAATGTTGAAACTAAAGCTACACCTTTGCCGGGGAAACTTCTAATAGAGCTGAACCATTAAATGATATAAAAGTTGCACTAGTGTTTTCTCTGCTTTGATCTAGAAATGTCAGCTCTGAAGTCTTCAACATTGTTCAATATACTGATCCTATGCCCGATCATTACCCTTTATATTTTGTTCTCTAAATTTCTCAGTGATGGTTTTATTTCATCTGACTTCATCTGTTATAATAGTCAAAGTGCATTATTTTAACTGATGACTATAATATTATCATCACACAAAGGGAAATTCAAACCACTGATAAATACAAAGACTAGTTTCAGAGACCGATCTGTTGTCAAACTAAATCAAACACCAGCCAATTAACAGCAGAGCATTTGCACCGCATAAAGATTTTATCCAAAGACTAAGACACAGATAGAAATCAAAAACTTTATTACAAAAATAAGTTACACTCACCTCCATTTTACAGTATAAAACAATTTATTTGCAGGAATGCAAAAAACGTTGTTGGCCACCAACAATAGTTTAAAACTGCTAACATCTTTTTTTCAAAAGGTGGTTGTTATGATTTTATTGAGGGAGTTAACTGTATAGAAAACTGGGATTGAAGAGCAGTTTCCTTTTTGCTATACCCGGAAATAGAAATCCTTCACTGCAGTATCCCTTCTACCACTATGTGACTATGATCCCTCACCAAATCATAGCAGCTAACATTAGGCACACATGCTCACTGGCTGGGCAATATGGCAATTCAGTCATCTGTCAAGATTAACTCAAAAAATCTTTTTCATAGTTGCTGTCTTGGGAACTGGGAAGGGATCATTCATGATTAACATGATCTTACATGATGAAGGATTGAATTAGGTTGTTTTACATGATTCTGATGTTTGAAAATGTATTGTATCAATATAAAAACAAACCCACTGGAATAATTCAGTGGCACAAAAGGGACACTGCAGGGCTTTATTTTTGTTTTTATTCTTTTTTTTTTTTTTTAGTCAAAGGCAATTGGATGCCTCTGATGTTGAAGCCTTTACAAAAGTAACATTTTATCCGAAAAACTATACAACCAGTAACTACATACTCTGAAGAAGCAAGGCGGCTAATTCAGTTCAAAATAGGATAAAAGCAGGGCTTGTTCAGACTCATCATATGAGATTGTTTTGCATGCCCAGTTTGACTGTTTGCAGTGTCAGAGCTGCAGCTAAAAAGACTATATTACATTAAGTACATTGTTTTTGCGCTGCAGCTCTTGTGCATATTTTGTATGAAAACAAGCCCTGCTTTCATCAATATAGTTTCCCTATTTACAGTACAGGCCGGGTAGTTTAGTCCTCTGTACTGAGGTAGTCAACCAACCCTTTAAAGACAAGTTCTGAAAAGAACCACTTTCCTGGAATGCCTGACTTATCCATGCCAGGTGGGTACACCCTAAAAACCTGCAAATGTTCTCTGTCAAACATCCAGATCAAACGATTAAGAACATGGATATTCCGACAATAAAAATTGCGATTAGCACAAAAATATACAATAGCATCAAGCTCCTTTGAGCCACTTCAAACCCAAGAACTTAAAAAGTGCAATTTCTTCAATAATTATTTAAAAATGGCATGTTCAGGGACAGGGAAGGGGGAGATTGTAAGGGCAATACATAGATCCCTGTCATTCAGGGCTGTAACAAGGGGCTCGGGGCAAAGAGGCTGTTGCGAGTATTTAGAATCGTCATCCTCAATCGTCTTTTTTTTTCCTTTCTTTTTTTTTTTAAGGTGGCAGTTTCAGAAACAAATAAAAATAAAAAAACATGGGTAGGTAGGGGGAGGGGGGGTGCTTCTTCTGTAAGGCTGGAATATCATTGGACCTTTTTGTCGTGCTCTTTTTTTTGTTTCAACATCCATTGCAGCTTACGGTGTAACCCCACACATCAAGTCAGTATCCACTGTGACAGGTCAGGACCGCCCTCGGCCGCGTTTCCCTGCTGGACCAACGACAGGAAAGATAACATTAGTATTTCGAACACATTCTCCTTCACTGACAGATTAAAAACATGGCACAAAATTTAGAAAGATGACGTTTTTTTCCCGAAAAGACTGCCTTCTAATAAATAAAGTATGTTGTAAGTGCCCTTTGTCTGCTGGCAAAACAAACTGACTTGCGGCTCTGAAAGTTGACACCTGTCAAGGATTAGTCAGGAGGCCAAAAAGCAGGTCTGACTTAAGTTAAAGTGCAGCTTTATCATAATCAACATCATTTCAAGATCATCAATACCTTCACTCAGTTTTCCCTCTCTACAGCTGTGTTCATTTATTTATCTGTATGCCCCTTCCACCCAAGTCCTTTTTTCTGAAATGAGTATTTCAATAACTGATTCACAGACAGAAAATATGACTAAAAGACTGAGCTCACTAGCTGTATTTCCTGTGATATTCACGTTTTAAAAAGCACCGACTCAAAATAAATTGAGCCATGCAACAAGTTCTTTTGCAGTAATTACATGGAACAAATGAAAGCACTGCGATTTTAACAACTATGAAACTGACAGTATCACAAAGAAAAGTAAATTTTGGTGTAGGGCATCTGTGTAATGATTTAATGTAGTGCACTTGCTATTTTTGTATAGGACTTTTCTGCAATTACTTTATGCAAGTCTTCTGTGCAACACTTGGGTCTGGAGCACTGTGCAATACTCTTTGGGTGATACTGAATGTTACATGTAGTCTGACTGTACACGTGTGCAGCCGTGTCGCCTGTGTTTTCTCGAATGTCCCAAGACAAATTTCTCCTAAAAGGAGACGATGAATGCTAATCTAACCTAAACTTACCTCTGCTTGTTCCAGGGCCCCCTCGCTGGGAGAAGCCCACTCGGCCCCTTGGTGTGACACCACCGCGGCCCCTGGTCTGACTAGCACCGCCGCGGACTCCTCCCCTCGCTCCTCGTACTCGCCCGGACCCTTGGAAGTCATCATAACCGTAGTATGGGTCATCGTAGCCGCCCCGGTAGTTGTGGTAGTCGTATCCATAGTAATCGTAATAGTCTTCATAGCCGTAATAGTCAGGAGGGTACGAATAACCTCCTCGGCCGCCCCTGCCTCTGCCTCTTGTCGGTGGTGGCATGTGGGGAGGCCCGTAATAATAGTATTCATCATACCTGAAAGATGATACACAGACTCAGCAAAAACATCCTTATTTATATCAAAATGTGTTAACTGCACGATTAAAAAGGTCACATGTTTGAGCTGCACTGTTACTTCTTACATCTGTGTTTTAGCGGCTTGTCTCTGTGCTTTGCGCTCTTTCCTCTTCTGGTCAGGGGGTTTGGCGAAGACGATTTCAATGTGCTCTCCCTCGAGGTCTTTGCCGTTGAGATCAGCCAAAGCCTGCAAAATTGATCAAGAAAATAAAATTATGTTTTTACTTGAAAGACAACAAACCATAAGTTGATAAATGTCTTGTTTGTCAGTCCAGTGACAAAGATTGCTTTTTGTCCATACCTTCACAGCACCATCTCTTTCCTCGAAGTGGATGAAGGCATAGTCTTTCAATTTTTTCACCCGCTCCAGCTTGCCAAACTGACTGAAGGCCTTTTCAAGTATCTCTTCTGTGACAGTGCTCGCCAAGTTCCTCACAAACAGCACCTTGACCTAGTGATGGAAACATGAGATTCAGCTTTTTTTTTGCAGAAAAAACTACAACAGCAGAGGACAGGCAGAAAGAAAATTAATTTTGGTGACACATCCACTTGACAGTATGCTACCAATGACCTCTGGCCCTGTGCCTTACCTTGGCCATGACCTCTGGGTCCGGGTCCTCAATGGGATCAGCCCACTCCACAGTGACGACGTTCCCCCACACCTTCACCTTGCCGCTCATCAGCCGGCGGCGGGCTTGAGCTGCCGTCTTGTGGTCTTCATACTCCAGGAAGCAAAAGCCCCGGTTCTTCTTCTTGTCGTCTGGCTGGTGGTACAATATGACATCATTTAGACCCTCTGTAGAGACAGGACACGGGAGAGAGAGGGGGAGAGAAGACAGCAGGGGGTTAACTAGATGTATTCAAGAGGTATTCACTGTTAAATCCATGACATACCAACAAACCCGTGACATCAAATCTGCCTTTAGAAATAAAATACATTTCTATCATTTAAAAGCTTGATTTCAAAACAAATTAGGAAAATTGTCTTTTTATTGATGATACTGTTATAACAAACTTTTTTCTCTTACTCTTATCGAGTGGAGAAAATGTCTTATGCCAAAAAAGGATATTAGCTACATTTAGTGCCCAATCAGATCTTAGCGGTAAGCCATCATGGTAACGTGAGTCACTCCAGCATAGTAATGTAGTCATCATTTGGACACAGACAGACTGTCAAAGCTTCACACACTGATTATTTCTTTACACATCTTACGGGCAGAGCCCATCTCAATAAAACTGTCCAAAAAGCAAATATTAAAATGTAAGAATGAAGCTGCTGAATAAATACTACACTGATGATTATTAAAAAAAGAAAGGAGAAAAGAATGTTGCTGACTCACCTGTGACTTTTGCAAATTCTTCAACAATCTGCTCTTTTGTTTTACTCTTGGGGATGGAGCCAACAAACAGTCTATTATTGGCCACAGAGATGCACACACCGATGTGTTTACCCGGTCGAATTTCATTGTTGTTGCACTGCAGAAGGATGTTGGAGATTGTAAGTAAAAGATGAAGAGAAACCCCCTTTGCTTTCTTGTTGACTTAATTCTTGCAGCAAAACCCTCTCTCTGTCTGGTCATATTTGCTGTAAACGTACCAATTTGACAGCCTGCTGTGCAGCTTCTTTAGTGCAGAAAGTGACAAAGGCGTAGCCTCTGTTCAGGCCACTGAGAGGATCCATCATCAGACGCAGGTCCCAGATGGGGCCGGCTTTCTCAAACAGCGGAACAAGCTCATCCTCAAAGAGGTCTCTGGGGATTTTGCCTACAAATATCTGGCAGGTTGAGAGGACAGCAAAATATGGTGCATGAGAGCAATTCTTTAACTTGACAACTAAGATAGAAAACAAGTGATAGGTGGCATTTAGGAAAGAGGTATCCAATCAGCTCTTAGCGGTAAACTATCAGTGTAACCATGGTTACTACAGCAGACAAAAAAATGTCATCATTTGGACACCGTTTGAAACCTGATGCACTTGGCCAAGAACAAACAACTTGGAGTGAGTAAATAGAAGTGCAACATTCTTGCATCTTTATGCTTAACAAATGGTACAACTTAAAGGTGACGTGTTCTGTACCTCTGTACCGATGGTGGGCTGTGCCCCTGAGTGAGCAGACTCTGGCGGCGGACCTCCATACTTCCTCTGGCCTGTTGTCACATCAAGTGTGTAGCCAGTCCTCTCCAGCAAAGCCTACGAAAACATAGCAGAAAATATACTGTTTAATTGACAGTATCAAGCCCTTTTTTATACATATTTTGCAAACTGGTGTGAATTTGAAACATAATACTCAGATTTCTAATGTATAATTTAATTTATTACTGATTTTAATACTCTTATTTCAACTACTCTCTATCTTTTATATCAGCAACAAATCAATTCCTTCCTGGGGATCAATTGAGTATTTTTGATTCTGATTCTGACAGTGAAAAGTTCAGTGTAAAAAAAAAAAAAAAAAAAAGGCAAAGCTGGCATAATGGCATATCTTCTTTACGGCAGTACTGCAGAATGTCTGTTTAAAAAGGGATACATACCATTTCAAAAAGTTAACTTGTAGGAAAGCACAATAACACCGTGTAAAAAAAGAACAAAAAAATCTTGTTTGAATGGGTCTAACTTTAAAACAGCATCCTGGATATAGAAATAAAATATTTTCACACTCAAAAAGAATTGCATGAGCATTCACACATTTTGTCCCATGCATGAAATCCGATACAACTTTCTGGATGTAAGATTAGTTCTCACTTTGATTTTGGCTTCATCTGGTCCTTTATTGGTGTCTGACACTTTGGTCCCTTGTTTCTCTCTCTGTCTGTACGTCTTCATCACGCCACAAAGAAAGGCACTTTTGTTCTGAAAGAAAAAGGACAACAATTTAGTACTATCAGACAATAATTATGTAAATCATCATTAGGGCAACTTCTAATTCTTGGTTACACACTAAATGCCTAAACTATTACACAAGACAGCAAAAAACTCTGTCTTGCAGATAAAATCAAGGACAGCTAAGGGCTATTGTGCAACTACAATACAACTACATCATGCCATTTCACATCACACGTCACAGTAGACAATTGTCCACTTTGTATTAAGGTATGAGAAAGGCTCAAGTTATCTAGATAATACACTGACAGTGCCATAACCATACCTGAACATGTGAGAGGTCGCTGTCCTTAAATTGCAAAAGGACTTGCAGAGCACCTTCCTCGTTGAATTCTTTCAAAGCCTCAATCGCTCGGTCATCTAAGTCACTGTGTGACACCAAACCTGGAGCAGGAGGTGACAAGACAGAGAAACAATGAGCTCCTAACAAAAAAAAGAGATAGTTCTCATCTCTAACTCATCATTCAAGCGCAAACATTTAGGTACAACTGAGACATTTGCATACCAGTCATTTTGCATGACAAATATATTTTACGTTGTGTTATGGGTATATAATGAGTACTACAATTAGGAGGGAGGAGCGGGACCAGCCTAATCTAATGGAGCTGTATTGAGTGGTCAGGCTGCACTTTACTCTCCAACCACTGAGTTTTTGCAGAACTAATCACAACAGATGTGACAGTGCAACTCGATATGCCAGTGCCCCTCTATACTGTGGCTGGGAGCTTCTAATGAGCCGGTCTGCATTCGCCTCTATGGAGGGGCCGTCACCTGTCCCAGGCAGCCACACACCAGACAGCTGCTGCCATTGTTTCTGTCTCGGCCCCATCTGGCTGAAAGGCCAGACCAGTACTTTTTAAGATCTGACCTACCAAACAAGTCCTAAAATGACCCCCAAATTTTGTCACTGCAGCTCAGCCAATACAAACGGGTAGAGATCTGACCAAAGCAACAGATATCTAAACTGGGAACTAATATCATACTTAAGACCAGTTCATCTATTTGCAATAATTTTATGAGAATAAACTTTATGGAAATGAATGGGAAAGACTGGACAGGCTCACCAAGAGACTCCCAGGGAGAGGATAATTCATTCGCCCTGACACCAGTGATCATGCAACCATGTTGGGAATGCAAATGCTGCAATCATTTACACATTTTCACATTGGTAATGTGTAATTTTATATTTTGTAGCACTGCAGTACCCATTTTGGTAGGAAACCACAAAAAGTTGCTTCATGATCCCAATTCCCCCATTCAAAAAGGTGATAAAATGACAGTACATGCAAGAATATTGATAAACATAAAAAAATTGCATATTTGAATATGCAAGTATAGTCATTGTGCCTTACCTGCTATGTAAATTTCATCTAGTTTTTCAGCAACTTTCTGTGGTAAACCAGCTTCTAATAAAGTCTGGAAGTGCTCAGAATGGGTAACTGCAGCAGAGGTGTCCATTGGTTCTTCTGGACCATTTCCATTAATATGTTCTGTGGCCATGTCTCCAGAAATCTGTGTAAATGCAATGAGCCAAATTAATCCTGGGTCAAGGGCAAGACTTGGGTTGTGTTCAGAAGAGTGCAAAGTCTCAGACTTGTCAGATTTTTATTTTTTTTTATTTTTTTTATGGTTTGACCATTTACAATCTTGGATAAAGAGTGACTTTTGTATTAATGAGAACAAATTATCAATAAACAGTGGGTGTGGCTGTGAGCAAAACAAGTTATCTTTGTTGTGTGGCCCCGGCACAGTCTGGAGACTTTTCACTATCCTGACATAACACTTGCAGCTTTCAGCTTGCATGAGGTAGATGCTCAGAAACCTGTGCATAGGCAGTTGACAGACGTTTGAACATTGCACGCAAGACAGATAATGCACATAGCTAATTCCCCATAGAAACAGATTGAGTGAAATCTTATAAAACCTACAGGGTTGGTGTCCATGTGGCAGTATTTTCCATTCTGGGTTGAAAAGTTTTTTGCAATCAGTGCCAAGTTCACTTGCTAACGGCTGTATCACAGCCCTCTTGGTGGCTGCTGTTGTAGACGCCTTGTCCGCTCTGGTCTCTAAATTACATGTTAACTTACCTTCTCACTGCTGACTTCAGCACAGGCTAGATAGCCGATACACGTGTTCCATCAGAGAGTGAGCCTCTGTTTCCGGTAGCTGACCAATGAACAAGTGTGCACCCTATTGCATTTTGATTCTTGACACTTTAGCAACACATTGTGACACTAAGGAAAATACTCCAAATCGTCACGTTAATGACCACCCAAAATAATACTTCACATTAGTTTTTGTAGACAGACACTGAGGCATGAACTTGTGCAAACTGCTCTCTGATCACATTACTGTATCCGGCAACTGGACTGAGCAAAACGTGGACAGCAATCTCCTGTTCTGGCCTAACCTTAACTTACCTAACGTTGCCTTTAAGCTACAAGTGGCTTAAATATATCACGCGACCGATATCTTTGAGTGTCTGTTAATTAATGCCATTATATCGGTAAGCACGTGCTTTCTGTGGTTAAAAACATTTCTTTGAAAGTAACTGTGTAGAGATCGTGCAAATCAATTTTGAGTTTTCATTGTGTAACGTTTGGAAATCTTGGTCAATAAATTATTTTTTGCCGATGTTAATGTGAACGTTAGATTTAAGCGGGGAGACTCGCACACGTTGAGGCTAGCTAGCTAGCGGGCTAGTTTGCTCAGCTAATGTTACAGCAAGCAACTTGGGACCTTCATTGGGACAATAACAAGACGCGCTAATATGCATTTTCTATGAAAGCGTCTGCACTTGGATTTATAGTAAGCAAAGGGCATGGTATTTTGTACAATAGTAAGGGAGGATCACGAGTTCTCGCTAAAATAGCTTTCTTTTACCAGCTAGCTGCTGTTAGCATACGATGACAATGAGCATGTCAATTCCATGATCTGTCAAAATAGGCTAGCTTGAGCTAGCATGCTAATTCGGACGGAATTTCAGTGAGGCCATTGTTACAACGTCATCTGTCGGTAAAGACTTAACCATTTGACAAAGAATCGCCTTTTAAAACCTATCACATTCAACGAGGCCTTGGAGGCTAAACGTTTAGCTCGCTAGATGCGTGGTTTGTCAACGTGCCGCCATATAGGAAGAGTCCATTTTCAAAAAGCCGGTCTGGAGAACTCGTTCCCAACCACCACCAGTTTCCACATTGTTTGAAACAGCACCGCACGATTCAGACTTTTCAGCAAGCAATAAAGCAACAATCACGTGACCAAACAGTAGCATTCGCCCTACCTGCCGCTGGATCACCAACGTGTATGGTGTTGATTATTTAGGAAGATAAATGTGATATTTAAAAGACAGAAAAAGTGTAAAACTCCCGGCACTGATCCGGCTTCAGTCATTCACTCTTGATGATGTAAAATGGCTGCCACGTTCACGCCTCGAGTTTTGTCTCGTCGATGGGGTTTCTTGGACAGCGCTGCACGGGCTTGCCTTGTATGCATTTTACAGAGGAGCAGCAGGTCATTCAAAGCATCCATCATAATTACTATCGATGAGTAATTTCACAACAAAAGCACAGTTTATGTGTCGGAAACAAGCGCTGGCTAATAAAACTGTTGAACGTTTAGACACAGAAACTAATCAATGAGCGAAAAAGTCAAAACTGAACTCAAATATAAAGTAAAAAATAATGAAACAAAACAAGGAAGCATAACAATGAAATAAATTAGCTTAGTATTAATAATGTACTCGTAATCTACCACCACCAATACTAACATTAACTCTAAAGATGGTCAGTATTATATATTTTTTTTTCATTCATGCCAGTTCATATATATTTCAATCTAAAACTAGATACTGTATCTGGAGCCTTATTAACAGAACATCACTTGTTCTGTATACTTCACAGTATATCAGCAGTGTTTGACTGGAATCAGCTTGACTTTAAGTAGTATTGTGGGTCCCATTTGTCACCACACGGTGTCACTCTTCACATTGATTTAACACTGTTACATGAACAAAAGAACAGGTCAGAGTGTGTGTATGGAAAATTAATATAATATAATATAATATAATATAATATAATATAATATAATATAATATAATATAATATATTAAAAGAATTATTTGTTCGATACAGCAACATGAGGTGCAAGGTTTTGCACTACTGAAAAGTTCTTTTATGTCATGCAAAACTGCATAACAGTTTTTACAGATTTTGTAAAAGATTCTCTGCAACATCATATATTCATTACAAACTGGATTTAAAAACGTGTTACCTGTGTCTATGTCTGTTCCACAAAATCCGGTTTATTTTATCAGATTATTTGTTGTTATCTTGTTTGTTCAATTAGTATTTTCTGAAGGTCGTAAATATCTTGGGGGGACAATATATGAGTTTGAGTTTATTTACATCTGTGCTCACAGTAAACAGCTGAATAAAATAAATGCAGACAATTAAAAAAGTAGAACTATATCTGTATATGATGTTTCACAATAATAACATAATAATATATAGCTGTCTCTTATGTATGTGTATGCCTAGTATTCAGGTATGCTAAAAATGTCCCATCCAATATATTGATAAAGAAAAAATATATATATTATTTTGCTAAAAAAGTGTCAGTAATTGTATGTTGTGGAGACAAATGTTTTTAGGGGAAAACTAATCAATCAATAATCATAAATCTTAACTGTCACAGCTAAATGACCATCAGTTAATATGCCACACATTAACTCAGTGACCAACAATGGTGCTCACAGGTTCATTCAACAAACTTTAATGTCTCTGTCACGTTATTTTTGTGAAGTCAGAGTATGTTGCACTACATGTGTAATTTATGTAGACAGCAGGTCAGTTGCTTTTATTTACTGCATATTTGTACAGTAAAGTAGAGTGCATAGTGTGAACGCCATGGCCACGGCCTTGCTTTTTCTCTTGGTTAAATGAAGCCAAATTAAAATGAATTTGTTCTTAACAGCTCACTGAGAGTCAAATGCAAAATTGCAAGTCAAAAAACTACACCAAAACATGTTGGTGTTTTTTTAATGACAATTTCTAGGTTCACATATTCGGACAGCCAAAATTGAAAACTACTTGTGTCAGTGGTAACCCTTGGCAATACTCCAAAATACAGATATTGCAGTGACATAATGCAGGATATGAATTTGGTATTGGGCTTTCTGCTTTTTTCATCACAGCCAGAGTGAATGATGGGCTTAATGTTTGGCTCATGGTAGGAATAATAAAACTTTAGCAGGTAACTGACTCCAACAATCCCCACAGGTATAGAGCATTAACAGCTGGATGATGATGGATGGAAGATTTTGAGGAATAACTTACACAGCTGTTAAGGAATAGAGCAGCAGGATGATTTCCTGGTGCATTTTCCCAATTGCTAATAATGTTTCACAAAGAAATGTA
Organism: Plectropomus leopardus; assembly: GCF_026936395.1. Classification (NCBI taxonomy): domain Eukaryota; kingdom Metazoa; phylum Chordata; class Actinopteri; order Perciformes; family Serranidae; genus Plectropomus; species Plectropomus leopardus. Next base: position 16,109,890 of record NC_142189.1, on the reverse strand, counting down.
ACAAACACAAACATACTGAATGGCACAAGACAAAAACAAACAATGGGAAAGTGTAATACAAGGACTGAGTACAAAAAAAATGAAGGTAAATATTATCAAAACTAAAATTTTGTAAACAAATACTTCTAGCTTAGTAAAAGCTTTGCTAATAAGCTTTGTCTTCCTCGTCTAATCATCCCCAGACTGTTGCAGCCCTGGAAAATTCTACAGGTGGAGTTCATAATAATGTCTGTTTTGAATTTATGGGACTACAATAAGTTTATTGCTCGTGTCTGTGAAGGCTCCTCAGAGAACAAACCTTTAATATGACTCAGACAGATCTTCTACAAAACAGTTGGTTTAGAAAGTTTTGCATTCAGCTTTATAATAGGCAGTGAGTGCCAAGACTGTAGAGGTCATCTGTAAGTTTTTAGGTATTAGCCAAAATTTTGTCTGCAGAATTTGTGATCCCAAACTGCCAGAACTGTATATAAAACTTTTGTTTTTCCATAATAGTCAAATTAAATTCCAGTTCAACATCATGTTCATAGAGGTATCACAAAGATTATTAGGTAAAAAAGAGATCCAGGATTTAATTTAGGTTAAAGCATCTGTCATGAACAATTAAGCAAACCTCATCCCTTTCAGTTTTTTATATTCATTTATGATAAGTGCCTGTATGTGTGAAATTACTTACACAGTGTTATAGTTATATCCCATCAAAGTGATGCTTTGCTTTTAGGGGAAATATGAAATATTTCACAATAATGTTTTTATCAGTACAGCAAATAAGATAAATGATAAAGATAAAAGAATCACCCAGTTTAGTGGTTCCCAACTGGTCCAGCCATGGAGTCATTCATTCAATGTCCACACATTAGATAAATAACCACATATTCAGTTTTATTTCACAAACACGTCAGCTTAGTGCAAAAAGGAAAAGAAAAAAAACAGACTGCAAGAGTAAACAGAAACTGTACTTCAAAATAAAAGCTCTGTGCTTGAAATTCACTGTACTTCAAAATAAATTTAACATGTCCACAAATCCTTTGTGGTCCATTCAGAATGGACCCACAACCCACTTTTGGACCACAACCCACCAGTTGGGAACCAATGATCTAGTTAGTTTATTATACCAAATGTATGTTAAACAAACCAAAATCAGCCAGCTGTGAGATGTCAGGTGGTTAAACACTTTCATTTAATGAATATTTTAGTTCTTAGTTTTGGGAATGAGCCAGGTAGTGGTGACACAAAGGGCTTGATACTAGTCTTTGTAAACAACATGAAGAAGCTGTAGGCAACAGGACAAGATTATGATACCGGAAGTGTTCTTATTTCCAGTGTAGTCTGTTTGTAGTATGAACAGGATTGACCAAAATCGTATTTGTACTGCATAGTAAAACAGTTTGTGTGAAGAGGCAGAATCTTTAACCGAAATGCAATCTCAGAACCCATTGGCTATAGTCTGGCAACAAGCTAGCTTTATTTTAGTTGTTTTTTTTAAATTATTATGTATTTTGATATAAATTAATATGTAGATATGTGTTTATAGAGATTAGCCGAAATGACTGGCACATTAAAGAGGAAGTCTCAGCCCAGATGTCTGAAGGCTCCATCAGAGCGGCCTGACATCATGGCCTTCACCTCCAGAGGCTTTATTGATGGGTTTGCTATCCGCACCCCAGTTATGTTTCACTGTGTGTGAATATTGTAGGTAAAATAGGTCACTCCTGCACCCCTGTTTTGGGCTGCTGCTGACTTTTTATGCTGTGTCTTGCACTGTAAATAATTGTGAATAAATACCTACATTTGGGGGTTAGCTTTATGTGAGGCCTCTGCATCTTGACTTATTGTTTGGACTGCTCCCAGGGTCAGTCTCACTGGCCACCCCTGTGAAAAATGTCTTGGGACCACCACTGGACCCTGCATAAAACTGCTCAGACTTGATGGGCTTCATCCTCACTTTCAATCATCGATCTTTGAACTGCTACACTAAATATTTTCATTCACTTTATGGCTGAGAAAACTGATGATCTCAGCTGATTCATTTGTTGCATGGTGTCACCGACTTGTCACCTTGGCTTCGAACCGAGCCTGGCTGACATGACCTGCTAACCTCTCTGTGCTCTCTCCTCTATAGCAGCAGTGGCGGTGTCGACACTGAAGCCCAAATATATCTGACTAGTGTTTCACCAAGCATGACTGTGTAGGTGACACACTTCACTCTGCGTTGAGTAGTTCTGAGTTACCTGCAGAACATAAGAAACTCTGTACATCTCTTTGTGTCATAAATCAGGTGGCCTTGAAGCAGGTCAATGAGAGAACACAAATACACAGCAGAGTATTGCATGGGTCATACAGTCAAAGCAACAACACACAATATAAACGCCAATATTATCAGCAGAACTGACATATAATGCCACTTATTTTAGGGTTTACGTGTTACAAATGTTGTGATAGAAGTCAAAAACAGCCTTTAAACATTACTGGGGATTACTGTCTCGTCTTCCACACTTATTGAAATATGAGCCGAAGGCCAGGGATTTATTGCCATCACAACCAAGGACACAGGGCATGGGTGCTTAAGTAAAAGGACAAATGAAAAACAAAATAAATTCATATTCATCCTTGACATTTCAGATGTCGGAGGTGGACACATGGATACGATCAGATATCGCTTTATTTATTTGTACCTTCTTCCATCCATCAATTGGTTCTGAAGATGCCCTGGCACTAAAATGAGTTTTGCCTCAATAAAGGCTATAGCTACTTTAAAATTCCAAGTGAAAAGAATACATCCAAAACATTTGCGGCAATGTTTATTGACAGGAAGTTTTGAATGAAAATTGTTATCTTTAAAGCCAAGACATACAGTATGGCAGCATTCCAGTATAGACTTAAAAAAACAATATAGTCTCATACAGGGCATCAATATGCTTAAGTTCCTACTTGTGTAACATAAAAATAGTTAACTAATTACTAATAACTTTATTATTATTATTACGGTGCATATTATGTTTTACAATTATTTGATTGGCCTATAAAAATATTATATTGAATTTACATTATATAGATAATCCGTGAAAGGTTATATTTGAGAAGCTGGGACCACAGAGGGTTTTACATTTCTTTTACTTAAAAGATTTAAAAAATGATTTATCAATAGTCAGAATAATTAGGAAGACTAGAACCTTCACAATTGGGGAAGTCAGTGGAAATTTCACACCAATTTTAGACTTAGATTTAACGCCAAAAAAAAACTTGTTTTTGTTTTGATTTTCGAGGGAATACACAGCCAAGGAAAACATCTTATGTCTACATGGTAAAAGGTTAAAAAAATATAAAGAGTTAAGGAAATTTGTGACGCTATTCTTTGGAACGCTGGGGAGATAAAAGGATCCAAAAACATTTTCAAGAAGCCTGCAACACATTGATTAGGCTATCTAAGAGGGCCAGGAAGGCATAAAGAAAAGAGTGACGAGAATTATTTTTTATTTATCATTTCAAGACGGAATTCAAACTATGGAGAGTAAACTCAACTTCTCTAGTCCATCAAATTGAGTCTTGTAATTCAACATATCTTCTAAATATTCTATGCAGGTGTAACCAGTGGTGCAGTGGAGGGTATACGCAGGTGTTGGGGCTACATCTTCCCCCTTTTTTCTGTCCGTTAACAGTAAAACCACCTCAGCCAAAAAGCCAGTGGAATATGTGGCAGTATACCCACTTTCTCCTCAGTAACCTAACCATCTGCCTAGTAGTACACCTACTTCATCAGCCACTACAACACCACTGGGTGTAACCATGACCTTGCGTCCATTACCAACTACTGCAGTTTGCACGAGTGTGGCCACGTCTTTCAAGTTTGTGTTGTTTCTCCCTCTAAACAGACTAAATTTTCAGCACAATCTCTAAAGTCTTAACATTATTACCACAATCTGTATTCAGCAAAAGACTAATCATTTCACTGCTATTAAAAGTGATTCTGTACAGTTTTACCAATTCATCTACAACACAGCTGACACCAGATATCAATATGACGTCAGAGAGATGTTGGACTCTCACATCAGTCAGACATTATATTTTGGTCGGAGTAAAGACAGAGTTGACAGTCCTGTCATTGTGTTAACATGGACATGAATTAACATCATGATGTTTTGCAAATGTTGGGTTTTGATCTCCATACCTCTCGACTAAATGTTGTTATTCAACATCAAGATGACACTGGCTCGAGACATTTAGAAGATGTTGCATTTTGGTTACTTAAAAACACCACTTAAAACCAACAAAATATCAACCCCATCTGTCGCCAGTATTCAGCATCATATTGATGTTAACAAGAGACATTGTCCTGAAGTTACATTTTGGCTACCCGAAGTCAGAAACTGACTTCACCAAATCACCATCTAATTATGGCGTTGGCCAGCTTGGAGGGTATTTTGTAGAGGCAACCATATCCATAATGCTAGTGGTTTGATCTATTTACAAAAGTTTGACTTAATCTCAAAATGTCAACTTTATTCTCAACAGTTTGACTTAATTCTCAACCATTTGATTTCATTCTCAACAAATCAATTTTATCCTCACCTTTTTGCCTTAATTCTCACAATGCAATACTATATTTCGTATTTATTTCTGTAATGCTAAATTTAACAATCTTTTTCCTCTCATATGTTTCCCTTATGCCCAAATATTCTCTTGAATCTAGTGGAGGTTGCTTTAAAAGTGATATTTCATTATCACACTTTTAGACTCCCCATAATCAAAACATAACACTTTAAGGCCACTTACAGCCTACAAATGGTCTTTCTGCAGTAAATCAAAATGACCAAGATGAACCCAAACTAATAATGACCCTCCCTTTAATGGACATGATGAATAATAACAACCCCCTGTTACCAAGTAACAAAAACCCAGGGATTAAACCCTAAATGTGTTTTTCCTCTCCAGGATTTATTCCAATCATTTTCCCTTTAAAGGGATTAAGACAAAGGTAGCAACGTGGACCATGAGTCAGTGAGATCATTGATAAAGAGGCCACAGAGTGAGGGACACAGGTATAAAATGACATGAAGGAACAGAAGTCCTCAGTAAAAAGCTGTCCTACACAGAGGCACAATGAAGGTCCAACTGTCTCTTAATGTGGTATTACTCTCTAACTCATTTATGCTTTGATTCAACAGATTCTTGACTGACCATATTCTTTTGTCTCTATAGGTAACAGCTGCAACCACGATGGGCTCAGTGAAATCAGCTGGACTGTCTTTTCTTCTGTTGTCTTTTTTTATTTACATAGCTGATTCTTACCCCAACATCGACATATCAAACAGTAAGATTTTTGCACACTAAGTACTCTTCTCTCAAATCTAGTACACAAACAAAAGATTTACTTCAGTAATTTGGCACCATCTGCTTGTATTTATCCCCATTCACAAAGATTTTACACTGTGCTTTTAATCTCAGATTCCAAATGTCTCTGGCACTATATCACAAGCTGTGCATGATCAATAGTGTTGTCTTTCGGCAGTGGGCTGTGAGGAGTGCACGCTGAGAAAGAACACTGTTTTCTCGAGGGATCGTCCGGTCTACCAGTGCATGGGCTGCTGCTTCTCCAGAGCGTACCCAACACCTCTCAAGGCCATGAAGACGATGACGATCCCAAAGAACATCACCTCTGAGGCAACATGCTGTGTCGCAAAGCACAGCTATGAGGTACAGGTTCAATCAATAGACCTGTTAGGCTAACTTTCATTAAAAAAATAATAAATAGAAATATTAATAATAATAATAATAATAATAATAATAATAATAATAATAATAATAATAATAATAATAATGTGTGTGTCTCCGTAAAATCAGATTGAATATGCCAACTTGAAAAGGTGTGTTTTCAGTTTAAAAGATTTGTATATTTTACATTTGATTTTACATTAAGATTAGTTTAAGGGTCAGGGGATTTGGGCATGTTAAATCAGCAGTAGTGGAAATAAACTAAATCAATTTAGTAAAGTACAATTTTGAAGTACCTGTACTTAAATAGATATTTTGCTGATTTTACATCAAGTGATTCAGACCTGGTTGAAATCTGTCAAATTTGCCTTCAGTTAATTCAATTTTATTCCACCTTACACTTCTAAACCACTGCAATTCTGAGGATTATATTGTATAACATAGCAGACACACTACAATACATTGTAAATGTGTAATTCACTTTTGGTTTTCAAAAGAATGGTTTATAAAGCAATTTTTAAAGAATACAAGTGTGAATTTAAAAAAAAATGTTGTTTTTCTTTCATTTTGAAGAGTAGCTTAAATTGATGAGTATGGAGGTATATATAAGCATTTTTGCTTCTACCAAAGCCTATTCAGTCACTGCATCATACACAGTGTTGTTTTTGTTTATATTGACTATACAGTTTGTGTTTATTGTATTATATATGATGACTGAAAAAAATACTGCTACTACTAACACTAGAATACTACTAAACTGTGTTCTTAGGGTTTCTTGCCATGTTTCAGCAATCTTTTGCTGTTTGCAGCTAAGAGACATTTCGCCTCAAAGGTCTCAGTTGGTTTCATTAAAATGAATGTTTGAGGTTCAACAAGGTCACTGTTTTTTTAACATTTCTCACAATGCCCCAAAAGGTGTTTTGAACACATCTAAAAAACATATGATTACATATATTTGCTCTAAATTGATGTGACTTTTTAATGTCTTCCTTCTCAACTGTGCCTCTTTCAGACAGAGGTGGCCGGCATAAGAGTGAGAAACCACACAGACTGCCATTGCAGCACCTGCTATTTTCATAAGATATGAAGATGGGAACTGGAGACCATTCTGCAGCACTCGGCTTGGCAAAAAAATTTGCATCTTTTAATTTGCACGAGCTCATTTCTGTTTTAAAATTTATGTCGCCAGATAATATTTTTGTAGCAGTTTTGTGTCTGTGTAATTAACCCACAACTAGATAGATGAAGTATATGAGTCACTGTAGAATGAAAAGCAATTAAAATGTATAACCCAGATGTTGCATTCTCATGAATGTGTCTTACAGTGAAATGCATGGGATTATGGTGTGTGTTGAGGGCAATTATTGGGTGTGTTTCAAATTGCTTAGTTGCTTTGGATAAATATGGTAAATGGCAAATGCAATTGCATAGCGCCTTTTTAGTCTTCACAGCCACATTCATATACACATTCACACTTGGCTTTAGCTACCATACAAGGTGCCACCTGCTCACCTAAACATTCACTCGCAATCACACATCAATGGGCCAACAGGAGCAATTTTGCAATCAGTATCCTGCCCAAGGGTACTTACACATAGACTACAGGAGCTGTGGATTGAACCGCTGATCTTCCGACTAGGGGACGACCCACTCCATCTCCTGAGCCACAGCTGTTCAGGCTCCTATATTAATGTGTTTGATATATTATGTAATATAAGGAGTAGTTGCATGATTTACTGTCTGAAAGTGAAAGGCTTTGAAGTTGATATCATGTTTCGAGGTAAATGGTTTGTGCCATGACATATCTGACTCTTCAGCCCAAACTGGCAGCTAAAATACATGTCAAGTAAGAAGCCAATAAACGACAGAATTGAAATTGAAGCCAACAACAGAGAATGTTCCAAAAAGGGAAAATTCAGTTTTTTTAAACCTCTAAGATTTTGTGAAGCTCATGATGAAAAACTCCAGAGGAGCTTCAAAACTGAATTCAAATCAAGAATTCAAAAAATGTAAACCGTTATGTAAGTAAAAGTAGGGCAAACCCATCAGTTTATTTGTTGAACTGAATTTGACAATATTTTGAGCACAAAATATAACTTCAAGAAGTCATGGTATTATACATTAATCAGTAATGTTGCAGCATCACTCTTTCAAGTTTCTTTTGTTTTATTTGATCATCATAAATTTTTTACATAATCATAATGCTTTATGACACTTAAAAAGTAGCATGCCATGTAATTGACCAAGAGTCTTTCGGCTGACTGACCTGTTAGTGAACACGAGTACTGCTCAAGTGTCCTAAACCAAGTCATTTAATCAGGGATGTTGTTGGAGCTGACCCTGGTTTGCTTTCGGACTACTCGGAAGCATGGAAAGACTATGAGACAATTGCAAAATGCATATGGGAGTAAAAGCACACAGACTTTGCGGTGGTTTTGATTCTCCTTGTAGTCATTTCATGTGATTTTGTGGTCATTTTTTGTCTCTTTGTGGTTGTTTTTTGTATTTTTGAGATAATTTTGTGTCGTTTTGGTCGTTTAGTATCTTTCTGTAGTTGTTTTGAGTGTCATTGGGATAATTTTGCATCTCTGTTGAATTGTGTGTCTTTTTGGTCATCATGCGTCACTTCAAAGTTTAATTTGTCTCTGGTGTAATTTTGTTCCTTATTTGGTTGTTTTGTGGTTGCTTTGCTGTGTCTTTTAAGTCTCTTTGTGCCATTTTTGTTGTTATTTTGTATCACTTGCAGCTCCTTTGCATCTCATTGTGGTCATTTTTTTGTCTTTTACAGGTCAGGTCATGAAAGTTTGACAGATAAAGAATGTTCCAAAAAGGGAAAATTCTGTTTTTTTTAAACCTCTAAGATTTTGTGAAGCTCATGATGAAAAACTCCAAAAGAGCTTCAAAACAGAATTCAAATCAAGAATTCAAATAGATATCTCAGGGTGGCCCCTGACACTTTGGGCCCCTGGGCCTGTGCGCAGTAGGCCCCCTCAGTATCCATCCATGCTCTGGAGAAAGTTAAGAATATGGTGTCTTTAAGATATTGATTAAAACATCTAAAAAACATATATAATAGATGTCTCTTCATGTCGGATGTTGTCTGATGATGCTCAGCGCCTGGAGGTCACAGCTTACCTGCAGTATCTTTGCATGGGTGGTAATAGCATCAGGGGAATCCAGCAGTCCAATCATACTGAGATTCGCTGATGAGCAAACATTTCACGTCCAGTCTGTGTGCAGAGTGTCATTTTGTGTCACTGCTTTGTTGACATCAGGGGTATGTGTATGTGGAGCACACTGTGTGCTCTCCCTTCCCCCTCTGCGTGCGCGTGCGTGTGCGAGTCTGGCAGCGTAACATCTGTGCGTACGCGGTCGTGATTGTTGTGAAGATGGCGGAGGGGGAGACAGAGAAGGAATATGACACACGAAAAGCTATCGAGGAGCTCCGAGAGCGGTTCCAGGGTTTGACCACAGCTTTGAAAGAGAGCTCGCAGTCTCCGTTGGAGGCCTCCCTGCATTTCTGCCAGGAGTTTTGCCAGGTTAGCCCGTCCTCCTGCTGCTCATCCCGGGCAGCCTGCAGCCCCTCTGGCTTCCTGGCCGAGGATGCGCGTCTACGTTTGCTACAACAATGTAGCTAAGGAGCTATGCTGCCTAGCTAGCTGCCTGGCATTTCAAGATGGGGAAAAAAAGTCCTCCGTGGTTTTCAGCCATTCTCTCAATGATGTTTGTCCGTGGCGTGGACTTACATGCAAAGTCTGACCATCCATGCGGCGAGAAGTCACACCAGCGTGTGCGCGCCGTGCATGTATTACTCGTATTTTCCAGGCCAGATAGCTAATAGCAGATGAATGTTGCTAGCTGGTATGCAGGGTCCCCCTGTCCTGTGCAGTGGTCATGCTGTGCAAAAAATGGGTAGCTACGTTAGCGAGATTTTACACAGCGATTGCATTGATATGCACTGAATTATGCGTTTGTGTTCACGGCAGAAAATACCATTCAGGCGTTATAACGATGCATCTCCATGCTGGTTTTGGTTAGCGTGGTGTAAAAAGGGGCTACTTTTGTGGAACTGTTTGATTGTACGGAAAGATCAATGATTTTTTTCCAAGGTGCTAGCCCAGGCCTTTTGCACTAATTAATCCGGCTAACCACATCAACGGCGGTGTTTATTACAGTCTTATAGGCAGCATCAGATGAAGATGTTAGATTGATGTCAGTGTTATAGCAGCCGATCTGTCTGCAGCTGGCTCAGACAGTGATTTAAAAGGGAAAGTGTGGCAGTGGTCACTGACTCCATTACACATCCTCCTCATTAATTTGCCCTGACCACGAAAATATGATGCGAGGTCTCCATTTAGCCGATATCCCCCCGATATTGCAAGGATCACTGTCATCGCACCAAATTAGTTTAGTTTACTGGTTTGTTACTATCACGCAACAACCGGCGGTGAGGAATTCATTCAACTTTTAAGTTATTTGAGTAAAAGGGGGACGAGCCTCGGGCTGCATAGTGAAGTTGTTTGCAGTAAAGTCATAATGTAGATTTATCTGTTAAGAGTAAAACTACAGAAATAATAGTCTTTTCGCACGAAATTGATCTGCATGGATGCGTTTGCGTGCGGAAGAAATAAAGGCAGTTTTCATTGGTGAAGGTTTGGAGTTACAGGAGCTGGGTGAAAAAAAAGAGGGAGTTTTTTTTTTTTCTTTTGCAGAGGCGCACATAACTTTGGTGCTTTGTTGTCTTAGCTGTCTACATCTTGACTGAATTATGTGATCAATGTAATAACAGTAACTTTTCCTTATCTAGGTGTATTTTTATCCTAGTTTTGATAGTTTGTGAGAGAATAACTTTTTTTCTTTATCTAAAAGTTGGCTGTAGCTTTTTTTTCCTCCAACTCAAACCACAAAGTTAAACGTTTGACTATTTTAATTGCTATAACAACTCATATTCAGCGCTAGTACAGGGGATTAAGATCTGTTTTTCTTTCTCACTAAACATGTCAGATTTTGATACTGTCATGTTTATGAAATATACATTTTGTCTTTTTAGGATGGAAGCTGTTTACTGGTTTTAGGGTATACCCATGTTTGAAAACTGATGGTTATCCTACCTACATTTGCTTATCGATAGTGTTGAAAAAAATACAATCAGACAGAGAATCTCAGCTAGATTTCAGTTATTTTCAAAAGGGAGACTCTTTACTCTATGCTTACATTAAAAAAAAAAGCCTTCCAGTTTCAGTTATAGTAATAAAGCATTAGTTCAACCAAAGAAAACCCTTTAGTTGTAATTATTTTAAGTGTTTTGTAACAGACAGTTATATAATAATAATAGTGTAATACTGTCCTACTGTGAAAATGTGATACTTTCTAAAACAGTTATAAATCTTAAACAAGGACAAAAACAAATGATAAAACAAGGCTGAAACCATAACTATTATTTCCATGAATGGATACATCTTTCAGTTAATTTCACAATTAAGAATATAAAACAGTCCAGTTCACTTAATATAGAGGTCCATGGTAAAGGTTAAGAACCTGAAAAGCATCAGATGCACTCTGATTGTAGGTAAAAATGCGTCATTATAACATGGATGACCAAGATGTTTCAAAGTAATCAGAGTAAAAAAGTTTTTCTACTTTTTTTTTAGTATAAGTTACAGATTTTACTTACATTGCTTTTTTCCCTGACTACTTGCCCTATCCTCGAAGAGCACCGGATTTTACACTATGACCAACATGTAGTTTCCTGACCCAATGCAGCCCTCTTTGGGGTTTTTGTTATTATCAGTGACTTTAGTTTCAAAATTAATTGGTTCATTTGATGAGTTTATAAAATGTCAAAAAACTGATGCTGATCACAATTTCCCAGAATGACAGGTCATATCTCCAATTAGTTTTGTTTTTATCCAGGCAGTTAAAAAACATTTACGGGGTGCCTGGTGGCTCAGTGGATAGAGTGGCACCCCATATACAGAGGTTATGTCATCGTCGCATCTGTCGCAGGTTCGATTCTGGCCTTGACCCTTTGCTGCATGCCACCCCCCCTCTCCCTTTTACACTTGAACTGTCCTATCCATTAAAGGCAATAAAAGCCCCAAAAAATCTTTAAAAAAAAGCATTTACAATGTTTTAAAATGAGAAAAGATGAAAAAGAAGCTAGAAACAGAGAATGCATTTTTTGCTTGATGGTAGGCGAATTGTTTGAGTTCTAAAGTAATATTTTAGTGATTTATGCACATGGTGTTTGTTTTTACAAACTTGGATTTTGAGGATGCCTTGAAAATGATCGCTCCATCAGTGTTTTTATTCTGTTTGGGGTTTTTTTTTTTGTCCTTCAGGTCCTAGTGGAGCATGCTGGCCGTTGGAAAACGGATGAGGATCCACTGCCTTTGCTGGAGGTCTACACTGTGGCAATCCTCAACTTTGCTAAGGCCGCTTCCTGTCTCTCCTCCGAATGTGAAAACGTGCCACTTCTACTTGAAAAGTTAGCACTGTGAGTAAAAACTCTGACATGAGTGCGAACGGAAATATGATTTCTCAAAATCCTGTTTTATTTTTTCTTATACTTTCGAAGATCTTCCTCAGGTATTTGACCCAAAACATGTGCTACACATTTATAACACATAATTCTAAAACTGTTTGTTGGGGAAAGGATCTTCATTAAGTCTTAACTTTTGTTAGTGTGTAAAGTTAATTTGGCAGAGAATGGGTTACAGGTTTTTGATGTGCACATTGAATTTAGCTCAGTTGGTAGAGTGTGTGCTTCATATTCAGCGGCTATGTGTCCTCATCGAAGAGACCTTGGATGTGAATCCGACTGGCGGACCGTTGCTGCATGTCACCTGCACTTTCTCCAATCCCCATTTCCTGTCATCTCTCTAGCTGTCCTATAAAACAAAAGCCTTATAATTCCAAAAATATCTTTAAAAAGATCCGTCTATAGTATTATTGAATAATCAATTATTTGATTGGTCTACAAAACATCAGAAAACAGTGAGAAAAGCCTGTTACAATTTCCTACAACCTAAATTGACTTCATCAAATGTCTTTTTATCCAATCAACATTTCCAAACCCCAAAATAGTAATTCTACAATAATGTAAGACGAAGAAAAGCAGCAAATTGTCATACTTGAGAACCTGGAAGTATTTTTTTTGCATCAACAATGACTGAAACAATTAATTATCAAAGTAGTTGCTAATTAATCTTCTATCGATAGAATATTTGTTGCAGCTCTACATCAGACCTAACATTATTTCACTTTGCAGCTCCACTGGTGTACTTTTGCCTTTGGCTGGCATATTTGACAATAGGAATAAAACAACACACACCCAAATCCCAACGGAAATTTAGATATGAAAAGTTTTGAAATACACTGCAAACAGTATTCAGGAACTATTATGTGCTCTTGAAGTACCTATGAAGGCAAAGTCCTTGAGGCTGTAATCAGAATAGAAATGTAGGCTACCTCTTGGGGAGCTTCGACATATTTGGGATGAGCTGCAGAGTTTACTTTGCACACGGAGACGCAGTGCACAAACAAAATGTAGAGAATCCGAGGTAAAATTATGAATGTCAAGGATGTACCTTTTTTATTGATGGCAATGACCGATCTAGCTACTCTTGTTTTTATCACTACCATATGAAACACAAAAGGGACTACTTAATAACACCTTCACGCACACCTTCATTGATCCACATAACAAGTGTCTCACCGCAGCTGATTTACATGCCCCGTTTGTCCTCTGTCATTTTTATTATATTTTCAAAATACCACACTGACTTTATAGCACCTTCTTTGTGAACACTTATTCCTGTACCCTTAATTTGTGTGTGCACAGCCTTGACCTAAATGTGGCTTTAACAAATGACTGTGTTGGATTCATAGGAGCTGTGCGGAGCTGCTGCTCTTACTGCCCCAGCATGTCCCTGGTGCCTTATGGGAGGAGTTTCAGTCCTCCATGAAGGTCAGTACTCCCAGGGACTTTTTCTGAGGCTTATCTTTTTGGAGATAAGCAATGAAAAGTTATTTAGTAATTAGAATACATTTGGTGTGGCTCATCATTGAACAGTAATAGAAACATATGAGCCCGAGTCTATGGGTTCTTTCTACAAGAACGGCATTCAATGAACTTCGCTGTTCACTGCAGCTTTTGAAGAAATGTAAACTGCTGAATGGTTACATTGTCATATTGCTCATTTTAGACTCTCGACTGTCTAACATTTAAAGTGTGACTCACAGGAGTTTTAGTAATTGGGTTATACTACATCTTTATTTATCTTGTTGCAGTTGGCACACAGCCTTTTACAAGAAAGTGGGAGCACACAGCTTCGCCTGCTCTCAGTTCTGGCGCAACAGGATGGCGTCTGGTCCAACACCACACTGAGCAGCATCCTGTCCAATCAAATCCCTCAGACTGAGCAAGGTTAGTTCTCACTGGGTTTAAAAACCCACCGTGCTTCTATAACTGCATGAAATTATTGTTCATTGTGTATTATAATTGTCTAAATTGCATGTCATCTGCTGTTCCTTGCCCCTCTTCTCTTTTTTCTCCTTTTTTTCCCAACTTTTTGTTTCTTAGTTCATGAGTTTCTAGAGTCGGAAGGTGCCACGCTTCTGAACATGAGATTAAAGCACCTCATCAAAGTGGACAGTGTTGACAAAGCTGCTGTCCTTGCAAAGATGTGCTCAGAGTATCCGGGATATGAAGGAAAAGGAAACTTCAAACAAACCTACTTGCTTTGCATCTGCATGACAAAAAGCCAGGAGCAGCTAATGGAAGAGGTATGAAATGACATGCAGCAACACAGTACCTTCACTGAAACAAACTATAGTGCATGGTCTAAAGTGCATGACCCAAATGCATTTAGGGTGTGTCTACTTCCAGTTTTGTCTATAAAATAGTGCATAATCTGGGTGCAAAGTAAAGTGCAAGGGACATAGGGGTTGCATTTAGTCCTTAAGTCAATCATAGGTGTGTTTTTAGCATAATATGGAGTCTACCAAATAGAGTGTCATCTCCCATTCCCTTTTTAAGTATCACTATTTAAATGGCGGGTTTGTAAAGTTGGAGAAACGAGAGGTTTTCTGCTGAGAGTAATACCATCTGGGTAGTAATGTCACTGCAGCAAATATCGAGGGACAATTAAGCAGTAAAACTAAAAACTGTATTTATAAACTAGACAAAAAAAAGAAGTAAACGTTTAGCTCCCGCAATAGTCAATCAAGCTACACTGCTACTTGTGTGCACAGAGTCACTCAGAATGGGGAGTCAGACAGCAGCTCTGCTCTATATTCACATTTCAGAAAATGTACTTTACATTTTCTTGTGCTGTAAACCCGTGTATGTAGGCACATCTTAGACCAGGTCATTGATGGTGCAATCGCTTTCTGCTGCCTCAAAATAGCAAAATACGCCAACGGTGTGCCTGACCACACCTCATTTTAAAATCGACACACCCATGGGTGCAAAGATAGGCTCAAATACATTTGTTACTTACACAATGTGGGCGCTGGCCTAACAATCACAGCTTCGTTGGTCTGAAACAACCAATGACAGTTACGCTGCTCCGTATGCTGCTTTGCGCTGGCATCATTACACTTAATACTTAAATGTATTAAGTGTAAAAAGTGCTCAACAGCTGATCATTGATTTTTATATCTTAAACCCAGCAAATCTCCCAACCAGTAAACAGAAAATTGAGTGTTAAGGTTTTTTTTGTATAAGAAGATCATTAAAAAAATGTCCCAACAGTTTTTCCAAATGTGACAGATTCTTCATCTGATTTCATTTAAACTGAATGTATCTTTGATTGTTTCTCTCTTTCTTTGTAACAGATTGCGTCAATAGACTGTAAAGATGCTCTTGAAATGATCTGCAACTTGGAGTCAGAGGGAGATGAGAAAGGAGCTCTCTGCTTATGTTCTGCCTTTCTCAAGCGACAGCTGCTCCAAGGAGATGTTTATTGTGCCTGGTAACTGTTTGTTTCAGATAAATACTCTTAGAACACTTACAGAATTACTCCCAGGAATACAGTGGGCTTGAAACAAATACATTTTGAAATTGACTTTCATCCAACCTGAAACAATCTCTGTAACAATCATGAGCACAAACCAACCCTCTGTTTTTTTGGAGGTTCATGTCTTTAAATAGCTTGAATGACTGACTGAATTACTTATTTGCTTTGATAAAACAACAGTTGAAGTTAAAACTATGCCAGATACTTTTAGATTTGTGGTCATCTGTAATCTAAATATATGTAATTTCAATGAGAGTAATCAAATAGATAATCCAACGGGTTGTGTTTGTGATGTTTTGCAGGGAACTCACACTGTTCTGGAGTAAGCTACTCATGCGTTTAGAGTCGTCAGCTGATGCGTTTCTCGGACACAGCAAGGAGATGGCTCTTCTCTGCAGGAGCGTTTGTCATATTCTGTTTCTAATCAAAGTAATCCAAAACGAGGTAAGAACAATGGTCTGCAAATTTGTAGCTGATAGCAGAAAACATTACACATAGTCATTCACACCAACACTGACTCATGTGATACTACATCTGTTAAAGGGGTTAAAATAGCACGCTTGGCATTCATGTTACTTTTTTGTTTCCATAGGTTGGAGAGGTGGGGCTCCCAGTTTGTGTGGAAATGTGCATCCAAGCTCTGAAAATGACATCCAGTGACCATAAAGATAGCAAGTCCACCATCTGCAAGACTATTTCCTGCCTCTTGCCAACTGATCTAGAGGTTAAGCGTGCATGCCAGCTGACAGAGTTCCTCCTCCAGCCAACTGTTGACTCGTATTATGCTGTGGAGTCACTGTACAATGAACCTGACCAAAAGCCTGAGGAGGACGGGAGTCTACCGGTGCCCAATTCTTTACGCTGCGAGTTACTGCTGGCCTTCAAGACACAGTGGCCTTTTGATCCCGAGTTCTGGGACTGGAAAACACTGAAACGCAACTGCTTGGCACTGATGGGCGAGGAGGCAGCTATTGTGTCATCTATTGACACACTCAACGACACAGATGAACAAGAGGTGGAAAGTGCACTTGGTAAACTCCCTGAATACAGAGACCTGGAGGATTTTCTGTTAACCACTACAAATGAACTCAATGAAATCACGGACGAGAGAGAAAAAAACAGAGAGGCTAAAAAACTTCGGGAGCAGGGTTTTGTGTCTGCTCGGTTCAGAAATTGGCGAGCCTACATGCAGTATTGTGTTTTGTGTGACAAGGAGTTCTTGGGTCACAGAATTGTCCGCCACGCTCAGAAGCACTTCAAAGACGGAGTGTATCTTTGTCCTATTTGTGCTGACAGTTTTGAAAGTAGGGAGGTTTTAGAGCCACATGTAGCATCACATGTAAAGCAATCTTGCAAAGAGAGACTGGCTGCAATGAAAGCATCTAGAAAGGTAACCAAACCACCTCAATCCCCTAAGAGTCCTTCAAAAAATTTAAAAGTTGCTGCCAAGGTGAGCATTAGTCCTGTTAAAATTGAATCTCAAACTGGCGACCAGTTGGCGTCTCCTGTTAAGATGGAGCAAACCACATCAGACACACATATAAGTCAAGACTGTTTTTGTCCTGTCAAAAACTGTTCCAAGGCTTTCAAGTTTTTCCGCAACCTCATGGCTCACGTCAGATCTCATAAGAACGATGAAGAGGCCATGAGGTTTTTAGAAATACAGAAACAGAAAGTGGTGTGCCAGTATTGCAGAAGGCAGTTTGTTAATGTTAGACATCTTAATGATCATTTGCAGATGCACTGTGGTAGCAAACCGTACATCTGCATACAGTTGGATTGCAAGGCCAACTTTAACTCCAATTCTGAGCTGCTCATGCATAGAAAAACACATCCTGAATTCAAGGCCCAGTGCATGTTTCCTAACTGTGGCCAAGTTTTCAGTGAGGCCTACCTGTTGTATGATCACGAGGCTCAGCATTACCTTACCTACACCTGCCAAACGGAAAACTGTGGCAAAATATTCTACTCTCAGTCTCAATTTGTGTCTCACCAAGAGAATCACGGCACAAATGATACAGTAAACAGTTTGCCCGTCACAAATCAAAATCCTCCTGAGACTCCAAAGGTAGAACCACCACCTCAGACCACCCTGAGCAAAGAAGTCTGTCTTGAAAGGATAAATACAGATGTATATATGAAGGAGGCATCAGAGGCAAATGCATCACCATGCAGATCACCAGAGTTTGCAAAAGAACCCATTCCTGTGAGAGTTAAACACTCAATTGAAAGCATGCTGAATTCTGCAGCACATTCTGAAATGAAAGAACCAGAGAAATGCTACACTCCACTCACAAACCCCACTCCAGAGCCAGCACCGGAGGCTAATCATGGGCACCGTTATGTGGCAGGGCAGGGTGAGATCCCTCCAGTAATTCCTGTACCAGTTGCAACAACCCCTGTGGCAAGTCAGCAGGGAGAGAGTCTTAATAATGTGCAAGGCAATGAACATCCACAACCAAAAGCAATTCCACAAATAATTTCCCCAAATCAAATAAAGGTCGAAATTCCTTGTTCTATGCAAGGATATCCTTCCAGCACGCCTGCTGTTACTGCTAGCAGTGAGGAGAACCTGCATTGCTGCCCATATAGTGAGTGTACAAGGGCATATAGTACAAACAAAAGTCTGTCAAGGCATGTGAAGAAGCAGCACCCAGAAATATTTGAAGATTGGAAATTGGCAAAGAAATACAACAAAGTGGCCAAAATTACAGCAAAAAAGGTTCCAAGTGGGCCAGCCTCACCCAATCAGCCTCAGAACCAGGGGAACAGGCCATATCAGCCAGGAATACTATGCAACAAACCTGGGATGCAGCAAATGGATTACCCAATGGGATCTTCAACCTCACCTGCCCAGTGTTATCCTGGATCAATGGAGCCTGTGCCCATCACCCCAATGGTGAACCCCACGCTGTACCCATCATGGGGAAACCTAAATAATCCTAGCGGAATGATGCAGTCAGACATGTCCCAGTCATGGTCTTCACCTCCCATGAATAACTGTTATCCGGATGCCTTCAACATGAATGAGTACCCCCCTCGGGGCTACCCTCAATGGCAGGCAGACCCTTATCAAACCACAGCGTCTCTCCCATCTGATAGAGATAATTCAGTGGCAGCTATACATGGTCCCTCCATGTCACACGCTCCTTCAGATTCAAGTTTGATGTCTCAGTATGTGTCTAGTTCTCTGATGCTTGATAATGGAGGGCAAATGCATAACGGAGGGCACCAGTATGGGCTAATGCATCCAGAGGACAGTGGAGACAGTGTGGATGTGGGAAAAAGCAGTGCAAGTATGACAGGCCAGTTGGATAAAAGAAACAGTATCTCAACAATTGATAGCCTCCCTGAAGGAAGTTACCACACTCCATATGTTCAGAGTGAAAATGCTTGTCTTAATCAAGGCCCGTTAGTCAATATCCCCATGAAATGTCTGAGCCCAGAGGCCCAATCTGCATTAAAAGATACACATGAAATAGTTAAAACAGAGAATGTGTCCACTCCTTGTTATGAACATATGGACAACTCTGGGGATAGCATGATCAGTCCAAACAGTGTCATTCACACAGATTTCCCTTACGATGAGGACTGTCCAAATGCTGACTGTGAGGCTACCCCCTCAGACCCTGACTCGCAGAAAGGAAAACGCAGCAGGTTGAGCAAGAGAACCAAATGGCCAGCCATCATTAAGGATGGCAAAGTCATCTGCAGAAGGTGCTTTAGAGAGTTCACAAGCACCAAGTCTCTTGGAGGTCACTTATCTAAACGCTCACAATGCAGGCCTGTAGATGAAATTGACCTAACGGCTGATCTGCCAACATCTTTTCTTGATTTCCTCAATGACCCCCATGTCCCTGACACCAATGGAGCAATATACAACATGTCAAATGGTGATTTCTCACAGGAATCTTGTAGCTTGACCACTTTGACGTCACCCATGGTGTTAAAACAGGAGCCCCAGTATACAAATATAATGGACTACTCAGACTCTGTACCTTATCCCCCTGAAAACCAGCAACAGAAGGCTGGAGAGTTGGCTAATCCAGCTCTTACTGTACCTTATCAAGAGGATCACTTGATGGAAATTTCACATGCCTTTCAAAGGTTGGATTTAATCGAGGCTGCACAAGGGAAGATGCGGAGTGCTTTGTCATTAGAGCAAAATGTTAGTCATTGTGATACAGCTAATGATGTTGAAAATAGTAAACCAATGAGCAAAAGTGAGGACAGGCCCTCCGAAAAGGTACCCAAACCTTTTAAATGTGACCAGGATGAGTGTGAGTACTCATTCATGACAAAGGAGGCGTTATTCAAACACTTGAGTAAAATGCATGATTACTCTAATGAGATGATAGAAGAACTAAAAAAAACCCCATCCAAACTGTCTCCATATCCATGTCAGATTTGCCCCAAAACATTCACGAGAACAACAGGTCTGAGAATTCACTATGAGAAAGTACATCGTTTGTCAAAGGCAGAAATGCAGAAGCTAAGGATCAGTGCTCGAAACAGGCGTGCATTCAGACTGAACAAAGATGGAGGTTTGATTGGCCGTGCGTCCACTGATGCCAATAGCACGAAACAATGTGCAGCTGTATTAACTGCAATAAAACAAGAACCCCTTGACATTGCAATTGCACCTCAGACAGACAATGACAGCAATCCACAAGGTCCTGAAATCACTTCACCAGGAGATTCAGTTAAACAGGGCTTCATGCCTGAGGTATCAATTGTCGGACAACTACCACCACCCCCTCAAAACTATATGGCAGATAAGTCTATCTGTGAGGTAGCACCATCAGTTCACGAAAAAGCCCAGGAGCAACCTAAAGTGGCTGTTGATGACAAGAGTCCAGGCGTGAAAAATACATTAAGTTTACAAGACAAACTAAGTCCGGTTAGCAAAGAGCAGCAAGGACGATCAGATGCATCAAATAGCAAAGTAAAGGAGCCAATGTCCAGCCCTACTGCATCTGCTTCATCTTCCCCAGAGAAACCCAGCAGCTCCAAAAGCACACCAACGAAGGACGAACCCCAGAGGAAAGAAAAACGAGAAAGGAAAGAGAAAAGGTTGAGTCTCAAAATGTGTGATACAGACAACGCCTACAGTCCATATAGACCATATCGCTGTGTTCATGAAGGATGCACTGCTGCATTCACCATCCAGCAGAACTTGATTCTCCATTACAGGGCCATGCATCAGGCATCCCTGCCGCCGAGCAAACCTGAACCTGAAACTGAAAAGACAACTGTCAAAAATGCACAGCCAATGGACAGCCATCAGAGGATAGACAAAGGTGATGAGGTTAGGTGTCAAGTGAAAAACTGTTCAAGGGTGTTCATGGGAATCACAAGGTTAGTGCAGCATTACCTCTTACTTCACAAGTTCACCCGTGACAAAGCCACCGCCATGATGGCAAGCATGACCATGGGGACTTTTAACTGCGACCGGCCGGAGTGTGCGCTCCCCTTCAACTCTGTGGAGAAGTACATCGAGCACATCAAGAATTTCCACAAAGAAATTGCCATCTCTGAGAGCGGCTCAGTTGATCCGACTTTCAGGTGCGAGTATGAGGGATGCGACCGTGTTTACACTACAAAATCAAACCTCCTCCGTCACCTGATAAAAAAGCATGATTATGTTTATGATCCGAAAGCAAGCGACGGAAGACGGACTAAATCAGTTGGGCTCTTCCCGGGCATTAACGGGAAAGAGAATGTTGAAAACAAACTTAAAGTGAAGAAGAAAAACGCTAAAAAGAAAGATGGGAAGTCCATTGAACACTGGACCAGTTTTGGAAAGCCTACACTAAAAACCCACGATGAGGCTTCAGCTATGTGCACCAAGAAGTCCGCTCTGCAGTACCCATGCATGATAATAGGCTGTGATGCAGTGGAGCGGGCTGAAAGAAGTATATTTAAGCATTACACCACTCATGGCCTCACAGAAAGATACATTGAAGACCAGAGGAGCCAGTTCATTTTCTGCAAAAAGTACTCACGCTCCAGATTCAAAGATACAAGCAAAGCAGAGGGCGCAGCAAGCTCATCTTCTGAGGAGACAGAGCCAGATGACGGTGAGAAGCCCAGTGACCAGAAAACAGAAGAGCAGGTGGATCGAATAGGCCAAGAAGACAGTAAACTGTCCAACGACGATAGTGCAGAATCCCAAGCTTCCACTGGGACAGAAGCAGGAATTAAAAGAGGCCGTCCCAGAAAGCCTGCACAACCCACACCAGCTTGTCCGGAGAGGATGCAGACCCTTAGGAATCGAACGACTGTTAACAGTTCAAGAGAGAACTCAAATCCTGGTACCCCTACAGCCCAAGAACAACGTGACGACGGGGTTATGCCAGGGTCTTTCAAGCCTTTAGGACTTGAGGACTCTTTCCTCAAGTTCCTGGAAACCTCAGAGTCAACCCACTCTTCCAAACGCAAATTAAATGACAAATCTAGTTCTGAACTGCCGTCCAAGAGACAACAAACTCAAAGACAGAAAACTGCAACAAAAAGTAAAACAAAAGATGAAATCAGAGGATGTGAAAATGTAGTAGATTTCAGAAATCCGCTTAATATCAAATCAGTGAGCAATGTCAAGATAGTCGTGGATAAAAGATTTTCAGACGGTGCTGATCTTTTGTTAAAGCAGCTACAAGACATGAAGCCCATAGTCATTATAAAAAAGTGGCTTTACAGCGGATCATAGCCCGATATTTTGTTTTCAACTCGACCTCACTCAGGATTTGAGAAGTTATGCTGCAGAATGGTTTGTTTGTTAATGCATCAGATTTTGAACTGTTAACATAATGGTCACAGTTAACGATAAAATGGCCTATTTTGTACTTAATGAAAAAATGTCTTGGATGATTTTAAGTATGTATGTTAGTTATAATAACCAGGTAATCCATAGGGCATAGATTTTAGAAACATGTTTGTATTTATGCTTAGTACTGAAGATGTTTTTTTTTCTTTTGCTAAATGGAGACTTTTAAAGAAAAACTATGTTTTTATATATCCCTATGGGATTTCAAGTTCTGTTTGTATTTATTTCATCCTTTTTAAACACTAGTAGACCTATCTGTAATATTTACATGTCTTCCACAAAGTGTTCAATAAAATGTTACTGGTTCTTTTTGTAAAATAGTGTCTGCAGATCTTTTTTGTGTTGCTGTTTTTTCAGATATCTTATTTGTTTACACAGTTCACAGTAAATTTAGTCCTCTAGAAAAAAATCCTACATTCATGCATACTTTTTCAGATTTGTGGAATTGATAAATAACAGGCAGCATGTATGTAGTTGACTGTTGCTGAATTTCTGACAAAACATAAGAGCAACATCACATAAAATAATCCTCTTGTCTGAGTTTCTCAACACACTAATTACACATTTACTGGGCTTTATTTGTATGATTTTTTAAAATAACTTTATGCAGCTATAGTCTAGCTTAAGTTAAAGTTAAGTTAAGTCATCTACACAGGAACCACCAGAAATAAATACAATCCTTATTTTACCAAAGAATATTCAAGGAGGCATTATATAAGCACGTAACAGTATATAAAGTAGACACAATGTCAACACAATTTAACTTAAGACAGTAAATATTAGGCCCCTTATATCAGGTCCCTGTTTTTATGAAACCCTAGTATAATATTCATGTACATGTGACAGATATAGCTACACATTAAATATACCATGTAAAAAACATGTTTTGGGGAGTAACTAGCTATTTCTAACAGAGTTGTGTAATTAAATGACAATTATAAATGTAATTGTAACTCATAACAGTTACTGAGCAAATAAAGTGTAATTAAATTACAGTTACTAATCAAATGTTTATGTTTGTTTGTTTGTTTTTTATAGTAAAAGGTTTATTCTTCATTATATTGAAGAACCTTTAGTTAAAGTTTGTCAGTATAGTACTATTTTTAGGTTTATGCTGCATGGTTTAAATTTATGTTTATTGGACTTTCAATCTTTGTTTCCCAGTTTAAAACGTGAGAAAAGTAATGAAAAATTAGCCAAATTTAATAAGTTAGGCCTACATTATTTTGATGAGGTAATAAAAAATAGTTATTTTTTAGTTTTTGAAAAGTTACCAGTAATCTATGTTATTACATTTTAAAAGTATCCCTCTCAACACTGTTATTAACTATATACATACAAATTTAAATATATCGTAAAACTATCACTTACTACTATTGGTTACACCACTACTATACTATACTACTGTATACTTTGTGTATTACTAGTATTAGGGAGCATCATTTACAATTGTGTCTTCAATGAATGTGAATATTAAACACTGCAAAAGGAAACAAAGTTGGATCTGCAGAAAGGCCACAAAGGAAAGGACAAAGACTAAAGATGCCGATTTTAATACGTTTGACTTAGGTGAAAATTTAAAAATCGAAAATTAACTATTTGATTATTCCGACATTTCAGTTTTATTCCATCTGTTAGCAGACCATGAAAGATTTTGTTTTATGTGTCCTTTTCCCCAACATTTAATTTATTTAATGTGCATTAAATTTATTTTTACATTATTTTTATATTTTGAAATATATTTTATACTACTTTTAAACTTTTAAAATCAGCAATGTAAAAAAGAGAAAGGGGATGGGGCAGAGCCGTTTCAGAGCTCAATTCTAGCGCACTAACATGGGGACAAAGGAAGGGTCGGGGGTGTTCAAGATCAGCAATGTTTAAAAACAAATCCACCACACTTAAAACCGGGTAAGATATAATATAAAAAAACTATATTAAAATTAATAACTTTAAGGTAACCTTTCTTATTCTAGTGCGGTTATGACAGCTTTGATCGTGCCGAATAACGTCAAACTTGACTCGGCTATGAACATGCGCGCAACACTTTATTATCTGAACACAACCCTTTCCGTAAACGTCATATTGGCGGGAAGTAATAGCTAGTTTGTTAAATACAGCACAACCGGCATTTTTAACAAATATTTTCACTTTTGGGAACTATCCTAAAGATCCTAAACAGTCTTTGGATGTAGCTAATGCCAAGATGTCTACTTCATCTGTTTCCAAGGTAACGTAATAATCATGACGTTTATTGCATGTAACGATAAACTTCATGAAAATAGTTTGGCAGTCAAGACACAACACGGTTATATCCATGTGTACTTTCTTTGTTTATGTTCATGTTCACCCGATTAGTAACGTATGTTTATTTTTAGGGCTGCTTTGTTTTCAAGCCAAGTGCCAAGAAGAAAAAAACGCTCAGTTTAGGTGAGTTATGCTGATGTTTAGCTGTCAGATGAATTGACGTGTCTTAACGATACACTCACCTTGATGCCATTTTCCCACAGAGGATCATTTCACCCGTGGCTGTGAAGCTGGTGAGAACAGTGAAACACGTTTCAAACTTTGTCAGGATCTGTGGGACAAAATTAAAACAGACACAGAGGTAAGAACATGCAACATGTTGCTCCTCCAACAATGAAAAGTCATTACAACAGTGTCCATTTAACCAGGAAACATCTTTTCTGTTTTATTTAAAATGCTGCTGTCATGATTTTGGTATTTTTTTAAAGCATTATAAGCATCAAATTGAACATAGATGAAATGTTTTAAATAATAACAGATTATCGGTCTGGTCAGTTATTGGGGCTGATATTTGGCATTTTTGCTGATATTCTGTATCTGCGTTATATTTTAAGGATTGCCCATGAAATTAATTAATTAATATAAAAATGCAAAGCAAATGTCAGCATGGGGGGAACTTAAATTTTTGTAAAACATCAGGGAGCTTTCTTTTCTTTTAATTATTTAAACAAAGTTTTTTGCTGGAGTTAGCTATATTCCAGCTTAGTGTGTAAAGTGTGTAAAATATTAAACTTTGCCTCATGTTATAGCAATTTATAACTCCTATGTAAATTAAAAATATAAAAATAATTTCATTACCATAGAATTTGACTTACATAAGGAGCAGGTCCTCATCCACAGATCTACCAAGTTTCTACAGTAGAGACAAAGAGACAAACCAAACATTGGCTCTAGATAGGGTCATTCATTTTCATTTAATTTAGTTTTGTTTATTTATTAGGACAACACACATTAATCAACGTTTCTGTAAATGTGATATTTTTTAGCCAACTGGATAATTTCAACAGTAGTCCTTTGGCAAATTGAAACTTATAAAGCGATAAAGTTCATAAAAGAAAGACAACAGGACACCGTAGGACAGCAATTGCAATAACTAACAGGAATTCTTAAGACAAAACACAGGCCACACAAAGCAGCAAGAAACAGCAGAGCATCAGAACAAAACAATGACAGTAACAAACATTTTAGCACAAATACTCATGCAAGCAGCATGAAGCAACAACACACAGCTAAGCATTACATGCAGAGCAGCAATAACAACAAGAAACAACAGTCAGTAAACAGATACAATTAGTTTTTTGTTGACCACTGAGCATCAAAAAAACACTAATTAGTTTTAACCTGAAACTGCTTTATTCAGTGTTTTACTGGTTTAAATCAACCTGCCCATTTGTTTTGAAGAGGAAGAAACCTCTGCAGATTATTTGGCTCTAAGTAAAAACTCCATGTACACTAAAGAAACTATACCTGGGAGACTTTTCAGCTGGTTACAGTCTGCAGTCCTCTCAGCTCAATGCTTATACACACTTGCCCACTGGTGCTTGTAAAATTCGCCTTAAATAGGGTTTCATAAATAAATTCTGCATTTGAATTAGGTTCAAACATGTAGTTAAAATGCCGCATACTTACATCCGTGCAGAGTTTCAGTTTAATCTGAGCTTTCAGTCTGTCAGACCTTCATCAGAGCATACACCGATCAACAGCGAGCATGCAGGTTCAAGTGACAATCTCAGTCTAATCACTGGCAGTATGTAACACACCTGTGTGCAACCCTGATGGTAGGAGCTCCACTGTCTGGGAGTTGTAGTTTTTCAGTACTGGATGGAGCCCTGTGAGGCAAACAAATGGATCCATACTTGTTATAAAATGCCAAGATACAAAAAAGGGTGTAACACAGTGAATACAAAAAAACATGTAGAATCAGGAAGTACGTTATAATAGTAGCAAAACATTTTCATCAAATAGTAAATGGGACTTTGTGAGAGATCAGGCAGAAGCCATCATAAATCAGAGATCCCAGATCTATAAAAAACACACACATCTCACAATAAATAAAATAAAATAGAACAAAGGGCCACGCCAAGGTCAGAGCCATCATGAACCATGGACCCCAAATTCAATAAGAAATGAAGAAAAAGGTACATCTTGGACAACAGAGTGACACTCATATCAAAATCCTCCAGAGGCTGAAGTGCACTGGTACAAAAAACAAGTTAAACAAATATTTTTCTGCTGTCTTAGGTTTTACAGGATGAACTCAACAGGAACATCTTGGACAGCTTGCTGGACTTCACGAGGAAATGCTCCTCCACTCGCCAACACAGTGACTGGGCCTCACAGATGAGAGCCAGTGAGATTCCTACAGCGGCTCTCGTGCTCGGTATGCTGCTGATGAGGCAGTAATATGTGACTGATTGCTGATTGATTATCAAAACAACAGCCAATTTAGAATATAATGGAAACAAATCATTCCCACACTCTTAATGTGTTTGTTATTTTCACCAGTCTTGTGGTATCCCTTTGGATGATTTCTTGAAGCCCACTCCAACAAAGAGTCACTTATTTTGGCTGCTTTTCTTTTCCTCTGATGTCCTCTAAAGGCGTGAATGTCCCGGACCATGACATGACCTTCCAGAGTCTGTCTGACCTGCTCCAGCAGTCTGTCACTCCTCATGTAGCCTCTGTACAGGCCAAAGAGTGCGGAGGTAAGGAACTCTGAGCTCAGCATTGGCTTTATTTTGCCATGTTCCCAACATTGCATTTTGTGCTTTTAATATTGTTGTCTTTATCATTTCAGCATTGAAGCATCTGATGAAGAGGGTCCTGGAGAGGTTAATGGATGCTGTTGTGACTGTGGATGATGAGGATGAGGAGGAGGCTGAGCAGAGCAGTGCTCAGCTCCACAAGAGCGTGCACTGCTCCCTCAGTACACTCTGTGACTGGTACAGTACAAAAACAAAGGTGGGTGGAACCATGAAGCACAACGAGTGTGCATTATTTTACATTTGCAGTTAGGTGCATGAAGAGTTTTAATCACCTGACAGGACTTTTCACTTGTATTTCAGAAATCTGCTACTCCTGGAAAAAAGCGTAGCTCTGCTGTTGGAGATGATCTGCAGCAGCCTCCTGTTGTAATTATTTTCAAAGACTTAGAAGCTTTCAACCCAAAAGTTCTTCAGGACTTTATACACATCTGCAGGTGATTAGAAACTTTGAGAGGAAAAATTCAACAGTTTCCAAGTGATTTTATCTTTCCATTATCCTCTTCCTGATTACAGAGTTATAATAAAAAAGTTCAAGATCTGTAAATGTGAAATAAGTCTGCTTTTGTAGCCACCTTCACACTTGAACTTCTACCAAGTGACCCACTGAAGAAAAAGTTAATCCATCACCATGTTAGCGTGGAAATGTTGCAGCAGTACCTCCTTGAATATGTTCTCCGTTCCACAGCCGGTACATCGAACATCTTCCGCTGATGTTCATCTTTGGGATCGCCACGTCACCCAGCACCATCCAACACATGCTGCCCCACTCTGTGTCCTCGCTGCTGTGCATAGAGCTCTTCCAGTCCCTCTCCTGTACACAGCACCTGGCCACAGTCATAGACAAGGTAGTTTGTCACTCTCACATAGAAAAGAAATGCATTTAGGAAATATGGTGAACATTCAAATCATGCTCTGAGTTATCACGTTTGTATTCTTCATCATCCAATGATTACCTCACGTTACACTCAATTCTAGAAGAAACCTTTTTCTAGCATGGTTTCAATGAATGAAGAATCCAAAAACAGAAAAAAAAATCTTGATGAACTGAAGTCACTGGGGACTAATTTTTACAACAGCAAAACTATATCAAAACATCCGTTTAGAAACTCTCACAACATTCATGCAGTATAATCTAAGTCTCGTTTGTCAGTTTGAATTGTCGTTTGTATCACTGATCACAAAGGCTTTGCTGTATGTCAATCAAATTTTGTTACTTGGCTATTGTGGTGGCTTGTAAATGAAACCCCAGAATGTTTATTGTATTTTTTATTTCTTTTTTTTGTTTCCAGTTGATCCTGACATATCATTTCCCTTTCAAACTCAACGGTAAAGTGATGCAAGTGCTGATCAGCATCTTCCTCTACCACGATTTCTCAGTGAGAAACTTCATTAAAGGCATTCAGGTACAGAGCAGCTCCGAAATACTTTGTCCAATTTGTGTCTCATCAGTGTGTCCTCTGTTTGTACCGCTTGTCTATTTGTTTGAGGATCTTAATTCAGGTATGCACATTTTGTAAGCAAACCTCCCGCTCTGTCTTGGTGCAGCTGGCCCTGCTGGAGCACTTTCACACTCAGCCTCTCAGTATACTGTGCTGCAAGAAGAAGGAGGCTCTGCTGAATGTGATGCAGCTCAGTCACACTGACTTGGAGACGATCAGGCAGCTGCCGTCGTTCAAGAGGTACCCAGAATCTGATTTTAACGTGTGCAATATCTCTGAGTGGACTCGCAGACAAATCATTAAACTGTGAACCATTTAGTTTATCTGCAAGCACTGAACACACCATTTTTTCATGTGTTTCAGTAGCTCGTATTATTTGGTTTCCTTTTTAAATCAAGTCTAACCTGTGTGTTTTTCCAGGTATGTAGAGAAGCAGGAAGCTCAGGAACAAGTGAGTCTGTTCACAGATGACGCTCATTTAAAGGTACATTCTCTGTTTTATCTCTAAACCTCAGGCATTAGCCAACAATGAGAGCACACACCTGGACACAATAAATGCTTTAAATTTCTTTTCTAATTAGGAGGTTTGTCAGAAGCTGATAAAAGACCTTCACAAATACCATAAGAACTACTATCCAATCCTGAGGTGTGTCCACACTCTGACCTCAACATTGCCTCGATACCCTCTTGGAAAACAGGCAAGATATCACAGCTTTATCATTTTGCAGAAAAAAAAGGTCGTTCAGGGTTGAAATAATAGTGTAAAAATGAATTATCTGTGTGTCACAGATCAGAGAACTCCATTTAATATGCCTGGAGAAGAACGTTTGGGAGAACGAGGATTATCAGTCAGCCATGAAACTTGTGAAGTAAGTCTGGATATGTAACCGAAAAAGATATTTAATCAGGACATTTCACATGGTCATCACTGGATTAATGATTTAAAACCTCTATTTTATTTTTTAAACAATATTTCACCCATTTTCCAGAACAGGTTACATGATGATATTCAGGATGTGAGGAGTCAAAGGTTTTTCACGTATAGAGAAAAATGATCTGTTGCTATGTGGTATAAACAAACAATTAAAACATACTGTCTCATAAAAATGAGCAGTGCGGGACATTATGTGAAGTATAATTTAAACAAAATAAAATGTGCACAGATGCACTGAAGAACATACCATTAGCCCAAGAGAGGCAGGAGGAATGATTTTTTTTTTGCTGTGTGAGTCACAAGAAATTGGGACACATTTTTTGTTTAACTGTCCTGTCTACACGGACGTTAGGGATGTCTTTTTTTGTAAAGTAACATCCATTTATCATCATTTAGGTTTCTTTTGGCTGAATGACTATTAAAAGAACTTGAGTTGTGATCCAGGAAGGAAACCTTTTTATAGCAGACTTTATTTGCCAAGCTTGGGAGAGAAGGCAAAATATTTCCTTTAAGACTAAGCTGTCAAATAACGTGTAATTTTGCAATAACCACTGCAACTGTACTTCTGGGGTCTTGTTAAGCCATGGGGGTTTGGCACACGAAAATAAAGACAGTCAATCACTTTTTAAAAAAACTGTCAACAAGCGGGATCAACAAATAATTAATAATCACTTAAGGCTGTTTATTCAATTTGTGCCCATTGTTAGAAGACCCTCTTAAAGTCCTCCAGCTTTGATGTGTTGTCTGAAACATGTCTTGTTTGTAGTAATACACGGTACTTCTTCCCCTCCAGACAACCTTATTTACATCTTCCACCACTAGATGGCAACATATTCAAGGATATTTGGATGATTTTTGCTCCTCCTGGTGGCCAAATATCCATTCATATACAGTAAAGCAGTGCTGTTGTTTGTCACTGGCTGTTTATTAAGAAGAAACGAGATGTTTGTGCAAAAACACCCCACTCTGAAGTTAGACCCCTTGGGGTGCCAATGTACCAATCAATTGTAAAGCTCCTGTGCTTCCCCCTGCAGGATGCTGGCCAAAGACGAGCTGATCACTCTGCTACAGAAGTGTGTGGAGATTCTGCAGTCTGCCAAAGCAAAGAAGATGAAGGCTGCTCTTGTCCAGCTGGAGGACATGCTCGCCAAATTTAAGCAGTTGGACAGTAAGTAGTAAAAATGAAGTAAAGCACACACAACCATATTCTCCCTTTATAGATTTTTACTTTCCCTCATTTTGCATTCAATCTGATTTAGTCTCTTTTCTTAAATAATTATTCCTGCCTGTAGTGAATACACTATGGTTTTTGAGATTGTTTCATCTTGTTTCTAACAGCAGTAGCTGCTGAACATCCTCCCAGTGAAGAAGAAAGTCTCACCTCTCCGGTGAAAAATCTTCAAAAGAAAACAGATCTATTCCAGCTGCAAAAGGTTTTTATAGTTATATAAAAAATGTTATTTTCACTGCATTTTTCTTTAACCAGATTCTGAAGTGTTTGATCCATAAATTGTCTGGTCATTCGTACTTATTCTAGACACTGCTGGAGATGAACGAGTCTCGGAGATCCAAGAAGCTGAGTCCATTCGAGGTTCTGCGAAACGAAGCTCTTGAGTTTATCGACAGCTTAGTGAAGTAAGACCTTCTTGCTCGACTGAAAGTGTAACAACTTCTTAAAATTGGATCACTTAAATATGGTAGAAATGCTACTTTGGCTAACATCTCTCTCCCACACAGGAGTCACCTGTCCCCTCCAGAGTCTCAGACGCTCTACGAAGTTTGCTACTACACTTCTTCAGCCACCGTGAGACGCCACCTCAATGCAACACCTCGCACCTCCATTCAGGCTGCGCTCAGCAGCCCCTACTATTATCTCCAGGTACATCTGCCTCTTTATCATCTTAACAACTGTGTGACAAGGCAGAACCGTAGGAACTGTGAAGGAGAAACTGAAAGCATTAAAAGTACTTGTGTCTTCTTCCCTCTTTGACTTCTCCAGAATGAAAGCCTAAAGACAGAGGATGGGACTGTCTCTAATGCTGCTCCTGATATCTGCATCGCATACAAACTCCACCTGGAGTGCGGCAGGCTGATTAATCTCTACGACTGGCTGGAAGTGAGTTTAAAATGAATCTACCAAATAATGTAATTCAACTACACCAGCCAACGTCTCAAAGGAAAAAGCGAGACATATTTACACAGCGTTCTGTTTCAACTCGAAACAATAACAGCACCTTTGCCCTACAAGATTTGATGCTTAGAAGCTTTGTTTTTCATTCTCTCGAAGAGGCTTTATTGATCCCAAGGAATCAATGTGTCACATTGTTGAGCTGAAAACTGAAAATCAGCCCACAATAGGCCGGATACTGACATGAAATCTGTGTTTGTTTGTTTTCAGGCCTATGCCACTGTGGTCTCTGCTGCTGAGGGTAATAATCCAGATTCTGACAACTTCGGTAAAGTGGATGAAGTCAAACAGTATCCTTCTCTCACTTAATCTGCAAACATCCCATCATGCTGCCCCAACATTTTAGGACGTACTTTGTGTTGTGATTTTTGGCAAGAAAACTGTCATAATAGTTCCCTTTAGGTACATGTAACAAGTTAGTTCTTAGGATGACATTTCATGACGGATGAGGTGGTGGAGGTCAAAAATATAAATTTGTCCTTTTTACCCATAGTTCTATTACCAATATAGATTTTATTTTGGCGTGAGTTGCTGAGTGTTTGAGATACTGATCTAGAGTGCTTTCTAGTTTTTCTATATTCAAGACAAGACAGATATCTCTACGGCCGATATCTCGAACACCCGGCAAGTCACACCAAAATCAGACTGATTAATAGAACTACAGGTAAGAGGAAAATATGTAATTTTAAATTTGGGATTGTCACTTAATCACAATGAGTATAATCCATGATTGAGAAATGTTCCTTAGCTTGTTCTCTAGCGCTCGTTTCATCCGAGCTGTGTCCGAACTTGAATTTCTGGGCTTTATTAAGTCCACCAAGCAGAAGACGGACCACGTGGCTCGCCTCACCTGGGGAGGCTGCTGACCGAATACTCAGAGGAACCACACACACACACTTCTTTACGAACATCTTAAAAACCTCGACTTGGATTTATATATTGTACTGAATTTTGAAATATATGGGACTGGTGTCTGATAATCGTGGTGCCGTTTTTCATTTTTAATCACAGTTGTGTGTTAAGCAAAACACGTACGGTACTTTTATCACGACACAAGACAAACATACAGGTGATGTTCCGGAGAACGTAGTTTGTTGTATCAGTAATAAGTATCTTCAAACTTAACTTAGGATGCTTCCACTAAAATGTTGCTATACTGAAAACTCTCGTTTATTGATAAATAAACCAATCATCAGGATTTTTCTTTTTAAAATTTGATGAATAAAGATTACAGCGGTAAAATCATCATTCACGTATTATCTTTAAGAAAATGCCTATTTCTCACGAGTTCATGAAGAAATCAGACTTTCTTAGTCAACAGACTTCCCTGAAACCACTATTTTAATAGCCTGGGCTGCCTGAAGTGGGGACTGTGGTTTGATCCAGCCCGCCAGATGTTTTTCGCAAAAGAAAATCTGAATTACATTTTTTTTAAAATCATAATATAAATCACTCTATTCCGTTTGAGTTCTTTTGTAAGGTAAAAATACGACACTGTGTATAGGAGGTTAGTTTGAGTGAGGTAAGAATAAATGAAGGCAGAAACAGTGGCACACAGACAAAAGGCATTCCAGTTAAGGAAACTTTGGAGGCTAGTACTATTAATTATACAATACAGTGCAATATGTGCATGCTTTTGAAATCCGTTTTGGCCCTGTTAGGGGAAAACTTCTGGGCACCCCTGTTATAATGTAATTAGAGCATAATTACCAAGAAACGTCATCAAAAGAATTCTTAACTCTTAAAAGATTTTTATTGTTTTTTCCAATAAGTACATTGGTTTCAAAATGATACCAGCAAAAAAACAAAAAAAAAAAGTCAAAATAAATAAAACACTGGTAGGGAGAACAAAAAAAAAACTGCCCAGTTTTTGCTCAATTTAAAAAGCTATGAACAGAGGACAAACTGCAAACATATCCTCTCTGTTCTGCTGCGTTTCTTCCACTTTCTCTCAGATTGACCAGCAAACCTTAAAGTAAAACTCTTGCGTTGCTTTATCGTATTTACATGTAACAAACAGAAATCAAGTGACAAAGCTGGAATGCTGGGAATCATTACAAAAGTGAGATAACTGTAGATACACGTACAGCAGGAGGAACATAGGCCACTGGTAGAGATAGGGTCCATTAATTTACATAAGGAAGCACCTAGTTGCTTACAACAGAGTGGCAACAACCAACAACAGCTTTATATAAACCTTTGCCCAAAGACAGAAATATGGCACAGTAAGAAAAGTTTCATTTAAACTCGCTAAACTGAATCTCTTACAATGATGAGCTTTTTAGTTTTCTTCTTCTTACTTGAGTTATCATATGATAGCTTGCAGCAAGAGAAGGCCGTCTTGCAAAGATTTCTGGGCCACACTCAGGAAACATCTGGAGAAGAGAGAGATGAAACAAAATACAGAAACCAGACTTGTTACTTTAAACTTCAAAAGGCGGAGCGCAAGCCAAGATCCAGGACTTTCTCACATACAGCATTTGCCAGTGAGGCAGGAATGTGGATATGGTTGAAATGAAGTGACTCACAGCTTGCAGGTTGCTCCCCGAATCGTCGCATTAACTGATCATGTGTGAACTTCACAAAGGTGTCATATTGTTCTGAAATTTACAGGACAGGGAATCAGAATTACTTCTGTGCAACTAAATGTGAATCCTTATGTGCATTATTTGAATCAGTCATATATTATCATTTCACAGAGACCTCACTATGGTACAGATCATACACTTACTAAAATGATTTGCTGCAGTCAGGAAGAAATCTATACCTATATCCAAATCTGGCTTTGAGAGGTAAAAAAAAAGCCAAACATTTGCCTGTTACAGGGTCACAATTTTAAGAATTTGTTTTCTTGGTTCATTTTATATTGGTAAAAACAGCTCATAATTAGGTAACGAAAAGCACAAAATCCGTGGCAAAACATAGTTATAAATATTATTTTCCATTGCTGCTAATAAATGCCCCTAAATCTTACACACCGGACCTTTAGTAACTTGTTTTCAAATAAAATTATTAAAACAATCACCTGATGTTCTTATGTTTAAAATAGATGAGCCAGATACGGCTCCTAACATGCAGGGACGGTCTGGCACCATGTATTTGCTACCTAGAGCGCCTCCTCTTTTGCATTCTTTATATGGTTGGACATGAAGTAACACTGGTTCAGCACGTTGATCAGAGGTGTCGCAGAAGCAGAAAGCCCTCAATAATAAGGATGTGAGTCTCCTCCTTATGATCAAACTTTGGTACATTTCAGTATCCACAATGTGGATATCATGGTGTCAGTAACCCTGAGACTTCTCAAACTTCACCTGGTTGTCCAACCATGCATAGGTCATACTCATCATGATGTCCATGTCCAGAGAAGTAAGGACATTGGTTTTTATTTTTTTTTAATATGTTGTCTGTCTGTAATTTTAATTGCTGTCTATCTTGGTCAGAACACTTAATAAAACATGATAACTATAAAGGGGCTGCAAAGGTAAGTGCATAAGCAAATAACAGTGGACCAACAGCAATTTTGCTTATCAAACAATTAAAAAATACCTAACATCAGAATCTACCATTTCTTTTTTTCATATCATGACAGTAATTCAGTCCTGATTTACCATAGTTTATCATTCATTTGTGCTCTTGTCCATTTGTTTTTGTTTTGTCCTTTGTTGTTACTCAATCCTTTTTTTTCCCTATCCCTCTTTTGTTTCTTCTTTTAACACAAAATGCCAAACATCTGACGTGCTCTGCTTTTCAAACATGATCATTTAAAACTGAATACCGTTAGGTTTTTACTTT
This sequence comes from Plectropomus leopardus, assembly GCF_026936395.1. Classification (NCBI taxonomy): domain Eukaryota; kingdom Metazoa; phylum Chordata; class Actinopteri; order Perciformes; family Serranidae; genus Plectropomus; species Plectropomus leopardus. The sequence continues at coordinate 16,073,905 of NC_142189.1, read as the reverse complement.
TTTGTCTTATTCTAAGTCAAACCATCTCGCTCTGTGTGTACCAACCTGCCAGTTTTGAAGTCATTGTCTCTTCATATTCCTCCCGCACCTTCTCTTCCCTTTCTGTCAGCAGGCGTTCACAGATCATTCCAACTTGTCTGAGAGTGAATAATGGCTGTTCTTTTCTAGTAGGAGAAACGCCTCCAGAGGACGTTCCTGCACGCATCAAACAGAAATTTAAGTATCATGAGGTATTTCTGGTTGCCTGTCGGTGTAATTCTGGAGCAGTCTCTGCTGTATGCAGTGTGTTACTCAACCAACCTGGCATGCTGGACACATTCATAGTAGACGACTGGGATGGGGACTCTGGAGAATAGCAGCACTCTGACTGTTGGTAACCTCCATCTAGATGCTTCCTCTTTTGAATGCGTTTGTACTCCTGCTTAATACTGTTGAGGATTTGTTCTAGAGGGACAAAAGAAAGCAAATAGAAAGAGGTCAAAAGGTGAAGACAAAACAGCTGACATATCATGAGTCCACAACTAATCTTAAACACTCATGACCATATATGTTTTCTGGTTTATTACAGTGTGGTTCAAGGTGCTGCTAATGCTTCCCAAGCTCCTGGCTGGTCACCAAGCAGGCCAACTTGGCCAGCAGTAGTAACGTTACCTGCACTAAGCCTTGAAGACGATTCCCCAAATGGCGAGGGCTCCATGCTAAGATACTTCCTAGGGGATGAGGATGAGGACGACGGGGACACGGGGATGCATCTTCGTCTTTTGGGGGACGTAGGGCTCATCAGCGGATCGAAATCCATGGTCCTCTTCAGGGTGGCTCCACACGCCATGACTTCAGTTTGTTAAATGCAGGGGGGTGGGGGGGGGGGGGGTGCAAAAATGCCGAAACAAGACAATAATGAAGCGTTAACATCAGTTATTTCAGATAACAGCTAACCGTGGCTTTTCTCCAACACTACTTGCTCATTACAGTGTTGCTTGTTCTGCTAAAACCAGTTTCCTGCGCTGAGGGATACATGCTCAGCATACTGCGCAGCTGAGGCTTTAAATATTTGCTAGCAAGCTAACGCTAGCTGTGCTTGCTAGCTAATAATCAAAAAGAAAACAAAGCTAACGTTAGCTATGGCTACCAGTGGTAGAACAGTGCGTTCGGGCGTACATTTGAATAAAACTATTTCTTACCTTTTGAGGGTAAAGTCGATTTGTCCAACTGCGACCAAACAACTCGTGTTGTTCTAAAAGTTGCTTCCCAAAAGTTGAAGTGACGATCAGCCGGCTGCGGGCCAACTGTCTGCTGTTAGACAGGGAGCTAGCTAGCGCAACTTAGCTGCTTGTTTTTGATATGGGGCTGTCGGCTTCTCCGGCTCCTGACGTCACGTGCGAACTGCGCTGCGATGCATTCTGGGTTATGTAGTGAAACGGTAAAATGTAAGGAATGACATGTTGGTGCTCTAAAACAGCCTACATCGTCCAAAATTCAAGTTTTGAATTTAATTTGGTTACATTATCACTTCGTTACACCATTCGATTAACTACAACTCCGTTCATCAATATCAGTCCATAGAAAATAATGAAAATAATAAAGACAATGGACAGATGTTTATTTTATCTACACAGGAGGGCAGTGTTACACAAAAAAAGACAGACCTTGATGGTTACAATTTAGAACTAAAAAGTTCCCAGTGTTTTTCATTTTGTAAAAACATGTAGCCTATATTGTGTTAAAACAAAAATCTCTTTACTTTACTTTAACCAAACTTTAACAATTTATTACAATTTATGGGGCAGTGACTCCCAAAAACGTCTAGGGGTCACAAGATGATCAACACTTTGAAACCTGGTTGGCTTGATTTCTTTCAAAAACATGGGAAAAGGGCAATGAACCCAAAATTGGCAAGAAATTAGTTAAAAGTACAAAAAATTACCTGAAAATTGGTTTTAAAAAGTAAAGTTTAAAAAACAGAGTTTAAAAAACACAACCTTGAAAATGTACTTGAAACTTATAACTTTGTGACAAATCTATAAAATAGAAATTATATAGTTTTCCCTAGCCCTTCCCCCCTTTTTTTTTTCTTTTTTTTACCCAAGACATTTTCCCTAGCTTTTTTTTTTTTTAAATAAATAATTCTTAAATCTACTCATTTGTGAAGCATTGATTACCAAGTTGCCAACTGCCTTTTCCCCATATTTTTGAAAGAAATTGTGTTTAAATACTTCTGAAAGACACCTGAATGCAGCACAAGGAAAGTGATGCCGCTCTAGGTTTCCAGGGGTTAATGCAGTTAGATTTAAACATCTGGGTTATATTTCAGTTACACAATGCATGTTTATTTCCTAGTAGCTTTTGTCAAGTTAATGCTTTTTTGGTTGTCAGAAATATTAATATATTAAGGCCATAAAGTCCTAAAATAAAACAATTCAAGAATTCCTCTCTGCATGAGCTGCTAATTATTCACGGCCACATTAAGACCACAGCCTGTGATGGGGGTTCACGAGTAGCACAGGTGGATTATGACACAGTCGGCCCCTGGGCCCTGATTCATAAGAAGCCCCCTAGGGCAGGTAGGTTATTGTTTTTATGTCCGCAGAGTTGCAGGGCCCATATTGCATGAGTACTCAGCACATTTTAAGTCCTGTAGAAAATGTTTCATGATAGTTTGTTTTTTTGTCGCATCTTCAAGCTGAATATTTAAGCCATTTTAGGACTGTCCAGGGTCTGTTATTGATGTGATGACGTGTGTGTGAAGTCCTTTGACATGAAATGCAAAGTAACAGCAACTTCACGCAGAGGCTCTGTCAGGGGCCCCCTGAGCCCTTTGGCCCCTGGTTCTGTATCTCAAAGGCCCATTGAGTAATACACCCATGACAAGTGGACATTTAGGTTTGGCACACATCTATAAACACACAGTCACACACCATTAGTCACAGGTGCAGATGTGATAGTTGGCAGAGATTTCTTTTTTTATTGAGAAAAAAAGACACCACGTATGATGACAAAATTATGATAAAAATAGACAAATTTCATATATTTATTGAAATCATGTCCTTGCTTATACACACCATCATGAGACACAATGGCACAATGGATGCTTCACAGAATTACCAAAGTGTAGCTTCTCACAAAATGCTGTAACTGTTCCATAAGCACATGTGTAATAAGCAGCTATGCAACATTCCCAAATCACTACAGACGAAAGTTTTGATTTGATCAAAAAGCCGTTCATGTTTCAAAGTATGATTCACCATTTTGTTTTCTAGTGTACAGGTTTAAAAAATAAAAATTACAAGAAATAAATAACATTATAATGCCAAATGTCACAATATCATGGTCTTACAAGATCATCAATAGCTTATTTCAAATCACTGATGGGATGCTAATTTTTACTCACAAGCTGTCATTCAAAACTGACATTTTGCATGAAGGTAGACACAGTTTCACCTTGCATTACGGCCACAATATTGCTATGATGTGATGTGAAAACAGAAAGAACAAAAGGGAACGCCATATTTTTCTGCCTTAAAGCTGAAATCTGTAACTTTGTGCACATTCAAAGTGTTTGTAATGTTTGTTGCAGAAAAAATGGTTCTTGTAAATGCAACTGTATTCATTTACTGAATAAAATTAGGTAAAATTACTATTGTCAATCAGACCTGTGCGACGTTAAACCATTGCTCAGTGAGAGGGTAAAGAGAATGCACAGTTTTTAGAGTCTCATCACACTCCATAATACAGCTTTTTATATTATACAAATAGTACAGATTTCAGCTTGAGACCGACAAAAGCTTGTTCTTCAGCTCTGTATCTAAGTCATTTTTGGCACACTTCACAGTAACAGAGCAGTGCACTAGGAGGGGCTATTCTACAATAACTTCACAGTTGTACCAAAGCTTGGTTGTTAAACCGGCTCTGCAGCAGAACTCTCAGTCACTCCAGAAACGGTAACCTGGGCTACTTTTGCTCGAATCTTTCCACAGCCGACTCCTTCTTTCCCCGCCCCGCCTGCTGTGCTTCTCACACTCCTGCTGTTCCAGTCACCCTCAGCGCTGAAGTCCAGAGTCTGCGTCGCTCCCCGGCACATATGGCAGATGTTGAGGAAGGCCCTGCGCAGGTCCTTGCTCCTCATGGCGTAGATCACAGGGTTCACGGTGGAGTTAAGCAGGGTGAGCATGCTGCAAAAGGCAAACACAGTCTTGATGAAGTCGTTCACTTTCCCAAAGAGGTCATAAACCATGATGGCGAGGAGCGGGCCCCAGCAGATGATGAGGGCCACCAAGATCAGAACCAGGGTTTTAGCCAGGCGGAGGTCCATCCGGGCCTGCTCGGGCCTCACCGTCTGCACTTTAGTTCCCTCTGCGGTGTAGACAATCACACTCCTCTGGGAGCTGCGGCTCAGCATGCGGACAGCATGGTGGTGGGACTTCCAGAGGATGAACATGTAGGCGTAGATGATGAACAGGACCAAGATACTTGTCATCCCGATCCAGAACATCAGGTACTTCTGGTCGATTAGAGGGAAAATGTCTGAGCAGACAGAGTTGAGACGCTTGCAGTTCCACCCCAGCAGCGGCAGCAGTGAGAACACGATCGAGATGGTCCACATCAAACTGAAGGCAATGACTGCTTTCGTCTTTGTGATGATGCTTTTGTACGCCATGGGCCTGTGGATGGAGATGTAGCGGTCGATCGCAGTGAGAAACAAGCTGCCCACGGAGGCAGTGAAAGAGGCGATGACCCCGGCCAGCTTGAAGAGGAAAACATTGGGGCTGTCCTTCCGGTGCAGGACATGGAAATCAAGGAAACTATAGACAAAAATGATGCTGCCTATTAGATCGGCCACGGCCAGGCTGCCTATGAAGTGGTAGGAAGGCCGAGATCGAAGCGTCTGGGAGTGTAGGATCACACACAGCACCATGAGGTTCTCCAGCACCGTAAATGTACCCAGCGTGAGTGCCAAGATGGCAACTGCAAGCTGCTGCCCGGGAGTGAGGATCATAAAACACTCCATGTTGTCCACCAAGTCCTCCCCACACTGCGGCGCACCGCCGCTCTCCACAGATGTGCCATTATTCAGCAGAAAGTCTGATACATTGGTGGGGAAAATGGGAGAGAGGCCGCCGTAAATGACCTCCTTATTTCCAGGGACGAGTCCATGGAGAGAGTTACTGATGGAGGCAGAGAGCGGCTTTTCAAAGTGGAATCGGTTCTTGATTAGAGTTGAGTCACTGGAGGGGTCATCATAACTGGCATCATTGGAGCCGAGATATTGGACACCTGTGGTTAATGTGCTCATTGTGGTGCCTGCTATCCTGTGCAGAGCCAACTTCATGGCTGGTTTGTGGCTGCGGAGATGCTCAGTGGAGAGGAGTGTGGTGTGACCGCATTAGATCCATGCAAAAGGACACCTATGAAGAAAAAAATGGGGTTTTTTTTCAAACAAGAATGCAGTAATTTATTTGAAAAATTACCATTTTATAACAATAAATTCTTAAAATATTTTATGCAGAAACACGATTGGTTAAAATAGCAAAAAATGAATTTGTTGCTGGGAGATATTGGGGGAATTTGTGCATCAGCCAGCTGACTCCAGAGCAGATGCATCCCAGACAATAGTGGGAAACTGAACAGTTGATGACAAACCTGTGCAGCCTCAGGGGAAATCATTGCATTAAGTATGTAGGACAGACAGGCTTTCTTATTAATTAAAGCAGGTCATTAGGCATTAAGCATGTTTTTTTTCTTCTCAATAATCATTGGATTAATTAGGCATCAAGGGAGGAACAAGATAAAGGGTGCACAGATCTGTCCAATGATGCATTTACGTTTTGATGCCAGTAATGATGATATTAATTATTAACAGTTAAGTTTGCATGCAGGTTTTGGAATAAGACATTTCTTGGAAACAGTGTTCCCAATTAAACATGACCTGAATTAAATATATTAAAAGAACATCTTTAATGTTGTTTTCATCAAAGCAATGCTAATATAATGAGCAATAAAAGAACAAAGCACGACTAAATTAATTAAAATGACACAAATTAAAATCTGTCACGATAATAATAATAAGTTAAAAAAAAAACGTACCTTGATTTTCTCAGCACAAACATCTTGTCCCGATCCATGACGCCAGAAAATAATAATTTAACTAAACTGGGAGTAAACCAGTCTGTTGTCTTCACTTTCTTCGCCAATAGTTGCAGCAACTCCACAAAGAAACAGGAAGCCAGAGTGAATTTACAATGTTGTTGTTTTGTTGATTTGCCGGGGGAATTATCGTGTGTTGACTCCCCAGATACTGTCAATGTCAAATACAGTAAAGCTGGGCAGGCAGCCGGTGGGGAGAGAGATAGACAGAGAGTGAGCGTGTGTGTGTAGTGGGTGTGTGTGTGTGTACGGGAGCGGGCGGTGTTAAGGCTCCTTTTTGTGCGCCTGCTGGTCACGTGGTCTGAGGTGTTTGAGCGCAGGAGGAAGCGCATCCCTGAGCGTCATCCACACCTATTTATACAAGAGCAGAACAGCTGCTGCAGGCAAGACATGAAAGCAAGGCTTTAACCCCTGTGTTTTCATTGTTTACTGTCACAATAAAATAATGATAATAGGCTCATTATAATAGTTGTATAATCATTTTTTTTCTCTTTAAAATGTATTTTTGTATGTCTTCTGACCTGATTACACCCAAATATGTCGAAAAGTATTTAAGTTTTTCCCAATGATCATGAATCAGTGTTTTAACACTAAATAGGGACATATTCATGTAATGCAGTAGGGCTAGGCGATAGGGAGAAAAATAATAAAGGTATTTTTTTCCATATACCTCTATATCTATAATGAGACAATACTGTAGGTTTGCTGTGCTTTCAGAAAATATTTAAACAATAAGATTTCTGATAAATAATCCTCAGTAAAGTGGAAAAGACAACACTTATATTGCAATTTCCAAAATCTAGGATAATATTTAGTCTCTCCTCCCAAAATCAATATCATATCAATATATTGCCCAGCCCTTGTATGCATGCTTTTACATAATGGCTTTATACATTATAATGGAGCATGTAGCACATATTTTTATATTTTTTACACACTTTACATGCTCAGCATATTATACATATTTTATTTTTTTTTTTAGATATTTTACATTCTGGTGTGAAGATTTAAGCATAATGCATATATTTTTATAGTATACTTCTTATTTTTACTCTTTGTAATTGCTAAGAGTCAGAGTGCAAGGTAAACAATGAGAACTTGGGTTTTGTAAAGGGCTGCAACTTATGATTTATTGACCCATTAATTTGCGATTTTTAAAAAAAATAATGTATCAGTTGGTTGTTTGGTAAAAGAAAAAAGTCAGAAAGTAGTGAAAAATGTTGATCAGTGTTTCCCAAAGCCCAACATGACGTCTTAAAATGTTTTTTTTACACAACCTAAAGATATTCAGCTTACTGTCATCGAGAAAAAAACAGGAAATATTTACATTTAAGAAGCTAGAATCAGATATTTACTTTTTCTCCTTAAAAATAACTTAAAATGATTGATCGTCTGTCAAATTAGTTGGCTATTAATTTAATAGTTGACAATCAATAATTGCAGTCATAGTAAATGCAAATAACAGATCAATCTCCTAAATATAGAAAATTACATCACTTTACTGTAATGTAGCCTTTCAAACCAGGAAAAGACTAAACTTATGATATGACAATATCCAAAATCTCGGACGATAGTCTCATATCCAGCTATCAATATAATATCAATATATTGCCCGGCCCTAACATGCATGCTTTTACATACTGGTTTTATACATTATAATGGAGCATAAGGCACACATTTTTATAGTTTTTCACACACTTCACATACTCAGTTATATTATATATATTTTATATTTTTAGATATTTTATGTACTGGCATGAAGATTTAAGAATAATGCAAATTTTTATTTACCTTTCATTCTTTCTTATTTTTACACTATGTAATATACACATTATGCTATGCATCAGAGTGAGTAACATACCACAATTTCCCTCTGGGTATCAGTAAAGTATTCTGATTCTGATACGTGCTATGCATGAATAAAATATATTCATCTTGTAATTCCCAGTCAAAACGATGTACAGTATGTTATCCCACACAGTCACATTCTTAATGTTTCGGGTCAGTTAGACGTCAGTTTCATCTCCTCTTTTCATCTAGAAGTACATCACACATGAGTCAACATTTCTGTAAGTTTGCCAGTGTTAGCCAGCTGGTTCCTTTTCAACTGCAGTGCTTTGGTGAGATGTTCTGAAAAAGTGACAGACTAAGAAATACAGTTTAACTCTCTGTTTGATCTCTTACGAACAAACTATTATAAAGCTCCTGTAACAGGGATAAACATTTTTTTAAACAACTTATTTTGGATATAAGAAGTGTTGTCAACATTACTTACATATAGAGTATTTAAAAATCTGTTGTATTTAATTATGTTTTACACCTGGGGTCTGTGATAAAACAGAGTATGTTTTTGGGGCAGTACAACAAGAAATTACAATAATGTATAAATAAATTCATATATATTCCACAAATATCACAATTAAAAAACAGTCATTTCTCGCAGTGGCGTAAGGTAGTTACGAAGGGTCTCAGCCAAGCTATTACCATGTGCCCTAATGTACGCTGTTGTGCACATATCGTTCATCACATTGGACATCAACATGCATATTAACCAGCAATCATCATTTCACGTCCGTATAACAAAAGTACCGTAGAAAATAAGAAATTATTTGTTTAATTAAATTGTTTGTTTTTATTGTGTACGCAGAATAATCATATTTTATTATGGATTTCTACTGACTATTTTACAAAAAAAAAACAAAACGAAAACCTTGAGAGAGGGGTTTGCCTTTTTGAGGGTATATAAAGTAAATGTCTTCATACTTTCGGAAAAGAGTTCTTTGAACACAGGTATATTTCCAAGGTGGTGTACTCACACTGCCTGCACTGTCTATATTTAGACCCCAGCTTATTGGACAGTGGTGGATTGTAAATTAGTACATTTAGTCAAGTGCTGTCCTTAAGTTCAGTGTTTAAAATTTAGGTGGTTGTATTGGTAGAAATGGAATATAGTATTTATAGCAATAAATTAATTGCAGGAAATAAGAATCATTTACGTTACCTTAGAATAAGCCATTAATGAACAGAGCAGGTCCACCTCCATGAAGTCCGCCTTGTTGTTTCTACGGTGGCCCTGAACAGACGAATCAGACACTGGCTCTGGATAAGGCCATTTTCATGTTGGCCACCGCTGTTCTCCTGTATTGGCACATGAAAGAAATTTTAGCTCTGCAAACTCACTGCTAGATGCCACTAAATCCTGCTTGCACACTGGACCTTTAGTCCAATTTGAGGTATTTTTTACTTAACTTGAGTATTTCCATTTTATGCTTCGTGACACTACTCCACTACAGTTACGTGAAATGCTGTAGAGTTTGTGCAGGAATGAGTCCTAAAACTCAGAAATCCATTGGCATTTCAGCACCTCCTGATCCCTTGTGTCAAAGTCAATGTGTTTTTTGAAAGGGCTTTTGGTTAGAAGCCTTAAATAAGGTCTGAGGTTAACACAAGCTTAAGAGACGTTCACCTTTTGTTCTATGGCATAAGATACATCAGTTATGTTATGTCCCCCTGGTGACTGCATTTAGGCTCAAAATCCTAAAAGGAGTGTTTATATGTAAAGATTATCTTGCTGAACAAAACATGCAAGATCCAAATGTTTGTTTGCCACAGAGCTCATTTTCTGCAACAATAACAAATCTAATGGAAAATCTCATTAACGTCTTTTTTGGGTTTTTTTTTAAACTTACAGCTCCAAAATCAGGCAGGTAAAGCCAGGCAGGCACAGGTAAGCAGGTAACAGACCTCTAAACCAAAAATGGAGATGCACTGACAAAGACCAAACAAACAGGTCAGGCATTTGGGAGACTTAAGTGAGAACAGCTGAGTAGACTGCAGGACCAGTGAGGTGCAGGTGAATGTAATCAGGGCAGGGCAGATAATCAAAACTGGTGGGATAACACAATGCAGGAAGTGAAGTTATCTGAAACAAGAGTAGATGTGAGACAGGAAAGACTGAGCATTACTATACAGAAATTTAAAAAATTAAGAAAAAAAAACATGACCTCAAAAAGAAGAGCAGGGCAGATCCAGAGTGGATTTAGTGGCATCTAATGGTGAGGTAGCAGATTGCAACCAGCTGAAACATTTCCTGTCTGCCAAGCTTGTTGAGACTATGGTGGCTGATGCGAACACTTGAAAGACCCTATTTTGAGCTGGTGTGTAATTTGTCCATTCTGGGCTACTGTAGAAACAACATGGCAAAATCATAGGAAGAGGAACCACTTCCTGTGTAGGTAAATGGCAAATTGTAAGGTACCAAAAACACAACAATATTTATTTTCAGGTGGCTATACTTTAAAGAAAACATAGCTATGAATATTATATTTAACATCTGCCAACATATCCCCCTAAATCCTACACACTGGGCCTTTAATAAGGCTAAATAAAAGATGTGAATACCTCTTCTTTTACTGCTTTTGTACTATTAATGTTATTGTAATCTCATGCTGATGGCAAAATTAAGAAAAAGACACCATACAGCATCATTTTAGTGCAATTTACATCCACAGACCTCCTGAGAGTCCATTCTGATTATCCTCCACTATTTATCTATTTATTTACTGCAGTTGGGGGTCACATGCACACACTATTAAGAGTCCTTTTCCTGTCCTGCGCAGCTGCGCAATTATTTCCACTATGCACTCCCAGCAGAGCTATCTCCCAAATTACATGTATCTTGTTGTGGAAAATACATGACATTTGGCGATGCAACATCATGGGAAAACAATGAAAGACTGTGCACATGATGCCAGTGCTTCCAGTTTTGGCAGAACAGAAGAAGCTGAGGAGTCATCCAACTAATTACTGAACACTTGTTATGCTGCGCTTGAAGCAGATTCAAGCAGCTATTGATCACTTGTGGCAGAACAGTATATCCATTATGAAGATAGTTTACACATTTAGTGTAAGTGAAACATCTCGTTAATGAGTGTTGATTGTGGAAATCATCTATAATTCATTCAGATATATGTAAAGCGACTTGTGTTTCATCGCTCATTGGTGTTTTCCTTTTCATCAGGATAAAGTTTTAATGTGGTTTTGGCTTGAAAGCAGCATCTATTATCTCTCAAAGCAGAGGGGGAGGGTATTGCAATCCACATCCATCATAATAATTATCATCAATATTTCAGTGTCATTCTCACCAAAGCGTCAGCGAGCGAGGGAGAGATTTTCAAAGACAAAGCTGTCTGCGATGACAAAAGGCTTCAACACGACTGTAACAGCGATTTGTGGAAGTTCAATTTTTCTAAATCCTTTTCCACCATGTGGGCCGTGCAGTTATGGGAGGCTGCTGCTGCTATTGTTTCACGTCCATCTGTCTTTGGTGGTGGATATTGCTGGAGATTTACAGTGATTGATTTTTTTTGCAGGATTCCTCACGAAAGGCACCATAATGCATCTCATTTCATATTGATCCTTCTACATTTACAGTCAGTTGTTGTTTGAGTGGCTGCCCACGTTATGAAATCATTACACACAGGGTCGAATCCTCCAACACATCCAAGCAACATACAAGAACATGTGAAATTACATTTTCTTTATTTCTTTATAAGCATTTTACAGACACAGTATGTTACTAGTCAAGACTCTGCAGGCTGTCTGTCTCTGATGTGTTTGTGTTGAGGGGTTGGAAGATGGGAGAGAGTGGGGAGAGACAGAGAGAGAGAGGGAGGTTGGGTGAGGAGGAAAAGATGCATAAATAGAGAAGGGGAGGAGGTTGTGGCTGAACACTGACAGCTCTTAACAGTTTCCTAATCTGCCACTTCTATATTGTGTTCCTCCCCAGCTGGAGACACTTCATGCTGCAGCCATGATGGCACAGCAGAATGAAACGGAGTTCAATTCACATCATTTCAGCAAAAAGAAAAAGACCCCAAACATAATAAATTTATTCAACATCGTTTTCTGCATCTCTTGTGCGCAGAAGAGACATGTGCATCATCACCTGTCATCAGCCGTCTGCATCCTCGTTAATCATTTCGTCAATTATACGTATCAACCTGGCTTCATTAGACAAATCAAAGGTGTTTGTTGATGCATTTTTCCAAAGACTTTTAATTTAGCAAATGACTCCCCACACAGGAAACGATATCAGAGAGGTAAACAGGGAGAAAGTGAAGTGTGGAAGTTCCCCATCATGTTTCTCTCCTGCATCAGATTTTCAGGACAGATCCTCCTCGCAGGGGATAACAGCACAACAGAGAGGATGAGAAAGTTGTGACTTAATGCCTTCTGTGACCGAATTTGTAAACACCAAAAAATAGGCAAAAAAGTTTTTTTTTGTCAAACTAAATGTTATTCAATGCACTTTTTATTTCTGGTAAACAATTTGAATTTCCATTGCAAAAGTGGTTATTTTTGTTTCTGCAGAACAGACAGACTAACAGCATAATGGTCAGTGGGCAGAACCCCCTTCACGCACCATTTAGTCATATAAGGACCTTTTTTATCTCGGCAGAACACAGTGGTAATCACAAAGATTTAGCAGGTGGTTCAGTGAGTGCTCACTTGTGCAAACACTATGCAAATGAACACTACAGGCACAGATGAATTACTCAGGCAGCAGAGCTTCAAATCACAGCTCAGGCGAACTGTTTGTGATGTTTCTTGTGGTTTTCAAGATGAAGAGTGATTTAGTACCTACAGTAGTAGCTTGCGGCCTATCAGGAAACCGCAACTCAGAACAGCAAGAGTGTGATCTGGAATCGGCTTTCAGTGCCATTGGCTGATTCAGAGCCAGAGAATAATTCATGTGCCCCACACACAGCTGCGAAGCTGCAGAGACTGACAAGAACCGCAAATGGACCTGTCTGCCATGAGACCAACAGTCACCTGTAATCACATGGCTCTCATTTGTCAGGAGGAAGAAGAGCTGTGAAATTGAATTTATTTTTAGCTGTTCACCTTTTTACACACGTCTTACTTTGTGATAACATTCAGTGTTTGCAGTGCTTTAACGGCAGTAGTTTAAATAGTATTTAAAGTGGCAATAACTGATTTTTAGCCAGTAGTGATGGGCGGACCGATTCTTTTAACATTATCAGGTCCTTTGAGGGTTTCGTGAGGTTCCTTCATGGCACAGAAGTAGAACAGGTTGTCCTCAGAAGGTAAGCAGTTCAATCCCCAGCTCCTCCAACATGTCAAAATGTCCTGGGCAAAATACTGAACCCCAAATTGCTCCTGATACTGGGCCATCGGAGTGTGAGGGCGTATGAATGGTTACTGAGTAGCAGGGGGCACCTTGTACGGCAGCCTCGGCCACCAGTGCGTGAATGGGTGAACGTGACATGTAATTTCGAAGCACTTTGAGCTGTTGGAAGACTAGAAAACTGCTATACAAGTGCAGTCCATTTCGAGGTAATACCTTTATCGAAACCTTTGAGTTTTAATACTTTTTGCAAAATATGGTGTCAGTTTCTTTAGCCCTTTTTAAACAGCAAAGGATCGCACTATAGGGCTGCTATAAGTTCCCTCTTTATGCCTCCTAACCAAAACAGCATCATTCCACTCCAGTGAGTCAATTTAAATAGTGTCCGGCATCTTGCAACCAAAGACGGTGTGACAGGTGTAACGTTAACACAACAGCTTCAACCGCTTGTGTGACATTTAACATACCAGTCCGCAGCACTTTGTAAACAATAACAATAACATAACATGGCAACAACACTCATTTACCAGCCCTGTTATATGGCGTTTGCTCTCGTCCTCTGCTCAGAGACTAAGGAGCTCCCAAACCTTATTGTTTTTCAACTTTGCATACATGATCTGTTTATTGGAGTTTGGCGCTACAGCTACTGTTACTTTTTACATCTCTTGTGATAGGTCACATTCATAACATATCATCACATTTGTGCCACCCATGATTTGAAACTGCCATCAATTGTGTTTATACAGAGACAGTTTTGGCAAAGTTACAACCTCCTGTAGCAGCTAAAAGTCAAGACTGCCCAGTGTCCCACACCGTGCTTGGACCTTGTATACAGAATTGGGAGGCGGCATAGCAGCACAATATTCCAGCCCTTACCAGAAAGTGTAAAAGTTGCTTTTTTGACACTCAGCTATAGTAAATGCACATTTGTCAGCTTGTGCTGGCTGCCCCACAAACTACTCTTAAATGTATTCTCAGTCATCAAGTATCAGCTTACATTAAGATAAAATATAAATTTTAATGCATTAATTCAGCATCCCACTTACACATAGGCTGGCTATGAAAGCTCAATCCTTCATGAACACACTGAGGTCGGAAGAATGACCATCTGAGGAGCACATGAATGCACCTTTGGCCTTGGCTGGTGGATGTCTCCACTCGAGACTGATTTAATCGGTCCTTTCCAGTTTATTCAGTGTCGTTGCTGCATAATGTTACAACACGTTTGGGATTAATGAGCACTAGGATATTCAGCAGGTTGGCCTGGTGCATGAAGGACACTCAAGAAATTCATTCAAAAAGATTTGTTTGTTCATTTTCACCCTTAACTATTGGCCACTTGGGGGCTTCGGAAACAAGCAGCGAACACAACACTGACTTTTTATTCAGTTTTAAGTTGATATGGCTTGTTTGACATTAGCCTTTTTTGATGTCCAATAGATAGAGAGCAACATTAGCTTTAATTTAGGGTCATGTTTCTGGCCACTTGATGAATTCATTTTTTTTTTTTTTTAGCTCTTTGGTCTCCACCACATCCTGAGAAAAATGTCTTTTTAGATGCTAAATGCCCCATTATGTTTACCAGCTTGTCTCTAACTTTGTCAGTCATATGTTGCTATGTAGGTTTTTAGAGCTTCTTCACTGAGAAAAGCTGCCTGCTGAGAGTGAAGCACAACAGTAATGTTGCCAAAACCAAAACAATGAGGTGGGAAATGCTAAAACACTCTGTAGGCTTGGGAATAAAATTCAATGCCATGCCATCGCTCTGAGAGCCCATAATTCTGATGCCCCATTTGTTTCGAAAAATATGCCAGTGGACCAAAAGCCCAGTTCTCCAAAAATACACATTCTCTGCAGTTAGTTTCAGTTTCAGCAGCATTTGAGCCACTAAATCCAGGTGTTTTTGTTGCGATAATGGGCTGTTGGAGAAATGGGAATGGGGCATTTTGCCAGAACTGTGGCGAGGTATTTTGGGCCGTTGGAACAATCAAAAATACAGTGCTAATATGAAATATTGATTACAGCTACTTTATATCTAAACTACATTAAGTATTTTAAATGCTCTATACCTGGTTTAATTTCTGGTGTTGCACCCATTACATGAGCTATTAGCTGTGTCAGAGTATTTATGTTTTTTTGTAGCCTAGATTAAGTTTACCATGGGAGGCAGTGTTTATTAGTGTGGCAGGTGAAAAGAATACAGAGCACAGGTGCATTATGCATCAGTGAAGGGTAGATTGCATGAGTTTTAGGCCCTCTTGAGTAGCGACTATCCTGATCAATGATGATGACAGGGCAGTAGTTACTGTTGGGTTAAGTTGCAGTTTATTCAAGAATACACTTCACAGCAACATTATTTTTTTATTGTAAATCAAACCTGTTTTGTGGTATACTGACTGGCTTTGCTTTCTAGTTTGGGCGTGCAAAGTGAAAAAAAAGACATGCATAATGAGACCATCTGTTGCACCTGTGCCCCATATACATTTTCCTGCCACACTAACCTACACAGCCACCTGTGGTGAACTTGATGTAGGCAACAAATAAAAACAGACGTGACTACACACACATAGTCAATGGCTCCTACACCTGTTAAATTGGAGAGATACATTAATATGAAAGGGAGCATGGACACAGTGGCTTCCTTTCTTCACAAAACACTGAATGAGGAAGGTTAGGGACTGTTTGTTATTTATGAGAGGTGAGGAGGTGGTGCAAATGGGGAAGGACTTCAGATATTTTTGGGGGGAGATCCTTAATTTTGTCAAGTTATAAAGAATCAGGTGCATAATAAAGGGCTCCCTGAGGAAATTTTGTACAATGTGGGCATATGCGAGAGCTGGACTTTCCAGATATACCTGAATGATTAAACATGTATTTTAGGGACGTTAAATTGTAATGTGACAGGTGGTTGTTCGACCAACAACTGTTGTATCATGTTTTAATGTTTTATGTTACTTTTATCATTATACACATAAATATACATTTTTTCTGGGGTTTTTTATTACAATTTTTTTTGTCTTGGTCTGGGTACTGATTTGATTTGTAGGATTTGTCAAGTTCTGACTTGGTTTTGTATTGTTTCTATTTTATTTACTACTTAGGCTTTTCTTTCATCTCCACTGGATTGACCAATTATTTCTATCTTTTTTTAACTTTGAAAAATCAATAAACATATTGTGGGGGGAAAAAAGGGATTTCTTAAGCACTCGGGTGGGAGGTGTGTTTTTGTTTTATTTTGCCTTAGGGGAGGGACATTTAACTTTAAATGGTCATATTTTGTATTTATTTTTAAATACCCTCAGAATCCCAAAACCCGTAGGTGTGTTTGAAAGGCATATTTTCTTTAAAAAAATCTCCAAAATCACTACATTTATCGGCCAGACACACTGTTAAATATAGTGAATTATTTTGGGAGGGTCATGCTTTTTACACTGTGAGAAAATATTTTCAAGAGGTGAAAGTGAAGCCAAGCTATGTGGCAGCACAGAGTGCAGTGTAGTGGTTAGTTAACGCTCATATTTTGCATTATAATCACAGTTTGAGCTTGATTCCCACCTAGCGCGTCCTTGAAAGCATTCATACCCCCCACAGCACTCATCCATTCTCATTCTGCTCACTCCTTCACATTTATTCACCCATTACTGGCAAATACATCCAGCAAACAATTTCAGAGCATGCTCCCATCCCAGAAGAGGGTCTTATCACACAGATACTTTGTGCATCAGCTTTTAGCTTTATCACAAGATGAAGAGACTCCAGCACAAATCAGTTGACATTAAAGAACAAAGAGTTTCAAATTGGATGAAATTTGTTGTCTTGTCTTTTACACAAGTCTATACAGTGCATTTATTTAAGTTTCACTCACTATTTTCCTTCCAGTGAGAGGAATGCACATGCAAAGTTCAAGTTTATAATGAAAAACAGTGCAAAATATACCTCTGCACTGATGCAAGCATGCATTTGCTTGCATATTGCAGGAAAAAAAAAAAATTCAAGTCTGGTGCACATTGTCCATCACTCTGAATGCATTTGCGGTCAGCGGTAAAGAGCAGCTTGACTTAGCCAGTCTTTCTTGGCAAGTGTTTTGCCTTCACTTGCACATGAAGCATTAGTCTTGACTGTTGGTCAGATGTGGGTTGTGTGTGAACTCACCAGTGTTAAAGAGAACAAAACCAAAATTGACTCATGAAAGGGAAAAGGGCTTCATCTGATGCTAATGAAAGTTTTTCCTCTCTCCTTTTAATAATTGTTGCTTTCCCTTGAACTCTCTATTAACATCTCCCCACATTCATGGATAAAAGCATGTCTGGAAAATAGATAAATTTAGATTGATTGTGCACTCAATTTGACAAAACTCTTTGATCTAATAATCTATGAATATTTCATTCAAGCAGTCTTTTGGGCAATACAGCAGAGCCACAGGATGTAGAAAATGTCTCAGGGTCATGATATCACATCCACTGTACGCCAAGACCTTCATGATAAAAGGCAGAGGTCAAAGATGAGCACTAATGGCAGATGACATTTCAACTCCCAATGTCATTCAACTGCCGCGACAAGACAAATTCATCCAAACCAGGTCAGGAAAGTATCTGCTACACCATCACAGAAAAACCACGGTAGGAAATCTTTTTTATTTTTTTTCTCATTTTATAAGCAGTGTACGTGAATTATGTAGCTTTCTAATTTTAAAATCAACTCTTGTAAATGCATGAAGTGAATAATTAAGTGTAATTATGAGCAAAAAACATTACATTGGGGAATGCTTTATTTTCTGGCTCCTTTATTTCCTAGTAAACAGTAAACTGTAATGTGGCTCTAAGAGCCATGTGACTCAGAGTTAAGGGTTGCTTTGTGTTAAAACAAGAAAAAATGTTTTATTCATCGCTATTCAAATGTCATTTTTTATGCAAAAACATTTCATGAATATCAGAAATATCAGAATTTGCCTCTAAATAATTTTAATTATTCGATTTATTAAATTGATTAATGTGAAACACTTGGCATTCCAGTCTGCATGTAAATGTATTATCATTTTCTTTTTTCTAGATCTCTTTTGTGAACTTCTTTTTATTCTTTAATTTATTTCACTTTATTTTATTTGATTTTTTTTATTGTATTTTATTGTGCTAGGTACACTCATGGGCTGTGCCCTAATATAATCTGGATTGAATTAAAAAAAATCTGCATTGAGGACATTTCCTTTCAAAACTTAAACGCATTTTCCGGATAATAATTAACTATCAATTTCCAGACTTTTAGAGTTTTTAAGATGGAACAAGACAAGACAAGACAAGACAGAAGTTAGTAAGCAACAGAAAAAATAAGGCACGGCCCAATAAATGCAAAGCGTATACAAAAGTAGGGCTGCTTATTTACATGTTTGTACAGTGTCAAATCTGAGGTACAGTGTGGTATTAGTACCTCTACTCAAATAAAGCATCAGAATAATTCCTTCTCAAGTTCTCTCAAGGACACTGCCAAGTAAATTAATAGGAAATCAGGAGTTTACAGAACCTTGAAATAAACTTTTATGCCATTCTGTTGTTGCCCACACAATCATCAACGTTCACAAATAAACCAGGAGCATCGTGGGAGGCTCTTGGTACAACTCCGAAATAAAAAAACACATTTGTAGTAAACTAATACTCAAGAATACAAACCAGGCTGTGTGTGATTTGTTGAGCGTTAGTTTATTACAGTGTCACGGGTGCAGCTGACACATGCAGAACTGTAGGATTGTGTGTTATTGTCATTTTCACACATCCTGGTGTATTACAGGGTCAACAGTTGGACATGCTGCTGATAATGACCAAAATGTGATTAGCAAAGTGTGCATGAAGAAGTCGATTTTGAGAAGTACCAGCACATAAAGACAGATTTGATTATAATCCTTGTCAGGTAGAGCTCATATCTCCCCCTCCTACAGCAATCACAGCCATCTGGGCTGGAAAATAGATTGATGGCTACAGAGCATAAACAAGCCTGCTGGCAGCCAGCCACCAGCCATCAGGCTGAACTTGGCGTGCAGAGACGATTCCTTCACTTTATACCTATAACCCCCCCAGTTCTTATCACTTCACAGCTTGTGGCCTAATTGACTTCAGGCTTACACGTATGTGGGCTAAACTTCGAATCTGCTGCGGATATTACTCACCCAGACAGCACTGTGTTACAGAACAAGTACCAGCATATAATATGAAGTTAAGAAACTCCTGTATATGTTGTAGAACTCATTTTTAACTTTTCACTTTTTCACTAGTCTCCACCAAGCGGGAACCTATATAATTAAACAGATTTTATAACAAAACAAAATTAAGCTGCAGTTCTTCTAAATGACCACTTGAGGATGGCTCAAAGAGTGAGTCAATCTCTGAAAACCACCATGTTAAAATGCTCAAATTTGCAGCAGAAATAAAAATATTTACAGCCTAGCTAACTTCAACATCATGTCAACTGTACTGTACTGTATAATTTTCATATAACTCACCCATTATATTTTTTGAAGCTTAACGCTACCCTTAATCTAGGGCAGGGCCCCTTGAGTGACAGGCTGTCTGCGAGGTGTCGCTATGGCTTATGGCTTAACAATGAGTCAGATCCAGCCATCACTCCTCCACAGCTTCAACCTCCAAATATGGTCACTTCTTGCTCCAAAAAAAAAAAGATGCCAACGCAGGAAATGCCAAACTCAAGGCTTCAAAACAGCAGTCCACAGTCTATGGTTTCAACCAAACTCTTGCCAATGAACACAAGTGGGGATTGCAACTCGAAGTGTGTAAATTTGCCATAGTAACTTAAAACACTAATAACGTTACCACCAGCAACATATACCAGCTAATTATAAAGGCACTTGTTTAGCACTTTGCTAGTGGTTCGACCACTCAAAGTGCTTTCACACTACAAGTGAC
Organism: Plectropomus leopardus; assembly: GCF_026936395.1. Classification (NCBI taxonomy): domain Eukaryota; kingdom Metazoa; phylum Chordata; class Actinopteri; order Perciformes; family Serranidae; genus Plectropomus; species Plectropomus leopardus. The sequence continues at coordinate 16,053,703 of NC_142189.1, read as the reverse complement.
GTTCACTCCTTCACACACACATTCGCACACTCACACACTGTTGGTCAAGGCTACCATGGGTCCCACATGCTACTCAGTTTTTGAAACACTCAAAGGCAATAGTTTTAATAGTTATCTGGAGCAATTTGGGGTGCGGTATCTTGCCCAAAGATACTTCTACATGTAGACTGGAGGAGCTGCAGATGTGGATGACCGGCTCTATTTCCTGCACCAGAGCTACCCTCGTTTCAACCATGGACTGAGTCGAGCACGTCTTTACCCAAGTCCATTATGTAAGTTTGCCATAATGTTACAAACTTAGCCTTTAACGCTACAGCCTAACATTACTAACCTCAAAATACATCAGCTAATTTAATCAATGCTCTATTTCATAATCATGGTGGTTAAAGCAAGCAACTCCATACACCAATTAGCAAATAAATATTTTAGAGTGGGCCGCTTTAAGTGGCAGACTGTCTGTTGAAATTATCTGCAGTTTCTCAGTCAGATCCACGTCCACAGAGCCAGCCTCTGGCCCGAAAACGGTCACTTTCGGCTCTAAAAGAACAAGAACTCTAAGCTCCCAAACGGCAGTCCACAAACCATTGTGTGTTGTAATGGTGGCTACATCCCATAATATTCACAGTCTATGTTCTCCTCTAGTTCTCAGCTGTACTTTGACTGCTGTAACTTTTGGCAAATGTATAAATATTCTTTCAGGGTGTTTCAAAATTAACATTTTTCTTTTCTTTCATTGATTTGTTTCTAGCATCACGATATGCATTTATTTCATATCCAACCTTCAAGTAACAACAGTGAAGCCCTGCAGAAAACTATTTGTCTGCATCTTGACAAGAACAATTATCAATCTTATTCCTGATTCACAAGCTGAGAAGATTATAAAAGCTGCACCGTGTCTTTGTAAGCATTTCAGGTGCATCACCATGGAGACACTGCTGCGCCACAACTGAACAAGGTCATCTGGCTTACTCGAGTTTGTGTGCTTTTTGTGTGTGTATGTCTTTAACTCTGCAGAGACTGTGAGACAGTACAAAAGAAGTAATCCACAGTTGGTTTGATGATGGCATATTGAATGTGTCATGTTCAGGTTCTGTTATTATTCAGGTCTATCATCACTTCAGGATTGTTATGATCCCTCAGGCTACATTTTTCTTTGCTTATTGATGCAGGGTGCCAGTTGGTAGCACTCATTTTAGGGACACACAACAGTGACGGATCAAATTATTATGATTTTCCGTTGTATCAGGCTGTGTGATATGTGTTTCATCAAAGGGTCACTATTAGAGGTCATGGTGACACAGTGCTTAAAAAACTTGCTCGAATAGAAATGTAATATGTCAGTGAAAACTTCTCAGGGGAAAACTTATAAATCTCTTGCAGCGGTTTGCATTTATATTGTTCTTCTTTCCACATGACATTTACATTTAAAAGATAATGCGGGTGATATTTTACTTTTGTTACGGTCAACAAATCTCTTGAGAAAAACAAAACAAAATCAACAAAGCAATCATTTTTTCTCTCAATACTTTACAACTTGTCTTTGGCTCTCATAGCCTACCCACTTTCATTTTTAAAGATGCTATAACCGATTTCAAACTCACAATAGATGAAATCAGCAGTTCAAATCTGCTTGCATTGGAAAAACCTTATTTGGGCTTCAATTTTGACAAAAATCACCAAATAAACTTTTGTATATTGTATTGTGTGTCGGAGAGAAAACTAGACTTCAGCACCTCCTCTTGGAACTATTTTCAGGCTTTAGAAAATCTGTACCGTGAAGGGAGACTTTGGCCAATCACAGGTCATTTCAGAGAGGGAGTATTGGCTGTTTTTCAAATGTAGATGGTCGAGCACGTCCCTTTAGATGGTGAAAGCCTGATTCAATGGCAGAGCGTCCTGCACACACAAAAGCTATTCTTGCATTGGCAACGCCTGCCTACACTGCAAAGCAACCCAAAAAAGGGAGACGGACTTATTAAAAGAGACAATAAATGAAACAATACATCTTAATATCAGTGAAGCTTTTTGGGGATGGAAAAAAGTTGCAATAGTTTAGCCCTCTGCTAGCATACTAGGAAAACAATGAGATTCGAGAGCTCCTTACCCTCCGAGCAGAGGACACAATCAGTAGCCATATAACAAAGAAGGTAAATGACTGTGATTGACATGTTATGCCTTTGTTACTGTTTTTAAAATGCTGTTGATACATATATTATATGTCACGCTAGAGGTGGACGCTTGTGTGTTTAACATCACACCTGTCATGCCTCCTTTGATGGCGGGATGCTGTGATGCAGTGTATAATCACACACTGGAGCAGAATGATGCCGCCATGGTTTGGTTCTGTGTAAATGTGCAGGGGCAGTATAAAAGGGGGACTTTGAGGCACTGTAGCGCCATCTCTGTGTAAAAGCAGCTTAGCTAGAGCCTCAAATCACAGTGTGTCCTCCACCTCACTCCCTGTCACTATACAGGGCACCGCACGGGGAGGAGAGTGGCCAGCAGACTTAGAGACAAACCCCCGGTCAGCGGACACAGCAACCTAAATCCAGCCAGCCCAAACCACAGGTTAGCCCTGTCGCTGCTGCTGGCTAAATGCCCGCCGTGACACCTGGCAGCGAGGGGAGGGGGGGGTTGTTCACTCTCATCGCTCAATATAATTTTTTCATTGAGGAGGCTCTTAAAACGCACAACACATGACCAGCTCAGCAGCAAGGAAGACACAGTAAGAGACTAACTGGTAAACATAGCAGTGCATTTCGCAGCTTAAATATTTTTCTCTTGACTCAAGACCAAAACAGAACTAAACAAAGGGTTAATACTGGACTTACAGTCACCAGTCAGACAAAACATCAAATATGGCTACCAAGTGGCCATAAAAAAGGTTTTAAGAAATGTAGCAAACATTATGCAAACATGAGTAAAATTGTGTGTTTGTTGAGTATTTTCAGCCACAGATTTGATGCAAAAGTAAGTATTTATTTAGCCCTGCAACACAGAGTATTGAGATATATTAGTTTTGGGTACACGGTCAATACTTGGTTGAGTTGGTTTATCATGGTGTTCACTGACAATAAAAAAAATGTTATATATGTCACCAGTCTTTAATTAATTTCTTTGTTATAACTCACAAAATCTGCCTCTCAAACATAAATACACAGTGGTCCTGTTTCTGCAGGTCGTTTCAGACTCTGCAGAATATGAGTCATGTTAGGATGCATGTGTTATATCAGTTTTGGCTCAGCAGTTTCACCCAGTTTGGGGTTCATGCAGGTTCAACCCTCATCAGTCTCTCTCAAATGCATGTTTGTGGATGAGGTCAAAGGTCATGACCACCAGAGTCGGGAGTTCATTGTTAAGTCCAGATTGATTAATGATGTGTCACGCGACAACACCTGTTCCAACGATGAAATCAGCATTTTATCCACTCCACTTTCTATTGATTCCCAATGTCAGATTTACGAAATTTGTCACTTTCTGTGCATTTCACAGCTTGCTGTTCTAAGCGCGCGTGTGTGTGTGTGTGTGTGTGTGTGTGTGTGTGTGAGAGAGTAAGTGAGAGAGAGTGAGTGTTTGGAGGTCTGTGGTGTCAGAGAAGGTGTCTAAATTATTTCTTTGATGTACGAGCTGTGGGAGCTTGGGGCAGACAGCTTAATATTACATTATTAAAGCCGGCAGGTTTTGGTTATAATCATTAGAAGAAGGAATTCATTTGAAGTCTTAATGCATGCTGTAAATGTATTAGCAGTGATTTGTTCTTCGTCTTGTCTTTAAGGTGTCATAACTGCCCAAACAGCCATCTGGATCTATTCTAAAAGGCTTACATCAACAGTGTTCACAAAATAACAGCTAAAGGTTTGTCTGTCATTTTTATAAAAAATGTGTGTCATGATACATGCTGCATCAATGTTTCTATTTGTATCAAAATCACATTTCAGTCATTCCCAGAGTTTTTTTGTGTCTGCAAAATATGAACCAACAGAGATTACAAAAGAATGACCTCCAAAAAGAGGACACCTATCTTTCAGTCCTGGAAAACAGCCTCAGTGTTGTTGGAAAAAGATAAATACATGGGCAGCTGGAAACAGAGTGGCAGGAGGTTGGATGTAATGGCTGAATTAAATAGAGTTTGAAAGCATCACCATTTTGTTCTGTTTGTGTATCTTTTGTTTTGTAAGTTGTTTTACCTTGAAGCTGAAAGCAAAAAAGAAAAGCGAAACAGCATCCTAAAAATGCAAAAAATGCCAGCAATTGTCAGGGAAAAAAACAAACAAACAAGACAAAACAAACCCCACAAGGCTGTTCATTCAACATTACAAAGAACATGATTTTTCTGTAATACAGACTGCGACAGGCTCAGATTGAGAGGTTCATTTTGAAGGGTAGTTAGACTGTGATCATTAAAGGGACAGTTCTGCACTATTTTAAAAATACATATTTGTCCTCTTACCTGTAGTGCTATTTAACTGCAATCTACATTGTTTTGGTGTGAGTTGCTGAGAGTCGTAGGTAGCGGCAGTAGAGATGTCTGCTTTCCCTTGAATATAATTAAAGTAGACTACTCAGCTTGTGGTCCTCAAAGCGCCCCAAGAAAAAAAAAAAAAAAAAAAAAATTGAAAAACTCAACAGCAATGTCTCTTTCGGAAATCATGACCTGGTCGCTCAAGATAATCAACACACTTTGTATATGCCAATGCATTATTTGGTGCTTTTTAGAACCACAAGCTGAGTGCCATCTAGTCCCATTATATTTGAGAGAGGCAGGCATCTCTGTGGCCGATATCTTCAAGAGCTCCATCTCTGATGTGACTGATTAATTTAAAAACTTTTACATTTTATCTCAATCACTTTATTTAAAAAAACACACAAACAACCCCAATATTATTTGGCAGTGGACACATTAGAAAGAATAAATCATAAGGTTTCTGTCCATATTTTCTTTTTTAAAGATTATTTTTGTATTTTTTTGCATTTGACAGGACACTTACAGTGTGAAAGGGGGAGAGAGAGGGGATGACATGCAGCAAAGGCCTGAGTTTGAAACTGAACTTGCAGCGCTGCAGCAGGGATAAGTCTTTGTACATGGGGAACCAGCTTTACCAGGTGAGTTACCAGGTGCCCCATTTTTTTCATTCTTGTATTATAAAAACTCATTCTTGTCTGATTACGCTAATTTATTTGTTTTTATGATTACGTATCCTGATTGTATGCAATTCGTTATGACCAAACCTTGTGTGCAACAGTGTTAGACAAATGGATGAATTCAAACTATAATATGCAATAGTGTTATCACCTATGTACATTTTATATTAATAGTTCAAATACTAATTGTCTACACATACAAACCAACATAATGTTTGCTTTACAACAAAAAATTATGACAGGGTTGCGCATCATTTCCTGACTTTTCACAGATCCATATTTAATACAGGAAGACTACAAAGAAAATGCTGTGAAAAAAATACTACTAGAACAAAGTAGATATAAATAAATATAATACAATAAATGAGCCAAGAAGAAAACAGTTACAAAGCTGAGGGTCTTCATTGGACACATTTTTTTAATCAAGCTGTTATAACTTTTTTTTAGATAATCAGTGATTAACAAAAGGCAGGAAACATTTTTCACAATAGGCTCCATATCTGACACTGCTGCTTGTCATTTTAATCAGGCTTTGAACGGCACCCCGCGGTGAGTAACCCTGTCTTCGCATCCTGTCTGATGACTGTCTGATTGTTTAAGGCTCAGTCTTTGATAGTAATCAAACAGCTGTTGAGCTTTGTGTAAAATTACAGCTGCAGTAACTCACATTTGAATTATTATTGTATTTATCTTCATCGGACTGCTGCAGGTAATCTGGTGCAACTGAAACATCATTATTAAACACTTAAAGTCATTATAATACTGACTATTTTATAATTACATAGCTGAATTTCTTGAAGGGGTCAAATGTATATGTATGCATATTCAGTTAATACATGTAAAGCGAGACTCAATACCAGTGTGTGTGGAGTGCATATTAACCACTGTTTGATTATTGATTTGTGTTGTGGATGCACAACAGGCTGGGGAATAATAATGAGATTAATTTCTAAGTTGAAACACAATATCGGACATATCAGACCGTGTTTAATCTCCATCAAACATAACTTCAAAACAAATGGAAAATCCTTGCGAGAAGAAGGATTAGCTTCTTGTGACACTATCTTATACAAAATCAAATTAGACAAAAGTAATTTCATGAGCGCACATTATCTCACTCATGCAAAGATTTCATTTCTTAGCTTCAGAAATGAAGCCTGCAGGCTGTGTGGCAGAGGCAGGATATATTAGAAATAAAGGTAAATCAAATCTTTGCAGAGTGAAATTAATTTTTTTTTTTACTACTGAACTCATCCAAACATAGATGTAGATTTCAAATAGGACACAGGGGACACACACCGCTCAATATTTAGAACGTTTGTCCCCCACCTAAAAAAACTTTAACCTGTTTTGAACCCCCGTCCATTCCAACAAACATCGGCTGTCTAGATCATAGATTTGAATAATGCCTGGATACTGGACAAAAGATGGCGCCTATTCATGCCAATGGAGCTGCTCACCTGGCACATATGCCAATAAAGTTTTTAAGCTTTCGGGTTTCTTTCTGCAGGATGCAGCCAACTGAATATGCACTGCAGTGTTTCTCCTGATAGCCCCCCTCGCACGTTCCTGCTCAGCTTTCATATTGTGACGACATCATATAGTTTTAATTGCTTTTCTCAGCTTGAATACAATTTTAGAAATATAACAATATAACAATTGATATGAGTTAATCATTCATGAAAAAAGAAATGGGCAGAAAAATAAACATATAATAAAGTATCCTAATAAAAAAAGTTGCTAATGATTCATGAATGATGCGTTCTGAATGGTTTAAAGTAGAAGAGGGCTTTTATTTTGTCAAAAAAGACATTTACATCATGAATTGATGCAGAAAAGGCACAAACTGGTGCATAAAAAAATCACCAGAATGCAGAAATTAAGTGCTACAAATTTCAGTCTCCCCCTTCAACACTGAAATAGGACCTATGCCCTTGTACTTAAATGTAAATCACATGCACCACTGAGCCGAGCAGAGGAGCTTAATAAATGACAATTGGGTCAAAATACAAACTACTATAAGTGTAATGTTGTATTTTATAATACATCCCCAAATGTCTTTTTTTCTCCTTAGGTCCACTACCTTATATAAAAGATCATTCCAAAGAATTTTTAAAAATAAACGAGTGTCAGAAAAGGATACACAGAGCTGGTGCAACACATCGACCATCAGAGCAGCAACACACCACTGTGTCTGTTGTAGTACAATAAATCCAGTTGTGTCAGCTGGGGCTTAATTTTTTGAATGCTTTAAGTATCATTCACACACAACAGGTCACCAGAGTCTGAAAGGAATACTAAGCATGTTCATTATTCAGGAGTAGCTATGAATCTGAGAGAGCTGTGGCAATCACATTAGCCGATAAACACAGAGGACAAGGAAGACGCCTACGAGTTCCCGTGGGAGAGCTTCCAATTAACACTCAAGCTTTCTCCGTGACATGACGGCAGGCTCAAGGATGTGAAGAGATGGAAGGATAGGCACACACACAGAGGGAAACATTCATTTCTAAAGGTGAAGTATATGAACTATGCGAATGTTATGGTATCTAAAGTGCAAAATGAATGCACCAAGGACACTGTGAGTTAATCTTTCCTTTGAAATAAATAAGAATATTTACTTCAATTTAATAACCTTTACTTATTTATTTTTCAAGGTGTTTTTTATCTCCACTCTTTAGCCTTGCTAGCAGCATGGCTCTAGGGACGGCAGTGTCTGCCATAAAATATCTTAACTATTGGGTGGACTGCCATGACATTTTGTACATTCATTCATTTGCACATTTTTTTTTAACTCGATTGCTCCTCTAGCACCATCATCAGGTTGACATTTGTGGTTTCAAGTTCCATTAAATTCTATAAACACATATGAATATGTTATAACCCCTCAGGGTAGTTTGTTTTAAATTTGACAATTTATTAAAGGGATGCTTTGCTGATTTTCAATCAGCTCTGTATAATAACAATGTGGGTAGTATGTGTAAGTTAACTATGGCAAACTTCCCTCCATCACCCAGATCTCCCTGCTCCTCTTTCTCTCTGGTGCTGTTGCTCAACTTCAGATTGTACTTCAGCATTTTCATATACGCCCGCCCACCACCGACACAAAAAGTATAAAAGCAGATCAAGAGTGAAAGCTGCCCTTCTACTTCTTGCTTTTTTTAAATGCTGGCCAAACTCAGTTTAAAGAAAAAATAGAGCTGATATAAACAGTGCCGATCAAACTATAAAACTAAGCAGCGCTGATCAAATATGAACCAAGATTCTGTTACTACATTGCCAATTCAATCCTTTAAGGCTTTCAGAAACATAGTGCACTGTTTAACTGTGATTCAAGATCGTTTTGTTGCAAGCCAGCTGCCATATTGTATCCTGTGGAAAAATGGACAAGCTCACATTAAGTCGCCCACCAATGGGAGCATTTATTGGTCCATTGGGGTGAAGTGCATTCTGGTAGTTGTAGGTTTTTTACCTCTTCAGCAAAAGTGAATGCTACAGCCCTTTTCCTCTGTTTTCTCTAGTCATGTAGCACCAATTTAAAAAAATATTTGTGTCTTTCTATTGCATAAACGGCCTAGTTTTATGAAAAGACCATCTTTCCAGAAGTGCAATACTTCTTTAACTTTAAAAGCCTTCACAGGGGTGCCTGGTAGCTCAGCATGTAAAGCGGGCGCGCCATGTTCAGAGGCAATATCCTTGCTGCAGTGGCTGCTGGTTCGTTTCTAACTTGTGGCCCTCTGCTGCATGTCATCCCTTCTATCTCCCCTTTTGTGGTAACTTTGTCCTATTAAATTAAGGCAACAATACAAAAATTTTTTTTTAAAAAAAGCCTTTACATACTGGAGGCAAATCTGCATCAAAAGTATTCAAACCGGCAGCAATGCAAATATGTGACAGTTGCAACAGGTTCACCATTATCATGACGCTGTGACGTGACATCTGCTCTGTGCAAAATGATCAGCTGATGCCTTTATTCATGGTGCACAGCTCGGAAAAATCTACCTTGTTCTGCAAATAAATTAAGTTACTTTTTCGCAGCATAAGCTAATATTTCTGTCTGAAAGTCCTCATGACAACAGTTCAACAATATGTGGATATGTGACTTTAAGCCTATTCAGCATCAGCATGTTGGCATTGTTGTGATCACGTTGGCATTAGCTGAAAGCATCACTGCTCGCATGGCTGTAGACTTTTGTCTTGTTACTATGAACACTGTCTTGCAAACAAATACAGGCAATCGCTGTGAAATTACTTCTGTGGCAAATATTAGAAACAAAGTCTATTGCAAGGTTGTAATTTTCATCATCATGTGAGTAACATAAAGTGATACAATAAGAGAATAAGAATAATGAATTGCAGCTTCATCTAATAAACAGCAGCTCCTCTTGTGGTTTTGCCTTCAAAAACGGACTCACGGTGGGCAGTTTCATTCTGACGCAGCAGTTTCCCTCCTGCCTCTTCAAAAGACTTGGAACTGACATTTCTCTTGTGTTGTTCAGACCTTTTCTGCTTTTAGAAACAAAAACTGATCCCTAATTGATCCCTCAGTTCTCTTAACAGACTTCTGCCCCCCCCAGCCGCCTGACATCACCCGAGTCTATGTTTTATTTAAACGGTTTCAGCTTGTAGCAATTATCAGAGCTGGGAGATCCTCTGAGGACAAGGAGGTGTTTCTTCTCTCCTTTGGAGCAGAAAACCGAAATTACTCCTGCCCCCTCAGGAGCTCACCGAGTGAATTTTGAAAACTACAAATTAAGCATACAGTGAACCAAGGAGAGTATCAACCTTTCAGATGCAATACATGTGGGTCGTATGAAAAACAGGCTAAGCTTTGGCCTGTTTTCCACAATCAATGTGTCAACTGTCGCTGGGCTTAGCAGTTGTTTTCAACAAGGCTACTCCTTTTCAAGCTTCTTCTTTCTTAATTTTTAACTTTCTTATCCTCTGTGTACGTGTGAGGAATAAAGAATTTCAGCTTTCTCACCAGAGCTACCCTTTCTTATCAATACACTGACTTATTTGTTGCTGTAATCATAAAAGATCATCCAGCACAACAACTCAGTGGGACTTAATAACTACACTTCACCTCCACTTTGCACACACCCCGCTGATTGCGGCTCCTCTGTGGTTGGAGGGACTACTCGTACTCCCACTGTTCAACACGCTGCCCACAAAGGATGATGTTATGGGTGCAGACAGCAGCCTTTTCAGCGTGTCAAACAAAGAAAGGGCACTGCTACGGCTGCACTGCCTCTGAAGCAGCGAGGGCAGCTGCGCGGGCAGACAAGAAAATATGCAGACTGAAGACAGGAAAAACTGTGTTCAAACAACGATATAGGTTTTGTATTTTGGAGACATTTCATTTTGATGTTGTTGCATTTTGTGAGCGTCACTATGCAATCTCGTTTCCTGTATCTTCTGTTCAATTTTGTGCTCCTTCTGTAAAGCAATAATGGCTTTCGGGGCATGTGCAGACTATCAAGTTCTGCTTCTATCCATTACAAACAAATCACTTCCTGTCTGCTGCAACCCAAGATGAGAAAATGTGTCACTATTTGTGTGCCAGAGGATTCTTTTTCCTTAAAAGGGTGTAAGAAACAGCAAATGTGAAAGCTTCAGTTTAATGGAAATTATTTGAAGCAGTGATAAACTGTATAATTTAAATCTGTGATACAAAAACACAAATGTAAAATGTGGATTATGTTTATAGAATTTAAATGCATGAGCTCTGAATGTGTAAAAAATGTTGTTTTTGTGGGTTTACAGTATTTACAGACCAGGCTGAAGCTCTGTTCCATCATGAGCCAACACAAAAACATGAACAAATGTCGTACATCGCCATCCCACCCCCACTCCACTGCCTGAAGATGCAGGACGACTTGATAAACCGAGGTGTTAATGTATTCCAGCTCGGAAAACGGAGAGGCACACTGTGTGCACTGATGTGACATTAATGACAGAAACAGGACTGTCAAGTTTCACATGCACCCACACACACGCATGCACAGTCACATTTCAGAGACCCGCGGGTGATATTTTCCAACAACCAAGCAGCTTGCTGTGTGATATCGAACACTGCAGGCTGGATTTTCAGGAGACTCCTCTAAGGGTGCATTTTGTTTGATAGTGATGCTGACAGGACAGAGCAAGCACGACTGACACGTTGTCAGTTTCTTTCAGTCAGCTGGAACCTCATGTTTAAAATCAGGCTCATCAATGACTTGTCAGGGTTTGCATTCGTCTGTTGGAGAGAAAATGAACTAGTTTAGTTGAGGCTTATATGGAAGCCCATTTATTCCAAAAAAGGAAAAAAAAAATAATGACAAGGTAGTCATTAACAAAATTCAAATGCGCACAGCATGTCAAAATGTTTGATTACTAAGTGACATAAAAAGTCAAAATTTTGATATAACATGATACAATTTGGAGAACCTACCAATCACGTTTAAGTCTAAGTTTACACCAAACAACAAGCACAATCAGATAATTATGCTGAAAACAAGCTATTTCTACCATTTCACTCATGAAAACAAGCAAGATGGTGCCTGTCACTTTCCTCCCACTAATCACTGTCATTTCTAAAATGGGCACAAAGCACTCGAGGCGAACGCAAACAAACTTAAGTCTGCAATAGGCTACTTGAAAGGAAAATAATCTTCATGCACTTAAGTCAATGTCCTCAATTGTTCTCCAACAAAAAAAAAAAAGATTTTTCACCCCAATTCTCTCACACTGATTTGGTAAATCAAAATATTTATTTTACCATTAGCTTTTTTTTATTTTCATCTTGACTAACTTTTTCTGGTCCATAGATGTTGACTGGATTAAAGGCACAAACACATTAGTATGTAGACCACACTCTGCACCGTGGCCACAGAAACACGCCACCACACACCCAAGCAGAGTCTGTTGTTTGTTTCATCTCCCATTTCAGAGACATGCTGTCATCAGGAGCACATCCATTCACTGTGGCTGTCAAACCAGCCTTCCTGTGGGGCGTCCTGCTGCTGTGACGCCTGCATGCATACATCACAACTCATGCATCACTCCGCCTGGGTGTGATGACTAGTGGCTCAACCTAAAATATCTACGCTGATATTTGGATATTGAGCGCCTCTTCACATACAGTATGCATCATGAGCTCAAAGTGTCATGGGAGGTTTTATTTGTTGCATCACGCAGTGGATGCTTTTAGTTTTGCCTCTGGTGCCGCTGGTATTCATCCTCCTCTGAGCTGATGTGAGTTTTATCAGAAGCACCTCTATTTCATCATCAGAAATGATTCTTGTTGTAAATTAAAATCAACATTCATGGGGTTCATCAGGTAGAGTGTGCGTCCCATATGCCTGAGGCTTCTGGTTCGAGTCCGGTCTGTGGCCCTTTTGCTGCGTGTCATTCTCCCCTCTCTCTCCCACCTCTCCTGTCTCTTTGTAACTGTCCTATGAATAAAGGGAAAATGCCCCAAAAAATAATCTTTAAAAAATCAAATAAAATCAACATTCACATCAAAAAATGTAAAGTTTTGTGGGATCACAGGCCAACACGTGCAGCCAAAACCATGCGTAATCATGTGAAAATAAACATGCTCTTGGGGAAAATCCCTCAATAAGACAATGGAGTGACACATGGGTGCCTCCCTTCGATGTCACTTAATTGATACACAATGGAGAGTGTCAGCGTCATCGGCGGGGCGTGAAGTAAGCTGACAGACAGGCCATGTCAGATGTCAGCTTGCTGTGCGCTGTTCAACATGTCTCCTCCTGTGACTGACAACCACCCCCAATTAACCTCCAACTCAAAATACAGACAGAAAACATACACAAGTACACCTGCTCTCACTCTCTTACTCTCTCACACTCACACAGTCGCTGTGTGTGTGACAGCTGTGGAGCTTCGTCTTTATTCATTCGGCACTAATTGACCTTGTTTCACGGGGCTCTCAGCTCATCCTCGGCAAGGAAGAGCATTGTTTGCTCGCTGCCTGAGTACAGTCATCTGAGTGCTACAGGCAATAAATAAATTCATTAATAATACCCTCTAAATAATTGTCAAGATTTTATATTCATTCTCTATTCATTCAAAAGTTCAAGGTAAAACATAAAAGGCAGCAGAATACTGATTTATTTCCACAAATTAAATGCAGTGCAGTGTGCAGAAGGAGCCGTCTACCAAAGTATGTCACTCTGGGTCCCTCTAGTGTAGTAACAGACAGATGGGAGAAGGATTTTAGTCCAAACCTCCATTTACTGTGATTCAATACAGCACAGCACATTACAGGTTTTAATTTATCTTAACAAAGATAGACATAGTGTAGAAGCATTTTTTTTACATACAGCAAAAATATGCATGTATTTGTCTGGAATTGTGTTTTGTTATTTTTTGTTTTGTTTTTTTTGAACATGTTAAAGGATAATATTATTTGATTGCCCTATCCCTTTGCAAAGTTCCAGATTTCAATTTAACTGCATTTTATTGTCAGATGCAGTTTAATGGATGCCATGTAGTTATAGAGAACTGCAGCAATGAGTCTTAAAACAAGGTGACCAGTGACAAACTTGTGTTTCTTTGGCTAATCCATGGACAATTGCACCGTCAGTGGGGCCGCCTCTTTGCACGTATGAGCGAACATAGGTATAGCTCACATTAGCATACTCGCTAACTGTCCTCCAGTCTAGCTGCACCAATAGGTAATCAGCAAAAGTCAGTAAATGTTGTATATTTGCTAATGTTATTACATTTTACTTTTAATTTTTGGCATTTTAAATTTTTCATTCTAAATTTTTCACTGCTTTCCAGATTAACTTTTGTGCAGAGAAGATCGGGTTCACAGAATGTTTTCCATAACCAGCTTCCTCATAACTTTGGCATTATATTTCAACATTAATTTACATGCAGAACAGGTTTTACTTTATGATAGCAAATGTATTATTATAATTAAATACATGCAATTGTACTTTACATTGCCTTTTAGTTATTTTCTTACCATTTATAAAGTGCGTCTCCGTGGCCTCCGTGGATGCTGCCATTGTTGTGTGACGTCGGATCACTGAAGTCGGGATACATGGATTTGCCGAGTTCACAGGTAGGAACTCCGACTTTCAGTGGCGTTCCATTGTACTTTTTCTTGTAAACTGGAATATTTCAACTCCCAAGTTGTCTGGAACGCAGCACGAAATAAGATCTGTGATTAAAACAGGCTTAAGGGACTTTACATCATAAATATGTCAGTAAATACACCAATTATGAATTTTTAAGCATTTGTGTCTTTTAAAAAAAGGCGGTTGCTAAGAAATGGTAAGACTTCAGAACATCATGACACAGCCTTTACAGCCTCGCTGTAGTCATGCAACCATGGTGTAGTTAATTTAGAGCCTAATGCATGGATGGATAACTAAACAGGTCTATAAGGTGCAGGGGCCCGAAGTGTCAGAGGCCACCATAGCCTTCACCTGCAAGATTTCACTGAAATAAACACCTAAACACCAGGAAAAGACTCAAAAAGACCACAAAGACATACAAAGGAACAGCAAAGATACACAAAAGAACTACAAAAGTGGCAAAACAAGCACAAAGAAACACAAAAGACACATAATGACTACAGAGAGAGACACTAAACCCACACAAAGTCTGTGTGTTTATCTTGTGCATATCTGTGCTCGGGGGCCCGGTGTCTTATAATCTGCACATTGTTCGCCACAGATCTTATTTTTTGCAATAATCCAAAATCCAGTGGAAAAAAAACTCCCATAGGCTTTTTGTCAAGAGAACCAGGGTGATGTTACCTCCTGGGTTGTCTGCAAAATCACATAATCTGTGCAGTTCTTTAGACTACTGCTTCAAAACAGTTTAACAGAAAAAGAAGTGACAGACTGAGTGTGATTCTGGCAGATAGCAATCCAGCTTCAAAGAGACTCTTTCAGAGACTGATGCTAATGAAGAAGGATGCTCACATACATTTACTCAATCTCTGATCTACAAAGTTTAGTGCATTTAAGGGGAAGAAGGAAGTTTTGCATTGAGTGAAGATTTAGAAAAGTACAAGCCAACATATAAGTCATAAAATGTTTAGAGGAGTGTTGTAGCAAGACCTTTATACTGGCTATCTGTTAATATATTACCTGGGCTCCCTTTTAGTTTGAAGTAGAATCGAGAGCGCAGCAGCAGGCCGCCACTCTCAGCGGTTCTTTGGTCACTATGAGGTGGTTGCAATCATCGGGATGGTTTTCATCCGTTGAAATAATATTCTAGAAAAGAACAAACAACGAGTGATTTTGTGATGCTTATTTTTGTAAGAGGACTGTGATGAAGGTGTCATCTGAAACACAAGCCTGTATAAACACAAAATATTTGCTTAGTTATAGGCTATAGTCTATTGATTTAAGTTAAACTTGGATAAATGTGGTTGCAGCCAGGTATACAAACACATTAATCATAAACATAATGACAAAAAGCAACAATGTAGACAGATAGCAAGAACAAACAGAACAAATGCGAGATCACTTTGAGGGAAGATGGTGCAAAACACAGCTGAATGTTGATTATATAAAGTGCTTAGGCATTGAGTTCAAATTGCGGCTACTAATTGCTGTGCAAACAAAAGAGACTTTGTGTATTTTTGCCCTCTGAGCAGGAACTCTGCATGTACAAAACATAAGATAATAAGACCGCATTAGGTGTAAAGACCAACCGTATTTCGCAGACAAACTCCTACACGCTGTCTAACTTGCAAAATAAATAAACTGATTGCGATGTTTGCTACTTGACCTTCATCAAGTAAACAGTGTTGCCACTAAGAGAGGCCCTCTTAAACAGGGAGTGGCTGTGAGTTTGCAACCAAACACTTCCAACATTTGCAAAATAATAGCAACACCTACAGTTTAACAGCATCACAAACCATGAGCCTACAGTTAAATAAAAAAAGTATTGTTTGCTTGCAGTGTGTGTTCGGGCCTCTGAGTAGCTACAGGCGACAAATAAATAGATAAAATGAATAAACCCTCTTGATAATTGTGATGATTGAGAGGGATTGAAGAATATCAGCTTTTGCCATCACACAGGAGATTAAGAGTCCACTGAACAGTCTACTGAACAGTTTGACGTTAAATAAAGTATTGTGATTTGTAGTGTTTGTTGTATGGTTTTGTTGGTTGGTTATATTGTGCTTTGTATTTTTGTATTTATGTGAAATAGTTGATGTCCTGGGACAAAAACCCAATTTCAGATTTTGCATTTGCTTTTGCATAATATGCATTTACAATAAAAATGAAAATATTTGTATCAATATTTAGAATTTGGAATATGACAAATTCCCAGCAAATTTTTTTTTTTTTTTTTTTTTTTTAGACAGTGAAGTGAAAAGTTAAAAATGAATAAAGAAAACAATAGCTCCCTGAGATTTTACAAAGTTAAAGTTCTTCCCATGCTGACACTTTCTTTGCACTTTTTAATTAATTATGTTATCGGCAGTCATTAAAATCAAATACTGATACAGATAATCTGCAAATTGCCAAATATCGGTCGATAATATAAACCACAACATATAAGTACAACTACTTCCTGTCCCGCCCACTGCGTAACGGTCTGAACGGGACGAAATGTCAGCAGGACAGCAGGTTTATTAAGGCCTCATGGAGACACCACAGCTGATGAAAGACATTTTGCAGCTGTGCATAGACAGACAGAAAGACGAGCTGCACAGTTTGAGTCGAGACATTTGGAGCCGACCTGAACTCGCTGGTAACGAGACGCACGCGCACGACAGGCTGGTGCGCTTCTTCTCTCAGGACCAAACATGGACGGTGGAAACTCACTACAAGTTACCGACCGCTTTCCGGGCCAGCTGGGGTCCGGTCGGTGGTGGCGGTGGTGGGGAGAGGGAGCCCGCGCTGAAGGTGCTGAACGTGGGGTTCCTGTGTGAGTACGACGCGCTTCCGGGTATCGGACACGCGTGCGGACACAATCTGATCGCAGAGGTGGGAGCTGCAGCCGCGGTGGGGCTGAAAGCTGCTGTCGAGAGTCAGACTGAGCTGCCTCAACCAGTGAAGGTAACCACGACCCGAAGGCTTCATAAACCCTTTGCAACCTGAGAAAATTGGTTGCACTTCTGAAAATAAAG
Organism: Plectropomus leopardus; assembly: GCF_026936395.1. Classification (NCBI taxonomy): domain Eukaryota; kingdom Metazoa; phylum Chordata; class Actinopteri; order Perciformes; family Serranidae; genus Plectropomus; species Plectropomus leopardus. The sequence continues at coordinate 16,036,446 of NC_142189.1, read as the reverse complement.
AAAATATAAAAGTAACTTAAAAATGGCAGTCATCCAAAAATTAGCAAAAAAGTAAAAGAAATTACCTAAAAATGAGAAGAAAAAAGGTTTAAATAATACAAATAAACAATCAAAAAACAAAACAGTGAAATGACTTGAAAAAGGCGCTTAAGTAATAATAATAATCCTGTATAAAGGTTATATAGTTAGTTTGGGGGATTTTTTTTCCTTTCTGAAACACTTCTTGCCAGGTTCATTGCCCTTTTCTCATGTTGTCATAAGAAAACAAATCAGTTTGAAGATGTGTGAATGTAGCACAAGAAAAGTCATGTTGATTCAGGTTTCAAACAACAGCCGTAAGTCAAAAAACTCCTCTGAAGAGTCATTTATTGACAAGATGTGACTCACCGAATATCAGACCAAGAAAATGTTTTAAATCTTAGAAAGTAATTGTATTCAATATAAATCAGGGATGTTTTTAGGATTTTAGGACATTGGGTCTTTTTTTTTTTTGAGAACAGGCTCTATTTTTATGCTTTTTTATTCACTCTGGCACCTTATTTAACCTTTTTTTTTTAACATTCCAGATTAGTTATGAATTTTGATGAGAAAAACATTAATAGTCATTAGTAATTAATATCAAGTAGAATCAGAATACTTTACCCCTGCTATCATTAAAAATGCATTGACTTGAGTTTGAAAAATTATTAAATATATGTATTAATGTTAGCAGTGGTGAAATATAACTATGCACCTATTCAAGTATAAGTATGAATGAGGTTTTTTTTCATTATTCTTGTTTTTGTAAAGCCTATATTTAGAGCTGGGGCTATTTATAAAATACTCAGGGTTGAAGCCTCGGACGCCCAGGCCTACATCGCCACTGACATAATTCTATTTTATTACAAAGAAGACCAGATGAGAACAAGTTGTGTTGATGCATCTTGGCTGCAAAGGGGTTTTCAGATATGAAGATAATCATATTTTGGGATTATTTTGTATTTCTTATATCTTTTTGCATCATTCCCAATGACATACTAAGAAATTCAGTCCATAAACAAGCTATATTTGCACCTCTAATAATTACACTACTCCTCTGAGTTGAAAACAGCAGAGTTATTTGATATTTGAAATTGATATTCTGATATCACTTTTACACCAAACACTTTTACACCAGATAACAGTTCTGGGAACTCCTGCAGAGGAGGATATAGGAGGAAAGATCGACCTGATCAAGGCAGGAGCCTTCGCTGACATCGATCTTGTCTTCATGGCTCACCCGGCTCAGCAAGATGCTTCATTCCTGCCCTGTGTCGCTCTCGATGAGTAAGTTCCTGTTCACAACAATTTGTTCTGCATCCTCTAGTCTCTATATTTCAGATAACCCTTAACCTGCTATGTTGGTGCGTTGCAGAATGTTAGTGAAGTACCACGGGAAAGCCTCTCATGCCTCTGCATATCCTTGGGAGGGAGTGAATGCCCTGGATGCTGCTGTGCTGGCCTATAACAACCTCTCTGCACTCAGACAGCAACTCAAACCAGACTGGAGGCTTCACGGTGAGCAACAGGCAGACACTGTGATCAACAGGGCTTGAAAGTCCATTTACTGTTTAAGTCGACATGCATGAGATGTCCTTAATGTGTTCACCTCAAAATCAGAAATACATATTTTTCCACTTACTTGTAGAGCACTTTATTAATCTAGATTGTTTTGGTGTGGAGTATTGGAGATATCGGCTGTAGAGACGTCTGCCTCCTCGAGAATGTAAAGGAACAAGATGGTAATTCGCTTGTGGTGCTCAAAGCACCATACATACATTTTAGCACACAACAGTCAAGAAAATAAAATAAAATAATAATAAAAAAAAAAAAAACAATGTAATGAATCACAACAAACAGCACAATAAACAGTATGTGACCAGGGCTGCTCATGGCACGCTGTATAGGAACTGTTTTCTTTCTACCAAACTACACTCGCCAATCATATAACTGTGCAGAAGGAAGTGTGCATCTACTCATGGATGAGAGGTTCATCCTCGTGACAACACAAGATGCAAACATTTATGGCGACCTCCTGAACTAAGTTCTAACTTTAGCGAGCGCAGTCATGCTAGGTAGGTTGCAGGAGTTGCATGCTTCCTTTTGCGCAGTGATTTGATTGGTGGGTGTAGTTTGGTAGAAAGAAAATAGTTCCAACATGAGACAGCTCACAGCAAGATCCGTAGATTATCTTGAGTAACTGGATCATGATTTCTGGAAAGAGACATTGCTGTTGAGTTTTTCTTTTTTTTTTCTTTCGGGAGAGGCTGATATCTCCAACACTCGACAACTCACATCAAAACATTGAAAAACAGCACTACAAGGCAGAGGAAAAATATGTTTTCTTGATTCTCGGGTGAACTGTCCCTTAAAGCATCTACTATTCGGTGACAACAGGGCAAACTCCATCTGCTGAGTAACTGTTGTGTTACCGGTTTACTGATGTGTTTTATTACTGATTGACTAATACAGTGAAGTTATACACTGACAGTGGCACACTCATTCAATGTGGATAGCAGCCAGAGGGTATCAGTGTGAGGCAACTTTCATCTGCCTTTTAAAACGTAGAGGGGTGCAAACACATGCGACTTTTGCAGTTGTTCAGTGTTCCCCTTTCCTTCTTATCTTCTATCTTGTTCCTTTTCTCCACTACAGGCATCATCAAACATGGAGGGGTGAAGCCCAACATTATCCCTGCCTACACTGAGTTAGAGTTTTATCTGCGCACGCCGCTGGTTAAGGATCTTTGTGACCTGAAGGCCAAAGCTGAAAGTTGCTTCAGGGCAGCTGCTGTCGCCACTGGCTGCCAAGTAAGCTTAACCTAAAAATGTTGTCTTACATTTTCTGCCCTCTGGCACAGATGTGAAAAAAACAGCGTGTGTTGATATAATAGCTGAGAATTGCAGTGTTTGCGTTGCTGTTATATAACATTGCCCTTTTTAACATATTCCTGTAATTATGCTCTGAGTGTTGTTGTGCTGTTGCATAATTCACCTTTATCTTCTGGCTGCTTTTCTCCTACGACTGCTCTTGCTTCAGGCCACTCACATCACAGAGCATGCACAAGGCTCCCTATACTGTTGATATATGATCGTAATCTCTGTTTTTGGGCCTTGCATTTTATGAATGATGATATGCTTGTGTGTCCCTCAGGTGGAGATCATATACACATCTCATTGCTACCATAACATCCTGCCTAATGCCACACTGGCAAATCTGTATGAAACTAATGGAAAATCTTTGGGGATGCAGTTTCCAGAGCAGCCAGCCAAATTCACTGGTATGTGAAATTAAAAAAGAACATAAAAAAGACATTATTATCTCTTTCGTTCCTTGATTTCTGCAGAAAAGATTGTAACAGCAGAGCAGCGAGCCAACATTTTTTCACAGATTGTCTTTTTTGTTGTTCACTGAATCAACAAAGAATCATTATCACAGTGTATTTATAATTATCCGGCAGGCTCTACAGACTTTGGCAATGTATCATTCATAGTCCCCGGCATCCATCCTTTCTTCTACATCTGCACCGACGCGTTAAATCACACGGAGGAATACACCGCAGCAGCAGGTACGGCAGCACGTGTCTGTCGGGAGCAGATGTTGTTTGCTGTGATGAAATTGAATTCTCAGACGATTTTAGTCATCATCGTCTTTCCAGGTCAGTGGAAGTTTCTATTTGCTGAGATGCTTTATTTTCCCGTCTCCGCTCTTTTTTTTTTTTTTTTTCCTGTGCCAGGAGCTGAAGAGGCCCAGTTGTTCACCCTGAGGACAGCCAAAGCTTTGGCGATGACAGCTGTGGATGTAGTGTGCTGCCCTGTTCTGCTGCAGCAAGTGAGAGAGGACTTCAGCCTGGCCAAAGTGAGGCAGGAGAAATCTGTAGATACGGCTTCGACAGCTCCATAAATACTGAGACCTTAATAGCAGTTATAGGATGTTTTACAGCGGACGAGTTCGTCAGGGTCATGTTGGGCTTTAACTCAAAAGCACATGTTTTTAAACAGCACTACCAACAGTTTGTATGGTTGTAGTTGAAAGATAAAGCTGTTAAACTATTCTCAGTGTGACATATAATATTTAAGACAGCAGGGCCTATGCTGCCTTCATTAGACTGGACGAGCTCAGATTAGAACCGATTCTGTTGCTTGCAGTTTGATATCAACATGGGTACCATGAATTGTAAAAAGGTGCCTCTGCATATTCAAGTGATAATGAATTAAATACCACTACAATTTTAAATAGAAGAAAAATTATATTTGATTCTTATTTGAAACTAAGCCATATTAATTATAATTAAGTGTATTTTTTTTCGCAGTTGTTAGCCATGGCTCTAGGAATAGTAAAGTCTGCTGGCTGGTTTGTCCACTTTGATCCAGACATAAATGATTCAACATATTGGATGAATTAAGATGACATTCTGTACAAACCAGGGCTGTAGAAGCTTATTTAACAGCGGGGGAAGACCATTTTCAAATATGCGACCCAACCTGAAAGGGGGGCTTGAGGGGAATTTACTCCATGATATTTTTTTTAGAAACTAACAGCTAAACAAAAATTTTTGATTATGCAAATAATGCTAAATGAAAGATTAAGTTATTATATTTAGCATTACAACCCCTGCTCACATACTTCTTTTTCAGCGTCACGCTGCTGTGCCTCATGAATCCTCTTAACAAAAGCGAGCGAGGCTGTAACGTAGTGCCTTTCCTTTTATATTGCAACAGACTTGAATGTGTATCTGAGCGTGTTTAGGTGAAGCACAGTCTCTACCTATTTTGAGGGGGATGCGTGAAATAACTCACCATCTCTCATGGATGCTGCTCCGTCCTCTCTTTGGCCAGATCACGCTTGTTGTCGTTCATGCGCAGGTGTATATGTACGCTAACATTTGGCAAAAACCATCAGTCATTTCTTCTCCAGCGTCTCCCTCGTGGCATCTGTGCAGTTCACAGGCCTCCAGAGCGCACACCTGTTTTCCCCAGGTGACTTTAACTAGCTGCTAATCATTCACCACACCCCCAATTGGATGTAGGTGCTGAACCTGCCTCCTAAAAGACAGTTACCTTTATAGAATTAACAACAGTATCCACATATTATAATATAATATAATACCCAATATAATATGGGTCTTCTTGATGGATTTCCAAGCAGTTTTTGAAACTTGCATATACACATTTTTAAATGGCATGTGACAATCACAACCACTATTTTTAATAATGGCTCACATCCTGAGCATATTTGAATATTTTAAGGGGAAGCATCCCTTCCAAATGTAGATCAGAATTACAGTCTTGGTCCAAACATTCATGGTGCTGCGATTGTGAAACCTGGCTCTGGTGACTGACACATGAGACTGACACACTACAGTCTCACAGAGTTGCAAACATGGCTGCAGACTTTGTTTTAGGAAGTTTGATTTGAAGTTGTTTCATTGATGATGATGTAGGTATTAAATGTGTTGGTTGTATAATGTCGCTCATTCACTTTAAATCTTTATCTTAACATCAAGAACAACCATTAACCACCATTACTATAAATACTAGCATCAGAATGTGATTTTCTGTCATGACCACGAGCTTTTTCCTGACATGACCTGACCAAGAAGCTGTGCTGCTCTGAGTTCTGCATCTCTGCACAATCCCATTGGCTTATTCACTCATTGAGATTTCTGGGTACACTTTCACCAGCACACAGGTCGATTCAAAACCTTGGTTTCCCTTGAGTGGTCACAGATGTGTTTGCAAACCTGGCTCTGAACATCTTTTTGATGATTATCCTTTTATGTGTTTCTACCACAGTGAAGCCTTTGTTAACATTTTTTGAAGGATGACTGGGCGCAAAGTTTAAATTGTCAGCTTGTCTTTGGGACATTACTGGAATAAAACGAAGGTAAAACATTCAACATTATCCACACTTTTGCCTGTAAGAAATCAGAAAATTGGCTTCATCTAATAAATATATACAGTACATCCCTTTACATCACATGTGAGCAGTTAATGGTATTACAGAATATCCAGTTTATATGATTTGGTATGAAAGCTCATCAGTAATCAGACCTGGAGCTTGTGGCAATCCAACGTCTAATAACTGTGAAAGCTTATCCTCCAGCACTGTTTAAATATTCTGTATGAGAGAGCAGAAAAACAGGATCAAAATTTAGGACCAAGACTTCATAGGTCGTACCAGAAAAATGTCGGCAAATGCTGTGTCTGTTATTTGTGTTTATAGGTGATTTGAATTGTCTGTAGGAGCAATAGTTTTCTTTTTTTTTTAAAGCAAAATCAAGCCATGCATCTCAACCCATTTACAACTGTACTTACTAAATGTGTTACATGTATCATTGAAGCTCTGCTCAAATTTCACATTTTCAGAAAACAAAACATTTATTAAACATTTTTCCTCATATATAACATTTCTGAAGTTTGATTTAATATCTGCATGTTTGGTCATTAAATTTTAGTAAACCACCAAAAGATATTTTTAATATATCTTTTGCCTAACAAAGTATAAAGTTGTTTTAAGCTGAATAAAACAAAAAACTAGCAACTAACAGGTCACAGTGAACCTCAAAGCCTCACAACAACAAACAGAGGAAATGAGCTTCAGTTGTAATAAAAAAAAAGAAGAAAAAAAAGACATTTAAAAAAGTCATCATCATAATCAGTGTTTGGGATTTACTAAACATATATTTTTACATTTGTGATTTTCAAAGACTGCATTATTTTGCCTTTTGACTAAATTTTATCAAATCACACAAATGCAATGCAGTAAACAGCTCGACAGCAAAGTAATTGCATTGATACAAAGATCACAAGAAAATGTAACACATACTGAATCATACCAACGTGCTGCAAAGTAAAAACCAAACTTTGAGTATAATCAGTGAATAGTTTCACACTTTGAAAATGTCTTCTCACCAAAAGTAAGATAAGAAGATTGATATAACTCTCATGTTTGTGCTGCCAGGAGACAGTTAGCTTAGCTTAGCACAAAGACTGGAAACAGGAGGAAACAGCAAGCCGGGCTTTGCCCCAAAATAACATCTGCCTACCAGCACCGCTAAAACTCATTAATTAAAATGTTTTGTTTGTTTAACCTGTACCAAATTAGAGACACAAAAGTGAAATAATGTTTAGTGGGGGTTAATGTCCCTGACTAGTTCTTGCTTCTGAGCAAGGCAGTTAACCAGTGGAGACCACACTCCAAACTTGCTGGTCCCAGCAAAGAAATAAGCTGCATCCAAAATTCAACATGCTATTTAGCACATAAACAGTGTGAGGAATTTTTTAGTACATTCAAAAGCAACAGTGCATGAATTTTTACTGTGAAATATTACAGTATGCAAACACTGGACACTACAGCAGCATAAATATCCCACTATGCAATGCAGTAGTTGACAACAGTCATAACGGACAGCAACCAAGACAGCTCTGTAATGTCAATAATGTTCTAATAATAATAATTAATTACCGGTAGAGTTGATATGCACACAGTTACCATGGTTACACGTCTTCAACTGGCAAGGAGGTTTTTAAGAAGTGACGTGGTTATTACAGCTCAGTGCAACATGAAAGATACATACTGATGTTTGAGTAGACAAAAGTATGTTGAACTATAGTACACATACTGAGTATGTGGTGCATAATATGTTATTTTGGACACATAGTCTGCTATAAATACACAAAGTCTTGTTTATACACAAGTGTTTAGAGCAACTAAATAAAAAGAAAACATGACAGCATCTGCAGAGAGGGATAAGGCTGGAGTCTAGACGCCAAGCTCTGTTTTGCTGTTGAAATGAACATTTCATTATTTTAGGGGTACTTTTTTTAACCTTAAAACAGGCTACAGTGTTTGTGCTAAGCTAAGCTAACCATCTCCTGGATTTAGCTTCATATTTACTGTACAGACAAGAGAGCGGTGTCAATCTTGTCTAACTCTCCAAAAGAAAGCAAATGAGGTGCTATTCCTTAAAATATTTTTAGTTTGCCATTGATTGTCAAGCCCATTTCATATGCAAAGGGGAAGGAATGTATCCATACACTGGCAATTTTAGAAATTCATTTTCAGTTCACATTTCACTCTTGAAAAAGAAGTCACTACATCGAGACCTGAAATGTCACAGAGTTAAACTGCAGTTCCACAAGTCCGTGTTTGTGCGTCTTTCTGTGCAGTGAATTTGCAGGTGACAACGTCTTTCCATCAACAGAACTATAGTTACAACATGACACCACATGGGTTTGATGGAGTGACAAAACCAGTGGCGACGACTGTCCCGTTTGTCAGTAGCTCATTTATAAACTTTTCAGTTTTAAGTGGCTGGGTCGAGAAGGCAATAGTCACCAATCTGTCAATGGTCCCCATGCATCTTTAGTGCAGATTCTCTGTCTGAAAAGCATCAAATAAAATTATATTTTCCTGCTCTTTCACAAACGAGCCACGCTCCTGGAGTCTCATCATGGACGACTCCTGCAGAGGATCAACATCTGCATCTCGGGTTACGAGTAGATGGACCAATAGATGATGTTAAAGAGGATGTACGCTCCCGGAAACACAACCCGTGAGTACTTGTCTATGGCGTGCGTGTCTATCCAAATGTTCACGTAGCCTCTGGATGGCTTCACCTGGCTCGCAATCTGTGGGTCATTCAGTGACACCTGGGCCAACATTCGATCCTGGCGGCTGCCATTCTCTGGCATCCCATAATTCCCAGTGGTGTTGACATCCATGGAACCGTAGCCGGTGATTTGGGGGTCAATCATCATCTCGTCAGGGTTGCCTATGCCGCATGTACACGGCAGCTAGAAAGGTAAAAAGTTCACATAAAATCATTTTGATACATGTGTTAATTAAAAATTCTACTTTCTGTAAAGTCATAGACTAAAACAAGAAAATAAATACATTACTTTGTTAAATCTTTATCATTTTTCTGCACACTCAGGGCCTTTAAATAACTTTGGCATGAAACATTTATAGAAGGATGTTTGTGCTGGAAATGTTCCTCGGGGTACGTGGGCACTTTGGCTCCATATGCTGCAGCATTTGGCAGATGAAGAATAGCAATAAAGTACACAAGCTGTAGTCCCAGAAATAATTTGCGGTAGCCCCGAGAGCAGCTTAAAGTGAGCCAATTTAGAAAATATTTATCTGTTTATTGGAAATGCACATAAAGTATTAATTCATGTTTAGAAATATTTTAATTTGTAAAATTATTTAGTATAAAATCAGGTCAGCCTTTTTCCAGTGTTGACTTAGAGTGAGCCAATAATGTTTCACTTCATCTCTCGTTTTTCCTGATTTTAATGAGAAGACTTCCTAATCTGCAGGGTGCAAGGAGAATTTTATTAGGTGGCCATCTTTAAGATGAATTTGGGTTTAATTGAATTTTTGATTATTATGTACTTGTATTTGACTTTAAACCCTTAACCACTCGCTGGTCCACCTGTGGGACATTAAACATGTAAGAACTGATCATTTAGACTGTTGTATGTTTGGTCACAGTGGTCATGTTTTAAAAGAATATCCTAAAGAAAAATAAACTCAAGAACAATAATCCAGCTGCAATGCACAGCAGAATATAAAATAAAATCTCCAATATTTTTCAATCTGGACCCTATTACCCCATGGTTTGTGTTAAAATGACAAATAGGAATAAGAGTTTTTGAAATTGGTTTAATATTGAGAGCAACCAGACATGCAGAAATAGAGAAGAGTTGCATGACGCCAGCATGGGAGAGCGCAGCTTCTGTGGTCAGTTGATTATAATGGACATGCTCTGCTGCAGGGTTGCTGCGGCAGACACGTCTCACCCTGTCCATGTCCTGTTTGTTTCAGACGTAAGATCATCTGGCTTCATCTTTTCACTGTTCAATCATCAGCTCTGGTTTGGTTGAACTGAACCATTAATCACCTACTTAGATGTGAAAATATGTTGGTTCTACACACTCTAATATTACTGTTTATTTAAATGGGGTCTGGTGGGTTTTGGGATCTTGTCAAAAATTGTAAATTGGCTGTGCAAAAATGCCCCCAAATGGTTACATTGCAGCCTGTTTTGCAGCTGCCGCCTGGAGCCCTCTCACTCCACATTGGACCAAAATTAATGTTGTTCGCATGAATCACTTAGACACATAGGGTCCAAACAGGGCGCAAGTTGAAAACTACCAAAGTGACCCTTCAAACATAAGGTGTTGGACTGCATCTACGACTATTAGACCTGTAAAGAAAATGTGGTCCTCTGCACAGATCCAAATCTATGTTGTGGGAAGGTTTCAAATCAGGGGAAAACCAGCATCAAACAAGATAAAAATGTTTGTTGCACCGTCCAACTGTCTGAATTAATCATTTATGAAAACATCATAGTATTTGCTTTCTTACTTACAAAACTAAAAAAGAAATAAAAGAAAAAAAAGGAAGAGAAGGTGTTGGTTGATAGTTCATTATTTACACCCTGTATGAAAGGAAATGAGATTTTATCACTCAATGAAAAATAAAGCAGTTTGTTTACCTTGTCTTTTGAATATTTTGGACCAAAATTAAGCTTGGCAAGGTTGCATCTACACTCAGGAGAAACCAGGACATCAATACTTTCAAGCCTCCAAGAGCGGCTATGATTTACAGATTTTTAAGCTCTCTTCTTTAAGAGCAGTGAAGCAGAGAGAGATTATAACAGGGGTTTGGTAATGTTGAAGTGTCCATGTGAATCAATAAAAGATCAACATTTCATAGATTAAACGTGTTTTTAACTGCAGTTGCAGAGAAAAGTCACATGAAATAACACTTACTCTCTCCCTCAGTTTCCTCTCTTTCCTCTCCTGGACAGTGGAGAGGTAGTTGACCGCCGCATACTCTATCACAGAGAGGAAGACAAAGACAAAACTGACCCAGAGGTAAATGTCCACTGCCTTTATGTAGGAGACCCGAGGCATGGAGGCGTTGACCCCAGTGATGATGGTGGACATGGTCAGCACCGTGGTGATGCCTGGAGTAAAACACACAAACAGTTTAGTCACACTGAAGTGCTTATTTACTGACTGACCAGGGCGGGAAGCTCAAACTGAATGCTAAATATCATAGAAAGAGCTGCTCATGAGACGCTAATATTGTTTCATTTGCGCTGCTGTTTTACATTTTCATTTGTGCACGCATTTGTTAATCTGATCAGTATTTTGTCAGTCGCTGTAGAAACGTTCTGTTATTGCTTTCCCAGCTCCACAAGAGGGTCAGAGGTCAGACTCTGACAAAAACACAAACATGATGGACTTACTGAATGACTCTATATATTTCAGCAAACACTTCTTATATTAGTCATTATGGGAGATCGAAAAAAGGTCATGGGAAAAATATGAGGGGTCGTGAAGTGTTTAATAGATAGAGAAAGGAAGCATACCATATTTCTGCAGTAGATTTTTTTCCCTTATTTTTTCTGACCTTTGCTTTATTCTAGTAACATCATGGGTAGAATTGACGTTTTCAGCCCAATAATTAATGTTCAGAAGATACACGCAGGGATGGGAAATCACTCAATAAACTGCTCTGCGCTCACAGACAACCTGAGATAAGGTGCTTCACTTTGACGCTGCTTTATTTTGAAGAAATAGTTCCACATTTTGGGAAATAAGCTTATTCACTGCCTTGCTCATACATGCCTCATGTCTGTTCAGTTAATATGAAGCTAGATCCAGCGTTTTATCGCCAAGAGTTAGGTAACAAGATAGATATTACTTATTGCCAGGAGATGGTTAGCTTAGCTTAGCATCATGAATGGAAACAGGCGAAAACAGCTAGCTGGTGTCTGTCCAGTGGTGAAACATTTAGCATACCAGCACCTTTAAAGCTCATTAATTATCATGTTATATCTTGTTTCATTTTTGCAAAAATGACTTAATGTTGTTTTAAAGATGCACTACAGAGTGCCACAGGAAATGATACATCTTTGTGGTCATCAAACTTATCATCTCCTCCTCCAGAGTGTCAGACACTCGTGGACTTATTTTAACTGACAGTGGCAGCTATAAACCATAAATTATTTCATTATATTTTCAACTGTGCTTTTTACTGCTTCAGTAGAAAACTGTGCAATATGCAATACTGACTTAAAGCCCTTTATATTATTTGTGCAATAATATTAATATAACCATGCAATATTTCAAATGTACAATGTTTTTACCTTACCTATTCTAAGTTTTTTGGGTGAATACTTTTTTTTATTTGTTTTTTTTGAAGATTTTTCTGCATTGGGTACTTTTACTTTTCATACTTTAAGTACATTTTCCTGATTTTACTTCTATTACTTTAACTTAACCATTTTCAATGCAGGACTTTTACTTGTAACAGGGTAATTCCACAGGGTGATATTAGTACTATTACATTAGTAAAGGATCTGATTACTTCTTCCACCACTAATCCTACCTAGTGGCACCCTGGCGGGGACGGCCCTGCGGTCAATCCAGAAGGACACCCAGGACAGCATGACCATCAGAGTAGCAGGAAAGTAGGTCTGCAGCAGGAAGAAGAAGATGTGGCGCCTCAGGGTGAAGTGGATGTACAGGCGATTGTACCAGCCTGGGAAGAAGAAACATCACCATTACGTCGTCATGTGTTAGCTGCCGATACACCGTGCAAACACTCGGAGCAGAGGTTCCCCAGCTACTGTGGCGAGCAGAGATAGGACGCAAAATCCTTTTTGTGCTTCAGGTTGCTCTTGAGAACTAGAAAGTGACATGTGGTTGGAAGAAGGCTGCAGGGCTGTCACAGTGGCTGTCACAGTGGCTTTCCAGCAGTGCACAAGTGGTTGGCAGTAGTTTGATTCATTTCGTTTCACTGTGGGGATTAAATATTAGTACATTCATCTTGGCGTGACATTCAAAGGACATGTAAGGAAAAACTCGACCCTTTAGTTGGAAAAGGCTTATAAAGTAATATGAGAGTCATTGAAGTTGTAATTCAATTGTGTTCTACTTTTTACATGCATGATGCACACATTTGCGCCATTTGCATAATCAGTGCAGTTTACTGTATGTATTACAAGTGCTCGTTGTGTTGTGGATTACCTGTGCTGCTGTAGAAAGCCAGCTTGGTGGTGGTGTGAAATTTCTGTATGAGGAACTGGGACAGAGATATTCTGTCGTCCGTGTTCAGGGACTCGTTGCCTTTCTTCCAGTAAAGCATCAGGTCGTCATCTGTGTACGCATCTGGAGGGGAAAGAGGGAGAAGAGAGCACATCTGTAACAAACCAATTCAGGAGAGATTTAGTACACACAATGCTGGATGTTAATTTGAACAAAATATGTGATAAAGAGGATTTAACATGACGAGACTGCAATTGTAAAGCACCACTATCTGCCCGCAGAGACTGCAATGTTTCTGATTTACTAATTCTTGGAAATACACTAGAGTAAGAGCTGACGGGGTGATGCTAGAGGAGAGTCTTGGCATGATATATCCGAGTTTTCATGAGCTATCTGCTGAGTGAATCTGACACTTTGGCCTGAGGAGAGCTCAAGAGGACAGCTTATATAGTATATGAAATGTAAAAGAAAAAGAGGCGTGAGTGTGCACAGAAAACGTGAGTATTTCTTGTAAATTAGTGAAACATGTTGATGGCGCCGATGGAGAGGTTAAAATCTAAACTCTGGGAACCATAAATATGAAAGCATATTTTATGGAAATTCATGTTTTAGATATTGAAATGGCCATTAAGAGGAAACCCTGACCTGATGATGGTGCCACCGGACGAATCAGCATGTTAGGAGTGAAAATAAGGCATTTGTCTTGCTGATTTATCTGTTAATACTTTTTTATAGATTCACTCACAGCTCTCGATCTCCAGCGAGCAGGTTTGGGTATCCAGAGGGAAGCGGCTGAGGTCCATGTTGCACATGGCAGTGACGGTGACTCTGCAGGGAAAACATACACTATGATTCAACTTCCTCCAATAACCGCTAAAGTAAAAGATAAATTTACAAATTTTTGTGCATAGGGTGATATTTTAAATGACCAAAATAAAAAAATAGAAGGTAGTTCACCCAAAAAAATCAAAAACACATATTTTTCCTCTTATCTGTACTGCTATACATACAGCATCAGTCTAGATTGTTTTTTTTTGTGAGATGCAGAGTGTTGGAGATATTGGCCGCAGAGACGTCTTCCTTCTCCTGAATACAATGGAAATAGATGGCGCTTGGCTTGTTCAGCAGAATGAAAATAGTTCTTACATGAAACTGCTCACATCAAGGTCTGTGGATTATCTTGAGTAACTGGGTCATGATTTCTGGAAAGAGACATTGCCACTGAGTGTTTCAAATATATATATATTTTTGGTGCTTTAAACACCACAAGTCAAATGCCATCTAGTTCCTTTATATTCAAATGAAAGGAAGGAAGACGTATCTCCAACACTCTGCAACCCACATCAAAACGATCCGACTGATAAACAGCACTGCAGATAAGACAAAAACATGTTCTTGATTTTGGAGTTATCTGTCATTTAAAATGTTTTTTTCTTCTAGTTTTTTCCTGTTGTATTCACCTCCTACAGTGTTGTTTCCCCTCTTCTCCTCCTTTACCCCAGTTTCACATCAAATGGCCTAATTCCACATTTTCCAACTGCCTGATTAAATAAAAGTTACTCCCTGTAGTGAATTGACCAAAGTCACAGGCAGTTTGCACGCTCCTGTCATTATTTAAAATGTTCTCATTTGTCCACTACACTGATTACAAATTAGGAAATGACACAGAAATTTTGTTCCATAAATTGCATCTCCTGCTGTGAAAATCATCAGCGCAAATCAGTGATGACTTTTAGCATTTCTAAGAGCTGCTACGTCATTTCTTTATGTTGCGTGTTTTGGTGTTGTTTTTGAGTATGTAGTATTGCTTTTTGCTTTTTTTCCCTCTCTTTTAATGTGCTCGTTGTAAAAAGCTTTTTTATTGTGATGTTTTTTTTGTCTTTTTTTACAGTACTGGAAAACAGATTCTTCCTCTGACAACGGTCTTCCTTTTCAGTGATGAATCACCAATGTTTTCAGTACTATGAAATGTATGTGTTTACCTGAGACTGTAGAGGACGTTGCCATCGGGGTAAACCCTCAGCATGACGTTATCGGTTGTGGTGTCGTGGATAAAAGAGCGCTTGGAATGGACAAAGAACATGTCAGGGACCCATATCTTCTTCACCAGGCGACTGTCAAAGGTCATGCTCTGGTTGTTGGTGCTGGGGAACGACAGCCGCTCATCCTTCCAGTAGTGACGCAGGTATAGTGTCATGGTAAAGTCCTGCAGGCAGACAAGAAACTGATACTCAAATGCTTTACTGAAGTAAATGTACCAATGCAACAAATGCAGCAAAAAGTTCTGCATTCAAAATCTTACTGGAATTAAAGTACAGTACTATCAGCTAAATAAACTTAAAGTATCAAAGTAAAAGCAGTGGCTGTGCAGTAAATCAGCCCCTGTTTCTGATATATTATTGTGTATGACACTATTAGACTGTTAACACTGATGCAACAATGTGCAAGCAGCATTTTACTGCTGCAGCTGCTGGAGGTGGAGATACTGTATCTACTCATACACAGATAGGCTGTTTAGGTTCCTAAATTAGAGGTCAAGCCCATAAAAAGGGTCTCAAGATAAACCTGTATAGTCGTGAGATGATTAATGGAAAGAAGAAGAAAAAAACAACAGTTCTGACACACACGTTGATGTTTCTATTTTAGAGGAAACTTTAATCTTTATCTGTTTTGTGAAATATGAGATAATTTGAAAGTTAGGATGTTTGATGGTCATAAATGAAGAGTTAATTTGCATAAACAGATCAGATCCATTGTTAAAATAAATAAACTACTGGTTTGTTTGATATTCCTTTGACAGCACAGTAAAAAAAAACATGATTTATTATTTTAAAACTTTTAGATATCTTATCGAAACAACCAATATTAGCTTGACTGATACCCCTTGGCTGCACACACACAAAAATATGATTTTGAAAAACTCACCAAAAGCAAAGTCCTGCACAGCCCAGTTTTGTAAACTTACTAAACTCAGCACCTGAACCCACCTGTTACCTGTAATTATCAGCTTCACCTCGTTGTTAATGTACTGCAAAGTGACACAAAGTTATCCCATTCTGTGGTAATCATCTTTTCACAAATCCAAACTAACTGCTATCAGCTGCATCTTCAGCTCCACAATACTGTTTTATCTAACGTGTATATTTTTTCAGTCTACCACATGATATAGTTGTTGGATCAGGCAGAATATGCTAAACGTCCACACAGGCACCTGCTTATTCTAGTTCTCACCTACTGTCGGCCTACATTTAGTTTATTATCAGCATCGTACCCTTGAGGGTAAAGATAAGTCACCATTGACAGGCGACCACATGAAATGCACTGTTACCTTAAATCAAATACAAATATATCTTAATATAAAAATAAAATTACAGATTTCTCTAGTTGAAAACATTTGGGATAATGAATACACAACTCAACAAATTATAACATAGGTCTAGCTGTTTTTAGAAATTTTGATGCTGTAGTTAAAGCATATATTTCCACCATTAGTGTTTGATCTTATAACCTGTAGGGCCTCATTTTTAAGTATATCAACAGCACATTTCATACGTACCATATCCACTTCGGAGATGGTGTCTAGACTTTCCACCTGAACGTCCACGCCAACCGGAATCGGAGGACCTGAAAAAAAAGGATGGACTCATGTCAGAAATGCACGACAAATGCAGAAATGTTACATTTTTGTACAGAAGCTTGTTGATTGCTGGCTGATTTTGGATGACACAGTAGGTAAAACAGTCAAGGTCACCATAACAGAGACTGTCTGAACCTTTTGTTTTGGAAATCACATTCCCAAAAAGGACAATGAATCACACAAAAATAGAACAACTGTTTGCGCCTCAACTGCGTCGGTCTGGCTGGAATTCTACTTTTGACCTATTTCAGCCTTTCTACTCTGCATCATCATCCTCCAATTGTAGTACACAAATACAATTAGGTCACAATAATGGATCAAAGTTGATGCAGGGGTGGATGAAATCCGGCTCTGTTTTCCACTTGCAGCTGAGACACACTTGATGTTTGAAATCAGCAGCAAAAGGGTTTGATGAGGGTCACTTGATGTGTTTTCAGCAGCAGATTGTCGTGTGATTAAAAGTAGTCGTGGTTTGAAAAAACAGCACATGTCTCTCTATTCAAAGCCCCGTGGCTGTTTTTTTTGTTAAATACAGCTCTCGTGTGTGGTTTTTTTTTTGCCTTTAAAGACAGCTGAAGGGATTAAAAATATATATTTCATTGCTATCTTGTTGTAAAAAGAAGCCAGTGTGCCTTTCTGACATCAAATCCCTCTAATGTACAGCGACGAAGCAAAAGGCGTGTATTAACATTTTTGTGATTTAAAGGACTGAGCTGCAACTGGAAACTGTCGCAGTGTGCAGGGACGGTCGTTAAGATCTCCAAGAGCTTAATGCTTACAGGACTGTTTGTCCCAAACCCATGTCCTCTGCACAGATCTTATCCAGCTGGCCCAACATGTCTGAGAATATATAATATATCACATATATAACACTTTCGTTTTAAGTAACATTCATTTTCTGACCTCCAAATGCTGGCCTCATGGTGAAATCATGGTCGTCTATTCTCAGGAGCTGCTCCGATTTTGTCATCAGAGATTTTGTCATGTCTGGACTTCGTTTGTAAATTGGGCTGTGAAACAAAACAAGAACAACATAGTCACAATGAGCCTTCAAGGATACATTGTACATTCTTTTAAATGTCAAAATGTTGATACTAATATTACTGCAATAATGTTTTAAATAAATATTCAGAAAACACACCTTCCAGATTTGTGGCCTCCACCTCCATCCATTCTGGTCTCTCTTCGCGACCTGATATGTGATAAATAAATAAATAAATAAGAACATCTGTCACATATAGCAGCAGAAAAACATTATGTTAAGTAGTTGAGATTTATGATTTTATAGTCAAATTGAGTTGTCTTTTTAGTGTTCTTTTCGCAGCATTTCATTTTCAGTTATAATATACAGTATGTAGAGCTGTAACAATGACTGGATGAAATTAATTGAGAATCAAATGATACTTTTAGTCATTTCTTCAGCAAAAAAAAAGCTAAATATTTGCTGGTTCCAGCTTCTCAAATGATGGGATTTGATGCTTTTGTTTGTCATATGTGATAGTAAGTATCAAAGTATCAAAACAGACTTCTTAAATATGTCACCTTGGACTTTGCGAAATTATGATGATACTTTTCAGTGTATTCAGACATTTATTGACAAACAATTAATCAAGTAATCAAGAAAACAATCGGCAGATTTGTCGAAAATAACCTTTAATTGCAGCCCAAAATATGATATTTTTACTCCACCTAAAACGACCAATATTTTATCTGTCTAGTCGATCAACTGAAAAATCCTCATTAATCATTCTGATCATTACATGTTTAAGTAATTTCAATTTTTTTTGCAAAATGCCAAACATTTACTGTCGCCAGCTTCTCAAACAAGCAGATGTGATGATTTTCTAAGTCATATTTGATGGTTAACTGAATAAGCAGTTTAAATATTTGACCCTCATCTCTGAAATTATACTACTTAGCATTCACAATTTTCTACTACGACTTTTTTACTAACCCTGGGGGTCCTCAGAGTTACTGCAGGGTCAAGTCAAGTCAATTTTATTTATAAAGCCCATTATCACAAAACATGGTTTGCCTCAGAGGACTTTACAGCGTACAACATCCCTCTGTTTTTAGACCCTCACATCCCTAAAAAGAACCCCTGTAACGGGGAATAAATGGAAGAAACCTCAGGAGGAGCAACTGGGGATGATGAGGGATCCCTCTTCCAGGGTGGACAGACGTGCAATAGATGTCATAAATAACAGCTGAATTACAATAATGACAAAAAGGAAAGAGAAAGAGAGAGAGGGAGATGCACAGCAATAATGGTAACAAACGCGTGTCATATTACAATAACGATAGGTGTAAAATTACTAAATGCACTCTGTGATGTTATGTGCAAATATTGTGTGTGTTGATAAAAGTCTAATGCGTATATTGTTAGTGGAGGCATGACTCATAATAATGGCAGTAGAAGATCGCGTCAAGCAGGATCACGGCATCGGTGGCAAATTATTGTTAAGTAATAATATCTAAGTTTTAATTAAAGCCCCCCCCCCCCGTTGAATAACTGCAGATACACATTAACATGAATGCTGCATATTACTATCAAAGATAAATCTGCCTATTCATAAAAAAAAGGAAAAAAAACCCAAACATTTAATTTAAAGTGTTGTAATTATTGGCACTACAGGCGAGCGCAAACAAGAGAAAATACGATACAAAACTCAGTTGTATACAATATATGCAGTAATCCCTTTGAGTTTAAAGTTTAAATCACAGAAGGTATAATAATCAACAATTCAAGCATTAACTGCAGCTTTAATTTTGAAAGACATGATGTCATTTTCAAGGCTACATGGTTTAAGAGTAGGGACAATAATTTCGTCTTTTTTTGTATTGTTTTGATGCCTCTCACTTGCTAAGAAGATGTAGTACATCCAGTTACATCACACACATTTTATCCACAAATCGCACAAAGGGCAAAAGAGCATTTCCTCATCACATCCGATTTAGAGGAAGCAAGCTCTTCTCTGGTGTCACTTTTCAAGAGAGCTACGTCTGTGTACTTGTCTTTCAGGCAGCCGTTTCAGGCCACGAACAGAGAGAGCATGAGAAAAAAAAAAGATTTCCAAAAACCCTAAAATGGATTATTAGAGTAGAGCATGCTGTGACAGACAGGGACAAATCCCCGTGACAACCATAGACATGCATTTAGGAAATACCACAGAGGACAAGAGAGAGAGAGAGAGAGTGGGCGAAAGAGGAAGAGACTGAAACATAAAAAACACAAGAGCAAAATGAAACAGTAAGAAGGGTTTCTCTGGCTAGCTGCAGAGCTGTGATGGGCAATGGGTGCTACTTGTCTGCGTCCATCCAGCAGCTGGTTCCTAATCCTCTTGGCAGAAATGCCTCTCCAATCCCCCTCTCTGCCTGCCTACGCCACACAGCAGACCGCCTGTCTACACACTGTTTCTGCTCTGCAGCCACAGACCTGCATGTGTGCATCGCTGCAGGGGCTGCAGAGGGGTTAATGGGCCGGATTCCTGCAGAGGTCATGCTGGACGCATTCATGTATGCAGAGAGCGGCCAGTGAATTTGAGAAAAAGGCAATTAAAGTGTACAGGCTGACTGGGCAAACTGCATTAATGTTGCATAAATAGGGTGTAATGTTTAAATTTTGTGTATTTTTAGACCATCATTGACTTATAGACAGTGGTGGACTGTAACGCTACCCAAGTACTGTACTTAAAAAAAATTCTGAGGTACTTTATTTGTGTGTTACAATTCTAACTTTATACTTTTTACTCCACTACATTCATTTGCTGAGTTACTTTGCATATTCAGATTATTGATACAGAATATAGATCAACAAATAATGATGTATTATTATGGCTTGACGTCCCTGGCATTGACATTGACATTAAAAATGACATTAAAAAAATAAAATATTATCCCCACCTATACCAGCTACAACAATAGCGACACTTGAATTCATCATTAATTCTAATCTTGTGATAAAAATTCTGAAAAGTGCCTTTCTGCATAATGAGCACCTCTCCTTTTGACACTTCAAGTATGTTTTGATCCTAATACTTTTACTTAGGTACTTTTACTTAAGGTACCTCATTTTGAGGGCAGGACTTTTACTTGTAACAGAGTATTTTTACATTGTGACATACAGTATATGCAGTGTTGACATGTAATTAAATCAACAAATAAATGTAATAATAACGTGCAGAAATGCTTGTTGCCTGTTTCCAGACATTTTTCAGATTTATTGCCCTATTTAAGAAATAATCTTAGAAAAGTAATCAAAAAGTAATCAAATGTAAGAAGTTTCATTACTTTAATAAATCATGAAACAGTTAAATTAGTTGTTACATGTTTGAAAGGGTGACTAGTAATCTGTAACCTATTACATTTTAGTAGTAACCTTCCCAACACTGAGAATGTGAAAATACATCACACAGTGTCGGCTGGTTAGAAGGATGTTTCACGACGCTCCTGAGCTTGTGGTTACAACATGAAGAAGTCCCTTAACAATGCTTGGCGTTCAAGTGGTTAAGCTGTGAGAACACTGCTAGGCAACAGCAACATGGATGCAACTGCCCATTTATAAAAGCAGCCATGGCTAATATTTGCCAAGGTAGCGAACAGGTACCATAATGGGAAGGAAAAAAAACACAAAGGCATAATGACAGAGGAAAGAGATGAGGCTGTTAGGAATATCAACATTTTCCTCAAACATATAAAAATAAGAAGAAAAACTCTATATGACTAAAATTAGTCATCCACCGAAAAATGAACTTCCATGGCCTCAGACGTTTCTGAAAACGTCAAACACATCACACATTATGAACTCGTTGCTTTAAAAAAAAAAAACTCCACCTTTAAGAATGTAAATACCACTAAAGGGTGGTTGGGGGTTTATATGGACTCTTCTCAAAAACACAGTAAACACGACCTGTTTTTGGCACCATCAGTCCAGAAATGAGAGATTAACTGATCTGAAGTACAGCGTTTTACCTCGCGTTCAATGTAAACAACCACTCCCATGGTGGCACTGACTGGCTTTGTTATGGCAAACCTGCCTGAATATCAGGTTTGAGTGCAGCACCATATCTTTGCCTCAGGTAATAATCCAACGAACCACTGTCATAATGTTCATGTTTACATCTCTGCTTAAAGTTTACAGTGTGCAGGTATGTGAGTGGAGGTGGTGCATATGAACACATGTCATAGTTTGTTCAAACACCGCTGCCTGACCTGCATAGTAGCCAAAGGTAACAGAGTGCGTTCCTGCACAAGGCGGTGCCCCCATTCCAAAAAAACACATGACGTCAGCTTCACAGTTTCTATTGTTGCCTCTTTGTAAGATCTGAGTAGTCTACTTCTTCCACCACTGCATATGGATTTTCAAAAAAATTATATTTAGGTTAAAAAAAAACACAATATCAACCAAACAAGTGACCATTTGACCTCAACTCAACACATCTGAAGGTGCAGTGTGTAAGATTTAGTGGCATCTAGTGGTGAGGTTGCACAACTGAAATTTCTCCCGTGTGCCGAGAGTGTAGGAGAACTACGTTGGCCAACACGAAAACACATCTAGAGCCAGTGTTCGGTTCGCAGAAGTCTGTTCTGGGCTACTGTAGAAAACTGCATGGTGGACTCTGGAAGATGATCTGCTCCGAGGTGGATATAAACGGGTCATTCTAAGGTAATAAAAAAACAATGATTCTTATTTTCAGGTGATTATAAACCAATGAAAACATAGTCATTAATATTATATTCCATTTCTGTCACTAGATGCCCCTAAATCCTCCACACTGGGCCTTTAAATTGTGATTTCAGAGTCAAAAGTTGAAATGACTCATACTCTGCTGAGCTAAGCTTGTTCAACACATTCCCGTTAAACATCACTGCTTGGTCATTGGACTTTGACACATACGTATGATGCTTTATATGTCTCCTCTAGCGTCAACATGTCAATTAATGCCTGTTAGATGCACTGTTGCTGCGTAAAGGTGCAGCGTCAATTTGAAACCAGCAAAATCACTGACGCAGCAGCCTGGTATTCCACGAGTAGGGAGTGAAAATGCGCTCGCTTGTTAATGATATCAGGATAATTTAGATTTTTTTATTACACACTAAATAACCAAGATTTTAATTCATGACATTTACTTTTGATATTTTTTAACTACAGGTGAGGGCAAGGGCGTCAGAAATTTTTTTTTGCTTGATACACTTAATTTCCTTTTTTTTTGGCAATTTTATTAATCAATTTGTGCCCTTTCTACATTAATTTATAGTGTAAATGTCTAATTTTGTCAAAGTTTAAGTCCTCTTCTAAAGTTCTAAATATCGAGGGGGATGTGTCCCCTGCATCCACCTCAAAATCTACGTTTGTGGGTGGAGTTAACTGCACATTCAACATTTATTTATTTGTGGTATAAAAAAGTACGGCAAAATAACAGGGTTCTTACAGCTTAAGGCACATTACATTTAAGACTTTTTTTTAATGCCACTTGGAATGAAATTGAAGACCAGTTTTACAAAAACCAATAATTGACAATCAATCGATTAGGGACAACTTTCTCTAAATACTTACTGTAAAATAAAACATGACTGGATATTTTCTTATGAGGAGAATTTGGCATATTTTATATATTTACAACAACAACAACAATAATAATAATGAAAGGTGTTACTCATTACTTTTTGATTTTACAATGTAACATCAGAAAAAAAGAAATCTTAAAATCTTTCCGTTGTCTGAGCATTTTTAAGATGCTTAAAAGACATTTTCATACCAATAAATGTCTTATTTTTGGATTAATTAATTCAATGCTTTTTAAGACTTTTTAGGGGCCCGTTGGTACCCTGAATAAACATCTGGTTTTAAATTTTCGACTGAATATGCAGCTTGCTCGTTACAGCAACATGCACCCATGATGCTGAGGGGTGACGTCTCTAAATAATGAGCAACTTTACTGCTTGTATGCTTTAGATGTTTATATGGAGGCGTGAAAAAGCAAAAGTAAGAGGGAAATCAAAAAAAAAAAGAAGCAGCACTTATTTTTTTTCCTATATGAAAATGTGATTTTCTGTCCCAATAATCATGGAGCGACCACTCCGAATTATCTCCCAAACCTCATGAGGGTTTTCTCCTCAGATGTTTTCTTGTGTGGGACTCTGCTGTCCTACACTTATCCCCCTCTCTGCTTCCCTCCTCAAGGCAGCGAGTGAAAAGAAAATGTAAGTAATACAGTGAAAACTCCCACAACACACGCCAGCAGCATCCAGCCGCTTTCCCAATTTCACAGTCAAGGAGAGGAGGAGTGGAGTGATGAGAAACAGGGGGAAGAAAGGTTCAACTTCTGCAGGAGTATATGATTTTTTTTTTCCCCTGCTGGAAGAGGAATGAGAGATTTACATTTGATTTGTATTCTCAGACTGCGCGTGTCAGCAGAGAGAGGACACGATGTGCGAGGACTTTTAACTAGTTGGGGAGAAAAAAAAAACTGATTGATAACGAGGCGACACTGGTGTTTAGAAATTACAACGCAGCTTTGAGCCACTTGTGCTTTCCGTCTTTTGAAGATTCTCCACAGATGATTATGATTGTGCTCCTCTTATACAATCGCCGTAATCACCCCAGGGCTGAGATGATCACGTTAAATGTCTGTAATTTCACGGAGGATTGTTTAGATTTAAAAGGAACTGTTTAACACATATTCAGTAAGATCAGATTTGCCCTGTCACGCGCTCTGACAGTTTGTCATAACGTACATGAGAACTGGCAGGTGCGTCGTGTCAAACACATTTATTTCACTCAAACAGATGAGAACGTTGATGGCTGATTGCTGTTTGACGTCTCCTCTGATCTAGAAATAACAGCAGTTACAGCATGAAAAGTGAGACTGTATCTAAAGGCAGGGGGATTATATGATTTGACAGGGTTTGTTGAATATATTAAGTGGATGCAAATAAATCAACGCTGATAGCACTGTGAGGCACACGCTGCTGTAGTTTGCCTGCTTGGGAAAATCTTATCATCTTCACCACAGATTAATGCAAAGACAGTTTCTCACTTGAGGACCTCAGGAAACAGTCAAGCTTCTTGCTAAAATTTCGGCTAGAGAATAGTTGACTTTGTAAATATAATGCTGGAAAAAGGGTAGGGGTTGGGGGAAAATATATATATAAGCAATATATATATAAGCATGGATACAGGTTTTTTATTATTATGCAAATTATTCATATTGCAAATACAAAATTTCGTTAGCCCATTTAGAGGGTAAAATCCCTTGGTTTTTTGTCTACTATATACTTTTTGCTGCAATAAAATGGTTAAAGTGAAAAACGTTATGTTTTTTAAAACTTCATCTTATTAGATGAAACTGATTTTGATGCTTTTTTCCTTTAAGGGACATAATTTAAGTCAAATAATCTATAAAATATGTTATTGCAATGCTCAGCATATCGCAAAACAGTTCAAATTGCAATAATATTGTATTGAGACTAACGTATCGTGATAATATCGTATCTGGATGAGATTTGCTTCTTCCCAGTGTTTTTTGTAACACTAAATTGAATGTATTTTGGTTTTGTATTGTTGGTTGGACAGAAAAAGACATTTAAAGATATTAACTTTGGTCCTGGCAAATTATAAAAGACATTTTCCGCATTTTCTTTTTACATTCATACAAACAAAACAAAAATTCAGTGCATTCACTGAAAATGAAAATAATCATTAGTTGCAGCCCCTTGTGAGTCATTTCTCCGCTCACAGCTCTCGACAGGTGTTCAAAGCCATCTGAGGGTGTAATTTAAATTCATTCAGACAATTTTTGCAGTGCATGTAAACATTCATCTTTTTAAATACCTTACAGCTGTTTTTTATGCTTCAAAAATGTGCTCCAAATGTAACTGACTCACTGAAATAATGATCACATTTGCATTTCAAATGTACGTCAAAGACTTCCACTGCAAGTGTGTCAGGCTGCACCACCCTGTACTGCTCACTGCACTTAAAAGCAGTGATAAAACATCTAATATCCTTATTAGGGCTTAAACGATTAGTCAGCTGACAGAAAATTGGGACTAGTTTGACAGTTTTTAGTAATCTTTTAGCAAAATTGGGGATAAAAGTCTTCTTATTCTTTCTGTTTTATATGTTAGTAAACTGAATATTGTTGGGTTTTGGATAAGACATTGTAAGCTGTTACTATTGGCTCTGGGAAGGACATGTTTTTTGGTCTCACATTTTATAAACCAAATGATTAGTCAAGGAAATAATCAGGATATCAATCACTTGTGAAAATAATTGTAACTTGCAGCCCTACTTTGTTCACAGCAGTATTGAATATTATAATATTAAAATGATTATTTATGACAGTTTTGCTATGTATTTAAGCATTCTGCTTTTTAAATACCAATTTATACATTAAGAATTCATTCCATAAGGTGTTTCAATTCTTCAGTAGCTTCAAATTTAACTGAATCATTAAAATTATGATGCATGAACAGCATGAAGTTATCAGTATTTCTAACGTGCGTCAAAAAGACTAAGATGCTAACAGCTTGTTTTGGAGTGTAAATGTGACATTTCTTTCCCCACAGATTTGTCCCCCCCCAACCACACAAACACACACACACACACACACACACACACACACACACACACACACACACACACACACACACACACACACACACACACTGCTTCGTGCACTTAGCAGCGATAAAACTTCTAACAGTCAAATAAACAAATACAATCTGTTCCATTAAAAGCCCGTCCAATATTGAAGCCAAACCAATCAATAACTTAGTGAGGTAGAATTGAGGATGCTTTAACGATTTCCACATGTAGTGCAGTCCCCGACAAAAACGTCTAATCCACTGGATGCATTAACAAGGCAGCAATTAGCCTAAATAATCACCTGGAAATGACATTGGCTACAACTGCTGGCAGCGGGGGAAACAGTCATTAACTGGCCCGCAGCAGTTGTGGGGCAAGAGAACACAGCATTCACTCGTCGTGCATAAATAGATGTGGGGATTTAGGTCTCCCTCTCTCACTCCCTCTCTGTCTCTCTCTTTGCTCTCCAATCTGCTGTCTGAATAAATGTGTTTTCAGAGGGGGAGGGAGCGGCACAGGTGACACAGGAAACACCGGACAACATCGTGTAAACCTCAAAAAACATCTATAAGAACATAAGAGAGCCCCGATGGGAAAAAAGTACTTTGAAATGTGCATTTAAAGCTTAAATTAAAACTGTCCAAGTGAGACAATAAAAAAACAAGCATTTCCAGTGTTTGCCTTAATTCATTTGTGGCAACTTTACCTGCTCTGTTTGTAGGTCTCCAGCTTGTGACCCCTCGACTGGGCTATCCTCCCGGCTGCACCCGCGAGCCAGACACAGAAGAGCACAAGAACAGCGTCCACCTGCATGGTTCACATTCCCCAGAGGACGGACCTCTCCTGTCAGTCAGAATCTTCTCCCCTCAAGGGTTCTGAGCACTCTGCCTTGCTGAGACATTCCCGTCTCCACCGCCGGAGCCGATAAGGGGAAGGAAAAACAGCAACAGCAGCAGCAGCTACACTGAGCTATTCTACGGCCTGAGTGGAAAACATCCTACGGTGCTTAATCTCCACAGTGGGAAAAGCAATTTTGACTAAACCCATAAATCCTTGAGCGTCAGATGGTACAGATTTGATCCCTCCAGCGGCGGATGTGCCTGCCTCTCTGTGCTCTGCTGTGCTCAGATATCCTGCACTCTGATGTGCTCTACTCCACTTTGCACCGCCCAGAAACACCAATTCTCACAATGATGCGGCACGCTCATTTGTAAGGTCAACGGTTTAGAGATGCAGACTCACAGAGGCTGAGAGGGAGCTCTGTGTCTGATGTGAAAGGCTGCTCTGCTCCTTCTGATGCGGGAGTCTCGTGTCTGGCATGTCAAAAATCTCTGCAAAGAAATGAAAAATATGCATTAATGCCTGTCGAAACTGGATGCTGAATTTAGGGTTTTATTATTGCAGCGTTTTTGTTTTTTTTTTTCTTTTACACCCCCTGGAGAATAATTTGCACAACTGTACACTTTAAAAACACATACTTTAATCAAAGACATATTTTAATTATTTTTTTATATTCTACTGCAAACTTTCTTATTTTTATTTTATATTATGTCTTTATTCTTTTGCACTGTGTTTATTATTATGCACCAAATTCCTTATGTGTGCAAACCTACTTGGAAATAAATCATTTCTGATTCATATTTTCTTCTGTCGACTGTGTTTTCTCAGGGGACTCAGATCTGGGAATATTTTTGGAAGCTCCAAAAAATGATAACACAGGTTGAAGTGTCTATAAATCCAGCAGAAATAAGGCCAAGCTTTTATAGACAGGAGACCTAGAAATCTACTAAATTTAGAGGACATATAATATGGGATATTAAGCCAATAAAGCAGCTAAACTTTAATGTTCCATTATTTTTCAACAATGATTTGGTCCTCTGTTTTGCCAGATTAAAATTACAGACTACATACACTTGCTCCCAGCAGAGTCTGATCATCTCAGCCCTCAACACTCTGCTTGAAAAAAAACAAAATAATGATTGTAATTTTCAGTTCAGCAACTCACTGGAGGCTGCACCACTATTTGTCTGTCAAGGCGTGCTGTCTGTCTGAATAAGCCAATCAAAAGATGTCTCAGCGCCCACGTCACCAGCCATGCGTCCCCCTTTTTTTTAGCAGACTGAACAGTTGGATTATAAGATCATGAATTTGGGTTAGCTCCATGGACGTCAATCTGAAAATTGGTGTAAGTAATGTTAGGTGTTGTTTGTGTTTCAGATTTGTGGATCCGTCTTTACAGTAGTCGTGCTGACAGAGCAAATCTAACAGCAAACACAGGCACAAACCAACACAGACAACAAATAACCAGGTGAATGTCCTTTTTCAGACAATAGCATTTATGATTTCAACATTCATCTTTTAGTTACTGCACTGAATCACAGCGGTGTTTAAACACATTTAAAGATTCAGCCCACATTAGAGCCTGCTAGAGACAGGCTGAAATAGAGCGAGAAATAAAAAGAAAAGTTCTCCTGCGTATCATAAGTGTGTCACACAACAGAAATTCTGACAGACAAAATAGTTAACAAACTACATCACATGATCATCTGTTTGTTTTTCTGGGTCACAGACAGGTGAGTCTTTGGTTCTTGTGACCACAGCCAGCTTTGATGTAGCAGCACCGCTTTAAAGGGAGAGTGTGAAAAAGGATGTTGCAATCACTAGTTGGCAGCCAAAAAACAGATTATTAGGCGCGTCGCAGTTACTCTTTGGCCGATATCAACAGCTGAGGGTGAAAAAAACGGACAACTACACATCAGTTGATACTTATTTTTTAACACAGACATGTAACAAACTGAAAAATCTGCAAACTGCACCTATTGATAATAAAATAATTGAATGCAAAATATTATTTACTTCTTATAAGCATTTGCATTATCTAATAAAAAATAACACTTGATTTCTTCAGAGGACACAGAGTGCAGATGTTTCCATGTTTTGAATTTTGAGCACTTGTGCCTGAAATTTCACAGAGGAAAAAGAGAGTGGAGTGCAACAGGCTTTCACTATCTTTACAATCATTCACATAAACATAGATTTTTGAAGAGGATCCCTTAAAGGTCCAGTGTGGCCTAATATAATATTCATAACTATGTTTTCATTAGTTTATAATAAGCTGAAAACAAGAATCATTCTGTTTTTATTACGTGAATGTGAAATTATGTGAAATTTGCATCAGAGCCTGGCGCACTTCCTGAGGCTTTGTCCTCTTCCACAGAGTCTGCCATGCTGTTTCTAAAGTAGCCCAAAACAAACAAATAAATAGGGCCATTAGGATTTTCATGATTTTGCGTAGGCCATCATAGTCACGTGCTTGGCACATAAATACAACACAACACAGTTGTGACTAAGATGTACACTGAGTGTGACACCACACAAAACTAAATGTGTCAGTACTCCCCAGCGGACAAACTGGACAATGCTGTTAAAACTAAGATCAGTCAATAATATTGCCAAAGACCATGTATCAGTCAGTTTTGACTCCTTACTCTGTCATTATTACAAGATATAAATATTTTTTCCCATTAATTCAAACTCTTTGAGTTTTTGTTTTGTTTTCTTCCCCAGAAAATAAATGGCCTCCTAGTTAGGCTATTAACCTTCAGTAATTTCCAGCTTAAGGCAAATTAAATGTAATGCTTTTAAAGACTTTTTAATGCCACTCAGGATGAAATTTAAGACAAATTTTAAACCTAAACTAAAAAAAAGAAAAATCATGACAATTTTGACAGTTAAGAACAATTTTGCCCAAATATTTATTGTAACATAAAATATTACATTCTTGTCGAGTAAAAAAAAAAAAAAAAAAAAAAAAATCTTGTTACAATGGGAAATACCTTGAATTTATTAATGATTTTTATTACTGATTCCGTATGCCTTACTCTATATGTGCGATTATTCCACTGCTTTAATTATCATCTTGAAGAGTTTATGAAGAGGAATTCAATAAATTATTAAAATAAATAATAAATGTTACCACTTATTTTTGGATTTTACATTGCGTTGCATTGTAGGAAAGAAAAGTCAGGAAAAACACAGTTGTTAACATCCTACTTTCAACATCTTTGCATTTTAAGACTTTTGAATATGCAAAACCGATTAAGGCCTTATTTTTTTGATTAATGAATTCAATGCCTTTTAAGACTTTTTAAGGATCCGCGTGAACCCTGTTCATTTATAGGACTCTAAAGACAAAACAGAAATCATTATCTCCTCGCTACAGTAAAAACACGAAATAAATGTGCAAATACTTGATAGTTTTCTCCAGAACTAGCTCAGAAACTGAAGATACTCTTACCTCCTCTGCCTCCGTCAGCTGACTGACTGGAGTCGGTCCACATACAGAGTCTCACCAGGTGACAGTATCTGCGCCTAATCACCTCGAGCTCGTGCGCTGTTTGTTACCTCTTTATCTGTTGTTTCGCGCACAAGACAATATAAAAAAGCTCGTGTCCCTTAGTACTGTAGCTTTTAGTGTGGGGTTTAAGTGCATATATAATCGCTATAGTTGTCAAAGTAACGTGAAAAAGGCAGCTGTTTCTGCTCCACATGTTGTTTCTATGTAGACTACGTCACGCGCTGATGTTAGCCAATGAGCGGCAGCGGCTATATATATTGTGATATTTTTCCCTGAGTGTCGTCTGTCAGACAGACAGGCAAGCTCTGATCTGATGTTGTACACCGTCAACACAAACGCCAACGAATCACATACGTTATGTTTGAGTGCAATGTTACAGCAGATGATCGGGGTTGAGGGCAGGGTTGGACACATGACCTTTTAATCCCAGAGAGCGAGGCGGGATTTGTGCCTGAGAGGCTGAGACCAGGGTTAATACTTTCCAGCACACGTACGGTGAAGTCATTGGCTCGCGCGCTACTGGCGCGGCATTGTAAAGTTTACTAAGCGCTGAAAGCTAATGCAGAAAAGACATTTACTAAGATTAATAATATGTAGCGCTTTGTGATAAGACAACGAACCCGATCGGATACATACGTGATTGCGAGGATATGGATGGACGAGCAGAGACGCGTGTCGGTGGAAATTAGTAGAAAAAATAGCTTTATTTTGGTCGTTTATAACTTGGTAGTTGGGCTAAAGTGAGCGCGCTGCGTAATGTCATGCTAGCATAGCTGCTGTAACTCAGCAGACGGTATCAAGATGAGCTCTTCACGGGAGATAAAACGTCAGTATTGATTCGCTTTTACTAAGTATTTTTTCGATTGTTTACTCTGTTGGTATAATAAAAGCTTGGTGTGTGATTACCCCGCAGAGCTGCAGAAAGCAAAGAGCAAAGCGCAGAACAGCAACAACCTCAAAGAGGAAGCAAACATCTGCAATCAGCTGGGAGAGCTGCTGTCCAGAAATGGTAAGTTATTCATAACAATCACAATGTTGAATTTTCTGTTCAACAAAAAGTGTGTAGAGGAATCTTTTTTTTACCGACTTTGTTTATTGATTTTCACAAATTTGTATCCATCAATGGAGTATGGAGTAGCTGTGACAAGGAAATAAAAACGTTTACTTCACTTTGCAAAAAAAAGACAAGTGCAGTTGTCATTGGTTAATTCTTTGTGTGTGTGTGTGTGTGTGTGTGTGTGTGTGTGTGTGTGTGTGTGTTGTATAACTTTGTAGTAAATGAGTTACTCATGAGAATATGATTAGTAAAAAGGGTAGGTATAATAGGCATCAACCCTAAATGCCAAAAAAAATTCTTGTCCATGCAGATAGCCTGTTTTTTATTTTTTTATTTAATCTTTATTTGTACAGGTAATCTCATTGAGACATGGGGTCTCATTCTCAAGAGAGACCTGTTTCGGACAACATACAATGTAACAATTAGTTATGGACAGACATTTATCACCACAGTACTTACAACATTTAAGTGAAAGTACCGAGTGAAAGCAGATTAAAAATACTAAAAACAGGAATACGTTTCCAAAGATGCCTTTTTCCAGTGCCCTCAGAATAAGTTTAAAATCCCACAGTGGGATCAAGCTGGACAGATCAAGCTCTGTACTTACTGAGGGCTTTTCTTCTTTCCTTCTGTTCTCTTAGTAGCTTCAGTTTAATGAGGATCCCTTTTCCACTCTGATCTTACTCACTTTCCCCTCCCTTTATTTTCTTTGGACACTGGACTGACCCCAAATGGTGGTTTCCAATGCATTGCAGGCACTTTGCTTCCTCTTTGTCTTCTTTGCGCTCCTCACAGCAGTTTTCCTTCCGTCTTTTAACTTTTTTCCATACTGCAGTAAAATGTCCTTATTCCTCACAGAAGAAACATCTGAGAGGATGTTTTATGGTCTCTTTCACACTGTAACACACATACTCATGTTTCACTACTGTCAGTTTCTCTTCAAAAGTCAAATACACCCTGCTCTTTTTGTCTTTCTGTCCTATGATTTCCAGTACTGTGAAGTGCAGTTTCTAGTCGACTGTGTCCTATTGTCAATCTATTCATCTGTCCCCACTCCTATTTTTTGTGAATCTCAGGTGATTATGAGGCTGCCATCAGTGAGCACCAGCAGGAGTTGTCTCTTTCTGAGGTGCTTAACGATGTGATTGGACGAGCTGTGGCCAATCGTAAGATAGGAGAGTGCTACGCAGAGCTTGGAAACATTGAGGCTGCTTTGAAAGTGAGTAGATTGTTTTTCTGAATTGAGAAAAAATGCAGAAACGCATTTGTAGCAATTCTTAAAACTGTTGACTCAGCATTATTGTGATAACAAAAGTAGGGAACAACATGCATGCTCACACTACAGGGATGTTAAGATGTTTGTTTTTTCCTTCAGCATCAGCGCCGTCACCTGGACCTGGCTCGCTCTGTCAGAGATCATGCTGAGGAGCAAAGGGCGCTGGCCACTATTGGACGAACCTACCTTTTTCGATATGAATCAGATCAGTCGAAGAACAGTTTAGAGCAAGCTCAGGATGCCTTCAGGCAGAGCCTGGCCATTGTGGATGAACGATTAGAAGGTGTGCGCTGTGTGCTAGTTTGTAACCCCCTTGTTTTTGAGGGATATGTTAAATTATCTAGTTTTTGTAATACTGTTTTTTCTAACATGTTTATTTTTTCTTTTACCTAAAGGGACTGTGCCAGGGCGAGAGATTAGTGAGATGAAGGCACGTCTCTTCCTCAATCTAGGTCTGGTCTGTGATCATCTGGGAGAGCCCAAACGATGCAGCGAGTTTATTAGACGAAGTGTCTTTATTGCAGAGTAAGAACATCCTCAACTAAACTGTATCCTCATGTTAAAACTTAATAATATGGAGAGCGCAAAAAGATGACGATGAGTGTTGCTGATGGTGCTTTATCTATTCTAACCCTGTAAAGGAAGAGTCAGCTGCTGGAGGATCTCTACCGTGCAAACTTTAACTTGGGCAACATCTACTTCCGTCACGGTCAGCAGTCTAACGCAGTGCGTTGCCTTGAACAGGCCAAAGAGTGCGCGAGGAAGATCAAAGACAAGTTCAGTGAGAGCGAGTGCTTCCACTGCATTGGCAAGGTATAAACTCAACTCATCGAACCAACTGACCCGTTTCCTGTTAGTGTGGCAGTGCATTTGTCATTTGTGCGCCTCCATGACATTTATCCGCAGGTGCAGCTGTCACTGGGCGATTTCGTAGCTGCCAGACGATCTCTGAAAAAAGCTCTCTTATTGGGTTCCCAGCAGCCATTGGACCGGCAGGCAGTAAAGAAAGCTTTCAAATATGGTGAAAGACAGCTTTTTTTTATCTACTCAGTCTTGTTGATTATTTGCATTTACTTAAAATTATTTTTTTCACCAAGAAAGCTGAGTTGATGGTGGTGATTTGTTTGAATTTCATAGCGGATCAAGGCTGTAAATTAGAGGAAGAGTTGGGGGAGGATCACGGCAAAATCCCCCATCAGGCCGTTGGGCTGGCAGAGCAGCTTGGGGACCTGTACTGTAAGGTTGGGTGCTACAGCAAAGCTCTGGATGCATATCAAGCGCAGGTAAAAATATTTCAAGCACCCAATATTCACTGCCTTTTAAGTCCTATCCAATTTGAACTGACACTTAATACAATCAATTAAGCTCTGTTGTCTATGTAATGCAGCTAAAGGGCGCTGAGGCGTTGGGAAAGCCTGCCAGGGAGCTGGCCGTCATCCACGTGTCCCTGGCGGCGACCTACACAGACCTCAGACGGCACAGCAAGGCAGTGGAGCACTACAGACAGGAGCTGGCTTTACGACAGGGCAGCTCGACTGAGGTATACATGACATACATCTTCACCCAAATGTCCTCTCTTTTATTAAACGGCAATATTTAAGATCATAGTTATATTATCTGGGTTTTATGGACACAGGTGACTCATGTCTATAACAGACGTGGGACCAGGTCATTGTTTAGTAAACCTGTTTAGTAAACGATTCGTGTAAGTTTAGACTGACTAATATAATTTACAATATTAAAACGTATTTTGAAATGATGTCGCATATAATTTAATCACTTTATGTGTGTCTGTGTCAGGAGTGTAGCACTTGGCTGAACATCGCAGCTGCTCAGGAGGAGAGCAGCTGTGCCCTGGAGGATGTAGAGAGCAGCTACAGTAAAGCCTCTCACTGCGCTCAGAAGTCTGGGCAGACCAGACTACAGGTGAGCTGGAAGCTGGAAAAATTAATAGGATAAGAAACGGTTAAACTTTATTTGAAAGGCTAATCAATTTTCATGGATTTCCCATACATAATAGGCTTTTTATGTACAGATGGGTGACAAATTAAAGGAATAAATGAGTGAGGAAACATAATGAACGCAGCTGCTTCCACACAGGTACAAGATACAATTAAGCAAATAAGATTCAATCAGGACCATGTTTGAAAATATTGAGCAAGCCCAGTTGATTCTGATTTTATGTTATTTTTCTGCGATTTTGGACCAGCGAGGAGAGCAGCGCTCTCCCACCACCATCAACAAAACACCAAATGAGCATATTTCTTTTGGAAAAATGGTATTCGATCCCTCCAGTCGAGTAAAGCTGTTCTCGCGGCACACTCTGATGTAACATCTTACTAAGACACTTTATGTCGATTTATCCTTTAAATTGTCACCCACCATCTGTAGCTACAAATCCCTATACTATGTTTAAGAAGGGAAACAGATGCAGTGTTTGAACGCTTACTTTCCCTCCTACAGAAACGCGTGCTGAGGCTCTGGCTGGCGTCCCAGAGACGACTCGGCTCATCCAGGGCTGATGACACTGAGGCGACGCTGCAGGAGCTGTGCGCCGCTGAGGGCTGGAGTCCAGATGGGAGCGATGGTGAGGAGGATGAAGAGGAGGAGATGGATAACAGTGAGCCTCTGGATGACAGTGACGTCGTCCTCTCAGACTCAGGTAGAACTGGCGTTTTGCTCCCCTGACATCTGCGGACAGATTAATTCTAATATTACCTGAAGTTATTTTTATGTTTTTGACTTTTCATGTTTAGATGAGGATTTGGAGGGTTATGACAAAATGGTATCAGGAAGGAGGAAGGCAGGAAGGGTGAGTCGCATGTCAGTCTTTCCACAATCATTTCATCTTTGTTTTTGTGTCTTCTACGTTTTTACCCTCTGCTCTGTTTGTTTCCGTTTTTTTAGTGGAACAAGAGGAACGAGAAGGGAGAGACGTCTCTGCACAGAGCGTGTATAGACGGAAACCTGAAGCAGACCCAGTATCTGGTGGAACAGGTGAGAAAAACAAGACTTGTTTTAGTTTAACAATAAGCACAACATTTTTTCTGTTTTAAATGTGGCCACAAAAAGCAAAATCAAGAGAAAATGCAATGACAGTCAGACAGACGAAGGTAAAATCCTCAGTGAACAGTAAAATATCTGCACTAAACTGAGCAGAAATCCAATAATAAATCCAGAGACTGTCTCTGCTGTGATTATTTCTAAGGAGTTATGTTCATAATGTAAAAACATCCTGGATTTTATTATAATTAATAATACTCTGCTTGTCTGCATGTCAGGGTCACCCCGTGAACCCCAGAGACTATTGTGGCTGGACTCCTCTTCATGAGGCCTGCAACCACGGTCACTATGGTAACTGAGTTATGATCAACTTCATATGACCTTGTTTAAAAATTGTTTTATAAAAACGGTAAAAAAAAGAAATTGTCTCTCTCACACAGACATTGTAGCCGTGCTGCTGGAGCGCGGCGCTAATGTAAATGATCCTGGTGGTCCCTTATGTGAGGGAGTGACTCCTCTCCACGACGCCCTCGCTTGTGGCAATTTAAAAGTTGCGAGACTCCTGGTGGAGCGAGGGGCTTCTGTCACTCAACGCAACTCAAAGGTGTGTGTGCCATTTTTGGTGAACTACAGGAGCTGATTATGTAAAACTAAATGATACCGATTAATACAAACTATACAAAAAAATAAGAGGATTTCTGCAGATGTTTTTTACAAACTTGAACCAGTCTTCTGAAAAACAGTAGATATTTGGGGCTGTTTTAGTTGTTGAGGTAGTGGTAAAAACTCACAGACATATTCACCCTGTATGAGGGTAAAATCACAGACTGGTGATATTGAAAGACATCCCCTAGACAACTACATTTGTCCAAATGGGGTTCATGTTTGCATCTGTGTCCCATGCTTTCATCATCCTCTGTCAGGGTGACACCGCCATGGACACCCTCCGTCAGTGGCAGAGGACATACAGCAGAGAGCTGGACCAGGAGACAAAGCAGGAGTGCATCGCTACAGAGAGACTGCTGAGGAAGGCGCTTGCAGGGGGAGGTGAGGCCTTTACATCATCACAACAGTTTAGCCTCAGTTTGCCTTTTAAACATCCTTTGAGACACAGTTTTTTTCCCCACTTATCTCTGTCTAACACAGTGCCGGCTGCTGCGGCCCCAGCCAAGCCTTTCGATGCCCTGCAGGACAGCCAGCTGTTTGATGCTGAGAACTCGGAGCCGCTGTCGTCCTCTGGAGGGGGCTGTTCCTCCAGCCAAGACTGGCGCCGGACCAACAGGAACTCAGAGGTGAAGGCAGCACCTGCCAGCCCCAAACGGTGGCAGAGCAATGGCTCAACGCAGCGGCACAGAGCCAGAGGGACGGAGGCTGCCGTTCTGTACGGGGTAATGTCTGCCAGACTATTATTTACACAAGATCAAGATAAAATTACTTGTTCCTACATCTTTTCCTATAAATGCTTTGGATTCCTTGTGATCTGCAAACTCTGTAGGTCTTTAAAAGACATAAAGATCACTGAATTTAGTTTTCTTAAAACATTTATGCAGTTATAAAAATGTTTTTGTATTTTTTTGTGGCCTGTCAGGAGACTTAATACACCCAAAAACTAAAAGTTGCAACAGTGAAATAGTTATAAAACTGATATCAAAAAGGTCTTGAATTCAACCTGCAGAAACTCTGCCACTGAAACTGAATTCTTAAGATCTACAGTTAGAGTGCGTGGTTTGTTTTTCATGCTTTTTGTAGAATAACAGCAGCTCCTCAGATGACAGCGACTCTGATTGCCCCGTCAGTCCTCTGCGTCCCGTCCGCACCAGACAAAGTTTACCAGCACCCCCGAGTCACAAGGAAGCCCCCACAAACCCGATCCCCAACTCGGGTCGAGAAAGTGTGAGGGAGGCTCCCGCGCCGTCTGTCTTTGCACGAGAGGAGTACCACAGCGTCATCCGAGGCTTAGGCAGTGCCAAAACTCTTCTGTCACAGCCTCAGTTCTCCAGCACGCCAGCTGTTTCATCCAGCAACAAATCAGCTCTTATTCCCGAGGAGGAGTACCTAGCTGATGAGTGGCTGGAGGACGATTTGGGGGAAATCCAGCCGAAGAAGAAGAGGAGACTACAGGTGGAGCAGGATGGGATGAGAGGGGAGGATGCTGCCTTGCCTTCAGCAGCAAAAAGTCAAAGCAGATACTTGAACTCTGACGCCTGCAGAGGTAATAAGTTGACCTTTTTTTTGTCACATGTTTCTTTTACTCCACATCTCTTTCACCGTCATTAAGCTCTTCTCCTCTTTCACTTCTGCAGCTCCGTCGTCCTCCAGCAGGAGTCTCTCTCTGAAAAAGAACGGCTCTCAGAAGCCTCACCAGGTCAAAATGACTCAGATGCCGGGGATGGTGCGTTTGGGGAGACGAGAGGTCAACAGGTCACAGAGTCCCACAGTTACAGACAATGACGAAGTGAGACCCGAGACGCCACCACCGCTACAAATACACATACAGGTGAGAAAAAATCTAACACAGCCTTTATCCTGATGAGTTACAGATGGAATCAAATCTAGAAAAATGCATTAACAGTGTTATTGTTGGACAATGTTCCTATAAATGATTCATTTTATGTTTGTATGTAGACTTTTGTCTTTTTTTTATGTAGTATGCTATTGACCTTTTTCTGTGTCCTTAATGAAGTAAATCAAAAAAATTCAAGTCCGAAAAAAGATTTCACATTACTTATTCAGGACAACATCAACTGCAGACAGACAATTATTAATGTTTCAGCATCCTTCTGCACCGTAAGTGGAGCTTCATTTATCAGGAGTCTGTCTTTATTCTTGATTAACTTCAGACACTGATGAATGTGCTGACGAATAAGAGCAGGACGATGTTGAAGGAAGCACCATTTTGAGAAACATAGATCTAAACTGTGTGTATTTTCCGTCATAATTTCACACGAGGTCACGCTGCAGTTTCAGTTTCAGCATTTACAGATTTTATTTGTGAAATAATGGCAGGATTCGGTGGCGTTCCCCTTTAAAGTCAGTTGAGGAGACTTTATTCAGAACTGCGCTGCTCGACCTTAACCACAAAAAGGAAGAGAGAGCCTATAATTCAGGTTTAGCTGCATTCTATTGACTCCCAGTATCTTTTAGATTAGATTTTATGCTCCCATAATTTGTTTTAAAAGCTCTTAATGGTTTGGGACTGTCGCATGCTGCAGACTCTCTGCTGTTCTAATAAATGAGCAATGCACTTATACCAAGAGCTATAAGAGATGTGGTCTCTGTGAACATTTTTAAATGGAAAACTGAAAAGCTATTTATTTAATTTGGCTTTTAATACATATTATTCTTCTTATTTTTTTAAGTATTAAAAAAAAATCTAATTCTTTGCATTTTATTTGTTTATTGCTACTATTTATTTATTTGTTTGTTTTACTGGTCTCTGTTTTTTACTTTCTCTTGTATACTTTTATTATTAACAGTTTTTTTTAAACTTATTATTTCATTGCCCTTTTTTAAGGTTTTGATTTTGATTTTTTTATTACAAAGCACTCTGAGCTGCATGTCTTCTGTGAAAAGCACTCTATAAATAATGATTATCATAATTATTTTTATTCAAGCAGCCATTATGTTTTTGCCTGTATTTATTTGTTTTAATTTGTCATTTTATTTCAGCCTCCTGCTCAAACTTTGGTTGCTCCCATGCCTACTTCACTACCTCCACCAATCAGAATGAGGGTCAGAGTTCAGGAGGATGTTTTCCTCATCCCAGTTCCACAAAGGTTGGTGTTTATCTGTTACTCTTTTATACGAATGAATGACACCAGTGATGTGATTTTGTAGTTGTAGTTTTTTTTTAACATTGGCTTAACAATTTTGACACCAAGGAGCCAGTGCTGGTGTTTTTGTGCTGTTTTGAAACATATCGTATGCTGCTGTGTTTCAGCGAGGCAGACTCCTGCACTGTGTCGTGGCTGTGTGAGCAGGCCGCTCAGCGTTACTACCAAAAATGTGGCCTCCTGCCACGCCTCTCGCTGCAGAAGGAAGGTGCTCTGCTGTCCCCGCAGGACCTGCTGCTGGCTGTCCTGCATACCAATGAAGAGGTAAGGACAGGCGTTAAGAAAATGTTGCTTTTACTTATTTTCACCAGTACAGAATTAGGATGGTGTGTTGTGTTGCAGGTTCTTGCTGAAGTTTGCTCCTGGGATCTCCCTCCTCTCCCTGAGCGCTACAAGAAGGCCTGCCACAGCCTGGCAGCGGGTGAGCAACACACACTAACACACACAAATGCAGACACACACATTTTTATAACTCGTTCTGGAGCATCTCTTTGTGTCGCCGCAGATGAAAACAAGCGTGTGACCCGGCTCTGTGAGGTGCAGGACGGGAGCTCCTCTGTGTCGGTGTGCGGCCTCAGCCTGGCGCCCTCCTCCCTCAACCCGCTCCTTCGTGCCCTGAAACTGCAGGCCAGCCTCACAGAGCTGCGTATGTCCGGCAACCGTCTCCACGACAACCTTCTCCCTGAGCTGGTTGCCACAACAATCACCATGCCTCGGCTTCGGCTGCTGGATGTTTCTGCCAATAGCATCACGGGGGACGGGCTGGAGAAAGCCGTAAATGCTTTAAAGGGACAGAGTCATCCTGCGTTCCCGGTAAAAAACCCAACATCCAGAGTCTGTTTTTATTTCAACAGCTGTCATCAGTTTACTTTTGAAGATACTTTTGTCTCATAAGTGTCACTGTTTGGATGCAGATAGTGTTGAAAATTGACATTATAGTTAGTTTAAATTATATATTATTTAAAATATAGTAACCTTAAAGCATAGGCTCAATCTAAATCACAGTGAAATATATTTATCTCTCTTTTTACTCTTAGCTCTGCTGATAGTTTCTGTTTTATGTATTCCACCAAAGTACTGAAAAATTTAAATTTAAAAAATGTAACAACATATATTTTCTAAAAACACCGTCCCTTGTAAAACTGTTCTTGGTAAATACGTGGTTCATAGAAAGGACAGGACATTGTTTCTGGAAAGACATACTGCTGTTGAGTTCAGTACCACAAAACAAATTGTGGTTTGCTTCACAGTCAAGCGGACTGTTTTAGGGTTATCTTATCAGATTTTAACTCAAGGGGTGGGTGAGAACTTTTTTTTGGCTGCTGCTATTTGGGTAAACTGACTTAAAGGCTCACTTTCAGCCTGGATCCTATTTTTACATATTTTGTGTCTAAGTGACAAATGTGAAACTGGTTCAGTATCAATCAAGAGCGTTACCGTTGGCAGCTGTGCAACAGGCTGCAGCGTAACCATTCGAGGTATGTTCACTGTTCCCAATACTGGACCAGTTTCAGAAATTGTTTCTCACATTAGTCACAAAGACCGAATAAAAAAAGCGGGGAACAGGTTGAAAAACACTAAAGTTACCCTTTAAGTGTTTTTTTTAAATTGTCCACATGCCTGAGTTTCACTAAAGATGCATTTTAAATGAAATGCAGCTTGTTAATGTTCCAGTTGTTCACACGCTGTTAGCTTGACAAGGTCCTATTGTTAAGCATGTGAAAACCACCAAAATCACAACCCCTCCCACCATGTGTCAAAGTGTCCCACACCATAGTGTGTGAAACATCTTTAACACCAAGCACACTTTTCCATCACATCTGAGACTGATAGTTCATCAGATTAATATAAAGAGTTCAACAGTGAATTCTCTCTTGTGCACGCTGATGTTTTTTGGTTGATTTTTGGTTGTAGTGTTTGGAGGAACTCGACCTCAGCATGAACCAGCTGGGTGACGGTGTGTCCGAGTCCCTGTCCTGTCTGCTGTCCCACTGCCCTCTGTTAGCCAAGCTGTCCCTGCAGGCCTGTGGCCTCACCGCTCGCTTTCTTCAGCAGCATCGATTGCTGTTAGCCAACGCTCTGACAGGTGACGCTCTGACACTCTAAATTTGGGTTTTAAAATCGAAACTTGTGACAAGTGATGAGCAGAGTCAATAAAGCCCTCAACTCAAGTGTCCTGTGTTAATCAAATCCTTGTACTTTTCTGAGAAGTTTAGCTTTAAAAGATGTGTCATTATTTATAATTAGCTATAGATTAAAAGAAAGGATGGTATTAATATTCATTTACAAGCCAATATTTTAAATCAGGATCCAACAGAATCTATTTCAGCTTTCAGCTTATTTATAGATAAGTAAATGAATATCTTTTAAACTTTCAGGTTCAGGCCACCTGAAATCAGTGTGTCTATCCCACAATGCACTGGGCTCTACTGGCTTTGAGCTGGTGTTGAAGACTTTGCCTCTCCACTCTCTCACACACCTGGACCTGTCTGCCGTCCGCAGGGGTCCAGCTGATTACCCAGCGCTAGAACACCTCGCCAAAATCCTGTCACAGGTGCGCTCACATCAGCCATGCTGTGCAGTTATTTATGTAGTGGGTGGAGAGCTTTAAGTGCAACAAATGAAAACGTGTCATCTGTCTTCGCAGGAAGACTGTTCGCTGACCCACTTGAGTCTGGCAGCAAACGGGTTGACGGACAGCAGTGTCGCCACCTTGACCAGGTGAGTGTGCGTCTTCTGCTGCCTGAGAGCATGCATACATTTAATCCAAATTAGAAAATTCATCAAATCATAATTATGGTGCGATGATGTCTTTGAAGCTAAAGGTCTGTGAACATGTGTTCAGAATTTTGTTATCAGTGATGACATTTTAATTTGCTTAATTTTGGCTGATTAGATTAGTTTCATCCCCAGTTCATTAACTCAGAACCAAGAGGGGGAGGGAAAACGTGTTCAACTTATTTTAAGGGCGCTGGAAAAAGCATCTTTGGAAACTTGTTCCTGTTTTTAGTATTTGATCTGCTCCTACTTGGCACTTTGACCTAAATATTGTATGAACTGTTTTGACTGATCTGTCAGTCGTAACTATTTTTGTGTTATATGTAGTTGTTTGAAACAGGCCTCTCTTGAGAATAAGACCCCATGTCTCAATGAGGTTACCTGTATAAATAAAGGTTAAATTTAAAAAAGATTTAAAAAAGGACTTCTGTGGTTTTATCTGCCGTCCTGTATTTGTCTCTGTCAAACTTTTTGGTTTCTCCCTGCAGGTGTTTACCTTCATGTCCGTCTCTGGTTCATCTGAACCTTTCAGCTAATCCGTCTGTTACCTCAGCGGGACTTCACAGCATCCTGATGTCTCTCAGAGAGGCTGGTCGACCTTTGACCCTTCTAAACCTGCAAGGTACATTGGTCTGTGTGTGTACGTGTAGGTCATACGCCTGTGGTGTCAGGTGCACATTCACCATTTCTTACGAAAACACATTCTAAGTTTCCTTGTGGCTTAACAAACATGCTGAATGCCAGCAATCTTCTTTGTCTCTGGTGACACGTTATTCTTATAAATGTGAAAAATATGTTAAGTATATTTTGCCTAAAAGTACGATGTGCTACACTGGTATGTTGTGGTACCTAATATTGCTGCAACATAGTTAAACTGTGAGCTACAAAGGGGTGGTTGAAGATTAAATAATGTGAATATTATGAATTGGAAAGAGATGGAAAACTTAATTCAGTTTTATTTTTACTGTCCTTTTATATCACAGTTTGTCTGGAGGCCCTTTTTCACCTGTGTGATGGGGGTAAAAGATGCCATAAGTTGTTACAATAAGAGAATTAATCAAAAATATTGACTTAGTATCTCAAAATAATTAGACATACTGCAAATTTACTCTTTTGATACACTGAATTATTTTGAGAAATATTTTTTCTCATTATAATTACTTAACAAGATCTTTTTTCATCACTTCCATAAAAGTTGTGACAAACATTGTTTGACAACTTATTGATGAAACCGTATTTAACTTTAGATTGATTACAGGCTATTTTTTGAATTGAATCAGATATCTGACATAACCTGATAAACTTGAAAGTTAAGTTTGTTATTAAATTGAGAGCTGAATATAAAGCAATGAATTGTAAAATTACCAACAGTATAGCAGAGGATATG
The DNA here is from genome assembly GCF_026936395.1 of Plectropomus leopardus. Taxonomy (NCBI): domain Eukaryota; kingdom Metazoa; phylum Chordata; class Actinopteri; order Perciformes; family Serranidae; genus Plectropomus; species Plectropomus leopardus. Next base: position 15,992,444 of record NC_142189.1, on the reverse strand, counting down.
CTTTCACTATAAGTGATAATAGTTTCATAGAAAGTGCTTCAAGAAACAGTCAGTGTATAAGAATTCATCAAAAAACGTCAGTGCTTCATGTTCTTATTCAAATGATTGTGTGTGCTGTATTGTACCCAATTGTTAAGTTTTGCTAGAGATGAATAATCTCTTGCAAAAAAAAAAGAAAGCCATTGGTGTCAAAGATTGTGCCTAAGCATTAAAAAAAAAAACTGTAATATAATCCCTGACACAAGGCTGCTCCTTGTTTCCTCTCCCACAGGTTGCGCGGTGTCCGGCCCCTGGGACAGTGCGGATCTCGATGGTTTGTCAGAGCTGGTCAAGGATCTCCGTCTTTGCTCACAGGGACTCAACAAGCTGGACCGACAGGCCTTAAAGCAGAGCTGGGACGCCAGTCGGCCACATGGACACTTCATTGACCGAAACAGCATGTGCCTGCTCTCTGCTGCAGCCCCCTCGTGAAGAGGGGAAACATTTAACGTGCCGCAGAGACGATGAAAGATCATACATCACTGACACTGAATTCTGAACCGTGTAAAATCATTAACACACAATATTTTATCACTCGAGGCTGATCGCTTAAGTCACCAAATGGACCAGTCACATGGCGCCCAGGGACACTCTGTGGAAGTAGCTTTTATGTTTTCATGTGTTTTTGTCACCTTATTTATGTGGAACTGTACTTACGTTTGTCATGTTAGCAGTGTGTTTGTCATGATGCAACCACTGAATTATTGTATGATTTTACATTTAGAAAAAAACAATTAAAGTATTGTAAAATATTTCTTTTCATCACTTTAAAGGGATTCTTCCTGGTTCATAAAAATCTCGAACAACAAAACTATTTATTCTTTCTCTTTTCTTTGACAATATAGTGATCACACTGGATATAAATCTTGCTGGATTTGTGCACAAAGTAATGTAATTATTGAACGAAGCAACATTTTGAACTTATTGTTATGACTGGCTCGAATTAAAAAATAAGACCTCTATTTACAAAAAGGACATAGAAAATAGAAAATGAAAATGAAAATGTTGCAAACAGAAAAAGCTGGGTCTTGGTGCATGGACACCGAGCTAGTGTGAGCAGAGCATGCAGCCGCAGATAAGGGCTCAGTACACAGCTTCACCGCAGCTCTCTATCAGCTTTCAATCAGTCACTGCTGCACCCGCAACAGAGAGAGCAGGCGCACACACACACACACACGCACACACACACACACACACACACACACACAGGTGGAGCATGACAGGCAGAATGTAAAACACATAATGACATGTAACACCATCTCCCTTAAGATGACAGCGATATGGGTGTCATACATGAGAGAGGGCATCTGCCACAACATTGTCAAGCCCCTTTCTGTGACGGATTTCTATATTAAAATTTCGGGCCACAAGTGCCCAGTGCATCAGCCGTTAAGATTAAGAGAGACCAAGAGATTCATCCTCTGAGGAACATGAATATCTGCACAGAATTCCACAGCAATCTGTCAATGAGATATTTTAGTCTGCTGTTTCTGTACCTGATGCTGCTGGCACAAACATCTAATATTAATAAATGTTATCACACACCAGACCCTCTTGTCCCAGGATTTATCTTTTTCAAGGATGTGAGCATACTAAGCATCAATTGCTTGTGGTTTCTGCCTAAATCTCCTCTTTGTAGTGACGACGTTAGAAGTTTGGTTCACTGTATTTTTTTAATTTAATGAATTATGTTTGCAACATCCTTACATTTTCAATTGCATTTTTTGAATTTAAGCAATAAGGAAAAAGTTTTTATATCTTAGAGGGTTTGAGGTCACTGTCAGTTTCCCTTTTCTGCAGTGAACCATCCTGACATGTATGCACACAAGTTCTCACATGAAACTAACAGTTTTGTCTTTGGTGAGAACAGTACTAACACCCAACAACATCCTGTTTGAGGAAAGTTAGTGGGCAGCATTTGCTTTGTTTCCTTGCCTTATGTCTATACTTAAAAGATACATGCACAAAGTGGATGTAACAAGATGCAATTTAAGTTTACCACAGTTTTTATCATTATTTGATTTGCTTATTAAATAGGTCTTGAAAAGAAGATCCCATACAAGTGATCTTTCTCAACAGACCTGCGTAGTTGGATGTGCAAATACCTCTCTTTAAACAGTTTGCTAATAAAATTCATAGATTCAAGATTCATAACATTTGAAATTAAGCCATTTATTCATATAATTTGTGCGCAAACAGAGAAATAGAAAATGAAATTACAGGCATTGCAAAGTCAACAAAGGTAAAAGACAAAGTTATACAAAAAGTATATGAAGTGACAGAAAGAAGCTGCATAAGATCCTTTATCATAAAACTGACTGAGTGTGTAGCCGGTCAGTCACTGCCAAGAACACGAGGTTCATGTTTTATTATCAGTGTATCAGATTTCAAGCATATTCATTAATTTTAATGTGTGGATCCTCATGGCTTGGATAATTCAGCAGGTCCAACAACTCCTTTGGCCTAAAGAGAGCACATCAGACAAAAAGGGGGGAAATTGAAATAATTAAAATTCATTTTAAACATTATGATGCATTTCTTGAAATCATAGAGTGGAGATCCAGCCTACATGCACTGCAATATTGCATGTGTCACAGTGACATAAAGGCAAATTATTTGAAAAGAAAACCAAGCCTGAATACAATGAAACAGACTTCTGGTCTATCAGAGCCCAATGAGTCAGTCATGCGATCAAAGAAAACGTACCAGTCATCAGCCCAGCACAAACCTTTAGGCTCGATTGACACTTTGTACTAATTTCTTTGAAAATTTTCAACTTGAATTTTTTTCAATCTGAATTTGTGAAGGTTGAATAAAAATATACTCAAAATCAGCTTTTTGAAATTGCACATTAACAAATGTCATATCTAAATTTCAAAGAAGTGAAATGAGAGCAAATTAATTAAGACACATGGTTTTGAAAGAGGAATATTTCAAAGCTATTCAGTATTATTTAAAATCAAATACTTGTCTCTAATTTGCTTCCACTGAATAACGAATACTGTTGAGGAAATTTGTGAATATTTACTATTTCTGGTTATATTATCTCTTAAATGATAAAATGTCAGACTGTTAACTCACTTGCAGGCTCCGGTGTTGACACAGATGGTCCTCACGTCATCAGTGGTGGTGAGCTCCTCGATTAACTCTGCGAGGTGCGTCTTCACAAACTTGCGGCACAGAGCTTTTAAGAGGCCAATTTGGTTGCAGACAGAGTTCAACTTTGATGTCAGTTTCTGTAAGAGGACAAATGATCATCAGTGCTTCTTCACACAATGCACCCACAGTCTGTCAGTCTTAGATATTTTTGTTTTACCTCGACCGTGGCGTTTGCCCCGACGACTTTCTTCACCTTGTTTAAAGCCCACTTGCATGCCCAGCACACACCTGGCAGCTGCAGATAAAAGTGACACATACTTTTAACACTGATCAAAGAGATGAGCCCCAGAATTAAAACTTAACGTCATAAAATATGTTAAATAAGAACATTGCAAGACAAGAAATATTCCAAACCCAGCCTGTTAAAGTTGCCCTTCTTGTGCTGCATCCAAAATGCTTGCAGGGAAATAAAGGCCTGCTTAGCAACATTTTCATACTATTAGATGAGCCTGACCTGTGTCTGCACGGCAACGTTTTGAATGCAGCTTCACTGATTCAGCACATGACTGAAATCATTTAAAACAGAGTAATTCTGATCATTTACCCCTGTTTTCTAATGCCACACTAATTCCAACCGACTACGTCCGTGGTATTATAACGTATTATCCACGGCACAATTCGATCTAAACATGATGAAATTATGTCTAACATTTGATGATATTGTTAGTTTGTGTTGACCAATGTATGTAAACTTACTATCCAGGTAGTAACAGTGGTCACATGACTTTCAAATAGAGCCACAAACAGACAAGTAAAGTTTAGCTGATTATTTGATACATTGTAATCTAATAATCTGACATTTGAAGATGAATGTTGGATTATCAGACTGTTTAAAGCAGCCATGTTACCTTTCCAGCCTGCACAGAGATCTCCTCGTTGGCCTTCACAGAGATTTCCTTGTCAGGGATCACGGAGATTTCCACTTCCATCTGCTCCAGATCATCGATACTGACCTCGAAGCTTCTCCCGTGGACTGTCCAGACTGTGAGGACGCAGAACAACACATGATGAAGAACAGTTCATCTGATAAATATCACAATAAATAATTGAAAAACATCAGCACACCTGAACATGTCACCAGCATGCACACAAGGAGGACTGAAGACGTTTCCATTGCTGTCAGAGAGCGGTGATCTCTTGAGTGTGTGTGTCTGGTGATAACACACCTTTTATACAGTGGTGAGGGGCTGCACAACACTCCTGCAAGCCCCTGCAGACAAAAACTCTAACCACCTGCGGTTTTGCGCAGAGGAACATCAAAAAAAACTTTTTCACACCACGAACTCATCGAGAAACATCTTTCCAGTTAATATGCACACTCGTATTAAAGGAAACATTGGGTTGAAGTCATAGTGTTACACCACAAAGTTTCACTATCTGAATATCAAAATGCTGCAAAAACCACCACAATCTAATCTGTCATCAGTGTGTAGTTCAAAATCTTTATTTCAAAATTTTAAAAGTGGAGGGCCATACTGAGTTTGAAAAAAAGGGGCTTAAAAAGTGAAATGATTTAGTATTTTGGTGTTTTCTTTTTCTTCATTTATTGAAAGTTGTAACCTGGACTGCAGATGAAAATTAGCTTTAAACTAACTGGTTCAATACATAAAATGATGACGTTTACACAGCACAAAAAATATAAATGCAAAACTATTGTTTTTGCTCCCATTTTTCACAGGTTTTAGTCAAAACTCTAAAACGTTCTATTCACATATAAGACTTATTTCTCTCTTTTTTTTTCTTCAAATTTGTTAAAATCCATGTCACTAAGGACTTATTCCATCCACCTGACAGGTGTAATATATCAACATGTTGATTAAACAGCATGATTTAATCAGCATACCAAGACAGGGACCACACAGGTATGCCATGGGATGGTCAAAATAAAAGACCATTTCAAAGAATTTGGGCATCTTTAGAACCACAAACAAGGTGAAACTACACCAACCCAGTAACTTCACTTCCAGTGCCTTCACTTTTAGCGTTGTCTTTCTGCACAAACTGTCAGAAAACGCTTCAGGGAAGCTCATCGCAGTGGCTGGTCTCAGTCGATTTTGCAAGTGAGGACGCCGGATGTGAAGTTCCTGAGCTGATGTGGTTGCATGTGGTTTGAGAATATTAGAACAGCTGGAAGTATTGCAAAACGGGTACAACCAGCACTGCGGCCAGTAAACCACACATACACAAACCAAAGTGGATTTGAAACCTGTGCAATTTTATTATAACAATGTGAAATAAACATTCAGTTCACGAATAACAGCTCTGGTGGAGATTTTCGAGTGACCATCCCATGGCACATCTGTGTAGTAATGATGCTGTTTAATCAGCATCTTGATGTGCCATACCTTTTGAGTGGATTATTGGCAGAGTTCTCAATAATATGAATTGAAATTTTTATACAAAAATGGAGAGAACTAAACCCTCTGTTTGCCTAGAAGAAACCTTAGACCTTCCACTTTAACTCAGGAAAAATGGGAGCAAAAACAAAAGTATATCATTATTAATTATTAATTTAATACACTTGATGAGCAAGTATTTGCAGTTTTTAACAACATTGTTGATGTATTTGTGCCATGTATTTGTCTGTGAGCGTTCAGCCATGTGAGGTTGTAACCACACCGATGTGAGCTAATGTTTAGCATGCTAACATTAACCTACTAAAGAGCCTTTGTATAGGATATATTGGTGATGACTATTTTGATAAAAGCGCTCTGACGCTTGAAATCTGTGAGGGAGAGAAGTGGACAAATGTAAACTTGTATTGATTTTCAAAGTCCTTTTAAGCTGGACAGTACCATTTGTTTGTGTGTTTGATATGTTAATTTTTCTAATGTATTAAAACAAAATAATGAAAATAATATAAAAAAATGATTAATTAAATAGCCTCATCAGCCTACCAGCACTAAAGACAAAATTATACACAGATGAGGCTCTTACCAAAGAGAGGGACCAGCCACTTTTATAATGAGAATGATGGAGGTGATTAACTGTAGGTCCATTTACCACATTTCCCCTCAGAGCTTTCAGATACATTTCCCAGTCTTATTCTTCAGAGGAAATCTTGTAAGTAGACCTCAAGATACCAATGTTGTGTCATGTTTAAAAATAAAATCTGCTTAACAGCTGCGTTTGTCACCTTGCCAGGAAGACATGAATCAAGCAGGACGTCAAGTGGGCCTCTGCTCCTCTCAACATGTATGTAAAGGAAATACAGAGTAAAAAAGGATCAATTTTAGCATTCACATCAAACAGTGTAGTCTGACCTTTGAGAGACTTCACCTCATGGGTTTGAGTCACAGTTTCTCGCCTCCTCTGTGCAGTGATCTGCTCTCTCTCCCTCGCATCATGTTTAAAGTAGATGGATAAATTGTCCTCCTCAGCAGTTTGATCCAGCATAAACTTCCACGACTTAACAACAGCTGAAACAAAAATGTGTCTCAGAAAGTTATTACATCAGGGTATGCAAAGAAATGACGTATAAACAACTTAAAAAATACTTTATCGCACAGGTACAGGTTACATTGTAAATTGGAAAGAAATTGAAAAATCTAACAGACTCAACCTGTCAGATACGCTATCTGAAGTTTGTTATTTTTTCACTTTTTCATACACAGACTTTGGATAAGCCACAGTTTGATCAGTTTAAGATGATTGAGCTGGATGACCAACTTTTCTGACCAGCTTAAGGGATGTTTTTGCATAATTTTTGATGGTTTAGCTGGTCATACCAGCTTGTGAGGGTCACTCTGGCTGGATTATCCATTGAAGATCTTATAAAACTGAAATCAAATGAAAGTCCTTGAAAGTGGAGAAATATCAGTGCCATGAGGGGAAAGAATGAAAAGCAAAGGACATAAATCAGTTAAGTCTTCTGTCATGTGTTATACATAAAGATAAATATGCACAGTGTGACAGGCAGCTCACTCCAGCATGTCAAACCATCAAACACTACCAACAACTGTCCATCTAAGTAAGACCATCTTCGTCCAGCTAAAACCAGCTAACATCAACCAAAAACAGCTGCCGACATAAGCTGGTTTTTAGCTGGGTTTTTTCAGCAGGGTGCCATCATCTACAGCTCCACCCTGTCTTTGTTCTCTCTACTGAATCCCTTGCAGGTTCTCACAAATTCATTTTGCTTTTGACTGCAATCTTTGTCCACCAGCTTTGCAATTTTAGCCTTCAAATCAAATTACATTAAATGTTTAAGACTTAGTTTTATGTTTGCTGGAGAGGGAAGTGAAAATTGCTCTTATATTGAGTGATTGATTGAGGAAAACATTCTGATTCAGTCTGGTGTTCAGTCAGTCAGTATCTTTAAGGACGTAATGGGTTATTTACTGGCATTTTGGGGTTCTACGCAGCTTTTTTAAACTCTACTATGTCACAAAAATCTCAAAATACACAGCAACAATTTTCACAACAACATCCAAAGTAACAAAATCAAAGGATCAAACAAAGACTGAAGAGAAAACCAGGGCTTAAATACAGACTAGTCTAATGAGGGGATGAAGTGCAGGTGGAGAAAAGAGCAGAGAAGCTCAGGTGAGGGGAGTAAAGTGATTAGGCAGGCAGCGAGCTGATTGGCTGGGAGAAACTGAGGCAGGGAAGGACTAACGAGGCCGATGCAGCGCAGGTGTGTAGATGGACAAATGAGAGAGAGGAGTACAGGAGCAAAGGAGGGGGAAAAAACTGAAGCCCAAACACACAGAAAACAAAAACGTATCAATGATCCAACAGAGTGAAAACAAGGACAGAATAACATAGCCAATTTAAATTATTCTATAGTTTGTTTCCAGATAGAAATTAGTCCACTCTTTCCGAAAAAGCCTGAGGGCATCAGGACACAGCAGACTTTGACGCCTGCAGTAGGAGGGTGGTGTTGTCTGGGTGATGAAAATGATGATGGATTAATACAACTTTATTTATATAGTACCTTTTAAAACACAGTTTACAAAGTGCTTTGACAAACAAGGTAAAAGCAGAAATGGGATACATAGAGGACAATACAACAACAGAAAGCCAAACAGGCCTACTGAAGACAAGCAAGACCAAACTAGGGCAGCGTTAGGATCAAATTAAAACAAGAGGACAAATAATGGAAGATGCAAAATGTCAGTATAAAATAGTACAAACAAATAGACCAAAAACAACAAAAGCAATAAAACCACAGATAAAAGGAAATAAAAGAAACGAGACAAAATCAAATAAAAGATGACATCACATAAAAGTAAGTCTATAATAACGGGTTTTAGGAAGTGGTTTAAAAGAAGTCACAGATTTGGCCAGCTTTATCTCCTCATGCAGGTCGTTCTAAAGCCGTGAGGCCCGTGATATGTGGTGTTAATCATAAAGTGGGTTCAATATGAGCAATCCCTTCCACATTAAAGGCAGTCATTTTGTGAACTGTTCCTTTAAAAAATATGAATTAGAGCAGCTAATAGTTGATCTTTCACACAGAGAAGTAATTTCTACTCTCGTCCCACTATTGGGACAAGAACTGAAATGTGAATGGTAGACCAACACATAAGTGTGCCAATCGTGTACGTCCAGTGTGCATGAACACCTCTGATGTCATTTACACACGACTGACTTAATTCTCCTATCTGCAGCCAAACTGAAATTTTGACTTACCTTAAACTTCAGCTCATGAGGTGAAAGAGTGAGAGTGTAATTTTTAAACTCCGTTGCTCCTTCTCTGTCAGAAACTTGATGCTGCTGTTACTCCATTGAGCTGAAAGGTGGCGCTAGTGTCAGGTATATGAGACTGGCTGGTGTCCTGCAGTGTGGGCCCTGTTGTGTGTGTCATCTACAGACACCACACACAAGAAAATGGGCAGACACTGAAATAGTAAAATGTGTGTGATTGCCTCAACCTCTCCAGTTCGGCTGTGTCTCCAGAGACAATTTAAATATGTGAGCAGCTGCCTAATGAAGCTGTTGAAGCTTCTGAAGTCTGCAGTGAAGCAGACTGTCTCATGGTGGACTGCAGAGTGTGCAGATTGTGTGGTCAGATGGTCCTGTAGATCAAATGGGGGAAAATCACTAAGGCTTACTGAACTGTGAGATGGAGGAGAAAGTGTCCCCGAAACAACAGTCACTGTTTTGTTTTGTTTCCAACCTGAATTATTTATACAAAGTAAAAAGTAAAAAACTTTTAGGGAATTTTATCCATGTTGGTATAAAAGTTAGGAATGAGTTGTCAATCTCAAATAGAGCTACATTTTAAGATGGTTTGGAGTGAACTGTTTTAGAACTTTAAATAAGGTTTTTATTGCATGAGCGCATTTTAAGGGATTCTTGTTATGGTTTACAATATTCTTTAATTTGCAAAGTAATGCCCAATAGACTGAAGCCGAATAGCATTAAAAGAAAGTTCTTCATGGTTTATGTTTTGGACGAATGCAGCCTTCATTTGTGAGTCTTTTTTTGCATCAGGATTGGCTTTAGTAGATTCATAATGCCTTGCACAGTCATGTACCAATGGCTGTATGATTGAAGATTCATTTAAGTAAAAACTGTCTTGAAACTTTTGCAAGCTGCACTTCTTTAATTGGCAAATTCATTTAGATTTTCCATGATTAGTGTGATTTGGCTTTGCGTCTGAAGTATAACATTTAACACAAAGAGTTTGGGACTGAGACAAAGCAACTGTGAAATATAAATCTCAATAAAAGCATCACTGTGTATCACTGTGACTTTGAGCTGGGAAAATGTATTTGGTTCTTTACGCACTCTGAATTACTGAGTCACAATCCAGTTGTTTTCACTGGCAACTAAATCACATCATAATATGCATAATTGCATGATGCATCATTTTTTGTAGGGCCCACTTGAGCGAATGATGAGCCTATTATTGATGGTGAATTAATGTGAGTGAGGACAGAGAACCGTGAGAGAAATTTAAGAAACATTCTGACTGACAAAAGAATCAGTAACATTTAGGATGAGATACATGAAATATAATGCATATTCTTTTACAGAAATAATTGTAATATCTGTGTTACAGAAAAAAAGATGTGACACCACAGAATTAGCATAATACACTTTGTGTTGTGATAAAGAAGAAATTTTAATTTTTATGTACAGTATGTACAATGAAGGGTTTTTGGACATTCAGTTAAACCTAGTTTCAGTTCAGAACAACCTTGAAGAGATATACTATATCTACTATGATGAAACAGCTCTCCGTAAACGTACTTCACTAGAATCTGAACGAGAAATGCTGTTCAAGACTGTCTGTGGTGAGAAAAGAGGAAAACCACACGAGAGTGATCACATTTAAAGTCAAGACAGAAACTAGAAATGTATTATTTTTATACATGTTTTGATGTCTAAAAGGTGCCTTCATATGTTCACAGAGGACTCACAGCAGATAACGATGATTAAATCATTAATGATTCTATTGTAGCAATAAAGCTGTGAAATTTTTGATGAAAACGATTTATAGAGAGAAAATTAAATCCATTAATCAATCAACAACAAAAAAAACAGATACATATGATAGATTCTGCAGCATGGAGAAAATGCAAAAATGTTAAATCTGGTACATTTAGCAATGGCTGATACCAATTCAACTTGACAGTCTGATTCTTTATGGATTCCCTTACTGATTCCTTATCGATGTTTGAATATCTAATCAGCAATCGTTCTCATAGAGGTTTTCTTTGTCTGCTAAACCTGCCTGCGTGGCACTAATGTTGTAACACAGACAACTCGGTAATGGACGTGCTGCTAGTTAGGGAAGCAGTGGTCATGCATAGAGTGTCAGATATATGGCAGAATTTAAGCTCATGTTGATGAGAAAGATGTTTCAGCATATCACTGATGTTTCTTACTTGAAATTAATTTAAATTTTATTTTACAGACATTACAAGCAGCATTGTTATCACCTTTCTTATCAAGGTAAAGAGATAAAGCCACAGAATGTTTTTTTCTCTCCTCCATGTCTCATTCTTGTTTCTAGCAGCGCAGATGCAAGAGTTTGATGTCATTGTTTTGCAAACACATAAAAACAACTGGCATTGATAAAAGGAATTACTGAGCTCAGAGACATACGATTCTGATGGGTCAGACAATCCAGATCTCGTTTCCATTCCCAAGTTTAGTGTTCACCAAGAGACTGTTTACACCTGTTATCAACATGCATCTTGGGTGATCAGATCACAAGTGGGCAGCGCTAAATACAAGTGTAAACAGCCACCGAGACACATTGTTATCTGACCACTCAAACCCCTCTCCGAGGTAGTCTGGAACGCATTTGACCACATGTCTTTTGTCGGGTAAAAGCTAATGCGTCCTACTACGTCATCAATAAAGGACTTGGTGGTTGTTTTGGTGATATCATGCCAATGCTCTCTAACATGCCCATTTTTTTCATCTTTTTGGCTTTTTGCCTTTATTTTAGGACAGCTTGAGAATGACATGAAAGGGGGCAGAGAGGAGGAGTAAGAGTAAGACGAGTAAGACAGCAGTATGTCCTCTACTGACACAACTGCTAACAGGACTAGCAAGCAGCTAACAAGGACATGATAACTGTGCCGTGGGGCTGTTGACCTAGCGCATGTGACGCAGGGACTAACGCTTTGGCTTGGTCGCCAAAGCACATGTTAATACCAGGTAAAAACAGGATCAGAAACACCGATTTTAATCGTTTCTGATTCTAAATAAGATAAAAAATGTATATCACTGTCATCATAAGTAAAATTCTGGATTGCAGTTAGACATTATAAATCTGGGGAATTTGAGGGCGATATTTTGAAAGACAATTGAGAATATCTGAAGTCTTTGATTGTGTCAAACTCCACTGAAAATACTCCCACACATCTCTATGTTGCATCTGATGTACTGTTTCCCACTTGAGATGCATGGAAACCTTTTTAAGTTGTGTCACAGAAACCTAACTGTACGGAGGAAGTTATTGATATTTCATTTGATAGATTTTAAGGGAGATTTGAAGCTTCAAATACAGAGTTTTCTCATTTCATTGTATATGTTGTTTATTTTGACTCAGTTTTTCCATCTGACAACAAGGACATTTTGGATTCTATTGAAAACTACTTTGCATGAAAAGCTCAACTTCAGCTTGAAACCTAATGCAAAAACATGAGACGCTAAACTACTTGTAAGAGGAATGCAATTGTACTGTGTGTGTTGCAACCTTGAAAAATAATCATTGTAGTGTTTGTTTCCTTTTTCTTTGGCTTAAACAGCCGGACGGCAGTTCCACTTTCAAAAAATAAACAGCTCGAAGCAGAATAAAACTAAAGAGGGAAAAAAACACACATATCGGCTCTATAAATTAAATCAAATCCAGTGAAACAGCGATCTCCTGTCTCCCTGCAAACAACAAACCGTCTGTTGTCCCAGCATGTGTGTCTGTGGTGTGAGGAGAGTGAAGAAGGTACAGAGACTCTGACCTGCGACAAAGTGAAGTCCTCATCCAGCATCACCGTTACGTCCAAACTCCACATTTCTTTTCAGGCAAACTCCTTAACTGGTTTCTTGCAGCCATTTTGCAGGTTCAGTTTCCTCCCCCTCTGACCTCCAGGCGGCTGATCCTTCCTCCCTCTCTCTTTCTGTCTCTTCATCTCTCTGAGTTTTTGCCTCAGATGATTTCCAGAACGTCACAGGGCACGAAGCCTCTCTTCTTTCCACTCGCCACTCTGATGAAGCCGCTGCGTTCGCCCTCGCTGCTTACACAGATCTGAGAGGGAAAAAAAGGAAACGTTACTAAGCATATTTTGATGATTATCAGGATAATATTGTGAATCTCAATTCTTTTGGCCTATCCTGTGCAACTATCAATCATGAGCATACAGGATCTGAATAAGTAAAAGGTGTAAATAATGTCTATAAATGTTATATTTTATATTACTTAATTTTTATTTAATCTAAATTGTATTTTGTAATATTTTTATCCTTGTTTTGTACTCAAATCATTATTTTTAAAAAATGTTCTCTCTTTCTGACTCTCTGCTGTTATGTGTGATTTTCCCTAGTGTGGGATTAATAAAGTCTTATCTGATTGTATCTTATAATCGTGACATTAAGTTCTCATATCATCCCCTGCCTATAAGTCACACGATAAGTTCTCAGAGGAGCTATACAAACATAGTTTGATTTATTTAGAAAGTCTCATATCACAAAATCTGTACACTGTATGGCCCAGCTGGAGTCTTAATTGCTTTATTTAATACTAGGGACGCACGATATTGAATTTTCTGCAGATGTGCGATATGTCAATATGCCGATATATTACAACTCATTTGGCCGATAACTGATACCGATACATAAATCCACTGTTTTCCCCACATAATTTTAGTGATCATCAAGTCTTGTCTGTAGTGAAATTAACATCATATTATGCATAATCTTATCGTGAGAGCAGATGGAGACAGTACAATGATTTTAAATGTATGTTATATTCACTCATTGTACAAAATAGAAAAATACTTCAGCTTAGGACTGATGTTTTGTAAATGTTCACTTTGTCACTAATAATAATAATAATAATTATAATAGTAATAACATCAAGCATCATCAACATCAACATCAGCCAATACCGATAACGTGCCGATATTATCGTGCATTGCTGTTTATTATTATCATTACATTCAAAGGTGATGACCATGGTGTGATACTGTTGTTTCAATTACGCCTGTTAATAATATGCCATGATTGTGAGATCTGTGCTGAGATCCAAAACTGATGAGCAAAAACTGTGTTCACACGTTTATTTATTTCTTCCCAGCTCCTAATTTCTCTCAGTGACTCTCATGATGAACCAGAACACACCGTATTTGCATGCTCGCTCTAAGTACTCTCCAAAATCTTCCCCTGGGTTTGTGTGTGGAAAAGAAAGGCAAGGGGTCATGGTCTCATCTTGTTTTTGGTGGTTTCATCTCCACTGGGGGTTGCTTACTTTAGTCTCCTCTGTGTCCTAACATGCCCCGGGAAGAATTGTGGGAAAAGTAGGGGGCCTGATCTAAGTAAGCCATTATGCCAAAATGCTAATCCAATGGTAACTCCTCAGAGGCATCCTCTATCAGACAACTCCAGTCGAGCTTTTCAGTGAATAAGTGCATGCAGAGGGGCGAGTCGCTGGAGGTAAGAGGCGTTGTGGGAGCTGCAGGAGCGTAATAAGATGGCTAAAGAGCTGCTGGGTAATGTGAATCTGATGTGCTCTAATGGCTAGGGTATGATCATGAATTAGACACAGGTGTAATGTGGAAGTTTTAATGTCCACGATAAAGGTCATTGCTTTTCCGAGCCATGAGGATGAGGACATTCATGTAATCAACTCTGTGAGTGCTTTGGTCTAAATAAATCCTTCATGAGTTTTGTCCTTGTGGCTAAAAAGCAACAATCGTTTTGTTACTGTCTGGTGAAAGTTTTTTTATTTCCAAAAAGTCGCTGATAAACAACATACCTCTCTTGTGGTAGTAACAACGATAACAAAAATCTGCTGCAGACACCAATAGCATTTTCCATACACAATGATGAAAGTCTTCGTTAAAAGTCGCCACTGAATAATGATGACAAAGCTCTTTGATGTGATGTGTTGGAGGGGGTCGGGCACACTTTGTTCCATCTCAGGCATGACTCAGCACAACTTGGCGCGTTTAAACTACTAATGAAAAGCAAATCAACGCAGCATGGTTTGACTCGACACAGCCAGAGGTGTCATTAGAAAAAGTCCCTAAAGGCAGTTAGTTACTCATGCAGTTATCATGATGTCATAGAGAAGTTAATCTTTGACCTTTTTAATATAAAATGTCATCACTTTATTATTTTATCCTATGAGACATTTGTGTGAAATTTTGTCATAATAAGCCAATGAATTTCTGAGTTATGGCCGTAAAAATGTTTTGTGTGGTCACAGTGACCTTGATATTTCACCTTAAACCACCAAATTGTAATTAATTAATTTTTCTGTCCGGTTGGATGTTTGTGCCAAATTTGCGGAAATTCCTGCAAGACCTTCTTGAGATATACCGTTCACAGGAATGAGACAGATGAGGCCACAGTGACCTCAACCTTTGACCACCAAAATCTTTGTCGCTAAATCCAAATGGACATTTTTGCTAAATTCGAAAAAATTCCCTCAAGGTGTATCTGATGTGTTGTCTCGTTAATGTGAATAGGATGGACAAATGTGCGTGCCGACGAATGAACCTACAATCCAAAACATAATGCCTCCAGCAATGGCTATTGCTGGCACGGAGGCATAAAAAGAAACAGAAGAAACAGTCATTGCAGACGCACACACTGACGCAGAAGACCCATAATAACAGGGCCGGATCATTAAGGATATTAAGGGGAACATCCTGTCCAGCCGCATTTTCAGTGAATTCTTTTCACATAAATATCAGTTGTCTGGCTATAATCACCATCGTCTTCCTCATAAGGTTTATACAGTACCTGTCCCTCCTTCAGGGTGATCTGGCCTTGTTCCTTGCAGCCGATAAACGTCCTGTTACATCTAAACACTTGGTCCTCAGACCGCACCTCATGAGCATAAGCTGCTGGGAAGAAACCGATCCTGTCCTCAATTACCCCCTGAAAAACAATGAAAACAGCTGACACATGGAGGAGCTGCACAGTACATAAGAGGATTACAACCCTAGTGATTAGATAAAATCCTTGAAAAAACAACAGAGGTTCTGCTGCTCTAAGCACATAAAACCTGTATACAGTTTTATTTTCGATCACACTTAGGTATGACTTCTATATTCCTGGCACATAGAAATAAAGAAGATATACTACGTATGTCTTCACTTTAGTGTAACTATATGTTCTATACAGGTGTTAAATCAGGTAAAATATCCATTGTTCAAAAACCGAACAGGCCAGATGTCTTTGTTTGTCTACAGCCTGTAGAGAACAGCAACAGAGTTAAAATGTGTGATGACTTTCTTCATGGTCTGGTGGCAGCCAGCTGCCTCTGTACAGTCACGTTTTGGCCCTTTTGTCTCCCTAATTTATCTGTCATGCAGTTGTGTCCTGCAGCGGCCCGTTGCCTCGCTCCTATAATTTACAGCTGGACTTCCAGTAATTTATCAATCCATTTCTTAGGTGGGCTTTTTCTGAGGCTTTGTGAAAAACACACATTGTATCTAAACTGGACAACAAACTGACAAACATTAAGAGTTTTGCATCTTGGGAGGCTTATTATAATTAAAAACAGTAAAGAGGTTTTAGATGAGCCATAACACTGCTTAGATGTAATATTTTCATTTCGTACCTACCTTCCACCAGTCATCATTGGAGTCGTCAGCCAATAAGATTCTGTCTCCCGCGCTGCAATATAGAGCAAAACAAAGAAGAAATTACTCAGAATGGTAACATTTTTATCTTCGTATCTGTATGGTTGTATAAATACATGTCAATTTTGAGCCACTATACAAAGCAGGAGTAAAGGTGTGCTGTGACATTTAGAGGCAAATGTCTACAAACAAATTTGAAATTAAGCAAAATACATATTATGTCTATGTTACAGCTGTATATGTTCTGTGATGTTGTCCCTTTGCTCTCATGCAGCTCTGCTCAGGTGTGCTGCATCACCTAACGAGGTGCACTGCACCTGGCTGCGGAACGAGCTGCTCAGGAGCTCCTTTGTACGTCACTACATTTATCTGACAGCTTTAGCTACTTTGCAAATTAAGATTTTTGCATTAAAAAAAACAGAAGATGAGTTCATAAAATATGATGTTCTGTTATAAATTACCAAACAGTTTGCACAAGTACACCTGCAACAGTTAGTTTAATCAGTCAGTCAATTTATAGAAAATTAATTGCCAAATATTTTGAAAAAAGTCTCTCTATATCTTTTTTATATAATTATTTTGTGTTTTAGGTGGTGTTTTATTCTATTTTTTATGAGTGTTTTGGACAATTTTTTGTCTTTTTTTCTATGATTTTGAGTTTTTGGGTGTTTTTCAAAGATTTTTCTGCACTGAGTACTTTTAATACTTTACTTTTTAACATTCCCTGATAATACTTACTGACTTTTACTTAAGTTACATCTTCAGTGCAGGAGTATTTTTCACAGGGTGGCATTTTTACTTCTAGGTTTGTGTTGTAACAATCCCTGATTGTCTGATTGTGTGTTTTTAACACTGCTTTTACAGGGAGAAAATGCTCAGCTAGTGCACTGACTGTTTACTTTGCTCACAGTACACACTGAAGCATATAAACAAAACCACATTGACATGTTAACAAGGTTAAAAACCTAATTTTCACCAAATGGGATACTTGACATTGTTCTCATTTTAAAATGAGTCAGCTGGAATGATTAAAGAATGATCTGGAGATGGAGTTTTCAGCCAACTTACAGTTAGCACTGATCAGCTGGCTATGGCTGCTAAAAATCTACTAACGACAGATAGTTGTTATTTTAGCTAACAAAATCAACAGTCATTAGCTAGAAAATAAAGGATTGTTGCCTCACTAAGCTAAGCTACTGCAGATTTTGAGGTAGATCTACAACTGCTATCACTGAGAACTTGGTGAATCATGCAACACCTAAAAGTTTCTGTCAGCACTGATGACCATGAGAAGAGCTTTATCTCTCACCTCGATCTCTTTAAGAGGCTCTGCTAGACAGCCTACGCACGCTGTAACGTCAAGCAGATGAGAAGGTGTTTGTGTTTTTTCCTTAATGCTGTTTGTTCTGAGAAATTGTTCTTTGTCCAGGAAACGCATGAATCATTTTACCCCATTGCCGCATCGACCATAATTACTAGCATCTGTTCAAAGCCGTTGGCTAAATCTGACCAATAAAAATCAAAAGGACCAGCACAGTTGAGCCAAATGTTGGTTTACGTAATTTCCCCCTTTTTCTTCCTCTTGTGGTTCAGTTACAACACCGGCTGTCCTTTGCTTGGTAATGCTCACCATGACTCAGAAAACATTCTTTATTGTAGGTGACAAACAGCACAGCATCCGACGTTGTAAAAACTTCTAAGTGATGAAAATGAAGTGTATACATGCTGTTTAAACAAATACAGGAAATGTACCATATGAGTACATCGTCTTACCATCAAGTTCATTATGAAAACATGAGCCATGAAAGCGAGAAAACAAGTTGAGTGAAATTATTGCCTGGTTTATAACAAAAGAGAACAGTGGGCCTTTTTGATTCTGTCGTCGAAAAGTTCGGAACTCATCACCATTACAATCACCACATAGTCAAAGGTAATCATGTAATCAGAGCATGTAGCGGCAACTGAAACTAATCAAAAACCTGATTTTCTCACTTAAAATGAAAATTGAACCTTTTCATTAAAGATTCCATTTTTCCCGTTTGTGATTTATGTGTTTGCGTTTGATGTATTGATTACTGTCTGCAGCCAAACCCCGAGGAGAAAAACATTGATATGGGCTTACGTAAGAGCATTAATCTGAAACAAAGCTTGGTGAACTTTGTACCGTATGGCAGGTATCGGTAGAGTCCGAGAGAAGAAGTTGATGAATTTTAAATTACGCCTGACGATTGAAGTTTTTCTCAACCAAAGAGAGATGAAGTATCCATAAATGTGTGTGTGTGTGTGTGTGTGTGTGTGTTGGAAAAGAGGGAGAGAACAAGTGCACTCTCATATCTTTAAAAACCTCACAGGATTTCTGTGAGAACCAGGAGCAAATGGGTACTTATGCTGAAGGACTGCTCATGATGAACACTCTCTTCCTGAGGGCCTATTTCATTCAAATGATGTCGCAGATGATGCCCTATCAATCATGGTTAACGAAAGGGATAAATCTGTAGCCTGAGTTTTACAAGATATTGGAGATAATAAGATAGACTAGACATATTCAGCTATGTTGACTTTAAACTTGCATTAACAATTTTATATATATATATATATATATATATATATTATATATATATATACACACACACATACACATATATACAAACACACAAACATTTAGAGATGATAATTGCTTTTTTGCCATAGTGTTGGTGGCAATAGAAACACCTTATAAACACTCACAAATCATAACATTTTAAGTTTTTATGACAATATTGTTGGAAAATTTGCTTATTTGCACATCCAGCAGTTGAGAGTAACATTATTAATGCACATTATGGAGTCATGTTTGTGTATGCTACATGGTTAGCCCCACCGCTAGCATTGTAGTCATACAAAATTTACTCAATAGCCTAAATTAGCTTCTTTTGCAGTGTTGTATTTGTAGTGATTAGTTAACAAGTGAAACCAGACACTAAACTAGATAATAAACTATGTATAGTTCCTTTTATATAAACGGGATAATCCATGGTACTTTTCTTAAATCTTAACCTAAACCATGCTTGAGGCAAGTCAGATTTAAGAATTTTTAAGACGTTTTTTATACCACAATGAATATATATTTTTTGACCAAAACTGTGGGAAAAAAACATGAACTGAAAAAAAAAAATTATTCAGGATTAGGGACAATTTTGTCCAAATGTATGACCTTTTTGGTCAGTTTAAAAAAACAGTCGATCTACTTAAAATGTTAACAAAAATAATAATTAAAACTATCTTCTTGAGGCATTCAGTAAATTAAATTATTAAAAGAATAGATATTAACAATTATTTTGAGATTTTAAAATGCAGTGTCGAAAGATTGATTTAAGGCATGTTAATGCTAATTAAACCATTTTTTTTTTAGATAAATGAATTTAATGCCTTGTAAGACTTATTAAGGATCCGTGGGAACCCTGGTGAAGTAAGTAATGTCATTCATAGGGTGCTAATTCACAGAATATCATACGAAATGTTGTATGAGGATACATTGGCGGGGTGATGAAAAATGCATCTCTTATTGTGCAGCTTGTTGACACAGACACTCAGTTCATAATACTGCAAATAAAACCGCTTTCATCAATGGCCCATATTGTCATTAGGGGATAGATAATGACTCGAACATACATTTATTTAAATAAAAAACTTCAAGACTATTACTTAAGTTGTTTAGTAAAGTAAATTAGTATGATGCTAGTGTTTACGTTATTCAGATGTAACCTCCAGTGATGGTGGGGTTGAAGCCATTGTCTGTTGACATTTCTGTAGTTATTTTAAAAAGTAGGAGGCGTCACTGCTGTAAGAAATTCCCAATAAGCCTGACCCGTAATTGCAACTGGGAGGCTAGTGAAGACTGTTTTGTTTTTTTCATGAAGAGCTTTCTTTCATTTGTTTGTTCTGAAAAGCTACAAGTGATTCCTGGTGTTTTACATATTGGCCAGTACAAACTGAACATCTCATCCTTTTAACCAAGACAAAATATGTTTTTACCAGCATTCAAAAATAATATATCCCATCTTGGCCACTGGTACAGTGTTGCCTCATGGGAGCTATAAATGGACTAAATGGATTTTCCAAAGACTGTGCGTTTCTCTCGGGATAATTCAAGATGACATGAGACTGACTGATATTAATAGACCATCATGACACCCACACAGGTATTATTAATGAGACCAGCCTAGAGAAATAAATCTTTGAGGACCATTACCTACAAAGAGGAAGCTAATTAGTTCCTTTTGTAAATGTATTATTGTATATTTTGACTTCTGGTGCTCTGAATACAGTGATTATATAAGATAAAAGAAAGAAACACTAATTAACAGACTTTCCTGGCACTCAAAAACAGACGAATACAGGCAAGGAGATATGAAGACAGTTCTTCAGCAGCATGTCGTCTTATTTCCCAACGTTAATTAAATACCTTATGCACATGTGCCTTGTGTGTTCGTGATTGGGTCTTGCATTATATGACTGTATACAACATAAAGTACAGTCTGATTGCATCTTGCTGTTTTTATTTTGTTTTGTTTTTTGCACACTCACATGCCAGTATGTGTTATCTTCATCACTGATTAATCTGACCATTATTTTCTCAATTAAAAGTTCTGTCAATTAAATGACAGAAAATAGTGAAACATCCTGTGTAATTCCAGAGGGCCCAAGCTGACATCTTCAAATGGTGTGTTTTATCCTACCATCAGTCCAAATATTGAAAGATATTGTGGTTATTATCATATATGTCAAAGAAAAGCATCAAATGTTCACATTTAAGAAGCACAAAAACCAGCAAATGTTTGGCTTTTTTGCTTAAAAACTACTAAAACTATGATTCTATTATCAAAATAATTGCCTAACCTGATTCTCCAGACTTTGCTTGGAGTTAAAGCAATGTTCAAACAATTGCAGTTGAAACGCATTAGTGTGGATGTAGCCTTAGTAATGACGGTGAGTGTTAGAGCGGGATTTCTTGATTAGAGTGACCTGTGTATGTATACACTAACTTCATCTCCAGGTCATGGCTATCTTGGGGCGTGAAGCTGAACAAGGCCACATAGGTGTTGAGCTTGAGGACGTCTTTCTGTAGCTGGCTCTGCTCCAACTAGACAACAGACACACACAGAAACACATAAACACACAGATTTGGTTTTCAAGAAATCTCAGTAAAAAACAAGTTAAACAAAGCTCATAGCCACACAAACATAATACAACACCATATTCTCTATTGTCACTTTTATCGCACTCGTATCTTGAAATAGTCTTTTGGCATCCACATAGGCAGGAGAAGCCCATGTTTACAGAACACTGATAGACCGGGGAGCTGCTTAAGTTGTCCTGCAATCTGTTCCTTTTAATCCACCGTCAACATGAGTGGGAGAAGCGGGATCGGGTTTTCATGAACGTTCAGGAAGTTTAAACAGGACAGGGCTGTGGGTGGAGAGGAAGTTGTTGGAGAAGTGTTAGCACAATTAGCAGGGAGATGGGCCGCCATTCTGACGCTCTTCACACCTGCTCAGAATGCTGGTGGGCGTTTTCTTGTTTCATCACCAATACCTTGAGTCTGAATGATGCCTATTGTGTCCCTGAAATCCCTCCAAATGATAACTTGTCCTAATAGATAACTTTTTTTAGGCGCTCTCAAGACTGTTTTTAAAAAACAGCAGGAGAATTTGCCATCTTTGTGGCGCTGTATAGTTAATGAAAAGAAGTGTTTTTGTTCTTTGTGGCTCCCCGAGCGTCATCCACATGAACGAGCAATGTTGCTGATTGATGAGTTGAGTTAGCTGCAGCCACAAGGCAAACTGCCTCTGTGGCCTCTGGGTGAAAACAACATTAAGTGGTGGCAATCCGTTACAGTTAACTAAGAGCTGCTCACTGGCCTTGAGAGACTCTTGATGCTTTGGGAGCCTGAAACACTGAATGAGAGGTCGAGCAGGTCGAGATAAGAGCCTGTTCTGTAACTGAGTTATCGGAAAAGAAGGCAGTATTTGAAGTGAAGGATACTGTAGTGAAGGAAAAATTAGAGAAAAAAAGGAAATGGAGGGGAGATGTGCATTCCTGACCACATAGCGGAGTAAAACAACCTGAGAACACAACCGTGACATATTATCACCTTATAAACTTTTTATTGTGAACCTGTTAGTCAACAGTGTCCTATTTACATGTCTAGCAAACACAGAGGAATATTAGCTTTAATTTGGAGTCATGTGTCTGGCCAACAGGCCATTGCAAGTCACTCTTTCACACCAGCACCTTTTTGGTCCACCAACTCCGGAGAAGAAAATGTCTTGCTAAAAAAGCAGTTAAATGTTCCATCTATCATCATGACATTTTAAACTTCAGTACAATATTAGTATAAAAACAAATGATACTTTTCGATATTGCAGCAAAAGGGAGAAAAAAAAGTCCTGGGCAGAAACTGGATAATTTTTTCTCTTTCTCTTTTTTATTGACAACCTGCACTGGGCCCTATGCATAAGCAGTCTCTGTGGGCCCCTTGCCAATAATTTTTTTTAAAAAATCCAGTTGGCTTTTCTGTCTTTCTTTTCTATTTTGGAAATCTGATTTCCTTTCTTGGGTAAAGACATGACAGTGTGCTTGGAGACATCCTAGTGCAGGGCTGGACTAAACCATTTTGTGCTTTCAAGGGGTAAGAAGGACCTATGAGAGCCTCCACTAATTATTTATCCAAAGTTCAGTCTTTCAACTGATCCATGAAACCAATTTTAACAACCTTATAATGTACACTAACTACTCACGACACGTGCAGCTTTAGGAGCTAATGCATAGCAAAAATCTTTATTCCAATAACACTTGTTTGGCTATTGAAGAAGGTAACACACTTTAAACTTCCTGCAACAACAAAAGCAGCATAAGTTACATTGAAATAACAGAAGCTGCGTCTAATGAATGGATACAAAAAGAGCACCACCTATACCAAAGTCAAACTTCCCAAACGGAGAATCCACCCAAAAAGAGATCACAGCATGAGCCAGACTATTTTACTGTCAATTGATTTCGGGTAGTTTAACACTAAACCTGGAGAGTGTGAACAGATGGGGAACTTGTGAGTGTGATGCTCCGTTTGTGCGTGTGAGCCTCTCATCTCGAATTGGAGGCTTCTTCTCTGGCGAAAAAGAACCAGATTTTTCGAAGCGTTTTTCTCTGCTCATTACCCTGCAGAGCCTCCATCTGTCTGTCCGCCAGCCTGAGCTAATGGACCTGTCGGCTGACAGACAAACAGCCCCCTGCCAGCTGTGCTCGGTCCAGCCTGATAACACAGCACAATGCACTTCAAGTCTCTTCCCCGAAATGACCGGCTGGACTGCTAGATTGTATTGCAGTGGATAGGTGTGTGTGTGTGTGTCTGTATTTTTCTCCTTGTATGGTTATTTGTTCATTTTTGTGTTTGTCCAAGTATCTGTGGTCTTTTTCCACTGTTGACAATGGAGATAAACATGTTAAACTATAAAAGTAAACAGGAAAGATGGCTGCACATAGAAAATATGTACAAAGAACATTGATACCGAGAGCACGTCTCCCACAAATCCCATCATGGAAGATAGAAAGGAATGGAGCAGTTCTGAAATCTCCCAATGAAATATTCATCATACTCTGCAGGAGGTGCCAAGATATTCACAGAGGTTTAATCTTTTTCCCTCACGAGCATGAATTTGGCACCATCAGCACTGCATCTGTACTGTAGAGAATAAAAAACAGAAGCACGGACCCCAGAGCTGCAGATCCAAACATTACGTAAGGTCAAGGCCTCTCTCTATCAGTGCAGGCCAGTGGTCGTGTTAGCTTGGGTATGATATGTTACAGCAGGAAGAAAAGTTTTCCCTCAGAGTCCTGGGAAATTCAGCAGTGACGATGGAGGCGAGGGGCAAAGTGCAGCATGCTTAATGGGCCCAGAACAGACTGGCCGAGTATCAGTTTTCAGAGCAACCACGAAGAGTTCAGGCGCTGGTCAGTGGACAAAGTCTGTTCTCAGAGGTCTTCAGACTGCACTAGTAATACACGTTACTGTAACTGAGCTGCAGAATAACAATCACCAAGGAAAGTAAAACTAAAAAGTTTCTGACAGGACAGTTGAAGTTTGCCATATTCCTCTAAAATAGCACATTGAATGCATTCAGTTTGCTTTTCCTTCTTATATAACCTCAAAGTTTTGTTGGGCAAGTGGGTGAGAAATAAACTTGCCTAAAGCCATTTTTTTATTTGTTAGTGTTTACAAAGATTACCATAATTAACACGAAAAACCTGCTTTTTATCTGCTTTGCTCTAAAACTGCAGCAAACTGCACAATACATAGTTGGGGTTTCAACCACATCCTCTAACGCTACCCAACTAAACTTCTTTTTCCATGAAAATTAAATAGTGGATTACACTTCAGCTTATAAACTCTGTGCAATTAAAAAAAAAAGATGATAAGGAAGCGAGATAGTTCACTGCTGAGCTGCTTCTGTCATCAGCTCCAGATGAAATAATGTGTTTAATTCTTTTTTAGTTGCTAGATTTACTAGCCCAACCTGGCATTCTTCTTGCCCCGGGCAATCAGGCAATCCTTATTGCTGAGTTGGAGAAAATTGTCTTTCTCTGTTAAATTTTTTTGCTCATGATTTGTTGATGTTTGTATTTGACATAAATTGAAGGCTCGTATGTAGTTTTATGGAGCAAATTAATAGTGTGACCTTTGTTTGATTTAACAACTGAAAAACCTAAAAACAGACAAAAGGACATTTTTATCTAACAACTGTCAATTACTGTGTATCCATGCTGTTAAAGATTTACTGGAATTAGATTTTTGTTAAGAAGCCAACTTATGAAGAGGGTGTTTACTAGAATTAGGCTGTGGTAATCAGAGAGGCTGGGATCACATCACCAATATGCTGATGGAAGAAGTATAAAGAGCGAAAGTCTGCGTAAAGAATCATTTTGGGACTGGTGGATGGGAGACCACTGTTCAGGAGCATGTGAAACGAGGTAAACACTGAGTTATTTTAAGGTAAATTGCCACCATTTTTCTTTTTCTAAACATAACCTATGTAACTTTACATTTAGTATGTAACCTTATGTTAAGAACATAACATGACAACGCCAGCCTTACTGTATCTGCTTGTTACAGTACTTGTTAACCAATAAAAAAAATATTAAAATAGGAATTAATAATGTCCTAAATATTGCAATAGAGCAGAAAGAAACTCTGAATCTTTCTTATTTCCTCTGAAATTCATTTCTATCAGATTTTTTGACATCTGTAGAATGGTGTTTGCAGGAAAAACCATAGTGCTCATCTGTAGTGTACTCATTCGCACTTGTAATTATGACATATGTTTTATGTAAAAAAAAAACCAAAATAAACAAAAAACAAATGTATTTGTTGATTACCTGCAAATCGTCAGCTTTTCTCTCTGCCTGGAGGTAATGCTCTGTTCCATTTTCAATGACTGTGAAAACTGCAAAAGAAAAAAATAAAACAAAAAAAGAATTTAATTATATCATCAGTCATTATTATAAAGAAGATAAAAGTCTAAACCTTTTATTTGAAGATAGTTTTTCATTGAGCACAGTCTTTTTTCCATTAACCCAGGCACTATCAATAAACTAGAGCATTGTCATGGCTGACATGTGGCCCAGGCTAATAACATATTACTTTCTTCCTCTGTTGGGTCAGATTGTATTCTCTGAAGGAAATTGCTCGGCAGCATCGTAGCCACGCTCCAAATAGCATTTTTCAATACCAGGGACTACCTTAGTGGTAGCCACCAATTTCCCTGTAGTTTTGCCTTCACTGCTCAGAGTGAATACTTCAGATTGTAAAGGGTCAGTGCTTTGCCCTTCACTATTGTGCAGCTGAAATAACCCATCCACCACTAAATCAAGAGCTACACACAATACAGATAAAAAAAGCGAGGTCCAAATGTTTGTTTGGGTCTATAGGACATTCTATAGCAGGGACAGAGTGAGAAAACAGCAAGAAGAACAAGTTCACTTTAGTGGAAAACAGTGAAAAAACCTAATTTGATGGTTCACAGGAGGAGAATTCGATGTTGCAACCTTCCCTTGTGGCGAGAGCAATAACTGTGTGTTTTTCCCTTTGTCACTACATGGCTGTAATCCAGATGCACACAGTGTACCGCAACGGATACTCACCGTCATCGCTGTGTTTTCTCGACAGCTCCTGCCTACTGCTGTGAGCCACCACTTCCTCTGGAACCTTGTCCAAGTCACTGGTCTGCAGAGGTCAACGAGAAGAGACAAAACACATGAGAGAGATAAAAGATAGGTAAAGTTAGAGAGAAGTAGATAAAGTTAGAGGGATAGAGGGATGGAGGTGGAGATAGAGAGATAGCAGAGAGGGAGATAGACAGAGAGAGGTAGAGATAGAGAGGCAGAATATGTATATATTTTTTAATTGTTTTACTTTGTTTTCTTTATGTTTGCTCGCTGACTTTGTTAGCATGTTTGTTTGCTTTTCTCGATCACATGACATCTGTCTTTATCTTTTGTTGTTGTATGTCTGTTGTTTTGTTTTGTGCAAATCAGTCTAAAATCTAAATCTTACAGAATTCAAAAACACAAACTTACACACATACGCAATTACACACATAGAAACATCAGAACACTATATAGGCAAGAGTTACTTGAGGCATACAGGGATAACTTTAGAAAATGACTGTTACTGCCATGTTGTGCCATGTTATTATTTAGAAACCGGTGCTGATGTGTATGTTGCACTTGCACATGTCACACTCGAAGTCGACGCTATTGTGTTACATGTCACGGCCGTCACGCGTCTTTTGACTCTGCCACGCCGGTATGCAGTCTATTATCACACACTGGAGAGGTAAACTGTTGTGTGGTTCTGTGAAAAATGCAACAAAGGAATAAAGCGTGCAGCCCTGCAGCATGATCTCTGAGTAAGAACAGATAGATAGATAGATAGATAGAAAGATGGATAGATACATTCTTTCTCTTTCACAGCCTAACCAGCTATTCTAAAGAGAACCGTAGTGTAGCAAACATGCTGTTTGTAAGTCTGCATTTGGAAACTATTATCATAACCCCTGTTGAGATCACATTGTCTCTGTGAGTCTCCACCGACACACACGCCCATTCATTAACAGCTGCACAGGACAGGGCAGGAAGGCCCAAATCCAACAGCTTTCAGATGTCATCATACGGAGGCACATATCCAGACTGCATAAACTGTTTAGCTTACATTAAAATAGGTAATAATAGATGATAAGCTATGAAAAACAGATTTCCTTGCGCATTACACACAGCGATGGAGAGGAGGCTGGAGAGTGTACAGTACAATCGGTCGAGTCCATCTTCAGAGCTGTAACATGAGCGTTTGCATGGACATCTCCCTTCATGACTGCCTGGACCAGACTGCCTTTATTGGTAGTGTTTACAGCCCTGCAGTGGCAGTATCTATTTAGACCATCAGCTACAGTGCGTCTGTTGCAGTGGGATAAAATATAACAAGTATAATACATGGATTGAACTGTGATAACCTGTATGTACATTATAGCATAAGGAAGAGAGGACTTGAGATAGAAAATAAGGTTTTAGTGACTGGAATTTGAGTTGAGAAATGATCCTTTTCTTACCGAGTTTCTGTGTGGAGACTCAGACCCACTGGCCCTCTTGGCCTTTTGTGCCAGCGACGTCCCAAACCTCAAGGCCTCATACACAGGGTCCACCTTGTTTCCACAGGCTTTAGAAAAGAATGAAGACACGATAAAAGCTGATGGCAAACAAATGTTAAGCTTTTAGGATACCCTTGAGTACTTTAAAACCAGGTAATCTTATAAAAAAGCTCAAGTGGAAAAGTAGTTCTGGAAGAGTGGAGTGAAATTTTCGCTTTAGAGCATGCCATCGCACACAGAAATGGAATTATCAGGGAGATTTAAGCTGCTCACCGATGGGCATGACTTCTTTGATGCAGCCATACTGTTCCTGGATCAGTAATGGAGAACTGTAATACCGCCGAAAGCCTTTTGGCTAAAAGACAGAGAGGGGAAAAGAAAGAGAAGCAACACACACATTAGAGACAAATCAATATGCAGCACCACAGGCAGAACAGCAGCCTGACACTGAAATACTGCACATAACTCTGTTCAGTCAGACGTTTCTGAACGCAACTGACAGAGACAAAGTTCTGCCACACTGGATGTCGGACATCACTGTATGGATGAATCACAACACCTATATTTCACGCTGCAGACTGAGAAGACTAAACAGTGTCCGATAAATACATAAAACATAATCATGCATAAATTTAAAAATAAATTACACAATGGCAGTCAAACAGTCTAGTGTGCAATATTGTGCTGTGTACAAATGTGCACAGGCGTCATTTTTAGGGTTGAATGATCTGTACGAATGAAAAACAAATAAATAATTTGTGCTGGAAGTCAGAAAAGTAACTTAGCCATTAATCCTCATTAACTGCTGATTAATATGGCTGAAATTAAAAAAATCAATTTGATGCTAGAAAAGGGAAAAAAAAGAGTTGTATTATTTTTTTATTATTACGTTATTTTTTAATGATGAACTCATGATTTAGAATCCATATAAATTTATAATGATTATAATTAGGAAAATGATGACTTTAAAGACACAGAGAAAAGTCCATAAGCATATCAGATAAAAAAGACAACAGGCTATGTACAAAAAACAATAAATAATAGGAAATACGCAACAACACATTCTGTAACTACTTATAAAATACAAGGAAATAAACAAGCATTTTAATGAATGTATCACAAACCTGTTGCCCGTTAGTAATAGGTAACTGAAATAATAATTTCTTTACATTTGCACTGTTCAGTTTGTGAGCACATTTTGTAATTGAATTGACATTTTATTTGGCAATTTAAGGCCAGTTAGGAATATGCCACTTTAAGATGGAGCAGACTGTAGGATGAACAAATATTTACTGTGTATAAAAATATCTTTTAGTTTTTATAGTGTCACTAATTGAGTGACTAAAAGATATTACTACTTTAAAAACTGTTTCTGCAAATTGCTATAAAACAACTTAGGATTGTAAACTTTATATACTCAGCCACTGTAGTTGGCTACAATTATTGTTACCTACAGAATCTGGTAATGGCACAAAATTTAATGAAATACACACTGACTAATAGCCCCAAAAAGACGTCAGCAAGAAAAACAATGATGAGACTGGTGCATAGCTCCGGAGTTAACAGAGACAGAATGAGGGTGGAATGGAACACAGATGCTGAGGCGGCTGTTGTTGTTTACAAAAAGTCATCAGACCCAGTACTGCACTACCCCGCAGCTGAGGCGCAACATTTGTTCCACTCAGTTTAAATAACTTTCAGCACGTTACTATCCAAACAAAACTACAATTACCGCCTTCACCAACCAGTCAAGTTGCAGTTTATATCCATGTTTGTCCAGACTCTTATGTGGTGAAGACTTGGACAAAAACAATAAAAGATTTTGAGGTCACAGTGACCTTCAACTCTGACCACTGACACAAAGTCATTAAGTCTAATTCATTCTTCTGCAGCTTGGTGCGCTCTGGGCAGGCTGGTGTCAGCACCTTCCACGCACGCCAAGTGCATACTGTATATAGTACTGTGGTACACTTGGTCTCCCTATATTCTTGGTGAAAGGGAGAAGCCAGGACAGCATAAATAAATGGTGATTATCTTCTCTCCCCTGCATTCATGCTCCTTTTTGCTAACTTTTTGTCCCCAATTTTACAAATTTGCCTCTCAGAAGCTTACATTTTTGGGTACACTCTCTGACATCACACTCAAGCTTTTCAGCTCAGCTACACTTTCTTCAAATTGGTCCATGCTTGTTGTTTTTGTTATTGTAAAAGATGTGAAGCCTGACAGGAAATCTGACTTCCTGATGTCCATTCAAGCTTCTGCGGTGCTTGATGCAAAGTCCCATTTTTCAGGAGATGCATGGTCTCTGTGGTTTTCTGTGATTCCAGAAAACCATGTCTACAACCCAGCCGGAGCTCTGCATGACATTTTACACGTAAGTATGAATTAAGATATAAATGTTCATCCCTGAGTCAAAGTGGATGTTTATGCCAAAGTTAAAGAAATTCCCTCAAGGCAATCCTGAGATACTGTGTCCAAGAAAATGGGATGGACGTGAGGTGACTGTTACCTTTGTCCACCAAAGTCTAATCAGTTTATCCTTGAGCCCAAGTAAACGTTTATGCCAATTTTGAAGAAATTCCCTGAAGGTGTTCCTGAGATACTGTGTTTGCAAGAATGGGACTTCAGCATCAGCTGTCACAGACGGAGGCATAACAGTATTACAGACTACCCTTTTAAATTCTGCATGATCATCATTAATGAATAACTGATTTGTTACATACAGAGTTAAACATGCAGGAGTAGAAAATATGTCAGGAGGTCCACTGCCATGCACCTGACTGCAAAAAAATAGTCTTGGAGTCCGAGTCTTAATTCATTTGCCTGTCATGTCCTCCTCCAATCTCCCAAGGTGCTCAAACATTTATCATTTATATATCCATTACCCACCTGTGTCCTATCCAATCGATACCTCCCCATCAATTTTAGATCTTTCTTAAGTAAAGATGAAGGACAGAAGATTGAAATTCTCCTCGGCCACTAAGTAAACTGCAGCACACTTGGCTGATGATGAATGATTGATGTATACATTTCCAGATTTTCACCATTTCTTTCTCTCGTTTTCATTTCTGAAGTAGTCCTAAATAAACATTCATCCCTTTCGGTTCTTTATAGGATGTGAGGATCGGTGTTGGATGACTGCCTTTTTCCCTGTTTGTTTACATTTCATGTATTCAAGTGGCAGGTGGTGAAATCTGCAACGCTAATCAGTCGTGATTAATTCTTCATTTGACACTTGTCATGATGAGAAAGCTAAAATAAGTAACCCTTTAGCTCTTCAGACCCATCTCTAGAACTGAGATGTCAGCCTTTCAGGTTCAAACTCATTAAGGAAAAGGTTAAAAGAGGAACACTTGTTGTGAGCCTATTGGCTACAAACAAAAGACACCACTCAATGTTGCTGTCAGTGACTTCATTCACTCTGCTGATGTTGTGACAGCAGTGATTGTTACATTAGATTTTTGGGAAATCTGAGGAGAAAGTCTTTCTGATGTGCTGTAATTCACAGTATGCATATTCCTATTGAACAAAAGACAAGATGAGGACAGAACTTCAACTGAAGTATTTATTCATGCACAGATGTTTCAGACAGCGGAGAACAATGTTACAACCAAGCACGTCTTCCTGAAACATATGTGCATGATTAAATAATTTCATTGAGGAGCTGTCCTCTTCATGATTGAATTGAATTTGAATTTGAGGACCCTCTAAACAGTTCATCATGAAGTCAAAGTGGACGTTTGTGCCTAATTTTAATAAATTCCCTTAACGAGTTAATGAGACATGGCATTAACAAGAATGGGATGGAAATATGAATGTACAGACATACATACAGACGTATGGATATACGTATAGACTGATTTAAGGACAGACATACAGACAGATGGACAACCTGACGGCATACTGACTCCAGCCACGGCTATCGCTGGTGTGGAGGCATAAAGACCCTTGGATGATATTGTGTGCGTTCAGCTTCTGAATTGCTTACTTCAGGTATGTCCAAAGTCTGGCCTGGGGGGCATTCGTGGCCCTCGCAACAATTTTAAATGGCCTTCAGCTTAAATTTCAAAATATATTATGAGCCGCCACACAATACTGGCTGATTAAGCATGATCGCTTTGCATTTTTTCCCCTTCACCTCACAATGGCAATGCTATAATACAACTTGTACACGTGCATCGGGCTGGAACTAAGGTGTTTTTATAAACAGTAAAAAGTAAAAAAGTGAAAAAGTAAATGGAATAGTTACATGGCCACAGCAAAGGATAGGAAAGTGGACAGTAAGGACCACTGCTTTCAGGTGCAGAGGATAGTTGAGTACATTTTACTAAAAGATGAAACAGCTGTTTGTCTTGTTTTTTGTGATTTTTTTAAAATAACCTATTTAATGCGAGAAGCAGTTGGCCCCCAAGTGTATTCACATTATATAATCTGGCCTCCATTCAAAAAAGGTTGGACACCCCTGGCTTACATACGGCTCTCAAATGCAGGCTGCCAATTATTTCTTGAATTCTTAAGTCTCAGCTACTTATGAGACTGCCACCTACTCCTGTCGTCCTCCTCCAGTTGTCATCATGGAGCGCTTGGCTAAGGCATTGCCTTTTTTATTTCTTTTAATTTTATGTCAAAACCATTTTCTATTAATTTCAATTACTGTGCATCCTTCTGCTGACACGGCATTTACAGCATCAGAATTATTTTTTATTACTGAGTTTTTGATTGTCATGTAACACAAAGTACTGACGCCGAAAATCAAGTTTACTTTAAGTTTTATTTAACAGTACATTGATTTTACTACTGCAGAAGTTCTTCTTACAGACTTTTTTATGATATCTCCAATCCTTAGTCAAGATCCAAAGTATTTGCACAGTAAACAACACCTGCCTTTAAATGGTGTTTAGGGGCATTACATATGCTAATAACAAACAATTGGCTACCTAACAGAAAATTGGAGGAAAATATAAGAGAAATTTAATAAAATGCTGCATTAGGTCTAATGTGTGTTAGACTATGGGTGATTAACAAAACTTTATTGAAGGCTAAATTATTCCTTTACAGCACGGAAAATTTCTTTGCTTGGGGGCCACTTTTGCAAAATGGCAGGAGGCCGGGGCCAGTCGTAGCAGCCCAATACATGTTTCTAGGATTTTAGGACATTTCTAGAATTTTAGGACATTTGTTGGATTTTAGGACATTTCTAGGATCTTAGGATTTTTCTAGGAGTTTAGGGCATTTGTAGAGCCTCATTGCCACTGCACAAAAACCTGTTACCACCGGCTAACAACTGTTTTTTAATGCAAGTGGAATGGGTATTATCATCATTCACATCTGGGTCATATGAATCTGCAGTAGACACAGGTTTTTATCACCTCTGGCTCCAGTCCGCATTGATGAGAATACAACACCCAGGTAACTGCGGAAATTTTAGCTCCTTAACTGGTAAGATGCAATGACATGCCACCACTAATTACCGTCCGTGTCCTCCTAAGCAGTGCTAAAACACTGATCAAAATACATCTGCACCGAGTTTGACAGAGACTGAATAAAGAAGAGATATAGTAGGAGAAGAAACCACAAACAAGTTTTCAAAGACATCTGTTCCTTCTGGAGTCTACTGTTTACCCGTTCTCCTACCTGTCTGTGTCGTCGCATGGACACACCAACAAAACAACTCTACCACACACACAAAAGCTGACAGAAAAGCAGACTTGTGTGCTCCAGCAGTGTGTTCACACACAGTGGGAATGCAGTCCTAAACTTAGCAAGTGTTTGAAAAACCTGCATCCACATGCTAATTTTGGTGGGAAAGGGGTATAGGATTTTAGGGATGTTTTAAGGATTTTATGATGTTTCTAGGGTTTTAGGACATAAGGACCTTTGTCAGGGGGTACAGGGGATCCTCCACTGGCACTTTTTTTGAGAAACAAGCTCTATTTTGATGCTGTTTTATGCACTCTGGCACCTTAAGTATACTAATAGTACAAAAGCAATTCCCTGTATGACTCACTTTATTTTAACTGTGAATTAGACACCTGGCACACTATTGGGAGCCAGATTTGGCCCTGTAAGTTGAATGTCACTGCTTTACAGTCACTAAAAAATCTAACATTTTTAGCTGACTGTTGCCAAATCTGAAGGTGAAGTAATGTTATATAACCAAACAGCTGAACCACAAAGGCCTGTGTGTTAAATACCACAATTTTTTAAAATCTACATTTGTTATGAATTCATTGTCGCTGTTTCAGTAAGTACAGAAACCTAATGATGAAATGATGATACATTGGTTTCATGGTTTATAAAGATACAGAGCATGAGGTAACTTAATTTTTCTGCTAAAGGGTTCTCAAGCCAAGAGAAACAAGCATGGCTAGAAGTGTCCAAGTTTAGAATAAGTCAAATTTAGAGCTGTATTCCACTGGGGAAACTTCCCTTTTTATGCTTGACCTCTCAACCTCATTTTCCACTCCTGAGAGCTGATCATATCTTCAGGCCTCATCCCTCAGGCATCTAATGGAAAGATGTCACAACG
This sequence comes from Plectropomus leopardus, assembly GCF_026936395.1. Taxonomy (NCBI): domain Eukaryota; kingdom Metazoa; phylum Chordata; class Actinopteri; order Perciformes; family Serranidae; genus Plectropomus; species Plectropomus leopardus. The sequence continues at coordinate 15,957,771 of NC_142189.1, read as the reverse complement.
GGAAAGGAGAACGACTGCCTACACTGTCTCTTCCATATCATTTCCATATGACATTTATGCACTTTATTCTTGCTGATTAACACAAACTCAACGTATTCCAAATTTCCTAATTAACTCCAGCCAAAACTTCTCAAGCAAGGTGTAGCCAAATACTGTGGGGAATAAAGTAAGAAAAGGTAGGAAATCACACATAAAATGACCTGACAGTGTTACAGTCCCTCTCTCTTTAGTGTGGGATGTGTGCGAATGACTAAAAAGTCCCAGTTCAGTCCTGACTGCCAGTTTGCTGGACTGCTATGGAAGTAAAAGCGCTGAACGATTCTTGGCACTGGTGTAACTGAACCCTCCCCAGTAAAAACATTCAGTCCCCCCTCAGTGGACCAACTCCAGAACCAAATGGTCTCGTTATAACGCAGGTTCACAGATGACGAGGGGCGATGATGATTGTGAATCACATAATAGCTCACAATCTCTATTATCATCACCCAAAAATGAGAACAGGCCACCAGAAAGTGTGTTGCTGGGAGGGAGAAGACACACAATGACAGTAACAAGGCTTTATCTCTCAGTCTATTCAATATAAATTAGGAGATTATTACAGTACAAGGTCATTACCTCTGATTTATGAGGTAATAACTCTTATAAGCTGACTTATTGACATGAACAATTATTTAATAAATTCTACCCAATTAGACAGTTTTGCTTTAGTTTTTTACATCAACACATAAGCACATTTGAAATTGACCTATAAGCTCAAGGTCACCTTTTTGCTGCTACCATGGCTCCCATGTAGAGCTCATTAACAGAGAGGCAGGAATTGGTTAAAGTAAAGCATCTTCTGGATATATTTGCTGATAGAAGAATTTGCAGATGCATTTCATAGACTTTGGACAATTATATAGAATTGCATGTTAGAAAAGCAAATTATGTCACTTCAAAGCATTTCATTTAAGTAAATGTCTCAGAGTTTCCCACACATTCATTTATTTGTGTCGGCCCACCACAATCAAAACATCTGTCGCCATGTATTGATTTTAATTTTTTTGAGCTGGACTTTTCATTAGGAGCACTACTAGAAAATATGTATACTGTTGAAAAAAATATACAGAAAATATATTTACAGTTCAATTATAAATTGCACCATACTCTTGGAGCGCAGAGTACACGCAAAAAGAGAGCAGCAGAATGCCAGGCACATTAAAAATGAAAGTCAATCATTAATTGCGCTGGGTCTAATAGTTTGCATTCACTCGTCTCTGCAGCAGCTTCTCCTCTGATCCATCGATCTGATCTGATCTGATTTGATCGTCTCTGACCAGACTCACAGATCAACTATCCACCCTGCAACACAAACTGCTGCTGAAAGATTGCCTGACTTCTTATAAAAGCGACAGCAGTTTGTTTCCCTGCTGCCAGAACTCTGTGACAATCAAACTGCAATTATTACAACAGTAACTACGGATACTGTCAAATCAACCAGGACTGTAATCTCTGTGATCTTTCATATTGTTACATAAACCTTTTCTTTCCAACATTTCCCACACCATGAAAATCTGCGTCTTTTAACATGACAGAGGTTTTCTAGTGAGGTTTTGTAAAGAGTTAATAAATGTACAGAGGTGAAATATTTTCTTAACTTTTAATGGTTAAATATTTGTTAATGGCTGTCGTAAAGCAGCTAAATTAGGTATCAACAGCAGCTTATTTTAGCCAAAGTATTATTTATTTAGTATAATTATCACTGATCAGTATTGCCAACTTTCTCATTTTTGTGACACTGAAAAGTTTTCACAATCTCATTTCATAGTCTCATTGCCTCTGCCAGATATAAAAGCTGGAAATAATAAATTATGTGATAATTATTCCAAATATTATTTAACACCCCCTTTTTCACAAGACTCAACTTAAATATCAAAAAAGAGACTGCTAAATGCCAAACACATCATAACAGTGTTACGTGTGACATCTTCAATAGTGGTTATGAAGCTGCTTCAGGGTGACTGTATTGATCCTGATTTAATGGTTCATGCTGACAGCTGAATGACAGAACTTAACGGAGGTGATGAGGAGGTCAGCATTTTTGTAAATACTGAGATGCATTACTATTATCTAACACACAGACAGACAGAGTGATGATATAACGATGATGGGGACGATGACGAGGATAGATGGTGGTCACAGATGTACCAGCACACACTCACACATTAAGTGTGATTTCTGAATAAGCACATTCTGGTGGGAATTGGTCAGACAGCCAATTCTAATATGTCTATTTGATTTCTATCATAATGACATCAGTAATTATAAGCTCAGAATCTCCTAAACTATTGACAGCAAAGAGACAAATGTACTGTCTACATCATATCTTACATACTATTGTGTGTCATGCATCTTACCAGTTTGCCCATGCAGCGTTGCTGTCCCACTCCGTTCTCACACTTGTGGTGGAGGCTCATTTTGCAGGCTTTGCAGCGGAGGCCGTGCTTTGCCGTGTTTCCCGCCAGGAACACCACATGCTTGGCTGTTGTACCTGATACACACACAGAAAAGAGGCAACAAATTCAGATCTGTCATGTCAGGAACTGGACTGGAAGGCTGTTCCTAAATGAACAGCAAATTACAAATGAAAAGGCAGAGGAAACGGAAAAAATTATTCAGAATGCCGTCTTCTGTTTATTCATTGTCTTTACACACTTATTCCTAGCCTAGAGTTTCTGGAGTCATTCCCAGCATGCACTGGGGAAAACCTGTGAAGTGACATGTGGAACATTTTAACAAGGACAAAATTTGGCAAATGTTAACCATGACTTGCACTTCTGCAAAACCATTTTAACCAAACTGACTGTAACTGAGCCAGTCCCTTGTCCACCATGTGAAGCCATTTCAAACTGCTGTCTGTGTGTGGCTCACCCTCACTTGTTAATATGTGACTCACAGTTGCTGGAATAAATGAAGATTAATCTGACTTATTTGTGAACCCAAGTTATGCAACATTGCAACAGCGAAGATTCAGCATGTGTGCATTTGTGCATAGAGGTGTGTGGATGAGTAACAAATGAACATGAGCAGAGAGATAGATGAGGAACAAAAATGAGAAAGATAGTCTTGTTCAGGGTGGAGATGGGAGATTATAAAGAGAAGGGTGCTGGCAGAAAATGAAGCTCACATGGCAACAACAACAGATTGTATCAATGCAGTCTTTAATGAGGATCACTGAGTTTTGGCTCTGTCATTGTGTGTGTTTGTGAGACTGAAGGAAATAAACAGGAAAGTATGCATGCATGCATTAAGTGGGTAATACTGCAGGGGGTATCCAACCCTCAACGGTCATTTTACAGACTTAATGAGCTCAATTTCAGTAGTTTTAACATGCAAATAGAAGCTCACCTATTTAAAAGTTTAGGCTTCTTAATGTTCACACATATTAATATTACTGTCTAGACACTGAGGTATCACAGGCAATATTCCTGCCTGAGGCAGAAAAAAATGTTGAAAACTGTCAGCTGTAAAAAAAAATGTACATACATTTCCTAAGGGTTTGAGACCAAGTTCCCCAGGGAGGAAGTTATCATCCCTTTCCAATCCTTGCTCTGCTGAGACCCTGTATGCTTGGAGGGAGTGACATGGCCAAAGCTTGAACACCAAATATTAATAAATAGCGTTCAAATATTACAAGTTTGACTGACTGAGCTGACTGGCTGGCTTTGACTTAGAAGTTAAGCTTAGAACAAGCTATTGCTGGACTATGGAAGCATGCGATATGAGACCAATGGTAACACTATATATTAAGAGAGACATATTCACCATTAACTAGTTGCTTATTAGAGCATGCATATTAGTAATATATCAGTTCTATATTACTTATTATAAAGGACTTATCAATTCCTTATTCTGCATGACCATTTTCTACAAGGGGCATTAACACTCTGGATCACTGTTAAATGTTCAGAGTTTGGTGCAGAGTGGAGTTGCTGCCTGAGTTCAAAAGGAGTGACCATGCAGCCATCTTGTTGAGGTCAATGACTATGACACATACCCCCAATGACACGAAAGATGAAGCCAGAGTCTGGAGCATGTTCCAGGACCCCACCTTCACATTACTGATGACATGAAGTCATTAATTGTGTTTGTGGTGGATTTAGTTTGTAAAACAACAGAAGCAACTATACTTAAAAATATGGTTAGATCATTTCACAACCAGAAGCCATGGGCTGCCAGCACCATACAGGACACCATTAACACGTGCACAGCATCCAGTCTGGAAACATGGACAATTATAAAGCAGCAGCCTTCTATGTAAGAAGAGGCAAAAAGGGACTAGATTACAAAGCACAAGGTAGAGGAGCTGACAGGATTGCATTTCACTGGAGTTGTGTGATTTCATGTGACAAATAAATGTGAAATTGTTTTTGTGTGGAGAATCTGTCAAATGATGCATCCTCACCAATGAGAAAAGGAATGAGAGGTTTCAAAGAAGAGAAAATATCTCGAAACCATTATGCACAACACACTTTGCATGACAAAAAACACCACTTGCAGCCAGCAGCGGTGTATCATTTGACAGTCATTCCACATTAACAAGAGAGGACTGTGTTACCAAGTCCGAGTGGTGTTATTAGTTGTAGTCTGGCAGCTATGCACCTTCAGCTCTTTATTGATTAATCAATGAGCATGTGCTCTGCTCTGGCCTACACTCTGTGTTTGTGTGTGTGAAAATATGAACATACAAAGGATTCATCGATCTACATCTGTGGGCGTTGGGAGCGCAGGATGACGATAAGTTTCATCACTGAGAGTAGACAACTTAATTCACATTAAGTTGTGTGTGGTATTTTGTGCATTGTGGCAAGTAAATACTGCCAGCATTTCAGTTCAGATTATCCTCAAAAATGCAGCGTAATCATTTTGATGAGCAGGGGTGAAGAGGCTCAGTGAGCAGAGGAAACACTGAACTGTAAATATGAAACCAAGCAGAACACATGATCCTCAAACATGACAGCAAACACAAGATACTTAAGGGACAAAGCCCCTCATGTGTCGTTTACTGAGCCAACAAGTGGAAAAAAAACCCTACTTGCTCCTTATGTGCTGTAACGTAAACTGGTGTCACAGATATCTGGAACTGGGCAGCAGTAATGGGTGGAAAACTGGATCTGCATTTCCCATTTAAAGCTTTTGTGTTGTTTGGCTGAGCGTCATTGCCACAGAGTTGGCGGAGTTAGTTAACCTGAGATGGAAACTGGGTGAAATGTGATCCCGGCCTCATTGGTCAGCCAAAGATTGCTACAACGACAACAGCAGCAACCTGCACAAATTTTTAGGCTACTCTAAATCAGGTCAACTGATGATGTTGTTTAATTCTCCTTCAGGTCAGCAAACATTGTCTCTACAGCATTTTTAAGACACCCTGACTCGAGTTTTTGTCCATCTCTAAATGCTCAGGGGCAGAAAGCAAAAGCTCTTGACTGGCTTGTTTTAGCTGATTCATTCCAACATGGATGAATAATGAGACGCCTCAAAACAGCCAAGAAGGAAAGAAACATACAAGAAACTGTCCATGTCATCTTCCTTCAGCAATGGCTGAGTAATGACATTAGCGTGTGTTTAGGTGTTTTTTCCCCCAAGGCTCAGAGTCCAGAGCCTTAAGGCATTACAGCTGTGGGGAAAGTGAGTGACAGTGCTGCTCTCTCTGGCATTTGCAGTTTCTTGGCTACTCTGCGTTTAAAGTCCATTCTTCATTTGCTCAACAGTAAAGTACAGAACTCCTGCCAGATTTTCCATACCTTCTTCATCTTGCCTCTGATTTTTGTTCCCACAGTCTCACTGCCTCAATTTCCCACTCTTCCTCTCGACAGCATCTCTCTCACGCTGCACACTCTCCTTACAATAGCCTCACATTGATCCATATTAAGCCACCGTTCTCACTTCACGCCTCCTGATTTCCTGTGCAAATAACCTTCATCGTGACAATAACTCCTCCACCTCCTCTCCTTCTTAAGCTCCTCAAAAACATTGACCTGATCAGCATTGTTTGGTTTATTTGCAGACGTAAATTAGTTTCTCCCACAGCCATCTGATTTTTTTTTTTTTTTACCAATAAAAAACTTATTCTCCATTTGAAGAATTAAGGAAAAGGGCCTAGAATGCTGAATGGATTGCTTTAGGTGGAGTATAGCTGCCTTTTAAGTACATTAACTGTTTTTTAGAAATTAGACTAAAAACAGGCTGAAATGCACGCTAACATTTTCACAAAAAGCTGATGTTTTGCAGATATAATGTTTCATGTTCACAATCTTAGGCTGCATTCACACCAAATCAGGCATTGTGGCTACAGGTTTGTTAAGCAGTGTGGAAGTGTCACCTACATGGCACATTTGTCAGGGAGAGGTGGGTGGAGACCACCCATCGAAGGCCAGTCCCCCCTTCTCATTTCGTTAAGTGTGTTTATGTTGGCTTTAAGGTCCCAATGAAAAGAAAAAATAATTTTTACCAGTTTGAATCTTGTGTCCCTATGTTAATGGACATTTAAATACATATAAACATATAAAAATATATGTAAAAAAAAAAATCAAATGAGACTTTGGGTCACAACTAGTTATCCACACTGGTCATTTAAACCACATGTCACCCATCGTGAGCTAACAGAGCAATATGGAGAAAGACAGGATGAGATGTGTGTTTGGATATCAGTGGGACTAACCTCTGTTTTCTTTTCCAAAACAATGTGGCTGAGGTCTGTTATATTCATCTCTCTCACCCTCCTGATCTAACAGTCAAGGAGGCGCATGTGAAGCCAGCAGTGCACTCAGCAGCAGACTCTTTATTCAGACTTTTTAGCAGTCCAATCAAATGTGCAGGATTTGATTTCAATCCCTCTAATAACTGCACACCTTAGATGCATAAAAATATCCAGATACTGCATACCAGGAGGGCGCCTATTCAGTCCTTTTGAGTTGCATCAAAAAAGTTTTTAGCTTCATTTCTGCAGTATGCGGCCCACTGAATACACACAGTGGTGTTTCTCCTGCTGGCCCCGCCCACGAGTTCCCGCTTGGCTCATAGACGTTATATTGTGTTGGCATCACAGATTTATATATATGTAAAAAAAAGATTTACAAATATCATACCTCCATGGGTAAATAGTGTGTTTCACCAGAAGTTGATCGTGTTTTAACTTTTTGCTGCACGGCTCCTGTCAGTTGTCTTTTTTTAGCACTCCCTTAGTCAGGCAGCCTTAGTCTGATATCATGCAGTACTTAGAAATAAATACAAATTACAATTTAGGCTGATGGAAATGACTCTCAAATAACTGGTCAAAATACAATTTTGAGATGTGATAGCGCTACATAAAATGTCAGGGGATTGCCATTTTAGGCTTCATTCTGGGGACAGTAAAAGTAAAAAAAATGTATGGCAATCCATCTATAAGACAGACCAGGATTACCATCACTAAAGCCTTGCTGCTATCATGTCAGTTTCTTTTCATGCGCTGACATTTACTCTGCTGGCACCCATAAAGTTTGACATTCTTTAATGCACTTTTTCATGCTGCCCTGGTGTAACAGACATTTCCAAAACATGGCAGACAACTTCAGCTGTCAGCTGTAACACTAAAATGAATCAATGTAGTGTAGTACAAGGTCCTCACAACACGGAAAAGAAAAAAACACTGAGAGTGTGTGTATACGGAGGGAGGAGCAGTAAAGTCTCAGTTAGCATAACAGCCATATCTGTCTACTAACTGACCTCTGACCCCCAGATTAATTTCTCTCTGTGGCCAAGCAAGCCTGTCACATACATCTCTGGGGTTTTATAACACAGATTAGTCGGTGTAAATCAAGTCAGATTACTCTGTCATTCATGCTGAATATCAACTTGTCTTATAATTTAATCTAATATTTAGATGCGTTGATTTGAGACATTTAGGAGACCTTGCGAGCAAATTACTGTTTAACCCTTAAAATTTAATGCAGGATATCAGTGATTATTGAGTGACAGTGATATTTTGTGATAGTAGATTACATTCCTGCATTTGCCATCTGCATGTGTCATACAGTATGTACTATTAAAGAAGTGTACCACACACACACACACAATTCTTCAAGCTCTTTGTGTGGAATTTGTTACAGAAGTTCACAAACTAAGAAGTGAATATTTTATTTTTTTCCTATATACTCTGTAAATTATATTTCACCCTCTGTCAGCCACAAATAACCCTCCCATTCACTCATCTAGACGTTTATTTAATAAGCCATTTGCTGTGAGGACCTGCAATCAATATCTCAGCATCAGCCTGGATTCGATCAGGGAATTTTTATGTTCCAGTGAAACTAATTCACTGTGAGTCTCACAACAAGGACACCTGCTTTTATGGTCAAAGCAGCACACTGCACATAGCTTGTGTAATGAATAAGAAAAAAAAACATGGCTGAAACACAACAGGAGTGAGAGTATCCTTGGAATAAATATAGGAAAATGTGCACACTGAGTACTTCTTAGTTAAGTCGCAATGCTCTTAATTTCTTCATAAAGTCCCTGCCCATCCACACAAGTGTTTTTAGTTACTGACTGATGAGACTTCTGGTCAGGCCAAAGATGGGCGCAGCTGTGCTTAACTCTGTTAACTAATAACAGTAATAACAGTTTGGAGGTCCCGCACCTACAGGTGCAACAAACAGGCGAGTGAGGGAGATGTCAAAATTCGCTCACACAGTAGACCAAAGTAACCAAAAGTAAAGATCTCAGGCAATATAAGTGAAAACACTTGTGTGCTGAACAGCTTTACTTTTCTTCTGTCAGCCTGAAAGAACTGCAGCCACTGATGGCACTATGAGTTGCACATCACTTACAAACACTATCTGCCCTGTCTCAAAAAAACACTCAAGACATTACAGTGTAAACACACCCATGAAGTTGCAGCCAAGTGCAATTTGCCATGTTTTTGCATCTAATATCATCCTTGTGGCAAAGTACAAATGTTGCCTTTGCTGTAAGGACACAATATGCAGAACAATGGCACAGAGGCAAAGAAAACTGACATTTTCAGATTGCGAGCTACAGGTCCTTACTGATGAGGTGCAGAGGCATTCCTAAAAACACAGCAGAGAGACACAGTGTTTGGGTTTTAATATCCCAGTATATTACTGTGCTTTCGTTACCACCAACTGTCTGAAGACATTAATAACTCCACCAGAGTTGATCTTTGTGAATTGGACTGTTTTGGCAATGGGGCTTATTTGCATAAGAAGGGGCCACTTTGCACAAAATGTATGCATATTACCTAATTTAAATACGTGCAAATAGCACAGGAGCACAGACACAACACTTCTTTGCAGGTGCTTTGAGAATTACATGGCTTCCATTTGTCTTATTTGTACAGCTCTAGTGGATGCAAACACAGCACAATCTTTTTTTAATTCAACCATGAGAGTTTAAAGTGTTTTTTTTTTTAATCCTAAAACAAATTTCCTCTTATATGTCTTTTGTGACAAATCAGTCAAGAAGATAAAGTGTTCTTATTTGCTGACTGTTAAAATAAATGTGCAATCATTCCTGGGTATGAATGTTTTCCCTGTCAGGCATAATAAGATTATTGTCATTAGTAAGACAAAACACTGTTTGATTAATTTAAAGACAAAAATAAATAAGAAATAAGCAAAGTGTTGACTTTCATGTTTGTATTTTGTGATGTCACTTAAAATATATTGACTGTTTTTATTTCCCTTATATTGAATTATAATTGTTCAACTGAACACAGAGCATGTCTCTTATATACAGGAGGTTTTAAAACAAAAATTAACGCCTACAGAAAAGGGATAATATATTTATTGCTCTATTAAATATTTACTAATCTAGTTTTGCTCTACCCTCATCTGGTAAACCTATTATGAATGAGTCAGTGAGCACTATAATATAATTCAGCCATTTCTATTATGGATGACATGTCTAATTTGTACAGGCTTGTATATAATAAAGGATCCTCCTTTAGGACAAAGGTGGGTGTTTAATGTTTATGCCTTTTGAAATATTAGCATATTGGTATTAATCTGCGTATTAGGATAAGACTGACAAATGCACAAATGAAAATCTGTTCTTAAAACACTTAATTGCACTTGAGAGAGAACTAACACTGTGGTTTTGTTTACATAGAAATTAGTATATATAATTTGCTGTGCACTAATTTTCATTCAATTACAAGTATTTTTCCCTTCACAGAGCCTTACCCATCCTCATCATTGTTATGAAACACTTGTAAACAATCACTGCACTGTTTCAACTCCATACACTTGTTGCAATTTCTAACAAATAGGCTGCTCTTTGACTTTGGGACACAGAGTCAGACTTTGTCAGCACCATCGCAGCTCACTAAGTGCACACACGCACACACACACACACACACGCACACACACGAGCACGCACACAAACGCAAACAGAGAAAACTACCCTCCACTCCCTCTGCTGCTGACCACACTGTGCTCTCATTAAAACAGGACAAATGAACAAGAGGGCAGCATCTTTTGTCATGAGTGAACCATTGGGCTCTGCACCTATCACAGGGCCAGGCATTCCTGACATCATACTTTCATTATCAACAGACCACCAGAGACCCATTCGAGGCTACAGCCTCTGGATGCGCCTCACTGGCCACACCACATAAAACAGACCAGTGTTAACAACAAGGGTTGTACACATGTACACTTGTATTTCCTGGTGGTCTGAATTTTAGTTTTACTAAAGTTGTCATTCATTCATTTAAAGCCATTTTAAGGGAATGGGTGATTTTGCTTTTGTAAGGTTAAAGAGAGAAATCTGAAGCTCAGACAACTGCACAGAAGAGAAAACTAAATTCTCTCAATAATAAAAAAAAAATCAAAGAATGCTGGCAAACTGATAAAGTATTGGTGTAACTCCAGTTTACAGTATAGTGCATAAATACTACAAGCATGTTTTTGAACCTGCAGACATAGCCACTGGTCTTTTATCCGCTACCAAACGTGATATCAGGGGCTTGTGGGGCAGATGGTACGAGCAGCCCTTGTCATTATCATGCGGCAGAGGCCCTGAGATATAAAGACTCAGTGGTCCCTCAGTACTGATGGTTAAAAAGGAGGGGAGCAGTCAGAGAATCCGCATCATCTGGCGAGGGGAGAACAGGTAGAAGAGCTGGCGCTGTTGTTGGCTATCTGACACTGCTGCAGACAGATGGAGGAACCTGGCTCAGTGTGGGAAAAAAGGAGGACAGAGATACTTTGGGCACATGTCAGCAGGTCGAGTTGGAGGCTCAGTGTCAGGTGCTTCACTGTTGGAGTGTGTTTCGATACACTTGACTGGTGTTTTTTTTTTTTCTTACTGGGTGAAACAGGGTATTTCACAGAGGTAGGTGCTTTAGGAGACTATAACCTCTTACATCCTGCTGTGTTCATACCATATGTGCATTTATTGCATATTCATTACTCGCTTATTTTGACCGAAAGGTTTTACTTGTAGCTTCATCAGGTTATCTGATGAAGCTCATTATGAAAAGGTTATTCTCAATGCTGTAATTGCAAAGTTCATTAGATGATCTTGTCACTGTACTTTTTTTGATATTCTGAACACACTTGTAAAGAAGGAAGGCAGTGTAACCATACCTACGATCATGTGGTTGCAGACGTCACAGAACGTGGGCTTCTTAAAGATGTGCTCCATGAAACAGTGTCCTGCTGAGTCGACTTGCAGTGGGTTGCGTGACTGGGAGCGCGATGTAGGAGGAGGAGCACAGGGGATGGCAGGAGGGACCGGAGGGATGGGGATGTTGGTAGTGTGCGGTGGGGCCATCCCTATGTTGCAGAGATGGCCCGTGCTGCTGCTCACGTCTGACAGCAGCTCCGTCTTGTTGTCGCTGCTGGTTCGGAAGAAGTTGTCTGCGCTCTTGCTGCGGATGCTCTTGGTCTTGAAGGACAAGGAGCGTTTGAGTTTCTGCAGCTGAAAAAGAGAGAGAAAAAGTTGAAGAAAAATGGAGCAAGGGGGAGAGAAAGAGAGACTGCATGAGAGAATAAATGAGGAGAGAAAATGATAAGGGAAATTTGAGAGCAACGGAGTAAAGTAAATCAATTCCTGTAATAACCTAAATAAATTACAAACTTAGTCTCTAAAACCTTCAGGGAAATGTCTCAGTGTCCGATGGTCGATAAAAGACCACTGCGAGGGGCAAGTTATCACTGCTCAGTGGAAAACCTTCGAGGTTCCCTACCTGGAGGGTAATGCGATTTCCTGGTTAGAGCAATGCATCGCATCAACACTATTTCTCACACGCTGTGCCGTCACTTCTGGCTGCAGCCTCTATCAATCTCCTTAGGCTCCTCTTTTACAGTAACGCCATTCATAACACTCCACACTGACAACTCCTCATTTAACCTCTCAGTATGTACTTCCTCTTCTGTGAAACCCACTTAATTCTGGGCTCAAACAGGCAATAAAGAATTTCTAAGCTACTGTAATGTGATTTAAGACTCTGGGTTTTTTTTGCAAGTGTGCTGCTGCAGGTCTCTGATTGAAGAAATAGATTATGTTTTAAGTGATGGATGGTTAGGGAGGGATCCCTAATGATTCATTAAATCCCAGCACACAGTGAAGGCTTAAATGTATTAACTGTATACCGGTATACACCTGTGGGGATTTACTGTTTTTCAGCTGGGTGGAGAAAGGTCGATTCATCCTCTTCAAAGTTTGTTCCAGTGTACATCAACTAAGTCTGAGCTGAAATACTTGTATGATATCCCAGACTTAAACTACAATAACATTTTGTGAATAAACATACATACATACATTTTCAGCTGCTGACAGTGCTGGGTCCTGAACAAATTGTTTCGAGAGCTTATCATTGCAGCTTTGGTATGGTGAAGATCAATCAGTTCTACGGGTCACTCTGGAAACAATCAATTTGGACCCTCTCTCTACCATTACTGCCCACACACAGGAATGCACCAGAGACATGAACATACAGAACACATTTATCCTACTGCAATCTCTTCTAGTTTTTAAGATTGCATGGCTTTTACACACCCAAAACCAAAAAACAATGGTAAAACAGTTAACTCAATTCACTTAAATAACTAAATTAGATAAGCAATATTTTAAATAATATGTTTTTCTGGACATTCTGCATGTATTATCTTATTTACAAAGGCTGTAATGGTAAAGGACACTGCACATCTCTCCCGTTAGGTGGTTTTGTACATTAAAAAAAAATCTCTAAAAATCAGCAAAGTGAGAGGATGTGTGCATGCAACGAGGAGCAGGAAGAAGGGGAGGTTAATGGGGGCTGGAAGGGGTAATGCAAAAAAAAGCAACAACAGTTATTATAACAATATCAAATCATTGTAAATAAAAACTTTTACAGATGCAGCTCAGGGTGCCCTCTAGAAATATGGGTGATTGTGGATGAAACCTTACGTGGTACTGACGTTACTAAGTAATCTATCTTTGAAAGCAGTAAAAGTTGTAACGCAAAACAACTTTTACCTCCATATACATGCAGGTATGCTGTTATGTTATGATGGACTAAAATCGGCAATACGCTACAGTTTACACAAGAGTGGAGGCTCACCTTGCGCTTCTGATGTTCAGGCCTCACAGTATTCTTAAAGGAAGAATAAAAACACAAACACAGCTTCACTTAATGGTAGAAAACTTGTTCAGCCTACTGTGGAGCTACTTGTACTGTCTGTTAGGATGATTAAACAGTTTCCTTAATCACTTTTTTGTCTTTCTGAGGTGTCCTGCAACTAATAACATGAGATATTGGACGGGAGTATAGTTGTTTGGCAGCGGCTTTATGTGAAATGTCAGCCAGGACTCTTTTGAAATATCCACTGACCAGATGTGCCAAAGTAAGAGCTCACATGCACAAGCTGTAAAAGACACAATACAACGAGGACATCTCTATGATTCCAGAAAAAGCTTGAAGTGTTTTTCTGAAGTGCACAAACCGTCATTTAGAAGATAATAAAGAGAAAGTATGAGTGTCATCTGTGTTGTGCAAGCGCTTTGGGGACAGGAGCAGAGAGCTGATGCAGCCATCCACTTGCATGATGACTAGTCCAATATTCTACTGCTAATTGTAGTAGTCTGGGCAACATGTGACCCACATAGATGGCAAAATGCCTGAGGCAGTGCTGTATCTCTATCACACAGCCTACTTTCCTACATCAGCCACAAGTGGAAAGTACAAACCCATATGGCACTTATTTATTATTTTATACACATAATATTAACACCTCATCACGCTTTTTACCTCTACATCACACTGTGAAACTGTTATGATGCTGACTGAGATCTTTAAATTGCCTCACATCAACACTAATCTATCAACAATAAATTTAAATACCAAAAGTCCCTATTAGTTCTAGGTTTAAGAAAAAAAAACAATTCATTTCTATTTTTGTAACAGTAAGTCATACAGAGAGTGAGCATGTTGCTCAAAAGTGAGTTTTAACTGATCTCTTTTGTATCAAAAGGTTGTTTTCTTATTATGATGTTAATATAATGGTATCCCTACACGTTGTTGTAATAAGAATGAGTCTGGTGACTCTTTCCGGCACTTTAAACGTGTTTTCTCTCCTATAAATACAGCTGATGACATTTTTGAAGTCCTCCCCTGTCATTGGTATGGTATCCCCCTTAAATTTATTCATTTTCGGAAGCTGAAGCTGTTTTAAAATGCTGTGAGTCGGTGATAAAAAGTGACATAGCTGCATGCATGTTGTTCTTTTTTGGGAGCTGGTCCCCCTTGAGTCGATTTTATTGTCGTGTTGACAGAAGTTTGTTCGCCCTGCTCTATTAATAAGAGTTGGAGTGATGCACAGAGCGGGTCCCACAGTAAATGCGTCTATCTGGGGGAAAGTAAATAATAAATAATAACAGGACAGTCCTACCTTGGTTTCCTGCTGGCTGGCGTTCGCCGTTGGGGATTTGGGTGTCTCATCCTGGTCCCGTTCGTCCTCTTTGCCCCCACTTTCGTCCTGAATCATGTTGGCCGGTGGTATCATCCTCTCTTTTTTGAGATATCTAAAAAAAACTGTTGCTCTGCAGAGTTTGTGTCCCCCCTCCAAGCTATTTACATCATTTCCATTTCTCTATAGTCACCGTGACCCGAGGACTAGAGGAGGGGAAGTCCTCCAGACTCGCTGCTGCTGCTGCGAAAGGGGAGATTTGAGTTTCATCCGCCGTCAGGAGAAAATGAGAAAAGCGTCTTGAGGAGGCTGCGAAAGAGGTGCTTGCCAAACCAAAAGTTGGAATTGAGTCCAGTTCAGACTGAAAGTGTCCTGTCCTTCTAAAAGACGGTTTCGCATTTATCGTGTTGTCGTGCGTAATGCTTCCAAGACATCTCCAAGTCCACGCTGCGCGCCGTGCACCACACACTGCCAATACTCTCTGATGGGCGGAGAGCTGTAAGCAACCAAGGGAGGGAAGGATGAGGAAGGAGGAGAAATATGACACAACGACTCTATCCTGCCAAATTTTAGATAGAATACACACTCAGAGAAAAACACCCATATGGTCAAATTGAATCACTGTTAAGTAAAAAAGATGTTTAACGGTGTGATTACATCAGGCTATGTAATGTCTTTCGTATTTCCAAGACAAATCCACTTATTTTATAGATTTTCCTTGTAAAGTTTAACCCTTTGAAACCTGAACAAATTGGTTCGATTTCTTTCAAAAACATCAGGGAGAGGCAACAAGCAACTGTACAAACCATGGCCCATAAATGATAAGAAAATTAGTAAAAAGGTTAAAAGAAAAATACCTGAAAACAGGACAAACAAATAAATAAATAACAAACAAAAACAAACAAGAAAACGACCTAAACATATATGTATTCATTTTATCCTATTTTATCTGTAACACAACTTTAAATATGTACTTATTACTTATAGTTTTGCAGAAATTTTCTTTCTTGGATCATTTTCTAATAATCCCACTGTCTCAAAAAAAATCTTGTCACGTTACTAATTTCTTGCCATCTGTGGAACATTTCTTGTTGAGTTGCTCATTGCCTTTTCCCCAATGCTTTCAAAAGGAACCAAGCCAATTTGCTCAGGTTTCGAAGAGTTAATGGACATGGACTGAGAGGATTTTCCGGATAGAAAGTAATGGTTTGGATAACAAGGGTTTAAACAAATACTATTAAGAGTAGAAAAAAGTTGTTACAGGCACAATAAAACGGAATAGTTAAAGGAATAATACAAAACGACGGGAAATACTCACTGTTTGAGACTGAGCATTTTCGACTGTTAGCTAACAAGCTAACAAACGCGAGGCTACCAGGTAAGGTAAACAAGGAGAAACTGGTAGCTAGTTGCTGACTCTGTCCAAAACTAACATTAACTAAATCACCTTCCATCAGCTGTACAGCTCACTACTCAATGTTTAATAATGACGATAATAACGTGAATTTAAAAAGGACATTAATACAAAAACGAAAAGTGTACCTTTCATAGTGTTAGGTGTCGGACTGTTTTCCTGGAGGGACCTGTTGCTGGGCAGAAATCTGAGACTCCAGGATATTCCCGCTCCTAGTCCAGGAAATAGTCGGTAGCCAACATAAACTCCCGAAATGCTGCAAATTGTTGTTTTTACTCTGCAATGTTTGTACAAATCGAACAAGCGTTATTAAATCAGCTTTACCGTGATGGTAGGTGGATTTTGTTTCCTTTGGCCAGAGCTAGGCTCGCTGGCAGCAATTGTGCTGCCTTTAGCTAACCGGGGATGATGTTTTTCTGTAGGCCACTCCAGAAGATAACTTTGCCCTGGTTCCTCGTCAAAAAAGCCTGTGGGGTTTTTCCACTGGTTTTTGGATTATGGCAGAAAACAAACTCTGAGGTAAAAAAAAAACAAATCTTTTTTAATACTTACTTACATACATACTATTGCTAGGCTTCTTGTTGTAACAAGATAATTTTCATATTTTTACAAGATATTTTCATTTTTTAACAATATGTTTTTCTTGTTATAACAAGAAATTTTTATGGTATAAAAAGAAACTTTTCTTGTTATATCAATATAGCCTACTTATTTATCTTCTTACAGCGTGAAAAGTTTCACATTATTGCTTGATACAGAATCACAATATTACATGACACATTTCACATTATAACAAGACAAATATGTAAATTGTTAGCCTATAACAAGAAAAGTTTCTTAAAGCGTGAAAACATTGTGTTATAAAATGAAAAACAAATTGTTATAACTAGACACATTTCATGTTTTCACCTGATACTGATTATTTCTGACCTGGCTGTTCTACGCTTCCGTAACCTTACTTTAACTCCTAGAACTTAACATTTTCTGTCAGTCATATTTTGCATTTCTTTTCTCCTTTCAAAGCCTACAGAAACTTAAAAGCCAAGCTAACCTGCTGTCTAGTATCTGGCAAACAATAAGAGTGATATAAATCATCTCTCTTAGTTATTTCTCTGCAAGAAAATGAATCAGCTATCCTATCTTCCAAAATGTCAAACAATTATTTAAATGATAAATATCCTGGGAGGTATACCTGTTGAAATTCACTTTCCTGAGACAGTACACTCGAGTCAGCCAAGAAAGCAGTGACACTGTCATCTATATTAACACATAGATAAGCCATTCTTTAGGAAATAAACAACATTATGACACTTAAGCTTTTGCAGTGAAATATGAGGCATCTCACCGGCCTCAGATGGGATAGGTGTGATGCCCGCTGTAGTGATACATCACGCTGCCTCCCTCCAGGCTCCCCTGTGATGTGATGTCCTTGAAGTTATATTGCAGGACGAAGGAAGCAGGCGCCAGACTGCAGCCTCCTCACTCTGACAGGAATGCAAACACCAACACAGTCCCAAGGAGTGAGTGAGTCTACACATCGAGCTTAGTTTATGCTAGATCAGGAGGGATTCCCTACCCCAAAAACGCAGCTACATCCTCTGAAAATTTCACTGTTAAAGTGTTAAGAATAACCGCTTGAGCTTTTTTCATTTACAGGCTAATTATCGTTTTATCAGGTTACAAAAAAAAACTGTAAATGAGTTATTTTGACACTTCTGTTTTTTAGGCACAGATGATAAACAAGCATTGTACAACTTACAGCATCATCAAAAACCATTATCTGAATGACGCGTATTCAGGGGCTGATGATGCATTTTGCATTAAAGAGCCATGCATCAGACAAAGTGCTGCAGAATGAATGAAAGGCAGAGATGTATGACTGGTAATTACTGTCTGGGTGATGGCGTGTTTATATATTTCAATGGTAAATCTGTTATGGAGGTAAAGCTATAGGTTGTTTATCCTGTGCTTAGTTAGTATAGAAGGTGTCAACAGTTCGGGGGTTCCCGCAAATCCTTTAAAAGTCTTAAAAGGCATTAAATTAGGCTTTAAAATAAAGCAAATAAGGCATTGATTGGCATTAAAGTGTCTTCAATAAATTTATCAAAAGTCCTAAAAATGCCAAGACATAGGACATAGAATGTATGTTATTATGTTAATTTATTTAATTTATGTTAAAATATGTTGCATTGTAAAATCTAAAATAAAAAAAGATAATATCTATTTTTTAAATAATTTACTGAATGTGTCATGCAGTAACGCACACAGATCAGTATATAAGATTTTTTTGCCATAGCATTTAAGGTAGATCATCTTTTTTTTAACTTGGCCAAAATGGTCATGCTTAATGCGAAACATATGGGTAACATTGTCCCTATCCCTGAGAAATTTGTGTCAGTTCATGTTTTTTTTTTTCTCCTTCAATTTTGGTTATCATAAAATTACTCTTACTCTTAAATCTAACTTGCCTTAAGCTGTAGAGACCCCAAGTTTACAGGTGACAGACTTTGGGTATCACTGCCAAAGAAGGAGTAAGAGTCAAAAAAATGTGAATCTCTGACTAATTTCATAATCTCATAGAATAATCTCAGACAGGTAGAACTTGAATTTACAAAAATGTGTTACAGTTGGACAGTCCCAGTTCAAGGTCAAGTACTCACTTCCTGCCCATTTGTATTCCCAGATTGTCAAATATTGGCACTTTTTACCGTCCTTAGTGTGTGATACCAACCCTGGAGGCACCCTTTGCGCCTCAATAAACTGCACTGGGCTTTCAACTAACTCCAATGTCAACCCATCCACAGCAATTTTTGACACTCAGGGCGAAAAGAGCCGTGCATATTGGGCAGGAGGGGTGGTAGTTTGGTCAGACAAACAGACCTTCGAGAGACTGCTGTGTGTGCCCCGCCGTGTGAAGCCAAAAGTCAATGCTGTTTGAACTCAACGTTACACAACTTCCATCCATCATATTTTAACCTAAAACATTTATTTTTTAAATTATCCTAACCTAACCATTTGTCAACTTTACCCACTTATTGCAACAAGTTTCACCCAGGAGACAGCTATGTGTCACATACAGACATAAAATGTGAGTCCCATAGAGACACCTAAGAGTGTCTTCAGTGTTGGTATTACATGCTAAAGGCACAAGAAAGCGACTGAAAACATGTTGCAGAGTAACCCTGTCACACAGTCTTCATAAGCAAATGGCTCTAATGGAGGTGTGCAGGGTACCTTTTGAGCTGTCTTGGTGTAGTAAGGATGCTGTAAAGAATAAACTGTAGCTCATTTGAAACCACAAACAATCTGAAGTTGTACGCTTTCACACGATAACTCACCACCAGGAGGGTGCACAAGACAATCCCCCGAATTAGTCAGAGAGTCAGACAACCAGAATATGAGTCAGTGTTGCATTTGTGCATGTATGCCCATGTGGTGTGTGTGGTTACTGTGAATCATGTCAGCAGAAAAAGCCAAATGCATGACAGTTGTGCCAGGAAGCCAGGGGAGCTACAGTAAGTGTGAAAGAGGGAACGAGACAGATAGAGAACATAATAATTTCCTTTCTCAGCTGCTGGACTGTGGCAGTAGAGGGAGGGCGTGAAAAGATGAGAGAGGAAGACGGAGCAAAGGAGGAGGATAGGACAGAGGATCGGAGCCATAGGGGTTAATTATTCCAAATGAGAGGTTTAAGTAAGACATTGTGAACTTGTGCAATTTAATGGCTCACAGTTGCTGATTTTTAAGAATTTCTTTTTCTTTCTTTCTTTCTTCCTTTCTTTTTTCTTTCTAACAATTATTCCTGTTTATAAACAATATTAGAGCTCTTCTGTTTAACAGAATCTAATACTGTCTATGTATTTTTAAAGACACCAGCTCTTCCATTTGTTCTTACCTTGAGGCATTTCCTCTTGTTTACCTGCCACCAGATGAGGCAGCCTATAAAATATATATTTGAATTGTTTAGCAGTTTATATCAAAAGGTACATTCCATCCAAGCAGACGTTTCCGTTTGGAGGACTGTGGTCAAACTTTCCAGAAATAGCTTTGAGTTTTGTTTTTCTAACCTGCTCTGGTCGTTTTCATGCATTTTTTAGACATCAATTCACTTTCTCATACAGGGAATATGAGGATTCAACTTGTAAAAACCTGCACGTCTGGTCTAATGTATTATTGTCACTGAAATGCCACGCCAACCAGACTAGACTAACAACTGGACTTTTCATCAGTGGAATATAGGCCTGTCTTATAGATTTATTCATCTGAAACATGTTTTTGTTTCTAATTTATGTAGAAGATGAAGTTGATTATGCTGATAACAATAATGTAGTAATGTACACAAGTAACACCGTACAAATACAAAAGTACAACACAGCATCTATGTGTGCATTAAAACTTGACTTTATCAGGGTCACACTTGGATTTACATGTGTTGATGAGGATGTGTATTTTAGGATGTGCTGAAATGTCTCTGTGTGAATAATGCTCTGCAGTATCTGTGCTTCACAAGCTGTTTGCAGATTGCCTCCATGGAGTTGTAAATGGCTGATTGTTCAAGTACGTCACTGCATTTGTAATAATTTCACACTTTGATGTGTTGCATAGGTAAAAAAATGTTACTGCATCTAATTTCTATCTTTGGAAGATCAGAGAGATCTCTAGCAAAGTTGTTGCTGGATGAACTTAATGACTTTAAGTTGCACAGTCTAAAAATGCATGCAATTTTATGGATTACAAGTGTTACAAATACTAACGTATTAGTTTAATATTTTAGCATTCTAACATTAAAGGCTAATAGGAAGGACAATTTGAAGGTATTTAATCATAAACCAAAGTACAGGACATGTGAACATTTTGACCCGATAGTGGCAAAAAGAGGAAAGAGTGAGAGAATCACTGAAGTCATTAGGATTTGTCCTCTAGGAATCATGAATGTCTGTTCAACATTTCATCACAATTTATCTAAAAGTTGTTGAGAAATTACAGTCTGGACTAAAGTGTCACACCATCTAACCGAAAAGACAGTCAGACTATTAAAGAGTAACTTTTGTATTTTTTAGCCTGGACCCTACCATCCCATACTTTTGTGTCCAAGTGACTAATTTTTTCTTTTAATGGTCCAATACTAAATGAGGGGGCTGCAGCTGGCAGTCGCAAAACAGGCTGCAATCTAACCCCTTGGGGCATGCTTGTAGCGTCAATAAATCCTTTAAAAGTTCTTGTTTTTCCCACTGACAGGCTCAGATTGTTTTTATAAATGTCTAACAACATTATGGAAAGGATCCTTACAGACAGAAGAAAACCTTTTTGTTAAAGAGCAATATCTTTCTTTCTTTCTTTTTGACCAGTAATAGCTCCAAAATCTCTATCACCAAACACACCAGACTCCATTTTTAAAAAAAAACACTATACTTTTATCATCGTAAAACACACCGCATTCTAAGTGGATGGAAACAAATGACCTACCCTCAATATGAAGCTGTAGTATATTTTAGGAAAAACAGACAGATGGATGATAGTTGTAGTAAGTGAGGAAGTTTGTTGTTGAATTATAATGGTGAATATGATTTATAATTCCAAACTTTTAAGCTGTTTAAAACCCAATTTTTACAATGCTGAAGTGAACTCTGACTTGTGGTTCATTTCTGTGTGCTGAACTTATCCTTCTAATCAAACCACAACATGCAGGTTAGAAGAGGTTGCTTTTTTCTTGTAAACATGCAACAGCTTGATCCATCCATGCCACTTCCGCTCATTGTGTCTTGTAAGGTTATGAAATCCCCCCTCAAGCTTTGTCACACTTGCATATGCCAAACTCCACATTTTTCTTTCTTTCTGGTTGGTTCGCAGTTACTGGAGGAGACTCAACATACCAGTCGGCTATTCTTGGAGTGAAGTTTCCTGCTCACGCACATAATGTTCACATCTGTTCCTGGTGCCAAGAAGACATGATCTGTGCTGAGTCATGTCATCAGCGTTCTCACAGTCATGGCAGAGGTGAGAGTCAACATAAATAATCATACATCTTTTTCTATCTTTATTGCTCTTCTCTAGATGCCAGAGGATCAATGGGAAGGTGACTTTTTAGTTTTAGAGGTTGTCATTATTATTATTATTATTATTATTATTATTGTATCATTGGGAGCTTCTCTCTCATGAATGCTTTCTAATTTAACACTGCAGCAGCTCTATAATTTATATGGATCATAAGGCACTGCAAAGCATTTCTGTAGAGGTCTGTGAATAGAATCATCTCAGAGCAAAACAGTAAATGTGTGAAGCATAATAATGAAAACCCATTTGATTGCATCCACTGCAAATGAATGGAAGCTTACAGAGAAAAAAATGACATTAACTGGTTGAAATGGCCCTTTAAATGCCTGTCATCTAAAAGTGCACGCCATCAATTTATTCTCTGTGTCCTCAGCTCAAAGCAAAGCTGAAAATGTTAGCAATTATCAGTGACCCAGTCTGACATTATACCCACACACACACACACACACACACACACACACACACACACACACACACACACACACACACACACACACACACACACACACACACACACACACGTCCCAGCATGTGTTACAGTAATGGGCAAATTGATTCCCTAAGAACCAAAGCTAATTAGCCCGTCTTATTATGAGCCATCCCAGGAACAGTCTCTGCAGGGTACATGACAAGTAATGAGAGATAGGAATACGTATGATATGTGTGTGTGCGTGTGTGTGTGTGTGTGTGTGTGTGTGTTTGTTTGTGTTTGTGTTTGTGTTTGTGTTTGTGTGTTTGTGCATGCATGTGACAGACAGTGAGAGAGATATTTCACTAAACAGAGATATAGTTTTCAGCAATAATAAATGTATAATATTTTAAACTACAAAATGCATTTCCTGCGGAACATGCGTTGAAAACCATGGCTGAAAAGGCATAAATATATCGCTGAAAATGCAGAAATATATTACAAACTGCTGCAAATATCTGAAAAACTGGCAGAAGTTAAAGCTGAACTACTTTAAACTGAAGAAGCTATGAACTGAAGACTTGAGCTTAGGTCATTCTGTCAGGTATAAATATCTTTCAGAATGGCCTACCACTTGTATAAATATAGTTATACAGTATGTGGAGTAGGTCATTCTGATAGGAACAGTTGTCTATCAGAATGGCCTACCACATCTCTAAAAAGAGTTCTATGATGATTTGGTCATGTCATATCCCCTTCTCTCACCTTACTTTTCTGTCTCTCTGTTTAACTGCCCTGTCATGGTAATTAGTGGCCCACCTGTGGGAGTGGAAGGCTGAGGAGCAGAGAGCAGGTCAGAGGAGGCAGTCAAATTTTATTGAAATATTAGCTCTCAAATTCCTCCTTTTTCTGCCCAAATCATGGGACCAACTATCAAAATAAAACATTTACTAGAGATAGGAGGTTTTTCCGAACACACATATCATTTTTGCCTTGAAAATTTTATAAAATGTGTGCAAAATCACGAGAAAGGACCAGGTAGGATCAGCCGATTTCCAGAAAATTCTCTTTTCAGTTTCTATTGGCGTAAATCAGAATTTTTTTGAGTAATGGTAGTAGTGGAAGTATTGGTTTGAACAGTAGAAGTAGTTCTAGCACTACTACTAGTAGTAGCAGTAACTGTAGTTGTAACAGTAGTAATAGAAGTAGTTGTAGTAGTAATAGCAGTAGCAGGAGTATAATTAGTCGTCCTAGTACTGGTAGCAGTAGTAGCAGTAGTAGTAGTAGTAGAAGTTGTAGTAGTACCACTGTGTAGTAGCAGCAGTAGTAGTAGTATAAATAGTTGTATTAGATGTAGTAGTATTAGTATTAGTAATAGTGGTATTTGTTGTGGTAGCAGTACTTTTACGGTAACAAACAGGAGCTGAACGAGGTTTGACCTGCCTATCAGAAGCACTTGCGTGTCTGTATGAAAGTGATGATTCATAGTCAGATCTGATAAACACAGAACAGTACTGCTTGAGAAGACAACATACAGCAAAAACTCTTAGTTAAGCTGTTGAAATGTCTGAACTGTGAGCACCCCGAGATGTTTCTGAATAAATCGATACGTCAAATGTGTGCATAAAGTAAAAAATGACTGAGATATCACAGTTTAAAAAAAGTCTCTACATGTGGGTTTTGCTCAGACTAAATGACAAAAATTAACATTACAGCAAATGGGAGCTGGAAGGGATCTCTTGTTGCTTTGAGGCAGAAAAAGAAAAAAATCTGAGGTCTATTGTTTAAATAAGCATTTGAGGTGAAAGAAGACAAAAATACCTATGTTTTGATGTACATATTGTGTATGAAAACCTTAAACTGTGGGCACCAGAGGAGATTGAGTGAGATTTTTTTTGTGAAAGGCCAGAGGCAGAAATATCTAGAGTGCATGATGATGTCATCCACTCTAGCTCTGAACATTCCGTCCCCATAAGAGCCCATTATAAATAGAAAACGTCTGAAAACAGCATAAAACTTAAACTGCAAATTTACAAAAAATGATACAAGATATCAAAGAGCTGAATAATGCCTAAATAGTTCAAGGTCTTGTGACCCACTTACAGTTTAAATGAAGTCTCTAGCTGAAAGTAAGTGAAAGCAGTAGCCTTTCAAAGTGAAGAGGAGTTGAAGAGTTTCCCATTCATTTTAATGGGACAAAAAAAGTTTAAAAAAGCTGAATAATATAAAGAGTTTAAAGAGTTGAAATGAGAAAAGTAATAGTCATAATGTCCTGAAAGAGCTGAATAGTGTAATAGTTTAATGGCTTTAATAGCTGAAAATATGCATAAGTAGATGGCTGCCAAAAAATCAAACTCTTGGAAGGAATGTGGATACATGTGGACGTGTATTTCCCAAAACTCACTGGACTCTGACTGAAGTAAGAGTGCTGCTGTAAAGATTGCAGTATCCCGCTTAAGTCACTGTATTCACTCCAGTGACGCACTACTAACCCCCTACAACCATGTAACTGGTCTCCAGCTGGTCATCTCTAAGTCTCTATGTGCCGGTCAGAGCAAATGAGACAGCAGAGGTTAAAAACAGCACAGAACAGCAGCTGATCCTCTGCTTGCCTCTGCTCACTGAGAGCATCATGTCACAGGCAGGTTGACCTGATATCAGAGCCACAGAAGTTTCACTTTTAATAGTTCTATGTTGGAACATGTAGCATGTTTTAAATTTGTTGGATTTTTTTTTTCTTCAGTATAATTACATAGTCGGAAAATTGGCTGTTTTTTGTGGTGACAACATAAGGCCTTTTAAGGTTCATGGCACAAAGAAAGGAGCTATACCAGATCAGTTAACTCTTAAATTTTGTGTGTTTTTCCATGGGATTTATTCGACCAAAAGCCATCATATTGTATTTAAAAAATAAAAAAAATTAACTGGCTGCACACTTCGTCAAACATGCAGTAGAACCACCAGTCTTTTCCCCAAATGATTTGCCTGAAGGGAGATGTTTTATTTACACCATGGGTCCGTTCAGCCAAGCAATCTGATTTATTAAAGACGGTTCCAACCGTGCTGTTAATCCCCATTAAACATGGCTAGCTAGGTTTTCTTGGTTGCTATGCCAGTTCCCGTGGTAACAAGGGAGCTAGTTAGCAATCTCTGTTTCTCTGCTGTCTTTGATTCATATACTATATTTACACTATTCTGGAGATACTTATCATACGCCGGAGGATGTTCCACACTGTATTAATGTGCACTTCAGCACTCCCGGGCGGATGCAACAGAGATGCAATACCCTCATCTGTAGTCCTTAAAGAGAAATGTGCATATGATGACGACAAAGTCTGTGTAGTTTTCTGGTCTTGCCTTTAATCATATCTGTTTCAATAATATATTTGACACCAATTGTTCAATCTCCAGGGCCTTTTGTTGATTATTTTTGGGCAAAGTGAGTTAGATTTGCAACATAATTTGATATTTTTCATATCTAAACATAGTAATAAATCTATAGCAGTTTGGGGCCCAGCTGAGGTCAGTGGTCATTGGTGAAAAATTGGTCAGGTCAAGAAGTTTCAATACACTATAAAGACAAAACTCATCAGTTTAAAAAGCATCACACAACAAATAACCATAATATTTCAGCACAGGTCATGAAATGTTTGTATTCAATCCCCGTGGTAGTAAAAGATAATCAGTTTTTTTTAATCCACTTTATAATTCAACCACTAGCGCAAAAGTATATCACAAATGCATGTACAGTGCTTGGAGAGCATATTGGCATATTTGTTTGAGAAACTGCATCAAGTATGAATGGCTGCCACATAGACCATGATACTGGGGTACCATCTGGGACTCACAAACAGGCTCTTATCAATTTCTTACCAAAACGTGACCCTGAGCTGAAGGAAGAGAGAGAGCGGGGGGGAGGAAAACAGGGATATTTTCTGATTTTCTGTGCTCCCTCTCCTTGGCTACACAGTGTAGAACCTAGGTTCATTTTTCTTTCCATAATTTACCCTATTTTCTTTTAAATAAACTATTCAAGGCTTTATTTTATAAGAAGAAGATTTTCTAAAGACATTTTCCTATTAAGGTAGCTGATGAATGCCAGTTGTCACCCATGAAGCACTGGCAGTCTGAAACAAGGCCAAGATGATGACTTGCTCCAATTAATGGAGTAAAATGATGGATATGAACAAACCTTAGATATCTGGGTGCTATGCTGTCCTAATACAGATCTGAAAAGCCTCATCTCTAATCCCTCATCATAATGCTGTTCACGTTTGCTCCTTTTTCCACTTATCAATTTACCTATTCTACTTACACATTTTAGGGAACACGGCTCAAAGAATATTTTTACATTTTGGAAAAAAATTCTTGCTTGCTTTCTTGCCTTAGATTAGACTGTCTTTAAATTTGATCTCAAAATTTCTCAGTTTTGAGAAGTTGTTAGGTTAGATTTTGTTACTTTGGAGAGAGGTAGCCAGCTGTTTTCATGTCCAGTTGCCTGGCCAGACTAATCGGTTGCTCACTGCAACTTGCTGTTTTCCCTACGTGAGAGTTATATCAATCTTCTTATCAAACTCTCAAGAAAGTGAATAAGCTTATTTCCCAAAACCACTGTATTTCTTTAAAGGAGCAGTGTGTAGGGTTTAGTGGCATCTGGCAGTGATTTTGAAGGTTGCAACTAACTGAATGCCTCTCCACCCCTCTTTACAAGTGTGTGGTAGAACCTGCAGTGACCTTCAGCTAACATAAAAAAGGGAAAGTCCCCCTCCAGAGCCAATGTTTGGTTTGTTCCTTCTTGGCTACTGCAGAAACGTGGCAGACTTTGTGGGAGAATGTATGTTAAGAGATCTAAATAGTTGATCTGTTTAGGCCCAGTTCATTCCAAAGAAGTTATTCAGAGGCGCATGAAGCCAATAAAAGTCTAACTGCAGCGTATAAAATTACTCAGATGATCAGTACTGCTTCCACATTGTGTGGCCCATAGAGCAGAGCGACAGTCGAGCTGGCTACAATCGAGCACTCGATTGACCTGAATCAGGATAAAGTAATTCAATCATGCTACTCTTTTAAATTGTCCAAATGTTATCAGACTGATTGGATCAAGTACTGACAGAAAAACAAGTCATTGTGCTGGGTGTGACATAAAATCAAACGTATCCACTGATTTGCAGATATTATTTATTATCTGGGTAAAGCTGCAAGTGCTCATCAAAACCAATTCTAACAAATTTGTGAGCAAAATTCAAGAGCGAAAAGCCTTTTTTTGGGCACAGAAAAACTCTGAACTTTTACTTCAACTCATGAAAAATAGCACAAAAAAAATCAATATTTTTGTCCAGTGTAAATTTAATATGACAATTTAGAAAAGGCTGCAGATAATAAAGTCTTTTTGTGCTCAATGGCATTGCTTGACAGACTCAGGAGTTGTATTTCCACTGTTTGGCTACTACAAAAATTGGCTTCAAAGCCTGGTTTACTTCTGCCAGGGCTGCACATAAGGTGTGTACGTCAAAACAAAACAGGAAACATTAAACCTGAATAAGTGAATAAACAAGGACCATAATAGAAAATCTAAACCAACAAAATCTTCTAGATGCACTAACATACAGGAATGCAAACAAAGTCAGATAAACTACACAACTAAAAGATATGAAGCCAAGTGGTCATAAACAAAGTCTCTGGACACAGAGCAGGACAGTTACAGAAAGTGGTTCAAGAGGAATTTAGCACAGAATTCAAGAGTTCATTCTATGTCTGATGTTTGATAGAATTGCAGATCTTTTAATCTGCCCAACAGGAAGCATGTTGATCTCAGCACAACATTAATAAAAGCAGCAGCAGGTTTACCACAGTGTTACAGTGAGAGGTAGTGCAATGCTGCACATAAGTGCCATCATCAGCTCCACTTATGGACGCAATTTACTTTGCAT
Source organism: Plectropomus leopardus (assembly GCF_026936395.1). Lineage (NCBI taxonomy): Eukaryota > Metazoa > Chordata > Actinopteri > Perciformes > Serranidae > Plectropomus > Plectropomus leopardus. Next base: position 15,929,031 of record NC_142189.1, on the reverse strand, counting down.
CACAAAGCAATCATGCTAAGAGGGCAAACCCACTAATAAGACAGAAACACTACAAAGGCCCAAAAATAGCATCAACAGAGTGATTTCAGTGGAGCTGCAGCCGCTCTTGTGGCGCTGTTCCTGTTGTGAGTCATAAGTGTTAGTTTTGTGTCTTGATGACGCGGGCGGATGCGTGGGTGACGCTGGGGGAGGGCTGGGTGGGCGGATGGGAGCAGCAGATGCATGTTGTGTTCCCCCAGACCCTTGTCATCCACTCAGTCTCGGCTTCATTCAGCTGTTGCTACGATACAACATGTTAGATGACTCTCAACACGCAGACGGACACACAAAAAGCTGTTACGTTTTTACACATTATAGGGATTTTTATTTCTATTTCTGGAACAATTGAAATTTGCCCATATGATGTTAGTGAGGAGTCAAACCAGGAGCTGTGAACACTTCACATACTGCTGCAGCTGTAAACACGAATCACGTTTAATATGTATATTACAATGTCTTTTACTGTCCTATAAAGAGAGGATAGTGAGGAGTATTTGAGAGTATTTGGGTTCTCTTAGCTCTCAGGTTTACATCCTCTGATATGGATAATGAGGAGGACAGGACACAAGTTTGGGAGCTGTTTTGATCATCATGAAGCTCAGTGCCTCTGGTATTTCCTCTGGTAGTTAAAGGCCATTAAGTCTTCAAAACTGTCATTTCTATATAAAAAAGTTACAGCTTCATGACCACACTGAGGAAACTATTTTCTAAACTGTCATATTAAATTTACACTGGACAAAAATATAGATTTTTTTTTTTTTGGTGCTATTTTTCATGAGTTGAAATAAAAGATCAGAGTTTTTCTGTGCCCAAAAAAGGCTTTTCTCTCTTGAATTTTGTTCACAAATTTGTTAGATTTGGTTTTGATGAGCACTTGCAGCTTTGCCCAGATAATCCGTCCACCTGACAGGTGTAGCATATCAAGATGCTGATTAACCAGCATGATTACTACACGGGTGTGTCTTGGGATGGTGACAATAAACAGCCACTTTAAAATGTCCACCAAAGCTGTTGCCTGCTAAATATTCATTTCACTACCGTAAGCCTTCTCTAAATGTTTTTTCCAAGAATATGGCAGTAGGTTCAACCAGCTTCACAAGTGCACATCACATGTAATCACACCAGCTCAGTGCCCTCACCCAGAGTGTAGCACCAAATGGTTGACCCTATGCACAAGTGTTCTTTATGCCCCCTGCCCTCCCTCTCTTGATTCATATCTCTGTCATGCACATTTTGTTTTTTTTTCTTTACAAAGTCAGTTTTTCTATATTTTCTTTGGGAAAGGACTTGCCAGTGTATGCTGGTGCTCCAACAGCACAAGCAGTCATTCACTCAACTCTAGCTGCATTTAATGACAAATCATAGTGCAGGGATGGACTAAGTCATTTTGTGCTTCTAAGGGGTGAAGAGGGCCTCAGAGAGCTTCTACTGTTGTTTTATACAAAGTTCAGTCTTTAACCTGATTTATTCAGCCAATTTTAATTCATAGCACTAATTGATTGGAAATTAAAAACTGCAAACAAAACCAATGTTTTTATTCCAGGCTTTTCAAGGGCCCCTTTCTCATTGGGAGCCCAGGTTAACCGTCCCATTCCTTCCACCTTCTGCACAAATTGTCATAAACCATCTGAGGGAAGCTCATCTGCATGCTCATTGACTACAGTTCATCACAAAAAAGACCACTCTAAAATTTTGCAGTTTTAGCTTGAATAAAATACATATATACACATATACTTCAGCTCCTTGCAATATGCAGCTGTGCATTATCATGGTGCAACATGAGGTCATAGCAGCAGATAAATGACTTGTCTCAGGATCTCGTCATGGTATCTCTGTGCATTTAAATTGCCATGTATAAATGCATGCTCACCCACCGTCTGCCATCTGCTCAGTACAGTATAAAATGTGATTCATCTGTGAAGAGAACGCCATCGAGGGTGAGCAGTTGCCCACTCGAGTTGGTCATGACGACAAACTGCAGTTAGATGAGGACGATGAGCGTGCAGATGAGCTTCCCTGAGATGGTTTGAATGTTTTGAGCAGAAATTCTTTGGTTGCTTAAGCAAATCAGTTATAACTAACTGTCCCCGTGGCTGGTCTCAGATGATCTTACAGGGGAAGACACAGGATATGGACATCCTGAGCTGGTGTAGTTACACATAATCTGTGGTTGTGAGGATGGTTCATGGAAAATCCTTGCAAACAACATTAGAGATGGCCTATGGTTGTGAAATGAACGTTTAGTTCACAGTCGACACCTCGGACATTCCTGCAGTCAGCATGCCAATGGCAGACTCCCTAAAAACTTGTGACATCTTGATATGTCACTGATATTCCCTGGCAAATGATGGATTAACTTGGCAAAGGTTCAAGTGATTTTTAACACATTTATCGAACAGAGTTTGAAAGAAATAATTCTGTTGTTTGCATGGAAAAAGTCTCAGATCTTTTATTTCAACTCATGAAAAGAGGGAGCAAAAATCAAAGTTTTACTTTCACATTATCTTAAGTGTACTTGTTCTCAGATAGCAACATTTGTTGATTTAACATTGAAATATGGTCAGCAAGGTTGCTATGTGAGGTTAAAAAAACAATAGAGGTAGCAGTTTAAGTGTTAAAAAATGAAAGGGTTAACATGTTTCCAAGATTTAATCAACATTGTCTTGATACACAATACCGATAACTTTCCTGCCAAAATAAATCCATGTTAGGGATGAAGCAATGATTAAAACTGCTAAAAACACAATATAAAGCACTTTCACATAACACATCAGTGTTTTTTTAAGCTGCTCTATGCAGAGGGACTGATAACTATGGTGGCTGGAGTCTGTTCTGAGCTCCTGTAGAAACATGGCGGTGTAACCTGGCGATCTCCATAAATGAGAACCCGCTCCGTATGTAGCTATAAGCTGGTATTTCTTATGTGGGGAGGACACAACAATTCTATTTTCTGTTGATTATTCACTTAAGAAAACATATTTATGATATTATATTGTATTTCTGCCAATATACCCCCCTAAATCCTACACACTGGACCTTTAAGGTGTGTTAAATTGATTCTATACATCAACAAAAAATCAGTCCCAGACAGCCTTTTGTATAATGTGTGAATCAGTATTTATTCATTGTCACTTATGACTAAAAATCAGGTGTTAAAGCATTAACAATAAAAAAGTGTTTAGTGTATTTCCAATATCAGGCTTTTCACTGAAGATTGAAGATTCTGCCTATAACAATATTTCACTGGTGACTCAGTTAAATTTTTATATCTGGAAAGCTAGAAGTTATCTTGGAAAAACACATTTGTTTTTCTGAGATAACACTTTGTCCGATTGCTTCTCTTTGATGATAAAACCATTTCTCTGCACTTTAAACTATGCGAATGCAGCATTGCAAACCTTGAATGAAGGCATTTCCTGTCACTCTCAGGAGGGTGCCAAACCTAGTGTGACATATTTTCTGTAACACCTGCTCTATGAGAGTGATGGATGTTGGAGTGATCCATGCTCCCCTGGTTTCACTTCAGCTCGGCTGTAACTCACAACCACCCCCACAGCTGTAGAGGTGCTCGACACATTTGTCAGACAGATTAATCAAAACCAAAAACCCTGACAATGTTTCTGTCCAAAGTAAAACTTCAGGACACAAGACAATTCTCCCACCATGAAGGGAAACCAAAAAGCAATTCTTTTGATCATATTGTTCCTGAAAGTAACAAATGGGTTTGAAACCTGGCGGCCTGTGGGCGCCATACATCAAGGATATTGTTGGAAAGTTTCAGTTTTCAGTGGCACGTCTCCTTATGAAGAGCCTCCAGCAACATAAGGAGACATTGATAAAAAGCTCTGAGGCTCAGGGAGGTGGAGGAGCCACACTGACCAGTCAATATGACAGATACTCTACCTGTTGGCGAGTTTGCTGCTTCAGCGCCACTTATCAAAAAGCGGGAACTTGGCCAGAGCCACTGTCTCATGTGGTGGGTGTGGAGCTGGCCAAACTCCCTGCGGGACAAAGTCATTGTATTACAAGTCAGAAATTAAGTCTCATTCTCAAGTCAATACCAACATGTCTCAAGTCACTTTGTGTTTTAAGTCCTAAACATTGATATCAAACCAAATCAATTCATATGTTATCTATGTGATCTATACAAACCCATTTCTGCTGGTGTGATGACAAAAAGACACCCTGATAAGATACAAAATCATTATTTTAAGATACAAAGTCATTATTTTGAGATATTAAGTCATAGCTTTGGGAAAGGTTTTCATTTTTGAGATACTAAGTAATCATGTTTGGATACAAAGGCATTATTTGGAGATACTAAGACCTTATTTTGAAGAATAAAGTCATCATTTTCGAGAAATCTCATTATTTTAGTCATTATTTTGAGAATGTTTCACATTATTTGGGATCCAAAGTTTTCAGAAAGCTTGCCATTATTTTGAGAGGGTTTATCATTATTTTGCATTACTTTACAATATTAAGTCATTATTTTGACACACAAAGTCCTTATTGTGAGAAAGTTTCTCATTATAATAAGTTACAGGATCTTTTTTTTTGTCATCACACTGGTGGAAATCGGCTTTCATATATTCCTGTGGCTCATTGATTAATTTATCTTTGAACCTGGACTTGCCTGTTTTGATTTTGTCAAACTCATTTAAATCTTGACTTCAGTCTGACTCAAATCACAAGCTATGCACAGTACACTGCTTCCTCACTATAAAGAGTTTCATTAAACTTTAACTTTTACTAAAATTTCGCAGAAGACGATATACTTGTCACCTTGCTCTGAGGGGCCTTTCAAAAGCTCCAGGAAGCGTCCAGAAAACATTCATGTGTAGTAACCTGCTTTGAAATTCTTTGCAGAAGTCTCGTTGGGATAAAAATGTGCCAATGTCACTTTGAACTAAAGGCCTGTATTTATAGGTTTAACTGAACCTTATTTTGACACTGAGCCCTACTAATTGAGCTCTCCACAGACATCTCCCTGTATCTAAAATAGGTAGCAAGTCCATCGTGGAAGGTAGAGAGAGACAAAGTAGGCCAAGGACTCTTACAGAAAATAGACTGTGACTCACTGAGGGGCCAGATCATCTTGGGAAAGAACAGGAAATAGGAAAGAATGTGGGTTGACAATAATCCTCGAAATTGCAGGCAGACGAGCGCAGACCCCCCACTGTGCGATCAAGTTAAGAGGTACTACATGTTACAACTGTGTCGGGTTTCCTACAGATGAAAAAGTAATGTGATTTCATTTACCAGGCACACAAATCTGTTCTAGTAACATTTATGAAATGGCTAGACTTAAATGGACAAATGTTTGATGTTTGTATCAGCGATGTGGCATCTACAGTGAGGTTGCAGATTGCAGCCTACTGAAATTTATCACACTCTCATTCGGAAGCCATCGAGTATCACTTGGTCAGCTTGGTCAGTGCAGTTCATGTTTATATATGATGTGCGAGGTATCCTCCTGTGTCTGGTGTTAATGTTCCAGATTTATGCCAGATTATGCCATGCGTCTTTTCAAAACACACATCTGTTTTCGATGGAAATGTACAGATTCTGCTCATTTGATGCATAAAGTCTTTTTAAAAATAAGGTACAAGGTAGATTTATTGTCATTTTTCTTAAACGTAGTTTAAGAAAAATGACGTAGTTTAAGAAAAAATGGAATTAAAGTTGACCCTATATCCTGCTCCATCTTTTTGGCATCGAAGGAGGAATTGAGGAGTCTCACAGCTTGGGGAAAGATGCTGCTCCATAGTCTGGTGGTTTGGCAGCAGATACTTCTGTATCTTTTTCCAGATGGCAGCAGGATGAACAGACTGTGGCAGGGGTGGCTGCTGTCTTTCAGTATCCTTTGGGCTCTTCAGACACCTCACTTCACCGAGGTCACTGATGCTCTGTAGATGAGAAAAAGTGATGTTCTGGGCAGTTTTAATCACCCGCTGTAGAGCCTTCCTGTCCTGGGCCATGCACAAACCATACCAGTTTGTGATGTTTCCAGTCAGTATGCTTTTTACTGTTCCTCTGTAGAAATTAACCAGGATCCTGCTCTGGTATTTTGCCTTCCTAAGTTTCCGTGGGAAGTCGAGCCTTTTCTGTGCTTTTTAAACTTGGGTGATGATGTGTGATGACCAAGATAAGTTTTCAGTGATAATAATACCAAGGAACCTATAGCTGTTCACCTGCTCCACCTCAGCTCCACTGATGTAGACAGGGCTGTGTGTCTTTGCCTCCTTCTTTCTACAATCAACAATCAGCTCCTTGGTTTTACTGATGTTGAGCAATAGGTTCTCTGTGCACCACTCTGAAAGGTTGTTGATTTCCTCCTGGTATGAATTGTCATTGCTGTTTGTATTACGGCTGACGATGGTGGTGTAGTCCGCATACTTCATGATAGAGTTCTCCTGATGTCTGGGAGTGCAGTCATGGGTTTACAGTGTGAACAGAAGGGGGCTGAGCACACAGCCCTGGTGGGCTCCAGTGTAGAGGAGGTGAGACTGCCAATCCAAACTCTCTGGGGTCTGCATGTGAGGAAGTCCAGTATCCAGTTGCAGAGTGTTGTATTAAAGCCCAGAGTGTTAAGTTTTCCAATCACATCCATAGGAGATTGTGTTGAATGCTAAGCAGAATTCAACAAACAGCATCCTGATGTAGCTGTTCTTATGCTCCAGGTGAGTGAAGACTGAGTTAAAAGCAGTAGATATGGCATCCTCTGTGGATCTGTTGGTTCTGAAAGCATGCTGGCAAAGGTTCCAGGCTGGCAGGGATGTTGTCCTTGATGTGCTGGAAAATCAGTTTCCCAAAGCACTTCATCAGGAAGGGGGTGAGACCCACAGGACAGTAGTCATTAAAGCCAACACCAAGTCAAATTCCTTGTATATGTAAATGTACTTGGCAATAAAACCGGATTCTGATTCTGATTAAGACTAGACACAGCAGACTTTTCAGGTACAGGGAGGATGATGGCTGTCTTGAGGCTCTTGTAAGAGTGAGATGTTAAAAATGTCAGTTATAACATTAACAAGCTGATCAGCACAGGTTTTTAGTACACATCCAAGAATGTTGTCAGGGCCAGCGGACTTGTTTATATTCACTCTCTGCAGGAGTTTTCTCACATCTGCTGTGGTCACTGAGAGTGGCCGGTCCTCTGGTGGTGGGGTAGACTTGACAGCTGAGTCCTTATTGAAGAGATCAAAGCGAGCATAAAATGTGTTCAGCCCGTCCGGCAGCATGGCCTCACATATGATGGGGGTGCTCTTGCGTTTGTAGCCTGTGACATTTAAAAAAAAAAAATAAATAAAAACACATTATGATAGATCAAACGACCCAACAGTATATAAGTTAAGCAAAATTAGCTCTATCTTGACAACATTCAAATGATGCATACACATTAATTATAATATAACTTTATATATACAATATATGATATAAATATGTCTAAATCAGCAGTGTCATTTCGATCTCAAGTGGACCAGCCCATTAAAACAATTACATAACAACCTATAAATATCAACACCTCTAAGTTTTCTGTTTTTTGTGTAAAGAAGTACATTGTGTAAATGTTCATCGGTTTACAAAACAGATGATGAAAAGCCTGAGATGTATGAAAATGTGGTTACCTGCGAATTTCGCCATACATTTCCATTCCTGTATAGACATGCTTGCATCACCACACCAAACTAAAGTCGAAGTTATTGAGAGGGCAGGTGAAGTTATTCTCTGCTTTACAAACCATTCACAAATCTAAAGTTTTCGCAGTGCCTTAGCAATAGAGTTCCACCGATATTGTTTCAACATAAAAGACTGATACAGATTGTTCTGTACTGAACCATCCAGTGGGCCAGTTTGGATCCTTTGGTAGGCCGAATCTGGCATGCTGGTTGTATGTTTGACATCTATGGTGTGAATAGCATCATTCTGCAAGAGTCATTTTACTTTTGATACTTAAAAAGTTTATTTTGCTGAAAAATCTTTAAAAATGCTGATCTTTGCGTGTAAATGAGTAGTTTAATAATGTGGTATTGCACTTTTTACTTTTACCAAGTACCTCTTACAACACAGGTTGATATTAAATTGAACATAAAAGCCTGTATATTCCCATCCCACTTTCTCTGGATCTCTAAACAATGTAGGCCATACAGTGCACACCATGTTTGTTTACTTAGTGAAATCAGATTTATCTGTATAGTTGTGTAGTGTCTTGTAAATTTGTGTGATAAAAGTCAAAGGTTTAGACTGGAAATTAAGGCACCCACTACTGTTAAAAGCAAAAAAATCCAACCTGCACTGCCCCCATGTGGTGATGTTTGGCACTGCAAATACAAATTAACTGTTCCCAAAGACAAAACATAGTCAGTTTCAAAACATCAGCCAATCTTTATTTACAAGTCCTAAACATGACAAAAAAAACCATACAGGTTGTGGTGGGCTTGACCCTACACAGAGGTACAACGGTAAGAAACCCTTAAATTTGACAAGAGAAACAAAATCAATAAATTCTGTGAAAAAAAATTCTCCCCTCAATTTCTTATCAGGAATAGTGATGCATTTGGCAGCTGTGTGAGGATAAACATCTTAAGTACACACACACAATGAATATATTTAAACTTGCATATTTTCTCAGCTATACTTCATCACTCCGATGAGGAAATTAACTATTGAGAAGATTGCCAAAGACAAGTTGAGGGCCAGTTTTAGCAAGACATAACATACTTTTAACTCCACTGCATACAGCAACACACACATGGGCACAATCTTGTTTCAATCCAGGCAGGAAACTTAGCAGTAACTTTTCACACTGCAAAACTACACTGAAGAACTCCCATTAATGTAGGCATAAACGTGACAGATGAAAAACAGAGGAGTGACGTATGTGGAGAAAAAAAGTGACATAACAGCTAATCTTGGGAGTTTTTTTTTTTTTAAACAAACATTCAGCATCACAACACACACATAACTGGTATTAATGAGGTGTAGAAATGGGAATCTTGATGTAGATGAGGATGGAGGGCACATTCAGGGAAGGGTCAAACAAACCCATGGCACTTTAACTAATAATGGAAATAAAATCAGGCTTTGGAACAGGAAATAGAAATGTGGTAAGGCTTCAGCAAGAATATTCATCGTGACCATAGAAATACAATAAGAGTTGAACGGTCATTTAACTGTTTGCCGTAGTCAGTTGACTTATACCAAAGAAAATGATGATTGTTGTTAGTTGTTATGATGACAACACATCAGTTGGGCCACAAAGGGTGTCGCACATACTAGTCTGAGAACTCGATTGTGGTTTATTGTTGCTCCTATTTTCCTTAATAAATACAAAGATACAACCAATCCAAGTTTTACTTGTTCACAGAACTCAAACTAATCATAAAATACATTTTTTTCAAACCCAACAAAAAAAGTAAAACTCACCTAAAACCTTTTAGTTAGTCTTATTAGTCATTAGTCAAGTTAGTCCCCTTTTTCAACAGTCACCAACTCTGGTTTGGTTGAAATGAACCCTTAACTCACTGAGTTAGATGTGAAAACATGCTGATCTACACACTGTCTACCCCCGAGGCCTCTGCCTCTCTGCTGTCCACTGAGCAGCGGCTTTTTCTCATTCTTCAGTGGCAGCTATAGAACATTCATGTTTCAACAAACACGAAATAAATGGCGACTAAAGAAACAGGAAAATAACAATTATGGTAATATATTTAAAGTAACAGATTAGGGTTGCAACTGTGTGGGATTTTCAATGTATAATAACCATCTAGTAAAATTTTAGGGCTTCAGGGTATACGGTATTACACAGTTATCATTATCGGTTACAATGACCCTTAAAGGCATGAAAACAGAAAGCTTTATAATCATCAAAACTTAAAACAATGTTTGTTTAAGGGGGTATGTGCAAAAGTCTGACAGGCAATCAAGAGGAAAGGAATGGGCAGGTGAGTTTCTTAGTCTGTTTGCATGCTTTTCAGAACTGTAGATAAGCAAATGTAGAGTGATAACTGTCAATTTTCACATAGCCTTGAAACCAAAAACCCTAAAACAGATTATCTGAAAATGTTACATTACTGCTTTTTGGACGTTACTGCAAATCCTCACTCAAGTAAGCTTGGAACTTGCTGCAAGTTGATTTGATTGCACACAAGATTATATGGAAATTAAGCTGCTACAGTAACTGCAATGGCAACAGTACACATAAAAATGGTTGTAACTCTTATCATCCTGATCAAGATTTTAATGGCAATGTCCGTTCTCTTCTCATTGCATTTCTATGATCGTGACTCACACAAGTGTTTACCCATTGCTTTGTCAAAATTCTGCATGATGGAAAAGCACCCTTACACATAGTTCAGTTGTCTGCCAAAAGTGCATAAAAAAACAAACAAAAAAAACACAATAAAGGGCGAATATTTGAAACAATCTACACAGAAGAAAAGTGTGTCTTAACAGACCTGTACAAGCTTGTATCTGTCGTTGCCTTTACTAGAAACAGTTGCAAACAGTGATGGGTGTATATTTCACTCACACACTTTCTTTGTTTTTTCTTACACCATACACTTCAAAATATATCATCAGCATATTCTTAGGTTTCAAAATCAGTGTCCTGTGGTTCAGTGACTATCAATCTATATGTTAATCACAAACAAGAGGACAGGCATAAGAGGTGCAGTGGAGCAAGCAACATATTTTACTTGATGCTGTGCATATTTGCAAACTCAGAGCTGTAATGCAAGTATTAACAGCAAAGATCTGAAGTTATATTTCCCACACACACTCTGTGATAAGATACATTACGTCTCTGCAAGTACACTAGAGCTGTTTGTACATAAAATATTTTCAAGTATGTTAGAGGACTTCTTACGTACTTCAACTGAAAAAGAAATGTTTATCTGCATCTCTCTGTGGAAAAAAAAAAGAACAGAGGACTCTTTATAGCAGGATGAAGAAAAGGCTTTTTAAAGGGACATTCCTCAATTTAAGTCCAAAAACTCTATCTTGTTTGGATGGTAGCCCCTAAACAATGTGCTATAACATAATCAAAATAATATGCACCTCAAATCCAAACAGCCTGGACACAGCATGTTTAACCGACAGCAGTTTGTTGAGTCCTTCTTCAAAATAAATTTAAAGATAAAAGGTTTGGGGTTTTTTGGCCTGGGAGAAAAAAACTGGATGTGATTTGCAATGCAGTGCTGAAACTGATTACTGTTATCAAGAGTTGGCTGTTCCCCCTCACACTGCACCGGCACTGTGAGCTTCACATTTGGTTCTGAATGTCTGGGACAAAGTGTTTTTTGTTCTAGCTCTGGCAGACAGCTATTGCCTTGGGTCTGAGGAGAGAAGCTGTGGATCCATGGGTAAATATTCCACAGGCAAAGGCCTAAAAATAATGAAGGAGAGAAAAAAAAACAACAACTAAGAACCCAAAAGTGAGCTAAAACATTCCTCAACCGAATACAAATGAAAACCTACCAAATTCTTTCAAGGGCTCATTATACAAAATATTAAAAAAAACAAACTACTCCAACAATCTTCTCCTGACTTACATGGAGCAGCAGGATCGGGTATTGACGATAAACACGGGATCAGGCTACTTCCGTTTCACGGCAGCAGTATCTTCTTCTTTCAGGACAAACTTTTTCCTCAGTGCTTCTGAAATCAGAGAGGCAGAGTCCTCCTCTCTGAGGGACGTACAGCCTCTGTTGTACCTGCAGTGACACCCACCAAAAAAATACAAACTATGTATGAGAACGTACACTATGTATAACCATTCTGTTCATTACCATTTCATCTGCAGATTATTTTCTCATTGGATTAATCGATTGGTCTACAAAACATTTGAAGAGAAGTTGAGAAAAGACTGTTACAATATCAGACTCGAAAGTCGTCAAATGTCTTATTTTGTATAAACTGACATTTCAAACCAAAAAATAATTAAATGTATAATAAAACCAAACATCCTTACATCTGAGAGCAAGTAAATGTCACATTTCTGGCAGCTGCTTGAAAAATGACAAACAATTCATTAATAATAAAAATAATAGCTGATTAATTTTGTTGATTGAATAATTGATTCATTTACTAATCAATGCAGCTCTAGTGCCATTTTATTTTAACTTCATATAGAAATTGTAGCATATTAATAAGGAATTTGCTTTAAAGGGATGTTCAGAATATTATGAAATAAACTCGTTTGCTTTCTTGCCAGGAGTCCTATTAGCACAGGACTGGTATCATCCCGGGACCTCTGGTTGTAATAATTGCAGAATTTGCCAGTGATCTTAATCCCATGTGAATCTGCCATGGCTGTAATTTGTGAAGTAACCTACCATACACAGAGGTCGCGTGATAATAATGGTCCGTGTGAATAACCATCTCTGTGACTTGGAGTGATATTTATATTTTCTGCTTTCTCAGTGCCTTTTGTTCTGTCTCTTTTTTTCCCTCTTTTGCAGTGTTGAAAATTACAGAGGCTGCATTAGCAATTACAAATGAAAGTTTTGATAGCATTTTAGGTGCAAGAGGCTTATTTCTCACATCAACAGCATGGAGACTTGTTCATAGAAAAAGCAAGCTCAAATCCATTAGAGGAGTGAAATTTCAAAAGGATGACATGCAACAGTGTGTGGAAGAACCAGTTCTGATAGTTTAAGCCACATTTAAAAGAAAAAATAAGTTTAACATTGTACATCACTTCTGGTAGTGCTGCATAGATTTTCTGTGTGCATCATATCTGGGGTATAATGTCAGAAAATTTAAGCAAAACACAGACTTTGCTTATCCCGTGAGAATGCTCTGCACGAAACACAGACCTGGGGGATAACTTCTACATCATGCGGTCCCCTGGTAATACTAGTCCTGTGTGAACAGGGCTTAAAATGAGGTCGACACCACTCTTATGACTGTTCAGCAAATACAAAAACTTAACAAATAAGCAAATCCATAGTGAGCTCTGTTGTGTTCAGCCCGCTGACAATTCTCACCTGTCTTTGCTCATCTTCATGCGGTTCATGTCCTTCAGGATGTCCATAACATCAGCAAAGCTAGTGGACTTTGAGAGCGACACTGTATCCTCCTCCGCCTCCCGGAAGTCCATGCTGGGTCTGTCCAGGTCAAAGGTCGCTGATGCCGTCATGGAAACAGGCGGCAGTGGGTCAGGAACAAGCTCCGACACCACAGAGACCACATCTTCCTCTTCTTCTTCCTCCTCCTCCTCTTCTTCCTCCTCCTCCGTGACATCACTGATGACAAAGGACGCGGCAGCTGTGGCAGCCGGCTGGTAGGGCGCTGCCTCGAAAGGCGCCATGGAGAAGCTCATACTTGTGTCGTCAGGTGAGAGCAGGTCAGGGGTCAGAGGGTTGGAGCCTGAGAAAAAGAAGAGGAGTAGGGGAGGAGAAATTAGTCTGTGGTTGTGTAATAAGGTTTACATTTTGAACAGGCTGCAGGGTTGGCATAGTAAACTTATATGGAATTCTGGTCCTCTGCTCTTTTAATGCTCTGTTGCTCTTCTAATCACACAGAGTTAATCTTATGTCCCTGTCTATCCGTCTGCTCGTTTTTCTGTGTGTGTGTGCGCGTCTCTGCTCATCTAACCATGATAATAGGCTAAAGCTAAAATAATTTAGAAACGAAAACAGACCAGATGCCAAAACTATTATGGCAGATGGGCCCTGCAGCGACAGTTTTGGCTCGCTGGAAAGCTGACGGAGCGCCCCGGGGGCTCCATGGCACGCTTCCCAGCTTCAGAGCACTTCGGCCTCCTGCCTGAAGTTGAACCTGACAGCTTTGCAGAACTCCATTACCAGCCTTGGAGCTCTAGCCGTTCTCACCCAGATGTGCTCTCAGGTACCAAATTTTGGTACAGACGGATGAACATGAATTAGTAATCTGTTGGGCCAACGTTATTTGGTCAGGCCGCTTAAAAGTATCAACTTCAGTATTCAACTCAATTTGGCAGTAAATGATTTCTTTCTTTCTTGTCTTTTTTAGATTATTTTTGGGGGGGGGGGTTCCCTTTATCTCATAGGACAGATGGCATGAAAGGAGAGAGAGCGAGAGAGAGAGGATGACGATGACATGCAGCAGAAGGGGCGAAGGTGGAATTGAACTTGCGGCCACTGTGGAAAGGACATTGCCTTTGTACATGGGGCGCCTGCTCTTCCAGATGAACTTCTGGGCGCTCCAGTAAGTGATTTCTTTATTGCTGTACACTTCAGCTGATGCCCAAATGCTTCAAAGATAACACTGCCCACCTCACAGCTCACCTCTATCATTGTATTGAAAGCACATGACACAACCAGTGAGTATAAAGGTTACACTGCAAAACCTGAGGTCCTCCCCCTGTTCACAAAGGATCTTACAGCGCAAAGTCTACAGAACTGAAGAAGCAGGCTCAGTTAACAGTACTGTTTAATCTGTTAACTGAAGTTCTTTATGTGGCTCTTTTATACAATATCAGAAACTATATATGAAATCAGTGGGAATATAAACATGTAAAATCCATTTTCCTCAGTGACACTCCTGTTGACATTTTCAACGAGTGACACACTGCCACCACTAAACCGCGGAGATTATCTCTTGCTACTGACCTACAAACTGATGCCAAGACATCTTAGTACCAAAGAGCTTTAGGAGAATCAGGGCAGCCGACTTGGCATCGAAAGTATCACAGTCACATGAAGACAGTGACTCAGTGGCAAATCATGTGCAAACATCTGCTCAATAAAGCAATTTTAAATCTACGCTTTATGAATCATAATCTTAAGTGTCAATAAAGAGAGCTCCAAGTTAAGTGTGTTAGCAATTCTCATGTCCCTGAGTTTTTATCACTATTCAAATTCCTAGAGTTCAGAATGTCTGCACTTTCATATTTGCTTTGGTTACTCACCAGAATCACTTGCCACAATTTTAGCGATCTGTGCACGGAGTCTGCTGAGCTCGTCCTGTAGGGCGGTTGTACGGTTCAGCGCTGTCACCCCAGGCTTCCTAAGCCCCTCTACCCTTTTGCCCTCGCGGCGGAAATTAGGTACAGATGAGTTTCTGTGGAGCACCAGGAGAGGCGTGGGCCGCCATTCATGTTTCAGAGGACGAGTGTCACTCCTGAAAGGAGAACAGTGGGCGAAAAGTGTTACTGAGCAGTAATCTTGATAATAACCGAGTCCAGTTTTTGAAATACACTGCATGTCATCTGATGTCTTTCCCTTGACGTACTCCTTAGAAAATTAGCACTGATGATGAATACTTTACTAGTGGTTTATTACAGCTACAGCCCAATCCAAAGGCACTACAATACATCCTGTCTTTGTTAAATTTATATTGTTCAGTTTATATCACTGCCTACGGCTGCAAAAATAAGCATAGCGCTGAATCAACACCTCCCTGACGCAGCAGTGTCAACAAAAACAGTCCGTTATAACATTGTACTGCACTTCTTTAGCCTGCACGTGTGCATCTATTAAGAACGAAGCTCAGAGAGTCTAAGATAATGCAGTTATACATTTGAGACTTGGTTACTCCATAACCTTTGTGGTTTTACTTTCAGGATACTCACCGCACTCTGGCATATGTCTCTTCTTCATCTGCAACAATCCATGCTATGTCTGCCAAGGTAGGAACCATAGGGCCATCCATGGGCCGAAGAGGGGGCAGGCCCGGTAATTCCTAGTACATAAAAATACAATTTAATGTTGTACATGATCATCTCTATCACAAAAATAGAAGACAGTTAGAAAAGATTACAAGCTTGTCTTACAGGATCTGATATTTACCTGGAAACATGCCCTTTGTGGGGGTCTGAGTGGAAGAGTGGATCCTATTCTTCTCACAACACTGCGGGTGGATCCATGAGGCTTATTCTGCCAGATAGGAATAACTTCCTGTAAAGCATATATTAAAAAAAAAAACACAGTCGCTACACAACGTATAACACTTTAATGTCAGCGATTAGTCAATCATTTGCATTCCTGCACAATCATGTGGGAGAAAGGCAGTGTTAAGTAAAACAGTGTTATTAACGGCAAGGAAGCAAACTCACTGTGTCTGTTTCCATGGTGATTGTGGGTCAGTCTCATTCGCTGGGAAATCGCACACCAATGTTTGGTGCTGGGCTGAAGACGGAGTAGTTCAGTGGACAGATGCCATGTTGCTGCCAGCTCTTGGAATATAAAACAGTGTATAGTTAGAGCATCAGGCAGGAGGAGAACACTGCATTATTTTATCCACAAACATAAAATAAAATGTTCAAAACCGTTTCTCTATTTCATATCATTAAAAATTATATATTGTTCCCTTGGATAATTAAGTGATTGTTCGAGTAACATTAGAGCTTTTGGCACTGCTAGCTATTTCCAACATATAACCTTTATGTATTCAGTAATGTAACGGTCTGTTTGGGTGGCAGGTTAGGCAAGGCGTCTACAGGAAGCGAACACTTGCATTTAATGCTTTTTGACAGCTTTTCAAGATATCTTTCAACCAAATTTAAGGCAAATTTTTGAATAAATCATCTTTTCTTATTCAAGAATCGCAGGTTAGTATAAAGTATGTATGTGTAAGTGAAAAACAACATTAGGTCCAGAGTTAAGATTTGTAACATTAGAAATGTGGACTTTAACACAGATTTTGACTCATTTGACAAAAATAAATTAAATAATGGATAAACGACATTGGATGATGTCTGAGGCAATTAGGACCTCACCATTTCACATTTAAGGCCATTTAATTACAAACTTCAATTTCTTAAATTGAATTTAAGACTTTTTAAGCAGACATCTAGGACGAAAATATGTAAAAAAATATATATAATGTTTATACTGATATTTCTCGGTTGTACTTTTCTCAAATTAAAGCATTTTTTTAAAAAAGTATTTTCGCGGAAATCTGATTTCTATTTAATTTTTTAACGTAACAGAGGCCTGGACAGGAAATGGGTAGACAAGGCAAACAACATAGCCGGTCACCAGCCAGACAATACAAAAAGCATTAAAATAACCACATATTACTATAAAGATCCAAACCTTGCACTGCAACTGTTTTGCCCATAAGACAGGCAATTGCATAATAAAATGATTACTTCATGGGTATAAAGGGGCTTGACAAGCTAACGCTTGCTGGAGTTAGAGCTTCTTTATCACCGTGACTTCATCAACATTTGGAGCAGCAGGGTAACAATCTTCAGAGCTAACAGCCTGCTGACTAACGCCTCACATTTACAACAGCGAGCTTAAGCTAACGATGCTAGCGGTACCGTTACAGGCTGCTTTGATTAAAGTAACTGTAGACAGTGCGTGGTCAAGACAGAAACATAGCTTTAGTGCTTTTGTGATTAGCTTTCAGCCCATCTTTAGTCTGTAGCTGCGGGTGTCAAACACACTCACACAGTGACCGTCAGTTAGCTTTAGCAGCACCAATAACGGCCCCCTGGTTGACCCTCAACGGTACACTTGCACCACCATTTTTTCACTGTGTTTCACGTCTCCTCGCAAAATGCACTCATCGCTGCAAGATCGCAACTTACAGTAAATTATGGCTGCATCTAGGAGAGCTGATCCGTTAAATTCTCTGTAAAAAGCGGCTTCTCCTCTTCGTCTTTCACACTGGAGTTGTGTTTTCTCTCATTAGGCCGGAAACCTGTGTCTCTCTTTCCTGTGATCTGATTGGCTGGGAGCCGCACGAGCTTCCTTTGTCAGAACCAGTCCACGAGCGCCCCCCAGAGTTGGAGGTGCGCGGTGGTGAGTACAGGACACTACATGACATTTTTGTCATTTTGACCAAATTCTTTATCCATAAATTAAAATATACAAGCATGAAGTCGAACTTTTTTATACTTATTAATTATTTCAAGCAGTATTTATCTTTATACAACATTTAGTTCCGACCAAGCAATTTTATTGTTCGAGAGCAAGGCCTAGTCGATTTATGCATGTATTACTCCGCTTTACAGGTGTTTTGGGTTGAACCTTAATTACGTTAACCGTTAGCCTACATTAAGGATTAAACTACGTAGCGCAATCAGGAACAAATAAAATTTGAGTTAAATAATGTATGGTCGTTAGAAAAGGACAAAAGGAGGGACAGGGACACACGCCCTTTGGTGTTAAATTGCTTAATTTAGCTAAATGTACCAACATGAAAGCTGATAAAACACACAACACTTGTAGGCTAATCTTTCAAGGTTTTCTTTTTGTCTTCTTTTTTTTTTGTAGTTTGCGGGGGAGGTCTATTCGCACAAGTATGAGTTATTTCTTGGTTGTTTGTTATGCTATGTCTGTTCCACGACGTTTATTTTAAAAAGTATAAGACGAAACAGTACAGAAATACTGTTGTACCTACTGTAGCCTACTTTTACAAGTTTGCACTATGTACTTGTACTTGTGTGTGTGTGTGTGTGTGTGTGTGTGTGTGTATTGACAGTTACACATGACCTTCTTAGGCGTTCTTTGATACTAGTTTCAAAGAAACTTGGAACTTGAATCTTGAAAAAATCTACATATCAAAAATAAAAAGTACACAATTTTAAAAAGAACTTACATTTTTAGCCGGTTTAGAAATGCAGCAGTGCCTCTGCCTTATTTTTAAAAAATCACAATGATGTCATTTGATTTTAGACATAAATTAGACATGTATAAGAGTCTTTTTGCTACTACATTGTTACTTGTAGGCCTAAGACAAAATAAATATCCATTTAACCCTTCAGCAACAACTAGGCCTACAAGTTTTATGGGTGGGGAATGTATAAAGATGGGGGAAAAATCGATATAGCGCAATATTGCGGTATTTTCTTGGGATGCTAAGGGTTGTTTTTTTATTCGATTTTTTATTAATATTGCAAATACAAATTAAAATGTTGGTAGCCGACTAGAATAGTAAAACCAGTTGCTTTTCAGTACCATATAGGCTCAATCTTGCAGCAATAAAAATGACTTTAGTGAGATATCTAGACTGAGATGTTAGTTGCCCATAATTGTGAACAGTGTTTGCATTTGAATAAAGTAATAAATTGAAATGCCATTTTAGTCAATATTAAATTAAAAAGAGATACATCAACAAATAAATATGATCAAGAACAATGAAAAAATGAATGACTATGAAATAAATCCATGAAAAAATAAATGTCTATATTTTATTACTTATTTATATAACAAGGCGTATAATAAGTAATAAGTACACAATATACAATATAATAATGATAATCAATAAAAAAAAAATAAGAAAATAAAAGAGAAAGGTTAATGAGATCAGATGTCTGAAAACACAAGATAATCACTCCCATCTACTTCCGCCTTGGCTGCTGTAGAGGAGGGAACTATCTTGACAATCGGCGCGACGGCCCTTTAAGCAGTGGGCGGAGCGTGAATATTGAACTTGTAACTGTTGTCTGCAGTGATATCATAACACTGCAATATGAGGACGCGCTCATATGACCGCCACCCAGCTCCATCCCTGGGCGAGACACAGGTCAGTAAGGAAACCGCTTAGTTTACCTCATGCTCCCATGAATTCTTCATCTCTGCGGTGCTGCTGATGTCATTTTTTCTGCAATAGCAGCAGTCTCGATCATTCTGTGATGTCGTCTAAAATGCTGACTTCCTCCACGATGATTGTTGCACCCCCATGGATTTACAGGAAGCAAATTGTGGTCATTCTTTTAATCATATTAGCATATGAGTGAGGAGCTATTGGATGATGCAGGATAATGCTAAACTAACGCCGTTGTTGCCGTTAATTCAGAGATGACAGCTAATTCACCACCCAAAAGGGGTGTGAACCTTGTAATGCCGTATGAGTTGCAATGAGTTGAAATTTGACTTTTGCCGGAGGTGGTCAGATGCATTCCTATGTCCTGATATGATCATAGTGTTAGGTAATGTCTAAATACAGCAGTGCGCTGTTTAAAGCTATCTAATCCATTAAGAAGCACCATATTAATGAGTAATAATAATTTACATCACATGATTATGGAAATATTAAGCTACTGGAAATGAGCAACCTTGGACCACAAGCACTGATTGCAAGCACACACACTAATAATATTGATTGACCGACAACCTGGCTCCATTACTCTGCTCCATGTCTAGCTCACTTCCTTATGGGGTCATGTGGCTGCAGATAGAAGTTTGACCATCCCTGAAAATCAGCCTACATCTTATGACTTCCTGTCTTGTGTAGGTGTAACTGGAGCAAAAGGTAGGCATGGGGAATAAAAGGAGGAGGAAGGATGCCAGCTGAGCCCCTCATCTGTCTGCAGCCGCTGTCAAGGTAAAGAAAAAGACAGAAAATGGCTCAGTCCATGAGGAGGCCGGAGACTCTGGGAGCCATGGACCACGAGCCCCAGAGGGACAAGACCAGAACCAGCTATTTTGGCAACGTCAAGACCAGGTCAGGCTTCTCAATACATGGATTACTGAAGAGAAAACAAAAGGGGAAAGCTCTAAGCAGACATGTGACGAGTTTGGCTGGCATTTACATCTCAGATTTATAAGCACGCCACAATTCAGTCTTTCATTATTCTAATAACAAGGGTAACATGTCCAGATTATCACTAAGCATGTGTCATGCCAGGCTGCAATACATGGAGGATATTCTCTTTTTTTTTTTTTTTAGCATAATATGCACATTTTCATTAACTGGTTTCAACCACTGTCACTGAAGGACACTGAACGACATCCATTGCACAGACAACTCCCACACCCCCTATAAATAACTCTGATTGGACTGTGATGGTGCTCTATACAGCTATTCACACTTCAGATATTCGAAACAATTAATCATTGAATCCTTGCTATTAGAGAGGAAATCCACCCTAACACAGAATTTATATTAAAGTGTGGACATTCATGTTTGACTTAAGGAGCAGTATTTGTGCAGAAATAATGTAAAACCTAATACCTAACCTAACCTAATTAAGTCTGAATGAAGATCATGAGATATGGTTAAAAACTACAAACACTAGTAAATTGATCTTTCAGTTTAGGTTATTTTGCTGGATTTTAAGATGTGTACATTTGCTGCTTTTGTTTGTCTTATGTGATACAAAATTGAATGTCTTTGGAGTTTTCACTGTTTGTTAGCCAAAACAAGCAATCTGAAGATGACACCTTAGGTTTTCATTATATCTGATACCCGTTTCATCACCTTGTTTCAGTGAAGTGGACTCTAGGCACATGACTTTGAATTGAGTCAGACTCGAGTCACAAATTTGACGACTTCAGATTCAACTTGACAAAAACAAAAAAAACACTTGCAACTCAATGTAACATCAATGACTTGACCTCACTCGGACTTCAACCTTTTGACTTGAAAATATTTGATGCCTTCCCTCAAGCCCAAAGATTAAAAAGTATGTTATTTAAAATATGTGCCATGAATTAATTCTACTGAATCAATTTATATTAATACTATTAATACCCAGCAAGTCAACATTTAATTTCCCAGATTATCCTCTTTGTTTGAACCAATCTGGCAGCATCCAGTCAAGTTACAGGAGAAGACCACGAAGAGGTAATGATACATTACTAAGCAGTTAGAAAAAGTGATAACAAAATTAACTTTGTTCGTGAACAAAAACTTTGTAGTGGTTAACAAAAGACAAATCGCAGTTTGCAAAATGCGCGGGTTGAAGACTGCATGCAGAGATGCAATAACTTCTGAAAAATTTGTTTTAACGAATAAATCTACATTTTAAAATCATTTTTGTAGATTTTATTTTTCAGCCTGTTTGCATTGCATTACTTTTAGTTAAGAATACATTATGACTTGAGCAGAACTCGAAACTCAAAGTTTAGGACTTGAGTCTTGAATTTGGGACTTGTCAGTCTTGACTTGAGACTTATTTCTGAGAATTATGACTGAATGACAGATTATTAATGACAGAATTATGACTTGGTCCCACCTCAACTTTATTATTTCAGAAACCAACAAGTAGTCAATGATTTGAGAAATTAAGTATCCATTTGTAAGTCTGAACCTGCAGCAGAGACTGTGGAGATCATGGGACATTGGACAGCAATTCAGTTAACTTTAAAATGTCAATCATTAATTTTAATAAGTAAAGTATATTTGTTTAGCATCTGTGTAAAGAAATCCAGTTTGAAGTCACGTGAGATCTTTTCGAAGATCAACAGTTAAGAGCTTTGCAGCAGCGTTTTTGACCACTCGTAAACTCAATTCAGTTCAAAAAACTTTGTCTGTGAAGAGCAATTTGCTAACTCAAGTAGAGCATCACAGAAATACAACACAGGAAAAAACACACACACACACCCAGGGATGTCTTGCTACCATTAAGTAAGAAAAGCAGCAAGTTAAGTAATATTCTTCAGCTGTTCCTGCTCAGCGTCTTACTGATGAGAATGAAACAAGAACGTCTGTTTTGTCAGAATTAAGCTGAAGAAAATTAGCAGCAGTCCAATTTTGAATAGGATTTAGGCAGTCATGGTAAATAGACAGTCTGTTTTGTTTTAAGGGTTAAAGACGATATTTTTATTTTCAACAAAATTAAAAACAGTTACCCCATAATAGAAAGCCAAAAAACTGGAGGGCTTCTTGAAACTAGTAATAGTACAACAAAGTACAAAAAAGATGGTGTTCTTTGGTGAAGGACATGAACAAACTGAAAAAACAGAGAGGAACCAAGGCACTCGTCTTAAAGCAGTAAGTTGAAATACTTCCTGAAGCTGGACGCCAAAACGTGTTAAAGTATCTATTGTTTTTTAATCTAGTTCTAATAAAAACGGTAGATAATTCAACGCATTTTGGCATTATGAAGTATCTATTGTTTTTTAGTAGTAGTGGTACTTTCCTGTTTTTTCTATTTACTCCATAATATTTAAAAGGCCTAAACTGGTGCATAAAATTCACCATAACAGGAAATTAAGTGAATATTTTCATTATTGATTAGACTATCAGTTATATATTTGAACAATGTTATGAGCTGTAACTTATGACATGCTTTCAGTGTTTTTTAGAAAACATTCAGACTTAATGTGTGTGCAGATGTGTAACCTGCATAAAGGGACAGTTCCCCCCAAATAGAAAACAGACAAACATAGCTTGCTAGCTTACCTTACAGCTCAGTAGAGGAGCACGCCATTAATTTTCACATCTCACACTGTCAGGAGCACAAGCCTGTCATCCATGAGTAGATGCATGCTTCCTTTTTTGTAGTTTGGTAGACAGAAAATAGTTCTGACATGAAACTGCTCACAACAAAGTCTGTGGATTATCTTGAGTAACTGGGTCATGATTTATGGAAAGAGACATTGCTGCTGAGTTTGTCAGATGTCTGCCAGATATCTCCAACACTCGGCAACTCACGTCAAAACAGTCTAGACTGATAAAAGCACTGGAGATAAGAGGAAAAATAAGTATTTTGATTTAGGGTGAACTGCTCCTTTAAATATATTTGCATCTGTTTTTTCCTGCTCTCTCTCAGGCTCGGTTCTAAGCTTCCTCCTGGCGTCTCTCAGCCTCCACAGTTCGCTAAGCGGCCTTGGGAGACTCAACCTCAGGCCCGAGTGATGCAGGAGCCTGCAGCCAGCAGCCAGCGTCAGCACCAAGTGACCGTGGGCCGGCCTCTCAACCACACCCCTCACATCAGAAACCCCAAACTGCGACAGTACTACCTGCAAGGTGAGCCTGCAGCATGCTTCAGTGAGCAGGCTGTTTGCATTAAGTGGAGGCAAATTGTGGGATGAACTTGAGTTGGAATTTACATTTTATAATTCTCACAGGGAGCCTGGTGGCCATCTCTTTGCATAAAGCTATTTTCATACAGAGAGGAACGGCAGGCACATGAGCTGGAGTGTTTTAAACCTGTTAGGGAAGGAAGTCTGCCTCCTGATACTTGTGCTGTGCTCAGGATGTTTTGTCATTATTCGTTTTTACTCACAGGGACTTCATGGGATCTAAACAATGCTGCGGTGAAGCAGGAGCTTATGAGTGGAGCATCAGATGACAGCACAAGCAGCAGGGTGAGTCACATGTTTTTGTTTTTGACTTTTCAGACTATATTGTTCGTATTGTGTGCATTGAGCAACACAGCTTGTAGGAACAAGTTAGAGGAAGTTGGGAAGCAACGGACAGACAGTGGATTTATTGCTGCATATATCATCTTTGCTAGAGGGAAGCATTTGGCGGCTGGTAATTAGTGTCACAATTTATGGTCATGGAAGAGTTGATAAAGACCGTCCAAGGTTCAGAGGTGAGTGTCAGAGTCGTCCGTGAGCACCATGGGAAAACAGAGTCTCTTTCAGAGTCTCTACGACAAATACAGCCGGAGGAATGTATATTCAGACGTTTATTCAAAGGTATTTATCAGCTGGATTTTTGATATTGCTGCTGATTTGTTCAATATGTAAGCAAGGGTTGATTTCTCTATTATCATGAAGCTGCAAGGGGTGTCAGTGCTTATTACTAAGTGCTCTAGTCTGATTTGTTTGACCTTTGCCTGGAAACCTGTGATATTTTCATTGTTATTTTTCTTCCTTCCTTTCTTTTTCAAGTCAGTAACATTTGCTGCTTCTGTTTAAGATATATGGATTTTTTTGAGCTGAAGACAAATCACATGCAGTATATTCAGTTGCCAGTTTATTAGGTGCACCAAGCTAAAACTACTGCACTCTAACATAACAGTTATAATGTTCAGTTTTACAGATGTGTTGATTCAACTTAAAGTATTTTATGATGAGTGTATGTTGAGATTGAAAGTAGAGATTTTAGCAACACATCCTTCTTTTTCCAAATAATTTATTGAAACAAGACGGTGATACATGGAACAAGTAGGAAACAGTTGGTATCTTGAAGAATTTTCAGCCTATATATATATATATATATATATATATATATATATATATATATATATATATATATATATATATATTATATATATATTATTATTATTATTATTGTTATTATATTATTATTATTATTATTATTATTATTATTATTATTATTATTCAATAGTAGTACTATTGAAAACCTCAAGGGGTCACAGCAAGCGCACAGATGCACATCTTTGTATACACATAATCTAAGGGATCTTATACAGGGTCTTAAGGTGAACAACTACAGTGACACTTCAGGGGGAAGCCGATATTCATAACATATGAACGGCCTCTAATGGGAGCCTGAAGAACCTCCTAAGTATGGACCTGACAGAAGGGATTTCAGCAGAAGAGGAAATTTTCTTACAGGCAGTTAAAGAGGCGAAGGCGATAATTTAATTTTAATAATTGTTCTACTGTTTTTTTTTGTTGGGTTTTTTTTTTTCAACTTTTGAGCAGCTTGTGTTTGTTCAAACACACACACAAAATTTATGCTTAGACAATTACACACACACACACACACACACACACACACACACACACACAGCTCCAGACATATCCACATGCTCATTCCCACACAAAAGCACACAGTTTTTCTGTGGTCACATAATCTGTCAGGCGTCAGTAATCTGATTTAGGTCAATGGATCCATCTGTTAGTGGATGACTGATGCTTCACTTCCACTGTTTCAAACTATAATTTATATTATTCACAGGTTCCGATCCAACCTGATGTAACTGTCAAACTGATTTAGAGTTGAAGCACGCAGTGAGATCTGCACAACAAATGGCAGTCAGTATTTGGGTTTGTAGCTTTTATTTGACTGAACGTTGTTTTCTACCTTGTGTCGAGCCGCAGTTCAACTCGTAAAGATGTTACTGCAGCTGATAGTAGCTACACACTACAGATGTACTCATTTGTTTGTGAAATTTGTAATATTGATTTGGAGACATGGATAGTTAACTAGCCAGTCTTGTTGATACATACTGCCAGATTATAGTGAGTAGAGCACAGAGTAAATAGTGAGTGGTTTACATACAGTTTGTCATGGAATTTCTAACTTCGGTATATGCCTTGAAAAATATCGATAATCATTAACATTTTTTGATGACATGGGGAAAACTGAGTTTTTATTAAAAGATAGACATAACAAGGCAGAAAACAACAGAATGACTGTAGTCAACATTAACATTAAGAGAGAGAGAGAGAAAGTGCAGCCGATGCCGATGTATCAACTGCAGAAAATGAGTACTAAAACTGTTTCAAATATTCAGGAACAATATGTATCAACAAATTGATATTTTAGAAAAAAATAGTCAGTCATATGCAACATTTTTGTTATTGAAGCATATTAGCATAATTAATAATAATAATTATAATAATAATAATAATAGCTTTGTGGCTCATTGCAGACTAATAATCTGTCCCCTTGATAATAGTCTACAATAGTTTTTGAATAAAGGGGTATTTTTGAGGTGCTTTCCCGTCAGTTTTAATAAGGAATGAAGTTCAATTTTGTTCATTTACTCAAGATTTAAAAAATAATACTATAACTGTGACTATAGAAAGCTATATATGTCTGTATATTCCCAGAATGACTTCTAGAAACAACAATTATGAAATGGCTGTTTTCCCAGAAGGAAAGCTTTTAGTAGCCTCATTGATTAATTTCCTGCAGGTGCCCCATTTGAGATATTGAAGGTTCCTCTAGCAACACTTTTCCATGACATTTCACAGACCAATAACAATTTTTTCTCCCTTGTCCCACTTGCCCAGCATTTTTCAAACATATCAGATTCAACTTCAACACACACGAAGAGAGAGAAAGAGTGCAGGGACAAAACAGAGAAACATACACGATGTCAACGAAATGTCACACAGCGACACATATTAGAGCTTTATGTTGCTTTGACAGCTACAGAAAATAGATTTACTGTCATGTTAGATTACATGGTAGGTTATGCACCGAAGATTATTTTAACAATACATTCTATGTAACATTTTTTACAAAGCTTTTATAAAACTTAAAATTATTTTTACTAATTTCATGCCTTTTCCAGGGCTGGAAAATGAAATTTTGGAATTCCAGAATCAGAATCAGACATTTATTATCAGTATTATCAGTATTATCGTTGCAGTCACTCTGATGCCAATTATAGAGGATCACAGAAAGTAGAAATAAGCACCAGCACAATGTGAAAACATATAATTGAAATACAGTAATAATAAAGACAATTACCATTAGTATGGAAATATTTAAGAATTATAAGTAAGTATAATGTGCTGAGTATGCAAAGTGTTTAAAAATTCAAAACTGTGCCGAATGCTACAATGCAATGTGTAAAATTAGCATGTAAAGTTAGATATATAATATTTGTCTGTGATGCTACAATGTACAACAGGAATGTACATGCGTAAAAAGAATAATAAGAATATATATTTTTCTTAATTTTCATAATATCCAGGTTTTCCATGACAGTTAGAACCGAGTAGTAAACCCCCAAGTGAACAAGGCTCCTTAAAGTTTTTTAACGCTGTCCTAGCTCAAAGTGTTTAGGTTGCTGGATGCATCGGGATGGATGCAAATGATCTCATGCATGAATAAAGAAAAACTTCTGGTGTGTGATCAGAACTTCCACGAAACATTTTCTTGCATTGGTGTTTCAGGGTCTCCCTGGAGACACGGTGTTCAGCATCTCGTCTCGGTTCAACAGTAACGGTACGTCCTCAGCAGATGAGGGAAAAATGGGTCAACGTCCCTCCATTTCAACTTCACCCTCCGCGTCTGCTACCCTTATCCAGAAAGAGGTAAGAGTGAACTGTAAGCACATAATGGCACCTGACATGTGAAGCCCTCTCAAAGTGTGCATATTGCATGTGTAAAACGATATAATTTACATGTTTTTATCCTACCATTTTTAACTTGATTTGCAAAACAAAACATTTTCTCTGTCGGTCTGATGACTTCAGCTTAGAGTAGTTTCAAGCAGGAAGTGTGTTGATCCATCTTAAACCTATTCCGGCAACCTCAGCAAGAAATCTGTCCTTGTAAGAAAACTCGGACTGATAATGCACAACATGTACTCTTCAGCCATTTTAATGCAACTGTAAAAATCTGCCACCAGCCCTCATGTGTGACATGGAGCTAAGATGTGACTACAAACAAAGAGAGGAGGGGAAATGTTGGCCTGTAGAAAGAGGAAGTAGTCACTCCTGTCACTGGGCTGTATCTATTTTAATGTCAGAGCTATTCTTATCATGGCTTCCATTCTGAAGCAGCTGGTCGTCCCGAAGGGAAAAAACACTTCCACCAGTCAAGGATCATCTCAACCAGAACTGGATGTTGATCCTAAACAGAAGCGAGAGGCCGAGGCGGATCCTGCGTGTTTGGAAACACTTGCTGCTCAACCTCAGCCACCCTCACCAGAGGCAGAATATGACAAACTACTGGTAAGACAAAACTACTTCCTTTACTGCACTTCATGTACTTTAGAAAACACTACGTTTGCATTATTTTAATATATTAATGTTTAGAAGTAAAGAAAATACAAAAATGTCTGAGTTTTTAGCAGTTGACTAAAGTGATTTCCCCTCTAAGCTCTGTGTGTAGATATAAACGGCACATTTTAAAGGGATAGTTCAGATTTTTTGAAGTGGAGTTGTATGGGGTACTTATCTATAGTCAGTGTATTATAAACAGTAGATGTCAGTTGCCACGCCCCCAGTTTGGAGAGGCAGGCTAAAAATGTTGATATCATTTTAAGTGTACGCTATATTAAAAGTATTTTCACTGTTTAATCTTTCTGCCAGATGGCCATTTCCAACGGGGAAGCAGTGTCAGATTCCCATCATAACTACCAGACTCTGTTGACAAAAACAGTAATTTTAGCTCGCTGAGCACAGGAGATGCGGATCTACGCTGCCTCGATCAGTTTGTTTTATTGTGTGACTTTGGTGAACCTAAACTATTTTTTTTCTAACACCAAACTCACACAATCACACAAAAAAACAGATTGATCAAGGCCGTGGTCGACCAGCAGCTCCTGTGTTCAACAGTGTTTAATCACTATTTTCCTCAGTGGAGTCTGGCTTTGGCTGCATTTTCCTGTTGGAAATCACTGTCTGACATTTAGTAGAAAATACTCTCAATAAAGCATGCACTTTAACTGATATTTTAGGTAGGACTTCTTTAGGTGGTTTAAAATGTGTTTTGTAGCACAGCAGCAATATTGCTTAGCTTCAGACTGCAGCCTTCTTCTCCAAACTGGTGCTGTGCTGACTGATATCCACTGTATGTTAAATAATGTCTGTGGATTATTACCCCATACAACCCCATTTTAAAAACAACTCAACTATGCCTTTAAGGTAACAAAAAAACTTAGATTCTTATTTTCAGGTGATTATACACTTAGGAAACCATAGTTATAAATATTATATTCTATTTCTGCCAATAGATCCCCCTAAATCCTACACACTGGACCTTTTCTTCATTGTTTGTCAGTAAAAAAAGCTGATATCAACTAATAGCTACAGCTCTTGTTTTATCATTAAGTATATTTTGTCTTTAATGCGGATACAATATGTGATGCTGACAGGATGTGGAGGCGGTGCCGATGCCTGATGGACAGCTGTGTTTACTGGCTCTGCCCCCAGAGTGCTGTCAGGGGGAGGGCCCTGAGGCCATGCCATACCTCAAACTGTTTTGCCGCTACATTACCGACCGTAAGGTGGGTGTGATCAACGGTTACATAATTCACGTCATCAGACAGACATCTGTGAGGTAACATCAGCGCCCACTGTCTCTGTTAGGGTGTGGTTTCAGGCATCCTGCTGGTGACATCGAATAAGATCTTCTTTGACCCGTGTAAGACGCACGCTCTGGTGAAGGAACACGGCTGTGAGGAATACCTGCTGTCCTGCTCTGTTGACAATCTGGCCTCGGTCTCCTTCTTCTCTGACATCTCACATGTTCACTTCAGCACCTCCCAGCAGAGGTCAGCAATGATTCACTGCTCCTAAACAACACACACAGACTGTTACAGGAGAGTCTTTATTCCCTCTTTTATTCTTTTCTTATTAGGAGAAAAGGAAAGAAAATTTTCCAGAAGTTGAAAACCGCCAAAAGCCGAGCAGGCAGCCTCCCAAACCCAAAGGCGGAGTCGTTGCCGGCTCTGGTGTCTGTGGCTCCTTCAGATTTGTCCAGTCTGGCACTGAGCCTGACCAGAGAGGTTTCTGCGGAGGAGGAGGAGGCAGAGAGCAGAGACATGGCGGAGGCTGAGGTGGAGCTTGATAGCAGTCCTCTGGAGGTGCTGTCAGAGGCGTCTGTGGGCAGCCTGGGAGTGGCAGTCCTGAGCAGCGCAGCCACCTTCTGCTGTGGAGGTCAAGAGACGGCGAGTAAAATGAAGACGGAGCTGCTGCACACTGATGAAACGGGGAAGTCCTCTGTGAAGAGTCAGACTGCAGGTGAGCATCTGAAAAATGGTTTATTTTTATTTGTTTAGTTTTAAGGGTCCCATATCATGCAAATGTTTTGTTATTATTTTTATTTTGGGTTTCTACTTGAACATGTTTACATGTTTTAACCACTTTAAACCTGGATGGACATCTGTTTTTTTGTGCTGCATTCAGGCGCCTTTCACAAGTATTTAAACCTTCGAAACGTGAGCATTTCTCTTCAAAAACATTGGAAAATGCAATAAGAAAATTTCGAGCCATTGGTAAAAGGTGACAAGAAAACAACCTGAAAATATATTTTTTTAGAAAAAGCAAGAAAAGAGAGATAGTGAGAGTATTAAAATAATTAGGGAAACTATATTTATTATTGGAATTGTGAATTTTCAAGGTCATTTATTTCCTTGTTTGTTTTTGTTTTTTATCTCCCCCCTTTTTTTTTGCAATTTCTAAGGTAATTTTCTTGTAACATTTTACTAATTTGTTGCTAATTGTGGGTCATTTCTTTTTAAGTTGCTCGTTACCATCCTTCCATGTTTTTGAAAGAAATCAAGCAAATTATGCTCAGTGTTCAAAAACACTTTTTTCCAGCACTGTCTGCCTGAGTATATCTGTATTGACCTTGTTTCTGTTTGCTCACATCCCAAAAAAGCCCAGTCTGCTCTGATCGCTCAGTGTTTCCGGGTCTTGCCCATCTGCGCTCCTGGCTCTATTGCAGCTGGGGATGGACTGTAATGGCACTGTAGCAACAGTTTCTTCTTTAATATAGTATAGTTGTGGCATACCACTTCACAGTCCCTGTTTTAAAGGCACAGTTTCTGAATATGGACTGTGTGCATTTTTCTGTGGATTGGGCATTTTCATACCGAAACAGCATTTGTATAGCAATTAGACCTGCTTTGTATGAAAAGAAGACTTGGAAATATAACTATTATATTATTATATAATAGTACTATTATATGGGACTTTTAATTTTCCTCACCGTGAGTGAACCCTTTCTCTCTGTTTGTTTTCAGCGCCTCGGAGGTCATCAGCAGGAAGTCCTGGGAGTCTGATGTTTGTGCGGCTGCGGGTTCAGCCATCTGCAGGAAAGAAAAAGAGTGCAGGAGGCCTTCACCTGGGGTCGGCCAAAACTTTACCAAGAAGGGACTCCTGGCTGGCCCTTTCTCAAGAGAGGTACAGTAACTAATGACAGAAAAATGCACATGGACCAGAAATGTAACCCTCTGGACCCTGGATCATCATCACTTTTGTTGCGCTGTGTTCAGATGCCTTTAAGCAGAAGAGTCTGCTTAAACATATGGTGATTGTACATTGATAAAATGAGATTAAATGGGAGCTGATGAATAGAACAAAAAGGTTGGTGCAATGCTTACATTTGTTATGTGATTTATGTATCATGTTTCCATATGAGCAGTTGAGGATGAAGTACCTGAAAGCCATACTTGAGTATAAGTACAGATATCTTACCAGAAAATGACTCTGGTAGAAGTTGAAGTCCCCTATTAGAATATTAATTAATCTAAGTATCATATATTTTCTGTAATTAAGTAACTAAAGACAAAGACAGAAACTCTCGCACACTGTCCGGCTTACTGCTGACATATTTATTGAGTGAAAAAAACTTTGTTTCGGTCTAGCAGACCTTCATCAGCTGATGAAACATCCTTTTTTTCACTCAATAAATATGTCAGCAGTAAGAGGGACAGTGTGCAAGAGTTTCTCTCTTTGTCTTTAGATTGTTCCCTCCTCTGACGCACCTGTCACACATTAAGATTTTCTTCTGTAATTAAGTATCCAAAGTAATTTTACAATATTATGTATTGAAAGTAAAAGTACAAGTAATTGCTGTTAATAAAAACAGCAAGCGGTCAGAATTATAAAATGTATTTCTTTGTAGCATACGCTACCTTAAAAATAGGGTGTACATTACACTTAAAGAAACACATGGCGTTCTCCACTTCACTTCAACTTAAAAGATTTAAAGAGCAAAATGCAGTTTTTCATTCCCTCCCATTCCTTCATTCGTTCAGCCTTCCTCTCTCCCATTTTCCTCCCTTTACTCATTTTGTAGTAGTAAGATGCTAAGAGGAGGAGTATTGGAGTAAAAGTATGCATTTTATTTGGGAAATGTAGTGGAGTAAAATGCGAATTAGCTCTAAAATATAATCTGGCATGGTGCATCAAATGGTCACATTTATGTTTTAATCTGTACATGGTCCCTTTTTAATAAAATAAATGAATAAAAAAAATATTTAGGAAATGTAGTGGATTAAAGGTTGACATAAATATAAACTAAAGTGAAGAACAGATAATCCCAAAAAATACATAAGCACTATTATTACTTTATTACATCACACCACTGCATATGATTGCATATGGAAATAAAGGTCAATTAAAAGGAAAAAAAGCATGAATAACACTGAAGCGCTCCTCCTGGTCATGTAGGTTTCACCATGTTGACGCAGCTGTTGGAGTTGTTTGTCTGACTGCTTTGTCTTTCCCCTGCAGCTCTGATGAGCTGTACGCCTACCTGACACACTGTCGGCCGGACTTGTGTATACTTGAGGGAGGGGAGGAAGAGGGGGAGGCAGACCGTGACGACGAGGAGTTTGTACTCATTGAGGACAAAGAGGAAGAGGAGGAGGAGGTGGAGGAGGAGGAGGAGGAGGTGTTACAGAGGCACCGCAGCTCAGGAGACGACTGGGAGGTGAGTGGGTTTATTTCAGTCTCCGAGGAGAGATTTACCTGGATGTTGGTGCAAATAATGGAAAAGAACAGGTGTGTTTGTTTGTGAACACACTTGCCTCAAGGTGAGTGTCGTGACGGAGGGAAGTCAAAAATCCCTCATGAACAATCTAGCTTGTTTTGTTTTTAATTCATCAGAGGTTTTCTTTCAGATGGTTTTGATGGAAG
This sequence comes from Plectropomus leopardus, assembly GCF_026936395.1. NCBI lineage: Eukaryota > Metazoa > Chordata > Actinopteri > Perciformes > Serranidae > Plectropomus > Plectropomus leopardus. The sequence goes on along the minus strand of NC_142189.1, from coordinate 15,895,798 downwards.
AGAGCGGGGATAAGCCGACCCTGGTCATCGACAGGGACCCTGACGGACTCAATAACATCGTGGAGAGCAGCCACATTTTACAAGCTTCACATGTCAGAGAAGTGGGTGATGCACACAAACTCCTCACACACATGCACCTGCTCTTTGTAAACGCATCGCAAAGTTTGTGTCTTATTAGCTCGCTTCAAAATACTAAATCATGTTTCAATCAACATTAAAACTTGTGGAGTGAATAAAAGAACATTTCATGATATTTATTCCATTAAATTTGTTTTATTTTTTATTTACCCACTTCTTAGTTTTAAACTTTAAAAACGATTACTAATGAATAGAAAAAAATCACTTTCACAGGAATTTGTGACCACAAAAGAAACTTCAACTGGACTTTGAGACTTTAGTAATGTATGAATAGGTTGCTAGGAAACATTTGCAGTGCCTTTCAGTCAGATGCAAAACAAATATGTAAGTTAAACACGAAGTCAATGCAACATCTTGAGCTTTGACATAAAAATAACAGTGTCATGTGTAACTTAATCATCAAAAGCTTTTGAAATGTTGGTTTGACTTTGTTTAACTTATTAATGTATACACAAGGGCATATTGGTGTTCTAGAAATAATTCTGATGCAACCTTTACATTATTTTTTATATTAATGTTATTTGTGCATGATTTGAGGTTTATTGTGTTTCAAAAATTTGGTTTCTTTAACAGTCAGGGCATGTCAAAGGTAAATAAAAAATGTGGTGATACTTGTAAATTAAGGTTAGTCTTGACACTATTTTGTTGTAGAACAGAGTCAGTCCTGCAGCGTTATAATTAAATAGTATTTCAATCAGATATGTCGACTATATATAAGGTTTATTCCTTATTTTCGTATTGCAGGTTCTCTGTCTTTTTTGTGAAATTAGATTTTTTATGTGAGTAAAATTAATTTGACTATAATCCATATTACCTGTTACACCTTTCACTCCATATAGTTTATAGACAGATAGTTTTGTCACTTGGTTCAGACAGCTATTCAGTTAAAAGTTTGCCACACCTTTGAGTTAGGAGGTGTAAATATTCAACCAATCTCTCTGTGAGAACTAGTTTGTGTGGTGCAGGTTTTAATTGACGAATTAAAAAGTCTCCATTTCTTACACTTGAGCTACAACTACACCAAGTTAAAAGAACACTTCATCCCCCAAACTATCATTTGTACATCAGTCACTCACGCTGTTACATTAAAATTGTGTTGTCTTGCATGCCTCGACAGTGAATAAAGAATCCAAAAAAAGAGAAAAACAGAAAAGAAGAACTGAAGTCATAGCGGCCCATATACTCTCAGTAATTCCCAAATAGCTTTTTCTGACGGTGAAGTGTACAAAAGCGAAACGTATCTGTGCTCTCATCAAACTCAGACTGCATTGAAATAACAATAATTTTCCCTCGCTGAACACACAAGCTGCTGGTCTTCCCCTGCCTCAGTCAGATAGTTTGAATGTGTTATTGTGTGACTTTAGTGAATCTTAGTTAACCCTTTGAAACAGCAAACTTACACAATAACATAAACAAAGTAACTGATCGAGGCAGTGGTAGAAATTTGCAGGAGCCGGTGCAAACAGCTCCAGAGACAGAAGAGAAGAGTACGCTGATTGCTGCAAAGATTTAGACGTCAGCATCTGGCTCTGTTCATATTTATGCTGCTTCCTCCTTAACCCTTATAAATTAGAAATTTCCTCCCATTCTTTAATCTTCTCTCAGCTATGTAAGGAGCTTCCCCCGAGGACAGTTGGCCACAGCTGGCAGCTGACTTACAGTACGTCCCGTCACGGCGCCAGCCTCAAGTCCCTCTACAGAAAACTCGGTGCCACAGACTCCCCTGTGCTTATTGTCATCAAGGATGCGCTTGATGAGGTAAAACACACTTTACATTATAACTAATATCAGTTCTATGTGTTGTAATGTCCTTAAGTTTTAATAGTTTTGCTGCTCTGACTTTTCTTCATCAGATATTCGGGGCCTTTCTCTCGCACCCTCTGAAGCTCAGTGAGACGTTCTACGGCACAGGAGAAACTTTTCTCTTCATGTTGCATCCTCGTTTCAAGGTGAAGCCTGCAGAATGACAGAAACAGTCTCTACAGACTGTTTCTGTCATTCTCTTAGTTCAGTTCAGTAAGAAGTCTTGCCTGAGACCAGACCTCTGAATCAGCCCACTCCTTCGAGTTGACTGGCTCTAGCATCATGAAATAATCACATGAAACAACAGTTTCTGAGTTGAAAAACAAGTGCGGCCGGGACCAAGGGTGTAGGTTTCATTTCAACACTGAGGGGACACATATGAAACATATCAAACACAAATGACCTATATTTTTGTTATTTTTTTCTGCATCAGTTTATATTTGAAATGTTTTTAATTTTCTTAAGATAAAAGTCCTCTACTGTTCACACGTTCTTATTGTGAGGAACAAATTCATATGTTCTAAAAGCTGAGGGGGACGTGTCCCCCGCGTCCTCTATGAAATATACACCTATAGCTGGATATAACACCGTTGCCAAGCTGTTTAACTGTTTTACTTCACTCCATTTGCTCCGTTCTTAATACCCCAGCAAAACAAGTATGTCTGAATGCCTATGCATGAGTGTGGACTTCAATTGATTCAGTTAGATTCAGACGGATATGTTTATTTCTAGTGACTGGTTAAGGTAAAATCGAATCCCTCTCCCTCGTTGAATGAGCTTGAGTGGAGGCAGTGTTGGACTGACGATGGACATGGAGTGTAACAAGTTGACAATTCTGTCTGATATCAGGCAATCAGAAACCCTCCTATTAAAATTGGTATTGATGCTGCACTAGACACATTAAGCATTTTTCACAACCTCACTTCCTGAATAGATAGTGCCCAAAAGGCTTGAGAGGTGGCAAAAAAACAGTCTTGTGATGATTGATTCTGTCTTCTCTCTGCAGTGCTTCAGATGGACCGGAGAGAACTCCTTTTTTATTAAAGGAGACTTGGACTCCTTTGCCATTGGTGGCGGAAGGTAATGCTTTTTTACCACCTCCTCTCTATTTTGTCTGGAATGTATTTGGCATATTTTGAAAAAAAAAACAAAAAACTGGATGCACATTTCAGTCATTTTTCTTTGTCTCTTTTTCTGCAGTGGTCACTTTGGTCTGTGGGTGGATGAGAATCTGTACTTGGGGCGCAGCAGCCCCTGCTACACTTTCAACAATTGTTGCCTCTCTGAAACTGATGATTTCAGAGTGATGGAGCTGGAAGTGTGGACATTCGGCTGAAGAACTCCGGAGTTTCTTTTTGACCTCGCCTCGTCGCTACTGATCAGCTTTATCAAGACGGTATTTATCACTGAGCATAAAAAACACAAACGCTCATTCATTTCATGGTAATTTCCATGTAAAGATTCCACAAATTGCTGGATTTATCCGCGTGATTAAGTGCTGTGGATTTTGGTGAACTGAAGTGAACAAGGCTGATCTTGAATGGCTCGATGTCTCGGAGTGGCGCCTTTATGGACTGTTTTATGATTGACTCATTTCAGTGGGTTTGGCAAAAAAAATTAGAACTGAGTTGAGCTTAACTGGATTCTCGGAGACCTCGTTTTTGAAGGAGTGGGTTAGAAGTCACAGAAACTGCACTTTTCTCTTAATGTGAATCAATAACCTCATGATATCTCATTATTTATCATGTGAACATGATGGTCCACCTGTCTATATGGGTAATGCATGTCCCCGCCCTCATAAAACTTCAGATAATGCTGGAAGTTTGAAACACACATTAGTCTTCTTATGAGTAGATTTCTCCGTTGAAACTGGATGCACACAGCTCAAAATCCCACAAATACAAGCTCCCATCATTGGACAACAATCATTTCAGCATCATCAGTGTCATCTTACTTCACTTTGAGAAAAGCTTCTCATTTGAACAACATCTGTACTTGAAAACCATAGCGTTTCATTCATGACTATTCTGAACTCTTCATTTCAAGTGCTGACTCATACACCAATGTGGTTTCTGAACAGGACAGAAAAACCTTTGAATTAATGCAATTTTGTCTCAATTCAGCTGTATCCGTAATAACATGCTCTCACTCTGGAAGCCAGATCTACTTTGCTTACGTTGTACGGTATCGTAGATTAGTTTAAAAAATTAATAAAAATCAGCACAAATATTTAAACTCTAAAAACTTCTGTTTGTTTGATTGTTGTAGTTGTGCATGGTGTGATGGACGTTGCCAAAAAGGACACAGTTCAGATTGTATAAAAAAGGGTTTTATTATTTCACTTCTGTGGAAAAAATGGCACTGGTAGGTTACAGAATAACATATGTTTTCCCCAAAAAGGCTCCAATCAGTCCGATGTTTCATATGAAGTGGACCTTGTATGGCCCTGAAAGTTAAAGATTCTGTTTATGACATTCAGAGAATTAATATAGCCACACACAGCTATTTGCTATGTAAAGACAGAGTGAAGTAATGGCATCCTGACTGAAGAGTGAAGTCACACTCCCTCTGTGTGTGTTATAATCTGAGCTTCTCTGCTCTTTGTTATGGTCAATGGTCTGGCTGCGTGTGCATGTTAGTGCATGTAAGCCCTGTGTGTGTATCTCACTGGCTAGCTATTACGGCTGTTACCACTAGTAACGCCATCCCGACCCATGTCTTCACTTCTGAAGCATAGCACCCACCCTCCAGTTTATGAATTTGCATTTCCCAGTATATAGCGCAAGGACACCAAAAAAGAAGGAAAGGACATTATGTCAGTGACAGCATTCAAATGTTTCAGAGTCCCCTGGGAGGGCGTTTTTCTGTAGGTCAAACTGGAAGCTAATGTTGCCCTGGTTCCTTCGTCAAAAAAGCCTATGTGATTTTTCCACTGTATTTTGGATCATTGCATTAAGTAAGTTCGTGGGAAACAAACATTTACAGCACTTGCACAATTTCTTCAGCAGGATAATCTAAAAAAACATCACTTTCAGGATTATGAGGCCTAAATGCAATCGTGCAAGTATTGTAAATGGTTGCTTTTAAACAAACACCCATTCAAAAAACCCATTGACTTTGAGACAAGGGAACTAGAGGTGCTGAAAAGCTGACATATTTCTGGATTTTAGGACTCTTTACTACGGTTCTCTATTGTTAGCACCATTTGCTGCTAGGCAGCTAAGCCACCTCCATGTTGAGAGCCGTGTGGAGACAACCTGAATCAGACTCTGAATCACAGCTACGCTCTGAATGTCATATGCAGCTCTTTTAATGTTATTCCCATTTATCAGATTTCCCTGTTACTATGTAAAATCACAACATTTTTGTTACATGACTGGAAAAGGTGAAATTGAAACATATTGTGAAAATATAGTAAAGGGTAGGTCCAGATTGTTATATTTTTTCTAAAAAGAAAATCAAGGATTTCCTCTTGAAGAGACAAATACACAAAAGTAAATACATTCTTTAGATTGGAGCCTAAAAGAATAAAACAACAGTACACAGTACCATATGCCTCTCAGTTCAAGAGTCAAACATTTGGTTCTTTTGAATAACATAAATATGAACCTCTACAACTGTTCTAGCTGCAAACCAGCTTGTCCATATTAAAAACAAGGTTCTTTGGTGTGGTCACATCTTCCTCAAAAACAAAAACATACGCTAAATATTCAGCATTTGGTTTCAAACTCAAGTTACAAGAAAACAACTGAACTAATACGTTGTATGTGCCACAGCCCAGTTTCGTTATTCCTGCTGCTTTTGTCCCCTGAGTCAGAGACGGGTGTTCCCTCCAGCAGCCTCGGCAATGACATCAGGCGTCACCCGGCCCACAGAGAGCTTTCAGGCAATGTCTTCACAAACTGCTGAAACACGACTAAAGGTAACAGCTGCACGGCCCCTGTCTCTGGGCACACTCAGCAGCAGGAAAACGCACTCAATCGTTTAATATTGCACATGTGACATTGAGATATAAAGAAGAAATATTGGATGTTTCTTTGTGTTATGATCTGTCTACATTTTGTAATAGCAGCTACAAGCAGAGAGAGCAGATCTTTATGTGTTTACATATCTGTTACTGCTTTGTATCTTGTTAAAACGTACTATAGTGACAGTAACATTCGGTTTGAGAAGCAATATTTCCCTGTGCTGTTTGTCACAATACAAATATTGTGTATAAAACTTTCTGACCAAGAGAGACGCCTAAATAAATAGTAACAAAGAGGACATAAGTTTTCAGCTGCCAACACTGATGAGAAAGCTTCTCTACATAATTGGAGGCTTTTCCTTATCTTGGATCATTACCCAGAGGAACGATGATCGTTTCCTCCTGTTTAGTCTCAGGCTCTACTGCAAACACACACAAATTACTGTGCCAGGTACTCCTGGGCTTTCTCCAACCCCTCCTTAAGGAAGCTGATATAAGTGGATGTGGAGGGGTCCTCAAACCCACCAGAGAAGCTGAACGTCGCGCCTTCTTCCTCTGGCTTCATGGCCGTCTGGTCCAGGAAGAAGTTGGCGTTGATGTGGTGGACCTGAAATCATACACAGGAGAGAGATGTAAGCCTTTAGTCTATTTTCCAAAACAATGTTGATTGGGAAATGTGACTATAAACAGGAGGTCGTTCCCTCTTTTAATACAAAATATTTCTCTGAAATCACATTTACTTTGTTTAAGTTAATTTAACAGTAAGCCTACGTCAATTTTACTACTGCAGAAGTTGTTCTTCTTACAACCTTTTTGGTGTCATCTCTCCAGTCTTTGCCATGTGCCAGAGTCTTTGCACAAAACCTGCCTTTATATAGTGCTTAGGGGGTCACTGACCACACTCAGTCAAAGCAGATTTGGGTGGTTAAGAGCCTTTGGTGTATCTGGAGTTTTCCTCTCTTAAGAGAAAATGTAAGGGAAATTTAAGATAATGTCGCTATATGAGCCCCATTGCTCTTGAGTTTTTCAAATGTAATTTTTTGGTGCTTTGAGCTCCACAAGTCGAGTGCCGTTTAGTGCTATTGCATTGGGAGGAAGGCAGACATTTCTCCGACTGATAACTCCAACACTCCAACTCACACCAAAACAATATAGACTGATAAATAGCACTTCAGGTAAGACGAAAAATATGTATAGTTCCTCTGCACATAATTTGTTTAAAACTGAGTCCTGAATGTTTCAGAATTGCTGGTAAAAGAGTAAAATATTTACAATTGTTCCATTGGGCAGTGCCACCATCATCTCCACAGGGAAGTTGTACTTCTCCAGGTGTAATCGGGCCTTTTCACTCAACACAGGATTTTGTTCATCAGCCTGTTCAAGAAGAGGAAGATTTGATCATGTAAGCATAAAGCTTTTTCAGTTAACTAATACCTGGTGGGATTTCTCGGGGTGTTGCACTGTCCTGACTGCTCACCTGCATGTTCTCCAGCTCTCTGACCAGAGACCAGCTGCTTATGAAGCTCTGGTTGAGCAGGGCCAGGACGGGCGAACTTTCCAGGACTGTCTCCCGGAGAGTCCGCCCCGAACCTACAGAGATGAGGAGGAAAGATGGAGATGTTGAAAATGATACCTTTGATTCAAATGCCAAAGTAACAGTAATACAAGTGGAGAAAAGCCATACACACACAGAAGAATGTCAGTAAGGTGCACTGTTGAAGACGTTTTCTAACACTGGCCACCACAGGCTCCTGCTCATACCAGACCAAATAAGGCTGCAGCTGCAAAGCCACCGAGAGTTTTATTGAGATGAATGCAACTTTTCGTTCTTTTGTAAGGTCTTTGAAGTTATATGATCTTGCTCTTAAGTACCTATGCTCCAGTTCAAAGCCAGTGAAACTTGGATTTATTGACTGTGGCTCCACTTTTTAAGTCTTTCTTGCTCATAAACATATTATTCAAAAATTTACCTCATCTTTTAAGAAATTGATATCGAGAAAAATGGTCCTACTGACTGAAGAGTTAAGTAACTCAGTTTTTTTCCCCATCAGACTCCCAGATTGTGGATAAACTCTGCCTGAGCATCTCTTATATCAACCTGTTTTTATTTCATTGTTTGGATGTAATTCTTTGTCATTTATCAAAAGTCAGAGGAAGAGCTGTTGCTCCAAACATTGCACAACATTAAAATCCTCCTAACGGGTCATTTAGAGTGCAGATGTTGCAGATGTTTGATGATTTGTTTCAACATGGTTTGGATGTGGCCATATTAAACCTTAAATTTAAAGGTATAGTCAGCAATTCTAAGCCAAAACACTTATTGTCAAATTCACTGAAAGTCTCCTCACACTTCATTAGCTGTCTGTCCTGCGTGCACTGAAAAAAGTTCCTGTGTTCATACCCAACAGCAGCAGAGGGCGTTTTTGCATGTGCACAGGACGGGGGAAAGGTCATGAATACATAAAGAGAAAGGCAGTGAGAATGAAAAAGACAGACGGGGGTGTATTTTTTGGGGGGCTCAGTTCAAATAAAAACAATCTTTCTCCAGAATCGCAGACTCCACCTTTAAATCCTTCTTCAGATACCACTAACAGTATAATGCTGCGAAATCCGCCATCTGTTAATGATCTCACCTCAGCAGGACTGATCGTCTAACGCTCCCCAAAGCAGAATGGAATGCACCAGTTTATTCTCTGCTTCAGCTCGCTCAAAGGCTTCTGAAAAAGGCAGGTAGGACACCTGGGAGCGAGCATGAGAGAGCAATGAAACAGTTGTGGAACAGCTGCATTTAGTCAACAGTGTGTTGAATAAAATACTGAATGGATGTTTACCTTCTTAAAGGGGTAGAGGGTGACCTCCAGGCGTCGGGTGGCTTCTTGCTGACTGATCTCTGATGTCCAGTGGATGTCCTCAAAGACAAACTGGATCGGCTCGCTGCTGCCATCTCGACTGTCGATGATGTTGCCTTCCTCATCCATGATGATGGAGGGAGTGGACGGGCCCGTGGACTGCAGCTCTAACTGTGAACACGTTTACAACTTTTTATTCAGGTCAGTTCCTCATAAAAGAAAATACTACATACGTTTTTCTTAGAGAAAAAAAAGAAAATTATTTGAAGAATAAGTGAAAAATACTTAATGACTCAAGTATATTTTAACCCTTTGAAATGGCTTGATTTACTTCAAAAACATGGGAAGAAGGCAATGAGCAACTTAAAAATAAGTGTCCCTGAAATGAGCAAGAAATCAGTAAAAAGTTAAAATAATGATATGAAAATTTGCAAAAACAAAAAAGAAAGGAAAAAAAACCCCAAGGAATCAACCTGGAAAAAACTGCTTAGATTTTATGAAATACATTTTACATGTATAATTATGATAATTAGAAACATAGTATGAGAACAGATGGGAGTTACAGAGATTGGAAGCAAAGCTTAATGCTCCCTGACAGGTTTAATAACTGAAAATAAAGATAAAAAAGGAAATTAAGTTGTACTCCAACACTGAGACACACTGTGATGAGAACATTAAGTCAATAACAGCGACAGGAAACATTTCAAAAGACAGAAATCCTAAAAGAAGTCGACCATATGAGCACCTATTTTTCCTTAAACTGCCTTTATGATTTAAAACTAAATTAAGAAGTGCTGAAATATATCAATAAATTAATAAACAGAGACATTAGTCCTTCTTGAAGTGTCAGCGCATCACTGCAGCTGTACCTGTGGCAGGTATCCGATGTCCACCTCCATGTTGCTGCTCTCACTGGCCCCGTACAGCCACTCCATGTCCACATTCAGAGACCTGACACACAGCAGATTATATTTCACTAAAACTACAACATACTGAGTGGGGATAGTGTGCACAAAGGCTGACAGTGTGTTTAAAGGATTTGCCTGTCATTGGGGACGTAGAGGTGAAAGTGGCGGACATGGGACGCATCTTTAGAGAGGACAATGTTGCCTATGAACTTCCCCGGAGTGAACCAGAAGGGGAAGTCTGGAACATCATTGAGCTGGAATTCTGCATGAATCCTGCAGAGGTGAACAGAACGAGGACGTGAGTTTCTCATGTCCAAAATGTATTCTGTCAATACATGATGGAAAACTTTGGTGTAGCCTTTTAAGAAGACTAAACCAGCAGTTTAGTGTTTCCATCCTCTATATCACAAATTGTGTATACTTAACATTACAGCTGCCCATTTTCCAAAGCAAACCATCCGTTGTAGATGGAGTCCAATACTTCCATTAAGTTATCAGCCTTTACAGTTTTCTATTTTCTAATGTTACATTACCGTCACATGGATATGCAGTTCTGACTGAGGATTGGTTTAAAAATTCTTGAAAATCTGAAATCTGGTATTTGAGTCTGCTGCTTAAAGCACTGTGAGATGACGGAAAAAGTAAATAATCAAACATGAAATGCAGCATGTAGTATGGACTTGTCCGTTTCTTGCATTAAAAAAATTTGCCCACCAGCAGCTGACTCTGAAATCACATCGAATAGTTTTTAAAGCTCGTATTAAAGTACTTGAAACTACATTAGCCTGTAATAATAATGTAATACTGACAACAAAGTAAAGTGAACTCAGGCTCTGAATGCTGATTTTATGCTAAAACCATTGGCTGCTTGCCAGGGACGACATTAAAATTTACAGTATGTTCAGATATTGGGCAGCACTAATGTCAAGTATACATAACTCTGTAGTTAATGGGCTAAAAGAAGAAAAAAAGCACTACTCCGGTCTTAAATGTCTCCTCCTGAATCGCTCCTCACCTGAACACAATGTCATAATAAAAGTCGTTGCTGGCACGGATACAGGCGACTGCGCCCTGAGGAGCAAAACGTGATTTGATGAAGGGCCGCGGGTGAAACATACTCAACAAGGAGTGGATGAGAACCTGCAGCAGGAGGAGAACAGCTATTAACACACGTCTGATTATCACCTCTAAAAACTAAACATCAAGGAGTTTTTTTAGGATACCTCTTTGCCCTTTGGTGCGGGGGGGTGGTAGCGATTGTTGGGCAGGTACCCAGTAAAGATGTTGAGCTCGCTAGGAATCACCCACCACGTATCGCCCACTTCTACCTTGTTCTTTGGGGGCAGGAAGGCCCGAAACTGGCTGGCAGAGTAAGAGGAAGAAGGCACTGCCGGGCTCTTCCATGAGCGCAGCCCACTCAGGGAGCTGTGGGACACCTGCAGGAACAGCAGGCAAAAAAGCAGAAATTAAATTTATTTGCTATTAGTAGATTATGCAAAACTTCAAGATGTACTTCATCAAAAAATGCATGTTACAACTGAATCAGTCTACGATGATTACAAGTTATTAGTGTGTAAGATTTAGGGGGATATACAGGCAGAAATGGAATATAATGTGAGAAGTATGTTTTTGTTAGGGTATAATCACCTGAAAATAAGAGTTGTTGCGTTTTGGTTACCGAAGAATGAGACGTTTATATCTAAAAAAAACAGTAAGTCCTCGTTTATGGAGATCGCCATGTTGCACTGCCAAGTTTCTACACTAGCAAAGAATGGACAAACCGAACACTGGCTCTAAATAGAGACATTGACATTTTTCCATCAGCTACCATGGTTAGCAGTTCCTCGCGATGAACAGTGCCTGAAACACACTGCTTTTTAACATAGAACTGCTTTAATTAGTGCTTTTATCAGTATAAGTCACCCGGTCTGTTTGTTTTTTGGATAATTTGGCTCCTGGTGAAAACCTGAAAGTCTGGATCTTAAGTTATAAGAGAAAAAAGGTGAGCACACATTAGCAGATGGTCTCTGACAAGCTGAACAGTGTCAAAGAAACACTGATTTGTAACGTGAAACTGCTTTGATCAGTGTTTTTACTGGTTTAAATCAGCAGGTTTGTTTGTTTTGGAGACCTCTGCGGATAATTCTGCGAACGGTGAAAATCTCCTGAACATTTAGATCAGAAATAAAGTGAGCACACATTAGTATGTACCGTCTGAGACGCACTGATTTGTACCGTGACACTGCTTTACTCAGTGATTTTAATCTGATTTATTTGTTTCAGAGAGGAAGAGGCCTTTGTGGATAATTCAACTGCCAGTAAACCTCCTAAACAATGAACACTGAAGGAATCCAAACACGGAGAAGTTCATCTGGTTGCAATCTGTAATCCTCACTGCTAGATGCCACTAATAATCCCCCCTAAATCTTACACGCTGCTCCTTTAATTCTCCGCTGTTTCATTGTTGATCCCATTCTTGGTTGCTTACTCATTTTGAAGGAATTGCATCAACAAAGAGCTGACTCAGACAGAGAAAATGTCTGAGTCAGCTCCATGCAAAGTTCATGAATAATAATTAAATCCAATAATCTCAAATATCTTGCCCAAACAAGTTAATTAAACCTTTCAGAAATGACAGTGAATGTTTGCCTTAATTTTAAATTCTTGATTGAGGCTCTTCTGTGATTACCATCCAGTAGTAAAATTTGTGTGATGAATACTAAAATTTGAACCCCGGGAAGATTAGCTGGTGCCATTGGCATCAGCTGATAGGGATCCTTTTAAATAAATAAAAAGTCCGGGGAACAAGATAATTATAAACCTGCTACCGTTTGGTGTTGTCTTACCCCGAGGAAACCATCTTTGCTTTTTGTCATGGAGTCAAGAAGGAGAGGCTGCATTTTGGCCTCCAAGGTTAAAGTCTCTCCGTTGGGGTCATGAGTCACCTCCTCCTCAAAATCCACCGGGGGTGTAATTCCTGTGAGGACGCCGCAGGGATCACAGTCAGTGTGAGACTGATAGCAGGAGAGGACAGGGTATAATAATAATAATAATAACTGTATTTTATATAGCACCTTTAAAAACAGAGTTTGCAAAGTGCTTTGACAAACAAGGCAGAGTAGAAGCAAAAAGAGTTTCTAGAAAAGGCAACATAACTATAAGAGCCAAACAATAATGCCAAACTAAGGCCAGACAAAATTTAAAGTAGAATTAAAAAAGAAAGAAATAATTACAAAACAAAAATAACAACAAAAAGAGTAAATATAATAATAATAATAATAATAATAATAATAATAATAATAATAATAATAATAATGATAATAATAATAATAGAACGACACATGATCGAGCTAGAATAAAAGAATAAATTAAAAGACAAACTAAAATGGACCAATTAAAATAGACAAATTGACAAATAATAAAATAATGCGATGTACCTGTGAGTTTCTCAGCGATGGGTTTGAACTCCTCCGGGCTGAGATAAAGGTCATGGTCAGTGTCTAAGGAGGAGAAGAGAAAAAGGCCCTCGGCACCCAGAGTCCGAACACTCTCTTCCTATTGGAGGAGCATGTGTGTTAGACAAAGCCTTACTGTCATGTCACATGCTTCAGAGATTTTCAATGCAGCATCAAAACTAGGACAGAGAGCGTCTCATCACATAAAACACAAAAAAACGACACAAAACACTCCTGTGGATGCAGAATCTCACAATAAGGAGTACTATTCTTGTAATATATTTTCATGCTACTTAAGTGTTGTGTCCCTGTGGGTGTCAGAGGATCATTAAACCTCTGCAGTCCTGTCTGGATAAACATCAGCCCAGAGGCCACAGATTCCCAGCATGTGTTTCTCAGACTGATGCGTGCCTACTAGCGCCTGTACAATGGAGGGAGAGGGGGGAGGGAAGTACAGGAACAACTTAGAGACCCTCTGCTGCCAAACATGAGTGGATTTTCACAAGAGGCTGAGTTTTGCCAGCTGTGACACAGATCCACTCCCTCTAATAAAACACCAGGGGTGGAAAAACTGCTGATGTGGTGCTTTGTGGCAACAAATAATGAGCTAACACGCCTTCTTGGGCGAATAGTACTGAAAAATAACAATAAAATGTGCCTACAGTAGTGATCCAGTAAGTATTAGTCATAAAATGCACCAGAGGGTCAATGCAAACTTTCTATTTATACACATTTTTTTTGCAATAAATGAGCATTTTCGGGATATCAAATAACTAAAATGTTTATTTCTTAGTGTTGTTTCCAGATAAAAACACTAAATTAGATCACTTATTTTATGAGATGTGTGAAATGTTACAAAAAGATGTGGATCTCACATGACGTTTGAGGAGCTGGGCATCTTGGTAATACTTGATCCCAAAGGCGAGAAGAGGGACAGCACAGACCACAAGCAGAGTCCAAATCCCCCTGTAGATCCAGGATCCACAGCTACGACCCTGATGCCCAGTCTGCTGCGAAATTTTGCTCTCATCCTCGGGGATTGTTTTATCCACGTCTGCGGCCATCCTCGACCTCCACCTCAGCTATTTAGACTAGGACATGATCGTCGGATTGCGTCCGAAAAAAGGAACCAGCAGGAACCGACACTTCCTCCGTAAAGTGTCGAGAATCTAGCGGCGGTTCTGTGATCCTGTAGCCGGGGACCGCGCGTCTTTCCCGGTCGTTACAGTCGCTGGCGACAGCTGGGAAATGTTTTAGCTAGCAGCACAGATTTCTTATTTCCCACATCTAATCTAGCACCATATGGATGTGGTTAAAATGCGTCAAGCGAGCGAGTAATATCAGTGGTGAAACCGGATATTTGGCTTTTGAGTGTTAAAAATAAAAGCACACGTGTGCCTACCAAGGTCAAACAGTAATTTACCTCTGTGAGCAAATTGGCTTGATTTCTTACAAAAAGACGGCAATGAGCGATTTAGGCAGAGATGACTAAAAATAAAAAAAATAAAAAAGCAAGAAATTAGGAAAAAGTACAGAGAAATTTCCCCAAAATCGGAAAAAAGAAAAAGGAAGTTAAAAAAATTAGCAAAAAAGAAGAAGAAATTTCCTGAAAATATGATAGTTCTGTACATAATTTTATTTATGTAACTATGAACATTATAAATATAGTTCTCTAAAAAAAACTAGATCTTTAAAAACATTTATTTAGTCTACTAATTTCGTGCAATTTGTGAAACATTTATTACCAAGTTTCTCACTGCCTTTCCCACGTTTCAAGAGACTGAACCACTTTACCAGGGTTTTGAAGGTTTAAATACCTGTGAAAGCAGCACAAGAAAAGTGATGTTGACCTAGGTTTCAAATGGTTAAAAGTATAATTTAAGTGTAAAAAAAGTTATTACAACTATACTTTCAAGTTTTGTGCTTAATTCAAAGTATATTTGACCAATCACACCTGAAGCACTTTTTGCACTTACTAAGGGTTTTTTCCTTAAGTCTAAATTCTTGCTTGTGTTGTATGTCGCTTTGGATAAAAGCGTCTGCTAAATGAAATTGTAGAATTGTAGAATTTAACATGTAACTTTTATACTGTATTTAAATAGATGTCATTAAGCACAGAGTCAATGCACTAAAAATAAATACAGGCTACTAATTCTGCAATGCTATGGGAAACATATTCACAACATTTATTTTTAAGTCATTTGTATAAACTGTTAGCCTGCATCATTATATTGTACTTGAGTTTCTCATTGTGCATACATAGGTATACTCACCAAAAAATGCACTTTATAAGTTTATTTTAAGCTTTCAGTGTACAACATGGCAAATACTTATGGTGATAAATTCTTCTGAAAAGTGTATTTATTTTCAAGTCTTTTCTAATTAGTATATTTCATTAAAGTACACCTTAATTAAACTTTGTATGGTGCAAACTGTACTTAAAAGTTAGTTCAGTGTACAAATAAAAAGTTAACGTTTGAGCGCTTTATTTTGAAAGTAAAAGCCGGAGGTGTAATTTATATTCTGTGTAACTTAGCGGAAGTTGGGTTCTGGCACAGCAGCCACATTTAAAGGGGCAGTGCTGCCTTGTTCTCCCCAGGAATGTCTGCTAACAAGCTTCAATTACATGTTTCTCTGCCAAGGCGCACTGTTATTAAATTCATTTTTGTAGCTTCAAGTCTACAAGCAGAAGTGAAGGCATTGTTTCTGTGTGACTGCACAAAATTTCAATTTGTGCACAGTGCTGCAGTGCTGCCGTGTCATAATCTTACAATAACTTTCATATAAACTTTTATATTTTAATGTTTAACTTAAGACATTGCCCAAGAAAGGCAATATATAAGTAAAAAGTGTAAAGAAAATTGCCTGAAAATAAACAAAGAAAGAAAGAAAAGAAAAAAACATACATACATACATTCATTTTTTTAGGTAACATATTTTTGATAGTTAAGTTTGTTTCTTGGACATTTTTCCTTTGATTTTTTTTTCTTAATTCCCTCTTTTTAAAAAAAAAAAATAAAAAATTTTAAGGTTATTCTTTTGTTACCTTTTACTAATTTGGTGCAAATTGCTGGACTTTTGTTGCCAAGTCACTCATTGCCTTTTTCCACCATGTTTCCAAAAGAAATTCAATCAATTTGCTATTGTTTCAAAGGGTTAAATAGCTTGTGAGAAGCATCTCAACACAGCACAAGAAAACTGATGTCAGTCCAGGTTTCAAAGGGTTAAACGTCTTGTCTTGTCTTGTCTCTAACCCCACTGTGTAATACAATATATTGATGCCATCTGTAATCCAAATCCTCTTCATGTTTATTAGCATTCCACACACACACACTCTATATTTACACAGGTACATGGTGCATCATATTACCCAGTATAAGGTGAGGCCTCCTCGACTGTGGTGATAGACAGAAGTCTAACTGCTATCAAGAGTCAGACAAAGTGTGCCACAAAAAAAGCATTTAACAATGCATTAAACATTTGTGACAGCAAGAAGCAATAGAAGCATTATTAATTCTGTAAATGCTTCTGTGGTTGAGTTGATCAGTCCGATGGGTTACAGTGGGCATCTCTCAGTCCATGTCCTCTTCCACAGGCTGTGTCTTCACTTCAACCTTTTTTGGAGGGATGTAGGAGCCCATCCCTGCTGCTCTCTCTGCCTCTGCCTGGGTATAGGGCTCCTCTCTGAGCTGCTTCAGCCTGGATGGAGAAAGAAGAGGTAATCTCTGAAGCTCGCAGAAATACTTAACCACTGTACAGTTAAAGGGGGCAGAAACTGGGTAAATGATTGTCAGCGAAGGTATGTGAGTGTGTAACAGAAGAATGGACATGGTGCCGTACCGTTTTTTGTGCACTTTACTTTTGAAGTGCTCTTTCAAGGATCTCATATCCACGAAATATCTCCTGCAAGACATCACAGTGCCAGTGTTAAAGGATATCTGAAACATCCTTTTTTTTAACAGCCTCTATTTAATCAAGTAATCTGTAGATCTCCTTTGCAAGAGACTTGAGCCCAGCAGAAAAAAAAATAGAAAGGGAGATAAAGACACACAATAAAACAGCCAGTCACACAGGAATAATCAGGCACGAAAAGGTCCAAAATTAAAAACTGGAGTTCATCCGTTGCAATGAGGCTTTATGGATTTGCATAACATTCTGTAAGTTCCCGTGTTAGTATGATATCTGTGTTATTATTACACAGCTAAATTTAACCCTAAAATGTAGATTGAAAACTCCACAACAGCATGCAACCATATGCAATGGTGGAATATAAATAATTACATTTACTCAACTGCTGTCCTTAAGTACAATTTTGAGGTGCTTGCACCTAAACTGAGTATTTCCATTTGATGCTATTTTAAGCCTCGACTCCACTTCACTGCGGAGGCCAATATTGCATGTTGTATTGCACTACATTTATTTGACAGCTTTGGATTTTTTTTTTTACTTTGTAGATATGGTTTATATAAGCAAAAATATAAATCAACTAATAAATAAATAAACATAACCAATAAGGATTTTATACAGCACTTTTCAAGTTTGAGCACTAAGTGGTTTCCAGATTAAAAGATTTGCAATTCGTTAAAAAGACAAAAACAAATTAGAAAACCCATAAGCCCTTCACTGTTGTGTGACATTAAAAAAAAAGAACATGACAGCATGTATATCAAACAGCACTGAGCTGATACAAGAACAGATGGAGGAGCAAGTGCAAAACAAATAATAACATGTAATTCAGTAAAATGTACATAAATAAGTAAAAATATGATTTATTATTATGGAGTAAGCTAGCCTGCAGTATATAAAAGTAGCTGAAATTAGCCCCACCTTTATTATCTGCAACATGTGATGCTTATACTAATAAGGATCCAGTGATACAATAATATCATTAAATGCTCATTCTCTTCAGTACTTTAGTCTAGTTACTTTAAGTATATTTTGAAGCTATACTTACTTACTCTTAGTTAAGATTTTGAATGCAGTACTTTTACTTGCAACTGAGTAAATTAAGACTGCAAAAAATGCTACTTTTACTTATGAAAAAGAGTATTTCTTCCACCACTGCTCAATTCAGCTCATCAATAATTTGTAATGATGGTTAAAAATGACCATAGCAGGACTTATCCTGCTTGTCAGTTGTTGTTGTTGTTGTTGTTGTTGTTGTTGTTGCTGCCTCTCTCACAGCACACACACCTGTGCAGGACTGGGATTTACAGATTGGCAGCAGGATTTTCAGTCAGAAATCAACTTTATTAAACCTCAAACAGGTGTAAACTCACGCGCAGTGTAAGCAGTAGTGTTGAGCACAGCCTGTCACATCGTAGTCCACCTCCTGGTGCAGCAGCTTGGCCGCTGTCTCAGGCTTCATGTCCGAGTGGATCTGGTCCAGGTCTTTAGTCCTGCGCTTTGTCTTCCATGTCTTTGAAATGTTCTTCTTCTTGTCACTTTTGTGGTTTCCTACTTGTTTAGATTTCCCCATGATGGATCCTGCAGGACTGGAGGACACAAGTAAGCGTCAAAGTCAGATAACTGAGTAAAGTCGTTGTATATGAGCATCAGGAGAAAACTAAACTCTGTCTGATTAATCGTTACACCATAATTTGGCAACATGTAGCCATAAAATCCTCTGGATAGTTTCTCACTCGTCGAGTACGTAGAAAACAGATGTCAGCCAGCGTAGACGTTATAAAACCCATCTAGCGATGTAGTGTAACAAAATCAGGTCTTGTATTCGTGTTTGTGCCAAACTGACACAAAATACAATCAGATTGCCTCTAAGAAATCTTCTAATGTCGATTTTTAGCTTTGCTTACCTTTTACACGTGGGGCGGAGAGAGATGAATTTCACTTCCGGGTCAAGGATCGTTAAAGATATACCCTTTCACCCGCAGAGGGCGACAAACACTATTTGGCAAAAAAGACAGTAAAATAGAAAAAAAAAATAACAATGCGATACTTCAAATATGACAATATAGGATGTAAACAACACAAGTAATGAATAAAACATAAAATACAAAAAGTAACATTCGCATAAACCCGTAGTCTTTATGTTTTTCTGCTAAAGTGAACTGTGACTTATATAATTAAATACATACTGTATTACATTTTATAGTAGGAAAGCATTAAATTCTCAGCACCTTTTCACAGATTAATTGTTTTTACTCTATATGAATTAACCACGATGAAAAACCTGAAAAATCTTTATTTTGGTAACTTTTTTACCTCTGTCCAGGTAGTTTTTTCCATTGTGGAAAAAATGACATCACAACATGTAAAGAAAATGTTTAACTTAAATCGAGAAGAATTTTACAGCATTCATAAAGTAAATGTATAATAGTATCTGTGACACTATTACAGAACACACAGGATTCAGAAAGATCATTTCTGTGTTTTTTAATGGTGATTTGTTGGACAGATTAAGTGCAGAATTGATTTCCCATTTATGTTCTACAAGTGACTGTTCAAATGATATTTGCAGTGATAAGTTGCAGGGCAGTGTATCATATGTCTAAAAATCTGTTATTAGATGTGTTATTCTTTATATTGGTGCCATCTAGACTTCAATCAGAATTTTCTTTTTTGTTCTGTGTGTGAGTCTTCTCTTGCTACATCATAAATATAATATAATATAATATAATATAATATAATATAATATAATATAATATAATATAATATAATATAATATAATATAATATAATAATGATGATGATGATAAGATTACTATTATTACTATTATGAATGTTATTTATAGACTATGAGGAAACAGCAGGATTGGAACAACAAGAGAAAAAAAAAGAACTAATTTAATTTATTAGCATTAGAACTGAATTGATGTTTTGATCAGAAATATGTATTGAATATATGGACATAAAATGAAACGTGCATCAGAAGTTAAATCATTGGTACCCTTTTATAAGCTATAATAAATACAACAACAACAGCAACAACAACAACAACAATAATAATAATAATAATAATAATAGTAAACATAATAATAATTATTATTATTATGGCAGGAGAAAGCAGGATTGGAAAAAACTAATAAATTGTATTAGTATTTGAATTGAATTGAATTGAATTGAATTGAATTGAATTGAATTGAATTGAATTGAACTGATTTGAACTGAATTGAACTGAATTGATGTTGTGATCAGAAATAATTATAGACTATATGGACATAAAATGAAACAGGCATCAGAAGTTAAATCATTGTTACTGTTTTATAAGCTATAATAATAAATATAATAATGTTGCATATAATAATAATATTATTATTATTATTATTATTATTATTATTATTATTATTATGGCAGGAGACAGCAGGATTGGAAAAAACTAATAAATTGTATTAGTATTTGAATTGAATTGAATTGAATTGAACTGAATTGATGTTGTGATCAGAAATAATTATAGACTATATGGACATAAAATGAAACAGGCATTAGAAGTTAAATCATTGTTACTGTTTTATAAGCTATAATAATAAATATAATAATGTTGCATATATTATTATTATTATTATTATTATTATTATTATTATTATTATTATTATTATTATTATTATTATTATTATTATTATGACAGGAGACAGCGGGATTGGAAAAAACTAATAAATTGTATTAGTATTTGAATGGAATTGATGTTCACTCAAATTAACGAACTAAGGGTTGCATTTTTTTTTAAGGTCGAATAACACAATAACAGTTAATAAAAACAACCTTAGATAATAAAATCAATAAACTTCGCGTCACATTTGTGATAGACACCCCCTCTTTTCATGATGTTTTCGGGTCATGCAGGTGAGGTTTGGCTGACACATTAAAATATTCCGACAGCACTTGAAGGCGGCGTCAGACTGCACTGCATACGCGCCGTGGCGGAGAGCGAAGATGGCGGAGAATAATGTCGAGCCAGAGCACGAATGGAGCCTGGACACGGCCGAGGAGACTTTAGTCGCGATGGAGACCCTGCTGGCCACGCTGAGAGCCTTTGAGGACGTGCTCAGGCAACAAGAAATATCCACGGCATCCTCCACGGAGTACTGCGACAACTTCTGTCAGGTAATACTGTGTAACATCGAAGCTACTGTTAGCTTGACGTTAGCTCACTCCGGGTTGTTTTTCTCGCAGCCTGCAAGCTAGCTTATCTGCGACGGCTGCTGCTGGCCCTCTAGTCAAGTTAGGGCTGGTCCACAACCAGAAGGCTGTTGCACCTTTTGTATTTTTATTCATATTCACATAGGCATGTCATTTGAAAACAATTGAAGTCAATATCATTGCGCTAATGATAATGTAATTGACAAACGAGTGTCATATTGCCGTTACAGTAAGCCAATAGATAATAGCTCGTTTAGCTTCGTCTTAATTCAAAACATACTGGCCAAACAAGAAACCTTATAGATGTTTGTATGCAAATGACAGTGTCAGTTTGCACATCATGCATGATTGCATGTGTGCGGGGCGCGGCGGCATCGCTTATCCAGATTGTACACGGTAGTTGCGGCGACTGCGAGATGGTATGTCGGGCAATTTCAGAAGTTGTACCGATTAAAATTGTCTTATGTAGCTTTGGTCAGAGTGTCAGCATCTGCACAGCCAAGCACCTTTGTTGTTTTTGTGTTAAAATGAACTGGCAATGTTGTGCATCTGACATGTTATAATTTTCCTCTTATCAACAAAGAAGATGCACTCTTATCTGTAAAACCCACATACTCAGTGTCATAGAATTATAAGCACAAGTTATAAACAAGTGTTGTTATTTGTATTATTGGTAATATGGAAACTACCTAAAGTTTCACCTTCTAGAGTTGTTTGAAAAATTAGCCATCGCTTTCAGTTTCACTATAGTTGTATAGGTATAGTTATAGCCACAGCTATATGCATAGTTGCGATTTTTTTATGTGGGGCTGTATTGGGTACTTAACCATAATCAATCAAATTAGGTGTATTTATAAAGCACGTCTCAAAATAGCTAGATTTTGAGAACAAATGAATAATTCAACTAGAACCACCACTACTACTACTAGTAGTAGTACTAATACTAACCTAACATGGTATCAGTAAAAAGAAATAACATAAGAATACTGTCCTGTAAGCTTGCACAAATTAGTGAATGCAGAAAAAAAACACAGAGGAGTAAAGTTTTAATAATGAATATGTAAAATAAAACTTTAAGGATTCTCAAAGGCCTTAGCAAACATGTGGGTTTAGCCTTGAATGCATCAATAGAGGGGGAGCCCTTTTTTGTAAAGGGTAAACTGTTTCAAAGCTACAACGAACCCAAAATCGCCTTTGACCCTTAGCCTGGATCGCAGGACAGCCAGGAGTAACGGGTTGGACGATCTGAGAGATCTGGGTTTTGGACATTGACATTTTCAGTGTATAACAAACATTAAATGTCAGTTGGCACGGCCCCCAGTCAGGTGAAGCAGGCTGATGTCTGACTAGGAAGCTAAGCAATGTACTACTATGGAGGGGTCAGCAACAAAATGTATTTTGGCCACTTAAAAAAAAGTCCCACATAAAAAGAAAAATATCAGCATAAGTCTAGGCTTTACTGGGAGTATTTCAGTACTCTACTTTAAATTCATAAAGTGATTTCCAATAGGAAAATTAAGCCATTATATTGATCTCTTCAAAACCAGACTCCATAGAGAAAAACTGAATTTTTTTTTCTCTTGCTGAACGTAGGAGCTGCAGGTCTACCGCTGCCTGATCAGTTAGTTAGTTTGTGTGATTTTGGTGTTAAGTGTCGTTCAGATCTCCCAAAGTCACATAATAACACAAACTAACTAACTGATCATCGCAGCAGCAGACCTGCAGCTCCTGTGTTCAGCAAGCTAAAACTACTGTTTTTCTAAATGGAGTCTGGTGGCTTTGACAAGCGCAAAGGGGGGGAAATTAAGCAGATAACTGCTTCCTTGTCCAAATAAGCTGTCAGACAGAGAAAGCGGTGACAATACTCTGAACATAGAGTACACTTCAACTGATACTGATTTTCTTTTCTTTGGTGGGAGTTTTTCTTGGTGGCTTAAGTATAATTTGTCTTGCTTAACTTTGGCTTTGGACCCCAGCCTGCTTCTCCGAACTGGGGGCTTGCCGACAGACATCTACTGTTTATAATTTACTTTTTATTGACAAGTACCCCATACAACCCCACTGAACAACATCTGACCCATCCCTGTGTCGCAATCTACGTATTAACAGCCAAAGTTGATCGTATAGAAGAGTAATTCATTAGCCAGCTCTCTCTTGATAGTTTTCCCAAACTGATAGTCACCTGCCCAGATCAACATTGAAAGAGATATTGATCTCTATGGACAGTGGTGGGTGATGTGCCTGAAAGCCACACTTGAGTAAAAATACAGATTTCTTACCAGAAAATGACTATAGTAGAGGTTAAAGGTGCCTAGAATATTACTTGAGAAGAAGTCCTTAAGTATCTGATATTTACTGTATGTACTTAAGTAATGAAAGTAAAAATACAAGGATGTACCGCTTTTTAAAAAAAAAAAAACAGGGGTCACAATTTTGAAAATTATGAGGTTAATTTCTTTGTAAAATGGAGCTTACATTACACCTTAAGAAAATACGTTTTTTTTCACAACTTAAAGGATTTAAAGAACAAAATCTTTTTTTTCTTTCCTCCCATTCCTTCATTCATCCTTCCTCCCTTCCTTCCCTATTTTGTAGTAAGTAACTAAGATGCTTAGGGGAAATGTAAAAGTGAAAGTCGGCAGAAATATAAAAACTCTTTGAGCCCTTAAGTACTTTAGGGATCTATTATTACTGTATTATATTACAACACTGTCATAATTTCCTGGACAGTGTCTTTTATGTTTATCTGCAGTGGAGGGATATTAAAACAAAAAGGACATTTTAAACTAAAAAGTCTGTAACTCTGGAAGATAGCAGAATGACTAGACAATCTTCTCTTTGATTTGTTTATATTTAATGGTTTTTGGGTTAATATCAAACAAAAAGCTTGTGTAGTATTTATTTTCTGTCGAAGTCGGAAGTAGTGTGGATGTAATTAGTACACTGGTATTGCTCTCCAGGGTTGGGACCTTATTTTTGGCTCCCTTTGAGAAGGCGCCATATATTTAGACTGAAGGGAATTAATTTAGTGTCTCTGTAGATGCAACCAGCAGGAGTCCTGCTGTCTTGCAAATGGGACTCCTGGGATGTTGATAATGATGATGATTTAATGTGTGTAGCAGCAGGCTACATGCAGGTGACACATGCATTTGACTCGTCCTATGCTTAGGGACAGTTGATAGTTCAGACAATATTTACTACAAAAAAGTGCTGCCTGTGAAAGGTAAAACAAAATCACAACTACTCACATTTATTTCATTTCATGTTTGCTTACTTCAGAGAAATACTTTTTGAAGTTTGCATTTTGTTGACTGAAGCAGGGAAATTAAACTTGAATCATTTCAAAAGCACATTTTTGTAAAAGTATCCTCTTAGCCATAAAATATCTGTAAAATATAAAAATAAGAAAAGATGCAACAGCACACCTGTCCCCGCATGAGTCGGTTTTTAAGTGCACATTGGCTCACTATTGAGGGTTCAGGGCTGACATATGTTGTACCGTCAAGTCCCCTTAGGCCTAATCAGGAGCACCTCACACCAGACAATGTCAGCTGGGATCAATCAGGTATAGACTGACGTCTCCCACAGGTGGAAACTCCCTGTTCCTCAAGACAAATGTCTCTCTTATCCGATCTTCTCTGATATCTGTGTTTTAAAATGTTTCACTTTTCCCATTGCTACTTCTCTTTATCCTTTACATTGTGATGTTTTTGTGTGTTTTTAGGCACTGATGCACTATGCTGGGAGCAGGAACTCCATGGAGCATGGTCTGCCTCTTCTGGAGGTCTACTGTCTGTCCATAAACTGTTTTGCTGCGGCCCGATCACACCTCACTGCAGAGTCAGACAGAGTGGCCCTTGTGTTGAAGAGACTAGCTCTGTGAGTACTGAAACAAAAACATGGGAGTGCATCTTATGTGCACACTTGGTTTGTGGTGTAGAATGCTTTAATTGTTCACTCTATGGTACTGAGGTGAAAAGGTCAGCTTCTTCAATTATTTATTTTAATGGCCTGTCTACTCAGGATGCAATTATAGGTTTGCCTTTTGTAGCCGTATTTCTGGCATTTGCGTTGGACATTGTACTCAGTCTGTACAGTAGATGACTGAAATATCAGTCTGTACTGTTCTGAGAATGTCAGGTTTCTTCAAACTATCCACCAAATCAAGTTTCTGAATAAAAAATAAACACTCGTCATATATGACATGAATGTGTTAAAGCTCGCCTGTGTTTCCTTTTAAATCTGTAACATTACATTTTTTTATCAACAATAATAATTCAAATTGAGCTAACTCGGTTTCTAAAAAAACAAAAAAAACAAAGGACACAAGCATGCACTGGATGATAGTAATGGATTGATAGTTTGGGTTAGGGGTAATCCTTATTGTGCATAAAGGGAAACTTCAGTCTATTTCAACCTGGACCTAAGTCTAAGTGAGTAATGTGATTAACAATGTTTAAAAATGGTCTAGTTTTGAGTAAGACTGCTGCAGCTGGCAGCCACGAAACAGGCTACAATGTAACCATTCAGGGCATGTTCAAACACTAAATTTATGTCCACCAAAAGTGCTTGTTTTTGCCACAGACAGGCTCAGTTTGTTTATAATGGCCGTATTAACGTACCCAAGTTCCAAGGCCATTTTGTCTGCAAGGTGTCTCAGTTTTGACTTTTATTCCAGTTTCTTTTTTTGAAGATCCAAAGTACTCGCATGAGGCAGGGAAAAGCTTAAATTAGGTGGTATTTTTGGAGGTGGGGTTTTGAGATTACAAAAAAAAAGTC
This sequence comes from Plectropomus leopardus, assembly GCF_026936395.1. NCBI lineage: Eukaryota > Metazoa > Chordata > Actinopteri > Perciformes > Serranidae > Plectropomus > Plectropomus leopardus. The sequence goes on along the minus strand of NC_142189.1, from coordinate 15,869,803 downwards.
CCTCCAAAGTCTGGTCCACTACCGACTTGATGTCCTATTCCTTTGTGTTTTATTATTCGTTATTTCACATCATAACAGAACATAACACGGAAAAAACCTGCGTAAACTTCCCGTCCTCTTAAGTGTCTGACAGAAATGGACCTTTTTGTGAAGAAGTGAGATCTTTTTTATTTAAACATAAACAGCCTCAAAATCCCTGTTGCCAAAGCCGTCAGACTCCACTACAAAACAAACAATTTAGTGTGTATAGAGCCAGCATATTTTCACATTTAACTGAATGAATGAAGGGTTTATTTTGACCAAACCAGGGTTGGTGATTGTTAAAACAGTGGAAAGAGGAACTTAGTCGTTTTTTTATGAGTTCTATTTTGTGTCTATAGACTTTGAGTGAAGTGTGTTTTATGCTGATAAAATTACTGTTTATTCAAATGGAGTCTGGTGAGTTTAGCAATAGTGATTTTGGGGCTGTGTCTGGTTTAAAAAAAAAAAAAAAAATGGATTTTGATCTTTCACAAAAATGTCTACCTCTGTAGGGCTGCTTTCCATAATGTCAGTTACTTAGATTAACAGTCTGACCTGTCAGTGGCAAAAACAAGCATTTTTAGTGGACGTAAATCAACAGTGCGAACATACCCCAAATGGTTACATTGCAGCCTGTTTCGCCAGCCTGCAGCCTACTAGCTCAATACTCTTTAATTCTTGTTCCCATCAGTTACTTAGACACAAAAACATGAAAAATAGGGGCCACGTTGAAAATACTGAATGTACCCTTTAAAGACGCATTAAAGGGTACTTGCTGCAAAAGACAGCCTGTCTGACAGAATTTAATGAACATTTACTGACATGACTTAAATTAGGTCGGCTAGCCAGAGATTCATTATGTCCTTTGGTTAATTGCCAAGCCCACACACTGCGGGTACGACCACACTGTATCTGAAAACGTCCTTACGTGAAGAATAGAGGTTGTTTCAGTGTTATAGCTCAATACTAAGTCTTACAGGGAGGATCTTTTAATATTTGCCTTATTGTAGTTAAATTTAACTACTGGCTGATGTAAAAGGTGTATGTGATAAAACCTCAAAAACATGTCACAGCTGTTCATTTTCAGACAAGCCTTTTTGACATGTTTAATGTATGAATATGTAAAGCTGACTCTTCTAAAACATTAATACAGAGAAACAGAGTACTTTCTTGTGCCATCAGAAATTTAGGTCGTTTCACAGACTGTAGCTGAGATTAATATGTCCAGACTTCATACTTGCAGCGCCTCTGTTTTCTCGGTTTTTCTTTTTTTTTTTTTTTGGGATAAGAATAGAACTGTCCGGAATGATCACAATTAACAGAAATCATCTTAATCTTGTTTTTATTTCTTGCAGGAGCTGTTTTGAACTGTTGCTGTCAGTGCCTGACAATGAAATCCCATTTGAAGCCTGGGTTCAGTTCCACCACTCTGTTCAGGTACAAGACCTTATTTCAAAACACAGTTTGCAGATAGTTTGCACCTTTAAATCATACAGAATAGTGGGGGAAAGAAAAGGCCATTGTGCTTGTTCGTGCCTCAGCAGGTGTTATCAAAAGTCCTCTGATAGGAGGCTCCAAGAGAAAAAAAAGCCCTGTGCTAGTGTAGATGTTAGGTTTCTGTTTGCCCCGTGTTTAGTTTAAAGCTGTGGTATTTATGACCTTTAACTCATCAATGGTAGAGGGTAACTTACAAACAAATAAAACTGTGATAAACAATTGTAAAAAGAGTCATGCAAACTTGTGACTATACTGGCATACAGACAACAGGTTCGTACAAGGTACTTGAGGTGCTTGGAGTACTTGAATTTGACACTCAGAAATGTTAGTCCTGGAATACATGGAAAATCAGACATTTTTGAACTTGGTCCTTCAAAAAGTACTTGCATGTAATCAAGAGGAGGACAGAATGATAAAGTATTTATGAAATGTATTTGATAAAAGTTTTAAACCAGGAAGCAAAGAACGGCTGTGGTCACACATTTTTGCTGATGCCTAATGAGCACCAATGGCTTGTTTAAGCCAGTAAATAATCAGCACCTGGATGTTTCATGAGCCTACAATACACTCACTCATCGCATACACTCGTCAGCTGTCTGTGTGATTTTTCAGGTTACTGGTTCCTGGTCAGTTGGCCGTAAATCGGCAGGTGTTTGTGACTGACTGTTGATGGTAGATGTGTTGAATGGATTTTGTGAGTTTATTGGTTGCAGGGAGGTGGGGGGCTGCTTCACTCTGTTCTGCACTCTGTATATTTTCTTGCTTTCTTTGTTGCTTTTTTTTGCCAATCACATGCTTTAATAATTTCACTAGCTAATCCATAATAATTTGATTTTAGGCCCTGGTAGCAGGTTTCACTCTATTTACAAATTTGCACAGTTTTTCCTGCAACAGTGCTTGAAAAAGTACTTGAAAGTCCTTGAATTTGACTTCCTCCTGTCTGTCTGCACGGACCCTGAGGCGACTAATTGATATAGGCTTTAAAAAGTAGTAATTTTCTTTGCTGTTAGATTGTTCCCTGCTTAGTCACTGTAACAAAAAAGCCCAGTGTATAGTATTTGCCTGAATAAATTGCAATGGTGACATTGTTTGATGTTAATCTGTTTTTAAAAAAAGGGAAAATGTTACATGTTTGGCAGCGGAGTTGACAACAAAGGAAAAGTAATTTAAAAACTGGGCAGCTGGAGCTGAGCTGTGATTGATTTTTATTGTGGTCTTCAAAAGACTAATGTTTTGCTTTGTTTAAAGTAAATGAATTGGGTCCACAAATTTAAGTCCACTTCCACTCAAAAATGTGATTTTCTTTTGTTTATGTACCCTAAAATGTCTGACCTTGACAAAAATGACATGTACGAGTTTCCTCTGCTGAAGGGTTCCTAAAACCTAAAACCCTTTAGCACAAAGTGGACATTTCAGAGAGTGAAAGTTTGCATGAGTAAAGTGAAAGTTTTAACAGCAAGACAAGACCAAACAGGCCAGTCTGCACCGACGCAAAGAAAACACTGGAGAATACTCTCCTAAAGGGACAGAGCAGTGTCCTTGAGACAGAGACATGGCCAGAAAGATTAAAGATAGGCTTGTCATTTTATACTCTGCTTTGTCAAATAAATAAATAACAATAAAAGGCTAAGAAACAAAGATTAGGGAACCGTTTGGATGCAGGTATTTTTTAAATAACTTTGAAGAAGCCTTCTTAAAGTGTGAAGTGTGCAGCTGTATTATCTTGGAAGTTAGAAGTACAGGATCAGGACTCTGTATTGCCAGACATTAAATATTAAATTACTTGGATTGAAGGCAAAAAACATGATTGGGACACCCTTAAAGCTAACAAACAACAAAAATATCTTAATTCTAGTCAGGAGAATGTCACACTCTGTACAGATGGTTTAAAATGTGTTTAAGCTGATTATGTAAACAAATGAAATAGACAAAAACAAAATCTCAATGTGGTCAGTACTTTCTGTCCATGTTTTACTCCCACAGTATTAATTTCTGCTATTTTTTTAGCAGATAGTTAGTGATTAAAACTATCAGACTAAAAATGACTTCATGAGCATGTTATATGCATCACAGTGTTAACTTACACATTAGCGGCCGGTCTCATCTTCTTCTTTCACTGCTACTGCGACTACTTCTCCTCCTTCTTCTTTTTCTGGTTAATAGCAGGTGGCAACTGATTACCGCCCCCCTCTATGGGCGTATGGGTGGTTTAACTGTATAAGGATTAATCAAATATTTATTATATCTTATATCAAGAAAAATTGTACTGAAATAATTATCATTATCATTTCATCATTGTCATTCTATTTAAATCTAACTTTTTGCGTGTTTATCTATTGCAGAATGCCCATGATACCTTGTTACAGTACGGAAGCACAGACCTTCAAGCTTTACTGCAGATCACAGGAGAAGGAGGAGCGTGGAACAACCCTGTCCTTACATCGCTCCTCACCGGCCAGCCCACCAACACAGAAGAAGGTCAGAATCTAGCCGACTTATAAACGCTATTTCCATTGGACATGAAAGCTCAGGTTTTAGTGTTTATCTCACGTTTTCGTGGTAGTTTGCTCAGCAGATCTTTTTTGCATTCTGTCGTCAGTTGATGCATACATCAGCTTGGAGGGCGAGGGCTTCATGGAGATGCGAGTGAAGCACCTAGAGAAGATGGGTGAAGTGGCCAAGGCAGTGGTGCTGGCCAAAGCGTGCACTGAATGCAGCTTTATCTCCAATCAAGCTACATTTCGTCAAACCTATGTCTCCCTGCTTTGTCACCTGCTGCCCAGTGAAGAGGCCATCATGGAGGTATGACGACACTTTGTCATTTTTGCACTAGACTTTTGGTTGCTGTTATCACACCGTTTGAGCACAGAATTTTTGTCAGTGAAATGTTTTACAACAGCGATGGTTCTCCCGTACTTCAGTAGGTAGCATCGACAACAGTGTGACAAAGTATGTAAGTGACAAGTGGCCAAACCAGCCCGTAAAACACAAAGCACTAAATTCTGTGTCTCTCAGTCACTGAGATGATTCTGATTATCGTAGAGTCTGCTACAAAAACAGGTGTCTAAGAATAGACTTAAAAAGTGTTTTCCAACCAGGGGTATTTGGACTTATGCAGTTGCCAGGGGGTACTTGATTGCAGAAAAGTTCAAATGATTTGAAAATATAAAAATCACCATTTGATTAAAAAAAAAAAAAAGATTATTGAGTTAGCTGTAAAACCTTCTAAACATTTGTCTGTTTTGGGTTTGTGGGTGAGGAGGATGTATCGCATCCAGATAATCCTTTCCATCATTGCATCACCTGGTACGGCCGTTATTTTGACGATATATTCTTCATTTTTGATGGAACCGAGACTGAACTGCTGGATTTTCATAAATATTTGAACTCCATTAACAGCAATATGAAGTTATCTATTGATTACTCCCAGCACAACATCAATTCTTTGGACCTCACTATTTTTAAGGGCACTGAGGGCCAGCTACATACCACGCTTTTTAGAAAAAGCACTGCACCCATCACCATCCTCAGAGCAGATTCTTTCCACCCTCACCATCTTAAAGAAAACGTCCCATATGGCCAATTTCAACGTCTTGGACGTATTTGTGATATTGAGATGGATTTTGTTGAGCAGGCCCGGGCTATGTCAAATTGCTCTCTTAACAGAGCTTACAAACTAAGGGTTTTAAAGCAGGCTTTTAATAGAGCACAGTCCCTTGAGCGTCGCTCACTTCTACAGAAGAACACCAGTCATCAGCCTTCACATCAGCCTCTTCCATGTTTTGTCTCCACAAACAGCACGCATGCTTAACAGATCAAACATATCATTAAAAATAACTGGGCCATTATTAAGACTGATTGGATGTTAAGTAAAGTTCCTCCTGAACCTCCTGTTATTTCCTTCAGGCGCGCCCCCACTCTTAGGGACAAACTTATGCACTCGCATCTTCCAGCAGATAAAGAGCATACTTGGCTGGCCAAACCATCTGACACTCTTAAGTGTATGCATTGCCCTCACTGTAGTAATGTTGTGCAGACAAAAGAGTTTACTGATGGTCATACAGATAAGACTTATAAACAGGTTGATTTCATTAATTGAAACACAACTTTTGTCATATACCGCCTTACCTGCCCGTGTTTAGAGGGTTTTTTCTATGTAGGCCGCACTAAAAGAAGTCTTAGGGATCGCCTCGCTGAGCATAAATATTCTATCAGGACTAAAAGCTGTGATTACCCCATAGCTAGACATTTTTATGAACTTCATAACTCTAATGACACTCTGTTGCGCATCGAGGGCATTGAAAACATTAAGCATTTGGTCAGAGGGGAGAACAGAATACAAAAACTTAATCAAATGGAGTCTTTTTGGATCCATCAGCTGGATGCGTGTAGTAATCCTGCCCTTAATGATATTGGTTTTTCATGTTTCCTGTAATTTGTCTATGGACAGCTGGTGGCTTGATGGATGTATGGTCAGTGTGATATATGTGTATATATTATTCACTCAGCTTTTACCTGTCTATCATGTGACTACGTGGTCCTGCCACTATATAGGCGGGGCTACATCAACAATGCAGATGTTTTTGAAGCTCTGACAAAGGCTGGTGTTTGGTCGAAACATGTTGGCTTTTTTAAGGATTTAGCCACTATAATAAAGGCTTTTTAATGTAATTCCTCTTCGTTTTTCACGTTCTCATACTCTTGGAGTGCTTGGATTTTCCTCTCGTCTTATCCTGTTGGATCCTGTCTTTCATGAGCACCCGATACTATTTCGTGACCTACATTTGATTGTGATCCACAGAGCTTTGCCCATTGTTATCCAAACACATATCTCTTGTGCATTTTAAATGACTGATGTGAATAGGTAGTTGACCAAAGTCTGATATGATTGGATGAACTTTTGTAAACAGCCCTGAGTGCAGGATGAGTCATCAAACATTTGCAACCGTATTTACTCGTTTAATAGAAAGAGAAAAGACAGGACATTTTGATGTATTATTATGTTGTTATATTATTATGATGATGTAATATTTTTTAAAACATATTTAGGATATAACAAGAATTAATCATTAGCACGGGGAAACAGGATTTAAATAGGGAAAATGTGTTTTTCATTTCACTGGGTCTTTAAAATGTGGTCAGATTTATGTGGATACATTGCTCTCTAGTGATTGATTTGGGAAAATAGAATCCTCATCCCCCAATGAAATCAGTTAGACTGCAAGTGTCAGCCTGAAGACGGAAATGGAGTTTAACCAGTTCATATTTCTTACTGATCACAGGCAAACTACATGTTGCAAAGTTATGACTGAATGGTTCCAATGGATAACTGAACTAGTTTATTTCGTCATTTACAACAGCAAGTTTAGAGTTTAAACGTTTGAAATTACAAGTTTCTGCTCAACACACTGTTGCTATATGAATAGACACATGGTAGTGACAGGAAGTTTTGAGGGTCACAGCAGGCTGCGGTATCTCAGAGCTCTCCGTTCAAGTCCAGATACAGCATCTATTGTCAGCATTCAGTAACACATAAGCTGACTCAAACAAGAACACACACACACACACACACACACAAACACACAAACACACGCACACCAGAAGAGCAGTTCATTTCCTCTTGGTAATATAAATTTTATATTATTAAAGCAATGAATAAAAATGCGACCTATTTGCAAGTCAAACCTTTTCTATAATAAATATAAAAGAGGTGTCTATTTATAAAGTTTATTTGCAATGTCTCCAAAAATAGAGCCCCAAATTCTCATGCAAATTGAGCCTTCTGGCATTCAGTTTGAGAGCTCAAAAAACTTTAAAGAGTTTGAAAAGGCTTCAGAGATCTTAAGATTGGGGCACCGAATAGATTTGGTCACATCACTGGGTTTTCCAATCATAAGAAAAGTGAGGTGTCACTCACTTGGGAAATGATGTGTGCATTTATTTACTTGTTTTTTATTAAACCACAGATACTTGTTTTGCAGGTGTACACTCTGAAGTCCTCCTTATACTCACCGACATGTTTCTCATTGTTTAGTCCTGCGTCTGTACAGCCGTCTGTTCCGACTCCCCCACCTTTTATTGGTATGCTGTTAGTTGAAAACCTTGTGTGTCTGGTTTACAGTTAGTGTGTTTTCAGAGCAAGTGAAGGATCATGCACCCAACTGGAGGTCAACACAATTTTCTAATCTAAAAAGATCATCTGGAAACATCTGGAAATTCAGTACAATTATTAGTTGTCCCACTAAAATGAGGTGTAATGTGAAATTGTTTAATATAACTTTGAAGCAAATTCACATTTGTTTACATGCACTTAGCACACTGACGTTTTTTTAATGAGCTTCCACTCTCTAGTGGTACACATGAATTGTTTAAATCCGTATTATTGCTCACATCTTGTGTGTGCTGATTGTTCAGGCTGCTCTCCCCTGCAGGAACCCCCTAGGATCTCTCCGTTAAGTAACTTTGCTCGCTCTCCTCTGCATCGCTCACTCATCCTGTTTGTATTTTGTTATGGTCAGGAGGTGGAAGAGGGATAGACAAAATTCACAGAGTCAAGGTGATGAATGCAGGCAAAGGGGATCTCATGCACACTGCAGGTTCAAGTTGAACCATGTCAGTCTTTTGCTGTTATGTGCAAGTGATAGATAAGTCCTTTTCGTGATGCATATAATGGACAACAGTTAAATAATTTATGTTAAATGTTTCATATGTGTTATTTTGATGTGTAGTATTTTTAGTGCTTGAACACATTGTTTCTTGTGTTGACTTCCTTTGCTCAGTTCGGCTTTGAAAACCCACAAATCACTAATGATGTTCTGATACTCCCAAGACTAGTGTGAAACACTTTTACACAGTATTTTAAGAATTTGGTAAAAAAAAAAAACAGCTTTTGCAAAATAAAAAAAAAAGCTTATTTTTTTCTTTGGATATTATCCTGTCTTTTTTAACATTATGAAGGAGCCTAAATAGTGTTAATTGGCATACAGTCATTCTGTACTGTATTTTGCAACTAAGGTTGCAGAGGTATACCACTTTAATTTAACTCATAATGAAAGTTATCACACCCTGCACATTTGCTTATCTATGATAATAAAAAAATATGCAATTGGACAGAGAATTTCACCTTTATTTTAATTACTTTCAAGTGAGAGCCTTTTTACAGATACCAGATAAATGGTTTCATGTCTTAATTATAGCGACAAAACATTTGTTCAAACAAAACTAACCCTTCAGTTTTCATTCCTTTAAAGGCTATTATGACTGGCAATAACAACAATTCTGTAATACTGTGAAACCACAGTATATTCTGAAATGGTTGGTGTTGCAACGACATTTGCAACTAACCCTGAGAGTTATGTATGGAATTTCTGAATATGCAACATTTTTGATTGATTTTTAACATGCTTAATATTGCTTGCTGCATGCTTAATTTATTTGTCATTGTTCCAAAAATTGGCCTAGACAATATTTCTCTGAGGGTCAGTGACAGTAGAATCTGTGCTAGCTCAGACACTTTGACAGACCATCACAAAAGGGCGGAGCTCTGCGAAGGATCAATTAAAATGTTAACTTAAGCACAGTCGCTCCCTTGATGTTGAGAAGTGAAATATTGCTGGTTGATAATGCCTGGAGGGAATGTTATGTGTTGTGTTGTTTTTTTTCCATAGTCAACACTGTGTTTTTTCCCTGAACAGATATCCAGACTTGACTGTAAGGATGTTCTGGAGATCACGTGTAATTTGGAGACTGAGGGGGAGGAGAACACCGCCTTCATCTTGTGCACAACTTTCCTAACGCAGCAGCTCCAGCAGCAGAGCACTTACTGCTCGTGGTGAGTAGTCCCTGTTTGGGGCCAAGAGGTTAGGTGCACTGTATGTATTGTAAATTATGTATTTATGTCAAATCGAAACATGGAAGATCTCTGATCAAATAAGTTTTTTTTTTGTTTTTTTTTTGGTTATTGTTGTGGTCGTCAGAGATCATTCAGGTGTGAGTATACTTTAGAGAGAGAAAATGTGAATGTTCTTGTCTTTTTTACCCAAAGGGAGTTGACTCTGTTGTGGAGTAAACTTCAGAGGAGGATCGACCCCTCGTTGATGTCTCTTCTGGAACGATGCCTTCAGCTAGGTGCCATTGCCAAAACCATCCACCATTTGCTTTGCCTGGTCCGGGTCATTCAGACAGAGGTGAGTCCAGCAGTCATACTATCCATTTTTATGCTGGATGTTTGTTGGTGCTTTGGTTACTGTATATAAATAGTATATGGACTTGTAGTTGTGTAGCATCTGTCCAGTCTTACAATCACTCAAAGTATTTTAACACTACGTCTCACATTCACCCATTCACACACACATTCATACACCAGTTGCTAGTACATCTGTACAAGGTGCCAGTGGATGACTCGCTGTACCTTCTCAGCCACAGCCGCTCCCACCACCGCTACTGACGTTTCAACCACTGACTTCTAGTTACTAAGGAGCTACAAAACTAAACTCAGTAACTAAGCACTTTCTAAGCAAGTTACCTGTTTGCATTTCCATTCCATCACAAAAACCACAAAAAATATGCTAATTAGCTCGCTTACAGATGAAAACAAGTGCAAATTTGCATTCGCTGCAGCCACGTATGCAAATGCATCCACGTTGCCCCTTTTTACCAGTTTACATGTGTAAACAGTGGTGTAAACAGTGGCTCTTAAAAGGTGGGAAAATTTCTGTGGGCCGATCAACTAAGTGATCGACCAGCCAACCAATAGAGCGGGCTATCGAGCTGCTGGTCCCAGCCAATAAAAAAAGGCCATTGAAGGACATTTCCTTAAAAGGAAACAACAAAAGAGTCTCTGATGTTTGATGTTTGTTATGGTATAATGATAATGGAGACATAACAAGGTGGAAAAGAAGAGTGAAAGCAGATCGTCTTCAAAATAGACCATTTTCTTTTTGGACTAGGTGGATATTGTGAAACTGTATTTAACTTTGTTTTTAACGTCGGTAAACATTACAAGGAAAACTTATCCTTGTTTTAATGTATTAATTAACTTTGCACTTTGTATTTCAGAGACATTTCACGTACATCGTTTCAGAACTTGATGAATATTAAACAGTATGTGATTTAAAAAAAAAAAAAAAAGTCCCCATGATTATTTGAAGGTAATAATACTAATAATATATCTCTCTATTTTCAGACGGAGGAAGTCGGAGTACCTGCTTCAGTAGAACTTTGTGTCAAAGCCCTTCAACTTCCAAAGCAGGATGACTCAGAAACAAGGATCTCTGTCTGTAAGACAGTGTCCTGCCTTCTTCCAGGGGACCTCGAAGTGTTGCGTGCCTGCCTTCTCACTGAGTTCCTGCTTGGCCCCAGCCAGGAGGTTTTTGGATCCCTACAGGAACTTTATTTACGCCCAGACCAAAAGCATGACCAGGAAGACGAAGTCATTCCCAACTCACTACGCTGCGAGTTGCTACTAGCTCTGAAAGCATATTGGCCTTTTGACCCTGAATTCTGGGACTGGAAAACTCTAAAGTATCACTGCATCTCCCTTCTGGGGTTGATACCGGAGTCAGAGGGGGAAGAGGAGGAGGCAGTAGACAAACGAGAGAAGGGTAAACAACATGAGCCCCTGGGAATCACAGTGAAAGTAGAATCTGAGTTTGAAAAGAGAATAAATGGAGGTCTTGATGATCATGAGCAGCAAGATAAAAAGCCGTTTTCTAACTTGACAGAAATCCAAGAAGAATCAGACGCTAAGAAACACACGTTCTGCTGTCTGATTTGTAAAAGGTCGGTCACTGACACCCAAATCATTCACCACTCCAAAAGACATGGAGAGGACAACAGCCACCCCTGCCCCGTGTGCTTGGCAAAGTTTAGTAGCAGAAAGGAGCTCGTTCCTCACATAAAAGAACACGTGCAGAGAGAAACGCGTGACAAAAACAACATAAAGAAAGAGGAGGGGCCAAAAGAGGCGGATGAGGACGATGACATTGAACCAGGTGAGATCACCATCGACCCCTCTTTAATGCTGTATTACAAATCCACACACGATCCAGACGTGCTGCACCATATTGTGCAACAAGCCAAAACCGTGAAGGAGAAGAATGCGGACGATGACGAGCACGTAACATTCGAATACATTGACCAACACTTCACTTTGCAGAACAGGGATGAGTATCCATGTCCAGGAACCGGGTGCACTCGGATTTTCAAACATTCAAAGTACTTATATGTCCACTTAAAGTCGGAGCACAAAGGTGACGAGAATGTGAAACATTTTCATCAGATGAGAGACAAGCGTGAGAAGTGTGTTTTCTGTAGACGCCATTTCGTCTCTGCACACCATCACCGCAAACACCGAAGAGTGCACTATGGTGATCGGCCTTACGCGTGTATGGTTATGGGCTGTGGCGCTACGTTTTGCACTTCCAATGAACTTGTCACGCACAAACAGACCCATGGCTATCACCTCAACTACCAGTGTGAGCTCAAAGGCTGTTACGTCACTTACTCCGACTTGGGACAAATCTATCACCATGAAGCGCAGCATTTCAGAGATGCAGCGTTTACCTGCTCTAGCGGCGAATGTAGAAAATACTATTTATCCAAAAAAGAATTCATAAAGCATTTATCCACGCACAATATCACCTTCTCTGAAGAGGACTTTGAGGCTCAGAGGAAGGCAAAGCGGAAACTTTTTAAGACGGTCATTGAAGCACCACCCCGCCTTATTAAACCAGTTATTACAGAAGAGACTGTAAATGGGGATGTTCTGAACACTGCCTCAGTAAGTTGTGCCTCCTCTGTTCAAACGTCTGATAGCAAGGAGCCCAAAGCTACAATTACCTCGGTGGCCGTGTGTTTCGATGGAAGTAAGTTCACCTGCGGTTTTGAGAAGTGTGGCATGACTTTCTCCAGAGCGAGAGATGTCCAGAGGCATCTGAAATGTGCCCACCCAGAACACCTTAAACTGGAGAACAAAGAACACAAACATGACAAAGATCGGGGCTCAAAGTCCAAAGGGATAAAGACTGAAACTGAGCCTGACGCTGAGGAAAAGGGACAAAACGAGCTCTCAACATTTCAACCTGTAGAGGCTTGTAAAGAAAGAAAAGTAGCCTCTTTTCCCCAAAACAATGACACAAGCTCTTCAAGCCCTCAAACAAAAGGGGATGCTCTAAATGAAATTCTTATTGGGCTCAGTAAACTGGACCTGAATTCTTCATCGCCTCACGATGAGGCAGGCGAGCCCCCTCAGCCCAACCCAGAGCCTAATGCTTCCCTAATAGCTCTTCATCAGGCCATCATGGCAAAGCCTCCTGTCGTGCTGCTTCAGAAGCGGCCTGAGGAAAAGCTAAAAATCAAAACCGAATCTTTATCAGCCGATGAAGAAAGCAGCGGTGAGTCATTAGCTACTGCTAAGCCGTATGTCTGTGAGGTAAAAACGTGCGGCTTTAGGACTGCTCAGAGTTACAGCTTATTGCGACACTACAACACCAAACACGGTCGTACCATTGAACAGGCGAAAAGGTTGACGTCTTTGAAAACAACATCTTTCAAGCCTTACGTGTGCCAGCTTTGTTCAAAGAGTCACAGAGAAAAGCACGTGTTGAAGGCCCACTATATTCACTTTCACAACCTGAATGAGAATTTAGTGGAGAAAATAAGCTGCGCGTCGGTACGGTTCGAGGGAAACAAAGACGCTTTAAAGCACACAGCTCAGCACCCGGCAAACCACGCCGTAAAAGTGTGGAAGAAAGAGGTCCCCAAAGTGCAACGCCAACCGGAGAAAAAAAACTCAACAGTGGTGAGCGAAAACGGAAAAAAGTTTGACAATCATTCTCCATCTGAAGAGGAAGGAGAGGACGGAGCAGAGAGCAAAGAGGAAGACAACAAGCAGGAGGAAGAGGGTGAAGCTCGGACCACACAACAGGTCAGAACTACAAGACGTTTGGTCGCCAAAAGTAATCTCTGCTATATCTTGGATAAATTCAGTAAGCCCTTTCATTGTGTAGCAAAAAACTGTGATGCAGCTTTTTCCACGCAGGGCGGCCTCGTGCGCCACCTGCAGTTAGTACATCACTACAATCGCTCTCAGCTCTTGTTGGAAAAAGATTTTGATGGACATGACAGTCCAGAAGTCAGAAAAGAGCCCGCCAAGAAAAGGCCACTAGCAAACTCGGATGAACCCCAGCCCCAATACAAGTGTCACTTTGCCAACTGTCATGCTTCGTACCACCTTAAAAGCAGCCTGGTCCGTCACACTCGTGACGTCCACTCGCAGCCGCCAGGGCTGATAAGGTGCAAGTTTGAAGGCTGTGCCAGAGTGTTCACCCACGATGATGCACTTAAAAAACATACACTTTATAGTCACTGTGAGTACTACGATTCACTGGTGGTACGTCTGCAGAGCACTCACAAAAAGTCCATTTCTGGATGCCAAAAGAAGCTTATCGTTGCACCGCAGAGTCCTCAGAAAGAAGAACCTGGTTCAACCACGACGACAGAGAACGAGAGCTCGAGCCCAAAGCCTGAAGCGACTGAGGAGCAGTCGGAGGAAGTGAGTGAGGAGGCTGCTGTGGAGAAGAAAGTCTCTGAAAAAAAAAAAGAAAAAAGAAATTATTTTAACCGTTTTGTCTTCAGATCACACGAAGAAGCACTACAGATGTGCCAAGACCGCTGCCTGCGCGTTGCCTACCCATGCATGGTTCAGGACTGTGACTCTGTCGTCACGTACATGGGGAGCTTGCACCGCCACTACCTGAGGGTTCACCGGATGCGTCAGAAAGACTTTGTCAAGAATGAAGATAAGCTGGTTTATACCGCTGAGCAGCTGGAGGAGCTGATTCAGAGGAAGTCGGCCAGACCAACACCTACAGGAGCGTGTTCCCCTAATGGCGTTCGCAAAATGGAGTATCAGACGGAGCCGGAAAACACAGAAGGGCAGCCCGCACCCATGAGCTTACACTCCATCAAGGTAGAAACACAGGAGGAAGATAATCACGATCCTCTGGGATTCCCAGAGGAGGAAGAGGAGGACCCGCCACCTGTTGAGAGAAATGGCGTCCTTGTTGGCGCAGATGAGGTGCTCTACGGGGAGGCGAGCACCGGCGCTCACACTGAAGACTCGTCTGCAGCGACACAGAACACTCAGAAACAGGAGGAGAGATTAAGTTTGGATCAAATCAAACCTCTTCTTCGCACCCTCACTGTTGACCTCTCGCCACCATGCTCACTGCGCTTTACTCCCGAGGAGGGCTTCCAAGACGTGTCAGGCATCAAGGACGGTGGTAAAATGGTGAACGGGTCAGCTGCGCTGCCAGCTCCTCCCGTTCGCCAGCCACTAAAACGTAAAAACGAACTGTCTGAACCGCCTGCAAACTTGAAAGACTCTCCGCCTCAGCCGTGCAGCCCTCCTCAACGCCCTTTTGACATCGCCGCCTACAAGCCGATGGGCTTTGAGTCCTCATTTCTGAGGTTCATACAAGAGTCAACGCCGAAAGACCCAAACGCGGCAGTGAAACGCCGGCGCAGTTGTTCGGTCAAAGAGAACAACCAGCTGGGAATCTCGCACACCCGCAACAGACGCACTCATTCCCCACTGCTGAAGCCCCACGCTATGACTGGAGACTTCACATCAGTCCAAAACTTGAAGTCCATCTTGGACAAAGCCCTGGCTGGGTGTGGGGACCTGGCTATCAAGCAGCTTCAGTACCTCAGACCTGTGGTGGTCCTGGGGAGACCAGTGTGCACCACCACCCTGCCTGACCTCTTCCCATCAGACACCAACAACAGCAAACTGCTTCTCGGAAGTTAGTTTAACTGAGCACCTTTTTAACATAGCTTCAGCAAATTACTTTGTATTTTCACAAGCTGTACCAGTATTTTTCTTTCTCCCAAAACTTATAGTATTACTTTTTTTTTGTTTGTTTTTGAAGTTGCCAAAATGAAGAAATTTAGAAATGAAATTAGCATTCAGATAAAAACAAGCTTAAGCAGTGCACATCAGAACCAAGGGGGGTTGTTTTTGTAGACATTATAATATTATGAAAGCATTCAGATAACACCTGTTCTGTTAACTCATGATCACGTCAAGTGTATATACTGTAGTTCTCTGAGATAAATGTACAGATTTTCAGATTGTTAGAAATGGTCAGTAGCTTATTGCAAGGCCTTCTCAGTTGTGTGAAAATGTGACTGAAAAAAAACATTTCCCTACTACAAAGCTCTTGAGGAATATGTTTGGTTATTTTTCACCTCAGTTTATATTAAATCAGTGTTGGGATGCAGTGGACAGACATTGGCAGACATGTATGTAACACTTTCTAAAGAAATAAATGTGGGAAAGAATATAAAGCCCTTTACTTTCTGAATGGTGCAAGAGACTTCTTTTTTTATACAAAGTCACAGTGAAATGTAATTTTAAGATCTGTTTTCTAAATTTAAAACACACCTAATTTGTTAATTAAGCATAATCTGTGTTGTAAATATGTAATTCCACTGCCTGGGATATAGTATTTAAGATTAATGGTACACAATGAGGTACTATCCTTAACATGTCTTAAGTTCAGTTATGTAAATTTAGGCCTTAAAAGTCATTAAAAATTCTTGAATTTGAATTTACGAGGTCTTATTTGCTGCAAACATTTTATCTAATTTTATTTACACATCTTTTCATTGCTTATTTTTAAAATGGTTCAAGTTTTCTGTGTGAAAGTCCATGTTTCTGATGTTATGTATCTGTGAAACTACCACTGAATCTAATACTGGCCTTTTTAATTTATACTTGCACTTATCTGTTGGCAAAATGTTGAGTCACTCTAATAATCACACTCCTACATAAAAACTACCTCTACACAGGACCACATTTATACTACTGACCTTTACACAAAAACAGTAAATGCTTGAATAAGAAAAGGATAATTTGTCCAAAGCTCAGCCTTAAATTTGGTTAAAAATAATCATGAAAAGTTCTTTAAACGCATTAAATTCAAGTGTCGGATACCTGTGTAAACCTTGGTGTCCTTTAAAAACATTTTTTTAAGTGACAGCCAATACTATTATTAGTGTAGTGTTCCTCAGTAGGTATTTTATTCTGGAGGGAATTGTTTTATTTTGTAGACGAGGTTGCATTACCAAACGGGTAAAGCTGCCAACTGCCTTGGGGCCTAGAAATGTTGCAATTAGTATTTGCAAACTTGTTTGATTGAACTTTTGTTTAGGAAAGGGTTAAAAACAGTAAACTGACATGAAAGTGGCTTTCAGGTAGATTTCTAGGTTTTAATGCCTCATCTGAAACAAATGTGCTGAATTCAAGTCTTTCACATAAAATTTGGATCCATGACATATTGCAGCACTCTGCACAGAGAGTGGGCAGCACCAGCAGCTATTTTTTTGTCCTGGGGGCCTTTAAACATCTTTATGTGACCGTGACTGATTGTAGTTAGATTTTACATCATCTGCAGTAGGGCTGCACACTCTGCAAAAAAAAAACTAACAAAAAACTATGAGTTGTCAGCGGGAATGATTACTTTTGCATTTTATTTTCACTGAAAAAAAAGTTTTAAAATGATAATGATTTTGCTGTGGTGCCAAACAAGCATGTGCAAGCATGCAATTTGGATAATGCACTTGGCCATATTGCAGTTTTGGTGATATTTCATTTAATTGCTCAGCCCTAATCTGCGATGTTTCTCCTAATTAAATAACAGTTGATTAACACTGAGACTAATCTCTGTGTTTTCCACATTTCCATTTTTTATAAAGAGGCTATTAGAAATGTTTTCTTTTTAAGAGTATTCCCTGGATTACCTTTGTACATTAGGTTGCTGTGTAAGCTATATGGTTCACGTGTGTTTTGCATGACTTGGGTGTGGCACAGCTTTTCCAGAGGTGTAAGGACCACAGCGCCCCTCAGAGGATTAGGTTTTTTGTCTGAGTAAAAGCTTTTGTCTTGTAGAACTGTTAAGTGTACGGAAGCTCTAAGCGGACGAGTTTTTTGGTTTTTTTTTACAAGTCGTTTTCTCGAGATAACGAGATAATATCTCGTTATCTCTATCAAATGCGTGCAGGTTCTCGCCCCTGCACGTACCAAAAAGCACCGGAGCAACAGTATAATAATCTAGTTATGATTACTGATGAATTTGGGTGACGTGTTCATGTAATAATCATCTTACCTTGCGCATTTGTCCGCGCTGAACACCGCACGGCACCTGCTGTCACATCATCCACCCGCCACTTCTTCTTCTGACGTTCATTCAATAAAGTAAAAAAACAAAAAAAAAAAACCAAAGTTCCTTTTCTCCAGATAACGAGATAATATCTTGTTAGAACGAGATAATATCTCGTTATATCGAGAAAACGGCTTGTAAAAAAAAAAAAAACACGTCCGCTTAGGGCTTCCGTAGGGGTTAAGAGTGATATTAGTCTAAACTGTTCCTCAGAACTTTATTTCATTTTTTTTTTCAAACAAATATAAGGACTTGAACAGTACACATTTTTTCAATACTTGCTCTACTTCTGCATTTACTCTTATCAAAACATCACCATATGTCTGTGTGGTTTCTCGGTTGTTATAGAAGTTCAGCTACTTTTAAGTGTATTGGAAGTACATAAAACTTTTAACGCTTATATTAAATTAATTCAACTCATTTTTTAAAAATCTATTTTAATATTTAGTGCTTGGTAATGCCTTCAAATTTTTGGGTTAAAACAAAGTAAAAGTCAGCTATGTTTTAAACAAAAACGTATGCAGTGTATCTGCAAACATGCCTGAATATTTGAAACCTGCATCCACCTCAGTTCTCTTTTGTTGCATTCAGATGCCTTTCACAAGCATGTAAACGATTGAAACTGGAACAAAACTGTTTGCTATATTTTGAAAACATGGGGAAAAGGCAATGAGCACTTTGGCAAGAAATCTCCCAGAAATTGTCAGAAATCAGTAAAAGGTGACAACAAAAATGACATGGAAGAGAGAAAAAAAATATTAGAAAGTCGTTCTTATATTCTTGGAAGAAATCAGGACAATTTGCTCAGGTTTCAAAGGGTTTACCCTTTAAAACCTGAGCAAATGCTACATTATTTCAAAAACATGGGAAGAAGGCAGTGAACAACTGACAAATGACCTAGAAATTAGCAAGAAATTATTAAAAAAAAAAAAACATGAAATGTTCAAAAATTATTTTCTATCTGATAATCATCACAAAAAAAACTGTAAAAGTTAAAAACAAACAAAAAACAGTAATAAAAAATACTTGGGGGAAAAAACCTGCTTAGAAATTAAAAGATTCTGTTAAATGATTGTAAATGTATAATTACGCTAATTAGAAAAGCAGTTCCCCAGAAATTTTTCAGTAGCTTTTTTAAAAAAAATAATTGTCTAAATCTACCAATTTCATGCAATTTCAGGATATTTCTTGCCCTTTTTCATTGCCTTTTTCCCATGCTTCTGAAAGTATTCAAAGCTATTTGTTCTGGGTACATAGAGGTAACTTACATTTTCGTTTGTTTGACTTAAACAGTTCCTCACAGCAGTAAATCAGCTGCGGAACGTTATAGCAGCCAGTATTTCCACAGGGGCAGAATTGGCTGCGGCACCTCGCCTTTGGATTCGCATCTCGCTTGAATGGAAAGAAATCAGCTGTGAAAGCCTCGACTTTGGGAATGGAAACTGGACGCGGAGCTTTCCGAGTTAACATTTTTTAGCCGGTGTCTGTCGATTTAACGCGGTAACATCGTTCCTTTTATCCAACTCTGAAGTTTGTCTGTTTGTGTGTTAAGTGGAAGCTAACTAGCTGCTAGCCTGAAACTACCAGTCAGGCTAGTTGACGTTAACGTTAGCAACAGAGCAAAAACACAGCAAAGATGGTTGAAAGTATTTTGGACCTGCCGGTGGAGAAGCAGATATTTTATGCTGTGTTGGTATTTTCGTGGACGGTGTATCTATGGGAGGCTTACCTTTCTTACAGACAGGTAAGTCCATCTTGTGTCAAAATTCCTGATTTGTAGCTAAATGTGTTTTTCAAGGAAACCTCGAAATAATTCATTAAAGAAGCTAATGCTAAAAAAAACTCGATGTGATTTTTTTCTTGCCAATTGACTTTTTTTTTAACCCTTCTGGTATAACAGTATTTACATAACAGTTGTTTACTCATGAACCTGCACAAATGTACACACTTTGTCTATACAAGATAAATGTAGACATTTTCATTTTGGTGAAACTGTAATTAATGAAGAATTTCCTCTTTACAAAATTCTTGAAGTACATGTTTGGGTTTATTTTGCTCCAGTTCATACATCATTGTTGGCACAATATATGGTAATTAGTAAAGCAAATATACAGCCATAAATCAATCATATCCAAAGTCTGTTCCAGGGGCCAACTGTGGCCCTCAGACCAATTACAAACTGCCCTCTGCTTGTCTTTCAAAATATACTATATGATTAGCACAACATTGGTTTATCAAGCATGATCTCTTTACATTTCTTTCCATTCACCTCATGGTGGCACAATCATATTGTTTGTCTTTCAGGTATGAACTACAGAGGCAAAACTAATGCGATTTCTTAAACAGATGCTAAATAAGCAAACTAACAGTTACCTTAAACAAGACGTTTTCTGCAAGACAGCAGACACGGCTGCAACACAGTAACATGAAGTGGACAGCCAGAGCTACGGCTTTTAGGAGCAGTGGAAAGTTGAATACTTCTTGTTTCATTTGTTTATGATTGTTTTTTTTTAATAACCCATATTATGAGAGAGGCAGTTGGCCCTCAGGTATTCTAACATGATCCAATCTGGCCCCAGTTTAAAAAAAGCTTTGACACCCCTGCCCCATACCCTCTGAATGGTGTAATTGATGTTTTTTTTAGCATGTTTGGTAAATTGACAATGAAATGCCATCTTTTTGAGCCAAGTTAGCTGTACTTCCCCTAGAAACAGGATATTGTGACAGAACATAACACAAGCTGGTCAAGGGTGTAAATGAGGGTGCTAACATTGCACAAGAAACAGAACTAGTACAGTTTAATAAGGGCAAAAGAAAAATTCATCATTTATTTGCATTATGTTAAATTGGGTGTAAGTATCTACTTTCTTGCTGAAGTGAATACTGTTGATCAAATTGTTACAAGTCAATGTTCTGCTTGAGAACGTGCTGGCATTGATGAGGATGCCACTTGACACACACCATCCACCCAAACACAGTACAGGACAAGTATCTCCCCCCATGGCAACGGTACTCCCCGATGCCGCTCCCCTGGCTGGACAGTGTCACGCCACACCACAAAAACAGTTCATGAGCGGCAACATGACAATTAATGATAAAAAAGAATAATTATTAAAAAAAGTTCACTTTTATAGCACTCATCAAAACGCTTAAAATCACATAAAAAAGACTCACAGGAACATTTATAGATTACAAAACACCAAAAACAGGAAAACATTTAAAAAGCAAAAAAATACAACACGAAAGAAAAATATAAAAACAGTGCTTGAGCAGTGCAAGACTTAAGTGTAATTTCTGTATAATATTAAAATAATCATTGTTTTTACCTGTTGGTGGTTTCAGTGTTGTAGCTGATGGGTGTAAGCAGTAAAACAAACTAACCAATCAATGAAATGAAGCAACTCCAAACAGGATAGTATGTGATGGAGAGGTAGAATTAGGACCTATATTGTGGAATAGTATAGATAAATTGATAAAATTTGTGCTTAGTGGAGCACAAATATGGACAAAGCAAACCAATAAAGACTATAAATAAAATCTGATGTTTATTTATTAAGGCTAATTTACATTTTTGTCCTCATTTTCTGCAATATTGGTCTGAAATTTGTGGCACGGGCTAACAGCATAAATGAACTGATGATTTTACATTGGTGTTGGTCTCTTTCCACAGAGGAGGATATACAGATCAACAACACATGTGCCACAGGAACTCGGGAAGATCATGGATTCTGAAACATTTGAAAAGTCGCGTCTTTATCAGCTGGATAAAAGCAACTTCAGCTTTTGGTCTGGACTCTACTCTGAGACTGAGGGGACGGTAAGACAACCAGTGTATTAAAAGCTACAGATAATTTGACTTGTGCTTTCACAGTCAGACTAGTGACTGAGGATGTGTTGATGAAACTGAGCTGGGTGTCAAAAAGTCTTAACTTTTGTCGCTTCAGACGGAGACAGAACGGGACAGATTACTCGTGTTGTTAATGTGACCGGGGCTATTGTTTATGTTACCATGAATCAGTTTATCATAGTCATTGTCATGATTTTTGTGCCTCATGTATAATCCAATATGGGCTCGTATCCTGTTCGCAACTTTTCAGCTGATCCTGCTCCTGGGTGGAATCCCATTTCTGTGGGGCGTCGCTGGTTCTGTGACGGCTCGCTTAGGATTCGGGTCGGAGTACGAGATCACCCAGTCGCTCGCGTTTCTCATGCTTGCCACGCTGTTCAGCGCCTTTACTGGACTTCCCTGGAGTGTGTACAACACATTTTTCATTGAGGAGAAGCATGGCTTCAATCAGCAGGTATGCTGACTGAACAGCACTCACTGCCGGCCCGAAATGTGGCTGTTTAAATGTTTCCTTCCTCAGGAAGAACAGCAGCTGTGATCAGCTTCATTTCATGACAGTTACACTGGATTGCAACCAGTTTAAGAAATGTGTCTCACCATCCCCGGCTTACAAACTCCAGAGTTGCGATGGAATTTGTGTGTTTTGCTGTATTTTGGCAAAACAAGGACCATTAGGAACATTAAAAATCTAAAGATGGATGGCAAAATGAAATAACACTACAGGGTTTTAGCATTTTTCACTGTGAAAGCTTGCATAAATCTGTTGCAACTGATATGATTTTAAGCAGACCACAGCAGCTTTCTCTGTGACCTTAGTATTTTTTTACAGCCACATCAGAGGTCTAGTGTGATTATTTGATATTTAAACTCTGTTGGTCACGTATAAAACCTTACACACGTCTTTTTCGATCATCCACTATTGTTTTATTTTTCATTAATGGCTTGTCATCCTCTCAGACTTTGGGGTTCTTCCTCAAAGATACTGTAAAGAAGTTCATTGTGACCCAGTGTATCCTGCTTCCCGTCACCTCGCTGCTCCTGTACATCATCAAGATTGGTGGAGACTACTTTTTCATCTACGCCTGGCTCTTCACCCTGGCTGTTTCTCTGGTCAGTGCTGCGTTCACCCTGTCAGCTGTTGATGAGTGAACTTGTGGAAAAGGCATCTTTGCATTAATAAAGGAATGTAAAGTTTGTTTGGTAATTAGGAGGAAACTCAAAAGAAATACATAGTCTCTGTGTAGGATTGACTGTTTTTAAAGATGGACGTCATGACAGCTCCTCAAAAGTGAAGCCAAAACATCTCGATCGCCCCCTGGTGGCCGCAGCTCCGTGTGAGCAGATGGGCCAAACTAAAAAAATAAGTGTACATGTACATACGAAGATGGTTTCTGTCGTATAAAGTAGTTTTTCTCACCCTGATTTGTGTTTAATTGTTTGTTTATCTGATAAAGTTTTTATCAGTTAGTTGTTGCTATAAAAAGGAGGTTTTTACATCACGATTGACAGTTTTGTGTGTCAGTCTGTGTGCTTGTTTCCAGTATCACTGCTTGTGATTGGTCAGACAGGCGTAAAGGCAGGAATTCGATAGAGCAGAGATCACTAACTGCACACCTCTGCCACCAGAACAAGATGGCAGCGACTTTATCGAGGATATTTTGGCTTCATTTTTGTACAGTGGGAGGAAGAGGAGATCTGTGTCCGTCTTTATACGCGCTCTACTCTCTGTTGTTCGGCTTTAATTCATCATAATGCATCTGTCTCTTGTGCTCTCAGGTCCTTGTAACGATCTATGCTGACTACATCGCTCCCCTGTTCGATAAGTTCACTCCTTTGCCAGACGGAGAGCTAAAGACAGGCATTGAGATTATGGCCAAGACTATAAACTTTCCCCTCACTAAGGTTTATGTTGTTGAAGGTAATCCACAGAGCTCTCATCTAGAGCCAGTTTCATGTTCTTATTTCACCTGTTTTCATTATCATATCAGGAATTTAAGTTTTTAAGATGTGTTGAAAGTTTCTACAGATTGATTGAGGATCCTCCTCTCGTTAATTGTGTTGAATGTCGGTTTTTTTCACATTTTACAGGTTCTAAGCGTTCGTCACACAGCAATGCGTACTTCTACGGGTTCTTCAAGAACAAACGCATCGTGCTGTTTGACACTCTGCTGGAGGACTTCTCGCCTCTCAACAAGTCCGGAGAGCCACAGCCTGAGCAGCAGCCAGAGACTGATGAGACACCCAGTGAATCGAAAGCCAAGCCCAAGGTTACAAAACCATAAACTTTATTCCGAAAAGTTTTTATTTTATTGTATATAAACCAAGGTTCCTAACAGGACTTGAATAGGTTGTTGTGGCACTTAGACCTTTAGGTATTGTAGGTTTTCCTTGACATTAGTTTATTTTGTAAAATGGCACCAAATATAATCAACATGCATCGTCTCTTTGGATTTCTCCATTCAGGGGTCATCACTGACATGACGGAGATTTAAGTAAAAGCGCCCTCTGTAACCTCTAACAGTACTGAACCCAGATTTCACACATTTTAACTCCATGAATTTGATGTAAAATTCCTTGAAAGTGATTGATAAGCCTTTGAATTTAAAGTAATTTAAAGAACGCCCTGAATAAAAGTCTTGTTTTTTTTTTTACTGTGTTAACATATACCTGTGCTGTTTGTGATATGCTGACAGACACATGAGCGAAAACAGAACAGTGCCATTTAAAAGTATGAATTCAGACTCTCCAGGTTTCATATGTCACAAACCTAAGAAACCAATGCCATCCACTTTTGAGGTTGAGCTTTTCATATCTTTAGCATCATGCTCCGAGGCGTATCAGAGGAGTAGCCAGGTGTAGCTGCATATTGGTATTTTGCAAAGTAAATAGAGAAAAAAGAAGTCAAGCTGAAGGTTTCAAACAGTTTACTGAGCTTTTTGAAAGCCATGAGCTGAGTGAAAGGTGAGCTGATATGCCTGATGAGTTACGGCTAATTTGCATAGTCATAGATCCCCTCCATGGTAAATTAGGCGAGGGTGTAGAGTTACATTTAAATCATTTTAAGGCGGTAAAAAACATGGAAAAAACTTTGAAATATGTCATTTTGATGAACAGAAAATTACTTTTTACAGGTTTAACTGATGCCAGGAAAGGAACTTTAATGTGCCAGAACCTGAAAAAGCAACAGAATTAAACACAATTAAACTCATGTAATCTGTTCACCTCGAGGGCTTGAACAGCTGGGACAAGAGGACATTTTTGGTCCTCATGCAGTATTTTTATCAAATCAGGACAGGCCTGGGAGTCTCAGCAGCACACGTAACTGTTAATGTTCTGTCATAATGTTGTTTTTGCATTCTCTCTCAGTGTAATTCAGTGGTATTTTTCCCTCACAAATACTTTTTCAGAACAAAAAACAAGGATGCAACAACTCAGAGATCCTTGCTGTCCTGAGTCATGAGCTTGGCCACTGGAAGCTCGGCCACACTATCAAGAATATCCTCATCAGTCAGGTGATTCATTTTCCACATGATTTTTCCCTCTTTTGAGTCCAAAACACCAAAACAAAGCAATAAGTTGGCTTGATTATGATCAAATCCAGTCGTTCAGATGTACATTGATACGGCAAATAACATCCGCTGCCTCTTTTCGCTCTGCAGATGAATTCCTTCCTGTGCTTCTCCCTGTTCGCTGCCCTGATCGGACGCAGGGAGCTGTTTGTAGCGTTTGGCTTTAATGACAGCCAACCCACTTTAATAGGCTTGATGATTATCTTCCAGTTCATCTTCTCCCCATACAATGAGGTGAGAGTGTGATTCCTTTTTGACTCTTATCATTTGACAACAGGCGTCCTCACAAATTCAGACTTTTTTAATACATTTTGTCTTTGCAGCTGCTGTCCTTCTGTCTGACAGTCCTGAGTCGCAGGTTTGAGTTCCAGGCGGATGCTTTTGCACGCAGCATGGGCAAAGCCTCCCAGCTCTACTCTGCCCTCATCAAGCTCAACAAAGACAACCTGGGCTTCCCCGTGGCTGACTGGTTGTTCTCCATGTGGCACTATTCCCACCCTCCCCTCCTGGAGCGCCTCAGAGAACTGAGCGGCACCAAGCAGGACTGACGGGGCTGGAAGGGGGAGGTGCGACCGCTGCCTCCTCCAAAGGGCCTCCGCAGACCGCTTCTGGCCCTCTGATGCACCCTGGCCTTTTTCCACCTGTCCGCCCCCTCATCTTGTTTTATCTTCTTTTAGTCATTCCTTTACTTACGATACCTCCTTTTGAAACTTTGTTTGAAACAAAACCAAAACATATCAGCACAAGCCAGCCTAAAATGATCTTTAGCCTGAGCTGAAGTCTCCGCTCTTTCTCTAGAGACACTTAATAGGCACTTGCTGAGAGCAACACATTTGGGCAATGTGTGTTTAGCAAAACGTATTGTCAGAGTGAGCTCAGATCACATTTTGCTGATTGACCTCAAGTTTAGTTTTTGAGATCATTTTATTTCTGTACAATCTGATTATTTTACTTTTTTAGACCAAAAACAACATTTTGAAGACAATGTGTTATTTCAAATCCTAAACTTTTCCGTACAGAATTCTGTGTTTCTGTTGTGATGTATACATGACATCCAACTGTTAGTCATACCAGTATTTTTTAAACTTATAATGAGATTAATCTGACAAGTATACTGAGTTTTATGTGTTGCGCATTAAAAAAAAACAACAACAAAAAGACATGATGAACTTAACAACTTCATACATGGCAATGCTTTTTGCAGACACACAGGCCAGAATTTAACTTTTCTCTCAAGTGCAACTGTTGCTTCTTAAGAAATAACTCCAGGCGAGTTCAAGAGTAAAAACGTTCAAATCAAGTCATCAACTCAAATTCTCTTTTTTTTTGCAAGAGAAACTATGTAGATGCTTTATCACAGAAGTGTGAGTGCCTCTAATTTTCTCTGTTTTTGATCACATAATGGATACAGCAGTGCAGAAATTTTCATTTGAAGTCCTTTTTTACATGCGCTGGGGAGATCTTGTTTTATTTTTTTCTAAAGCGCTTGCTTGCCGGCGAGTTTCAGACAGTACCTGTACATATGTAACTTTAATGAGTAGAATAATGGTGTATGTTGTAAATTGTGAAACATGTGGAATGTGGTTTGAAATTTTAAGTTGATGCTGTGTTTCTTAGTTTCTTCTCATGGTTTTGGACCAGAGTGAGCCCAGAGTTGCCTGGCAAGCAAAGTATTTATAGGGGACCAGGGAAAGGGGGTCCACAAGGTTCCTTTCACCACATAAGCCAGTGTTTGGTTTGCCAGCGAGGGGACTGTGTACTTTCTTTGCTGCATTAAATAAAATCCTTCAAAGCATTTCATATGTTTGATGGTTTTATATTTTAAATATAGTTATACATATTGCAAATAAAAAGCTGGCTTGTGTTTTTAAGTATGACAGAGAATGGTTACATGTTTTATTTAGTCCTTATTGTGACAGCTACCAATAATAAATTTTAGTTGAATACCAACAATAATTCTGTGTTCTAAGGATTTCCTTAGGACTACCTTACAACTACAAACAGAAATTAGTTTTGATTAATCGATTGTAGTTTATTCATATTTAACCTGCTTTTGTAATGTATGCAAAAGTTTTGTTTTTGCCAAAGTATTTCTTCTTTTTGTTTTTTTTTAAAACTTTATTCCAAAATTTAATAAATAGAAAAATCATTTTAAATGTTTTTTTAAGTAACAAAAAAATAAAATAAAATAAAATGAATACTCTGGTAGTGATTTAAATATTAATGTAATAAGAAGATGCAGCCAATAATATTTCTGACATCTGAATTAAACAATCAGGTTATCTTAAATTAATTAATTGTAGCTTTTTCATATTTAACCAGTTTTTGCAATGTATGCTGAGATTTTTTTATCCATTAAGGTTTATCTACTTTTGGGATTTTTTAAAACTTTATTTGAAAACTTAATTAATACAAAAATGAATAAAGAATAATGAAAATAAAATAGTTATTTAAATAGTAATGTATATTAAAACAAATAAAAAAGAAGCACCCAGGAGTATTGTTTACATAGATAAATTAAAGGAACAAATTATTACAATTAAAATGAACAAATTGCGTGTTGCAGACATAATACTTTTACACAGAAAATTCATTAATCTTAATAATTAATTTAAATTAATTTAATAAAATAGAACATTTGTATGTATTTCTGTACGTCCAAGATCGACGTCGTTTCAGCGGGTACGTAAAGAACGTGCGGTATCACGCTTTCCACTCCGGAGACCAAACCATTTCGAAAAAAAAGGGATACGTTTTTTCCTCTCACGTTATATTTAATCATTTGCCTCGTACATTAGAATCAAATTTGGAAACTTATCGTATAATGATGCGTGAATTGACATTTCCTGCGATTTCGCATTAGAACAACGTGACGCTGGTGTCGTTAGACCCCCCTGTCTGGACAATAATGGCGCCGTCCTGTGGCGTATTTTGAGGACAAGGGCACGCTCTCCTGTCACTGTCAGTGTTGTTTCCTCATGTGAGAGTCGACCATGGCGAGGTTTTTGAGGCCTAACATCAGGAGTTTTGTCACCTCACAGCTGAGAATGTCATCCGACCAGGTAAAAGTACATCCGGCTAACAAGGCGCTTGACTGAAACGCCGCTGTCTGTAACCGTTATGCTGCTGTGAGTGAATTATTTTAAATGAATTGGCCTAATATTGTTAGCTTCCCTGATGTAAACAACTGTTGGTGACATGGTTGTAGGTCAGGGGAGTTTTGTAGCAGCGCAGTTTTAGGGAGAGATTGATGACATTACCTATAATTGATCAATTTTAATCATATAAAGTTTACTAATAATGTTGACGCTTGTTAAACTACATTTTTTTAAAAAGGTATTCAGAGCTATGAATTGGTTTGGCCCTCTGATGTTTTCGTGGCATTGTTGTTACACAAACAGTTTCTGGTCTTTTCCATATACCTCTATTATCACCTTGCAAACAAGCAATACACTTCCACTTCTTTGTGAAATATGTTGATTTTTAAACCTCAGAAAAGGGTAACTATCAAAGGGTCAACCTTATTTACTACTACTTATTTACCTTCATTTTATTTTTATAAAATGTATTTATTTATTTTTTGTTTCAAAGGGTCAACCTTATTTACTACTACTTATTTACCTACATTTTATTTTAATAAAAATGTTTTTGTTTGTCCCATTTATTGCTTTATTTAAGCATCTTATTTTCATCTGTTGTCCCTGGGTGTGAAATATGCTGCACGTAATAAGAACAACAACAGCAACATAACAATATAGAAATTCACAATTCCATGCAATATCAATGAGTACATGTAACAATATAAAAATAATAATTCCATACAGAAATAATAAATAAATACACTTGTAGGACAGAGCAGTGCATAAACATTAAGCGAGGCACTTTCTGACTTTTTTTTGTTGCTGTTATTAAATAGATATCGCATAGTACTAATAACACATAGACAAGTCTGTTTGTAAAACTCAAGTAAGAAATGAACTTTAAAATTGTGCAGTTTTAAGTCACCATCCCATAAAGAAATGTATACACAGCAAATCCCTAACAAGGCTCTCAAATGTCTCTGCATGTGTGTACTAAACCTTTCCCCTTCCTGTCTCAGCTGGGTGAGCTGGGTAAAGGTGCAGGAAAAGGTGGAGGTGGTGGAGGGTCCATCAGGGAGGCAGGCGGAGCCATGGGGAAGAAGCAAGCAGCTGAGGAGGAGATGTACTTCAAGTATGCATTTCTATGTTTTAATGTAACCAAATGTCTGATGGAGTTAGCTCCACTGTCTCTTTATTGACGACTAGTGTTTCAGCGATATATAAAAATTGAAGGCTATCATACTGTGTACATTTGCTTATCTCTATCTATATTTCAAAACAAGGCAACAGACTGCAAAGTCTTACCTGCGCATGCGTATTTCCCTTGATTTTTACACATAATTAAATTTAAAACTGGTTTCAAGTTTCAGTTATAATAAAGCGTTTGCTCAACCCAAAAATGTTATATTTTCATTCACTAATAATGATAATAGTTATTGTTTAATAATGTAGATATAAGTTATACCATGAGACTGTGATATTTTCTGATTCGGTTATCTTTTCATAAAAATCTCCTTTATTGCAACCCCATTAAAGATGGTATATAAGTTTATTTTTATTATGATGTTTTGTTTCTGTCCTAATTTCTCCCTGTTTGTGTATCCTTGCCCATTCTCTGTTCCCTCTCTCCCTTTTCTCACTGTTTATTCTTTCTCTCCTTCTGTTGTCACCCACAACCTCATCTGTCGGCCCGCACATAAGGCGAAAGGAGCAGGAGCAGCTGGCTGCGTTGAAGCAGCATCACCAGGAGGAAATCGACCATCACAAAAAGGAGATTGAACGTCTGCAGCGTGAGATCGACCGTCACAAGGGAAAGATCAGGAAGCTGAAGCACGATGACTGAGTGACACCTTCCAAAAAAGAAAAGTTTCAGTTTTCTCACCGACCCAGCCTGATACCTTCACTTATTACTGAGATTGCTGCATGCACTGTGTCACCAGGCCAGTCATGAACATGTGGGTGATTGTACTGTAAATGCATGAAAGTGATTAAAGCCGTTCATAAAATTATTATTGCTTCCATGTCATGCTGTGACACAAGTTGTACAACTTTTCAGGCCTTTTCCCCCTTTTGTAGTCAGCGGGTGTGCTTTATGTGCAAGCAAATGCCAAAGTGGAAAACGCAAAAATCTTTAATGCTTTAATGCTTCACATGGCCACATCAGCTTATCTCCTTGTTTGATGTATAAATAAATTTGTTGTAAATTGTAAAGGGTATTGGTAGCTCGATCTTTTGGTGATGATTAGTTTATCAATAGATTTAAATGATTTTGATAATCATCTTAGTTATTCATTATTGAAAACTACCAAACACTCTCAATGTCAACTTCTCTAATGTGAGGATTTGCTGCTTTTTGTCTTGTCCTTGTCTTTTACACCATGGTGTTATATTCATGTAAGCATCCACATTATATAAGTCCAAATTATGGTTAGGTTGTCATTGTGCTCTGACGTTAATGCTAAGCTAACTTTAGCCGGCAAATTACATGTGGCATATTAATACAAGGCTGACGGAGGCAACAGTGTGTTTAACAAAGTTCGTAATAAACGCTTTTAATTTGCAATGATGGTTACAAATGTGTTTTTTGTGCAACATGTGCTCAGCTCATAAAATGTGGTAGCAACAATCACGTATTGACTTAAAAGTGAAGCACCCAAGTTACTATGCAAGTTGATGTAAAAATCTGTCTTTAGATTTTTCAGGTCAAAATTGATATCCCTTTCTGGTTTTTTTACTGTTTTATGTTGACACACATTTTAATA
Source organism: Plectropomus leopardus (assembly GCF_026936395.1). NCBI lineage: Eukaryota > Metazoa > Chordata > Actinopteri > Perciformes > Serranidae > Plectropomus > Plectropomus leopardus. Next base: position 15,838,804 of record NC_142189.1, on the reverse strand, counting down.
TCTTTAATGTTTTGGACTGTTGGTCAGACAAAATAAGCCATGTTGAAGACATCACCTCACAGTTTCATACACCTTTCATTAGCAGTAGATTCATTCTAAAGAATAGCTGCATATTAAAGTCAGTTATCAGTAGTAGCAGCCCTGATATATTTAATATGAAAGAGTATAAATATTACCTGATAAGGCACTCAGTTATTAATATGACATGAATTATTGTTAAAAAATATATATAATCACTGAAATTTGAAATATTTAAGAATGTGCACCGTGCATATTTTTACACAGCCCTGGGTTTAAATACATTTTATAAAAATCTGATTGCTCTTTAAGGCCTTCATTTTTAAAGTTAATGTTCTGCTTTAGTGATATTTTTTCCAAAATATATATCCATTTAATCAAATAATCAAGAGCCAATGAACATGGGCTCCTCAGGCTAGTGATGGATGGCCCTAAGGTAGATGCTCATTTTCCTTGATATATAATCCATCCTGTAAGCACAGAGGCCACATGCACTGGGTGTCCAAGCAAAATAAATGAGATAATGGCAGTCTGCATTATCCGTAAATACGTGAGCCAACATGAGCAGAGCTTTTCTCTAAATTCAGCACACTTCCATTTTAAGTTAAAGTCACTTACAAACAACAAGCAATTAAAACAATACAGCGGGGTGGAACATTTGGTTTGACAAACTGAGTATTGACATTAGCCTAATAAAGCCAAGTAGGAGATTGTGATTTCATGAATGGTCCAAGTTTAAATCTGTCAACACAAACTGCAGGGGAGGAAAGTTGAAAATATAATCAGAATCAGAAAGGATTTATTGCCTAGTAGGTTTTCACTCACAAAATTAGTTTTAACATGCAATAAACATATTATAAGAAATAAAAATAAGGCAAAGTACTGCAGAAGTCAAATATAAAATAGGAAAATGTATTTAAAAATCCAAGAAGGTATCAATGTATCAGTAATAATAATAAGAACAATGACATGGTTATTGTTATTGTAATTAATGCATATATGAATAGTCAATCATTTTACTTTCTGTGCAGGCAAAATGCCAAAGTGGAAAAAACCTAAATATGTTTAATGTTTCACATGGCAACAACTTCTTGTTTGATGTATAAATAAAATTGTATTGTAAATGGTACTGGTAGCTCTATCTTTTTAGCTCTTGTCTTTGTCTTTTTATCTTTAATATTATCAATGTAACAATAATAATAATAATGATAATCATCATCACAATAAATAAATAAATAATTAAATGAATAAATAAATAGTTATAGTTATAGTTATAGTTTATTGAAAATGAGCTAAACGTCTCCCTCCATACAGCGGCGGCACTGGAACATTTGTAAACACTTTCCCGCGAGGAAGAAATATAAAATCGTCACTTCCGCCTGCCCCTGCCTTTTACCACGGGCAGCCCCGTGTATCTTTCTTTTCGCACATCATGGCGGACCGGTTCAATAAGGTGGGCGACCGCTGCGGATTTATTACGTCTTTTTTTGCTATTAAATGGAAGTTAAATCCCTTACTGTATAGTTAACCTGCGAACGACAATTGCTGGAATCACGAATATCATCGTAGTTTTGCCCGGTGTTTCTGTAAAGACGTTATTTTAGGACATGTTTGAGTGGACATGCCTTCATCATGGCAGCTTCCCTAACGAGTCAACGCCGTTAGCTCGCTAGCTTAAACTTCAGTCATGATTATGTACAAGTCTTGATGACCTACGTACAAATTCAGTAGTTTAATAGATGCAAGTACGTTGTCTTTTACACCATGGTGTTATATTCATGTAAGCATCCACATTACATAAGTCTAAATTATGGTTAGGTTGTCATTGTGCTCTGACGTTAATGCTAAGCTAACGTTAGCCGGCAAATTACATGTGGCATGTTAATACAAGGCTGACGGAGGCAACAGTGTGTTTAACAAAGTTCGTAATAAACGCCTTTAATTAGCAATGATGGTTACAAATGTGTTTTTTTGCAACGTGTGCTCAGCTCATAAAATGTGGTCGCGACAATCACGTATTGACTTAAAAGTGAAGCTCCCAAGTTACTATGCAGGTTGATGTAAAAATCTATCTTTAGATTTGTCAGGTCTACATTGATATCCCTTTCTGGTTTTGAACCCTGCAGGTTCTGCTGCTTGATGGCAGGGGCCATCTACTCGGCCGGCTTGCTGCCCTTGTGGCTAAACAGGTTCTGCTGGGTAAGTTTTTCTGTGTATTTTCAGGTGTGAATTCAGGTTATTGTTTCTGATAACGCCATATCTATAAGCACATGATTACAACATTCAAATACAGAACAGCTCTTTGAATGAGAAGCTTGTGTATTACCTCAGTCTGTCGATGATGATGACTGTTATCTCCCTTGCTTGAGTTTAACGACCATGAGAAAACTCACATGCACTACCATCTGAGACAAGACGCAGGTTTTTAAACAACTGTATTTTTTTTTTTTTAAAGTTCGAGACACTAAACTACTGTCTTTTTTTTTAGGACACAAAGTGGTGGTGGTGAGATGCGAAGGCATCAACATCTCCGGCAACTTCTACCGCAACAAGCGTAAGTAGGGTGTATATATCTTTGTTTATGCTTCTTTTATTTTCTTTGATATGCTTGTTGTCAGTGATGTTTTACCACTAATGTTCGAGTTTCAATGACCATGAGACTACTTTACATGCACTACCATCTGAGACATCAGCATTACATAATAAAAGAATGGCTGCCATTGCTTCGTACTTTAAAGTATTTATAATCCAGTATAAATAATGTCTTTATTATGTGCATTTCTGCAGTGAAGTACCTGGCTTTCCTGCGTAAGAGGATGAACACCAACCCCTCTCGTGGACCGTACCACTTCAGAGCTCCCAGCAGGATCTTCTGGAGGACTGTCAGAGGTGAGAATGTGACTTTACTTTGGACATGTAATCTTCATCAGAATAAATTTATGTTTTAACACTGATGAAACATTATGACACTGAGAATGTAGCAAGAATATCACAGTATAACTGAGAAAAGAATGGGTTTGGGTGGTTTACAATTTCTCAAGTTGATAGACTGGACTCAAACATAAGTTGTATTAAATTTAAGTGGCAGAGATGTCTTCAGGGCCCAGTTGAGAACTCAGAATCTGTAGCTGGTAACTTTGTGTCACATTTGTGTAAACTGTCACTGTATTCCCACAAGTACACAACATAACAGATGTGTGAAAACGTTATTCTCCTCAGCTTATTCTGTTGTCTTTTAGCTTATAAGAAAAGCTAAGAGGCAGTGCTGCACGTGAGAGAAAACAACCAGAGCTCCTGTCAGTGGTCATGAAGTGCGGTCAAACTAGGCAGCACTGTTCAAATATGAATTTTGTGACTTTTTCACATTTTTCTTTCTTTTATTGTTTTCAGAACATATTTTGGTTTACTGCTTAGCTGTAACAAAAAAAAACCCATGGTGTTGGAAACTGTCAAGCTGAATAAAACGCTGCCTGCTGGCTGGGTCACAGACTTACTAGTTTACAGCTAAACGGCACGCTAAAATGTTTCTGAAAATGTTTGAGATGAGAAATGGCAAATGCAGTAACAATCTTTTTCTATATTTCATCAGTGCCGCCCAGTTTGACAGTTTCCCTGCAGATCACAAACTGTGATTGACAGGTGATTTAGAGGCTCTCTCCCTGGTACGTTTTTGGTGCACTGCGGTCAATTCAAACAAATGCCATTAGAAGAAGACCGAAGAAGAGGAGGGACATGATGCATCTTTAGGCTATCTGTCACGCGTACTTAATAAATACAGTGACCGTTTTATCAGTTGTAAAGTGTTTTTATAAGTTACCAACTGAAGCTCTAAATTATGAATCATAACAACCCAACAAGATCAAGTGTTGGATCAAAACATAATGCTGAGTACTGCAAGTTTGACATCTCGTTAGGTGTGATCTTTGCTTTGATTTGACCCAGCACAAGTTGTTCCTTGCTTGACAGTGATGAGCTCTTTATCCCGAAACTGATCATCCATTGATGAGACAAACATTTCGGATCTGATTGCTGAGTTGAGTAGGGTCTTCATTTGTGCTTGGACAAAACTTGTTGATACAGCTGCAATGGTTACTGAAAATATCATGGTTCAGTTTAGAAAGCTTTATTAATCTCTGTGGGGAAGTTCATTTGCCACCAAACCAACTCATACAGACAAAAAATGATACATTCACAATACAACAAATAACACAGCAAAGAGCCATTTGAGCTTACAGGTCTTCTCTGTGCTGATTAGGCATGCTGCCCCACAAAACCAAGAGAGGACAGGCTGCTCTGGAGAGGCTGAAGGTGTTCGACGGTATCCCCCCGCCCTATGACAAGGTGACAAGTCTCAGTTAACAAAGTGCCACCGTGTACCCTGTCGGGCTCGTACGCTTTAACTCTGCTGTCTGTGATGTCACTAAATAACCGTACCTACCTAGTTTGAGTATTGACTTTGAAAAGACATATTGTCTGAGACATGCCGTCCAGTCAATGTTTAGACGTGCTGTTTTCTTCTTAATCTGATTGCGGCATCTGTTCACAGAGGAAGCGCATGGTCGTTCCAGCTGCTCTTAAGATTGTGCGTCTGAAGCCCACTCGCAAGGTGAGCCTTGAGTATTATTTGATTAACAGCTGACTATTAGATTTAAGGGTCAGTTTTTTTTTACTTGAATTGTAGAGCTCATTTGGCTGTAAAATGAGACAAATTCAAATCAAAGTTTCAATTTACCTGCCACAACAGTTCTTACTTGACGATGATGAGAATTTTATCCCGAATCTGATCATCTATTGATGAGTCAAACTTTTCGGATCTGATTGCTGAGTTGAGTCGATAAGTTGTGCTTTGAATTGAAGCTCTGAACAAATAACCTTGCAAACACGTTCATAACAATATAAAAGAACACATTCTTCATTCTTCACATTCATTTTCTCTAAATTAAAACAATGTCTACTCTAGTAATTGAGACGTGGCAGCGATGCATGACACATACTGACTTTGACTTTTCGTTCCCGCTCAGTTCGCCCTCCTTGGGCGTCTGGCACACGAGGTCGGCTGGAAGTACCAGGCAATCACAGCCACCCTGGAGGAGAAGAGAAAGGAGAAGGCTAAGCTCCGCTACGGCAAGAAAAAGACTCTGATCAAGCTGACGAAGCAGGCGGAAAAGAACGTTGAGGGCAAAATTGCAAAATACACAGACGTTCTGAAACAATATGGAGTCCTTGTCTGAGCTGGTTGTCTCTGGCCAATAAAGATACATCAATGTTTATAGAAAGTGTATTGACTTTTCTTTCTCATGGTTTAAAATTGCACTTAAGTTGAAATAAAGAAAATTGATAACAGTAAAATGCTAACAGTAACTGAATAAAAATCACATCATTGAATGGGGACGCAACAGTAAAAGCAGCTTCAAGTCACGTGTGGCCTGGACTGAGTTCTCTTAATGCTGGTGCAGACTAATTTTATTAATACAACAAGCGCCAGAAAGTTTTCATGCAGTTAATATGAACAGCGTTTAATGTCATCAGAAAGGATTTTTAATAAGTATCATTAATGTACCCTGTCACCCTGCAGCGCCTCAGCCCTGTGCTCTCGCTTCTGTAACTCGTGTAATTGGAAAACTGCATGCAGCCTCCGTCTGTGAGAGCTGCCATTAAATAAATTTAAGCCTTGTTCAAATCAATAATTGTAGTAAGCGAATTTCACAAGATTATCTCAATGGTCTCTAAAAAAGTCTAATATGAAACAGTCTGATTTAAATGCCAGTTTGAGTAAATATGAGGTCAAAATTATTTCCCAAAATAATGTATTGGAATAAATAAGCAGCAAAAATGTTGCTTATTAGCAGCTTTAGTTTATTCTGTCTTGTTCCCTTTTCATACATGATCAAAACATTTTGCCATTTGGGCCATTCAGCTTCCCATTTGTTCCACCAACTGCTGCAGCTGCAGTGAAACATCTTCAGTGTAATTTTGCCTCTATTTTAATTATAAGGTTGTTGTATTTTTTGTTTTCTTTTACATCTCAAAGATGACAAGAAATAAGACAGTTGACAAGGATTGAATGACATCGTCATGGTGTTCACTAATCTCCCTTTGTTACAATTTAGTCACTTTCAGGGCAACAGCAGAGTTTTAGAGGCTTTGTTTTCACACAGGCCCTCAGTGTTGTTTCTGCAGTTGATCTTTTTCACCAGCAGAGAGCAGTGTTGTGCCTAATTTCATGCATCAGTTGTTGAAATTCATTCAAAGTTTTGTCAAAAAAGAAAAAAAAAAATGAAGTCTCAAGTGAATTGAGGGTTTTAGACAAAGTTTGACTGCCAAAAAGTGAATTTAAAGAAAAATAATAAAGGTATTACTGCTGATCTCCTGCTCTGAGGAGTTCAGGCACAAAGCAATACCTTTGTTTCTAATGACTTATCCTTGTCATAAAAGTGTGTTATTTCTGAATACTTAATGTAAAATATATTGCTATCCTCCAAGAACCTGACTAAAATGAATATGAATTATATGATAAAAACCACAATCCTGACAGAGTGGACTTCATGGGTGTTTAACTACATGTACAATAATATGATTTTAAAGGATTACACTGGAAAATACAGTTAATTCCAGCTTATTCTCTTTCTTAGGTACTCCATTTATTGAAAAGGTTGTTTTCTTTTTCAAGAACAATTGGCAGCCCAAAATAACCACAGCAATTTAGCTGCTCTTTTCTGGTAAAACAACTGAACCTCCTGGGAATTGGGAATGGGATTTGTCCATTTTTCTGTACCCCCTGAACTTAAAATAAGACGCACTCTGAGGTCATTCCCTCTCTGTTACTAGTGATTCAGAAGGAGCTGGACTGACAAAAGTAATTGAATGTTATTGAGCGTCAGTTATGTGGATTCACTTAATCACATCTGCACTGACCCGTGTGCTTTTACATGACAGCTGTCTATAAACATGTGCTTACTGATTTGACCCAGTAGCATGTAGCAGCTGCAAGTTTTCATGAATCGTAAAGAGCACACAAACTTTCTGCCTAAAAGCCGAGTGATTTTTCTTTCTCGCATTTTTTCACCAAAGAATTTATAGATTTTAAAGGGACAGTTCACCCCAAAATTAAAAGTGTGCCCCCCCCCCCCTTATCTGTAGTGAAATGTATCAATACAGACTGTTTTGGTTTGAGTTGCAGTGTTGGCAGGGCCGGCTCTTGGTATAGGCGATATAGGTGGTCGCCTAGGGCGCCATCTGCTGGAGGGGCGCCGCCACGCTGCCAGTCCCCCTTGGCCTCGAGGGAAAATAATAATAAAATAATAATTTTCTATGCACACTGGTGCCCTCACTTAGTGTTTTCTGTCTAGAAAAAAATATATATTAGCATTACAAATAAACAAACAGTGACATGTTCCTAAATTACGTGTGACCATGTGATGTGTTGTTATTGGGTGCGGAGGTGCGGGTTAGGGTTAGGGCGCCTAGGGCACCAAATTGGGTAGAGCCGGCCCAATTTGAGTGTTGGAGACATTGGCTGTAGAGATGTCTGCCTTCTCTCCAGTATAATGGACTAGATGGTACTCAGTTTGTGGTGCTCAAAGCGGCAAAAAAACATTAATTTGAAAAATTCAACAGCGATGTCTCTTTCCAGAAATCATGACCTGCTTACTCAACATAATCTACGGACCTTGTTGTGAGCAGGTTCATGTAGGAACTATTTTCGCTCTTAAAGTATACCCACCAACTGTATCACCGCACAGAAGGAAGTGTGCATCTACACATTGACTGGATGTTCATGCTCATGATATGCAGATGTAAATGGTAATGGTACCCGCGGCCATCAGGAAGACCACTCAGCCTTACTTCCAATTTTTCCCAGCAGCCACCTGCAGTAGGCCTTTTGCAGCAAAAAAAAAAAAAAAAAAATCCTGCTGCCCAGAAAGCATTTTTTCCCATAAACCACCATTGTTAAATAAAATAATCTCTAAAACTGTTGACAACACACCTTGAATTGCAAAAAAGATCAATTATGACCCCTACTGTTATGATTTTCTTTCAGTCATAAAGTTACTATGTTTGTAAAACTTTCCTTGGGCCAAGAAAAGCAATTTAAAAATCTATGAACTAATCACTGGGCTGAGCTGGAGCTCATGGCGGAGCCATCGAGAGAAACAGTACTGTGCATTTTGGCATATGTACAAGGTGAGCAATTTGAAATATGAATTATAAAAGGCGCCATCTAGGGGTCCCATATATAGTTGCTATTGCACATCTCTGGATGTCATCGGGAGAGCTTTCATGTCAGCTGGCACAGATACACGCTTCCCTCTGTGTGATGATACAATTTGTGGGTGTAGTTCTGTAGAAAGAAAGTAGTTCCTACATGAAACCGCTCACAACAAAGTCTGTGGATTAGTGTAAGTAAATGGGTCATGATTTCTGGAAAGAGACATTGCTGTTGAGTTTTTCAGAAATGTTTTTGGTTTTTTTTTGACACTTTGAGCACCACAAGTCCTTGATCATACCATTCAGTTCCATTATGGTAAAGAAAAGGCAGACATCTCCAACACTCTGTAGTCTGATAAATAGCACCACATGTAAGAGGAGAAATGTGTATTTTTAATATGGGGGGTTAATTGCACCTTTAAGAGGTAAAATAACCCAGTGTTTCACAAAAAAAGAGAAAATTATCAAAGAGTCAGGGTGAAACAGTCATTTTTTAAAATCCTTTTTATCGTATGTGAATGATCCTTGGACACTTTGAAAGGTCCAGTAGGGGTGTTGCTTTATGATGTGTGGATTTCTTTGAGCAGTTGATCCAAGTGTCAAGACCTCATCAAGGGCCCAGAACATGATTTATGGCACAGGATAAAAATATAATCCACAGAACCTAATCTCTTGCCTTTTTGATGGGTAAAAAAAAAAAATCCTTGTTGAGATAATTTGACTGTTGACTGTTAATCTCCATATCTGCTGAGTCTAAAAAAACCCTCTCACAGTAAATTGTCCCAATTAGCTCTCACTTCATTTTAAGTTGATAATCTGTATTCTGAGGTCACCTCCTCGCTTTTCCTTTTTGCTCTTTCCTCTTCATCTCATTTTAGCAAAAAGAACATGTGGGGTGAAGATTTTTTCTTTTCTTGGGAAGCAGTATGTAGATCCTGTCTATTTGCTGGAGTTGGATTCTGAAGCTGAGACGAATGCTTGAAGGACATGCGGCTGCCTCAGCACTTCTCCAAGCATCTTGCGATGTCTTAAAGTGATTAGTTGCGCGTGTGTGGGCATTGTGTTTGTGTCGTATGGCATTTTGAGTGACTCTGATTGAAATGCTGGTTATCCTTCTGATTAAATATGGAGGATTTCTTGTATTATGTGGCAAGACACTCTAGACTTTCTATGTTGGTCTTGTCTCTCTCTGTTTCATAGATGTACATGTCAACACACATGCTACCTTCTGAACACAGACCCACCGAGGATCGGGGGGAGGCCAATCTGACGGCTGTCTACCTGCGTTAAGGTGGGATGTCGTGTCTCCAGCACGCAGATGGAAAAATCACTGTGACGGCTCCAAAAATGAGATTTTTGGATGATGCTGCCTGCAATGGATCCCTCTCTAATCACACAATCTGAGACAGATTGAAAAGCCCATGATTGTCTGAAACTGCTCCAGCAGGCCCAGCCCATTATGGGCTCCAACAATTATAGACATCTTCCTCCTCCTTTTCCTCCTCCTTCGACTGGCTGCTGTTTGGTGCTCGGTATCAGTACCGGAGCGCTCGTCCGTGTGGGAGACATGACATGGAGTCTCGTGAATGGATGTTATTCTGTGATTCAAATCACGACATTAAGTGACTAATGTGCGGAGTCAAATACTAATACAGGCCATCAGAAAGGGCAATGAAAATGAAATTTGTTCTTCTTAGTAATCACTAATAGCCTACACATCAAAATACCAAAAATTTAGGCAACTGTAGGGGTGTAACAATACTCGTCTTTGTATTGAACTGCTCGGCTTCCAGCTCAAAAGGGTTATAGAATAATCACCAAAGAAGAAACTAAAAAGTTTAGTCTTTCACCCCGAAAGGAGCTCATACTTCATGGTGTTAGTTTTAATTTTAAAATGACTTTCAGATTCTCTGCAATTTCTTCTTTTCTGCTGTATTGGAAACGTAACTTATCATGACATCACCCATTGGTTTGTGGACTGCCATTCTGAAGCCTTAAATTCGGCATTTTGGCTTTTGCCATCCATCCAGTTTTTCTTGAAATCAAAAGTGGCCTCCTAGGCTTATTTTGCCTAGCGATGACGTTTTTCTATAGACGTTAGTGTCGCCCTGGTTCCCTTGTCAAAAAGTCTATGGAACTTTTCCACTGGATTTTGCATTGTGGCTGAAAATAAACTCTGTTGTAAACAAATGTTTATGATTCTTACATGATTTGTTCATCAAGATCATTTTTAAGAAATTTTTGATTTTTGAAGCCTAAATGCAATCTCCAGAAGTAAAAAGCAAATGTTAGGCTATAAAAGAACCACAATACGGTCACATGACTTTACATTGCCACTACAATGATGCTGTTAAGTCATTTCAGCGCGGTTCGTCGTGATGATGTTCTGTAGTCTCACTTAGCTACTTGTTAGCAACTGCCTTTTTTTACGACACATAAAAATTTCAGAGTTCACGAGTGGGTATTACTGACTAATTCCATGTGGCAGAACAAAACATCAAAGTCTTTGAAGCTTGTCTCAACCACAGACCTTATATCAGGCATTACATTAGCTATAGACACCATTTTTTGTACCAGGCAGTTAACATGTTTATTTCGGCTCTAAAGTCGGGCATTTTAACATAGGTATTTATGGTGATGGACTCTGTTTTGGAGCCAGTCTCAAGTGGCCAATTGGTTTCCAAGCAAAGAAAAATTTAAACTTTAGTTTGACTTTGAAGTTTTAACCTTTTTTGACTGTTCTTATTGCAGTGTCACCTGAAAGATTATAACACTGTCACCTGATGCAGCCCATGTTTTACCACAGCGAGCATTCAAAACACACAGCGTGTGAGTAATGAGAATGATAAAAAGGCTTTCTTACATGCCAGCGTGAGCTGATTAGTTTTTAAGCTTTTATTTGATGTTTCAGTAATGTCTCATTTCTACCAAGTCAGTCTAAAGCTTATGCTGTTGAGTCATTATTGAACCAAAGATAGCTTCAAAATCAGATTAGCAAAGAGGAGCACGTCAGGGTACACAGTTTGAATAACTGTAATAATTTATTTCTCATGAAAACTTACTAAATGTTGGTGTGTGGGGTTGACACAGCCGAGTTGACTCTCTCTTTGAACAGTTAAAGTTTTCCCATCTGTGCTGATGTCACCCTTGAATGGGAACAAATTTATTCTAAGTCTCAAAGGCTGGGTTTGAGAAAGTAAGAAAAAGATAAAGAGCAAATGTATATCTAAGAGAAAAATCTGAAAAACCTGTTAGAGAGGCAAAGTTCAGGCATCCATGAACCAGTAGTTTTAGAGTGCCACAACAATCTAATTTAAGTCCTATTATCTGTCCCCAGATAGACCAGCAGCTATACTCAGATTAATAATTTTCATTCTTCTCCTCAGTGTTGTACTCTGAAAATCCATACAATTTATTAATGCTATTGATGCACCGTGAATGCCCCAGGTGCAGTCCTATCATTTTCTCATTTGATGCCTTGATGTGATTAAGATGAAATATGATATCTAAAGTGTCTATTATAAAGTATTTCCTTGTTGTGATGTTGCACTGACTTAAAATCTCCACACATAACACAGCACCTTAGAGAAATTTCCTACCTGCCATTTGTAGTTGTAAAATTTGTATAAGTTGTACATTTTATTATTGTATATAAATTAATAGTTAGGCTATACAATATTTGTTTCATACCGTTAAACTTCAAATGTTTGGATTTATTTGTGCTTCAACAAGACAAAGTGGCAATAATAATAACAATAATAAATGTCACGGGGGCGGGGTTTTGTCATAAATCCTGTATACTGATTGGCTAGTTTAGTGGTAATATTAACACTGATTGGTCAGTTTGATGTCACGTGTTGCAGCTGCTGCAATGTTGCACCTGAGCTCGGCGACTCTCCATTGAAAACCATAGGATCAATACTCCAATAAAAAAATACTGGAATGACTTTTAAAATGACCAAAGTTCACAGGATTTTGGGCCGAAAGCGACGAAGCAACAGGTGCGACTCGTGCAACTCAGCCGCAAGCGTCACGCGGACACCTGCGGCGGTTAGCTCCGCTGTTAGCACGAGAGTTAGCCAAGACGTCAACAGGAAGACCTCAAAACGAAAGAAAATACTGTAACTAACCTGGAAACAGCAGAAACAAGACACAGCAGGTTACCTTGCTGCTGAGAGACCGCCGCAGATACACAGAGAGTAACTGACTGACCCACACACGAGGAGGGTCGGTTCCTGGTACTGTCGGACCAAAGTGGGCCCATTACACACCAGTATACTGAGCTGTATGGATCTAATGTCTGTTGTGACATTTTTAGGGGACTGGACTTTTTAAAATAAGGATTTCGCTCTCCATAAACATGGAGTCGACTCTTCTGAAGGTAAGTCACTGTTTATTATGAAAGCTAGGGTGAAGTCAGGTTATTTGGGACATCAGGTAAATTGTATTAAAAAAGGTTTTACATCTTTGGCTCTTTGAATATTAGCAGTCGGATACAAAACGTGTGTTTTAGGTGTTTCTACAAATGTGCTTTACATGGAACAATCATTTTTGTTGGTTTGACATTACTGGGGGACAGAACAAAGAGTCAAAAGTCCTCTGGTCCCAGAACTCACAAGGAAAAAGCCATGAGGCATTTTCTCATGTTGGTAATGAGACTACTGAAGAAAAAAAAAACCAATAAGGGCTTTTCATTAAATTTTTGACTGATAATAAAATATCTTCACAATTTAGTTTTTATGGGAATTGGCTTGAGTAAGCAATTAATGCATTTAGTTAAAATGAGACAAAAAATTCAGGTTAAATTGGACATTTTCATGTTTTTACACTACCAGAAGCCTTAAAATAATGACTTATGCTTTAGCGTGCCACCCTGTCTTAATTCAGACATTTTTTTGTATTTTTGACACTTAAAACTATGGTGCTGTGAGTCCATGTCAGCAACAATAGTCTAGAGTTGGCCATAATTGTTAGAGGAAAAGGGCAATAGGCATAGGTTCAAATATGATTTAATGACCTGATGACTGAGCTCTTCATTTGTTGAATTGTTTTAAAAAAACCTGAACTGTTCCATTTTACCTGAACATTTCTTTTGACTGAGGTTAGGGTTCGTGATGAATTATTAGTTATTATTAATTATTAAATGTCCCATATGACGTGACTTCACCCTGGTTATTATGGCATTAATGTGCTTGGCTGTTTTGCATGGATTTGTGCTTGCAATGCATCAGGTTTGTTGTATTGGTGGTATAATGCTTGCAGTCGTGCTGAAATTTTGGCATGTGACGTGATTCTGTTGGATAGAGATGTCTCAAAGGCCAGAGCTGGGCACTATATTGATATTATATCAATATTGTGATATAAGACTAGATATTGTCTTGGATTTTGGATATGATGATATCGTCATTGTTGTCTTTTCCTGGTTTTAAAGACTGCATTACTACATCTTTGTGTAAATATTTTGTGCACTATATAGTATCATTTCAATATTGATATTGAGGTTTTAAGGGAAAAAAAAATATTACGCTGGATGATTTTTTCCATGTCACACAACACTTGATTCTGTAGTTTGAAAGATGCGATGAAGTATAAATGAACTAAATTTGTGAACAGTACCATTGTGGTGGTGATTTCAAGTTTCCCATTCCATGGAAAACCTGGAAAAGTCATGGAATTTCTAAAAATAATTGAAAGCATTGGAAAAGTTACTGATTTTTGTTGTATGTTACATTCTTTCAGTATTTTTGCATGGGTCAATGTTCCATGTAATGTAACATAATGGCAAATTTATTTCCTGAAGCAGGTAACGTAAGCTCTAATAAGGATCGACGTGTAACGTTTGGTTTACCATTGCATACGATTCCTCATTTACTTCCTACATAACATAATTCTAGCTGAAATAATGTTTGAATAGAGTTTGAATCTGATATGTTTGAAAAATGCTGGCCAAGTGAAGCTAGGGAAAGAAGAAATTATTATAGAGTACTACCTAGGTCCTTAAAAGTCCTGGAAAAGTTTGCAATTGTCCGTGACAATGTGTAGGGATCCTGGCGAGGCTATGTGCTGAGGTAGATGGTTTGTTGTGGTATTGTTTGGATTGAAATGGTTGATGTGTTTAGCCAAACCCATGGTCCTGTGTGACAGGATTAAATCACCCATGCCTGGCGTGAAAGTATGGCAGTTGGGAATCACTGTTGAATAATACACACTAACATATGCACATACATACGTGAAAAATGTATGCGAAAGTGGTGCTTGCTTATCACTACAATATAGACGAACACATTTTTTCTGCCCACATGGAGCTGCTGGTGGCAGGTCATCAGTACCTTTCAAAAAACCTTTTTACATGATGTATGCACTGCATGTGCAGCTCTGTGATGCATTTTTATTATAAACATGAGACGGTGTAGGGCGTGTTGATATTCACTGCCCTCTGAGTGTGGTTGAAATGATTTAGAGTGACAGTAGTGCAGCTCGAGTCATTCAGTCATGCTAAAGTCATTACATCCATTTGCAGACGAGAGCAGCCGTAAAATTTAGACAAGAGAGAATGCGGCAGTGAGAGATTGCTATTGGACTCGCAGAGTCACAAATTGGATTGAGAAATTGAGATAAAAGAGAAAACAACCAATCACACAAACCTTTATGAAGTTCATTGTGATGAAGAACCTCTGATGCAAACACACACACACACACACACACAGTAGCAATGTTCACGTAAGCCCATGACACAAAGTCAACGGAGACTATGTGAAAGGCGGCATTTCTATTCTCTCTGTATGTGTGCAAAGTGTCCTTGAACAAAATTAAACCCTTCAGTAGCTGCAGATGGTCGACACCAGCTTTTCTTCTGTTTAAACAGACATTCACTAGTGTCTCATGGGAAAGCATGAAGAAAACTGTTCCTTAATTGCACAGTGTGTAAGACGCAATCACTTTCTCTGCTGCTGCATGTAAATTAAGTTAATGCTGCCTTGAGCACACAACAACACACTGTTGCTGGCATGTGGCTTCATATATTGCTTGCAATGTGCTTAAATGATTTAAACATGTATTCAGTGAATGCTGCATGTAAAAGCATGTGTGGATGTATTAATGTAGTAGTAGTAGTAGTGGTAATAGTAGTAGTAGTGGTAGTATGATCTTATGTCAAGGGCAAGTGGAGTGCCTGTGGTGGCCACTTTACAAAAGCTGATTATGACAGAAGACAGAGTAAAAAAGAGTAAAAGTTTAAGAGAGAAGCAATTGACAATATAGTCTCACAAAGGTCATTTTTTAAAACTTTTCTGAAGCGGTCAATCACATCACAAAATCCCTCTCAGCAGAGGTGAGATTGTCTTTTCAGATACTATTTCTTAAGGTCGAGAATGGTTTTTTTTTTCAATTAATTAGCCATGTTTTATATTGTTGAATTTCATATCTACATTTTGGTAACCTTAAAATATTGAACATTTCTTTTATCTAAAAGGAAGTTTAATTGATGATATAAGTTCAATATAACTCCAAGTAGTGATCAAGGTGAATCAGAAGCACTTAAAAATCTTGGACTGTGTAACATGAAATAGTCTCTAGTCACTACCACTCCTGGGTTTAGTCTATTTTGTGAACAAGTAACGTTAACTTTTGAGAATGTCCAGAACCAAATGGATGCAGGATATGTGAGGCAGCCATGCACACGCAAACATGTAGTTAAGTATATCTCCGGCTTAATCCTGTTTTCTGCCGCATTCATGATGTTGAACGTGACACATCAGATGAAAGCAGAGAGGCATAGGCCTACTTATTTTTTCCCACATTTAAAAAACACGGCAATTTTGATGGAAAAAGGGCATAATACCCCTCCTTGATCGTGGTGTTTTTGTGGATGTGGTGATCGACTCTTGACAACATCCTGGTGGGCATGAAACAACTCTGAAATGTGAAACACATTATCATCTTGGATTACGGGAACATCACAAGCGAAACAGCGTTTGCATAATGGTATGAGTGCACCTTATCCTGTAAAATAGCCTCATATTTTGAACACTGGAGTGATTGGCTTGAATGGCTCTTGTGTGATTGTTTCCTCCAACAGCCTGAGGGCATTCTTTGAATGTAAACCCATAATGATTGTGGAAAAAACGGAAATATAAGTTATTACACTATATTACTTTTTTTTCCATTGCCTAAGGCTTCAGGTTTTATTCTGCTTCTGAACAGTTGTGACTGTTTGCTTCACATGAACAACAACTGTGTGAAGGGCACCATGTGCAGTGTTTTTCACAGAGTTATTGATTCAGTTCATCAGTGATTTCTGAGGCCTTTAGTGCAGTTTATTCTTTTTTTGTAGTTTGAACCAAAGATCTGACCTCTGTGGGACATGATTAATAATGCACACGCTTATGTTCATAAGCAATGGGGGTTTTATCCCAGGAAAGAATATACTGTATATCACAAGAGGCCTCCAGGGCCGTTTTAACCTTCTCAATCACAAATTAAAGAGCTGCAACAGGCACAAATGCAAAGCATAAGGACATGCTTATATGTGGCCAAGAAAAATGGAAATAAATCTGCTTTGGAAAGAAAAACACAAAAATGGCTGCGGAATGACCCCAAGTTGTAGCTGACGTAATACCAATATCACATATAGAGGCAAAAACTAAGACAAAACTCAGACAGAATAAGAGGGATGAGACAAGATTATTAAGGAATTATTGAACTGATATAAAGAGGGTCCTCACATAAAACTAGGAAAGACACAGATGCTTCTGAATTTGGTGCTACATGACCAAAAAAATAGAGAAAAAGGACTTTGCCATTGTCTTTTTTTCCAAAAGGTAGAAAATCTACAACTATGCACTGTGCCTACAAGACCAATAAGCACTCCAGCCGTGGTCAATATTTGATCATCGCTAGTTTTACTGTTTGATCTCAGTTTCTACGGCCTCTGTTTTCACTGTGCAGGAAGCAGTATTGCGCCTACTTCCTTTTCACAAACTCTCGCTATTGGAATGAAACAATGCATTAAATATGGCTCTGAAAACATTTTAGGTGAGAAATTGGCAGTGCAGTAACAGATCTTGATTGATATTCAGTGGGAACTGCCTGGTTTTACCATTTGATTGGATTTCAGCCTGAGTGTGAGGAACAGACAGAGGGGTGGGTCTTTCTCTTGATCTGCGTCTAAAGTCTTCGTATCCACAGCGGTGGCATGGGTGGCGGGCAATACGAAAATGCATATGCATGCACTCTGTAGTTTTAGCCACAGCCTGAGAGCCAGCAAAACTTGACATAAAATACATCATCCGGTGTCATACGTCATCCCTGTTATGAGAGGAGGATAAATGAAAATACAAGAAATGCCTTTGTGTGTCCAGCGGTATCATCACAAGCAAAAAACAGGAGAAAGAGGCTTTAAATGATTTTGCATTATTCCCTCATCATTTGGCATCATTGATTTCTTTTTTTTAATGCGCTCATGAGTTCCTCTGCAGCTCCAATGATTATGCAACCTGATTTTTCGCAGTAGGGTAAAGAGCAGTAGCTGTGCAGGATTATCGGTGTTGACGAACAGAAGCTATTTTCAGTATTTTTCTCTGTAGAACAATAAACAAGTGCTGCATATTGATTCTTTGTTGGCATTTGTCTATATCTGCAAACACAGAGGCATTATAGGTGATATTACATCTAAAAGAAGTGATGCATTCAATTGGTTTCTGTGAATAAATACCTTGGTATATGCTGTAGAAAAGTGCCCTAAATGGTTGATCTTCAAATGAGAAGGCATTTACCCTGCAGCTATGTGAAACAAGTGCAATTCACGTGGAGTTAATTCTTTTTTTTTTTTTTCTGAGAAATCTGGAACGCTTTCCTGCTGCCTATTTCAGTCTCTTTCAGACTGAACGAGGCTTTAAAACTGGCATTTGGACAAGTACTAAGGTATGTGTCTGTCCTACCACAGCAGACCTTTCAGCAGCACAGCACGTAAGCCATTCAGGCTTCAGATGCAGACATCCACCTCCGAGCACACACACACACACACACACACACACACACACACACACACACACACACACACACACACACACACACACACACACACACACACACACACACACATACTGATACTGATGGAGCTCATCCAGAACAAATTCCATCTCTAATGAATCAATCTGAACCCTGCAATGTGAACTGTAAAATTATAAATACTTTTTTCTTTTTTCGTAGCTTTGAGGAGGCTGTTGTGCTTGTGTGAAATTACCTGTAATGAGACAGATGTTGAGTGAGGACACATTTCACACCAGTGTTTTGACAAACCACCATTGTTATCATGAAATTTTGTGCAGACAAGTTGAGGAAAGTCAAAACACAAGAGACATTTCTGCACGTACTGTATTTTCAGGTGATATTGTGTGTATGCCATACATAAACAGTCTTGAGAGATTTTGTGGGATAAACAACAAGCACAAATATGCATTCATCACCTCCTACTCTCCAACTCCTCAACATACATACACACACTTGGGAATATGAGCAAGATATGAAATTGCTCTAAAGAAATCTGTCAATGCAAGAATCCCCCAGAGCGTGCTGGTTATCCATCGCTGCGAGAGCGCAATGGAGTGCAGACAATCCCTGCGCCAGCTCTTTTTATACGGTTCCTGTACACCAGGGTCATAATAAGCCACAGCAAACATAATGATCTTCCTCATAACTTCCAGCCATCTGTTTTCTGCTCAAGCGGCTCATATTTGTGTCCGGTGGATGAATAAGGGCTTCAGGTGTTTTCCTGTGTTAACATCAATCTATACCTCATGAGCATGAAGAGTGAGGCATCTTTTGAAAGCTGGAGTTGAAAGAAGTTCAATTTCTTAAAAGCTCAACATCATTTGAAGCATTATATTTGCATAACGTCCCAAGTCTGTGATGGATTCTGGCAGCAGATAGATTATTCAAAATTATTTGTGTGCAGCTGTTGCTGTTGAACATAATGTATATGGCTTATTATATTTAACCAAATATAGCAGTACCAGTGATTGCTGAAAGGATTTAAAGTCCAGGTGAAACAGCATTTCGTATCCAGCTTCAGTATCATGATGCGTTTCTGATTGAAACACAGTAGGCAGGTGAGATCGATGTTATGGATGTTATGATATTGTTGGTGTTGTGAAATGTTGTCCATAAAATATGCCAGAGTGCTGGCAAGTAATTGCCTTGCCACCTTTGTAAGCTATTTTTTTGTCATGGAAGCTTAATTTCTTTTTTCACAAAGTAATCCATATTTAACTTTGTTAAAATCACAGTGCTTTCAATTTCTAATACCGAACGCTGTAGTGGATTCTGATTTGTCTCAGAATACTGAAAGTTCAGCAGAACTGTTTATTTATTCAGAAAGTCAGATGAAAGAAATGCTGTTTGAGATATTGCATTGAGTTACAGAAGCTTGTGGATGTGACGTCGTGACTTCTCTATTCTGTTTAAAAACGTCACATTACTAGAGCTAAAGATGCTCTAACTGCTGTTTAACTATGACTTTAAGGCATTAGAAATCCCACCAGACAGTAGACTGTATCTGTATTCAAAACCTGTATGGGGTTTTAATTAGATTAGATGCTGAGGCACCAGAGGAGAAGAGGCACATTTCATTAACAAACCAAATACAGCAGCGAGAGCTTTCGCAGGGCTTTTGCAGTTTAATGAGAAGAGTTTAACCGACTTCAAGCTGCAGACAAACAGGGTTTTTATTTCTGTTCACCGGATAAAACTTGTCAGGGATTCTTAGATGACACATACAGAGGCAGAGAGAGACGTTTGCATACAGAAACCCACACAGTGATGAACATCTCTAATGAGGCTGTGTTGGAGAACAGCGGTGTATCCTTGTACCAGGAGCAAGATGCTGTACTCCCACGTATCCTCCTGCAAGCTGGCAAAAATCAGTTTAAAAAGTACATTCTCCTGGTTATTTTTCCTCATTTCTAACAAATGGGTACATGATATCCATGAGCACAGATAAGGAAGAGGGGCGCTCCGGGGATCATAAATTGCTCATGATAATCAGTAATGGCACTGTACTGCGTTGTACATTCAGTATTGATTTTCTCTCCTGTAACACGGCGTACTGAATCGTATCCAGTAATATTTACATCTCCCCTTGACGATGGTGGTTGTACGAGCGAGTCGTGTCTCTATCACCAGTGTGTACTGCAGTACAGTCACAGGGGACCCTCTGCTTTTTCCATTTTCTAGCAACCTCCATTAATCAATTCTTTAATAAGCTCATGGCTTGTCCGTCCAAAGCCTTCAAGAACTACTACTTTACTCTTCTCTTTGCACCTTTTATCCTACTTTCCCCTTTTCTTAGTCTTTTCCGATGTTCTTTTTACTCACTTCTACTTCTTTTTAATGATTAAACTTTTGAGAAAAAAAGGGTACTATTTGACACTGGACTAGAAAAAGCACAGACAGAGCCCACAATGTTGTCATGGATCTATTGAACTTTTTTGATCATTTACTCTTAAAGCAATGACAGTGTGGGCGCTAATGGGGCGTTTCCACCAGCAGGTTGGTTTAGTTCAGTTTGGTACGCACTTTTTTGTGATTCCATTATAAAAAGTCGTGGATGGTACCTTTTGGTACCTTTGAAACCGTCCTCATTTTTCATCACCTCTCTGCTTTAGGTACCTACCAGGCAGATCTGGTAGTAAAAGGTGGAGCAAAAACTATGCAGTCGCTTCATTGGTCAGTAGAGAATCAACACTGTGCTCAGGGCTGAGCTGAACTACGCTAGTATACTGTAACTATAAAATCAAAGGATGTGTTCCAGCCTCCAGCAGCAGCAGCTATAAATAATAATAAAATTATAAAAATAATAAAAATAATTTAATTCACTGGGCCGACTGCCAGCAACTTTTAAGGTGGAACTTTTACTTTTAATGTGACTCAATGCGTAACATGTCCTTATCATTCATATGCAAACCTTACTTCTTGTTGTTAATGGCTAATAAAATATTATATATCTAATGCTTTATTGATTATTTATAAGCTAAACATAAGAACACCATTTGGGTTGCCAGGTTGCTCTCAGTCTTACTGAGAAAAACGTGGTGGGATTTTACTATCTGCTATAGCATACCCCATATATAGAATAGTATTATTTATCCTGTTGTGCATTAACCTTTACGAGGCCATAAGTCTTTTATCACAACTTAGAAACACTCCCAGTTTTTTAATGATCATTTTATTGTTTTTGTTTGACACCACTTTGGAAAAGTACTAAAAACTGCCGGATTCTGTCGCTGACATTAAGGTCTACTTTGTGGGTGTTATTAGATCTGTAGTGAACACGATCACAGCTAAAATGCTGTGATGGAGACACTGAACCCTGAACAGCCTGAGGCACGCTGCACTGCCAGCCATCCAGAGCGCTGTTAACCAATGTGTGTTTGATATGTGGAGGGCAGTGAGTGCAGCTATGAGGTATGTTTGAGAAAAAGAAAGTCATTTTAAAACTTATTTCCAAACTTTCTGTCAGCTTTTATAATGCGCTTCGACCACTCTTGGTATCTAACGGGGTAGAGGTGGATTTAACAAACAAGAACAAACAAGAAACCTAACATGGTTTCTCTTCGTTTTGTTTCTTACTTCTTTTTCTTTCTCCTTTTTTCTTTGATGATGGTGTCTAAATTGTTCTCCTGGTTGCTTCAAACCTCATTAAAAACCCAGTATTGTGTATTTGCAGAGCAGCAACTCTCCTCTATCTTTGCCTCTTTTCTTCTTATGATCAGGAGAGACATAGTGTGTGAGCAAAAGGGAAAGACAAAGAAATATTTGAAGTGTTCATCCTAAGGTAATTTGGACTACTGTGTGAATGAGAGTCAGTAAATTATTGAGGAAGCCAATTACCTCCCCACATCAAACCGTTTAACAGCATTGCCTTTTCCCTGGCTGGTAATACAGATTTAACTTTTAACATCAAGAGAAAATGGTGTGGATTTTGTGACAGTAAGGTTCCAGTATGTATATTTGTCCAGCTTTTCCACACAATACCTTACAACTTCTGTTTAAAAATGTTTCCAGGTCGTTTTCTCACTGAATTTGACAATTACAAATAGACAGAAAGAAAGCCAGAGCTTTTGATGTCGACAATCTTCTTTTTTACCTTGACCACATAGAAGCTTGCGTTCTACTGAAAGTGTGAGAGGCTTTGAAAAAATAATATTAAAATCTTATGAGGAAAACTGTTTTCATTATTGCAATAACCCCTTTTTCTTGGAATGGTGAGAGCACTTTTTTTCATGGTTTATTTTGCACAAATAGTTTAAGCAGTGGATCGAAAAAACTTAAATTTTACTTTGAGTTGATGTTAATGATCAGTACAAGCTGAGAAAACTATGAATCTATAGGTTGGAAAAGTGATGGTCTTGGAATAAAAGGCAAGCTACTGCTGGCATTTGTTGACCATGTTTTAAAATGAACATTCAGTTATCTTTTCTGTGGTGTTTGTCCTCTCTAATTTTTGTTTACTTCAATGAAAACTCTATTGTTTTATGATCAAAATGCTAAATGCTTGACTGTTTTTTATGAGCTCAGTCTTTTTGTAAAGTGAGTTTATGCTGTTGGTTTTCTCACCTAAAATGCATCCTCATTTTCACATTTTCAGAATCGCTTTGAAAAGGTGTCACGATGCAACACATTTTCAGAAGCAATTCATTTGCCTTTATTGATAGGACAGCTCAGATAGATAGGAAACATGGGAGAGAGGGAGGGGGAGGACATGTGGCAAAGGGCCACAGGCCAGAATTGAACCTGGGCCGCTATTGAGAATTCAGTCTATATGGGGCATGCACTCTACCTGGTGAGCCAGAGGTTGCCCCAAGATTACAAAGGTTTTACAAAATACATTACCATGCCTTGTGCATTCTGATCAAAATCGATCTTTGAAAGTAAGACGCTCACTTACATAACATAGATTTACACCGACCTTCAAAATCCTTTAGTCTTAAAAGTCTAAGAATTGGTTTTTGCTCAAATTATTTCTTCCATGAATCTGCAGCATTCAGCTTATTTTCCATTTATTCTCAGTTTACTGCAAGTATTTCCCTCTTCAGAGAGGGCCAAGACAGGACTGCATCCCCATTATACCCTCTAAGCTAGTAATTGAGCCACATGCTTTTTCATTGCAATAGATCTGTGCATTTGAGGGCATAATGAGGGAAACAATTGTCCAGGGTAACACTGTATGCAGATGACTTCCTCTTGCATCCTAAATTTCTATCGACAAATGATAATCTGTCAACCCAGCTATACAAATGATGCCATCTTCAAAAATTCCTTGAGGAAGAGTCTTTCTCTCTTGACAGACATTTATTAGACTTATTTGTCAAATTTAAGCTTACCTCTTTGATATATAAATGTATAAAAACCCTCATTAATGCATCAGCCTCATTAACGTGATCAAAAATACAACCGTAATGATCAGTATAAAATATCCATTGTGTAAGATATACTCTATGTAATACAAGCTGAATTGTCTCCCTGAGAAGCTCCTATAATAAAATAAATGCACATACAGTGAAGAGTAACCCCCCCCCCCCCCTTTTTTTTTTTACCTCAGGGACAAGATGAAACAATCAGAGAGACATGTATGAATGCTTACCTATCTCAGAATTTATTCATGATGTTCCCCTGAAAATGCCTAGGAATAAATCACTTCTTTCCCAGAGACCTTTCTCCTCTGGCCCCTGTCCCCCCTCTCCTGAGTTTTCCCTGAGAGTAGGACGAGCTCACAGAGAAAGAGAGAGAGAGGGCAGCAGAGAGAAAATGAGAGAACTCATTGCCCTCGGAGGTGGAATTAGTTATCAAACTCAAGAGTACAGTGTGTTTGCTCAGTGATGCATTAGCAGGTAGATGATGATTAACTTCTCTTTAAGTTATGGACATAAATATCTAGATGTAGAGCGTTCTTGTGAGAGAACAGGAACAAATAGTTTAGAAAAAGGAGACATAGACTGTTTAATTTGAATTTAACCACATGATGGGGGCATTTCTGCCATAAGTGGAGACAATCTATGACTCTATGATGAAGACCCATGACTTCAGTGAAATACCACACTATAAAGATACTCCATTTAAAGCAAAAGTCCTGCATTTGAGGTAAAATAAGGACAATTTGCAGTTTTATAGGGGTTTATATTTCGAACTGTATCTTGGCTTCTCTGCTAGTGGACTGAGACCTTGAAATTGTAGTTTTCCACTTTTGCTTTATGTGTGAATCAAGAGCCAGGCTGGCTGTTTCCCAGTGTTTCCAGTCTTTATGGTAAGGTAAGCTAACCACTTGCAGGCTCTGGCTTCATATTTAGCCCCTTTGCTTATATGAGAGTGGTATTGAACTTTTAATCTTAAGTGACGTTCACATGTACACAACTGTCACAGTTGTAAGATCATTGGACTTTTTACATTATGCAACTTGTTGTCTTGTAATCGGTAGTCTTGAAGTTGTGGATGTTTACACCACATGACTGACTGGCCCCAGGGAGACACACACAACAAGATTTTTCACCAGGAAGAATCCTTGAAGAGTATATCATGTAATGTGTGGGTTGAACCACAACTAGGCTTCATATTTAGCTACTTAGTTTTGGGGTGCTACCAGAAATGATCAATGTCAAATAGTGACAAAGCAGCTTCGGAGTAAGTTTTATGCTAGTAACTATAAGAAACATAGCATGCAATAGTCCACCTTCCACACTTTCAAATTCAAATAGACGTTATTAGCATGACCATTAAAAACGTAGTATTGTAAAGTCACATTGTACTAGTTGGTTTTAAGGGAAAGTGCAGTTTTTAAAATGCAGATAATAAAAAATGTTAACGTTGAAGTGCAAAAACAACAGCCACGTCAACAACACTATCTAACGTAGGCTTGTGTGTGTGTGTGTGTGTGTGTGTGTGTGTTGTAGGACTGTTATAAATGAAAGGCAGAGTGTGAGTTGTTAGGAGATGAGCCCCAGCTGTTATGAGTTGTTGTGTTGGTTTTCTCCCTTTCTTCTCTCTATTTCTCTCAAAGACACACACACCTTGGAGAGTGCTGCAGCGCTGCTTGTCTCTTCCTGTTGCCAGTGTCTTATGCTCTCATTGGCTGAAGTTTGCCAACAGAGTCTTCAACAGGTCCGGATATTTAGTAGATGTCTGGGGACGGTCTGTGATGCTTCAGCGAGCCTTTCAACTCACGTATTTGAACAGTTCACTCATAGCACTCCAGTGTCAATTTGAGGGCGCTGAGCCAACGCCAATTGGCCTCTGATTTGGGGCTTTTGTCGAGGAGTTTCAGAAACTGTCTGCGAGTGGAAAATCAGGGATATATTCGTGCAGTGTGAACTATGCATAACTCAGCAAGAAAGCATATATATTCTATATATATCTATATGGTGTATTAGCTCTGATAAATAATATTTAAGTGGCAGTTTACTGTTTTAATTGGTCAAGATGGAGCTCATTTAACTATTTATATTAAAATATTAAAAGTTACCAGTAATTATAGCTGATGAAGTAAATATACCGGAGTAAAAATTACAATATTCCATCTGAATTGTTGTAGAGTAAAAATATAAAATATTGCAAACTAAATAATACATTTATCTTGTTACAGCGCACCGCTAATTCCCAATCCATATGTCCCACTGCTGTCAATTCGTCTTCATTACGGTATTTGAAGCCAAAGGGGCGAGGGAACCTTTTAGAACTAAAAACGTCTTAGTGACTCCATTTGGGGAGATGCAGGGTTCAGGGTGTCCGGTCGTGTCAAGAAAAGCCCCCTCTCCTCGGCCCACCGGTGTCCTGTGGTATATACCTCCAGTAACCAATTAGGAAGAATCAGGAATGCATCATTAAGTTAGTGAGAGGCCATCTGTATGACCGCCTTTTCTGTCCTGGCCCTTGTTGGATTCAATTACCACAGGTGGACGGGGAGTTTGGCGCTTATTCAAACACAGATTGTAGGTGACAGAAGGACAGAAATGAAGCAATCGTGCAGGTTTTCAAGGTAATGGAAGCAGCAGATAATCCGATGTGTGTCAATGTGTGACTTGTTGCCTGTACGATGCTTAAAATTCCCAACATCTTTTCCATTTCCTCACTGTCTACAATCCACTTTCCTCTTTGTCACCGTGTGAGAGGAATCTGAGTTGGATCTGTGAGAGTCAAATGACATGAAAAACAGATCTTTAAAACCTGGGAACACTGGTGGGAAAGTGTAAGCCTGGGTGAGAAGTAGAGATGGAGGCAGAGGATGTGCTTGCATCTGTGAGCCCACAAGAATGCATATGTATTACATATGGCAGGAATACACATTTGTATTCTCACATCCTCCTCCAGTGTTTTTCTCACACTGGCAGACATGCATGAGAAAGCACAGTTAACTTCTATGTTTCTCCAACCTTTACTATTTACATTTACATGCTGTCCATCCCTCTTTTCTCATGCATTATGTCATTATTTCTGTGCTGCCAGTCTTTTCTATATGGATTTCCTCTGAGACTTTGATACTCGACTCTAACAAGCACACAGGCACTAACAGTATGCCAGCCAGCAGCTCCCTGTAGGCCGACGCCGGCTGAGGTCAGAAACAAAGAGAACATCACAGTTTGTGTTGCCTCGAAAAAGACAAGCAGGAATACAATACACGCACGTCATAACGACTGAGTCATTGAATGATATATATGAGATGAGATGCTCATGCTGGCAAACAAACTTTAAATCACTTGTTAGATTTTTGTTACAACATGCAATTCAAGTGCAGATGTTAACAAAGTGTTGAACAGCTCTTCACGCTTGTCCCGACCCCTGAATGCAGCCCAAAAACCATACAGCTGTGCTTCATAGACTCTCATGCAATCGTTTCACATTTTCATCATTTTCAGGATGGTTTTTGGTAGGGATGTGCCGGTGTCCTCGAGTACTCAAGTACTCATTTGGACTTCA
Organism: Plectropomus leopardus; assembly: GCF_026936395.1. Classification (NCBI taxonomy): domain Eukaryota; kingdom Metazoa; phylum Chordata; class Actinopteri; order Perciformes; family Serranidae; genus Plectropomus; species Plectropomus leopardus. Next base: position 15,811,615 of record NC_142189.1, on the reverse strand, counting down.
GTAGTACTCGCCAGCGCCACTCCCACATTTTTTACTGTTCAAAATACATTAAATCTTATTTCAATTTAGAGATATGTGCAGAGTTTTGAATCTGCTCAGCACCTCCTTGCCCCACTGCCCCCCACCCCCCGTGTCTCACTCTCTCAGTTTATTAACATTGCTACTGTTTGGGGATTTGGTTAGTCCGTCTGCACACACATAGTTTGTTGGGAGTGTTAAATGGCTCGATGTGGTGATAGCAGGGTGTTAACAGGGTGTTAGACTGACATGGAGAACAGTCTTTCAGTGCTGCGTTTAACCTGCAATGCCAGCAACAGAAAGTGTGCTGATTTTTCTTATGTTTACTTTCACTTTATAGTTTATAGGCTAACTGAAGCCTAGTTGTTCAATAAATGAATTTCAGATTGCATTTCTTTTCCGTTCTTGGCTGATTTACATTCCTACTCTTGAGTTTGATTTTTTTGCTAGTACTCTTGCACCTGGAGCCACATCACTTTTCTTGTGCTGCTTTCAGACTCCTGTTCAGTGTTCATACCTTTAAAACCTGAGTTAACTGATGCGGTTTACTTAAAAAAAACACAGAAAAAAGTCAATGAGCAACTTTGTAAGAAGTGTTCCATAAATTGCAAGAAATGCAAGATTTAGAAAATTATTTTGAAAAAGCAAGAGGAAAATATCTAGGGAAACACTATATCATTATCATAATCAAATATTTACAATTATGTTTCGAAACAGTTATCATTTTTAAAGGTTTTTTTCTTGTATTTTTTTTACTTTCTCTCCCTCTCTCTCTCTCTCGCTCTCTCTCTCACTGTCTCTTCTAGTTTCTTTCTCAGTTTCCTCCTTTTTTCAGGTAATTTTCTTGAACGTTTTTACTAATGTCTTGCTTATTCTTGGGTCATTTTCTTCTTTCATTGTTCATTGCTCATGTTTTTCAAACATCAAGCCAATTTGCTCAGGTCTAGAAGGGTTGCATTGACCATCCCTAGTTTTTGGTTTTTGAGATTGTCATGGTTAAACATTGTTCCTTGGGCAATTATAATTATGATACTCTTTACCTGAAAAGGTTGGAAGGAGATCGTTGCATTTCTTCAGTCATATACTTGAATATGACAAAATACAGCTAAATATCTAAGTCAACTAAAACACTCTTAAATGTAGCCTCCTCCATAACATCCTCTGCACTTATATTTTGGATACTATTTTCACTGTTGGAAATGTAGCTAGTTTACAAGCGAAGAGAACAAGCAATATCTGTTTTTGAGCACGCCCTCTGGCTAACCACAGGAGTCTGAAATAGCCTGTAGTTCATTCTGCATCCAATTATGTTACTGTCATGTCAAATGAAGGCACGGATTCTGCAACTGCCAACTCAGCTCTCTTCGTCAATATATCACGCACTGAGTAATTGATTGCTCCAATCAACTATATTTACCGTCAACAGAGATTAAACATCAAAAAAGGCTGTATAGATGCTATATTTTCTTTTCTTTTCTTTTTTTTTGACTTTTCACAGTCACTTCTTGAGCATTCAGTGCTCTGCAAGGAAGAAAATGCTGACTAGCACTTGCTACACAGGCACTGAGAACTAGACACAACCTTTGGGAGTTTCCTGCAAGTCAACAACTCAACTTGCAAAAACTTTCCACAAATAACCACCAGCACCAGTTATTTTAGAGGCACGGCCTTGAATTGTCTCCTTTGGGTTAACTCTAACATCAGCGTCAGGTCTTTCCCTTCCCGGCTTCATCCACTGGAACTATTGATGTTTATCTTTCCTTTTTCTTCTGCTCTATGTCAAAGGCCCCCGAAGACATCAAAAGCTCAGGTGAAAGAAGATGAAATGGGGGATAAATCTGAGGTGATATTGTGTGTGTGTGTGTGTGTGTGTGTGTGTGTGTGTGTGTGTGTGTGTGTGTGTGTGTGTGTGTGTGTGTGTGTGTGTAAGGGAAGGAGCGGAGAAGTAAAGGGAGAAAGCAGGGTGCTCTAGGCATCAGCGGAGACTTTAATCATCAGCTGCAAGGTGGGAATTCAGGGTGGGCCTTGAATAGATCTATTGTTCATCTCTGGGGGGTCCGAGCATTAACAAACAAGAGGATGACGGCAGGTGCAGGTAATCGCACTGTCTTTTATGGTTTTCTTTCACTCTATCAGCCCTCGGAAAATCACTGACTGTACATGCACAGGAGCTGTGATGACTGATGGCTTCAATCAGAACTAATGACCGCTTCTGCAAAAAAGAAAAAGGACGTTTGTTCCTACACTGCACTGAAAAGCCCAACCTTCATTTGACTTAATAAAGCAAATTACCCCAATGCTTTATTATTTGCCTTTGAACAAATCCACGGAAATAGTACACATCCAGTCTGGCTCCTGAGTATACTAATTCTCCCTCAGCTCTGTTACTTGACAGTATTTGAAGGGGATGAGCTCAATTTAAAGCTGTAATCCATTGTCAGTTTAAAAGATGAAAAATCCCTTATTAACAAATGGTCTTTTCTTCCGTTGGACAAAAAGACAACTGGAGACTAGTGAGAGAAAAGGAGGAGAAAACCGATGTAGCGTTCCATTGTTTGGCTTTTTTGGATTTGCTGGCCTGCAGAGACAGAAATGAGATAGAAGTGAAGGCTGTTTTGGTTCACACGGTGTCATCTTATTGTTTTCAGGCTTTTGCTTAAGGTGATACATTGATGGTTGTTTCAGAAAAGTTTGACTATAGTGCATAGATAAGGAGTTTGTTTGTTTATGCCGGGGGAACTCGTCTTTACTGGCCTTTATAAATCCAGGCTACCAAGTCAAGAAAAACATGGTCATTTACAGCAAAGCTTTTGTTTGTTTTGTTGTTTATGTGTATTATTTCACCCATATTAAAGATGCAGAAGAAAAATGTGTTTGCTAGATTTCAGAGCAGGATATCACTTTCTTGTAGGACTGTTACATCCAAATTACAAATGTTTTTCAAACATTTTTGTATTATCATTTTGTATTATCTAGAATACAGAATACTGATAATTTGGTTTTATTTGGCCATGAGTAAATGAGTATAAATAATGAATTTTAAGAGCAAACATCCGTATTCATACATTTATGAAAAACCTGGAAAAGCCATGGGATTTACAATAGCAACTGCCAGGCTGGAAAACGTTTGGGGAAGTTTCATCTTCAACATGATCTAGCCTTCTCTCAAAGGGGAAAGTAAAAAAAAGTTACTTTTTAAAGAATTTAACTAGGAGCAACTCATTCTACTAGGAAGCTTTGTGAGTACAGCCTCAGGCTGTTGCTGCTGTGCGAATTAACTCCCATTATCAACATTTTGCCCCTGTAAATAAGGTGACACACCGCTAATAGCTGCAGTAGCTCCACATCCATCAAACAAGGGACCATTTTGGGTGCTGTGTCCAGTAACAAAGCCCCACTATGGGTGCTAGAGGTGCCTAATTTTCAATAATGTTATTTCCACAAGTCATGTGAAAACACAAGCCAGCTTTTTTGGGTCATGAGTTCCCCAAAAAACGGATAGCTCCCAAAATTGCATGTGGAGAATGCAAGTGTACTTTTGGACCGGCTCCTTAAATACATTTTGACATGGATTTTATTCTTATTTTTCATGCAACGTTATACACAGATGTTTCAGAGAATGTCTATGAAAATTTACCTTTAAGGCACGGTAAAGTTATAGTTACAGATGTGTCTGAACCCTAAAATATTCATCAGTGTTTGATGGAGGCTGTGTTTACTTTCCCCAAAAACTTTTTTAAAGTTTAATTTGTTTTTCACAATATCTACATTGATACTCTAACAACTGTGTGTCTAAAATCAAGAAATCTTTATGGAAAATATTGTATACTGTATTAGAAAGTATATCTGTTACTGTGTCACAGTCTCCCTGCGATACGTCAAGCTGTCAACTTCTTCTTCTTTGCTGCGGTGTGTGTATTGGGTGGATGAGCTAATACGTTGTTGTGCTCCTGTGATGAAACTTATTTATTCAAGCTACAGACAAGACGAGAGAGGAGTTAAGAGAGAGGCGAGATGAGGTGAGAGAAAAACAAATTCGGACCATTAATCATGACAGCTGATTGTGGTCTGCACGGTGAACATCTCCTATTGCTTTCCTGTCTCTGACATTCTCATTAGCGCCGTTCTCTCTTGTCTGTCTTTCTCTCTCTCACCATCTTCCTCTTACCGTCTTGTTTCTCTGTATGTGACTTGATTTAGAAAACAGCAGCGACACCGAGCCACATTATCTATTTCTTCCAGCAGAAAAAACTACTCAACCCATAATACAATAAATCACTGTCAATAATGCAGTAGTTAAAAGGTAATTGCACTCGGCTGGCAGGACTTTGGATGTCATCTGCATCGGCGCAAATGATAGAGACTCAATTGCTGAAACTAGAGTTGGTGTCAACAAGAAAAAGCTTTGATAGTTTTGAAGCGCACACAGCATACCCCGGAGCAAGACAAGGTTGAGTGTGAGATTAAACACAGCAATCTACAAGACAGGGTAAAATCTTGAGCGTGAAATGTGTGACTTGATTTACTTTTAAAGACGTGTGAATGAAAAATCTCATAAACTTTTATGGAAAAAAGAAGATAAACTCTGGAGGCATATTTTTTTCCAAATGGGTTAAAACCCAATTACTAGTGTAGCATCTGAGTGCAATGAGTGCTTGTAAACATGACCAACAAATTTTTGCAATTGGTGACCAGAAGTGCACTCTGGATGCAGCACAGCGCAAAATGGGAAAGAGGCCAACACAGGGTAAAAACATTAACATGTGCGAGACCTTTAAAAATGACAAATAACATTAACTCATTTTATCACAAGCCTCACAGTTTTATGAATGCCAGTGAACTCCAGTGCTCTGTTTCTCAGCTCTTGCATGCTCTCACATAGCCTGTGAGTATAGTGTTTGTTGTGTTAAAGAAAAAAAATGGAAAAGCAGAGTTGCAGGACATAAATATGCCATGTTATAAATATGGTTAGAATAGTAATTATGTAAATCAGCACCATACAGCTTTCTACATGAGTTTGTATGAAACGGTACCATCATCTCATTAATTGATGCCTCAGTGAGAAGCCATATCTGTTTTTTTTTTTCAGTTTTAGATTTTGAGCTCTATCTACCAGGCGCTTGGTCGTATGTGAGTGTCTGTGTGTATGTGTGTATCTCTCTGGAAGCAGTAGATCCACATACTAGTAGATCAATCAGCCTAATATTTTGTGTGCACATTTATGACTGTATGCTCATGGCTGCAGTGATTCACAATTGTAGAAATATCTGTTTTATTGTCTTTTTTTAAACCATCGTTAACTGCTGATTCCTCACTCCTCTTAACGGGCTGGTAGGGGCTGCGAGTTATTAACAAAATCACATTGCAAACAACAAGCCTGACCTTGTCTGTTGCAGGCCACATTTTGGCCTTTATTGTGGCTCAACTGACATCCATTTAACAGTTTGGTCTCATTTTGTAGCGGAGCATTTGCAGAATTATTCAATACCTGGTATTTTGTGATCAACTTAAGTTAGTCATAATACAAGATACACAAATTACAGTTTTTATTATCTTCGCTGCCATCTTGAGTGAGGAATTTGAGAGGGGCAAGTTCAAAGGGTGCAGCTGCGCAAGTGCATTGTCCTAAGTGGCCCGCTTATCTGCAGCTGCCTGGCAGAAATGTGCTTATACTGAGTGCACTTTTCAAGTTTGTATCTGCAATCTTAGAGGTGAGAGACATAAAAAAGAGAGATCCTGAAAAATACAACAATGATTAATATCTACAAATATCTATGCTCATGTTATAAAGATTGAACTGCCTGGACACTGACCCGGCTGCTTCAGTTTCTCTTTGTCATGAGGTTCCCAGTAAATTTGGGCCTTATTTGTTCGAAGTTGAAAGTTTTTTTTCACATCACCAAACTCTGCATTGCATTGCGTTCAGTTGTCCCTCACCACAAATATCCCAGTTAGAGTTGCATTCCTATTTCAGGAAGAAGCTGTAATTCCTTTTTATGTATGATGAAGGTTTTATATTTTAGGAGATTATGATATTTGTGCAATTTCTGTGGGCTACTTACAATTTTGTAAGGGAATGAAAAAAAAAGAGTTGGCATTCAGTCAGTCATGTGTGGCTAGCAGAGCAACCTAATGTGTAAGCAGCAAAACTGAGAATTTCATGTAGTGATCTCAGAGTCATGACGGGAAATATTATTTCAATTATCAAGAGGAAATGTGTTTGGAGTCACTACTAAAGTAGACAGGCAAAAAGAAGTGCAAAACTTGAAAATGAGCCTGTAAGTGAGAAATGTAAAGATGCATAAACTGTGACTGTATCATCATTTTTTACACAGATTACATTATACACAAGTTTGACAATGATATACAGGCTGGCTTGCACTGTATATTGAAAAGTGCCTGAGATACATGGAAACCGACTGTGAATCGCTTTACTTTTACATTTACCCTCCAGCATAGCAGCGTGTCTTACATAGAGCACATTTCCATATTTTCTATCATATAATTCAATGATTGAATCAGTGATATAGGGAAGTGTGTAAAAATAGCAAAAAAAAAAAGTAATCCAGCTTTCTATATCATTGCTGTCTAAGGAGAATGTTTCTAGGAGGTTGCATTTTACTGATATCCACCTCATCCCTTTACATACTCTCCTCTGCACTTCACCACTTCAGCACTTTCAGCACAAAAGTTGCAATGCATCTTTGGTGAAACAGTTCCAAATGCTTTTCTGGCATGTAGGGCAGTCTATATGGCATTAATAACAATAATGCATTAATTTGACATAGCGCATTTCACACACACAATTTCACAAGTGCTTCCCAGACCACAATAAAACAATATTAAAGCGTGATTTCGCCCCTGGAAGGGCACCTGAGGGGGCACTGCATCATGTTTCCTTCGCTGGAAATTCACCCTGGAGTTCACTGCATCACTTTTTTGAGCATCAGCAAACTGGAGGGAAGATGAAGGAAAAAGCTAAAGAATAATGATCTAAAAAAGTATGATCCCATTATTATTGTTATTATTATTATTATTATTATTATTATTATTATTATTATTATTGCATTAATACAAGTAAGGAAATATGTTCAGAAGTTTTTTTTTTTGTTTTGTTATGTATTTTTGAGAGTATTGTCAACAGACTTTTAAAGTTATTTTGCAGAAGCTGGGCCCTGGCCAAAAGTTATTGCTATTTGGGGGCTTCTGGCGTGGAAAACTTTGGGAACTCCGAGTCTAGAGGGCACTGCATTACGTTTTCTCTATTTTAAGGGCACCCATTAGTGCACAGCATCACTGTTTCTCAGCTTTAAATGCACCAAAGAGGGCACTGCATCATATTTTTCCAATGGAAGTGCACTATAAAGGGCATTGCAATGTATTTTCCTCAGTGTATATTTGAGGATCCTATTACTAAACTTCATCACAACTTCTCCACTGGAAGGTCTCCTTTGGGGGTATCTCATCAAGTTTTCGTCTCTGGAAGGGCACCGTAGAAAGCAGAAAAGTTGACTCACTATCTGTCTGGTACATTAGTTAGCATGCGAGCTAGTTACAACTTTCTTTCTTTAAGGCGGACTTGAAACTAAAAGGAGAAAATGTGTGAGCCTGATGGGAATTTTCAAAAATGACTGCTTCTCTGCCCAATTAGCTTGCATGGCTGAGAGTCTTCCTCTTTACTAAGCTCCTGACACCCTGCAGGCTCCTGAAAAATCATGAAATGAGCATGTCTTAAAATGCAAATCATGTTCGCTGCGTATGAAAGGAAGAGAAATGTGTTTCCGCACCATAAAAGAGGAGAGAGGACTGGAATCAGACAGCAGACTGACATTGGAATAGATCAGGAGGATCTGCTTTTTATACTTGCCAATGACCAAGAGTCTTTCCCCAACTTTCCACCGTGACTGCAAGGCTTCACTTTCCAGAATACATTTTATAATCAGTGTGCATGGAAAATGAATGAATGGAAGCCTTAATGACAGTTGGTACCATGTTTGTCATGTGATAGCTCAATCAACAGTCATCCAGCTATTTTCATACCAGTAGTACCAGAGCTGTGTAATTGTGAGAGCTATTAGGAATGAGGGTGCCAATCAGGCATGAAGTGTGAAACTGACTGAGTATTTTATAGCCTCATACATGATTCAGTGAACCTCGTCTACTGAACACACAAAAAGAGAAGAAGCTACATAAACATAATTAGCTCAGAAGTCGAGATGATTCAGAGATCGGCATTGGCATACAGTATGTGACTGTTACATAAATACTGTTGCTATTGGGTAAAATGTTTTAGCTTTATTAAAATCTGTAAAGTGTAGACCTCACATTTTAGTGCTATTCCATTGTTGATGATTTTTTTCCTGCAAAATCATGACGTTTTTATGCGCTTACATCAAAAAAGTAATTTATTATTCCAGTGCCAATTATGGTCCTGAATGAAGATTAAGTCATTAAACTGTGGGACCAAAACCATCCAAGCCAGATAACTGAGCTGTTCTTGACTGCTATGACACAGAAAATGTGTTAATCCCAGCGGCGTTAGTTAAATGACCACTTTTTACAGTACATTTAAGTAGTATCAAGTATTGCCTGTTGACTGATAGGACTGAGTATTTTATTGACTTTTTCCTCATTTCTCTTACAAATCAAAAGAATAAAAAAATTAATTATTGATTTCATTGAACATACTCATTAAAATATTTACATGTTACAGTTTTAGTTCTGAGAACTTTGGGGCATTGTAAATCAATATATAATATACTTTTACCTACTTGGAATAGATAATCATTCACTTTTGGAGTTATTTTCTACATTTTATCAGTACATCCACACAAATACAAAAAAGACAGCAAAGAAAACCTGGTTCGACATGCAGAATACCCGATACACCTGATAATGTTTAACCAAGCTCTCCAGCCCCCTGAGGATATTTTCAAGCAATAAGAGAGTAAACTCCAGCAGCAGCGTTCTTCTTATGTTTGCCTAAAACCATTTTTAAACATTTTTGGAACCTTTAGTTGTTTGATCCCTGTCGTAATTACGACAGCAGGTTCATTGATTTTCCACGCTGTGTTTTCTTTGTTTGTAATTCCCATTTTTTGCCTTTGCGAGACAAATCAATCTAAGATTTTGTTTCTTTTTATGTCAGCATGCACAGCCTTTTATAGATGATGCCTTTGCCAGCCCTCTGAATCACAAACTGTCTTCATGTGGTTGTTAAATACATTTCCAGTGGCGTCCATGTACCACAGGCATCTATATTTGTAGTGCTATTTCTGTTTTAATGCAAATTACCAGATGATCACCAGATGTATATGGTTGTTTGTTTATATATCCTTGCTTTTTTTGTCTTTTCCTCCTTGTCGCCATCCCCAGGGTTTGACAGCCCTTAGAGTGATGCTTAACTGTTGTCAATGTAAATAATGTTTGCCTTGAAAATGGGAATTTCTCTGCATAACTCTACACATATAGACTCATATATTCACACATCTTTGTCTATGTTCACACCTTTCTTCTCATGGTCTAGACACAAGAAAAAAAAATGTTGTTGCCTTTCATGGTGTCAGTCTCTTTATAGTTCAGACCACCAAACAAAGTAAGAGCTTTAAATATGAAATCAAAAGGACAGAGAGATAACTAATTAATTGGAAAGTTTTGATGATCTGTTATTGTGTGCTGCACAGGCTCACAGGGGAAATCAAAACACATTTTGACTGACAACAACTCATAATGCACTTTATCTGCGCTGAGGGGATTTATTTATCTTCTCTGGTGTTTTGACCAGAGAATTACCAGGATAAGAGAATTAGTCTCAACTGCAAATAGACAACATCCATCATCAATAACAAAGAGGAAGGACCATGATGTGGAGGAAAAATCAGGAAAGACACTAAGTAAACAAAAAAAGCACAAGACTTTGTGTGGATCCCATATATTATTGATTTATAGGTATAAAACTTTATGAATGGCGGCTATTTGGAGCCGTTGACAGGTCATGACACTGCTGATGTTGGGTGATGCAGGGAGGAAGTGGCACAGACTGCAGTGAGAGCAGAGAGACACGACAGTTAAGGTAGTGAGGACTCTGAGGCCACGCACTTAGTGTTGTCTCCAGGAATTTGGTGTGTTTTAACAACCTGAGAAAGAGTTTGTGTTCGACAGTTAAAGAAAAAATACATTTATTGGATTTTTCAGTTCTTTAGTTTTACTTGAATCAAAATTAAGAGGAATCCTCCCCATGAGTATAATTTTGGTTTTTCCTTGTTATATTCCTGGCATTTTAGGGAATTGTTTTTTTTGGCGTGCAGCCAGACATTTGCTTGGTAGGATGGTGAAAATTTTGACCTCAGTATTTTCTTCTTGCCCCAAGAGGTCATAAAGCAAAACAGCTCCTGATCTTTAGTGAAAAAGACAGGAAAGTGCCATTTCTAGGTTTGATCTCCCGGTGATCCTTTGCCTGAATAATCTGATCGATCAATTTGAAAGATTTAGAGTGTCATTTATTTTCCTTAAGCCCCGAGCTTTAAGAGATAAGTCTGCCATCATGATATTTAGAAAAACAAACCAGCCATTCATTGTGCACATCTGCTCTTTCAAGCATTTACTGAGGTAAATTTAGTAGGGCATCTTGATTGTACGTGCAAAGGAAGCAGAGTAGTGAACGCTTGTGTTTCACAGATTGCATCATGTTGGTCTTCAAAGCGTGGAGGTCTGGCTCCGAAATGCTAATCGCACTTGTAGTCAACCTGATGGAAACAAGGTGGATTTTAAATTTTTCTAAATACCCTCAGAAGTTTACAGTTTGATAAGACAAAGCTTTCATCTGACAGCAGTGTGGGTGTGACCGTGTGCCAAGTCGCCGTACCACAAGCTTTGAGTCATCGTGATGGCCGAATAATCAGGTGGATAAGAAGCGTAGGAAGCAGAAACAGCCTACATTCACCTTTGTGGTGACCACAACCAGCTGTTACGTAACCGTCTTCCTCACCCACTGAAACGTTGTGCGGTTTCTAGAGTAGGAACTGACTGACAGGACATTAAGGTTACCAATACCCAGGTGGAATCAGTGGGCAGTTTCCATTGAATCTTATTAACATCTTTTCATGTGTGATTTCAGCTGAAAATAGGAAATGCACTTTGGGGTTTGTGGATTTACAGTCGACACACAGTTTGAGTCATTGCCTCAGAACTCCTCTGAGAATTTATTTATTCAGAAGCTGCTCCGCTGTCTTGTTTATTGAGTAATTAATTAGAGCACAGCAGAAAGTGGTGACTGAGGTTATCATTGTTTTTCTTTTTTGAGGCATCACACAGCAAAATAAATAATGTGCCGTGGAGAATCGTCTGCTGTGAAAGGCCAAAGAAAAGCGATAAAAGCAACATTATGAGGAGTTCTTTACTTTTACATACTTCTAAAACTAAGGAATACTTTTAATCTTCATATTTCAGTTTTTTTCTCGGGGATAACATTTCAGACAATGAGAGTTACTCTTCTATACCAGCTAAGGGAGTGAACATTAACGCCCTCCAACATTTCTGTCTCCTCCTCTCTTTCTGTAGTGCACAAGGTTAACTACACCGAGTATTATCCAGCTATCAGAGGTTCAGGCCAGGGGCGGCTTTGAGGTTTGGGAGGGGAGAGAGCAAAGGTGCAGACACTTAACATAAATATTCTATCCCTATAATCTCTGAACTCTGAAGGGTTTCAGAGTTATTCACCTGGCCTTTTTCTGTAAAGCTTTATTATAAAAAAAACCCATACCTTCTTCTTTACAGGCCTTTGCCTAGAAGAAGCAGACAGCAGAAAAAAGGGACACAGTGAAAAGGAGAAAAAGGGGTTTTAAGTTTTACAGGTATTCGGCCAAAAGCTGTAACAAATTTAATAGGCCAAAAAGCAAAAAAAGTTATAAAATCAGTAGGGCTTGAAATATTCGAAACATCAGTTGCAGACCCTCAGTCGACTGAGAATGCTTTAAGTGGAACAGTCTTTTTTTTGTACACAGTGTATTTCTGGAGACATTTTGGTCCCCAGATTTTGCTGCAGAGTGAGTGTTCTTGACTTGATGCTACTCTTTGGTGCAGGGAGCTGCCTGGGCCCTGTGGACATGCAGGCAGCAGCACAGAGGAGGAGAGAAGTGTTTAGTCTGTTTAGAAGTGGTAAATTTACAGCTGTTGAACTGCTGAAATATTTAGGAAGTAGGCGCGCTTGAAAGGAAATATGAATATATGTGCCATATAAATTTCAAAGTAAAGGTGTACCTTATGATGATATGCTGATATTACTTTGCATCAATGACATTGGATTAATTATCATTTAAACAATATATCAGTCCAAATCAATGCATTTTTTTAGATCCCTATTACTGCAGTTTATCCATTTCTGCCACTTTTCCTTGTTGCGTTGGCAGCAAGGTATATCTATTATCCTTCCCTCTAGTCACGTCCTCCAGCTACTCCTGGGGGGATCTTGAGGCGTTCCTGAGTAGATTGGATGTGTAAACCCTCCAGTGTGTGCTGAGTCTGCCCTGGGGTCGTGCCCTTCTCTCCGCTGGGCATGTCTGGAATACATCATCAGGGACACTTCAGGTTCCCAGATGATCTTATCTGGCTTCTTTTAACGTGAAATAAGTGGTCAGAGTTCCCTCCGATATCCTAAGGATGAACCGAGTCTCCGTGAGAAGAAAACTTAATCAAGCTTCTTGAATTCATGATCTCATTATGTCAGTCACTTTCCAAAGACCTTATGGCTTTAGCTGAGGGTGGCAACCATAGAGAAACTGGTAAATAGAGAGCTTCTTTACTCAGTTTAACCACGACAGTCTGTCTGGTACATTGCAAACCTCACTACTAATCTGCCTTTCACTATTCAACATCCTCACTCTTTGGCATTTTTTTTTATTAAGGGTAGGAACAATAAGCTGTAGCTTTAGCCTCCACCTTCTCCATCTGTAGAAATAAAAATCTTTCTGCTGTTGTGCATTGTTCTCTTCTTTTTTATTGGGAGTTTTTTTATCAACTAATTTTTGGGGGTCAAGCCTGAAGGTCTTCTTCTTCCTGAATGTTTTTGCAAGTTCCCGCCAGATGGTACATCGTAGCCACATGAAATTTTTTTACCACACATTGGAAATTTTGTGCAAATGCTGCCAACAAATATGACCCCAATCAGCCTGATGGGTGTGCTATAATTAAAGATGAAAAATGTCTTTGAAAAGTCATAACTCCTATGCCTTATGTCTCGCCAGCCATCATGTGGTGTTGTAGTTTCCAAACTCTGAAAGCAGTAAGGAGCCCATTGTGGTTTAGCACACTATTGTGAGGCGAAAAGAAGACGTCGCAACAGAACAGACACAAATGTGAGATTAATGAGAGAGAGAGAGAGATTAGAAAATTAATTAAAAACAAGGAAAAAAGTCCTATAAAACTGTATTTATAATTATTGGAATTTTGCATTTAAGATTATGTGATAGAAAACAACTTTTGTAGTGCTTATTTTATTTCCTTGTTTGTTTTTGGTTTTTTACCTTTTTGTGTGTGGAATTTGTCAGGTAAAGTTCTTATATTTTTTATCCAACCTCTTGCCAGTATTTTGGTTTTTTAGTTGTAAAATTACTAATTTCCGTCTCCTTATGTTCCTGAAAAGAATCAGGAATTTTTGCTCAGGTTTCAAAGGGTTAAACAGACTAAAAACTTTATTTTATCAGATAATACAAATGTTGATAAAGCCTTTCTTTGGGAACATAATTTGCAGTTGAAAAATCGCAATATATTGCAATATATTTTATTGCTGAACTTGATACATGTTTAAGATCACAATAATATTGTATCGTGACTTACGTGTTGTGACGTCAGGACTTTTGAGATTCCAGCCTTTAATAGTTTACTGACGGAGAGAAAGTATTTTTTCTGTTTGACAATAGAAGCCATGTGTCGTTTCTGAGAGAGAAGAGCAGTGAAATGAGTCTGCAGAGCTCACTTCTCTCTGGGTAGCTGACATCATTCCTGCTCTGGTCCGTAATCAGATCACAGGAGACCACATCAGTTTCATACACAAATGTGCACATACAAAAAAGGAGAAAGTGTGTTTATTATTTCAAATGTCGGAAACCAAAAAGTGATGGTCGCAAAGACATTGAATGTGTTGTCTTTGCAGGTCAGTCTGGCATGTTTCTGAATCCACCGCCTGCAGCATTCGACACATTTTTAATAAGACAGTCATTGCTTCCTTTCCTGGATGTCTGCTGATCAGCAGTCAGTTAATTTCCTGTCGGGTGTGGAGTAAACAGAGCGCACACTTGCACATACACACCTGCGCACACACACACACACACACACACACAAAGGCTTTGCGACAATATCAAAACATGGTAAATACAAAGCAGAGATTATTTTTAGTAAAAGTTGCATCATTTTCACATGCAGCGCTGGATTTTGTTGCATATCTACCAAAAAATATAAAGACTGTTAAGTAAAAGCAAAACACCATGTGGAATATTTATCTTTTAGATCGTAAGATTACTGAAGACACCATGCAATAAAGTATGTATGCCTGCATCAATTTTTCACTGTGTCTTTTCATTCCCCAACAAGCTCACATTCTGCCTGTCGCTTTCCACAGCTGACTTCACTTTACAGTTTCAGAAATGCACTTCAGCACAGGGTCACTTCAGTTCAATCAAGCCAATATTTTCCTCTTACTGTATTTTCATGTTGTGGTAGAAGTGTTACAAGGTTACAATCAGTTGTAAAGTGAATGGGAGATATCGTCCTTGTGAAATCTCTAACTTGTGATCACAAGTCGCTGTGTGGCGTGAGTGTTTTTTTTTCCATAGACTGTAAACATAACAGACATAGCTAGCATGACATCGCCCACTGATTTTTGGACTCCCGTTTTGAGGCCTCAAGTTCAGCATTTTGGCAGTTGCCATCTTGGTTTTTTGATGCCAGAAGTGACCATATTTGGGCCAAAAGACTGGAGCCAGTAAGAAAGTCGAGGACACAATTGGCAGACCGCCTGTCACTCAAAGCCTTTAGATAAATGCAGAACTTAAAGCCCTAATGAAATGTAAACTGGTGATTGATATAAAAATTCAACCCCTCTACAGTTTTTATGAACAGGACAATTACCTCTAGAGAGCAAAACCATTTTTTGTACCAGGATGTAAACGTGTTTATTTCTGCTGTAAAGTTGTCCACAAGCTCAAGTGCATCATTTGTTAAAGACACACCTTCAAGCACGTAGTCCTCTTGTAATGAGTAGCAAATCCTTGATGCTGGGCTGACATGCTGAGCAAAACTGTGTCAAGCCAAGCTATCACATGTGTATGGAAAAGCCCTCTGAGTCATTTGCAATGCAACTTGCCACTCAGGGCACAGTTCAAGCAGCAGCATTCATAAAGGAGCCCTCTTCAGTTGCTGAAGTAAATTCTTGGCCATTCATGATTTCACACAGACGCTGAGACACTGTTATGCAGGTGTTTAGGTACACAGCACCGGTTCCCAGCATCAGTAAGTACTGGTCATTTTAGGCACTGATGTTATGATATGGTGTCCTAAATCTTGTCCACAACAAACACATGTAGGCATGGATGTATAAAAGTTTTAATATACATGAGTGCTTTGCTTCTATTTATAAATTTGATTTATCAAACCTGTAGAACCATTACAAAGCAAATATTCCTGAAATAACTCTAGCTGACATACACAGTGAATTATCACTGAAGCTTATTTCCCCTGGTCTTGTCGGTGTGCAAAATCTGGTGCTAAGGACCGTCTGCTCAGCACATCAGAATTGTTGTTTGATTAAACTTCATTTGCATGTATAGAAATAAGAGAGCATACTTAAAATGAGGCCTCATCTGATGCTTGCTATAGTATAGTAAGAAAATGTCATGGATAGGTGTATTTATTTATTTATTTTTTTAAATGGCAAAACTTTAGATCTGGAGAATTTCCAAAATCACATCTTCAGAGAATACAGTTTTCCTTCAGTCTAACTGTATACAAAACACAGACTTTACTTAAGCAAATAATTACTATAATTACTAATTATAATATGTAATTACTCACCACAACAAGCGATTTCCTGCACGTAGCTGGGTGGAAACAAGATATAATTTTTTAACAGTTGTGCACTAACTAGAATAAATCATACAGTTTTTACCAAAACAGTTGTGAAATTGTTAAATGATTGTCTTACAAACATTTTCTCTCAGATACAAACAATAAGAAATCCAAGAGCTGGAGTGTCTATACCTTAAGGAAGAACAGCTTTCAGAGCTGTGTATATATTTGTAAATAATTCAAGAGCAGTAAAAAATAATGTTTGTTTTTATATGTAAATAAATAAACAATGTGTTGAGACAATGCACATGAATAACAAATGTGACAATAAATAACAACAGTTTGACAACTGCAGGCTGTAAGAAACTGCTTTACATAAGGTTGCCGACCCTGAAAACAGTTTATTGACCCCTTGGGTCAGGAAATGCATCACTAATTTTCCAAACGCAGCAGCTTGGCATTAGTCCTCTGTTGCTTTTACTTAGGCGACCATGTTGCCACAGTACAAACTGTCTGTTTCCCTTTACTGTTGCTGCTCTACTCCTGACTCCTGGTCATCTTTTGGGGTTTCCCCACACAATCATTTATTTATGGTGCCCCGTCATGGTTCAAAATCTGCTGCCATAAATAGATTTTCTTTTTTTGGAGCTGGACTGCTGAGGAACACTGCTGACTCGTATGTACTGTTTGGTTATTATTTTCATCACCCTCGGGGTGTAGAGTGCACTCTGGGCACAGGCGGAGCAGCAGAGTGTCAGGCGTAGTGAGAGTAAAACTTTTCTCAAATCACAGTTCATTCTGCTGGGTTTAAAAGTTTGCATTCACTGGCAGTGGCCGCTCTTTTCATCCATCGATCTGATCAGCTGTAAACAGAGTGACAGATCAATTAATTACCCCGTGAGTCACAAACTGCTGCTGATGAAAAAAAGAACTAATGGAAAGCTCTACCTGCACTAAGTTCTCAGACCTGCAAAAACTTCAGGAGAGGGGACCTGTCAATCGTCACCTACCGCCACACCTACACTCTAATTCTGTGTGAAACACTGAGTCATTGATTGCAAATATTTTGTTCCATGCAGTACAGATGAGCAGCAAAACCCCCTTATTTAAAAATGAATACTGTCATTTATATACCCTACAGTTATCATGGGTCAGGTTCCAGCACAGCCTCTCAAGGCTCAAGGCACAAACCATACTGGTTTGTGATGTTTCCAGGCATGTACGGTTTCTATTGCTCCTCTGTAGAAGTTAGCCAGGATCCTGCTCTGGAATTTAGCCTTCCTAAGTTTCCGTAGAAAGTCGAGCCTTTTCTGTGCTTTTTAAACCCGGGTGGTGATGTGTGATGACCAAGATAGATTCTCAGTGATAATAATACCAAGGAACATATAGCTGTTCACCTGCTTCACTGCATCAGCTCCACTGATGTAGACGGGTGTCTGTCTTTGCCTCCTCAATGACGTTGTCAGATGCACAGATGTGATGGTACCCCATCTGGGATGTCAGGACTCTGGGGAATCTCAAGTAATGTTAAAATGTCAAACACTAGACTGGGTACTCCTGCCATGATCTTTTCCTGCAGTAACTCCTTATGAGGAGCTGTCGGGGAGCAGATTTTTGCCTACAGCATAAGCTATTTGTTTTATTTAAAACCTAGTTGAGAAAAAAGCTAAATGCATCTGACAAATCTTTTAAAGGAGTTCTGACGAATATTAAACATACCTGCCTTTTAGCTGCTCTTCTCCCCTGCAGCTGCTGAAGGCTCCTCTCGTCGTCGGGGTCAATCTCTTTTCTCTGACCCTAATGCCTCTCCCTCTTGTGCTCCCACTTTCCCTCCACCTACCTCTTCTCCTCTATTGTGTCTTTTTCCTTCAGAAGAGTTTGATTGAGTTAAGAAGTAATTTGTATTTACAACAATGGTGTGCTACTCCAAAATTGCAAAGGTGCCGCACTGTGAAAATACCAATTTTTACAAAATTTTGCTTTAGCTCTATAAAACCTGGAGTGACTTCACCTTTCTTACACTGCTTTCAGACACCTTTCACAAAGATTTAAAACTTCAAACCTCTCAGCAAATTGGTGCAATTTCTTTCAAAACATGTGAAAAAAAGGCAATGAGCAACTTGATAAGAAATGTTCCATAAATTGCAAGAATTAAGTAGATTTAGAAATGTATTTTAAAGAAAGCTAGGGCAAAATGTCCAGGCTGTGTTTGCGGTGAGACCCACCATGTCATGTCAGTGAATTTGATGATGTGGTTGGAGCTGGACTTGGCAGAACTGTTGTTGATCAGGGGAGTAGCTTGAACTAATTAAAGAAACTGAGATTTGGTTAGAAAATACATATCAGCATTATATATCAGCATATTTGTGTTTAAGAGGAACAATAAACTAAGAGGATGGAAAATTATTGTGGAAATAAAAGCTAAAAGTAAGACATAAATGGTTTAAAGTTTCTGCTTTTGCTAATGCGAGTGACTATTTCACAGACGCAAACTTGGCAAAACCTTTGAGAATACAAAGGAACCGTGCTTTAACATCAACAAATCCCAGATCACTGTGTCTCGTAGGAAAGGTAAATGTAACATGACCAGGTTTATATCACTCTTCATGTTTACATAATAATCATTCTGTCCAGAAATGCATACATACTGCACACCAGGAATCTGTCAGCAAAACGGAAGTGGTTAGATTTAAAAACCAACAAAACATTGCTCTCAAGCTCACCTCGATTCAAGTGGTAGTTTTCGGTTGCCGGAGGGCATGCCTGTTTTCATCCACACAGTAGGGGACTTTACTTTATGCTTTTGCTGTTAAATAAAATATAGCTCAGACAGGAAATGGACCAGCAAGGGTTTTTATTTCTGGCTTGAAGTAATAAAGATGTTATGGACAGCGTCGTGCAGTACACTGCTGCCGTCTTTCCATTACTGTATAGCAGAGATCTGACTGGAATATGACTTACGTCTATACAGATTTGAGTTTTTGCATCAGAACAGCTGTAATACATGTTAGTTTTACAGTGGAATTTGTGGCCTTAATCTAGCCTGTGATATGGTGAAGTGAATTCATACTTTAACTTAAGCTGCTTTGATGATTTTTCAATTACTCCAAGGCTTTTTAAACTGCACTTACTGTTGCATGCAGGCATCCGGTACAGTATGTACAGTCCACAGCACTCATTCTCATCCCTTAACTTTGCCATTTGGATTTGTGCTTATATCAAGTTTGCTTGTTGTTTGAAAGTGAATAAATATTTCATGAAGTGAAGTGGAAAAAAAAGCATGAGGTGCAGAAAATATGAAAAAAAGACAAAGAATACCTTTGGAGCACAGCTTTTACTGCAGCTGCAACACATCCATTACACCACTTTTGGTTTTACCGTTCCAGTCTACAGAGATGTTTAAAAAAATAGTGAATCTGAACGTCAACAAGCCAGAGTCACACATCACTGTATTGACTCTTCACCTGATTTTGTCTTTAGCCAGCCAGTGGTGGGGGAAGTATTCAAATCCTTTTCTTACCTTTTTTTAATGGACTTTTTTACAGTTTTGGTTCACTCTCATTGCATCCTTTTTAACCGCAGTAGGTAGCTACTTTTATTGAAAATGCTTTATTATACCCCCTGTACAGTATCCAGTCAGCATCAAGTAGTGACTTGCTGGTGAACATTGTGGAGCATTAAGTTTTTAAAAAGAAAGATAATTCCCTCAGCAGTTGGTGGAGACTAAAGACAGAGCAAAAAGGGGGTAAAAATTATATATACATTGGTCAGGTGGCCAGAAACCAAATCAATAATACTGCTGCTCAGCTCCTTAACAAGTAAAAGTCCTGCATCACACACTGAACTACATGTTATAACTGTGAATAAACACAGTCCATCACTGAATAGACAGCACATCCCTAACCAATCATTTGGTAGCAAATTCTGTAGCTGCTCTCTTTTTAGTGGGATATATACAAAATAATAGCAGGCTAGGTTTTATTTTTAGTTCTATTGAAGTTTATCACTTTATTTCTGTCATGATTTGAGTCACAGAAGACCATGAGAAATCTGAGATAGTTTATAGATATTTGTGCAGTCAGTCAGAGAGGAACGGTGGAGATCTTCGTTTCTTCTTCTTCTCTCAAGTGTCATAAATTTCAAGCCACTGCTGATTGCTCTGCTCACGGCCGGCAAAACTCGGTGACATATTGAGACGTACTCATTCAGTGAATCAGTCAAAAGCAGTTAAGATCTTCTGTCTTGCATGTCAAAGCTGCCACAGAAAATAACTAATGTCCACTGGAGGCCTAGACTTCATTCCTCAAGCTCAACTTCAGACAGCTCCTCTGACTATCCTGGATTTTCTCATGATTACTTCAAGCTGCTGTAATATTTTTTTAAGCCAAAAGATTTCAGTTTTTATAGTATTTTACAGTGCTCAATCGAAAGTTATACACCAGGGCTCCAGACTAACTTTTTACATTTGGTTTGCTATTGCTGAACGTTGTTTACAATGTTTTCAACAGTGTTTACACCTCAATTTTGTACTTCGAAATTTATTTTTAAGGTGCACAAATGGCAATTTTCAAAATTGATGAAGTAAAAATGCTTGATTTTGTGTCTGTTTGTAATCAGATTAGTTCTTAATTGAAATTTAATTGTTATCAATATTATTTTTTCCAGCAGATTTGGTGTCTTATTTCAGGGGAAAAGCTGTGGGATTTATAATAACACATAAATGTATCAAATTCTTTCTTTCTTGATGGGAGGATTAAACCAGTGACCTTTCATTTACTGGAGGGTTATATGAGACAGTGCTCATATTTCACCAGCAGTCATGAATATATGAGATGTTCCAAAGACTTCATCCTGTGCTAAATATCTCAAGACTCAATCTACATAACTGAATAATCATAAGTACATGCTGTGTTTAAGTGTACTGATCGACTATGTTTACTTATTGGTTTTCATTTTACTGGCAGATAAGTGATGATGATGTCAAATACGCTTTTTAAACACAATATAGGAAATACATTTATGCACATTTAACACATACAATGGAAATGTGTTTTATTATGTTGTTGGTTAATACTGAATTAAGATACTACAGCAAATTGTAGGATTTTTAACTATTAGATAATAATAGATAGATATGGCCCAGAATAAATGGTCAAGACATTAAACTAAACACATCAAACACAAGCATCGTCATGAAGTAATGACCTGTTCCCCACCATGGTGGGGAACTCGGTGCCAGAGTCTGGTACACTTGTGGTCACATTTATCAAATAAACTGATTTGTGGGCCTGGGTCCTTAATGTGAAACCATCCTTATTTTGTTTCTGTCGAATGAAGTGTGTTTTCTAATGAGTTTAAAAGGCAATTAAGGCCGTCTTTAATCGCTGAAAAAGAGAAAATTGAATTTCAAAGGTGTATTGTTTTGTTGTTGTTTTTTTTTTTATTAAGGCGAAAATGGGTATAAGAATATTTCCTTTTTTGACATTTTGTAAGTTTATTAGACTGAAAAAAGTGAAGGGAGCTTGTGGCATTCAGCAAATTCAAAGCAAAATAATCGTTTATGCAGCCTTAATTACAATACTCAGTCATAGAAATTGTAATTTACAAACCTTGCTACTTTGCTGCCACAGATGCACAAAGAAACAGTAGTACATAACCAGACTGGTGTGTTGCGTGGTGTATTGGTGTATTATAAATGATAAAACTAGTCTGTTTTTGACCGTGCTGGGGTTTGTCTATCAAGCATTGTTTCTCTTCCTCATTTCTGTCCCTGTGCTCATTTTTCAGTGGCCTATCCTGTTGGTGTTCGAGCAGAGCTCATTTGTCAGCGAGCAGCTCACTCTGTTAAGGATGCGTGTCGTTAGCTGGGGACGACAGGGTCTTGTTTCACAGCTGAATAAGCTTCTCAGCATGGGATCCAACCCTTGATTAAAAAGTAAAAAGAAAACACCCTGTGGAAATCTTACAAATGATGAATAGCTGCGCTCGGAGGGAGGTAATAGCATTTGAGGTGAAGCGGTGCCAAGAAGAGAAGGACTACATTTTGTGTTGGATGGCCAGGGAAAAACAAACGCCTAAACATGTACGCTCACACAAACACACTTACATGCATTAACACATCCATGCACAGGCACTTCATATTTCAACAAATGCAGTAGGCAAACATGGCTTTGGCATATGATAAATGTAAAGTTTATCGCCTTTGTTTCTCCTCCCATCATTTGTCCTGGCAGTATTCAAGCAATAATCTATTTAAGGCTTGGTGTTGATGCAGATATTCTCCTCCTACAGTTTAATTTGGACTCCACTGCTCTTGGAAAACGCTCCACACTTTCCTACTGGAACAGAGAGATGTGAAAGCTTTTTCTTAGAGGGATCAGCTTAAATCTCCTCCACGTTTCCAACTTGACTGTGCGGCATCAAAAGTGGTGAGCGTTCGCCTTCACAATAAGGCTCCTTCTCTTCTTACATCTTTCATGAGGAGGTCTGGTGTTGTTTAAGTTTTCCTTTCTTTTTAAAAACAGTAATCACACCATTAAATTAAAAACGAAACCGTCTAAACAGCAACGAAAAAAAAAACATCAGATGTACCAATGCACATAATCCCAGTTACACCTAACACTGCACATACATTGCACATAACACATATTGCACTCATCCAGTCATAAAAACACCATGAGACTATATTGCCCACAATTCCTCAAGCAGCATTTTTAAAAATTTTGACAGAGATTGGAACAAATGACTTTTTTACTCTGACTCTATATTGTCTGCCAGAAGGCAAGAGGTCTCACTCTGAGTAGAGGATATGCAGCAGGTCTGTCGCAGTCCTCTGGCCCTGCCCCAGAACAGGCTGCATGTATTTGGACTGGAGGGGCTGGTATTCATTCTTCCCCATCACCTTCATGGCTTTATGTACAAGCAAGCCTATGTAAAGTTATGTCCATCTGCCCATCCCGTTTTTGTGAATGCGATATTTCAAAAACATCGTAAGGGACTTGCCTCAAATTTGGCACAAATGTCCACTTGGACTTCATGATGAAATACTTATATCAAACGTCACTTTGACCTCATGTCCATTCCAGTTTGCGTGAATGCAATCTCAGGAATGACCGGGAATTTCCTCAATTTTGGCACCAATGTCAACTTGGATTAATGATTACCTAATTATAATTTGGTGGTCAAAGGTCAATGTGAGAATTCATAGGTTAATTATGAAAAAAAATCACACAACTGTGGATAAAATGATGAAGAGAGATGAATTTTTATTTCCAGAAGGTCAAAGGTCAACTTCACAGTGAGATCTAATATTTTATTTTAAGACTTTTTGTCCATTATTCAACACTATAACTTAGAAACAGAAGGTGAGACATTTGGTCAGATACTGAACTGGTGACACTAATCTTGAAGCTGTGCTGATTATATGAATCGTCTCTGCTGTTTTCTCGTCTTTGATGTGTCTGAAGCATCTGTGTTTTAGAATCGAAGCTTCTCTGCAGCAACATCAGTTTTTGAAGCACTGTCTGCTGTCATGGTTACATATGAGTCTGGACAGACATGCATATAAACTGCAGCTTGACTGGTTGGTGGAGGCATACAACCACGAGGCAGTAATTGTAGTCTTGTTTTATCCTGTGTAGCGTGACATACTGGAAGACAACCGACACAGCATGTGCAGTGTCTCATGACATCTCACAAAGACTAGCATGTCAGAGGGTCTTTGCCTTCTCTTTCCTTGTTTGTCAACTTCTATGATGTGTTCAGTGACATAGACCTGTAGGAGAACAGAGTACTCTTCTGTGCATAACTGAAAAATACAATTATAACTGTCATTCTTAAATCAGATGGATTATACCAAACTAATCCCACTAGTGGACGGACGCTCTATGCACAGACTATCATGTTTATTCTAATTTGTCTTTCTTCATTAAAGGAGATCCAGAGTTCTTATTTTTGAAATGTATCTGTATTGCCATCAATATCAATGATTTTGCTCTGCTACTGTAACAAAACGTTTAGTTATCATCCATCACTATCACCTCAGATGCTTTCATCAATGAGGTTGAAAGAAAATACAGTATGGATGTAGGTGGATGTGGTGTTTAGCAATAAAATACAAGACGAGAATATCAATGTTCTGAAGTCCTAATACTGTTCAAGGACGAGTTTCTCTCGTCAGTGCAGGCAGAGATATAATTTAATAATAATAATGTAATTATATCTGCAACAAAGGCATTAAAGTAAAAATATCTGAAATAACAAGATAACACTCATTACTTTTAAGTTATGTAAGTGATACATATTTGCATTTAGAGCAACAAAAAAATTATGTTTTTAATTACATAATTCAAAATTTAAAAGATGACACTTGGCTTAAAAAAAAGGAATAAACAGATTTCCATTTAAATGTTTCACCTCAGAAAAAAATCTTCCTCTTCTACACCTTCTGGACTCTCACTGCACCAGAGAAAACACATTTGCATGGCATATCTCTCCACATGGCACCTCTATTTCTGTTTTGGGTGGCAGCTCTTTACCTTGAAGCGGTTTTATCGTGCTGACACAGCCCTGCGACTTGCTCCACTTGTCTGTATAATAGGGGTGTCACCCCACCGGCAGCATACAGCTAAAGTCTATTATGGAGTATTGTTCCAATACAATTTTCTTAATCTGCAAGTGCCTGTTAGCATTTAGCCGGAATGAGATGACACACGTGCACAGGCTCACAAGCACATGGGCACAGAGAGACACACAGACACATGGACGGATAAATCAAATGCAAATTATTGCATCTATTTATAGAGAGGGAAACACATTGCAACAAGAATTCACATCCAATATGACCTGCTGCTGTCAGAGAAATACACTAAAAAATATGCTTACTGTACTTGTCATCTACTTATAGTCTGACTGGAGAACAAACCTAAAAGGTAATGAGAATGTGTTTGTGTGAGAAAATACTGGACAGAGAGACTGAGCAGCCTCCTTTCAGTGCATTCATCATCCTGAGTGCTCCTGCACCCATTCTTTTTCATTATTGCAGGGACGCTGCTTTGTTCCTGACAATGATTTTCTCACTCCTCGCCTCTGAATTAAGGCTCCCTGACACTCTTTCAAAAGAAGCTGAGCTGTTTTTTACCCAACGCACCTGCCACTAGAAGCATTTTCCTATTTTATCAACAAGTCATTCAGGAATACAAATCCACCGCCACCTCCTTCTTTCCGTCTCTCTCTCTGCTCTCTGTGTGATGTGCAGATGTTTCGGGGGGGATGACAGGAGGGTTCTTGATTCAGGACAGAAGCAATGTCCCAGAAGTAGCACTCCATTAGTGGGACAAGCCCACTAGCAAAAGGGGGTCAGCCCTGCAGAGACATTAAAATTCAGACTTTGTGCAAAAAGTGGGAGCACAGAAAACCTGCCAGGGAATATGGAAATCAAGGAAGTCAAATGGAAACTTCCTCCAGCTCCACCTGTCAAACCCAAAGTTGCCATTTGAAGTCTTGACTCAGACCAACGCCAGGATGAAAAGGTTGAGCAGCAGTTTAAAAAGTCTACTAAACTAAACTTTTAAACTTCAGGCAGTTTAAATGTTCCTGCAGTCGGTTCTTTGGGGTTTTCTTTCTGCACTGACAGATAAGGAGACAATAGGGCCCCGGTCACAGACGTGTTTCTGCCGTAGATTATATTTTTGCTAATTTTAGGCTCTTATGTCTATTTTGCAAGTCTTTGTGGTGTGTTTGTGGTTGGCCTAGCACGATGGTGGCATGTGGCCGTGAGTCACTCATCGGGTCTGTACACTTCTTCTTCTTCTGTAGCAGCTATGTTTTCAGATATAAACGTGAGTAAACATCAAGGAAAGATGGAGAAGAATTGGCACCAGCTGAATTAGTATCCTGCTGTTAGATCAGTGACGGTCGTTCAGTGACGTTCCATGTCAGCCTGTGACATTGTAGTTATCCTTACCGTGTCAACCTATGACTTTCTGGGATGCTGCTGTGGTGATAACAAATGCACAGGGTGGGATGAGGCGACACGGTCCCCTATATTCACACAACAGCGCTGACTGTAACGCTGGATAGGATTAGGCACCAAAGTCACAGATGGTTAGGTTCAGACACATGGTAAGGTGTAGAAAACACACACACACACACACACACACACACACACACACACACACACACACACACACACACGTGCACACACATCCACACCGGACGCGAACTGTGGACTCCCGCATCAAAGTCTGTTGTTTGTGGTACCCATCCACATCCCCACCCACCCTATAAGCGCATTTATGCTCCTTATATTATTATGTTACCCAACCTGTTCTCTCCGAACTCTGAACGTCATAGGTTGATGCGGCAAGGACACCTAAAATGTCATAGGTTGACGTGAAAGGTCACTGAGAGTGAGGCCATATTGGCTATTATTGTTTGATTGACTTTCTGACAACAAATGTTAAGTCACTTCGAACAGAGGCTGTGCACCAGGGGCCATCCTGACCTGCTGGGCTCTTGGTCTGTGCCTTGTAGCCCTGTTTAGTCCATCCATGTGTTTCTGCTCTGTATGGGGAATTTTTAATTTCTTTTCATGAAAATATAGACAGCCTTGGAAATCCCCTACCAGCTAGACTTAATTGTCTGTCATTACATGTAGACTTAGAAATATCATCCACATTTGTCTAACTGCTATGAGGGACAGGCCAACACAGGCGAAGGGACAGCTTAGTAATAACACATCAAATTACTCCTCAGGCTTTTCTTCCCTTCACTGCTTTGAGGGGATGTAACAGTTTGATACAGCTGTTACACACACCTCCCCATCACGCCAATCAGTGCATTTTATACAGATACAATCTTGTTTTTGATCATGTTCGTCAACCACAATGACAATGCTCTTTCTCTGTCCTTGAAACTAAGTGTTTTTATTGTCGAAACTTTCTGTTTTATTTTTAATTTTTTAATTTAATCATTTACAGTGTAAGGTGTTTATGTGCAACCTCTGGTCTGCTGACCCTGGTCTCTGTTGAGACCTGCTGGTCTCTGTCAGTTGAGGATGAAACCCCTTTTTGATTTGTGGCCGTGTGGAGGATGCTACATCTTAACTCACTCTGCTGGATTCGACTTCACCTTATGGCCAGTAATCTAAGATGTGAGCGACAAGCGATAATGAGTTCATCCTCCCTCTTGTCTGTGTCACACTTTAATTTCACATCAATACGTAGATGATTGTTTGTTATTGATTGTTTATCATCAAATTGTTGAAAAGTTGAACAAAAGCCAGTGCCAAAAAGTAACCAGAAACTGAGATGGGATATTTACAAGCTGCAGTCTCCCAGTTTTCTATCACAGAAAACCAGCCACAACACTTAGGTATCTATAACCAGGTGTAAGGGCTCATCTTGTTTTTACGAGAATATGATGTTCATGTGTACAAACATGAATATTACAGAACAGTCTGATCCTAATTATGCTAAGATGCATTTACCTGCACATGTTGTGCCCCATTTTGAGACATTCCCGTATTCACTTTTTGGCAGAGAGTTAGAGTGAGAAAATTTATACCACTCTCAAGTAGCCGTGCTATGCCCAGTCTAAAACAAGATTGATGCCATTATGGGGTGCAAATGTTCCCAAGCACCCATTTTTCAATACACAATAAAGACAAGAAATCCAAGACACAATAGTTCAGCTTTTGAATCCCTGGCAGGTTTTCACACCTCACCCGTCTTGTCTAGGTGAGATTGGGTGAAGTGGAGTCAAAATATTCTTTCCGTCTTTGATGGAAACTGAAAATTCTTACAAAAATTTGATAAATTCCCACAAGATTTTGTACAGAAAGTCATTGCCGCCAGAGGATAAATCTTAAGGTCAGCTCAACTCTTCTCATTGTCATGATTGTACAGAACAACGCTGACATAAACTTGCCCTTGACAAAATGTGTCCTCAGCTGTAGAGATGCTCTACACAATTCCTTCACTGTCATTATGGTGTCATTTAAACAGTGTGATGATGCAAACACGTGATTCTTCGTGCATCAGTGGTTTAAAGACTCTTTGTTGTTCTGACTGCCCCAAATTCAGAGGCTCCCCTTAGTCTGAAAAATTAGACTGAAAGCCATCTCGTGCCCATTGGAGAAATCTCATGGCACCAAATCTCTTAAGAATACTACGATCATCAGGAGTCACTCATTTGAGCTTGTTCAGCTGCCCCCCAAGAAGCAAAACAAAAAAAAAGTACTCCCGGAAGCCACACCACTGACATGTTAAGACAGTATAAGAAAGTAATACTTTGGAGACGATATGAAGGAGCAAAAGACCATCAGTTGTCTTTCTCGCGTTCTTACTATTGGAGTCTCTTTCACATTATTTTTCTCACTCTGCTCTGCCCTTCCTCCTTCTCTCAGACTCCAGTCTGCCGATTTACAACCCTCCATAT
Source organism: Plectropomus leopardus (assembly GCF_026936395.1). Taxonomy (NCBI): domain Eukaryota; kingdom Metazoa; phylum Chordata; class Actinopteri; order Perciformes; family Serranidae; genus Plectropomus; species Plectropomus leopardus. The sequence goes on along the minus strand of NC_142189.1, from coordinate 15,783,100 downwards.
TTCTGTATATCAGGGCATCGGCTGTCAAGCCGTTGAGTGAGTTTACCCAGAGGAGTGTCTCCTCCCGATCAGCTGCTCCATATATTATCTCTTTGCCTCCCTGCTGCTGGCTGTAGATTGCCAGTCTTCTGGCCTGCTCTGATGTTTAATTACTCTAACCATTTGTTATCTGAACTCTATAAAAAACAACCTGAACACAGTTTTCATAAGACCTCTGATCTCTGCCTGCTCCCTGTTATCTGCCAGAGGAGTTATGTTCATGTTATTAGGCCCACTTCACTGAATGTGCCTCCATCTACATGGATGCATGAGGCAGAGTTATTAGCTTTCGGTCGCATATAGATACTCATTTGTGAAACTTTCAGCAAATGAACTCTGTGTCCAACCATCTCAGAACGACCGAGGGTTGACATATTACCTCAGCAGAATCCCAGTTGTGTATCCACGTAAATGAATCGAGAAGCAGCGAAGGGCTATTATGAGATGATTGTGCGTGTGACTGCTGTAGGTGAGCACCTGTTACACATTGCAAAAGCAATCAGATGAAGCAATTTGAGACGGGTATTAGTAAAACGTACATTTTCCTCCTCACCAACTAATTTGTTCATTTCTCAGATCAACGTGAGCACGAAGACATGCTGAGTAGGTGGACGATATACGACCTCAATTTCCCACTGCATTAAAATGTGATGAGTACATGAATTAATTTCACTGCTGTGGAGTCTCAACTGTGGAAAATATCCATTAGCTCCTGGGTGATAATCCTCTGCTATGAGCTGAGTCATGGTATGAACATTGTCGCTCTGGGAATGAAAGCGTCAGTTGATCCACCACTTTGATTCAGACTGAAATGCCTCCACAAATATAGGATTAATTGCCAGGACACTTTGTAACAGGATAAATCCAAATGACACTGGTGATCCTGACTTCTCTAGCACAATTTTCAGGTCAAAATTTGTCCAATGCAGTGGTTTAAGTACCTTCAAACTAATGACAGCCCATCCACCTCAGCTGTACGTTGTGTTCAAATGTGTTAAATTACATTCTCACAGAGCTATAAGCATGACTGTAGACTCTTCAGCCTTGTTCAGACTGCCAGTCATAGACTGTGCATAAATATTGACAAAACGTCTCCACTTACCCTCACTGTGAAGCCAAAATATCTGTCATTTGACGTCATTTGGAGCCAAAGTTTGTGCAATAATGATAATCCATAACCCATCAGACCAATCTCAAACGGGTCATTAATCAGGAGCACACTGATTGGCACATACATCTGTCAATCATGACCTTTCCCCCCTTTTTTATGGCATCAAATAACTACTACCAAAAGTGTTTAAAAAAAGAATACTTCAACAAACATCAGCATGATAAAAACTACCTAAAATGACAGAAAACATCTTTGGGAAAACATTTATATGGTCTGCACTTTAAGTTTAAGTTTGGCCCATGTCCCATCTGCTGACATGAAAAGGGCAGGTTTTACAACCTATTCTGCAGCCAGCCACCAGGGGGCGACTAGACACAGAAATTAATTGAAATAAGTAACAGTGACTTGACAGCACGATTGTTTGGAGGGCGAAATGATTGGACACATTGGAGAGCAGCAACACCAGCCGAGCTACATTGTTACTGGCACTTACGTTGTTACCGACGCTTACATTGTTGGCTCAGCAACCTATGACGATAGATTGGTGATATTTGAACACACAGATCTAATCCGATCTCTTCCAAGTAAAAGTGTAGACAGAAGTGTTGAGCTCAAGAGCAGTCTTGGTTTATGGAGGTCTCATCTCAGACTTGACCACATTTTTACACGGCCTTGTCTCTGTCTCACACCACCTGAGGGGATATCACTACACTGCCTGTGCAAAAAAAGGAGTGCTGAATTAAGATGGTAAAGTTGATTTTAGCTTCTTAGTGTTTGTTGCATTTGTTTGCTCAATGAAAAATTCCCATTCACAAAATTTACCTCTGCCCTTTTATCATTTTATCGAGACATTTTTCATGTTGCACATATACTACTGACATACTAACACACATACTAGCAGTAAAAGAATGAAGACAGATCTTAATTTGCTGTCTGCGGGTGTTTTTATGTGAATGTGGATCTTTTAGATCAATTTGTGGAGTGCTGTATGGTTTGTTGTTCCTTATTTTATTGTAAGTGTGTCAGGTAGTGTGGGACCCACATTGGTCTTGGCTTTGTGTTGACTCTGTCTCAACCCCTCAAGGTCTAGGTGTCTCAATGCACCCTGGTCTTGACTTGTCTCATGGTCTAGACTTGGTCTAGCTTTAGATGGTCTTTACTACAACACTGGTGGACAGTCTGTCTTCTGCTCTGATTTGAAAACCATATCTAATTTGGTTGAAGTCTGAACGTAGCCTTAGTCTTGTTGACACATATCTGGGATATATCTGAATAACATAACGTTCTCGTTGTCTGCATGTCTTCACGAGTGTCTCATTTTTATGCTCAGAACTGGGAGGCTGAATGGCTCCAAAAAAAAAACCCAATTGTTTACCCAACAATAGACTGGAAACTGTTTGCCGGCCAGTTGATGACAAACTCAAACTACCTTTTTGTGTTTGTTGACTGTAGTATTTGGCATATGGCTCATCCTGGTTGTAAAAAAACAGAATACACTATTTTCATGTGCCAGCTCATAAACAGAATGCTTGAATGCCCTGAACATATCATTTGCATGTAAATGAAGTCAGTGAATGCTTCCTGTTGCATAGAAAATAGCTTTTAGGCAAATAGGGGCAGCCATGTTAAGATATATACATTAGTGGGGATAGTTAGACAAACAATTTGTTGCGGATTTTTCAATTAGGCACGTACTGTGCTTTATGAGAATAATAATTCTACTTTATAAAAACATACAGTAAACATGCATTATGATCAGTGTGGAAATGTGGCGTTTTCAATTTAATTAGAATATTTTGTAATGCACAAAATATTTATACACCTGGCAGGTATTTCTTGATTTGAGGTGATGGTGTTCTGAATAGAGAGAAAATAAGTGAGCATTATTTAAATGCTAAATGTGTATTAACATGCTTTCACAACCATCGAGTTCAAGCCTCAGAGAATCAGTGTAAAATGGTTTTCCATTGGCTGATTCATTTGCCTTCATTTAGCTACGCTAGTTTAATCAATCAGACAGAAGCATTTGGAAGTTGGAGAGCCAACACACTGACACCAAACTAATGGCTCATGCCCAGTGATGATAATGATGTCTACTTAATCTGTAATCAATATCACGGCGCTGCCGCGCTACTGCGACATATCTGTTAAGTTATGCATGAAATTACCCTGATTATGAGATACACACAAGTAAAATGAAAATGTTCATGATGATTATAATAGCTGAGGTTCATTATTGTTTGGGTGTGCATTCATGAAGTGAAGTGAAAATTCAAACTCATCTGCAGAGATTTTTTTTCTCTTTGTCACAGTTCTCTGTATCAGTCAAGGTGATAACGGCAAGGTTACTGCACAAATACAGTTTCAATATTTTTTCCCCAAAAAAGAAGTAATTAAAGCATTTTCAAAGTTTCATTCACCCACGGAAGAATGGTTCAGTTTTCTAAAGAGATTTCGATTTGTGACACAAAGGATGATGCTGCATTCATTCAGCCTTTCAGGAGAAACTTCTGGTTTCAACTTCAATCAAAACCCAAACAGAGGAGGTAGTTATAAAGTTTACAATTAAAAAGAGTGACAGAAAAGTGTGCCATTTGTGACATAAGATTTATTTTTTTAATAGGAGTGTCATTTTGAAAGAAGTAAGGTTAAGAGGAGATAAAGTAAAAAAACAGCTTAGTTGTGATGCTATGTGATCTTTTGGCTGATGATTTGGTGACAGGTTTCAGAGTGCCAATATCTTGCTTCTGATTCACAAATGACTCTTACATCTTCTTTACATTTTTTTTAATGCAGCTAATGTAAACATTTCAGATTTGGGCTCAATGCTGAATTCTTATTACTACCCCAGAGTCGAACTTTCTGCCTTGACTGTTGACATTCATTTGAAGTGACCTGTATCTTACATCAGTATGAATGGATCTCTACCCTAAAACACCTCACATGCAACAATTACATCACACACACATGCCTTGGGACAACAACAAAAAACATGTTCAAAACAGGCATTTAGGTAAAAAGAATGGCATAGTTGGGCGAGCCTCATCTCATCAGGATTGAAGGTCCGATGGTCATTCTGCATGATAACCAGCCATGGGCGTCTGCTCGGGAGAGTGCATAGAGTATTTTAAGAGAAATCCCTCTGCAGAGCAATGGGCATTTGTTTTCTGAGTGGCAGGCTGTTGTACAAATGGGCTTGCTTGGGTCCGCTGGCTCTGTCAGCAGCTATTGCTGGTAGTTCTGTGGGGAGAAAGGTGGGGATGCAGTCTGAAAAGGAGTCCGAAGTGATGACACCACGATGCAGAGAACAATTTTTTCGAGACCTTAGGATGTCTAGTGCTACATGGTAACATCTCTGTCAGCATTTCATGACAGCGCTGTCATAGCATGTGCGCAAGCTGTCCTGTCAAGAGCGTCTGGCAGCAGGCTTTAGTGACTGGCGACTGGGGCAGCTCACTGCTGCAGCAGTACGGCTTCAGCAGCCCTCTGTAACTTCAGCAGACTGCTTAGACTCTTGGCAGTCATGTCCAGAGTCCGTCCAATTGTGGCCCTCAGCTTGTCTTTCAGAGTATACGATTAACACAATATTTGTGAATTGAGCAAGATCATTTTGCATTAACTTTCAATCACATCATGATGGCAGGACAATAATGTAGTTTGGAGACATGCACCAAGTAGGAGTAACATAGGTGAAACTAATGCATATACCGATTTATTTTCAGAAACTCACAGCGGTCAAATGGCCAGTGATGGGACATGTATCAGATTCAGGACCACATATGAAAGTGGCCCATATCTCATAAGGCTACATTTGCAAGTAATATGAACATAGCCAGTGATTTATATCTGGCAATAAAGTTTTTTAGTGCAACATTTCAAAAAACAATAAATTTGGAAAAATAATTAAAATATAATAAAATGTAATAAAAATATTTGAAAAGTGGTTTGTTTTATGTAGTATGAAATTCACTTTTAAACGTATAGAAATGCTTATGTATTATAAAACTGACACAAATTACTATTAATTGATGCTTTTATTAGTTATTAGCTTGCATACAGCAATACAAGTATTTCTTGTTAGTTTACTTCACTTACATGAATGAGTCTGTGATGTTGGAAAAGGCGTGCTATGGTTTCTCTTCACTTAGTTTTCACTATTTAGAAAACAAAGACACAATGTAAATAATAATTAAAAAAAAGTTGTGTACCTTACAATGAGTAAAGTACAGAGAAAAAATATATGACATTGATAATAAATGAGCTGCAAACATTAGAGCATAACAAAAAAATATTGTTGATACTGCATCCCACATTTAAGTAAATAAAAAATGCTGGTTGTTGTCCACACAAGCACACATACAGATATCCTTGTTAAAGCATGTGTGTCTCAGTTCAGACCAAATACAAGCTGCTTGAACTTTAGCCTCCTGTGAGATAAATCCAGCTAAATTAGAGGAGTGCAGCAGCGGTGGACAGAGGAACGCTCAGGCTGTGCTGAAAGGCCTTGAGCCCTTTTACTTGTGGCATTGTTAATAGGTCAAGGTAGACAAGATGTTGCTGGAGGGAGCTACAAACCCAGAGGAATATCAGGCGTGCAGCATTATGTTATGTGTAGCGGAGGGTGTAAAATGAGAACTCAGGGGCTATTAACCTTTTCTTTTTTTGTCCCATTCCATGACACTGGTAGTAGTCTGCCCTCAAATACATAAAGAGAGCGCTAAAAAGGGGCCAAAGCGAAATAACAAGCGCTAGACACATGAAAGGAAAACAGAGGTATGCTGTGGATCATAACAGGACGTGACATTTTATGCTCAAACTTATTTTGCACAGGAGCTCAAAAGGCTCTAAATCACACACCGCGGGCTACTTGTATTCCCATCTCCTCAGCTGGCTCTCTGTCGACCTATAAATCAAGAGGTCAACCTCACTCATTATTATTCCTGTGTCTTTACTGTTAATAGGCAAATAATTCAGGACCTAATAAATAAGCATGAATATTTTCATTATCTGTTTTATGAACAATAGATAACAGGATGCAGTTACTCTTTCATTGTTTCTGAGGGGCAAACAACGATTACTATTATTTATTTTGTTGCACCTTTTGGTGATGAGGACAACAGCTAATTAGTAGTATTTATCATTTGTCTCTAAAAGTATTGATCCAGAAAAAAACACATTAAAACATATTTTCAGGCAAAGTTTACATACTATTAATGTAAGTTGGAGAGATGTGAAAATCACTTGACTGGAAAAAAGTTAGGGGGTCATGGTGAAAGGTCACTGCCCTTTTGGCAGACGCTTCGCTTAATCTCTTGATATGTGCATGAGGCTTGACCCCGTTAACCCATAACACACACACACACACACACACACACACACACACACACAATTCTCTACTTCTATCTTTGCGAGGACTCTTGTTGAAATAATACAATCCCTTGCATCTTACCTTACCTTAATCACGGCAACAAACTCCCTTACTTAAACCTCATTTTAATCTGAACCTCAAAATCAAGTTTTAACCTTTAAAAAGTCCCTTGAAAAAGTGAGGACTGACCAAAATATCCTCAGTTTCCAAAAATGTCCTCACTCTGTTGTTTTGGTACTCTCTATGTAGCAAGTACATGAACAGACACACACTCTAGTTGTTACATATACCATCACAGATCCCTCCCATCATTCAAAACTGCATTTTAGCTATAAGGTCCCTATATGCTTAGTTTTGTTGATTTCCAGATCATTTGACATTGTAACTGTCATGGCCTCAGATATATGTTATGTTTGGGTTATTGATTAGGGTATGATTACCGTGTTGCCTTGTCCTCCCTCCCTAATCCACCTGCTCTGTGTTCAGACTGTAAATTTTATTTCACTTTCAAACATACAATCTTGTGTAGCTTAAATTATATGACAGCATGTGTACTGTTTAATTCAAAAACACATCCGACACATGCAAGGCTAGATATATATGTTCTTGAATGTATTGTGATGAAGGACTGAGTATGAACTGTAACCAGCATACTGTTCCATGGTGCAACACTACAGGGGTCCCTTGTGAATAGACTACACTCTGTGCACATAAAGCACTATGTCCTGTAGACCTCAAGGGCTCGCACTCAGCATTATACTTCCCTCAGCAATACACCCACCAAGTTTTAAGTTGGACAAATTGTTGACAAGAAAATTGAAGGACAGACACACAAACAGAGACTCCTTCCATTTAAGTTTCATCAGCTCCTTTTATAATAACAGACACACTTAATTTATACAATACGTTTAAATAGGATTATCTTCCTTCTTTTTGGAACCTGAGGCACAACAACCATGAAGTGAATTTCAAAAGGCTTTAACCTGCAGTGTTAAACAGGAAATATATTGTGTTTATTGATAGTAACGACAGTCATAAAGTGATTGGAGCGAGCATATCAGACATTGTTGATTCTTGAGCAGTCGACTATTTGCATTGATTTTGTGGTAATCTGGCTTGTCATTATGCAGACATCGTGCACCGTCTTTGAGCTGTCATTCATACTCACAAGCCACGAATTACAGCTTTCACCAGAGTCTTTTACAAACCTCACACCCATAAATCCTGCGTGTGTGAGAGATTAATACAGCTGCACTCTCAAACACACAGAGATTTACACAGAAAGGGTGGTAATTCCCTCAAGAGGAGTTAACATAAGACGCATAAGTCTGTTAGGAGTGGAAGATAAATGGCTGACTCCGACTGTTAAATCAACTCTGATATTTAAAGAAAAAAGACTACAACTTCTTTTTATTATTAAATCTAGCCAAAATAGCCAGCTGTCTTTACAAAAGGACAGAGAATAGGATTGAGAATAAGATAGATTGTAGTTACACACACTCACAAACAAATAGATACATGACAGACATTAATCTCTGCATCGTTTACCAAATGGATGAACAGGAGGGGGGTCTTCACCATGGCTTACAAGAGACTTTGTGCTGCTTTAAATGTAACTCTGTAATGGACTGACGGCGCTTGTGTTAAAAAAAGGAGCCAATTTGTGATATATGTGCATGATTTTAGATCCTCAAAGGGATAAAAATATGCAATAAATCACACCCGCTGCTCAGTAACAAGGTATTTCTGCCTAAGTAAATAAAACAGTGTCACATTGGCAGGATGCCTGGCTGCACATTCACAGGAGATAATAGCCGCCGAGTTACTTGATGAGCATGCTGTCTTCGGATGCCACAGTGCAACGTACAGTGTTGACATAAAAATATACCAATAACGAAAGATGATTACTGTGCGGATTAAAGACATTTGCATTTCCCACCTGATGGACTAAAACTCAGGTTTATCATGAGGCAAATACCTTTGGGACATATTATGTTAATCACTGTTTTGCTTCTGTTTTGAAGCATTTGTAGATGTTCAATCAACTCTCTGCTGAGTGTTTACTAATGCACACATTACCTCTTAAAGAGCCACATCCTGGTAAACATCTTGAAGCTAACAAAAATAAAACTATATTAACAATTATTATTCCTTTAGATTAGTGTTATCAATGCTGTAGTGTACCAAATGCTGGAAAATAGCGGAAAAGCACGAAGTGACAAAGTAACATTATCATTAAATAGCTTGTTTTGTCTGATACAACTTAAAACATCCTATTTCAAGAGGCATTTAAAAGAGAAAACTGAAAATCCAACTGCTTGATAAATTTATTTAACAATAAAATTAGTTATTAGTATCGCTCTTAATTAATTTTGGATTAACATGGGTCACTCTTGGGACTTAAATATATTTTCAGACAGAATGGCCATTCTGTTTATCTTCTTTCATTCACCTGACATTGTGATAATGTTATCCAGTTTCTTGTTTTCTTGAATTTATGGACATCTCTGCCTCAAGGTGAAATATTTGCTGAATTAACATGACATTCAAAAGAAGCTTTTCACTCGCTTTCAAAGTTCAGTACATCAGGAGGTGATGCACACGTGGCCAAACATCCTGACCAATTACAGCTTCAGATTTTGATATAAAACCATATTCAATTAAAACCTTTGCAGGGAATTAATTAATGCCATGCTTCCATGTCATTCATCTCTGTAGAGTCATGTAATGACCCTCCCCAGTGCCACCCCTGGTCTGTCAACCACAGTTAATAGTAGCTGTAACCTCATGTAATAATTCTTATCACAGGGACCCCACTGATGTAGCGGGGAGCAGAGCAGCCTCACAGGCAGAGAAACCCACAGAGGCGTGAAAAGAGATGGAGACCACCATGGGTGGCCTCACACAGTTGGATGGTGACAGGCGCAGTGAGCAGGAGCATGCACATGAACAAATGTGTGCATATACCCACACACACACACACAGATTGGTGGGGATTGAGTTGACAGATTGCCTCTAGAGTCTTAGACAGTAAGCAAAAAAATACATTTTCCACATCTTCCATCTCAACGCAGGGAGATTAAAGAAGGACTGGGGAAACACAATCAAGTGCTTCCTGACAGGGATAAGAAAGAAAGAAGAGACAAAAAAAGCGCTGATCCTTTTCATATAGAAAATCCACAACCATGGAAATCCCTCAGAAAAGACTCTAGGTATGACTGTTTGCATTGAGGTTTTTAAGGTGAAAAATAGGGAAACGGGAACACACAGTGTTATTCGTTTCTCATATAAACTCTAGACAATGTTCAGAGAATCAGGAGTTTCTTTTTCACACGTAACAAGCAAGAGGACATTGTCCATGTCAGAAGTTTTCTCATCCACTGGAAATACTTTTCTTGATTTAGGCAAGGGGTGGCACCTGAGTGTTGGTCACAAAAACGAAAGTCTCTTGCCATTCCTTAAATGGATCTAGTGATTTCGACTTCAGCCCTTACTGAGAGAAGTTCCCAAATATTGTCATCTCTTCAGGTAGACATTGTCATTGCTGTCTTCATGTAAACGACCCTTCCCCTTCACCCAGATGCTTGCTTTCTCAAGGTTTTGCGTGAGCTGCATGATAGAAAACATTCTCAACATGCCTACTCATGTGCTGTGAATAGAGTACCCCAAAAATGAGTCCTAATACCTGGAAATGAATTAGCATTTCAGCACTCACATGTTCCACTCCTTGAAGTCAGTGTTGGTTTGTTTTAGTGGGTTTTTGGTTAGAAGCCTAAGATAAGGTCAGTGCTTATTACTAGTTTAAAAGACTTTCATGTTTTGTTCTACTACATAAAATACATCAGTAAATACCCTACTCACAAACTTTGAAGCTTTTATGAGTCCTAAATAAAAGGTGGTTGCTAACAAATGGCTAAATGAAACTACAGAACATCATCACATCGAGCTGTGCCAAACATGGCTTTACATCCTCGTTGTAGTGGAGATCTTAAGCCATTTGGAGGCAGTGTAATTTGTTTATAGCCTAAAATTAACTTTTCACTCCTGGCTATTGTATGTAGGCTTCAAAGATCATGAAAGTGGTGTTCATTCATGAAGATTTTCTTGCTGAACCAAACATGTGAGTATCACAAAGGTCTATTTCTCACAGAGCTTATTTTCTCTATTCTTCGAACAATGACCTGCTCTACTGACACATGAGCTCAGCTGGGCATCACACAGACTTTGAACCAGGGCGCTGGCAGGATAAAGTCCCATTAATGTCCGATCTAACTGATTTTAGACGTTTGCATATTCACATACAGCCCCTCTGGGTAATGTCTTGATAATTTCAGGTTTGCTGTGCATGTGTGAAAGGAGATTTGGTGTGGCGCTGCCTGCAGCAGGTTACTGGCAGAATTCACAGTGAAGGGAGTGGACTGTTTGGGAGTCGAAGTTTATTTGACCTTGAACTATTTTACTTTTCTCGAAACTTATGATATACTTGCTCCAAATATACCTAAGACATTGACCTAAACTTTGTGTAGAATTTTCACACAACAACAACAAAAATGCAACCTAAGTGTAATGATGGTGTACGGGGAAAAGAAGGTCAAGAACAGACTTACATTTGGCAAGAGGAGAGCACTCTCGCAACTGTGTGTAAAGGCTTCTGTCATCACCACCCTAATGCCAAACATCGGATTGAAGCAAGTTGTCCTGCTGGAACAGAAAGTCCCGGAGGCAGAGCCTCTGAGCCTGTGAGCCTTTGAGAAGAAACTCAAGGCTCAGAGGCTTCAGGTCAGCGACCACATCAGCTGGAGACGTGGCCTCGTGCCTTGTGGGGTTCGATACAAGGGGTTTGCAGGGCACTCCATCTCTGCAGCCTTGAGCAGTCTTCAGTATTGTGAGGGAGAGAAAAGGAAGAGCCAGCTGAGGCGTTAAGAGAAGCACAGCCAGAAGAGCAGTTCGCCACCTGGACACAAGCTAAGCCAGATAAAACCTCGGCTGGTTCACCTGGGGCAGGATTTCCCGAAGAAACAGGAACACCACTGAAGAAGTGTTGAGGGCAGACCGCACAGAAACTGTACATTTTGCTCATTCTGGAAACATGCCGAGCACTTCATGTGCTGTGTGTGGGGGAGTGGACATATAGTGGGTGAACATATACGCCGCATATCTGCAGTATCTTATTCATTATACCGTACACTTAAAAAAAATTATAAATATGTGGAGGAGTTTGCCCTTTGCTCATCACTCGTCTCACCCCCTACTTGATTTTTTAAATATAGAAACATAAGCTGAAATTGAAGCTACATTATGTGAAGGTAATGCAATCTGTGGAGCTGTACAGGACCGTTTGTTCCCTCCAACTCCCTGCACACCATGTTCTGACATAAAGTGGAAATGAGGCGGCTCCGTCTCCTCACCCTACATCCCCAGGCCCCAGGCCTGTCAGGAGAATAAGATCGGGACAGCCGCCGAGTTCACCACTACTCCTCTTCCACAGCAGCACCAATTACCACAAATTCACTGATACAGACAAAATATATATCACTTACTATATATAGTAACGCTTTACAAACCACAAGTACAAATTTTCTGTAATTCCACCACTTTTGGCCATAACTAGACGTATAATTATTTTTTCAAATAAGTAACAAAGTAGTGATGTTACAAATACTTGTTACTTGTAACACAGCAAACAAATGCTGACTTTCCCATTCATGATCAAACATCAACTGTGGTGATGCACAGATCAGCTGAGCAGCACGTAGTCCCTCCAGCTTGTGTCTGTGTTTGTTTGTGAGAGAGACACAAAGAGGGGAAGAGAAGCTGAACTATTGCACGTAATGAGTATGTTTACATGCACCAAATAGTCTGTTTTTTGGAATAAGATAACAATATAATTAGCTGTTTATATGTCTGACTAAAATGAATATTCCACTAACATTCCCATTTACATGCAGCTGTGCTTACTCCAATTAATGTGCCTTAATGTGTTGTTTATCATGTCAAAATATGAGGAAGTAGAACAGCTGAAGCCGCTTGTCATTTTGCTTCTTTGAATCAATAGGATTTTTTTTTCACAATTCCCAACGGTGGAGGACTTGTCGGACCTTCTTGAAAAGGTCGATGCTGTGATATTTGTGCATATCCAAAAACCTGTTGGTATCCAAGGCTTTATTCAAGCTGAAAATTAGGAATGGTTTTCCTCCATCCAGAAATGTGGGATTTTCTTTTGCTTGAATCTCAACCCCACAGCCTTACAAAATCTCGCGGTGGTTTATATGGTTGACTAGCTTTCAGCACATTCTTCTACCCCGACAAAGCTAAAAAGCAGATCGAAGAGTGGACAGGTTTGCCATGATTATGAAGTCTATGAATCAGGCTATTTCTGGGTGAAAGAAGAAAAGGGGACATGTAACATATCCATCACTAAACATAAATAGTATTTCTAGGACAAACAAGATTAGCTGGATCTCCTTCAGTTTGCTCCATTGTTTCGAGCTTCATGTAGAAAGGACGTCTGCAGAAAGCATGTTGAGCTTTCAGGCAGCGCCATTCAAGAGCGGGGGAAGACTGCAGCTAAAATAATATGTTGTATAATTCATGTAGTGTCTGTACCCTCTCACCCTGCGCAACTTAATAATACATACACTTTTCCCACCATCACTTCACTGTAAAAAAAAAAAAAAGTACAGTACAAGCACCTCCGAGCTGTCAAGTCAAAAGAGATTTAATTGAGGGTTGAAATGTGGCAGCAGAGCAGCTTCTCATCGCTCTGCGGTTGTATCTATGTAACAGATAAACTGAAAACCTTTTATGCAGTCACAGCAAACAACCTGGGATATGCTAAATCTATAGCATGGTAAACCAATGTGACCAAAGAGATCATCTTTATTGAAGCTGGGGGAGGCAGAAATCTGGAAAAGGCACAAAAAAAGGGCAGGATTTGAAAATACAACCTCCTTCTGCAACTCTCTCCTCTCTTTCCCACCAGACCACCCAACCCAGACAACCCAGTGATTTTCCATTCATGTATTCATTAAATTTCATTTTATTGTAGAGCTTTCTCTGTTTATTAGGCCACAAATGAGATAAGAATAATCTAACTAGCCACCCTATGGTCCACGCTCCCCACCCTCATGGACTGTCATGTCAGGAGGAGAACGGAAATGGACCTTTAGTTGACGGTTGTATCGGTTTAAATTTGGCCAGTACAAAACACCTCAGAGACAAATGTTGCAATGGGCTGGCTTCAGCACGAGGTCAAAACTGTGTAACTGCAACAACAGAAAGTTAGCTGATCTGGCGGGGATTCTGTACTGTCCAATCCCCTAGAACCGGCTCGGCGATGGCTGCATTCAGGTTGCGGCATGCTTTTCTGGTAAGGTGGTGTGTAGCAGCGAGGAGTGAGTGGGGTACACACTTTGATTCAAAGCTGTAGTTAACGTTAGCTACAACTTGAATTCAAAATAAGCTTTAAAGTTTATTGGAGGAAAATTAAACTGCCCAGCCCAGTTTTAATTAAGACGTTTTATTAACATATCATCAAACTGTGCACATTCATGGTTCACAGAGGATAACTCCTAATGACTTTGGTGATCCCCAGACTTTTTCCTCTAGCGATAGATTAACATTTGTGGTTTTGAGTGAAATGTCTTGACGGATTGGATTGTCATGAAATGTGGTATGTGCATAAATTTCCCTCTCAGGGTTCCTAACAACCTAAATGAAGATGGTGCACATTTTCTGCTCAAGGATGAAGCGCTGCTAAACATCGGTCTTTGCAGGCATCTAAACTAGAGTAGAAGCTGAGGTGTCAGTAGTTATTCATTACACTGATTTAAGCACAAAATAAAACATACACTACGATGTCATCTGTGAGAGATAGATAGATAGATAGATAGATAGATAATGTAAACTGAAGAAGGACCTTGCTCTCACACACCCGAAACGTCATCTATAAGGTCATTCCACCAGGATATGCATGTATGACGCTGGATGGTCTGGATGATGGATAGCTTACATCTGATTTCCATTTAATTATGAGGCTAAGACAAACATCTCTTTGATGTACTTCAGACAATAAGAAGATATGATGTGGCTCCAAACAACAAGTTAGGCTTTTTGGCAATTAGCTGAAGGTGGTGTCATTTTAAAAGGAGATATTAGTTAGTGTGAGAATTTATTTCAACTGTGGTGTTCATTTGGCTCAGGACAGTCCAATCAACATTTACACAGCCTCAGCATCATTTGTGGTTAAAGGACTCAGAGAGTCTTGCAAAATGTATTTCTGCTGGAAATAAAATATATTTTATGATAATATTGCAGGATGAACTTAAAACTTCATGTTTCATTGAGCTTTTTATAGTTTTTCTTTATTATTAATTGCATACATTTGTCAGTGAACACTGATTTTATCTGATGTCAAGACATAGTTCATGTAAAATTAGTTATGGTGTTTAAATGTATTTATTTTGAAAAAATACAACTAAAACTGGTATTTTTTAAGCTGGACTCTGTTTCGCATGCTTTACTAAATGACAAATGGAAACAACAGTCAGAAACAGAAATTGGTCCAGTTTTGTGAGAGACTGCTGCCTGCAGCAGCCAAACAGGCTTAGAATTAAGTCCCACAGGTACTTATGCATGAGGGAAATTACATTCACTAAAAGTGCTTGTTTTTGCCACTGATGGGCTCAGATTTTTATTTTAATTGTCTGACAACTCTCTCTCTCTCTCTCTCTCTCTCTCTCTCTCAGTTTTAGGTTATTTTTCTTGTCACCTTTTAATTATTCCTTGCTATTTGGGGGTAATTTCTTACCATGTTCTCCGTGTTTTCTTTTTTTCTCTTTTAAAAGAGATCAGACCAATATGCTTAAAGTCAATCCCCGTGCATTTTGCATGGGCTTATAATTTTGTCCAATCACCGCAACTTTACCGCAACTTTGACTCATTTCATTGTACAGCTGCACACAGCATATTGATCCACTCGGCATCTCTATGCCCCCCCAGTGCAAGTTGATGAAGTCTGTTAATGATGCAGCAACAGAAGTGTGATGGCCCCCCTTGATGACTGTGACTGGTTTATAAGATAAAAAAATCAATTGATGTATTTGATTATTATAGATGACTACCGGCTATGTAGAGGAACAAATAAGATCTTTGAATTCAAAGATAACATTCAATAAGAAACTATCAGAAAATAAATCTGAGACCAGTCTGTGGTAAATCTATATAGAAATCAATTTATGCCCTGAGCAACTTTAAAGTAGTGTCTTTGAGACTTATCTAAAAGAAAGTAGCCTTTAATTATGACGAGTGTAGTCTTTGGATTGTTGTGATGTGGTACTGTAGGAGCACTCAGGCGTTTGGGTTACTGAGCTCTTAAGGCTTAATCTTCTTACACTCTTGTACTGACTGATTTATGACCACTGTAATCTCTGCAGTCTGAGGTACCCGAGGAAGAAGCAAACCTAGAGACGCATGTGAACTCCTCCTGATTGCCCAACCTGAGAATCCACTAATCCAGTGGGATGAGTCTATAAGCATGATGACAGCGATTTTCTGTTGGAAAAAATGCAGAGTTCAAGATTTGCAAGTTGCCGCCAGAAAAGGAAACCTTTGGCTGTGTGATGTTACTTGACAGCTGCTGTAATCAACACTTTTATTAATGATGGCAGAGGAGTCACTCGAAGTGAGACAATAACCATCTAACTCTGCAATTTGCCTCAGCTCCATGGAGAGTTAGGCTTCTTTCATCTTATTGTCTTGGTTTATGGTTCACAACTTTATGGTTTTAGTTCACTCTCCCTACTCATCACTGTTTACAGCAAACCCATTTGGAGCCTGCAGAGCCTTGGGCGCTTTGCATACAGGCACCATCTCTGTTGTTAACCCTAAGAGACCCGTGAGACCACCAGCGATCTTTTCTATCTTTCAGAGGCTGTAGCAGAATGAGTTTTGAAGTTAGACTGAAGACACTGGTCCAAACTAGAAGACCCAAGGAAAACCACTGGTACTAACCAGGTCTACCTGTCGGAAAAGGGTATAAATGACAAATAACTGGCCATTTTCATTGGGGTCCCTTCCCCTCTCATCATCTGACTAAAAATGGGTTCTATGGTTTTTGAGTCTCCTGTTTACAGACATGCCTACTTTATGTTAGCCCATGCACTTTGAGGCAACAAAACAAAACAAAACAAAACAAAACATGCAGTGTTTTGCATGAAGTACGCATGTGTAATTCCCAGATATTGTATTTGAATATTTCTGCATGATGGGGACCCTTAACATTTTCCGAATTACATAAATTGCGTGCGCATCGTGTCATCCGGCAAATATGCCCTAGCTCCAGGGCTGTTGCTTAAACTACAGATTGTACCTTTACATTTTTGTATGCTCGCACAGAAGTAGCCTCTCACTCTCTCTCTGTCTCGCTGTCCCTCTGTCACTCTGTCACTCTGTCACTCTGTCACTCTATTGTTTTTGTATTCACGGGCTCAGATGTCTTCAAAAACACTTTTAGTCCCATGTTTGGCACTAGTATGACAATTTGTGAACAGGAAGTGGGTGCCTGTATTGTGTAAACAGGTTAAAAAAGTGAGCTCAAGCAGTTAAATTAAGTAGCACCGCTCAAATATGAACCTAGATTCTGTTATTGTGTCGCCTATTTCTTCTCTAAAATGTTGTCACAGACACATTTTACTGTAATGTTTAAATATAATTTGAGATCTTTTGTAACCAGCCAGCCGCCACATTGTTTTCTGTTGAAAAACAGCTACGCTTGCATTATGTCAGCCACCAACCGGACTGTTCATTGGTCCATTGTGGCACAATGCATTCTGGTAGTTGTAGTTTTTCTTCCTTTTTTTTTTAGCAAAAGCAAATACCAAAGTCCTTTTCCTCTGTTTGCTCTGGTCATGTAGCACAGATTTAAAAACTATTTGCATCTTTCTACTGCATAGACAATTCAGTTTTCTGAGGACCATCTTTCCAATACACACTGCTTGTGTGCAGATTTTGTTACTGCCCTGCGCCAAGTTATATGTTCATAAGTTTGCTAGCTGCTCTGTATCATGCTTACTATTCACATTAGCAGTTGTGTTAGCACAGCTGAAAATATCGCTGTCAGCAGAATTCAACACAACTGCTTCTATAGGGCAAAATGAAGGATCGTCACGTTTATGATTTTATAGGTTTCAAAACATCTTGCCAGAGGACTACAGTTGAAAATAAGCCTGATGACTGTCAATTACACATTTACAGACATGTGTATTGTCCTTATAAATAAATAAGAAAACTAAATAGGAAAAAAGAAAACCACCCTGTCCAACTCAACATAAAATGGGTAAGTTACAGAGCATGAGTGCAATGTCACCGAAACACCTTCCATGTTCTGCACTGATGACGTAGCCCTTGTTGGAGACATTAGACAACGTTAGCATTAGCAAGTGGTTTTAGTGATTGGATTGGAAATGCGTCTCATTGGCTAATTATTTAAAGTATTTACCACTGTCCAGTAGTGATCAAGTCACCCGAGAGGCATGTTGATGCCAGGTCTAAACCAGGTGACAGTCAGCTGCTGTTTCAAAGGTCAAGCCGTGATTTATTTCTGCCAGATATTTC
This sequence comes from Plectropomus leopardus, assembly GCF_026936395.1. Classification (NCBI taxonomy): domain Eukaryota; kingdom Metazoa; phylum Chordata; class Actinopteri; order Perciformes; family Serranidae; genus Plectropomus; species Plectropomus leopardus. The sequence goes on along the minus strand of NC_142189.1, from coordinate 15,764,969 downwards.
AGACCTGCATGTGGCTATATCTGGGTCATTTTCTCCGTTTTCCCACATGACTGTATATCACTAACATGACCGAGTTGGAGTGTCTATTAATAAAACCCCTCTAGGAACCTGTAAAGGTCATACAAAACTTCTCACAAAATATTTATTCAAAAGCAAAGACAAGCACATTAAGACTGCACCCAAATTGAAACCACTTGGAGCAATTCCCCTGAAATTACTGTGGCTTTTCTGAAGGGTGCCACTAAGGCTGCTGTCATTGCTGCAATGGAGGTATTGTTATCTGTAAGTCAGGCGAGCAAGCAAAGGAGATGGTTTTTCGATCCTGGAATCTTAAATCAGATCAGAGGACACTTAAATTAAAGAGGACTCTTCAGGGCACGAGGTTTCCACCCTCGGTGGATTAGCTTCACACATGAAGCACATACACGTAATTTACACCTGAATCTGGAGATAGTCTGCTTGTACAAAGGTATTTTCAAGGGTTTGTGTGCATCGACTTTGATTTGCATAAATTTCACAGTAAGTGACATGACAGCACTTTTAGTTTGAACCACTGAACAACAAACATGCAAATATTACGTGCAGCATAAATATCCAGTAAGTGGTAAATGAAATAAAAGGAGGTGTTTTCAAGTGGACTAAAAGAGCACATGGGGCAATTTTACCAGTCCACATAATTTATAGGATAGTCCCTAAATAAACTGCCTGTAATTACAGTGAAATCCAATCAAAGGTTACCTAATAGCTTCTGTCAGACCTGCTGTATACACCTCTTCCAACATTTTTCCAGAACTCTCTTTGATCATTATTAGAGGCTTACTGTAATTGCTGCTCAGTCAACTGTTAACATTCAATTACTGATAATGATTTTTGGGCTATATCTCCCCACTGCCGCTGAAAGAGCACATGCTGATCTGTTATTTGTAAAGCAAACTAAGAAAATACATGTGGCCATTCTCAGCTAAATAAACTAGTAAAATTACGGTCAAATACATGTATACTGCATAAGAATGGACAATGCACAAAGGACAGCAAAATGATCTGTATTCGTTGAATTACACAGCTCAAGTCCCAGAGAGCCGTCAAGTGGACAGGCTCTCATGTGGTTCAGGGTCAGTCTTTTGATCTTGAAGTGACTCTCCAACATGGCTTACTATTGACATTTCTCAGTGGCTCCCAGTGGGTATTTAGACAGCAGAAACCATATCGACCCCTCCATAAGACAGATAAAGACGGGATCATGGGATTACCGTACACGTGCATGAATTTTGCTGAAAGACAGTGTAAAGAGTCTTGGTTTTGACCAGAACAAATGAGCAGTGCATTTATTGTGTTTCCTGGAGTCTGTTTAAGAATAAATATAAAATGAGACTCTGCTGTTATTTACAGGGCAACTTTGTCAAATAGTTTTATGCTAAGTGTAAAGCAGCAAAAGCAGTAAGGTTACAGCAGCAAATATTGTTGGACATTTAGGCAACAAAACCACCACCTTAAATTATAAACTTGGCAGAGAAAACAGAACAAAAACTTGGTGGGTGGGTGTAAATGTGCAATGCAGCTCCCTCAATAGGGAGTCGGACAATAGCTCTGCAGCTCTGCTCTGCTCTCTGCTATGTTCTCATTGTAGAGAATGTAATTAATATTTTCCTCATTAATGATGTATTATTTCACCCATCTGCAACCCATAAACCTGTCTCTATGTATGTAACAAGTGGAGTGTGTACATGTTGTGAGCCCGCCTATGTAGGCGCATCTTACTATCTGAATAATTTGCCCTACAGCCAGAAAATACTGCACCATCTTGCCTCAAGACCAGGTTTTTGTTGGTCAATGGCGCTATCATTTTCTGCCGCATGAGTATCAATCTGCTGACAATGTGAGTGACCACACCTTTTTTTTTAACACATACATGCCGACGGGCGCACAGATGGGCGCAAGTGTTTACACAGTGCACTGCACTGTGCACCACTTTGCGCTGGGTGTAATACACGGCCCGATGACACAAAAGACTGCCGTTTATGTTTTGTCTCACACAAACTTTTGCTACATTTAGGCATTAAGTTGACCTAAATTATGACTCAAAAGCTTTAACCAAACAGTTTTCCTTTCCTGGATCAAATAAACCCCAAAACACGACCACATAGGTAGTAGCTGTTTTACAGCTGAAGTATCATACCATCCATAGTAGCAGATGTAGCTTACTCAGTTGTAGATGTTAAAATGTTTGTTTTTGACTTTTGGTCTTTCTAAGGATTAGTTCAGATTCAGCACAGATAATGGCTTCAGTTCCCTGTGGAAAGGGCTCACTGATGGCAAGGTAAAATGTTAAAAATACTATAAATATAATGCAAATTTGAACTTATATTGATTTTTTTGGAGGCTTAAATACCTTTTGCTGCTGCCCCCATTCACAGCAGTACACTGCTTAGCTTCTATTGCAGTAGTCCAGTAGCCCTTCTCCAAACTGAGGGCGTACTGACATTAATCTACTGTAGGTAATACACAATAAGTACCTCATACAATCCCACTTCAGAAAATCTGAACCATCTCTTAAAACAGCTCAAGCGTACTTGTAAATTGCAGAGGCCTGGTGAAGCATGATGTTTATAATGTGAGGCACACTGTGCATAACACTACAACTTCACAACAGTAACAGTAGCATCACGGCTTCAGATCTTGTACTGTTCACTCATGAGTTGTCGCCAAGGCAGCGAGTCAAAAGGAACAACTGTGAGCACAACAAGAAGTGTGTTTCTTTTGTGTGATTGCTGCAGGAGAATAAGATGCTGCTTGTTTGCTGTAGAGATAAATAAAATAAAGAAGCCATTCTGCTGCAAACTGTGAAAATAAAAAAGACACTTCATTTTTTTTTCTCCAAACCTGAATTTTATTAGTAATAAATGGACTGGTTGTAGTTTCCTGTTCAAAGTGCCCTGTAACTGTTCACAGCTATTCCTGTTCTCATATTTGCCACTCCTCACTCTTTTCTGTGGTCACACGGAGAAAATTCACTCTGGTTTAATATTTCATTCCCTCCCGGTGTGTTAACAATGTGCTGAAAGCCAATATTCAGTCACAGGAGCAGCATCTTGGAGTAAGAGATAATAATGATGCTACAACTTTCAAAAGGTGGCACGCAAAAAGGATCCAAGGCTGCAGTGCAGACAATTAGGATGTTATTGTCTTCTTTTTCTTTGTAATTCTTACCTCTGGTCTTTGTTTGGGTAACTTTAAAGATAAAAGCTGAAGCTCTGTATGGAGAGCAGGTGAAAATTGTCATCCTAAAGGTTGAGAAATTTCAGGGGTGATATCCTGTGAGTTCTGTTATTGTACTCCTTGCATTCAACCAGCTGATGGTGTTTCCTGGGACTTAGCTTGTCACCAGTAGTTGGTTTTATAAGACAAGGCACATCCCACATTTCAGCTGCCAATCAGCTTGTTCCTGGGGTTGTTGACATGTATATCAATCTCCATCTGCACACTGTGTCAGTGTTGGACGGTTGGTAGCTGTTGCTTTACGCCCAGGACACGATGCATGCTTGAGGAGAGCGGGACAGCAACCTCGCCAAACTGCTGCAGTCTGCTCGCTTTCAGTGTTCACATTGGCAGTGTTTTTGCTACGATGCTGCTGCAGAACTGTCTGCTGCGATGAGTACTGTATTTTCAGAATTATAAACACATATTCCACTCATTTTTGCAGGCCGTGCAAGCTTTTGCATTGTCGACAACACAGTCGTGCAAATATTTCACAATAAAATGCCTCGTGTTAACAACTGAGGGGATTCTGTTGTCAGAGGGCTTTTATTTTGTAACAGGAAAGGTTGAAGAAAAACAGATACATTTGTATATCCTCACGTCTGTGTCATATGAATGTCATTTTGAGGAGACTGGCTTACCTGCAGAGTCAGCTGTTGCTTATGCAAGAGAAACAAAATCAACTGGGATTTCTATATTTTATTTTTTACCAAACCTGATAAGTTTCTCTCTTCATGATTAAAATTTTAAAAAGGACTATCTGTAAAATAAACGGTTTCAACAATATAGAATGTTTCAGCCATTTCAAAACCGTATATCTGATTTCATTATTATTACTGTTGTCAGCTTCAGTCCCACTCTGAAGCCGACACTTAGAACATGAATTGTGAGCTGTTACGCCTCCTCCAGCAGTTTGCCGGCAGTAACATCAAGCTTTGTTACATTTCCTGTCACTAAAGGAGGCAGCCTTCTTCACCGCCCTCAGCCACAGCTCCAGGTCTCAGTCAGCATCTCGTATTGATGTTGGGAGCTTCATCCCTCCCACTGCAACCTGCCAGCAGTAACACCAACCTCCCCCGTACTCCTCGGAGGAAACCTCCAAAACTGACTTCACTGCCGAAAGCCACAACTGGGGAGCTCTGTCACACTCCTGCCCCAGCTCTGTCCTGAGGGGACAGAGGCGTTCAAAAGAGAGGAAAATTGAGATTAAATGGGAGGGAGACAGGGCACCACAAGATTTTTTGGTTATTTTTTAACAGTTACAAGCCTTTAAACAAAATAAACTTGGAAGACTGATCATCAGAGAGCTAGAGGATATCCACGAGTTTTGTTTTGTTTTAAGACCTGACATTCTGTGTTTAAAGAAACATATAAGACTTTAAGATGAAGTAGATGAGATTATAATGAGTCATTCAAAATCGTTATTGCCTCTAAGTTGATATTGCCTTCTAAAACAACATAATGCATCCCAGAAACAATTCAAATGACTGTTATTTGCTTGCAATCTACTTGATAATGGTTCAGGGAAGATGGCAGTCATCACTAAAAGAAACAGACTACTGATAGAAAAGGGAAATCCTTTTTGGCTCTCTTACAACATCACTGCTTCTACTTTATTTAATTATATAAATAATATGTGAAAATAAATAATGCAATATGTCCCAGTTATACTGATATAAAACTGTGATGCAAAACCTGAATATTTAGTTTAGAAATTAGATTAAGAGTTGCATGCTAATGATTTTTGAAAATGAAAACATAAATTCAGCAGATATCTAATTAGCGTTTTTGAACTTGTCCAATTAACTTGATCATCTCGGCCTTTGAATTTCCCCTCAGGCCTTCTCCATGTTGCACTGATGCTCCTGATGATTTGTTTTAGCTTTTTAGTGATTTAGAATTATGCCTCTTTATTTAATTAATTTTTTTTTGCAAGAGTCTGCAGAGACGCGCAGTATATTTTATGCCAAATGTGGGCAGTGCTGGATTTTTTGCACATAGAAAGCTAACTTGCTAGCTTGTGAAGCTACTGTGAAATATTATGTTATTGATCCCCCCCATGGGGATCTACGGGCACTGACTTGATTCTGGAGCCGACCTCAAGTGGCCAATTTTTGGCACTTCTGGGTTGGCTTAATTTTTCAGGGTTTCCACTTTATTTTTTCACACGCTCTCTATCATTATACTGATTAAAACTTAACAATAAAACCTCCATGAAGAATTATTGCTGGGCTGCCAACAAGACTGCATTCATTTTAGCTATTTGTAATGAATTAATTGGAAACTGGAATTTTTGGGGAGGATACTAGGATTTAGCTTTACTTCCATAGAGTTGGACAAGCTTAAGTGTAACTCTGTGTTTACTTTGTGTTGCTGATTAACTTTTGCTACCACTGTGATTCACAAACTCCATCTGGCTTGAACGCCAACACACCTGCAGTCCCAGTGAGTGTTTACTGGTATGTGGCCATAGAGCTGTTTAACTTACAGCCTGGGATTCAGATTGTGAAATACACTGCAGCCTCTGTCATTATGTGGAGTTTAAATGTGGCTATTCCTGATCCCTTTAGGTATTTGTTTAATTATGGTTGCAAACAAACTAATCTGTCTGTAAACAATAATTAGTGATAGTTGCAGGAATGGGTGATGGGCTGAAACTGCATTGAACCCAGTCCAGCTCTGTCTGCTGGCCTAACATACTGCTGCTGACAAGCAGAGGGTGTCATCGTTAGAAATGGGCACTGAGTGGATAACCTTTGATCTCACTGAATTAGTGATCAGGCTCACAGAGCAAATGCACACCTGCCTGTGGCGAAGGACTCTGGCTCCCACAGCCTTTCTCACTGATAACTGGATGTATGAAGGAAGAGGGTGATAAATGTGTTGGGGGAAATCAAGGCAGAGGAGGGGAGGTGCTGCGAGTCACATATACTGAAATATGACTAAGTCAGAATCAGTGCATAAAATGTGATCTGCCTTTCAGTCGTTTCTTTAAGTGTCATCTTTTCGGGGCTTTTTAGCTTCATTAGCAGCATGGCTCCATGGATGGTGGGGTCATTTGTGATCAGTTTGCCTCTTTGGTCTAAACTGAAATTATTCAACAACCACTGTATGGATTGTAATGACATTTTATGCAGACATTCATGATACTAAGTGGGTGAATCCTAGTGACTTTGGTCATTCTCTTACTTTTCCTGTTGTGCCACATGATGTTGACATTTCAGGTTTTGAGTGAAATGTCTCAATAATTATTGCTGTAGAAATATGATGTCTGCTAAACATGTGTGTGAGCATGTTACCAAGCTAATGTAGTGTTTTGTTAAATTTTTTTTGTGTGCGTGTGTGTCCTTTTTTCATCATTCTGTGTCCCCTCGCTCAATTCAGACGCTTTTGTGGGTCCTTAAACGCAGCGCAGTTGAAACTTGTCGCCTCTAACAGTATATTCCAATAGATCTCCCAATGAATGGTCCAGCTTCAAAAATATAAAATGAATAGGTTGTGGCAGAATTTTTAATTGTGGGCAGGCCACCACAAATAGTTGTATAGTTTTAACTTTATGCAAATGAGGAGAGGACGCAGTGCTACCAGAATGCATTGCACGGCTGCTCACAGACAATGAATCGTGCACTACTTATGCTTTGCCAGGGTGTTTTTGGAGTGGCACCTGTAACGATATGTCTTTGCGTCGTCGGGGCTTAAGTAGGGCTTCCTTTACAGGATTAAGGCCGCTGATGATATTGGGCAACACAGTGCACCAAAACCAAATAATTAGTGACATGCATGCAAAGCAACATGAAAGTCACATTGCAGATTGCTGATATAAAACTGACTGAAATTACCTGCTGTGTGCTAATACCAGTAATTTGTGTTGTATGGCACCAAATAAAACATTTTATTACCTGCTGATGTCATTTGAAGGAGGCAGTTTGATGGCAAAATTAAACTAATTTAGCCGTCATTGAAACTGTCATTGTGCTGCGATTCTCGTGGCACTAAGTCAGCTTTAAGGCAGCTTTAAGGCTAATAAAAAAAAAAAAAAATGAGGCACGAGTCTCATGACTGGGCTGACTCACTGATGTGATATGACACTTTAGCCCTCTGAGGCTTGTTGCAGTGCAGGTAGGGAGAGAAAGGGGAAAACTTGTAGAAAAAAGTGATTTACTTAGAAAAATCTAACAAATACAAATACAAGATGAAAAGCCAGTAACCAGTAAGGGCTCATTTATGTTCAATGTTAGATTTGTAGATGGAGATGGACAGAGCCTTATGTTGGTACTCTATTGTCCATAATTGTTTATGATCTCTGAAAGCTTACCGATATGGACTAAACGGAGCAAAACCACCGGAAATTGTGGGGTCAGCAAAGCTTATTTCAATTGACATATGAGCATCGGAGACAACGTTTTTCAACATTTAAAAAACGGCACGATGGAAAGAATCGGCACTTGAGTGAAAAGTATCTTGTCTTCGTGTCTCAATGTATTCAATAGCCTCAGGACCTCCTCCACCACCGCCTCCTTTGTTGTGTAGAATTTTTGATTCTGCCCTCTAGTGCCATTTATTGGCTGTATCTAAGGCAGTGGCGTTTACAGCTGAAAAGGACGCGTCTATTTTCGTACGCAAAGGGAGAATAAATGAGAGGGTATGAGAGGGCAAAGGAGAAAGAAGATGGAGATATGTTTTAAAAAATGAAAGCACTAAAGAGTGTGACAAGAAATAGGCTTCCTGGTCAAATAGAGCTGTGACCTTTTCCTTTTTCTCAGTCACTTAGTCAAATGTCAGCTGTGACATGAGGGAGTGAAACATTCACAGTAATGACACTTTGAGAAATAGTGAACCTTGAATTTAATTTTAGAGTCAGAAACATCACAAAACTCTCGCACGTTATGGTTCACTTGCGACCACACCATGTTATTAAGAAAAATTAATTATGGTTTCATGCACGTCCCGAGAGTGATCTTATTCTGATTGAATTGAGGTACAGACAGCCAGTTAGAGATAAAACAACCTTTTTGCTTTTACCCTGGTTCCCATGTGGTGGCTCTTCTCTTCAGAAATGATGTGGACTGAGACCAGGACTTAATTTGTGCCGGATCATGCCAGAACACAGTTTGGACCCTTCGCGATTGGGACCAGCACCAGCAACATTTTGTAGAATCTGGCACTTCATCTGTTACTAATAAAATCTGTGAATTAATTTTCTAAAAATATATTTCTGCATTCTAATTTCCAAATTAAGCACTTACTGGAACTGATATTTTGGCTCGTCTGAGTGGTGAGTTTTATTTCACAAACTGTAGTTAGCAGTACTTCTTACTGCTAGAAAACAGGAGCTTGTATCTACAATTATTGCCACCACTCTAGCTCTATGTTTTCTACAATAAGGAACAACTGTATGGTAAACGTTGTTCATGTAAATATATGTAAATGTCCCTCCTCAGTCACAAACAATATTTAAAAACAGTCAAGGACAGGTTGCTTGGTGAAACAGATGCTTGCTACCGGAGGCTATACACCTTTTCCTGATTTATAATTTGCATGAAGTCAATGAGCAAATTCTTGCAGCAGGTGTTGGAATACATTAAAAACAAATAGTTTATAATCAAAACTGTTGTAGCAGTTACACGGTTCCATATTAACAGGCCTCTGTCCTAAATCAATACATATATGAATACATACATACAGACTACTTTGTCCTATTTTGTTTTTCTTGTCCAAAATATAGATGGTTATGCTTTTGTGGTGAATGAAAACATACATTGAGACGGTCATTGGGACTCTGTAGTCCAGCAGCAATTTTAGGTGGATACATTGACTGTCTTTTATTTTTTTTCTTTGCAGACAGCACAGTGATTTATAGTACTGTCAGTTAGATTACAAAGTAAGGTTACTGTTGTCATCACCGTGAGTTTGCTAAGTAACTGGCATGACTCCAGGAAGTCACTGAGCCCAGCCAAGACATAGGCTGTGTCTGAAATGACAATCGACATGCTATTTAGTATGCTAATATAGCATGCAAATTTTTTCCTTAGTATGTCTGTAGCCTTAGTATGAAGTATTACAGTATGCAAATACTGGACACTATGTTGGCACAAATATCTCACAATATAATGCAGTAGTGACTTGGCTTGGGCGGTATGTAATATTTCATATTTTCCTGACATTTCGCTGTGGTTTCATGTATATGACAGTGTAAGTGTGCAGAACTAAGGACCCCACTCCCACCCCAATGACAGCTAATACTCTAAATATTTTCAGCTTTTCAGACTAATAAATAAACAACAGAAACCCACAAAATGATAAGAAAAAAAATTCTCAAACCTGTTTTCCTTGTTTAACAGAGAAATACAACTGTGAACCTTTTGAATAAAACTTTCACCAAGGACTGACAAGTCTTAATTACCTTGTTAACTCGTCATACATCAAACTTCATTCAAACTCGACAAAAACTAAATAAAACTTACCCAGACTGTCTTGATTACTCTTTCCAGTGATCTTGTTAGTAAGTCCACTGTTCCAACAATCACACAATAAATCCTTTATGCACCAATTTAGATGTAAGAAAATATGACCTTATTCGTCATGATCTCTCTCTGCCGTCGCTGGCTGCCGGCTGTTTACAGTCCTGGAACTTCTCCCTCCACCACTAGGTGTCGTGGTGTCTTTCAGATCAGCTGCTTGTTCCACCAGTAGAGACTGGAGACTGAGCTCTGGTGATGAATGCTGTGCACAACATACCATGAGTTTAATATAAAGAGGAACGCCTGTAATTTATGACGGTATAGAAAAACATGCCTTAGGGATTTCGAAATACGCTGGTGTAACTTAATTCTGTGATACCGTGATTGTAGTGGTGCGTCATATAGGTTTTAGATGGAATGTGCAGCTATACATGTCTTGATTAAGTTGTCTGTGTAATAAAGTTACACAATGAGTCTGCCTGAAGGGCCTAAGGGCCTAAGTACTCCAGAAGACATTAAGAAAAACAATGACTTAAGAGGCTCATGATTTTTTTGTTGCCATGGTGATGAGTCTCCAAATGGCAAGAAGGCTTCTGGGTTTTTTTTTTTCTTTTTCTTTAATCATGCGTGCGTTCTTATTCCTTTTTTATCATTGCGTCCCCTCTCTGAATTTGGACATTACTGCCACTTCATAAACACATGGCAGTCAGAACTCGTCATGAGTATTTTTTTTCCTCAGCAGCAGTATGAGGAGTTTGAGTCGGGAACATAATTGATATGTCAATCTGATCAGATCAGATCAATGGATGAGAGGCGCAGCCACTGCAGAGAGAGTGAAAGCAAACTTTTGGACCCAGTGCAACGAACGGTGCAGTTTCACTTTCACTGCACCTTGCGTTCTACTGCTTTGTCTATGCATACGTTGCAATGAATAACTGAACGGTATACTGTATATATTGTAATAATACTCCTAATGAACAGTCCAGCACCAGTAATATCAAATCAATAAGTGGTGGCAGATGTTTTAATTGTGGCAGGCTGCCTCAAATATATTAATGTGTGGGAAATCCTGTGTAGTGCATAGTTTGTGATTTCACAGGCACCAATAATGTGGCACATAACTTGTGTTTTTTTAGGTTTTCATTTGGACTCATCAATTGAGATAACACATGTTGATTAGTGAGCTTAAGAGGTGCTTTATTAACCTTTGGACAGAGCAAGTATAGCTTTTTGACACCTGTGTCTTTGTGCTAAGCTAAGATAATCAGTTGCTGGAGGAAGTGTCATATTTACCATAAAGATGAAAGAGTGGTATCAAGTTTTTAATCTAACTCTCAGCAAGAAAGAAAATAAGGGTGTACTCAAAATATTGAACTATTCCTTTAAATGTAGAAGGCATCATTTATGTTAATAGTCTGCCAGTTTGGAAGTAAAGTTACTCTTTTATGTTTTATGCCTCACTTTAGAAGCTTGAAAATGTAGGTGTGTGACGATAATCATCGCCATAATTAACAGGTAAATTGCTCAGTGCTGTGCTTTTAATTAAAATTTCTTTGTTTTCTTTTTTATTTAAAATTTCAATCTCAGTCTTTTAACTGCTTTTATGCTTAGTCTCTGATGTACAGGGCTCCCTGATGAAAAATGCAGTTTGCTATTTCCTCATGCCATCCATCAATCTATCATTTACTGATGCATCTTATCTTTCTCAGGATTTCTCTTTCTCTTTCTCTCTCTCTCTCCCCCTCCCTCTCTTCGTCTTGTGATTGTAAGATCAGACAGAATAAACTTTGGAAGAATATGCTGATTTATTCGCCCACCCCTGCTGTTAGCTGCATGCTGTGCCAACAGCACATTACCAGGAATTACAATAAACAGTAATTACTCATTCATATTCAGAAATCAAAAATCCCTTTATCCCTCTGTTTGAGTTGACTTCTTTGACCCCACAGTGACTGGGTTTTCGTAGTGGGATGTCTGAATATCCAAATTCGTTAAACATAAACAAGATAACAACAATCATAAGAATGGTTCCAACACTGCACCATGTCTTCATCTGAAACATATCATTTATATGCAGAAATTTTAAAAGAGCCCAGCTGACCAAAGGATAAAACTCTTGTGAACTAACTGGGAAAAATTTGCAACTGGCATGAAAAATGACAAAAAAACTAAACTTTAATCAATCAAATCTTTTCCATAAATGAATCAGCTGTATCTGATCTTTGACGTAGCAATTATCTTTAGCGCGTAGTGTCACTGAACAGATGGGAGTTTTGAGTTTACACAAATGCAAGCATGGTTCATATTTGTTGGAGGGCACAGTTGATGTTGTGCTGACAAATTATTTAATAAATGAGTTGCACAGTTGTGAGGTAAAAATGTCAAATAGTTCTGGCGATTTTTCTTGTTGTCAAGTCTTGTTGTCAAAGATGCTAAATTACTTTTTGGCGAGAAGAGATTTTGAGCCCATAACTGCAACTGTATGGGCATAAAAACTGAGAGAAATTTGACACATGGGAATCAGGACATGGTGCACTAATCAAATCACGCAATCATGTCATGATCTATTAACAATTACTGCAAAAGAGATACTTGTATGGTTATTGTAACATGTATATGTTACATGTATAGTTATTGTGCTACATACAGTAGCTGGAGGTGTGCTCCCGGTTTGCAGAAACAGATGGGGCATGCACCCCAAAGCTAAGAATTACCCTGCTTTAAAGAGGGGTTCATCTCAGAACCTATTTTAGCCATTAAAAAAAAATACCTTAAAAAATCAGCATCAGCCCAAGTGGACGCTGTATTTAGAGTGTTTTCACCGCATTGCATCACCGTCTCACAGCCCTTTCCTTTTGGTGCTACATTTTTTAACCATATAGCTTCTGTATTCCTGCGCAGAAGCGCAGCTGAGCCATCCACAGTATTAAGTGGCCAGTCAGCTGGTTGAGTCACAATGGGCTGTTACATGATCCAGCTAAAACGAAACGTTGGCATTCTTGTGTTTTTCTCATCTGTTTAAAACAAATAAATGAAAATTGCTGTGGCTGCTTACACTAAATATAAACATCAACACTCCAGCTGCAAGTCTGAGACAATTCTGTTTTTGCAACATTTCTCTCATGAGGATTACATTAACCACCACCAAACAAACAACAGAGACACCGCAGAGCACTGCTGGGCTCAACCATCAGGTACAATTACACTAACTACCTACAAATGAATGAAACGACTTACAAAAAAAAAAAAAACAGTAAAGTGTGAAGTGCTGACATTTTCTGATTCAGAAACATCCTGAGGTTGTGCTGTTACCAAGTCCAGGCAGCAGCAGCAGCTGCCCTCTATGTTTACAGTCCACAGTTAGCTTCTACTCTCACAGTTTCCACAGAAATGTCCCCTCTCTGTTTCATTTCCGGCCTCTTCAGTCTCCCTCTGCAAAAGCTCTTCTTCTCCGTACTCCATTTGGTTTAAGTGTCCTTGTGCGTCCACAGTGTAATCCATTTCGTTGTATCTCTTTTGTATTTTTTGTTTCTTTCATAAACCACTGAAAGTTTGACTCAAACTGCTGATTGGCGGCACAATACCGTGGACAGCTCAGCTGGTCCTCTTTGCAGGAATTCCAAAGTTTTATGGTTTAAAAATGTAGCGCCAAAAGAAAAGGCTGTGTGGTGGTATATGATAGACCAGCTCGTTCTCACTCCAAACTCGTCAATTACCACCGTTTTTTAAGTGGTGTTGGCGTCAGACACCGGCACAAAGAGTCCAAAACAGATGCACAAGGGTACTTAGTGTGTCATATTTGGACGTGGTGGTTCAATGACAAAGCAGTGGCATTTGACGAGTTGGGATGGGAACGTGTTGGGTAGACTTGAAATAATCCAAACCTGTTTTGGTTCTGCCATAGTCTATTAATAACAACAGAATGATGAACTTCACTTGTAAGACTATGAACACAGACTATATGACAGCTAACTTATGTTTCCACCTGCCCATGAACCAAAATAAAGAAGGATGAACTTAACTGCCTCTTGTATATTAAGCAGGACACAAAACCAGTGTCTAGGTGAGGGTCAATGCGCCGCTCTGACAGTCTGTCTTTTGTTTGCGGCATTCATCAAACTCCAGCTGTCACCTTTAAATATGCTTATTATACCTGTCTTCATTCATCTCTGGAGCTGCAACGTCTCCCCTTGAACTTAAAGTCACCTGTAGCCAAGTTTCAAACCACCATTTGGGCACAAATTGCACAACATGACAGCCATTTCTTCTGTGGTCCTTCTGTTAGTAAAATCCATAAATCTCTAAAGTATTCCAACTTATTCCTTTCACCTCTTCTTTCATCTGTCTTTCTAATAAAAAATAAGAAGTATGAAACTTTGAGCTAAAATACAGAAGCACTAGAAATTGCTGTGTGTGGCAATCATACTTTTATAAAGACAGAAAAAACACTTTCATCAGTGGAACTACTTTCCCTTTGTTGCCTTCAAGTGGATCTGTTGTACTTAAAGCGGCAGTCTAATGAAACGCACTCACAGATTATCCAATAATACTCATGACTCATTTTATTTGCCCTTTGAGTCGAGTTTAGCTCTTACCGCAGCCTCCTCTCACACTCACACTGTAAAGGCACTGAAACCAACAACAGTCTGATGAGTAGAAAACAGGAAAAGTGTTCCAGGCTAGTAACATCAGGACGGATCTGTAATTTCACCGTGATGAGATTTAATGGAAAAACTAGAAAAAAGGCTGATCATCACAAAAGTGCTTGTATATCACATTTAGCAATGAAAGTCATGTGACACTTACCTCAAATTGGATCCATAGTTCTGAGGCAAACTGGCCATGACAGGAGATTACACACAGCAAGCCAGGGTAGTGAAGCATGTATGTCACTCTGTGTGTGTGTGTGTGTGTGTGTGTGTGTGTGTGTGTGTGTGTGTGTGTGTGTGTGTGTGTGAGAATACATCTGTCTTTATGAGAACCAATTTGAGTCGTCGGCACTGGGAGGAATTTTTTTCTTTGTCTTCACTTTTCTCCCAAAGGCTGTTTGAGTGTTAATATTTTGTTTCAGTATTAAAGGATTAGATGGGTGATATTTAATATTTTTCTTGTTGTCATTAAATCCGATGAAAGACCAAAACCAGCACAGGATTGATTGATTGATTGACTCACGAAGGATTGTCTGTGTAGCCAAAGCCTGCTCATTGCTCTGTGTCATCCATTGTTGTCCAAAAACCAATACAAACGCATCAATGAACCACAAAGTTGAACACGGTGACATGTGACATCGCTATGATGAACATGGATACTGTAGTTTCTTTAAATCAACACACACACACACGAGTGCACCAAATTCATCCGTAGCTGAAAGTATCCCGACAAATGCACTATTTACTGTTACTGTAACTCCTGCTGAGAACTAAAGTGCCCAGCTGTTTTTGGAAATGACTGAGCTTTTTAAAAATGAATGAGAAAAAAATTATCTGTGATTTGTTTTCACAATATACGTTTTCAGTAGGAATGATTGAGAGCCAGAGACAGTCAACCCACCTAGATACTGTATACTATAGTATAATGTGATTATTATTGATATTATGGTGTGTTATTTTGATTGGTCTGTGTGCAATGCTGCTGACACTGTGAGCAATGCCTGTACTAAAAAGGATTTACTTAAAGGTCCTGTGGTCATTAGAATGAAGTGACGGTTAGGGAAGTTAAGTATAGCGTCAGAGGAATGCATTATGTCAATGAAGGTCTTCACATATATAGGAGTACAAGTGTGTGTGTGTGTGTGTGTGTGTGCGTGTGCGTGTGTGTGTGTGTGTGTGCACGCATTAATGCAGAATTACATATGCACTCAAACACACACACACACACACACACACACACACACACACACACACACACACGCACACACACACTTACCTCTCCTCTCCTCTAACAGCCTGCAGTGAATATTATAGCTGTGTAATTACAATGCCACAGCAGGAAAACATGTTTTCCGCAAATACGTCAAACTCATTAAAGCATTTTTTTTAATCTTACAGAGAAGAGGCAAAATGGAAATTAAGAAACGCTATTAATCGTATTAATTTGAGCTCACACTGAGTCAAAGGTTTTTTGGGGGTCTGCTAATGAAAACAGGAGTGAAAACCTTTTTAATTTGGATAATCTCATTTTGCTGACATGAACATTTATATAGCCTGTTAACATAATGTGAACTTAAACTACAGGAGAAAATAAAAAGATAAAACTAAGGATAAAAGGATAAAAAGGGCTTCTTGTTGACCAAACACTGTATTAGTATCTAGTTTTATATTATAAATAACAGCTTCTCTTCAGTCAGTGTGGGTTTTTGCCTTGTTATATCATCTTATCTTGACTGTAAAGGATAAGAACTACTTTTCCCCCCCCGAGTTAATCAGACGTTTTGGAGGCAGGAACATCCCGGGGGAGATTATAGGCTTTTCCAGCTACAGTAAGTGGTGAAACACTTTAAGTACACCGAAGTCTGAGCACGGGATGATTTATAAAGAGAAACAAACTTGTCCATTAGAGATTGTCATATACAAGCTTACTCACCATGTGGCCAGTCTCTACGTCTGTCTTCTTGTCACCAAAACAAACAAAGTGGTAATGAGGGAAATTGGGATTTAATCTCAGGGTGTTAAGAGAATAAATTTAAAAGCAAACTGGATATTGGCAGGAGTGAATCCTAATACGACAAGCAGTGAAATAATATACAGTGTGGGGAGCTGAAAGACTGTATTTCTTACTTTCCTAGATGAATACATAAAATGGCCTTGACCCTGTAATCGATGCCCAGTAAAATCGATGCTTATGTGTACATCAGTCAGGGTCTATAAAAACGCTCAGTACTGATCAGCATAATAAAGCATAATGTTTACAGCTGCAGAATAAGCTGTCATTTGATCTGCTGCTTATTAAAAGTGTACTGTATCACAATCACAACTCTTTATTCTTTTTATTTTCATAAGACGTCTGTGCATAATTGTATCTTAATTAACGAATAAATTTTAAAATGACGCGTGGAACGCTACTTTGACAAACAGTGATAGGCACTGAATAATACGAGGGTGAATGAGAAAAATGAATCACAAATTAGGCTGCTAAGTGATATTTGAATTCTTCCCAATTTTTGTGTAAGACAGTACAAACTATAGTCATACTACAGCTGTTCATAGGAGGATAAAATCATTTTTGGACATATTTGGATAAATCAAGTCTGAGCCTCTCAGGGGGTCTCCATATTGTATAAGTGTTGGCGATGTCACACATTAGTTGTTCCAAAACGATATTAAACAACACCGCCCCTTTATAGTGATAAGTTTTTATATCAGAACCCAAGAAAGTGCACTAGACTTTGATGCCATTTTGACATTTTGACCAAACCATAAAGTTACAACTTCTGGGTCTGCCACTTGATGCTATGGGGCCCAAGACTTTCTTAGACGTACACTGGAAAATAGGTGTATGTAAATCAGTGGATACATTTTTGTTAGTTTAGTGCCACAGCCCCACAAATTGACCAGCTTCACTGTCAGGATGGGATTAATTTGGTCCAGTAACATTAAGAAAGTCTAGAAGAACCCCATAATTAAATATTTATCCCTGTTTAATTCAGCTGATTGGTAGGAAGAGAGTGGGAGAGAATGAATGGAAAAACACAGTAGACTTCCTGAATTTAAGTTCTGTTAATCTTCAACCAGTTAAACACTTTCTGTTTGTCTTTGTTGTGTTTATCTCACATTATAGGAGAGAGGATGTGTGGTTAATGTCAGCTGTCTCTCTTTTATGGGTCAAAATGTGATAACAGCAAGTACACAACAGATATTTATGTAGGCAGTGTTGAAATCACAGGTGGACAGAACTGCCTGTTAGGTTTTGGAAATTAAGTGATATAACAAAGTAGCTTAAATGCAAGAATGGAAACTTTGATAGCAAGGATGGCAGGACAATTTCTGTATTGCAGATTTGAAAAACATTCTGTCTACAACTTGCATTATTATTAGTTGGATATTGTTTAGTACCCTGATACTGATGCCAATAGAGTACCTGATTAGATACCCAAAATGTGAACAAATGGCGTGCAAAGCAGTACTTTCACACTTTTTGGCGGCCTCTCAGCTTGCTGAACTGCCAACTCTGTCTAATAAAACTTAACTTAATCACATTTTAGACTATTTGAGACCACTGTGAGAGTCTGCCAGTCACACACACACACACACACACACACACACACACACACACACACACACACACACACACAGAGTGACTGGGCTAACTGCTAGCATCAAACAGTTAATGTTATAAACTGGTGTAACAACAGAGTCGAGCCGTTTCATTGTCAGAGTGAGTTTGATTGGACCGTTTTAAGGGCTTGGTGGTGGACGTTGGCTATGACTGGTGTTAGCTCCTGCTCTCAGGGCAGGTGTTAACTGTCTGCTGTCAGGAGAGTCACTGCAGACATGAAAACAGCAGAAAGTCTGCTGATCTGGCGAAGAGTGGCAATGGTCCGGGATCAGACCCTCGGTGCAAAAACAGTTGAACAACTTGATGATTTGACTGAAGACAAGGGATCGACCGATATTGGTTTTTCAGGGCTGATATCGGTACGGGTAATTAATTAATAATGAGAGCAATAACCAATATTTGGAACCAATATGCATTTACAATAAAAATGAAAATATTTTTTGTCAATATTAAGAATTTGAAATATAACAAACTCCAACACAAACCTTTGCATAAATGTTTAATCAAAACTGAAACTTTAAACATTGTATACAGTAAGTGCCTGGCAACTTTTTGAAGTGAAAATTAAAATAAAAATAGCTTTCTGAAGTTTTAACAAAGTAAAAGTTCCCCCCATGCTGACACTTTCCTTGCAGTTATTAATTAAAATTATCAGCAATCATCAAAATAAAACACAAATACAGATATTGGCAAAAAGCTAAATATGTGTGCCAATAACCTACCAGGCTGATAGTCTGTAGACCCACAATTGAGGCATTTTGATGCTTGTTGGTACTGGTCTATTTTGATCAGTTCCTTAAAGATATCAAGAAATGATTCTCAGCCCTCATTATTATGCATCTCAGGCAGCAGCCTACCCAAAACTGTTAAACTGCATTTTAAGATACACTTGAAAAAGATACTTTGAGGATCTTAAAACAACTCCACAAGAAGGTTGAGACATTTTGCATCCAAGTGTAAATGTTTTGGGAGTTTCAGGTCACACATCTTACCTCTCAACCCCCTTTCAAATGAAATAACATGATCAGAATCTCAGCTCGCTGCTTCACCTGTGTTGTCTTCTCACAAATATGAAACGATGCCAAATGGTTCCCCCATGACCTTTTATTTTTTGTTAAGAAATGAGCCTCAAACAACAAGAAATAAAACAAAAGGAAATTGACAGGTACCACTTTATAACTTGGGAAGGGAAGGAGAGTTGGATTAATATCTTGCTTCTGAAGCTGCTTTGTCAATGGTAAATATAAACATGTGATCACAGGCGAGTTCTTCATGTGCAGTCTCCCATATGGCTGTGTGCTGTAATGGTGATTTTGGCTGATTTCCTTGTTGGCTGCTGGTGTGTGCATGTGTGTGTGTGTATGTGTGTGAATGTGTCAGCTGAGGCCTTTGTCAGCAGCTGTTCATTATATCAGTGAACAGCACTGGGCTGAGCTGGGGGTACAGGACATTTACAGAAACAATCTGCTCTCGGTAAACACTCTGCTGTCGGTGTTTTGTGGCTCCCCAAACATACAAATGAGCCCGAATTAGTAGCTGTTTACTCTCTGTTTCCATCTGTCCAGTCAGTGTATCCAGTCAGCTGGGTTAGATGGGTGTTGGAGAACTTGTGGGTGATGTTTTAGTGCTTGTTGATATCCACAGTGACATTGTGCTAGGCATGTACAGTGTGTGTGTGTGTGTGTGTGTGTGTGTGTGTGTGTGTGTGTGTGTGTGTGTGTAGTCTAGGCTACAATAATGCATATGTCAAATGCCAAATGTCAAGAAACTCTGTTGCTCCCTTTAAAGATAGATGTTAGGAAATTTGAACTATATCACTGTTTTTGTCATTTTAGGACATTATTAAAAATAAGATATAGTTAGTGCTGACCTTTGTCCATTCTATAGGTTTTTGTTACAATTTCGGAATTACAGTATAATACAATGAGTCAAAATTAAAATTATTCTTTTTTTGCAATAGCTCAGTTGTCAGAAAAACATGTTGGCTTTATTTGTTTTTAGACACCATATCTATGTTACCTTTATGTGTTATATACATATGATGTAAACACTTATCAGGTGACACAATAAATAAGATGACTTGTTATCTGGAGGTAGAAGGGATGATGGATGGCTTGACATCTAGGGAAGATGGTTGCCAAGCTGCAGACCACTGCACACAAGAGTTTGAGACCAACAAACAACATAACTGGTTGTGTTTTAGTAACTCATCGCTGTGTTAATGTCTGCTTTTTGCTCAAATCTGGATTTTTTGTAGCAACTTGTGTTTGTATTTCCATCGGCTTTTTAGTCTTGTTGTTTTTTCTGGGCAACCTGTTGTTGTATTTTAGGATCCCAATCATGGCTGTTTTGTCATGACCTGTCGAAGCTGCGGTCGGCTTCTTAGGCTCCAATTGTGGGTTTTGCAGCAATCTATCTGTGTGTATCCATCACCATTTTAGACACCAATGCTGGGTCTAATTGTGGGTATTTAGTAGCAGCCTGTTGGCTGGAAGAGTGCCATGAAAAGCTGTAGTTGTTTTTAAGGAGATATCACTGCTTACATGCAAACATGATCTTTTCCTAAAAAAAATTCTTCATTGATAGCGGATAAAGACAGATATAGGTAGATATGTTCCCATCGTTTTTTAGGCTCCAATCATAGGTGTTTTGTAGCGACCTTTCGGTGCATTTCCATCAGCCTTTTAGGCTCCACTTGTGGGTGTTTCATAATAACTTGTTGATGTTTAACCATTAGCTTATAGCGACCTGTTTGTGGGGTTGTGGCCATGAAAAGCAGTTGTTTTACATGACACTGTCCAAATGTAACGTACCAACACTTTTTGTGGCGCTTTTGGTTAGTACCCTTTATGTTTGTTTTGACCTGTGTAGATAGATAGATAGATAGATAGATAGATAGATAGATAGATAGATAGATCGACTGAACATTCACAGTAAAATGCTCACTTTCTTTAATAATGTGCAAGATGATGTTGAGGCTGAGATATTTTCAAAGGGTTCAAGAAGCAGCTTTGTGTTTGCTCTGTGAAAACAACAGTGTTAACAACTGCGGCTCAGGCACAGAACACAATCCCTGTAGCTCTTTGGCTCACAATCCTTCGCAGAGTTTTCAACTCAGCTCCTGAAACACAATCCCTTGTCTAGTCAGCATTTGAAGATTGGTCTGCTTGGTGGGATTTGAACTGACAGACTTCGGGTGAGGAGCCAAGTTCCCGGAGCTTTCAGTGGCAGCTGGCGTAAGGATTAATGAGCTGATCCTGATTCCATCATTTCCACTAGACAACACCACTGTAAGGAGCGGGAGCTTGACTTGACTAAATAATGCCCGAAGTGTGGTGTGTGTGAGTGCAGGTGGGCATATGTATGGGTATGTGACCGAGTGGACTCACCAGTGCTAACTGAATTGGACAGGTGAGTCATGTGGAAACAACTTTGTCCTGGGGCAAACTTAGTGGGGGAAGAATCCCTCTGGGATTTAGACTCATGCATAACTTAGAGAGGAAAGTTTCAAGCAGGTGTCAGTCTGTGTGTCTGAGACTCCCTGAAATGCAATCTAGATAGTTTTGTGCTGCTTTAATTTCCACAAGAGGTTCATCAATTTACACAAACTGAAGATGTGTCAAGTTTAAGGGGCACGAGGGACCTTTCTCTTTCGCTGCTTCAAATCAGAGCAAATTAGATGAAATAATCTAACGCTTACTCTCCAAACAATGTTCATTACATCAGAGGGTTTTAGTTATTAGGACACCATTACAGTTATTTATAATCCATTTGGTTAAGAATACTCATTAGTGGCCACTGGAAACCTGGCATGCTTGCAGTCACAGAGGGCCCCAACTCCATTTACTGTAAGCGTATTGACACTGCACAGTTTGCCTCTGATTGCATTCATTAAGGCACATGTCTTCAGGGAATCTGCGACCAAGCAGGCTAATTTTTATCCTTTTGAAAAACTGATTATTCATTGATTTGTCTTTTACAGAGCTGCAGAATGAATTCTGCCTTGACTGAAGTCCAGCTTTAAATAAAAAAATAAATAAAAAGTTCATTATATTATTGTTATCATTATAGATTTTCCTTAACACACAGCAGATTTAATGTGTCAAAACAACAGCTTCATTCATTCATTCATTCATTCATTCATATTTTCTCTCAGTCTGCTCATTTCCCAACAACATTGGCCACATTTACATGTGCATTACTGTTCACTATTACTCAGAATCTGACAATATTCTGAATTTCATATTGGTCATGTAAACAGCATATTCTGTTTAGATATTCTAAATTAGGCCTTCTACCAAATTTAGCCAAATTTGTTTAAGATGTGAGATATGCTGATATTATTCAGATTTGTATGCTTTTGGGGGGTTTTAAGGCAGTCTGTGACATATGGCCTATTTGCCTGTTTACAGTCGGTTCTGTGCGTTGTCATGGATGCATTGTGAACAAACCAACTTGCTGGTGTAGAAATGCATGCCCAAAAGAAAAACTCACATTTCTGGTTAGAAAACAAAATGCTACTTTTAAACATTATAAAAGATTTTAATATAAACAGGTTTTTGAATATGCGCCGATATCACAACATCAACCTTTTTAAGAACGTGGTTGAAGAAACATGGTCCATCAAGTTCCTCACTGGTTGCAAAAAATCAAATTTTGTTGCAAAGATGCAAAATGGCATAAGCAGCTCCAGTCATTCTACTTTCTGTAATTATACTTGATAAACAACATCTTAGGGCGTGTTATTCAGCGATATACTGATTTTCATTAGCTAGATTAGAACATTGTCTTTTTCAGAATAAGGGCAAAAACCTGACTATTTTGTGCATGTAAGCATATTCACTGACTCCAGAGTCATTCAGACCCTGCCACTCCCTGCTGACCTGTAGTAACCTCATCACCTGACTGCCCCACTCGTCTGTTCACCTGTTTCCACTTCCCTCATCAGCTTTGCAGCATATACATATCGGCCCATTTCCACCTGTTCTCTGTCAGATTGTCTTTTGTGTTTTTTACTAAGCTTGCACGGCTCTCTGCCTGGTTTCCTGGCTTTTTTTAAGCAATTAGTAAAACTTTTGTCATTATCTGCCCATGGGTGCTTTGGGTCTGAACCCACATTTAGCACATCATTAAATGATCCAGCTGGAAAATTCATTACTTTCCAGCACATTATCTAAACTTTTCCTCAGACTAAACAGCATGTTCACAAATTCAGCATAATATTCCAACCCTGTCACCTGGAAATCATGTTTACTGCAATTTATTTGGCCAATTAAGTTTTTAAGGGAAACACAGCCATGACATTTTGTTCCCTGGCAACCTTATGTTCTAGTGAAGGATGTCATACAGTACATTTGTGTAATTTTCACAAAATGTAGGGAGGTGGCTGGGGTGGGTCATGGTTACTACATTTGGATGTTGCAGGAAAACAAATTAAATATGTTGTCAATATAATAACCACTCGGCAGATGTGTAAATGAAAATTCCCTCATTATGGCGAACCCATTTCCAGTGGCATTATTGTTGCAAATTAGCAGTATATAAATGTGATTTCTAGAAGACAAGGTTGACTGTTGATTCACAATGTAGTGAAGGTAATATGTATTTTTCACAGAGGACATTTTAATTGCAGTAAGAAAAGCACAGGTGTAAATAATAAAATTAATCATTCTGTTCAGCTACTTTCATTTTAGGTTCCTCGTATAGTTCATTCTGTCTCACTGACAGCATTACACTGGGACATGTTAAACAGAATATGCACGGCTGCATGTGTGAATAATAGTGGAATATTCATTTTCATTTACCATGTAAACAGTGTTATAGGATTTTTTTTCTTTTGAATAAGGGAAAAAATCAAGAATATGTGCATGTTAACGCAGTCACTGTCACTTCAGCCTGCTCTCATTGCCAGGTCATCAACTACTGGCACGTTGACGCCAAAAGCTCCCTTCAGCGTCTTCATGAGAGGCACTGGGCTTTCCACTAACTCTGATGTAAACACATGTGCGGCAACACTTGACGCTGAGAGCAAGTGACGTATGACAAAACGTTCATATAGGAGACTGTAGTTTGTGTCCCACATAAAACCAGAGGTGAATGTTGTTTGAATATGGTTGTTATACACAGACCTCGCTTACATTACGAAGTCCAAAACGTGACGCTTTAAAAAAACAAAATCAAGAAGTTTTGTTACCTAAACCTAACTGTGACCATTTCACAACATTGACCATCTGCTGCAATGTGTTCTACCTGCGCGTCACGTAGATACGCTACGGGGTGCCCTGTGCGTCACAATCAGAAGCTGAGGGGTGTGACAAAGCTTCTGTATTTGACTACCTGGACATAAGAACGGGTCACTGCCACTTGGAACACTTGAATAAAATAAAGCTCTTGTTAGTGTTAATAGTAATGCCAATTGTGATTAATGAAAATGTCCTCCATTTTTTAAAAAAGGCCCATTTAGTAAATATTTTTACTTCACACTAGGCTTCAGTGATGATGCAATGATACTACTATACACAGTTTGACCTGGTTATGTTCAGCATTTTCTTAACAGTGTATAATTTTGACCCTACAATATCAAATAAATGTAATTAAATGCAGTGAAAGACTACAGGATGATGCAATGAACCTGGCGGATTAGATCTTATCTTCTGGGTTAAAGTCGGGTGGCGATTTGTATGCTGGGAACTACATACGGTCAACAGTCTCAACATACCTTTAGGAATTATGAGAGTTTAAGTTACTCTGCATTAACTGATGCAACTAGAGAGTGAGGTAACGAGATATCAATCAAGCACATTTTGTATTCACCTCCAAAGAGGTTTAATCACACACAGAGGTAAAAACACCTGTGTGATCACTAAACCATTACCCACAGTGGGTGTGGAGTTTCAGGCGTACATGTTGACAGTTAAGAGCTTATCACACTGTGCAGCTGTCACTGTGTGTGTGTTTGTATGTGCTTTTTACTGCAGCTGCTTTGTGACTTCAGGATTTTGCTTTTGTGTAGACATTGGTGTCACATACAGTAAATCCAGTTTCACCTTTGCCATACAACTCCCACAACTTTTTGGATGGGCAGGGCAGGGTTTCCGTGATTTCCTTTCACCTCAAGCTTTTCTGAGCCGCACACTTTCTTGAAAGTGACTCTGACAACAATGTCTACATTGTGTCTGGCATTCTCAAACATTCCTCATACTGGCGACATGTTTCCTCATTGTCTGTTCCTGCCTCTGTACCTAGGAAAGCGCTCAGCTGTGACACAAGTGGCTGTCAGAGCAGAGCAAACATTTCTCAGGCTAGTGGACATGTTTTAAGTTAGATTTGAGGTTGGTTGCCACGCTGATTCTTTGCATTTTCAGCTCAATGTCTGACTTTTTGAAACCCAACCACTTCCAAGGTTGGATGAAGAAGCTTTTTTTCCAACAATTTTGTCTCATTTATTCTTGTCTGTTCTTCATTCAGCCCTGGGAATATAATAGCTAAGGTAGCCTCTTTACAGATACACATTTTTAACCCAAGGTTAACCTAAGCCCAGGGCTGTACGATTCACATTGCACTTCTAATAGACCTGGGTCAAATTTCTGCTGGAACATGTGACTAATGTACCTTAGAGAACTGTGCATGACAATTGTTTAACAGCAAGCAGCAACTTCCCCATTAGCAGAGCTTTATAGGAGAGCGGTGCTGAATCTTTTAAAAGAGAAAACAGCAGAGAAAGGAAAGACTTAAAGGAAGATGTCTGATCTTTTACTCTTTATAGCAGTGGAAAACAAAGGAGATGTTGCTGTTTTTTTTGTCTAATGTTGGCCTTAAACCAAACAATGTTTCAAGCGATTTCGCCGGTGCAGTTAAATTTTCAGTGTCAGAATAAAATAATGAGCTTTACCTCAGTTTATGCATGCTCCCATGATCAAGGTTGTTATCTGTGAGGTGGTCATAATACTCAGTCCAAGAGGTCTTGAGTTAGATCTCATCTCGACATTTCAACAAATTCAATCATGTTTAATATTATGGTGAGTTTTTAGTCTTGGCTCATGCAAATGCTAAAATTCAATGACGTGAACATCGTCAACAACCAGTTGGTGCTCTCTCCAGCACCGAACAGGAATTAGCCATTTGGATAGACTTTGAACATGGAGGGGACTCCAGGGACTCACAAGAATGTGGACAAGTCTCAGAAAAGGAGGAGAAACTGGTGGAGCTGTAAAGTGAACAAGAGTTAATTTAATTTGGCGTGTATTTGATCCATCGGTTGGCACTTATTTTACTGAGAAATCTTAATTTTTGAAACAGCTGGCCTCTCGTTCCTACAATCTCCTACCGCTAAAATACAGCAGATAACCAATGAAGGCTGGTGGCATGTCTAAGCGACAAAATCCAAATTGTAAAGTTTGAATGCAAATACAGTTTATCTTCATAAATTATATTGATGCTAAATTGACAAGAATACTGTCACATATGCACCTTTTATATCATGTTTTCTAGAATTATGCATTTTTGCAGACATGCAATGAATTGTTAATTTGTCGAATTTCTTAACTAGACTTTGGTGAAATATTTTCCACCAGGAGCGAGATGGGGAAAAATCTCAAAAGGAATCTAGTTGTAGACTTGTAAGATGTCCAGTCAAAATATTATAGTGTGTGCCTAAAAGTCACATTGTCTTCAGATGTGCTAGGGTGTCAGACTTAAGTCTTTTAACAGTCTTCTCAAGTCTTCTATTATAAAGGCATAATTAGTGTTGTGTCTATCAAAGTACCACCACTTAACCACCACATGTGGTCACTAACAAAAAATGACCAGTGGTGGCACAATGTTGTCAAAACATTTACCGATGTGGAACTGATCAAACACTGTAGGATGTCGAAAACAGCTGATTTTCCCATCAATATTCTGCACACATTCTGTAATTGCATGGTTTTGTCCGTGGCGTTGATGAACATTCGACTCAACAAATTGGATAAACTGCATTTGTAACATATTCCCTCGGCATATCACTTATAGACTGACACTGATTATAGAGTGACGCTACTCAAAGGAGCTGTGATGGGCGCTTTGACAACTGATTTCAAGCCAAAACTGTTCCCGACCAGGCTAGGTCTGTAACATAAATTTATACAGCAAACTGGCCAGGTAATAGAGGGCCACTTTCATAAAAGGAAAATACTAACCCACTAATCTTGCTTTGTGGTGCAGCCCTCAGCCCTGAAATACTCTGGAAATACTCTTGAGGTCATACGTATACTGATGATGTGTTCTATGACACCATCCTGTGTGTGTGTGTGTGTTAATATTTAATGCAGGCATGTATCAAGGGGTATCATTACCATTAATATCACAACAACCCCGAGGCCATGGCTTAAATAACAGCTGAAGTGGATGTCCAGCAAATGAGGAGGAGCTGTTAAAAGACAAGACTTTAACTGTTGTTGTTTTATGTTTTAATGTATCATTTTAGTCGGGTAAAATGGATCAGGTATATAGATTACAGTAGTTTACATTTATACAACTACTTCATTCTATATTCATGATTCAGCTTATGTATAGATTGCAGCAGTTTAATAAATGTAAGTAAACTCGCTGTTTCACTTATGCTGTTGATGGAAAATACAACCTGTATTAGACGGCAGTGTTCTCAGGCGTTAACGGTAATTTTACTTGATATTGACAGTGGTTCTTACATGTATATCAGGAAACTGAAGAAATCCCTTATGGAGAATGATGCCTGGTGCAGTTTAATGTGTTGACCTGTCACTCAACCTGCAGCTAAATCAATAGCAGGATGTGAAGACGCTTACTTTGCTGCTTTTCAGCACCTTTGACAGTGCATTGTGTGCACAGCATGTGTGTGTGTATTTATTGGTGTGCTGGTATGTTAATGAGATCGAGGGGATACTGGGTTTTGTTGTTGAAGGTTTCCTCTCTTTCAGCAAGTAGGAACCACATTTTCTTATTGTAAATATGCTCACAGACAACTATTTTCTATTTTAAAAACACATTTTGGGGGAAACAAAATGCTACCAATTTATCTTTATACAAGCCATTCATATTAAAACCATTTCATTTTTGAAAAGATTTCAGGCTAAGGTATTCTGTGATATAATATGTTCAGTGTCAATGTTTTTCAACTTTTGATTCCTACTTTTCTGTTTACAGCAAATACAGTAAGTAGTTGTGATATCATAAAGCACAGCAGCTAAAATACATTCTCAAGGTAACTGAGTGGTTGTATCCACGAGTGAATATGTACAATGGAGGATATCCGTAGAAATTTACAACAAATTAGTCTAAATTGAACATTTTCATGCCATCTTCAAACAAATTAACATATATTATTCTAAATAGTTTGCCATTCTTCTCTGGCTGTTGTAAGCATTGTGTTGTATTCATATCTCTCCTCTTAATATAGCAGTCTTACATCTGTTTACCATGTTGTTTTGCCTTTGTTTCTCATCACTTTGGCTTTTGTACTTTACCAGCACTGCAAAGATTTTTTTTTCATGCTTAACAATCTGGAAATAGAACTGAGCTCTGCAGCCAAATTGCCTTTTGGTTATCTTTAAAGAAAAAGCAACTTCTCTTTTATTAAAATAAAAAAACCCAAAACATCAACTCATCTTTTGATGTAGTGAACAGGAAGCATGAGCTACAGAGACATTTTTATTTTGTATTTTGAAACATAAATTCATAACTGATAATTTCTGAAAGTTCTTGCATCTTTTTACAGTTGACAAAAACATGGTGATATTAGGACTCTGAAGAATCCAGACAGAACTTCTTTTCTGCAAGACAATTAATCAACAAGTCCTTCAACCCATGTGACCACACAAGTTTGTTCCTGGCCTGTAATACAACCCACAGGAGCATTTCCTAAATTAGTGCAGCTACCAAAAGACAACAGAATAGCTCCTATATGACTGTAAACAGTCGCAGTTTTAAACACGTGGTTAACGTTGTGAAACGGTTGCAGTTGCGCCAAACTATGGTTGGGTTCAGAAAAAAGATGTGGCATAGCCTAAACTGAGTATATTTGCTATGACATATCCCCTGTAACATGCGTCACATACACCATCTAACATATGCCATGCATAGCACACGCTACAACATACTTCATTTCTTTGTTTAAATATTGTCGACCTCTTGTTTTCAGATGGGAGGGACAGGAATATAGGTCTCCTGGTTGAAAGTCCTGTTTTTGTTTGACCCATTCATCTAAGTAGACTTTCTTTAGATGTCACCACCAAACAAACAAAAAAAGCCAAATATGCAACCTGGTCTCATTCCCAACCTGTCAAATACTGACGCTATGTTTGTTGCCCTTGGCAGCAGACATCGATGCACAGATGCATCATCAGTGGTAGTATGAGGTGCACCAGGTCGCAGCATTTGTTGCCACTCCAGACAACTGCCTTAGTATAAAGAGCAAGAAAGTCTGCACAGGGTGGGCAGGAATGGAGGTGGACAGGTCAAACAAACTCTGGACTTTCACCCCTGAGCCTACTTTTTGTGTTTCCTGTGAGTCAATGGACTTCCTTTAATAACATAGTGTAGTATGTGTAGCATACTACGCTGGTCACTAAAGAATGGCATGTGATTTTATTCCGGGTTAGTAACAACAGTACTTATTTTGAGCGAACAGCGACTTATATGCTTGTGTTTCAGAGGACAGTCTTGAATTAACTCCTTCAGTGATGAAGATAGTAATGTTTACATAAGTCTCATCGCTGTTGCAGCTGCCTCAGAGTCAAAGGCATTGTACTCATACACTCAGTAAGACACAGGCACGTTCGAGGCTCCACTATCTCAAGGATTACACTGGTATTGATTTTTTCTAATTGTCAAGAAACTCCTTAAAAGGACAAAACAGTGTGCTAGTTTTTCTGTTAATACTGTCTGACTTTCTTTTACATAAAATCACAGCACCATTCTTCCTGGTTCAGTCCCTTTCACATTAACATACAGAACACAGAAGCAGCAAAACATGCAGAGAAAAGATTAAATAGCTTTTGTTCCACCTTCTAACATCAATGTAATGCATTTATTATCTCCATCATAATCTCTAATGTACAGAATTATAAATCAATTTTATGTTGTTGAGGAGGTTCTCCTCATATCATATCAGTCTGTAAAATCAATTTTCCCCCCGTGGTGCAACTCCCGATCTGCACGTCTTCTTTACGTTTTCAATTTGCATTCATGCCAACACCAATGCCAACTGTTGGATAAATGAGTATCCAATGAAACACTTTACATACAACAGGTGAGCTCATGAGACTTCACTCTTTAATAACTATAATGATGAATGAAGATGAATCAGTTAGGGAGGGTCGAGCATCCGTTGCACTCACGGTGGTCATTAATTAAGGCTTTAATGAATGAAAAACAGTCTTCCTCCTTGCTATAATAACATATTTAACTCAACGCCTCAAGCTCATTCACTCCTGCCGAAGACGTATATCTTCCACCACCACATTTACAAAATCACAAATATACAGAATTGTCAAAGTATGAAAATAGTAACCTACTGATTAAAATATTATATAATGTGGCAACATTCACATAAAATTCTCTCATATTTTCTCTTAATTTTCAAATTTTCTCTTAAGTCAACTCCAGATGCACCAAACATTCTTAACCATCTCGATCTGCTCATACACAGTTTTGCTGAATGATGAATCTCACTCAATCATAAGTCACCTATTAATATAGCTAACACCCCCTAAACACTATATAGGGGCAGCTGTGGTGCTGTGTGCAAAGTCTCTGGTATATGCCTAAGAATTGGAGAGGTGGACTCTTGTAGGTTCTTTCCTACCCAAGAAAAGAGCAAAAATAAGAAAACCTTGGTGAATCCCAAAAATCAGTGGGGAGCAAAAATCATGGGTAAAATTTGTTTGGTGGGAAAACTGAGCAGGGATTATCCTCTGGAGACACAGCTGGGTGATAAATACTGAAATCATTCTCTCTCGATGTAGTTCTCTGGTGGACCTCAGTAAACAAAAAATCAAAACAGTCTCTTGATCCTTAGAAATCCCAAATGTATTTGAAGCAGATATTCGTGTTTTTAAAATCAATAGTAACATCTATCAGTGGTGTTAAAAATGCTGTTGCATTGATCCACATGAGCTGCAGGTTTCAGTGGTAGATAACACTTAAAAAGTTATGGATCTAAACTTGAAGTGAAATGTTTTAAAGTAGAGGGTTATTAAAAACCAGTAAGCTTTTGAAATGTTTTTGTCTTGTGGATATGATTATAATACAATAATGTCTTTGTTCTGCGCTCCACAACCAGGGAGGGGCTGTAGGTTTGTTCTTTTAAGTGTTTAATTTGGAGGCAATAAAGATATCTGGTTCCTTCTTGGTGAATCTCCAGGAGACCATAATGTGCACACTCATCCTGCTTCAACTCCCACTAAGTCGTATATCACTCTGTCAAATAAAGATGTGACAGGATTTATTGGAGTCTTGCTGGTACCACATGAAGAGAATAGATGAGATGTTTGTGGTTATCGGGTGTCATGTTTTCAGACTATGAGTTCACTTTTTATGCTAATTGAATGACTGTGACTTGTTTGCATTTTTCAAACTTGACTCGGTTCTTTAGTCAATTTAAATTACCCGTTCAAACGCTTTGATAAGGATCAGTGGTGGCCTAGGATCTAGAAATATTATTTTTCAGAGGGAATTGGAAATAGAAGAATCAACAAAACTACTCAGTCCTGTTGAAAGATGTGTTGTGTGGCGTTCTGGTTACTTGTGGCATTTAGGAACACCATCATGTATCTGTGTATTGCATCACTATCTCCCTTCATCTCCTGTCATCTCTTTACACTTGACTCGATATCAAAGAAATACTTCACCCAACAAATAACCTTTTGTTTATCAGTTACTCTCCCCATGTTATGTTTAATTCTTGACGAAAACTTTGTTTTTGTCTCTGTGCTGGCAATAGTCAAGGATGGAGGCATGCTGTTTTGGGATTGTTAGTCCCATTCCACAAGAATGCAATATTTCAAGAACGCGTTTAGGGAACTTCTTCAAATTTGGTACGAATGTCCTTTTGATTTAACGATGAACTCATTTGATTTTGGTTGGCATAAATCAGAGTTTAAGGTCACTGTGCCCTCGTATGTCTCATTTTGTGAAAGCGATATCTCAAGAACAGCTCAAGGGAATTTTTTTAAATTTGGCACAAACGTCCTTTTGACCTCAGCAACGAATTGAATAGATTTTGGTTGTCAAAGGTAAAGGTCACTGTCACCTTGCATCTGTCTCACTCTTGTGAACACAATATCTCAAGTACACCCCGAGGGAGTTTCTTCAGATTTGGCTTAAATGTCCATTTGGACATAATGATGAACTGGGATTGCATTAAAAAAGTGTTACTGATCTACTACAGCTTTCTTTAGTTTTTGATTGCTTGTATGAAAAATATTATTATTATAGTTACATTATTTCAGCCCTACATGAAAGCTACATAGAGATAGTACAAAATACAGTAGCCTTCTCGTGTTCTCACCTTTTTTTTATATTTTTAACGGACATCTGAAGGTACCACAATGTTACTATTATTATTAAAGGTCTATCTGATCATAATTGAAGCATAAAACCCTTTGTCTTTCATAACAAAAAAGGCTTGTAATGAATTTATAATTCTTCCTTGTACACCTGGAGTCAGCTGGCAGGTCTAAAAAAAGGATCAAATCACACAGGATTCATTTTGTCTTTTCATATCAGACTCATCAGTTGACCTGTCCAGTGTGTACCGGGGAGAGAAATACTTAACAAACTTTAGATGGCCTCTTCTTGACCCCTTTAAAAACAGAAGCCGCAGTTTTCCCAAAAATAATAAGACAAAAAAAAAACAACTCATCAATTGAACCTTTAACTGAAATATCAGAACATCCCACTGCTGCCAGAGAAACTCAACACCGACACATTGTTGACCCTCCATTCAGAGAGAAGAATTTCAAAGAGCTAAACTGCAAAACAAGCCTGCACTGTATTTTAATCCCACGTGGTTGCTCCATTTCCTAAGGATGGAGATGAGGGGATCAAAGACAAAATCTGTCCATTTTAAGCCCAACAGTTTTTATTTCCACTTAAAACAGCCCATAAAGAGTGTGTGTATACGTCTATGTGCCTACATGTGTGCAAGTGATGTGCTCCATTTCTTCATTAACATTTTCTATACTTGAAGAGCCTGCTAATTAGCTTTCAAGGAGCTGCTATTGATTCAATTAAAGATAAAATATACAGAAGATGGGAGAGGAAAAAAACAGTTTAATCAAAGTATTTAATGAACTAACAAGACCGCTCTCTCTGCAAATTAGTGCAGAGCATGTAAAATAATTTTAAAACACTTTATTCCTACTTAAAAGTGGAGCTTTTGAGAGACCACTCTTGAGATTAATTCACTGAT
The DNA here is from genome assembly GCF_026936395.1 of Plectropomus leopardus. Classification (NCBI taxonomy): domain Eukaryota; kingdom Metazoa; phylum Chordata; class Actinopteri; order Perciformes; family Serranidae; genus Plectropomus; species Plectropomus leopardus. The sequence goes on along the minus strand of NC_142189.1, from coordinate 15,731,552 downwards.
AGCCAAAGGAAACAGAGCAGTGTGGTGATCTAGTTAACGGAAAATATCGCCTTATCGGAAGGTGACTTCTGGTACACATGTTGAACCGTATTGTCAATAAAAGCCTGGACTGTGCATTTTTATTTTAACAGCACAGAGAGTGTGTTTATGGCAACACAGTGCTGACTACTGCAAGTTACATAAGGCAGTGGCATTATTTAGGGGACTTTAAGGGACTTTTTTTTGTCATTTTCACTCCGGTTCAATTGATGTCTCTCTTGGAGACATGCTCTATATGTGCTTAAACTTTGATGTTCAGTGTGTGACCCCTAATCCTCAATTTCAGCCATGTTTTCAAGAAGAAGCTGTCAAAGTCTTCCCCAGGGGTCAAAATAGTTTTCTTACTACGTCTTTGTTGTTGCTCATTATTGCCACGCTTGCAGAATGTCAGTAAACATTTCTGCAGTGTTGTAGTGAATGTAAGAATGGATGAGATGTCGTTTTATTGTAAGTGATATTTTTAAGGTTTGTCTCTGCAGGTATAGTACCTAAACTTTTGGAAATAAGTCCATTGCAAACTGTCAAATAGCTGTCAACAACCAGCTGTCTGCAGTTTCATAACTTAACAGCCCCTAACTCAAGACAGGCAGCTGAAAGTTGCAGTTTCTTCATTACTCTTCATTACTTACTTAAGACTTTATCTTAATCTGTACGTCAGTTAATGGTTTTGTTGACCATTAAAGCTACATTACTTTAAATCTTGATTTTGATATATTGTTGTCAGAAAAATTGATATCTCAGTACATATCAGTTCTGAATATTTGAAACTGTTTCATTACTCATTTTCGTCAGTAGTGATACGGTCAATAACTTTCCTTATCTTTTTTTAAACAGTGAGTTGACACACAAACACACCATGGCTTTGCTTCTGTAGCCAGAGCAGAATTTAGGGAGATAAACTGTTGTATAGCCTAATCTGCTGTCAGCTATTTTATTGAATTTCCATTTAGTTAAATACCCCAAGGGAAATTTAATTTACTCTTGTAAGCAGTAGGGAATTAAGTTATTGTGAATGGTAAGTTTGTCAGTAGTTAATGCTGCTTTTGTCATGGTTGAAAGCAGTAATAGAGTGCAGCAGGGATGGGTTTTTTTTGGGTGTTTTTTGTGAGTTGACCAAAACTTAACTTTGCCCTGGTTGCCTTGACAAAAAGACAGTGGGATTTGTCCATTGGATTTTGGAATATTGCAGAAAATAAACTCTCTGACAAACATTTAAAAAATAGATATATTATACAAGATAATCTTCATAAAAGATCACAACTTTATGCTTACTTTAAAATGCTTACTTTAAATGCAGTCCCCAGAAGTAAATAGCTAGCATTAAGCTTTATAAACAAACTACACTAAAATGGCATGACTTAACGTCACCAGCGCAATGATGCTGTAAAGCCATGTTCAGCATGATGACGTTTTGTAGTCTCCTTCAGCCACTTGTTAGTAACCACCTTAAACACACATTAAAGCTTTAAAAAATAATGAGATGAGTGGGGTATGTATTAATGTATTTTATGTCATACAACAAAACATGATAGTCTCTTAAGCTTATGTTAACCATAGACCTTATATCAGGCATCTAACAAAAAACCTGTTGACTTCAAGATGAGGAAACCAGAGTGCAAAAAAGCTTTTGATGTTTTAGCGACTCATTCCTGCACCACTTTAAACTTTAAAGTTTGCAGTTTGCATGGTTTGGACAGCAGAGCCACAGTGTTTTTTAATCCTCACAAATATAGGCACAAAATGATTGGTTGATGCCCTTATTCATGGTGAGAAAGCTCCAATAAATCAGCCTTGTTCTGGCTGTTTGATATTGGCGTTCTGTGTGAAAGTACTAATGCCAAAAACAAATGTTCGAAAATATATATCCCTGATGTGCAGAAGCTGTAATTCTAAAAGAAAAAAATCATAGGCATTTCAGGAATACTTTTCAGGGGAAAATCCTAGAGGTATTCAGGGTTTTATTCTGTTTACACTGCAGCATACAGAGACTGATACTAATCTGTAGTCATGCTGCATTGCAACAGCAGCTATGTGTGTTACTGACATATGCACTTTCACTGTAAAACTAGCGCAAAGTCAATGCATGCTGCTTCAGCATTACAGTGCATATTACATCAGCACTGTATCGACATTAAAGTAATGTGTGTGGACTGGGCTTTAGAAATCATACAATTTTAATGAAACCAGTGCATGCAACTAATCTAAAGCTCTACAGTGTTTGTTGGTGCAGGTTTAGGCAGAGCAGAAGCAGTATATTATACTGAGAATAGAGATTATGTTGTAAGAATGGGTTGAGAAGTTTCTTTGGATGTTTTCCGATACTTTCTCCATGTGTAAAGCTTGAAATCCTGCTTTAAATCCGGGCTGATCACAGCTACCACAAACATTTGACAGCCATACTTTAAGTGGTCAGTGTTTGGATTTTTGCTGCAATATCCATTTAAAGCCAGGACTAAATTTAAAACAAGATGACTGGGATTAAATCAGAGCTCATTCAGGAGGATTTTGTTGAATTAATTAAATATTCTTTAAAAAATGACCTGTATTCATAAAGTAACTTGAAAATAGTTGATCGTTTTGAAGAGGGACCATAGTAAACTGCCACGGGCCTCTGGGAGGTCCCTGCACCCGATCTTGAGCACCTCTTCCCTGTATACAGTCACACGAAATGGACTGTCAAAGAAATCCACTGAATTACTTGGAAACACACGCCCGTGGTTGCAGTCGATTAAAATCACTCACAGTGTGTGGGGGGCGCACAGAGCAGATCTGCTGCGCAGCCAGTCCCATCAAAACCTCCCAGAAACGCACATTTGAATGCAACTTGTTGACGGTCTCTTTGATCTTCTCCGGAGCAGAGAGGATCGCATCAGCACCGGGAAGCCCCCGTGTCTCTGCCCGGGGGGATTTAATTGTTGTAGGAGACATATGCAAAGAGCTGCGCCTTGATGCATCAGATGGAGCTCCGCCGGCAAAACATGTTTTACACTTTTCACTCATTCTAGCGACTGAACTCTGGGAAAAAAGACTTTTTTTTCTTAGCAGAATGAATGCGAGTCGCTCAAGTTTGCGGGGCAACTGAAATTACTTCTGTTTAACTGTGAAGCGACCCCAGCCCTTACAGCAGCAGCATCTACTGAAGCTGTCCGCTGGTTCTCTCTGAATGTAACCAGTCTGTGTTTCGCCTCTTTGCACTGGACGCGCGTAAATGAAAGACACCGCGGCTAGGATTCCCTGATCGCTTATGTGCTTTCTTTTTATCAGAATTAAAGAAGGAAGAAATTCACCAAATAAAGAGGAATCATGGTAAGTTTTACGATGTTTCTTTCTCTATTCTTCTTTGTTTTTATTTTTTTTTTAATAAACCCCCAGCAGTCCGTTTTTGTCACCATTACGCACGGATCTGAGGGCGCAGAACAGAATGCGCTCAATTTGATTTCAGATCTACAGTGTAGTATCACATTTTTACTCGCAATAAGAGCTGAACTTACACAAATATCACAGGCTTGAGTATCTAAAACGAGATCAAAACTGCTCCGCGGGGAATGTTTAAATATATTCCCACACACCATAAATGCAACAGAGAATTATAATGTCACTTGTGATCACCACTGGCACTAAGTAAGTCCCGATAGGACTATTTTAGTGACACTTTAAGAGAAGACTTTACAAGGAAGACTATGATGAGGTCACTGTATAGCAAAGACATATACAGTATGGGCTCCTATGAGGATTAACAGGAGCACATGGGTTTCAGGCTGTGAAGTGCAAGACATGAGAAAATTAAGTCCACATGGATAAAACCTGCATGCAGCCTCAGGGTGCCAAAACTGATTTACTGGGTGAGTAAACAGCTGGAGGATGCAGGGAGCACGTTGTGTTTAAAGCTTTGAAACACACCCATTCAGTTCTACAGCCTCAGTGATTGCAAAACTTTACAGAGCTGTCCTTTAGTTATTACTAATTGTTGTGAAAACAATGATAATATAAAGGTAAGGGGGATTTTTCTGCTTTATTCCAGCTGTTTGGACCTCTGTGTTAAGGGTTAGACTGTCAGGTTAGGAGCTTATAATGCGATTAGGCTTACTTAATTTCACCATAAGACTTAAATTACAGTATTTTATGAGTATAATGTGTATATTTTGGAGAGAAGCCACTGGTTGACTGGCCACAGTGCTGACATTATACTGAAGGTGTTTGCCTCCAACCTGGCACAGTTGTGGCACATGCGGCTGAATTCATTAAACAAATGTAGGGCAGGAGAGTGAAGTTAAAAGGTGATGTTGGTTGTACTATAGATAATAAGCCTTACATTGTTTGTGGAAGGCATTAAAAACATGTATTGTAATTTGGCATTTAGCTGAATGAGACCCTATGCAAATGAATATGATAATGAGCATGGTATAATTGGACCTTTGTGGATTTTTTTCACCATTCTGTCTTATCATCATCACTTTGAAGAGGGCATGAAAATATTTGAATAACATGAGAAGATGCTTCTTTTGCCATCCGTAGCTGCTGGTGAGGAGGGGCAGCCTGAGCATGAAAGCAGGGATAGGCAGGTTTTTTGGCATCATTGGTCAAATATTCCATAACAACGCTTCAGCATATTGGCATTCAAGTGTTCTGAGAGAAAACCAGAACAATGCTTTGCATGTTGGCTCTGTTTTCAGGCTTTAGAAAATCTAGCCTCTGACAGGAGAATTGGCCATTACAGGTAATTTCAGAGAGAGGGCATTCCTATCAGCTGTTCTGAAAATGCACATGCACGTCCCTTTAGATGGCAAAAGCCTGATACAATGGCAGAGATACTTGTGGAAAACTTTGCCATTGCAGGATTGGCAACAATTGCCTGCACTGCAAAGCAACCCAAAAAATAAAGATGGATTGATCAAAAAGAGTCTCAAAGAGAGTCTGACAATCAAAAAAATGAAATGTGTCAATACCTGCAAAGGCAAGAAAAAGTGTTACTGATAGTGTAGCCTTTTGCTTACCATAACCAAAGGCTCACGGCTGTGAGTTCATTTTTATGTAGCTAATGTTAGCTATAGCCTTCAATCACAGCGTGTTGTCTTAAAGGGCTGTGTAGGCTCACAACTTTGCAATGAAAACCAGATGGTAATTCTCATGGAACTGCCTCTATGTAACACCATCACGATCACAATCGCAATAGTGTTGATTGCAATGAATAAATAGTATTTGCACAGATTACTGTATGAAGAGCTTGCATAAGCACATGCGCTTCTGGTGGGAGGGGCCTAGGACAGAGAGGGGAGAGGAGCAACATGTTTTCAATCCAAACTCATCAGTTATGACAGCTTGGGAAGTGGCTTTCCGCACATGTTGGGCCAACGATGAGCATTCGCTGCCCTCATCACCGTGGTGTGCCCTGCACCATTGGCTCTTGTTGGCTCTTGTTGGCCCTTGTTGGCCCTCTTTGACCCTTGTTGACCCTCATTGGCTTTTTATACCGCTGACTCAGCATGTTGACTCAGAGGCAGTGGCCGTGGAGATGTAGGTGAAAAAAATCACTCTGATTGGCCGTTCAGTTCAGCGCACAAGAATAGAAACGGAAGGGAGGAAGTAAAAAAAAAAACAGCATAAGTTAAGAGGGAGGGAGGTTGAAACAAACTTGTTATCTGTAGTAAGTAAACTATGAATATTGTATTTACACAATGAGGTTTTGTGATGCACACGCGCTGCTCGCGCAGGTAGTGTGGCCCGGGCATGAGGCAACTAAACTATTTGATTAGGTTTAGTGGAAAGATCATGGTTTGGGTTAAAATGAGTAAGTTGTCGAGTTTGTCTCAGGAGTTGGTCTGCTGGATGAAAATGCTGTATTTGTTTGACCCATCCACCTCCCCTCCCTTCAAACCTTCTCAACCGAACCAAGTCCTTGCCGCAGTTTACATTGGAGCGAGTTAAAAGTGCGATGTGTCTCACACAGATGCTCAAGGGTGCCTTGTGCGTCCGAAATCAGATACTGACAGGCACAGACCAAGCTGCAATATTTGGCACCCTGGGGATGAGAACAGGCTGAGAGCTCCAGGACTATTATTTTCAAATTTTGCTGTTTTTTTCACCCTTTTCCAGAAAACTGTCTACCCAAGCTTGAAGTCCATTTCATGGTGGAAAAAATAGACCTTTCCTCTGTGCTCTCAAGCTTTCCAGAAACCCACCTCAGGCACTCTTTGCAGGGAGAGAGGTTTGCATTTTTTTTGCTTTAAGTAGCCGATTGATGTGAGAGATTCTCAGCCAAATGAAAGGGAATCACTATCACGGTGCTGTGATGAAAAGTATCTCTCAGTACACAATGTACCTTCATTTCGTCAGGAGACTCGCACATGTGGAGTATCCTCTCGCTCTCGCACTGATAGCCTTTTCTCTGCCATCCTTCTACACTCACACACACTCACACACACACACACATGCATACACACACACACACACACACACACACACACACACACACACACACTCACACACATCTTAACAATCAGGGCGTGACTGAAGACAGAAAATGTACTCGACAAACCATTAAAATAAAATCCTATTCATGCCGCCTCAACATACTTACTAATGCTATTGAATTAAAATAAACTGGAGACAATAATTAGACTGAAACATTATAATATTGTTGAATATGTAATTTTCTTACACAATAATGTAGGGGTTCTCTCTCCTCATCTGGGGCACAAGTGAGCATATCACAAAGTCGAGTCTTTTGTAGCTCATTAGGCAAAAGTATGAAATTCTGGTTTAATAATTAATGTAGGAAGAGGCAATTAATGCATGATAGTTTCAAGAGTGCAGCACATGTGAATAGAAGAACCTCTCTAATAACATCTTTTTGCATTGAGGGGATATAGGGATGAAAAAAAAATCCCCATTGTGATATTGTCTTTATACTTGCAGGAAACCACCACAGTTTGGATGATGGGTGAGGAAAATGTGAGGAGAATCAAAACTCACATCACTGTTAAATGGACTTGAACAGATAGAAACATGAACTGAAATCTCATCTGAAGACCATTCATAATTTACCTCAAATGTGATTTGTGGAAATACATTCATGAGTGTTTCCAGTGGATGTTGGCCTCTGCCAGGACTGTCCCATGTCATTGATTTTTTTTGTGATATTCATGATCTCAAGGCACAGCTGGGGGAAGGAAGGGGTCTGGTTTTGGAATCTCAGAATTGTATCTCTGCTTTTTTGCAGATGATGTGGTTCTGTTTGCTTCATCACACCGTGACCTCCAGCATGCAACGGGGCAGCTGCAGTCACAGCAGTGTGAAGCAGATGGGATGAGAGTCAGTACCTCTAGTCTGAGGCCATAGTTTTCTGCCGGCAACGGTGGATTGCTCCCCCTGGATTGAGAGAGTTTTTGCCTCAAGCAAAGGAGTTCAAGAATCTCTTTGATTCACGAGTGAGGGTAAAATGGAGCATAAGATGGACAGGTAGTGTGGCATTGAGTCAGCACTGATGCAGGTACTGGGCCGAACTGTCGTGGTGAATAAGGAGCTTTTCAGTTTATCACTAAATCTCACCTAAATCACCTATGACCATGACCTCTGGATAGTGACCGAAAAATGAGATCGCAGATACAAGCGGTTGAAATTTGAAATTAGTTTCCTCCAAAGGGTGGCTGGGCTCAGCCGTAGAGACAGGGTGAGGAGCTCAGACATCCAGAAGGTGCTTGCAGTTGAGCTGCTGCTTTTCCCTTTGACAAAGGGCCAGTTGAGGCATTTCGGGCATCTGATCAGGATGCCTCCTGGGCGCCTCGTTAGAGGTTTTCAGGACACATCCAACTGGTGTAGACCCAGGGGCAGACCCAGATCACACTGGAGTTATTATATATCTCATCTTGCCTGGGAATGCCTTGGGATCCATCAGGAGGGGCTGGAAAGCCTTGCTTGGGAGAGGGATGTCTGGAGCACCTTGCTCAGCCTGCTGCCCCTACCACCCGGCCCTGGATAAGCGGATGAAAATTGGTAGATGGATGGATAGATGTTCATCTTAGCGATAGCAAAGTTTGTTACGACAGCTGTTATGAGTGCACTCTGGCACAGACTGGACTGTTTGTAAATGTGGAGTGCTGTTAGGATATCGTACAACTTAACTCTACAGTAGGTTTTTTTTTAACAATATAGAAATAGAGGACTCTATATCTTTGAATAACAGCTCTCTCATTTTAGTGTAGAGCACCAGATTGGATTTACGAGGGCAGCCACTAGTTGTGACGAAGGTATAAATGGCAATGGTAATTAAAAAGTAGATTAGTGGCTTGAATAAAGAGTTAGAGGTACTGTTTAAACCAGGCATGTCAAACTGGTCCACAGGGGGGCCGGTGTGGCTGCAGGTTTTGTTTCCAACCAAGTAGCAGCACACCAGACTTGACTCATTTAATCAACTGATCTCCGTCTTCAGACAGTTGATTGGTCAAACTGTGTGCTCTTGGTTGGTTGGCACAAAAACCTGCAGCCACACCGGCCCCCCTGTGGACCAGTTTGACATGCCTGGTTTAAACAAAGGAAAACACAAAAAGTACTTGTTCCTTAGGGGTCGTCACTAATGCGTTTCAAGTATTATACGACTGAATAAATGACTGTTTCCTAAACCCTTCCCCAGAAAAGCGACACATGAACAGCTATATATAAAGAGTTTGGAGGGTAATGTTTGAGAAGCATAGGCTGTATAAAATAGTGGATTGAGCTACTGTAACATCACCTATTGGTTTGTGGACTGCCATTTTGAAGCCTCAAGTTTAGCATTTAGCCGCCACCATCTTGTTTTTTTTTCTGGAGTCAGAAGTGACCATATTTGGACATGTGATTGGAGCTGTGGATGAACGATGGGTGGATGTGTAGTGACACCTCAAAGACAGCCTGACACTCAAGCAGCCCTGCTCTTATGTGTAACCTCAAGCCTTGATAAAAATGTAAACGGTTGAGTTATAGAAAAACTTGCCTGCTGTACAGTTGTCATGAATATAAAAATTAGCTATGGAAACCAAAACTGACTTTGTACCAGGCTGCAAACATCATCTGTGCTGTATAGGGGCTGTTGTATAGGAGCTAACAGTCAACTGTAAAATCATGATTTACATCATGGTTATGGTCAATTTAGAGCCTCTCAACATCATGCATACAGTAGCATCCATCCCCCAAGGCATGCTCATTATAATTCACAGACAGTCCATAGATATGAAGAGCATGCACTCTAATGCATTGCATGTTTGCTGAAGTCTGGCAATGCATGACAAGAGTTTAACATGACTGGAGGTGATTCACTGGCAGGACTGAGCTGAAACTAGAACAAGAAGCAGACATACGCAGCTGAGTTACTGCTTCATTTCACAATTTTGGGATTTGTGACTACATGTACCTCCAGTATTTATTTTTTCAGAATCTGCTACAAAGGTGAAATATATCAAACACACTAAAACAATTGAGTTGATTTACCACAGTGTCACTACATTGTTTGTCCTCAGGACTGCTTACAGTGCTGTGCAGCACGTGAGTTGGCTGAGTAGCAGCATCGCAGCTGAGCAGATGGTGGAGCAGCGTCTGTGAAGAAGACTTTACCATTCAGCTGTAAAACACTCTGCGCAACTACAGATCTGTGTCTCGGCGCTTTCAAGTATCAGAGGAAGCCATAATCATGTGCCAGGGAAATGTCAATATTAGATTAATGACCAGGAGATACTGGAAGTGCAATGAGGAAGATGAGATGAATGCTGACACTGTACTCATTAATGTGCCCGACTGCTGACATGAGAGAGAGTTAACGACTGTCAGACGAACTGGACCCGATAAACCCAGCGAGAACTCAGTGTGACAGCAGGTCTCAGTGCAGCATTTCTTGTAATTCCCACTGCTCCTAGAACTGAAACCAATATGTTAATTTGCCAAAGCAGAAATAATACACAAGTAAATCTGTAGAACTGTAGCTTCCAATAAAAGTAAGATGAAGTAAACATGCAAGAGTTGGGAAGCTGTGGCAACAAACACTGAAACTGAACAGTACAGGAAGAGCAAGTGGAGGAAATAATCATCACATAACACCAATCATTGGTGGCATCCAGAACAGGAACTAGTTAGCATCATCAGATATCCCACTACGAGTCAGAAAAACAGCAGCACAATGGCCCCAAAGACACACAGACATTAGTGAACATGTAGCAGTGTGAACAGGACACTAACGTCAAGCTAAAAACTGGCTCATTAAACTTCTGACCAATAACATGATTCTAGCCTGACATGGAAGCTCCTGCTGGCATTTCAATCAGGGGACATTAACTAACAGAAAGGCTTAAAGATGTGAATTCATGTGATAGAGTGGACGGTGAGATACTGTATGTGTGGAGTCTCTAGCACTTAGACCCTATTATGACCTAACTTTATTTTGGGAAAGTGGTCAGAAAACCACTTGCCCAAAGTCAAGCTTTATTTGCTCCAACATAATCTCATCCCCACTTTCATATTTAACCACCTGGACAGCCATGGGTGTTACTAATGTAAGGGGTCGGCATTAAGGTTCAGGGGACAAAACAACTTGGTTATGGTTTGGAAAAGATTGTGAATGTCGTTAAAAAACACCAAGCTTTGGGTGGCAATGACCATAACTGATGTTGGTTTTTGTTGGTCTCGAACAATTTTCCTTTTAGAAACCCTTTCAGAAAGACTTTTTTGGGGGGCAACAAAGAGCAGTTCTACAGCAAGGCCCATTTTTTTATATAGTACATTTCAAACCAAAAGGCAACGCATTTTCACTGCTCACTCAACCTCAACCTCTCCAGCAACGGTTTTGAGCGCTCAGGGACAACACATCCATTTATTTCTACTACATACATTGTGTCTTCTCAAAATAAACATCGTCTTTTAAAAGGAAATGTACAGTTTCTGCATGTTAAATGCATGCAGCGTCTTTCAAAATAAGCTTAGAATGCACATGAAAAGAAACTTCATTTTTAGGTTCACATGGACACTCATCACATAGGCTACATAGCATGTATCACTAGAGCAAGCTACACGTACTAGCACACTGTTTTTATAAAAAAAATACTCACAGTTTTCATTTCACATGGAACACAGAAAACGAATTAAAAGCTATGGTAAACAGGTTTGTCTTTAGCCTGGATTTAGAAATGGTCAGCACTGTCTCCGGTCTGAACTCTTCTAGCAGCATAGAGGCTAAAAGCAGCTTCATTATTTTAAGTTTTGACTCTGGGAACAACCAGTAATCCAGAACCAGCCGATCTGAGAGATCTGCAAGGTTTGTACTGGTTTAGGTGATCTGACGAGTGTCTTGGACCTAAACCATTCAGTGATTTATGGACAAACAAAAGAACTTTGAAGCTGATTCTGTGAGAAACTCATAGCCAGTGTTGTGATCTAAGAACTGGAGTTACATGCTGAGCCTTTTTGGCCCTTGTTACAACCCTGGCAGCAGCGTTCTGGATCAGATGAAGCCGTGTGATTGGTGCCTTAGACAAACCTGTGAACAGTCAAACTCCCAGGTCTCAGAAAGTACTTTGCTACTCAGTGTTGGCCTTGTTTCTTGTGGGTTTCCATGTGCACTGTGAAACTCATCCATTTGAGTTTCTCATGCATAGTTTCAAAATATGAAAATTCTTAAAATGGAAGTTACAGCATTTTAAATCTACGCAGAATACTGGAAGAATATAGACCTTTGCAAACCCAGTCTCTATATCGCTGTATGCTTCACTTCTTTCATCAAATCCTCTTGTCACTCTTTGTGCTGCTGTGTTTTCTCTTTACACTGGAATTAATTCAATGGTAATCCCATCGGATTTACAGGCAGGATTATACACATGGGATTGAACTCAGTGTGAGAAAGCAGCCTTTCGCTCATAAAATCACAGCCCCTTCTCTGTCTCTCTCTCTTCATCATCATTTTCCACACCATTGTTTCAGCAGAGGGGACTAGCCACTATGTTGTATTGTCTCAGGGAATTATTAATCATGCTTTGTTTAAATTCTGGGTGATTTAAACTTGGACCCCCCCCCCCAACACACACACACACACACACACACACACACACTCACACACTCTTTTATTTCTTCACATTATCTCATCTTTTTTTCATTCATATCCCTCCATCTCTGACTCATTTATTGTCAGGCTACCCAGGCAGTTGCCACTGAATCCCAGGATTGCGCTCTCCAGATGAAAGTTGTAATTACTATAAAGATCATGACAATTTGTCACTTAGCATGAACAGCAGAGGTCATATCAGAAACCGCACAAGCCTGTACTCCTCACAGCACTCAGGCCATTAGTGGTCAATGTCTCAAGATGTACTACTTGTCGAAAGATGCCTGTTTCCATTACTTGAAGCCAGTCAAGGAAGGTAGCTGTCTCATTTTATACATGAGTCTGTAATTTGTTGACTGAAAGCCTGAAGGGAGGAACGTCAGAGAAGTGGAAAATACCACAAAGCAATAACATACAGAAAAATAGCGAGTACTCACAATGAACATTATTTCAGTGACAGATGTGACACAGCATATACTCTATGCAGATGTTCATGCTGTCATTACAGCAACTTTTAGATTTTATTTAAGTTAAGATCATTATTTAAAACATTCCAGTAGTAATAGCTCTTCTGCTGTCCTACAATTGTACATGTCCTTTGGCTGCCACAGATAATGGAGAACATTGCTCTTGTGTGAGGAATGTATATTTTACTGTAAATTTTCGTAACAGTAGCTTGGGGACCAGATGAATCTGTGAGCTCTTGTTTTATTTGCTCTGGTAGATATGCTGGTCCCTCTCCAGCTGACAGTCACAACTGTTTATCCGATATGTGGAAAGTTTCAGATGATGACTGACAACTAGCAGAGCCTTAGGACTTAATGCAAAATATGTGATGATGTCATTTTTGGCTCGTGGGCCCTTGTGTCAGGAACATGGTGGTTAGCACAAACCTTGCTTTGTAAAGAGGAGCGCCATTGAGGCATTTTTGATGTGGAACTTTCTGTTAAAATCCCATTTTTTAAATTCTCAAGGCTGAATTTTATTGATGCTACTCCATCACAACTCATCTCTGCACACTGTTGTTTGTTTTTCATTTTATCGTTGCTCAACGCTACGTCATGTTTTGCTGCTCTGACTGCTTGTAGGTCTTTCAAATTGCGACCAGAGTCATATTGCTTGTAGTCAAGAGCATCTTAACCACGACCATGTCATGACCAAGGTCAGAGTGTATAGAGACTGTAACAAGACCAAGACTTTGAGGGATTGAGATCAAGACAAGACCAAGGCCAGACCAGACCGGACAAATTTGAGTCCCACACTGCATGACAATAAAACATGGAACATGTAAACCATTGGCACTCCTCAAACTGATCTGAAAGATCCACATTCCCATAAAGAAACCCATAGAAAACAAATCGAGATTTGTCTTCATTCTCTTCTTTTAGTGCCATATTTTAAATTTTATTATATTTTGCTCTTTTTTTTCTGTGAACAAACTAAAATAAACAAACACGAACGGAAGTCTGCTTACGGTTACCATCTTTATTCAACACTAATTTTTAGCACAAGCAGTTTCAGGAAATCCCTGCAGTTGTGGTCATGACTGTTTTCGAAGTAATGTCTGGAGTCCTCTTTTTTTGAGACTGAGACTAGACCAAGTAAAAATGCAATTGATTCCAAGACAAGACTTTCAAAAATTGATCTTGAGAGAGGTCTCAAGACCAAGACCGATCTGAAGTACTACAACACTGATATCTTGGTCTATGGACATTGATAATGCCCCTTGAAAATCAGAAATGAACTGAGAGGATCCAGACTAATTTGCACTCTTGATATGGTCTGGTGATGTTAGGTTGTAGTAATAGTCTGGTATAAGCCAAATTAGATTTAACAATGATGGACCAAGACCAAAGACAAAACGCCTCATGCAAGAACCACTCACACAGATTCATTCTTAAGTGGCACGTTTAATGAAGAGAATTTGGCATTAACCAATTTTCTCATACCCAGAAGTATCATCTAATCAGTGTAACCTCACTTACTAAAGGCTGTAATCTGTCTAATATCTCCTTGACTGTGTTATGACCACTTCTCTGATTAGTCATGGCCTGTTCATGATAAAACACTCTATCTTTATTTCTGTCACAGTATGCAGCTTTGCTCTAATGACATATCATTGAAAGCAGTAGTATTTTTTTCAGATTTTGATTTATTCTGTTTTTGTCTGCTGATTTCCTGAAGGCAGGACTTGACAAGATTCTTGTGAATTCTTATTTTAACACTTTGGTAACATAATTTGTGAATGAAATTTGTCCATAGACAGTGTGGACCAGGCAACCTTAAATGGCAATGTTCGGGGAGTCTAATTAAATCTCACAAACACGCAAGTCTTTTGTTGACCAGTTGACCAACACCTTTAAAAATGTTGAGAGTTATAAAACAGATACATATTGTCAAATTAAACTATGATAAGGACGGAGAACCTGAATTAAAAACACCCTGTTTACTCTGCACTTTCATCCTGATGGGTTGTGCCTTAGTTAAAGTGTTTTTTAGATGAAGGTAGGGGTGAAATATTGAGGTTGACAGACAACATTAAACAAAGACAATTTAAGTGGAGTTGGTTATCATTGGGGTTTTTTATGTCATAGGACTCTGGCTTTTTTGAGCACATTAGCATAAAGCACAGGTTTTGAAAGTCTGCATGTTACAGACAATCCTCTGAAAACAAAGTTGAAAGTACCCGGCTGTCATTTTTTAAAGTAGTTCGTTGTGTTAATTGACAGCCCCTTCTTTCTGTCAGAAACTTGACTCTCATTTTGTTCAACCCTTCTCCCAAATTCAGAGTCAAGATGTCCGAGTGTCTGCTCTCTTTACTTACAAATGGGCTCCCACACAATTTATCTGGGGATTTGCAATGCTATATGCATCCATCCTGCTTAATTGACAATAAAATCAATATACCATCTCCAAGAAAGTTACAGCTGTCTGTGCAGAACTTACCAACTAGCCCTTACTGCCCATTTGCAGAAATATTCAAAACTGATTTGAGATACTACAGTCACATTTTCAAATAAAGTTTATAAGAACTGTGACAGTTCACACTTTTTAATAAACTCAACATAGCCAAAAACAAGTCTTAAAAAAGAACTCTAGTTTTAAATTCTTCTCAACCTATTTACATGTAAGAAAGTCTATTTGTACAGCACATTTCAAACACACAAGGTATTTCTAAGAGATTTAAGTAAGGCATAAAAACACATAGTAAATGAATAGGGGAAAAAATAAAACAATAGACAATAATGCATGCATCACAGAAAATATTGGCATTAAACATCTCAGCAAAGGAATATGTTCCATTTGCACCTTTCATAAGTATCATATTAACAATTCGTAAGTGACATAATACATAAGCTGACATTGTCATCCAGAAGTGGAGGGGACAGTAGATGGCGTGTCACCTAGCCAAGACCAACTTGTTGTGTGTTTCCATCAGCTTTTCAGGATCCAATCATGAGTATTTTGTCACAGCTTCTTGGTGTTTGCAGCATCTTGTTAGGTTCCACTCTTCGGTATTTTATAGAAATCCATTGGCAGGATTTTTTGCCTAAGAAGCATTTAATTGTTTACCAAGACATTGCTGCATTTCCTGCTGAGACTGTGTCCCCCGAACAGGGTATTTTAAGCCAAAACATGATTTTTTTCCAAACCATAACCCATGCTTTTTGGGCCTTAGCCTAACCACCTTAACCACGTTGTTAAAATGTGAAGTTGCAACATGTCTGCTATGCAATGTGCAAATATTCTGTATCCGTAGTTTGCAGAAACATTAAAACATCTTTTCTGGCAACTGGATTGATGCATAACATAAGATGTAATAAAGGAAATCAAATCTTTTGGCCACCTGTTTTCTTGACTGAAGGCCCTCTTTAAAAACTGTAATTAATCTTTGTCTATAACAGTGTCTCTAAACAGACATTTATATTAAAACTCCTAGAGTACCTCCTATCCAGATGATATTGCTTTCTAACAACATTTGTAAGTAATTCAAGCCTTGTTTTACAGCGTTAGATATAGCACACAGCAAGCAAGTTTTAAAGAACCTAATTACCTTCTGATGTCTGCTTATTGTTAAATGTTAATCCTTTGACAATACTGCAATTTTAATTGAATGCCTGGAGTTACAACTACCATGTTTACTGTGCACACACAACGAAGAAGTGTGTGTACTTGGCACAAACCATACAGTGGGTTGATAAGATTGTGCACAAGATCAAATCAACCCACGTGAACGTCTCCACTGAGATCTGCACTGGATCATCTGCTGCTGTAGCTACAGAACAGTCTTTCACCGCTGCAGCTCATCGTCCTCACAACATGCACAGTGCTGCAGGGCTCAATTTGTGGTCCAATTTCAGTGAACATGCTAACCTTCGGCCATGGGAATCTTAATTCTTTATTTCACTGCCATGTTAGTAACACTCAACTATTTTTCCTGTGAAAGCCCTTCTAAAGATTAGGTGAGAGAGTAGACAGTATACCTTAAGTGCATGACAATAAACAGGCACAGAATTGTGCTGTCCAAAGGCACCAGAATTACACAGAAGAATTAGTGGCGACAAAGGCCAAATGTTGCGTCGCCTCACTTCGTCAGTTTTTCAGCCATAAAGTTGCATTTGAACACATCGCAAAGAGCACAGCCAACGGCCAACTAGCCTGTACATTCTGCACCTGTGGGAGAGGAAATTACCCCTTTATACCAGTAGGTGGTGGTAGTCTGTATTCATCTTTCAAAAAGGCAACCGCAAGACTAGATTCAAGATGGTAGTTAGCATGTTGGCACATCGACATAAACCAGTGTTGAAACAATGATAGAGATTTACTGTGCAATTGTAAAATTTAACATTAACAAATTATGACCCTTTGCTGTTTAAGAGGCCAACGGCTACAACATGTTTGTTTTAATCTCCAGCGTCTTCACTTGATTGCTGTTCGCTGTTTGTTTACTTTCCTTATTTTCATTTCTCTTGTCATGCGCAGAGCTAAACAGCCAATCAGAGTGATTTCTCTCTAACAACATTCAATACGTTGAATCAGCTGAAGAACAGGCAACAAAGGCCGACTAGTGTTAACGTCATCATTAAAACATGCTCACCAATGGCCCGACATTGACCAACAGCAGACCGTCAACTTGGTTTGTCAGGACTGGACCATTAGGGCGAAAAAATTACTCCTTAATGGGTTTAATGGCAGAGAAAACACCCGAAACAACTTTATTTCAGCATGAAATATGACGACTTTGCCTGAACTGATCATTCGATTAGGAAAAGTTTGTCACTGTGATACATTTTTATAAAAACTATACATCGTTAGAGTACCGATATTGTCCTTAGGGTCTTTCAGTAGAAAAAATAGTGAAGAATCACAGTAAAGAGCAAACAAACATAGAGTAAGAAAGAGTAAACTTCCTTGTGCAACTCAACCTATTATATAAGCTTGTGGCCCTAACTTGTAAAGAGGCTCTGTGTTAAAAATAACACCCTTTTTATTTTACTGTACATTGTGCCTGCATGGTGTTTTTTCAAGCATAGGAGTATTGCTTGGTTTCTGGCTCAAAAAATGTATTCAAGCTATCTATAGTTTGCTCTGCTCGCAGAAAAACTCTCTTTTCATCTAAATTTATTTGCTAAAACAGTAAATCAGTAATTGATCCACCGGCCATTAGTGGAGCTGGCTTACAACACATCTGAGCTGGCTTAAGTATTCAGCTCTGATCATTGTTGCTTGTTCAGTATTTCCTCCTTGATATATTCACTTTTGCTCCCTTCCTAATATATTCCATATGTCTTTATGTAAAACAGTTTGAACCTTGTTATTTTTAGTCATGTGCTCTCTTTCTTCTTCTCGACATTCATTGTATTATCACTTTCTGTCAATCTGGGAAAACTAAACTTCTAATAGGCCTTTCATGTTGTCCTCAAACATCCGCTGTTGCCTCCTGGATGGATCATTGTTTCCAAACCTCTGTGCTCCCGCTGCCCCTTCACTTTTATGACTCATACACTCAAACAGAGAGTATAAAGATAAAAGCCCTCCTGTTTGCCATCATCAGTTCATATTAAGTCCAACTGCAGAGTTTCACTTACACTCATCAAATTTAGATGTATTGATACTGTTGGTCAAATGCAACCCTCATTGTTCCCATTGTGGCAGCCACAGACACACCGAGTGGCTTTGGTGGACAGGTGTTTCTGTTAGGGATGCTACCCCTTTTAGTGTCTTTTCAGCCATTTTCGGTTTTTGGACGGATAAGCTGAATAGTTTGAAAAAAAACAACAAGAATAGGACAAAGGAAGGAAAAAACAGACTGCAGGAGGTTATTAAATGTAATTCTATGTAATTCTTGGGCTCTGCAGTGATGCTCACAGTGATGCCGCGGTTCCAAGTTAATGAAACAGGTATTAAAAATGTAATGCTGTAATCACTACAGAAGTGTATTGCAACATTTGCTCATAATGTTAATAGAAAACATAATTTCAACATTACATTTCCCTCAGAAACATATTTGCAGTTTCAAATTAGTTGTATAGAAATATATTTATTGGACACAGGGCTGGCAGGAGAGCTGTACATGACCATCTCCCTGAAAGTGGTAGCTAAATATTATGTGTTAAATCATGACAAACATGTCTTGCAACAAACAACATGAAGTGATTCCTTTGAAGTGGTATATTTTTGGGGCCAATGGATAATTACTTTAGTATGTAAATAGGATTAACATGAGGAGCTCTGGCACTTGAAAGCCTGCAACAACTTGTATGAAAATTAGCAATGCAGTTCACATCCATTTTGTGCTGTTTTGCAGAAAATAGCACTGTTCAAAAATGCAAGTTATGGGGGACAAACTGTGAAATCATTAACACGTTAGTGTAATTAATTCCTTGAAGATTACAAATGATCTTCAAAAGTTTTTGTGGATAGTTTAATTTTGTAATGTGATTAGACTTCACAGCTTCTGTGGAAGCAGCTCAGTGCAGCCTGTTTTCCAATAAAATGGTTAATATATTGTGAAATATACCAACACATTCTCATCCCAAGGTGTTATATATTCATGCTTTGCAGTGGACTTCGCCACGCCTTCGACACATTACACTATTAGTATTCTTCTGCATCTGCTGCTGATATCCCAAGATGCTGTTACCATGATGTCAGCACAAGCACATGGTGGGACGACGCTGCATGTGGTTATGTTTAGGCAACAAAAGCTCATGGCAACCAGCTCCAGGATGTCAACAACAGCACATGCTGGCACCGATGGCTAGGCACATAGTAAGGTGTAAAAAAAACACCACTACATTCAGACAGAAAGTAAACACTTAACCCCCACATGAAAGTCTGGGGTTGGTTTGATCAGTCCATTACAGCTCATAGCGACCGTCATGCTCTTTATATTACATTTATACCGGCAGTATTTCTACCTTATAAAGTCCAGCGGCATATTATGCTGATGTGCCAGCCACAGGAATCAGTCTGGCCACCACGTTCTTAGCTGACACTGTCCAGCCAGATGCAAAACGTAGCTTTTGGCTCCTGGATCTGAAGCCAAAAGCACTGCAAAG
The DNA here is from genome assembly GCF_026936395.1 of Plectropomus leopardus. Taxonomy (NCBI): domain Eukaryota; kingdom Metazoa; phylum Chordata; class Actinopteri; order Perciformes; family Serranidae; genus Plectropomus; species Plectropomus leopardus. The sequence continues at coordinate 15,711,893 of NC_142189.1, read as the reverse complement.
TTAGTGCTATTTGATGACTTTGGATTAGGAACAGGCTGAACCTACGGTTACCAAATTTAGTCAGCACTGAGTTTGAAATGACACTAAATAAGTAACAGATACTAAAAAAAGTAACCACTGAACATTCAACAACAGGACAGCATACTCATTTACTGCAGAGTGCTGCACAAGGCTCTGGTCTACTGGTGATGGGAAAAGGATCTATTGCTTGTTTTTAATTGTTTTTTTTCCCACGTATCAAAAATTTGCATACACACACCAATTTTGGTGAAAGAAATAGGTATTAGTAGAGCTTGTTGGAGGCGATTCAGTACCTGGGAGTTAGCATTTTCTGTGAAGACAAAACTGTTTGCAAAGAATTTGTTTTGTTAAGATGAGGTTTATTTTTGTGCTTACCACAGTGGGTGGAAATTGGATTATTTTATGTGGAAATTGGCTGCAGTTTATTGTAATGGAGCAATGTCATAAATTTAGCAAAATACTGCAAGGATTTGAAAACCTGCAAGCTCTCACAAATAATACCCAGACTGCTGGACTCTGTTTTAAAGCCTGTGATCCTGCCTGGGATCACAAGTTTCAAAATGTATCTATTGTTTTGTTAATACAGATTCAGCACTAACAATTTTCTCATCATACGCTCTTTTATCATCACCTTAGATTTAAACCAGATCGCCATTTGTCCTGTCTGTTTCTCTCTTTCGCTCCTCCTAACACACACACACACACACACGTTTACACACAGCCGGCTGTGACAGATAATCTCTGCATCAGCTCATCCCAGGCCCACTCTCAATGAAGGGCCTCTCAGGTGTCCTAGATTTGCACTGGACCTGTTCCACTTTCTAAGGGTCATGAACACACAGTGAGAAGTGTATTACTGTGAAGTGGTGTAAAAAACACCAGTGGGAAGGTAGTCTCTGCAGTAGGAGGCTTTGATGTGTCGATAAAGTTTATTCTTGGCAAAAAAGATGATGAGAGGGCATATTGAAATAGTTTTAACATGTTGCAGTGCAACCTGTTAATAAAAACGGAGGCTTATAATAACAGAAAAGTTACAATTTCCATGCTAAGAGGCTAAATTGTCCCGTTTTCAACAATCTGTTTCCATTCTATCAGCTTACAGAAGAGCTCAGATTATCCCTCCCAGCCCCGATAATGAATCCTGAGGTTTGTACCCAGAGATTTGAGCAGACCGCTGTCACTGTATCACGGGGTAACTTGAGCTCCCTCACACCCTCTGTGCAATTCATTTGGCGGCACTGGAACCAGCCACCATAAATCAATGTGAACCCATGAAGCCCCTTCAGTGTCCTCCACTGCCATTTCCTGTGAGGATTAATTGTGTGGTATTTTATGTTTGTCTATGCTTACATTTGTGTCTGCGTGTGTAGGTGGATTGTTTGGGGGGAGGGGGGGGTCTTGGTGCAGATGGTGCACACATGTTTGACTGTACATGTGCATGCTTGTGCACACGTGAAGCCCACGCAGCTTGAGAAAAACACCTACTCTCCACGCTCCCAGGCATCTGCAAACAACAGAGATAAGACAAACCCCCGAGCCCTCGAGGAATTACGTGATTTCATTTGTTATTTTCCTGAATTACAGCATGAATTGCCAGCTTGTTGCAATTCACACATGCCAGCCATTCATGAAATGTGTTTCCATTATTCTGCATACTGCAGATTAACGGAATTTTGTTGGCATGGACTCCATCTCTCCACAGTCTCCTTTGATTGAATGAACTTTTACCTTTAGGCTGCACTTTGACAGATATCACCTCCAAAGCCATGCTGACTGTTCAAACATTCCTACTAATCTATATTTTATAGTTTCATTTTCCCACACATGATGCAGTCCAGCTATCTATAATTCAGTGCCTGCATGGTGGTAAGCAAACTGAATTGTAAAAATTTATTGCAGTTGCTAATTCAAACAACAGCATCCTGGACTGTATACTGACTGTAATGATAATCAAAATGTGTCAAAGACTTTGGCAGTGAATGCTTGGCTTAGGGACATATAAAAGACTGTCAACCTACTTTTACCAGTCTAACAATGATTACCTGGCATCCTAATTAGATGCCCGAGCCACCTCATCTGGCTCTTCTCAACGCGGAGGAGCAGTGACTTTACTCCGAGCTCCTCCCGGATGACCGAGTTACTCAACCTATCTCTAAGGGAGAGCCCAGCCACTCTTCGGGGGAAGCTCATTTTGGCCGCTTGTACCCATGATCTCGTTCTTTCGGTCACTACCCAAAGCTCGTGACCATAGGTGACGGTAGGAACGAAGATCGACCGGTAAATCGAGAGCTTTGCTTATCAAGGTTGTATTCTCAGTATCGCCTGACATTGTTTGTTTCTGCTCCACTCTCAAAACTCAGGTAAAACCAGTGTGTTTGCATGGCTAAGAATCAATGTGGCCTTGAAAATGCAGCAGATTCAGGTTAATACGTTGGTGTCTCTTGAATCGTAAAATCGAACCCCTCTCCACAGAAATTGGTTAGAGTCAACACAAGGTCAAACCGAAGATGAAGACGGAGTGCAACAAGTTGGCAATCCTGTCTTACATCGAGCAGCTCCCTTGTTTGAAGGTGATCTGATTACAAAATGTTTCACAACATGATTTTTTGTAAAGCTGCAGTCTTCTTCTCCCATGACTCTTTCCATCAAAGCATTCTTCCATTTACCCCATCATCATTCCCCAACCTTTCTGTCCATTGATGGTACTACCCACACCCCCACACACACAGTACATCCTTGCTCACCTACCGTTCAGCGCACGCTTGAGTAAACACCAGACATTAGCTGACAGCAGAGGCAGCGATGGCTCTACCTCCTCTCAGCTAAATCAATTAGCCTATCTCCAGTGGGGCCATGCGGTGTTTGCAGGCCTGCTGAGTTCAGAGGGTATTTCTGTTTCACCCAGACCAGCAAACAGGCTGCTGCTGCACACGCTGCAGCATCTGCTTGGATTTGGCCCAAGCCTGAAAGGAATGAATTGGATTTGTACTGAATGGGTGTGCGATGTAGTGAGGCTGACTAGGCAGGGCTGTTATATTGTATACGGGTCCTCCGTCAGATCCACATGAACAAACTTATAATTTTTTGTACTTGGTGGTTTATTTTAATCTCACTTAACTTTTTTCCTCGTCTTAAGGATGATGAATGTACGTCTCACCTCATCGAGCACAGAGATGCTCCGCTGTATTAGATCTTCAATTTCAAAGCCAGATGTAAACACAAACAGTATACAGCCTAATTTAGGCAAAGCCTGTTCTTGATTGAAAATCTTTTTCCTCTCATCCATTCATTATAAACCTCATTACCTCATTGTGCTGTAAACCAGACCCGTAGGAGATAAGCCTGTCCTTGACGTGTTTGATGTGTAAACAGATAAGCTATTCAGCCATCTATCAATCATGCTACTGTACGTGTGTGTGTGTGTGTGTGTGTGTGTGTGTGTGTGTGTGTGTGTGTGCATGCGTGCGTGTGTGCGTGCATGCGTGCATGCACCAAAACATGTTACAGAGACTGAATAACTCAATGCTGTCCACGACAATCTTCTTACTTAACTCACTATGTGGTGCCTTCAATATGACTGAGCATTATCACCAAACACTCTGAGCTTATCAATCTCTTCTCCACTGATGCGATGAAGCGTGACTGTAAGGTTGTCATGCTGTGTAATGCTTCACCCATCAGTAACTACAGCTATCTCTAATGCATCTGCACGTCATGTTTTCTTCTTGGAGTCTGGAGCACACACAAAACAAAACGTATTCATAATTAGAGCTCTGTCTTAAAGAGGCACTCTGTGGGTTTTACACAGGAAGTTTAGTTTATTCATCATGAGGAGTACTATACATACTATACCATTCTTCTGTTGTTCTTGAGAGAGTTTGTTAAAGTCTGAGGAAAAGCCCTGATGCTGTCATAAGCTGTTTTTTATATATGAACTCAGGATATATATGAACTGTCCAAAAACTTGATTGTCCATCAATACGTATGAATGGAAGTACATCCAGTAGTCTGCAGGATTCTTGTGATTGTGATATCTCAAGAACACCATGAGGGAATTTCCTCAAATTTGGCACAAACATCTACTTTGAGTTAAGGACAAACTGATTAGGGTTTGGTTGTCAAAGGTCAATTTCAGTGTCTCAAGAAGGCCTTGAGGGAATTCCCTCACGTTTGGCACAAGCATCCACTTGGACTCAAAGATGAACTGATTAAATTAAGGACAGTGTGACCTTAATGTTTTTGGCCATTACTCAAGAATTCATACGCTAATTATGTCAAAATTTCACACAAATGTCTAAAAGGATAAAATGAAGAAGAGATGACATATGATATCCATTATTCAGTGTCATAACTCAGGAGCATAAGGGGAGATATTTGGACAGATGCTGAATTGGCAGCACTAATCTTGGATGTCCATTAAAGCGATTGTAGAGATTTTCTGTACCGCTTGTGGGAAGATCTGTGCAAAGCATACGCGTTTTGGAATATGTAGCTTTTTTGCAGCAACATCTATATTTGAAGCTTTGTCAACCGTCATGACTACATGTGAGTCTGGACTGACATGGATGTAAACTGTAACTGCAACTTGACTGGTTTGTGGAGGCGTACAACCCAAATAAATTTTAAAAAACCTAGTCCAAAAAACTTTCCCATACTCTGTTTGGTTGCCACTGAAGATGACGTCATGGGTGTTTCATGCATCACTATTGACAATCAGCTGATAATCCCACCTACAATAAGGGAGCAATATCAGCACTTTAAAAACAAAGTGGAAAAAAGAACCTGGCACCAGAAGTGAGTTGAATCCAGCTGAACCACACAGTAGAAATTGGGTATCAGTGTTATTGCTCAGGCACTTATTGGTGTTTAGGAACCTTTGCCTAGTCATAATAATCTCATAATGATGCAAATAACAAATTGTACGTACAACTGCTGTTCCATTGTTTCTACATACAGAGCTTGAACTTAATCCTTGATGACCTCTTTTGCTTTTAAATTGTTGAGGAGAAAAAAACATTTGACCTGATAACATTTGGCAGTGCAGGACTGATGCACATGATTTAGGAAATAGTAGTCAGTACTCACACAGACACTAGCCATTACATCATTATGATAAAGAGCTATTCCTATTTTGCAGCATTATTAAAATTCATAAAAGCTGCACTGCAGATCAGCAGAGCATCGTTTGTGTGGATGTTGAGCACGTGTTTGCCTGGGTGGGCACCATCAGTTCTCAGTGCCCTTTTCTTTGCTGTTAAACAGTCTGTACGTGTCTTTGATGGAGGGCAGCCGGTAGTCGACCACCCTCTCGGCCATTTGAATGTCATGGTGCAGGATGAAGCAGAGGCAGAACATAAGCTTTAGATTAATGGATTTCACATATGAGGCATGGGATCAAATTTTCTGTTTGTTTTCCATCAATTCAAATCACCACTGTTAACTTGAAAAACCCATCCCTAACAGTAATCTTGTATAACTGAGGACACTTGTTCATTTCTGTCCTAAAAATATTTTTCCAAGTCTTTTTAAATCAGTGAATGACACTTATTTTCAGGTGTGATCCATAAAGGGAGAAAAGGGAGTTTTTCCTTAAATGACTCTCCAAAATCATCACCATTGAGAACAAACACAAAGAACAAGGCTCCAAAGTTTGTTTCATAAATATGTTCGTGCTCACCTGAGATTCTGTAAACGAAAGCGCCAAACAGCCATGGCTTTTCTCATCTTCACGTTAATATGCCTTTTTATTGTCGCAGCCGAACCACAATAATCCCCCAAGAGCCCAGCTGTCAATCAACACTTAGTTAACGGATGTGATTTGCAGCATTGTATCAGGAACAAACATGCACTCGGAAATCAGTCTTGACACTTGTGATGTGCCAGCAGAAGGATGTGTTAACTGTGAAAAAGCAAACATTTGTAATTACTGTGGCAAACACCGTTGCTTGTATTTTCCTGCAGCTCTCTTCTGTAATATTCCAGCACCACTTCATAGCTTGTTGATGTGTGAAATACAAAATGGTTTTGAGAAAATAATTGAACAACTACACAAACCTTAACCCAACAATCAAATCTTGTTGCAAATCTTGAATTACGACAAACTCCATGTCATGTTTTTGAGAAGCCTTGTAGGACTTTCACACAGGTGACCACTGTTTGCGTCTCAAAGTCAAAATTGGCGTTTCTTAATAAAAACGTTGTCATAATTTTTGAATTACACTCTGCTATGTCTTTGTGCCGGTGATAGCAGTATATTTTCAGGTTGTCTGTCCATCTAGCACATTCTTGTGGACACAATATTTCAAGAACACTTGAGTGAATTTCTTTAAATTTAGTACAAACATCCACTTGGATTCAAGGATAAATTGACTAGATTTTGGTGGTCATAGGTCAAAGTTCAGGTCACTGTGACCTTGTCTATATTATTCTTGTAAATGCCAATTAAGAGAATTCCTTTAAATTTCGCACAAATGTTCAAGTAAAGGATAAGCTAATTAGATTTTGGTGGTCAAAGGTCAAGGTCATGTTGACCTTGCATTTGTCTCATTCTTCTGAAAGCGATGTCTCAAAAACACCTTGAGGGAATTTCTTCAAATTTGACAAACATTCACTTGGACTCAAGAATGATTGGAACTGATAAGAATTGAGTGGTTAAAGGTCAATGTCACAGTGACCTCATAAAATATGTTTTTGGCCATAACTCAATGCTCATATTTCACACACATGTCTAATAGGATATAATGATGAAGTTTTGACATTTTATATCCAAAAGGTCAAAGGTGAACTATGACATGATAATACTCTTACTTACTTACTCTTACTTGTTCCCCGTGCCTTATCTTCCCAGTGTTCCAGTTTTTGACAAAAGCACCTATTTAATGTCAAACCATGATGTTTTTTCTCATGTCTTGGGAGTCATATAAGTGAATTTGATGCCAAGGCTCCACTTCCCGATCATTACTGCGCAAACTAGCATAAAAAAAAGCACAAGATCAGCAGCCTTTTTTTGTGGTATTATGGCTTCATTTCTATACAGTGGGAGGAAGGTGAGACACACCAGCCTCTTTATATACGGTCATTGGTTCTTAATGTTAAGAATAAAAATAAATTGTAGTAAAGCATTTTCGATATTTCACAAAGTTAATTAAGGTTATATTTGTGTCAGGTCTCAGCAGTGTTGGCTCAGTGAGTTGTGGTACAGTGACATGTAGTTTCAGACGTCATAACCTTCAGTATGATTCCACTGAATGTGTTACTTAATGTGTTATGTGTTAAGTATGTGTGGGGGTTTCCTCTGAATAATAAGTGGTCAGTATCCAGGCTGCCATCCTTAAATAATAAATTAAAGCAAACCTAACATATAGATGGAAAGCTGGAGGGAGGGAATCTGATGATTAGTCGTCATCCCCACTGGGACATAAAACCACATTTCCACATTATAGTTCTCATCTCTTTCACTGTAATTGAAAGGAAGTCAGCTCGCCTTCCTGTGATACTTTCCTGTTACCTAAAGGCAACATGGTCAGTTTCTCTTCGTATTTTGTGCGCCATTATTAGTAAATGAATCAAATCAGGTTTATTTGTCACAAGATCAACAATTTATCTGGGGGTCACCGAGGAGACAAACAAAAAAGAAACGAGAGAAAAATGTTTACTGAGCCGTGTGTGCGCCTTTGAAAAAAATGTCTTTACAAAGGGGATTTAGTTTTTTTTTTGTCTCTTAAAAACACCCAAAAACTTAAGCTATTTAATGTATTAACGTTTATCCCAGTGAAATCCAAAGGGGGTCAGACAGAGATGTAAAGGTTTTAGGATGTTTTTTTTTTTTTTTTAGAAACTGAAGAAACAAGCTATTGAAGACTCCTCATTAACATGGTCAGCATCTCAAACCACAATGCAAGTAGGGCGCTCCATAATTTAACCGTGAACGAATAAATTAGGCAAAGCAGTTGCTATGGCAGAAAATACACATTTTCACAATAAACTGAAATAATATTATCACTATCAATTACTTTTAAAGTGAGAGTTTATATACACTGTATGCCTTCGTAAAGAACTGCTGTTGTGATTAGTTTAGTGTGAATATCAATATTTGGTGAAATGCTTTATATTTTCCTCGCCTGGAAATTTCAGTCTTACAACAAATGTAATAAATCAACTCAACGGCCGGAGGTGTGTGGGTGTTAAGTCCACGAATTAAGTCATAATGCTCCATTTACGGGTCAAGGTTGAGTTTACAGATTGTTCGTGTGCATTTATTGCCCCTTCTGTGTGGGATTTGCCACGTGGGAGGTTTGTTTGTGTTCAGCATGGGGGAGGGGATGATGGTTAACTTGAATATAACTAATGTCTTTCTGTCTCATTTTTTCTCACCCAGGATGATGCAGTCAAAGCTTCATGACAAAACATCCTGAGCTGTACGGACGCTACAACTGAAAGTTTAACAGACGGCAGAGAGGAGACGCTAACACACAAGCATCAGGAACCTGAAAAAAGGCTTTGCTGATCACAACAAACTTCTACACAACTGCCAAAAGCTATATATGGATATCGAACAATTATCCACAGGATGGCCAGTCTCCACACCCCCTCGTCTGGTTTTTGATGTGCATCATGTAACTGTAACATTCGGGCTTTCCAATATCATCAAAAACATGAGACGCAGCCAAGTTTCAGTGCAAACCTCAATTTAGAAGGCTTCACGTGGACTTGAGAGCAGATAAGAGAGAGCAGCAACAAGCAAACCTTGTGTATCTGTCGTCATCATCTTCCTACATGCAGCTCCCCGCTTAGCTTTATTGAAAAGGAGGAGCCCATTAAAGCATTTGATAGATAGGAAGGTTTGGTCTGAAGGTGTTGGTGCAGGCTGGCTGCTGGTTGGAGATGAGATAAGAGCGTTTGGGAAGAGAGAGAAAAGCGAGTCTGACGGGAACTGAATACAAATTAGGATTTGGCTCTCCTGCAGCTACACCAGCGAGGGGAATCAATATTGGAGGGGTGAAATGGACGAAATAACCGACTGCAATTACAGGAGTATTAGCTGTAAATGGAGTTAGATGTTTGCTGAAGCTTAGTATGAAGTCACAAAACAAGGGACGGAAGGATAAAGACGAGCTTTTGCATTTTCAGCCGAAACCCACAGTGCCACGCCACTGTACGGCCCTCTCCAGCACCATGCCTGAACGGATGCGCTGAGGCTGGTTTAACCTCGGAGAAAAGACCGTTTAAAAGCAGCAGAGGCGAGATGGAGCTGGATAACAGCACACTGGACTACTTTACCAGCAACTTCACAGACATTCCTGACACCACAACAACTCCACCCTGGAGCGAGACCACGCTGCTCGGTCTCCAGATCTCCCTGTCCGCACTGTTAGCCGTCGTCACGCTGGCTACCGTGCTCTCAAACGCCTTCGTCATCGCCACCATCTTTCTCACCAGGAAGCTCCACACCCCTGCCAACTTCCTGATCGGCTCCCTCGCCGTCACAGACCTGCTGGTGTCTATTTTAGTCATGCCGATCAGCATTGTCTACACTGTCAGCAAGACGTGGTCGCTGGGACAGATTGTTTGCGACATCTGGCTGTCGTCTGACATCACCTTCTGCACCGCCTCCATTTTGCACCTGTGTGTGATCGCGCTGGACCGCTACTGGGCCATCACAGACGCGCTGGAGTATTCGAAACGCCGCACCATGCGTCGGGCGGCAGTCATGGTCGGGGTGGTGTGGGTGATCTCCATATCGATTTCCATGCCTCCACTTTTCTGGCGGCAAGCCAAAGCCCACGAGGAGCTGACAGAGTGCATGGTGAATACTGATCAGATCTCTTACACCCTATACTCCACCTTCGGCGCCTTCTACGTCCCCACAGTGCTTCTCATCATCCTCTACGGACGGATCTATGTCGCCGCCCGCTCCCGCATCTTTAAGACGCCATCGGCTTCGGGAAAACGCTTCACCACAGCACAGCTCATCCAGACCTCTGCAGGCTCCTCTCTCTGTTCTCTTAATTCTGCCTCCAACCAGGAAGCACACCTACACCATGTCGGAGGAGGAGGGGGAGGGTCACCTCTGTTCATGAACAGTGTGAAAGTGAAGCTGGCAGACAGCGTGCTGGAGAGGAAACGTCTGTGCGCGGCTCGGGAGAGGAAAGCGACCAAGACACTGGGCATCATCCTGGGCGCTTTCATTGTCTGTTGGCTCCCATTTTTTGTGGGCACGCTCGTCATGGCCATATGTAAAGAGTGCTGGTTTGATCCGGTGCTTTTTGATATATTTACCTGGCTTGGATACCTGAACTCCCTCATCAATCCTGTTATCTACACCGCATTCAACGACGAGTTCAAACAGGCTTTCCAAAAACTCATTAAATTCAGACGATGCTCCTGAAAAAAACGGATTAATACTGCAGCTCTTGGAAAACAGGGAGTGACAAAGACAAAGATAATAATGATAATGAAAGTACTAAATGTCCCATCTTGTAAACACATGCTAATTGTGATTTTTGGGTTTTTTTTATATCAAACAGCTCCGTGCCATAGCTCTTTAGATACCGTATATAGATTTATGCATGCATGCTAAAAAAAAAAAAAAAAAAAATAGAAACCTTTGTGGAACTCATCTTAAAACGGCAAAGAAAGAGGATTTGAAGTCTATTTCATGTTGCAGGGACTGCAGGGCATTATTTGTTGGACAAAAGCAGAAATCAAACATGGATTAGTGTAACCTTATAGAAAGAGCAATCTCAGAGGGACTGGATTTAATCCAGCAGAAATGAAAAGCCATGAAATATATGTTGTCTTTATCTCTGTGTCATGCTGTATGCTGCTGCTCCCATATAATGTTCCTGTGGTACAGTAAAGTACTTAGAAAGACTGCAAAACTCTAGAGATTCAGTTAAACTGTCACCATATATGCAATTATATTTGAAAGTGGTGTGTGTGTGTGTGTGTCTGTGTCTGTGTGAGTGTGTGCAAAGGTAGTTACTTTACTGTAATATATGCGTGTTTGAGGAAGGGAGGATTGTCAAGTGTTTGACATTTATACATGCTATTCTCCAGCGAGGCTCGTCTCATCGTTACAGAGACAGAAATGGAAACAGCATTTTCACTCTGCCTCTGAATTTTAAGTAACAGCCAATACCATAGCAACAAATAAACCCTTTCAAAACTGTTATGAAATGATGTGCTCGAGCAAAAAGGACGAGGTAAGAGCAAACAATCAGAGTCCCAGCCACTCAGAGGAAATGGAGACTAATTTTTTGTGATTTAATGTGTTTTGCTTTCCTTATGTGAGTTCTTCTTTTTTTTTTTTTTACAGTTATGTGAAAGAGTCTTAGGAAAGCTGATTCACTGGTGATAAAATTGACCATGACAAAAAAGATATGGTGAATTTCAGTGTTTTTTATAGTGTCTTTGTGAAGTTGCTTTTTTGGGCATACATGGTGCAAAAACAAATGAGATGAAAAGCAAAGTTATTATAAAGTGATACTTTGATAAAGACACTTAAGATTTGATCCAGAACAAATTTAAACATAACCATCACACTGTTTATGCCATTTACTATCAGAAAGTTACATTTTCATGAGCAGTTAGGCCTTTCATTTAGCAGGCTGTCTTATATCGACATCTCTGACCCTTTTGTATCATACATGACCTTTGCTTCACGGAGAAACAAGAGGCTCCAGTGGTGCTGGGTGGGAAATATGTCACCCGGCTGCAGGTTGATTTAGACATCCATCTGTGAACAACCTCTCAACTTTTCCTGCTGTAGCGTTTACAAGTGGTTTTATAGTTGCCACTGCTGTTGCAAAGACAAACTGCTTTCCATTTTCTTCACTGCATTTTGTTTTCCACAATTACTACAGTTCTTCCAATCTGGAGATAGTTTCAGCAATGAGCTCACATTGATACACTTTGGTAACTGGAGATAGCCACCAACAGTGTGTTTTGACACACTTCCTTTGTGACATTGATGAAGCTTTTGTTTTTCAAGTAGATCGTACTGGGTGGCAGAAAGAATTGCATATTGAAAGTGAGGCTTAGGGAACCAATCTAAACACAGATAATGTCATTTTTCTGTAGTCGTTACTTTGTGTAATTAACATTCATTTCATAATATTGAGCTAAAACACTCTTTTATTTCCACTTTAAAATGTAAAAACAGTAGTCATCAATGGGAAGATGGATGACCTTCACGTTTGTCCAGTGGATTGTTATTTTCAGAAAGCACCTCGGGAGGGGTCACAGTTCAGTGTGTGCCAGCTGCCTTAAATATCCTGCAGGCATCAGTTCAAGAGGCCCGTGGCGGGTCACTCATATGAGTCAGTGACTGAAATTTATTTGAAGATTCTTTGTTCAGTGCAGCAGGGTACAGAAATGATGAAGTCACTGGAAAGAAACTGTAACATAATATTGTCTCAGTCTGGATGAGAGATTTAGTCTTCAGGTCTTTGTAGGGACTGAGTGAGTCTACAGATCAAACCAGAGTCAACCATCACCTCCTCTGGAGCGAGAGCAGAGTGACCTAATGGACCTCCACTTGTTTCTGCCATCAATTCTTCATGTGAGTTTCTCAGAGTGCTCACTGTATACGATCTTTGAGTTAGTCAGCGCTGGATCATCTGAAATTCAGTCCACAGGAAATAGAAGTGAAGACCATCTCAGCCACTTACAACAAATGTATTATTAATGTGCAATTTATTTGTTTACATTTCCAAAAAGAGCTGCAGTTGAACCAGTGGTCCACTCCACTGAAGAGTACGGCTCTCGTAAGATTATACATTTCTTTGTAGATGTCAAAAATACATCTCAAATATCTCAATTAACTGGTGGAAATTCAATAAATACATCCATGTTGCCCACATGATGTATTCTACTGACTTTGGTGACCCAGTGACTTTTCCTCGAGCACCACCAAGAGGCGGACATTTGGGGTTTTTAAGTCTTAACAACGACTGACTGGATTCCCATAACATATTATGCACATTCATGTCCCCCTCAGGATGAATCATTTTAACTTAAGTGACTTTAATGCCACGGTTATGTAACAATTGTAATTTCTCGCAGTTGTAGTTGACCAAATATCTGCAGAACTACTTTCTCAGCTTTACCATGTGTTCAGTTGCTAATTAGCAGATGTCAACATAGTGAACTAAGATGGTGAACATGGTAAACATTACAGTATGCCTTCTATGCTAGCATGGTCATTGCGATCAAGTTAGCACTGATGCTGTCTAAAACTGAATACTTCTGTAGTTTTCCTTGCTATTTAGAGTGCATATATATATATATATATATATATATATATATATATATATATATATATATGGATTACTTAATTGCAATTATTGCATTTTTTAATCGCATGTTTCCAGTTCCATTATTTTGCATTACAGAACAGTTTTGAAGTCCATATTGACAAAGTAAAGAAATTCTTACCAGATTGTCTTGATTAGAAATCAAATGACAAAACACTGCATTACACTGGCATAAAACTTATGGGTACCCACTGAACCCTTTTTTATTCAGATATCTTGAGGTCAGAGGTCAAGGGAACCCTGCTGTTTTTCCACAGCCAAAATTAAGCCTAACTTTGGAGTGTTATTCAGACCCACCCCCCTCCTGAAAAGCTAGCATAACGTGGCTGTGCATTATGTGTGTAATGTAAGTCCTTATTACGTCACACGTAGGAACAATAGTAATGTAATGGAAATGAAATCAGCCTTTGGACTGCTAAGTAGGACAGAAATAAAAAGGGGGACAGAATGCATTTAATTTTCCTTTTGACGTACCAGCCACAGTTTTAAATAGATAATCAAGTGTTGTGGAAGCTAATGGATAATGTAACCAAATTAATTACACTGTGCATATACCCAGTTCTGTGAAGAGAGGCCACATTACCCTTGCAGTGTGACAAAATGAATTTTCGCTCCACATTTAAAGGTGGGTCACATTTAACAGTGTTAGACAAATAGAACCTAATTATTCAGGATAAAGTGTTAAAGATAAAACAGTTAGCCCACCAGATATTGATTTGTGCCTTTGGGATTCACTGAGGCGTGCAAATATGTCTTCACTAATTAGCATGTAGAGAAGAAATTGAAACAAATTACAATAAAGCAATATCTGCACAATTCTGCAGATAACAGCTGAGTTGGTTAAGCAGATGCCAAGAAATCACTACTTCTTGGGTTTAAATCAGGCTGTGTGTGTCTCTCTCCTCTCGACTGTGAATTATAAAATGATGGTTAAAATGCCAGGAAATTGTTCGTAGTGGTTCTGTCACTGCGGATCAGCATGGATTGGAGATGGCTTCAGATATCAGTCTGCTGTCTTGAGCAGTGAAACTGAAAGGTCAAGATGCACTTAACCTCGTGGTATGGGAGATGTCACTTCCCCACTAACTTTCCACTAAACAAAATGAGCCCCTTGAGACGGATTCCAACAGACTGTGTTAACCAAGTCAGACTGCAGGGTAATAAGGTGCCACTTCAACATATACATCACATTACTTAGCCAGCTGAAACGTCAAGTCTAACAAATATATCAGCTCATATCAGCTGTGTTTTTTTAACATTAATTGTGCATTGTAACTGTACAGTTAAGTTGAGGAAATAGAGATCACTGATACAGAAGTGTATCAAAAAGGCGGTAGGGCCAGGACGTTTTTATTAATTCATATTGAGACCATTGTGAACACATAGCGGCGATGTCTTTTGAGCCCTTGTAGAAAAAAACTATATAAATCTGTTTTGTATTCTGTGCCCTTAGGCCCACAATTTCAGTAGGCTATCAGAATCCCAATAAACATAGACTGTTGTGTAATAGTGTAAATGGAAATGATCGGTCCTAATCAGTCCCTCTAGAATTTCTTGGGCTTTTTTTGTGACTGTTGCAGCCTGAAATGCCTGATTTTGCGGCAGCTTTTTTTAAAAACTTGCGAAGCAATGTTGCAGTGCATTAGGCTTTTTTTGCAATGAAATTTTGCAGTAGTAGCATGCAGTCATGGATTCAGAATCTGTTACTAAGAGTGTTCAGTGTTGAAGGACCGTCTCCTGCTCCTCTCTGACGCCGTTAGCACAATCTAACACAACAACAGCGGCTAACATCCTGGCTTGCAATCTTTCACCAACTCCAAAACACAAGACTCTGTCATTAAGCCCTTTAATACACTCAGTAAATATATGGACTGTATAAAAATAACAGATGTAGTCACCCATTGGTTTGTAGATTCCCATTTTGAAGCCTCAAGTTCGGCATTTTGGCTGTTGCCATCTTGGATATTTTGAGCCAAAAGTGACCACATTTGGACATGAGGGGGGATCTGACCAATAAGCTGTAGGGACGCCTCGTAGACAGCCTGCCACTCAAGTGGCCTCACCCTAAAATATGCATAACTCTAATCCTTAATAAAATTGAAACGGACGGGTTGTAAAAAAAAAAAAAAGAAGAAGAAATATCCCCTGTATAGCTGCCATGAATGTTGAAATTAGTTATAAAGCCAACAATTCTTCAACATCTTTTGTACTAAAGTTGGACATTTTAACATGAAGGTCTATGGGGACTGACTCACTTCTGGAGCTGGCCTAAAGTAACCATAAGGAGAACTGCAGTTTTGACCACTTCTGCATTGGCTTCATTTTTCAGTCTTGAAGGTTGCTGCTTGGTAAATATCTAATAATCTCACTTCAAATTTTTTGCATTTATTTGATACAGTTAGTTGTCTTTAACCTGAATATATCCTTACCAAAATCCCAAATATCAACATATCAACATCCTGTGAGAGACACACCTTTAAATGCTCCCCGTCTTTCTTTCTCCAGCCCAAGAAGAAGAGTTGCAGCAGGCTAGAAAGAGAAGATACAGTATATAAATTATGCAGTCGTTCTCAACATGAGACAGAGTGCTGTCCACCACGGATTCACATTTTGATTAACAAGCACATATGCAATCTGACAAGCCTCTCTCCACCTACACACTAAGACTGTACTCTGTCCATGCATCTAAAGCACATGCATATTCAGTGAGGTCTACATGCTGCCTGTGTATACACATCCACACATTCATAAAAACACCTTTGCAAACTCAACATACATGATCGAAAGCATGGGAGATAAATGATTTAAGAGGCTCAATAAATGTTTTACATTTTTATGTCTTGTGCATGACAGTGGATTCAAATCCTCTCTGTCAAAGCACAAAGAAAACATTGTGGGGTGGTAATGAAATGGAAAAACATGCTCAACATCCATTGAAATTGTAATTAAATTAATTATACAAGACCAATACTACTGAAAAAGAAAAAAGACCTTTTTCTTTTTATAAATTAACAGTGAAATATTTTACTCTGGGGAGAAAATGAAAAAGACTTACTGGAGGATAAATAAAACCGCCCTCACAACATAAACTGAAGTAATCAATCTTGATAATTAAATTCATGTTCCAAACTCACAGAGAAGCTGTGATGCTTGAATCATAGCCGCGATACAAAACTAAGATAATACTGAGATCAGTGTCACCTGTGTATACGCGTACCTTTTTTGCAGTATTCAAAATACAAATAAATAAGTAATGCCAATAGATTGTTTTAAAGATTACTTTGTTCTTTTCGCTCTCCAGTGTGTACAGCCAACAGTTTTTAAACACAAGCCAAGAATTCATATTTTATGAATGGAGCCAGAGCAGCAGCGGTCCATAAAAACATTTGTTTAAAACATGCATGAGCTTCAGACACATTAGAGTCGACCTCTGTCATATGGCACCAGGTTAGAACGAGTGTCTTTTAAGGTGTCATCTGCAACATAAAAGTGTTATGTAAAGTATACTGAAAGGTCATCATGGCTGCATATTCACCAGTAACCTTTATGCCACGTATGCAACCTAGAACTTCAGCTCAGGCTTGGATTTTGACAGGATGGTGAGGCAGGAGACTGTAATAAAGAGTTAAAGTCAGGGAGTGCGGGGGAAAGCACCGAGTATTTGCTGATTCCACAAGAAGCTACAGATCGGACAGAAGGTTAACCAAGCAAGAGGAGCTTGGTTGGCAGGCTGAAGGACTAAAAACATGATAAATAGCTGCAGGGACAGAATTCAGTAGTGAATCTCTAGTTATCTTTGAGCAATGCAGAGCTCACTCGTTGCAGTTTTCACTGGAAGATAGTATCGCTTGTTTGGATGTCAGAAAATCATCCATAAACCCAGAAGCAGGAAGCTGGAGTTAGAGAAATGGAGATGGAGGTGGTGGAGATGTTTGTGACACCCAACAGCCACACAGGATTTAAATTGAGTGCTTTATTTGGTTTGAGGCTCTAAATAGTTACAGGTTGATGCAAAAGATTTTGGTCAACACCTACCAACAATGCCCCAAACCCAAGCAACAGCTCACACTCACTCCCGCCTCATCAAATACCGATTACTGGTCAGTCCCCTTCAGCATCAGATAACAACAAACCGAGTCACCTTTTAGCAACGTTATAAGATGCACCAGGTGGTGGAATTTTTTTTATGCTCCCAAAATATAAAGAGCAAGAAAGTCCACATTGAGTGGATGTTAGGCGAGGTGGTGCATCAAAACAGAATTTCACCTTGGAGACTGCTGTTCATTTTTTTTCTTATGTAAACCAAAAGTCAGTCGAGTTATTTTATTAACAACATAGTGTGCTAGTATATGCAGTGATTGTGATCACTAGTGATTGTGTAATGTTATGTTGCATAACGTTAGTAACAAACCAGGATGTGTGTCATGGCATTACATCACATTATAATATACTTACTTTAAGCCAGACCATAATGCTTTTTTCTAACTCTAACCATGTCCTTTTGTTCAACCTAACGGAGAAAACAAATGCGAGTTGAAACTTTACATTTCCTATGAAAATAGAAGATTATTGTGAATAAACATAATGAATGTAAGAAGCATATATTGGCACGCCATCACTAAGCGTCAGCTGATGCTGGAGGGGTACCCAGAGTGTCATAATTTGACGAGTACGGCCACTGACAGAGCGCTGGTAAAAACCGTGTTCCTCTTGCTCCTCCTTAGGACATCTGCAAAAACACCTGACTGAAAACCGATCAGGTCTCGAATGCAGTTCCTTACAAATACATGGATTTTACAGAAATTGCTGTCTCATGATTATGTTGGATACAAACAAATCTTGTTGCATTACTCTAAGGACTACTTCCAAACAGACCACGATTGACGTGTTCGAGGCTTTTCCTCGGCTCTGATTTGTTGTTTTTGTTCAGGATTTTTGCAAATGCCATCAGGAGCTCTACATGGAGACGAAAGAACAATAATTTTTGCACAGATTATCTGTCTCATGCACCACTGTCAGGATTTTGTGACAGTTTGAGCTAATTTGATTTAAAATTTGGGGTTTTTTTATTAGTTTTTTAAAGATACCTACTGTAGCTTTAATATTCCTGAAATACCAAACAGGACAGGGGAAAAGATTTATGTTTTGGGTGGCAACACATTTTCTTACGTTCAGTTGACAATCCTGAAGATTTTTTTTTTGTTGGGTTTTTTTTTTTTTTTTGTATTTTCAAGATGAAGCCACCCTATTTAAAAAAAAAGAAATGAAAAGGAACACAGGCTCTCATACAAGAACATTTTAATCTTGTTATCCTGAATGTTACCTTTTCCTTTGAGGTTTTCTTGTACAAGTGTTCCAAGTCAGACTCTCTATTAACTGGACAAACTTGTCATAAAACAAAAAGTTTTGAAAATACAGTATTTGCAGAGCACTTTTACACAGAAGCAGTATCTATTTTGTGAAGAGGCTTCTTCTATTCTATTTCTATCTCTGACACTTTCAACACACTTTCAAAGCAAAACTTTCCCGGCCCATTTGCAATCAGTTTGGACTCTTTATCCTTTGAAATGGGTTCCATAAAAGCTCCAAATCTTCGAGTAAATATTCAGAAAGCACTCCCTCAGAGAGCTCTTTGTCCCTCTTTATCCTCTTTCTCCTCCTTCAGATAGATCTGCGATGCAGCAGTTTAGACTCGTCTCATGTACTTTCCACGGGGAGACGTCTCATGATGATGTTTAGAAATCTTTAAAGCAAAAGTACAGGAGAAGAAAGCCTAACAGTGGAAACAGATAATGTACAAATGAATAAAATAAGCACATAGGTTAGAAAATTGAGGTTTTCAGTGACAGCTAAAGTGAAGCTGTGTTCAGGTTGTACTGTATAATGTCAGCCTTGCAGTTTTACATTGCCTTGACACAATTAGCCTTTGATATTCTTTTCTTTGGGCGACTGTGAGGTGCCGGACAAGAAAAGGTCAGGATAATAAAGGTGACTAAAGGTCCCCGTAACATTTTGTCACTGACGCTTCGGCAATTAGCACTCACATGGCAGGTAAAGCCTTTCATAAAGGAAATGGGCATCACTATGGAGGTACAGATTAACCTTATAAACCCTTTTTTGTAAAAACACTCGTGTTTACCTGGTAAGGGCAGGTGGAGGATTGGCTTTGGAAAAAGAGAAATGTCAGGCAACATAATAAAAGAGAGATCCTGAATCTGAATATACCTTTATGCGCACGTTTCCATGCACTGACCCGAGACGACGGGTCCCGCTCAGGTCACAGACACACAAAGACAGACTGACGCACAAACATAAGCAAATGGCTGCCATAACAACTCCTGCCGCTCACAACAGTGTTAATCATACAGAGGAGCTCTTGGCAGAGAAAATGCGAGGTTTCAAAGTGATGGGAGCAGAGAGAGAAAGGGGGAGGGTGAAGGAAACACACGCAGCCCAGAGGTTGTCTTTTCCACTCAGCGATCTATCTAGTTTAGAGCAGATGAACTAGAGCTGAACCCAAATGGAATGAGGCATGGCAATCATCTTTATTTAATGAAGAATTAATTGTTCAGATTATTTAAAGCAGATGTTTGTTAAAAGTCTGTGCATCCAGAGTTGGGCAATGAAACACATTAAATAACTTTTCAATTCTTAAAAAAAAAATGGTTTAAAAAATCATTCATTGTTTTTCTTTGACTGGAGATTATGAGCTGTGAACCCACTCTGTCATTTTAAGTATGACCTCCAGGAAGGTGCCTTATATAAACAGCCACACTAAAACACATCTGTGTAACACTGAACACCTGGGTCGGCAGCAAAACAAACAAATGTCTGCTTTAATGTTTTTAATGAATAGGAGCTGTGAAAAGGAGACATCAGTGCTGTGATCCACGTCTAATAAAAACAAGAACAAAATCCAGTAAAAAGGAGAAAATAATTCATTAATTATTCAGAGGCAATTTAATTATCCTCACATCAAAAGATGTCCACACAATTACAAAATGATCTTAATATGAAATATATAAATTGGGTTGGGTTTACCTAGAGGTCGTGCCGAAGTAATTAAGAGAGATGATTTGGACCAGGTGAGGATGGCAGTGGATGAGAGATGAGAGTACTGAGAGGAAAACAGACAGTGGCGTTTCCTCTTTTTCCTGACCAAGTTTTTGTTTCCAGTTATTGTCCACATGTTTAATGTCTACAAATAAACATAATAATCCTCGGCAGTGTCGGATCACGGAGAGCGAGCTGACTGAGTGACAGCCTTCAGGGAGTGCTGGGCCAGCAAAGCAGCAGGTAGGTCCCCGTCTCTGACCTTAAGCCTGGCAGCCGAATGCTCACTCACCCAAAAGAATTTGTTATAAAAAAAAATGCTAATTTTAAAAATCATTCATGATTTTTGTAAATGTAATACACCATAACTGTGTTGTTAAAATCGCACTACATTTAGTGAAGAGTGCATTTTGACTTGTTTAGGACTTGAAACTCAAAGTTTAAACCTTTGGACATGACTTAGGACTTGAGTGCAAAGAATCGAGACTTCCTCGTGACTTGCATGGCAATGACTTGTGTGTGTTACATATTTTACCAACCGTAACACTATTGAAGAATCCTTATTTGGAGTTTTCTGTGAGTGTATGTCCTCTCATTATGTCCATCTTCACTGGCTTTTGTGGACACTGGCAATATTTGCCTCAGTTGCAGCTCAAACTCAGTTACAATGGGACTCATGCCATCAGTGGTGGGTTGCAACTGTACTGATTTAGTGGACAACCACAGTGATCCTCCTACGCTGTCCAATGACAGCTCCAATAAGACTTACATCATAGCTCCTTCAGGAAACTCCTCTAGGAATAAAAAAATGTTGTTTTTCAGACCTACACTGCAGCAGGTTTGTCAATCAAAACTCACAACAAGGCCCACAGAGGGATTTGTTGCTTTTGCTATATATATTTTAAGAGTTACCAAGTTGGCTATCTGTCAATCAAGTTGAAACGCAGAGAGATACTGTATGTGCTAAGTACTGTTAAAGGCTGAATAGAAAAAAAAACTACATGAAGGAGTTAATTTCACTCTTCTGTGGTGCAATGTATGTCAGTGGAGAAAATAACACGGAAAACAAACTAGGTGTATTTGAGAGAATCTAGAAATCAGATTTTCTAAAAATTGGACATATAGGAGAGCTTCCACAAGAAGGGAACATACTGCAGGACAGGAGATTTCAAAGAAGCACAGCAAAGGTAGGGGGATGGAGGCATGTTTTGAAAATGTGTCTCATTAAGCATCCCATTAGATGTTATGATTGATGTTGTATAATGCTGAACCCAACTGCTAGAAATAAATGTTTTCATGACACCTTTTTTGAAACCACAGTTACATGACATTTTCACGTAATTATGTGGTGAATATGTCAAGACTTTACTTTTCAACAACTGGAGTGTTTAACCTGTGGTTAGATTAACACACAAAAAATAGTTGGTTGAGATCAGGAAAGATCATGTTTTGACTTAAAATACTCGGTTTTGGGGGCACAATCCAGACAAACACCAAAAGGTGGCTACAAAACACTTTGTAGCCTGTAAAACAAATGAAAAAAACACCGATAGATCCCTACAATATACCAAAGTTTGGAGCCTAAAAAACAGATGGCAAAACGCTGACAGGGTGTTGCAAAACACCCATTGTTGGGCCGGAAAAGCACTGACAGGTTGCTACAAAACAGCTTTGTTCGGAGCTGTTGTAAAAATACTGATAGATGGCCAGGTTTGCAGCCTAAATAGCCACTGGAAACACAGTGACAGGTATGAAACACTCACATTTGTAAAAAGCAGTTTGAAAAATGTGGACAGTTAAAACTTGCAGTATAATATACTGCATAATAAGACTTTTTTTCAATGTTAAAGAAGAACTAGATACTGCATTAAAAGATAGCATCTCATTCATTCCTGTAAAAAGTTGCTAACTTGGCATGTTCACCGAAAAAGTCTCCTCTGGCACACACTCACTCACACACACACACACACACACACACACACACACACACACACACACACACACATACACACACACACACACACACACACACACACACACACACACTAGACAATGCACATGATTGCAATGAAAATAACAATACATATATTATTACTTAAACAAGTTTTGTTTTTTTTTCTCTGCACCATCCGTACTCAACTTTTTGGACAGAAATATTCTGAACATTCCTAAAAGCCTGGCATTTCCCCTCAGCCAAGTTGTGCTCACACACTCACACAAACACACATGGGCAGCCATCAGAGCATGAATGCTTTGCCTAAAGGGCACCAGTAATCCTCCAAGAATTTTCTCCCTGCCCAACTTTGCCAGAAAAAAAAAATTTCATCCCAATTTCCTATCTTTGTAAAGTGCTGCAATACAACCATGGGGCGAGATAAAATGCTTGAGTCATTTCCATACTTGCTATAATGCCTGAAAAAGTAACAGTGGGACTAATTAGTGAGGAATGGCAAAACGAAAAGTCTGGTTTTCGGCACATTTTGAAATACCCCATTAACGTCTCATTATGTGAATCCATACCTGGCAGGAATTGCATTTCACACTTCTGAATCTGTGCCTTGAGTTGAGATGAAGAGACCCCACACCATCCCGAAAAACGTCATTGCAGTGATAAAAGGTTTTAAGCATGAATTAACAAAACCCTAATTAGCGATCGACAGCTCCCACACGTGCAGTAACATACAATTATGTAATTACCCATTCAAAAAGCTGTTTATTTACAGGCAGATGATTGATATGAAATGCTTTGGAGTATTATTCCAATGTCGATGGTGTCTATTTTCCGTCCTCAAAACTGCCAATGCATCAGCATCATGTTTTCCATCTCTCCAAGGTCCTGATGTCAAATTCAAATTCCTCCTTCTGCGGAGGGATTTTGAACTTCATGTCTAGTGATGGAGCCTCTCCAGACATGAAGCTGTATTCCTTTTTCTGTGGCGCTGGAGTACATTTATAGGTCAAGTTGGACGGTATCTGATTTGAGGCACGAGCACAGCCTTTTATCGATGTGGAAGAGCTGGCCTTTCTGTCAACCTCTCTCTCGGTCTCCAGCCGCCTGTATTCCCCAGATTAGCCCGGGCAGCTGGCTCATTTTCTGACCCGAGTAGAAAGGAGCTGAGCTGAGGCTGAAAGAGGATAGAGTGAGGCAGAGATAGGATGAAGAAATGTGAAAAGGACAGAGGGAGAGAAAAGCGGGTCTGAGATAGAGAAGAGAGGGGTCAGAGAGACCACTGACTGACAGAGAGACTGAGAATTATTTCATTTCAGAGGCTTCACAGCTGGACTTTATCTCTATGAAATGTGGTGTATGAAAGCAAGGTGAAAACATTTTTAAAAAGCTAATTTCATACTACAAACGTTTCCCCATTTCCTGATATTATTGGTAAAGTAGAAGGTTTTTTTTACTCTTTAATAACAAAACAAGCTAATAATTAGTATTGCTGTGGAGTAAAAGATTAGCATCCACCTTACAGTCAGAATCAAGTCTTATAGTTTTGCTTTCCTTTTACAGCAGCATAACCTTCAATGAAGTCTAAGATTTCACAGAAGACCATCACAAGCTGTCTCTTGGGAAGTGACTGAGCATAAATCTGTTGCTGTTTCAAATGTCTATTGTGCAAATATGTGTCTTTATGTGTGCATTGTGCATGGAAGTTGTCTCTCTTCATTCTAATGCGTACATGTTGTCTATAAGCTTCAGCGTGTAGGATTTAGGGAGATATATCGGTAGAAATGGAATGTAATATTATAGGTTTTATTAATAATCACCGGAAAATAAGAACTGTTGTGTTTTGGTTACCATAGGATGAGCCGTTTGTATTTACCTAGGGACTGGGACCTCCACAGTGGGCTTTGGCATGTTTTTACAGGAGCCCAGAATGGACAAACCAAACACTGGCTACAGATACGGCTGTGTGCATTTTTGCACTGGCCACTATAGCTAGCAGCTGGCAGCTATCTCGCTTAGGTAACACGCCATCCACAATCCCCTCCACCTCTCAATGACAAAGTCAACTCATATATTATCACTGTAGAAATCTGCAAATATAACACATTCATTGTTTGCAGAAATGTACAACACCAACATTTTCTTCTTGGGCTGTTTAGAGAGTCTCTTAGGTAAAATTTAAGGCATTTCATCTTTGCTTATTTGAAACCACCGCCCTGCTACATCTAGCTAAACAATGGCTGACAGTGGTTGGGGATGATTGTAACACATTTTAAAAAAGTGTTACAACTAACTCCACTGACAACTAAACACATTTTATCTATCTTACTCCCTTTCTGTCAGCCTGCCAGGAGAGTTGGTGATTAAATCTGATAGAGGTGTGCCTGCACACGTACTGAGAGAAAGACAGTAAGGTCTGTCCCCAAAGAATACTTTATCTGCCATGTGACATTGAGGAGACACTGCAAGAAATTACAAAACCTCAGAGAATAAGGATCAACGCAGCTGAAATTTAGCCAATTTGCTCAGGTTTCAAAGGGTTAAAGAACTTAATATATACTTAATTATCTCCCAGACAAAGCAGTAAAACATAAATCAACTGCTGTGATCTCAGAGTTTACATAAAATTACCCTGTGTTTCCTCCCATTCATGTAAGACACAATTTTAGTTAATGAATGAGTGACAACAAATAAGCGTGTGAATTTAAGACTTGTCAACCAATCAATCACAGCAACTGTTGGTAAAAATAATATACAAAGCAAAGAAGCATTTATATCACACCATTACTATCCTTAAGTAGTCTAAGTTTATGCCCCATCCCTTCCTGTCGACTCCTGCGGGAGCCTGCAGTCAGGAAGGTTGTTTTCCTAATTGGTTGGCACCTGTTTAGGCCTCTATCAAGGTTATAAATGCCAGCCTTTTTTCGTTGCCTGCCATTTCCTCTCTCCCACTATAGGATGCACACTGTTGGTTTTTCTGCCTGCAACACTTGCACATATACATTCCTCATTTATCCATACATTGCACTCACCACTGATGCATAGTTATGTTCCTTTATTTCTAATAAAATACTCAAGGGATATTTTGCCAATTTTCAAACAGCTCTGTATTATTGCAATGTTGGTAGTATGTGTAAAAAAAAAAACTGTGGTAAACATCCCTCCATCCAACCAGTGCTTAGATCTCCCTGCTCCCCCCGCAGCAAAACGCTGCCAGATGATGCAAAATGTGCCATTTGATGTCATTTGGTCATTTCATTTTGTTGGCTCTTAGGCTGTTTTTCTGACTACAGTTTGTACTTTAGCATTTTCATATTGCCCACCACCCATGCTGCCACTGACAGACAGTATAGAAGTCCATCAAGAGACAGATCAAAAACTAGGCAGTGCTGATCACACATAAACTAATATTCTGTTATTGCATTGCCAATTTCTCACCTAAAATGTTTTCAGAAACATATTTCAGTGCCGTGTTTAGCTGTAAATAGGATTTTGTAAACAATGAAGTGGGCACCATACTGGTTCCTGCACAGTGAAAACGGAGGCTGAATAAACGGAGATCAAACTTTAAAACTAAGCAGCACTGATCAAATTTAAACCAAGATTCTGTTACTGTGTTGCATATCTCTCGCCTCAAATGTTTTCAGAAACATGTTGCAGCTTACTGTTTAAGTGTAACACAAGATCATTTGTAATTAGTTATCCGTCATTATGACAAACTGACGACTTTGCATTACGTCACTTACCAGCAGGAGTATTTATTGGTCTGGTGCAGCGCAGTGCATTCTGGTAGTTAAAAGTTTTCTGTCTCTTGGCAGAAGTGAAAAGTGAAAGGTGAGTGCCACAGCCCATTTCCCATGTTCTCTCTAGTCATGTAGCACATTTTTCAAAAGTATGTACATTTCTCTAGTCCAGTTTTATGAAAAGACCATCTTTTCAGCAGTAAAATACTTATTTAATTGGCCCTTTAACTTGACTGGTCTCCCCTCCTTGTCAGATGTGTTGAGCCAGTCTGTGACCATAGACTATTTTATTAAAAACTCGAACTCAAATTTAACCAACATAGAGGTGCATCTCTGCAATGTTTAAAAATTACTATTAATGTAGGTCCTCTCTTAAATTGGAGCCATTAACAAATTCAGACTTTCATTTCTTGCGCTCCCTCTTTCTGTTACTGTACTGACAACTGCAGCTGTGACAAGCCTTTTCACTACCCATTTCTGCTCTTTTTTTAAATAATAGATAAAGGGAAGTAAAGACAAAAAAAGAGAAAGGTCTGACCCCCAAACAGAGGGGATGCAGCTACATTCAGTTATGTCCCCCACAGTGTTAGAAGAGCCTGTAGATGTCATCCAGATCCCCTCTCTGGCTGCAGCAGAACCTTAAACCGATTCCTTCATTACAACCACAGACTGACAAACCAGAGTTAGAACAAATGTCGTAGTGAGATGACAACTGTAGCTGCAGACTGTTAACAGAGGACAGCAGGTCCTGCATGGGGAAACTTTTCAGAGCAGTGAGTTTACCCAGACTCTGTACATACTGCACTGTACAGTAATTGGTGTTTGTCAAAGGTATAATGTAATGTTTGAGACAGTGTTTGTGGGTGCTGGTCTGTGTCTGTCGTGCAGGCATGTGTGGGCGTGCAGATGCTATCATAACAGCAAAAAGATATTTTATCTATCTTGTGGTGTGCACTCTTCAAGGCTAGATATTCAGAGGTTAGCATTTAAATACTGCTCAAAAATGGTTAAAATCAAAGTCAAGGTTGTTTTCTTTAAAAGATGTTTACAACTTTGACCTTATTTGTTAGAACAGGCTCAAGGCAGATACACTGAAATGATAAAGCACTGTTCTGCTATTGAATTCTATTAAGAGAGAGTTCGGCATTTTAGGAACTATGCTTTTACGCTTTTACGCAACCTGCCAAAAGATTAAATAAAGGTCATTACCAAGTACTCACCTGCTGCTGTTGTGCTGCAAGTTGGTCTTACCACACCCTGTTACAGTAAATTCAGGAGGCAGAGTGGGGCAATGCTACCTCAAACCTATGATCCCAATACCAAATGGTAATGTCTGTCATGGGCTGACAACATTTTAAGCGGGTGCGAAGCTACTGTTGTCTTTTAAATTGCAAAGCCTGTAAATACCAAACAATGTAACTCCAACCCGAGGCCACTTTAGTTGTCAGACACCTGTTATGATGATTTAAACATTTGTTTGTGGGCCTTTTCTCTTTGATGGCATACAGTATATGTTTAATATTTAAACGCTGTGTATGTTTTGTGCATGTATATGTGTGCAGGCAGGTGGGGAATACACGTGTGGTCCTTTAAATGTTCATAACCACCTGACAGATCAGAGCTACAGGCTTTACTTCATTCCTGTAATCTCCGACATGCCTTCATCTCGAACCCTTACAGACAAAAAGCAAAAAATATCTGCAGTGAAATCATATTATCACCTCAGTCCCAGTTCAGGGGTAAAGCTGAAATCTTAGGCTTAGCTGGGTGACAATTATTCAGCCAGAGAATACCATTTCATTCTACACTGATTCAGTATGGGTTGATTCACAACTTCATTTGAAACAGTTGATGTGTTCTTAAAAAATCTGAAGTCCCTCATATATGCAAATCCTAAACCATATCCTGCATAGCTAAAACTTTACAATAAAGAACTTGAAACTCCTGTAACTTTATACAGTGTGTTAGCGTTAAATGTGCCAGCTGTATTAACACTGGCATGCATATGTGCTTTCTGAGAAAGAGATGGAAAAATCCTCAGGGCTTTCTTAAAAAGCAAAGGCCCTTCTGACCCACCACAATCAAGACTAGAGTCTGTGAGAGATGCTGTTTGTGCTCTTGGGGTGATGAGAGATTTTAAGTTGAAAGCTGAAGATTTGGGCATTTGTTGCTCTCACAGAAACCTTTCACAAAATAAAAATGTTTTTTATTCTCCACCTACATCTAGACTTAAAAAAAAGATTAAAATCACAATTGTTCTGTAGCAAATGTTTATTATCATTGTTAACATTAACCTTAGATTGTTTAATGTGTAGTTTAACTTGTAGATATATATTCCTCCCAAAAAAACATGTATAGACTACATACAGAATCCCTCTTGGTCTACACTTACAACCAACTCGAAGTGTGTGGTAGCGTATTTTTCTGCAGAGACCCTCTGCCTGTTTTTCTTATTATGCCTCCATGCTGACAATCACCCTGGCAGTACACATAATCTTTTTGGGTTGAAAATCCAACCCATTATCAGGAATGCAATAACAAAGAACGCCTTGAGGGAATTTCTTCATTTTTCGCACAAACATCCACTTCACTTGGACCCAATGATGAATGGATTAGATTTTGATATGCAAAGGTCAAGGTCACCGGAACCTTGCATCCATCTTATTCTCGTGTACACGATATCTCAAGAACACCTTGAGGGACTCTCCTCAAATTTGGCACAAATGTCCACTTGGGGTTAAGAATCTGGTGAATGAAGGTAAAAGATCTAGTTCACTGCGACCTCACAAAACATATTTTTATCATAACTCATGAATTCACGTAATTATGACATAATTTCCCACAAATGTCTAGTAAGATACAATGTTGAACTGATTACATTATACATTCAAAAGGTCAAAGGTCAACTTCACTATAACATCATAAGAATGTCAAAAACACTTATCTGGTGCCATAACTGGGGAACAGAAAGGGAGACACTGGGTCAGATAATGAACTGGTGACACTAATCAGCACAGTTTTAGCTCTTAAAACTGTGATGATTGTATAGATCTTCTATGCTGCCGAGGGGAAGATGTGTGTGAAGCATTCGTGCTTTCACAGACATGGATGTAAATTGTAAGTGCAACTTAACTGGTGTGCAGAGGCATACAACTATGAGGTTGTTTCAGTCGTCAGACCTTCCTAGGCTCTCAGACCTATGAACTTTCTTTGCTTAGTAAAGTTCATCAAAAGTATCAGAATTGTGAGAGAATTCTCTTTTCTGCGCCACTATAAAGATTGCCAAATAAATTGATATAAAGTCCCATTTCACAGACTTTACAGGCTTAACCAGGCCTTCAAAATACATTTAAGACCTAATAGTCTTCACGGTGCCGCATGATCAGTGAGTCTTAAACTTTTTCTGGCACCGAGATAAATAAGGAGGTCAGATACCAGAGCCAAAAGGCCTTTAATTGCATCAGCGACTCAGAGGTGAGGACGGTGGGACGAGTCCACTAATACAAAGTGTAACAAGTCAGCCAGTCAATGGCCATTATGTCTGTGTCAGACCTGAATGGTTAGCGTAATTGTTCCTAATGAAGTTCTGGATTAGAAGTGACACATCTGGCATCAACCATAATGGCTTGTTATGGATGGAAAATAAAAAACAAACTTTGACTCTGGGGATCTTGCCTCCATGTTCTCTCGGTTAACTTCCTGCTATATAGGAGTTGACCTGAAATTAAGAAAGAATGACCTTGATATTTGGTTGATAAAAACATTTTAAGTCATTAAAACATCTTAAAATGTAGTTTACATTCAGTGTAGTGAGGATTACCCATATTCCATATCCACAATTTCCCATATTCCACTATAATAATGCAGATATCTTAATGATGACAGGGTTATTTTGTGTGCCTGTGTGCAGGATGTGGTACAATATATGTTGCTACAAAGGCCAATTCACCATATTAATTTGAGATATATTAACATAGTATAAACTAGCATTCTGTAAGCTAATTTGGGAGTGAAAACACTTCTTTTGATTTTGGTATCAAAATAAGTGTCAACATTTCAAATTAGGCTCTTTAAAAAAATCCAGGATTTATTTTCTGCTAACTAAATGTGCTTAGATGTGCAATCAGCCTTCATCTTTTTGGTTTGAATGATAAAAGGTGTGTGAAAGCGCACCATCTCTGTAAAAGGCAGAAATCAGGCTGCAACACAAATGTAAAGGGTAGAGCCCAGGGAAGAGCTATCTGGGGAGCACTCCAACACTCCAGGGAGAGGAAAAGAGGTTTGAAGCTGGTGCAGCATGAGATGTAGGCTGCAGAGCACGAGGTGAGATCCAGCAGAGTTGGCATGAAACAACAAGGTGATTGTAAAAAGTAGCTACAGGCGAAAAGACTATAAGGTCACCTTGGAGGAACTGGGAAGTTGAATCCCAGAGGATGATGTACTTGAGGCGGGCGGTACACGATGTTCTTCCTAGCCCATCAAACAAGCCATCTGCTGGGGCAAGGTGAGGGCACCTGGATGCTATCTCTGTACACCTGGTGAGAGCGCTCCATCATGCTACACATAAACATGTCAACATCCAATAGTTGCTTATGTCTATGTTGCCAGCAGTAGTATGCTGAGAAATGGCCTTTTCTATTAACCAGCGAATACTTTTAACTATGGCAGTCAGCGTTAACATGCATTAATTTTTGCATGACAATCATGTTTTTAAGAGGCTGTACTGTGCTGAATCATAAAGCTAGAGTGATGATACTGGTATCATGTGAAACTAGAAGACCTGAGGAATCCAGCGGTCCCAACCATGTCATGGTACGTTATCAGGAAAGGGGCTCAAAAGTTAGCCCAAATTTTGGCAATGGAAAAATGGCATGGTCATTTCACAGGGGTCCTTTGACCTCTGACCTCATGACTTTGATTTAAAATGGGTTCAGTGGGTACCCATGAGTCTACCCTTTAGAGATAGGCCCACTTTATGCTAGTCCAATGCAGTAATCACAATTAACTACTGATATTCTGCGATAAATTGAAATATTTATTAAAGACATTTTTAACCTGGCTTTTTAAAAAAATAAATAATGTTCTAATCTACTAATTTATTGCAATTTGCCAGACATTTCTTACCAACTTGCCCATTGCTTTTTTCCCCATGTGAAAGAAAGCAAACCAATTTGCGCGGGATTTAAAAGTTTAAATAGTTGTGAAAGGCGTCTGAATGTAGCACAAGAAAAGTGATCCAGGTTTAACTCACAACTCATTTTATAATGTAGATTTTTTTTCATGTCTTCACACTGAATCAGCAAGAAATGGCACCTGCAATACCACCGCTCACATTCACTGACACCCTGCACATGTGAATGTATTCGTTAGTTTCAGCGGTATCCTGCCATGGACTGAACTGATGGACAAGTGGAAATTTGGACCAAAGTCAAACAAGAATTACCCTCTAAATAAATCTGCCAAGCCGTGGCAGTTCCCTTTCACAGCGAAAAGACAGGCATGCTGCAAGTGTGAGGTTGTGTGTTACAAATAGTGTCACAATCGATACACACTTGTGTGCTATCATTGGGATCGTGCACCTGCGATACAGCACAGTGATTACAGTCAACTGAGCCATCTCTCCCCTGTTACCCTCGGCTTCTCTTTTGTTCTCTCCAGCAATCTTCTTCCATTACAACAAGCTGTCCTTTTCTCTCTCCCTTCAGCCCCCTTTCTCTCTCTGTCTCTCTCCTGGAAAAATAAACAAGCTCTTGTTGAGCAGCCCCACTCATTAGCCCCATTGGCTGGACAGCTTTCTCATAAAGCAAGCTGGTGTTATGGCAACTCACACTTGACTGACTGTGCTGCACAGCTGTAGCGTAAAATAGGTTCAGTTGTAGCAAAGGCTAAAGAATTTAAACCAGGTAAATCTCAAAGAAAGCTAAAAACAAAGATGATAAAGAGTCGAGGGGGAAGCAAGAAAATTGTTGTCAGTCAGGAGTCTGTAAATTTGGCAGATTTATCTGAAGAAAAAACATCATAAATACAAATCTTTCCTCACATCACTGATATTCTTCATTACACCAGCTGCCTATGAAATACTTCATTTATTGCATTTCTTTGTGAAGAAAGGACATATTGTGCTGTTTCACGCAGAGTCATCCATCCACCCAACCATGTACGCACACATGCACGCACATAAAAAAACCTTTCTCCCGCCCTGCGTTGTTGCATTCACTGCTGTTGCCGAGACAGGAAATGAAGGGAGCCGTATCACCCAGTAATAACACCATGTTGATGATGAAGCTCCGACCATGGACGGAGGGAGAGATGGAAACACAATGATTCAGAGAACACTCTCACAACCTGATCAATACACACCGGTGTGCTGCATCGACAACAAGAATAGAAAACAATCCCACTCTGTTTGTAGCCCACACATGCATTCATTTCTCATGTCAATCTGTCCTCCAATCGGCCATAATGAAACATGTGTGCTCGCTTTAGATGTGGAAACTGACATCAGGGGAACAGAAAAACTCTGGATTAAGTTGGAGTTCATTCATCTTTCAGCCAAGTACAGACATTTGAGAAGGATAATCTCACTGAGGTTGCTTTAATGCAAATGAGTATTAAAGAATCATGTGGGTGGTGAAAGTTTCGCCCAATTTTACTGAAAAGAAAATCAGATTTTGGGTTGTCAAAGTAACATTATCAGTGTGTGGGGATCTAATGTGACAGAATTTCCTAAAACCGTTTTGGCCTCAAATGTAAGATGTGTCGATTTCTTCATGTGTGTCTTCATTTAGGTAAATGGAAACCACTGGAAATCAAGTTTACAGAAAGTTAAAAAATATGCCACACTGCCACCACATGGACTGAGTCTCATATTACAACAATATAGCAAAGATAGATGGGGAAGTTGAGCACTCATACAACAACAACATTACATTGCTGTGTTCTCTGTGGAATAGATGAAGACAGCTGAACTACAGGAGCCAAATAAATGACATCACACTTACACACAGAAAGGTAACATAAAATATAGATGTTTAGTTTCCACATATGGGATTTATGCTTACATTTACAATGTTTACTGGGTGGTGCTGATATTCAATTAAGTTGTATTGCAGCTGTGAGGATCTTGACAGTTGCATCAGGGTGGACAGGAGTTTTTCTTTTTCATTCTTTTATTTTGCCCTTTTCAAGCCTTTGCAGCCATTTGAAACAGTGTAACTGTTCAATTGATTATTTAGGGTAGAAACATAATTTGCAAAGCACAGCAAGCCAGAGCATATTAGCCAGCAATAGATTTTAAAGTAGGCTAACCTTAGCTTCATGTTTACTAGTTCTTATCTTAACTTTAAATTGACATGCATAACCGTGGATGGATTACTGAACAGGCCTACAAGGCATGGGTAAAGGGGCCCCCATATCACTCACATTAACATGAATCAGCGAAGAAAACTCTCTAAATATCTCCAAAAATGGGCAGAACAATCATAAAGATATACAAAATTACAATAAAGAGACAAAATCACCTTAAAGAGGGCAGGATGCTGAATCTTATTACCTGTTTGACATATAATTTAAGTATTTGTTAAATATATTCACAGTGCATCTAACTTTTTATTGGTAAGGGGTTTGAGTGTAAAAATTCAGCTAAAATGGGACAAAAAAATTAGCTGAAATGTGACATTTCTTTTATAGTGTTTAAAGGTATTTTTGTCATTTAAAAAACATTAAAGATGGTGCAGCGAGTCCATGTTGTCCAGATTTACCCATCATTGTCACACACACACACACACACAGTCACACACACACACTTATATGCACGCACACACATCCATTAAAGATAATATGGCACCAAGGAAACAGTGCAGCAAAAGAACAGGAAAAGCATGGCAGAAAAGTTGGATAGTTTTTTCAATAAATAGTCACAGGCTACATTGATGATTAATTTAATTAATTATTTAATTGAACTGATAAATGGATTTAACCATTTAAAAAACAAAAAAACAAAAACATGACTGTCTCATTTTACCTTTTCAGCAGTCCCATTTTACTGAAACAGAGTGAGATAGGGGTTCTTGATGTGTATGAATGTCCAAAGTTTCTAAAATATTGTACTTGGCACCATATTTTATTTATAGAAATATAGCAGAGAACAAGACCAAGATCTAAAAGTAACACTGAATGTACACTTCAGACCTTTTAGGTGATATTCTTGGTAATCTATAAAAAAAAAATGCCCCAAATGACCTGATTTCATTTTAGTGAACGCTTGAAATTGGTGGGTCACTCAAGGACCCGGCTGACCCTGCATGAGGGCCCTGAGTCACAGGGGTGAGACCTCGGTCAACCATCACCGCGGCAGCTCTCGGTCTACCGCCTCTTTTTGAGATACAACACCGCCCTCCTGCGGCAGTAAGCGGACATTACAGCCGGCAAAGGACACACTTCTCTCGGTTGGGCTGGAGGACACAGCGGGTAGTAGAAAGTGCAGCTACCCGGCAGCAGTAAGTTGGACGCCGACAGCGAGCAGAATCGGTATTTCATTTCGATTATGAACCACATCTTTCTAACAGCCTGTGAGTTGTGGTATGCAGCCATCGTGGAAATTGGATGACACCTTGTTGCGGCTCGGTCTCACGGTGTTTGGGTGGTCAGTGGTGAAAGCCACATCCGTGTGTGCAGACGCGTTAACCGGCCATCTGCTGTCAGTGTGTGTGAGCAGTTTCACCTGCTGACACAGGGGATCTCAGCATGCCTCACAAGAGCAAAAAAGACAAGGTAAAGTAATGTTTTGATGCAAATTCACTGTATTCAATGTTAGCATCGTGAAATGTTCTTGTGTTTAATGTAGTTTTGTTGATTCCTCACTCTTTAGGAAACTAAACCTGGAAGATCCAAAAAGTCTGGAGGTAAAAATGGGCCTACTGACGACCAAGATGTGAGTGTTTTTCAACTTTTTATTATCTAGAGAGAACTTTTATTGGTTATGGCCTACTTTATAAATATGTACAAGACATAGCCTGATGTATTAGCATGTAGAAAAATACCACATTATACTACAATAAATGCCATAAAGCAAGGTCAGTGTGTAACTAAATATTGAGTTTTATTTGTTCTCATCAGAATGGTATATAGGTTTCACTACTGTTCATATCAGAAAGTAAGTTTATTTAGCCTAGTCTTTTTTGTTGTTTGTTTTAGTTTAGATTGGTGTCAAAATAAAGAAGCAACCTTAAAGGGGAATAATGCTCATTTTTAAAATGTATACATTTTAGTCCTCTGGTACAAGACAGTTCAAAAATATTAGCATACACTAACAACTCTCTCCCAAATCCCAAAACTCCAATGTTAAATCTCCAGTTTGTGATGTCGCAGGGTATAAAATCTGGAGCTGCTCCATAGACTGAATCCTTAGGTTTATTTACAGTAACTTTGGGTAAACGCTGCCTCTACAAGTTTGTTTCTAGCTACCTAAAACTGGCCCACCAAAAAAAAAGCAATCAGTTTAAGTTTATGCTATATATTGAATATTTTTCACCACTTTCTCTCACAATTAAAAAGCCTTTTCCAACATGTCTTTGAAGCTGTTGTCTCAAAGCTGCTAGACTCCATTAATAAAATCAGTAGATCCAGTGAGCTGCTGGTTTACCACCACCTCAGTGGATTAGAGTGTAAGTTTGTAAAGTCAGGCAGAGCAAATATTTAAATGTAGTATACACTTTGACTGATACTGATTTTTTTTGGTGGCTGAACTATGTTTTGCTGTGGCCCGGTCCACAGCAAAACAACTGTTCAGCTCCAGACTTTATACTTGATGGCATCACAAATTTGAGACTTTCTTCTCTGGTTTCTGGATTTGAAGACAGCAGCTCATGTTCACAAATATTGAATGAAACTCTCCTAGGCCATGAAAATAACATATTAGTTATTTTTATTTTTACTTCCTATTTTAGGTGTTGTTCCCCTTTAATAGCCTGAGGAGGTTCACTGACACATGCATTAAACACGTGCATACAAGGATATTACACAGATTTCTGTACACAACTCTGAGTTTATCAAAAATCTTTATGCATATTTTCTATGACCAGTTGTTTACAAATTAACTAAAAAATCACTTTTCTCCCATTTGTGTTATGTTTACTCCTGAAATGAAAGGTGAAATTTCTCATGCGACATTTCAGCTTGATCTTGTGACTTTACTCTCTCTGAAAACGCTTTGCGTTCAACCCCCAGTTCTCCCCATCATGACCTGCTCAGTGTGATACGCGCCATTGTGGCAGCTATTTTTGTCCGTATCATTCCTGGCGTGCATTGCTGATGTAGAGTACAGCGCTTTGAGATTGGAAGAGACCTGATTGATTGACTGCTGGTGCTGCTGTTTGTTCCCACTGACAGCTTTATCAGCTCCATCTGTACTCAATTATTCTGCGAACTGAGGTCCGTCACAAACTGTCAACAGATGCAGTACAGTACACCACCGACTGTGATCGGGTTGCATCGCTGAGAATCACCTGATCTGATTCGGAAAGGAACTTGACCCTTGACCACAACACCTTCGCTCCTTCTCCTCTCCTCTCCTTCTCCTCATTTGAACTCCACTGACACTTGAGTAAAGTGATTCCTGTGCCGTTTCCTTTGGGTGCAGGAACTACCTCGCCCTACCTTGCTCCAGTAACGGGAGCTCTTCCTCTGCGACTCTTGTTTCCGCAGGGCTCCAGTAAGAAAGTGCCTCCAGCAACTCAGGTGATGAGGGTGAAGCAGCCCGGGTCACACTCAGCTGTGAAGAGGGAGAAAAGGTTCAGCACTTCCTCTTTCCCCCTCAGCGCTAACAGAGAGCTGCAGAAACTGGCTGCACTGGCAGGTACGCCTCCCCCAACGTCTCCATCTTATTCAAACAAAACTCCACCACATCGTCCTCCTCTGTTATAACTCACCTTAGGGATCTCCTGATCAAGATTTTCTGCCCCTGAACCTGATCTGAGTCATGATATTTTTATTATATCTGCTGATACAGAGTCCCAACCCAATACTTGTTTTTTCCTGGATAATACGGCTGCACAGTACACACTTCAACTACTTTAAAGTTATTAAAATCAATCCAGTGTGTATGCTTGACAGTTTAATAGCTCTGCAATACAATACAAAAATGTCTGCATCCAAATAGTTCCTTAGGGTTTATTTTATTTTATTTTTACAAAAATAACAAAGCAAGCATAGTCAAATATTTTCAATGGCTCTTATCACATTTTCACTTAGTGCAGCATTGTTTCTGTTTTTTTCAACAAAATAACAAAGTCAAATATGTGTTGAGAAATTGTTCTCAGATCCAGTGTAGTATTGTAATAAAAGTACAGAACACTGTAAATTCATTTGTTCAACCTTTATTGAAATCTTGAGGAATCAATGAGGGCAAGCCCTCATTTTCAATGATGTCGAGAACACAGAAAACACAAAGAACAAACAACAGGTCCAGTATCACAAAAAACAGTTACATTCAAAAGCGGAGTAATTGGCAATCATAGCGTTAAACACAGTTCTGCTTCTTACAGCATTATAGTAAAATTAGTTCGCTAAAAACTAAGAATAAAAATTTAAATTCCACTTAAAACATTGTAGCAGCTTAAGTTGAAAATGAAAAAAATCAGCTTCTTCTTATTGGAGTTGCAGCATCACAATAAAACCTGAATATCTGTTGCAAATCGTGCTTAGCATTTATGACACGTGTGTGATCACGGGTGTAAACAGAATCGGGCGGGGCGCGGGTTCAAAATAACAAATAAATTAAATATGCGTTTGGAGCGCTGGGCAGCTCAGTTGGTTGCGCGCGCCCCATATTCAGAGGCTATGTGTCCTTGTTGCAGCAGCCACGTGTTCGAGTCCAACCGGCTGCCCTTTGCTGCATGTCATCCCCACTTTCTCTCACTCATTTCCTGTCATCTCTCTAGCTGTCCTATCAAATAAAGGCCACAAAAATATAACTTAAAAAAAACTCCAAAATCTTATAGCATTAATTAGGCCGATGCTGATACTTCCGATCTGACTGGGACATCCCTAACTGACAGATAAGCTTTTACTCCTGGGAAATGCTACATGACCTTTACCTAAGATTGCATGTTTGACCCATATGGATGAAGGGAATCATATTAACAATTCATAGCCTCGGTGGATCCTCATAACCGCCTTTTTAACCTTGAGGACTTTGCTCGCTACATAATTTATAACTAAACAGGCTGCCCATCAGCTTTATCTGTAATGCAAATGATGTGCAATCAGCTGCATCTCCAGCCGTACCTGGAGGGAAACAGATATTACCCCCGGCGGGCTCGCTCATGTAAGACAACTCTGACTCAGGCTGAATGAACTGTGCTGGAATCTGGGCCATCCAATAATAACTCAAAATCTAAACCTGAATCAACAAAAACTGTAAACTCTGTCGTGTCTTGTAGCATCTTGGGGTTCTGCACTTTAGCATAAGCTTATTTTGTAATACAGCCTGACTAAGCACCTTAAATAACTGTGAAGGGAGACTTGTTACTTTAGCTCTCTCACCGATCACTATAGTGAGCAAGCTGTTGTGTTTAAGTTTCTGATGTTGACTGATTGGTACGGATCACTCTGATGCCGAGTCTAAGACGAGACAGTGAGCTTGAGGTTTGAAACATTTCTATCAATCTTTCATGGCGTCTTTGTTTACACACGGCATTACAGGCAGGATCTGGCCTAAGTGG
The DNA here is from genome assembly GCF_026936395.1 of Plectropomus leopardus. Taxonomy (NCBI): domain Eukaryota; kingdom Metazoa; phylum Chordata; class Actinopteri; order Perciformes; family Serranidae; genus Plectropomus; species Plectropomus leopardus. The sequence goes on along the minus strand of NC_142189.1, from coordinate 15,673,090 downwards.
TTTCCTGTAAGCTATACCCAGCTATGCTTTGTTCTCATACCTGGATGAACCGGGTGACACTACAGAGAAACAATGAAGGTGTACAGCACCGAGGGTTTGCAAGTTTTAGGGAGACACGGTCACAGCTGACAATGCGTGATAATCAATAAATGAAAATAATGATTAGCTTGGTTTTTCATTTAAGACTGTCAAACCTTTAACAACATCCGCTCTTTTATGTTTTGCTTTCAGCACCTTTTTTCAGTTTTCTAACATATTTTAGTCCATATAATTAATGAATGAATTGAAAAATCAGCAGATTCATTGTGAATTGTCTTTATAGGGATCCCCCGGAGCCTTGAAAAGTCTTAGAGACATTTAATTAATTTGTCTAAGATTTGGCAGCCTTGACAGATATTGGGACATGGGAAGCAGGTTGTTATGTTTTTTTCTAACATTTCATTGTTAAATCTGAAAAAGAAATTTAAAGTTTTTTTTTTTTTTTTAAATAACAGAAGTTCAAATTTTACAGCATGGCTGAAACTGGCGCAAGGCAATGCATTCGCAGCCCTTGAATTGTGTTGTATTGTATTTTATTTTATGCAAAATTATTTCCATTTTAGTGTGTTGGGAATCAAGACAATTGCATACAAAGGGAGAAACACACAATCACCAAGTTATATTTTATATTACAATGAACCTTTAAGCAAAATGACCCTTAATTGATGCTGGTTCATGTTTTGTTTTGGTATTTTTTTAATTCAGTTGTGGTTATTGTAAAATTGGTGAATTTCATGCAATTTCAGTAGCGTTAAAAACAGCTTAAAAAGTCTTAAGTCTAACTTGCATTGCCTCTCTCCTTATATGATGCTTTAATGGTTATTCTTCTTAGTAAAATGCTTATTCTTCTGGTTGGACTAATTTGTTTTCAGTACTATTTCGCTGACTAGTACATGGAGAGTCGAATCAGGCCACAGACAGGAGAAATCAAATGGATTTTATTTGTATAAATGGACATCCTGTGCTGCAGGCTTTAAAGTTAGTTTTTGTGCTCTCTGTGTGTGTTTGTGTGTGTGTGAGGTAGAGAGAGAGAGAGAGAGAGTGAAAACACGTCTGTTACTGTCTGCAGGACAGGATCAAATGAAATGTCACAGATATCTCGAAAATGGATTGAATATCAGACATTTTATTTCACGTTTTTGTCTTCAGTCGACAGAGTCTTACTTGCTGCTGTGGGCAGAGTGTTGTCAGTAGGCCAACAATGCATGTTTGATGAAGAAGAGTAAACAGTATGTTCCAAGTGTCAGTAAAACATTTATTGATGGGCTTGTGTTACAGTCGGCTGTTGGAAAAATGGCTGAGCCTGTGCTGCCATCCTCTGGCTGAAAATGGGAACTGTGATATTTCTTTGGCTAAATTCAGCCTTTATAGTGAAATATTGAAAATGTCTCTGTATTTTAATATAATATTATTGATAATATTTGAGTCAAGCTGTTTGCATATCACACTCTATTTAAAGACTAAGGCTGCAGTATTCTGTATGGTTCTTATTGTCAAAAAATCTATTGAGAAAAACAAAACCCAATATGTGTGCCTTGCAGGCTCCAGGGATGGTCCCCTTTTTCTGGGTTTGGAAGCCAATCTTCATACTTTGAAGTGTTCATATGCTTTTAAGTGGTAATGTAGAAACACCATGAACACTACAGAGAGGGTATGTTGTGTTTTCTTGCTCAGGGCACTTAAACAACAAAACTCCAGCAGCAGTAAATGTCGCGTTTGTTGGGGACTTTTTTCAGCTGCAGATTAACCATTTGAAACCTGGATCTACAGTACATTTCTTGTGCTGCATTGAGAGGCTCTTTACAATTATTTAATACGTTAAACCCTGAGCAAATTTGTTTTATTTCTTTCAAAAACATGACAAAAAAGCAAAGAGCAGCTTGGTGAAAAATGACCCACAAATTGCATGAAATTAGTAGATGTGGAAAGTTTTATTTTTTTAAAAAGCCAAGGAAAATGTCCTAAGATAAATTTACAAAGATCATAATATATTTGAATTTATTATTATTATTATTATTATTATTATTATTATTATTATTATTAATATTATTATTACAATGTTTAAGCTGTTTTGAGCTCATTTCCCTCTTTTTAATTTTTTAAAAACTTTTTGTTTTATATTTTGTTTTATTTTTTTATTTGTTTGCTAATTTTCATCTCATCTACTTGTACTTTTTACTAATTTCTTTTAGGTCGTGTCTTCTTAAGTTGCTCATTCTTCTGTTTTTTAAGGAAATTACACCAGTTCGCTCAGGTTTCAAATGGTTAATACAAATTTGGTGCATTAGTGATTGTTCATGTTGTCTGCATAGTATGTTTGGGCCTGACTCAGATGTTTTTGGACAATAAAGGTATAGGGCACAGAGAATTAGCATATATCACACTGCACAGATAATACTTGCTTATTTTTTTGGTGGTTCTGGTGAATTTCAGCAGCGGCACACACTCCTACCCAGCCTGTCCTAACAGTAGGAAGTAAGTGGCAGCTTTCAGAAAATACCGGTGCCCGTTGTCATGGCTGTGGAATGTAATGGCACCTCACGGAGAGGCTTCGGCCCCTCAGTGAGAGAATGCCAAGTGAGAACTGTGTAGTGATACACTTGGCCTTCCTCTCCTTTATCTCTTCCTTTCCTCTCCTCTCCCCTCCTCTCCTCTCCTCTCCTCTCCCCTCCTCTCCTCTCCTCTCCTCTCCTCTCCTCTCCTTTCCTTTCCTTTCCTTTCCTTTCCTTTCCTCTCCTCTCCTCTCCTCTCCTTTCCTTTCCTTTCCTTTCCTTTCCTTTCCTTTCCTCTCCTCTCCTCTCCTATCCTCTCCTCTCCGTTCCTTTCCTTTCCTTTCCTCTCCCCTCCTCTCCTCTCCTCTCTTTTCCACTAGCATGTCGTGCTTCGTAACTGCTAGGACAGTAACATGGCACAAACCCATCCCTCTCATCTGTGGACTCTTAATTTATTAGTCATTTAATAATTGTCTGACATTGTTCATTGATGGAAAACAGCACGGTCCCTTTGTTATTAAATGACTGTGAAAATTGTGTTGAATCCCCACGGATGAAAAAAACAAAAAAGAAAACTCTGGTCGACCTTGTGATGCGAGTGTGGTTTCACTTCATGTGTCCTCAGATGAATCACATGAAGCGAGGCACAGCTACTTCATTATGTAAAGATGAAATGCAGATTATATGCATTTGTTGCCTTGGAGTTGGACTTATTTTGGTCTGCAGATTCTTGGAAAATGGGTTTGTCTAAATATGCATAACCTATGCAGTATCACTAATAGTGTTATATATACTGGGATATATATTTCGACAGATGTTCAAGTTACTAGATAAACTTTTAGACGGGTTGCAAATAACTGCTGGAAGCTGCAGCAGTTTCCTGCACTGTGTGCTGTGCATTTATTTTTCTGTCCTCTCACTTTCATTTCCTGTTTACAGCTAATTTTGCAAAGCACTTGTACGTCACTCAAAATAACATAATACAACAAATTCTGCCATTGCTCCAAATATTGTGTGAGTCATAAAGCCCTCTCACAAAATATATTATGTGAAGAGATCGAAGATGGTTGATTGGAGCTTTAGTTTGTATTGGACAGTAAAAAAAAAGAATTTGTCTTTTTAACTAGATCTAATTATTTGATTTATTTCATGCTCATGTTTTAGTATTCAGGATGACACTAACACACATCTACAAGGTCTTTCATCTTCTGTAGTCAGTAATCACACAGATTTCATCTGAATTTCCTCAGGGACTGTTTGTTATTTATGAGAGAGGAGAGTGTGGTGCAAAATACGAGAGGCACTTCGAATATTTTTTAATCATTGGGGAGGGAGTTATGTTTTTTGATTTGGTTTAGGGGAGGGACAGTCAACTTTAAATTGTATTTTTCATATTTGTTTAAATACCATCAGAGCCTCAAAACTCACAATAGGTTTTAAAGGCGTGTTTTCTTTAAATAACAATACAATCAAACCATTTGTACCTTATGATTTTTGTTATATTTTGCACCTTAATGCAAGCTACTGTAGTTATATTTTGCAACTTACTGTTAGATATGTTTGTTTTATTTTGCATTTAACTGTTTGCTATTTTTATTGTATTTTTCTCTTTACAGTTAGCTATTTTATTGTCATATTTTTCACCATTCTGTTATTTATTTTTGTTATATTTTGCCCCTTACTTACAGCTGTTTTTGTTATATGTAGCACCTTGCTGTTATCTATGTTTTGTATTTTGCACCCTACTGATAGCATTTTTTTTTGTTATATTTTACATCTTACAATACGCTATTTTTTTTATATATTTTCCAACCTCATGTTTAGTTATTTTTGTTAAATTTTGCACCTCACTGTTAGCTTTTCTATTATATTTTGCACCTTACAGTTGGAGCACAGTCCGTCTAATTCTTGTGAAGGAAGAATACACTCCAGCTATTTCCTACTCAGATAATCAAGTACAGTCCCCAGTCGTCCTGTCCTCAGGGGCGTGTCTAGTGAGTGCCCTGGGGTGGTACGCGCCACCCCTGAAATCTGATCCACCCTAGGTGCTATCCCATTATAATTGGCCATCTGCCCAATAAGTTTGAACTGTTTGATGAGTAAAATTAATTTCGTTTGTAGGTGCAATAGAGAACCCAAGTAATCCCAAAAGTAGTCCTAAAACCCGGAAATCTGTGAGCATTTCAGCACCTCAGCTTCCCTCATCTCTAAGTCAATGGGTTTTTGTTTAGAGGTTTTAAAATAAGGTCTGGAGTCAAGCTCAGGAGACTTTCACATTTTATTCTACGGCATACAATATGTCAGTAAAAACCCCACTCGCAAACATTCATGCTTTTTTGTGTCATAAAAAAATTGGTTGTTAACAAGTGGCTAAATGTGTAGTGGTTATAACACAACTATAGTGTATTTTCTTTACAGCCTAGCAAAAGTTTTTTACTTCTTCCGATTACATTTAGGTTTCAAAAATCCTGAATGTGGTGTTCATTTGTGGAGATTATATTGCTGAACAAAAAGTGTAAGGATAAAAAATGTTTGTTTACCATAGAACTTACTTTCTGCAACGATCCAAAATCCAATGGAAAAATCATGTTGGATTTTTGACGAAGGGACCAATGTTAACTTCTGGGTTGGCCTACAGAAAAATGTAATTCCTGGGGCACTCTAGTCAGTCTTTAACTAAACTATAAAAGGGAATATAAGACAATGCAATGTAAGTAATTAAAGTAGTTATGACTAGTGGAGACAAAAATGGTAAATCAAAGCTATGCCGACACACTTCATGCCATGCTTGCATTGGTCAAGGCGGGTTTCCATTACAGATTTGCGCAAAATTTAAGGAATATTTTCGAAATGTTGATATAAAACAATTGCGAATGACAATGTTTCCATTGAGTGAGTTTATGCACTTCTCCTCTCATGATAACATTCCAAGAAGCATGGCAATGGATGTTCAAAACTTTAGCAGGTTTATTTCTATTGCAGCCACTGCACTGTGTTGTGTAAGTGATAATGGAAAGGCAAGCCCCTTACACATGGGAGCGGCCACGTTTGAGGGATTTGCGGGAGGTGATAATCCACGATTTCACAGAGGAATTGTAGATTCAAAACTTCCAGATGATCCGCTCAACTTTTGAAGATTTATTCGATGCAATAACTCGTCTTGTAGCGCCTGCTGCATCAAGCCTGAGGGAGCCAGTTCCTCCTGACAAGCCATAGCATCATGTGACCTATAAAGGTGAAAAAAGTTTGCATTGCAGTTTTGCCAAATGTGGCTTTTTCAAATCACCTGAAATACCACCCCATGCAAGTGCAAAAACTCTTTTGTGATAATAGGAATTTTTTTATAAATTGTTCTATTTTCCATTAGGTATTTTTGCAATTTCAGTTTATGCAGTTTGAGGTTTAATGGAAACCTGAATACCGTGCCCCTCTTGGGCCACCCCAGTCAAAAAGTCTGAACACGCCACTGCGTGTCCTCAGTCCCTTGTGTGGTTTCTTCTAGTCTCCTTCTGTTCCTCATTGCAAAGATTTGAGGCCCCTCTGACCCCGTCCTCCACCTCCCTTTCACAAAGACCCAAGCAGAGATGACAGGAGGAAACAATGAGACACTTTGAAGATTCAGTCAGGGCCTCTCTCTCTCAGAGTAAGTTATTTCCAGCTGCTTATCCTAAATCAGATTATGCTAAAAATCCCGCTAATGGTTAAACTGTGGAGAGGATTTAAGTCAATCTGATCTGAGATCAGCAGCAGGGCCCAAAGCGTCACCAGAGACCAGTGAGCGAGGAGGAGGAGGAGGAGCAGGGACAAAAAATTCCAACGCATATCCCGCCCCCTTTACCTCCTCTTAGCCAATCACCTTCCCTCTCTCCAAGCAGCCTTTACTCTGATTGCTCCAGAGCGGGCCGACCTCAGCCAATCAGCGTCCTCCTTCACTGCTTACATCACTAACTAGCCAGTTCCCTCCAGCAGCAGAGAGCTTCATTTTCTGATCTGCTTTTGTGCTAAAATGGAGGCTGGCCTCTCGCCCTGAGTGGATCGCCTTCCTGGTTGAGGTTTAGATGTTGACATGCAATAAATCTGGAGACAGGATGGTTGTGGATGCACCTAATTCCAATGGGCCTTTTCAGCCGGTGGCTCTTATGCACTTCAGAGGTACGTAAGGACAAATTATTCTTCCTGTATTGTCCTAGGGAATGAAGGAGAGACACTGTGTTGCTGTGCTCCTGTTCCCCTCCACTGGTTACTGCTTGGTTAGTCAGCATTCAGACGTTTGAGGTGAAATAATTGTCTCTGCGGGGTAGAAAGCGGCAGCTCTGTTGTATTTTCAAAGGGAGCCGGTGAATTGTTATTTGTGAGGCTCGTGTGCATTGATGTGAGACTCGGGAGCTACAGAAAAATCTGGTTTTACTAGCTAGCTGCTCTCTCTGCCCATCCCCCCGCCAAGCTAGTGATGTCAAAGGAAGTGAGGTCATAGCCTAGGGAAGGGTCTTCTCCTTAGTTTTTCATGTGTTTGATTGCAATTGTTTGCAATTATAAATGTAGCGTTTTTGAGGAAGAGCTAAAGAAGGAGTCAGATGTCTTTCCTTTTCGCCTCCTCCTTAGCTGCCCTCCTCAGCCCAGCATTTTTGTCACACTCCAGTTCATCAGGGCACAAATTGGTCATAGTGTGTAGGCTGGAGACAGCTCTGCAGCAAGCAGCCCCCAACTCCATCTCCCCACCCTTTTCCCTTGTGAGCGACATCATGCTATAAGGCACCTCTTTTTTTCTCCAGATGCAAGAAATCCGTCTCTCAGTTTCTGTCAACATGGGTCCTTTCCAGCGTTTGTCACTTTTTGTGTAAATAATACAACTAAGTTTAAATTGACTGCATGTTTTTGTGTTACTTTGCAGTTTTGAAAGGGGTTAACAGCATACATATGTTTTTTTTTTGTGTGTGCAAATGTCTGTTATTTAGCATTTATGGGTAAACTGGAGGCAGAAAATGTGAACGTTTTAATAATGGATCACATGTTCTGGTCAACAATTCTTGTTTTGTTATTACTGACACAAAAAAACACTCTTATGTGATGAAATAAGGGACACTGAAGGTGTAAGAAAAGCCAAGTATTGTCAGATATTTACATTATCTGTTTTTCATACATATAGGGAACTCTCTCACAGCCAATATCCGAATAACTAAATCCACAATAATTATTTGAATGCTTGTGCTCTGCAAATACAAGATCCTGAAGGTTAAACATGTTATTTACCTCATACAGTGTTAAAAACACAAAAATTACATTATTCTTTCCTAAAGTTAGCAGACTAGCCAGGAATGGCCCATGTCTCTGTCAACAAGCTGTCAGTATGACCCAGCTACACCGGCCATGTTTTAGGACTGCAACATCGGCCTCTTATTAATGTGTATACAATGTACTCAGTCATGTTTGAAAGGCCCAGCCTGTTACCACTGTACTCGGGTGCAGCCCAGCGTTAGATGAAGCCTCGGGCAATTATTGATTACACTCTATTGAGCCATAGAGGCCACTGCCTTGAATGACAACTCAGTGTTGGGGGAACAATCAGACTCTCTCTGCCTCTTTCCTCTCTTTGTGCGACTCTATCATTCTGACCCTGTTCAGACCAAATGCCTCGAATCCAGATCTTTTTTTAGAGGCAAGTGAAACAGATTGCAGTTTATACCAGGCGTGTAAATGTGTCTCAATTTATTGTGAACACTTACAAGCGGTTTTCACTTCTCTTCTCACATTTGATTTTGTATGTGGGGAACTGAAACTACTACTAAACCAAAAAGTGTTCATTTGTGCATGCACATGGATGTCACAAGATCACCTCAGGATGCAGATTTAAAAACCAGCATCCATGTGATTCTCAGCTTCACAAGGGGGAGAAAAAACAATCAGGTGGCCCTTTAGTGTTGCATTTGTGTTCCCACTACACAACCCAGCTTGACACATTAATCCTTGGCCACCTCTGAATCAGACTCCCAACATTTCCTCAGTATGTTTTGGATGCAGTCATGCGCGCATTTAGACCTATGTCCATGTTATCAGGAATATTGTGAGACTAATGCCCATTTTTACACAGAGATTGCACTATAGAGTGGCTACAAAGTCCCTTTTTTATGCCTCCTTTGCATTTTTGGCCAACAATGGCGGGATCATGCCACTCCAGTGTGTAATTTTAGATAGAATACCGACATCATGGACTCAAAAGAGGCACAACAGACGTGACGTTGAACACAACATTGTCGACTTCTAGTGTGACATACCACACATGCATTGGTAGCACTTTCTAAACAGCAACAATTGCATTAACATGGCAATAACAGTCATTTAACATCATATATGGCAGCTGATCTCGTCCCCTGATCTCATTGTTGTCACAATTTGCGGACATTTCCGACTGCTGTGCTTCCTCTTTGAGTTAGCCGCTAACTGCCACTAGCTGCTTTTTAAATTGTACACATAACACCTTGTCAAAACATTACACCTGTCCTGCCCATAGTCCCGTCCTGCCAAATGTCCTGTTGATACAGATGCTGTTTCGGCCCCCCAATCTGTGATCATACATTATATAGAGAACAGCGAGGCGGCCTAATGGTGTGATATTCCAGCCTTGAACAGACAGTGTAAAAGAGGCTGGTTTGACTGTGTTTGGGATATTTCTCGCAGCTTTACACAGGACAAAAATAATCAGGTGGCCCTTCAGCGTTGTGGGGATTGCATTTGCGTTCCCACTACACTACCCGTTTTGACACAAAAATCCTTGTCCACACCTGAGTCAGACCTCCAACATTTCCACAGTATGTTTTGGGTGCATTCATGCCTGTATTTAGAACCATGTTTATGTTATCAGAAAAAAATGAGTCACCAGAGATACATTTTTGCAACAAGTTTGAGCACAGCCTGTGTATCTCTTCTGCTCCCTGTCTGTTTCCTTAGAGGTGTAAGACATCATTTTAATAACAAGAGCTGCAAAGCGCTTTTTTAGTTGCAAGGAAGCCTCTGAATTGCTGCTATGAATGTGTCTCAAGTGTGGCAATAATGCAGACCTTTTGACCATATCTGAACAACACATGGGTGATGATTCATGAAATGTACTTAATATCCTGGATGCATTCTCTGGGGTTGCAGCCAAAATGACTTTAATGAATGAATATGGACAGCCTTGTTGTTCATATCCCTTCAAAACTGCAGCACACTGTTCCTGCACATTTCTATAAATAGTCATCAGTCAATGTTTACATTGATCATAACATACTGTCGATAAAGCAGATTGCCAGACCAGTCCTAACTCCAGACTCGACTGGCAGCTGTTCATTTGACCCATTTACAGAGAAAAAGTAGAGACTGTGTTTCCAATGTGACTCCAGTTATTTATTATCTTTGTTTTGAACAAGGAGGCATTAAGATAAATCTTTCTCTGTTCTCCACGAGACACGACACTCGTGTGTGTGTGTGTGCGCACTCGTTCTCCTCCTAAGGCCTCTGTTTGGTACATTAATAGACGTCACATTGTGGTTAACATCAATTTTGGGATCACAACACTGGGCCTTTATCTGTTACACAACAACCCGCTGGATATTTCAGGAGTGTACAGAAACTTTATAACACAGGCAGACAGACTTATGTAACAGGAGCAACAGAAGTCTGACACGGTCAGGGGTGCAAGGCATGGCAACACATTCCTGTGCAGCTTCATGTCCCAGTGCGACCAGCGCAAGTGACAAAATATGTTGCAACACAAACCTTATGCCAGGCAGAGAGAAGGTTCACTAACAGTGTTTAACGTTGGGAATAAACACTGATAAATACATTAACTTCTTTCTTTTGCCGTTTCAGTTATCTCTGTCAGACTTCTGGGCTGAAATTGGTGCTGCTCAGTCGACCTAAAGCCCTGTTACCAAGCAGTCTGATTCAGCTTGTTTTAAATTTTAATGGTCATTTTTGTGTTTCCATTGTCAAAAGTTGTAGATGGTACTAATAGAGCCATTTGATTCTATGACATTTTTTTAGCCACCCTTTTGTTGAGGTACCTAGGTACATATTCACCGAATGCTTTCGGTATAGTATCCTTAAAACCGTACTTAAGCTATACAGACATGTATCTTAACCTCTGATTTGTTTGGCCTTTTCACCACAGACACTAATGTGAATAGGTTGTTATCTAGGTTTGATTTGAATCATCCGTCAAAAGACCCCTCAGTCGTCTGAGACTGCCTAAAGTTGAGCAGTCTGGGGGTCTGTATGTTTGTTTGTTGGAGTCGGGATGCTGTGCAGTGTAGTTAGGGGACATTTTGGTCTCCAGATTTTGCTGTGGAGTGAGCAGTCTTGACTGTCACAATACTCTTTGGTACACAGGGATGCAGACATGCAGGCAGCAGCGAGTAGGAGAGATCTTATTCTTAGAAGTGATGAATTTACAGCTGCATTATCTGGCTGACACCTGGATAAACGCACTAATTTTAGCCCGTTTAAGATGCAATGTCACGCCACCACAAAATACCGCCCATCTTCACCCAAGCAGCGCCTAAATAATGTTCCAAATAATTCTGCACTGAGTTTGAAAGAGAGACGGACGAAGTAAGAGATATAAAAAAGAAATTACCACTGTAACATTTTCACTGGCCTCCATGCTACTTTCTGCCATTTACTGACCTGTTGTCGGCGTGTCTGTGATGTCAAACGTGACTGACAATCCAGCTGGAATTTATATATACTTTAAGTGCTCGGGGATCCAATCATCATTAAAGAGTACTGCATGCAAGCGAGACAAAAAAAAAAGCAAAAACAAATGGAAATCATCATTGACACTTAAGGTGTGTTGATTAATTCACAACATCAGCTCATGCATTTTGTAACTTGCAAGAAAACAATCCTCCTTAAAAGTTGCTGGTAGCTACCATTGGTCAGTTCGAACAGCAAAATAAATTGTATTTTTCTCAGTCTACATGTGCTAACTTTTAAATAGTAAAGACCAGGAGGGAGCAAAACATCATTTCATTTTATTGTTAACTCATGTATGTAAACTCGCCACCGTAAGAACAGTGGTTACTGTCCTCCGTAGTCCAAGCTCGAGTTATCAAGTCGAGTCTCGTAACCAATCAACGGACTGTAGTGTTTCTCCACCTTTCAGTATTGGGTCAGTGTCCTGCGGCTTCATTCTGAAACATGCTATTTCTGCTTTTGAGACAATATGATTAATGCATTGGATGAACCTTTCTCATGTGTTTTTGATTAGGCATACTGGCATTGTTTTTCCTGTTGTGACAGCAACGGCGCTCTTGGCCGTCAAATCTTTATGGAAATGGCCGTTAATAGCAGCTCACACACTTACCCTCTCTGCTCTGGAATTCCCAACCTCTCACTGTCATCAAGATGAATTGGCCGACTTGAAACTGACACTGCAGAAGTGTGTGTGCGTGCGTGTGCGCGTGTGTCCGAGCCAAGTCTCCATTATGTCTGAATAGGATATCTCTCCTCTTACCTAGAATCTGCCTATTTGCAAGAATGTCAGGCAGTTGTGTGTGTCTGTGTGTCTGTGTGTCTGTGTGTCTGTGTGTCTTTGTGTCTGTGTGTCTGTGTGTCTGTGTGTCTTTGTCTGTCCTTCTCTGGCCTTTGCCACTCTTCATGTACATTCATGAATTTGAGGCATGAGCGAAAAGGTTTATCTGCGTATTATTTCCCTTTAAATCTCTGTGTGACATTTTCCAGCAGTGCTTTCCTCCTTATTACACACCTGCATGAATGAATCGGTGGAATAATTTCATGCGCGTTTGTTTATTTGCTCATTACTTTCAGTCTAATTAAAACTAGACGAATGGCAGCAGCACAACACAAAGCGACCAGTTTAATTTATCTCCAGAATAGTGTGATTGTAGGCACATTTCTGCCTTCATACAGGATGTTTGCAGTGCTCTGTTTGCCTTCATCTATTTATTATTTACCCTATTTCCTTATTTGAACCCTGTGCAAAATTCATAAATCATAATTTGTTTCACAACCTGATTTTCGTATCTCAGTAACTGGAGGAGTTCTGCCTACAGGTTACAGTACACCCGTGGAAGAGGAATGAGATTTCCTTTGACGTATACGCCATGTACATATCTGATCTCAGTCAGTGCACCCACAGCGCCAACATCCTCATTCTTGTGCAGACAGCCTTCGAGCCTCAGTGCCAGCCGATTATTAAAGCCACACCCTTTACTGATTCATAATTATAGGATATAAAAAGTGATGCTTTTGGAGATTATAGAAATATGCTCGCTGAATTATCTCATACGGTTTTATTGCATTTAGAACATAAAATTGAATTTCAGAGAATACCTGTTTATAAGAGCTCATTCTGGTTGTAGAAACACATTAAAATCGTAATGTAAAGCTGCTGGAGATGTTTCTGTACTATAACTCCTCATCTTCTTTCAAGGGTTTGTACAAGGTGCTTTAGGTGCTTGAAGTATTTAAAGTTAGCACTCAGAAATTTATTTGATGATGATAATAATTCTGTAATACCTTGAAACAGCAATATTTTCTAAGATGGTTATTGTACTTCGAAAATCTAATACCATCTAATACCAATACCATTACTTTGTTTGATGCCATATGTCACACGAGCTGCGTTGCTCGGCACTCTGTATATTTTCCTTTGACAACTCCATGTTTTACTGAATAAAAACAACCAGTTATTAAAACCAGTTACTAATAGTTCGTTATAGGCCCCGGTACTGTGTTTGTTTCCTTGATGAATCTGCACCAGTCTCTTGCAACAGAAGGTTAGCCTTAAAAATAAAAATCAGTGCTTCAAAAAGTACCTAAAAGTCCCTGAATTTGACTTGCGTCTGTCTACACTGGCCCTGTCCATCAGGTACGGGACAGAGATAACCAACAGAGAAACTAATGAAAGCATGGATATCTATCTATCTAAACTAATCACGTTTAAGTCTGTTTTTTTGGTGCATTATAAATCACCAGTAACGTCTCGACCTGACAAACCTCGTATCTGCATCACGTGCAGCTGCTTCTGTCAGTTAATTGAACACACACCTGAGTTTGTGTTGGTATTACGGACTTGCGTATTTTATTGGAGCTGCGGCCGGGCCTAAAACTGTATCACATTTCAGTCAGGGAAGAAACGTGAGATAGCAAAACATGTTCGTTATTTTATTGAACTATCTAATCTACAAAGGGAAGTCGAGGTTATAATGAAATGTATTCTCAACTATGAATCTAAGTGCCTTATTTGCATCTCCCGATTAGGGATGTGCACGTTTTGTCAAGTAGCTGACTAAACAGTGCTTCCCCCGCTAGTTGGCACCAGTTATACAGTCAAACGTTTTTTAAAATTGTTTTTATTTTATGCGACTGCGCTCACCCATTGAAAATGTTGTGCTGTAATAATGAGGCACGCTCTCAAAAGATTTATTTTCCTAAAACAGTTGTCAGTAAATGTTATTTGCTGGTGAGTTGTTGATGTTTTGTAGGATAATGTCTAATAATGCACGGTGCAAAGGGCCTCCAGTGTTCCCACAAATACTAAGTATTAAAAGGCAATAAATTCATTCATCTAATGAGGCCCTAATTTGCTTTAAAATGTCTGAAATTATTCTGTCAAATGTCTTTAAAATGACATAGCTATTACTGATTACTCTTAGATTTCACTGCAACCTTAGAAAAAACTCAAAGGCTTGCAGTTATGTATTTTTTCATACCTTTCAGGAGTTTCCCCGGGGTGTCAGGTATCTTACTGTGTCAGTGTACTGGTTCACAAATTTGCATTTCCAGGGATGACAAAGACATGGCACATCTTACTCTCCCTTTGGTTTGCTATTACTTGTTGCCTTCGTTAGTTGGCTTAATTTAGGCAAGAGGAGTGGGACCGGTTAGGGTTAGAGTATGAATGTTGGGTGCTAATTTTGGTGGGAAAGAGGTATTCAATACCAACAGGTTTTGGGATATGCATAAATATCACAACGCTGACCTTCCAATACCAGAAGGAAACTGTGAAAAAATCCTGTTTTGACATAAAGAAACAAAATGACGATTTCAGCGGTTCTACTTTTCCATATGTAGATATGATAAACCACATGTTAATTGGAGTATGCAAATCTGCATGCCAACAGGAGTGATAGTAGAAACTTTCATTTTCATTTGTCATGTAAAGAGCTTAATAGGAATATTGTCTTTTTTAGAATAAGAGCAAAAAAATGAGTATCTTGTGCATGTAAACAAACTGGTGTGTGTCATCTCGTGAGCCTTAGAGGTGTTGGTTAATTTTGGACAGAGCAAAGATATTTCCAGTCTTTATGTGAAGCTAAGCTGTTATGAGCTCTGTTTTTAAAGGACAGAGGAGCAAGTGTTGTGGCTTATCTAACTCACATCAAGAGAAACAATAAGTGTAATTTCCAAAATGCTTAACTGCCCCTAACTCAAACCAAATCACCTATGTGTCTCTTAGATGTCCAGATCCTGATATCACTTAAATAAATCGTGCTAAAACAGCAAAGATCTGGGTAGCTGAGGAATATGTGTAGATTTTCCTCCAAAAATAAAAAGCAATCACCATAAGAGATGAAGAGAAACCAACAACATCAAAGTTGTGTCACATAACTACATAATTGTGGTGTCACTGTGTGTTATTACTGCACCGCTTGAGCAGGTAATTTAGAGCAACAGAAATGGATGTTTCCTCTTTGTCTTGTCATGTGTGAAGTGTTGGCTCCGGCAGAGATTGTTTGTTTACGAGCTTGTGCTCTCGAGCGCTCGGGTGGAAATTTAGTGAAAAGAGGAAGTCCTCAAACCACCGTGGACAAATAAAATGACAGACTTAAATAGCCAGGGTTCCTTTTACAAAAATATCCTTTTTCTTTCTTTTTTATTCTCAGCGTGAGTGTCAAATGGCAAGACTGTGACCGTTCACCTAGTTCTCAAATCCTTCATCCGCCACTCTGCCTCCGTCCTGTTCTCTCTCCTCCACTCTGCTGTGGTTATCCTCCCCCTGGGCTCTAACCATCTCAGCCTTTCTCTCAGTGCACTTTAGTCCTCATGACTCATTTGCCAATCTTCATCACTCTCTTGCTGCCTCATATTTCTTTACTCTATCGCATTGCTGTTTTAACTGTCATCCTTGACAGTTAAACCGCCCCCTCCGTTCTCTTCTGACCCCTCTCTCTTTGAACGTCGTCCTATATTCTCAGCCGCCTTATTGTGAGGCATCGTTAACGCCTTTGACTCTTTTTCAGTCGTCCCTGGACTCTTATTTCTTCTTTTCTTCCCTTCATCCACCTCACTTTTCCCACTCTTTGTCTCCCCAGATGTGGCCCCCGCAGAGCAGGAGAAGCTCTTCATTCAGAAGCTACGGCAGTGCTGCGTTCTTTTTGACTTCCTGTCCGACCCGCTGAGTGACCTGAAATGGAAGGAAGTGAAGCGGGCGGCGCTGAGCGAAATGGTGGAGTACATCACCCACAACAGGAATGTCATCACAGAGCCCATCTACCCGGAGGTGGTGCACATGGTCAGTGAAACCGCGGCGGGGTGTGTGTCCGGTAAAAGCTAGGATGAGGGTGAAATGAGAATAGTGGCGGGCTGTAGCTGCGGGACGGGGCTGGAAGGCTCAGTGTGATTTGGTTTTGATGGGGCGTAAGGCAGAAGAGCTGGCTTTCTTAAGGTGTCTACCCAGTCACCCTTTCCAAAAAATTATTTCTTCAGTTAGTATAACTTCTATTGCAAGGATAAAGTAAGTCAGGGTTAGGGGTTAGGGTCATGGAATTAGAAAAAAATTATTGAAAGTTTTGGAAAAGTCATGAAATTTTTGTGATGCAATTATTACAGTAATCTTGACTGGAAAATCTTCCACTTACGGGAACATACAGCAAATTTATTTTCAAATTTTCCATCACTGAAGACCTAATGTAGCTCTAATATGTGTCAATCATGTATCTTTGTTTTTTCCATTCACTCCACACGCTCCGTCTCTCCTTTCATGTCTGCCAGCTCACTGAAATTTGGTGGGAGTACAGTTTGTATCTGATCTGCCTGAAAAATGCTGGGCAAGTGGGGCAAGAAAAAATAAAAAATCTTATTATGGGTCTGTGAAAACTCATGGCAGACCTCATTTTGAAGTTTAACAATGAAAATGTGTGTGAACCGCGTCTGTACAAATGAAAATTTTTACCAAAGAACTGGACTTCTTATCATGAGTCATCACCAGGTCGAGATTAAAGTAGTCCAATACTTTGGATTCAGTGTTGTCGCAATACTGGAGTTTCTAACTTTGATACATTACCTTGAAAAAAAAATTTCATATTCAGTGCCATTTTTCAAAACCACAGGGAAAATTCACATTGAGGACATAAAATATAAAATATTTATTAAAAGATAAACATAAAATGTCTATAACATGACAATGAAAACTTTTCTTTCTTGGTTAGTTGCAGAGAACAGCATTTTTACATCAATGAAAATAGTATTCTACAGTCGTGCACATTGTCACACATTCAAAATGCAATAAAGCGCAAATGAAAAAACTAAACTGTGCCGCAAATCAGACGAGCAAAGACAAGGCGACACTGAGACATTTGTACAAATACATATATGTAACTACATTCAGCAAACTACACGTAGTTTTGCTCTGCAAACTACACATAGACTACAAATAGATCTAACAGAATGTAAATATTTCTCTGACTTCCTGTATGTTCTTTGAAAACTGCTGGAAACTGTCCAACTTGACTGCATTTTTTTGTCCTGACCCCACTGCTGGCGCCTGATCTCGTTGCCTTTGAGGCGAGGCGCAGTTCGTCTTAAGCGAGTCTGTTCCCATCAGCCTCAGCTGCACTTTTTTTCGTGCACATTCTGCCATGCTAACACACTAATGTAAGTCGTGAACATGGAATCGTGTCCTAAACATCACACGTAAGCAGAGTCATTGAGAGCACGTAGAAGATGTTAACCTTCAGCTCCGAGGCTGTGCCAGTGTGCGCACTCACATAACTTTTATTCAACAATGTAAGCTTTTCAACGCCCAGCATCCACGCCACAATTTCTTCGGAAATTGACTTCCCTAGTGTACGTTTGTCTTTCACGGGGAAGCCTCTCCACTGGTACGGGGGCCGTGATGATGATGATGTTTCATTTTCAGCAGAAGCAGTCGGGATTAGTTTGATACTGGTGTAAAATTTACCTCGCCTTTGGTTTCAACTTAACTCCATCAGCAGAGAATCTGAGCAAAATGATCGCGATGATAGATGTTCTGCTTACTGTCTCATCACAGCCTTGATAGCGTGCAGAGGTACAAAAATAAAGCTATAAACACAGCGAGGGAAGAGTGTCTTACCAGACAACAAACTATTATCTTTTCATCATCAAAGCCAGCGGCAGCAGAATTGCTATAATCACGGTTATGCCATTTCCATTTACCATTTCTATTGTAGCGTTAGTGCACAGTCATCTTCACCGCCTGTTCTGGGGTCCAGATAATCTATCCACCTTGTAGCCTGTCTCTTCAAACAAGGCTCCCAGTGTTTTAGTAGGCCACCTGCACTGTCCCATGATCTGCCTGGCAGGGAACAGCAGCCCACAGGGGAGTCAGTTGACACTGCGAGAGACCAGAAACACAAAACACTTGAATTATTGTGGGGCAAACCCTCGGAGGCCAGTCGCAAGGACAAAGTTTAACGTCAACCTAAAAAGAAAAATAATTTTAGATTACCTAAGCTAGGGGATTTAATAGACATTTACAAACACAGCTCAAACTTAGTAAAATGCATTACAGACTCTAAAATCAGTTACGCTTTATTTTAAGATTTTCCTCACTGATTTTTTTTGTCTTTGAGCAGTGAGAAATCAGGAACTGACATCATTTGGAAAATAAATCATGTAACGTTGTAATAACACATGTTCCTAATCAGTTTTCACAATTGGCCAGGAGCTGAATAAATGAGCCGTACTCCTCATATGATACCAGCATCTATAACCGACCTTTAAGCAGACTTTATATGCCAGACTGTGTGGAGACTTGTCCCAAACGAGGCTGTGCTGCAGGCCTCGTGAACAGACGTGCTGCTGTTACTTTGACAGCACTGAATACTTAAAAAAGTTTACGAAAAAGACTTAGTTTTATTTGTCAGAAAGCCACAAAGGTTTTTAAGCATCTGTCAGCACAGTTCAGTGATATGATGTGTTGAAAATGATGCCGTGTGTGTATTGATGTGGTTTCTCTGTTGGTTTTACCGTATGTCATTACGGGAAACTTTTATTCAAGAGTGGGGAAACTTCTGACAGGAAATCCAGGTCTAGCTGTGTGTTTTTTGAACTTTGTAAAAAAAAAAAATCTTTCGTAACCTAATCTGGGTAGAGCTATTGGCATCTGTGTGGTCGCAACATGAACCTGAGGTCATCAAAACAACAAAGGGAAGTTCTCTTTAATAGGGCACTGTACAGTGGAATAAACATTGACGGTATCATTTTCACCTCCCTTCCTTTAGTTTGCGGTGAATATGTTCAGAACGTTGCCTCCATCGTCTAACCCCACTGGAGCGGAGTTTGATCCAGAGGAGGACGAGCCAACACTTGAAGCTGCGTGGCCACACCTCCAGGTTGACATTAAAATCATTGTGAAACAGTTAGAGGTTTTATTAACGGCTGTTCTCAGTATGGAGGAGCCCGTCAGCATGGCTGATGTGTGCAGATCTGAAGTTTACAAAACAGCATGTCTGTAGCAGATTTTGAATTGTGTGTTTGGTGTTGGAGTCTCAACATTGTGCAGCTCAGTGCTAAATTATGCACACTTTGCCCCCATTTTGCTTGAATTCCTTCTCAGCATTTATCCCTTTTTTTTTTCTTGTTTCTCTTGCAGCTCGTCTATGAATTTTTCCTTAGGTTTTTAGAATCGCCCGACTTTCAACCTAACATAGCAAAGAAATACATCGACCAGAAATTTGTTATGCAGGTAAGAGAAGAATATTTTTGCCTAATTCTCAGACCGTATGCAGAAAAGCTACAATTGACCCTTTGCTAAGCTCCGCCTCTTTGATGATGTCTGTCAAGATGTCTAAGCTAACATGGATCCAACAGTCAAACCGGGAAATGTCCTCAGATTTTGGAAAAAAACAGACAGTAGGTTCCACAATATGCATTAAAGGACATATTCAGGATGTGGAAAAAAAGTTAAAGATTGAAGCTAAAGCCTCCAGATTACAGTGTCAGAGAGACACCACATTGAATAGTGTCCGTGGCAGAAGACAATAAAATTAAAGAGAAATTTTGCCAATTTTCAACCAGCTATGTGTCATCGCATCAGCACCCGCACCTCCCCTGGCGGATGGACGGGGAGCTCTGGGGGGGAAGCCAAACAGTGTTCATCTGCACACACTGCAATGACACACAGCTGATTTAAATTTGGCAAAGCATCCATCTTTCCCTCCGCTGTTCCTGTAGAGCAGGGAAGGTCTTTCTTCACCGATAAAATCTTTCAAAAGTAAAGCCAGCATGTGTATTCATTTAGTGTACCTTCAGTAGCTAGCTAGCTAACTCTGCACTTTTCAGGGCTTCTGTTTTGCTTTTGAAACAAATAAGAAATGTACATCTCCCTCCAAACTCTTGAGCAAATGAGTATCCTTGCCACAGGTGCCCCAGGCACAATGTTTAACCGTCACTAGCTCAAAACCCACAAAACCAGCCTGAAAATGAAGAAAATCTGAGCTATGCATGAAGAGTCTATGTGTAACAGTCGTATAGTTGTTGGTATGAGCTGGCCAGTGCTACGCTATGATTGGCCAGTCTGTGTTCGTAGGGCGGGTCTTAGTGAAGGGTCAATTATAACACACATATTGCACGCTGAGCGTTATTATGGTAACATTTCACTTCTTTTTACATTTTAGCTCCTAGAACTATTTGACAGTGAGGATCCCAGAGAGAGAGACTTCCTCAAAACTACCCTCCACAGGATCTATGGAAAGTTCCTGGGGCTGAGAGCGTACATCAGAAAACAGATCAATAACATTTTCTATAGGTCAGTTCAGGTCTCCCACTGCTCGTCTCTTTTTGAAAACGCTTATACTGAGATAGATGGTCAATTTATGAATCATTTCTTTTGTTTGTTCATTCAAAGTCTTTGTGTTTTATTTGTTCTTATAGGTTTATCTATGAGACAGAGCATCATAATGGTATAGCTGAACTACTGGAAATACTTGGAAGGTAAGGCCCGCCACTAAAGTTACACATTTTTGTGAATGCAGTTGTGATGTCTTCATGGCTTTTATACAAATTTAACAAGACATTTAGTTGTCTTTCCTGTTAGGAAAGCATGAAAGTTTCTGTCCTAAATGTAAAAGCTTCAAAATTATCAGCTGTTGAATTCCATATAAGCTGTTTAATCATGCCAGGCACGGATGGATTACCAAACGGGCCTACCGGGCACAGGCCCAGGGGCCCGAAATGTCAGGGGCCCCTCTGACCTTTACTTGCAAAATGTAACTTAAATTTAACACATACTGACCAGGAAGAGACTCAAAATGACCAAAAGAAGGTTTCCAAAAGACAACAAAGAGATGCAGAGGAACTGCAAAGAGACACAAAATAGCTACAAAAATGGGAAAAGCAATCACAAGGGGACACAAAATAACTACAAAGCACACAAAAATACCTCAAAGAGACACACAGTGACTAAAAAGAGAGAGATGGACTACAAAAAGACACAATATTACCCCAAAGAGACACAAAACAACCACAAGAACGCCTTAAATGACTACAAAAAGATGAAGAAAAGACACAAAATTAAGTCAAAGAGACAGAAAACAACTAAACAAAGACACAAAATGACCTTAAATAGACAAAAAAAATTATCTCAAAAAGACCAAAACAACAACAAAAAAGACAGCAAACACCCACAAGGAGAGACTGACTACAAAGCAACAATAAAACCAAAAAATAAGAGACATGCAATGATCTCAGAAAGACTCAAAGTACTGTGAAAATACAAAATTGCCTAAAAGAGACACACAGAAACTAAAAAAAAAATGCAAAACAACCACAAGGAGACACAAAACGATGACAAAAGAACCAAAAAGACACAAAGTTACCTCAAAATGAATTCAGAAAGACCCAAATGGCCACAAAAAGATGCAAAACTACCTAAAAGAGACCCAAAATAACCACAATGTCCTTGACCTGCGGTTGGGCCTTTTTTGTATCTGTGCAGAGGGGCCCATTGTTTCATAATTCGTCCATGATACCAGATGTTCTGATTTTTTTGGGGTTTTTTTCCGCAGCATAATCAATGGATTTGCCTTACCACTAAAAGAAGAGCACAAGATTTTCCTGTTGAAGGTTTTATTGCCTCTGCACAAAGTCAAATCACTCAGTGTCTACCATCCACAGGTGAGTCTGTTGAATGCGTGCATGATTAGTTCTTTTGTCAAGCTGTATGTCAAGAGAGACATGGCACGCCAATTATTTACAGGTCACATATTTTGATAATGTATTTAAATATTCTTGTTCAAACCTGCTCTGAGCGTACACGCCTTCTCTTTTCACGAGAGCAGTCAGTCTTTCTGCAGGATTTGTCAAAAACTGGTGTTGCGTGTTCCAGCCAGTCTGTCCCTCAGGCATTAACCTGTCCCCCACCGCGTTACCTTTTAGTTAGCTTGTGCTTAAATTGAAATAGTTTGACAGTTTAATGATTGTTTGTTTATGTGTTTTGCAGCTGGCCTACTGCGTGGTGCAGTTTTTGGAAAAGGACAGCACTCTAACCGAGCCGGTATGTCAAACAAAAACACGCTCTTACCATTTTCATCTCTTTGCTTTACCCTGTTTGCTTGTTTGAATTGGTTTTAAAATTTGAAGTTGGTGTTGGGCTTCTTTCGGTTTGTTTGTGCAAGATTCTGAATTGCTAAATCACTTTTTTTGAATTGATGCTTTTTATCCTCCCTGATTGGTTATTCAACACTGTCATTATCTTGGTAGGTGGTAATGGCTCTACTAAAGTACTGGCCAAAGACTCACAGTCCCAAGGAAGTGATGTTCCTCAACGAGCTGGAGGAGATCCTGGACGTCATCGAGCCCTCTGAGTTTGTTAAAGTGCAGGAGCCTCTCTTCAGACAGCTGGCCAAGTGTGTGTCCAGCCCGCACTTCCAGGTAACAGACAGCTGATCACAATCTTGCTTTCATAACTGAGGGAACAAGTTATTCAGGTGGAGTGGTGGCGGCTGTGTCTGACTGAGGTGTTTTTATGTAGGTGGCAGAGAGAGCTCTGTACTACTGGAACAACGAGTACATCATGAGTCTGATCAGCGACAACGCAGCAAAGATCCTGCCAATTATGTTCCCTGCTCTGTACCGCAACTCCAAGACCCACTGGAACAAGTAAGATGCTTGAATGTTTCTCCACACAGGCTGTAATAATGTCCTGAAAGGCTTCACGTTGCATGTAACACCATTCGGACACATTACAGGGTTCACATGGTCATGGAGAACCTTGAAAAGTCATGAAATAAGTTAAAAAATCTTTGAAATATTCTGAAAAGTCCTGGAACTTTGTGTAATGAAATTTATTGTCACAGTAATCTTCAGTTGATAACTTTACATGTAATATTAAAAAAAGGCCAACTGTTAGAAACAGGAATAGGGTGCTTTATAATTTTTATACAATAGTTTTCAGAAGTGTCCTGCTGCCATGCTGGAAAAAAAAACAGATCAGTGTCAGGTTAAAACGTGAATATTTTATTTTTACGACAAAATGTTTTTCACGTTTTAACAAGATATTTTCATGTTCACATTTTAACACAACTTAAACTTTAAAAAATATAAAAAGTATCTTGTTATAACATGAAAATATCTAATTAAAATGCAAAAAAACATATGTTTTCAGCTTTTAACAGGATATTTCCACCCTGTGCCATCATACAAACATATCACATTACATTATTAATATTATTGTAATGATATTTTCATGTCATTACAAGATACCATTAATCTTGTTAAAACGTGAACAGTTTTGTGTTACATGATTATTTGTATGATGTTTGTATGATGTAATGAAATGATAATATCTTGTTAAAATGTGTGAACATTGTCATTATACACTTTTTTGCTTTATTTGTGGATGCTCAGCAGTTTTTCTAAGGGCAAAGCCGCAGGATGCTTTGGTAATAATTAACATTTGGAGTATTTTTTTTTCTTCATCAGGTATGTGGGCAGCATCATAATACCTCCATATGTAGGAGTATATGTACTGTTACGTGTATATGTACAGTATATATATGTACGAAGGAGCTGCTTCAGTCATCCATTAAGAGGACGGCATAGATTGGTTTTGACTGATGATAACCTTGAACTTACTCAAGCAAATGCGTCATTGGCATTAAAAGGATTAGACAGACAGAGAATCACTCAATGTAATGGTACCAATAAATCTTTAGTAACATCAATGTAACATCAAAACTCTCCAAAGGTCAAAATCTCCAAAAGAACAAGTCAATTTTGGAACAAACATACAGATATACCACAAATCTGACAGTGTTCCCAAACGTTAAATTCATTCCATAAACAAGTCCACAGGGAACTTAAGGAAGGAAAAAGTCTGTTTCCCAAAAAGCATTTTCAATGTCATAATGCTATCCCCCCAAACGTATCTACCCCCAAGCAATATTAAAGAAATACTTCAACCACATGTGACTATTTGTTTATAAATTATTCACTCCGTGTCACACTGAATTTTTAAATGAACTTTGTTTTTTTCATATGGTTAACAAGAATCCAAAAAATGAGAACATTTTTGATGGATTTGAGTGAAAAGGGTCAGTGTTTAAAAACAGCAAAACAGTTTCAAAACATCTGAGTGCAAACTCTCACACAACTTCTGCAGTATAATCCAAGTCTCCCTTATCCAGTTGTATCATCAGTACTTCCCACACAGACATCCCTTTTCAACTGGGAAGTGAACTGTAAGTGAGACTCTTCATAACCAGACTTCATTGACAAAAACAGCAATTTCACTTCACTGACCAGCTGCTCCGCTGCTCTCTCAATCTGTAGTTTTTTGTGCTTTTGTGTGACTTTGGTGTTAAAAAAGGTAATTCGGATTCAGTGAAGTCACAACATTAAACAAACTAACTGCCGATCGAGGCAGTGGTGGATCAGCAGTTCCTGTACTGAGTGAGGTTAAATTACTGATTTTGTCTGTGGAGTCTGGCTTTGAAGAGAGAGCATATATAAGTTTTATTCCCCTGTTGGAAGGGGCTGAATGTTTGGGGAAGCACTGAGCATACGACTGGATAAATGAAACTGAGATAATACTAGACGAGTTGTGTGAGTTTGTAAACAAATGTTTTGAGGCAGTTTTGCTGCAAATGAATGTAAGTGCTTAAAAGTCAGTTTTTGGATTCTTCGTTCACCATGGAGGTATGGGACAAAAGGTTTTCTTCATCAACTCAGTCAATATATAAATGGTTATTTTTTGGGGGGTGAAGTATTCCTTTGAATAGTTATAATCAAGGATGTACAGTGACATTGCCCATTCATCAGTGAATTTATACAGCAACCATATAATTTCAGTATGTCTAAAAAATCCTAGATGCTATGGATAAAATAATACTGAGGGCCAATAGATTAAATCAATTAGTGTTATTCAAAAAACACTGACAAGCATATTTTTTTAAAAAAGTGAACCATATGAATTGAGCTTTGCGAAACAGGAAAAACTAATTAATGATATTTTGTTAATGGATGATTGAGGGTGCTTCTATGTGTGTGCATACTTTACATAAGAAAGTGTTGTGATGCTGCCCACGCAGCTGATGAAGGTCGGTCAGACAGAAACGTAATTAAATAAATATTTTAGCAGTAAGCGAGACAGTGTGGGTGTTCTCTTTTTTTCTTTCTAAAGTGCACAACACAAAATAAAGAAGTGCTTTACCATCACATTATTAAATAAGGGCCGGGCAATATTCTGATATTGTGGTGTGAGGCTAAATATTGTCTAAGACTTTGGATATTTTAAGTTTTCTCTTTTTCTGTTTTTTAAGGCATCATTAACGTAAAGTGATGTAACTTTCTGAACTTGTTGTATCATTATTTACCTTTACCCACTTAGTCATTATATCCACACTGTTTAAAATTCTTTATTGAAAATCTCATTGTGTAAATATTTTTGTTTTAGTACCAGTCGTTAATCCTATAATGTTCTTGCGATATCAGTATTGAGGTATTTTGTCAGAAATGGATTTTCTCCATATCACCCAGTCTAAACTTTAACATTTCTTGTATTCTATATGTTTAATAGGAAACAATAAGTCAAGTAATATTTTAGCAGATGAATACAAAAGTAATTTGCAACCTTTTTTATAATCTACTGTGTGAATAAGTAATTTTTTCACCCTGAACTCAAGCTGCTTTTCATTAAAAATAAGATAAAATATGATTAAAAGTGTCACAACAAACCATAAGTGTATTATTTTGTAATACATTTTTTATTAAGAAGTTTGCAGATGAGTACTTTTTAAACCTCATTGTCAATCAGTGATATTCATTTCGGTTTATCGTCTGAGGACAAAAGCAGTCTTTTCGATAATGTTGCTGGTTCTTGTAGAGATACAACTCTTAACTGACTTCTGCTTGTGTGTGTCTTGCGTGTGTGTGTTCGCAGGACCATCCACGGCCTCATCTACAACGCTCTGAAGCTTTTCATGGAGATGAATCAGAAGCTATTTGACGATTGCACACAGCAGTTCAGGGCTGAGAAAAACAAGTAGGCACCAAAGAATCTTCTCCCACTCAATTAAGCGTTTTTCTTTTCTTTTCTTTTCTTTTTTTCTCGTGACAATGACGTCTGAGTGACACATAATTGCAATCAGCCTTAACACTGCAGCTAAATGAGTGTTGGATATCACATTCATCAGCAGTGCGGAGCAGATTAAAGACGTGAGGTTTGGTGCTTTTGTTCAACAGAGAGAAGGCGAAATCAAAAGAACGTGAAGAGGCCTGGATCAAGATCGAGAACCTCGCCAAGTCGAATCCACAGGTGAGCAGCGTGTTCAATCATCTAACCTCACCTGTTTGTCCCCTTCTACCACAGTGTGTGTGTATGCGTGTGTATGTGTGTGTGTAGAGCTAATCTTTATGAACTAATTGTCTTGTGTTTTCTGTAAGCCAGTTTCGTTGTTGACTTGTTCCCCTTCCATCTTACCCTGTCAAGGACTCCCATTTGTTCGTACTGTTATTTTGTAGTTCATGTTTTCCAAACTACACAGCCTGTGAAGATGGAAAGAGCTTGATGAGTGTCGTGATCTATGAATGTGATTAGTTGTGGTGAATGGTTGAATCAGACAGCTCTAAAAGGCTCTCTAAAAATTATTTGATTAATTTAAGAGAAGCTATATACTCAAATTTCTGCCACCGAAAACAGATTTTAGTATTTCATTGTATAACAATATCACTTCAGTGTTTCACATTTTAAATCAAAAGAGTCCAACATTTTGGGGAATACAATGATATACTTCCATGCTAAGAGTTAAGAAAAGATTGATATCACCTTTATGTTTCTATGATACATGTGAGGCTACAGCCAGCAGCTGGTTAGCTCAGCTTGGCTTAAAACAAAGAATGGAAACGGGGGCAACTGCTAGCCCGGCTCCATCCAGAGGTAACATAATCCTATTATATTCGAATTCTTGGCCGGGTGCAATAAATTCCTTGAGTCTTGTTGTCACTGTGATTTTGCAAGGCATAGGCCGCTCATTGAAAGTCACAAATTTGAATCATCAGTTGTAGACCCTCAGTTGAGCAGTTAAGTTTTATTGGTTTTTGTTTTTTTTTTTTTTTTTTGCTAGTCAGTGTGTCATGTAGTGTAGTTTTGGGGACATTCTGGTCCCCAGATTTTGCTGCCGAGTGAACACTCCTGGTTTTGACTCTACTCTTTGGTACAGAGAGCTGTGGGCAGGCAGCTGGCAATATGGAGGAGGAGAGAAGAGAGACCTTCTGCTTAGAAATAGTGAATTTACAGTTCATACGATACAATAACTGTTGTTAGCGTTACCTTGGTTACTATATTACATAAATGCGGCTGTCACACTGAAGTCCTGCGGTGCCCATTAAAACTTCAATTTTTGTACAGAAAATAAATGAATATTTGTATCAAACAACCAAATCTGGTTCGAATGTCACAATTCTGAGTTGCATACTGCCCTAGCTGGTCAACCAGTGGAGACATCAGCGGCTTTTCTCTTTACCCACTTTTGTACATCCATTTCTTGCCTCTTCTTAAAGCCTGGATACACCAATCCAACATCAAAGAAATGGTCGCGACAAAGCCAGCTGTTGCTTCACCTTACAACATCTGCGTCTCAGCCAAATAGTTGGAACACCACAAAGACCACAGCCTAAGGCCAGCTAGTGCATCTGCGTCTGCATGAGAGGAAAACACTCCATACCAGCAGGCAACGGTAGTCTGTATTTGTAGTTCCGACTTGCTGAGTCAGCTTATGCACAGCCGACACATGTTGACTAATGCCAACAGTGCGGGACACACAGCAAAAACTATGGCGACAGATGCTCACTGATTGACAAGCTGTCTGCTTGGTGTGTCAGGGCCCTTGGATGTGAGCAGAGGCAAGGAAGAAAGACATCTGTCCATTGGAGCCGTCATTTTAAAGTGACATCAGTTAAATATATGTGGCACAGCTGTATCATCACGAGCGCCGAAAAAGGCTGCCACAAACCTGTGCATCCATGCATACAGCTCCTCCGGCAAGTCTCCTTGTCTTTGCTCCTCTCTCCTTGACATGGATTCTGAGAATTGAGAGAGGGCGCAGTGAGATCGAGTTCCCGGGTCACAGGCAGGATGAAGGTGGAGAGAGGAGAGGAGAGGAGAGGAGAGGAGAGGAGAGGAGACACAGAACTGACAAATGAGAAAAGCCCCATGCCACCTCACTCAGCCAAGAATTAGTGCGGCACCTAAATCCCTCTGTAAAACAGCTATTGTTGTGTCTACACTTTGGTTTTTGTGTGGATTGAACACACACTATATCATGTTTTAATTAGTAAGCGTTGCAGGTGCTGGTGTACATTTTTTGTTATTTTTGGAGAGACTTTTGAATGCTGTTCCCAGTCTTTGTATTAGGCTAAGTTTAACCACCTGTGTGATCCAGCCACACACACACGGGAGTGGTATCTATCTTCTCATATCGAGCTTCCACCGGAAAGCAAGTAGTTTCCCAAAATGTTGAACTGTTCCTTTAAATGTTCAAACATAAAATTCAATCTAAACATATCGATTTGACATTAAAGATGTAGTTTGGCGTCTTTTTTTTTCTTAAATCTATTATAGCGTCTCAAGCAACTGGTGCTCTTTTGACACAGTTGCTTTTTCATAATCAACACTTGATGTTTTTTTATAAATCAGTAATGAGAATGTTTTCCATCCATTTGATTTTACACCTTAAACCTGAAGCATTATAACTGATAACAGCAGTGGACCAGAGCTGCTCATTTTCATCAGTTCAGAGCCTCTTGATTCATTCTTCTTTGCATGCGACTGAAAGTCTTTTCTCCATCCTTTTGTGTTTTTGTTTTTGTTTCCCTTTCTTTTCAACATAGTTCTTTATGTATGTTGATTCCTCTGACCTCAATAGTCCTGTAGCAATGGAGACGGATGTCCCTTTGATAGAAGATGTTCAGAGGTTAAAAAAGACAGTTGAGGAGGGCGCGACTCAGGTAAACCTGACTTACTCTCTGTCTCTATTCATCTTTCCTCTTTCCATACATTAGTAGGCTTGTGTGTTCCCAAAGCTAGCAGTCTTCTAATGAAGCTACTTGCACTGCAGTAATTATCATTGTATACTTTGTTCATAAATTATAGTCTTTGCTGGTAATGGTTTTGTTCCTTAGTCAACCTTTTAGCAAAAAAAAAAACAAACAAATGCAGAAACCAATCTGGCAATGGACTAAACACTGGAATCAAGAGCTTTCCTTTTTGTGTGTCTGCTTCCCCCATGCATGTTGTCTTAGTAGTAAGGAGCCCCAAAGTGGTCAATATTAGATAGATAAATAAGTAGTTATGGAATGAATAATCACAATAATAGATTGTGTAAAATATATAGGAGTAATTCAGTAATGTGTAGTCAGCTTATATGATGAATTTCAAATATAATTGAATCAAGAATATAAGTGAAATTATGAAAGTAATAAAAAATAAAATGTGACATAAAAAAAGGGCCCTTCTATAATAAAATATAAAATAGAATAATAAAATAAAATTGCTTTGTTTTTTTATTGGTGGAAATGTATTTGTCACAATTTATGTCATGTGTCATAATGTTATATTAATTTCCTATTGAACACTTTGAGGCTCCACAGATGTCCTATGTTGTGTATTTTATTTGGAGTTGTTATAATATTTTTGTCCAGGTACGACTGACTCAGGCCTTGTCTACACGTATATACGGATACTTTTATAAACCGATATTTTCCTCTACGCTTTGGCCTCTTGTCCACGTGCAAACAGAGTTTTAGGTCACTAAAACAGATTTTTGAAATGTGTCTGGTGCAGATTTTCCAAAATTCCAAATTCTGTTTATCTGTTTGGACACTCAAAACAGCATTTAAGGAACAATGACATTATTTCATGCATGCACTTCAGTTGTTTCCTCATGTAATGAGAATACGTTGGAAACAGCAACAATCTATTGGTTAGCTAACATTTTGTTAGCACTGCTTGGTCTTGTGCCTATTTTACGTTTAAACTTAGTATTGCTGCACCATTTCACGGACAAAACCCAATGGCATTTGCTCCATCTCAGCGTCCGCGGTTTTAAAGTCCACCAAAAGCGCGATGCCTTTGGATCAGGTCCGGTCGAAGCAGTGGCTGGTGGGAGACTTTCCAGAGTGCTATTGTTGTCAGTGAAGAATGCAAGAAGACTTCTGCATGTCCAGAGTATCACTCGCATGTCAGGCATTTGGAAATGTTTCTGCCTTCAAGTGCGGACAGAGATATTTAAAGCGGAGGTTGTGTAGACAGAATTATGTTTTAAAACAGAGATGAAAAGTATCCATATTCAAAAATATCTGTATACGTGCAGACTGGGCCTCCGTCTGCCGTGTTTTAACTCAGTTATTCTTGTTTTTCCTCCGTAAATTAGATCTTGACGTATGTAACTGAATTGTGCTCAAGCTTTTGTGCTTCGTCTCAAAGATATGATCAGAACATTTTGACGTGTTGACAGGATGAGAAACGTTATAATTAACTTTCTCCTCTCGTCTCCGCTCAATCTCGGCAGTTGCAGCATGACCAGCGGAAAGAGCGGCCTATGGTGCGACGCAAATCTGAGTTGCCTCAGGATATCTACACCACAAAAGCCTTGGAGTCCCACCGCAGAGCTGAAGACATGTTGACCACCCAAGATGGACTCTAGGTCCCGCCACCTGCCGGCTCTTTGTTCAACTGCCCCTTTTACCCTCGACAGCCATGGACATCCTCTTCGCCCAGGCACCAGAATTACACTGGCGGTCCACATCGGGCTCTCCATCCCTCCTCCCACTATCAGTTTACCCAGAATCCTCAGTTGTCCTTCATTCCTGCTGCCCCAGTGCAGAAGCCCTGCATCCTCCTCCCTCCGATTTCTGCTTTCTCAGGTTTTTTTCTTTATTTGGAGAGGAGCGTGTGTCTTTTAGCCCTCGCCACATACATTGTGTTCTCCGATTATCTTCCCCATCGGTTCCTCATCCTTTCTCTTTCCATCCCCTTGTGCACTCACTGTAAATGTGGAACCTGGGAGTACGGATGCCACAACGCTGGTTCCTTCATTCCTTCTTGCAAACACAATGGATCGGACACGGAAAACTTCGGAACTCGCTGTCTGAGGATCGTTTCTTGGTCTCTGCTTGGTTTTCTTTTCTGTCAAAGGGAACAAAAACAGAACCCTTAAGTCAGATCAAGACAAGACTTTCCTGTCATCCGTTGTGAGTTTTCTTTTTTTTTTTCTTTTTGTCATTGTTACGGACATCTTGTCAGTGCCAAGACTGTTGTGTTCTTTATGTTTGTTTCATGTTTTTATCTGTGACTTAAACAGGGACATCTGCCTTTGTTTTTGGTCACTGGTGTTTGAAAGATTTTTTTTGTTTGTTTGTTTAATTAAGCACACCAGACCAAACTGAGGCTCGTCCTTAGCCTTGCAATGTCCAGGAAAGGTGGCGAGGAAAGAGGAAGTTGTCCCGTGGACATCTGACACTTTCCATTTTATTGTTTTGTGCCATATGCCGCTCTTTTATATGCTTGCTTCCTTACGTTCATGGGCAATATTTGAAAACCAGACCGCAGTGATGACTGGACAGTTCAAACAATGGTACTTTCTGTTTTGGGCTTCAGCAGATGACGATGAACCGGAGTGTAAGCTGTTCGTATTTGCTACCTAAGTTGCGGTGGCAGCATCAGGGCTTGGATGTAGCAGAAGAGCGGTCGGTTACATTTAATGGCGGCATACTGAAGAAAAAGCAGACAGTGTGGCTGTGAGGTGTTCAAGGTGAGCGGTGGGTTTTATAAACTGTCAAACCAGTAGGGATCTTCGTAAAGGATTTCTAATTATTAGAGATTAGTTTGTGTTGAATGGGAGAGGAGGCACAGATCTGTACTGACTCAACACCCTAAAAACTCCATTCACTGATGGTCGTATCTAAGTTTGGACCTTTTGCTCATTGTTTGTTTATTTGGAGAGCATCTAGGTCTGTTGATACTGTGTGCTATAAAGATTCTATTGTCCTCAAATAAAAAAAAAAAAGTAGAAATTAATTTATTATCAAACCTCAGTAGCTGTTGGAGGTTTTATTGATAACATTTTTATGACTAAAAAAAACATCCACAGAGCTTTCAGAGAGGTGTGGAATAAAAGTCCCCCCCCCATTTATGATTATATATTAATTTTTTTTAAAATTGTTGAGTCCAATAAATGTGTTGTTTCCCTCAATGTGAGTTGTCTGACATTTGGTTACTGCTTCTAACAAGGCTTGTGAGCCAATAGTTTAACGGCGTAGGATCACGTGGTATCTCGTGGTTGTCCGCTGGGACGACAGCACACAGTCAGTTATATCCGTTTCAAACCACCACAACACGCAGTAACTTGGATCAGTTCTCCAGGATTTTGCGGTCGCAACAAATAACACAAATTCTGCCAGTCCTGTGATCTGTGCGACCTTGCAATTTTGTAGGATTGCGGCAAATTGACCCAAAATTTGACTCTTTAATACTGGTAAAATCTCAGTTCTTTAGAGAGCTGCGTGTAGTATGACAGTTCACTGAGCCCCCTCACGAAAAGCTGTCGGGAAATCAGGCATTTTCAAACTGCAGCAATTGAAAAAAAGAGCCCACAAAATCCTGGAGGGACTGCTAAATCTGTAGCTACATGTTGCAAACTGAATTCATTACTTTACCATCAAAGAGTCATCACTTGACATGACTGAGTCTGTCTGTCCACTCGAGCATGAAATATGCAGGTTGTGCAACTAACTGGCAACTGTTTGTTTTTTGAGCAACAGCAGTAAGTTGATCTTAATGCGATGGAAAGGGAGTGCGACATCTAGTGGCCAATGTTATCAATAGCACCTTTAACACTTGGTGAGAGCTACCAAAACAAATGACGTCCTTAAAATGTAAAGGTGTGGCATATTTGTTTTGCTACCGTTCTTTCGGTTGTCTGGTTTGCGGGTTATAAATGTATCCTCCTCAGTGAGGAAGCTGTTGGAAAATATCTTCCAGTCAGTACCATTGTTTAAACTGAGGGGGTCTGCTAGATTTCTTCATATTTGACGTGTTGTATTTCTTTGTCTTGTCTCTGGAGGTTAAGTAGCGTGGATGTCAGGTTTTGGATTTTTTTTGTTCTGGCCATTCAGGATGCCCAAACGCTGAGACAGACTGGTATCAAATGGCCACAAAAATGCCAGATGCTGAAAATAAACTGACATTGTGACTTGGCTTGTTAACTGTATTAATACTGTATTTGCTTGAATGCAAAAAGATGTAAATTAAAACTACCATGTTAAACATGTACCTTTTACCCTGGAGGAATGCCATTCACCAAACTGATTTCTGTTGTCGAGGTCATTGCATTTATGAAACAGTCCTGCTTGCTGGGAAAGATGTTTTATGGATTTTATTAGTTTGAGTCAAGAGATATTTGAGGTTTATTTTAGTGCTGAAAAACAAGTCGTCCGTGATAACAAGAGATGATTTAAAAATGATTTGGTGGCTTGTTCTCTTTCTGCAGGAGCTTTGCAGATCTTTTAATTTTAACATATTATTTCCAAAACATGATAACTTAAAGTGTCCTTTTGTATGTGACCTGTACTATATGATTCATTTAATATTGTATATATGATTTACCTTGTTTCATGTAGTGTTATATATCTAGATTAATTTTGTACAAATTGTCCCTCTGTACAGAATAAAACATCAATAGCAAGTGAAAGAAGTCAATTTGGCACATACCGTCTTATTTCTCCTGGTTTTGGATGTACTTTCAGCGACACACAGATCTAGAAAATGTTCTTATTTTTATGATTCAAATCTGCAAAGGTTCCTCCCTCCTCTATATAACTGACAAATGTTCATGCCCGTTGTGTGCTCCTATCACTGTCTTTAGTGGTGTACAACTATATAGGATGAATAAAGAGATTATTTGAATATATATTTTCAACCATGCATCCATTTTGGCTTTACTTGACTTGAAGGGCACATATTCAAATGACTATTTGGAGACATTTCAGCAGTGTTTGTTTATTTGGGGTATGGATACCCCTAATGGTACTTTTGAGTACAGCCGGGGGTACAGCAATTGTTTTTAATACTATTATTTTTAAGAATTTTAATTTAAAAAAATATCATTCACGCATTATTATGGCCCGAGGACCAAGGGTGCGAGGACCCTATGGAAACTGAAGGAATTCTTCTTTTTTTTTTTAACAAATGAGACCCATTTTTGAGGGCCTTAACATACTTACAAAGTCACCAAACTTTACACAGACGTCACGACTGGCGAAAAGTTTGATATTTTACGGGTTACTTGTATGGGCTCAAGAGCGCCACCTAACAGACTTCAACAAAGGAGCTCCTCTGGCCCGTTTCATGTAGACATACAAAAATTTGGTGGTGTATGAAGCATCACAAGACAAACAAAAAATTGGTACAGTGGCACAGTGGCAGCCATACTCTAAACCCAACAGGAAGTCCCCCATTTCAAATTGAAAAATAATTTGTTGCCTTTTTTTTGCTGTTTTTCAGATCCAACTTCTACAGCTTTTGCTGGATTGACTTCAAAATTTGTAAATCCTGTCTTCCGGTGGGGACGAACCTAGTTTGTGACCCATTTGAGTTTTCGTTTAACAGTCCCAGCGGACCATTTAACCTACAGCTATGAAACTTTGGAGGTATGTGTAACACCCAAAAACCTACAAAAAAGCCTCTTGGGGCCATGCCCTAAACTAAACCCAACAGGAAGCCCACACATTTTCATTTAATTTTATTTTAATTTTTAGGCAAATTTATGGCAAGTTTGTCCAGCGGGAGCTCCCGTACTTCATTGTTTACATTCTCTCTGTAAGCGCATCAGTAGCAGAAAGCAGGAGAATATACCGGATGCTGATGCTGTCAGTCAAGAGTTGTTTTCACGGTAAGCCACATTGAAATCCGTACTGTTAAGTTAATAAACAATGGCTCCGTCATTTTGTACACGGACAAGACGATCTATGGTGCCAGAGTGACATGAGGAGAGGACTTCTGCCGTGCCGACTTCATCTCTATTTAGTGATTATTCGGACCCTCTCGGCTGCGGTATGTTTAAAAAGCCTGTGCTGTACACCTGGAAAAACCCTGTAGCAAACTTCAGATTATGAGACTATAAGGTTAAAATGGGCTATCAACCTTTCTATTTTAATGGGTGGTGCTCCGAGGTTTTAAAACTCTCATTTTCAATGTAAATTTATTGTTCCTGATAGCTTAAGTTGAGTCCCATTACTCCACTTTACCTTTATACCAATTCATGTTTCTGAGTCATAATTTTGCATTATGAGTTATAGTTACGTATTTTGATATTGATTTATGAATTAATTGCTAATTAATTAATAAATCCCCTATTTAAACTGCTACATCCTCTTCTGAATTAATTTTAAAACATAAAATAAAAGTATATACTATAAAGCGAGTCAAAGAAAAAGAGCTTATAAGGAGTGTTTGTGATTGTTTCAGAGTGTACGGGCTTAAGAATTGGCCTTAAACTCATGGACAAGTCCTGGAAATTTATTGGTAAAAATGCATATGAGCCCTGATACTAAGCAGAACAGATTAAATATGAAACAAGATTCTGTTACTAGCTATTTCTCACCTCAAATGGTTTCAGAAACATATTTTAGCACACTGTTTAGCTGTAGTTGGTCTTTTTTTTTTTTTTAAGTACTTGATTGCGGTTTTCAGCAGGATGATCTGCAAAAACAAACAAAAACTAATAACATCAAGATAGTTTGGAAGATGCAAATGGTTTGTGTTTTTGTGTGTGTAAAACACCACAAGACAGCAGTCATTATAATACTGAATATCTGTAGTCAGCTCAAACCCAAAGAACAGTGACAGACAGAGATAATCAGGAGAAAAACAGTAATTCATACTCATTCATTGTTGTGCGCAGTGTTGCCCTTTCTCAGAGAGACACGGCCGCATCAGTGTGGAGGTGCGAGGGCCCTTTTATTGCTGCTTGCACCTTTAATTTCCATTTATAATTACACTAAAAGTTCAATTATTACAAAAAAATGTAAGTTTAATAAACCACATTTCATATCCTAAGTGAAACAGTAGCTCTTGTTGCTCACTAAATTGAAAATGCAATGTAACTGGCTGTATCAGTGTTATGGCATGATGACAAAAAAATGGTTTGCCAGAAATTTAGAGATAAATTCTCAACCCAACTCAACTTTATTTACATAACCCTTTTCATACAACTTTGTAGCCCAAGGTGCTTCACATAGCAAAATCAAAATAACAGACGCAATTTAAAGGATAGTGTGAACAACTTCACATTAAAACTAAAAAAATACAATAAAACAATAAAATACTTCTATAGAATGAGAAGAAAATAATTAAAATATAATAATAATAAAAATAACAGCAGGAATAAAAAAAGGTTAAATAAAACTGATTAAAACTTGAAAATGAGACTAATGTTATTTCAATTTAAAAACTTCTAAACATCTGAAATGAAGCAGTTATTTTTGTTGTTTGTTTGTTTGTTTGTTTATTTTAGTTTCAAGTTTGTTTTTTGATGGCACACAGCTGTATTGTACCTGTTTATAATAGCTTTTTTCTTACCGAAAATGTGAATGAACCTATTCAGAGTCAGTTTGTCCACAGAAACTTTACAGTACATCATGGCAATCTCACATACTTATTACATTATATTCCATTTCTGACAAATATCCTCCTAAATCCCACAGTCTGGACCTAAAATTGTACTATCTTGTAATAGTATCATACAGTAGATGAAAAACCTTTCCACACATAAAAACGCATACACATGTACAAACAATAATAGCAACAAAAGCGAGAGGAAAGCATGTTTATATAAACTGGACTGATTTAAAATTTGACATAATTACAAATTTTCAGTTTCAACCCGTATGTCATCTGTTGTTCATCCATCCATCCATTATTTTTAACATGGCATATTCTCTCAATACCACAGTAATACTGATTTTACATGAGGAAAATGTGCAATCCACCATAACAAGAGGCGTGTTATGTTACCGACTACAATGAGGGCAATCTTAATTCAGTTAAATGCAATCAACAGAAGTAATGTCTCTGTAGGAAACAGACGCTTTGGCAGTGGGCTGCTTTGAACACGAGAGGGAGCCAGATACCTGGAAAAGAACACTGAGGAGCTGTAGTCTTTATCAAAATGCAGAGAATCAGCAATAACACTTGATGCACTTATCCAACAGGTCTCAATTATCTAAGACTGCATTTAGCAACACAAATAGTCATGTCCCAGCCAAAGCATTAATTTATTCAATGATCAGTCCGTCATAACAACAATGAACTGTCAGTCACACGACAGCAACTTAAATCTTTCAGTGAGATCATTTTGATCATTATGAAAGAGTATTAGGTACGGAAGCCCTAAAAGGACGTTTGTCTATACATTTAAGTTTCTCAGTTTTTGTTTATTGTTGTTTTTCGTTAAAATTACAGAACATATTTCCAGTTGCTTGTCTGAGATCCCGACTTATTTATGCCATTATCTTGAGATTTTAATGCTCGTTTTCTTGTGATACCGACTTATTTTCTCGTTATCTCGGGAAAACTAAGCCTGTTTTGTCAGGATAACGACATGATTTTCTGGTGATTAAGAAAACAAAACACCAGGTCACTGTGATAAGCAAGGGGAGGACAAGCCATGCCATCCCCCTCGCTAATGGGGTAAATTAAGTATGTTTTTGCTTGTTTTGTGCTTTTACCAGCCTGATGTTATCACGATATAATCCATTTGTTAAATTTCATTAATTAGGTGACCAATAAAAAGTAAACTCCTGCACACTCTAAACATTTGCAAACAGGATAAGTCTTCAACTTCTTAAATCAATTCAATAGAGTTCCAAAAAATTAAAATAGATGCTTTATCGTTCTTTGCAATGAGCAGATAACCGCTGAGAAAGTAATGTAAGTTTGCAAAGCTCCTTCATGGGTAGAGCTGAGGGTTTTTCTCAGACAAAAGGATAAACTTTTTTTTTATTACAACACGTGCTTTATGGATTACTTCCTGTTTCAGTAATGAGAGTGTTTTTGTTTTTGATGTTGGCCTTGTATTTGTGTAACAGTTGGCTGTAGTAGCTTATCTCCCGGTGCGGAGAGAGTATTAAATCTTGATGTTACACAAGGTGAAGGTGAAGCCGTGAGTCACAAAGGATTGGTGAGCCGAAGGCCAATTGTAAACAAGAGTATTTGTTTTTCGGAAGGGGGTAAATTAAGGGAAACAAGACATTTGTTGTTTCGCCGAGACATTTCCGAAAAAATCTGATGCCCTGTCCTAAGCTGACACTGCTGATGGAAATAACTCTGGGACACGCAGTCAGCCTGAAGTACCAATGTTGTAAACTCACGTCTCCTGTACTGCATTAAAGGAGGGTGAGGAGGAGGGCTGACTGTACTTTGATGGTATTTGAACATTAACAGTCCTGTTAGATGTTCAGACATGCAGCCCAGTGATGGTCAGCATCAATTGTCTGCCAATAATCATGAATCAACAGCAATTAATATCTTTTTCCCTGAGCTGTGATGTCTGAAGAGTTAATACGATCACATGATCTGTATCTCGACACAACAGTTTTTTTTTTTTTTTTAGCTCTGCTTTTCATTCCAGCACAGCTGCAGGCCCTGAGAGAAACTCAATGTGCCCACTTCTCAGAGTGTTTAAACCGCCAGCAGTGGTTTGTCAGTCTGTAATCACGTGAAATATTCCTGATACATAGCCTAAATATATTCAGATAATGAATGAACAAAAGCTAACTAATTCTTATGTCCCACAAAGGACTGAAAATTCTTATTTAGTTTGATCTACACACATGATCACACTGACTTAAACAGATTTAAGCTTTTAAATTAGTGTGTGACCGAATCATTATTATCATTGCTATCTGCAAGTGCAATTTATATCTGACTTTTTGAGGAATTAATCCTATGTACGGTGGCCCCAAGAGCTCATCTAGCAAATGAAGAAACATTCCCACCAATTTACACAACATGCACTCCACTGATTCATTTGTAATGCATCTGAATTTGTAAATATAACCTGTATGTTTTTTTTGTTGTTGTTCTTTTTAAAACATTTCTATCAATTTTGTATTATTTTGTATCTTGAATCTTTGATCAATTGCACAATATTAGTTTTTTATCTTTTCCTTTTTAATGTGTTTATTATTATATGAATATTGCTATTTAATAGGGGAGGTATTTTCATAAGTCATTTTTGGCGTCTAACCTTCCTGCGCAATGTTCACAATTTTTGGATTCTTACTGTCTTTTCTATACATATGTATATGCAAAAAACAAAGAAAGAAAGAACAGAAAAGAAAAGAAAAAAGAAATTTAGTAAACACTAAAACATGAAAACAATTTGATGACAAACATACAGCATTTAGAAAAAGTGATGCAAGAAGCTCCTAACCAAAACTGAAACTGTTTCCAGGGGACACTAAAAAGTGATGCACACAGCTGGGGCATTGTTCCTGGCATATGAAGTTATTGAAGTCAGCTATCCATCAGTGGTGTTGGAATCACATAAGATGTAAGTGTTTTTTGGTCTATTGTAACTTTTTGCTCCCACGGTTCAAACAGCATTGCAGCCTGCAGATATCCTGTTAACCTAGCATTAGCCTGTTGCTTATCATTACAACAAGCATGTCTCAGTCATGTGCATCATTTTTTTGTGTCCCCTGAAAACAGTTTCTGATGTGTTTTGAGCCACTTGCTTTTTCTGAATGCTGCATGTGTAGTCAAATTGTAAAAGACGTTTCTTTATTTGCTTGTGTTTAGTGCATTAGTAAATGTCAATAACAATGTGCGTTTAGATTGGTTATCTATATGTGTTGCTTTCACTATGCAATTTGGTCGGCCACCAGGTAAAAACTCCTGAAAATGAAAATGCGAAAATGAAGGTTTGATTTACGGCACAAATTAAGTGCGTCAAAAACTGTGCCACTAAAACAGGAAGAGAGTAGTGCTTTTGTTTTCCCAGGTATCGTTAGCTATCTGTAGTTATCAAATAATGACAATGTAAGTTCTTGGCAATAACTATCCTCAGGAGTAGTAATGGCTGATGGTGGAACAACCAAAGTATTTGTGGAAAATAAAAAATGGAAAGCAATCCTGTTATCTCTGTGACTGGCACACCAACAAAAAAAACAAGACATGGAAACTCTACAGGGAAAAAAATAGTTCAAAAGTGTGTTTCCACTTTAAAGAAATACTTCACCCATCAAATAATCATTTGTATATCAATCACTCACCCTGTGTTATGTTGAATTTGTGAAAAGGGTTGAGCCTCCACCAACAAAGAATCCAAAAAACTGAGAAAATAATTGATGAACTGAAGTCGTAGAGGACTGCATTTGACAACAGCAAAACTATATCAAAACATCCGTCTAGAAACTCTCACACAACTCGTGCAGTATAACTCAAGTCTCTTTTATCCAGCCGTTTGCTCATTACTTAACAAAATCATGCATTTTAATGATAACTTTAAGGCACACTACTCGTCTGTGCCTAAGACTGTTTAAATGTTACAATTTTAGCAAAAATGCATGTCCTACTGAACATGACTGGATAAATGAGACTTGGATTGTACCTAACGAGTTGTGAGAGTTTAAGGAGTGAAGTAGTTTTGCTGTTAAACACAGGACACATAACTTCAGTTCATCAAGGATTTTTTTGGAGTCTTCGTGCTGTAAAGGCATGCAAGAGAAAAAAAGCTCCACCAATTCAAGGTGAGTTATCAATCAAGTGATCATTTAGGGTGTGAAGTATTCCTTTAAAAAGAGAATATTTGCAACTGCATTCAACGTGTCAAAACATGAAAGTGTCTGTTTTATGAAGTTTGTCTGTTCTGACAGTTACATTGCTAACATGACATTATTAATATGTATTTCGCTCAGATAACTGCCAGTGTGACTGTTGGGTTTCTGGTGTGACGCCAAAAATGTTTTATGACTCCTGGAATGACTCCAATCTTAAAGCCAATCTAAAATTTGAAAAATGTATTTAAACATATTTCTATTTAGTACAAAAAGGGCTTGAAATACAGGGGGCCAACAAAAAAACATGAAAAGAGGAAAAAAAAACCTTGAAATTTGATGTACGTGTGATGTGAGAAATCCAGGCGATAGCGAAATTAATTCTTACTGATCCAGGTCAGAGCTGCTCTCCCAAATCCCACAGCATCTCCTGGCTTGTGTATCGCAGTGTATTGTTGCCAAGCTGTCCTCACATGCCCTACCTGACTCAGGTGGCTCCGAGCCAAGACTGACAGACTGCTGGAAGGGAAACCTGCCACCATCTGGAACATCACAGGCTGCCAGCAACAGCCAGCTCATAGATAAAATGTTACATCGCCTTGCTATCCATCGATCGATCAATCAATCTATTTTTACTCAGAACGATCATTTATTTTCTAATTACAAATCCTGATTAACCTTGTTTCACCTGCGTACCTGAGTGTTATTTTTTCAAACGAGCACTGCAGCCTAGAAACCCAGTTTGCCTGCATCTTAAGCTGCGGCCTGACTGACAGCCGTTAGGTGTGAGTCTTTCTTAATTGCTGCATACACATTTGAGAGGATCTAGAGGATTGTGCAACAGTTAGAGGTACAGTATGTGTTAAATTCCTCTGCGTTTACTATGAGGTTAGTACACTGCAGGACACAGGTGTGTTGTGTAAAAGGGAAGCTTGTGGTGGAGAAAAAAAAGGTCCATGTAAATTCATCAAATTGCATATATATGGATTTAATTTAACCTTATTTCAAAGGACACACCGTAAAATAAAGTTTCTGTTTCTGGATTTGACTTTGAGACAACATGGCCACGTGTAATGTGCCCCAGATTGCTCATGCACCAAAAAAAGACTCAATGTAAATTATATTTAGAATCTCATCTCAAGGTTACAAATGTCAACTGAAGCAGAAGCTATATTGTTTCCGTTGTGCTCTTTAATTTTAATGTCTGTAGACCATCAACTAAATGCACGGCAGGGCCAGAAAAGCCAGAAAACAAGCTTTGAAACAATTATATGTTATGATAGAGGATGGTTTGGAGCTGACAAAGATCTTTAACATTTAAATTGCAGCTTTTGGCTATATTTTTGGGAGTGCTTTTATTGCCATCTTTTTCCTCAAGAAAGTGAGCTAAAAAACATGAGACTGAAAGAAAAACGTATCTTGTCATGAAGACTAATTCATGTCTTCATGACAAGATACGTTTTTCTTTCAGTTACCTCTACATGTCTTTATTTTTGAATAATATGTAATAGTGTACCAAGGACAAGGTTTTGTTTCAACATAACGAGGGGACACATACTACGTGAAACACTATTGAGGGTCATCTACCAGTAAATTCTGAGCTTCAAACAATAATTTCCTGCATTCTGGAAAATTGTGTGCACCCATGTGTGCCTTTTCTGTGGGCCTCTACATTTATAGCATTTTCAGCATCAACTCTAAAATTAAATTAAAATTGGTTTAATAAATCGGATGAAGGACTGAACTTTTTATCAAAAATAGTGGTACCCCAGCACCCCTCAAAGGTACGAAATGGTTTAGTCCGCCTCGTGATAGGATTCGTCTCCGAACGCAGCTTAAGCCGAGTAATGCTCGTTATGCTGCTGGAGCACCAACGTACGCTATCATGTCTTCCTCCGAAAAAAAAGAAAGAAAAAAACGTACTTTATTAAAAACATAAAAAAGGTGCATGAAAGAGACATGGATCAAGAGAGGAAGAGGGGGGAGGGGCACAGAGACTGCATCGGGCCCAGTATTTGGCCCTACGCTCCTGGCCATAACACACATGAGATGCCAATCATTGTTTTGGGTCAAATGTAATTTTCTTTGTCAACTTCTCATAAA
This sequence comes from Plectropomus leopardus, assembly GCF_026936395.1. Taxonomy (NCBI): domain Eukaryota; kingdom Metazoa; phylum Chordata; class Actinopteri; order Perciformes; family Serranidae; genus Plectropomus; species Plectropomus leopardus. Next base: position 15,629,921 of record NC_142189.1, on the reverse strand, counting down.
AAAGTCTGGTATCTTTAATTGAATGCAGTCAGCAACTTAAATTGAGTAAACTGCCAAATATGTAAAATATGCACCCTAACTGGCACTGGACAGGCTTATGAAGGAATCTGACATGCTCTTTCTTTAGTTTTCCTGACAGCTCTTCACTTTCATCAGACATGCAGGATTTTGAAAAAATATTCATCCTGTCTGTCTAAAGTGTTCCTGTGTTTGCCTCACTGATGTATGCAGGATGTTCTTGACTTTAAGTGAAATTTTAATGTTACAAATAAGCTTTTATGGAAAAGCTGTAACATTAGGAGCATGAAACATGCACCATCTGTCTCTAGAGTTATCCGCTGCAGAAATCATGATTTCTGTCCACGTAAAATTAAAAAATAATCCACTCATAACGCGTGCTGTGACGCATTACTCACCTCAGACGCCTTCACGAGAGGCAGCCGGGCGTTTTGAGGTTTCTAGGTTGAAGTCCTGCCTTGATCCTACAGGGGGAGGTGTTACTCTGCAGGGACTGGACCACGAGCCTGCGCTGGAGAGAAGATGAGAGATGGAGGAGAGGGCGACTGAGGTGAGTGTCGGGGTGGCAGCCGCAGCCTAAAGCCTCACCACAGCCCCAGCAGGGTAATCTAATCGGCTGTTTCACCTCTCTCTCTCACACACACACACACTTTCTGGGGATGGAGAAGAGCTGTGATGTGTCTCATCTCATTATCTTCAATCAGGTATGTAGAGGTTTGAAAACAACTGATAAACACAGTCATTTTTCCCCGTCAGGAAGACATTGTTTAGTGTATTTAGTCAGTGGGTTGATTTTAATCTGTGCTTGTCTTGTGGGTGATACTGCCCATCATATGAGGGACTCTGTCTACTTCAGATGATGTTCATATGCTGCTGTTTTCATAATGAAACATCTCCCCTTGCTTGTAAACCACTTTACAGCAAAGTCAGTTAATTAATTAATGCACTGTACTCTGCACACTGCACACATGCAACACTGAGGGCCATGTTAAGGAGGTGTTAGGAGGCAAGAACTTCCTCATGATTTTCAGGCAGCATGATTGATAGCTGACAGGGTTCTCCTAGATGAATGGTCTTTCAATCACAATGCACAGGGGAGCAATTTAGTAAAAGTGGAGAGAGACTGGTGAAGGTTAAAGCTATGGTGCGTCAAATTCAAGGTTCAGCCAACCATCAGACTGGAATAGACACTGGGAAATTTGTCAGAACATTAAGTGAGGCCGTAACCTGGACTGGGACAGGGTCAGAGGTCAAAGAGTGAAGAGAGGCAATCTTTGAGCTATGAGTGTTTGTTATCAGGTCATCAAACCGCAATACTTATATTGATATCTATCTCAATCTGGAAAATCATACATATGTCAGTATCAGCGTACAAGCTATGCACAACAGAAACTGGCCGAGTGACGTAGTTTGTCCACCAGAGATAACTGACAAGTTTATTTTTCAACCATCAGTCCTTTGTAGCACAAATGAAAACTGTCACAAATGACAGAAATTCTTAATATTAATTAATGTCATGTTTTTATGTAAGAATCAAACAAACAACAGAATAACAGCTCCCAGATGTTGATGTTGGTAGGCATTATCAGCCTAAAAAAACAGTAGTGGTCTAGATGAGGTTGAAAGCTCCAGAAAAGCCAAAACTTGAGACAAGTTTGAGTCAGCCTACTGCCTCTGAGATGCAAATCTAGGAAATATTTCACAGAGACTTTGCACAGCCATCAGTTGATATTGTTTACAGTAGACCGGTGATACTCAACTTATTCATGAGATAACTCCACATGTCTTCATTGTTTAGTAATGAATAAACTAGTGAACTGTCCGCTGTCATTTTGGCTCTCTATTGTTGGCCAAAATCTGGCCTGCAACAGGGTGTCAAGTGGCCCACCCACTATTTTCTAATTCACAATGAAAATAACTTGATTCTCTTTGGGGATTTTAATTGTACTTTGAATGTAAATAAGGTGCCAGCGTGCATTAAAAAAAGCATCACCACTAGAGTTTTTTTTTGTGCTGTTGTTAAACATGGTACCCAATCAATCAATGAATAATGTGTTCAGAGTTTTCTATGAAAGCATGACAGAAAAACTTTTTTTTACTATTCGGAGGTAACACTGCATAACTAATTGTTTTACAAATGGTTATTCTGATTTATTCTAAAAGTATTCTTTTAAGGTTTGTTTCTTAACATGCTCCTGGCCTCCTGTAATTTTGTAAAAGCAAAGCAAGTTAAGTATCCCTGCAGTCAACATTTTGACTTGTCACAGTAGGAAATGCAGTCGTCTCATATAGCTTACTACAATAAGCAGTGTTGGAAGACGCAGGCTATTCAGAAAAACTATAAGTAAAAGCACAAAAGTAAAAGTATTTACCATATCACTGCATTATAATTTTAATTGCATTAATGTGCTCACTACTTAAAAGTTGCAGCTGGTAGATTCAAACTACTTTATATAGTACAGGGTACCCTAATTTATAATAATCGAAATACATAGAAATTTGATAGATGATTTATAATTTACTGTAACAACATAAATCCACAAAAAACAAATAAATGTAGTGATTAAAAAGTAACATTTGTCCCCAGAATGTAAAGGCGTAAAAAGTAGCATACAATGGAAATACTAAAATAAAGTAGGCCTTACAAGTAGGCCCAGCTCAAAGTTGTATTAAAATAGGCTTCAGGCGAGCTTGATTATTATGTAATTTTTGTTGAATCTGTTAATAGACAGATGTTTATTCAACTTTTTTTTTGTATGCCATTGATTTATTTGCTGTGAATTTGTGTGCCATGTTATAATGTTTATGCTGCTTTTTAAACAATTTGTTCAGTGTATTTGAGTTCCTTTTAAAGCACTTTATAAATAAAATGCATTATTATTATTATTATTATTATTGTTATTGTTATTGTTATTGATGTTGTTGTTGTTGTTGTTGTAGACGCCCCATAACGACTGAATATCAGAAAGACTTCTTTATGATGACAGCACACATCCTCCTACAGTATGGCCAATTTTAGGTTATTTTAGCTGGTTCTACCTGATAAACTTATAACTCTTTCACTACTTTCAACATGGCGTCATATTAAACGCTTTTGCGTTGCTAGGTTACTGCTGCGCTGACGTCACAGCCAAGCACACCTGTCAAACGCCGGAATACGCGGCTTCAGGGCGAGTTTGTGGGCAAAATATTCGTGTTGGCTTGCTTTCCTTACTCTGTAACACGAATTCATTTTGTCGGGATTCCTCACATCAGCTTGCGGTCTCATCTGCAACTTTTTTTGGCCGAGTTTTGGACTTTCTTTCCGGCTGGGGGCAGTTTGAAATCACGGAGCAGAGCGTCTTCCCGGTAAGTTAGCTTGAACATGCTAAGTTTTTGCTGCTCTTGCTAACGTGCGTGTTATGAGTGCAGTCTTGTCAAAGTCCGTGTGAGCTGTTTTGCTTGTTTGTTTGCTTTGGTTTTTAATTGTGATTTATGCTGGCTAATTTCCTGCAGTGGCGGAGCTTGTTTTTCTGTTGCTTGATGTTTTGACACACATGATGCTTTCATGCTGCTGATCGGTGTTGACATGTGAATAGGCTTTTCTGGCCTTCATTGGTTATGGGCACATTTCCTCCCCACGGTTGTTCCTGTTGATTTGGGGTTTTTCTGGAGGAGGGTAATATTACATTGCCCTAAAGTATGTAAATATGCCTGTTGTCTTGCTCATTTCCTGGCTGCATGGGTAACTCTGCATATCATCTTATATACAAACTTCAGCTGAGAGAGCTATTTCAGTTAAAACAGTGGGTTTATGGTCGGCTTGCTTGAAACTTCCAAAAAGTTTTGTCATGTCAGAAGACCCTGTTCTGTGGTTTATGCTGCTGCTGCACTTGGCTGCACTCATGCCAATCTGAACTTAATAATCATCACTCCCAAATGTTTGCTTCACTGAGCTTGATGTGGGCTGGTGGGGTCAGATACCAAATATCATCTGGTATATACTTTGTATTTATGTGATCAATCTGTAATCTGTCAGTATACAAATTTGACCTTCAGGGTAAAAGAGCAGATCAACTACAGGAACAAGGGAAATGTCATGAAGGAGTGTGGCTGTTTAAAAGAACAGTGTGTAAGATTTAGCAGCGTTTAGCAGTGAGGACTGCAGATCACAATCAACTGAAACTTCTCCTAGTCAGAGTTCCTGCAGTGTTCATTGTACAGGAGGTTTTTTTTATCGGAAGTCGAATTATCTGCAGACGTGTCTTATCTCCAAAACAAATGAACCAAGCGATTAAAACCAGTAAAAACACTGAATAAAGCAGTTTCATGTTATAAATTAGTGTTTCTCCTATGCTTTTTTCCAGCATGTTGCAAATGTGCCACTGGCCCAACACCTGACAGTGTGCGCTCACCTATTTTCTAATCATTAATTCATTTAATGTGTGATGACCTTATTTCTGATCAGGAAGTTCAGAAAGTTTTATGTGTAAGTTGAATCATCCGCAGAGGTCTCAGCCTTTTCCAAAAGAAAAGATTTAAACACATAGAAAGACTGGATAAAGTTGTTTCACGTTACTAATCAGTTTTTCTTCAACTCTGGCATGTCGGAGACAGGCTTCTAGTCTAGCACTTATTAATGTTTGCTCCCTGCTTTTCTCTGATAACTTCTGATCCAGATGTTCAGGAGGTTATTACCAGGAGGCGAATTATCCACAGAGGTCTCCTCCTCTTCAAAACAAATGGATCTGGTGATTTAAACCACTAAAAGCACTGAATAAAGCAGTTTTAAAGTTAAAAAAAAAAATCAGTTTTTCTGATGCTCTTGTTGCAGAGGGGCTGCTAAAAGAGTTACTGAGGTCTTTTGGAGCAAACAAACAGATGCTGTTATTGTTTTATTGTCTATAATAGTGTTTTGCAGTATAAAATCAGTGCGTGGTGCAGTTGTCTCTCTGTTCAGCTTAAAGCAAGATTGGCCAGACTGCTGCATATCTGCCCAAAGTTTGTGTGAAGTGCTTGAGTCAAGTCTCCAAACTGCGTACGCTAAAAGAATGTTGTCCCTGGCTGGTAATGTTATGTCCGGTCCCTCCCACACATAATTTGAAGAATATCAGCTTTTGCCATCATACAGGAGATTTAGAGTCCCACAGGCTTGATTGAACAGGTAGATATAGGCTCATTCCAATGTAAAGTAAACAAAATGTATCTTATTTTCAGGTGATTATACACCAAAGAAGGCAAACTTATTATATTTCAAATTCTGCACACTGGACTTTTAAGTGGTCATCAGACGAGGTGTGTCAGAATCTCCTTAACTGATCAGTTTCCTTAAGGCAATCCTGCAGTATATTGACAGTTTTTTTTCTAGTTAATGGAGTGCTTGTGCCTCTGAAAGATATCTGGATTATCCAAGGATGCTTGTTTGTACAGGCAGTGTTTCAGGGCTGTAATTCCCTATTTAACATTGTGGAGGACCATTTTAAAGCACGATCTTCTGCAACCCAACCTCCCAGGAAGGGTTTGCGGGGAATTTCCCCCAGGAAGAGTTTTTAGACACCTTTGGGCTGAACTGACCACTTTAGAGCATTTTGAAACATAAATCTTAGATGAGGGGTTCTCAATGTTTTAATGGGAAATAGCGTATGACTGAGGGCTGCACAAGAAAAGTGCACTCACTATGACTTTTTTATTTCCATTAGTAATAAAAGTGGCAGTTTGTTAAGTTTATTTGTGATTATGTTTGCTAATGCCTTTTGTAGCATTGCAACTTTTTTCTGTATATTTTTTTAGCAATATATTTAGTGGGACATTTTGAACATGTTAGAATTTTGGGGGATGTGTCCCCATCAATGTATATGATAATTTCTGCTGGGCAGTATACATTTATGGATGCCACCACAGTTTTAGGTAAAGATTCTTTGTCCTCGAAACTAGGTCTGGTTGTTTTTAAGTTTAAAGACATGGAGGACTTTTAATTGTATTTACTTTTTTCAAGAGCATCTCATTACATGCTTAGGTATTCAGATACAACATAACTGGAGTCCATCTTTGTAGAAAAATGTCCATTTTCATTTGCAGTTTTGCTGACATGTGCTACATTATATAGACTTGTTTCAGTTTTGAGTCCATTGGATTCTTTTTGGCAAAATTGTTTCCCTCCAGTTTACAGTTATGATGTTTCTAACACTCAGTAGAGTATATGAGTGGATAAATTTATGCTTTTTATTTTAGTGTCATGCCACCTAGTGGCCCATCCCTCATTGGATCATATGACACCTTTGAAACAAGATGCACAATAGTCCACAGTACAGGTTTCATTACATGAAGACAGCTTACAGTATTGTTGGCAAAAAACCCCAAAACATAATTACAGCTGAACAGATACAAAGTTTTACAAAGAAAAGAAGAGAAAAAATAAATAAATAAATAAAATAAACAAAAAATCAATAAAGTATTCATAATAATAATAGCATATGTAGCATTTACCTCTGATCTTTTCCTGTTACATTTTCTGGAGGTACTCACCGTATAAACAACTTAAGATCCTCTGGGATGGCAATTTTTTAAATTATCTTTCCTGTTATATCTTACCAATATCCCTGTAAACGTGGACAGTCAGAAGACATGTTGATGATCTCCGGTCATTCCTCCAACAGAGTGGAGGTGCAAAATCTTTATAAAGACGTGTTAAAGTTACCTGAGAAATGTCATTTTTGTCTTACAGTCATATTCCTTCCATAGATTACAGTTGATACCTTTCTGATAATTCATACACATGTCCCCTCTAAGTCCTGTCCTCAATTGTTTTTAGTCAAAACAATGGTTTTCTTCGGTTTTATCATAGTGACATAATGAAACAAGCAGATCTGCAAGAAATGTACTATGTAATGACCTCTTAACATCAAACAAACAAGGCTTAGTATTGCTAAATCCTCAGTAAACTTTTGTTTTGCATTTTGCTCGGTGGGTTCATGCACCAGCAGCAACCAGGACATTGAACGCTCAAATCAGAGCAGAACAAATTAGAACAAATTAGAAACACATTTCTAGATTTTGTGGTGTTTACAAGCAGCTTGAATGTCATTTTTAATATCTTTGATTTTGTGCACAAGAGGCATTGGGGAGACTGCGGCAAAGTAAACCTCAACAAAAACAGAAAAACAGAGTGGATGGCTGTTTGGGGTCGTGAATCTCAGAGCAAAGAGCATTCAAGAGTAATCCCGCTAATCATCGTTGGGCTTGTAAGTTCACCTGTGGTCAAAGGGGAACCACAGTATTTATTACTTGAAAGTACACTTTGATAGTAGCAATTTAAAATTTTTCCAGCACCAACAAAAGACTAATTTTGTGTGAAAACTCCTTTTTGTAGCTCGTACGTATTCTTCAGAGGACAATTTGTGATTGATATAAGCTGCAGATTGTAGTATTAGTTTAAAAAAAAACAACTTTTATTATTTTCAATATGTTAAGCACATAACATAGATAGTGTCAGAGAGACGGAAAAAATCATTGATACAGTCAAGATGTCCATCTTTACTGGAGAGTAGTAATAGCGTCTCTGTGATGGGTCTTATAGATTTGTTTTTTTTTTTCAAATTTTGATTGATGTGTTCTCAATAAGTGTGTGAGTCTCTCCATGTTAAATATCTCTTCAACCGTGTCCAGCAAGTTTTCCAGAGTAGGGGGTTCCTCCTGGTGCCATCTGCTGATGATGTCTTCTTAGTTGCTGCTATTAGAGTTTTAACCAGATACCGGTCTTTATGTTGGATGCTGTTCCTTGTAAAGTTACCTAAAAAAGTACATCAAACGTCTCCGGTATTTTATAACCTAACATCAGCTTCAAGTAGTATCAGTATTTTTAAACAGCGTGGTCTTTATATTTCTTGCTGACACGCATGTTGGAAGTTGTAGAAATTGAAAAAATTGACTGTGGAACTGATTGTAATGATCATTTTACCACTATTTATGACTTTTTATCTAATTGACTAGGTAAAGGATATTGACACACTGTCTTTTCACTGATGAACACTTTTGAACCCACTCTACCTCTGAACTTTCACACTGAATGAAAGAGTTCGGCCAAAAGTGTTGTTTACAGCATTTTTAGTGCTCTGTGTGATCTGGGGCCAAAATCCCAGGAGGCGCCAACCCTCTGCATTCACTGTGGTTTAGATAATGTCTTCTTGTGACAATATTTAGATAACTGTGTTTGTCCTTAACATAGTATATGTAACCTATTGCAGAATATTTTAGTTACCATGCTGTAAAGTGGGATGCAGTAATTGTGGTTTTACTTATCATATACATGTCCTTATATGGAAACATTCATGTATTACGTATCTGCAGAACTCATTTTGATCATTTTATTTTTATTTTATGTGACTTGTTTGAATCTTACTTCACTGGCCTCCTATTAAATTTTGTGCTTATTTTAAAATACTGGTGCCTGTATGGCCTTACGCCACGTCTTCTTCACCCTTATTTACCAAATTGGGCTCTTAGATCATCAGAGCTAAAGTTACTGGACATCCCTTGAATCCACTACTGAATCCGCTGTCTGTCTTTTATAATACTTTTATTATGCAGTTTGTTGTAAATATTAAGCACTTTTAATTTTGTATCTTTATAAGGTGCCTTACAAACAAAAGCACTTACTTACTTTTTTATTAAAATTGCCCGTAGAGTAAATGATCTGAATTGATTTTGGTGTAATTCACTGATAAAGGAATATTAGAAGAAAAGATTTTCTTGAAACCAGACCTGAAACAATCTATGAGTTTTAAAAAGAAAATACATTTGGGATTTTTTTTTTTAAATTGACAATAAATCAATGTGTTGAATAAGAATGCCAAACATTCAGTAGTCATGACAAATTTTAGAACTGGCTGTTTTTTATTTTCTTACAATAAAGTGAAATGAACATCATTGAATTTTAGATTGTTAATTGATGTAAACAATTTCAAGACAATATTTCAAGACATAACCTCGACCTTTACCTCTCTGTATTATTTGTTTGTATCTTAAGGTACAGTACTGTATATACATTTGAAATTTAGGGAAAAGGGAATCGGGTCTTATTATTTATATGCTATTTCTCTTGAAGCTTTGAGACTTAAAATATATATATTTTTTTTCAAATAGAAATCATGACCTGTCTGTTAACACTTCAGATAAATTTAGCACAGATGGAGAAAATATTCAACATACTGACAACTATCTGGCATGCAGTCCTCCCCCGTAGAAGCTGTTTTTCTGACAGGTCCTTCTTTATTGCATTCATGTCTCCCGCTGATCTCCCCATATGGTTCCTATGTTTGAGTTACTGCGTGTTCTGTTCGCGGCCCCTCACATATATCCCCTCAATCGCTTGAGCGTCTTAGATGAAACCGAATGTTAAAGGAAAGCATGTTTGAACACTTCTGACGGCCACCAATTCAAAAACTGTTGAAATCTGTAATCATATGGAAGCTTGTAAACTTTACAAGCATCCGAACATCTGAAGGAGTGCCATGTTGATATATACTGCTTTATGAGTATCGCTTGAATGTGGGAGGATAATGACTTTAGCTTTAATTATCACTTAATAAGAAGGCAAGATGTTCACACTTATAACTCGGTAATAACCACGTTTGTTGAATTATATACATCCAAATCCTGCATGGCGTGACATACTGATGATTTAAGTTTGGGTGTGAAAGTCGAACTGAATGCCCGAGTTGTTGAACTATTTAGATGCCCTCGCATAACCTGCAGTTTTTCCTGAAGTATGAGGATGTGGGTTAATTTGTGTCCTTTTATTAGGTGCAAAAGAGTACCATTTTGTTTTATGAGCCAAATATCCTGGAGATTTGAATCAGATTTGAAGCAGCTAATGATGTGAAGGATGGAAAGTTCACTCCTCACCAACTGTCTTCTTTAGTCTTGTGTATAGTTATTAAATGTTTATATCCCTCTTTGAAGAAAACTTTTCAGACGGCACACATTCTTTACTATAATTGTTAGAGCGTTGGTAATAAACGCCCATATCCATAACAACAGAGAATGTACTGTATATCTGCAGTGTTTATATGCTGAAGTCTTGCGCCAACACAAGAACATACAGAAAGCTATTATGGCTACTTAAGTGTGACTGAAAGTTTACATTCAAATCAGAACAGACTGCATACAACAAACACGTGTCTTGGGTGGTATAGAGGCAAGAATTCATGACAGCATTCCCTCTGCAGCGTGACATGTAGGACTCTGTGTTTTATATTCATGTCAAAGTAACAAGCTCTGCTGGCAGTAACCTCCTAATAAAATTCAGCATATTTGTTGACAGCTGTTGAATATGGCGCCATGAGCAAATCCCTGGATACGCTCACTGTGTCTCCAGGTGTATCCATTTAATGTCCACACCATCATCTGCTGTCCAGCCAGGTTCTGATTTGGTATGCTGTTATAGGCTGTTATAGGCCAAAAATGACCAAACAGACATGATATTAGATGTGTCACAAAGGAATACTTCATCTCCAAATTTACTATTTGTATATCAGTTACTCACCCCCTGATATGTTGACTTTATGAAAACTTTGTTTTTCTCACATGCCTCCATGGTGAACAAATAATCTAAACATGAAAAGATTCTTGATAAATTGAGGTAAACTGGGACTGATTTTAACAAGAGCAGAACATATGTTTACAAACTCACACAACTCATGTCGAATAATCCCAAATCTCATTCATCCAGTTGTATCATTTCTCTCCAAACAGACAATTCCTCCAACCGGGAACTGAATTAAAAGTGAGACTAACATATGCTCTATTTAAAGTCAGCTGTGGGTTTACCATTGCCTTGATTGGTTGTTTTTGTGATTATGTGACTTTGCTTAATCTGACTAACTCAATAAAACACTGAAGTTTAACCTTTAGTTTGGTTCCCTGTAGAAAAGGGCTGCCTGTTTGGGAAGTACAGAGCATATGACTGGATAAATGAGATTTGGATTATACAACGTAAGTTGTGTAAGAGTTTGTAAACGGATGTTTTCCATGTAACTTGGCTGTTAAGGGCTGTCGCCTCTGACCTCACTTCATCGAAAATGCTCTCCATTTCTTTGATTCTTCATTTACATGTGAAAGAAAAACAAACTTTCAACATAAAATTGGGTAATTAATCCATACACAAATGGTTATTTGAGGTGAAAAGTATCCTTTAATCAATTGCACCTGTTTGCATTGTCTAATTTGCGCTTACTTTTGTGACACAAGGATGTTTAATGAATCAGATGTGTTTTTAGATACTTTAATATTTACATGTATTGGAACAAAGACTGTGCTAGTGTGGAGGATTAGCTCAGATTTGTAATTTCCAACTCATTTAACGTGGTGCAATTCAGAACTTTGTTTTATTCAAGTTTTTTTTTTTTTTAAATTTTGCATCAGTGTTTATAAATCTAAATCTGATCACCAGTCTCATATCAAAAAAAAAAAAAGCTGCTGCTGATTTATAAGTGACTGTCACCAGATATGGTATAGTGAAAGTCTTCATTTTCCCAGACATGCAAGGCTATCTGTAAATGCTGGAAGATGTGCGGTGCTTCAGAATTCAAATTAAGTTCACAGCAGCGAAGCTGCCTCTCAGTGCAATGGAGCAATCACCAGAACAGCAGGGGTATTGAACAGACATTCACTCTAATTATAAATCAACCTCTAGCTGCTCAGCCTGCTCACATTGCTCTCTCTCTGTCTGTCTCCATCTCTCTCTCTCTGTCTCTCACTCACCCTCTCTGTATCATTCGCTTTCTCTGCATCGGTCTCTCACTCTGTCTCTCTGTATATCTCTCTCTGTCTCTGCGTTTGTGTCTGTCTCTCTCTCCCTCTCTCTCTCTCTCTCTCTCTCACTCCCTTCCTCTCTCTCTTTCTCTCTCGCCCACGTCTGGCCGCAGCCAAATACTTTTGGTTCATCCAAGGTAAACCTGCACTGGGTAAACAATCACCTCCATAGGGGATGCAATTTAGACCAGGATTCTAAAAGGTTCTTTGGAACAAACCGGTGTGCTCCTGTCTAAAGATGGACGCTTTATGAAACATTTATTTGCCATTAATAACCTTTAAGGTAAAATTACAGCTGACTGTGTACATCAAAAATACTTTTATCTCAGTCCATAAAGTATGAAAATGTAATGATAACATGCTCATAACATAGGAGAAAGCATTACAGACAAAGCTGGAGAGACACTTTGGCAAACTGGATTGGTAAGACCCCATACTTACCCCCCTTAGTAGAATTTGATAACGACTAATCAACAGCGATAAGAATTAATTTGAAATTTTATCTATCAAAGATGATTCCGAAATATTAGCAATGTTTAGTGTTTTATTACTTCTAGCTATCAGAAATGTAGTGTATTTTGATTTTTTTTCGATGACTAGCATTAGCAAACAAAGTATTATTTAAACACTATATAAAAATTATTTTATGACAAAGCACAGATCATGGGGTGTAGGATAACAGTGCGGTGGCAACATTGGGAAATGAAGCTGGAAAAGTGAAGCTTTATACAGTTATACTGAAAGTGTTTTATATGTCTAGGCCTCTAAATCTTTATATGTTTCAAAGGCTGTGCAGTGCTGCCAGAGAATCTGTAATATGCTGCTGTGAGCTTGAGGATAAAACTCATTTGGTATTGACTCGTGTAGGCAAAGTTTTTTTTTATTTCTAAATGAAGATTAATAGATTCATTGATAGTTGATGTTTTCAATTATCAATTAAGAAAAGTGCCTATAATTTGCAACCTTAACCCGTAGGGCAAGAAAGTGTAAAGTATCTTCCAGAGATGGTTGCAGAGTGAGTGGATTCCTCGGCTGTAAGGTTCAGCTCTGCAGAGTTGCTTCATCAGCTCAAGTTGTTCTTTTTCAGCCTCAGCTGAAATGTTTTTAAAGTGGGATCGTGCCAATTTGGAGGAGACTATTTTAATGAACCTTTGGCTGCTGGTGGTCACACTCTGTATTTCTGTATTTATACTGCTCTATGCTTGAGTTTGGAGTTGTGTTTGTTTGGCACTAATGAGTCACTTACATTACCATGTTAATATAATATAGTAATCGTATACTCAAGGTGCAGCCGAGGCTTACTGGAATTTGGTTGTTAGTTACGATTGTTGTAGTTACGATTGTTAGAGGGGACGTGTACTGTTCTGCTGGATGAAAGCTCAGGGCGTCTGACCAAATGAGCGACATTGCAGTGGTTACATCCATGCTACTAGCTTTTTAAAACACGCACTGAACATTTTGGGTCATAGAATAATCCCTGCTGGTCTGAACATTACTCCGTATAATGGAGTTAAGATAGCAAGTACTTATAGAGCTTTACCATTCATTTTATCTTCTGCAGTTGTGACGGTATTAAAAGGGCACTATGTGGCGTGATTCCCACTAATGCACTGTGACGCCCTGTCCTCTGACCTGAAGGTGCAGATCCGTAACCAGGCCACCATCCTCGTTACCTCAGTGGCTGTGCCTGTCATGGCTGATGCCAATGTCTAATGAAATCTGCATGTTGAGTAAATCTGTCCTTAATTACACACATCAGCTGTGCAGTGTAGCGCCAGGCTCTTATTTGAAGGGAATGCTGGCCCTAAAAACATCCTAATTAATATCTACATGCCACTGTGCATTGCAGTCACTTATTTTGATTCTTAGACGGAGAGTTGTGTGTGTGTTTTTTTTATTGTGTATCAATGAGCAGCTATGCTTTGCTACAGTCAAACTAATAAGATATGCTTTCCACAAAAACAGTTATGAAAGTTTTCATCCCCTTTTAAGGCAAATAATATCAGGAATTATGGCAACAGAAGGAGTCCTTCACGAGTCATCAATGACACACAGTTACATCGTAGTTAGAAAAATCACATTAGCCAATGATACAGCTAAGCCCGAGAGTCTGCGTAACCCAAGATGACTCTGAGCTAGAAGTGTAGTAAACAAGCTTGGCTAAACAATCAAGTCAAAACCAAAGCACTGACACCAAAACAACCACACTGACTGGTTGTCAGAAGTGTGACATTTTTAACGCAACATACAAGGAAATCCTAAAGCGAATACCGGCTTGTGTGTGTGTCTGGTGTAACCTTCCCCTTTGCCTCTCCAGTTGTCCAAACCACACCCTGAGGTGAAATGAGTCCAGAGGAGTGTGGGGGGCCCTGCATTGTGGTGGCTGAGCTTAGGAAGGATTTAAACACTACTACTTAGCGGCTCTTAACCTCACCGACCCTTTTGGGACTAATACAAATCCTGTTGTGCTAGAGAATTACATTAAGCTCTTGCTTTGAACCTAGGCCCCAGTGAGCACATGGACTGCAGCATTTATGGTAGATTTGTCAGCTCTTAGCTCACTAACTTGGTAAGATATGAGCTGTGAGTTTTGGTATGATTACTAGACCACTCCCTGATTCTGCGTGGGCTACTGGGACTTTTTTTTTCTTTTTTTTCCTAAGTTCTAATACAGCTTTTCAAGTCTGTCAGTAGCCACATGGTAACTGAAGAGAAGCCAAATTTGACAAGTGCAAAAATAATTTGTGCACATTAGTGGCTGTGTCTCATTATCTTGCACGCAGTCTCAGCACTTAACCTCAATTTCTTTCTATAAACATCCTGTTGTCACCTACTCTAGTTGTGACTGAAATTCAAGTGGAAGACCGTTGTAGTTTTTCTTTCTGTTTCCCTCAGCAATGATCTGCATTTGGTGATTAGGTTTCTGTCCCACCACCTACGGATTGGCAAGATGGTAGGGTTATAAAAATCACCATGACAGCAAATAAGTGTTTGGTTTCCTCTGATTCCCAATGGTTTCATTTTATTTTTAGGGTTCTTGTAGATCCTTTCCAATGTCTGAAAAGGCATTGAATCATTCATCTAATAATAATGCCTTAATTGCCATTATATTGACATAATGATAAAATATATCTTTACATCTTAAAAATGCTCAGACATGGGAAGTAAGATTTTATGAACTGTTTTTTCTGCATTGTAAAATCTCAAAGTAATTGGTAACATCTATGTTTTTTTTTAAAGATTTTATTAAATACCTTTTCTTAAACTCTCCAAGATGGGAATCTAAGCAGTGGAATCTCACATGCAGATTCTGAAACACAAAATCACCAAGAAAACCTTCCAGAAATGGCAGATATTTCCCACATATGTTGATGAACCAAATAGAAACTTTTATCATAATATCATATGGTCATTGTCTTTATGTGCTCTGCTTTGAAAGGGTTGTTTTTTAACATTGGATGTAGGTAAACTCACTTTTTCACTGGAAAAAAATCATGTTACAGTAAACATTTGGGGAATCAATTTTCAATTTTGGTTAATCAAAAATTGGTCTTATACTGGCATTGAAAAATATCTTAAAAAGTCTAAAATCTACCTTGCCTTAATCTGCACAAACCCTGATTTTGTATATAATTAAAACAAGGGTTTTCAACAAATCTCCCAAAACAACAATAACATTATACATATCACTTTGTAAGAGTGAGGGAAATGTGCATAGTTAAGATTAATGCGGACTAAGCGTAACCGAGCTTGGTCGCGCATTGGTCAATCGTTGTAGACATAGTACACCTACATGATAGGTCAACAATAGGCTTGAGTCTGACTGGTAGTAAATGGGGAAAACCATCGTGCCATTTGATTGGTCTGTCCAAAAAACCCCCAGTTACACACTGACCTAGCCTCCACATATTATGACTGTCATCTGCAATTCATATTTAAACAATAAAAAGTAGTAATAATAACTAGTTATCCAGCTTTACATGACCAACAGGTGAGTCACAACACAGCGGATGTGCCAACAGTAAAATTGGGGAAGGTGGGACATCAACAGGCCAATGTTGGTACAACACTTGAAGCACCACATGGATCTTGGCATGAACTCAAATACTTAAAGTCCCCCTGCACTCACAGATGCATTTGGCTTCATTTGAATGTTTGACCTTCACGCTGCAGGAAGACATATGTTCAGAGTTTGATACTAGAAGGCTGTTTGTTAAATGCAGCTGCTGAATGTAAAACATTTCTTTGTGGCTGCTGTGAAATCTGTGTGGTTAGTGTGGAAACTGTAGCAGACAGTGTCTGGTAGTTAACGTTTTTGAATTGAAAAAGATTTGCATATTCATAGATCGATACAGCATAGTATTGCAATATTTTTGTGTTTCAATATTGTATACATACAGGGATACAGATACACAGACACAAAGTATCAATATTTTTTATTATACAATTTGTTAATATTACAAATACAAATTAAAGTTTTGGTAGCCTACTAGAATAATAAAAATCAATTGCTTTTTGTCAGACCACTAGATACATCTTGCTGAACTGAGATGAACAGACTGAAAACTTTATCTTATTGGATAAAACAGACGCTGACAAAATATTCCTTTTGCAACATAATTTACGGTTGAAAAAAGGTAATAAATTGCATTATATTTTATTGGGATACTCGGCATATCACAACACATTTAAATTTGCAATTATATTGTATGGTGACGCAAGTATTGTGTTAATATTGTATCGTGGGGCCAGTGGTGATTCCCACCAGTAGTTACACTTCTTAAAACTCAGATTGCAAACAAAACTATACAACAAAATAGTCAAAGAACATATGGATAAGAAATTAGATTGACTGGACCAGGAAAAATTATAAAGCAAATTCTAGTAAACTAATAAAGTTTGACTGTACAATTTAATGAAATATTATCACAATTGTAATTGTGTAATATCAAAATCCCAGGAGCTGCAGTTTTCTTGATTAAGGTAAAATGCATCACATTATAAATAAAACATTGCGCTCTGCCGAGGCCTACAAATCACATTCCAGACATAAGGGAACATGCTTGTTTTGTACAGTCACCAGCAAAAATCACATCATTGTTGAGTGAAAATGAAATGCATAAATTATCATTCCCGCTAAAATCATGACTGTTAAAATAACTGTCAAAAATACTTGTATGACTTTTTTGTGCATATTGTGTAGTCCTGTGAGATAAACAATAATATAAATAGGAGATAGGAATAAGAGACATTAAATGTGAAATCAAGTTTAAAAAAAACCCAACTTCTGAAATTAGGGTGAACTCCTACCTTATTTCCTCGACTGCCAAGGATCTCCAGCTGCGTATGAGCTCATAACAGGTATTAACTGCAGTAACGAGAGAGGCCACAAAGAGCCTTAAATGTAATCAATGAGATCTTAAACTCAATCCTCAAACATATGGGAGCCAGTGTAAGAAGGCTGACAGAGCACTGATGTGTTCATGTCTCTTAGCTGACTGGATGTTCATCAGGATGTCACTTTAGTATTTAGTGCATCTTTAAAGATTATGTAATCTTAACCGGACTTTACCCTGACCCTGATCCAGACGTGACTCTTCTAATAACATTAATCCCAACCCAAAGATTAAACATAGCCTGGACATTCAGGGCCCTATCTAACACGCAGCGCACAGTGGCACACATCGCAGCACAACTCATTGCTAATTTTAGACAGATGCAGTTGCCATTTTTACAGCCAGCATCCACGTTGTGTAAGTAGCAAATGTATGTGCGCCCATCTGTGCTCCCATGGCCGTGTAGGTCTTAAAATGAGCTGTCCTCAAGCACATTGTTGGCGTATTGCTTTGAGGCAGCAGAAAGTGATTTTGCCATTGACCAAAAAAAATTTGATCTAAACTAAATGGTGAAGTATTTTTTTGCTTTTTAAAAGGCACATTATTCAGATAGTAAAACAAGCCTATATAGGTGAGTTTAAAACGCACATACACTCAACTTGTCACACACACAGGGACTAGGGCTGTGCCGTATCATGTCGTCCACAAATAATACTAGAATAACTTCTAATATGATAGGAAAGAACTACAGTTTTTCTTTCTCTGCAGAAAAAGCTTACCTCTCCGATTTGCCAAACCAGCCATGTAAATAGTCACACAACAGGTGTTGGTACACCTGGATTTTTAAAGGAATTGGGAAATAACGCTCTGATTTATTTTACTCCCAAAACACACCTATGATTAATTTAGGGGCAAATGCAACCGCTTTGCCCCTTGCACCTTACTTTGCACCCAGACTATGCACCGTTTAGCTTGCAAAAGTGGAGCTGGACTCACCCTAAATAAATCTGGGCCATGCACTTCAGACCATGTGCTATAGATCATCTTAACTAGGGACCTCAATATCTGTGCATGAGAGCTGCATTCTCAACCTTCTCTGTCAGTTTTTAGGCATAACAAGCAACTCCAAAGCTGGGGAACAACATACTGTTGATAGAAAGTATAATATAAACTAGACAAAATAACTAGAACTACCCGCCTGTTCCTTTATTTGTCCGCTGCACAGGCCTCAGATGTCAGTTACATGACTAATGTAAGGGAATGATTTGCTTTACAGAAAAGAAATGTCAGTTTTTTGGATAATGTTTAGCTGAGATTAATTTTGGCGAGAAAAGAATAAGACTTGCATCTTCAATGCCAAAGGTTGCCACGGTTACATTTTTTAAGGTTTTCAATGGTATGAGCTAAATCAGCTCTCAGATGGTCACATACCATGGAAGCTTAGAAGAATTAAAGTAATTTCAATACCTCTGTGGCAAAGCAAATGAATAATAGGTTAAACAGAAGCACACATTTTTGGAGACGACTTGCTTGTGAAACAACCATTGCATTATACCATAACCAGTGTTATTTCAGCTGAAATGGAGTGAGTCACTGTGTTGTCAACCGTTCTTAAACTCTTCCAGTAAAAGTATCTAGCAAGTCCCAAGCCTCTACTGGAAATGCATCACTTCCTCTACACTGTAAGTCGAGACATGGCTGATGCAACAGCAAATCACAAAAGAATGTCTCCTTTTCAAGAAAACCTCAGTGCCTCCCAACAGTTTTCTCCTAACAGTAAAAACAATTACCCATGACTTAGGTCTTTGAGAAATTTACTGTAAGCATTTCACAAAGTAGACAAAAAAGATCAACGTCACTTGAGTGAACTTAATATATGAAACTAAACATGCCCATTCAGCTTTTTAAAATACCAAATGATTGCTAATGTCTTTGTAAACTTTTCTATCAAGTAGGTCAGTGTATTCTTGGCTCACGGTGGCTGTTGCAAATGAATTTGCATACTTCTTTATTTGTTCTTCCTCCTGACAGTGTCTAACTCCCATTAGAAAGGTTTAAAAACATATCCAGGCAAGACATTTCAGACGTGTACATTTGGCAGTGCCGTTGTTTGCTTCACAAATGAAATCCTGAGAATTTTTGGGTGAAAGGCTAATGTGGAAATCAACCATGGGCTCTCATTCACTCGGGCTTTTTACTGGTTATTTCAAGGGCAAGCTGTTGGGCTGACATTCAACAGTTCTTTTTTGGCAAGAGAAAGCTGTTTTAGGTTAACAGCCCCCAGATTCTTGGAGAGGTCCATACTGTAGGGCCTCACTGCATAGTTTATGGAAACCTCAAAGGGTAGTTCACAGTAAATGCAGAGGTATAATGGAGAACATATAGGCTGGAACACAAAGGAGCAATCTTAACTGTCCATATGTATCAAACAGTTTATTAAAATGATGGGGCTCTTTGAGCATCGTGTGAAACAAAATATGACCGGAGACGATCTGCAGGAAGAGAGCAAGGCTTAATACAAGCAAGTTAACAAACATGTTGTCCGTCACACATGCAGAGCACGTAGGAGCCCTTTGCATACGTTCTGCTTCACATTATGCTTACTTACATGCTTTTCATTATGTTCAGGCCATCCTGTCCCCAGGCCTATAGCCTTTTAACCATTTATATGTCAACAAAATTACCACGGAGAAGCCTCACTGTCTCACGTGAACGTTTCTCCTTGTTTAGCCCTCTGTTCTGCTCCGATGTGTAACTCCATATGTCATCCCTCCCTAATGCGTGATGAGCTCTAAAGGTCCCCCTATGGTGCCAACATATTCATTGTAAAGCTTGAATTAGTTACAAGAAGGAATAGACTGAAAAGATTTCGATTTTTGGCATGTGTCTCATCACATGAAAGCAGCTAAAATCATTTCATATTCGAAATGGGTTGCATTTTGTACGGTTTATATTCACTCCTTCTCTCCTGTCTGCTGCCTTCCAAAAAACTGTGGCTAATCTCAAGGCAGCCAGTGTACGAGCTTGTCCTCATCTGAACTTTGGGTGGATGAAACTGCAAATACACAGCTGAGTCCTGCTGGGTAGTCTCTCTCTCTCTCTCTCTCTCTCTCTCTCTGTCTCTCTCTCTCTGTCTGGGTCTATCTCTCTCTCTCTCCCCCCATGTCTCTCTCTTTCTCCCTCCCTCTCCTTCTTTCTACCTCTCTCCCTCCCTTTCCGTCACTCTCTCTCTGTCTCTCCCTCTGCTCAGCATTAGCTTGCTTTGGTCCATTGCCTCCTGCCTGCACACAGCGAGTCAACAAGATAAGATAAGATACTCCTTCATTGATCCCCAGCGGGGAAATTTGGTTGTTGCAGCAGCACAAGGACAGAAACAAATACAGATGAGTAGGGAAAATAACAGAAGTAAAGTAGCCTACATCAAACTAAAATGGAAGGAGTCTCTGTTCTTCAAAATTCGACTCCAGTTTGTGGGTGTTTTGCTGTGGAGCCAGGGGAATGCAGTGATTAGATAGATAGAAAGATACTTTATTGATCCTTACAAGAAATTACTCTATAGGAGGAGACATCTAATCATAGAACATGCACATCTAAAAAACTGGGCACAAAAGCTAAAATAAATTACTAAAATAACCCAAATCATATTGTTAAAGCAATAAAAAATGTATCCATATAAATAAATAAATAAATAAATAAATAAATAAATAAATATATGTACATACAGTATATAGTATTATGCTGTACATATATTTATCACCACAGTTCAATTGTGTACATTAAACAGTCTCGTAGCAGCTGGCAGGAAAGACTTCCTACAGTATTCAGTCCTGCATTGTGGTTGTATCAGTGGGCGTGTGGTCATGTGGGAGCTCTTGAGACCTATGGGACAAATTTATTCGCAACATGTTATGTACCCTGTGTAGTATA
This sequence comes from Plectropomus leopardus, assembly GCF_026936395.1. Lineage (NCBI taxonomy): Eukaryota > Metazoa > Chordata > Actinopteri > Perciformes > Serranidae > Plectropomus > Plectropomus leopardus. The sequence goes on along the minus strand of NC_142189.1, from coordinate 15,608,850 downwards.
TTGAGATGTGACCCTTAAAAACTGTTATACTACCAAATGGCATGCTGGGTACAGCTTGCTTTCATCGATTGTTGTACTACAATCAAGAACAAATGAAGAAGGAAAGACTGGAGATGTTACATAGTAGCAAATTCGAACATTTCAGACATCAGCTGTGTAAGTTTCAGAATAATAGCTTCTGTTCCTAAAAAAAGCCTGGTCCCAGATACTCTCTCCTTCTCCAGCTGCCTGTGTGTACGCAGCTGCCTGTACTGAGGAACAAGGTGAAAGCAAGGAGGACTCACTCAGCAGCTACATCTGGGGACTAAAATGCTCCTTGAGTATTGCATACTAACTTGCAACATTGAAAAGACTGTCTGACTTGAATGAATCCCAGTCAGTTCAGTGGTCAGGGGGCAGCCCGAAACAGAATCTTGATTAATGTTTTGATCTGAGCTGCCTAATTGTACAGTTTGATCAGAATTTGGTCTGAGTTTGAGAGAGCTAGAGAGAGGGCCAAACAGTCAGCTAGGAGGGTGTCTGTGCTGTCAGGCTTGTCCCGCCATCAGCTCTTTGGTCCTGCTGATGGTGAGCTTCAGGTGACTGCTGTTTAACCTGCGAGGAAGCTCTTTAGTCAGTCCCCTGTACTCTTCATTATCATTGTTGATGCATCCAACAATATAGGAGTCATCTGAAGACTTTTTGGAAGTGGCAGGAACCAGAGTTGAACCAAAAGTCTGAGGTGTAATCAAGGTCCTCAGGGACTAAAGATCCAGCCTCTAAAAGTCTTCATGACATGTGACAGGATTGCTCAGGTCTGTAGTCATTTAGAGCACTGTGGCGTCCTTTCTTTGGCACTGGAACAATGCAGGTCTTCCAGAGTTTGGGCATCCTTCATCAATCTCGAAGACACCTGCAAGCTGCTCAGCAAACAATTGGAGAACCTTGGGACCAGCAGTGGTTGACATGTTGTAAAGGGGGCAATCTCAGAGCATCATCTCATGATGATAAACCTTCTGGGGCAATGGCCAATATTTTTGCAGATTCTGTGTGAACAGAGGATATCCAAGCTAAGACTTCCTCTTCCGTTTGTCTCTCATTTGTTTGAGTTTAATGAAGAGCTTGAGACAGGTCTAGACAACATTTCAGCTAATCTCTTTACTGGGATATCTGCATATGAATGCAGATAAATCAGAATTAAAGCTAGTAAAGACCAGATTGTCTTGTGAAAACAGCTACTGGGCTCCAAGTTTGCATTTCGGCTGATGAGTTCTGCCTCTTTTTCTCTTAACATGGACTGTTTATCTTTAACCAAAGCCTGCTCAAACACAATTGTCTAAATTACTCCATTACTACAAACGGAAAGAGCTGGAAATTGAGGAGGGCTGTCCTCTGAAGTTGAGGGTGTACTGAGAGAGGGGGAGGTAGCCGGGACTTTGAATAGGGGCGGAGATGGTGGGTGTGGAGCTACGCACACTGCCTATCCTCACAGGGCTGGGATGTGTCAAACCTGCTGAAGAATAGGTTCAGCTCACCAACAAATTCTAGGTCCCCCTGTCCTTTGGAGACAGACTTTCTGCAGCCTGTCATCTGTTTCATCCCATCCCACACCTCCTTTGTACTGTTTTGTCCCTTTTTGGCTTCAACCTTCTCCTTGTAGTTGTTCTTGGCCTCTCTCTGTTTCCTCTTTAAATCCTCTTGGACAGCACTGAGTTCCTTGCGATCCTTCGCCATGAAAGCCCTCTTCTTCTTTTTGAGAAGGCTTTTTTTCTCCTTATTAATCCAGCGTTTGTTGTTGGGGAAGCAGCAAACCGTTTGGATGGGACAATGGTGTCAATGGTTATGCAATAAGAGAGACCATGACTGTCATCGCCACAGTCCTCCTAGAATAGTTCCCAGTCTGTGACATGGAAACGTTCCTGGAGGGCCTCCTCTTTGTCCTTAGACCAAACCTTCACAGTCCTTGTAGGTGGCCCCCTGTTGATTCACCAGTGGCTTTTAGGCCACATGGTGAAACAGGTTGTGGTCTGATTCTCTGAGGTGGGGGAGGGAAGAAGAGCTGTGCCCCTTCACATTGACACATAAGAGGTACAAGATTGTATTCTTGTTCTTTCAGTCTGTATTTGAATTTGGGCAGGACAGAAGAGATTGAGACATTAATGAAATTCCCACTGATCATTAAAGAGGTGCTGAGATGCTGTGTTTTGAGGCTCGCAATAACTTTTTAAAAAAAATCTTGTATGCGTTTGTCCTTTTTTATCATTGTGTCCCCTTTCTAAATTAGTTTTTTGGTTCATGAAAGCAGCACGTTCTTTTTTTCCTCAGCAGGACTGAGGAGTATGGTCTCCGGTTTTAGTCACGGGGTGGATAATTGATCCGTGGATCCAGTCATAGCTGATCGGATCACATCAATGGATGAGAAAAGCAGCTGCTACAGAGGCGGTGAATGCAAACCTTTGACTCAGCATAATTAACGATTGAGTTTCACTTTTACTGCGCCTGATGTTCTGCTGCTCCCTCTGTGCCCACAGTACACCATGCACTCTGAGAGTATGGTACAATGCATAACAGAACAGTATATATATGATATATATATTCTAGTAGCATTCCTAAGGAATGGTCCAACTTCAAAGATATAAAATCAATTTATCACGGCAGATGTTTTGATTGTGGCGGACTCCCACAAATACGTGAATGTGTGGGACATCCTGCTCTCAGTATATTCCTATCCAGCCATGTCTCCGTGAAGCAAAGCAAACTACACTCCCTGTAGGCATGTTTGCTATTTACCAAAGCTGTTAATTTTTCCATCTTGTTGGCAAGTGACCTCACATTTCCTATAATGATCGATGGAGGAAAAGGTTAAAATGTCCTATCCCTCTGGATCCTCTCTTTGACCTTCACACCGCCTCTTCTGCCATGGCAATAGTGTCTTCATATCTCCTCCGAATATGTGGCAAAGGAGCTCCAGCTCCGTGCCGATACTCCAGGTGCTTGTGGTAGGTGTAGGCAACCATGGTTCTCCAAATAGATGCAATAAATAGCTTCGTACTGTGCAAAGTTCTCATGCAAAAAATGCATATTACACAGCGAATAAATAAAAAAAGAAGTAAACCCAAGAAAAACAAGAAAAGTAGTGAAAGGGCTGCTGCAACAGACTGCCAGCCACTCTGCCATCTTGCAAAAGATCAATAATTAATTAATATTATTATTAAAATAAGATCTGAAATGCAACTGTGTCAAGTTAGACATATATCAGGTATAAATATATGAGAGGAATGTAATTTGGAATTCACAGCAGAGGAAGAAGAGACAGAGCTGCAGACGGAGAGACAGAGGGATCCAGTCAATCAAGAGACACATGCATACAGATGTGCGTGCGCACACACACACACACACACACACACACACACACACACACACACACACACACAGACACACAGACAAAAAACTCACACACACCCAGGTTGTATAAACAGCAGGCAAAGCTATCCGGTCATCTCACTCCTAATGAAAAGTGCTCTGATGACATGGATGTAAAAAGGGGGCTTTATTTCCGTGGCAACCAGTGCAATGGAAGGAGCAGGAAAAACAAAAATACTGCATTGCGTCATAGCGTTAAATCCCAGAGACTTTGTGTTTGCATGACCACAGCTACAGTATGTCTTCACACTACTCCTGAATAAAGTCCAAAACCAAGATAATGATGATGATACTGACAGTCGACAAAATTGATTCAGCCTGCAGCTTCATAAGCCACCACTAAAATTGAACTAATCAGTTCAACCGCCCTCGAGTGCAAGTGGCCACAGTCACACATTACAGCACAGGAAGTTGATGCTTCTCATCAGAGATTTTTGGATTTCTCTGATCAAGTCAGCACAGTCAACTCAAGAAAGCACAGTTGGATCAAAGAGATGCATTTATCAACATCACGTCTTTACATATCTTGAAGTTGGCTAGCCAGACTCTACAGATTTATTCTATTTCAATAGGATGGGTCTGTAAATGGTCCAAGGACAAGGGTGTTTTCTGCTGTACAGATTGTAAAGTCCCCTGAGGCAAAATATGACTTTTGATTTTGGGCTGTATAAATAAATTGACTTGGTTTGATTTGACTAGTACGTGTTGTTTGGATGTATATATGAGTACTATACTAGGCAGGCTACTGCGGGTAAATTTATTTGCCAAAATTGAGAACAGCTGCATTAAAAAATATGGGAGAACTTTGTCTTAGGGCATTAAGGGATAATATGTATTATTATGATGATGATAATTTTTGCAATAAACAGATGTTTAACTCAGTTCAGCCCTTCTGCTGCCTTGAGTGTACTGCTAAGTAAACACTTTTTTTAAAACAAATTAAACTGAACACAATTGGCAAAAAAAGAATAATAGTTACATTTTAAAGTGTAGTTTTCCACTGATACTCTTTCAATTAACTCAAATGCTCAAACTGTCCAAATTGCAAGTGCTGTTTTGGCCAATAACCACAATACAATTAGCTGTTTTAATAATCAGCTTTTTCAATACTCTGTGGTAATTGGAACTCTGTCTAAAACACTGTATTGTGTCACTATTTTAGAAATCGACAAAGCAGACACTGCCCAGGTCATGCCCAGTAAAAAATCAAATAAAATTGTGCAGTAAATCGAGTGATTTGGGATGCATCCCTGGTAATAGAGGGCATGGCCTGAGAGAGAGCAGACTGATGCTGGATTCAAACAATGTAAGTAAAATGGGAAAAACAGCCTTTTGCCTTAATTTGCAGAGCTGCATATTTCTAGTGGTTCTTTAACAGTTGAAAGCAGATACAAACAGTTTATAATTTCTTGTAAATTTAAACAATATGCCAACAGTTTGTATATACTTCTCTAGTTCAAATGGGAGATATCATCATTATCAGTACTTTCCAATGTCTGTAGTTTAAAGTAGGAGGCTGACATGAAAGTCTTTCGTCACTCGCTCATAATAATGGCCCATAAGCTATATCGTGAATGCGGCACACTCGTTGGTTGCCTCAAACTTGTCATGTAGCCCATCACACAATACAACCTTCGGTGGCTGTATGAGACGCACTGGTCTTTTAACCAACCCCGATGTAAATCCAGATGTGTCTTTCTTCAATGGTCAAAGCAACAGATGTAGTTTAAAGAGTATGAAACTCTGCTTTGGACCAGTGAGAGGTGTGAGAGGGTCTGTGTCTGTGAGAAGTCAGCATTGAGTTACTTTTTGTTGTATTCATTTTGTCATGTCAGTTGTTAGTCATGTGAGTCAACAGATGTGGCTAACATCAACTATGATCTTTTCCTACCAAGTAGTTTTGCTGTCTAAACCTCATTACTTACTGCCTGTGTTGAGATACATAATAATGAGACGGAGGGATGAGATCACGTTGTGTCGTGAATAATGCACCGTCATTTCTGCAACCCCAAAACTCGGTGAAATATGACAGATGATGGCCAGAGCAGGTTCGTAATTAGTAACCAATACTTGGATAAGTATGCTAACACTCAGCTGCAATCAGCCCATATCTGGTGGCTACCAGGGAAACCTGGCCGGTCCTTATACATAATAAGCTATAGCCTGTATTTGTTTTCCAAATTGGGCAGAAAGGTTCAGATTTTACAACTCTTTGCAGGAGGCAACAGAAACAATGAAAACTAAAAGTATGCAGCTGTGACTCCTTCACTATGGATAAGAAATTTAAGATCTGAGTGAATTTAAAAAAAAAAAAAAACAACCTTGAGAATGCATTCGTATTTTGTTACAAATGTAAGAAACACATTGTATGGACTGAATTACATGACACCTGGCAGACTCTGGCTGAGATCTAATAACAGTGCGAGCCAGATCACCTCTGGAGGTCTGGCAGCCCTGATCGCACTTAAAATTCAGATTCAAATAGCATTTGAATACCAGGTGTAAATGGGGTGAGCAAGGTTTTGCTTTTTTCTTCTTCTGATCTGCGGATTAAGTCTCCCCGTGAGGGCTTATTTTGCAAGAATAAATTTGCCACACTTGCTTTTTCTTTTAAATCTGAATCAACATTGTATCTGTTTTGGTTTATGGATATGTTCCTTCTGAAACATAAATAGATCATCAATGTGCCTGGGGCAAAATAGCAAGTATAATAGAAGCTGTGTTTTGAGATGTTAAAATGAGATAACAAAAACTCTTACTGACTCCAACCTAAATTTAAACAGGATCTCCAAGTAGGTATACCAAATGAAGAAGGTGTGTTTTTCAACACCGTCATAAATACGGGCGCTCCTCTTTCTATTAAACTCATTGTATTTACTTTGCAGCACGCAGCGCCGCAGCTCAGTCTCCTGTCTGGTGGAAGCAGGCTCTGTGTGAATTAACTGGCTCTGTTTAATGGCTCGGTGTTGGAAGTTAGCCGCTGCTGCCTAAGTTAGACAGAAAGTATTCTGCACCAGTGCGGAATCTGGGCGGTCCAGGCTCAGACCCCTGGCACCAAAAGATCACATGTACATATTGCTTGACAAGATTAATTGGATTATATTCACAAGAAATATCAAACATGTTACTTGCATCTCTTATAAATTAAGAGGTCCCACTAAATTTTGAGGGAAATTATTAAATTATTGAAATTAGTGCAGAAAATAGTGCAATGTTACTTTAAATCGAATTAATTGATATCCATTAAGTTAGAATATTTTCTAATGTAATTCATGACATTTTATTCACCAGACACATTATTAGACACATTATCTCATTACAAATTATGCATATTTTGAAAAACACAGAATACAGAAAAAATTAAACCGAAAACGCTGTAACTGATACCTGACAAAACTTTTAAATAATTTTTAATCAAAATTAGTCATACAGTGGGCCTACAATGCCCAATTGACTATACTGGGTTTGATTCTCCCTTAAATACAGTATGTTCTCGCTCGGCCTAAATTGTTCAGCAGTCTGCAGCTCAAACTTCTGAGTTTGCATCTCTCCTTATGGCTCTCTTATTTTCCTTCCAGACAGCTTTAACACATTGGCTGGTACGTAGGTAGGTGTTTACTCCTCAAAAAACCTCTCACCTCCCCCACAAACACATTAAATATGGAATCACAAATTGAAAGTGGACTTGTGTTGACTCCTTATGTAACCAGAGAGGATGTGATGATTTGAACAAAAAGTTTCTCAGTGCTGTGTAGGAGGCAGAGGGCATCGACAACAGCTTTTGCCAGACTGAAACATGGTTGCAGAAGTTTTTTTTCTTTCTTGTAAGACACACTGTGGAGAAAAGTCTTTTTGGGGAGTTGCTTCATATTCTTTAGTCTTACAGCTCATAAAATACAGTTGGCCTTTGAGTCACTCACCTGTCTGGGCTCATCTTTTGGAAAAAGAAACGCAAAGAGATTGTCCTCACTCAAAAAAAACTCCAGCAGTATTTGTGTGGTCGCACGATCTATGTTTTTGTTTGTCTGACAAGCAGCCTCTTGTGGTTCTCTGAATAGTGACTGTCCTCTCTTGGATATAAAGGCAGAAGTCGTGTAATGATTTAACAACACACCAAAACCTCTTAGAGAGGAGGTGGATGCTTATGGTGTCAGTGTGCTTCAAACGAAGTTCTTATTAGATCGTTAAACAGTGTCTGGCATCTCTTCCCTCACACCTTTCTGGCATGAGACACAACAATGCACGCTAGCCTCGCAATAAGCCAGGTGTGCAAAGGGAGAAAGTGGAAACGATATGAATATCTGCTTTGCTGTTTGTGTTGAACTTAAATCACCTTTGAAACGTTGATGTGAGCAAAGAGGAGAAACAGAGACGTTAGATCAGGGCTGCAACTAATGATTATTGTCATTATTGACTAATCTGCCGATTATTTTTTCAATTAAGTCATTAACTGTTCAGTCGAGAAAAAAGTTCAAAAAACTTTGAAAAATGCTCATCACAGTTTTCCAGAGTCCAAAGTGATGTCTTCAGTTTGCTTCTTCTGTCCAACCAGCTAGCAGTCTAAAATCCAAAGACTCTTAATTACTATCATAACTGAAAAAGAAAAGCAGAAAATTTCTTTTTCAGAAGCTGAAATCGTGTTTGACATTTTTGCTTGACAAATGACTGAAAAGATTAATTGATTCTCAAAATTCAATTAAACAACTAATCATTGCAGCTGTACATACAATATAATCAGTTAGCCTACATACGCAGCGTGCGGAGGTTGGTAAATCTTGCATTATTTCTGCATATAAGCAGTGGTTGTATTTCAGTCCGATGTAGCGAAATTTTTTATAGAATTTTTGGAAACTCTGCAAAAGAAAATGCAAATGTATGCATTTTTTCCATTTAATACTTTTATGCAAATATTGGGTGTTGGTTAATGGAGATCAGCAATTGGTGGTGCTAAATCTCCAGTCAGGCTCCACTGCAGAAGAGGTGGAAGGAGTTGCACCTGTGTCAGCTGTTGCAGGCATTGGGGGTTTATTTATTGTGTGCACCACTACTCTTCATCTTTCATCAAAATCCACTATGATGGTATCCTATCCATATCCCGTATGTGCTCATGTTCTTTACTCCTGTGTTTCCTGTACTTCTTCAGCCTGTTGATGTAATTCAATGCTAAGCATAGGCCTAATTAAGTGTGTATAGTGGTACTTTCTTCTTAAGAGCCCCATGAGCACTGCTGGCTTCCTTCCCTTCTGCCCATACAAGCATCTTTTTGTGGACCCTTTGCCTGATTCTTTCCCAGTTATCTCTGCTTCGGCTAAACACAAGTCCTCTTAACCTCCCTTTTATTGCTCCAAAGCCCTTATCCAAAACACCTCGCCCTTTGCCTTATTGGCACTTTACAACACAAACAAAATGTGCTCCACTGTTGCCCAGGGTCTTAAACCATATTGGTCTTTCTTTTGATTTTGGATGAATCAGGCACTGGTCCCGGTCATTCTGGATGTTTACCATGTAGGGAGCTACCAAAGCTTAGCTTATTAACTTGTTGAGAGCACCATGTGAGAGGGCCCGGGGGTGAATAACTCAGTAGTTTTATATTAGGTGTTGTGTTGTTGGCCTTAATTAAATAGGGTATGTGTTTGCGGTTACTTAAACGGTATGTATGGTATTTTATAGCCTTTGATATGACCTTCATTGTTGGCTAATTGACAAAATAAATAATTTATGGTAAAAGATTTTTTCTGCCGGTGACATACTTATTCCTTCAATTATCCATTTTCCATCCGTAAATCTTAATACACAATTAACTGTAATAGCATAATGAGGAAATGTTATTAATTGACCTAGCTAATATGGTGATCCTGAATGCATTTAACTGTTCACGGACAGCGTATTCCATTTGCTTAAGGCCTAAATGTCGATGACTTTTCAATACAATATCAACTAAATTATGAGAGTAATTTATGGTTGTGTTTAGGCACTTGCAGTGCTTGATTAAGGGAAATATCATTGTCTTAGTTTGATACAGGAACATTTCTGCAGTGACCTAAAGCACCACTCATGATGTGTTTATTATTACGTTAAGTAAAATTTCACAAGTTGATTTTATTTTTATAAATCTAGGAGACTGATTACCTTGAAAGGGCAAGTAAATATAACTATTATTCCTAGTCTGTGTTCACATTATATCCAATTGTTAAGTTTACTTAAAATTTAGTTATATTTACTTAGTTAATGATAAGTTTAATTTGATCTTTAAATGGCTTTAATAAACCAAGTTTACTGTGCTATATAAATTATATATATAAATATATATGTATCTGTATGTATATCTGTTGCAAACTAGTCAGTCATATGTGTATTTTCGTAAACATGTTGACAAAAATATAATTATAGTAACAACAGTGATAATAGCTGAAAAATAACATATATATAAATACAAGCAAATTATAAATTATGTGAAAACAAATGGCCATTGATCTGTTATCACACTTTGAGCCCCAAAATAATTTACCCGGTACAAAATTGTACTGCTTAAACACCTATAAACATACATACATATGTACACACAAAAACAGGGCTGTGAGGCATACACACATATAAAAGTATTTCCACATATATTCTAATAAAGAAAGATGTATCTTCTCTAAGCAAGAGGAAAAACAGGCTTTTTGACAGTGCCACCCATTTCAGTCCAGCTTACCCCACATACACCTATTCTCGGTAAAAATACCTGAAATCGAAAGGGTAGCTGGGTCAGAAGTAAGAGATTTGCTACAGCTTTTATGAAAACAGACCCATTACTGTGGTTTCAAAATTTTTGATAGCCTCCGAGTATGATGTCAGAGCCCACCATCCATGCCAACCCCTCCACCCCAAGATTTGTGTGTGGTATATAAATGTAGCGTTTCATACACTAAACAAAAACATTTTCTGCGAACAAACTCCTGGCAGCAATTACGTTGGTCACCACAATGTTAGTAGGAAAACCAGTCAGTACTATTTGAATATAATTTCAAGGAAATATGTTAGCAATACATCATTGATGCCATTCTCTGTGTTGTTATATCTTCTACTTGGCTGCCTGCAGCTCCTCCTTTACATAAGTGGTCAGTGGATCACAGACACGTAATTATGGCACGCGGTGTCCTCAGAAAACAGGGACACCAAAGCAACAAATGCTGTGTCCTCAAAAAGTGGGACTCATGCCCTCTCTCTCTCTCTCTCTCTCTCTCTCTCTGTGTGTCTCGCTTGAAGTTGCCTCTGTGTCACTACCTCTTGCCTCTCATGCTTCCTCTAACTTGATCACCCTCTCTCTCTGGCTCGCCCTGTCTCTCGTCTGAAACGGGACCTGAAATGACCAGCACACGTTCCCACTGGGGGGCTTAGACTGATTCATGTGGGAGCTGCTGCAGAGCTTCGCATTTCTTGTCTTAATATGTCCAGGCAGATGAAAGGGGGAACAGAGCAAACTGATGGCACAGGCCAGTGCTGCATTTTCATTCCTTTGAAATGGGAGTGTGATGCCAGGAATCACCAGGGGGTCTTACAAAGCCAAGGCAATAATGAAGAGGAGAGGAGGGTTACGGGGGAGTGAAGAGGTGTGCGGTTGCAGTTTGGTGAGAGAGAGGGTAAAATGAGGAAAACGAAATGGATCGGAGAATGAATAAAAGTTGTCACTTAACAGCTGCGGATGACAGTAAATGAAGTAATGCACGACAGTAGTCTATAATAGAGTCCTTTAAACTCCTGGTTTTATATTTCAGCCCATAAAAAGATCATGAAATCTTCTGAAATAACCATACACTGTAAAATCTGACAAGTTCATTTTACTTTAGAAGAAATATTGGAAACTGATTGCCTTGAAAAAAATAAAGCAAATATATCTATTAGTCTTAATTAATTTACTTGATTTTGTGAAGTTGATGCAACTTAAAAATGAAAAGTTTAATTATATAGATCTTTCTAAGTTTTAGCAACTTTACTGTGCTATATATCTGTATTCGGTGGGTTGCAAATTAGTCAGTCGTATTTTCTTAAACATATTAACTAAACAGAACTCGCAGATCTCCTAACCTCATCATTGGTAAAATCCTTTTTAATGATCAAGTTAAGTCAGACTAACTTGATTTATCGAAGTTGGTAACACTTAACAAAAGAACAAGATAACTTCACTTGTCATTGTTAAGTTACTACAACATCACAAAATAAAGCAAATACAGCTAAATTAAGTCAACTTCACACTTGGATATGAAGTAAAATTGTTTTAAAAGAACTTGTCAGATTTTACAGTGTAGAGGAAAACTCTGACTCTGCATAAATAAACATAAATAAGTTAGAATTGAACACCTGCAATCGGGCAATTTAACAGCAGCTGTGCTCACTGTAAATCATCTTAATTGACTGGTGACTCCAAATGTTTGCAACTCTCTTATCACCTGTAAAACATTTAAACTTCTCCACCCACATGCTCATGTAATTGCAAGCCATATTTCTGGTAAACATGTCCTGCTTGCTTGTATTCAGCTTTTCAGATGGCGTAGAGCTTTATTTAATGGGCTCCAGTTCAGCTGCAAGCTAGAGACAGATACTTTATGCATTACACAAAACCAAATATATGACAAGAAGCTTTTCACACTGTATGTATAAAAGAAACTGTTTGGGTGGTTTTCCCTTTTGTGGTTGTTTAGGTCTTTAACCAATAAGACAAGTAAGGAACACACATCGTGCTTTTCAGTGATGTTCATGCCTCTGACTGAAGCAGTAAACCATGTAGGGAAAGCATGTAATTATGGAGATCTGGTTACATTCTGTACCATGCTGTGCATGTGTTTATCCTTTGTTTAAGGTTTTAGCAAGTTTTTGCACACAGTCATTGTCATCTGCATGTGGTCATGAGTGGCCACAAAGTTCAAAGATTTCTTTTAGACTATTTTTAAAATCTCTGTTTTGATTAGAATTAGAGCATGTTAAGTAATAAAATTGATGATTTTGTTCCTTAATCTTGAACTGGAAAGAGTACGCCTGCAGCTAGTCTGTCTGCCGACTGAAAACTCACAAACAAACAAGCTTGCTGATCTGATTTGAGGGTAGGTATCCCGTGATATTATGTCCCTGCAGATTCTCAGAATTTCCTTTTGTTGGCTGCGGCTGTGCAAAAGATTAATGTTACCCAAATTTTGAAAAAAGCCAGAAAACACAAGATTTATGGAGATAATTAACAAAGTCTTGCGGTGAACCAAGAATCATTGTGTCATTGAATAATGAAGTAATCCATGCACAATAACACACTGTCTGACAAAGCTCACAAATTGTCTTACATATTGGATCTAAGTATCCAATTTGCAGTGGTGGAGGAAGTATTCAGCACCTTTACTGAAGTAAACGTACTAATACCAGACTGTAAAAACACTCTATGACTGGTTAAAGTCCTGCATTCAAAATTGTACTGTACAGCAAAAAAATATGTAAGTGCAATGAGGAAAATGTATTCAATAATTAAAAGTATTAGTAATCAATGTAGAGAATTTTAAATCAGTTAATAAAACAATCAAAATAATGCAGAAAAAAATTAAATCAATTAAAAAAAAAAAAAAGGAATAGCAGCAAGTCCTCATTTGGGAAGCTGTGACCATAAAATGTTTTTGCATAAAAAATGACAAACTGTTATCAAGATAGTTACCAAATAATTTCCTAATCAACTGACCAATAGATTCAACAGTACTCCTAGATTTTAATATAATTGTGTGCAAAAATATAATTTGTAAAGTACCTTTTTCAAAGTTATTAAATAATGGTGGTGAAGTAAAAAGCATTTTCCTCTAAAGCGTAATTGAGTAGAAGTAAATAATGGCATGAGATTAAATTACTCAAGTAAAGTAATAGTACTTCAAATATGTACTGAAAAAGTGAACAACGCCCCTTTTTCAAAATTCATACATGAATTTCATACATTTTGTCTGGAGCACGTCAGGAACTGCCCGTTAATGAATGACAATGAGAGCAGGCAGGGAAATGTTCAGCTATATGGGTACATTTTTGCTTCAGAACTGAGAACAACACAATGGAATAAAACTAATTTGGATATGTTTTAAAAAAAAAGGTGGGCTCATAAAGTCAGGCTCCAATTTATTGTTTATTTAGCAGCTCCAGACTTAAACTTGAGATGTGATGGAGTATTGAGACTTAAATCTCTGGTTTCTGGCTCAGAGAGAGATTGGCTCGTGTTCACAAATATTGAGCTTTCAGAGGCCATGGAGATAACATATTGGAATTCTTAATTTGGTACAGTACTTAATTAAATGTGGGCTAATTAGTTATATTCCACCACTCCCAATTTTTTAAACCTAACCACTGGAACTGATAAGATTAGTCAATTATTCAAATAGTCAATTTGCATAAACCATATTGGCAGTTGCTTTCATTATTGATAATAATTTTACTAATATTTTTCAAGCAGGAATTCCAAATATTCTCTCATTGCAGCTTCTCAGATATGAGAATTTGCTCCTTTTCCTTGTTTGGTCGCAGGACATTTGACCTCGGACTCTGCAACAATATAATAGAAATGTATCACAATTTTTCTGACATTTTAGAGACAAAAAATCAATCAATTAGGAAAATAATGTGCAGTCTAATTAAAAATGAAAATCCGTTGCAGCCCAACTATTAACAATGTGAGACAGACCAACATATAGACCAACATAAAAAAAAATGCTGTAGATACTACCCAACTCGATTAGTTACTTTCAGCTTCCAAAATATTGCAAAATGACCAAGGGATGCACAATATATCATTCTTTATCCTAATCACAATGTCAGCTTGCGTGCGGTAACATTGCAAACAACTGCGATATTCCACAGAGGGAGTTTTACATCAGATAAGAGAGTGAGTAGAAAATTGCACTTTAAAATGTAACTGACCTTTTGATTGATGCCTATTGTGTTTAGTTCAGTGTTCACTTTGTTCTATAAAAGAATTTTGCAAATTTTCTGTCAGTTTTGTTAAATTAAACAGGTAATATTTTCTATTTTAGCAGTATACCAAAAGCAGCAGAAAGGCAAAACTGTGTGCACTTAAGTTTGTTTTTTTCTATACCGTTAGTAATATCGTTATTGTGATATTCCACATCATCCCATATTTTCTTCACATCGTGCAGCCTTAATATAAAATCACTGGAACAACATTTTACCGATGTTGTAACGAGATTTCAGTTGCCAAACACAGCCATGCTTTATCAAACCACAGATCAAAGAAAAACGTACATTACTAATCCCGTTTTACAGAGTATCTTAGTTAATGTTGTCTCAGTTTGTTAACCTACTCTGCCCTCAGCTAGCCTCAAGATCTCGGCCTTCAGTGTTTTGCTTCACCTTCCTGTCCAGCATCACAAATGCTGCCAGTTGATGTTTGTCCCACTGCTTTAGCGGTATCCCGCAGAGACAACTCAGGGCAGAAAACACATCCTATTAAACACTGTTGAGTGCACAATGACCTTATGAGGACAGCAGTGCTTTGATTCTCCTCCTAGGGATTTGGTTTTTTGGTAAACACATAAACCTTACATTAACCTTCTCTGCTCCTAAAACGTGTGCACGAAAAAAAAAAGCAACACATTCTGGTTTGTTTAAAAAAGAAGCACACCTCACTTCTCACTGGTGTACTTTACTGGCAAACACACCGGGATAAATGTACGAAGAGTTTGCTGTTGCTGCAGTGTTCCTGCAAACAGATCTATATTTAAACCCTTTGCGCTGCAGCAGGATATCTTAAATTAACACACAGTTGAGATTTTATAATATCTAGGGTGAAATTTAACAAGACAAAGTCACTACGCGCATATTGACCACACAATAAGATCAATAAAGGCAATTGTTCACAGCAGCTGTGGATGTCTCAGAGGACGAGAGACATAGTGGCACAGAGAGAATGGGAGCGAGAGAGGGAGTGTGTGTGTGTGTGTGTGTGTGTGTGTGTGTGTGTCAGAGGTTTTCTCACTCACCCTGTCTTGCCACCATCTGTCCTGAGGACTGGCATCAATGAGTGTACAGACGGGAACTCGCTAATAAGCTCAAACAGGCAGCAGTGAAAGAAGCCACATGAGGACATCCTCCGACATGCTCACCATCATCATTACTCGGAGAGTGCAAATAAGGGCACAGACAACTGCAGGCACGAACTTGTGTGAAGACTTGCCAGGAACCCCCCAAAAAATACTGAGAGAATATCTCTGAGACTTGGTCTAGGCTTTGTGAATCGCTCTGCAAATAACTGTGAATTCAATGAATAACAATAAGAAGTGCATTTAAGGTTAAAAGTGGTCTAATCGCAGATAAATTGCATGTCGGTTAATCCGAGGGTACACTTCTTACATTACCTTACTTTGTATCTTATCATCCATTTTTCATTCACTGGTTATAATACTGTTACTTGTGTGGTTATATATCATAAGAGATGGAACAGAAACATTTTGGAAATGGTTTAAAACATGAGAACAAATGTTATTAGAGCCTTGAGCAACATTTTGAGAGAAGAGATCCCAAATAAATAGACACACACAGTGTTGTTGAGGCAAACTGCCGGAATCTAGGCTAATCCAAAATGTCTAACTTGAGCTGCAGCACCAACAGCTTCAGACCTGCAGTGTCCACCCTGCGCCACCCACAGGGCTTTTTTCACAGCAGACTTTTTTAATACTCATAGCAAAAAGCACAAGTGTTACTAATAACATCTGCATGTTATAATTCTAGTGTCCCTGTAAACCATGATAGTGAGCATAGCATGTGAAATACCATGATGCATGCTTACGTGTGCTACCTGCAGGCAGTGAAGTGCATTTTTTCACATTGTTTTATCTGAGGGAATTTGGCTGTTTATATATTTTGTACAGTTTGTGTTTACTAACCCCAAAAAGCCAATTTATAGGCTGTACAGACGGACTAGCTGTAGTAAATTAGTTTGCATTGTGCTCACTAATCTCTCAATGTACCCTCCTAAAAAAAATCCTTATATTTTACGAAAATGCACATATAACAGTTTGTATGATATTCTATGATTAAGTGCCCCACTAATGATGGTACATCAATTATGTTAAGTTATGTCATTAGCTTAAAGGTACAGAGGTTAGGTGTAAGCAATTAAAGGTCCTGTGCTCAGGTTTAAGAAAAGAAACATCTTTAGGCAAGTAAAGTTACCGTGGTTAAGCTAAGGGAAAAGAAACATGGTGAGGACGTAACTTCAAAGATCATTTAAAGTTCACATGGTTACCAACTCCCATCTCCTGGGGAAAAGTCCCGCTGGAACGTCCGGTGTTTTGTGACCTATTCACCACCTCGACCTACCCGGGATTGTTACCATTTTTACTCCGGTCAGCACATTAATCACATGATTGCAGCTTACATGTACTGATTACTGACTCATGATCACAGGGGATATATACAAATTTGGGTACATAAATTTTTGGAGAAAAACATACAAAAGGTTCATATGCATTCATATGCAGATTCTGTAGGCAACAGGACAAGATTTTGGCATCTTTAGTACCATTTTAGTTTATGTTTGTAGTAGTAGTAATAGTAGTATTTGTGGAATAGTTCTGACCAATCACATCTGAGTGGCAGGTACAAAATCCACATGGAGAGATAAAACATGCTGACCAAGGATTGCATCTCCAGCTTGGTCTCACTCTCAGTGTCGGCAGTGTGCCTGGTGTCACTAAAATGATGCTGGAGGCACCGGTTAGTGTCTGTGTGAGATGAAACGGGCTTTCCACACACTCCGATATAAACACATCAGCATCAATATTAGTACCTCAGAGCAACAGACATAGTTTATAGAGCGTGAAAGTCCGCTAAAGACCGGTGTTTGAGACCAACAAACAATAACATCGTTTGCAGTGTTCGTCGCACTCAACGCTGGGTCCTTTTTGGCTACATCAGCAATCTTTTATTAACCATAACCAAGCAGTTTTGTTGGTAAAATGTAGCTGCTGTACCCTCTCTACTGCCCCGTTTGTGGCAGTCAAAACTGGCTGTTTTTCTGCAGACACAGTTGCCTGATATCAGACAGAATTGTCAATTGTCAACTCAAACTCAGTTGAGGTCTGCAACAGACGTTTCAACCTTTTCTTAATCATAACCATACACTTTTGTTGACGAAACCTAAAACCTCTTACCCCCTCTTACAGCAGATCCCTTCTGCATCAAGACACAATGCAAAAGTCATTTTTGTGACATCTGGTGTTTGTGCCCAACATACAAAATGTAAAGAGTAGGGAGTAGTGAGATCATGTTGCAAACTTGGAACCCATCAAATATCCACCTGCTACCTCAATCTCCTGAAATTTTGGCCGTTGCCCGCAGCAGCTTTTTGTTTTTTAGATGAGAGCCCATGGATTCTGAGATTGTGTATGCACCAAGCAATAGTGTGTGTGTGTGTGTGTGTGTGTGTGTGTGTGTGTTCACCTCAGATTTCGACTGATCTCAAAGCTCACCAGTAAAGTCTGCTATTTCCCTCCAGTCTCTCCGCTTTTCTTTTTTCTCTGTTCAAGGCTGCAAAAAATTTGTAAATCACACTGATGTGTCGTGATCTCAGTGCACACCTTGAGGAAATACCTGTTAGTACCCACTTTCCACTTTTCCCAAATACGTCGCATCTAAAATACAACAGAAGTTTCTATTTATAGCTGCTTTTCATGTTTGCATTTTCTTTTCTTAATTTTACATTTTTTTATTTTACACTTTAAATCTACAAATACAATCATGTGTACAAAAATCCTTTAATACATGAAATTTGGTTTGTCATAATGTTGTTTACAGGATGAAACGATGGCCTACAACAGATCGTGTGTCAGTGTTTTGTCGAGATTTGGCCCAGACAGGTGTTGTTTTGTTCAACACCAGACAGGCAGGCAGGCAAACTTAACCAGGTTTTATATTTGTAACACTACCATGAAGCCTGGAGCTTACACAACACAGACATCACAATGCCACAAAGTCACCAGGGGTATCACGTTTCAGTGTCAGCGACACTTTGTCAGTCACACAGAAGGTGACTATTTCAACATGGTGCTCGTCTCACTCTTTCAGACTACAATCGCTTTTTTCATGACATTCTTCGATTCCAAAATCCTTTACTCTCTTTCAAAATCCTCTTTCTTCACCTACTTCTCCAGATATTCGGTTAGTTTAACGGCTTCACATTCTGCAGCTCGTCACTGGGGTCTTAATAGGTTGTGCTTGTTGGTCTGTCAGTGAAAGAAACGTCCAAACTGAGCTGTACTTTGAATCGACTCGTGAGTGATGTGACTAGCAAGATGAAACAGATTATTATAACGTGTTGGTCCACTCCTCATTGGCTCGCCAGTTGCTGAGATACAAACAGCCCACAGGGCAGGCAACAGCAGTTCATTCAAGTTGAGCGCGAACACTAGTGCTCTTTGATTTAGACGGGGTCGTGGAAGGTGAAGCGGAGGATGGGGAAGATGTAGATTTTTATCCTCCATTCTATTCAGCGTGAGGAGAGAGATATCAGTGACTTGAAAGAGAAGGAGCCAGCATTTGAAACTTATCATAAATCTGTTTTGTGGGTTAGTCTTTATGATATTCCATCAGTTGTGGTTTCTGGAGCCCCGCCAGCTCAATAAGTAAGCAGCAGAAAAAAAGGGCTGTTTTCCCAGATCTGCATTGTCCTCAGACGAACCCGGAGCTGCTGCCAAGAATCCAGCAAAGTTTATAGGAGGTAAAAGTAAGCAGGTTAGAAAGACATCTCTGGTTTTTAGCCGCTACAACAAAAGAGTAATAACTCAAAGCAAATTTAGGCACAGCAGGTGAGCCTGTTTTTGTCTAATCAAAATACTTCTGTTTTCTCGTTTTGAGAAAGTAAAAAGAATTTACATAATAGAGTGTTAATACAGTTTCAATGCGGGCGAGAAAGGAGGGGAGAGGACGGAGGGGGAACTGCCTCGATGTGAAAGAACTGAAGGACAAAAAGACGACAGATCCGTTAAAATGTCTACCCAAAAAGAGAATGAGGAATCATGAGTCAGCTGTTGAGCTCATTACGGCTATAACAGTCATCTTTCTGTCTCTGAATCTAAATGAGCTGCCCTCATAAAGACGCAGTCTGTCATCACATGCAGCAAATACTTGAAGTGAAGCACACCAGACACATTTTCAGTGAGGGTCCCCATTTATCTTGCGTGAAGGCAAACATTATGTTCACATTACGTCTAGTCAGCTGCTGTGTGTATGTACGTTAGAACAATATTAGATTTGCATGAACATACTGTGAAAACGGCATAACACAATTACAGTGCCGTTAATATTAATATTAATGTGGATTACTCAGCTAAAGTTTTGTGTATAGTCAGAAAATAGTGAAAAATGTCCGTAAGAATTTCCCAGAGCCCAAGCTGACATGTTGAAATTGCTTTTGTTTGACTCAAAAGTATTTAACTTACAGTGACTTTAGTATACATGCACAAAGTATTCAGTTTTTTGCCTTAAATATTTTTTGCCAAAAATATTAGTACTAAGGTGTTTATATGGCTAAAAAAAATAAATATTCCACCAATATTCCTGTTTACACACCACTATGCATATTCTGATGAACATACCCTAAGATGTCGTTTATCACTTCAAGATATGGAAAAGCATAGCCGCTTTTTGCATCAAAATGGGATTTTTTCCAAGTTTTCCACCATTTCATCATGTGGCCACAACCTTTCTCTTTCATTCGCTCAAACACCTTCTTGAAAAATATGGCATTGTGATACTTGTGCATATCAAAAGCTTGTTGATATTTAAATCTTTCATGATGTTTAAAAGTAGGCATATTTCTCCTTCTTGGCTGTGCATTTCTACCCCAGCATTCAACAAACAGAGCTGGCCATAAACCCAAACCATATCTATCATGTCTTAATGAGAAAATGCTACATTCAGAACATTAATTATTCCCAACAGAATGTGCTGTTTACATGACCAGTATCTAATTCATAATATTGTCATGTTAGGAATATTAGGGGAATATTAATGTGCATGTAAATATGTTAAATAATAAACACAGCCATTTCTCAATTTTAAATGCTAAAACACATGAATGTTTGGCATTTTTGCTTGATAAATGAAGTAAGATTATTTACTTGGTTAGATGATTGATCATTGCAACATTAATCATTAATAAAACTAATGACACAGAAAGGAATCCTAAAATACTAATAGTAATACTAAAAGATAAGCCAGGTTCCCATCAGATATTGCACAAATAACTGAACTTCCAGAGAATTGCCAAAAGAAAATGTGCCATGAACAACTGCGTTTGCAAATATTTTTTCAATGTTATCTTGAGATTATGATTTTATTATTTTTTTAACACAAGAAAACAAGCTTTGTTTTCTGGTAATAATGAAATAATTGACCTGTTCTCACGAGAAAACAAAAAGGTTTCTCCTTTTATTACTTAAAATGTTAATCAGTGATCAGGAGTGTCATGAGCCAGACAGTCATTGAGTTCACCATAAATATCCTGTGATCTTTAGAAAACAGAATTAATTTTTAATTTTTAAAAAAAATGTATATATATTGTTATCTTAAGAAATCTGCCCTTTGTTCTCTCCAGAATTGAGACAAATCAGAGATAATAAAATTATTAACTTAATTTCAAGTTAATGGGATTGAAAAATTAATTGCAAGCACGGCTGTTCTCGGCTTCCGTAAATTAAAGTAAATGGGAGTTGGTTATCCACGATAACTCTCTGATGGCGCTTATTCTCCATTGTAGATGAAGAGGGCACAAAAAGAGGACATCATTAGAGTAAAGAGTCCCCGTCAAATCTCAAATGGGGAAAACGACCTGGAAAATCTAATGGAAATGTAGCATTTGTGTTTGAGATTTATGTCAACGTTTTTTTTCTCAGCGTTTCCACGTTTTTGTGACTGAGAAAACAGATGAATGGGAACAAATGTACTGATAGTACAGTACATTACATATACCAAAAAAATAATTGCAGTGTTACAACAGTTTAAGAATACACAAATAATCAAAAGCCAAGTCGCATCAAATATCTGATTAATGGGAAATGTATTAGTTTAGTTTAGCATTTTATGCTCAGCTTATACGTTTGCCATATGCCGATAAACTGAGACATACTTTTGGCAGAGATATCAATTTACCGTTGGACCCCCCGCCTTCTGTTGTCTGAGTCATCAGCTGTGAGCTGCAGACAAATGACATCTTCTCTCCATGTCTGGTTTTCGGCCACCCTGTAGTAAAATATGACATAGATTTACTGTAACAGGAGATTAGGGCTTAACCAATATACCATGTGCTCACTAGACCTGGAATGCTTTTGTTGAATAAGCTCTCCAGACCGGTGAATGGCGTTTAGCCAGTAATGGCTAATGTGGGTGTCCAGATGTTGAATCCCTGCGGAGCACAGAGACGCTGAACAGATCGCCTTCCAGTACGCAAAAGCCGACACTGACTCATTGACATTAATCTCTGTGTGGACGTGAATTTGATGAGGATATACAGTGCATGTGTTGCCTATGTATCAGCCTCTACAGGATAAATAGTGTGATCATTGCAGTATCAGAGAGGTTGTGAATCACTGGCTTAGAAAATAACCATGTTTTTTTTTCAAGTTGCAGATTACATTTATGTAATATTCTTTTATTTCTCAGTTTAGTTTTAAAATTAGCTAGTGCTGTATATTCATTAGATCACAGCAATTGAAACTGTAGTTATTCTCTCAAGGTTGCAAAGTACACACATCACAATCAGGTTTTAACTTAATTCCAAAATAAAGGACCATAGATAATGTTTCTCGGTATATGTATTATGAACAGATAACAAAAACTGAATTTCCTCTCGTATTCTGAATATTTAAAAAATCCCACAGATTAAATTATTTCACACATATAAAGAGAAAACGTTAATGATGTTGCCCTCAACAATGCTGACCACGCAAAATGCTCAGCAGCTGTGGCAGTAGCAGTTTTTCAGTGGTACTAGCAGTAGTAGGAGTAATATTAAAGGAATACTTCACCCACAAAAACTACAAAAAAACCCCCACAAACTATTTGTATATCAGTCACCTCATGTCAAGTTGAATTGAAGATGGAAAATGTTTGTACTTGAACAAAGAATCCAAAGAAGCGTTCATCAACAGCAAAACTATATACTAAAACAATATTACAAACTCACACAAAACCTGTGCATAAAAATCTAAGCCTCACTTATCCAATCTTATGCTCAGTACTTCAAACACAAGCATTTTCACTAAAATATTGCAACTTAAAGCATGTCAGAAAAAATGCTATCATGCATGCATATGAACTTTGTCCAAGCAGTGCTCATAAACAAGCACGTGTGCACTACTCAGTGGGCACAAGTGTTTTATATTATAGAGTTTTAGTGAAAATGCATGTGTTTGGGAAGTCCCTAGTAAAGGACTGAATCAATGAGACTTGGATTGTACTGGAGGAGTTGTGTGAGTGCTTGTAAACAGATGTTTTGATATAATTATGCTGTTGTTAAAGGCGGACCCCAATGATTTCAGCTTATGAAAAATGTTTGCCTTTTTTGGGCTGTCTGTTCACCACAGAGGCATGCAAGACAACGTTTTCTTCTGAACAGCAGTGAAAAATGTATTTAATAAAGTGGTCAATGTGTGGGTGAAGTTTTCTTTTAATGTTACAAACAGTGGCAGCAGTAACAACAGAGTCCTGCTGGCAGAGGAAGGAGGATTTTTATTCAATTATTGCAATATAAAGTAATTTTAATTACTGTTGAAGCCAGTGATTTCATTTGATTTTTTTTTTTTTTACCACAGATGTATTTATTGAATTAATACATCCCCCCAATTATCCTAAAAAAAATGAACTTTGTCAAAAGTAAATGTCAGACTACATCTGTGAAATTCCCTCTAACAAAATAACATAATAACAACAATGAAGTTAACAGAAACGAAAGTGTGACATTAATAATTTTAGTGGAGATACTTGAAAATATAAGACGCAGTAAACCTCCCACATGCACAAACACACCTACCCAGCGTCTGCGTTGTTGCAAACCCACACTGATTGGCCTCAGGAAAACTTGAAATCATCTGATGAATGGAAAAGGTTATAGGAGGACTTGTGACATTACAACCACAACATACGTGCTACAACATGACAGACTGACTGACAAAACGTCAAGTACTGCCAGTGCATGAAATACCAGTTTAGAGTGGCAGAGTGTCCTTCTTGCACACACTTAAATGTGGCATTGCAGAGGATAATACAGGTGAATGGTGCCAAGCAATTGTTCAGAAAAGTGCTTTTTATTTATTTTTCACCCACTCCTTGCGAAACCAACATTTTGCAGAGCACATGTTGAAAATGTTTATGCTGGAATCTGTAAGCAAAAAGCAGCTCGGAGCATTTATGAACAAAGAATATCTGAAACAGAGGAGAGACGGAAACTGTTACAGCCAGAGACGTCGCTAAGGCAGATAACGTTGAAGTAAGTAAGATTACCAATGCAATGTCTAAGGAGAAGCAGGCGTCCGTGTCTGATAGCCACATTTAAACCTAAAACTGCTGAAACATTTTGAGCCAAATAAAAACAACTCTGTGGCAGAGACATGACCAATCAAAAACCAGAGGACAAACTACACCTCAGTCTCAGACCGCACTTTCTAGTTGACTTCAGCTTGAGATTTGTTTGGACTTAAATTACAGCAAGTCTTTCATTTGTGTAAAATTTTGATTCAACCTGACAGGACCTGAGTAAGCGGGGTAACATGAGCAGCACATCTGTTATCTTTAGTCAGGCTGTTACAGTCCACAAGAATGTGGCTTCTTAAACCCCTCTTGTTCAGTACCCATTTTTATACTCTCAAAATACCTTCGTTGTGCCTTCATATATGTTAAGTGCTGTTTGTTTAGGCTCCCTCTTGTTGAAACTCGCATCCACCAGCAGAAGTCTGCAGCAGACTCCAGGCAGTAAAGTGTGAACGATTTTCTTTGCTGTGCAATATTGCTGTGAGAAGATGCTTTTAGAGCCTTTCTTAGCTTTTCCTCTGGATATGAGTAAGTGGCCTTGTTATACATGTAGCTTGTGAAGGTGTGTTTATTTCTGTGGGTGGATTCTCACGGGTGTTTTGTATGTTGTCCTTCGGCTCCCTGGTGAGAGCAGCGCTTTCTAAAGTGTTTTCAAAAGTGTCTGGCAGTTGCCTTGAATAAGGTTCCCTGTAATATTTCTCAAAGGGTTTTTTTCCTATAGTTTCTCTGGAGTTTTTCAAAAGTTTGTCCTGGTTCCTTGAAGATGGAGGGAGAGACTGCTGCGGTGAGAAATGTGGACTGACTGCAAAGTTGCATATAACAACCGCATTATGCCTGCATTCAAGCTAGAATGCCAGACTTTCACGTAATGAACATTCGTTATGTTGAGTCTCTCTCTTTGGATGTTTTCGGAAACAAGTTCACACAACAGTGATTAAGTCTGTTGCTGCAAGGGAAAGTTGACTGTATTTCGCAGTAGGAGTAGTGGTGTCAAGTAGGTCTGTACCTATTTGGATATTCTTTCTTTGGATAGGTATTCAGTTTTCAATTTTGGGATTAAATTGTATATAATTTTTTTTTTTTTTTTTTGAGAAATGACGAGGGATGTCCCTATCAAGTTTTTCCTGCCATCGATCCTGTTCTGTGTCATTTAATGTTGAGTATCTACCAATACAGAGTCCCGATCTGATACTTGTATTGGCCTAATTCAGAGTTCTGCAGCATGAGTTCTCCAGAAGGAGAGCACACATTACACCTGTTTTAAACACTTTACATTGGCTGCCTTTTAGTTTTCACATTGATTTTAAAGTTATTTTATTAGTTTATAAGGCACCGCATGGCCTTGCACAAGACTACACCTTTGAGATGCTTTTGGTTTATGAACCAGAAAGGCCCCCCAGATCCTCCAACTCTTCTTTTTTTTTTAGCTGTTTTAGATCTTGTAGAGAACATTTGGTGCTTCTGCTTTTAGCCATTATGCCCCAAAATGCTGGAAGAGCGTGCCAAAGGATCTGAGAGGAGCTGGAATTATTGATACTTTAAAACGTAAATTATAAGCCTGTCTTTTTAGTCTGGCTTGTATGTAGTGTCTTACTATCACAGTTTTACTTACTTTATTTATTAAGATACATTTTTGCTTATTTCCGATGTTTCTCAATCAAACTGCAAAGCACACTGAATTGCATTCGATTTGTTTTAAAGGTGCCGTATAAAAAAATGATTAATTTTTACCACACATTCTTCCACTTTAAATAAAAGCATATGTAGTTTTTTTGTGCATACACATTATCTGTGCATCTGACCCCTGGAGTCGATACTCCAGATAAAAAAAAAAGAAACTTAAACTTTAAAAATTGAAAAAAATAAATAAATAAGACAAAGATTTGAAAAGAGAGTTTTTGGGGGCGGGGGAGATGCAGCGAGCTCACCTGCAGGCATATTTGGACAGTGTTTATGTAATTACTGTCACTGCCAGAGGGGGGAGACAAGAGTCCTGCACCCCAGCTTTAATGCAGTACAGCACTTTGATTTGTCAGGTACAGGACTATCCAAAAAAATGCCATTCCCATCTGGTTATCTTGTCCATAATGTTGTTTTTTTTATTTCTTTTTGTTTTTTTGTACAAGATTATGCATTACATCACAATTCATTTTAACATTGTTATATAAAATAGGTTTATTTACAGCTTCGATCATGATGCTTTCAGTAAAATCTCTGATATTGAATCTTTATATTGACAAGCTGAAATAATTGGAACTGACCATTATTGACGAACAGTCTGTGTCCAGCAGATAACAACAGGTGTGATATTACAGCACCGTGTCTTCAATCTTGTCATTTGTGCTCCTTGTGCATTTTTTTTCTTGACAAATAATAGACCAGCCTTCTGCTCGCTGTGGATTTCCCTGTGATAACTCGGTAAGGTGTAGCAGACTGCGAAGCTCTAACACCTACAGTGTGACTTCATCACTCCAGATCCTGACTCAACTGAGGGACCAATTTGAGCTCTGACTTTGCCGATGTAGTGATATTTCCTCTTCCATAGCTTGTTCCGTGTTTGAACGGATAGTTGATCACATAATGCAAGTTTTGTAGTGGATGGTGTCCGTCTGTTTTGTCTGGCAGACAACTCAGCCTACTGACCTCTAATTTTATTTAGGGTCTCTAAAGCTATAAGCCCAATAAGGCTTGCACAGATATCTGACTGCCAAAAGCAGATCAGTGTCAGTCTGATGTGTTTAAGTGATTCAACCACACATAGTTTAAAATATGCTGTGACAATATGTAGTCTATGACAGTTTGTGGCCAAAGTGAAATTTAGGCTTTCAGTGACACTGGGCAACATGTCAGGGGCTGCAGGTACAACTTTTTGGACTCTCTGATGAGTTCATTGAAAGTTTTGAGATGAAGGGGTGCTGATTAAATGTGGCAGCTTTTCAAGCACATCTCTAGCAAACACCTTCACCCCGACAGACAGGAAACTTAATGTGTCTGTGTGTGTGTTTGTGTGTGTAACAGCTTTTTAAAAATGTAATGTTACATCAGTTGACACAGCAGAGCACCTGAGGTAAGAGGATTAAGACCAAATGAGGGAAATAGTTTGTGCTGAAATCCTGACATAAGTCATAAGTACAAAAAAATGTACATGTGAAACAAACAAAAAAAAATCTCAAACTTCTGACCTTAAATTCGTGAAAATGGCTTCCTTAGTATTGTGGCATTTCTTGGAAAGTAAAAGAAGTCTGACTCACTTCTCGGAATTTACACTTCTTTCTCTTTCAGATATAACTTCATTAGAAACTGAAAGATTTCTGACTTTTAAACCTCCCCCCTCCAACTTTCTGTAAATTTTACTTTATCATGTGGCATTAATGATGCTCCATATCAGCTCTCCACCTCTGAATCTTACCTTACGCATTACATTCTTATCAATTATATAAGAGACATAAATGTTTTAATATGTGAGTGTATTGACCTCATGTGAGTGTAATTAAACTTCTCAGGGACTGATCTCTCCACACTGTAAAATCTGACAAATTGATCTTACGTAAAATAGTCTTTAAAACAGACTGTCTTGTAAAAGGAAAGTAAATATAACCATGAATCTTAATTTATATTTACTCTATACCTAATATTTACTCTATATCTAACTGTTGAATTTACTCAAAGTTAAGCTGTAGTATTTCTTAATTTTATGAAGTTGTTGCAACTTAGAAATTAACAACTGGAATTTTCTTGTTCTTTCTAAGTGTTAGTAACTTCAGTAAATCAGGTTAGTCTGACTTCAGTTGAACATGACCAATAGGATTTTGCCAATGATAAAGTTGGGAGATCTGCAATTTCTGTCTTGTTATCATGTTGAAAGCCTCTGGGAACCCAAATCACCAAAAACTTTTAGGGTATTACATGCATAATACTGTCATTTTTTAGTCTTTTCACAGTTTCCTGAAGCTGGGTTGATTTGGACGTGGTCCGATCCATATTACGTAATATTGACAAAGCCAATAAAAACTCAAAGTCAGGTGTCACTTGATACTAAATTAACCTGCCAAACTGAAATCCTTTCAATAGGGATCGCTCATTAACACTCACTCTGAGTGCCGGAGCGCACTCTGGCACAAACTGGACCATTTGTAAATTCTAAGCGCAGTTTGAATGTGCCGTTCAGTTATCCAGAGAACTGCACTCTGGGAGTGTCAGAGCGCACTCTGGGAAATCTGTCTGGGGAGACGGAGCAGCAAAGCGACAAATGGAGTGAATGTGTAATGAACTTAACTGTTCATTAATTCATGTAGAAGTAGAATGCTCTGTGGCATCGAACAACAGCTCTGTCATTTTAGTGGAGAGCATCAGATTGGATTTATGAACGCACCCAAAGTCAGAGGGCATGAACAGATATGTCTGCATCACGCTGATCCCGCGTTGCTCCACGGCTGCCGTGATCTGTTACACCCACACAGTCCTAAGAAATGCTGTTATCCTCAAAATTAGCTGATTTGAACTCAGTTTCCTAATAGTTGAGAACATTGATTTTCACTGATATTTTTAATTTGACACTCAACTTTGATAGAATATCTGCATTTTTAGTATTTCAGGCCACATTTCCAGAGGCTTCACGAAAATACAAATATGATTGACTAGTTTGCAGTCAGCAGAATACAGATAAACAGCACGGTGCACTTGGTTTACTGAAGTTGCACAAACTTAGAAAGACTGATTTAACTTGTCATTTTTAAGTTGTAACAACATCACAAAATGAAGTCAATATAACTACACTCTAAGTAAACTTAACAGTTTATTATAAAGTAAACATATTTACATACATTTTCAAGGCAATCTGTTTCCTAGATTTTTTTAAAGTGCAATCAGCTTGTCAGATTTTATAGTGAAATGTGAGCTAACATTGGTCCATAATGACTGATGTGAAGCTGCATCAAGACAAACAGTCTCCTGTTTAATAAGTGTTGGTGACTAGTTCAGTTAAGGGCAGTGTAGCAGGCTATTTTTACAGGCCGGTCCTTTAAATGGAGCAGCTCGTCAGCATCTGCCGAAATGTACTCCAGCAAACAGTCATTGTCACTGCAGCAGAAAAGTCTGCAGCAGCACCAACTTTAGGCTGTTTGCTCTCAGGATATGCGAGAACATTGGAACTATCTCACTGATCACATCATGAGATGGATGAAGACGTCAATTTTAACAGTCTGATGATAAAATAATGTGACCGACCGTCTCCAAATAACGCACTGCTGTGCCGCACCCTCTCCTGCACCCTTTGCTTTTGGCTGTGACTCAAAGCTGTGGAGTTGACAGAAGGTAATCCCCACCATGTGAGGCC
Organism: Plectropomus leopardus; assembly: GCF_026936395.1. Classification (NCBI taxonomy): domain Eukaryota; kingdom Metazoa; phylum Chordata; class Actinopteri; order Perciformes; family Serranidae; genus Plectropomus; species Plectropomus leopardus. The sequence goes on along the minus strand of NC_142189.1, from coordinate 15,579,572 downwards.
TCGGCCCCAGTTTGGAGGCGGGGTGTGATTCATTCAAATCTGCCGGTGCTATAAAAAGAGGGGAAGTTGCAAGTAACCCAACTTCAACCCACAAGATCGTGGCACAGCACAACTACCACTCGGGTAGTTTTTCTAAGTGATAATGAATACTATTAAAGCCATTAAAAATGCAATAGTCTGTCTTGTCTTGCTGCCCCGGTTTCTGATGGCAGCTGTGGTGTTTTGGCTGCTTGACTTTTTATGCATAAGGAAAAGGGTTTTCTTCAGGATGAAGGAGCAGGAGGGTGATGGCATCGATCCTCCGCTGTGCATATCGGACTCCAATCGTCTCTTCAGTCTGGAGTCCCTCAAAGCAGTGTGGCACGGCCATAAACTGGACTTCCTGAAGGCTGCGCATCTCGGACACGGAGCGCCCAACACCGAAGTTGTTCATCTGGAGGATCAGCGGCGCAGCCGCATCCTCGATTACGCAAAAGACAAGAGACCGCTCATCCTCAACTTTGGCAGCTGCACCTGACCACCGTTCATGGCGCGTCTGAAGGCTTTCCAGGGAGTCGTGCAGCAGAACGCAGATATCGCAGACTCTGTGGTTGTGTATATCGAGGAAGCGCACCCCTCCGACGGCTGGGTGAGCACTGACGCGCCCTATCAGATCCCCAAACACCGGTGTCTGGAGGACCGGCTGAACGCTGCGCAGCTGATGCACCTGGAGGTGCCCGGCTGCGCGATGGTGGTCGACAGCATGGAAAACTCCTCCAACGCTGCGTACGGAGCTTATTTCGACAGACTTTATATACTGCAGGAGGGAAAGATAGTGTACCAGGGTGGCAGAGGACCTGAGGGCTATCGGATCACAGAGCTCAGAGACTGGCTGGATCATTACAGAGAAACGCTGGAAAAACCCAGTGATCTAGTTATTAATGTGTAGATTCATTCTCATCTTTGTAGAGCTGCTATGATGGAAAAAATGCTGCATATTTTTCAGTATTATAACTTCAATTATATAGATTTCTCCGTAAATAATGTTTTAAGTGTATTTATTTTTTTGATATGATTGGATCAAATTAATTTGTTCAACAATGTAGGATGCAACACAGTAGGCTCCTTCATATCATATTGGACATCTAGACGTCCTGTTAGGATCCACCACAAAAAGGTTAGTTTGTCTGAACCTTGTTTTTCTGTTTGTGAACAAAAGTATTTTGTGCGTCAAAAGTTTTTTTTTTTTCTCCGTGTGTGAATGCGCCTTGAATGAACCAGTCAGCACGGTGAGATGTGCGCATCACTGTGCTCCTCAGCACAGAGTGAAGTTCGGTTTTTAAACGGGTTGAATCCGGAGAACCGATACTGATGTTTTTCGTGCTGGAGATCACAGTGACGGTGCTGCTCTCTGCCCTGCACGGCGCAACTGTTTTGTAAATATTGTTCCGTTTTATGGATATATTTTCATACAATAAAATGCTTTGATCTAAGTCTTCATTACAGGCCTGTTTTATTTGAAACTGTTTTTTTGTAAGTTGCATCATTGTGGTTTGCATTCAAGGTGGGGGAGCTGGTGTGTTGTCCCTTTCTTCTCTTCTTTATTGCAATAACATCACGCTGTGCATAGATTTTACAGTAATTTGGTCTCTTATAGTAAGAAGACAAAAGGATGAATGTTCAATTTCCTGCACAATAAAGCACAAAGGGCCTCTCATGGACTCTTCCAGAAATCTCTTGTCTGAAGGGCAGCCACAGAAATTGGTGTGGAGAAGCAGAAAATATTAAATCACTTCAAAAATAGCAGGATCTCCCCAAATCTCAAAGCATAAAAAGTTTGTGAAAACAGAAATTATTGCATTATTTTAGTGCAGATCCTTGGAGAATTAAAACCAGTTTATGCTTAAAATGAAAAACAAAAATCTTTGAATTTATTTATTTCTTTTATTATTTATTTTTTGAGAGGACTGTCTAATTTTGGCAGAAGTTTTGAATTTTACATTATTTTTCCTAACTTCTTTTTGGAGTCAGTACTCATTCTCACGCAGCAAATGCAATACATTTTCATTTTTTTTCCTAAAATGAAATATATAATGCAAAAACGTTTGGTCTCTGTGAATATGGTATATCTTCTCAGTGGTCAGGCATGTTTGAGACTGTACAGATAGTGATTATAGATCCTGGGTTAACACTGTGGTGAAAGAGCTGTGCTTTGTTCTCCACAGCCCCTTCCTAAGCCTTTGACCTCTCACAATTAAATGAGGATAATCACACTTGATCCTATTATGCTTAGTGATATATCCACCTGTAAGGGTCTAAACACAAATGTGTTCAGGGCTTAGCACACCAATCCCAGAGCATAAAAACAGTGTTAGGAGCAAAGGCATTTAACTGTGTACAGAATCCCCCTGGATAGCGCACGTAGGCTACACACTGAAATACTCTCCGTAGTGAGTTAATGCTGCATTATAGCTCCCATGATCCTTCAGCATATCTGGAAACATACGCTTAATGTCATTAAAGTTATATGTTGCCAAATGTGTAAAAAAAATAAGTTTTTTGTAGTTTTCCTGAAAAATAGTTTCATTCAGCCTTGCAAAACCTAAAACTGAAGGAAAATCCCCTCAGAGGCTGCAGATACGAGTCACGACGCAATGAAGACACAACAGGGGAGGGGGGCGATGCCTCAGATGACTCAGGAAACCAGATAATAACGCTGACACAACCTGTCTGTATGTGGAGCCACGTTTTGTCAGATGCTTTGGGTTCCCTGTGTCTTCAGCCTTCACGCCGCCATTATTCAACTTTGGAATATAAAGCCCCCCCCCCCCCAGCATGGCGGCAGAGTCACAACTGGGACATAAATCAGTGTAGACACAACACAACAGGGTTCTTAAAGTGGGTAATTTGACCAGTAAACAGTACTTATGAATCACGGCTTTGAAACAAATTTGATTTAAAGCTATAAAATTCACTTGATGTTTGAAATCAGTGGTTGTAATGAAGTTGACTGAAATGAGAGAAAGCTTTTGTTACGGGTAAGGAAAACAAGGAAGTCTGTTTTTCTTCCGATCTGAGTTGTGGCAGCGAGAGAGAAGGTTTCATTTCAACATTAGCAGGGGACACATAAGAGACAGGGTTTTAGGGGTCAAACAGTGAATTTCTATGCACCAATTTGTGCCTTTTCTGTATCAGTACGTACATGTCTTTAATTTTGTGGCAATCCTCGGCTCCTGTCATGTTGTTATTGGGGGGGTCCACATATGAGGAGATACGTCGTTGATCCACAGATCCTCAAAACACAGCAGGAACAAGTCAGCAGGTTCCCTGGTAGTTTTTTTTGAAGATGTGGACATTTGCAGTAGCTGCTATTAATATTAACTATTTTTCTTTTTATAAATTAGTATTAAAATCTTTTGATTTTGGACTGTTGGTCAAACAAAACCAGCAAATTTGAAAACATCAAGTTAGGCGCTGGGAAATTATGATGGGCATTTTCACTATTTTCATCAAATGGATACCTTAAGCTGTACATATGCCAACAGTGGTGGAATGTTACTAAGTACATTTACTCAAAAACTGTGCTTAAGAACACATTTGAGGTAATTGTGCTTTATTTTCGTTTATGCCCCTTTATACTGTTACTACACTACATTTCACAGGGAAATATTGTACTTTTTTCCTTTACTTCATTTATCTGTACCTTATTTGCTTCACAAATTAAGATTTATGCATAAAGATATAACAAGAGTTTAAAAATATGCTGTTTTATAATAAATTGAATAACCAAATCATTAGAAAAGTACAGTTGCAATTTTTAGTTGATTAATCAGTCGATTGACAGAAAATGAATTGCCAACTGTTTTGATAAACATTTATGTGTTTTTTGCCCTCATTTAAAAAAAGAAATAACTGAGGTTTATCGGGGTGTTTTTTAATAATTTATTAATTTATTGTATTTTATAATTTAAATTGGAGGGGGTGGGGGGGTTCTGTTTTTTGTTATAATTTAAAATCTTTGGGGGTATTTTTTTCCATGTTTTTGAAGAATGTTTTGTTCTAATATTTAATATTTTCAGTGCAGGACTTTAATTTGTAAGAGTATTTTCACCATGTGGTATTACTACTTTTACTAATTAAGCAAAGGATCTGATTACTTTGTCCACCACCGCAACCAATTAAGGATAGGGAAGCAGAAAGAAAGGATGCTACTGTTACTTTTACTGTCTTTTGCCAAATCTTGCTTTTTTCCCCCTCATAAATGAATAGATAGTTTGACCTCTCGGGTCCCACGTATATTTCCAATAAAACATAAATGAATCACCTTTAGTGCACTGATTATAGATGGTAGATATGTCATATGCAATGGGTCACAAGTAGACTTTACATTAGAACATATGTTGCTGATTTTGCTGCAGGAGTTTTGCAGTGACCTTACTTTCCTGCTCATCTGGAACACATTTAGCACATAAACATACAGTATTTATGTGGAGCTGACAGTTGACTTAGGGGTACCTGCCTAAATGAAATATATCGTGCAGTGTGTCCAGTGTGCAACCCTGAAAAGAAACACACACATACACACTGGGAATTCTTTGAATCTGGATTCCTTCCATGTGCGATTTTCCATGGATGTTGAGTTTCATCTGTCAGTGGAGAGGCAGACAGGAACAAAGGGTTAAGGGTCTTGGGCTGGGGGGAGATATTTAACTTTTGCTGTTCTGTTTTGCTTTATGACTTGGAGGGAGCAGAATGGCTCCTTTGAGGTGGGTTCTTGTAGCTTCTCTGGTCAGCTTTGAAGGTCAGGGCCCCTCTCTCCTGAGGGTCATAACTCCACAAATGAGTGTCTGGTGCTGGGGAACCGGGGCCGCAGCACATAAAAAGGTTTCAGTTAAACCTGTGTGATGCAGGTTTAACATGTGAACACTAGCCTTGCTCTAAACAACCTCCTTTATACTGGAATAAATAAACGCACATTCCAAAACTCAGGAGGCAAGTTTGATTTCACTGTGGACATGTTTCCAGGAATACAGACACTTTTCAATTCAATTTCCAGCATAGATGTTGGCATTGAACATTTGTGCAAACCACTGGTATGTTACATCTGTACATATGTAGCAGATATGTTAAAACATGGTTAGAATTAGAAAAACATTATGTTCTGAATTAAAATACCTGGTTTTGTCGCTGCAAACATGGCTGGAAATGTCACCGTTCTCGAATAGAGGTCTGCTGCATGTCAGCCTGCTTGGCAACCATCTTGCCTTGGCTGAACCTAGTTTTAGGCGCTAAAACCCACTTTGTTAGGGATCGGAAAACATCATGTGTGGACATAGAATACCTGTTTTTTATTATTGCCACGAACAATTTGAAGTGTCCCAATGTCTCACAGCAAAAAACTTTTGTTGCAGCGAACATGCCTGGAAATGTCCTGACGTCTCATTAAAAATACCCCATTTGGCGACTACAGACATGGCTGGGAAAGTATACCTATTTTGGTCACAACAAACGCAGCTTAAAATGTCTTGTCTCTCTAAAAATACTCGGTTTTGTTGACACAAACACAGCTGGAAATGTCCCTATGCCTTGTTAAAAAATACAACTTTTGTCGTTACAAACATGGCTAGAATTGTCCTGGTGTCTTGGAAAGAATACCTGGTTTTGTTGCCAAAACCATGGCTGGAAATGTCACATCGTCTTATTAAAAGTACACCATATAGCTACTGCAAGCATGGCTGGAAATGTCCCAACATCTTACCTATTACCTACCTATTTTGGTCACTACAAACGCAGCTTAAAATGTCTTGTCTGTAAAAATACTCAGTTTGTTGACACAAACACTGCTGAAATTGTCCCTTCGCCTTGTTAAGAAATACCCACTTTTGCCATTACAAACATGGCTAGAGGTGTCCTGGTGTCTTGTTGGAAAATTCCTGTTTTTGTTGCCACAAACACAGCTGGTTTTGTCCTGACATCTTGTTAAAAAATATCCTCTTAAGTTGCTACAAAAATGTCTGGAAACGTCATCCATGTCTTGCTATTTAAGAAAACAACCATGTTTGGTTGCTACAAGCACGGTTTGAAATGTCTTGATGTCTTGTTAAAAAATTCCTGGTTATGTCACCGAAAACATTGGTGGTTGTCTTGCTTGGGTCTCACACCATCAACCATCCTTTTCTCAACGTTTAATATATAACTTATATATGATATATGCCAAAATTGTATTCTGTTTACTGGGCTGCACTGTTAGAGAACTAAGAGTGTTGTTGTGAATGGGGAATTTCAGGAAAATGCAGCATTGTCGCAGTATTGTCTGTATTAGCCACAGTAAGAGGGTCAACTTGCAGCATCAAGGAAACGGGATCCGTATATAAACCGTGCTGATTTAAATCTCAATTTAACATTTACCTTCTTTTAATTAAAATACTGCCAGATATTCAGATAAATTGGACTGTTTTGACTGTCAAGTCTAACTTTTATAGGTCATGAACACGCAGGAACACAGCAGGAGTCTCCGAGAGTTTTTCCAATAAAGTTCAGGATGGAGTAGGAAATTGTTGGATGTAGTGCAGAGAAAAAAACAACAAAAAAACCCCACAGATTGCTGCCCAAACGGTGAACTGAAATAGTGCAGTGACAAAGTGGAAAATGATCTGTTATGTGGGACAGGCAGCAGTCATCCTTTTCTCCCGTTATGGTCTGAGAGGAAGACGAGTGAAACAGAATCCAGGAAACACTGCATCAGCTGTTTGGTTTGTTTTCACATTGTTTCAATTATATATTGTTGTTTTTAAGTAAGATATTAGTATCAAATGTGAGTTTTATGCAGCTATTGTAGATATATTATTGGATTTTGGCATGTTTGGTAATTCCAAATATGTAAAAAAAAACAACAACAAAAAAACGTCAATTATTTCACAGTTAATTTGCGAAATCAGAATGCAATGTTTCAGTGCAGTGAATTTCATCACTTCATGCTGAACCCTTGTCAAGCCAGTCTTCCTCTGTCTCCTTTTAGATGGCTGACACCTTGTGGTCGAACTCTGAGACTGCAGGTTTTTTCACGCATCACAATGTAAGATGAAATGCATTGGGCATGAAAACTACTTCTGCACTGCTCTCTGTAGGCTGAAAAGCATTAATGGGAAAGCAAAAACTGCTGACTCTCACATTTATGTTGACTTCAGGTCCTGAATGTGCTCATTTTATCAAAGTTTTTCTGGTTTGGGTGAGTCACTGTTTAATTTATCTGTCCACACAGAAATCCAAAGCCAACATGATTGATATTTTAATGAGATGCTGATGCTTCATGGTATATATAATACATTACGCTTGTGCAAGGAACACCATTTAGTGAACTGGAAAATTAATTCATTCTGAACTTTAAGATTAAAAAGTGTTTAAACTGCAACAGTTTTTTTCATTATCAATTAATCTTCCCATTATCTTCAAATATAATCATTTTGTCCATAAAATGTCAGAAAATAGTGAAACGTGCTCTGTGTATTTCACAGTTTTATCCAACCAACAGTCCAGCAATGGAAAGCTGTTCAGTTTATCATGTATGACTAGTGTTGTCAAAAATACACACATATATATCAGAAGTTTTAAAATGTGTCAGCACTCATTTACGAAGTATCAATTTGCCTGTGTTTTCTTCCCCTCTCTTATGTTAATGTTTAATACAGTCATTCTTGTGTTTTCTTACTATCCAAGAAAAGAGAAGTTGTCATTGTCAGGTTTGCCTGTTAGTTTTATCTTCTTAAAAAGATTTTCAAATTGTACGACCTCAATGTCAATTTTCCCATAGTATCGAAAATGGTATCAAATACTGATATTTTAAAAATTATTGTATGGAAGTTAGCAAAATTGTGGCAACATTTTGAATGATGAAGAAAAGCATCAAAGTCTCACAAGAAACATGAAAACTGGAAATAAGTGGCTATATTATAAAGAATATTAATACAATGGTTATTCAGTTATCATAATAGTTGTTCATCAGTTTTGTGGGGATAGACTAAAGTATTGCTTAACAAACTGCTGCAGCTCTGCACATCATTTACAAGTGTTACAGTTTTTCTGACGAGTCATTAATGTATCAGAGGCAGCTTGGCAGATTGCTGTTCTTAAGTGGCAGCCAGAGGAAACTGTTTTGAATATTTAGACTATAAATGTATTTATGTTTCATATTAAGACTTCTCTAAAGGACGTAAGGTGAACATACTGGACTTAACTGAAGGGGAGTTGAGGTGCCGGATTGGTGAAATTTATCAGTGTGACAATAGGCAGGCCGGACAGGGAAACGTGAGGGTAGGGTTGTAAAGATTCACTTTGTAAGCTGTAAATTATGCAGTTTCTTATACACTTTTCTGTCATCAGCTGCTCTCGCACTCCCTTCCAACAGTGTCCCACCTTCTCCACTGTTTTTATTAATTTACCATGTCATTTTAAAAACAAACGATGTGTCATGAATGAGAAGGTCAGTCTCAAAGTGACTGGACATCAGAGAGTCTTGTTGTTTCACATTTCAAGATGAAATCAGCTTAAATCCTTGTGGGTGAGGTCACAACCTGAAGCCGGATGTCTGACTGAGCCTTTGTCATTCTCATTAGTACGCAGTTAAGTGACAATGTAATTCCCAGCATAGATCCACCCAATTTACACCAGACTAGACATCTAATCAGCCAGAGTAATTGAAACCCCTGTGTGAGTTTGCAGTGAATTTAAAGGGTAACTTCAGGAAGTTAATCATCTTAAAGCACACTTCATTCAGAGTCGACAGAACGAAAATAAAACTCGCAAAAGCCATTTTGGATTGTTTTTCCGCTGTTCTTACAATCACCAACACTGGTTTGATTGAAATAAACCTGTAATTCACCCAGTTAAATGTGGACATATGCTGGCTCTATATATTAAAATTCCAGTTTTCATTTAATGAAGTCTGACGTGTTTGACGATGATAATTTTCGGCTGTTGCTCGTGAAACAAAAAAGAACTTACTATTTTTTAAAAAGGGCTGTATCTCTAGCAGTTCTTTTCATAATGATATTAGACACTGACAATTACAGGCCGAGTCTGTCAGTGGCAAAAACAAGCACGTTTAGTGAACATAAAGTGACAGTACATAATTCTATATTAAAGTGGTCACATTGCAGTATATCCCCGACACACACTAAATGCATGTGTTTTTCCTACACCAGAAGATAGGCCTAATAAGAATAGAGAAAGTTAAAAGATGTATGTACCCTGTTTGTCCAGTTTTTGTAGATTTAGTGCTTTTTCCCTTCTTGAATTTTGATTTATTACTCCCAGGCAATACTGTCATTTTAAAGGATAACAGGCTATTTTTAAGATTAAGATGTTGCTTGACTTGACTTTGAATTTCTGCTGTATTTCATCAACGAGATCTCGCTCGCTGCGTTTGCAGCTTAAGTCCCGGTGACGTAGATAAATTGCACCACAAGGTGGAGACACAGACTGCTGTCTGAAACTGTGATAGCATCAGGGACAGAGGAGGAGTTCTCGCAGAGTCACTGTTATCATTCAGTTAATCATCAGCGACTTTGCTCCGGTGCGAATTTATTAAGCATCATTGAGCAGAGGAGCAGATGTTCCACTGATATCGGAACAGAGGCGTTGTGTTTGTGCATCAGTTAGATCTCATACTGTGAAACATCTGACGTACAGTATTAACCTCGCCGAACATCTGATCTTGTCACAACCTCCTTGTTGTGTCAAGAGCAGGTCACCGAGATAGACTCTGTATAAATCGGGTGGATTTTTTTTAAGACCTGGATAGTACAAAACAGACAAAATAAGATTTTATATGTTTTATTAAAAGTAATGAACAGACAACCAAACATTATCTGGCCAAAGCACAACAACAAATAATCCCAGACTGGAACAAATACTGATAACAGAACACAGTTACAGTCACTGCCCCCTTGTAGAAATGCCACTTGTAAATCATTAAAATTTACTGCACAATGTAATACGCAGCCAGAAATGTAACCATTATGGTGTAAGCACAAGATAACCGCCCCATCAGAGAACTGTGGTAGACAAATCCTGAATGCTGAATGGCACTGAAGAGGACTTTTCATTGTGCTGGTGGAGAGAAAAAAACATCCCACTCTAAAACCACAGTAACTGTCATGTCAGCTGCAAATTAATATGAATATTTTACACTAAATATGCATCACATGGTTAACTCTATTTTCACAGGGTGCCTGACATAATGTTTTTCTCATCTTCCACACACTTAGTATGTATGAAACCACTTCTCCCTCCACCAGGAGCTGCTGTCCAGCTCATGCATGACCAGACAAACCAATAACATTTAACAAATGTATTGATTTCTGGGCTCAGAGAACTGTGAAATTCCAACGGCGTCAGTAAGAAGCGACGTTGAGAAATCTAATAACCCCTGAGAAAATGCAAATGAGTTTAAGACTGATCAATAGGCGACGGTGTAAAGATATTCATGGCATGGATCCAAATAGATGATAATGGAAATCGAAAGTGGCATTTCTCGAGGAACTGTGAAATAACCTGTGTCTTAATAACATCTATATATACCTTTAACACCAACATTTAAAGTGATACATCTGCAGAGAGAGAAATTTGGATGACACACTGTAAAAGTTTGTTTTAATTTAAGAAAGTAAGTGTCTTTACTGCGTAAAATTTTAAGTTGACTGAATTTGAGAAGACGGGTTGAGGTAATTCTGTAATGATTTAACTTGTTTTCTCAGTTTAAGCCAGCTTAAAAATATAAGGCAGTCCAGACACAAACGTTCAAGTTAAAACAAATACTCTATTTTTACAGTGTATTTGAAACTACCCCCAAGTATATAATAATACCTTTACATGAACATGAGCTATATAGAGCTGTTAGTATAGCTGTTTGGGTGGTATAAAGTATCTTGATACATATTTAAACTGCACATACTGTACAAACACACAATATGTATTTTTGCAAATTCACGATTTGTTGCATTGAGATAGTTAGGACTGCAGCACACAATTACTTTTATTGTTTACTAATCTGGTGATTATTTTCTCGTCAGAAAATAGCGAAAAATGCCTGTTAAAATATACCCCAACTTAAAGAGATCTACTTTGATAGCTTGTTTTATTTAACCAACAGTTCAAAAAACAATTTTTGATATCGATTAAGACAAAGACGAGCATCAAATCCTCACGTTTAAGAAGCTGAAACCAGATCATTATGACTAAAATTACTAAAACAATAAATAATCCAAAAAGTTGCTGATTAGTGTTCCGTTGTTCAGCTATTTCACTAGTCGTTGCAGCTCCAGTCATAAAATCTGAATACAATTTGCTAACAGTAAATGGTATGATTGCTTAATTTAATAATAAATACCGAAAGAGAAATGGTCTGGCTCTGTTAAAATCAATCAACCCTGTCTCCTTAAAATCACGTTTGTATACAACTAATTTGTACCAGAAAATATGTATGCAAGTCGCAAAAATGTTAAAGCACAACGTATGAGCAAAATGTTCACTGACAACCTATAACAGTTGTTTTCCGCTAAAATAGGCAATGTTGCAATAGAGTATCCACTTATAGAGACTACCGCATTATTTCTTTAAATACCTTTTCGTTTCACTATTTAACCAAAATCACTATCTTTCTCTAACCTAACCCAAAGTGATTTTGCTGCCTAATCCTGCCCAAACAGGAGTCTGGACGCAGAACCAGAAGTCCTGGTGTGAAGGTCTAGCACTTTGTTCGTCCACCATCCTCCCCAACCTCCTCCATCCAAAGCCTATGCAGTACATGAATTTAGTGTTTTGTTACCTGAAAGTAACCTCGTCACTAAACACAATTAAGGCTGGGATTATTTGCCACAACAATTAAGAAAGTGGTTAAGTAACATACTGTACTTTCTAGGAGACAGGGTTGAATCAACATGCAACAAAGAAGTGTAAATATGATTATAAAGTCAAAAATCTAAAGAAATACATCACATGACATCTTTTTACTAGCCATCAAGGTAGAGAATAATTTATAATTTCATACACTTTGAATGTTTATATGATAAAAAGTACATTTACAATCCAGTGTCATGGTCGTCCACTACTCCAGTAGACTTTTACATTCAAATATATTCCAGTGTAGTCCAGCATATCTCTCACTTTATTAACACAACTGTACAACAGTCATAGTATATCCCTGGTGCTAGTTTCAGACATTTATATTAAACTCCTTCCAGAGGGAAAGGGGAAGAGGCAGAGACGATTAAATCAGATGGAGGTGTAGTGTCTCCCAAAGCTGGTGAGTCTAATCTTCTCCGGCAGGATGATGTTTACCGAGTGCTCAGACTCCTCCTGGCTCGAGCCGCCGGCTTCTCTCAGCAGGTGTTCCCTTTGCTGCCGAACAAGCTGGCTGTACTTGGCATTGGCCAGCCACGTCTCACAGCGCCCAAAAAACACAATGCCTGTAGTGCCCAGGATGACCACACATGTGAGCAGGGCCAGCATACCGAAGCAGACGAGCTGGCCGTGTGTGACAAGGACACCCGGGGAGTGGACTGTCTCCTTTAGGGTGATCTTGAGCAGGTCTCTCTCGGGCGGTCTGAGAAGCTTGTGGAAGGTGTGAGCAGGGAGGGAGTAGTGCTGTGGAGTCAGCGCAAACACTCTGTGGTCCACGGGCCTGGCGCCCACAGGCTTGGACCTGGCCTTCGGCCTGTGCGGCAGGGAACATGTTGGACCTGTGAACCCTTTCTGGCAAATGCACCGGAACGTTCCGTCAGGCTGCCCAACACACGTGCCCCTGTTGGCGCAGGGCCTGCCGGTGCAGGGCGAGAGGCTGGTGGTGTCATTACAAGTGAAACCAGTGAAGCCGAGCGGACAGACACATGTGAAGGCCAGGCCGTGGTTTGTGCAGTTGCCACCGTTGAGGCAGGGGTTAGGCTGGCAGCTGTCAACGCTGATCTCACAGAAGTCTCCAGAAAATCCAGGGGGACACAAACAGGAAGAGTAACTCGCTGAGCCATCGGCAGCTGCACATGTGCCTCCGTTCTGACAAGGGGAGCTGGAGGACAGAGCAATATATCGTGAATATACAGCAGGGGGAATAAGGCTCGATATCTAGTGCACAGCTTTACTGCAGCATATTTTATCCTGTGCTTATAAAGCATTCATCAGAAAGGTGGCCGTCAGATGGGCCCAATCCTATTTTACAGGTAGATTTCATACATTAAATGTTGATGGGACGCTTTCTAGTCCTAAATCCGTAATTTTCAGGGTCCCCCAGCAGGGTGTCATTATTTTTTTAAATTATATATTGCTGAGAAAAAAGCTCATTTCCTCTATTTCCACTATTGCACGCAGCCTGTGCTGCGTTTATTAAATAGTAATTTTATTCCAGTAAAATACACTTCATTCAAAGCTGACAAGAGTAAAAAATAAAACTCACAAGTTGTTGTTTTTTTCACCTTTTCAACTGTTCCACAAAAATCACCAGCTTTGGTTTAGTTAAAATAAACCTTTAATTCACAAAATTAGATGTGAAATCATGCTGGCTCTGTACAAGCTAAAATTACTGTTTTTTTAAACAGGGTCTAGTGATAGCTATTTTGAGGCTGTTTTGGGTCAAACAAAAAGATCTTACTTTTAACAAAATAGTCTATTTCTGTAGGGATTCTTCCATAAAGTGTCAAACACAATAACAATCTGAGCCTGTCAGTGGCAAAAACAAATGCTTACAGGGGACATACACTGACATAGGATAGATGCTCAGAGAGGTTACATTGCAGCCTGTATCAGCTGCTAGCTGCTGCCTTTTTGCGATACTCCTGACCAGTTCCAGAAATTGCTGTTCCTATTAGTCAACACCGGAAAATAGAGTCCAGATTGACAAAATATCGTTTGACCTTAAAGTGTATTTAATGGGCTGGGAAAATGTCCCTACCTTTTAACCTAAATAAAGCATTTAAGAACCCATTGGAATAACCAACAAAATAATAAATAAAATGAATAAAAACAGGGCTGTTTTGGAGATGCCTGGTTTTCACAGGTTAGAGACAAAATGCCGAGCATATTGCAACATGGGTCTCTGATAATAAGTATTCCTTTTATTTAAGGAAAACTGAGGGAAAAAAATATGTGATTAAGACAGTAATTACAACTGAAAGTTAATGCTAATCATTTAGGTTTGTTTTTAGATATCAGCTCTCAGGGGTGACTATGGCACTAAAAGCACTTAACTTGTCGAGACTGAAGTCTTGCCCGACACAGCTGCCCTGCTAGATAGTGCAGCTTTAACTTTATTTGTTCAGGCACAAGTGCCACTTTAACTATGGTACCACCCTAAAAAAACAAGCTTCAGACTGATTAAAATAAAGTTATTAGAGTTGTATCCAAATTACCTCCCCGTACAAATCCGCATTGCAAAGAAGCAGTTCCTGATTACTTAACCAGCTTTTTTGTGGTCTGTTTTTAACCTGTTATATCAGACCTAAAGATTTGTCATCTTGAACTTTCTCTAAAACAAAAATAAACTTTGAGCCTTAGCCTGAATTATTACAGAGTATTTAAGTTCTCTCTCACAAAAAAAAGTCCAGTGTAACAACAAGAATGAAAATTTACCAATAACACAAAGAAGTGCAATTTGAAATTCATTTAGTCATTAACTGGACTTTTTAGCTAGTTTTAATCGTATGTTATGATATACGTTATACCTTCATTGTTTTTAACTGTAGCCTATGTTTTAACCAGATGATGGATTTCAGTCTGGATGATGAGTCATCAGTCATCAGAGAAACAAGCGGAGAAAATGCGACAGCTCAGCTCCAGCCGCTACGCTGAACAGCATTGGAGAAATATTGATTCTTAACAAGAAATTGCTTTATTCTGCATTTTTACTGTTTTAATAACTTGATCTGTTTGTGTTGGGAGAAACTCACTGGAATGAATCCATCTTTTGTTATTGCTGAGAGATCCTTAGCAGCAGAAAATAACATATTTTACGTATAACTGTAACATATTACTCTCTTGGTCTTTTAAATGTCAGAAAATACTGAAAAATGCCCATTTAGACAGACAATGATGTATGAAATTGCACATTAACAACAGCCCCAAACCCCCAAATAATTCGGTTTACTACCATGAGACAAAGAAAAGCAGCAGCTCCTTTTAACTGACAAAATGTTGCCATTTTCACTTCAAAAATGACGTAATTGATTTAATATTTACCGTTGCTTTTTTCAGCTTTAGAGTAATAATTTTACTAATATTATTATATGGAAAAACGGTGTAAAACTAATCTCTGCACACGAAAAATGTCTACCAGAAACCAGATACGACAGGACTCTCTGCAGTTATGTTCCTGCACCCACATGAGCAGCATATCTGATAAATACTGCCTTGTTTCACAAACTAAGTGCACTGATAAAAGGCCGCGGGATGAAATCAATCAATATCTCTAATAGCATCTTGTGTAATTACATAAATCCCTAACATTCTGTCTGTGTGAGTGAAAAGAATAATAGCTCTGGTATACTTTTAGACATCTCTGGTGTCTCATACTGTAGGGGAGCTGATTAATGAAACCTCACGCAGGCGTTTTAATGGAAATGAAATCCCTTGGTACACAAGTGAGGCTGCACTTATCTCATGCAAAATTATAATAAGACTCACATGATTTGATTTGATTTTTTATTTTTTGAGAGGAGGAAGGGAGCTGTCAGTTTGCTGACACTGAGCTGTAGGCTACTGAATTTTAGGTGTCATTCAAGTCAATAACAAGGCTGCCTGACGGAGCCCTCCAGACTCTGAACCCACTATGTTTGTTCTCTGTCAGCTAGCCGCATCCCCAGAGAGTCTTTCATATGTGTCTGATGGGCAGGAGGAGAACAGATCAAGCCAGCAGTGAGAAGGCAGGCGATGAGGCAATTTATAGAGCTTATAGGGACAGTTCACTAAGACAAATAAAAAAATTACCTGTAGTGCTATGCTAATGCTACTGCTGTAGAGTGTCACAAAAAGACAACCTGTATTGTTGTTTATTGGGTTTAAACAGTGCTTACCATCCCCTCCACCTTCTGATGAAAGGGTCAGCTAATATGTCACTTTAGAAACGTTATTATGACATGTGTGAAACATGCAAATGTAACATTTGTGGTTGGCAGTAAAGTACAGCGCAAACTTTTTCTTCTGGTGACCGGGCTGCTAACCAACAACTACAAATCCAACCAATCACCACTCAGCCGAAGAGGATGCCATTGATGTTTATATCTTTTCGGAAATGAAATTATCTAAAAATAAATATTAGACATTAGGGTATAGATAGATATAGACCAGCGAGGAAGCTTGTTATTGTTTTTCATTTATTTATGGAGAGGGGGTGGGAGCATATAAGTTACACTCCCTTTCGAATATGCATATGTCTTTGCTTTATCTTTCTTCTTACTTCGCTTCACTATGCTTTTGTGCCTTTTTTTCTCTTCTTCTCTTTGTTTTAAAAACAATTTTTTTTATTGCTTTGCTCATTGCATATTTGAAATAAATGTTTCAATCAATCAATCAATCAATCAATCAATCAATCAGTCAATCAATATCTTGCGCTGTCAGTACGAGTACGAGCCTTCATTGATGAATAAATGCATAATTTGTTCTGCTCAGTGATTTGATTGGCAGGTGTAGTTCTGTGGAAAGAAAATTATTCCAATATTAAATCGATAAAACAAGGTCTGGGGATTATCTTGAGTAACCAGGTTGTGATTTCTGGAAAGCGACATTGCTGTTAAGGTTTTAATATGTTTTTTTTCCTTTGTTTGTTTTTTAGCACTTTGAGCACCACAAGTCTAGTGCCATTTAGATCCATTATATTGGAGAGAAGGAACACATCTCTATGGATGAAATCACCAACACAACAGACTGATGTATAGCACTACAGGAAAGAGAAAAAAATATGTGTTTTTGATTTAAGAGTAAACAATACCTTTAAAGGAGAAAGCCAGTATTTGTGTCAGTGCTCTGTACAAATGCTGTATTCACAGATGCAGTCACACTTCAGCTGTGTGCGATTTTGGTACTTTAAAGGTTATTTTGAAGGATGCAACTCATAAGGGAGTGCCCCTTAGGAAATCTGAAACCGTGGCTGTACCTGAACCAAAGCTCCCCAAATGGGGACTTAACTCTGCGCATTCATGTGTTCCTCATAGACTCAAAGTCAAACATTTCCAGTAACTTGCCCTCTAATTGCTTTAGTGACAAATGTCAACAGTAAATGTGTTGCTCTCTTGGCAGACTTGTAGTTTCATGAATACATATTTTACAGTTTGAGCTTCAATGTTTCAATTTAACACAATAAAAACAAAGCCACATGATGTATCCAGTTAAAGTAAATCCATGAAACCTCTAATTATTTGTGAAGCTCTAAAACAGCAAGCCTCTTGACACAAATAAACAGTGTTGTTTATGTCTTGCTACCATTGTTTGTGCATTCAGCAGTGTCTTACAGTAATTGGTTCAGTTTGTACCAGCACACTTATCGTATGAAGGCAAATACCTGGTAAACAGATCCTGGTACTGTAATGATATGGGGGACAAGTACTGCAAGATTGTATCATTAAACTATATGGCCTGGGGTGCAGTGGATTGTGGGATACTAACGGATGTAAAGTACACATCAGCTGTATCCTGTAAATACTGGCAAAAAAGTCTGAATTTCTGGCCATATATTGTCTAGAGAAGCTGGTGAAATGCGACATGTCTCATTGAGCAAACATGCGTCATTTTAATTTTGAAATGATACTTCAAAGTTTCCCTTTAGAATTGTGTTCTAGCTTATGATGCTGCCCAGGTGTACACCGCTGTCTGCTTGTCAACAAGGGGTGAGCACACTCAACACGTCTGCTGTTGTGTTTATGACAGGAGGAAGCTGAAGAATGAATTCTCTCAAATGTCTTCTTTCTACATCAGATGATTCATAAGTTTCAAAATTCATGCCGGCAGGTAAATTGTGTTTCTTTTGGCTATGTAAGCACAGTAGGGTAACACTTTGATTGTGTTGTTTGCAATGTTTTGCAATTGCTTATGAAAAGAAAAGGCTGGCCTGAACATGCAGAAAGTTACAGATTTCACTCAGTTTCATGTATTATGGCCACAGGGCTGACAATCACATTATCCTTAATTATGCATCAACTTCATTTTCAAGTCTTGTCAGTTTCTCCACTCTACTTAATAATCTTAAAACAATCTATAATTGATATCAGTAGGGGCCATTGGGCCATTGGTAAGTGTCAGGCTGTCAGTGATCATCTGTGATAGGACTGGGTAATTTAACTATATCATACCATGTGATATGAAACATATTATTGTTTGAGATTTTAGATGTATTGATATTGTAAAGCGATGTAATTTTCTGAATTTACCAAACTGTTATAGCTGTTTTATTACTTGCCTTAACCCACTTAGTTATTATATTAATATTTTGTTAATTATTTATCAAAAATCTCAAAATGTTTTGATAATGTAAATATTTTATGAAGGCACATATAGTCAACCCTACAATATTGTTGCGATATCAATATCAAGATATTTGGTCAAAAATATTGTGGTATTTAATTTTCTCCAAATCGCCCAGCCCTAACTCAATTGTGCAGCTTTCTTTGGCTTTACGGATATTCAGCTCATTGTTTAGCCATTTGGTCTCAACTTTAATGTTTTGGTTCACTGTCACCACTATCAGAATATGATTTTGGCTGCACCAGGCTGCTGTGTTTTTTTGTGAAACAGCTCTTAAAACCCATGGTACACTACCTGCTCAATGGCAGACAGACACAGTTAGTGAGTTGTTGTGAGCTGGTGAACTTAGTGGAGCATTTAGCAGCAAAGGGCCAATTAATTCTCTGTGGAGTTGGTAGAGACCAAAAACTGAGCTAACAGAGAATGTTAGGGCCCTGACACACCAGGCCGACTGTTGGCCATTGGTCAGTGTCAGACTGTCAGTGATCATCTGTCACTCTACTTTTTACAGTGTGTTTCACGAGAAGAGAAATGGAAGTGAGGGAAGCAAATGAATGGTTAAAGTCAAGATGGCGTGAGATTCGAACAAACTATTTGTTTTAGGGGTTTTTTTTAGTTCCTGGGCAGAAATGTTTTGCTATTGTGTTATTATTAGCCAGCATTAAATATTATTCTTTCAACATCAGGTTTTGTTGTCAATGTGGCTAACGTCTTGAATCCATGTCGGTCTTCCAGTTTTCAATTTAAAAAGACAAGCACTGACCATTGCCACCTGCTGGTATGGAGAATTGTTTGCTCTCATGCATGTGCAGAAAATACTTAAGTTGGTCATTGGTTGAAGTCTTTGTAGTAGTATGTACATGTAGTAGTTTCATGTGCATCTTTTTGGCTGAGGCACATGGGATGTGAGACGATGCAGCAGTCTGCTTTTGTAGCCACTAGTTATTTGATGCATGTTTACAGCAAGTGCTAACAAGTTTGCAATATAAACTTAAAAGATGATATATCAGCATTGTGTTTACACCTTTTTTCTGCTTTCCCCAAGTGTCAAAAAAATCAGTAACTGCATGTTTCAGGTATTCACTGGCCCTGAGTTGGTGCAGCTTTAGTTCCAAGCTGCTTCAGGTGCTTGGACCTGAGTTTTTTTTATTGCTAGTGTTTACTTGCAACACCGTGTTCTTTGCCTTTTAAGATCTACACCAGAGAAAAGTCAGTCCTTAGAGTAAAGTTAACTTTGCAGCTAGTACATTAATAATGAGCTGGAATGAGGTTCAAGTGTAGTTTTCCTACACAAATGTGGAAACTTGCCAGTTCCCACATTTTAGCGTGCTCATGTTTGTGGGCGAATTGCATCAAAGCGAGTGTCTCTGCTTGTCTTACAAATGTGCAAACACATTCTTGCCCATCATAAGTCACAGCAACCAAACTGAGTACAATTTTTGCAGAAAGAAAAAATTCAGTATGTCCTCTGCTCACTGCCTACTGTACTTCAGGAGCTATACATGAACACAGTGTGTGGGGGTATCGACTGGCTGCCTTGGTGATAAGACAAAGCTGAGAGACGCTGGACCATGTATGGATTACTGCTTTAAATGATAAACCAGTGGAGATAAGGCTGTAATGCATTTCTTATCCCAAAATAGAAGCTCAAATAAAAGATGCAAGTACCCATTTGTGAGACACAGTCCTCTCTTCAGATGGCAGTTTTCACCAGCGTAGCCCAAGGGACAGATGCACAGGTATCCCCCCTCTCCCGTCTCTATGCAGGTGGCATTACCAGCACAAGGCCTGGATGAGCACAGGCGAGTGTCTGCAGTTAAAAAAGAAACAAGCATGCTGTTTTTAGATCGTGTATGCTCTCTCTTTCTCACTTCCTGTCTCTCTGCCTGTGTTTCCCTCCTCTCCTTTGTTTCCACTCTCACACTCACACTCCCCACCGCAGCATCTTGTCACCAAGAACAAAAGTGAGAACATAACCAACCATGTTACACAGTCGAGCGGCTCATATGCTCCAGCCTCTAACAGAATAAGAAATTTACTGTGTGCTGATAAGGAGGTCAAACTGAGCCAGAAGCCCAAAAAAAACCTTTATTCTTTTCATCTTCTTCCATTGTTTCTTTTTTCGCTTGAGGGCCAGCAAGTCATTTATATGTATGCGATAATGTTCGTTGTAGATAGTATAGGAATTATTACTTAATGCATGATTTAAATAGAGGTGTCAAAGGTGGAAGTGTGACTTTTAGATTGCTTTAACTTCTAAATTTTCGGTGCATCATTTCTGAAGTTTTCCTATCTCCCATTTCTCGCAGCACAAAAGCAGCAGTTTCTAATGAATATATTTGCACTTATTCTGTAGCTTCACCTTTCAGAGTTGATCCATAATTATTTTTTGCCTCCGTTAGACCTTCTCTACTCTTACTTTTTCCTGTTAAAAAAATATTCTCCAGACACCAGCTTCATTCTGTGGTAACCTGTGTGTCCCCAGGGCTCTGTGACTCACCTCTGCTATGTCAGGAAGTGTTAGTAGGCAGGTCGAGATATGAGTGTCAGGAGAACTGAATTAGACTCACCTTGGTCACACAGGCTGCCCACCCAGCCCTCCTCACAGAGACACTGCCATGCCTTTTCGCATGTGCCGTGAAGACAGCCGGGGAAGGGCACGCACTGGTCACAGTTCTCTCCTTGCCACCCTGGTTTGCACCTGAATGACGGGAAAAAGGGGAACAATCCTGAACTATAAATATACCACCCACAGAGCTTTGCAGTCCTGCTCCTGTCCCCATAATATCTGAATGCTTTGTTTCTTAAAGGGATAGTTGGGTCTTTTTTAAGATTAATTTTGGGGGCTTTTTTGTCTTTATTTAGTAGGAAAAGTATAGCAGAGAGAGAGGATGACATGCGTTTCTTGAGCTGGAATTGAACCCACAGCCGCTGCGGCAATGACAGCTTTTGCACTTAATGCCTGCTCTATCAGGTGAGACACTGAATGCTCTGATAGTTCATTTTTTAAATGAGGTTGTATGGGGTACTTATCAATAGACAGTGTATTCCATACAGTAAATGTCAGATGGAACGCCACCAGTTTGGAGAAGCAGGCCGGAGTCCAACATGGAAGCTAAGCAATGTACTTCTGTGGACGGGGGCAGCAACAAAATGTATTTGAGCCACCTATAAGAAGTCCCACCTAAGATAACAGTTAGTTAACAGATCAGTTTTAGTGAATGCTATGTTGAGAGTATTTTCACTACTTTACATTAATGTCAGACAGTGATTTTAAATTGGAAATTGAAGCTGTTATATCCCAACACTGCAAAAATGGCCTGTCAAATTTAAGGCCAAACACCCTAGATTTAAGCATACTTGCACTTAAAAGAAGCAAATTTGGCTGCCAGTGCAGTAAGCAAATTTTGCTTGTTAAGATGTCTTAAAACCAGTAAAACTGTGTGACTCTCATTATAGCCCATAAAATCTTGAAATAAGATCAAAAACACAAATTTCAAGCAATTTATTTAAGCCTAGTTGGACATACTAGTGCTTAAAATAAGGTTTCTATAGACCTGAAGTGGATGTTTCCAGACTTGTCTCCTGTATCTAGTTAAAAATAACTCAGAAAAAGACAAAGATGCTTAACAAGACCAGGCAAGTGATATTTACTTGAATTAAGTCAAATGATCTTTCCTAGTCAGCACTAGATAATCCATTTATACTTAAAACAAGACTAACTAGATTTTTTAATCTAAATATAAGATTATTACACTTGGTTAGATCGGCAGTTTTTGCAGTGTACCCCTGTTGAGAAAAACAGTAATATAACATCGCTGAACACAGGAGCAACTGGTCTGCTGCTGCCACGATTAGTTAGTTTGTGTCATTGTGTGACTGTCTTTTGGAACTTAAAAATGTAATTTTGGATACACTTGAGTCACATAGTGACACAAACTAACTAACTGATCGAAGCAGCGGTAGACCAGCAGCTACTTTGTCAAGTGTGGTAAAATGACTGTTTTTTTATGGAGTCTGGTGGCTTCGACGAGATGGGGAACTGAAACCATTAACACCTTCCCCATTGAAATGAGCCATCTGGCAGAGAAGTAAAGCAGTGAAAATACTCCCATTATAGTAATCTTTTAAACCGATATATATATCTATTTTTTTAATGACTGGTTGCTTAAATATTATTTCTTGCTGCCCCGATGGACAGCAGGAGGCTACATTGTTTATCTTCCCTGTCAAACCCCAGCCTGCTTCTCCAAACTGATGGCGTGCCGACTGACATCTATTTATTGTAATACACTGACTTCTAAGTACTACATACAACCCCACTTCAAGATATCCAAACTATCCTTTTAAAGTGAAATGACAGATTAAAGTGGTTAAATTCCCTAAATACTACAGCAATTGAGTAGTCAGTTTGCCTCAAGAGTTTATACAGTAACATTAAAAAGAAAAAAAAAAAACCAATACAAACTGGGCATGCTTTTTAACCAGAAGCTTTTGAGCTATCTGTTAGGATAACAATGCTTTTTACTGTTCAAACAAAGGGCTGATTTGGCAGTTGACTAAACGCAATTGCCAAACAAATCTAGAAAAAAAAGCAGATGGATCCAGTTGGCTGGATTTTGATTGTATTTCTCAGAGGAGGAAATATTTACAGCTCCAGCGATTTATGGAATAAGGCTGCAAAAGCCCACAGGGTATACAGGCTATATCATCTACACAGGAATCTGGAGTCATTTTAGTACCTGCACTTCCCAGGCTTCTCACAAAACCCGTTCTCTGTGTTGCACCCCGCGTTGCATTCCCAACCTTTGAGACAGACAGAAAGGGACAGCAGCTGTTTGCATCAAAAATCAAAACACACATTAAACATTCAGCGCAATGAAATATTCATCCGTTATACTTTCTTTACACGCATAGAAAAGAGTTATTCATGACTCAAATTGTGCGTTTCTGGCAGTGGGATGATCAAAATCTCACATTACCTTTGGCGATGCCTGTCACGACCAGAATTAAGACCACCGCTGTGAGATGCATCGTAATATCGAGCAAGAGCCCTTTGTCCTGCAAAATATGAAGCGGCGTAAGTTGCACAAAGAGCTTTTTGTGCTTTGTGTAAAGAAGCCATGTTTATGTATTTATAAGATATCGCGTTACTCCAAAGTTAATTTTGGAAAAAAATAAAAGAAACATTAAATGGAAAATTCAAAGTGATGCTTTACAAATATGGCATATTTTGTTAGCTATGTAGCTCCTGTCGAGTGTATGGAGTTAAAAACACGTAGGTTATCACAGTGAAAATGACTATCGCCGTAAATCTAAATATAATTAGAATGATTATGTTCTTCTATAATATAATTGACACACCTGAATCATATGCGTCTGCTCCAAAAAGCATCCATTACGCACAAGCCATAAAGGAGAAAAAGAAATAAATTCAAAATTAACATCATTTATAGGTCAAAAACCTCTTTTAACTTACATTTTATTGTGGAATCTTTATCATTTTCTCACCTTATGTCGCACCGGCGCTCTGTTTCCAAGTGGCTTCGCTCATATTTGATTGATTTGTTTTGACTTTCGTTAATCCAAGCGTCGCGCGGTTGAAAGTGACACCACAGGTGCACGAGAGGTCCGGCTGCTGGAGGAGGACCTGGAGGTTTTAACGGGACTGCTGCATCGCGCGGCGTCCCAGTGCAACACGCTCCTCCCACCGTGTGAGGGAGAAAATGTTCACCAGTCTGACCCCCGAAAGAGAAGTGCGTTAGTAGAGGAGTACAGTGGGTGCCTGCGTTTTATAAACGCATTACTTAATGCCTTTGGAAGCGACTTTCAGGGAGGAAAGCAGTGTTATTAACACTACCAATACAACTTATTTCTATTTCTTTTCTTTTTTTCCGCTCTTAATGTTATATTAAAACACAACCTATCTATCTTCTGTTAGTCTGTCATGAGGGGGAATACTCAGATGCTTTACTTAAGTAACATTATTAATACTAATATGTAAAAATACTCTTATTCCAAGTAATAATCAAAATCTTACCTGAGTGTAGAAGTATTATCAGCAAAATGTACTCAAAATAGAGTAAAAGTACTTATAATTCATAAATTATGTCCCCTTTTCATTCAAACATACAATGCCCACATGTTCTTCTGGTGACTGGGCTGGAGGTGGAGCTAATTTTGCCCGCTTCATCTATAACAATTCATTGCGTTTTCTAAAATGAATTGTATGTTTAGTATGAAAATTTAAAGTAACCATTGATTTCACAATAATGTAGTTGTGCACAGCATTTCTCTGTTATATCTACTATAATTGTACAGAAAAGTAACAGAAAATGGGACTATTAGAATACAAGTGCCTCAAAATTATACAATACAGTACATGTAATGAAATGTTCTTACGTTCCATCACTTATATCTGTCTGTTACCATACAATACTTGCGAAATTACAAAGCACAGTAGCATACATACTAAGTCCTCATCTACTTATTTAAAACACACACTTATAATAAAGGCATTAAGACTCACTTGTCCTTCTCCCATGAATTATTTTGAATGACTTACCTTACACAACACCTATCTGTGTCATACATAATAATGCTGTATTCTATTCTTAGTCCATTTATTGTGGTCCAAAATGTCCGCTCAACCTTCCCAAGGGCAAGGAATGGTATTTTCCCTCCCACAGTGTGTATGACTTATAGACCGAGGGAACTAATTATGAGTTTCGCTTCTCTCAGACATTATTAGATGGGCAATAAAGGTCTCTGAAATGGGGGCAGAGCAACCATCAGGGGAAATCTACCACTTTGTCTTTCTTATCCTCTCGACTGTTTACCTCTTTGAATGTACAAGTAAAAGATGTAACCTGTGCCTTGTTCAGGTTTTGTAGATGTAAGAGAATGAAGGGTTTCATGATTCCAGACATCACAGTTTTTTGGCTTTATTGTACAAATATGTCATCTTGAGCAGACGTTTGTGAATGAAACAGGTGTGCGAGTTTGGTGTCTAGACAGCGAGAGACACAGGGGGACACATGAATGAATGCAAATGAGTAAACAAATCAATATTGTTTTTTAACTGGGTGGTGGTAAAGAGAACACAGAGAATGAGAATTTTCTTTTCACGCAGAATCAATCTGCATTTGACAGCAAAAGGCAGAAACAAGGACACATGTTATAAAACAGGCGGTCACAGACAGATGTGAGCAGAGGAGAAACAGATAAGTCCCCTCAGATTTGATGTAATCTTCTGAGAGGTCTCCAGTCTCATCCCCCCACTTCAGTTTGGCTTGTGTGTTTATTTTCAAACCTCTGGAGACAGAGCCGGGGTGCAACATTACGGTGGTGATGAGATTCCCTGTCACAGCTACCAACCTGATCCACATCAGTCAGTCTTTTTTAATGAAATGTCAGAGGTTTGTATGTGCTTTATTAAACTGAAGGAGTCATCCATTGATTTATTTTTTTTCCAAGCGCTGTTCTCATCTGGTATCTGATCTTTTATCAGCTCAGGTCCAGGGGTGCTCCAGGTTTGCTCCAGGTTTAAATTGAACAGTATGGATCTGAGGATATCAGTGTGGGAATGTGTGTGTTGTTGCTTTGTGTCAGTTATGACAGTCTGAGGTTAAATTTGGGTCCCACACAGTGTCCAGTAGAGCTGAGATGATTAGTGAACTGATCAGTAGTCGAGTAGAGTAAACTTTATGGCCTCTGAGGGAAAATTTATCCTGGGTACAATGCTGCAAAATGATGCTTCACATAAAAAGAACATCACACAAACAACATGAAAACACCCTAAAATGTAAGGGATGTATGACCATACATTTGACATTGACAGGGTGGCTTAAAAAGTAACTATTAAAGTGCTAAGTGCTAAAGTGCTTGTGTATTTATTGCACATTGCTCTACTGCATTTAGCATTAGATTTAGCATTCAGCGGCTTGATGGAAGCTGGAACAAACGAAAGCTTCAAGCCGTTTGATTTGCACTTTGGCACACCATATTCGTTCTTGATAATTTGCATTCAGACTCAGAAGGGATGTTGAGAGTGCACAATGATTTTTGTTGTTTGTTTCATGATTGCCTGCTCGTACAGACGCTGAGGACTTATGTTCTCCCTTATTACCTTCATGGCTGTTTTGCGGATTCTGATCAAGACCGCCTCTCTGTTGCACTGTTAGGTTGCCAAACCATGCTACTCTGTATCTAATGATATCTGCTAGATCAGTGGTTCCCAGCTGGTAGCTTGTAGTCCAAAAGTTGGTCGCTGGTCAATTCTGAACGGACAACAAATGACTTGTGAATTTGTTTGTTGATGCA
This sequence comes from Plectropomus leopardus, assembly GCF_026936395.1. Taxonomy (NCBI): domain Eukaryota; kingdom Metazoa; phylum Chordata; class Actinopteri; order Perciformes; family Serranidae; genus Plectropomus; species Plectropomus leopardus. The sequence goes on along the minus strand of NC_142189.1, from coordinate 15,552,773 downwards.
GTATTTTTTATTTTTTGTGTTCTAAGCCATCTTGTTGTTTACATTTTGTTAAATTAAATTGAATGTGTGCTCATTTTTAATGTGTGGACATTAAAGTAATGATTAAGGAGGAATCTGGACCTCATAACTGGACCAGTTAGGAACCAATGTGCGAGAAGACCAGCGTGATCTAGCTTCTCTCCCCAAACAGCCTCAATTGTACATAATTGACAGGGAATTGTTAAAAGGTATAAAGCTCGGAGCTAACCTACGGGCTGTTGGGGTACACACCCATAAACATCCCAAACACTGAAAAGAAGAGCACAATAAGAACAGAGTCTCTGCAGAAAAATACATTGTTGCACACTTCTAGTGAATCATAAATGATGATCAATAGGGATTACTTAAGTGTAAACATTGTTTGTTTGTTTTTTTTTGTTTTAGGAAAATCCTGCTTAACATATCTTTAAGTACTTTCTTAACCAACAATAATCTTTTGCCAAGCTAGCAGCTCTGTTAGGCAAGAATATTGTAAGAATATTAGGAAAGCCAGTCAGACACAGAGGAGGGCGGGTTGGGCCTTTGCCATCCTGAGATTGCCTCCTGGTTAGTGCTCTGCAAACTTAGCTGTGGATAAAATGATATAACCGTGAGGCTTCTCTAGACTTTAAAGTGCATGAATTCAACTCTGAAATCATGGACTGATGCTGCAGCGAGAGAGAGGCTTACTGCTTCAAGCTGCAAAACAAGTCACATTGGAAGCCACAGACACAACAGCAGCAAATCCTGTCAATTTTCAAAATGAAAAAACCCTTGTTTTGCTTTACTAAATCAATGGCAGCCTGCGTGTGTACAGGTAGTACACTCTAAAAGATATTTGTACCTGACAGAATGACCTACTCCACACTTATCACCTTTTATACACCTGGTAATCCATTCTGGTAAATATTTTTACCTGAAAGGATGACCTACTCCACATTGAACTACATTAAAACAGGTAGTGGTCCATTCTGACAGAAACTTGTACCTGACAGAATGAACCACTCCAGATTTATACAGGCAGTAGTCCATTTTTAAAGATATTTGTGCCCGACAAAATGACCTATTCCAATTTATACAGGAAGTAGTCCATTCTGATAACTATTTGTGCCTGACAGAATGACCTCCTCCAAATTTAAATACATTTATACGAGTAGTAGTCCATACTGATGGACACTCGCCAGTGAAAGTGGGAGAAAAAGCCAAGCCACGTTGTGTTTTTTCAGGGTTGTGTCTTTTGGATGCCTGCTGCTTGCAGTCTGGCAGCTGGTCACTAACAACATTTATGCTAGTAGCAGAACATTCTGATAAATATTTGTACCTGGAAGAATGACCTACTCCACATCTAACTGCATTTATGCAGGTAGTATTCCATTCTGATAGATATTTATACCTGACAGAATTAACTACTCCACATTTATACAGGTAATAGTCCTTTTTGAAAGATAGTTGTGCTTGGCAAAATGACCTATTCCACATTTATACAGGTAGTGGTCCATTCTGATAGATATTTTTGCCTGACAGGAAACTCTTTAAGTTTAACTATGTTTATGCAAGTAGTAGTCCAATCTGATCAATGTTTGAACCTGACAAAATGACCAAATTCACATTTATATATATTAGTAGTCCATTCCGATATTTATACCTGACATAATGACTTAATTATCATTTAGACAAGTATTAGTCCATTGTGAAAGATATGTTTGACATAGGTTGCAAATTGTGAGCGCTTTCCTTGAGACCTTGAGATCCTAATCATTGAGATCTGAGAGGTTAGTGGATTGAAACTGGGTGGGGAAGACTGATGATTATTACAGGCAATGGATAGATTTCTTTGATCAGGTAAAATTTGGGACTGAATGCTCTCTATCTTCCCTGTAAAATAACATGATGATGAAATAAAATGACATTACTCGTATCCAGGGCTGTATTGATCGGACCATTAAAATAATAGTTGATGACGTTAAAAAGAACTTTGGGGTTGTGATGGTTTAAAGAGATTATATTTGAGAAATAAGATGATCTTGCCTCTTTTGTTGCTATCTGGTAATTTTTCACAAATTCCTTGAGATTACTGTGAATGGCATCGGATTTGGTTCCTCTCCATTTGCGTTTCTAATCTTCTGCATTGTGGTTTCAGGGAACAAGTTTGTTCATTAAGCCGTGGGAGTGAGTTTGATTTTAACTTTCTGGTCTTTATTGGGGCAATGAGGTCCAGAATGGAGTGGCAGTAACTGTTAAAAAAGATTAAAAAAAAAAAAAAAAAAAAAGTTAATCTGGATCCTTCTGAAAGCGTTGAACTTGGGCTAAAAGAAATACTGAATTTAGCAGCAGAGACAGCATTAAAAATGCGGGACTGGATGATGCAGTCAGATTTAAAAACTGAGGAAGAAGGCAGAGGAGCTTTAAAAAATAACTGCTTTGTGGTCTGATACAAAGACATCCACTAACTGCATATTTTCTGGGCAGAAACCAGAGAAAAATACCAAGTCTGAAACATGACCTTTGGAATGTGTGGGCTGTTTAACAGATTGAATTAGGTTAAAGGAATCCACTAGATCAAGAAACTCACTAGACATGGGGTATGAAGGACAACAGACATGGATATTAAAACCACCCAGAATAAGCACTCGATCAGATTTGGATAAATTAATGGATAAAAGTTCTGAAAATTCAGTAGTAAAGCTGTTGTGACGTGGTGGTCTGTAAATTAAAATACACAATAAAGTAACAGGGCCTGTGATAAGAAAGCATAGGACTTCAATGAGATAAAATTGCCAAAAGAAATAAGAGAGCACAAAAAACCCCAAAACAAAACAGCTAGACCAAATAGTCAAGGAAAGTAGACATTTTAAAATCAGACAGTGAAGCTGCTACTAAAACAGACAAGCACGTTTCTGTTACCATAAGAGAGTCTGTGTTATTTGCAACAATTAGGTCATTAATTTAAAATGCTTAGTTGCACAGGGCTCTTACATTAAGAAGGCCAATTTGTTTGTTTGTATCAGACTGATTTGAGGGCAGCTGACCTGTTTCCCTTCTAAAGTGACGTAAATTGCCGGAGTTGCCTCCCCTGAGGTCCTCTGGGGCAGTAGGGTCTATGGTTACAGATTATTGGGATGTTAGAGACTGGGAATGAGCGACAGGGGGAGCACTGTGCAGATCTGACAGGTGGAGAAGGAGCTGGAGGAGGTGAAGAAAGAGGAGGTTCAGGGGTGGGTCTGTCAGATGTAAACAGTCAGGCATGTTGCAGGTTAGCGTTTAGCATCGAGCTACCCAGCCTGTTTGGTGAATGTCGGTCTTAAAAAGGGAGAAGCGGTTCCAGAAGAAATTAGAATGATCAATAAAACCTACATTGCGAGCTTTAGAGCAGAAAGCAAAGTCCAAAAATCCTAGAAATGTCCCATAATCCTTGAAATGTCTTAAAATCCTGGAAATGTCCTAAGTTACTCTAATGTCCCCAAATCCCAGAAACATCCTCAAAACCTGAGAAATATCATAAAATCCTAGAAATATCCTAAAATCCCAGAAATGCCCTAAAATCTGAAAAATGTGCTGAAATCCTAGAAACATATGTAGGGCTTCTGTGACAGGCCCCTGGCCTCCTGTAATTTTTCCAAAGTGGCCCCCAAGCAAAGCAGGATGAGTATCTGTTATCCAGTGTCTGCGTTTACATTTATGTGACAGGTTAAATGTAAATCTCACCGCAGTCAGATCTCATTTCCAATAATAATGCATGCACAGGGAGTGGGCATTTCACTCTGGTCTTGGTAATGCAGGAGTTACATTTAATCCTTGTAAAGGTTGGTCCCACACTGAGCGCAGTTTTCTCCACACAGGTGAGGAACCGCAGAGGCACAGTGAGATTTGCATATTACCCGAGTAGAGTATTACATTTCGAGTCCACTAGAGATTGGAAATAATGTAATCTAAATTCTAAGCACGGTGATGCAAAATGTGGAAAAGTCTATCAGTGCACTCTAAAGTCTGATTAAAGAAATCCCCATTCAGTCGACATATACCAGCCGGGGGTTTTGATAAAAATCATTTCATTCACACTCTCAGATGGTACATGTTGGTTTGCAGGAAATGAATCTTGAGTATTGAATTATAAACACAATTAGCAGGATAATAACCCACGGTGTGACTGCCCAGCTCCTCTCTGTCCACTGGCTGTCAGAAAGATCATTAGACAGGAGATCACAACAGGAGGAGCTCACCAGGGCTCAATTACAGACATGATGCACAGCAGTATGTCTGCCAGTACACGGTTTACAGGCAAACAAACATGTGCACATAAGGGACAAGGTTGCTCCTTATATTGGTTAGAACATCTGGTTACACTTTGGATTACAGCCCACAAATTACAGTTTGAATGTTTTGTACAATGGGATACTTCCTTAGTACATACCAGAAGAAGTAATGGGAATAAAGTTGTAAATATGTTTGCATCAACGGAGGAAGATAGAATAGACCATGATTGCTTTTTAAATTACACACACCAGTGCAAATTAAGTAATTAAGGGTGCAGACTGTCTCCCTAATGATTACGTATGTATGTTCATAAAATGCTTACTTAATTACGTTTTGGCAACGTAATCGCTGCTTGGATAGTGTTCAGAGAAATCACTTTCACGTAATGAAACACTACATTCATTCATTCAGAGGGACACGTTTGGGGAGAATGACAGGTGTACAGGTGTGATCTGTTCACCCCACAACTTTGGATTGTGTCTTAAGTTTAGGTTGCAGTAGCACTTTGCTTACAATTCAATTTGGATATATGTTTTATTAAAAGAGGTAATTAAAAAATAGGAAAAAAGATAATTCTTCATTTGCAATATAGAAAAAGAGATCTTTTTTAAAGTCAGTGATAATTTTATAAGTTTACTTGTAAAATAAGCACTGTAACCAAATTTTTCCTGTCTTGTTACACAGTAACAAAAGGTCCAGTTTATAAGATTTCGGGGCATCATATTGGCAAAATGACCTGATAATAAAAATGTTAGATATTTTCCTTTAACTGAGATGCATGCTTTGTGCACGGGAGATGTTTCAGTTCTGCAGAAGAAGCCACCAAATCCTACACACTAGACCTTTAGGCAGGTACTTATTAATTAAAATTAGAATAAATACTTGTTGCCCTCTTATTGCCTCATCTCGTTTTCCTCCGTCATATTATTCCTTACAATATCTCAATAAGTATTTTGTTCATACCACTTTCTGCTAAATATTAAACTGTAAATTGGAGGCATCTAAAGTGTTACCAAACATCTACCTTTCGTATATCATACAAATAATAGAAGGATCATCCGCTTTAAAGAAATGGAGATAAATTGTGCAAAAGAGCTGAAACTGTGTTTGTGAATGGGAGTGACAATGTTTCGTCAGCTTAGGGGACTCAGAATCTCACAGGAGAGTCTTCTGTAGTCGATGGACAGAGGCAATTTCACTCAATTTGGTTTGATTCCAGTTTTCATTGTCATGATGATTTGATAATGTTCCATCCCCGCATGATGCTGCCAACTTCAGTCCTCTTTCTGTTTGTAACAGGAAGGAAGAGATGGTGGAGGTGTGCGAGCGTGTGTGTGCTTTTGTGTGATATGTCCGCTAATTCTATTTTTTGCCGTCCTGACTTCTAAATACATGCAGTAATTAGTCACAAAGGAGAAGCGTGGTTCAGCCTTTGGGGTTGACTGGCTTATTTAATTGTGCAGCTGGGTGAAAGGTGAAAGATAAAATCGCTGTCACCTCCTCAGTGATTTGGCTCCTCATTTCTTCTCGTTTCCGCAGCGCAAGGCCCATTACATGGATTTCAACAGCTGGGATACCTGTGATCACCAGGCAGGGTACAGGGGACATTCTATCTCTTTCAATGAGGCCCTTAGGTAGCTTGACAAATGCTATATTACTCATGAGTACAAAACACCTCAGCTCCAGAAAGACGCTTTTAGTGCCAAACAACAATGGTAGCGTACACACCACAGTCCACGTTCACTTAGATAATGCATCACTGTCTTTACTGTCAGCATGCTGAGAAAAAAATACCCCCTTTATTAGCCAGAGTGTTCCTGCAGAAACTGGGATAGTGGCTGGAAACAGAAAGCACATTTCTCTCTTTCAAATATACCAATTATATGGAAGGTAGAGTAGAGACGATCCGTCTCCCGCGGACTGGCTCCATACCATGTCTCTTCCTGGCACTATCCTGAGGCCTAACTGCTCTGTAGCGTTGGCCTCCAGTGTACCGGCTGATTTTCAAGCACCTTCAGCTTCGGCTTTCATGCTTCTGCAAAATCTGCCCTAGAATATTCTGAAATAGGAAAGGGGCAAACCATTAGCCTCAATACCATTTCCAGATCCTGCATGAATGAGCTATTAAAGGGGAACTATGCTTGTTCGCAAAATGTATACATTATTGGTCTGAGAGCCCTAAAATATTAGTGAAGGTTTGAGAACTAGTTCCAAATTGCCTAAACCATTGGAACTGTATGCTTCCAAGCTTTTAAGTTACTTTTATCAATGCTGACATGATTTTTTTCTGCCTGTTTTTATTCCAAACTCACCAAATACTACGGCTTGGTCAGTGTCTTCGGCGTCAGACACCGACACAATAAGGCACCTTTTGTGGCAGTATGATTGGCTGCAGGGCGGCTCAAGTTTATGACGCCTTTGGACGGCATCAGCTTGAAGTGCTGCAGGTAACAATGTAATAAAAGGAGCTGGAAAGTCCCTTAAGAGCAGTAAGAGGTGAGGGAGGTGAGTGTGTCCAATAAAACCTGGATTTTCCCCCAGGAGCCAGCTGTCCCTGTATGAATGTTGAGCCAAACCATGATTTTTTTTGTTTACCTAACCACATAACTTACGACGTAAGATTATTTTGAAAAAAAACTTGTCTGTAACAAGCAGAAACTGTACGTTTCCTGTGAAAACAAAGGTGAATTTTGAAAACCAAATGCATGTAACAGGCATAAATTGACGCTGTGTCCTGGAATGTTATCATCAGACGCAGGAGGAGACCTAGCCCGTCTTACGCAGACTTGAAAGTCCTCTGAGCAAGCAGCGATATTTGATGCATTGGGATAAGAATGTGTTCCGACAGTTGCATATTATAAAACTATTCGGTCAGACTTGTGCGCCTAAACTGCTGGAAACTTGCAAGGAGTAATGGCAGAGAAGAAGAAATGGTCAAAAGTGCTCCTTCATTTCACAAAGAAAGATCACAATAGTGCTGCTTGTTATATCTGTGAAATAGACATTTTCAAGTAAGGGTGGAAATACCAGTAATATGCTGAGACCTTTTTCTGCAAAATATGGGCTTCAGTTCTGTGAATGCCATGACACTCTGCACAAGAGTGCCACTGCTTCCCAACAAAGCATACAGTTAAATTCGCATTGGCACCGCACAGATTTTGCACACCTGAGTCACATGCAAGGCTTTTTCTACTCTGTTTCTGTTGAGATCGTGATCAAACAGTTTTGTCAAAGCTAAAAACCTGTGAAGCTCCTGTGCTGAAACCCTGTGTTTTCCCCAAGAAAACTGTTCAAAAATCAATAAGAAAATCAGACGGAGAAGCAGAATCGATAATGGTATTGGTATCACAACAATTTTATCAAATCCCATTCCTAAAATTAAAAGATGCCTCAAAAGTTTGAAGGCAATGAGTCATTTAATTGTTTTGTATCAATCTCAGGCTTCACACAGGAAGATTCGTTCTATTAAGTGTCAGTTCCTCTGCAGGCTGTCTTGTTAATGGTTATGCCCTCTAATCAATAATACACACATGAACTCTTTTCATCTTATCTTGCGCTGGTGTTACATCAACTTGAGTTTAACTGTGCAGAAAAGGGTGTGATTTCATCTTTTTTTTGTAATGAAGGGATTTTTTTTCCATGTCCTTTTTAGCTGCTCTTGGAACAAAATACACCTCCAGCTCCAAAGTGGAAACTGGAGTTGCTTTGATTTTCTGCTGCAACACTTCCCTTAATTTCGGCTATTTAAACCCCAAAAGCAACCTCATGTTTTAGATACAACCAGATGGTTCTCAGGCTTTTTGCGACTCCTATAAAATGTAAAAAAGTAAATAAGAGTAGTCCATTGATTGGCGTCACTTAATATATTCTGTCAAGAGCGTATATTGTAGGAATTGCAAAAAATACTGTTCTGTTTTAATGAGTCTTTAACCTCAGCTGGAACCTGGATCTCTAATACTGCCATTATACTATTAGAGACGCAACATTTCAGCATTGATAGTATGATTGTCTTCCATTGTTTTAATCATGTTGAATGCAAAATAGCTGTGTACACACCCAGCGTTACCTCTCTGTTGAAGTCATATCACAAATCAGTCCCTGGCACAAACAGCAGTCGCAAACACTAACTGTCATTTGCAGGAAGCTGAAACTACATGATGATATTTGTGGAATTTGCCATCTGCTCAGATGCAAGCCTGTGTGTAGAGATATTAACTAAATTTCATTAATGGAGATAGTGCCGTCGTTATCTCCATAGCAACTGTAGCCTCTCGTTGTGAGGAAAGCACTAAGGTCACGGAGGAAGCAGATGGACAAGACTGATAGTTTGTGCGAGAGAGTCTGAAAGGAAGAATGAGGCAGGAGTGAAAGGAGTGAGTGGAACTGACGAGTGATTTCACCTGATGCCCCACTCACCTGCTGCCAGTTATTACTATGTTGTTACCATGGGAACAGGAGGATGATGCTGTCTTTTTGGGTGTGTTGCACCTTGCTGTAAGTTTGCATCATCAAGAAATAGATCACCTTTTCAACGTGAAAGAAAGCCATATCAGTTTTAAAACTGAAAGTTATCCAGACACAGAAGATTGTTAAAGGTTAAAGTTCATTCTTGTCAAGTAAGGCAGAAAACCGCAGCTCTGTCTCTAGGTTCTAAGTAAAAAGTATAATGGTCTGCCGGCTGTTGTGCTAGATACTGAAAAATAGAAGTTTGCTTTGACCATCCACTAATAAGGCAACACTGTGAACATGAGACAACCACTGCTGTCTCTTGTTTTTGTTTCACTTAGTTTCGCTGATATGGATTATTTCTGATGTTTTTTTTTTTTGTTACCTATATGTTAGGTTTTAGCTTCTTATTTGATCTTTTTAAACTGCTTTTGCCGCTGAGTGAGGTTGATATCCTGTATATGAAACTGTTTTTTTTTCATTTCCCCCCAAATTAGATAATATTTCTTCAGGGAGAGCAGTTTATTACAGTACAAGCTCCATGCTGGCTCCGACACCTTGATGGACCATCACAAAGGGAAGGGGCTTAGCGAAAGGTCAAACGTTGTTTACCTTCAATTAAAAAAAATATGCATTAGATTACTAGTTACTGCCATAAGTAACAGAAATACTGTAACACATTAGTTCCAACTCTGGTCACGGCACACATTGATGTCCTGTTAGCAGTGATTTAATGCTTCACTGACTCCAAATTAAGAAATGGATTGTGCACAGAGAGTCAGTTCTACCTTTTCCATCACATTCAGCTTTGCTGTGAATGGGTCCATCTGTTTGAAATCCTCACTGACTTGAGAAACTCTGTTACAAGACATGTTTACTGAAGAACATGCTTCCCTTCTGGCAAAGCCAAATGGATGGGATGAGGTTTGTTAGATGATTTCTTTCTTCAAAGTCTGTGTATATTCCTGTGCTTGCTTTCCTCTGTGTGGTCTATATGGGAGTGTTCATGCGCAGGTGCATAAATGTTAAATACTTTGTCTGTGTAGCTGGTCTCCAAGGCCCTCTGCAGACCTCTGTGGAAGGCACAGAGTGAAATTGCACAGGCGCTGGCAAGAGCTGATAGCCTGGCACTGAAGTAAACAAATAACTGACAGACAGAATAGGTAAATAGGCCACACAACACTTGCTGACTGAAACTGTCTGCTATAGATTGGTTTTCCCCAGGCACAGATTAAGCACAACCGCTCGCTGCAAACACACTGACGCCACATATTTCGATTTATGTAACTGATCGGTCGAGGTCAGTTAATTTGTTGGCAAATATATTAAAACTTTTAAAGCAGTAACATCATTCAGCCTCTGTCTGTATTGCTGGCACCCCTTTTATTGTGCTTTATTAATGTGAAGCCTGTTCATGTGCCTTGGAGGTGCTGTCCATATGTCTCCCTCTGAATATAATAGAGATTAATGGTGTTGTGATAGCGCTCTGTTTCTTCTTTCCAACTTCTATCCATTACCAGCTTGCATCCCATCCTTCAACGCACATAAGGAGCATTAAAAGACACAGCAGAGTGGGAGGAAAGCAGACAGACAGAGAGGAAAGACCTGAGCTAAGACAACAATAACAGGGTGCCTGCAAAGCCAGGATCACTCCTACAACCTTTTGAGACGCTTTTCCTGCGTGACTCATTTTGAATAATCTGCCGCCTTCTCTAACACAAAAGAAATCATGCTGATGAAATCCACAATGTTGTTAGACACTGGCATTAGATGCTATGTTTAAAGCTACATTAATGTATTGCAGCTTTTATTTGTCCTTGGGAAAAGAAATGTAATGCAGGTCCCGCCCTCCTCCCCGACACCTGATCAAACCCAAAGCCGAGCGTCTGTCACTCATGCCAATTAGCCGAGCATTTCACTCTCTGCTGAGACTGAGGTATCCATAAAACCACCTGCAGGTGTTAAAGGAGCAGACAATAAATGCAGGCAGTCTGGAATAAACTGTGCAATCTGGTTTGGTGATGGCTTGTGATAGCTTTAAGATGTCTTGGCAGCTGATCAATAACAGGTGAAAGTGTCAAACTGAGCTGCAAATAAAATTCAGTAAAACGAGAAATAAAGTAGGAAAAAAGAATATATAAAATGTTACTATTAAGCCAAATAGTACCCAAAATGAGGAGTGGAATAGTTGTGCTCTTACCAAGGTGACGACAAACCATCTCAGGAAAACTTCATACTTCTACACACATTGAAACAGCTTTTTATTTAATGTCTTTAGTAAGCTATTTAAACTCTAGCTGTCGGCGCCTAAAGGGGCAATCAGTAATCAGTTAAGTGTCTTATTGGTTCACAAATTGACCATAATTTATCAGCAGGGTTTCACAAGTGCTGTCGATCAGCGTCACTCCTCTGTTAAGTGTCCCCTGAGATTTGCAGCTTTCTTTACAGGAAGAGCTGGTTTTACTTGTGCAGGAGGCAGTCTTCATGCTAAGACAGTCATACTGCTAGCTTTGAAGCTGTAGTTGGTAGATCTGGGCGATATGGTTAAAACGTTATAACAGTAGAAATTGTCATATCGTTTAATATTGATAATTATTTACCAAAAAAGGGGAAATCATCAGTTTTAAGGCTGATTTTTTGGTTGAAGAAACCACATGGTTAATTGTAATTTTAAGTATTATTTTTAGTCAGAACATTTGCCAAACAGCAGAACATTTCCTAAATCTGAGGTAGACTCATTCTAATTATAATCAAAATCATGCCAATAAATAAAATAATAAATACACAAAGAAATCTTAATTCTGGCAGGAGCATCTCAAACTGTGCTGATGGTTTAAAACAGCTGGTAATTAATTTTGCTGACAATGTAAACAAAATAAATAGACAAAAATAGTTTTTTCCTCCTATAGTCCGTAATTTGTCTATCAAAACAATAACAAAAGACAGACTTTGATGACGTGAAGTAGCAATGAAAGTTTATCTGACGTGACTGAGGGAGAAATTATGTTTACAGATGAGGAAATGAAGGAATGTTTTATTCACATCACCTTTAGTCATGTTGTTTCATATCATTCTTATAAAAGACTGTTAGTCAGTGACATTCAATACAAAAAATGTATTGTTACATCCCTATCATTTATTATTTTACCTTAATTTACCTAGATAAGTCAATTGAGAATCAAGACATTAAAACACAGCTATAGCTTGTGACAATAAAACAACAACAAAAAAAACCCCATAATAACCATAGTATATACACCAACACTGTGTTCCAGTGCTCTACATACCATATTTTCCTTAGCTTGACCATAAAGCTCTTCTATCTATCTGTCTATCTATCTATCTATGTTTGTATCATTTAAAATAAATAAATAAATAATGAATAGATAAAATGTTAATGTTCTGGTAATACACACTATAAATTAAAAAAGAGCAAATGTTATAACATCATGTAGGTCTATTTTTAAATCTTATATTCATAGTAAAAATATGTAAATTATTTCTACACCAAATAGCAGAAGAAAGACAAAATAATGGGCTTATTTAAATGTACTATACAAATGACAATTTCAACATTATGTGATAAAATATGTCAATTAAGGATAATAAGATCTTTGCCTCCTAATTCTCAGTCCATGAAGTAAGCATTGTTATTTCAATTGATTTTTTAGCAAGCCTGCACTTAAATCAATATTTACGCAATTCACATGTGGCATTTAATGGTGCGGTATTTCCGGACACGCTGATTATTTATTATTGATTATCTGCCTCTGTAAACCTGTCATACAACAGGCTCTGCTGAGCTGCAGGGGAGGAGAAACCAAGCAGAGGATAAGATATTCCTCCCGTCTCCTAATTGAATCTCACTTTTCAGCGGAAACCTGTGGCTGCCAGCCCAAGGTTAAGACGGTGTTGATATTGCATCTATGCTCGCTCTCACACACTACGGTCCCTCGCTATGAATTATTCACATGCACAGTCACAGCTGAAAGGAGGCCAGTGCAGAAGGAGATAAACTCAGACTCTTAGATCAAGCTACTATATAGAAAACATTCTTTAGAAAAGCACTTTAGTCTGTGGCCTTTTTTAAAAAAAACTTTAAAAAGTATTAAGATACATTGATCATACAGTTCAATCTTGGATGTTTCTTGGGGAAAAAAGCTCATCCAACACGATCTATTACCAATCAAAGTTCTTAAGAGGGAAATTTGTATTTTTTCAAGATGATAACTAAAAAGAGGCGATTGATACTTTCTTCAAGTATTCATTATTGTAGTCAGACACAGATGTACAGTGTCCGTCTTCACAGGAAAGTATATATTTTCTTTAGGTTTACAATTGTGCAGTCATTACATCCATTATGTACACCAGGGGTCAAAACCCAAGCAACTCTTACAGTATTTAGAACAACTGTATTGCAGGATGTTCTGAATACTACATGTTTTGCTGGAGTTGCGACCCCTTTTGATTTATTTACCTGATTCACGCACTCATTTGTAAGTGTTTAGGACTTTTGAAGGCAACCCAAATATTGCTGCAGCTTTGCAAAAGATTTTAAATGATTTCCTTTCATTAACTGATAAATAGTGACCAGGCCCAACTCACCTTTCACGCAAAGATTGTCTAAAATCTCAATTACTTGCTATTGAACTTGGCCTGCTCCCCTTTTCCTTCCATTTTCCACACATTCAGTGTATTTTATAGCGCTTTTGCTTCTATCAGATGTATACTGTGTTTTCTGAGCATCCTTTACTAAATCCAATACATTTTTATGAATGAGATGATGTCTGGTTTAGACAGTTTTACACCCAAACTGTTCTGGTTCGCAGACTGTAGTCATGACTTTCCAAAAAATTCTCCATCAATTTCTCCGCACAGAGTGGAACCAGATAATGACAGTGTCAGTGCTTCTCCAACTGTAGCCAACGTGATGGACGTAATTTCCTTGCTCGTTTTCCCCCATCTCCCATGATGAAACAGGACAAGTATACTGTAAAGTTCTGAGCGAGGGTTATTATTTTAAACAAAATTATACAAACAGTGACATTGTGGAATAACACGCATCCCTGAATTCATTTTTCAAAAAAAAGGAAAAAGCTGAAACTGAAAATGGAAATTACAATAAAACTAAGAACATATTGAAGCAATGGGTGTACAAAAAAACATCCACATACTGCTATTTCGCAGTTTTTTTTTTTCAAGTTCAGAATAGAGAAAAAGCCTTGAACATAAATTGCAAATCCAGTATGAAAACTGCAGCAAGTTGAAAGAGGGAGACAGATATGCATAATAGGTAAAGTACAGTCTGACCTTGCTCCTCATACTCTGTTTTTATCAGTGGCTGTCTGGTTTTCTTTCACTAACGATTTCTTTCACCTCTGCTGAAAAGAGAAGAAGTGAAAGAAAATGGACCTGATGAATAGACATAAGCTGAAAAGGAGGTGAAAAGGTACAGGAGGAAGCGGTTGTTCCATAACACTGTGGAGAGAAGACACGTTGATGAAAAAATGATGAAAAGAGGAAGATGAATAGGAGGGAGACGTGGAAGAAAGGACGCAGGCAGACTGCTGTTAGTATGAAGTTTGCTTAGTGGAGTGTTGGCAGAGCCTATGAACTGCAGTGACAAATCCCCAGGCTGAAAAATCCACAAGCAGGTGCACACAGTGCAGAGGGCACCTCCAGTATACAGCCACACTGTGAGACAGGAAAACAATATGTGGGAAGAATTAACAATTACACCTCTGATTGTAAACATGCTTTCTAAATTTTCCCCTTTTTCTCCATTTTCAGTTTTCTTTAAAGTTATGAGATGATGAAATTGAAATCAGAATCCCCGAGGGGAATGCAAAACAAATCTAGGTCTCGCTCTTGCATCAGTGTCAGCTTTATTCAGTAACATTTTGCAAAAATAACTCGTAATAAATCAGATAATATTGTATTAGTTTGAAATCGCGCTGAATGCAACACATTGCAATCATAGTGCAGTTGAAACCAGTTTTGGCTTTTTTCCCCTCAACCAGAGCTGCTAGTGAAATAGTTTGTAAGATCTACTGCAACTCAAATGTTACCAATAAAGTAAACGTCCAGTCCTGTAAAGATTAAAATAAGGAGAGTAGTAAAAACAACTTTTTAATGACAAAACAATAATGTCTGCCAGTCCACAATAGTGCTGCAACTAATGATTGTTTTCTTGATTAATTATGTAGTCAATGAACTCTCATTTTAAAAAAAAATAAAAATGTTCATTGCAGTTTCTCAGAGGTCAAAGTCACATCTTCAAATGTTTTGTTTTGTCTGATGACTAAAACCCACGTATGTTCAAGTAATAATGAAATAAAACTAAAAAAAAAAAATGTAAATGAATCATGAGAAAGAATCAGAGAATATCACCCCTTTCAAGTGTTATCAGCCCATTAAATGGCTGTTATCAATTGTTACAGAAGCATTTGAAAGCAGTTATTGATTTCCAGAGGAATTTCCTTTAAAGACACACAAGTACAAGATTATTTAGCATTCATTTACTTGCTTTTTTATATCAGCAGTAATTACTGCTAAACAAAATTGTAATTGCTACAAAACTCCCTTCATATACCTGTAATCTTGTATGCACTGATGAAAGCTCAGAATAAAGGGTGACACATGTAAGTGTGTATAAATATTTTTACAAGTATGAACCCGTAATCATAAAATCTCCAGTGGAATGTTGGAAAAATGACTTGCTCTGCGTCAGTAGACGTGCAGAAGTCAGTTTTGATGCCATTATCAATTAATCCCACTTTTTGATCTTGGAAACCTAATGTAAATGGCTTGACAGGATGTTTAATGTAATAATTTCCAGTATTCAGACATGAAAGCTTTTGTCTTTTTTTCCTTTGTTGCTTCTTATTGTTTGATGTGAATATTTCTTTTCAAAATTCTGTGTATCCTCCTAAGGGATCCAATCCTCTAGATGGAAAATTATATATATATTCAAAGATGATTTATAATGTTGACAGCTGCAAGTCATACTGGGTTTTATGTTCACGGCTCTCTGGCAGTGAAGAAGTCATCTTTTTCCAAATTACAAATGTCTCATTTCGGAGGGCAAGCCGTCAATTTGTGCAAACCCAAATGTTCTGCTCATTTTCCCCTCATTATAGCAGAAACTCCAGCATGGCCTGGTTGGTTATGAAGCCACAGAATCAGCATTCACACATGCATCCATCAGGTGCACGATGAGCTTGTCGGTTTTTGTCTCTGACTGTGTAATCATGTTTTCCTCACAGCAAGTGGTGCATATCTTTGGCAATGCGTCCCACTGAGTGGCCTTTGAATGTTTCCTCAGCGCTGGCACGACGGTGCAGAAGAATCCCAGACACGGTTGTATTTTGAACAGATTCATGTTATCAGACAAGGCATGGAAAGCACATCGCCTTGTTTGTTTTCTCAACTTGCCTGTAAATTTGCTTGAGAATGAGGTGACCAAACCCTCTTGTAGCAAAAGAAGTCACACACAAAGTCCCTCACAACGGCAACACACTGACACCTCATTGCTATTCTGCCGTCATCTTATAATCACATACTTGACTATATGATTAATGTGATTGTCTTTATATGACATCTGAAGATGAAAGACAAAGAGTGCCACGCCAAAGTAGAAAATGATAATGATCTATACTGAGCTTGTCATTTCCTTTGTCATGTCAATGTGTTATGACGAGAAGAAAAAGACTGGTTTGATTGACATGTAACTTAATTATAATCCCTGTAAAGTTGAAATCACTCTGTTGCTTAGAAACAGCCAGCTTTATGTGCCATGTCAACTCCAATGACTGCGTGCCGTCAAATAGATAATTGTGCATGTTTTAAACCGCATCTGTTTCAAAGAAAAAGGTGTCATAGTTAAATCTCTTGAGAGCTGCATCACAACCCTGAAAATATACGGTGAAGGTGAGAGTGTGACCTCTCTTAAATGTGAATAGTGATAATTAAAGCATGCTCATAAAAGGAAAATTGTAAACACTTTTTAAGTTAACCTACAAAATGTTTATGCTTCTAAATTTTTGTGTAATTACTCCAGTGTGATGGCATGTCATGTAGTGTTTTCTTTTGGGTGAGAGAATTTGCTCATTACAGCTTGCCTATACACAAACTCGGTCCCCTCAGGGCAGAAATGCCACCCAACAAACTGACACACAAATTAGACCATGGACTGTTTGGATTCTTGTTTTCCAAAATGGCAAATTTCAGCTGTGAACTCAAGCAAACAAAATATCACACAGTATATTATATATGCTTTCTTCTTTTCACCATCATTTACAAGACTGTGTGTTCATACAATTAGCGGCTGATTGTCTGATAGAGTGGGTGTGGAGGAGAAGGAACAAAAAAGCAATAAGATATTTAATTAAGCACAAGTCTCGGGAAAATTAGACATCTGATTAGTGTGTCCTGCTCTTGATCATGGAGAAAGAATGATTCGTTAAAGCCAGTCACAAGTAGGGATGTTCACAACTATTTTTTTTATGTATAACGGAAAGTTTTAATTTAGACTCATTAACAAGTCTAAAAGTAAGAAAACTTACAACAGTGAGCTCAATTGAATCTATGGGGCTAATAAACATTGTCTGAAAAATATTGCTTTATACTTGGAGCCATTGGAAATAATTAATCACATTTTTCAAAAACCAAATTGGGTTTTAAATGTTGCTGAAATGTGCGCACTTTGCACCCTTCATTATGAATATTGCTCATTATCCAATAAAATGTGACTCACTGACAAAAGTTCACAAGAAACATAAATAGAAAACAATATTCTTTCTAAAAGTAAATCTTCAGGAAATGCAACTGGTTATTATTATATTTGTTTATGCTTTGTTTTATGCTGGTGATTTTCACTGGGTGACAAACACACAACTTATATATCCTGGGAATTAGTGACCAACAACTGATGTTATGTTCTTAACATAAAGATGCATAATTAACGTGAAGTTATGGAGGTTAGGTTTAGCAAAAGACACATGGTGATGGCGTACCTTGAAATGACTCAAAGTTCACATGCTTTTGAACATTTTCCTGAGCAAAGTGTTTTGTAACAATCCGCTTTCTTCTTTACTCCCGTCAGTGCACTGGTCACATGATTGCAGCCTTCCAAATTAAGTGAGTTATGCACAGATTACTGGTTCATCATTAGGAGAGCTGAGAAAAGACTCATATTTATCGACAGGTTATCAGTGAAAGTTACACCTTATTAAAACTTGTGAATCTACCGTCAAATAAGACTTGTTTGATGTGAGCAACTGGTGACAGCGTACTCACTATCATGGGCTTCAAAGACTCAACACATTGAAAATGAGTTTCACAACTGCTAAAAATAAGTGATGCAGAAGAAAGGTTGCTTGGAAACACATGCATTAGATTATATATCGAGCTCCTCCTATGCATTCGGCTTCACTGCTGGTGTTATATTTGTGCGATTGAGTTTCACAACATCACCGCTTTGCAGCTGTAGCTGTGAACAATTCATGGGAATTGTAATCCACGGGGAGTGATGTGGAATAAATGTCTCCATTCTTCGCAGAGGTTCCTACTGTTTTGGTGCTGTGATGTTGTGAAAGTAGGTTACAATAATAGCTCTTTTTATTTTTACACAGGCTTCAAGCCTCTAGTGGGGCTCTTTAGGTTTATCCACTTGTATATGTGCATTTGAAATTTGCACACATCCTCAGAGAATCATGTTGTTTAATCTCATGAGTGGAGGGCTGCCTGTTTTATAAAGACTGTGCCGATACAACTCATAAATACTAAACACTGCCCTTAGTTTATCAAATCTGTCCTCATTAACAGCAGGGGACAGGGATGGATGACAGTGTCAGAAGACTGTCTTGTCTTGGACACTGTAGTTTGACGTTCATCAGCACTAAAATCACAGAGAGAGTGGAGAGAAATGCTGACAACTACGGTAAAACATTCAGTAATCTTCCTAGCGGGATCCAGTTTGTGGGCAACTCTCTTGAGCCCTGTCTGTTGGTCCCTCTAATAGACCAGTTACTCCCACTGGCCCTGTCTGAGAGATTTCTTTACCACGGCAGCATCATGTGCCTCTCCACAGTTGCAAAGTCTTAGCGTAACTGATTAAGTTGGAGATTACTGACATTAGGCTGCTACATCCTGGCTCTCTGTGAAGGACCAGTTTCCTCTGCAAAGGACCTCACAGCTCGGAGGAGTCAATATTCTCCATTCTCTTATCCATCAAAGTCTCAATATGTGCAGTGTTTGTGAGCAAAAAAAATCTCCTCCAAGGGAAGTTTAGAGTGCTTTTTTGCATCCTGGGTTTCATCAGAGTTGAGGGGATGATTGATGATCTGCATCAGGTCAATCCTGGATCTGCAAGCTAGTGTGGAAGTTTGCAACATCAAACCTGAACACCAGTGGAGGATGATAATTTCAAAGGAGCGTTGTATGAGGCACTTATTTTTAGTGCATAACCTACAATAGATGGCAGTCAGCGGACCCCCAGTTTGAAGAAGAAGGCTGTGGTAAAACATAAAAAGCTACTTAAAAAATCAATATGAAGTCAAGCCCGTTCTCATTCCCATCTCTTTAGAGACCGTTGCTTGGTCACTGATTTTTGCATCAGACACATGCCATGGTGTCAGTTTATAACGTAGCCAGATGGCACCTTTCACGGCAATATGGTAGGAAAGAGGAAGGGGTTAAATAAATACATATGGAAAGTGTTTTACCAAAGTTGTAAGTTTATTTTGAAAAAGACTATGCATCTAACGAACAGCAGTTGTACATTTCCTGTAAAATAAGAAATGCGTTTTTTATTGCATCATTTTTAGAAATTGCACAACTTACGCCCGCTCTGTATCAGTGCGTCATTGTTGACAGGAGAGGATGGCTTGGACCTCAGTATCAGCAGTAGATTTGCTCTACTGCCATAATGAGGCCTGTCATGACTCTGGCTTTAGTGTTTGTTTGGTGCAACTGGCCCTCCAGATGCCCCCGTGGGAAATTTTGTTTAACCATGTGTCCGTCGTCTCTTGTTATGCACAGCTGATGGAAAAGCTGCCACGTATTTCTCATGTCTGGATCCTCTCCCTGAGCTCCTGGTGTTAAAAACAAGGCAGGGGAGGAGGGATCTGCAGACATGAAGGATGGCAACACCCCATCTGGCTTCCAGCTGCTTTTTGAATGTAATCTAGCCAGGTGAACCTGCCCATCCTCCTATCAGCACTTAAATCAACCATCAAAGCTCCCAATTTGGCTGGGAGCATTTATGGTCTACAGTGAGATGGGCTCATGTGTGGTGATTCCCATGTTTAATCCTCTCATGTTGATCCTTTACACTTCTTGAATCTTTGCTGTCAGTTTCACAGCAGGAGAGGAAGTTATCAGGCGTCACCCACTGTGCCTAGCTAGATAGAGGGCAAATGAATGAATGTTTGCCTTCAATTAATAGCTTTGGCTTTCATTTAATATCAAGTTGTCAAAAGTGAGAGGGACTTCCAGAGGTCATTACATAGCTTATCTTTTTTGTGCAAAGTGACAGGTTATTAATGAAGTGTAGTAATCAGCAAGAGGAAGAGACTACCTCTGAGGCAGCAAAATGAAACTAATGCTAAAGTGCCAAAACTGCGATTTATCAAGTGGCTACATGAGGCTGGCTCCAAAATATGCAAGAGGAAGACAGCTAACTTTTTTTCTTTTTTTTTATCCTATTAAATTTGTGTGTGCCCTTTTGTAGCATTCTGTGTTTCTTCTTACCTAGTACTGGATGGGTTGCCATTAAAAAGGGTTCCCATGTTCACGAAAGACCTGAAAAAGCAATGGAATTTCACAATCACATTTTCCAGGACTGGAAAAGTCATGGAATTAGTCACTATTTCAGAGTTTATTGTGTATAATGAAATTGTAACAATAATCTTCCATAGATGACCTTCCACATAATGTAACTCATGGCAAATTATTATTTTCTACCTGTCGATACACATACTGTAACTCTAATATGCTTTGATGTGTGACAAGGTTTTGTTTACGATCACGTACATTAAGTCATTTTCTCCCTGGGTTTGTCTCTCCCTTCCTGTATGCCTGCTAGCTAAAATTATGTTTGAAAAGAATTTGAATCAGTTTGAAGCTGATATGTTTGGAAAAACGCCGGCCAAATGTCCAAGAAAAAAAAGTCTTGATTATGGGTTCTAGAAAAATCATGGAACAGTTTTAAAAAATTGTTAATAAAAATGTTTGGGGACTCTGCTTTAAATTTCGTACAAATATTCATATTTCCTTTAGGATGAATCATAATAATCTTTGTGATTCCCTTGTCACAGGACATAGACTTTAGCCGTTATCCTGTCATTGATCACCTATTTCAGACAATGAGGATTATGGCAACAGGGATTTTGAAAACCTTTTCTCAAAATCCCTGACGCTTCATATAACTAGTCTAGATAGCCAGACTGATCTCCACACTTTGTTTTAGTGCTGTTTGTAAAAAAAAAAAAAAACCAACCACACACACTAAAGCATCCTTTAATATTTGGTTTCAATGGTGGTGTTTTCTTTTCTGAGGATTTAGCTATTTTAATACCAGGGCTTGCTTCTCCACCAAAAGGAGTCAAATGATTTCAAGTCAAAATCACAAGTCATCGGTGTTAAAGTCCAATTTGAGTTGTAAGTCTTTTATGATTTTGTCAAGCAGCGTCTAAATTCATCAACTTTGTGACTGAGTCATGTCACTGAAGTCCACACCTCTGCTAATTAGCAAACACTACCACACTAACCTGCTAAGTAATATGGGGAACATGGTAGACATATTACTTGCCCAATTTAAACATGTTAGTGTTTTCACTATGAACATGTTAGTACCATGTGTTTTTGTATGTCTTGTTGTAGTTTCTGGTTTTTTTTTCAGGCAGACTCCCCTTATACTGGCAACTCCCACACATGTCGCCATTTACATAAATACAGGAATCAGCAAGTTTAGTTCAGACTGTTTGTCATCACCATACAGTTGCTGAGGGAAAAGATTAGCTGAGGGTCTTTAATTTAAAAGGACTGACTCATAAGTTGTGTGAGATATTTACAGTCCAGCAGATATTCAAGCAGAGCTTTGCTCATTTTAAAAGGCATAAACTTTCATGATTCATGGCGCAAACACCCGCAGGAAAATTGAAGCTGCTCCTCTAAATTAGTCTCATGTTTCCAGTGGCTTTTTATAGTACAGCTGTCAAAATATGATGTGTAATTTACATAAAATGCCCATCGAGATAATTTCACAGTCGTCTCCCCTTGAATGTTTCCGTTTGCTCTATATCAAGATGCACCCCCCGGTGTTCAATGAACGTTGATGAGTGTCTGTTTATCTAATAGGTATGGTGTTCTCAGTTGTGGTAGGTAATGATGCAGATAAATAACATAATCTTATTATTGTACAGCCAGGAATTAGTTTTGTCTTATTATATAAGGAACAGAGAACATTAGAAGAGATATTTCTTTTAAGAGAATCAAATTTTTGACATCATGACAAAAATATCATTATGTGTTAATGTAAAATCAGATCACAAGCTGTTTCTGCCAACTACAATGCACTTCCTGTTCTGTGTGACAAAAGCTATGATTCGATCCCACCAATTATTCAAGCTTAGTCATTTTGTATTTTCATAATTACGCACTTTGAATTCATGGTAATTGTAGTACTGTAATTCAGAAGCTGATAGAGCACCTGCATGTTAAAAAGCTAAAGTTTTATTGTTGGAGCCTTTTGAAGCTCTGAATGAATCACGAAACTTCTTTTCTAACTTGTCATCTAATGTTCATCATCAATCTAACTGGCAGCCAAAATGTCTGTTTTGTTTGTTTTTGCAAACCAACTAATACATTTCATTTTAACATTACTTTGTAACGGATACACTGAATCTTTACATTTCTCAGCTGGGCTGAGGGTATGATTAGATGTAGGTCCAAAAACCATTTGGTTATGATTGTTTTTTGTTTTTTTTTTTACTTAAAACATCCACTTTCAGTGTCGCAAATGCATCTGGGAAATGTTGCAATATGTTATCATAAAAACACAAGTGGCACTGAAAAAACGTTAAAAACAACTATGTTAAAAAAAAAACAACATCCAGGTTGGGCGCCATAATTACCCCCACGACACAGTGCAATGTGGTGCTTAAAACACCTTGGTTCAATGCCTCAAACGCCCGTGGGAAACTGCGATGTCCTGCTGAAAGCACCCAGGTTCAGTAAACAACACCTGGTGACACAAATGTTGCCATGAAAAGCTCAGATGTGGTGCAGGTCTATTGCCACAAATGCCAGTGGAAAGGCTGCATGGGATTGCTAAAAAGCAACCAGTTGTTGGTTTTGAACAGCAGTCTGCAGTGGTCTGTAGTTTATCAGACAGCTCACCTCGATAAAACGCCATCCATCACATTCCAATGACAAAATTTACATCACTTCATAAACGTTGATGTGAATATTTCCTTCTGGTAACAGGACTGTCATAGTATGCACCTAGAGATAATACTATATATATAATAGTACAATATATAAAGAAGAAGTACTACATCATTACTTCTCAGCTCACAGTTTATTAGTTAAAATGATACAAAAAAAACAATATAATGGGAGACTAATATTATCAAGAAATTGTATTAAAAGTTTTTCTGTAAAAGAAAATCCTTCAGAACAATTGAACTGGTCATTACTTTTTTCACATATCAAACCTCATCAGGTACACTTTAATGACAGGACTACTGGAACACACACTGGTCATTCAAACTTTTCATCTCATACTGTTATCCTCCATGTATTCTCCTGATGGGAAATGTTCCCATAATCTGCTCAATTACAACTTACGGACTTCACTTAAGATCTACCCATGTATGCACAGAGAGGACACGGTGTATAGTCGGAGAGAAATAATTGGTCCCTCTGTGGCCGTGCACCAGTTGTCATGCTATGTATGCACCAAGAGGCTCTGCTGTAGCCATGGTAACTGAGAGTTGCATTTATATCCCAATTTTATTTGAGCAAATATACATCAATAAAACCATAAAGCTACTAGATCCCTCTGTGTGTCTCTCTCTCTATGTGTTTGCAACCCCCTCTGTCCTAAAAGCTCGCCTACTCATTGTGTCCATCTGTTTTCTTCTTCTCTTTTTATATAAAAATTCACTCACTCATGACAATAAGTAGCATGTCCTCTGATAAAAATAAAAAAAGAATATGTAGATTCAAGATTAAATCTGTACACGAATGATTTGACTTGCAGGTCGCAGCGGCTGTGGAGCTGAAGGTCACTGCTGAGCAAAATCCTCTGAAGCTGCACAAGATGAAACTCAGTTATAGCCTCGCTCACTCCAGCACTGAGGTGATTAAAGTTACTGCACTTAATTTTTTATTTTAAAGAAAATATGAAGAGAGAATACCAATGTACTTGTGTTATGCTACAGATTATGCAGTCTGTTCATTGTTTGTAAAAGTATCCTCTGTCCTCCCTGCTTAATAATAACACTGTTATTTATAACTTCACAGCACAACACAACACTGTCAACTCAGGTGTTTTCTCGTTTGTGGCCGACTTGAGAAACAGTGAGCTACAGTTTGATCCACTGTCACGGTGAGTAATGACCGCATCATTTTAAATAAATTACAAGTGATAATAATGGAAACCTGTCTGCATACACAGAGGTATCTCTAACTGCAGATGTCTCATTTACTTCTCAAACTGCCATCACTGTCACTCAATTGTGTTTAATGTGGAAAAGGCATTTGTGTTAGTTTTCAACATGACATACCAGTAAAACAACAATGGATATTACTTAGCATAAATTTCTTCTTACTAGTCCAGTGTTCGTGGAAAACATGACGTTTTCAGAATGGGATATTTCTTGGCCTCTTATTACTGCTTGCCGCTTTCTTGAGAGTCGCTCGTCCAAACAAATTCCTGAGCAATACACCTGCCATGAGATAGTTACGTCACCTATGTATTAGTGGGGCGGCATATTATTCATTTTGTGATGAAAGCACCAAATTTGGTACAAATAGCTTAATATATTTAGAAGAAATCTGGGAAAAAATCTGCCAATTGGTGCTCTCGTGACCATGGCAGCCATTCCAAAATGGCTGAGGTCATTGTGTCAGGTACAAAAAATCATTAGAATGGACGACTTCCTGTATAAATATAGTAGAATTTGGCGTATGTTATTCTGATAGGTGCCATAGTTCATTCTTCAAGTTACAAATGTCTATCAGAGTGGACTGCTTCCTGTATAAATGTAGTTGAATGTAACTTAGGTCATTTTGTCACTTACAAATGTCAATCAGAATGTACTACTTCCTGTATAAATGTTGTTAAATATGGTGTTGGTCAATCTGATAGGTGGCGTAGGTCATTCTCCCAGTTACAAATGTCTGTCAGAGTGGACTGCTTCCTGTATAAATGTAGTTAAATGTGGCATAGGTCATTCAGTCAGCTATATAGACTCTGGTTTTTGTTTATATCAAGTGTTGGCAAAAAAAATTGTTGCGCATTTGCCATCTGTTGTTAGCATTGTTAGTTTGTTTACTGTTTACTCTCTGGGCTTTGCTTATTAATCTGTCGATGCATATACTGTAGAGACTAACAGAGTGAGCTGTACCGGTCATGCTGTTTGGTGGCGAGATACTGGGTTGACACTGGATGTGGAAGTGCCACGAATCACCCCGATTTTCTGTGAAGCATAGCCTGCTACCTTCAGCACCCATGTTAACCAAATGGGCTGTTCACTTAGTATGTGCCACGACCCCAAGCTCCGCAGTTGGCTATATTAGGTATGATATTAAGTATTATAATAATTATTATGATAAATCATTAAATATGCAACAAATGCTTCCACATATCTGTCAGTTGTGTATAAACAGAGAGTGACAGATGAGCAGACACATACAGACACACACACAAAGACACAAGGAAACATAGCCAAAGCTCATTGGATTACAAAAGAGAAGAGGATCAGAAGCCCTTGCTGACTGGCTCTGAGAAATTAGCCTTTTGTATGAACTGCCAGGCAACCTCTGATTGTTGGCTGCATGACAATTGACATATTGGGGCGCTTTGGTGTCCAGTGCAAACATGGTGTAATGGTGGAGATACACCATATCCAGCAAACAAACAGAAAGGGAAGCCTGAACTCCCTTGCTCTGGCTGATGGATGGTGCTTGCTTGGTTGGTTGGTTGGTTGGTGCTTGGTTTTGGCTCGACTGTTTTCAACATGGTGGCTGGGTCACTACCTTTCTCATTGTTTATGAAAACATTTGAGGTGCAAAGTAGACAATGCAGTAACAGAATCTTGGCTTAGATTTGATCAGCGCTGCCTTGTTTGCAAATTTGATCTGAGTTTAACATTGTGATGGATGATGTCAAGTCATGACTATGAAAATGTAGATACAGTGAATGGCCAGTCAACACCCAACACAGATCTCCTGCTCTCTCCACAGCATATGAATGGGATCCATTGATTTTACATACGTAAATGGATCCAGTGTATCTCCACCATAGCAGTTATTATTAATACAGAGCGAGTTAACCCAGCAGTAAAAAGGAGTCCCCTCTCAATACACTGCATAGTGTACATAGCCCACTTCTAACAAATATGTGTCATAGATCTCAAGAGCTTGCACTCAACACTGCACCTTCTTGGGTCGACAGCAATACACCCACCAAGTGTGAAATTGATCTTTAAAATGTTGTTGAGAAAATCAAAGGACATTCATACAGAAACAGAAACTTCTTCCATTTTAGCTAGATTCGTGGAATATGCTTATTATCATTCTAAAACAACAGTGGAAGCAGTAAATAAATATCACAATAATGTCCATCACCCAATACTCTCTCCATACTTTCCCCAGCTAATCTAAAGTATTCATCCCCAAGTCCAAGTTGTTCCTACTGATGATGTAAATCCCAAGAAAGTTTTTAAAATATTGGGTTTAATTAAAAAAGGCTCAATAATTTTCCCAAGCTTGTTTTTTTTTAAGACAGCAAATAACAATCAGCTGCAGGCTGATACACATTTGGTTCACTACTACTGAGTATTTACAGATTTACAGAACTAGGACGGAGTATGTGTGATTGACTCTTCTAAACTCAAGTACCTCAAAATTGCACATTTACACAACACATGACACAACACACTTCATTCATATTTTTGAATTCTACAGCCTTCAAGTAAATATTTGGCTCTTTTATTTTTCTTCTACCATGCTATTTTTAGTTATACCACACAAAAAAACATATCCTTGGAAGGCTGATTTCTGGTTTCTGATTTCAGTTTGTGTTAGCTGTCTGAATTTTTGATGGTAGGAGTCCAAAGTGTCTCTGCTCTTCCTGGAACAGTTAGAACAGTTATAGGGGTGGTTGGGACAGTATTGTTTATAATTCCTACCTTTTTGCAAATTAACAAAAAGTAGATAAAAAAAAGCTTTTCCATTGAGTAAGACTTAGTGGAAGTCACTGAATGGAATTATTAATTAATTACAAATGATTTTCATTACTGTGGATGTAGTCTGTAAGTAATGGCAGGTTATTTCATGTGAAACAAAATGTCCCAACCAAGCGCACGGTCCCCTACTTGAGTAAATTCACTTAGTTACTATCCAGCAGTGTCTACATGCAATTGCGCTCTACAGAATACTCTCAAATCATTCACAGAAAACATACTGCTGTCAAAAAGTATTTTTGTTTATATAGAAAACAAAATGAACATTTTTCAAGTCAGTCGGCCTTTTTTAGAATGTGAAAAACCAAAGAGTTACTCCTTTTTCTTTGAAATCGATAATGTAACAAAGCACATGGAGTAATTTCTATTCTTTAAGACACTGTGAGAAGGTAATAGGAACATCATTTGATTCAAGGCTTGATTTGTTTTGAGCTTGTCATACATCCTCCATTGTAAGCTCAAGGACAGTTCATGACTTGACCTCAAAACACATCATTAAAAATCTGTGAAAAACTGAGCCACATGTGTTCTTTTGGCTGTAAAATAACTACTTTTTATTTATCGGGGAAGATAAAACAGCAGTGAGGAGAAGTGCAGTTTCATATCAGCTGCTGCTTCACTATCATTTATCCATTTGGTCTCTTTAGTCCAGATAATGATTATACAACTAAATCCCTTAGCAACGGTTATTGTAATTAAATAGTTAATTAGCGATGAACACATTCTAACAATCTCCCTTCCCTGGTGTGTATTTCACTCTTTGTTGTGGTGCAAGAAGAAATCAGATGCCCTTCGGCTTCATTTGCAAAATGGATTTTGGTGTCTTGTTTAAAATCCAACAACCGTCATTTAAGGCTGTGAGATTAAAGAATAAAATGTCTAAAATATATTCATGGAGTTCCTAACTGAGTCAACCTTTTGACCTTTGAGCATCAGAGAGTCTTAAACACCTGTTTGGAATTCTAATACTGAAATATATCTGCATTTAAATTGCTAAGCATTACATTCCCGAGACTCATGTTTTCTTTAGTATGGTTAGATGTTCAGAATCCTGACAGAAAGTATTAAACAGTATCTATCGTTAAAGACAAATGCAGTATTTCATAGAAATAAACAGTATCTGCTTCCCCTGCAGCTTGTTGCTGCTGGCTGATGATGGATAAAGGAGAAATATCCTGACATTTGTTTGAATAAACCAAACGTTCCCTCAAAATCTTCTACTTTATTTATATTTTTTTCAGATAAAAATACCCACAAACATTCAAGCGCACACACCCCTTCCTCTATGGACACCTAAGAAGTAAATGAATGAGACAAAAGTAACAGATGCAATAATAAGAATAAGAATAAGAATAAATGAAAATACAAAAATAGAATAAAACTGCCAATAGTGATAATAGTCTAAAAAAATGTAAAATATATAAATAAAATAAAAATTAATTATAAGTTATGTCTAAATGTAACAGCCATTGGATTATCATAATTTGAACCACTCGTACCATCACATTCTTTTCTTATACACAGAATTTGTGTCATACATTTTTTTTTAAATAAATGAGGGCCTTGCGCACTTGATAACTTGTGCAGACTAATGAAAACATCCTTAATCTCGACCCTGCCGTATGCATTCATTCTGAGCTTTGTTGCCGTGCAGAAAGAAACAATCTGTCTTCTTTAGATTCTCATCACAGTGTTATCATTTCCATCTCTGCTGTGCTTTTTTCTCTCATGTGGATGTGCTGCATGTGATTTCCATATTGATATTCATGAATCCTGTTCAGACATATAAATTAACTATTTCCAGCGGTAGAAGACAGCACTAAACACAGATGACAGCTCATTTTTCTACGTTTCTCACATTTATATCCCTTTCTTCTGCAGGTTACATCTCTGCATTTTCTTTTCCTCTGCACTTTATTACTGCAGAGATACATTTTGTAGCAGCACATTTATTCTCCTTTAGTACCTTTAAACAAATTAACACTCATTCACCTTCACACCAGAAGAAAAGGTGTAGAATTTTACACATTTTTAAGCCTGTGCCGCATCACTGTCTACAATATCTCTGAACTGCAGATGAATCATACACATACACACACAGCTGCAGATGAATAGCCTGTAATTGCACCTCTGAATTCCCCATGTCTCAGTATGGCCATTGTTTTGAATGGGCAAATAATCTCAGAGCAGCATGTGTTTGCAGCATGTGTTTGCTCACTCATGCACTGCCACTGACAAAAATACATAAATTATATTCCACAAGGACTAGTGCTGCTCAGGAGCCTCCCTACTGTTAAATAGAAACTATATAAATACAACTGGCAATTATTAAGATGATCATTATACATGTAAGGGCCTAGGTTTTGTTTCAACATTGGGGGGGCATATGAAAAAGAGGGTTTGGGGTCAACTGCCAGAAAAAAATTACCATCAAATACTTAATTTCCTGCATTCTGGTGGATTTTTATGCACCATTTTGTACCTTGTTGCAAGTTTATGGTGTAAATGTCTCAGATTTTTGTCAAAATAAAAGTCCTCTGCTAATTTTACGTTTTATTGGGGTGATGCACAAGTTTTAAATATTGTGAGATTTGTCCCCTGCATCCACAAGCACAAATAGTAATTGTTCTATTAGCCAGTTCACTTTATAGACCAGAAGTTCTCAATGTGTTTTCAGCCAATGACCCTGCTGTAGCCAGTGAGCTCCCTTATATAAAAAATGATCTTGTTTTACCTCTATAGTCCTAATTATGTGATATTTTCACCATTTCAAAACAGACAGACACCTGCATGTAACACTGCACCTAAACAAAACATCCAAAGCAAATCAAGAGAAAGGGGTGAATTTAAAGTGCATTTCAAAACACACAAATGAAGTTTCACTCTGGTGTAATGTAGTTGATAAGGCGGTTGTGGGAAATAGATGTACTTTCCAATATGTATTTTCTGTATATTTTGTGGATTCATTTTTTTTTCATTATGTATTGTGCAAATAGTTTTTGCACTTTTAAAAGCGTGGCTTTGGAAACAGTGTTAATTTTGGCAGCTATTTTAATGTTGTTCTTAGTGTTGAGACGAAAATGCTTATGTTTTTGTTACATTTTAGTAATTTTTATCTTTCATAGATTCAGTCAACGAAAACTCTAAATGTTTTAGTTGACGAAATTCATAACATTTTAGTCATTACTTTAGTCTGGATGTTTTATTTCTCTTTAAACTAGTCTAATTAGGCTTATACAGATACCAGAAATTAGAATCATACTTCAAATAATTTCTACACACTCAGGAACTTGCGTTTTTAGGGATGATTCACGAGCATACAGTTACTGATCATCATTTGAAAAGTTCAGAATCTCTCTATTTATGGTCTCAAACACTTTGACACCACAAATAACTAATTTGAGACAACTGGGATTTGTACCCAGGCTAATTGTAAACTCAGACTTATTGATCTCACTGTTAAGGAGCATAAAAATAATTTTATTTTAGCTTGATTTCTTTCTAAATCTGCACCATGTAGTTGCAATATCTTCTATGTTTTTATTCTTGTATGTCGTGTATTGCCTTTGTAAAGCACTTTGTGGCCTATGTCCGTGAAAAGCGCTATATGGATAAATTTTACTTAGTTACTTACTGACTTAAAAAATACACAGTTAAAAAAATATTTTATATCATGATAATTTAAATTAATAAATCAGAAACCTTTTCAGGAACCCCCAGTGCCATGGACTCCTGGGGGTCCCTGGACCACATGTTGAGAATCATGGTTTTAGACAAAAAGCACTTAGCAGGTGGTCACATTCGAACTGAGGTATGTTTTGAACTCTCCTCCTGGTTCTTTCTTTCAAAATCTTATGAATTTAGAGTCAAACCTAGAAGACAGCCCGTGCTTTTTTTTTTTTTATAAGTAAACGTATTAATCATTTTGATATCATCAGCAGTAGTGCTGTTACCCCAATATACAAAACCATGAAAATTACAAGATAGAGAACACTAAAGCTTCCCGCTGACCTCCAAAAGACTTGAGCTTCCCGGGGTGAAAACTACCTGGACTGTGTGTTTTTAAAAATAGATGTTCAATTTCACATCAACACAAACACCCAGATGTATCCTTTAACTCGGCGGCACAGTGTATCGTCAAACAGTAGTTTCGCACCTGTCTGACCGTGTCCGTGTCGACAAACGGTGACATGCAGGTGAATGATACTTCACTATGAGATACAGCAGCTAAGAAAAATATATCTCATAATTTTTGCTTTTCTGTGTGTTGCCACTGGAGAGCGCTGTTGTACGTATAAACAATGGTGGTGTGTAATCGGCCTGACAAATGAAGGGAGTACTCTGCACATGTGCATAGAGTATGTGAGCGTGCATACATGCATGTCCGTGGGCATGTGCACATACAAGTGTGTGTAATTGTGGGTGTGTCTCAATTAGTCTGACCTGTAACCTCGTATCCAAAGCTTTCAGTGTGCAGTGGTGCAGTTTGTCTCAATTGCTGCTACTTACTGTCTTTCTCTGCCTTAAATGAAAAAGATGCACAACCATGGGGCTTCCCCTCGACATGAAAATGAAAAATATTGCTTGTCACGGCTGTCAGACTCCATATCCCTGGTCAGACGGTACAGCTGACATTTCCTATAAGTGTCTGTTTTATTGCCTTGGCATTTAGAGAGAAAGCTATACACATCTCTCTGGCACATAGCTGAACACAGAAAAAAGACAGATCCAGATCACAATCACTGTTTCCATGACAACAGCAATGTTGACACTGTGGGGAAACAGGGGGGATGTGCCATTTGTTTGAGTGCTCATTAATGAAAAGATTAAAAAAACAACCCAGCATGTTCTGAATGGAAGTAACTAAAATTGCATTAAAGTTGAATAAGTGACTGTTGCTGCGGTCACAGCTGGCTGTTTTTCTTCTGCAGCAGTTTGGGGGAATTCGTGTCATGTTGAGGCAGACTTGCAAGTATTAATGCATGCAGACTTAAGTGTGTTTGCAAAGAAAAAGCTAACAGTGGCTTCTAATGCAGATTACTGTAAACATAAAAATCATCAGCAAATAGCCATCTCTTGATTTTGAGAGCAGCAATTCTTGCAAATAGTAAAACACTTCTGACCAAACATGTACCTAACACCAGATGATTTTTTTTTTTACCATCATAATTGACTGTTAAACACTCTGAAGGCAGCTTGTTCACGTCAATACATTTTTTTAACCAACATGGCTGAAATGCAGAGCAAACACCAAATACTGAGCAGCGTTCCATATTTGTGAATCTAAAGTGTTAGCAAGATGTCAAAGCGTATCTCTGAAGAGTTCATCAGGCAGACGCTTGAAGGGATGAAATGAGGCATCTGATCTTTTTGTTTCAGTTGTGGAGGCTTTGGAGAATCAGAGCGTACTCAGAGGATGTGATGAGTCGGCAGAGATCTTATTAGCAAAACCAGTGTGTATTATTCAAAGAGCTGGGGGATGCTTGCGTTGCTGCATCTGATTAAATTATTATCATCCTATTGAATTTGAGTTTTAGTTTTGGCAACTGGAGCTTATCTGCAGCGATGGATGTTAAATGTCAGGACACAATGGAAGATAAAAATGCTGAACTTTTTTTTGGCTTAAAACTATCCAAATGAAGCCGTGTTTGCTTGCTAACCTAAGACAAACTTACTGCTAGGTACAGAGTTTTGAAGGAGTACCAAAAAATGTACAAAGATGTCACTATAGGATGCCAAAAGCCTGACAAACAGGAAGGTATAGAAGCAACAACACCCTTTCCCACTTGACAAAAAACACATTAAGACTCGATAACATCTGGCTTTTGTGTTTTACATGAAAGGTTAAAATCAGCATCAGGCCTAGGACAAATGACTCAGCAGTAATCACAGAATTTTATCAGCTCAAACTCCATTTGGCTACCATGGGCAGTAATAGAAAAATACAACACCGAGGTGGACACATTAATTTTAGCCCCTTCGTGCACCAACATGAAAGACCATCCATCATCATCTAAGCGGCAGTCCAACATCTTTCAGAATTTGGTCAACACCAGGTCGACAGAGACACTGAATAAGTGAGAGGTATAAAACAGAAGCAATCACTGTAACACTCTCACTTGACTCCATGCTGCTTTCTACTGTTTATTAACCATTTTTCGCAGACTGTCCCTAATGTCAAATGTGATCCACCAGGAAAAAAAAAGAAAGAAAGAAAGAAACAGAAAGGCATACTTGACTGCTAACAATGAGAAAGTAGTCTGTCGCTGATTTTTAATGGGTTTACCCCCATTTAGAAAACCTGCATATAAGCCCTAATATTGGTGGGGAAAGAGTATAAGTTTAAGGTAAATATTTCCAAGTCCCTTTTTCTTCTGTGAAACAAGTGGATGGAAAAAAAGTTTTGACAGGATACATTTTTTAAAGTAACTTTTTTCATTTAAATGTTTTTGCAGGTTTTTTTTCTTTCTTTCTTCAGGATTATTTTTTTTCCTGTGTTTGTTGTTGTGATACTCATTTTTGCCACAAGAGGCTGAAGTGCACCACTACCCCTAGCTCTAAGTAGGTAGTAGTAAAAGCATTCATGGCTGTGTTTCATATTATTGAGATAAAACAAAACGCTATTCACTCAGCTGGCCAGAGACCAAGATCAGCCTGAAGAACGCTGTGTTTATTTTGCGATGTATGTAGTTTTAACTGTCAAATTATAACAGCATGGCAGAAAATTTCATAGACAATATATTTCACTGTTTTTGTTAAAAATTATTATGTCCTTTGTTGTTGGTAGTCTTTGTGACTTTTTTGTTCATTTAAACAGTTAATACTCCTATTATTACTATTCAACTGGTCACCAGTAACTTTAATGAGCCATCGTCCATCATTACAGCTTCTGTCAGCTGTCAACAAGCTGTCAACCAGTCTTCATTTTGCAGCCTAGTTGATGTGATGTTGGAGGAGGATTGTGGGTCAAAGAATCCAGAAAAGCATGCTGGTTTGTAAACTGCAAAATCCGACTGGAAGTATGTTTTCTTCCGGTTGAACACTTGATCCTGACAGAAGAAAAAATCCACCTTCCATTTTTTTTTCTCCTGTTTTCATAGAGAGAAAAAGTCACTTAGAAAAATTATCCTGGCAAAAACTTTTTTTCACCTGGCAAAACTTTTCTTCCACTTGTTTCACAGATGAAAAAAAGGAACTTAAAATGATTATCCTGGCAAGGATAAGGATTAGGAGAGAAAACAAATAAATGTCTGTTGCAAATTTCATGAATAGATTTTTCAGTCGGGGGCCAAAGTGGTGGACTGATATACAAACATTGCCATCCCTAGCATGGATAAAAATTGCGATGATGATGCATTTAATACGTGTATTTTTACCTCCCAAATAACTCCTATGTTCATATTTTAAAAGTCGATTAGCATCACATGGTCTATAACTTAAAGGTTACTTTTAAGTTGTGTTCATAATAATGAGGCAAGATTAACGCTACCTCAGCTATAACCTGCTGCAGGAGTTATAGTTTCTGTGTGGAGATTAGCACAAGATGGATCACAGAGGAGCTGCTCTGCATATTGCTGATGGATGACTACCTCTTGGCTTATAAGCAAATTGTAATTAAAGCTGCTTCTGGTAGAATTTTAAATTTGATTACTCAGAGACAAGTACAGTCCCTCAGAGGTAACAGATTTGGACTTGTATCTTATTAGCAACTTAAATTTAAATCACTAAGTTGTCTAGTCCAAAAAAGGACAGTTTATTCCAAAAAGTGAACATGCTCCAAGGGTTAAAGGCAAAGAAGTCTCTGAAGCAGGATGTGAGAAAAATGAAATCTCAAGAGCATTTATGATCAAGCGCTTTTAATGAGGTGCAGCGACTAATGTTTTAACATAAAGTATGTCTTCATCAGAGACATACAAGATGAATTATGAACAGAAGAGAAAGATTTTCTTAATCTGTGGTTTTCTAACTCTTGATGTCCACAATGTGACCACATCTAAGCTCTGGCAGTGGGACATTGATAGCATCCCTAAACAGTGCTCCAGTGTTGCGTAACCCCAGCAGTTAATTGCATTGTTGGCGCAATGTTGAAACCTGGCCTCCATTAATAGACTCTTAATGGAAAGATCAGCATTAAATAAAACCAATTAAATATAAGGGGTGAAAATCACAAATCTCATCACGATGCAGATTCTTTGGACAGAGATATTTGCTGATATCACAAAGTGTGCCACGATACAATTTCAGTTCAATACAGGGGCCTGTGATCAATATGAGACAGTATCAGTAAATATCCTTATTGTGTTTTTCTTGGCTGCTTACTATCTGTCTGCTGCTAGGCTGCTAGCACTGTTTTAATGTTTAGGAAGAAAGTGCTCTTGGACGTAAATGTTGAAACAGACATTCCATGGTAATTTCAAATTAAAGGCTTTTTAAAAGACACACTAAAAGTGAAAATGCATTATTATGACAAGGTGTTTTTGTTAATATAATAAGTGTGTGTCTCTCCACATTGATATTTTCACTCTCTCAATGGATGTATGCCTTCCCCCTTTTTTTCTTTCATTGGAACTTGAACTAAAACATTATTTTCCTGTATTGGAACTAGATATCTTCTACTTTTTAGATGATCTTTGTTATTGGATCTAATACAGTTTTGAATGTAGATGTGTTGACTTATGGTGGTTTTAATATTAAGGTTTTTGATTAAAAAAGATGTATGGTGATATTAGGTTTTTGATATCATGTTTTTATTCAGGCTTGATGTTTTCTGTAATATGGCCTTAACATCACTTTTTTGTCTATGCATTCAATGTATTTCCTATGTAATCTTTTTAATTTGTCAATTGTCAATGGTTTAACTACCCTGAATGGCTCAGATGGTTAACCACACCTGCAACCATATGGCTTGTCAGCCTATTGGTGTGCATTATGTATAAATATAGGTGTGGTTTCATCCTTTCAAACATTTGACCTGACAAAGATCCAAGTGGGATCGAAATGTTGTCTTGAATTAATTTCTGTGGCATGGAGTGCCAGTGAGTACCAGTGTGCAGGCGTTACCTTCTTCCTTCATTCAAGTTTTTCAAAAGCTTTGCACCTACATGATGTGCGTATAGCCATTCTTTTTCAACTTATCTAAAAGATGCGATGTAATTTTGGATTGATCTTTGAATCAATAGCCTGTCAATGCAGATATATGTATCATGGCAC
This sequence comes from Plectropomus leopardus, assembly GCF_026936395.1. Classification (NCBI taxonomy): domain Eukaryota; kingdom Metazoa; phylum Chordata; class Actinopteri; order Perciformes; family Serranidae; genus Plectropomus; species Plectropomus leopardus. The sequence continues at coordinate 15,516,372 of NC_142189.1, read as the reverse complement.
CCCTACTACAAAGGAAAAAAGGAACATTTACATTTTCATTTATTTGCTTTCTTTAACATTACTATGACTAAATTTGATTTAGTTTGTGACTCACACAATGTACGTTGTGATGTACTTAGGCTCTTATGTCTATTTTTGTGGTGATTTTTAGTGGTTGGCTTTGGATGGTGGTGGCATGTGGCTGCAAGTCACTCATTGGGATGAGGAAATCAACTCAGCAGTCTGTACACTTTGGTCTTTCCAGAGCTCTGTCCCTCCATCACCAGCCCTCCTTCAAACAATTTTTTTTCCTACATTTTATTAAAGATGGTACAGCTGTTGGAGTGGTGTTTTTTCAGTGGTTCTGCCATCTGCCATGTAAAGTAGCTTCACACTGTTCGCTCGCAGTGAGGCAGTCCTCTTCCTGTTTTGGTTGAGTACCCTCCTTTGTGTAGCAATCAGCCCTTCACAGTTTGTGGGAAATTGTGCCTGTGGACACATGGAACGAGGGCATGAAAAGCAAACCAACGAATAAACCAATGTTCCTACTAATGGTTTTCTTTTTGCTCAGCCATGATGCTGAGATATAACAAAACTGAAAATCATATCGAAAAGTAAACATTCGAAATATGCATTGAAAAAAGTAAAAAAGAAACCCCTATCCTTCCCCCCACAGAAAAGGGCTAATGAGACAGCAACGTCAGAGTGAATAATTGGGTAATAACAAAATTATAAAAATAAAAATATTTACGTTTACACCTGAAAAAATGTCACTCTCAACTGCTCTAATGACTAAATGCAAGTTACCAAATTAAATGCCGAAACCTTCACTAGTGGCAAAGGATCAAAATCAGATGACTGAAAATATAACTATTGATATTACTATTTTTCATTTGTCCCCTGTGAGGATTGGGCATCTATCAGCCACCTGGACCAAAAGTGCTGCACCCAGCATCTTTTTCAGAGAACTTGCCTTTTTTTGTGTCTCCGCTCCCAGCGCTTTGAGTTGAACATTCATAACTTTTAAGAAGGGTGCCGGTGATGCCCCTGACGCTCTTTTGGCTAGGCTACTGACACAGCAAAGCTTGTTTTTAACTGTGTAGTCAGCCCTCTGTAAAGTTAATGTCATGTCGACTTACTAGCTAATACTAATGTTGAGATTTTGTTGTCATAGAAACAAAACCCAGGTGCAGCACGTCAGTGAAAAAAGGTACAGGTACCTTTAATGAAATGAAATGTGGGATGAAGCACTCCCCTGAACCCTGCCACCTCTTCTCTGCTGAAGAAAAACATAATGTGTACACAGGCCCTTATTCCTGTTTTCAACCTTTAGCATGTAATTAACTGGTTAGATTTTAGTACTGATCTTTCCATTAAGAGTCTATAAATAGAGGCCAGGGTTCACCTTTGCGCCAACCATGCAATTAGCTGCTCTGTGGTTACGCAACACTTGAGCACAACCAAAGCCTAAATGCGGTCACATTGTGGATGTCAAGGGTCAAAAAAAAAAACACAGATTTAGCGGATCTGTCGGTTCTGATTCCATATTGGCTTTGGTTTTCCGCTGCCTTTTCATTCGTCTCTTCTCAGTAAATGCTAAATTTCCATGTTAGTTTTTAAATCCTGTACAAGATGTTTTTGGTTGAGTTTTCAGGCTTAGCACAAGATATGTCAAATTATGTTATTGTGCTGTTTTAACAAGGTAAACATAGATTTTAGATTTCTCTTATCAGTTTGGTTGTTATGGTAGACTCTCAAATAGGTAGTGCAAGAGTGATATCTTCATGAAAAAATATTGCAGTACCTTGAAGTGCTACCAGTCTGTATGCTCCTCTGAGCAAGAGAGCTGATGTGTCTGAAAGGAGTTGCATCTTTAAAGGCCAGGTGTCAGTGTGACATCTGCTCCATTTCATCTGAGCAAGAGGCAACAAACACTGCCTCTGCAACACACCAGCTCCACAGAGATGCTCTGTCTTAAGATGAAATAGATTGTAGGAGTGGCAAATTAATGATATCAAGTGTGTCATGAGGGACGAGTTAAAGTTAATGAACGCACTCTTGTGAGTTCTCCACATGGCAGCATAATAAATACAACAACAAACTGCTGAAAATACCATGTGTGACCAATCAATCTGTGGCCACTTTGGTTGCCTGCTGCCCACAAAGCAGATTTCACGTGGCAGCTGTGGTCAATATCTCTGACCTGGATATCCAGCTGCTTTCCAACACCATCCTTGTCGATACGCAAATTCGTTACCGATGATGCCCATAGACAAAGCACTGGTGATGCAGCTGTTGATCTATAATGCTATTTTAAAAAGGAAAAAATAGAATTGACAGTGTCAGCTTATGAATGGTAATGAAAGTAGGTTGGTTTACATCCAAATGACTATCAGGCTCTAACCTCTTTGGGATCTCATTGTGTACTGAGCTGGATCAGTGAAAGTGTGTCACAATGCATCAGCTTGGGTGCCCTGTTGGTGGCCAGGACAACTAGGGCAGACAATTGAAATCGGGCAAAGCCAGAGGACAGAAAACCATTGGAAATCTGTTGTACTGAGCCTGACATGGTTCATTTGTGTGTGTCCATTTCAGACGATGGTCTCAGGCTCGAATCTGTACAGAAAGAATCACCAAAGACTGTGCGAAGTAGGGGAAAGAAAGCAACAAACATGGCTACACTGCGGCGCCAACCAAGAGGCAGAATGGCTGCAACTCGGCAAGATCGTGGCTCCTGCTCTTCCACTGCATCTTGCCCTGTCTTCTCTGGACCATACAGTGACCACGAAGAAGAACCACCACTACGCCGCCAATCCTCTCCATTACTACTCAAAGGCTCACTTTCCAGTCTTCACAGCTCTTCCAATCAGAGTCCCAAAGTTTCCCTTTCTAGCCTCGAGGGGTCTGTTTCCAGCCTCCAGGGATCATTGCCACATCTCCAGGGATCTCTGCCCAGCTTCCGGGGCTCTTTATCCAGCCTGAAGGGATCAATTTCTCGGTTGAAGAGGAGGTCACTGGGAAGCCTGGACACCTCAAGTCCCAGCCCCAGCGAGAGGAGTACCAGCCCCAGCTTACAGAGCGGCAATGGCAGTTCCAGTGATGATGATGGCAGTTGGGACACTAATAGCTGGAGCTCAGGTGCCACTTGCCTGCTACGGACTCCTGTTAAGCAGGATAGCAGCGAGGCATCAGATGGAAAGTCTTGCGCCAACGACCATAAATCTGCAGCTCCCAAGGCTGAGCCTGAAATCATTTACCAAAATCTTATCTTCTCACGTCCTGCTGATAAAACTGAAAGCAAGGGAGATGCTTCAGAGAGGACTTCCACATCACTAAGGAAAGATGCAGGAAGCCAAGCTTCATCTAGCCTGAGCAAAATTGCTGCAACATCCCATCAGCGGGACGAGAAGACCGAGGACAGGCGCAAGTTCTCACAGTTTCTGAATGAGGTAACTGGCAGGGTGTTGAAATCAAACGGTGGTCCTTCTCCACAGCAGTCCACCCTTCGACATCGCTACCCATCGCCTCCACCACCGCCACCACCAACCCCATCTCACTCATCACTAACAACCACGCTACATTCAACGCCAACAAACCCTCCACCACCATCTACATCTGCGACCAACTTGTGGTATAGTCCAACCAGCACAAACCTCCAGACCATTGAAGAGTATGATTCAAAGGACATTACCAGCTCCATCCACCAGTGGAGCAAGACATTACCCAGCTGTAAGATCTTGGAGCCCGGGGATGTGTTGAGGCAAGTGAAAGGGGAAAGTCACTCATACCCAGAGCACGACCTGGAGCTATGTACAAAAATCCAGGCGCAGCCCTCCACTGGGAGACTTTATCTAGAGACAGACATTGACAGAGTGAGGCGACTTGATGAACTGGTTGCTAATGGCACCCTGGGGAAAGAGAGGAATGAGAGAGTGCCGGATAAGGTTATGGACAGAGGAAAGGAGAGGGAGAGCAGGATTCAATGGGAGAGGAATGGAAACTTGGGTTTGGAGAGAGGGAAGGAGAGGGAAAAAAGAAAAGAGAGCCCCTGGGAGAGAGACAGAGTAATAGAGAAAGGGAAAGAAAATGATAAAGGGACCAGGCCATGCTGGGAGAAAGACACACGGACAGAGAGAGGGAGGGAGAGAGAACGGAAAATGGTGTTTACCAGTTATGAGCCCCCTGGACGGAGTAACCCTTGCCCTGTCTTCAGCTGGCCAGAGGGCTTTCCCAGAATGTCCTACAGATCTACCTCACTGCCCAGACCTGTTAATATCACTGTGAGTACCAGCTGATTCACCCAAATCACAAAATACATACTGTGTAAGAGCCACTTGATCACATATTTTATATTTGTGTAAAATGTTTGTGTTGGTATATGACATAAGATATAGGACAGGTATGGTGCCGTGTTACGGTGTATGATAACAGGTGGTATGTGAGATTAGAAATAGGACATTAAGTCAGAAGTAGACTGGACGAGATGTAATTTTGGATGGACTTTGCCTGCTGTATTTTTTTTGCATACTACAATAAACATTGTTCAAGTTTTTTCCCTGCCTCATGTGAGCACTTGGATTTCACAAAACGGAGCTGGAACATGAGTCAAAACTGAAACAACTTGTAGACTAATTGGTGTAGGAACTTTGGTATGTTAAAACAATCACTATTTGTTTTTTTTGTTTTTGCCTATAGCCCCGTGGACACTGTTCGAGTTTGGGCTGTCCCAGACTAAAGATAACCATTGTACCAGAAACGTGGCGATATCTTTGGTCATGGCTCTAAATGGTGGTCCTATGTTGCAAAGTAAGAGAGGTTTAAGATGGCCGTTTTCAGGGTTGTGCGATCAAATACAGCCTGGGATAAAATCCTGACAGTGTCAGAAATTTGGAATGACCATCGCACTGTGTGACTGCTGTTACGATCTATGTCTTGTACCAACCAACAGAAATACAGCATAAAATGATGCTCTGATCAGTGCGACTCTGCTAGTGCATGCTAAATGCCAATAGATGCCAATAGATGCCAATACTTACTCCAAGCTCTTATTGCAAAACTGCCGTGCCAGGTTGGTTTCTTTTCCCCAGCCACGACCATGTTCACATTCTCATCCTTCTTCTCTTCTTCAGACTTTTTCCCGACACACATAAATGCCACTATAGCGAGGGCTTGATTTGTTTGTTTACATTTTGCTCTTACCACTACAGTGGCGTAGATGAATAATGCACACTGAGGACTTTTGTTCATGTGTATTGATGTGGATGGACATAGGTTGTAGCCTGTGATTCAGTAGGTGATGTCATCGCACAGTCTGCATATATCAGACTTGATGTTGTACCCAAGTTTATTAAGACCAATGTCGCAGAAATGTATATGATTGCAAAAACTTCACAGTCTGCAGGAGGCTTAAGAGATCTGTGAAAGGGCACAAACTCTGCTCTCCTGCATGAAAATTGTGCTGCATACCTTTTCACCAGCCTGACCTCAACCTCCACACTTTTACTTTCTACCTCACTACATATGCAGCAAATGACTCTTCATTGGCACCATAAAGTGGCATAGGATGTAAATCACGAGTTGCTGAATTGTCAAATATGAATGTAATATCTAGGGGGACTGTGTTGCAAAACAACCTGTCAACATTTTTTTCTGTCCTTGAAAGAAAATAGTTCCCGTGCATAGTTGGGAGTGTTGGACTAACCTAGTTGTTTTTGTCAATGTATGTCTTCCAACACCTCTGTTGGCAGTGGGAGGGTGTAAACTACCATCTGCTACCTTCTCTGTTGATATACATTAAGCTGCCAGCTGCTGCTTATAGCCTGATGGAGGGAGTTTGTGGCCAAGAACATAAAGTCTGAAACATGCTTCTTCAGCATGAACTAAGAATTTAATCATCTTTTCCAGAGATGTAGTTAGCTTGAAGAAGTGAGTGTACTCTCATTTTAATTACTGCATCATAAACTCTGGTGCTGTGAAAGCTGCCTAGATAATGATAAGTTTTTACTGTGAAAGGTGGTAAGAGATTCCTACAAATGACCAATTGAAAGTTAGGCCCTCTTTGCTAACTGTTGTCAGGTTGGACAAAGTTGACAAAAAGAAACATGGCATTGCCAGTTCCGTTTAGCTGCGTGCTACAATGTATATTAAATACTTATTTATTTTATTTAAAACAGATCATGTACAGTTAATAACGGCTGTCTTTTTGGGCCAAGGACCCCCTTACTGAAAAAGAGACCAAACGGGGACCCCTTTCTACATATAACTGAATTGAATATTAAATTTGGTCCACAAAAACATAGGGCAACCTACAGTGCCATGAATAAGCATGCCTTTTTATAGTGCTATTAAAATAATAAATATTGACTTATTCACACACACACACACACACACACACACACACACATATATATATATATATACATCAAGGATTTATTTGACCAGGATTTATAGGTAAGCTGGCCTCCACCTCAATGCTATGGTTGCACACCAATATTTCCCCTATTATTTTGAATTTAACAATATTTTGATTTTTTTTTGATGTGGGTCATATAAACAGCATATTCCATTTAAATATCCAGAATCAGGGCATTTTGTGACATTATAAACAACACTGTAGGACACGTTAGTCAGAGATTCACAGCTGCATGTAAACAAGAGTATAAGTGGAATATTCTTTTTATTAGACATACAAACAGCTTAGTAGGAATATTGTCTTTTTTTGAATAAGGGAAATAATCTGACTATTTTGTACATGTAAACATGCTTGTGTGCTGTAGATAAAAAGGGGTATATTTTTTATAGAATAGGATGATTTATGATCATGTTGGATTTGGTGGCCTCCCTGCTGGACCCTATACGGATCCTGGACCACATGCTGAAGACCCAGAAAAATAAAATGAAAAGGGGCAGGGCATAGTAAGAGTCAATTAACTTAGTGTTACTTAGTTTAATTCTAATCAAGATTAGAAGTTGCTCTAAATCAGCATTTGCTTGCTTTAACTACATTTCACATTTTGAATGTTCAACACATGATGAAGATAATGACTGCAGGCACAAATATATAGATTTATGATACCATATGCAGTTATTACATCACCCACAGTGACCTTATTATGTGTTATAGTAAGGCTAATTGCTGTGATCATTTAAAGATATATATATAAGACAGAATAAGACCATACAGTACATTCTCTGTAAGTCGTGTTTTCTCATCATGCAGTAAGAGTAGATTGCTGGAAATGAGGAGCCAAATGAATAAGATTACACAAGCCTCTGATGATTTCACTCAATCTTTATTCAAGGCTTTGATATAGTGCATCACATTTGTCCTTGTTAGCGAGATATCACTCGCCTGAGACTTATTAGACGTTTACATTTATGTTTGGTGTTTTGCTTAATTGCGTCTGACACATCACCTACTTGCTATACAACAAAAAACCTGCAAACATGATTATGAATTATCGTAATGGGAATTGGAAATGTAAATGATTTTGTGATGCACATGCACAACAGTGTAGTACATGTGCAGAACATATCCTCAGTCCAACTTGAAACACAGAGTGGAATTGAAAGCATGACCTGCAGTTTGAATGAACCTTTTCTCACTGGATGTGAATTGTCATAGCCGAGATGTTCTCAACAGAGTGTTACGGTAAAGGTCTATATTACTTTTCATTTAAATGCATTAGCATCTCTCTGCCCTGCAAACATCCAACACAGAGATAGCAAAGGGAAAGTATTGGTCCCTTTGGCATGCAATATTAAAAATACATCCACCGTTATTTACTGCTTATTTACTGGAAGCCCAGAGTAAAAGAGAGAAAGATGGCTTGGGTTTCAAGCAAATTTCACTATCCTGCTTGGCTGCCTGTGTGAAGGTAGCTAATACATTAATAATTTAAACACTTTTCTCCATCTTTGGTGCTTTTGAGCCTCAGGCTTAGAAATGCCACTCAGTACTGTGACCTCTCACACCCTGCTGCACTGTTGTACTATTACTCTGCAGCTAAATGGAGGGACCTTGACCAGTGTCCAGCAGTGAGGAAGCAGGGGGATGTTTGGGACGTGGCATCCTCATTAGAATTTCTTCACTTCATGGCAGCTCCCTAGCAACTGTTAAGCTGCTGAGTGGGTGTACGCACTGAAAGGAATGCATTTGGTAGCAAAAGAGAAAACTGCTGTATGGCAGCTTTTCACACAGTTAGCGACTTGGACAGACAAGGAGGGAGGAAAAAAGGACGGATGTGTGTGTGCAAGCAAGGTTGAAAAACATGTTTCCTCTCGATGTGGTGAATCATAATATACACATACTACAGTGTAATACAATGACACATTTGTAGAGCACACCATCCTGTTAACAGTTTTTCAAAATCAAAAATGCTATGCAATAAATATTGACGTGAGACATTCAACAGTAATGTTAAATTAAGCTTAAAGCTGCAATTCTGTTTTTTCTTAACCAATTCTGTTTATTGAGTTACAGAGAAGAGTTTACTCCAAATCAAAGATATATTTTTACTCGTATATATTTAGTGCAGTTTAGCAATCTATATTGTTTTGGTGTGAGCTGCCAAATGTTTTAGATATCAGCAGTACAGATGTCTGCCTTCTCTTAAAAATAATGGAACTAGATGGCACTCAGCTTGTGGTGCTCAAAGCGCCAAAAGTTACACCTGAAAAGCTCAACAGTAATGTCTTTTTCCAGAAATCACGACCTGTGATATTGAAAATTCTCTTCAATCTTCATTTTGATGATTAATAGATTAATAGAAACAAATTTGTAATACAATGCAAATCTGGCATCAGAGAAAATTGTTGTACAACATGATTTCATGAACACAGCCATACCAAAAACTTTAGTAACAGAACAATGATTCAGCCTTACATAGTTTATTTCACACGTCATACTGATCTGTTTAACACAGTAATTGAACATCTACAAGGCACTCAACCTACTGTATCTTCACATTCAGACACAATGGAGCCTCCTCATGCATCTGCATACACAGTAAAGGACTGTGAGACCTTTCAAAATACTACAACATGAACATGGATGATTCATACATGTACACAATTACTATTGACCTTCATGATGACATTCACATACTTTTATATTTACACATACACACACACACTTTCTCACACAGACCTTGTTGTCATGTAGAACTATTTCTTTTTACCAAACTACTCCTGCAAACGTTATCACTGCACTGAATAAAATGTGCATCTACTGCTAGCTCTCCTAGCACCACTGTGCTAGCAAACGTTAAAGCTCAACCAAGGCGGACGCCATCAATGTTTACATCTCAAGCTGTCACCAGCATGAGCCTCTCGTCCATAAGTAGATGCACACTTCTTTTTGTATTGTGATACAGTTTGCAGGTTTAGGTCCTCATGAAACTGTGCACAACAAGGTCTATGATTTTTTTGAGTAACCAGATCATGATTTTTGAAAAGAGACATTGCTGTGGAGTTTTTAAATTTTATTTTTTGGCACTTTGAGCACCACAAGCTGAGTGCCATTAGGTCCATTATATTCGAGAGATGGAACACATCTCTACAACCCAATATCTCCAACACTCAGCAACTAACACTTAAAAAAATGTAGACTGATAACTAGCTCAATGGGAAGGATATGCTTTTTTGATTTGGTAATGAAGTATACCTTTAAATTGACATTATTATTTTTATTTGGTGTTATTTGCACTATGTTAAGTTGGCAAAAAATGTGTCTAAAAATTATTTTAATGGATTTCCGAAACTGTAGTCCTGTAGTTGATTTAAGGTTGTCTTCTGTATCATGCAAAATGTGCACATGGAGCTTTTGTCTTCTGTAGCCAGTGCATGTAGGCAATGTGTCCTGTGAATCCCTTGTGCGTGGGCGTGCAGCTTTTATCTGAGCAGAAGAGGCGAACTCAGCCAGACAATGAAAACTACTTTATGAAGAAAGGGTTACAGAATGCAGCTACAGTGAATGGCTATTGCTAAAAGAAAATGCTGGCTGTAAATGCTGTCAAAACTGGGTTTTGATTAAGGTGTTCTCATTCCCACGTTGTCAAATACCGACAACAAAAAAACAACTTTCTGCGTCTCATCGAAACACTTATCGCAACCATTACCCTATCTGTATGAACCACAGCTGAAACACATTGTGGTTAATTTTGTAAAACAGTCATGGTTAGTTTTTGCCAACAAAACTGTTTTTTAGATATAAAAAATGTGTGACAATATGTAAATTGCACAACATTACATGACAACAACACTGACTTTTGGTGTCACAAAGAACATGGCTACGGAAGTGACATAACATTATGTTAAGGCAATGCTTAATTTTGGATTCACAGGGGACATGAACAGTGGTTTTGTGGATTACAGCCTGGTCTGGTTTGAGCCACTGACCTCATCTCACTTTCTACCTTTGCCGACTTTTTATCTCTTTGCACTACATCTGTTGGTGCCTGCATCAAGTATAGGTGCAAATGTGTTTAAATTGGAGTTAGCTGAAAAAAAGTTAGGTGCATCTCATAAAGATGCTAAACATGCCTTTGGCGTCAATATCAGACAGCAGTGGGTATGAAAAGGCACCAATAATCGACGTCCCTGGTTCAAATCCCAGTTGGAACGGGGTTCGGTGCGGGCGGGGGCCTTTCTGTGCGGAGTTTGCATGTTCTCCCCGTGTCTGCATGGGTTCTCTCCGAGGTCTCCGGGTTCCTCCCACAGTCCAAAGACATGCAGCTCAGGTTGATTGGTGACTCTAAATTGCCCTTAGGTGTGACTGTGAGCGTGTATGGTTGTTTGTCTATATGTGTCGGCCCTGCGATGGTCTGGCAAACTGTCCAGGGTGTACCCCACCTTCCGCCCGATGACAGCTGGGATTGGCTCCAGCCCCCCCGCGACCCTTCCGAGGACAAGCGGTTACAGAAAATGACTGACTGACTGAATTTAGTGTGGACCTGCAGTCCTCTTTAGTTGAAATTTGAAGTGTCCACCTTGAATTACAGCTGGGTGTGGTTTGAGGTGTTGCATTTGTAACCACACCCAACAGTGATGTCACTGTGTACTGACACACTGTGAAGTACAATTCTCACTGCAGCAAAGTCAGAGGTTTGACCATGACTAGTCAGCAATGATAAAATTTTCATACGTTTTTAAGTTGCTCTGTAATGATCAAAAATGGGTATTTTTTGTGTTTGTCAGCTGTAATTCAAAATACAACATCATAACCATTTACCACTAACTAGCATCTAATGGTGGTAAATTAAATAAATTAGCAACAGCAGAATAAAGGGCACATTTTGCATGTTTTCACTGAATGTATGCACATCCATAGTAGGCACAGCAGCAGATTATCATTCGGTGATGCCTTCCAGGAATGCCGATCCAGTCCTCCTCCTCCCCCACTCTCTCTAGGCTTGCCCTCCCCGAACAGAGGGATGCTGGGATGGAGGGATGGACAGAGGGGATTACTGAGCGTTGTCTCATTCAGTAGCTGTATGAGTCATCCTGCTGTATCACTCACACTGTTTGTAACACCCACACAACATCATGAAGCACTGCACACACGTGCTCACAAACACACACTGCACTCTCACAGACCGCATGTTGAAGTTGTGTACCTGTGACATTCATATACCTCACTGAATCCGCCACTATAAATCCTGAGGCAGGCTGAAACTGCATGCGACTTGGCACTCACAAATACCTGTACACACACTAACCTGCTGCAGCACTAACAACACACAAACGTCATCTGGCTTTATAAAGTTCATGAACATAAAATGGGAAAGGTTTTTATCGCTGTAGTGTCACAGTAGCTATGTCCAATTTTTGTTTTGGACCTTGACTGCACATATATGCTCTGCCATGTCGACTCTGGTCAAGGGGATGCATTGAGTAATTGGTTCTGCACCAAAGAATTAAGCCCAAGTGAAAATGTAAATGCTTGTGTGGAATCCATGTCATGCATAATTCATGGATAACAAACGAATGTGTGCAAACCAGGCCCTGCTCTCACATTCATCTATATATGAGGATACACGATAAAGACATGATGAAGCATAACCGAGGGGGCGTAACCTCCATCTTGTATATTTTATATGCTGTGTATCATGTTGGAATCGTTTTTGGAATACAGATTTTGGTAAATATGCGTTATTGTTTTCTCAAAGCTCCCCTATACCTCAGCAACAGAATAGGTCTCGGCCTATTCCCACCAACTTCTAAATTACATAAATGACCATTTCCAAAACAACATATGTTACTGTTTTAATGTAATGGTGTGATTTTTTGAGAATCATAACTGTGGAGGCATCATCTGTGCAGCAGAGTCCAAGACAAGTTGTATTGTATTGCATCGTATCGTATTGCATCGTATCGTATTGCATCGTATCGTATTGCATCGTATCGTATTGCATCGCATCACATCACATCACATCGCATCAAAGCACACACGTAAAACCTAAACTGACTGTTTCAAGAGAGTGATAATATTTATATTTTGATGAGGTTTTAACGCTGGTAAACTGTTTTTTTTATGTAAGGCCAGAGCCAGGCTAGCTGTTTCCAGTGTTTGCGCTAGGCTAAGCTAACAGCCTGCTGGTGGTTGCTTCGTACTTAACATAATACAGAATGATATCAGTCTTCTCATCTAACTCTAGTCAAGAAAGCCAAGAAAAGTATTTCCAATTATAGTATTATTTCAAATTGACTTCTATAAGTACAGTTCCTCAGGTTTGTTTGCCTTCTTACCTCTCCTTCTGGAACTGTCCATTTTCTATCATTCATCTCTTGTGTTTTTCTTACAGCATGTAAGTCTGCCTCTCACCCTCGGGCACTTTCTTTTCATTTCTGCAGCACACAGCATTTTTCTTTTGCACTGTTAATCTGTCATTTCTTGCTCTGTCTCTCTCCCTCCTCCCTCTGTCACTTTATGCTCTCAAAACTGATATATATATATATGTGTGTGTGTGTGTGTGTGTGTTTGTGTGTGTGTGTGTGTGTAAGAGAGTGAGAAATAATGGATATATTTGTTTGCTGAGACGTAGCCGCTTTGAGAGCTCGTTAAACACCAGATAAGAGGCACTCCACAGCATGCAGCGGCAGCGGCGGCGCCAGATAAATCTGCTTGATAAATAAATCTAATCATTTTACCCTCTCTTCTTCTCTTCTTACCAGGAATCTGATGGAGAGATGCAGCATGACGCGAGGTGAGCCACTTTTACTTTTTACCACCTCTCCTCCCGGCGGTGACACCACAACCACCACACCTCTCTCTCCTTCCTCTTCTTCTCTCCATCACTCCAGTAACCCCTCCTCTTCCCATACACCTCCTCCTGCTCCATTCAGTGCTCAGCTCCCTCTCTCACTTTCTCTCTCTCCTCTCTCTCTGCCTACCAGCCTGTCTCCAGTCAGAATTAGAGGAGGCTTTTTCTAAATGCATGCCGCTCTGACGGGATGCACAGGCACATGAATATTGTGATCTTATGTGCTGAAAATGAGGCGAAAAGCATATAAACGGTAAGGCGAGAAAGAGGAGAAGTGCATGCCTGGCTTTATTTGCTGTTTTGAGATAAGTGTGTGTAGATGCTTTGCCACACTTATGAAAATAATAATTGTTGTGAGTTGCTGTTGGTGCCATTATGTCCATGTGTTGCATAGTCTGCTCACAACAGGGCTGCGTGCGCTGCTCTGCATTCAACAGTGCAGCATGTTTGGAGAATATGATTACGATGTTGTACAGCGTGTTCAAGTAAACTGGAGCTTTTTGTCACCGTAATCTCTGCAGCAGAAGAAGTGAAGGCTGTTTGGTTTAGTTGAAGTACGCTGGGTTTTTTGCCTCTTCAGTCAATTCAGCTGTCATTTGGATTTTTATTGGCGTGAGAATAATGAGGCGGCAAATGTTTTCACAGCCCTCAATTAACTCTCATATTCATTCGCTGGGCAAGATGATACCACAGAGAGGCAATTATGGCCGAACAAGCGCGTCATGAGAGAGAAAGTTGTTCTCATTAAACCGAACTCCTCACCTTGTATAGATTAAGAGAGAGCGAGAAGGGTAAATCCATAGTGTTGTATTTTACTTGATTAGTTGATCACTCTGTATTTCAGGGAGTGAATTGTGAACTCTCCTTCCAGATGTTGCCTTTAGGTGGCTTTATAATCTGCATGTCAGCATAACATGATCATTACATCTAGAAGTTAATTGCTTTCACCTCCAGCAAGTGAGGAAACATTGATTTTTTTGAATTTTTTTTAGAGATGATCGTTGCTTCCTGTTACATAATTAGAGCAAACAGCTCTTTGGATAAGGTGCTGTCCAGAGGGAAACTTTAGGTCTTTGAAGTGAGTTTCAAACTTCCTGTGCAATGGAAAGGCTTTAATTAATCTGCTGGAAAAAAAATGAGTGCTAACTTTTTGAATGCTACAGTGTTGCTGTTTTTTTTTGGTTTTTTTTACATTTAAATAGCATGTAATGAATGTATCATGACTTCAGAAATGTCAGAAAAATTTGATCAGTATGGAGAGCACATCTTAAGCTTTGCTAGAATATTGAACATGGCATAAGAGGCGATTCTAGTTTACAAATATTACATTTATTCAACCTGTCAAGAAACATATTAAGCATCATTCATAACAGAGACAGGTTACTCTAAAGAAATATTTGGTCATTCTAACAGCCAAACACAGAAATGGATCCAAACATTTGAATGAACAAGTTTTGAAGGCTGTCCAGATAAATCATATTTTCCACAAACCCCAGCGGCACAGCATGCTCTGCTCCTCCTCAGTTTTCTAAAATGAGTCTACTTGTAGATAATAAGCCAAAGGCTGTTTTTGTTGTACTTTACTTGTTTACTTGTACTGTACTTGTAAGCTGTTTTAGATCAATGCCGAATAAATTGAAATCATTGGGCACTGACAAAACAGCACAAACTCACTGGCTTTACATGCCAAATGTACAGTATGAAGAGCACAGAGGAGAAGAAGAGTACATTAATAAAATGTTGGCTTCATAAAAGTCAGTTTTTATGACAATAATATTTTGATTATACCCTTTTATTGTAGGTAATTTAAACTTTGTGGTAAATCATATTTTCCATCTTGTGCTAATTTTTCGCTTCAGAGTTCCCTGCGTGGTAGATTGCTATAATCACCATTATTCTTTTATTTTTTTCAAGATTCTTATCATTATCCTCTTTATGGGATGATTTGTTCACTTGTGCCAGACAGTTGAAATGCTGAACTTTCCACAAAAGTGTAACACAACCATCACTGTCAGACTGAAACTGAAAGGTGACATGTTGATGTCCAAAAGATTGCATTCTGCTATTATAAATGGTAAATGGAGCATATTTTCTCATGCTTAATGAGTCTAAGTGACTAAAGAAACAACTATTTTTTTAAGTAGTTCAGGATTAGGTGAGAGGGCTGCAGCCAGGAGCCAGGCTGTAATGGAAATTTGGGGCAACAACGTACTGTCTATTTATGTCCACTAAAAGGGCATGTTTTTGCCACTGACAGACTCAGGTTGTGATGATAAGTGAGAGTGGAAAAATACTGTATATATATATATTTTTTTTTCTAACCAAGTCTCACTCAAGGAGAAGTCTCATTTTTACATCTGGCGAGGTGAGTTGTTGCAGCAAGACAAGAACAAAAAGACCAGATTAAACGAAAAGTAAAATGTTTTATTTCTCGTAGTGTCCTTTCCATAATGTTGTCATAACAATCTGAGCCTGTCAGAAGCAAAAACAAGCAATTTTAATGGACATAACACTCACTTATGCCCTGAGTGGTTACATTGCTGCCTGTTTCACTGCTGCCAGCTGCAGCACCCTGTCTTTCAATCCTGGACCAATTTAAAAAATTGTTGTTCCCATCAGTCACTCAGACACAAAAACATCCAAAAATAAGGTCCGTGTTGAAAAACAACTTTACAAAATTAAGTATGTAGGGCTAAATTTCCAATAAACTTATCACTTCAATATAAAGTTAAAATTGTACTTAAATTAACTTAAATTAAGATTTAAAGTCAGATTTACTTTACTTTTTCAAGGCAATCAGTCTCCAAGATTTTTTAAAGTAAGATCAATTTGTTAGATTAGAGTTGATTTAAGATAAAAATCTCTTAAATTGAATAGAATAGAATAGAATAGATTCAATCTTTATTGTCCACCAGGGTGGAAATGTGTCTTCAGTCAACCAAACACAGAAGACAGCACATAAACAGGTCATTAGGGACACTTAGCACGACAGGTTCAGGTCATTTTCTGTCCGTGGTTTAAAACTCATCAGTTATTTTAATTTTTAAAATTCAATTTTCTGCAAGCTTGAAAAAAGTCACTGGAACTAATTGTCAAAGAATTCAATTCCATGAATTCAAGAGTAGAAGAAGTTTCTTGTAGGAGCATATACTGTTACAGTCGTAGGTGAATTTAGTTTTGATAAACCAAGGACAGAAGAGTGATTAAAAGTACAAACAGCCAGCTCATTAAAAAGCACAGAGAAGTAAAGCTGTATTGGCTTTAGTTGACTCGCTGTGACTTTTAATTAGGTCTTTACAAATGTTTCAGCTCACCTTCATCAGCTGTATCTACCCATGATCCACTTTGCCTCCCGCTCCAGCCCTTGGGAAATATCATACTAGCCCACTGGGCCTCTCTCAGACTTTGAGGAATATGCCTAAAGAGGCTTTATTTGTTCATCTCTCTCGTATTTCCCTAAGCTAGGCACGTAGCATCCAAAAGCAGATGCCATACGAAGGCTCCTGCCAGGTTAGCCTGGAGCAGTTTACCACCTCCCCACTCTCTCATTCTTCTGTCTAATTATTTCCGGGACGATGAGAGCACAGATTTATGCAGGAGTCATTTGTGAGCGTGGACTACTGTAGCATCTGGAAGTGGTAGATGAAGGATCTGCCTTGGAGCGTACCCAAGGGTTTGTCTTTGAGTGTGCACATGGATCTGTTTCTTCTGATTCAGACCCCTGTGAGTCACATGGCTAAATCTTAAGGCTCCTTCACTCTTTGACTTCCCACCTCACCAGCCCTGTCGCTCCCTGGACTATTGGAGATACGCCTGTCTGCCACACAGCATTTATAAAGCTCTGTCAAAGCCAACAGGACAGGGTCAGCGGAGCAACATAAGCCTCCGGAGCGCCCATACTGTAGACCTAAAGCATCTTATAAACACAAAGTCTACGTGCTATATGTCAGAGGGGTAGAATATATATGGCATTTTAATGTTACATATAAAATACATAGGATACAGCTCTTCAGCACAGGGGTTTTTAACTTGATCTCACTGTCCTTACACAAGCTATTTTAACTCTGATGAATTATTCTTTCTTTGTTCTTGCAGCTCATTAATACATTAGCTTCAGTCCTGATCTTGCTTGTTCAGGGTTATGGTTCAGAGACTGCTTCTATTACATCAACAACAATTTGTTCTCCAGCCTCTGTTGTGTGTTGGATTGCAAAAAAATAAAAAAAATAAAAAAATGCTGTTTCACCCGACAAGAGGCTTCTTGTCAAATAAACACACATAGCAGTCTTATGTGCTACATATTGAACAAGCTGTGCACCTATTGCACCCATTACACCTCGATAAATACTTCATTGCACCCTGGAGGGCTATGCATGCTGCTGTATGTTCAGCCTACATGCACACAAAGCTCACCAAGCCCTGGTCACCTCCTGCAGTGTTTTGCATGGTGGATCGCCAGATGTCCTGTCTGGGCTGTGATGATAAAGGAAAAAAGCCTTGAAGGTGAAAAGTGCAGGATCCTTTCTTCAAAGGCGAAATCTAGTCGTCATGGCCCTTTGTACCTCTTTGTGCTCTGTAGTGCTGAGCTGAGCTACTGTATGCTGTGGAGTGGCAGGATCGTCTAAACAGTAGTCTCTGAATTCAGATTCAGAAGTCAGTCATTTATTCAATCCTCTATGTGTTTTAATATAAAATAGTTTTCATGAGAGTTTGATTTTCACATAAATAAGAGTATGATATGTATGTTATTTTGCTGGTGTGCAGCCACTGAAATTGTATATGGAAATATTTTTTGCAGACACCAGCAATGACAACAAAGAATTAATCTCCTTAAAGCAACTGTAATCAATATTTCCATATTAACAATCAATCACATTACTAGTCACTGGACTACTTTTATGGGAAAGAAGTCGCTTGAAGTGATCCATTGAAAACTAGAAGGGTACTCTGAGAGAACAGACCTCTGCCAAGCCCAAATGCTGATGGTGCTCATAGAGGCACTTAATAGGCTGCTGTCAGCCTATAGAGTGCCTCATGGGTACCCAGTAGTTGGCATTAAGTACTCGGTTCTAATTTGTAACTGAGTTTCAGTTCCCGACCTAGTGTAGTGGAACCTGTTTTTTATGTGTTTTTTAAGCGTCTGTGTTACTGCGTCACCTTTCCTGTCTCCATTTCAAAATAAAAGCCCTCTGAGAATGTTTCTGTGGACAGAATTCCATCAATTGTTGACACAAGGCATTTTATTGTGAAATATTTGCAGACCATGTTATTGTCAATGCAGAAGCTGGCACGGTTTCATAAAGGTGTGGACTATAAACTTTTAATTGTGGAAATACAGTAATTACAGCAGTAGGCAGCTCTGCAGCAGCATGCAGCAACAACGCTGTCAGTGTGAACACCCCAAGTGTTCAAACCGCAGCAGTTCAGTTAGGTTGTTGTCTCGCTCCGTTCATGTATGCAGTGTGTCCCAGACATGAAGGGGACATTAATGTCTGTAGTAAGTTTCATGGCAATCTGTCCAACAGTTGTTACACCTTTCAGTTTAAACCAAAGTGGTAGGATAACAGACCAATATGCCATCCTTGTGCCACGAGCATGGCGATAAACTAAAATACAGTTTGAGCATTTACTTTGTGAGAAATGAAGCCTAAAGAATAAAAATATAAGGCACTATATTAAACTGATATATACCAAACATGAATATAAAACCAGGAAATAGGCAGCAGTTTCTGTACAGTTTAGATCTAACACTTCTCTGTCTGCATAGTGTTGTATTTCAACAGTCTGTGAGGCGATTACTTCTCGTCCTCCGTCAGGCAAGGGAGCACAGGTATGTCACGACTGTGTTGTCGTGGCAACCCAAGCGAGGACTGAACTCATTCGCTTTGACAGAATTTTAACAATGGAGAAATCTCTACTCAGGATGTGATCTTACACACAATGTATAAATAGCGTGAATCATCTCTTTGGTATGCCACCTCTGTCTTCTCTCTCTGTCTCTGTGTCTGACTGCTCTTGCTTGTTTGAAAGGTTATGAAGGGGTGAAGTGCAACATGAACTGCTGGCCTGCGGTACTGTGTAGCTCTGGAGCCATAATATTTTACACTTATGTCAGAAAACACTGACAAAACGAGAGACAGTCAACCTATTATGTTAATAGATACAAATACAGCAATATGAAACATAAAATCTTTACACAGTGTCTTAATTTTGCCTTTTTAACCACTATAGGTAGGCATAAGCAGCTATTTTAAAGACAAAAAAAAAGACACAACTGTGCCCTGGGCTGAAAAAAGGAATTACATTCAGGAGAGCTTGAGTTTTTTTTCTTGATCAGAAGAGATACATCTTTTGAATTATTATAGGTGACTTGAACTTCATTTGACTTGATGAATCTGAAGTCTTACAATTTTTTAAAAATTAAAAAAAATTTTTTTTTTATTCAAGGCCAAATCTGAAGATCTGTCGATCTGTTGAAGATATTGAAGGATTTTTTGCATCCTTTACACATAAAGAAACTTCCACAATGTGGAGTGCATAGTGTCATAACATGATGTTATTAATGAAGATAAGATTGAAATTGAGGACAACCAAGTGATTCAGCTGTACATTGTCTCCATTCTTTTGTTAAAAATCTTGTTGAACTTAAGAGAAATTGTGATTTAAAGTCTCTCTCTTGAGGCAGCAGTCTTTCCAGAAAACATTTCTGTTAGATTTTATTTAATACATTAAAATTATTGTGTGCAGCACAGACAAAAAGATGAAGTTGGTGTTTCAGCTTGAGGCCTCATGCGGACTATACAACAATTTAGCACTACGTGTCCATGAAGTTGGGTGACTTGTGAGAAGCAGATTAGAAAATTTGACTTTTAGTTTCTAGAATGGAGGATCCTTGACGTCCCATGCAACAGTAGCTACTTTTTTTAGATCGTCCTCATGTAGGAAACAACCATACCAGTTTGTAACACAAGCTTTGATGTTCTCAGGCTTTTCAAAACTCCCACAGAAAACATTATCCTATTGTCTTTTATTATCTTATTGTTTCCATAGGCTTTGTAGTGCTTTCCAGGAGTAAATTCACTTCCATGTAAAATCCAACCTTTATCTAAAAATAAATCTGCTTACTCACACTGGACCTCAAAGTCCAAAGTCAATAGAAAACATTAAAGTCTCACAACCTCTAAATGAATAACCCTCTGAAAAGCAGTGCAATGCACATTTAGTCAATGAAGCAGTGGAGTAAAAGGAAAGGTCTCTCTTACAGTATTTCACGTCATTTTATATTGGGTTTTTAAATTATTTTTTTTTAATTAACTGGTTAGTTACCAATTATTTGGTGTCAGGCTACTGATAGCCAAAGTAAAAGAAAATGACATCTCTACGACCCATATTTATATTTACTACATATTTGTAGTAATTATGAGGGGAGCAAAGGAGGAAGTCAAATATCATAGTAAAAAAAGCAACAAAAACAAACATAGGACTTTCACTCAGACTGCTGATTTTGTTCTGGGTGAAAACAAAAGTTGACATTGTCTTGTTTAAACCTGCATATGTAAATTTAATCATATAGTGTTGTTTTGGCAGTCATTGGTGAATAATCTATTGTCTCTTTTAGGTATGAGGACAAATTGGCCTAATCAGCAGAGCTCCCCCAAGTAAATGCAGTCTATATAATCTAAACTGCAACTAAAATAATGCCTAAAGTTGAGAATTAAACCTGTTGTTTAGCCTGTGTCGTGATCCAGTATTGTCTGTTGTCCTGTGACAGATGGCAATCCAGTCAATGCAAAGATATATTGCACTATGTAGCATAATAAAGCAGGTTTACATTGGACTATGAGGAGCTACGAACTGCCAGCAGCACACTGTAGTAAATGTGCTTTGGCAGCAGTAAGATACAGATGGGGCTGCAATTTACTTCTCATTTAACATTCAGTACAGCTCCTAAAGCTTGACTATCGTTATCTCAGTCTACTGCCACACAAAGCTTTTCCATTGAGGCAAATGGCCTTTATGTCACTTAGCGTAAAGACAATGTTGGAAATGGGATTGACTTACTTATTGGAGACTGTAAGAAATGAATGCCCTAATCAGGGATTTTGCAAAAAGATTTAAATGATACGTAGATACATGATTTTCATTTTCAAACAATAGTCAGGTGCCCTTATGATCACCACGGTAACTGTTTCTCCTGTTCACCCTGGGCATTATCTTCCTATTGTACTGATGGGGGACAAAGTCTTTCCTCACTTTATGTAAAAACTTATCCAAAAACTCAGCTGAAGCCGATATGAGGTTTCCAAGTCCTAAACTGCACAACACACACACACACACACACACACACACACACACACACACACACACACCACAGTGAGGTTTCGGGAGGCTCCGCTTTGGTGACTCCCGCTGTGGACCCCTGATGTGATGCGATCTGATCAGGAATAGTGTGAAATATGCCTACAAATTGTTAAAATTGATTGAATGCTTGCTATTTCCTCTGAAGCTTGTTACACACACACACACACACACACAGACACACACACACACACACACACACACACCTACTCTACATGAATAAAACTTTATTACCATGACTGACATGCCGTTTAAAGGGCCGAGGATACATGAAGGAGCTAGGGGGAGTTGGATAAGTCACAGCGCAGCAGGGGAAACGATTCATTATCGTCTAATTTATCCCCAGGAGCTTTTTGTGTTGGAAAACAGCATTATGGTCACAAAGCCCGACAGTGACTTCAGACAGGTTTGGCATGTGGCCTTGAACTATGTTTGACTTCACCTGCAACAATATGGTCAGGTTTGATACTTCTGATCAACAAATATCTAGAGAAGTCAGTTTCATTTAATTTTGAGTTCAGTAGCTCGACACCCATTTAAAAAAACAAAAAAACAAAATGCAAAAATACAAAACACTCGCCAACATCCTTGAATGTAGATTTTTATGTTATGAGAAAGTTTACAATAAGCATTCACACCAGGGTCAAATGATTGCAGTAGTCACAGGTAATTATCAGCTCCAGCTCTGATTGGCATTGATGAGAACACAGCAACCTGGCGAAAATGCTAATTTTAGCCCATTAACTGGCAATGCAATTTAGCAAACACAAAATACTGTTAAAATACTCTCTACTGTTTACCTGAGCTGTCCATGACAGTGAACATGGCGCACTAAAACGAAAAATCTTGCACACATAGAAAAGCATATTTGTCTGCTGCAGAATTGTGTACACAGCTCTGGTGTACTGGCACTGGGAAAGGAGTCTATAGCCTAATTTTAGCAGTTTAAAAAACCGTCCTGCACACGCTAATTTTGATAGAAGAGGGTTAATAGTCTCTGCTACCCACCACCCAGGTCAGATGGAGGCTCGGTACTGGCGGCAATTACACCTGAACCCTATCCTCATTGAGGACTGCAGAAACATGGTGGCCATCCCCGACTCTTACACCAGCGAGCCCCTGTGAGTAAGCGACTTTAGTTTGAGCAAAACTTTTCCGCTGACATCGGGCTTTTGAATATAATTGAAAAGGTAATTATCAGCATCCACACCTAAATCTAATGAATCTGCAGTAGTCATGGGCATTTATCACCTCCGACTCCAATCATAATTGATGGAAACACAACACCTGGCTGAACAAGCTAATTTTAGGTCTGTGAGATGCCATGATGTGCCGACACAAAATACCGTCTGTCTGCACCCAAGCAGCACTCAATTGAAATTAATCTGCACTGAGTTTTGGAAGAAAGACTGAATAATCTATCTATCAATATATAAATATATAAATATATAAATATATAAATATATAAATATCTATCTATATCTATATCTATATCTATATCTATATATATATATATATATATATCTTTATCTATATCTATATATGTAGCGTTACTAGTGGTATCACAGAACAAGTGGTGCAGCTAGTTAACTAATCTCCCACCAGACCTGGATGGGGCACAGTAATGATGACAACTGTATTCCTGATTTACACCCTTATAATGAAAACAGTTAATCATTGCAAATGTAATCAATTACATTTAGGGATAATTTAATACAACCTCTAATAAAACTACTACTCAAGGCGTTTGTGATAAGAAGTTAGAGCACTTTATAAGTTTTAATATTTTCAAGGCCAACAAGTTCCTCCTCCTACCCACTTAAGGTTGAGTGTCTTTTGATATGTAGATAGAGACTAAAAAAGAGATAAACAGTGTGGGGATCGTGTCTCAGTTGCAGTTCTTGTCTTCAGGCAACACACTGTGTTGACTAGTCATCATCATTGCTCTGGTGACTTAATCCACAGAGCTGTTTTTCTGGCCGCTGGTAGTGGAGCATGCACAAGAGACTGTTGTATTTCTGGAGTCTTGCATCAGTAGAAATACACAACTCATGGCTCTCAAATATAGCCTCCGCTGTGGTAGATTATACCAAGGGAAAAAATAGAAAATAATGTTGCTAATTATCACCACTTCTGCACATGTTTGGTGTCTTTTGGCTTTTAGGCTGTTTGTGTCTGAGCTTTTGAGTTGCGCAGCAGTTGAGATGCATTTTGAGGAATAATTCTGGTTTATTTAAATTCTTTTTTCTTTTTTTGTAGTCACTTTACACTGAGTCAATTTCCAAGGTCTGGGGGTGCTGAAAATAAGACAAACTGTGCAAGAAGCATGTCCTAGTTCCAGGACCCAAAGTATGTACAACCAGGAAGTCTGGGTTGGCATGGTGGATAGGTCAAACACAGGACTTCCCATGGTATTTTGTTGTTCCTGTTCCATTTTTGAGTTTTTTTTTAAAGTTATGTCATCTTTTTTCCTCTAAACCTAACTTAGTACGCAACTTGAAGACACCAACCATGTTTCTTTTCCTAAACCTTACCTACATAAATTTACTTGCCCAAACCAAACCTACATATGAGTACCTACGGTGACATTTGTAGGGTGCTAATTCTTAAGATAAACAAACAGTGTGTATGTGTAAGATATTAAACAAACTGTCGTATGAGGATAGGTTAATTTTGTGCAGGCTCGGTAACTTCCTTGGAGTGGCCGTAGGTTGCCCTTACAAGTGCATTAATACAACATATAACTTGGTGAGCTTTGACAACATGCTTTCTCCCTATAGAGGCATCAGATCAGAGATATTCAAATGTGTCACTTTGAAAGGCTATGACAAACCAAAAACCTTTTTTTCTATGTTTAGATCATTTCTTAAAAAGTGTTTCAGAAAATTTTGCTTAACTTTAAGCTCTTATCACCCCTTGCCCCATTGGACTTCCATGCAACAGTTCTCACGATGCTCCCAGATCTTCGCAATTACTTTAGTTAGTTAGAGCAGTGTCATTCTAACCATTAGAGTTAATAACCTAAACAACAAAGATAACACCTGCAGAGTTATCCTCTGAGCTGGAACATGAAGGTTTATTGTTTACAGTAGATAAGGTGACTATGTCTCTGCAAGCTGCTCACTTAATAGCACACTTCAGGAGGGATGGCACAGTGGCCATTAAAGTTTAATGCTCTCATTTGGTCACTGTGAATAGTGTATCTGGCAGGCAGTAGCTCTACCTCCCTCACCACCCGTTGCTCATTACTAGTAAATCAACCTGCGGGCACCATAAGGGCTCCCCAATGTAGATCCAAGATTGATGCTGGCTGGTTGTGACCTTTAGTAGGTTTCACATTAAGGTTTTTATTTTTTCCTTTGTTCTAAATTAAACTGGAGTCAGTTGCTATCAGAGCCATGAAAGAGAGGAAGTATACAGCCAAAGTGGGTGGTAGAAACTGCCTGAAGTAGGTTACAGTCTGCAGTATTACAACAACCATTTGTTGTACTCCCTGTAGTATGCATTGTCTGATCATTATGACAAGTTGTAACACATGGGGAAAGTTTTTCAGGTAAACACGGTTTACTTGTGTTTCCATCCACACTGTAGACTCCTCTTAACACTTATGAGGAAACACTGTAGAGGAAACTGTGCATGATTTGCATATCTTTTGCTTTTTTAAGTTTCTCTGGCAGTATAAAAACAGCGGTAAGCTTATCACGAGGTTCTCCGAGGACTTAGATCTGTTCCTTCATGTGGATAGTGTTTACCTTGCCAGACAACACCTGAGGCACCAAGATCTGCTGTTTATCCCCCTGGGAGAGGTGTTAAGATACAGTCAGGATACAGTACCTCGTATGCACTGCGGGGAGGAGTGTGTTTATGTTTGTGCATGTAAGGGTTGGATTCTATAGAACTGCACTTACTTACCAATTCAGCAACTATTTCTGTCTTCTTTCGCTCTCTCCCCCCTCTGTGACTTGCAGATAAGGAAACGGCTACTGCAACCGTATTAACAGTGTTTCCAGAAACTGCCATTGTTTCCTCAGCCAGTGTTGAAGGGAGATTAAAAATAATAAGTGGTGGTGCCATTAGAAATGGCAGCAGGCGACAAAACATTCATTTCAGTTTGTTGTTGAACTGCCACCCTGCCGCTCTGCAGGGACTGATAAAAGTTACGGTCTCTATTTATGCATTTATGCTTACTTGGCTCTTAAGGACGAGTCATAATGGTGTTTAAATGACAAATATATAGATTTATTGAAATGTTTGCGCTCCAGTTATATTTTATATTTGTGGTGGTATGCCCGTGATGCAGTTTACAATCACAGCAATGGGAGATTTACTACTCAAAATTCTTTGTAATTTTTGAAAAACAAAAAGTCTTCAATTTCATACAGAAGACAAAAAAGGCTTTATAGTCTCTTAGGGTGAGGACTAATTGATGTGTTTGGCAAACATAATTTTTTACTGGTTTTGCTGGGTAGAAACTTGCCCATATCTAATAAAGAACGTATCAGAGCTGCTAAAGTAAAAGTTAACTCTGATAGCATCCAGGGCCGGCTTCCGTACAGTGATAAAATACTTCAAAGAGGATATGCTAGTCACGCATGGGCCTTTAAAGGGACATTTCACTCCTAAATCAAAAATACATTTTCCTTCTTACCTGTAGTGCTATTTGGAAAAATAGACTGTTTTGGTGTAAGTTGCGGTGTGTTGGGGCTATCGGTGGCTTTGTAGAGATGTCTGCTTTTTCATGTTGTGGTGCTCAAAGTGCTAAAGAAACACATTTCAAAAAACTCAAAAGCAATGTTTCTTACCAGAAATTATGACCTGTTTACTCTAGATAACCCGCAGACCTTGTTGTGAGCAGTTTTGTTTAGGAACTATTTTCTTTCTGTCAAACTACACCCACCAACCTCCAAGGCCAATAAGCATTTACTTAGCGTCTTAACAACACATCGAAGGGTTTCAGGTCCTGTAAAGCGACAGTTCACCCCAAATCAAAACTACACATTTTTACCTGTCATGCTATTTATCACACTAGATTGTTTTGGTATGAGTTTTCGAATGTTGGATTCATCTGATTAAACTGCAGCTGGCAACGGTATCACTGCACAGGACAAAGTGTGCAGTTACTGTTACCTCACCTGGCACCACTGAGCTAGCTAACAATAAGGTTCAGCCAAGTTGGAAGCCATCATAGTTTATATCTCTCGTCCAAGAGCAAATGCACACTCCCCTCTGTGCAGTGGTACAGTTGCAGACTGTAATTCAGAAAATA
Source organism: Plectropomus leopardus (assembly GCF_026936395.1). NCBI lineage: Eukaryota > Metazoa > Chordata > Actinopteri > Perciformes > Serranidae > Plectropomus > Plectropomus leopardus. The sequence goes on along the minus strand of NC_142189.1, from coordinate 15,489,507 downwards.
CCGTGAACACACAGCAACTTACACTAAAGCAGTCTAGATTGATAAGTAGCACTCCAGGTAAGAGGAAAATGTGTAGTTTAAATTTTGGGGTGAACTGACTAGGGGTGAACTACTTAGATTTCTGCAGTAAGCTAGCAACCTTACATAGATGCAGGTAATCACAGTAACTCCATTTCTTTTACTGTTGAATGTTTAGATTTGAAAAACCTGAAAAAGACACCAAACAACAAACTCTTTAAATTCAAAGTATTGCTCCTACTACAGTCCAATGGCGGCTGCTTCATCATGCAATTGTTTTGCTTTTAATATATCTTCTTTTTTCAGGTGCAGTTATTTGACATTTTATGATTTGTAACATTGCATTGATAGCTAATGGGCATTCTTATCAACAAGACTCATTAATGCTGCTGTATGAAGAAAGATGTACAACTGTGAAGGTTTGTTGATGCATTTTATGCTTGCTAGTGGCAGGTTATTAAGTTCTTATGGTGCAGGAGACTTGAGTCCAAGCCACTGCAGAGCAGTGATGAAGGATGGAAATGGAAACACACACACATTCATCATAACACTGATTTATTGAGGAATAACCTCTGTGGTCAGCTGGTCAATAATTCACTATTCCATAGAGTCCTATAGTTTGTGGTGGCTGCATTCAGTTGTCTCCAACAAGAGAGGGAAGTAAATGATGAAAATGGAGGCGAAAATGACAAGAATATTAATATTTCTACATACAGTGTTGTTAACTGTGTAACTCTGTTGGTTATATTTTAGAAGTGTGCTTATATATTGGATTATAGACCTATAGGAAAATAATTTTTGTGCATTGATCTTTCCATTGGAAGAGCAAAGTTCAGGAGGAGGTGCAGTAATTCACAATATTGTGTGCTATTTAAGTTTGTTTACTGAACTTTATCAAATTGATCCCCCAGCTGTGCTTCGTCATACCAAACTGGCTCATTTTCTGAATGCACCCAAAATCTCTGTTTTTCTCTGGAGTCAACAGAACTAAATGTGCTGCTAAATCTGTGGGACTTCAAAGCTGTTTTTCTCTGCTCTCTTGCCAGGGTCATCACAGATAGCCAACTCCTATCTGCCTCCCCAGGCAAGACTTAGAGCTTTGACTGTTGGTTTGTGGTTAGAGTTCAAACTTGGCCTCAACATTCAGCCGATCAGCAGCGGCGGCAGCAGCAGCAGTGGCAGCAGAGGCAACAACTTTACACACATGAGAGCTGAGGCAGAGAGAAAAATATGAAAAAGATATATATTGGCAAAACTGCCCTCAAAACACAGAGAAATGGTTGCAAACATCAGAAAAGAAGGTAAGATGAATCAGTCTGTGGAGGGTTTTAAACTCTAAACATCAGTTCATTGTTGGTGGATCCATTTCATTCATTTCAACTAATGGAAATGGATTCTCATTGGGAGGTCATGACCATTAAAAAGCCATTAAAAACATAATGTGGCATCTATTCATCCCCATTATTCATCTTCATATCTCTTGTCATGTATCAGCTGACATCTACATCCAAGTTAACGCTGCACAGCGCTTTGGTCTTATACATCTGGGCAAAAAAATATCAATGGCTGTGTGCTCAGACTTAATTAAATGGGCATTGCATAGTGATAAGAGCCCAGAGCAATTTTCACATGTACTTACAATAGCTCTCTGGCTCTCTGCCATGTGATTTTACAACATCACTTGCAGCTGTAAGACAGCAGAGAGGTTGTAAAGATTTTGTTTTGGTGTAGCATCAGGCAAGCCGAGTGAGCTGAGCCTGCGAGCCACAGCGTGTTGGATACATAAACTCTTCGATGGCTTATCTATCTGTCCGTCTGTCAAACATTTATATAATTTAACATTTTGGGAAATACGCTCATTTGCTTTTTTTGTTAGAATGAGATTTGACGACTACGATTCTCTCATATGAACTCCTTTACGCACATTTAGCACACAACAGGAGAATTTCAGTGTCAGAGGCATTCTGACCTACTGTGTTGTTTGGTTTAGGTGTGGTGCCTCGGTTGAACATGCAAGAGGCAGGACACGAAGCAGATTGCAACTGTGGTCACATTGCTGGCTAGTAATTTGGTCATTAATACAAGTCTCTCATACAATACAATTTTGGCTTTGGCCCTTACCAACAGAAGTTTCGAAATGTGGTCATTTCTCCAATTAGACGTTTTTGTTGCCATTAACATCTAAAATATCTTTCTTCGTCACCCTGTTGTTTTCTCCCAGTTTTGCAAGAGACATAACAGAAACGCCATCAAAACGCCCACTCACTCACTGCGAATTCTTCAAACAATCACCTTCTCTATTTACACATAAAAACAGATTTTGTAGGGAGCTGGCAGAGTAAAGTCCGTTTAATGTACAATCCAACTGATTCAGACATTTGCGTTCTCAAACACAGCTCCCATATATGCAGTCAGTGCATGAAAGGGACTATATACGATGCCTTTTAACAAACAGATAATAAGAGTGTCACCAATCACCACGCAACACTCTTTTAAAAAAATATTCACTATTCATAATCATTATAACCATTATAAGCATTAGAATATTTTAAAATATTGCTCCTTGCTGTTTTTGCACAAGGCCAGATGTTTATTCATTATTTCAATGCCAAATTTATGGGCTTATATTTGCAACTTATATACTAACTTCCTACTGCTTGATGGAAGCTTAATTAATGGAGATCTTCAACAAAGCACCCGACATTGAAGGTAGTCCATTGCCCCACCTTCCTATTGAGACACAGTCTATAGGTCTTTCTGTGGACACCGTTTTCTCCTCCTTTACTGCCAGCTTCCTAATTGAGGCTCTGGGCTGAGTTGGACTTGGAAGTGCACTCGTTGCGCCTGCTGGTTGGCAGCGCTGAGCCATCGAACCTCTCTGTGAGCCAAGTATCCATCAGTCTGGCAAAATGCTAAATCCCCCAGAGCGCACACAGACCCTGCTCCCCATCTCTAGCCTTTCATTACCACATCTATTCCCTCACTCTGTATTTCATCCCCACACTTAAACCTGCATCAAATGACCGAAATATTGCTCCCTGTCTGCTATGTTGTTGTTTTTGATGGTGGTGTTGAAACAGTGCTATTCTCACCTATGTTCTCTCTTTTGGTCTCTGTCACTCTCTTTTAAAGCTTACTCGCACACAAAACCGTGGTCCATTCTATATTTTCTTTTTCTATGAATCACCCACGGTGTGTGTCTTGGGGCAAAAAAATCCTTTTCCTATTCTTTCAGAGTTTCGATAGGGGAGTTGTGTAATGGAATTCACTATTACACCAATGGGAGCTCCTTTCCCAGCTCTGCTCCCACTCTGTGAATGGGAAATGATTAGTATTCTTCCTTCATCCATCTCCTCCTCCCCATCGGCCTCACTGCCTTCCCCTGCGCAAGACCTTTCTCACTCAGGACTGAATTACTCTCCAGCTACACTTCATCCCTCTCTCTCGCACGCGCACACACACACACAGACACACACACACACACACACACACACACACACACACACACTTTACTTTCTTACTCTATTGCCTTTTCTTTGTCTGTTTACTCTCCCTCTCTGTGCTTGGCTTCATGAATGAGGACAGCAATGAATGTACATCATTGTGACTTTCTGTTCTCTAAACTCTTTCTACCACTTGTCCAGCTCTTTCCACGACCACAAGGATGACCTCCGTAAACGCCTGTCGTACACCACCCACAAACTAGAGATGGTGGAGACAGAGTTTGATTCCACTCGGCAGTACCTGGAGACAGAGCTGCGCCGGGCCCAGGAGGAATTGGAGAAATTCACAGAGAAACTACGCAGGTGTGCAACATGTGCATGACTCAAAGGGAAGCTTGCCTTTTCATGTATGCATGAACTGTCAATTCCCCCAACAGAACGAAACCCACCAAAGTCGAACTGTGTCAGCGGGGAAATTAGGTGATGGATGAGTTTTTTTACATGCTGTAACATGTCATTAAAGGCCATGACAATGGTACTCAGCTCATTTGCAGCCCAGTATCCCAACTAATTAAGTCCATATTGGATGATTTAACACCTCTACCTACTTCATCTAGTGTGAAACCCTGTAGTACACTTGGAATATTGTATAGGAGATCACAGTTCATAACCTGTTACAGACCAAGAATATTAACTGTATGGTGTCTCCCTGACCTATCTGTAGCTTTAATATACTTAGAGGGATACTGTGCAGGAATTGTCAGTTACTGTCTGTAAACACAAAATTCAAAATTGGCCCCTCTTCCCTACCTTGCTTGAATATACACTGCAAACTACTATTGTAGAAACGTTGCATTTGTTGTAACTGAAAAGCCAATACTTTAGCAAGCTAACTAAGTTTACCCTCAGCTCCCATGTGTCCGACAGAAAACAGGCCAATTCTGTGTTGCCTGTCAACCCCATCTTCTCCTTCTATGCTCACCAGGGAAAGTGAAAGTGAAAGCCAACCCCAAAATTCACTTTTATTTTGGAACGAGCCTTGTCAGTTTTCTGTTTCGCCTTTATTTTTTTGGTGCTGTGTTTGCATTTTTCATAGCTTCCTCTTGGTTGCTTGCTGTCAATGGTATAGCACCTGGTTGCTACCTTTTTATGTAGTTCCAACCTGTCATGCTTGCTTTGGGGCTACACCACAGACTGAATAAAAATAATGGATGTATCCCCAGTGATGTCACCCATGGGTCTGTGGGTTTTAAATCCTTGAGTTTGGCATTTTCGCCATGGCCATCCTGGATTTTTGGACCCTAAAGTGACCATATTTGGACAACAAAGCAGAGCTGTGAAGAAGCGAGTCAGAAGACCTGACTTGCAGACTGTGGTGACAGCTCAAAAAGAGCGCCCAAAGCAGTCATGTCCGTATTTATGCATAACTTTAAGCTTTAATAAAATGCAGCTACATCTAGTTATAGAGCCCAAAACTGTTTTTTTTCTGTACCAGGCTGTAAACGGTTATATTTCTGATGCCAAGGTTGGCGTTTTAACATGGGGGGAGCCAGCCTCAAGTGGCCATTAGAGGAAATGCAGTTTTTGGCACTTCTGATTCTACATGCACAGAGGCAGTAACAACTTAGCAAACAATGAAGACATTTTTAGAAAACACAGGGAGAGGGCAGGATTTACAGAAAAATACATAACCACACATATTTATTTATTTGTGTGTGTGTATATATGTATGTATGTATGTACATTATGTATTTACATATACTATATACATACATAAACAAAGAAAACAATATATTTAAATAATCTAGTCTTAAAGTCTTATTTACAAATCAGATTCCATGTCTAAAAAGGAGTAGAGAGAGGTCTAAACTTATTTAATCCTACCCCATGTCCCATATTCAAAAATGAACTAAATTTATTTATACATATATTAATGATGGAGAGATTTACTTCTGAAGTCTACCTTTAATTTTGCCATACCCACCTTCTTTCCCTAACTTGAACCATATTGTAGTTTCGCTGTGCAGACTTAAAAAAGAATTTAAAAAAAAAAGACTCAATTTACTGTAATAATTTTACAAAATCGTCCAGTATTGATGATCTTGCAGCTTTCTGACTTAATTGGCTATTTGTTTCCTGAGGGTGTTGGAAGCACCAATTCATCTTATTTCTGTGGTCCTCTAACTGGATGATCTAATTAGCATTGATGTCCATGAACAATATGCTGTTTAAATGAACTTGAAACTCCTTCTTGAAACTTGGAATCAAGACAGTATGGCCGCCTGGCGGATGAGGCATTTGCATGTGCCCAGGGGACTCTTTCGCCATGAGTTGGATCCTCTAAGGCTATGCACAAATTCCAACATTTTTTATATGATTGGCACAACCCAATCCCAACCCTCTGGTCCTAAATTTAACCACTTGAATGATTGGTTGAGCTTGTTGAAGACAAAGAGTGCTGCCTAAGAGACTCGGGTCTTTACGCTCCTCTTAAATCAGTAACAACACTGGGTAATGTTGCTCATCATGGCTGTTTTTCTGTTCTCCATTAATCAGTGAGTCACTCTCTTCCAGTGCCACTCCTTCATTTCATTTACCGTCCCTCCGTGCCCATTCACATCTCTTTCAGGTCTTTGTTTTATGATTTGTCTTCGCTCTTTGTCTCCGCTGCCCGCACTCTTCATATCTGTCTGGTTAATGGAGCCATAAATGCTGGTTTATCAATACTCTGTTAGGCCCAAGAGCTAATGTGAAAATGTGATACTGAACTGAGAGGTGATGTGATAAAAAAAAAACAAAAAAACAAACAGGAACAAGGTAACAAATAAAGAGTCGAAGTCCTGTTCCATTAAGATCACTAATGCACTGGAAGTCTACTCAAGAGCAAGAGTGACAAGAGAATAAAAAGGAGAAATACAAAGAAAAATAAACATGTTAGTCTTCAGCCAAAGAGTCCAAGCTACGGTTTGCTTATGCATAATTACTGATTTTGTAAAATATTTATCTATTTTAAGTACAATTATGGTATGATTATTTTTTCAAAATCTCCTGCTGTGGCCCTTAAACATATCGTCAACCCTTTTCACTGTGTTTTGGTTCAGCAGATTTTTATCCTGAGTGATCTCTAAATCTGAGTCACTCCTTAAAATATCCTGCAAATCCCCTCCGAGATTCTCCGTCAGTACGCTCATGTAGTAATTTATTTATTTCTCCGTCTAAAATTATGTGGAGATTACTGGTGCTTATTTAGCGGTATGAACAGTAAAACACTCTTTAGTCATCATGTGTTGCGGTTTGAATTTTTAACTGGCCATAATGATTCTTCTTCGGTTTTTCCAGGATCCAGAGCAGCTATGCAGCTCTTCAGAGGATCAACCAGGATTTGGAGGACAAGATGCACAGAACGGTAAGAGACCTCACAAGTTTTAACCTCACATTCCTGAAAAATCGCATGAGTCTCAATCAAAAAACTGTAGTACAAACTCAACTAAAATCATATCAAAGCAAAATGAAAAGTAGATCTACACACCTGTAAATGATGAGTACTTGCCTTTGCCTAACCCACTAAAATCAGAGTGAACCCTCCAAGATTTCTCTGGCTTTTTTGTGTTTGTTGAAGCCTAAAATGCCTAAATTTCACCGAAGCTTTTCAAAGATGCAAAAAAAGTTCCTTTTTAATACTTGATATAATTCTCTAAAGACTGAAGGCAAAGTGTCAGTGAGAATAATACCGCAGCATTGTTCAGATTTTTTTGTTTTTGTTCCGTTCTAAGAGTGTGCTTGGTAACCTTCCCAAAAAGGCTGAAAAAAAGCCATTTTCACAACTCTTTTTACTTCTGCTCAACTATATTTTAGAGGGACGTAGTTTTCACAACATTACATATATTTGACAGTTCCAGTTATTTTACAAACTAAGATTTATATCTGTAAGTTAATAAAATATGATGCATTGTGTAGATTAAACAGTGTATCCAACAGTGTACGTAGCAGTTTGTTATAGATTAAACATTTAGCATGAAAAATTAGCTACACTGTGACCAGCTATAAAACATAGAAGTGTGACTTACACATAAAGGCATCAGTAAATATGACCTTAATATATAATATATATAAATTATATAATATATAACAATATAATACTCTGATATGATGTATTCTGCATATTAGAGCTTTTACATTTGATTCTTTGAATACATTTTGCTGATCTGCTGCTACCCTTTTACTTCGGTACAGTTTTAAATGTAGGACATGCACTCATACTACTTTTGGGTAAGTGATGCAAGTACTTCTTGTACGCAGCAGAGGTCACAGATTTGAACTGGCATCTTTCCAGTTTCTCCAGCCTTCAGGTCATCTCTCGCCTATACAGGCTTCACCACTGTGTGACTACATTTTCACATTTCCTGGCTGCTGTGGTTGTTTGTACTGATATGAGCAAGAAGTGCAGACTCCTGGTGGTGTCTGTAAGTACCACAGAGTTTTCAGTAAGACTCTCATAAAAGATGTATTAAGGTGATGGGGGTTTGTAAGCTCAGCCACATGCTTGCACACACACACACACACACACACACACACACACACACACACACACACACACACACACACACACACACACACACACACACACAGCACTAAACAGCTTGTGACCCAAAGTTTGACCTGGAGTCATTTATTTGAGAACATGAAGTCCCGTAGTTACTAGGAAACCATTACTCACAGTTTGCAGTTGTATGCAACTCTTCCTTTTCTCTAAGATTAAACAAATTGTTAAACAAAGATGCCCAAGAAAAGGTTGTTATCTTGGGAGCAGGTTTTATTCAGGTCTGCATTTTGTAATGATTAATGATATTTTTAGGGAAATCTAGAGAAACAAAGGCATGCTAAAATTCCATATAAGTCGTCAAAAAGAAAATAAATAGCTTATGGTAAGTGTGGTAGAGTTGCTTGTTGCAGAGGTATTTTTAAGGACATTTATTTACCATTAACCACTTACTCTGCAGATTTACAGTGTAGATACAGGGATTCTCAAAAATTTTTATGACTGAGTCCCACTTCAGGGAGCCAGTATGTGACTGGGGGCTGTACAGGAAAGTGCACATTGAAAACAAAATATGTTTTTAATCTAATTTCCACATTTAGTTGCTAATTTGTCCACCCATTGTAATATAACGTTTTTGTCACGTTTTTATAATATATTCATAATGACATTCTATACTGTCACATTGTTGTCCCCTTTTTGATTTCTATACTATGAGGACTTGGTCTCATTTTGAAGGGGACACCAAAGTAGTATGTTTTTATAACATTTGAAACAACATAAAATACTGACATTTTTAGCACGTTTTAACTACACTATGATGTTTATATCAAATTTGTGATTATGACGTTTTTGTTACATTTTTGATGACATACCATGATATTTTTGTCGCATTTCTGACAACACACTAAACTATGACGTTTTCATCACATTACAAATGACGTACTATAACAGTGGTTCCCAGACCTTTAAGGCTGCGCACCCCTTCTTTGCCATACTATAGCCTTGCCTTTTCGGTCATTTTTTGGACATGCATTATTATGCTGTTTTTGACCGTTTTTGAAACATTCTATGCTATGGTGTGTCTTGGCACACTATTTTATGCTGTTTTGAGGTGTTTTCAGCTGTTTTTAGGACATGTCATATTTTGACATTTTTGCCATACTATAGCCTTGCCTTTTTCGTCATTTTTTGGACATGCATTATTATGCTGTTTTTGGCCATTTTTTGCAACATTCTATGTTATGGCATGTCTTGGCAGGTTATTTCATGTTGTTTTGAGGTGTTTTCAGCAGTTTTTAGGACATGTCATATTTTGACATTTTTGCCATACTATAGCCTTGCCTTTTCGGCCATTTTTTGGACATGCAGTATTAGGGTGTATTTGGCAGTTTTTTTGAACGTTCTATGCTATGGCGTGTCTCGGCACACTATTTTATGCTGTTTTGAGGTGTTTTCAGCTGTTTTTAGGACATGTCATATTTTGACATTTTTGCCATACTATAGCCTTGCCCATTCGGTCATTTTTTAGACATGCAATATGATGATGTTTTTGGCGGTTTTTGGCCATTTTTGCAACATTCTACGTTATGGCATGCCTTTGCAGGCTATTTTATGCTGCTTTGAGGTGATTTCAGCTGTTTTTGGGACATGTCATATTTTGACATTTTTGCCATACTATAGCCTTGCCTTTTTGGTCATTGTTTGGACATGCAGTATTAGGGTGTTTTTGGCGTTTTTTGGAACATTCTATGCTATGGCGTGTCTCTGCATGATATTTTATGCTGTTTTGATGTCTTTTCAGCTGTTTTCAAGGCATGTCATATTTTGACATTTTTGCCATACTATAGCCTTGCCTTTTTGGTCATTTTTTGGACATGCAATATTGTGCTGTTTTTGGCCGTTTTTGGAACATTCTACGTTATGGCATGCCTTTGCAGGCTATTTTATGCTGCTCTGAGGTGATTTCAGCTGTTTTTGGGACATGTCATATTTTGACATTTTTGCCATACTATAGCCTTGCCTTTTCGGTCATTTTTTGGACATTGAAAATTATAATGTTTTTGGCGGTTTTTGGAACATTCTATGCTATGGCGTGTCTGTGCATGATATTTTATGCTGTTTTGAGGTGTTTTCAGCAGTTTTTAGGACATGTCATATTTTGACATTTTCGCCATACTATAGCCTTGTCTTTCCTGCCATTTTTTGGAAATGCAGTATTAGGGTGTTTTTGGCAGTTTTTTGAAATTCTATGCTATGGCTTGTCTCTGCATGATATTTTATGTTGTTTTGAGGTGTTTTCAGCAGTTTTTAGGACATGTCATATTTTGACATTTTTGCCATACTATAGCCTTGCCTGTTCGGTCATTTTTTGGACATACATTATTATGCTGTTTTTGGCCATTTTTTGCAACATTCTATGCTATGGTGTGTCTTGACACACTATTTTATGCTGTTTTGAGGTGTTTTCAGCAGTTTTTAGGACATGTCATATTTTGACATTTTTGCCATACTATAGCCTTGCCTTTTTCGTCATTTTTTGGACATGCATTATTAGGGTGTTTTTGGCAATTTTTTGCAACATTCTATGTTATGGCATGTCTTGGCAGGTTATTTCATGCTGTTTTGAGGTGTTTTCAACAGTTTTTAGGACATGTCATATTTTGACATTTTGCCATACTATAGCCTTGCCTGTTCGGTCATTTTTTGGACATACATTATTATGCTGTTTTTGGCCATTTTTTGCAACATTCTATGCTATGGTGTGTCTTGACACACTATTTTATGCTGTTTTGAGGTGTTTTCAGCAGTTTTTAGGACATGTCATATTTTGACATTTTTGCCATACTATAGCCTTGCCTTTTTCGTCATTTTTTGGACATGCATTATTAGGGTGTTTTTGGCAATTTTTTGCAACATTCTATGTTATGGCATGTCTTGGCAGGTTATTTCATGCTGTTTTGAGGTGTTTTCAACAGTTTTTAGGACATGTCATATTTTGACATTTTGCCATACTATAGCCTTGCCTTTTCGGCCATTTTTTGGACATGCAGTATTAGGGTGTTTTTGGCAGTTTTTTCGAACATTCTATGCTATGGCGTGTCTCTGCATGATATTTTATGCTGTTTTGAGGTGTTTTCAGCTGTTTTTAGGACATATCAGATTTTGACATTTTTGCCATACTATAGCCTTGCCTTTTTCGTCATTTTTTGGACATGCATTATTATGCTGTTTTTGGCGGTTTCTGAAACATTCTATGCTATGGCATGTCTTGGCAGGCTATTTTATGCTGTTTTGAGGTGTTTTCAGTTGTTTTTAGGACATGTCATATTTTGACATTTTTGCCATACTATAGCCTTGCCTTTTTCGTCATTTTTTGGACATGCAGTATTATGCTGTTTTTGACCGTTTTAGAAACATTCAATGCTATGGTGTGTCTTGGCACACTATTTTATGCTGTTTTGAGGTGTTTTCAGCTGTTTTTAGGACATGTCATATTTTGACATTTTTGCCATACTATAGCCTTGCCTTTTCGGTCATTTTTTGGACATGCAGTATTATGCTGTTTTTGGCGGTTTTTGGAACATTCTATGCTATGGTGTGTCTGTGCATGATATTTTATGCTGTTTTGAGGTGTTTTCAGCTGTTTTTAGGACATGTCATATTTTGACATTTTCGCCATACTATAGCCTTGTCTTTCCTGCCATTTTTTGGAAATGCAGTATTAGGGTGTTTTTGGCAGTTTTTTGAAATTCTATACTATGGCTTGTCTCTGCATGATATTTTATGTTGTTTTGAGGTGTTTTCAGCAGTTTTTAGGACATGTCATATTTTGACATTTTTGCCATACTATAGCCTTGCCTTTTCGGTCATTTTTTGGACATACATTATTATGCTGTTTTTGGCCATTTTTTGCAACATTCTATGCTATGGTGTGTCTTGACACACTATTTTATGCTGTTTTGAGGTGTTTTCAGCTGTTTTTAGGACATGTCATATTTTGACATTTTTGCCATACTATAGCCTTGCCTTTTTCGTCATTTTTTGGACATGCATTATTATGCTGTTTTTGGCCATTTTTTGCAACATTCTATGTTATGGCATGTCTTGGCAGGTTATTTCATGCTGTTTTGAGGTGTTTTCAACAGTTTTTAGGACATGTCATATTTTGACATTTTGCCATACTATAGCCTTGCCTTTTCGGCCATTTTTTGGACATGCAGTATTAGGGTGTTTTTGGCAGTTTTTTCGAACATTCTATGCTATGGCGTGTCTCTGCATGATATTTTATGCTGTTTTGAGGTGTTTTCAGCTGTTTTTAGGACATATCAGATTTTGACATTTTTGCCATACTATAGCCTTGCCTTTTTCGTCATTTTTTGGACATGCATTATTATGCTGTTTTTGACCGTTTTAGAAACATTCTATGCTATGGTGTGTCTTGGCACACTATTTTATGCTGTTTTGAGGTGTTTTCAGCAGTTTTTAGGACATGTCATATTTTGACATTTTTGCCATACTATAGCCTTGCCTTTTTCGTCATTTTTTGGACATGCATTATTATGCTGTTTTTGGCCATTTTTTGCAACATTCTATGTTATGGCATGTCTTGGCAGGTTATTTCATGTTGTTTTGAGGTGTTTTCAGCAGTTTTTAGGACATGTCATATTTTGACATTTTTGCCATACTATAGCCTTGCCTTTTCGGTCATTTTTTGGACATGCAGTATTAGGGTGTTTTTGACGGTTTTTGAAACATTCTATGCTATGGTGTGTCTTGACACACTATTTTATGCTGTTTTGAGGTGTTTTCAGCTGTTTTTAGGACATGTCATATTTTGACATTTTTGCCATACTATAGCCTTGCCTTTTCGGTCATTTTTTGGACATGCAGTATTATGCTGTTTTTGGCGGTTTTTGGAACATTCTATGCTATGGCGTGTCTGTGCATGATATTTTATGCTGTTTTGAGGTGTTTTCAGCTGTTTTTAGGACATGTCATATTTTGACATTTTCGCCATACTATAGCCTTGTCTTTCCTGCCATTTTTTGGAAATGCAGTATTAGGGTGTTTTTGGCAGTTTTTTGAAATTCTATACTATGGCTTGTCTCTGCATGATATTTTATGTTGTTTTGAGGTGTTTTCAGCAGTTTTTAGGACATGTCATATTTTGACATTTTTGCCATACTATAGCCTTGCCTTTTCGGTCATTTTTTGGACATACATTATTATGCTGTTTTTGGCCATTTTTTGCAACATTCTATGCTATGGTGTGTCTTGACACACTATTTTATGCTGTTTTGAGGTGTTTTCAGCTGTTTTTAGGACATGTCATATTTTGACATTTTTGCCATACTATAGCCTTGCCTTTTTCGTCATTTTTTGGACATGCATTATTATGCTGTTTTTGGCCATTTTTTGCAACATTCTATGTTATGGCATGTCTTGGCAGGTTATTTCATGCTGTTTTGAGGTGTTTTCAACAGTTTTTAGGACATGTCATATTTTGACATTTTGCCATACTATAGCCTTGCCTTTTCGGCCATTTTTTGGACATGCAGTATTAGGGTGTTTTTGGCAGTTTTTTCGAACATTCTATGCTATGGCGTGTCTCTGCATGATATTTTATGCTGTTTTGAGGTGTTTTCAGCTGTTTTTAGGACATATCAGATTTTGACATTTTTGCCATACTATAGCCTTGCCTTTTTCGTCATTTTTTGGACATGCATTATTATGCTGTTTTTGACCGTTTTAGAAACATTCTATGCTATGGTGTGTCTTGGCACACTATTTTATGCTGTTTTGAGGTGTTTTCAGCTGTTTTTAGGACATGTCATATTTTGACATTTTTGCCATACTATAGCCTTGCCTTTTTCGTCATTTTTTGGACATGCATTATTATGCTGTTTTTGACCGTTTTAGAAACATTCTATGCTATGGTGTGTCTTGGCACACTATTTTATGCTGTTTTGAGGTGTTTTCAGCTGTTTTTAGGACATGTCATATTTTGACATTTTTGCCATACTATAGCCTTGCCTTTTTCGTCATTTTTTGGACATGCATTATTATGCTGTTTTTGGCCATTTTTTTGCAACATTCTATGCTATGGCGTGTCTTGGCAGGTTATTTCATGTTGTTTTGAGGTGTTTTCAGCAGTTTTTAGGACATGTCATATTTTGACATTTTTGCCATACTATAGCCTTGCCTTTTCGGTCATTTTTTGGACATGCAGTATTAGGGTGTTTTTGACCGTTTTTGAAACATTCTATGCTATGGTGTGTCTTGACACACTATTTTATGCTGTTTTGAGGTGTTTTCAGCTGTTTTTAGGACATGTCATATTTTGACATTTTGCCATACTATAGCCTTGCCTTTTCGGCCATTTTTTGGACATGCAGTATTAGGGTGTTTTTGGCAGTTTTTTCAAACGTTCTATGCTATGGCGTGTCTTGACACACTATTTTATGCTGTTTTGAGGTGTTTTCAGCTGTTTTTAGGACCTGTCATATTTTGACATTTTTGCCATACTATAGCCTTGCCTTTTCGGTCATTTTTTGGACATGCATTATTATGCTGTTTTTGACCGTTTTTGAAACATTCTATGCTATGGTGTGTCTTGGCACACTATTTTATGCTGTTTTGAGGTGTTTTCAGCAGTTTTTAGGACATGTCATATTTTGACATTTTGCCATACTATAGCCTTGCCTTTTCGGCCATTTTTTGGACATGCAGTATTGGGGTGTTTTTGGCAGTTTTTTTTCGAACATTCTATGCTGTGGCGTGTCTCTGCATGATATTTTATGCTGTTTTGAGGTGTTTTCAGCTGTTTTTAGGACATGTCATATTTTGACATTTTTGCCATACTATAGCCTTGCCTTTTTCGTCATTTTTTGGACATGCATTATTATGCTGTTTTTGACCGTTTTTGAAACATTCTATGCTATGGTGTGTCTTGGCACACTATTTTATGCTGTTTTGAGGTGTTTTCAGCAGTTTTTAGGACATGTCATATTTTGACATTTTTGCCATACTATAGCCTTGCCTTTTCGGTCATTTTTTGGACATGCATTATGATGCTGTTTTTGACGGTTTTTGAAACATTCTATGCTATGGTGTGTCTTGACACACTATTTTATGCTGTTTTGAGGTGTTTTCAGCTGTTTTTAGGACATGTCATATTTTGACATTTTTGCCATACTATAGCCTTGCCTTTTTCGTCATTTTTTGGACATGCAGTATTATGCTGTTTTTGGCCGTTTTTGAAACATTCTATGCTATGGCGTGTCTCGGCACACTATTTTATGCTGTTTTGAGGTGTTTTCAGCTGTTTTTAGGACATGTCATATTTTGACATTTTTGCCATACTATAGCCTTGCCTTTTCGGTCATTTTTTGGACATGCATTATTATGCTGTTTTTGACCGTTTTTGAAACATTCTATGCTATGGTGTGTCTTGGCACACTATTTTATGCTGTTTTGAGGTGTTTTCAGCAGTTTTTAGGACATGTCATATTTTGACATTTTTGCCATACTATAGCCTTGCCTTTTCGGCCATTTTTTGGACATGCAGTATTAGGGTGTTTTTGGCAGTTTTTTCAAACGTTCTATGCTATGGCATGTCTTGGCAGGCTATTTTATGCTGTTTTGAGGTGTTTTCAGTTGTTTTTAGGACATGTCATATTTTGACATTTTTGCCATACTATAGCCTTGCCTTTTTCGTCATTTTTTGGACATGCATTATTATGCTGTTTTTGACAGTTTTTGAAACATTCTATGCTATGGCGTGTCTCGGCACACTATTTTATGCTGTTTTGAGGTGTTTTCAGCTGTTTTTAGGACCTGTCATATTTTGACATTTTTGCCATACTATAGCCTTGCCTTTTCGGTCATTTTTTGGACATGCATTATTATGCTGTTTTTGACCGTTTTTGAAGCATTCTATGCTATGGTGTGTCTTGGCACACTATTTTATGCTGTTTTGAGGTGTTTTCAGCAGTTTTTAGGACATGTCATATTTTGACATTTTGCCATACTATAGCCTTGCCTTTTCGGCCATTTTTTGGACATGCAGTATTGGGGTGTTTTTGCCAGTTTTTTTCGAACATTCTATGCTATGGCGTGTCTCTGCATGATATTTTATGCTGTTTTGAGGTGTTTTCAGCTGTTTTTAGGACATGTCATATTTTGACATTTTTGCCATACTATAGCCTTGCCTTTTTCGTCATTTTTTGGACATGCATTATTATGCTGTTTTTGACCGTTTTTGAAACATTCTATGCTATGGTGTGTCTTGACACACTATTTTATGCTGTTTTGAGGTGTTTTCAGCAGTTTTTAGGACATGTCATATTTTGACATTTTTGCCATACTATAGCCTTGCCTTTTCGGCCATTTTTTGGACATGCAGTATTAGGGTGTTTTTGGCAGTTTTTTCAAACGTTCTATGCTATGGCATGTCTTGGCAGGCTATTTTATGCTGTTTTGAGGTGTTTTCAGTTGTTTTTAGGACATGTCATATTTTGACATTTTTGCCATACTATAGCCTTGCCTTTTTCGTCATTTTTTGGACATGCATTATTATGCTGTTTTTGACAGTTTTTGAAACATTCTATGCTATGGCGTGTCTCGGCACACTATTTTATGCTGTTTTGAGGTGTTTTCAGCTGTTTTTAGGACATGTCATATTTTGACATTTTTGCCATACTATAGCCTTGCCTTTTCGGTCATTTTTTGTACATGCATTATTATGCTGTTTTTGACCGTTTTTGAAGCATTCTATGCTATGGTGTGTCTTGGCACACTATTTTATGCTGTTTTGAGGTGTTTTCAGCAGTTTTTAGGACATGTCATATTTTGACATTTTGCCATACTATAGCCTTGCCTTTTCGGCCATTTTTTGGACATGCAGTATTGGGGTGTTTTTGGCAGTTTTTTTCGAACATTCTATGCTATGGCGTGTCTCTGCATGATATTTTATGCTGTTTTGAGGTGTTTTCAGCTGTTTTTAGGACATGTCATATTTTGACATTTTTGCCATACTATAGCCTTGCCTTTTTCGTCATTTTTTGGACATGCATTATTATGCTGTTTTTGACCGTTTTTGAAACATTCTATGCTATGGTGTGTCTTGACACACTATTTTATGCTGTTTTGAGGTGTTTTCAGCAGTTTTTAGGACATGTCATATTTTGACATTTTTGCCATACTATAGCCTTGCCTTTTCGGCCATTTTTTGGACATGCAGTATTAGGGTGTTTTTGGCAGTTTTTTCAAACGTTCTATGCTATGGCGTGTCTCTGCATGATATTTTATTCTGTTTTGAGGTGTTTTCAGCTGTTTTTAGGACATGTCATATTTTGACATTTTTGCCATACTACAGCCTTGCCTCTTTCGTCATTTTTTGGACATGCAGTATTATGCTGTTTTTGGCCGTTTTTGAAACATTCTATGCTATGGCGTGTCTCGGCACACTATTTTATGCTGTTTTGAGGTGTTTTCAGCAGTTTTTAGGACATGTCATATTTTGACATTTTTGCCATACTATAGCCTTGCCTTTTCGGTCATTTTTTGGACATGCATTATTATGCTGTTTTTGACCGTTTTTGAAACATTCTATGCCATGGCGTGTCTCGGCACACTATTTTATGCTGTTTTGAGGTGTTTTCAGCTGTTTTTAGGACATGTCATATTTTGACATTTTTGCCATACTATAGCCTTGCCTTTTCGGTCATTTTTTGGACATGCATTATTATGCTGTTTTTGACCGTTTTTGAAACATTCTATGCTATGGTGTGTCTTGGCACACTATTTTATGCTGTTTTGAGGTGTTTTCAGCAGTTTTTAGGACATGTCATATTTTGACATTTTTGCCATACTATAGCCTTGCCTTTTTCGTCATTTTTTGGACATGCATTATTATGCTGTTTTGGGCCATTTTTTGCAACATTCTATGTTATGGCATGTCTTGGCAGGTTATTTCATGCTGTTTTGAGGTGTTTTCAGCAGTTTTTAGGACATGTCATATTTTGACATTTTTGCCATACTATAGCCTTGCCTTTTCGGTCATTTTTTGGACATGCATTATGATGCTGTTTTTGACGGTTTTTGAAACATTCTATGCTATGGTGTGTCTTGACACACTATTTTATGCTGTTTTGAGGTGTTTTCAGCTGTTTTTAGGACATGTCATATTTTGACATTTTTGCCATACTATAGCCTTGCCTTTTCGGCCATTTTTTGGACATGCAGTATTAGGGTGTTTTTGGCAGTTTTTTTCAAACGTTCTATGCTATGGCGTGTCTCTGCATGATATTTTATTCTGTTTTGAGGTGTTTTCAACTGTTTTTAGGACATGTCATATTTTGACATTTTTGCCATACTATAGCCTTGCCTTTTCTGTCATTTTTTGGACATGCATTATTATGCTGTTTTTGACCGTTTTTGAAACATTCTATGCTATGGTGTGTCTTGGCACACTATTTTATGCTGTTTTGAGGTGTTTTCAGCAGTTTTTAGGACATGTCATATTTTGACATTTTGCCATACTATAGCCTTGCCTTTTCGGCCATTTTTTGGACATGCAGTATTGGGGTGTTTTTGGCAGTTTTTTTCGAACATTCTATGCTATGGCGTGTCTCTGCATGATATTTTATGCTGTTTTGAGGTGTTTTCAGCTGTTTTTAGGACATGTCATATTTTGACATTTTTGCCATACTATAGCCTTGCCTTTTTCGTCATTTTTTGGACATGCAGTATTATGCTGTTTTTGGCCGTTTTTGAAACATTCTATGCTATGGCGTGTCTCGGCACACTATTTTATGCTGTTTTGAGGTGTTTTCAGCTGTTTTCAGGACATGTCATATTTTGACATTTTTGCCATACTATAGCCTTGCCTTTTCGGTCATTTTTTGGACATGCATTATTATGCTGTTTTTGACCGTTTTTGAAACATTCTATGCTATGGTGTGTCTTGGCACACTATTTTATGCTGTTTTGAGGTGTTTTCAGCAGTTTTTTGGACATGTCATATTTTGACATTTTTGCCATACTATAGCCTTGCCTTTTTCGTCATTTTTTTGACATGCATTATTATGCTGTTTTGGGCCATTTATTGCAACATTCTATGTTATGGCATGTCTTGGCAGGTTATTTCATGCTGTTTTGAGGTGTTTTCAGCTGTTTTTAGGACATGTCATATTTTGACATTTTTGCCATACTATAGCCTTGCCTTTTCGGCCATTTTTTGGACATGCAGTATTAGGGTGTTTTTGGCAGTTTTTTTCAAACGTTCTATGCTATGGCGTGTCTCTGCATGATATTTTATTCTGTTTTGAGGTGTTTTCAACTGTTTTTAGGACATGTCATATTTTGACATTTTGCCATACTATAGCCTTGCCTTTTTGGCCATTTTTTGGACATGCAGTATTAGGGTGTTTTTGGCAGTTTTTTTTTAACGTTCTATGCTATGGCGTGTCTCGGCACACTATTTTATGCTGTTTTGAGGTGTTTTCAGCAGTTTTTAGGACATGTCATATTTTGACATTTTTGCCATACTATAGCCTTGCCTTTTCGGTCATTTTTTGGACATGCATTATTATGCTGTTTTTGACCGTTTTTGAAACATTCTATGCTATGGTGTGTCGTGGCACGCTATTGTATGCTGTTTTAAGGTGTTTTCAGCTGTTTTTAGGACATGTCATATTTTGACATTTTTGCCATACTATAGCCTTGCCTTTTTCGTCATTTTTTGGACATGCATTATTATGCTGTTTTTGGCCATTTTTTGCAACATTCTATGTTATGGCATGTCTTGGCAGGTTATTTCATGTTGTTTTGAGGTGTTTTCAGCAGTTTTTAGGACATGTCATATTTTGACATTTTTGCCATACTATAGCCTTGCCTTTTTGGTCATTTTTTTGACATGCAGTATTAGGGTGTTTTTGGTAGTTTTTTTGAACGTTCTATGCTATGGCGTGTCTCGGCACACTATTTTATGCTGTTTTGAGGTGTTTTCAGCAGTTTTTAGGACATGTCATATTTTGACATTTTTGCCATACTATAGCCTTGCCTTTTTGGTCATTTTTTGGACATGCATTATTATGCTGTTTTTGGCGGTTTCTGAAACATTCTATGTTATGGCATGTCTTGGCAGGCTATTTTATGCTGTTTTGAGGTGTTTTCAGCAGTTTTTAGGACATGTCATATTTTGACATTTTTGCCATACTATAGCCTTGCCTTTTTTGTCATTTTTTGGACATGCATTATTATGCTGTTTTGGGCCATTTTTTGCAACATTCTATGTTATGGCATGCCTTGACACACTATTTTATGCTGTTTTGAGGTGTTTTCAGCTGTTTTTAGGACATGTCATATTTTGACATTTTTGCCATACTATAGCCTTGCCTTTTCGGTCATTTTTTGGACATGCATTATTATGCTGTTTTTGACCGTTTTTGAAACATTCTATGCTATGGTGTGTCTTGGCACACTATTTTATGCTGTTTTGAGGTGTTTTCAGCTGTTTTTAGGACATGTCATATTTTGACATTTTTGCCATACTATAGCCTTGCCTTTTTGGTCATTTTTTGGACATGCATTATTATGCTGTTTTTGGCGGTTTCTGAAACATTCTATGTTATGGTGTGTCTCTGCACACCTTTTTAATGCTGTTTTGAGGTGTTTTCAGCTGTTTTTAGGACATGTCATATTTTGACATTTTTGCCATACTATAGCCTTGCCTTTTTCGTCATTTTTTGGACATGCATTATTATGCTGTTTTTGGCGGTTTCTGAAACATTCTATGCTATGGCGTGTCTCGGCACACTATTTTATGCTGTTTTGAGGTGTTTTCAGCTGTTTTTAGGACATGTCATATTTTGACATTTTTGCCATACTATAGCCTTGCCTTTTTCGTCATTTTTTGGACATGCATTATTATGCTGTTTTTGGCCGTTTCTGAAGCATTCTATGCTATGGCGTGTCTCGGCACACTATTTTATGCTGTTTTGAGGTGTTTTCAGCAGTTTTTAGGACATGTCATATTTTGACATTTTGCCATACTATAGCCTTGCCTTTTCGGCCATTTTTTGGACATGCAGTATTAGGGTGTTTTTGGCAGTTTTTTCAAACGTTCTATGCTATGGCGTGTCTCTGCATGATATTTTATTCTGTTTTGAGGTGTTTTCAGCTGTTTTTAGGACATGTCATATTTTGACATTTTTGCCATACTATAGCCTTGCCTTTTTCGTCATTTCTTGGACATGCATTATTATGCTGTTTTTGGCCGTTTCTGAAACATTCTATGCTATGGTGTGTCTTGGCACACTATTTTATGCTGTTTTGAGGTGTTTTCAGCTGTTTTTAGGACATGTCATATTTTGACATTTTTGCCATACTATAGCCTTGCCTTTTCGGTCATTTTTTGGACATGCAGTATTATGCTGTTTTTGACCGTTTCTGGAACATTCTATGCTATGGCGTGTCTCTGCATGATATTTTATGCTGTTTTGAGGTGTTTTCAGCAGTTTTTAGGACACCTCATGTTTTTCATTTTCGCCATACTATAGCCTTGCGTTTCAGTCTTTTTTTTGACATGCATAATTAGGGTGTTTTTGCCCATTTTTGCAACACTCTTTACTATGGCGTGTCTCAGTACGCTATTTAATGATGTTTTGAGGCGTTTTCAGCAGTTTTTGGGATATGTCATATTTTTACATTTTTTTCATACTATAGCCTTGCCTTTTCGCTCCTTGCCTTATGGTTATTTGGCTGTTTTTTCGACTTGCCATACTTTGACTCTTTTGGATACACTATACTATGTTATTTTTCCTCTCTGCTGGGGGAAACCCTGGCGCAAAATGAATGAGGCTCCATTCTTCCTTTATCCCAAGAAACACCAGCACACAGGAATTATCAGTTCTTTAATGGTTAATTGGAAACATTATACATCAGTTTGAGGATACAAGACAACCATAAACATAAGAAAACTTGACCCAGAGTTACCCACTGAAATCAGAGAAACAGATGACTCACAAAATCATTAACACAACTCCCAATTTCCAAATATCATCAAATCGACAATTTTTTTTTGCACAGAAGCATGTGGATGGAAGCAGCAAGAGGAGGGCCCAGCAGCTGGGGATACGTGTCCTTTTAAGCCCTGAGACCTTTTCACCAGATCCAAGCTCACATGCAGGCAATCACACACAGACAGCGCTGCAGAAGAAAGAGGGACGAATCCTTTGTACATGTAAAGAGAGGACAAAGACAAATACATGATAATAAGCATCCCTAAAAGGTCATAATATAGTTAGTATTCAAAGATGTCACATAAAATGTCATGGTTAAATATGAAGTGAAAGATGTCAT
Source organism: Plectropomus leopardus (assembly GCF_026936395.1). Taxonomy (NCBI): domain Eukaryota; kingdom Metazoa; phylum Chordata; class Actinopteri; order Perciformes; family Serranidae; genus Plectropomus; species Plectropomus leopardus. The sequence goes on along the minus strand of NC_142189.1, from coordinate 15,467,142 downwards.
AGTGTAGTATGTCGTCATAGATGGCATCATAATGTCATACTATACTATGTTGTAAAAATTGGCACAGACACATCAAAGTAGACTGTTGTGTCACAGAAATATCATATTATGTCATATTTTGTCATTGTTTGCCATGCTATGCAATGGCTATACTATAGCCTTGCCTTTTCAGTCATTTTTTGGACATGCATTATTTTGCTGTTTTTGGCCGTTTTTGAAACATTCTATGCTATGGCGTGATTTGGCAGGCTATTTTATGCTGTTTTGAGGTGTTTTCAGCTGTTTTTAGGACATGTCCTATTTTGACATTTTTGCCATACTATAGCCTTGCCTTTTCGGTCACTTTTTTGACATGCATTATTATGCTGTTTTTGACCGTTTTTGAAACATTCTATGCTATGGTGTGTCTCTGCACGCTATTTTATGCTGTTTTGAGGTGTTTTCAGCTGTTTTTAGGACATGTCATATTTTGACATTTTTGCCATACTATAGCCTTTCCTTTTCGGTCATTTTTTTGACATGCAGTATTAGGGTGTTTTTGGCAGTTTTTGAAACATTCTATGCTATGGTATGTCTCGGCACACTATTTTATGCTGTTTTGAGGTGTTTTCAGCTGTTTTTAGGACATGTCATATTTTGACATTTTTGCCATACTATAGCCTTGCCTTTTCGGTCATTTTTTTGACATGCAGTATTAGGGTGTTTTTGACCGTTTTTGAAACATTCTATGCTATGGCGTGTCTTGGCACACTATTTTATGCTGTTTTGAGGTGTTTTCAGCTGTTTTTAGGACATGTCATATTTTGACATTTTTGCCATACTATAGCCTTGCCTTTTCGGTCATTTTTTGGACATGCAGTATTAGGGTGTTTTTGGCAGTATTTGAAACATTCTATGCTATGGTATGTCTCGGCACACTATTTTATGCTGTTTTGAGGTGTTTTCAGCTGTTTTTAGGGCATGTCATATTTTGACATTTTTGCCATACTATAGCCTTGCCTTTTCGGTCATTTTTTGGACATGCATTATTATGCTGTTTTTGGCCGTTTTTGAAACATTGTATGCTATGGCGTGTCTTGGCACACTATTTTATGCTGTTTTGAGGTGTTTTCAGCTGTTTTTAGGACATGTCATGTTTTGACATTTTTGCCATACTATAGCCTTGCCTTTTCGGTCATTTTTTTGACATGCAGTATTAGGGTGTTTTTGAACGTTTTTGAAACATTCTATGCTATGGTATGTCTCGGCACACTATTTTATGCTGTTTTGAGGTGTTTTCAGCTGTTTTTAGGACATGTCATATTTTGACATTTTTGCCATACTATAGCCTTGCCTTTTCGGCCATTTTTTTGACATGCAGTATTTGGGTGTTTTTGGCAGTTTTTGAAACATTCTATGCTATGGTATGTCTCGGCACACTATTTTATGCTGTTTTGAGGTGTTTTCAGCTGTTTTTAGGACATGTCATATTTTGACATTTTTGCCATACTATAGCCTTGCCTTTTCGGTCATTTTTTTGACATGCATTATTATGCTGTTTTTGACCGTTTTTGAAACATTCTATGCTATGGTGTGTCTCTGTACGCTATTTTATGCTGTTTTAAGGTGTTTTCAGCTGTTTTCAGGACATGTCATATTTTGACATTTTTGCCATACTATAGCCTTGCCTTTTCGGTCATTTTTTTGACATGCAGTATTAGGGTGTTTTTGACCGTTTTTGAAACATTCTATGCTATGGCGTGTCTTGGCACACTATTTTATGCTGTTTTGAGGTGTTTTCAGCTGTTTTTAGGACATGTCATGTTTTGACATTTTTGCCATACTATAGCCTTGCCTTTTCGGCCATTTTTTTGACATGCAGTATTTGGGTGTTTTTGGCAGTTTTTGAAACATTCTATGCTATGGCGTGTCTTGGCACACTATTTTATGCTGTTTTGAGGTGTTTTCAGCTGTTTTTAGGACATGTCATATTTTGACATTTTTGCCATACTATAGCCTTGCCTTTTCGGTCATTTTTTGGACATGCAGTATTAGGGTGTTTTTGGCAGTATTTGAAACATTCTATGCTATGGTATGTCTCGGCACACTATTTTATGCTGTTTTGAGGTGTTTTCAGCTGTTTTTAGGGCATGTCATATTTTGACATTTTTGCCATACTATAGCCTTGCCTTTTCGGTCATTTTTTGGACATGCATTATTATGCTGTTTTTGACCGTTTTTGAAACATTCTATGCTATGATGTGTCTCTGCACGCTATTTCATGCTGTTTTAAGATGTTTTCAGCTGTTTTCAGGACATGTCATATTTTGACATTTTTGCCATACTATAGCCTTGCCTTTTCGGCCATTTTTTGACATGCAGTATTTGGGTGTTTTTGGCAGTTTTGAAACATTGTATGCTATGGTATGTCTCGGCACACTATTTTATGCTGTTTTGAGGTGTTTTCAGCTGTTTTCCGGTCTTGTCATATTTTGACATTTTTGCCATACTATAGCCTTGCCTTTTCGGCCATTTTTTTGACATGCAGTATTTGGGTGTTTTTGGCAGTTTTTGAAACATTCTATGCTATGGTATGTCTCGGCACACTATTTTATGCTGTTTTGAGGTGTTTTCAGCTGTTTTTAGGACATGTCATATTTTGACATTTTTGCCATACTATAGCCTTGCCTTTTCGGTCATTTTTTTGACATGCATTATTATGCTGTTTTTGACCGTTTTTGCAACATTCTATGCTATGGTTTGTCTCGGCACGCTATTTTATGCTCTTTTAAGGTGTTTTCAGCTGTTTTCAGGACATGTCATATTTTGACATTTTTGCCATACTATAGCCTTGCCTTTTCGGTCATTTTTTTGACATGCAGTATTAGGGTGTTTTTGACCGTTTTTGAAACATTCTATGCTATGGCGTGTCTTGGCACACTATTTTATGCTGTTTTGAGGTGTTTTCAGCTGTTTTTAGGACATGTCATATTTTGACATTTTTGCCATACTATAGCCTTGCCTTTTCGGCCATTTTTTGACATGCAGTATTTGGGTGTTTTGGCCGTTTTTGAAACATTCTATGCTATGGCGTGTCTTGGCACACTATTTTATGCTGTTTTGAGGTGTTTTCAGCTGTTTTTAGGACATGTCATATTTTGACATTTTTGCCATACTATAGCCTTGCCTTTTCGGTCATTTTTTTGACATGCATTATTATGCTGTTTTTGACCGTTTTTGACCGTTTTTGAAACATTCTATGCTATGGTGTGTCTCTGTACGCTATTTTATGCTGTTTTAAGGTGTTTTCAGCTGTTTTCAGGACATGTCATATTTTGACATTTTTGCCATACTATAGCCTTGCCTTTTTCGTCATTTTTTGGACATGCATTATTATGCTGTTTTTGGCCGTTTCTGAAACATTCTATGCTATGGCGTGTCTCGGCACACTATTTTATGCTGTTTTGAGGTGTTTTCAGCTGTTTTTAGGACATGTCATATTTTGACATTTTTGCCATACTATAGCCTTGCCTTTTTCGGTCATTTTTTGGACATGCATTATTATGCTGTTTTTGGCCGTTTTTGAAACATTGTATGCTATGGCGTGTCTTGGCACACTATTTTATGCTGTTTTGAGGTGTTTTCAGCTGTTTTTAGGACATGTCATGTTTTGACATTTTTGCCATACTATAGCCTTGCCTTTTCGGTCATTTTTTTGACATGCAGTATTAGGGTGTTTTTGAACGTTTTTGAAACATTCTATGCTATGGTATGTCTCGGCACACTATTTTATGCTGTTTTGAGGTGTTTTCAGCTGTTTTTAGGACATGTCATATTTTGACATTTTTGCCATACTATAGCCTTGCCTTTTCGGCCATTTTTTTGACATGCAGTATTTGGGTGTTTTTGGCAGTTTTTGAAACATTCTATGCTATGGTATGTCTCGGCACACTATTTTATGCTGTTTTGAGGTGTTTTCAGCTGTTTTTAGGACATGTCATATTTTGACATTTTTGCCATACTATAGCCTTGCCTTTTCGGTCATTTTTTTGACATGCATTATTATGCTGTTTTTGACCGTTTTTGAAACATTCTATGCTATGGTGTGTCTCTGTACGCTATTTTATGCTGTTTTAAGGTGTTTTCAGCTGTTTTCAGGACATGTCATATTTTGACATTTTTGCCATACTATAGCCTTGCCTTTTCGGTCATTTTTTTGACATGCAGTATTAGGGTGTTTTTGACCGTTTTTGAAACATTCTATGCTATGGCGTGTCTTGGCACACTATTTTATGCTGTTTTGAGGTGTTTTCAGCTGTTTTCAGGACATGTCATATTTTGACATTTTTGCCATACTATAGCCTTGCCTTTTCGGCCATTTTTTTGACATGCAGTATTTGGGTGTTTTTGGCAGTTTTTGAAACATTCTATGCTATGGCGTGTCTTGGCACACTATTTTATGCTGTTTTGAGGTGTTTTCAGCTGTTTTTAGGACATGTCATATTTTGACATTTTTGCCATACTATAGCCTTGCCTTTTCGGTCATTTTTTTGACATGCATTATTATGCTGTTTTTGACCGTTTTTGACCGTTTTTGAAACATTCTATGCTATGGTGTGTCTCTGTACGCTATTTTATGCTGTTTTAAGGTGTTTTCAGCTGTTTTCAGGACATGTCATATTTTGACATTTTTGCCATACTATAGCCTTGCCTTTTCGGTCATTTTTTGGACATGCATTATTATGCTGTTTTTGACCGTTTTTGAAACATTCTATGCTATGGTGTGTCTCTGCACGCTATTTCATGCTGTTTTAAGATGTTTTCAGCTGTTTTCAGGACATGTCATATTTTGACATTTTTGCCATACTATAGCCTTGCCTTTTCGGCCATTTTTTTGACATGCAGTATTTGGGTGTTTTTGGCAGTTTTTGAAACATTGTATGCTATGGTATGTCTCGGCACACTATTTTATGCTGTTTTGAGGTGTTTTCAGCTGTTTTTAGGACATGTCATATTTTGACATTTTTGCCATACTATAGCCTTGCCTTTTCGGTCATTTTTTGGACATGCATTATTATGCTGTTTTTGACCGTTTTTGAAACATTCTATGCTATGGTGTGTCTCTGCACGCTATTTCATGCTGTTTTAAGATGTTTTCAGCTGTTTTCAGGACATGTCATATTTTGACATTTTTGCCATACTATAGCCTTGCCTTTTCGGCCATTTTTTTGACATGCAGTATTAGGGTGTTTTTGGCAGTTTTTGAAACATTCTATGCTATGGTGTGTCTCTGTACGCTATTTTATGCTGTTTTAAGGTGTTTTCAGCTGTTTTCAGGACATGTCATATTTTGACATTTTTGCCATACTATAGCCTTGCCTTTTCGGTCATTTTTTGGACATGCATTATTATGCTGTTTTTGACCGTTTTTGAAACATTCTATGCTATGGTGTGTCTCTGCACGCTATTTCATGCTGTTTTAAGATGTTTTCAGCTGTTTTCAGGACATGTCATATTTTGACATTTTTGCCATACTATAGCCTTGCCTTTTCGGCCATTTTTTTGACATGCAGTATTAGGGTGTTTTTGGCAGTTTTTGAAACATTCTATGCTATGGTGTGTCTCTGTACGCTATTTTATGCTGTTTTAAGGTGTTTTCAGCTGTTTTCAGGACATGTCATATTTTGACATTTTTGCCATACTATAGCCTTGCCTTTTCGGTCATTTTTTTGACATGCAGTATTATGCTGTTTTTGACCGTTTTTGAAACATTCTATGCTATGGCGTGTCTTGGCACACTATTTTATGCTGTTTTGAGGTGTTTTCAGCTGTTTTTAGGACATGTCATGTTTTGACATTTTTGCCATACTATAGCCTTGCCTTTTCGGCCATTTTTTTGACATGCAGTATTTGGGTGTTTTTGGCAGTTTTTGAAACATTCTATGCTATGGCGTGTCTTGGCACACTATTTTATGCTGTTTTGAGGTGTTTTCAGCTGTTTTTAGGACATGTCATATTTTGACATTTTTGCCATACTATAGCCTTGCCTTTTCGGTCATTTTTTTGACATGCATTATTATGCTGTTTTTGACCGTTTTTGACCGTTTTTGAAACATTCTATGCTATGGTGTGTCTCTGTACGCTATTTTATGCTGTTTTAAGGTGTTTTCAGCTGTTTTCAGGACATGTCATATTTTGACATTTTTGCCATACTATAGCCTTGCCTTTTCGGTCATTTTTTGGACATGCATTATTATGCTGTTTTTGACCGTTTTTGAAACATTCTATGCTATGGTGTGTCTCTGCACGCTATTTCATGCTGTTTTAAGATGTTTTCAGCTGTTTTCAGGACATGTCATATTTTGACATTTTTGCCATACTATAGCCTTGCCTTTTCGGCCATTTTTTTGACATGCAGTATTTGGGTGTTTTTGGCAGTTTTTGAAACATTGTATGCTATGGTATGTCTCGGCACACTATTTTATGCTGTTTTGAGGTGTTTTCAGCTGTTTTTAGGACATGTCATATTTTGACATTTTTGCCATACTATAGCCTTGCCTTTTCGGTCATTTTTTGGACATGCATTATTATGCTGTTTTTGACCGTTTTTGAAACATTCTATGCTATGGTGTGTCTCTGCACGCTATTTCATGCTGTTTTAAGATGTTTTCAGCTGTTTTCAGGACATGTCATATTTTGACATTTTTGCCATACTATAGCCTTGCCTTTTCGGCCATTTTTTTGACATGCAGTATTAGGGTGTTTTTGGCAGTTTTTGAAACATTCTATGCTATGGTGTGTCTCTGTACGCTATTTTATGCTGTTTTAAGGTGTTTTCAGCTGTTTTCAGGACATGTCATATTTTGACATTTTTGCCATACTATAGCCTTGCCTTTTCGGTCATTTTTTTGACATGCAGTATTAGGGTGTTTTTGAACGTTTTTGAAACATTCTATGCTATGGTATGTCTCGGCACACTATTTTATGCTGTTTTGAGGTGTTTTCAGCTGTTTTTAGGACATGTCATATTTTGACATTTTTGCCATACTATAGCCTTGCCTTTTCGGTCATTTTTTTGACATGCAGTATTAGGGTGTTTTTGGCAGTTTTTGAAACATTCTATGCTATGGTATGTCTCGGCACACTATTTTATGCTGTTTTGAGGTGTTTTCAGCTGTTTTTAGGACATGTCATATTTTGACATTTTTGCCATACTATAGCCTTGCCTTTTCGGTCATTTTTTGGACATGCATTATTATGCTGTTTTTGACCGTTTTTGAAACATTCTATGCTATGGTATGTATCGGCACACTATTTTATGCTGTTTTGAGGTGTTTTCAGCTGTTTTTAGGACATGTCATATTTTGACATTTTTGCCATACTATAGCCTTGCCTTTTCGGTCATTTTTTTGACATGCATTATTATGCTGTTTTTGACCGTTTTTGAAACATTCTATGCTATGGTGTGTCTCTGTACGCTATTTTATGCTGTTTTAAGGTGTTTTCAGCTGTTTTCAGGACATGTCATATTTTGACATTTTTGCCATACTATAGCCTTGCCTTTTCGGTCATTTTTTGGACATGCATTATTATGCTGTTTTTGACCGTTTTTGAAACATTCTATGCTATGGTGTGTCTCTGCACGCTATTTCATGCTGTTTTAAGATGTTTTCAGCTGTTTTCAGGACATGTCATATTTTGACATTTTTGCCATACTATAGCCTTGCCTTTTCGGCCATTTTTTTGACATGCAGTATTTGGGTGTTTTTGGCAGTTTTTGAAACATTCTATGCTATGGTATGTCTCGGCACACTATTTTATGCTGTTTTGAGGTGTTTTCAGCTGTTTTTAGGACATGTCATATTTTGACATTTTTGCCATACTATAGCCTTGCCTTTTCGGTCATTTTTTGGACATGCATTATTATGCTGTTTTTGGCCGTTTTTGAAACATTGTATGCTATGGCGTGTCTTGGCACACTATTTTATGCTGTTTTGAGGTGTTTTCAGCTGTTTTTAGGACATGTCATATTTTGACATTTTTGCCATACTATAGCCTTGCCTTTTCGGTCATTTTTTTGACATGCAGTATTAGGGTGTTTTTGGCAGTTTTTGAAACATTCTATGCTATGGTATGTCTCGGCACACTATTTTATGCTGTTTTGAGGTGTTTTCAGCTGTTTTTAGGACATGTCATATTTTGACATTTTTGCCATACTATAGCCTTGCCTTTTCGGTCATTTTTTGGACATGCATTAATATGCTGTTTTGGGCCGTTTTTGAAACATTGTATGCTATGGTATGTCTCGGCACACTATTTTATGCTGTTTTGAGGTGTTTTCAGCTGTTTTTAGGACATGTCATATTTTGACATTTTTGCCATACTATAGCCTTGCCTTTTCGGTCATTTTTTTGACATGCAGTATTAGGGTGTTTTTGACCGTTTTTGAAACATTCTATGCTATGGCGTGTCTTGGCACACTATTTAATGCTGTTTTGAGGTGTTTTCAGCTGTTTTTAGGACATGTCATATTTTGACATTTTTGCCATACTATAGCCTTGCCTTTTCGGTCATTTTTTTGACATGCATTATTATGCTGTTTTTGACCGTTTTTGAAACATTCTATGCTATGGTGTGTCTCTGTACGCTATTTTATGCTGTTTTAAGGTGTTTTCAGCTGTTTTCAGGACATGTCATATTTTGACATTTTTGCCATACTATAGCCTTGCCTTTTCGGTCATTTTTTTGACATGCAGTATTAGGGTGTTTTTGACCGTTTTTGAAACATTCTATGCTATGGTGTGTCTCGGCACACTATTTTATGCTGTTTTGAGGTGTTTTCAGCTGTTTTTAGGACCTGTCATATTTTGACATTTTTGCCATACTATAGCCTTGCCTTTTCGGTCATTTCTTGGACATGCATTATTATGCTGTTTTTGACCGTTTTTGAAACATTCTATGCTATGGTGTGTCTCTGTATGCTATTTTATGCTGTTTTAAGGTGTTTTCAGCTGTTTTCAGGACATGTCATATTTTGACATTTTTGCCATACTATAGCCTTGCCTTTTCGGTCATTTTTTGGACATGCATTATTATGCTGTTTTTGACCGTTTTTGAAACATTCTATGTTATGGTGTGTCTTGGCACGCTATTTTATGCTGTTTTGAGGTGTTTTCAGCTGTTTTTAGGACATGTCATATTTTGACATTTTTGCCATACTATAGCCTTGCCTTTTCGGTCATTTTTTGGACATGCAGTATTAGGGTGTTTTTGGCAGTTTTTGAAACATTCTATGCTATGGTATGTCTCGGCACACTATTTTATGCTGTTTGGAGGTGTTTTCAGCTGTTTGTAGGACATGTCATATTTTGACATTTTTGCCATACTATAGCCTTGCCTTTTCAGTCATTTTTTGGACATGCAGTATTAGGGTGTTTTTGACCGTTTTTGAAACATTCTATGCTATGGCGTGTCTTGGCACACTATTTTATGCTGTTTTGAGGTGTTTTCAGCTGTTTTTAGGACATGTCATATTTTGACATTTTTGCCATACTATAGCCTTGCCTTTTCGGCCATTTTTTTGACATGCAGTATTTGGGTGTTTTTGGCAGTTTTTGAAACATTGTATGCTATGGTATGTCTCGGCACACTATTTTATGCTGTTTTGAGGTGTTTTCAGCTGTTTTTAGGACATGTCATATTTTGACATTTTTGCCATACTATAGCCTTGCCTTTTCGGTCATTTTTTGGACATGCATTATTATGCTGTTTTAATGCTTTTGAAACATTGTATGCTATGGCGTGTCTTGGCACACTATTTTATGCTGTTTTGAGGTGTTTTCAGCTGTTTTTAGGACATGTCATGTTTTGACATTTTTGCCATACTATAGCCTTGCCTTTTCGGTCATTTTTTTGACATGCAGTATTAGGGTGTTTTTGAACGTTTTTGAAACATTCTATGCTATGGTATGTCTCGGCACACTATTTTATGCTGTTTTGAGGTGTTTTCAGCTGTTTTTAGGACATGTCATATTTTGACATTTTTGCCATACTATAGCCTTGCCTTTTCGGTCATTTTTTGGACATGCATTATTATGCTGTTTTTGACCGTTTTTGAAACATTCTATGCTATGGTGTGTCTCTGCACGCTATTTCATGCTGTTTTAAGATGTTTTCAGCTGTTTTCAGGACATGTCATATTTTGACATTTTTGCCATACTATAGCCTTGCCTTTTCGGCCATTTTTTTGACATGCAGTATTTGGGTGTTTTTGGCAGTTTTTGAAACATTCTATGCTATGGTATGTCTCGGCACACTATTTTATGCTGTTTTGAGGTGTTTTCAGCTGTTTTTAGGACATGTCATATTTTGACATTTTTGCTATACTATAGCCTTGCCTTTTCGGTCATTTTTTGGACATGCATTATTATGCTGTTTTGGGCCGTTTTTGAAACATTGTATGCTATGGTATGTCTCGGCACACTATTTTATGCTGTTTTGAGGTGTTTTCAGCTGTTTTTAGGACATGTCATATTTTGACATTTTTGCCATACTATAGCCTTGCCTTTTCGGTCATTTTTTGGACATGCATTATTATGCTGTTTTGGGCCGTTTTTGAAACATTGTATGCTATGGTATGTCTCGGCACACTATTTTATGCTGTTTTGAGGTGTTTTCAGCTGTTTTTAGGACATGTCATATTTTGACATTTTTGCCATACTATAGCCTTGCCTTTTCGGCCATTTTTTTGACATGCAGTATTTGGGTGTTTTTGACCGTTTTTGAAACATTCTATGCTATGGCGTGTCTTGGCACACTATTTTATGCTGTTTTGAGGTGTTTTCAGCTGTTTTTAGGACATGTCATGTTTTGACATTTTTGCCATACTATAGCCTTGCCTTTTCGGCCATTTTTTTGACATGCAGTATTTGGGTGTTTTTGGCAGTTTTTGAAACATTCTATGCTATGGTATGTATCGGCACACTATTTAATGCTGTTTTGAGGTGTTTTCAGCTGTTTTTAGGACATGTCATATTTTGACATTTTTGCCATACTATAGCCTTGCCTTTTCGGTCATTTTTTTGACATGCATTATTATGCTGTTTTTGACCGTTTTTGAAACATTCTATGCTATGGTGTGTCTCTGTACGCTATTTTATGCTGTTTTAAGGTGTTTTCAGCTGTTTTCAGGACATGTCATATTTTGACATTTTTGCCATACTATAGCCTTGCCTTTTCGGTCATTTTTTTGACATGCAGTATTAGGGTGTTTTTGACCGTTTTTGAAACATTCTATGCTATGGCGTGTCTTGGCACACTATTTTATGCTGTTTTGAGGTGTTTTCAGCTGTTTTTAGGACATGTCATATTTTGACATTTTTGCTATACTATAGCCTTGCCTTTTCGGTCATTTTTTGGACATGCATTATTATGCTGTTTTTGGCAGTTTTTGAAACATTCTATGCTATGGTATGTCTCGGCACACTATTTTATGCTGTTTTGAGGTGTTTTCAGCTGTTTTTAGGACCTGTCATATTTTGACATTTTTGCCATACTATAGCCTTGCCTTTTCGGTCATTTTTTGGACATGCATTATTATGCTGTTTTGGGCCGTTTTTGAAACATTCTATGCTATGGTGTGTCTCTGTACGCTATTTTATGCTGTTTTAAGGTGTTTTCAGCTGTTTTCAGGACATGTCATATTTTGACATTTTTGCCATACTATAGCCTTGCCTTTTCGGTCATTTTTTGGACATGCATTATTATGCTGTTTTTGACCGTTTTTGAAACATTCTATGTTATGGTGTGTCTTGGCACGCTATTTTATGCTGTTTTGAGGTGTTTTCAGCTGTTTTTAGGACATGTCATATTTTGACATTTTTGCCATACTATAGCCTTGCCTTTTCGGTCATTTTTTGGACATGCAGTATTAGGGTGTTTTTGGCAGTTTTTGAAACATTCTATGCTATGGTATGTCTCGGCACACTATTTTATGCTGTTTGGAGGTGTTTTCAGCTGTTTTTAGGACATGTCATATTTTGACATTTTTGCCATACTATAGCCTTGCCTTTTCAGTCATTTTTTGGACATGCAGTATTAGGGTGTTTTTGACCGTTTTTGAAACATTCTATGCTATGGCGTGTCTTGGCACACTATTTTATGCTGTTTTGAGGTGTTTTCAGCTGTTTTTAGGACATGTCATATTTTGACATTTTTGCCATACTATAGCCTTGCCTTTTCGGTCATTTTTTTGACATGCAGTATTAGGGTGTTTTTGGCAGTATTTGAAACATTCTATGCTATGGTATGTCTCGGCACACTATTTTATGCTGTTTTGAGGTGTTTTCAGCTGTTTTTAGGGCATGTCATATTTTGACATTTTTGCCATACTATAGCCTTGCCTTTTCGGTCATTTTTTGGACATGCATTATTATGCTGTTTTGGGCCGTTTTTGAAACATTCTATGCTATGGTATGTATCGGCACACTATTTTATGCTGTTTTGAGGTGTTTTCAGCTGTTTTTAGGACATGTCATATTTTGACATTTTTGCCATACTATAGCCTTGCCTTTTCAGTCATTTTTTGGACATGCATTATTATGCTGTTTTGGGCCGTTTTTGAAACATTGTATGCTATGGCGTGTCTTGGCACACTATTTTATGCTGTTTTAAGGTGTTTTCAGCTATTTTTAGGACATGTCATATTTTGACATTTTTGCCATACTATAGCCTTGCCTTTTCAGTCATTTTTTTGATATACATTATTATGCTGTTTTGGGCCGTTTTTGAAACATTCTATGCTATGGTGTGTCTCTGCACGCTATTTTATGCTGTTTTGAGGTGTTTTCAGCTGTTTTCAGGACATATCATATTTTGACATTTTTGCCATACTATAGCCTTGCCTTTTCGGTCATTTTTTTGACATGCATTATTATGCTGTTTTTGACCGTTTTTGAAACATTCTATGCTATGGTGTGTCTCTGTACGCTATTTTATGCTGTTTTAAGGTGTTTTCAGCTGTTTTCAGGACATGTCATATTTTGACATTTTTGCCATACTATAGCCTTGCCTTTTCGGTCATTTTTTGGACATGCATTATTATGCTGTTTTGGGCCGTTTTTGAAACATTGTATGCTATGGCGTGTCTTGGCACACTATTTTATGCTGTTTTGAGGTGTTTTCAGCTGTTTTCAGGACATGTCATATTTTGACATTTTTGCCATACTATAGCCTTGCCTTTTCGGTCATTTTTTTGACATGCAGTATTAGGGTGTTTTTGACCGTTTTTGAAACATTCTATGCTATGGTGTGTCTCTGTACGCTATTTTATGCTGTTTTAAGGTGTTTTCAGCTGTTTTCAGGACATGTCATATTTTGACATTTTTGCCATACTATAGCCTTGCCTTTTCGGTCATTTTTTTGACATGCAGTATTAGGGTGTTTTTGACCGTTTTTGAAACATTCTATGCTATGGTGTGTCTCTGTACGCTATTTTATGCTGTTTTAAGGTGTTTTCAGCTGTTTTCAGGACATGTCATATTTTGACATTTTTGCCATACTATAGCCTTGCCTTTTCGGTCATTTTTTTGACATGCAGTATTAAGGTGTTTTTGACCGTTTTTGAAACATTCTATGCTATGGTATGTCTCGGCACACTATTTTATGCTGTTTTGAGGTGTTTTCAGCTGTTTTTAGGACATGTCATATTATGATATTTTTGCCATACTATAGCCTTGCCTTTTCGGTCATTTTTTGGAAATGTATTATTATGCTGTTTTTGGCCGTTTTTTAAACATTCTATGCTATGGCGTGTCTTGGCACACTATTTTATGCTGTTTTTGAGGTGTTTTCAGCTGTTTTTAGGACATGTCATATTTTGACATTTTTGCCATACTATAGCCTTGCCTTTTCGGTCATTTTTTTGACATGCAGTATTAGGGTGTTTTTGACCGTTTTTGAAACATTCTATGCTATGGTGTGTCTCTGTACGCTATTTTATGCTGTTTTAAGGTGTTTTCAGCTGTTTTCAGGACATGTCATATTTTGACATTTTTGCCATACTATAGCCTTGCCTTTTCGGTCATTTTTTTGACATGCAGTATTAAGGTGTTTTTGACCGTTTTTGAAACATTCTATGCTATGGTATGTCTCGGCACACTATTTTATGCTGTTTTGAGGTGTTTTCAGCTGTTTTTAGGACATGTCATATTATGATATTTTTGCCATACTATAGCCTTGCCTTTTCGGTCATTTTTTGGAAATGTATTATTATGCTGTTTTTGGCCGTTTTTTAAACATTCTATGCTATGGCGTGTCTTGGCACACTATTTTATGCTGTTTTTGAGGTGTTTTCAGCTGTTTTTAGGACATGTCATATTTTGACATTTTTGCCATACTATAGCCTTGCCTTTTCGGTCATTTTTTTGACATGCAGTATTAGGGTGTTTTTGGCAGTTTTTGAAACATTCTATGCTATGGTATGTCTCGGCACACTATTTTATACTGTTTTGAGGTGTTTTCAGCTGTTTTTAGGACATGTCATATTTTGACATTTTTGCCATACTATAGCCTTGCCTTTTCGATCATTTTTTTGACATGCATTATTATGCTGTTTTTGACCGTTTTTGAAACATTCTATGCTATGGTGTGTCTCTGCACGCTATTTTATGCTGTTTTAAGGTGTTTTCAGCTGTTTTCAGGACATGTCATATTTTGACATTTTTGCCATACTATAGCCTTGCCTTTTCTGTCATTTTTTTGACATGCAGTATTAGGGTGTTTTTGACCGTTTTTAAACATTCTATGCTATGGTGTGTCTCTGCACACTATTTTATGCTGTTTTGAGGTGTTTTCAGCTGTTTTTAGGACATGTCATTTAATAATATTTTTGCCATACTATAGCCTTGCCTTTTCGGTCATTTTTTGGAAATGTAGTATTATGCTGTTTTTGGCCGTTTTTGAAACATTCTATGCTATGGCGTGTCTTGGCACACTATTTTATGCTGTTTTGAGGTGTTTTCAGCTGTTTTTAGGACATGTCATATTTTGACATTTTTGCCATACTATAGCCTTGCCTTTTCGGTCATTTTTTTGACATGCATTATTATGCTGATTTTTACCGTTTTTGAAACATTCTATGCTATGGTATGTCTCGGCACACTATTTTATGCTGTATTGAGGTGTTTTCAGCTGTTTTTAGGACATGTCATTTAATAACATTTTTGCCATACTATAGCCTTGCCTTTTCGGTCATTTTTTTGACATGCATTATTATGCTGATTTTGACCGTTTTTGAAACATTCTATGCTATGGTATGTCTCGGCACACTATTTTATGCTGTTTTGAGGGGTTTTCAGCAGTTTTTAGGACATGTCATGTTTTGACATTTTTGCCATACTATAGCCTTGCCTTTTCTGTCATTTTTTGGACATGCATTATTATGCTGTTTTTGACCGTTTTTGAAACATTCTATGCTATGGTGTGTCTCTACACGCTATTTACTATAGCCTTGCCTTTTCGGTCATTTTTTGGACATGCATTATTATGGTCATTTCGGCCGCTTGTACCCGCGATCTTGTTCTTTCGGTCACTACCCAAAGCTCGTGACCATAGGTGAGGGTAGGAACGAAGATCGACTGGTAAATCGAAAGCTTTGCCTTTCGGCTCAGCTCCCTCTTCACCAAGACAGACCGGTGCAGATTCCGCATTACTGCAGACGCCGCACCGATCCGCCTGTCGATCTCCCGTTCCATCCTTCCCTCACTCGTGAACAAGACCCCGAGGTACTTAAACTCCTCCACTTGGGGCAGGACTTCATCCCCGATCCGGAGGGGGCACGCCACCCTTTTCCGGGTGAGAACCATGGTCTCGGATTTGGAGGTGCTGATTTTCATTCCAGCTGCTTCACACTCGGCTGCGAACCGATCCAGTGAGAGCTGAAGGTCGCGGCCCGATGAAGCCAACAGGACCACATCATCTGCAAAGAGCAGAGACCTAATCCTGAGGTCACCAAACGGACCCTCAACACCCTGGGTGCGCCTAGAAGTTCTGTCCATAAAAGTTATGAACAGAATCGGTGACAAAGGGCAGCCCTGGCGGAGTCCAACCCTCACCGGAAACGAGTTCGACTTACTGCCGGCAATGTGGACCAAGCTCCGGCACCGGTCATACAGGGAACGGACAGCCCGTATCAGGGAGTCCGAAACCCCATATTCCCGGAGAACCCCCCACAGGACTCCCCGAGGGACACGGTCGAATGCCTTCTCCAAGTCCACAAAGCACATGTGGACTGGTAGGGCAAACTCCCAAGCACCCTCAAGGATCCTGCCAAGGGTCCAGAGCTGGTCCACAGTTCCACGACCGGGGCGAAAACCGCATTGCTCCTCCTGAATCCGGGGTTCGACTATCCGGCGGACCCTCCTCTCTAGTACCCCCGAATAGACCTTACCAGGGAGGCTGAGGAGTGTGATCCCCCTGTAGTTGGAACACACACTTAAAAAGAGGGACCACCACCCCAGTCTGCCAGTCCAAGGGCACTGCCCCCGATGTCCACGCAATGTTGCAGAGTCGTGTCAGCCACGACAGCCACACAACATCCAGGGCCTTGAGGAACTCCGGGCGGACCTCGTCCACCCCCGGGGCCCTGCCACCGAGGAGCTTTTTGACCACCTCGGTAACCTCAGCCCCAGAGATAGAGGAGCCCACCCCCGGGTCCCCAGGCCCTGCTTCCCCAACGGAAGGCGTGTCGGTGGGATTGAGGAGGTCTTCGAAGTATTCCTTCCACCGATCCACAACGTCCCGAGTCGAGGTCAGCAGCGCCCCGTCGCCACCATACACAGTGTTGACGGAGCACTGTTTCCCCCTCCTGAGACGCCGGATGGTGGTCCAGAACCTCTTCGAAGCCGTCCGGAAGTCGTTTTCCATGGCCTCGCCGAACTCCTCCCATGCCCTGGTTTTCGCCTTGGCGACCGCCGCCGCACTCCGCTTGGCCTGTCGGTACCTGTCTGCTGCCTCCGGAGTCCCACAGGCCAAGAAGGTCCGATAGGACTCCTTCTTCAGCTTGACGGCACCCCTTACCGCCGGTGTCCACCAGCGGGTTCGGGTGTTGCCGCCCCGACAGGCACCAACCACCTTACGGCCACAGCACCGGTCGGCCGCCTCAGCAATGGAGGCACGGAACACGGCCCACTCGGACTCAATGTCCCCAGCCTCCCCCGGGACATGGTCGAAGCTCTTCCGGAGGTGGGAGTTGAAGCTCCTTCTGACGGGAGACTCTGCCAGACGTTCCCAGCAGACCCTCACTATGCGTTTGGGTCTGCCAGGTCTGACCGGCGTCCTCCCCCTCCATCGGAGCCAACTCACCGCTCCGCCCCTCTCTTCATTTTGAATGACGCAATATACTTTAAAGTATTTTTCTGCTATTTTAGACACCTTACTTTACAATGATATTTTTAATGATATTCCGCATTACATAGATAAAGGCTTTTTCATGGTATTTTGAACGTTATACTATTATATGACTTTTATGATATTTTAATGACATACTATACTGACAATGTCATAGTATTTTAAACAACATACTATATTATCTTCTTTTTTTGATTTTTGAACAACATACTATACTATTATTTTTTATGCTATTTTGAACGATATACAATACAATGACCTTTTCATTTTTTTATGAATGAAGGTACTATGCTATCATCTTTTGTGGTACCAGACTGACTTTTTTATGCTGTTTTGGATGACATACTATACTATGACTTTTTATGGTATTTCAGGTGACATACTATACCATTACTTTTCCATGCCTTTCCATGTTTGGTTGACAGATGAAGATATTGGGTTGAGTAGCAGGAATGGGCAGTAGTGTGCTGAAGGCTGGAGGTGAATTGGGTGGAAGAGGGTTGCATCTATTCGTCCTGAAATGACAACAACAATATGATTGGCTTTGGGAGATTGTGACAAAATCTGGTTGCATTGATTTAGAGTGAAGCCCATAGTCAGCTGATAAGATAGAAGCTCGGTGAGGCAGAGATTTCTGAATGAAATGAGGCCATAAAGTCTCCCTGCTAAGCTTCATGGCCTTTTTATGCTATTTTGCATGATATACTATACAATAGTGTTTCATGCTGTTTTGGGGGACATGCTATACCATGACTTTGTATTGTACCATGGTATTTCATGTGACAAGTTATAATATGACTTTTTTATGCTTTTTTGGATGACATGGTAGACTATGATTATTTTATGCTGTTTTGGAAAACATACTTAACAATGACTTTAATGGTATTTTGAACAACATAATATACTATGACTAAAAAGCTAAATTAAGCTTATAAAGCTTGTATGAGTGACAGAACATAATTCCTGCAACAATCATGAGGTTGTCATCACCATACAACCAATAGCTTTTTACAAGGTGTCCATTACTAACCTCACAGACACTTGATAGGGGTTTGCATTGTAATGCAGTAGCCCAGCAGTGTAATAAATGTTAAGTTACTGAAAGTTCAAGTATTCAAATGGACCATGGATAATCAAAATATAAAACAAGCTTTTCATGCCACATTCAGGGGCCACACAAAATGTTGTCTGAACGCTGCCACTGGTCTGCCTGCCGCGCTTTGAGATGTTGTAATGTGATGTAATATGCACCCACATGTTCAAACATAAATCAATTATTGTATCAATGAGTGTTTGGAACCATGCTGAGAAGCCGCAGCCTCTTTTAAAGGGGGAATGTAACTGGAAAAGTGCCAGACCAGAGTTCAAAGCCAAGGGACAAAATATCAATAAATACACAAGCTTAAGATCCTCAAATACAGTGATCGAAATAAATGACATAATGATAACCTAAGGTCTAATTCAACAAGATAATGTATGAAATATGGTAACCTTTACTCTCGCTCCTCTCTCTTGTCAAAGAAAAGAGAAATCTACTAATCCATTTGAACACACCTGTTTAGCAGGAGAACCTCTCTCATCTCTCTCAAAGCAATTACGTGATCAAAGACAGAGAGTGCAATCAATGTCCAAAGTAATTGGTCTTACCTGCCATGCAACTCCCGTTAGAAAACTATTATAGCTAACTGCTGTTCTGGTCACCTCAGCAGCAGCTGTCCAATCACATCAGGTTGAGAGGTTCCCTGAGTGTTTCCCCCCCGCAGCCTCTGCTTGAGCATTATCAGCCAGAATCAGAGCAGAGGATGAGCCGGCTCTACAGCGAGGTCTGTCCTTATGACTTACAGTGTCTTGATTAAAGCGGATCGTAATCTCATCAGATGTTTGATCCACAGGGCTTGTCTGCCCGGCACACACACTAATGGAAGATGACTGTGTAAAGTTATTGGTAAACAGGCAGCAAGTTACTAGAATATTGATTGATGATGATTTTCATTGTGCATTCTACTGTCCTGTCTATTTCTATTAAAAACAGCAAATGTGTTATAGGTGTCATTTGACATTTCAGGATACATACACTTATTTGCTTTGATGCAAAGGGATAGATGAGGAGATTGATGTTACTCACATGTATCTATTGGTATTTGTATGTATGGACTTGGAGCCTGAAGACCCTTATCTTTGCATTAAGATTGAAGATGTGGGAAGACAGCATGGGAGTTATGTCCTAACTATTTTTTGATGATCAACAATGACTCTGTCTCTGCTGGATGATATGCAGCCATAAAATGAGAAATCTGATGTTGTGAATAATTAACAGAGAGATGGATAATTGAATTAATATACAATGTTTGTTGCGTTTAAGACTTCACAAATTAATATTTAAGACTATTTTATCATTTTCAAGGCCTAACATTTATGAATTTGAATGTAAGATATTATAATACCTTTTAAGGAACAGCAGACACCTTGTGATTACTTCCATATATATTTATATTTTAAGAGCTGTCAGTGTTATGAAATATTATGTTTAATTAAAGCTATGAAAGTGTTAATCTGTTTATCACAATGCAATTTAAGTCCAAAATTAACTTATCTAACTTAAAGCTAGACCAAATTTTTGCAATCATAACATGGCATGACCATTTCACAGCAGTTCCTTGACCTCTGACCTCAAGATATCCAGGTGAAAAAAAGGTTCTTTGGGAACCCATGAGTCCTCCTTTTACCAACCCACTTTATGCTCATCCCATGAAGTTTTTGCTTTCATTTGATTCCTAATCCAGACAGTCTGGTAAGAACTGCTTAACTTTGTCAAAGTGGACTTCATAACTGTTTTGGAATGTAAAATAATGGAACTGAAACCTTGTGATTAAAAATTGCAATTAATCGCTGCTAACTATTGAAATTCAATGATTAATTTAAATTATTGATTTTTAAAATTAATCATTTAACAGCCATAATATTTTAACTATAGTAATAATAATAATACTACTAACAACAGCAATAATAATCAAGATTGTTATCATCATTGTAATCATAAGCATAGTAATCATAACGAGTTGTATTTGTAAAGCACCTACTAAAACCATCATTACAAAGAGTTTTATAGTGAAAAAACAACATTAAAATTTCTAGTTAATGTTTGAATAACCAGGCAAGCATAAGGAAAATTGAGAAATTGACTTAAGAATAATCAATGATTAAAAACCATAAATAAGAGGTGCCCAGTAGCTCACCTTTTAAAGCAGGCATCCCATGCACAGAGGCTGTTTCCTCGCTGCAGTAGCTGCAGGTTCGACTGCAACCTGCTGCCCTTTGCTGTATGTCATCTCCTCTCTTTCATCCCCTTTTACGCTTCAGCTATACTGCATAATAAAGGCAGAAGCAAAGAAATAATTAAAAAAAACATAATTAAAACACAAAGTGTAAAAACACCTCATGAGCAGTGCAAGACTTCAGTGTGACATAAAGAGTAAGGTTCAATGTAATTCAATAGGTTAAGAAAAGTATACCTAAACATTTGAAGAGCAAATTATAGGACAGCATTTTGATAATGGTAGATCTTCAAAAAGGATTGTAAAGAAGATACTGACGTAGCAAGCCGGAGTTCCTCATGCAGGTCCTTTCACAGCCGAAGATCCTGAACGGCAAAAGTTTGGTCCCCTTTTGTCTTTGAGCATAAGGTGGAAATAATCAGCAGGTTCCTGCCTGAGGATCTCAGATTGAGTCATAGTTAGTGAGGCTACAGCAGTTCTGATATATATATTTGGGGACAGTCCATAAAGGGCTTTAAAATCAATAAGTAAAATCTTAAAATAAATCTTAGAATCAGATCCATATGTTATGTTTAGAATGACAATCAGATCAGATGTGTAGAAAATGCATGTACTGAACAACGCACATGTACTGTACTTCCATCAAACATAAGAGCATGCTCACAATTCATAGATACTAATGGGGGAAAAAAAAGATCTTGAGATTTTATTACCACCAAGAGCAATCTGTGATTTGAGTATACTGACCCTTTAAAATATAGCAATTCACAGTAGATGCTGTTTACTTTAAATTTGCAGTAGAAAATTGACATTTTCTGGATGAATTTTAGCATATCGCATGGTGGTGGGCCAGTGAGCCGAGGAAATTGTAATAAATCAACCCAGACATGAAATGCAGGCCTGTAAGTTGAGAAGACGGCCGTTCACAGCAGCATCTGTCTCGCAGTGTTTGCAGCCTATTACTTATGATGCTCCAATGTAATCCGTCTTGCTTTGTCACACCGTGAATACACTGAGCACCTAAAGTGCCCCCCCATCATGGATCATTCTTCTTATACAGTACGCTCCACACACATCATCGTATTTCAGTCGTGAACATGATTGTGAAAACTGTTGGCTTTTCAAAGGGATTGTCTGTCTAGCACAGAGCCTTGGTGTAGCAAATCGGTCTTCATGGCAGAAGACAGTATGGGATTTTTTTTTCCTTTTTTTTGAGCCAGGGCTCATTGGGATTGCCATTTCTTTTGATGTCATGTCATGCAATGGCATTTCAAGGGGGAAATATGTT
This sequence comes from Plectropomus leopardus, assembly GCF_026936395.1. Taxonomy (NCBI): domain Eukaryota; kingdom Metazoa; phylum Chordata; class Actinopteri; order Perciformes; family Serranidae; genus Plectropomus; species Plectropomus leopardus. The sequence continues at coordinate 15,445,194 of NC_142189.1, read as the reverse complement.
CCTTTGTAGAAGACAGTCCAGGCAGGCAGGCAATGACAAAGGCAGCTTCAATCAAATCAGACACGTAATTAAAAGTTCTGAGAGGCTCAAAACTGGCAAGGTCAACTGAAAAAGAGTGAAGAATAGAGCTATTTCGTAAAGAGATTATCACCTGGAAGAATTGACAGATGCAGGTTGTGATGACATTGGAGTAACTGTCTGTGTTTCGATCTGTAGATAAACCGAAATAATACAAAAACAGAAAGGGAAAAAAAATCACATAACTGAAATATAACAATATTAGCAATGGTCTAGTTACAGCCTGGTGCCTGTAAGGCTGTTTATTAAGAGGTCAAATTAATCTTTGAGCCTCTGGTGCTGGTGTAAGCAGAAAGGACACATATGCATACAGTTTTGGGTCAGGTAGTCTTTTTGATGGTGATGCCCAAAATATACAATGCAGACTGTGCTAGAATAGAGAACACAAAGATTAATACTATATATAATATATGGAAGCCCTTTTCCACCAGTGTGAGGGGGAAAAAAGTTGTTTTTTAGTAATTAGAAAGAGAAACTTTCTCACAATTATGAGCTTATATCTTAAGTTACGAGTTAGCATTGCAAAATAATGCCTTAATATTTCAAAATGTTCTCAAGATGAGAGAGTTTTCAAAATTTTGATTTTCTATCTCAAAGCGATGACTTAATATCTCCAAATAATGACTCAGTGTTTCAAAATAATGATAAACGTTCTCAAAATAATGATTTAACAACCTCACAATAAGAACTTAATATCTCAACATAATAAGGCACAATAATCAGTCATCATTTTTGTGATAAAGACATTATTATTTCGAAAAGTTTCTCATTATAATGACTTAAACAATTCTTTTCATCACACTGGCAGAAATGGGCTGCTAAATTAATTAAATATTAATAATGATTCTAAACATACAAATTTGACTTCTAATTGTTTAATAGGCTATTTTACATGATATAGGTAACTTATGTTCAGTATTTTATCTAATGTTTTACACAGCTCTGCTACAAATGCTGGACTGCAGACTTTAGGAGCTGTCCGTGGTGCTGAGAGTCATTGTTTCTCTTCAGAGTCTTTGGCGGGGTCAGCTAACTAACAGCCGCCCAGGAATTGGCAGAAAATCAAGGTCCCACTCAATGACTGCCCTCCTAATAAGGGTAACGTCCACTTAATCAGGAAGTGTCACCGCTAAACACATTCCTGCCAAGAACCTCTTACGAAACATTAGCAATATATTGTTAATAAAAAATATGGAGATAAAGTCACGTGAACGTTTTTTTTTGGGGGGGGGGGGGGTTTTATTTTAATCTTGGAATTCCACTGGGAACACAGGATTAATTAAAACATTAACAATTAAGTATAAAAAAAGAATTAAGGCCAAAACGCAGTGAGAGAAAGTAACTGAGTACATTCACTCAAGTACTGTCTCTTTAAATACAACTAAGGTACTTGTACTTAAGTTGATTATAATTAGGGCCCGAGCACTGACCGCAGTCGGTGAGGACCCTCTTGGAATGCAAGGAATTATTATTTTTCAGCCAAATGAATCGCATTTTTGGAGATCTAAACATGCTCACAAACACATGAAACTTTGTATGTACATCCTGGCGAAAAATTTCATATTTTGGTGGTTTTTCAAAACGGGCGTAGCACAATGACTCCATAGCGCCCCCTAATGTGTAGCCGCAATGGCCAGTTTCACCTACAATTACACAATTCGGCACACTTATTTACCATGCCTAGATGCTCAACAAGCCTCTTGGACCCACACCTCAAACCCAGCAGGAAGTCAGACACTTTGGATTTTGTGCTAATATTTGCAGATTTCCATCTTCGTTCTATTGTGGACTTGTCCTACAGGATTAATCCAATCAACTTAAAATTTGGAGTTTCCAATCTTAACCCCTTGGTGATGAAAAGTTATCAAAGGTCTACGCAAAACCTTTCCGGTTTTCCCTTGGCGCATAGAATTTGAATGTTTCGCCATAAAAAAGGAAATTAACTTTAGAGTACATTGTCCAGTCTTCCTGAAACTTCATAGAACTGATAAAGGTCCCACCTTGGACACGTCTGTATGACAATATTCACTATCCATAACAGCACCATCTAGTGACCACTGGAAATATATATTTTTTTATACTTTCACAAACTTGTCCTACACAATTAAACCCATAAAGTTTAAATTTTGTCTGTATTATCTTAACACATTCCCGATACACATGCAAAGTGTTAGGAGGTTTGGCTCAGTGGGTAAATCAGGCAGTTAGTGTATGTGAGGTAGCTTGTTCAAGTCTTATCTGGGACAGGTGACATTTGACTTTAATGGCATAAATAAAATAAAATATCAGCTGATATATGTGTCTTTCTTGCAACAACAGTTAAAAAACACACAATTGTCTTAAGAACTTGGTTAGTTATCACTTGGTTGGTTATCAGCCTGACTCATATATTAATCAAGTTTTTGACAGATGTCACTACGGATACTGACATAAATGGAACATTGAAAATTGCAAAGCATCTGTAGGTTTGGCTCAGCGGGTAAATCAGGTCATTGGTGTGCCAGAGGTTGGTGGTTCAAGTCACAACTGAAACATTTAATATTTATGGCATAAATAATATAAAATGTCGGCTGATGCATGTGTCTACTCTGCTGATATAAGTCTTTGATGGCGTACCTTGCAACAAACACTTAAAACAGTTAATTATAACACACAATTGTCTCCTTGTCTCCTGAATTTCATGTACAGAATACTGCTTTTCCCGGCCAAGAACTTACAACAATTGTAAAGTGTCTGGAGGTTTGGCTCAGTGCCTAAATCAGGCAGTTAGTGTGCCAGAGGTTGCTGGTTCAAGTCCTGCCTGGAACATTTGACTTTTATGGCATAAATACAATAAAAAATCAGTTGATATATGTGTCTGCTCTGCTGATATAAGTCATCGATAGCATATCTTGCAACAAACTCTTAAAACAGCAAGGAACGTCAATATTCAGGATTTGAAAATTCAGGAGACAATTGCAGTTTCGGTGTTCCCTTTAATTCAGTATCAGAAGTGACATCATTAAAAACACACAAAGAGTGTCTTGAGGTTTATGTCAGTGGCTAAATCAAGTGGTTAGTGTGCCAGAGGTTATAGGTTCAAGTCTTGCCTGGAACCATTCAACTTTTATGGCATAAATAAAATAAATACCAGCTGACATTTGTGTCTGCTCTGCTGATATAAGTCATCAATGGCGTACCTTGCAACAAACACTTTAAACAGTTAAGAAAACACAATTGTCTCTTTCTCCCCTGATTTTTCCTGTACAAAATACTGCCTTTCCCTGCCAAGAAATTACAACAATTGTAAAGTGTCTAGAGGTTTGGCTCAGTGGGTAAACCACATGGTTAGTGTGCCAGACGTTGCTGGTTCAAGTCCCATCTGGAACAGGTGACATTTGATTATTGGCCAGAAATCAGGTACAAATGAGGTAAAACCAATATCAACAGATGTGTCTGTCAAAAAAAAGGAATATCGGCCTGACTAATATATCAGTTGGGTTTTTGACAGACGCATTTGCTGATACTGGTTTTACCTGTTTTGGGACCACTTCACCTGTTTTTTTGGCCAAAACCATATATCACTCAACTTTACTGCCTTAATTTGTTCTGCAATTTTACAGTCAGTGTCTAAACTGTATGAATCTACAGTCAAATGAAATTGTATTACATAAATAAAATAAAATAAAATATCGGCTGATATATCTGTCTGCTCTGTTGAAATAAGGGTCATATGCTGTTGAAAGGCAAAATTCAGTGTCGACAGTGACGCCTGTCAAAAACTTGACTGATATATGAGTCAGGCCGATATTCCTTGATTTTGACAGACGCATCTGCCGATACTGGTTTTACCTATTTCGGGACCTCTTCACCTGTTTTTTTGGCCAAAACCATATATCACTCAACTTAACGTTCCTTAATTTGTTCTGCAATATCACAAACAGCGTCTAAACTCAAAAGGTCAGTGTTGGCAGTGGCAGTCTGTCGAAAACTCAACTGATAAGAGTCAGGCCGAAATCAAATGTCACCTGTCCCAGATAAGACGTCACCCAACCTCTGGCACACTAACCACCTGATTTACCCACTGTGCCAAACCTCCAAACACTTTCAGTACATGAAAATTCAGGAGACAAGGAGACAATCGTGTGTTCTTCTAACTGTTTTAAGTGTTTGTTGCAAGGTACGCCATTGATGACTTATATCAGCAGAGCAGACACATATGTCAACCGATATTTTATTGAATTAATGCTATAAAAATCAATGTTACAGGCAAGACTTGAACCAGCAACCTCTGGCACACTAACCACCTGATTTACCCACTGTGCCAAACCTCCAAACACTTTCAGTACATGAAAATTCAGGAGACAAGGAGACAATCGTGTGTTCTTCTAACTGTTTTAAGTGTTTGTTGCAAGGTACGCCATCGATGACTTATATCAGCAGAGCAGACACATATGTCAACCGATATTTTATTGAATTAATGCTATAAAAATCAATGTTACAGGCAAGCCTTGAACCAGCAACCTCTGGCACACTAACCACCTGATTCACCCACTGAACCAAACCTCCAGACAGTCAATGTGCTTTCGACGTTCCATTTAGCTCAGTAACAGCAGTGACATCTGTTGAAAACTCAACTGATATGTGAGTTGGGTTGATAATCACCTAGGTCCTTGGCAGGGAAAATCAGTATTCAGTATATGAAAATTCAGGAGACAATTGTTTGGGTTTTTTTTAACTGTTTTAAGTGTTCGTTGCAAAGTACGTCATCGACGACTTATATCAGCAGAGCAGAAACATATATCAGCCGGTATTTTATTTATGCCATAAAAGTCAAATGTTCCAGGCAAGACTTGAACCACCAACCTCTAGCACACTAATCGTCTGAATTACTCATTGAGCTAAACCTCCAGACATTGTACATGCTTTCGATATTCTATTTAGCTCAGTAACAGCAGTGACGTCTATTGAAAACTCAACTAACGTGAGTTGGGTTGATAATCAACTAAGTCCTTGGCAGGGAAAATTAGTATTCAGTATATGAAAATTCAGAAGACAATCATGTGTTTTTTTTAACTGTTTTAGGCATTCGTTGCAAAGTACGTCATCGATGACTTATATCAGCAGAGCAGAAACATATATCAGCCAATATTTTGTTTATTTATGTTATAAAAGTCAAATGTCACCTGTTCTGGACAAGTCTTGAGCCACCAACCTCAGGCACACTAACGGCCTCCCTCTGAGCCAAACCTCCAGACACTTTGCATGTTTTTAAAATTCTGTTGAACTTAAAATTACAATCTCATGGTTTACGAGTAAGTGTTTTAACAGACCATGCCAATGCATCTGAAACCTCACCTGTGTTTTACCTTGATGATAGCTCTTTGCTTAAGACAATTGAATTTAATTGTCCTGGATGAGGTTTGCACCAATGATCTGATTCGGTACACTTATGTATCATGCCTAGATGCACAAAAAAGCCTCTTGGACCCAAACCCCAAACCCAACAGGAAGAAGCCATTTTGAAGTTTGTGCTCATTTTTGTTGATTTTGGGCCTCGTACTTTTGCCATCTTGTCCTACAGGATTAATCCGATGGACTTCAAATGTAGTGAGTCCATTCTCTACCCCTTGGTGATAAAAAGTTATCACAGGTCTGCGCAAAACTTCTACGGTTTTCCCGTACAATTCTTATGTCTCTCTTATGTCTGTGGACTTCATAACATTAGGTAATAGTTTCTTTGCAGATTCAGATTAAAAAGAGATTTAAAGATGGTCATAAATAACATCGGAGGTAACATACTGTGGATTTTAAGACTGTGTTGTAAATTGTTCCAGCAGCAAGGAACAGGATCTTTGATAGGCAGTTGTCATTATTTTTCATATTTTCTATACCAAATGAATAATATCTCAACTGTGATCAATAGAATAATCAATTGATATAAAATGGTTGTTAGAAGCATTTCTTTAAGAGGCTGTGCGGCGTATCTTTGTTTCTGGTATGCAGCACATGTTTATCCTGATGAATTTATCATCACCTGTCATAACCTATCCGAATTGTTTATGTTTATTCATGAAACATAGAGGCTCAGTCTAATCTCTGGGGTCTCTGATCAGTTCTTTCTAGGCCGATCCTCTATAAAAAAAAATAAAAATGTTTTGATGCCACATATTCCCTTGAGAATGGCCAAATAGCAAATAATGGCTTCTTCTTCTTCTGTGTTTACCGGTGTGAAAGGTGTTAGATGAATCGTAGGAGCGGTGCTGAGTGAGGAAGCCTGTTGTGTCTCTGTATGAGTGTGCTGCTTGCTCTTCAGTGAGGCCTGCAGTGCATTAATTTGTGCCATTAACACCTCAGTCGTTAGTCATAATTCTTCAATGGAAAGTGAGAATTACACATGAGTAAGTGTCACCAGAGTGAAATAAAGCAGATGTGATGTGTGTAATTATTTACTCCTGATTCTTGCTGGAGCAGAAAAGCAGCCCCAGCAGTGGTGAAACTTAATAGTCGTGCAAAACAATTGGGACTAATTTAGTATGTTGTTACCATGTAGTTACCAAAAATTGTAATTTTACTCCATGTTTTAGAAAAGTACTGAGTGTTTTTTAATAATGACACTATATGTTTGTTACCCATATTTAAACACTTAAACCTTGTAGGAACAAGTGGGCTTTGAACTGAGGGCCACAGACAGGGTAGGGAGTGGAAAACTATTTGTAGAAAGAGTGTAACAGTGGTTTTGGTGTTTTCATGGGATTTGTTGACTTTCAGAAAAATATAGAATAGCAGCCTTTTATCCTTCACTATTGGTGGCAAAAAGCAACTATTTTCAAGCATCAAAGTTCTTTTTTACTTACTATTTTTTGTATTGATTTACCAACAGTGTAACTAATAAATGCTATGCTTTTTGGAATCCACAAAGCGGGGGCATATCATTAAGATGGTCTAAAACAGAGTTTTTTTTAAAGTGCAGCAGGGGCAAATGGCAGCCCTCAGAAACATTTTTTGCAGCCCCTGAATGTGACATGAAATGCATTCATTTTATTTTAATCATCTGCAGCACATTTAAATACTTTTATCTTCAATAGGTTACTTTTAATACCCTTTATGGATACCGTATTAAACTGCACCCCTCTAAGAGGCGTCTGTTGGGTTAGGAATGACAACTTGGAGAAAGTTACTGGTTGCTACATGGGATTCCGATATTGTATTTTTAATCTGTAATACTGAAATAAATAAATAAATAAATATTATGATTGTTTTTATTATTATTATTATCATTATGTTTTTGTTTTTTTGTGCAGTTTCCCCATGTGGCCCTCAGTCAAATGTTGGCTCCCAAAATTGACACTCTGTCATCAAAACTTTGAGAACCTGTGATCAGAACAGTTTGTGTTTCAGCTGCATCATCTGCAACAATAACATAACTTTGACTCCTAAAATAAATAACTGAACTAAATTGAGGAGAAGTTGTTTATGATGGATTACTTACTGTATATCAAGCGAGGCGTTTGCTCAACCAGTTTACACTGTACTGCAGGGGAGTGGAGCTGCTGCTTATCTGAAAGGGAAACAATAACAGAAAAGACATCTTTAGAAAATGGTCACCAGTGTTTTGACATACATATGATTTGTAAAACCACCAAAACCGTCCTGGTTGTGAGGCTCAACTTCATCTTTCATCTCAATCAGACACAGACTAAGGCTCATTTGCAAGAAAATATGGTTAGTTTCACATGTGAAGTTTATCTGACTTTGGGTCTTCCAGATATTTTCTCTACCGCCTCCACGGTGTCTACTGAAGTTGCAACCGACTTTTTACTGGTTTCAGAAAAACTTTTACTCATAATATTTAGAATCTGCTTCACTCAGGCAGGGAGGTGGTTATCTTTGGCGTCTCTATTTGAAAATCCTCTTTAATGAGGTTAGAAAATGTAATGTAAAAAAAAAAAACAAGACTGTATTTAACTGGAGTAGAGTTTTCTGCTCTTCTCTGTGAACCGCAGTTTTCAGTAATTGCATCTCATGGGATTTGAGCTTCATTTGTTGTCCAGTGAGGAGGCAGAATCTCCAGCAGAATACGTAAAACAAATTGGGGGCATCTAAGAAAAACTGACACATTTCTCAGTTTTTTACACTGTGCACTCGATTCAACAAATCCCTCTGATCAATAACAATAACAAGTTTTACAAGTTTTGTTTTGTTGCTGTTTTATTCCATTGCATATCTGCATTAGAGAGGAGGTAAACTGGCCCTTCATTAGCTGAGTCAGGATTTAAATGTGTTCAAATGTCGTGGTCATGTAGTTGCTGAGTAATTAATTAGCAAAAACATACCTACATTAATGGTCAAGAGACAAAAAGAGGCAGGCACTGAGCCTCTGAACTGCTGTGAGACAATATCCATCTCCCCCACTGGGTCAGTCTCCTTTAAATATTATAGTCAAGATTTGCATATTAATTTTCATTGATGCTGTTCTCTTATATATGTGGCACCAGCTGATAAGAACATCTTAGTGACAGCCTGTGTATCCGACACACAGTGACTAAAGGAGATAGCAAAAATCAGCGTGCACAGCTGCGATTCCTCCGCTGGCCATAAAGCCGTAATTAAAATTGCACTTCCTGCCTCTTTCCAAAGTACAGTACAAGATCATGTTCATCATATCAAGCCTATTAAAATTTCTCTGTGTCATTTTTAATCTATAGGTAGACTCTGTTTCCAATTTTGCCACGCGAAATAAGGCGTTAGTATGTAAGAAGATCCAAGAGATTACTGAATGGATGTATGGAAGTTGTCAAAGTCAGCAGCTATGTTGAGGGAAAAAAATTACTTCTGGCTTCAAAGTGGCAGATTATTTTTGAAAATGTACAACACTGTTTTCACACTTTGCAGCTGGCAGTACACTACACACCAATCTAAGACTGAAATGTATTTTCAGAAAAGTTAATCAAAACTTCTCATCTGTGGGATTCTGTGTGTGTTATCTTCATAATCTTGATGTCCTAACTCTTGCATTTATAAGGCATCACACCAATTTACTAAACTCCAAAACTATATTATGTATATAAAAAGGACAGTTCACCCCAAACAGAGGTCATATTTTTGCCTCTCACCTGTAGTGCTGTTAATCAACCTGGATTGCTTTGATATGAGTGGTCAAGTGCTGGAGATATCGTTCATAGAGATGTCTGCATTCTCTCAAATGTTGTGGAATTAGATGGCACTCGGCTTTTGGTGCTCAAAATGTTAAAACAACAAATTTTAAAAATTCAACAGCAATGTCTTAAGAAATCAAAACCTGCTTACTTGAGATGATCCACAGATCTTGTGAGCAGTTTTATATTATTCAACTACTGTCTTTATACCAAACTACACCCGCAAACCATACCTATAGAAGCCCTAAGAGGCAAGGTGGGAAAAAAAGAAATTTACAGGCAAATAAATAGCACAAATAAGTAGGAGAAAAAATATGTGTTTTTGATTTTGGTGTGAACTGTCCCTTTAACATCTGAGTGAGAAATTGTCTTTGATCCGGTAAAACATCCTTTTAACAAAGACTGAACAAGGAGCAATCACATGTCTGAGCTTTAAATTGCTTTAATGTGGTCATCCGCACAGTCAGCATCAGAAAATATGAATAGAAATCCAGGGTAATGAGCTGGAGAAAGAGTGCCAGGAAGCTGCATGTCTCGACAGCTGATTAATGGGATCCTCGCAGAATTGGATTTGAATATCAATGCTGGCCTATTGCTTAAACTGACATTAATTGCCACCTATTAGATTGGCTCTGCACCCCTGTATTTCAAAACAATCTCCGCCATTGCGAGATTAGAAGAGAGAAGAGTTGGGGGGCAAGCGAAAGCTCAGAGATGTGTCATTTGTCAGCTGGTGCAGTGTGGCAGTTTTCACAATTATTAGTGTGTGAGACACAGAGAGAATAAGCAAAAGAAAACCCCATTTTTAGCAAACAGAACCAACCACTGGCCCCTAGAGGCTACAATCTTAACTACAGCTCATAATACAGATGTTGAATAGACTAATTCACAAACTGAGGATTGACATGATCTCATTTTAAGGCACAGCTTTTGACACGTCGAAATAATAAATTGCAAAAAAATCTTTACCAGCACAAAAGCTTTAACGCTTAAGCACTTACATCACTTGAAAATTAAAGGATTTCTTTCCACCCATAAGCAAAAGGGACACCAGCCACAACATGCTGATATTGAAATAAAGAAAGGTTACAATTGGCATTCATTCCCAGGACAAATGACTCTGCAGTGGTCACAGGTGTTAATAAGCACTCCAATTGGCAATGATAGAAATGCAACACTCAGGTAATTTGATGCAAAATGTGGCACCACAAAATACCATCCATGTCTGTCCAAGAAGTGCTCAAACACAGTTCCAAACTTAGTTAACACAGAGTCTGAGAGAGAGAGAAGGAATAATCAGCAAATATACAGAAGCTGTAACAACAACAACAACAACAAACAACAAAATTGAAGGAAAAAAAGCATGAACTGACATTCAGTTAGCCTACTTTTTGCCCAAATATTTATTCTAGCTGAAAATGAGATTTTTTTTTGGCACTGTTAATGTGAAAGGCAAAAAAAAGAAAAGACGTTACCAATTACTTTTCTATTTTACAATACAACATCAGAAGAAGAAAAAAATCATAAAATTCCTATGTCTCAGCATTTTTAAGAATGTTACATCCCCAAAATTTACCCCCCCCCAAAAAAACTTAGAAGCCTTATTCAACCCCTTCCTGAGAAGCTAGCATGCACCACTGGATTTCTTAGGTTTTCTAGTTTCAGATGTTATTAGTATGATCAATGTAGCTTTTAAGCGCAGCCTGGTACAGTCTCTGAAAGACAGGAATGTTGGCCCTGATTTATGCAATAAAAAAGTAATGCATTATATATGGACCTTTTTCGCATCACGTTTGACATGTTAATGTTGACAGCCCTACTTGTGCGTCTTTTTAAAGATCTGTGGGAACCCTGAAGATATTTTGCTTGCAAAGTTTTTTTTTTTTTTCAACTGAGGATGGTGTTAGAGAAAAACTTCAAAATGAAAATGATTCCTCCTCTGAGGAGCAAGACTGTGCACAGAGAAATGTATCCAATAAATTTAATTCATGTGTACAAGTAAAGCCCCATGATGCTAGATGAGAGGTCTGGGCCACCACAATTGTTAGGAATAAACCTCGGGGCATCATGAATGTCTGTGCCAAACTGCAGGACAATGTGACCAACAGTTTTTGAGATTAAAGTGGGCAGACGGAAAGATGGACCAGCCAAGCAGCAGACATCACCATCATTAGGCTCAGCTGGTACTGGGGCTAAAATGTCACACCAGCAGTCATTTTGCATTTCTTTGACAGTAATCACTGAAAATGGAACGAGTGTTTCATTTGTCTTTCTCCTTCTCTCCCCCTTTATTTTTCGCTACCTTTTTTCTCTCCCTCGCTATTTCTCTTTCTCCCAGAGTAATTGATATGATATGAGTGCTGGCAAGTGTAATCTTCTTTTAATTAAGACCTGCTGCTGGCACCGGCTACAGACAGATAGTGACTTACGGCTCTCCTCCTCTCATTTTTCTTCCCCTCTTCTATCATCTTATTTTTCTTCTGTTACTCCTCCAACTTTGGTTTCCTCATCTTTCTCTTGTTATCTCAACACTCAACTCTTTCCTCTAACATTTTACTTCCTGCCCTGCTTCTTATCATCTACTCGGCCTGCCACTAACATCCTTTGTCTTCTTTTCTTTTTCCAATTTCTCTCCTCCCTTGTCGATTCTTTCTCGTACGCTGCAGTCCCAGCACCATGAAGAGGAAAAGAGAGCCCTCAGCCGGGAAATCATCCTCCTCAACAACCACCTCATGGAGGCAAAGATCACCATCAACAAACTCAGAGAGGACAACGTAAGCACTCAGAGCTGCATCATGTAATATGAACTCCTGCTGACATCTCAAAAATCTCAACTGTCTTCAGTTTCTCTTCAGCTGAGGACATGTCCAAATTATATATATTTCACCTTCAAGCCAACAAATTAAGCAGTAGCCTGGGGCATTGAGGGCCACCGAGATCTGGGGCCCTGGGGCAGTTGCTGCCCTTGCCTTGTCTATAATCCAGCCTTCTTATCTTGAACTCTAGCAGTTTTCCAAGATGGAAACACTTTCTCCCGTCTCATTGGCAGTCCTCTCTGTCAACCCACTATTGCTAAAAGTCTCATATCCACTGTACTTTTCTGCAACATCCTGGATATTTGTGCTTCAAGGAGCCACAGCAGATAGAGGAATTAACTCTAAGCCACTGGGTGTTTTATAGTGATTATACAGAAATCAATGGGCATCCTCAGGGCTGCTTGAATTTGGAGCCGGGGCTGCATGGATCTGAGCTCAGGGGCATGTGGCAATCTGGTGCCTCACTTTCTTTGAAGTGATTTTACTGGCATTTCTACTAGGGGCTCCAGGTTAGGTGAGATTTTCTCCCTTTGGTCTATGGCAGTTTTTAGCACTTCTGAGCTATAGAGTATTTTGACAATCCCCCCAGATCCAGCCTGGCTGATTGGAGTCAAGGTTCATTTAGAGTAGGAGGAGAATTTGTCCCGTCAGAGCCAGCAGCGAGATGGGAATTTCCTCCAGAGAGCAAGCTTTGAATTTACTGTTTACAGCATGAAATAAACTGAATAATCTTTCAGATGTGACATGTCTGAGACCTGACGTGGAAAACAAATGCATCACTTTGAGTAAAAAGTATTACATTTTTGTTACTCATAAGGGACAAAAGCAGTTAAATCTACAATAGTTTTTCACCATGAATTACCAGGTGCAGACTGAGGGGGCCAAGGTTCAGAGCCCCAGTTTCAAGTGACTGAATTTTTGCACAAAACAAATGGAATTATCTACAACACAGTCACAAGATCAAAACTCCAAGGCAATTCAACACAATGATCTCAAAACACTTCACCACACCACAGTGTGCAACAGTTTTGACTCTGTGTGATTCTGCATATTTTTTTGTAACTCGACATCATTAAAAGTGAAGAAAACCTCAATGATTGTCAAGGCTTAAATAAAGGCTTGAATAAAAGAAATTAATGCATGATTGCTAACACATTTTGCTGGAAAGTCAAAGAGACACAAAGACTAGAAAAAAAAAAGAAACGCTTCATACCATAATTAAAATGAAAAATAAGCACAGAGAAACACAAAACAACCACAGAGAGATGCAAAATTACCACAAAGACTCAAAAAATGCTTACAAACACAAAACAGCTGGAAATGACTTCTTCAGACCACCGGCCCAAATCCATTTCTTGACAAATCAAGATTCTATCTAGATTGATTTTAGAAAGCCTGGACAGCCAAAAAAACTCATGAAATGGATCCAAACCATGTTTGGAAGTAGTGATTCCATGAACATGATTCCAATCAAATGTCTACAGATTGGTTTCAGTCTCGATGCTCTGGCCGCTCTAATTGAATTTCAAGTGTCTTTTGCATCACTTGCAACGTGACACGCAAGGACGTCATGTCCAAACCAAAATTGCTAAGCAGAGTGTAGAACAGCCTCCTTTGTCTGTATGTCTGTCTGATGCAACAGAGGGGTTTTTGCATCATGACTTGATAGCATGATTGTTTGGAAGGTGCAATGATAGACCTCCTTTTCTCATGCCTCTGCATAGGAAAGCTGCGTCACCAGCGTAGCTACTAATGTAACGACGCCTGAGTTGCTACAATGTGCAGATGGGTTAGTTATATCTGACTGCGCAAATCCGATCTGATCACTTTCAAATAACAGATTGGACAGTCTTTCTGATGTAAGAAACAAATTTGATTTGCCTGCAGTCTGAACATAGCCAAAAATATGCAAAAAAAAGGAGCCTTGTCACTTGTAGCTGTTTGTACCCCCTTTTACACTGTTCAAGGCTGTCTGTTCAAGGCTGGAGTATTGCCGTCATGTCGTCTTGCCGTTCTCGTTAAATGATCCAATTGGGGAATAAGCTGAGAGCGGAGCTAGTAACAGCGCCAAAACAATCAAGACAGTTAGGAGGATCGGACTATGGGCAGCAAGAGATTGAAGTTTTGACAATGTGTTCTGCATTTCCACAGCAGGAGATGAAAAGAAGTAGCTGATAACTGGTAGCAGTTAACTCAAAGAAGAGAAACAGCAGCCAAAAATTAGGAAAACAATGAGGTCTGGGAGCTCCTTACCCTCAAACTGAGGACGAGGCCAGCTGGCATATGACAGAGAAGGTCAAAGATGGTTACTGTCATGTTATTTTCATCGTTTTTGTGTAGAAAGCACTGCTGATGTAGATATTATATGTCACATTAGAGGCCGATACACTCAGAGTGCCTCCATTTTTTCCGGGATGCTGGCATGCTGTCTAAAATCACAGACAGGAGTGATATGATGCCACCATGTTTAGGTCTGTGTAGAAATGTAAAGGCGGCATAAACAGGGGACTTTGTAGTCGCCCTATAGCGCAGTCTTTGTGTAAAAAGGGCTCACGTCTCTTTCAGTCTGGTCCTATTCCTGTAGGAGGGGTGGGGGCCCTCTATATATCTGCCCCCCTGGGCCCATAGCTCCATATTCCATCCATACTTATTACAGACCGATCAGACTGCATGAATACAAGGTCTATACAAAGCCACCAGAAATTTCCATTACTCTTTTCACAGTCATTAGATGTATGTACAGTATATTGAGATCTCATCATCATTAAATTCACTAAAACTGTCTCGCTAGCAGCTGGTGGCTGACATTCCCAGCAGAAACACGCCACACAACTCGTGTTAACTAAGACATCACCAAGGTCTCAAAGGTTTACTTGACATGTCCACAGGAACTAAAGGGGGCCCAAATCACCCCTGGTGACAAGAAGAAAAGAAATAAAGTGATTGAAAAAGCAGTCACTGTTAACTGGTGGGGGAGTCAAAACTGTCAAAGAGAAGGCTTTGATGTTACTGGAAGTATTGTCAGGACTGTGGTGCGACAGAGGCTTGGGGAGGCTACAGTGCAGCCAGAACTGACCTTTATGAGAGGATGGATTTCACAGCGGTGGGAGAGCAAAAGAAAGTGAGCTAAACCAGCTAACCACCCCACCCACACATGCATTCAGAAAACAATTCAACCCTGCATCCGCTGTGCCAATACATCACCCGCGCTCTGCTCTGAAATTTAAGTAAAAACCTAAAAAACATCCATTATAGAAAGAAAGCACAGAGAAAGAGAATAATAATGCTGCAGTAGCTTCCAGAGGCTGGAACGCACAGATAAGTGAATGCATAATAAAATTAGCACACCCAGATATATTACAAATTAAAAAGTTCAGTGCTGTTATTAAGATCCTGCAATACCCTGATGTCAAGCTGGTGAAATAATATAGCCAAGGTGAAAAATACACACTAACTAATTGAACTCCACCAGCTTCAATGGATGAATTTGCTCCTTTGATTTGATGGTTCACTAAATCATAGAATTGCCTAATCCAGCAGGCCACTTATTCCAATCTTCCAATGGAATACAGCCCACTATATTCACTACATATTGAATGCTATACTATTCATTTCTCATGATTAAAAATCCAGTCATGTCAGACATCTTGTATTGTATCCCCACGACCCATAATTTATTTATAAATTCTTCATAAATAGCAAATTGATCCGTTCTATTTTTAGATGGAGCTGTACTAAGACAGTAACTTTACTGTATCCTGAAATTGTTTCCTCAGAAGTCCCCCATAATTACAAAATAATTAAACCATAATTAGAAGGCTGTGATCTAAAGTGTTTATACCAGCGGGTGTTGGAACACAATCCCCCTCGGTCAAAAGCTTACTTGAACCATCAGGCTGCTAAAATGATTTTTAATGCATGAATTTAGTGATTGAGGATAATCTTTCTGCCTCTTACAGGACCTGTACAGGAAAGACTGCAACCTGGCAGCCCAGCTGCTGCAGTGCTCCAAGTCTCACTACAGAGCACACAAGATGTCTGAGGTGAGCTCCCTGACTCCACTGCTATAGCTGCATTCAAATCTGTGCTGCAACAAAAAGGTTTACAGACTTGGGCTTTAAAACTAAGTTTAAACAATTTAGAAAAAAACACTTGAATTAAAAAGATTTCATATTTGGTTCAATTACATTCCAAGTAAGACTAGATAAAGTTATTGGTGTTTTACCCCTCTATTATAGCAGAAGGCTGAAAAGAGTCCAAATTCTGGCTTGATTACAGGCTGTAGCGAGCATAAAGAACATTGAGGTCATATGCTCTGTGTTCATTATAGGATTTCAGGGGGTTTAGCAACCTGGGGGGAGTTAACGTTCTTAATTATTTCAGAATTTTATTATGGTGGGCATTTTAAAGGCTGATTCCAGTTTAGACTGGATAAACACAAGTTTGACTTATTTTAGCCTACAAAAAATTAATAAATACAATGTTCCCACACATTGTTTGTTAATGAATTTCAGAACTTTTTTACAACAAAATATTTTACCTAATTTCCCTTTTTTAAGATTTTTTAAGGTGGCTTGCACTAAACATTCCCACTGCCAACTGGCTACAGCACTAGATTTTAAGTAATGCAGGGAATGTACTTCATGTAACATTAGACATGTTTTGGGACTTTTATGAGCATATTTTAAACAAAAATTTCAACAATGTATATTCAAAACTTTTCCAAAACAATCAGATAACAGCCTGGATAACAGTTTTTATAATTTCATAACTTTTCCAGGAAATGACTGTTGGAACCTTGTTTTTTAAATTTAAGACAATTAAAGTTAAATAGAAATAAATATCTGATCAAAGAATACATAAAAAAGCTTAAAGCGGGGTTACCTGTAGCTCACTGGGTAGAGTGTGCAGCCAATGTGCCTGAGACTTCTGCAGCGGCCCGGGTCTGAGTCCGGCCTGTGGCCCTGTGCTGTGTGTCATTCCCCCTCCTCTGTCCCACCTTTCCTGTCTCACTCACACTGTCCTGAAAATAAAGGGAAACAGCCTTTAAAAAAAATCTTTAAAAAAACAGGACAAACATTTCAGACCCAGATGCTCGACACTGCAGACATATAAATAAATGCTGTAAATAATTAGTGTGCTAATGAACTATTCTTGATGCATTATTTCTGTAGTGTAGAGAGGTTCCCCATTTCGAAGCCTTGGTGAGTGGTTTTCACAATAAGACAAAGTCACAGTGCTCATGGCCTCTTCAGTCAGACTGATGAAGGTCTGCTGTCTGAAGTACCATCTGTCTGCACCATGGCTCTGCATAATGAATGAATGAATGAATGAAAGCCCCGCCTGAGACGACACCTGATGCACAAAAGAATAAAAGTTATATTCTCCAACAAGGCTGTTAGTTGACTGACATACTGTAGCTCACCCAATTACTCGAAATCTGCTGCAAACTTTAAAAATCCTGGTTAATTGGTTAATTAATCCTGGGTTTTTAAACGTGATACTTGCATCAGATACAGCTGTTTTCAGTTTGTCTATGTAGACTCTATCTGTCCCTATCAAATAAAACATAAATAAATACAAAACATTTGATTATTATTAGTGAAAAAGTATAATTAGCTCTCATTATGAGAAATAGGAAAATAATAAATTCAGCTTCACATCTAAAAAGATGATGTTTTCTGTTTTCTTATACTGATCCTATTTAAATAAACAGAGCAATGGACAAGATGGCAAGATGGAGGTAAACTCTATGAGCTTAAAGGATGCCTACTGTTTGTAACTTTTGCAGAACAGCAGCCACTGTGGCCACAAGTATCCCAATTATGGAATAACAGTAAATGCCAAAACATAGTGTAATGTTAGCACAAGGAGGCAATCATCACTAAGTCAGCAAACTGACAACTGATGTCCATTATAATGTCATAGCAATATCTCTCTTTAGTTTGCTAGCACACGTTGCTATTATTAACCATCATAAACTATTGGTCATAGGGGGCTAAGTAAAGATGTAGCAGCAAAAAAACCCACGCTTGAATACACAAACTCCTCCTGCTCCTTCATTCCCATGTATAAGTAATACCCTTTAACAGGCTTCTGGAAATATTAAAGCTTGAGGTAGGTGCGATACACCATCATCTGTATCTGTTCAACCCGTCTATGTATAAAGAGAACCAGACACAACATCTGAGGCAGGGCCATGTTCATTCCTATTAAAGTTGCAAGTTGCTCAGTGGCACATGTAGCCCGAAAACCTCAATTTCTGGGTAAGGAAAGTGCCCAGATCTTACCCATTGCGGGGTCCATAGAGCAAGTGCACTTGAGATTTACAGTGGCTGAGTGGCTAACTTCCAGTTTAGTGTTAACCTGAATGGGGATATAATGATTTGATTGAGTGGCTCTTCTAGACTTTTGAAATAGATCAAATCCTGACAGTGAAATTAGTCATTTTGCAGGATCGCAATGCTCAAAAAATGTATCCGCTGATTTATAGATGTCTCTTTCACAATGTAAGTCTATAGGAAAAAGTCTTGCCATATTTGGCCACTATCTAAAATTGTCTTCAATGTCTGGCGTGTTCCTGGGGACCTGGTTTAACCAATTAAATTATCCGTATCTATATCTGTTCTCAGAATGGGTAGAGTTTAAACAGGAAGTTGGTGGAACCTGACTAGAAGTTATGTTAAGCCTAAAATAGATATGGGTTGATCAGAGGTTGCTATATTTATTATTTATTATAAAACTATTTTCAGACCAGCCTCAGAATTGAGCTTCAGATTATTTCTGATCACACGATTAAGAGAATTACTTAGCTACCCAAATGAGAATTTTGCTTTATCATGAGCAGTTATATAAAAACACTTTACTCGAATGATACTCATGCTCATAAAAAGATATTAGTTTAATCCAAGTTTTCTGCTCAACCTTAAACTGCGTAAGTGCTGTGTGAAAACATTTAACAGGCAACAGTAACAGTAATTAAGGGTGGAGAGGCTCAGCAAACGGTCAATTAAGAGAGGGTGCAGTTTATTCCTAACACATTAAACTTTTCATTTGTAAGAGGAAAAATGTGCTTTTTTGTCTTTCTGAAGTTACAGTCTCACTTTCAGTATAATTTGCCTGTAAAACATGGAAATGTAAAACCTCTTCTGAATGTGAAGTATTCTGAGGAAACAGCTTTCACAGAGTGGCTGTAAATTGCTAGAATGACTAAAATAATAAGTGCCACTTCCATCAGACACCATTAAACCACTTATTTCAATAAATGGAACAAGACCTGTGGACGTGTATGCTGTCACGTGGATTAACACTGTGTGACTGTTAATTAAGATTTGCCTCAGATAGCTGCTAATGCTGAGCTAACTTCCTTGAAGCACACACTGTATATCATTTTGTGCTCCCCCCTACAGCCTCACCTACTTTCCATCTCTATTCCCTCTGGGAGTCAGCAGCTGCTAAAAATAGCTCAGACTTAAAAGATGCACGTTATTTTATGCCGAGGCGAGCTTCTATTTCTTAACAAAGCCAAGTCAGTATTTTATCTTTTTCTATTCCCAGCTGGGGGCCCGGAGCACTGGTTTAATTTGAATCTAAGCCGTTCCCTGTGGAACTGATATGTGTTTGATGGTAGACACAAGAAAGACAGAGAGAGAAAGAGAGAGAGAGAATGAAGGCCTTTTGGTCATGAAGGCAGTGGTGCGAGAAGAGAAAGATGAAAGGATAAAGAGAGGGAGGAAAAAAGAGAGAATTCAGTGTGGCAGGAACAGTTCTCACTGACCCTGACCAGCTTTAATAGGCACAAAGAAACCAGTCTGTAATTGACAGAAACAGTTTTCTCAATCATGAGCCAATCAAACAGATTATGTGTCAGTCTGTGTGTGTGAGAGGGTGAGACAGAGCGAGGACGAAAGAGAGACAAGGAAGCATGGGAGAGAGAAGGACAGAGAGTTACTTATAAAGATGGAAATATTAATGCAAGTATTTAACCCTTTGAACCCTAGCCAAATCGGTTCAATTTCTCTCGGAAACATGGAAAAAAAGGTAATGGGCCTCTTAGTAAGAAATGTCCAGCAAATTTTAAGAAATTAGTAGATTTTGAAAAAAAAAAAATATTAAATTTTAAATGATTTTTACAGAGTTACTATAATTCTTAGCACTTTTTCCAAGTTCATTTTGGTTTGGTTTTGTTCTGATTGATTTTCTTTCTTTTTTTTTGTTTTGTCCTGCAAATTGCAAGAAATTAGTACATTTGAAAAATATCTTTTTTAAAGTTAGGAAAAATTTCCAGAGAACTATTTTTTTTTTTACAATATTGTAATTCTATATTTCAAATATTTTATTAAATATATTTGCAATTCTTTAGGCTATTTCCCTTTTAAGCAATTTCATTGCTGTTTGTTTTTTTTTTTTTTAATTTATTTACTTTTTGGGGCTACTTTTCATGTAACTTTTTTGTATTATCTTAATAATTCCTCATTTATGGGTCATTTCTTCTTAAGTTGCTCATTGCTTTCTCCCAAGAGATCGAGTCAATTTGTCCAAATTTCAAAGGGTTAATGTTCCTGTTAACTCACTTTAATGGAATAACAAAGTTGAGGAAAGTTAAAGAAAATCAGGACTGCATGAGGAGGAAAGGAAGGCAAACAGAAAAATAAATAAAGCTTGTGCTCAGCAATTTCCTGACAAGTTCATTAAAGAGGCCAAGGAGTGCAATTCTACTGAGAAACACAAACTGGTCTGAACTGTGAGAGCTTCGAGAGAATGAATTACTTTCTTAACTAGAATTATAGATTAAAATCCTTGAGGACTGGCTCTAAAAATATCTTCAGTGCAGACACAAAAAGCAAAGAATCTTTCTGAGGAAGAGATTCAAGTTGATTGTATAAATAATTAAGAAAAGACTGTTGAAGAATTCTTAATGTTTTAGAGATCTTTTTGGGCTAAATCTGAAAAGTGGCTCAGCAGCTTTCACAAAAAGCATCTGTGTGGATTTTTTGTCTTCATCGAGCTTCTTCTGTCTCTTTGCATGTCTGTATTTCTTGTCTTAGCTGCCACTGGATTTCCAGGAACGCATCAGTTCCCACATGGAGAAGCAGAATCGGGGTAGTGGAGCCTCTGTAGCGATGTGCCACTCAAATTACTCCGACGCCGTGCCCACAGCCATAATTGCCAAGGTACTGGAAAAGCCAGAACCAGGAAGCAGTTGCCCTGTAACGCGCTCCCCGAGCCCACAACCGCAGGATGGAGACTTTCTTACAGGAACAGGAAGCACTGATCAACTGAGCCGCCGCATTTCGTATAAATCATCCGACCTGTACTGCAGCGATACAGCCCTTTACTGCCCTGAGCGATGGCAAGATACAGAGCGCAGGCAGAGTGTCGACCTCCAAGGCACCGGCCTGCTCCAGCTTCACACCCAGAACTCCACCGACAGCAACCCAGAGGAAGAAGCCTACCACTCTGGAAGTTTCTCCCACCATGAGCCTCCATCCTCCTTCCACCACCACGATGACTTCGGCACTGGTAGCCTCCCTGCCTCCAGTTCCTACTCCAGCTTCAGCCTCGCATCAGATGAAAAGGGGGGAGTTAGTGGTGGTTGTGGCCGCACTGCCAGCAGCACCTTGTCCTCTTCCCATCAGGGTCTCTATATGGACTGGCGAGATGGTGGCAGTGGGGACTATGAGCGCAAAAGTATGTCCTCCTATGATAAAGACAGCCCCAGCTTCCCCAAGTCCCTCAGCATCCAGCACATGGTGACCCCCAGGAGCCCGCAGAAGGGCACATCACCAACGTACACAAGGACGGCTTCATGCTTCAGCGAACCATACCATTCCAGCACGCCTCGCCTGGCGTCCTCTCACAGCATGGGGTCCACAACAGGACTGGGCCAAGCTCATGGGGGAGCTCTGGACAGCCGTGGTGACGTCCAGGTCCCTGAGGACGACTTAAGCAGCCGATGGAGGCAGCTCAGCGTGGAAGACATCAACACATTTGCATCTTCCTACCGTAACATCACAGGGCGTGTCTCTCCATATAGCTTCTCTGAGCGCCACTTTGCCATGGGCCCCTCCAGTAAGGTCAAGGGGTCCCTCTACAGCAGCTTCCAAGAAGGAGATGATGTCTTCCACAGCCGCGTGCTGGACCAGTGTTTCGCTGTCGGCCCCCCTTCCCCCAGCCGCAGCCAGAAACCCATGGAGCATCGTAAGCAGGAGAAAACTTCTGTGCTGTACAGAGCCAAGGAGGACAGTCAGGACTCCGAGTGCAGTTTGTTCCTCTCAGGGAGCTCTAAAGAGAAGGAGAGCAGTGGGGGAGCGACGGCGGCAAGCAGCACCAAGAAGGACTACGTGAATCTGAGTGCAGACAGCTCGGCTGAGTCCTTACACCAAAGCTCCCTCGAAGCTTCAAGTCTTCAACACTACCCCAGCCCCAGGCCGAGTGTCCGGCCCCGCCCGAGCTCCAGCTCCGCTCTCAGTGTCGGCCCTGCACTCCCAAAGAAGACCTCTCTAAGATACCAAAAATTTGGCAGCACGGGACTGACAAGGAAGGACAGTTTGACCAAGGCACAGCTCTACGGTACGCTGCTGAACTGAGCGGGGGAGAGAGAGCTTTTCATTTTATGCATGATGACGATGATGATGATTCCTAACTTAACTGTACTGTACTGTATGTCTCAAAAGTTCCCTGCAGCAAACACATACTTGGTGTGATGGGGTATTAACATGTTGTTGTTTTATGTATCTCTTAGCCAAGGCACGTTTCATGCAGTCTGCAACACTTTTTCTATTATATGTCATGATACAGTGTAGCTACCTGAGACCAGCTCTTCACTATGTTTTTGTTTCAATTACAGTGACGATAATTAGAGCCACCGGGATAAAACCACCCGGCTACATGGATGTACTGTGCTACTTGCTCTTTTTTTTGGTGTTGAGTACTGTTAGTAAAACCAGCAAAAGACCATTAATTCCTGCTCTAAGATATATACAGTATAGATAATGGGAAAAGGCGTGTGCAATGGAGTGACTTAATTACACGTTTGTATAGTGGACCCTGCCGACTGCAAGCTGTTGAAAAGATTTATTCATTCTCTGGTTTGTCTCAAACAAAATGCATGCTGTATAATGCATATAAATAAGATGGGAAAACTCATTTCCAGCTAAATTGTTTCTCATAGTGACATTATCTATAAACGCCACTTATTAAAAAGCTGTTTTATAACCACTTCCAAATTGGCTAAACAAGAGATATTTAAAAAGTATTTTATTCAAATGCCATGTAATATTCATTGCAAGAAATTAAGGCCCAATCTCAATTCTTATTCTTACCCCTACCCCACATTTTTGAATGCCAGCTTGAACAGAGTTACAATGGGTAGTTGTTAAAATCTTCCCCTATGAAATGGGACAGCCATTCAAGACCCTGATATACCATTGCTAGCTACTGATATTGGCTTGTGTTCAGGGTTGCCAGGCATTGTGAAAATGCTGTTTTCTGCTGTGGTGATTTTTTCGTGTATGGGCTAGGCATCCTTTTGTGATTGTCAGGATGCTTGTGATTTGTTCACATTTAAAATCAGGGTACCCACAATTATGAAAGTCATGAAACTGTTTTCCAGGCCTGGAAATGGTTTGGAATTAACAGAATGTTTTTGAAAGGTTTTGAATATATATTAATTTGGCAGTTGTTGAAATATGCTCTTAAAAAAAATCAAAACATGTCTGTGCAAAATACATTCCTTGTATAAGTAATTTAAAATCAAGTGCTGCATTACGTGACTGAGCAATTGTCAGACATGTCCATAAAGCATTTGTTTAATAAGATTAAAATGTATACGAACTTGTCAAATTGCGCTGACAACCACGTGATCCACCGATCTGGTCTATTGGTGGTGAAAACATCTATTGAGGGAGTAAAGTTAGTGAGCGCCAACAGTCTGCTTATCTGCAAATGCCTGAGAGATGCCTCTTCAATAATGTACAGTGCTCCATATACAGGCCAACCTTTTTTTTAAACTACTTTAATAAAGTTATAGAAATTGGATTAAATATTATGGAAAAGTTATGAAACTGATTTGGTAAATACGTGTGGGAACCTTGTAAAATTTCATGCTATCAATCGATCAAACAAGTAATCAAATAAAAGATGTAAAAAAAAAAGTGCGTCATTACCAGGCAACTAGTCGTGCTCACATTAGCAACCCGTGCACCTACCCTGCCAGTCTGCACCGTGCATGTATTAAGAGACCTGAATACAGCGCTAGTGGCAGGACCCCGTTCACTCTTATGAAAGTTACTCAGTGGCGCATGAAGCCAAAAAAGATTTATTTCTGCAGTATGGAATTACACTTCCACATCAAGGGGCCCATAGCGTGAGCACACTAGAGATTTACAGTGGCTGAGTGGCTCACTTCTGCCTGCTTAACAGCTAATATGTCAAAATGCACTGTCATGTACAAATCAACAATAACAGAGTAACTTACCAAGACGCAGGCATACTAGCTTTGTTCTTTTTTGCTATGCTTGTCATAAAGGACCATAATATATTGAAACGCCACTTAACTAAGCTTACATAATGGCTATTATTTATTTATTTTTTAAATACTGATTAAACCTTTGAAACCTGGAGCAACATCACTTTTCTAGTGCTGCTTTCAGACGCCTTACACAAGTACTTAAACTTTTGAAGCCTGAGCAAATTTTAAAAAGTAAGTAGTAGATTTATAAAGTTAAGTAAAAACGTTAAGGGAAAAAGAATTTTATTTACATTTATAATTACATATTTAAAAATGTTACATAATTATTCAGAATAGAATATATTATTTTATATTATATATTATATATATATCTTACATATATATATTACATTACATTTTTTTATAGCACTTCTTTCACGTATTGTTTGTCTTTTTTTGTAAAACAAATTTTCAGGTTTCTTGTTCAGTTTTTACTTATTGCTTCCTAATTTTTGGGTTGTTTCTTCTTTTGTTGCTCATTGCCTTCTTCCCATGTCTTGGAAAGAAATCCAGCCAATTTGCTCAGTTTTCAAAGGGATAACAGATTTGAGGGTTTCTTTTTTTTTGCTTGTTCAGCCATCTTCCTGATGATCTCTTATAATTTGGCTGTAAGTGTGCCTCTCAAAAACCTCAGTTTGGAGGGCCACTTAGCTCTAACACTTCGCTCTACCCCTCTCTTTCCCAACAAAACAAAGGGGTATGGGCAAAGGGTGTAATGGGACTGAGTTAGATTGAGTTTCTTTCATGATGCTATATTTCTCGCTTGTTTCATAAAAATCCCTGATTTGGTTTGTTGGAAAAATAAAACTTAAAAATGTACAAATCCAATAGAAATGACTAAACAGAACTGCAAGATTTTTAACTGTAATTTTTCTTATTTTTGTATCAAAATGAGGCTGCACAGTAGTTACCCTCATATACCAGGAATCTTGTGAAATTGCCTTAATCCTGTTCAGTGGACAATGGTCTCCTTTACAACAACTGTGCACATATACTGTATTTATCTGCTGTATTGTTACTGTACGTATACACTACTGTTAAAGCGTATGTTCTTCCTGTCAGACGTTAATACACAAGGCCAGTTTCTTGGAGAAGGATTAAGTCTGTTCTTAGACTGGGGGTATATTTACGCGGCGTTAGTTAAAGACGATGAGGCTTAATCCCTGTCTGAAAAATCTGGCACACGTAGCCAAATTTCTACCCGTACACAAACTCTTAAACGCTGTTGGCACTAGTTGCGCAAACCAAAACAAAAAGTGCTGGATGTTCGCGTTTTTGGGGGAGATTAATTGGAACATTCTCCAGGCAAGCTGGCAATTCTGCAATGTATGCACAAAAAGTGTACTAAGAAGGTGGCGAGAGACGACTGATTAAAGACAAAAATGTACAGTCAGTGTGTTGTTTTTAAACCAGCATGCTCAATTAGGCTATTTTAGAGAAAACACTGTGAAAATAGAGAAAAGTGTGTATATATGCGTACATAGAAAGTGGCAAAGACGTACTGTAGTGATGGTGAATTTATACAATTAGAATAAGACCCTGCCATGTTAAATACAGAGTTGCAGAGAGGTTGCTGCCCCACAATCATGCTACCATCTGCTAGTTACTGGTGTAGATGGGGACAAAACGACAATGATCCAACATCTGTGCGCCCTTTGGCATGATAGATCTTGACAGATTTCTTCCTGCCTGCGCAGCTCTATAGATCTGAGAGGAATGGCGAAAGGGATAAGCTAAATAATGGGATTTCAGCTTTGCCTTCAGGAAGTCACGTATAGATTTTTCTGGAAGGCCATGCCTCTACCTCTCTCATTCCTACAGATCTGGGATCTGGCTCAAGGCTGTTTTTTTAAGGTTTAAAAGCTGCATTTCTTCTTTTTGACCTTGGCATGTTATGAAGGTGAAACTACACCACAAAAAGTTTCCAATCATATTCTTATTTGGTACAATGTATAGGTATCTACAGGGTTAAAAAGGTTTGGGATTAAATTTAACCCATGTACAGAGGGATTGAGAGGATATATGGTATTTTTGTTGTGGACATAATGTATAAAAAGAGATCTAGATACTACATACACAATTGTTATTACACTATGACTATTTTTTATCCAGTTTCAGTTGATATTTATCGATTGTTTTGACCCTGAATGAAGAGGCTGAAGCGGTTCTGTCCTGTTCTACCTCCAGCCCTGTTCCAGGATCAACAGGCCAGCTGTCTAAATGTCAACATATGTGTCTGTCTGATGCATGGTTATATATTTTTGCTGTATGTTTATTTACTTAATAAAGATGGGTGTTGGAAAATGTATCATGGACTCATCATATTTCATGAACTTTAAATTCTTAAAATACTAGAAATGTCTTGATCTGGAGGTGCTGGACAGTATTCTTTCAACAAAGTTGTGTATATTTTAAATGCCGATGCTATCTTGATGCATTTGTAGCAATTCCAATTGGGACTCAAGTAATAATTATGTCACAACATCCTCAACTGATTGTAGGTTTCAAAGTATACCCATATATGTGTGGACGAGGCCTTTAAAAAGTATTTCACTGATATAAAGGAGGACTTCACATAAAAAAAGGGTGTCTCTGCAGTTGACAGATGCAAATACTTTTCAAATTGGTGCTACATGACCAGGGCATACAGGGAAAAAGGGTGCTTTTGCTCAAGAGGTAGAAAACCTACAACTACCAGAATGAGCTATGCTCCCGCTGATGGCTGACGTAATGTGAAATGGTCCCTGTGAAACCATGATGGCCAGCAATCTCATCTTACAGTTAAACATTAAGCTAAAACATGTTTCTTAAAACATCTGAGGTGAGAAATATGCAATTTAGTGACTGAATCTTGGTTTATACTAAAGCAGTGTGGTGCCCTCTTCCTGTTTACTTACTTTCGCCATTATGGCGAAACAGGGCATTATAATAACAATAAACAGACGGTGCAGTAACATAACCTTGAATTATATTCGATCAGCACTGCCTCGTTTACCATTTGATCGAATTTTGGTTCAAGTTTGAGAGAAAGAGAAGGAGGGGTGGGTCTGTCTGTTGATCAGTTGTATATTTTTTGAGGCAGCGGCTTGCGGCAGGCAATAGTGGGCAATACCAAAATGTGGAAGTACAGCCTGTAGTTTGAGCAACAGTCCGAGAGCTGGCAAAACTCCCCTTAAATTAGGTGTAATCTACAGTATTTAAAGGAGTTTCGCCAGGGGGAAGGAGGGATATCTAAGCACTGGTTGTTGGTTAGATGGAGTAAAGATTACCACAGTTCATCTACACATACTACCCACATTGTTTTGACACAAATTTGGTTAAAAATCAGCAAAGTATCCCTTTAAACACCCAATATGACAGTTTATACACTAAACAGACCCATCACCACAATAGTTAAAAGTTTGGTTACTTACCCATCGAACACTGAAGAGGCAACACCGTCTCCAAAGAAGTCTTTCCTGAAAAGGCCCTCTGATGGTCACCCTGGTTTTCTCCCGATTCTGGTCTTGAACTTCATTCTCTAGTCTTTCTCACCCTTGTGAGATCCGATTGTTTCATGCTCTCTAATTTGTTTTAACATTAATTATATTCCGTATATGATTTGCTAGCCAGCAAAAATACACAGGGACTAGTACAAACAGAGTTAGCTTTTGCCATTAAACACATATGAATTATCATTTGGCTTCACAAATTGCTTACTGGTCCTTTAAAACAATAACAATGTCAGTTGAACTATAATTAACTACAGTATAAACAACCGCAGGGGCTAGAAAAAGTACTGAGCCATTAGAATTTCCCTTGGCACCAAACAGTGAAATGTATTTTAAGGACTGTTCTGCTAGATACTGAATAAAGATCACAAGCATCTGTCTGCACTTCACTGCTCTGCTGTTGACTGGCAGGATTTTGAAAGAACCTGGCAATGTTTTGACAGATGTCTGCGTATTTTCTTTAGTTCTCTGGTTGTTTCTCTGTGATGCTTTAAGCTGTCAGTGTGAAAATAAAATGTCATATCAGAGCAGGGAGAACAAAAAGAGGAAAATGATGTGTATGCAGAATGTGAATTGAAAAACACTACTGATTAGAAAATGCCCAGAGAGATTTTTTTTTCTTTGTTTTGACAAAAACCTCAAGAACATGATGATAAAGTCCCTCGCTGTTTTTGAGTGGAAAGCTGACTATAAAGGCGTTAAGGTCGTGTTTATGTGCGTGCGCACCTTCTGCCTTGCCACTGCCTAACATTTAAGATAAAAGTCCTTACAAAATTTCACTCTTTGAACTGTAAAGAAATAAGTGTATTTTTCCTTGTTTTCAGGATGTTAAAACAACATAAGATGGGCCAATATAAAAAAAAAAACATGTTTACATTGAGATTTACACAATAGAGGCTGCTGTTTCAGTGCCAAAGCAAGTTCATATGAATAAAAATTTAGATGTGGGTGGTTTTTAAAATAACATTAAAGTATCGCAAAATACACAGTGTAGAATAATGTTTTTCAGAGGCGTCAGTTGATAATAGATTTGCTGACTTCCATCATTTTTGTTGCCAAGTTCTAATCATCTTATGCTAAGAGATGATAAGAGATACAGTCTTGAAGATGGATATGCACGATGCTTACAGTTTCATATCATCTTTGGCCCTTTTTTATTGTGTTCGTGTTCATTCACTGTACTTAGTGCCAGACCTTGATCTCGCCGGCCCAGTCGCAGGTGGCCGCAGTTGCAGGAATAACAGGATGCTGAGAAACACACAGGCAGGGCTGGCTGTGGGCACGGAGAGTGTGCAGCATACGAGCGTTGTGGTAATCGTAGAAGTGAGCAGAGCCGGTGGAGCTCCCCGAGGCCAGGATAGTACCATCCAGAGAAAACTCACACTGCACTGCGTAACCCTCCACCTAGAACAAGAATATATGTGTTAGTTACGATGCATTAACCTTCCACCAAGAGCCATTTTAACGTCAGTATAATAAATAGATTGTGATACAAGAGATTACAGACTTGAGCAGCCATGCATGTGTTCTTTAACATCCCTGGCTGTATGCGAGCTGATAGTTGAATTTAATTCACTGAATTTAAAGACACTGAACAGTATGAAAGCCCATTTCTATCTGTGTGATGAAAAGAAAAAAAAAATCCTGTTAGAGCTAAAATATATGGCATGGACGCAGCACGTCACATAGGCGGAGCAGAGGTTTTAACCTGCTAAACAGACTCCGTCTTTGCAGCCCGGCTGCTGCCACCTTCACTGTGTGTGTATTGAGTTTTACCAAGTGAAAACGCAGTTGGTTATGAAGGATTTGAAAGCAAAGGCTATAACTTATTAACCGGCTCTGAATTAAATAACTGGATCATTTTAACAACAGGGTGCATTGATTTGATTGATTTATTTCAATGTGAAATGTATAAACACCCACAAGGCTGCTTTGCATTGCTTCTGGTACACTGAAGTATTATTCGAATCATTTTAAACAGATTGTAGAGATTGTTTTTTTTACAGAGTTCTATATATTGTATGTCTGTGTGCTGCTTGCAGAGAAGAAAAAAACAGAACATCCGTGTAAAAACAGAGAAGAGCAGTGCGATGGCCGCGCGGGCAAGCGCGTCTTCTGTGTTCAGCAGCTATAGTTGATTATAATGGACTCGTTTTGCTGCAGACATGCTGCGGCAGACGTGCCGCGCCATGAACGTGTCACATGTATTTCAGGCATTATAATGAGAAACTATCTAAAAATAATAACTTAATAAAGTTTCTGATTATTCTGAGATATTAGGTCAGTTTTTTAAAAAGGTTCTGATTACAGTGGATTAAAGATTCTTTTTTTTTTTTATCACAATGGTGAAAGGGTCTTTGATTATTTTATCTATGAACTGTTTCTCGATTCAATTTTCAGGTAATATACACCAAATCCATATATCTTAATAGCATGAGAGAAAATTACATAGTTAAAGTACAACTGACAAGTTAAATTCTCAACAGTCTGTCCCACTGTTGAACAATATTTATATAGAAATAAATACAAGGGGCGCCCAATAACTGAGTTGGCAGGGCCGGTTCGATTCTGATTTGGCCCTTTGCTGCATGTCATCCTCTCTCTATCCCCCTTTCATGCTTAAAGCTGTACTATCTAATAGATGCTAAAAGCCCCAAAAAAATGTTTAAAAAAACAAACAAGAAATTTAAAAAATCTCCTTTACTGCACGGAAAGACCAATACTGTTATTATATAAGTGGATCCACATGCCTGTTGCTTGCAGCCAACACTGACTACCATGGAAAAGTGGGATGACACAAAATGTAACTCAGATTAATGGATTTCTTCAAGTCTATAAAATTATCTACTCAAAATAATGTGTGGTGTACGGGAGCTGAGAACAGCCAAGCTTGCAATTTTTTTTAATGATGTTATGTCAAGAGCTAGCATTTTATGATCAAGTATTTAAAGTATTTCATGATCTTGAAATCCCAAAGCTTGTTTTCTCCTGATATTATTATTATTATTATTAGTAGTAGTAGTAGTAGTAGTAGTAGTAATAGTAGTAGTAGTAGTAGTAGTAGTATTAGTATTATCCTGATAACTATTTAATCAGTGCAGACACTTGAGTAAACAAAAAGGCAGATTTCTTGAGATAACAAGGTAAATTATCACAAGAAAACAACTGACAACTTTTTCTGGAGATCACAGGATAATTATGGAGAACTCTCAAATGGCCGTCTGGTCTGTTTGATCACACCCGATTTAAGCCTTTTAAACTCACTGTCATGACTGTCGGGGAGGAACCTGCCGATGTAAGACCTTGATTAAAGAACAGTCTGATACGTTGGTCAATAAGGGACATTTACAGCCTAAATAAGTTGCTACAGTCGTCAAGTTGCCATGCATGCTGGCATGGCACTCCTGGTCTGTGATAAACATTATAAGTAATAAGAGCGATTGCTTTCTCATAATAATGAGCTGATATCTCATTATCTCAGATACAAAAGCTAGTTTTCTTGAGATGAGGAAATGATTACCTTGTGATCTTGAGATAAAGGAATTTTTAAAATAATTGCAAGCACGGCCGTTCTAGGCCCCTGTAGTAGTCTGTACTGTTTGTGTGTAAAACAGGGAATTTCATAGAAAACTGTACGGTCGTTTGGTAAATAATCATTTAATCTGTCCAAATCAGAATGCTCTTATCTCATACATTACATTACATTACAGTAGAAAGTCATTTGAAATGATCTCTTCAGGATAAGAATGGATGGGAGGAATATTTACAGCAACCAATAACTTTCACTCTACATATGAGGCATCAGTACTGACAATATACTTAAAAAAATATGAACCTATTCCTTATTTGTATGTATTTTTTGATTAACAAAGGCTGCAATAAAGAATTTATAATCACAATAAAGGTTGTGTGATACACTAATTGGTTGCTAACACATGTTCTCTGTTCGAGGTGTTTGCTTCAAAGTAGTATATAATAAAAAAAAAAACATGACAAAGCTTCAGAGATTAAATGTCTGTGTTCTCTGGAGGTTTTGTTGATTTGAAATGTTGTTGTGTTTTGCACCTCAGGGTCTTCATCTATGAGGGAAAAAAAACAGGACTGGAATGTGAGATACCAATTTGTTTCCTGTCCATCTCTGGATTTTTTCTTGAATCAACAAACAGACGCCACAGCAGCAGCTCAACATGCTCTCAGTAATATTTGCCAGCCATAATCTGCTCTGTTTGCTGCCCTCAGTGGAAAAATTGTATTCTACTTAGTGTGTTTGTTTTGGGGGAGGGCTGTGTGGAGGAAGCAGGGTATGGATCTATGGTGCATGTCAACCATGTGTCGTGTAGGTTATGATGATTGTCTATGTGTGTGTGCATAGGTTTATTCTAATGCCTTTTTGCTCAGTGAGCATGTGGGATGTTGCTGAAGTTGTTTGTGTGCATTCTGCATTGATCACGCCTGTGTAACCCCCAACCCACCCCAACCTTTCACCCTGAGGTCACAGTCGTTACTGACCTTGTGTCCTTCGTATCGCCGCCTCTTGTTCATTCTATAGGGCTGCTGGGAGGAAAATACTGCTATGTAGTCGCCATTAGTCTGTGCAACAAAGGACTCCTCCAGTGGGTGGAGAGCCAGGCTGGGGCACGTGTACCGCTCCTGGTGGCCAAATGAGAGGAGGGAGAATATCCAGAGGGGAAATTAATTCAGCATTTGACATTTTCTTGTTCTGAGGCTAACCATGAAGTCAGCTACATGCCAAGTAGACCATTATTTTGAAAAACACATGTCCAGATGTGCAGAAGGTGGACCAAGTAACAGAAATACTTTATAATATATAGCAATGTCTATTATGGTAATTTCCGAGGCCACAGTTTGGTTTATATTCTACGATTTTGTACACCTGTTAATTTTTCCACCCTACATATTAAGAGTCTAACAAATTTACAAGTCTCCGGGACTTCCTGCACTGCACAATAAATGTTCAATTTAACTGCAGAAACACTGATTCAAGGACACACTCAGCACAAAGGTTATTAAAAACTACATTTTAGAATAGGTGGCATTCAATTGGGCGCACG
The DNA here is from genome assembly GCF_026936395.1 of Plectropomus leopardus. Taxonomy (NCBI): domain Eukaryota; kingdom Metazoa; phylum Chordata; class Actinopteri; order Perciformes; family Serranidae; genus Plectropomus; species Plectropomus leopardus. The sequence goes on along the minus strand of NC_142189.1, from coordinate 15,412,089 downwards.
GTTCCTTCAGCACTGTCGAAATACGCCAGTTCCACATCCCTCATTACCAACTTGTTTCACATCACAGAGTTCACACATTTTCAGAAATGTACTTTAATAAGAAATGTGATTTGCTTGTTGAAATTCAAACTGCCTTTGAGCCTTTTAGCTGATAATTTCAACATCATGTGCAAATCAGAGATACATCTATTCAGGGGCTATTTTTCCTCATTCACACAAAGGTTTTCTAACCTGGTAGATTTGGTTGGAGACCTTGGCTGTGGTCTGGTAGTCCCAGGCGATGAGGGTGCGGTCTGCAGAGTCTCTGCTCACACAGTCAGAGCTTGTTATAAAGTCCACACCACCTCTCAGAAACAGGATGTCCAAGGTCTGCTGGATCCCTGCTTTGTAAACCTTCACCACCTGGAAACACACATGGACCCACACCCACACATGAACAAATTAACATCAAGCCCTTCAAAATTCACAGTAAAAACATAGAAATTTTTTTTCCATTTACAAAATAGTGGGAAGTGGTTGTGAAAAATCATGTGTAGTTATTAGTAACCCGTGTCGTCCCTTTAAAACAATTTAATTAAGTAAGAATTAGTGTTGAGGCTATGCATGATGCTTTTACAGCACAGTATTCTTATAGTGACTCAGCTCAGAAGGGTTATCTACAGAAGGGGGGCGGGGTCATTCCCATGTGACTGACAGGTGCAACAGCACTATCATGATAAACAGAGACAGAAAGATGTGCAGCTGTACAATAAAATGAGTCAAAGTTGTGGTAAAGATGTGGTGATTTGACAAAATTGAAAAGCCTTGCAGAATTCATGGGGATTGCCTGGTCTTGCGTGAACTGTTGCGATTACAACAGACAAACATTCTACATCTACGGGCAATTTAGAGTCCCCAGAGAATGGCCCCAGCTCAGCTAGCCGGCAGATATGGACCCGAAAACCTCTGGCTATGAAGCAAAAATGCTCAGGACCGCACCACCTTTGTTCGCGTTGGTCATCCATTAATTAATGATTTATTTTTACTTACAATGTGAGTGCTTTGGATGCTGTTCAGACTGCTAAACTAAACCATGGACTTCTTCATTAAGTACGATGGGCAGTCACTGTTTTTTTTCCCCCAAAGTGTAAGAGTATAAATGCTGTGATACTGCAGGAGGTGGAGTTCAGCTCTGACACAATTTAACCCCTGGGTTAAAGAACTTTCTTTACCAGACCAGTTTTATCAAATAAGATTTTCACAGGGTGGATTTTCAAATAAGGTCTCATTCCAGAGCTACCGAGCGGACCACTAGCAGCTACAGTCTACATGAGACAATTTAACCTTTGACCTCCAATTGCAACTTTCACCGCCCTCTTTCTGCTTTGTAACTTCCACCAAACTTTTAACACTTGCTCACATCAACAAGTTTTAACATAACATGGTAGAGCAATCTCATGCATCCAGTTCAACCTAATGAGTCTGTTTTAGAGAGACGTCAGACTAATGGTTTAAAGTTGTGCCAGTGGGTCTTGGCTCTTTTGTCTGATGGGGTTATTTCACCCCAAAGCAAGACGAACACAGCCAAGAGCTCAGACTGACAGGCAGCCAGAACGCTACAGCATTAACAATCTATTTGCAAAGGACTGCTCTACGCTCACTCTGCAACTTACATTGACACCTAGTGGCAGAAGCAATCCCTGCTGTATGAAATCTAAAACCCTGCAGGGAACCTGTCAGTTAATCAAGGAGGGGGGGGGGGGGGTTACATTCAGATTTGGAGAAGGTGAATAGGATTATCACATAAAACAGTCCATTAAGCTTAATAGCAATACGAGGTTGTAGCTTCACAAGAACAATCCATGAGTCCCAAGTGAAATTAGAATTTGCTTTGAACAATTAGTGCGATAACCTGCAGCGTTACTTCTGTGCATGCAGCACGATTATCCTCTTAGTGACATAAAGCATGGGTTATTGTTTGTACTAGTGTGTAAATGTGAGTGTGTGAGGATGGTGTGTTCAGAGCATACCTGCTTTTGATTTATAAGATCAAACAACAGTCTGTGAACCAGAGTCAATAAAAATGGCACATCTACTGTAGTGTGGTTAATGAGTTTGACCTTGCAGCTGCGAGAGTCCCAGGCCTTGACCACAGAGCTGTAGCCTCCGCACAGGAATACCTCTGGGTTGCTGGGATGCAAGACCGCACACATCACTTTGAACTGGTTGTCCAATTTCACTACCTGCTGCCCTACAGACCAGAAGAAATGAGAGAGAGAAAAAAAAAGAACAAGATCAATCACCTTTATAAGAACAATTGACCTCTTGAATTACACATTACAAAACTATGATGAAAACAAGATACTGTTTCACATATTTTGTGCATAAAGCTAAGATTCCTCTGAGAGCAGCTATTCACAACATCTCACATTCATAAACTGAATGCCATTACCTTCAATCTTGGTATGGCATAAAATACATTTATTTTTCCAACAATTTGTCTTATCTTTTTAAATAAATATTTTTACATAACTTCCAACGAGGAGGCATAATACACTGTATCAAGATCCAGTACGATGGATATTATCAGTAACATTTATTGAATCAATGTGCACATAAATTTTAGTCCAAGATACATTTAAGCTTTCCCTGACATGCATTACAATCAAAGGAAAAGGTTCCTTTTCTTTTCAGCAGGGTTCCCATAGTGTCATGTTTAAATCTGATGCTCATTATTCACACATCAGTGTCAAACCAATACTACTTAAATCCACAATATATTCTCCTTATATTGTACAAAATAAAAGTACCCCAAATTCTGCGGTGTCGTGATACAATGTTATTAATGATTAGGGTGACAATTAAAAAATGAAATATTGATACCTAGGATGCACAATCCGATATCATGCTTAATATGATGTTAATTCCACTACAGAAGAGACATGATGATCACTAAAATTAGGAGCGGGGGCAAAGTGGATATATTGATATCGGTATCAGTATATCAGTATCAGCCATTGACCAAATGAGTTGTTATATATCGGCATATCGGCAAAAATATCCTGCATCCCTATTGATATCATGTTAAAAATATGCATATGATGGTAGTGTGTAAATAATCCAGCAGAACCTCTTGTATAATTTCCTTTCTTTCAGTTCTCACTATGTCTCATTCCCAAAAAGCCATCTGGTTGCCTTCACATTACCCATTGAGCATAAATCTTTTAATACAATTTTATACAGTTATGGTTAAAGACTCTCTCCAACTCCCTACCCTCATATTCTGAGTGCAAAGTCATTTCCCAAAAAAAGAAAAAAGCAAAAACATTAAAAAAAAAAAAGAAAATTAAAGATTCTTTTGACTGATAGCATTATTATTATTATTATTATTATTATTATTACTATTATTCAAAATGTTCTATTAGATATTGCGATAACACTGTTATAAAATATATTTCTTATAGATCCACAAAGCAATACTATGTTGACATTTTGACCATTTAAAGCCTAAACACTTCACTTGTGTTACTACTTTCATTTGTGATGCACCTAGTAAAGAAACAATGATGCTTCTGGTTCAACATCCTGATGGTGTGTATATGTGAGTGCATGCAGTCCTTGCACTGCAGTATTTTGCCCACTCAGCTCCAAAAAACTCGTTTCCAGCTCAACTCTGACCCCTGGCTGGTTTCTGTCCTCTCTGGGCCCCGACATTTCCCTGAGTTGTTTTGGCTGCCAAGGCAATCACCTTATTACTGTTTAATCTCTGCCACAAGGAGTATCACTCCTGCTGCTGCTACACACATCTGTCTGAACAAACCATAATAATCTGCATAAAGTAGTTTTTAAGTGTGGCTAAGCTTCTTTGATGTGTTCAAAATACAGTGCAGAAAGAAGAAAGTACAATCTGTGTGTGTTCTTTACATTCAAACAGAATAGAAAGGTTCAGATTATTAAGATAATGAATTAAGACAAACTGTTGCAGTTTGTGCCACATGAAAAGCTCAATTAAACATTTTGTCTTCCTCAGCTGTCACGACTTTACTACATAAAATCCAACTACAATTCCTCTGAAACGCTAATTCTGCTGAAACTTCTCTTTGGTTTATTAATTGAGTGCACTGTGAGGATCCAATCCTCCTTTGCAAAGTGCCCATTAGATTCCTGTGCAGTAAATATTGTGTGTAATGAAACTGTGCCGCCGCCTTTGCTTATAAACAGTGATTTGAAAACAAGCTCGATGATAAAAAATACAGTAAATCATGCTGTAAGTCACTGCCAAAGATAGCGCTCCCTACTTAGTGAACCTTCTGAAATTCATGATGTTAAAGTAAAAGGATGAGAAGCTTTCTGTGATCATTCCAGGTCAGAGGAAGGGCGTGAGCTTGTTTACAGGCTACATCCATCAGTTTTTGATCACATGTCATTGTACCACTAAAAAAAGCTTCACATACGTAGACCGTGGACAGTTTCTTGCGTTAAATGAAGCTATTTTCATCACTTTTGTGTGCGGGCTGCAGCACATTTTCCAAACAACTGCACAGTTTACACCATACAAATCAGTCTGATTTAAACATAGCTCAAGACAAAAAGATAATCTAAACTAACAAAGACGAAGAGAAACCAGAATATAAAACACTGTTTTGGCTAGAGGCAGCTTTATCTAAAATCAATTAAAAAATGTCATACTTAAGAACAAAACAAAAACACTGAGGGGCTTAAATATAATTAAGCCTGACAGGGTGCGACCAAAAATTACTTTCCTGGGAAAACGATGAAGAAGGCAACACAAGGAGCCAAGCCAGACTATGAGCCAGCAGCTCTGTCAAAGGCTATGCAAAGTAGAGCACCTCAGGGTTCAACGGCTGCTCATTAATTCATCGAACAAACAACAAAGACCCCATCCAAAACAGTCTTAGCCCACAACAAAAACACACTTCATTACACTCTTGTTCCACGATGTTCCTACCAAGTCTTTTCAGAAAGGGGGGGGATGAGCTAATAAACTGCAGCAAAAATGGACCTTCTTTCACTTAATGGCAGACTAGCACGCTCCCAAATTTGATTGCATTGATCCAAAGTTTCAACTGGCAATTTCGTCGGGCTCACACTCCCTACTTAATTGGCTTACTCGTAGCGACAGAGCAGATCTGTCATCAAGATTTAAAACCCGTGTTTGGCATGACGATGAGAAATCAACATTCTCCTCATAATAAACAGGGCCTCGTCATGTTTTAATTAAACAAGATTAATTGGCTTGCTTGAGAATGGAGATAAGGGAAGTCTGCAGCGATCTGTCCCTCCACTCATGCTAGTTTACTTTGTAGTCTTGAAAGAACTGTGATCATGCTGTAGAGCTGACACACACAGTGGATGACTACAGTGCAGAGGACATTAGGGATGACTGGGATGAGCCCCTTAGAGCAGAGCGAAGCTGGGATGAAATGGATATTCTGCCTCATTATCGGATCCACCAAAGCAGGGTGCTGTCACTTAATAAGCAAAGGTTAGAAATACATTATTTGGTTTTGACAAGCCATGTCTAAAATAATATTTTAGAAATAAGCGTAATAAGCCATATTTGTACCTAGTTTGAAACACAGACACACGCCAACAAATCTCCAGCTATATTTAGGAGGTGATTATCTATTGTAATGTGGCAACTTAACCTTGATGCTTACATGTTTGTTTTTTTTAGTTTTAATTACTTTTTAATGACTGTTATTGTTGTTGTCATATATGGATTCTGTTATTAATTTGGTATCACTTTTATGTTGTCATTTCAATTTCTGTGTCTGTTATGTTTGTGTTTCTTGTAATACAATGAAATGTTAACCTTTTTTTTTTTGGTAGAGGCTTCAAATAAGTCCTCCTTTTTTGCCTTTTCCTGCACCGTATACTGTTTTTTGTTTTGTTTTGGGGTTTTTTTGTAATTTCGTTTATTTTAAATTGTGGAAAAATAAAAACAACTGAATAGACTGATAATTAAGGCTTAAATCTATTTCAGTGATCAAGTGTTCAATTCACATCCTCACATTAATAACCCAGCATAAGAAGAGAGTACGTCTGCATACTTGGATTTTTGTGGAAGCACAAGTGGGCAGTTATCACTCTTGTTTCCCATCTGATGACACAAGTGTTGCAAATTATACTTAATACATATACATTCATTACAAGGGTAGGAGGCATAATTGCTGGAGAAGAAAGGGAGCTGGGACCCTCAAAAAGTAAAAATAGTTCAAGTATGAAACAACTTCGAAGAAAAACACCAAATGCACAGATGCTTGATGTTAGGTGCTTTTAAATCCTGTCATCACAGTAGCGATTTTAGTATAAATTAAAAATGTCTCTACTTTTATTACATGTTCACTAAAGTCACCACAGAATGAAGATGAAGTGAAACCTGTGTCAGCGTCAGCACAACATGAAGCTTTCAAAGTAGGTCAAAATGCACATATGCTTGCCGGTGGCATTTGAAGTAAATGCTTCTGTGTGTGCTGCTGCTGTATGTGTTGTCTCCTGGGGAGCAGTGCTTAAAGGTTTGTGCGTTTATACTCCCACATTGCACCATTTACCTCACTGCAAGTTTCGCCACAGGGTGGGGGATTGGGGGGGTGGGGAGTGATATCTGGGCACTGGTTAGATGGATGGAAGTTTACCACCATTCATCTACACGTACTACCCACACTGTTGTGATTCAAAGCTGGTTGAAAATAAGCAAAGTATCCCTCGAAGTGGAAAGTGAAAGTTTTTGAGACAAAAAAATCCCAGAATACTGATGTTTTCCTGTTAAAAATGTAAATGTTATAGAGAATATAGCTTGGACCCACTGTCACAAGTATATATTTGTACAAATAATACCTTCAGAAAATCCTATTCAATGTCTAAATATTGAGCTAGAGGCCTGGGGTGTACATGATAGCAACTTATTCCAATTTAGTACAATTGCTGATTTATTTCTTATAGTTGTGCAAAAGGATGTGGTTCTGTTTTGAAAAAGAACGAGCACCCTGTCACACATGGATTGCATGGTTGTCTCAGATACATACTAACATGTTTTAAAACAAACTACTTTCTGTGGGATGACCACCCCAATGTGACTCATTATTTTGCCCTGGTACTGCTGACACATGTAGCTTGTAGCTCATTCTTTAAAAAGTAATGCACTACAATGACATGAAACTTCTTCTTACAGCTAAAATATTGCTGAAAGCCTTTCGCAACACTCATCAAAATATGATTCTGCAAAGCCAAAGGGAGGTGGAAGGGCCACACACAAGCCCTCTCCAGTACTGGCACTATCTCTGTGTATTATTGTTTTTTTGGAAAGCAGGGACAATCTCCTTTCTGCCAGCGCCTGAAGGGATCTGGACAGAAGACTCAAGTTCTGCATACACACGCACCAACTGACACTTCAACCTGTGGCAGCCTATGGGTATATGGGCATATTTTCCTATGCCAGCCTCTGACAATCAGCTTTTCCAAGGACAGCCGTGAAAGCGCTGGACAACAGCTGCCACTTCACACTAATGCCCTCCAGATGAAATTCATTTATTCCACTCCCCAACTCCTGCTCTGTTTCTGTTTTTCTGAATTTATTCTGCATCTCTTGATTTCTTTCTCCCCCATTCTTCCTCTCCTCTCCATCTCTCTTTCTGCATTACGCCTCTTAACCTGCTCTCCCTCTCTACATCCTCCTCTTTTGCTACTCAGCTGTGACAGCCTGCCTGTGGCCCACTGGGAGTGGATATAAGATTCTACAAATTAAATTGGACACAGGAACAACTGCAAAGACGGTCGAGCAAAATGGGCCCACACACCATGCTGAATGCAGAAGCTCCTTTATAATTCCATTTTTCTATAAACATACAAATTGGTGCAGGATTTGTTTAGGTATGCTGTGGTAAAATACGGGGTCAGGAGTCCTGTAAGACTCCCACAGATCATTAAAGAGCCTGCAGACATCTCCAAAGAGCGCTCAATTGAAGAGAATAGGCCCAGCTGCCTTCCTTGTTAGAGCTGAGAGGCTCTGCATTACTGTGAAGAGCATAAAGATCAAATTTGCCCTGATTACAGTCTGATGCAGCAAAAACTAAGCTCCCTCAGTGTTCTATCACTCTTGGTAGATCTCGAGTGAACACATATGCTGCATGAATGTTGGGAGTCTCATTCATTTTTCAAACAGCACTGTCATAATGATGCCAACACCTTGGCGTAGCCTTGTTGTGAGTGTGTGTAACCCTCTGGAGCCATAGCTTACCATGTTATGATGCGATTTACACTTATGTCAGTCTGTGTTTAAATTATTATGAGGCAGTTTGGCCACTGTGCTCTTTTCACCGCTCGAATGTGTGTTTTAAGTATCAGTGCAGAGGACTTGGCTATAACACAATAAATCACACTACAATTGTGCAAAAACTGGGCAGGAATCCCCAACTCCCATATTAATATGCAACTAAATTAAATTTTCTTCATCTCGTGCTGCCATAGGAATGCTTATTGCTGTGCAGTGCCAACACACATCTGATCTGCAGACCCTCACCCTCAAAAATAATCAATTTTATTCAATTTTCATACAAATAAATAATAATATTAGTAAGAAAACAAATTAAAAATCACCAAAATAGAGAGATTTGGTGCACGTTTGATGTGTGAGGGCTCTTTGAATGTCTGACTTCAAAGCTTGACCACACTAAGACATTCTACAATGCTGTGCAAGGCACTAGTGCCCCCCAAAGTATAAGACCAAAATATTGGTCTATTTATGGTTGTGGTTTGTGACGTTCCGGTGTAAGGTCATGGTGGCTGCTCCTGTGGTGATGTATCCATTATTGATCCCCTTCCTGGAGCTGCCTGTGTGTGTAATGGCCTAGCCAGGCTATTATCCGTAGGCTTTATTGGCGGTATTGACAGACATGCTGAGAGGGGAAGTGCAAACGGCAGCAAGTCATCACAGCAATGTGTTGACCCTAGAGATGTAGATGCCACAGGGGTTTTAAAACAATGTCTATTGTATGTTGACTCATTCTGTTTGGCCTCTTTGAGGTCTTTTTTTGCATATATGAACAATGAAACATATTAAAAGTTGTTTAATGGACAAAATGGACAAATAGAAGGACTGAGAGCATTCTTTGTCAATCTTCAGTCTGCTTAATTCAAGCAGAAATAGTTTTGCTATCAAGTACTGGCTCACTAACTTTTTCTTTAGCTGTGTAGAAATTCATGAATTGTTTCAGATGAGCAAAAGTGCTGAAAAAGCAGCCTCCCTGACGCAGATTGCCTGTATGATTGGTTCTCATCTTTTCTGCCACGCTTGTTAAATGAGCGTTTGGACGGAAAGCAGAGCATTTCCAAAGCAAACCACGTTATTGATCAGTTGTAAAAGTCACCTTGAACATTTTTATGATCACAAAAAAAAGGGCCAGCTAACACAGAGACGGCGGATTTAGTTCAAAGTGGTCGACAAAAAGGATGTCAGAAATTTCCAGAAAGTAATAATGTTCACTTTGTTTTCCTGTTTGGGATACAAAGAGAGAGATTGACAGAGAGAGAGAGCTGTGTCCCATTTTAGGGGCTATTTCCTTTAAAGTGGTTGTGTAGCCTACATAAAATCTCATTTAGAGAATCGATCTCCTCCCTAAATGTGACTAGAGTGTCACTGCAGGTTTTCAGGTCTTTATAGCGAACAATACAATGGGAGTCACTGCAAGGTGTGAAATGAAATGGAAATAATTATATGTACTTATTTTTTAATTATACATCATAATAAAATAACTAAGACAAGAATACTTTGGTTAAATCATTTACATAGTACATTATAACGTGATGGAAGGTTTATTTATGATATTCTTGCAAACTCTGTTAACTTGGATTTAAAGTGGCTTGACCCCAGCCAAGACCTGTAATTTTTGGAGGGAAAAATTAGTTGTTTCACTTAAATTTAGGTAAAAGAAGGCAGCACTTATTGGATGTACTTTGGGGAAATCTTTGAATTGAGACTGTTGATCGGTTATTATGTACTATATTTACTGCCGAGGTCCAAACTAGAAGTGTGACTTTTAAAAATTTAAAATTCAAATGTTAAGAAAAACACTAAACGTTTAGAAAAACTGCTAAACCTTTAACCATTAATTTAAAAAAATTCACGTCAAAAAGTGCGCATGTCTCTGCTCAAAGCACACTGGGAAATAGCTTAAATTACACTAGCTGACAGCAGCAGCTCAGCAGCCGAAACACCTGTGTGGACAGGATTTTTTTTTTTTTAAAAAAAAGGCGAGCCACAACAGTCATCTGACGCATCCGACTGCTAAATCAAATTTCTCAAAGTCTGACTAACACAACCAAATAATTTGATTGGAAGTCGAGTTATTCCCTCATGTGCACACCTCAGTCAGACTTAAATTGGACTAAGCATTCTGTCTTAGTCGCCACACCGGCCTCCCTCTGTGGTTAAGGATAATGACTGTTTGTTAGGGGGAGAAGTAAAAAAGAATTGGTCTATCAGTGTAAGTGTACATGATATTTGAATATTTGCTCATCTGTACCTTACATAACAGCTGATGAAGACAGTGGTAGACCAAAAATGACAGTTTTCTCAATGGGGTCTGGTGTTTTTGATAAAATGGCTTCAAATCTCCATCTGTAGGGGCTGTCTAACAGCAAGTTGAAGCTGTAAAAATATTCTAAATATAGCATAAAAGTAAACAGATATTAAGTTTATTAGGTGGCTATTTAATCTATTAAGGCAGAGTTTGCTCAGTGCTGTTTGTACATGACACAGGAGCTTTCTACCCTGAAGTTATTGTAATTGTGATTCGGTCTAAAAATAAAAAAAACAGAAAGATCATAATCAATCACTGACATATTTCATATCAAAGGATATGATACTATTTCAAATAGTTGAAAAGCCTGGCTTTTTTAGATTACTTTTCGCTAAAAAGGGGGTACAGTAAAAAGTTGTGTGTCATACCTGTGATGCAATAAAAATATATTTTTTTAACAAAATGTTAGGTAAACTGATTCCAGTATGTGCCATTTTAAAATATGTAAGCAAATTTTGATGCATATCAGGATAATATCGCAAATACCAATTATTTTAATGTTAATAATAGTGACATGTTATAATCTTATCGTCCCATGCCTAGTCTCTAGTTATTGTTTGGGGAAAAAATTGAATTGCCCCTCCCACAGAAACCAGTGAGAGTGGGGGATTTGTCAGACTGAAGATGGAAAATGAGTTGACAATTCTCTCTGATAGCAGGCGGTATTTGCTCAAGAAATGTGGATTTCAAAGTCTGTCCCCAAAATGTGTCACGACTACAGAGAGAGGGAGAGAGAAACAGCTTTGCAATTTATACAATGAGTTTAGAACAGGTTTTGGGGCCCTGAGGCAATTCAAAGTCACTCCACACATAAATTACTAACTACTAACTTTAACTCTGAATTAGACAAAACACACTAAATTTGCAAGGAGCAAAATCGCAGATGAGTTTTCTTTTCCCACAACACAAGCAATATGCTTGGAGAAAAATGTTTGTTAAAAAGCAGATAAAACAGAATTTCTATTGAGTAAATATAATGCAGTTTAACTGTAACTTCCTCATATATATATTTTAGGAGTATAAAGAAGTATAAAAGAATATAAAGGTACACCACAGTCTTTCTAGTGGTAGTGTATCAGGCCTGTAGACATTAACACATTGTATCGAATGACGACTTGTGGAGGACTTCACAGCGGTTTGTTATGCGACACTGTTTTCATCAGTCCTACAGAAGGAAGTGTTGCTTCTCACCTGTCTCTACGTCTGTGATCACAGCCGTGTTGTCAAAGGAGCCGGTGAGGAGGTGTTGCCCGCAGGGGGTCCAACAGGCGTCACGCACAGCTCCCGAATGGCAGGTGTAAACCCTCAGGCATCGCCCGCTCTCTGCTCCATCCCACACCTGCCACACATGGGCACATCGCATCAAGCCAAAATTGCAAACACACCTAGACTGCAGCAACAAAGTTATATTTTCCTGACTGCGCACAAGCTCAAACCGTACTGGAAGACAGCTCTTGTAGCTCTACCGCATGAAATACAGAGAATGTGCTGCCAAACAACTTGAGTTGACAGGAACTAATTAATGAGTTTAAAGGGACAGTTCACTCCAAAATCAAAATGACATATTTTTCATCTTACCTGGAGTGCTATTTATCAGTTCAGACTGTTTTGGTTAGTTGCTGATTGTTTGAGACATCGGTCGTATAGTTGTCTGCCTTTTCCCCAATATAATTAAACTACAGTAGATGGCACTCGGCATGAGGTGCTCAAAGCGCCAAAAAAACGTTAGAAAAACTCAACAGCAATGTCTCTTTTCAGAAATTATGACCCGGCTACTCAAGAGTCCACAGACTCTTAATCCACAGACTTTATAAGCAGACATCTCTACGGCCAATATCTCTAACTCTCAGCAACTCACACCAAAACAGTTTAGAATGATAAAAAGCACTACAAGTGCAAACATGTATTTTTGATTTGGAGGTTGAACTGTAACTTTAAAGCAATTGACACATCCATGCTGTATCAGTAATTCAGTTTTTGCTCTGTCTTTGTATGCTCTATAAACAAAAAAAAGGAAGGTCCTGTCAGTGTGCTAACAGGCGTAAAGTTGCACTGACCCCCGCATCCTGTATACCCTGTACACCTCAAACAAACACCAAATAAAAAAAACATGCAGTATGGCAGAGAAAAGACATCAGGGGCACTGACATACTGTGCTTTCCTTCAAACAAACAGAGGGAAAGCACCTGCATGCTATGAAATACATTTCAAGGCAGTTCAATGACAGTCAAATAGTCAAGGCCCGGTTTGGCGGCCACAGCTCTCCCGAACAAAAAGAAGAAAACAAGGTGAAATTCTTCTGCCATGCCTTTGCAGATGTTGCATTCAATGTGTCCTACGGCATTGAAAATTCTTCCTGTGTCGATGAGAGTTGGTGAATGTCTCTTTTTTAGAGCAGAGAAAGATGCAATCTATGTCTTCCTCCCCTAAATTCTATTGTAATGGCACAAAATTAAATTACTGAGCAAAGTGCCGCTGGATAAGTTAGCATAATACGTATACAAATCAGGCTTATTTGCTGGATTTAAAAGCAAAGACAGCCTTTATAATTAATTAATCAAACTAATTACCTTTGAGTGTGCCTGTAAATCAATTCCCTGTGTGGTGTAATGGCACTAATGGTTTTGTATTGTTAGAGGTTTCTCTGACTACAGAGAGCTGAAGAAAAGCACCCAGCTGCCTTCTGTAGTGGCTGCCATGAATACACTATCAAACACCTTGCTAGCTTAAATTGTTATATTATGGTGCAAATAAAGTGCAAAAAGAGGTCTAAAAAGGTGATTCATGAATGAGTGTGTTAATGTGCCAGGTTGTTCTATTGTTGATTTGTCTTTAGTCATTGTTGTTTTTGCACTGTGCTTCAAAAATGTTATTTGGCAAACAGGCTGGTCAATATTGTGACACGCTTTTCATCTGATTTCCCGATGAAGAAAAAAGATTTTTCTGTCAGGAATGTCAAAAGACAAAAGCTTCTCCCTGAAGCCCAGCCTGAAATCCAGTGGGTGGGCTGGACTGGTGTCTACTGACTTATATTACACTAATGATGAAGTATTTTTTGCTTCCCCGGCATTGCAAGGGCCGCAGAGGAACTTTGAAGATCTGCGGGGCGCTGCAGCTCCCTCTCTGCCTCTCCCTGTGTTTCATTATTAAAGCCAAATTCTCCATATAGCTTAAGAAACACATTGAGAAGTTCTGTACCACAGCTCCCACAGGAGACAGATTGGGGGGAAGAGAGCTGGACGGGGAGGAGGGAGCTGACATATCAATCCAGCAGGCAGTATTTTAACAAACAGAATGCCAGAGATGCCTTCAGGGCGAGAGGAAAAAGTGACATAGAGAGACAGAGTCACACTTTTAATTGCAAAAAGCTAAATATTGGGGTGAAGCTGCTATTAATAATATTTCCATTTCGTTTTGCAACAGGATTTGCCGCTTCTGTGTGATTTTAGGTTTAGGGAAACACTGCCATCTCAAGGTAACATGAAAATCTGATGACAGTATCTGAAAGCTTCAACTGAACAGACTTCTTCATAACAAGTGTGACAAAATGGCATCTTGCTGTTCCACTGACTGACAGCGTTAATGATATTCCCAGTAACAGCACCATTCACTACACACACAATTGCAAATAATCCCATACAATGTGAGACCTAGGCACGGGTGAAAATGAGTGCTTGTTTATTTGCATCCCCTTTAATTTCACTGGCCACTTAACAGACACGCAGAGCGGATCCTTGCAGATGACTCATTGGGGTAATCTGCTTCCTAAATGACTCTCGGTAATTAAAACTAAATTGGTATTCGTGTTATCAACTTAAAACCACTGCCTTACACCTGCCGTAGCCATGGTGACAACAGCTGCAAAGAGGCTGGAATAATGATAGTCTGACTCTGCCTCAGAGGGAACTGACAGACAGGAAGGAGGGAGAGAAGACAGGCCTGAAGGGTTAAAAAACACAAAGAGGGTAAGTGTCAAGACTTCATAGAGTGTGCCCCCTCCCTGTCTTCAGTCAGAGACAATAGAAAAGAATAACCGTAGTCAGAGCACAATAGTGCTGAAAGACATAATCGATAGAGCTGTGCAGTATGTCAATAAGTAAGCAACAATTTCTGACAAGCTCCCACAATAAAGGAAAATAACAACAGCACATACACAGAGCTGCATTTTCACATATGCGCCTGTAATTTTCTACACCAGTGCACCCCGAATGTACTGTTGCACAAACAAAAAGTTGGACCGTGGCATGTAACAAAGGCTAAGGAGAATCCAAACAGGGATGCTGCAGTAATGTGGAATGCACATTACGTACTTTTCAGGCAAAAATGCAATGGTGTGTCCAGCCTTTTTTTGTCTAACTGGGGTGACACAAGTGGGGCTTATGCAGGGATGGCATGAAGCACAAGCACTGCTGTAGGCAAACATGTCATCATAGCTTTAATTGACCATTTTTGCCACCGCTTCCCATAGCTACTTTGATTACTAACATTGCAGTGTGTTATATTCCTGCTTTTAATTTAGTTAGAAAAATAGACCTACTAATCATAACACAACAGAGTGGCACCACACAAATGTAAAATAAAGCTTCCATACTTTGACAAAGAAATTGTTCTTCCAAAAGTAAATTACAATAGCAATAGCAAGTACAAAGTGCCAACACAATTATAGTTACAAAAAATAAACTAAATAAGCCTGTGTGAACAAATTCTTAACAGTTGTATCGATTTAGGCTAGACACTACTCAAATGACTGCCTCTCAGGTTTAAGACTGAATTGCACCAATAAACGAAACCAATTAACTCGTCAAACAATTCAAACTGAACCATGAGCAAAACGTAATGAGGTGGCACCTGGGTTTGCCAATCAGATTTCAGGGGTGGCCCACCAGGCCACACCCTCAGCATGCCCCTGCAAAAAAATAAAACATTTCCTCATTAAAGATTCACATTTGAAAGTATTTGTTGACCCTGCATTCCGAACTGCTTACTTTTTTTGTAATGATCAGTACGTAGTGCCCTTACAAAGTATGTACTGTTGCATGCATGAGTGTGCGGACAGATGGGACACACTACTTTGTCATAACATTGCACTTTGAAATTTGAACCTACAACCTCTAGCTTAACATTTTCACTTAATGTTACCTGGGAGATACAAAAGGCCATTCGACAAGCTTGCCAAAGACGAAGGTCATCTTGGAGAGTTTTGCAATTGTTACTTTGCAATCTACGTAGTTTTAGCTTTTCAGTAATAACTGCATATGTTGTAGATTTTAACATTATAATAAATTGTATAATAATACATTATTATTTTCATAGTTATATCCTTTCGCAGCTGGTAATCTTCATGTTTATTCTGTTCACTTAAAGAATGAATATTCCTATTATTACTTTCTATTCCTATCCAGTCACCTAAATTCTGTGTCATCCATCATTGCGGCTTCTGACAGCTGTCAACTAACTGTCAATGAGGTGTCATCTGTTTGTAACTCAGTCAATGTGATGTATCGTCTGCTGCACAGAGGATTTAGGGGTCAGAACAGCCAGAAAAACATGCTGGCTTGCATACTGCAAAATGTGACCTGATGAAATATGGCATCCAGGGTTTTTGGCATGCTACATTTGATATACTATGAATTGGGAAATACTAGATATTTTTCTGATATACTAAATAGTATTGTAGAATGGGTACTGGAACGCACAGCAAATATTTTTCGACATTTGATCTGACAAATCAAGCAATGATTTACTTTGGGCGATAATATACTGTAATTGACATTTTTTAAAAATAATGTTTTGCCTTTCAGCAGACCAAACCATTAACCATGAAATCAAAAAATTCTATAAATAATTGTCAGTGAAAAATTGTTAGCTGCAGCCCGACATGTTTTCAGAGTCTGAGGTTAGTTTAATCCAAGGCTAAATTATACTAATGCATGGTAACTGCCAAGTGTGAAACTTAAGTATTTTTGCCATGGTTACCTGCCGTCATGCAGTTACAGTTTGCAGTGTCATAATATTTAATGAATTCCTGTTAGCCAAGCAGTATGTTTTGTGCCCATGGCATAAAACATCTAGTTATTACATGGCCAAAGATTTCTACTGTTCCAATAAATAACTGTCTTTATTGAAATAATTGCTTGTGGCTGTGAAGAGGAGCATCTTCTATCCTCTGCCACTCACTTTTTCAACAGAGACAGCTAAAGCACAGATTTTAAAAAAAAAACGTTGTGCTTTTGTATGAAAAAAAAATGTTTTGTTTTGTTTTTTATAAATTAACTATTACTCTTGCTGTTTTAAAACATTTATGGTAATCTGTCTTCTTGAATCAATAAATTCCTGTTGATTTTTAGGTGTCATTTTAGGACTGAATAATCACCAGGATTGCATACAGTCATGAGAATAAAATCTTCATATCACCTCATTATCCTGCAATTCTAGTCTAAATTATTTCTGCCAGATTCCAGTTAAAGGAATGCATTGCCAATAATTGGGCTAACTTAACTTGTGAGGAGGTTGAAGATCTCTAAAGTCAGTACGAACATTTATAGAGAAAATAAATGACCTGTTGAAAATCCTCCAGTCACACTGAGCATAATGACTCACAATGACACATGCACAGACAAGTAAGAGTATTTCATGTGCTCCTCTATCTACTCATGTCACACAAAACAGCTGGTTAGGCAGTCGGAGCTAGAGAAGAAGAGAAATCATTGGATACAAACAACTAACTCTTCTCCTCCCCTTCTCTCCTCGTCTCCACCATCTGCTCCAAACCGCCCATTCCAGGTGCCAGAAGAGGTGGCTGGCATACTGCTGCACTTGTATGATTATGCAAATGATCTCATGCATATTCAAATAATTAATTATTCAGAGCCCTCTTAGGATATTGGTGGGGTACATGGTTTCGCACTGGGATAGAAATATTTAGTAAATGGTAGACACCTGCATGACTTGACCTTTACAATAGGGGAATGAAAGATTGTTTTCCTGGTGTGAAATACAGAAAAGGAGGTGGAATGGGAAACAGAAAGAGAGAGAAAGATAGGAAGACCCCTGGGTCCTGACATACATTCAACTGACAGTGACAGATATGATTCTAAAGAAGGTGGTTTGTGCTACATTCATAAAATCGAGGCAGCGGGGCAGATATTATCTCACTGTCTGCAGCTCTGTGCCAATTACACTGAATGTCAGGTAAGTGATTATCTCCTCAGACCTCCCCGGTGCACTTGGCACCTGCCTGAAACTATACTGATAGTGATAAATGGATTTTTGTGTTAGAAAAAACACAGTTCCAAATCATCATGTACATGGAGCAGACGACTTAAGCAAGGAGGACAAATTTTATGACGTGAAAAAAAACAGAATGATAAATCTAAATATTGAATTGCATAACTCAGTTTGAATAAAATAAGAGTTAAGAAAGGCTACATACGTGACACTCAACTTACGGCCTGCAGGACAAATCTAGCCCCTAGTAGGGTGCCGGATGGCCCCCCAACCATTTTGTGTGCAATACTGTGAATAAAACAATATCAAAATAGAGCTTGTTCATCCAAAAAAGTGCCAGTGGAGGATCCCCCACAACCTCTGACAGATGTCCTAGCTAAGCCCCTAATGTCCTAAAATCCTAGAAATGTCCTAAAGTCCTACAAACCTCCTAAAATCTTGTAAATTTCCTCAAATCCCAGAAACGTCCTGAAATTCTGGAACTGTCCTAAAATCCTAGAAATACCCTAAAATTCTACAAATGTCCTTAAATCTTACAAACATCCTAAAATCTTAGAAACATCTTTAAGTTGTAGAAATGTTCTAAAAAGTCCAAAAATTCTAGAAACGTCCTTAAATCCTAGAAACATGTATGAGGCTGCATCAACTGCCCCCTGGCCTTCTGTCATTTTGTAAAAGTGGCCCCGGAGCAAAGCAAGTTGAGTATCCCTGGCCCACATTATTACTCTACAGAAGCCTTGAATCCCCTCTTTATTGCTTTCAGAGGTCCCAACACTACATATAAATGTGTGTCATTTTTAAAGTCAGTTTTATTTTAGGTCATTACCTTGAAAGTTTTGTCCATGGAGGCAGACAGCAACAGATGACCGAGATGAGGCACAGGACACCATTGCACCATGTTGACTGGACCCTGGTGGCCTCCCAGGCTCATCAGAAGCCTCCTTGGTATCCCTGCAGCACCGGGTTTGTGGGCAAGATACGGCTTTATTCTCGCTGACACGTCTGAAAGAATTTGGCTTTCCCTGATCTGATTCCCTGGGACTTTCTCTGCTTGGTGCTCTGGGTCCACTGTCTCTACTGAAGTGGTAAGTCTCAGTCTCTTGGGGATGTATGGTCTGACACCAGTCGGGACAGTTTGGTGTCTTTTTGCTGGGTTCAAGCCATCACCCAAACTTTGTGGCATGTGAGGAAGAGTCTGCAGTGGTGCGATCTTCCCCTGAGTCGCAGGTAAACTCAGAGGAGTTGCAGTGTCTCTAAAACATTTTTCTTGTGCTGTCTCGTTACTGCAATATTTTCTTTCCCAGTCATAGCAGCTTCGTGGCTGTGAATGTGGGTTTAGTGAAGAACTTCCATGATATTCCGACGCTGATCTGTCAGGGTCAGGTGCGAAGCTTCGAGAGGTCGGTGTTACCTCCGAGGAATTACACAACCTAACTTTTTGGTTTTGTTCAAAAGATCCACTTTGAACAGAAGCTGATGTCCCCTCCTCAGCTTGATTGGGACAATCATCCTCTGACTCTGAATCCTCGTAGGCCACTAATGAGGACATCTCCGCATGATGAAACCCTGTTTAAAGGTAATGTATTGAAAAGAAAGGGACAAGAGGTGAGACGTTAGTATAAAAATTAATCCATTGGAAGCCAAAGGGTGACATCTAGTGGATGCCTGGATTTCTACACCAGGAAAAATATTGAACAATCACTTAAAAAGGGAAGGACTAGATCATTTTGGGGGCAGAATTTTGACTTAGGGACTCCATTTTATTCATCAGAGTAAGGGGGTGGCAGTGGTGCTGTTTCATTTCTTTTTTAAAATAATATATCATGACCCTCCCTAGAGCTACAAATATTGTTTTTCTTTAGCTTCCCTGTGTGACTGGGGGAAACTGCATAACCCTTCCTTCCCCATAAAAATTTCAGTTTACAGCTATGATAAATGGTGTGATTTGGGAGATTTTTAAAGAAAACATGCCTTTCAAAACAACTTGCAGGTTTTTTAGTTCTGAGGGTGTTTAACCCTCTGAAACCTGAACAAACTGGCTAAACTTCTCTTAAAAACATGGGAAGAAAGAAAGCAATGAGCAACGAAAGAAGAAATAACCATAAAATTGGCAGTAAAGAAAAATTAAGGCGAACAAGACTTAGCAAAAAGTACTTAAAAGTAATGTAATTCTATAGCATAAGGACATAAGGAAAGAATTACCTGATAATTAGTGATAAAAGAAAGAGAAAAAGAAAGAAAGAAAGTTGAAAAACAAGGCAGATAAGACTTGGCAAAATCTATAGAAATATATATAACATAACATAATTTTAAATTTGTAATAATAACTATGTATATGGTTTTTCCCAAGCTTTTGTTTATTTTTTCCCTACCCTTTTTTTTTTTTTTTTTTAAAGTGTAAATCTACTAATTTCCTACAATTTGTGGCACATTTCTTACCAAAAAGCTCACTCTTTTACCAGGTTTTTGTAAGAAATCACACCAATTTACTCAGTGTTCAAAGGTTAAAATACTTAAGCATCTGAAAGCAGCCCAAGAAAAGTGATGTCGCTTCAGGTTTCAAAAAGCTCAAATGAAAACAAAATACGACCATTCAAAGTTTAAAAAACAAACAAACCAAAAAAACTAACGCCCTCCTCACTGCTTACAACATCCACTAAATAATGAACAGTCCCTTAGCGTTACGCCTTTTAGCATGAACGCTAGCCAAACCTTAACCTAGCTTGTTAATGTCAAGTAGGTGAGTTGTCTTTCTATAAGTCGACACAGCCAAAACAGAACGAGACTAAGGTTAATAGCTAAGTAAGATGAATCAACGTACTACCTTCGGACAGAGCAAAGTCACTGTAGATATCACATTTTAATTGTTTAAGTCAGTTGTCTTCTAGGAGGACACTTATTAACGTTGGGTTGTCTCTTAACTGCCACCAATGTTAGCACAACTAGCTTACGTTGGTCGTTAGCATTTCTGACTTAAAGCCAAAATATAGCTCACAAAGTAGAGCTAACGTTACCCAGTGAGTATGTCTTCAACTGTTGTACCTGCAAACAGGTTTAACTATCAATATCCGACTTCTGTTTACTCCGCCCTGTATCAAGTCCAAAATCCCGCAAAATCAGTAGCTTCTATGCGGAGTTTCAGAATAAAAGCATTGTTTCGGTTTGTCCATTCACGTCACCATATGCTTACGCTTACAAGCTTTTATTTTGAAAGCAGCCGGTAGGAACAAAAACGACTGTCCTGCCCCTCCGACATACACCGTCCTGAATGTTTTTAAAGTTAGTTTTATCACATGGGTTTCGTATTAAATTAAGCTGAACATATAAAGAAAAACTTTTGATATTAAATGTATAAAAACACTCTGCAACTTTGCTCTTCTGGAGTCATTATTTTAGAGCGGAACCTTTGAAGAAACTTTTTTCCGGGGAAGAATTTGATCCAAACTCTACCTCCTCACTCAGGCTGATGCAAGTAGTGTGAGTGAGCTGTCAGCTGTCTGTGAAGAATATTACACGGTATGCCGGCTCGTCACTTATTTAATCATAAATTACATTAGCTACTACATTAATTAATGTAATTTTAATAATGTTATCACTTATGAAATACGGCAGGGTGAGGTAAATCCACTGATTGTATCAGATCACTAGCTAGCTTTATAGCTCTAACGTTACCAAGTTAGCTATGGTTTGCTCACATATGGGGAAATCTCATCAGCTGTGGAAGGAGATGAGTGATGCTAGAGCAGATACAACCTCAATAATTCTGGTAACATTTTACTACATGATAATCAGAACATTCATTTGTTATGTATTTGGTTTGTAATTACTTTTGATTTGTTTATTGCTATTACCTGGTCAGTCTGAAGAGGATGACAGACTGTCAGGGAGACGGTGAAGGAGCCAGGAGTCCCATGGAGCTCTACGAGAAACTGACAGCACAAGGAGACACAGTCAGGGCCTTGAAGACAGCTAAAGCAGATAAAGTAAGTGCTTGTAAACTACTGTTTAAAAAAACAAAACAACAGTGATTTTACTCTGTTGGTTAGTTTTTAAAGAGATGGTTATGTTATACCCACCAAAACATTTCTCATTTAGTGCCAGTGGTATCTAGCCTTACAGATTTGTTTTTAATTGTTCATGTTTTGAGATGGTAGCCACAACCTCATCACAATGTGATAATTTCTAATTTATTTGTGTTGCCACACAGTTATATAACATGGTAGATATTCTTTAATATCTCTGGGTGTGTTAGGTCATTGTGAGCAATGTTGCAAATCAGTGAGCTGGACTGTTTTATTGTCAGATTCCGTTTTGGGGCTCTGTACACAAAAACTAATTAATCAATTAAAAATAATCAACACATTGGCAATTAAAATAATTAGCTGTAGTAATATATTAATATTGTGACAAAAAAGTACGTACACTGTGATACCCCTATCTAACAGCCCTTAAAAATTAAATTAAAAGCAATTCACCTGCAACATCTTTTTACAAAAACCGTGTCCGTCTGCTCTGGATAATCCACAAAACAACTTAAACAAAACTAAACCTAAACACAAAACTTTTTTTTTTAAATTATTGGTAGAAAATAGTTTAATTGAAAACTCTTTACAGTAAGGTTGTGTAGATTTTCCACAGTAGTCTGGATATTGTTTTTCTGGAAAGACACATGACCGTTTAGTTTTTTAAATGTAATTTTTATGTTGCAAGACCACTAATTGAATTCTATTCACATTCATTGCATCATTAGGGGGATGCAAAAATCTCAGAAACAGACATGCCAGCTGAAAACAAAACTATCTGCACACTAGGGATGTATTTTGGTTGAACTTTAAAATATAACAAGAATAGGTTTTGCAGTGCTGCTTGATTCTGTTGGGTTTGGCATCTTTTATCTGTGTGTATTGCTTGACAGCAGTTTTTGGGTTTCTCAGGCTGAAATTGATGCTGCTGTCCAGTTGCTGCTGAAATTGAAAGTAGACTACAAACAGACAACAGGTCAGGATTACAAGGCAGGCTGTCCGCCCTCAGAAAACTCTGTTGCCCCTAACAACGGTCCAGCAGCAGATGGCGCTGATGATGAAGACACAGTTGACCCGTGGAACGTTTCCACGACCAGTGCCAAGGGAGTGGATTACGACAAACTCATCGGTAAGATGGGCTTTCAGCTGAAATTTTATGGCAAATGCATAGTTTTAAGCTTTAAGCTGTACAACAGCATCACAATTCACATTGGGCCTCATGCAGTAACATTCTCTTAATTTTTTTCTTATATTTTGTCATAATTTTGCATTAAGAGAAATAATAAGGTGCCATGTGTAAAGACTCTGATATTTGCCAAAGAACTGTCGAGATGCCAACAAAATAAGGCTGTAAGAAAAACGAGTTCTGCAGAAGTTTAGAAACACTAAAGTAATCATGATTTTCCAGAGTATCAGCACTGGCATTACAGGAAAATCTTCACAATAATGGCAAAACCATTGTGATGCTGTAAATGTCGTGTCAGCAGCAGCGGTGGAGGAAGTATTCAGGTCCTTCATTTAAGTAAAAGTACTAATACCACACTGTATTCTGTTATTGTTAAAAGTTCTGCATTAAAAAAAAAATATTTCATTGAAAGTATACAAGTACAATCAGAAAATAGTATTTAAGTATTAAAACTAAAAGTACTCAATGCAGACATTAATACAACTCATCAATTTAAAATATCAAAATAATTAAAAGAAAAAGTAGCAAGTCAAAATTGAGAAGCTGGCACCATGAAATGTTTTACATGAAAAATGACAAACAGTTATCAAAATATTTGTTTCAATTAATCAATTGACTAATACTTTAAGTTGCACTTGTAATTTCTTATATAGTTTGTGTGCAAAAAAAATATTTTGGAAGGTTATTAGTAACTTAAGTTATTAAATAATTGTAGTGGAGTAAAAAGGACAATATTTCCTTCTGAAGCAGAGTGGAGTAGAAGCATGAATTAGCATGAGCTTAATTAATTAATTAATTAAAAAATATGTTCTTTAGATATATAAAACACATGTTTCCAGGTCTTGGGTGAGCAGTTTGTGGACTGTAACAAATACATGTTTTTCTCTTATCTTTTAAGATTGCTGTTGACCATTCATAAAAATTACTCTTACCTAAGAAATAGGAAACAGTGGTGAATCCCAGAAATCAGTGGATACTGACAAAATAAGAACAAATCGTAGAAATGAACAAACATAGGATTAGATTAGTATATATAATGCGGTCCATGTGTCATCTCTTTCCTCAGTGAGGTTTGGCAGCAGTAAAATCGACGAGGAGTTGGTGGACAGAATAGAAAAAGTCTCGGGACAGAAGCCTCACCGCTTTCTTCGAAGAGGAATCTTTTTCTCACACAGGTCAGCATTTAAGAAATTGAAGACATGTCGTCAGTTCCTTATTCCTGACCTCTGGTGTACTTTCTGGGTGTTTCACGTTATATTCAAGTTATTGTGTGATGCATCATCTATAGGCATTAAGGAATTCTTGAGGGCAGCGTGTCAGCATAAAATGGAAATGAAAAACAACCTTTGACCTCTCATTTTCCTGCTAACAAAGTAAAACGGGTGGCGATGAGAGTTCATGAACCAGTGACACATCAGTATATCACTTTGCTGTTATTCTTGTTTCTGGCAGAGATATGCATCAGGTACTGGATGCGTACGAGAAACAGAAGTCCTTCTACCTTTACACTGGCAGAGGTCCCTCCTCAGAGGCCATGCACGTCGGTCACCTCATCCCCTTCATCTTCACCAAGTGAGTTCTCCCTCTGTAATGTAGTAATGCCAAAGAGATGGCTAAGTAAAGGCAGCAAGGCACAATCTCAAATTCTGAGAAATAAGTTGGTACTGAAACTTACATCTTTGCTGCAGATGGTTGCAGGAGGTATTTGACGTCCCTCTGGTGATCCAGATGACTGACGATGAGAAGTACCTGTGGAAGGATCTCACACTAGAGGAGTGTCACCGCTTCGCTGTGGAAAATGCCAAAGACATCATCGCCTGTGGTTTTGATGTCAACAAAACCTTCATCTTCTCTGACCTCGACTACATGGGGTAAAATTCGACGAAAATTATCTTAACATTCCAACAACATCAACTGCTGGGGTTTCCTTGGATGAATAGAAGCCCCAAGTATTTATTTAGGAAAATTCACCTTATTTCTTCACATAACAGCATATCACTTCTTATTTTACTCTGAATTGTTTTGTGTTATTAATGTGTTATTTTCTTCTCTTTTTTTCCAGTGCGTCCCCTGAATTCTACAGGAATGTGGTAAAGATCCAAAAGCATGTGACATTCAACCAGGTCAAAGGCATCTTTGGCTTTACAGACAGTGATTGCATTGGTAAGACAACTGAAAAATATTTCATATTTATATGGGAAAAGGACAAATCATTCTTTGTGCATTCATTGAATTTTACACTCGATATTTTGGAAAGAGGAAACATAAAATTAAATGTTAAATGCAGGAAAAGCAGTTTCCACTCAGTATTATGCTTCATACTTCCCCATATTAAAGCAGTTATATGATGAAGAGAAAATTATTAGGCAGCTATTCTGATAATTAATTGTTATTTTCAAGCAAAAATGCCAAAAAACATTTTTAAATGTGAGAATTTGGAGCTTTTACGATCTTATATTATAGCCATGTTAATATTTTTAGGTTCGGAAAATGTTTGTTGGACAAAACAAGACATTGGATTACATTTTTTTTGACGTACAAAGTGTGTTGCCATAATCATGTTTGTGGTTTCCTTATTTTTTTTTTCCTGATACTGAAGTGTATTTGTTTGAATACCTCAATGGTTCTTGGTGTTTATCATTTCTATCCATCCAGGAAAGATCAGCTTCCCAGCCATCCAGGCAGCTCCGTCCTTCAGTAACTCTTTCCCGCAGATCTTCCAAGGCAGAAAGGACATACAGTGTCTCATCCCCTGCGCCATAGACCAGGTCAGGACAGCATCACAGTGATAAGATGACAATAGAGAGGAATCAGCAATGAAAATAAATGCTAGTCGCAGCCCTAGTACACGACATACACCACCAAAACCAGTTACAACCTGTTACAATGGTACATTGCACTCTGTTCTTCTGAATAAATGGAAAAGTATTTAAAAGGGGGAAAATCATGTTGAGAACTGCAGTTATGGGAAAGGAGGTTAATTGACACATTTTAGTGTCTCTCATCTCGCTCCTCCAGGATCCCTACTTCAGGATGACCCGTGATGTAGCTCCAAGGATTGGGTATCCCAAACCAGCCCTGCTACACTCGACCTTCTTCCCTGCCCTGCAGGGGGCGCAGACAAAGATGAGTGCCAGTGACGCCAACTCCTCCATCTTCCTCACCGACACACCCAAGCAGATCAAAAATAAGGTGCCACTATCACTCGTTCTTACCAGTCAAATTAATACTATTTTATAGGTTGCTATCTAACTTCTGAAACTATTACACGCAGATCAATAAACATGCATTTTCGGGAGGAAAAGACACAGTGGAAGAGCACAGGAAATATGGTGGAAACCCAGACGTGGACGTTGCCTTCATGTACTTGACCTTCTTCCTGGAGGATGATGAACAGCTGGAGAAGATCAGACAGGTGAGACAGTGGAGAGCAAAGAACACAAATGATATTATGTTTCTAACCTCAGTTTTACTCATTTATAATCTAGTTCTCTAGATTTTGTTATTGCCAAGGCCATGCTCCCTTTGTTGGGGGAAGAAAAGCGCTGTCACATAATGAGAAAAAGAGGAAAATGCTGTACAGCTGTTGTGTTGCAGATTAAACGAGGCTTTCCTGCAGATTTAAGGAAAAGCAACAAAGAGGGAAATATTCACCAGCTCTATAGCCACAAAGTCCCTTCTTTATGCCTTCTTTAAATTTTTACACAGACCTAAACAAAGGCAGCATCATTCCGCTCCAGTATGATTATAGGCTGCATGCCGGCATCGTGGAACCAAAAGAGGCGTCACAGATATGACATGCAAAACAACAGAATTGGCCTCTAATGTGATGTATAAAATATGCATCAGCAGTGGTTTATGAACAATTACAAAAGCATTAACATTGCAACAATCATTTATCGTCTCTGTTACATAACGGCTGATAACGGACATTTGGGGCCTCCGTTCTTCTTCTTTGAGTTAGCCGCAAACTACTAACAGCTACTTTTTAAATCTCCCGAGGTAGATCGCACTCATAACTCAAAATGTCATACTTGTCGTATCCATGGTCCCGTCCTGCTGTCTAGTTTATACAGACACCTGTTTTCGCGCTGTTACTGCCTCCAATCTTAAAGGCGAGAAAACTGTCTCCCCATTCCACATTCGTACCTTATATACAGAACGGTGAGCGGCATAATGGTGCGATATTTGCCTTAAACAGGCAGTGTTAAAGGGGCTACTGCCCGTGTGGTGAATCACTAAATGATGCTGGTTACAGTTACTACTGATGGATAGCTGACGTTAGCTTGAGTGGAGGGCAGCTGCAGTACAGTCATACAGTATAGCAGCGTCAGACTGTCATCTGCAGCTGAATCACAGCTTATCAAACAGGTGGCATTTGGCAAGTTGGTTATTCACAGAAATGTATCGTAAAGAAACCAGGCAGTTAGTTTGTGGTGAGACTAGCAAGTAAACTTAGCAAGCATGAGCAGTTTTCTTATCTGCTTATGATTTGAAAGTGCAGGCTGAATGCATTACTGTATTGCTTACCCATCATCTTAGATGAAGTCAAGGAAATGGAGAAGTTTTGAAAATGAATAGGTATAAATATGTGAGAACCCTGAAACTTTATTTCTAATCATGCTCTTTCCTCTTTTTTTGCTTTCTTTTTCCTCTCCATGACTGTAAATCTCATTCTGCTTTCTGTATCTCCTCTTGTACTCTTTATCTTGTACTCTGTTTATCATCTCTGCTCCCTTATCTTCCCCCTCAACTTCCTCTATTCAAACCCCTTCTGTCCGCTCACACTCCTTCAATCTTATTACTGCAGGACTACACGAGTGGAGCTCTCCTTACAGGGGAACTGAAGAAGCTTTTGATCGAGACTCTGCAGCCAATGATTGCGCAGCATCAAGAACGACGCAAACAAGTCACAGACGAGACCGTCAAGCAATTCATGACACCCAGGCCTTTAAATTTTAACATCTAGTCTGCACAAGGAACTGAAATGTGAAGGCCCATCACGTCACTAATCTCAGTACAAGGAAAAAAAATTAATCCATCATTTTCCATTTAAGAATATTGTAATATGTAACGGGAAGAGGGACATTTTCTCACACAGTTTGCAACAGGACCGGAGAAAAACATTAATGTAAATTACTGGAGCAATGGTGTGCTTCTCTATGTTAATCTAAACATGGCATTGTGCTCGACCTTCATGCTTGTCGTCATGCTACTCGTCAGCTTCACTCTGCACCAAATGTACACATCTATCTTTATGAAGTGTTTGCAGCGCTGCTGTAACATCACAGGAGTCCATGTGAGTCAGACTACTCGCCCTGAAATCAGTTTATGTTGAACGACAATTAAAGCGGAGTACACATGTACATTGTTTCAATATCTGCTTACAACACAGCTACACTTTAAAAGATGTTGGTTAAGAGGTGATATTTTTGCTTGAGTATAAAGTTTACTTTACTCAAGGTAACTCCCTAAACATGGTCTAAGTGAAGACGTTTGAATTATGGCCAGACAAAAAATTAAACTGTACTTGAACGAACAAACTAAAACGTCTCCTGAAAAACCATGTTCCTATGTCACACAGCCAAAGTGTCCATTAACCCTTTGAGACCTGAGCAAATTAGGCTTATTTTTTTGAAAAACTTGGAGTTACAAGCAAATTAACTGAAATTTAGCAAATAAGGGGAAATAATAAGGGGATAGGTTAAAAAAGGAAAATAAATAATTATGAATACAAATATAAATTGGTAATAATAATAAATATAGTTTTCTGGACATTTTCCCCCTTTTCAAAAAATTTTAAATTTGCTTCTAAAATTCTCTCTCTCTCTTTGAAAACTATTTTTCAGGTAATTTTCTTCATATTTTCCTGTTTTTTTTGCTCTTTGTGGGGCATCTTATTGCTACGCTGCTCATTAGGGTTTTTTTGCCATGTTTTGGAAAGAGGTCAAATCTATTTGCTTAGGTTTCAAAGCTTGAAATGCATGTTAAAGGCGTCTGAAAGCAGGACAGGAAAACTGATGTCGTTCCGAAGGGTTGGGATACATACATACATTTTGGGATACATGACTGCACTATAGGCCCTTTTCACAACAGACATTTTGACATTTCACAGTAAATACAGAATTAATAATGGCTGAATTCAGGGTCCTGGTATTGTGCATGCTGGCTCTCTGGATCACTGGGACACTTGACGAGAACAGAGTCGTCATTATGTTATTTGAAACCGCTGTGCTTTTCCTACTAAGAGAAGTCAACATGTTTACTGTGAAAAAGGCTTCTTTTCATACATCTGATTTGAGCAATGGCAAATGACTGCACATGAATATACTTAAAAAACAATATATGGTTGATCCTTAAATGATAGCAATGCAGTCAAGTATATGAGAGCATGCACAGTTTTAACATACTACATATCAGTAGCATGGAGGTGAGTATGTGATGCTGCAAATGCAACAGCACTGTAACAATAAAGATACACTTATTGTTTAAAGGGTAGGTTTAAAATAACACTAATAAAGCAGGGAAGTTTATGATGTATATATTATGATATATATATTAGGGAGTAACCTTATCATATTAGTCACAGTAGAAACACTCAGAGGGAAATTGTGAAAATATGACGAACATGCCATTTCTAAGAACCACGGTTAGCCCATGTGCTAACTGTCATTCTGATGCAGTATAAATCACTGAGGAGGACGTCATGTTTTTCTTATTCACAGGTCATCATCAATTACCTTCCGAACGACTAACTCGAAGTGGTAGTATTTGACGACCTGAGAATGACTTTCACTAATCAACAATCTTTCTTCAGGATTATGTACTTACACCTTAGCTAAAACATTTTTCCTTTCTGAAGTTTTATATCACTTTCAAGGAATACCTCACCCACATAATGACTATTTGTACATTAGTAAGTCATGCTGTTTTACCTTGAATTCTTGAAGAAAACATTGTTTCCCTCATGTCTCCATGGAAACCTGTGAACAAATTGATTTACTGATGATTAGGGAACAGAAAAACTATTTTAAAACACTGACAAACTCTTATACAACATAGGCAGTATAATCCAAGTCTAATTTGTCCAGTCTTAATGCTCAGTACAAACAGGCATTTTATCTAAAATCTTATGATTTTTACAATTAGACTGAAAGTGAAATGTATCTATGCTCTCTTCAAAGCATGGGCGGAGACATTACGTTCTAGGTTGTCTGTCCACCCTTTTCTTGTGAACATAATATCTAAAGAACAACTCAATGAGACTTTTTAAATTTGGCACAAACATTCACCTGAACTCACTCAACATTTGGAATCACTCAACGATGAACTGATTTGATTTTGATGGTCAAACTTTTTGACAAAATTCACACAAATGTCTTATAGGACATGACGATACAGTAATGACATTTTATATCCAAAAGGTCAGCTTAACTGTGACATCATGATGGTCTACAAAAAACACTCTACTGGCCATTTTTCAATATCATAACTCAGGAACAAAGAGTGATGCCTTTGGTCGGATGTTGAATTGGTGATACTAATCTTGAGTGTCCAAACTGAAACTGTGCTGATTGTATAGATCTGTGCTGCCATGGGGAAATGTGTGTGAAGCATCTGTGTTTTCACATACATGGATGTAAACTTTTAAAGAATAACTAAACCTCCCACTTTTGGCTATATATATATATATATATATATATATATATATATATATATATATATATATATATATATATATATATATATGTTTGTTTATTTATAGCCCACAGAGACAGCACAGCAGCTTTCAACCTTGCACTCACTTCGCTCCTCTCATCCATTGATGTGATCTGATCAGCTGTTAAGGGATGTACACATCAATTATCCACCCCGAGGGTCATGCAAGAAGAGATGAAGTCATGGAGAGCTCCACGTGCTGTGCTGCATTCAGGGACCTGCAAAAACACCACATATGCACTGTCATTCTGTGGGAAACACTGTACCAGGATAAGCCAATAACAGAAATCCAATTGCAATAGCCAGGTTTCAACCTTAAGAGGGCAGTAACAATGGATATTTATAAAACAACACAAAGGATTAAATACTTTGCACTCGAATGTCAAGAGTTGAGCTTGAATTAATCAACAACACTGATAGATACCCATGTACATTGCAACAGAAAAACGTGTTTTTTTTCTAGGTTTAGCTACTTTCTAAGGGGACGATTACACCAAGACGCATTGTGCCGAGCACGAGCACTCCTAAGATGCCTTGGAAGCGCACCTGGCCAAAAGTGACTTTGACAAGCAGTGCTTACGCCTTGAGCCAAAAAGTTGAAAAATATTTCCACTATTATGCACGTCAAAAAACAACCAGGGAAAACACGTGACACAGCAGCAAGAGAGGAGCGCCCGCACACAAGCACGCTGTACTATAGGGACACAATGGTTTTGCTGACCACGCTTCTCTAGCGGCACGTCTTGTATCTCATCTCGGTCATGTGTGAGGTAAGGTAAAAGGTAAAAGGATTTGCACTTATATAGTGCAAATCACTTCTTAATACTCAAAGCGCTTTCACAATACAGGTCACATTGACCCATTCACACATTGTTGGCCAAGGCTACTGTGCAGGGTGCCACCTGCTACTCAGTTTTTAACCATTCACATTTCACTGGCACCCACGCACCGATGGAACAGCCACCAGGCGCAATTTGAGCTTCAGTATTTGACCGGGAATCAAACCGCTCAACCACTGCCCTGATGAGTTGAGTTTAAATTAGTGTTTCTGCGACGACCAAAGGACCAGATAGCTATGTGCCAACCAACCCCAGTCTCCCCTATGATATTGTGTCCTGAATTTGGCACAGTTCACGTCTCTCTAATCAGAGGTATCCCAGTTGGACACTCACTCATGCTCATGACCATATACTGATGACGATCACCGGAATGATAACAGTGTTGATTTTGACGCTGGAGAGGATCAGCCTAGATAGTTTCAAACTCTGCTGCTCTGCCTGAGGGTGCAGCAGCCAATGGGTGCGAGGGGCGGACAGTACCCGCTAGGGGAGTTGTCTACCTCCAAGTAATCCGATTGGGCTGCCTTAAAAAAGGGCAAACACGCTTCTTCTTCTCTACTTTGAACCCCCGCCTCCTCCTCCTCCTCCTGTTGCCCCTCCAGAAATAGAAAGGTTTGGCTGTAAGAGCGTCTCTAGTAGTGAGCGTGAGGACACATCAGCAAAATACATCTGTCACAGGTTCAGCCAGGCTACACGGTTAACGTTAGCTCAGCATCAGCAAACAGGATACTGCTCAGAGCTAACGCGCTTGGCTAAACACCAAGCCGGAGTTTGTAAATAACCAAGTTGAGACAGATTCAGGGGCTGTTATAAAAAAAAAGTACCCACTAAAAGGGCGTCTAAACTAACTTTATCAGCCACCGAGTTAGCTTGATACATTTTACCATTAGAGTCGTGAGGGAATGGCATTGGACTTCGCTGCGGGCTGCGTAGGAGGTGAGTGGTCATCCTGTGTTGATGTTAGCTAGCAGCGCTGGCCAGGTTACAAACTTGAAGCTAGCATTAGCATTAGCCACTTTTTTTTCCATCGTCAAGCAGCGCGTGGACAGCTCGAGCTGTAAAGGTAGAGGCTCGATCACAGCTGCCACGTCTGAGGACCACTGTAAACAAACAGCAAGGGTGGTTTTAAGACTGAAAATCCCAAACGTTTGCGTTTTTTGTGCCTAAATGTATGTGGAAAATCCGGATGTAAGTTTAAGTTAGATTCCATACCTGTATCTCACACAGAGGGAGCGGCGAGTATGATAACGATAATACCACTCCCTATAACTGTGGGATAGGAAATCTGAGCAAAGTGGCTTGATTACTTTCAATAACATGGAAAGAAGGCTATAAGCATCTTTAAAAAATGACCTAAAAAGTGAAAAGTAAAGTAAAAGTAAAAGATGTTATGAGAAAATTACCTCAAATTATCACGAAAACAACAAAAAGAACAAAAACAGGAAACAACCTTAAAAAAATGATAAAAGCGATACAAATCTATGTCTACACAATATATTATTATTGTTGTTGTTTTTATCATTATTATTATTATATGCACAATAAATATGATTTGAAACCAGGAGATACAAAATACATATAAAAAAGACTAAAATCTTAAATTTTGTCTGCATAATCAGTTTTTATGTCGTAGCAGATGGACTTTTCTGTGTCCTTCATAAACGTATTATTATTTAAATATATAACAATATTTAAAAAAAAATAGTTTTCTTGATATTTTTCCCTGATTATTTGATCATTTTCTAATAATTCCCTGTCTCTCCATGCTCTTCATTTTTAGCTTATTTTCAGGGCATTTTCATATCACCTTTTCCAATTTTGTTTTAACAATTTTAAGGGACATTTTTTGCCAAGTTGCTGTTTGAAAGAAATCAAATCAATTTTCTTACGTTTGAAAGTTTAAATGCTTTAAGTGCTTGCACTTAAGCACAGGGGGAAAATGATGTCAATCCAGGTTGTAAAGGTTTAAACAGCAATAATCATACATAAAAAAAGAAAAAGATTGCATAACTGATCAAAGTTTCAAAACTAATGTGATACAAAATTCATTTGAAAAACTACAAATCACTATAGTTTATATTTACTAAGATTTGAGGTGCATCACAGTTGAATCAATGAAAAATAAAAACAGCCAACTTATGTGAATTAAACTTACACACGTCCTGATAAAACCCAATATTTTTTTTTAAAGGAAAAGCTCTGTGTTGCATTGACACCATATTGTCTTGTGATAATATACATCACATGCATTACGTAATAACCCCGATCATTCCTCGTAAGGGTGTAACCCTCTTGTGAAAACGGAGTTCATGCCTTCATGCTTGAATGGAGGTCGCTCACAGTGCAAAGCCTTACCATAAACCTTTGGGAATCTTGTCAGCTGTTTTGTCTCAGCCCAAGGCCAAGTCTTCCCAAACTTTAGTACATCAAGGACCCCTGATATTCTCACAGGCCCTTCGTTGATTGAAAAATATCCAGAGAGCCGTTTTTTAAAACTCATCAGCTATATATTTGCCCTACAGCTACTCTGGATTAAACAGTACTATTGTGAAATGCATACCGATTCATTCTTTCTGAACTGTGCCCCAGTGCATGCTGTTACACCACAGTAATAAGGGACTGTTTGTTATTTATGAGCCAGGAGGGGTGGTACAAAACAAGGGATGCACGTCAAAGATTTTTTTAAGCACTGGGGAGGGGATTCATGGTTTGTTTGTTGGTTTGTCTATTTATTTTGACCACCCTTTAAACCCTAAAGCCTATATATTAGATAATATTATTCATAATAGCCACTGCAAAACTGCAAATCATCAGATTTTCAAAACATCACACCCCAGCCAGACTCCTTGGCCCAGAAATTAGCAAGAAATTAATACAAAGTACAGGAAAATTACCTGAAAATTAGTATTTAAAAAAAAAACAAAAAACAAGGCAAACCAGAATTGAAAAAAGTTCTTGAAATCTAATATTTTTGTGACATCATTTTCAAAATGTGATTATTATAATTAAAAATATATAATAAAAATAAATTCTCTTTTTTTCAACTGGAGACATTTTCCCCTCACTTTCGCATCACTTTGCTCAGTGTTCAAAGGTGTGAATACTTGAAAAGGGGGCCAAAACCCTAACAGGAGGTTATGTTACTGTAAGCTCAAGGCTCAAATATGTTAGAATTACGATACACTTTTATAAACACTGAAGGACTGATTCTTTACCACAACATTGCAAATAAATAATTAACACTCCTGTATCAACAATGATGTGTGCATTAGTTGTCAGGTCATGGTCAACGAGGTTTTAGCGTGAAGATTAGATTATTGATTACCTCAAAGGTCCTAATATGACATGATCTGAAGTTAACTGTTGAAGAATGGATTTTTTTGTCTCAGTCAAGGACAGGTCACCGTTAAGATTTCGTCATAGGGTACAGTGCAGTGACCAGTTGATTATTTCCCTCCGTCTCAAGCGGACAGGCTGTTTGCCGTTGAAACATCATGAGCCATTCTACTATAAGCCATTGTCTTATTGGTGATTTTGTTTTATAATCTTTTTTTTTTTTTCTAATATGATATTAAATCCTGTCTCTTGTTTGTCAGGTGCTGCTGGTGTTTTGGTCGGACATCCCTTTGACACTGTGAAGGTGGGTGCACCTGTTTCATCCTCCTCAATATTTACTCATGTTAGGCAACGGCATGATCTAGTACGTTGTGTTATAGCGAGTCAGACCACTCTGTTGAATTTGAACCAAGATAATCTGAAGGTACACAGTCAGCCTACAATAGGAATGAGATAACTGAGCAAGATAATTGGAATATTGGTCACTGCAGGGACAGTATTATCATTAAAGACAGAATTTAGTTTTAACTTGTGTAGATCATGTTTTCTTTGATTCTATAAATATAATTTATTCACATGCGGTCCCATAAATGTCATCATTTATCAGTAACCATCAGTTGAACTTTAGTGCACTTACTTACTTTTAGATTTAAATTAAGTTGTTATAGGTTATTAGGGGACATTGGCCACAGTTACTGACATTTTGCTGAATAACTCACTCAGTCCCTTATGTTATATTGTTATCAAAGTATATTGTTGTCTTATAGCTACAATACTCAGAGATTTTCTTCACTACTTGCATTGTGTGTTTGTGTGTTTGTGACATTATATTTAATGATTGATGTGAATTAACCAGACTTTTGCTGTCACGAATCACTCACTTTGAAAAGGCAAGGAAGTTTTAGATATCGCACGCAACTGTTTCAAATGGCAGCATCCGCTTTGGAGGCGCATAGAGATGATCAATGGTTTCGCTCTTTTATACCTTGCATTCAATGTTATGTCTCCCTGAGCTCGTGTCTGGGGGAGGCTGTCTTTAACAGCAACAGTGTCACTGTGTTGTAGATGAGAGGGAGAAATAAACAACCTCTCCATGGAAATGTGACCTAGTAAGTATGGTCAAGGTCTCTTTTTTCCTCCTCTCACCCAATGTCTTGTCTTGAGCTATAGAAATATAAAGCACAGAAGAAATTTTGTTTTTTACTTTATTCTCGGTTAATCTTCCTCCCTTCATGTCTCACCCCCTAGCATTATGTTTTTTACCCTGAAAAGACCCATTTCAAAGCTCTGTTGCCTGCTTGTTTCCCTTTAAACTTGTGTTACAATATGTGGTTAGTAGTGTTTGTGTTGCTGTTGTTGGTCATACGACTAACACGAGGGCTGTCATCCACAGGTGAGGCTTCAAGTTCAGAATGTGGACAAACCTCTGTACCGTGGGACATTTCACTGCTTCCAGTCAATCATACGCCAGGAGTCGGTAAGTTTGTTTGTTCGCCTCTTAATATTTTACTTGTTTATTCTCTTTCTGAAGCTGCAGCTAAACATCCAACGGTTGTTAGGTGTCAAGTTTCATCCAGAGACTGATTGACGTGTTTCACTCACCATGCGCTGCAGACGATGCCAAAGTTGAGAATGGCCACTGTGCTGATTAAAGTGTCGGGTTACAGTCCCATCTCGAAACACAGGCATCAGCCATGTGCCTAACATGGGTTGGAAGGGGGCGGAGGTGTGTCTGTCAGCAAGGGTCAGTGAGTACCTTACTCCTGCAGGCGCTAAATAAAGCTGTGGACTCGGTGCCATTTGAGCTGAACGGAGTATGGTCGGTCTCAGTGAATTTCTCATGGCTGTTTCACATGGAAGTATTGGATTGTATTCCCCCTACTGTACAATACGAAAATCTTAAGTAGTTTTCAGTTTAATGTTGAAGTTTAAAACCTCCTGTTTGTTTATATTTGTCGGTTACTGAATCAATATATCCATCTGTATCAACATATCATTACACTTCTACTCTACATGTTTTTGTTTTAGTGGTATAAGTGTGGTTGATAGTTTTCTAGGAATTAATCACAATGTTTTGTGCACAAATGATCAGGGATGCATGTCATCATCACTGGCAGATAAAGGTTTTTAAGTTAAATATTAGCATTGGTCTGAAGTGAAAGTTTCTGCTGAAATAATGCTTTAATTTTTAGGGGTGTAAATCACTGGTTTCATCACTATATGATGTTATACCGATACTTTGGACAATGATACGATATTTGCCAATATTGCAAAGTCTACCGCGATGCGATTTCGATTCAATTCGATTTTGGAGCCTGATTGATATGGGCCGTTATAGTCAGTCACAGGAGAAGCTGCCACCCCTTTCTTTGCTTTCGGCCAGAAAAGATAAAAACAGCATATACATATTTGGAAATAATTAAAACTGGTTCATTCTATTTAAAAACGTTTTCTAGAAAATTTGTTTTCAATTCAAACCATGATCTCTTTTCCTAGAACTTCAGGGCTGTCTGAGTTGAAGACAAACATCTCCCAACATCCTCACCACATGGATTAACAACAAGAGTATAGTATACAACTCAATATTAACTGTCAAACATCATAGACAAAAAAACTTTTGTAGGTTACATTTCCCCCACACATACAACATGCTAATGTTAGTAGCATAGGCCTATGGCATTTTACATTGCAGAAATTAGCTCTAGCAGGTAACAGACTTTTCTTCTACTCATAACTTAACCAACTTACTATTATTTATGCTTTGTCTTACTCACCGCTGGTTTGAGTCCCTGCACATCCCGACAGATTAGCACCGATGAGTTTTAGTTTGCATGCACGTGTTTTTTCAGTCAACATTGCTGAAACAGAGCAGCTAACATAACGTTAGCAAGAGGTCAGTGAAGTGGCCGTCGTGTTTCCTCAGTACGGCTTTTGTTTTCATATGACATGCGCTGTCTGTTGACTTGCAAACATTTCCTCACTGATGATTTATTCCAGAGTAAATTATAGTAATATATCCTCATCATCTTTCTCTCTCGCAATCATCTGCCGAACGCTGTGTGAAGTGACAGACTTTCAAAGTAAGGGCGCGCCTTCTTCTTTTTAGATTTCTGGCGTTCTTGATGCCTTGCGGCATATTGCTGCCACTCACATGTCGGTCTTGGTATCACTTTAAATCTCTTTAGTAATCCTATGGAAGATATAAAGTCTAAGGGCGCGCCTGAAAGACGATGATATGGATCTGTGTTTACACTTTGCATCGATATAAAGTGATCGTTGCTCATTTAATGGATATATCGATGCAGATCGATGGATCGTTACACCCCTATTAATTTTGCAACTTTAATTGGTTGAAATATGTTGAATTTGCCCTGGTTGTGGCTATTGTCAGGATTGTCTCAGGGAGAACATCGTCCAAGCCTGTGAAAGTAGAATAAATGTCACTTTAGTTGAATATATTTCTTTTTATTTTGCCCAGTAAATTTGTATATTTCGAAAAGCCTTGTATACTATGTTTGCATCTGTCAGTGGCCCATTACATTAACAGTAGACATAATAATGTTAATTCACCATAAGAGAGATTTGACTGTCTCTGCGTTAGCTGGAAAGAAATATGTGCATACATTGGAATCAGCAATTGACCATAATAAGTTGAACAATATCTACCAAAAATCCAATGTTGTGCAACCAATGATGAAAAACTAAGACCTGCAGGACTCTGTAGAGATCCTAATGCAACTCAGTGTTTGTCCACTGGTCCCATTAATCTGTCTTTGTGTCTGTAGATGCTTGGCCTGTACAAAGGCATAGGCTCTCCAATGATGGGCCTGACTTTCATCAACGCCATAGTGTTTGGCGTCCAGGGCAACGCCATGCGCAAGCTTGGCAGGGACACACCTCTGAACCAGTTCCTGGCCGGAGCTTCTGCTGGAGCCATCCAGTGTGTCATTTGCTGTCCAATGGAGCTTGCCAAGACGCGCATGCAGCTGCAAGGGACCGGAGAGAAGAAGTCCAAGAGGAAGATGTATAAGAACTCGCTGGACTGTCTGGTGAGAATCTACAAGAAAGAGGGAATCCGAGGCATCAATCGTGGCATGGTGACCACCCTGCTGCGGGAGACACCTGGCTTCGGTGTGTACTTTCTCGCTTATGACATGTGGACACGTTCCCTGGGCTGTGAGCCAGAAGATCCTTACATGATCCTTAAGCTGTTGTTTGCCGGTGGAATGTCTGGCATCGCTTCCTGGATCTCCACTTATCCTGTGGATGTGATCAAGTCACGTCTTCAGGCGGACGGTGTGGGTGGCGTCAACCAGTACAGCGGCATTATGGACTGTGTCAGGCAGAGCTTAAAGAAGGAGGGGTGGAGGGTGTTCACACGTGGACTCACCTCCACTCTGCTGCGCGCATTCCCAGTGAATGCCACCACATTTGCCACAGTGACTCTATTTTTAATGTACATGCGTGACGGAGAGGAGTGCAGCATTCAGGACTCTGAGACACAGTCTGTCCAGCTGCAGCCTCTGCAGCCACAGACGCAGCCGACCAGCATGTGAGCCAACGTGCAGCAGTGAGCATCACTACAGTCATCAGAAAATAGTACAGATATAGAAACATGCAGCTTCGTGCAGGTCTGTGATCTGAAAACAGGTGTCTATAATGAGAAGGTGAACTGATGAAAGGTAAGCCTGTGGAGCTTCAGCCAGGTGACCACGTGTTATTTAAATAATATATATTTTTAAGATTAAGGCTGCACTTGTAAATATGGGATGTTTTTTTAAAGTCCTTGGTTTTTGTACACTTTTGACTTTTAAGTAATTTAGGAACTGTTACAAGAGTTTCTGTAATGTACAGTAACGGTTACAGATGTTCCTTGAGCTTGGGGTAAAAGAAACTCTTTGTATTTATGGAATTCATGTTAACAGCCAGCCACCATGAGACACGCCTAAACTTGTAGAGTATTCAAAGTCTGGCATGCTATTGGACACAAATGCATTTTTTTTTTTACTGTTTCTTTTAGCAAACTCCAATCAGTGAAGTGACTGTGATTTTAATAATCAGTTTACTAATTTTATACATTAATATTTTCTCCAGGTCCCCTCTCACTGTTAACCTCCATATCATGTGACACATCTTATTATAATGGTTAAAAATTCAAAGATAGCCTGTACATTTATGTAGAAATTGTTGTATTCTTTCTCTGAGGTTGAAACTGTGTATGTATTTAAGCTTTTCTATGAGAAGCCATGGGAATTTTATTCAAGGTATGCTGTAAAGTTTTAATTGGTGAAAATATTACAGGCCCAGTCGCTGGCCCATTTCAGTATGACACAGAAAGTCGGATACAAAATATTCATGTGTGACAATTAAATTTTAAATATTTAATTATAGAGCACAATCATTTTCTATAACCAAACCTGATGCTGTTTTTTTTTCTGGACATAATGTGTCCAAAGAAAGCACCTTATGGTATGATTTTAAGCACATGTAAACACCTGTTTTTGGCCCTCAGATTTCCCACTAATTCTAATTCACTGTCAAACAAAGCTGGTGGCTTTAAAGGGAGCGTTTAAGAATAGAAAAATGTTTTTTTAAACTATGTGCTCCTTGTCGATAGATAATACGCACAATATTTAGCAGGAGCCACATTTGTCATTGTCAGACCAGTAAAAGCTACTGCAATTTTAACACTTTAAATTGCAGATTTTGTCTGTGTTTAATGCAGCTGCATATTTAACATTTTATAGCTGCAGTTTGCGTATTTATGTACATTTCTATAACTACTGTCTCCGAACATTTATGCACCTATGGTAATATTTTTAGACATTTGACCATCACACGTTATTTTAGAGGAGAAATAGTCACTTGTATGTTACCAAGACCACACTATTCTGCCAAAAACAGATTTTAGTAATGATCACATTTGAAGTTCAATTTTTAAGCACCAAAGATAGATCCAGCCTATTTTGCTACGGATTCCATAGTCTTTAAATCTGTAAAAGTTTTGTCAGTACTCAAACAAACAAAACAAA
Organism: Plectropomus leopardus; assembly: GCF_026936395.1. Lineage (NCBI taxonomy): Eukaryota > Metazoa > Chordata > Actinopteri > Perciformes > Serranidae > Plectropomus > Plectropomus leopardus. The sequence continues at coordinate 15,371,148 of NC_142189.1, read as the reverse complement.
GCTTAGGTTAGCACCCCTGTCTTTCGCTCCCAATGTTAACCAGCACAGTCATTTTAGGACAGAGGGATCACAGTGTCACATTAAGCAACGTGACCCCTGTGAGCATGAGCAGATGTTAAATGGGTAAAGTACAAACGCTTTAAACTACTCAAGTTTAAAATGCAAATTATAATACGTCGAACACTGAAACTGCAGTCATGCACAAAAATTCCTTTACCTGCAGGTGAATCATTCATCAAAATTGATAAAGCTATTAGTTCAGCAAACATCCTCATGTCTGCAGCTCCAAACTCCTGCTTTTACTTCTTCTAAGTAATGAGTGGCAGATGTTAAACTGGTCTGAAACAGCTTTGGGGTTTTCCAAAGACAAAATGTTGTACATACTGTGAATTTTTTCATCATTATAGGTTTAAAGGTGTGAAATTTCTCTTTACTTTATTTTTTTTCTTAATCACAATCCTGTATTTTTCTGTTTCAAGACTTCTGTATTCCGTCGCGGTTTGTCTGGTGTACGATGCATGGTTGTTGATATCTTTGTAGAAGGGCTGCTTTAACTGTCTAATGATGCCTTTGTGTTCTGTGCTTGTTTATAATGTACATTATCTTGCACCAAAGCAGCATGCACACTATGTAGTGATTTGAGAGAATGGTGGAATAAAAGTCACCTTTTTGTTCCTCATATTTTCTGGAGGAGACGTTCTTTGGTAAAGCTACGACACAATGTGTTATGGAGAATGAACCAATGAATGATTGAAGTGACCCCAGAGAATCAAGAAATGTGCTCTGTGAAATGAAACACTGACCTCTAGTGGTTTTAGAGAGATCAGAGGTTCTACCTACCAGGGTTCCCTCAGATCTCTGGAAAAGTCTTAAAAGGTATTAAATTAATTCATCATAAAATAAGGCATTAGTTGGTATTAAAATGTTTAAATTAACCTTTCAAAAGTCTTAAAAATGTTAAAATATGGGATGTAGGATTTTATGAATCCTTATTTGCATTGCACTGTAAAATAAAAACCGGTAACATCTTTTTAAAAATGTGTAATTTACCAAATGCACATAAATATTTTAGCAAAATGGCCCCTTTCCTTAAATAGTTGCTTTTGGTTCATGTTTTTTTTCTTCACTTTTGGTAACTGTTACCAGGGTTTCCACACATTGTTATGGACAAAATTTCAAAACTTTTAAGGACCCCAGTTTTATTAATTTTGTATTTTTTGACCCAGTAACTGGCTGTTTTTCAAACATATAAGATTAAAACTCCATTCAAACATATTTTCAGCATCCCGCAAGATGTGTTCAAGGATTGTCGGAAGTTTGAAGATCCAACCAATTTCTGTTTTTATAGTTTCTGGCCACCATTTAGGTGAATTTTAAAGAAAGCAATCCTTGCAAAAATGTAAGGAGAAAAAAAATGCAAAAAAAAGCCCCAAATTTTTAAAGTTTTCTATAAAAATCAATAAAAACTTTTGATGAAAAAATAATTGCCATTTTTTTTTAAGGCAAAAAAATTAAAGAAAACATGCATTCCAAACCTAGGCATGTTTTCTTTAACAATTGGCAGTTTAAACAAATACAGAATACAGCCTTTTAAAGTTGTATGACCGTTCCCTAAAGCCAAAAGTCCTTTAAAAAGTAATTTGACATGTCTAATGGGCAGACATGAAGGGAGAGACGAAACAGGGGGACAAAACATAGATAATGAACAAATAAACAACAACATAACCAAAACACTGCCACACCTCAATGCATGTTAGAACTAAGTTATGTCGTCAGCTACAGAAAAATGAATCACTTTTATGCTACATTCATGAATTTTAATGTCAAATTTCCATGACTTTTCCAAAACTTTCAAGGATTTTTACTAGTTCCATGATTTCTTTTTTCCCATGATCATGGAAACCCTGTGTAACACGGTCTTAAATTTCATTTCGAATGGCTTTGAAAAAGTCTTGCCTTACGCTGTAGGAGCCCTGACTTACGCTTGGAGCTTGAAGCAGACTCATTCAGATTTTTTAGGGGAAAACACATAAATACTTTGCGACAATATATAAACAACATATAAATATAGCGTTCTTTATTAAAGAAATCTGGTACCATTTGTACTTCTTCCAGAGTAGTGGTATAACCAATGTTCATTATTTTGACCAAAAAAATAAGTTATTCAAGTGTTGATCAAATATCAAGTTCCTATAATCACGGTTTTGCCTCCACACAGTCTGACAGGATTAGTGCCAGTAGACGAGTCTTCAGATAAACCAAGTGATTATTGAAAATGTCTTACATTATTATAAGAAAGAAATTGAGTTTCCCTTCATGTTTTGTGCAAGACAGCTGAACCAATATCCTGAGGCTTTTCTCTCATTGAGATACAACTTCAGATAGAGCAGTTAGTGTAAATAGCATCGTAAGTGTTGCCCACTGGTCCCCGTGAGACTTAAAACAAAGACGAAAGAAAGAGAAAGTAGTGGAGAATTAAAGGATGAGTGAACAGATGTCAGTATGTGGTTTTCTTACAGTGTTATTCACCGGCGCTGCTAGCTGCTTTTTCATGTTTTTGATGTGTCCAAGAAGAAGGAGTCGCAGGAGAAGCGCAGGAAGCGGTAGATCTCCTCGGCTCTGGATCGGCTCATACAGCCTCCCTTCTGTATGGCTTCAATAGAGCTGCGGGACGAACAAAAGGTGCGAGATGTTATACTGTGTAAACAACAGGGCAAAGAATCTGTTCTTGTTTTAAGATGACTGACACACACACACAGACACACACACACACACACACACACACACACACAGACACACACAGACACACACTTGTTTTACCTGTTTATGAGTTGAGCTATTGACCTGAAGTTGTGGCTCATGCTGAGAGCATGGGCGTAGTTGACAGAGGGCAGGCTCAGGTAGATCTGCAGGGCCTGCTGCCTGTGCTGCCCTTTGACCTCCAGCGGTACAGCGATGCCCTGGCCTTTGCGCTGCTCCAGCCGTGCCAGGTCTGCCAGCAAGCCGGCACTATCCTCAGCGCCATCACTCCACAACAGACGCACCCCGGTACGCACAAGTGCCGTCAAAGTGCTGTCATAGTAACGTGTCCGCTGAAACGGACGTGACGCCTCGCCTGTGATGATTATCAAGAAGAACAAGAACATCTCATGTGATCTCACAAACTTAAATAAATTGTGTAAGACTTCCTGTAAACAAAATACGTAGTACACAGGGTTCCCACAGTCATGGAAAACCTGGAAGCTTTCAATAATTTTACAGGCCTGGAGTCATTGAACTCGTAAACTCGTATGTGTTGTGTGTAATAAATAAAATTCTGTAAATGTAACAGTGGAGAATTTATTTTCTATAGCTGACAAAAACAGCTATGAAAACAGATCTGGTAGGCACGTTTCCTTTTTAAAATGTTAGTTTTTTATAGAAAGCTTAAACATTTGGGGCATTTGTTTCCTGAAAGACATATTTTCCTGAAAATTCACCAAAATGACACCATTTATTATAGCCAGACAGTCCTTGAACACATCATGTTGGATGCTGAAATTATGTTTGAATGGAGTTTGAATCTTAAACGTTTGAAAAGCATCAGGCAAGTGGGGAAGGAAAAAAAATATTTTGGGTCCTTGAAAAGTCATGAAAAAGTTTTGTCCGTGACAATGTGTGGGAACCCTGAGTACAAAAGCCATATTAAGTGATCATACCAACAGACAGACTGACCTGGCTTGGTTCGGTCCTTCTCCACTATCAGACAAACACGCTCAAACGATCCCTGCAGGCTGTTTACTCTTTCAGCCAGTCGCTTCCGGTTCTGCATCGCAGCCAGATCCGACGGGCTGTGCCTCTCTACTGCCATGCGGTTGCTGACTATGAAGTAGCAGCCATCCAGCGAGCAGACGTGGACAGTGACCGCATGGTGCTGACGGAGGGCGGTCATCAGCTCCACTCCACCACTGATGCAGCGACTGTCCACCACGATGCAAACAGGCCCGGATGGAGCAGAGGCCTTACTGCCTGATGGATCTTGTGCAGTGGATGGAACTGACGAGGTGGCAGGGACAGCCTGGACCTGAAGGAAAACCTCAGTGTAGTTAATTTCAAATGACTTCTATGTATGTTTCAGTGCGTCTGGTTAAACGGTAACTTCTGTGTTTTTGAACGTGGACTCTATTTTCCCATGTTTTTCTGTCTGAGAGAGTGATGGAGTCAACAATTTTATAATATTAGTCCAGTAGTGAGAGAACTGCAGCCAGTAGCAGTAAATAAAGCTGCAATGTAACAACAATGCATGTCCATTAAAAGTGCTTGCTTTTGCCACTAACAGGCTAAGACTGTTATTGCAAGTGTCCGACTACATTATGGAAAGGATCCCTACAGACACAGACCTTTTGAGAGAAAGATCCTTTCTGTTTAACCAGAAACAACCAAGAAATTGCTATCAACGCCTGACTTTATTTAAATAAACAGTAATTGTATCACAATAAAAACACTTTATTCAGCACCAATAGAAACAAAATAAAACCCACAAAAGCCATCTTGGTTCATTTTTCCACTTAACTAAAAATCACCAACTCTGCTTTGGTTGAAATAAACCATTAATTCACCAAATTCACGATGCCACCACAAGTGAAAATATGCTGGATCTATGCAAGCTAATAGTGCTGTTTATTTAAATGCAGTCTGGTGGGTTTGTGGATGGCGATTTCAGGGCTGTTTCTGGTTAAACAAAAATGATTTGTTTGAAAGTCAATCTGTGCATGGATCCTTTCCATAATGTTGTGAGACAAAAAAAAATCTGAGCCTGTGGCAAAAACACTCTAATGGATGTAAATTAACAGTGCAAACATGTCCTGAGTGTTTACATTGCAGCCTGTTTTGCTGGCTGGAACATTTTGCTCCAAACTGGACCAATTTCAAAAATTCTCATCCCCATTATTCACTTAGACACACTTATAAGGGTAAAAAGGGTCTGATATGGATACCGATTATTAGTACTACTCGTAGTAAAAGTGAACCGTTAAACATCATATACAGCAAGTTCCCTTAAACTTTTTAAACTTTTTAAAAATAGCTCCCCGAGGTTTTACAAAATAAAAGTTCCTCCAATGCTGACACCTTCTTTACATGTAGTGCAGACTGCCTTCCCTTGTGTTGGTTGTGTGTAGTGTAATACGCACACTTTTTCATTAATTTATTTTATGGGCAGTCATTCAAATAAAACTCAGTTACAAATAATCGTAAAAATGCCAAATATCTGCCCCAATACTCTTCCAGGCCAATAATCTATCGACCCCTTGTGTGTATGTGTCATCTTTGCTCGTACCTGAGGTTGTTTATTGGAGGATGAAGGCAACTCTGACTCTACAAAGTCAAGTTCATCAGAGAGCAAGTGCTGGTTTTCTAGCCTCTGGCGACACCTGCATGAGGAATAAAATTATGCTCTGGCGGCTGATGAATATTTATATTTTTGCACTACCATATAAGCGTTTCTTTACCTCTCTTTTAGCCGGTCTTCAGTCACTGAGCTCCTCTGTGCCTTGCTCAGCAATGAGACCTTGGATGCTATGGTTGAAGATGAGCAGGAGGAGGGTTTCTGTTGCTGCTGAAGCCTGCTGGGCTCTGGCTGTACCGCCTTTGACCACAAGGGGTCAGCGACACCCCTTCCTGTTGTGAGACTTTCCTTTGTACCAACCTCCTCGGTCTCCTCCTCACTAGAATCATCAATGCGAATGACTCGGCTGCGCTTGGTTTTCACCCTAGCTCTCTGCTCTGGTGGAGATCCAGCCGTAGTCTTAGCAGCGGCCCCAGCTCGTGCTCTGGCTTTGTGCAGGAAAACACGCCGTCTAGTGGCATACTGCCTCCGCCCCTCCACATACGAGTCCTCAGGCATTAGTTCAATGTCTTCAGCCTCGACCTCGCTGCCCTCTACCTCCTCCACCTCCTCCACCTCACTTCCCACCACAAAGCTGTCCTCTGCATAAGTTTCATCCATCTCAGGCACCTTGAACCAAACGATAGAAACACAGACCGAAGTGAATAATTAGACTAAAAGTGAACTAAACTACTTCGTATTTGGTTTCTTTTCTAACTCAAGTTTTTTTTATCTGCATTGAGTAAAGAAAAGCTGAGTATAAAATTGACAATATACCTGAGAAAATATGTCCATGTTGTGATGATTTCTGTAGGACATTTTAAACTTTCCCCGGACTTCAGGACTTCTTACTGACTTCAGGTAAACACCGTGCATCTCTGAGTCTGTCACAGAGGGGAGCAAACAGAGGCCCATGTGTAAAGACTTAGCAAAATACCTTTGGCTAACTATAACTCAGTTAAATTTGAAATATAATCCACCCAAGACACAAAAAAAAACACATTTCTTTAAATAACTGTGGTTTAGTACCATTCAGTCCCTGTGAGAAGTGTGTGTTGTCAACCACAAAGCCTTCAAGAAAACGGTCCTGTTCCTCTCCATCGTCTTCATCAGATGACACGTCGTCCTCCTCCTCTGACAGCTCTGCTTCTTCATCCAGGAACTGACGCCCTTTTTGGCGTGTTGGGTTCTGAGAAAGAAATGATGGCAAATGTCAAGGTTGACGGATGCTGCGTGAACGACATTTATAGACGACATTTTCATATAAGGAGGAAGGTGACAAAATCTGATCTGAAATATGTCATGGCTGTAATTTGTGTTTTTAAAGCAGCTTTATAAGTGATATTTAAATGTGCTCGTAGTGATGAACCTACAGAGAATTGTTACTCAAATCCACAACTCCACTTGGCTTTACGGATGTAGAGCAAGTTTCAGCTCATTGTTTAGCTATCTGACCCATAGCCAGCCAGCTTTACTGTTTTCAGTAAAGCTCACAGTTCTCATAGGGCTGTTTTTGGCCCCAGCGGGAAGCTGTTTTCAGGAAAAAAAGCTCTCAATTCCATGATAAACAACCTGTTCAGCAAAAACTGAGCCAAAAGAGAGTGATTATTGGACTTACATTTATCGGGTGGCCAGACACGCAACTCATAATGAACGATATGTTGATCTGTAATTTCTTATTGTGTCAATAAATTCACTTTGTGAGCTTTAGAAATGATAATATGGCAATGTGGTATTCATAACTAGTTTCCAGTGCCTCCAAGTGGCCAAAAAAATAGCATATCAGGTATTCAAGTTATAGAGTGCTGCAGGGATGACATTTTTTTTGCTGGTCAGCATTGAAATTTAGCATTGCCCTGATTCCCACGACACAAAGCTCTTTTTTTCTGTTAGATTTTAGAAATTTGTAGAAAATAAACTTTGAGGCAGACAGAACTTATGATAGGTACGTACACATTTTGTTTGGCAAGATAATCCTCAAAAATTGAAAAATAAATGCAATTGCCAGACGTAAAAAGCTAGGCTATAAATGGACTGTACTACAGTTACACGACTTCAACATCACCAACACAAAAAGGCTGTAAAGCGAGCTGACATTCTGAAGTCTCATTTGGCCACTTGTTAGCGACTGCCTTTTTTAAGACACATAAAAGCTTAGAAATTCACTATTAACTTGTGTATTTTATGATGTAGAACAAAACGTGAAAGTCTCTTAAGCTTGTGTAAACCAAAGACTTTATATCAAGGCATCTGACCAAAAACCCATTTTAAAAAAAAAAAGACTTCAAGACAAGGGAACCAAAAGTGCAAAAATGCTAACTTATACCCTTTTTTTTGGACTCATTCCTGCAGCACTCTATAAAGATCAAATATAAGAAAGGAGGGCTTCGATTAAAACAATTAAAATACAATACATTAAAAAAGATATACACAGTACATTAAAGTTTCTGCGCTAACAACTCTATAGTTATGACAAAATGTAACACATTCAAATTTTTCCAACAAACAACAACCAGAACTGTGTTTGTGTCTACATGTGCCGGCTGCCACACGAGAAATAAATTATATAATTGAGATGAAAGCGTTCTGCAGAGCCACCTGCTGTCACACAGACCTTGGCTTTGCCCTGCTGGACTCGTTGCCTCTCAGCTCCATGTGCTGCAGGTCTGCGTGCGAACACAGACTCATTTTGGAAATCATCATCCGAAACAGCTTCGACCTCCATTTCATCTGACTGGAGATCAATGAGGAGAAATTAGTCAAAAACTGTGCACTGTTCATGGTTTATGAAGCCGCATACTATCAAACTATCAGGACTTGGGTAAATTATTGTAACTAATGCACAGAGTCTAAGTATTCAAATCAAATCGGCTGTGCTGAGTAGGTGGAATCATGTGGTGTAATTTCCTACTAATGAAGAAAATCTTACAGTATTAAGTGCAGCCGTGCGTTTCCTCTTCACAACCACCGGGGAGTCCACGTCACTGCAGATCTTTGACTAGCAGAGACAAAACATTTTACATTTTACATATATATGTTTGTCAATGTTTTGTGATTTTCATGAACACTATAAAGTCAAATCATGTTTTGCAAAGACACTGCAGGAGCAACAAATGCTTCTTCACTGCATGCAACGTGGTTGCCATGACAACTGCAGGTATCTTGACGATGATGGACAGAGGCAGCCTTTGCTGTCTGAATCAGATATCTGCAGTCTTGGCTGTTGTTTTTGTGCCATGACACAGAGGGTGGCTCGTGATTTTTATGATCTTTTTGTGTACACCTCATTAGGAGGGTAAAAGGGGGGAAAGAGAATGTATTTAATCTAGGGGTGTGGCAATTAGAAAATTAAATTGGCAGCAGTTTTAGAAACTAAAAAATATGTTCTTTTCTGTTTTGCAAAATATGGCTTTCCTTCTCTGGTTGGAGGTTTTAAAGGTGGAGTCTGCTAATCTGTAGACAGACTGCTGATATTTAAACTCAACCTCCAAACAAATACAAATACGTCATCAGTATCAACCGATATTGGCTTTAAAATGAAATATCACAATCTGCCAATATGCTGATTTCTGCCGATATCGCAAACTGATATTTTTGCTATTTTATTGACAAAGTGAACATTTTCAAAACATCAATCCTAAATTAATGTATTTTTCTTAATTTGCACAATTAATGAACGTTACATACATTGAAAAGCATTGTATTTTATAACTCCATCTGCTGGTGGGCCATCATGAGTTAATGAGTTACATCCCTACCTCAGACCAAATGAATAAGCAAGAAAACAATCAGCAGATTAATACAATAAAAATAATAATCATGAGTTGCAGCTCTAATATCGACAGGGCTTGCTCACCACTTCTGGGGATGACAGGGGGTTGACCTTGCTCTGATGTCTTCTTTTATTAACTAAAACGTCATCGTCACTGTCGTCGTTGCATTCCACTTAGAAAGAAGGTGAGTCAGACAGAAAAATTCAGAGATCTCAAAAGCACATTCAAAATGGAGCTGCACAACACAAAGCAACGCAATAGAAAGAAATGCCAAGTCTAGGAATCATATTTTTTTGAAAGGTAAACAAACCTGCATTAGAAGGGGATTCCTCCTCAGGTCGTCTCCGTTTTAAGCTGGGGGCTGGAGACGCGTTATGAGGCCCGGTGTAGCCAGACATGAGCATCCGCCTAACTCCTGGTAAGGCGATTGGAGACGGCATTGCACCCCCTTTTGACGACAAGGGCGATGCCAGAAGAGAGGGTGTTTCTCTCTTCCTGTGCTCTGACAGTACTTGCGGTGTAGACATCTTGGAGTCACTGGACTGTTGAAATATTCTCTGTCTTCCTAAACTGTTGACGGGGGTGGAAGAGTTGGCTTGTTTTTTACACTGTGGAGAGGTCACTGTACATGGAGCAGCTTCTTCTTCTGCTTCGTCAGAGTCCTCCAGTGAATAGCCGAGGTCAAAGTTGACAGAGAAGTAGTCATGGGAGCTCTCAAAGGATTCAGTGTTTTGTGGCACTGTAGATTTACAATCAGCTGTAACTTCCTTGTCTGTCATTGAGTCGTGTGTTACAGGTTTACTTGGTGCTGCTGTGTGTTTTATCTCTGTGGTGCTCGGCGTTTTCAGCTCTGTGTGCAGAGAATGAGTTATTTGCTTCGTGTGTGCTAAATCAGCTGTGTGTGTGCTGCTACGTGTGTCTGTCGGTGTATGTAACGAAATCTTTTCAGCACTCAGGGAAGTCCTGGGCGTGACACCTGGAGTGGAGACGTCTGGGATGGTCATCTGCAGGAAGGCCTCGTCGTCCCCGAACAGATCAGCGCTCTCGTCCATCTGAGAGTCCCTGTTATCGTTCACATCGCCATGTGTCAAGTCTGTAATTTCCTCGTCCCTCACATCATCCCAACAACTCTCTTTCTCTTCTATCATGACATAATTATTTATTTTTATTTCTCCGTACTTGTCAGCTTCCTCATCAGCCTTTTCCTGTTTGTAAACCTCATCACCTGCCTCTTTGGTAGCATCTTTTATGTCATTATTATCATTAACTTTTTCTTCTTCTTCCCCAAAAACCTCATCCCAGGTCGGGCTGTTTGCCGCTACGCTGCTGACGCTATGTGGCTGATCCTGACAAAGCCGATCATGATGCGTTTTACCATCTTCTTCATCAACCAGAGGCTCGTCTAAGTCCGTCCTCAGGAGGGCATCGTCAACGTCATTCATCATCACTTCATCGTCATCGTCGTCCACCTCCAGGGTAAAGCTGACTTGGAATGGCTGAAGAAGCTGCTGAGGAGATGGAGGAAGTGATGGAGCAGCCATGTCGGCGTCTAAATCTGCAGTCAGTGGTGGCGGAGACTGTGACAGGAGCTCCGCCACATTGGCAAATATGACTTTCAGACTCTGATCACTTCCTGGGGGGAGTTTAGCAAAGGAGGGACAGGGTGCTGAATCCCATTTAGGGAGGTAGAACATGGCCTCAAGTTCAATATCTTCATCCTCATCCATTTTTGTAATCAATTGTGAAATTTTGTCAAAATTTACAGGTTCACCAACTGTTGGCTCTGGCTCAAAGACGTCATCATTTATAATGGCACAGTCATCATCCATGTCGGCTTCTGGACAGTCCATTTTTGAGGGCGGAGGGCAAATTGCCTCAGGTCCTGGGTGATCTGTGATGTCATCATGAGGCACCTCAGTATCATGTTGAACAGGAAGTTTTTTTGTCACAGCGAATGTGGATATTGAACTCCTCTCTCGTGTATTTCCCCTCTCTTCTTCATCATTGATGCATTCAAGATCAGATAACATCGAATAAGATGGTTTGGATTTGTTGTTGGTCATTTTAGTGCTGGTCTTTGCACCCTTCTGTTTCTTTTGTCCTTTGGTTACGTGGCCAACCGCATCCTCTTTGTGGAGGTAAGGAAGAAGCTCCTGTTCATATTGACACTCCCCCTGAACACAAAAACACACACAGAAGAGTTGTGTAAGAAACATCACTCTGCAGGGAAGCCAAGGTCAGGAAGCTGTAATCAGCCCCTGGACTGGCCAGCCCTTTCACAACACTCAGGGCGGCCAGTTCACCAATCAAGCAGCTTATCAATTCATACTCATACAGTAATCTAATCAGGAAATGTCCTATGAAGAGTTGTTACATGGAGCACATATGAACATCTGATGCAACGTTATTTGTTTTTCTGAAACATTAAACTAAAAATCTGCCCTAAATTAAAACATCTTCACACCTCCATCATCTCTTTCTTGTATCTTTCACGCAGGTGCAAACACACATCAGAATCATCCAGCACCTGCTACTTTTACGAGCCATTGACGTGGAAGTGATTCATCTAGAGTGGTATCCTGCTTGGGCTGACGGGGCGCCATCGAACCTGTGACCAGCAGGAGGAAGATGCTCAATGAACAAAAAAAGAACAAAATGTCCAATGTAGAGTGAGAAAAGTAGTGTGTGTGGAGAGCACAATGCTGGTTTTGCCTAAAAGAGAGGAGTGAAACCAGACAAGAAGAGGCCTTTAGGTCGCTGTGTTAAGATTTTAATACCTGGATTGACATCAGTTTTCTTTTGCTGCATTCAGCAAAAGAAAACAGTAGCATTTAACGACAAAATTGGTTCCATTTCTTTCAAAAAAAACAAAAATATAATAAGCAGCTTGGCAAGAAATGTCCTGCAAACTGTGAAAAAAAAAAAAGTAATAGGAAATTATACAAAAATTAGCTGAGGGATTATTAGATATAATGAAAAAATGTCCTGTAAAAACTATATTTATAATTCTGTTAATTACATATTCAAATAATGTTACATAAAAACAAAATGTTTTTTTCCTTATTTTCAGGTAATTTTCTAGTAACTTTTTACTTATTTCTTGCTAATTTTGGGGTCATTTCTTGTAAAGTTACTCATCAAGCCAATTTGTTCAGGTATCAAAGGGGTTTCAAAAAAAGCTTGTTCGAAGTTTTGTTGACATTTGATGAATTGTGCAGCATCATCAGGTGTTTTTGTAATATCCTGCTATTGCAGTAAGTGTTCCTGTTATCATTGTCACATTAACAAACTTTATTACTGTATTGCGTTTATTTAAGACGATGCCATATACCATCAACTTTAGTCTGACGAAGAGCAGTTGTGCTCGAAACTTCACCTAGGTGTAATATACGGTGGAGACGGTGGAGCCCTGAGGTGTGCGAGCTATTGATTTGTTTATTTCATGAACTCAATGACCTAAATTTCCCTTCTTGATCAGCAGGTTTCAACTTTGAGACCTGGCACCAGTAAAACCTAGTGCCTCATTTTTTATTGTTCACTCTCACGTCACGCATCTCCAGTCAGCACGCTATTGTGGTCCCGATAACTGTGTTTACCAGCACACTTATGTGCCAGCTTTTGAAAAGTTCATCTTGCACGAGACGGCAAACAGTGGTAGCAAGCCAGCAATGTTTACTGTGAAAATAAAATAAAAGAATAATTAACAATAATTTCCTCACACCTTGTAATCCCTTATTTAGACAAACCACCCCGGAGGCAAACACTGGGCATCTTGCAGGCGTCACACTCTGTGCAGCCAAAGCACAAAAGCTGTAATTAACACTTCAACACTCTGCAGTTTCCACTGAGGGCTGAATGCTTTCAACAGGCGAAGCCTTTCACTGAAAAAATGTCATCCATTACTGAAGGGAACACAATACAAATATTTATCAACGGTGTTGCCACTGTTGAAGACAAATCAACAGGAGCTGACAGGGCTTTGTCAGCGTCGTTTGTGGCATCGACTCAAGTTACCTCTTAACAGCTGGTATATTTTGAAAAAGGCAAACTAACACATACTGAACACTGTTATTTATCTCATTTGAACTGCACTGTTTCTCAGACTAGTCTTATACATTATCATAACGAAGCCATATCATTTATATTTGCACAAATTCGTGTATGGAGACTGGAGGGGCCCTTGCTGACTGTGTTAATTAAGGTAGTGATTCAACAGAATCTCTAAGTTTTTCTCCTTTTTTGCTTACTGAAATTGTTATTCATATAACAGTTACAATAATAACATCTCTATACATTGAGAGATAGAGATAGTAACGGCGATAAAAAAAGTAAGTGAAATTTAAAAAAAATAAATAAAGATATTAAATATAAATAGAATAATAATTAATGCAACTAATAATACATAGGAGTAAATAAAACAGATAATAAGGAAATTAAACAACCTACAGAAAAAATAAGAACACAATTAACAGTAAAAACAAAAAAAGTCAATGACAAAGGCTAAAAGAAAATGAACAATATCATACTTTTTCTAAATGGAAAGGTAGTGTTGTTAGATGTATAAAAAGAATCTTTGAAATAATAAAAGCAAAGCAGACAAATTTCTGATTGAGAATATATTTTAGATATAATTTTAAATATTTAATCGGTTTTTGATTGAATATAAACACATGGTTATATTGAATAATATCTATTAACAATTTATATATTTATTAATTATTTAAAGTTTACTTACTCACATTTATATATACATAATACAACAGAGCCATCGCTAATGTCATTTGTGACACCTGTGTTTTTTCTACCTCTGTGACAAGCCAAAATGTCAGTCAAGCAAATTGCTCTTAATTAGCAAAGGAAATGTTTAATAATTATATGGCTCAAACACCCTGCAATCAAACAGCCCGCAGATCATCAAAGTAGACAAGGAGAGGTGAGGTTTGATGATCGGATAGAAAGTTTCCATCAAAGGCTTTTCTGTGAGATTTCTGATATTCCTTTTATCTGTGGTGTTTTTTATAGTTACTGTTGAATTGATAAATTCTTCTACAAAGGAATTCTTTCATGACGCTGCCACAGATCACAACTGCCATAAGCAGAAATGAACGCCAGATCTCTACAGAGTGACATCATAGGCTCTAATGATGTTACTGTACTTCACTTGATATTGTGAAATATTGTGAAAGTAGTCTCCTAAATCTCAGGGGAAAAAAAGTTTTTCATCTTATACAAATCCTAAAAAAGGCCCGTAGCACTCAGACACAGCTTTGCTCATACATAGCTGCAGGACGTCCTTCTTAAATGTCACAATGCTGATGAAAAATGGAACAAAGAGCTTTTAGGTATTTAAGGATTTAATCGCACTGGACGCTGAGGGAATGAATGATCAAGCTCCTCCCACTGAAGATGAATTTTAGTAGCTCATTTCTAATAAGTTTTGACAACCTTTCTCAACACTCTTTCAGGAAAAATAATAACTAGAACTACTTTCACACAAGATTAACCTTAACCCCCAACACACAATTAATTAATGATCAGCTTAAGTCTCTGAATCCAGAGACCGAAATAAACTTGATGACGAGGACAGAGAGGCTCAGATCAGAGGGTTCATGTTGTTTCAGACTGAATGATGAAGGAAGCAGCAAAGTGGAAACTCCTCTCTGTTGATTATCTCATTGCACAACAATAATCATACAAATGCGATGCTCATGAACACGCACAAAGAATGCATCATCCGTATTAATCAGTCTGCATGACTTTTTTCTAAACTTGCTAGTTGAAGATGAGAGCTCCTGGTGTTCTTTTGTCTATAAATTTGTAGATGCTCATCGACCGACAACGCAAGCCGCCCTGATTCAAATGACGCTCTACTGCAGTAGAGTAAGAAAAAGAATGATCTGAAAGCTTTTAAAAAGCTAATTCTGATATTCGCGGGTGATAGTGGATGTGCGTCAATGTCAAGCTTGAACTAGGGCTGGAGGGTAAGACAACATTTAAAAGTATATATATCAATATATAACAATATTGCTATATTGATAGAGGTTTATGTTAAATAACCCCCTTCTTTTGTAAAGCTGTGCCAGTGTTTGCATCGCTCACAAGCTCTCCTGCATCATAGACATGCAACGTATAGTTGAGAACTTAAGGAGCATTTTCAGACTGGCCTTTTTTTTATTTAATATAGGCTATTTTTAAAATCATTTTCCATTTACATGTTTTGCAGCTGTATATATTCTTTTAAACTGGTGAGAAAATTTTGTGAAATACTGGAAGTGCCTCGCACTTTAAACAACTTGAGCACAATCAAACTTAAAATACTTTACATGAAATATGGACCACAGGTGTTAATAATCAGCCATATGTAAAAAGTACAGCTGTAAATGTGAAGTCTCTCTTTAAACTGTTTTCTCTTTGTTTTCTTTTATAGTTTTGTGCATCTGTTTTCCAATCTCCCGCCCTTCCCTCCTCAGCCCAGTGCGCTTTACATGTAGGTCATCACTGCCCGACCTACTTCCAGCTTCCTGGCTTTATGTAACAGTTCAGAGAAGCGTTACATAATCACAGGAGAGGAGGCCTGCCTGGGCCATGCCTCCTCGTCATACGGCAAAAGAGGCAGCGCAGTGAAAAACACAGCCTGGTTTTGAACTCGCCCAGACAGAAAATGGCCTCAAATTAGATTAATGGTTTCTGGAGTGCAAGGGTATTAAGGGGTGGGGGCGTGTATGGGGGACAGACTTGTACAAAAAAATTAAGTTTGTACTTTGTTCATTTAAGTGTTTTATTTATTTATTTATTTTGTTCAAAGGGTCAGAAGGCCTCTCTGCAAATTCAGGCTAAGTAAGTCATGGCTAATGTTATCCCTGGCAGAGTAAAGACCAGAAAAAAGTCACTCCGACCACACAGTACAATTAAGTATAACCTCTATCTAATACACTTGATCTGATAAATTCATTACCACTAAGTGGAAAGCTAATATTCATTCATCTGTGTTGGAAAAAAATAAACAAAATAGTCAAATTAAAGTAAAACAAACCTCCTTGGACTGAGTAAAAAACAAACATACAAAAAAATTACACATTTTTGGGTTGGTTATTTAATCCACACAGAAAAAAAAGTCTCGTCTTTCCTGGAAATGTTGAGTGAATTATTATTACTTCTTTAAAGGAGGCTTTGTTTTCGGTTCCATTTTTATCCCAGGCATTGGAAACAGATTTTTATTTAATTTGATGGAAAGTTAAGCTGTGGATTCCCTCCTTTTTTGAGATTTTGGCTCATACTACAGCACTCACTTGAATGAAAAGAAAAATATATATCACATATAACAGGTATCAATGATTATTTATGCATGACTTGATGCAGATTTGGCATTTTGAAACATTTGCTATGCTTAAAATCATAGATTTAAAGGATATGCAGCTTTTATGGTAACTTGTCTCATGTGCTGTACTTAAGTGCTTGTACTCAACTTGACTTTTAATTTTCTGCTACTTCGTAATTCTTTAGTACTATACTAGATTTTGGATATTAATATTGTGTTTTTTACTAGCCTGTGTTAATTTGACAGTTGCTGACACTCATAAAAATATTGATTAGTCTATAAAATATTAAAATGCCTGACAGTATATGAATAATTTAGTATAAATAAGAAATAGAAGCTTCACCTCTGCTCCCTTTTACATAAAAGTGCTGCATAGTGTACTTTTAGCTTTGATACTTTCCGTACATTTTGAAAGTAGTACATACATACATTTACTTGAGTAGGATTATGAATGTATGACTTCTACTGCCCTTATGAAAAAGCACATGTGAAATGTTATCTTTCACATGTGAAAAAGGTTAATTTGACATGTGATGCTGTGAATTGGCACGTGAAACCAAACTTCACAAATTGGAAATCGATAAACTATTCACTGATTAATAAACTATGAACTAATTACTGAACTACCTATTGGACTAGCTATCAACTATGTAATACCAAGCTATTAGCTATTAACTTACTATCAACTAAACACCTATTAACTAAATCTTAAGAAGGTATTAACTAACATTTAACTACGAACTTACTTACTAGTAACAATCTAACTACAAGTGAAATTACTTGACTAACTATTAACTTCTTAACATTTAACTCTTAACTATGGCCTAACTAATAACTTTGAGCTTACTATCAACTAACTGTTAACTCTCTTTAAACCACTATTCATTTTTTAGCTATTAGCTAATAATTACTAACTTCCTATGAACTAACTATTTTGCATGTTTTTGCTTACTGTAATATATATACAGGCAGGAAAAGGGATCACGGTTGTTTCTCGTTCCTGTGCAGCACAGATACAAACATTTAGCATCTGACAGTGCCTTCACAAAAACTGCTTATATGTTAAAGATGTGTGCGATTGAGGCTGATCATGTTTTTTTTAAATGTTTTTTGTTTACAGATTGCCAGAAAAACACATGTTCGTCGAATGCATCACACGTGAAACGACCAAAAACCACACATGGCTACTTCATATCATTTATCACATGTGAAATGTTGTTTCACAAGTGACAAGTCACATGTACTATTTTTCATAGGTTTTGTAACACAGTATTCCTTTTACTTGAGTAGAAAATCTGAGTATAATATGTCCTTTCGAAGTGCTTTTAACTTATAATTTTACACAGTACTCCATATAAAGCTCTACTTGCTGGAAACAAAGTTGAATGCTATGAGGAAACAAAGAGCTTTGATTAGATGCATGATTTATGACGGGGCACACCTTGCCAAACAGCAAATACAAAGCAATCAGACCTGCTTATTGAACAGTGTGTACAAATAACTGTGGTGTGACAATAACAAACACAGTATCCCTGTGGTGTAAAACAGGCAGGGCCGCTGCACTGCTTAGGTTCAGGTTTATGGATTTTGTTTTGTACAGTGCTCCTGTTCTACTAAATAATGTACAAAGTTGTCTTTGATCAAATGTTTGATTGATGTTCGTTTGGTGTTTTATGACCTGTTTTCATCCATGGAGGCATGTGAGACTTTAGCTGCTATCTTGCCCTGTAAGCCACTTTATTTTTTACAGGTGGCCTTATTCTGTATTTCCCAAGTATGCTGAAAACACCGGAGGAAAAAAAGGTTATAAAAACACACTTGTTAGTTCAGCCAAGTCAGTTTTACCATAATCCCTGACCTAATTTCAAGGATTTTGATAAATTCAGGGGTGTTATCGATAGCACAATTTAGTGAAATAGCAGATGGTGAGACGAGGAGGCCTGGACGTGCTTAAAAAAAGATATTTGAGGGTGATAAAGTGCGTAACAAGAGGAGAAGAAAAGGGGAAAACATGGTCAGGAAAAGCGTAATAGTGGCTAAATTACCAAACCGATATTGCTTACAAAACCTCGCCATAACAAAGCGTGCTTTTTGAGTCTGGTAAATATACTGTATTTCCTGTTGACGTTTTGTGGATTCAGCATGATAATAACTGCTGTGTGACTACTCCTAGTAGATCTGGTGATATAACTGATCCATTCAAACTACTGGAACAACAAGATTGCTTATAACCTGCAGCAAAATCCATGAACTGAGCTGCTATTAGGTCAGCAGACGAGATGAAATGAACATCAGATTCTCTCTTTTAGTAACATAAAGGGGAAAATAAACTTGTTCACCAGTGTTCAAATTTTTTTGGCACTCCTTAGCATTTCCTTCTGCTTTTTAACAAAGATAATATTATTTATTCAATTTTATTTATTTAACCAGTTTTTTGGTTAAATCTAATTTGAGAGAAACTGAATATAGAAAATGAATATAAAAAAATAAGTTTAATGAATATAAAAAAATAAGTAAGATGCAAAGCAGGCAGGCTTTTTATCTCCTCTGTGATGTTTCAGTACGGGGTGTGCGCATGTCCTACACACGCAAACTAGATATGTTCTCCCAGTACAAGTACAAGTATACAGTTGTGGGGATATGTTGGGAAGTTCCTCATGCACTCCTAAATTTTTTAAAGTTAGAAGCACATGTACTTCTTCAGGAAAAAAAGTCAGCGTCAAGCACTGTATGTGGATGTACTTAATGGTAAATACTTGTAAAAGTGCATTCTCCCATTCTCTGACGTTTTGGGCATGTGTATAGCATCAGAACACAGCAGTGTTATATCATTGTTAAAACATTTCCTTACACCCCTAGTAGTGATACAACACAAACCACAATCACATGTTCTCATGAAACTCAGCTGACTCCTTTCAGCCTGGTGAGTTCATAATGTTTGGTCTCCCTTTCATAATCTCAGACTACTGTCTTTCTTTATGAAACACATCAAAATGTTTGCAAGATGTTGTGTAAAAAGACTTGCCTAATACCAGTAACTTTGCTTGGTTTGAATTAGTGGTGACACGCACGTCTGAGTAGTTTATTGAGCTGTTTACACCCTAAAAACCCAAGTTAAGTCACTCTCCTTCATGCCACAGAGCAGGACTGTATTAGCTTTTATGCAAATAATACACAGCAACAGGATCATACATTTACTTCCTTTTCTCACCTCATTTTCCTCTCTCATGCCGTCTATCAGCTCCATCACCTTAGTGAAGTGGTGGCAGCGGAGGGAATGATCAACAACATGGGTAGGAAGCGATTTGTGCTGCCAGTGTCTCCACTCCCACAAAGACAGCTCTCTGGATGATGGTCTGGAAACTTCCTCCTTTGGGACATGAAATAACAACATAAAGATGTGAGTAAAATACTGACATTATATTCAGGCCCTTAAAAAGACACACAGGACAAAAAAACAAGGGTCTTTTTAAGTATTACATTTTAAAATGGAATTTTTTTTTTTTTTACACACATAACTTTCCAACATTGTGGTTAAGCTTTAACCACCTGAAATCACAGCAAATGCAGCGGCTGCCACCAGTCTAAAAGTCTGTAGAAATAGATTAGAAAAATCTACATTTACCATCACTTTTACTATAAGATATAGCGAGCTCCAATATCCTATCCAGACTAAATGTCCCTTATTGTTTTTTGGGTTTTTTTGTATGTAAAATCTTAAGCAAACACAGCATCTTTCTAAACTACAGCCAAAATGTTTGTTTTTATTATTTCAAATGTATTATTTCATCACTTTTCCAAACGTATGTGCTGGCTTGCTTGACTCAGGGTGTCAGCCCAGCAGGGATTTGCATCTCCGTACACCAGGGTTTCACTGGATGCCATGACACAAGTAGCTTTCTACAACTTGTCATTCCTAACCTGAGAGAACCTGTTAGAGGAGCGCAGTATGACACAGTTGCCGAATAGTGTATTAAAAGTAAGCTATTGAAAGTCAAAGAAATAAAATGGACTGAGGATGATTTAAATGCAATGTAAGCATTTCATTTTATGTTAAGAGGATTCACAAAATGTTTTTGAGGGCTGCCATTGGCCTGCAGTTTACACTTTGAGCAACTATGGCTTATTTTGGTTGTCTTATATTTTGCATATTTGTTTTCAGATATTTGTCATCAAAAAATGCACATTAAAAATCCAAGTATTATTGCTTGAAAACAGAGATGGGATGACAAAATGGAACGGTCCATGGTAAAGCCCATATGACATGAACACAGCTCGCTCTGAGGCAGACGGGCAACTCCGAAGGTGGTCCATCTTCTCGGGTGCTACGTGCCGCATTTAAACTGCCAATAGAGTCAATGGAAAGAGCCCTAACACTGCATGAGGGTTTCATGGCATTGATGGTTTTATTTACATTGTCTTTTATTGTCTGGTACATTTCAGACCTGCACAAGAAATACAGAAACACACAAAGACAAAAGAAAGAAACAAACCTGAGGTGGTGGATCACTCAGTAGGGACATGAAATGAGACTGTTTCAGGGTTGGATGAGCTTCATCTTCCTCCAGCTTCATGGTGGACGCCCACAGGGAATATTCAGCACTACTCAGAAACCCGTCCGATGTCTCACTGCCCTGCCGAACTGTCACATCAGACACACACACAAAATCATAAACCAGTGTTTGCTTCTCAGTCTCCATTTTGTAAGATCAAAGTTTCCCCTGCCTTATCACTCACTCAGGTTTTGAGGGTGGATGAGTGAGGCCCGTCCCTCAGAGTGGGACCGTCGACCCCTGACAGACCGCCTGCTGTTCTCCCGATGGTCAAACTGGCCACAGGTAATGTGCATCTTATGCAGGGTGGGGTTCACGCCCTCGGGCAGCATGCGGGGGCTGTTGGGGTACATGTGGAACCCGTTTTTGTTGCCAATAATAGACTTGTCCACACTGCGCTTGTTGCTCTGGCTCTGGTTGTAAGTCTGAGCAAAACAAAAGGTCAAAAGTTTAATATAGGGAGTTTGTGGATCTGTGAGGGGTTATGTTATTTGGTAAAACATCAAACATTAAATTTGAAGGTCCTCGGCTCTTTTCGTCTTGCATTTGTCGATGCAACTCAAACACTCACCTTCTCCTCTCGTCCCTCAGCCAGGATGACAACAATTCGCCCCTGCCGCTTACGTCCAGTGCGTCCCATTCGCTGCACCAGGCGGATGGGATTCTTCTGTGCATCGAAGCAAACGATGAGGTCCACCTCTCCGATATCTAGCCCCTCCTCCCCGACGCAGGTGGACACCAGTGTGTTGAAGCCTCCCTGACGGAACCTGCACACCACCTAAAACACAAGCAAGCAAGGCTTTACATCAGTATTTTAATTTTTTCTTTTGTGTTGTCTACTCAACAGTATACACAGTAAATTTCGTACTGTTTTATAATATATTTAAGGTATATCATGAAGAAATAGTTGATTGCTGTTTCTAGACACAACATTCAAACTTTGCCCCTCCTATTTATACTGCATCCATGCTACTGTATCATCGCAGGAACGTTACATTTGTTGTGATGGAAAAGCTGATACTTTAGCGAACTAACTGCCTAACAGAAAACAGGCAAACCGCGCGTCACCATTTATCCCCATCCTTTTGTGGCTGAACTTCCTATTTCAAATTAAAAGTGACCTAATCTAAGATTACCTTTATATGAAAAATCCTCCATAGTATACCTTTAAGGCTCTGGTCTATTTTTAGTATATGATGTACTTACAGGACTCAATGTACATGTGCATCTACGCACCAGTCCTGCATTATTTATTTAGATGACAGACTGTCTGCAGAGACATTTCAATGCAGAGAGGTAAATGTAGCAGCAAAGGTTTAAGAAAATTAAACTGTTCACTGGAAAATACGGTGACACTGTGAACACAGCCATACATTTATTTTATTAATTAGTTGTTCTTGAGAATTTTACCACTAAATTATGTTTTAATATTTCTTAATTCACTATATATATATATATATATATATATATGCCATACATTATTAGAAATCTGCTCTTGATAAAAAAGAAAAGTCACTCTACCTCCAGTTGTTCCTTTTGGGTGAAGCCTTTGACTCCCTTCCCTGCTGAAGCTTGACCCATGAAGGTCATGACCCTTATCAGTGGAGCATGGCGGTTTAACATGGATGCAATCTCCTGTACACTCTCACGGAACGATGAAAAGATCATCACGCGCGTGCTTACTTCCTGAGGACCTGAACATTAATGAGACAGAGGAGAAACAGACCGATTAAAAATTCCTAATTTCTTATGCCTGTTTGATTCAGTTTCTGGAATGCTTTGTTCTGCGATCCTCTCCGAAATTTAATATGCCAAGTGTAAACATACCCTCTTCAAAAAGATTTTGGTTGAATGACACTACAGCAAATGTTTAACTGTAGATGCTTTTACTGCTTTTTGATGTTCAGCAGGACAGTCTTTGGACAAGTGTTTTACACAGAGCTGAGGATCTGAAGCAGTGTTTGGTCATAGGTGCTGTTAATTTACTGAAAACATCACACTCCAGTGTTACATCTTTAAAGTTGAAACAGACTACACACAGCATGTTGTTCACCACAGTTAATTTGGTTGTTCTATCGTCTGCCATTTCCACTACTGGGGATAGTAATTGAGAATGGCAACACAGAAATGCTTCACTCCTCTTTATCTTTCACAATAAAAGCCCTTGATATGAACCTCAAAGACAAGAATTGACATGAGACACATGCATAATTTGAATATTATCATTTGTTGCAGTTTTTTTGTTCTGATTGGTATATTGACTCACAAAATAAAAACAGAGAAATAAAAAAATACACAATTTTAACAATTCATCAACATATAAGTGAGTCCTGCCTTTCCTAACTCCCTCCTAACGAATATTAACAAAACTTTAAAAACCAACTCGTTATCTTCACAAATGCAATGTTACAGTAACTGTACACCGGCACTAATAGAAAAAGAAGACAACAATTATCAGTTTATATCAAAATAATAACTAAATAAATAATTTTAAAAATCTTTTTTAAAAAGGTCTTGGTCTTTTTCCCCATTTTTCCAGCCTTCTTTATAATGACATTAAGCACTTTGCCACTGGCACCCAGGTTTGAGCATATTCTGTCTAATTATTCTGCAGTCTGAAGGCGACCTTTTCCAACTGAATCATTTCTATTGCTTCAGTGATCCGTTCATTTGAGTTTGTGTATTTAAAGCAATACAGTTTTCATGATTACCATCTTTGTAACCATACAAAACAGGAGACAGATATTATTATTCTTCAAGGATACCTGAATGAACTTATGCAAATCTCCCAGTATACATGATTGTGGTGTGAGAGGGATCTCTATGTTAGCATGAATCAATACCTTTCTTTGTTGTATTACTAACCGAAGATCTTTATTTATTTATTTTTTTTTATCCTCAGATAATAGAGATGACTGTCTTGATGATGATTGAACCAGGATGTTTTCTTTTGTTTTTTTATTTAAACCTTTGTGGGTTTTCTTCTTTGTTTACTTTTTTCTTTCCTTTAAGCACTTGAGTTTGTTGTGATATGGAATTGTGAAAACAGATTACAAGTGAAGTATTTGTAATTGTCTTTTGTAAATCTTCCACCTGAACACTAAACTGAACATGATCTAAACTTAACATGATAGCTTTCAGTAACTATATATATATATATATATGACTTACACTGATACTTTTGGTAAATGGGGACAGCTAATGCTAACTATTCAGGAAAATGAAAGCACAATCCTCTTCCTGTCTTGGTTGCGCAATGGTTGGCATACCTTTTTCTATGCTGAAATTTTATAAAGCCATTACTTTCCCCGGAGATCATACCCAGCGGCAGAAAGAAGTGCATAGTGAAAGCAACACTTATGTAGGTAGAATATGAATGAAAATTGTGTCATTATCCTGTACCTATTACAGTGTGCAATCAGCATTTACTCCATAATGATGTTAAAGCAAAAATGTCTCTATTTCAACTTTAACACAAGCATGGCAACAACATTAAAGAGCTTTAACCCTGTGTCAGATATTTCTTTTTGCTGTAGTTAGAACATAAAGTAAATTATAGATTTCACCTTTAACCCAAAACAATCATTACATGTATGAGTCACAGCATATTACTGCTACAGTAAATAAATCACCATTATTTTCTGCAGAGCTCTCAGCCCACTGTCTGAAGTGCTGAAGCACCACCTCCTCCAGTTTCTCCAGTTTGGGGTGACTGTAAACAAATGGCTCATCTGGACCTATAAGCATTAATCACAGTGGATGTTAGTCAGATAGATGCAGTGTCTATTCTTTGCTATATATTAAAATATTATAGCTGCACAAACCAAATCAAGAACATCAAAATGTCACATTGAACTGCTTGAGAAAGGCTCTGAAATCTGACTGATAAGGTATGAATGAGTGAGCAGGTACCAGCAGATGGCTTCACAAACATTGCTTCCATTTCATGGTAAAGGTCCATGAAGGTGGGAGTCCTCTGCAGCTCACTCTTGGCCCTGGACATCTCTGAAGTGAACGAAGCATGTACAGTGCTCAAGTCAAACATGTGTTAAACAAATCATACGCAGACGTTACTCATTATCGAGCGTACATACACCCTGAGGACACGGATCAATATCAGGTATAAAAGCTTGTTGTGTCTGTGAATAAAGTACAACGAAATACACTGAAAGCCTGGAGGTAAGGTGACTGACCTCTGGATCCGTCCATGATTCCCTGGATGTAGAAGAAGAGGGATCGGAGCCCCATCTGCATCAGGAGCTCATAGCCGTGGTACAGGCTGATGCAAAGGGCAAAGACGCCCTCAAGCATTCCCTGCTGCGGACCCTGCAGAGAGCAGAAGAGCATGTTGGTTCATAAAACCACTTTGAGACTACTGGTAGGAATATAACTTAAAAAGGCTATTAAAACTAAGAGTTTTAATACTGCTTCTAGACATTATTGCACAGTTGTAATTTTGAATAAAATATTTGTAATGTAAGCACTGTATCTAATTTAATTCTAAAAGTTTATTTAAACTGTGTACACTAGATATAAACATCCAGATTATCTAAATTTGTACAACCACACAGTATTCTAAATACAAGTACAAATGCGATAGTATAAGACATAACCGTGCGGTGTCCGTGCCTTGACGCTCGGCGGTGGGTTCTTTCGGAACTGATCCCTGGCGAGGATGATCTGATATTTGCTGAGAGTCCGCAGGTCTTTGTGTCCCATCACCCGGTTCTGGACCAGACGAGACATGAATTTGTCCAGCACCTGGCAGGAAGAGTAACAGAGAGAGATACATGGGTCATCGATAATAGGCCATTTCCTGTGTTCAGGAGTGATGCATCAGACCGACAAGCAAGCACCCCGCTAACACAAATCTGGAAAGTGACACACACACACACACACACACACACACACACACACACACACACACACACACACACACACACACACACACACACACACACACACACACACACACACACACACACACACACACACACACACACACACACACACACACGCCCTCCATGACCACTTTGAGATACACAGGTGTTACCTCTGTGGGTACACAGACTTGCACAGACTGAATAGAGGCCCCTCTTCAACAAGAGACACATAATAACACTAAAATGTGTTGGATTCGTTCTTCCTCCTGCCCTCATTTCCTTATAATGGGAGGAGAGATGGAAGCAGTTTGTCAGATGGACAATTTTAACAACATCCATTCATCCTCACGGCTGCAGATAATGGGAGACTGGGTCATTACAATTTCAATTTCAGCTGTGTGGAACTGCTGCTCCAGAAACTGAACAGGATAAAAGGTTTCTCTGAAAGGAGGAGTGAGCTGCCCTTTACAATCAATGGCAAAAAAAAAAAAAAACATGAGATTTTGTAACGGATGACAAGCAATTAAGTTGCTTTGATTAGTTAATGGTACTTGTGTTATAAAGGGGAAACAAAGCTTATTATAAAATCAACGTATACAACATGTGCAAAGTAGGCCAAATGATGTAAGCCTGCATTTATAGCAATGTCTCATTAATAGTTTTAAATTACTCTTCGTTTTATAATAATAAAGACTATACTTCCAAAGAAGATACTGTATATATTAAATGTAATAAACTGTATATTTTACAACATGTGGGGCCCGACCTTACAACCACTGCAAAGTGGCACAAAGTAGTGCAACATGCATTGCAGTATAGCGCAGTGCAACTGCCATTGCTAGTTCCTGTCATTTTCATGGTCTGCATCCATGTTGTGTCAGTCGCAAATGTCCCTGTGCTCATCCATGCGCCCGCAGGCGTGCAGGTCCTAAAATGAGGTGTGCATTGTTGGCATATTGTTATTTTGAGGCAGCAGAAAGTGATTGCGCCATTAACCAACAAAAAATCTGGTCTGAAGTAGGCCCCCAGGAAGTACGCCAGGCAGTGTGCACGCTGAATGCATTTCAGAAGCTTAAACTTTTGTTCTGTTTCCTCTGTCAAAATTAGAACTACAGCGTTTTGGTTTTGCTGCTTAAATGTCGCAGGATATTTGCTGCAGTAACATTATGACTCACACTGGACGCTTCCCTGTGTGCGACCCAGCAGTCTCTCGGTCGAGTATGGTAAATCGCTGGAACAGCACAGTGTTTATGCATGTATTTATTTATTTTTTTTATTCATATATTCATTCTATATTTTTTTCAGATTTATGACTTCCATTGCTCTGTACTGCACTTTATGACCTGGGTATTTGGCCCATAAGTAGTGAACTGTGTGTTTGCTGCTCTTGCTCAAGTTGTCTATCTGTTAATCTGTTGTCTTTGACATGGTGATGTCTAAATGCTGCTGCTGACCGTGCTTGTTTTATGTGACAGGTAGACTGTGTAACTGAATTGCCCCTCTGGGATACATAAAGTTGTCTAAATCTGAATTTCGCTGCATTACATTCAGCAGAACACCCCTCGCTTCTCCAGTTTGCTGAACCTGCCATGTACATACTAGTGCAGCAGGTGCAGGCACACCTGGCTTTTAAAGGGAATGGGAGAGATGACACTGATTAGCTCAATTAATGTTAAACCCAAAACGTACCTGCGATTAATGTAGGGACTAAATATAGGCCACTATATTTTGCGCCCAAATAATGCACTGTTTAACATGTAAATAGTCCCTATTGACACATATGTTCTATATTTCATATGGTTTTTAAAAACACCATTAACCATCAAGACCTCTCAGGCTGTCTGTGACAGGTCTGCTGTGTGTCCCCAGAGTCAAAACTAAACATGGAGAAGCAGCATTTAGTTTTTATGCACCACATTAAAAAAAAGTATAAGCAACCTGCAACTCTCACTTCTTTTAAAATCAAGGCCAAAGACTTTTTCTTTTGCCGCTACCTTTTATTAAATCAAATATTTATTAATCTATTATACTGCACTCTAACTTCTATTCTTGTGTTTTATACCTGTCATAGTATATTTGAGCTTTTTATTTTTAATTCTCTGGCTTTTCAATGATGTTTTTATTACTTGTATTTAAATACCCTTTTATAATGTGTTTTTTTTGCACTTTGTCGCGATGCTTTGGTTTTATGTAGAGCACTTTGAATTGCCTTGTTGCCGAATGTGCTATATAAATAAACTTGCCTTGCCTAAAAGAATAGATTAGAGGGCATATTATATGTTAACATACACATATATACACATATTCTATTTTTTTTAATATATTGAAACATACATTTTGATTGCTTTATATATATTGCGATCCAAAAAATTAAAAAAACATAAAACCTCCACTGCTGCATGTGACATAAAATAAACAAAAAGAAATAAAACTTTATCAGTGTAGTAAATTTAAGTAATAAAATATTTGAGTAAAAAGAATTAACCTACTTTCCCCGTTATGTGACATACAAATATTTTTTAATTAGGCTTTCCTCTTGAACTGGAAACTAAGCTGTTTACCATTTCTGCTGGACCTCAGCCGGCTTCTCTGAGGTGAAACACGAGTGTGTGTACAGAGGTTTTACAGAGACAAAAGCAAAAGGCTTAAATAACAACCCCTTAATTCCCCAAACTTCTCAGAAAACATCAACAGCTATATCACCCACACCTAAACGCTCTTTCAAGAGCGTGTTAAGGAGGTCAGCCCATCTGGTCAGGATTGTGCTTCATCACATTTCATATGGTTCAAGCTCGTAAACAGATGACTTAACAGCTGTTTGTTAAAGATGATTTACAGAGAAACTGGGGAACCAACTAAAACCCGATCAAAAAATATTTAATAAACATTAATTAGCTTAAAAAATGTAACATTATTGTTCAAAATATTATATAATATAATATATATAAATTTTTTTCTTTTCCTTTGTTCAGTAGAGTGAGATTTTAATAGTCCATTCAGTTTAAAAGGTAGGGTAAGGTCTTTTTAAAATATGGGATCAAAAAGAGAATTAGTTGTTCAAATTGAATTAATTAACAATTAACAAGAAACTAATAAAAAGATGCAAGAAAATATCCTGAAAATTGGAATTATAACAACCAAAAAACAAAACAAAACAAGGAAATTACCTGAAAAAAGTGCAAAAAAAAGAAAAAAACAGTCATTCTAAATATATAATTCTAAGTTAAAAATTATACTTCTCTGGATATTAAAAAAATATATTAAAAAAAATTCTAATACATTTTTCTGTCCTCGAAAAAATGAAACAACAAAATCAGATTAATTTCTTGTCACCTTTTCCAAATTTCTTGCAATTTGCAGGGGTATCTTTTGGCAAGTTACTTATTGCCTTATTTCCCAAGTATTTGGGAAAAAAAATCAAACCACTTTGGGGTTTCAGGGTTTCAGAGACTTAAATGCTTGAGTAAAGTGTCTGAATGCTTCACAAGAAAACTGATTTGATCCAGGCTTCATGGGGTTAAGTCATCCATTACATATCATGCATGTTTCTTTATTGGTTATGCTGTTTGTTTAGAAGATGATTCAGGATGATGCTGTAGTGTCATTCATATGGAATAATCCATATCTAACGCTTGTAGAAAATAATGGATCACAGATAGAAATGAGATGAAGGAAGAAGTTTAATTGCATAATGCAACTCTAGTGTAGCACCAGGTATAGGATGTGGATACGGATGGTGATGTAAGAGGATCAGAAAAAGGAGGAAAGCTCAAGTTGGGTCAAGCCATCGGTGACAAACAGCCCAACTCAAACCTTATCTACGACCATCAGCAGCAGCAGATGCTACCAAAAGCAAGAAAGCACCAGATTTTGAGATTGTGGTAACATTGTTGTGTAACATCCTACCATCACCATCAGCACAGAAGAGTTTCATATGTTGCTCGGGTGAACTGAGAAAAACCTTTGTCAATACTCTAAAAAGTGTCTGAAATATTAAAAAAAGGCATATAATAAGTCAGATGTGTTACAGCTAGAAACATGTACGTGCTTTAAAACGTCCTGCTGATTAGCATATTTTAGTGGAAGCTAAGGGCAGGAGAGATGAGTCATGCCGTGCACAAGTCGCCAATCTATCACATCTACAGAGACAACCATTAACACTCACTATTGCCTGTACAGGGCAACCTTACATAATTAACCAATGTTACCAAGCTACAGAAACTACATGAATGCTAACAAGCTAGCATGCTTTAGGAGTGGGGAAAAAATTTGCACAGCATAGTATCATAATCTATTGCTTGGCAATTCTGTATTGATGTGAAGATGCCAAGAATAACTTTTTACTATATAAATTCTGAATACTACAAATACAAATTAAATGTTAAATATGAATTTAGATATAAACTGTATACTGGCAGCCTACAAGAACACTGAAATCAACTCCTACTTCAGTCCACTAGATGCATGCTGCTGCAATAAAAATAACTGAAGTGACATTAACAGACCAAAAACCTAATCTTATTGGACAAAAACAGATGTTAATGTATTTTTCAAATTATTTTGCAGTTTTAAGAAAAGCTAATAAATTTGCAATATATTGCAATATATGTTATCGCATTACTCACCATATCCCATTTAAAATTGCAATCAGTAATATTGTATGATTATCTGAGTAGCCTATCATCTTTAAAACACATTGGGGGCTTTTGGGGATTCCCATTATTAGCATGCTTAATGCTGCGTGCTAGATGTCAACATGTAGCATTTAATAATTAGGTCATATGTTTCAGGTAATATGTATTTTAAAATGTTAATGGTAAGATGTTAGCAAGCTAAGGAGTACAGCCCAGACTGATGTTTTTTTTCGAAACCGCCTTGTACATAATTTTGAGGAACGCAGTATACAGTATGTACTACATACTGTATACCGCCATCATGGGTATTACACAGTATGAAATTGTAAAAACTGATTTATTTTTGCAGTATGCTTGGGCAAGTTTTGAGCCAGAAGCATACTTAGTCCTTAGTCATTGTATTTGTGAGTAAAAGGAAATGTATAGTGTGATGCTTTTTTTCATAAAAGTTGACAATTTTCAATCAATAAAAAGGTACAGTTAAGTCTTCTATTGTGTATATTGTACTTTATATGCGTGTGTGTGTGTGTGTGGTTGTGCGTGTCAGAGAGATGCAGACAGCATTGAGAAACCGGACCACAAGCTGTTCACAAGCCACAATATCTCTCTCTCTCTCTCTCTCTCTCTCTCTCTCTAGTTAATTGACAGGTGGAGCTCAATGAGGCAATGTGTACGCAGCGGTCAGGTCCAGATTATGAGATTACTCAGCACCAGATTAGTGAGGTTGCTGTGTTTGTCTGGGTGGAATGTGGAGCAAAATGACAGAAAATGCACAAAGAAAAGCTGTTCAACTATTGTAATTGTAACTGGAGTTTTTTTCCCAGCACTCTGATGTGCACCCGTTTGACAGTTTTAGCTATAGGGCTCCAACTAAGGATTATATTATTATTATTATTATTATCATTATTATTATTATTATTATCAATATATACATTTATACATTATTACACTGCAAATAATTTTCTCTGTTAAAGGATTTCCTCTATAAAACATTAGATAACGGGGAAAAAAATGCTCATCACAATATCCTGGAGCAAAACTGGATGTCATTAAATGTCTTGCTTTGTCCAACCAGCAGTCCAAAGCCTCAGGAAATTAAACTTACAATAATGTAAGACAAAGAAAAGATTTGAGAATCTGGAATCATGCAAGGTTCAGCATTTTTGCTTGAAATTTTACATAGTTACATAGTTAATCTATTTCTATCTCTCGCTCTGTGTTTTAAATGCAAGATTTAGATATTTTTCTCTTTTTCTTTCACTTCTCTCTCTTTTTTTTTTAAATGTGTGTATGCATGGATATACATTTGTATATTTTTGTTTTGTTTTATTTTCAAATGCTTTTTGATAAAATGTATGTCTTATATATGTGGGTAGTTGAATTAATAAATGTGCAGTAAAGGTGAATATACATAGATGTAGACTATGTATATGTTATGTATATGTGTATATGTATATAGTCATGTAACATCTGCACTACCTCATTGGTTATATATGTAGTTGTATTGTGAAAGGCAACAAAAAAAGTCAAAAACTATCTCAAAATTATTAAACAACAGCAATTGTATTAATGGTATGTATTAATAATTAAGTATTTGAAAAATGATCTGTTAAAGAAACAGCTGGCAATTCATTTCTTTCATTATCTTTGATCTTGCATGATCTTTGAGTTTACCAGTTTGCTTATAAATGTTGAAATGAATGATGAAAATATATATTTTCAAATTACTCTGCCATACCTGGTATTGTATTGTACATCGTTTTAGAGGAGGTAAGATTTTGTGAAAAGCTGTTATATTAATACAAGGCAGAAAGGGTTGTTGCTTGATTAAACAAATCAGAAAAACAATCATTCTTCTTTCCCTGGAAAAAAGAAAAGGAGTTTCAGACATGGGCAGATGGAAGGAGTAACATCGGTAATGTATGATAAATTGATTTTTAAAATTGCTTAATGTACCACCTATAAGGTAGGTTGAGGTCTGGAATGAATTTAGTGTAAGGGATATTAAACAAATAGTAAAACAAACATGAAGTGAATGTCAGATCTGGATTATTCCCAAGGCCAGTAAGATTATTAAAAAGAGAAAAGAGGAGAGGAAGGAGAGGAAAGAGAGGAGAGGACGTGTGCCAAATGACAACGTCGTCAATGGCAGCCTTACTGAGCATGCTCAGTTGATTGGTTGGGGGACATGGAGCTAAGTGACGTGATGAACTGCTGAAAAAGCCAGTCTGTAGGCAGCTATTAATAACAAAACCTACACTACGCTGAATTCTCAAATCTGCATGTCAACAATGGGAGGGACTTAGTGGTATGTCCATGTGGGTGTGTGTTTGTGTTTGTGTGTGTGTGTGTGTGTGTGTGTGTGTGTGTGTGTGTGTGTGTGTGTGTGCGCATGCACATGCACGCCTGCCTGCATGTGTGCATGTGCATGGTAAAGATCGCCTTGCAATGGTGTATGTGGAGCTCTACAGCCAGTTAGGACTGATTAGTGTAGTACAGTCGGGTGTGTGGATCAGTGGGTGTATGTGTTTCTACATGCATGCATGCCTGTATTTACATGGAGACTCCCCCAAAGACTACAGAGGATTATATAATGTCCTCTCTACGTGCATGTTGAAGGCTGCAACATGGTGGTTGGCTGTTGCAGCGACACAGATCAGAGGAAATCCTGCTTAGTCTGTCCCCTAGCACACAAGTTCAAGTTTGTTTATTATCCTCACAAGGGTACATTTTTGTTTACCATCTGCCACAATAACAGAGACATTATTAAAATAATGAAACATGACAAAAACATTTACCAATTCAGTTATTTAAATACATTATCATCCCTTTTTCAGGTTTTCTGGTGTTTGTGTCCACTACAGTTTTAAAGTATGTTGCCATGGATCTGTATTTTGTTTCTTACAACATTTACAAATAATCTCATGTGTATGTGCAAGCAGGTGTCACTGCTACAAGGTTTTACATATAAATGAGCTAAAGCTGTCACTCTGACTGAAGGCAAACAGTGCACACATAATTACAATTTAAGTAGACAAGTAGAAGTTAATTATTGTTATAACTTGTGTAGGTATAGATTATTTTATTGTCTAATGTAATGCAAAATATTTAAATATAAATAATAATAATAATTACATAAATAATTAAATATATTTAAAAACAGAAAATAAATAATACAAATTTCACAAAATTAAAAAAAAAATCTGTTTTTTCATCAGCCATGGCTTGATACATAAAAAGTCCAACATGAAACTGTTGATATATGCTACTAAACAACACTAGACCGCAAAGCAAGGCAACCTCATTTATAAAGCGCCTTTAAAATACAGGAGTAATTCAAAGTCATTTCCATAAGGTGAATACATCACAATGACCCTAGGTGGTTCAGATAGTTAACCACACCTACAACCATAGAGCTCGTCAACCTTTTGGTGTGCTTTATGTAAAAATATAGGTGTGGTTTCATCTCTTCAATCATTTGATCTGACAAAGATCCAAGTAGGATCAAAACTTAAGAATTATTTTTCAGGTCATTTTTGTTTTGTTTTGTTTTACTTTTCCTTTATTAACGGCTTTTTGGCAACTTTTTAAGGTAAAATTTATAGTGTTTGGGCCATTTCCTCTTTTGTTGCTCATTACTTACTTTCTTCCGTGTTTTAAAAAACAAAAGGTAAAGCTATTTTCAAAGGGTTAAATCCTTTTTTTTCTTTTTTTGTATTTTCCATCTTTGTCCTAAATACTGAGCAGTGATTTAAGCAAATAAAAGCCCTGGCTATTAATTTAAGTCTTACGGTAGTGATGAAGAGACGCGTGTTATTGTAAAACACTGTCAAGAAGCTGCTCGAAACCTATGCTTTAGTCAGTCTTTCCATCGCGGTCCCCCTTCGGGATTAATGTTGAGATGTCTGCACCCGGGTGGGGGTCTCGGGTATTTATCCTCTCGGGCAGCAGCGGGAGGAGGGGTCTGCCGGAGCCCGCAGCGTCACGTGGTCCGCCCTCGTCTCCTGTAAACAGCGCGTTCACCTCCGGCTACGGCGAGAGAAGCGTCACTCCGCTCCGTGCCAGCGAGGGAGGCGACTTCTTTCTCGGTTTTTTAGTGAATACAAAGTGCGCCCGGCGAAGAGAAATGCCTCGTTAAAGTCAGAAATAAGACCGCGGTTGTGAATATGGCGAACCGTGTCGAGGAAAGCTTTGTAGCGGCTGGTTTGTTGACTAGAAAGTAACGTCTGTCTTCATCTGGACGAGCAACGAGGTCCGAAGAAAGACAAAAAAAGACTTAACGAAGCGTAAAATCAGCCGCGATTTATACGTGAGTTCAGCTCTTTTTTGTTTTTTAGTCCATTTTTGAGGTATTTTTTCCTCGTTAGGTACTAATCGAGGCAAAGATGGACCGAGGTGGCTGCCAAATGAGCGGCGGCGGCGGCGGCGGCGGTGACCGCAGCGGGCCCGACCAGCCCGGGATGATCACGCTGGAGGACCTGGAGTCTTTCTCGGAAGACCAGCTGTCAGACTCCGGCAACGGCAGCCTCGAAGAAGAGGCAGAAACCATGGAGGAAGACGAGCAGTCAGACCGCCTGCTGCAGTACTGGCAGGACGTTGCGAGGGGACACCAAGTGGAAGTTTCTCAAGGTAAAAAATAATAAACAAGGCGAGAGGGGGAAAAAAGAGATGCAACCCTTTTTTAAAATAGCTAGACTAAACGCACGTTTATTCCCATTTGTTTTCGTCTTTGTTTATTTTTTTTATAAAACTTTTGTGAAGTGTACACACAACAAAAAACTTGTTTAACTTAAGTTGGCTCAACTTCCTCAAGTCATACCACTATGCACATTGACCTAGTTTCCCGTGAGGCAGATAGATAAACCAGTTCCACCCAGGACAGTCCATTCCTTCTTCAGACAACATGTTTTAGTGAAGTGTGTAGCCTAATTATTAAAAAGTTAGTTAATCGATTAAATCAAATGCCTAAGTTTCACACACAGTCAAATAAATTAAAGTTATTGCATTGCCACAGGTTGCAATTTAAATAGCCTAACTGTTATGCAACAATAACAAGTTGTGTTTCCCCAAGTGTAAACATGAAACCTCTTGACTGCTATTAGGTCCCAGAAAGATGAGAAATAGTTAAATACCACCATTATTTTAGTGGCTAGAACTCTCTGAAATCAGAAAACATATTGCAGACTGCTACTGTGTTTTATCTATAGCATAATTCCACAAAAAAAAATCCCAGGGGTCTATTGTGAATTGCATTGAAATTTGGAGATCCCGTTAGTGGAAACAATTAGGAAAGAGGGAGATCGCAAGTGCAAAGAGGTGTTAGTAATAAGCTTTGAATTTACATGTAAGTATTTCTTAAGTGAGGAAAATAGTATCAGTAAGGCACAGCGATTCCTCAGTTCAGGTCAACAAAAATCATCGCCTAATGTCTTATCTGTCATAAAATAGAAAACATCTGTTTTCCTCCTGTGAGGTTAAACATTCTATTAG
This sequence comes from Plectropomus leopardus, assembly GCF_026936395.1. NCBI lineage: Eukaryota > Metazoa > Chordata > Actinopteri > Perciformes > Serranidae > Plectropomus > Plectropomus leopardus. The sequence continues at coordinate 15,335,132 of NC_142189.1, read as the reverse complement.
AACAGTACAATCTCACAGACATAAATATATCATAGTGGTACTGTAGTAATATGGCCTGATACTAAAGCAGTAATGGTGGGCAAATTGTATAATAATACATGAATTTGTTGTCTAGCATGTTATAAGTTCAATAGAAAATTAATGGCACAATAAAATAATATACATTTGCCTGGAATTTTGTTCAAAGTTCCTGATGGTCAAAGAAAAAAAAACCTCTTTTTTGTCAAGGACCTCTAATAGAGTGAATGGTTTAACAGTTACATAGTTATCACATATTTCCTGGAATACTAAGTCTCTGTAATTTAGCACTGGCTTTCAGGTTTATTGAATGATTTGATTATTTCAACGCAAAATGAAATAAGTAGGAAAAAAATCCCATTATTATGGTAAACACAATGCTGAAGGCTGCATCCAATGAACGGCTGCTCTGTGTTGCTGGAAATTGCAAAGGATAATGTAACAAATAAAATAGGCTGTGATAAACACTGGCAGCCTGCACTTTTAGTCATATGTTAAGAAACTGATTTGATTTACATAGTGCTGTTGTTTTTTTGTAAAGCAAGATACTTAAATATATATATATATATATATGCATTCTGCACATAGTATTTAGATATTTTCAGAAGGTAAATATTTGTTTAGCTTATGTGTACATCAACAGAAAACCGGAGTCAAATTCCTTGTTTGTGTACATGTACTATGCCTGTAAAGCTAATTCAGATTATTATTCACTATCACAAGACACAATAGTTACTAAATGGGGTAAAAACAGCAATTAAATCAAATTTATACTCAACTGTATTGCGCTTCTATGCTGTCGTGTTTTGAGCTTACCATACAATAACACCATTGACTGGCATTTCTAAGGTAAAGCTGATAAAAGATTTAAATTCTTATCACGCTTTCACAGCGTCAGACTCTATTTACAATCACTGGAGGAATCCTAATGTTTTTTTACTTGTGCTACTCAGCCTATGACTGCAAATTCACAAGCAGAATGGGGCTTGACTGTTTTGGTTGTTTTTAAGTGACGGAAGTTGTAACTTTAGGTCAAAGGTTGCCGCGATGAAGATTACAACCTTCCTAAAACTGACTAGTATAGTGTGTGAAATGAGAAGAAAAAAACACTAAAGGTCGAGGTTATTCCTTTGCTGAGTGTATCCACTCATGTTGTGGTGTATGGGTCCATATACCGACGATCTATTTGCAAGCTGTCTGGAATGTGATGCTCAAGGTTGAACTGCTTTGCAACCCTTAGACTGAAAAGATGGCCGCTGACAGACCAAACTAGTGTCTGACTGGAGCATGCAGTTGAGCTGTCCCTCAGGCACTCCTGTCGCAGCACAAAAAGCACTCACACGCATGGTCTAAATTGGTCTTTACTGTTTAGTTTGCTAGTTACAGTCGCTGTTTTTGGTTAGAAGTGGTAACACGGCTTTTGAAAAAAATTATTTGACGGTTACAACTGCTTTATTGTCAGTGTTTGTTGTGAAATCACATAAACAAAAGGGAGAAAACAGTTGATTTCAGTCACTGATATTGACACATTTTTTTCGGCATAGCAACAGGAGTCTGATTTACCATATAAGCGGTAGAAGTGTGAAGAGAAATACAGCATAGTATCACATTATTTTGTGGCGCACTATTGCATCAATACATGGGTGTAAAGTTGTTGTATTTTTTGATAATATTAATTACTTTTATTGCAAATAGAAAAACTTTAGGTAGTCTTCTACAATAATAAAATCAATTACTTTTTCAGTCCACTAGATACATTTTGCTGAAATAAAAAGTGACCCGGCATATCAGAAAACATTTAAAATTGCAATAATATTGCATTGTGATAATATCATATTGTGGGTTCTCTGGTGATTCTCAAGCTTAGCAAATATGGCCGTACAATTCATCAAAATATCGCAGGAATCACAATATGGCCAAGTTTAACATTCAAATTGCAGGAGCAGTTTTTTGATAAAGGTAAAATCCCTCTCAACATGCCAAAATAAACGAAGCGCTGTGGTGCTACAGAGAGGGCTTGGACACAAATCATATTTCAGCTATAAGGGAAAGTGTTTTGAAATGCAAAAATAACCATTCCTAGGCATTATAATGATACATTAGCTGTACTGTAGTAGTACATCTTAATACTAAATCAGTAATAGTAGTAGTTAATTGTATTGTAATACTAGAATTTGCATTGTCTAGCAAGTTATAAACCTAATTTTAAAAAATAATAATAGAATAACATACATTTGTCTGGCATTTTGTTCCAAGTGCCTGTTTGTCAAAGTAAAATAAGCTCTTGCGTATTTCCTGAAATATGAAATTTCTGTATTTTGATTCTGATTTTTGTTCAGATATCGTGCTCAGCTAGAGACAACAACAGCAGCTGTTTTCAACTCTAGAACTCAACACAAACCAGTACAAGGGACCCATTGAGGTTATAAAAAACTTCAACAGTTAAAATCCCCTTTCGCAGCAATAAAAGGCTATTTTTAGAAAACACATCAGTTATCTTAATTTGCCCTGTAAAGCACAAAACATTAAAGTGAACATCAAAGCCTTCTTTACAGGTGAAATTGTGTATGGAAAACAGTTGTTAGTCTAGGTCATGGGTTTCTAACCTTTTTGGTGTCTGACTTAAAGTAGCACTGTGTATGTGTGACCGCTCATCACCGGTTTAACATGCCTATATGTCATGAGCAGTTCAACCAAAGTGCCCCACCTCCTCGGACTGTTACAATAGTTGCCAGTTGCTATCATTGATAGTTGAAAGGCTGAGAATTTTTTTTTAAAAAAAGAAAAAAAAAAATTAAGTAGTTTTGTGTAAAATAATTATTTTGATTGTCTCCTATCCCTTTATGGTGGCCCTGACCTGAAGTTGGGAACCACTCTATCAGGCTATTTGTCATCTAACTGGGTGCTACATAGAAGCCAGTAACACAGACTGGCACATTCTCCACCCTCTGCCCTCAGACTACAGCACTAATTGAGGACTTAGTACGAAATCACTTGCTGGGGCTTTCTGACTCAGGGAGGATTAGCTACCTTGCCTGTACTGGTACTGAGGTTGTGGCTGTTAAGTCCTGGGCTACAACACTGTAGCTAAGGACACAGGCCAAGGCCGCAGTAAACTCCTTTACCCTAATTGGGATGGAGTTGAGTGGAGAGGGGTGACGTGGGAGCTCTGCTTTGTTATTTGATTGACTAACATGCTACATATACAACTTTAATTCCACTGCAGCTGCCAATAAGTTGTTTTTACAGTCAAAAATGCCACACCTATAGTATTTAAATGGTAATCATGGTTTAAAAAAAAAGTGTGTGGACAGCTGTGAACACAAATCTAGGGCATTTTAGCCCTTTACAGACTGTACAGACTTTTTCATGCCTTCTCAGTCAAGCTCTTAGCTGCAAACAAAGATGATATTATTTGCAATGGTTATTCACAATGGCTTATTTCAAAGTGAAAGGAGGTCACAGAAGCAGGAATCATCAACTGCTGTGGACGCACGAAAGGCTTCCAGCTTGTAAACACGACAGAATATATTGCTCCATAGATTCAGGCCAAAGGTGCTCTCAAATAGTCACTGCACTGTTTTTAACCCCCCCTTAGTCAACTGCAAATGAAAAGTTAATAACAAAATTGACCTCGCCTCCCTTCATAAGGATTGACAATAATAAGTGTTTTTGCACACCCATGAAACTAAAAACAAATTAAACAGCAGTGATCTGCCAAATAACACAAACCCCACTTAACTGCATGCTGATCTTTTTATCATGCTAATCTGTTGTGACAATGCTGACATTTTTTCCGTTTCGTAAGCGTATTTGCAACAGATTAATGAAAACAAGTATCAGCATGTTTCTGTGACTCTTCCCATCAGTGTACGCTGCCACTGTAAGCACATGGTAATAATACAGGCCAGTCAACATGTTAAACGTTAGCTGCAGTGGCTGATAAAAGTCTATGATGACATGCAAAAGATGCACACACCCCACATACACTATTGTTAAAACCACAACAGACCTCAGTCTGGATACATTTGAAACATTTACACAAGTCCCTGCTTCTACAAACCTACTGTACAATACACTGTGTTGTGTTATGTAACATTACAAATTAGAAAGCCACAAATAGAGTGCACTCTCCCCACTCACTATAAGGGGCGGCTAACCCTACTTTCTGGTTTGTTGCAAGAAGTCAAAAAGAGGAGAAGTCACGGCATTTTGTTGCCAAAAAGCTAAATAGCTGGTGCACTATTATACAATATTGGGATGATTGATCCGGTTTATTGAGGTGTCCGCAATTGGCCTTGGGTCCATGGTCCAAAATGAACACCTGCTAAGCACCAAATACAGGTAGATTTTCTGTTTTGGGCGAGTAAATCTCAGAGGGCTGTATATCACACTGCTATTTAAATGTTTGTACCAAAATAATTACGTAGTAGCAAAAACTAAGCTAAGAGTCTCTACTGCGTTTTGGTGTCATTTTTGGTTGCGCTGCTTCTGCCCTCTGCTGTCTGTCTGTGTCGGACATTAATTTGACACTAACAGATAAAGACTTCATATTGCATTCAAGTGCACCTCATAAACTCTGAAATCTACCTCTATCAGTCCCCTTGGCTGTTGAGTCCAAAAGTAATTTTGGACAATGCTTGGATTAATACATATCTTAAAAGATATAGGTGAGATTTCCAATTCTGCAATTATTGAAAATTTCCTTAATAAAACAACCAAAAACAAATTATTTCTATATGAAAACACCCTATTGTGTATTGGCCATCATCAACTTGAGGGTAACCAAAAACTTTTGTCAGCATACTCAAAACGTATCTGAGTGGATACCATCCATGTATTTCTAGCGGCATCTGCTGTAACCGTTCCAACACCATGTGTCATGCCGTATAGCTCCCATGGGGTCACGGGGAAGGTGGAAAGAGGGGGAAATTTCGGAGGAGAAGTCACGGTTTCAAATTACGTCACATTATTGGGGTACAGCACATGCGCAGTAAAATCTGGCAGTTTCTCAAAGGCTCAATAGCTGGCGCACCATCATAGAACAAAAAAGTCTGCAGGAAAAGACCATAATCAAACACTTAAGGTATGCAAACGTGTGCACCCGCAGAGCGCTGTCTGCTGCAACTCTTCAACATCGCAGCTCCAGTTGCTATGTGCATGTGTCATGCCACATCGCTCCCATGGAGTCAAGATCCCTTGAATAGCTTTGGTTTGTCACTGCTCTGCTGCAGTATGTTTAGTATTTTCACAAAAAAGCTTTTTCCATCAGTCTTTTAAGAAATATTACAACAGTGTATTCTGCTCAAATTTTGCACTAAATCCATGTCTATTACAGCTGAGAAAATGTGAATACCTTCTGTGTATGTTTCTGACATAAGTGCTATGTAAAAAATACATTTTGTATTATACATTAGATTTAAAGAAGAATATGAACTGAACAGTGTTCGGAAAGTGGCACTATATAGTATGATGGTCTTAAAGGGAATGTATGAACCTTATCTGAAGTGTAGTTGTTAACATAATATCTCACAATTATGTGTCAGTTTTTTAGAAAAAGAAAAAGATGAAAAATGGACACTGCAGACCGCAGGTTAGTGGAACAGGAGCCAGACTGTAAGCGGGGCATGACTACCAGCCCTGTGTCGATTAGAAAGCTCAGGTACAAAAACAAGTGTGTGTTGACTGTTCTGCGTCAACACCGAGCAGCTGTAGAGATGCTGCCATAGAAACAAATGAGTTTGTTAGCTTGGCCGTGCGTGCGTGCGTTACATGCCAGTGTGTGTGTCTGTATGTGTGTGTCTGTGGATAACCATGCGGCGGTCTAAGCTGTGATTATGCGTTTTCTCCCTGTCCTTGTCACCATTATTGAGACTCACACATAAACTGGCAGGTAATATTTCACTGTCAAACACTGACGGTCAGTATTTATACTGAGGCACTCCTCCTGATGGCTGATTTACAGTGTAATCTTGATTTCATGAGATGCTGCTGTTTAAGTATCATACTGATGCTCCACACTCTCACACAGAGCTTTGTCGGATGTCATGATCAATCGCCTAAATACCACAGATCCCTCTGACCCAGTTGCCCTCCATGATATTGACTGCCAAAATGTGATTGAATCGGGGTCACCTTAACTGACCTGCGTTTGACAATTCAGCAGTGCAACTTAGTGACAACTTGGTGAATGAGTTGCTTTTGTGATCGACTGGATATATTACGCAGTATCTTCCACACTAGATTTAGTATAAACATGTTTGGCTAAATTATATCTTTTGCATACACACAATAGAATAACCTAAAAAGAAGTTTTGGATTCCTTCAAATGCCTAAAAGTTGCGCAATTTGAGTGTCAGAGACTTTGTTTCCCAAATGCTGGTGACTTTAAAAAAAATGAAAATAACAAAATACTATGTACACTCAATTTTTTTTATTTTAAATATTATAATTTTCTTTCTATTCTCAGAACAAATACAGAATAATTGACCACTCCAGTGTGAACTTGCTCGATTCTATGGCATTATATTCATCAGTATTCATTCATTTATTTCATCACACCGTGCAATCCCCCTGAAAAATCAACTGAAAAATCGCCATGGCAGATTGTACAAAATGTATGCCCCTTTCCTTTTCAACTTTCCATAAGAAAAATGCCAAATTTTCCAAGACATTTGGAATATGCTTGAGTATTTCTTTCTCTTACTTTCTATCTCTCTTTCTGTCTAACTGACGGCAAGAACAGCTCTCTTCTGCGTCACATACATGCCAGGAGATGACATACATATACTGCTGTTAAAACTCCATTGAAGTTTTGGTAACAGGTGAAATATGCTCCAGTATTTCAAAAGCACTGGCTACTGCTGTAGTCCCTCTCTGTTAATGCTAGTCTATATCTGGCCTTGGGCAGCTTTAGTCAGTGTTCTCTCCATCAGCTCCAATAAACATTACTCTCTGCGACATCCTGGCACAGCGTTCTGCCCATCTGGCAGCCTTTTCTCAAACAAACTACCAACATCGCCTGCCAGTAGATTACTGGAAGTGAGGATGGATAAACAAGGACAGATTAGAGACAGGAGACTGCAAGTGTTGATATAATGTAAGTGGGGTAAAAAGTAATATGGAATAGGGCTGCAAAATAATAATGATTTTTTAAAATAGTTTTTGCTTATGTCAGCTTGCAAGATAACCACAGGGCAAGATACTGGGATAGTGCACTTAGATATTTTCTGAGTTTCCTGAAAGAGAATATTGGTATAAAACTATATTTTAACGTTTTTATTAGTGTCTGTTGTGTTCAATTTCTCCTAAAATTTCCTTTTATTTTTTAATTCAACAAGAAATATGTTGTACTAAAAGCAGCAGAAAGACAGAACTGAGTGCTTTTCAATATGTTTATCGCAAAGAAATATAATTATTGTGATACTAAAAATGTTATCGCATATAACATGCAGCCCTAGTATGGAAGCATATGTACCGTAACCACGCTGTTAGTAAAATTGCTCTTGCTCTTATGAAATGGTTTTACCCATTTAAACAACACTTTTTGTATCAGCTTTTTAACCGACTTAATATTGTTTATCTGTTAACAGATATGGCAGAACCCATTCATCAGCTGACCAGCAACAACCAGGGACGCAGTACCAGAGAACACATCCCTTTCACTCTCCTCTCACGCAAAGAGAAGGTATCGATCTCACTTTGATTACAACAAAGATATTGTGTATACTTTCTATAAGTATAGACAAGTATATAAGTAGAATCTTTCTATACATTTTTACATATAAAAACAGAAAGCATATCAAATTGGTGAGCTCCTCTTTGCGAGTATGGGCCAGCTATTTATTTTCAACAAGATGATCGTGTCACCCAATACAATAAGCCATTTAAACTCCTTAGGGGACTTATAAATAAAGGGGGCTAATTGGTTTAACTTGAGTTAATTAGTTCATTAAAACTTGGCTGGAGACTCCGGTTAGACAAAGGACAATCATGGCACCCTATTCTTAGAGCAGGTTTTCAGTGCCCTGTAAAAGGACTGCACGTTGACAGCAAGAAGGCTTCAAACAGATGGTTACACACCTGAGCTGCAGTGGTGACGGTGCATACACGGTGTCTGAAAAAGGGGCGGTCGATCAATTTCAGTTAAACTAATTTATTTCAAAACGTGCTTTCTTCAGTCACTTTGTTCTTAAGACTGAAGCTTGTAATATAATATCTAAATGCAAAATCACAGAATTAATCTTCAAATCAGCGCAAAGAAAGTTAATTTAAAATCAAATGCTTCTTGTCAATACCATATTTTTAACTTTGAACTCACATTCTCTCCTGTGAACTACAGATTTCCAATAAAACCAACAAAGAACGTGATCAGCACATGTCTCAGCATAGTGTCGCTCTTTTGTTTATCTCAGTTAGTGCAGATTCCACTCTTTATCAGTGAAGTGTGCTCTGACGCCCAAGATGTTGTTATTACTCACAGAAGTCCAATGGTCCCCTGTGAAAGGGGAGTTACCCACTCACTTACAGGTTTCGAATTTTGCCCACAAACACCACACTAGGGGTGGACCAATATTGCCTTTTTAGGGCTGATACCAATATAGATCATTAGTAGTTAATGAGACCAATAACCGGTATTTGGAACTGATGTGCATTTACAATAAAAATGAAAATCTTTCCGTCAATATTTAGAATTTGGAGTATAACAAACCCCAACACAAAACTTTGTTTAAATGCCTTTAGCAAATGTTAAATCAAAATCATCATCACATGAAGCAAGTTCCTGTGAACTTTTTTTTTTTTGAAGTCAAGTGAAAATGTAATTAAAAAAGAATAAATGAAAATAGCTCCCTGAGGTTTTAAAGTTCTCCAATGCTGACACTTTCTTTGCATTTTTTAATTAAGTAATGTTACTAAGGATCATTCAAATAAAACACTGATACAGATAATTGGCAAAGTGCCAAATATCGGCTCCAATAATCGGTCAGTCCGATAAATTGATGGCCCCTACACCACACTGCTGTATTGTAGATTGGCGAAGCTCTGTAGTTTGCTTTGGGTGCTTTGCTTTGAGGTGATATGTCAAAGTCAAATTACTGCTGTGGTTCTTAAGTCCGGCTTTGGAAAAAGAAAGAAATCTTCTGCCTAAAACTCTACCATTGTCTTTGTCTGTCTTATGCCTGAATGGTTTGGATTGGCGGTGTTCTGACAGTCGGTCTTACACGCTCAGGATGAGCTACTAGTAACAATACATCTATTGAAATGGACTACTTCCTGTATAAATGTTAAAAGTATGGACATGTTTAAGATTTTTTTCGCCTCTGAAACACACTGCACATGCACACATGTTAGTGGGTCATTTTCAGTGGTTCTTAACCTGTGGTCCAGGGACCCCTAAGAGTCGTCAGTTGACAAAAATGGGGAACAGTTGATTTTCACTGTTTAATTCACAATAAAAGTGAACCCAGTGTGAGTAAGAGTTATAAAAGTAACTATTCTGTACATATATTTCACTTCCACCACAGTTATCTCAGAAGTTGATAGCTGTAACGTGTGCATGTTGCATGAATATATCAATTTAAGGATCCTTGACACAAAAAAGGTTAAGAATTGCTTATCTGTTTGTCAGGATAATGGCACATGTTGTCATGTAAGTTTGCCAAATCAGGAAGTAAACAAAATGCAGCTGCATTAATTGTGTCAACTTTTTTTACGTGTTAAATATTTAGATTTTATTGCAAAAATGTATGCGTTATTCTGACAGCACTAGTGTAAATATTTAGAAAAGTTCCAAGGTGTGAATTGGAAGCACCCCACATCATTTTAACATAAAGCAGTCGGTAAATGAGAAGAGAAAAATATTTACTTAGTTTCTAAAACTCACTGGTATGTCTAAATCAACAGAATAAAAACCACAGAGATGCCTCAGAGATAATTACAAACACCAACTTCCCGTGTAACATTTTTTCTTGTTGAAATACTGCTTAAAATGTGTGGGGAAAAGAACTCTCACATGGATGTATTTTTCACACATTTCTTAGACAGATCTTAGCGTTTCTTTTGTCAAAGCATTTTCTGCCTTCTGCTTCTAAATGCCTTGCTCTGGTTATGACAGCAGATGTTACAGAGCACAGTTTCATAAAAAAACTTGCTTTATAATACCTGTGAGTAGCTACAGTTCTAACTCTTCTCTTGTCTTGTCTTTCGTCATCTGTACTTTTTACAGTGTGGGGAGCTGCTGTACGAGAAACGTCACTACGAAAAGGGTCACTGGGCGTGTATAACAATGCACGAGGAAACTTATGAACAGAGCATCTGCTATGGTTTCATGAAGATAATGAGATACATCTGCCAGCAGAACTCCTTGTGTAAGTCCACACGCAAGGGACCATTTAACACATGCAGTCAGGTTTTGGCTTTTTCAATTCCCAGTTTTCATTTCTGTTTGATGATTAAAATCTCCAAGCCTGTAATTTTTTAAGACAGCCTGACGGGTAATAATGACAATTCCTATTTCCTTCAGGTGACTACCTTGGCATGACGCTGCCCATTGTCACAGTAATTCGCACAAATGAGAACCATTCTGTGATCTCCCATGACGTCACTGTGGCGTATTTTCTTCCCGCCGAACATCAGGCTCAGCCCCCACAACCACATGACAACGACATCGTCATAGAGATCTGGCCCGCCGCTACTGTATACACAAGGTCAGCAGAGAATGAAAGAAATGTTACACTCATACTATTCCTAAATATCTCCATGTTCTTCTTTGCACTGACAGCTGGTAGATGTGGTTACATGGACAATATTTTTTCAATATAACTGCAATCATTTTGTTCAGAGAGTCTTAACTTAACTTAACTGTTTTCATGGATGCTAAATGTCATCTGATAAGATGTGCTTTTACCAAGAATTGAATCAGGATCTAACTTTTTAACTTGCAAAATCACTGCACCAGCTGTGTAAAGGGTCCAATCTGCTAGAAATATAATTGACAAATTCTAAAATCTTTTCCCAGTTTCATGAAGAAAATCAAATTCATTCTATACATTAAGTATAGAAGAAGAAGTGTTTCCATCTGTGCAGTTTAGTAGCAAGTAGTGTGGATGCAGACTATTGGTTGATGCTACGATTTATCAATGTGTCCTATTATGTCCAGCGCCTCCACAATTCTGCCTGGAGCAACAACGTTACATAAGGCCACTGTTTCAAAATGAAAAATTATTTATAATCAAAGCATTCGCTAATGCACCATTTCTTCTTTTAGGCCCTTTACTGGTCCCACTAATGAAGTAACCATTGTTAACCAGATCAACGTCATGGCTGAGCAGCTAGACTCCCCAGGTGTGTGCGTCAACGACTCATTCATCGTGGCCGGCTACACCAACCCTGCTCACAGCAACCGTCAGAACGAGATCTGGTTCCTAGAGCGACGCTGAGGGACGAGGGGATTAAGCATCATCTTATCTGTGACCCTTGAGCCTCATAAAGACTCCCTTTACACTGCCACAGCTCAGCGACAGCTTCAAGTGCAACCCGATCTTTAGTCACCACCTCTACCTGAAATGACCACCAGCCCAGCAGACTCCAGATCAGTTGGAGCCTGACAAAAACTCACTCTACCCTCAGTGAATTCATGTTGATGTTTATTTAGATAGATCCTCATTTCGCCCACAAGAACTGAACCAAACTACTGCCATACTCTCATAGACACAACCCAGAGGCTAAAGCATCTAACTCCTGCTCTTACATTGAGGGGACTGAAAAAAAACACTTTCCTCAGCTCAGTGCCCTCTAGCTAAAAAATGTTGATAGTTTTAACTCTTAGCGCTCTGTGGTGACCATTGATTATTGTCAGAAACATGCAACAGCCTGTCTTTCCACAGCAGAAGCAGGTTGCCAGTGCACTTGCAGCCTTATCATGCTCCCTTTCTGTCTGTTGCACAACTACAGTGTCTTGTCATGTGGGGTGAAGGTCAATGCACTAAACACCAGAAAAAGAAGTTTCTCTGTAATTCTCCAGCTTGCTGAGGTGATTTCAACACTGTTGATCTGCTGTTTCTTAATCTCTGGACTACATGATTCACTGCAGGTAGCAATGCACAGCCAGTCACACAGTATAACAGTTATATTGTTTCAGTAAGTGCAATAGTAACCAACAGTCAACAAGCCAGTTATTACAGCTGCTGGGCCGCTAACCTAACCCAATCTGAGGGTATGTTCAGAGGTTGGCGTGGTAGGTTGGGGATGGGATCTACAGCATGCAAAACAGTCCAACATCCAGTCCAGGACTGGTGGCATCAACCATAAATAAGCTCAACATGTAGTGGTCGTTTTAAAGTGCTTACGTTCTAGAGGCAAGTCTGCCAGGTTTTGCTTCAGTTCAGCCTTTTTATGTGAAGACAGTGTTCTCGCGTGAGGCAGGGAAAACTTGAACAAGGTTTATTTGAGATCACAGTACAGCAGGTGACTCTCATCCAACTTACATCTAGCACGGTCAGCTAGTGATTTGTTGTTCCAACTTACACACCTCTCTTCACATTATAGTACACGTTATTACATGGTCAAAAACGTATTGTGATTAAACCTACACAGACTTGCACCATGTTGTACAAAATCTCTTTTTGGCCATTAGGCCCTGCCTATGCGGATGCATATATTTTTGAGAATTGTTATTTTTTCCCTCCATATTGAAATAATTTGGTCCACATGACCTTCATTTACAAAATGTCTCTGTCCACACTAAAACGCAAAACAACTCCAGACATGTGCCAGCATCCCATCGTGGTTGTTTCCTGTTCAATTTAAGGATGAAGGGCTCACTCAAAAAATGCAAGCGATGCTCTGGACATGTAAAGGTTTTCCTTCCATTTCTAAGTGACAATAATCCCACACTGGAAAGTCTCTCACTATCTGCTGGTTAGACCAGGGCTTATCCAAAACCGTTTTCTGGCAGACTCTGAACTGCTGAGGCTAAGCAGAAATATTGGGTGCGGCAGACGACTCCTTTCGTCTGTGAAGTGGTGCAGCAGTACTAAGTTTAATCGTGAAATAATCACGATCAGGCAGTGCTAACAAAATATGAACAATCCAGTAGTGTGCCACTGTTGTCACTGTTTCTGGTGTATACGCATCAACACTTAAAAACATGAGCAAATTGGCTTAAATCTTTTCTAAAACATTTGTAGAAAGCAGTGAGCAATTTAACAAAACATGCCCCCAAAATCAGGAAGAAAATAGGAACAAAAGTAAAAGAAAATTTCCTGAAAATGAGCAAAATGACTCCAAATAAAAAAAAAATAGGGGGGGAAATGCATACTTTTTTTTCTGTGACATAATTTTAAATATGTGGTTGTAATAATTATACATATACTTTTTGGGACATTTTTCCCTGAATGTTTTTTTCATAAATCTTCATGTCATTTTTTGGTCACCTTTTCCTAATTTGCAGGACATTTTTATTCAAGTTGCTCATTGCCTTTTCCCTAATGTTTCGAAAGAAATCACGACTAATTTGCTTAGGTTTCAAGTGTTAGATAGCTTGTGAAAGGCATCTCAACACAGCACAAGAAACCCAATGTTGATCGAGGCAAATTAAGATTACATCAACATTTCCTAAATGTTTTGTTTTACATTTCTACACAGACATAGAACAACCACATTTTTGTGTAGTGACATTACACTCTGTTTGCGTGGGATCGAGAGGCCCAATTGTAGAAGAAACTATCATTTAAAAAAAATTATCCATATATGTGTAGACAGGGCCTAAATTGCCTTACAGCACCATAACTGTAGTAATACCTCTCTTCTAGCAGAGATAACAGTAAATAAAAATATAACCTTAGCATAGTCCAGCCCTATACACTAATCAAATATACAAAAACTGTTCAAACAAATAATACCAGAACCTATACAATAGACCATACCAAGACAAACCAAATAAACATGTGCTTAAATGGCTCTTACACACAGGTGACATGAATTCAGAAAACAGACACACATGAACATGAACATGTATGAATGTACAACTTCAGTGAGGGTAACAACACGACACCTCTACAAACCAAACACTGAAAAACCCACTGATTTTACAGCTGAATGACAATCATAAAATACTTATTTACACCCTTTTCTCTTAAGAAAATACTGCAAGTCAATGCATTCCTCGTTTGAAACCTATTCACACGCAGAATAGTTAACTTATGGACCTCTTTCTTATGCTCTTTCTACTTCTGCTGCTCCGGGTCAATGTTAAGCAGTCACTGCTGAACTGCAAACACCACTGCTGCTGAGTAGAAAACAATGCAACCGATAGAGTGCAGAGAATACCTCTACTGTGGTCACACTCTTTTTGTTAAATAGGAGCAGAAAACTGTTTTTAGTTAAAATTGTTTTAAATGTTCTATCGCCGACTTAAAAAGAGTCTATAAAGTCAGAGTGAAATACATTTGTATGTTTATCTTCACTATATTTTTAATAAAACTCATGCAATTAAACATAAAAAAGAGCGATACACATCAAACCAGCTACACCTAGAGTTCACAGTAATGTAGGGATGCTTCTGCTTTGACCATTACTGCTTGGGTGCCAGTGAAATAAAACTGGAAATCAACAAGCGTAAACATCACTGTGAGGATTTTTATCAGGACAGATGTATCGTATCGTATTATTGAGGCCTATTACATGTGTGTAAAATCAGCTACAATTCTTATATAATCAACATAAAAAAATAAAAAAAAAACCACAAAGAAATTAACAGTTAAGGAAGTAAGTATTGGGTTGGGAAGGTTGCCCAGTCTGACAGTCAAGCAGGTTGGTTTACATCCAAATCCAAAGAATTTATTTTGCATTAAATGATTGTAGAGATTCTCTGTGACAACTGTAGTGTGAACACTTGCAAAGCCATGATACATGTGGGGTTGGTTTTCCCTTTAAGAGACTGGTTATATGGGATCATCAAGTATGAGGAATTGATTTTTTCCTTTCTTTTTGCTTATTGTTTTAGTGTTTTGCAAAAGTGTGCTGTACTGTGAAAATTCAAGTGCAACAGCAAGAGCTACTGTGGTTTTCTTTGTTTAATAAAAATGTGCTCGTCTCCTGTCTTGAAATGTACAGTGATGCTGAGTTTTACTGGGTTCATATACACAAAACAAAATAATGGGAATATTACTGCAGAAATGTGTTTCAATAAATGATAGAGAAGCTCATGATAAAACTCCAAATATTGAGTATTCATTCTCTTTCCTTGCAAAGTGCAGTCTGAATTAGGGCTGGGTGATTAATCAGCTTTTATTTTCAATTACAATTTAGGCTTCCAACTATTATGAAATAAAAGATAATCAAAATAAAATCATTATCGTGTTGCATTCAGTTAAAAATCCAGCGTGTCTCTCTCCTTTCCAGCAGTGGCACTGAGTATTGCCAACTTGGCAACTTTCTTGCTGGATTTAGAGCTTTTTCAGATCCTGTCATTGACTTTATTTCTAAAAAGCGGCTAGAGAAAAATTTTCCATAACGGAAAAGGCGAGAAATAGATTCAAATATTTTGTACTTCATGTAATATATTGTAATTTTTCATACTTTTTTGTTTGTTTTCCATTTAAATTTATTTATAATCCAGCAAAACCCACTATTCAGTTCAATTTTACTTATAAAGCCCATTATCACAAATCACATTTTTCCTTAGAGGGCTTTACAGCATACTGTTAAAAAGACCATTTTTCAGTTTAATTCATACATAGAGTCTCCAAGTCTGTCTTGTGTTAGATTATCAGGAACCCAAATGTTGACCAAAATTATCCTGATTATGGTTTTTGCCATAATCAAGCAGCCCTAACTGAAATTGTTTGGGAAATTTCAAGTCCCTTAATAAGCTAGTGAAGTCTCCCCAGCTTTGTTGTGTGGAATGCACATGTGGTTTTAACCTTTTATAATCTTACTTTTTCCGCTCAATGCAACTCTACCAGGTGAGCTAGTGGGTGCCTCTTGTACAAAGGCTACGTCCTTGTCGCAGCAGCCACAGGTGCGCTGCCAACGTCGGCCCCTTTGCTGCATGCTGTCCCCTCTTTCTCTCTTTCACGCTGAAGCTGTCCTATCAAATAAAGGCCAAAAAGCTCCCCCCAAAATAACCTTATACTCTTACTATTACAAAACATAGCAGTTTTGTATGATCCTTCATATTCATATATAAATAACCAACAACCGAATACTTGCTATGAATATCCCTCAAGGGTATTCCCTCCTTTCTATGGGCTCAAATGTGGCAAACAAAAGGGGTCACACCCTTCTTTGTTCCGACACATATAGCATAACCATTTTCACACGAAGAACGGATGCTCAATTACTGTAGCATAGTAACACGATGAGCTGGGGTCACACACACACACACACTATAGTATATCAGGAGCGCAGCCTGTTGCTCGGCGCAGTATTACGAGCCTGGCAGAGATACAACAAGCTGATGGGAGTAAACATCACAAGTCAAACACGAGTTTGATTGATCATATATAATGAAACTAGATGGCAGATTTGAAAAAACTCAACAGTAATGTCTCTTCTCAGAAACCATGATCCAGTTCCTAAAGATAATCCACAGACCTTGTTGTAAGTAGTTTGATGTTGGAACTATTTTCTTTCTACCAAACTACACCGAACAGCAATTAGTACTGTGTGATTAATCATATTGTATTTTTGATTTTGGCATCCCTTGACAACTGGACCAATGTTACACCTGTTTTGTCTTTTATTTTGTAAATCAAGTGTACGCCTTCCTTAAGGGATTTGCTCGTCCCCTCAACCCAAAGTCCAAACAGAAGTTTCAGCGCCAGTTGAAAACATTTGTTGTCAACTTGGTGACTTTGTTGCTATATTTAGCGACCGTCAGTGTAAGCAAGAAATGCTCTCAAGTATATGATATTGTATTTCATTCCCATGCACACTGCTCAGACAGTGCACAGCTCCTGTTGCTGAGTCTGTCCCCTCTGCATTCTCTCCTCTGCAGGGAGGACGCCTCTGACAGTCCCTCATCCTATCATTAGAATTTTGTTATCAACGCTCCCAGATTGGACAGACGGACAGGGACACTGATATAACTCCGTTCCAAAAGTCATAATAACACAAACTAACCAGCAGCAGAAGACCAGCGACTCATTGTGCTCTGTGGAGTAAAATGACTGGTTCTGTCGATGGAGTCTGGTGGCTCTGAGGAGAGCATAACGTAACAGCGTCAGTTTCCTGTTGTAGGGCTGTTTGACAGCAAGCTAAAGTGGTTAAAATAGTCTAAATTTAGCATATAGATATTAAGGTTGTCCTATTTTTATGTGGCTTAAATACAGTTTGCTGCTCCTGCCTCCACAGTCACCAGAAACACTAGTTTTACCTCACAGCTCTCATGCCATTAAAACGTGTTGCTCAGGATATTTCTGTTGGATTTTCTTGAGTAACTGGGTCATGATTTCTGGAAAGAGACCTTGTTGTTGAGTTTCTCAAATATATTTTTTGGCACTTTGAGCACCACAAGCCTAGTGCCACCTAGTTCATTATACTGGAGAGAGTTCAAACATCTCTATAGCTGATATCTCCAGTACTCAGACTAAAACTATCTATAGACTGATAAACAGCACTACAGGTAAGAGGAGAGATATGTATTTTTGATTCTGGGATGAAGTGTCCCTTTAACAGATTTTAGCTTTGCGCTGGGGCAAAGGTTACAAGATAATTATCTAATTAGTAGGAAAAACTACTTGGGTTTTTAAACATGACATTTGTCTTTGCCATAAACGTTAGCACATTTGCTTAAGTAAATAAAAGAAATTGTTTTTCTGCAAATTTAAATTTGTGTGGAACGCCACAAACACTGAAAGTCCTGAATTACACCATCATTTCCCATTACAACACAAAACAGGGTGTAAAACTTCATGACCGATATCTCAGCACTGGCTTGGATACGGTGACCTAGATGTTTACTGTCATTACACACAGTCTATAAAACCTCCATCTACACCGAGTCAAAATCACAGTGCCGAGAAATGATGGACAAATATTGCTCTGTTGAAAGTTTGTGACTAAAATGGGGAAAAAGCAGAAGGAAAAGTGCACAACTGACCCCCCAAAAACCTGCCTGCATGACTGGTTCATCTTTCTGATTTACTCAACAATCATTAAATTCTGCCTGCAAGACTGCAGTGATGCTCATTTCACACCTGAGTGCAACGTTATCTCTGTTTTGTGGACTGTCTGGTCAAATTAAAGGAAGGCAGTGGGAAATGGAGGTTAATAAGCAGTGTGCAGACGCCATGCGGTCAGAGGTTAATATGAGGGGAAGGTGAAAAATGAAAGTCAAAGCAATTAAAGAACAAGCAAGAAAAGCTCTGCTATTACACACCAGAAATACTAGTCGGTTAAACTTATTATTAAAACTATTATTATTACCTCATGAAAATGCCTTCTTTTTTTAACTTTTATTTAGTGAGTCATCTTTTGTAGGATAATGTGCAATGTTTATAATGCACAGTGCAAACTGCCGTATTTAAAATAGGATTTGGTTATTGAAAAATGCGATTAAAGATCTCAGTCAATCTTTCTCAATTTTTTTCTGTACTTTAGTATTATTATATATTAGTATATTAGTATGTATATTAGTGTTTTTTCTTATGTTTAGAATCGTCAGCTAGTCTAATCTTTAACATCCAGGGAAATTAGTCTCTAGGAACGTCCCAAATTACAAAGATTACACAAAGAATCAGAAATGGGGGAAGAAAAGACACAACAAGACCTAACAGAGCTAATGTGCAACAGGTCTAAACTCTCAAACACAGGTGTCACATTCCAGCTGTCCAGCCGGCTGAGACAGATGAAGTTTAGCTGCACATTTACAGTACAGTACACACAGACGGCGAACCAACCCGTGACAAGAAGAGAGAGAGAGAGAGCAAGAGCCTGCAGGGTCCCTTAATAATCCAAGACCATTTAATCCACCACCCGCACTGAAAGCAGACCACCGAGTGTGACAGGATGCTGCTTTCAAAACAAATCAATCCATTTAATATTAACAGACCCAGCAGAACCATACGGCCAAACAAAAGTAATGTGATGCTGAGAAAAGGATGACAGCTGAGGTTTTTTTTAACAACAGAAGTGAGCAGACAGCGACCACAAGGTGGCAGCAAAGCACCAAAAAAAAACACATACTTACATAATGATGAAACCAAAACAAACATGACCAATGGGAAATATAAAACTAACTTTTCTCTATGTTTGAAAGGGATTGTCTGCAAGCGTGTAGGTAAATTTATTACTGATATGAACCTGATAATGAAAACATCACAGACAATAAAGACTTACTTAAATATACTATAGGTTAGTATAGCAGTTAAGTAGTTTGTGTGTCAGCAAAAAAGAAATTAATTTTGCATAAGAGAAGTAACCTTCTTCACATCATCTTAACTGACATGTCAGATTTTTGTTTGTTGAAAAAAATAAAAGACTTTTAAAGACAGGAAGCAGTTTTGCTAATTACGATGTTAATAGGTCCCCTCTAAATAGTTTTAACTCTTAGCACTGTGTGAACATAGTAACTATTGATTACTGTTAGAAACATGCCTGTCTTTCCACAACAGAAGCAAAATTGCTTGTGCCTACCTGCAGGTAGCGCGCCTGGTAAGCGGACAGGGTTTCCCCCAGAGGAACAACCATTTTCTCCACACTGCGCTGGTGGGAATGAGCCCGGATGTCTGGGCTCTCTTCTGACCGCAACTCAATGTGGGAGATGAGCAAATTAGAGATCACCGCCTGCACCGCCTGCAGGGATAAAGCAAGAAAAGGGAAGGTGGAATCAGATTTTAGAATAATTAAATGGAGATTTTTTATTATTAGATCGCACTTGGTAAGAGCCAAAAGTAATGTAAACACACAGGTACGGTACCTTTGCATCCCCCCCTGGAGTTGCACTGAGGGCCAGGACACGGAATTGCAGACTCTGGCTTCCGAGCTGTCTGATCACCTGAGTAGCAGGGAGAGGACGGAGAGAGTGCGGGACATTGTTAGAACTTTAACTGGATAGTCCAAATATTTAACCAACTAAGGCTAGATTGCACCAACAAGGATGACTTGTTAAAAACTTCAACCAAAAACTTAAAATTCCAATTTAAACTGTGATCCAGAGTTAACTTTAAACCTACAGTGGAGGAGGTATAATTCTTACAATGGCTGCCTTTTTGAGAGAACGGAGATAACCACAGCCTCCATTCTCTGCAACAGACTTCTTACAGCCACCTTTCAGTGTATAAGAGTGAGTGTTGCTTTGTGAAGAAATCTTTTGGGTGGATTGATAATCACTTTATTGCAAGTTCATAATGAGAACTGAACTTGACAAGTAACCTAAAGATCTTGTTAACAGAGACAAACAGCTGACTTGAATGGAAGAAGCTGTGATATTATTGACAGGTTTGTGTACCTGACTGTAGGCGTGGTTGCCCAGCGCCTTGTGGGCTTCATCGATCACCACACACTTGACCTGCTGGGCAGGGCAGCTGTCTCTGGACAGATCGTTCACCATGACCTGTGGGGTGAGGAAGAAGACTCGCTTGGTCCTCCACACCTCCTGTCTATGCTTTGCTGCTGTGGTACCTGCAGATAGGAAGACAGAATATTGTTAACAGGGTTCCCATGGTCATGGAAAACCTGGAAAAGTCATGGAATTTCACAATAACATTTTCCAAGCCCCAAAAATTCATGGAACTAGTACGAATAATTGAAAATGTGTAATAAATTAAAAATATACTGATGTAACATAATGGTGCTTTTACTTATTACAAGGAGTGGATTACATCATTAAATGGCTGTGTTTTGTATTACTTTTCATGTCATGATTGTTACCTGTCAGCTCAGCCATGTGTGCCTGTGGGATCCCCATCACTTTATAACAGGCCTCGATCTGCTGGGCCACTAGAGGTTTGGTGGGAGCCATGAAGACAATCTTCCCTGATGGATACCAGCGGTAGAAGTTGTACATAACCACAGAGGCTATAAAGGTCTTTCCCAGTCCGGTGGGAAGGCACACTAGTGTGTTTTGAAACAGAGCAGCCTCTGATATCTTCAGCTGATACTCCCTGATGGGATAGTTGGTGGGGTAAATCCATACCTTAGCTGAGGAGCTGTCAAAACCAGGGAAGTCTGGATATGTCTGCCCACCTGACGGGGTGGGAGAGAGGGCAGTGCTCTCTGCTGCTACAGGGTTGTCACTTTGAAAAGAGTTTGCATTATCAAGTTGAAGGTTCTTTTCAGCTTCATAAACAGCGACTATCATTAAATCGTCGTCGTCAACCTCATCTTCATACGCAGGCTCCTCTGTGCTCTCTGTTGTGTACGTTGACCCCTGACCTATTTGAGCCCACAGAGCATTTTGAGGAGGGTGCGTCGTAGCTAGCGTTACCTGCGCAGTGTTGTTTGGGGTTGTTCTGCGCCTCCCCGCCGCTTTCTTAGCATCTTTTTTTGGTTGAACAACTTTGTTTTGGGAGACGGACGCGCCCCAAGTCTGAAACAAAGTCCTCTGATTTGAGCCACTACTCATTTTCGTTAGTTGTGGCGGAAAACTGAGAAAAAGTGGCGTGTGACGAGCAGCAACATTGCAATCTCAATATGCACACGCGGGGTCACTTCCGCTTACGCCTTACCTAAATAATACCACATACCCAACAACGACTTTACTCCAGAGTCCTTTCGGTCATTTATATGGAGAGTCACCTGTTTAAAAAAACATATAATTTTTGTTGGTGAGAATATATCAAACAAATAGCTAAACCGACACACGTACATTAGTTACATGTAATAAGGAGGCTTTTAATTTGATAGCGTGACCCCGGAATTACATCAAAAGTTTGAGTTCATCTCCCGCTCGACGAAGCAACGCTTGTCATGTTACCATAGCAATGGACATTAGCAAACATGAGAGGATATTAATATGTTTTCAGGTAATGGCGTTGAATGATTAGCGTATTTAAAAGCCGTAAAGCACAAAGTTGAGTCTCTTTGGGTGCATTACTTCATATCTGTTGTTTTTTTCACTAGTTCGGGCTGTTTAGCTGCTTTTGCTAACTTCCGGAAAACAGTCGCTAGCTGTTGTTGTTAGCATTGACGTAACTAAAGTTATCCAGTTACTCTAACTCTCCTCTTTGATAGGCATCTGCACGTGGATACCTGGTGAGAAACGAAATCCGCCGTGCGCGAGAAGACTTTGAGGACATCGTGAAAGAAATAGATGGAGGCTTGACCCATTTACAGTGGAGGCAGGCGGTTATCCCCATTCCCCACTTCACAGACACTGTAAGGGACTGTTCTCTACTTACTTGTGGAGGGGGTGGTGTTAAAGGGGGGAGGCGTGTCAATATACTTTTTCTTTGAGGACTGGTGTTTTTTGTTGGCTTAGGGGAGGGGCACACAGCTTAAAGTGGCTGTATTTTGTATTTATTTCCTTTTTTTCCCCATTGAATTTGCCGTCCAAGCCCACAGCAGGTTTGGAAGGAACGTCTCCTTTAAAAATTGCAAAAAATATACCATCTGTCATAGTCAGGAACTGTAAAAACAGAAATTATTGTTGGATTTCCAAATTTGCACTGTTCCTTGAATACATTATGTAGGATGAAAACATAACCAAATCTTAGGTTAAAATTATGATATTTCATTGAAATCATTTTATTTTACATGTCTTGTTTAAAATTTTGCCAAAAATAAACCAGTTGCACTCATTAACTAGCATGCACACTAAGAGTGGAAAAACCTAGGCTTTTGTTAACTCCAGAATCTAACATTTAATTTATGGTGGAAGTCTATGTCAAGTCTGTCAAGGAGGCTAAAGAAAAAATATATTGATAGCTTCAGATCAAAAATAAATAAATAAAGGAATAAACCACACCCCAGCCACCCTCCTCTTCCTCCATTTTATCAGGACCTGAGTTAATCATCTTCTTTATACGTTTCTGATGTTTTTTGCTCATGCATCTTCAGGATGGCCCATTTCTACAACCCAGCAGCTCTGCCAGCAAACCTTCAAATCCAGGAGAAATCCAGAGCCCATCATCGTCATCATCATCAGCTCCGTTATCAGAAGAGGGAGGAGATCATTGTGTCCTGCCAGAGAAGACAGAAGCAGAGAGAGATGATTCCCAAACCAAAGGACAGCCGTCTCTTTCTCAGGACTATTTCCACAGCAGCAGTGTAAGAGATGAAGAAGAGGGACAGAAAGAAAGCACCGTGGAGGAGAGAGATGGAGACTCCACCACTGTTTGGAGCAGTGTGGAGCTGGACATGAACTCTGGTCACTCTCACAAAGGTGAGAGTTGTGCACATCACACTTGTAGTTCCATGTTCATTTTTGGTACTGAAGTGAGATTACTTTTAGCGCATGTCTCCTCCATATCACTATTAATTTATAACTGAGGTACAAGGTTGTATTTTATGTTGGGCTTCAACAACAGCTGCAACATATAATTGATTAGTTGCTCACTATAAAATTAATTGATGACTAATTTGATAATCACTTGATCATTTATGATTCCAGCTTATAAATGTAAATATTTCCTGGTTTCTCTAATCTCCTACAACCGTAAATTTATTATCTTGGGTTTGTAAACAAATCAAGACATTTGAATACGTCATCTTGGGCTTTAGGAAACTCCGATCGACATTTTTCAACATTTTCAGACATTTTATTGACCAGGCAACTAATGGATGAAAGAAAGAAAATAATCAACAGATTAATCAACAATGAAAATAATCGTTAATTGCAGCCCCGGCGACACTTCCACAATCATTATGCTTATGAAATCTCAGAAAAAATTGAAAAATATACCAATTACAATTTCCAAGAGGTCAAGGAGAAGCTTGTTTTTATAGTTGTTTGGTTTTTGTTTTTCAAAATGGCAATGTACGACAATGCAATACTCAAAAGCAGAATTGAAAGAGTTGGAAGCAAAAAATATTTTGCCACTTTTCTTTGATAAATTATTAATTGATTATCAAAATTAGTGACAAACAACTGATGGATTGTTCAAGTACTTATCGTGTTTTGTCAACACTGCAAACAATGTCCATCTTCAACATCATCGTCATTTTGTTAATTAATTAATGTATAGGCCTTGGTTTACTTAAAATAGATCAAAAACTGGCAGTGGGTTGATATTATTATTCGTTTTTATCATTTAAGACAGACATCTTCAGCATTTTTAAATAATATTTCAAAAAACATGTCAAAATGGGAGTAATAGCATTGCACACAACTTAATTCATCCCACCACATTTTGACATTTTTCACATAAAAATAAGCAAAAAAAGAGACGACTAAACAAAAGAAACATCTGTATTCGCTACAGGATGTCGGCAAATGTGACTTTTGTGTGAAACACATGCTGCATTTATGTGGCTGCAGATTTGTTTCCTGAGCTGTAGATGTCTTATCAGTCATTTTAAATTTGTCATCCTTTCTCCAGGTCCTCAGCAGTACTGCCTGGCTCAGGAGGTGCCCCGAACCCCAGAGGCCTTGCGTCTCCATAGAAACACCCTGACCATGGAGCTGGTCTGGCTCCAGCAGGCCATTGACAGCAGGAAAAAGGTAAGACGGAGGAAGAGAGAGATGTAGTATTTCCCTACATTTATTTAGCTGTGGCAGTCTCCTACTGTTAGAAAATTGCCTCTGCTGCAAGACAAAATGTATTTTGTTACTGAAACTATGTACAGGATTTGTGATGTTGCTTGGTAGCGTGTTCAGCTGCCTGCATCCTTTACACTCAGACTATACACTACTTTACTCCCGTAATTTATCGTTCAACAACATAAATGTCCATATGAATTAGACAACACTGTGTCCATGAAGTATTCTGCAGCTCCAGAGGGAGTAAAAATGCCACGGTGTGGAGTAATGTATACAATAATACTTCATGGTAAACACAACTGAAATAAGAGCAAGATTATGATAGTGAACTTCAAACTATATAAAACTAGGTATGCAGAAAAAAAAACATTTTAGTTAACTGAAATAAAAACAAAAACTAGATTTAAAAAAACGCAAACTACCTTGAACGATAATGTGTGCTTACAAAACTAACTAAAATGAAATAAAATACACAAGAAATGTCGTTTTAGTCTTTTCCAGTTTGGTCAAATTTGTCAACACAAAAAACAAGAGGAAGCACAGGTGCAAATGTTTATCAAGACTGGGACATCTACATGACTGTTAGCCTTTACAAACTGTTGTGTGTTTGTATTGCAATACCTATTCTGAACGTCTAAAATCTTGCCCCTGACAAATACTGCCCATAATATGATAAAATAAAAATACTGACACTAATAAAAACTACACTAAAACTAGACATTTTTAAACAATAAAAATGAAAGTGAAACCAGAAAACCCAATCTGGAAACTAACTGAAACTAAACAAAATTGACAACAACAAAAAAAAGAAAAATTAAAAATGAAATAAAAATAAAATAGAAAATACAAAACTTTAATAACTGACTCCGAAAAAGCAGGATTTACTCATGTATGGGAGATAGCTCACTCAAAGTATAACTTGGCAGAAAATGAACTTTTAATGACTGTTTTTCCCTCCTTTCTTCCTCTCTACAGTACTTGTTACTAAAAGAGAAGCTGAGCACCTCCTAACAGCAGAAGTAATCTGAACCGGACCTGATAATGTGGGACTGAAGACCTGACTGCTGTCAATCGACTGAGCTCACTCATATGGGCGTAGGTTTCGTTTCGTGATTTAGGTTAGGTCTAACAGGAAATTTTAAGCTTCAATCACATAATTTCCGGAATTCTGGTGAATTTTTATGTACCATTTTGTGCCTTTACTGCATCAATTTAAGATTTAAATATCATTAGTTACATCTAAATAAAAGCGTCTGCAACTTTAATATTTTTATTGTGTGGGACAAATACACATTATAGATACTGAGGGTGATGTGTCCCCTGTGTCACCCCTGAAATCTACTCTTATGCTCGCTCAATTATTTCTCACTATTTGATACATGTACAAAAAAACATCTCAGTGGTATTTATCATGTGTTTGACAAAACCTGTACATTGTGTGTTATTTTATAATATGAAAAAAAAGAATAAATTTTATTTTTGATAAAGTCTTTCTCTGCTGATGTTGCCTCTTTTCTTATTTCGCTGATATCGGTATCATACCATAACTTGTGAGAGGGAGAGGTAGCTGTTTAGGAAGAAGGTTCAGTCAGAGGGATGTAGAGGAGGTACTTTGGCTCCAAACAAGTTTGTGTTGTGACTCACAGCAGCTCAAATTTCCAATTTGTATTACAATGAATGAGCTCTCACTCATCACATCAGAAGTTCATCCAAAAATTCACTTGACTGTCTCCTATAAAGCAGCTGTTATTTTTTATTGTCATCAAATAACGGCTTAAAAAGGCTTAAAAATACAGTAAAAAAATCTTGTTTTTGATATTTTGTTTCATTTAAAATGTGTTTAAAAGGTCACTGTTAAGATATTTCAGTAATGATTTCATCCCCTGCTGTTCTTGCACTTGCCAGTCAATGCTCATATGCCTGACATGTTTGGCAATCATTTTTTGGGGAAAAATACAGACAACTGGGTGTAGAAGTTATCTTATTGATTCAGCTTACAACAGAGCGACCCACCCCATTCTCTCCTCCTCTGTCTGTCCCTTTTGTTGTGGTTGCTGCCGATGGTTTGGCCCACAAAGCCAGTCATTGCTGGCCATGCTGCCATAGCAACTAGGAAATACTCACCGCCGTCCGTGAAGTAGTGTGTGTGAATGTGTGTGTTAGAGGGGATAGAGAGAGCAGAAACGTGGTAAGTGGGAATCCAGACAGACCACAACAACAGAAGGGACTCGTTTTCACCTTTGCCTTCAATTCTGCGATTTCCTCGCTTCATCTTCCACCAGGCGTGTGAGTCACTGAACAGAGTCTGTATGGATGAAAGATTTGTGTTAATGTTTGGCTGCTGAACAACTAAGACCTGAGGAAAAGGTGGTCAGTAAATGCAACTCTAGTTTAGTCAGTGAAATTATATGTATTTGGATGAAATTAAGATGTGTGTGTGGACGTAAAAGCACTTTGTCTTTTTAAAAATGTGTGACCGTAACAGCTGACTAAGAGATGGCTGCCAGCACCGCAGCCACGACTCTCCTGCCTCCAGTGAAGAGCGTGGTGGTCTACAGGAATGGAGACCCCTTCTACAGTGGACGGAGGTTCGTGGTCAACCAGCGGCAGGTGGCCACCATGGAGGCCTTTCTTAGTGAGGTGACCCAGAGCATCGGGGCTCCGCTCGCCGTCAGGACTCTGTACACCCCGAGGCAGGGCCACAGGGTCACAGACCTGCAGGACCTTCAGACAGGAGCCCAGTATGTTGCTGCTGGCTTTGAAAGGTTCAAGAAACTGGAGTAAGTACAAAAAAAACAATATGGGGGCCATTTTAATGCTTCAGCAGGAGGTTTCCTGTCTATAAAATGAACGTTACTGTGACATAGTTTTTGGTACTTGGAAAATAGATTTTTTGTTAAGGGAATCCTCATCACATCCTCTGTTTTTCATATATAGTTACCTGAATGCAAGAACAAAAAAGCAACCTGCTGCCCGTGAAGAAACCCAGGTAGGCTTTTTTTTTTATAATGTGGACACCTTGGTTTTTAAGGTCAACTGTGTAAGATTTAGGGCGATTTAGTGGCATCTAATGGTAAGGATTACAGATGCAGATGGTTGGTGTGCTCACCTTTTTTCTCTGATAACTAAAGATCCAGATGTTCAGGAAGTTTTCACAGGGAGACGAATTGTCTGCAGAGCTCTCTTCCTCTCCAAAACAAACAGACCTGGTGATTAAAAGGGGTAAAAACACTGATAAAGCAGTTTCAAGTTACTGATCAGTGTTTCTCTGATGATGTTCGGCACATCTGAGTCAGGCTGTTTGCCCACTACATGCTAATATGTGTTCACGTTTTATCCTGCTAACTTAAGAATCAGATGTTAAAGAGGTTTTTAGCGTGAGCTGAATTATACACAGAGGTCTCTTTCTCTCCAAAACAAACAGCTTGGTAATTAAACCTGTAAAAACACTGAATAAAGCAGTTTGACTTTTACATGCTTTTGAAAATCTTTGCTTTTGTGACAGTGCTCATTGCGATAGGGCTGCTAACTATGGTAATTGATGCTTGGTTTATCCAGTCTGAGCTGCTGTAGAAAATGGTAGTTAAACATGGCAATCTCTGCAGACCAGGACCTGCTCCATATGTAGATATAAACAGTTCATTCTTAGGGTAAAAACATAACAATTCCTATTTTCAGATAATTATACACTAAAAACAATACTTATTGGATTATACACCATTTTTTCCAATATATCCCCTTAAATCCTACACGCTGGACCTTTAAGGCCAAGAGCACAGTCAATCATTGATTAATCCCAGTCTAACCAGCAGGAATGCACCACCAGGCTGCACTGCACTCAACTTGATCTATTTGAACTTTGGCCAAATCAAATATGAAAATAACTGCAGGATTTTCCATTACCCAGACAAGCTCATATTTGCCTATAAAATGTGTCATTGTTATGTTAGCATTAGTTAGATTAGGGTCACCCTTTGCGCTTGCAGAGTCATTGATGTCACCGGTTGTCATGTAAAGTACCGGAAACAATGGGCTAATGATTGTGCTGTCTATCGCCCAGTCACCACGGTCGGGCAGGGCACCCTTTTAACAGTCTCGTGTGACTTTAGAGTCAGTAATTATAGCTGGATATCATCAGAGATTAGAAAATCCCACAGTATGTTAGAGTTTATGATTGTTTTTTATCAAGAAAACTCTCTGAATGCTTGTTTGCAGGCAGTATTACACAGGCAAAAGCTTTCTTAACATTCACACAAAATTGACATAGAGCTACTAATGCTGACAAGTGCTCGCTTTGTCTTCTGACCAGCTGGCAGGGATGACCGCTTGGTTGGTTTTTCAGACGCAAAGTGTGCTCTCTCAGTCTTAAGACATCACTGTTACTTTTCTAAAAAACATAAAAGGAGTGGAGAGTGATTGTGTGTGCCTTGGGCGTCTGCCATTTGGAAAGCACAGTTCTTTGGTTTTAAAGTCTTACATGCCTGTGTTGTGGTTGCTGTGGAGCAATGCAGGAAGTGTGTCCGTATGCGAGTTTTGTTTGATCCCGCAGCTGAAACAAAGAGTTATGCTATCAGGGCTTTGTGCATGTCTGAACAGGCCTAATGCGTGTATTCACCACCCCACGCCTCCCTCTCTGCTCACTGTAAATGCATTAAATGTCCAGCACTTCAAAGTAAAAACAATAAGGGAAGATTATCAATGTCTGGTTCGTTCTGAGTTGATTGATTCGGTACAGATACGTTATCAGAGGCAGACACGGATATTGGCTTCAGATTTCATTGATATGGGATGATGTGAGCTTTGAGACGAGCCCTCAGACCAGACTGTGAATGTGGTCTTTGAGTGATGTTAGTTTCCTTGGCTGCAGCACTTGAGCTGACATGAGCAGAATAGTTAGTCGCTCATTACACATTTAGGACCTCTCTGTGATGGATGTGCAGTGTAATCAATGTGCAGGACATGGGCGACATAAAATTAATCTTAAATTTTGCTGAGAAAATGACATTATGATGGTTTGTAGAACCATGATTCTGATTTTCTGAATCTTCTTCTGCAGGTCAAAGTGACCCAGAGGCCAAATGTTTCAGCGAAGTGGAGGAAGTTTATACCTGTACCTTGCATTATACAGTAAGTTGGAAAAACTACATGTAAACACACAAATCCAAATGGCGCTAAGCACATTATCTATGATGACTTTATGTTTATAAATGGGTATTTTCCAAATTTACTGTGTTTTTAGTACAGTTTCCCTCTCTGGCCATGATAGCTGCATGGCTTTATGGATGGCAATATCTCAGCTGAAAAGATAGAGATGAGATTTTGCTGACTTTGGTAATCCCTGACCCTCCGTTTTAGTTCAATGTTCAGTTTGCTACATAGGTTCACTTCATTATCTGTGTAATTATTGCAAGTAATATCATTATTGCGAAGACATTTGGTACCCACGTTTATGTTCACCGCAGAATGAATTGTAAAAATTTGGTGAATCTCTGACTTTTAGCACTGTGACATCAGATCAAAGTTTATATTTGTCCAAGGAAAAATATAATATAAAATATAATAAATATAAAAATAAAGGATTGTATTTTAGGATTTGAAAAAATATCAAAAATAAGCTAATTTAAAAGTTAAGAAAACTGTCCACAATATATATGTATTAAAATAAATACAAAAAGATAAAGATAAAATAAATGTGCGTATATTAAATAAAAGAAACAATAAATAAATCTAAATCAAAGGCTAGGAAGACACCTCAGATAAAGCAGTCTATTGAATTTTTGAAACTGTTTTTTGCTCAGTGTTTTCCGTAATGGAGACCTCCTATGTCCACCCTTCCGGTTCATCATACCTCGGAGCATGCAGCAGGACCTGGAGCAGATACTGAGTCTGGTCACAGAGAAGGTCAGCTTACGAACTGGAGCCGTGCGCAGGTCAGTTACACTGACTGATGGTTACATACACTCTGTGGAATACAAACAGAGGATGGAGAAATCCTGTAAATATCTCCCCTGACCCCTGTGCTTCATCAGGTTGTGCTCTTTGGATGGAGCGACTGTGGCCTCAGCTGCGGAGCTGGAAACTGGCCACTGCTATGTTGCCGTGGGAACCGAGAGGTTCAAGAAACTTCCATACGTGGAGCTGCTGGTTTCAAAAGCTACTGAGAGGTATTGTTAAGCAAGGTCCTGTGTGTGTGTGAAGACGTGTGCATCTGTGCCAGCTGCTCTGCTCTCTGAAATAAAATAATGATTGTCAGACAAGAAGGAGCATGAACAAAGAAAATACTGTTCACTTTTATCTTTCTTTATTTTGTAGATATTATCCAGGAAAGAGAAGGTTGCTAAGGAGACACGAGGTATCTTCTGTTATAATAGTGTAATTTGTTCATCCTATTTTTGTGTCTTAAAATACGGTCTTGGTTTTCTGCAGCTGACAGTTCATTTGCAGCATATTAGGTGTGAGTGACAGCTGTCTTGTGTGTTTCTCTTAGAACAGGAAAGCTGGAAGCGGTCCAGAGGACCAGTGCAGTGACTCAGCCCTCCTCGACTCCCCAGAGGTTAAAAAAACCCCACTGTCCTCACTGTATTCACACTACATGAGCTATATTGGGGCTGTTAATTTGTATGGTGTATACTGACTAACACATGAAATACACCACTGAGACAGACTGTGCAAACTGTCTATAAATGAAATTTTATCGCATCAAATTAATTTCAGTCGGATGGTCGGAGGGTGAAATCGACAGGAGATGAAGCTGCAGCTCCAGCAGCCGCACAGCAGAGGAGCAGGAGAGAGGGAGCAGAGGAGACCTCTGCGTTCTTTGCCAGGCCAGTCAAGATCCGCAACTACAGAGGAAGGCCAAGACCGCCACTCAGCAATGGATCAGGTTAGGGAGCCACAGCTTTATCTCATTTTATGTCTAACTTCTTCATATTTGCAATAAGTTTCTCTCTGCGCATTGATCAAACCCCTAAAAACTCATCTCTGTTCATCAGAATGACATATTTAGATTTTTTTTCATGCATTACATTGGGTGAGATATAACTCTACACCATTGCCTCATTTGGTATGCGTGGACATATAAATATGCAAATCAGTCCGGACTACATCCAACCATCCCTCAGTTGCAAGCTTCTCCTAGTCACCTTTTCTTGTCAAACACACACACTCCTGCTTGTAAACACTATTGTTGTGTTCACAACAACCGACAACATAACAGCTATGTCACAAGCGGCAACCTCCGGGGCTAAAAAAAATAAAGCCAATGCAGAAGTGCCAAAATCAGTGAATGGCCACTTGAGGATGCCACTTTAAGTGACAGGCTGTCTGTTGATAGTGTCCTCTGCTTCCAGTCAGAGCCAACCCTCGCTCC
Source organism: Plectropomus leopardus (assembly GCF_026936395.1). Classification (NCBI taxonomy): domain Eukaryota; kingdom Metazoa; phylum Chordata; class Actinopteri; order Perciformes; family Serranidae; genus Plectropomus; species Plectropomus leopardus. The sequence goes on along the minus strand of NC_142189.1, from coordinate 15,303,102 downwards.
TTCACAGCACCAGCCTCTTGACTAAATACGGTCAGTTCTGGCTCCAAAAAACCAAGATGGCAAAGGCCGAAATGCCAAACTCGAGGCTTCAAAATGGCAGTCCACAAACAACTGGATCTTACTTTGCAGTTGCATTGCTGGGACTGGTTTATTAGGGTTGTGACGTAACAAACCCTGGAAGTCAGAATCTGTGTTTTTGAGGCTGTCATTGGTTCACTGCGGTTTCATGGTGAAAATGCTCAGTGATGCGCTGACAGCTTATTTCACTCATATGTCTTGCGGCATATACAAATCACTATTTGGACAGGTTGACAATGTGAAAAGCTTGATTTTCACTGCAGGGGTTCTTTAAATTTGGGTTTATTTATAGCAGCCTTTTGATTTCTGTTGTATCACAGTCCAGCCCAGTGTGTTTAAAAGAGCAGCACGGAAGAGAAGAGAGGAGGTACGAGGGGCTGAGGAGGTGCACGAGGATGAAAACACAGTGACGGAGCTTCCTGTTGACCAGGTTAGCCTTCCCCAGTGTGCTTTCAGCCTTATATCCACACAGTTTGATGCTATGGTTTAATGCTAAAATATCAACTGAAGGAGGTAAATGAAAAAATGTTTTTTAAGTTGTGGTAAACCTAAATCCGTCTCACATTTTCTATCTAAAGAGAGCTGCAGAAATAGTGGAGGATGAAGAACTAGGCAACCAAAACAATCCTCTGCACAACACACAGCAGGTAGGCAGAATTCAAACATTTTATGTTGCATGAATCTGTTCACTTTGTGTGGAGAGATGGGAAAAACACTGTTAATTCACTCTCCCAGGCATTTTTTTTTTTTTTTACATAGAAGACAGATCTTCAGGGGAGAGATGGATCCCTGATGGAATTATGTATTATTGTGATAGATCCTAATCTGTGCAATTAACAGGTTAATTAAAATATGAGTGATGAATATGTGACATATGCATACATATGTATTCTACATGTGGATAAATACATTAAAAAAATGTATAAATCCTTATCTGTTTTTCCTCGAGATACAAATGATAACGAGTGAGCAGCACAATGAGACTGAACACCTACACAACCACAGCGAAAAGCAGGTACAGTGTATACGTATGTGAGTGGGTGGTTGTATTCATATAAAAAGAATTCAGGACTCCTGATAAAAAAAGTTTCTTTTTCTGTATAAATGGGTCAGAATATGATATTTTTTGTCCTGCAGCAGGCTCAGTTGTCTGATGGTGTGAAACAGACAGAAGGATCTGCCAGGACTGAGGAGTCTGCTGCTGAAATACTGGTACAAAACACAAACTACCAACAGCTTACACTCAGGAGTACATGGAGACAAAAAATTAGCTTGTATTTAATGTGTTATTTCAAAAGGAGCCTGAGCTGAAGCAGACATCTTTAAAGTCGAAACCTTTTTCGTCCACCTCACAGGAAAAGAACATGGAAGAAAAGGCAAGTTTCTATTCACCATAACCAGGCCCAATTAAAATGTGTGCTTCTTCTTTTACACTGTTTTAATAATTCCCTCTAACAGGAGAGCCCACAGGACGCCCCTTCAATTACAGCAGAACAGAACCATCATCAGCTGAACTGTGAATGACGAGCAGGAGATTCATCACAGAGGTTTCACAACAGCCACAGGCGTAGCAGATGACCCAGCAACTGCTGCTATAATGACCTACTGTGTGTGGCTAAATGAATGTTTGATTAAACTGGTAGTTATGGATGGATTAATGGACGGGCCTACCGGGCACAGGCCCAAGGGCACCCTTCATCTGCAAAATGTCACTCAAATTACAGACCAGGAAGATAAGCAACATGACTGCAAAGAGATGCAAAACAGCTACAAAGAGATTCAAAATGACTACAAAGAGAGTGAAAATGACCTCAAAGAGATTCAAAACTGACTACAATGTGATGCAAAACTTCTACCAGGAGACACAAAAAGACAACAGAGACACAAAGTAACTAAAAAGACTTGTAAAACAACTACAATAAGATTCAAAATGACTAGAAAGAGACAAAATTAACACAAGAAGACACAAATCAACTACAAAGAAATGCAAAATGACAACAAAGAGATACAAAATGACTACAAAGAAAGGCAAAACAACTAAAATAGGATTCAAAACTACTATGAAGAGATTTTAAATGGCTACAAAGAGACACAAAATGACTACAAAGAGATGCAGAACTGCAAATGGATTCAAGATGACTACAGAGATACAAAATAAATGCGGAGACCAAACTACAAAGAGATGCAAAATGACTACAAAAAAAGCAGAACTACAATGACATTCAAAATGACTACAAAGAGACTGAACATGAATACAAAGAGACTCAAAACAACCACAGAGACACGAAACGACTACAAAGTGATGCCAGACAACTACAAATAGATTCAAAATGACTACAGTGTCAAATGACCACTAAGAAACATAATAAGACTAGACAGACGCTTAATGCCCAGAGACAAGAATGATTACAAAGAGATAAAAAACAACTACAAAGAGACACAAAATGACCTCAAAGAGAAACAAAACAACTTCAAAGACACACAAAAGGGACAAAATAGACACAGACACAACAGACACATAAAAAAAAAACTACAATCTGACACAAAACTCCAGAGAGATAACGACTACAAAGAGATGCATAGAAAAAAAAGAGTCTAAAAAGTCTGTGAATTCTGCTCCTATATTTAAGAGGTGGTGGGGCCTTCTGCATGTCTGTGCCCAGGGGCCCATTGTCTCATAATGATCCGTCCATGTTTGTAGTACTTAAACTGTGGTAATGAGCCAAGAAACAACTTAAATGTGTTGTTACTTTTAGAAAATTGTTAATAATGTGAAAATGTTCAGACAAACTAAGAACAGACAGTACAGGAGAATGACACGCTATCATAAGCTCTTGTACAATGCAATACAATCCTGAACTCGCACATGATTACACAGTCTGATACTATAAACTTTATAAAGTTAGAGTTGTATTGTGCAGCTGTTTATGATACTGTGTCTAACCTGTTTTACAGGGATAATTCTCATGCAGATTTTGCATAGATGTTGATGCAATTTATTCCATGTACAACATGTACATAAGAAACGATATTTTTGGGACATTTTGAGCTAAATGTGACGTCTAATTTGTGATGGAGATCATGACATCAAAAGTCTTGTTTTGCCAACAATTTATTAATAAAATATCTGCCACATCATCAGCCGAATATGCGCAAAAATAACACAGTCATCTGTACAGTGTTTTGTGTCAAATAAATACTGTGACAATAAAAATATATATTACTATGTACATTAATGTTGTCTCTGAAATTTGTACAGATCTCTTTAAAACCAAGTTCTCGTTAATCTTCCTTCACAGTTAAATGGAAATGTTGGTATTTTTCAAACTTCTATTTTCCAATGTTTTTGTGACTGAGTGACTATTGAGAACAACAATTTTTGAAATATGTCCAGTACTGACAGTGAGTGTTGCAGTCAATAGCTGCAAAGCAGGCTGCAATGTTACCACTCAGGGCATATACACACCACCAATGTATGTCCACTAAAAGTTTTTGTTTTTGCCACTGACACGCTCAGGTTGTTATTTTAAGTGCCTGAAAACATTATAGAAAAGATCCTCATGGAGATAGGTTTTTTTTTTTTTAAAGGAAGACCAGATTAACCAGAAACAGCACTGAAATCGTTATTGCCATACTTCATTTAAATAAACTGTGATTTTATTACCATAAAAAACTTTTTTCAAAGTAAACAGAAACAGTAAAACTCACCAAAGTTGTCCTGGGTCATCTTTCTACTCTTTCAACAATCATTAACTCTGGTTTAGTCACAATAAACCCTTAATTCACCCAGTTAGATGTGAAAATATGCTGGCTCTACGCCTGCTGAAAGCCCACTAAAAGTGCTGTTTATTTATATGGCGTTTGGTGGATTTGGCAGCAGCCATCTCAGGGCTGTCCCTGGTGAAACAAAATGTCATTTAATCTAACAAAATAAACTTTCTCTGTAGGTATCATTTCCATAATGTTGGCAAACACTGCTTGTCAGTACTAAAACAAGCACATTTAGTAGATATTCACTGACGAGGTGACAAATGCCCTGAGTGGTTACATTGCAGCCTTCTTTACTGCTGCAGCGCTCTCCAATATTGGACCAGTTTCAAAAATTGTTGTGTCCAATAACAACTTAGACAAAAAAAAACTTGGGGAAAGGCATCCAAATCGAAAAATACCAAAGTTACCCTTTAAGAAAGTTACAGTGGTATATTTACCTCTGTAATGCATCATGTATACAAGACAGCAGAGAAAACAAGTTCATTCAAACGGTTTATCCTCAAGCTAAACAGCAGTTTGTCCTTACTGTGTTCTGCTCTTCCTTAAACACCGCAGTGGACAGAAGGCTGCTATAAAATGTCCCCATTAAACCAGGAGGTTAGATCTAATTGGTCCATTTTATACGGCAGCCTTATTTGTATGTGGTCTCTATAGCATTTATTCAGATGCCAGTCACATGGCGGAGCAGCAGAGTGCTTAAAAGAAAAGTTAACAACCACCAACTTCTATACGAGCACCGTAAATCTAGTCTAGCCTTGAGGTGAACCCTACATGAACCCACTTCCCCTTCAACTTGGTGTGAAAGTTTCTGGACAGGTCTTTTGAAGCTCACGCTGAGTTCATTTAGGCACAATTCTCCCAGCAGTACCGTTGCTCTCTAAGGAGTCGCTGTCTGAATCTAAATTGCCCCCTCTAGTCCTGCTCGGTCCTTCCTCCCCCGCTACGGAATCACTTGAAGGTAAAGGAGACTTTGTTTTAGTCCTTGTCTCAGTTAGTGTGCAGTCTGTGTCATATTTTGCTTCCCAGTGTCTTTGCCGTGAATGGAGCTTATAACGCACAAAATGATGCCAGCCATGGTGAGGAACATTCCAGCGACAGCCTCTGCAGAGAGCGAGGAGTGTGGGGGAGGGTGCGAAAGAAAATGGAAGTTTAAAAAAAGCACATCTTAAAAAATACAGAATATAACCAGTACAGTATTTTTCAAGGAGAGGAGAAAAGCAGAGGAGGGATTTAACCGCTAAGTACAGTCTTGATGTGCCAGTCAAGTAGCAAAAAATGATTTGTGTCCTGCTTATGTAACATTGCTGAATCAGTCCTCGAAATCTCTGAGCATGTTCTCCAAGCCAAATGTTTGATTCCAAAGCTTGTTGCATCCCAGATTTGTCCTTGTGGGTTTCAACATCACTTGCTGAGTAACTGCCCGATTGCTGAAAAGCAAGTTAGTGTGTGAAAATGAGTCACTTACGTTTGCCTCCAAACTCTTCGCCCAGTAACCTTCCAGTAAGCAGTGTGCAGAGGAAGGTGAGCGAGTTGGCCACAGGAACAGCAAGAGATAACTCTGGAAAAGAGAAAAGACAGAAGCTGAATTAAATATTCTGCAACCAACTGAACACGCAAACTCACTTCTTCTCATTTTCCTGCCAATGATGTATATTTCTATACAAAACGTAAAAAATGACCCAAAGAATTTCCGGTATGTACTAGGAGCGGATATCATATTGTTAACAATAATAGTGGTATAACTGCTAATATGACAAGAAAAATTCATGTTGTGATATGGCAATATTGTGACTTCATAATGTAAAGACTTCATATAGGTATGCAAGGTAAAATGTTGCAAACAGAGATTGAAGCAGAATATTCTGTTAGGTGAAAGTATGTTATTATTTTTTTTAAATAATTACTTTTTTTGTCAATAAACTTGGACTTTTGGACTTTCAGTCAGAAATAACAGGCATTTTTTCATGACAGACATTTTGACTTGTCACAAAAGGAAAAGCACAGGTGTAAATAATGAAACTAACAATGGCTGAATTTCATTTTGATGCTTTGATTTCAGATTCCTTGCTAATCTGGAACACCTAAATGTAACAGAGCCACTGTTAGGGTTATTATTAACACCTGTCATTGTCTTTTTTTTCCACTTAAATCTTTATTGCATATATATTTGTGACATTAACATGTTGGTTATGACAAAATAACAACCCCCCACCTATGCTTTTCAGTTTGCTTCTAACAGGCCTTTTTAACAAAAGATATTTTGGCATGTCATACCAGGAAAAGCACAAGTGTAAATAATAATGATGGCTAATTTCTATTCAGCTGCGTCAGTTTCAGGTACTGGTATCGTGCTGACTCACTGTCACAGTCATGGTTCACTGAGGCCCTTGTTAATATTATTAGAAGCACCTGTGCTTTCCTCGTGACAAATAGTGTCTGTTGTGAAAGAAGCCTGTTGCACATAAATGAGGTGTGGTGCTTCTTCCTGCAACAATGACTGATGATGATATATTTTAGAAAGTTATGCAGCATGTAGAGGTGACATATTACAACTATTTTATACACATGGTTATTAGTTTATCTCAGAAAGATGAAAAATTCTAAAAATGCATTTGTATCTGTTTAAAACATAAATATCATGTGGATAATGTGTAGGTGAGCAGGCGGGGCAGATACATGAGGAGTAAAGGTGTAATTTACCTTTTGAAACCTCAGCAAATAAGCTTGGTTTCTTTCAAAACTATTGGAAGGTAACGAGGAACTTAATAAAAAAAATGGCCCAAAAAGTAGCAAGAAATTAACAAGACGTTATTTCCATGTCACCTTTTATTATCCTTTTCTTTTTTTGCAATTTGCGTAATATTTCTTGTCAAGTTGCTCATTATGTTTTTCCTGCATTTTATAAGATCAAACAGATTTTCTCAGGTTTCAGAGGTTAAAATGCTTGAGAAAGGCGTCTAAATGCAGCACAAGATGACGGTCCAGGTGTTAAAGGGTAATAACATGATGGCTGCATAATGACTGAATGATGATGAATGCATTACACTCAGGTTAGCCACCTCCAGGCTTTTCAGAAAGATTTACTCACACATCCATCATTAATGTTATTACCCACACCTGTAATTATCATGATAACATGTTAAAATATCAGCTGTGAAAAAGTCACTCTCCCCTACAAAGCTACCATCAAACAATGACGTGTTAGTTTTAAAGTGTGTGTCTCACCTGTGGTGGAAAGTGTATAATAGTAGACCAAAGAGCCACTCTGGTTCAGCAGAAATGGGACCAGATACTGTGAAGTGACACAAGGAAGAAAACGCAATTGTAAGGGGAAAGTTTCAAACATGCACACTGTGAAACATAGAAAGGATTTTACGATTTACCTTGAGGTTAAGGAATAAAAACTTGACCTCAGCAAGCAGCTGTGAGACTCTGTTGGAGTGTTGGACATTTTCTATCCCCTCTGTGCCTCGCTTCAGGAAAGGGTTGGTGCAGCCCCACAGCACCGACACCAGCAGGAGACTCAGCAGCTCCACTGCAACACACACAGTCACACACAATCGCCCTGACTTTTCAAATCCCTGCTGAAATTTTTTCATTTTCATGTATTAATTTATTTCAAACATGTAAAAGAAAATAGAGAAATAATTATACAGACAGACAAAAAAGTGATATTTACAGACAATGAAAACATAAAGCAAAAGATATGGTCAAACACATGATGACTTGGTTTACATTTTCAAAAAGGAGTGAGGAGAAGTAAGTCATTGTATTTTAATAAACTGTTTCCTTATTAATTTAAACCTATACCCTGACTAAACATATACCCACACACACCCACATACCAAAAATCAAATATCAACAATTGTATTACTATTTTACAGAAAGATAAGAAAAGAAATAAAGATAAACTAGGGAAAAAATAAATATCAAGTAACCAAATAAATAAACTTCACCTCGTGGAAATAATATTTTTATACATAATCTTAAACTGGTTTATGTTTGGACATTTTTTTAGCTTCACAGATTGATAAATAACAACTTTTTTCTGGGGGTACAAACATGGTAAATTGTTAAATTACTTTTTCCCTGAAATTATAAACCCCTCCTCTCAATCACTGAACAATTTTGGTATATTTCCTGGTAGTAGGTGATTTTTAGCCTTAAATATCATTTGTTCCGTTAAAAAAAACACAAGATCTATACATTTTAATAGATTTGATTGTACGCAAAATGAATTAGTTTCATCAAGATATCCGACATAGTGAATGATAACGTATTGCTCTTTTTTCAGAGACTAGAAAGTGAAAGTTGCCTCAAACCTCTGAACAATAATTTAAATATGGTAAAACTGTTGGTAAAATGCATCTTGACGGTTAATTTTGTACGTTTAATGTGTGGTTTCCAGCTCATTCTGTCGTCTGTTGTCACCCCATGAAGCTTATTTTCATTAACTCTTTCAATTATTACGCTGCTGCTGTTGTTAAGCGACCCACATGTTTAACAGTAACCGAGCCGCGACCCAATAAAACCAGTAAAACAGCGCAGTTAGCACCGGAGCTAAGTCGTCGTATTTGGCTAGCTTACTTCCTTAGCATTAGCTCTTATATGTTTGCTAAGTTTGAGGCTAATGTCAATGGTTAGTTCCGTGTTACACACACTACAGAGGAAACGGATACTTGGAAATATATTCGGACATATATTTTCAGTCTAAACACACACAAAAACACGTGGAAATGTTATTATTTGTGAGGATAATTCAGCTTGTTAGCCACTCACCAACAGTCACCATCGTAGTGTAAACAGTCACTTTCAAGTCGCATTCAAGACTGTTCTGCAGCTCAGTTGTTAGTGAACATTGCATAAAAGCCTATGTTGATAGTTTCAAACCTATTTATTGATTAAAGGTACCTCATAACTAAAAATAAATACAACGAAACACCATACGACGGCCTCTTTCGTTAACTGCATCATTTTGTAACATTTCTTGGCATCTTGAATGTCGCTTTGGGATATTTTTTAGCAACGCAGTGGTCCACGGCTCTGAACATTAGGGGGGTCGGCTGAGGGCGCTATAACTAACAACAGAACCAGAACCATTAATGAAGAAGTGTTCATTTATTTTCTAATAAATATTTTTTAAGCTCCAGGGAAGGCTTTGTGATCCGTGTTTATTTATTTTCCTATATCTCAGTAAAAATTAGATAAAAAAAATAAACAGTTTGCACAAATGTATCAGCATGCACAAAAAGAAAGAAAAAAAGAATGAGGCGTTTTTCACCTTTAACTTTTTCACTTCGAAACATCAAAGGAATGAGTTTAAAAAGAAAATCAAAAAATACGTTTAGAGGAGGTAAGGTTAGGCATATTCCCAAAGTAACTCAGGGAGGCTCAAGGAAAAACATAACTAGTTCGGGGAGGGTAAAAAAGAAAAGAAAAATGAAGTTAAAACCCAGCCACCCCCTTCCCCTGATAACTAAAGATCAGTCCCTTAAGTAATTGCAGCAAATTGTATTTACAGTATCAAAAGTAAAAAAAAGTATACACATACTTACAAGGAAGTTTTACATATAAGTGTTTTTTTTAAACAACTGGATTGTTTAATATATAATAATTAATCTATAACACATCTTACTTTATAAACTGAGTTTGTATCCTGTATTTAAAACCTTGACCTGAGAAGAAACTAAAGCTGTCAAAAAATGTAGTGGAGTGAAGAGTGCATTATACAGTTTGTCCCTGAGATGTAATGGAGTGGAAGTAGAAAGTAGCTTGAAATACTCAAAACTCAGTGCTGTACTTGAGTAAATGTAGGCTACTCCCATTTGACAAACAAACACACAAACAAAAAAAAAAACAAGTCAGCCACAATTAAAAATATTACATTTTATTTTCATCTCTTTTCATCAAAAGAACCACAAACAATGAAAATACCGGAGCGAAAAAAAGTAAAGTGCAAAATCCTTTGGCGTCAAACTAAAAAGGATTCACATCAGCAAGTTAAACTGACACACACATAATATCTCTGTGGTCTCTTCTTTATACATGGTAAAAAAAAATACACTGATATTTTATATATTTCTTACACAAAAACTAATCTGCGATCGGAAAACAAAGACAGTAAAATGCAATATAAACCAGATTTAGTTAGTAATTTTGTTGTTAAATAAAAAAAAAATCTCAAAACTCTTTCCTTCATCATACAGTTATCCATTCTTTTATACTGTCTTTGTCTTCTTTGGAGTTCATACTAAACTTACAGTTTCTCATGAACCTATGTGGTCCTCTTAAATACAGAAATGTACACACTTAGGAGCAAAGCCATTACAGTCTTTACTACACATCTTCATTGAATTAGTATTAAAACAGCAGGAAACTTCTGGCATCTATACTCTGAACACTGACTGTAGCCAAAAGTCTCATGAAAGTCTCAGTTTGCCGTCATGCAACATCCTTCACGTAATCCATTTTATGTGTTTATGGTACTATTTTGTTCATGATGTATATTTTTTGCACACCTAAAGGACATCTTGTTATCATCGTATTCACCAGCAGTGGCTCGGTTGGTGGAGATCGACAGCACTGAAGTCACGGATCGAGTTTCCACAGGATTCAGTCAGCACACAGCGAGTGGTCACGGATGAAGACGACACATCAGTCAGTGCCGGTTGTTGTGAGACAAACCACAGTCTTGTTGCTATGTGTTTTCTATTGACGGAGAAGAGTGTATGGTGATCGCCGTGGATTCGCTGATGGTGCTGGACTGCTCTATGAAGTTTTCCTCCGTGGCGTTCAGCTCCGTTGTGGGCAGCTGGAAGCTGTTCTCCGAGGTCGGGTTTGAATTGGAGATGCTGCCAGACACAGAGTTGACTCCCATGGTGCTCAGCGGCATGCTGCTTTGAACTGTGGATTGTGACATCTTCGGGCGAGGTTTGGAGCCACCGCTGGCTCCCAGCACTCTGGATGCATGGGTCCGTCTGGCAAGAAAAAAACATGACGTCACTTCTCTCACATCCTATGTAGTGCAAACTGGCGTGTGATCTTCAGTAACCGTTTCTCCACAAGATGTACTTAAAATATGGAAGATATTCTCTCTGGCCTTGTGATCTGATTTTGCTAGTAGGACTACAACTTTAACCAAGCTTCCTCTGTCGCCCCTGAAAAAACAGTTTTATTATTGCTAACAAAAACAAGAGCATGAGAAAGATAGCAAAACAAATAAAAACTTAGCTAACAAACAAAAATAGTAAATAAACAAAAAGAGATTACAGTGTGTGCAAAATTGCAGATTTCATTGTGTGTGTGGCGTGGGGGGCCTGAGGCAACTGCATTTGTCACCTATAGGAAAATACGGCACAGGATGTTGCAAAGTACCTGTACTTAAATACTGTAATTAATTAGTATTTCAATACTTCTACGTCAGAGGAAAATATTGTGAATACTGTGTTATGCGGGATAATTTTGCCTCCTCAGACCTCTAAAATTGATAACAATCTAAGGGAATATTGTGCAGTAGGGAAAACATGAGGTGGACCTGTGTCATGGGGCTGTGAGTAGGCACTGTGCTGCTTTAACCCTTTAAAACCTGAGCAAATTGGCTTGTTTTTTTTTTAAACATGGGAAGAAGGCAATGAGCAACGACAGAAGAAATAACACAAAAATTAAGAAGAAATAAGTAAAAAGTAAAAGAAAATTACCTCAAAAAATAAAAAATAACAAAAAAAGAAAATAAGTAATTGACCATGAAATAAGTGGTTAAATAAATATCTAATAATTTTATAACATGTAATTATTTTAAATAATGTTTTTGCCTTGCTGGTTTTCTTATTTTGCCTAGACATTTTTTAAAAATAAATTTCTAAATCTACTATTTTCTTGCAAATTGAGGAACATTTTTTACCAAGTTGCTCATTGCCTTTTTTCACTTGTTTTGGAAAGAATTCAATTTGCTCAAGGTTGAAAAGATTTAAATACCTGTAAAAGGCATCTGAAAGCAGCAGAAGAACGTGATGTCGCTGCAGGTTTCGAGGGTTAAAGGGCCACAAGCTCAAAAGGCTGTGAACTGTGAGAATATGCTGATATGCAAGTTTGTTTTTATAAGAAAGATTATAAACAGCAGGTGATTAGTCGTCCCTGAAGAGGATAAAAATAGCATGATTGTCTGTTTTGTAGCATTCACTATGCAGGAATTGTCCTGTCAAACAGGAATGCGGCCCTACCTGTTGTACGTCTTCAGGATGATGAGGAGAATTGCGAGAATGATGATGATACCTATGACGATGACAGCGATCATTGCCCCAGAACCTGAGAGACAGAGAGCGATTAACATGTTGAAAGGTTGTTTTCCTGTCACTGTGTTTCTACTAAAATTTGCATTTTATATCTAACACATTCCCTCTGCTCCAAGCCGTGCAACTTAGTCTGTGTATCCTCCACAACTAGTGTGTAGTATCTTAGCAACGGCATCGCTTGCAGGCAAACTGAACATGGCAAATATTTTCTATTAAATGCATGGGTGCCACTCCTGCACAAACCATCTAGATTAAAGCTGCATGACGCAATAGGTTGTTATTTATGAGGCTTGTCTTATCATCGAATTTTTCAATTTATTTTAATCTCTGCCATAGGGGACGTTCAAGATCTGGTGGTGTCCACAACAAACAGCTCACTCACAAGGGTGTGTTTTATCAATAACCAATTTAAGAGGACAAGGAGACACACACACACACACACACACACACACACACACACACACACACAGACATCCTTACTCTGGATAAGTATTTGTTCTTTTGTCTTTGTGACTGTGGTTGTGTTTGAAGGTACTGTAGTGTTGGTCACAGGTGAGACAGTTGAAGCTTGCATCTTCAGCAATAACCTGTACAAACAAAAAAACAAACAAAGAAAAAACACTTTGGTCAACTGAATATTCTCTGAAACCATGACTAAACAGCACTACATCATGTAAGGGTGACCTTTTTCAAGGTTGAAAGACATTCTGCAGCAGTTATACTACAAATTGAACAAGGAGACATAAATAGAATTCGAATGAGATTTGAAGATTAAAATATCCGTGTGCTATATTTCTGTAAACAGTAGACAGGTGGCACAGCAGAGGGAGTGCACCAATGAATGACTGTTTAAAGAAACCACAGGTATGAGGATCCTCACCAGAGCATTATGTATTAAGTACAGTTAGTGCCGACTTTACTACCACACGACTGACGTGCTGACCTGACGTCAGCAGTCATTATGATCGTTAAAATACAACTTGTACACTTTCTCGCCTAACCTCTGTACATGGGACTGACGTGAAATGGATTTAAAGGACGTGATTGTGTTTGCACTTTATCTGCTGGCGCTAAGATCACACAGCGGGTTCATACATCACTGTCACGTCTGCTAAAGCTCTATGAAAACATTTGCTGTTTAAGATGTGTATCATCGGGCTGATGCAATCCAGACAGGCCGGGATACATTGTTCAGACATGTGAGACACGTTTGTTACAGTGATGCAATTATTGTTGAATGAATTGATGAATGCATATGTACCCCCAACTCTGCACATATATACACACAATAACATCTTAGGGTGATACAAGGGAGAAGTATTTCCCAGTGTAAGTTAAAAATGATGTCTGGTGATATTTTATATATTTTTTTCTTATTGAAAATAAATCCCTTGAAAAGACCAAAACCAACAATAAACTGATTCTACAAACAAGTATTGTCCATACGGCCAAAGCCTGATGTGTTTTATTTCTTTGTGTTATAGGCATCAACTGCTGCGTGAATTTTGTTAACAAAAACTATGACTAAATATGTTCGTCGACCTCTTTTTATTGATACAGAGATGGCACCAGGATCATAAAATACTAATTGTGACAATAACAACATTCAATACTGCTGATGAAAGAAAGAAAAACGACTAAAATGTAGTTTAAAACAAAAAATATTTATAAAATATCTCTTTTTTTCTGAAATATTACAGGTGTTGTTTTTGTCAATGCAGCCATTTGAGATCTTGTGTTGTGTGTGCCTAATCAGGACTATATCAGCAGTGTACAGTAGAGTGCTGCAGGAATAAGTTTTTGGTAAGATGCCTGAAATAAGGTCTGTGGCTAACACTAGCATTAGAAACACTGAAGTCATGTGAACGCAGTGTAGTTTGATTATAGCCCAACATTAGCTTTTTACTTCAGGCAATTGCTTTTACACTTAAAAAAACTATAGAAGTGGCATTCAGTTGTGAAGATTATCTTGCTGTGAACCAAATTTGTAAATTGTTACAAACGTTTGTTTGCAACAAAATTTATTTTCTGTGATAATCCAATATCTAATGGAATAATCCCATTGGCTTTTTGTTGAAGGAACCAGGGCAATGTAAACTATAGGGCTGAGCAAAAAAACAAACACAAAAAACATCATCCCTGCACCACTCTATTAGCACCATCAGGTCACTAGACCAAACACTTTCTGCAAGCTGCATTCTTAATCATTCAAACTGTGTCTTTCATCAGATATTGATAACATAATGATAAAATAAGTCTTATAAAATCATAAAATTACTGGTTTTAGCTGAACTAAAATGAATGTTCAATGTAATCAGAAGACTAGAAGAAGACAAAAATATCACCGTTTTTATCGTCTATATACTGAAATTGTTTTTTTTTTTGACTGAGAAAAGATTAAAATTGCTTTTATTCAACTAAAACTTGACAAATAAAGCAGGGTGATGTTGACTAAATATGATAAAAACTAACAAATAGCTAACACTTCTCATTAAAAACACATCAATAAGCCACACGTTTACAGTGGGTGACATGTGCTTTCATTAGGATCAGCAGTCCCACATACACCATCCTGCAGCTGTAAATATTTACTAGGGCTGCAGAAAAAAGTCCCCAGCACTCACAAATTACTCCAGTTAACATTTGCTGAAAACTACAGTACCCAGCTGTTTTAGGAAATGACTGTGCTTTGGTCTCTTGTCACACTCTTCAAACTGTACCTTTTTATTATCATGATTAACATGTCTTCTTTTTTTAATATGCACTGCTGTAGTTTTTGTTCTCTCAATCCTGACACATTTAATCATACGATCAAATCAAGAATGCATATCTCAGATGATATGTTGCTTCAGGCAGACAATCAGGGCATCTACATTATCTTTTCATTGATCTTAACACACTGTAATCCTGATCCTATTTTACTCTGATGCATTTGTTGTGTGTCATGAGGCGATCCTGAGTCATTAAGGAAGATCCCTGACAGTGTTCAGGAAACAAGCTGTAGGTCAGGGCTGTCTCTGTAACGGAAACCTCCCCCGAGCTGGAAAAATACACTCTGCATACTCGGTTATCAAAACTCATGCAAACTTCACATGAAATGATTAAAACTGCAGTCACATTGTTTTTATGTCCTGTAAAAAAAAAAAAAAAAGGTGAATACTTGTAGGTTCATTGTAATTTGCTCCTTTGTTTTAGAAATGTCACTCCTGCGTCAGTTTCCACTTCCACTACACTAGAACTACTCAAGCGTCATCACGGGAGTTCCTCACCCGCTTTTCACGCAGATGATGAGGCCACCGAGAGCATTAAAAAAACATGACTCAGAGATCTGGCTGTTTTTATTCACATGATTAACTATACCTGAATTGTTGCATAAAATCATCTTTCTTTGTGTTTTTTACAGGCAGTTTTGTAAACTTTCTGAAATGTATCATCTTTTTTTTGCTGTCACATTTTAAACGACTGAGTTCATCTAGTGTGTCAACATGTCATTATTGTGTTTGTTATTTTGCAACAAAACTTTTTAATTATAGGAGACAAATGAAGGGAGAAGAAATGCATTAAAACATTGTTACAATGAAGACGCGAGTGATGCTGAATTGTGTCTGCTGGAGTGAAGCACCGCAGCACAATCAGAGCAGGTGCTTCAAGCGGACAAAATTTGCATTGGCTATAAAAAGCTGGAAACCCTGGCACAAGGAAGAGCAGCTCCACACACGCACACACATACACAACCAATCCCTTGCTGTCACTGACTTCTCAATTGAGTACATTCAAGTTCTTACAAAAGATTGCAAAACCTTTACTTCTATAGCATCACCTGGGAAAATCCTGCTGAACATGATTAAGTTTCTAAACCACCAGTCGACTTAATGACAAGTTGTTGACAGACGTTACAATGCTGTCACTCTCAAAACCACTAACTGAGGCTGCACAGAAACCACAATATTAATCTAAAAAACAAGACAAAGACAGTAGCACTTCTTTTGCTTCATCACATGAGTTCATACAAAATGCAAGCAATAAATATCACAAACTTTACTGTTTCTGTTCAGGTATGAAGCTGCTGCTGTGACAAAGAACCTGTTTTTGTAAATGGAAAGGTGGGGGTTCACTGACTCTCTAATGAACACCTGGCTGCTGAAAGATAAGCTGGCATACTTTCTCTTTTCTTCTCTTTCACACACACACGCACACACACACACACACACACACCCATTTACAGTAGCCTAATTATTTTCTGCCACAGATACTGCCACTGTTCCAGCAAATCACTGAAGGAAGTTTTGGAAAATATGAGTATTCACCTTTGTTTAGAGTTAGAGGTTGATATAACTCTCACTCTGGTGAATATGAAGCTACAGCTAGTTAGTTAACTGGTTTGTAACTAAAATCAAAGCATAAAATCAAGAATATGCTGTAGTGTGTTTCTTGGCTGGGTGTTTTAAATATGAGCGGCACATCAACAGTGTGACCAGTTACATTATTGCAGAGTTGCCTCTTAAGTAATAATAATAACTTTTTTTTATATAGCACCTTTAAAAACAGAGTTTACAAAAGCACTTTGACAAACAAAGCAAAAGCAGAAAGGCGATAAATAAAAGGCAATACAACACCAAAAAGCCAAACAGTGAGCTAAAACTAGGGTAGAGTAAGGGTAAAATTAAAACAAGAGGACAAATAATGTAAAATGCTGGATGCAAAATGTCAAAATAAAATAGACCGAAACCAATTAAAGCAATAAAACCACAAATAAAAGGAAATAAATAAATAAAACATAAATAAAATAGATAAAATAAATAAAACAATGGCATCACATAAAAACAAGCCTATAAAAATGAAGAGGAAATGTTGCTAACATCAGGTAATTGAGCTCAATATCACAGTACCATAGGTAGAAACAAAAACATATTATTGGTCTACCCCTTATCAATCATTGGAGTGCTGAAAAAAAGTTGAAGCCAGCTCAACAAACCAAATCTACCAACGGGTTCAAATAAAGGAACCTGAACGTTGATTTATAGTGAGTCTGCACTGACATGTTTCGGGCTTACGCCTGAAGCTTCATATCACTGGTTTCCATTCAAAATGACTTGTAGTGTGAACACAGCATAACTTCCTGGAGTCTCCACTGGTTGCCTAGCAACTGCTCCAGGCAAATTGTTAAAACTTTGTTTTTTGTCCAGATCAAACAAACAATTTGTTAATTAATGAGCTTTAAAATTACTGTTAGTCAATTACCTGCAGACACAGCTAGGCTAGCGGCTTCCTTTCGTGTCTAGTTTTTATGCTAAGCTAAGCTAAGCTAACCAGCTGCTAGCTTCAGCGACATATAAACTCCAAATGCACTTTCACTCACAGGCCTTATGTGCAGGGCTGGAAATTAGCAAGGGCCGACAGTTATATGTTGGTTAAACATGCAAATGGCTGCTAAATTACTCACTTACCAGTTAAAAAAAACCCAGTGGTAAGCTATAAAGTGGTTGGTAGATTTTGGAATCCACCAGCTGCAATTGCAGGTGGACAAAGGAGTGAATTTCCAACCCTGGTTATGAGTTAAGTTCCTTGGCTCATTTTTGCATGACACCTGGCTGTTGTGCTCTGCATGCAATGTATGGACTAATACAGTGACTTGTGTGCACAGCCGTAACCATTAATGGAGCGTAAATGTTTACATTCCACCTCCATGCTGTGCATATCCTGGAAGAATTGTGAAAGGACCAATTACAACATCATATATGTGACACTCATCAGAAACTAAAAGCACTTTCCTGTGATAGGATCAAGATTTGTACATAATGTTTCACAAACATCAAAGATTTTGAGTCCCTCTTATTGAAATTTGAAGAATTTGAATTTTAATTACAGGCTGAAAACAGAGACTCGATACTCGTGTGTACTGTACGTCTTATCCAGCTTCCTGCTCAACAGCAAACATTGCGCAACCAACTCTCCCAGTGTTGGCACACTATAGAGATTAGTAATGACATATATCATGTTTGCTATTTGCAGAGGTGACAGCTTCAGATAAGTGGCTGAATGATCATATGTTCTGTAAAGTGCTTTGGCGACATTGTAGAGAAACCGAAAATTAAAACTTTGTCTTAGAGGGCTTTGCACAGTACAGACAGCACAGCGTTATGTGATGTATATTTATTCATGTACAGTTATCAGCCTATTTACCTACATACAGTATATATACAGTAATATACAGTCAGTCAGTTGTTTACAGCAAGTATGGAGTAAATATAAATATATTAACACTGGCTAACAAGCTAAATGTGGTTATTTAAATGTAAAGTCTACACAAACAGATGGACAAACAAACAAAAACATAAAATATTAATATTAATTTGCTACATAAAGAGCACCTGATTCAATTGTGTACAGACAGGGTGGACGTTGTTCTCTTGTGCTGATGAATTTACAAGCCTTTAAAGGGCAGTTTTGATTGGATCAATTAGAGTTAATTGGACTTTGAGCTGTTTTTCTTATGCTTTATGTGCTGCGTTGTAGCCATAGCAGCCGTACTGCCTCTGCAGAGGACACCACTGCTCTTGAACTGTATGTACAGATCTTAATTAGTATTGCCAACTGCAGCCCTGGTACATGCCAGTGTTTCATCTGTAGCCAATCAATTTCAAATCAATCATGAAAGGTACAATTCCATTTAAATGACATCTTGCCAGTTTAATTAGAGAACAGTAATACATATTCAGTGTTCCCATAGACAGGAAGAAGTCTAATTCAAGGACTTTTAAGTACTTTTTCAAGCACTTATTTTTATTTTCAAGGATTTAAATGTTTTTTTTGTCCGCAACCATTTGCTGCAAGAGAATTGTGCAAATTTATAAATGGAACAAAAATATGCTTCCAGGGCCTAAAATGAACTTTTTAGGCATGCAATTGGCAAAAGACAAAAAAAAAGAAAGAAAAAAAGTACGGCGAAGCAGCTCTGCAACCAATAAACAGCTCAACCATCAACAGCAAGACACACCGCTGATTATTTGACCATCATCAGCTGATTATTTTCTGCTGAATTAAGGCTCACAACTTGCAAGTATCACTGTTGTATTTTAAACATTTATCTAACACGTTTCAAAAAAATAATTTATCACTTTTATCTCAGCTATATTCCAGGACTTTTATTTATGAGTCTAAATTTCAAACGCTTCAGGCACTTCAAGCACCTTGCATGAACGCTGGTATGTGTGTTGTTGGGGGTGACCTTATTTAGGATCAGTGCAGGTCTGGTGTTCTGCGCAACCTCAATGGAAAGAAATGACTGCGGGTTGTAGAGATGCTAATGATTCTCCTAGCTTGGTGTGTGTCAACTCCATCAGATTGGGTGTGTCGACAGAAGATGGCAATACACCCGACTGATGCAGGCTCGGTTTAAGTGTAGCTTTGGTGTGGTAGAGGTCACGCAAGGATCAGGAGAGCTCTCAGCTGAGGAAACACCTACAGTTTACAAGCGTCATACTCCTTTCACTGTTCACCATCAGTCAGCACTTAATGACTGTTACCGGACCTCCTGGAATATAAACAACTTGTACTTAGTCCTGCCTAAATAGCAAACACCATAATTGCCCTGAGTAGGTCTCATTGCCAAAAGAGTTAAACATGACCATCAGCTAATTAATACATGCCTGAAAGATGCTCCTTTTAAATAAGCAGCAAGAGTCAGCTCACGTCACTGGCTAAATGAAGTAAAGTCTATACTCACGTAAATGCAGAGGGAGATGCAACAGATTATACTGAAGCACTTTTAAGATGCAATTAATGTAAATACTCAAAGATTTTTGTATGAAAATAAGCAAATATAAAAAAAACATTGCTAAATGTACAAACAAATATGTAAACATTTAATTTAAATACTGTAAATGCATTCCACTGTGTAAATATTAATTGTTATGTATGAGTTGACCTAACTATTAATGGATTTACCTCTGCATCTTACAGAAGTAACAGAGCTCATACCTTAAAAATGGCATCCCTATCTCACATGGCATGACATACCTTCACATTCTCAGCAGTGAAAATTAATAGCTGTACCTGAAAGGTTATACCAGAAATTTACTTGGAACCATGTGTGAAAAATACTCATATTTCAATCAAAAGCATGTTTCCCAAAATGTTGAACTATTCCTTTAACCACAAAGCACAGAATCACACCAGCTGCTACAGAACTAGAGAGCAAACCAAACAGCAAAATAATCAACTGATCAGCTTGGTTTGCGACAGATTGCAAATGCCATAAACAATAAGCATACATTGTTTATCGTCACAATAACAGAAGGGAAATTCAAACGTGAGTTCCAGTAAAGGACTATGGAAGGAAAGACTTCCCACTGTGAGAACAGTCATTAAAGTCAGGGCTCGACAATAAAGGTTGCCAGGTTGTCATTGACAGCCATTTTGGGAAATTAGCAACCATTTCTTGGCTTAGTAACACCAATAGTAATCACTATAAAAGTAGAGACAGCAACTTGAAAAACTGCCACCCCAAAATAAATGTTGCATCAGGGATATTTAAATATTATTGTTACAGTCAGAGCCTGAACTAGACAACCATTACGCACGTTAAAAATAACTTAACTTAACTTTCAGTTTCAACAAACATTAGCTGAGGATTGGTTGGCAGCCTTGCAATTACTTTAAAAGTTGGTGTTGAACCATGAAAATCCACATTTCTACTTTATAAAAAAAAAGGATTTGAACCCCAGATCATAATAATGACCACTGACCTAATTCTGATATCATCTGTGACTTAAAGGGTAAAAGGCTTAAAGGATACTTTTCATGTTTTTAGGCAAAGGAATTTGTAACCTCAACTAATCAGACCACTTTGACGTCAGTATCTACCTCCACACTGGCAGTCTTCGCTCGGCTGTAATAATAGTTTGTTTGTTGTTCCACAAATTGCAGGTATTCACTAACATGGCAGATTCAATATCCTCTCCTCCACCCTCAGTAAACAAATCATTTATTGCTTTTTCAGAGAGATGACTCTCAAAGCAGAACAGGAACAATTTAATGTAGTTTCCTCTTTTTTATGCAAGGGAAAAAAACCGACAAAGCTGTTGACTGGCTCGACTTTTTCCGCGTCTGCATGTTTGTCATCACATTGTGTAAAACACAGTCTCCTGCACACACATTCATAAACACGGTCAGTGAGTAACCTTCATCAAACGAGGGTTGGAATCAATATTTGAGCAGTCAATTAGAAGCAGGTTAATAAGACACAGGAGGAGTTATTAGTTCAGGAAGCGTACAGTCTGAAGTCACAGCAGAGAGGTCATCTGCGTAGATGTAAATGTCCCATACAATTTGTTTTCCAGATGTCACACAGGAGAGGGATTTAACTATGACTTTTATCGACCTCAATCCATCACAAAGGGATTTGCAAGAACACTGACAGGTCTCTGGCACAGCATACAGCGGCCTGTTATTGACGTGAATGATGTGGTGACATCAGAGATTTAAAAACGGGCTAATTTAAAAGGATGTATGTAGTAAAGAGGGAATATATCATGATTGAGTTTCAGCTCATGGTGTGAGAGTAAGTTGTGACAACCAGAAATCACAGCAGAAGTATTGTTAAGTTGGGCTCGCGTTCAACCCGGGCCGCTTGACTAACATCTCAGTACCGAATAAGGATGCAACTAACAATTATTTTCTTGATTGATTAATTGGATTATTATTTTAACGATTGATCGTTTGAAGATTTGATTTGATTGAGGATGTAAAACAAACAAAAAAAAAAGGTCATTACAATTTCCCTGAGCCCAAAGAGACAACTTCACATTGCTTCTGTTGTTCAACCAACAGTCCAGGACCCAAAGACTCTTCATTTACTATCATCACTGACAATGAAAAGCTGCAAATTGGAACAAGCAACTGTTTTAAACATTTTCTGCTTAAAAAATGACTAAAATGATTTATGGATTATCAAAGTAGTTGCAGATTAAGATTCATTTTATTGACTAATCAGTTCATCAGCTAATTGTTGCAGCTCTAATGCCTAACTAGGTACGAAAAAGTACAATTTTATGAATTAAAAAGGACCAGATGTTTCTATTAGGAATCATACAGTAGGGATAAGATGACAGGAAAAACTACTTTGTCATCGAGGGTACAGTAGCTTTTCACAACAGCTTCTCAGCTTACAATGTATTGTTCATGCGGTTATGAAAACCTTGACGAATGGATATTTATAGAAAGGCAACAATAGTAAAAGTGCTGTGGCATGATGGCACAAACATGTCGTTATACCCTTGTCAACACTTTTTTAAAAATGACTGATTGATCTGGTCTTTGTCTAAACTGGCTGAGTTTGAAACAGACAAGATGTGGCACAAAGGGCGGGAATAAAGCGTAAGGCGTTTGATGATATTTATGGCCATTAAATCATTTTATCATCCGCAAGACATGAACATAGCGGTCACATTCACATTACTGTGAGTGAAGTTGATTTTTTTTAGATACAGATGAGGCTGAATACGAAAAAGCAAACATCATCTAGTGTTCAGTTTGTCTGTTAACCACTTTGAAAGTCTTGAAAATGGGTTTTCTGGGTATATTTACTGTATTCAGGAGCTAACTTGTACTTAAAAATCAATCAGTTTGCAATTTTTGTGAGTCAACCACTGACAGTTATTGGTACCACTGTGTCATGAAAACACTCTGAACTGAAGGGTGATTAGGGATTTTGAATGCATGCACAGTATTCGAAGTCCTGGTGGATCCTCATTAATCTCTGCTTGAACTGCCTGAGTTTGAATTACTACTTAGTTCTAATACATATGGGAAATCAGAATATCCTTTATACTTTTATACCACATTAAATGACTAATGCTAAAGTCATGTTAGTCAGAATGAAGCCAGCTGAGTTTCCGTTGGAGTTTCCCTTCTCATTGTAATACATTTGGCATTTTGTAATGAAGATGTCAGCTGCTCACAAGAATACTTTTCATTGAAAGTTTGGCATCCTAAAAAGCTGCCAACAGGTTTCCCATGCATTTTTATCAATGGGTTCTCAAAATGTTTACATTACGGTTCCCACACATTTTCATGGACAAAATGTCAAAACTTTTCTATGCCTTTTCAAGGACCCACAGTTCTTTTTTTTTGTTACGTTACATTGCATGGAAGGTTACTGTAGCTATTTTATTCCATACAACAAAATTCCATGACATTTTTTAACACTTTCAGGAATTTTTCCTAATACTATGACTTTTACAAGCCTGGAAAATGTGACTGTGAAATTCCATGACTTTTCCAGGTTTTCCATGACAGTGAGAACACTGCTCCATAACTTTTCCATAATATTTTACCCCATATAATGACTTTAAGTAGTTTAAAATAGCCTGGACACCTCTCTGACAAGTGATTTGAAGAAGCAGTAAATGTGGAAAGGTACGCATACTTCGTTTCCCTTCAACTAAATTTGGCCACTTTTTCGCTCTGCATTAAAACATCAAAAGTTTAGGTGCAGAGGCTCCATCCAGTGTGGCTGGGGTCTGCCTCTTTGTATTATATTTGTCATCTGAAACGCATACATTATCATACAAACACTTTTTGGGCATTTTCAGATAATCAAACTGTTGGCGCTGGCTAACAATACTTGCAAATTAAACATTCCTGTCGCCAGCTACTTCAATACGCCAATTTGTATCATGTGATACTAGTGATGTTTCAACTGGCATGCAGTGCAACTCTAGATTTTACATTAGTAATACAAAAATTAGTATTTAGTACTTAGATATAGAAGTATTTTCGTGCGGTTAGCAGTACTGTAGGATTATTATGATCATATTTCAAACAATAGCTCAAACCATGTATATTCACTTTAGAAAAAAGGATTTTGGTAATTCTAAACCATTTCCAGGCCTGGAAAACAGTTTTTCAAATTCCATTACATTTCCAGGAATTTTATGACCATGGGAACCTTGTGCTAAATATTAAGTGCTAAATTACAGGTGCAGATTGAGACTCTGTTGCAATCTAAAATGTTGCTTGCTGGTATGTCCAGTATGCTTTCTAAGGCTGAATACTGAAGCATATTTTCAAACAATGCTTATCGGAGATGAAACTGATAACAATAGAAAGTAGGCTTCATACAAAAGCACCCTGCTTATCTTTCTACAGAGCCAGACTGAAGATTATCTTTTTCATGTGAAAACACTTGGTGATCTAGTTACTGCCCTATTTTAGCAGCATTTATAGATTGAATATTCCATAACTAAAATAAGTAGATATCATAGGCATTTTGGAGGGAACACAGGGGACATGTCCTCCTCAATGTTTAGAATATGTGCATTGTACTCCCAAATAAAAACATGGGGTTAGCAGAGGTCTTTTAATTTCAAGAAATTAAGACATTCCCACTATGAATTCATGAATAAAAATCACAAATTAGTGCATTAAAAAAATCCCCAGAATGCAGGAAAGTGAGTGTTTGATGCTTAAAATTTTCTGATGGAGGCCCCCCAGACTTCCCTTTGCACATGTGTCCCCTGCAACGTTGAAACAAAACCTACTCCTATCATACTGCGGAACATGAATGGAAGGAATAGCTTGTTGATTGTATAATGCATCCTCATTTTTACTTTTTATCCTCTTTTAGGGGTTAAGTTAGTCTTTCAACTTTCTATGTCAACTGGTCAAATAGAAACACACTACTGTAGCCCAATGAACAATTACTAAAAATAACTAAACCCAAAGACAATTTTAAAGTGATCCAAACTTTAATTTTAGCCCTCTGCAAACTGGTTAGGTGCAGCTGGTATGTAGTTACAGTCATTAACCTTCACAGGAATGACTGCAGCCGGATTTAATGAGTCGAAATACAAAAGAAGAACACGTGATCTCTATATTGTCTCCCCGATCAACTATTTTTGATAATAACCTTAAATGAGTCCAAAATAATACCCAAATCCTTATGATGCCTCTTATGCTATACAAAAACGGACTGCGGTGCCACACAAACAAGAGTCATATTTTCCTACAACGTAGTGGCAACTGCTGAGATGATAAGCAGAGATGTTCCATCAAACAGCCACTTATCAATAAGAGATGCACAGACAGATAGCACTGGGAACTGAAATTTAATCTCCACAACTCGTAAAATGTAAATCTGCGACGTTCAATTTGTTTGACCATAAAAGTTTAAATCGGAGAGCACTCTGGAATGTGAGATATTCCCTTTCACCTGACTCACCTGCTGCCTCGCCATATTGTCTGGGAGAGCCCCCGTTGTACACACACTGATACAGTCACAGCACACACACGCACACAAACACACACACAAACACACACACACAGAGAAAAGACTAAACTCACTGAAAAGTCACTTCCAATCTCAACAGACGACATTTAGAGGAAAACAAAATCCTACAAGGAGTCAAAAGCAGAGACTTACCTAACTGTCTCCTCTTTGATTTCAGCCCCAGCCTTCTCCAGATGGGAGCCTGAGCAGCACAGAGCCCCCTCCCTCAGCTGACTGAGGGGGGCATAGTCCACCAGTGTAAGGGCTGACAGTCACAGCAAGTTTGCGGAGGGAGGCACAAGGGAGTAGAGGAGTGTGTGAGCTACTCCGAGAGAGGAAATAAATCCCAGGTGCTGCTGAAGTGGCAGTCCCACAGGTACACACAGACGGGACAGACAGAAACAAAGAACAAAAGAGTTTAAAAACGCACCAGAGATGCCACTGAGTGTGTGGTTTCTGTGGGAATCAGAGTGTTTATGTGCAGAGGAGGAGGAGGCTCCACGCTTGCTCACTTGTTGCGCCGGAGTTGAGAGTAATAATCTCAGGCAGCTGGTTTTTCAGGTCCTTCCGCCTGGCCCTTAGGCGTGCCGTGGCCGCTGATCAAAAAGCGAGGCTCGTCTGCGGGGTTGTCTGCTCGGCTCGGCTCTCACCATCACTACTGCCTCTCAAAATCAGAGCAGCTGCATCTCGCAGGAAATGCAGAGGGTGGGGCCCTGTGCATTTTGTCAAAGATGAAAAAGAAAAACTTACTTGAAAAAACATCTCATATGTCAAAATTCATCATATATATTTTTGCCCATGTGCCCCTGTACAAGGATCTGTGCCCCCAAGTGTGTATTTTTTTGTCTTTTCAATTAAATCATTATCTTTTTTATGGAGAATAATATGACTGTGTGCATGTTTTGTGTGAGTGTATAGACTAAGTATGTGGTTATAAAGTGATCTTGAATCCATTCATCTTTGCACAAACATGTTTTATGAATGTAGTTGCAAATTATCTGAATTACAATACTTATCCAAAAGGTACTGGGTGTGTTTGAAATGATACATCAGCCTTTTCTTTTATCAAAGGACAATGAGCTCAATTCGAACACTTGGCAACATTTGTGTGAAAGTTGTCCACTGAACAGGAGAAATGTTGGCAGTAATCTTCCTGACTGTCCTTCTGTCTGTCTGCTCTTATTATAGCATCTGTGACATGCCCGTCGTCTTTCCCCAAACAGCGCCAATGAGTCGTCAGGATCTCACCTCACGTTACCTCCAGGGGTTAGGTGGTGCCCACGACTACAAAGCAAGTCAGTGTTGTGCCTTTGTGAGAAAGTGTAACTAAACTTCATTTTGGCAGACACACATTGTTCTGCTTCCCCTGATTGCCTGCGTACGTCCACGAGCATTACATAAGTCTGAAAGCTCAAGTTTCATCGAAGAGAGAGCATCTTTCAGTAATCCCCACATTGTGTTGGTTTCAGTCAAGTACAATACTGCATGTGCAAAATTTGTTTGATTTTACTCAAGGTGAAAAGAAAGATGGATCATCTTTTGTTAAATACTTATGTAGAATTTGAATAGCCTAAGAATGGATTATACCTTTAAATGACAGCAAATTGGTTTGATTTCTTGAAAAACATGGTCGCAATGGTCGTGGTCGTAAAGGTCGCAGGGGGGCTGGAGCCTATCCCAGCTGTCATTGGGCGAGAGGCGGGATATGCAGGTCACCAGACTATTGCAGGGCTGACACACAGAGACAGACAACCATTCACACCTATGGACAATTTAGAGTCCCAAATTAATCTGACCTGCATGTCCCCGAGGTCTGAACTTCGGCCCAAACTGGGGTTGAACCAGGCCCTCTTGCTGTGAGGCTAACCTTCGTGCCGCATTTAAGTTCATCCTGCAGTACAGGGGTCTGGGCTGGTTTGGGAAAAGGAGAAGAAAAACCGTTAAATAACAGTTAAGAAATGTTTCAGCCTGAATCAAAGTCATGCAGCAACCAACAGACCCACCAATATAACATATCTCTCAGATCCTATGGCACAGCTAAAAACTCACTGAAAAATGTTATAATCTCCAAAGAGAAAACTTATTAAAATGTAATACAAATATTCATGATTTATAAAAAAAAATTATGATTTCCTACAAACCGCAAACATTTAATTGCCATCATAATCCTTTAATAATTTGTCTTAATTGCAAACAATTTCATTGTCAGAACAGATAAGGAAAGTTATTTTATCTTTTACTTTTGCTGACCATAGAACAGCAGGTCTTACTGGTGCAGCCAATCTTTACTCACTCTTCTTGCGGGAGATAAAAGTGTTTACAGTCACCATACTTATCACTTCACTGCGTTAGGGGACTTTGATTTAAAAGCAGAGGTAAATGTTTGAATGAAGTCCAAATAAACCCATTACACTCCAATATGTGTACTTTTAAGGAACCACTTAACTAAAAACTCATTGTGTATATTCTCGTACACTCATGACTAATGCATTACTTAAAATTCCTGCATTAGCAACTAAAACGCTCCTGCTGTGTATTCCTGGAGAGTAGCTTTAACAGGAATCTGGTGGCACTGGCCCCATTAACACCCACGGGGGCCACGTTAACCTGATCTGTTCCCCTTAGGTGCACACGCATCTCCACGTTCAACAGTAAGGGTCATTGTTGAGAGGAATTCCTCATGAAGAGGGTTTTTGTGTAATGGAGAGAGGATACAGAGCATGCCTCATCTCAGAGCTGCTCTTAAGTCTTCCACTTTTAAAAACTGACAGCTGTCCACTGTTATTACCTTTAGAACTCTAAGTTTGTCAACAGTGACGCAGGTAACCTTAAAAATCTTCTGCCTATCTGTTTCTTAATGTTAAATACGTAGTATTTTGTGCAGGTTAGAAAACACAAATCTTCTTGCTAAATTAGTAAGCTTAACCCTTTGAAACCTTAGCAAACTGGCTTGATTTCTTTTAAAAACACAGGAAAAAATCACCCAAAAATTAGCAAGAAATTAGTAAAAAAAATTACAAAAAAAAAGAAAAAAAAACATTTTTTAAAAAAGTAAGGTAGTATGTTTTTAATTTCTTTTTCTATTTTTATGGAGCATAATTTCAAATATTTAATTAAGATAATTCTAAATATATTTGTCATGACATTTGTCATCTTGTTTTTGAATAGTATTTAATAATAATCCCCAGTTAACTTTGTTTCCATGTCACCTTTTACTATTTTTGCAGGTCATTTCTTGTCAAGTTGCTAATTATGTTCTCTCTCTGTGTTTTTGAGGGAAATAAAACCAATTTTGTGCTAGTGAAAGGCGTCTGAGTGCAGCACAAAAAAAAAACAAACCCTGATGCCGATCCAGGTGTTTAAGTATGCAGGGTTTAAATAAACCAATTTTCTATATGTAGATTTATTTTTGTCCAACTTGTATTTGCAAAATATCATTTTTTGCCAAATCATAGCTGAAAGTGTGATGTTGTTTTTCACCCCTCACACAATAATGAGGTGCAGTATGTCAGATGTAAATGGATGAGAGAAATCTTTTGTTACTGGATTCATAAGCAGTCATCTGTCTTCATGGCTGACACGAGGAAACTGCAGGCGTGAAATTCAATCTGCTGCTGAACTGTAGGTCACAGCTGTATTGCATGTTATAAATCACATGTCCAGTATTGCTCACTGAAGGAATCATTAACTCAACCTTGCTGTCAGAGTCTTTACAATTGAAACAAGCCTCTGAACCAAACAGAATATTAACTGTTGTTAGGACCTTGAGGGAAGTATGAGGTGCAAAGTGCAAGCGACAGCACCACTGCTGTACCATTGTAACATGATTTAAGAACATGTGATAAAGGCTTTTCTGTGTATTTTATAGCCTTGTGTGGAAGGCAAGCTAATACTAAACCTAAGGGGTTCAGACATTTTTGGTTCACTGTAATTAACAATGTAATCTTTTTGGAAGGAAAACAGCAAATAAGTGAAAAATTAAAGAGGGATTTGTTGATATCTGTTGGAACAATATTGCATGTGTCTGTGTGAGAGACTGTGGTTATTTTAATTAGATCTATATCATTTACATAATTTTATCAATCTGCATGACTAGGCTGATATAACTTTGTATCTTTGAGATGATATATGCCATCACATTTGTGTCATATAGCCAAGCATCTGCCATTCTGAAAACTCTTTCATCTGAGCAAATGGCTTGATTTCCTTCAAAAACATAGGAGAAAGGCTATGTGCAAGTTGACAAGAAATGATCCCAAAAATTGCAACAAATTAGTAAAAAGGACATGAAAATCATTTCCTGACAATTACCAACAAAAAAAGGAAAGTAAAAAAAAACAACAAGCAAGCAAATTAATTATTATAGTCACAAAAATAGTTTCTGGACATCTTCCCCTTTCTATAGAATCATAACAAAAAACATTTTTCTCTCTATCTCTCTGCTTTTTAACCACTGACTTTTAGGTTATTTTCTTGTCATCTTTTACCAATTTCTTGCACTCTGCTCATTGCTTTTTCCTATGTTTTTAATAGAGATTTAGAATTAAACATTTTTGCTCAGGTTTCGAACTTTAAAATGCGTGTGATAGGAGTTTGAAACTGATATCCATCCAGGTTTAAAAGGGTAAAACAATTCTCAAGATATGCTAGCAGCTCTGCAAGGCTGAGCTTAATGCTAAGGCGAGCTTAATGCTAACTTCAGCATGCTAACATGCTCACATAATGCTAACCATCGTAACTTAATGTTAACACAAACTGCTAAACACAACACATACCGCTAGCATAGCTATAACAAAAGAAGGTCAATAAGTAACACTTACAGTTTTGTGATATTTCCACTTGTAAACTAGCCATATTTGAGTCAACGAGCCGTGTATCTGTCTTTCTGAAGCTCTTTAAACAATGCTAACAGTGTACAGCTATGCTAGTTGAGCTAAATGCTAAAGTTAGCCGGCTAACAGGCTTGCAACCACAACTGCTGCGTGAGAAGTAACCACAGTTTTGGTTTTCACCACCTAATGAGTGGAATTTATAATAATAATAATAATAATAATAACAATAATAAATAAATAAATAAATAAATAAAATTATTATGATAATTAAATTAAATTAATTGTTAATTAGGCCCAACCAAGTTAATTAGTAACATCCGGAGTTTTGGTGATAGTTTTATCTTCATTAATATTTCGTGTCGGTATAAAAATAATAACTACTAAAAAATATGCCAGTTGCTAAGGGAAAAAAAGGGGCAACGTTGTCTTATATTTTGAAGGATATAGTAGCTTAAAGTAACATTTTTTGGCAAATTTTGTAAAACAAAAAGCATTTACAAAATTTTCCTAAGAAATGATGTTGAAGTGAAAAACAAACAAACATCTGTTTACTAGATTGATAAAAGTAAGTTCACTTCCAGCTAACATCATGAATTGGGAAACAACTTAAAATATTTTTTTTTCAATAATATAGCAAATGTAATATTTTATGATCAAGACGAAAAAGCTTCTGAGAATGCCTTCAACACAGCCTTAAAGGTCCAATGTGTAGGATTTAAGGGGGTTATATTGGTAGAAATGGAATACAACATTCTGTTTTAATCACCTGCAACTAAGAACTGCTGGATTGTCATTAACAAAAAATGAGATGTTTATGTTTACGGAGTCAGTCCTTTTCCACAAAGAACACAAATTTGTATTAACAGTAGCTCTGAACAGACAAACCGAACGCTGGCTCTAGATAGGGAAATTCCCGCTTTTGGTCAACCACCATAGTCCTCATACATGCTTGGCACATGAGAGAAGTTTCGGTTGGTTGTAAACTGCAACCTCACCACTAGATGCCACTAAATCCTGCACACTGCACCTATAACCGTCTACACTTCTTTTAAAAGCTTTTATGAATTCAGCTCTCAAGAAAAAGAGATGCTAAGCTCTGCTAGCTCTGTGACTTGAATGTAATGGTAATACATGAAAGACATAAACTAGTGGTGAAAATGAATTATTTTCAGATGAATATATCCCATGCAGTCTGAACATGATGTGTAAAAACTCTACTACATTTTATATGATATTCTGTTTCTGTACTTGTATTTGTATCTGAAGTGTGTTGCCCCTAAAGTAAAGAAACCCCTAAAATAAACAACACTAAACATGGCTTTTAAGAATAAGTCTTTATGTATTTCTCTATGTGAAACAAATGGCTATTATACTACACAAATAGAAGCGGATACTGTAAGAGACAGAGACCATCTCTGAGAAATAAGTACAGAACATGAAAATACACATACCGGTATTATAGAACTGTAAATTATTGCTTGTTTTGCTACTTTGTTTTCTGGATTCCTACAATACAAGACACAATATTCATATTTCAACAAAAACAGTACAACAGTGACAAACGGTATTATTGACCTTTTTAGTAGACGTTCCCCAGAAATAAAAGAAACATTCAAACAGAGTCCATGTTGAACACAACACAATGACAGTTGGTTTTTGATCGAGCATCTTCAGGACTTATTGTTACACATTTTTGTACTTTTTTTTTTTTTTTTCCTGTTACAACATTGCCAAGAGAAGCCGTAACAAACTGCACACTGGGACTGGTCTCAGCAACAACAACAAAAAAAAAAACCACTTGGCATATGTACATAAATATACATTTTCATTTCAACTGTGACCAAATGCACCCGGGTTTAAACACCATGACCACAGAGAGTAAAAAAATCGTCACGAGTGTCTTCCTCCTGCTTCGCTGCTTCCTCTTTATCATAATGCACGTCTGTAGTTCCACCAATCTGCTGTCTGCTTACATAACTGCGACAGCTTCACCGTAGTGCCAATAAAACTGCACTCTGCCAACATTTCAAAGAACCATTTAACTTTCTCAGCAAAGATGAATGTTTCTTGCGGACAAACACAAAAACAAAGACATTGATTTTGCTCTGCGGTGTCATCCTGCCTCATATAAAACCAAGGACTTGTACTGCATGTCTACACCTTTACAGTGGTACACTTCCATAGATCCAAAAAAGGCCTGAAATTTTCCAAGGTTCACACTAGCAAAAAGGAAGTGGAGTGTTACACTCACTGCAATATGCTGGTGAAAAGGCTAACCAGGTGTTCAGCTTAAGATAAAAGAAAACACAAGAGAGAAACAGACAAGAAATGCAATGTGCTTCCTACTTTGTCTCAAGAATGACTATTTTATTTGACGGAAACAAACAAAACACTGACGATAAAGTGCTCACATGCAGACGGACTTGTCTTTTGATTACTAATATTGTTATATAGCAAAAAAGTATTTTTTAATTTCATGCTGCCAAATGAAAAATACGGTTTAGACTCACTGCTGACACCCAAAAGCCCTGTTAGGAACATTTGTTTACGTTGCTTTGAAAGCTATGAAATGTCATTAAAAGAAGAGTTGGAACACTGATATGATATGGGACTATTTGGAAAATAAATTTTAAAAAAAGGAAAAATATTTTATGATTTTTTTGGGGTGGAAATTTGCTAAACTTTCCATTGAACTAGATACTGCAAGAAAAGTCAAATGTGCTAATATAAAATGAAAATAATGCAGTAAAAAGCTGGAAAATTAGGATTTGTTTCTGCTTACTTTAACAATACACATCAGTGTCTCAGTATGAAAAATTATTTTGTCATGGCAATATGGGGTGAGTGAATGCTTTGGTTGTTATCTCATGAGGCTACCTAATTTTCCCTTTTCTCAGCAAAATGCTTTTCAGATTTAACTACAAAATCTAAAAGGACTAATTCCACAAATCTACCGCTCAGCTATTTACAGTGAGAAAGCAGCGCAGTATTCTGGCGCGCAGCAGGAGACGGTCAAGAGCCCCGCAACTGCTCGGAGATATCAAGAGATAACTCAGTGCAAAACAAGCAGAAGTAGGTTTCAGAAGAAAACCTGACATATAGAAAGTGGGTTTGATCAAACAACATAACCAAGACATTAAAGATGTGAAGTACAACAAACAGAATCAGAAAAAAAAAAATCCACATCCCAAACCCTTTGAAGAGAATGAGGGGGATGAACTGTCTCTGATCCATCAAATCCCAACAAAAGCGACAAATGCAAATTTGCCATCACGTTGACAACTGAGCTGTCAATCTTACAAAAAAAAAATCATTCAGCTTTTTTTCCCCTCAAAGACGTCACTGCGTCAAAAGCGTCACACTGTTTCCCTGTCATCACAAACAACAATTAAAAAAACATCTCAGCTCCTCATCTACAGAAGTAACTAAGCATGCAAAAAGTGTCGGGGTATCAAATACATAGTAAGAATACACATCTAGCAGTTTAGCAAAAAACAACACCTCTCCAAATAAAAAAAGGGACAAAAAGCGAAAACGAGCTAAAGAAATAATAAAAGTCAAACAGCCACCACAACTTTGTTAGTCACATATGACGCTTCGTGCTGTGTGTGATGTTAAATAGGTTCCTTTTTCTTGATACATCTTGTTAGTATTTGTGTTTCTGTATGTGTTTTTTTTTTGTATTACAGTATATACATGCAGACAAGAGCGGGAACATCACACACTCAATCTTGATGCAAGCTGAAGCGACAAACCAGCAGATATGAAAATGGATGAAAAAAGAAAAAAAATAGACATTTATGTTTATATATAATATGAAACACAATTTATTGTAAAAAAAAAAAAAAAAAAAGAAAGAAAAAAATGTCTTTGTTTAACCAAAGATACTGTACACACGACAGATGTGAGAGGGAGAGGCACAAGCTAACAAGTTAACTAAGCTACTGAGCAGGACTAGCAATGAGAGCCGAGTGTGTGTGATAAGTGACAGGTGCCTGCGTTGGGACAGGTATTTCCTCCCCTCTTGCTGAAAACGAGGGGGGGGAGGGGGTTTGTGGGGTGGAGGCAAAAGCGTGCCCGCCGCTCCCCACACTGTCCGCAGAATGTGATGAGTGTGTGTGTGATTCTCATCCATCCCCTTCAAGCCGCCTCATTCCATCGCCACGCTCCCCACAAACACCGTCTTCGAGCAATGTTTGTTGGTTGGTTTTTGCTTGTAGTTGAACTGAAATGAGGGGCATCGACGCTCTCTGTGAGTGCAGAGACGAGAGAGAGAGGGCAGGTGTGTTTTGCGGGTTTAAGGGGCGGTCGGGGGCCGCGCCGGTGTCGGGGAGGAGGCCTCTTTAATTGAAGACTTTGGGGGGTCCATCGGGACGTCTGGTCTGGACGATCTGCTGCTTTGGCCGTGCCGCCTCGTCTTCCTCCGTCTCACTCTCGCACACGTGGACGACCACGCTGGGGGTGGACTCTGTCCCCGCGTGGAGCTCGTACTTTTCACCTGGAAGAGAGGGAGGGGAAGGGTGGGGGAGCAGGAGTTATTAAAATAAAACTCCACATTAAATACTCTGTGAAACCGGGAGTGACATCACTTTTTTTGTGCTGCCTTCAGACGCCTTCACAAGTATATAAGCCTTTGAAACCAAAGAAATTGGTGCAAAAAAAGGCAATGAGCAAATTTTTACGGTTTTCCACAAATTGCAAAAAATTAGTAGATTTAGATGTTTTTTAAAAAAGCAAGAAGAAGAATGTCTAGGGGAAGAAAGAAGAAAGCTATAGGGAAAAAACTACATTTAAAATGATCATAGTAGGCAGAATGTGAAGATAGACTATTGTGTGGGCTTGAGATCTTGCGATAGGTGTTCTTTTTTGCGACAATTTAAACACAAGTCATGTAGATAATGTAAGTGTACTCAGATACAAAACATTACTGATGTGAAAGTTGAGCCGCAGGGGTGCAACTGTACTCCTACACAGTACAAATCAATTGCACCTAATAGAAAAATGCCATAAGTAACTACATTTATTCAAGTACAGTAATTAAAGCATAAGACATATCTTACTGTCACTGAAGTGATGCTACAGCACTAACAGGTATTATCTGTCTCTGTGTCATTGCCTCCACTGCAGTCCAAAAACAAAGGCATGTGGTTTCCAGTCATTTTACTTTGTACTCAGTAGAGTACAAAGAGAACAAATGTGGATTAACCCTGTGAAACCTGAGCAATTTGGCTGAATTTCTTTGAAAAAAACATGGGAAGAAGCCAACAAGCAACTTAACAAGAAATAATTTAGCCATTAAAAAAACCTTATGTAATTATCACCCCTTTTTCAAGATTTACAGCTTCAGTGGGGACTGGGCTCTAGATGGGGCAAGGAAGTCATAAAGTATTTTGAAAAGAGATTACCACATTGTTTGTTTTGGGCTTTTATGGAATTTGCTGACAATGAATAACAACATTATCTTTTAAATGCAATTCCAGGCACCTAAATATTAACTTCTGATGCTACTTAAACATTTTGGAGAGAGCTATCATACTTTTTGATGATTAGTATGTAGAGTATACGAAGTTAAAACATTTAAATTCAAGGCCTCGATAATAAACCATTAATAATTATATTAAACAGCTATCAGAATGATCAGTTGTTTAGTAAGTACAAATATTAAGTAAAATATTGAATGCAGGACTTTCACTTATAAAGGAGTATTAATAGTTTAACTTGAATAAAATATCTGACTTTTTCTTCTACCACTCTACACAAACACTGTCTGAGAAGACAGTGAGACAAGCTTAAGCAACTCAACTAGTCTCAAACTCAAACTATTCTATTAGTTTAACGTTACTCTTTATTTGTTAATGTAAATTATACAATTGCATAATACTGGTTATTGTGTAGATATGTGTGTACATATATTTATATATTTATACAGGCACTTTTTAAAAAATCTTATATTTTCAGATTTTATACTTTTAGGGGTGCTATTGTATATACTTTATATATTTATTTATGTATGAACTTTTTATAATGGAAGTCATATAGCATGGTAGCCACATTGCACATGACAAACTGTGATTTAAAAAAAAAAAAAAAAAAAAATTATATTTATACTTTAAATGTTATATACTGTGGATGTAGCTGCTGGATAAAGTAATTTCTGTAAAGATCAATAAAGTATCTATCTATCTATGTCACAATGAGGGTATTTTTACAGTACATGATAATCTAGTGTTTGTCCGATGCATCGAGGATCAGGTCTGCAAATGGCTTTAAGAGAAAACAAAGAGACTTTCCTTGGAATCATCCTGCCATTTGTCCAGATGCCAAACTCAGTGGACTCAGATTGAAAACACACACTTGCTAGATTGTATCACAGTTGCCATGGAGATGAGATCAGACAGCTGGCGGACAGGAGGAAATTGGTCTCATAGCTTTTTTTCACTGTGGTGCCAAACAGAGAGACGGACAGTGAATAGAGTCCTGGTGTTACCGCAGGGAGTTGACAGAGGGAGTCAGCGCGCCGTCCTGCAGCCCGGCGCTAATCTGATTTCAGATGCCAGGATGTGAGGCAGAGAACAAAGCCATTTCCTGATTCCTCACGTTGCTATGGTAACAGCAGGACGTGTCAAGAGTGATCCTCTGGGATGGACAGTGTTTTTGTGTGTGTTTGTTGGAAGTTTAATCATGTTTTTGTTAAACTGAATACAGAATTATTGGTTTCCACTTCATCA
This sequence comes from Plectropomus leopardus, assembly GCF_026936395.1. Lineage (NCBI taxonomy): Eukaryota > Metazoa > Chordata > Actinopteri > Perciformes > Serranidae > Plectropomus > Plectropomus leopardus. Next base: position 15,266,132 of record NC_142189.1, on the reverse strand, counting down.
GCATGAGAATACCCACAATCACAGACATGGACAGACGTTGTGGAAGTGACACAGCTTTTTGGTGTGTTAGGTGACATTTTATAAAGGTCGCTGCAATCTGAAATCTTGTCGACAAGGCAGACAGAGGCGTCATTATTTCTGAGTGGAGAAGCTGACTGGGGAACAAAGCTGCTGAGAAAGATCTTAAAACCCTCCAAATGTGATTGTGCAGAGTTGTACTGCCATTTCATACACGTGCTAAAACTGTAATAGGAAGGGAACTGTAAAAAAAGATCTGCTTGTGGTGAGACTGGCCTCCATTATAATCACAACATCAGTTTATCGTGTAGACTGTTCACAATTCGCATTTTTGAATTCTACATTACTTCATTGCCATTTTCATGGAAATTTGACTGTTTGCCCCGCCAACAGGGTGCAGGGTCTCCTCCCCCCTCTCTCGTCTCACATCGAATGCTAGTAGTTCAGTTATGGTGAGTTTCTATGGTTACAAAGACGCTCTCGCTCTGTGGATTGGAAGCACAAGAACGTATGGCTCAGCAGCATTAGTGCCATTACTCTCAGCTATTCAAATGCTTTGTTGAGGATTTTTCTACTGAATCCATTTTAGTTTTAAAGCTTTTATTATTCAACTGACGTCACCAATATGCAAATAACCATATGATGTCATCTTACGACTGGTAGTAAATTCTGAATCTAGTGCTAGAAAATTTCGTTAGAAAAGAGTTGGAAACACTGCAAGCATCGCTTCTGTAAGGTGGAATATAATTATTACCGGAGGAGTTTCTCAGCTAGCTCATGCAGTGCTCAACTGATTTTTCTGTAGGCAAACCTGGAGGCTAACGTTGCCCTGGTTCCCTCATCAAAAAGCCTATGGGATTTTTCTTTTAGATTCTGGATTATTGCAGAAAATAAGCTCTGTGGTAAACAAACCTTTATGATACATTTTTTCCAGCAAGATAGTCTTCGCAAATAAACACCACTTTCAGAATTTCTGAAGCCCACATGTAGTTGCAAGAAGTAAAAAACTATTGCTAGGCCAAATCAAACTACACTACAGTTGCAATGCAACAGCTACAAGGCTGTAAAGCAGCGTGGCGCCATGTGATGATGTTCTGTAGTCTTATTTAGCTTCTTGTTAGCAACTGTCTTTTTGAGGACACATAAAAGCTTGCAAACCAATTGACTTAGAGACAAGGGAGGCTGAGGTGCTGAAATGCCAACTCATGTCCAAGTTTTAGGACTCATTATTGGCGTTCTCTTTCAAGCTAACTTTAGCGCCATGGTTTGGTTGAAAATGCCATCTCTAGCTGTATCACTTTAAAATTAGAACCTTATACAAAAGTGTTTTAAATATGCACCCAACAGAGTGCCCAAGCGAGGATCCCAAAAACATGGAAATCAGATAACATATCAGCACTCCGAGTTCCCTCGTCTCAAAGTCAGCAAGTTTCTTGAATAAGTTTTGGGTTAGAAGCCTGAAATAAGATCTGCGATTAACACAAGTTTAAGAGACTTTCATGTTTTGTCCTGCAACAAAAAATACATCAGTTAATACCCCACTCGTACATTTTGAAGCTTGTATGTTTCTTTAAAAAGGTGGCTGCTAATAAGTGGCTAAATAAGGCTAAGGAACGTCATCAGGCAGAACACAGCTTTACACACAGCCTTGTTGTGGTGGCGACGTTAATTCATGCGACTGTAGTGTAGTTCATTTATAGCCTTGTAACATTAACTTTTTACTTCTGGTGATTTCATATCAAAAATGATACAAGTGTTGTTAATTTGTAAGATTTTCTTGCTGAAAAAAAAACATGCAAGTGTCACAAATGTTTGTTTGCCAAAGAGCTACTTTTCTGCAATAATCCTAAATCCAATGACAAAATCCCATAGGCTTTTTGACAAGGGAACCAAGTTACCTTCAGGTCAGCCGAATGAAAAACGTCATCCCTGGAGCACTCTATATTCTCAGTAGTAATAGTAACCAACGATTGATTCACACTGTTTAACTACTTATTCCTTACAATTCTGCTATTGTGTTTTTGACTTCGGGAAAAAAACAAAAACACTTGAACAATAAATGTAGATTTTGCAAATCCATATGCAAACATGCACAAGCACACACACGCACACACACGCACACACACACACACACACACACACACACACACACACACACACACGCACACACACAGGTACTGGCAGTGATGCATGTTTCCTCAGAGATGTGAGAATGCACAAGTGAAGGTTAAGCACCTTCGACATTGATGGATGGTGGCCAACACTGTGGATTTCATTTATTGGCTTCAAGCTGAAAAAAAAATGCTGCCGCCTGACTAAGACCACAGTAACACTGGAGTAAGAAATTCTATGTTAAGAGCCATTTTACATGGAAAAATCGATTATAAAATGCCACTCAATTCATAATGACATTACATAGGCACATAATGGCAGTGTTACATACAAATGCATCTGTGATCAGGTAAATTAGACCTAATGCTGTTTCGCAGATGATACTAAAAAGGCTGCAAGAAGAGTCAAGAATGAAATGGGGATAATTTAGAAATGTCCACCGCAGTTCCTTTCATTAAATTGCCTCCTAGACAGAATAACCTTTCTCTAACACCCCGCTGAGGAGCGTGAAATCATCTCTGTTTTTATCTGGGTGACTAAAATAAGATTCTTTTTCATACCTCCATCATTACACATCATTTCTACTGTGTTGTATCTCTGGTGTTTGTGTGCATGCCTATGTACTTAATGTATAAGAAAATTGTTTGTTGAACCTAGATACTGAGTACTGACCAGGTCCAAGCTTGGCTACTGCACACAGCAGGTCGTAGTTGATGACAGGCGTAGCGTCTTCACTCTGGCTCCAGCCCACAGGTGGAGAGGCAGGTGGGGAGATCAGAAACTGTTTGACGGGCTGGGGAGGGGCTAGGTATGACTTGTCAATGTCCTCGTCACCATTCTGGACCTATTGGAAAAGAAATGACAACCGATAAAGGCTGTGGCACTCAAATGATGAGATAAAAGTGATATGAAGTGTGTGAAGCTCCTCTGTAAAGATTTATGTAATTATTGGTCTACACATCTTATAGCTTATTGCTTTAATGCACTCAATAGCTGACATAGCTACAACCTTACTTCATGCCAACCTATAGAAAACTGAGGTGAACTATTTTTTAGGGCCAAATTGAGATAGTTGTCGAAGTTCCTGTGCTTTTACTTGTTGTATATGTAATCCTTACACTTAACTGCAAGAAAAGCACATTAGTTTTGCAGTCACGGCTTCAGTCTTTTAGTCTCAAATTGCAGGCTTCCTCCCACGAGGGGATTTCGTCATTTTGATCGCAGTCAATTGCCATCATTACAATACCTACATGTAGCATCTCTCTGAGCATTAAAATCCTTAATCCTCTTACATCAAAGTACTGAGAGGTACAGTGGGGGTCATGACTAGTGAGATATTTGTGATAAAACAGGCATCAATTATAAGTTTACTCATGGTTTTCCAGGAAGCAGGAATTTGGAGATTTGCAGGCCAAATCATGTCTCAGCATCTGGGCTAAATTGCGTTTTGAAGTGATTTTTTCTTAAACATCTATTTTTGGGTCCTCATACACCAAACGGACGGTTAGCCATCCATCATCGTTGGGCTGTCAGCGAGGGTTTGTCACCTAGTTTTTGTGGGTTTTCCTGCATTGTGGGCCCTGCTTTACTTTTTTTCAGCTGAATGAAATGACTCTGATTGGCAGTTCAGTTCAGTTCAGTGCAAAAAACAGATAGGATGTTTTATGTTAGATGTATTTTTTTGGCCATTGATCTCTTTAGGAGAAACAGTTTGTAACTATTTGTGTTATTGTTTGCAAGTGGTGTTGGATTTCCTCCAGAACACCACCACACCAATCGAAACACCAATCACAAGCAGCGCCATCAACCGCAAGCACACAGATTGGCACACAGCTGTCAATCATGGCAGAAAATCTCTGTTGTCTGTATTCCTGTTTCTATTTTTACATGACGAATACGGCCTACCACCAACTGCTGGTTTGGAAAATTATTTCCTCACAGGTGCAGAACGTACGGGCTAGCTGACCGTTGGCTGTTGTTTTTGTGGGGTGTTCAAGTGCTGACACAGACGATGTGAGGCGATGCAACAGTTGGCCCACGTTACCACTAGTTCTTTGATGTTGGTTTTGTGCGTCAGGGCCTTTCGATGTCAAAGTATTTCTTACAAAGCTTCGGGGACTACATTTCAATGTGTGTCGTGTGTGTGTTGTCTAGACTTGCTACGCATTAAAAAATAAAAAAAGAAATGGTTACATGTAACCAGCTAGATGTCTAAACTTTTGCTTTACACCCACATTTGTTTCCCTTTATTCCAGAACGTCCAGATATCGATTTACCCAGAGATTACGAAATCCAATCCAAGTCTGATTACATTTTTTGACTGAAACCTAATATGTAAGACAATTTCCTCACAGTGCTTAAGATATATGGTCCTCTTCTTTTTTGTTTGTACTAAACATGCACTTTACTTTGTTTTTCTTTTCCACTCTCCCCCAAAGGCAACAGACAGTCATGCATAAACACAAAAAGATGGAAGAAAAATCAACAATTCATGTGTTCATGTGTTCAATCATGTGACTGATGAGGTTTGACAGGAGGGTCGGTGGGTTGTAGAAGCAGTCAGGTGTGGCTCAGAGAAGAGACACAAAAAATGAATAAAACTGAAAGAAAGTGATTTAAAAGGAGAGACAGTGTCAGCCTCCTTTATGAGGTTTTTGTCCCATGTGTGCGTGTGCACGTCGCACTGAAAGATAAACTATAGCATAACTTCCCATATAAATAAGCACTGCTCTTCCTTAGATAGTCGATGTCCCAGACCCTCTAACAAACACTCACTTGGGCAAAGTAGAGTTTGAGCTTCTTGCCGTTGAACTCGGTCTCGTGCAGCTCGATGCGAGCGCGGGCAGCGGCCTCTGGGGTGCTGAAGTTGATCCGGACTCTCCGGAAGCTTTTGAACATCTGGAAAGATGTCTGTTCGTCGTAGATCCTAAACAACGCCTCAAACCTCTCCTGCAGAAGACAAAAACAGAAAAAATGTGATAAGTAATGGATTAAAAATATTAATGTTTAAACATGTTGATGTTTAATGTCTGTATGCTGATACTCTGTGGACACTGTTAGACAGAAATTCTGAACTTGATTTGTCCTGGGGCCCACTGTGCAAAATAACAGGAGGCCAGTCACAGCAGCTGACCACAGGTCAGGTGTACGCAGGGGTTTTGAAGACATATAGGCTTAGCCCAGGCCTCTGTTTGGTAGTCCAGGGGTCCTTCCCTGGCACTTTTTGTGATTAACTAATTTCATCCTATTTTGATGCTTTTTTAAAAGTGCACTCTGGCACCTTAATGACTTTCAAAGTAAAAAAACAAAAAAAAAAAAAAAAGTAAAAAAAAAAATCAAAGTGTGGTCTAGTGATCAACTAGACCACACAGGCACAGGACCAGATTTGGTCCTGTGCCGGAAGAGTATCACCGTTGTAGGAGAAAATTTATACCACCTGTTAATTAATCAGGATAAAAACATCTTTAATAAGGTTAAAATAATAATTTGAAAGGGTATCAAAAAAAAGTTCATTATCAACTAATTTGTGTATTCATTTTTCACTTATATCTTTATCCCCTTGAGAGAACTTTGAAAAATGTCTGTTATAATTCCCCTGAGCCAAATGTGACATCTTCAGATCACTTGCTTTGCCCAACAGTCCCTAAATATTACAAATATATATAAAAGAAAAAAGCTGAAACCAGCAGATCTTTGGCTTTTTTTGGGATAAATAATTAATTGACAATCAGAATTGTTGGTGATTGCCTAAATCGAGTAGCTGACTAGTTACTTTGGCTCTATACCGGCTCAGAGGATTGTTTGCTTTCCAGTAGAAAGGTCCCCTGGAGCAGCTCAGCCAATATCATGTTCTTGTTTACATGCCATATTAAGTGCATTTTGCACAGATATTAAACACCAACAATGTTGCCTCTGCTGCATTTCCATATTTTTTTGGTGAAAACACGAGACATTTCGGAGTGAGCTGTGGTTTAAGTTATTCACGGACACCTCTGTCTGAGCATCAGACGTGACTCTAACTGCTCTGCACCCATTTCATTTGCTATCGAGTTAATGTGGAAATTAGATTTCAAACATCCCGTAATTTTCATGCAATCTTTTCTGACGCTGTCTGTCTCACAGTCCTCTCCCTCGCTCTCTGTGTCTCTTTATGTAATTCTCTCCTTTCTCCAACCACTTACCCCTTTCTCCTTGTACACACTTTGTCTTTATCTATACCCATATGATATATTCCCACATCTCCTATGTTTTATTACTTGATCCTCTCCATGGGCGCCAAATTGGCCTCCTTGGCTGTGAGCTCAATCAAGCAGCTCAGTAGGAGGGCGAAAGGAAAAGGAAAAAAGGCCGCCGGGAGAGCTGGATTCTCACTAATCAGTAGTGCTGTTCTTTGTCTCCTAGCCGACCATCTCCCATCACAGGCGGAAACGTGACTACGAAGTCTTCTTTATAAAAAATTAAGATGGATGATGGACAGAACAGAACTAAAAGTTTGTGCAAAGATCAAGCAAATGATCATACAGTTGCTTTTTCATATACCTTTTAATACATTCGTGTGCCTTCTGCCCCATGTCCTGAGAACCACATGTGGAGTCAGTGGCATTAGTATTAGTTCATAAGTTCAGCCTCTATCCAATGTGTTTTTGAGTGCCAGTGCTCCTCTGAATATACAGTATTATCAGTGAGAACCATCAGACTGAAATACTCCCACAATACTTTCCTTGTTCGGCTGACACAGCACCTCTTACCAGGATGGAAAGGGTGCGTGCTGGCTGGAGGAACAGAGGCAACATGTCAGCTGTGAGATCTGCCTCTGCATATTAGTGACAGCTTAGTGATGGCAGACACCAGGTATCTGTAAACTCAGCACCCTGAAATGAGCGCTCGGTTCTGTCTGTATGTCCTTTGGATGAGTCCCTAAAAAAACTCTTGCACATGTACATCTAAATCTTGTCTTGTTTGACATTTTGTGATTCCCAAAAAACTTTTCTATCTGATAACAATTATTAGGATTTTATGCATCATGGAACTACAGTAACACACAGGGCAAAGATTTCGGGTGCCTTATCATAAGAAGCAATGTGAAAGTCATGCCGTTCTCTAATTTCCATATTCATCACAAACAAGCTAGAGGGAAGCTGTGCACCGCTACAGGGCTGCAACTAACGACGATTATTTTCATGATTATGTAATCTGTCAGTCTTATTTTTTTAATCAATTAATTGTTTGGTCTATAAAACATTAAAAAACAGAGGAAATACCCAGCAAAAGCCATCCAAGTCATTTTTGAGTTGCTGTTTTTTCCCCCCTCCTTTTTAAAAAATTAGATATTCAGTTTTACTATTGTGTGAGACAGAAAAGCTGCAACCTTCAAATATTTGCTTTGGGCTTGGGCAGTATCTATTTTTTCATACTTTTCTGATTTTCTGGTATACTGTATATAATAGTATTTGTGTAAAAATGTAAATGTCAAGCCAACAATGGTGCATGTGTGTCTAACATAGTACTTATGGGGTATAAAATAAAGCATATATAGGAAGTAAGCACCCTTCTTCCATAATGTGTTGGTTGCAGTCTGCACAAAGTTTTGTGTGTGCTGGCTGGGTTAACTTTAACATAAAGACTTAACCCAAAATACCCCAAAACCAGGGCAGCAGCATTTTTCTTTTTTGCTTGTCCTGTGACGTTATCCCCTCCCAGTCGCCAACTTTCTCATCTTTCTGCCTGTTCCACCAGTAGAGACTGACCTCTGGCGGGGTGTGCTGTGCACTACAATACATCACCTCCAAACAGTGTCTTTGTATCAGTTCTATATATATAGAGAGGGGAGCATCTGTGTTTTTGACAGTATTGGATTTGTAAATACCCTGGTGTACCTGAATACCTTGGTATCCCCCAAGCATTATTTTCTCATACTTTAACAACAAATTGATTGACTGATTGATTGATTGATTAATGATTAATTATTTTCACATATGTTGTAATATTTTATTTCATGGCTGGTAAAGTAAACACTAAATGCAAAAAAAAAAAAAATCATAAAAAGTAAGATGCAATGCCAAATGTCATGTAGCTGTATATTATCATACTGCGCCACAAATTAACATCTGCCGCCACGTACTGAATATATATTTTTGGAGCTGGACTGTTCATTACGAGTGCTGTTGGAGTATAAATTTATGGTTATTGATTGCACAACACTCTCACAGTGCAGACCATACTCTGTGCACAGACAGAGCAGCAGAACGACAGGTGCAGTGAAACTTAACCATTAACTGCACTAGGTCTGAAAGTCTGCAGCAGCTGCCGCTCTCATTAATCGATCTAATCAAATCTAACCAGATCGACTGATCAATTACCGACGCTGTGACTCAAACTCCTCAAACTGCTGGTGAGGGAAAAGGATTCATGAGGAGTTCCACCTTTACTGTCTTCATGGACCCATTAAAACGTCCACATTTAGAGAGGAGACACAGAAAAAAAATCAATTAAAGTAGAGGTTTTTTTTTAAATCATTGATGAATGCCTATTTCACTACAGCCAGGAGCTGTTCAGCAATTGTAAGTGTGCTCTAAAATACAGGGTGTATCTCTGCGGAGAAATTACATCATCACCCTGTCTGACACATGCAGAGCTGTTAATGACTGTGCAAGCTGTGAACCACAGTTATGCTGCAGTGTGGTGTACACTGTGGTAAAACAATTTGAATTTCAAGAATAAGCAGATTAATGCTTTTACTCATAATCTCCCCTCCTTCCCTTCGTGTTTAATTTCCACTTCTTCTCCCCATGTAAGTGCATTTTGTCTTCCCTTGCTGAACGCCTCAGGGCGGCTGGCTAAACTTCAGAGCTGACTTCACCTCCAGGCTCAGTGATACCATTTTTAGTCAGGTTTATAGTTCGCCATACAAGGTGCATTCTGCAGAAGCAACAAAAAGAGGTCAAGACAGGAATGTGTGAATATCTTGACTCCTTTTACTTGTTTTGAAGAGAATTACCGACTAACCTGCAATTAGGGCGCTACAATCCCAAAAAGTCAGACGAGAGGGAGGAGTGTGAGTCACCACGACGCAGGGACAGCCAAGTGTTAAGTGTGCTCATTTAAAATTGATCTTCCCACCCCAACAGACAACACAGTCCACTGCTAAACAGTAGTTAACCAAATAGCTTCCTCGCTTTAATTGTGTATAAGCAGCAGAAGAGACAAGTAGAAATGTTGTATATAAGAGGTTAAAGGGTTGCCCTCTGCAACAACCATTTCATTTTTCATGAGTCTGTTGTGAGTCTCGCAACTAACTGGAAGTTAAATATCACTGGAGCACCCATATAATATTTGTTTCTATCGTATTAGTCTCTTTTTTTTATCATTTTTTCTTGTGCTTTGAGCCTCTGTTGATGTCAGAGAAACAAAAACACACCCTGTAGCAAAACTATTTAAAAATGACCTTCAAGTGGGCACAGCAAATTTATCAGACATGATTTTCATACTTTCTAAAATGGAAAGTTTTGCTGTTTAAAACGGCATTCATTTGTTTTTTGGCCACTTGGGGGCGGCCCAACAAGCTCTTTTAACATCTTTAAGAGTTTATATGGCTAATATGTTAGCAAGCTGTGGCTTATTTACATGTCAGTTATGGTAAGCACTAACATTAGCATTATTTTGAAGTCATATTTCAATGTTAGTCCAATACTCACCCTTTTGTTGTGACAAAATATCTGGCTCTATAGCTGCTAAATGCTCCACTAGTTGCTGTCTTTGTCTCTCTATCGTCAGTGCTGGGAGGGTAGCATACTATGGTTGGATACCATTCACGTATTAGCTGATACGAGTACCCACAAATTGGTACTGGTACCCAATGGTACCTTTTTTCTGTGCTTTACTTTTACTGATAAAACAAAAATGTCATTTTTGAACAAACTACAGGGGGGATTAAAATGCAATTCTGCTCCTCTGCTCTTTTCTAATCACACATAGAGCTAATCTGCTGTCTCCGTCTGTCCGTCTGCTTTAGTGTGTGGATGTGTATTTATGTGCATGTGTGTCCGCTAGTCTAGCAGTGATATTAGGCTTTTAAATAATATATATATATATAAAAAAATGACCACACTATCCTGCAAAACTATCGTGGCAGATCACAGCTACAGCTATAGTTTGAGTCTCTGGGATACAGTCAGATCAGGGGAGGGAACTAGTGACGAAGCTGTCGACAGAGCTTCGTGGCCGACTTCCCAGCATCAGGGAACTTGCGCCTCCTGTTTGAAGCTGAACCTGTCAGCTTTGCGGATTATGTTCCAGGTCTTGGAGCTCTAAAGCTGGTTTTCAGGCTTCAGAAGTCTCCGCCCCCTTGCCTCTTGTCTAAACCCCTGTTCGCATCAAGATGCATTCTCTCTACATTTGGCGGTGATATAAAAGTGAATTGGTACTCAGTATAACAGACATAATTTGGTCGGTACTTGTAAAAAGACCCAAATCCTATCAAACCCTATCCTATACCCTACAGCCAGTGTATCAGAACTTTTTCACTGAAAACAACATCTGGAAATGATGCTGACGAGAACAGTGAGAGTGAACTAAAACACGAAAGCTGCAGGCTGTAAAACCAAAAAAAACTTAGCTAAAAAAGCTGCGATGAAGCTCCATTGATGGGAATGATTTGTCACCACAAGTCACACCTTCCACACAAATTATTTCTATTTCTATTGCGAATATAAAAATATTGATTTACTGCAGCTTTAAAAACAAGTCTGGGTCTCTAGATGGCGTCAAGAACATTTCAATGCATGATCTCGGACAAACCTTTGTTTTATGCTTTTTTGCCTTCTGAAATATAAAAACAGGATTTTTTTAAAGCTCATTTAACAGCACTATAATCTTAAGTCTTACTTAAACTTTAGAGCATGTAACCAGCTATTGTTTTGTTTGCAAACTCTTCTGATTTGGGTTTAGTTGTAATGAGCTTGAGAATGACAACAAAGCACTTGTTTGGCCTATGTGCAGAGCCCACTTAAGCCCTTATTCAAACCGTGAATTTTCCATGAGCCTTAGCCAGCTACTATGACTCACATGCCATCAAACTCTGTGTGTGATAACCGATAAGGCAGTCTTTCTCATACACACACACACACATAAACACACACACACACAGCGGGTACCTCCTTAACCTAAATTGATGTTTTGGCATGAGGAGAGATGTGGGAAAGCTCTGAGATCATGTTCCATAACAGCATGTTTGTTTTTAACCCCGCATACTGACGCTGAATACACCCGCGGCCGATTGGAGTGTAACAAGTGAGCGTGCTCATCACAAATTTATGTGGTCTCTATGAACGGACATCCTGAGGGAATGAGAGGAGGAAGAAGAGGGGGAACGAGGAAGAGGAGAGGGGTGTTGAGTTACGCAGGGCTGAAAAGTGGCCTGCTCATCTGCCAATGCAATGTTCCCTGCGGTGACCCACTCCCTTTGTTCTCTTTGAGCATGTGTGTGTGTGTGCGTGTGACCTGTGAGTGAGCATGTATGTGATGTGCACAATGTGTTCAGGATTCTTCACGGTGTTTCCATAATTAGTTAGCTGGTATTCCTCTGCACGCTGAGGGCATGTCTGCATGATAAAGTAATGTGACAGGGACCATTAGTACCAAAGCACAACTGAAGGACGTCTGACCGGTTTCTCTCTCTCTCTCTCTCTCTCTCTCTCTCACACACACACACACACACACACACACACACACACACACACACACACACACACAGCTTGATCCAGCACCTGCTACTACTGTATTTGCAGTGACTGAGAGCTGTGGGACAACAGGTGAGTGAGGAGAGGAGAACAGCGTGTTCCTGTTTTTCATTCTCAACAAGGCAGATAACAACATCTATTGAAGACACCGCACGAAAATATGATTTATCTCACATACAGTAGCTAGGTAACAGAAAACAAGAGAGGGAACTGGATAAACTTAGAGAAAAAAAATGAGGCGAAAAACAATCTATAAACCTCACGTCGCCCTCATGGTTCCGTCTCACATTAAAGTCTGTGTTTTTCTCACAGGCTTTGTTTACCTAACAAGGTATCTGATATATTTAGGGTGGAGACAGACGAGAGGAGGAGGTGTGAAGTCACAGGTCTCAAATAGTTGACTGATTGAAATGGCAAGTGCTGTCGTTACTGCTGACCGCATGTTCCTCCATGTCACCTTTACATAACACCCGGGGTGCACCTCAGCAGGCTAAATTCCCTTCCTTTCCTGTCCTGGATTGTCTCTTCATCTCGGCCCCCAGTGTTACGCAACTGGGCAGGCCTTGGGGATAATTATTTCAAACTTGCAAAGTGCAAGCTGTTATAGGTGTAGATTTTTTTTTTTAAAAATTGGGTAGGGGGCAAAGGAATTTTCCCCCACAATAAAAACATGAAAGCAGTGGATGACTTTTATATTGAAGAAAAAGACATTTCCCACCTGAAATTAATGCAGGATGCACAGATTTGTGCACAAAAATTCTCCAGACTGCAGTAAATCCAGTGTTTGACACTCAATGTGACCCCCCCCATTTTAAAAACGCAGACTAAACCCTTGCAAGCTGCAGTATAAAACATGACGTCTTCTCCTCTCATATTAATTTCAACACATTTCAAAACACTTGCCATACTTGCACGAGCACACAAGAGTGTTGCACAACTTGTGTATGTATCTGAAATTTGCAAGCAATGACTATTTGGTAAATGCGATTAGCAATCTGCGTGTCGGCAAAGCTTGAAAATTGCTTTTGTTAAAGGTGCCCCTCAAAGATATAAACGGCTTGGAGTTGAAGTACATGACTAAAGTACATGACTAGAGTGTTTTTTAGTTGCATCACTGGGAAAATACTTTATAAAATGTATGACTGACTTCACCATGTTGCTGTTTTAAAATACTCAATAGACACACAGCTGTGACTGCATTACAACAGTATTACGCAAAGCTTCAGAGGTCCACTGCCAGCTGAAGCCCAAATCATTTATAACTCACCAGGACAATGGTCAGGAGTATGCAGCGCTGTCATTCAATGAATGCGCAAAAAAAACTCACAAAGATGCCGGCAAAAGAAACAAAGAGAGCCAATTGGGATATCTATTTGAGCAGCCAGGGAACCCACTGTGTCTCGTTGCTTCGTTGGAAAAATAAACAACTACAGCAACAATCTGTTGTAAGTAAATGATATAACTTTAGTCAGTTTACATGCTTTTATTTGTAGTCTATCACACTTGCTTTTCTGTTATTTCATTTTTTAATTTTTTTTTATAAAGATGTTGATTCTTCTTCTTATCATTATTATTGTTACAGTGTGGCCTGTTTAATCAGCAAGTAACTGGGCTACACTAACACAAAGGATATTGCTAGCGAGTGACAACAGCTAGCAGAAAGTGAGCATAAAAGTTGCCAACGCTCCTCAGCTGTTCTAAAATCCCTCTAAAACACTGCCTCTTGTGGCCTATTGCTTATTTAGGCCTTGTGTGTTAAGTTTTTAGAGGTTTTTATTACAAAGTACGATGATCTTCTTTTTATTATTCCCCATACACCTTAAAAAGCTGGCATGCTTCCTGCTGCAACAGTACAACTGTCAATCACTGTAGTTTACAGTAAACAAAGTCCTCTTCAGAGCTCACGTAAATGCTTCTGGTGGTACAAGGTGTTGGGAAAATTGAAACAAAATGCAAATAAGCTGCTGCCATTGTGCCACAGCTCTTCTCAGTGAAAAAAACTACAGTGCTTAAACTACAAAAGCTATTTTTAAAGTAAATTGTTTAACACATTTTGTATTATGCAATATAAGCTATGACTATAATGTTTACTCATTAAAGGGAGGTTAAATAAACCAACTTCCGAGCGGCAATATTCCCTCGGGTGACCGTTGTGGCCACATGTCCTGAGAGAAAAAAAGAAAAAACAGATCAAAAAGAAGATGCACAAAAAAGCCAAACAACAGCAACCCAGTGCAATAAAAGTCCAATGTGGAGAGATGTAAAGCTTGCTAGTGAACTGCAGCCACTTCAGCAATGGCTGCAGGGCCATCCTTCAGCTGATTGCCTTCTGGGTAATGAGGCAGTTATGTTCCTGATGGTAATGGAAAGGCTGTCATCGCGGTGGCAACAGTACATGACTACGGGCATGACTCACATTGAGCGACACAGGGAGGCAGCAAACACAGAACCAGCCAGTGGTCCTGACATACAATCATCTGAACAAAAGATCAGTAGGCTTAGGGATGAAGCGCAGGTTTATCGGGCGATGTCAACAGGGCTTCATCTGGGGCAACGTCAGGCGGCAGAACAATAAACAGTGTGACTGACAGAGCAGGGTACAGGAGATGAGATAAAGCAGACGAATCAAAAAGTATTTAAAGTATATCTACTTCACACCTCTTCCAGGTAATGAATCAGTCAGGTGGCGGAATTGGGTGTAACTCTATTGTGCCTTAAGTGTTTCTCCATCTTATGTAAAGGAAGGATTATGTTTCTTTATAGTGTAGGGATCACTTACAATTAGCAGAGCTTCAGGCCCATCCTGTTCTGTTTGCACAGTAAACACGATGACGGATAAACATGCACGCAATCCAACCTCGGTTGCACCCAAAATGTCCACACAAATTCTAGATTCTGGATGTATTCTCAGCAAATTGTGCTCAAACCGTGACGTGTTGCAAAAGCGCCAGCATGCTGTCAACTTTCATTGTTGTCTTTGTCAACTCATTGTGCAGTTTAGGGAGTTAAATAAGGCTCACATATTCAGCTGTTTGTTTTCTGTCACTGGTGAGAGTGAACAAGTCAAATCAGCTGAAACACACCAATATGTCCCATCATTCCTTCGATCGGTCATGCACCTAAAAATACACTGAATGCACACAAAAAAGCAAAGAGGCAATAAATAAATATCACCGGATTTTTTTGTACAGATTGTGAAAATCTGGGCTGATAACGATGTATATACAAATATTTGGATTTGTTTTCCTAGTCATTTCTGAAAGTAAACAGTATACTTTTGGACAACTGTTTGGACAAAACAAGCAGTCTAAAGACATGGGCATGGGCTCCATAAAAATGAGAATAACCATTGGCTGTAGCCCTAATTCAGTATCTACAAACATGCTTTTTCTGTGCAGAATTGTGCAGCCACAGCATTTAAATTCACTGACCGAGTCACAATGCTCTATTTTCATCTGGGTTCTCAAGCTAGTACAGTATTTAAATCCATTGGCACTGGGATACTAAAATCCATGACTGTAATCCACATGCAAGTCCAATTCTATGTTGAATTACACCATTTGGCATTTTGGATCAAAATGAAAAGATTAACCGAGCCTAATTGGTACAAAAAGAAGGGTTATTCAGTGTTTTTTTCTCCTTTTGGCGAATCACTCATCTTTCTCTGTGACACGTGCATGGCGTTAGCACAGTCTAATCCAGACTCTCGTGCTTGAATGGGATTTGGGTGAAAACCAACAAACTAGGCCACGGAGCCTGAGGGTGAGTCAGGGATAGTGTTACGCTAAAAATAGATTATGCTGGAATAATTAAGAAAATTCATTTCTTAAGTGTGTGGACCATAATTTTTAATTACCGCCCTCCCTAAAGGGCCAAACTGGAACCAGTGTAATGAGGTCGAACAAGAGAGGCAGATTGTAGAGATAACAGCTGGATAATAAATCTCATACCTGCATGCATGTCTGTTCCAGCACATTTTTGCTTATCACATTCCTGATTTTTTTTCCATCACTGTTCCACTAAACAGAGCCAACTTTCCATTGCAATTATGCCTGTTTGGAGTTACAACTATCACTTGAGACAAGAAAATGTATTATGTTTAAAACATAGCAGAGTTTTTGGCTGCCAAACGTTACTACAAACCCTGTCAAAAGTAAAACAAATACACAAAATATCAAGATGTTTCCATTACGTTTTTCAGATTTTCAGAACCACAAACGCCTCAACAAACCTGTTACTAAGTGGTTAGTGTGGTTCAGTTAAATGCTTTGCAGAAAACATTTGTCACGTCCCTGCAGCAGTTCAACTGATATGGTTCCATCATCCTTTTGTTACATCTGTGACCAAGCAAATATCGACTGGCATCTATTATCTGCTCCAAAATAGCACTACCCTTTCTTGAGCATTTTCTTTATTATTTATTCACTTTTCCTTTGATATGATTACTGCTAAGTTAGCCATTATACTAGCTGCCTGAGACTAATTTGCTGCCAATATACAGGCTGATTCACTGTTCATAGTTTGTATACTTTTGTATGTAACCCACATAATCGTGAGCCAGGAGGCCGCGATAATGTGACCTATACCCTGCAGGCTGTCCTCCCTCATATGACCAGAGCACAGGAAGAAGTCAGGTCACGTAGTCTAAAGAGTGATAGTGAGCGGGGTGGATGGATGGGTCAAAGAAACACAACTTTCTCACTGTGTCACGACAATGATTCACTAACCATGATTCTTTATCTAAACCTAACCAAACACGCTGACTTTTACATCATATGAACCACTGTATGAAGATGCATTGTTATGTGACTCTTTGTACTTTTACTCTACACTTTTTACTGTTTTGTGCTTTAAGTCCAGATGAAAAAACATTTCCAGAGCTTGATTGGTGAGGGAGATATATGATTCCATGGGAGGGATATAACAGGAATCTGTTTTGCTCATTGAAAACATAACATGTACAATGCTGTTGCTAGTAAACTAACTAATGAATCTTAGCTCTCTGCAGCTATAAGTTGCACAGTGATTGATGGGTGGATGACATGATATTATGACTTCAAATTTCTTGGTACAAACTTAAAAAAGAACATGTCATATTTTGTTTTAAAAGAAGAAAAAATTATTGGATTTTGATAAAAAACAAAGGATTTTTTTGTTCTTATACTGTTTCATATGAGCACACCACATAACTGTAACCCATAAGGGTTAAAAATGCTTTTGTCAGTTCATCTCGACTTCAGTGTTGATCTCTCACTAATGATACTGAATAAGGTGTCCTTGTTACTCTGCAAAGTTATTACAATACTGTTGGACCCATAATTATTTATATGTCATTTTGTTTCTGATTTACAATCACTATCATTGAATTTGTATTCTGAAACTGTTTTCATTGTTTCACAATTGCTTCCTGTAAAAACTTAAAAGTGCCACCCCTTAAACCTTTACTGGAAGTGTTTGGACTGCTGCATAGCTTTGGACATAGAAGCACAGTGAGGACAGAACAAAGAAATCAATGTTGTCTTAAAAGTCAATTAAACACAAGTGGCCACCAACTGCATACTATTTTTACTGCTTATGTATTTAAAGTGCCTGACATTTCATTACTTTAGAAGAGTTATTAAAAGAGTTTGGAACAACCAGAGTTTCCTAATCTGTAACATAAATATGTTTTTGGCATGTATACACAGTCTGCTCAGTGACGTCACACCACGCTCCGCTCTACTCTTAGCAAGGAAGTGTGTGGCCTGTTAGTTTAGCGCAAGGAAAGTAACCTACAGCTCGCTCACTACTGAGGATGAGGTAATGCATATCTGTGGATGAACTCTGAGGATGTGTGTGTGGTGACCAAACACTCACAGCACAAACACTGCTTCTGTCAAAGCAGCTATTAATATTAGCATAGCAGCAAATCCTCAGCATTACAAAACAACAAAAACAACTCATGATTAATAGCCCGTGTATTGTGAGGGCTGCATAAGCACTGGGGAGGCATGTGAATGGGGCAAGTGTTATTAGAGTGGGATCAATAGCTTGAGCAGGGAGCGGTATCGACAGGGGCCGACGCCGCGGCGCTACACAGCTGCTCCCTCGGGGACAGCGTGTCCACGGTGGGGAGATTGAAATCAGTTTACGGCATGAGGGGACACATTAATCCTATTACCACCAATCTGGTCGTTATGGTTTTATTGAGGCAGGAGCTTTTCCTAGTCAGCAGCACTTAGGACTCGGATGAACACACACACACACACACACACATTTTCACACACTCTTGACATGCAAAAATGTGCACACAGTCTCCCACGCAGATTCACACGCTTCAGAGGCGGTGATAATCCAAAGAGTTATACGACATTACATAAGTTGGCTCAGAGATGCTACAGCTCTTACCTTCAGCCACCGCAGCATATGGACAGATGGGCTCTTTCTCTCTACTGTCTCTTCTACCGCACTGGTGCTTTTAACCCTGTTTCTTTATCTGTCAGTTGGCAATCAGTGCATCAAAGCATCCATCTCTACTAATGATCAAGCATTACTTGAGCAAGGCCAGGAGCATCGCTGCACAGCTAGTCAAATGTTATGCATGTCATATTTAACCCTGTGAAGCCTGGATCGAAATCACTTTTCTTGTGCTTTGACATCTTTCAAAAGTATTTAAACCTTTGAAACCTTGACAAATTGGTTTGATTTCCTCTTCTGGAACATGTGGAGAAAGGCAACAGGCAAATTGCATTTAGAGATTTTTTTTTTTTTTAAAAAATCAAAGGAAAAATGTCCAAGAAAACTGTAATGTCATGGTAAAATGTGTCCTGGTGTCACCAACTGTAGTGGCAACTACCGCAGAGGGTGTTTTGACTATTTTGCCATATCTTTATATGTCTGCCCATCCATCCGTCCGTCCATCTGTCCCAATAGCATCGTAACCGTGTAAGATACAATCCCGAAACTTTACAGGTGTGTGGTCAAGATCAAAATAAATGCTGAGTACCTCACTAGGTAGAGCATGTGACCGATATAGGCTGAGTCCTTGTCAAATTCCCGATTTAGAGTCTGAAGACCCTTTGCTTTACATCTTCTTGTCCCCCCCAATTTATGTCTACTACTATCAAATAAAGGTGAAAAGTCTAAAGATGGGCAAAGATGGGTGTGGTCTGAGCAAGGGGGGCAGAAGTAGGGGTATAAGGAAAGGAAAGGGGCCATTGCCCCCTCCACTTCACATCCCTGACCTGCATTTGTTTCAAGTTGTGGTTCGTGTTATCGCTGCTGGACTGACCCCATCATAAGAGGGTCTCTAGTTTTTGATGACTGTTGTTTTGTCTGATTAACAATAATATTCAATTTATAGTTACATAAAAGTAAGAAAATCCTAAAATAATCTTGTTTTTAGGAGTTGAAAACAGACATTTCTGCTCTGACTTAAATATATCATTAATCAATAATCAGAATTGGAGTTGATTAATTTTATGTAGTTTAAATAATTGGCTTATCACTTCTGCACTTCTACATGTTCTTAAAAATGTAAACACTCCTTTAGACAACAACAATAAAGTTCAAATTAAGCTCTCAGTATACTTTGGACACAATGGTCTGACGTCTGGATTCTTTTAAGGTAATTGGTTTGGCATTGCTATTTTAAGCACAAAAACTTGCCTTATCTTTCCGGAGCTGTTTGTGTTGGACTGGAAATTGTATTGGAAATTCTGACAGGAAAATTATGTTCGACCAGTCATTTCAACAACAATGGGCAATCATTCTGTGACGCCATCTTCTTCCTTGGCGAGCAAATAGTGGGCCTCTACATTCCATTGCGAGGCCTTTTTCTTTGCTTCTAATCTTATCACTTCATAGTTGTGTCGTCTTGGACACATGGTAACCAGACACCCCACCCAGGAGACCGTCCTTTGTTCTACGTCACCCTAACGGACGCAGCGCTAACCTTTAGCTGACATCTGAGCCCCGGCACTTCTCTAAGGTTTCAGGCCAACGTGAGCTGCCCATCTCCACCTGCCTAGTGCCCAGACTGTGGGGAACAGGCACACCTGAGCCCACTGCTCTGGCCCGGGATCGCTCAACCTTGCCAAGACAACGATCTGGTTTCCTACCAGTACAGAACATGATACTGTCAGCGTCTACATTCATCCTGTCTGTCCTGCCTCTGCTCCTCTGCCTCCTGCCTTCACCTCAACAACTGGTCACAGAGCATCACAACAGTGTTTTGAAATGCTGGGCCTGGATCATATTAAAGTTCAGACCTGATTTATGTTTGATGAGTAGGGAGTGAGAGGTCTGCTGGTGTCCTTTCTCTAAATAATAAAACACTGCAGAGAAAACGGGTCACTATATAAATGGCCAGTGATTGATAAAAGAAGATCAAATAAGTCTTTTGAGACAGGTAATAAAGCCGTCAAGGCTTACCTATGACACTTAAACGTGATTCAGGAGTAAAAACAATATGAGCAATGTTTGCTGCAGAGCATTAACAATTAACTGGTTAACAGATGAGTCCATCTGGAGAAAACCATTCAGCAAATATTTTGATAAATGTTAAAATCAGTTTCCAAGCAAAAAAGCCAATTATAACTTAATTTAATCCTTTTAATTGTGAAACGTTCTGCGTTACTTTGTTTTATGTGATAGTAAACTAAATATCATTTGGTTTTAGACTGACGGCCAAGAAAAAAAACATTTTTAAGCAAATAACAAGGGAACAATTGTCTGTAGATCATAAAAAAAGACATCATTTTATCTAACCCTCTGCAAAGCCATTATTTCAGTGCACCCACAAAAAGTTTCAAATATCCAACATTTGAGAAGTTCTAACAAATCACATAAAATGATAAACCCAAGCACCAGAAACAAATGTTGACATTGTAAGTTTCTGCAAATATCAGATGTGTTACATTTTTGCATTATTATGCAAGAGTTGACACTAAATTCCAACAACACAGAGGTTAACATGTGGTTAGGTTTAGGTGAAAAAACCCACTTGGTTGTGGTTAGGAAAAGATCACGTTTTCTGCTTAAAATACCTGGTTTCGGGGGCATACTCTCCACTGGAAACGCAGTGATGGCTATGTAAAAAATAACTGCTTTTCATAGCACTAACCTAGCCGGAAAAACAGTGTTGCACCACAACAAAACACCAATTTTGTGCCTAGAAAGCTGCTGGGAACACATATAATTTGAAAAGTGGTCTAAAGTCATCTGCAGTTTGCCAGGCGTCCACCATCCCACATATCATAACAAAATAATTCATTTTGCACCTATAAGCTGATGGAAAACATCTATTGGTTGCTGCAAAACATCCACATTTCTAGCGTAAATGGACAAAATCTGGTCTGCAGCTTCCCTTGGTGACACGTCATCCACCATCCCCTCCAACTCCCAATGACACACTCAGCCTATATGTTACAGCACTTGAGAAGCGATGATACATGTATGAAATGAGCAAATATAGCCTAACATACAATGTCAACATTTTCCTCTGGCAACGGGGCTGAAAATGACACACTGATACATTGTTTCGTATCCTCCTTTGTTGCTTAGGTGCTCAGAATAGCTGTCACAAAATAAGCACAGTGACAACACATTATGTAAGGGTGAGTATACAAAAAAAAGACGGTGGAAAAGAATGAAAACATCACAGACGTCAGCGAAATCTCTGCAACTACAAATAGCAGATTAGTCACCAAATCTCTCCCCCTTCCTCACAACCAGGACAACTTCTGCCTGAGAACGGACACATGACACAAGGGGCAGATAAAACAGACAAACACAGACAGGAGGACGAATGGAAAGTGACCCAGGTGGACGGAAACTTCTCCAGGCGTCCTCGGCGAGGAGTCGTGTGTGTGTGTTTGCTGACAGAGATGTTTGTCTGTAGGTCTGTGAGTCCGCTGACTCACTGTTGTGGTTGGAGTGTGTGACTGTTGAGTGTGTGACTGTGTCAGTGTTACTACAGGCGTCTGTGTGTGGGAGAGGAGGCTTAAGTTGAAAACAGCTGTCCTTTGGGGCTCAGTGTCTGCAGTGCTTTTATAACATATTTCTCGATAATAGTGTGTGAATGGGTCATAATGTCAAAATCCTGTTTTCTCTCAGTGCTTCCTGATTAAAACACATTAATTCACTGACATGCTGCAGCCACTTATCAAGAGAAAGAGCAGGTTGATGGGCTGATTAATTATTCATACTTGTATAAAAGAGCAAATAAACGGGCAGCCATCAAACAGGCAAGCGAATAAATAAATAAATAAATTTTGTGTCAGCATCAAATCAAGCATGCTAGGTAACTGTAAAAGCTTGCGTCAGGCTCTGTAATACACCCATAGCTTGCCAACGTGCTATGACCTTCACCATGCGTCCTGTGTGTTATCATGTGCTGATGCTGCTACATTTTTCCAGGTAATGATGGTGTTGTGACGAACATTCACATACTACAGTGTCTGCCCACAGCGCCGGCCGCACAGCATCAGTAGTCTCTTTGTTTGCTCCAAAATGGACACAAAGCACTTTGGTATGAAAGCCTGAACCGTACCACCAGCTCTGCCATTATTGCAACAACAACCTGCTCTGTCCACAGCCTCAGTGTTTGGCTCATTAATGATGTAACCAGCTGGGATGGAGCCAAGGCAAGCCATTTCAACCGTGTCAAAACAATGGCTCCGAAACACCACAGCCAGTCGCACACAGCATCTCCTCCTAATTAAAAACCCACTGTTCACTTATTTTCTTCACGTCGCCCATTCAAGCACCACTGCCATTGCCTAATCGTTCTGTGAAGTGTCTATAAATAGCAGCAATCCGCATATTAGTTCACCTCATGCTCTTTGAAACAAAACAGGAGCCTCGAGATTATTGTTTCTCATCCTCAGATTTGGAGATATTAATATAAACAGGGGCCTCAGACAGGCTCAGATCTTATTGAATGATAATATAAAAAAAAAAAAACAAGGGCAGGCTGACGGGGAGGTGAGCTCAATCAGAGGCCGCTCCCCACGTGCCCTGCTTTAATCTGCCCTCTCCCCCGACGCTCTCCATCACTCTCCGCGTGCCAGAAACCAGGATTAGTGGTGTTCTTTGTGCTATTCGAAAGTCGGCCCTCTGTCTGCTCTTTTAATTGTGCACAGACCCCCTTTTCTTTGGATGAGTCTGGGAGAGGTGGGCTGATAAAGAGTGGCTTGACAGGAAGCTTTAGTGAGGACGCCGCTCCGATCATGCTGTCCTGCCCGTGGCTGTGTCAAGGCTGTCTGGGGAGGATGGCTGATCTCACAACAGAATATTAACCCTCTGAAACCAGGATCCTGATCACTTTTCTCACGCTACCTTTAGATGCTTTTCACAAATATTTTAAACCTTTGAACCCTGAGCAAATTGGTGCAAATTTTTTCAGAAACTTGATTTAAATTTGTTGATTTACAAAATTATTTTTTAAATGCTAGGGAGCAATATTCAGAGAACTATATTTCTAATTATAATAATTATACATCTACAATTATTTGTACAGAATTATTACATTTTACATTTATTACATTTAAGCAGTTTTTCAGGTCATTTCCTTGTTTTTTGTTTTTTTTGTTTTTTTTTTTAAACTAAGGCAGTTTAAGGTCATTTTCTTGCTTATTTCCGGGTCATTTCTTCTTAAGTTGCTTATTGCTTCTTCCCATGTTTTTGAAAGAAATCAAGCCAATTTCCCCAGGTTTTGAAGGGTTATAATAAATAAAGGACATGTGGGATGCGTTTCTTTGCAACACAATAGCACAAGCCTTGTGTTGCAAACAAAGAGGATCCAAAAGAAACCTGCACAATCAACACTACCGAGGTATCAGAGACAGCTGTTTTGCTTCCACCCTGAATCCCTGAGAAATCTTAAAGATTATAACCACTATCCCATGATTACAGGAGGGTAATCATGACACAGGGTGACACATCGGTGTATTTCACCTTGGTTGTTCTGCAGTGGTTAGAAAGTGTAATGAGAGTTGAGAACAAACGCAGCAGCTGCCTGGCCTCGCTGGGAGAATGCAGACCACAGAGAGGCGGGTCAGAGGATTGAATACACTGTCTGTTTTTCTCAAACATGCAAGAATATTTTTCAGTGGTATCAAACAACAATTGCATGCTGTTATTACAGTCAACTCACTCATGACAGACACAAAAACTAGGACAGTTCATATATGCACATTTATCCCCCTGGCCAGCTTGTGTAAGCTTAGCAATACACATGGAGTTGCAAAAAAAAGTGATGAAATATGGCTGACCAAAGTGCAGTGGGAATGAGGGTGGGGTGACTGGGTGCATAAACCTGCAACTGCTGCTTTTGAATGCAAGAAACAGCTGAATTCAGCCCTCACCAAACCAAAGCACATCAGCAACTACACGCTGACAGCCTGTGGTGAACTATCTCTCTGAATAGCTGCACTGTCGTTTGTTCTTTCTCCTGCGTCTCTTTGGTGATGAGTAAAATCAGACAAGCAGATGAGCAGGTGAGCGAATATATTCTGACATGGAATTTCCAAAGGGTTTAGTGGGTGAGCCAAGCTTTGGCAGACCATCTGTGTGGCCTTTTAAGCCCCAAAACTGGCATGTTGCAGTGCCAATAGGTGAGCCCCAGGCTCACTTTGAACACATTTAAGTGCAACTGCTTTCCTGCTCTGTGACTGGCAGGTGGCATATCGAATACCTGTACCTGCCCTGAGGACAAGTCAATATAATATGACTGTAGGGAGTGTTTATGTTTGTCAATGCTTAGTCTATATTGACCTGAATATACTCACAGAGGTAAAAAGCCCACATTACCTGCATATTTATACCTTATGGCACTGATCGCAGTCATGCAGACTATTATGGTTGGATGATTCACATTACAGTAATTTAGTATTAATGTGATATTTGCATGATATTTTTTCATTGGATTGTTATGGCTCGTTTCCCCTTCTAACCTGGTGCACCTGCAATGCTGATGGGATGAGCAGAGATAAAGAGAAGAGGCTCTGTCCGCCACTGCGTCTAAAACTGCCTCACTTCTTCCCCTGCATGTGCCTTGCATGGACAATTCAATCTATCACACCCTCCCATTCAACTTGCGCATCATCTCTACCTCACGCACAACTTACACAACCATACAACAATTGGCGCATTAAGAATCTTTTTGTGTGTGTCCCATTCTTGGCGTGTCTACCCCATTTCTGCAATTCATCAAGCGTCAATCAACTGTGCCATGCGCGCGGCGCCGCGCGGCGCGGGACGTGAGTGTTGGCGAGCTGCGGCTCCCATTGATAAAAATCCTCCGTCTGTGAGCCAGGGCTGCATTCAACGTCACCACGACATGCATGCACTTCTATAGGACAGCATGCAGTCGGTCCTGAGCTGCACAACCAAACCACAAGGGCATGATGAGTTGCAACGGGCGTTTTTGTTTTTGGGTGAAAATCGTACCTGCATTTTGTCTGATGTAAACACCTCGATGTCTACTTCGCAGGCGATGATGGTCACCATCTCCAGTTTCATATTTATCGATGGCATTCCCTTTTCGTGGTTGGGAGAAAAAAAAAGATACGGAGTAAAATAGTTTCTCCTCCTCTCTAGCAGCAGGTAAAGAGTCTATCTGGCTTCTTGCTCCAGGAACTTGAGGTTAAGTCCAGCGGACTGTTGTGCTCGGTTTAATCAGCTGAGAGAGTTGCTGCTGGACTCTTCACTGCACTGACGCTGCTGAGAGTGATGCTGCAGCAGCCGCACAAACTCTCTCCCCCTCTCTCTCCCTCCTGCCCTCCCCTCTGGCTCCACATTGACGTCATTACCATCCTCACGTTCGTCCTGTTTTACGCCACTACAGCGTTTGACGAACCGTGCACGGGGCACTGCAGAATTCACGGGGCGGTTTATTCCGCCTTTTTCTTGTGTTTTACTGTTTTTTATGTTTAGTGAGCGGCTGGAGAAAAAAACGTGTCCCAACCGTTTTGATAAAAAATAAAAAATAAAAATCAGTTCATCAGCCAAACTGTACATCAGGTTCTTTCAGCATCAGTGCCAACATGACTAACCCTCTGCATTCCTACAGAGAGCCTGTTATGTTACCAATCTTATGTAAAAGCAAATACAATCACTGTTATTTTTGAGGCTGTGTCACATAAAGGTAATTTTAGGGTAATATTTTGTATACTTGGGACATAATAAGATAACATAAACACCTTACAATAATGTAACCTAATACAACGCCTATTACAGTCTAAAAAAGATCCCTATCATGTTTCAACAGTCACACAAAAACTGAGCACTACAAGGTCATACCTGTGTTGAGCTGCACATGAGGATTATCCCTATTATTAATATAGGGCTGCAACTAACAATTGTTTTCAATGTTGATTAATCGATTAGTTATATGATTTATAAAATGTTAGAAAAAAGTAAAAATGTCAATCAGCGTTTTTCAAAGTCTAACATGACTTCCCTAAATGCCTTGTTTTGTTCACAACCCCAAAATACCCAATTTACTGTCAAATTAACAAAAAAAAAAAAAAATCAAAAAAAATCATGAAGCTGGAATTAATTTTGGAAATTATTTTGTTTCTTAAAAAAGACACAAACCAATTAATCATCACATTAGTTGAAGATTAATTGGCAACCAATAAATTAGTCATTGGAGCCCTTAGATCAGTCTGTTAATTATATGCTACAAAACATCAGAAAACTGTGAAAAATCAACATCACAAAAGAGTCCAATGAGTCAAAAACAACAAAGATATTCAGTTTACAAAGATATAAAAGAGAACAGGAAGCAATTTTGAATTTTTATAACTCATTTGTTGACATTTTATTAAGACGCAAAGTTACACATACTTAAGAGCAGGGCCACTTGAGTTATAGGCTGTTGCTTCAGTTTCTGAGTCAGATCCACCCCTCGCTCCTCCACAGCTCCAACCTCAATGTCCAAAATACAAAATGGCAACAGCCGAAATGCTGAACTCAAGGCTTCAAAACGGCAGTCCACAAACCAATGGGTGACGTCATGGAAACTACTTCCATTATTTATACAGTCTGTGCTCATAACTTAAGGACATGCGCCTTGTGACGGGTGATCACAAGTAGATGTTGCTCTGCATTAGGAGTCACAAGCAAAAATTGGTTGGAAACCACTGCATGAAACTGTGCATATGTTCTTGTTATTGTGTCCATCACCCCTGTACCAGCAACACTACAAACAGTACACAAGAGTCACAGTTCTAGTTTACTAACAACATCCTTGTGATCAAAGTACAACTGTATAAGAGCTATGTTGGAAAAGCGATTTTGCTACACATAGCATAAAATATTGTTTTGTATAAATCATTAGGTCAAATTACTGCCCTGACGTCTGTCAGGGCAGTAATTTGAGCGTCAGGGCAGGGCAGCACCATGTGTCAAAAACACACCTATCTACAGCGATGCACTTATTTTTTCTTGTGTAGGCATAATTGCATAACCATGCCTGTCAGCTGCATGCTTCGGAGTCAATGCTCCGGAGTCAATGCTGCCTTCAGTCGACATGTTACGTGGCTTTATGAGCCTAAGAATAACAACATGATGGTCATGCTCCTGTGTTAACTGCCAAAGCTGTTGTCTCCCTACATGCTGAAAATTAATAGACAATCTAATATGGAGCTTAAGAGTCTTCAGGGCAGATGCCTTGTAGATCCTGGAAAGACTTTGATATGAAAACTTTAAAAGAACGTCTTCGTGAGCTGTACTCTACTTTTAGTGCTGACTTGTTGATTGGAGATTAACTGTACCGCCGCTCTTTATCACTCACAATAAAGCAGCTGATGAAGCCGACTGCTGCCACAGCTCCTTTTTCTCTTAATTATGATGATACAGTGCGAGTTTCCACTTCAGCTGAGGACCAAAAATTCCCACAGACATTATGCCATTGCATAATAGACCATGTCTTTTTTTCCATCACTCAGACCATCTTTCTCCCTCCCTTCGTTTTCATAATAATAATTGCCGGGCCGGCAGAGACAGCTAAGTCCCCTATAAGCCATTAATATTAAGGCTCTAGGCGGTGAGGGCTATTTATGTCTGTGTGTGTCAGGCATTGTCCATGCTGTGCAGACGGAGAACATGAGTGAGATATGTGAGCATGACTGTGACATTCCTCCACCAGACAGCATCAGTCAGTCACCCAGTCTGGAACAATCTGCCTTGAAACACTCAAAACGCCACATATCAGTTGGCCAGAGCCTGAGCTGTATTGTCAGCTGCTTCATCTGCTGGGAGTGGATGTGTTTTATTCTTTAATGTTATGGCAGTAAGAGCAGAGCAGTAGAGAAGTTGTTCCTTGGTAGGTTTAGATATTATTTCAAAATCATACCCACAGCTCATTAATCACAAGCTCAAAAGTGATAAAGCAGTGCACCCACGTCGCCTTTTCTATAAAATCCACTCTGTTTTCTGGAATCTAATGTAGCCCTAGCTCGCCAAACGCTGTGATCATTTATTTATGACTTGTTGGAAAAATTCTCTTTTCACTTTCCCCTATATACAAAGCCTCGGGTCAAAGATGCTGTGGATTCACTGTCTCGGTGAAGGATACTTTAGATGAGCCAGAGCTTTACTCAAAGCCATCTTACTTTTACTTAACTTCCAATTTAGTCTGTTCTCGTTTTTAGGGATCAAGTTTTTTGCCCCCGATCCCAATCTGAGTCATTTAAAGTTGAGTATTTGCCAATACCAAGCCCTGATCTGATTTTTGTATTTACTGGAATAACACAGCTGCAAAATGCACACTTCAAAGTTATTAAAATATATCCAGTGTATATGCTTGACAGTTTACTAGCTCTGTAATCCCATACAAGAAAAAAATGCCTGTATCCAAACAGTTCCTTAAAGGTTTTTAATTTTATTTTTACAAAATAGCAAAGTAAACAAACTAAAAATATTTTAATGTGACTCTAATCACAATTCTCTTTAGTGCCGCATTTGTTTTTTCAACAAAATAACAAAGTAAACTAAATAAAATGTGTCTTCAGAAATTGGTCTCAAATTCACTTCGTGTAGCATTGTACTTAAAGCACAAAATGAGTAATATAATCACAGTTCCACTTCAAAGTAGTGTTAAAGCTAGCCACAACAAATAAAAATTAGTCATAATTCCATTTATTATAGAATTATTGTAAAAATAGTTCACTAGAAATGAACAACAAAAAATTAAGTTCCACTTAAAGTGGCGTAGGGGCGGAAATTGAACAACACAAAATATCAGCTTTTTATTGGAGTAGCATTATAATGAAACCTGAAAATCCGCTGCAAATCATGCCCTCCATTTACGACAGCTGTGTGATAGTGGATGTAAACAAAGGATCAGGTGAGGTATGGGCTTAAAATAACTAATCCCGATCAATTAAAAAATGCCATGATCAAGCCTGATACCGATCCTTCTAATCCGATTGGGACATCTCTACTAGTTTAATCTAGTCTAAATTGATGTAGTCTAGTTCAATCTCCACAGGTGTTACTGCTGCGCTGTAAAGCGAGCAGTGGGAACTGCAGATGCCATGAGAAAAGAGGGAAGATTGTGTAATTTCTCAGTTACTTAAATAAAAGAACATGATTTAATTGTAAAAAGTCTGTATATTTTGTTTACAAATTAGTGTGATCCTGATTTCGAGTACATTTACTGTCACATAACAGACTATGAGAAGCTGCCTGCACGGTTAACACCTTCAGCTGTAACACCTGAGCACCACCAGCTTAGATTTAAAGTGCTTGAAAACTAGTTAGCAATTGAACAGAGACGTCCTTAAGCTGGCTAGAAGTAACAAACAAATAGATGCTTAATGTTAACAGATATACTTTAGATAACTGAATTAGCAAAAACAACAACAAAAAAAGGATAAATGGTTGACATAGTTAGCTTAATCTAATGAGTAAATGGCTAGAATAGCTAAATGTTATGCATATGTGGTTGAAACATGCTGTATAGCATTTTCTATTGATATAGGCTACAGCACATTGGAGGTAAACTTAAATGTATTTGGTTATCAAAGCGTTCCTCTGATCCCTTTTGTCACTGCTGAAAGCAGGATGGATCACTGTGGATGATGAAGCACTTTTTTTCCTCTCTGGCCTCATTCTGCATCTCTCCTCCTCCTCAACCACCCCCTCCTCACTCTCAGCTCTCTTCTCCTCATTCACAATTCCCTCTGTTAGATCTCACAGTCAGCACGCCCCGAACAAGACTCCATGTTGGAAAATACAACACATTCTTTATCCATTTCAAATGGTAATTTGTAACTGAGAACAGAAAGTGCTCATTTCCTACAAAATGCAAACGAGTGTTACCTTTCAAAATACTGCCACCTTGTAAGACTTTTTAATAACAGTCTCAGTAGGTGTTTTACTTTAATACCAACAATTATTTTAAATAGAAAGATATACCACTTTGTTCAAATGGTCGATATTTTAGTTCTGGAATAAATTTACATACTTACACTGTGTACTGCAGAACACTGTATTTGTGTTCTTGCGAAGAGTTAGAGGAGATTGATACCAATCTCTCTGTTGTATATCTGAGGCAGCAGACAGTTAATTTAGGTTTGCACAAAGACCGAAAACATGGAGACAGTGCTAGCTGTTCAAAGGCAACCAGCACCTCCAAAGCTTACTTTATCTTAATCTTTCTCTATCGAACTTCTTATGTAACTCTTGGCAAGAAAGGGGATAAGCGTATTTCCCAAAAATGTCAAACTATTCCTTCAAGGATAGTCCAGATGATTCAGCTATGCACAAATATGTAGTGATGCAGTCAAGCCACAGTAAAGTTGTGCATTCTTTAAAGCGTGTTGCATCATGCAGATAAAATTACAAAGGAGATGGTTAGATTAGGGAAAGGGAAATCTTTGCTCTGATTTTTTTGTTTCCTCATGTGCATGTAAAAAGAAATGAGTAAATGCAGCATAAATTCACAGATAAGGCACAATAGTAGAAATCTGGGTATTGCCGAGTGTCTAACGTGCATTATGCACTTCATAAGAGACGAGAAGAGAAGGAGGCAGAAGAGATGCTCGAAGTGCGAGACACCATGTCTCAGACTCACTGACGAGCACAATTTGTATTCTGAAGTGGCGCTCTGCAGAGGAGCAGGAGGGAGGAAATCAGGGCAGTGGATCATCACGGTGGGCTGATCTACGCATGCTTGTAACGCACACACGTATATTGCGAACCAAACAATGCAAAACATAAACACAAGGACATATAAAAATTGCATGCAAATATGTACTGTGTTTGTGCAACGACGTGTGAATTTAAACCCTCAAATCGAACACATGCATGCACACATTCAATGGGGAAGATTCATTCACTACAAGAATTCACCCAAAATAGAAATGCAGAGCTTTGTGTGTGTGTGTGATGTGACAGTAAAAGAATGGAAGGAATGACAGTGTTAAAACAAACTCTGGAGCTCAGCCACCGCAGGCATGCAGATAGGCTGCGGGTGCACTATCCTCATGATTTACACACACATACAGAATCACAGAAACGCACACACACATGCTCTGTCCCTTCACTGCCAACCTCTCGTTACACCAGGCTACCTCTCTTGGCCCAGCCAAACCAACCCCTGGTGCCAGCGCCAATGCAGCTGCTATAATCTAGGCCAAGCTATTTATAAAGCAAGCAGCCAAGTACAGGCGCAGGGAGCCAGGGGGAGACAGAGGGATGGGAGGATAAAAGAGTGTCTACAGGGCAAAGAGACAGATCTACAGAGTGTAGGTGAGAAAGAGCGGGGGAGAACAGAGAAGAGCAGGGAAGCAGGATGGCGTAGAGGGAATAAAAGTAGTGAGAGGGTGTGTGAAAATGGAAAGAGACACAGAAAGAGGGAGAGGTTCTGTCGGATGCAATGGACAGCATGAACTTCTGAGGAGCAGACACCAGCCATAAAATGTAAATGACAAACACAAGTAGCCACAATCAACACTCCTTCAAAGCCCGGTATTTGTTTTATCTTGTGGTTTGAATTCAGCAGACGAGCTGACAGGATGAATGTGAGGGAGGGAATGTGGCTGCTGCAGCATTTAGTGATTTGGATTTGAGAAATGTTGACAGATAAGTTTTACAGGACTTCTGGCAATCAAGCTTTGATTAATGGTGATAGACAACTCCCAGAGGCTGACTCTGACTGTAACTCTTTTCTCCTAATTAACAAAAATGAGCCAGTTATCGTGGGAAATGTGCACACGCAGCTGATTTGATTTGATTTCACTTTGTTAGCAGAAAAAAAAAGTGAAATTTGCTTCCAAGGATGTCAGCTGTTTCAAATAAATACAAAAACACAAAACAACATTTAACCAAACAACAAAACCGCACCGCAAATGCCATCACTTCTGACATTATGAAAAGTGGATGTGGAGCAACAAAATATTAATTCCTATTACAGTCAGTGTTCAGCACAGGTACACTGAGCCTACTTAGAAACTATACTTATGTCCTATATTTCTATATTAATAACTAACAGACAGTTATTATGACACGTGGGTCACGCGTGATCACAAGGTTTTTGCCAAAGTTAAAACAGTTTTCATCTTTAAAAACGCTGTCTGTCTTTTGTGCTCTTTTCAGAAGTTTAAATGGGGCAGGGCTTAGCTGGAAAAAGTTTATGTTATGTACTTCTGAGCACCAATCAAAATTTAGCAATAACTGACTCAAAATTTGATAACAGTTGATTGCTTAGGTTTTCAGTCAAATCTGACCCATCTATGTTCTCACAGGCCTAACGAAAGAGATTAGCTGAGTGTTAAGACTTAATAAATAATACCAAAATGTTTTCAAAACTTTTAATATGAATTAATGAATATTTATGGTTATGAAAAATGCTTAAAGTTTGAACGTTTTAAGGAAATTTAACTTTTAGTTTACATACTGAAATTCTGACGACTGCGGTAATGAGTTGTCAAGTTGCCATGGGATTTAAAGTCTGGTAGAGTCTTTAGTACTCAGGAATATGGAAGTGCTCTGTATAGGTTTCAAATTCTTATATAAGTATTTAACGTCATGTCATGAATTTGATAAAAATAAACTTATGCAAATGTTTTGGAATAATGCACCCACCAATAAAAACACAAAGCACAATGCATTAGTCGATATAAGGTGAATAATGTAAACCAGAAGAGGAGTTTATACACAAAAGCATTATTTTATGCAGATGTTTATGCAAATTATATTAAACTATAATGTTAGTATGAGTTTGTTGTTGACAGTCACTAAGTAAATGTTGATCACCTTAATAATGTCCATAAAGTCCATTTATGATGAAGATTTAAAGAAAAAAATATAGACTGAAAACACAATTTTTTAATTCCAGCTTCTTAAAAGTAAAGATTTGTTGCATTTTGTCTGTTTTCATGTCATTATAGTTCAAATATCTGTTGGTGGGGCAAAACAAGCTATTTTAAAAAGTCAACTCAGCTTTGGGGAAAATAATGACAGGCATGTTTTAGGCGACTACTTTCTGGCATTTTATGAATTAAATCAATATTTCATTAAACATATAAACCATTTGACAGTTTAATCAAAACAAGAAAAAAAAAAAAGAAGAAAAATCTGCAGCCCTAGCGAGTGTATCATACCGGGACATCCCAAGTTTGAGAATCAGGTGACTGCAAAAGAAATCCAATTCAAAGTTTAAAAAATAATCAAATCTGGAGTTACTGCCAAAAAGTCCAAACAACATTAAGTAGAAATGATAGCCAATTTGTGTTTATTTGTTGAGTAGTTGTTGATATAATGTTTTTGTAGTTTTTGTAGTTTGTAGTAGTAGAAAATTTGCTTTAATTAGGATACAAAAACTGCTGTGTGAATACATTTCAATATGCAAACAACATCGATATGTAAATTAGTCCATGAATTAACTAACAAAAGCTTGCTTTATGTACTTTATGTGCTTTAGCAAACAGCATCACAAACACTGTCCAAACATGGGGACTGACAGTTTCTGGTTCACAGCCCACATCTGGTGGGCCACCAGCAGCTGTTCAGTGTTTTAACCCAGTCCAGGAGCTTAGGAGCTGGAGAGATGAGCTGCCGTACAGCGGGACAGAGACAGCGGGAGAGGAGGGGGATGGACGAGGAAACATAGAGCGACACGTGCCGATGGTTCCACTGATTGCTTTGCAGTGAAATCAGGTCAAATTTTTGGATTGGTTAGGCGGACTCTGCGACCCGCATGCAGCCATCGCTGCTGCTAGAACACCAGACACAACAAATGTGAGGGGAAAAAACAGGCGGGGAGGGACCTGAGGTGGTCTCAGAGTCAGAGAGCTCTGAGAAGTGGGTGCCATTTTCTGAAGTCGAAGATTAAGGAAGAAATGCTCTCCCTTTGTTGGAGGATAAAGAGAGCTGTCTGTGATTTCACTAATTTAAAGCCTCAGGGCAACCGTGATGAGAACAGGTGGTACAAGTGTTTAAAGGCACAGTTCTCCCCAAAATCAAAACTAAATATTTTTCCTCTAACCCGCAGTGCTATTTATCAATCTAGATTGTTTTAGCTCGAGTTGCCAGGTGATGGCGATATCAGCCGCAGTGATGTCTCGAATGTAATGGAACTAGATGGCACTTGACTTGTGGTGCTCAAAGTGCCAAGAAATACATTTTAAAAACTTAACAGCAATGTTTCCTTCCAGAAATCATGACTCGGTTACTAAAGATAATCATCAGACCTTGTTGTGAGCAATTTCATGCAGGAACTATTTTCTTTCTAACTACACCCACTGACCCTATCACCAAGCAGAAGAAAGCGTGCATCTACTAACACGAGATGCAAAAATGAAAGGCTGACCTGCAATGTTAGCTAGCTCAGTGGTGCTGGGTGAACAGTGGATGCAGACTGCAACACACGCAGCTACTCATACCAAAAAATGTATAGTCTACAGTTGTAGATTGTAGACTGATAAACAGCACTACAGGTAGGAGGAAAAATATGCGTTTAATATGCGTTTTTTAAATATACGTTTTTGACTTTGGGATAAAATGTCTTAAGCTTAGATTTTCTGCTTAAGCCTCAATATTCCCCGAGGCTTCATACAGGTTGGGTTCTCACTAATTTACTGGTGTTTTTTCTGGCTCCCCAGCAGGTGGAGAGATGTGAATAACATGCAGCAGAAAGCAGAGTCATCATCTGTGCGCGGCATCACAATGGACTGCTGTGCGCCCTTCAAGACAGAAATGCACTGAAGAGCAAAACAAACCATTTAAATAACAGAAGGAAGAGAAGAAGAAGTGTTGCAAGGTAACATATTTGCCCTCAGTTTGTTATAAATTTTGAGCCCAAAACTGCTGCTGTGGTCTGATCTCAGGTCAGGCTTAGATAGATTCTGTATGCAATCATGTAGGGTCGGGCCTTGTTTTTTTTGGGCCAGATCAGTGAACTAGAACTGTCCTTTTAATAGGTTGGTCAATAATAGGGATGTCCCGATCGGATCAGAAGGATTGGTATCAATGCATTTTTTAATTGGGACCAGTTATTTTGAGCATACGTCCCGCCCGATCCTTTGTTTACATCTGCTGTCACACAGGTGTCGTAAACGCAGAGCACGATTTACAGCAGATATTCAGGTTTTCTTGTAATGCGGCTACACAAATAAGTAGAAACTGTTTTTTTCATGTTCAACTTACGCCGCTACACCATTTTAAGTGAAACTGAAATGTTTGTTGTTTCATTTTTTGTATTGCATGGAATTGTGACGGATTTTCATTTGTTATGATTGGGGATGTTAAAGTTCAGCTGTAACACTACTTTCTAATTATATTACTCATTTATGGTGTTCTATGTCTTTATTTCAATGCTACACTAAGTGAATTTGAGAGCAATTTCTTAGGACAAATTTTACTTTATTTTGTGGGAAAAAAAACAAATGCTGCACTAAGTGGAATTGCGATGAGCCATACAAAAATATTTTTAGTTCGTTTACTTTGTTATTTTGTAAAAATAAAATGTAAAAAACCCTTACTGAACTGTTTGTATGCAGACATTTTATTTCAAATTTCATTTCAAAGCTATTAAACTGTCAAGTGTATGCACTGCATTGATTTTAATAACTTTAAAGTAATTTAAGTGTGCATTATGCAGCTGTGTTATTCCGGTAACTACAAGTATCAGATCCAGATTGGCAGAAACTCAATATCGAATGACTTGATCAGGACATCCCTTGTCCATAAGCTACATAAACAAAAAGAAAAAACAGCTATGGTATAGCTTCCATATGTGTTTAAGACAACCATCGGCTACTAGAGCGACACTTAAACTGTACAGATCACAGGGACAGGTATAGACCGTTAATAAGCAACATGATGGAGACAATGATAGGCAAAAGTGAAATGTACACAGTGACAAACTTAAATGACGGGGGAAAAAACACTTATGGGAGAAATGAACAAATAAAAGATCTCAAGAAAAACAGCAACCAACAAGAACCAAAGTAAACCAGATTGAATCGGGGGAGAGTCACATAACATGATTGTATTTTCCTTTTCCCAGCAAAGTAACAACAGCGAAAAACAAGTGCCAAGAAAAAAGAAATCAACAACAACACACTGTCAATAGTCCTTTTCTGTAAATGACAACCAGCAGAAATTGATTTGGATGCCGGTCCCCCACCTTTCTTTCCTCATAAATAACTCCTGGAAGCAGCCTCGCAGGAGAACTCAGGACGACATTAAAACATCAACAAAATTCTGTAAGTAAACAGAACGGTAAGAGAAAAGAAATAAGGGCAGGATGTGAGCCAAACTACAGCCACAATAGAGGGAAGGAAATGTCTGAAGTCACAAGTTTTGGATTTACAACACAGTCCAAGTGACTCTCTGTGAAAAAAAACCTTTCCATTTTAAAAACATATCTTTAAATTACAAATACATTACAGACGGACAGACAGATCCAAAAATGGACTGGTCCTCACTCTGATAAACTAAATTTCCTGCTGCGTGTGGGTTTATTTCAGCTCCCTAATTCTACACATCCTTAGCAATCATCTACCTGACATTTTTTTCTATTTTGTGAACTGTATGACTGCATTTACGTCTCAGTTTATGGGAGTCCATTTATATACTTCAGTTAAATAAGAAATCATGTTCTGTTGTTGTACTGAGAACTGCTATTCTTGAAGACGCCCACATAATGTTTCTTTTTTTAGACCGATCGAGCTAGAAAATAATCTTGATTTAAATAGACACACAGGAGCATGACGAAGAACAAATAACACAGCAGCTTACATAGCATGCTAAATCTTATAGTTTCATAATCAGCCGCTGTGTAGTAGGAGAGGGCGGGGTGAGATGAGTCTGTGGCCAAGATGAGCTGTCTCTTTTATCAAAGCCAGTGTACACAAAAGCAATCGTAAGCACACATCAAAACGGAAAAGTCTATTTCCCTGATGCTAAGGGTGTGGGAGTGGCATTGGTTGAGTATCAGAAAAAACAATGAAAAAAAAATTCTCATGATGAGGATATAAGGATCTTAAAATAGATATAGATATGTTTGAGGTTTAGAAATATGACGTAACAGATTATGTAACTGGATTTGATTAGTTGTGTGAAGGGATTTTTTTTTTAATTGCAAGGTAATTACATCTTATATTAGATTTATGTCCACAGTGTGCAGCTCACTATAAAATAAAGTGTCTTTTATATAGGGAATAGTGATTTCAGACACAGCCTTTAAGTGTCATAGCAGAAAAAACACAGCACGCTAATAACATTGTGCTGTCAATTCAAGATGGCAAAAGTGGCACGTTGCCAGGCTGTTTTGCATACTGAAATGGAAACCAGGTCGGACTGGCAGTAGCCAGCACTTTGCTGGGCGGGTTTGGAGCACGCCCCATTATTAAGGTGTAATTTGTCCAGTCCAAACTGATAAAACAGGAGATTGATGGAGATGTCAATCAAGCACAAACTCTACATACCAATACCATCCTGAGACCTAATCAGCAAAAACAATAAAATCAACTGTGTGGGTTCACCACAGTACTGCTGTAAAGAGACTAAGACTGTTTATATCAAGATATATTCAACCTGTGCATACAATGGTCAACTCAGTCCAATTGTAAGAAGAAATCGTTGGCAGTGTACAATTATACAAACCACAAATATGTTACATATGTACAGATTAGATCAACATTTCTACAGTGACTTGGTTCTGAAAGCCAAAACATACAATTCCAAGTTGCACCACAATCTTGAAACACAGAGTGCAACCGTGTAACACCACATAGGAACACATAACGACTATACTAGAGGTATGGACATTGTAGGCCACGCATGCTTAAGAGACAGTCACAGCTCACTATATATATTTCAGACACAAGGGAACATTAAAACTATGCTTGGTGTACTAAAAAGCTGAGAAGAGTCCACACAGCTGTGCATATTGCAGAAACCATCAGCAGCATGCTGGGTGACTTTGACGTCTCTCGTGAAGCGGTTGTAGCTGTCGCTGTAGACAATGCTCTGAACTATGTGGAGGCCATATGCATGAAATAACTGGAAATATGAAGTTGATAAACTTGTCAAGATTATTTTGGGGAGGTATTTGAATTTCTTTGAACAAATTGTGTGTCATTTCAAGTCTGTTCAATCTTAATAAAAGTGACAGACCTACTAAACATGACCACATGTTAACCACAGCACTGTACAGTAGGGCTGGTTAACAATAGTATATAAACACATAAATTAGATTGTAAGGATAATACAAATACATTATCACACAATCACGCCACAGTTTCAGCTTGGCTCTAAATCTACTGGAGAAACTAGTAGCTGACTTCAACTGGAGAAACTCATCGAAATGCAAGGAGTATTGTAGTTTAACTGAGAAAAGTGGAAAACTGTCAGTGCAAAAGAAAACATTGTCATCTTGTCAAATGTGCAAAACACTTTGCCACCCCGAGTGCCACAACAGCTCAATTCACCCAAACTCTGCCTTCCATTGTTGTCGGCTTGACTTAAATTGCTTTTTTGCTTTCTTGTGTTTGATGAATAAAGGCAAAACAAGTGCACCAGGTTGGTGAGACATCCCCGGTCAGTGTACCAGAATAATATTCAGGCCGCAGCAGGAGCAGAGGCCAGCGGCACTCACTCACTCTGCACTGCATCATGTCTGACCTTCAGCCTGCCGAGCACCCGCTGCCTCACATTCACCCCCCGGGGACCGACACCCAAAAATAGACTCTAGTCTGACACATGAAAACATATCACTACCACGCGCATGCATGCACGCTGTATGTACATGAATTTTACGGGCACATAAAGCACACACACTGACACTCACTTCACGTCTCACTTTTCACATCCTCTATCACGCTATCTTTAGTCCCTGATGTGTTTCATTGCGCCACTCTGCTTTGGGCTTGTCTTACTTTATTGTCCGATATATACGAGTCACACTATCAAACACATTAGACTGAAGTGGGACAGCCGTGTCCAGCGGAGCAGTTCAACTTTTCACATACTTAAGCACTCTATCGCTGCTACACTGCTAATGCATCGCTAACAGGAACATTTTGGAAAATGTTTGAAGGGCTTCTGCGGTAAATATGTCGGACAAGCTATCCCGTGGCTACTGCAACAGTGTCGGTTTAAAATGCTTATGTGTACTGTCGAGTTTTCTGCCTACAGCCCAAAACAATGGAGGTAAATGAAATATAATTTGTTGTGCTTTCACCCTTTGACACCTGAGCAAATTGGCTTGATGCTTTCAAAAACATATGTGCATATATGGATGTATATATATATAAACATAGCACAATAAGTAAGGGAATTTGTGTTTATTTCTTTGTTGTAACAATGCTTCTTGGCAATAAACCGTATACCCTTGGAAAGCCTGTTTATTTCCCTTTTAAATGGTGCCTCATTTGTAAGGGGGAATTTGTATGGGCGCAACCCACATACTCAGCTCTGCTGCTCATGCCACAAATGCATGTTCCTTACAAATGTGGCACCATTTAAAAAAGGAAATAAAAAGGCTTCCCAACGGTATAAGATTTATACCTTAAAATAATCTACCAAACACAAATGTCCTTACTTTTTGTGCGTAGTTTATATATAAATGTATATTACATATATTTTTTAAAAAATAAAAGCAAAAGGAAAGTTAAAAAAAAACCAAACAAGGCAAACAAGACTTCGAAAAAAGTGCCTACAAATATAATAATTCTGATTAACATCATTTTTTAAATATGTAATTATGACAGTAAATATGCTTTTCTCCTGGCTTTTCCCCCCCTCCTTTTTTTAAGTAGACTTTTCTCCCTAGCTTTTCTAAAAATAATTTCCTAAATCTACTTATTTCTTAAAATTTGTGGAACATTAATCAACAAGGTGCTCATTGCCTTTTTTCACGTTTTTGAAAGAAATCGCACCAATTTGCACAGAGTTCAAACGTTTAAATACTTGTGAAAGCAGCACAAGAAAACTGATGTTGCTCCAGGTTTCAAAGGGTTAAGCTTTGAAAATGACATTTAAAAAAATGACTTCCAGAGACCATGTCCTTGTTATTCTGGATAACCCATAACAAACACTGTAAACTGTGTTTATTGCAACTATTTCCCAGAAAAGAACTAGTCATTAGTTGAAAGTGTCCCTGTGAAATCTGTTGAGATGAGTGCACTGTGGATTATGTAATGGGGAAGGTGTTGCTGCCAAATAGGACTAAGATTAAAATTTCAATGAAAGTGATTACAAATTAGAAAAATATGAGATATAATAATCAGTAGATAGACCAAAGATTTAATCAATATAGTAAGCAGAAGGACACTCGGAGAGCACCGACCTCAGCCAAGGCAAACAGTCCAGCACTTTTCTATGATATGCAAATCTGCAACCACTATATACTGTATGTCTAGATTTATTTTTAAAACTATTACAATTATTTCAAACGAGCACTCCATAATGACTTCTGTTTGAGCAGCAACAATTACTGGTACCCATGAATGTGGACTTTGTTATGGAGTAATTATATTTCTACAATCGGCTCTGTTTTGTAACTGAACTTTCCTATTATCTAATGAATGACCTATCTCCCGATGTTAGCAAAAGGGAAACTTAATGTGTTTTAGATTCACATCGAATTGAATCGAATAGAACAGAATGAAAAGCCTTTACTGTAATTGTATGAGTACAGTGAAGTGCTACTCCTGAAACAGTGCAATCATAAATAAAGGGCTAAAAATGGGCTCTTCTTTGACCTATGCAACACCCTTTTACCACATTTCAGGATAACTGGGGCAGTAGTTTTCTGTATTCCTGCCGGCAAACAGACAAAAAGACCAGCCCACCAACAAACTGAGCCAAAAGCATGACATGCTCAGTACATTAGAGAATGCCTGTCAAAATTTGCTTGGTAACAGATGGGTATGCAAAACTTAGTTTCAAGGGAGGGGCGTTACTGTTGCCGATTTCATACATCTGTACAGGTTTAGAATTATATAGCTTTTATTGATTTTTCTTTTGTATGTTATAGTATCGGATTGGTTCTCCGTATTGGCCGATACACAAGTTCAGCTATTGGAAAGGAAAAAAGTTGTATTAAGACACCTGCAGATACCAGTTTTGAACACTATTTTATTGAGACAAAGTTCTAATGCATTTGTTTGAGTTAAATGAAAAAAGGGTCTTGCAAAAAGATAAACATTCAAATAATGTATCAAACAAAGAATTGTTTTTGGCACTGGTATTTCACCCAGCCTTATGGTGGATTATCAGTTTTTTTAGTATGTCAATTTAACTATATTTCCCTACATTTTACTGGGTTAGAGGCAAATATTGTTATTTGACTTAGGCTCATAAGGTAAAATTGGTGTAATGAACATCCAAAAGACAGAGCAACATGAACACTCAATTGGAGTCATGTTTCTCTTAACCCTCCAAATGCAAATGCAGTATCCACTTACTTTTAGCTGTGTTTTCTCTTTAGCTGCTAAATGCTCCACTGTAAGCAAGCCACTAACTTGTCTGTCAGTCATTTGAAGCTGGGCAGGTAGAGTGAATTGGGTTTATTTGAGCGTTTTACCACACAACAACAGGAAAAGTTGATGATAGGAGTGAGAGTGACCCAAAAATAGCAAAGTTGTGGGTTGCAAAACCAAAACAATGACCTGAAAGACACTGAAATGCTCTGCTGAGTAAACTCATCATTCTCTGAGGGGTTGTCACTGTGAGTGAAACTCCGTCACATCACACTGAATTATTTGAAACTTTGCTGATATAAAAATATTGATTTCATGTGGCCTTCATACTTAAACAATACAGGGCAGCAACTTAAAAACATTTTTGTCTGGTTGTCTATCGGCTGCAAGATGAAAACATTTTGCTTGGTGTTGTATTGAGCTTGCAGCCGGTGCTTGCTTGATTGCACTGGTTATGGATTGAGGAGAGCTCAGCCTGACAGCAGCAGTGGCAGCGATGAAAGCTTTGCTCTGTGCTGATTAGGCCTGATATACACTAGACACTATGAGGGACGACTTATAATGGCTTCTCTGACCTTTTCTCTTGACAAGCACAGAAACTGCTTTGCTTCGTTACTTTGCCCACGCACACCTCTGTCTCCACCTCCCTCACTCCTGCTGCACACTTGTTTTCTGTGGGGGATATAGATAATGAACCATGTCGGAATTAGAAGCCACACTGGCTGCAGCTGTGTTCACTTTATGAAATCCTTTTAATCATATTCACATGCTGAATGTAGCTGATCATCTCTGCAGGCCATAATAAGAGTTAGTCAGAGGAAGGTAAACAGAGGTATAAGCAACTCAGCATTTTTCAAGTCCAATCTGAAATGACTATACAGATAAATGCAAGGCGATATGGGTCAGTAAAGTATATTTATATATATATACATATTTTGTGTGTGTGGCTTGATTAAGTTAATGACATAGAATGACAATACAATAACGCATCAAATTAGGGCTGAGTAATAGACAGATATGATATGAGACCATTGTATAACATTTAATTTAACTTTTTCTTGTAATTCTTTTTTTCTGTTATCTATTTTGATTCTATTATATGATTTTTGTTATTTATGCATTTTTTTACTACTATTATTTTTATTTTATTATTTATTAATAGAATTTCTGCGCTTTGATGAATGGGTCTTTAAGTGGGCAGGATCACAGGGATATATGCACCTGCTGGGAGCTGTTGTGTGAAAGTATCTTGTTTATTCATTAAGTTAATTTGTTAATCAGTTCTAATTTTCTTTCTTTTTTTTTTAGGAATAACTTGTAACAGTATCAGATTTGTTTGGGAACAGAATAACAAGGTCCTCGACTTATTGCTATCATTGACCAAGTTGTTTACACAGTACACCAAACTTTATCAAATTCATCCTTGATTCTAAATGGAACGTTTGGAAAGGAAATTCCCTAAAGGCGTTCTTGAGATACTGCGTTCACAAGAATGGGATGACAACCCTCAAAGATACTGCCCCTGGCTACGGCTGACGCTGGCGCGGAGAAAAAAGACAAAACAAAAAACAACTGCTGTTTGTGCCGCTATCCCTGCTGGAAAACAGCAACAGATGACTATAAACACCTATGTTGGTACCTAAAAAGCCACTGGAAACACAGCAATGACCTGTTAAATCACAACCAGTTTGTTGTTTGTTTGTCTCAGACCCTGGTCTGCTGCTTGGCGGGCGCCTCACCTCAGGCACTTTATAGCTGACATTAAGAAATAATGGAAAAAAAATAGCAAATTAATTACATGTACAAACAATTGTTTTTTTTT
This sequence comes from Plectropomus leopardus, assembly GCF_026936395.1. Taxonomy (NCBI): domain Eukaryota; kingdom Metazoa; phylum Chordata; class Actinopteri; order Perciformes; family Serranidae; genus Plectropomus; species Plectropomus leopardus. The sequence continues at coordinate 15,222,519 of NC_142189.1, read as the reverse complement.
CCAGGAAAGACAATAAAATCACTGTGAAGTCTTTCCAAAGAATGCCACATTTCTTTCTTGATAGTAACAAATGTATTTTTTCATGCAACAGAAAAAACTTGCTGATGTGCTCCTTTGTGAAGAATTGTCTTTCTCAAGAAAGTGTTGAATTCCATGAATGGTGGACAAGGAGAAAGAAAAAAACACATTGGCTAATCTAAAATCCTCCAATATGCATTAGAAAAGCTAAAAAGTCTCATGATGATCAAAGTGTTTCGAAACTTTCGACCTCTTGGAGAGCATACATTGTCACTAGCCGGACCTTCAATGTTGCATTCGTCGGTCATAATGACACACGCAAAATGAAAAATCATCAACTGTGGTGGCACAGCCTTGTTTTTATCCTGAGAATAAATTCTCATCAGTAAATGAATAATAACCCCGTTTATTTCAGTGGAGAGGCAGGCTGATCTGACCTGACCTGTGCTGAACTTTCTAAAGTAACAGAGAGTACTTCTCTTTCCTCTCTACATAAAAGCTGGTCAGGGGAACAAAATACTGCAGATAAAAGAGAAATGTGTGCCACTAGGTTTTACTGTCTTTTCACTAATGCAGAAGAAAGGAAAAGGCTTTTACAGCTTGCTAAGAGCTTCTTATAAATATGGGGGCACATGTCTCTCTCTCTCTCTCTCTCTCTCTCTCTCAAAGAGCACAGTGTGATTACAGAAGCAGCCCATCCTCCTGCATGCAGGCTTTGGAGAACAGAAACAGAAGGTAATATCAGTGTTGGGAGGGAGCCAAGAGCCCAAAGACACAAAAATGTAGGTTGCCATGTCCCTGTTCTTCACTGGGGATGAAGACATTCAGTTCAGAGATGTCAAGTTTTTAGAAGTTGCTTAAAAATTGCTGAAATTTTCTAGACTGTGTGTGTGTGTGTGTGTGTGTCAGAATTAAACAGCACTGCTACAAGTCAAAAACCACCTCATAACGTCCCTGTTTGTGCTTTGAAAAATATCTCAAGCAACCTCATACCTCATCCCTTCCTGTCCTCGTTTTCAAAGTTTAAATAAATGTCAAAAGTTCTATTTTTAGCGCAGCTCATTTCAATTGAACCATATGGAGAACAATCTATTGACATGCTCTGACTGAAGCGTGCGTGGGTGGCATTTCCACTTAAAAGCGGGAGTGTGAATCGTAATGAAGTGGGGAGGCAAAACGAAATGGGGAGGGGAGGGGGCAGACTCCAACCGCTAGGAGCAACGGGTGTACAAACAGCAAACTCACAAAGCAGGGAGTGATTCATTTAAAGGGATTTTGTGTATGCGCCAGATTTAGCCTCTCAGCTTTGCATTCATATACATAGAGAGGATAAATAAAGAATGCACAGGAGAGAGGGAATATTAAAAGAACTGAGGAAGGGAAGCAAAGTTAAAAAGTGATCAAAAAGAGCAGAGAAAAGATGTACAGTGGAGAGATAGATGGATAGACTTGACAGAGAATAAAAGACTGAGATTTAAAGAGAGAAAGATGTGAGGCATGCCAGCTGGATGGATGGAGGGATGGTAGGACAGCTTAATTGGATTAGAGGGGCAGAAAATTAAAAGTATTTGCTTTGTATCGTCCTCCAGCAAACAGGATCCAGTGATCCCAAGTGTTCTCGCTCTGAGGAGTCTGATAAAGCTGCAACAGTGAGACTCTACACATCCTAAAGAGGCCCTAATAGAGTATATACAGCATGTGTGTAACATGTATGTATGGAGGCGTTTGCCTGTTTGCCGCCTGTTGCCTCATCTGTAAGTATAAGTGGGTATGAATGAATGAACACAATGCATGAGGCGATGGAAGAACAATATGCACTGGCACATGGATTAATGATGAGTATGGCTCATGATTCATATTGAACTCCCTGCCCAGCATTCATTTTCATTGGCAAATATAATAACAGCATCAGGTGTGTGTGTGTGTGTGTGTGTGTGTGTGTGTGTGTCTTTGCAGTAGAGCAATCTGCAGCACAGCTTGAAACCGTGACAGGAGCGAAAGCTGTGGATGACATCATGCATGTGTTGCTGGGCTTTGAATCTTGGACGCGCTGACACATTCAGCAGGATGAGTCAAGCGTACACAGTGGTGCACCAACCCACACAAACACACACACACACACACCAAAATTTGACCCAGAAAATGCTCCCTCTCACCCTGTCTACGTCCTCTTCAAACACGGCTTCATGGACGCTGCATGCAAACAGCGCCGTGGGGAGGTCGCTCAGGTCCATCATCTCCTCCGCCATGCCGTCCTGATCGCTCTCCCCAAACACCATCTCCTCTTCCTCCTCCTCGTCCTCCTCTGGGTCGCTGCTGTAGGCCTCTGAGCCGTTGCTCCACGCCTTGGAGCTCTCTCGCAGCATCTTGAAGCCTTTCAGGACGCGGCTGACGGGCAGGTGGGGACCACAGAGGCTGGGAACTGGGAAGGTTAAGAGATTAGGAATTGGGAGATAAGGTGAATCTACTGGCTGTGTGTTTGTGGAAGAGCATGCAGTGAATGAGGTGATGGTGAAACACTGGTGCGTGAAGATTACAGGGTGTCAGCAATGATACCACACAGGCTGTGGGATAGAGACAGAAACTAAGAAGGAAAAGAAGGAAGATGAAGGAAGAAGTGACAGTTAAAGATGGCGAGAGGAGACAAGGTGAGCAGGAGAATAAACTGAATAACTGAATAAATAAAAAAACAGAGGTGAGAGTTTCATGTTTAAATCTATATGCAGGTCAGTATTCCTGATTGAAAAATTTTGTCTGGCAGTCATGGGATAATTTGAAAATTTTATGTCACAGTTATCCTGGCCAAACTAACTGCAATTTACATCCCAATATCCCGATAATCATCAAACTAAGACTCTTAAAATGGCACTAAAACATACTAGAATCCCTTTATCTTTCATATATTTGTTAAGAAACAAATATTTTTTTTTTGCATCACTTCTTTCTTTGATTAAAAACAAATCAACTGAAAAAGTCAGGCTTTTTATATTTGAATTGGTGTCATAACTTCAAATATGAAATATGCCAATGCTTGATTATTACCTTTTGTGTTTTTTAAGGTTGGTGCATATGCAGCCTGTTTTTAAATGGTCTAGCTTGATTTATCTATCAATGAATTACTTGTCAGCGATTAAATTAACTGCCAGTTAATAATTTGATCATTAAATATCAGTTTGAGTAAGGTTTTTTTTTAAGAAAACAAAGACAACATTCTCTGATTCCAGCTTCTTGTGTGAAAATTTTTGTCTTTCTTTCCTTCTCTATGATATTAAATTGTTTGGTTATGGACAAAGCAAAACATTTGAGGACATCATCTTGAACTTTGGAAACACTGATAGACATATTCTTTATCAACTTTCTCTCAGTCCAGAGAACCATCTTTTAATGATGCCTTGAGCCACTGTTATAAGGGCTGCAAACATGAGCGGATTATGAGATAGTGGGCCCCTGGGTACAGATATGCAAAAGACCTTACCACCTCTCCTAAATGGAAGCAAAGAAACACACACTTTGTGGTGGTTTTTGTCTGTTGTTGTGTGTGTTTTCCATCTCTTTGTGGTCATTTTGCCCCTTCATGTAGTTATTTTGTGTCTCTTTGCAGTTCATTTGCATCTCTTTGTGGTCATTTTGAGTCTTTTTTCATCAGTGTGTGACATTTTGCAAGTGAAAGCTAGGGGGCCCTGTTCAGTAATCCATCCATGGCTTCAAGTGACTGTTTTTAATTTTGAATTATTCTAATTTTTTTGATCTTATTGATTAATGGTTTGTTCATAATAAAAAAAAAATATAATAATTATGTCACAATTTCTGGAACCCAATACCAAATTTTGGTTGCCTGTTCTGTCCAACCAACAGTCCAAAATCCAAACACATTCAGTTCATCCCCATCCTCATCATCACAGAAAACCAAGAAAATCTGTTCATATTTACGTTTAAAAGGCTGGAAGCAGTGACTTAATTTCATATTTGCTTAAAAATGGCATGATGTGGTTAATTCTCTGTCTACTAATCTATTAATTATCATCATTTCACAAATTACTTTCACTTATTTTTTTTAGTGCACTTGTTGCATTATCCTCCTATCCCCCCAGTATGCAATAACTGAAGCACAAGTCGAATACTTTTATATAGGTTTTGTGTTATGTATCGCACACTGTATTTGAATAAGATGGGATTTTGATAGTTGCTCTAATTGTTTGTATGTATTCATATTTTAATTGTTTTTTCTAGCCTTTTTAATTGTGCTGTGCATTAGTAAGATCTATCTATCTGGTGAAAAAGAAAGCACCACGTGAAAAAGCTTGAAAACACTGATTATAAAAACAGAAAAGGTTTATGATGAAGCCATGTTTGACCCTAAAGTGAAACTTCTAACATTGTACTAGAGATAGAGTGCCATCTAGTGGGGCATTTAACCAAATGAAGGTTGTCATTTATATTTTAATCACAATACCAGCTGAAATTAATTTGAGCTCATCTACATCTGGAGAAATACACTCAGGCTATTGATTATAAACCCAAAACTGTGACCTTTCGTTAATCTCTGTAGAATAACGTACAAATGGAGCACGCGAAAGCAATGACATAATAACATCACATGTCCGCAGCATAGATGGCCGTTGAGGATCGTGACATCAACATTTGCATCGCGTGCACTCTGAGGAAACCCCTGGATATCATGTACGGTATAGGCCTCGTGTGATATTGTTGCACGCGCTATAATTTAGCACAAAAGTAACTCGTACAAACACTGTTTTTAATGCCAAATGTTACTTTAAGATGGAAAAAAAAGCGGGAATTTATACAAAAGTTAGCATAGAATGGTGGCTGGACGCTAACATACGAAGTTAGCGTTTTTATTTTGCTTTCCAACCGGTTGAAATGCTAAAATTCGTGTCGTTTTACTCACCTTACTACTGTCAGTGAAAGCGGCCGAAACGACCCATTGCAAGCGGACTAAAAGCAGGATTTACGGGTGACTTTGTCAGACAGAAAGAAGCAGCTCTGATGTTTGTTAGAGACTGCTGTCACAGCGTCGGTGTTTGTTATTACTGGATTATTGGACACTATCTGATGCAGCCTACTCCGGCGTCAGGACCCGCAGGTGAGACCAATGAGATGCCGGCGGCGACTCGCAGCGACCAATCAGGTTGCAGGAAGGGGGAGGATGCTCCTGTTCAAGATTGGTGGCGACCGAGCAACAAAGTGGCTCACACAGGGAGCTCTGCTGGGAAACTGCGCTGTAATGTGACAAGGACGCCCCGGAGGGACAAACCAGCCAGCCTGTGGGTCAATCAGCTGTTTCATGCAGAGTGTGAAGACGAGCCAGACACATCCCTGCAAACATTTAGTGTTTGCAGGTAGGTTGCACTTCAGTTCTCTGATCCACCTGTTGCACATACAGGACAAGACTTGCATTTTGTGCAGCAATTCAAAGGCAAACTTTAGCTCCTTCCTTTTAAAAGCTTTTTTTTTTAATCAATATTTTATTTTTAACCCTTTGAAACTTAGTTTGACATCAGTTTTCTTGTTCTGCGTTAAGACACATTTCACAAGCTTTGAAATCCTTAAAACCTGAGGAAATTTGTTTGGGTTGTTTTAAAACTTGGGAAGGCAATGAGCAGGAGAGGCCTCACAAATTGCAAGAAACTGGAAAAAGGTGACAAGAAAGTGACACGAAAATTAGTTTAGGAGAGAAATAAACATTATTAGAATTTTAAAAAGGGGGGGTGGGTGTAAATTTAGTTACATAAATATGTATATTTTATTTAATTTTTCACCCTTTTTTGCTAATTTTCAGCTTGTTTTCTTGGAATTTAAAATAATATGAGTAATTTATTTTTAAGTTGATCATTGCTGATTATAGTCTTATGATGATTCCACAAACACTGCTAAATTAATCAGTGTTTTGTGGCCACAGAAAAAAACAATCACAGCTTCCGTAGACTTCTTACACTGTAGTGGTGTGCAGTTTCTAAATGTCATCCTACAACTCTCAAAGAGCAGTTGTGGAGGAAGTATCCTTTATTTAAGTAAAAGTACTAAAATACAACAGTTAATTCCAACCAAGCAATTCATCTCAAATGTGTTGCAAACCTTGTTCACTTCTGTGCAAGAGGTCTTTCTCACAGCAGACATTTTGACACATTACAGTGGGAACAGCACAGGTGTTTGTGATAACACTAACGATGGCTGTGTTATATTAAAGAGATCTAAGTGAGAGTGAGTTAGCATGCATAATACCATCAAAGCTGCTAAATCAAATCATTAATTTCATTATTTACACCTGTGTTTTTCCTTACGCGATGAGTCAAATTGACTTCAGTGAAAAAAAACATCATGGAACCAACTAAATGCATCAGAATTAGGTGACGTTAAGTTAATATGACACAAGATTGCATGCAATTTACAGAAGAAAAAGTTTGACTTTACAGCATCAGTGAATTGTTGTGGTCTTAGACGGCAGTTTTATTAACAAGAGAGCTTCAGCAGGTATACACAGTGATGTAATGATGAGTTTACATACACACAAAACAAACCACAGGTGATAAAAACAAATTAACTGAATACTGTGGAAAGACTCTCTGCTTTATTAACACTGCAGGAAATCATCGCCATATACATACGTAGAGGTGGAGTGTGCAAGGTTCCCACAGATTTTCATGGACAAAACTTTTCCATGACTCTTAAGGACCCATGAAATTTCCATGAGCACTGACAAAGTATAAAACAAACATTGCTCCATCTAAAATGCTGTATTTTTTAAAAGTAGTAGTAGGGAATAGGTATGGAGAGTTTGGGATTCATGATCCTACATCTTAAATCACACTATCATAACATTATTTTTTTTGTTATTCAAACATTTCAGATTCAAAACAGTATCAGCTAACTGGCATACATGGAGGAAGAGATGGGACAAAACGTCAGCGCATATCAGAGCTACATTACATCAAGAGCTAGCCAACAGAAAATACATTTTCTGTTATGTTACATTTCATGGAGGATTATCAATTAAATATTATTACTGGGACAATTCGTTTCTATATACACAATAATAACTCGTGACTTTTCCAAAACTTTAAGTGATTTTATTAATTTCATGACTTTTCCAGGTTTACCATGAACATTGGAACCCTGAGTGAAACAAATGTATGAAGCCATTCATTCATTCTGTTTTATTTGATGAAATTTAATCCTAAAATACATATTTCTGGATTATCTTTCAGTTTGTAAAATATTGATAGGAATTTTACATTTGAAAAACATTGCATCAAAACATGGTAAATTTGCAACACTAAGTGCATATTTTAAGTTTTATTTCTTGATTTGTTTGTCATCAGAAATTTCAAGGCGTCAGGTCAAAGGGGCAACCAAATTCTTTTAGTCAAAACCTAAACTTAGATATACGTTTTCTACAGTATTTTGCCTTTTTATATTTACACAGCACTTTTAAATAGTTTTACAGTTATTCCAGGATGCAAGCATTATTCAATTCCCTTTTATTTGAGTCATCCAAAGTGTAATCACCTTTCATTTTCAAAGGTTTTCCAGTTTATTTATCTAATAGGCACTCAAATTATATTACAGTTGCTGATTTTATAACTAAACTGCTACACTGATGCTACTCACCTACCTGGCTGTTATGTACCACCTTACAGTAATGAATCCAGTGTAAAACTACTTTTAAGGCACACTAACAGCTAACTTCTAAATTAATAAATACATTAGAATAAATTAAAACATTTACACCCGCTGTTTGGTCACATCAGAAAAAAAGTGGTCATACAATAAAATTCAAAGAACAAAATTGTGGAGTGAAAACCGCTCATGTAAGAGAGTTAGAGGCAGATGGTTAAAGTCAAAATGTTCATTGGCAAGTCTGCAGCTACATTATATAACTTTGAGGAGATTTGAGACTTCACACTCCTCATTGGAAGAGCAGATCCCTGTGTGTTCCTGTTAATGAGCGTTGTGGAAGTGAGTCTCAAAGCTAACACAGAGTGAAGGCAGTAAGCTTCAAGTCACGACTCTGACCCTGCTGAAGCCACGTTTGTGAATCCACGGAATAATCGTCCAGCAGTTTCAGTTTTTTTCATTTTTGGAATAAATACAGCTGACATCTTATCAAAAAAAGGAGCACTTCCCAAGGTTTAGGTTATGAGATCTCACAAAGAAAAGCATATAAGCATACCACCCAGTGGACACCCTATACTGGACTGAAGGTTGGTGTTGTGTGACAAGAGCTGAATGTACCCGTTTTTGGCCTTTCAAGGTCCTTGAATATTGTTGAATTGAATAAAAATGAAAATAAAAAATCTGTTTTAATCTTGCTTCAGGCCATGCAGCCCAGGAGATGCATCAGTGGATCTGGAGCTGACAGCTGGTTGATCCAGTTTGACTGGTAGAGGAGCAGGGGCCACGCCATCGTTATTAACCAGACTTCCGTAGGAGAAAGACCCATTTGAGTCCGGCTGAGCACTCATGCCCTTGTCATGAATAGTTGGGACACCTGATGATGGAAAGGACAGGTAGGAAAAGTTTAAAATAAGAAACTGCAAGTTAAAACGACAAGGCAAAATCTTGTATTTGTTGAATGGACCTTATATTTAGTGTAAAAAAGTGGACCAGGTTTACTTTTTTTTTAATGACAGATAACAGACACAGATAATAACATTTTTACTGTGTTATCTATTTCATTTCCAGAACCTTGCAAAACCCACTAAAGTGTGTACCTTTGAGTTAAGTTTTTTTTTTTTTACTCCTTATAAGATGCTTTCCTTAGTCTTATATGTATGCAATGGAAGGTAAATTCCTCTGCATAAGATGTGTAAAAAAACTTTAATTCTCTTGAAATCCAACATTCAATAATTATGTAAAGTTATACACACCGTTAGCCATATCCATAGTGACATAAGGCTCAAAGGCCTGTGTCCTTTTCCTTGTTTTGGTGATGAGAAAAACCCCAAGGAAACAGAATGCAGATCTGTGTGGAGCAAAAAATTATCAGTAGCAGCCCATAATGTAAAAGCACTCTGCAAAGCTCAACTGCTTTTTATAGTTTTTCAAAATAAGACATCACAAAGTCCCATCAAAACGTGTGTTTTCTGTGTTTATTGGTGTTTGGCTATAGCATTGCAAATTATGTAACAAGACTTTTTCACAGCAGCTGTTTTGACTTGCTGTAGAAAAGGCAAAGGTGTTACAAATGACATAATCCAAGTCTTCCAGTAAACCGTGACAGTGAGTCAGCATGCACAATACCAGGACCATGAAACTGAAGTAGCTGAATACAACTCAACCATCATTGATTTGCTTATTTACTGTGCTTTTCCTAATGTGACAAGTCAAAATGTCTTTGTCAATAAGGCCCATGATAGACAATCACTCACCCCAACAAATACAGGCAGATATGAAGAGCGTCTTCATTCTTAAATTCCAAGTAAAACACAGCGCCTGAAAACAGAAAGATTAGAAATCTTTGAAGGCTCAAAAGGTGTGCAGCAGCAGAAAAACAGAGGTTTCCCACTCTGCTCATCGGCTGCAGAGCACTACTCTTTTTCTATTGTGTCAGTGATTTGCAAACAGCGGTTGATCCAGGTCTGATTGAAAGCTGCCTGTCAAAACAGAAATTCTGCAGCAAAGAAACATGTAACTCACCAGCTACCACTGCAAAGACGGTGGAGAGGATGTAGCTGACACAAGCAATCAGAGAGGAGTCAAACAGCTTACAAGCCTGGGAGAGAAATCTAAAAGGCAATAACACACAAAAAAGCATAAAGAAAAAAAACTTTTTGAAAATGACTTAATTTGTTCACCTGTAAAAAAAAAGCTTGGCTAGCAAGACAGTGTCATTCTATAACATCAAGACCTATTGACAACTAAAGCCAACTGCAGCATTTGTGCTAACCCACATTTCAGTAAATACTTTGATGATCCTGTTGCTCACCTGGCCTGGAAGATCACTGAAGCCACCATGCACACAAACATGGCACTGAAGATCGGGTAGTCCAGCTGCATATTGCCCTCAATGGTGAGAACCAACATGCCCGATACCGCCTTCACTGTAATGACTGTGACTGAACCTGTGCACCAAAGTTGAAAATAAAGCACAGTTAAACACAGAGCAAATCTGAGCCTACAAATGGTTAGACAACAGTTTCGCTGCATCTGATAATTAAAAGATTTGTCAGTGGTATGACAATTTAATGCATAAAATATGTAAAACAGGATATACAGCATAAATACACTTAAAATTAAAATTTAAAAAATAGAAACAATTTAATGTAAATGAGAGTAGGTGCAGTTCAGATCCTAAAGAGCTGAAAATTGGAAGTGTGCGAAAGTTCCAGGAAAAGCTAATAAGTAGACCATGAGTTAAGATTATCAGGTTTCTGTGATGTCTAAAGGTCGATATCGATCTTCTTCAGACTTTTATTTATTTAATTTTTACACCTTTTACCTTTGATTCAGTTTTTCATCATCAGAACATTAAAACTAACATTACATACATACAGATGTAAAGAGTGGAGGTTCAATGAAATCTAATCTGAGGCACTTCGACGAACCACAACAATCCTCAGCTGATCAGCTTATCGGTGGTTCTAGCACTAGATTGTGAAATGCTAGAATTTAAAAAGCTTTATTTTGCATTATTTTCATGTTTTGATAAAATAAAAAATGACAGTGTATAAAGTATGATGGTATGAATTACTGGCTTAAATAACAGTGCTGTAGACTTACCCAGTAGAGCGACAAGCATCAGAATAATAACGAGGTAGTTAGCACTGCGCTGTTTGTAGAAGTATAAAAGCAGGCAGAACGTGATGATCTCCAGGAGCTGTCAATAAGGTTAACAGCAACAACAAACACCAAATTATTATCTAATAAACACAAAAGGAAAGGAAAAGGAAGCACTGCAGTTGTTGCCTGACACTGCAGTGATGCAGACAAACAGTTATAATGAATAACAATACAGGTCAAGGAGTCTGGGAAATCTGCAGTGTTCAATGCAAGTTTATGGAATACCATTTGTACCCAAAAGGGAAAGACCTCATAACTAACAGCAACAAGAGAAACACGAGAAACAGCACAGCAGCCCTGCAGAAAATAACAGTTTAATAAAGCTCATACAGTAATGTTTGGTCATGGTTGAGACTGAAAGAAGATTATTTTTTACTGCTGCAGCTGCTAGTGTTGTAAAGTAAATATCCCATCGAGTGCTGCTCGGTCAGGTGACGATGGTCTACTTGTAACCACTGTTCTTCTTTGCTATCGCAGTTGTCCCATGTTTGGCAAACTGTATTTATTTATGTTTTTAGATACTTTTAAGATTTAGGATTTGACAATGCAAGACGAGGGTTGCTGTTAGATCGAAATGTTGCACAGTTAAAATAGCTGGGAGCTTTTAATACAGTGTGGGGATCTCCTATTTGCCTTAGTTTGATTTTTTGATTCAGTATTTGTAAGAAATGTTTGGATGTGAGCACCCTCCACCCTGCTTGTTGTATAGAGACTTTAAACCCTTGCACCCTGTGAGATGAAAAATACATTTTCCTTGTTTTAATCCTGTGTCCCTGTGGTAACTGCTCATTTATCACTTGTTGTTACATGCAAAATATTTGTCAGATGTTTGATGAATCATTCTGCACCAAAAGTTTACAAAAGTTCATCCAATCAAATGAGGCAACTAGTTATCCACACTAGTCATAGAAAGCAACACTTCACAGTTAGTGGGTAGTAGCTAACAAAGCAATATGTAGAGAGATAATAAGAGACGTGTGATTGGATATCAGTGGGAAAAACCTTTGAGATCTAATTTATTCATCTGTCTCATCCTCCTCTTCATCTAACAGCAAGAAAGGTTTATGTGGAGCCAACAGTCCACTGTAGCTCTGTATCTCGCTAAACTCTAAGCCTGCTCATGTATTAGCAGTCCAGTTATTTGCAATGGATTTGCAAATAATTCTTGTAAGTGTACGCTGTTCAAATGTTCCCTTTCACTTAACATCACAGTACAGAAGCTGAAGACACTTCTGTTTTACACTGACTTTAAATAATGATGCAATGTTTGTGATAGTTGCACCAGCAATTCGGGGAGTGACTGTCTCTCCTCTTCAAAAGATGTCTTTAAATTTTACATGAAAACGATGACTATTGCGCCTCGATTCAAAGTAACACATACTGGTAATTTGCCTTCCACCTAATGTGACTCACTCGTGTCTTTGTTTACTGCCTGAATACTTGGTGCGTCAATTACAACCTGCTATTATGCCAAACGTGGCAGAGATTAACTTGCAAAGAAGAACAGCGGTCAAATTGACTTTAACCGACACTGACTGAGTGACACTGCATATTTTCTTATCAAGCTGATTTAAAACCTTTGACAGTCTCAGCAAAAATAGAACAAGGGTCACCAAACCTGTACTGCAGGGCTGTTGTATTGCTTTAAGAGGGGTTATATTGGCAGAATGTAAATAATGGGTGAAATAGGTGTGTAGAAATTGCTTTTTGTAGCCCTGCAGGTGTAAAAGAGCATTTCTAATAATGCTGTAAATTTGTAAGTTTTGCTTTTTGTTTTTGTTCAGTAATACAACTTGCCTATATTCCATATACACGTTTGAACGCTACACCTGAATCAACTGTTTCCTGTGCTTCTGAACTTCTTCTGTACATGAAAATATCTTACCAGATATAATAGAACAGGCCATCCCACAACGTGCCTCACAATGTTCTCTGCTTTGAGCTTTTCATGAGAGTTTGGTCCAAATGCTACAAAGAGATACGTTCCTCCAATTGTTAGAATACAGCCCAGGAAGGCCAGCCCATAGTGCTCTGAAATAACATACAGCAGAAAAGGCACAATGACTTTCATTTCAGTGAAGTAGAAAGCATGTGAGAACATTTAGAATAAACAATACAGTTTAGAAATACTACTGAATATCTACTATTGAAACTCAAGATACATTTACAATTTCCCATTTGAAAGGTCTTACACAATTAATTTTCAACAAACTATGGCCTGTACATGTACAAACGTTTTTTCTAATTTCAGTTAATGTGCTACAACAATCGAGTTAGGCGGATTAAAAAATTGCATACAATGACACAAATCCCATTCTATTTGCATGTGGGTGTTTTCAGTTACACACATACGCCAAACTTACTTGCAAACTCCTTTGGCTTTGATTTCTCGCGAAGAAAAATTAGTCCCAAAATTGCGCTTGCTGAAAAAAAAAAAGAAAGAAAATAACAAAAAACAGCAAGACGTTAATACAGATTTTTTTGCTTAATTTGAAACTGCCAATATCCATTTCTCTGGCTATTTCAGTGACATGTGTTCAAAATCATATCAATGGAGCATCTACTTCTTACACATTTAAAAAGATATAAGTTTGGAATAAATCACATTTTCTTCTGTATTGTTTTTATTCTGACATGTTAAGAATAATCTATATGAAATGTTTGTTCATCATTCAGGAATTACTTAGTGCATGACGATGACAGAATGGAATGGCTGTTTAATGTTAATGCTTAAGTTAAAATATCAGAATGATTTTTTGTTTAGTGTTTTTTGTAATTTATGTTCCCATTGTAGTTTCTGATCTATTTTCCTAAATAATAGTGTCTTGGAAGAAGAAAACTGATGGTAATCATATTGTGTATGTTTATTTACTTTATTTTAGTATTTTTCATTTCTTTAAGGGTCATTGTAACTGATAATAATAATTCTGTAATACCAGGACACCATGACACCACAGTATTTCCTGATGTTTATTGTACCTTGAAAGTCTCATACAGTGCAACCCTACTTGAAAGTTTTTTTGGACTGAGTTTATTTATGCATGATACAATAGTTTTTAGAAAATCTGATATTAGTGAACAAATACTTACTAACGATAGACACAGCGTTTAGAGGTGCTACGAGAGCAAGGGGGGCGAAGGCATAAGACACAAAGTTGGCTCCCTCGCCAATACATGCCAGGACAAACCCACACCACCAGGTTTTAGTGCGGTAAAAGGCACGCAGGTCCTTGGTTTCTGCTAAGGTCACATGGCTGTATTTCTGCAAGTGAAAGGCAAGCAGGTAACAGACAGTAACCTGAGTAAACACAGAGTCAACCTCAGTATACTTAGCTTAAAGAACGCAAACATATAGAGTAGGCCCAAAGCAAACAAACAAGAAAAATGGCTTTGCAGTAGATATTGTCAATTAGAAATACAGAGAGGATGAGCATCACAAACAAATTCAGTGACAGTAATCACATCCATATAAGTTTTTATTTAAGACCGATAAAACTGTTTGACATCATAGCTTTTGAGGGTAATGCTATATTGACATGAATTGTTGACACAACAGGACTTGATCCACCTACATTCATGAAACAAACTAGTCAAAATAAGACACAATATTATAATTTTACTTTTACTGTCCTTTTACCAGGGTGCTCGGTGACACAACAGCCACGACAATGAGGACATGTTTAAGGAACCAAGGTGTGTGTTTACCTGAATGCATAAGGAGATGCTGACAAGCACATTTCCAAAGATAGCGAGTAAAGTCCCAATAAGATTATCCTAAAGAAAAAAGACATAATTATGTATTACATTAAGCTATATTAAATAAAATTACACAAACTATACATAAACTACGTAGCTTTCTATTTAGTAAAAACATTTTCATTATATCGGCATCTAACACACAGTAACGTTGCTCTAGCTTCAAAGTTTGCCGATAATATGAAGTTTTAAACGTAAGATACACAAAATACAGATACATGAAACATAAAGACATTATTTTATCAACAGTTAGGGGCTAAACGTCAAAGTAAAGCATTAGCAGACGTTTAGAAACTACCGTATGTTAGTGTCTCACCGTGTAGGAGCCTCCGTCGGCTCTGCTGAAATCCATCATTTTCGCCTCCAGAGGCAATTTATCAATGGCCAGCAGCCGCCACAAATTCAAAGACCAGAACTTTCATCTTGTCGCTGTGACATTATATGTTCATCACTCTTTTTGTGTGTCTGTCTGGCGTTAATGCTGAAGAGGACACCAATTTTGTGAAGAGGCACGTATGACTTCCGGATTCGATTTCAGTTGTTGCTACGTTCTGACGCACGACGGTTACGCCTGGATCACGTGACAGTGGACAATGGCGGCTTTTATTTCGATATTTAAGTCGATAATTGAGACAAGATACCGAAGACTTGTCTACCAATACCATCCATTTTGGTTCGTCTCCATTCCTGTATTTTTTGGCAAGGTGTATATTCTTTAATTTCCCAGTATATTAATTGTTTAAATGTGGGTTGTTTTGCCTTTTTACTTACTCTTCTTCCAACGCAAATCATTAGCCTGAGGTAGGCTAGGCTATAGCCTAACATCAGTTTGATTCTACTAGCGACTTGCAAAATGTCATATTTACAAATTTAAATTTTCCAGTCATGAAACTTCCTTTTCAGTTTTTGAAATTGAATTCAAACAATGGACTTAGGCCTTAATAAATCTTTTATCTCAAAATAGAAAAGCTACTACAGCATTGAATCTGTGGTGCCTATAGGCTTTAACAGTTCATGAGCTGGTGTAACATTTCTGTTAGTGCTTTGATCAACTGGCATCATGTGTTCATTTTGTTCATTATTAATGTTAAAAAAAAGGATAACTTTTTATGTTTCTGTTTTTTATTTAGCCTTCTTTAATAAACACTTACAAACGTATTTCTAATCTTTTAATTTGCTTCCTATTGTTTACTGTGGTTAAAGATGCTCTGTTACCACTTTTGGTCTCTGCTGTAGTTTTAGTCTGCAGTACCACTGTAAGACTGTAGGCTGTGCTATTGAGTTGTTATTGATATGATCAATGGTATTGATCATAGAGCGTTTATGTTGAGGAGGAAGGTATTGATCACTTTAATTAGTCCTTACGTGACACTGCTTTTTTGGGTCTCATTGAGGCGACTACTTGGCATCATTAACCAGTTACCCAGGACATATTCAAACCGAATTATTTAAAGTGTTTTATATCCATTAGACAGAATTTTTCCCAGCTGTCACATAGGATATTTCTTCACATCTTAAAAAAAAATCTTAATCTCAAAGTATGATTGAGAAGAGAGTCATAATGACTATCTCACCAATGTGTCGTATTGATAATTCTGACTAACACTAATGGCATGTTCTCTCTCTTCTCTTTTTGTCATTGCAGCAGTGAAGGAGGGAGACAGCAGAGTGCGTCACAACAGTGTTTCTATAAAAGGAGCTGTGGAAAAAACAAGGGTAGGGCAATGGAGGGTGTGGGCTACCAAGGGTGTAGAGATAATGTTTTTTCATATTTCGAATCCAGAGAGAAACCACAACTGATGAGTCATTGCTTCCACATGTTATATTGACAAAAAACTGGCAAAGTGCAATAGCTGTGGTAACACCAGTGAGCAGTGGTGAAAGTTTTCCATGTGTCACTGCTTTTTAGTAGGCACGACTGAACTTAAACCAAAGTTGGCCAGAAAAAACATGTTTATTAGGGACTGTGCTTTATTAATCAGAGTAGGGGGATAGCTGGGCTATGAGTTTGATGATATCATGACCCTCCCTGGAGCTACAAATCTTTTCCTTGAGCCTCCCTGAGTGACTGAGGGGACATGCATGATCCTACCTCCACCACAATTCATCATTTCTTGCTGATAAATGGCGATTTTGGAGATTTTAAAGAAAACATGCCTTTCAAACCCATTTGCAGGTTGTAAGGGTTCTGGGGGCTTTAAAATAATACAAAATACAAATACAAATAATAATACAAAATACAACAATACAGATTTAAAGCTGAAAGTCCCTTCCCTATGCCATATAAAAAAAACCCCCACAACTCCCTTCTCAGTGCTTAAAAAATTATTTGAAGCACCTCCCCTGTTTTGCACCACCTACTCCCCTCTCATAAATAATAGACAGCCCCATACTGTAGTCAAGTCTCGAATGTAAACTTGACAAAATGAAATGACAAAATTAACTCCTTAATTTTTGACACTAACTCTAAAACAACATTCGCTCTTTCATTTGTTAACCAGCAGAGGGAGTGAAACACCACAGCAGTGAAGACACCGTCAGCTGCCTATTGGGCTCAAATCAAAGCCAAGACGTTCACATTCTCCACTGCTATTTGATGTTTGGCATTTAAATTTCAGTCTTTGCCTAAATGATCTGACTCTGTGAATACCTGAATGCTTCACATGAAAGTGATATGAGAAATTAAGTATGGATTTTTGGCAAATTGCTCCTGTCGAGCACGTTCTTCCAGTAGATTGCAGTTAGGTCTTGCATGTATAATATACGGTGTACAGAGCTGTAACTTGTAAATGTGTTATGGAGCTGGTTTAATTATATAGAAGCTTACCTATAGATTAAAGCAAGGCACGACACATTTATTTGTATAGCACCGTTCAACAACACTAAGTGCTTTCTGTAAGGCGTAAAATGCATTAGATATGCAAAAAACACAAGGCAATATAAAAGGACACATCTAAATAAGATTTAAAAGAGTAAAATCAAATAAAACATACAAATAAGCTCCAACTGACATTGCAAATATAATGCAGTTCAAGATATAAGTAAAAGGTCCCAAGTTAATTTAATTAAGCAAAGCAAAAAGCTTAATTTTTTATCTTTCTACCTTTATCCCCTTTCAGTATTTGGGGTTTTCAAAATGGTTGGCATTAAGAACCTTTATTTTAGCTCTTAAGGATGATTATCTTCAAGTTTATTATGAAAGGTCAACAAAAAAGTTTAAATAAAAATAAATGGGAGTTTCTGAGATTATAAAAAAAAAACCTGGGACACAAAATATTATTTTCTTATATTAGTGATACATACTCAACATTTTTATGTGTAAAAAAAAAAAAAAGCTTGATTTAAAAGAACTTGTAGAGTTGTAGCATATTTCAAGTTTGTGTGTCCAAAAACTGCATACTGTTTTCTCTGTGTTCATGTCTGACTCTGCAGACAGTGAGCAGACTTGTCCCAGACGACCTGAGAGGTGTAGACTGTTCATATTGCTATGCAGCAGCTCAGAAATGTATTTTGGCTCTAAACGATTAAAATGCGTCATAAAACAACAGCAGAAGTAAATTCTTTGATCCACAGGAAGTCAGTCATTAAAACATCATCTCCTCTCTTGCCTGCTACGTCTGTTACAGTTTAATGTCCTTCATGACTTGTTGGAATGAGAAGTGGCGTTATGGGCTGTCGATATTTATCACGCAGACACTGATTATAGCTCCTAGATGTTTTGGTTTAAGAGGCGGAAGGGAAGGAGGGGGTTAAATGGAGGCTGTGAACAGGTGCTTCTTCCTCAGGGTGTTAACAGGTGTATGTGGAGGTATGCAGGTGAATGTGTTTTTCCACTTCATCACCTCCTATGAAGTACACATCATGCTATTTAAGGTGAATACAACTTTCAATTACATTCATTATCAAAGTGTCGAGAACATAATGACAGCAAACAAAGACATGATTAATAAGCACTTTATGTAAGGCAGTAAATTAGATTTACAGTTCGATTTTTAGATAAAACAATTTGAATCTTGTCTGATTGTTTTGTTCATTTAAGTTATATTGCATTTTGTTGATTAAGTTTGAATAGTTTTGTTGTAATGAGAGAGTTCAGTTTAATTGGCTATTACACACATTGATGGGATAGATGAATCTATAAAGGTCTTCACAGCAATCAGACTACACAATACAGAACTAAATGAACCAAAAGATAGACAGCTGTTTTTTTTGGGGTAATCCTGTCATATATTGTTGTTTGTATGGCATTTAAAATGTATGCCTGGTTGTATGTTAGTATGTATGAGTCTGAATGTATGAGTGCACATCTGTATATATTTATGTGTAGTTTTTTATATTTGTTATTATCAGTAAATCATGAATAGATATATCTCTACTCTTCTTAATGTAAATTCTGCATCTATTCAGTCGTTAACAGTGAGCATAAATGTAAATAAACTTATATTCAAATTTTTAAAAAAACATCTAAAAAACACAGAAGAAAAATTAACTGCAACTGAATAGCAATGAAAGTCAGAGAAAATCTTAATAATAATCTAAATGCAACAGGTTAAAAACATTGTGGAAAACAGTTAAAGAAGAAAAAATTCCCCATGATTTGATGCAACCTGTTCCCACATTGAAGCTGCAGTCAGGCTGATTGTGCAGAAACAACACATAAAGCATCTTCAGCACATGCTAATGCCGGTTATTTTTAATGTCACTTCAGAGCTAGTTTTATCGTTTATTATTTATAGAAAGTGATTTAATGAAAGGCAGTGATTCATTGCTTGATTACAATTTGAAACACCAAAAGCTCATTGGAAAGCCTCGTTTATGTTTTTTTCTAATACCATTATAGAAACACCAAGAAAACACAATTAATGTGCTTTTATGTCATTAAATATGCAAATGCTTCAAAAAGCATCTAGTCAGAGTAATTATCATCCCCCCACACTGTTGGTCTAATACACATTCATGACTATTTGTCATGCCTAATGATGCTAACAGTTGAATGTTTGGAGGTTTTTAATCACAAGTTGCAAGAATTTTGTTGCTCTCTTGAGTCCCTGCTGGGTCTGAAGTCTTCCATATTTTAGGTGTGTCCCCTCCTCAGGGCCTGCGGTCATCCTGCATAGTGGACAGACCTGTTCACTGCCACGCGTGTGTGTGTGTGTCCCTCAAGGCAGCTTTAAAGGCCCTGGATCAATAGGCTAATGTTTGGATGGATGTGTGTTGTGTGGATAAATCACTGAAGAAGCACATATGACAAAAAGAGCTTTCCCGGTGTGCAAGAACTCATGAGTGTCCGCACGTCACGTGCAGCTGATTCTTTGTGTCCCTGCCTCCCAGACAGTCTGAGTCTGCCACCGTCTTCATATGTCCTGTTTTGTCTGACCAACAGTCCAAAATCGTTTTCCCATTGTATATGTCAACGAAAAGCAGTAAATCTTCGAGGTGAGACCAGGTCCCTGTTGCTCCTCAACAAATGTAATGCCATTTTAACAACAGAGTAATAATATATGATTTTTAAAAAAAAATATCATTGATACTTTCTATTACATTGCATTTATTTGATAAAACAAGTTGGTTAGAAATTGTTGCTTCTCAGCCTGAAATTTTCGACCTGCACATTTTGCATTTCTTCTTATTCCAGTTTTGTTGTTGTTGTTGTTAAACACAAATGAAATCATCTTTGGTAAAAAGAAAAAACAAAGATATTGATGCTATGTAACGTTACTCTTCGTGGTTCTCTCCTGCAACTTAATTGGATGATGCTGGATTGATTCAACAAGTGGAGTCTGAAAAGATGAAAAGCTTTTATGTTAGTTGATTCAGGAAATTAACTGATTCACTGCAAACTTTTTAAAGAAACATACTTTTTAATCTTTGGGTATTCAAGTATTATACTATTATTATAAGTCAAAAGACTCAAGTCCAGGTGAAATAACAAGTCATTGGTGTAAAAGTCCAAGTCAAGTTGCAAGCCTTTTTTTATTTTGTCAAATAAAGTCTTAAGTCATTAAATTTGTGACTTGAGACCAAATCAGGTGACACCTCTGGCTAATCCTCGTATTTAAAAGGCTGAAAGAAGTACATTTTTTGCATTTTTGCTGGAAAAATCACTGAAATGATTGATTTCAGAATTGCCTGTTGTGTTTGTGTCAGATGAGCAAGTAATAAATCAACTAATTGGTATAACCCTGCTAATGCTTGTTTTTATGTTTAATTAATCTGCCTGTTATCTAAGTCTTCTAAATATCAGCAAATGCCCGTCACAGTTTCCAGTTACTGTCACTGCCAATAAAAAAAAAAACAGACGGTATTCACATTTGAGAAGCAACTTGTGATTTTTTGCTACATTTTTGCTTAAAAAATATTGTAAAATGATCATAATTGTAGGTGCTAAAATTTTTGCTGAACAACTAATAACAATTTAACAGTCAAATTGTTTCAGCTCTAAGCATCCAAATACAACCCAGCTTCCCTCTGTGTGTGGTGCAAGGTAGAGGTCATAGAGAAAACAGGCTTTTTGCTTCAGGTTACAAAGAAGTTTCCATTGACATCTGTTGAATTTCTTGGACTTTTACACCTCTGGCGCCAAGTTGAAGTGCTTGCGTGTCCTCTAATTAACAAAAGACGTGGAGCTTTTTCCGCAAATACATCATTTACATTTCTCACCTTCAACTCCTTTTGTTGACCCACAAAAAGACCTGTCATTCTCAACACTCCACTGTAAATTATTCTGTCACCTTTTTCTGTTTATCAAAATATTCTTTGGTTTCTGTCTCCTCTGCCAATCACTTGTGATGCGTGGGCGCCGTCCACCATCTTCAGAGGAATGCACAAACGTTAGCGAGGAGCATATCAGTGTGTGTATTTAATAACTGCCAGGCCTGTTTTAAAAACCAAACAGACCAGGATCCCGTTTGTAATGACTTAAGAATGTGCGTACGTTAGATAGGAACAGGGAATGAAGGGGATGTATTCATTACCATATGGCACCTTGCAACAGGAAGTCATTTTTCCGTGAGGTGATACTCCAACTCGTAAAGGAATGTTAACACGTTATGAAGTGGTGGAAGAGCCGGCTTTTCCTAAATCCTCTGCGAGTCCAGGCTTGTCGGGAACATTTCTTGCGATGACTACTGAGTGACAATGACAACATTATAAATAAAGGCTGGATTGAATATTTGAATATAACTGAGCACAGCTTGTAACTGTGGACGTAATACTGATTGTGTTAACAAATCTACTTACTATTGTGATTTTTGGGCATCTCTCCAGACCGCTGGTTTCGATGACATTGTGTGCACTTTTCCCCAATCTGCCAAAAAGGATGAAGAAATGTGTGATAATAGACACACTTGCCATCTGTTTTCAGTCCCAATAATAACACAGACAAATGAGAATTAATATCCAACAATGAGAAGAGGCTCATTCACATTCTTTTTTGATTAGTATGTGGAGTCCAAACGATGGCAAACAAATTGAATTACTGCAAAGTTTCACCTGAGGATTCACATTGTGACAGTAATTCCTTAACGAGGAGCATCCTAAACACAATTTCTAATGTAGAGCCAGAGTGCACGTTAACTCATTTAAAAGAATTCTGTATTGTTACTGTCCTCATGCACAGTGGTGGCCGGAAAGCCACACATAAGTAAAAGTACACATTTTTTACCAGGTAGAAGTTAAAGATGCCAATGTCAGGGTGCAGCTTAGCCGTTTTAAATTTTTCTTGTTTTTATGGTTCACTTTTAGCATATATCAACGTACATAATAGTCCTTCCTTGTAGTAACTTCATTTTGTGCTCTTTCTGTGTTTTATGTTTGTTTTGGAGTTTTATATTTTCATTTTTGTGTAAATTTTGATATTAAATGCACTTAATTATTGAAAGCAGAAGAACAAGAAAATGCTAATAATAATAGTAAATAAAAAACTGAAACAAATTTTTAAAAAATCAAGCAGTCAGAATTTTTAGAATTATGAAGTGTACTTCTTTATATTTTGTAGTAAGTAACTAAGATGCTTAGGGAAAATGTATTAGTAGAAGTAAACATTTTTACTCAGGAAATGTAGTGGAATAAAAGCGAAGATTGACAGATATATAAAAAAAAAACTTTAAAAAAGTTAAGTACAGATACTCCCCTAAAATAATTAAGTATTGTAATGAAGTATTATTACTTTGTTACATTACACCACTGCTCATTTATACCAACACTCAGCCTATTTCATGAGAACTATCAATTCCCAGCTTCGTTGACATATCCCTTTTAGCTAACTAAACTCTGTCGAATGTGCAGACAGATTCATGGAGGAAGCGTGCGCCAAAACATCGAGATAATAATCTAAACAACAACTCTGTGTCCATCTCGACCCCCCAGTGGCCCTGTGCGAGCCCAGCTCGGCCGTTTGTTGTTCTCAGTGTCATACCTGGCTATTATGTGTGAGCAGAGAATTACAGTGTGCTAATGTCTGTAATTAGGGATTTCTTTTGCATGAGCACTGAAGAAAGGTCACAAAGGCTGTAAAAAGACGTTTCTGCCTCGGCTCCGTTAAAGAGCGTGTCAGATGAAGCAGAATTGATTAATAATTAGGATACGAATATAGATCATATATGCTCCTTTAGAATGTGGTCATCAGGCATTATGCAGCCATTCAGATCATGATATGGCGGTCAGATGATATATAATATGAAGCCTGAGAGCAACATGAGGAAAGAAATATTTTATGAATAGTCAGTGCGGTCATTGATATACATATACGCACCTTGTTTCTTATATCAAGCAGAATTTGAGATTGTAATATTTGTATTTCAGATATTATTATGTGCCTTTGTTTTCTCTGATTCTCTACTTTTATCTTACTTTTACTTTATATACTAGAAACAATTTTGAATGCAAGACCTGTTTTTGTCACTTTTTTGCAGGTTTAAGGTTTTATGCGCTCAGTTTATATATTTCTGAAAAATGCTGGACACAGATGTGTTATAAATGCATCTTAATGGGCACTTCAATACACCTGACAGGTCTGGTGCATCAGGGTGCTGATTAAACGGTATCGTTACTACACAGATGTGCCTCAGGATGGTCACAATAAACGGACACTCTAAAATTTGCAGTTTGATCACACAACACACAGATGTCACAAGTTTTGAGGGAGCATGTCATTGGCATGCTGACTGCAGGAATGTCCATGGGAGTTGTTACCTATAAACTGAATGTTCGCTTTGCTACCATATTACATCTCCGGTGTCTTTTCTGTTAATTTGGCAGACAACCTCACAACCGTAGACCACATGTAACCGCAACAGATCAGGACCTCCACATCCGGAGCAGCCACATGGACAACTGGTGCAGAAATTGGATTTGCACAACCGAAGAATGTCGCACAAACCATCAGAAAATGTCCCAGGTAAGCTCAGCCGCATGTTGTTGTCCTCACAAGGGTCCTGACCTGAAAATAGCTCATCATCAAAATCGACTTGTTGTGGTTGTGTGGCCATTTGGATGTACACTGTGAAGCAGCATTTTGTTATCATGCAGCACAAACCTGGAATAACCTCCCAGATGAGCCCAGACTCTGATCACTTTTTTTTTCCCAAATATTTTTATTGAAGACATATAAGATACTTTCAGTCACAGAATTACAATTCACCTTCTTTTCTTTTTTTTAAATATATACATATATGCATACATACACAAATTTAGACATATGTACACATACACATATACAAATGAAAACAACAAATGAAAAAACATTCTATAAACAGTGTAGAGAAAAAAAAAGAAAAATTTACGGAAAATTAAAAATGTAGCGAAATAAACTGAACAAACAAACTGCACCTTCCCATGCCCCAAACTCACCCCACCCCACCTCAGCTCATCATGACCAGTACCTACTAATGGTTACTTGTGTATAATAAAGTACAGCAACAACAGGCACACATTCAATCGGGCAGTACCTCTAAATTTGTGAAATACGAAATAAAGGGTTGCCATTTGTGGAAAAACTTGTCAGCACAACCTCTCAGCGTGTATTTAATTTTCTCAAGTTATAGAAAAAACATGGTGTCTTTAAGCCACTGGGAGATAGAAGGGCATTTAGCAGACTTCCAACACAATAATATCTGATCACTTTTTAAGGCAAAGCTAAAACCATTCCTTTTTCAAACAGCCTACTCCACCTGCTGACTACCAACTTATTTTTAAACTTGATTTTAAATCATTCTAAATGATCATTTTTTATCTTTGCACCTCTTTCACTTTTTGGTTATTTAGTAATTGATTTCACCTTGTATAAAATATATTTTATATTTTATTACTCTGTAAAGCACTTTGAATCGCCCTGTGTATGAAATGTGCTTTACAAATAAATCTGCCTTGCCTGGCCTTTACTGCCAAATTCAGGGAAGCGACATTGGAGACGTCTTATGATAGTAAAATGAACATTCGGTTCAGAGGCAACAGCTCTGTTGGACATTCCTGCAGTCAGCATGCCAATGACACACTCCCTCAAAACTTAAAACATCTGTGGCACTGTGTTTTGTGATCAAACTGCACATTTCAGAGTGCCCTTTTATCGTGACCATCCCAAGGCACACCTGTGTAGTAACGATGCTGTGTAATCATCACCTTGATATGTCACACCTATCAGGTGGATGGATTTTCTTGGAAAATAAGAAGTGCTCACAAACAAAGATTTTAACAGATTTGGGACAAAACTTTGAGAGAAATTCTTAAATCTATAACTTAAACCTGTGCAAAATGGGAGCAAAAACAACAATGTATAGATTCGTACAAAAAGTAATTCCTGTTAATCATCACCTATTATCCACTAGCAGTTTGTGGCTTTGTATTTATCTGCAGAGACTCTGACCTCTTTCTGCTTTCTAAATTTTGCTGTGTTTGTTGTGTTCCTGGGTAAAGTGCACTGGTAATGGTGGAATATAGTAACTAAATACATTTACTTAAATACTGAACTTGGGTAAGAATTGGAAGTATTTGTGCATTACATAAGTCAAATCTTTACATGCCACTTCATACTTCTATTTATTTCCAAATTATTTTACGTTGCGATTTTTGCATAAAAAAACATAAGAGAAGTATATAAATTACGTTTTGTCAATTAAACTAGCCAACAGTTTATAAGTACAGCTACAATAATTAATCAATTAATCACTCAGCTGATTGACATAAAATTAATAGATTGTTATTTTTGTTAAACATTTAAGCCATTTGCCTGACTGTAGGCAGCACACATCCAAGTGGAAGCTACAAAAATCGCAGATACTGTGCCGAAAAAACACAAAGATAGCGTGCTGAAATCCCAAGTGGACAGAGCTGGAGTTGACTTTCACTTTTGCTGGCAATACCGTTTCCAGACACTTGCCAACAAAATCCTTCATAGTATAACTATAATAGTCACATCATAAATTAAATTGTCTTGTGATAAATCTTGAATCATACATTACAAAATTATTAGTTGTATAATTATTTTCTAAAACTTTCAGTTCTTATTTAAGTACTTCTGACAAAGTAAGAACTGACAACATATTTGTATCATGACACATTGTCATGACTCAGTAGTGGTTGCATGACCTGAAACAATCTCTTAACAGACTCGTATTAGAGTCTTAATGTTTTAGTATGACAACACAATTCTACTTCTGATGGCACATGCTGTGACACATGATTGAGTAACATTAAAACTGATATTTTACCCCTCTGTGTTTTTATTCAACATAAAATCTTATGCAACACATAATGACCACAAAGCACTATTATTATGCATTTCTTTTTTGAAGATATTATTGTACAGTATAGTAAAACAGAGCGACCCAAACCCTGGATTCAAGCTGTGACACTGTGACATACATGTAGACAGACAGTGTTGTGAGAACCCACATTCAACACTGCTCATGGTTTGTGGCCTTTTCCTTTTTCTCACCCGCAGTTATGAGAAGGGTAAGATAACACTTTGTCTCAACTGTTGACCCCGGGCCCAGCGTACTGTATGCGTTACACATCTCAGAGTGTGGGTGTGTGTGTGTGTGTGAGATTTTTTTTTTCCTCTTTAGTTCTCAACTACACAATTTTTGCAGTAACATGAGACATGACTTTAATTCTGTGGTAGTCAAAGGGTAAACATGGTTTAGTTAACTGATTTAGTTCAGTGTGCAATTATAGGTTTTGTTTTAGGATGTTTTTCATGAGTATTTTGCATTTTTAGACCAGCAGAGGGCCAACATTAAAATTCTACTTGTACATTGATGCATCAGTCACAATAATCAGATAATATAACACTCTGAATGGGGTCATTCTGCATGCTTTCACTTTAATCTTTCCTTTTCTGTATGATAATTTGAATACTGGATCTTCGCCTAACATTCATAGAAAGATTATTGAACAGGTCTGCTGGGGCCCCCCCTGGTCTTCACCTGCAAAAGTCACACAAATAAAAACGCACTGACCAGGATGAGAGCCAAACTGACACACACACACATTGAAAAAAAATCCAAAACAACACAAAAAGATGCAAAGAAACTGCAAAGTGACTCAAAATAACCACAAAGGGGGCTAAACAACCACGAGCAGACATAAAATAACGACAAAGAGACACCAGACAATGAAAAAAAAGACACAATATTAACAGAGTCTCAGAACAACCAAAAAAAGACTGTCTGTGTGTCTTGTCCCTGTGTAGGGAAGGTGGTGGGGCCTTTTGCATTTCTGTGTAATTCCAAACTGCTACATTTATTTGAGTAAATAATCTGAATACCTCCTGCACTGAATGTGTTGCATCCACCAGGACGGCTCAGTATGTACAGGTGGTGTTTGTCTTCTTCTGGTGCGTTAGTCAGCTGGAAAATGTAGAGCAGCAAGAGAGGACTCAAACACAGAGAACAAAATAGAGATTCAGACTAGAGTTTGTTTTTGGTACATTACAGGCAGTGAAAAATACAGCAAAAATGCAAACGTTTCAGTCCACCTTGGACTTTTCTCTGTGAAAAACGAGGATTGCATGATTAGACAGCCTACATGTGGGTTACTCTGCAGGTGCACCAAGTCAATCATCCAGGACTTGATTGAACACACATGAGGCCAATTGCCAGCAGGTCAAATCCTTCACACACACCAGTGTGTGATTGCTCATAATGATTGACCTTACAGATTCTGCCTGCATGCTACTGACTGCCTGGCATGACACACAGGCAATTTGCTCAACTTTATCATCTGCGCCTCTTGCCAAGCTTAAGTAAACTGCCTTTTTTTGGGAGCAAGGGTTTGATTGTTTGTGTGTCAAAGAGTCTGTCTGAAACCTGAGGAGAGAGAAGAGAGCAAAGCGAACAAAAGCCTGTGTTTAATTTTCTTTTTTTTTTTTCTGTCTGTTGTCTTTGGTTGTTCCTTCATATTTTCAGCGCCCTGCAATCACAGCATCTTGTTAGCTTTGGATTCAGGTTAAACTTGTTGCAGGAGACGACAACCCCCCCCCTCCTCTTTTGTGCCCTCCTCATCTCCCCCTCACATCTTTTCCAGTCTTCCATTCACACTTCTGCCTTGATTTGCGTTTTCTTTTTATGTGGGTGACAAGCCGCATTTGTCTTGAAGGCATGACTGTCTCTCCCGGCCTCCTCCATTCATTCTGTCCTTCCCTCTCTCCCTTCCTAACCTCCTCTCCTCCCCCCTTTCGCACTAGCAGGTGAATTCTCTTTCAGGAGATAAAGTCATACAATAGCAGGTGCATGTCTGCCGGATATGACTCAAAAAGACAGTTTAGATGGACTGATATAACCCAACTGTTGACTAATTAAAACATTATTTTATTAGCCCTGCAGAGAAAACTGTTTCCTTTTTCAGTATGAATAATAATTTAGTGTGCACACAGCCACCTCTCTGTATCTTAACTTAGTTTGATCAGTTTTCATTAAATACTGTGCTTTAAACCCTATTCTGCTTTTTGATGGGACTGAATGTATACAGGAAATGTTGTTTGTGTGGCGATTTCATATTCAAATATTCAGTCACAAGGTGTTGTCTGCTGTCAGTAGCTGCTGCAAGTAACCTTAGTTTACTTGTGGCCTAACACCTGTCTGACTGATCCCAATTTTGGGGAGATTTTGTCACCATTTTCCCTCATTCTGTTGTTAGCTAAGTTTCTGCTGTAGTTGACACATTATTCATAATAATGGTCATTTCCTTCTTTGAGATCTTTACACTTTCCAAGAAGTAATTTATCTGGTTTGCAGCAATTACTACTCTGCAATTTGAGTTTTGACAACGTACAAATGCGTCATCAATATAACTTGTGGCTTTGTATCAGCTTAAATATCACAACTGTGGAAAGTCTGTTAGAATATACAATTACATCATTATCTGTTTTAAAGATAATTTTTACTTTTCTAAGGCCCAAACACCCAAGAAGACACAGTGATTCGGGTCAGTTCAGGCACTGACACAATATTGTCTTAAGTTCACCTACAGTAGTACTGAGGGGTAGAAAAATACAGCAGACTTATTTATAGTATGGTTACAAACTGTTAAAATTTTGCTCATTTAAAAGTTATGCTGCTGTTTGTCACTGATTACTAAAACTGCTTCTTATGCAGTTGTTTTGCACAACCAGCAATATATGTGAGAGTTTTAATGTAAGAAACTTGAGCTTGTTGCATTAAACATTGAGTCAGAAATAACCACACTACATTTTAGTAAATAACTCAACAGTAATACAGAAAAATGACACTGGGTCCAAACAACTGTTGATGTAGATCTCTGGGGGGACACAGAGTACACATCCCCCTCCATATTTAGAACATGTGCATTTGTCTCTGCCAATAAAAACATTAAAATAGCAAAGGAGTTTTGACATTTACACTAAAAAGTGATGCAAAAAAAGCCACAATCTGGTGCAGAAAAATTCACCAAATGCAGGAAATTAAATGTTTTATGCTAACTTTTTCTTTTGAGGACCCCCCAAAGTCCCCCTTTAATATGAGTCCCCCTTAGTGTTAAAACCAAACCTGTCCCCTTGCAAACAACCCATTCGTACTTGATAACCAAGCTATTGCTATATATTGACTCCAGCTGGCTGGATTTTTTTGGTATGAGCATTTTACAACACAAATTTCCAAAATCTTAAATGCACAAAATTTAAGAAACGAGATATTATGCCCTCGTAGTTAGAACTTCATATGAAAATAAAAATTAATAAAAATAAATAAATAAAATGAAATAAAACAATCAATTTTAGACACAAAAGATGTGAACTTTTGACTTGAGAAAGAAATCCCTCTCATAAACCCTGTGGGATTTAATAACAGAGAAGCAGGATTTAATAACATACAAGCAGTTAGCTTATTACAGTGATTAATTTATC
This sequence comes from Plectropomus leopardus, assembly GCF_026936395.1. Lineage (NCBI taxonomy): Eukaryota > Metazoa > Chordata > Actinopteri > Perciformes > Serranidae > Plectropomus > Plectropomus leopardus. Next base: position 15,192,587 of record NC_142189.1, on the reverse strand, counting down.
TCTATGGCAACAGACTTTTGGATCATGCCTAAAGGTCACAGGGATTGTGCGCCAGTGCGTCAATCTTCCTTGTTCCCTGTTCTGCAATGGGGCGCACCCTGCGGCCGCCCTTGAGCAGGGCACGCTGTGATTGTTCCAGAGGACTGAGGAGAAAAGGAGTGCGTGGTTCCTCTAAAACTCCAACGAGCTGAGACATGTAGAGTGAAACTGGGCGCGGGACTAAGAAAGGACAAGGGAGGGAGAGATAGAGATATAGATTATGGGGAAGTATCACAGGTGAACATGGAAATTTTTTTCTTCCCTCTAATCAGAGGAAGACTTCAGTGGGTGAAAGTCAATGTAAACTTTATTTAGTGAGTTTATTTTACTACTTTTTACCCGCCTTTTAGATAAATATGTAGAGGAACATATTGAAAAAATTGATTAAAAGTTGATATTTACACCCATATATATTTAGTTTGGGTTTTCAAATGCAGCATTAATACACTGAATATATAAAAGTGACATAAAAAGACGAATATTCAGGAGTAACCCTTTGAAACCTGGATCGAAATCAGTTTTCTTGTGCTGCCTTCACTCACCTTACACAAACTATTATACCCTTTGAAACCTAAGCAAATTTTTTATTTCTGTTTTTGTTTTAAAAGTAGTAAACAATGACAAATGTGTTTTTTAAAAAATGGGGAGGATTATAAGAAAAGTCTAATGAAAAATAGAAGAGATAAAATATATAATATAATATATAAACTATATTTATAATTGTAATAATTTTAGAATTAAAATTGGGTTTCAGTAAAACATATAAATAAACATATAACATACTTTTTAGGTCATTCTCTTGCTTGACTTCTCTAATTTAAGTCCTTCTGTTTTGTTTTGTTTTTTTTAAGATTTTTTGGGGGGCTTTTATTGCCTTTAATTGACAGGACAGTGTGAGCGTGAAAGGGGGAGAAAAAGAGAGGGAGACATGCAGCAAAGGGCCAAGGCTGGATTTAAACCTGTGGCCGCTACGGCAAGGACACAGCCTCTGCACATGGGGCGCCGCTCTATCCACTCAGAAGAAAAGGGACAGGTTGACACATGCACTGTACCACACTGAAAAGAGTTAAGTCCACTGAGAATAGTCTGTGTGCTAACATCCACACCAAGTGCTCAAGCTGTAAAGACTGACAGTTACAGGTCGAAGTGGACGGCCACGTCCACGCCTTTACTTGAAAAGTTTGCTTTCATACCTTTTTTTTATTTTATTTATTTATTGTGTTTATTTTCAGGTAATCTTCTTTTTTCAACTTTCTACTTTTTGGGCCATGTCTTGATAAGTAGTTTGTTGCCTTCTCCTTGTGTTTTTAAAACAAATCAAACCTCTGTGCCCAGGAACGGTGCCAGAAGAGAGACAATGAGCAAGTGCAAAACAGCATAATGTAAAAAAGGGACTGTGTGTACAAGGAGGGCATGACTGCAAAAAATGAGTTTCTGTCTGAGGGTTTGAACCCAGAGTGAGGTGGTCTGAACATGTTCCCTGCTTTATTTGGGATAATGAAGCAACAGGCCCTGGAAAGCTCTCCTCCTCCACTATCCCACGGGAATATCACCACTCATCCATAGAGAAAGAGGGACAGAGAGGGATGATGGGTGGATGAGGAAAGGAGGAGGAGAAGGGGTGATGGGAGGGTGGAAAAGAGCGAGATGTTTATCGTTCAGGAAAGGAAAGTATGTGTGCAGAAGTTTTTCCTGCTTCGTTTGAGAGCGATAATTGTTCGAACCTGCACACATGCCTGATTGAGTGTCAACATATTCTCGCTGCTGCCCTCATCTTCTACAGTTTCCACTTGACCTTGACCCACAGTGATCATCCATGCCTGTATACACACACTGACAGTACATGCTGACATGTAACAGATTGTACACACACCAAAATGTCATGCACCCACAATTGACAAACAATTGAAACTCTACGGCACATTTTGTCTTGCACTTGCATCGGCGTCCTCTTCTGTGGAAGATAAAGAGCAGATTGTTGCAACGCCAGACGTCAATAACGTGTCTCTTTGTGGAGAATTTGAGCTGTACTGTATCTGCTGTGAACCCACACCATCTGGGTGTAGTATTACTGCCTGCAGGAAATATTCGCCAAAATATCTGTCTCCGCTTTTCTCCAGGGTGTGGATGGCCTGAGGCCATGGGGAAGGATTGAGCTCACCTGGCAGTTATTTGTTTTGCATTAAAATGACTATTGCTGTGATTTTTGATGCTTGGCTGATTCCCGTTGGCCAAATTCCCCTTTCTCTCATAACATCACTTGAGCAAGTAGGCATACCGCTCAACAGTACTTGAGCATGGAAGATGTTTTTTTTTTTTTTTTATAGATTTTTGAATTTTAGCGATATGGTTGTGTTTTATGGAGTGCTTTTCTTTACAAACAAACATCATATCCTCATTCAAAAGGTCATATGCATTAGCACCGCACAATTATGTCCTTAACTTAAAGTTACGTAATCGATGTAAAGCAAATGCGGTTAGGTTTAGGAAAGGAAACATGGAGAGGATGTATCCTAAAAAGACTCACTTAAGTTCACATGGTTCTGACCACCAGTCTCCTGGGGTTAGGGTTAACCTCCCTGACCCTGACCTAAGTCCTGCGTCCTGTGACCCATCCATCACCCAACCTACCTCCCATTGGGTCTTCTTGTGACCGCTTCCTAATTCACTCCTGTCAACACATTGGTCACATTATTGCATCCTTCCAAAACACGTGGGTTTTGCGTGAATCACTATCTCATCATTATGTTTGGTATTGCATTTCTTTTGTATCAAAGCATAAGAACAGCCTGAAACAAATGTTTTAGGGCATTAGGGAATGGGCAGCTAAGCATTTAGGAATAATTTGATAAGCTGGGAAGTATGCTTACTACTACTCACTTCGCCAAAAGAAAGATTAGAAAATTGATTCCACTGTCATGTCTGTGCAGTAAATATAAAGCTATAGCCAACAGCTCGATAGCTTAGCTTAGCATAGAGACTGGAATCAGGAAGAAATAGCAAGCGTGGCTCTTGCAAAAGGTGACAAAATCCAGCATTAACGATACCAGCAACTCCAATGCTCATTAATTAACTTGTTACATCTTGTTTGTTTATTTATACAAAACCTGAAAAGAAAAAAACTACAGGTTGTTGTTCATGTGCTGGACTTTTTCTGAGGACTGCCAATTGTTCAGAAGGCCCAAAATTCCAAAGCCCCGTTAGTCCAACAAATTTACCATTGGACTGGTGAACACCACTTGAAAACTGAAACTAACTGCAGGGAGGATTTTGCAGCAATGGGCTTTGGTTTTGGGGATAAGGAGCTGTTGGAGAAATGCACTTTAGGTCCATTGGGACATTTTTTAGACATTTGGGGCTCCAGAAGTTCGGGCCGTCAGAACAATGCCACGGTGTCCTATTCCAGGGTGCACCTTCACCTCTTTTTTTTGCCTCTTTTCCAGTCAGTCATTACTGAGGCTTCTTTGGGAATTATAAAGGAAATTTTGACAGCATTTTGTGTGCAGGAGCACATCTTGCAGCATGGAGACCCATCAAAAGAACAAAATCTCAAGAGATGATGAGATGGATGGCATGTCACAATGTGTAGCTGAACAAGTTCTGTTTGTTTAACCCACATTTTCAAAAGGGGAAAGAGGAGGTTAACACTGTACATAACTGCTAGTGGTGCAGGTGGTGCAGTGCAGAGTTGCAAATTACTGTGTGCATCATATCTGGGGGATAATGTCAGCAATTTGAGTAAAATACAAACTTTGCTTTTGCCATGAAACTATGCCACATGAAATTTGAGAGAGCCCGGGCAATATTAATGCCATATCAATCGGGCTTGAATCTCTGCAAGAAAGCAATTAAACATATTGTCCAAAATCTCAAACTCCTCCTTTGATGAGCTAGAATTTGCTAAACCCTTGGTACAATCTTTTAATTATAAGACCAGCTTTCTGAGCTGTCTTAAGTTTTGTACACATGCACCTTCGAGACAGTAAGGTTATAAATGTCCTCTGTAAAGGATGCTATTACCTGAGAATGTTCTGAGAATGTCCCTTCAACTCAGGTCAGAGTGCAATTATGCACATTTCTTTGTAGTTATTTACTGCAGATAAGAGTGTGTGTACTCCAGGAGCTACGAAGTGAAGTTGTATCTACCCTGAGCCTGAGGGGTCCAGAATGAAACCTGATATGGAGATGAGCCCAATACCTGCTCTCTGTCTGGGTGGGACTGCAATCAGTGGCCTAAACACCATAAAATATGTGTGTGTGTGTGTGTGTGTGTGTGTGTGTGTGTGTGTGTGTGTGTGTGTGTGTGTGTGTGTGTGTGTGTGTGTGTGGCAATCTAATTGCCTCTTGTTCTCAATGCATTGAAATCCACTTTTTTTAAAAAAAACCAAAAATCTTGATATTTTAACTTCACCACATCCAAAAGCTAATTTTCTCTCTGTTTCACACAATGTGTGTGTTTGTTACATTCTTCCTCTAAGTGTTGTGGTGTTGTATCTCACTTGCCACCCTGCTGCAGTCCTCCACTGAAATGTAAACACACTCACACAGCTCTAAGATTTCAATTTACCTATTCAAATATCAAATATCAGATACTGCCAGTTTCAATCACTGAATCAATATTGTATCAGAGATGATGTGTCTTTAAATCTCGGCACTCCTTGAGATTCTTGGCGGATGTTTGGCTCTGGCTGGAATTACTTTATACTTCTTAATCTGTCTGTTAGTTGATCCAGTACAATGCAGAGAATGCGGCTTTTGTGACAGACAAGATATCATCTGACTGTATCTACCACTTTTGTTCATGTATGTCTGTTGCTGTGAATGTGTGTATGCTCTGACTATATGAAAGAGAGAGAGAAAGTTTGCATTCATGCTTAATTGTAGGTTTATGAGTGAGTGTGTGTGCCTACAGCATGCATTTGTCATTCCACAGTGTTTGTTATCTTACCAGCCCTCTCGGTTGTATTCATACCAATCCTCCAAAAACAAAAGCACAGTCTGAGACAGAAATGAAAAGGAATGACAGACTACAAATTCCAACAGACTTTCATCTATCCTAAAAAAACGGTTCTTTCCTGTGTGTTTGGATTGGGCTTGCATACCCAATTTACTGTTGAAAAAACACCATAAGTTTGAAAGGACAGCGGGTATTGATGCAGAAGTAATAGAGAATTAATGAAAGTACACCGCTTTTGAAATGTCATCTGACTTCTGAATTTTTTCATTTTCAAAGACGCAATCTTCAAAAGACGTTGGGAACTTTACTTTGAATCCACCTGAGCCACTCTGTTGAACGTCACGCCGTCCTTGGTTAGAATTCAAATTATTTCTCAGAGGCTAAAATGTTTGCAGTTGAACAGAGGTATTTTGGACAGAAGATCAAAAGCGCAGGCTTCATACATTTCTGAACAAAATGCCATAATGGATTTTTGCAAGCATAAATCTTCTTTTCTCAAAAAGTTATGCAAACTGGGAATGCATTTGCACATGTTACGTAAGGAGCCAAGCTGATTTTAGGCAAAACAACAACTTACATCAGAATTAGAGATAGGGTTATTCATATTAATATTCATATTTTGATTATTAGTATAAGTACCAGTGTGTAGGATTTGGAGAGGGGGGGGATCACCATGTTGCACCGACAGGTTTCTACAGTAGCCATTCACATTTTTGCATCATCCACCAATTGTGATGAGCTAAACAATACTGGAAAAACACAGATTTTTAACATGAAACTGCTTTACTGTATTTTTACCAGTTTTATTTACTGGATCTATTTTTTGGAGAGGAGAACACCTCTGTGGATAATTTAGCTGCCGCTAAAATAATAACTTTTGGCTAGAATTCCTCCTGATTGTCTGGATCTTTGGTTATCAGAGACAAAAAGGCGAGCACACGTTAGCAGGTGCTGGGCCAGCAGCCCATCTGCGAGCGTTGAGGAGAAACACTGATTTGCGATGTAAAACTGTTTTATTTAGTGTTTAACTGGTTTTAATCACTTGGTCTGTTTTTTTTAGGAGGAAGAGGCCTCTGTGGATTGTTCGGCTCCCAGTTAAAACCTCCTGAACAATGAACACTGAAGGAATTCTCACTAAGAGTTCATGCTCATCACATGTGAGTAGTTTCAGCTGGTTTCAATCAGCAATCCTCACTGCTATATGCCACTGCTACGACTTCAATTCAATGTCAGACACAGACAGTAATTTTTTTAATTCACTTTACGGTCATGTATTGCTTTTGTTTTTTAGTTTTTCATGCACGAGGCATGCATTTGTTATTTACTGCATTGTGCTCATTTAATGAATTTGCAGGAACTACAATCCTCATTTTGTTCCTGTAAACTCCCCCCATGGCTAGTTTGTCAACACAATTGCCCTTAAGCAATGGCTCAGAAAAATGCATACATATTGAGCAATCACCATATTCTCCTCTGCAACTTCCTATTGCCCCATGTGTGGAGTGTCCTAACCTCTAATAGCCATCATTCAAATGTCACAGTGCTGAAACTTTGAAGCTGTTGTAGAGCTCCAAAACCCTGCCGTTTGCTCCTGTCAGCTCCCTAGTTTCTCTCCTTTCCTATCTTTACCAACATCAATCTGCTGTTTTTCCATTTTCCTGCTGACACCTCACCCTTCAATTCTTCCTTCTTCCCCCCTTCTTACACCCAAGCCCCCATCCTCCCCCCACCTGATCCCTTACTTGGGGCAATGTGGAGTTTCTGGGAGTGGCTGCTGCTGGCTGCTGGCTGGAATATTAAAAAGGAGTGGGGCTGATGAGGTGGGGGCTTAGAGAGAGTGTGTCCAGACTCTTGGAGCCTCTCTAGTCCAGGCCAAACAAAGTGACAACAGGATTTTGCTAAAGAGCTCTCACCATTCACCACAGTATCACAGCTCCGAGGAGGTCAGAGCTCCTGGCAGAGGTCAGCGAATCATGCAAACACTCTATTGGTGAACTTGCTGCAAACAGAGCTCAGAGACAAACATTGAGACAAAAACAGTCAGCTGATATCTGTGTCAAGCACAAATGCACGCACACACTTAAGATGTTCCTCCAAGAGATGGCCTCAAAAGCATCATTTGGTTTACAGTTTGTCATGCTTAAAGCCCTATCCCATCTGCATGGACACTAAACCTTAATATCACTTGACTGAATTAAAATGATACCAAATTGCATCATAATAATGACAACAACATGTTTAGAGCTGCTGACAGCAATTACTTTACTTGAGTGAAAGTAGCAGTACAATAATATAAAAAAGTAATCTTCTTAAAGCAAAAGAGTACACTAAGCAAATATTCTAATGCAACGTTTTTGCTCCCATTTTATACAGGTTTAAGTTAAGATTTCAAACTTTTTTCATGCACTCAAAAGATGTTTTCCTCTCAAATTATGGTAAAAAATGTGTTAAAATCCATGTTAGTGAGCACTTGGGACTGCAGGAATGACCTTCAGAGCTGTTGTCCGTAAATTGAATACTCATTTTACTACTATAATCCACCTTCGATGCTATTTCTGTTAAATTTGGAAGTACATCCAACTGCAGACCTGTATCAGCTCAGCACATCCACATCCACATCATTTTAATTGTGAGCAGCCCAATGCAACAAAAGTACTGCGTTTATTTTTTTGTTCAGCGAGGAGAGGTGTCTAGGTCACATGGCCTATCGACAGGGGTTCCTCAGGGGTCGGTGCTTGGTCCCCTACTCTTCTCTCTGTACACCACCTCACTCGGTGCAGTGATCCGCTCCCATGGTTTCTCCTACCACTGCTATGCTGATGACACTCAGCTCTTTCTCTCCTTTCCACCTGATGACAGAACGGTCTCAGCTCAGATATCAGCGTGTCTGGCTGATATCTCCACATGGATGAAGGAACGCCACCTTCAGCTAAATCTGTCTAAGACCGAACTCATGGTCTTTCCAGCTTGTCCATCTGTTCAGCCTCGGATCAGTGTCCAACTTGACTCGAGCCTACTTGTGCCCACAAACTAAGCCAGAAACCTGGGTGACATGATCGATGACCAGCTGACCTTTAAGGTTCATGTGGCCTCAGTTTCTCGGTCTTGTCGTTATGCCCTCTACAACATCAGGAAGATCAGACCCTTCCTGACCCAACAGGCCACACAGCTTCTGGTTCAGGCTCTTGTGATCTCACGCATTGACTACTGCAACTCTCTTCTGGCAGGCCTCCCTGCATGCTCATTCAAACCTCTTCAGATGATCCAGAATGCAGCAGCACGTCTGGTCTTCAACCAGCCCAAAAGAGCACATCACCCCGCTGCTAATTTCTCTTCACTGGCTTCCAGTGGCAGCCAGAATCAAATTCAAAGCACTTCTCTTGGCTTACAAAACAATCACAAGAACTGCTCCAGCCTACCTGGAATCCCTGATCCAGGTCTACTCTCCTTCTCGCCCACTACGCTCTGCATGCGAAAGACGCCTGGTGCTTCCAGCCCAGCACGGCTCTAAATCTCTAGCCAGACTCTTCTCTTCTGTTGTTCCCAAATGGTGGAACAAACTTCCAAACTCTGTGCGTTCTGCTGAGTCCCTTTCTACTTTTAAGAGACAATTGAAAACTCAATTGTTCCGAGAACACCTAGGCACTTAACCTGACTCTTCTCCAGCACCTAATGATTATCTAGCACTGACAACGTTGTGTGATGTTGACTGTCATCGTAAGTAGTGATACTGAGATTGTTGAATCTCAGATGCCGAGATCGCTACTGGTTATTACTTTGGTACTTTGGGGGGGTTGTGGCTGTGCGGCACTTCTTCTGCCACTAGACGGCAATACCTGTGACCAATCACACCTGAAGCACTTTTTGCACTTACTAAGGGTTTTTTTCCTTAAGTCTAAATTCTTGCTTGTGTTGTACGTCGCTTTGGATAAAAGCGTCTGCTAAATGAAATTGTAGAATTGTAGAATATTATCAGAAAAATGTACTTGAAATAAACTTCTGTACTTTACGTGTCTAATGCTATTTCACAATAAAAGCCTCTCTGTGCTGCCAATGCTCACCTTGACATTAAGTATAAAAGAGACCCAAAAACAAGCAAACCTCTTTTATAGTAAAATTTTTCCATACAGCCTAATTGATATTTGTAATGTAAAAATACATATAAAATGCATTTATAAGTTTGATAGTTTAACCATTTTGGTAATGTTAGCATTACTACAAAAGAATAAAAAACATTAGATTGCGGAAGTACTTTTTGTTAGTTGGCCTGCTTAGGGATGAGGGTGGAAAATGAAAGTGTTTTAGGATTAAGTGGCGTGCTTGGCGAAGAGGAAGCACTGCAGTTATAGTGAACATGTCAGGGCTTTACGGTAACAGGTGCACCGCTCACTAATTTCCCAAAGTGAGGAGCAGATAGAGAGTAACATGCCCCGGGCTCCTTATATCTCAGCCAACCCTCAGCACACATTCCTCCATGACAAACATGCATTAGAGCACATGGAGAGGAAAGTGAAAGAGATGGAGAGATATGTGTGCTGTGTAGGAGTTGATGAGAAAGATCAACCGCAGAACAAAAGAGACAAGAAACGGCTTTAATTTTCATTACTATCTTCACCTGACATGACTTATTCACTGTGGTTTAAGAGTTTAAATTAGCATGATCTTTAGGGTTTAAGTCATGAGGATGAGATTTAGTGGTCAAACAGTGGTAAGGAGCAGGAAAAGTAGGTGAAAGGAAGAATCAATGGGGGACAGGAAAAGGAGAAAGAGATAGAGTGGGAGGACAGAGGTGATGAGAGGGCTCCTTCTCAGCAGCAGTCGTGCGTAGAGTGAGCGCTGATCTCTGTTTGTATGCGACCATGCATGGCTGCGAGCTCGCATGCACATGCACACAAACAGTCACACAACAGGCCAAAGCGCCGCGACACTCAAGTCTTAGTTTCTTTCTCCAAGGAGGCGAGTTTCAAGGCATGAAAGGAAGCCGTTTGAACATCCGGTGACATCCATCCATCTTCCCTTTCCACATCGTTTCCACCCTGTCGCACTGGGCCACAGATCTCTTTTACACAATTAGAAAGTTCTACATGTGCATTAGGAAAAAAGGAAAACTTACAGACACCCAACAAAAACTTGACTTCCTCTATTGCAAGCTCACTCACTCGTATTCCTGCAGAGATAAAGACAGTTAGATATCTGTGTTTGTTTAAAACATTAAAAATGTCATGGAATAATATTTTAGTAAACTATGTCCTCATATTATCAGCATGGGTTTGTGTTCTGCAAGCTCAGAGTGACTACAGTTTGTGACAGGTTCATAACTTCCTGATAAGTTCGTTGGAAGTTCCTGGAAAGAATTTTGTGATTCATAAATAAATAATAAAAACCGTACCGTCATTGAAAGAATTGCTCCCTCTAAAACCCAAGCAAATATAAATTTATTGCTCATTTATTGCTGGAGACTTTACTGTTGATATATGTTGAATTATAGTTGAGATTTTTTGTATGTTCAGCTCTGCTCTAGTTACACTAAATGTACTTGAAATGTATTAAATTGGAAGCTAACAGTGTCTCCTCTTTCCTTATAGCTGGCAAAAATATTATATAGTTCATATCAAGACATTTTTTAAATCCTTAGGGAATTATTTGGTGATGACATCTTTATTTCACATTTTTATATGTTTATAGGGTTTTTCCTTTGTTTGAAGTGAAGGGAGAGAAACTGAAGTGAGAATTAAAGGGTTTAACATTTTGATGTGTTAATGTGTCAGCACTAATGAGGGACGGATAGAGAAAGTATAAGAAAGACAGGGTGAGAGAGAGAAAGAAACCACAGGCGAGAGAAACCATTCTCACCTTCAACGAGCTGATGACAAGTGAAGCAGAGGCTCACATCATGTTACATCCATCCTCTGTTCACTTCTTTTTTTACCTCTCCTATAACTCCTGGTTCCACAGTTTATGAGATATTTAGTAAAGCATGCATGTCCAGCCTGAGGTACGGGGGCATGGAAACCTTATCTGGGGAGTCCAGGAGACAAAGATGGAGCTTAAATTAAACGTCTTATAGATGTACTTTCAGGATGTATACTGTGGCGTAATGAAGGTGTGTCGTATAGAGAAAATCACCATTCTTTCTTTCCGTGTTCTGATTTGATGCCAAATTGCCTCTGGGGCTTTGTGTCTGTGTGTGTTATATTTATGAGGGTGTGTGTGAGTGTGTGGGCAAGCTGCACAGCACGCACCCTTGTGTGTTACCACGCCAGATTCCCTCAGGTGCCAGCCGCAAGAGGTACACACGCACACACACACACACACACACACACACACACACACACACACACACACACACACACACACACACAAGCAGATGAACAGCTTGTGCAATTACACACAAACGTTACGTTACTCTCTCTCTCTCTGTATGTGTGTGTGTATGTGCATGTGTGTGAGTTTGTATAAGTGTGCATTAGTGTGTGGGTAGAAGATAATATCCCTGACTGACATAAAGACCAAAAGATCCATTCTGATTTTGCATTCCTAGCACGAGTTGCAAGCTTTGGCTTTAGGAGGTGCGTGTGTGTTTGTACGTGCATTTGTGTGTGTGTGTGTGTGTGTGTGTGTGTGGTGTGTGTGTGTGTGTGTGTGTGTGTGTGTGTGTGCGTGTGCGTGCGTGTGTGCGCGTGTGTTTTACTGTGAAGTCATTGTGAAAGTCAACATTTCATCTTAAAGTCAGCATGGTAAAATCTGTCTACACTCATTTCCAAAACTTGTTTCTGTGTTAAATATTGCATGTTAAATATATGTTGTACTTTCAACTCCACAAATATATATAACATATAATTAAAAGAAAAAAGTATTTTTTTTAGATCAAAATGCCCAACTTATAATTTGCTCCAGACAGATTATAGCATTAATTTGCTACTTTCTGTTTAAATGCAATAATAACAATAATGACCAAATAATTTAGCACTAAGATAATGAGATGATAATAATGTGTTAGGGGTGGGGTACACCATATTGCAATATTGTGTTTTTGCAATATTGTCCCAGTACAGTAACACTTAAGTGTTGTTTTTTATTGTCTAAATTATTAAATTCAGCTTTTTGTAGCCTACTAGAAAAACAAAATCAGTTGCTCTTTTAGTTCGCAAGATACATATTGCTACAATAAAAATTATTAAAGTGAGAAACTTTTCTCTAAACCTTACAAGTTAAAACCGATGTTGTAAAATTTCTACTTCAAGGATATAATTTACAGTTACAAATAATAATAAACTGCACTATATCTCAATACTCAGCATATTATGAGATAATTAAAGTTGCAATATTTTGTAATGCGACTAAAATATCATAAAAAATATGGTATAAATTTATAAATAAAAATAAAAATAATAATAAATATATTAAATGTAATAATATTGTATTGTCACTTAAATATCGTGATAATATTGTATTGTGAGGCCTGGGGTGAGTCCTACCCCTTGTGTGATAAACCTTTGAAATAAAACCTCTGATATTGGGACTGTTACTTTTTTAAATCAGTGTATTTCTTTCAGTGCTAGTAAATCAGCACAATTTAACTGTTTTTAACTAAACTGGGCAAATGTTTCCATTAAAAAATAAAATACAGTATATTTTCCCTGAAACCTCAATAAATGTTTGATCACAAAAAAGTAAAAATCATTTTAAAGAATGGTTAATTTATTTATTTTTTGAAAATATTTGTTGTGGTTTCTATTACTGGAATTAGAGTGTAAATCCTGTGTGTGCATGCGTAATGCATTCATCCTGTATTATTGTGTATATTCAGATATATTTATTAAAAAGCATATCTTTACAATTAAAGTATTGACAGTGGCTGCGTAATTCTAAATTTAAGGGAAAAAAAAGGTGATGTTACTTTTCATGTTTATATCCTAAATGCATTATTATTATTTCTTAATTCTTTTAACTTTTCCATTTTAATTCAGTTGGAAAAACCTTCATTTGATAAATAAGTTTCCTCTAAGCTGACCTCCACAAAGCACCCATTTTTGCATCTTTAATCCCCAGAAGATAAAGAAACCAAAACCTGTGTATGACATGGAAGTAAAGGAGGGGGAGTGAAAAATGATACTGGAAAAGTATTAACATATTAAAGCTGAGTTCCAGAGTCATTACCAAACCTTTCACACCTCTGAGATTCCCAATCTCACTCTTTTATCCGGCGCCATAATGAGATTCATAACGCTCCTGCCTCGGATTGTCTTGCAAAGTGCTCTGCTGGCTGCACACACTCACACACATGCCTGTCAGTTTCTCTCCAGCCAGAGAAGAGTTAATGATCCTACACCTGTCCTATCAGACACCTGTATCACTCCTCTCAGCCAATCAGAGAAGAGAGGGTTCACTCTGCTTGCTGAAATAAATCTGGGCCCCGTTCAGAGGGAATCACAACACTTGACTCATCTGTGTGTCACTGCTCTTCTCTGCCAGACTGATAGACGCGCTGACTGAGAGAGAGACGCTCACAAAAATCAGCAAAGAGTTGAAACTAAAGGAACATATTCCGGCTGACTTGGACTAGAGACATGACCAAAGAGACTGAGTGAGTATTGTGAAGAAATTTGATCAAATTTTTGCTTAAAAGGTGTGTTTTATCAGGATTTTTTTACCCTAAAGCGTGGTTTTTGGTCCACAAGATAACTTTTTGTAATACAGTAAATAGCTCATGGGGTGTTTCTGTCCTGCGGGAAAGAAACCCCCCCTTCTTCGTATTTGCAATGAGACCCCCATGTGAAAGATCCCTGTTTTAAGATAGCAGTGTTTTGCAGGGGAAATTGATAGCTTAAACACACACAAACACACACACAGAGTTGAGTTTGTGGTTGCTGCGGGTCTGTTTCGGCTTGTGTTGCCACTCACCTAGGGGCCACAGAGCACAAAAGGAGACCGGGAAATAAGAATCTCCTCTAGAGGTGTTGGACATAGACAGAGGGCAATGACAGCATGTAATGCATTGAATTACATAATGGCGAAACACTAGACACGAGCCCCCCTCCTCTCTGTCTGTGTAAAAACATCTGCACTCGGCTGGTTTTAGGGGGAAATGGAGAGTAACTAATGGAGGTTGTTGTGGAGGCTGCTGGGTGTGAGAGAGCGGGAGAGAGACAGGTGCATCTCTGAGCAGGTGTTTGGGTTTAGTGCTTGCAATGCTGAAATATTAAGTAAACTAAAGGTATGATCTGATACAAAAGTTCAAATGTGCATGCTCAAAAACAGTATTTCTAATTTTCAAGGTCCAGTGTTAAAATTTTCAGCACTCTGTCATTAATCCTTATGAGAAATCTGCAATTAATCTGCAATACTGCATTTCTCCAAAAGCTGTGTTTCTGATGTGATCACCTTTGGTGTCTGCCTCCTGTCAGCACATTTAATTGGCTGTTTATCTTGAGTAAACTGCAGCTATTTGTTCATTAGCTACTTCAGACAAACTCCAAAGGGGGCTTATCCAGGTTGGCGGGATATCTACAATCCTAATGTCACTGCGAGTCTTTCCAAACAAATCCAATCCCCAGAATCCCCCTTTTTTTCACAAGTGATACGGAAAGCCAGAGCTTACCTTTTGAGGGTATCTGCTTACTTAGTAAGAAAATCTCATCATCTCTTTTGAGGTCTATGCAAATAAGAGAGTTTGTACAGGATTCAAGAATGTAGTTTTCTGTCTTGACAAAGTGCCAGAAACCATAAGATGTGTGTAGGTGTGTGTGTGTGTGTGTGTGTGTGTGTGTCTCGGGGGGGGGGGGGGTTAGTGGGTGGCCCTTGGCTTTTAAAATCTTTTTGACACCACTGCTTTTGAGGGATGTTACTCAGCTTTGTGGTTTTGCAATCGAAACCCTCCGTGCTCAGGGGCAAGCATGTGCAGTGCCCCGAGGCTCAGGTACTGCTGTTTTACTCAAACTCAGCATGTCAAACACATTGTTTGACCACTTTTGTTTTCCCCTCAGACCACTAAATAATTCTATATTATTTCCCTTTTATTCTGGTTTTCGTATGTTTTGACTTCTCAATCTAATTAATCACTCTCAACTCTTCCATCTTTGCAGGACTCTGGGACTGGTCTTTCAGAGCGAGAACTTTAACTATAACCGTTACAATAACTACGTCATGGACTCCTGGTCCTACCTGGACAGCCCTGTCCCTGAGCAGAACCACACCAAACCCAGACTCCACCCAGGAGACGACCTGACAGCCTTAACCATGCTTTATGAACAGTGCAAGGTAGATATTGTAGAACAAGTAATAAATAAAATAAAATAAAATGTATCCCAGGATGAATTCCAACGTTTTATTTTTTTTCCCCAGAGCCAAAAAGAGCAGAAGATAGCAAACTGCAACCGCGTTGGCAACATCTGCAAAACAGAGAGGTCAGTTCACCAAACAGCTGTTGCTGTAAAATCACTTATGTGTGTTTATATAACTTTCTGTGCATCAGTCTTCATCATGTTATGCACACTGAATGTGCAGATAAAATTAATTTTATGATCTCAAAAAAATGTAGACACAAAAAATGAAATTGCTCCTGTAATAGTTACTTCTCTTTTTAAATGAGCGCTGTTTTCTAGGAGAAACTGCATGAATCATAAGTTAAATGTGTCCTATTGTCACTAAATAAACTGCATTAGAGAGAGTGTTAGAACAGAAAGAAAAGGCAAGGCTGTGGGAGGCAGGTGAGTGGGTAATCCCCAAGTCAAACACAGTCAGAGGGATCATTGTCTTCCTCTCCTGTCCTTCTTCCATCCATCCTCTCTCCATCATCATCTCTGCCCTGCTCAAAGAGTTTCACAACAGGCAGACAGACGGTTGTTTTTCCGTCCTCTGTCCTCACTTAGCTCTCCGTTCCTACTCCTTGGTGAGAAATGGCCATTGTTGGGGCGCAGTGTTGTCCCCTCAAACATTTTGAGCAGAGAAACTCAAACACAGAGAAGAAAAACAGATGGATTAAGAGACAAATAGTACCCACCCAAACTGTCTTTCTGCGGGTTGCAGTAGCTGTGTGTGCTGACTGTTGTGCGTTTGCACAGGCTGTCTGCAGCCTTCTGTTAACACACACTACAGTTTGTCACTTTAACCCTTTGAAACCTGAGCAAACTGGTTTGATTTCTCTCAAAAACTCTGGGAGAAGGCAATGAGCAACTTAACACATTTGACATTTGTCAACTAAAGGTTATTTTCATCTCACCCTTTACTAGTTTCTTTAATTTTTTTGTGGGACATTTCTTGTCAAGTTGGTCACTGCCTTTTCTCCATGTTTTTCAAAGAACCTCACTAATTGGCTCAGGTTTTAAAAGGTTAAGGTTGTTTCTGTGCTTTCTTGGCACCTGAGTGAAGTTTTACAAAGTCATGCTGACTTCACAAAAGTGTCTTCCTGTTGTAATTAATCTCCTACTTCCTCACCCTTTTCCCCCAACAGGACTTCAACCAATGATCTCGCTTCACTGGAGGCTTCTGCCAATGTCATGAAAATCCTCTCCGAGAGTGTTCCCTTAAGCCATCCATCCCAAGAAGTTTTGGGGTCCAAGCAGAACGTCTCCCTGCCCCTCTCTGTTCCCACCACTTCAGACACCTACGCCACTTTGACCAGCGTCGTTGCTGACACTTACGACAAGCAGGAGCTCAACATCATCTTTGACTCTCTGCTGCAGAAGTGGCCAGAGAGCGGGGCTTTCCCTGACCCAAGCGCTGAGGTGAGTTACCCTTTGAAAAAGGAAATGACCAGTTGGGCAAGAAATGTCCCCAAAATTGCAAGAATTTAGTAAAAGGTGACAAGAAAATTGGCTAAAAAATAGTTTTAGGAAAAAACCTAGAGGGAAAATGTCCAGAAAACTATATTTTTAATAATAATAACAATTTTAAATTTCAAATTATGTTACAGAAAAAATATATTAAATTAATACATGTTTTCAACACCTTTAAGGTCATTTTTTGTTTGTTTTTCTGGCAGATTTTCAGGTAATTTTCTTGAAACTTTTTACTTTTGTTTTTTTGCTAATGTTTGGGCAAAGATGCTTGTCGCCCTCTCCCCATGTTTTTGAAAGTAATCAAGCTGATTTTCTGAGTTTTCAAGGGTTAAGCATCATTGTCATGTGTCCTTCAGGACTCTCCCTCTTTCCTATTATTTACAAATGTCCTTTTGTGGATTTCAGACTCTCCCCTACAATGATCCCTTCCCTGACCAAGCCAGCCCGGTCTACTCAGGCTCCTACACTGGTTCCCCACCAGAGAGATTCAGGAGTGAGTTCCAGTTTTCCCTGGGAGCTCCCCTGGCTTCTCCTTACAAGTCTAGTGAGCTGCCCATGGTCTACCTGAACAAGGGCCAGTTCTACCCTATCACTCTGCAGGGAGTGGACAGCAGCGCCAGCTTCACTGCCACTAAAGTCAAGGTGAGTCATGGTGACACATCATCAGGAAACAACAGCATTTTTTTGAGTTGTTTTTGTTTTTTTCTGCGGTTCAGACACGTAAAAAATAAATTGGGGACTATTGTTCTTGGAGGCATCCTTCCCTTCAGGCTTTTTTTTTTCGAAGGCCCATGAATACCGAAATTCTTTGCATGCCACCAAGCCAACCCTTCCCAAAAATCTGTCCCTCCCTTGGAGCCAGCTCCTCTGTGACTAATTCCCTGCTGACACCCTGCACCATTAAAATGACAGTGTCCTGCCCTCTACAATTTATTCCTACAGTGATGTAATGAGGCCAGAGTGCAGCGGAGCTCAGCCCAAGTGGAAAATAGAGGAGTGGATGAAAAGAGGCGGGGTGGGGGAGGGGGTGTGTGCTTTAAGACAGGTGACAAACCTTTTCTTTGTCAAGAGAATCAGAGGATAAACACAAACACACACCCGCTCAAATACGCAATTAAGTGATGACAATGTGAGAAAAGGGGGATTTGGAGTGATAAATTAAGCGTGATGGAGATTCCTAGAAAGGTGAAAGAATTACACTCAAATCTGATTTTCTGTCACTTTTCTTTCCCCACTTCAGACAGTTGTGATGGCTGTGTTTGAGAATGACAAGAGCCCAGAAATGCAGCTCCGCTTTTGGAATCACTGGCACGCACGTCAGCCAACCGCCAAGCAGAGGGTCATTGACATCGGTATGTTCCTCACACATGAAAATACGCAAAGTCAGGTTGCACCTGTGCACAGACACGTACAGCAAGAGAGTGAAAGATTTCCTCATTTTTTCTTATGTATTACATAAGAGAATATTCTTTTTCAAACAAGAAAAGCTTTTCATTTACGCAGAAAAGAAGAATAATGTTTTTCTCTCTTTTTATAGCCGACTACAAAGAGGTGTTCAGCGGCATCAGCAACATAGAGGAGGTGGCATTCAACGCGCTCTCCTTTGTTTGGAACCCCAGCGAAGAGGCCAAGGTAAACACACACACACACACACACACACACACACACACACATTCACATAAGCAATGTTTTATATAACCCGGCTCTGTGAGGCCAGTTCTCCGAAGGGGGAAGGAACAGAACAGGTGGAAGGTTTACAAGAAAAGAGAGGAAAGGTAGAATAGGGAGGTGTAGAGGAGAAGGAGTGGCTGAGGAGGGAGCGGAGGAATCCCAGAAATGTGTTTAGCCCTGAGGCTCCTGTCACCATAGCGGGCGAGGGCCACGGTGGCTTATTCGAGCTTCTCTGTGGCCCAAAGGCGCTGGGGCGGGGCCACCAAACCTGCTGCAGGTGGAGAGAAGAGGGAAGAAGAAAAATTAAAGGCAAAAATTGTGAAGAAAGAGAGAGACATAAGACTGTGCTTTAACCCTTTGAAACCTGAGCAAATTCAATTGATTTCTTTCAAAAACATTGGAAGAAGGCAATGAGAAACAAAAGAAGAAAGGACCCAAAAGTGAACAAGAAATCAGTGAAAAGTACCAGAAAATTGCCTGACATTGGGTAAAAAATAAATTAATTAAAAAGCACATAATTGACCTGAAAAGGGTCAATTATGTCCCTAGGCACTCCCCCCTATCTTTTTATAGCTAATTTTCTAAATCTACTAATTTCTTCCTTTTTTTTGATAATGAAATTTTATTATTTTTTGGCCACGATTATAACATAATTTTGAAAAAGACCTATTGAGAAGACATGCACAGATGAATAATACTACATTTATGACAATTAAAACCAAGCAAACACCAAATAAAAACAAATCTACTAATTTCCTGTAATTTATGAAATATTTATTACCAAGTTGCTCATTGCTTTCTTCCCCAAGTTTTTAAAAGAAATTGAACCAATTTGCCTTGAGTTCAAAGGCTTAAACACTTGTGAATGGCATGAGAAAGCAGCATGGAAAGTGGGTCTCTTTTTTAAAATGGAGGAGACAGAGAGAGCAGCTTGTGGCTCCAGATTCTACCTTTGTTTTCGTTGGCACACATCTCTAAAACCTGTCATTACAATAAAGGAATGACATGGAGAAAGATTGTCAACATGTCCTTAAAATGCCCACAGGTGTACATTGGCATCAACTCTCTGAGCACAGACTTCTCCGCTCAGAAGGGAGTGAAAGGCCTGCCACTGAATCTGCAGATCGACACTTACGACTTCAGCTCGGGAAACAACCAGCTCCTTCACAGAGCTGCTTGCCAGGTCAAGATTTTCTGCGATAAGGTACATAATTCGCCTTTTCTTGCACACAAAACACTGGCATTTGTGGTGTCATTGTTGTAACCATGTCATTGTGTGTCCTCAGGGTGCAGAGAGGAAGATGCGAGATGAGGAGAGGAAGAGAAGCAAAAGGAGGGGCAAGGCCGATGCTAACAGTGAGTGGCACGTCTTAAAAGATAATTTCCAGTATACAAATATGAAGAGTGTATTCTAACTTCTTGCTTTTGTTTCCAGCCAACAAGCCTTTAGTGAGCAGCTCCATGGCTAGCGACTGCACCTTCTTCCAAACCCTGGATGACCACGTCACACAGCCAGTTCTCTTCATCCCAGAAACACACCTCTCCAACTTACAGCGCATGGTAGGTCTCCCTTTAACTAAATCCTCACCTCCTCCCGTGTTGACTGAATCATGTTTCGGACCCTGCATCCCTGCAGGCAGTCACGCAGGCACGAGAGAGGCAGGGAAAAACTGTGGGAAAGTATGTAGTGGGAAAAGAGGGCTGGGAAAAGGGGGAGGGGATGGTGCCAGCGAAAGTGAGGCAGACATGATATCAGATGAGCTAATTAGAGTCGAAACCAGGCACAGGTACAAGCCGCTACAGCTGCTGACACTGAGATTAAGCTATGGGGGCTCACACACGAAAACACACACACACCTGGTGCAACAGACACCTGACGTACAGTATGCACCACCCTCGTGTGCTCTGTTTCTTTCAATACACACACTTGTAAAAACAGTGAGAGGAGAGTGCTGTTCAGACAGGCCAGTTTTCCCACACCATGGTATCTATAGGGATGAGTATGAAAGTGTGTGTGTCCATGTGTGTAGAGGAAAAGTTGATTTTGAAGACGTCTTTGCATTTAGGTATCATTTATTTGCAAATTAGAAATAAACCAGTAATTATAAAATCATTGTCTGTGATGACTAGCTTAGGCAGTAACAGTCTCTGATTGGCCAGTATGATAAAGTGTAGGACGGTCCTATCTGCGTCTCTCCATCGCTTAAAATGCAGTTATGGGAAATGCAGTCCTAAAACATTGATAACATTCCCTTTTTGATGGTATTATGCACAGACAATGGTGGGAAAGGTGACATTAAGCAATGCTTTTATCAGCGTGTCTAATCAGATCTCTGGTCTCTTCTCTGTTTCTCTTTGTCTCTCTAGGCCGCTCCCATGGACGAGATGGAAAGGTAAGTTTGTAAACTCAAGGCAACATTAGCAGTTATTTCAAAATTAACACATAGTGACTGTTTTTTTTTCTAATGTGTATGTTTGCTCCGCTTTCTTAGGAGTTCTATGAAGAGATTGTATCCAGACAGAGACCCGAACAGCTCTCCATCCAGCAAGCAAGCCCGCAGAGAAGACCCACAAAGAGGTAAAGGTCGATATTTAAGAACAACTGAAAACTTCAAAAAAAACCTTTTCAAACAGTTGTGTAGGAGAGGGGTGAGCAGAACTTAGAGAAAAACTCCTACACGTTGTCTAACTTGCAAAAATTATAATTTTAATAAGATATTTCAACCTTCATCAGGCAAAATAGTTGAACATTAAGAAAAAGATGCAATTAATAACGAGCTGTCCTCGTCTTTTAGGCAAAATGCTTAATTTGTTGTCTTGTTCTCCAATAGTTCTGCTGTACGTGAGGACACCCGCCGAAGAGGTGTTCGATGCGCTCATGCTCAACACGCCAACATTGTCAGGCCTACGGGAAGCTGTAAGTAACAAACTTCAAACACATTTCTGAATTATCTGACCTGATTTATGAGATGGGGATTAACAGTCGTCTCAGCAAACACACATCGCTCTCACATAGCACAAACTTGAACGTACATTATCTCTCAAGTGTATCGGTCTTCTTTCAGCAGCAGATCACGCTAACTGCCGTCTCTTGTTCCTTACCGTCCTCAGGTTTCAGAAAAGTACGGCATGCAAAAAGACACCATTGGGAAAATCTACAAAAAATGCAAAAGAGGGTGAGTATCTTGTTGTTTCTTTGATGTTATGTCTAAAATGGATTGAAGTCGTCAGTGATTTTAATCTCGTCGTCCTTTGAGGCAGCTCATGTCGACAGACTGGGTAGGTAAGTTTTTTGGCTCGGCCTCCTGGAATGTGTTAATTGCAGCTCGTCCAAAAGAAAGACAGGTGACTGAAGAGGGATGAAAAGATTTCAAAAGTCCTCCAGATGAGTCATGGGTGATTGTTGTATTTATGTTTTCATAGCCTAATCGGAACATCAGGAAGTTTTTCGGTGTTGAAAGAGAGTTCGTGTTTGGTAAAGTTGAAGTCTTCCAGTTATGATGCGATCTTTTTCGTTGTGTCACTGTCACATGTACATTTCTATCAGCTTAACACTGAGATAGGTTTGGTGAGTTACTTGGAAAATAGCTGGCACTCCAGTGGTAATGAAAAGGTCACCTCCTCTCTTGGTGATTCACACAGATCTTCCTGCAAAGTCATTATGATCATAGCTACCACAGGACTCATTAGCAGAAATTCTGCTGTCAAACTGATTAAAGTCCAGGTCACCTGCTGTCAAATAACACAGGAGATCAGAGGCCATTTCTTGAGATGTAAATAAGACGTCCTGACAGAGACTGAAACACCTTTGGGTGCTTTTCTTGCTGCGTGCTGCTGGCAGCTATCACTTCAGGGGGAGCAGCTAAGCTAACAGGTTGGGTGACATTCTCCCCGCAGTTCCCTCCCTCCTCTTTTTAGCTCTTGTCTTCAATCAGCCCTGTCCCTGCAGGCAGAATGCATGAGCTTCTGGTTAGTTGAGTCATTGAAGCCTTAAAGCCTCAAAGGAGGAGGACGATGACCTGATTTACTACCTGCACCGATGCAGGGAGATTTACCGCCACTGTGTTTGTCTTCCTCCAAACAAATAATATGCTGCGAACAAGAACGCGTGCGACCTGTTGATTATCTCACACTTGAGCGAAAAAGTAGGGCACGATGCATCTTAGAGCCAATTTGCATGTCCTAGTTTTGTAGATGTTTTTTATTTATACACAGGAAGGCAATCGAGGCACTCCAAAAATATATCAGCGAGAAATATTAAAAAGCATTTATTTTAGCAGCTAAATCATTAAAAGCGCCAACATGCTTCAACCACTGTATCATGCCCATTTTCAGGTTCATACTTGTATTTTTGGCTCCTACTAGAACATGTTTACATGTTTTAATATTAAAAAAGACATTTTTATATTTTTCTCATACTGTCCGCCTGAATATACCTCAATTCACCCTGAAACCCTCCGTTTTAGTACCTGTTTCTTTAACGCCCCCTTCTGAATGAATTGTCTGTGTTTCAGGGTTTTCTACATCTTCGTTCTCAGTCATTGCAGCTGCAGATTTGACTATAACGGCACTGTAGTGTTGCTTTATATAAAAAAGACATCTGACTTTTTACAATATAGGACCTTTAAAACTCTGACGAAGACCTACAGTGGTCAAAAAATGTTAGTGATTTAGCCACTACAATAAAGGTTTCTTTAGCTAATATTCCTCGTTGATATATTTTGGAAGTTCCTGGATTACCATCCTGTGTATCCTATTGCTTCCTGTTTTCCATGAGCACCTGACATATGTTTTAATCTGTGTTTAATTATACAGAGCAACCAGTTTTTGCATGTTTTTTTTTCTTATTTCTTTCATTTGGCCCATTTTCTGTGCTTTTCCTCATGACTGCTTAAGTAACCTTTTGTTTCCTTTTCTTCAGGATTTTCGTCAACATGGACGACAACATCATCGAACACTACACCAACCAGTCGGCGTTCCTCATCGAGATGTCCGAGGTTGTGGGCGGTCAATTCCAGATCACCCTCACTGAAGTATGAGAGCCGGCATCGGATCAGCCAACATGTTCTTTTGAAGGATCTAACAAATCCCAGCTGCCAGTTTGAACCATCTCTAATAGCACTGCCCAGTCAAAGACAATGTAAGCTGTGGACCAATGAGAGAACTGGGCTGAAGAGACCATTTTCAGTAGAAAACGTCAAACCGTTTCTCAATGTTGTGAATACCACTCACCCCATGATTTTGAATTTAATATTGTAACGTAAAAGCAATTATCATGAAAAGCTTTGTACATATATTATGTAAATAGAATTTAATATGACAGTGTTTTATGAATTAGCCATGTGCATATTGCAATCCATTTTCCACAAACTGCTACGTATTTCAATTTTTAAATCAGAGCTCTGTACATGTGTACAGTCAGTGTGTTTTCAGCATTTTCAGAGGTTGCTAGTCTCGCTGCTTTTTAATGTATCCATCATTTCTTCTACAAAAGCCAATGGTGCGTTTCCTCACCCACAACCCTACTAATGATGTGTTCTTCACTGCCGCAAGTATCTTCCTGTAGGTTCCTGTTAGTTTCACGACTAAAATGGCCCCGACACTGGGTTTAATTCAGAACCTAAAGTCAGACATTTCCACCTGTAAAACCACACAAGAGTTAGTATTGGCCATCATTTAGTCCAAAGTTGTGGACATTTCCCACCTGTATGGTGTAACCACAGTTTTCCTGGAAACACTTCAAACCCCATCCCAAACCCTGACGCGTGCCAGAGGACTTTCATAGTGTGCATGTGTATGTGTGTGTGTAAAAAGTTGCAGGATTTTGTTTTTCCCCTTACGCATCATTTCAAAACAAGCATGTATCCTTGTAATATTTCATTATTATACCACGGCAAATCTAGTTGTTTTCGTCACATCTTGCCTCTTTTGTACAAAAATAAAGAAAATGCATAATAAGTGTTGTGGCTGCAGTTATTACGCACACAGATCTGATTGAAAAGCTTCACAGCAAGGATCAATAGGACAAACATAAGATAAGGATGAGGGATGCTTCCTGTGTGTGTGCGCACAATCTTCTCTTTCACACCTTTTGATGTAAAGTGCATTATTGGAAATGTAGAAACAGCTGACCATTTCATCGCCTTCTGTACAGATCAAACAAAATCACGAATCCCATCTGCTTGATGAAAATTGGTCTTATTTTCTTTTAACTGTTGTATTTTTTTTGTTGTATTTCTGTATATAGGGGTCAGTGTGATCATACGTAATAAAAACCAAATCATGCTTTGGTTTTCCAGCAGCTGACAGTGCTCCAAAATAGGCATCATACACATGTTGGCATATTCAGAAAAGCTTTCCCTATTTGGTGACACTGACAGGGGAAAGCTGGGAGGCACTCCTGTCCTAGATATAACACAGACATCCTTCAGCAAGTCAAAGACACACACACACACACACACACACACATACACACACACAGAGAAAGTGAGACAGAGAGGAAGGCTATTGCGGAGGCAGCAAGGCAAACAGACAAAAAAGGACAGACACAAGGACAAACAGGGACAATTAGGAGGCAGAGACGGCTACTGAAGCAAAAGAGAGCAGGAATAATGAAGAGGTGGTTGCACCATCTGCTGCCCATGAGAGAAACATGTTAGCCATTCAGACGAGAGCAGGGAGGCAGCCAGCGATCTGCAGTAAGATACCAACAACCCCTCCTGAATGGTAAGTGACTGTGACTCCATGGACTGCGTCTGTCAGTGTGTGTGTGCGTGTGTGTGTGTGCGTGGTTGCTCAAAATGTGCCTACATGAGAGAAGAAAGAGTTATGGCTATTAATAACCCTACAGTATGTTCATCATTTCCAATTCAAGCCTGCTCAGTATTGTGCTTCTGTCTGCAGATGTTTCCATAACACCCCTGCTGATATCTCTGCATCACAACAAACCAAAGCATGTGGTGGAGTCACTGCATTCATACCATCATTTCAAAAACAATCTTAGTGATAACAGGTACAATAGTAACAGAGTCAGTCGCTGTTGATGTCCTGACAGCTGGGTCAAGTCCCCGATCCGCATGTGTGTCATCTCCTCTGTTTCCTGTCACAAAGTCAAAACAGGAATTAATACCATGCTTGTAATTACAATGTTTGCATATCATTTGAGAAGCTTGATAACAGGTTTGTGTTGATGAAAATTATATTCCACTCACTTTGATATATGCAGTGTAGTGCAGTAAAAATTTAATGTCTATTCTTGGACTGATGCCTGCCTAATGGTCTTTGATCGTTTCTAAATTAAATTACCTTCAAAGGTGATTGATCAGTCCAAATGTCATCCATCCTCCGGTGACATTTCCTGAGGTGAAATGTCTTACCATAAATTAGATTAAATTTACAGATATGATTCATGTAGGGCTGAGCATCCTCTCCATAGTGCAGCAACACAAATACAGTTTGTGAGTATTTATTGAATATCTCGCTAAAATGTTATAATTCAGTTTAAATGGATTGAATTTACGTTTTACTGGAAAAGGGACAGTATTTCAATAATTTAAAAAGAAAAACAGGCATCATAGAATAATAAAAAGAATAAATACATATTACATATGTATATGTACATATACAGTTAGTAGCTAGTAGTCAAACCTATACAAATTAAAGGTATACAATAGAGTTAAATAATGTGTGCAAATATAATCTAATATATAAAAACTGTGCAAAAAGACAGTAAATCAGGTACAGGTTTTGTGTCAATACTATATGTCTGAAGTCCAGTGTGTTTTTATTTTTGTTTTAGATTAATTACTATTTTGTTGTGTTTTATTGTTACAAAGAAGTGACTTTAGTTGCCATTTTATGTATTTATTTATTTATTTATTTATCAAATACAGAAAACACATGGTCCTTTGGTGTAAAATATTCCAGTCATTACGACTCAGCAGTTTTTAATCCTGGCATCTGAATAATCACGGAAATAACACTCACGGTGATATTTTAAGAGTATCACATTGCTTGTTTGAAAACGTTACAACTCCACTGCTCTTTTGGTTGTTACTGCAAGACCTTACCTCTGTGAGTTTGCAGTCTGCTGCAAGGTGGTATGTTTTGATGAAAGTTATGCTGCATTCGATTTAGCTAAGAATTTCTAGGTCAGAGCTGAAACGGACTTCACTCGAGTATGTTCAGGTACAACAGGCCAGAAAACCAAGATGTTATTAATACCAGTTGATAATAACACTCTGTACGTAGCAACCTGATAGATGTTGGAAAGTAATAGCTGTACGACTGCTTTAATGAGACAGAAATAAGACAAAAGTGCAAAAAATAATATATTATTATAGCTTTAACTACTGTTGATGCACAGAGCAGCCATATTGGATTGTAAGATCAGGGTTGGTGAATTTCCTCCAATTTTCTCAGCTGGAAATCCAAATTTGAGGACGTTCTAGTTGAAATTTCTGACTTCCCAGTATAGACTGAACACAGCGTTTACCCGCTACAATGATTGCAATGTATAGCTGCAGACACATTCTGATCGTAGTGTACACGGCATGTCCCCACAAACGACCCACCACAGGTTGTACAAGATAAACCCACTGACACAGTGTTTTCTGAACCCTGCCACAATGTTACACTGTAGTGAACAAATATGAGACCAAATGCAGCATTTCATTTTATAATTCAGAAAACATGAAGAAGTAATTCAATTTACTTGTACTGAGATGTAGCCTTCCCTTTACCTTTACTCTAACCTTAACAGTCTTTCTTTTATTAAAATCTATGATTTTAATGTGATAATTCATAGCTAGCTAATCACTAAGAGCAATTTCATCAGGACTTCTCTTTCCGGGCCAAGAGTGGAAGGGGGCTGATCATGGACCGACGTGTCGGTATGGTCGGCGAGGGATGTAGCTAGAGGGAGGTTTACGTAGCTGCTTCAGCTGTAGTTTTACCAACTACCAATAGCTGCTGCTCTGACTATCCCGCTGTGTTGATTTTAATGTGAATGTCTGTTCTACTCTCATTCTATTTCTATGGTCTCAGATTTCATCATCCCATTGGGGTTTTGGATATAAAGAAAGTTGAGTAAAAAGTCATTGAAAAGTGTGCTAACCGTAACATTTGTAATGCCTGCCGAGGAACATTAGACATGATTGCTTTTTCAAATTAAGGACGCCATTGACTGTTGCTGCTTGTGTGTGTGTGTGTGTGTGTGTGTGTGTGAGTATGTGTGTTTGTGTGTCTGCATGAGTCACACACATCTTCAAGTTGTTTTGTCTTTGTCCCAGAGGGCATTGTTTCCTTCTCTCCTCCTCTGGACTGAAGATGGACTCACTCTGCATTCAGACACTTGCTCGATATAATTACTAACCCAACTGAATTCTTCCAAGGTCATAGCTGGCCATCAACTGTCAGGCTTTGAGAAAACAACAACACACCCTCCTGCATGCATGCACGCACACGCACAAACGCATGCACACACACACACACACACACACACACACACACACACACATACTGAACACAATTCAAGTACGCCAACATTTGTATACTCAAGGCAATCAGCTCTTGTATGTAGATGACTCAAATAAAGCCACACACACATACTGTCACGTTGAGACTGGCCAGGTTATGGTATCCTAGCAACAGAGACAGGCATCGACTGTTCAGCCTTTCCTGTCCAGCGCTGGAGCAGCAAAGCCAGACCTCCTTCTGCTTTCTCCGGCTGCTGGAGCGGCTTGTCGTCTCTGCTTCGCTTCACACCTCTGTTGTTTCCAATATCTCCGTCTCTCTGCTCTGCTTCTTGGACCTTAAGTGCGCTGCTGACTGAATCTTTCTCTTTCCCGCAGATGGTCAAAATGAAGAGCCTGCAGCTAAAGGGGAGGAGAGTTTCGATGAAGAGGTAATGCATGAAGTTCTATTTATCAGGAGGTTGAACTTTCATTGTTCTGATTACTCTCTGTGCCTTTGCTGTTTTAACCTATTCATAAAGGAAAGTTTTAAGTTCTTTGTGTATTTTTACAGACACAGATCGGCAGTGTCAGAGGACACATTTGAACACTGAGGAACAACAGAAGCAGCATCCTCTCTTCTTTGGAAAATACTCTCAGTGGAAGGTACTTTGAAGACAGGCATGTTTTATTTTGACTAATTACTTATATGTCTTGAGATTTTTTGTAAAGAATCAAGGTGGCGCCACATACAATGCACACGCCAGCCTCCATGGTGATGGGAATTGTGTTCGCCCCTTTGGGATTGGTCCTCGTCTTCACTGCCGCCATCACCCCTCAGTGGAGAGAAGGACAAGCACGTCTGGGCATGGCAGTGCCGGGGTCACTCCTTCGATCAGGAGTGAAAGGTCAGGGGATGGGCGTCAGGTCGGTGGAGTCGCTGCTCTTACTGCGCTCTGATGGACTCTGGGAGAGCTGCCTTCAAGTGGAGCACTCGGAGCTGAAGCAGTGCTGGCCCGTGGGAGGTCCGTATCAGAGAGACCCGAGGGTTCGACTAGCACAAGGTTTGATCCTGACCTCATTGTTCCTGTGCGGCACTGGCATTGTTCTGGCATGCATCGGGGTGCGGTGTTGGACGGATATACCTCTGAGAGGTGTAGCAGCTACAGGCGGACTGCTGGTGGTGATTGGCGGGCTGCTGAGCCTGACTGCACTCGCGGTGTACACTCACAACCTTGCAAGACTCGGGATGGCCGATCCAAGTCAGGTGATCAGTAACCCCAAGTTCCCCCGGCTCAGCCTGCGTCCGGCTGGCTCGCTCTACTTCGGGTGGCTGGGTTCATGTTTACAGGTTCTGGGGGGCGGTGCACTGCTGTTCAGCTTCAAACGACCAAGATATCCCACCTGCCCGTCCTGCCCAGATCTGCCCGTCTGCCCTGCGTGTCGTTCGTGTCCAGAGATGTCCAACAAGCCAGACACAAATGTGTATGAAGTCAGCTGTTAGAATGTGAACCTCAAACTTTGAATATATAAAGGGACGGTTCATCACAAAATCAAACATACATATTTTTTCTCTTAGTGCTATTCATCAGTCTAGATTGTTTTGGTATGAATGCCAAGTGTTGAAGATATCGGCCATAGAGATGTCCGCCTTTTCTCCAAAATAATGGAACTAGATAACACGCTTGTGGTGCTCATAGTGCTGAAAAATAAAAACAGCAATGTCTGCCTACAGATTTCATGATCTTGTTACTCAAGGTAGTCCACAGACCTTGTTCAGTGCAGTTTCATGTAGGAGCTATTTTCTTTCTATCTAACTACACCCTCCAATCGTATCACCTCTAGAGTTGGGTTCACATTTGAACCAATACTGGTTATATTGAAAATGTAATTTTAAACAAGATGCCATCAAGGGATTCTGCTCTTCTGCTCTTTTTTAATCACAAGTGTCTGTCTGTTTACTGTTTGTTTGTTTGTGTGTGTGTGTGTGTGTTGATCTACGTGTGTGATCTTGTTGCTCTTGCTCTCTGTTTAAACACAACTGACAAATATGAGGAATATGTAGCTGATTTAAAAACCACAATCACAAACAGCAATGATACTAGGCTATTTCTAAAATATATTAGATCAGACACTGAAACTGTGATAGTTTTGGCTGACGGGGAAGCAGATGGGGCTCTGTGGCCAGGTTATATGTTTCAGAGCATATTGTTCTACATCCTCTCTGAGCCCAGCAGCTCTTTGGCGCTCCATTGTGTCAGCCACAAAGCCCTGTGGAGACAGGAAGATGGCCACCGAAGTTTGGCGCTGCTTTATTGAACGTAGTAATGACTCAAATTGATCAGTTAAAAGTACAGAGTTCAGTATCTAAAGCTAATGTTTGCACAGAAGGAAGCATGTATTAATTCACTGACAAGAGGCTCATGTTCATGAGAGCACAAAATGTAAACATTAACGTCGTCATTCGCAGCTGAGGTGTAACGTTAGCGGGCTCAGTGGTGCTAAGTGAGCTAATAGCAGATGAACGCTTCCTTTACGTTATGTGACAGTCCTGAAACGTTTCACTGGGTGTAGCTCAGTATAAAGGAAATAGTTCCTACACAAAACTCTTACAAGGTCCGTGGATTATCTTAATTAACCAGGTCATGATTTCTGGAGAGAGACATTACTGTTGAGTTTCTCAAATGTAGTTTTTTAGTGCTTTGTGCACCACAAGTTGACCGCCATCTAGTTCCATCACACTTAAGAGAAGGTAGACATCTCTACAGCCAATATCTCGAACACTTGGCAAGTTACACCAAAACTTAAATAAATCACACAGGTAAGAGGAAAAATATGTATTTTTGATATTGGGGGTTGAACTGTCTTTTTAATGAAAACGAGTGAAAAAAAAAATCTGGATATGTGTTCACTTCTGAAAGTCACTCCCAACTCATCGATTGATAAACGTGCCGACTAATGAAATGAGTCATTAATGACTGCGAACCCACGGACATTACCACGACCTGATGAATGGACTCTAATGTCAGGTGTGACTATGATGGGTGTTGTCGCCTCTTGACATAGACAGAAACGTAATTTTGGGGTGTGAAATACAGTGATGACTAATACATTGTTACAGAAGATCAACATGGTTGAAAAGAGCTCAAGTTCCCGCTGCCTTTAAATGCATCATGTAGTGAAACATGACTGAAGTCTTTGTGCTGCCTTTTACATTGTAGCCATGTCTCTGTACTGTTAGCAAGAAACATGACATTTTTTCGTGTTCGAAAAAACTGTGAAATGTAAAATATTTGTGATAAATTATGACTTGCTCAGATGATGTTAGGGCTTTGGATAAGAACATTTGAAGAAGCGTGTTTTAGATGACCACTGTACATTTGTAAACACTGCAGTTTGGTGAAAATCTTGTTTCCTTTGCAAATGTGATTTCTTTAGAGAGAAGACAACAATCTTGAACAATTTTCTGCAAAAGTACTTCCAATCTTGCTCTTCATATTTTCTTGATTCAGTCACTGCAAGCTAAGAAAAAGACCAATTTTAGAGGGCACATTACAGTAAACGCAGTATAAATAATCTGCCTACTTCTCAGCCTGCCAGGGTAAAATCTTTTTTATGATGTTTCACTGCCTCCATCTAATGAATGTACCACAAACAGTGATATAAGTGTTTGAGGAGGAGGAGGATGTACAACAGGGTGTTGTTTGGTCTTTGTAAATTATTCCTTGGTGTTTATAGTGTGTTCATACTTTGTGGTGCATCTGCATTGAATAAAACATTTCAATGATATATCACTGTGTGCTGCATCCTGCTGTGTTACGTACCATTGAGAATTAAAGCAAATTCTGTAAATTTAAATAGAAAAGAGCTTTTTTTCAAAATCCTGTCTCCACACAAAGCTGAGAGGCAGAAAGATCATACACAGTGGTCAAGGTCACATCAATGAATTAGCAGAAAGAGCCTCATTATGTGAACAGATCACGACCTGATGAGACAAAGAAACAATTCTTTCAATCTGTAACAAACAGCGTCATCAGCGAGTGACTAACAGTAAGTGAAATATCTAGCTGTGATCAAGAGTTCAATACAGTGAAGTTGGCTGAAATCTGAGTCACTAATGTGCCATGGTGGAGAAACAAAGGACAATAAATGTGGGCAGTGAGCGGAGTCTTGCATTGAAATTAAAGTGAGTTTGGAAAATGGATCCGCTTATACAATAAAATTAAATCTGCCAGTTAACCCTCTGCTTCAATATGACAAGTATGTCTCTGAAGTATTTTTGTTTTTGTTTCTTTTTGTGTGCATAATTTGTGCGTCTGAACCAGTAAACACACTTTGTGCTGTAACTACAGTGCATTCAAAATCATATACATATATATTAGTTGTTTTACTCAATCATTTTTAAAAGTATAGGCAATTCTTGGATTGCTCCTATACTACCAATGTATCTTTATCAAACATAAAAGTGTCGGACAATCTTAAGACTTCTTTGTGCTTTCTGTTCCAAATGTCCATACGGAAACTGGAAATGGAGCATTTATGTGCTCTGCACCCTCAGCATGAAATATGTTGCAGAATGACTTAAAATTCAAGGCATTGATCTCATGAACTGCTTTTAAATTCAGAATGAAACAATTTGAGGCAGATTCCTTCAGATGCATTTTTTAATAGCCTGCAAAAATATGTTTTTTAAATTTCTTTTTGTTGAGTTGCTGTTGTTTTACTTCCTTTTATTTTCTCTCTTGTGTTTTTTGTGTGTTCTGTAAAAAAAAATCACTTTGCGCTCAATACCCCATAAAGGCAAAGTCAAAACAGGATTTTTTTCACATTTTATCTCTGCACATACGAAGAAGAGACACTTCAGATGTAGCCCAGGTGTCTCCTGTTTCTCTTGATCGGCTTTGAGATGTTTCGACACCTTGACTGGGAGTCCACCTGTGGTAAATTGAGTTGATTAGACATGATTTGAAAGGGCACACACACACACACACATGCACGCACACATATGCACACCTGCCTATATAAGGCCTCACAACTGACAATGCACACCAGAGCAAAAAACAAGTTGTGAGGTTTCCTGCAGAGCTTAGCAACAGGATTGTGTTGAAGCAAGTTATGTTTTAAATAACTTAGCAACACTTTCTAAAATATATTTTGTCATATGGTGGTTGAATGCAGACTGATAAGGATAAAAATATTTTAATCACAGTCTGCTGTGTCCTGGTGCCCTCAGACTTTTTGGCAAGACTGGACTGAGTTGCATGTGTATACAGAGCTATTTAAATTTTACTTTGTTTTCATTCCAGTTGGTTTATTTTTTTGGGAGGGTGGGCTGTCATTACTGTGGTTTTTTTGCCTCGCATCTGCCCTTCTACACACCTGCTCTGCATCAGCCTCGTTAGTCTTTCCCTGCTCCAGAGTTTCTCCCTGTCAATCAGCTCCCTCCCTGTTCCTGATCACCTTATCCCCCTCACATGAGTACCTCTGCCCTTGATCTCAACCTGCACTTCAACTCCTTGGCAGTTTAGTTTGTATTTAAGCCCTGCTCAAATCTAGATTATAAAGTGATTTATTTGAGTTCCCATTGCCTGCAGTCTCCTGCATTACTCCGTACCTTATGATGCAAAAAAATCAGTCAAAAGTGTCTGAGTCTGAATGCTCTGTATGTTGCAGCATGCAAAACATACATTATGTTGTTTTCAACTAATAGTTTAGACTCTTGCAGCACTGTTGTACTGCAGACTGATTAGAAAATATCAAGCATGACTGATGTCAAAAGAGCAAGTAGACTCACAAAACAATTTCTACATTTTATCTATTCGGTGAAGTTCACCTTGCAGGAGCCGCACACTGAAATCAAGATGCAAAGCAAAGTCTTGCACACATTCATGCACAAAAGATACATATAAAGGCAAGCTTTTCAGACCCAACTTCAAAAACAAAATGCAGAAATAAATATTTTTTTTATTTTATTTTTTTTTAAATATCTGCTTTATCAATGTTAGTCAGTCCTTTCCCATTCAGTTGTCCTTATCTTTCAGCACAACAGGAACTTCACAACACAGTTCAATGATCATCATGCTCCCTTTTTTATTGAGCCTATCAATATTACAATGAAAATGTGCAGAGCCACCTCTGAAATCTCAGCGCTCGGGGGAGTCTCCACTTGTCTCCATGCATTCAGGGCAGCCTTGAGCAATAAGTAACGCAGAGCCAGAACTGTCATACAGCTCCACTATAGGGTTCATATGCATACGTCTATAAATACGTATGTGGTAAAGAGTGTTCTCCACAGGGGCAAGAGGGATAAAATCTAATCAAAGGAAAAACCTTGACCAACAACGTGTCTCTGAAGCAAATTTTCTGTGCAAAATATTTCCAATGTATACCTTTTATTAAGGTAATGTCAATAAACAAATACATACAGTATTTATA
Source organism: Plectropomus leopardus (assembly GCF_026936395.1). NCBI lineage: Eukaryota > Metazoa > Chordata > Actinopteri > Perciformes > Serranidae > Plectropomus > Plectropomus leopardus. Next base: position 15,158,253 of record NC_142189.1, on the reverse strand, counting down.
GTAAAACTGTATTTACATATCTCATTAAAAGAGGCATGACTTATATTACAAATTGAATTCTAAGAAAAGTTCTACTTTCTATCGTTAGAAGAACAAGACGGCCTTAGAATCCCATAAATACACACTGAACTCAGACACTTGGCAAATTGTTCTTGTCTCTGTTGTAAACCTGTCGTATTTGTTGTGTTGGTGAATGAATCTAAATCTGCACTGATGCATTTCACTTGATTAAAGTGCTGATTTAATGGCAATTTTGACTAATCCTAATGTCAGCAGAGGACACAGTGAAACACACACCTCTCTCTCCCACACACACAGTGCATGACAAATGTCTCTCATTTGCCTGATTGTAGTAAACAGAGCAATTTTGCAGTGATGCGTCTTAAATGTAGAAGTAGTTCTCTGCAGGCTCTCCACTCTCCACCATTTCACTCAGCTGCTTGTTTATCGAATCCTGCAGCGATCCCAGAGACAGTTCTAACACTGGGCTGGTGCTCGGAGAACCCTGTGGGATCTCCAGGAGAACGTCAGACGGCCCTGCGTCCACTAGCTGCTCCCCGTCGCTGAGGCTCAGTCTGTACGCGCCTTCTGTCTCTAAGGTGGCTGTTTCCTTAGCCACAGTTTCCAAGGCAACCTCTTCAGTGGGAGTGTCCTGCACTGCAGCATCGTCCGCTGCTTTGGAGGCCTTGAGTGCGGCCAGTCTCTCAATTTCTTGAACTAGTTCTTCATTTTGCTCCTTCCACTGCCGATACTTCACAGCTGTCATATCAGAGTCCTCTAAGAGCTTGTTGATCTGCAGCAGCTCCACCTCTTTGGCCTGTGGAGAGAAACAGGCTTCAGTCACCTTACAGATATTTATTCAAATGTGAAACTTGAGATTGAAACTTGATTCTGACTGTCTGAGAGCAACTGGCTGTACAAGACTGTTATTTGATATCAGTTCATTCTTACTTCCTTGTCTTTCAGTCAAAAGGAAGGAAGTAACACTAATTTCTAACTGGCAAATACTGAATTAACGTTGTCGATTAACTACTTAAAAGGACGGTTCATCCTCAAATCAAAAATGCATCCTTTTCTCTTATCTGTGGTGCTATTTATCAGTCTAGATTGTTTGGTGTGAGTTCGACAGTGTTGGAGATATTTTCCATAGAGATGTCTTCCTTCTCTCCAATATAATGGAACTAGACAGTCCCCTTCAGGATTTTGTTTTACAGTATGGGATCTATAAGAAGATCCCATACTGTAAATAGATGCACACTTCCTTCTGCCTCTGACACGGTTGACGGGTTTAGATTGGTAGCTAGAAAATAGTTCCTACATGCAACTGCTCTCAACACAGTATGTGGATTATTCATGATTTCATGAAAGAGACAGTGATTTTGAGTTTTTCAAACGTATTTGCACTTTGAGCACTACAAGCTGAGAGCGATCTAGTTCCATTATATTGAAGAGAAGACACCCTATGGCCGATATCTCCAACACTTGGCAACTCGCACCAAAACAATCTAGATTAATGAACTGCACTACAGGTGAAAGGGAAAATGTGTTTTCGATTTTGAGGTGAACTGCCCCTTTAAATCAGCAACTTCGGTACAGTGAGAGTATTTTAACCCGTGTCAATATGTCATTGACTTCTCTGCTCACCTTGAGTGTGCTCTGCAGGGCCCGCAGCGTGTGCGCCTTCTCATTGATGACAGGGTTCTTATTGCGTCGAATGAACGATTTCCTGAAGTGGTCGTGTGTAAGCGGCTGCTCCTGGCCTGTCAGAGAAACCCCTCCTTCCTTTATGTTGTTTAACATCATGCCCATTTCATCCACTTGTCCTCCTTCTACCAGGGATGAAGACACAGAGAGGAAAAATAATAGTAGAGGGAGAGACAAAAATGATGGGATTAGATAGAAAATAGAAAAGAGGGACTTGGCTGACAACATCATTTGTTGACAGTTGATCAGGCAAAACACCCACAGGGTAACAATTTGGGAGGATAACAGCATGTTGTAAAAAAAATGAATTTTGCACTCAAATTAAAACATCCATCAGAGGGACGTCATAGATTAAAGAAATCATTCATTAAGGGAGAAAATAAGAAAAGAGCAGAGACGGAGTCATACAGCACATACCTGTTCCTTTGCTGCCCCCTGTCCCAGGACTGGATAATGGCACCTTCGTCTTCCCCTTGGAGCGAGGCAGAGTGTGGGACTGCACTTTTTGCTGCCCAAAATGAGACACACAACAATAAGAATGGTACTGCAAATGTTGTATGTTTTTATGCACATGTAACTGTACCGACCTTGTTTCTCCTGCGAGGTGAAGGCGACATCTCGCTCTCTGATTCAGTCTCACTGTAACATTCTGTCAGTAAACACAGGTATTTATTTAATACTACTACTATACTATACTATCACATTGCAGTATATTCAAAACATTTAGGTGTAGCACAGTTAACTTTTATAGTCATTTATTTACTGGCTGGCAGGACTAAAATCACTGTAGGCAACCATAGCAACAGTAATTATGCACGTCCTGTTTTGCAAGTAAACTCTGGCTGGTGAAATTATCATGATTCATAAACCATTAAAATAAAAAAAATGACTGCCCTCAACTTTTTTTCTGTATTATTATCTTATTATTCTGTTTTTCTTACTGTTATGAACTATATTTATTTATTTTACGTTTTAAAATTATTATTATTTCTTGTGTGTTTTATTTTATGTTCCAGAGGTTGATGGAGGATGGGAAGTTGAAAATAAATTATATTTTGGTGTTCATTACATTTATTGAATTTTTTCCTTATTATTGAAAATTCAATAAATTTATCAATAAATACATAAATAAATACATGATTTTTTTCCTCCTATAAAAAGCCATGCTGTGATTGATGCGTTTTAATTTTGGACATGATGGACTCAGAGATGGAAACAAGACCATCTTGCCCATCTTTTTGCTATCTCAGGACACCTCATTATGCATTCTCAGTTGGTCAAATTAAGTAATTTTAAATTTCAAGTCAAGTAAAATTGATTATATTTGCACCAAAAGTATTGCAAGACATTTTGTAAGAAGAATATTTCCTCACCTTCTTCAGTATCTGCGCCTGTGTCAAACTTCTTGTGCTTCTGTATGGCTGTAATCAGAGAATTAATCCACCTGCAGAAAGAAAACAACAAGCAACACAGACAAAGCAAATTCACTTCAAGTAATCTTAAGTGATTATTCCTTCAAACTGAACAAAAAGGATCCTCAAAAGCCACCTGTAGGGGGCAGTGCAGACCAGAACCTGTTAGAGTCTGATTTAACATCTCTACCATGCTCAGTGGTAGCAAAAAAGAATGAATGAAGACATTATGTCTTGTAGAAGAAGCACCTTGTCTACCGTTAGATAGTGATGCATTTCAGAGCTGATCATTTATGCAAGAAATGGTTTGCTGGAGGCTAAACTTGCAAATTAAGCTGCTTCAGCTCATCTGTTAAGGTTCTGGAAAAGAAAGAAAGAGGACAGGCTCCTTTGGTTGTAATCGATCCAACTTACTTGCTCATGTCACTGACGTTGTCGGCAGCAAAGAAGAAGTTCTGAAATCGCTTGTGGCACATTTTAAACACGCTTGTAGGGAGAGAAGACATAGAGAGAAAGGAGAGAGAGGGAGGCACAAACATGATTCTCCTCATTGAGATATTAAAACGCATAAGTCATGCCGACGTGCACACAAATACACACAGTGAGGAAATTCTCAGTCCCCGTCTCCAACCAGAAAAGATCAGATTCCAAAAATTCAGATACAACAAGCATTTTTTCTTTGAAAGTTTGAAAATAGAGAAAATTAAGGTTTTATTCCTGCATCACGTTCATTACATAGGCCATGTTGCATAAAGCCAAAACAGAGCATCCAGTGTTGAGGGGAACAGTAAAGTTTCTGTTTCAAACTACCCTTTGGCACCTAAAAGATTGAGATTTGTTGTGATTAAAGTACTCTGTCTTTCAGACTATTGATAAATTTTTGAATATTCCTGGATTATAAGCATGTTAATAGCATCCATCATTGAGTTCATACTCACTATTTTCTCTTGTGCTCTCCAGCACTCTCTATGTCATAGCTGGCTATATTGACAAGACCCTCTGCCTTCTCATCCTGCAGAAAAAACATATATAAACATACAATTTATCAAGTTATACATAAGACTAAAGCCCTATTTACACAAGACTACTACTGACTGGCAACCTCTTGTAATTTGTAATAATTGCAGAGGTTGTCTGATCTTAATCCTGTGCACATATATCATGATCGTAATTTGTCAAGTAAAAATTTCAATGCAAATTACCAACCACATTTAGCGAAATATAGGTCTTGTGATAATACAAGATCAGCGCAAACATCTTGGTGATTCTAGGTGATTTTTTTTCTGTGCCTTTTTTCTGCCTCTTTTCCAATTGAGAATTATCAGGATTCCAACAGCTTCAGGCAAGTTACATTTAAGACTTTTTAAGATTTTTTTTCCCATTCTGAATAAAATTTAAGACCAATCTTAAATTTGAGTAAAATACAGTCATTGCACATCTCATATGACTTGTGTCCCACATGAAACAGAGACATAAGGGGGTAATATCTAAATGCTTTAACATCGAGTAAAGAAGCCAAATCTATATGTTAATTTTTTCTACTTTCTACTAAACCATAATACAACAAAAACACCACAAATCGATGAAGTTTTATTCCCACCTGTTGGCTGGTGTACCAGTAAAGGGAAGGTCCCTTGAGGATGAACCAGAAGCGCTGCCACTTCTGGGCCATGAAGATGTTCTCCTTCCTCTTCTTCCACAGCCAGCCGTCGCAGTCTGGTCGACCCAGCTCGCGACAGGACACACGGCGTCGACTCTGAGCTGTCGTCATGCCTGGAAGGGTGAAACCAAAAAGACATTTTCTATAAATAATGGACATGTTTATTCCCTATTCTGATCTTAAAATAGGGCTTGATTCACTTTCGTCTTAATCTTAAACTGGCCGGGACCACCAAGGACCCTATTAATTCCATATATTATAGACTTGCATAGGATGGTCTTGACCAAAGCTTTGTAGTGGAGTATTTTGCTCACATTCATGTACTGTAGGATTACAGCATAAACTGTTACCTTTTGAAGAACTCTTCTTTGTCTCCTTGTTGCCCTGAAAAGAGAAGCCGACCGAGTTCATTCTGTGTTTCATTCAAATTGAAACATCAAAAGTGTGGTTCAAAATGTTTTAAAATGTCTGGTAGCAAAATTTGGTATCTCTCACCGTGTGTCCCACCATTTCAGGGCAGGAACTTACGCTGGCTCTTTCCTGATTGATCGCCGGTAGAGGTGAAGGACTTCTGAACGAACCGAATCCCACGGAGGGAGAGGGACTTCTGGGTGAACGAGAGCGGTCTCGTCTTATTCCTGGGGAGAGCCTCAAACTGTCCAAACTCTCAAACTCTCCTGAAAAACACATGTAACTGTATGAATAAATGCAACTATTAAACTCAGCATCATAATTAACACGTAATCTGTGTCAGCAGTAAATGATTTACATTGAACACTCGTTCATACAGTAGACTTCACCGTATCCAGGCGACAAACTCATGTGTGCAAAGTACAAGTGCTAATGAATCTGCCACACTAACAATTACTCTGACTGCCTTCCCATTAAAAGAGAATTTTGGGACTTGCTGTCGTCTCATCTATGTGATATTACAGTTTTAAATCCTTTTAATGTCACCGCAAAATGCAAACCAACATCACCTACAACAATCCTCAAAATTCTGCTCTTTTCATTTGGATAAAAAAGTGATTTAAGAAGACAATCAGGTGCACAATCCAAGACTAAAACATTCCTTGAATTCCTTAAATACATGAGCTACTGACAGACAATTAAAAATGTCCTTCTTTACATTATTTTACATTTTCTGATTTATTTGTACAACTTAAAGGCATACCTCATCCCCTAATTGATCATTGTTTTTCTAATTTCAAAACTTTTCCAAGAATTTCATGACAGTAGGCGGGTTTCCGTTACAGATTTGTGCAAAATTTACAATATTTTCAAAATGTCCATGAAACATTGTGAGTGATGTTATGCAACTTCTCCTCTCGCAATAACATTAGAAAGAAACATGGCGATGGATGGATGGATAATGGAAAGGCAAGCCCCTTATACATGGGAGTGGCCACGTATGAGTGAATTCTGGGAGGTGATAGTCCACAATTTTGCAAGGGAATTGAGAGATGCAAAACTTCTGGATGATCCTCTCAACTTTTGAGAGTCATGTGATGCAGTAACATCTCTTGTAGCGCCTGCTTTGCTGTTTTCGGCCGACAAGCGCATAGTCATAGCATCATGTGACCTATAAAAGCGAAAAAAAGTGTTTCCGTTGCATTTTTGCAAAATATAGCTTTTTCGAATTGCCAAATCATGCGAGCTTAAAAACTTTTTTTGTGCAATTTGAGGTTTAATGGAAACTTGTGGGAACCCTGAGCAGCTCTGGGTTAGGATTTGTTATACAAATGGTCATTTAGGAGGTGAAGTGTTCCTTAAGTGGTATTTATTCTTTAATTTCTCTTTAACAAAGAGCCTCTGTCTCTGCAAACCCCTCTCTGCTTTATGTTCCATCCAAAATCCAGCCTCAACAACTGAAACAAGATGCGGTCTTGCTTTAAACCCCAGCTCCTTCTGTTTTTCTCACCTGAGGCTGAAAGTCTCGGTGACAGCCTCCCCTCTTGGCTTTGGTATGAAGTGAGAGTCAGACTCCCCTCCCGCTCCCTGTCAGAGGACAGCTCTGATTCCTCCTGTCCCATAGGCTGCTGCTGTACCTCTGGCCCGTGGATGGCTTTCCTGAAATAGCAAAAACAACATAGAAAGGCTATCATGTCTGAGATTTGAAATACAGTCGTACCGGTACGAGATGAGACATCAGAATTGACCTGTGTTTTCTTTTAGCAAGGTGAAATATGACTCCAATATGTTTGCCAGTAAACTTCCTACTTGTTTTTCTTTCTTAAGACTGGACTTGTAGTTTATCAGGATGTGACAGGATTATTTACAACCTTAATGCACCATCCACACCCACTCCCTCCATTTATCTGAGCACGCCTGCTCTCCATCAGCTCTCACCGTCTCCTCTTTCCTCTCCATCACTCTTTTTCCTCCCTTCTCCCATTTTTTCCTTTTTTCCCCCCTTGTTTGTGTCTTTCTCCATCTCTCCAAAACTCCCTCATCTATTCATCTTACTGCTCATCTCTTCCTATTCTCTCATTTCCAGTCAGCCGGGGGTTGTGGGTGTGTTTGGTGGAATTTATGGCATTTGCAGTATGACCTCATCGTAAACCTACCAGGTCTTGGCAGAATAACGAGGTCAAAAGGGTTCGTGGGAGGTTCAGGCCTGTTGAGTAAATCCTTGGTAGTTTAGTGAAACAAACTGATGTCCAACCTGCTCTGATATGTAGAGTTATTACATTTCTAAGCAACGTCTTTTATTTGTTATGTGGGAGGACCAAGATAGGTGATTTGCTTCTAAGAAATTCTTTCATTCGCTTTTTAGTTTGCATATTCTTGTCATGTATGGTGTTTTATGATCAAAGGAACCCTGTTGAAGTTTTCCTCTAACATATAAAATTCTATTAACATTTAATGTTGTTCTCATTATTTCCTCAAGCTTACTTTAACCCTTTAAAACCTGAGCAAACTGACTTGTTTCTTTCAAAAACAAGAAAGAAGGTAATGAGCAACTTAACAAGAAATGGCCCAAAAGACAAAAAAAGTAAATAACAAAAGTGATCAAGAAAAGAGGATTAAGAAAGTGCTAAAAATAATTCATGGTAAAGACATCAGAGATGTCTTATGATAGTGACACGAACATCAAGTTCACATGTTTTTGAAACAAATCAAACCAATTTTCTTCGGTTCCAAAGGTTCAAATGCTTGTGAAAGGCATCTGAACGCAGCACAACAAAACTTGATTATTATTGATTATTTATTCAATATTAACAGATTTATTTAGAAAAATCTTTGTATTTTTGAGTATTAATGTTTTTGGCGGTATGAATCATTTCGCTCTACAAATTAAATTCCTGTATTGCCCCCAATTGACCAAACACAGCCAGAAATATTAAGATAAAAAGCAAATTGAAAGAGTAAAAGCTAATTTATGCTCTCACCTAAAAGACAGGGACCTGACAGAAGCTGCTACTCTCTCAAATATGGAGTGTCTCGGATTCTCTTCGTCTTCCTCCTCGTCCTCCTCTGACCTCTCTTCTTTCTCCTCTTCCTCCTTCTGAAAAGAAACCAGCACAAATAAAAGTATGTGAGATTGCAGACTAAACTGTGTGTGTATTTATGGGTTAACAGTGGGGTAAGGAGACGGGTGTCATGTGAACTGTGATAGCAGATTTCTCCTCAGGTCTTCATGCGCTCACTCTGTGCTTTGGGAAATGAGACAGCAAACACACACACACACACACAGAGTCTGTGAAAGTCTCGGGCATTTAGTGAGATCAATACAGAGCTGAAAAACACAGCTGATTCACATCTCCTTATGTGTGTTTTCTCACCCTACGGCGGCAGCCAGATCTGAGATAACATGCCAATAGTCACAAGGCGGTGTGTGAAATGCACAGAGTGTGTGTGTGTGCTGAGATTCAGTATGTAATTCAGTGTGTACAACAGTCGCCATAGAGACTACTGAGAGTAAGTTTTCATGGAAACGGATCCCGAGAGATGTGAAACGGAAATGGCAGACAGGATTCTCGTGACAGGGATGCTTCAGGTTCCCCTGACACAAACCGTGTAAACAATCCAGTTTGTGAAGGATGATTTCATGTTTCACCTCTGGGTGTCATTATCCTAAACGGAAACTAAGTGGTAGGAAATGAAAATTGTGTGAAACAATAACGCTGTTGGCTTGGGGTTTCTTCTAATGGCTTCACAAACGATTACACGATTTCCAAATGAAGTTTTCAAGCCCACAAGCGTCTGAGGCAAAGTATGAGTGACAAGAAGAATGAAATTAACACACAGTTTTTCTGAATACTCTGTCAAAATGTGGCTGATGGTAAAGATGCTTAGATGAGACAGCAAATGTAATTATGGATACTGGTCATGAAATATCAAGATATTAAAGTAAGTTTTGGATGGTGCTTCTGGAAATTCTGCTTTTTTTAAAGCAGCATTTTTAGATATTGTGTGTGCAAAATTATCATTTTCCAAGAAAAACTGCTAATTGAGTGTCCAAACTGAAAAAGATTCATCTTTTTGTGAACAGGGCAATCAGCATGTTACTTCTGTGCAGTTTCCTGGTGGAACCAGAAACATCTATAGTAGTATTCATGTAACATTTAGTTTTTAAAGGAGACCTATTTATGCTAATTTTCAGGTTCATACTTGTATTTTTGGTTTCTACTTGAGCATATTTACATGCTTTCATGTTTAAAAGACACTTTATTTCCTCATACTGTTTGTGCTTGGAACACCTATATTCACCCTCTGTCTGAGACGTTTTGGTGCCCGTTTTTTTAAGCCCCGCTCCTGAAAAAGCCCAGCCAGCTCTGATTGGTCCGTATGTCCGGGGCTTCCCCATCTGCACTCTCTGTGTCTCTGCACTTTAACTGCAGCTGAGAAATGACTGTAACAGAATATAGTGACGCTTTCTAAAGTGAAAAAAACAGCAATAAAAGCACCTAAACCAAATTATTCGCAACCAGACATGTTTTAGCAGGAAAATGATCTGAAATAAGATATAATGATTTAAAGAAATCTGTCAAGGGCTGACATCTGCTTGTCTCGAAAAAAAGAAACAGTTTTTCATTAAAGTCTAGTCCCGTAAAACGTACTTTTATCGGAAACCATACCCTGATTTTATCTGAGCTGCCTGTCTATTTTTATTGCTATCTTACTGGTTTTAATTCTTATTTATTATCTTGAATTTAGTTTTAAATCTTTTATTGTATTTTGTCTTTTATTTTGGTGACATTGTATGTCAGTTTAGTTTGTTGGATTCTCCTTGTGTTTGGTTTTATTGTAAAGTCACTGTGTTTTAAGCAGTGCTATGTAGATAAAGTTTATTATGATTTTATTGTAATATTCAGAATGGTCTGAAGCCTGAGGTTTTTGCTCACAGGAATAACTTTTAGACACCTTTACCTCATTATCTGAAAACACTGGCCACATTTAACATGAACATCCAACATTATAACATTTAAGATATGACCTAAAAAAAAGGAAACGCATAATAGTTCCCTTAAGACACTTCATCATGAACCAAAGTGTTAGTCAAGGGGAATTTAACAAGCATCATTATGATCATCACCCTCTAGGTACAATTAATATGAGCATTACAAATTTCCTGGCAAGAAGGGCAACTGAAAACATTTTTCTTCATAAATCACAATATATTCACACTACTAATTTGCTACTTTGAGAAGAAGATGGAGTGATGAGGTGAGTGGAGGAGGATTTTAATGATCCCCGACCTGTGTGGAGGACAGCTGGTACTGGCTCCTGCGTCGCACCGACCCAGGAATCTTCTTCAGGACCAGAGTCACTCCGTTGGGGTTTTCCCGCAGCTTCTTCACGAGGTTAGCTCTGCTCCAGCCCACCTGACGCAGCAAAACACAATTATTCCACTTTGAAGGTCATTGCTTCAGACACGGAAACACTTTGCAGGAACAGTACACGGGTTTGTCGCAGCCACTGAGCTAAGACAAAGCCTTGGACTGAGACGACCACGCATACACAGTACAATGGAGCAGTGGACATTCAATATACATGCAGACTTGTGTACAAATACTATATATATTGTAACACTCACCACTATCTGGTCATTGACTTGAATCACTTCATCACCGGCCAAAATCTTCAAATAGGCATCAGTTGAAGGCTGCAGCAGGAGAGATAAACAACACAAATAAGAGCTCATGATAAATCATCCCAGCTAAATATAGTTCAGTGCAACTTTTGGTATTTCCTTTTACTTTTAGGGACAAATAATACTCTTAATTTGTACTGAACATTTTGATGTTTTGTGGATGTAGGGGGAGTTGTTTTTTTTTGTATAAGGGCTTACTTTTCAACCCCTGTTACATATACTACAAAATCTGACAATATTTAGGGATTTAGTTTTATTTACTAAATATATACAAAACAGAACTTGCAGAAATCCTGACTCAGTCCAGACACTAAATACCAGACACTCAGTCCAGACACTAAATACATAAAAGTTACTACGCCTTGGAGAGAAGTTTACCAACTTTTTGTGAGTAAACAGTGCCACACCTCTCTGTCAATCAGATTATTTTTTCTTTTTAATATCTTGCAGATAGTCCAGTCAGACTAACTTATATTTTTTATGGCAATTATTTCCCTCAATTTTTTTAAGTAAGACTAACTTGTCAGATTTTACAGTGTATGTGTGCAATATAGACATATATTATTATCATTTGGTTATTTGTGACTTATGACCGCAGAAACTTGATACAGAACATTCACAAAGCTGAACAATAATCCTTACAGTTATTTCTATGATCTGGCAGTTAATAATAACTTTTACAATGTTGTAATAGAAGCTAGAAACAAATGAAGACCCTAAAATACATTCCTCTATGTGTTAAATAAACATCAATATTTGCATCTCAAAAAAGTATATTTTCTGGAAAATAGACTTAAAAACTGTATGTGGTGAAAATAAATGGAAACAACAGACAGAAATGGCTATTTGTGGTTTATCTGGTGAATCAAATGCATGTTAAATCAAGAGAAATCATCTGAAATCTTTTTAATACAACCACAAAGGAATAGCTACCATCGTGTGACAAAACCTGTAAAATTCATATTGTCTTGCAGTATTGCAGTATTGTCACATCGCCCACCCCTAATGTTGTCCTGAGGAAAACCCAAAGGTGATTATTTGAAATGGAACAATGACTTTGTGACACATTCGGTTGACACGTTGCGCATTACATATGAAACATTACGGCACCCACGTTGATATCCTAATTACATGGCTACTTTTTCTGTGTGAGGCTGCACAAAGATGCATGCAGGCTGTTCTGTGTGTTTGTGGCCGGTGGTCACGTCTCTTCTTAGCAGCCGGCCGTATTAATGTAACTGCAGTAGCAGGGGAGTCGAGGGTACTTTGCTGTTGACATCATGGAAAAATAACATTTCCATCTTTCTGTCCCACAGGAGAGCTGCCCTTGCACTCATTTTACAAACCCTCCTTATTCTGGCTGACAAATACTCTTCCGTCTTTCCATTGCTCCAGAGTTTATGTTACAAGCTCTTTATCCAACTGATCTTTGGCTTTCTCACAAAATCATGTATCTGTGCTTTCTCTATGGCAAATTTCCTTGAGTTGTTTTCAAATCCATCTTAACAACCAGCTTCTGTAAGTGTTAATTATTCAGAGAGAGAGTCTGTTTGACACTGCTTTTAAACCCATGAAAAAAGTAGACTATTGCACAATTTATCTCCAAATTATAGATAAAGCTGATATAATAGGCTGTGATGTGACATGTACCGCAAGATGTTGCTTTGTTTACAGGCAGTTTGCAGTCAGCAACATTAGGTCCAATCAGCCTCAAGTAGATATTTATAAATGCAAAATATTTTTGCAGCAGAAGGGCTCAGATTGGTCTCAGTTTCAAAGCAGTGAGGCAAAGAAAGATAAGCCAGCAGCTAAAAATAATGTGGCACACAAAAGTACTTCCAAGGGGATTTCTGCCTCGTTCGGGGCTCATGCTTTCATAAAAAATGAATGCCAATTAAAATGTTATATTTTGAGTGTGCAGAGCAGAATTAACTGTATACTGAAAACAACCACTAACTGACATTTTATTGTCACAAACATAGAAGAGAGTTAATATCTCCCTTCAGAATGCCTGTTCAAGGCAGAAATTACAGGCAGTCGCATTGCTATTATGTATAAAAGGTACAATTGCAGAATGGGGGCACAGAGTGGCCTCACCTTTAAGCCACCATCGTAGGTAGAAAAAGCACCAAAATGAAAACTATGTAAATGGAAAGCCGGCAGGACTGCATCATGGGCGGCACAGTTATGATATTTTGACGACGTCTTGCGTGTGCGACCCAAAATGGGAGATTTAAAAAGTAGACGGTAGCAGTTAACAGCTAAAAGAACAGCAGCCAAAAATATCCGCAAATTGGGAAAACAATGAGATTTGGGAGCTACTTGTACCTCCCTGCAGAGGCCGAGATCATCTGCCATATCACAGCCACAGTAAGTGATAGTTACTGCCATGTTATGCCATTGTTATTGTTTATAATGCGCTGCCAGTGTTACACGTCATACTAGTGGCAGTAACTGTTTTGTTACATGTCATGGCCATCATATTTTTTTTTTTCTTCCACGATGCCAGCTTGCTGTATAAAATCCCAACCTGGAGCGGCATGATGCTTTGGATCTGGGTAAAACTGCAAAGGCTGCATAACAAAGGACTTTGTAGCGGCCCTATAGCATGATCTCTGTGTAAACAGGACTATTGTCTTTTTGGAAAAAGGTCAAGAAAATGCAAATTGCTAATTCTTCTTTAGTTTAGATTTAACTGAAAATATACTTTTAGTTCCTTTTTTTCATGAGTAATCCAGACAGACAAGCGCAACAACAGATCAAAACCTTCCAATACGAGAAGCGAAAACAAGCTATGTTAGTGTTATCTCCTGCAGATATTATGAGACAGACCTGAGTCACAGCTTGTAACCTGTTAGACTCCCACATGCCGGCACAAACAGAATCGGTTCAGATATAAAACAGTGTGAGACTCTTTTGAATGTAAGCGGTTTTTCACCCAGCTCTCTGCAAGGAGACAAACTGTAGTTGAAGTTAACCTTTTGGTCTGGAGTTCAAGAGGAGCAGAAGTTTGAGTCAACTGCTCTTCAGAGGATTGGTTAAGAGCACTGAGATGGTTATTAACCCTGTGTGGGTTGAGTCAACAGTGAAAGTAAATCAAAGAGCCTGACCTCAGCAACAGTCCCGGTCACGTAGTGGTTACTGGAACCAGTGGATGTTATCTCAATCCCCTAAGAGAAAAAGAAAGATACATTTCAGAGTGACAAACCTGCATATTTTAGCAACTTTGCAATACAGAGTGTCAATTTTTCACTGAGTCAAAATGAGTCACTATAATGGACACATAAACACTGCTCTATCTTGATACTGTCATCACTGATGGAGTCTGTGGAGATATTGATGTCTGTCTCCAGATGTATTGATTGTTCAGAGTGTAATTACCCTCAGCCGGCTTTGACTGATCTTTTTTGAGTCATAATTGGCGTGGGGAGAACCAACAAATCACACCCCAAAACGCCCACATCACAGGATCAATATGTATCACATGGACGCATAAACATGAATGGATTTAAACTTTGAACTGAAAAGAGCAGAGCCTGAGAAAACATTTCTTTTTATCAATAACAACTTAAAAGATTAATCTGTTAACCTATATGAAGAAAATATCCAGGTTTTCTTGGCTTTACTGGCATTAGCTATGATGCATTACTGTATCAAAGCATTTCAAAAGCGATAAAAACTAAAGGTCTTATTGATAACACTTTTATGTAAACGGATCATTTCTAAAAAATAATGCATCCACAGAGCTTTTAGAAAGATGCAGAATATAAGTAGCGCTTTTCCCCAAAAAAATTACTTTCAAAATTTTGTCGGGTCCAAAAATAAATGTTTTGTTTTTATCTTTGTAAGATATCCAAAAAAAAAAAAAAGGCTGAGTCTGATGTTAAATGTTCGCCTTCACTCCAGTCAAAATGCCATTAACATACAGTATGTAACTTATAAATAACAACCAATAACCCAATAAACAATGCACATTAAAGTGCTAACACATTACTTTAACCTCTTATATCTAATCTTTACAGGCAAATAGATAATAATAGATGTTTTAAAATTATTATAATGTAGTTGTAAGCAGATATAAATAGAAGCTGGTGTATACACAGATACTGAATGAAAATGTGGTTTAAATATAATTGTTATAATTTGAAACATGGAAGAAATTATAATTGTTGACAAATACTCTACATTTATAAGCATTTAAAAATGTCCTTATAACTGCTTACAACTACATTATAGTCTATCATAAACTATTCATTAAATGTTTATTTAGTGCTTATTAATGTTTATTGGGGGTTATAGTAAAGTACAACAATGTTATTGATACTCTTTATGGATTTTGATGACATCTTTGAAGAAAATCTGCAGGGCTTTGGCAGTGCAGCTGCCTAGAAATAACTTTACAACCACATCATTTCAAAATGTATCACCTAAGCTGACTGTCAGCTGGTTTTCTCCAAACACAAGGCTTTCTATCCTGGAAACATAAAAACCACCACTTCCTCTGCATTTAACTGCAAACATTTAACAGCAATGCATACGGATATTGGCTGGAGTTTCTATTTTGTAAGTCATGTCCTAACACTGCATGTACAAATCATTATTGACATCTTTGTGATTCAGACCACAGCTGATTTGTGTCAAAGCCTTAAAATGATTTTTCATGTCTCCCTTTGATCTCCACCTTCTCATTTGACTGGAACAACTTTAAATCTGATGAAAATGAAAGAGGACGAAAGGGCTTTTACTCTTAGATCCACATTATGAATGGAGCACATTTTGTACATTCAGTGAATTATAATTCTTCCAGCCCCTCACTTCTCTTTCTTTCTGTCTTTAGTTCTCATTACTTTCAATCAATCAGAGGGCAGACCTCATTATCTCTGATGTGCTCCAATCCATTTCTCTCCGTCAGACGAGGATAATCAAGTTTTGTTCCTAGTTGTTGAGCACATTTGTTAAAATTATTCCGGTCTTGTAGAGAAATTGTGAAAAATTACCCTAAATAGTTTAGCAAAAACCCACTTCTTTAACCCACCTGAAGCCACCCAGAGACAATTATGAGCGGACACAAACTAAATGTATGCCTCAGTATCAGAGGTGATGAAGTGAAGCTAGAAAATTTGCTTTTGAGAGAAAACATTGGAGTTGATTAAGAAGGCCAATCAAACAAGCGAACGAGCACAAGGAAATTGGACCGCTATTATCATCTAACATGGGAGATTTTCACTTAATGAGCTGAATACAAAAAGGGGAGGAAATTGAACATGTGTGTACTTGGAAATAAACCAAAAAAGCACACTAGATTATGTAGATAACAAGCAAAGAAGAGAGCTCTAATTGTTGTACTGGATGTACCAACTGAAGGCTACAGCATTAAGAGAAAAGAGGCAGGAACAGAAAGTTGTTTATGAAAAACTTGCTGACGTGAGAGAGGGTTTGAGAGAATAAAGAGAATAGGAGCGGGTACAGGGAGAACCTTGAGTTAGATGAAAGAAGTGATGAGTGGAACCAGATGATGATGGAAAACTGCAGGCAGAGATGAAGGCAGAGAACGAATACTGAAAATGACAAAGAGAGTGAGAGAAAAAACAAAACACACAGAAGAAGAGGTGATTTTCAAGAAACAGGTGAAGCAATAACATGGTGAGAGGATTTCTGAATTATGGTGATAATGAGATGGTGAGATGCTGCTGAGATGAAACAAACACAAAAAACCCATCCAGGGGTGATCGGGAAAATACAGGGGCAGAAGTCTTTAGAAAGAGTTTAAATACAATAAAAATAGTGAAAAGTCAGCAAAAGTAAAACAGACAGTTTCTAAAACTTTTTCATTTCTCTGTTATAGGAAGATTTAGCATCAGCACACAGTGGCCCACAGTAATTTGTTGTGTTTTTAGTTTAAAATAATTCCTTGCTGAAATATATGACTAGTTGTATTATTTACTTTTATGAATAGTAAATGGTGCATATAGAGATAATAATAGTAAAACAATAATTCATTATCAGAAAGGAAGGACATGACTGCATATTGAATATCTGTATTTATATCTGTTTTTATGATTGTTTTGTGTCTCTGTGCACATTCACCACCCAAATTTTCCTATTTGGGGTAATAAAGTTCACCTTGATTTTTATTATTTATTAATCTCATAATTGTCTTGATGCATAAAAACACATACACATATTAACACAGTATGGCGATAAAATGTGAATGAAAGGGAATTTTTCTGTGGATGTTTTTATGGGTATATAGATATATCAAATTAATATAAGAATATGCTTTACATGTTCCACATTTTATCGTAACTGTGTGGGACTGGTCTACTGTTGGTCTTGACTTGGTCTCGATATGATCTGGTCTTGGTCGTAATCTGGTCTAAGTTTCGGTGACACTGAGAGTTGACTTTACATACTGCATATTAAATTTCTCATTTCGTTTGTTACATTAACTGTATGCTAAAATTTAAAATACAGTAAAAGTGTTAGCAGTTAATATAATTGATAAATTTGCAATGTTCTATTTAGCATAAAACATATTTTTCATTGGTTCCACATTTAATATGGACAAATGGTCAGAGTTGTTGAGAGAAAAAAGGTTTTACCAGCTGATCACCAGGTGAAACAGGCACCAGGTCGACAGTCTCGAGCTGAGCAGTGTGAGTAAGAAGTGTCTCAGGGCTGGAGTTCAGGATCTCATCGCAAACTAACACCAACTGACGGCACTAGAGGATGAAACACACCACCATTTACTATCAACAACAAATTATTGAAATTACTGCTGGTAAAGAGGCAAAAATATAGAAATACCTACCACAGATATGATGTCCTTTTCCTTTTCGTAGACAGTGGTATCCTGTTTGGTGAGTGAAACAGCACAACATGAGTTCCCTTCGAACAGTTTCACAACGCTCAAAATGACACCACAGGAGCCTATAGAGTAATTGATTTGTGGAAATGGGACAATCTAACTCAAAACTCATGTCCTATTTCCTCTTCACAGCGTGAGTCCGGAAGTGAGAGGCCAGAGGCAATGAGGCATCACTCCACACTTTTACTAGTATTTTACTGGCTTTAATCTCAGCAGTGCTCTTGTATAAATGAGAAATAAAAAGACATGAAAGTTGCTCAAAGAAATTTGCAGCACAGAAAGTAGGCAAGTCCTTTCATGGTGTCTAACCCAAAGGCTCACACTAATCCTCCACAACCACACATGCGTGTGGAAGTCACCACAGGAAGTCAGTGGTCAGTGTCACAGAGTCAGGGGTCTAAAAGGTTTAATCTCTGGTTGGGAGGAAGGTGTTGACAAAGCTCCTACAGACATTAGTTGGGCTGGGAGCTGGAGAAATGAGGAGGCTTTGAATGAAGGAGTATCATGAGTGCTTAAAAGAGAAGAGGTTATATGTTTACACAGCATACTGAACAGATAAATGCCATGTATCACTACAACCTACAGTAAGCTAATTTGCATTGCTTGATGGTGTGATGAGTTACGTAAAGGACTGTAATCCCTGTGAAATGTAACAAGGGATCAACAGTGAACACGGTTGGATTTCTGGGCTAATTAAAGGCTGTGACACAAGGCTGCAGGGAGGGGGACGACTGGGAGAGGTTGCTGGCGGTCACTTCAACCTGTCTGATGAGTGTTTGTTTGTTGTGTGTGTGTGTGTGTGTGTGTTGTTATACCCCTTGGGAGTTTGAGTGTGGATAGTTGAGAAATGCAGAACCTGCGATATATTGATTTACACCACAACAAACCACTGAAGGTTTTGTATAAACACATAAAGATGTTAAGATCTTTATCTTGATCTCTACTTGAGCTAAGTACTTTTGTCATGGCTCGCTGGCTGTATGCTACAGTGACTGAGTCAGTGAATTAAGTCATTAGGGCTTTATTCACAGCATGAACAGAAAAAATAGAAACTATTTTGCAATAAGATTACACTATCCGAGATTCAACGATCCAGAACTTAAAACAAGTAAAAGAGGCGTAAAGTGGGGGAGCTAATGGTCCCTTTCCACCCACTACTTCCAGCTCCCTTGCTTGGACCACACCTGTCTTTGGACTAAGCCTTAATTGTGATCACAACTACACATCTGTAACGTTTCATGACTGCATCTTGTGCAGTTACGATGCTATTGCATTGTAAATACCTGTCCACAGGCAGAAAGACGCAGAAAAGTACCAAACCTTCTTCTATAGTATCATCTTCTATAATATCACGCCATTATACCGCCTCACTTTTCTGTATGTAACGTTCAATCCTGGAAAAGGAGGACAGAGTGGTCTCGCCTCTGAGCGTCTTTGTAACATGGAAAGCCTGAAAGTCGTGATCTTGAGTGGCACAGGTGTCATGTTCTGAGCATGTTTTTATGTTTTTAAAACAATAAGATTCTGGAGCAGAGGACGAGATCAGCGGCCATATAACAGAGACGGTAACAACTGACATGTTGATGTTGTTGTTATTCTTTAGAGTGCTGCTGATGCATTTATTATATGCCCCGCTAGAGGCGGAAACTTGTGTCATGAATAACTTTTTTTTTTTTTTTTAATTTTTATCATTTTATACGTTTTTTGTTTGTTTTTTTTTTACGTTATTTTATAACGTTTTTAGTTGTTTACACATTTAACCTCATACGTAAACCTAATGGCGACGCTAGGCTATATAGGAAAAGTCAAAAGTCTCATTAAAATCAGTGGGGTTCATCGTATAATAACTATACATTTTTGAAGCCTTCAGAATTTCATGGCAATCCTTCCAAGGGTTAACACATTACAGGAAATAAAATTGAATGTTGCTATAAAGCAAGATAAGACTGCAGCGGTAGGCCTAATCTACATGCAGACAAGATTCAAAGTTAAAAGTGTGACACTGAAACTGTGGTTTAAAACCAGAACAGAAACTCTGTTATGACTGACCAGATCCACGCTGTGTGATCTAGCAGAGAAGGTGGTGCTGATAGTAGCTGAGTTTCAAATTTGGTTGCCACCTCCCACTATCACTTCTGCTTTCACTTCATCAGTAACACCTCTTTTCTCTGAACATCTCACCATTGCTTTTCAGACAGAAGGTAAATTTACAGCAATTTCCACACCTCTGCTTTCTGTTGTATTTGAAGCCACGCCACAGGACGCTTCCCCACAACAGTACAACATGTTCTGCATTTCTTTTTAGCAGGAAATGGCACATTAATGTGTGTGAGGTGGGCGATGGGTACACTTCTGCCCTGGTACATATGCTTATAACCACAACTACATGCACATATAATCACTTTCTGGTTTAACTGAAGCTATTAAAGTCAAAACAACCGAGAGTGTGAAAACATCTGTTACACTTATATCTGTTTTAAAGTGCACATACAATTACAGATTGTTTACACACACGCACACACACACACACACACACACATGGATATGAAGCATATGATGCCTTTAGTCACAGTGTTTCATTGCTGAGACAGAAGAGGAGAGGAAATGAAATGAGTGCATGAGAAGAGGAGCTGTGGGTTGGATGTTTAGTCTCTGACAGCCTCCAGCAGCTCATGCTCCCTATTTATTTTTTTCCTCAATAAGATATTAACTAAAATACTTGAAAACAGCTGCTACTGTTTTTAAAGGGATGACTCAGGTTTTGCAACACAAGATGTAAAAACATGTCACATATGCTACAGAACAAAACCCATGCAAATCTGGCCTTTAACCAAAATATGACAATTATAAATACAAATTCTTATTATACAGTCAAGATATAAACAGTATTTCATTGTTTGGAGCTTTATGAGCAGGTCTGTGCCAAAACAACGGCCCAAAAGTTTATAACACAGACCAAAATTCAAGATTGACCTTTTATTCCGCTTCATTGTCGCGACAGTAGTTACATATTAGCCACAATTGCACTGCATACCGTCAATAAATGGCAGACAGTTCTATGTAGAATTTGCTGCAGATTCAAGATTCAAGCTATCATAATAATAACTCTGAGAGAAAAAAAGAAATATTTCCCTCTTTAGTTAGACAACAGCAATTTGCAGCATTGTCATAAAAGGTGAATAGTATTAATTTCATTGTTTCCTGCTTGACTGTAAAGTAACATGCATCACTTTTTGATAAGAACAAAGGTGTTGTGTTGTGTTGTGTTGTGTTGTGTTGTGTTGTGTTGTGTTGTGTTGTGTTGTGTTGTGTTGTGTTGTGTTGTGTTGTGTTGTGTTGTTGTGAAGGCCGGTATGTGGCTTGATCAGGCGATGAGCTAACTTTACAGCAGCGTTCTGTGCCTGAAAGCTGTTCTCTCTGTCTCTCTCTCTCTAGTTGTCTAGGAAACAAAGACAAGCTATTACGTGGGTGTAACAATCTGAAAGAAAAAAGTGGACGAGAAGAATGCACGCAGGCATGCATGGACACACATGTACAAAAAGGCTATAACTATGACACAAAGATGCAAGGCAGACAGTTGATTTAACACTAATAACTTCTTTGTGTTATAAATCAAGTGTTGTCAAGTCAAGCTCTGCCATGTTCTGTCTGAATCTGCCTGGATGTTTACACACTTGGATTTGCACAACTGGGTATTTCCTATGTGCCACCAGGTCACAGACTTGCTATAAAAAGACTGGGGGTAGATCTCCTTTACACCTGCTCCTTATCTTTCCATCCAAATCTTACTACCCCGTACATGCTCTCTTCTTGCCTTTATTCACTTCTCTCAGCACCATAAATAATAAGTTATAGCTATTACTTCTGATGCCTTTTCTTTTCTTTTTTTTTTTTCAAGCTTTAAAAAAGTCCTCCCATAGCAGAGATGTTGATCATTGCTAATAAAATAACAAAAGAGCATATTTCAGAATGCTGTGTTCTGTTATGATATCTTTTTGGTCAAAGAAAAGCATTACATAACCAAAATATCACCTTTAAAACAAGCAGTCCTAGTTCTGCAAATGTAAGTTTAACATTAAAATTACTTATTATATTTTCAGGTGAGTTAGAGACAAATTTTTGAGACAACTGTACTGACATACCTTAACGTAATGCTTCAAAATTCATTTTTGCTCCAAAATCCAAGATCACAGTTCACAGAGTCCTCTTTTTTCTTCCCTCTCTCTCTTTCTCTCTCCTAGACTTTGCTTGCTGTTCATCTGGTTCAAAGCAGACTGAGTGTGTGTGTGGTTGTGTGCCCTGCGACTTGACAACTCCACTGTGGGATCCCAAAAACACCAGCTGACTAACTGACCTTGATCGCCCTCGGGGTGTGAAAACACACGCAGACAAGCAGGAAATAAGAGTCCTTTCTTTGGTGTGAAGGATGTGGTGTAGCCTCTGTGGAAGCAGTTCCCCAGAAAATGACGTCATGATTAAGCTGTGGCCTCCTGAAACACGTCAAAAATCTCACAGGAGTAGCATGACACCAGCCTCATTTAGCCAGGGGCACATTTTATGACCAATGCACCATGACCATGCTTGTCTGTCTGTGTGTAATGGTCAATGCTTCACTGCTGATGTTAAAGGGACACACGCACGAGCTTATGTAATGTGACACAGTTGCAGAGAACATGAACAATACAGGCCTGTATGTTTATAATGCTATGATGACAGCTAATATGATATGAACTCACAATTTCTCCTGTCTGTTAAACAGGTGTGAGGGCTTCTCAGCTGTCCAAAATTGACCTTTTAGCTCACCTGCCCAGGCTGTGTGAATAATGACACAGCATGTGCTTAAACACATACTGTGCAGGTTTTACATGTATTAGGCCTATACCCTACTCAGAATTATGTTAGTCAAATTGGATTTAGATGTTCTATATGAATATTCAGGTATTTATTTCTTTTTTTTCATATATAGATTGAATGGAGTTTGTTCAGGGTGACAACGGCATTCATGTAATATGGTAAACAAACCAAGTTAGCCCTCTGAGCTACAGCTTGCTAATTACACTCATGATTGGAAATGTGCACAGTATTTTAGACTGTGTATTAAATTGCTGTGAGCTGTAAATTCATAAATTCTAAGCCGCTGACAGATGATAATGTTGTCTTGGTGCTGACCCCAAAAAGCATCTCTTCCTCAAGGCAGCTGCCTCTGTCTGTCTCAGATTCATCCTGAGTCTGGCCATAGATGTATAAAAAGAATTGGATATAATACAGCATCAGAGGCAGGGCCCTAGTCATTCCTATGAAGTTGCTCAGTGGCGCATAAAGAAAATAAAGTTTGACTTTTGTATATAAAATCACCGGGATCATCCACTCTGCCTCCGCATCTTTAGGTCCAAACAGAGACTTTTTGCCGGCCGAGCAGTTAGCTTCAAGTTAAGTGCTCCTTTAAACTTTAATGGGAATAAAATGATTAAATTGTGCAGCTTCTAGACTTTCAAAATGTTACCGCATCAAAAGGATTAAATCCTCACAGTTGAGTCATTTTGTAGGGGTTGTGGTGCTCAAAAAATGTGTTAATTGATTTACAGATGTCTCTTTAACCATTTAAGTCTATGGAAAAAGGTCTTTTTGGGCCTACTGGCATAACCTGATGGGCCTATTCCACAGTTTGGCCACTCTGTCAAATTGGCTTTAAAGCCCAGTGCTGTTAGGTCTTGGGTCTGGGTCTGCAGTGTGCCTCTAGGTGCCGAAACATCCCCACTTCATGACTAAGCGGCCTCTGACTGATGATTCATATCTTCCACTTTCAGAGGGCAGCCGTAATGAGGTATGAAATTACAATATCTATTTTCAGTGTGTTTTTGTGAATGGAATTAGCTGCTGTTTGGTAATTTTAAACTCATTCACTGGGTGAAGACAATGGAAATCCACAAAATGGGCCAAACTGTTTTCTATTGAGTGATTCACAAACCTGAACTCTCAGTACAAAATGACTTACCTTTAAAACACCTGCGCACACAAACTCACAAGTGCACACTGAAGCTCAAAAACAGGAACTGAGTGAACAATCGCCAGATGTTACCAACGAATGATCAACCTCCGAGAGGCACCAACAATAAAAGCATGAGGGCTTTAACTTACTAATCACTCACTCTGTGCAAGGCCAACAATGAATGAAAACAACAGTCAACAGACCCAAATCTGATTCACGTTGTAGCTGCAAAAACATCCTATCAATGTCAACAAGCTCTATAAATTTCTGAAATCAATACTTCCTTCCTGCCCCTCTGGTCTATAAGAATAATGTTACTGTTACTGTACACCAACACACAAAATGCAACCCTCATTTATCCCATGCTGAATCTGGTTCAGACCAATCTTTTATGCTTGGTAGAGATCTCACACATAAACCCCTTAAAGAAAAAAGAGCATTGAAAAAAAAGCAGCACAATGGTTTTCAACTTTAAATTATAACCGAAAAGCTAGAAACAGTGATGTATATAAGTGTAGGCTTGACCCATTGTAAGCACTCAAACAAAGCGCAAAAGCAGCAAAAGAAGCATCACCTTGAGGGGAATTATCCAATCAGCGAGGTGAGAACTGTACCTGTCGTGCTGGGCAGGCGTCCAAAGCTGGATATAGAGGGCTATATATAAACTCCTCTAAATACTGAGCCTCCTCTTTCACCTACAGCTCCTCTGCACCTCTGACTGCCTCCTTACCTCTCTCTCTCTGATTATCTCTCATTCTGTCTCTTCTTTTTGTCTTCTTCTCTGCTTCCTTGCTGTCAGGCTATTTATCTCCTAGTCACCACCTTTCACAGTTAATAGCTCTCTGTGCCTGTTGCTCTCTGCTGTTCATTCAGCGACATGCGCTCCCCCAGGAGTCAGAAGTCATTTAACAGTCGGTGCAATCCCTCCCTAAGTCTCCTCCTCCTTTCTCTGCCTTCCCCCTTTGCTTCCCGCTCTGCCCTTCCCTCCCTCACTCCTGCCCTCCCTTAGGCCCTACAACATATCCAGGCCTGTCCGTGTTGTTACCTGTGAACTCTTTTTACTCACTTTTCATCCAGATATACATTTTCTTTCTCCTCCAATTTCTTTCACACATTTCACATTACTGTGAAGGAGTAAACACAAACAAAATCCAGCCCTCCCTTGTGGCAGTAGACCTAAGCTTCTTCAAGGTACAGCCGCCTTCAAATATGCCAGGAATGTAAAGATAAAGAATTCATTACTTGAGCTAAGCCGAAGAGCAGGGAATGTGTTTGAGCCTCTGTTTTTCTTGCAGGGGCTGATTAAAAAAAAAAGAACAAATCCTACAACATGTTGTAGTTCCTCTATGAGAGTTTAGTATGCACGACAATACCATTAGAAACATGGTGATCTATGTGCGCTTCCTCTTCAGATAAAACACCCCATGCTTTTATGAACACGTGTGCAATAACATGACTAAAGAGGTCTCTTCCTCTCCAAGGCAAACAAACTGGGTGATCAAAACCAGTAAAAACACTGAAAAAAAAAACAGTTTTACATTCCCTGATGCTATCTGGCTTGTTGCAAAATATGGCTTCTAGCCCAGCTTTTGCTAATGTGTACTCACCTTTCTAATCTGGACATTCAGGAGGTTTTAACCAGGAGCTGAATTATCCACAGAGGTCTCTGCCTCTCCAAAACGACCCAGTGATTGAGGCCAGTAAAAACACTCAATTAAGTGGTTTACGTTAAAAGAAAAATATTTTAATTACAGTGGCCAACGAAAAAATTTGAAAACCTGATTGGGCCTTGCCAGTGTTTGATTTGTCCATTCTGGGCCACTGTAGAAATATGGTGGTGCAAAATGGTTATCATTGTCGACGAGGACCCACTCCTATATATATATATATATATATATATATATATATATATATATATATATATATATATATATATATATATATATATATATATATATATATATATATATATATATATATATATATATATATATATATATATATATATATATATATATATATATATATATATATATATATATATAAATGGCTCATTCTAAGGCAACAAAAAAACAGCAATTCTTTTTTTCAAGTGATTCTTCACTAAAGAAATCACACTTATTATATTACATACCATTTCTGACAATAAGTCCCCCTAAATCCTACACACTGGACCTTTAAAGCCATAAATGGACCAACCTTGTGGACGATGTCTCCCAGCTCTCTGCAGTAGCTGAATATGTTCTTGCTGGCTGTGTATCCCCTGAGCTGAGAAAACTGATACCTGTAAAGACAGGGATTATATTTTAAAACATTCCTGGGTGGAACCTGGAAGGATTTACTGCAAGCGAGAACAGTGATTTAATTTCATACAAGTAATGAAGAGGAGCAAAGACAAATTAAAGATCTTATTAAGTCGCACAAAGAGAAAATGAAAGCGAGCAAACAGAGAGGGATGAACTTAAAAGCTATCAAGTTTCTTTACAAGGAACAACAGGTAAACAGCAACTCAATGCATACACTAAAGTTATTTTAACTCACAGCTATCCTTTTTACATAAAACAGCAAAAAACTGCAGCTTTTTTTATAAGACACAGCAGAGAACATTTTCTGGGTGAAAAATAACTGCAGAATAAAATAGAATTTGGAGTACTGTATATATAACTGTTAGATAACTCCCTCTCTACAAACCTGTTGAGCAGAGAGAAGAGTCCTTTGGCAGAGGTGATGAGCTCCACAACAACCTGCAGAATGCCGACAGGCAGCTTGGTGGCGCTGCGTCCATCGTAGCTGTTGAGGCGCCAGCGGCCCTGGATGCCCATCTGGAGGGTGTGGGCAACTGCACGCATCTTCTCTGTCAGACCACGTAGGTTCTCCCCACCTATACCATACGTCTGTAGAGCACACACACACACACATGCACACACACACATGCACATACAATATAGGTGGTTAAAGGTCTCTTCTACTCCTCAAATATTCATTCAGTGGTACAAATAATCTGTAATGTAGAATGCATTATTTACCCTTCTTAAAACACTGTTTCTGTTGTTTAAGAGGCTTTTCATATACTGTGATTGCAAAATCCCTTGTTCAGTTCTGGTCAGGGATTTACTGTGTGTTGTATGTCAATCCTTCTCACTCCCCTCATTTCCCCTAACCTCTCTACAGTCCACTTTTGAACAAAGTTTTGTGCGTTTTTTAAATTAAAGGCAGGGAAAGAAGTCAAGACTCTAGCTGCAATATATATTGAGCACTTTTTTCTCTCTTTAAGTAAAAGCTGAGTGAAAGCCACGCTTCTGAAACAACTTACAGTTTTTCTTGATGTAAAGCATTCTGGACTTCTGTTTGTGTTGCTTTCTCTTCTGAGATGAATTTATTTCTTTTTAAGAAATGTAAAAAATGTGCATGTTGAAACATGTAATTGCTGCTCTGATGGCAAGACATAAAACATTGACATTTATTACCAATGCCAGTAGGTCAAATAGTTTCAGCTATTTAACTAAATTACAATTAATTTAGGAAAAAAAATGACATGGTGGTAGTCAAAATTCTCTCACACGGTATATGATTTTATGTGAAATCTATTAAGAAACGCTTGGCTAACCCAGCAAATAGCTATGGAAGCTCATCTTTGCCATTTTGATAAAAAAAATTTAAAGATGCTGGAAGTCATTATAATAAGAAACGTTTTCATAATAAAATCTTTAAAATAACATTAATACATTACTTTAAGAGTAACTTGTTATTTTGAGACACTAAGACATTTTTTGAGAATAGCGAGTCACTATTTTGAGTTTTTCCTTATTTTCTAGTTTGAGAAAGCTTCTCATTCAGACATATTAAGTTCCTCCGTATTTAAACAAAGTTTCTCATTTAGACATAACAACTATTTATTTTTAGGAAAGTTTCTTATTCATTAGAGATACCAAGTTACTATGTTGTTCATTATAAAGACTTCCAAGATGTTTTTTCACACTTGCAGAAACAGGCTTCCATAAATACCTGATAAATCAATGTAAACAGTAGGCCTATATATAATCTATCATGTCATCATAAAGTTGATATTTTTTGACTCAATATCCAAAAACAGGCAGCGGTTTTGTTACGTTACATTGAGAGGAGGTTCTTATTTACACGAATGAAGGCAACTAAATCTCAGTATAATACATATCACACAATACAAATCAACCAGAGCCAGCTCACCTAACTGTAGCAAGGGATAAACAGAACAACACCGAGCCTCTCTCTCTGTCATCACAATTTTCTATCTGGCAGTGAGAGAAATGATTCTTCACAGCCACTGTAGAAGAAGCAGGTTATTGTTGTGACCCACTCAGCGGTGGTCAAGAGGTTCGGACCGCTCAGGCTTTGTTGTTACACATCAACCATCATCGAGTGCCCATGAATCTTTCATGGCCTTGTCTGCATTGTAGCTGTTAATTATGTAACTGTGAGTGTGTTTGGTCTGTTCCATGTGAGCGTCTGATGCTTGTTATTATGAATGAGCGCAGTGTTAATGCTTCACGGAGCATCAAGACAGGGAGGCAGAGAGGCACACACACACATATACACACTGTACTCAAGGTAAAAATTGAAACTGTACATCTGTGTTGAGGTTCTAATCTTGTCTTGATGAACAAGTTCACACAAGTGCACTTATGTGAGGCTTTTACTACAGGGAGACTTTACGCACACACTCATTCATATACGCAGACTTTGGGTTAATGACTATTTCAATCTGTATTACAGTCACTTCAACAAATTGACAACAAGCAGTTTTAGCAGCCTGAGCTTTAGCCTAATGTTCACAGACTGTTACAGCACCAGAGCTGGAGTCTTGCCTGATACTGTCCGGCTCAATTAGTCCTTCCAATGAAACAAAGGCCATTCTGGAAACACACCAACACCCCCACACACACCAACACGACTATTTAAGTGTCCTTAAACTCCCTCTCAAAATTGGACAGGGAGGAAAATTAATTAGGCAGCAGAAACAAAAACGGAGAATCAAAGGGGAGGCGGAAGTGTTTTCTTTTTTAACCGACTACAAACTTTCCCAGAAATTTGCATCTGAAGTATCAGACGCAAGCTTTGTATTCCAAATCTGTGTTGGTTGCAGTTTAAGCATGACAAGCCCTTTGATGTTAACAAGAAAAATAACTATTTTACTATGGCACAATGATGCAATGAAGTCAAACTTGCTGCATGTTGCTAAAAGCCCTGAGTGCACTTCAGTGAGATGGGACTTGTATGGCAATGAGAGCAGTTGTGTATTCTGGCTGGATTTGCAAGAGATTGTCCAATAACTGCTGGTTTCGCTGTTCAAACAAGAGAATGGGCTAAATCAACAAGATCTCTGTGCTTTAATATCAGAACATACACACCACCAAAACAAGACGACTCCTCTATAAATGTCACGGCTCTTCTCGCACGCTACAGGAACAACACACCAACCCTGGATACACAGAGCACTGCTATGGACACAAACTGTACACAAACTGTCACAGCAGTCTCCCTCACCAGAGAGCACAGCTTCTCCACAGCCTCTAGTATGAGCTCCTGGTGTCCAATTTTATGTACTCCCAACTTGTCCAGGTCCTGAGAGGTCAGCTGGAGCAGATCCAGACCCGACAAACGCCACTCTGACACCGGGTACTGATGCAGGGGGGCATCCAAACCTGGCAGCAGGACACAAAAAGCACATTCACTGAAAGCTTAAACATGCAGTGCACAAGTATTATTTGGAAACCCTCAAAGTCATAAAGTGACATGCATGAACAGGCACATACATGTTGAGGGAGCGTGGACTAACAGAAAAACAGCACAGCTGCTGGTGTCCTGAGTTAAGTATGGAGCATGGGAAAATATTTCTGCTGCACACGTTGGGCTATTAGGTTTGAAAAAGTCCATGAAACAAGTTATTTATAGAAATTCCTTGCAAAATAGATAATAAACTATTTAATGATGATGTTATAATATTAATATCATGCATCAGCTGTGCAAGTATTTTAAGTTATAACTTAGTAACTAAAACCTCTTCAAAATAAAAGCACAATTGGGCTTAATTCACTGTCTTCATGTGTTATTACATGTCATTGGAAGCATGGAGGGGTTATAAGACAATGGGGCCCCAGGGCATAGGTATGCAAAAAGCCCCACGCCTCTCCTGTGTCTCTTTATAGTCATAATTTGTTTCTTTGTGGTTGTTTTGTGTCTCTTTACAGTAATTTTGTGTCTTTTGTGGTCATTTTGTGTCTATGTGTAGTCAAAAAAGTGTCTCTTTAAGGTGAATTTGTTTTGTTTTTTGGTCATAACGCATCTCTTTGTAGCTGTTTTGTGTCTCTTTACAGTAATTTTGTGTATTTTGTGGTCATTTTGTGTCTCTGTGTAGTTCTTCCCATTTTGTAGTTATTTTGTGTGTCCTTGCAGTCCCTTTGCATCTCTGTTGTCTTTTTGAATCTGTTCTCGGTCTGTGTGTGTTAAGTTAATTGACAGTTTTGAGGTCAAGGGCCCCTTTTTTGGCCTCCTGGGCCTGTGTCTGGTTGGCTCGTTCAGTATTCCATCCATGCATAGATATAGTCAATAGGTGAAAAATAGCAAAACTACACTATATTAATACACATTCTCCAGTACAAATCCTCCATTCAACAAAAAGCTACTCATGTAAAAGTATCAACTAAAGAATTTACATAAAGGTCCTGTGTGTAGGGTATTAGTGACGTTTAGCTGTGAGGTTGCAGAACTGAAACTTCTCCTGTGTGCCAACTGTGTAAAACTACTGTGGCCAGCATGAAAACAGGAGTAGCTATACCTGTCTGCAAGTGTCTGATATGTCTGTTCTTGGCCATTTCAGAATCAACATGGCCTACCCTGCGTAAGAAGATCTGCTACTCATGTAGATATCAACATCTCATTCTAAGTTAGCTTATTCTTATTTTTGTGTGATGATAAACTAATGAAAACATAATTATGAATGTTGTATACCATTTCTGCCTATAAATGACCCCAAATCCTAAACACTAGGCCTTTAAAGTATCAAAAGTATAAATAAAAGTAGTCATTATGCAGAATGCCCCCAGTCAGTATTGTTTGGGTTTTTTTTGATAATTATTATTGATTATTATATTAATATGCAAGTCACGATTTAACATTGTACTTGGTTATGCTGGAACTAATTTCATGGTTTCACTATTTCATGTAGTGTTGGGTACTTTAGTTTGTAACAAGGCATTATATTTGTATACTGTCATGTGATTTGCTGGTAAAATCTGGAAATGTATGCAAATCAATGCATATTTCATTAATTAATGCCTTATTTTCATATTTAAATTAGAATTTCAGAAAACTCAGTATTCTAAGTATACTAAGTATTCAACTGATAAAATTTCATGGTGAGATCTATTAATTCAAAACATACCCTACTCCCCTTAACTAGTAATTACAGCAAAAAAAAAAGGTTATGTATAAAAAGTATAATACATCAATCTGAACTTTACTTTAAATTTAATGTTATATGAAAGGGACAAATATTGTAGACACAGAAAATAGCATAACATTTACGCAATGCGATGTATAAGGTGTAGGCCTAAAGTTGCATCAAAACTACTTAAGTTGTGTAATTGTACTTAGTTACTAGTTTCCAGCACTTGTAATACATGTGTTATAGGCCAATATTCTATAGGCTGCTGGTTATAGAATTGCATTTTTTCCTTTGAAACAGCTTACAGAGTTTCCATAGTCTCCCTCTGGGCGACAGGAGACATAAATTCATCAGCCCAGTGAACGAAACATTTCCCAGAGTCAGCAAACACAGGCATGGATACGGTTTCTGACAAAACCACCTGAGTTGTTGTCACAGATGAGAATTACACTGTTGTGGCTTCTCTCTCACACACACAAACACACACACACACACACACACACACAGGCCACTTCCTCATTCCACCTCCACCTTTCACTTCCAAGAGGATTTGCGTGACGCTTCTATTTCTGACTTTACCGTCCGAGCCAAAGTACCTGTGAGGCGATCAGGGCGTGAAAAACTCACGAAAAGACACGCAATATGTTCCTCACCTTGGAGCCACTCGCCGACTCTCTCCTCGCTCCACGACGTTATAGGCTCCATGCTCGGAGTCCTGCTGCAGTCGCTCGTTCAGTTTCAGGCCGTCCTGGCTGATTTCTACCTCTATGGGCTGCTGGAAGAAGGAAAAGTAGATCCCGATTTGGACTCGGACGATGACGAATGGCACTCCCTCGCACAGGTACAGGTAAGAGTCCCCCCGCTATCAGCCAATAGTACGGAACTGTCAGGCTCGACCAGGAGCAAAGACCCCTCCCTCCTACCCCCCCTCCCACCTCCTTACCTGGAGGGAGAATGAGTGTGTGTGAAAGGTGCTGCAGCTTTAAGGATTCATAACTTCCCTCATAGTTGTAGTTTCATGCACAATCACGTCATACGCACAGAAAAGGCGCACGGCCTCATGTAATACACAGCAGTGTGTGGAAACAATACCAGCAACACCTGTGCGGCAGGTTAATGTAATCCACTACCAGTGGCGGACGGTAATGAGGTACATTTACTCAAGTACTGTGCTTAAATAAAGTTATGAAGTAAAGAGTGTCCGTTCTTAACTTGAGTATGATAATTTTAACTACACTTGAACTACACTCCACCACACTTTGAAAGACAAATGTACTTTTGACTTATATTTGCTTTGAAGTCAGCCGATGATTTTCTTTTCTTTGCTGAAGTGAAAAAATCCAACAAAGTTCACTTTCTGATTTAAAAAAATAATTAATTCCCCCCAAATTAAACATTGTCTGAAAGTTATTTTTGGTTGTTCGAGTTGATTGATAAAACTACAGGTGCATAACTGGGATATCACAGGTGTATAACTGTTATTTTATTTTTATGTTGTTTTATTTTATTATTTTATTATTTTAATTATTTATCTATTTATTTTTTAAGCAGATTATACTGTTTGACAGAGAAGGCTTTGGTTGAAGAATAAGAAGAATTGAATGAAATTATTAATTAATTAACTTGAATTAAGACTTGACGTAAAAAATTAATAAAAAGAAAACAAAAAGAAAATGACAATGGTGGTCATTTTGTCAATTTGTGTTCCAATGGCTATTTCATTTGGCATCATATTCAACAAGCTTTTCATTCTGCGGGTTCGACAAGTAAGTCAGGGCCTTCAGTGGGTTGTTTTAGAGTCATTATAATCTATAAATGCACTGTGACAATATACACAAAATATGTTAAGATAAAAATATAATAAAAAATAATAAGAGTACTCCAGTAATAATCAGACCCAGCAACTTTTACTTGTATTGGAGTAATATTTGACCAGGCGTATCTATGCTTTGACTCAAGTGATAATGTTGTATACTTTGTCCACCATTGTCCACTACAATAACACTGTAGTAATAATAATGCTTCCTTAGTTACAGTGTAGATAGAAGGTCCTGATTTTTCCTGTGGTCATTAGAGTTTTGGGGTTGGATGTGATTGCATTATAAAGCACTTGTTTTTTTCAAAGGAAAATAAAAAGTGCTCAACACATTTATGATCTCCAACAAGAAAAAAACTCACAATTTCTGATGCAACTCCTCAGTGTTTCCCTTAAACTGCATGAACTGTCACAAGACTTCAGGGGATAAATAACTTGCTCCAAACCAGCAGACCTAATCCTCTTTCTATGTTCACTGGTGAGGCTGCTCTACTGGGAATTTTCCAGAAATGTTTCCTATTTTATCCATTGAACTGTTTTGACTTCTAGGCTCTAATATTGAGAAAAAAAAACTGCCTCAACTTTATCAATATTTTATTAATGCCCAGTGTTTTTACAGCTTGAGAACTACACTACTTATATCGAAAGCATGCTTCTGGAAGAATTTATTCATGAATAATTTACCCATAACAGATACACTTTTTGGCTACAGAGAGAATTGTTAATATATAGTGTTGTGCTTTGTGGTTATTTACAGTTTGGCATGTGGTGTCCCAGGGAATTAAAAGCCAGAAAAGCCTTTGTATTTAACTTAGTGTTATATTTTCTCTGTAAATGCTGTAGAATAAGCCAAGCAACTGCTGACTTTAGGGTTTAAAGTTTTGATTATGTTAAATGATAATTCAATATAATGCCTTTAATCTTAAGAGAGACTCTGAGTCAGAACAGCGCTGTCCAATTAATGAGTGTACTTGATCATAATGTTGCTGTCAAGCACCTATGAAGCAGTTTGTTTCTTACGGTTTTTTATTGAAATTTTCAGGGAAGATATGAATCGGTGGTTCAGTTTTAACTCTTATTTTCAGACAAGTAAATAGGTATACATCTCTATTTAAACATAGAAAGGGACTAACTATGATAGTAAAATTTTGTAAAATATACTTAATAATAATTATATCAACACCCAAAACAACAACAATAATAATGAATTTAATTTAAAACAATACAATGTGCAGTAAAAAAATAATAACAAAGGAAAAGTATAGTAGTTAAATGCACCACAAGAATCAACATTACTAAAACAACCTCATTTGTGCCTACGATGTTAAGTGTAGCCCCTGAAAGGATTTTGTGCAGCTGTAAGCTATTGTTAATGTCTTACAGGTCATATTGCACAACAGTTTCCAACAAACTTGCAGCTGAATGTTTCACTTGACATAAAGGGCATTTTCACATGAAAAGGCTGTGGTCATGAAAGAGCTGCCCTCCGATATCTGGCACCCCCTGCTGTTATTCTCTTTGAACCGGGAGAAGGGGAAAATTTGGATTTATATTTCAGCAGGTACAATGGCATGGTATCCCCATGCGTGCAGTATATATGCTTTATGCCTATGTTTTTGAATTATATTATATGTGAATAATAATTTGTTAAATCTGTACACACCATACAAGTGTCCAGCAATTTGTCTTTAGAAAAACAATGGTTCATGGGCTTAATATCCACTCTCTTTGATTTATAGCATTAAAAAAACACAAGGATAGTTGTTTGATACAATATAGAACTTTTACCATTTCATAGTTAGTCATGGTTAAGTTTATTTTAAAGTAAAAAATAAACAGACAGAAAAAAATGTATATATTGAATAGAGGTCATTACAAATTCTGACTGAATCACTATTGATCTTAGTAGTCAAGATGTTCTCTGCTGAAGGGGAAATAACTGAGCTTTGATGTAAGATCTCATTCAACCAGTCTGACAAATCAAGGTTGGTCTTATAAAGGAAAACCAATGGAATATTTATACATATATATTTTTTTTCTTCATTCAGAAAAAGAAAAAAAACCCAAACAAACCTGGAAATATTACAGTTGACTGTTTTTGGAAAGATGGAAGAAAATAAAAAACAACTATCCTGGGCACAATAAAACACCAAGAAAAAGATGAAATTTGCAAATGAGCAAATAATGTCTTATTTTCTTATTTGTAATTTATTATTATTGTTTGTTATCTAAGTTGTTTATTTGTGTTGATTTCTAAATACCTCTTGTTCTCGTTACTGTGTCTACTGTCAGGTAAACTGTTTAAATGGAGCATAGTTTGTTAACCAAGAGCAGCAACATCTTAACCGTCAGTGGACAAAACAAACAATTTCGGCCTACAGGGCAACAAAAATGTTGGTTTTCTTAGATGACAAACAATTGCCTGCATGGACAGTGATGTTCACAACATTCACAACACTTTTTTGTGTTTGTATGGCTCATGTGATCATGGTGACGTATATACTCCTCTCACTGCTGAAATTTATTGATGGATCTGATGGCTACAACAACTTTCAAATGGTGTGCAGATACTGCCTACTCAATGGACCACAGGCATACTCTGGCGTGCAAACGTTGCAGATGCAGTAATATACTACTACTACTACTACTACTACTACTAATAGTAATAATAATGATAATGTTTTTTAATATGGGGGGTTGGGCTTGGCTAGGGCCCTGGATGTGCTTAATCTGACACTGAGTATACTGCAGTAGTTTTATTACAGTTATAGCAGCACTTTTGTGGCACATTATTGATACAAGTTTATGCTGCTCTTTTTCTTTGTTATTTTTCAGCCTAAACAACAAAAAAATCCCAGTGTGCTCATGGTTTTATTAACTTAGAATTTTCCAATACTTTACAATGGCTTGATCTATCTCCAGTGAAAGTCAATAACACAATGATGTGTTACTGTTGCTTGTTTGTGCTGAACTTGCACAGTTTGTATTTCTCTACACAAACTTTGTGCCTGGCCTTCCTCTTTGCCCAGCCCAAATACCAGAGATACAAATTCAAGCCTCGACATGCTGTTTTCGCTCGACAGTGCACCCATTACTACATTCATAAGATTATACAGTCAGCAGACTTGGTTATGCATAGGGAGCTGTAACTGCAACAAGATGTGATGACAACAAAAAAAACCAACAAGATTGTATTTAACAACCAACAATGGAGAATTGTGTAAAACTCTTCTCTCTCTCCTTCTCTATTTATTTCTATAACCAATCACTATGCCCCTCCCGGTGCATCTGCAGCCACATTCTCCCATCAGCCATTTCTATGACAATTAGTAATTTCACTGATGTTTCAAGCATAATAACGCTATTTGTTCATCATCTCTATGTGGCACGGAGCCGATTTCATATCATTACAATGCCATCCTCCCCTGCCATAGTCAGTCAGCAGAGATTTGGATAATTACCCGCGCTCCACCATTGAGCAGCTAATTAATTTGTTCTGTGCTGCAGCCCCACTGATGCCGTTGATCCTTGCAGTGCAGACATGAGCACACTGAGCTCAGCAAAGAAGGAATTACTATCAAATGTCTAAAAGCAATGTCGTGGAAACCTGACACACCCAGAGTATTCAAATGAAGTAAGATTACTGTATATAGTGTGATGTAACTAAAATAACCATGTCCATTAGTCTTTGCATGCTGTATTTATCTGCACTGTGGACTGAGTATATTTAGTGTCGTGCTTTAATGCTTGCATGCTTTTGTCTTAAAGTGGAGTCAATTCCTGGTGCCTGTGTTGCATCAACAGATTAATCCCTTGGATTAACTAAACATTTTGCTTGTCGCATAAACTCTATTTTAATCTACTTTAGATGCATTTTAGCTTTACTCATCCCTATAATGGAGGCTAGGAAAGGTAAAGTGAATTAGGATCAAACACTTGTTAGTAAAGATGTTAAGATATATGCAGCAGCGGATCTTCCTACAGATGACATGGGCGGCTGCCAAATAACCATATAATGAGTAGGTGCATTAGCCTTTAACCTCTGCACTTATACTGGTGGTTTCTGAGCTGGACGGTGTATCAGTCTCTCGCTCAAAAATTTTAATAAAACAATGATACAGATAAGAGGACCAATATGTTTGAATTGAACATAACTGTTAGCAAACTAGTTCTTGCCATGATGGATGAGTGCCACACAATGATAAAGTTTTAGCTAGCTTACATGATTGCACAAGGGTAACATGGGTAACTGTTAGTCTATCACTGATGTTGTGTGCCTTAAATTCAAGTTTTGTAATAGGCTAATTTATCTTTATATACTGGATGCACCTCCTAGGGGTCATGGGCCCCCTGTTGAAGACCCAGGTGCTAGAGCACTGATGAGTATGGCGGAGTGGAGTGAATGTGGAGAGCATTAGATTAAGAGACAATGAAAAGGCAAAAGTCATCTGTAACACACTACAAAAAAAAAAAGAAAGAAATTTGCATACACCATTTTTAAAAAAAATATTATTATTTGTTGACTAAGTTATTTATTTGGTTGATTCTCCATTAACTCTTTTTTTCTAATAAATAAAATTATAATATTTGGGGGGTCCAGAGGAAGCTTGCCCAGAGCACTTAATGTGCCAGGTCCGTCACTGCCTGTATGAAAGTTAATTCCAACGTACACATACATACAGATACACTTTGTTGTCTTTAGGTGGTCCCACAGTTTCTGACATTTGAGGATTATGCATCTTATGTAAATTAACTTATTTTCACCCAATTTAATAAGTGGACTAATTAAGGAAATTCTCACTTTAAAGACATGAACACGTATTGGAATAAAATTAAATGCTGAAATGAAAGAAATTCAGACAACTGAATTCATGGGGCAGAAATAAAGAAACAATTATATAAAAATGAACAGATTGAAATGCTTCACAGTGTGACAGAGGCTGAGTAAAGTAACAGAAAGAAAGAAATCTGAGAAAAGCAGCAGTAATAAATGAACAGATTTCTAGATGCTGTCTCAGAGCTGGCTGCCACTTCACAACTGGAGTGTGCATGTATTTCCATTTTAACAGCTTTGTTTACTGCTGTGTTTACTTAGAGAGGAAGGAATATTGTACGTATGATTCATTGTTTCTTCCTCTGCGCACTCGGTATCACTCTCTATTGCCTCCACCTCTGCAGTTACAACTCACACTTAGAATGAGGTTAAACAGCAGTGTCTGCCTTCGCTTCACTTTATCTAATTTGCAGTGTGATGTTTGGGGACTAAATCTGCCATTTATTTAGTTGCAGCTTAGCGCACTTCACTCCTGCGTCAGCACACCAACAGTTCAGGATGGAGTTTTGCTCCATTACACATGCATGGCGAGCTAGACTGAGTCATATTACCCATGATGCTTCCTGTCTAGCTGAAGGCGGCGGGTGGTCGGGGTGTCCCTGGAGTCTCTGTGGCTGGATGGGAGACACCTCTGAGTCATCGCTGTGCTGTCACCTGTGATGTCACTGGAGCATCATGAATAAAAGAACAGATTCAGAGGTTACAGCTTAGCAATGAACTTCACATCCGGCAGCATGTCAACATGTCAATCAATATCAATGGACTTTCTGATCTGGTCACCAGTGACCTTCAGCTTACATTATATTGATTTTTTTTTGGTAAATTGTTGAAAAGAGCCTCAAAACCACCCCTTGTTCTCAGCCCTCTTGAGATGACTTCTCACCCTTCTGGATAATCCTCTATATTTTTTCCCATGAATTATTTTTATTACTCCCTTGACCTTCATCACGGGCTCAAACCAAACATATGAAATCCATCATGTCATCCAGGAGGAGCTATAAACAGTGAGAAATGTGAGCAGATATTGTCCTGCACAGAATGGAGAAGGGGAGTATGAGAGGGAAGAGGACAAGAGGTGAAGGGAAAAAAGACAAGCAATGGTCCATTGCACATCTGCACAAAATAACAAACACCAATATAGCATTATGAGGTGCCAGGAGTGTTCCCTCAGCAGCTGCTTATCCATCATCCAGACAAATCAATGGGTTAATGTGAGCTTTGGGAGGGCTGTGACTTTGAATATTACATGCAGTGTGAGTGTGATGGATAACCCTCCCCCTATGTGTGGTAATCTTACCTTCTGACCACTCATTGGTGGTATGCATTTATCATGAAATAAATTAGCTGTACATGGATCTTAAAATGGAAACAGACTATTTTCCAAGATAGTCTTGGTAACTGGCAACCGATAGCTATCGGGTAAAATAAAAGTGCTTTCCTTTTCCTGTTTTGGTTGTGCATTGGTTGTTGTGACATATACCCACCCTTTGGACAGAAGTACACAGTGAAAGTGAGGCTAATAGGGACCAACAGTGACACTGTCATTATTCTATAGCCATTATCTTGTGCAATCAACAGTCAGTTCACAATGATAACTTAAAGCACAATACTTATCTATTTTCCACCTTCAAGAACTCTCTTTATAGTTACTGGCTTCTCCTTCTCCTATGTGGAAATGTGGAGACAAAGGTGCCAACAAACAGGCATTAATATGCATCTGTTGTTCCCGTTTGCACTAGAAGCATCACTTCAGAATGATGGATCATGTAAACATGTTATATGTGCAGAAATACTGGCAAGCTATCTACAGAGACCAGCCTATGAATCAGTGACAGGGTCTTGCATGTTGACAGCTTGGATGCAAAAAGCAACAGATGTGTCAAGAACATTATATGTGAATACATCAAATGATTTCCGCTCCAGTTCAGATCTGTGTATTTTACCTGTCACAAAGCTCAGACTGGTATACGTGACATGATAAATAGACTTCATCATTGCAGCAGCAACATTTACATTCACAGTAGTTAACCCTTTGAACCTGGACTGACATCTCTTTTCTTGTGCTGCATTTAGATGCCTTTCACAAGTATTTAAACCTTTGAACCATGAGCAAATTGGTTTTATTTATTTAAAAAATATGGGAAAAATGTAATGAGCAACTTGGCAAGAAACACCTTGGAATTTGCAATTAGTAAAAATTAGTAGATTTAAATATATATTTTAGATAGGACTTTTTTAAAGAACTATATTTAAAATCAACATAATTATGTATTTTTGAATTATTTTAACTGAGTTATTATAATGTTAAGTAAGTAATTTCCATGTTTTTCTTTTAAACTTACCCTCTTTTTGCTTGTTTGGTTGACTTTTTTCTTTGCTTCTTGTTTGTTTTGTGTTGTGCTTGATATTCACGTAATTTTCTTCTTTCTTCCACTTTCTGTTGATTTCTTGGTCATTTATTCTTTAGTAGTACATTGCTTTCTTCCCATGTTTTTGAAAGAAATAAAGCCAATTTGCCCAGGCTCCAAAGGGTTAAACAACACATCCACCAAAAGACTACATCATGCCAATTCATTTTTCATTTTTGTTTCCACTAAATGCCATGGCTTTATTATCTTAATTTGCATCAAAAATGTATCCAATCCATCCACAGCGAGGCGGTTTGATGCTCTCCAGTTGCCAATAGTAACCAAACAGCCAAGAGCAAAATCCACTCGGCAGTGAATGAAGCAGAGAGGTGTTGGAGGGTGGAGGGGTGTATTATATCACTGAAGATTTTCAAGGACCATTACAAAAGCTGTTGTCAATGAAAAAAAGCTTGCTTCATCAATGTAACGTCCGGGCAGAATCAAACAGCACTGGTCACGACCCAAATTCTAGCCCCTTCTATTCTTTACATTGTTTTTTTTATTGTGGAATCAATGTTATGTAATTCTTCGCAAACAATGTATGTTGTTTTTAGACCCAGAGAAAGTGGTGATGTTGGTTTGCAGAGAACTAAATATACTGACATAAAATAAAAACAGTTTGGGGCAAGCAAACATGTAGAGTCAGTTGCACACTCTGTAGATTGGCCTGCATCTTTTGGGATCAGCCACATTATGCAGCCACATGGTGCTCTTTTGGCTGCCATTCATTCCCATTTATGAACTGTTTGACAGGTTTTCCTTTGAACATAGAGGATCTATGACTCCTCTGATGCACCTGCTGCACCACAAGCATCAGAGGGCCGTTCATGAAAAGCAGGCTCCCAGTGTGCATGACGTATTTGCAGTTTCACCCCTCCGCCAGATGATGGCACGATCAGACCTGGGCGGAACATAAGGAAAAAGGGGCAGGGCCAAATTCTGCAGGAGTCAGCCAATAACAGCTCGAGTTGGAAGCTGCTCGTACTACAGAGCCACACTGAGGTCTCTGCGCGCATCGCACACTGCCGGGAACCGGGAGAAATCACAGACACGCAGGGAGGAAGCCGTGGAAGATCTGATACGGCGTCGATTGCAAAGACAGCACGGACTCAGGTTAATTCCTTCAGGTGGCTTTAGACTCCCACACAGCTCCATTAAAGGATCACACTGATTTGGCTCTCCTCATCTCCTCTCACGCTTGTCAAATCCCGAGCAGCCACCGCGCGTAAGGACAAGAAGGTTTGTTTTTATGGTGTTTTCAGCTGGATTATCACGTTCAACAAGCACGCACAAGTGCCCAGCCGCCGCCAGATTCAAATCGAGGGATTACAATTGTTTGTAAAAGATCTTGGTTGCAGCGTCTGCATGCGCGTCTTCTCCTCCGAGCAGAAAGCAAAGTGCTGATAAATCCACTTCACTTGGACTTTTGGACCGGAGTAAAGGAGCTTTCTTGGTGAAGTGCACTTGACAGAAGCGGCATCGAGCATAAAAAAAAGAAAAGGGGGAGACCGAATTGAGCAGCTGAGAGGGAAACTGAAAATCCTGCGAAAATGCCTCTCGCTCAGATCGCGGAGCCATGGCCCACGATGGAACTAGTGCAGCTCGAAACAGAGGTAATGAGAGGTGAAATATGTCGACGCTGTTTTTGCATGCACTGTTTGAATACTTGAATTTATTCAGTTTGATTTGGGTTGGGTAAAACGCAAGATGTGCGGTTTTTTTGCACACATCAGCCCTCCATTCAAACTGTGCACTTTCTTAAAAGTTATTTTAGACTATAACCTACATACATAGCTGTGGGTGAGTAGACCTAATGAATAAATCATAGTTTATGTCCAGAGTTTTAACTTAAGTACGCATTTTAGTCGTCAAAATTTGATGAATAGGCTGTCTATGTCAGTGTGCCACAGCCCATTACAGGCTCTGTTTGTTTTAACCAGTAGGGAAATGTTTCATCATGACCTGTTCATGTTAGAGTTTTTATTTGGCCCCAGAAGTGGCTTTCAGAGCTCAATTTAGCAATGGTTCACTTTCTAGTCTTCCACTGGAGCTTTTGAGCAACTCCATTTCAAAGCTCAGTGCCAGAGAGAATAACAGGCTGTGATCTGAAGGAAATGTACTGGCTCATCCTCACTGTCTGTCACCTGTTAAGTGAATTAAAGTCTTCTCACACATGGCATCACAGAAAGAAAGGCCAGGTACAAACTCTAATCAGCTCATGTGGATCAATCAAGTTAGTGGTGCATTTAAAATGTATAAATGTGCAACCATAAGTTCTGTTATTAAGGTTGCAGAATTAAGCATATATTTTTTTCTTTCTCTTAATTTCAGTTTAATTCACACCAGCACTCAGGGGCGTAGCATTAAATTCTGGGCCCTATGCATAAGCAGTCTCTATGGGCCCCCGACCCTTCCTCTTTGATCCATGTCTCTCTCACGTACCTTTTGATTTTTTCTTCTTTTATCCTTTCTTTCTTTCCTCTGTTTTTCCTCCCTAAATTTCCTTTCTCTGGGAAAGGCATGACAGTGTACGTGATGCTCCAACAGCAAAAGCATTCACTCTTCGGGTTGGGTGCAGAAACCCAGTGCCAATATGGCACTGATTCGTGTACGACTGTTACCTAATTTCATTGCCAGATTGTGTGTGTAGCAAGAAAGAGAGAGTGAGCGATCATGTGTGTGTGAACCAGTGACAGTGAGGCTGTAGTGACCAGAGAAGAGAGTAGAAAGTAAAAAGTAGCAGTGCAGTGTGTGAACAGTTTGCGCTATTTGAAGATGAAAAACCCAAACATTACCCATCCCTACTCACTCAGCTTTAGGGAGCGGACTAAACCGTCTTGTGCCTTTAGGGGTCAGAAGGGCCGTCCAGAGCTTCTACTGTTCTGTGTAAGTTCAGTCTCTTAACCGATTAATTCAGACAATTTGAATCTAGCTATGACATTAATTACGTAGAAACAAAAAAACTGCAAACAAAACCAAACTTTTCATACTTGTGCCAGTCTCATGCATTAACAGTGCGTGTGTTTCCTCTATGGAGTTTTAATTAAATATGCCCTGTGAGAAGAATCTGATTACTACACAGCAGGTATGACACATGAGAGAGAGAGAAAGAGAGAGAGGGATATTTGCAGCTGAGTGTTGTCCAGACTCCTGTTATTGTGATGTAGCATCATTATTCATGAACTCTTCAACTGCCTCTTGAACAGACTGGTTGCTTAGTGAATATGTCACCATCACATTGTGGTTGTGATGAGCAGATAAGAGCTGCGTGGAAGCAACCGCGGTATAAAAACAATTACTTACTGTTTAACCTGCTTGTGATATGATCTCCATAGAGTCGTTCAGCTGCAAGAAAACCCTATTTTGAATTAGTTGGTCAATTAACCAGGTGTAGCAATCCTGTGACGCTTATGTTGTATGCATGTGATCTCATTGATGAATAGCTCTGCATGCAATATTACACAGTGTCCTCCATCAGCTTTACGAAAGAGCAGTCTGATATTGAATCAGGCCTCTGATTTGATGATGAAGCTAAGGAAATAATTTGCAAGAATTTAGAGGAAAAATGATTATTCTCACAACCAGACTTGAGGCCTAATTCATGAAAGACGAAGTCATGAATCTGGACTCATTAAGATATGCAATTAATCAGAAGTGTACAGCCACTACTGAGGATACGGACACTATTTGTTTTGCACTTGCAGATAAAGTTAATTGTATAGAGCAGACGAGTGTTATTAATGATGCTAGTGATAATGAAAAACTGCACATAATACAGAAAGCAGCACTTTTAGGAACGCGTCATCCTGGCTTAGGTTGTCCCGCAGACTCCACTATTTACAGAATCGTGCAGCATATGAGTTGGCTGAGCAGCATATCACAGCTGAACAGATGGTGATGCCGAGTCTGTGAAGAGTGCTAAGTTTAATACTGCAAAAAAATACCCTTCTATTGGTACGTGCAATGGTCACAAGTCTTTGATAAGCAAATTTGTGAGATCGTGGTTAAAAATAGAGTATGTGTGTGTAAATATTAGCCCATAAATATATATCATAAAGAGGAATCATGTTTTGGTTTTGCGTGTCAGCATCAA
Organism: Plectropomus leopardus; assembly: GCF_026936395.1. Lineage (NCBI taxonomy): Eukaryota > Metazoa > Chordata > Actinopteri > Perciformes > Serranidae > Plectropomus > Plectropomus leopardus. The sequence goes on along the minus strand of NC_142189.1, from coordinate 15,113,949 downwards.
CTCGCTGACCTCCAGTATCTGTAATTGATTTGATTGCACCAGTCACTGCCCGTCAGAGCGGGATCTGTGCCATTTATATCGTCACCAACCTGCCAGCCAGCTGCACACTTTGGGTCCTGATGGCAGAGTGAAACGGCTCGGGGCTCAGATTGATTGAGCAGAAAGAACGAGTGAGACTGGAGGCCATGCCAGCGAACATGTTGGGAGAGTCAAACAGGATGCACAGCCATGGGTGTGCTCGTCATGTAGACAGATGGGACAGACACAGAGACTTTGGCTGCTTTGGAAAAAAAGGATGGGAAAAAAGTATCATAAAGACACCATTCTTATCTGAATTTGAGTAGCTATGATATGGCAGCTGATGAGAAGTCTGTTTCTCCATCGCTCATTATGTGAGTGTTTGGAATGTGTCATGAATGGGAAACTAGATTTACTTGCTTTTGTGCTCAAAGCTGTCACAAAAAGTAAGCACTTAAAATTGTGCAAAGAGACCTTTTCAAAATATTTGGTTGATTGAGGCCTTTTATTCATCACCAAGCCATGCCTGTTATGAATTAACTTCACAGTGAATCATCTCTGATAAAAGCACTTCAACAAATCAAGCCCATCCTGTCCCAGTTGAATCACTACCACCTGCATAAGCCACTGTCATTACTAGGTTTGTGAATGTCCTCCTCTAAAATCCCTGAATCATGCTTCTGTCAGCGTTCAGTTATTGCAGATTTCCTCTAAAAAAAAAAAAAAGGATTTATCTTTCTTTTGAGCTATTTGACTCTTCATAAGAAATCACTCAGGTGCCAACACTGAAACGTTATACTTTTGATAAACCATTTCATAGATTCACACAGGTGATCTTGAAACCATGGAGAGAGTTCAGCTATATCGGGATGCAAACTGTAGCTTAAAGGGACATTTCAGATTGTTTTAAGTGGCTTTGTATGAGGTAGTTATCCATGATCAGTGTATCACCTACAGTACATGGTATTCAGGGCACTCCAGTTTGGAGATGCAGGCAGAGGTACCAGCACAGAAGCTAAGTTATGTACTGCTTTGGATGAGGACAGCAGAAACATTTACTTTAGCCAGACTATTTTTATCACTTTACCTTGCTCTCCAACAGCAATTTCTGGTGCGGATCTGAATTTGTTACATTGCTCTTTTCAAAGCCAGCTTCTGTCGACAGGAACAATAATTTTACTTTGCAGAACACAGGAGCTGCTGATCTACTGTTGCCTTGATAGTGAAGTTTGTTTTTGTTATTGTATGACAAAGGTAAATCTGAATTTAAGATTTAAAATGCCAAAGTCAAACTGAATCATCCCGTTTATCCCTTGTTATCATTCTGTGTCCTCTCTCTAAATTCTTGCGTGTCCATGAACACAGTGCAGGCAAAACTTGTGGTGAGTTATCTCAGCAGCAGTTTGAGTCCTGGGGTGAATAAGCGATCTGCAGCAGCTGCTGCAGAGTAAAAGCAAACTTTTAGACCAAGCTCAATGAACAGTTAAGTTTCACTATCACTGCGCCTGCTGTTCTTCTGCTCCGTCTGTGCCCAGAGTACACTCTGCGTGCTGGTATATAGTGTATGTACATTCTAATAGTGCTTTTAATGACCAGTTCAATTCCAAAAATATACACTTTGATGTGGCGGCAGATGTTTATAATCGTGGTGGGCTTTCATAAATAAATTATTGTGTTGGAAACCCTGACAGTGTACACTTAAACTGATATAACTTTTTTTGGGGGGCTTAAAATATGTTTGCTGCTGCCCCTGTCCACAGTAATATTACTTGCCTTCTGTGCTGGTACTCCTGCATCTCCAAACTGGAGTGCGCTGACTACCATCTGCTGTAGGTAATAAGTATCGATAAGTACTGCATAAAAACTCACTTAAAAACATCCAAATTATCCCTTTTGTGTAATCAAATATTTTAATTTTACATAGTGACAGAGGACCACCATTAATGGATTAAGTGTAAATTTCTAAAGTTCAACATCTCTGTTCACAAAAAGTACAAAAAACTCCAATAATTGGAGAAGTGACACATTTGTTGTATAACCAAGTCCTCAGTTCCTGTTACTCATGGTAGAAAATGCAGATTATTTTGCTCGCTCTCACTGCATCTTTGATGTGAATGTTTTTGTGCTTGTTTCTCAGCTTGATAAGACACTTTTGGCTGGCTTAGTTTTGTGGTTGCAACCTGTGTTTTGTTCAGAATGGTTGTTTGGCTGCCACTCTCCACAATGGCCATTGTTTCATCGCAATTTTATCCCCCAATTCTATTGAGCTCATTCTCAAATGCATCATTTTCTCTGTCAGCCTCTCTTTTCTCTGCTTCGACTACTTCTTAAGTTGCTATTCACTTTTACAACCCCGCTCCCAATTGAAATTAACTACCTGGTTTGGATAAAATTGTATTTCAGTTCGCAATTTGGTCCTCCTATTGAGACTTCAAGTCTTATAAATCCATTGTCACATACAATTCTTTTACCCTCTTCATATTTTTCAGAGGGGAATTCTGTTCTCTTGAATAGATAAAACAGAGAAAACAAAAAAAAAAATTATAAAGGAGAACTGCATGAACTGAGACTAAAGCAGACTTGCACAATACTCAAGAGTGGAGAGAGAAAGATTTTTTTCTGTCATTACGCAACAGGCCATGTAGAGGAGAACGGAGGGTTAACATACGGAATGTGTGCCATGTTTGTGAGCCAGGCGTGGTCAGCAGTGCACACTTGAGGACTTGTTTAGTTCACATTTGTGCTTTGCTCCGTGTGTGCGTACATACACGCAGGCTTAGCTGCGGCTAATCTGGGTGTGACCTGTTGGAACACCTGAGCAGGGCTCTGGGAGTGGAGCAGAGCTGGGTGGGCATGTGATAACAAAACGCTCAGCTCTATAGGTGCTCTGAGAAAATGAGTCGTCATTACTTTTGACTTAGGAATTTTAGGTTTAACCCTTTGGACCCCAAGCAAATTGGCTTGATTTCTTTTAAAAACATGGGAAGAGGGCCATGAGCAAAAAAAGAAGAAATTACCCAAAAAGTTGCAAGAAATTAGTTTAAAAGTACAAAAAAACCCCCTGAAAATCAGTTTGAAAAATGAATTAATATAAATAAAATTTAAAAAAAAGTAAAAAGCAAACAAGGAAATACCCTTAAAATGAGCTTTAAAAAAAGAAAAAATCAACAACGTAATTTTACATATGTAAAAAATCTTTCTTTTTTTTCTTTTTTCCCTAGACATTTTTTCCTAACTTTAAAAAAAATAATTTTCTAAATCTACTATTTTATGCAATTTGCAGAACATTTCTTACAGAGTTGCTCATTGCCTCTTTTCCCATCTTTTTTAAAGAAATCTCACCAATGAACTCAGGGTTCAGAGGGTTCACAGGCATCAAGCAGCACAAGAAAAGTGATGCCGCTCCAGGTTTCAAAGTGTTAACCTGTTGGTGAAGCCAGCCACCAGTAGGCAAAAGTGCAGATTTGGTGCTCTTAAAGTCTCATTTTGTTCTCCCTTCACTTAATAGTTACTGACATTAGGAGGAAGCCTTTATCACACACTAAAAAGGACCACTAGAAATAGCTTCTGTCCATTTTCTTGCATTGACCAGAACAGGACATGAGTAATGTGACCTGCTGTCAAAACTCGCTGGCAGGTGAGATTACGAGGAGTGTAGTCAGATAAAATCACAGGCGCAGACAAAAGAACGCTTATTGTATTTCTTAGTTGCCTAGTTACTGGGCAGCGCTGCTCTAATCACGCTGTTACACAGATCTGTCTCTCAAACACACACACACACTCAACGCTCTGAGATTGTGTACTTATCTAATCATATAGGAGCCCTGTGAGAAATTAAAAGTTTTGCCGTCTGGCTCTGGAAGGCTTAATAGGTTGGTTTGTAAATCTTTTTACGGCATGCTTGTGGCCTTTAAATTTCTTCGAGTGAACGTGTGTGCACCTTGTATCGTTTACCCATATGTGTGTTTTGCACAGCATGATTCATGCGCTTCCTTACGATGTTTACTAAATCACGTTTGTTTCTTTGAGCAGATTTATGTGGCTTCTTGTGTGTGTGTATGTGCATGCCTGCGCTCTCATTGAGGAAGCCCAGGGGAGGGAAGGCACCATTAACTGGGCCACTTGGATCAGCCATGCAAAGCTAATGAGGTTGAAATGTGTTGAGCAGCAACGTCAGGCAGGCATTGCTGACCACACACACACACAGAGACAGTTGCACTCACACACTTAGGATTCCCACCATTGGTCTTCACGATATCAGGTTAAACAAAGCCCCCAACACACACCTCACTGAAGGAATATGTGATGAAAGAAAGAAGTAGGGCAATGCGATATGATAAAATATGTTGTCTGACAATAAAAAAAAAGTTGTATCACATCACATTATGCTATTTCGTTTACGTCATCTGATAACGCTTTGTGTCCATCCACATGGATGGAAAAAATTGGCAAAAATTGGCTGCAAACCATAGCAGCCGTTTTAGACTCTTTATATTTTATGAGACTGTCACAGCAGCGCATTACACACCCTCCATTGTTTATTTTCCACAATAAAAGACCAACCCAAATCACTTACCAGATCACAACCAAATCACTCGCAGAAATAGCTTACACAAGACACAGTTTCAGAGTTTACCAAGAAATGTTGTAGCTTCATTCGCTGATCTGTTTTAATTTGTTCTGTCTCTGTGCAGCACTGACGCTGAGTGTAGCTCTGGGTGCATGCAGACGTCGTTGTTTGTCGATCATTTCTGAATCTTGGTCACATCAGGAGAATCTCGACTACATCTCAATGCTGATAGGCTCGCGACACAGTGTCGTAAACATTTCTCATGTCTCATGTTCATGTCTTCATGTCCATAGCGTTGCTTTCAACACATCCATTGAGTCCATCATGCTGTGAATTCACATTTTTGTAAGTAAACTTGCCATGTGAAACTCTTGCATATTGTATGGTGTAAAAACACCATTAGTGATAATCGCTGAATGAGCTAGCTAGCTTGTTCCTATCAGACCCAAATGGTGCGCAATGCAGTAAAGTGAAGAGTAAAGTTTGCAAAACCAGCCTATAACTGATGTGAAATTGGACAAAAACATTCTCATTGGTTAACTGATAAATGATTAACTATTGACATCCCTAAAAGAAAGTAAAGCGTCAGAACGTGAAGTAGGAAGATTTCACTTTGAGATCAAATTTACACTATAAATAGCATAGCACAGTGTCCTCTCTCTTGGTTTCCTTTGAGATTACCACCCCTATAACACATCTGTGCTCGACTTCCAAACTGCACTTGGCCGCTTAATTGTTTCCATTTCTCCTGTCACCTCACATTACAGCTTTTATGACTGGCACAGTTTGGCTAAATTACATTGCCTCCCTTGAGATGATGATTAAAGTCCAACCAGATGAACTGTTGGTCTGTAAAAATGCCTAGCGTTGTAGCACCCATCCAATTTATGGCTGCTGGTTTGTTGCTCAAGTGAAACTCTGAGCAGGAAATAAAGAAGTGCATCCAGTTGCCAAACACTTCCAATCTCTCAGCACAGACTATGTGTTGCAAGATATTACAGCAACAGTAAATTAGATCCACAGTCCGTGTTCCTTCTCTTCGGATGATCTGTTTTTTTCTCCAGTATACAAGAGCTTAGCAGAGCCGCTCTTTTGTCCCTGCCTGTGCTTCCTTTACGTCTCACGCTGTATACCCTCTCTGTTTGGTTGTTAAGGCCACTTGTCATTGTGTTGACTGCTTGTCGTATTTTGTGCAGTCTAAAGGAAGAGGAAGAGGGAAGGCATGGAGGAAGTGAGGAAACTCAGGGTCGCCCCTCTGTTATGGAAAACAAAGCAAAAAGCGGAAAAGAGTGGGGAGTGGTTATTCAGGGTGTTCTCACTTGGCCAGAATATTTGACCCTATTTAAGTGTTTCTTTGATCATTTGACAGGGTTATCATCATAGATTTATTGTCACATGTTTCAGAGGTATAACACTATAACAATCAAAGGCCTCTCCACCCATTTCACATGTTAAGGTCAATGTGCAGTTCACGGGAGCAGTCGCCTGTGAAAACGATTGTGTTGTAGTGTTATGTGGCTCTAGGAAAAATACACACTTGGGTAACCACGATTTGAGCTTGATGGATACACATTTCTAACAGCAAGTCTGTGTTACAATCTGGAGGAATGAAGTTTGAAAGTCATGGCCACTACAAGGCGAGGAGATCTGATGAGTGGCGCTAATAAGTTGCATTGTGGGAAGAGTAGGATCCTGTGGTTTTGGAGCTTGACCCACGTCATGAGATTAACAGTCAGAATATCTTAAAATCTCCTGCTTTGATTTTTGACCTTTCTCTATTGTTTTTAATGTCTTAGAAGCCATATTTTATATGAATGGTTAATAAGAGACACATTTATAGTTTTATAACTGGTCCAAAATAGACGGAAATAAACCAGGCAACAGAGCACTTTGTTGATCCCATTGTACCATGAAAGTAAACTGTCTGAATTTGGGTTTATATATGTTTTTTTGTTTCTTGTTTAAAAATAAAAAATGTCCTGCAAAATCTCTAATTTAACACCACATTTGATAATTTATGAATCCATGAATAAACAACTATGGTGATAATACAGGTCACAATGTTACACTCTGAACCAATAACTACATGACTTCCAATATGTGGTTGAGTTAGATTGTAAATTGAAAATTATTGAAATGAACTTTAAATTTCAAAAGCATTGAAGGGTCTTACCTGGATGCGTCTGAAAAGAAAAAGCAAAGAAAAAAAGCACAACGTTTCAAGACAGCATGGCTTACCTTAGTGCTGTGGCCACTGTCAGAGTCAGAGATGAGGGGAAAAAACAATACAAGTGGAAAATCCTCTTGTCTCACTGAAGTCAGCAGTGTGGCAACATTTTCCCTTGCCCAAGAGTTATGTAAACAGTCAAACAATGCATTGCTGACAAAATCAAATCGAATTGTGACCTCACATCAAATTGTGGATTTGGAGAATCATGACACTGCAAGTTGAAATGGCCCCAGGATTTGATTCCCTGACCTCACTTTACATTTTTTACAGTGAAGCAAGCTCTTGGGCCAAACAACCTGAGCTCCGGAGGAAAAAGTTAAATCCAAAAATAAGCTCTCCTGAAGTCCAAAAGTCAAGTTCTGTGATCTTCACACAAAAAAAGTCCTTTTTTAATGTGTAAATATCATATGTCAGCCAGACCAGTGATCCACATTTTTTTAATCTGAGGTACCCCTACAGCCCCATAGGATGATCTCATGGGCCCCTTCATCAGTTCCCACTGCCTTTTCCAAATAACACTGTTTATTTTGAAAAAGTGGATATTGGTAATTTTTCATTCAAGTAAATTCTCAATATTTTGGTAGGTTTTGACAGCAATAACACTACTATTTGGAGTGTTTTAACTGTGATCCATTATTTTTAGCTCGTCATTTGAGCTGTTTAGTCTATTAATTCTTATTAATTACTTTTAGCTACCTCTTCTGTTCTCTCTTACTAACTACTTTTTACACAACTGCAACACACAATGTTCAGATTACCACTGACTTTGTATGTGTATGTATTCTTTAAATCAAATCATAATTTCTATTTTTTCCAAGTTAGTCAAACTACTCTACAATCTTTCCACATACTCCCAGGCAACAGCATAAGTGCTCCATCAGGGGCACAAGTACCCCTGATTGGGAATCGGAGACAACCCATCTTCCTCTGTGACTTCCATGGGCAGTAACAAGTGATCCTAATTTGACTTGACATCTCATGGCCCCTGCTTTTCATCACAGGTGTCTCACACTGTCCCCTCTGTCCTCTGCTTGTTATTCTCCTAGTTGTTGTCAACAGAAAGTAATGCACTTCTAATCATGTAATCTGACTTAAATCCTGCTGTATGTTCAAAGTTAGTCCCCCACTTCTGCTGTATGAACGTGTTGATTTAAGCCTTAGATGAGCTATTGTTTTACAAATAACAATGATTACCTGTTTCTGCAAGGCTTACCTTCTGGGGTTTGGTGAACGGTGGAACAGTGTGCATTTGTGTGTGTCAGCCCTGGATTATTAGGTTTGCCAGCAGAGGAGCAAAGTGCTGGATACAGTGGACAGTTGCCACCCACGCAGTCTTGCAAATATTCTCTTGTATCTCTCTCTCTGTCTTTCTGTGTCTGCCTTCTTTACACACACGCGCGCGCACACACACACACACACACACACACAACTGATATATGCACTGTCACACACTCTGACTGTTTCTTACATCTGCTTTTTTGACAGAATGGGCAGAGCACTGCTGAGGACGGAGTCACGCCTGCTGTCAAGGTACCTGGCATCTTTGGAACACACACACACACACACACACAAATGCAAAAACACACTCTCTTACACACACTCGCACACAAACACAAATGTGACTCAGTATTCATGCAGCTTAAAATCCAATAAATTAGAGTGAGGACTTGGACGCGCTGCACAGAATTCTTTGGCTTTTGTTTGTGCTTTTCTGTGAAGGCGAGCAGCAGAAGGCGAAATTCCATGAAAGGGCAAATTCTTGTGTGAATCTTCATTTTTTGGCCCTCTCTACTAAAAGAGGAAAAGAGAGCTGTCATGCTCTGACTCAAGTGTTTGCGCAAATCTGTGACTGTGCGTTGATTTATTCATTTTGCAATTGCATTGACAGCCCTCAGAGGGCATTAGCTGGCTGGAGTTTAATGTGTTGAATACTGTCTGAGTGGGGCTGATCGAGCGACTGTCCGGTTATAGTGATGTGTCTGTGTCGATATATAATAGGACCACGGTGTTTCACATTCTGCATGTCCTCATGTGTCCCGTTAACAAATACACACAAGCTGTACATCAATGAACACTGAGAAAGAATGACTCAGCCCTTTTCTGCCTCTTCACTGGCCTCTATGCTTTATTGTCCTGCTCTGAAACGTGATCATGTTTCTTCCTGTACACTGTTACAGTATTACAGTACTCTGCAGACTTGTAGCAGAGGACAAGAAAATGTTCCCTCTCGCTTAGCCTCTTTTTTTTCTTTCTGTTCTCACTCTCTCGAGGGGAATAGAGTCCAAAGAGCAATGTCGCCATTTCTCTCAGTTCAGAACAATGTGCTGTGACTGAGGGAGAGCTGAGGGCGCTGGATGAGAAAGAGGGGTTTCAGCCAAAGGAATCAGCACACAGGGGCCGCACCGGTCAAAGCCACCAATGTCTGATGGCAAGGGGAGCAAAAAAACCCACAGGCTTCACACAGGAGAACCGACAGTATGGTCAATATTATATAGAGATATTAATAAATAGAGGTGTAAATCACTAGTTTTATCACAATACAGTAATTTATCGAGTCTTTAGTTGATTATTAGGTATTTGTTGATTTCACAAAGTCTGCCATGGGGCCCGTGATCAATATGAGACGATATCATATGCCCATGTGACAAAATCGATAAGAGAAGTAGCTGCCACTCCTTTGTCCTTTGGTCACAAAAGATGAAAAAAAATTGTGTTAGCAGAATGAGATGCCCGGCCAGGTGCGCCGTGTTTCCTGCATTGCTGATGGCATGTTCTTTTTCTGTTGACCTGCCATTTCTCAGAAATCCAGTATATTTTCACACTGCTGATTCATTCTCAAGAGAACAATTATATCCTTGTCTTTTCCTGGCTGCTTACTATTATCTGTCTGGCACGGTTACACAGACATGCCATGGGAATTTCAAAATGAAGACGCATCTTAAAGGTGATGATATGGATTGATGTTTTCCTGTTGCATCAAGTATATTGGATCGTTAATCATTGATTGATACATAGATCCAGACTGATGGATTAGATGGATTTCTACAACCAGATGAATAAGGGTACATACGTGAATTACCAAATGTATGCAAAATCAATATAAAATAATAAAAAACAAAAAAAACCCCAACTTCTTGGTATCTTTAGTCTGGTTATCTGCAGATACAGCATACCAGCTCAAGTGCTCAGTTTTCCTAAAAACTCCCCTTGTGAGGTCTTTGGAATCGTTTTTCTGCAAGGTAACATGAGACCAGAGATTGCTGTGTCACTAACAGAGTTAGCAACTTGTCACGACAGAACAAATGTGACTGAAAAAAGACGCTGGGAAAAGAAACTGGATTGGTTACATTGTGGCAAATACGTGATCCGCATAATACATTCAGTATTGGCTCTGATCCACATGCAGCGTATTGGATTGGTACATTCCCTAATCATATCATCACAAGACAACCCTGCAAAATGATGACATTATTTAATTATACCTCAGGCCTGGTAGTGCTGTAATTATGTACATTACATGTTGTGCTAATTGATTGGGGAGTATTTCAGTAATCTGATCCGTTATGTAATCTTATTTATCTAAATGACCTCCAAGTGAGTTTAGGGATTTTCTGTCTGTGATCCTCGAGGAATTGCAGCTCATGTTCCTCAAACAAAAGGATAGATGGTAGCATAATAGGATGATGGATTTGGACATGCATATGGTGAGAGTAAGTCCCTATAAAAACAACATCACAGTGAGGCATCAGATGGCAGTTGTCATGGAAGGGGGGTGGAGCTCGCCCCCAGACTGTTCTGGCACCATGCAGACAGGGCAGTTGTAACCACGGCGATCGATGCCGAGCTGACGTTTAAATGCTGGGAATCTGATAATGGCTGCTGTTATCTACTCTAGCCATGGGAGCTACCTGGCTCCAGCAGACCTAATGTGGGGAACGGAGAGGGTGAGAGAGGGGGAGGGGGAAAAGGTAATATCAGGAGGGAGAGAGCGCCTGCCCTTGTTGGCTGAACTAACGTTTAAACCTGAAATAAACAGACAAGTTATTGTCCTTAGCATAAGGTATGTGTGTGTGTGAGGGTTTAAATGCGGTGAGGTCAGTCCTCTGCCCCTGTTGAAGACATCTAAAGCACTAATGAGCTATCTTTTGTCCCCTGACACACACTCTCTCCCTCTCTGTGGCTCTCCACATGCTGTAGGAATACATAAGAACATATTACTCTGCTAGTATGTGTCTTTTTGTCACTCTCCTGCTTTGTCTGAGCCATTAACCTGAAGCAGTAGGTACGATGGCACCATGGCAGGCTGCTGTTCACAGGGTTTCAACCCAGTGACTGCCCTTTTTATTCCTTAGCCTTTTTTGTGCTCTGTTTTAGGACAGGGGACACATAAAAACAGAATGAGACAAATCTCTAGTAATGACTAGGGCTGTAGCTAATTTTAAGTGTATCTTTTGTTGTCTAATTTATTGGTCCTTTAGTCCAGTGGTTCCTAACCCTCAGATTAGTCTGGTGGTTTCTAACCTGAGAGTTAGGACCCTCACAAGAGATTGTAAAATCTTTCTAAAGGGTTGTGAAATTATTGAAATGGTAAGAAATAAAAATGAACTAAATTCTCATCCACACAAAAAAAGTTCATTTTTTCAGACTTTTCTGTGATATTTGCCTCTTTCTTGTTGAGTACAGCACTACTTGAGACTTTAAAAATATTGGAATGAAATCGCAGAAGGTACAGTAACTTTTCGAATGAAGTGCTCAGAACTCAAAAGACACTTAACCATGAATGAAGTGTTGCAAGAATATATTGTGCTTCATAACGAGGAACCTTGAGCCAAAAGTCTGGAAAACATTTCTTCAGAGAGTCTAGAGAGCACAAGATGTTTTCTTTGACCTGCTTTGTTCATCCAAACACAAAGACGGTAAATCTACAATGAAATAAATCTGAGAAAACTAGTAAATTCTAGGGTTCGGCTGTTGTGAAAGTTTTCAGACTGGTTTGATATTAAACACCAGACCGGTCCAGTATATCAAATTTTATCACTAGGTGTTGCACTAAGCACCCGCTCCCAAGTGGAATTACATGACGCTGTGTTCCAACAGCGTCCGGCTATATGTTGCATGGCGTAACATTGGAGCTGTCTGTCCATATTGAAACCGTCAAATCAACGACGTGTCAACAAACCATGTAGACCAACTATCAGCTGTACACTTAGATTTAACCACTTCAAAGATGGGAGTGTACTTGCTGTCTTCCTTCGTTTGTACTTTTTAAACAGAAAACACATTTTATATTTTGATATGTGCTGGAAATGATATACAATACAGCCAAAAGCAAATTGGTTGTAATAAGTTTTGGTCATCTACCTTACACTAGAAACTCTCAGCTCCCTGGCGATCTGCCTTCAGCCAGTTGCCACCTTATTTAGGTTTTTGTTGTGAAATAAAGTGGTATTTTATAAATAATTCATCAATTTAACTGTTTAGTCAGCTGTTCCTTGTCCATTGAAGCAAGCGAGTAACAATAATAAACAGAAAAAAGGCTTCCCATGAAAGTTGAGCTCAAAGCGGCACACGGAGTCGATTGCTGTTATTTAGGACACCCCTATTGTGTGCCTCAAATCAAAAGGTTTTGCCATATTACTGCAGTTTTTGTTTTCTTGAGAGACTGACTCTGCTATGTCTCGTTTTGTCACCCCAAAAAACACATGAACTTTCTGGTAAACAAACATGTGTGCGTCTTCCCGCGCTCATCTCGTCTAAATGTGGTCTCCTTCATGTTGCTGGTTTGGCATTAAATTGTGCACAGTCTGTCAGACACCAGTGGCTCTGTTAATCTCTTTATAAACAAACATAATATTATTTTTAGTACATTGTCATAGTACTAATTCGCTACTTATGCAACACAAGTTGGACGTAATGTTGAGATGCCAAAAAATGTCATCATTGGGGCGTCTGGTGGATCAGTGGATAGAGCAGGCGCCCCATGTATGAAGGCAATGTACTTGCCGCAGTGGCTATGGGTTCGATTTCAGCTCATGGCCCTTTGCTGTATGTCGTCCCCTCTCTCTCCCCCTTTCACGCTGTCACTCTGTCCTATTCAAGAAAGGCAAAAATGCCCAAAAAAAATCCTAAAAAAAGTGTCATCATGACAAATGCTGGTTCAGCAGGTTTGCTTAAATTCAAACCGGTTTTAGTTTGTTACACCAGCCAAACCGGATATAGATCCAACTCTAGATTTCTCAGCACTAGTGAAAGTATCAGTATTAGATGTATAAAGAAACAACAAAAGAAACAACAAAACAACTGTGTCTCGTTTTATTGCACATTTTTTAATATGGCTTTTTCCGAGCTCTAATCATCTCAGTGCAGTTTAAAAGAGATTGAAACTTGAACAAATAATTTAGATTCTGGTGTGATAGAAGTAGCTGTTAACAGCAAATGGCCTCTGGTGAGGTGTCTTGATGGGCCGATCAGACAGCAGAGCACAGTCACCTGATTGGAGCCTCATCTGATCTGTCTCGATGCAGGGGGATGATATTACCCAGCAATTTACTCCCTGGCAATAAGCCAGTGATCTCCTCCAACACAAGTGTGGAAATTGGCCCATTTTTAGCAGCAAATCACATCAACCTCTTTGCCCTTGAGAATACCTGGGAGAAAGATTTGTTAGAAAAGCTGAAACAATTGATATGACAGCCACAGTTTCCAAGACAGAAGTGCTGCAGGAAGGTGATTTTGCAAAAAAGTGAGTTTTTACTATGTAAAGCGTCTTTGCGTCTCTTGAAAAGCAATCCATAAATAAAATGTATTATTATTATTCTTATTATTATTATTTCCGCTTATTACCAGGGGACTGCTGTTAGAAGGAAGTGAGAATTTGTCAGCCTAGCTGGCAAAAGTGACCTTACATGAGGACAAGAATCAGGCGGACAGCCATTTTGGACTTCTTACAGTTATTTTGTTAGCTCTCATTGCTGCTGTTGGCAACTGTTTTACAGGTGCTCTAACAAAAAAACAGCTGCACTGGCAGCAATTTAGATTGGCAAGTGATGTGTTTTTCAAGTAAAAACAGCAACGATTGTCTTGTTTCAGCTCCTCCAACATGGTGATTTGCTGCATTTCTCTGTGTTTAAATAATTGTAAATGGGCAATCTTTGGGGAGTTTTGGGGAGATATTTAAAAGACATTGCCTTTTCACTGTTTTCTGGCTGTTTCTGTTTTAAGATTAAATGCTTAATTGGGTAATCATCCAGTGAGGACGTCCCATTGATTTTTCTCCCCCAGAACTGATGAGATTATCAATTGCCCACAAGAGAGTAGTTCCGATTACAAGATAGCTTAAACCAGAACAGAACAGGGTTGGAAATTTCTGATTTCGTTTTGAAAAGAGAGATTTGAAAATGGCCCTCTGCTGACCCTGTTACATCGTACTTTACAGCCCCATCCTCATCCTTACCCATTCAAAGAAGTGCATCATTTGCACCCATAGAGCTGTTAAAAGGAAGAAGCAAGCTGAAAAAAATCAGAGGAGACAGAGAGCAGCGATTTCTCGTTTGCTGCATCCTCAGATCAACAGCTGCTCTGATCTGAGCTGACAAACTACAGACCTGATGAGGTTTGCAGGAGGTTATTTATTCAGCCTTGTTGTAATTTACCCAACCAAATAGGCTTCCTTATGAAATGAAGTAACAATAGTCTCTCATTGCTGATTGGGTTTTGCTTCATTAGTGAAGCTGAGTCACTTGATCTGAATGAAAGAGAGAGAGAGAGAGAGAGAGAAAGAACTTTTGGAAAGAAATAAACAGCTTTTTCTTTATTTATTAAGAATTTAACCTTCATAAATTCAGCTTATCTGCTCCAGCAGGACTGTGTGGGTTTGCTTTTAATTGACAGTGGCGTAGGAATATCTGCAAGCACTGCACCAACTGTCATATTTTGATTCAGAGGTTACTAAATCCTGTTCGGTTTGGTTTTTCTAACTGAGCTCTGCCCCCGTCAAACCACTGACGTAGAAAAAAACAAATGCAGGACCAGGGATGGGAATCAAGAACTGGTTCCATTTTAGAACAGGTTCCAGGTTCATCAGAATCCTTTGCCTCTGGGCTCATCAATTCCTTTTTATCGACAACAGTGGCACATTGCAAAACAATCACGTCAAACTCATGCATTCAGCTGCTGGAAACTTGCAACGAGTCATGGCAGAGAGGAAGAAACAGTGCAAAATGTGGCATCATAACACAAAGACAGATGACGAAATTATATTTTCAAGTAAGGGGGGAAACACTAGTAATATGCTGAAACATCTGTCTACAGGAAAACCACGACACCCTCTGTGCACGAGCGCTGCTGCAGCATATAGTTCTGATAACATGAGCGCCACACAGGCAGGACTAAGAAGATGCATGCTCTACAAGTATTCTCTCATTTAATCCATTTTAGATGATGATCTGAGTTACATGTATGCTTTTAAACATCTCCATGCCGATAGGTATGATTTTGGGTTATTCATCCATCTGACTGTCCGTCCCATTTTTCTTCAAATTTGGCAAAAAAAAAAACCCTTGGAGTCAATAATGAACTGATTCAGTTTTGCTGGTCAAAGGTTAGAGGTCACTGTGTCCTCATGTCCATTTCATTCTTGTGACCACAACATCTCACCAAAGCTTTGAAGGAGTTTCCTCAAATTTGCCGCAAACATTTCAAACAAATGAATTTTGAGAAAAATGATGAAGGGTTGATATTTTATATCCAAAAGGTCAAAGGTTAGCTTCACTGTGACGTTACATTGTTCTGCACAAACACTTCTCTGGCCATTAGTCTACGTCATAACTCAGGAACAGAGGGGAGACATTTGGATACTGAACTGGAGACGATTGCATTCATGCTGAAAACTTGTGAAGGCCTATCATTTTTCCACATAGAAAATTAATCAGTAATTAATAAGAGAATCAATTAAGAATCAAACTGATAAGCAGGATTGACAATGGCATTGGTATCAATAAAATTGTATTTATATAACAATAACATTATCAAATTCCTGTCCCTGTATAACTGTCATACCTGTATGAATAACTTCAACTGTTCAAGAGTCGTGTGTCCATGTTCGCACGTATAGCTGACCTTTTGAAAAAAATGGCAATCAATATTTGGCAGCCACTTCAAAAACTTCCTGATGAGCCATTTAAGGATTCAAATGATATTTTACTTTTTATACTTTATCCGATCGTGCATAAATCTCAATTGATGTCTTCATGGAAATATTAAATTAACTTGATTAACAATGACCATAAAATCAGTCAGATCAAACCTTTCAGGCCTTTTATTACCACAGATTATTACAGATGATAGATTTTTCAGTTTTTATGACATCATTTAGTCCAACATTAAATTATTGCCTGACCTCAAGAACATGTAATACTCCCGCTCGCAGTGTGAGGAGAATCGGTTGTCATGGTTTCACATCAAAGTAGCTGACAGTCAGCCTGGCAAAAGAAAGAACAGGGTTATAATTGGATAATTTTAGATTTACTGTGGTTCTGTAAGTGGAGGACACACATGAAAATGCAGCTTTTGTCATTGTTATAGACATGAAGGCGGGGAGCACAAGCAAGCTGTAAGAACCATTGTGGTGTTATTCATTAAAACCAAGACATTAATGAGAAATAATATCCCAAGGTGGGATGTCACAGTGTTTGGATAACATTGTGGCTCAGCGTGGTTGTTCATGAAGATTAAGACAGGAATGGCACAGTCATTTTTTATTTTATTTTTTTTGCAAAAATGCAAAGCTTGGGCTCGAGGAAACTGTATCGAACATCTGTTATTAAAGCTTATATCACAGTTTCTACAGTTACCTTCCAAGTCTATGTTAGGTTAATTTATCAAACTTTTCAGGAACTTTTAAGCTTTTAAGGATAAGTCCTTTTAACTGATAAAATTGAATGATAAAAGTAAGACCTTTTTTTAAAAAATAAAAACGCACATCTGCAATTTCACGATAGCTGAGCAAATTCCCTCAACTGAAGAAGATACTATTGAAAGCCTCAGAACAGCTTCTAAATGAATCATCTAGTGAGTAAGGCTGCAGGATACGATTATTTCCATTATCAGTCAATATGTCGGTTATTTCCTTGTTAATTCAGGGTGTCTGCAGGTCCTTAAACCTCCTAAGATGACTTAAATTCAGTTATATAAAATTATACTTTTACTTACCTTTAGGCAAAATGCAGATTAACCTAACTCACTTAAGCAACCATATTCACACATGAAACCCACCTCTGTGAAGGACCACAGTTGTATTACTTCCCTTTACACTTACCTGAAATGCTTGAATAAGAAAAACATGATTTTTCTGAAAATTGTCACAGATTGGTTGAAATATTCTTTTAAAGGTCTAACCAAAACATTAAATTCAAGTGACTGGTACCTGCAAACACTCTGTAATCGTTCAGTGTATGAAGTGTCAGTTATCAAAAAAAAAACCCTTATAATTTCTCAAAGCCCAAATTGATATCTGCATAATGCTTGTTTCACGAACACATTCCAAAAAAACAAACATATTTCAGAGATATATCATATAAGACAAGCAGCATATTTGAGAAGCTAAAACCTGCAAATGGTCGGAATTTTCGCATGAAAAATGACAGAAACAATTATTCGAATATCAAAAAGTTGCTGAATTGATTAATTGACAAGTCACTGCAGCTGTAGACACAAAATAAGGGTTTCATACTCAAAAAAATCTGAGTCAAATAGCATTAAAAATGCTTGCAACAGTGACTAAATGTTAAAAGAAAAACATAATATGGGGTCAAAAATATGCATAGTATGCAGTTTGGACTGGCAGTTTGGTATATGTGTGTGTGTGTGTGTGTGTGTGTGTGTGTGTGTGTGTGTACTTTTATATCTGTC
This sequence comes from Plectropomus leopardus, assembly GCF_026936395.1. Lineage (NCBI taxonomy): Eukaryota > Metazoa > Chordata > Actinopteri > Perciformes > Serranidae > Plectropomus > Plectropomus leopardus. The sequence continues at coordinate 15,096,223 of NC_142189.1, read as the reverse complement.
TTATTGCTGCTGATGTGAGTCCCACCTCAGCATTAACTCCCACCTTCCAAGCCTGAGGGCAGAAAGCAGAACGAGGTAATGTCTTTTCCATTGGTGTCTGTGACATCTTTTGTACTCCCTAATGTAAATAATAACTTTTAACTGCAGCTAGGTGCTTAGCGAGTGGTATTTGTGCTTTACTGACTGAGTGACGAGAGTGCGCAGCAGAGTGGGAGATGGGAGCGATGGAATTGTCAAGAGCGAGAGGAGAGGGAATAGAGGGAGGTGCAAACGGAGGACTGCAGGAGAGAGAGCACAGAGAGGAAACAGTGGGCCGCCCCTGCATACTGTAGTTCCCCCGCCAGCCAGTCGTGCACAGAAACACAGCCAAATAGTTCAGAGCTTTGTGACTGAAGTAAGACTTGGCTTGCAGGAAACCGAAAAGGAGAAAGTGGTAGAATAACTTCTGACACACACTCTGGTCTCTTGGGAATGCTGTGTGTGAAGCAGATTTACAGACACATTCATGTTGCTTTCTCTGAATACAATGTAACTCTGGCTAATCTCTACATATATCCTCAGATCACAAAGGCTTCCTCATGGCAGTGCATCTTTCCTTCTCCGTTCATGTGTGTGTTAACCGTAAGGAGGGCTCAGGGCAGCCTTGGTGTTCAGCGTTCAGGACTGATTAAATATTTACCAGTGGCGAGAGTGTGTAGGCAGGGATTGTAGCTTACATGATGAGCTTTTTGACCTCTGAGCCACCATAGAGCGCCACAGGGCTGGCGAGTCAGGCTTGCATAGCCTCGCGGCGTGTGTTTGTGCAAGCCTCTCTGTGTGCACATGCATGTTGTAGGCATGGCAACAACTGCTCTCGCTTTCTTTTGCAAACATGACCTCGCACTTGATTCATGTAGCATTACCCAGCTCCCGCCCTCCCCTCGCACATAGACACACACTAAATACACACACATACATTTTCCTCTGAGGTAAAGCATTATAATATCAATCCTGGTGTAATCTTGAAATCCTGGATGGAGTTAAGATTGATTACAAAAGAGTCTGGATGACTGTGGTACAGTCTGTTTGCTGCTGTGATTAGTTTTGTATCCTGCACCTCTTGCTGAAGGTTTTTTGTGTTTCATGGTCGTTTTGCCCGCGTGATTTTCCGTCCTATTTTAAGATGATCTCGGAGATGATGCTTCAGAAGTCACATTGATGAGGAGTTAACCCTGCATTGCACACCACTGCTGTGGCAGCTGCTTCAGGAACATTCAGTTCGTACCCGAGTGCATTACACTTGGGGAAGGAAGAGAGGAAGGGGAAAAATGGGAAATAGTGGACAACAAAAAGAAGGAAGGTAAAGGAAGGAAGCTAAACTAGTCTCTTCTCTTTAATAACAAATGAATGATTGATAAAAAAATCTGAATGTGTGAAGATTGAAACCACACTTGTATCTGTACACTGAAAATGAAGCTGCGCCCAGCAGAAGGTTATCTTATCTCAGTATAAAAGACTGAACAAACAGCTAGCCTGTCAGGTAAATAACTAAATCAGTCTGGTATTGAGCGAGAGCGCTGCAGCTGGCAGTGGGGAAACAGGCAGTAATGTAACGTTAATGGGCAATTGCGCAACGTCAGTTTACATCCACCAAAAGTGCTTTTTTTTGCAACTGGCAGGCTGGGTTTGTTATTTTAACCCTAGAGACAGACCTTTTTGTGAAAGAGCAGCCCTGAAATCACTATGGCTACACCCAACAGACTTCATTTAAATTTAAATTATTATATCATCACAAAACACTTCATTCAAAGTTGACAGTTTGTCTTCTCACTGTTTTAACAATCCCAAGCTCTGGTTTGGTTAAAATACACCCTTGATTCACCCAGGTAGATGTGAAATATGCTGCCTCTGTTCAGGTTAAAATTACTGTTATTTTAAATCAAGTTTGGTGGTTTTGGCAATGGTAATTTCAGGGCTGTTCCTGGTTAATTCAAAAGGATATTACTCTAATAAAAGGTCTGTCTCTGTAGGGACCCTTTCCATATTGATGTGAAATGGTTAAATTAACAATCTGAGCCCATCAATGGCAAAGACAAGCACTTTTAGTGGACGTACACCGACAGTGTGCCAATGCCCTTAGTGGTTACAATGCAGCCAGTTTCTCCACTACTGGCTGCAGCATTCTCTCTCAGTACTGGACCAATTTCAAAACATTTTGTCTTTATCAGTCACTGAGACACAAAACGTGAAAATAGGGTCTAGGTTAAAAAACACCAAATATATCCTTTACTTTATGAGCTATATAGGTGCTAGTTGGTTAGTTGTGTTTGCTTAGGGCAGATTCAAGTTAGCTGTTGCCCCCTGATTTCAGTCTTTATGCTAAGCTAAGATAATCTAGCCGCAGCTTGATAATTGTGGTATCAATATTCAACTCTCACTAAGAAATCCAAGAAGCATTTGTCCTAATGTGGTGTTTACTTCCTGTTTGTCAGCTGCCATCATTCCTCTCTGTGTCTTTTATGGAGGAGCACTCTCCTTAGTTGGCATACTGCAACTATCACTGCTTTGAGGGATTTCAATCTGGTAAATTCACCAAACTCTCCTCAGATGGCCCGAGGGCAGAAAAAAAGGCAGACTCATTTCTTTTCCACCTTCTCAGTTGCTCCTCTCTTCCTCTCTTCCTGCTTTAGCTCTCTCCTTCTCTCTTGGCTCACATCCCTGCAGGAGCTGTAAGCATTTTACCTCTTGATGAGATGCATCCTATAATTTTAAACTGCTCCACTTCTGTGACCCTAGGGTTTTGTTGACTAAAAGTATGATTCATGAGAAGACTGTGCACAGGGCAGTTTTGCTGTGGAAGTGTGTGATTTCTATCCCCCCCAGGCTCCTGCTGAGGCTCTAATTCACACCAGGATGTTGTGTTTTTGTCAGCCTACATACATGGAGTGCCAGGTAGACTGCAAAATGAAACACATACATCAGTGTTGTTGTGTTTAATAAATAACGTGACACTGTAAATATGGTTCTACCCCTCAACCATCTGCTGCTCCTGTTTGCCAAGTTCCAATGAATGCCAAAGATTATTTGCAAATTCAGTGATGATATCACCAGACCTGTGATTGTGGTTCACTTTACTTTAGAATATCTGGATTTGTGCCCAGAGTCAAGATATTTGGTCTGAAAATTTGACTTTATCTCTTTCTCTATGCTATGTTGACATCTTCTTTGCTGTCCCCTTCTTGTTCCCTCCCTGATAAAACCTCAAAACATCCATGTGTGAGCCACTCACCCTCTAGCCATTTCAGCTCACCAATAGGTTTTCATGAATAAAAGATCTGCATCTGCACAAGGTGTTGTAAGGTGTGAATGTGCATAACTGGATGACTTTGCAACAGGATATTGCTGTAAAAGGGCACGCATGCCCAGAGGGCCCTCCCAAGCTTATTAAAGGTTAAATAAATACAATAAACCTTAATGGAAGGAATGAGGATCAGGACAGAGGACGGCTGTTGAGCTGTACTTCCAGCTTGATCCTGTGCTAAGTTGTGTTTTCCTGCTCTGCACAGCATCATCAAACATTTTCATAGCTGGAAAGTGTCAAACACTTCTTAGAAAACCCAACCACCATCTTGCAAAATAGCATGAAATCTTGCCAGAAGAGTTTTGCATTTTATGCCGGCATCTGCTTGGCTGTGATCCCTAGTGAGCAGAGGCCTGTATTAACAAGGTTTGGACACGCTTGGAGCTTGACAGTGCTTACATTCCACTGCAGGGTTAGAGGGAGGGGTTAACAGGAAAAAGGGGTTAGATGCAAAGAGAATAGAGCTGTCTCCAACTAATGATATCACTTTGGGCTTCAGGATGCAGCCTAACATGCACTTAATGCATTGTTTTCCAGTTGGTGAACACTGGTTGTTTTTTGTGTATGTCTCTTTGAGGCAGTGTGTGTGTGTCTCTATATGTGTGTCGTGAACCCAGTTGAACTTGTAAAAAATGTGCATGCATTCAACTCAGTTTAGTCTTCCTGTTGCCAAAATAAACCTTATAATGTTGCAGCTGTTTGGATTTGTTTGTTTCTAGCTGTGTAAGTCTATTCTGTGTGTGTTTGCTGTGGTGGCCGATGAGGGAAGACATGCTACAACAGCCCAAAATAGTTTCATTAGGAAAAAATGTGCTGCAGCTTCAGAAATGATGCCAGCTAAAATTCAAAACAAATACAACATCGGAAATATGTTGCAAATTTAAAAAAAAAAAAGAAAGAAAAAGGGGGTGCAGAAAGCCAAAACAAATACATTAAAAGCAAACATGCTGCAAAAATAAAAAAATGATGCAAAGTCAAAAACAAAATGTAAAGACATTTTGCACCTTTTACGCATGTCAGTTTCAGGTTAATTTTGCTTTTGATAGCTTGACACCCATTAACTGGTATCAAACCATTTAGATTTTAAGAAAATAACACAGAATGGTTTGAAATACAAGAGGCCTTACCTGTTAGTCAAACTCTTCATTAATTTAGTGAGCTTTAGCGCAACATTTCAAATCGCTTTATGATGTAAATGTCTTGCCTTTAATTAAATTTTCTGTTGGACTTTGCTGACATACAGTCCATGTTAACATGCAAAACATAGTACCTACAGCCCTCTTCACTGGTTAGCCAATGTTAGCCTTGACCAGTCAGCACTGTGCGCCACCTGGGTCAGGCAGGATCCAGCTAGCCGTCTGGCTCATTCTGAGATTACTGCTGTGCAGCTACATTTTGAGCCTCAAAATGCCTTTGTTAACTATGTTAGCACAACTAGCTGTACTGACACTGCTAACTTTGCTGACAGAGCTAACAGTGACGGTGCTAAAGGACATTTGCAGCTGAAAACTGAGTGACTTGGGGGGAGACAGCAGGGTGGGATGTTTCCATAGCAACACTGTGGGACGTCATTACTTGTAGCAATTGTCGAATGAGTTGCACCGGTAGCTGGCCTTCATCTGACTTGGGTGATGCACAGTGTGGTAAACTGTGCATGATGAGTGGCAAAATAAACCTACAGCACCCCAACTGGTCAGAAAATCTTTGTGATTAAACAATTATAAGTTACCCGTTGACATTTCTGATATCTTTCTATGCAGCTGCATCACGTACCTTCTAATGGAAATGTTTTAGTCCATTGTAGCTCGTTTGCCTTTGTCGACGGCTGTAGTTTTCTGCGTGTGTGTGTGTATTTTGCGCACTCATGTACATTTTACCCCCCAAAATGTGACTTTGATTGAACAAGGTGCAGCAGTTGGGAAAACAAAAATGTCAACTATTACAGTTTAATAAGAGCAAGTGCTGATGTCAGCACTGTGGCACAGACTCAGAGGTGACTTTGGTTGTGCCCATCGCAGATGTAGTTCCAGCACACACACATGCACACACGTGTACATACACAAACACACTCTGACAGCCAGTAAGAATAGAAAGCAGGGTGTGAGCTCCAGGGTTTGTGCTTTTATAGCATTGTTTTGCTGACAGCTCTGTCATTATTACAATCAGTAGTTTGAGAGCATCATTGTCTTGGATCATATTTTGTGACAGGATACCTAGAAGGCAGCCTACACACACACACACACACACACACACACACATTGTAATAATGTTTGTTTCCGTTGGATTGCTCATCCTTTTTCACTCCCAGATGCGTTATAGTCTTCCGATCTAACATGACTCAGATGGTTAACAAGCCTGACTGCAGAGCAGGATTATGTGTGTTCTGGACTCACAGTTGACGGAGCTTATAGCTCTTTGCACTCCTCCTATGACCCAATATTTTTTTCTTTCTTTCTCTTTTTCCTCCCCAGAGTAGCTTACATTATAACCTGCATACCTCGGCACCTCGTTTCATTTCCTGGGTGTGTGATTAGCTGCTAGTTAGCTATCATAAAAATGAGCAGACGTTTTAGGGGGTGTAATCACAGTGCAAAGCCTGTTTGTACGCAGAAAAAAATCATTTAAATCACTATAGCTTCACAATAAGATTTTCAGACTAAGCAAATAGTCTGTTATTTTGATGAAATGTCAGAGGATTATACTTCCATGAAATTAGATTTAGAGATCAAAGTCTCTGCTTGTAGTGCAGTCTGAATATCTTAATCTTAGATCAAAGTGAAAATCTATAAATTCAGCACAGGTACGCAGGATCTTAGAATAATTAGGTAGTGCACAAGTAATGTATCAGGCTTGGATGGTATGTGTTTGTATCAGTTTTTGAAAGTAACAAATGCACATCAAAGAGAAGTAATATTCTTACAGCTGTTTTCCTTGTTAAACAGAGAAATAAGACTGTACACCTTTTTCATTCAACTTTCTCCTGGTCACAGAGGACTGACGAGTCTTAACTGCTCATCATAAAACACACTTCATTCAAACTCGACAGAAACATAATAAAACCCAAACCGTATGTCTGCTTTTCCAACAATCACCAGCTCCGGTTTGGTTGAAGTAAATCCTTAATTCACCAAGTTATATGAAAAAACATGCAGTTATTCCCCGTGATCTCTCTCTGCCTGTTGGCCACCAGCTGTTTACAGTCCTGTAACTTATCCCTCCAACACTAGGTGTCGCAGTGTCTTTTAAATCACCTGCCTGTTCCACCAGTAGAGACTGCAGACTGAGCTCTGGCGGTGCTCGGTATACTACTTAAAATGAGTTGAATAGAAAAAGAGGTGCTTGTATTTATGATTTCTCTTTTACCTGGTATACCGTAATACAGTGATACTGCCCATGCCTATAATGTACTAGTTAAAATCCCAGACCCTTATGTGCAAGGATGCACACATAACATGATAATTAAAACTTTGAAAATTAAAGTATAAAAGTCTGTGTATGAATTCAATTGTTAAAATGCCTACACAGTATTTTATCAGAAATCTAAATAAAACTGTGCTCACTGTTCCTGCTGTGCACCATTTCCATTGTAAAGCAGTGAACCATAAATGGATGTCAGCACACCCCAATTTAACCTGATTTGCACATGAATGCCAGTCGTCACCATGGCCCATCATTTACCATGGTAGAAATAAAAGAAAATATTTATTCTGCAATTAAACCAGTCAGAATAGTAATGCACATCTAGCTCCTCAAAATAAGATTTGTTCTATCACAGGGATTGATGGGAGTCCATCTCTCTGTACCTTTTACCTCTGTGTTGGCCACAAAGCCCTGGAAGTTAGCCTTGTTGTCACAACTTTAGCAAAGGTGCCGGAAAGACCACCGGCTGATAGACTCTGATGTAACTTGAAGCCACAGGAGTGTTGGAGTCCTGTCAGGAAGGATTAAGAAAGTAAAAGCGCACACTGAGACAACATGCTTAGGGTTATTGGAGAAAAAATGATCCACAGAAGTTTTATTTTTTATCACTAGAAAGGGGTAAGATTGCTAGACGGTAACCTTTGCCTCACAAAACAAATTATGATGCTTTTAAACAGATTTATGACAGAGATTGCACTGAGAATGGAAACCTCATACTGTGTTCTCTGCTCCTTTTTTTTTAGGCCAGAAAATCAATACTGTCCCTAAAGACTTATCCTCTCAGTAATCTTGTATTGGCAATGTCCCAGAACAGACCCAAGCAGCAGGCACTGTTTTATTACCTTCAGTGATCATGCATAGCTGTATATTATCAGGCAGACTAGCCTGATGACATATGCAGTTTTTGGTGTTGCGCTGTATACAGCAGACTGTTACATAGATTGTAAAACCATAGGAAAAAATGTCAGTTTAATATATCACATTCAGGTCAGCTTACACAGAGAGGTGTGTACGTTTGGGATGCAATGCACAGGACATTTTTTTCATGCCTCCATGTCGGCAACAGCTGTTGGCCACAGGCATTATGTTTTTCGTTGACTGACTGTTGTGTCCGTCCGTCCCATTTTCATGACCACAAAATCACAAGAATGCCTTGAGGGAATTTCATCAAATTTGGCACAAGCATCCTATGGCACTCAACTGATGAACTGATAAGATTTTAGTGGTTAAAGTTAAGGTCACTGTGAGCTCACAAACTCAAGAATTTGTGCACTTATTATGGCAAAATTTTACACAAATTTCTAATAGGATAAAGTGATGACACTTTAATTCCAAAATGTTGAAGTTCACTGTGACTTTATAATGTTATTCAACGCCATAACTCAGAAAGAGATGGGAAGACATTTTGTCAGATGCTGAATTGGTGGCACTAATTCAGCTTGAAACTGTGCTGATTGTATAGAGCTTGTGTGCTGTCGGGTTAAATGTTGATGTTTTGTAATTTTTATTGTATTTTTCTGAATTTCATTTGTGACTTGGGATATTGTATCTGGACTATAGCACGTTGGATTTGATTTGATTTGATCTAGAGTGTGCTGGGTGCATACGTGGGCTTTGGTTTAGGGTAACGGTGTAGTTTATGTGAGACTTTCATTGTATCAAAGTGCCTCTTCATGTATATTTCTGTCCTCCACATATGTTTTGATATTATATTATTATTGGCCCCAAGATAAAACAATTCAGTTTATAATTCAAATGTTGGTACAGAAAGTAGTGCATGTGTCTTCGTTTCAACATGTGTGGCTTTTATTGGTACATTTGTGTTTGTGTTGATGTTGAAATGAGCAATATGGCTCCACTCATGCAGCATACATCTGTGTTTCTGTCTATGTACTAAACATACTCTGCCCTTCTCTGCTCATTCAGCTTCACTTCTAACACTTTAATTGGACCAGCTGTTCCCTCTTCTCACACAGGACATCATTTGAATAAGTGGACAAGTATGTCAATGTTGTTGTTTCAATTCAGATTAGTCGGGTATGTTAGCGCAGCTCAGGCTGCCATTGGAAAAAGGCTGTTAAAGATTTGACTGTATTAGTAGTGCTTATATTCCACTCTAGGATGAATGAGGGAAGTGCTACAGACAAACATGGTCAGCTTTTACCGCTTATTTTGGTATAATGTTAAATCTAGAGCTGCAAGGGCCAATGAAAAGTCAAACAGCCAAACCCCCAAAACCACTATGACAACTTGCCCTTCAAATAGTAACACTGTTACTTGTCTCTCTCAGATAGAACAAATGTATTATTTAACAGCCTATTAATAGTATATCTAATACGTAAATGAAGTCTATAGATAGACTGCAGCAGATGTCGCGTCCATCATGTAGTGAAGGTCAAGTCTAGCAGAGGTGTGGATACACAAGGATGTTTATTACCTTAGACTGCTAATATCATGCCAATATCTGCTAATATCGCATACCTTTATTACCCCATGAGCTGTGTTTATAAGGAAGGAAAAAAATCCACTTGTTTTAGTTTTCCTTTGTACTGTTTGTGAAGTGACTTTTCCCAGCATGCAGTTACTAATGGGAATGCTATGTGATTTGGATGTGTCAATAGAGTGCTTGAATCTTTTCAGCTGCCACTAGGCTTATAAGAGTTCAAATGTTTTAGCCATGAGTAATCAAAAGTCAGATGGAGACAGAGCAACGTGATGGAAATTGCCTGTTTTTTAAGGGGCTTTGCTGTTTGCTTGTTTCAAATTGTGGACCGTCTTGTTAAATTTGTGTTAGAAAACATTTTTGCTCAGTAGCTCAGCTGGTAGGGCTGGCGCCCTGTGTACAGAGGCTAAGTGCTTGTTACAGCAGCCACAAGTTCGATTCCGGCCTCAGCCATTTCCTGCACGTCATCCCCTCTCTCTCCCCCTTTGACACTTAAGCTGCCCTATCAGAATAAAAGCAAAAGCCAAAAAATAATCTTAAAAATGTATTATAACACTAACAGTCAGATTCCATATCTTATTATAAAGCAGGCACAGGTGCTATTATATGATGTATGTGAGAGTATCAAAACGCTCAGTCCACAAGGAAATGCACACAGTGAGCATTCAGAAACTGTGCCTGTAAACAAGCTGACAGGACGTCTGTGAAGTTATGATGTGGAAGATGATGTGCAGATATGGAAGACCCAGAAACACAGACCAATCAGAGCAGACTGGGCTTTTTGGGAAGGGGGGGCTCAAAGAGAAAAGCACTAAAACTGTGTTTCAGATATAGGGTAAATTCGGCTGATAGACAAACATGAGAAAATTAATGTCTTTTTCAATAATAAAGCATGTCATTGTGTTCAAATAGAAAACCAAAATACAAGTATGGACCAGAAAATTAGCATAATATGGGACCTTGAAGTATGACAAAAATAAATAAAGCCACATTTTTTTTTGAAAGAAGGTAGTTTCTGTCAGAGGTTTAACAAAACGGCTTTTAAACGAATTGCTGATCTTATGAGACTTTAGAGAGAAGTGAAAAAGTCACTGACAAGACGGAAATGACTGATAGCAATCTGAGTAAAGTCAGAATCACACTTGTGTATTACTTTATGCTTGAGAGGAGAGCAAATAAGCTGCATCTGTTGACATGTTGATTATATACATTTGATTGGAAACATGAGCTCGAGAACTTGCTCTAATATTGATTTAGAGGGTTGTGATGGTAATCTTGGGAGAATTTGAATGTTGTTTGTTGAAGCTGACAAAAAACATACCCAAGTTCATTTCAGCTCATGAAGATTTGACCTGATATGTGCCGTCTCTGTGTATCGACAAGTTGTGCCGTCTCTGTGTATCGACAAGTTGTGATATTTCCCGTCGATGATCTGCAAATGTGTGTACTGCACAAGTGAGCCACATCCTGAAAGATGATCTAAAAGTTTGATACTGAATTTTAAAGAGATGGTGTTTGTGTGTCTTAATAAAAGCAGCTCAAGGCTTCGAGAGGCAGAGCCAGGATTTGAAGTGTCCCCTCTTTCAAAGCAAGTGACCTTTACGAGAAAAGAGAGGTTGAATAAGCAAGGATTATGGAATGAAAATGCAAGGATTAGTAAGTGAAATGCATCTTGGTGCTTTATTTGCTTGAATGTTCAGTCTTTATTCAGACCATGTCCATGCACTAAGTGCTTTATTTGTTAAAGTCTGAGAAGATTTTTGTCTTTCCTTGAACAGCAGCAATCCGTGTAAACTTTTCTAACAATGTAAATATCTATTTCACTGCTATGTTTGTTGCAATCTAATTGAAGTAGGCTCACCCGTAAAAATTTAAACCAACCAAATTGTACCGAAATCTTTTCTCTCTAAATGTTGGGACTTCAGACAGTTGTAGAGAGGCACTGTTTATCTAGTGCATTGCTTTTCCTGAGGTTAATTACAATCCTCCTCGCAGCATCTGTGCTGCTGCAGAAGACATTAAACTGTGGAAAAGCTTCTTAAATGATTGTTGATGATGTGGTCTGAATTGTGATTTAGTGGCCAGCCGCACGTTTGTCCACTACAGGCTGAACAATTCATCACATTTAAACCGACACTCTAATGTCATAGAATGCAATTTCAACGACTTGTAAAATGCCACAGTAATGCTTTGATGCTCGCAGTACTACCCTGTGAAAATGGCCTAGTCCAGGTTTCAGTGCAATCCATGTTTGCACTTCTATATGGTGGATGTGCTGAGAGCGAACAGCTGTTGGCGATCAGAGCAGAGAGTCCCTGTGCTTCCAAACCAAAGGCAGGAAGCTGAAGCAGTAAGAGTTAACAATATGTTTACATGAGGGGAGTGGTGTAGTCATGGTAAGTATTAGTTTTTTGGGGGCTTTTTTTTTCTTTTGCCTTTATTGGCGATAGAACAGGGATAGTGTGAAAGAGGAGAGAGAGGGGATGACATGCAGCAAAGGGCCGAGGCCAGATTCGAACCCGTGACCGCTGCCACGAGGACGCAGCCTCTGCACATGGGGTGCCCGCTCCACTAACTGAGCCACCAAGTGCCCCCAGTTGCTTCATTTTTTAAGCAAAAATGCCAAATATTTACCGCTTTTGCTTGCCTTGATTACAGTAAACTGAATAGATTTGGGGTTTTGGACTATTGGTTGAACAAAAAAGGGAATTTAAAGACCTTACCTCAGGGCTGCTGGAAGTTGTGATGAGCATTTTTTCACGATTTGACAAAAACAAAATGGTATATTGATTAAACAACAATAATCAACAGATTAATCTTAAATGTAGTCGTGGTCCTAGAATGATCTCTTTATGTATTAGCTGACAGTCTGCTACTGTATGTGGCAGCGCTTGCCATTTCCGTTACATGTCATGATGTGATCATAACGACATGACATTATAAGGCTACTGTCGACACTTGCCCTGAATACGTCCACTGGGTCTCTTTTCTTTTCCATACTCTAAATTGCTTTTGGCGTTACGTTCCCCATCTCAGCCTCTCCGTCTTGGATCACACGTGATAACTGGATTGATTGTGTCAGTTTCAAAAGCAGCGATGCCTGGCTCATTTGATTACATCACAAGCAGGCTGATGAGGACTAACCAGACCTGCCGGTTATTGCCTTTAATTCTTGTTTGATCAGACGATAGAAATTACGACGATAACAACAAGTGGAAACAGCGTCTGGATTCTGTCAAAGTGGCCCATTGAGGGGACTCTGGTGTTCCAGCAGCACCTTTCATGACGACAAGGAGGGAACCCTGATGACGCACACACATACGCACATGGACACACACACGCACACAGACACACACACACACACACACACCTCCTAAATGAGAAAAGGCACTGAAGCTTGAAGATGCCCTCTTTCATGCTCTCCCTCTAACTGCCCCTCATCATTTTACGCTGTACATTCCAGTACAGCATCCTCTTCTTCTTTTCCTCTGCCCACTTATCTTCCATCATACCGCTCAGCACTCCACCTTAAAGTGTAATACATCATCATGTCTTGTAGTCCAGATAAAGCTCGGTTATTTAACGATTTGTTAAGCAAGTGTCCTTGGTTGTCCTGCCCTGTTCTACCCTGTTCGCTTTTGTTCTTGCAAAGTTTTCCGAACCAAACTTTCTGTGAAGTTTAGTTGCTCAAAGGCGAGGACGGCCTCAAATCAACTCAGACTGAACGCCTTTTGTCAGATCCTGAATGTTTTTTTTTTTCCAGCAAGGTCATACAAAGTCTTGCAAAAGAGATGTTTGACATTGTGATTCCTGAGTGAATGGCATCTGGCGAATCAATAGCTTTCAGTGAATAGTCTGAGCCGCGTTCGGTTCATCTGTTACGTATAAACAACTCTTAGTGTTCTGACTCCTGCATGGCAAGTTAGTCAGTTAACAAGAGTGTGGAATGGAAAATCAGCTTGGTTACGCAAGTTGGACGGACTTTGCTTTGAGATACACACAAACACTCATGCACACACTAGTGTGCGCGCGCGCGCACACACACACACACACACACACACACACACACACACACACACACACACAGTCTTCTGACTGCAGTAAAAAAAAAAAAAAAAATCAATTACTTGCAGGCACATGCATCCTGAAGTGCACACGCACCATCATTCATGACTTAAGTGTGAGTCATAGAGTTGTATTTATGCAGCAAGTTAATTGAGCCTTTCCAGAAGGTTTTAACGCAAATGAAAATGGCTTCTTTTTCTTTGCGGTAGCTAACAGGCCTTGTTATGATTGCCTCTGCAGGCCCAGGAGGAGTGTGCATTTTAATGTTTATGTGTGTGCATGTGCAGAGAGGAAGTAAATCAGTTTTTAGTGATGTTTCTGTGCAGTCTGTAGTGTGTGTGTGTGTGTGTGTGTGTGCGTGTGCGTGTGTGTGTGTGTGTGTGTGTGTGTGTGTGTTGGGGGGGTTGCTATAGCGTTTGATTAAAGTGCATGCCCTGTTATCTGAGTTTATCATCAACAGAAACTGATGTTTATGGCAGCAGCAGTTTAAGTGGCTTGGTGTGCTGGTTGGTACACACAAACACGCGCACACACACACACACACACACACACACACAAAATCACATAGAGGCTGAGAGATGGTTTACAGCCCAATTACCCAGCCTGTCTCTGTGGGCTAGAAGTGGGCTCTAAATCTTTGATTCTATTGTACACAATATAACTTCTGGTACTCTTTTCCTCTTACCCATCAGCACTATACTTCACCTCACTGCTCTCTGTTTTCATGGGATGCTGGTAGACTTTTTATCTTTTATCTGTCCATCAATAGTTTTTCAGATCATCTCAAAGGATTAATTTTGCCACAGGTGTTCATTAAAGGAAGGTAGAGGGTTTATTCAAGTGATGTTTTTGTAGTTTTGAGCTTGATTTTTATCCATTTTGATAAGATTAATCACCCCAAAGTCATGGTGAAGATCTGGATACAGGGCAGCATCGCTACAACAAAGTCCAACCCGGCCATGACACAGTCATACAGGTTGAAAATAAGACAACAGATAAATTAATTAATCTAAAACAGGGGTTTTTCACTTTTGCTCCATGGACTGTTTGTATATTGACCTTGTTTTTCTGTCCCAGCTGCTGATGTTTGGATACTATGAGACCTACAGTATAGACAGATATAATTTTAATATCCCCCTACCTCATTCAAGAAAAAATCTCAAGCTCTCTATTACAGCAGCTGCAGATTTAGTATCTAATTGGGTGATGATGTACTGATGACCTACTTGAGTTCAAAATCAGTGTTTTGGTTATGGATATGTGAGAAGTAGTGATGAGGGAAGATGCATAAGTAATCAATAAAGTCATTATATCATTATTCCACCGCTTTGTTGAATACTCAATTCTGGCTGCTCCATTTTGGTATTCTACTGTACTGCTGAATAGCAGACTGCTCTGAATAACAGACCGTTGCTATGGTCTGTTCTGATCATAGACTCTTTACAGAAGCAATAAAAGGTGTTTACGTCATTAAAAACAGTTTTTAAATTATTATTTTAGGTCAAATTGTTGATTTCTTAAGTATAAGTGAGATAATGTACAGCCAGCTGGTCATTATTGTAGAATTTATCCTTTCAGGTTGACCTTTCCAATTCGCGTTGGCATCCTGCATCATCCTGTCAGGGTTCATTTCTCAATAGTGACCCGCTTGCTGTACATTTTTCATTCATTATCCATAACCGCTTGAACTGTTCAGGGTCACGGGGGAGCTGGAGTCTATCCCAGCTGACACTGGTGTTCAAACCGGACAGGTTGCCAAGCTATCACAGGGCTGATGTATAGAGACAGATGACTGTTCACACTCACATTCACACATAGGCAGTCACCAGTTAACCTGAACTACATGTCTTTGCACTGAGAGAGGACGCGGGAGAAAACCCACGCTGATATGGGAAGAACATGCAACGTGGAAGGACTCCACTCACTTGCTGTGCAATGTCCCTTGCTTATCCTACCATGATTCTGACATAATTATCTCATTAAATCAGAATAGCAGGGATTTTTTTTCTCGTGTAAAATGTGTTACACCTCCATGTTATTCAGTTTTTTTCAAAAGAAGTTTTGCTAACCTGAGAATTTGTTCAAAATCTGCATAATTATCCACTCCTTATTTCTTTTCTGTTGGATTCTGCTTTTTGTTTTAAAGACATGTCACCATATTTTCTGTACAACATGACCTGATATTAGCAAGTTCAGACATGATGGTGGTTTACACGGTTTACACAGTGTCTACAAGAATGCGCCAACAAGTTTATCTTTCAATGTCCTGCTCGGTGTGCTTCTGGGACACAACCAGTATTAAAAAAAAAAGACTACATATAATGTAGACAAGAGTGTGTTAGGCCAGACTGATGTGGATGCACGAATGAAAAACCCAAATGGCACAACCAAAGACGGTTTTTGTGAATGAATGCATCAGTACTGTGTGTGTGTGTGTGTGTGT
This sequence comes from Plectropomus leopardus, assembly GCF_026936395.1. Lineage (NCBI taxonomy): Eukaryota > Metazoa > Chordata > Actinopteri > Perciformes > Serranidae > Plectropomus > Plectropomus leopardus. The sequence continues at coordinate 15,080,512 of NC_142189.1, read as the reverse complement.
GTGTGTGTGTCTGTGTGTGTGCATGTGCACGTGTGTGTGTGTGTGTGTGTGTGTGTGTGTTTCATCATCCCAGAACAGACTGAAAACCTACTTGACTTTAACCAGATGCCCCTCAGACTTATGATACATCCATCTTTTCACTCTAGCCCCTCCTCCACCCATTCATGGCTGCTATGGGCCTAGTTGTCATGGTTACTGTGTCCTTGCCGTCGCTAAGCCCCGCTTGCGACTTGTGCCGCCAGGAGGAGAAAGGTTTATGATAAGGCATGTGCACACAAAAAACGCTTCTCATAAATTCTCACCAGTCTTTTCATTCATATATCAGTTTGGCTTTAAACACATATGCACACAAACACACTCTCCCTCTCTCTCTCTCTGTGTCACACACGCACACATGCACACACACACTAGTACAGTAGTTACGGCTACTCTGACAGAGAGTCAGCCTCATAAATCATCCATTGTGTACTTTTGCATTTTTTTATAAGTAAGTCTGTGTACTCTGAAAAATTTCTGACATTAGAGTCACAAGCTACATTGCTAACCTTTAAAGGCCATCGCTACATATTACTTAGATAACTTCATTCTCATGCAGCATGCATGGTTTTGGAGAGGATTCTGGCATCAAACTGCAAATTGAAGCCCAGTACGAAAGCACAAAAGTGCTCTTTTTTGTGAAGATGGGAGGCTGGCAAATGTTACCTGGAAGCATCATCCAAAAAATGTTTCCAGCGTGTGTGTGTGTATGTGTGTGTGTGTGTGTGTGTTTAGCCTTGATTCTCATACCAGCTCTTGTCTTACAAAGAGGATGCTGGGAGATCGAGACAGACACAGTTGCCATAGTTTCACGCTTCTCCCTCTCAGGGTCGATTAAGGACAACGTTCCAACCACTTCCTCTCCTTTATAGTTTTCATCAATATGGATGCTGATGGTGTTTATTATCTCTGCTCCGTTCTTTCTTTTTCTCTCTTGATTTAATAAAATTTCTGCTGATTTTTTTGAGGTTTGTTTATTTTTTCAGGTTCTTGCATTTGTGTGTTCTGCCTCATGTTTTCCCTCTTTTTCCCCCTCTCGCTCATCTTTTTCTCTTTCTTAGCAGTTTTACATATTGCCCCCAGGACCATGTAACCTTTGACCTTTGTTGCCATGGCAGCAATGCACAATTGCATTAACAGCAACATATTTCATAGGAAATGTATCAACAACCTCAGATTAAGACATTAATTTTTCAGCATCAGTGTCAGCATCAGCATCAGCATCAGTGTTAGTGTAAGTGTCAGTCAGTGTTATACTGACACCTCAGTGTCAATTTCTACAATGAATTTATTCCATCTGGGCTTCAGGGTGAATTTTATTGACACTGATTTAACATAGTCTGACATGGCAGGGCTCCAAGTTTTCACCAGCCAAACTGTAACTGCTGTCTACGCCGGCCCCATATGTCATATTTTCAGCAGCAGAGAAGTCATCTTAAATCAGTCTTTTAATTCCAAACACAATTTAGCCCCAACAGTGAGCTGCTTTTGTCTCTCTGCATTTTATTACATGAAGGAAAAAATCTTTTTTTTTTTTTTTTAAATAAAAGCTGCACAAATCAATTATACAACAGTAAGGGCTTGGCAATATGTTGACATTATATCAGTAAGACTTATTATTGTCTTGGGCTTTGGATATCGTAGTATCGTAGTGTTGTCTTCTGATTTTAAAGGATGCATTACAGTAAAGTGATAACATTTTCTGAACTTACCAGACTGTTATGATATGTCAGTGATGTGTTTACAGCTTGTTCTGCTGCCCCTTAGTGGCAAAAAAACCACACACTGTTAATACAGTATTAATAAAATTCAAATGAATACATCATGTGACCCGATTTTAGTGAAAAACATTTCATCACAATCGCATTTTATCCTGCTCAGGAAGACATTTGACTTTTTCTCAAAACCTCTAAGATTTAGACTCCATTCATAAGTGAACCTTACATGCTCATTTTCGCAATTTAAATCCAGCATGCCGCATCCATTCCTCATGCCATTCTCATTCCGCAACAAGAGCATGCCAAAAAAAAACAATAACCACAACTTAGCCTATGTACAGGATATACAGAGACATTTTTGGCCTGACGTGGCATACATTATAAATAAATGTTACGAACAGGAATGGTTAGTTGCTACTTATCTGGCCTCAGTGCAGAGGAATGAAGACGTGGCTGTTTTAGTAGCAACGCCCGGCTGGTTAAAAATGTCCAACTACTTATTTCGCCTCAAGAGTTGCAGGCAGTGGATTCCATTTAACAACAAGACTGATAGTCGGACTTGTTGTGAAGCAAGGCTCAAGGTTATGAATAGTGTTTAAGACAGGCTCAGGAACGATGCCCACGGCAGTGTTTTGTTTTATGCCCATGTGTGTTTTGAGTATGCGTTTTCTGGCAAGGAGTTGAGGTTGGTATTTAAGGAAAGAGGACTATACGAGAGGGAGGAAGCAGGAAGTATTGACTGAAATATGAAGCTGCTATTTCAGACTGCTCTGGCTGGTGTGAGGAGTTTGAACTGTGAGATTGGGAGTGGTTACGTGATGACAGAGCAATTACAGACGGGTGATGAATAGAAAATTGCTCACACAACGTTATTGTTTGTGTATTCATGGTGTGAAGTCTGTGTGTGTCCACAAGGTGTTCAATGCATAGCGATGTACATTTCCACTGCAGTCAGCCAGCTTAGCTTTAACTCCGATGACCTCATTGTTTATAATACCAGCACCCACTCTTTCTTCTCTTCCTCTGTCTCATCCATCTCTCCCACTTATCTCTCTCTCCCTCTCTTTTGTTCTCTTTACTCCCTCCTGCCATTCCAATCTCTCTTCTATTTATTTATTGACCATCGCTGCCACTGTGGATATTACACAAGGCCATTACAGGCTCATGTCAACTGGCCCAGCGCTGAACTGCCTATCATCTTACTGCCATCCTTGCTGCTGATATTAATAGTACAGAAGCAAAGGCAGGATTTCCTGTAGCATCCGTGCTAATCCTGCAACATCCACCCTTAACTTGTCTATGGCATTTGATATTGAGCTAGCGTCTGTGCCAGTCACTGATTCAGTGATGCAATCTGGTGCAGTGCATTGCGAGATTGGGTCAGTTTAGTCGTAGTTTTATGGGGTTTTTTTTAAGTGGATTTTGATCACATATCTGGTTGTTTTTTAAAGAAATACAGACAATAATACAGGTATATGTACATTTCAGGAAATAAATAGGGAAAATAACACACTTAAATAAATAAACTAATTAAAGAAATACATACATACATTTAAAAAAATGAATTAATAAGAATGAATTTAAAATTAGAAGTGAATGCAAAAATTTAATCATTTTTAAAATTAATAAGAAAATAAATAAAAGGGTTTGAAATAGGGGAATAAAAAATCATTTAATCCTGAATATTAATTTATGTCAGATTTTTATAAATGAATTAATGCCCACTTGTATTTTATAATATTCTTTTTGGTACATTTAATGTATTTTTTTCAAGTCATTTATTTATTTTTGACGGGTTCTGTCGTCCATAAAGGCTGCACTGAAACAACAAACACGAGAGAAACTCCCTTGAGACAGCAACAAGGCCAAAAAGACTTTAAAAAAAAAACTAACTAAATAAATAAAAACAGTAAGGCATTTTTCTGAATACATCTCAGAGCTATAAATTTTTTAAACATATACATTGGATTAAATTTTAATAACTTTACTGTACTTGAAGTGTGCAATGTGCAGCTCTATTGTCTGGTAAAACAGAAGTACTGGAATTTATATTTTCAGATACTCGGTGTGTGTACATGTGTGTTGTGTGGATTAAGAATTTTCTTCAAGTCTGAAAACTGATGCCAATGCAGAAATGCCCTAAACCTGCACCCTTTCTCATGGCCAGTGGCGATGCCACTCAATTTATCACCTTAGGAATCATTTTCCTAATGAGTTTATGGTCTCAGTCGCTAGTTTCAAGTCTTCTTCAATACAGCATGATGTACATTTTTTTAAAGTATGGTCTCATTTAGATAGATAAGATAGATGATGAAGTAGGATGTAGTTTATTTTGTGGCTACCTTGTGATTGATAAGTCACTACCATAGCAATGTTCTTGGGTTCTCAGTCAGATCCAGCCCTCACTCCTCCACCCTCTCATTGTCGCTTCTGACTCAAACGATACCACAAACAAAAAGGTGACGTCACAGTGGCTACGTCCACTTCTTTGGTGTGGAAACCATAGTGTAATTGGATGAGGAGATGCGCAGATGGTCTGCTGAAGGATCAGTCTTAACCCCAGTAGTGCTCCCCACCAGCGGGTCAAGGATCAAAACAGAGCAACAGTGACACACAGCCTGTGACAGGACACTCACCAAAACGAATGACCTTTTAATTATTTTCTTCTGTATCATGTGTCTGTCTTGGCACTGATTCCAGAAACACCAGTCATGGTGTCATGTCATGACTGTCAAGTATTGCTCATACTTGTGACACACACACACACACACACACACACACACACACACACACACACACACAATCTGCTTCTTATTCTACTATTGGAAAAAAAAGTGCTGTAGATGAAGCTCTTGTGTCTGATCTCTCTGCAGGATAACAGCAGCCTCGCTGGCAAAGACAGAGATAATCACGTTAAGCAGTGAGGGATTAAGAATACAAGTCTTCGCCTGGCTGCCAGTTCTTTGTTCTTAGTCAGCCTGAACCTGAACTTTTTTTTTTTATGTTATCGGTCTCTTCTTTTATGACATTCTTTAAATCTGTTCTCATTCTGCCTGCCTTGGGCTAAGCTAGTATTAAAGTACCATGATGGGATGTCTGAGGATTGCATTGGAACTAAAGGAATGTCCATCTGCAGCACCGCCACTCCTTTTTTCCCTCCATCTACCTTTTCGCATTTTGTGACCTCCCGTCAGTTGTGGCTGTCACAGCAGGTGTTGCTAGAGGCTATTGATCATTAGAAAAAAAAGCTATAAGGTACAAGGGCTGTCTAATGAGAAAGCAGTACCTAAAAATATGAAGCATATTCTCATGTTTTTGAAATACTGCCTACAATATTTTCAAGAGTCTCGGTTATAATTATGTAATCACGAAATCTTAGTCATAGTCAAGGTAGTGCTGCAGTACCTGTGCAGTGTGTTTTTCCACTGTGTGTGTGTGTGTGTGTGTGTGTGTGTGTGTGTGTGTGTGTGTGTGTGTGTGTGTGTGTGTGTGTGTGTGTGCGCTCTCAGGCGGACAAAGTCTAGTGTAGGATATTTGTTTTCATAGTAATGAGACTGAAGCACGGTTGGTTGGATAGATGTTTAGACTGCTCTGTCTCCCTCCATGTACACTTGTCATTTCTGCTGTCTCCCGCTCTGGACTTTCTCACTCATTCTCCTCCTCTCCGTTTCAACAGTCAGAGCTGTCATGCATTTGAAAACGTGCAGGTGCTGCTGCTGCTCGGTTTTCCAGGAAAGAGGAGAGACTACAGTGAGACATTCACTGTAATTGTTTCATGTTTTTCAGCTCGCTCAATACTTGATGAACTTTTTCTCTAGTGTCTGTGCCATGTTGATGAGCCGTCTCTCTTTTACGCCATCCAGTCTTCTAGTTTTTTGGGGTTTTTTTTTGACGTGTCTCTCTGCTGAACCTCCTCATCATACAGAGCAGGTTAGGGCTCCAGTGTACTGCTTCCAAACACTTTGACAAGGCATGGCTGTTGCTTAAACCTGTGTGACCTTTGCTGCTGTGATTGGACAGATTTTAAACAGCAGGTCAGCCTCTGTTACCTCCCACATGCACCCCCTCAGCCCCACTTTTTGTCTCTCTTGCTGTGATTAATGTCAGACGTGACAGTGAGGTTTGGAGGAGGCATGAGCTAACAATGTGAACATGCCCTTACTTGGCCAAAGCTCCTCTCTCATCTTCAGAGTGCTTGCCAGGCTGTAGACCTGCACTGGCCCCTTGTGTTTACCAAAGACCAATACACCACATACATCTGCTTCCTAGCTGTCAGGTAGCCACAGTGAAGCTACAAGTGCTGGTTATAAATATAGCCGAAGCATTTAGTTTAGCCAGATCACACCCCAAAGGAAAATGCAAATTCAAACAGGATTGCCATTTACTCAAAAATCTCTCAGATTTTCGACATTAGCATGCAGTCAGTCTCCCCCTCTTCTCTGGAACTCCTGCAGCTGCCAACAGAAGCTTGTGTAATCATAGAGAGTGCCTTATTATGTAAAGTGAATTTCTCTTTTGTTCAGCTTCACATCAAGGAGTGTGAAGTAGTTCAGTAAACATGTCTGGAACTGCTCTTTGCTCCTGCATTTGTGTCTTTCCCCCTGTCTTTCTCCCAAACTCTTTTTCTCCAGTGATAACACACTGCTTACTGCACCTTGGTACCTCGCTGGTACCCCTTTTCCACCAGATTAGCCCTGGTTCTTGAACTGGTCCCATTCAGGATTCTAGGAAACTTGATGCTATATAGCGAACCACTGCACTTTTTAACAAGTATGCCTCATCAGTGGAAGGCATTGGACAGTGCATAACTGAAATTAATTGTAGTAGCAATATATTGTGAATCACATCGATTACCCTCAAACTTTTGTCCTGTTATTACAGATGTTTAAGCATTTTCCAGAACTTTTTGAAGTCTTCTTCAGACATTCACTCATATTCCACAAGACAAACTTTTATGGACTTATATCTTCCGTATTGTCAGACTTTCCTTAATGAATATTCATTGAAATACGGAGGACCGTCTCTTTGGAACAACTTATCTCCATCACTAGAATCAGAATCTACATTATTGTTAGTCAAAAAACATCTGTAAAGGAATTTGCAAAGACTGATAGCACTTAATTGACTAGTTTATACTGCATTTCACTTTGTAAATACAAAGGTTTTTATTCTTTGTACATTTTCTATCAGTTTTGTATTACTGCTTAGTCTTGAAATTTTGACCAATTATATTCCTATAATTCTTCTTTCTTTTTGAATTTCTTTCATTTAATGTAGGATTTTTGTTTTTAAAAGGGGAGGTATCTACTTAAGCCATTTTTGGCTTCTAACCTCTCCTCGACAATGTTTAAACTTTTTAATTTTCTTTTTCTGTCTTTTCTTTAGACGTGTACATGCAAATAAATAAACTAAAACGTTTTTATACAAAAAACAAGCCTGAACCATCTATTAATGAAACCAGACCTTTTTTATTCTGACAAACTCTCACTTCTCCATTGTTGCCTCCTTCATTGTCTTCTTTTCACAATCTGTAGAGTATGACAAGCCCACTGATGTCATCACAGTTTGCACTTCAGCTCAAGGAAAACCTGCCAATTTTTTATTCCAGCTGAGAACCAACTTTTTGGGTTCAGAACGAATTTTTTCTTGTTGAAATGCTCAGAATGGCTGAAAATTAGGTGCAGGAACGGGAGCAGAACCAGTTCCATTTTGGTGAAAAAAGGTTACGAGCAGAGTGTACAACATAAAGGCTGAGTCTTTCCTGGGTTCGAGTCTGGCCAGGGCCCTCTGCTGCCTGTCATCCCCTCTCTCTCCCCTGTTTCCTGTCTGTCTCTCTCACTATCCAAAAAAGCAAAAATGCCCCCCAAAAAAGTAATCTGACAAAACACTTCCTTAGAGTCATTTCCTGCAGCTCTGGAAGCATTTCATACTTTATCCTGAATAAGTCAGTCTGCTGCTCATTTTTATAACTGCACTTCCTAGTTTCATGGCTGTGTGTGCGTGCACAGATAATATCTTTGTCATTGTGGTATTGCATACAGAAAGTGTTAGCAAACTCTCACATAGAGAAGCTGTGTATGTGTAAGACCATGAGTGTCACAGAGACTCACTGACACCAGTGACATGGAAATATCTGGACATGTGGAGCTTCATATTCCGCACCAAAACTCGTACACGAGAGGCAAGTGGTCCCTTTTTTATGTTAGTTATTAATCTCCACATGATGTAAAGTAAGTGTCTGTGAGTGTGTGAGTGTGGGTGGTGCTGGGGGTGATGGATGTGTTGGGGGCTGGTGAAACGCAGGAGGACAAGTTTGTCATACACCTCCTTTAACCCAAAAATACATCTTTAATGGTTCGTTTTTTTTTACTGGTTCACTAAAACTTTGTCCATTTGACATGTGCAATCTATTTTGAAGGCAGTGCTGCTCCAGGAACTCACTTTCTGTTTAAGCATGCTAGTGTTTAACCTGTGCATTTTTACACCAAATAGAAATATTAACACAAAATTTAGAAAATGAAACAGTTCAGTGAAACCATCTTGATGTGTTTAGGCCCATTAAATCCTTAATCAGTAAACTAATTTCAGTTTAGCACGTTGTAGAGACCATGTGTGCTGTGTCCAAATGACACCATTAAACTGCCAAATGAGTCCCGAGTGTCTGCGCTCACTCATCTGTGGATACTTTACGTTCTATAAATTGCTGGCACCTTCATTCGTGATCAGTCAGACAAGTTTGATGGCATTAAGAATGAGCCGCAATCATCCTGGCAAACTCAGCTGTGAGCAGAAACATGCTTTAAATTATCGAGCAGGAAGGAAGTGCGATGGGTTCAAGAAAAAAGGAAGTGCGAACTGGGAGGGAAAGAGTAGTTTCCTGTCACTAGTGTGACAACCATCACCATGTTACCCTTTCTAACCCTCTGTGTGTGTGTGTGTGTGTGTGTGTGTGTGTGTGTGTGTGTGTGTGTGTGTGTGTGTGTGTGTGTGTGTGTGTTGTGCCTGTAAGGTTACTTGTGCATTTGTGTCTAATACATCTATATTTCTGTAGAAGGGGAGGAAATATTCATATTTAAAATTACTTAAAGGTCCAGTGTGTAAGATTTAGTGTTATTTAGTGATGAACATCTCAAACTTCACCCAGTTAGGATTCCTTCAGTGTTCAGGAGGTTTTAGCAGGAGCTGAACTGAAGTCTCCTCCTCTCCAAAACATACAAAACAGGTGATTAATATCAGTAAAAATACTCAGTAAAGCAGTTTGACTTTACAAATCAGTGTTCCTCTAACTGTTTGGATTGTCACAGATGGTCCACTAGCTTAAATGGTAAAAGGACCTTCACTTATATTGGGTTTTTCTGGTTGTACAGCCACTCAAACCTCAACACACTACAAGTCACATTCACCCATTCCCACACCAATTCATACACTAGTAGTTGAGGCTACTATTCAAGGTACCATCTGCTACTCAGTTTTTGAACATTCATACACAATCAAATATCGACGGCACAGTCATCAGGAGCTATTCCGGGTTCATTATCTTGCCCAAGGATACTTTGACATGTTGACTGGAGGAACAGGGGATCAACCCATCCACCTTCTGATTAGCTGACGACGCTCTCTACCTCCTGAGCCGCAGCCACTCCCAGCACCTTCTAATGTATTTTCATCTTTTTTCTTTGATAAGTTAATGTGTGCTCCCTTTATTTCTGATTTAGATGTTTTGAAGGTTTTTACCACTTGTTGTGTTTTCCACAGAGGTCTCTTCCTCTCTAAAACAAACTGACCTTGTGATTTAAACTGGTAAATACACTGAATAAAGCAGTTTCTTGTTAAAATATCTGTGTTTTTGTGACACTGCTTATTGCAGAGCAGCCACTAACTCACAGCCAATGTGAAGACACAAAAACACAAATTTCCCTAATAAGAGTCAGTGTTTGGTTTGTCCATTTTGGGCTACTGTCGAAACATGGCAGTGCAATATGGTGATCTCCATAGACAAAGACCTGCTCCATATGTAGATATAAAAAGCTCATCTAAGGAAATGAAAACACCATAATTCTTTTTTTCAGGTACAACAAAGTACACTTATTACATTAGTATTGTAGTATTGTCTTATCTTAATACTTATTAAATTATATTTCATTTCTGCTCATATGTATACTAGCGATGATAACAATTAGTCAATGATCGATTAGTCGCTTATTAAGAATTTAATTGCGTATGTGAGATTTAATCAATAGGCTATAAAATGCTGTCAAAAAATATGCAATATGTTGCCGTGAGCTTTGACTAAAGATTAAACACAACGTTTTTATGTTTTTTTTTTTAATAAAAATTAATTGATTATGGTAAGTTCTTACAATTTGCAACCCTAATATGTATCCCTAAATCCTACACACTGGACCTTTAACACCTCTAAGTGTCTTCTCTGTAATCATGTTAACTTCCAACACAACCATCATCTCCTCCTAGAACCAGTCTCATATCAGATGGATAGAGAAGGACTTTGCCAGTATAAGAGCCCAGGTAAACTCTGACCGTCTACTGTACAGCTGCTTTATATCAGAGCAATCTGCAGCTCCTCCTTTGCTAAGCAAACATGCTCACACTTACTGTTGCTTACAGTACCATCTCTGCATTTTATCCACTTATGGCTAACACACATTTTTTTCAGTCTGGAAATTCACCAATTCTACAATTGTTATAATCAACCTTTTCCGAGTATGTGCTGCAATGCAGTGTAATCAGATGTTTATGAAACGTACTTCTGCTGACCTAAGAGAGAAGTTGACTCATGCACTGCTGCTGTATTTACATGGGTGTGTAGCAGCCTATTCTCTCACTTGCTGAAGAGGTATTTACTGCACAAAGAGCTATAAAGTGGGAGATGGAGGAAAGAGAAAAAGAGAGCGGGCACTTAAGGATCGGCGAGAGCTGTTTAAAGGGACAGGATAAGCAGGAATAGACCATTATAAGAGGGACATGCCTGACCACGGACAGGAAAGTCTCCGTCATGCACAGGCAGTGAGCTGTCTGAATTATCCTCTTTCTGCCTGCCTGCCTCCTCATGTCCTCCTCTGTGGAATTGTGGGTAAAGGGAAGTGAGAAACAGCTGGGACACAAATCACTTTGGAGACATTTTACTAATAACGCAGAAACGTATGTAGTGACGTGTGATTTTTAATCAGGGCAGCAGAAAAACACTACATGCAACACCTCTCTCTCTCTTTTTTTGTATAGTTTCAATTTCAGTTCACCTCACCTCTTTCTCTCTCTCAGCCACAGATGTGTGTGTTTTGTGTGTGTGTGTGTGTGTGTGTGGGGACTTGTTGGGTGCAGGACTGTGAGAATAAGCGCAGGCTCTTCCTTCCTGCCCGCTATGGTTCCAGATCACTTCAGCTGCAGTCAGTCACTGAGACGACACACAGGGCTAATCAGACCGACACAGAGAGCAATGGAGAGAGTTAGGACAGGAGAGATAATGGAGGAGAAAATAAAGATGAGGAGTTCATAAAAAAAATATAGCAAAAGGCCCCTGCTGAGGGAATAGATAAGGAAAAAAGGCCAAGAGATTTGAGCTAATCCTGACATGAGTGCACAGTGGGTCTGAGGTGCACTTGTGGAAAGTTGAGGTAAAGATTTAGGATGATTTATGTTAGGTAGCACAGTGTTTGCCTTGTTATGGACGTGGGTAGGATAATGAAGCAGAAGTGCTGGCAATGCTGAGATGGAAAAGGACAAGAGGAAGTTCAACCTGAGCCGCTTGCTGTCCCTCTACCTGTCCAAAAAGAACAAGGCTTTGGCTGGCAGCCCTGCAAATGCTAACAAATCAACAGCTGCAACAGGCACAGACACTTTACCTGCGCAGAGGAACCACTGGACGGTAAAGTGATACCTCTTCATGCTGGCATCTTGACGAACTCTGAGTAGTCTCTGGGGAGCTGTTAGTGGTGTTAAGTTGTTGTTCAGCGCGGTAATTTTTAAACGAACAAGGAGAGAAGTGGGATCTAGTAATGCTGCAAAGTGCAGATGGTGCTCGCTGTTATCCGTTGTTTAGAAACGAGGTGCAGCTGAGAAGCTGCATGTTCAACCTACTCTGGTTTCCTGTTGTCAAATAAATTCTCAGGCTGTAGTGGCCTGTGGTGTTGGCTGTTTAAACTGTAGCATTTCCTTTTTTTGTGATTAACAAATAAATTATTTAGTTTAGAGCTGAAACTAATGATTGTTTTCAGTATTGATTCATCTGACACGTATTTTTTCAGAGAGTCAATAGAAAATAGTGTTTCCAGGTTTCCAAAACCTTTAATTATGTTTTCATATAGCTTGCATTGTAGAGTTAAAAAAAAAAAAAGATATCTGATCAACAATCCTATTATAAAAATAGAGAAAAGCAGCAAATGCTCACTACAAAAGCTGGAACAAGGGCTGCACGATATATAAAAAATGTGCCAAAAAATGACATTGCACTTATTGCTGTAGATACTGTGATTGCATTTAGTTGCAATTTGAGTAGGAATGGTCATTTTTGCATTTCATTTTAACTGAAAAATATCTAAAAATGATGGTGTGATTTTGGCTGGGGTCTTTACTAAACATGCATGTTTCCTCATGTCTGGAATATGATTTGTAGGTCTGGAAATCTCTGTTGCACCACAGTGCTTTATTGAGAAATTTGTTGTGACACAATTTACCTTCATTAAAAAATGGCAGCCGCTTGGGTATTGCACTTGACCATATTGCGATTTTGACAATATTTTTGATTGATTGTGCAGCAGTAGCTTGAACCAGATACTGTTTGGCATATATCCGTTATAAAATTGTTGTCAATTAATTTACTTTCAACTAGGGCTGCAATATCTTGTTTTTCCACAAACAAAATACATTCAGTTTATTATCATAGAGGAGAAAAGAAACTAGATGGAAGAAAATTGAATCAGAGAATTTTGTTATTTTTTCTTTAAAATAAGATACTGAAATGTTAAATAGTTTTTAAAATTAAATGTTGATTTATTTAATAGATGGCAACGGATGGATTAATTGATTGATTGTTGTGGCGCAAGTGTTGACTTAGAAATTATTCAGCACTCATTTCATCCAGAAAATATACAATAGGACATATTACTTTCACAAGTTTCAGTTAAAGCCTCAAATGCATTTTAATTGCTTATTTTGTTAGAACAGTTTAAAAAAAACATCGACAAGCAGGGAATTTTTTACATTTGAGTACATGACTACAGACTTAAGTCTTTTGTCTATAATTGGTCATGTATCATAAAAGTGTTCACTATATCTGGTGTCTCTGGAAAAAGTGTAGAGCAGAAAAGATATTCTACTCCCTTCTCCTAAATTTTAAGAATATTCTGCAAGTAGCAGTGATCCTGCGGGTAGAAGTGAAAAATAAAGATGTTTTCCCACCAGCCTCTCAGTTATATTTAAAATTCTCCCTGCAGGTAGTATACAGTACTTGTTGTAGTCACAGGGTGTGAAACTCTGTATTGTTGGTATCTAGAAAGAGATATGTTGTTGATGGTGTTGTTTGTCCTTTGATGCCTTTCGGTAGGGTGTGGGTGAGGTTGACCCCAGGTCAGCAGTGTGTGTGTGTTGATGTGGTGGAGTTGTCAGCAGTGCCAGTGCTCCACCCTGTAAAGAGGCTGAGAAGTTGTCTTAAAAGTCTTGAGAAACACCACTGGATGCTTTTTTACATGCCATTGTTTGTCACTTGCTTGTGGTTTTGCAGTTAACATCATTATCAGAAACTTCTTTAGAAAAACACAGTGGCCAGCACCACTAGGTGTTATCACTTATTCTTGCACACACATCTCGCTTTTTACTGTGCTTCCTCTTTCTGCAGCAATTTATTTTTATATAGTGTTTTTTACAGACACCTCTATGAAAGAACTTCTCCTTTTTCACAGCAAACAATCTGACATTTTCTGTCTTCACACAATCCTCACAAACATAATGTTCTCTTTGTTTTAGCCAGTTGTTCAGGGATTACTGACTGGTTTATCTTACTTTTTTCCCTCTGCTTTGGACTATTCAGGAGGATGGAGACATCAAGGAGATCAACATCACCCATGTGGTCAAGGAGGGCTCAGAGAAGGCTGACGCCTCTCAGTTTGAACTACTCAAAGTGTTGGGACAGGGGTCCTTTGGCAAGGTAACTGCTGTCGCCCCCACCCCCCTTTGTCTGACAATGTTCTTAGCACTCTCATGGGCGAATTCACAAAGAATGGATTGTGGACCCTGATGGCATCATGAATTGCGCATCACTTGCAGACTCAAGAAAGATATTGTGCTGATATTATAACAGCACAAACACACCCATAAAGCTTAGTGGCTGAGTGAAGTTTGTCTTTTATTTTCATCTGATTGCAACTTTCCATGTGGCAAAGTATAAATGTTATCCTTACGCCAACAACACAGACAAAGAAAAGAGAAATTTTCATATCACAAGCTTCTAACTGACAAGGTGCGTGACAAAAAGAAAATGTTCCTGGGATTTCATTTCTATGTCTGTCACTACATGTCAGCTACCACCAACTCTCAGACTCGCAGATGCTGTTAATTTTACTCAGCGGGTAGCTATTAGCGCTGATATTTGAGTATTGGATTGTTTTTGCAATGACACTCATTTTAATCAAAAAGGGTCCAGTTTTGCACCAAATGTTTGTATATTACCTCATTTAAGTAAGTGCAACTTGCACAGGAACACTGAGATGCTATCTGCTTATGAACAGGGATAAGCCTTATCCTACTGTACAAAAACCCAGTAACACCCGCTAACATCTGTCTTTTTAATGCAATGGAAAATTCATACAACTGGCACCCAGGGTCAAATGACTCTGCTGTCGACACAGGTTTCTATCGCCTCCAGTTCCAATTTGCATTGATGGAAACACATTAACCTTAACGGGCAAGATGCAATGCAATTCCGTCACTTACTGCAGTCTGTCTCCACCTAAGCAGCGCTAAACCATCTTTCCAAATTAGTCTGCACTGAGTTTGAAATAGACTGAATAGGTAAGATATATATAGAGAGAGAGAGAGGAAACCACTGAAAAGTTTCAGAGAACTCTGTTCCTACTCCTACTTGTCCGTAACATTGCACAGACACACACACACACACACACACACACACACACACACACACACACACACACACACACACACACATGTTAAGGCAGGCTTGTGTGCTGCAGTGTTGTGTTCATTGGCAATGGGAATGCAGTCTAACGCCTGTATTTTGCAAGTTTACCTGTGTCCCCCAGGTTTAGAGGCTGCAAAAACTGCACAACATTTTTGTGAATTCACCTGTCAGACTTTCAATTCGTGATCTAATATAACTGGGTTTTGTGGTGTTTATCTTGTGCTCACTGCAGGTGTTCCTGGTGCGAAAGGTGACACCTCCTGATGCAAACCAACTGTATGCCATGAAGGTCCTCAAGAAGGCCACGTTGAAAGGTACAGTAGCCTGTGATCTGCTTAGGATTGTCACTTTTTTGCTTTTTGTCGACACCTTGGGCGTCTATATATGTTTTGTGCATAGTATATCTCTAAGCTCCAGGAAATTGTGAAAAGCATGTTTAACTATTTTCTTACATTTATAGTTAAACCAATAATTATAAACCAATAATAATAATTGCCTCTATAGAGCTGCACCTTCCTTTGCTCTGAGTTCATGCTGTGCCATTTCAAAAAGCTCTCTCTCTCTGGCTTTTGTGGTGATTTCATAGTTTGTTTTGAAGTGGTGGTGCCCTCAGTTTCTTATCAGGGGTGTATCTTTTCCTGTAACTCATAGGAACGACATACAGTCAAAGTATGTAAGCAAACTGAAGCAAGGCGACCACAACTTGCAATGTCTTTTTAAAGTTTTGCACACAGGTGGTCTCGCTCTCTTTATAAACATCATGGCATCACATTTGTTCACACGTTCCCTCACAATGATGTGGTAACATCTAAGCGTGCAGATGTATGATTTTGTTTTCATTTTTAAATTCAGTTTTTTGTCAGCATGACAACTCAGCATGCCTCAGTAGAAGATTAATATCTACTGGTTTCACTTTACCTCACTCTTCAGTCAGAACAGAGTGCACAGCTTCCACAGTGAAGCTCTGCATGGCCCCACAGGCTCTTCATTATAAATCAGCAAAGTATTGATTTTGACTTTATAGTGCAGCTATCTAGAAACCATATTTTACTAACCTAATTCTTCCATGCTGTCTCTAGACCATGGTGAGTAAAGTGAAAACTGTTGGAGGGCTTTGTCAGCCTACTTTTCAATATTAAAGTTTTAGACACATGCACTAAACTCTGGGCTCTTATTCATCCTTCAGTGAGAGACAGAGTGCGGACCAAGATGGAAAGAGACATCCTGGCAGACGTCAACCACCCGTTTGTTGTCAAACTGCACTATGGTGAGTCAGCCTGAAGCTTTATTGAATTTGACTTCCCAAACTTAGAAAAAGTTTTATCAGATCCACGGATTTCATTGCTGTGTTATTGCTTTAAATTCTAGAAATCTTCTGCAGTCATGTTTCCTGATTTACGGATGAATCAGATCTGAGTGAAATTTGTGTGTGTTTATAGCATTCCAGACTGAAGGGAAACTGTACTTGATCCTGGACTTTCTCAGAGGAGGAGATCTCTTCACTAGACTGTCCAAAGAGGTGAGAGGGATTTGTTGGATTTGGGTGTTTTTTTTCTGGCCTAGGATCCAAAAACTTCAGTAATTTATCTGACTTGATCTCTCCAATCATCTTGTTCTTGAAGTTATTCTTTCTCACTGTTTCAGTCTCTCTTCTCCTGTGTCTCATGCTTCCCAGGTGATGTTCACAGAGGAGGATGTGAAGTTTTATCTTGCAGAGCTGGCACTAGGACTGGACCACCTCCACAGCCTGGGCATCATTTACAGGGACCTCAAGCCTGAAAAGTAAGAGCAAATGGACGTACTGAAGTCACAGAAGCATGTGTAAACATATAATGAACAATGCCTCTTGGAGCTGGAGTCCTGTGCAGCATCATCATTAACCTTTTACTCAAATATTTTTAGACTGGACCAGGCATGAGTAAGAAAAAAAAAACCCCTTAAACTTGGCACAGTTTGACATTTGTAAAGCCAAATCTCATATATCATCTGATACATCCTAAACTGTGGAATTATACTAAGACATTTGTTTATGTTCTTGAAGTCCAGAGGTGTGGACTCGAGTCTCATTTGGACAGTCAAAAACCTATGACTCATGACTTTACTTGGACTTAAACCTTTTGACTTGAAAATACTGGATACCTTCCCCAAAGCCCAAAGATTAAAAAGTATGTAATCCTGAGTCAACTAATGTTAGCACTATTTATTCCTAGCAGATGCACATTTAATGCCCCAGGTCCATTTTAAACCAATCTGACAGCTTCCAGTCAAGTTGCACAACAGAACCATGAAGAACTAAGATTATGTTACTGAGCGCCTGCTGGACAAAATGATGGGGAAAATTTCTTTCACGTACAAAAACAATATGGTGGTCAACATAAAAAGCAACAACTTTCAACAAACTTTTTTATGTAACAGTTGATGACTCTGTTGTTAAAACTGCGTTACATTTGGTGAAGAGTGCAATGTGACTTGTTTAGGACTCGAAACTATAGAGTGCAAAGACCTGAGACTTAATAACTTGCAAGCTCAATAACTTGCAAAACAATGACTTTGTTCCACCTTTGTCAAAGTCTTTATTAAAAAGCTGTTATTTCTGCTGCTGTGCCCTCTGAAGAGGCTTTTATTTGCAGTAATCTAATAAGTCATGCAATAGTCAGGGACAAACGGTGATGAGGTTTTCAATCAGTGAGTCAATTTATATGTCACGTGAAATCATACATAAGGTACAACTACAGTGAAATGCAGTCCAGTCAGCTCCTTCAACTTGGGAAATGCAATTTATCCTCTTTTTTACCTCTTTTACATTTCAGACTGGTGCTTTTTAACTGTCAATGTTTCCACACCGCAGTCCAAAATTTAAGGCTGCAGTGTATGTTTATGGCGTCCCAGATGGTTCTGCAAATCCATTTTTATTCAGTGCTTGGAGTTAAAACAAAACCTTGCTATCTTACAAGTTATTCTACTGTACTGCATTTTAAAGGCACCTAGTGGAGTTTTCAATTTGCACTTTAAACATTCAGATATTATCATTCCTCAGCAAAATGCTCTATGTTTCCCTCAGACCGTACAAACATTTTGAATGCAAACCTGCTCATTAAAAAGTTGCCTTTTTAAGTTTTGAACCTTGCATTGTTTGCATCAGTAGTCTTTTCCATTTTAATTGGGACATGGCTACTTTTTATGGTACATTAATGCCACCAGTTGTTGACATACATTCCCCAACCTCTACAGCTGTGCAATGCTGCTAGTGATGAAAAAATCAATAAGGTGCCTTTAAATTATAGAGGTTATTTTTATTATATTTCAGACTCCAGCAGAATGTGCAGTGTGTGATATTTTAACAAGTGTGTTTTTCAAACTTTCAGAGACACACATTATTCTAACATTGACAATGTTTTCTTTTTTAGCATTCTCCTGGATGAAGAAGGACATATTAAACTCACAGGTGAGTCTCCCACTCCTTCCTTCACACACACACACACACCGCCCACACACACCCACACACACACACACACACACACACACACACACACACACACACACACACACATATACACTTTCCTCTCCTCTACCTTGCTGACCTTCATTACTCACAGTGGTGTGACAGCCTTATCTTGCTGACTTCAGATATCTGCATTCACATGGGCCTGTACAAGTTAATTATTATGCTTTATCTTCTCTATCTATCTCTGCCGTCATCCATAATCGCAGCCACTTATTTACTCTCAGATCCTGCTACCATTAAACTTAAGGTGACCATCTCAGATTATAGGGAGGCAATTATAACAAGTCACACTGAGGGAAAAATGTAGACAAATATAAAGTGCTGTAAAATACTGCTATTATACTTTATTAACTTAAACATACTGACACTAATTAAAAGTGCTGTTGTGTCGTCAAAATATTGATTTATCAATACCTTTTGATTCGGGCTGCACATTTCATCAAATATTAATCACGATCATGATTTTGGGCTTCCCGCAATTAAATGAACTAGATTGACTGTGAGATTTATGTTAAAAATGCATGCTCTGCTCATAGAAAAATCTGCTACATATCAAATCAACGAGCTGCGGATGAGCTGTCCGCTACGCTGTGGAGACTGCAGATGGTCAAAACTAAAATCATCAAACATCGCCAATCATCATCTATTGTTTGGAAGTATTTCAGATTTAAAAGAGAACAAGTCATATATGATATGTGATGAGCATATGTGCTTCACCCTGTGTCATGATACATAATCATGATTTCAGTATAGATCAGAATAATTGTGATTTATTATTTTTGCCATATTGATTCTGAATATTTGAAATTGTTCCAATACTCATTTCCGAAGTTTTGATACATCTGTGCCAGCTGCTCTTTCTCACTCTCTCTTATTAACGTTGGCTACGGTCAGTCTGCTGTTCTCTGCTACCAACCAAGAAAGGAATAGTCACCATTGTTATGTTAAAGCCTGGTTTTATTTATCTTAAATTAAAAATGCAATTTGTATGCCTTCAATGTCATTTTTTCCTATAAAAATAATATTGATATTTTTCAAGGTATTGCTTTGAAGTTAGAAATGTCAGTTTTGTGACAACACTAAACCGCGTAAAATTACTGACAAAAGATGCATCATCATATCAGATTATATGTAAGTCACTCAGAATGACACACTACAGAAAGGTGCTACACTCTGACGCTGATGTGCTGACTGATTCTTGTGGTGTGTTTTTCAGATTTTGGTTTGTGTAAAGAAGCCATTGATCATGAGAAGAAAGCGTATTCCTTCTGTGGTACTGTGGAGTATATGGCACCGGAGGTTGTGAACAGGCAGGGACACGACCACAGTGCCGACTGGTGGTCATTCGGAGTACTAATGGTGAGCAGAAACATTTAATATTATATGTATATCATTTTCAAGCCGATACTAATGTAAATATTTTTGTTTCTATATTATACACTGCCATACAAGTATTCTACTGCACATGCAGTATTTACATGTATATCACAGTTGTATGTTCTGTCTCCCAGTTTGAGATGTTGACTGGAGCGCTGCCATTTCAAGGGAAGGACCGCAAAGAAACGATGAACCTGATTCTGAAGTGAGTGCTCTCAAGACTGAAGAGCAATTCAGCACTGATGCCAGTTGTGACATATTAAAAATGCCTCTCTCGATATGTGTTGAAATGATTCGAGCTGCATGCCGTCTGTCTCTCCCCACAGGGCACGTCTGGGAATGCCTCAGTTCCTGAGTGCAGAGGCCCAGTCTCTGCTCAGGGCTTTGTTCAAGAGGAACCCCGCCAACAGACTGGGTTAGTACCAACATATGTAACATATGCTACCTAGCTCTGTTTCTCCATATACTGCTTGTGTCATTTGTTGAGATTTTCTGTTGTTTCTCGACAGGATCTGGTGCTGATGGTGCAGAGGAGATCAAACGGCATGGTTTCTTTTCCACCATAGACTGGAACGTGAGTGTTGGACAGTCAAAGATATTTTTATTTATGCACAGTAATAAATGCAGCCAGGAGATTTTCATTTAGAGCAACCATCAGTTTTTTGTGGGAGGAAAACCTTCAACTACATGGTGTGATTAAGAGTTCTTTATTCCTTTTAGAAACTCTTCAGAAGAGAAGTAAAACCTCCGTTCAGACCAGCAGTGGCGCGTCCAGATGACACCTTCTACTTTGACTCTGAGTTCACCTCCCGCACCCCTAAAGGTCTGATCGAAGCTGCATGTTTACCATTATGCCTACTATACACTAGAAGACTTTGAAAAGACATTTGAAGACTTAAAGAAGTATTTCATCACTGGAAAGATGTTTTTGTTTTGTTTTGGGGTTTATTTTTTTTCTTGAAAAAATATGCAGTAGAATGATGCAAATACTTTTGACAAAAACAAAAAACTACCAGCATTGCGACCAAGACCAATAAATGCTCCCGAAAATGGGTGATGTAACATAAACTTCACCGTTTGACACAATGGCTGCCGGCTGGTAACAAATAATCTCGTATTACAGTTAAACAATAAGCTAAAACATTTCTGAAAACAACACAACAGCATTTCGGTTTATTTTTGATCAGCGCTGCTTCCTTTTACCGTTTGATCAGTTCTTGCAGGATCTTTGTTTGCAAAACTTCAACTATATTCTTTTTGAAGTTATTTCCAATCCTGCTCCTGGTCTCAGATATTTAAACAAACTCCCTTTAAGAAAGACGACATATTAAAAATTCCTTACATTTCCGCAAAGACACTTAATTGTAGAAACACAAGATAAAGCGTGTCATATGTCGATTTGTATTTTAGTATTATTGTCAATTTGGCATCAGTATAAATCTATAAAGATAAACTGTATTTGTGTACAATCTTTATATTTTGTATTTTGTTGTCTCAACTCACTACTAGCACAAGTTGGTTTGCCATGCTGTTTTAGTGGGAGGAGACAATGGGAATGAAAGAAAAAACTGTTTCAGAAGTTAAGATTAGATCTAATATTAAAATTAAAAAGTGCTAATTAGTGAATCAGGTACACGGTGAATTAAACAGCATCTTGTGGTCACTCCACAGCTCCACCAATTTCTCCCTATTTTGCACAGCACAAGAGAAATCAGATTTGTTCACATTCTTGTGTCCTCTCCACTCTTACAGTCTACCTGGTTTGCTGCGTCTTCTTTGACGCTGTAGAGAGCACTTACAATAATATCAAACTTGCCTTATTTTGTCGGACTGGCAAGATGCAAACAAAACTGATGCAAATACGCTTGGACTGAGTTTTTATGACCTCCTTACACAAAATGATTAGGATCACAGAAGCTCGCACCAATGATTATTGCCGAATTGGAGATTTTATACAAGAGAAAAATCACCTGAAAGGTCATTTGATGTCCGGCCGATATTAGTTGACTCCATGTCTATTTCCTCTGTGAAAGCAGTTATATTTTCCTCTCTCAGCTTAAAAAAAAAATCCAATTTTTATTTAAAGTAGACACATGATTAGCACCATTAAGATGCCATTAAACTTTGTAGCAGCGCTCATAAAACACACATAAGCTGCAAGTGGTTTATTGCACTTAGCATATCTGAACACGGAACGTGGACATCTCTACAACATCTCTTCAAGGGCATTTCACTTACTTTTTTTCAATACTTGACTTTCACTTTCTTCCAGACTCCCCTGGCGTGCCCCCCAGCGCTGGAGCTCACCAGCTCTTCAGAGGCTTCAGCTTTATTGCATCAACTCTGCTGGATGAGGACTGTCCAGTCGAGCCGGTCAAGCCCACACCTCACCCAGTGTGCCAGGTCAGAATAACAAGTTTCTGCAGTGTGTTTTTCTTCATTTAATGTAACTACCAGGAGATCCAGTTTCAAACAAGCCGAAAAATCTTTTGATTTCCTCACTTCCACTTCCTCTGTGTTTTATCACTAAATACGCAGCTATCTAAAGACAGAGAGATGTGCAAGGTGTGTGTAAAGTAGACAGGGAGAAGAAGGGAATGAGACGGCTTAACAGAAATACCTGGCTTCAGATCCTGTTTCATGCCTGACAGGAGCGCTAATTAACTCTGTGGGCTAGATTGAGAGAGACAGTTTTACAACTAGTGTGAGAATAAGAAATGTCACTAGAAAGAGAGGATTTAACTCTACTCCTCTGGAAAACCAACACCCCTCTACCTCATCAGCTCTGTCACTTCACCATACCTTCACTCACCACCGCCCCTCTTCCTCTGCAGCAATTACACGGGAAGAACCTGCTGTTCAGCGACGGCTACATATTGAAGGAGGACATCGGCATGGGCTCCTTCTCTGTCTGTAAACGCTGCATTCACAAAACTACCAACACAGAGTATGCTGTCAAGGTATGAACACACACATACATTTATTAAGAAAAAGAGTCCCCTAACGTGACCCAAAAGTGCAGCTACAGCACGACGCACAGTTCGATACCATGTAAAGGGACAATTCACCACACAATCAAAAATACATATTTTTCCTCTTACCTGTAGTGCTATTTATCAGTCTAGATTGTTTTGGTGAGAGTTGCAGCATGTACAAGATTTCAGCCGTAAAGATGGCTGCCTCCTCTTTCATATAAATGGCACTCGGCTTGTCGTGCTCAATGTGCCAAAAAAATACATTTAAAAAACTCAACAGCAATGTCTCTTTCCAGAAGTCACACTTCCCTCTGCTCAGTTGTACGGTTGGTGAGTGTAGTTCAGTAGAAAGAAAATAATTCCTATATGCAATTGCTCCAAAAAAGCTCTGTGAGTTATATTAAAGTGATAGTTCGGGATTTGTGAAGTGGGGCTTTATGAGATACTTATGTATAGTCAGTGTATTATATACAGAAGCTCGTGGTTGACGCGCTCCCAGTTTGCAGAAACAGACAGAGTGCGCACCACCCAGGGGTTAATATCAAAACATATTTTAGCCACTTTAAAAAAGATCTACCAAAAAAATCAATATCAGTCAAGGTGGATGCTGTATTTAGAGTATTTTCACCGCTTTACCTCGCCGTCACACAGCCTTTTCCTTTGGCATTTCTCATCTGCTGCTGGCCAGCTGTTTGAGTCAGAAAGTGCTGTTAGCAGCTGTTACGGGATCCGACTGAAATGAAACTGACGCTGAAAACACTCTCAATACAACGTCCACTTAGACTGATATTGTATTCTTTAGATAGGCCTTTTTTAAAGAGGCTCAAACACTTTTTTGATATCAACCCCTCTCTACTGCAGTCTAATGCTGAACTGTGGGGTGTGTGCCCCGTATGTTTCTGCAAACCGGGAGCGAGCCGACCATCAGCTACTCTATGTAATACATTGAATATACATAAGTATCTCATGTAGCCCCATGTCAAAAATCCCAAGCTATCACATTAATTAACCTTGTCAGGATTTCCACAAATTCAAGAAGAGAAAGAAGTTCTAGTCATTTGGCCAATCTTCAGCAGAATTCTTGAAGTATGAACTTTTGGGCATTTTCCATAGTCACTTTTGGCTGTCGGGCCAAACCATGCTGCGCAGATTCTGAATTTCTTTTGTCAATTTTGAACTTGCTGAGCCATGATTGACCTTCTCTTGGATAGTTCCAAAAGCACACTCATATGCCTCCGAGCAGGTAGCAGAGATGTTTCTCCGACTGCAGCCAACTCCTGACGACCCCTCAAACAAATGTGTGAATGGCGAGACTCCACTCACCTGTCTGTACGGGAGAACAGAGAGAAAAGAATTTAAAAGTCTCTGTGTGTTCAGTTCTCGGTAATTTTGTAGCATCTGACTGAATCTATGTGATTTGAAGTTTAGTTTCTCTCCTGCGTCCTGTTTGTACTTCAGATCTCTGCTTTATTTTACGCTTTCATGTTCACGTTCAGCTCCATAGAAGTCTGTTCAGTTACTGTGAGGCAACCCAGCATGTCCTGTTTTTGCATTTTCACAATTAAAGCTTTTACATAAAATTATTTTGTTTTACATAAAATAACTAGGGTCTTTTAAGTATCTATAGGAAATAAAAAGTTTTGGAGATGCAAAAACCTGCAGAGCTGGGCTGAAGAGCCAAACCTAACAAAACCAAGCCAAGTCAGTCCATGACTTTTGAAAAGGGGCATTAGTATCACCACTGGTTTTGTGATTAACAGATGATTGACAAGCCCGCTACAGACCCCTCTGAGGAGATTGAGATTCTGCTGAGATATGGACAGCACCCCAACATCATAACACTGAAGGATGTGAGTATAAAAGCACACACTTTTTTGCCTCAGGCATAAAGTGTGCCAAATGTCACATTAGGTGACAATCGGCACGCTTGTTTCTGTGTTTCTGTTTCAGGTGTACGACAACGGTAAGCAGGTGTTCCTGGTGACGGAGCTGATGCGTGGAGGAGAGCTGCTGGATCGGATTCTCAAACAGAAGTTCTTCTCAGAGAGGGAGGCCAGCGCTGTGCTTCACACCATCACCAAGACTGTAGAGTACCTGCACTCACAGGGGGTGAGGACTAAGAGATAAACTAACAGTGTGCTTTAGGTGTGTTTTTGTGTCTAAGTGACTGGCAGGAACGACAGTTTTTGAAAATGGTACAGTATTGGCTGTAATGCTTGGGGCGTGTTTGCACTGTTCGCACTGCCAATTTACATCTACTTAAAGTTCTTGTTTTTGCCTCTGACTGGCTCAGATTGTTATTTTAAGTGTCTGATAACATTATGGGCAGGTACCCTTCAGAGACAGACCTAGGTGGGTTTGGCAATAGCTAATTTGGGGTTGTTACTGGTTAAACAAGAAGGATCTTACTGTTTAACAAAAAGGTCTATCTCTGTAGGAATCCTTTCCATAATGTTGTCAGATATTGATAATAACAATTTCAGACTGGAGTTGACAAAAACAAACACTTTAAATGGACGTGCATTGACAGTGCAAAAATTCCCCAAGTTTGTTTACATTGCAACTTTTTTTGCCTGAACTAACTAAAAATTGTTGTTCCCATTGGTCACTTAGACACAAAAAAACATGGGAAAAGGGGGTCTGGGTTGAGAAATACTCAACTTGCCCTGTAAACCAATCATCCCCTTTAAAAAAAAATCAGAGAATTTTACTGTTAAAATCAGTAAAACACAAGCTGATGAGCCTTATTAGTATCTTATCATTCAGTATTCAGTGTCTGTTGCTTTTCCCAGTTACTTGCATTACTCTCTACTTTCTTTATCACTCCGTCCTTTTATCTTTCATCCTCCAGGTGGTGCACAGAGACCTGAAGCCCAGCAACATCCTCTATGTTGACGAGTCAGGGAATCCAGAGTCTATCAGGATCTGTGACTTTGGCTTTGCAAAGCAACTGCGTGCCAACAACGGCCTGCTGATGACCCCATGCTACACTGCTAACTTTGTAGCCCCTGAGGTGAGCAGAGTCCCATGCCATTCTCATACCTTGAATGATGCTAAATTGAAACTTTACAGTGTTAAATTAAAATTGAACCTTGTTATAGGTGTTGAAGCGTCGAGGCTATGATGAAGGATGTGACATCTGGAGTCTGGGAGTTTTACTGTATACCATGCTGGCCGGGTGAATACCAAGACTTGAACCTTGTTCTTGTTGTTCTTTAACATATTTTTTCTGTCTCAGTGCCCTTTATACTCACTCTGTCCTTTGTCTCCTTTCCTTCTTCCAGCTTTACTCCATTTGCCAATGGACCTGAGGACACTCCAAATGAGATCCTGAGCAGGATAGGCAATGGTAGCTTCAGTCTGTCTGGTGGCAACTGGGACACTGTGTCTGAGGCTGCCAAGGTAGAGCTGACTGACGGCTCCTTTGCTCATGACCCTCTGAGATAACTCCAGTCTCCTTCTGTCACAATTTTATATTTGGCAGAGTTGTTCAGATACCAGTATTAGAAATGCCCCTGATACTGCCTTAAATGCTGGATTGGGTACCAGCGAATTCACCACTCCATGCATTGAACCAATTTCACATAATTAGTCAATTAATTTTGAAGTAGTTTTTGGAAAAAATGTCAGTTTTTTCTTAAATACATTCCTCTTTGCCACCACCCAGCAAAAGGCAATGTGTACAGAATTAATTCTCTGTATGTATTTATTCATGTTTTTACAAGGGGTTTAACCTGTGTCATGCCATACAACAAATAGAGCAATATTTTCACATCCATGTTTTTATTTTTTTAACCTCTTGGTATCGATACTCTGTATTAGACAAAATGCAAGTATAGGTATTGGTGTCCAGAAGGTAAAAATGGTTTTGGAGCATCTGTCATATTTGATGTGTTTTCCTTTTAGGACCTTGTGTCTAAGATGCTTCATGTGGACCCGCATCAGAGACTGACTGCTAAGCAGGTCCTCAAACATCCCTGGATCGCCCAGAGAGACAAACTACCCAACAGCCACCTCCCACTCCAGGACCCCAAACTGGTCAAGGTAACAGATCTTAAAGGAATACTTCAGCCCCCCATAATGACGATTTATATATGAAATACTCAACCTGTGTTATGCTAACTTTGTGAAGAGAGCTTTGTTTTCTCGCATGCCTACTGTGAATAAAGAATCCGTGATGAACTGAAGTCATCGGGGTCCACATTTAACAACAGCAATACTATATAAAACCATCCAAATTCTCACATAACTCATGCACTATAATCCAAGTCTTATTTATACAGTTGTAGTACTTCCCAAACAGACAGCCCAGTCTGACGGTTAACTGAACTAGAGTTTAGACTTTTATATGTTCTCTTCAAAGCCAGACTCCATTAAGAAAAACAGTCATTTTATGACTGGAAAAACAAGACTTGGATGGTTCTGCACGAGTTGTGTTAGACTTTGTAAACAGACTTTTTCTGTGTGGTTTTGCTGTTGTTGAACATGGACCCCTATAATGTCAGTTCATCAAGAATTTTCTATGTTTTGGGATTTTATGAAGTTTTACAGATTCACCATAACAAAAAGTGAGTACTAGATATATAATGGTCATTTGGAGGATGAACTATTCCTTTAAAATGACTTTCACTACTGTTGAGTGGCTTTCTTTTTCATACCCACATTTTGAAATCGTTGGTTATTTGAGCTGCGATCACCATGCTGCTGTTTATGTATAGGGTGCAATGGCAGCCACCTACTCCGCCCTGAAGAACTCCCAACCAACTCCAGAACTCAAGCCCATTGAAAGCTCCTTCCTAGCCCAGAGGCGCGTCAAGAAGCTCCCCTCCACCTCCCTGTAAAGACTCAAAACAACCGATCGGCTCACTGGAGACTGACCAAAACCGCACCTCCTGGCTCCAACCACCCAGTCAGCTTGCACGTGGACTCAAGTGTCCACTCGCCTCTACCAGCCAAGGAACACTGACTGTGGTCCTGCCCCCATCTTGTGACATCAGTTGTCTGCTATCATCCTCCTAGTTCAGGCTCGTCAGCTGCTGTCCGCTAGTCTCCTTGGACTAGCAAAAGATCGTGAAGATAGCTGGGGGCAATGAGGGCAAAAAAAAGTGGCTACAGGTTTTTGGCAGATGTATTAGTGCTGTGTGGGTATGGGTGTGTGTGTGTGAGTGTGAGTGGGTGTGTTTATGCATGACTAGCCACAGACTCGGTGCAGCCATGTTTCTCGATTGTGACAATGAAAGTTTTCTCTCCTCATCATTGCTGTGATTGGTTGTCATCCAGCTTGCTGCACGCCTGTCTGTCTGTCTGTTTTGTTGTCCGTCTTCCTGTTCTCTTTGTTAAGTTGATGAGCTTTATATTACCGGCTGTGCTGCCAAATCAACCTGTGCCGAAAGCACAAAACCACAGTACTGTCCAACTGCTGTTAAATGTTTTTGAAAGAGCATCATTAACATGAATATTAAACATTTCTGCCATAAATGCCTCTTTGGCTTTGGTACAGCCAGAACGCGTTGATTCTGGGAAACGTCAAACGCTGATGTTTTGGTTAATGTCAATCTATGCTTGTATTTTGTTATACAGGGAGGGTGTGCGTGAGTGTATGTTTGCGTGTGTGTGTGTGTGTGTGTGTGTGTGTCAATTGCATGACTTGCAGTGTGTGCGTGTGTATTGTCTTGCGGGATGCTGCAGGGTCATGTGCATGTTCCGGTGACGTGATGATGTCATGTGGCTTCTTTGTTTCTCTCTGCTCCCTTTTCTCTGCTTGGTCAACCTGCTGGCAACCATTTGAGATGTCTATTATTTTTATTACTACAAAAACTAGTAAAATAGGTGGCTTTCTGTGAAAGAAAACTTGCCCAAGGAACAATGTGGCATGTTAAAATTCTATATTTGCTTTTTTTTTCTCGTTTTCTTTTCCACGGTGTTTCTTGGATAATGCATATTGGACGCTGTTTCCTGTGTTGGCTGCTTTCGTTGTTAATTGTTTTGTTTTTTTCTTTTTGTCCAAAGAACGTGGTGATTAAAAATAGTAAAAGACACGCTGAGCACATCACAGTCCATGGACTTAATGCCGTACAGGTCTCTCCTTCTGTTTCGGGATGTGAAAGTGAGGATTTTGGCTGATTGTGTCTTTATTTAAGCACTCCAACACAGCCTCTCTCCTGCTTAAAAAACTGTCAAATCACTGGTTGTTAATATCACACAGACCTTCAGCTGTCTCGTGTTTAACTCTTTCATACGTGATATTTAAATCATTCCATTGATTCTGTTGCTGTATAACTTGTTTTCATTTTATTGAGCCGCAATTTGAGACGTCCAGAAGAAAAGAGAGTGTGTTTCATTGTAAGTAGCTTCACAGGATAGGCCCTGCTTTCAGCGCGGTGCCTGGGCCTACAGGTGAGGCAGAATGTCTTACATGAACAACACAGGATGAGCAAAGGAAACGGCCTGTACATGTGTAGAAGGGAAGACTTGTGTGGCTCGATAATCTATGAACCAGCTGTCTTACCTCAAAAGGGATCAAAGTTATATTCTAATTCTTGTTTGGTGGCAAAACTCTCCCTCCTTTGACTAAATTTATGGTAAGATGTTATTGTATGATAAAGATGAAGATTTTTATATCTTACAAATATTAAAAATTCAGTTGCTATGACAAAAAGTGTCTCTTTTTCTGTTTAAAATGTGCCTTAGAGGGGATAGTTCAAATTTTTGTTGATAGACAGTGAATCACATACAGAAGATGTCAGTTGTCGCGCCCCTAGTTTGGGCAGGCAGGCTGGAGTCCAACACAGAAGCTAAGTAATGTACTGTGGATCAGGGTCAGTAACAAAACATATTTGTATCTAAAAAAATTTTAAGGGCATGCTTATTGAGATTTTTTTTTTTTAATTGCTTTTCAGACAGCCTGTTCTGACAGGGAAGCTGTTGCTAACTTAAGTTTTCAAACTGTTCTCTTGTTAAAGCTCATTTTAGCTCGCAGAAAACAGTAGCTGCTGGTGTACTTCGAACACTTAGTTTGTGTTATTGTGTATCTTTAGTGAATCCCAGTTTACCCTTTAAAATACCAAAGTCACAATAACGCAAACAAACCAAAACATTTTAAAGTGTTAAATCACTGTTTTTCTCAGTGGAGTCTGGCTTTGAAGAGCGTGATGTAACGGCTTAATTTTTCTGTTGGGGTCAATGTGATTGCTATGCAGATAATCACTGAAATCATTTTAGACAGTTGCACATATTTATATATTCAGCTGCTTCTTGTGTTTAATTTTGACAGGATTTTATGCTTGCGTATTTGTTATGTGTGATAGTTTTATTTGTCTGCTTGTATTAATTGTTGTAACAATGTCTTATGCTATATATATATATATATATATATACATACATGTATGCATCTGACTTACATCTACTGTACTTGATACACTGTCTGTGGATGAGTACCAACAATAACCCGATCTGAACTATCCCTTTACACAGCTTTCCTGCAGAGGCTGAGATAATGTGATTTTTCATCAGGCAAAGCTCCACCTGCTGCAGCAGGAAAAAATGTGGTTAATTTGTATTGGCAAATGAAAGGTCTTATGTGTTGAATTTAGTGGCATATAGTAGTAAGGTTGCTGAGCTGAAACTTCTCCTGAGTGTAAGGTGTCTAGTGTGCTGACCCAAAAACCCAAATGGCCATATCTAGAGCCAGTGTTTGTTTTTTTTCATTCTGTGGAAACAACATGGCAGACTCCATGGAAGAGGACCCGCTTCAAATGTAGATCAGGTTTCCTACGGTCATGAAAAACCTGAACCAAATAATGGAATTTGACACTCAGGTTTTACAGGCCTGGAAAAAGTAAAAATAAGTAAAAATCATCTAAAGTTTTGAAAAGTTATAGAATTTTGTTCATAATGAAATTAATTTTTATAGTGACCTTTTGTGGATAATTTTCCACAAAATGTAATGTAATGGCTCATTTATTTTATGTTCCAGAACACGAGGGGATGTTTTAAGAGAGCTGATGTTTTCAATTTATCATGTTTGAAACTTAAAAATGCTTATATGTACAATAGTGGATCTAACAAGCCTTACATATTTTCATCTTTATTATTTTCATGAAATCATATAAGGATTCATGACGATAAAAATGAGGGGAAAGGGAGGGGGAGTGTGAGCAACCATCTCCTGTCACAATGTTACATTTCACCTCTGTTACTGGGAGCCTTCATTACTTTATTTTAATTCTCACCTTGGTAAAGATTTAATATTCTTCACGGGGTTGTCGGCCTGATTAAGATAACGATAGCAATAATAATATAAATAACAATAATAATTATAGGCTAGTCATGATCCTGATATTAATGGCGAAGTTTTTAAGATCCACATATCAAAGGGATCGAAGAAGGCAGCATAGCCTATTAGGTTTTTAAAAGAAAAAACAAAGCAATTACGAAAAAATAAATAAACGTTTTTGCTGCATAAAAACCAATCCAGTGAGGATGTGCTTTTTGTAGTCCATCATGTGAACATTGTAGTTTCATCACAGCAGGCCCACATCAGTAACATAATAAACACCGCGATCGTCTTTTCCTAAGTCCGTATGAATTCAACTTCACATCTTTCCTTTATCTCGTGGCGTTTTCTCTGGAGGTCAAGGAGAAGGGGTTAGGAAAGGAAATTATTTGAACTTTTCGACCGCAACGGAAGACTTTGGCAACGGAAGCAGTCACGCAAATTTGATGCCACGTGCGTGTGACTACCTGTTGCCCCGCTGTGATTTGATTGGCTCGCCTTTTGCCAAGTCCTGTTGTCGTCATGTGCTCAGAATTAGCAGTCTTCTTCCCCATAAGTGTGGATGTTCCTTTTATCAAGAAAAACTTGCCCACCAGCCGCGATATATTGTTTTAAACCAAACCCCTGATAAAAATAATCAGATTGAAGTGGGCTGCTTCTGCAGGAAAATAACGATCCAATGCATCCTTTTGGGAGGACTGCCAAACATGAAAAGCAGCAGAACTACGCGATAAAAGTGCAGCACTCGACAGGGCTAACGCAGCTACCCATACTTACACTGCATACACGAGGGACTTAAGCAGTTTAACCGCAATAAGAAGAGAACAGGTATGTCCAATTATTTACTGTGTCAAACAGATTACAATTGTGCCAAATTGTAAATCTATCTGGTTTTGCATCTGTACAAAGTAGTTGTTGCCCTACAATTTTCCATCTACAAATGTCAACTACTCTTATTTTTCACAAAACAATAAAATACAAACATTGCCCATAACAACTAGTTCCCAAAACAAACAAAAAGAGCTCAGATCAACAGATATGGAGGAGGTTAAAGGAAGAAGTCCATATTGCAGGTGAATCACAAGTCACAAGAGTTCATGTTATAGAAACTCCTTTTAAAATAATGGCAGGAGAATCAGGTCCAAGATAATTTAGATAAGGCTGCCAGACTTTGTAGAGCTGATCTGCTTTGGTATGGACATTTGTAAGATATTCCAAAGGAATCAGCTCAGTTATAACTTTACACAAACCCTTAACATGAGGGCCCTTATCACTAGTCCACTGCAGTTGTGTATTTTTTCTTTTTGCAAAAGTAAGATGAAATTACACTAATTTAACTACATTACAAGTTGAGTAGTGTGCCTGATCACTACGACTAATAAACTCACTTTATATGTAGTCTACAATTGAAGGAGCATGAAAACTACTATTCATTTGGGTAAAAAGAAATTACTATTGTCCCATTAATCATAATCAGCTTTATTGGCTGAGTATGTGTACACATACAGTTAAGCAATAGTGCAGTTTGTAAACTGTAAAGCAATAGTGTAATGGTGTGTATGGTGTTGGACTAAACATGGAATGATTTCTGCCAGCACTACATCAGTGAAAATAACAGTATATACCTGTCAGCATGCTTATATTTATATTAGACAAAGAAAATATGTGGGTGTAGAAAAACTGCTTTCAAACTATAATGTATATAATTTACAGGTACAGTGGATGTTTATTGTTAAAGGCTATAGCACAAGGATTGTTCTTGACACAATGTGACTAAAATTTGTTTATCCAAATGAATAACTGTGTAGAGAAACTGCTCTTGTGTCTTGTTGTTTTGGAGTGCAGTGCTCTGTAGCTGCGACCAGAAGGGTGACATTTGAACCAGCTGTGTAAAGGGTGAAAAGGGTCTGCACTGATGTTTCCTGCCCATTTCCTGATGTTGGACAAGCCCTTATTGGACAGCAGGTTGGTTCCAGTGATTTTTTTCCGCAGCTCTGACTGTATGCTGTAGCCTGTTTTATGGTTGTATGACATTTCTCTTGTTAAATGGGTCTTATTTTGGCAGAAAAGAAGGGAGAAATCATTTATTGAACCGGGATACACAATTCAATACACCAGATCGATATCTGTGTCTGTACTGACCTTGTTTAGTGGATTGGGTATAAGCCATGATATTACTTATAAATATCAATTGTGAACATCACATCAAGCAACTATCAGTAGGAATGTGTTAAAGAAATCACTTTTTCAATTCAGACCCCCCATCTGAAATCAGTTCACAAAATCTGATAATGATCTTTTAAAATATGCCTTTTACCACAGATGTGCGACTCTTTAACAATAAGTTTATATTTATTTATTGGCTATATTTAATATATTCAATTCTTGTCATGTTTTAATTTTTTTTTAATAACTCCTTCTACAATTTACAACAGTAGTTCTTTGAAAGTCTCTTATGATTTTTAAACAAAATTGATATTGTAACAGAAACATTTCTAATCTAATCCACATTACATTGAATTGTATCCAGTCGAAAATAGAATTGAGTTGGGACCTAGTGAATAGTCATAGCAGGCCACAGCCCTGACCCGGCTTTACATTACATGAAAAATATTCTGAACGCTTCCCGGTAGTAGTGAGGTATACATATATTCAAAATACAGGATAAAAAGAGAGCGTAGGTATCAGATCGTTACTTGGTATCTGCAAACAAACTAAATTGTGGTAGCAAAATGGGTATCAGGAGAGAAAAAGTTATGATGTACATGTTTATCTGACTCCCAGCTTCTGCCTTCTTTTGGGTCCACAGCTCGGTGTGTTTCCACAGCTGGTCACTGGAGGGAGATACCGTGCAAGTTTTCATGTAAGTTAAATGAATCCTGGTCTGCATAGTTAAATGTTTTTCTGTCAAAGCTCTATTGACGATGACTGATACTGCTGTCTCATCTTTACTCTTTACTCAGCCACTTGTGATAACAGACTCATTGAAAATGCAAATATTTCCTCTTTAAATGACCGCTACATATAACCCTTGCACAATTTGCTAAATGTTAATTGTGCATGTATAAATTATATTTGCACATACACAATGGAAATAGCTTACAATATCTGCATGTTAATGAGTCTCCGCTTCAGCGCCTCCATCTGTCTCTTCTTGCCTCAAGCATTTTAACTGTCATCTCTTTCCATTTCCTCCTTCTGCTCTCTTTTTTCCTCCAGCATCCAAACATTTTAACACCATGAACCATTGCAGTGAGTTCTGTTTTACAGTATCAAATTGTAGTATCACCACATACCGTACTTCTGCCTCAGTATGCAGAGCATCACTCAATTACATAACCGCCACACAGACACTGCTGGTAATTTGGGAATGCTGTTTCCCTCACTTGCTGTATTCTACTGGCAAGATTTATGCTAGAAAGATGTACAGTACACATTCGAGTCAGAGAGAGATGCAGTGTTAAATTATCTTAACACTGACACACATTCACACTCCCACTGAGGTCTGCTCTCTGTACTTTGATGTCACGGTACCGGTAATTCACACTGCAATGAATGATTTCCTGCACGCACACGCACACGCACACGCACACACACGCACATGCACACAGCCACTGACTCAGCCTGCAGCAGCAGAATAAGGCTGCTGATATTGATTACAGAACAGCGGAAAACTCGCATCATCACCATCATTTGTCTCCTGTCTCGGTAGAGAAGAAAGTAGTGCAGTTTTTATCTGGGCCCTGTCTCCTCAGTTTACTGCAGCTGTCAGCTGAAGCTGCTCTGCTTAGATGGAGGCTGAATTTTCTTGTAAGGGAGTGTGTGTGTGTGTGGGTGTGTGTGAGAGTGGATGCAGATCTTTGTCTGATCTAAGGTGTAACAGGAGACTGTCGAGGGCTGAATCTTTGGATAGGTCTTCTTGTTGGTGTTTTCTTTTTGTGACATATTTGTATGTGAAGAGCAGCTAACAGCATTCCATGTGGTTCTGTTAAACTGCATATGCATGCAGAAAAACCTAAGATTGACATCTCTCTCTCTCTCTCTCTCTCTCTCTCTCTCTCTCTCTCTCTCTCTCTCTCTCTCTCTCTCTCTCTCTCTCTCTCTCTCTCTCTCTCTCTCTCTCTCTCTCTCTCTCTCTCTCTCTCTCTCTCTCTCTATCTATCTATCTCTACATCACATGTTCCCAAGGTTAATGTATCATTTTGATGAAAACACAGTGGTCACTCATATTTCATTCCAGCCCTGCACACCTACACAAACACAATGCTGGCTTTTCTGCATACAACACACGCTGAATGGGTGGAAATTATGCCAGTGTACTTGTCATCCAGTTAATAGATGCACATGATATATGACATAGCATATGCAATATATATGATAATAGCTGCACCACTTATGAAGGATACCCAACATTAATCAAGAGCACTGCTGCTATAGAGTCCCAGATGTGCGAAAAACATGTAAATAGATATCTAAAGCAAAAGCAGAAACTAAGAATGTAAAAGCCTCCTGTAATGTCTTCTAAAATACATGGTCTGTACAGTTGTTCACTGCATTCATATTCAGTGTTTTTGATTGATTAGTAACATTTATAACTTGTGGCTCCTTACAATTACCTAAAAGAAACAGTGTGTAAGATTTAGGGAGATTTAGTGGCATCTAGTGATGAAAATTGCAGATTGCAATCAGCTAAAACTTCTCTGGGTTAGAATTCCTTCAGTGTTTATTATTCAGAAGGTTTTTTTTTTTACCTGTAACAGAATTATCTGCAGAAGTCTTGTCCCTGTCAGAGCAAACCGACAAGGTGTTCTGAACCGGTAAAAACACTGAATAAAGAAAACAGTTTAATGTTACAAATCAGTGTTTCTCCTATATTGTTTGGCATGTTGGCTAAGGCCCACTTGCTTAGCACATGCTAATGTGTGTGCTCTTCTTTTTTTCTGTTTTTTTCTTTCCGCAAAGGTCGGTTCCTCTCCAAAACAAATGGACCAAGTGATTTAAACTGCTATGAACACAGAATTAAGTAGTTTCACATAAAAAAATCAGTGTTTTTCTGACGCTCTCATCGTGTATGGGCTGCTGATTACTGTGGCCGACGTGAAAACATTAATGGCAGTAACTAGAAAGAGTGTGTGGTTTGTCCATTCTGGGCTACTGTAAAATCAAGGTAGTGCAACATGGCGACCTCTTTAGACAAGGACCTGCTCCCCATGTAGATATGAATGGTTCATTCTAAGAGAATATACACAACGACTCTTACTTTCAGGCGATTATACACTAAAGAAAACACATATTATATTATATTCAGTTTCTGCCATTATATCACCCCAAATCCCTCACACTGGACCTGTAATCCTGATTCTCAGTAAATTGTAACTGTATAATAGATAAGAAATCCGTTCCAGTTTATTTGTAAGCTCAGACTGACATATGTGAGCTGCAGCTGTTTCCCCATCGTCATCTCTGCAGGTCAGACTTTATTTACTCGACTCAAACCTGATGATGTAATCTTTTCAGTATAACCACTGCCAAGTTGCAACCCTACTAGCATGCAGTTCTGTAGATGCGCGTGTGGCGCACACACACACTTTACTACATAACTCTGGTTCTTAAGACAATACAGTTGAAGGGAACTCCAAATACTGAATCACTGTCATTTTAACCCAAGGCAGACTGGACGAGGGAAAGGCACACAGATGCTCTCACTCCTCCACATGCACACACACCAAATACACACATACCACACAGATTAAAGTAATCTGGAATAGAGGGTGGGGTATGAGAGATTGAGAGCAGGCTTTCACCACAATTTTAGCTAAAAAGAGAGAGGAGGGGCAAATAGATGGAAATGGAGTTGGAGAGAATTGCATTTTGTAAGGATTAGGCATTTATACACTTAAATTAATTCTGCATATACTCAATGAAGAGACAGAACAACTTGTCGAGTGTGTTTTTATGTGTGTACGTATGCTTGGGAATGTAAAAGGATGTGTCCAAGTACATGTGTTTGACTTTGTCATAATAACACGTTTTTTCTGTGAAGCATCTTTGTGTGTGCAAGCAGGCCAAGTCCTGCTGCTCAAGATGTTTGCCAATGATGATGGCAATCTGTGTGTGCAGCTCTGTGCGCACCATGTGGGATTAGTTTAGAGTGTGTGGTATTTAACTGCAGCATGTTGCGCAACAACCAGAGTCTTCCAAAAATGGGCATCATGTTGAAAAAATACTCAGCTGAAGCATCTTGATCCCCAAAATCTTGCACAACTGTGTAAATCAAAGGGCAACTATGCAACACATGCAAGTAAACCTGATAAGGCTGCACCACGTTACTCTTGATCAAATGTCAGGGGATATTATACGTTAATCATTTTTGTCATACCCAGTCTTTCCTGCACAGTTTAATACTAAGCTTCTTCATTAGCTTTTTGATATTTCAGAATAGTGTAGATTAAGCTCTGTCAATGTGCTTTATTCTTATTTAAAGGGATAGTTCACCCCCAAATCTATAAAATACAAATTTTTCCTCTTACCTGCAGTGCTGTTTTTTAATCTGGATTGTTTTGGTGGGAGTTGCTGAGTGTTGGAGATATTGGCCATAGAGTTGTCTGCCTTGTCTCCGATATAATGGAACTAGATGGCACTCGACTTGTGGTGCTTAAAGCGCTAGAAAGTTCAAAAAGGGAAATAAGGTATATTTACCTTTATTTTACTTTTTCTCATGCTACTCCACAGCAACACAATTATCTTTGTATCTTCTTTAACACTGTGATCCTTTTGCAGAAGTCTTTTCTTCTGTCTTTTTGAATTGCATGATAAAGACCTGAAGAATGTCTCCAGGGTTTCCTGTCATTTATTCCTTCTATAGCCTCATAAAGAACAGCCTTCCCTTTTTCTTCCCTCTGCCTCTCCAGCTTTGTGCTCTGCCTTTCTCTATCTTCTCTCTCGAGATCAGTGGATCAGTAAAGCTAAAAGCAGTGGGAGAGCTGTCAGTGCTACTGCTAATGCAATGCCAATCCTGAGATAAAAGCAAAGAGCTAAGTGAACACTCAAATATGCATGTGTGTGAGCGCAGAGCACAAGCTCTGACTCGTTAAAAGCGTCATTGTTTTGATTCACTCTAGCTGAAGGCAGTTATTTAAAACATCACGGCTTAGTGCTCCAGTGTTCCCCTTACCGTCATGTATATGAGTGTGCCTGTGTGTGTGTGTGTGTGTGTGTGTGTGTGTGTGTGTGTGTGTGTGTGTGTGTGTGTGTGTGTGTGTGTGGCACTTATCCTGTGTCTTACTTCATATCACTTCTCCAATGCAGCCACAGAACCAGTCAATATTTGTCTAGACGGAGAGAAGCTTAGCTGCTAATGGAGAGGATATTATAGCAAGGACAGGAAAGACAAAAATTCATGGTATTATATCATGATGATGTAACCACTTGCTATAGAAAATTTAAACTGGCCGTTGCAACAAACAAATCTGATGTTGAAGTTTGTCATGTTGTAGCACTGCCGTAACAAGGTGACTGAGCAGCTGCAGACAGGTGCACATGTTCACTTTCAGTATGCCACAGAGCAACATTCAAGGTATTTTAGATTCAGGATTATGCAGATCCACTGCAGCTTTAATTTGGGTTAAATGCTTTGAAAAATTGGGCTCTTGAGATCACGCGACTGAGTGTAGAGATTTCCTTTGTGCTTCACCTTTTGTTTTTGCCGCTTAAAAAGAACATTTAATTTGGGCACATTTGCAATGTTGTCTAAATAATCGGTTGCTCACTTTTTCTGTTGAAATAATCAGATTCAAGGGCACAGTGCAGGGTGAAAACCATACAGAGGGTTACACACAGACCAGTTTTTGCTGGCCTTGTATGATTTCTTAAGTGCACTTTCTGTGCTGTACCAGAGAATAATATGAATCGATCCTAACTGAGCCAATTTACAGCATTTGAATAAAATCTTTTAACCCTAAGCCACCAGATTTGCTGCAAATAACAGTTTCTTAGCAACAGTGAATCTTCATTGCTTCTCATTTGAGTATTAAAAAATGACCAGAAAGGTTAACAGTACCTATTATGTCACTTGAGAAAATGAAAATTTGCATGCGTGTGAGCCCTGTTGTTTATTTGTTTGTTCTTTGAGATGTGTTTGTCTGTGTGTGCTAGTGTTGCTTGTATGTGAGTTAAAGAGGAAAATATAGTTTGCAGGCAGGCTGTGAGTGGCAGTCAAAAGGGGGAGGGAGTGAGTACCGGGAAAGGGTGATAACGCTAAGCAGCAAGGTGATAAAGGAGAGAGAGAAATTGGAGCATCACCCCTCCCTCCTGCTTTTGCCATCTGATGTGGAGACGGTGTTGCTAGGGGCAACCACCCGAGCAAGAGAAAGGGAGAAAGAGGGAAATAAAGAGACCAGCTGGTTAGAGGGATGGCAGCAGAGCTGCTGGGGGAACACAGATCGAGCCACACAGCATCAGCAATGAGGAGAGAGACCTGATACTTCTGCATGTCTTGCCTCACTCTGCCTCGCTTCACTGAGCAGAGCTGATCGAAGCAGAGCTCCAGATGACGACGACGAAGCAGAACAGTCAAGCAGAGGACACGACAGCCTGCCAGCATCAGCAGCACAGAGGCCGGTTGCCCAATCATCAGCTGACATGCTCATGAGTTCAGTAGCCAATGAGCTGCAAGGAGGCTCCTCCCCAGCACAACCACTCAGATGCAGAGACGGCACTAGCCCGGCTCAGATCTCTTATTAATGAATGGAGCTGTTCCCAGGCTGGATCATTGCACATCTCTGCACTCTAGACTGCGCTACACTCTAATACAGGAAGACAGGGGAAAAACATCAACAGCGACAGCAACGACAGCAGCAGCAGCAGCACAGGAAGAGTTAAACCGTGGCCATGAAGGGACGACAGAGAAAAACAGACAACCATGATGAGGACACAACTGAAGACATGACAGCAGCTATAAAAAACAAGGACCCACATCCTGATATCCACCCGCCGGATTCACCTTCTCCATCATCATCTTCTCCCCCTCTTCCTCCTTTGGCCGTACCACCTTCAACATCTGCTTCTGCTCTGCTGGCACTGGCCTCTCCAGCCACCAGGCGCTCCATTTCAATGGGAGACTTCCGGAGGGTGACAGGGGCTCTGCTAACTGTTTCTGAACCGCCATCCACCTCTGCCACGGCCCCCTCCTCCAGGCTTGTAACCCCCAGCTCCAGCATGGAGTTTGAGGCAGCACGACGGCGCCTCTTGGAGGTGGAGGAGCGTCAGCGGGTCATCAGAGAGATGGAGCGACGGCTGGAGGAGCTCAGGGAGGTGTTTGTGCGCTCCGAGCAGGAGGTGGTGGTTCACGGGGAGGTGGTGTCGCGTATATCAAGTGCAGCTCAGCAGGGGGAGCTGTATGTGGTGGAGAACAGCCAACGGTTGAAGAAAGGCCTGAGGTTCAAGAAACATCGACCCACCATCATCTTCTCCTCCATGCTGGGTCTTCGCACGTGTCTCCCCTGGCCTGTGAAGCTTAAATAGGACAATAGATACTTGCATTTTTCACCACCACCACTATAGAAATGTGCTTTACATGAACAGGAGGATAGACCTCCATTCTCTAGCTATCACTCATTAACACAGCTGCTCTCCAGTTTCCACCTCTCTGCTCTCCTGGAGGCTGGTCCTCCAGGTCTTTAGAGTGCCTACAATAACCACAAATGCTAGTAAGGAGCTTCCTGTTTGGTGCATTTGTGGGGAATTCTCTGCAAACCAATGAAGCCAGTACCATTGCAATGTGTACAAGATTTCTTCATTGTTTTTAAAGATACTTTGCTGCTTGCAGAATAGTGTGGACTTGGGAAGATTGCACAGTGCGAGGATGAGTCATATTTCAGGTGATGTGGGAGGAGAGGTTCAGACTGGCCTGTGAGGTAACAAGAGCTTTGCTGTATGTCTCTGAAACTTATGCAGCAGCAAATGGAAAGCTTGAAAGGATTACATTATTACTATGTAATGTTAACCTTTGCAAAAGAGGAAGAGGGACAGGTAGTTAGATAAAGAGATGGAAGACAGCACAGATTTATCTGCCTCTCCAGTATGTCTAGAGAGAAGTGAAGGGCAGTGAAAATGAATCCAAGGTGAGGCTATGATAAGGATTGCTGCACTGTTACATAAAACCAAGGATGCAGTTAAGAGGCAGGAAAGAGAAAATGCACTAATTGTGGAATTTAGCCGGCTGAGACAAACACATAACACGTGCCTTGGCTTCTTTGGTGACCACTCGTCCACTACTGTTTTTGGCAGCATATTCAAGGACAAGTAGGCAAGCAGAAGAGGAGTTCAAGCTGGGACGGTTCCACCTGTGGCCTCTTTTTTATCCAGTCACCTAGCAACCGTTCATCTCTCGCTCCTAAATCCGCTTCCACAAACATACAGAATGTATCCAGCAGGGCACTGTAACCACAATAGAGTCCCCCAGGAGGATTTAGGAAGTAATATTTCTGCTGCACTTGTTCAAAATGAATTTAGACCTGTCTATATAGTCAAACATATTATATCTAAAAGCTGCTGTTGAAACTGCTTATTTCCTAAGTAGGGGCTGCATTTAAAGTTAAGACATGCATGCATCAAGAAAAACAGAGATAGGCCATCGCTGTTTGCTGATTGTGACAATGGCAAGCTGTTTAGAGCTGCAGCTTTGCCCAATAGAATGACAGAAATAAAATCAAAATCAGCTTTTTTGTGGCACATAGGGGAGTTAGACAATATGTCTGAATGTCAAAGGTTTGTTTTATTAATTTAACAGATCACTCAGTCATTACATTGTGATCCTTCACATGCACAGCTATATCTTTGTCCTATATGCAGTGAATGACCCTGTTTCCACATATAGATCACACTCATTTTTGGCCCAATTCTTCTCCTTCCCATTCCTCTTTGGATTAGCAATGATTAAGTATCTCTCGTATTCAGCTACTCCACCAATCCCTGGCTTTAGCTGTACGTATTTGTGTGTAGAAAGCCCAGCCAATACACCAGGGATATCTATTTTTGGCTTTTGAATGTTATGGCAGTGAGGCAGGCATTCAGTCTCAGATCAGAGTGCATGCATAGCGATGCGAGTGCATGTTTGCATCTATGCTACTTTCTAAAAGATTTCTGCAAGCGCAGAATCCGTGATGGTGCTTTGTTTGCTCTCTTATAATAAATGACCTCATCAAAGAACAAAGCAAAGCTGTTTACAAGAGAGGCACATGGGTTGACTGCATAATTGCTTGGGTTTCCAGATGTCATTATGTGCACTTAGATATTCCCATTTTAATTGCTCCCTAGTTGCAAAGCTACGCATGATTGGGACCTGTTACTGCATCATTTGTGATGTATAAGAAATGTCTCTTTGTCTCTGTGAAGTCAAGGGTGGTAGGAAAAGGCAATAGTGTGTTGCTCTGAGACAAAGCTGCTTGTATCAGGGAACCTGCAGGCTAAATGAGAAGAAACTGTTATGCATGTAAATTTAGATGTGAAGATGAAATTAACAAGATTAATTATGTAGGTTGATGCAAAACAAATAGGATGAAGGCACAGGTTAGCTGTGGTTATTTCTTAATTTTGACTGTAAGGGCTTCAACGATCAGTTTGTCTATTGGGAGCACAGTTAAAGGGGCACTCCACTAGTTTTACATGTGAAGGTCAGTTGACTTGTTATGGAAATTATCACAAGGCTTGTTGTAAAATGTCCTCTGTGGAGTGCTCAAGGGGGGCCGTTAGGAAAAAATAACCCTGATGATGTCATAGTGTATCCAACTGAGTTACCTTAGCTTGGGCTTGTTTGTTTTTATTAAAAGGAAAGCTCTGCATTATAAATTAAGCAAAGGATCATGTGGGGCATGTGCTCAAAATAACCGGTCTGATCAATTAAAAAATGTGTTGATCGGGCCCGATACCGATTATGATATCCCTAGTAAACTATGAAGGCTCTGTAAGTTACAATCACCACTTTAATCCTTTTTATTAGATAAGTGTGATAGGCCCGACTTGAGCCTGCTACATAATCTGTCCAAAAAGGAAGGGGGACCAGACATATCTGCCAGAGCAAATAAAACATGATCTTGCAGATTCATCTGTTTTTCAGGCTGAATCCCGTAGTATTATGGGAGATGTAGTATCCAGCATTTCTGGATCCTACATTTAATGTCTCTTGTACCACCTGTATAGAAATGTAATACAATTGTTGGAGTACCCCTTTAAACAAAGAAAATGTTTCAGTGTCATTGCTGACTTTCTCAGCAGATGACCTTATCATTGAATGTTGACTAACTCTATATCAGCATTCCCACATGGCTAATTGCTTGTTGTCTTTGTGCAGATCTATACCAAACTATATTCATCTCAGCCAGTTACTCGCAGAGTGCTTGTGCAGAATAAAAGGGTCTAGTAGGCCTTAAACATGTATTCATGGTCCTATGTGTATACCAAGAGTTATGATTGAATATACAGCTGGCCTATATATTTCTTTTCATATGCCTTATGCAATGTTTGTGCATTGGCAGTGATAACTTGGTGATAATAGTGATGATGAGGGTGAACTCATGACCATCATAAACCTCAACATCATCTGGACAGAAGAAAAAAAAAACAAACTTGTGCACTGTTGTGCGACTGCACCTTTTGTGTTTTTCTATGAAATGAAAAAGAAGACTACGTTTCCCAAAGATCTCTGGGCCCACTTGCAGAATGAATGTAATCGTGACGAAAGTGTTTTTTTCCCTCTCAACCCTGAATATACGGTATAATCACATCTATCTCTTTTGAACCTGTGGTTGGCAGTAAATAGTCTTGCATTCATTTTAGGCCTTGGAATTAGGTCACATGACTTTTGATACAAGAGATTTCAATCATTAAACAAATATGTATTAATATTTGGAGAACTGGAAACAACAACTTACTACAATTACAGCTCTCACAGCCCCTTACTCACACAAAAGCTGGCCAAGCACAGGTCCAATAATACTTTTACTGATGTTTATTTATCCCTTGAATGTTTTACTTTATGTGTTTGTTTATGTGATGTAGGGTATGTGTTTATGTTGTGGTGAAATAAGCACAGAACTTTGTTTCTTTTTCTTAAATCAGGTGTTTATTACCTTTATTCACACTTTGATAATATTTTTGGTTAAAGCTGTATATTCTACTTTATGAATGTTAAGTCAAATTTTACTTGTGCACAAACATTATATGCTATAAGTAACAGCAGGTTTGGAGTCAATTTGCTTTGCAGCAGCTATTTGCATAAATACAAAGCCTTAATTACAATAATTTCAGGCAGATTTCTGGTTATGAGACCCTTCTCACAGGAAAGAAAATCCACTTTTGAATTGAATTTAAAATCGGCTGGATAGTAAATCAGTTGTCCCCAAACCTTTCTGGTTTACCAGCACTGCTTATTAAAAGGCTTTCTGCTGCACAGTGAAAGAATGAATGTTCTGCTATGCTTAATGCTTAAATTTGCTATCACTTATTTAAAATTTCTTGACACTGACATTTACTTGAGCACAGAGCTACAATGTACAATTACTAGCAAATATTAAATGATAGATTTCGTTTTGAGTATCACCAGGTTTTGTAAAATATGTTGAATTATTAGAATAAATTGAAAAATTGACTAAATGTTGTTTTTCATCTC
The DNA here is from genome assembly GCF_026936395.1 of Plectropomus leopardus. Taxonomy (NCBI): domain Eukaryota; kingdom Metazoa; phylum Chordata; class Actinopteri; order Perciformes; family Serranidae; genus Plectropomus; species Plectropomus leopardus. The sequence continues at coordinate 15,035,810 of NC_142189.1, read as the reverse complement.
TAAGACTGGAGATAAATCCTATATTGGCTAAAATCCCTTTGGGGATTCTGTTGGAAACTGCTAAACTTAAGTGTTTCAGGTCACATCGCTAAATATTGCATCTTTTACAGCTGCGTCAGAGGTCTAGGAAGTATAAGGGTCACTTTGCAACAGCTCACAGCACTATAGTTGCCGGATCAGCAGAAAACGGCCGTTTTACGTAACAAGATACTCTGAGGGGGGCAAAACATGAAAGGGCTATATCAGGCACATATATCCAACTCATTTTCATGTCCATCAGATGCTCTTCTCAACGCATGATTTGGTTAAGTGAATGTTGGATAAGCCTGTGTTCAGATGGAAAAGGGCAGAATTACTGGAAACATATCCCACTTCCAAGTGCTCATTATTGCAGGCCAGGATTTGTAGGGTAACATTAAGCTGATGTTTGTGCTCACTTAATGAAATGCATTATCCATGCAGATGTGTTTTAGACTAACAGATTTGAATATCTAGGGTATTAGAAAGTTAGAACGTCCTCTGTTTTTTCAGAGATAACAGACACTGATGCATGCAAACTTCACATACTTATCAGTGTGTTTGCAGGATTTAGAAAATATTAAAAGTGGAAGCTTTTTTCCATTTGGCAAAAAAAAAAAAAAAATCATACTTGTTCAAACATTCATAAAAACATAGAACAGTATGTCTTTCAAAAAATGATTTAAAAAAAAGGTTTTTTTGTCATTTTTTCAACCTTCGATTTTATGGGTTTTTGGGCCGTTTTTTAATGGTTTTTCAACACTGCATGGTATAACACACGTCTCCCTTCTATTCTAAGTGGTTTTCAGCTGTTTTTTGGACATGTCAAATTTTGAGAATTTTGCCATACTATAGCCTTGCTTTTTTCGTCATTTTTTCAACCTTCGATTTTATGGGTTTTTGGGCCGTTTTTGAATGTCTTTTCAACGCTGTATGGTATAACACGCGTCTCCCTTCTATTCTAAGTGGTTTTCAGCTGTTTTTTGGACATGTCAAATTTTGAGAATTTTGCCATACTAAAGCCTTGCTTTTTTTGTCATTTTTTTCAACCTTCGATTTTATGGGTTTTTAATGCTTTTTGAATGTCTTTTCAACACTGCATGGTATAACACGCGCCTACCTTCTATTCTAAGTGGTTTTCAGCTGTTTTTTGGACATGTCAAATTTTGACATTTTTGCCATACTATAGCCTTGCTTTTTTTGTCAATTTTTCAACCTTCGATTTTATGGGTTTTTGGGCCGTTTTTGAATGTCTTTTCAACACTGTATGGTATAACACGCGTCTCCCTTCTATTCTAAGTGGTTTTCAGCTGTTTTTTGGACATGTCAAATTTTGAGAATTTTGCCATACTATAGCCTTGCTTTTTTTGTCATTTTTTTCAACCTTCGATTTTATGGGTTTTTGGGCCGTTTTTGAATGTCTTTTCAACACTGCATGGTATACCACGCGTCTCCCTTCTATTCTAAGTGGTTTTCAGCTGTTTTTTGGACATGTCAAATTTTGACATTTTTGCCATACTATAGCCTTGCTTTTTTTGTCATTTTTTTCAACCTTCGATTTTGTGGGTTTTTGGGCGTTTTGAATGTCTTTTCAACACTGTATGGTATAACACGTCTCCCTTCTATTCTAAGTGGTTTTCAGCTGTTTTTTGGACATGTCAAATTTTGACATTTTTGCCATACTATAGCTTTGCTTTTTTTGTCATTTTTTTCAACCTTCGATTTTATGGGGTTTTGGGCTGTTTTTGAATGTCTTTTCAACACTGCATGGTATCACACGCGTCTACCTTCTATTCTAAGTGGTTTTCAGCTGTTTTTGGACATGTCAAATTTTGACATTTTTGCCATACTATAGCCTTGCTTTTTTGTCAATTTTTCAACCTTCGATTTTATGGGTTTTGGGCTGTTTTGAATGTCTTTTCAACACTGTATGGTATAACACGCCTCCCTTCTATTCTAAGTGGTTTTCAGCTGTTTTTTGGACATGTCAAATTTTGAGAATTTTGCCATACTATAGCCTTGCTTTTTTGTCATTTTTCAACCTTCGATTTTATGGGTTTTTGGGCGTTTTTGAATGTCTTTTCAACACTGTATGGTATAACACGCGTCTACGTTCTATTCTAAGTGGTTTTCAGCTGTTTTTTGGACATGTCAAATTTTGAGAATTTTGCCATACTATAGCCTTGCTTTTTTTGTCATTTTTTTCAACCTTCGATTTTATGGGTTTTTGGGCCGTTTTTGAATGTCTTTTCAACACTGCACGGTATAACACGCGCCTACCTTCTATTCTAAGTGGTTTTCAGCTGTTTTTTGGACATGTCAAATTTTGACATTTTTGCCATACTATAGCCTTGCTTTTTTTGTCAATTTTTCAACCTTCGATTTTATGGGTTTTTGGGCCGTTTTTGAATGTCTTTTCAACACTGTATGGTATAACACGCGTCTCGTTCTATTCTAAGTGGTTTTCAGCTGTTTTTTGACATGTCAAATTTTGAGAATTTTGCCATACTATAGCCTTGCTTTTTTGTCATTTTTTCAACCTTCGATTTTATGGGTTTTTGGGCTGTTTTTGAATGTCTTTTCAACACTGTATGGTATAACACGCGTCACGTTCTATTCTAAGTGGTTTTCAGCTGTTTTTGGACATGTCAAATTTTGACATTTTGCCATACTATAGCCTTGCTTTTTGTCAATTTTTCAACCTTCGATTTTATGGGTTTTTGGGCGTTTTGAATGTCTTTTCAACACTGCATGGTATAACACGCGTCTACGTTCTATTCTAAGTGGTTTTCAGCTGTTTTTTGGACATGTCAAATTTTGAGAATTTTGCCATACTATAGCCTTGCTTTTTTTGTCATTTTTTTCAACCTTCGATTTTATGGGTTTTTGGGCCGTTTTTGAATGTCTTTTCAACACTGCATGGTATAACACACGTCTCCCTTCTATTCTAAGTGGTTTTCAGCTGTTTTTTGGACATGTCAAATTTTGAGAATTTTGCCATACTATAGCCTTGCTTTTTTTGTCAATTTTTCAACCTTCGATTTTATGGGTTTTTGGGCCGTTTTGAATGTCTTTTCAACACTGTATGGTATAACACGCGTCTCACGTTCTATTCTAAGTGGTTTTCAGCTGTTTTTTGGACATGTCAAATTTTGAGAATTTTGCCATACTATAGCCTTGCTTTTTTGTCATTTTTTCAACCTTCGATTTTATGGGTTTTTGGGCTGTTTTGAATGTCTTTTCAACACTGTATGGTATAACACGCGCCTACGCTCTATTCTAAGTGGTTTTCAGCTGTTTTTTGGACATGTCAAATTTTGACATTTTGCCATACTATAGCCTTGCTTTTTTTGTCATTTTTTTCAACCTTCGATTTTATGGGTTTTTGGGCCGTTTTTGAATGTCTTTTCAACACTGTATGGTATAACACGCGTCTACGTTCTATTCTAAGTGGTTTTCAGCTGTTTTTGGACATGTCAAATTTTGACAATTTTGCCATACTATAGCCTTGCTTTTTTGTCAATTTTTCAACCTTCGATTTTATGGGTTTTTGGGCTGTTTTGAATGTCTTTTCAACACTGTATGGTATAACACGCGTCTCCTTCTATTCTAAGTGGTTTTCAGCTGTTTTTGGAAATGTCAAATTTTGAGAATTTTGCCATACTATAGCCTTGCTTTTTTGTCATTTTTTCAACCTTCGATTTTATGGGTTTTTGGGCCGTTTTGAATGTCTTTTCAACACTGCATGGTATAACACGCTCTACCTTCTATTCTAAATGGTTTTCAGCTGTTTTTGGACATGTCAAATTTTGAGAATTTTGCCATACTATAGCCTTGCTTTTTTGTCATTTTTTCAACCTTCGATTTTATGGGTTTTTGGGCGTTTTGAATGTCTTTTCAACACTGTATGGTATAACACGCGTCTACCTTCTATTCTAAGTGGTTTTCAGCTGTTTTTTGGACATGTCAAATTTTGACATTTTTGCCATACTATAGCCTTGCTTTTTTTGTCAATTTTTCAACCTTCGATTTTATGGGTTTTTGGGCCGTTTTTGAATGTCTTTTCAACACTGTATGGTATAACACGCGTCTACGTTCTATTCTAAGTGGTTTTCAGCTGTTTTTTGGACATGTCAAATTTTGAGAATTTTGCCATACTATAGCCTTGCTTTTTTTGTCATTTTTTTCAACCTTCGATTTTATGGGTTTTTGGGCTGTTTTTGAATGTCTTTTCAACACTGTATGGTATAACACGCGTCTACGTTCTATTCTAAGTGGTTTTCAGCTGTTTTTTGGACATGTCAAATTTTGACATTTTTGCCATACTATAGCCTTGCTTTTTTTGTCAATTTTTCAACCTTCGATTTTATGGGTTTTGGGCTGTTTTGAATGTCTTTTCAACACTGCATGGTATAACACGCGTCTACGTTCTATTCTAAGTGGTTTTCAGCTGTTTTTTGGACATGTCAAATTTTGAGAATTTTGCCATACTATAGCCTTGCTTTTTTTTGTCATTTTTTCAACCTTCGATTTTATGGGTTTTTGGGCCGTTTTTGAATGTCTTTTCAACACTGCATGGTATAACACACGTCTCCCTTCTATTCTAAGTGGTTTTCAGCTGTTTTTTGGACATGTCAAATTTTGAGAATTTTGCCATACTATAGCCTTGCTTTTTTTGTCATTTTTTTCAACCTTCGATTTTATGGGTTTTTGGGCCGTTTTTGAATGTCTTTTCAACACTGTATGGTATAACACGCGTCTACGTTCTATTCTAAGTGGTTTTCAGCTGTTTTTTGGACATGTCAAATTTTGAGAATTTTGCCATACTATAGCCTTGCTTTTTTTGTCATTTTTTTCAACCTTCGATTTTATGGGTTTTTGGGCTGTTTTTGAATGTCTTTTCAACACTGTATGGTATAACACGCGTCTACGTTCTATTCTAAGTGGTTTTCAGCTGTTTTTTGGACATGTCAAATTTTGACATTTTTGCCATACTATAGCTTTGCTTTTTTTGTCATTTTTTTCAACCTTCGATTTTATGGGGTTTTGGGCTGTTTTTGAATGTCTTTTCAACACTGCATGGTATCACACGCGCCTACCTTCTATTCTAAGTGGTTTTCAGCTGTTTTTTGGACATGTCAAATTTTGACATTTTTGCCATACTATAGCCTTGCTTTTTTTGTCAATTTTTCAACCTTCGATTTTATGGGTTTTTGGGCCGTTTTTGAATGTCTTTTCAACACTGTATGGTATAACACGCGTCTCCCTTCTATTCTAAGTGGTTTTCAGCTGTTTTTTGGAAATGTCAAATTTTGAGAATTTTGCCATACTATAGCCTTGCTTTTTTTGTCATTTTTTTCAACCTTCGATTTTATGGGTTTTTGGGCCGTTTTTGAATGTCTTTTCAACACTGCACGGTATAACACGCGCCTACCTTCTATTCTAAATGGTTTTCAGCTGTTTTTTGGACATGTCAAATTTTGAGAATTTTGCCATACTATAGCCTTGCTTTTTTTGTCATTTTTTTCAACCTTCGATTTTATGGGTTTTTGGGCCGTTTTTGAATGTCTTTTCAACACTGCACGGTATAACACGCGCCTACCTTCTATTCTAAGTGGTTTTCAGCTGTTTTTTGGACATGTCAAATTTTGACATTTTTGCCATACTATAGCCTTGCTTTTTTTGTCAATTTTTCAACCTTCGATTTTATGGGTTTTTGGGCCGTTTTTGAATGTCTTTTCAACACTGTATGGTATAACACGCGTCTACGTTCTATTCTAAGTGGTTTTCAGCTGTTTTTTGGACATGTCAAATTTTGAGAATTTTGCCATACTATAGCCTTGCTTTTTTTGTCATTTTTTTCAACCTTCGATTTTATGGGTTTTTGGGCTGTTTTTGAATGTCTTTTCAACACTGTATGGTATAACACGCGTCTACGTTCTATTCTAAGTGGTTTTCAGCTGTTTTTTGGACATGTCAAATTTTGACATTTTTGCCATACTATAGCCTTGCTTTTTTTGTCAATTTTTCAACCTTCGATTTTATGGGTTTTTGGGCCGTTTTTGAATGTCTTTTCAACACTGCATGGTATAACACGCGTCTACGTTCTATTCTAAGTGGTTTTCAGCTGTTTTTTGGACATGTCAAATTTTGAGAATTTTGCCATACTATAGCCTTGCTTTTTTTGTCAATTTTTCAACCTTCGATTTTATGGGTTTTTGGGCCGTTTTTGAATGTCTTTTCAACACTGCATGGTATAACACGCGTCTACGTTCTATTCTAAGTGGTTTTCAGCTGTTTTTGGACATGTCAAATTTTGACATTTTGCCATACTATAGCCTTGCTTTTTTGTCATTTTTCAACCTTCGATTTTATGGGTTTTTGGGCCGTTTTTGAATGTCTTTTCAACACTGTATGGTATAACACGCGTCTACGTTCTATTCTAAGTGGTTTTCAGCTGTTTTTTGGACATGTCAAATTTTGACATTTTTGCCATACTATAGCCTTGCTTTTTTTGTCATTTTTTTCAACCTTCGATTTTATGGGTTTTTGGGCCATTTTTGAATGTCTTTTCAACACTGTATGGTATAACACGTCTCCCTTCTATTCTAAGTGGTTTTCAGCTGTTTTTTGGACATGTCAAATTTTGAGAATTTTGCCATACTATAGCCTTGCTTTTTTTGTCATTTTTTTCAACCTTCGATTTTATGGGTTTTTGGGCCGTTTTTGAATGTCTTTTCAACACTGTATGGTATAACACGCGTCTACGTTCTATTCTAAGTGGTTTTCAGCTGTTTTTTGGACATGTCAAATTTTGACATTTTTGCCATACTATAGCTTTGCTTTTTTTGTCATTTTTTTCAACCTTCGATTTTATGGGGTTTTGGGCTGTTTTTGAATGTCTTTTCAACACTGCATGGTATCACACGCGCCTACCTTCTATTCTAAGTGGTTTTCAGCTGTTTTTTGGACATGTCTAATTTTGACATTTTTGCCATACTATAGCCTTGCTTTTTTGTCATTTTTTCAACCTTGATTTTATGGGTTTTTGGGCGTTTTTGAATGTCTTTTCAACACTGTATGGTATAACACGTCTCCCTTCTATTCTAAGTGGTTTTCAGCTGTTTTTGGACATGTCAAATTTTGACAATTTTGCCATACTATAGCCTTGCTTTTTTGTCATTTTTCAACCTTCGATTTTATGGGTTTTGGGCTTTTTGAATGTCTTTTCAACACTGCATGGTATAACACGCGCCTACCTTCTATTCTAAATGGTTTTCAGCTGTTTTTTGGACATGTCAAATTTTGCCATACTATAGCCTTGCTTTTTTTGTCATTTTTTTCAACCTTCGATTTTATGGGTTTTTGGGCTGTTTTTGAATATCTTTTCAACACTGCATGGTATAACACGCGCCTACCTTCTATTCTAAGTGGTTTTCAGCTGTTTTTTGGACATGTCAAATTTTGACATTTTTGCCATACTATAGCCTTGCTTTTTTTGTCATTTTTTTCAACCTTCGATTTTATGGGGTTTTGGGCCGTTTTTGAATGTCTTTTCAACACTGCATGGTATAACACGCGCCTACCTTCTATTCTAAGTGGTTTTCAGCTGTTTTTGGACATGTCAAATTTTGACATTTTTGCCATACTATAGCCTTGCTTTTTTGTCATTTTTCAACCTTCGATTTTATGGGTTTTTGGGCGTTTTTTGAATGTCTTTTCAACACTGCATGGTATAACACGCGCCTACCTTCTATTCTAAGTGGTTTTCAGCTGTTTTTTGGACATGTCAAATTTTGACATTTTTGCCATACTATAGCCTTGCTTTTTTTGTCAATTTTTCAACCTTCGATTTTATGGGTTTTTGGGCGTTTTGAATGTCTTTTCAACACTGCATGGTATAACACGTCTACCTTCTATTCTAAGTGGTTTTCAGCTGTTTTTGGACATGTCAAATTTTGAGAATTTTGCCATACTATAGCCTTGCTTTTTTGTCATTTTTTCAACCTTCGATTTTATGGGTTTTTGGGCTGTTTTGAATGTCTTTTCAACACTGTATGGTATAACACGTCTCCCTTCTATTCTAAGTGTTTTTCAGCTGTTTTTTGGACATGTCAAATTTTGACATTTTTGCCATACTATAGCCTTGCTTTTTTTGTCAATTTTTCAACCTTCGATTTTATGGGGTTTTGGGCCGTTTTTGAATGTCTTTTCAACACTGCATGGTATAACACGCGCCTACCTTCTATTCTAAATGGTTTTCAGCTGTTTTTGGACATGTCAAATTTTGAGAATTTTGCCATACTATAGCCTTGCTTTTTTGTCAATTTTTCAACCTTCGATTTTATGGGTTTTTGGGCGTTTTGAATGTCTTTTCAACACTGCATGGTATAACACGCGTCTCCCTTCTATTCTAAGTGGTTTTCAGCTGTTTTTTGGACATGTCAAATTTTGAGAATTTTGCCATACTATAGCCTTGCTTTTTTTGTCATTTTTTCAACCTTCGATTTTATGGGTTTTTGGGCTGTTTTGAATGTCTTTTCAACACTGTATGGTATAACACGCGCTTCACGTTCTATTCTAAGTGGTTTTCAGCTGTTTTTTGGACATGTCAAATTTTGAGAATTTTGCCATACTATAGCCTTGCTTTTTTTGTCATTTTTTTCAACCTTCGATTTTATGGGTTTTTGGGCCGTTTTTGAATGTCTTTTCAACACTGCATGGTATAACACGCGCCTACCTTCTATTCTAAGTGGTTTTCAGCTGTTTTTTGGACATGTCAAATTTTGACATTTTTGCCATACTATAGCCTTGCTTTTTTTGTCAATTTTTCAACCTTGATTTTATGGGTTTTTAAATGCTTTTTGAATGTCTTTTCAACACTGTATGGTATAACACGTCTACCTTCTATTCTAAGTGGTTTTCAGCTGTTTTTTGGACATGTCAAATTTTGAGAATTTTGCCATACTATAGCCTTGCTTTTTTGTCATTTTTTCAACCTTCGATTTTATGGGTTTTGGGCTGTTTTTGAATGTCTTTTCAACACTGTATGGTATAACACGTCTCCTTCTATTCTAAGTGGTTTTCAGCTGTTTTTGGACATGTCAAATTTTGACATTTTTGCCATACTATAGCCTTGCTTTTTTGTCATTTTTTCAACCTTCGATTTTATGGGTTTTGGGCGTTTTTGAATGTCTTTTCAACACTGTATGGTATAACACGCGTCTACGTTCTATTCTAAGTGGTTTTCAGCTGTTTTTTGGACATGTCAAATTTTGACATTTTTGCCATACTATAGCCTTGCTTTTTTTGTCATTTTTTTCAACCTTCGATTTTATGGTTTTTTTGGCCTTTTGAATGTCTTTTCAACACTGCATGGTATAACACGCGTCCTTCTATTCTAAGTGGTTTTCAGCTGTTTTTTGGACATGTCAAATTTTGACATTTTGCCATACTATAGCCTTGCTTTTTTGTCATTTTTCAACCTTCGATTTTATGGGGTTTTGGGCCGTTTTTGAATGTCTTTTCAACACTTTATGGTATAACACGCGCCTCCCTTCTATTCTAAGTGGTTTTCTGCGGTTTTTTGGACATGTCAAATTTTGACATTTTGCCATACTATAGCCTTGCTTTTTTTGTCAATTTTTCAACCTTCGATTTTATGGGTTTTTGGGCCGTTTTTGAATGTCTTTTCAACACTGTATGGTATAACACGCGTCTCCCTTCTATTCTAAGTGGTTTTCAGCTGTTTTTTGGACATGTCAAATTTTGACATTTTTGCCATACTATAGCCTTGATTTTTTGTCATTTTTCAACCTTCGATTTTATGGGTTTTTGGGCTGTTTTTGAATGTCTTTTCAACACTGCATGGTATAACACGCGCCTACCTTCTATTCTAAGTGGTTTTCAGCTGTTTTTTGGACATGTCAAATTTTGACATTTTTGCCATACTATAGCCTTGCTTTTTTGTCATTTTTTTCAACCTTCGATTTTATGGGGTTTTGGGCCGTTTTTGAATGTCTTTTCAACACTTTATGGTATAACACGCGCCTGCCTTCTATTCTAAGTGGTTTTCAGCTGTTTTTTGGACATGTCAAATTTTGACATTTTGCCATACTATAGCCTTGCTTTTTTGTCAATTTTTCAACCTTCGATTTTATGGGTTTTTGGGCCGTTTTTGAATGTCTTTTCAACACTGTATGGTATAACACGCGTCTCCCTTCTATTCTAAGTGGTTTTCAGCTGTTTTTTGGACATGTCAAATTTTGAGAATTTTGCCATACTATAGCCTTGCTTTTTTTGTCATTTTTTTCAACCTTCGATTTTATGGGTTTTTGGGCCGTTTTTGAATGTCTTTTCAACACTGTATGGTATAACACGCGTCTACGTTCTATTCTAAGTGGTTTTCAGCTGTTTTTTGGACATGTCAAATTTTGACATTTTTGCCATACTATAGCCTTGCTTTTTTGTCATTTTTTCAACCTTCGATTTTATGGGTTTTTGGGCGTTTTGAATGTCTTTTCAACACTGTATGGTATAACACGTCTCACGTTCTATTCTAAGTGGTTTTCAGCTGTTTTTGGACATGTCAAATTTTGACATTTTTGCCATACTATAGCCTTGCTTTTTTTGTCATTTTTTTCAACCTTCGATTTTATGGGTTTTTGGGCCGTTTTTGAATGTCTTTTCAACACTGTATGGTATAACACGCTGCTCACCTTTCTATTCTAAGTGGTTTTCAGCTGTTTTTTGGACATGTCAAATTTTGACATTTTTGCCATACTATAGCCTTGCTTTTTTTGTCATTTTTTTCAACCTTCGATTTTATGGGTTTTTGGGCCGTTTTTGAATGTCTTTTCAACACTTTATGGTATAACACGCGCCTGCCTTCTATTCTAAGTGGTTTTCAGCTGTTTTTTGGACATGTCAAATTTTGAGAATTTTGCCATACTATAGCCTTGCTTTTTTTGTCATTTTTTTCAACCTTCGATTTTATGGGTTTTTGGGCCGTTTTTGAATGTCTTTTCAACACTGTATGGTATAACACGCTGCCTCCCTTCTATTCTAAGTGGTTTTCAGCTGTTTTTTGGACATGTCAAATTTTGACATTTTGCCATACTATAGCCTTGCTTTTTTGTCATTTTTTCAACCTTCGATTTTATGGGTTTTTGGGCTGTTTTGAATGTCTTTTCAACACTGTATGGTATAACACGCGTCTCCCTTCTATTCTAAGTGGTTTTCAGCTGTTTTTTGGACATGTCAAATTTTGACATTTTTGCCATACTATAGCCTTGCTTTTTTTGTCATTTTTTTCAACCTTCGATTTTATGGGTTTTTGGGCCGTTTTTGAATGTCTTTTCAACACTGCATGGTATAACACGCGCCTACCTTCTATTCTAAGTGGTTTTCAGCTGTTTTTTGGACATGTCAAATTTTGACATTTTTGCCATACTATAGCCTTGCTTTTTTTGTCACTTTTTCAAGCTTCGATTTTATGGGTTTTTGGGCGTTTTTGAATGTCTTTTCAACACTGCATGGTATAACACGTCTCCCTTCTATTCTAAGTGGTTTTCAGCTGTTTTTGGACATGTCAAATTTTGACATTTTGCCATACTATAGCCTTGCTTTTTTGTCATTTTTCAACCTTCGATTTTATGGGTTTTGGGCCGTTTTTGAATGTCTTTTCAACACTGTATGGTATAACACGCGTCCCTTCTATTCTAAGTGGTTTTCAGCTGTTTTTGGACATGTCAAATTTTGACAATTTTGCCATACTATAGCCTTGCTTTTTTGTCATTTTTCAACCTTCGATTTTATGGGTTTTTGGGCTGTTTTGAATGTCTTTTCAACACTGCATGGTATAACACGCCTACCTTCTATTCTAAGTGGTTTTCAGCTGTTTTTTGTACATGTCAAATTTTGACATTTTTGCCATACTATAGCCTTGCTTTTTTTGTCAATTTTTCAACCTTCGATTTTATGGGTTTTTGGGCCGTTTTTGAATGTCTTTTCAACACTGCATGGTATAACACGCGCCTACCTTCTATTCTAAGTGGTTTTCAGCTGTTTTTTGGACATGTCAAATTTTGACATTTTTGCCATACTATAGCCTTGCTTTTTTTGTCATTTTTTTCAACCTTCGATTTTATGGGTTTTTGGGCCGTTTTTGAATGTCTTTTCAACACTGTATGGTATCACACGCGCCTACCTTCTATTCTAAGTGGTTTTCAGCTGTTTTTGGACATGTCAAATTTTGACATTTTTGCCATACTATAGCCTTGCTTTTTTGTCAATTTTTCAACCTTCGATTTTATGGGTTTTGGGCCGTTTTTGAATGTCTTTTCAACACTGTATGGTATAACACGCCTCACCTTCTATTCTAAGTGGTTTTCAGCTGTTTTTGGACATGTCAAATTTTGACATTTTGCCATACTATAGCCTTGCTTTTTTTGTCATTTTTCAACCTTCGATTTTATGGGTTTTGGGCTGTTTTTGAATGTCTTTTCAACACTGTACGGTATAACACGCGTCTACCTTCTATTCTAAGTGGTTTTCAGCTGTTTTTTGGACATGTCAAATTTTGACATTTTTGCCATACTATAGCCTTGCTTTTTTTGTCATTTTTTTCAACCTTCGATTTTATGGGTTTTTGGGCCGTTTTTGAATGTCTTTTCAACACTGTATGGTATAACACGCGTCTACGTTCTATTCTAAGTGGTTTTCAGCTGTTTTTTGGACATGTCAAATTTTGACATTTTTGCCATACTATAGCCTTGCTTTTTTTGTCATTTTTTTCAACCTTCGATTTTATGGGGTTTTGGGCCGTTTTTGAATGTCTTTTCAACACTTTATGGTATAACACGCGCCTGCCTTCTATTCTAAGTGGTTTTCAGCTGTTTTTTGGACATGTCAAATTTTGAGAATTTTGCCATACTATAGCCTTGCTTTTTTTGTCAATTTTTCAACCTTCGATTTTATGGGTTTTTGGGCCGTTTTTGAATTTCTTTTCAACACTGTATGGTATAACACGCCTCCCTTCTATTCTAAGTGGTTTTCAGCTGTTTTTGGACATGTCAAATTTTGAGAATTTTGCCATACTATAGCCTTGCTTTTTTGTCATTTTTTCAACCTTCGATTTTATGGGTTTTGGGCCGTTTTTGAATGTCTTTTCAACACTGTATGGTATAACACGCGTCTCCCTTCTATTCTAAGTGGTTTTCAGCTGTTTTTTGGAAATGTCAAATTTTGACATTTTTGCCATACTATAGCCTTGCTTTTTTTGTCATTTTTTTCAACCTTCGATTTTATGGGTTTTTGGGCCGTTTTTGAATGTCTTTTCAACACTGCATGGTATAACACGCGTCTACGTTCTATTCTAAGTGGTTTTCAGCTGTTTTTTGGACATGTCAAATTTTGACATTTTTGCCATACTATAGCCTTGCTTTTTTTTGTCATTTTTTCAACCTTCGATTTTATGGGTTTTTGGGCGTTTTGAATGTCTTTTCAACACTGTATGGTATAACACGCGTCTCCCTTCTATTCTAAGTGGTTTTCAGCTGTTTTTTGGACATGTCAAATTTTGAGAATTTTGCCATACTATAGCCTTGCTTTTTTTGTCATTTTTTTCAACCTTCGATTTTATGGGTTTTTGGGCCGTTTTTGAATGTCTTTTCAACCCTGTATGGTATAACACGTCTCCTTCTATTCTAAGTGGTTTTCAGCTGTTTTTTGGAAATGTCAAATTTTGACATTTTTGCCATACTATAGCCTTGCTTTTTTGTCATTTTTTCAACCTTCGATTTTATGGGTTTTTGGGCTGTTTTTGAATGTCTTTTCAACACTGCATGGTATAACACGTCTACCTTCTATTCTAAGTGGTTTTCAGCTGTTTTTTGGACATGTCAAATTTTGACATTTTTGCCATACTATAGCCTTGCTTTTTTTGTCATTTTTTTCAACCTTCGATTTTATGGGTTTTTGGGCCGTTTTTGAATGTCTTTTCAACACTGCATGGTATAACACGCGCCTACCTTCTATTCTAAGTGGTTTTCAGCTGTTTTTTGGACATGTCAAATTTTGACATTTTTGCCATACTATAGCCTTGCTTTTTTTGTCAATTTTTCAACCTTCGATTTTATGGGTTTTTGGGTCGTTTTTGAATGTCTTTTCAACACTGTATGGTATAACACACGTCTCCCTTCTATTCTAAGTGGTTTTCAGCTGTTTTTTGGACATGTCAAATTTTGAGAATTTTGCCATACTATAGCCTTGCTTTTTTTGTCATTTTTTTCAACCTTCGATTTTATGGGTTTTTGGGCCGTTTTTGATTGTCTTTTCAACACTGTATGGTATAACACGCCTCCTTCTATTCTAAGTGGTTTTCAGCTGTTTTTTGAAATGTCAAATTTTGACATTTTTGCCATACTATAGCCTTGCTTTTTTGTCATTTTTTCAACCTTCGATTTTATGGGTTTTTGGGCGTTTTGAATGTCTTTTCAACACTGTATGGTATAACACGTCTACCTTCTATTCTAAGTGGTTTTCAGCTGTTTTTTGGACATGTCAAATTTTGACATTTTTGCCATACTATAGCCTTGCTTTTTTTGTCAATTTTTCAACCTTCGATTTTATGGGTTTTTGGGTCGTTTTTGAATGTCTTTTCAACACTGTATGGTATAACACGCGTCTCCCTTCTATTCTAAGTGGTTTTCAGCTGTTTTTTGGACATGTCAAATTTTGACATTTTTGCCATACTATAGCCTTGCTTTTTTTGTCAATTTTTCAACCTTCGATTTTATGGGTTTTTGGGCCGTTTTTGAATGTCTTTTCAACACTGCATGGTATAACACGTCTACGTTCTATTCTAAGTGGTTTTCAGCTGTTTTTGGACATGTCAAATTTTGACATTTTTGCCATACTATAGCCTTGCTTTTTTGTCATTTTTTCAACCTTCGATTTTATGGGTTTTTGGGCGTTTTTGAATGTCTTTTCAACACTGCATGGTATAACACGCCTACCTTCTATTCTAAGTGGTTTTCAGCTGTTTTTTGGACATGTCAAATTTTGACATTTTTGCCATACTATAGCCTTGCTTTTTTGTCAATTTTTCAACCTTCGATTTTATGGGTTTTTGGCCGTTTTTGAATGTCTTTTCAACACTGTATGGTATAACACGCGTCTCCCTTCTATTCTAAGTGGTTTTCAGCTGTTTTTTGGACATGTCAAATTTTGACATTTTTGCCATACTATAGCCTTGCTTTTTTTGTCATTTTTTTCAACCTTCGATTTTTTGGGTTTTTGGGCTTTTTGAATGTCTTTTCAACACTGTATGGTATAACACGCGTCTCCCTTCTATTCTAAGTGGTTTTCAGCTGTTTTTTGAAATGTCAAATTTTGACATTTTGCCATACTATAGCCTTGCTTTTTTGTCATTTTTTTCAACCTTCGATTTTATGGGTTTTTGGGCTGTTTTTGAATGTCTTTTCAACACTGCATGGTATAACACGTCTCACGTTCTATTCTAAGTGGTTTTCAGCTGTTTTTTGGACATGTCAAATTTTGACATTTTGCCATACTATAGCCTTGCTTTTTTGTCAATTTTTCAACCTTCGATTTTATGGGTTTTTGGGCGTTTTGAATGTCTTTTCAACACTGCATGGTATAACACGCGCCTACCTTCTATTCTAAGTGGTTTTCAGCTGTTTTTTGGACATGTCAAATTTTGACATTTTTGCCATACTATAGCCTTGCTTTTTTTGTCAATTTTTCAACCTTCGATTTTATGGGTTTTTGGGCCGTTTTTGAATGTCTTTTCAACACTGTATGGTATAACACGCGTCTCCCTTCTATTCTAAGTGGTTTTCAGCTGTTTTTTGGACATGTCAAATTTTGAGAATTTTGCCATACTATAGCCTTGCTTTTTTGTCATTTTTTCAACCTTCGATTTTATGGGTTTTTGGGCCGTTTTGAATGTCTTTTCAACACTGTATGGTATAACACGTCTCCCTTCTATTCTAAGTGGTTTTCAGCTGTTTTTGGATATGTCAAATTTTGACATTTTTGCCATACTATAGCCTTGCTTTTTTTGTCATTTTTTTCAACCTTCGATTTTATGGGTTTTTGGGCTGTTTTTGAATGTCTTTTCAACACTGCATGGTATAACACGTCTACCTTCTATTCTAAGTGGTTTTCAGCTGTTTTTTGGACATGTCAAATTTTGACATTTTTGCCATACTATAGCCTTGCTTTTTTTGTCAATTTTTCAACCTTCGATTTTATGGGTTTTGGGCGTTTTGAATGTCTTTTCAACACTGCATGGTATAACACGCGTCTACGTTCTATTCTAAGTGGTTTTCAGCTGTTTTTTGGAAATGTCAAATTTTGAGAATTTTGCCATACTATAGCCTTGCTTTTTTTGTCATTTTTTTCAACCTTCGATTTTATGGGTTTTTGGGCCGTTTTTGAATGTCTTTTCAACACTGCATGGTATAACACGCGTCTACGTTCTATTCTAAGTGGTTTTCAGCTGTTTTTTGGACATGTCAAATTTTGACATTTTGCCATACTATAGCCTTGCTTTTTTGTCAATTTTTCAACCTTCGATTTTATGGGTTTTTGGGCTTTTTGAATGTCTTTTCAACACTGTATGGTATAACACGCGTCCCTTCTATTCTAAGTGGTTTTCAGCTGTTTTTTGGACATGTCAAATTTTGAGAATTTTGCCATACTATAGCCTTGCTTTTTTTGTCATTTTTTTCAACCTTCGATTTTATGGGTTTTTGGGCCGTTTTTGAATGTCTTTTCAACACTGCATGGTATAACACGCCTACCTTCTATTCTAAATGGTTTTCAGCTGTTTTTTGGACATGTCAAATTTTGACATTTTTGCCATACTATAGCCTTGCTTTTTTTGTCAATTTTTCAACCTTTGTTTTTATGGGTTTTGGGGCGTTTTTGAATGTCTTTCAACACTGCATGGTATAACACGCGTCTATGTTCTATTCTAAGTGGTTTTCAGCTGTTTTTTTGGACATGTCAAATTTTGAGAATTTTGCCATACTATAGCCTTGCTTTTTTGTCATTTTTTCAACCTTCGATTTTATGGGTTTTTAATGCTTTTTGAATGTCTTTTCAACACTGTATGGTATAACACGCGTCTACGTTCTATTCTAAGTGGTTTTCAGCTGTTTTTTGGACATGTCAAATTTTGACATTTTTGCCATACTATAGCCTTGCTTTTTTTGTCATTTTTTTCAACCTTCGATTTTATGGGTTTTTGGGCTGTTTTTGAAGTTCTTTTCAACACTACATGGTATAACACGCGCCTACGTTCTATTCTAAGTGGTTTTCAGCTGTTTTTTGGACATGTCAAATTTTGACATTTTTGCCATACTATAGCCTTGCTGTTTTGTCATTTTTCAACCTTGATTTTATGGGTTTTGGGCCGTTTTTGAATGTCTTTTCAACACTGTATGGTATAACACGCGTCTACGTTCTATTCTAAGTGGTTTTCAGCTGTTTTTTGGACATGTCAAATTTTGACATTTTTGCCATACTATAGCCTTGCTGTTTTGTCATTTTTTCAACCTTCGATTTTATGGGTTTTTGGGCGTTTTTGAATGTCTTTTCAACACTGCATGGTATAACACGCCTTACCTTCTATTCTAAGTGGTTTTCAGCTGTTTTTGGACATGTCAAATTTTGACATTTTTGCCATACTATAGCCTTGCTTTTTTTGTCAATTTTTCAACCTTCGATTTTATGGGTTTTTGGGTCGTTTTTGAATGTCTTTTCAACACTGTATGGTATAACACACGTCTCCCTTCTATTCTAAGTGGTTTTCAGCTGTTTTTTGGACATGTCAAATTTTGAGAATTTTGCCATACTATAGCCTTGCTTTTTTTGTCATTTTTTTCAACCTTCGATTTTATGGGTTTTTGGGCCGTTTTTGAATGTCTTTTCAACACTGTATGGTATAACACGCGTCTCCCTTCTATTCTAAGTGGTTTTCAGCTGTTTTTTGGAAATGTCAAATTTTGACATTTTTGCCATACTATAGCCTTGCTTTTTTTGTCATTTTTTTCAACCTTCGATTTTATGGGTTTTTGGGCCGTTTTTGAATGTCTTTTCAACACTGTATGGTATAACACGCGTCTACGTTCTATTCTAAGTGGTTTTCAGCTGTTTTTTGGACATGTCAAATTTTGACATTTTTGCCATACTATAGCCTTGCTTTTTTTGTCAATTTTTCAACCTTCGATTTTATGGGTTTTTGGGTCGTTTTTGAATGTCTTTTCAACACTGTATGGTATAACACGCGTCTACCTTCTATTCTAAGTGGTTTTCAGCTGTTTTTTGGACATGTCAAATTTTGACATTTTTGCCATACTATAGCCTTGCTTTTTTTGTCAATTTTTCAACCTTCGATTTTATGGGTTTTTGGGTCGTTTTTGAATGTCTTTTCAACACTGTATGGTATAACACGCGTCTCCCTTCTATTCTAAGTGGTTTTCAGCTGTTTTTTGGACATGTCAAATTTTGAGAATTTTGCCATACTATAGCCTTGCTTTTTTTGTCATTTTTTTCAACCTTCGATTTTATGGGTTTTTGGGCCGTTTTTGAATGTCTTTTCAACACTGTATGGTATAACACGCGTCTCCCTTCTATTCTAAGTGGTTTTCAGCTGTTTTTTGGAAATGTCAAATTTTGACATTTTTGCCATACTATAGCCTTGCTTTTTTTGTCATTTTTTTCAACCTTCGATTTTATGGGTTTTTGGGCTGTTTTTGAATGTCTTTTCAACACTGCATGGTATAACACGCGCCTACCTTCTATTCTAAGTGGTTTTCAGCTGTTTTTTGGACATGTCAAATTTTGACATTTTTGCCATACTATAGCCTTGCTTTTTTTGTCAATTTTTCAACCTTCGATTTTATGGGTTTTTGGGCCGTTTTTGAATGTCTTTTCAACACTGCATGGTATAACACGCGTCTACGTTCTATTCTAAGTGGTTTTCAGCTGTTTTTTGGACATGTCAAATTTTGAGAATTTTGCCATACTATAGCCTTGCTTTTTTTGTCATTTTTTTCAACCTTCGATTTTATGGGTTTTTGGGCCGTTTTTGAATGTCTTTTCAACACTGCATGGTATCACACGCGCCTACCTTCTATTCTAAGTGGTTTTCAGCTGTTTTTTGGACATGTCAAATTTTGACATTTTTGCCATACTATAGCCTTGCTTTTTTTGTCAATTTTTCAACCTTCGATTTTATGGGTTTTTGGGTCGTTTTTGAATGTCTTTTCAACACTGTATGGTATAACACACGTCTCCCTTCTATTCTAAGTGGTTTTCAGCTGTTTTTGGGAAATGTCAAATTTTGAGAATTTTGCCATACTATAGCCTTGCTTTTTTTGTCATTTTTTTCAACCTTCGATTTTATGGGTTTTTGGGCCGTTTTTGAATGTCTTTTCAACACTGCATGGTATAACACGCGTCTACGTTCTATTCTAAGTGGTTTTCAGCTGTTTTTTGGACATGTCAAATTTTGACATTTTTGCCATACTATAGCCTTGCTTTTTTTGTCAATTTTTCAACCTTCGATTTTATGGGTTTTTGGGCCGTTTTTGAATGTCTTTTCAACACTGTATGGTATAACACGCGTCTCCCTTCTATTCTAAGTGGTTTTCAGCTGTTTTTGGGAAATGTCAAATTTTGAGAATTTTGCCATACTATAGCCTTGCTTTTTTTGTCATTTTTTTCAACCTTCGATTTTATGGGTTTTTGGGCCGTTTTTGAATGTCTTTTCAACACTGCACGGTATAACACGCGCCTACCTTCTATTCTAAATGGTTTTCAGCTGTTTTTTGGACATGTCAAATTTTGACATTTTTGCCATACTATAGCCTTGCTTTTTTTGTCAATTTTTCAACCTTCGATTTTATGGGTTTTTGGGCCGTTTTGAATGTCTTTTCAACACTGTATGGTATAACACGCGTCTCCCTTCTATTCTAAGTGGTTTTCAGCTGTTTTTTGGAAATGTCAAATTTTGAGAATTTTGCCATACTATAGCCTTGCTTTTTTTGTCATTTTTTTCAACCTTCGATTTTATGGGTTTTTGGGCCGTTTTTGAATGTCTTTTCAACACTGCATGGTATAACACGCGTCTACGTTCTATTCTAAGTGGTTTTCAGCTGTTTTTTGGACATGTCAAATTTTGACATTTTTGCCATACTATAGCCTTGCTTTTTTTGTCAATTTTTCAACCTTCGATTTTATGGGTTTTTCGGCCGTTTTTGAATGTCTTTTCAACACTGTATGGTATAACACGTCTTCCTTCTATTCTAAGTGGTTTTCAGCTGTTTTTTGGAAATGTCAAATTTTGAGAATTTTGCCATACTATAGCCTTGCTTTTTTTGTCATTTTTTTCAACCTTCGATTTTATGGGTTTTTGGGCCGTTTTTGAATGTCTTTTCAACACTGCACGGTATAACACGCGCCTACCTTCTATTCTAAGTGGTTTTCAGCTGTTTTTTGGACATGTCTAATTTTGACATTTTTGCCATACTATAGCCTTGCTTTTTTGTCAATTTTTCAACCTTCGATTTTATGGGTTTTGGGGCCGTTTTTGAATGTCTTTTCAACACTGCATGGTATAACACGCGTCTATGTTCTATTCTAAGTGGTTTTCAGCTGTTTTTTGGACATGTCAAATTTTGAGAATTTTGCCATACTATAGCCTTGCTTTTTTTGTCATTTTTTTCAACCTTCGATTTTATGGGTTTTTGGGCCGTTTTTGAATGTCTTTTCAACACTGTATGGTATAACACGCGTCTCCCTTCTATTCTAAGTGGTTTTCAGCTGTTTTTTGGACATGTCAAATTTTGAGAATTTTGCCATACTATAGCCTTGCTTTTTTGTCAATTTTTCAACCTTCGATTTTATGGGTTTTTCGGCCGTTTTGAATGTCTTTTCAACACTGTATGGTATAACACGTCTCCCTTCTATTCTAAGTGGTTTTCAGCTGTTTTTTGAAATGTCAAATTTTGAGAATTTTGCCATACTATAGCCTTGCTTTTTTGTCATTTTTCAACCTTCGATTTTATGGGTTTTTGGGCCGTTTTTGAATGTCTTTTCAACACTGCACGGTATAACACGCGCCTACCTTCTATTCTAAATGGTTTTCAGCTGTTTTTTGGACATGTCAAATTTTGACATTTTTGCCATACTATAGCCTTGCTTTTTTTGTCAATTTTTCAACCTTCGATTTTATGGGTTTTGTGGCCGTTTTTGAATGTCTTTTCAACACTGCATGGTATAACACGCGTCTATGTTCTATTCTAAGTGGTTTTCAGCTGTTTTTGGACATGTCAAATTTTGAGAATTTTGCCATACTATAGCCTTGCTTTTTTGTCATTTTTCAACCTTCGATTTTATGGGTTTTTGGGCCGTTTTGAATGTCTTTTCAACACTGTATGGTATAACACGCGTCTCGTTCTATTCTAAGTGGTTTTCAGCTGTTTTTTGGACATGTCAAATTTTGACATTTTTGCCATACTATAGCCTTGCTTTTTTGTCATTTTTTTCAACCTTCGATTTTATGGGTTTTTGGGCTGTTTTTGAATGTCTTTTCAACACTACATGGTATAACACGCGCCTACCTTCTATTCTAAGTGGTTTTCAGCTGTTTTTTGGACATGTCAAATTTTGACATTTTTGCCATACTATAGCCTTGCTTTTTTTGTCAATTTTTCAACCTTCGATTTTATGGGTTTTTGGGCCGTTTTTGAATGTCTTTTCAACACTGCACGGTATAACACGCGCCTACCTTCTATTCTAAATGGTTTTCAGCTGTTTTTTGGACATGTCAAATTTTGACATTTTTGCCATACTATAGCCTTGCTTTTTTTGTCAATTTTTCAACCTTCGATTTTATGGGTTTTGGGCTTTTTGAATGTCTTTTCAACACTGCATGGTATAACACGCGTCTATGTTCTATTCTAAGTGGTTTTCAGCTGTTTTTGGACATGTCAAATTTTGAGAATTTTGCCATACTATAGCCTTGCTTTTTTGTCATTTTTTCAACCTTCGATTTTATGGGTTTTTGGGCTTTTTGAATGTCTTTTTCAACACTGTATGGTATAACACGTCTCACGTTCTATTCTAAGTGGTTTTCAGCTGTTTTTGGACATGTCAAATTTTGACATTTTTGCCATACTATAGCCTTGCTTTTTTTGTCATTTTTTTCAACCTTCGATTTTATGGGTTTTGGGGCCGTTTTTGGGCTGTTTTTGAATGTCTTTTCAACACTACATGGTATAACACGCGCCTACCTTCTATTCTAAGTGGTTTTCAGCTGTTTTTTGGACATGTCAAATTTTGACATTTTTGCCATACTATAGCCTTGCTTTTTTTGTCAATTTTTCAACCTTCGATTTTATGGGGTTTTGGGCGTTTTTGAATGTCTTTTCAACACTGCATGGTATAACACGCGTCTCACGTTCTATTCTAAGTGGTTTTCAGCTGTTTTTTGGACATGTCAAATTTTGAGAATTTTGCCATACTATAGCCTTGCTATTTTTGTCATTTTTTTTCAACCTTCGATTTTATGGGTTTTTGGACGTTTTTGAATTTCTTTTTTACACTGCATGGTATAACACGCGTCATCGTTCTATTCTAAGTGGTTTTCAGCTGTTTTTGGACATGTCAAATTTTGACATTTTTGCCATACTATAGCCTTGCTTTTTTGTCAATTTTTCAACCTTCGATTTTATGGGTTTTTGGGCGTTTTTGAATGTCTTTTCAACACTGTATGGTATAACACGTCTCCCTTCTATTCTAAGTGGTTTTCAGCTGTTTTTGGGAAATGTCAAATTTTGAGAATTTTGCCATACTATAGCCTTGCTTTTTTTGTCATTTTTTTCAACCTTCGATTTTATGGGTTTTTGGGCCGTTTTTGAATGTCTTTTCAACACTGCACGGTATAACACGCGCCTACCTTCTATTCTAAATGGTTTTCAGCTGTTTTTTGGACATGTCAAATTTTGACATTTTTGCCATACTATAGCCTTGCTTTTTTTGTCAATTTTTCAACCTTCGATTTTATGGGTTTTGGGGCTTTTTGAATGTCTTTTCAACACTGCATGGTATAACACGCGTCTATGTTCTATTCTAAATGGTTTTCAGCTGTTTTTTGGACATGTCAAATTTTGACATTTTTGCCATACTATAGCCTTGCTTTTTTTGTCAATTTTTCAACCTTCGATTTTATGGGTTTTGGGGCCGTTTTTGAATGTCTTTTCAACACTGCATGGTATAACACGCGTCTACGTTCTATTCTAAGTGGTTTTCAGCTGTTTTTTGGACATGTCAAATTTTGAGAATTTTGCCATACTATAGCCTTGCTTTTTTTGTCATTTTTTTCAACCTTCGATTTTATGGGTTTTTGGGCCGTTTTTGAATGTCTTTTCAACACTGTATGGTATAACACGCGTCTACGTTCTATTCTAAGTGGTTTTCAGCTGTTTTTTGGACATGTCAAATTTTGACATTTTTGCCATACTATAGCCTTGCTTTTTTTGTCAATTTTTCAACCTTCGATTTTATGGGTTTTTCGGCCGTTTTTGAATGTCTTTTCAACACTGTATGGTATAACACGCGTCTCCCTTCTATTCTAAGTGGTTTTCAGCTGTTTTTTGGAAATGTCAAATTTTGAGAATTTTGCCATACTATAGCCTTGCTTTTTTTGTCATTTTTTTCAACCTTCGATTTTATGGGTTTTTGGGCCGTTTTTGAATGTCTTTTCAACACTGCACGGTATAACACGCGCCTACCTTCTATTCTAAATGGTTTTCAGCTGTTTTTTGGACATGTCAAATTTTGACATTTTTGCCATACTATAGCCTTGCTTATTTTGTCAATTTTTGAACCTTCGTTTTTATGGGTTTTTGGTCGTTTTTGAATGTCTTTTCAACACTGCATGGTATAACACGCGTCTACGTTCTATTCTAAGTGGTTTTCAGCTGTTTTTTGGACATGTCAAATTTTGAGAATTTTGCCATACTATAGCCTTGCTTTTTTTGTCATTTTTTTCAACCTTCGATTTTATGGGTTTTTGGGCCGTTTTTGAATGTCTTTTCAACACTGTATGGTATAACACGCGTCTACGTTCTATTCTAAGTGGTTTTCAGCTGTTTTTTGGACATGTCAAATTTTGACATTTTTGCCATACTATAGCCTTGCTTTTTTGTCATTTTTCAACCTTCGATTTTATGGGTTTTTGGGCTGTTTTTGAATGTCTTTTCAACACTACATGGTATAACACGCGCCTACCTTCTATTCTAAGTGGTTTTCAGCTGTTTTTTGGACATGTCAAATTTTGACATTTTTGCCATACTATAGCCTTGCTTTTTTTGTCAATTTTTCAACCTTCGATTTTATGGGGTTTTGGGCCGTTTTTGAATGTCTTTTCAACACTGCACGGTATAACACGCGCCTACCTTCTATTCTAAATGGTTTTCAGCTGTTTTTTGGACATGTCAAATTTTGACATTTTTGCCATACTATATCCTTGCTTTTTTGTCAATTTTAAACCTTCGATTTTATGGGTTTTGGGGCGTTTTGAATGTCTTTTCAACACTGCATGGTATAACACGCAGCGTCTATGTTCTATTCTAAGTGGTTTTCAGCTGTTTTTGGACATGTCAAATTTTGAGAATTTTGCCATACTATAGCCTTGCTTTTTTTGTCATTTTTTCAACCTTGATTTTATGGGTTTTTGGGCGTTTTGAATGTCTTTTCAACACTGTATGGTATAACACGCTTCACGCTCTATTCTAAGTGGTTTTCAGCTGTTTTTTGGACATGTCAAATTTTGACATTTTTGCCATACTATAGCCTTGCTTTTTTTGTCATTTTTTTCAACCTTCGATTTTATGGGTTTTTGGGCTGTTTTTGAATGTCTTTTCAACACTACATGGTATAACACGCGTCTACGTTCTATTCTAAGTGGTTTTCAGCTGTTTTTTGGACATGTCAAATTTTGACATTTTTGCCATACTATAGCCTTGCTTTTTTTGTCAATTTTTCAACCTTCGATTTTATGGGGTTTTGGGCCGTTTTTGAATGTCTTTTCAACACTGCATGGTATAACACGCGTCTACGTTCTATTCTAAGTGGTTTTCAGCTGTTTTTTGGACATGTCAAATTTTGAGAATTTTGCCATACTATAGCCTTGCTTTTTTGTCATTTTTTCAACCTTGATTTTATGGGTTTTGGGCCGTTTTTGAATGTCTTTTCAACACTGCATGGTATAACACGTCTCACGTTCTATTCTAAGTGGTTTTCAGCTGTTTTTTGGACATGTCAAATTTTGACATTTTGCCATACTATAGCCTTGCTTTTTTTGTCAATTTTTCAACCTTCGATTTTATGGGTTTTTGGGCCGTTTTTGAATGTCTTTTCAACACTGTATGGTATAACACGCGTCTCCCTTCTATTCTAAGTGGTTTTCAGCTGTTTTTTGGAAATGTCAAATTTTGACATTTTTGCCATACTATAGCCTTGCTTTTTTTGTCATTTTTTTCAACCTTCGATTTTATGGGTTTTTGGGCCGTTTTTGAATGTCTTTTCAACACTGCACGGTATAACACGCGCCTACCTTCTATTCTAAATGGTTTTCAGCTGTTTTTTGGACATGTCAAATTTTGACATTTTTGCCATACTATAGCCTTGCTTTTTTTGTCAATTTTTCAACCTTCGATTTTATGGGTTTTGGGGCCGTTTTTGAATGTCTTTTCAACACTGCATGGTATAACACGCGTCTATGTTCTATTCTAAGTGGTTTTCAGCTGTTTTTTGGACATGTCAAATTTTGAGAATTTTGCCATACTATAGCCTTGCTTTTTTGTCATTTTTTCAACCTTCGATTTTATGGGTTTTTGGGCTTTTTGAATGTCTTTTCAACACTGTATGGTATAACACGCGTCTCGTTCTATTCTAAGTGGTTTTCAGCTGTTTTTTGGACATGTCAAATTTTGACATTTTTGCCATACTATAGCCTTGCTTTTTTTGTCAATTTTTCAACCTTCGATTTTATGGGTTTTTGGGCCGTTTTTGAATGTCTTTTCAACACTGTATGGTATAACACGCGTCTCCCTTCTATTCTAAGTGGTTTTCAGCTGTTTTTTGGAAATGTCAAATTTTGAGAATTTTGCCATACTATAGCCTTGCTTTTTTTGTCAATTTTTCAACCTTCGATTTTATGGGTTTTTGGGCGTTTTGAATGTCTTTTCAACACTGCACGGTATAACACGCCTACCTTCTATTCTAAATGGTTTTCAGCTGTTTTTTGGACATGTCAAATTTTGACATTTTTGCCATACTATAGCCTTGCTTTTTTTGTCAATTTTTCAACCTTCGATTTTATGGGTTTTGGGGCCGTTTTTGAATGTCTTTTCAACACTGCATGGTATAACACGCGTCTATGTTCTATTCTAAGTGGTTTTCAGCTGTTTTTTGGACATGTCAAATTTTGAGAATTTTGCCATACTATAGCCTTGCTTTTTTTGTCATTTTTTTCAACCTTCGATTTTATGGGTTTTTGGGCCGTTTTTGAATGTCTTTTCAACACTGTATGGTATAACACGCGTCTACGTTCTATTCTAAGTGGTTTTCAGCTGTTTTTTGGACATGTCAAATTTTGACATTTTTGCCATACTATAGCCTTGCTTTTTTTGTCATTTTTTTCAACCTTCGATTTTATGGGTTTTTGGGCTGTTTTTGAATGTCTTTTCAACACTACATGGTATAACACGCGCCTACCTTCTATTCTAAGTGGTTTTCAGCTGTTTTTTGGACATGTCAAATT
Organism: Plectropomus leopardus; assembly: GCF_026936395.1. NCBI lineage: Eukaryota > Metazoa > Chordata > Actinopteri > Perciformes > Serranidae > Plectropomus > Plectropomus leopardus. Next base: position 15,008,929 of record NC_142189.1, on the reverse strand, counting down.
TTGACATTTTTGCCATACTATAGCCTTGCTTTTTTTGTCAATTTTTCAACCTTCGATTTTATGGGGTTTTGGGCCGTTTTTGAATGTCTTTTCAACACTGCATGGTATAACACGCGCCTACCTTCTATTCTAAATGGTTTTCAGCTGTTTTTTGGACATGTCAAATTTTGACATTTTTGCCATACTATAGCCTTGCTTTTTTTGTCAATTTTTCAACCTTCGATTTTATGGGGTTTTGGGCCGTTTTTGAATGTCTTTTCAACACTGCATGGTATAACACGCGTCTATGTTCTATTCTAAGTGGTTTTCAGCTGTTTTTTGGACATGTCAAATTTTGAGAATTTTGCCATACTATAGCCTTGCTTTTTTTGTCATTTTTTTCAACCTTCGATTTTATGGGTTTTTGGGCCGTTTTTGAATGTCTTTTCAACACTGTATGGTATAACACGCGTCTACGTTCTATTCTAAGTGGTTTTCAGCTGTTTTTTGGACATGTCAAATTTTGACATTTTTGCCATACTATAGCCTTGCTTTTTTTGTCAATTTTTCAACCTTCGATTTTATGGGTTTTTGGGCCGTTTTTGAATGTCTTTTCAACACTGTATGGTATAACACGCGTCTCCCTTCTATTCTAAGTGGTTTTCAGCTGTTTTTTGGAAATGTCAAATTTTGACATTTTTGCCATACTATAGCCTTGCTTTTTTTGTCAATTTTTCAACCTTCGATTTTATGGGGTTTTGGGCCGTTTTTGAATGTCTTTTCAACACTGCATGGTATAACACGCGCCTACCTTCTATTCTAAATGGTTTTCAGCTGTTTTTTGGACATGTCAAATTTTGACATTTTTGCCATACTATAGCCTTGCTTTTTTTGTCAATTTTTCAACCTTCGATTTTATGGGTTTTGGGGCCGTTTTTGAATGTCTTTTCAACACTGCATGGTATAACACGCGTCTATGTTCTATTCTAAGTGGTTTTCAGCTGTTTTTTGGACATGTCAAATTTTGAGAATTTTGCCATACTATAGCCTTGCTTTTTTGTCATTTTTTTCAACCTTCGATTTTTTGGGTTTTTGGGCGTTTTTGAATGTCTTTTCAACACTGTATGGTATAACACGTCTCACGCTTCTATTCTAAGTGGTTTTCAGCTGTTTTTGGACATGTCAAATTTTGACATTTTGCCATACTATAGCCTTGCTTTTTTGTCATTTTTTCAACCTTCGATTTTATGGGTTTTTGGGCTGTTTTGAATGTCTTTTCAACACTACATGGTATAACACGCCTACCTTCTATTCTAAGTGGTTTTCAGCTGTTTTTTGGACATGTCAAATTTTGACATTTTTGCCATACTATAGCCTTGCTTTTTTGTCAATTTTTCAACCTTCGATTTTATGGGGTTTTGGGCCGTTTTTGAATGTCTTTTCAACACTGCATGGTATAACACGCGTCTACGTTCTATTCTAAGTGGTTTTCAGCTGTTTTTTGGACATGTCAAATTTTGAGAATTTTGCCATACTATAGCCTTGCTTTTTTTGTCATTTTTTTCAACCTTCGATTTTATGGGTTTTTGGGCCGTTTTTGAATGTCTTTTCAACACTGCATGGTATAACACGCGTCTACGTTCTATTCTAAGTGGTTTTCAGCTGTTTTTTGGACATGTCAAATTTTGACATTTTTGCCATACTATAGCCTTGCTTTTTTTGTCAATTTTTCAACCTTCGATTTTATGGGTTTTTGGTCGTTTTTGAATGTCTTTTCAACACTGTATGGTATAACACGCCTCCCTTCTATTCTAAGTGGTTTTCAGCTGTTTTTTGGACATGTCAAATTTTGACATTTTGCCATACTATAGCCTTGCTTTTTTTGTCATTTTTTCAACCTTCGATTTTATGGGTTTTGGGCCGTTTTTGAATGTCTTTTCAACACTGTATGGTATAACACGTCTACGTTCTATTCTAAGTGGTTTTCAGCTGTTTTTTGGACATGTCAAATTTTGACATTTTTGCCATACTATAGCCTTGTTTTTTTTGTCAATTTTTCAACCTTCGATTTTATGGGTTTTTGGGCCGTTTTTGAATGTCTTTTCAACACTGTATGGTATAACACGCGTCTCCCTTCTATTCTAAGTGGTTTTCAGCTGTTTTTTGGACATGTCAAATTTTGAGAATTTTGCCATACTATAGCCTTGCTTTTTTTGTCATTTTTTTCAACCTTCGATTTTATGGGTTTTGGGCCGTTTTGAATGTCTTTTCAACACTGTATGGTATAACACGTCTCCCTTCTATTCTAAGTGGTTTTCAGTTGTTTTTTGAAATGTCAAATTTTGACATTTTTGCCATACTATAGCCTTGCTTTTTTGTCATTTTTTCAACCTTCGATTTTATGGGTTTTGGGCCGTTTTGAATGTCTTTTCAACACTGTATGGTATAACACGTCTCACGTTCTATTCTAAGTGGTTTTCAGCTGTTTTTTGGACATGTCAAATTTTGACATTTTTGCCATACTATAGCCTTGCTTTTTTGTCAATTTTTCAACCTTCGATTTTATGGGTTTTGGGTCGTTTTGAATGTCTTTTCAACACTGTATGGTATAACACGTCTCCCTTCTATTCTAAGTGGTTTTCAGCTGTTTTTTGGACATGTCAAATTTTGAGAATTTTGCCATACTATAGCCTTGCTTTTTTGTCATTTTTCAACCTTCGATTTTATGGGTTTTTGGGCCGTTTTTGAATGTCTTTTCAACACTGTATGGTATAACACGCGTCTCCCTTCTATTCTAAGTGGTTTTCAGCTGTTTTTTGGAAATGTCAAATTTTGACATTTTGCCATACTATAGCCTTGCTTTTTTGTCATTTTTTCAACCTTCGATTTTATGGGTTTTTGGGCGTTTTGAATGTCTTTTCAACACTGTATGGTATAACACGCGTCTACGTTCTATTCTAAGTGGTTTTCAGCTGTTTTTTGGACATGTCAAATTTTGACATTTTTGCCATACTATAGCCTTGCTTTTTTTGTCAATTTTTCAACCTTCGATTTTATGGGTTTTTGGGTCGTTTTTGAATGTCTTTTCAACACTGTATGGTATAACACGCGTCTCCCTTCTATTCTAAGTGGTTTTCAGCTGTTTTTTGGACATGTCAAATTTTGAGAATTTTGCCATACTATAGCCTTGCTTTTTTTGTCATTTTTTTCAACCTTCGATTTTATGGCTTTTGCTTTTTGAATGTCTTTTCAACACTGTATGGTATAACACGCTGCCTCCCTTCTATTCTAAGTGGTTTTCAGCTGTTTTTTGGACATGTCAAATTTTGAGAATTTTGCCATACTATAGCCTTGCTTTTTTGTCATTTTTCAACCTTCGATTTTATGGGTTTTTGGGCTTTTTTGAATGTCTTTTCAACACTGCATGGTATAACACGCGTCACGTTCTATTCTAAGTGGTTTTCAGCTGTTTTTTGGACATGTCAAATTTTGACATTTTTGCCATACTATAGCCTTGCTTTTTTGTCAATTTTTCAACCTTCGATTTTATGGGTTTTTGGGCGTTTTGAATGTCTTTTCAACACTGTATGGTATAACACGCGTCTCCCTTCTATTCTAAGTGGTTTTCAGCTGTTTTTTGGAAATGTCAAATTTTGAGAATTTTGCCATACTATAGCCTTGCTTTTTTTGTCATTTTTTTCAACCTTCGATTTTATGGGTTTTTGGGCCGTTTTTGAATGTCTTTTCAACACTGCACGGTATCACACGCGCCTACCTTCTATTCTAAATGGTTTTCAGCTGTTTTTTGGACATGTCAAATTTTGACATTTTGCCATACTATAGCCTTGCTTTTTTGTCAATTTTTCAACCTTCGATTTTATGGGTTTTAAATGCTTTTTGAATGTCTTTTCAACACTGCATGGTATAACACGCGTCTACGTTCTATTCTAAGTGGTTTTCAGCTGTTTTTTGGACATGTCAAATTTTGAGAATTTTGCCATACTATAGCCTTGCTTTTTTTGTCATTTTTTTCAACCTTCGATTTTATGGGTTTTGGGCGTTTTTGAATGTCTTTTCAACACTGTATGGTATAACACGTCTACGTTCTATTCTAAGTGGTTTTCAGCTGTTTTTTGGACATGTCAAATTTTGACATTTTTGCCATACTATAGCCTTGCTTTTTTTGTCATTTTTTTCAACCTTCGATTTTATGGGTTTTTGGGCTGTTTTTGAATGTCTTTTCAACACTACATGGTATAACACGCGCCTACCTTCTATTCTAAGTGGTTTTCAGCTGTTTTTTGGACATGTCAAATTTTGACATTTTTGCCATACTATAGCCTTGCTTTTTTTGTCAATTTTTCAACCTTCGATTTTATGGGGTTTTGGGCCGTTTTTGAATGTCTTTTCAACACTGCATGGTATAACACGCAGCTCACCTTCTATTCTAAGTGGTTTTCAGCTGTTTTTTGGAAATGTCAAATTTTGAGAATTTTGCCATACTATAGCCTTGCCTTTTTTTGTCAATTTTTCAACCTTCGATTTTATGGGTTTTGGGGCCATTTTTGAATGTCTTTTCAACACTGCATGGTATAACACGCGTCTACGTTCTATTCTAAGTGGTTTTCAGCTGTTTTTTGGACATGTCCAATTTTGAGCATTTTCCCATACTCTCGCCTTGCTTTTTTCGTCATTTTTTCAACCTTCGATTTTATGGGTTTTGGGCCGTTTTTGAATGTCTTTTCAACACTGTATGGTATAACACGCGTCTACCTTCTATTCTAAGTGGTTTTCAGCTGTTTTTTGGACATGTCAAATTTTGACATTTTTGCCATACTATAGCCTTGCTTTTTTTGTCATTTTTTTCAACCTTCGATTTTATGGGTTTTTGGGCCGTTTTTGAATGTCTTTTCAACACTGTATGGTATAACACGCGCCTACCTTCTATTCTAAGTGGTTTTCAGCTGTTTTTGGACATGTCAAATTTTGAGAATTTTGCCATACTATAGCCTTGCTTTTTTGTCAATTTTTTCAACCTTCGATTTTATGGGTTTTAAATGCTTTTTGAATGTCTTTTCAACACTGCATGGTATAACACGCGCCTGCCTTCTATTCTAAGTGGTTTTCAGCTGTTTTTTGGACATGTCAAATTTTGAGAATTTTGCCATACTATAGCCTTGCCTTTTTTTGTCAATTTTTCAACCTTCGATTTTATGGGTTTTGGGGCCATTTTTGAATGTCTTTTCAACACTGCATGGTATAACACGCTCACGCTTCTATTCTAAGTGGTTTTCAGCTGTTTTTGGACATGTCAAATTTTGAGAATTTTGCCATACTATAGCCTTGCTTTTTTTGTCATTTTTTTCCACCTTCGATTTTATGGGTTTTTGGTCGTTTTGAATGTCTTTTCAACACTGTATGGTATAACACGCGCCTCCTTCTATTCTAAGTGGTTTTCAGCTGTTTTTTGGACATGTCAAATTTTGAGAATTTTGCCATACTATAGCCTTGCTTTTTTTTGTCATTTTTTCAACCTTCGATTTTATGGGTTTTTGGGCGTTTTGAATGTCTTTTCAACACTGTATGGTATAACACGTCTCCCTTCTATTCTAAGTGGTTTTCAGCTGTTTTTTGAAATGTCAAATTTTGACATTTTTGCCATACTATAGCCTTGCTTTTTTTGTCATTTTTTTAAACTTTGATTTTTTGGGGTTTTTGGGCGGTTTTGAATGGCTTTTCAACACTGTATGGTATAACACGCGTCTCGTTCTATTCTAAGTGGTTTTCAGCTGTTTTTTGGACATGTCAAATTTTGACATTTTGCCATACTATAGCCTTGCTTTTTTGTCAATTTTTCAACCTTCGATTTTATGGGTTTTGGGCCGTTTTGAATGTCTTTTCAACACTGCATGGTATAACACGCCTACCTTCTATTCTAAGTGGTTTTCAGCTGTTTTTTGGACATGTCAAATTTTGACATTTTTGCCATACTATAGCCTTGCTTTTTTTGTCAATTTTTCAACCTTCGATTTTATGGGTTTTTGGGCCGTTTTTGAATGTCTTTTCAACACTGTATGGTATAACACGCGTCTCCCTTCTATTCTAAGTGGTTTTCAGTTGTTTTTTGGACATGTCAAATTTTGAGAATTTTGCCATACTATAGCCTTGCTTTTTTGTCATTTTTTTCAACCTTCGATTTTATGGGTTTTTGGGCCGTTTTTGAATGTCTTTTCAACACTGTATGGTATAACACGCTGCCTCCCTTCTATTCTAAGTGGTTTTCAGTTGTTTTTGAAATGTCAAATTTTGACATTTTTGCCATACTATAGCCTTGCTTTTTTTGTCATTTTTTTCAACCTTCGATTTTATGGGGTTTTGGGCCGTTTTTGAATGTCTTTTCAACACTGCATGGTATAACACGCTACTTACCTTCTATTCTAAGTGGTTTTCAGCTGTTTTTTGGACATGTCAAATTTTGACATTTTGCCATACTATAGCCTTGCTTTTTTGTCAATTTTTCAACCTTCGATTTTATGGGTTTTTGGGCCGTTTTTGAATGTCTTTTCAACACTGCATGGTATAACACGCGCCTACCTTCTATTCTAAGTGGTTTTCAGCTGTTTTTTGGACATGTCAAATTTTGAGAATTTTGCCATACTATAGCCTTGCTTTTTTTGTCATTTTTTTCAACCTTCGATTTTATGGGTTTTTAATGCTTTTTGAATGTCTTTTCAACACTGTATGGTATAACACGCGTCTCCTTCTATTCTAAGTGGTTTTCAGCTGTTTTTTGACATGTCAAATTTTGACATTTTGCCATACTATAGCCTTGCTTTTTTGTCATTTTTTTCAACCTTCGATTTTATGGGTTTTTGGGCCGTTTTTGAATGTCTTTTCAACACTGTATGGTATAACACGCCTACCTTCTATTCTAAGTGGTTTTCAGCTGTTTTTGGACATGTCAAATTTTGACATTTTTGCCATACTATAGCCTTGCTTTTTTGTCAATTTTTCAACCTTCGATTTTATGGGTTTTAAATGCTTTTTGAATGTCTTTTCAACACTGCATGGTATAACACGCGTCTCGCTTCTATTCTAAGTGGTTTTCAGCTGTTTTTTGGACATGTCAAATTTTGACATTTTTGCCATACTATAGCCTTGCTTTTTTTGTCAATTTTTCAACCTTCGATTTTATGGGTTTTTGGGCCGTTTTTGAATGTCTTTTCAACACTGTATGGTATAACACGCGTCTCCCTTCTATTCTAAGTGGTTTTCAGCTGTTTTTTGGACATGTCAAATTTTGACATTTTTGCCATACTATAGCCTTGCTTTTTTGTCATTTTTCAACCTTCGATTTTATGGGTTTTTGGGCTGTTTTTGAATGTCTTTTCAACACTGCATGGTATAACACGCCTCTACCTTCTATTCTAAGTGGTTTTCAGCTGTTTTTGGACATGTCAAATTTTGACATTTTTGCCATACTATAGCCTTGCTTTTTTGTCATTTTTTCAACCTTCGATTTTATGGGTTTTTGGGCGTTTTGAATGTCTTTTCAACACTGTATGGTATAACACGCGCCTACCTTCTATTCTAAGTGGTTTTCAGCTGTTTTTGGACATGTCAAATTTTGACATTTTGCCATACTATAGCCTTGCTTTTTTGTCATTTTTTCAACCTTCGATTTTATGGGTTTTTGGGTCGTTTTTGAATGTCTTTTTCAACACTGTATGGTATAACACGCGTCTCGTTCTATTCTAAGTGGTTTTCAGCTGTTTTTGGACATGTCAAATTTTGACATTTTGCCATACTATAGCCTTGCTTTTTTGTCAATTTTTCAACCTTCGATTTTATGGGTTTTTGGGCGTTTTGAATGTCTTTTCAACACTGCATGGTATAACACGCGCCTACCTTCTATTCTAAGTGGTTTTCAGCTGTTTTTGGACATGTCAAATTTTGACATTTTGCCATACTATAGCCTTGCTTTTTTGTCAATTTTTCAACCTTGATTTTATGGGTTTTTGGGTCGTTTTGAATGTCTTTTCAACACTGTATGGTATAACACGCGTCTCCCTTCTATTCTAAGTGGTTTTCAGCTGTTTTTTGGACATGTCAAATTTTGAGAATTTTGCCATACTATAGCCTTGCTTTTTTGTCATTTTTTCAACCTTCGATTTTATGGGTTTTGGGCCGCTTTTGAATGTCTTTTCAACACTGTATGGTATAACACGGCCTCCCTTCTATTCTAAGTGGTTTTCAGCTGTTTTTGAAATGTCAAATTTTGACATTTTGCCATACTATAGCCTTGCTTTTTTGTCATTTTTCAACCTTCGATTTTATGGGTTTTTGGGCTGTTTTTGAATGTCTTTTCAACACTGCATGGTATAACACGCTACCTACCTTCTATTCTAAGTGGTTTTCAGCTGTTTTTGGACATGTCAAATTTTGACATTTTGCCATACTATAGCCTTGCTTTTTTTGTCATTTTTTCAACCTTCGATTTTATGGGTTTTTGGGCGTTTTGAATGTCTTTTCAACACTGCATGGTATCACACGCTACTACCTTCTATTCTAAGTGGTTTTCAGCTGTTTTTGGACATGTCAAATTTTGACATTTTTGCCATACTATAGCCTTGCTTTTTTGTTAATTTTTCAACCTTCGATTTTATGGGTTTTTGGGTCGTTTTTGAATGTCTTTTCAACACTGTATGGTATAACACACGTCTCCCTTCTATTCTAAGTGGTTTTCAGCTGTTTTTTGGACATGTCAAATTTTGAGAATTTTGCCATACTATAGCCTTGCTTTTTTGTCATTTTTTCAACCTTCGATTTTATGGGTTTTTGGGCGTTTTTGAATGTCTTTTCAACACTGCATGGTATAACACGCGTCACGTTCTATTCTAAGTGGTTTTCAGCTGTTTTTTGGACATGTCAAATTTTGACATTTTGCCATACTATAGCCTTGCTTTTTTGTCAATTTTTCAACCTTCGATTTTATGGGTTTTTGGGCGTTTTGAATGTCTTTTCAACACTACATGGTATAACACGCGTCTCCCTTCTATTCTAAGTGGTTTTCAGCTGTTTTTTGGAAATGTCAAATTTTGAGAATTTTGCCATACTATAGCCTTGCTTTTTTTGTCATTTTTTTCAACCTTCGATTTTATGGGTTTTTGGGCCGTTTTTGAATGTCTTTTCAACACTGCATGGTATAACACGCGCCTACCTTCTATTCTAAGTGGTTTTCAGCTGTTTTTTGGACATGTCAAATTTTGACATTTTGCCATACTATAGCCTTGCTTTTTTGTCAATTTTTCAACCTTCGTTTTTATGGGTTTTGGGGCGTTTTGAATGTCTTTTCAACACTGTATGGTATAACACGTCTATGTTCTATTCTAAGTGGTTTTCAGCTGTTTTTGGACATGTCAAATTTTGAGAATTTTGCCATACTATAGCCTTGCTTTTTTGTCATTTTTCAACCTTCGATTTTATGGGTTTTGGGCCGTTTTTGAATGTCTTTTCAACACTGTATGGTATAACACGCGTCTCCCTTCTATTCTAAGTGGTTTTCAGCTGTTTTTTGGACATGTCAAATTTTGAGAATTTTGCCATACTATAGCCTTGCTTTTTTGTCATTTTTTCAACCTTCGATTTTATGGGTTTTTGGGCTGTTTTGAATGTCTTTTCAACACTGCATGGTATAACACTTCTACGTACTATTCTAAGTGGTTTTCAGCTGTTTTTTGGACATGTCAAATTTTGAGAATTTTGCCATACTATAGCCTTGCTTTTTTTGTCAATTTTTCAACCTTCGATTTTATGGGTTTTTGGGCCGTTTTTGATTGTCTTTTCAACACTGCATGGTATAACAGGCGTCTACGTTCTATTCTAAGTGGTTTTCAGCTGTTTTTTGGACATGTCAAATTTTGAGAATTTTGCCATACTATAGCCTTGCTTTTTTGTCATTTTTTCAACCTTCGATTTTATGGGTTTTTGGGCGTTTTTGAATGTCTTTTCAACACTGTATGGTATAACACGTGTCTACGTTCTATTCTAAGTGGTTTTCAGCTGTTTTTTGGACATGTCAAATTTTGAGAATTTTGCCATACTATAGCCTTGCTTTTTTTGTCATTTTTTTCAACCTTCGATTTTATGGGTTTTTGGGCCGTTTTTGAATGTCTTTTCAACACTGCATGGTATAACACGCTACCTTCTATTCTAAGTGGTTTTCAGCTGTTTTTGGACATGTCAAATTTTGACATTTTTGCCATACTATAGCCTTGCTTTTTTGTCAATTTTTCAACCTTCGATTTTATGGGTTTTTGGGCGTTTTGAATGTCTTTTCAACACTGCATGGTATAACACGTCTATGTTCTATTCTAAGTGGTTTTCAGCTGTTTTTGGACATGTCAAATTTTGAGAATTTTGCCATACTATAGCCTTGCTTTTTTGTCATTTTTTCAACCTTCGATTTTATGGGTTTTGGGCGTTTTGAATGTCTTTTCAACACTGTATGGTATAACACGCGTCTCCCTTCTATTCTAAGTGGTTTTCAGCTGTTTTTTGGACATGTCAAATTTTGACATTTTTGCCATACTATAGCCTTGCTTTTTTTGTCATTTTTTCAACCTTCGATTTTATGGGTTTTTGGGCTGTTTTTGAATGTCTTTTCAACACTACATGGTATAACACGCGCCTACCTTCTATTCTAAGTGGTTTTCAGCTGTTTTTTGGACATGTCAAATTTTGACATTTTTGCCATACTATAGCCTTGCTTTTTTTGTCAATTTTTCAACCTTCGATTTTATGGGTTTTTGGGCCGTTTTTGAATGTCTTTTCAACACTGCATGGTATAACACGCGCTACCTTCTATTCTAAATGGTTTTCAGCTGTTTTTTGGACATGTCAAATTTTGACATTTTGCCATACTATAGCCTTGCTTTTTTGTCAATTTTTCAACCTTCGATTTTATGGGTTTTGGGGCCGTTTTGAATGTCTTTTCAACACTGCATGGTATAACACGCGCCTACCTTCTATTCTAAGTGGTTTTCAGCTGTTTTTTGGACATGTCAAATTTTGAGAATTTTGCCATACTATAGCCTTGCTTTTTTTGTCAATTTTTCAACCTTCGATTTTATGGGTTTTTGGGCCGTTTTTGAATGTCTTTTCAACACTGTATGGTATAACACGCGTCTACGTTCTATTCTAAGTGGTTTTCAGCTGTTTTTTGGACATGTCAAATTTTGACATTTTTGCCATACTATAGCCTTGCTTTTTTTGTCATTTTTTTCAACCTTCGATTTTATGGGTTTTTGGGCTGTTTTTGAATGTCTTTTCAACACTGTATGGTATAACACGCGTCTACGTTCTATTCTAAGTGGTTTTCAGCTGTTTTTTGGACATGTCAAATTTTGACATTTTGCCATACTATAGCCTTGCTTTTTTGTCATTTTTTCAACCTTCGATTTTATGGGTTTTTGGGCGTTTTGAATGTCTTTTCAACACTGTATGGTATAACACGCGTCTTACCTTCTATTCTAAGTGGTTTTCAGCTGTTTTTTGGACATGTCAAATTTTGACATTTTTGCCATACTATAGCCTTGCTTTTTTTGTCAATTTTTCAACCTTCGATTTTATGGGTTTTTGGGCCGTTTTTGAATGTCTTTTCAACACTGTATGGTATAACACGCGTCTACGTTCTATTCTAAGTGGTTTTCAGCTGTTTTTTGGACATGTCAAATTTTGAGAATTTTGCCATACTATAGCCTTGCTTTTTTTGTCATTTTTTCAACCTTCGATTTTGTGGGTTTTTGGGACGTTTTTGAATGTCTTTTCAACACTGTATGGTATAACACGCGTCTCCCTTCTATTCTAAGTGGTTTTCAGCTGTTTTTTGGACATGTCAAATTTTGAGAATTTTGCCATACTATAGCCTTGCTATTTTTGTCATTTTTTTTCAACCTTCGATTTTATGGGTTTTTGGACGTTTTTGAATGTCTTTTCAACACTGCATGGTATAACACGCATCTACGTACTATTCTAAGTGGTTTTCAGCTGTTTTTTGGACATGTCAAATTTTGAGAATTTTGCCATACTATAGCCTTGCTTTTTTTGTCAATTTTTCAACCTTCGATTTTATGGGTTTTTGGGCCGTTTTTGATTGTCTTTTCAACACTGCATGGTATAACAGGCGTCTACGTTCTATTCTAAGTGGTTTTCAGCTGTTTTTTGGACATGTCAAATTTTGAGAATTTTGCCATACTATAGCCTTGCTTTTTTTGTCATTTTTTTCAACCTTCGATTTTATGGGTTTTTGGGCCGTTTTTGAATGTCTTTTCAACACTGTATGGTATAACACGTGTCTACGTTCTATTCTTAGTGGTTTTCAGCTGTTTTTTGGACATGTCAAATTTTGAGAATTTTGCCATACTATAGCCTTGCTTTTTTTGTCATTTTTTTCAACCTTCGATTTTATGGGTTTTTGGGCCGTTTTTGAATGTCTTTTCAACACTGCATGGTATAACACGCGCCTACCTTCTATTCTAAGTGGTTTTCAGCTGTTTTTTGGACATGTCAAATTTTGACATTTTTGCCATACTATAGCCTTGCTTTTTTTGTCATTTTTTTCAACCTTCGATTTTATGGGTTTTTGGGCCGTTTTTGAATGTCTTTTCAACACTGTATGGTATAACACGCGTCTACGTTCTATTCTAAGTGGTTTTCAGCTGTTTTTTGGACATGTCAAATTTTGAGAATTTTGCCATACTATAGCCTTGCTTTTTTTGTCAATTTTTCAACCTTCGATTTTATGGGTTTTGGGGCCATTTTTGAATGTCTTTTCAACACTGTATGGTATAACACGCGTCTACGTTCTATTCTAAGTGGTTTTCAGCTGTTTTTTGGACATGTCAAATTTTGACATTTTTGCCATACTATAGCCTTGCTTTTTTGGTCGTTTTTTTCAACCTTCGATTTTGTGGGTTTTTGGGCCGTTTTTGAATGTCTTTTCAACACTGTATGGTATAACGCGTCTACGTTCTATTCTAAGTGGTTTTCAGCTGTTTTTTGGACATGTCAAATTTTGAGAATTTTGCCATACATGGAGAGGCATGATATACCATACATTGTTATAAAACCATTCAAAAACAGCCCAAAAACCTGATAAAATTTCAAAATTGGACATGTCCAAAAAACAGCTGAAAACCACTTAGAACAGAACGTAGACGCGTGTTATACCATGCAGTGTTGAAAAAACATTCAAAAACGGCCCAAAAACGCATAAAATCAAAGGTTGAAAAAATGACAAAAAAAGCAAGGCTATAGCATGGCAAAATTCTCAAAATTTGACATGTCCAAAAACAGCTGAAAACCACTTAGTGTAGCATGAAAGGGCTTGTTAAAGTATACAGTGTTGAAAAAACGTTGGAAAACATTGCAAAAACCCATAAAACAGCATGTTGAGAAAATGAAGCAAAAAGCAAGGCTATAGTATGGCAAAATTTTCCAAATTTTCCAACAGCTGAAAACTACTTAGAATAGCATGTGGAGGCATGATATACCATACAGTGTTGAAAAAACATTCAAAAACGGCCCAAAAACCTCAGAACCCAAAAAATAGCATTTCTACAAAATTACGAAAAAAGCAAGGCTATAGTATGGCAAAAAATGTCAAACTTGGACATGTCCAAAAAACAGCTGAAAACCGCTTAGTATAGTATGAAAGGGCTTGTTAAAGTATACAGTGTTGAAAAAACATTCAAAAATGGCCCCAAAACCAATAAAAAACAATGTTGAAAAAATGACGAAAAAAAAAGGCTGTAGTATTGCAAAAATGTCAAAATTTGATATGTCCAAAAAACAGCTGAAAACCACTTAGAATAGCATTTAGAGGCATGTTATTCCATACATTGTTGAAAAAACATTCTAAAACGGTCCAAAAACCCATAAAATCGAAGGCTGAAAAAAAGCAAAGGCTATAGTATGGAAAAAATGTCAAAATTTGACATCCAAAAAAGAGCTGAAAACCACATGGAATAGCATGTAGAGGCATGTTATACCATACAGTGTTGAAAAAACATTCAAAAACGTCCCAAAAACGTCCCAAAAACCCATAAAATCAAAGGTTGAAAAAAATGACGAAAAAAGCAAGGCAAAAATGTCAAAATTTGACATGTCCAAAAAACAGCTAAAAAGTACTTAGGGCATGTGGAGGCATGTTATTCCATAAATTGTTGAAAGAAACATTCAAAAACGGCTTAGTATAGTATGAAAGGGCTTGTTAAAGTATACAGTGTTAGAAAAACATTCAAAAATGGCCCAAAAAACAATAAAAAACAATGTTGAAAAAATGAAGCAAAAAGCAAGGCTATAGTATGGCAAAAATGTTAAAATTTGATATGTCCAAAAACAGCTGAAAACCACTTAGAATAGCATTTAGAGGCGTGTTATACCATACAGTGTTGAAAAAACATTCAAAAACGGCCCAAAAAACAATAAAAAACACTGTGAAAAAATGACGAAAAAAGCAAGGCTTTAGTATGGCGAAAATGTCAAAATTGGACATGTCCAAAAAACAGCTGAAAACCACTTAGTATAGCATTAAAGGGCTTGTTCAAGTATACAGTGTTGAAAAAACATTGAAAAACATTCCAAAAACCCATAAAATAGCATGTTGAAAAAATGAAGCAAAAAGCAAGGCTATGGTATGACGAAAAATGTCAAAATTGGACATGTCCAAAAAACAGCAAAAATAACACCTAGTATAGCATGTAGAGGCATGTTATACCATACAGTGTTGAAAAAACAGTCTAAAAAAAGGCCCAAAAACCCAAAAACCAAAAAAATAGGATGTTGACAAAATTACGAAAAAAGCTAGGCTATAGTATGGCAAAAATGTCAAAATTGGACATGTCCAATAACAGCTGAAAACCACTTTGTATAGCATGTAAGGGCTTGTTAAAGTACACAGTGTTTAAAAAACGTTGAAAACATTCCAAAAACCCATAAAATAGCATGTTGAAAAAATCACAAAAAAGCAAGGATTTAGTATGACGAAAATGTTAAAATTTGACATGTCCAAAAACAGCTATAGCCTTGCTTTTTTGTCATTTTTTCAGCATGCTATTTTATGGGCTTTAAGGCCTCTGGGGGATGTTTTTTCAACACTTTATAGTATAAGAAGCCTCTACATGCTATACTAAGTGGTTTTCAGCTGTTTTTTGGACACGTCAAATTTTAGCATTTTCGCCATACTATAGCCTTGCTATTTTGTCACTTCTTCACCATGCTATTTTATGGATTTGGGGGCCGTTTTCACTAAGAGATATACTGTCTTTTTTAGATTGTCCTTCTTGAGAAATTGCAGTTTGTGAAAAAAAAAATCCCTAATCCATGTTCTACCTGTATGTAACCTACAGCTATAAAGTAGCATGAGTCTATTGATTTTGAATTATCGGACTTCTTATAATAAAGGCTAGTGTATTTTTGGAATAAGTCACCGTTTTTATGAATCACCCTCTTACACAAACTTGTGATCCATTTGTTTAAGCGTGCACAACATAATCATGGCCACTAAGCCCTGTCACAATAGGTTTTATGCACATTTATACACATCACTAGGAAGTAGCTTTTATATGCGCCCTCACTCACTGAATTATTTAAGCAATGTGTGCTTGTGCTGAGCATTAAGGGCTTGTAGCTCTATGGCTTTGCGTCTGCCATAATATATTAGCCCACCCTATCATGCCACATGCAGAAAATAACACCTAATTTACACTATAAAAGAGTGTACGGCACTTTATTGAACATGTTTTATATGTATTTACAAATATACCGACTAAAATGAGTTAATGTACTATTGTTTAAATTTGACAATTTCTACTTACATTTGTACTTAAATGCAATCACCCCCTGCTTCACAATTATCTGATAACATGCTTGTCTCATGATTTGTTTGCTTAATTTTCAACACTGTAACAACACAATAGCGTCAGAAACAGTACCAAGCAAACAGAGTTGTTTGTTCAATGATTAAAAGAAGCGAACACCTGCTTCCTGCCCACCTTTACCCATTACTGTCGGTGTTTGTTTGCAGTTTGCTGAGACAAGATCCTCTCTTTACACTGATTAAGCAACTGTCTGGTCCCTTTCGTTTTTTTTTCTGTCTGACAGCCGTTTAGACAACTAATGACAAAGAACAGAGGACAAACAACATTAAATCAAAGGACTTCAAATTACCAAAATGAAGTAACACTATCTGTAATAAACAATCCTTTTGTAATGCATAACGGCTGAGAAAACAGGTGATATATACTGTACATCAGCGGATATTTTTAGTATGTACAACAAACTATGTGTAATAGCTGTAAAATGCGTTACTAGTACAAAAAGTGGAGCAGTTCCGTTAAGTCCTAAAGGTTCCTAAATCTCAGATGCGATGTGCTTGTGTATATCTTGTGTGATGCACACGTGCCAACCGTAAGTGTGTGTGTTCACTACACAAATGACTGCAGTGGGGTGCTGTTACTAACAAGCTCTCTTTAAGTGCTATTTCCTGGAAGAATAGTGAGAGTCTTTTCTCTTTTTTATAACACACCGTCGTTATTCCTTTTTCTCCAGAGACAGATGCCTGGAGCCAGAGGAAATTGGATCTCTCCTAGCAGCCAGTGAGCTGTGCCCAGAATCAAGATGGCTGAGCTAAAGTTTCACATCTTTGCCCAGAGGCTTGCCATTTTGGTGGAGACAGACTGGCAAGCACAGAGTCCCAGGGCGGGCTGCAACTGACACTGGGCAGGTACGAACCTCAAGTCCAGGTCTCAGTATACTGTGATTTTAGAGACTGAACCGTTTACGTTCAGACCAAAAAGAAGCTAGATCTTCATTCACAGCAGCTGGCGGGGTATATATTTACAGCTCTGCCAACTCTTTCGAAGATTTCTTCTTAATGAGTTTAAAGTGCCCTAAAGGGTTTTTGCCCTGCAAGTACGTCGCGCCAATAGTTAAAAGTCCTAGATCATCAATTTAGACAATTTAAACATCTGCAAAATTTTGTGCATCATTAAAAGTTAAAGGGACAACTGCAGCTAAAAAAACAAGGCTACAACAACATAGGGGGAAACACTGTCCTTGAATAAGGGGTTTTATGGGGCTCTAAAAGGCTTCAGTTCCCTTGTTGGTTTCCAGAACGAGTAAATGTTAAAATTGTAAAACTGTACCATTTATATCCTCAGGTCTCTCTTGGCTAGTATATCCTCATGGAAAGATTCTCAGTTTGCTCAAACCCTCCAGGTTGAGTTAGATCCAGGATAATGTCCTCTCCTGTAAATAAAATCCAGTCTGTCTGACGACGATAAGTCTCCAGTAAGCATCCAATGCTGGTTCAGTTCTTTTGATGTGTTAGCACACAGTTCTTCCATATTTCCATGTCCATTCAGTCAGTTAGTTTGTGTACATAGTTGACAGGAAAGGTCCCAGTCCTGGATGGGTCCCCCTCTATGTGCCCAACCTGTTAGATAAAGAAAGAGCCAGATTACTTTATTTATCCCTGAATCCAGAACTTCCTTTGTTACAGAAGCTTAGAGCAAAACAGACAGAGATACTTAGCGTAACAACCTATACAATGCAACTCAAGTAACAGACAGACACAACAAACAAAAATTTAAATACTTGGGAGAATTATAAATCACATAATTGATAGAGAGTTATTTAACAATTATGAAGTGAGCATATATAAAAAGTACATTTCACTTACTGTTAAATCTTTCACATTGCTGCGCCACAGAAATGAAAAAGGCACAAAGGTGAAATCAAGTTGCAGTTTCACTTACCCACCAGTGGAGGTCATTAGTGGCCGTGACCACAATGATCTCATCTTTGAAAAAGGCAAGCTGCTCTGAACTGACTGCTCTGCAGTCCACTAAAGCCTTGACACGCTTCTGATGTGGCCTGCTGCCAGACACCTGGAGGAGACAGGCAATATATTTTCCAGTGTGCCTACAGCAAATTTATATCGCCTGTGAAATCTCACAGGTTTTTTTCAGATTTTACACAGAAAAAAGGGCTGCGGAATTGAAGATTGTGATATGGTGGACTAATACTGGAAGCTGAATGCAATAGACAGAAGTTTCTGTGTGTTTGTACCATAGCATTCCTGCGGGGTCGTGGGGCACAGGTCACTGCAGGTGAGGATGGCGCCGCTGGAGCGGGAGCAGGAGCAGGAGCAGGAGCTGGGGTGAGGCCTGGTCCATTCCCCACTAAGCTGCAGTACAACTCCTCCTGACTGCCCACACAGGTCGGAGACAACACACCGCACTTCCCCTGGTTACCTCCTCCACTGCTGGTTCGACGGTACGATGTGGTCTTCTCTGAACTACGGTAGAAAAGTCACATGAGAGGACACATGACTTGTAACATTTTGTGAAAATGATTAATAAATACTAATATTGTTTATATCAATAAATATCCATTAAAAAAAGTTACAGATATCTCATCCATCTACATATATACTTACACAAATGATTTCTTAAAGGTTTACAAATCATTTGGAAATCATTAACAACTTAATAAAGTATAAAAAATGTAATGTGGTCAACAATAAACTGAACTACAGTATTACTGATATTAACTAATGTTTGGTAAACATTATAATAATTTCATACACAATAAAATAACGATTCATTGAATTTAAGTTAAATGTACATGTATCATTTATTCACGAGAAAAAATGTAACAATGCTGTCTTACCTGACAGGCCCTATGTGACTCTGAGAGGAAGTTGGCGTGACGCTGGCTTGAGAACCAGAACTAGCAGCAGGCTGGCCGTCCCAGGTCTGCCTCTGTCCCCGCAGCAGAGCTCCCTGTCCGTGGGGAGACCTCGGCGGTTTACCTCCTTGGTTTTCTGTGTTGGGTGAAGAAGTTCTGTGTCTCGTCTGTGTGTGGGGACTGGAGGAGTGTGAGGCTGGATTAGAGCAGCGTCGTGGGAGGGGGTTGCCTTCCTGTGTTGTGACCGAAATCTGGGGGTCTGAGCGACCTGAGGACAGGAAGAAAATGTCAAAAATTGAATCAAGAGCAACACTGCACATTGTATCTTCACCGTTTTTTGCAGCAGTGCATGTTATCATAAACCAAATCTAACTGAATTCAACCTGAT
Source organism: Plectropomus leopardus (assembly GCF_026936395.1). Lineage (NCBI taxonomy): Eukaryota > Metazoa > Chordata > Actinopteri > Perciformes > Serranidae > Plectropomus > Plectropomus leopardus. The sequence continues at coordinate 14,989,809 of NC_142189.1, read as the reverse complement.
TAAACCCTTCAGTAATACAAATTAAAAATCAGGAATGGTTAGGGCATTTTCATGATGCAGATAAGCCATACGCTGCAGTAGCTCACCTCGCTGGATGGATTTAGCTGGCAGTGGCGGCGGCATTGATGCTCCAGAGGGGGCGCTGTTGGCTGGGGGATTTTTGTATAAGAAGTCTAGATTCTCATATGTCTGACAAGGCCTGCTTCCCGCATTACCATTGGCACCATTTACTACACTCCAGCGAGCGAAGGCATTTCCACCACTTACACTGGAGGACGGTGGAGAGTGTTTTTTGGGTAATGGGCTCACCTGGAAGAATGTGTACAGGAGCAAGAGGTTAATTACTAATTTTTTCTTAACTTTTTCATTTTTGTATTGCCTTTTTCTCTTAAGTAGAGGAAATTTGCAGTGGAAACCCCCTATATTGCCCTTTAAACTTTGCAAAAGGCTTTTTGGCAGAGAAACAAAGTTAGTAATAAGATTGTTTTTGTGTGTGTATGTTGCTGATGTTGTTGTTGTTGTTGTTGTTGTTTACCCTCTCATCCAGGTCATCCTCGCTGTCATAAAACTCCTGAGAATGTGTCTCCCATGTGAACTCCACGTGGATCTGAGAGTTAAACTTCCCACTCTGGGCAAGCTCCAACTAACACACACACACACGCACACGCGCGCACGCGCGCACACACACACACACAGACACACACACAGGAGCACAAACATTCAGAATAGTCTCATCAACTCATACCACATAGCACAATAATACACGCATAGCAGCTATAATGCATTAAGTGTGGTCTTAGCTTTACTCAATGAGGTGCATTTCTGCCACTTTGTTGGAATCGTTCTGTTTCGTGGCTGCTCTTGGGAAGTAGTTTTTGGGAGTTTTAGATTCAGATAAGTTCAAACACATTAATGCTTCTAGATTAGCTGGCAAATATTTTGAGGAAGAATGAAAAAAAAGATAGTGGAAAGCAGGATTAGAATTTCTGACAATGTATCACAGATTGTCGTTCAATTTTGGGAAAAATCTACTACATAAAACTCCATCCTGACTGGCGATGATCAGTCATATCAGCGTGGCCTTGGGTTCAGCAGATGTTTAAAAAAACAAAAAAACAACTTGGAATAAGTCAGGCAGGTTAGATAAAAATCATTTGGGAAAAGTCTCGAGTCCAGAGTCATATATCATTGCAGATTCCAGATTTTTTCTTTTTTAAAGCTAGACAGAAAATGAAATTAATTCAGCCAGTAAGTGCACAGGGTGAACTTTTAAGCTGTGCACAATCAAACAGGATATTGCGCAAGGCAGGTCTGATTCAGCAGGGCAGATGGCCGGTAAGAAAATAAAACCAGTTTATAAATGATACACACTGGGGCCTGATGAGGATAAGATTCTTTGTCCTGGGAGTGAGACCTTAACAGAGCTTTGGTGCACGGGGAGTTATTTCAAGGCAGTATTTCCAGCTGAGGAAGTTGTCTTGTTTAGTTTCTGGAGCGGGCTCTCTGGTAGGCATTTTAATGTTGTAATTTGATTCCTTAGTTGAATTTACCTCCTGACTGTGTGTGTTCTCTGAATTTATGAATTAAAAGTTGAATATAAAAAAAAGAGAGAGCTAGAAAGTGGGATCTCACCAGCTCAACACACTGAGCGTGTTGCAGTCTCCGTGCAGTATCAAGGGCCGTCTCTCCTGCAGAGTTCACTACAAGAAGTTTAGAGGAAGATGTGCTTTTACAGTATTTGTTGATTACACAGCATTACAGAAAAGTAGAGAATATATATATATATATATATATATATATATATATATATATATATATATATATATATATATATATATATGTATATAAATACCTGTGTGTAATGCTGCCTTTGCTTTAAGCAGTAACTTGAGAGACTCGGTTTTGTGATGCAGGACGCTGTAGTGAAGAGCTGTGTTTCCTTCTGCTGTTCTTTTCTCCAGACAGTTGCTGTAGAGCAAAAACAGAGTACAAGCAGATGGTGATAACAACATTCTATGTAGGGCTGCAGTACTATACAGATCTCATGATATACTGTAGTGTGAAAACTGATGATTATCATACTGTGTACATTTACTTATTAGCGATATTTAAAAATTAAAAAAAAAAAATGAAACTAGACAAGAGTCTCACCTTTATTTTATGTCAAAAAGGAAACTTTTTACAAAACTTTCATTTAAAATGAAAGTGTATGTTTCAAAAATCAGACCTGAACGTGCATTGACAAGTACCAGAAACACATTGTAGGGTAACTAATAGCCACCCAATGTCTGCATGTGTATGTTTTGATCCAATACAGTTGCCTACAAATTGTTTTTTTTACCCTTATTTTATTTTTATTTATTTAATCCCAACCCCTTTTTTCCCTCACCTTTTTATTCATTTATTCTATTTTCTTAATTTATTTCATTTCTTTATTTGTTTTATTTTTTGATTAAAATTTTTATTTTATTTTTATTTTTTATTTATTACTTTTAAATGATTGAAAGGTCCTAATGTTCATTTGGTAGTGTATTTTGCCTTTGTGTGTTAACATAAACCAATAAATTTCATTATTAAGTTCATTAAAGAATAAAATTCAAATTCAAATCAAAATGGCAGACCTCCTGTTGGGTTTAGGGTATGGCTCCAAGAGGCTTTTTTTTTTTTTAAATCTTGAGATGTTACATATACCTTCCAATTTTCACAATTGAAACAAAATGTTGAAAATATATCTGTATCATTAGGGTTAGCTCAGTGGGTTGGATGGAGAGTTAATATCCATAAGGTTCCATGTTCAATCCTTGCTTAGGACAGGTGACTTTCAAAGGTCATTGTCTAAATTTTGCTTTTTTTAGGAGTCTCCTAGGTTGGCAATTTGAGCCTCACAAGTGAAGCGGTTTTGCAATAGTACAAAATCCATGGCTGAAATTTAACAGATAATGCCAGAATTGGTGAAAACTAAAAATATACAAGACAGAGAGACAATTATGTCACAAACAAACAAACAAAATACCATACACGTGAATATTAAAACATGCCAGTACTCTCTAATGTGTCAAAATAGGACATGTCCAAAAAAACAGCTGAAAAACACGTTGAGACGCGTCATAGTATAGAATGTTGAAAAAAAAAAAAACAGTCAAAAACATTTAGTGGCTGGAGGTTTGGCTCAGTGGATTAGACACCTGGTTGGAGTGTCTGAAGTTGTAAATTCAAGCCTTGTTCAGGACATATGACTTTTAAAGATTATCGTCCAAATATGAAAGATATAGGGAACGTTTAAAACCTGAAATGCGACTGATGTGTGGCTGAGGGGATAAGACCATCACTTAAAGTTCCAAAGGTTGCTGGTTCAAGCCCTACAAGGCTGGTGGTTATACAAGAGTGCAAGATCCTTGGCTGAAATTTCATAGATAATACCAAATGATATTTTATGTCACAAATAAAATGAAACATCAGCTGATATATCTATTTTCTCTGTTGATAAGTGTCATATGCTGTTGATACGCAAAATTCAGTATCCGTAGTGACGTCTGTCAAAAACTCCACTGATATATGATATATATCACTCAACTTTACTGTCTTAATTTGATCTGCAATATCACGATCAGTATCTAAACTGTATGAATATACAGTCAAATGAAATGTTATGGCATAAATAAAATAAAATATCAGCTGACATATCTCTTTGATCTGCTAATATAAGGGTCATATGCTGTTGAATCGCAAAATTCAGTATCAGCAGTGACATCTGTCAGAAACTTGACTGATATATGAGTCAGGCCGATATTCCTTGATTTCGACAGACGTCACTGCCGATACTGGTTTTACCTGTTTTGGGACCACTTCACCTGTTTTTTTGGCCAAAACGATATATCACTCAACTTTACTGCCTTAATTTGATCTGCAATATCTCAAACAGTGTCTAAACTGTATGAATCTACAGTAAAATGACATTTTATGGCATAAATAAAATAAAATAAAATATCAGCTGATATATCTCTTTGCTCTGCTGATATAAAGGTTATATGTTGTTGAAACGCAAAATTCAGCATCCACAGTGACGTCTGTCGAAAACTTGACTGATATATGAGTCCGGCCAATATTCCTTGATTTCGACAGACGCATCTGCCTATACTGGTTTTACCTGTTTTGGGATGACTTTACCTGTTGTTTTTTACCAAAACAATATATTTCTCAACTTTACTGCCTTAATTTGATCTGCAATATCTCAATCAGTGTCTAAACTGTATGAATCTACAGTCAAATGACATTTTATGGCATAAATAAAATAAAATAAAATATCAGCTGATATATCTCTTTGCTCTGCTTATATAAGGGTCATGTGCTGTTGAAATGCAAAATTCAGCATCCACAGTGACGTCTGTCGAAAACTTGACTGATATATGAGTCAGGCCGATATTCCTTGATTTCAACAGATTCATCTGCCGATACTGGTTTTACCTGTTTTGGGACCACTTCACCTGTTTTTTTTTAACCAAAACAATATATTTCTCAACTTTACTGCCTTAATTTGATCTGCAATATCTCAATCAGTGTCTAAACTGTATGAATATACAGTCAAATGACATTTTATGGCATAAATAAAATAAAATAAAATATCAGCTGATATATCTCTTTGCTCTGCTGATATAAGGGTCATATGCTGTTGAAATGCAAAATTCAGCATCTACAGTGAAGTCTGTCGAAAACTTGACTGATATATGAGTCAGGCCGATATTCCTTGATTTCAACAGACGCATCTGCCAATACTGGTTTTACCTGTTTTGGGACCACTTCACCTGTTTTTTTTTAACCAAAACAATATATTTCTCAACTTTACAGCCTTAATTTGATCTGCAATATCTCAATCAGTGTCTAAACTGTATGAATCTACAGTCAAATGACATTTTATGGCATAAATAAAATAAAATAAAATATCAGCTGATATATCTCTTTGCTCTGCTGATATAAGGGTCATGTGCTGTTGAAATGCAAAATTCAGCATCCACAGTGACGTCTGTCGAAAACTTGACTGATATATGAGTCAGGCCGATATTCCTTGATTTCAACAGATTCATCTGCCGATACTGGTTTTACCTGTTTTGGGACCACTTCACCTGTTTTTTTTAACCAAAACAATATATTTCTCAACTTTACAGCCTTAATTTGATCTGCAATATCTCAATCAGTGTCTAAACTGTATGAATCTACAGTCAAATGACATTTTATGGCATAAATAAAATAAAATAAAATATAATCTGATATATCTCTTTGCTCTGCTGATATAAGGGTCATATGCTGTTGAAATGCAAAATTCAGCATCTACAGTGAAGTCTGTCGAAAACTTGACTGATATATGAGTCAGGCCGATATTCCTTGATTTCAACAGACGCATCTGCCGATACTGGTTTTACCTGTTTTGGGACCACTTCACCTGTTTTTTTTTTAACCAAAACAATATATTTCTCAACTTTACAGCCTTAATTTGATCTGCAATATCTCAATCAGTGTCTAAACTGTATGAATATACAGTCAAATGACATTTTATGGCATAAATAAAATAAAATAAAATATCAGCTGATATATCTCTTTGCTCTGCTGATATAAGGGTCATATGCTGTTGAAATGCAAAATTCAGCATCTACAGTGAAGTCTGTCGAAAACTTGACTGATATATGAGTCAGGCCGATATTACTTGATTTCAACAGACGCATCTGCCAATACTGGTTTTACCTGTTTTGGGACCACTTCACCTGTTTTTTTTTAACCAAAACAATATATTTCTCAACTTTATTGCCTTAATTCGATCTGCAATATCTCAATCAGTGTCTAAACTGTATGAATCTACAGTCAAATGACATTTTATGGCATAAAGAAAATAAAATATAATATATCGCTATTCCTCTGCTATTTTAAGGGTCTTATGGTATGAAATACAGCTAAAATTTACAAGAAAATTAAAAAAGGTTTAGCTCAGTGAGTTAAGAGACCGGTTAATGTATCAATGATAGTGTGTTCAAATCTCACTCCATACTTAGTTTTTAAAGGTTATCATCCAAATATAAAATGTATAGAGACGTTCCAGAGGCAAATTGATATACAGCGTGGTGTAAGTGATAAAACACCCGCTTTATAAGCAGAAATACGTCGGTTCGAATACAGCTATGATAGTGCTTTTGTAACAGAACAAGCTCTATGACTAAAACTTTATGGATGATGCCAGGGTCAGTGAAAACGATACACAGATATTTGTGTAACTAACAAACTAACTAAATACCATCCACTTGATAAAATATGTCAGTACTCTCTAATGGACGAAAACATGCGCTGTCGGGCGATCAGCTGTTTGATCCGCGATAATGACACGCCGCTCGGTTGTCAAATAAAAAGCTCAGTTCCACTGTCAGTCCTTCACTACATGACATGATCGTTCAGTACTTCTGCTGTTGCAGAGTTTTGGCGTGAGATTTGCTTTGGTGTCATGACAGCGTGAGACTGACGGTGAAAGCGTGTGTCACATGCCAGGAGCGTGAGAGTTAGCAGCCCAGAAATATAAATTAAAATGCCGAGAGGGTCCGAAAAGCCGCTAAATAGCGATAAAATCGGGACGTTAGTAGTCCTCTCCTCTCGTCACCCTTCGACCTCAGATCGTCTTCTTCGTTTGCAAAATGATGGGGCCATTGTTTATTAACTTAACTGTATATTTCAATGCGGCTTACCGTGAGAACACCCTGCAACACCGTCCGCTCTGCGGCGCACTCTGTGTTTTAGAGTGCTGCGAGCAGTGTAAGCTATGGAGGACTGAAACTGCCAAAATCCAAAATAAATAACTAACTAAATAAATAAATGAAGATGCCCCAAATGCCAATATTTAATACATTTCCCTTTTCATTTTCCATTTAATTCACAGATTTGTTCATTTTTATATTTATTTGCTTATTTATTTACCAACAACGGCCAGCAGTTCATCATCTTCTTTTGAAAACTAAAATGACTACTTGCTAGAAGATTGCCAGGGAGCTAAGGCTCTTAGCTGATCTCGCTTAAAAAAACACCATTAGTCAGGACTATCTACTGTTTCGTGTGGACGCTCTGACTAACAGTGTCTTTCAGTTAGTGGCTTTCGCGGACACAGAGGTTGACCCTGTCAATTTTAATATTATAGCAAATAGCAAATTATTTTTAAAAACGAATAAACTGGTAAATAAAATGGAACATTAAAATGGAAATAAATTAAATGTTGGCATTTTGGCCATATTCATTCATTTATTGGCACATTGATTTATTTATTTTTGATTTTGGCAGTCTCAGTCTTCCACAGTAAACAATGGAGAATTGCCTAAAAATTTGAATAACTTTAAAAATGGTAGACGTCCTGTTGGGTTTAAGGCATTGCTCCCAGAGGCTTTTTTGTAGGTCTCTGGGTGTTGCACATGCCTCCAAAGTGTCTTACCTCTAGATAAAACATACCGAGGGGGCTGTTCCATTAAAATTTCCCAGGGGAGCGCTACAGAGCCATCTTGGCACATCAAAGCAAAAAAATCATAGCAAATGTCACATTTTAGGACTTTTGATGTGTGGGTTTTGTGAGCTTTCAAGCATCCTTCCCCCCTAAAACAGAGCTTCTGGTTTTTGGCGAATAATGTGTCACCACAGCAACAGTAAGGCAATGCAAGGCAGCTTTATTTGTAAAGCACATTTCATACAGCAGGGCAATTCAAAGTGCTTTACAGAGTAATAAAATAAAGAAAAAAATTTATAAAAAAAAAAAGAGATAGATATACAAGGTAAAATGAATTGCTAAATGATTTAAAAAAATATATATAACTATTAAAAATAGCAAAAATGCAAACAAGAGGTGCAAAGATAAAAAGATAATTCAAAATTATTTAAAATCAAGTTTAAAAATAAGTTGGTAGTCATTAGCAGTTGGAGTAGGCAGTGTAAAAAAGGAAAGTGGTCCGAGTCTGGGCTTGCAAAACCTCATCTGGGAGGTTATTCCAGGTTAGTGCTGAATTATAACAAAATGCTGCTTCACCATGTTTAGTTCTGACTATTGGGACGCTCAGTAGGCAGAAGGATTTTTTGAGACAATTTTGAGATCAATCAAGTCAACCTGCTCGGAGCTGAATGTCTCAGTGTAAAACTTTGTTTTTCCTTTACCAATATGTGGGGCTTTCACAACTGTTCAGGGCGGGACTTTTACCAAATGTGAAGTTCGGGGAAGATTGGATCATGTGCAATAGTGTTAGAAACTTCTGATTTGGTGGCAAAACATATAAATTCTAGGCCCCTCCACGTCCACGTCCTTCAACGAAAACTATAAAGCTCCGCAGTCGACACACCCCCCAGTTAGTGCTCAAGCTCTAATAACAGTTTAATACTGTGACACCATGAAACCATGATGTTTTCTACACATGGTCACTGTACCGTGAAACTCTATGCCTATGTCTACCCAATTTCTATGCAGTCAAACAATACTGATCAAGAGCCTAATTATTTTCATGCAAAAGAGATAAGACCCATACAAGACTACTTATCAGTGTCTGACCTGTTCTGGCAGAGGAAGTCCACCAGCGCCAGAGAGCTTCTTTCCTCCTGACGCACAGCAACATGGAGAGCTGTCTCTTTGATCCCCTTAAGCAAGAAGAAAAAAGCAAAAATGAGGCCAAATTGTTGACCTTCGGCCCGTCTGTACAACTTTTCTGACTGTCAGTCAGTGGCCTTAAGTGGCTGCATTTTGTTTCTGCCAATCAGGTGTTAAGACATGCGACTAGAATACCAGAAGTGTCAATGGTAGATTACAAAACAACTTGTTTCTGTGTTTAAAAAGCGAAAACAGGCCTACAGCTTTAAACATCATCTGTTTGTGTAAAGTGCAAAAGGAGGGGCAGAATAAAGACAGAGAAGTGCCTGCGTAATTCAATGAGCTTGTCTCACTTGTTCTCGGGAGACGTGAGCTCTGACCTAAAAGCTGAAATAATAAACGAGGACTAACCAACACAAACAAACACACACACAGTGAAGTCAGCAGTGTTGCACAGACTGCTTAAGCTGAGCAGGAAGTGTATGACAGGGAGGGTAGAGCGTGATTAAAGACAAGAAGACGAGGCGTTGAGGAGAGACAGCAGAGGCGGGGAAAAAGGGATGAGTGGGTGAGGAGAGCAAAAGGGGGAAAAGATTGGATTAGAGGCCAGAATAGATGGGAGGGCCTTTGACTACCCACTCTCATGAAGCATGCACACAAGAGGACCATTAACACATACTTCACATGCTGTAACTATCCACACACCTCCTACATACTGTATGTTGTGGCATTTTTAAACATAAGGAGGACATGATTCTATTTTTAGTTGTTTTACCGACAGGTTTTAAGTGACAGAAACATGTTAGTAACATTTTTGAAACACTCCATTAATGTATGTGTAGCTATAAACAAGCTGGGTCTTGTCAGAGTGCAGCTGACATATATCCTAAATGCATGACAACTGTGGGAGTTCAAATTTGTCAGAAGATGATATGAATTTATTGCATACATTCCCACCACAACAGAGGACACATTTCAGGAAGAAAGAAATGCTGGCGTGGAAATCCACTTGAGGCTATAAATTCTGCTCACCTGTCCATCAGGCAGTGTGAGGGGTTTGGAAAGGTCCACTCCCTCAGCGTAGAGCTGTAGAAGAGAAGTGAGGTCACGGCTCTTCACGGCATCATACAGCCTCCCAGGGTCTGCTTCTTCTCTACGCAGCACATAACGACGCTCAGCATACTTCGACACAATGTACTCCTTTCTGGCATTCCTTAAATGCAAAAAATACAAGTTTCAATCACCAAATTGTATTTTTTTAATTATTTTGAGCAACCGGTTGTTAGTTTAAAAGAAACCATGGACTCACATGTCACTTTGTGGCAGTGGTTTGACAGAGTCATTTGGAAGGCCCGCCTCCATGATGTCATTGAATCTGGTGTTGCCAATACTGACGGCCAACTGAAGTGACACACAATGCAGCCACAAAGATGTCACATAAAAGCATGTCAGTGAAAGGCAGATGGTTACATCATGTGTGCAATTAGGGAAACCCTGACAATATAAAATCCATCTGGACTTAGTCTGTGTTTGGTGTGTGTTTCCATGTGTGCATTTAGTACCAAAAGCTCAGAGGTGCTCAGCAGGTCCAGAGTGAGCGACTGGATCCTGGAGTAGTGAACACCCAGCTCTCTATGGATGCCAGAGCACTCTATACAGGTCAGGATGCCCAGATTGGTCGACAGCCATGTTGGATCTGAGAGACACGGAGCAAAAGAAGCCGACGGGCTGTTAGAAACTCATTAACACTCTAAAAACACAGCTGGAATTGACAGATGTTGTTGGCTATGAATATGATCACACTCTTAGAATAAATTAAACTGGTTAGAAAATATTCTCATTTCATCTCCACCGTGTATTTCTAAATTTATTTATGCAATGATTGTCAAGAACTGGCTGACCTGGTGCTCCACAGTCGGCACAGGCCTCGTTGCCAGGCATGTGTCGAAGCTCTGCGATGATGGCTCGGGAGAGTTCCTGGAGTCCGCTGTCCTGGACCTGGAGTTGATCTCCAACCAGTGCTGTGTTCAGGGCCTCCTCCTTACTGTTCTGGAGCACTGACACCCAACTAAAGTAAAAGTGCACAGTAATACAGAAAACAGTTAAAATCTGGAGTTACCACCTAGCGGCTGCATACTTCTGCAAACCAGTCAAGTTGCACATACAGTTTATATCTATGTGAAAATACTGAAGATGTATCCAACCAAGTCTGTATCTGACCAAACGTCCCCCCTTCTGTTCCTGAGTTCCAATGTTGAATAATGCCATTATGATGTCACAATGAAGCTGACCTTTGACCTTTTGAATATAAAATGTCATCACTTCACCACGTATTCTATGAAACATTTGTGTGAATTTATTTTACTAATTAGCATAGGAATCTGTTTTGTGAGGTCACAGTGACCTCTAACCACCAAATTCTAATAAGTTCATTCTTGAGTCCAAGTGGACATTTGAGCCAAATTTAAGGAAATTCCTTCAAGGCTTTCTTGAGATATCACATTCATGAGAATGAGATGGATGCAAAGTCACAGTAACTTTGACCTTTGACCACCAAAATGTAACAATTTCAGCGCTGAGGACATTTGTGCCAAATCTGAAGAAATTCCTGAGATATCATGTTCATGAGAATAGGACGGATCAATGGGCAGACGGACAACCCGAAAACATAATGCCTCCAGCCTCATTTATAGCCAGCACAGAGGCACAAAGTGGAAAAAGGTTATTTATTTTACAATTTGCACATTTTGTAGAAGCCCACTCAGAGGGAAAGCAAGTTTGTGGCATCAAGAGACACAAAGGATTGATAATTTCAGTCATTTCCAGAAGATCAAAAGTAATCCACCATGTGTTCTGCACATGTTTTTGCCTGTGATAAGTCATCATCACTCTCACTTTCTCAGTTTCATGAGTTCTCTGCCACCCAGACTCAGACTAAACCCCATGTCTTTCATTTCTGAGGCCTCAGTACTTTTCTCTTTAACCCATTTCCATCTCCCTCTGTCCCTAAACTCACACAGCTCATCACATCAAAGAATCAGCCTGGAGGCCTGCACACAAGGGAAGAGTAAGGGACAGAAAGCCCCACACGCACTCCCTTCAATCCCCACATCACAAAAACACAAAGTTCCTTTGCTTGCTGTCTGTGGCTGGAAAGAGGAGTCCCACCCAAAAGCAGCTGGGCCAGGGGGCTCCGAGAGGACAGCCTTTTCTTTCTGCATCATTTAGTTTCCTTCCCTTTTTGGGTATTGTCTGCCCTGCTTTTTCCTCTGCATACATCATATGATTATATACTCCTCTTTTTTTAACCACACAATCTTTATCTTTCTCTTTTATCATCTTTCATACTCCTCTGTTAAGTCTGAGTGCTCCTTTCTCAAACAGTCCCAAGCTCATATAAAGGTGCATGACATGTAACAACTTGCTGACACAAAGAGAAAAACAAGAGGTAAGGAAGGGAGCCTACAGTCGTTTTAACACTTACATAATACATTCCTGCTCGTCTTCTGCTTGGAAATGGTATGTCCGATTATCTATGGAGAAAGAGAAATGGCGGTTCAACATTGTTAGAAAATAAATTATTTAAGCAGCTAAGAAGTAAAGAGGGTTTTTAAGTTAACGGGACAGTGGAAAAAAAGGTTGCATGACTAGAACTGGTGCAAAACAATAAAACATGTCTGATCCTCATTTCTATTCATGTGGGGCCAGATTGGCAACATTTTACACAGCTGCACTGCAAATGATTATTTAGAGTCTTTAATGATGGGTTAAGGGTAAAGTGTGAAGGGTCAAAAGTCAAGAATAAACATACGAGTGACCAGGTCAAAGGTCCTCCTGTCCTCTGGGTTCGGTCGCACCTGACAGGTCAGTAGGTTCAACTTGGCTGGTGGTCGGTTGATCTGAAGACACACAGATGCTAATGTCAGTATGGATTGGAGAAGTTGGATAGATTTCAGTCACACTTTGATCTGAATCTGGATGCTTGGTGGCAGTTTAGCCCATGTGTCCTCACCGTACTGTGGGAAATGGTAAGGCAGCCAAATTTCACTCCGCACTTCCTCTTCTGCCAAACCTTCCTGATCCTGCAGTATGAGATACCAAAAAAAAAACAAATTTGAGCAAAAAAAAAAAAAAAAGAGATTCCATACACAAACTGTTGACACAACATTATGAACCTGGATGATTTCAGTGCAGAGCATTAAAGAGATATTTTATGGCTGGAAATATAGTCTTTTCATAAAACTGGGCTATCTATGCAGCTGAGAGACACAAATACTTTTGAAATTGGTGCTACATGACCTGAGATAACAGAGGAAAAGGGCTGTGGTATTTGTTTTTGCTCAAGAGGTAGAAAACCTACAGCTGCCAGAATGCACCATGCTGCACCAGGCCTATGAATGCTCCTGGTGGCGTAATGCAAGCTTGGGCATTTTCTATAAGAAACGATATGGCGGCCAGCTGGTAATAAAGCAATTCAAATAAACTGTAAGTTAAATTAAGTTTCTGAAAACATTTGAGGTGAGAAATAAGTTAAGCAGCAAGAGAATCTTGGTTCGTATTTATTCAGCACTGCATACTTTTAAAGTTTGATCTCAGTATTTGTTTATGTTTATGTTGCTTTTAACCTATTGTACAGTGTGTCTTTGAGTACTTGAAAAGTGCTTTATAAATAAAATGTATTATTATAATTATTATAATTATTACTATTAGTATTATTATTATTTATTTTTAGTTTCTGTTTCTACAATAGAGAAACTGTATGGTGCCAACTTCTTGTTAACAATTTCTCGTAATACACCTTAACAGTGTAGGCAAGAAATAGGCGATGCAGTAAAAGAAACTTGGTTTATATCTGATCACCACTGCAAATTTTACAGTTTGATCCAAGTTTAAGAGAGAGAGAGTGGTGGGTCTCTCAATCCATTCCTATATTTGTGCTTGTGGTGGCAGGCTTACAAAAATCCAGAATTACTATCTGTAGTTTGAGCAACTGCAAAAATCTACTGGATGATATAAAACCACATACACAGTTTACTAAAGTTTCTTTTACACATACTACCCACACTGTTATGATACAAAGCTGGTAGAAAATTGGCAAAGTGTTAACATGTACCCTTGAATTGTGTAATGGAGATCTACACACTGCTGGCTCAGCTCACTCCTGTTCACAGCACTTCACTCTTGTTTTCATTATCTTGATTGAATCAGGTAAAATGGCTGAAAATGTGCTCTGTTTTGTGTCAGTGGCCTGAAGAAAGTTTGCTATCCCCCCATCTCCCAATCACCCTACTGAACCACATCCCCTCTCCTTATCACACTGTAATCTAGCTCTTTGTGTGTGTGTGTGTGTGTGTGTGTGTGTGTGTGTGTGTGTGTGTGTGTGTGTGTGTGCGCGCACGCGCATGACGCAAAATCTGGATCCGCTCAGTTAGCCAGTCTGCCAATAAGTTCCACAGGAGGGGCCCCTGCTTGAATCTTCATCTCACAATAATGAGGACCAGGTGGGGTAGACAAAGCTTGAATTCCCCCTTCTCCCTTCATGCCTTACTTGCTTACTCTTCACCCGGCTGTGATCGCTACTGCCTTTGTCAGCAGCATTACTTACTTTGAAAATGTTGCCATTTTTTAAAATATGAACGTGGAAGGAAACCCGGAAGTTTTGCAGAAACAAAAACTACTCAAGCTGTTACTTAATGAGCTGCGACACATTAAATAACATGATTATTATTGACTTTACTGCACATTTTGGTGTTAAAAAGCATGTTTTTCACATTATGTCTTCCATGTGTTTCCAATTCTAATACAATACTTGTACTATAGCTGCTTTTGACCTGACATTTGGACACTGTAACTAATGCTTTTACACACCCATCACTCTTCTTGAGCAGGAAGCCGGATTTCTCTGTCCCGTACTTCTTGTTGCCCTGTGGTTGGTGGATGCTATACCCATTGCCAGAGTTCTTCCTGTTCAGATACTCCTGGGATGAAAACAGAGATTTAGGACTTTACTACAAGGGCTTTCAAGCCAGCTCTGATAAATTAAAACAATATAAAACAATAGTGGCAAGACACAGAAATCTGACAGTATAAACTAGCATTAAAGCTGTTTCCTTTATAGAGCGCACTTTTCTTCACATACTGACGAAGTATAGCTGAAGGTCTAAAGTATGCTTGCTCCTGGTACTTTATATGTATTAGTATAATAAAGGTGCATTATGAAAAGGCATACCTCTTTCCCCTCCACTTGCAGGAGTAATCTCAGAGAATCCCTCAACTGAGTGAGTTGTTTTACCTCCTCGTCTTGGTCCAGACGTACCTAAAACACCATAAAAGTCAGTGAATTGCCGCAATAAAAAACAATTAGTTGGAAAAACAACATGTGTTAGTGTTCTACCACGTTCATTTGATCATATGCAATGTGTTTTTTTTTTTATTTGTTCCAAGAATTGGGTGTGGAATGATAATACATCAGAGCTTTGTGTAATGGCTTAAATAATGCAGAACAGAGCTCAGAACTGGGGTGTGTCGTCCTAAGAGTCTGTGCATTTCATATGAAAGCAGAAACACCGTCATGCATGCAACATAAGTCGGTTTGACTTAAACATTTCAGCATTTTTCCTTGGAGCCATAACACAGAATCTGTCTGAATTTCCTTCTTGAGGCTGAGGTCTGGCATGTCTGAGCGGGTCTCTGTTCTGTCCATGCAGAACCAGAAAAACCTCTAACGATCCTAGTATCACAGTTAACAGTCTGTTTCCAAGGCTCCATCCAGAAAAGGGACTGGAAACCAGTCGGAGTGGTTGGAGAAATAGGTGTGCACCAGGGAAGGAATGAAAATAAGGGATGCTTTCAGTTTCATCTTTTGGTAATAGGGGGAAGTATTTCTGGGAATAGGCTGCAATAAGTCTCTGCCTGTGGGTTCAGCTGGGGGGAAGTTTAGAGGAGAGGGGAGGGGGACTGAGGTTTTGGCTGTTGTGAAAGAGTACCAGAGAAAAAGTGCTGTAGGAAGGTACTAAAACACAATGTGATTTACAGTGAGAGCTTTACTGTAAGTGCCTTCGTAGACACAGTTTTACCTATTGTGACTGAGCAACGGTTGACAAATAAAGAAAACAAATATGAAAAAGTGTGTGTGTGTTTTGTGAACATTAGTTTGAGTCAGATAGGACAACAGCCGCTACCACAGACTTTAACCTTTGACCGCTTAATCATGACAAATACTCAGCTGAAATCATAACAAAGCTGGATATTAACACTACTGTTTGCAGACACTAGATGACTAAATTGTTCCTCTATAAACACTGACTGCTATAATACAGGTTGAAAGACAAAGCTGCAGCTTGTGTAGATCTACCGTGTGAACAGATGCAGCAAGCTTCTCAATAAAGGGAGCGAGATTCTCCGCAGCTTTCAACCCGTCCTGAAAAAAACTGTGAACAGAAAAAGAGCAAATGCTGAGTCATACGGTAGTTCTGTCCACACATCCGAGTTCACACCAGCCAAAACATCACATGCTAAAGCTGTATAAGCAACTCCATACCCACATAAAACCCTCAGTATTATCAAAATGGGTAAATGGTTAACAACAGTAATAATAGCTTGTGGAAGGAAAATGAAAACCAAAGAACCTCAACTATTATGCAAATCTCTCACAGAAACCCTGAGGTAGAAATCAAATCCATATGTTTTTTTGGGCCAGGAAAAAATAAAATAAAATAAATATACGCATTGCTCTTATTTCACATCTAGAAAGAAAATGCAACGAGGCAGAAATAGTAAAGGTGATTGGC
Source organism: Plectropomus leopardus (assembly GCF_026936395.1). NCBI lineage: Eukaryota > Metazoa > Chordata > Actinopteri > Perciformes > Serranidae > Plectropomus > Plectropomus leopardus. The sequence continues at coordinate 14,973,429 of NC_142189.1, read as the reverse complement.
TGCTGGCTGATCCTGACCTGAGCTGGGCCTGGAAATATTTGATGAGGCTCTGGAGAAGATCAGGGCCCTGACGCACCTTAAGCTCCTGGATCTTCAAGAGATACTGAAAGCATAAACAGACAGTTAAAAACAGCTGCAGAAATGGCAGCTCTCCAAGGAAAGGCCAGATGTAGCCACATAAACATGAAGCCTGAATATAAAAATGAGACATCAAATAAAGCCGCCATTTTTTCAGTACACATAATTTAAGGCTAATCTTGGGAGTATTTTCGGACCGGGGGGGACTTCTGCGTAGTTCGATGAACTCCCCTTTTTGCTGTGTCTCCACCACAAGAACTAGAAATGACTGTAGTTCTTAGAATGCCACTTTGAGGGACTTTTTCACTCCTTTTACAATTTAAGTACTCTCCCAGCACAAGAGGAACAAAGAGAGACAAAAATGCATGACTGGTTAAACACAGCCACTAGAGTGGTGCAGGAATGAGCCCTAAAACCCGGAAATAAGTTAGCATTTTTGATCTCCCAGTTCCCTCTTCTCAAAGTCAGTGGGTTTTTGGTTAGATGTCTGAGATAAGGTCAATTATTAACACAAGCTTAAGAGACTTTTGTATTTTATTAAAATAAGTCAGTAAATACCCTCTCATACATTTTGAAGACTTTTGGTATGCTAAAAAGGCAGTTGCTAACAAGGGTTACATGACACTATAGAATGCCATATACTGAGTACAGCTTTACAGCCTTGTTGTCATGGTGATGTTGGTTGTGCGACTGTGTTGTAGTTTGTTTATAGCTTAGCGTTAGCTTTCTTACTTCTGCCGAATGCATTAAAAAGTGGCGTTCATTTATTTAGATTATCTTTCTGAATAAAATGTTCATGTATCATAAACTTTAATTTGACACAGAGCTTTTTTTCTGCACTAATCCAAAATCCAGTGACACTATCCCATTGGCTTTTTGACGACGGAACCAGGGCGACGATGCAGCACCAGCGATCATCATTTTTTAAAAACCTGTTAGCTGTGTAAACAACAGACAACACAAAACACAAACAACAGCTTGTGATGAAAAAAAAAAACCCAGAAAAAAACCCAGACAAACGGACTGACAGTGAACACATGTGACGATGGAAATACAATTCCATTTTGACTGTGAAAGTGAAAGTGACGTTGTGACACCAACCACAGCTGGGCCTGCAGTATGTCACTTCAGTGTTCCTATTGATGGTGCGAATGCAAAAAAAAAATAGCCCTTGAAAGTATATCGTTCTTGGGGGAACTTTACAGTGGGTAGTTCTTCTCAGGGAGTCTCCAACTGTTCGCTCTGAAAAACGTCTTTCGACCACACATCTTTAATGACCAATTTGGAGCATGTCTGTAATGTGTGGCTCCTTGCTTTTTAGGACAGTGCTTCATACTGGTCCAAAGGTCTTCACCTTATTTCAACACTCCAGCCAGTCAGTGAACCTTGTAGACTGAAACTGGAAAAAGTCGTCATTCAAAAAAAGGAAGACTAACAGAGACACATAGTGCCGGCTTTACTGTGAATAATTTCCACCCTGCACATACTCCTCTGTAGAAGGAGACAGGCTCAGTGAAGTGTTTCTATCCTGTGTTTATTTATGTGGACTTTTGTGTGTTTTTATGTATGTAGTGTGAAAGACAGACGGACAGACAGACGGACGAAGGGGTGGAGCAGCTTGCAACAAGTGGAAATTCCATTTTCCCTGCCTCTCCTCTTTGTCTCAACAGCTGGTCTCAGTCAGGATTAGACCTATTTTTTTCCCAGGGTTTCATGAAGCTACATATGCATTAACATACATAGCTGAGACTACACCACCTGTGTATAACAGCACTGCCAATGAATTTTTCAAAGAATTTCCCCCAATTTTGGCTGTCAGGTGTGGATCATGAAGCATTTTCATCTGCCTTTGAACTTCACTTTCTAATGTGTAAGACCTGCTGCAGCTCGGCAAGACGCAACCAATAAGATCATGTTTGACGTTCTAAAACATATTTTTTCCATCAAAGGAATTACTACAGAGACACAAAATGGATCAACCCCATCCGTCCGTGGATCACGGATGAAATACAGAATCCACAAAGCAGACCACCCATGTGAAGCAAATCATCACTTCAGGTATGTGAAAGGTTTCTGGGTCTGGTATTTTGACTGGCACTAGTCCCTCACCTCACACATTTGCAGCTGAAAGGTCCTCCGCTCTCTCTCCATGTCCTCCCCTCCATCTGATCCCTCCGCCCTGATCAGACCCAGCTGCCTGGTCTTCTCCTTCCTCTCCTTCTCTAGCTTCCCGCTGACAGGGGAGGGAAGGGAAACAAAAAAGAGCAAAAGTGAGAAAAATAAGAACATTATTCTTAGTCATCTATAGGTTCTGATATCTTATGATTAGTTGGTCGATTGGTTAGTCGTTCTTGTCAGACCAAATTCTCATTGGTCGGATAATCACTGGCGTTAGTCTTATAAGGCAGTCTGTCCACCAAAGCATTCTTATTCCCCAGCCAAAAACGCCGGCCATGTTTGTGACAGTCCTTGTGGTATTTGTCCCACTTTGACTGGACGTTTGGATAAACAGTGACAGTGACAAGCACAGTGTTTTACCCAAAGTTAAACATTTTTCAACTTTCATTTTTAATCGTAAAGATTGATTAACACAGAACATATTCAGTGTCAGATTAAACGTTTTGGATTTATTTTACAAAGTCTAAAAAAAATGCAGCTCAAATCTGGATTACAAAGATTCTGAAAAGGATCTTGTCGCACAAGAGCCCTCAGTGGACAGCTAACGCTAGCTACTGGGCCAGATATTTACAAGGTTCCTACACATTTTAATGGACAAAATTTCAGAACTTTGTCACCACTTTTCAAGGACCTATAATGTTTTGGGGTTTTTTTTTAAATCTTGCCCCACTTGAGTTATTGGATTCAGATTCAAACTATTTAAACATAATTTCTGCTGGCTGTTATACATGAAGGGAGAGACAGATCGCAGAGAGAAAATGAAGAAATGTAATGTAATGTAAACATTGATGCATATTAGCTCAACGTCACATCAGCAGCTACAGAAAATCAATTTGTGGAAGGACATTGCATTACATTAAACAGAAGAAGGTTATCTATGCCATTTCATTACACAAAACAAAATTCTGTGACTTTTCCAAAACTGTCAGTCATCTTCGCTGATTCCACTATTTTTTTTAAGGCCTGGAAAATTTTGAAATTCCATAACTTTTCCAGGTTATCTATGACCACTGGTAATGTGTAATGTCGTGTTGTCGTGGTTAACGACAGAGTCGTCCTCAGTTAACTTCCATAGTGTCCAGTATGTCCGATTTTTCTCATCAGTCCTGTTTAATGCTCAATGCTGAGATTGACTCTCTCACACAGCTCAACTGAAAAAGCTTTGTTTTCAAATGTGACATTAGACATCACAGTTATTTTTCACTTGCCAATTCGGACGCCATAAAGCATTCCACTTGCCAAAACAAACAAAACTTGACCTAAGCAAACATTAATGTGGACAACCCTTTGTTGGACACACAGCACTACCAGGTAGAGTGCACTGTGACCAACTTCATTAATATAGCGATGATGTGCAGAATTTTTCTCCCCATCACTCGATCAGTTGGTTGAAGAGTAAGTAGAATCTCAGTTAACCAAAATTTTGTTTTGGTTGACAACAGCCCTAGTCATTTAAGGATATAATGTACTTCACAACTCTTCAATCTGTCAGATTCAAATCTCTTCCTGTAATGATTAACTTTCTGAGCATTTTTTCCGCACAGACAGACAGGGAGGAAGTTGGATAGAAGACAATAAGGGTAAGGTGAAATCTCCTTACAAAATTATAAAACACTTTCAACCACTGTCTGCCGTCAGAATAAGATCAAATAATCGCTGCAAAGTGCAATGACTCAGTTTTATTTCACAGCAGTGTAATGGAGAACGGCCATGGGGAATGAACTATTATCCAATTAACCTCTGCTGTTACATCAACGTCTATGACCCAGTAAAAGACCAGCAAGAACTGCAAATGTGCAACGTGATTCTCCTCAGGCAATAACATCTGTCTCGACCATATCAACGTGGGGTAACAAACTAAGTGTGTGAGTGTGATTAATTACATTTTTATGTCATACTCCTTCAAACTTTTCTCCATCTGTTTCTTGAGCTCCTGTAGAGAAGAAAAGAGGAAAAAAACATTTGCATGACAGGGTTAACACAGTCCACACAGTCAGGTGAATCAGTGTTTTACAGTGCTGGTTATTATCTGTGTATTTCTGAACAGAGCCAGACAGTTCATGCGCAGAGACGTGATTACTCATATGATGCTAACTGGTCTGCTATCTGGCTGAACAGGATTTCAGTAGCATTTTGCCTTTCAGTGAGGCAATGTTCAGCTGTGGAATCAGCTGTTTCAAAGAAAGGGCAGTGACAGGAGCTTACAGAGGCATTAGCCTGTTATTACTCACTAGTCTGTCGGCGTGGCAAATCAAAAGGACAAATACTGAGCAAGAGATCAGTTCAGGTTTGGAACATAACCGAATATTACTGATTAATCTGCATAAACAGCCTCATCTTATCCAATATCTAAGTGGGCTGAGCTGTGTCTGCAATGCAGACAGACAGAATTACCTGCTTGGAGAGGAAATCCACCCTGAACTGATCTTATATTGTGATATATTGGTTATTTTGGACATTAAAGTAAACATCAACAGGCATCGGTATTCCTGAGCAGAGAATTATCCGCACTGTCAAATAAGTTCAGCATGGGTCCGTTATTTACTGGAAGGTTAACGATACTTTAATAAAATAGAATATTCCAAAAAAAGACCAGATATGGTTATTTTGCCATGATTCTGGGATCTACCTCCAATGTTCTTCATCTCATCAATCAGTCTACATTAGGGATGACACAACACAAGATTTTCACAATGTTGTTGTAGTAATTATATTATCGCTATATGTATAGAAAATTTGGGTAAAAAAATTTAACTTTGTTTATCGTGGGTTTTCTCTAAAGCCCACCTGAAGGCTAGCTACATGCCCATAATTGTCCCAAACACAGAAAAAAGTAAAAATAAAAATAATATATATATATATATATATATATATATATATATATATATATTTTTTTTTTTTTTTTAAAGAATAAAACAAGAAAATACAGGCAGAGGGCAGAGTCTTTGCAGAGGGTCACAAGTGATGATTGAGGGGGAATACATAAGTCTATACATTGTTCTTTAGGAAAATCCCCCATAGTATATCTTTAAAACAGAACTGAAAAATGTTACATAATTTTTTAGGGTGGAACTTCCCTTGTAGGACAGAGTCACTCTGTCATCCAACAAGTCATCATCTTATGTATTCCAGTCAAGCCAGTAGTTTTATGAATGATTTTTTAATATAATCTCAACTCACTAGTCTGCTGTCCCGGAGTTCGGACTTCAGCACATTTTCCAAAGGAAACGCCATGATGTTGTTGAGGTTTTGCACCTGAAACATGCGAGAGCAGAGCAAATGATTAAGAAGTTAAAAATATTCCACATAAAGTTACAGGTGGCTCTTATCTCTTACAGTATGAGCAAACACTTGCACATGCACACACACAGTTCTGCACACTCCCATCTCCCTATGGACTTACATTTCTGGGAATGAGTGCAGATAACTCAAAAACATGGTGATTCAGTCACTTTGAACCGGTGATTCATGAAAAGAAAACACTGGACAGTAATTAAGATTTTTTCATGCAAGGGGGGAGCATGACGCAATTACTTTATGAGTGTTTGTGTACAGCAAAATGAAATTTGAGATTAATTTAAGGTCATGAGGAAATGAGCCGAACTGAGTCGTAGATCTGGGGAGAATGAATCACAAAACAACCGGCTTAATCCCAACAGGTTGCACTTTACAGTCATAAATAATTACCCCAAAGTCCCCCATGATAATACATCACATCTTTACTTAGGCATGCAGCACGACCACATGATCCATCACCTCCTGTTCAACTCTCCAGTTGACCATTGTCGAAATTTACAAAGTCTGTTGTCACTGTAGCCTTTCAATGGATCCTTGTGGATTAGCTGCACCCTGCTCTTAACATAAATAATGTCCAACCACTTCCGTGAGCTGACGGCAGAGCTGACCTTCATATATTGACACAGCAGCCTAGAGACTGTTTTGGTTGGCATCCAAAATGTGAGGTAACTATTAGATAAGACATCATGTTCTGACATGAGGAAATACCTGTTCCCAAAGTGTAAACACATGTACCAATAATACTGATCAATGCATGCATGCCTGTGTGAACACTGAGATATTGACTACGTTTACACTAATATTCCAGTATTATTCTGAATATAAAAATATTCCAAATTTGATATGGGTAATGTAAACAATATACTTTAAATTAGGCCTTTTTCAATGTGTAGCATTTTCCAATTAAGACATGTGGGATATGCTGGTATCATTCGGGTTTTAGGAGCCTTTTTTGGACATGTTTACAGTGCATTCTGAATTTGGGTTTTTACTGCGGTTTGTGACACATGGCCTGTTTACGGTAAGCTCTGTGTGTTGTGATGGATGTTATTTACACAAACCCACTCATCGAAATTTTTTAAAGCTGTGGAAGAGATGCATGCCCAAAAGAAATGGCTACATTTATTGTTAGAAAAAACAGGCTTTTGGATATGTGCAAATATCACACTGCCAACCTTTTCAAGAAGATGGTTAAACGAATTAAAGTCAAAGGTTAAGTTTGCATGGCCAAAAAAGTCTGCCACCATTGAAAAGAATTGAAAGATTTTTTTTTTTCGATCCAAAGAAGCCAAATGGCAAAAGCAGCTCCAGCCGTTTCACTTTTTCACCATATATGTTAAGTCATGTTAATCATGGTCATAGACTGTACAAAATAATGGACATTGTGATTGTGACGTCACCCATTGGTTTGTGGACTTTTCTGCCTCAAGTTTAAGATTTCGGTTGTCGACGCCTTGGATTTTAGGAGGCAGAAGTGAACATATTTGGATGAGAGGTTGGAGCTTTGGGACAGGGTAGGATGAATAACTAGTAGACTGTTGTGACCCCTTGAGACAAGCTGTCACTCAAGCTGCCCCTGCCTAAAATATGTGTAACTTAATATCTTAATAAAATGTAAATGGGTGAGCTGTACAAAAATCCACCCCCCGTAAAGTTGCCATGGATGTTAAAATTAGCTTTAGAGACCAAAACCGTTTTTGTAGCATGTTTATTTCTGATGTAAAGTTGGACATTTTAACATGGTGGGGTCTGTGGGGATCGCCTCACTTTAGGACCCAGCCTCAACTGGCCATTAACAGAACCGCAAATTTTCTCATTAGCTTTGTTTTTCAGCCTTGGATGTTGACGATTGATCAGAGAATGCACGGCTGCATGTTGACAAGAATATTAGAGGAATATTAATTTTGTTAGCCATGTAAACAGCTTAGGAGGAACACTGTTGTGTTTGGAGCAAGGGCAGAAATCTGAATAAATTGTGCATGCAAACATTGTTATTGGGAAGAGCACTTTATCACGTACACATGGCATTGAGGGGCACGCTCAGGTTAATTTTTTAGCTCCTTAAATGACCCTCCAGTTAGTGTTTTAGAACCACTTCCTGTTCACATCTGTACGACTCAGTCTCCCCGATGAGGCTCTGATTGACACGCTGGAGGGAGACGTGTGTGTTGACTCACGCATGGAGGTCTGGGATGAATTATCATCGCCATAGAAACTATCAGTGGGAGGGTTCCGGATGGCCACAGGTTTTAGAGTCGAGAGGTGCAAACATGCAGCTGTTGAAAAGCACTTTCGTTCATGCATTCATGCATGTAATGCAGGTGCGCACACTCTTTTTACTCTGTGATAATGAACACACACACACAGACACCTAATATCTTAATGGGGAGAGATTTGGGGTTCCTTCACCTACTGCTGTTTCAAATAAACAAACTAAATTTTGCTGATGCACTTTCTTCAAACTTTCCAATCATACCACTATTGGAATATTTTAGAGCCAGTCATATAATGGAGCAGCTTCTCTTCCCTCTTCCAGTTTTGTCCATAGAAATACAATGACAGACTCATCTTTCTTCTATGGTTTTTGTTTTTATTTCCATCCCTCCCTCACACACAGTTGCATGTGTGGTTTGAACCTTCTAGTAAAAACAGCTAATTTAAGGAAGCATCTCTTCTTTCCCTTTCCCTTTTTCCTCCACACTCTTCTCCTCTTTCCTCACCAGATTTTTGAAGAGGGCCGTGACCTCTCTGGTGAACACAGCCAAGTTGAGGAACCCTGTGGAGACTTCGTTGTTGTCCTGGGTTAGGTGGCTATTCCCCAGATTCTCCAGCACCTCAACATACTGCTCCTTGTTGTCCACATGAGCTGAAAACAAAACAGACACAAATAAGTATGTAGACTTCATAAGTTAAAAACTGAATCAGACTTGAATTACATGTGCATTTAAACTTAAGAAGGCAGATTGACTTGCCCAGTTGCATTGAGAGTATTTTAACAAGACAAGCATGTGGGATAAATTAGTACTGGTTTCCAGCCATCCTGGAGCTGGAGACAGGCAAACATATAGAGACCCATGTTTCTCTGGGGCTTAGAGGTCACTTTCCCAGGGGTCATGACCTGACTTGGTTCCCAGTTTGTTGAATTTATGAGGAAAAAGGCTGATGGAAAAGAATCTGAGCTCCGACTGGCACCGCACTGGTTTACATTTCAGTGAATGGGTTTTACCCTACAGCTATTTTAAAGTGAGGCTTAGAGGAGGACATCAAATAAACACAAGTTACAATTCAACCCCATGGAAATAATCACTTTTGATAAACAAAGATGAGCACCTGATGAACAGTTAAAACCAAATGTCTGCTCACAGTCATACTGAAACCTCTTTGTTGACTTTGGGAACCCCCAACATTAACACAAATTTAAATCATCTATTTATGGTGAGGATTCAACAATTTAAGGAAGTAATAAAGGAACATGTGGAGCAGACTTCTGCAGAAGTTTCCAGAGCAGAAATAAGCAGAAGGAATTTCATCTCTTCTGCTCCAGTTTCCACCTCAAGACAATTATAAAATGGTAAACTGACTCTAGTTGGGAGACAGACTGTCACCGTTTGTACAAACTAGCTGAAAAGAAAAAGTGAGATGTGCATGGCAGCAAAAGTGTAAATCTAAGGAAAGTATGCAGACACACTGCAGAAGGAGCGTAAACCAAAAGGGGAGCAGGAGACATTATGACTGCATGGTCATTAAAAAAAGTATTATAACAAACAACATACATCTACCAAGCAACTAACTGCTGAGTCACAGAGGAGCTGAGAGGATGATTTTACAGCTGACCTTTAACTGCCAGATACCAGCAGAGCAACTCAACTCTTTCACTCGTCTGCCAGAACACACACAGACTTGCAGGCCACAACGTCTTGGCAAAGAAGTGGTACTTAGCGGTTTATGGGAATAGAGATCGAAAGAAGAGAACATCTCACAATGTGTGTTTTTGCATGTGTGACACAGTAACGGACCATCAGACTAGCGTCAGGGAGAAGTGGGCGCACACATGTGTTTGTATGCGTGGTGAGTCAGACTGCCGATTAACATCGGAGCTGATTGAGGGCTTCAACAACATAATGAGAGAAGGAGGGGGCCTCCCATGGTCACATTACTGGAACTAACCCATATGATTCTATTTAGATACAGAAGAAGAAATAAAGGAGTAGAGTGAACACATATGGACAATAATCATGGAGCACATATCTGCAGCTACAATATTGCTGCTGAAGGTATCTGGTTGCCTAATTCTGGGCAGCTGCCTCTCTGACTCATTTTTACTAAAAACGATGACTTGAAGCCTCGAAACGGGAAGCAGGCTTGTAAGCAAGCGCAGAAAAACAACTTCAGGATATGTTATGCAGTTCCTTTGCTTCTCCCGCGCATTTTTGAGGTGAACACTCACATCTTGGGCATTTTTATTTTTGATAGTTCCATGGTGAATTACGGTGACATACTGCAGTGACACATACACACTCAAAAAAAACATTCATTTACTGACCCAGTGGGTCTGTTGGGTCACTGTGTAGCACCTCGTTGCACTGAAACCGCACATACCATCTGCTGAGACGTAGACACACACACGTACACCACAAAACCATACACTCTATAAACACAATCACCCAGCATCCCACTCACTCCAGTCCCATAACAAGGGGCCTCACTCATAAACACCACTGTGCACATCAGCGTCATGATGTCATCCCAACCAGGCTCGTACAATGAGTTATGTGGAGGCTCCCCTATGCACTGTGGAGCTCATCCTGCCATAATAGAGGCTGACCTTTACTTAAACACTCCATGCAGACTTTACAGGCTTCATTTGTGAGGACAGACTTCCCTCTTTATTGGATTTTTGGAAGTGGTCAAAAGTTGTGTTGTTTAGTATATTCACCTATATACACTTTTTTTTTACAGTATTATAAGATGAAAGCTTATTCTTGACCTGGTAAATATTTTAACAAAAAAAATTTCAACTCAAGGTTAACTTCCTCAGTTTTTTTGTTGGTTGGTTTGTTTTTGTTTTTTTGTGAAGCTTTCCTCTGACCGTGCACTAACGAAAGCTTAGGAAAAGCAACTAAGTAGGGACACATCGATTTATCGGCCAGGCAATGATATCAGCAGATACTTGCCTTCTTGACTGTTATCGGCCGTGGTCCATGTTTATCTTTTGTGTCATCTCAGTCTTGTACTGGTTAATTTCTGTGTTGATTATTTGCCATCCAACTTGGACAACACTGCTAGCATACCAAGCTGCTGATTCAGGGAAGAAGCCACAGGCTGGACCAAACTCTGGCATGAGAAGCCAACGGCTGCCGTGCGCACATGTGGTTTGTTTTCACGTTTGCTTTCAGTAAGTAGCTGTTAAGCTCTGTGTCTTGTATCTTGGATGAGAGAAGAAATAGACTGCGCTGCAAAAAGAAATCTTTAAACAAACTTCAGATGATCCAATATGCAGCAGAACGACTACTCAACAAGACTAAACGCAGAGAACACATTACTCCAGGTTTAAAGGATCTTCACAGACTTCCTGTTGATTTTCAGATTCCTTTTCAAGATTTTGCTTTTAGTTTTTTAAATCTCTTAATGGACTGGCTACTGACCATTTATCTGATATGTTGTTTGGATGCTTTCCCTCTTGATCCTTAAGATCCTCCATCTCTGGTCAATTAATTGTCTCACCGACTAGAACTAAAAAGTACGGTGATGCTGCACTCTGTGTCATTGGCCCTCATCTCTGGAATAGCCTTCCAGTGGACAGCTTCAAACTGAATCTTATACCTGTCTTTTTAGACATGCATTTAGGTAGCTTTTATTTAATTAATTTGTGTCAAGGCTAATTCCTATATTTTATGTGTGTATGTGTCTGTGTGTTTGTGTATTTGTATCTTATTTACTTTATCTTACTGTGTTATCTGTATTTTGTCATTTTTTTAGTACTTTTGAGTTACACATGCTGTATGAACTTTGCTATACAAAGTTATATAGTTATAAGTTATTATTACTAAGATAAATATGCTTATCTTTGTAAAGAAAACCATGTACCTTTTTCTTCATTAATATTCGTAAGAGGTGGCGAGTTTTATGATAAATAAACAATAAGAAACAATATCGGTATTTGCCAAATTGTTTTTTGAAACAGTATCAGCCCAGAATTCATAATCGGTGCAGCCCCTCTAGTTAGTGGACTTTCAGTTGAAGTTGTTTTGTCAAACTTTGCAATCTGAAAAATAATCATGCCTGATTTTAAGCCAACAAGAATAAGGAGTTGTCAGAGTGCTGTGGGTGACATCCTAACAACTACCAAGTCAGCAAAACAAAACTATCCCATGATTAAGGCCATGTAAAGCAGCTGAAAGTTCTGGAAAAAGCTAGTAAATGAGCCTTGAGTAGTGATTTTTTGTCTTAAACTAGTAGTGTCAATGAGCCCATACAATGTAATGCATTTATACTTACAGAGTCCTGAAGTGTGTATAGCTTTGATCATCTTCTTCATCCTCTGTAGAGTTGTGAGGTCCATCTCCAGAGACTGCAACAAAACAAAGAGACAAAGATGGGTGTTAAAATTCAAAATCATCAATAAAGTAAAAACGTTTTCACTTAAAAATGCTTCCTTTCATTTAGGAAATTGTGCCTGTTTTTAGCTTATCTGATGAATTAAATAACTGTTCATTTTAAGCAGGATGCACACAAATACAAAAATCTTGTAAATCCAACATTGCCATATAGTAGTCCTTCTCATTGATCTGCAGCATTGCCTGAAATAACCCGATAATACACCGGATAGACAGATATGAACGGCAAAACCACATTGCTATAAGCCTATCAGGAACATCTCTGATGACTGACAAATTCCTGCTGTTTCACAGTATATAACATATAAAGCCTGACCCGTCAACACATGTGGGGCACACAACCAGCAAACAGGAGACATCATTAAAAATATAAAAACAAACAATACATATCGCTGAACCGGAACTACATTCAAGCCCTCCCCGTCCATAATGTTCAGATTTGGGGTTGCAATCTGTCATAGATTTGAAAATAAATACTCAGTCGTGACGATTTTTGACATGTGTTCGCTTTACTGTTCTCAAGGTTTACAGCAGGTATATGTGTGTGTGATTAGTTATGCTGAATTTTCTCACGGTGTGTGACGAAGGCGAACAGGTGAGTCAGCACTTGCCAGCAAGACAATCATCTGTCTTGCATTTAACCCTGAATGATGTCAGTGCATTTATTTCACTTTTCAGGCTGAAGCAACACTTCCTCACACTGAGACACACAAGACATGATGCAGACCAAAAGCATACAGTCAGTTGGCTTCATTGCAATTGGATGATCAATCTCTTCAAAACCAAGAAGGTTTGAAGCGACATCCTGTTTATTCTCCTCACACAGGCCACTTGTTTTACTGAGCGAGACATGCAGCACTCCACCTACACGCCACTAGAAATAGCTTTAATGAGCCAGTAATCCTGACTTAACAGAGACTCTGCCTTGTTAGATGATGCTGTTTACATGCTCCAGTCCTTCCTGGCCAAGTCCATTCCCTAAGTGTTAGTTCACTAATTAAAAGGTGGCAGGGTGCTGTGTAATGCGACCCTGCAGACAATGAACGGGAAAGTGATTTAGTGGAGAGTGGAGAAGGGAGTTACTCGCTGGTGCAATTTCCTCTAAGTTGGCTGGCAGGCAGCAGATAAACAGTGGAAACAAGCTGGTGCAAGTTAACAAAACTGGTTGTGTTTGTTGGATTTTGTGGAATAAATCAGATCACACATATCATAAATACACCCAGACAACCCACCTGTCAGACAGGTGTTGAGACAGACAAACAAACAACACATCCCTTCTGAAGCGGGCAATGAGCCGCACCCGAAGGTGTACTGATGTTGAGAAACTACAGTGTCATTTATAAAGACTTTTTGTGCCTGTATGCGAGGTGGTGTTCACCTGCTGGGTGTGTGCGCAACTGCTGTCAGCTGAGCATGACTGACTGATATCTGATCCTTACTTACAGCATTAACTAGGCACATGACACCCTTCGCTTCAAGACAACCTTTAGTATTTCATTTCAAATATGCCAAACATGAGGAAAAACTTTCAATCTGTTCTTTAAAAAACATTTATGGAAATGACATAAATCCGATTACAGCTTACAGAAAATGAAACTATTCCTTATCCCTGTCTTTCTCCTTTTATCTTTGCCTCTAATCAGGAGTAATAAGTAACAAGCAGCCGAGTGTGTGTCGGGGGTAAATGGTGTCTCTGTCTCCCGGCCTGCTGTCGTAAACCACACACATGCCCACACATTACCCTAGCCATTAATCAAGCTTGTCCCTGCTGAGCAGACTAAACATAATAACCATAGATCTGTCTATAAAGGGACTGTTGCATTTACATCTGTGTGTGGGTCTGTCTGTCTGTCTGTCTGTCTGTGTGCACATGTGTAAGATTCCAACATGTCCCTCCCCAGGGCAGCTATTCCAGCTATGTATTTTCCAGTATGTCATGGCCATAAATATGGATATTATCCCAAGATAAATAGATCAGACAGCTGTGTAAAACTCTTTATAAACCCTGGACTCTGCTGTCTCCATCTCTGCTCAGCGGTCAGTTCCTAGCCAGGAAAGTCTTAATGAAGACCTTTCATGAGGACACCATGCAATATTGGATTGGACAACTGGATTCCATCATGTAATGTCAGTGAAATATTCAGATATCTGCACTGTAGACTAGAGTTGCAGCGACATACTGGTTTTAAGGCATACCATCTAAAAGCTGAAGGTTATCATACCATGTACATGTGCTTATCAATGACACTGAAAAACACGCAGCTGGATGGAGAATATCACATCATCTACATCAGTAATAAAACGTTTGTTCAACCAAATCTAACCTTCTGTTTTTATTCCTTTACAGGTCATTCTTACTCATAATAATAACAATTCTGTAATACCGTGAAATATTTTCTGAGACGGTTATCACACCATGAAAATCTCATACTTTGCTCCCCTACTATAGACTGTCTTGCTAATGTAAACCAGCCATTGCATAGAAAGCTATATCATTTATCCCCATGGTGTCTATTTAGTTTTAGAAAACACAGTTTTCTATTTGCTACAGCAAAGTCATGGTGATTCAAGCTCTAGCTGAAACAGAGATCAACCTTGAGTTACAGTAGAACAGTGAAGACATTATGTCACAAGGAAGACAAACTAGGAAGGATCGACTTGTGTGTAAACTTGGATTATTTGCTTTATGACAGAGTTCAAGCAAGCCACCCTCTGTTTCCTCCTTGGCCCAAGGAACTTTGGGAGAACATATTTCAAACAAACACAAACGCACACACACAGAGACCACAAACAGGCCTTAAGCCAAAGTACCAGTTCAAAGTGAGAAAATGCACAGACTGGTCTTCACAGACATGCTTGCAAGGATAGACAAAAGCGTGTGCACGCTTACACTCACAAGAACAATACCATAATCTGTTATTCACTTGTTTCTGTCATGTCTGCAGTGCTGTGTGTGTTCTGTTTGTGTCCCATCTCAGTCCGACTCCCTTGTGGTGGAAGATAAGGCCAAGTAAACTGTGTGTGCTAGATTACCTCATGTAACCTTCACTTTTCCAGTCATCCAGCCTCTTCTGAAGACACACACAGAGCTTGACCAACAGTACCATGCAGCTAGCTTTGGGTCTCGCATTATATGGAAATGGTGCAAAACACTAATGAACACTCACATTGCCCTGTTCACAACCAGAGAGATGACAGGAGAGCACCAAGTCACCCCAAAATCAGCACACCTCACAAATATGTCGCCCTAAAACTAGTTCTTGCACAGAAAAACACATTGCACCTGTACAGTTTTGAATGTATCCTGTTAGCATTGCAGCTTTTGGATTGAAACGACTGCTTTCTAAAACCTGGGGCAAAGTCTTCCCGTTTATCTCACCAGGAAACAACTTTACAGAAACTGTCTAACGAGATAATTGTTAGTTTCACAAGGCTGTGAAACCCCTGAGGATGTCACCTGAGAAAATCAAGCTAGCTAGCCTACAGGAGCAGCCCTCCTTCAGTCAGAGCTACAAACATGCTACATGGACAGGTAAACAACAGCGTCTCCCCCTCCTCCTCCTCCTCCCTCACCTCCTCCACGGTTGAAACTGTGTTCCGACAGTCGCTCATTTTAGACTGAAAACTTGAAGTCCCGGGCGAAGACAAGTCCTCATTTGTCAGGACCACGAAGTCCGAAATGCTTATTCGCTCCGGCATGTTTCGCGCGTCTCACAATCACTGAGGAGAAAAGTGAGCCAAAGTTTCACGCGCGCATATAATTCCCATTTGAAGAAAAGAGAAACAGTTCACTGCTCCATTGTGTGCAAGAGGGCAAAAAAACAGACTGTATTCCTCAGAGTGCTGGTCCGTAAACGCGCCTTTAAGGTGGAAAGTTGTCTCAAGGCGGACCTGCGCCCTCTCAGAGTTTAGGCTCCTCTCTGTGTGTGTGCGCGTGGAGGTGCGCCGGCGCGCTATTGTCCGCCCATTGAGGGAGGGAGCAGACTCCATCATCACGTGGGAATGTTTGTGCTTTCTGGCACTCTGCAGAGAGAGAAAAGAGAGAGTGTGTGCGTCTTTGTTCTCGTCTCTTTCATTCTTAACTTCTCATTTCTATGCAAACTCCAGAGAGTCTGCAGTGTGGTCGCCATGGATATGCATAATACCTCATTCACAGACTAAACTGAAGGGGAGGAATTTCACTAGATGAGGACATAAGATGACGGTTGTTATTGCAGTGAGGCAGAAGCATGCAGTTTATCAAGTAGTCTATCACTTAAAATGCTATAACTAAAAGCTCCCATGTTTTACCAAAAATATGACAGATGAAAAAAAATACTTTTTCATGTTTGTGGTTTTTGCACCAATGGAAACACATGCAGTACTGGTACACATTCATCTGGTGGCTTCCCCACGGGGGGATAGCCATGGCCCCCCTAACTATGTGGCACGCTCATTTTTTCAGCTTGCACAAAGGTAGTCGTGTCTTGTGAAACTAGGCAATCTAAAGGCCCAGACACACCAAACCAAATCAGTGAACTAGTGGCAATGATAGACCCTTGCTGAGTATCCCTCATGTAGCCATGTCTCAGCCAAAAAAATTGCACATGAACACACTAAACCGAAGACCAAACAGCGGGTATAATCTGCACCTGCATGAGAGGAAATACCAGCATATTACACATCAGGTAACTAGTAGCATTCACTGTAAAATACAACACCAAAGTATATCAGTATGTGATTCCTTAACTCTCCATATTTGCATCGTTTTCAAGTAGCCTATACACCACAACAGCATCATAGAACTCCAGGAATACATTTATGGCTTTTGGTTTAGTTGTGCCACCCCAAGATTTTCAGTGGCCCCAGCTGGCCACCCCTATGGAAAATTTCTAGCGGCGCCAATGCATCCATCACATATCAACCAAGGTTTTTGCAGCTGTGCAACTGCCCTTTAATCAAGAGTCTGGAGTTATAACGCCCTCTTGGCGATCCCTTTGGCTTAGGCTCCAAAGCTTCTTTCTCTTCCTTTTCATCTCATAAAAAGACATTTTTTCACTGAGGTCTGATTTCTGAAGTCCCTCCCCACTGACCTTCTCCTGAAATCATCTGACAGACTGAACAAAAAGGAAAGAGTGCATCAGAGATTTGGGGAAAAAAGTACCACGGTTGTGTATAGAGCATAACTCCTGCATGCCTGGCATTGTCGAGCCTGTCAACTCAAAGAAAAGAGGTGTATCACTGAACCTTGCCTCAGGGAGAACAGTGATACAATACACTATGGAGTGCAGATGGGTGATTTTTAGGAAGCTGCATCAAATACAGTGGCTCCCTTTGGTTTCACCACAAAACCACATATTAGCTTTATAAAGGGAGAATTTGTCCCGGCTCTATAGGCAACTTGAGGTTATTTTAACCATATACATCCAACAAAAAACAGACTCCCTTTGCGGTAAAGCTTTTTTTTTTCCTGTTCTGTTATTGCTACCACACATAGTGGAGAATGGATGTTATGTCTTAACTGTGTGCACTCACAGTGGTGCTGTGTTTGTATTCACAGATAGACAAACTCCTTTTTGTTTGCAAGTCTCTTGCACCAAAATGCACATGCACTGCATTTGATATCTGTGTAGTACTTGCACGCACAGACTTTAAAGTGAAAGCTTAAAAGAGTGCTTGTTAAATGTTTCCCCAGAGAGACACAAAGTGAAAATCGTTGGCAGACCAAACAAATACCTTCTTTCTTTCTTTTTTTTAAATACAAAATGCAACACAGTGTTCAAAATGTGCATGACAGTCTCCAGAGGGAAACCTGCAAAATTCCCTTTAACCTAATAATCATTAAGAAAAAATGTCCACTCTTGTGAGGAAGTGACGGCACGCGACAAACTCCAAACAATGCAGAGCCACATTAATGGGTTTGCTGACCCAGTTTACATGGCCTTAGTCACTTATTGTTTCTGTTGCATGCATGTATGTATCAGAAAACATCAATGAGAAAAAGGACAGATGGATATAAACAATTTGCAAGGGTACATCTTTTGCTGTAATATATGTTCAACATATATGTGCTCAATTTGCATGCAACCATTTTTTGCATGGGTGTCTGAGCTGATGTAATGCAGAGGCTCACTGTGTCCCAACAATACTCTCCTTCAGTTTCTTTGCAGCCCCTTGTAAAGAAGCAGAGGCTTTGTGCCTCTGCCAGCCTTTCAGCCTGGGTGCTATTGTAAAACTGAGCAAACCGGTCTGCTCAGGCAATGCATGCACATATAGTGGAGAAGTCCAAGTACCGGGAGGGGGATGACGAGAAAAAATCGACAGAGGAAAATAGTTTGGAAGGTGAAGGGAGGTAAGGAGGGGGGATGCTCAGCACGGGGAGGTGGGATGACAGACGAAAGGAGATAGATAGAAACTTCATTGTCTGAATACAAAAAAAACTGGAGTGACTCACTCAGTGTTTTTGCTCCTTGTCTCCACCTTTTTCCTTCCTTAAAACCACATACCTATTCATTGTCATTTCCCTCACTGTAAAATCTGACAAGTTGATCTCATTTGAAATAATATTGGAAAACATTTCCCTTTAAAAAGGAAAATAAATATAACTATTAATCTTAGTGTTACGTTTACTTGAAATTTAGCTGTATTTAATCAATTTTGTGAAACTGTTGCAACTTAAAAATAACAGGTGGAATTATGTTGTTCTTTCTAAGTGTTAGCAACCTCAGTAAACAGTAAGTCTGACTTGATCATGAAATAGAGGATTTTGGCGATGATGAAGTAAGGAGATTTGCGAGTTCTGTTTTCTGAACATGTTTGAGAAAATGCAAACATGACTGGCTAATTTGCAATCAGCAGAATGCAGACTTAAAGCACAGTATACTTGGTTTACTGAAGTTGCTAAGACTTAGAAAGATTGATTTAATGAAACTTTAATGAAGTTGCAGCAACTTCACAATAATAGGTGAATATAACTAAATTTTAAGTCAATTTAACACTTAGATATAAAGTAAATATAAATTAAGATTAAAACCAACTTGTCAGATTTTACAGTGCATACTCCCTCCTGCCACTGCAAATGATACTTTTACTCTTAACTTATATCATCAATTATTCTTTTTTCTCTTCGCACCATTTCTCACTTTTCCTGTGAGGAAGCGAGACACACTTAAACGCAGCTTCTCTCTTTCTCTGACGCACACACACGCAGCAGCAAACAGGTCACAGCGACGTCTTCCAGTAAAGATTACAGCTGCCAGGATTTCCTCGCTGCTTCCCAGCAGCCCAATGAAGTTGCAGCACAATTCTTCCAACCCCCAAAAAATCTCTCTCTCCCTCTCCACTCAGCTTGTTGACTCAGCTCCACTAGTCCTGCTATCAATTTACTACCCCTGTCAAGCCAGGAGGCCCAGGCTTACCGTAAAATACCCCCTCTTCTGGTCGACACGGTTGACTGAAAATGGGAGGACTGGAAGGAGGAGAGAGAGAAAGAGAATTTTGATTTATTGTTTGAAATGGTTTCCCTCTGGAATAAGCATATAAAGTGCTTTGTTCAGGGCAGGGCCCCTTAAAAATCTGCCTCAAGAACCTGCACAACTGCACCATGAAGAAGTTCCTGGAAACACTTCAGGCAGAATTGTGATACTTTGTGACAGCTTCTGCTTTGGAAAAATACATCCCTGACTCAACACACGGAGCATTATCAATCTCCTCAAAGTGATGCATGTCCTCTTTGGCACAGCAGCTAGTGATACATAACCACACCCTCAGACAGACACCCTCTCCAGCATGCCTGTCATCGCAGTTGGTATGGCAACAAAAACGTTTCCATACTTGTAACAGGTAGTCGAACTTGTTTGTGATTCATAATTATAGATGCAGCATTATGTTAAGTCTCAGCGTTCAAGACATTGACAAGGAAGTCTAAGAAAAATTCATTTCACTTTTTCCTTAAACTATTCTTCCTACCAGTTAAATTGCAGTTAAATCATACATTTAACATGAACCCTTTGATACCTGAGCAAATTGGCTTGATTTCTTTCAAAGACTGAGAGAGGCCAGCAAGCAACTTAATAAGAATTGCCGCCAAAAAATAGCAAGAAATTAGAGCTAAGAGTTAAAAATATAAATTTCTTGACATTTTCCCCCATTTTTTTTTTGATAATATCTAACAATCCCCCAAGTAAGTTTCAGATCATCTTCTTGTCACCTTTTAATCATTTTTTGCAGTTTGCAGGGCATTTCTAGCCAAGTTGCTTGATCCATGTGTTAAAGAGTTAATAAAGTCCAATTTTTTAAAAAAAACAAAAAATAAAGGTCAAACACAATCTGTATAAACATCTATAGCCATACTTTGGTGCCAAAGTCAGTTAATGCTTTCAGTGGCTCTAAATAAGATTGCGTGTGGCCTTAAACACACCAACGGTAAATTGCTCCCAAAATAATGCCACCATTATGTGTCCGTTGCGTCACTGTGGCCCTTAACAAAGGCAGACATGCAACGTTTTGGCCTCAGGTACGTTGCTGCTCGCTGATGAGCTGTCACTTGCCAGAAAACAAAGAGTGTTTTTAGTTCTTAGTAATTTAGGCTAATAATATCTACTTCAGCTGCCTTGTTGTCACGGAAATTGGTCTCATGGTGCAGTTTAACAGAAGTGTGGAGGGCTGCTGTTTAGATAGCGTGTGAACCACACACTCAAAGGCTGTGTATGTGTACGTGGCGTCTGACATTTGGGTTTATCACCTCTTTTTAAACACACGCGCTGTTGTGGCAACGTCTGTTAATAGACCCGTAGCGTTAATAGACACCTGATGTTGGTTCAGAAGCCAACAGGCGCAAGAGTTTACAAAAAAGTGGTTTGTGAGGAGACTGAATTTCGCTGTGGGGTTTAAAAAAGGCTTGAGCAAGCTCTATTTTTTCACCTCTCTTTAACTGTGCTGGAAACATGGTGACTGTAATAGATTTTTGTATTGCCATACAAGGAATTTAAAATTAATTTATATGTTTTCATTTAACTACCTAGAATCGTTGGTTTTAATAATATTTAGGCTTTCCTTGGGGGCCTAAATTGCATAGATCTTCTGCATTATGGGGCTCATATGCAAGTGTACCAGAGACTTACGGTGGCCAAGCACACCATAAGTCTTTAAACTTGCTGTTCTAAAAACTTTCCAAATGTTATCAAACTACATGGTCAAATCATGACCAGAGTTACAGATGTCTCTTTCCAAATGTAAGTCAATGTCAAAAAGACTTTTTGGGCCCCATGGCATCACACAAGTGACCCAGACGGTGCAATTCCCCTTTTGTAAGATTGGCTTCAAAGCCTGGTGCTGGTGATGAGTCCCGCCATGTTATTTCTACAGTAGCCCAGAACAGACAAACTTAAATATCAGCTCTTGATGGGGCCATTCGCATTAACATGTTGTCCACTGTAGTTATCATGTGATTATACACAACAGAGTCTAGACTTTTAATTTATATATTAAATAAGTTTAGGAAAAATTAAGCCAGTAGGTTGAGCTGTTTTTTTTTTCATTCAAAAAATAATCATTCAAAATCAGCACATAATGAGCATTGTACATTCTACTTTACATTGTGTAATATTTCACAAAAATGTGCAAATCTATGAATTCTATAAGTTGTATATCTGTGACGCGTCTCCTTGCAAATGTCTTTCGCCCCACAACCCATTAGCACTACTCCCCAGTGACCCACTGAACTTTGACCTCTTGAGTGTCGCCTCCCCTTTGTGAGCTTGTTCCCACGGCAACCAACACACAAAGAATGATGTGTGGTTTTTGTCTACCTGTCTGAATGTGTTTATAGCTCATTCAGTGTTATTGTCGCTCTTTGTGTCAACCTATTCTCTCTGCTCTGGGAATGTCACTTCTTATTAGCTCAGTTTCCTCAGTGGTCATACACTGGCTGGTTTTAGACAGTTTTTAGATTTTTTTTCTGTGCCAGTTGGCTCAAGAGACCTAATGGGACTTTCAAATAATTGCAAACCATTTGTAGTTGCCGATCTAACATTATTCAACATCAGAAATTGCACACCGCAAGACAAAGGACACATTGAAAAAAAAAACAAAAAAAAAACATTCTGTTAATTGTAAGTGAAGTGTACCACCTTTCATTTTCTGTAATCCTTTGGCAAGATGTTTTGAAACCTTTAAAATGATCAAATTCACATAGCAACAGCAGCAGGACACCAGTAAGACAGCAACACCTACAACAAACAGGAACTCCCAAGATAGAACACAAGCAATGCGAAGCCACGAGAAACAATAGAAGAGCAGCGCAAAACAATAGCACCACAGCATATAGAATTTTAGCACAACATAGCCATGCAGGCAGCATGAAGCAACAACATATAACTTTTAAGCACAAACAGTCATGAATGCAGCATGAAGCAACGACACACACTAAGTAAACATGCAGACATGCAGAGCAGCAATAGCAAGAAGAAACAGAGGCAGAGATAAAATACAAGAGTCAACCTGACCATGTGAGACTTTTTACATTAAACTGTGTTTGAAAGATGGAGTGGCAAAATATGCCATTACAACCAAAAATGTAGATTTCCCTTTGGCACACCATTCCCATAACTATAATAATGCCAAAAACAGCCTTTTGCAAGTGGAGGGTATTTATTGTCTTACTAAAATTACTTATGAGAGACTATTTGGATTTTAAATTTGATGCTTTTCTCATTGAGGCCTCAATGAGGAAATAGATTTCACACCCTTTATTTTAACTAGGTTTTATTGTTGTTATATTTGAGGTCATTTTAATCATTAAGTTTATTGTTATGGTTATAAATAATACTGTGAATATAACCTCTCTTCCGCATAGCCAACATGTAGTACATTTACTGTATGATTTGCTGTTGTAATTTAGCTTCCTGGCCAATAGTTGTTTATATCGGAAAATACAACTTTCCAGTCTGGTTGAATCCTCTTTCTGGTCGCAGCATGAGGAAAATACTGAGTGGGTTTTCAGTGTTCTCCTTTTGTAACCTTTAACAGTTTTGCTGGGACTAAATAAAAGATATTTTAAACATATATTCTTGGTTCAGTGTTAGTTTGCCTGAAGGGAAGCCAAGGTGCTTCCCTTCAACCCGATCAACTTTTTTCACTTAATTTTCAGATTTAACCCCTGGGTTCCTACTATAGAATTTGAAATCTCTTCTGTTATTGAATTTTTCAGCAGAAGTCAGGTCATATTATTGAAGAAATTACACAGGGTTGGTGAAAAAACATTAAAAGCAATGATGGATGAAGATTAGATGTATTTTCCTTTGCAGTTTTGCTGAAAATATTTGCTGGAGAAGTTAATTGCGATACTTTTCCAGGAAGTACAGGTCCTTGCAGGTTCCTCGGATGACAAGTGAGTAAATTGAAAATCGAGCAAGATTCCAAGTGTAAACCATGGCTTCAGTATTTATTTAATAATTTCAAACAGATCACACAATATTACAAAATATTAAGTGCCGCATGTCATAAAAAAAAAACAGTTATGCCTCATGTAAAAAACTTTCAAAAAAATTCACTAAATAGGTATAAATACAAAAATCATTATGTACAAATACCAGAAAAATAATGCTCATTAAAAAAAAACCTACAAATGTTGAATTCACATCCTCTAACTTACACTGTAAAAACTCACACTCAAACACACAATGGAACCCATTTCCCAAGCTGTCAAATACACACACAAACACACATTTTCAAGTTTTGTTAGGACAGGACAGTTAGCTTATCTCTGCAGTGTAGAGGGAAAGCCAAAAATACATCAGCACGAAATTCAAATTTCCAAATGTCTGGAACGCATTGAAGGAAAAAACAACTACATGACTTTGACATTTAAACGAGCTGCACCACCACATGTGGGAAAGCATTCATAGCCTTTAAATTTGAACAGTAAGGATATAAATTCCTTTTTTCTGAGCTCCTAAATCAACATTTCTGAACAAGAGGAAAAGCAAATCGCTACTCTAATTAAACCTTAATTACATCAATTAACCCCTTGCTTCCAACACACCTGCAACACAGATGTTGCATTTCATTTATCTGGGGTAATTTCCTCAGAAATACAATAGTAGTTTTATACCACTACATAAAAAAACTATTAAAATCAGCAAACTCTTATCAATAGAGGAGCACCTGGATTTGAAATAAAGCTGCCAAACCAACAACAGTGAGTGTAAGTGTTAACAGAGTACCCATTATCAGCCTTTAACTCTGGATATGGTTCCACCTTTGGGTGTCACAAGCTGCCTGTCACATTTTGGCACACAACGCAGCACCAAACAGGTACAAGGCCTGACATTATATAAAGCTTAAGGCAGGTGACAGAAACCTGATCAGACAGAAGCAACATGAGCACTGTAAAAATGAGATTTCACACGATACTGTGTGTTCAAAAGGTAGATGTAGAGGATCTACGAGGACTGGTATCATTCACAGCTTAATTTATCAGTGTTGAAAGTAGACAGACTCCTAAAAACACACCCTGTGTTTGGTTTTGGTGGCTTTAGCTTACTCTCATCCGGTGATTGAGTCATGTAAAGCTGCATGGCAGTTAAAGCTGACATAATACAAGGCTGCCCCCTACGGGCCAAAGAGTGGCACTAAACATTTAGACTTTGGAGACGAGGAAGAAAAAATTCCTGAGTTGTCACACTGTAAACACCGCCTGATAACTAAACGCATAACTTTCATTTTGTTAATGGGGATGTGATATGCATAATAACCCATGTGTTTGTATGAGTTAATTTTTTTTTTTATCTTTTAGCGAAATTTGAAAATATGACACAATTCCTGCTTTTTGAACAGTTTTCTAATGGTCATTTTTACAAAATTATGTACAAATTATTTTACTTATATAAAAATAACAAAGGGGAACTCCTTTGAAATTACTAACATTAAACCAGGTATGGTTAAAAACAAAGAGTGATGGCTTCATAGTGTAATATTTCCTACCTCGCGAAGGCATTCAATTAAATATTTCCCCCAAATCTCCCCAAATTTCCTTCCCCCCTTCCTTCACTTACATCTCAGCTCTTCAACAGTTCTCCAAGATCATACGTGTCAAAGAAATCTGACACACCCTCGCCATCCTCCAGGCTCCAGAGATAATCGTCGTGGTCTAAAGGTGGAGAGAAACTGACAAAGGGGGTGTTTGGGTCTGGCGTGAAGGAGGTGCAAGGAAGCTGGTCCTCCGTGATCTGGAGGAGGCTAGGGGGAAGACCCAGCAGACCCTCGACGTCCAGCAGAGTAGAGGTGGAGGCTGCAGCTGAGGAGGTGGCTGGAGCTGCTGTCGATATGTTGGCTGTGATTGAAAAAAATGACAGAACATAAATTCATCTATTCAGCCTATTATGTTCCTTGAATGTTTAAATACATGCAATTATTGCCAATATAGATACAGTTTCTACAAGTTTTGTTTTTCAACTTAATACTTCCAAGTGATGGCAGTGTCAGCAGCCAGTATTGAGTCAGTATGTTTGGCTCTAATCTGGGGCATCATTCACGCCGAGTCTCAGCTAGTTGGGCAGCATGCCGAGTTTGGGCCAATGCTGGGCCAGGTTATTTTGTATGCCTATACTGTGCTCTGTGTTACATTTTATGTAATTCTGGTCATTTATCTTTATTTTTTTGCACATTAGCCTTTATTCTTATAATTTCCACCAACCAGGACTTGTACAGCACTTCAAACTGCACTGAGGTATATCAAATGCCTGATACCTATTACAGTTAGCTGACTGATCTTTTGATTGGTTGATTGAGAATTTTAAGGGAATATACTGACATTTCCTTTCCTGCAAGAAGTTATGTGACAACATGGATACATCTCTGATGTCTGCGCTATAGTTAAAAAATACACCTACCGATGCCCTTAAAACTCGCCAAGATAATTGTCAAGATTACTCCAGTACTCATTTAACAATGTTGGACTCAGAGTGGACAGTTTAAAAAAGGATCAAAATAGATACAGCGTAACCAGTTATAATCTTTTTTTGCCACATTTACACTACATGGTACAGCACAGCTCTGCTCGGCTCAATGTGCTTGTATTTGGTTTTCAAAAGTAGTACCCAGTCCTTGTTTTGGTGCCACTACAGTTGAGGTAACATTGGGTTGAACGGGTACTAGAAGGTGGAGTTAAACAACTACAGACCACTGACTGGGCGAAGCGAGCTGTCACTAGGGCGACAGAGGTAAGGAGAAGGGTCGCTCGTCCCAGATTTTTTTAAAAAGTCAACCTGCAAAACTACGGCATACACTATTTACTATGAACTGACGTAGTGCAGACGTCCTTCTGTTTGGTTGCCAATGGGAGGATCTATTGTCATGGTGAAGATGAGGTCACTGCTTTGTCATACAGCATTGCTATGGCGATCAGCTAAAAATCCCACCTACACTGAGGGGGTACTATCTGCGTTGGAAAGCAAAATAGAGAACGCACATTGTACCAAAAGTGAGTTAAGTCGGGCCAAACCGTGGAGCTATTTTATTCGACATTTTCTCATTTGTTGTCAAAACTTGGTGTTGACATTACCTACAAATCAACTTGACTCGATTCACACGGATGCACAGATTCAGGTATATCATGCTTGTAGTAGCTATTGCAACCTCAGGTGCAAGTTTTTCTCAGTCTCGTTGTTACCACAAGATAAACGTATGTTTCCGTCGTTACATTATAGTCAGGCTAGCTAGAGCATGCTGCTTCCAAAAGAAAAGCAGCTCCCAAAACGAGTGCATAGATGCAATCATAGCCTCACATACAACTCCTTGTTGGAATAAGGTGAGTCATTACACAATAAGTTCCTGGAGTGAGAATCCTACTGTACTGTGCATGACCCTACAGAGAGCCTCGCTTACATTCAGCAGGCTCCTCTTTGATGCTGAAACTTGGAGCTGTGGATGGAGGGCCGAGTGGTTGAGGGAACTCCTTTTTAGGGGTGACAGCACTTTTAACCGGGCTAGCATCTTCGAGACCCTCTTCTGGACACAGGTAGACTTCAATAGGGCCATTCTTACTCTTTAAATAGATCTGTAACGACCCCTGCTGTAGGGAGAAAGTGACGCAGAAAAAGTTATAATAGTTGTACATATACAATACAATACAATGTATTTTTTTTCTTTTGGAATTGCAATTAAATATGTTTTTATTCAAAATCCATTTTCTCACCCCTGCCGTGTCTGGCACCTCCAGTTTGGTGTCAGCCGGAGCCTTAACGGCAATAACTGTCTGGTCTCTGAGACTGCCGATGGAGCGGATATCCTGATATGTCACATAGCCCAATGTACAGTATATGGTCAAGGGTGTTAACAAGCAGCCGAAATTAAGCAGATAGTTGCGTGTGTAACCACAAGACCACCACAAAACGACGTACACAAGCACACATGGCTGGATGTAAAGGATATCTCTTATTATCTTCATATTCTGTGAGTTGTTTGAGCTGAGCTGTGCTGGAGTGGATCAGCTCATCCAGAGATCGCTCTACTCTCTCCAGGTCTCCGAGCTCTTTCCTTAGGGCGCAAGCCTTCTCTCCTCCACTTGCACCACCCTCAAATACATCTCCAACCCTATGAGAATACACATAAAAATATAAATAAACGAAAGCTGTGATGATGTTATTGCAGTAAAAACTCTTGGAAGCTGTTGTAACAACTCAAAAACAGTGTAATAGACAGTAAACACTCCACGTAGTTTGGCAGAGGTTGTTCAATGTTGGACAAAGGTGTTGTAATGCCTCCAAACAGCCACTAGGGGGCAGATAAACTAAATGTAAGCAGGATAAATGCACTCAATTGTAGCCACACAATGGCTTTTCAATAATCACACAATAAAAACATATATTTTCACCTTTGGTTTTGGCTGTGTCAGAGGTGAAGATGTAGTTTATGATGTACTGAATTTGGTTCTAATATCATTTCTAGTCCATGTAATTAGCGCTCAAAATATTGAGAACACTTTTCAATAAGATGTTAAGCAAAGTGGCCATGCTGCATAACTGATTCAGTAAAGTTTATGGTCAATATGCAACTAAAGTAGAGCTACAAAGTTAATCAATTAGTCGTTTGAAACAATATTAATCACCACCTCTTTTGATAATCAGTTAATTGTTGTAGTCATTATTCAAGCAAAAATGTCAAACATTTGCTGGTTCAAGTTTCTCAAATGTGAGAATTTGCAGCGTGCTTTTCTTTTTTTAAATAATCATAGTAAATAAAAATAAATAATTAAAGAGTCTTTGTGTTGCAAAAAAGAAGCACTTTGAAAATGTCACTTTAGACTGTAAAATTGTGATGAGCATTTTCACATTTTTTTTAAATTTTATTGACTAAATAATAAATAGATTAATTATTTAAAAAAAACAGATTACTTGTTAATGAAAATAATCATTAGTTGCAGCCAGAACAAAAACAAAAAAAACATTGGTAGTTATTTGGTAGTATTTAATTCAGGGTTTTGTGTTGCTTTCCATTACATGATACAGATTTCTCGATTTTACTGGTCCCTCAGTATGAAGGGCTATTCAGACTTCATCTGTGGGAAACTCTGACCCCTGCTTAACATGAGGAGTGTCTGCTTATTCTGCAATTTACTGTCAGTAAAAATGTTTGGCAGTTGGCTTAGAAGATAAAGTCTCATCGGAGCCGTTTGACAGAAGTAAATAAACTGTATCCGAGTTTGTTGAAAGCTGTGTTTATAGAGCTGAACTGTGGCTGTCATGTGGTTAACAACCGAAAAAACATTTTATTGTACTGCTGATAGTTTAACCAAGACCACGCTGGGGTCTGGAACTCCCACCAAGCATCAAATGTTGGTAAAGGTTTCATGTTGGGGGACTTATTTGGCTATGTTTAGCCTTAATGCTCAATTTATGCTCAGATCTTTTTTTGTTTGGTTGTTCATATTACTTTTTTTAAATGCGGCCTTTATCAGATTCCAGTGTGAACTAGTCACAGTCCTGAACTGTCCCATATGCACAAAAGAACAACAAACACATTACTGGCAGCGCACTGTTGCAGGGAAGTAAACACAGAGGCCAGTGAAGGCAGCGTTTATGGTGTTGTTTTTAAAATGATGTGCAGTGAAAGCCTGAGAATTGT
Source organism: Plectropomus leopardus (assembly GCF_026936395.1). Classification (NCBI taxonomy): domain Eukaryota; kingdom Metazoa; phylum Chordata; class Actinopteri; order Perciformes; family Serranidae; genus Plectropomus; species Plectropomus leopardus. The sequence goes on along the minus strand of NC_142189.1, from coordinate 14,944,156 downwards.
GAGCGAGAAAGAGAGACGGATTTTCAAATATGGTACTTTGTGGTGCAATGGCTGTGATTTCTGTACGAAGGAATGTGTTGATGTGGAGTCGTGAGTGATGGGATCGTGACATGAATGGCTTCACTGAAACAGATCTCATCCATAATTTCAGAATCTCAAGGGCCGCTTTTAACTACATCTGTCAAAAAACTCTCACAGCAAGACACTGATGTGGGTCAAATGCCAATATGACTGTTCAGACTGAGGTTGCATAACAAAATATAATATCTCTATCTGGTTTAGGACCGCATATAAAAGTTGCCGAAAGCAGAATTGAAAAGATCAGATTCCATGACCTGTGCTGCAGAGGTTATGACTAACAAAAAAAAAAAGATATGAGTCACAAATGAGCAAAAAAACTAGATTAAAAAGGTCACTTATGCATGCAGTCTGAACGTAACCTTTTGCACTGTCTGGCAAATGTTTAGAAGATAAAATTTAAATATTTTAACTATGCATTTTTAACTTTTTTCCCTCTAACATCTGGCTCTGATCATGAGCCAGTTAGACATACATATTTGTCTATTATGAAAACTATTTCCATTTCCCGTTTTATACGTCTTCCTCTGTATTGATACTCACAGCCACTGAATGTTGTTCTTGGACTTCTTTCGTATGAGCTGAACTCCCTCCAGGACATTTGTGATGTCATAGATGCGCCTCTTTTGGACCTCCAAAACCTCAGTGGCCCAGTTAAGGTCGAGGACTCCATCAGGAGACTCCGCAATTAGACCCACAAATTTCTTCGTCAGCAGGCCCAAGGAGGTGTCGTACCGTGTCCGCTCACCTGGAGACTTTGGAGCTGAGAGCAAAGACGCAGGCAGAGGCATGTGAAGAGGTGAACAGTTAGAGATTAAAAGCAGTACAAACAGACAAATATATGTAGATATTTAACAGAAAATGAAGCAATCATGAAAGTAAGTCAAAACAAAGAACTGTACTTCATTAGGTTTATTTACATAAATGCTGTTACAAAGAAACTCAAAATCTCTCCCACAGCTCAGCCTTTTCCCCCAAAATGTAAGATGAGTAAGCAAATAAACGTTCTGTAAGTGCCAACTTTTATCATATAAATGCATCAATAACCTTCATTCCTACGTGAATGTGACTCGTGTAGCATTGTGTGTTTATGATCCTGTTCACTGACTGTAAACAAGCTTCACACCACAGATATCTCCTCACACTAACAGTCGCCCGCACAACTGCTCCATCCACCCTCCCCTACCGTCCCCTCTCTGGACTTGCACCACTGTAAAGAACTGTAATTACACAACTTCCTGTGACTTATCTCTTTGTACTTAACACTTTTTTAATGGCCTTTTTATATTGCTCTTCTTTATTATTATATTGGACTTAGAGGAATACTTCACCCCCCAAATGACCATTTGTGCGTCAGTTGCTCACCCTGTTACACCGAGAGCCTAAAATCTGAGAAAAGTTCTGATGAACTGCAGTAAAAATGGGTCCGTGTTGAGCAACCGCAACACCACACCAAACATCTGTTTACAAACTCTCACACAACTGGTGCAGTATAATCCAAGTCTCATTTTTCCAAATGTATGCTCAGTACTGTAAAGTAAGTAAGCAAGTAAAACTTATCTATGCTCCTTTCAAAGCCAGACTCAATTGACAAGAAGAGTCAGTTTATTTTTCAGAACATGCAAGTTGCTTATTGACCACTGCCACAATTGGTAGCTTGTTTGTGTTATTGTGTGACTTTGGGAAATCCAGACTAACCTTTCAAAACGCCAAAGTTAAATATTAACACAAACAAACTACTGACCAAGGCTGCAGGATAGAGTGAATAAGTTTCACTTTGTGCTCAGTGGTTTCAATATAAATGGTTTAGTAAAGGTGCATGACTTTGGCAAGACTTGGATTATACTGCAATAGCTGTGTGAGAGCATGTAAATGGATGTTTTGATACAGTTTTGCTATTGGTAAATGTGGTCCCATATGAATACAATTAATCATGAATTCTTAGTTTTTGAATGGAGGCATGGGAGAAAAATAACGTTTTCTTTGGGAATTCAGTGTAACACTGGTTTAGTACTTTATACACAAAACATTTTGGGTGAAGTTTTCCTTTAATATAACTCTACCAAAATGTTGCAACTTTTAGTTGATTTTTTGTTGTTGTTGTTTGTTGTCACCATTGTGCTGTTTTAGTGTTCCCAGAGCGCCTCCTCTGCATGGAGTAAAGGGTCTGTCAGTGACTGGCTTCTCCCTTGTTGTACTGTAAACTTGACTTGAATAGAAGCACTTCAGAGATGTTATCAGCACAGATAACACTAATAGCTCTGGTGCAGCTCAAGTATCTATTCACTAAACCCGACTACATGAAGCCACCTCTTTCACATTCATGTATTTTCTGATCGGTAGCTGTTGTACTCACTCCTTGGACTTGGTATCCTGGCTGCGATGCTGCTTTTGCCTTTTGGTGTTCGGAACTCTGGCAGGTAAAGAGGGTCCTCCAGGTCCAGCTTCCTCTTAGCCTAAAATGGAAAGAGTTTATATATATATATACACACGTCAGTAAATTAAGAAAATATAAGAGCAAAGAGTGTTTGTTACAGCTGCAGTGTTCACTGTGACCTAATCATTCTGGCATCGTAAGAAAATATATATTGTAAATATAATCCTCATTTGAGTTCTTTACTTGGCTATGGTCTGCTGGAAACTATCTTTCATCCTACTTGACTTTACGTAATGGCAAGTTAGTAGTTAAATCATGAGAATGAAGTGTGTGGGGCACGTCCAGCCAATCCATGAAACAGTGCTGGTAAAAGTGTTAAATAGGGGGGTTGTTGAAAAGTGTCGTAAATGTGCCAACAGCCCTCAAGTGCAGGAACAAAGCACCCCCGTCACACTTTCCCAAGCACTTCAAGAGGGGCTGTCTGTGTGTGTGTGTGTGTGTGTGTGTGGGTGTGGAGTTGTAGGGGCAGATAGGGGAAGGGAGTGATCTGCTCCCAACCCACTGCATGCAAAATGCAAGGCAATCCCTGGAATTACTCAATGACCTCTCCTCCCCCTCTCGAGCCTCCCAAGCTCCCCTTTCTTCTACAGCGTTAACACACAGGCTCTCCACACACTCATACTAATGTTCACTTCACTATAACTGTACTGCATCATACACTCAAGAGCTGCAACTTCAACCAAAAACACACACACAACCTTTGGACCCCAGTCTTCATATGACCACTACTTTTTTTCCAGTGACCTACATAGGCCCAACGTACCAAAACTGAAAGTTTCGCTTACGTGATTGAGCAATGACCAACTGTGTGAAAAATGAAAAAGTTGCACAAATCGGTGACACCCCGACATGTGTAATTCCTGACAGTTAAGTGTTATCTCCAACACGCTGGACGAGAATGTCTGCAGTCAATCTGTATTCATTACCCTCGTTGCGCAGTGCGCCCACACAGAAAAACTCTGGTGACTGAGCTAACGGGGCGTAGGATTTCAGCAAGACATTACTGAAGCTGCTGGGTAATTTGTCGCATCTGGTTAGGACCTCAGCTCACTCCTTTCTTATCCTTTCAGCTCTGTTTTCTCTCACAAACACGCCTTTCCTTCACGTCTCTCCACAAAGACTTGGCAACAATAATCCCTTTTTGTCACCGCGGTGCTCTAGCTAATAGGTTTAGGTGACTGACTTTTTCTGAGGAGGGTAAAAGTGCTGAATTGACTTTACCACGTGTGGATGCGCCTGTGTGAGTTTGGGGATAATGAAGGCTGCCATTGTCCCAGTGTGCTCTCTGACATGTCCACCTGTTGACTTGTGACATCTGGAGCAGCACAGCAAGTGTATGTGCTGCTGGTGGGGCAGCTTTTAATCCCTACAGCACACAGACGGCCATACAGTGACCTCAGCAGGACGCAGAATTGGGGGCAGCCCATATTTCAAACAGCCTAAACTTCTTAAGCCCAGTTTGTCGAGAAATGTCCCATTGGACCGGAAGCCTATTCACAGTTCAAAGTAGCAGGTCACTGCACCCCCACCCCACCCCCCCGCAGTTAGATAACCCAATTATCAGAAAAAGAAGTTTGCATCGTACATTTCTGTAAACCACATATACATTACATTTGTCATTAACACTGTGGTGAATGTGTGGTTAGGTGTAGGCACAAAAACCACCTGGTTATAGTGAGGAAAAGATCGTTTTTCTCTTAAAACACCAAGTTTCAGTATCTAAAACACTGCTGTATCAACACTGCCCGGGATCAGTGGTTCATACGCCACCGGGAAACTGAAACTTACTGCAGTGAGTGCCTATTTTCAAAGAAAGGGGACTCTGATGCAATGGCCATTTGTTTTTGAGATAGCGGGTTATTAAGAAATGGGCTTTTGGTCTAACAGGACATTTTTTGGACAAATGGGGATTTTGGTATTTTGGAGCTCCTGAACAATGGCACGGTACCCACAGAACTACAGTGATATGCTCCTCTGAACAAAATGGTGACTGTCAGCATGTATTTATGAGATTAAAAGCAGTGTTTCTGTTGGCTCAGAGTCCTGACAGCTGCTGCCAGACACCAGAGGAAGATCCAACAGAAAGATCTGTCTGGCTTTACTTGATTGTCCATTTTTTTCAGTTCCAGATAAGGTATTGTATAAAAAAAGCAGCCTTTACATTAGAATAACGTTATGAACTTCCATGGCCTTAACATGCAGATGAAGCTGCACCGTGTCTCCATTTTTCAGGCTTGTAGGTCTAAAATTTGAGAGACACACAGCCACAGGCATGGTGGTGACACGCTGTAAGAGGGGAACCAACGGTTTCACCCTGCAGCTGTATGGGTGAGGGTGGGGGCTCCCTTTTTTGCATGAGGGATTTCTCTGGTGAGTCAACCATATTGCGCAAACACTGTTTCACGTAGTGGAAAGACACGTTGTTGATTTGTAGGCAAATGTTCAGGGACATGAGAACATCCTTAAAGACTAAATGTGATCATTTGGATCAGTCTTACACAGAAAGCTGCACACTGCGTGCACTGTAAGCATATGTTTGTCAATTTAAAATCAGTTCCCGTGTAGTTACTGTGCAGCCACTGTTTAGGCCAATTGCTGTGAGAGGAAAAAGGAAAGGGCTAAGCCAAATACACCCCTATTAACTCTCTATCTCCAAGACTCGCCTGGCCTGTTACACCCATAGCACTGCACGTGGCTTCTCCAGTTTGCTCTACATTCTTTGGCAGATTCCCGCCGCCCGCTACTGCTGCTGTGGTGAAATCTCCACAGCGGCATTTCACACACAAAGTCACAGTCACGTGAAGGACTTCTGCAGTTGGGCCTCTCTTCAAACCAACAAACCTGCGGTGGCGTGGGACTCAGATTCCACTCAAGCCAAGGGCAAGTTACAGTATGCCTGCAAATATCTACTCCTCTGTACACAAAGCTCTCACCACCACACCCTCAGAGAGTCAAAGGAAAAACAATGTCTGCATTGCTGATGAGATTGTCAACATGGCTCTCAGGAGGTAAAAGAGAAGGGTGTATCTGCCCATTTGGGTTGGTGGAGATAGAGAGGGGTGGGCTGGGTGGGAACATACTGCTTTGAAATGCTAAACTTCCCCTATTGAGGACATTATGTTCAGGGCCAGCGCTGGCCTGAGGCTGAGGTAAAACGAGGTGAATGAGAGCGAAAAGAGAAACAGAGGTTTTGGGTGAGTGCATACAGTTGGCGGCCAATGTCACACCCGAGTGACATTGGTGTGAGTGGGGGATCAACAGACGAAGGATCTCTGGAAACACAAGGTGATTCACTGGCGGTTGAAGAGTTTGTTTTCGCACAGAGAGGCAGAGTTGATATGAACGCTGATGCACTTTTGGCAGATTGCACACATTCCATGACGATCTGGGAACACGCACATGTGACATAAGCAGGGAATAAGCAGGACATTGTTTCTGCTTGACATTATGCAGATACATGTCGCTGCCGGACTGCCATTTGGCTGTAGTAAATGTAGCCGTTATACAGAGAGAGGACTTCCCTGGATACTGACGCAAGCCTGAATCCTGTAACACATTTACATCTCTATCAATGCGAAAGGAAACAAGGGTGACACATTATCAACAGTCCACACACCCTGGTTAAAAGCCACATGACAATCCCTGATACACTGCCTTTTACTACAGTCAGCATGATTAAAAAGTAAAGACGAGATCGCTGCAGCTTAAGCTAACTTCATTCAGTCAAACATTAACCTTTTCTCAGTGTTTTTCACAGCACGTGCCCCATGAGTAAGCTTTCAAACGTGGGATTATGCGCGGCTGTTGTATAGACGGGTTTGTAATTAAAGGAACGCAGGTTTTCATGCTGAGCCAAATGTTCTGTCACCAAGTGTAAAAAATAAGCTCGAAAGACAGCGGGTACTGAGTACTGTTGTTTAAGTTAAAGGAAGTGAGCTGTACATGAAGAAGCAACACTTCCTGTAAACAGAAGACTGAACATGCAATCAAGCTGCTGTGTCAGCAAACACACTAAGACGACACTACAGTCACAACTACAACACTGTGAAAAAGGCCTGAGCCGCCCAAAACCTTTTGTCATTTTAGCAAGGTTATAGGGATCATACGTGTTCATTTCTCAGTAATCGTTTTATTAAAATACAACCAGAACACACAGAAAATATGTATACAGTATTAAAACGAGTACTTCAGAATAAATCACCTTTAACAATAAGTTGCTAGTGTGACCTCCCTTTCCATTTAGTATGTCTTGGACTCTCTTGGGCAGACAATATGAGATTTGCAAAACTAATCTTCTGGTATACCAGAAGATTATTTAAGATAACTTGAAGATGCTTTTTGTAAAGGGAGGTCAAACTAGATAGTGACTTAGGTCTGAAGAAGATATATATATATATATATATATATACACACATATTTTTTTTCTATGGTGGCCTAAGACTTTATATCTACAATTCTGTTAAAAATGCAAGCTTTCCAGCACATAATACTGCACAGATTTACTTCAGTGTTTCCCTTAGAACATAATAATGGCATCCTTCCATATATTTATATATATATATATATATATATATATATATATATATATATATATATATATATATATATATATATTTTTTTTTTTTTCATTTTTGTCCATACCAGCTGCAGCACTGATGATCTGTGGCTGAGAACTAAAGCTCACCTTAATTTAGATAGATAGATAATTTAGATCCATTTTTGGAGTGATAAACAGACCAACTTGGCACTGAGACTCAACAATCAGCCATCTTTCTCCAGAATTACATACAGCACGTTTAAGGAATTTGGAGTGGACCGAATATTGTAGACTTTGGCACATGACCCTAAAAAAAACACTGCAGGTGCAGTCAACAGTAATTTAGAAATTCAGGAGTGCGTCAGAGACTGTAACACTCTCAGACGAAAAGCAATGACTACCTCTGAGTTTCCCAGAGAATATGTACGTCTTCTCAGCTCACATGAAAAGCAAGACGAAAAAAAAGCGAGCTTTGATTATCACCTTTGATGTTTTTGAATGAGGGCAGAAGGAAGGAAGAAGCTTTTAAATCCTTTACTACAAAACAGGATTACTCATCTTAATGTGTCTTTAGTTGTTTGTGACATGAACAAGATACACATTTCAGCATCTTTTGTTTTTTAAGACTTTTAGGTGCAAGTTCCCCCTTGATTAAAAGTTTACCTAATTTACTGAAACGTGCTGAGGAAGTTACAGAATCGTGGGACTTCGGGACTTTTGAAACCTGCTCTGCAATTTCAAAAGTGCACCTCAACTGAGACCTCCTGCATCACCTTTGCAACGTGTCATAACAGAAAAACTGCTTTTCTTCAAGTCACTTAAAAAAAGAAGTTTGAGTGGTCCCAACAAATTCAAACATGTATATATGTACTGTATGTATGGCAGCGAGAATGAATGGACAGTGTTATTATCAGCGGGAAAACACACTCAGCACTTTGGCTCCCATATCAGCAACATGTCACCAACCTCTGATGATTACACAGCAGTATAATAAACCCTATCAGCCCACATCCATAACACTCTGTATTAGCCGGGGTCAGTTATGAGCAAGTATCTGTCACATGAACTGCTCTTAATGCTGGATTAATATGTGAAAAACACATTTCTGTAAGTCACTAGACAAAATTGAGAATTCAAACATGTGACATGCACAAATCCAAGAATGCATACACAACACTTAACTGTAATTAAGTTCACCTTGGCATATGATAAGCCAGGTGGTAGCCTATTTCTCACTTTACTTACGCCCAGCTAATCCTCTTGCGGGGCCTATTAGTGAATACAGGCTCCAAGGGCAGGGGGTTAACATGAGATTTGGAGACCCTGTACACACTCTAACCCCTAACCCCTTTAGCCTGACAGCAATTCACTAACTTACCGACTGGCTGGCTTGAAAGAAAAGACCAAATATAACAAGCAACAGCAGGTGTGGAGCATGTTGCGGGGTGCGATCCAATCCTCTCAGATCATAAAGCTTTTCAAATAATCCTTTACGCATAGAGGGCATAGCAGGAACTCTGAGTTTTTCTTACCAAAAAAAATCTGAATGATGTTTTTAGGAGCTTCTATCGCTTGACATGACAAACATCAGCTCTCAGGAAAACACCACTTGTCCAGTTGTGACCTCTGACCTCCACCTCCTTCCCACAGTGATATAAACAGGTTACACTGGTCCTGTATTGCCTCAGTGACAGGTGCAGTTGGGGCAGCTGTCATGTGGGTGTAATCACAAAAAAAGCTGTCCAAATACAAGTGATTTTTGTCAAATTATAGTTAATTTTTAGCACAAAATGCTTAATAGATCTATAACCCTTCTTTCTTGTTCATTAGCATTTTCCAGTTCCTCTGGTTCCTGAGTAATAAGCAGTTTCTCTTCTTTTGACCTTCTTTAATTGACACCAATACAGCAAGACAGTGGACATCCAGCTTCTCTGTCCACTCAACTCTAACACATGGCAACTTGAGTCTTTTACACACTCAGCTGTCCCTAACAAGTAGGAACTAATTGTACTCTCATGAAGACCAGCCTCGTCCTCGTGCAACCTCTCTCTGTATGAAAACACAATGTGGAATTATTCCTAAAATAATAATAATAATCCAAAAATAGAACTACTATAGTAACTATGGTTACCGACCAGTCAAAAGCTGTGTTTACATTAATGTCTGCCACCAGACTGCTCATTGTTTGATAGTGTAAAAGCTACCCCTGCTGCCCTGGCTATCTCCCACTGTGGAGGCCACTCATCCTTCCTTTTCACAAGCGAGGGGCCCCCAAACACTCTCCAAACACTATCAACTAACCCCCCTCCCTTACCAAAACCATCAAACACACATTTACACACACGGCGTCTGGTCTTGTCTAGCTACAGCTGGACTGCGGAGAAAAGATGTCACACAAGTTAACATGGCATACACACGATTCACACACATCGAGCAGCAGCAGTCACAGTGGCTCCTCTGAGGCTTATCACGTAAAAACATATTTGAATGTGCCCCAAACGCACATGCATACCAATGGAAATCAACAATTATTCCACCCACATAACTCACTGTACTGGATACACTTTGCATGCAGCTATTACAAATTCAAACATTTTCCCACTGACCACCACAGTGTCTCACTGATACCATTTCATCTCTCGCTTGGTGTCCTTGAAATCAGTTCAGTCGTGGTGCAATTTATTATCGCATCATCATCAAGTCCTTTTTCCCATGGATACCTGGGAAAAAAGGGGCTCGGTAATACCTTGTCAGGGGGCCCTTTATAGGGTTAATTCACCTTGTGCCAGTTGACTGATTCAGTTTAAGGTCCTACTCAGGACATACCTGTCCAAAGGTAAGCTTAAAAAACAGTTTAACACAAGTGATGAGTGTGACAGATGCTCACTGGCACCTGCCAATTACAATCGTGTTTTTTTTTTCGTGTCCAATACTGGGTTCATTCTGGGCATTTTTTATAACGCTCTGTCAGAAGCCCCCAAATAATCCCGTGGTTCCAAACACCTTGATTTCTATTTCAGGTGTTACTGTAAAAAATTACAAAGTTCACTACCAAAGAGAGAAATATTAATACTTTTGCTTCTCTTCTCCAAAATCATCCACCTTCTCATTCTTGAATGAAAGATACAAAGTCCAGAAAATAAAGGGCTGCAGCAATCATTTTGATACCACTTGGGACCCTATTCTGTCTTTTTTGTTTCCATTTGTTTTATTTTTATTTGCACATACACATATAGAATAAGAAAATTAAAAACAAGGTTAAAAAAAACTGTGCAGATGAGGTTAGTAGCCACAAATGACTTATGGAGATGCCTCCCCTATGAAATATCTGTAATCATTCATACAAGGAAAAAAGATAAAGACAGGACTGCATAACTGATCAAATTTCAAGACTAAGTGGTAATACAGAGCAGATCAAAATGTGCAAACGACAAAAAGTTTGCATGTACAGAGTGAAATGGATTACAGATCAATCAATGAGGTGCTATACATCTTTGCAAATTGGAGTCCTTTTCAGATGTTTCTTGAATAATGATAGTGGAGATGATACTTATAGTGTTAATTGTACCTCTTCTTTGGAGGATTAACGGGATTTATGTAGTCGGCAATTTTACAGAGCAAAGTTAACCGTTTCTATATGCAACTGGTATTTCTTTGTTTTTGTTTATTGAGTCTCTTCCCTGTGTACCCAATGTGTGCTGTTTGCCATTAGGGGGGATATGTCGTGGCTGTGTGTTTGGTGTTAAACTGGGTGACATGTACTGGTGGATATGTAGGTTGTTGAGTGTGTAGTTTGCAGTGCTCGTATGTGCAGTGTGTGTTTGATTATTTACCGGCAGTCGCCCGGAGGATGATCTGATGGGTTTAGCCTCTGGTCCGTGGGGGGTTGAATACAGGCTGTTGGCTCTTTGTTCGGCCACGGCGGTGTTGCAGATCTGGGTGAAATATCCGGCCGGTACCGTGCTCATCGGAGGGCTGGACAGTCCGGTGCTGAAGAACTCGGTCTTCACTCCTCCGGTGGACAAAACCTTCATCTTCTGCTGAGAGCAAGCAAGTCCCACCACTGGCCGAGCTGATGCCGGAGAGACGCCTTTAGGCATCCGCATCATTTTCCTGAGTAAACTAAATTTAACCGGATTGGTCAAGCTAAGCACACGATCAATGCTCTGCTAAATCGGTTCCTGCTACTAGAAAGTTGCTGCCTCTGCTATAGAAAGAACATATATCTTCACTCTGCAAATACAATAACAAAAGAGCAACTCATGCAGCCGAAATCAGCCTATTCAATGCAAAGTGCATGGGTTAAACACACAATTTAGCCCTATTTTCTAATAATATTCGTCATCAAACGCAGCAAAACTGGTCGGTGTTGATATCCTTTGTTCCGTAACAAAGTGCAGACCAAACTTGTCGAACAAGTTACAAAAACCGTGATCAGTAAATAAATAATCTACTTAAAACGTCCTGTAATTTAAAGTCCGGTAAAAGAAGGCTTCCAGGTCTCATTGAGATCAGTTTCCACCTTAAGATTTACAAATTCCTCTGACTTCTGTGTGATGCGGAAAACGTCCGGGTGTGTGAGACTTCAGCCCGTCCAGCTCAGAGCTCCGCTCTCCATACAACAGGACAAGAGAGCTGGCTGGTAGAAGAACAGCTTTTTTACCGCCAAACTTCGTCCCGCGAAATTTAGATCTCCCGCGGTTAGAACGCGGCTCTGATTGGCTCACGGCACGTTCGGCTTGTCATATTTGCATAAAACAGTTGTACGAGGACGGGGCTGGTCTTCTTAAAGGGCCAGTAGCATAATTTTGGGACATAATGTTCTTTTATTAGCAGGCTGGAGTTGCAAACAATGACCACTCACTATTTGATTGTGAATGAGTTTAGGCTATATAATCAGACATTTAATAAAAGACTGGTAACTTTGTTGTTGCCACACCTTTTGTGTGGTTTTTACAGGTCATAATGACCAACTATTAGACCCTTCAGGTCTATTTCAAATGAGGAAAATTACAAGAATAGCATGTTCAAAACATTTAGAATTTCTAACATGGTGCAATTGTACACACAATAGTTGTGTTTTGATAAAAACTAAACTCAATATTTCTTAAAAAATGTGTATTAACTATGAGTTAGGTCAAGCCCCAGTAAAGAAATGGGACATTTAATAGAAAACAAAAAACAGGGAACTGTTTTATTTAACTTTGAAGACACTTCAGTTGAGGTTTTAGGGACATGTTGCATCAAAAGAAATAGATTAATATTTTTTCTTTTGTTTTGTATTTGTTTTTAACTTTAATGTATATTTTATCATTATTATTACTGTTTGTCATACATATTTGTGTCTTTCTTGTGCTTCACTGAGCTGTAAACAGTAAAGTCTGGGGTAGGCCTATAGGCCAAATTAGTAGGTTAATTTTGGGAAGTAATATCACCATTGAAAATGTATTTAGAGGGGTTGAATATGGACATGAATAGACTAAAAGTATATAAGTATGTGAGCTTTTTTGTAAACATTTCCTCTGTGTTATGTGTTCTATGTATGGTCTTTGTGTTGAATGAATAAAAGTTAAATAAATAATGTGTAATTAGTCATGGATCCTTTCTATAGTAATAAAAGAGCCATTTCATTGTTTACATGGGAGACCATATTATTCACTCGATGAAAGTGTTTTGTGGCCTAATGCAAGGTGTTGCTGGGGAGGATTTTGTAGATGATAATTGGATTCATTCAGTACTACTCTTGCTTATTGGCTCTGAGGAGATATTGAAAGAAAACAACCCCTCCCCCCATTCGCAGCTACAAGACCAACCCAAGCCATATGACCTGACCCCCATTGGCCAAGGCCAAGCAGACTCCTCTCCAAAGCAAGCTCTTTTGTCATGCCTCCATTTGAACTTCATTTCATCATCATTTCAAATCATTAAATCTAAAAATGTTCTGAATACAAGAATGTTAATTATACATTATTTGCACAAAATAGCTCCTCCTTATGATCTTATATGCAGTAAATATAAAAGACTAAAGGTCAGGGGAAAAGCTGACACAGTTGCTTTCTCATTACACCAGATAAGATAAGCTAATTCTTAATTGTCTGGTAGTCGAAATATTTGCTTTGCAGATCACATGATATGGCAACATTAGACAGATGTTAGAGACCAGAAACACTGACAGTTGTAATCGTCACATTATACAGTGCTACTAAACCATCTCCACCCTCCATTTCTTCCTCTTTTATACCAAACTACAGAATCAAGAACAAACTCATTAGAGATGTTGCATTGGCTGGTATAAGTCTGCAGAGCACAATTATATATTTGGCTATATAAATTAAAATTACCTCACTGATAATTATGACATTTTGGAGACATCATTTTTATTCTGACATTACCTGTTTTTTCCAAACTGAAAAAATCCTCCACCAAGTTTATATGGAAGTTAAATGATGCAAAGTCAATATATCATATGTGTTTAAACTACAGTGTGAAGCACCTCACAGTGGAGGCTCACTGTGGGGCAATACAAACAGAAAAAAGTGTTGTCACATATGCGTACTACGTAACAGCAGTGATGGGTTTTTGACACAAAATTTATTCATTTCTGAGGGTTTGGATGGATTACATACCTTTGTCTTTCACTTTATGCTCAATAATCTCTGTCTTGAATCAATCCAATCTGGATTTGTTGCAAGGTCAAAGGGTTGCATCTCTGCGTCAAAGCATCACTTGACCTACAGAAGTTCATTTTGAGATCCAAAGCAGCAAGCTTATCTTGTGTTTAGAGTGCTCACATTCCTGGGATGTCAGGAAGAGGACACAGGTTGCTGCATCCTCATTCAACACTGCCACCTTGTGGTGTGGACTGGGATCTGATCCTCAGTACCGAAGCCTGAAGCACTGTTTGTGGTTCATTCCCTCTCTGATTCTTACTGTTGAAACACAAAAGGTGCTGTGTGTTGTTGCATATGCATATGCCGGTGCATATATTATAATATCATGAACTTGTGTCTAATGCAGTTAAATACAATGCTGCTTTTGTAAAACTGATGTTTCTGTTGGTGTCGGTTATGCATTGATTCTACTCTATGCTAATTCATTGCCCATTGTTTCTAACTGTTCAGTGGGTGTATTTTGGTGTTCACGGTATATTTTCCCCTCGATAGTTTACTTGAGGTAAGGTACAAATGACATAAATGCCTTATAGTTAAATACAAACCGGTACAACACTTGGTCTGACTGCAGCCCTGAATTTACATTAGAGTTAATTGGATTCAACTTTATTGTCATTGCACAAAGTTCTGAGACAGTGAAATGCAGTTTAGCATCTAACCAGAAGTCCAAAGATCAGTAAAGTGCAGAATAATGTCCATGTGTATGGTGGTAATACAAATAATAATAAACAGCAAGGCAGGGATGCCCATGTTGCTTTTCCCTGGGGCCACTTGTACAAAAGGATCAGGAGTCCAGGGGCCAGTTTCTCGGAGTTGAGGAAATTTGGGCTCAGGCCGTACCTCAGTCATGGGGTCCAGGGGAATCCTCCTATGGCCACTTTTTGATAAACAAGGTCTTAGGTAGGACCTCTGTCAGGGGTTGCGAGGGATCCTCCACTGGCAGTCTTTTTTAATAAACAGGCGCTATTTTCATGTTGTTTTCTGTCACCTTATGTATACTTTAAATACAAAAACCACTCCCAGTGAGAATGGGAGTGGTTTTTGTATGAGAATCACTGGGAGTGAATCACTATTTTTATTGTGAATACAAAAATCACCCAGTACCTAATCAGGGGCCTGTTCTGGCCCACAGGCCATAAGTTTAGTATTGCTATTGTACATTATGTTTGCTTCACTTGCATGAAAATTTTGAGGCTGATAACACATTTTTACCACTAGGTGGAGGTACATCATCACTATTAACAGTATGAAGGTTTAACAGGGTGAACTTATTTAATCTGATTCTGAGTCTGATTGCTCAGTTACTTGCATCTTAAAAAGTTTTGTAAGAATATAAATTACAAGATTGCTTATTGATGTCAATGATCCAGATGAGGCACTTTAAGTATACGCTAACATTTAATTCCTGAAATTCCAGATCAATCCCCAAGCTGCAGTAGTTTGGTTATCCTTTGAGGGGAGTTAAGTACAGTAACACTCATTTACAAGGCTGCCCGTGTATCATTTGACAGTTGCACTTTTTCTGCCTAATTAATATCACATTACGTAACTGGAACTTCCACTCATACATACTATAAGAGGTCCTGAAAAGTGTTCTTAGTGAGTTGAATGATTACTACATTTCAAGTGATGCGCTCCAGCTTCCAAGGTCAAGGCAACACGTTTACACACATGCTGACCTGGTGTCAGAAATGTTCAGTTCTTTCAATATTTATGAATGATCAGAATGGCTGTTTTATGATCACATAACATCCTCTCTTCTTACAGCATTTAGGAAGTTCAATTGCTTTTAAAACGGGTGATAACTCATTCTTTGGAAAATTAGAAGCACTCACAGGAAACTCCCTTCGTTTGATTTCCAACCACTCGACCTCAAGATTCATCTGAAAACATCCTGTTGTATCAGCATTTCATTGTCATCCAAATCCGAAAAGTCACGTCAGCATCACCTTTATTTTCTGAATACCACAACTCATTCATCATCTCAAGCCATAAACTTTCACGTCTTTTTTTAATTTCATTACATAAGAACATACATACATACATACAAAGCAAATTTTATAATAAAGAGTTTATGAAACTCACAGCAAATTGTCTGTAGAAATAACACAATCCCTACAAACATTTACAATTAACTCTAGTATAGAGTTCTGATTATACCTAAGAAAACCCAAACTCCCAGTCAGAAAAAATAACATCCAAATTGACTCACACCTTACATACCCACAGCAGATATGTACACATTCGAATGAAGTTGTAACAGTCTCCAGATCATTAGAAATCAGATTAGAGGGGTGGGTAATAATGCCGGGATCATTATGTGAGATGATGTGGTGGAGAAAAGGGTTCAGGCTGTGAGTGGAGTTTAACCCATTAAAACTTGGTTGGACATCAGTTTCTTGTCCAGATGCCTCTCACAAGCTGTTTAAACCGTTGAAACATTCAGAAATTGGTTTGATTTCTTACAAAAACATGGGGAAAGAGGCAATGAGAAATTTGGCAAGTAATGTCCCACAAATTGCAAGAAAATAGCAAAAGTTGACAAAGAAAATGAACTTAAAATTATTTTTAAAGAGGATGGAGGGGGAAAAAATATTTTAAAAAATAGGGAAATATGTTCAGAAAACTATGCTTATAATAATTACAGTTATATATTTAAAATTATGTTAGGAGGAAAAAATACCACCCCCTCTCCCCCATTACTTATTTTTGTGTAATTTTCTCATAAAGTTTTACTAAATTCCTTTTTGGGCATTGTCTTAAGTATCATGTTGCCTTTGCACCATGTTTTTGGAAAAAAAAAAAAAAAAAAAAATTAAACCAATTTGCTCGGGTTTCAAGGGGTTAACCCACATAAAATTGGTCTGGAATGCAACACAAAAAAAAAGAAACAACAATGTACCAATGTTTCTACTTCTACTGACAGGGGATCTCAGTTTTTTTTCCTTTTTGTTTTGTTTTTTAGGAGGAGGGCATACAAAGCCGGTTGCTTTCCATTCCTGGCTTCTGCTTTGGTGTGTTGATTTGTCTGTCCAGGGGCCAAAGAATGAGTCTCTGTTTTCTTGCTCATGCACCACTGTTGATCCCCACTCATCTAGAAACAGTCCACTTTTTTCCTGTCGTTTCTTCTTTTAAAACCCCATCCACCTCCCTCCTCCTCCTTCTTCTTCTCCTTCTCTCCCAAATACCTATCCCACCCTTTCTGCCCCTCTTGTCCTCTTGCCCGGAGTGAAGTGGAGACATGTGTTTCCCTGCACCTGCATGGAGAGAAAGGAAGAAAAGTGAAGTCAGATCTCTCTCCCTCTCACCCTCCCTCCCCTCCCTGCAGAGGAGAGCAGACAGACTGGCGCCGAGCATGGAACTTTCATTAACCCCAGGCAGATAGCAATGAATCCGCTACACATTCACTGGCCTGTCTAATTGGCAACCGCGGTGAATGTGGAGGGTAAAAAAGACCTTAATCTCCCAGCACATAGATGCCAACACTATTCTCTGGTATTAAAAGTTTTATCTTTGAGGTTAACTCGGGCTGACGGTCCAAAAAGGACACTGTTTTAATTCTAAGTGACTGGCCCGGAGGTTGGATGTTGCTCAGCACAATCATCTTGTGATTCAATTTTTTATCCACATATTGAGATGAAATTATGAATGCATACCGTCATCTGGCATCGTCCTAATGGCACAATCGACCTTCTTCTTTGGAGAAATTGCGAGCAAGATCCGCAGTCTGAAAGCAAAAAGAAGTGTTAGACGTAGAAATCCTTATCATAATTGCATGTAAACAAAAAATAACTGTATACGGGAGTGTGTTATGTATGCTACAATATCACACGAGAGAACATCATCTGCTACCTGCATAATATTCTTTTTAACAAAAAAAGCCTACAATATGAGCGCGATGCATGCAAGCAGGTATGCACATTATGTGGGAGTAACCTCACCAAATCCACAGATAATTACACTCTTATATAAAATCCAGTGAGAGTCCAAAAAGCTACACGAGACGTTTACTGTTAGTGAATGGAAGTGTGTCTGATTTTGAGGGACAGGCATCAAGTCCAGCCTGCAGCCCCGCATCTCCCCTCACCTTTATTGACAAAACCATCTCCGGCGCGGCCGTGTCCTCCGCCTCCAGCGCGATCTGCAGGTCGAAGATGTAGTCGATGACGTGTTGCAGGATCTCCACCTGGCTCACCGTCTTGTTCTGCGGGATGCTCGGCACCAGCTCCTTCAGCTTGGAGTAGCAGTCGTTCATGTCGCACAGGGCGCCCACCGGCTCCTCCAGACACGAGTGTTTATTCCGGCTGATGGCGAGACTCTGCTCCGAGATACAGCACACGGCCTTGTAGCAGCTCCTCACCGAGCGGACGGGACTGATGGCTTTCATGATGAAAACAACAACAATGACGACTCGACTAGATTTCCGAGTTAAGTTGGAGCTCTTTTGGTCTTCCTGTATCGCGGTCCTGAGAGGCTACAGTGATGTGACAGCGGCGTACAGTTAGGTCTTTATACACTGCGCGCCTGATAACGCCCACTTTTTCGCACCGCGCTCTGATTGGTCAGTGTAAAGAGCAGGTCCGCTCTGATTGGTTGATATCACCTTGTGGAAGGTTTGGAAAGAATGAGGAAATTAGGGCTGGGATGCCTACAGGGGATTGTCAATCAATTAGTTACCTCTCGCAGGTGGTTGTATTTATTTGAAATAGCTTGAAAAAAGTCCTTAAAGTGGGGCACATCATTTCGAGGACAAGCTTAATCTACTAGCCTCACTTCTGTCTTTTATGGACAGTTCTTTGAATTGTATACCTTGGTTATTTATTACTGATAATTGTATCTATTGCCACTGCACAGTACTTTACTTGACTTGGGGATGCTTTTATCTACAGTGCTGTTTTTCAAACTGCTTTATTTTTTGGTTCAGTATGGAAGGAATATCTTTGTTTTACTTGAACTGATTTTTTTGTTTTCATTTCTGCTGTCAACTTTCCTTCAGCAAATTAAATTGAATCTCCAGCAAAGAGATGGATACTTTTAGTAACACCTACTTATTTTTACAGGAGTATATATGCAAGGAGATGTGTCTGTTTTAATGATTGTATAAAGAGCTATTATTCCAGATGAAGAAAACTCTGCTCAAATGGATGCTTGTGATAACTTGTCATGTTCATTTTGACATAACAATGGCCCACTTTTTTAAGATGTATTGATTACTGTAATTTCATGAAGTTTGGCTTCATGTAAACACCTAAACTGAATTTGTTCAAAACTATATAGATAGATACTATACTAATACATAGATAGCATAAATTTGAGTAGTGTATGTACTCATTTAAAGACATACTGCCCCCAAAAATGCACATGCAAGAAAATAATGTTGAAAATAAGATATTTACATGATATAGGTAAAAGGTCAGTGAGAGGCCAGACAATTTTTTTCATTAGTTAATTGCCAACATGTTATTCTGATGATCTATCATTGGATATAGATTTATTGACTGATTATTTATGTTTTGGTAGCTTATAGGCCTTCTCTTATAGACACTATTGAATATGCCTATATAATCGACAATAATTCAAACTGGCAAAGGAAATAAAGGGTGAACTTATTTCTTCCATTCAATAGACTTCTAAAATCTAGCCCTCTTTGGGGTGAAAGGGTTTTACGATATTACATTTTAACAATTCCAAATGTTGCTCCGTTTTAGTTTACATCAAAGCACGTCCCGTTCTGCTCCTATTTGGGTCTTATTTTCCCCTTTTCTCACAATCCTGTTTTGTGGAGGAATGCAGGCCTGAGCCAGCTGTGTGTCCTATCCCGGCCCAGCTGTGTTGATCTAACGCGCCAGTCCCAGACATGCTGGCGCCAGCCTCCCGACGTCATCCATTCACCCCGACGCGCACTCCCCTCTTTGGCAGACGGCCCGCCCTCCCCCGTCCACCGGCGGAGGGGAGAGGAGCAGAGGCGCTCGGAGATCCGATTGGACGAGCGGCTCTGTCACTCATGGATCTCTGTGGCCTACACGCTTCCCTCCTCCCATCTGCAGTCACACCAGAGAAAGTTAAGAGGAAAACCTTTCAGTAAATACTCCATAATTGTGTAATCATGAAAACATGGCCTGGAGATGAATCATGAAAAGTGGCAGTTGAGCAAAATGTGATTATCATTAAAGGACAATTTCAACTTTATGCTGTCAAGTTTATGTACAGTAGTTTGGTAAAGTGGTTGCTCAACTGTTTGTGGGTGGCGGGATGTTAATGTTGCAACCACTAATGACATCTTGATTTTGGCAAATTTGATATCATGTTGCGCCACATGCTACCAAAAACCTAATTAAATGTATCAAACCATTGCAGACAACCTGCTTAAAAGCCCAAACACAACCCAAAAATACCCATTTCAAATGACCCAAATAAAAGTGGATAATAAGGGCATATATATTTATTTATCAGACTCTGTTGAATAAATTCAAACTGAAAATTGACATAAAAGGCACATTATTCCATTGTCTATGGGACTGCCCAAATATTCAGGTTTTCTGGATAGAGGTTTTGGATATCCTTTCACAAGTCATAGGCATTTCCCCAAACTATGTATTCTTGTTATTCTCTTCCCTGTAAATTTTAAACTAAGAAAAGTAGATAAGAAAATGATGCTCATTACAAGCACAACACACCAGAGCAAAATCCTGGAAATCTCCCTCCAAACCCAGCTTACAAGCCTGGCATGCCAGTCTTTCATACTCTATTGCTCTTGAAAAACTTAAATTTAGTATTAAGGGTAAATATTCTGACTTTGATTATATATGGGGATATTTTATGACATTTCTAGGAGGGAAGAAGGCTACAGACGTCTACTTGCCTAATCTCTTTAGGACAAGAGAATTATGTGCATTTCCATTATTTTTATTTCTTTTGGACCATCAACTAATTTTTTTGGACCGTAACCCTTTGAAACCTGAGAAATTTCTTTCAAAAACATAGGAAGAAAGCAATGAGTAATGAATGACAAAATTACCCAAACATTATCAAGATACTATACTAGACTACAAGAAAAATTATCTGAAAATTAGAAAATAAAAAATAAAATAAAAGTAAAAAAAAAAAAAAACAAGGACATGACTGAAAAAGTGTTTAGAGTTATAATAATATTGTAACATTATTTAAAATATTTAATTATGTTTATTATAAATATAATTGTTCCCTATCTTTTTTCCATTTTCCCTAGACATTTTCCCTTGTTTTTGAAAATATATATATTTTTAAATCAGTTAATTTATTGCAATATGAGGAACATTTCTTACCAAGTTGCTCATTGCATTGTTTCCCATGTTTTTGAAAGAAATTGCACCAATTTTCTCAGGTTTCAAAGGTTTTAATACTTGTGAAAGGCATGTGAAAGCAGCACAATTAAAGTGAATTTGCTCCAGTTTTCAAGGGGTTAAAAATTAGTCCTGTTTTAGCAGTTTGTATTAAGATGATACCTTACTATAAATGTTCAGTACTGTATCTTACTTTTTCTTTTGCTGTAATACCTACAGTAGCCTATACAAAAAAATCCAATAAAACACACTTGTATAAAAAAAAAGCATGATGTGCAGTCAGTAACACGTCACATTCTTATCTTCATTTTGGTAACATTTGTGCGTAAATGCACACGGCTTGAGAAATATCCTCCCCATTATGCAGAGGTTTAACAGATGTTCGCTGCCTTCCTCCTGGCAATAACACCCCCCTCATCCTCCCCACAACCATTGACCCTGTATGAAGAGTCACTCGGCGACCTCACTTTAGAGCAAACCACACCATTGAACCGTGAGACAGGACTTCAGTCCAGTGCTATTTTAGAGACATATTGTGTGAGCTGTGGAGTGTATCCAAACAAGACTTTGACCCTAAATATCTTATATGTCGAGGGGAGGACAAATATTGCGCTAAGCTTCCCAGGTCTGGTGGGAAAATGCTTGTTTGCTAATTTAAACTGGGGTGACTGACAGTACAGATTATTGGGAAGTCAACATAAACATTATCCAATTCTGATTCTGAAGAACCACAGGAAGCACCGCCCCTGATACTTATTTCTGAGAACTGGGAGCTATTTCTAGGATATCAAAAAATGCCAACAGCGTATTTTCCTCCCATGACAGCGCTTGTCTGCAGATTCCAGAGTTCACAGTGCGTAAATCTGTGCGAAACACACACACACTCTCTCTCTCTCTTTCTCTCTCTCTTTCTGTCACACACACACGCACTAGTGTGTCTGGGCAGGGATCAGGTGCTTGTCGGAAAGGCCCCGGACACAATCGGGTCTCTCTTTCAATGGATGGGAGAATTCCGAGCCTGGCGTCAGTGAGTCTGCCTCTCTCCCCGCCCTCCCTCTCCCTCTCCCCGCTCCTCCGTGCAGCTGGACGCAGACAATCAAGCCATCAACAATCGCCATGCATAATTAGCAGCGCCCCCTCCTCTTCTCCTCCTCTCTCCTTCTCTCTCTCAATTAAATTTAAATCTTCTATATATTATTCACACCCAAATACTACTAAATTATTATCACATAATAATAAAAAAAACATCTGTTCCACTTCTACGACTGTGTTTCCAGACCTGCAGGATCTAAATCTCCCTCCTCCACTCGTCATTACCTCTCAAAGCACCTTCGCTCAACATAAACAAAGTGTCTCTTACTTCTGGTAACAACAGAGCAGAGTAATGGGGGTCATCTTGTGAGATGAGACAGAAGGAGGGAGGGAAAGCACCACACTGTCATGTGGAGAGGCAGTGTTGTATACAGAAGGGTATCTTTTTCATCCACAAGTGCAGGCCCATCTTGAAGGGGGGGATAATTAAGTGGCAAGAGAAACACTGAAACTTAATTCTTTGTATCTCCGGTGTGTGTCATGCTAGATTCCTCCTCCTCTGTTCCCTGTTTTCACTCATCAAAGACGCTACAGTGCTCTCCATCAGCTTTGAACGGCCTACAGATCCTGAGCTTTTGTCCCTCGTGACCCGGGCGGTGACATGACATTTTATGCATATTGTTGATTTGTGCTGGTCACTTGTTATAGTATGTTTGAGGCTATTGTTCAAGCTTGTGCATAATGATCTTGCTTGGTTTTTTAGATGAGAGGATACCCGATGTATTGAGAAAGAAACTCACCCACGCACATCATTCACTGATTCATTCACTCACCCACTGTGGCTGGTGAGTTAGACTAAAAACTTTGACACTGTCGCTATCTGGTTAACACTAAATGTACTATTATTATGGTCTGAAAACCTTGAAATATGACTACTGCTCTGTCTTCCTCTGCCTATTTTTTCTTATTCTTGTTTTTATTTATCCATTTTTATCTGAAATTATAAATCTATTTTGGGGGGGATTTAGACTTTTGTTGTGCCCATTTTTTTACAGATGTCCTTGACTCTGTAGCTATTCTATTTTTATTGTTGCCAATGGGATTTCTCATCTGATATGTAAACCTGTGATGTACCAACTCATTCAACATCAATAAAAATTTGAATTACAAAAAAAAACCTCGCGTTTGAGAAATGCGGGTACATTTTAGACCAAATCTAGTGGTGGACAAACTGTAAAAGTAATAGTCACAAATTAATAAAATGAAAAACAATTTGGGCCTGGTTTGAGTCTGCACCTGTGTGGTTATACGGTATGTGTCACTTTGGAACAATGAGTAATCTGTCTTTGCAGCTGTAGCAAAGCCCCTTAACACGTGTTCACAAGTTATGCATGTAGGTCAGTCTACTCATCACGAGATTGACCCATACTAAGAAACGGCATAAAAATCCGGATATCTTGGCCTCTACTAGATCATGATGGATTTTCAAGAGGAACTTATCTCTCTTAATTCCACCAACTTTATGGTAGTGCAATACTAAATCACAAATCAACTACTGTCTGTCTCAGCTGGATTTAAATATATGCCCTTTTTACACAGAGACTACACTATAGGGCCACAACAAAGTCCCTTCTTCATACTATCTTTACATTGTTACATAGAACCAAACGATGGCAGCATCATTCAGCTTCAGTGTGTGATTACACACCGCAATGCGGCATCCCGCAAACAAAAAAGGCATGACGGGTGTAACATGTCACACACGGGCATCTGCCTCCAGTGTGACGTATAATGTATGTGTTGGCTGTGCTTTCTACACAACAACAAACATGTCAATCAAAATCATTTAATGTCTCTGTTATATGACAACTGATCTTGCCCTCTGCCCGGAGGGTAAGGAGCTCCCAAATCTCTTTGTTTTACAAGAGTGCAGAGATTTACGATCGCTGCCCTTCTTCTTGTTACTACGCCCGCTCACTCCATGCCTGCTGCGGAGGGGGATTCGATTTTCCCTGACCAATCAACAGACTGACATATCCGCCTGTCCACACTGATGCATAGCTAGGCCTAGTCGTTTCACCAGGGTTTTAAGGACGGAGCAAAACCAAACAAACTATGATGTTGGGGTGATACTGACAAGGCATGTTGATTTAGAACAGCCTTGTTACCAGCATCTATCTTGTCTACGTACTTGCATCTGTTCTCATAACTCCTCATTCGTTCTGACGCACTGCTTAACAACACTTGACTACAGCATTAGTCCAACAAATGGCACTGATTGGCTAATCATCTGCAGCCCTCATTGGCCATTTTTCATTTCAACCGAGAAACCACTGTTTCATATCATGATGCCAGACGATTCAGACAACTCGGGGGAGTGGATGGATTCCAAGGTCTAGATTTGGGCAAATACAACGCACCTTAAAGCGTAATACCCTGCAGAAGACACTCATATAAAGGAAGAGGTTTATATTACTGAGGCTGGCCATTGTGAGAACCTTGCTGTTGACATTATGTTGTCGGGTGACCTTGTCTGTAACCTTGGGTGTGAATATTTCACTGGTCCACGCAGTAATAAATAGAGGCCTTACAACTGTATAGCAGGTGTGACACCAGCCACAGAAGGCCACGGCCACCACCACACAGGGCCATAACAACCTGACTGTAATGTTCAGTGTGAGTGGGCATGCGGAGACGCTGGCAGCTGTTGGTCACTGGTATTGTTTTTTCGTGTTCATCGTCCCTGACTGGAACAGTTCGTTTACTCTGCAGCCATCCAATGAGGATAAACATCTGGGGCCATATTCACAAATATTTTGAGAATTCTCTCGGAGTTCCTAACTTGGCCTCAAAGCTTCTAGCAAGGAGTCCTAGCTTAAGAGTGATTTATGAAAATTCTCAAATCAACTCTGAGTAATGAAGGAACAGAAACCTTTAGCTATTACACATTCCTTTAAAAGATGTGATTGGTTATCACAGACAAGTCCATTTGTAAGTCTGCAAGGTGGGGGCACTCAGTAGATGAGATTGTGGAAGTACTTTTTGTGTGATCACACCCCTGCACTGCAACATTTTTCCATTTGCAAATATGTTGTCATCGCTTTATTTCTGGTGTTATATTGTTATTGCATTGGGTGGGAGAAGTGAGTGAATCTCTAATCCAACACTTGATTTGTAGCTTGTCATTAACTCATTGTCATCCAGCATTTGGAGAAAAATTATCCTACTTCTGTCTTTCCACCATTTTCTGCCCTGCTTAAGAAACTCTGGAGCCTCTTAAAAGTCACAATTCTGAGACCCTGAGAAACTCTTTATACTAGAAGGGTTTGTGAATACGGGCCCTGGCTTTGCATAGTTGTGGCCAGACTTGGTGGTTATGGTTGGGGCCAGCTGGAGTAGGCGAGGGTGATCTAATTAGTCATTACACCTTCCGTCATTTTTCTCTAACAACTTGGAGCTGGTTTTGATTTCATTTTTTATTTATGAATTGACTTATTCAGGAGAGACATCTCTGTATTATTCAGCGTGCCCAGCAGACTGTCAAAGCAGTCAGACTCAGAATGATTATTTAAAGCCACTCCTGTAGTCCTCCTTTGCATGACCATTAATGGAAGCACTGCAGGCCCTAATCTCTCTTCTAAAACCATCCTCTGCTTTCAAAACCAGCAAATAAACACCAGAATGAGTGTCTGCAGACAGCACAGGGACAAAGTGTGTCTGCTAGTTGTCTCCACATTGCCAGGGAAGAATGAGTCTGATCCACGTTCAGTCTTGGGCTCTCTCCAAGTGCGGAGCTACATCTTTAATCGTTAACCCAACTCCAGACCTATGCAACAATTTGCAGATGACTACCAGATGATGACCATAATAATGACAAAAATACTCTTGTGTAATTGCTGTTCTTACTGTTGTTTTGCAAGTGGGACATTTGTGGTAAATACACTTTAACCTCACATGAACTAGAGTTTTGACCTTGTAATTACAGACAGTCTTGAGTCCATACTTTGTGAGACCCCACACAGAGCGTGACCTGTACATAAAGTTGCAAAAAGTGTTTGATAGCACGATCCAAATCCATTCCTGCACTTACACAACTCCAAGCGAAGTCCAATTTGGCTGCTAAACTGCTCCTGGGAGAAAATATAAGTATTGTATATTATAGTTATATAATATATTATAGTATACTATATTATATAGTTCTATATTGCAGTGACAAGTTCAGCAGGCCAGCCTGACAAGCAAGTCAAGGCCTTCATTTTGTTCGCAGACCCCACACAACTCAAATACACGCATGTGTTTTTGTGAGGAGACAACAAGGGCCGGGGGAGCAAGATGGAGAGATACAAACAGGAAATTTGTGATCAGGAAGCCCAATGAAGAGAACAAGCTGAGAGAAGTAGACAGTATTAGTGTGTTAAATCACTGCAGGATAAACTTGAGGGCAAGTGACAGAAAGAAGAAAGAGACAGACGGAGAAAAAAGAAAGACAGAGACTGAGGGAGAGAAGAAAAGACAAAATAGAGCCTGACTACGGCTGCTGCAGGGGTTCAGCTGGTCAGGCTTCACAGAGACACACAGACAGAGGCCATGAGGTCCCTGGTGGGTATCTCTGCACCTGTGTGTGTGTGTGTGTGTGTCATATGTTTCTAGGTCAAGTGGGTCCCTGACATCTAAGACATGCTGCAGCAGTGACTTTTTCCTTCTGTCACTGGCCTTGTATTCTTTTTGCCTTTTCATCTGTTCCCCATCCCCTATACACACACATACACACACACACACACACACACACACACACACTTGCATGTACAAAAGAATATGTAAGCACACATGCATGAGCACACACTTGCCACCCCTCCTCATTTCTCCTATCTCTTCCTTGTGCTGCTAATGAATTGAAACAGTGGGGATTGAGACACGATACACAGCTGATTCCCACTGCTCACACACACATGCACACACATGCATGCATGCACACACACACACACACACACACACACACACACACACACACACACACACACACACACACACACACACACACACACACACACGCACACACCCTTACCCTTCCCTAATCTGGGTCAGTGGTGCCCCTCTTGGTCACCCCTGTCGGAGCCCTCCAGACGGAGGGGGCAGAGTGGGAGCAGAGGGGTCTGGGCTCTCAGTGACCTGATTAAAAGCTCTTCCACAGACTACTGAGCTCCGTAACCAATCAAAGACAACACACACCCTGGGCCTCACCACTGGACTGTCTCTCACTCTGTCTGCCTGTCATATACTTGTCTGCTTGTATGCTCTCTCCATTTAGAATGATTTATACCACCGCCAAAACACTAACATGGCCTCTTCCTCCAGAGTGGCTTAATTCATGTCTTCGTGACGTGCACGGCATCATGGGAAGGCCATAAGAACTGAGAGAAAATGGACACTCCGCCAGCTGGTCAGCTATGCATTGCCATGTTCAGCTGGGCATTAAGGAGACAGCCTTAATTGGGTTTAGTGTGTGAAAACCAACAGAAACACATGACGTCATTGAAGATGTAATGGTCCAAAAAACGTATTGCTGTTCTCACAAACGTGCTTTAAAATCTATGTATTGTCTCCGAGAATAAAAGCTGAAGTAGGACAATCATGAGTCACACCTAAACAGAGTAACACTACCAGGAAATGCCTATATCTGTTTGGCCATGTCTGGTCTGTGTGTATTGTTTTATGGACATTTCCTGCTAACATTCTCTGGCTACTCTGTAATTTACTGAAAATATCCCCGCACCTCTATGTTAAGAGTCTGGCCAAAGTGGAGGGTCAAAGCCACTCAAGATTGCTAAAAATGTTGCTTCCTCTCAACTCCAGAATGGCCAAAAGAGGAATATGATCTACAGAAGCCAGTTCTCACAAACTGGAAGCACTAAGATTTGAATGAAAAGAAAAGTGGCTTTACTCAAATGAAAACAACAACAAAAAGCTCTTCAAGGCACAATTTTAGACATAAAATTTGATTCCTCTGTATTGATGCACAAGGACACCAACAGAGGTCTTGGTAAAAAAAAAAAAAATTAAAAAATTAAACCAAGTTAAACATTTCAGCATCATCCAGCAAAGCACTGCTTTAGTGGGTCAAAGACTTACACATGCCCATTTCTGGTTCTTTTATTAACCAACCAAGCAGCAACATCAGCACTATAAAATAAAGCCAATGCGGAGGTGCCAAAACTTGCAGTTCCTTGAATAGCCACTTGAGGCTGGCACCAGGAATGAGTAAATCCTCATAAACTCCCCAATGTTAAAATGTCAGAGGTGACAGAAGAAATAGAAGAAAAGAAGAAGAAAAACAAGTTTACAGCCTGGTATAAGGAAAGGTTTTGTATCTATTTCTACTTTCAACATTCACAAAATCTTTAGGGGGGTGAATTTTCAGCCAACTCAGCCATTTAAATTTTATGAAGACTTAAAGTTACACATAATTAATGGTGGGGACACTTGAGTGATAAGCTGTCTGCAAGATGTCACCATAGTCTATAATACCCCTTTCCCAACAAAATAATGCATGTATGCAGGTTTTTCAAACACTGGTAAACCTGCTATATTTAAGCAACTGACTGCATTCCCATTGCATTTAAAAGCCAGATGTTAGCAGGTGTTGCAGTTTTTTTTGTGCAGCGGGAATGAGGCTCAAGTCAGACCCATCCCTCGCTTCCCCACAGCTCCACCCTCTTTTCCAAAAATGTCCATTATTTTAAACAGTTTATGACCTTATCACTGGGCTGTGTTTTGGCATCTGATAAGCTATAATACTCATAGATATATTATTCATTATTCATTCTGTATGTGCTGGATTGTATTTTACTTTTTTACTTGTACCTGAAGCATTTGTAACTGCTGTGCTATTTTCGGTCTGACCAGCTGCTCACACACCTACGACATTCCCAGTTCCAGGCAGGAAACATTGTCATGTGTCATCCCCCTCTCTCTTTGTTTACTGTCTGTGTGTATATTGTCATACTTTCAAATTAAAGATGAGAACACTACAAACAACACAAAGCTCTTGCTGGATATCTCAAAACCTGGGAATACACTACCAAAGTGACCTGGATGGCAAGATACCTTTGGGGTTATAAGTGAGAAAATATGTTGTTTTTGTAATTCTGATAAAATCAACCTTTTAAACTCAGGAGGGACGGAGAAAAAGTGAAGTCAGAGATAGAGCCACTGGGTCAGGCTGGTGACCTCAGCACAGTGAGCTCAGATAAAGATGAGCACTTCAAACACCACTGATAAGCTTCACAGTGAAGGACGCAGAGCAGCTCCTTTTGGCCAAAACAAGAGATAGGCCTGACAAAGCCCAATTTATGAGGAGAGAATTAGTGTTAGAAATCACAGCATCTGTGCACTGTATTCACAGAGTTATTTTTTCCCTGTTGGTTTTAGAGGATAATTCTGTCAGATGGGGCATCTCCTTTATCTAATCAGTGGCAATACAGTCAACAGTGGCATTTTGTAACTGAATAGGCTTCAGCCTGATGTGTCAGACAAGCTATGGCAATGTTAGTCAATCGAATGAGTGTGTTCATACACATCACAGCAGCCCTATAATGACTGTTTAACAACCTGAGTAGTGCTCACCTGTGTCTACGCGCTGAGTAAATGAGTTAATTATTGTCCTCCAGACATTTGCAAAGCCTCAGAGAGACACAGAGATTGCAGAGGACAAACTGAAGGTCAGATAAGCCGAGAGGCTACCTTTCTTTTTAGCTGATCGATCTCAAGATTTTCTGGTTCTGCTGTTTAAATATCGCAGATAAGCAAAGCATCAGTGCTGTTGTTCACGCTCGTTTAAGATAATGCTCATAAATGAGTTTTCTGTTCATGCCAGATGTGTGCCCCCCTCTTGTTAGGGAGGCAGATGATTCCACCCTCCCCGACCAACAACAACACTCCAATGTTAGGCTAACCTCCTGGTGACTTTATCGCAGCATCTGGCAAACGTTAGGCTTCACCTGAACCCACCGTTTATGCTGTAATCCGAGCAGCGTTCTTACAGATGCGGCTTTACTAGGCAAAGCTGTGTGCGTGTGTGTGAGATCATGTATGTTCTCTTGCATCTGTGTGCTCGGCTCTCCTCGCACGGCTTTAAAAAGACAATTGCTCGGTTCAGGATGGGAACCAAAGAAGCCGGTGCAGGCACAGCAGGGGTGCCCTTTTCACAGCGTGCACAATAACCACCCAGCCCCAGAGAACACAGTGCCTGGCTTGCCTTGTGAGTGCACAGCAGTGACAGTGTGCCGCGCACGTGGTCGAGACGGGTCTATGTGTCCTTTTGTTAGCAGCGCCTGATAAGTGAAAAAAAAAAAGCAAAAACAGACAAGACCTATGAGACAATAATACCACACTCCCTGCACAGCTGGCATATTTTCTGAGAAGCTATTTCCTGTAAAAATTCTGACACAGGAATAATGATGGCTTTGATTGGGCCCCAGTTAACTGGAGGCACTTCCTGTTCCTTTGTATTGGTTTCATTGTAAGCCGATGGGGTGTGTGGGGGAGGAGGGGGAGAGGCAGGGTTTGAGGGAAACAGCTGCTGGAGATGACACAGTCAAGAACATCCCTGTGACCCCCCACCCCTGCAAACACACACACACACACACACACACACACACACACACACACACACACACATACACACACCATCACCTCTTGTTTTGGTGCTGAACCAGTAAAATGTCTTCAGTGAGCAACACAATCACCAGAAAAAATGTTGTATAGTACATGTTCGCAAACCATGGATATGTGACGTTTGTAAGTTATTATGTAGTCAAATCAATTCATCACAAAACATGGTTTGCCTCAGAGGGCAGCATACAACATCCCTCTGCCCGGAGACCCTCACATCACCTCAGGAAAAACTCCCCAAAAAGAACCCCTGAAACGGGCCGCGCACAAGAAAACACCCATGTTTGGTAGCATAAAAGTCGCTGGGCAATGTTTTGGTGAAAAACACCTAGATTCTGTGGCTGAAACACCGCTGGGTAATGCCATCAAATGTTGCTGAAAAACACCCGTGTTGAGTGTGACAAATGCTATTGGAAACGCCATTAAGGGTCACAAAAAAAAAACAAAAAGCAAGTGTTGTTGGTTTTGAACAGTGGTCTGGAGCTTGGCAGGCTTAAAACACCCAGGTTTGGTGGCTGAAGAGCTGCTAGGAAACACCGCAATGTGCCGGGGAAACACACCCTGGTTCAGGTGCCACAAACACCAGCAACCTATTGTTGGGTTGCCAATAAAACAACAGGTAATGTTGGTTTCGAACAGTGGTCTGCAGTTTGGCAGTCATCTCTCCTAGGTAACATGCCATCCACCACGCAAATGACAAAAGTCAGTTTATATAGACTACTATGTTACTTCAGCTCATTTACTGACAGTTTTGAGCGATGCTACTCAGAAGTGGTTTAAGGCAATTTTCAGCTGATTTCAAGCTGAAACTCAGAACATAACCTTCCAAACAGGTTAGATTTGTGGCATAAGTTGCCACGGTGATCTAGTAAAGTTAAATAGAGGCACCTTCGTAGGTCAGAAAACCCCAGCTTTAGACTCAACATACCTCGCTAAGGCACTAATCTCGCTTCATGGTACACCCCTGAGTCCTGGACAACGCGAATGTCTAGCTCAGTGTAGCTCTGTTCAGACAACAGAGGGTGATACATATTTAACTCAATTACAAGAACACAAGAATCCAGCTGAATTTAAAAATAATTCAGAGAAAGTCTTTTTACCCACTAGGAACACCAGATGGATGTAGTTTATTTCAGCAGCAGCACAATTTGCCACTAGAAAAACATTGAAAATTCCACACAGAATTTGTGAGCACAATAAAAAACGGCTAAAAAAAGGTTAAACTATGAACAACTGAATGGCAGATGAAGCTTCACAGCTGATGAGTTTTTTAATCTTATACAAAATCAGCAGTTAAAGTAAATATAGCTCAACTTTTGAGAACAGAGCTGTATTTTTTGGTTTAAAGAGCTGTTAAGAAATGTTGTGAAAAGGTTAGGGTTTGTCTTGTCTGTTTTGTTTGCACATTTCTAAGGGAAGTGTCACTTCTTATCTCTAAAGGAAAGTCTGTGGTTCTCAAGCTAATTGTTGCAAGAGCTTGTGTATGTTGCATTTATTCACCTAGGTTTGCATAGTTTTTTGAAATAATTGAATAATTTTTGAAATAATTATAGACAACTTGCAAGGCAAGCCCCCCCCCCAAAAAAAAAAACAAAAAAAAAAACCACACAGGAACATAAACACACTTGTGCTTTTATGCACACACACCCACGTTTTCTATTTGAGTGAGGTTTTCCATTAGTGTTTTTGCAGAGATCACAGCTTGTACTGTTTCCTGCCACACAGAGTGTTTCGCCACAGAAGCTAACCAGTCTTCATGCTCTCTCTGCTCTGCATTGAAGATGATCACTGGAAAATCATCAGCACAAAACACACACACACACACAAACTCACCACAAACACAGATGTATGAACACAAACACAGCAACTGTTCAGCTCTCTTTTGCAGTATTTTTTTCCCCTCCTCGACTTATTTTTATCTTTCTATTTATCTATTTTTACCTTCCCATCGCATTTACCTCTTTTCTCTCACCTTGTTCTCTCTATACTATTCCTCTTCTCTTTCTTTTCCCTGTCAGCCCTCTCATCCCTCTCTCTCCCCACAGTGCCAGTTTCTGAGGAAGCCTGATGTGAGCTCCAGATGTTGAAGTAGACTGGCTGGAGACAGAGAGGGCAGAGGGCTTTCCCATACCTCCTTCTCCTCCCCTCAAACTTATACTACCTGAAAAAACACAACATACCATTTGATGATGTAAATACAAGTAAGTGAAAGTTTACAAATACAACACACTTCATAACTATATGGTTGTCAAGACTACACCCTTAATAAGAATAAGCTCTTGTAGGACACAGAGATTTGAACTTGACTAAATGGTGATGGAAATATTTAAATCAATCAGTAGAATAAATGTTGGCATTGTACATTTCTGCTTACCACGGTTATATATCATATGTACATTATTATGTATTAAATATGTTGAAACTTAAGGTTGTTTACATTTCTGCCATGTTATGGTTAGCGTATGGTTATGTTTAGGCACAAAAAACACTTGGTTATGGTTAGCAAAAGATAACAATGACTTGGCTTAAAACACCCAGCTTTGGTGGCACATTCGCTGCAGGAGGTGCTGCCGATGTCTCGCTCAAAAACACCCACTTTTGGTGGCACATTCAACACTAAAATACCAACTCACGCAAAAAAAAAAAATAAAAATTGGGTGGCACAATTGTCACTGGAAATGCCACCCATGTAACAGAAAAAAGAACCAAATTTGGAGGCACAATTGCTAATGTCTCACTACAAGACATCCAGTTTTGGTGGCACAGTCGCCACTAGAACTGCCAGCAATGTTTTGCAAAAATATTGTTTCCTCTGGAAATACTGCCAATGTCTCACTACAAAACAACAGGTTTTGTTATTTGTTGTACTAACAGTGGTGTGCAGCTCGGCAGCTGTCTCGACTAGGTGTCGCAACACACACAATCCCATCCATTTCCTAAAATTTGTTTATACACAAGAAATTGAAACTTTAGAAATTATGTGCATGAAACGTACAAATGTAATGTATCTCTGCTTTGCAGAGATGCACAATATCGCCATCATCCATCTGGCAAGTAGTCTGAAATATATACTGTATACAACAGAGGGAATTCCTACAGACATTTCCATAGACACAGAGGTCAGGAAAGGTCAAAAAGGTCAGCCTGTTGGTAGTTTCTCTCTTTAGTTGTTGTTGAGACTTCAGTCTCGTCTCCCCCACACACACACACACACACACACACACACACACACACACACACACACACACACACACACACACACACACACACACACACACACACACACACACACACACACACATCTCTGCCTCATGACCTCTTTCTCCGTTTCAAAACAATTGTTGAAGTTGTTGTCTTCACATAAGGCCTTATGGGCTGGGTCAGAGTTCATCTCCCCTCTAAAGATACTATCTCTCTATATGTGAACAATCATCAATCACTGTGGATACAATGTCACCTTCCTCACCTCTTGTCCCACACTGCATCTCTCCTCCTCCTCACTCTCACCCTCTGTCATCCATTCGAGTCCTGCGTTCGCTCACCCTGTCCCCTCCCTCGGCTGCCTCGCTGGTTCTCCCTTCAAAGCACGCATTGATCACCGGCAGACACAAATAGACATTTAAGGGAGTGGTACTCTGTGTGAGTGTGTCTGTGCAGCAGCAGGGGTCACACTGTGAAATTAGGCTGCATGCCGGGGCTAATTGAACTCAGGGGTCACTAACGCGCATCGTTGACCATGCATGTTACCAAGCATATCTTAATGTGCTGATAAGAACATGTGTGTGTGTGTGTATATGTTTGTGTAATTTAGAATAAAAACAAACTGAACAAAGAGGTAGTTGATAAGGGGTAGAAAGACGAGAGTTTAGTGGTTTCAAGTGTTATTGCTTTATGCTACGGGAAAAGAGTGCAGCTTTCGCAGTTTGCTGCCATAAAAACAGCTGAAACATGTTGATTCTGTTTCATTAGATAAAAACATGATTGCCTGGCTGTTTGTGAGAGCACAAGAGGTTTGGAAATAGATGCAGGTTGGCATTAAACAAACCCTAACTCATCCAAGCACACACATACAGAGAAAGGACCTGCCATGTGTTAATAAGTCCTTGTCACATAGGAATAAATTCAACTGAACACAAGAAACTTGTGCTCCAAACAAAGGAGCCAAAAATCCAGCATGAAAACTTTTGCTCTGATGTCAACTCTGTAAAAATAAACCATTTGTTGTAACCTGAAAAAGCTAGTGTCTGGGCTGCCTTAAAATTTTTCAGCTGACTAAATTTGAGGTAATTTTGTAATGATTCAACTTGTCTTGTAAAATTTCTAAAACTTAATAATTTCAGGCCGCCTCAACACTAAGTTAAAACATATGGTTTATTTTTGCAGTGAAGAGACTTTGAGACAACTTTTCCCCTGCCATGTCTTTACTGTTGTCCTCATATGACAGATCCCAACTCTTCTTGTCACTCTCAAATTAGACGTTCACATAATCTTTACAGCCACATGAAGAAACACCAACAACCTAGTCCTCTCCACGCTCACACAAATTCTATTCTATCCAAAGGTCACTTTAGGTAGTGATTGGGCATTTTGAAATAGCTGCTAAACCCACTTTGCTGTAATTGGATCACTTACCAGCACACCAATGTGTAATGCATTAGGCCGGTCACTTGTAGGAAATTAAGACTTGCTTCATTTCACCTGCTGTGACCCGACATCTCCTGAATATTATTAAGAAGCAGCTATTCTGGATTTCCTGTGAGAATTAGGAAACAGAACAAGGCCACAGTTAATAGTTCTTACAGTTGTTAAAGGAGCTGTACGTGACTTTCAGAGTGTACCTATGATTCAGAGCCCGAGTCGGGATCGTCTGCATATAGTTCTCAACATGGTGCAGGCTCTTACAAGGTAACAGAGACAAAAAGCGTCCAAAAATAGGGAAAACTATAAGGTTCGGGAGCTCCTTACTCTCAGAGCAGAGAACGAGATCAGCAGCCACAGAGAAATAGAGAAAATATTGAGAAATATATTATATACAGAGAAATATTGTATTGTTATGCCATCATTAATTAGAAAGCACTGTCGATGCATATGTTTTATGTCATACTAAAAGGCTGGTGCTACATGTCCCGCCACACAACGGAGCGGGATTATACAGCTGTTGTTTTCTTCTTCATAAGAAAGCAAAGGTGGCCTGATGAAAGGACTTCATAGTAGCCCTATCACGCAATCTCTGTGAAAAAAGGGCTAAAGTTTCACATCAACACACAGACATCAGAATCTACTGTAAGGAGTGATCAAACACATACTCAAAGAACTATTTCATCCTGAAATATTATCAATAAAATACAAGAGGGCCTTTTGAAACCATATATTTTATGGCAAAAGCTAGTTTTAAATCTTTAACCTTTAAAGAATCAAAGGGAGGCGTATGGGAAATTGCTGCTTTGATGTTGACCTGTGTTGTCCCGCTTGGCTTCTTATCAAATGACAACAGCTCTGACCGATATACTGACGGAGGGTCAGTCTGTGTGTTTGTGTGTGTCCAACATTTCACTTCAGACCAAACCGCCTCAACATGCTCATGTTTTCTGCCTCCTCTGCCCATCTGGAGCAAAGGCTCAGGCGTTGCAACAGTGCTGATGATAACTTTAATAAATGTGTGTGCTTGATGCCCTCGTGCTTCCCCTTTCCTCTACTGCAGTTCTCTGTGGCTTGACCTTTGGCCTGGTCATCTGACCTTCCCAGCACTGACTGCTCCTTGGTCGTCCAGCTGTGAAATAGACTCTGTGTGTGTACAAGCACATCTGTGCTCTCTCTGTGCACTTTGAATGAAAACGCCTGACAGACACCGTTGTTTGTTTCCTCGTAGTGTGGGTTCTGACGTGGTTTCCTCTTATCGCTGGCCTATTTGCTCACACTTAAATCTGCACTGTAAAAATCTTTCTATCATTGCCCCCGCCCCCAGATTCCTTGCCCCCTCTGCAGAAGGATAGAGGAACTGCATCCTAGTATGGACTGACACATTTCCAGTATGTATTTCAGACTTAGGCAACTGGGCTGGCAAACCACAACTGCAAGTTGCATTTAAAGCCACAATAGAATTACTTTTGTTTGACATGCAATATTTTACAAACAATGGGGAGATGCATTGTGCAGGTAAAACCAACTGTTTCACTCACACTTCCTTCCTTTCTCATGAGAGATGAATATTAAAATTTGACAAGGTCTTACATAATACCGTTATTACACTGAACTGATTTATTACTTTGAGTAGAATGTTTAAGATTATTGTCAAACTGTTAGAAGGGAGAAACAGATTTCCGTCACGTGTCACAGATGCAGAAACTTTACCTCACAAATTTGTCTTCTACAGACTGACTTATTTATTATATTCCTTTAACCTTTATTTAACCAGGTTAATCCCATTGAGATTTAAAAATTTCTTTTTCTAGGGAGACCTGGCCAAGACAGTCAGCAGTGACAACAAACACACAAAGGGAGACAAAGTAAAATTCACAAGCACTAAATTTGCATTAAAAGACAACTATCTATGAGTCAAAAGGGAACTTTTCTCGGAGTTGTACAACCATTCTCATTAACATAATTTTTAAAGGACAGTCCTAGCAACGCTGTAGATACATTGTAAGCCTGTGCATGCTATACTGTGCCTAGAAATAGCGCTACTTCTCTCCTCATCTTTTTCTCTATTTGAACTCATCAGGTCCCCAGTACAGCACACAGGGCCCCCTTTTCGTCTCCTCCCATCCCTCTCTCTTTCTCTCCTTCCTCTATCTCTCTTTTTCTCTCTCCCCCCTGCTAGGATCCCCACAGCTGCGCGGACCAGGTGCGTTCCGCCCCGACACACACACACGCACACAGACACACACACATACACATATATATGGACACACACACACACACACACCCTCACACCCGCCAACGGACGCAGCAGGAAATGCCTAATACCAGTTTTAGAATGATGCCACTATGCCAGCTTGACAGGGAGGCTGCAGGATCTGTCACTAGAGAGAAAGTGAGATGGAAAGTAACATTTCGCAGCTGATTGGAGCAAAAAAAAAAAAAAAAGTGGAAACTGAGAGAATGAGACACTTTATGTCTGAACATTATGCTCTAGTTTTAAGTCCAGACAGTTGACAAATCTTAGAATTTCTTAGCTCACAAACAGCATCTACACGTGACCTACTTCACTCTCCACGGAGGTCCATTTCCAACACGGGATATCAACACACACAATCTCTCCTGGCACAGCCAAACATATCCAACTACACCTCTCTCCAGGGATCATCAAGTAAAAGAGACCTCTTGTCTCTGTGAGCGTGTGTGACTGTGCACGCATGTGTGACTTTATGTGTGGGTGAATGCACATGTGTTCTTATAAAAAAAAGTACCAGTTATTTTGGTCTGTGGCTCACCACAGCTCACACTCTCCCCTGTCTTTTACTCATTTCACATGGCCCCTAGAGAAGCAGGGGGGAAAGAGTGTGACAGACGGAGGAGCGGGTGAGCAAAGACAAAGATAAGTAAAAGTAGAGAAGGAGAGGAGGCTGGGGAGGAGGAAGAAGTATTTGTCATCAAAGGTTATGGCAATATATGAGTTTCATGTGATGAGTCAGTAGCCACCCCATGCTCTGTGAACCATTCATGTTTCTTTTCAACACAATTTATACCGTACTTCTCTTAAACATCTTTTTAAGATGAACAATTATAGTCACATCTGAATGTTGGGGAAGTTCACAAGTACTTCATTCTTTCTATACTCTTTCTATACTTAGTATCATTCTAACTGCAATAATACAGTGATATCAAATGTACACCGTCCTATAACAAAACAAAAAAATGTCAGCTACTTAGCTAGGACGTCACTCCTTATTATTTTTATAATCAGTAAATCTGCAAATTATTTTCTTGATTGTTTGTCTATAAAATGTCAAAAAATGCCAATGACAATATCCTAAAGCCAAACGTGACTTTTTGCATTGCATTAAACAATCAAAAACAGCCAAAATATTGCAAAACATTCTCACTATCAACTCGTCAACAAAGCTTGATCAGTGGCCTCTAACGTCAAAATACGACGTGCTAGGTACTCCTCCTGCAGCAGGTTTAGACGTTTAGGACCAGCGTGCCAATTTACGCTTACATGCATCATCTCTTTTCAAAATTAACTTCTGTTTTCATGATGAAAGTACAGTTTCTGCTAGTGAAATGCATAGTTATAATGTTGGTTAAATAACTTTGTTTTAATGTTTACTTCCTCAGATTTAGGCAACACAAGCTCGTGGTTGGGTTTTGAAAAAAATATCATGGTTTGGCTTAAAATAAGTACATTTGTTACATAGACTGTATAAATAATGGGCGTATCTTACCACGAGTTGTGGACTGCCATTTTGGAATCCTCCAGTTCGGCACTTCTGCCATAACCATCTTGGGGGTTTTTTGGAGCCTGAAGTGTCAAAATATGGACAAGAGGTGGGAGCTGTGCCAGTAGCGATGACTCAGCCAGCAGGCCACAGTGAATCTTAACATGTAGATCACAGCCAGCGTGTCAACTGATCTTGTTTTCTTAATAACAAATGTAGCAACGACTTGCAGCCAGCCTGTCGCTCAAGCAGACCCACCCTTAAGACCCACGTCACTACCGTAGTAAGCTAAACATACTAGCACACACTGTCAATGTTAAAACAACTCTAGTGACTTTTGGTGTCATACTGGACAGGAACAGCGGGCTCCCAGGTGAAAGTCCAGAGTTTTTTTGACCAATCCTCCTCCCTTTTTGCCCACCCAATCTGGACTTTTGTCACTCTTAATGCTACAGTAACTACGCTGAACATCAACAAATGCCGAGCTCATCCTGCCGCTCGAGTGTGCCTCTGTGCGTCTGTGTCTGAGGCCTACAGGCCACTGACCAAGTGCTGGTATTTGAGGAACTGGGAGTGAGATCGGGTCTATTGTTCACTTTACAATGACATAAGATAAAGACAAGTTACACGTTTGCACAACTGAAAGGCTGGGACTACATGTTGTATCGCATTATTTCTTGAAAAATTATGATTAATCCGTTTTAAAAAAAGATTAATGTTATGTTCCTGAACCACTCAACTTTTTTTCAGCTCTATTTTTGACATGACCTAATTTTGACCCCTGACAACAATGAATAGAGCAGTGCTGAATGGAAATAAATTTGACATTTATTTTAAACGTAAAAGTCGCTTCAGAACGGGCTGACTTTCAGCCAAATAAATTACAAACAAAATGTCTGACTTTGGTCAAAAATCAGCCCAAACATTACAGAGCAATCCTGTTCTGTAATTTGCCAAAAAACTCTAATTTCCTTCAATAATAGCAATCCACTTTGAACTGGCACCACTGTAATGTAATAGTCTATCACACATATTTTGGAGCTGAGCACGTGCTTTTCCCCCATCATTATGGAGCGTGAAGCAGATGTACTGCATCCTCCCTCAGTAACCAGCACCAGCAGCACTCACAAATAAGGAACAAGACAAAGACATCACAGCATCCCCAATTTGATATATTTCAATAGTTGGGCAACATTTGATCAGTTGACACGCTGGCTGTGATCTCCATGTTTGGATTTGCTGTAACAGCTGAGCTGACAATGTTATCTTAATGACTAGTGTGTGTTTAGTTTAGCTCAATTAAACGTGTTGACTTTATGTTGATCTAACTGAAAAGCTAAGCTTGCTGTTGGCCTGTTTGCAGAAATTACATCACTGATAAAACAGATCCAATTATTACATTACATAGTCAAAATGTAACGTCATTAACAATCCAAAACATTTTATTCTATGATGCGTTTGCTCATAATTTTGTCACATTGTTGATGTATTTTTGTGATGCAACTTTTTAAATAGAAAGCATTGAAATAGAGGCAAAAGTACATGACACTGAATGAAAGTTAAGCTGGTGCCATCTGAGGTCAACCTGAACAGATACAAAGATGTCCTTGATGAAAAATGGCTATGCATTTCATTGTAATGGAAAGTTAGAGAGACAGCCTAATACATACACATATCTGTATGAACACAAATACACACACAATCGCACACCCTGCTGACACCTCAGTGTGGCCACACACACTCACCTCAAACCTTTCCATTCACTGACTGTCAGGCCAGTGTTTCCACCAGCGGATGTTTTTTGAGGCCAGTGTTTCTTTGAAAAGACACAGAGGGCCTCAGCCAGGCAGAAGAAACCTACATCAGCTATTTTAGACTGCGTCTTCTGGAGGATACCTGAAATTCTACTTTTCAAGAGCTTTCAAGCTGCACTGCTGAACTTCTTTTGTTCTAAACCAGTTTTCCATTTGATCGCATATAATTGATCTGCCCGTAGAGCACAGGGTTTAAAAATGTATTTCTCTTAAGAAATGCTTCACAAAAAAGAGCAAGACCTCTGGCATGACATGGCCTGAGCTTCAAGGAGCAGTGTAGGAGCAGTTATTTTGGCAGAAATTAAGTATGATATAAGTTTGTATTCTTTTGTGTATAATAGCCTGACAATGAGAATCACAGTGTCTTTGTTACCTTAGAATGAGCCGTTTCTATCTACATAGGGAACAGATCTATGTCAACAGAAATCATCATGTCGCTCTGCCATGTTTCTACAGTAGCCTAGAATGGACAAACTCTAGATAGGGCCATTCATGTTTTTGTGTTGGCCACAATAGTTAGCAACCCCTTTGCAATGCTGTCGTTGGAAAAACTTTTTTTCCAGGTGGAACAGCTTTATTCAGTGTTTTACCTGTTTAAATCACCATGTCCGTTTGTTTTAGAGTGGAAGGGACCTCTGTGGATAATCAGGCTCCTGGTTAAAACCTCCTGATCATCTGGATTGAAGAAAAAAAAAGGTCAGCACAGATTGCCAGGTGTTGAGCTAGCGGCCCCTCTCTGAAAAGTCAAATAGCGTCGAATAAAACACTGATTTGTAACCTTAAACTGATTTTTTCAGCGGTTATAGGAGTCTATTTGAACGAGACCTCCGTGCATAATTTGGCTCCTGGTAAAAAAAAAATCCTGAACAATGAACACCGAAGGAATTCAAACCAGGAGAAGTTTCAGCCATTCACAATCTGAAATCCTCACGGCTAGATGCCACTAAATCTCACAGATTGTTAGACATATTAATTAAAATGAGCACATCTGTAAAACTTAAGAAAAGAGTAAAAACGTCTGTAGGATAAATTAGTTTCATTTTTCCTTATGTGGAAGTAAAACACTAAATCTATACTCAAAGCAACACATTTGCGCACACACACTCCAACAGGAAGAGTGTGGGTGTTTGGGAGCAGCTGCATGGAGAAGCATCAGACCCAGCTTCCTCCTGGTGCCGCCAGCATCTCTCCTCCCTTCTCTTTTTCTCTCCCTCTATCTGCTCATTTCTTTCACATCTCAAACACTGACAGAAACATACATTCAGTCAGAAACAGATAATACCACCATCATGCCACTATCTTACCCAAAAGCTGGAAACAAGATTTAAATCTGCGCTGTTGGCAGAAACTAGCTGGAGTACAGAAAGCATGGTTTGTGCATGTTGCAATGCAAATAATGTCTCTGTGTGTGTGTGTGTGTGTGTGTGTGTGTGTGTGTGTGTGTGTGTGTGTGTGTGTGTGTGTGTGTGTGTCCCATTTGTCCTCTTTCCTCAGAATAGTGACACACCAGCACATCACTATCTGAAAGCCCAAACATTGCACAACTCTTTCCTGTGTTGAGCTCTAATCGAGGGCTCGTTGGTGAAACCACTCTCCCACCTGTGTGAAGTGAGACTCGGATGACTCGCAAGCACAGATGGACAGCAGATAAAACCAGAAAATGAACATAAGAAAGAGACGTTCGGAATTTTAACAGTTGCATCAGACCCTCAGCTGTAAAATGTCAATCTTTCATTGTTGCGTAATCATCTTTGTAGAGGCTTGGTTTAAAAAAAAAAAAAAACAAGATGATAAGCAGGATATTCTGCATCTGTCAGAGAATATGTAAATGCACCATGTAGTCTCATTTAAGTCTGTTGGAATCTTCCTCAAACGCGAGACTGCACAGGTGCAAGCACCTTCAAAACCATCTTCGTGTTTCACTTTCTAGTTTTCTATTCTTACACCCCGATGCCATCACCCTGTCCCATTCCAACCAGTCTACCTCCGTCTCTCTACTTCCCTTAATCCTCTCCTCAACCCCTCTCTGTCAGCAGCACACCCCCAGTTAAGTGGTTACTGTGCTGAAGACACTGAGCAGTTATTTCTGTGTTTCCTGTGTGTCATGTGGTGGTAGCTCGAGCTAGCTAGCATGGCTGACAACACACAGGCTCCCAGGTGCAGAGTGTCACAGTGTGGGCTGTCAGCCAGAAAGCCAATGGGCCAGTTAGCAAGCCAACTAGGGCCCTGCAGCACGTGCTGCCCTCCACCCCCACCCTTAACCCATTGCTACTCCCAGTGGAAAGGAGGAACAGGCTTGTGACATTTTCTCTGTGGGAAAGAACGCACGCCTGTGTATGAGTGAGCGTGTGTGAGCTTGCCTTTTTTTGTTTCTATTTTGATTGCTGCACCAACCTGTTTGAGGATACAGTAAGTCTAAAAGTTTTAATCAACTCTATTTGGAATAAGTTTCTCCCCCAGAGTTCAGGGGTCAGGCTACGCAGACGGAGAAGACCTCGAGTGAAACCAGCATGCAGGGGCACCAGGGCTCGCCCTCTTCCCCCAGCTCGCCCCCAGGCCGCAGATGCACCGACCCAGACAAGGCTGCACTTCTCTGGGCAGCACAGAGACACTGCTGTGCTCCGGTTCCTGGAGCCCTGATGCTCTGATTGAGACCCTGCGCCCATGCAGGAACCACAGGGGAAGGGAGGGGGATGCAAACACATCTGGCATCTGCAAAAAACCCTGCACACAACTCTCATATCATCATGTACATGGCCATATAGTAAAGCTCTGTTTGCCTTGCTATCACACATGCAAAAGAAGATACACACACCCACACACATATCCAATTGTGTGCCCGCTACCTCTACAATCTAGAAAAGCAATTA
The DNA here is from genome assembly GCF_026936395.1 of Plectropomus leopardus. Classification (NCBI taxonomy): domain Eukaryota; kingdom Metazoa; phylum Chordata; class Actinopteri; order Perciformes; family Serranidae; genus Plectropomus; species Plectropomus leopardus. The sequence goes on along the minus strand of NC_142189.1, from coordinate 14,900,344 downwards.
TGTGAGGAACAGGACAAGAAGTCACAACAATTCTCCAGATGGTAGGACAGCACCAGAATACACCACTCACTGCTATTGTTCTATTTATATAGCTCACCATACAAATTCATGCTGGTGTCTAAAGAAACAAATTATTTAGCAGCTAAAGAGGAAATAGTATAAAACAATGCCATTTTCAATGATGTATACATACCCGGTATATGTATGCATAGGGTAAGATCTATTAAAGCTGTCAAGGGGAAGATAAATGAAAAGCTATGAAAGGAGGACACAATGGAGAGCATATCAGAGTGCAAGAAATTTGTGTGGGTGCACGTCTCTGCAAGGTGTCTTCTTGGTGTGTTTGTTTCTTTTGCGTAGGCGCTGCCTTTTGCATTAGGCGGCAGTACAGGACGGAGTTAGAGGTAGTGGTTGGGACGGGTGTTTATATGTGTGTGTGTTTGTGTGTGTGGGGGGTAAGAGTGTAAAGTTCTTCTGATAAACAAGCAGCACCTTTCTCAGCGTTTCAGCCCACTCTGCCACACGTTTTTCGCAAATCTATTCTTCAGTTTCAGTGAATTTTACAAGAAGGAAAACGCATGCTATAATAGAATAAGACATCACATGCATGTACACAGTGGTGTTGCCTGTGAGCTGCGTCCTCTCCTCAGGGTGACCGAGTGTAGGCCAGTGAGAGGCATAGCACCGAGCTGGAGCGGTATGCTCTTTGTGGCCAGCTGTGGGGCCATTAAAGGCCCATCTGCAGACAATAGGCTCTGTCTGAAGGGCACACACAGCCTGGTTCCTGTCCTGCCCTGCCTCACTGTGTTTGTGTATGGATGCGTATATGAGAGTGCCATGCATTTCCATGCCCCATTTTAATCTATTACAAAGGAATACACAGAAAATGTACACTTCCTCACGCGGCTTCGAAATGTCATTTTAATGTGTCTGCACTTAAACGTGTTAATTTTCCACAGCATCTCTCTCTCTACATGTAATAGGTGTTGGTGATAACGCTATCTTTGCAACGAGGCAGAAATAAACTGACTCGTGCAATAGTGCACTGAAGCATCTCTTGTTGAAGTCAAGAATTGCAGATGGCAGAAAAACATGATTTCACTGAGCAATTAAACGCCATCGTCCCTTCAAAGTAAAGGAAACGAAGATCAGTTCATTAAAAAGGTTATCTCCTCTCGCACACACGGCAAAACACAACTGCATGCAAAAACATAGGCAGGCGCTGGAAAACAGCTAGCTGGCCTGACCACATACCACTCAGCGCGGTTCGATCAAGCAAGCCACAGCTTCACATGCCCCAACACACACACACACACACACACATACACACACACACACACACACACACATACACACGCACACACGGGTGCTGCATGCAGACACATGCAAAAAATATCTGTCCCAATACCAAAATAGGCCCTGAGAGGTTGCACCTGCACCTGTGCCCTGGTCCACACCTACACACAGGTGTCAGGATGTGACACATACACACACAGACAGAGAAAAAGAGATAGCAGAGAGGGAGGGGAATAAACGAGAGCGGGTAGAATCACACTGCTGCGGTCGACCAAAAAGCTTTTTCTAGATATCATCTCTGTATTTTGGAAAGTAACGTGTGATTTTCATTTTTTAAATAGACTTTTAGGTGTTTAATAATAAAAAGCACCGAACACAATTCAGGAATTCCTGTTCTCTCTGATATGCACAGTAATTATGTAAAGCACAACACGACTTTAATACATTATGGAACTACAAGGAGTGGAGTGATTGTTTAAGCAAAGTGTGTATCATATTGCATACATGAGTGCCTCGAGTGTGTCATTCTGCAATCCAGAATGAGTGGTTGTGTGTGTGAGTAATACCCATGTGTCCCTCGTTGGTATGGTCCCTTTTCAAATAAACAGTGGCTTATCTTTAAAATATATATAGCTGCATGGGTAAACACATGCATGCATGAGCACACCAACAGATGTGCACGGTTCATAAAACAAAAGATTGGATGAGGTAGATTTTATTAGTTCTGAAGCGATACATTCAAGGAATAAAAGGCAGTTTGTCTCAACTGACGTTGATTATTTGACATCAGATATTGATAGTAAAATGAAAATGGTAAGAGTTGGCATTATTGTGTTTGCCTTTTACAAAGCTACTTGTCATATAAAAATTTGCATTTAAGACATTTTATGAATTGTTACTGTCACTGTGTTCTGGCTTTGAGGTGGATGATAAAAGACTGCTGGATTGCACAAATATCAACTTTGATTGGAATAAAATCAACCTATTTTGGAAGACAAAGTATTCACATGGTTTCTCAGCTATAATATGTCACATTAAAAGCGATTCAATACAAACATTCTGCTAAGGCTCTACTGTGTTCTTTGAAGAACAATGCCACCTTGTGGCAGCTGCCTGCTTCTGCAGTCCAACACACTGCTACACCTGCACTACAACAAGTCTTAAGTAAAGCAGTTTTAATAGCCTTTGTGTTTGACAGATGCTATACAGAAAAGCTGTCTGACAGTGCAGAAGATTGTCTTGCTGTTAACAATTTTTGTTGTTTTATATGCACCCCCCATGTGGTGCAAAGAAACCACCTTTTTAAAAACTATTAAAGTTTAAAATTTGAATTACAACTGTAAAAGAAATTCAGTTCAATTATCTTCATAAAGCCCAATATCACAAATCACAATTAGCCTTTGAGGGCTTTATGAAACTTTATGAAATCCCTCTGACCCTCACAGAGAAAAAAACAACAACCCTTTAACAGGGTAAAAATGGTAGAGCAACTGAGGGGGGATCCAAAATATATCATATGTAATATGTGTGTGTGTATATATATATATATATGTTAAAACATTTATTACAAAGTGGTGCAAGGAAACGCATCAGCCCTTGGCTTTTACAGTTGAAATTAAGGTTTTTATTTGGGCTCGTGCCCAGAATTACTGCCATGGTTTGGGCTCGGATCAGGCTTGGACAGAAACTGTACGGGTTCATCAAGGACGGGCCTGTTTTTTTTTGGGCCCCAGAGTTTTGACCTCAAGGAAACAGCAATCATCTACTAGCAGGACAACGCACCCGTACCACAACGCGAAAACTGCTCAGGAATGACTTGGGGAAAGAGACAAAGAACTCAAGGTGTAGACCTGGGTTTCAAATTCCCAAAGTCCCAATCTGATTGAGTATCCTGGGGACGTGCTGCTACCCCACCTCACATAATAGGACTCAAGGATCTGCTACCAACGCCCTGGTGCCACACAGTACAGGACCTCTGGGGTACAGGACCCCTTCGAGGCACCGGGACGTCCCATGGATGCTCAACTGGATTGGGATTTAGCGAAAGTGGAGACCAAGTCAACACGATGCGATGCCATACAATGCAGTGCAATGTGATGTGATGCGATACACTTTATTGTCCTGGTGGATAAATTTGTCTTGGACTCAGAGGCTGCGCCCCTTCATGCTTCACAGCCACAATAAAATGAATCACGTATGAAAAAAACAGCACTAGCTGTCTCAAATCACCCATAAAATGCACATAATCCAAACTGCATATGCAATCTATTGCACATATATTGCAAGGCTGACATCTTGAGCTCTTTGGCATGTTTTGCTGACTATTCCTGAGCAGTTTTTGTAGTGTGGTATGGCACACTGTCCTGCTGAGGGGTGACCACTGCTACTGGGGAGTGCTGTTGCCATGACAGTGTGTACTTGGTCTGAAACTGTGTTTGAGTGGGTAGAGTGTCTAGTAGCATCCACATGAATGTCAGGACTAAAGGTTTCCCTGTATTATAATGAGATGATAACTGTTGTTCACTCATTTATCTGTACATAGTGGTCAAATGTTAATATTTTATCTTTGTCCAGCCAGATGTCCTTTTAGCGGTATCTATTTCTTTGTGTGTACATTGAGAACAACAACAAACCGGAGTCAAATTCCTTTTACATGTACACAAGCAGCCAATAAAGCTGATTCTGACACTACATTCATTCTCCATAACTGACAAACATAAAAGTTATAGTAAAATATCTGCAATCTGACTAGCAATTTTACCAGTGTATCAAATACTTTTAAAAATGATTCTGATTCTGATTACGATCAATATTAAGATTAAAGATAAGTGATGATGTATTAGCTTTAAAAAAAATCCTCATCCATTTGTGTCTCACCGCACATCTTTCACAGCTCATCCTTCCCGGCTCCAATGGGGCAAGAGACTCCGGTGCCTTTGAGGCTACAATAGCCTTTAGGTTTCTTCTTCAGGTACTGCTGGTGATAGTCCTCAGCGTAGTAAAACGTCTTCTCCTCCAGTATCTCTGTAGTGATGTTATCATAGCCTTTTTTATCCAGCTCCTAGGGACAAAACACAAACATAACCAACAACTGTTACTGTACAGTTACCAGTCAAGTTGCAGTTACAGTTCATGTCCATGTCTGTCCATACTTATATGCAGCCATGACAGGAGACGATGCATCAGATATGGATGTCACTGCAAAGATGCAACAGATTCTAAAACCCAGATGCTTCACACACATCTTCAACCCCTCAGCAAATCAGATCTGTACAGTCAGCACAGTTTTCAGTATCTGGCCAATTGTGTCCTATTCTGAATAACATTATGATGTCACAGTGATGTTGACCTTTGACCTTTTGAAAATAAAATGCCATCATTTTATCATGTTATTCTATTGGACATCTGTGTGAAATTTTGTCAAAATTAGTGTATGACTTATTGAGTTAAGGCCAAAAGTATGTTTTGTGAGGTCACAGTGACCTTTCACCACCAAAATCGAATCAGTTCATCCTTAAGTCGAAGTGGACGTTTGTGCAAAATTTGAAAACATGCCCTCAAGGTGTTCTTAAGATTTTGTGTTCACGAGAATGAGACTGACATGAGGAAACAGCGACCTGGACATTTGACTGCCAAAATTGTATCTGTTCATCATCGAGTCGGGGTGGATGTTCGTGCCAAATCTGAAAAAAAAAAATCACTCAAGGCATTAAGGTATTCTTGAGATATTGTGAGAATGGGTTGGATGGATGGACAGCCTAGAAACATAATGCCTCTGGACACGCCTGTCGCTTTGAGACAAAAAAACCCAAAGTGATGACATGCAGACTTCATTTAAATAAACTGTATAATTTAGGTTGTTTAACTAAAAATCTTTTATGAACAAACATTTTTAAACCTATTTTTTTATGCACCACACACAGTGACAGTGATTTTGAGGTAAGGTTTAAGACGTGTATTCGCTAAAAGTTTGGGATGCAGAAATTCCTGCCTTGGTGATCAACAGCAGTGCTGATAAAAGTTAAAATCACTGAAACAGGCTACATAATCTGTGATCAGATTATATAGCCTGTTCCTACCGCCTAACTCATGACATACATTCAGCACTACTTTCTGCATTTTCTCTAACTTCCTCAAAATGAACACACCTCTTTAAATGGTTGTTTTATTCTGTGGTGTATTGGATGTGAACTTTCAATACCTCTCGCTAATACAGTAAAGGGTTTTTGCTCCTCAGCTAGAAAGCAGGGTGATTGAGTGACAGAAGAAAGGAACATTTTTTTCTTTCAGTAGTGCAGCCTGCCTCTGTGGCTCTCTCTGTGGGACAAAGCATCAAAGAGTATCCGCTCTCTTTGAGAACTCCTTAAGACACTTTCATACTTACACTTTTCTAAACACCTTGAGAAAAGGCTTCAAACGCACTTAAAAAAAGAAAGAAAAAAAACCACAGTCGTTCACATAGACACACACACACAAACACACACACACACACACACACACACACACACACACACACACACACACACACACACACACACTCACACACACACTCACACACACACTCTAAACACCTCTGACAGATCTATCAAATACCTGCTGAGCTGAGTGGTTTTCTCTATCTAATAATACAAGCACTCGGTCCTCTCTAGATCAATGCTCCTGAGAGCTGACAAAACAACAAGTTCAGGGTGCACTGGGAGTGTCTGTGGGCAACAAGTAGCTTGCATGTAGTGCGCTACACCTCAGAACTGTGTGCAGCACTGAGAAGCTTTGCTTTATGGGGGCGTCAGTTGGCAGGGCATAGCAAGCACCATGAAACAGAAGCTGAATGCATCTAGTTCTGGCTCTGCATGTTCTTATCGGCCTCTGCATATGTCTCATTTCTGCATGATACTGTCAAGGATACTGTTGGAGAATTTAAGGAAGGTTATGATGGATGCAAAGTTTTCAAGGCAGGAAAAAAAGCATTCCAAAATGTCTTATTTAAGCTCCTCAAGAGACTTCAGCTTGGTCAACATTTGCACTGTCAAACACTAATGCTCCTCATGTTCACAAAAGTCACATTTTTACAGAAATTTAGTAAAATATAGCCTTTGTTTTAATGCACGTGCACAACAATGCAGACTTTGTGAGACAGCACGTCACTTTAACCCTTTGAAACATGGATTGAAGCTTTTCTTATCCTGTTCTAAGATGCCTTAAAGCCAAGAAATGTTACACAAATTTCAAGAAATTAGTAGATTTAGAAATTTATTAAAAATAACTGAGGGAAAATGTCGAGAAGACTTTATTTATAATTATTAGGGATGTTAAATGTTTAGCTTTTTAATTGTGATTGATCAGTTCTTTTAATCGCATGTTTTTAATTCCATTATTTCACATCACAACACAGTTATGAAGTCCATATTGAAAAGGTAAACCAGTTGTTACCAGAATCTTTTGATCAGGAATCAAACATCAGCAAAAACCTGCTTAGAGGGAAACTCATGGATAACAACAGAACCCATTTTCATTCAGATATCTGGAGATCAGCGGTCAAGGGATCCCTGTGAAATGGCCATGCTGTTTTTCTATTGCCAAAATTTAGTCTTACTTTATTCTTTCCCCCTTCATATGATACCATCAGTCATCACTGTAGCTTTAAAAGCTCAACCCGGTACAGCCTCTGAAAGGCAGGAATCTCAGAAGGCAATTAACGCGATGTAAAAAAAAAAATCAGTACGTTAATTATAGATATTTATCGTATCACAATTAATGCGTTAACACTGACAGCCCTAATAACTATCATAATAATATACTGAAAATTAAGTTACAAAATGTTTATTACATTTTAGCACTTTTTTCCAAGTATTTTCTTTGTTTTGTTTTTTACCTTCCTTTTTCATGTTTTTATGCTAATTTTCATGTACATGTCCTAATTTCTTTCTACTTTTGGGGTAATTTCTTCTCAAATTGCTCATTGCCTTCAAACCTTGTTTTTAAAAAAAAGAAATTAAGCCAGTTTGCAGAGGCTTCAAAGGCGTTAAAGCTGCATTAATCAATATTTTTTACATATTCAATGTCTCCAACTGTGTGTAAAGTAAAAAGGTGCTGCTGGAAGTGTTGAACCCACAGAAAATAATTACCCAAATTTACAATCCTTTGGCACATTGTTTTGGTTTTATGAACTGCAGTGTCACTGTTTTGGTTCACTCTCATTGCTCTCGTTAACCTTAATCGATTAATCGATGAAATGCCAGATATTCTCTGGTTCCAGCTTCTCACATGTGATTAACTTGTGGTGGGCATTTCTCACTATTTTATGACATTTTAAAGACTGTTTGAGACAAATCAAATCCATAAAAAATGACTGTTGGATTAATAGACAATGGAAATAATTGCTACTAATCGCAGCTCGTGACTGCTTGATCAACAGTTGAGATGTAAGGAATGAGAAGACTCACAGTTATTAGTCACAGGTGGACGACAAATTAAAGTAAAAACCTAAGTAAATGTGTGGAGGAACAGAACTAATGTTTCCATACGGGTCATAAAGGGTCACTTTATGTTTGATGAGTATGACAATGGTGTCTTTAGTATCCTATGATCTTGGCATTCATCATATCTCAACCCAGGTAAACAGCACTGGGAGTTTCTGGAGGTTTGCGTTGATCCCTTCCCTTAAAACAGAGACGCTTTCTGTTGTTTTTTCCTATTGAACTGTCACGCCATATATGCATGTTTTTTCTTAGAGCTTCATTAATTGATTTTATTTGGCACTTGGGGAAGGCAGAATAACCTGTAAACAAAACATTAACATGTTATCACTCTATGAGGTTGCAAACATGCTAGCAAAGCAGCTAACTCAGCAGAGACAGAATATTTGGATTAATAAAGAATCGTCTCTGGACAAGTGATGATTAAAAGTCCAATACTGACAATCCTTTGACCCTCTGCAGGCAGCGGTGGAAGAAGTATCATTGCTTTTACGCGTGTAAAAGTAACAATGCTTCGATCTAAAAATACTCTGTAACAATTAAAAGTCCCAAAATCAAAATCTTACTTTAATTAACCCTTTGAAACCTGAGAAAATTGGCTTGAATTCTTTCAAAAATCATGGGAAGAAGGCAATGAGCAATGACAAAAGAAATAACCCTAAAATTAGCAAGAATTTAGCAAAAAGTACAAGAACATTACCTGAAAATTAGGAAAAACAAACAAACAAATAACAAAATCAAATAAAAAAATATAAACAAACAAACAAACAAGGAAATGACTTGGAAAAGGTGCATGTAACTATGATAATTATAAATATATTGCTTTTTCCTATCTTTATTCTCTTTTTCCCTGGACATTTTTCCAAATCTGCTAATTTCTTGGAATTTTTGGAACATTTCTTACCAAGTTGCTCACTTCTTCTCCCCAATTTTTCAAAAGAAATCAAAACAATTTTTTTAGGCTTTTTAAGACTGTTTCTCTGCTCTTGCTCTCTCATTTTTAAGGCTTTTTAAGACTGTTTCTCTGCTCTTGCTCTCTCATTTTTAAGGCTTTTTAAGACTGTTTCTCTGCTCTTGCTCTTTAACAAACAACCAAATTTCTAATAAACAAAATTTAAGAAGTTTTACTTTGCCTAAATGTTTATTGTAACATAAAATGGTTATTTTTGTCCTGTAAAAAAAGTTAGATTATCTACATCAAATGTTTTAAAAAATTAATTAAAAAAAAAATCAATTTTAGAGTCAAATATGTGGAAGACAATGAACATATTCATATTCATAAACCTACCCATTTAGTTAACCAACAGAAGTAGGACATTTCTGGCCAGTTTTCTGTGTGTTTCTCACTCTGTGTTTGAGATTTCACTGTTTGGATTCCCATCGCAACAAATTTAAGAAGAGAAATGTATTCAATTATATAACAAAAAAATAGATTTTACCGTTCATTTTGAGATTTTACAATGCAACATCAGAAAAACAAATATTCATAAAATCCTACTTCCCATGTCTAATAATTTTAAGACTTTTTTAAAATATGAATTGAAGTCAATTGAATACCATTTACTGCCTTATTTGTAGATGAATTAATTCAATGCTTTTTAAGACTTTTTAAGGATCTGTGAGAAAACTATTAAAACCATACATGATACATACGTAACTATCCATCTGTTGCTAATGCTGCCACTGAAATTATGAAAGGATGTAAATCATTATTTTGGACAGAACAGGTTGGCACTTTTAGGTCATCTGGAATTGCGCATAAATGAAAGAAATGTATATAAAAGAGAATCACCACCGATTTATAATGAGAAGGAAAACCGTCAGTGAGAGAAAGTGGGGTAGTTTATCATGTTGTCCACATGGAGGCAGTGTGGTACCAGCTGTGTGTGTGTGTTTCTGTGTGTGTGTGTGTGCTGGAGGTGATGCAGTGGAGTCAGTAAATCAAAGCTCTGCGCCCCACAGAGAGTCTGAGGCAGCGGCTGACCTCTAAGTCCTCAGTGGCTGCCGCTACAATGTGAGGACTCTAATCTCCCTGCAGGAAGGACCCAACGTCCACAAACCAAACTACAGCCAGGACACCAGCCTCACAAGCACCGACGCATTTACCTTTAAAATACACACTGTGTGCAGTCTGACACAGGAGAGCCCTTTTTTTTTCCCTGCCTCTGTCCAACAGCATTGTAGTAAACCAGCCACACAAGCGTAGACACAAGCATGGACGCTTTGTACATCATGGCCTAATTAATCACTCATCATCACCAAACCACTGTAGTAGCAAACCCTCCAGGGCAGAGGAGAACACAACGTCCAAGAAAAGGTCTGCTATTCCCGCGCAAACGTACACCCCCGCCCTGACTCCCCCACGCGACTCCCTCGCTCTCCATCCAGCCCTCTACAGCAGTCACAACACGGCGGCCATTTTAGATCTATAAATCAGAATGCATGGCGTCACGCCACTGTGTATAACCTTATGTGGCTTCGCTCGCTCTCTCTCTCTCTCTCTCACTGCAGCAGCAGCAGCAGAGGAATGGAGGGAAGGATGTGGAGTGTAAAAACGCCAAAGATGGAGGACAGAAAATTCTAGAGAGGAAGAGCCAACGAGAGGTCCTCAAGTTGAGCATTTTGATGCTGACGATGTTTAAATAATGGAGGGAGAGAAATGTGTATATCTGCATTTGTGTATGCATTCGTGTGTGTGTGTGGATTGAAACAGGGGGTCATGAATGCAGGACGGGTGTAGTTTAGGGCATGTGTGTATTTCTGTATAACCGTGGGGACACAAATCACGTCACACGGCCACATTATGGGGACTTGCATCCCATTTGACGACAAAAAGTGGATCCCCGTGAGGTAAACATTTGAATTTTGACGTTAAGACTTGGTTTTTGGTTACGATTATGGCTGGGATTAGGCATGTACTGCTGCTTTTGGTTAAATCGCCAACGAATGAATGCAAGTCAATGCAATGTCCTCCTAAGTGACAAAAACATGTTTGTGTGTGCGCGGGGCTGAGCTCACTCAGCCCAGTCAGCCCTTCCTTTCTTCACGCCTGTCGGAAAGACTCCCCTGTCAAAGGCATGGCTGAACGGGTGCATCTCTCTCTCTCTCCTCCTTCCTCACTCTCCCTCCATAGCTCTCTCTCCCTCCCATGTGAGCACAGACCACCGCTTCGTGCTACCAAGTCCTCCCTGCTCTCCAGCCATGCGAGAGAGCCCCTCTCGCCATCACCATCGCCAGAGAGACGGCCTCGGGACACAAATAGGACGTGACACCCCGAGAGAGAGGGTGGAGGTGGAGGAGCAAGAAGAGGAGGAGGAGGAGGAGGAAAAAAATGTACTCTCTCCTCTTGTCCTACCCCACTGTCTTGTCTCTGTTTTTGCCCTCGGAAGGCCTACGGCTGCAGAGTGGTGGGGAAGAGACACACATTGACATAGAGTTTGTGACACCCGATGACTCATGGTGAAGACATTTGAAGAGGGATATGACCTCAATTCGGTGATTTATGTAATCATCCCTTAGTCCACTCCTGCTACTGGTATGCGGTTACCGCCTTTTACCATTTCACTTCTTCCCCTCTTCTCGTCGTCTTATTAATTTTTCTCAGTGTCCTTGTCTCAGTCTTGATTGCACATTAAAATTTGCTTTATTGGCATTAAAATAATGAAGTACAGAAGTGCCAATGCATGTTTTACAAGGTTTACAATGTAAATCTAAAGATTTAGCAGCAGTGAAAAAGTATTAAGATCTTCTGCTGCCAGCAAAATTGCAAAACCTTGTTGTAAAAACACAACATTACAAGTTTTAAGCCCTAAATTCATAATATTGAAGTACAGAAGTACTCATCAGGCAACTGGATGATGCCTGTAAAGGTGTTGAATTTTTGGGTATTATAATTATTGATGTATTAGTCCCCATAATGTCCCCATAAATCCATTAAGTTCCCATAATGTTGCTCTGGGATGGGATTTGTTCCATTACTGTTACATAAATATACACACATACCCAAAACTAACGTGTCCTGAATTCATGACCCTTGCTGTGTGAGCAACATTTGATATTGTAGCTCACTGAGATGAAGGTAATTTTAACTAATTGATTGCATAATATAATAACATAACCAAATGAAAACAGAATTAAATTTCACCAGCAAATTGCATGTTTTATATGCATAATATTGATCTTTAACTGTTGATGACAGCTGCCCCAAAAATTTAATGAAATAAAGTATTACCTGTCAAATCTGTGAGGAGTTAGAGTATAAAGTAGAAATAAAATAAAAAAATACAGTACATAAGTGAAGCACTTAGTCCCTAAATGTTACTTAATTTTCAAAATCTAAAGACAACAGATGGTTTGCACATTACTGCAAACTCTTGATCTCATTTGCACAGTCCTAAAACCGATGTAACGCTCAACCACAGCTGCACACCTGAACGCCGGAGCACAAAAAGCCCTTCAACATCTTAAAAATGTAAATACACTTTGAGTACCGCCGAAAGCAAAAGCTCGCTCTGCGGTACAATGCTGATAACAGATAGACCGTGGCTCTGCCTGAAAACACATGAAGGAGGCTGACATGATACTTATCGACTAGTCCGCAGCACCACGCTTGCCCTCCATGACCTCAGGGAGAGAGACGGAGCGCGAGTGATGGAGAGAGGACAGAGGAGGGAAGACAGACGGGGAAGAGAAAGAGACACAGGGATGGTGCAGAGACACGCAGGAAGAGATGGAGGGAGGTAAAGGAGGAGAGCATTGGAGATTATCCAGAGGCTGACAGAATGAAAACAGACTGTGGTAAAAAAAAAAAATGTCTGAAAGAGAGAAAAGATAATGAAAGAGTGGTATAATGCTTCTGTGAGGTTCTGTAAAATGCCATATATGTAAAACATTCATCACTGTGTGTGTGAGCTAAGGGATGTGCATTCCCTCTGTGTGTCTGTCTATGCACAGAGGATGAAGAGTTTTTCCCCCCCTCTGCCCTACTCTGTTCATATCTCTTTCTCTTCGTCAGTGCGGGTCAGGCATCCATTTTAGCTGGGCTCTAATCTTCAGCGAGCGCTCCTACATTTTGTGAGCGACGAAGCCAACACTCCTACATTTTGAGAGGGAGAGAGGATGCACACACTTCAGTCTCGGAGCGAGGCGGTGCGCGCTCCTACGTTGTTGTTGTTTTCTTTTTGTTGTTTTTTTTCCAGGGGCAGACAACAAGTAGCGCAACATCTGAAGACCGAAAAACGCTGAAGATCATCTCTGCATTCTCGGGAAAAGCGAGCGCCCTTTTAACACTTCAGCTGCACTGTACTCAATACCTTACTGTCAATATCTCACCAAGGGATGGACATTTACCTTCTGGCAATTATAAAAGTTATTTGTGAACAATACACGTCTTAGAATTTTTTATTAACGGTTAAATCTTAACCAATACTGCCTTGCGGTACGAAAGACATCTTGTTGCAATCGATCAGCTCAGCAAAAATATTTTCGTGTAAAGCACAAGCCGACTATAAAACGCGGGAGCTGGGGAATAGCTGGAAGGGTAAATCTGACTTTTGAAGACTTTCCAAAATGAGAGACGTGTGTGACTTGAAGCCTGATTACAAAACCTGCTGATGCTGTGCCCCGTTTTAACAACCCCCGGGCTTCTCCTCCAGACTTCTAGCCCCAAACTATCCCCCCATTTTTTTTTCCAGCCATCATCCGAACCCCTGTGCACCCTCCCCTGCTTCCCCCTTTCAAGCTCATTAAGTTGGGATGCCTTATCAGAGGGCACACTCACCCCTCCAAGGCCCTACGCACATGCATGTGCGCGCTCACATGCAATATTCGAGCTGGCTTGATAAAACCTATTGTTCATACATGCACCCTCTCTCACACACACATTTATATATAGAGAACCCCTGTTCTTCCGTTTTTCTCTCCAAACCCTAACCCATCTCTAACCCAACCCCACCCCGCACTCTCCTCCTAATCAACTCTTCCCATCCCTTCTCTCTCAACCCCCCAACTCACCCAGCTCTGGGGAGACACATTTTAGCAGAGAGGGAGGGATAGAGAGAAAAGAGAGAAGGGGAAAGAGAGAGAGAGAGACAGGGGAGACAGAGGGAGAGAAAGAGATGCACTCCTCCTCTCTGCTCTGCTGCCACAGCGGCTTGGCTACAGAAGCCTTTGATGTTCTGCAAATTTCAAATTTCATTATAGAGAACCCCCTTCTCCTCTCCCCTCCCTCTCCTCCCCCTCTCTGCTCTCGCGCATAAACAAGCTTTTCTGCCTCACTCCCTCACCCCCACCCCCACCCCCACTCCACCCAATGCTGAAGTTAAGAAACTGAAAGCCCTGCAGAAGAGACTCTTCGTATGGGTTAATTATTCATTGGGCTGTGCGTGTATGTGCCAAATGTATGTCTCTCTGTGTGTCTGTACGTACATGTGAGTGTGTGTGAGTCACGGGCTGGCAGTGGGGTGGAATCTGGATTTTGTGATGCCTGTCTTATCTCCGATCGTCTTGGATCGCCTCCACCCACTCGCTCTTGTCACTCTACCGAACATGCACTCACTTCTCCCTGATAAGAGAGCGTTGGCCTTTTAGGATAAAACACACACAACTTCACGCGCAAACGGACGGACAGACACACAGACACACAGACACAGACACACACACACACACACACACACACACACACACACACACACACACACACACACACAGGAAGCCCTTCCTCTGTAGAGATGCCATTTTCAAGCCAGGGCGTTCTTGAGACTCAGCATCAATGCGGCAAGGCAACCATTTCAGGGCAGGAAGCTGCCATTTTGGTTCAGAGCGTGTCAGCTGCTTTGAGAAGATATGTGTCCCAGTGGCCCTCAGATGAAACTGGGGTGCCACTGAAGTGGTTGACAGATCGGTGGTGTCAGCAGCGTTGGTGGGGAGAGGGAAGGGGAGAACGAGAGAGAAGGAGGGGAGAGTCTGAGTGCGTTTCTCTTCTGGATGTTCGTAAATGGGTGTGTTTTTTGAGAATCAGCTGTAAACTGGGTTGAGGTTCTCAGCCTTTCCGTGGCATCGAGGTGACATGAAGATAATGTTTGATATAATGGCCTTTTCTGTGCTGTAACATGAACCCACTGAACCTTTGGCTGGTTCTGCTTGGTTTTCATACAGTTAATTCACAGGCATATAGTGTAGTCATTACATGTCTTATATTGTTATACTGCTATATTATATATTTTATATTGTTAAATACACAAATGTCATCAATTGGGATGTCAGTGGTACTATCAGTATCCTGGGACAGTTTTTTACCCTTTAATATTTATATGTTTTCAGCAGCATAGATATATATACTGCATGGATTTAGATAGATTCAGTACTGAGTTTTAACATAGTTTTTTTAAACACTGTGTCCACAACTTTCATAGTTTCTTCTTAAAAAGAAGACACTGCTTACTGTCTGGCACCTGGTCAATACCTTTATCCAACTTCAGCTGCGCATGATAAATTTGTAGCTATGAAAATTGCAGACACGGTGCTGAAAAAATGCAAATGGTAAGGTGAAAGGCCAAGCAGACAAAGCTGGGGTTGGCTTATATTTTCACTAGCAACACTGTTTACAAACGTTAACTGACAATTCCTGCATACTATTCCTTTAATGATTACTGCATTAACATTTAATAATTAACAACAATAATCCATATATATCATACAATGAGATAATTTTATCAACTGCTAGAAAGAACTTAACTCAAAGACAAACTTGTAACAGTGCTGAAAATAAAAAAGTTGAACAACTATGATTCAGTGAAAATGACATAAACTACTTCTTACTGATGAAGATCATGTCATATGACTAAAAGCCTTAGAACAGCTTCAAAACAGACTTGAGTTGACCAGTCTGAGGACAAATTTTTGTTAACGTGACAACATCGCAACCATGCAAGATGAATCCTTGACTTTACAGGTGTGTAACTGAGAGCAAAATGAAGGCCAAGTTGGGACATGGGTGTGCTCTGAGGAAGGGCACCGCGGTGTAGAGATTCTATTGCAAGATGGTCTCTAGTTTCTATTTGTGATGAAAATTTCTAAACATTTTTAATCAAGCTTTAGGCAATACATATTATTAAGCATGTGCATTCTTCAATACACACTTTACATATTACACTCCTCATCCCACTCCAGAGTGAGATGGCTAACGGCTTATACACCTAAGTGGTGTGCATGCGTGCGTGTGTGCGTGTGTGTGCGTGTGGGGTCACTGTCAGTTGATAGCCTGTCAGTCAGTCAGTCATGGCCCTCTGATCTGATTGCCTCCCTCTTTCTCCTCCCCTGCTGTCCCTCCCCCTCTCATTCACCACCTTCCTGGTCTCAGCTGCCACTCCTCTGTCACCTCTGACCTCAGCCCAAGGCCAAGGTTGGGAGGTTGTCGCCATGGCAACATGAAAAGCCCTGTGGTCCGTGACTGCTGACCCCGGGACCCCCCAAGTAACCATGACGATCATAATTTGCTCCCCTCTGCCCCCCTGCCAGCTTGTCCATGAATACCATTTAGAGAGACGGACGCACCAAAGTGATGCAGGGATCAACGGATGGATGGACTAATGGACGGTGGGACGGACAGATGGATGGGAGAACAAAAGGGGGACGCGTGCCCCATTGAAAGGACGAGCTTTAGAAATGAGTTTTGATGACCTATCGACCCTTATCCTCTCTTTCAGTTTGAGAAAAAGGACGTCAAATATTGGATGTAGATGGGGATCAAGTCAGCAGAGGTGGCTTTGCTTGACTAAACAGCATCAAACTCTTTAGAGGTCACCACTCTAGAGACTGGCTTTTAATTCTGAGTCAAATAACTGGGACAACCCAAAACTACAGCTTAACAGCAGGGCTGTACCAAATCAGATTTGGCTGTTCAATAACAATATTCCAAGATTAGTTTTGTTTTCCGTATAAAATTTTAAAGTTTGAACGGGCTCCACGGGATGTTCAGTGTGACACAGAACTGATGTCATACAGTAAAAGAGCTGACGGAGCTAATGGCGGGTTGTTAATGTGCAGCAACACTTTTGGCCAACACTAAATATGAAACAAAAGTCAGAGGGTACATTGTATTAAGCTGTGTGAGCTGCAAATTCACCACTTCTAAGCAGAAGGTCTGTCCTCCTCTGTGCCGCTGTCTGCATGTCTCCAACTTCAAAAGAATAGCATGAAAGCCACGATCACTCACTGTACAGCAGTCTGGGGACCCAATCGTCCCCCAGAGGCACGCTGCATGGCACACTGACCTTACAAGCAAAAAACAAAACAAAAACGAGCAAAGACTGTCCGACTTGAAGCAATCTTAGTTGGCTAAGGGTCTCCAACTGATGATTCGAATCTCCGACTTTCAGAGGGCAGCCCTCGTTAACGGACAAAAAATTAATTTGAAATTATGTTTTGCTCTTGGAAGGCTGGTATTGAATTTCAGAAATATTTAAAATGAAAAAGCTAACCCCCTCTTCGAGGAACCAAAAGATTAAATACCATTTATTCTAAAGCATAAATGGATTGAATTTATAACCCCATTCAAGAAGACTCTGTATGACCTACTACTGTTTTAACTTCCTCTCCTCTTTGCCATAGAACCTGTAGCAATGTACACTTCCGCAGTTCAAATGTAAATAATTAAGTTTACTTAAAGAGCTTGAGATGGCTAGATATACACAAGTTTGTGAATGCTTGTGCACATGTTTATACGTAACTAAATAAGCATATGTGGATGAAAAGCAATGAGGAAAAAAGTAAGGGAAAGAAATGAAATGCATCTGTAAATTATGCTGCATCTGCATTATACAGGAATTATCATTGTAAGTATTGTACACAGTTTTTTATATAGCTGTAGTTTTAAAAGTTGCAAATAAAAAGCACATTAAAAAAAAGACATTTTTGATCATTCTCATTTTGTCACTGACAGGATTCAAATTACAAACATCTAATGTTTGAAAGTTACTGCACAACACAGATGATGTGTGTGAAGTTGGAGCAAAGCAGCTTGTGTTATGCTTCAACACTGAACAGCAAATTACAAAAAAATGTTAACCATTATTCACACTTTTTACAACAGATGTTCTACCGTACTTCACACATGGTTTGCTTATACGCAACGCCATGCTTGAGTACGTGTCATAATGAAACCTTGTGATGTGTGTGTGGGTATTTTACCTGCTGGAAGGCCACTTTGCTCTTCAATGCAAGCTCCTGTTGAGTGGGGCTGGATGTGTAAATGGCTGAACGATACTGAGTACCACGGTCGTTGTGCTGTCTCATACCTGCGTAAACACACACACAAAAGAAAAACAAGACACCCCGCAAATAAGCATAAGTACCACAATTGCCATGGACACAATGTCATTTGCATGTAAAAGGTTTTCACAATTATGTCATCATCCTGCATCTTGAATTCATGAAGCCAAATGAATTCAGAGATCACAGCAGATTTGGGCTTTCATTAGGGAGGCCTGCGGTGTGGAGGTGTATGGGCTCGTGGAGGTGGGTGTATTTTCCTCTTTGTCATCTATGTGGCACTGTCAAAATTTTCATCAGGTTTACATCAGTGTGTTTGGAGGAGGCCCAAGCCTAATGTACCTTGATTAGGAGGCCAAACCGCTGCCATCACTTTTATGCTTTTCAGAGGCTACAATCCTGAGCAGCTCTGGCATCCATGGACCACTCCATGACAGCTTCTGTCTGTCTTTATCTCTAACCCTCTCACCCACTCAGTCTTTGTTTCTCCTCTTTACTGAAGAGCATAATGCTTTCTTTATCTATCCCCCCAAATCCTTGTCTTTCTCAATCTTTGGCCTCTTGAATATGGGCTGGGGCAGTGGTACAGTGCGTGTTCTTCTCTCTGGCTTTTACAGCTTTTCCTTTCAGCCTGCAGACAGCAATATTGGCTTAGTTCATTTGAACAACAGATTCCCCCTCTGTGTTGCGACTGTCACTTAAATTGGTCAAACTTTGACTTTTGTTCAGAGATTGCTCAGATTAGTGGTATCAAAGGCTACATGAGTGGAGGAGCTGGTTCTGTCTCTGCTGAAGTACTCTGAACTTTTATGTACGCAGTGTCTTTTCCATTTCAGAGTCTTTGTGTCTTATTGTTGTGTCCATTTCTTCCTGTTTTCCAGTGAATTTTTTTAAAGCGCTATTACCTAAATAATTTGGCTACAAAGGGGCAGAAATACAAACTGTAAACACAACAATGACAATGTAAACATGCCTACATTCACATGCACACAATATTCCAGATTTTCCAAAAGACAGTATTCCTTCTAAGCTGTTTACATGACTAATGAAAATGAATATTCCCCTAACTATGCAGTTTGCAGATTACACACTGCTGCAGCTTCTCGTGGCCAATATCATAGAATGTCAGCTAATTAGACATGCCAACAAGCTGGGTCAAACCACACATACTTCTTTGACTTCACTGGTCAAAGTTCACGAAAGTTTAACTCCACATGATGTAAGGCTGCAAATTTTCTTTGCCTACGAATGTATTAGTCACCCCTTTGCTTGCATTGAATTAAAAGCCAATGAGAGGTTAACATTCATCAGCATTAAATTTGGTCACATGTGACCGCAGCCTTTACATAAAATGTTGATAAGTGTTTGATAAGTACCTCTCTCAAATGCAGTGTGTTGTAAAGGTAGTCAATTAGTGTGTTGAAATGTGTGCGACAGAAAAGAGATATATGTCAAGCTATAATATATAGGAAGCTCTAATAACAACCTATGATGAAGAAACAACAACAACAACATTATTAACCAATCAGAAGTGGCCATTGTCATGCCACAGTGTTCCCTTGCCACAGTTATAGTGCTCTTCCTCATAGGATTTCCTCAGGAGATAAGGTCTGTTTCCCATATAAGCTTTCATGTGTTTTACATTTTGTCAGACGTACGTGACACCTGTTAATATCTCTCTGTGCTGTTTCTATTTATATTGTGGAGGAAAACAGATTTCCATTGAATGTGCTGACAAGCCGCAGCCACGAGATGCTGGCATCTCCCTGACACAGTGATCTGCATATCTTGTTCTCTTTAGATTAAATGTTACCTTACATCACAGAGTGTCACAATCTATCTGTGACACAGTCTGTTCAGATATTACGGCTATAAGTATTCATCTGGTCTTCATTCAAATGAGAGCAGACAAGCAGACGTCGCCCGCTCTCCGACGCACACTGAATGCCTCAGAGAATATGCTTCACTGGAAATTTCCTCAACAATATTAAATGCTTGAGTTGTTCAAATATGATAAAACAGTATGTTGTGGAGATAACCATGTTGAACATAATGTGTGCGTATCAGTCACTCAGTACAGAGCTTTCCCTTTAATATCTTCTTTATCAAAAAGCAATACATTTTTATTTTTAAATCTTTCACAGCAGCCCTGAGTAAAGCAAACGGACATCTCTATCACATTTAAGTAAATGGCCTTAGAGAGAGAAACTGAGAGATACAGCGCACCCTTGCAGATTTTAAGTTTTGAACCAAACACTATCTGTGTCTCTTGTCTTTCCCTCCACTCTTAACCTCTCACACTATTCCATCTCCATTGGTGGTCTCGTCAACAAATTGACTTTAATCCTTGCTCTTAAAGCAGAGTTTCTTTTTTATCTGGAGTATCCAGTCGAGACACTTTTCTTGGAAGCTTCTTTGGATTTTCTGCCATAGCTTCTGCCACACTCCTATCTGCTGCTCCGTCACCAGTGTCTCTTCCCCCTTCAGCCACCCTTTCGCTCTGACTGGCTGACGTGAAATGCATAACATCCAAACCACATCTTTGTTCTTATGTGAAATAGAGAGAACTTTCCCTAGTGGTGATTGGCGTAATAGAGTTCCCCAGGGATGATGTTTTTCTTTGGGTCATTACAGAAAATAAGCTCTGTGGTAAACAAACGTTAATGATACTTAAACATTTTGTTCAGCAAGATAATCTTCACAAATGAACACCACATTGAGGATTTTTGAAGCCCAAATGTAATTGCTAGAAGTAAAAAGCTATTGTTAGGCTAACATGAACTACACTACGATCGCATTGCCACCGCTATGAGGCTGTAAAGTCGTGTTCGGGGTGGTTTGGGCTGATGACGTTGTGTAGTCTCATTTAGCCACTTGCTAGCAACCTTTTTTTTCAAGACACATAAAAGCTTCAAATTTTGTGAGTGGGGTTTGTGCTGACATATTTTATGTTGTAGCACAAAACATTAAAGTCTCTTCAGCTTGTATCAACCACAGACCTTATTTCAGGCTTCTAACCAAAAACCCATTCAAAAAACCTGCTGACTTTGAGACGAGGGAACCAGAGGTGCTGCAGATTTCAAAGTTTTAGGACTCATTCTCTGGGTTCTTTACAAGCTTTGTGTGAACTTTCTGAGCAAGGGTTTACACGTACAACATGTTCATTTATATGAAAACATTTCGTGCTCCATCTTTCAGCATAATATAAATATGACTTCGAATCTGCACTCATGCTAGTGGATCTGCAAGGCTGTACATAAGCACAGTAGTGATTGTCGCTAAATGCCAACATGCTCACAATTGGTTGCCAAGCCTTAAGTGGGCTGGTCTTATCTAACATCAGCCTGTCAGAGGTAAGATGCAAGGAGTTGACAGGAAAGGAAGGAGAGTGGCATGCTGCTGATAGCCACAGCTTCTTGTTGAGACAATGATGGACATGAATGATAGACTTCACTCCTGTAATATTTGGTTTATTTTCTGTCTGCAAGTTGTTCAGCTAAATGAACTGGAACTAACGCTAAGCTCAGTGCAATGGCTGGAAACACGAGAAACTTTTTACCAATCCATCCAATACTGATGGAGACATTTCACTGAAAACTTCATATGTCAACCTACTGGTGCTGTGAGAGCAAAAGCCAGAGGATTATTAAGGTCATTAGGCTTCATCTTTGGGAATGGTAAATGTCTGTACACAATTTCATGGCAATCCATCCAATAATTGTTGAAATATTTCAGTTTGCAACAAAGTTGTGGACCAATCTGCAGACCACCGCTGCCATCCCGAAAAACATGCCCAGAGTGGCTAAAAACATCCCTGATTTCATATTCTACTACTTGAAGATAGTAGTAATATATATTGTGCATTTTTTATATTTCCATCTATTTTTTCCTTGTTGTACCATCCCAATTCAACCCACTCTCTTGTTTGTCTCCCTCTGTTTCTGCATCCATGTCTACCCTCACCCTCTTCCTCTCCATCTCTGCAGTGTTGGATGTCGGCCATCTTGCCCCCAGCGCTGTTGTTCTGTTGGGGCTAATGGTGGCCCCTGCATCAAAGACCACCGAGCCACTCTGCCATTGGCTGTCCACCAGAGCCTTCATTCTGATTGGCTAGCTGGCAGGGGTCTGGTAGCTTTGCTGCTCCCTGTGACCTTCCCTGCTGACCCCGACGTCCTCAGATACACACAGCTATGCTTGCGCGCGAGATCATGTGTGAACAAAACATGCATATTGATTCTGAGAGGAGATAAACATGATGAAACTACTGCAGGTTTCCCACACATTTTAATGGACAAAATTTCAAAACTTTTCCATGACTTTTCAAGGACCCATTAAACAAAAAAAAAAAAGATTCATTGCCCAACTTACCCAGTGTTTTTCAAACATGTCACACTCAAACTCTATTCAAAAATAATTTGAAATGAAAAGAGAGAGGTAATGTGGGGAAAAAAAATTAACAAACATAACATGATGGTAAACGAAACGTCACACACTGACTCATATTACAGAGCAACGTTACATCAACAGCTACAAAAAATAGATTTTTCGTAATGTTACATTATGTGCAAGGTTACTTGCACATAATGTAAGTACTTTTCCAGGTTTTCTATGACCATGGGAACCTTGCAAGAGAGGTAGACGATTAATATCTCTAATTTAAAAAGTAAAGAAGTCTTTTCATCACAAAGAAATGCTTAATGATACGGATATCAAAGGAAAGTCAAGAGACAAACACCCTTGAGTGGTTGTAGCTGCTTCCAACACAAAGACAATTAAGATTCATCACATCTTCAGAGATCTCTCCACCATCAGACGAGGAGATACTCCCTAATCAAAATATTAACACCATCCAAAACATCAGCCGCAGTTTCGACTATACTAAGTCCAAATCCATCCCCCATAAGCATTCATTCCTCAAAAAACTACAACGGCAACAAATACCACCCAAAAAACTCAGATCCCCCCCCACCCGCCGCCGCCGTCTCTCTCTTGCTCTCTCCATTTTTAACAGCCCCCTTCGTTATTTTCTCCATCCATCAAAGGCGGCAGTAATTATTAATGAGAGCCTCCCTGTTCTCTCTGCATTATGCATGAGAGCCTTGCCTCTGAAAGCAAAGGGTAATGGGGGGTGGACAGAAGGGGAGGGGCTACGGGTCACACACGCGCACACACACATATGCACACCTCCTCTCAGGGTCACTGACCTACGCCCACAAAGCCAAAAATATTAATTAATTGCTCCCCCACCTACACAAGAAAATGTAAAAGTACCCCCTTTGACACAAATGGAAGCCAAAATCAGACAAAGTGGGAGGGTGGCGGGGTTTCTCGAGTCTCCGAGGGAGTAGCTGCTCTCTCCAGCAGACGTTCGTGCACAAACCTGCGTACACAAATGTACATGCATACACTTTTTAGGGCTTGTTGTGTTTAAACCCGCTGAGATTTCTTGCAAGTCTGTAAAATCTCTTCCAGTGTTTACCCTGGCACGCAAAAAAATGGCAGCGCTCAGCTTGTCCCTGCTGGCTGTTGAGGATAAAAGCCTGCTATTTCTCCCACTTCCAACTTCACCTTCACTCCTTCCATCTGCAAATTGTGCTCATTCACCTTCTGTGTTTGGCTCCCTCCTTATTCCCTACTCACTCATTTCCCTTTACCTTCCGCTCCTTTTTCTCTGCGAATATACGTTATGTGTGCATACGCGCAGTGAGGGTTGCATGAAAGAGGGGGTGGGGATGCACAAAGCGTTGCCAGACGATTTTAAGTTGCAGGCTAAAAAAAGGAGATAAAACAGTAAGAAGGTAATCAGATTAAAAGGGATGCTGGTGGAGAACTGGGAAGGAGGGAGAAGATGAAGAGACGGAGGTAGAAATTACCGGCCAGCATAGAGTGAGAGCGCTGTAGCGTTGCGTGTAACGGCCCTCTCCAGAACCAGTGGCCTGACCCCGGCTTATTCCCCCCTGGCGTCTTTTTTACAAGACGATCCTTCATCCGTTAACAACTGTAAGAGCTGAGATTAGCCTCACCTCTCCACCTCTTTATGTATGGTCCCCTCCTTTCCCTCCGTCTCTTTCAGCTCCCTCTGTATTTCAGGAGCATTCACATAGATGTAAAACAAGAAAAGATTGCAAATGAGGCAAAAAAAAGCCCATTTAATTATGGAGACGAAAGAATAAACATTTCAGCAGTCAAGCTATTGTCAGTGTCCGCAATTAAGAAATGTTTCGGCGTAATTGGTGACTTTTTGCATCCTTCTGAGCGTGGAGAGAAAAACATTTGAAGTGAATTCGGAATTATTGCACTTGGCAGTGCGTACCAATTAGACTGCAGCAGAGTGAGCACTAATGAACAATCCAAAATAGTTTCTTTTCTCATTTTTATTCCTACCTGCATTTCTGTACACTGTCACATGATGCAGTACTTGTTCACCGACTTCAGGTCTTGAGAGAGCACCCCTAACCCGGCACCCAAGCTGAGACATCAGCGAGGATTATTTGTCATTTTTCACGCTGATGAAGTCTGACCAGCTATCGTTATTTCTACTATTCTGTCAAAAAAGTAAACTGCAAATGAAAGGAAATATAATGCCTGATAACTGCAGTCTTCCCTGTGTGTGTGTGTGTGTGTGTGTGTGTGTGTGTGTGTGTGTGTGTGTGTGTGTGTGTGTGTGTGTGCGTATGATAGTACTCAGGGTTGTGCCGTGCCCCGCGGTCCCGTTACGACTGTGTGCGTGCCAGCAGAGCCCTCTCCTCCTCTCCCCTCTCAGCTGCTATTTTTGCCCTGTTCTTATGTAAGCTGCTCCTGACGCGCTGGAGACAGAGGCAGAGTACGGAGTTGGGTTGGTGAGAGCATCCCCAGCGGACACACACATACACTCGCTTGCACGTGCAAACACATATACACACACACACAGACAGAATATATATACTAAGGGGAGTGAATATGTGACATATGCAAACATACAGAGCAAAACAGAAAGCCATGCGCTGCTGGCTGTCAGATGGTGACACAACGCATGCAGAGGCAACCTTAAACCAACAGCTGAACTATGTGTCTCTTGGCCTTAGCACTGTGCATGTGTGTATATATGTGTGATTTGCACGTGCACATTATGTAGATTGCTGCAGCTACTATCGTCATGTCTTTTAAAAATCTGTTCCATCTCTCCTCAGCTTCCATTTTATTTTCTCTGCTGAAGCTGTGCTCTCTAACATGATCACTTCATGGTTCTGGGCATGTTGTCAGAGCACTGTGACTCTGGCCCTTACGCTGTTTATTTTTAGCTGCATCTAAATCTAACAAGTAGAGCTTGTTCTACTGTTGTACTCAAATCAGTGCAGATGAGAGCACAAGTTAAATTTCACGTATTCAATCAGTGATGTTGTATGTTAAAGTTTGGCCATGAAAATGTTTGCGTCATGCAAATACATGTCGGGTATTTCTATCGTAACTCATCATTCTCACAGCTGACACACAGCTTTGGGAGTTCAATTTCGATCCATTATCTAACAATTTCAAAATGTAGTAAACTAAAACTACGGAATTGAATATATATATATATATATATATTTGCACAAAAAAAAAGTATTTTTTTTTTTTCAAATGCCGCATCTTCTTTCAGAGCAAAAATCTTTTAATTACAGTTCATCTGATTTTGCGTGATGTCGACTCAATTTTCCCAACACTCAGAAAACAACTTTGACAGCCTGAAATTAACGCTGCAAATATTTAGGCTCTGTGTGCATTTCTGTGTTCGTGTGTATAATTTGGTGTCAGTCATTATTATGCAAAACACTGATGCTGAGGTCTCTGTCTCTAATCAGCAATAACAGCTCAGGTTCGGATGTGATGGTTGTTTTTTTTTTCAAAGTTGTAACCATCTTTGTATTTGGCTCTTTCTTCCTCATCACAACAACCCCCTCATCCTTTTTCATTTTATATCTCCCACATTGTTTTAATTACGTTTATTTATTTCCAAGGTGAATGAGCGAACAAAAATACTGAGGCTTTTGTCTAAAAAAAATAAGCAGACATATGTAAAAAGACTCTTTAGGTATAAAATATATAACCTCAACATAATCAAACGGACACACATAACTCAACCCCCACAGCATGCACACACGTGCCGCAATCTCCATAAATTAGGATTGTCAGTGTGTGTGAGGGTGTAATAACTGACACCTGGTAATAAGCATGCCATTCTCAGCCAACCAGGGGAGAGAGAGCGGGTTGGATAAAGAAGTGTGGGGGGTGGCAGAGGTCACAGGTCAGGGGTCAAGGTCACCTCCTGTGGGGATTGACTTTAGATGACTGGGGCAACCCTAAATTGAAGGATGTGGTGACACTAAGGGGGACACGGGGGGACCCCAACAGGGAATTGGCGTGTGTCACAGCCAGCTGGGGTGAAGATATTATATAAGGGAATATTCATGCTCATTTTAATTGTTAGAAGGTAACTGCCACTAGCGTGACTCGGCAGATGGAAGACAGCTTGATTTATGTCTATTTTGTGATATGACCTTATCCCCGCCTGTGTGTTTGTGTGATAAGCCATTGTTGTATTCTTTGTCATAAGCTATTTTTGTAGCTGAGGCTGAGTATATACCCTATGCAGCGACTACACGTGGCAGCTTTCAAAATAAACAGCTCAAATGAATAAAAATGACCACTATGACTGATTTTTGAATTGCAACCACCTATTTTATAATGTACCTCTTTTCTACCGTGTGACTCTACCATCTACCTACAAGGCTGAGCGTGCATGTACGTGCAGACGTTATCAAATGAGGACAGCCGCCTCGGCCATCTTAGCTGTGCATTTGTGTTTTTGTGTCTATCGCTGTTCACTGACGCAGCATCAGCAGCCCACACCATAAATACTGCATGGCCTCAAAAAATAGAGAGGATGGAGGGAACGAGGCGAGAGGAAGGAGAGGAGAGGAAAAGAGGAAACAAAGAGGAGGGGAAAAGCCTCGGTTGTTAAGAAGGGCGGCGGAGGAGGGTGGAGGGGCGACGGAGGAAGAGATGTGAGAACAGGGAAATGGGGGGTGGGGAGGGAGGATGAGGAGCAAGGGAGGAGAGAGTGACTAAGAGATAAAAGTGGAGTGAGTGGATGCGAGTGTGTTTGTGTGATGAGCGGATGGCCTCGGGGAGCGGTCGACTCACTGCGCTGCTCTGCGGATGTGCTGACGGGCTCCAGGCCGTTTGCTCACTCACTCGCCCCTCCGCTCTGCTCGCTGCAAAGAGGACAGGGGTGGGGGGGTGCAGGTGAGACGGGTGACGGGGGAAGAGATGAGACAGGAGGAGAGCAGGAAGCTGGGAAAGAATGTGGAATGGGGGGAAGGAACTAAACGGTGGAAGAGAAAAGAGGCATAAGAAATCATAGAAAAATGGAGGTGGCCTTACGTTTGAACAAGGAGCAAAAATGTGTGGAAGTGCAACTTTGGAGTAGCAGTGGAGTAAAATAAAAACATGACTTGACAAGTTAGTAAAGAGGTGCTTCCATCCTCCACTGGGAGTTAGGGGACGGGGGTACTGGGAGTGAAACAGGGCCTACGCTCTGCAACAACGAAGTGTCGAATAACTAACATGCCACTGGTGCAGCTGTGTGCACCCTTTTGCATGCACAGTATGTGTGTGCCTATTCGCATGTACGCACAAATGGAGTAAAGCTGTCTATGAGTAGGTATAATGAGCACTTGTGCATGATGTGAAGTGAACAGTATGCTCGTGTATGGAAATGTGTGCGCAATTGATCTGCAGTGTGTGAAAGAACAGCAAGACGTGTTTGCATCTCACCAGTGATCATTCCAAATGCATCAAAATCATGTTTTCAACGATGAAACCGAGCTGCTGCTGCTTCTGCTGCTGCCCTCTGACACACAGATGTCACTGCTCAGAGTTCATGTGTGCTCTGGTGTGTCCGCACACTCATGTGTAGGTATGTTACTGAAGAGTTGAAGACGTAAGAAACTTATAATATGGGAGCATGTTGAATGGGGGGTCTTTATGCAACATCCCAGGGAAGCCAGCAGATTGAGACTAGTGTTGCTGAATATGGAAAGAGGGCACACAGCAAAGGCTGCTGGGAGTTTCTGATTGGCTGCTAATGTTGCTATCCAGGCTGGGATTGGTGGAGCTGACGCAGCCCGACATCACGTTGTCGGGACTAAACCCTTTTGAACTGAGGCAAAGCAGAGAGGCACAGATCTCAAAACACATACACACACATATGTGCATACACACTTGCAACTACACACGCACGCATTAAAAGGAAGTATTGCATGCAACTGAATATGCATCTGTACATGATAGTTCCACAGCATAGTGTGTATGTATAAACCAGGATGGGCTTGTGTCAGGCGGAAACAGAATTCATAATGTTCCCAGGCTTGTCTCCATATATAATGATCTCTGGTGACTCCGTGCAGTTAAAAGGGAAACGAGCGAACTTCCTTAATTTCTCTATTCTCTTTTAAGCCCGGCTCTAAGGTGGACAGAATAAATTGGAGCTTAAGCATGCGTGAAGGCACAGCCAGCGGGCCCCTTTCCACCACTCCACGCCACATTTGTCAAATCAGAGGAATTTCTGCTACACGTGAACCCAGAAACCGAGGAGAGAGAAGTGGCAGGGATTCACATTTAAGTCACGCACAAGGAGTAACACTCCTAGAAAAAAAAAAAAAAGGATATTTGAGTTATTTCGGAATATGTCGCCTGGTCTTAACTGTAACAAAAAAAAAAAAAACAACAACGAGCAGAGTTTGTCGTCAATAAGCTGCATGCTATTAATAAAACATGAGATGAGACAAGGCAGTGAGTCAGGGGAAATGCATGACTACACTTCTGGCCTCACTGCCTTCGCCCCATGGCATGTCGGCTCAACTCTGCCTGTGCCTTTGCCCGTAGTAAGACGTGTCTCTGCCCTTGGCTACAGTGAACAGGAGAATGTCCTCTGATCGGGGTGATGTCAGATAGTTACTTCTGCCACTTCTAGTCAAACAGGTGAAGTGGAATGTGAAGAACATACCAAAACGTGCAGCCTGTCTGTCAGCTTTTTTTTGTAGATGCACAAACATGGCCGACATTTTAGTGTATCTAGGTCACGTGGCGTATGAGAAAACATCTATGACGGATGCAAAAGAGATGACAGAACTGATATGAACGTCACTGAGTTTGTGTGTGTGTGAGTGAGCTACTTTTAAGGCTGAAGGTCGGGCCTATGAATCTTTGATCCATCTCTTTCCAACTTGTCATGCCCCTCCCTACATTCAATATGAGTGAGCAGAGTACCTCTTTGCCTGTCCTTTCTCTCTCACAGACACATATGCGCACACGCACACACACACACACAAACACACACACACACACACACACACACACACACACACCCTCCCTGTGCCCTCCCGGTGCATTAATGTTCTTACATCACCTCCTCCAGTGAGCAGAAAAAAACAAGAGACCTGAAGAGATGGAGAGATGGGTTATGGGGGATGGGGTTCTTGATGCCGTTGGGGGGTTGAGAGACGGGTGGGGACGAGACGTGTGTCATTAAAGAGGAGAGCTGAGGAGACCTGGATTCAAATGCTATGAAGTTAATCATATTTGGCAAACTGTAATGAGTTTAGGAATATGGATCAACCTGAGTCAAAAAATATTTGCAGACAACTCTGTTGAATCATTTGGGGGAAATGTTACACCATGGCAAAGTTTCACCTGTGATTAGCAACTTCAGAATTGCCGTCAAGGGATTAAACCCACCCATCAAACGCACTATGCACAACAAAACAAAAATTCTCAAACATTATTCAACCCAGAAAAGACCAAATTTAGTATCATCATTGCATCAGTCAGAAGCCCTTATGAGAAGTGAATGACAAAAGGCTGGATAAAGTACATGCCATGCACATGCTCCAACATAGAGAGGGGGGTTTCTGCAGTTAGAACATGCACCACACTGGTGCGTCTCTCCATGGATGGCTGGATCTCAGACACATTAACACTGTCTGGCATTGACTTACACCCCTGAGACCTCCCCCCCATCACAACGCACACACAGGCACACGTCTGGGCATCATCCTTCTGCTCTAATACACCCTGTGACCCTCGGGACGGGTCTTATTTGAGGGCGACTTTTGGGTTTGTGTATGTGTGTTGCTACCTTGTGTTGGATTGTGGTTTTCCCAAAAGCACCTGAGCAGCTCCTCAAGGGTGATGTCTTTAGGGGAGAAGACCACCCTCACCACCTCAGTGTGACCAGTCAGACCTAAAAGAAGAGGGACCGACTTGGATTAGTCAAAATCAAGTTGTGTGGCGTCAACGCTCAAATCGCTGCAAAATGCTGGACAAGACAGTTGACTAACACTAAAATTACGATGTCTGTATGTGCCAGAGGTAGAGGGAATTCAGGCTGAACCACATTTAAGAGACAATGAGAGGGAAAGAAAAAGAAAGAGTAATAAAGAGAGAGGTGCAGACATAGAGAGAGAAGGTACGGTAAAGGTTAAGGCTTATGGTGGAAGTTGCCAAAAGCACACAGACATTCGCTCCTGTCTGCAGCTGCCAGGACCCCAAAGCTTCAACAAGCTGCCTGCAGGCATTCTCAAACATGGGGGAGGCTTTGGGTCTCACATGCAGGTGCATGTGAACAGACACACATGCACACACACACATTCACAGCAGGAAGAGTGTACTTGCAAACCTCAATGCAAACATATACCTTTGGCTTAATGTAAATACAGCAGTGTTAGTTTAGGATTGGATCAATAGGCAGCCATTCCCTTCTCGCACACATTACACAGACACGTGCACAGGTGTACATACACACAATACACACACCCACACAAACACACATACACAAATAGATGCATCAGGTGCATTGCAGACAATAGGAGAAGGGCTGCCAAATTCATGCATCTGGCCTGAGACCCACTTTCTGTCTCTAAATGACACTTGGCATGCCCAGAGGATCATCTCGTGCCAAATGAACAGGGAAGACTTCACCTGTTTAAACAGTTGTTACCTAAAATAAAGAATGGGGACATTTCAGTAGATACTAGCAGTTTTTTAGGACAATTAATAGTTTGTGTTTGCTGGAGCCTTTCACCTTTTTTTAATAATAAAATACCAACATATAATACAGGAATATTATCAGTGTATGTTTAACAGTTTGACAAGAAGGGAGACTACACACATTTTAAACATTTATTAAAACTAAAGTTAATACAAATGATGAATAGAAAGTGGAAGTTAGTGTTGTCAGCTATGAAAGCAATGCATGTATGGGTGGCACGTGTGCTGCGGAGGTGTTGAATGTGCAAAAACAAAAAGAGGAGGCTGCAGGGTGGACATCAGCTGTAGCGAGGGAGAGGCAAGAGGAAGCACATGTGCCAGCTCTTATAGCCAAAGGCCCAGGTGAGCTGACAACCAATTGTCGCCATCACAATACACAATGCACACTCTCACACCATATGGATAGATTTTGCTGTGGTTACAGCCAGCAGTGAGCAGGGTTGTGGGCTTGCAGTCACAGTGCAGGAAAGTCAACAGGAATGGTAGAAAGCAGTACAAAAGGAAAATGTGGCAAAACAGCTGTTGAGACCTGTTAAAAAAAGGTGAATATGCAGCATGATTTACCACGCTTGTCCCATCTGAAGGGGGTGAAAGGCTGAGAAGTGATGCCACTAAAGCTGCAACAGATTCAATGTTTTTCTGAAGGACACTTCAGCAGGGTGAACAGCATTCTGGGTGAGCGTGGCCTCCCAAATCATCACGACATCATGTTGCCCTTTTCTGTTTAATTGTTCTCCACTGTTGGAAACAGTAAAATTCCACGAAGCTTCAGATACGTCACCACATACAGGGCTCTATGGTACAGAGTCAAAAAGCATTTGAAAATGATTTATTGAAGGTGTTCATAAGTGTCTATAGGTCAGACTCAGGACTTAAAGTAAATTCAAGGCTATACAGAGGACTTCAGGAGGGCAAGATTGGACGAACCACCTAAAAAAAAGGGTGGGAAACGGACACTAAAAGTTGTACTAGAATAAAATAACCACTACCATTTGTTTTGGGCCTGTCCAAAAATAAAAGCTTATTTCCGTAATTTTTATACAGAATAAGTTACTGGGGACAACAATTACATTTCATTGGAAGAGCTTTGATGTACTTTCAACTTCTCACCAGAAAAATGGCAGTACTGGCCGTGTGTTCAAACATTTAAAATAATCAATGTTTATGAAGAAAAAAATATAGGGGTGCGGCAATGGCTCAAGTTACCAGATGCTAGTGAAAAGAAAAGAAAATTGATACTCTTCAAAGAAAGGGCAAGTAGTCACAAGAATAAAAAGCTATGACTATCCAAATTATGCAGTGTGAAAGTCCAAGGTATGAGCCAGCTGTCCAAAAATACATCTGAGGTGCAACAACTATGGTTAAAATTCCTTTATTAATTCATGGATAGACCAGCGCCTTTTGTAGGTAAAAAAAAAAAAAAAGATTGTAAAAAAAATCAGGTGCTCTTCAAGGACTGGGCGAGTGTGTGGCTCAAAGTGGTCCTATGGACAGATACTCCAGTCTTCGCTGGTGTCTTTGGTGTCTGTCTGATTAATGTCCATTTTGTAATAATGGATTTAATGGTTCTCTGTGGGATGTTCAAAGTTTCAGATGTTTTTTATAACCCAATCCTGATCTGTACCTCTCCAAAACTTGTCCTGTTTGGAGAGCTCTTTGGTCCTCATGGTGCCGTTTGCTTGTTGGTGAGGAAGATTCTGTGGCTTTTCAGAACAGGTCTATATATTCTGAGATCATGTTACACTGAGGTTGCTCACAGGGGAACTTTATTCAACTAATACGTGACTTCTGAAGGTAAATGGTAACACCAGGGCTGTTCAGCCCTGACAAAACTTAGCAAAACATTGATTTAAGCAGACACAATGGTGTGTTGAACACCCTGTTGTGTTACTCAGGCTCCCTACTGTTACATACTGTGAGGTTTATTCGATTTAATTCGAAGGGGCTCTATTGGCGTGGGAAAAGTTATATCTACACTGCCAAAGCAAGTGCGAAGTAAAAACAAAAAAATCTATGAACAGCAAGTAAAGCTTTCCCTGAATTTGGTTTATATTAATGTCACTGCTGATTGGGTACACCTCTGACAAAGCTACCACATGGGAGAAAACATACCCCAAAGCCTGTTACACACCATTTCGTACCGTTTTGAGGAAAACATTGTTTAACCTAGGAACTGTAGCATGGGACATAGGCCAAACTAAAAACTCAAAGTACACACCAAATAAATGTTTCCCAAAGATGGTTTCTGCCACTGAAGGTATTTCTCATCACCCTGATGTTTGTTCAAGTGATTGTTTTTCTAAGTTCAGTTTTAATGAGTTATTAAATTCCACACAATTGACAGCTGTGACAGCCAATCCATGTGCTCACATTCAGTGGGGCTGCTCGCACCACTGCGCAGACTCTGAATGACGTCAGCAGCGCAAGATGGAAGCAGCTACTCAAGATATTCTAGCTTCACTTAGGCATATGGGAGGTAAATAGGGACGCGTCCGTCTTTATATACAGTCTATGAGGTGAATACATATGCAAGCACCACTTTACAGTTTGTTTGTTTGTCACACACCCCCCCCCCCCCCAAAAAAAACTGAAATTACAGGTTGTAATGCAACAAGGGTGTGAATACTTTTATATTTTGTCTTTTAATGTGTGCTTTATAAAGAAAACTTACTTAGTTTGCGAGACAACTTTGGCAACCTATTTTGTCAAATGGGTATTAGGATTGTTGGATTCAACCCCATGCAACACTGTCGAGCTAAAGCACAAAAGATTACTTTATTCTGTTTTGCAAACGCACTACAAAGTAACACTGTCTAGCAAATTAGTCAAAATAGAATATGCTGATTGGTAATCACATCTCCTTGTATCCATCTCTCAGCTGTCTGTATTGCCTGTCCTCCCGAGACAAATTTGACTGCGCCTCAACCTCTCCCATATCTGTCTGTCAGACCATCCACCTAGCTATCTGCCTGTCTGTCCTTCCATCCTTCCCTGGCTCTGCTGACAGTTCCATCAGCCCCTTCTTTCTGTCCGTCCGTCTATCCGTCCAGCTGTCTGTCCTGCCCTGGCTGTGTTGACAGCTCCTCGGTCTCATGCCGTCGCAGTGTTCTGCTCCGTCATGGCCACTGGAGCGACGCCTGCACTCTCTCAGCCGATGGACAGGCAACTATTCTCTCTCACACGCACTTTTTCCCCCTCAATTTTTCTTTCCTCTTAAAAAAAGTTTATTTTACCCGTTTGCTCACTTGCTGCAGCTCTCAGTCTCTTTTTCTGTCATCTGTCTCCATCTCATCCTCCATAGCTGACCATCTTGTTGCTGGGAAGCTGACAGAAAGGGAGACTGGGAGCGGCAGACAGATAGGAAACATGCAATCCCTTGAAGGGCTCTGCTCAGAAAGTCTGCCAGCCGAGCCCAAAGCGTCTTTCCCCTCCTCTCCATGTCCCCCATGCTGTGCCTGCACCTAGACTCCATGCCTGCCTGTAATGATGCGCCCTCGAAATGGAGGAGCCCCAAACTAACAGCTCACGACTCCCAAAACACACGAGAGGCGCACGGAGTAAGACAGAGCTAGACATCTTCATTTGAATTATATATCAGCGCCCTACATGAATCTCTTTGAATCTCACAATGAGAAAAACGGAAGGACACGTAGCCAAATATTATCGTGGACTTTGACAGCAAATACACAGAATTCAAGCTTGAATCTCAGACATCGTATTTGCCAAATCGCAGTCGCAGAAAAAGAAGCTCATTTATGGCGTTTCATACACAGTAACCTCTGTTGGCAAAAACGCCGCAGTACAGCACAGTACAGAGCCCAATCCTTACAAGTAGGTCATGGGGGGGTGGGGACGGGGGGTGCAGCCCATCTGGAGCAGTGCATTCTGAGTAGTTGACTGCAGATGAAGGGAAGGCGGCGAGAGGATGAGAGCGCTGTACTTAAAAACACCCTTTCCGACTCTATCTTTTTCTTTTTCCCTTTGCATTTTTTGGTCTCTTGAACCCTGACTGATTTCACAGAGAAATGTCCTGCCAGGCCACTCCACCTCCTCCCCAGGAGGGAACACGATCAGGTAACACAAATCAAAGTGTAGAGGGCATGCATTCGTGAAAATCAGGGTTCCCACACATTTTCATGGAGAAAATTTCAAACTTTTCCATGACTTTTCAAGGAGCCATAATAAAAAAAATTCTTGTAAGTCACAATTGCCCACTGTTTTTCAAACGAATCAGATTCAAACTCTGTTTAAGCATTATTCCAGCTCGCTGGCAGACATGAGGAGAGAGATCAGACGCGGGGAGGAAATGAAGAAACATGGGAAATAAAGCATCTCGCATCGACACATTAATTTGCTGTTATGTTACATTATGTTGAAAGTTATACAGATTAATGTAATAATTTCATTGTAAACAATTGTTTCCAAAATTTTCAATAGCTGTATTTACACTGCCTGTTCAAGGCAGGAATATCATCTCGTTATGCAGCCTTGCCATCCTGTATATAACGTCCAACTGCGGACAGGAGGGACAGAGCTTTCTCGCCTGGTAACAGCACCAAAACGAGGTCTGTGTAAAACGTAAAGCCGGGGAGACGTGAACATTGGCAGTACGGGTGTAATGTTACGACGTGTTTATGTGTGCGACCCACCATGGGAGATTTAAAAAACAGCTGTTGGCATAGCGGCTAATTCAAAGAATCAGAACAGAGGACATTAATGTTCGCAAATTGTAAAAAGAATGAGATTCAAGAGTTCCTTACCCTGCGAGCAGAGGACGAGATCAGCTACCGTATAACAGATAAGGTAAATGATTGTGATTGAGATGTTTTGTTTTTTGTTACTGTTTAGAAAGCGTTGCCAGCGCATATATTACATGTCATGCTCGAGGCTGAAGCTGTATAATCACACA
Organism: Plectropomus leopardus; assembly: GCF_026936395.1. Taxonomy (NCBI): domain Eukaryota; kingdom Metazoa; phylum Chordata; class Actinopteri; order Perciformes; family Serranidae; genus Plectropomus; species Plectropomus leopardus. The sequence continues at coordinate 14,864,326 of NC_142189.1, read as the reverse complement.
CTGGAGTGTAATAATGCCGCCGTCCTTTGGTTCTGTGTTCTGCAGGGGCGGTTTAAAGGGGGAACTTCATTGTGGCACGATCTTTGTGTAAAAGCGGCTAATGTTTTTTACTACTTCCATGACTCTTCCAGGTCAGGAAAATGTGAATGTACTATTCCATGATTTTTCCAGGTTTTAAATGACCATGGGAACCCTAAAAAAATGTGCACCTTACCTGAGCAGACCTCCTCATAATACGGGTTGGGTGTGAAGCCACCAGCGTAGCCCACCTGCGTAGAGAAGACTCCTGGAAGCTTCCAGAAAAGTTTCTCAGCTCCCCAGAAGCAGCCCAAACCTGGATGTCAAGACAGCGTGCAGCACACACACAGTATTAGTGTGTCTGTGCTGGCATATTATCTAAACATTTTATCAAAAAAATGTGTCAATAACCACAAACTGGTAACAGAGGATTCCATATTGGGTTCGTTCTGACTACAAAAATGTGTGATTGTGCAGTCTCACCAAACATGATGGTCTCCATGCCTTCTGGAAAAGGCTCCACAGTGGGATTCCCATTAACTGCATGCTTGACTGTAAAGAGAAACAGTGCACAAATGTGAAATCAAATCATAACACTGTGTTTCAACAGTACAAATTACAGAGTGTGAGAGTGTGTGTGTGTGTGTGTGTGTGTGTGTGTGTGTGTGTGTGTGTGTGTGTGTAAAGAGGCCCATTAGCGGCCCCGATCAGGCCTCCGAGGTCTGCACTTCGTTACAGGCTGACCCAGGCCAGCGGATCAGAGCCGGAGGCTTCTGTGCTGGAAGACATTTAAGAGATTACACGGCTTTGACCGCCATTCTATCCCCGCTGTCCTCTCCTCAATACCCACAATTAAACACTATCACGCAGTTATTTCCTGATCTCTCTCTGACTCGACTATATGTCTTCAAATGGGGTGTATTAAGTGGCTTGGCACCATTGGGTATCCACAAAGCGAACCAAGGATGACACATCAGGGGCACGCGCCTGCGTAACCTCACGAGCAGGGGAGGGCCTCGCAAGTAGACCCGATGCCTTCCTAATCTTCACTATGTTAAAAATACCCGATAAGTAAAACAAACTGGAGTGCTGAGAGGTGGCAGGGGGGTGGCACTCTACTGCCAACTGTGCTGCATGGAATTAGAGCGCTAAAAAGGAAGTGTGTGTGTGTGTGTGTGTGTGTGTGTGTGTGTGTGTGTGTGTGTGTAGCCCACAGATGTGTGAGGAGGATTAGGGTTTAAGAAGACTGAGGTGACTTAGCGTGCAAATCTCCACTAAGCAAGGCTGGTTTGTACTGCAACCACTAATATTAGTCTACAGATAAACAGGCCACAGGGTACACTAAGAGCTTATGCACATACCAATAATGGACGCTTGCTCTAAGTTCAATGTGTGGTTGCTCTCTGGCCGCTCAAGAGATGCGATGTGTGACATTGACCTGAATACAAGCAATCTCTAATCTGATAGAGCTTCAATAGTTCATTTTATAGATAGACCGGGGGTGGTCTCCGACTGTAACAACAGGTCAGATCCCAGTTACCTGCAGTTTATTCCTGTAAAGACAGATTGTATATACACATTGAAAGAAACAGTGGTTGGCTCTTAAAGGGTAACTTTGATATTTTCTAACCTGGAGCCTATATTCCCATGTTTCTGTGTCTATGTCAATCATGGGAAGCACAAATTTGAAATTGGCCCAGTATTTAGTGAGACCTCTGCAGACGGCAGTGGCAAAACAGGCTGCAGTGTAACCACAATTGAGCACCATCAATGTACATCCACAAAAACTTTTTTTTTTTGCCACCGACAGGCCTAGATCATTTCTCTCAGTGTCTGACACCATTATGGAAAGGATCCCAACAGAGATAGACCTCTTTGTTAGTGAGTGAGATCCATTTTTGTTTGACAATAAACAGACCCAAAATAGCCACTGGCAAACACACCAGACTCCATTTAAATAAACAGCAATTTTGGTGTGTATAGCTTGCATATTTTCACATCTATTTGGTTAAATTAAGGGTTTATATCAACCAAACCAGAGCTGGTGATTGTTGGAACAATGGATAGGTGAACAGAGATGATTTTAATGAGTTTTATTTTGCTTCTTTTAACTTTGAATGTAGCATTTTAAAATGAAATCTGGTGCATTTGAGGATAGCAATTTAGCTGCTCCTTGTTAAACAAAATCAATCTTGCACTTAATTCTCTGTGGGGATCCTTTCCATAATGTTGTCAGACACACAGAATGACAATATGAGGGGCAACCAGTGGCTCACTTGATATAACCAGCCTGTACAAAGGCTATGTCCTTGCCGCAGTGGCCGCAGGTTTGATTCCAACCTCGGCCCCTTGCTGCATGTCCTCCCCTCTCTCCCCTTTGCACACTATCACTGTCCTGTACATAAATTGACAGTGTACAAATACCCTAAGTGGTTACGTTTTGGTCAATACTGGACAAATATAGAAAAAAATTGTTATTCCCATAAGCGACTTAGACTGTCTTCTTAAAATGTTGTGTTTCATGATGATGAACTTGCTGTTTTTTTAAATGGAATCTGGTGGGTTTAATAATAGCTATACTGAGGCCGCTTCTTGTTAAACAAAATTCGATCTCACTCTTTAAAAAAAGAGGTTGAAGTCTGGAGGGATTAACTCCATGAAGCTGTCAAACACTTAGAAAAACATGAGCCTGTCAATGGCAAAAACAAGCACTTTTAGTGGACGCAGATTGATAGTGCTCAACTGCCCAAAGTTGTTACATTACAGCCTGTTTTGCAGCTGCCGGATGCAGCCTTCTTGCTCTATATAGGACCACTTTCAAAAACGGCTGTTTCCATGAGTGACTTGGATGCAAAAAGAGGAGAAAATAAGGTCCATCTTGGTAAATGCTGAAGTTACCCTTTAAAGATTAACAAGTGTTTTGAAGAGTACATGAAGCACTACAGCACTTGAGCTGATAACACCTGTGTTGGTGTGCCACCTTAAGGGCACTTTTTGATATTAGACAAAACTGTTTGGTTTTTTGTGCACTAACGGACTGCAGAAGCATAAAGGACTCCGAAAATGTCACAGAGGCCCGGGCTGCCTTCAGGCTGTCCCTTCCTGCCCTCCCGTTGTGCGACAGTTCTGTCTTTTAGCAGCAGGTTGTTTGGCGCTGCCAGGTCATGTTCACGGGCACAGTCAGCTGCAATCAAAGTAGATCTGTGTCAGTGACTCTACGGGCTAAATATTCTCAGTCCACAGGGGTGACTTAAGGTGGTGGGAGGACAGAAGAAATATTCATCCTTCTTCTGCGAATCTGTTAGTCTCCATCCTCTGCTCACTCTCGCCCTCTTGTCCTGTATTTTCTGGCCGCGGAGATAAAAAAGTACTGAAGTTGCCAAATGACGGAGAGAGAAAATGTGAGAGTGAGAGAGAGACAAGTGTGCGATAGAGGAGGAGGAGTGGGAGGAGGAGAGATCAGCCTGCCAAAACAATAAAAGGAGTAAATAGCCAGTGAGAAGCAACAGATGAGGGTAGCAGAGAGGCAGTGAAGGATTCTTTTGGCTTTCAGACCACCATGCCTTTGGGCGCTATATAAAAAGACCAAGCACTCCATCCAAGAGAGAACACAGAGAAAACAAACAAGCAAACAAATAAACAAACAAAAAAAGAGAGGTAAAAATGAAGACAGCCAAGAACATGCGGACACAGCACTGTCCAGAGAAGCCAACTCCGAGCCAGCTCCCCTCACCTCACCCTCGACCTCTCAATCTTCACTTCACACTCTCTTCCTCACACTGCCCTTCCCAGCATCCCTCACTCTCCTCCTTCACGTGCGCAACCTCTTGCGCACACACACAAGCACGCAATCAGGCGCACAATCGCTCGCACACCGAACTCTGCTGTGGGTATTTCTCCAATGGAGCAGCTGGCAGAGGTCCAGGTGGTGCCAGGCTGGCTCCTTTCACTGTGCCTAGCCCAGCATTCCCCCCTGCCAGCCCAGCGCCCACACCCCATTCTGCCAGAATTACCCCACCTTACACAGAGAAAGAACTGGCTGAATACCCTCACTACGCTGCCTCACTACGCCAGCAAAAGAAAGAACAGAGGACGACAAAAAACAAGCTGGGAGGGTGACTGAGTGAGTTTACAAAAGAAGAAAACAGGCTGAATATGGGGGAAGGATTCATGAAAAGGATTCTTTTTTCCCAACTTGAATGAGATATGGGCGTAATTTCTTTAGTGCGCCTTTGTTTTTTCGAGGATATCTGGAAAGCGCAGTGCAGGCTATACAGTACAGCAGGACTGAAGCGGAATACTTTGGTCACCTTTTGTTGCTTTGGTGGTTGTAGGCGGCTGGACCAGAACCAAAACATCGGACCCCGCCACCCTGCCTAGTTAGCATCAGTCAAGGGCACAACAATGTATCTGTTGATTAGCGGATAATAACGTCCAGTTTGACTTGTTTCGGATGGTATTTAGTCTTTGTTACCCTTCAATTCTACCCGTGGGTCCTGTGTTTCTCACCCGGAAAACTGAAGTCCAAGCGCTGCTGCCCCCTCATGCAGAGACACGGGAGAGGTACTATCCCTGGGTGCCAAAACTGGTGACGGAAAGGTCGATTTCCAGGCTGCTCTGTTTATTTCCTTCCAAAAAATCCATTCTCTCTCTTTCCCTCTCCCTCTTCCCTCCCTCTCGCTATTCCTCTTTCTAGCTTCACACAGGTTGGCAGAGAGTCAGGCACGAGTCGTCGGAGGAGGCTGAAGCTTTATACTGGTGCCAACTACCCTCTGCTGTATGGGAGGATGGGTAGGGGCGAGGAAGAGTGGGGCAAAGGAGGGGAGGGGAGGAAAGAGGCGAGGCTGATGGGAGGTGGTGGGTTTTTTAAAAACAGTGAGAGGTAAGTGAAAGAGACGATGCTGCTGTGGCCTTAAAACAATCAACCCAACTCCAGTCAACATTTAAAGCTGGCTGTGTTCAGGGTGGGGAAACTGTCTCGACTCAGAGGAGTACAACTTTGAAGCAATCCATGCATTCCATACATACTGTAACCTAGCAACGGAAACAGTTGCTATGGAGAAGACTACCTACTATAGCAGTGGCTCCATTATCCGCTTCCAGCAAGATGGAGGCACATCCTGTTGGGGCCTGCATGAATATATTTTACTCAAACACCGATGTCACAAGGAGAAAAAGGGGATGAATAAATGCATCTTGTTTTTAGAAACTTAGTTAAGGGAAAGTACACAAAAAAATGCATCTTAAAAACTCTCCTCTTCAAACATACCAAAGCAAATCTAATATTCTATACCACTCATAGAGAATAGGCAACAACTTCATGGTGTGTTAAATTCTGGGTAGTAAAGGGTTCCACACACATTCATCTATTTGTGGCAGCCTGCTCTGATTAAAAACAACTGCTGTCATGTATTGATTTTACATTTTTGCAGGGCCGTCATTGGAAACACTAATGGAATATGTATACCATAGGGCTGTGCCAGACTCAGAATTATGCCAGTCAAATCAAATGTATCTGCTCAATACTAATATTTGATGATTTGTTTTGATTTACGTATTAAGTTTTAAACTCTTAAAGGAGCTGAGCAGGACTCTCAGTGTGACAGAGGCAATCATGTAATACAGTTAACAAGCTAACGGTGCTAACGACGGATTGCAAATGTGCAACATTTTTACTGATGCTATAACACAAACAAAAGACAGACTGTGTCATATTAATTTGCTGTGAGTTGTAAATTCACCACTTCTTCGCGTTACAATGCAGGCTCTCTCTCTACACCGCTGCAGCATTTCTACAACTGTAAAGAACAACATGAAAGTCAAGAACGCTCACTCAGAAACAAAATCTGAGGAGAGCAAATCTAATTTTCTACACTGCTTATACTCTTCAATGGCTAGAGTCAATCCCAGTGTGTATTGGACAAGATGGAGAATACAGCATCCTACCTGATGGTGGTATGGAAACTTACGTTAACGTGGGGAGAACATACAAACTCCGCATTTCAGGTTAGGTGAGAACACAGGACGTTCTTGTACTGAGGCAACAGTCATAATCAGTAAGCCACAGTGCTGCCTAAGAGCAAATCTCTCTCATTTATTTACTTATTTATTTATCTGCTGTTTGTGTACTCGATTTGCATGCTTTCCCATTTACTTCCAGCTTTTCTTCCCCTTTGAGCTTATTGCAAAAGCCAAAAAAATCAAGGGCATCTGGAGACCGCAGAGATGGGAAAACAACAGAGCAATAATGCCAGAAATATATCTTCGCCATGAACCTGCTTTGAAGAGTTATAGTGAAGCATGTAACAGAGATTGATTTTGGTCAGCTGACCTCCCCCATCCTGTTTGCAAGAAATATTGGCAGTCAATCCTGCACTGACTCAAAATAATAGCTACTGTGCCCCTACCATGTAGCAATCTGCCACTGGATCATTCTCGCCAAGGTCACAGAGTACATTATACAGAGTGGAGCAAGGGAGGGAACACAGGACGCCAGGACGTCTGAACAAGGAGCCTCTTTAAGTAGGCTGGAGGGAGAAGAAGCAACTTTCAAAATAAGTGATCTTCATTGTAGAGAGGACAAATGTGTGCACTCACACACAAACACACACACACACACAAGGATGGGATGGCACAGGGCATATGTGGAGACAGTCCTTGCAATCCCTAAATTACTCATGCTTACTGGCCCACACCGACAAACACAGAAGCTGGCTACTCCAACACACACACACAAACACACACACAAGAACAACCCTGTCCCCACCTAAGCTGCCCCCCACGGTGAAAGGGGAGGAACAGATTTCTGCCATGCGGTGTCTCCGAGCTGCTCCGACAGACGGAGCAGGAACTTACGACGGGGCGGAGCCTTCATGCGCATAATGCCCAGATGGGCCCCTGGACGCTGCGGCACCGCTTCTTTCTATGCACTCACACACAGCTCCCACATCGCACTTTACAGACCCCTCAGTCTGAGTAGGTGAAGACAGCGGCAAGGTTCAAATCGCACCATGTTTCAATTTTGTCGTACACTCCTACCAGCCATCCTGTCCCAAAAGCGGACGATGAAAAGCTGAATGAAAAGATAGAAGTAGAAACGACTCTGAACTACATTGCAAGAGTGGATGAGATCATAAACAGGAATAAACAGAAAGCATGCATGTTCACATCACTGAAACCAAGAAAATTGCAATAAAACAGACATTTTTAAAACTGAAAACTGATACAGAATTTCTGTGAGCACCAACGTGTCTCCAACAGAGTTTGATACTTACAGATATGTTTAAGGTTGATTTAACCACCAACTATATATAACCCACTTTACAAACCAACAAGATTTTGCTGCCACTTCAGATTTTGTTGTTGACTCAAAGATTTCATTACTGCCCACATCACAAGACACCAAACAGGCTAAAAGGTAACGCAGTTAATGCACCTCAGACTCTTGATTTTAAAGGTTAAGGATGCTTGATTAGATTCCCATGGCCCTAACTCAAAGAGAGAAATCGCTGTTCATAAAGGAAGTAAATTGTAAGAAAACATTCTGCATAAGTATATGCATGATTGAATTCAAAATCTGGTATAACCGGTTTTTATATGTTTAAACAGTGGCACAAAGAATGATATTGACTGCAAACTCAAATAAGTGCTGGTGGATGTTGCTAAGTCAGACTGACTTTTCTATATAAAGAGTCATAAGACCTGACAAATATTAGATCATGCTGCACTTTGAACCTGCAATAGGTTTAGTTTGAAGGAATCTACACTTTTTGGGGGCTTATTCAACTTTTTCTGAAAGTTTTTTTTTAATAACAAGCATACAGTGGCTGGCAAAAGCAGGTGTGACAATCAAAGAACGTCTCAAAGAAGTTGCAGATACAATAACAGACATACGCAAATTAAGAGAGGGCTACAAAACAATATCCAAATGTTTGGATCAGGAAATGAAAGCTACATGATACCACCCCCGCATTGCTTAGACAAAAATCCCTCACCAAGAGTCACCAAGAATCTCTTTGTGGCAGCTCCACAGTACAGAGACTGAGAGTGGAGTGAAGATGCACTAGTCAGCCATATCAGGAGCTTTGCATAAAACTGGCCTGTATGGGGGGATGGCTACAGAGAAGCCATTACCCATGAAAAACCAAATCAAAGCAGAACTTGCCAGAAAGCACGAGAATGACCCAGCAAACACCCAGGATAAGGTTTTGTGGTCAGATGAGGCCAAAATAGTGGTTTTTGGCCAAAATTCAAGTACTACGTGTGGTGCAAACCTGCCAGGCCTCAGCAAACACAGTCCCCATAGTGAAGTATGGTGGTGGTAACATCAGGCTGTGGGGATGCTTTTTCTCAGCAGGGGCTGAGCATCTTGTTAGAAGTTAAGGACAAATGGATGGAGCGATACGAAGGGAGATACTACACATTAACCTGCTTTAGTGAGCTTAAAACTTGAGCCGTAATACAGATCTACAGATGAATTCCAATTAATAAAAAAAATCTAAATTTTCTCATGTCAAGGAATCACACTATTAAAAAACAACTTGAAGCCACAGATGCAAATGTGAGAAAGGTTTTGACCCTGAATCTTATCTTTTATTAAGATTATGTTTTCCCCCCTTTTTTGTGTGTCTTCTTTGCAGAAAGGTATTTTTTTTAAGTTAAAACTTGTGGTAAAAATAAGCCATTTCATGCTCTCCGTCAAATTCTAACCAACAGCCAATTTTCTGAGAAAGCTGGGGTAGATTTCCTCAAACCCATGATGTCATACTGAATCTGGTAAGCCTGAGTGCTTCATCTATATTAGGTGCAATCAAGGTTTGAGCGTTACTTATTTGTTTTTTTAACAATACAGGGTTGCGCAATGAAATGTAAGCTTTGGCCACTTCATTCTACACCAATAAATATTTCAAAAAGAATAAAATAAAATATAAAAACACATATAGTCACTTATTTAGGCTGCATGTATAGGCTACACACACAAAGTATTTACAGTAAGTGTAGCCTAATAGTGTATAAAGATTGTATGGGCATACTTTTACTTTATTCAAATACCTCTGTCTTAACATTTTAACACCTAGATAGACATCAGTCCACTTGTGCTGCATTTGGACATCTTTCATTGAAAGTGAAACGTCTGAAAACTGAGAAAATTTGTTTGACTTCTTAAAAAATGCAGGGAAAAAAACCCAGTTATGAGCAACTTGGCCGGAAATGTTGACAAGGAAATTATCTTAAAATTTGTTGGGTAGGATTATTAAATATCAAAAATGATTGAAAAATGTCCAGAAACTATATGTGTAATTCTCTCATATATATATATATATATATATATATATATATATGTATATATATATATATATATATATATATATACATAATTATGTTACATAGAACAAAAAAAGAAAAAGAAAAGAAAATGTGTATTTAATTCTTTTTAGCACTTTCTTTGGGTCTTTTTCTGTCATTTATTTTCAGGCAGTTTTCTTGTAACTTATTTCCTGCACATCGGGCCATTTCTAGTTAAGCTGCTCGTCGCCCTGCACTTTCGTTTTCAAAGAAATCACGCCAATTTGCTTAGGTTTTAAATGGTTAAATCAAGCATCAATAACTGAAGTTAAATATTCAATATTGACGTTCGCCTGTTATTGCAGTAACTGAATAAAACAGCATGAAGCCATCTTCTGTCATTACTTTTGTGTGAACACCTCTGAGGTAACTCGCGTGCGTATTTTGAGCGCATGGACAGTTTATCAGGTGTCAGCTCAGGTTAGCTCCCATCAGTTTGGATACAACTTGTCACCGTGTGTTATTTCTTTACCTGCCACGGCCATTTTCTCCTCTCTTCCTTTCAGAGCGCGGTCTCTGCTCGGTATCTGAGTTTTATCTGCCATTGAGTCAGCGGCTGCAGCGAGCGACACAGAAACTATTATAACGCAAACGATTTCTGATGGAGTTTGGGAGAAACACTGTAAAAATGACAGCCTCTTCCGGGATGCCTCCATAGCGCCACGCTGGCTGTTGACGGCGGGGATAGGGGACAGAGAGAGGGAGGGGAGGGGAGAGGAGGGGAGGAGTGGAGAGACGGCGGCGAAAACGCAACCAATATGAATATTCATCGTGCGTGGGCACCGTCGTGCACTGCATATTAACTAATCAAGGGGTTAATATGACTTTGGCACAAAAGCCTACAGTGCACCGTGTGCGGGAACGAAATTAAATTTAAATAAATATCCACGCCGTTCCGCATGCAAATGAGCTCGCGCCAATTATCAGCTCTCATTTGGTGGGAGGTGCTTGTGGTAGATCAGGTTGGAGTGTGAATGTATGGATGGGTAGGTCTCCCTTTGTGGTGCATTTTACATCAAGGAATGCAAGTTAATCCTGATGAGTACCTGCTTCAAGACTCAACTGTTAATAGCCTGCAAAATGGTTTAACCTCTGCATGCAAAGACAAGTCTTAAAATGCATCTCTAAGGAAAGAAGTGGTCATGTTCCCATGGCTACTGTCTGTGTATGGTGGGCTAGGAGCTGTCACTAACCAAATTGTGTTCATGATGTTTCTTTTAGCTTCCTATAGAAAGAGATTAAATAATATTGCCATTTATTACTATCCCATAACCTGGTAAATTCCACAAAGATTACAAAATCTCATTTTCAAGGGAGACCTGGCCAAGATACCAATGCAATACAGTATTTCAACATACATGCAAACATTAAAATACATAAAACACATATGTAACTTGCAATACAGTGTTGCAAACGACATCCACACACACTCTAACCCTCATACTACCAAACTTTTAAATATATAAGGCATACCAACTAGTATAAACCACTCTAAGAAACAACCATCATTGCAAAGTGTTCACTTATTTCTTCCCAAAACATTATTACACAAGGTAAGGCAGGGTAATTCAAATAGCTCTACAGAGCAATAAAATGTAAACATATTTGAGGATAGAGACTTACAATAAAAGAGTAAAGATAAAAGATATAAAAGGTCAAGGTTTTTAAATGATTTACAATTTGAAAAAAAGTGCAGATAGGAGGCGCAAAGATAATAAAGATTGTTTAAAATTATTTAAAATCAAGTTTAAAAATAAGTTTGTTGTCATTACAGGGTGAAGTAGGCAGTGTAAAAGAGAACGTCTTTAGCTTTGACTTAAAAGTGGTCTGCATCGGGGCTTGTCAAACATTATCTGGAAGGTTATTCCAGGTTTGAGCTGCACGATAACAAAACAGTTAATTTGTATATTATGTAAAACAAAAAAAATATACAAATTTTAGCTTTTGTCCGAAGTGAAATCAACATTAGCATTTACAATCCTTTGATTCTCGTATCATTTAGTTTTCTGTAATTTTAAGTAAACATGATCCGTCTTATGTATATATGTTAGAACTTTTATCTTTGGTATTTGGGAGGACGTTTTGAAATGTCCAATCACAGATGAACAGAAGAGGCCCAACAATCGACATGTCATTTGTGATCACTCAAATGTATCATGTATTATGTATTTACACAAACCACCTACACACCTGCAGACAGGACCCGTTTAGGGCTGTACCAGAAAGTCTCAGACAATTTTCCAGACTGAATGGTTTATCATGTCTGTGTGGACTGTCAACATATTGTCTTGGTATAAGTCCCAGGAAGCCACTGGGATAGCCTGCTTCTGCTTTGCTTTGTTGAGCAAAGCACATTGTGAACTCTGTTTTTATAGGGGCTATCAACTGAGGTAAATTTGACCCTGATTCCAGTCAGTGAAGTTCTTAACTCGAGCCTGATTTCATTGGTACTCACTCATTCATTCAGTGTTGTTGCTGCGCTACATTAATAACAACAAGTGGGAGAGTGGGAAAAGTCAGGGATTGATGACCACTTTGATGTTTGACTGGCCGTTACTTATCGTATACTTAAAAGAGTCATTCAGAAAGATCTGTTTGTTCATTTTCATCCACCACCAATGCTTCGTCGTCTTTGCTGGGATTTAGACGTGCAGAAAGTTGCAAATTGCAGCCCAAAGTCTTCAAGCAAGTCGTATCAATCATCTGGACAACTGTGCAACACTGAATGTTGATGTCCAGAATGTTTCTCAGTCATCAAACGCCAGAAATGCTTTACATTCTGTCACAGATGGAGCCCGACCAGTAACGGGGTAGTAATGAGGGTGATTATTTACATGTGGGAACTTCATGTGCATGCTCTGAACCAGCCAATTTAACAGTAACAAAGAATCCAGGGCATTGTTCCTATATCCTGCAAGCCAGAATAACATCACACCCTGCTGCAATACCCCATTTTCCCCCTCTCTCTTCCTCTCTCTTCCCCTTTCTCTCTCTCTTATCTGCTGGGGAAATGAAGCTCAATCACCTGCGGAGGAGCTGAGGGCGGCACGGGGGACTTTGCAATGCAAATGCCAGGTAATTACCCGAAAGCTAGGAGAGTGGAAGCACACAGATGAAAATAGAGCAGGCGGAGAGAGAGTGTGAGGGAAAAAGAGAGAGAGGAAGAGATGAACCGAACACTGGGTTCACATGCCTGTTGATGCAGGATGATTGGGGTGTTTCGAGGGCGTGTGGGGATGTAGGAAGAGGAAAGGAGAGAGGGGAAGAGGGGACAAAAAGGTGATGAGAAGCACAGGGATGGGTGGGAACCACGTACATACATACCAAAAGCCCACAGTGTGTGTTTATTTCCTTCCTGTGCGTGTGCTGTGAATATATGTGTGTGTTCCTTCCACAAATGATCAATAAATTTAGTTTTTTCCAGAGTCTCTGCTGTATGCCGTGATGGAGGACTTTTAATTCAGAAGAATATCTGTGCTGAATAAAACCTTTTTTTTTTTGCATGAGTGCGGTAGCAGTTTGAGTGTGTGTGTGTGTGTGTGTGTGTGTGTGTGTGTGTGTGTGTACACTTGCATGCATAAGTGTTTGCGCCTGGATGCTTGTGTGCACGTAGGCATGTGGGTATATGAGCATTGTGTGCGTGCTCTCTAATGGGCACTTGTGTATATGTGTGCATGTGGTGGGTGATTGCATATGTTTGTGTGTGTGGCTTGTGTGTTGTAGCGGAGGATTTAGTGAGTATGCCAGCTTGCAGCTGTTTGATTGTCAGTGAGTGAGAGCGAAGAGATGTGCAGATGTGAGTGAGTATCAAAGAGATTATGAAATGACCTGGAATTAAACACCGCAGTAGATTTGAACCGGGTATCGCGGCACGTTAAGCCTTCTGTGTGATGGAGAGGTGGTTGGAAAGCTGTATGTTTGTGTTGGTTTAGACCGTTAAACACAATTTTATTTAATAAGCCAAAATGCTTATTTGTAATTCAATACAGGACTCTAGCGTTTGTTTGTTTGATTGTTTGGGTGTTTGTGGAAGATATTACTAAGCAATAGTGTGACTCACAAGCAGTTTGCACCTTGACTCAATAGCTGCCTCTGATTAACATCTGAACAGAACTGGAGCCAGCCAACCAGAAAACTGTTTTGGCGATTTAGTGTAATTGTGGCTTTGCTAAAGTCTCACTTCGCCTAATTAGAATAATAAATCATGCCGCCTCGTTGTTTTCAAAGGGCCCTCCATCGTCTCGCCGAAGCAGGTGGGATTGTGGGATGGTGTGAAAAAACAAAGGGTTTGATTGCTCGGCTGAAGCTACAGTCAGTTAAAAGCAACACTGCGCTCTCCGGGGATTCATATTCAAAACTAAGCCGTATCAATTCATAGACCTGAGTAGGAAAAGCCAACTTGACAAATTTTGATTCATATGCTGGCCCATGCTTGACTTCACTTGACATAAATCACTTTGCTCATTGGAAAATGGAGAGAGGAGATGGGAGGTTTGTTTGAATGACATGAAAGGCTGAGGGGAGAGTGCATGGTGGTACCTTTCCAAGATGGGTGTTTGTCTCTTTAGTTGCTTTCTCCAGGGAGGCAAATATGCATTCATGATGTGTTATACCAGGTGACCTTGCAATTTAACATCCTCTTTCTCTCATTCTATCTCATTTCAATAAGCTTTATTTAAGGTCCAGTGTGTAGGATTTAAGGGCAGAAATGGTATATAACATTTTTGTGTTTTCATAGGCTTATAATCACCTGAAAATAAGAATCAATGTGTTATTGTTACCCTAGAATGAGCTGTTTATACCTTCATACATAACTTGTCCTCTTCCAAGGAATGCACTGTGTTGTATAGTAGAGCAGAAGGGACAAATCAAGCACTAGACAGGTCCATTTGTGTTTTCTCGTTTCATGTCAGCCTCCATATTTCTCCTACACTCTTGGTGCACGGGAGGAGTTTCAGTTCTGCAATGTCACACCTAGATGCCACTGTGTGGTGTGTCCAGATGTTTTTTTTTTTACAGTGGTGGCCACACTGGGGCACTGATTTATGCAGTTCACCATATCTGCCACTGGAGATAGTAACTGAAAGCTTATACTGATACTCTTTGGCAACTGGCGATAGCTACCGATGGCTACTAGGAAAACAAAAGTGCTGTTCTCTCCTTGTTTTGGTTGTGCAAATGTTGACACACTTCCTTTTCTGTAAATTGAGCCTTCATTTTTGAAGAAATTCTCTCTGCTCACAGACAGTATTGCATAGTAAAAGAGAGGCTTATAGGGAACCAATCTATATCTAATAAGTGGCAATGGTGTCATCATTTTAGCCGTTACTTTGGGCAATCAACACATATTTCATAATAAGTTAAAGTTTAAAAAAAAAAACTCTTTATTGCTCTGTGATGACAGATGGCTGTAATTACATTCTTTCAACTTTCTACAGTAAAGGAGGAAGTGCATCTCTTTCTCAACCATCCCCTGTTGTGCAGTGAATACAAACCGTATGCACTCCTGTTTGGGCCATTTCACATTGTGTATTCCTCTCATTTGATGGTGGCTAAGTCTATACTTGGGCAGACTGCGTCTGAAGAGATAGTCTGCCAATTTGTAGTCTCTCTTTAGAGCCGTGTAGCATATCGTTTTTCTGTGAGTTTTGAATTTGTTATTCCAGTGGTTCATATAATTAGATTTAATTTGTTCAGTGATTTTGGTTGATTGTACAATGTTTGCAGTGAAAGGGGCACTTAGATTGTAAATCTGGAGAGCTCCTGAAACTGAGGGCTTTATATACCACTGCAGGGATTGTTATGGACTATATTTTAAGTTTAATAGCTCTTTTTCAAAAGAAGAATAATAGATGCTCTGATATACATGAATTGTATGGGACTACTGCGGGGTATAAAGTGGTTATCACCCACATGCACACGGACAGATTTTACGTGGAATTCACCGTGTTGAACCTCTGGCGGATGCATCTGGCTTTGGCCGATTGGGCATCATGGAATCATAAAGATGACAAGATTTAAGAGCTGATAATGTTGGTGTCTGAATACCTGGAATTACAGTGCTAACAACTTATAAGGGCAACCAGAAGTAAAACTGAGCCAGGGATAACATTTCCACCAAACTTCATATGGTAAATAATATGTCAGATTTTAGGGAAATTCAATCCTTTGAAAACTGAGCAAATTGGGTTGATTTCTTTGAAAAACATGGGGAGAACACAAAAAGCAACTTAGAAAGACATGGCCCAAAAATCAGCAAAAAGTCTGTAAGAGGTTACAAGAAAATTACCTGAAAATAAATAAATAAATAAATAAATAAATGACCCAAAATGTGCTGCAAAGGAAAAAACAAAAACATATGTATTTATTTTATATTGTTTGTCATTATTTTTTTCCAAAATTATAAATATAAAATTAGACTGTCATAGATTATGTTTTTAGCCACTGAACTCGCAGAAATGGTTCCTAATCATTTGTGTTATTGTTGGCTAGAGCATGGCCAATATAATTTGTTCTTTCAGCACTGGGTTATGTTGTTATCTGACTGACTAACATCTCGAATCTGCCCTGTCAGTCTACTGGTTTCCTTTTTTTTTTGAAAGACAAATACAGACTACCACCGCCTGCTGGTATAGAAAGTTATTCTCTGCTCTCACTCAGGTTCAGAGTGCTTGTTGTCATTTGGCTTTAGCCTTTGCGGTGTGTTCCTGTGCTACTTTTTGGTTGAGACACAGGCAATGAGAGGCAACCCAGCAGTCGGCTTTGTCACCACTGGTGCTTTTAAGTTGGATTGGTGTGTCTGGGCTTTTATGAATGGCCAGTGTTTGGTTTGTTCATACTGGGCTACTGTAGAGAAATGATGCAACATGGCAGATTCCATGAATGAGGACCTGCTCCCTATGATATCATGTAAACAGCTTGTTCTATAAGGTAGAAAACCAGACAGTTCTTGTTTTCAGGTGATTATACACAAAAGAAAACATACTTGTAACATTGTATTCCATCCTACACACTGGACTTTGAACCTTTTTAACCAATACAAATTGCCTTGATTTCTTTCAAAAACACGAGAAGAGGGCTAGAGCAACAAAAGGAGAAATGACCCAAAAAATCAGCAAGAAAATAGTAAAACAAAATACAAGAAAATTACCTTAAAACTAGTACAAATAAAAAATAAATAGATAAAATAAACATTAAAAAAGAAAATGTTGAAAAAGGGGAATGACCTGTAAATGTGCTTTAAAAATTCATATATTTCCATAACATTTTAATTTTTTAATTATGATATTTAGCTTTAAATATAGCTTTTTCCCTAGCTTTTTTCTTTTTCCCCCAGTAGACATTTTCCCCAAGCTTTCTAAAAAAGAATGATCTAAATCTAAAAAAATCTTTTTTAAAAAAATCTTTGTTAAAAAAAAACAAACAATGCACCAATTTGCTCAGGGCTTAAAGGGTTTAAATACTTGCAAAAGGTGTCTAAAAGTAGTTTCAAGGGTTAACACTCAGAAATATTTTGTTCTTTTTTTTTCTCCACTCAGTACTTCTTACAAATGTATATTCCAGATTGAGAACAGATTGTTTCCCCTCACAAAAAGTCACTTGTAAAGTAACCTTTTTTTGGACTTTTCTCCATTTGTCGTTTCAAATTATTCTCTTTTTTTGCACATTAGTTGTTGCGTTTTTATAAGTTTCAGAATAGCACAAAGTATTTTATAGAACGCTATATGCAAATATAAGTAGTGTGGGAGGAAAGATATAGACAGAGAAAACAAGAGGCGATTCGAGCGAGCTGAGTACAGATATATAACGCCGGTCCACTTCCTCTCGCTCTCGCTCCACCCGTGCTAAGAGTGGCTGGGCTAAGCCACTCTTGCCCTACATACGGCCTAAACAGCAGATTACTGACTGTCCCTCTAATCCCATGCACCAGGGCATGTGCCACTGTCACCATGCACCAACCACCCAATCACTCTGCAGCCACCGTCACAGCGCCTGCTGTTGTGCTAGCAGTGCCCCCCCCCCCAACCCCAACATCTTCTCCGTTTGCGTTTTTGGTAGGTTATTTTTGATTTTTTTTCTATCTGAATAAAGAGCGTTGGAAGCTGAGATATCGACACACTTGATTCCACTCGCATCTTTTGCTCACTCTGTGTCTCTCTCTTTCTTCCATAGCAACACCCTGTCCTGTCCTCACCCTCCCAGCGCCCCCCACCCTCTCCCAGTTTTAACCTACTCATGACCACCTGGCATGGGATAGCTTCCTCCAGTCCCTCAGCCTCACCTAAACCACCAGGCCTGAGATTAGGGTTAATCTGGACCTTGTGTCATCCGGTATCTATCCACCACCCCCACAGCCCCATTCTTCCCTCCCTTCCTCCTCTTTACCAAAGAGGCTTTGGTTTAAAATCCTTTATTGTGAACCCCCGCTCCCCTTGCAGTGTCTTTCTGCCTGCTGCCAACTGCAACTTTTCCTCCTGCACCACATCCTCAGCCAATCCTTAAACAGATACTGGTAGAACCTGTCCCCGAGCTATGTCTGTTAAGAGATGTGAGAAAAGGATTTTTGCATTGTCTTTCTCTTTAGAATACATTTGGAATTAGGCAGACACATGCTAAAATGCAATTCCTGCTTGTATATGTGTGCATAAGAGCATGCTGTAATACATGACTATACATGAGGGTTTTGCCATAATGGCGTGCATGCAATGATGTATGTGTGCATTTTAGTCTAGAAAAATCATCCTCCACTCCGCTGTCCCAATCACCCAACCCCCAGTGCATTTAGCCAGCCGTGCTCTCCTGCTCCTCTCACCCCGAGGACAAAGTGAAGGCATGGAGGGCCCGAGCTGGATGAAGGGACTCCACAATGGTGCAGGGAGCAAAGATGCGTAGAGAATGAAGACAAAAAAGGGGGAAAGATACAAAGTGCTAAAGCCCCTTTTCATTTTTTTGTCTCCGGAAATAAATGGCAAATTCTCCCTCAAGCAAAGTCTCCTTTCTTGAGTTGAAAAGCCAGCAAAAGCACTTGGCAGACAGAGAACTGGTAGAATGGAGAGTGAGAGGTAGAGCGGCAGCTAGGGATGTAGGCCAGCTATAAAGTGTCTTATCGTGAGGGGCTGAGAGAAAAAGACCCTTGAGCATGAGAACCTGCGTGAGTTGGGGCGCTTTAATGAGAAAACGGCATGGAGGATCCGTTGAAATGATCACAAGATGCTGAGCTTCTAATGTTAATGTCAAATTCCTTGCGCAATCATAATCAGCCAATTTGTTGAGCACTGTTTAATTTGTTCCGATTACACAGATAGTCTGTTCGCTTATTAAAAAGTCGGAGTACATGTAACATAATGATTATTTATGGGGTTCACTCATACGATACCCAGTCAGCCGGAGGTTCCTTGTGCCTCCAAGAGAAGCACACACACGCACACATACTCGAACTTGATGACATTATCGTTTATGTAGCAGACCTTAGAGGTAGGACGAGATGCTAAAGATCTCTTAAATGGATTAGGAATACGAAATCCCAGTAGCAAAAAAAGCAGTGAGACACAGGAGCGACTGGTGTAGCGAGAGTGACTGATTAAAGAGGAGGGAGCGACAGAACATGCTGAGGAAGGAGAAAGTCGGAGAGTGAGGGGCGAAACGAAGAATGTTCAAAGTGATTGTGCAAGAGTGCAAAAGTGTCCACAGAGAGCACGAAAGAGAGAGCGAGCGATGTAGTTAATGGATGTAAATTAATTGCTGTCATGTGGATTCTGATCCCAATAAATCAGGGTCAGTGTGGTCTCCAGTGCCATCGCTGCACAGTCGGGGAAAAGGCAGGGGAGCCTTGAACTGATCCCCACACACACACACACACACACACACACACACACACACACACACACACACGTATGCACAAGCTTACAAATATATAGACATGCTGTCATTCACATGAAAATGTCAACAGTGGTGGATAAATTATCTTTTACTTGATTGAAAGTACTAATTCTACAGTGTATAAATACTTTGTTTTTAGTCAAAGCCCTGTATTCAAAATATTACTTAAGTAAAAATACAAAAGTATTAGTATCAAAATATACCTAAAGTACCAAAAGCGTTCATCATTTTTGCTGCTGGTAAAGGTGGAGCTAATTTAAATTCCACTGTATACTGCTGAGTCGCTTACAGTGGCGTCATTAGGCCTGAAGCTTCACCCCCTCAATGTTTTATACATAGGCCCGGATCTAAATATGTTGGTTATATGTACATGTTTTAAAAAATAAAAAGAGGCTTTTAAATAATAAAATGTTCTGGATCTAAGAATCTGTCATTCCATCCATACTTGCACTTGGAAAAATGTACTTTTTTTCAATCTAGTTGATGAATTTTAAATGACAGCAGTTGTAAAATATACTGTTTCTACTCAATACTAATTACTTACATTTTTTACATCACGTCTCACAATTTGGAAAGTTAAAAAATGGTGCCAGAGTGCATAAAAAAACCTTAAATAGAGTTTAAAAAAATCCCCAGGGGAGGACTCCCTTACACAGGTCCAGGCTGAGCCCCCAATGTCCTTAAATCCGACAAACACCCCTGGTGGTTTAACCAGTAATGATAATATATAACAATCTATTTTCAAATTAGATTATTGATACAAGATATGAATAAATTAACTGAAACTAAAATTAACAGATAAATTCAGTGCAGTATCAAGTACTATATTTACCTCAGAAATATAATGAAGTAAGTGAAGTGGAAATACTCAAGTAAAGGACAAGTACTTAAAAACTGTACTTCAGCACAGTACTTGAGTAAATAGTTACATTGCACCACTGAATGCTCATATGAGAACATTAGAGAAATGGGATCATTGAGCAATTTTGGATTAAATAGAACTTTGTGCATGACTATAATGTATCTACTAAATTCTGAAATCAAATATGTGGAACTATAAAAAAGTTGTGCAATAAATGAAATAAATTAATGAACAGCAGTAAAAAAAAAAAAAAAAGTCACTGCAGCACACCTAACGCCGCCGTATAATCTGCCTCCATGTGATATTTTGGAATCCAGTGTGCCGCGCCGTGTTAGACCCCCTTCTTCTTGAGGAAGCTTTTTAAAAATGCACCCCAAGTCCAAACAGAATACTGGATGCCAACCAGTGCAGACCTAACTGGGTTAAAAATGCAATGTGGTCCAATGAATTAGCCATGCTTATTACTGAAAATTACCACTGCGCTTTCTGCTTAACTAGGCTGCAAAATTGATTTACCTTATTTCCCCAGTCTATGACCATCACAAAGACATCCTGTTATTATGAGGGCTGTGAGTATTATTGTATGTGTTAATCAGAAAATACGTGAACCATGTATTTTAATTACAAATCATACAAGGGCAATTTTAAAAACAAAAGCTTTGGAAAAAAAAAAAAGCGCGTTGCCCACACGTTGAAAGAGGCTGCCACGCTGCAACAACACCGAATGATATTTCGGGAGGAAAAAAAAAACTGTCAGTGCTGATGTTAACGCTTCCATATTTTCTGAAACACATTTCGTTCATTACACTTTACAGTACAGTATGCCCCATATTATATACACCGTGTTTTCTTTGATACTGTATGCCCCAAAGCAAATCACTCATGTTCAAACAATAATATCTGAACATGACAGAAATGGTGCAAAATGGGAAGTAGGTCACATAGCAATTTATTTGACAAAAAGGGATGGGGGTGGGGAACTGGGGCATGGTGTATGCAGAGGCAGCAGCAAAAGGGAAGGTTTTTGGGAAACGCAGATCAGATGGTGTGTATTGGAGTGTGTGTGTGTGTGAGAGCGCGCTAAGGTTCGACCTGGAAGTTGCAAGAACTGCTCGGTCAGTGAGGATTTGCAAAAATGTCTTCTTGCTGACACATGATCATGTACACCTACATGTTTTGGTATTTGGTAAATACTACAAACCACACACACACTCATCAGAGGCTCCATTGCCCACTCTGGTGAAATTGAAACTGATATTGCGGTCACTGGACCATATCAGCACATCTGACAGAGAGAGTGTGAGCAGCATTGATCAGCTGTCAATGAACTGCCCAGCTACCCCCAGCCCCTGACACATCGAAAAACACACACACACACACACACACACACACACACACACACACACACACACACACAGCTGAGCTGTGTGTATCGCTACTGATATTCACAAAGTAAATACCCAAAATCCACATAACCTACTGTAAATACATGTATTCCCCTGCACAGACACCCACACACTCGTAAGCTCTCTGGCTTCCTCCTGATCCCGTTTAAATCCCGTCATCACTGAACATCACAGCTGTATGATTTGCAAGTGCACGAAGGCCACATACCCCTGTATTCTTCACTGACCTACAGCGCTAAATGCTACGGTTTAAGGCTTTACAGTTTGACATATAGCTGCTTTTGTGGAGGAATCAGATGAATGACCGCACTATGCTGTTTTATTCTCACCGCTACTCTATTTTTTTCACAAGGCTCTCCCTGACATGTTATTTCATTGCTCTTATATGTACACTTTATCTCTTCCAAAATATACAAAGTTCTTACATTTTGAAAAAAATCGAAACAGCAGGAAAACTTAACTGTTCTGTCCTAATGTATGTTTTGTAATATGTCAAAAAAATAAAGAATTTAAAAAACAAACAAACATATTGCTGCTGATGAATGTGCTCAGAGACTGCTTCATTTGACTTCAGGTTCACCTGCCTCTATGCCACAATTTGGGTGTCACTGCTAAAAACTGTCGTGATGTAACTTTTCAGAGAAAAAACAAAATACAACCAATAACAATGCTAAGTAGTATTTTACATAAAAATAAATTCTGATGATAGGTGGTAAATTGCAAATTTTAGGATTAAAAATCAAAAGACAATTTAGCCTTTCTCCGAGAATAAACATAAAGTTGGGATTCAACTGATGCAAAAATTATAATAATTGAAAAAATAGATTAGTTTCACTGACATATTGGGGACAATTCTGTGTGATTCACTTCAGTTCAGCTATAAACACTTCTGCAGCATTGCAATGTGGAACTTCACCCAAAATAGGAAATTCTGCAGTAAATTTTCCTCTTTTTTTGATAAAGTAAAATAAAATAAAATAAATCAAAATTAAAAAAAAAACATAAGTCATAAAAGTTGCTGTATTTCATATGGCAGTTATATAATAGACATACGAAGAAATCAAATCGTGGGGCACCGGGTTTATGTGGCCCTATTTACATATTGAAAGACTATCTACTGTGTATACTCTCGACACAATCTAGACAATCTGCACAGACTGCACTGAGGATCTGTAAAGCCACATTAACACATGAGAGAGGCTCTGGAGCACCAGTCTTTTCTAATGACTCGATAATCCGACCCAAATGCTGCCTGCTTGCTAATCTCTCCATCAGATTACCGAACTAGGGACGAGCACTTGTCTATTTGTCTCGGCCTGTCTCTCTCTGTCTTCCTGCCTGTCTGCCTCTCCCAGCTTGTCTCTTTGTATAACAGCTTGCGTCTTCCCCTTGTATTTCTCCCTATGATATTAAAAAAAAAAAAAATCTTCCCTTGCCTCTCTGTGATCTTTCCTAGCTGTCTGCTGGTAGGGTTGCATGCCCGTTCGCCCGCTCTTATCCTCACAAGCTTTTAAAATGGAGAACAGGGTAGCAAGACATCAAAATTCAGTTGCAAATCTTCCTTCCTCTCTTCATGCCAACATACATAACCTAACTTAAACATATACACACTTACAGGACACAATGTGTGAAATTTGTGCCATGTAATTTATGCCCATAAATAATAGGGTTCCAGCCTTCTCCAAGAAATGACAAAAATACTTGACAGAAATCAGAAAGAGTGGACAAATGTGTTTCCTCAAAAACAAAAATAGGAAAAGGGAATTCATTTTACCTCCATTCAAACAGCCTTCACTCACATTCTCTCTTAACATCCATCTCTCTATCCCTCAGAAATGGAAGGCCAAGCTGTCTTTATCGTTCCACCCCAGAGCTCTGCTGCAATGTTATTGTGCATTTCATGTAAACAGATCTAAACTAATGTCCTATTTGTCACACATCAACCATGTCTGATTCTATATATTTACTATAAAACAGTGCTGCTGTTTTCTGCCTGCGAGGCCCTACAAAATGTCTCTTTGATTTTACAGAAATCACTCTATGTCAGTGTCTGTGTGTGTGTGTTTGTGTGTGTGTGTGTGTGTGCATCTATCTTGTCTGCACGTGTATGCATGATTTTGTGTATGTGTGTTTGGACTGAGCCACGTCTCTGTCTTGTATACTGTAGCTCAAACTGCTGTTGACAGGTCTGCAAAAACTTTTGACGTTTAGCTTTTCACAAAATAACACTCAAAGCAACTAATACTAAGTGAACGCGTCTCTAAATTATCCTGCTCCACCTGGCAGTTTATGCAGATTCGGTGACAGACGAGAGATGGATCGCATATTGCATGAAAAATAATATATCAAATACTAGGACAGTTTATCCCATCAAGGCATGTAATTCTGCATGATATTGAAATAGATATTTTATGCTTTTTCTAAAAATGGAGATCAAAGGGTGTGAAGTTAATGTGTGTCAAATCGCTGCTGGGCAGACGTGTAGCCGGTAAGCCTGCGTGGTTTCAAATATACGACGAGAAAGACTCAAACTTACAAAACTGCTGCACTATTACAGATTAACATCAGACAATGATCATAATCTGTCTTTTGAAAAACACAAAAACATGTATATTTGACATTATAAAAATAAGGATAATCACCTCAACACCAAAATTACAATGTGTGTAATGTTCATAAAACAATTGCTGCACTAATTTTCAAGCACATAAATGAATTTAAAATGCTGACAAAGAGTGTTTCATTTGATTTTGTTTGCAAAATGCATTGCTTTAACTCTTACATGTGGGATTGCAGATGTTATTTGGAAGTTTTGTTGGAATAGGTCAAAACATTTCTTGAAAAAAATGGCAGAAGTAGGACTGACAGACAATATAAGCAACAACTCTTGAATTCAGTGGGATCAGTCAAAACATGAACTGAAAAAATATACTCATACAGAATGGATCTCTTCCTGCACAGATATGACAGTTGTAGATGTCGACACATTTCAAAATAATGAGAAAGGTTAGGAGTGGGATATCGGGGCGAGCTAAGTGGTGAAGTGAGGCATGAGACGGAAAAGAGCAATGAAGGGCTGCAAGGAGCGAAAGATGGAAAAGGACTGGTGAAAAATAAGAGGTGAGTTTGCCCCTGGATTTTGTGCACGGGTGTGTGTGCATGAGAGGGAGAAAGAGAAGAGGAGGGGGGGGTGTTACTGCGGCTGTCCATTTCCCGGGATCAGCTGATGGCCGCGGATGATGGAGCGGAGAGAGGTCAAGGGTCAAAGCCTTGCATTGTCAGCCTGGCCCCACTCTCCCGTGGGCTTCCCTCCCTCCCTCTGCCTCCCTCTTCCATCCATCCCCCCGCTGCCTTCTGCACATTTACATACATTTATCAACACTGTGCGTCGCTGGGGCGCGAGGATGCGCTGCATGCATTACTGCCTGGCTACCCCTGCAGTCTGCGCCGCTGCAGCTCGTGCATCCGCTGCCGCTAAAGCCACATTTGTAAGTATTTTATATTGTGCTCAGGCGCTGGTGCATGATACATATGTGTGCATGAAATGTGTGTGTTTTACATTAGTGTCTACATGCACATCTGTGTGTGTGTGTGTGTGTGTGTGTGTGTGTGCAGGACAAGACAGGTTCTCCCATCCCCCCCCCCACCATCCTCCCTCCCCAACATTAGGCTTACCCTCCTCACCCTTCGTCCCCCCTCCCATTCCCACCACCCCCCACACACACCTCCCCCACTTTGCCTGTGTAATCCCTGCCAGCTGGCCCCGTTGGCTAATCCCTCTGCACTGATCAGCTGGGCCACGCATCCAGTACGGGACAGGACAGGGACAGGGGCAGATAGGGGCGGGACGCTCTTGTGTGTGTGTGTGTGTGTGTCTGCATGTGTGTGTGCGTGCGTGTGAGATGGGGGGTGGTGTCGACCAGAAAGCATAAATTGAAGCCCGTGCCTTCGCCTCGGCGCAGTGTGTCTGTGTGTGAGCCAGTTGCCTGTTCCTCCTCGTCCGTCCATCCCTTATCTCTGTCCTTCTCCTCCTTCTCCCTTGGATCCTTATACATATATACCTTCCTGGGCTTATATATGTATATTTTAACATCTTGGGCTTTTTTGTCTTCCTTTTTGGTTTTGTCTTGAGCAGATACAAATGGATTTTTCTAATGGTGGTGACTGGGTAGAATTTAGTTTTTTTCCCCTTTTTTTCCTCCTCTTTCCCCTGACTGCATGCGTGACACCTGCCTGCCTCCCGTCCCTTCAGCCCCCTTGTCCGCCATCCCACCACCAACCCCCCTGTGTGCCTGCTCCCCTGCTCTTCCCAACCCACAAGGACCTTCACAGGATGGAGCTGCGCAGTCACAAGCTACAACTACAGCAACAATAACAAAACCAGGACCAAAGGACCTGAAGGAGGAAATACTCTGCAGCTCCTCTGCTGGTTTTTTTGCCTCGTCTTTAGAGAGGAAGGATGTATTTGATCTGAGAAAACCCTATTCTGCTTGTGCTACAGTAGTATTTAATAGGCAAATATAGAAAGGAATTGCGGTCACGAGTTTAAAAAGAAAGGGATTTTTTAACAGTTTTTCTGGATGTGACAGTCTTGCATAATGGCAAAGAAGCTAAATTCCACCTCTTTTTGCTCACATCAGTTTTTACTCTTTGCTAAATTATTTGTGCATGCAGTTATTAATCCAAGGATGGTATTTAGATCCTGTTTTCTAATCTGTACATGGCTGTGGTTACATGCGCATAGTGCACAGAGAGAGAGAGAGAGAGAGAACAGTAGAGAAGAGATGGAGAGTAGGAGGGAGGGAGAGAGGGAGGGTGAGGGGGGGGGATAACGACACAGCTTTACCAACTGTAATGAAGAACTGCTTGGTCTGATTAAACCGTACCAAGCTCTTAACCAGGAACAGCGGAGGCAGAGCTATGGCGAGGAGAAGGCATAGCGGCGCATCGCAGTGTGTACTCATAAATATCTAGTCGTCATCCCTTTGTTTTGCTCTGAGGGGGAAGATGGTCTGCAGGAATGGTAGCAA
Organism: Plectropomus leopardus; assembly: GCF_026936395.1. Classification (NCBI taxonomy): domain Eukaryota; kingdom Metazoa; phylum Chordata; class Actinopteri; order Perciformes; family Serranidae; genus Plectropomus; species Plectropomus leopardus. The sequence continues at coordinate 14,837,786 of NC_142189.1, read as the reverse complement.
TCAGGTAGCTGGGCTGCTGCTCTCTTTATGGTGCAACAAAGGTAGCATCGCTCGCTCGCTCTATCTCACTCCCTGTCTCTCTGTGCTCTCTTCTCTCTGTGGTGCTTTTTTAATGATGCTATGTGTATACAGTGAATGCCTTAACGGTGCGAATGCTGCTTTGATGATCACTAGATGTATTTTCTTTATCATATTATGTTGCTGGAAACCTTTTCTTGCACATCCACATGCATGCAATTACACACTCGTGGCTTTTCTGTCAGAGGAATCACAATGTCATTGGCTTGTATCATATATGTTTTCTTTCTCCTGTATTGTCTGTATAGAAAATCTGTTTTCATTGCAAAGGGGAGAACGCATGCTGGTGTGGGATTAGCAATGTACTTTGACGTGTGAAAGGACCGCATAGCCGCCTCTGAGCCCTCAGGGAGGAGAGAGATCACAGGTGAGGAAAGCGGAAAGAGAAAGTCAAACAGGGATGTACCGACAAAATGCAACATTAGGATGTACTGTTAAGATCGACAGCGTTTAGCAAATAGCGCTTGTGTCGAAAACTGCAGTAGAACGCAAATACAAAAGGAGGAAAAGTGTGGCTAAAAGTGGGGTTAAGTGACATATGAGAACATTATGGGAAGTTTGGGTTTGAGCTCTTTGTGTTCACAGTGGACCTTGATTTAATTTCAATACAATTAAGGCACGCGGTGAATGCCAAGAGAGAAGCCACAGTCATCGCTCACCTGAGAGACCAGCGTACAGCCGCTAAAGGACAGGAGAGTGGCACTGATAACTACACAGACAAATGCTCGCTACAGTCCTATGAGATTAACAAGCAACGACCGTTATAGTCACAGAGTGGAAGGCAAAGCAGAGCAAGTGCACAGATCACTTAATGCAAGCAGGAGAAACCTAGGACAGACATACAGGTAACATAGGAGAGAAAATACAGGAATCATAGGAGAGAAATTCAGGTAAAACATGAGAGAAACACAGCAAACATAGGAGAGAAATACAGGAAACACAGGAGAGAAATGCGGATAACATAGGAGAGAAATACACCATAATCACTTGAAACCAGTCTAAGTAATATACTGGATTCCATAATGACAGAACAGACAGAGCCATAGGCAGCCTACCAGTATTGGTCCTGTGGCCAAATGGACAGAGGGATCACACCAGGGGGATTTGCCATGTGGTGACAGAGGGCCACTTCAAAGGTCTGTGTGTTTACGCATGAGCGTACACTTGCCCTGTCTGAGAGAAAGATGGAAAAACAGGGTGAGAAAGCAGAAAGAGCATTATGTGCTGTTGTAGGAAACTTGTCATAAAAGGCAACAACCCCCAGAATCATTCTCATGCATGCCGATTTATTTTAGTTAAACTGAGCATTATTCCCATGACCATCCACACTCAAAAAACGGCTTTATTTTAAATTATGAATTAAATGAAAAGGTTTTTCTTTTTGTTCGTGGGTTTCGATATCACTCCTTTGTTTGTGTTTTTGTTCTGCAAAAAAAGTCTCAATAAAGAAGTCATTTCGTGGACTACATTTCTATTTGTACTATCTAGTGTTTCTTTTCAAAGTAAAAAGGCCCGAAGCACATCATATGATTTAAATAATGAGCTTCATTTCTACTCCTATAATCACAGAGCCACATCAAATGATTCAAGCTGTAAAGCGCTGTAGGCGATAGAGATGTGAGTTGACCTACATCTCAGATGACGGAGGCAGAATTTGCAAAAATGAAAAAGTGAAATTGTGGATTTTTGGTCAGATTTCTTTCAGTGTATTTTACTAAATGATGTAGCTTTAATTCTATATTTTTAAAGCTATTGTCTATTCAAAATATGATATGTTGAAAGAATGGATAAAATCATTGCAAAAACAATCATAACATCATAATAAGTACAAAATTAAGCCTAGAGAGATTTTCAGATAAATGCAAAAAGCTTTTTTTTTTTTTTTTAACAAATACACTCTATATCAAGCCTGTATACATCTCTGTATTTTAATCCACCAGCGGAAAGCATTTCATGATTGCCTGTCACTTCCACACAATTAAGAGCGTGCAGAGGGCAAGTGTGTCACATATGTTGAGACATAGGTCATCAACTGTTTTCAGTCGCCTTCGCCTGTCCACACATTATGCATCTGCAAAATTCTCAATAGAATTGGGACACTAGGAGAAATGAGGTGCTAATACTCAATGTGTCAACAGTGCGGGACCCCTGGCGATGGTGAGCAGGTGACTGCATGTAGCCCCCCCGTACTCATGTGCTAAAAACACTCATCATCATGACATATTCCTTTCCCTAAATGGCCTATTTTTTCTATTCTTATTATTTCTTTTATTAGTGCTTTTGGTTATGATGCAAAATAATGCAGATAAATTGTTGACAGGTGTGGAATAATAGGTCTAGGAAGTGTATGTTAAAAAAAGTTAAATATATACATTAAATATATATAAAAAAACATTGATAATAATATATTTTATTTCTAATGCCATTTTTTTTTTTACCTAAAGCATCAGGAAACTCATAAAAGCTTTTACTAGTAATTGTAAATGCAAGGAAAATGTGTTAAAGCGACATTTATTATTATTTTTTCCCTCTGTTAAAAATAATGCAGTCAAAAGCCATTGTGATATACTGCTGTGTTTTCATATTTACTTCTTTTTTTTAACATTACAGACAGGCTCTCCCAAACAAAACACCCAAAAAGAGAGAGAAGAAATCTAATTTAGTCATGTAAATAGAGGTCGGGCTGGCGACATGGTGAAGCGTCACTAATGGAAGAAAGAGATGGATGCCTTATGATAATGAGGGGAAAATAAAGCAGAACCATGACCTTGCAGTGCGATATGAACCCACAGACACAACGCACCTAATGTGGAGCTCTCACTGAATATTACCTCCTATGGGATGAAAATATATTTTAAATATTTTGCCTTGATGATTACAGAAATGTAAGGTTGCAGAGTGTAATATTTAAAATGTTAAAAAAGTGATATATCTCATAAATGAATCAATGCAAAAATAGGATACCCAGTGTCTATATAATCTTTCCAATTCTAATCTGCTTACTGGCTGCACATGATAAAGAAGCAAGAAGTCTTTCAAACACACACACACACACGCACACACACGCAGAGGAGGAATTTCTCCTCTCACCACTGCAGGGCAACTTATTTTGTTCCTCTATCTCCTCTTTAGCTTGATGTGCGCTTTGAGATGTGAGTGCCTGACCTCGCCCCCTCCTCTTCCTCGCCTGCAACCTCCCCACCACCTCCTCCTCCTCCACCGCTACTTTCTCCCCATGGTCCCATTTCCCTTTCTTCTCCTCCTCCATCGTCTCGGTGGCTGTTTCTGCCTCTCTTTTATGGCCGTTCATTTGCATCCCAGGAGGGGCTAAAAGGCGTCCCCAGAGACGCGCGAGATAAGGGTCACAGGAGATCCCCTCGAGGCAGCGTGTTTGCCACGCACCCTCAACGCAGACACGACACGTGCCGTCGACCCCCTCCACTCTACACCCGCGCAACCAAAGCACACACACACGCACACGCGCGCAGTTCTTTTCTTTTCAAGACCTGCACTTCAGTCCCAAAAAAGCTGAGTGACGATGTGCGCCCGTTTTTTTCCCGCTCAGTACATCACCTGCCAAAGTTCTGCAGCTAAAGGTTACACCTTGCGTTATAAAATGGGCATTTTTGCGTTAAACTCTGACATTAAATTATTAAATTAAGCTCGTCGTTGTGCAGGATGTGGTCAGGTTTATGTAGTTGCACGGGGCAGTCATAATTTGGATTTTCCTATAAATATTATGAGCAAATTAATCACACCTTTGGGACACTGTCACTTGTAGGCCTATACAGCCTGTGCATAATTTTGTGTGAATTTGTCATTATTTTGATAAATGAAAAAGGCCTAAGCTACATCTTTATCAAAATAGATATAAAAAATGTATAGATTTTTACTGATTTACACAGCCTGCATATTATGATATTTACGGTTTGCAAACAGTGTAAACAACACAAGAAAGCTTTAGGCAACTTATTTTCGATTTTATGCTGCTATAGAAAAAAAAACACAACAATTAGTATAACAAATAAAAACGTAATTTTGAAAGGAGGAGGTTGATAATTTTGGCAGCAGGTTTACCAGTTTTGGCTATTATTGTGTTGTCATTTTATGGCCATGGTAAATCCGAAATTTATCCGTATATGCTAGTAGCTGTATTTTATATCTCTTACACTTAAAGGCCACACATATCTATCAAATCACAAGCATGCAGAACCTAACGGCAGCACTGGTTTACAAAAAGGTTTGTACTGAAACATTTTATTCGACTGTTTCTTAAAAGACGAACCGTTAAAGGTCATTTAAAAACAATAAGATAGTCACACTACTCGCCGAGTGTGCAGAAGGCCTTCATGCTGAAAACCCTTTTTAAGGATACTCGTCGACCCCCGGCTGAAGGGCCCGTCCTCCCGTCAGGGTGGAAGAGAGAGCAGTAAATAATGCTGCGTCTCCCTCTTGTGGCCGTTACGTCCAATACAACCGCACAGACGACAGAGGAAAATGGCGGATTGCAGTTAATTTCCCGTACTGTCAAGTGTACACGCGCAGGTACACAAGATAGAATACGCATAGTTTCTATTGCCAAGATATTACCGTAATATATATATTCAGGGTTCCTACAGTTTAAAGCAAGCGAGATGTGACATTTTTTAATGCCAGTCGAAAAGAAATTTAAAACCAAATCTATAACAACCGAAACTAAAAAAAACAAACAAACAAAAAAAAAACAAAAACAAACAGGTGGTTTTGGGGGGACAATTTGTTGGTTCTGCGACCCTATCTGCCTGATACTTAACAATAAAACATCAGACAAAAAAAGATTCATGGAGACCTACTTCCCACATCCCAAATATTTTTCAGGGCTCCCACACTTTTATGGACAAACTTTCAAAACTTTTTCATGACTTTTCAAGGACCCATATAGTACTAAAAAGCATTCTTGGCCCATCTACCTGGCATTTTTTTTTTAAAGATTAAAAAAATAAATGTGCTGCTGGGTCACATTTACGTGAAAGTTTATGCAGGTTAGAGTAGTGTGACAATTTCATTACAACACAATTCCAAGACTTTTCCAAAACTCCCAATTATTTTACTTCATGACTTTTCACAGCGAGGAAAATAAGATAAGAAATTCCATGACCGTGGGACCCTGATTTTCTTTTTAAAAGCCTTCTGAAATACTGATTTAAGACATTTCAATACCAAAAAAAGGGCTTATTTTCAGATAAATGAACTCAATGCCTTTTAAGACTTTTTAAGGATCTGCAGGAACCTTGATATTATAGTCCCTTATGCAAAAATGAGTTACAGAGGGTGTGTATTCTCCCAAAACAAATTAAGTGCAACATGGTTAAACAGAATCTACTCATTCAGACGATCAAAAAAATGATTTTGTTTTGCTTTTAGGATAAGGACGCAACATACACAGGTACAAAAGGCCACCCACGTGACTTAAAAAACAAATAAAAAAAAGATACTGAGGAAAAACCCACACACCACTTTGTGGAGCATCTTTATTATGCCACAAATAAAAGCCAGTAGTTCTGAAAGAGGACCTTGCGTTTTTTTTTATGGGTTTTTTTTTTTTTTTTACTCACCAACAATGACATTCTGAAAATGGTGGAAGCTGATTGTGATATTATAGTATGTATGGTCGGCTGAGCAGTCAGAAAAGGGAGTGTGGAGGACAAGGTGGGTTTGGAAAATAGAGAGGTAAGAAATGCAGGTGAAAACTTTAAGTCAGGGTGGGGGAGTGGACGGGCTGGAGGTTATCAGAAAAACATTCATTCATTAACCCATCTGGGAAAACGAAAAACAGATGAAAAGAAATGCACAGACACGCTGCATGACAAAATTGCTTTACACAGTCAAACAAGGGGAATGCACACCAGTTCTGCTGAATATACCACATTTATTACTTTTGAACTGATTAATAGAAAGAGTGGGGGCAAGGCCACTCGCATCACTGTCTTTAGAAAACGGAGGAAGGAGAAAAAAACAAAAAAAGAAAGCAGCCCATAGCAACGATGAATTAACTTGTCCAAGAGAAAGAAAAAGAGGGTAAATAAAGTCCAATGAAGACTGTTAACAGAGGGCCCCAATTTTTTTTAGACCATAAAATTATACACTGAGCAAGGCTTGCCAACTTAACATTTCTTCTGCTTTCAAACTCTTGACCCCCCTTTTCCCTACTCTTCCTCTCCAGATCCTCCGCACCCTACCTTCCCCACACACTCCGTCCAGCACATGCGAAAACAAAACGAGGGCCATTCTGAACATCTGCAGTCCTCTCAAACAAAAACATGGCAAGCATGTAGGAAACAGATTCTGGAGTGAGCGCAGCTGACACCCGTCTACGATGAAAATCCACTGAGGAGGAAACTCCACTGGGTCCTGGTTGAAGATGTGAGCATCCTCAAAAGACAGGAGGGTGAGGGGGGGGGTTTACAAAGAAAATGAGACAGACTGCCCATTCTTGACTTGACTTCGGAACGCTATTATAAGCCAACACCACAAATTTCTATTGGATTTGTGTGTTTGTGTGAGAATTACAGACTTGCTCTTGGACCATAAAAACAGAGGATGATCCTTTCATTTAAAAAAGGAAAAAGGAAAAAGCAGCATACAAGGGAAAAGCATATGTAGTGGAATGGGGTGGGGCAAAAAAGATATCACCTAAGGGTGCTATGCATTTAGTTGTAGTCCTATGAATAATCGTTTCCTTTTCTTTTTACTACAAGTTCGAAGTAAGTCTTTAAAGTCAAAAGAAATCAAGAAAGTCTTCATTTAGTTTTTTTGTCCTTGGTTAATTCTTCACCCCTATTAGAATTTCTTAGAGATCTGGATGTATGACGTAATGGGGTGGACAGGGCTTTAGGAGGGGCCATTGCAGTCTTTTGACCAAAGCACCAACTGTTACTTGACTCGTCCTTGGCGCTCCTACAACACAAAAAAAGGACAGCAAATTACACACAACGTACAACATATTTGTATTTTCAAACTACAGGAAACACAAATCCATACACGTTCTTCTGGTTCACTCTTTGACAAATCCAAATATGCACACCTGCTCATAGCTTCCATTTTACTTAAAGTCCTGACACACCACAACAGTCAGGCTGTCGGTGAGCGTCTCGCCCTTGTTACTGCGGTGTGTCCCGCATGAGGAGATAAATATAAGCGAGGAAAGCAAACATGGCTAAAGTCAAGTGGGCGTGAGATGAAAACAAACTCTTTATATTAGGTGAGCTTATTTTTTTTTTTTAGCTATTGAGATCTTAAGCATAAGTGGTTCAAAATTGTTTATAATTGAGCAAATATGAGCAGCGCTGCTCAGGCACGGCTACAGAACATCTAGGGAATAGGAGGGTGGTCTATTTTTTTCTGCTTGATGCACGGTTTCAGCAAAAAAAGGACACTTATGTCGAAGACAAAACTTATTATAATATATTATATATATATATAGAATATTTGTATCGAACAGCAGAATGCGATTCGGCATAATTCTGAGTCTGTACAGGCACAGAAAAGGTGTAATTCTTTTGAACTCAACCTTTCCTCTTTCCCTTTAAATTAAATCCCTCTGAAAACATCTTTTAACAGAATCTCTTCATATGTTAAGGCTTTTTTTGGTTAAATACTATCATGACAACTTTGTTAACGATACAGTGGCTTGCACTTTATAAATGAGTGGAGTACCAGACTTTAATTGTGAAAATACAGTAGTTATAACAGTAAGCAGCAAGCAGCTCTGTAGAGGCAACGCTGTATGTGTGAACACCACATGTAGGAGTTTAGTGTGGCAGCTTTTACGCACTTTTTACACGGGTAGTGTGGCCTGGGCATTAGGTACAGTTAAGATATAATATATTTGTTTTAGGTGCTTGAATTTCGATCAACATTCATGACATCCAACAAATTGATGTAACTCAAAGTATTTCAAGCTGTATCCATCGAGTATCAAAATAACACGTAAAGTGCTTCTGCATGTTGTGACAGATAAAGCCAGTTACCTGAAGCCTGTAATGACTCCTGTTGCTTGGGTTGCTGGCATATGGCTCACTGCCTTGGACCTCCACCTGCCACACATAGAGTGAAAACTGAGCATGACTGTAACAGACAAGTCGCTATAATACAATCAGATCTTCATCACAAATTTGACAAGAAGGATTACTTATTAAAAAAAAAAAAAGTCTTATCCACATCCTTTGAAACAGCCTGGTAACTTTTGCATTAACCACACCAGTTAGTGATAAAAAAAGCCAACATATAAACTACAATTCAGCATACAAATGTCTCACAGACCAAATGAAAAGCTGTCTATCTTTGTCACATTATGCATTACGTATTAATCAAAAACAGCCAAATATAACTTGTATTTACAATGTGTGCTCTGGACAAAGAGTTCATATATCGACAGGACTCATCTGTTGTATGTATCATGATGCCTTCAGTAACATGGTCACGAGTCATTTAAGGTTCTTAAGTGTGAGTGTCAATAACAGAACAGCTCTAAAAATACATACTACACAAGTTCTGGAAAATGGCTCAAGACTAATAAGATTTTGTACAAACACAAGACCCCTAAATGTGATTTAGATGAATACCTGAAAAGACCACAATCAATACAATTAAAATACCTATATGAATACATTAAGGATTGTGTACTGAAAGTTACTACAGTCATTTAGGTTTGATGTCTTTCTTGCAGGTGAGAAAACAAACAGCAGGTAAAGCAACTGTCCAACACAATGTTATCTTGACTAAATATAAAATTAAAAAAAAAATATAGTGACCAACACACTTGTTTCTAGAGCTCTTTACCCCCCCCTTTTTTTCTTTTTTTTTTTTTTTAAAGAGTTCAATAAAATAACCTTTACGCAGCACATTTTTGTGGCTTTAACACGCTTCATATAGGCAAGATACCGATTCAATACGTATCTTAATACAGAGGTTGCAATTCAATATATTACGATATTGTAATCCAGATTATATATTAATTTAGGAAAACTGTCATAGTTATTGTTGCGTCTTTTACGGCTGCCCGTTTCATAAGTCTGTATTCTTTGTGTTAACGCTAGAAATATGCTGTTACATTAAAGTGAAAGAATCAAATGGCCAAGGAACAGCGCCGGGCTTTGAAACAAATTTTACAAAGTGGCCAAAACTGGAATTACACAGTCACCTGATGCCACAGGCCCCAAAATAACTTTCTCCCATACAATTACATTCTGAAATAGACATCTGTCAACCAGTGTAAAAATTTGTGTGAAACCCTCTGCGAAATGACTCGTTTCTCCATCAGGAATTGACCTATTTGGTCCGATAACATTTCAAAAGTCTCGAAGAGCTGTAAGATTAAATCATTTTGTCCTCATTGAAGTTAGCAGAGCACTAAACCAAAAGTTATCTGCTCGGCTGCACTGTTCTGCAGTATCTAGTGCCCATGCTCTATGGGCTCAATAATGCAGAAGATGCAGGTAATTTCACACCGCAGAAATACAGCGTTTGGCTACATGCGCCACTGAGCAACTTTCATGGGTATGAACGTGACCCCACTTCAAATGTTGCATCCATGACTCGTAATACATCCACAGTTTGAGTACAACTCAAAATGACCCAATAGCGCAAATCTATTCTTGCAAACTATTAATAAAAAGATGATAATAATTTTAAGAATCAATACAGTACCATAAAACATAAAGTGTGTCAATATTTTCTCACACCCCTATGCTATATATGTATATTAAAAGTATGTTTTGGGAGCTAAGGTAGCATGAAGTAAAAATAAAGATCCAGAATAAATAGATACAACTGAAACCTTAAATCCCAAAACACTGGAAGACAAAGGTTTATACATCTAATGGCAAACAAGAAAAAGGATGGCAATTAAGGTTAACGAGCTGCTGTTGTGAAAAGGAAGTCAATACTGTGTCTTGGCATATTTTTCCCATAATTTGTCTCTCTGTCAAGTGGAAAGATTAAAGAATGTGTAATACAGCTGTGGACACCAAAGCCCAAGTATTACATTACCCTTTTCACAGGAAGAATACAAACAAGTATCACAACATTATGAGCTGCAATACATTTGCTCATCTATTTTTGTTCATGTTGATGCTGACAGCTCAGCACAAAATAAGATGAACACATTTCATCCGTTACCAAAATGTCTGTTCCGACATTAAGCATAAAAAAAATACATTTTACATATCTTCAGGAGGTTACACAACTGAGCTTGTGTCAAAGACAGGAAGAGAAACCCCTGATAAGGCTAGCAAAATGACACTAAACCACAGTCCAAACCAATCACTTTAAGCTTTAGATATGTTTTCATATAATGCACTGAGTATTTCCATTTTCCAATGTTAGCTTTGAGCGAATATCACCAAGTAAAATTATTTCTGGTGGTCATTCTTCGTTATTCCTTCTAAATGGCAGCAGTACATTCGAGTGATATAACAGGTAGAACACGTAACTGTCACAACATTTTGACCTGAGGAAGATCCAAGTAGGATTGAAATGTTGTCTTCATTAAGTGTGCAGGCATTACTTTTCAACACTTTCAATGTATGCAGGTTTTTTTTTGTTTTTTTTTTTAGCCTTGTAGATGTGCGTATTATTCTCTCTCAGAACACATAACGTCACGGTGAAAAACTGAAAGAACACTCACATAATATATAAATATAATACTGCTCACAATCACACTGTAAATCTACATGTGCAAATCTTCAAGATGTTCCTGAATACCTTTGTAATGCAAGGGAAAGGAAAGGTTGTACACGCACGCACACACACACACACACACACACACACACACACACACACACACACACACACACACACACAAGCTCTTCATATACAGCATCTTTTTCAACCAAAGTTAAAGCAGAACACTTTTTTTTCATTCATCAGTTTTATCATTCACTTTACTCATCAGTAACTTTATTACCTTTTTCACACACTCTTCCTCCTCCTGACGCTTCTCGTAGTGAGAGAAGTCATCGAAGATGGAAGTGGTGTGTTTATATCCAGCGATGATCTTAAGCACCTGCCTGGCCTTGTCCAGTGGTACCTCCTGTGTGTCCCGAGAGTTGGTCACTGGCTTGTTTTCGTTGTTCTCCAGTCGAATGTGCCGTAGCTGACTGTTGGGAACGTCCTTAACAAAGATCCAGCGCACATCAAAACGACCCTTCCACTTGTCCTGTGACCACACGCCAGCAGACGTGTTGTAGTCCACGGGTGAGCGCATCTCTGCTACACCACAGAAGTGACCACTCCCATTGACACTGAACAGAAGGTAAAGTGGCCCTTTGCCACCCAACGAACGGTACGCTGCGTCAAGCCTCTTGTTGCCATGCTCCGTGCTGCACCAGATGTTGTACTTGATGGAGCGGTGGATGTCATCCTCTGAGTAGCTCTTGATGATAAACACCCTGCCCTGCTTAGGATTCCAGTCAAAGTCCTTGGGGTTATAATTGTTGACCATGCGCAACTTCTCTAAGACTGGGTGAGGCTCAGAGGGGACTCCAGGAACCACACCCACACCAGAAGAAGTGGGAGGTGACTGGCCTGCACCACTTCCACTGGCATCCCCAAATCCATTGGCCCGGTTCCGTGGAGGGACCCAACGAGTCGGTTGAGAAGGTTGTTGGCTTGGAGGAGGAGGACCCTGGGAGAGGGGAGGCTGGGGCATCTGAGCCATACCTGGTTGCCCACTGGGTGGAAGCTGATGCTGCCCCATTTGGGAAACAGGAGGAACCAGCTGTCCATTGCTGAGGGGCATCTGTGGGTTCCCTACAGCAGTAGCTCCAGGTTGAGGGGAAGCCTGATTGGGCGGCTGCCCGTTGCTGGGAATAGGGGGCACCTGCTGGGGGGTGGCAGCTTTAGGCATGGTGCCTTTGTTGTCCCAAGTGCCGATGTCCATGTTGTGTTTAATGGGCGGAGGAGGCAAATTGGCACCTGCCATACCACCCTTGGTTTTCAGCTTGGGTTGAGGCTTGGCTGGCTTGCTGGCAATATCGGCCCAGGAGGCGGGCTTGGCAGGGGCAATAGAGACAGGAGGCATGCTGGGAGGTCCTACAGATGATACAGGGCCAAGAGGACCCCCACCTGGTAAGCCAGAGCCAACCACCTTAGGAGCCATGTCCCCATTACCACCAGGAGCGGCACCACCGATCTTAAGCCCTGCCATGCCCTGGTCAAGGCTGTTCATACCTGGTGCCTTGTTCAGGGGCTCGTTGGCAGCAGGTGCAAACGGGGACTGTCCATCGATCATGGCACCCCCAAGTGAGCTGGGAGCATAGGCGTAGCTGCTGCTGTAGCCAGAGCTCTGTGGTGTCCCCGACTGTCCCTGAGAGCTGTTATTGCCCCATGCCGAGAAGTCGATGCCACTGGGGAAGAAGTTGAAACCATGCTGCCCAAGGAAAGGGTTGCTCCCCAGGGGGCCTGGCTGGCCAAACATAGCGTCCGGGAGGTAGTGGGGCTCCCCATTGCTCAACTGTCCATAGGAGGCCAGGTAGGGCATAGGAGGGTCTCCACCTGTGGACCATGCTGCCTCGTTTAAGGAGTAGGAAAATCCTATGGAGGGGCTGTAGTAGCTGGGCATGTACGAGTCCGACATGGCCGTATAGGCATTGCTCTAAATAGACAAAGAATTGGTTTTAGTGACGAGAGACAATTAAAAAAAAATCTTTGCAACAACACACTAAAACTTTACTGATTACATAACATTATTTACAACATTAATTCTTAACATAACCTACGGTTCTATATATGTTTATACCTTGTCCTTGTGGATCCAAAAAGTCAGACCAAGAGAAAATGTGAACAAATGTACTTAATTATTTAATCATTATCATAAAACAAGGACCCACCACACAATAACTAAACTTACAGTACTTCTCTTCCTCTCTTCAGATCTGATCTATAAATGCATAGCCCTGAACTATACCATACAAAAAAGTAACATTCTCTTTAACAAAAGGATGGTGCACTCTTCTGAGTGGAGGAAAATACAGGCTCCATTCTTTTCCTCTACAGCCCACTTCACAGACAGTGTGTCTGTTGCCACACAAGAGGAAATCCACTGATCAAAGAGAAGTAATATTCAAGGCCACTGAAAACTTCATAATTGACAAATTGCGCTCATTCCTGCTGCACATCTTTAAGGTCATCCCATATTCCTTAGCAATGCAAAAAGTAGGGATGTGCACACTCACAAAAAAATAAATAAAAAAATAGGCACCAAGGCCACTGAAACAAAGCAGTCTGCAAGAGTGTATTAATTGTTGTACTTGTTACCAAAAAGTCACGCCGACAGAACTTCTTACTTCCAAAGCTTTTGTGAAATACTAACAACACGAATAGTCCCAAATGTCTAATATATCATGCAAAAATACATGATATCAAGGTAGCATGTAGGTATTAGGGGTGTTCTGAGGCAAACTGCGAAATCAGGGCATTTAAAATTGATCCTGGCTATCAGGCTATCATTACTCAGGCCACATGCTACTTATCTTAAGAATCATGATATAATAAGTGATATAGTAAGGTATACAATTGTATGAAAATTGAAAATTGTATGAAAATGCAACTACAAAGAGAATCTCACCTTTTTTGTTTAAAAAAAGTTATTTTAAAAAGGCATCCTTTTTAAGCATACTTCCATTTAAAGGAAATGGTGCCATGGTTTAATTTGATTAATGCACTTGTTCAACTTAAAAAAAGCTTCTGTTTACATACCCTGAGGGATGATTTTAACTAACAATAATAATTATTTTGTAATACTGTGACATTTTTTGGGGGGATGGTTATCATACCTTGAAAATCTTGTACCATTCCAACTCCATTTCTACTATACACTAAAATGACTGTGCAAAGAAAAACAAATGAACACACTTGAAATATAAGTGGCAACTTCTGATATTAAGGTTCAAGTTACAACTTGTTGATTTTTTAATCTATGAAATTGCCTTTGATCATAAGAGACAAAAATTAAAAAGATTTATAACTAACCAGGAACAAAAACAAAAATGAGGGTATTCAGTTGTTTGATAACTTGAGGGTACTTTAATCTCTGATAATAAAGGTGATTCAACAGAAAAGCAGCACCTGTTGGCAAACACAGGTCAATTACAGCTTACCTGTCTGGCCTGAGTATTCAGGTAAGGCTCAAACTCATCGTCATTCAAAGTATCCTTTTGGGTCACAGCTCCGTTTTGCACTGAAAAGAAAATGATACTGATGTAAACAGATGATACAGGTTTGTGCGACTACAGCAATGAGATATCTTATTATCTGGTCGTTTAACGTCAGAATCACCACCACTTGTTACACAAAAAAACCACTCCTAGCAATTATTTATGAGTGACACAGGAAATGCAGCTGAGCATGATAAGACATCACATACTATGACTACTTAATAGGCTTCAGATTACACAGCATATTGTGCACATGAGATGAATCAATGCCAGAGAAGAAATGAAGGCACCTGGCACTGACTATACAGTACTGTGCAAGTCTTTGACCACCTTAAACTTTATTTTAGCAAGGTTATAATGATCATACAGATTTATTTCTCAATAGCCTCTTTTCTAAAACACAAGCATACAGAAAATGTGTAAAAATGCAAAAATTTCAGAATATAACAACTTCAACAAGATATAGCTGCAAGTATTTACTGTAACCTCCCTTTCTATTCACCATGTCTTGAACTCTCATGGGCAGACAATATTAGATTTTGTAATTGTAATCTTCTAGTGTATTTACACCAGGTTACATTAAAGATATGACCGAAGCTAAGTATTGTTTGAGCTACCTTTTGTTTTGATTGTATGATTCTATGTTTCACAATAAACATTGTCTTCAGTCTACAGAAGCCATTTAGTTCTGTTTTTGTGTGTATCAATGCATTGTACATGTTCACAGTATTCTTTAGTTGTATTTTTTATAATCAGACTAAAATACATATATAGCTCCTCATTGCAGCTTTGCTAAAACAACAAGTTGGCCTAAGACTTTTGCACTGTAATGCATACTGTCATATAAGATATTTAAACTTAAAAACTAAAATGTAGTAGAGATTATACACTTTTATATCCAGAGCAACTCTATTGCATGTTTAATGCTTGTGAACCATTGGCTTGTGGTTTGTTTTTACAAGTTTCAGGGTGTTCTCTAATAGCTGTTGCTACTGTGTCGGTTGACTTCTGGGGGCTTTTCGGGACACTTTAAAGTTAAATTACAACAGGTTATTAAATACATGCTGACATATATTACAGCCTGAACAGCATGATGACGGGAAAGCGCGAGGCCCATTTGGACACAGGAAAAGGATGTCGGAAGACGTGTCATTTTCTGTTAACTTAGCAACCAGCTAACGTTAGCACGCTAGCTGTGTGGTTAGCTGCGTGCAGTGCGCAGCGTCTCCATGTTAACGAGCGCCAAGAGTCCTTTCAACATGACGGACTTGGCTAACATTAGCCAGCGTGATAGGATGGCACCTGTGGCTTAGCACTGCAAAAATGTCTCTCAGTGACCGATATTAAGAGACACCGAGAAGTTAGAGTGTGTTCTCGCACCTGTCAGTGTGATAAAAAGCGTTGCAAGTTAAACCAGGAAAAGGCTATGCATCATGTTGCCATTTAACGTTAGCTAGGTAGATAGCTAATGCTAACTTACAAGTGCCATTTCAGGGGTCTTGAGGAAACTCGCAAATGATGAGAAAGGGACCGAGAACACTCTTATAAAGCACAATGTTCGTTTCGTGCAAGTGGCAAATAAACGTAAACATTAAAAAAAACTTAAACGCACAGGCCTATTTGTCAAGCAGCTAGGAGCTATCGCATCCGCGCACGCAAGATTTTCAAAGCGCACCGCACGTAAAAAGATCCGCATTCACTCAACCCCGTGTCGGCAGCGTTAATACAATATTTGTTCTTACCTTTATTAGCTTGGCCTTTCGGTCTCTGGATTGGGTCCAGGTGATTCATGAAGGTTTGATTTATGAGAAGAAAGGAAGGGGAAAAATAGATGAAGAGATATATTTTCAGCAGTCAGTTCCTTTAGCAGGTGGTCAGGCCTACTGCACTACTGAGCCACAGCCGCTGCCTCTGAGCTAAGCTATCCTCGCTAGCCGTCGCGATGCTGAGAAATTTGGCCCTCGTAAATGTTCAGAAAACACCCCTCTTTACCTGTTCAAGAAGGCTGCTGGCTGACATGTCTTTCCCCCCCGGAGCCTGTGTAACTGTATTTACTCCTAAATAAAAGAGGCAGGGTGTAGAATTGGTCTAGCTATTGAAGAGTTTCACCCAAGCGCCCCTATCTCTCTACAGAGCCTGGTTTCTACACAATGGCGGGCTGCAGTTTGCTTGACAGACTCCTCAACATGGCTGGGCGGCCCTCGTCAACCCACGATGGCATTTATTTACAGCGGACACGCGCCCCCCAATGGCGCGGAGGTGCACTTTCACACTCTGATGTGGAACCTCGAAGCAGACCTATTCAATATAAAATATACCGTAAAACTTCAATGAATACCCCTGTTTATTATTTGCTTAAATCACTGAACTCAACAGGCTTATATTTGGAATAAGGCGTCTATATGGGACGGGATTTTACGTCCTTTCACAAAAAGCATGCTTAGCAAAGATGGAAATACAATCAAATTATTTAATGATTTAAGACCTGGCCGAATTGGCTTTATTTATTCAAAAACATGGGAAGAAGAAAATGAGCAACAGAAAATGAAATGAACCAGAGGTTAGCAAGAAATTTGTGAAAAGTACAAGAAAATTACCTAAAAATTCCCCCCCAAAAAATCCAAACAAAAAAGAAAGGGAAATTAACCCTTTAAAAACGCTTACAAATTATAATAATTCTGTACCATAATTTAAATATATAATTATGATAATTATGAATAGAGTTCACTGGGCATTTTCCCTGGCTTATTGAAAAATTGTCTTTTACATCTACTGATCTCTTCTTTGCGTCTTTTGTGTTTACTATGCTGATAATACCGTCTTCTTTAGTGCTTGTGGTTTCAGTACGTGTGTGTAGCATGTCCATATTGACAAAAGTTTTTACATACAATACATATTGTATGTGTGATCTAAGCAGCTAATTTAGTTAACTTAGGTTATCTCCAGCAGGTAGCAAACAACTCGGTTTTATAAATCCAAAGAACTTATATGAAAATGAACTGCATGGCCACCAGACCAGGCTTCAAATAGAGACAGGCCTTTATTTGTCAAAATGTGTCGCTAGTAAAAGGAACTGAGCATTTAACTGGGACTCGGCATTTGTTTGACGTTTTCCAGTAAAATTAATAAATCACGCAAATGAACTAATAAACTGAAATAGTTAAATTACTTATTAAAGCCCAACTAATTATTTTGGAATGCATAATTTATAATTCTCAAAAAACCTCAAAAAGTTTTTGGCTTTTTTTTTTGGAGAAATTATTACAATTAAACATTTAAGCATGTAACTGTAGCTTATTTTCAGAGGTTCAACAGACATGTAGGGCTAATTTTAGTAATTAGTACCCCACTAAGGTTCGTGCTACTTACTGGTGGAATCACAAGATAACTGATGTGGCATAAAAATACCTATTTTTTAAATAAAATTTGATTGTATTCTTGCTAGTTGTTCCACTCTTTACTAAGACAGAATATACTTTATCCAGTTTCACAAAAATATTTCTGAGAAAACTGGTTGACCCTTACAGGACGTTAAGGCGACATTTTTTAACTTTAAGTGAAACAAGCTTAACAGAGACACTCTAGGACAGTGACATTGAACTTATGGTTTGTGGGCCAAATTTGGCCTGTGATAGGGTGCTGGGTGGCTTGCTGAAAATTTTCTAATTGACAGTGAAAATAAATGGATTCACTATGGGATTTCTTTTTTACACTAAATTTGAGGTGCCACAGTGAAAAAAAAGGCAACAAAGGGATTCCCCCTGACCCCCCAACAGAGGTTCAGGATAAGCCCAGAATGTCCTGAAATCACCCCTTCATACCTTCATACACCTAACCTGTCTGCTGCGACTGCATTTGCCTCTTGGCAAACATATGTGAGGACAGCAAACATTAAAAAAAGCAAAGGTTGATAGCAGGTAATTAATTTATTATATATAGCCTACTGCTAAATATTATATTTGTTTATTAACTTGCCCATGTTTTCCGGTCACTTTGTAAATGTGGCCCCGGGACAAAGCAAATATCCCTGCTCTGGACTATAAACTTTGACGTAGGTTATATGAATTCTTATATCTTCTGTTCTTCTTAGTAAACTTAAGGCCCTTTGATTGTGGATTAACATGGATGCTTTTTGAAAGGAGAAAATAATTTTACACTATGTAATTCTGAAATGGTTTTCACAAAGAGTTCAATCAGTTTGTGATTGTGATCAACCTTCTTCTTAATTGGGTACGTGGAGAATCTAGATTTCTATTTACTGCATCAGCATAGACAGTCTGCTTCACAGTTCCTTACGAGAAAAGGAAATTTAATGTTGGCCGCTATCACAATCATATCTTCCTCCTCCGTTTTTTCCTAATGTGGTTTTTACATCAGTGAGTCATCACATATCAGCAAAGTGGACAAACTCTTGAGGGAAAAACAGTGCACTATTTTTATAAGTCACAAGGTTTTAAATTATATAAAGTTATAATGAATACCACAACACTGAGATATTTCCCATCAGACAAAGAACAGTTATGTTAAACAGCGTTTTGGCCTTATAAGTATTTGCCTCCTATTTGAAACATTTAGCCCCCTCTAGCGTTGTTTCACAGAATAAACCTCTCTTTTTCAGGAACTCTCTAAAAAGCATTACTCGTCCTTTCACAACCCTGCCACAAGATGGACTCAGCCACTCTCCTGAATGATAATATGAGGCATTAAGGTCAAGAGTAGCTTCTGTGTGGCGTGCAGTTATCACACATGGCCATTCAGGACTAGCCCTTTGTTTCTCTACAGTAAAGGGTATTCTGATCTCTCAAACATGCTTTTAAGAAACTTAATCAGCAAATCCTTTCATGGTTTACAGCTTTCATTCATTTACAGGCTATTCATTTGTGAAGTGCTCTTGTTGGTGTCCATCCAGGCTCAGGCCATTCTGACCCTAATTGGAAATGTCTATATTGTCTCAGTTTGTTAATAATCCTTTATAGAGGCACCAAACCTGCTAAATTCAAAAACCCTTACTAACATTAAAGTAGAATACATTAGGCCATAAAGCTCAAGACCTTTGTATGGTTCTATAAGCAGGAAATAAAGCCATCTTTCATGGCTGCTTTTTCAACACTTGAAAATTTCATAAATGTAGTCATACAAGAATTACTGAACAGACCAAGCAGCAACAGGCCCTGGGGCCCTAATTGGAAATAAAATAAAAATAAAATAAACAGGACTATTCCAGGTTAAATAAAGGTTAAATAAATTAATTAATTTAAAAAAAAAACTCAGGCAAGGTGGTGGGGCCCTTTACTTGTCTGTGCCCAGGGGCCCAGTGTGTCGTAATCAGCCCATTTTAATGTATTCTTTAATGAACACTGTAATCTGTGTTATTATCTACAGTCATTATTTACATCTGTTCTCATCTTATAAATCCGCTAACTTGCTTTTGCTGAAATTGACATCACTCCAGTGGGCAGTGAGGTTATGTGCTGGCCCCCACCCTCTACTGTACTTATCATTTTTCAGGGCCAAGGGTTGGTCAGATGGCATGTGACTAAATTGCACCTCAGAACACACAACACACGGCCAGGAATAACCCCACCCTCGGAGTCACACAAACACACGCACACTCAAACATTTGTGAAGCCCGCAGGGCAGAACAAGGAGCGCAGAACATGGTGTCGATCACAAGATGTCATCAACAGAGGGATATCTAATTCTAAATTCACATGCAAAACCCAAAAGAATGTATGCAGATTGAAACAGAAAAATACATTGAGTATGTTTTTTTTTTTTTTTTAAATAAGAAACGCAGTGCACTGTATATGTCTAATGCAGGCAAACAGGAACACCAAACCAGTAGCAGTGACAAGACATTTGACTTGTGAAACATGCCTAGGACAGTAGCATGGCATGCATGTATCATATTCCGCCTTTCAACTCTCAATCATTTTTGGGTGCTTGATTTTTTTTCCCAGGGGCTTGTTGACTGGTGCGGATTGGACAGGTGGCATAGCATGGAGAAGAGCTGGCCATTTACCAGCCAATAAAAATAGCTGTGGTCTCCATGATGTCACCGGTGAGTAAATCATAGCTCCTGACTGCACAGAGAGAAATAAAATCAGAGAAAAAAAGATAGGCTATGTATTTTTTATTTTTATTTCTTTTCACAGTTTTATGTTTCTACTTTGGTTAAACATATTTCACACTACTTCTTGCTTTCACTCCAAATATGTAGCAGTTCTCTTTATGTTTTTCTCTGCATAGACGCCCACCTATTTTGTTACATCTGCATGTGCGGAGGTATGTCAATCTTTACAACCAGGAAGAAGTTAAAGACCAGACAAGGAAAGACCACGTTCCACACGCCAGGCCCCAATAACACTGCCATCTTGAGCCAGTCACATTGGCTGCAGTTGCCAGAAAGGGTGTACAGTCTAAAGCCGGAGCCTGATCTCACTCCCATACCTGGCATTCTGAAGCCACAACACCATGCTGCCGATGTGGAACCTGATCAGTTGTAAATCTTCTCTGTTTGACCATGTGACATGCCAAATTTGTGATTCTGCCCTCTCGTCCACCCTCTGCACCGCTCTCCCTCCACCAATAGTGCCCTTCTAACTCCGGACCCCTCTGGCACACCGGAGCAGGAATGTCAGGCGAAAGGTGACAATCCCACACGCCCAGATTAATGTTTCTGTGTGCATCTTTCATGCATTTGTACGTGTTCCTTTAGCCATGTATCTGTGTTGGTTTGTATGCGAGTGTGTGAATTTGTAATTGTGTGTGCATAACTCCAGTGACCCAGTGGCAGCGTGGCAGCAGGGTACTCTCGGTAATAGGATGTTAGGAATGTAGCACTTGTCAGCCTCTCCAAGGATGCTGTTAATTCACATTCTGTCCGTTTCAGAGGGTTAGCCTTTAATAAACAGTCAGCATTCAGGGCATTTACCTGTGGTCAAGCTCTCTCTGTGTTTGTGTGTTTGTGTGTGTGTGTGTGTGTGTGTGTGTGTGTGTGTGTGTGTGTGTTTGTGTGTGTGTGTGTGTGTGTGTGTGTGTATGAATTGTAGTGTGCAAATTGCCTCCTTATAATAATGACATTTGAGTTTCTGTTGATTTGCTGCAGCTCTGTTCATTACACATTTTCCCAGAAATGCGTATCCCCTATAGCTACCACACAAGAATCATAGCAGACTGTAATAGCAGATAAAAACCAGTGTTTTTGCATTTTTAAGCCAATTAATTCCAAACCAAAAATAATACTGCCAATCTATTTTCAAAACACAAGTTTTTACATGTATTTACGTAAGTGTTTTCACTATCCTCATTAGTCATTAGTTCAAGGTGCACACATTTGATAAATTACCACCTATTTAATATTATTCCATAAAATGCAAACAGCATGTTGGCTTAGAACACAAGGAAATAAAATGTATTACCAGAGTAAACTGAAACAAGACTTAAAGTTTAAAGCTCTGTGCCAGAAACTCACTGTACTTCAAAATAAATTGTGTTGTCTTTTTTCCCAAACTTGACATGTTCACAAGTCATTTGTGGTGCATTCAGAATGGACCTGCAACCCACTGCTCTACAGCATTGTTAATTTAAGCACTACATGAAAATCAACTTGCATGAACTTGAATTTGCTTCCACATGACCATTTTTAGCAGTTACTCACCCCATGTTGTGCTGAATTCATGAAGACTTTGTCTTCATGTATGCCCCAGATGGACAAGGAATCTAAAAATAGAAAAAAAAATCTTGATGAATTGAAGTCATTGGGAACTGTTTGACATCGGCGAAACTACATCAAGTTCAGTTTACAAACTCACGCACAACTGAAACAGTATAATCCAAGTCTCATTTAAACTGTTGTATTCTCAGTGCTTCCTGAACACATGCATTCTCTCTAAAAATCCTTATAATTAAAACTCAACTTAAAGTAAAAGTTATCCATTCTCTCTTCAAAGCCAGGCAAATGTCAAAGGAGAGTGAATCTGGGGTTGGTTTTTACTTTCACTTTTGCTGGTGAGCAGTTCAAACAGTAACCTACAAACTTGTCAAATGTCAGAATATTACTCCTGAAAACTGGTATGATGTGACAATATTTTTGGGATGATTTAAGGAATTTTCTGAATATATTTCAAGAAATACTTGGGAACAGGAGAATTACTGTATTAACTGAAGTGTAATGTAACACTTAAGTCCAAGACAAGACAATCACAAGGTTTTCAGTACCCCAAATCCCAGATGATCTCTCCTTCACAATGAAATATAGATATGTTGCTTCTAAGAGTGTGGCAATAGAACTATCTAGATAAATATATCAATTCAATAATCAACAATCCACTTTTATCAATGTAAAGTGCAAACATTGATACATATCATCAATTTTAAAATATGCCTTCATGTGAAAACAATGAGGGTTTAATGTTCCTGCAAGCTGCAAACTGCTGCTATTGACCACAACTGTCGACTGCCCAGTAGGTAGTAAAAATGCATTAATCAATGTAAAATTGTAGGCCTGCATATGTAGTGGAAAATCTTTGATGTGTACATGATTTCTATTGAACAAGCTAAAGAAAGTTTGATCCTTAAAATTCTTTACTCATATTTAACTGAATTTTAGGCCAAAAGCTCTGGTATCCTGGGTCCTGGTGGTCTGCGTGGACACAATAAGGGAGTTGTTTTAGGAAGAAAATAGCTGCACACTTGCACATTCTATCACAGAAGATTTATCGCCAACATTTGTGCTGAAGGATGAATGAGCCAGACCTGTCCATATGTGGCCCTTTGTGTGTGTCTGCGTGTGTGCGTTAGTGTGTGCCAGTGTGTCTGTGTTTCCGATGACACTTGGTGATGATTTTGAACAGCTGAGATGAGTTTGTGTGGAACTGGACAAACGGGGCAGCTGTACATCTCTGTCTTGGACATATACACACACACACACACACACACACACACACACAGAGGCATATAAACAACAGTGGAATCCTGAGGTCCGACCCTCTTGGGACCAAGCCAGTATGAGACCTTAATAAAGGCCTTGTTGTTTCAGGAGGTAGCTTATGAGGTTTCAGGTTCTCAACAGGCCTCATTTTACAGACCACTACCACGAGCTTACTGATGGCATTGTCCTGATTTGTTTTTTAATTATATGATTGTTTCTTACATTACAATCATTTTACTTAAAAGGTCCAGTAGGTAGAATTTAAGCGAGTACAAATGGAACAACGTATAATCACCAGAAAAAAAAGAATTGTGTGTTTTTGTTACCTTAGAATGAGCCATTTATATCTATATAGGGAGTGAGTCCTTGACCAAAGGAGTATGCAGTGGGAGTATGTCATGTTGCACTGCACTGTTTCTACGGTAGCCTAGAATGGACCAACCAAACACCTGTTCTAGATAGGTCCATTTGCATTTTTGCACCAGCCACTGTAGTTAGCAGCCCCTCTGCAATCAGCAGTGTTTTTTAAAGGTTAAACTGCATTATTCTGTGTTTTTACTGGTTCAATTCACCGGGTCTGAGAAAGAGACTTCTGCGGATAATTCAGCTCTTGGTAAAAACCTTTCAAATGTCTGGATCTTAAATTATCAAAGAAAAAAGGTGGGCACATATTAGACGGTGTTGGGATTGCTGCCTGTTTTCAACATGCAACACTGATTTGTAATATGAAACTGCCTTATTCCATGTTTTTACAGCTTTAAACCACCTTCTTAATTTGTTTGAGAGAGGAAGAGACCTCTACAGATAATTTGGCTCACAATAAAAAAAAACATCTGAACATCCAGATCAGAAATAAGGTAAGCACACATCAGCAGGTCCTGGGTTGCATGTCTGCAATTAACCAAACAGCACTGGAAAAACCCTGATTTGTATTGTGAAACTGCTTAATTTAGTTTTTTTTACTTGTTTAAATCAACTGGTCCTTGATTTATAGAGGAAAAAACTCTGTGGATAATTCGGTTCCTGTTAAAATCTTCTGAATAATGGACACTCAAGGAATCCTAACTGGGAGAGATTTCAACTGGCTGCAATCAGCAGTCTTAACCATTACTGCAGATGCCACTCAATCCTACATACTGCTCCTTCAAAAATGGTCACATGAAAGAACATGTGTGCACTTATTTCTTTAATGTAGGCCACTTGAGGTATTTGTAGCATAGAGTATAAACTATTAATGGTGGTGTTGCAATGTGAATGGTGGTCTAAATAAAACCAGGTTGCCATTACTACCTCGTCAGGCCCTGCAGCATTCTCAGCCAATGAGAGACTTTGCCTTGTCAGACCTCTTTTAACGGAGGCGGGGCCTCGATGTGCTGCAGGGTCACAAGGAGTGATGTAACCTGTGTTTATTTTCAGCATATACACGTAAATGTAGACACACAGACACCTCACTGCACACTTGCACACACATACACACACACACACACACACACACACACACACACACACACAAGAGCAACTGTGGAGGTTTGCACATACTGTTCTTTACATGCAAAGATTTTAGCATGCACGGTAAAGTATCATTTACAAACACAAATGTATACCGACTGACTTGGTTTTGGACTTTGGGCTCTCTGCCATGTTTCTGCAAGCTGGTTGTCTCAATGCTCCCTTCCTAGTTTGGTCAGTCAAGGACAACTGTTGCGGCATGTATGTGCACACGCACTGTCCACACACATAATTAACAGTAGGGAGTTGCTGTTCCTGGGGGAACACAGGGTGATTATAAAGAGAAAAGGTGTGTGTATCACTAGGGAAGACATGTAGGAGTGAGAGGCAGAGACAGAAAGAGCGACAGAGACACAGAGAGAAATTTAGTCATGGCCATTAATACTAATAGTGCCCTCCCTTCCCTTCTGTCAGCTGCAGCTGTTGATCACGCTGGTGTAACAGGGAGCTTTCTAGCATTGCATCACTCTCCCCTGACTCCATTGCTGTCCTGCATTACCCTGCATGTATGTGGATCGAGTACGTCATGTTGCACATCATGCTGGGACGGCAATGGACTGAAGTGGGATTAGTGCCCCAATAATGTTAAGACTAAACTCTTTGAAAAGTGAATGTACAAGTTCTAAAGTATTCATCGCTCTACTGAGGCTGTATGCAGTGCAATACTGTACAATTTACAGTATTATATTGCAGTGCTATGCTGTAAATCATTTCATTAAAACAGTGATGCAAGAAGAACTATCCACCGCTATTTAAGAGCATGTTTGATTCATTAGCATGCCAATAACCTGCCACTAGTTATTCATACTATGTGTGATGTATGCATAGCGAGATGTTGATCATGTTCTCCATCTACAGATCGCAGCGGAGGGACGATGTAACTTCCCGGGGAGCTCGTCCACTCACATACATCAGAGACATTCCACCTCATCTGACACTCGTCCATGGAATTCTGCAAATTTTCCACACTATTCTCCCAGGCATTCTGAAGTGCTCGTCAAAAAGACTGGCATGCCCAAACATCAGGCACCTGCAAACCCTTAAAACAAGAGAAATAGACGACACTATTCTGGTGAATGTGTCTGACTTGGTGTCGATAGAGTTAAATGTTTTTGAGATGCATTTTGCACATGGATGAACGATGGATTCTGAGCTCCTGTGGTGTTTGTGATTGTCATCGGGTCTGTTTGTGTGTGTGTGTGAAAATATCTTTTTGTTTGCACTGCTGATAGGTGATAATTTGTCATAGATTTGTGCAGAGTCCCTTTCTCCTCTATGTTGGTATGGCCGGTGTATGCAACCTATAGTTGACACTTATGTGTCATTCTGGGAACACACTAAATACTTCAGATGACTTGAAGGTTTACTTGGCAACCGACGGCTGTTTTAAGACCACGGATACGCTTTCAGCTTGGACTGAGAACAAAGTTTTCAAGTATTCGCAGGACATGGAAAGAAATAAAATGTCACTTAATCGCATGTATCATGTGCTCATTGTCGTGAGGCTGGTTATAAAGCTCAGTGAGCTCATGCAACTCTATTTGTGTAACTGGGTGACATTCTATTTAACCTTTATTCTACACCAGGATTAAAAAGTTGTGGAGGCATACTTAGTCACAGGGTGTTTCTAGAAAACACTTTGTTTTGTTTGAATGTTAGGGGCGTAGGTTTGGTTTCAACTTTGGGGGAGGTCATAGGAAACGCTGGGTTTGTTGGTCCTCCACAAGAACAACTGGAGCACCAAACACTTAATTTCCTGCATTGTGGTGAATTTCTATATACTAATTTGTGCTATCTCTGTATCAATTTATGTTGTAAATGTATATATTTTTTCAATGCAGAAGTCCTCTGCTGCTACTTTTGTATTTTTAATGGCAGGGGAAATGCACATGTTCTAACTTTTGAGGGGGACGTGTCCCCTGCAACCCAAGACCCAACCTTTCGAAATCTGCCCCTATTTTTTGTAGATGTTTTGAATGATTAAAGAATGTTTTTGATATCTTTCAATTTCTCTTGTATAACTACAGTGCATTTAACAATAATTTACCACAATTTAAAGAAAATGCATTGAGTTATTGTAAATGTCATATAACATCTGCAACAATGTACCAACGATGTACTAAGAGACCTGGATACAGCATCTGAGATGGTGCCCAATTCATTCCTGTGACAGTTGCTTAGTGGCACATGAAGCCAAAAATGCTCTCTTTCTGCAAGAAGCAATTGCCCAGACCTTCCACATTATGAGACCCACAGAACAGACAGTGGCAGAGTGCAGCCGAGTGAAGCCAAGCAGCTAACTTCTGTCAGCCGAATGGCTAACTTCTGGTTTAGGGCTGCGCTAAGATTTTCAAAATATTATTGGTTCAAATGGATCAAATCCAGATAGTGAAACAAATAATTTCACAGGGATTTTGGCGCTCAAAAAAAAGTAACCACTGATTTAAAGACGTCTCTTTCCCAGTGCACTGCACCTTTAACTTCTGCACAACTGTACAATTCCCTCATTGCACCTTTTGTACATACATTTTGTCTTCTCTATATGTGTATTGGCACATTACATTTTTATATTGCTTCTATATTTTTGTTTATCTTATTCTTTTTACAGTTACTATGTTTTTATTCTTACTCTATTTTAATTATTTTTGCACTAAAACATCAAGTTAAATTCCTCGTATGTGTAAATTTACTTGGCAATAAAACCTAATTGTGATTGTGATTCTGATGTAAGTCAAAGAAAAAAAGTCCTTTTGAGCCCTGTGGCATCCTGTGAGAGACCTGGATAGTGTAAGTTTTGACCACAATGTAAAAATGTCTTCAAAGCCTGGCGCTATTCCTGGGGGCTTGAGCTATACCCATAATGCTATGCAATTTACATGAACTAACTACTTAGCCAAGTAATCCTTAAAACCAAAGGGAACAATCTGTTTACTCGCATGCAATCAATTATGTGCTATAGATGTTGTGTGGTGGGAGTGTTGGTGGTGGTGATGTTGGGGGTGGAGGGCTAGTAAAGGTGGGAGGGGTTGACACGGAGATGTACAGGACAGGACTCCCTCATGCTTCCTCCATAAACCTCACCACATTTCGCTGCCGCAGCTGTTGTGGCGCACAGTGAGCGGAGAGGTGCGCTCCTGCTGGGGTGACTATGTCGAGTCTGCCAGAGGCTTTTTCACACTGATCACCGAACACCGACAGCCCGTTGCTCTTCGGCATAAAAAAACGGAATGTTGTCACTCTCTCTCTCAGCAAGGTCGGTTTCCACAGAGCAGTGAAGACACCGCTCATTTACCATGAGCTGTTTGGATGTTATGTACCCAGCCTATGGACATTACGCACCGTACGCACCGACTGCTCCTGCTTTTATCAGTAGCTTACAGGTAGGAAGTGAGCAACTATTCAGATTTTCTCTTGATAGATATCTTATTTTCAGTATTATTTCCAGCCTTAGCGGGGAGATGCGGGATTAAAGGAACAACTGTTTGGCTAATTTATGCAGCTTGTGCGTAAAAGCAAATAAGCTGATTGGAAAAATCGTTTAAAAGTGCTCTCTGTGTTTATGATGCCACTTTTCGATTGATTTAAATGGACATTCACAAGTGTATTAATTCGCGCCGCTGCTGTTTCTGTCTTATTAAGCACAAAAGTCGTCTGCACCCGCAAAACTCATATCTTGTCGCGCGCACGCACGCACACACACATGCCAGCGCTGCCACACACAAAGAAAAACATTATGTCAAAATGTCTCATAGACAGCTCCAGAATTGTCCTCTGCAACACCTGTCTTAACCCTCTCCCCCCCCACCCCACCCGCAGGCTCCCACAGGTCTGAGCAGCACTTCTCTCTGTCGGGATTTTATGGACACTCCCAGGGGCCCTGAGGGGATGTCTGGGGGCCTGGGCACTGGAGGATCAACTTCCTCTTCATCTTCATCCAGCTCTTCTTCTTCCTCCTATACGCCTTCGGCTCTGAGGCCAGAGGAGGGCCCCAAGGAGAAGCAGGAGGCCCCTGAGGCAGAGTACCTGACTTCTCGCTGTGTCCTCTTCACCTACTACCAGGGGGACATCAGCAGTGTGGTGGACGAGCATTTCTCCAGGGCTCTCAGCTCGTACATGGATGGAGAGGGCAAACGGCGCACAGCAGACCAACAGGGCACAGGTATATCCTATTGTCCAGACTATAGTACAAATATGGACACAGAGCTGTTTTTATCTGAGAAACGCAGACTTGCAGTGCACAGTCAGTTATCTTGGACATATAAAGAACTTTTCATGGACATAATTACAGAAAACTATGCCATTTTCAGTGTGTGAACATAAAGAAAACATCAGAAGTAGGACAAATATGTCCAAATCAAGGCACAAGGCCTTGGGAAGATTTTGCAGTTCCAAATTTTGCCATATTTTTGAGCCAACAGAGTGCAGATATCCTCGATGAATAACATAAAGAGAGCACCACTGTATTGTGCAAAACTATTTATCTTTTTTTTTCCAGAAAGGTCACCTAATCTGAAAGTTATTTGCACCAGTTAAAGCGACTTAAGCCTAAAAAAGGTTGGATAAACTGATTTTAGGTTGGTTTTGCTCTCCTCTACATCCATGTGGTTTCTCAATTTTCATGTGTCAATGCCACAGTTGTCTATGTGGTGTCTTGCTCATGCTTTTGAGGCCACACAGGGTGAGTTGACAGTTGTGCAGACCACAGCAGAGCGTCAGACAGGTGATGTGATCAGGTGACAGGACGAAAAAGCTGCTTGTTGGGACTGTTGTCCCTGGAGAGGTCAGGGAGTTGGGTTCAGAGGTCACAGAGGTCAGGAGCTGCTGAGAGTCCAGAGGGACGTCTTTGACTCTGGTTAGGATAAAGACTCAAAGCAGAGCAAGAGAAAGCACGCACAATGTGTTTGCTTTTTTAGGTTTGGGAAAATCAATATTTGTATTTATTTTTATATTTTATTGGCAGCTTTTGGAAACTAGGCTTAAAGTGTAGGCATTTCATGGTCTTATGTGGTATGCTTTAGCAACTTTGCCACTGCAGACTGGGATCCATAAACTATTGTGATAAAGCTTTTGCACATTCTCTTAAAAGCAAAAAAGATACACATAATCCACAATTTTCACTCTTAAAAGTATCAAATGATTTTTAAAATGATTACTTATTTATTTTCTTCTTAAATGTGGATTGTACCGAATTGTAAAGTAAAAATGAGTCATTTTCCAAGACACCTCAGTCCCTTTCTACCAGCAGCCTGCAGATGTCCCCTGAATATCCATATAGGGCCTATAGCCTCTCCCCCTCTCTGCTATCGCCGGTAGTCTCTTTCCTAGTTCAGCCGGACGTCTTCATTTCGGCACCAACACACGCTTCCTGCCTCACAACAGATGCTATGTTTATACATGGCCGTAAGCGCGCAGCCTCGCCGGCGTATCCCCTTCAAACGTCTCTGCGGCTGCCATTCTGACTATCGCTCCAGCTCTTGCCCCACAATGGTTGCTCAGTCAGTTTGCCTGCCTGCTGCTCAGATTTATATATGCTGTGGTCTGTGTGATAGGGGCCGAGGGAAACACTACCTCTCAGGGTGCCGCGGGGTGTCTTTTTTCAGAGGAATATCTATATATATATATAAGTATACTGCTAAAAACATATAATGGCTCTTTGACATTCTGTCAAGGGCGAGGAGAGGGGGGAAGCAGAGAAAACAACAGGTGGGGGTGCAGGAGACAGAGGAGAGGGACGGCGGGTGCTAGCAGAGGGCCAGTGTTGCATGTCTGAGTGTGTGTGTGTGCGCATGAGTGTGTTGTGAGACTTTCTGAAGTGCTCGGCTGACATGACAGTGAGAGATGTCACCACAGCGAGTGATTTAAGGCTCTGTGGGCCTTGGGCTCCCTCCAGGTCAGAGCGTCTACCTTATATAGAATTCGAGGATATAGGGACGTCTCTCTTTCTACCTTTCTCTCTGTCACTCTCTCTCTCCCTCTGTCTGCGAGAACGTGGTTGTGTTTATTTCTGTGTCTTGTTGGGGCTCGGGCTGTGTGACAGTATGATCCAATGGGGAAGATATCTGGGCCAGAGGGTGTAGCAGTCATGTGAGTGACATCTACGTTTTAGCACAGGTTGCTCCTCTCGCACAGCTCCAGCCTTTTCCATTTGTCCCTATAAATCAAGTGATTTACTATCACTACACAGTTGTGTAATGGTTCGTGACTTGGCCTAAATTTGTTGTTTATCCTCCTCTGTCTCCTTCTCCCATCAGATACCCCTTCGCCCAGCAGTCGACGAAGCTTCCCCCCATCTTTCTGGGACAGTAACTACTCCTCACCTCAGAGCCGCTCCCACTGTGACACAGGCACTCCTTCCTATTCCATGGACCCATATGCATCAGCGTTGCACCCGGGCCTGCCGCACCCACACGCTCATCCTCACCCTCACGCTCACCCTCACTCCCACCCTCACCCACCAGAGAGCTGGGGCTATCCCCAGGCCCAAGCCTACGGCCACCCGCGGCCTCTCCACGAACTGTATTCACCATCAGCTTTGGAGCCCCACTACGGGCCCCTGCTGATGCCCACAGTGAGGCCACCTCATCTCGCCACCTTGCCAAGCCACTATGAAGTGAGCAAGCTGGAGCCCACCGCCTCCTGGCCCAGCCTGCTGCCACCGGGAGACGTCAGCCAGACGCTGGCACTCAACATGGATGCAGGTAACCACTGAACCATGTCAGGCTTTTACAAATACTGTCTGCACTGATTCTTCCTGTATGTCAGTGGAGGAAGTAATCAGATCCTTTACTAAAGGAAACGTACTAATACCACAGTGTGAGAACACTCTGTTCCTAGTAAAAGTCCTGCATTGAAAATGATACTTATGTTCAAGTA
Organism: Plectropomus leopardus; assembly: GCF_026936395.1. Classification (NCBI taxonomy): domain Eukaryota; kingdom Metazoa; phylum Chordata; class Actinopteri; order Perciformes; family Serranidae; genus Plectropomus; species Plectropomus leopardus. The sequence continues at coordinate 14,806,199 of NC_142189.1, read as the reverse complement.
AATATAATCAGGAAGTTGTACTTAAAAGTATTAAAAGTACAAGTACCCAATGCATAAAATCAAAAGAAGAAAAAACAACAACTTGAAACTATTCAAAATAAATGAGAAAACAACTTAAATGTTTATAAAAAGTAGATGCCAATTAATTTTCTATCAGTTAATTGATAAATCAACTAACCATTTCAACTGGAAACTTCTGAGTAGTTTAATTTATAGAAAAACATCAGAATTTATAAACTCCTCCTCCCAATTTTGTTTTACGCAAAAATCTTACTTTGTATAATAACTAGTAACTAAAGATTTCAGATAAATTTAGTTATGTAAGAGTACAACACTTAACTCTGAAATTTAGTGGAGAGGTACAAGGACTCAATTAAAGTACAAGTACCTCAAATTTGTACTTAAATACAACACTGGTTTAGAAATACTTAGTTACATTCTACTACTGCTTTATTTACAGTTTTAAAAAGTTTCTAATTATGAAATGACAAAAATGCATAGAAAGACACTCAGACAACAGTTAATACAAATGCAAATGGTATGTTCAGATTATTTATGGCTATATAAAAAAGAGACAAATTATATCTTTTTTTTTTTGCTTATTGATTCACCTCTATGTATCCTTAAGTAAAGGACTTATTGAGATTAAAAATCTCTTTTTCAAGCCGAGCCAAGACAAACAATAAGGCTGAAGATTATAAAACAAACTGTTAAAATAAAGAAATCCAAAAACATTCTTCAGTCATTCAAAACATCCACAGGCAAAGGGTGAAGATTTTGGAGGGGATGCAGGGGGCACGCCCTCCTTAATATTTTAAAACGTGTATTTGTCCGTGCCAATTAAAACTTGAAAGTAGCAGAGGACTTTTACTTTGACAAAATTGATGAAATTTACATCATAAATTGATGCAGAAAAGACACAAATTGATGCTGTAAAAAATACTACAATTAAGGAAATTAGGTGTTTGACACTCAAAGAGTTTTCATATGTAATTTGAAAACTCAAAATTGAAACGAAACCTACATCCTTGTGCTTCCAATAAGACCTCCTGAAGATTTAATTAAGTTTGCCACTGATATCAAGCTGAGGGAGCAGCATACACATATACCCTTTTTCCTAGTTCCGTATGGACATTAGGGACAGTTAGCAAAAATAGGTTTTTGGAGCAAAAAAACCCAAACAAACATACTTTTCTGTAGGATAGCTCTGTGGGGTTGAACATAATGTGAGCGTGCTTAAATAATTAATTGTGTAGTGCATTGATTTTTCTTTTTTGTACCATTAATTCCTAAAAACATTTTACCCAAAGTACTGAGTACTGATTGCATTTAATCAAACACAGAAACACACACACATTCTAGCAAATATTCAAACACACACTCTTCTGTATGTGCACACATATGCGCAACAACTTTCAACCCCTTTGATACCTTTTGCAGGAAACACATGCACAGGTGCATACATTTGTGATGTTAAAAACACTAGGCCCTGCCATAGATGCTCCCACGCATGCTAACACACACACAAAATACATCATAATCATCCCAGAGGCTTTAAAACAGGATGTTTGGCAAAAGTAGGCTCCATGACAACCTGTGTTCTGTTGTTCACCGTTGTCCTCCTCATTGTTCCCTTGTCCTTTCTTCTCAGGCCTCCAGCAGCACAAGAAAGGCAAGGAGCTGTACTGGTTCTAACGAGCCCTTCAGTCACATTGACCAGCCATTACCAGATCCAATTAGTCCCTGGACCTGCTCCGCTATTGAAGCAGCCGTGTCCCTTTATCCCCCCCACACACACTCCATCCCCATCTATCCACCCCCTTCTCTCTGCTCCCGGCCTCCCCTGCCAGTATACAGCCTTGCTCCAGGTCGACGTGTGTGCACCATGGAGATAAAGCAGGCAGAGGGAGCGAGGGAAAGAGAGGGACAGTGTCACTGTCTATAATCTGTGCTCTCTCTTTCGCATCTCTCTTCCGCTCGCTCTCCTGACGCTGCTGGTGCAGCACAGACTTTGGCAAGGTGTGAGCCACAGTGACCTGCTTGGACTGAGAAAGACAGGATCACATCAGACTTTTGCAGAGGACAGAGAGATAGAGGGATGAATGGAGGGACAGTGGGGATGAATAGCGGCGAGCAGGGATTCCCTCCAACGTCCCTGGTTATCTCTGTCTCATGCTCTTTGTTGGTACAGTGGTCGTCATCATCCACTTATCTGCATTTCACAAATGCAACATGCAACGATAAACAGGAGCAGCAATTATGGTGGTTTATGATTTGTGACTGTCATCATGACGCCTTTTTTTTGCGTTATTATACGATTTCGCTCTCTGAAATAAAGTGTTTCTATTTATTGGTGTTTGGTTAGGCCAGTGTTCTGAAATTATTGTGCCTCAGTTTAATGTGTTTTCTAAAGAGAGAGATGAATGAGATGACCATAACATGTTTTTTGGTGGACTTTCTTATCTATACACATTTTTGTGGAGAATAAAGGTCATTTCTCAAAAAACATATCAAAAATGTGTTCAGATCAAGTGTTACAAAGTATGTGTTTGCTCTGAACACACTCAGAGATTGTGTTCTCTCTATTTGATGACAATGTTCCATTTTAGTTGTTTATTTCTCTGTCATTCATAGATGTTTTGAATTTGGGCTTTCCAAATATTTCTGGGATTTTTTTTGTGTGTGTCATTTCTCATTTTTGTGTCCGAGAAGATTGTGACGTCAATAAATATTTTTATGGTAAATGCCATATTTCTTAAATGTCTACCTTCCCTGACATTTTGAGTTAATGTATCTAAGCTACTACTAATTTAAAAGGACAGGTCACCCCAAAATCAAAAACACAAAGTTTTCCTCTCATCTATAGCGCTGTTTATCAGTCTAGATTTTTTTGGTGTTACGCGCCGAGTGTTAAAGATATCGGCTGTAGAGATGTCTGCTTTCTCTCAATTATAATGGAACCAAATGGCACTCGGCTTGTGGTGCACAAAACAGCGAAAAATAAATTTGAATAACTCAACATCATTGTCTCTTTCCTGAAATCATGACCTGGTCAAGATAATCCACAGCCTTTGCTGTGAGCAGGTTTATAAAGGAACTATTTTCTTCCTACTGAAATGCATCAGCCAACTGCAGAAGGAAGTGTGCATCTACTGATATATGAGAGGCTTTTGCTTATGACAGCGTGGGATGTAAACATTAATGGTGTCCTTTTCAAGTGAGCTTTGATATTAGCTAGCTCAGTGGTGCTAGCAGTAGATGCAGGTGGATTATGAGACTGTGGGCCCCTGGGCACAGACACTCAGGAGGCCCCACCACCTCTCCTACAGAGGAGCATCTCTTAGAAGCTGTTTTTGTGTCTTACTGCAGTCATTTTGTGCCACTTCCAAATTGATACATGTCTCTTTGAGTGAAATTTAGCAGGTGAAGGGCAGTGGGGCCCCGGACCCATTGGCCCCCTGAGCCCAGGCCTGTTCAATAATTCATCTATGAGTAGATGCACGCTTTCTTCTGCGCAGTGGCATGGCAGGCGTGTTTTTCGGCAGGAAAAATAAAAAGTTACGAAACTGCTCACAACAATGTGGATCTTGAGTAATTGAGTCATGATTTCTGGATAGAGACATTGCTGATGAGTTTTTGGAAAAAAAACAAAAACAAAACAAAGATACATTATATTTGATACAATGAAGACATCTCCAACACAACTCACACCAAAACAATCTAGACTCAGCACTACAGGAAAGAGGAAAAATATGTATTTTTGATTTGGGGGTGTACTGTCCCTTTAAGAGGCATAAATGTAGCTGGAAATACAGGAATAAATACTTCCAGAGAACAAGTACTAATAAAGGCTTCAAAATATGTTTCTTAGTTTTGCGCAGGTACTGATGCAGGCTTTTAGATAATTTTCTGATTTTATACACTGATATATAGAGTGTGTTGATATTTAAGTAACTGTGGGAATTGCAGGGACAGTAGCGAAGCCAGATGTGGTCAAGGTTGCGCTATGCGACTCGTCTTATTTAAAAGGCCTTCCATTTGAATTCCTGCTTGCATTCGCAGTTTGTCACCTATAAAGTGGGAACGAGTGGTGAATGCCAGCAATGTGTAACCAGAGAAGACGCCAGCCATCCCAGCTATGCACCAAATGTTGCCGTGTTATTGATCCGATAATCAGATTATGTGCTAAGGTATGCAAGTCTGGGCCACTGTCACAATTTAACGGCTGTTATGTGTGACCCCCACTAGAGAGCAGCCAACTATGTGATTGGCTCTAAGCTGAGGATCCATGTAGAGTAATGAAATTAGAAGAGTTAACCGGGGATAGCGTTCCTCTCAGCGTCCCATGCCAAGCATCTTACTGCCTTTTCACACTAGTATTGTCACTGGGCAGGAGGGCTTCCTTTTCACACCGGATCCCCCAGGATCTTCTCCATAGTTAGGATGCACCCACAGATATTGTCACATTACATTACTTGGAGGTCAATAAATTCTACGGAGCATTAATAATAGCCACATTAATGATCACACTGTCACAGACTGTGTGGAGGAACTGTTACACACATTTATTCATTGTTGACCTGACATTAAGAATTGATTGATTAAGCTTCTCAAACGACCAGAAAACGTAGCAGAAAAATTACTAAAGTTTCATTTCATTATTGCCACACAGTGAAATACGAGGGAGCTGAGTTTCTTTACTCAACAGACATACTATGGAAACAACGTCAAGGGAAATGCTGCCCCCTCCTGGTGTGTTTCTAACACTGCAAAAGCCAGCTAAAAAAATGAATGAGGGTTTTCCAAAACTCACTCCAGTGTTCAGGCTGTCTGACAAACTACACAACAGATAGAAAATTGTAATACCTTTATGTTATGCCTTTTTAGCTGTCCATTTTAACTAGTTCAAGAAAACAATCTTATAGTATTTATAGTAGAGCTGAAATGATTTATTGATTAGCATATTACCAGGGAATTAATCAGCAATTGTTTTTGGTCAACGATGAATCATTTCAGTCATTTTTAATATAAAAATGTCAAACATTTTGCTGGTTACAGCTTCTCAGTTGTGGAGCTTTATTGCTGTTCTTTTTATCATTGTAAACTGAAGAACTTTGACATTTGGACTGTTGGCCAAATGAAACAATATATCTGGAGATGTTTCAAAATAACAAACCTTTTTGGTTTTTTTTTTTTTTGATAATTTATAGACCAAAATTTGAACAATTAATGGGAAAACAATTACTAGATTAAATGATAATGAAAGCAATCGGTAGATGTGTTGTTAAGAGGTAACCTTATTATGACATTTTTTTAAAAATAATAAAAAACATTTTAAAAAGTCAAACTCAGGTCTTAACTCAATTTTAAATATGTAATACTGTATTTATCATGTCTAGGGAAGCATGGTCTAAAATCAAATGGTCAAACATCTGACAAAGAACTTTGTAATTTTAAGATATAAAATTATGATAATAATAGAAGTATTAACAGTCAGTTATTTACCATCAGACCAAAGGTGTGCTGTAAGTAAGGTTTTAGAAATGTTAAGCAAATGCATTTTGCTTTTGGGGGCTGAAAAGCAAAATTCAGAAGATTTATGTTTAAAAATTATAGTCAGTATTTTTAAACATATTTTAACCAGAAAGTAGTTTTGGAAAGCCCGTCTATGATTTTCCCATGTCCTGTACCCGGTAGCTTCTCATAAAGGGAAGTGAGCATTATCAGGCGCCAACATTAATCAGCAGTTCCTGAGAGCAGCTGATTCACTCAGCTGTTTTGTCCATGAACGTCACCTTTTACAGTAAAACAAACACTACAATGACCCACTTTAACCTCAGAGATCGTGGTTCAACCGATGACAGTCACATGACACAAAATGTAGGTTTACATTCAGTTTTAGATTTACTTTATCTGAAATGAATGTGATCAGAACTGAAAATCTGCCTTTTAAATGATTGATTTGATGCTGAAATCATAAACTGTTTATTGATATTCCATCTTCACTACATGGAGAATTTAGGCTTCCTTAATCTGTTTACAACCTGACACTTAAACTGTTAACTGACTTCATGAGGCAGTAAACAAAGGCTTGTTTAAGTAACCATAATTTCAGATGCATGTTGCATAACTGTTTATCCTCTGTCCTAAATTTCAGATAAGATTTCCTTGCAGAGCTATAACCTCACTGTTATAACTGTCATGTGCAAGCTGACGAGACAAATAAAACACAATGTGGAAGAAATCACAGAAAACTTTTTGTTTGTTTGCTTCTATTTTGCAGTTGCAACACACACACGCGCACACACACACACACACACACACACACACACACACACACACACACACACACACACACACACTCACACCAATACTCATGTACTTAAACATCTAGGTGTGTCTTTTGTATATAAAGACATCCTTAAAGGCACGCAAGCACACAGACCTTGATCTATGAACTTCAAAAGTTTTTAAACTGAAGTTGTGTTGTGCTGACTCATGATTCCTTCTTGTCCCCTGACCGTTGTTGTAAATGCTTTATAGTACGCAAGGTACATCACAAACGTCATGCCAGCTTAAAGTGGAACTTGACTTTTTAGCTTCACATTAAACTCACTACTAGCTCCTCTTTTCAAACTGTAGACACATACCACACACTGATATTAGCTTAAAAAAAAAAACAAAACAAAAAACCATCACAGACATTCAGCTACAGGAACAAGTTTCTGGTTAATTGCGTTGGTGGCAAGTAATTACGTACTTTTACTGCATAACTGAATTACTTTGTTACTGGCAGTGTTTCAACCTGCGAAAAAAGCCCGAAATCAGTGACAACAGCCTGACATTTCACATGAGTTTATGCAATGACCATATAAAAAAGCAACGTATAATTAGGGCCCTTCGTCATGGTTCAGATGCCTATTAGATGAGTAATTGTACCCTCTTACCTTCTCAACTAGAATAAAAGTATACAATATTTAATTAAAACCCACAAAGGTTGGGTCAGCCAGTTGGTAAGTTTATCCTTTCAGAAACAAAATGCTTCACAACAAAATAACTAACAATCAAGAATCAAGGACAACAAGCTGCAAGTCACCTCATTTCACTCAGATTTATATAACAGAGCTAGAGCTTGTTCTTATTAACTACACACAGAAAGAGAAATGGCGTACCCTGTTAATGATTGCTTGACTGCTCAAAGTTATCCTGTGAGCCCATGAAAGGGCCCGACCCATAGGTTGGGAATCACAGAACTAAAATACCTAACTGTATAAAGTCTATTTATCTACTCTGCTTAGACCAGCTACAACAGTAATAGAAACTATTATAATTCATATATAATTATATATTACATTTGGCTATATTTCTGCAAGATGAGTACTTTCCCATTTGATTAAGTACAAATACTTACATAGTTTTACTTAAAACAAATTTGAATGCAGGACTTTTACTTGCAACTAAGTATTCTGACATTGTGGTATTTTTACATTCGGATACTAAGTAAAGGATCTTTTTAGTTTTCATGATCAAGTCTTCCAAAAATTAAATAAAACCAAAGTACTACATATGAAAAGTTTTTTTTCTGTCTCTTATATATTGTGTGCCAGCAGATTTCAACGAAAGGAACCGCAGCATGTGTACAAACACTACTGACTTCACACCCTGTCGCCACACAAACAGGCAAAAACATGAGACAAGCTCAGAGAGTTTTATGATGTCTGTAAACTTTTAGCTTAGCTCTCCGTTTTTCCTCACTTCACAGCATCTTTATGGTCTTAAGTATTGTCATGAAATGAATGCCTTGTGACAGATGAGCAGACAAGCAGGGAGACGAAAGGCAATCAGGAGGTTGGGGCAAAGAGACAGTCCGACAGCTAAAGTAAACTAAACTAAACTACTAAAGTAAACTACTGTGGAAAAAAAAAAAAATCTGAATATATTGCTTAGAAAAAATGTAAAAGAATTTATAAGATCAAGAATTTAAACTTTAATTGCCATCACGGCTGAGTGAAACTTATTGATAAGATAAACTCAGCTCTGGTTTCAGCTTTGTCATTGTTATTCAGTCTCCCTTGTGTATTTAAAGGCTAAATAATACTTCCACTGATGTTTCTGACAATGACGGATCGGTAAAATTTGCAAAGCAAACAAACCTCACAGCCAAGCTGAAAACAGGATGTGTGCGTGGAAACAGAAAGGAAATCTTTAACAACTGTCAGTGGAAACACTCATGAATCATAAATCAAACAATATCAAATGAAGAGAAAAGTTACATTTTTCAGAATGTGCGTGTATATATTTGTCTGAGTTCACTGTATTTTAAAAACTCCAAAATCCCTAAAAATACTGACGTTGAAGGCAAAAGGTTCTCAGAAGTTTGTGGGCATGTGTGCATTTGTTTCTGTCTCTAATAATGAATGAAAAGAAAAAAATACTTCAGGCCACTATGGAGGAGTTTTTTTTCCCTTGCTTTCTATGGGGTGACTCAACTTCAAATAAAACCTGATAATTTATGTTAAACGCTCAAACAAACACTGTGGGTGTTTGCTAAAAAAACACCTACAGTATCTGAGAAAGAAAAACAGCTTCATAAGCTACCTGCACATTTTTCCAGCAGGGAAAAGAAAAAAAAAAGTTGATCAGGTTTAAACTAAAACGTGAACGTGAACGTGAAACGTGAAAGAACGTAAGCACATGCATAAAGTTACTGTATGTGTCTGTTTTACATTTTCTTTCTTTTTCTTTTGAGAATTACTCATCAATATGTGACTGGAATCAGAAAAAATGAACAAACTTCCTGTTGTGAGTGTGTCCTAAACAACACAAAGCTGAGTGACTGATGGTGACCTCACAGGAGATTCTGTGTAACTCACAGTGTTAATATTCTTTGATTTGCTGAGGTTGAAAAAAATATGTTTCCCAAAAGCATAGCATCATACAAATTTCTTATAGCATGTAATCACTTCCTATTTTAATGATTGACTGGCCTCCCTTCTCTCTCACTTTATGGGTAGCTGACAGCCACCTGACTGAACATACTGCAAGTCATAACTGTTGTCAGCTATATAAGAACGTCTCTAACACAGCCCAGCATCACCGACAGGTGAATATTCCTCTAACTTCTCCACAAATACCGACAAAGAGGCAGGTAAGCAGCTGCACACACAGATAACAAGACACACACAAACAGACAAGCATACACACTTCCTGTACAGCAGGTGCACTGATGAAAACAAACAGAGACTCATACAGAGTTTGAGGGAGTGATGACACAGAGGTTCAAAGAAAGCGGGAAATAGAGTTGATACAAAGGAAACGTGCATTTGATGTCTCACGTCACCACATTTGTGAGACAAAACTGAAGTGAAAGAGTCTCAACCTGTGTGGTTTCCTGCAAGTCACAAGGGATCAGTTTGATTTTTCTGCTTGTGTGTCAGTCAGGATGAAGCTGCTGCTGGTTGCTGCTGCTGCTCTGGCCGTGGCCAGCGGAGCCAGCATCTCTCTGGAGGACCTGGAGTTCCACGCCTGGAAACTCAAGTTTGGTGAGACTGGTCTTGTCAGACTATTTTCTCATATTATGGTCTTTTGTCAAACATTGTAGATTCTGTTGTGTTCATATCGTAAGGAGATACTGCCCGCGAGGTTTGCCTAAAGCACTGGTTGCCAGCCAGGGGGCCCCTGGCTCCCCAATTAGGGGTCACCAAATACTCAAAATTAAAGAAATAAATCAGCATTTCATTCATTTCTGTAGAAAACCAAATGAAATTGATATTTTCAAGGGTACGATGACAACCTGAACACAAACTTTACTAACAGAGCCTCCATTCTCTTTTCTAACCAGCCTTTTCCTGCTGTAGGAAAGCACACAGTTAAAGCAACCAATCGACCAATAACAGTGGCCAAGCCTCGTGAACATTAAATTTGTCCAAAAAGAAAAAAAAAAGAAAAAAAGAAAAGCCCATTAAGTATGTATTAATATTAGATTGAAAAAAAAACCTACTACTGACAGAGAATTGTAAGAAAAGTTCGTAAAAATATCAGGAAAACTCATCTCAGAGGAAATTCTCAGGAAAAAATCTGCTCAAAATTCATCTAAATCGCTTATTTTACACAAACTTATTACATTCACTATTTCAGTTAACTGTATAGTCTTTCTGAACTGTTATTATGTATTAAATATAATATAATATAATATAATATATATATTATAATATATTATATAATATATATAATATAAAATATCCGTTAAATATCTCATAGTCAGGGGTCGCCGGTTTACTCAATCAAAGAAAAGGGGTCCGTTAATGGAAAAAGGTTGGGAACCACTATTCTAAATTAAAGGGATTTGAAATCTGCCTTCATGTTTAGCAGTTTACAATTGACATTTGTTAAGTCAATAATGGACATCTCTTTACTAAAAAAAAAAAACTTGCTTACTTGCTTAATAATTTATCGTGATCATTTTCCTCACTTTTCTTTCGGATTATTTCCATCTCTGACTGGCAGGACGCTCGTACAACTCTCCATCAGAGGAGGCTCACCGCAGGGAAATCTGGCTCACCAACCGCAGGCTGGTGCTGGTGCACAACATCATGGCTGATCAGGGCATCAAGTCCTACCGCCTCGGCATGACCTACTTTGCTGACATGGTATGCACAGAAAAACAGAAATGTGGTTTCTGATGTCAGCTTTGAACTTTCAATATTTGTGACATAAATGTAATTTGGTTGCAGTCATCTTGTGAGGATACAGTCAAAGAAATTATGAATGAAGTTAACAGAATTTTGTCCCTCTGCACCAGGAAAATGAAGAGTACAAACGCCTGATTTCCCAGGGCTGCCTGGGCTCTTTCAACACCTCTCTGCCTCGCCGCGGCTCTGCTTTCCTGCGGCTGCCTGACGGAGCTGATCTGCCCAACACTGTAGACTGGAGGGACAAGGGATACGTCACTGATGTCAAAGATCAGAAGCAGTGTGGCTCATGCTGGGCCTTCAGCACAGTATGTACAAAACTGTGCCCTCTCTGTTGGTAATGCAGGAAACTTTACACAACTGTCTCCCATTTTCAAATACACTTATATCTCTGACAGACTGGCTCGCTGGAGGGTCAGAACTTCAGGAAGACAGGTAAGCTGGTGTCTCTGAGCGAGCAGCAGCTGGTTGACTGCTCCGGCAACTACGGCAATATGGGTTGCATGGGAGGCCTGATGGACAACGCCTTCAAGTACATAATCGCCAACGGAGGGATCGACACAGAGGACTCCTACCCTTATGAGGCAGAGGTAAAAAAAAAACTAAAATGTGTTTGACAATGTTTTTGCCAGAGCTGAAGATGAACATCAACTCCTTCAGACTGTTAGAAATGATGACCCTCCATGTAAAAGATGTGCAATACTGCCATCATGTGGACTAAATGTATATTGGCCCAAACAACACAGTACATGGAAAACCTTTTGTCCTCTCATCTACACTTTCCTTCACAATATGTTAGTATGGTAATAACTGTGAAATATTTTCTTTCCATCAGGACGGTCGCTGTCGGTACAACCCTAACAATGTTGGTGCCACAATGACAGGATATGTCGATGTGGCGCCAGGTGATGAAGACGCCCTGCAGCAGGCTGTGGCCACTGTCGGACCTGTGTCTGTGGCTATTGATGCTTCTCATGCGTCCTTCCAGCTGTACCAATCAGGTGAACTCCTTTAAACATTGTTCTGCCAAAAATTGTTATATGAATAAGAAATAGGATATACTTTTTTTTTTAAAAAAACGTATCTATATGTTAGTCTGACCTGTGTTTGCGTGTTTCCAGGAGTGTATGATGAGCCAGACTGCAGCAGCTCAGACTTGGACCACGGCGTCCTGGCTGTGGGTTACGGCACTGACAACGGGCATGACTACTGGCTGGTAAAGAACAGGTAAACACCCAAATGTGTTTGTAACATTTTCACATGCTAGAAATGTATCCCTGCATCCCTGCACTGGCTAACTGTTAAATACAGTGCAGTACTGAGTTCAAGGTTCTTTTATTTGTTTTTGAAGTAAAACATGGGCTGGCACCTGTGTACATCTAATATCTTCTCTGCCCTTATTCCAACTCTAGGCCTCTTCTATATACATAACAATGTCTTAACTGTCCCACCATCAAGGTTACTTGGTAACAGAGACCATGGATTTGTGGTGGCTGCTCTAAAGCTTTAGAACAGTCTAATATTTTATTCAGTAAGATCAAATAAAATTGACCTAACCAGTTTTACTCTACTTTTTTCTGTTTTGGTTATAAATTTTTGTACATATTATGAAATTGCTTTGGATTTTAAACCTCCATTTATTGTTGCTATGTGCCTTTTAAAATTTGTGTGCTTTTCTGGTGATCAATTTTCCAAGTTTAAAAAAAAAAGAAATAGAGGTAAAAAAAAATGCCAGAAGAAAATATTTTTTTGTGAGAAAAAAATAATTTTTTGGCGAGAAGAAAACCTTTTTTTTTTCACTGGGTTCCACACATGAAAAAAAAAATTCTTGCAAAAAAAACCCATATAAAAAAAAATTAAATGGGGTAATAGTGTAAACTGTTTTCCTGTTAGCACTCAGGTCAGTAGCTACAGTGGAGACTGAATGCTAAGTTGCTGTTTTTACAAACGTCTTATTTATAGCTGCCAAAATGAAGTGAAACTCACTCAGGATGTTGTCAACCTCTTAAACTGCCCCATTACTCTGAATCGCTGCCATTATTTCACCTCCGTCAGAATACAGATCATTATGTCTCTAGATGCTGTTGTTGCTAATACTGTGATTATGATTCTTCACAGAGAGCAGCTGAATATTAAACAGTAATGTGTGTGTTTCTCTAGCTGGGGTCTAGAATGGGGAGACATGGGATACATCAAGATGACCAGAAACAAACACAACCAGTGCGGCATCGCCACAGCATCCAGCTACCCGCTGGTCTGAGCAGGTGAGAAGAAAATTCCCAATATCTCAAGTGCTTTTTGATATATACTATTTACTGCTATTTGAGATAGATATTCTGCAGCTTATTGTCCATTAACTGGTTATTGTTTATGTTTATTGCATTTTTCAGGTCCAGGACTTTCCTCAGTGAGAAGGAGAAAAGTGATGCATAATTTACTTTAATTTCATAAAGAAGCTGAGTTATTGAACAAGTTGTCATTTTGTTGTTCTGTGGAAGTTAGTAGGGTACAGAGTCTGTATGCACTTTTAATAGAATAACATTTTTTAGGAAGATTGTAAATAAATGTAAAGAAATAAAAAGATACAAAATTAAACATTTATGTGTCTATGTTTTTGCTGCTTTTTATTGTGTACTCGTATATAAGCAGGACTGTGTTGATGGGAAGCCTAATTTGTTGCTCTACTGAATTTCCACTTCAAGTTTGGTCCACCGCTTTAATACAAAGTGAAATTTCTCACATAGTTGGATGTATTGCCATGAAATCTTTTACAGACATTCTTTGATCACAGGAGAGAAGGCCTGAAGTCTGAACTGATCCCTGACTTCTCCTGTAGTAATACCATGGTTAACATAATTTGTTTATTTTGGTGAAATGTCTCAGTTAGGACGGTGGTTTGTTATTAGCAGTAGGGGGCATGTGCATGATGAGCATCTGCTACTTATAAATGAGTACTTTTCACAACAAATGTTTGTCAGTGTCAAAGGTCAATTTCAACTGTTGACTATTTTTCAAAGTAAAAACTCTCATCAATTATGGATTGCCATGAAATCTGGTGCATTTATTCCTGTTCCTTAGTTCCATCATCAGGTCAAAATCTGAAGTTGTTCATCACTGTGGTTTATGCAGTTCAACAGGAAGTGCTCCAGGCTTTAAAGGCAATAGGAACCCCATTAGTGAGTCCTAAAACCCAGAAAACCATTAACATTGCAGCACCTCAAAGTCAATAGGTTTTTTGTTAGAAGCCTAAAATAGGGTCTGTGGTTAACATAGGGTTTCACATTTTGTTTATGACGTAAAATACCTCAATAAATACCACACTTGTGAGCCTTGTTGTGGTGGCAACGTTAAATCATGCGAGCATATTGTAGTTTGTTTATAGCCCAACATTAGCCTTTTACTTCTGTCGATTGCATTCACGCTTCAAATTTAAAAAAAAAAAAACAGTATTCATTTGTGAAGATTATCTTGCTGAACAAATGATATGAGTATCATAAACGTTTGTTAACCACAGAATTTATTTTAAGCAATAATCCAAAATCTAATGGAAAAATCCCAAAGGCTTTTTGACAAGTGAATGAATCAGGGCGTAGCTAATTTCGGCATCAGCCTACAGAAACACGTCATCCCTTGAGCACTCTTTTTGACACTGTGGCCAAACTACAACTTCTGGGTCCATCACGTGACACCACTGGACCCAAAAAAGACTTTTCACCATAACCTTACACCAAGAAAGAGACAAGTGTAAATCAGAGACATTTTTGAGCGTCAACGATTGACTGCGTCCATATTCTATGAGAACATAAAGAAGCTTGAGCTCACTGCAAACAGTTTGCCCTTAGTCAAGGCTGATGTGTTTAACAATGTGCTCCGTGCTAAATATGTAAAAAGGGGCTTTTAACATTTACACTTGCTTTAGTCATGGTTTTCCAGATGTCTGCACTTCAAGAGAACTTTGCTTGAAGACAAGTTGAGTGTTTATAGAAAACATATTTCTGAGAGCAGATTTTATCCTCATATCTCGGGGCTTTATGTCAAATCTGGATTTATTGCTTATACCAGTTTTGACTGAAATAAATTATTCACTAAAAACAACTATGTTTGTTGTTCAACTAGTCGGATGTTTTTCAGATGCTGTGTCTGATACCGACTGCTGCATGTGGCCTTTGGCTCGCAAACCTCAGGCCAAACATAAAAGCTGTGGGCAGGGACTTTTAGAGGGGAAAACTCATTTCGGTAAAGGAATATCCCCTCTTTGCTTTTTTCCTTATGTATTTGGCCTTTTCATCCAATTGGATAGAATTTTCTTGCTTTACTTTTTCGGATACAGTGATACTTTCTTTAGCAGTCGGCGGTTTGTAAAAGGTTATCTCAGATTTGTTCTTCACATGCAGGTGGGAATGCAGCCACAGGAAAGGAGGAAGAGGTAAATGTGAAAGGAGATCTGGGTGTTAGATGTGAACATGCAGTGAAACATAATGACAGAGCTGAAGAGAGTGAGGAATTATACACTTTTGTGGTTGAATCTCTCGTCCGGTGTGGTTAAAAAGCCATTATGGATCTTAAAGAAATATCTCAGCAGTATGTATTTTGATCTCTGTTACCTTCAATATATTTTACAGACAGTTTTTTTCTTTAAACATTAGCTTCTCATCCTGTTACATCTTTCCCGTGTGATGCTTGAGCCACCCAATCCTTGATACTCTGTTTCCATGCAAACTGCAATTATGACACTGAAGAAAAGGAGAAATAAAAGCACATTTTTTATCCTCATCTTTCCAAACAACTGTTGGAATACTAAATAATTTCTCATTTACTAAATGAGTCTGGATTGTGGGAATAAGTCATTGCTAATGAGCAGAACACAAAATGCTCACAAAGATGAGTCAGACAAATGAATTCAAGCCTGTGCTGCGCACTGGCAGACTAAACACACTGTAATATGAAAAATCTCTCTCAAATATCTTTTTTTCTTTCCTAATTTAGGTTAGGTAGTTTGGTTAGTTTGAAATTGTTGTTTTATTAATCGCAGTATTGAGTTTTTTTGCAAACAACCCAACTGCCAAAAAAACATTGTACATTTCTGCAAACCACAGATTCACTATATTTGCACACTATTATGTAGCAGATAAATTGAAACGTTATGCTTCAGCAACGCTGTGGTTAATATATGGTTAAGTTTATGCACAAAAAATCACTTATGATGTCTTGGTAAAAAAAAAAAAAAAAAAAAAATGCTTTTATGTGCCACTATTACCGCTGATGGTTGCTTTAAAATCTGTTCATTTGGAGCCTAAAAATCAGCTGGAAACACAGCAATTACTCGCTAAAACACAACCGGTTTTGTTGTTTTTCTGAACAGTTGTTTGCAGCTTGGCAAGCCTCTCACCTATCACACCATCCACTATCATATGACATGAATGAAACATGCAAACGTTATGTATTCATGCTTTGCAGATATGTTCAATGCTAACTTTTTCTGCTGGTGGCTGTGCGATATAACAAACTATCTGTGTTTATTTGAAGTTATTTGGGGCTGTTTGGGGTTGTGGTTTGGCCAGACAATATATGCGGTTCTCCTTTATGTCAGTTAAGTCTTGTTATACTTTTGTTTGTATTTAGTTGTTTGTTTTTAGTTTTTTAGTATTCAATCAGTTGTTTTTTTTCTCCTGATGTCTGTGAGGACTAATTTAAGCTAGTATTCAATTCTTACTTTGTCTTTTCTCTTTTTTTTTTGGTAAATAACTTTTTTTGAAAGCTAAAAGCTGTCTTCTTGCTTTCTCCCTCACCCAGAAAATAACCATATTTACAGTCAGTCAGTTAATGCAGTCTTACCTCAAATTTGTGGAGAACACTGTTTTTTTGTATGCCTCCACAGGAAACAGCAAAAACTATATAAAAACATCTGTTTACAAACTCTCACAAAAGTGCTGCAGTATAATCCAAGTCTCATTTATCCAGTCGTTTGCTCAGTACTTTCGAAACATGCATTTTTGGCTAAAACCTTCCTGTTTAAACCTGAGCTGAAAAAGTAACTCTCTACATGAGACTTGAATTATACTGCACGAGTTGTGTGAGAGTTCGCAAACCGATGATTTGATATAGTTTTGTTGTAAAGTGCTATACCCAATCAATCATTAAATCAATATGTTTGTCATTTTTCATAATGGCATGCATTTTAAACAATGTTAATATGGCATGAGTAACTGATTTACAGATAGACATTTTGTTGTTGAAGCAGTTTTTTAATTTTCATTTTCAGCTACTTATTTACTTGTTCTCACTTATTGCTTTTTTAAATTGTCTTTTAAATGCAGTTTTAATGTTTTCCTAATGTCTTATGTTTAATGTGTTTTAGCCCCCTGTAAAGCTCTGAATTGCATCTGAATGGTGCTATATGAATAAACGTGCTTGCCTTTCACTGATCTTGCCTCCCTGTTGTTATGCAGTTTATTGTTTTTAATATTACATGCCGATATAACTTTGTTTTGCAAACACTGCTTTTTTTCCCTCCGCAGCTCTGCCCTGACTCACACCTCCCAGACACAGTATAGCTGCTCAGGTAACATCTGTGCGACCTTTTCGATGACACCAATTAAATTCACCCATCAAGGTCAAGTTGGCACTCGAACATTGTTTCCAGGAAAACATGTACCACCTCTTATTAATACAAATTTGCAGTACCCACACCATGTGTGTGTAAAGTAATGCCATAATGAAATCCTTCTTTCAACAGTAATTTGTAATGCTTCGGGGGTTTGCGTGTAATCCAACTAAACAGCAGTACTTAAGTCATTATTCTTACATCTCTATTGAACCTTAGGCAGTGGAAGGTTGCCTCACTCATCTGTAATCCATGAAAGTCGGCTATAAATAAACTTACAATTCTTGAAATTATTTTGTTAATTTGTCATGGCCATTCAGCCGAACTGCATTTAATTTTACTGCACGCAATGGAGCTGAAAAAAGTTCAGTGCATCAACCTGACTTTGCTTAGTGGCAAAACACAGTAACAGATGATGCCAGCTTCTCAGTCTTGCTTTGAATACTTTATAATCTGCTGGAGAAAAAAAAGATCAGTTGACTTTGCTTCTTAACATCATCAGTTAGATTAGAAAATGGTTGTTCTCATCTTCCCATGAGGTGGAAGACATCTGTTTTAATCATACACAATAGTTGCCTCAATGTAATTAATGAAATCACATTAAGTGATTGTAATTTTGCCATTCTAAATGTCACATTAGGTCTGGTTGTGACAATATTTGATGGGAGGTAGAGAAGCACTGAGGCAGGGATACGGAGAGAAAGGGGGGGGGGGGGGGTGGGGGGCATATTAAAGGATTTAATCAGCTTGTGTGACAAAATGTGACCTTGACATCTTACTTTTTCCT
Organism: Plectropomus leopardus; assembly: GCF_026936395.1. Taxonomy (NCBI): domain Eukaryota; kingdom Metazoa; phylum Chordata; class Actinopteri; order Perciformes; family Serranidae; genus Plectropomus; species Plectropomus leopardus. The sequence continues at coordinate 14,788,117 of NC_142189.1, read as the reverse complement.
CCCTTGGCTAGAGCAAGCGGCAGCAGCGAGAGCTGCCATGTGGAAGCAAACAGACACGGCCTACGTAATTGAAAGAGAGATTTAAATTATCTTTTGTCAGGCTAGTCTCGTTACAGAAGACCTGGGAAAAAAAACATTTTATCAGCACCGGAATTGACAGTATTCAGCCAATTAGGCCTGAATGATTGTTATCCGGTGACGTTATCGTCATCATCCCTTTTATTTTGGGAAGTATGAAGGACGGCATTAGAAAGTGGAAAAAGCAAAGATGAAAAAGCTCCCAGACAGAGACAAAGGGAAACAGAAGGAGGGCGCGTAAGAGGTGAGGCAAATTAATTGGTTTTGCTAAATCCTCCTCAAACAGCAGAAGCCAATGTGGCTCCACAAAAGGCCATTACTGGTAATCAATTTAAATCTGTTTTACCCTTCCCAAGGAAACCAATTAGGCAATTTAATTTGGCTTTTTTGATTCACAGCATAACCACTGCACAGGATAGGACGTCCAATTCGCATCCTGCAGGGAGGCACAAGTGAAAACACTGGGAGGTGTTGCTGGAACAAGCAAAGCTATTGATCTGAGGGAGGCTGGGAGATCCAGGGAAGAGTGAGGAAGATTCACAGGAAGCATGGCAGGATGATGGATTCATGAATTTAAATTTTGCTAAGAAAATAGCAATCCTGCTGTGTCCGTTTAAAACTGCCTCAGTAATTAAAGCTTATTGCAAGTTCAGCTTTTAGCTAAATATACACATTCAGTTTTCCAGTAAATATGACTCCATGTTTAAAGCAGTTGATCATTTTTGGCTGAAATTTGGTGTTAGAAGAAGATCTTTTTAATGTCACTAGATGGCAGTACCTGACTGCTGATGATTATCTCAGCAGTTTGGGGTGCTGTGGCCTGGCTTCAGTCCTGCAAAGCTCTGGTTCAAAGTCAAATGTACTCCTCTGACTCTTGCAGACACATGTCCTTGGAAAACACACAGTACATACAAACATCCGTATATCCACACATACACACAGAGACTGCTCTGTTTTCCTGCATCAGTGAAACCATTACACCGTAACAACGCACACACCTTACACTGAGCTTAATCAACAATGTCACCGCACAATTTCAGCAGATTGGCTGTTGGGTTGGTGTGGAGGAAAGTGTCAGTCAGCCGTGTCACCCATCATAGCGAACAAACAGTCCCTCCTTTGGGGATACACACAGGGCCGCGTTTCTGCGCTCATGTGTTATCCATCTCCTGTTATGCCTTCTGTGTGTGTGCAGCTCCCTGCATGTGTGGTGTGTTTGTGTGTGAATGGGGAAATGGGATGTCTACTGGTTTGTCATGGTAATGGGGAACATGTGTGATTGTGACAGACAGGAGTTCTGGATGACCGCACACAGCACTGAGGCACGTGCACACACACACACACACGTACATATTGGCCTATAGAAAGCTCAGAGACTGAACATGTGAACAAGAGCAGAACTTTATGAAAAATAGCTGAAATTACTTTATAAATACTGAACTGTGCAGAAATCTTAGGCCACCACAGATCTGTTGTAATAAGGATTTTTTTTCTCAGTCTCTTTAAGTTACAAACAAAGAACACAGACAACACGTACAATGCATTAAAACACTGAAAAAGTCAGAACAAAATTGTTTCTTCAGACTGAAGTCAATATTTAGTGTGAAACATCGAAACCATAACAAAAGGTTGCCCAAATAATCAGTACTGAGCTTTAGACATGTCTTGAATGCAACCTGGTGTAAATACACCAGACGATTAGTATTGTAAATCTCAGATTGTCTGCCCAAGAGAGTTGAGACATGCTAAGTGGAAATGGAGGGCACAGTAAATACTTGCAACTTCAGTGAAGTGAAGTTGTTTTATTCTAAAAAAAAATAAAAATACATGTTTCTAGTTGTATTTTAGTAAAGAGACTACCAAGAAATTAATCTGTATGATCATTATAACCTTGCTAAAATAAAGTTTATGGTGGCCTAAGAATTTTGCACAGTACTAGTATTTTATGAAATGAACCCCAATTAGGAAGACAATAATCCATACTCGAGCCTCCATCTTGCTCTTTTAAATCTTTCCTTCCCTATCTATGTCCCGTTTTCTTTCCCTCGTTTCCTCTCTCAATCCTCTTCTAGCCAGCTGCATTTCTTGGACAGAGCTACTGGCTGCGGTCTAAGGGAAGCGAGTGAAGCTAACCATTTGAGAAAAACAGCCCTGGCAAGGCCAATTACACCCAGACAAAGCACTTTGCATGTTATTGTGTTAGGGATTCATGCTTGATTGACTGAATGGGTTCTAATGAGGCTGGGGAACGACGTGCAAGAAAGGAAGAAACACTCCTCCGCTTCCCCTGATGGATTGTATCACCCCCACACTCATGTATAGACAAGCACACGCAGGTACAAACACACTCACCGGTGCACGGTTACAGTGCAAAGGTGAGGAATCACACTGGGAACACACTTACAGTGAAGATGCACGCAAATCTGCACTAAACCGTTCTCAGGTTAAAGCTATAAAGTTGTTCTGTGTGTGTCTGTGAGTATGTGTGCAGTGGGTGGCAGATGAAGAGGAGATCGTGGAAAGGTAACTTGCTGTATTGCCTCTGCAGATGCTCCTATGTGAAAGCCTTACTCCCACTGGCATCCTTTTATAGTATCACTTCACTAAGTAGAGTTGGATATAGCAACAGATGGATTGGTAAAGCCTACAGCAGTGATAAAAAATGTCGGCCGTTATTCTTGTTGGGCCTGTACAACAGATGTTAGTTTTATTTCAGTGTTTTGTTGTGCGCCGGGCTTCGACTCCACTAAGTTTCACATCTTTGAAGTTTTTTTTTGTTCTCCGTCTCAGTGGAATGAAAGTTGAAACAGATAATACTAGCCACAGGCTAATGGAAATAACACATGCCAGCTATGAAGTTTGCAAGATCACTCTCAACGAAATACAAATTGAAAATGAAATTAGCAAGCAACCCTGGTCCAGTCTATGAATTTTAAAAGGTAGGTATGAGCTGCATGTATGGAAGACGCAGAGGGCGCAAGCACAGCAGCAAAGTAAGAGACAAATTGCAAATCCTGGCAAAAACGTTTGTTGTTTTTAAATGTGCTCTATAAATAAATGTGCCTTGACTTTAGATTTGATTTGGCAAAATAAAAAAAATAAAAAAAGACTTGCGAATTGAAAATGTGATTAAAACTGTGATTAATCACGATAAGCTGCTGAAATTCTGCAATATATCGCAATTTTAAAAATGAATCATTTGACAGCCCTAATTTAAAGTAAACATCGTAATGTAAGAATAGTTATATTTACTTTTTCAAGGTTTCATCTATATCTATCTATCTATCTATCTATCTATCTATATATATATATATATATATATATATATATATATATATATATAATCGGTTTCCGATTTTCTTCGTTTGTATTTCAGTGTTAATTTCAGTGTTTGCTGAGAGTCCTCTGAGGAATATTTACTACAGGCTTCTCCTCCTTCTTCTCCCGCTTTCACAACTCTACCCTCCACCGGCTCGTCCCCTTCTCCTCCACATCCCTCTCATTCATCATCTCTCGTTGCCCCTCCTCTCCTCTCCTCCCTCTCACTTCTCTCCTCTACCTCGTCCATCTCCCCTGCCGTGCCGAGGTCAGGGTGAGGGGTCAATTGCCCGGGCGCACCACGGAGCCTGTTCTTGAAGGAGTAGTCATGTATCTGCTCTCTGTCTTATCCTTTTGTTTTATATTGCCTGACAACTCTTTCCCGCAGGAGATGGCCTCACTTTCACACGCAGCAACCCGCTCCCTGCACATATATGTTTGAGTTTCCAGATGTGTGTGTAAGCAGGTGTGGGTGGATGCCTCCGTGAGTCCTGTTGTCCTTTGCCTGCCCGCTTTTGCCTAGCCTTGTTTATTTGCCCTTTTATGGTTCCTCTTCTACAACTCTTTTCCTTTCCTGACCTTATTCTCTCTCTGCCTTTCCTCCTCCATCGATAGCCAGAGCTAATAAGGCAATTAAAGCCTAATTAAAGGAGTCTTCAGAGAGAGGGAAGGTCTCGGGCAACTTCACGAGGGTAAGAGAGCGCTATGTTTACTCGTGTCTCTGGCGAGGTCTCCCTCGTTCTCTCCTGACCAACACAATAACAAAAAACGTTCTGAGATAATGAAAGGCCTGAGGAAAAGTACTCACAATCGCATCACGATTTTACAGTCTTCAGATTTACTTCTGTATTTTTAGCGGTATCCAGAAACGGGTAACATGAGGTAACTAGCTAATTTGTTCAGCTTCAAGTGTATTTATCTAACCAGCGTCAGCCCACTCATTGTTGTCAAATTTGCCAGCGCAGATCAAAGAGCCCATGTGTGGCGCGTCAGCCAGGTTACCTCTGCGTGGCACTCTGATTCAAAGTCACGGATTAAGGCAAAGTGGGGGAGAGGGGGGCTCAAGGCCATGTGGCAGACAATCATCCTCTCACTTTGGGATGTGAGCTGCTCGTCATAAAGACGGTCTGCGATGGATCTGGTTTTTTTTTTCAGACAAACATCCCAAAGCATCCCTCACATCCCGTTGCATACGATCACTGTGTGCACTTGTAGTCTGAAACAAAATCTTTACCCCTGATTTAGAAGGCACTTACAATGCATTAGCCTTGTGGTAATTACTAGAAACTCAATTAGAAGAAACCGCTGAAGACCAAGACCAAACTGGAGGGCTTAAGCTGCAACGCTGGTAAATGGATTTGGAGTTAATTTAGTGAGTCAGAGGGTGAAACAGCCATCAGTGATGTTTTAAGCTGCAGCAAGCAACCTGAGCGCTCAGAGCTCGCTACTGTAGGCTCATCTCCTCTGCAGTCTGCTCTCAATTGGCATTCAGCTTCACTTGTGGTTTGGAGTGTTACAATTAAATTGCTCTGGGAGTTTATTTTATTTTACGCACATGCCTGTATGCACACGCCCGTGCATGTCCGTGCATGTGACAATCCTTCATCCAGCTTTCATTTATTGGTATAATATTTCTCAGTGGTGTTTACACATGTACTGTAGATGTTACTGTCGACGCCTCAGGTCGTGTTCACAGTGGAAGTTGTATATTTTATTCATGGATCTTTGTATGTTCTCTAACATGCCTCGGGGCATTTTTATGACCTTAAGCATTGCCTGCCTGTTTCTGGCGAATATCTTTATTTACTGTCTTCCAGTGTGCATGTTCTTTAGTCTGTTTCTGGTGATTTGTAGAGCCCGGCTCAAACTTGATACTTGACACTGACACCTGAGGCTGATATTCATATCGATATTTGAGAGTAACAAAAAATGGAAGAAATTCAGAAAGAATTGTGAACGAGATATTTAACAGATTGGGTCCATGTTTCATGGTTGAAATTAAGGATGCATGATAAAATCAGCACGGTATCTGCAGATATTGGCTTTTAAATGACATATTGGGATTGGCCAACAAGCTGATTTCTGCCGATTTCACTTACGTTTGTTTTTTTTGTTTTTTTTAATTCTTGACAAAGTGAATAAAACATCCCTAACTTAAAAGTATTTTTCTTATTTTGCACAATTAATGAATATTAATTACATTGAAAAGCATTGTATTTTATGTCTCCATCTGCTGGTGGTTCATTGCAATAAGAGTATGGATAGTGTGATAATAATAATAATATATAATATATATATATATATATATCGATATTGGTTATCAGCCAAATGAGTAGTTTTCATATCTGCGTATCCGTGCATATTTGTGAAAATGTGTACCGAGCAGGAAATTTTACAGATAAAGAATAAATTTGTCTACACTCTACTTGTGAGTAATCCATGAAACTAATATGACGTTTTTCAGTTTTTCAGTTTTCACGAGGCACAGGGATGAAGAGGGAATTTGACAATCACCAGGTGTTTACTGGAATTACTGTTTTATTTATTAGTTTAATACATTTCTATTTTTTCCTCTTCTTTTCTGTAAATAATAATGCAAAATTGTTGATATTTGATTTTTGGTATGTGGGTGAATGCATATATGTTTAATAAATTAGCGCATATGTTTAAATTAATAAGGAAGCAATTAATTAAAATTCAATAACTTCTGGAGAATGGGAGGGATTAAATAAGTTTGTACTTCTCACTCCTTTTCAAATGTGTAAACCAAGTCATCATGTGTTTGACCATTTCTTTTGCTTTATGTTTTTATCATAGTTAAATATTATTTTTTTTGTTGGTCTGCTTGTTTGTATCATCATTTCTCTATTTTCTTTACATGTTTAAAATTAACAAATAAATAAATAAATAAAAAACACTGAAGCTATTTTTTTCCCATTATTTTCCTTGATCAACTACTCCAACAACTATTTTTATGATTTATTGACTGATCATTTAGTTTCCAAGATGTACAGATTTTTTTTTTTTGAAATGCTGACAATTCACTAAAACTTAAGTTAATCTTAAATTGCTTGGCAAAAAAAGTCACTTACTTTAATGTCAAAAATAAGAGAGACAAGCAGCAAATCCTCACAATTGAGAATCTGGAACCAATTAATGTTTTGGCTTTTTGCAAGAAAAACTTAACCAATATTCAAAGCAGCTGCAGATTAATTTTCTGTCAATTGCATGGTGGATTTCTGTGATGAAATTGTTATTGTTTGTTGTTATTTACTGGCTATTTGAGGTAAACTAAAATCAGTAGCTGTGTGTGCCTCAGACATCTGTACTTACTAGGACACTGACACTACAGGTATATATATATATATATATATATATATATATATATATATATATATCACCATGATACTTCCCTAGTTGCCTACTTACTTCAAAACATTTTTTAACATTTTTTTTTGTAACTTTTATGTTTAAATATGCAAATTAGGTATTGTGTAATAAAATTAGCACTTATTTGCATACATTTCCAGAATTGAAATCTGAACTAAAATAAACATCTAAATGTGTTTGGGGGATTTTTTCTTCCCACTATATGCTGAAGGAAGACATGTTCGAAGCAAAAGAGCCCATTGTTTCAAAATTGACTGGTGCATGTATGATTTCACCTGTAGTGTCTCCCTGTAAACTGTACCACATATTGCACTCATCTAAATCCATGGAGAGAAAGGTACAGTGAGCAGATGGAGTTCACGTCGCAGAAAGTGTGGGTGGTAAAGTCTGCATGTCCCTGTATGTGTGCTTGTGAATGCTCCTATTGGTACCAGCATGTGTGTTGGCGTGTGTGTGTGTGTGTGTGTTTGCGCGTGTGTGCATTCATGTAGGTGCTACAGCAGGATCTTGGCTTTTGCCTTGGAGTAAAGTTGTGTGTGTATGTGTGTGTGTCCTGTGGGCTGGTGAGTGGGTGTGCATCGTGAGAGCACTGCTGTGCCACCCTCTTCTGGGGACCAGATGGTGATGGAACTGCTTGCTCCACCCAACTGTTTCTGACATCATCACTCAAAAACAAAGGAAGGAAACGAGGGCGAGAAAAGAGCATTTGTGATACATAAGTTTGTGTAGTCTGAATTTTGCAGTGTCTGGATTTTAACCAATTATATGAATCCACTATTTATCAGTCTAGATTGTTTTGGTGTGAGTGTTGGAGATATCGGCCATAGGGATGTTTGCCTTCTCTCAAAACTAAATTAAAACTTATGTTGACACTGTATAATGTAATTTTCAGTGGTCAAAGAATTATTCAGATTCTTTATCATATCTGCATGGAGGTAGCAATATCACAATGTAAAAAATATTCCATGAAATGTAATAAAAATACTGCATTAAAATTTTACTTTAGTGAAAGTTTGCAAGTATTAGTAGCAAAATGAACCTATAGTATCAAAGGTTAAAAGTAAGAGTAATTATTTTGTTATTTCTCATTATTTTAATGTATTATTGTACACTTGCCGTGTATAATGCTACAGCTCTGCAATAAATCCTGCCTTTATGAACATGATTATGTTTTTGGGAGGTAACTTCAACATAATGATCATTTTGTAAGTTGTACTTTCTGGTGCTGCTGAGTGAAGCTGCGAGATATTTCTAATAGTTTACACCTAATGATATAAATGGTGTTGACTTGAGTAAATAGAAAAAGGGAAATAAATCGAAACGCTATCAACCAAATTTCTAGACAAATCAAAAGAATAAATACAATAAGCAATGTATGCAGGGTAATGCTGAAGTGAAATAGACATGACTGTGTGTTTTCATTTTAAGAGAAAACATGACACTGACATTTCTGTCTGTCCAGATTCATCCCATACTGCAGCGGGACCAGGCTTTAGTCAATTATCTTGAATTCTTTATATTGTGCTTTTTCTTGTGTTACCTGCAGTGATTAATTATAGATTAAGACAAATGTTTTTTTTGTTACCTAAATGCAATTATAGCTGTTAGTTTTTCACAAAATTTCAACATCAAGAAAGCTATTATGTCTGAGGCCGGGGAGACGAGGAAAACATTTTAAAGAGATTCATAGCCACAGAAAAAAACGAACATCAGACAGGACTGCTTGATCAGCATTAGGGATAGCAACTCACTTTCCCCATCATTTCACTGTTCGAGTGCATGCTGTGCAATATGATAGGGACAGGTGTGCAAATTGCACGAGGGGAGCTAATCACCAGCCGCACTTCGCAAACAGACTGACACTGCCTTGTTATATTTTGTCTCCACTTCTGTTCACAGAGTGTCTACTTGTATGTGGAGGCTGAATAACAACATGTCTCAGCAGCATTATGGGACACAAATGAGAGAGCACATAAGCTTCATCATGCTTATGTTAGATCTGACTCCATGATGATGTGATGTGATCATGTTGGGGTCAATACAAAAAAAAAGGTCTGTATTATATATTCTTGTTACTTAGAGTAGTGCATTACTTTAGTAATTACGACATTTGAAAAGTAATTTGTCACTTTACTTTTGCGCTACTCTTAAACACCGCCCGAGATGTTCTGTCATGTTATTTCAAGTGAACAATAATATCACGTTAAACCTTACATATAGCAACTTATCAGCAGAAAACAAGGCTCAGGAGAATCAAGATGGCACTGCGGGAGGTTAGAACTGCCTCATAATAAAACAGAGATAAAACTTTTATCAACATATAAAAGAGGCTGGCCTTCTTAACACCACATGGCACAAATTTTATTCGCCTCAAAATAATATATCAACAGGCCTAATATAAGACTGGCCTTCCTGACACCATTAGGTGGTGACAGACTTTAAAGGAAAACTAGACATACTGCCATGTGGTTGCATGCCTCCGTGCACCAGACAAGTTGCACTCAAAGTTTACATCCATGTCTGTGAAAACACGGATGCTTCACATACATCCTCCCCTCAGCACAGTTTCAAGATGGGCACTCAAGGTTCTGTCCAAAAACATATTAAATGAAGTCACCGTGACCTTGACCTTTGACCTCATACCGTCAGATTGTAATTGGTTCATTCTTAAGTCCAAGTGAACGTTTGTGCCAAATTTGAGGAAACTTCCTTAACGCCATCTTCAGATGTTGCATTCACAAAAATGAGACAGAAGCATGGTCACGGTGACCTTAACCGTCCTGCCACATTTCATGCACACGTGGCAAGTTCCGTCAGCCTATCCGTCCACCGTATAATAACACCATGCCTGGTTCTGTCTGATCAGTTCTCACCTGACACCGTCAGCTGAAAGGTGCCGTTTGGCGTTGTGTTCTTGGACCACAATCACTGACGACGCGGCACTATTTTACGAGTGTGTAATATGAGCAGGCTGCATAATTTAAGAACTTGAGCATTGCAAGTAACAACATAACTGTTTGATTATTAAATGTACTTCAATTACTGAATTTAGAACAGTAATGCATAACAGACAAATATAACACTAGATATGATGCATTTGAGAAATTTGGATTATAACTGCAGTAAAAAGAAGCACAAAGTCTATATAGAAAGGCCTTCTGATTGTAAATGTGCCTGTAAAGTACAACATGTTATATCAAATGGTTTTGTCTTACAACTAATTGCTCTGGAAACGATACAGTAGCTTCATTTTGCTCTCATGCAGCCCCAACTCCTCCAATATTCCCATAATCCCTCTAGTCCAAAATTACAACCAGTCTTCAGCGGTTTGAGGCTTGGCTCGTATATAAAGGTCATACGTGGCTATTAATGAGTATCTTTGTACCAGTCTCCGTCTCTGGAGCTTCCTAATTGAGCTAGCATCCCTTTCCCTACATCCCTTGGATGTACATGCCGACGCACCGAGAGACAGCTGACTAAAGTGTGTCTTTTTTTTTTTTCCATCTTTATGATGCTGCTAACTGTGATGGTGTAGCTAAATGAGGCCTGTGATGGACGCCGTGCCAGGCAGAGGCGTCCAAGCCCACCGCTTCCCCTTCCCTCACCGCCTGGTGCGCAGTGCAATGGCCAATCAACTGCTCACACAAAGGAGGAATTAGCATATTCCCTGGCACAAAATCCCTCCCTTAATTGCAGCTGCATTGAGCCCGTGTTCTCCACACCTCCTCTCCTCTCTTCCTCTATCTTTCCTTTTTTTTCTTGCGCTCTCCCCATCACCAGCCTCTCTAAGTGTGTGTTTTTCTGTTATTCTTTCACGTTTCACTTCGTTCCCCCCTCCAATCATTCAGTCTTCATCAGACGGCTATTGTGTGAGCTCAGGGGGAGAACGCAGAGAGAGAGAGAGAGAAAGATGGGGGCTGGGAGTGTGTTTGGCATGCTGTGCTATAGGAACAAGGTTGTCAGTCTCAAATAATGCTCTCATAATCAGCACATTGGAGCTGGGTTGCTGCACAGAATGACAATATCAGCTGTATGTACATTTCTGTGGTCTCCCTTTTGGCCTGTCAATCTTTCTTTATCGCTCTCAGTTTGTGCTGCCTCTCGCTGCTTCCCTTTCTATCCCAACGTTTTTGTTTGTTTCTTTTAGTCCCTCTATCCGTGCTGCCTTTTTCTGGCATGCTTTACTGTTCTTGTGCAAATTTCCTTCTGCTTGCGCCTTGCTTCGCCTCCAGTGTTTCATCTCCATCTCCCGTTTCCTCGCCAATCCCCCCTCCCCCCGCCTCCCCCTTGCCTCAGTTTACCCATTTCCTGCGTTACCTTTTTGTCTCGATCTCTCTTTCTTGTGTTAATTACAGGCAGCAAAGAGCAAGGTGGGACTTAAAAGGTTTCTTTAATGCTAGTTTTGTTTTCCTGAGTGGCTGGGTTTGCTAATAGCATACCTGCCTGTGTTCTGAAGATCTCTTTCACAGTCCCATCCTTCCTGAATAATAATACGCTGAGAACAGTCGCAAAGCAAAACACAAACCCTAGTTATGATTTCATTCCGAGTCAACCCTTCAATCCTACTGTCACTGTTTCTGACGACTATCATCGTTCAAAGTTTCCCCACCCAGAGCTCCTCCTGTACTGTCATGTGAATCTTCCCTCATACTATCACGTTTGTATATCTGCCTCCTAACTCTGTTATTATCACTGGGCTCTCTCTCTCTCTCACACACACACACACACACACACCTATCTCTGCTAACACCGTCACAGCTTTATCTTTTATGCCGTGTACTGTCACAGTTGTGGTGTGTCTGTCTACCTCTGTTGTTGCTTGTAGTTTGTCTCCCAGCATTGCTGTTGTGGTAACAGTGTTTATTCTGCCAGTCAAAGACGAGGCAGAGACAGCATCACTCATCCCTGTGTTGTGGAGAGAGGCTGTGGGGGGAGAGAAAGAGAGAGAGAGAGAGAGAAAATGAGAGGCAGCAGTCACATTTCAGACTGTAAAGAGTCCCAGGTGGTTTACACAGTTGTGCGTCTGAGATAAGCTGGGGTCTTGACTGCTGTTATGCAGAATTTCCATACAGTTGGAAGACTCATGTTGCGTGATGCAGGCACCCCTCGAGTAGGTTCAGCCATACTGAAAGTGCTGCATCCAACCAGTTTAGTATCTTCTTTAACATTTACTCCATTCGAAGATTTAAAACTAAACAATACAAATTTTCAATTTTTCATCTATTACAATATGTTAGTACATTTTGGGAAAAGCAATGAAGCAACTGTTTATGTATTAAATAACCAGATATGCATATCTGATTTTGGCTAATCCAGATAATTAAAAACATGACAAATCTAGGTATTTCATCACATTGATCCAAAACTCATAAAAATCCAATACTGCCATAAAGCCCTCCCAATCATCGATTTGCAACATTGCTCACACTAAGGGCTTAACACAACCAGAGATATTTAAGAGATACAGCCACGTGCAAAGACAGCTGGATACAGTACAAGTAAAAAATAAAGTATGCTCGCTCCATGTTAGTGAATGGGATATGGGTCAAACTAAAAACTCAAAGTGCATGTCAAATAAATTTTTCCCAAAAATGGTTTCTGTCATTTAAGGTAGTTCTCATCACCCCGATGTTTAGTCATGTGATCGTTTTCTGATAAATTTCATTTAAATGAGTTATTTAATTCTATAAAACAGGGATTTTCCGCCATGATTGACAGCTGTGTGTGCCAATCCGTCAGCTCACATTCAATGGCACTGGTTGCTATTGGTCGAATAGGTATTTTGGGGGGAACTCTTCCCCTGCTGAGATCACTATTGCGCAGACTCAGGCTCTGTCTCCCGGATATTTTAGCTTACTAAAGCGAAGCGTTGGTAAGTGGGGACATGTCGTCCATCTTTACAGACAGTCTATTCTCATTCTCATTCAATCCTATGAATGTCTCTCAGCGGTACACAAAGCCAAAAAGTTCAAATGCTACTACTATTAATAGTATAAAATACCCAGATTATGTGGTCCATAGAGCAGGTGCAGAGGACACTTCCTCCACCTGAGGAAGCTACTTCCTGTTCAGCACTCCATTAACTTGAAGTTAAAATGGTTCAACCCTGGGGCTCTTCTGAACTTTTCAGATGGTATCAAACCAAATAGATTAAATTCTTATTGTAAAATGAGTAATTTCTTGGAGGTTGTGATGCTCAAAAAGTTGAAAAAATACAAATGTCTCTTTGCTGTGTAAGTCTATGGGAAACAGTCTTTTTGGGCCACAAGGCATCATGTGACAAACATGATAATTACATTATTGGGAGTGGCCCAATAATGTAATTATCATGTTCATCACGAAAATTGGCCGCAAAGCCTGTCACACTTCCTGGGGACTTGGTCTCACTCCAATGATGTCAAAAACTGCTACTTGCTCTGTGGCCTTCAGCGTTATAGCATCTATATGAGATCACCAGGCTTTCAACTAACTCCAATGTAAACTCATCCACAACCACTATTAGACAGTTAAAGCAAGGGATGTAGTATAATTAGCAAGAAAGTCAACTTAGGAGCTGGTAGGAGAAGAGATGAATGGGTCCAACAAGGAGAGGACTTTGACCCAAGAGACAGGTGTTTGTGTCCAATCTGAAATTTAAAAAAAAAAACAATCTTATTTTTTCTCGTGAGTCATTAGTCATGGGAATGGTAAGTTAGTAGTTAAGCAGTTGCAACATCAATCATGACCTATTTCTTACCCTAACCAAGTAATTGTGTTGCCAAAACCTGACTGCCAAGCCCTCGGCACCAACACAAAAGGCTGGCCTCAATGTCATTATAGTGACGCTGGGGGCTTCTGATCATGCAGCACAATACGTCGAGTAGAAATTAGATCATATTGCATGGTATACCAGTGTGTCATCACATAATCTAATCAACCCTTGGTAAAAAAAAAAAAAAATGTGTAGAATCTATAAAAATCACACTTTGATGCCTCTTTGTGGCAGACTGGATCCAACAAACTGTAGGGAATGGAATAGGTGAAATCTACACATATACTGCATAATTATATGTGTATGTTTCTACTCTGCCATCTGAATAATTCAATGTTAAATACATAAATCATAATCATATACAAATGTTTCATACAGTGAACTTTAACTGGTCCTTTGAGCAAGGTTGTGACTGGTTGTGACTGTACTGTGTGTGACTCAGTGTGCAACTCTTGATTGAGAAAATATTGTGTAAGCTCACGTTCTAAATGGCCAACTTCTATTATGATATCATATTGTTATATATAAACATAATAAAACATATAGCAACAAATTCTCAGCAGTCAGCACAACTCTCTCAACTCGTCATTCTGATGGGGAAAGTGAACATGAGTACAGATTATAACTGATTCTTTCGCCCTATAGTCACCAGTCAATACTGGACCTCACAAGCCACACATCTCTCAAACAATTTGACCCGAAAAACTGCATTTTTCAGAGAGACAAACATCAGGAGAAAATGTACTTGTCCTGTGTCTGTCTCAGCAACTCACTCACACTCAGCACACTTATGAGATCTGGCAACACAGAGTCCCTTCTATCTGTTGGTGCTTTTTGTTGTGCAGTATAGCCGACGCTGCTTCAAACTGGATAATTTGAACAGACGTATATGTGAATCCATGAATTAAAAGTTAAAACTATGTGTGTAAAAACACCAAGATAACCAGAAGTTTATATCATTTCATAGCACTGGTGCAGCTTGTAATGTGTTATATCCACAGGTTATAGCTTTTGTTTTAGAGCATGCTTGCTAAAATTCAAGATGGTAAAAAAATACATATTTTTTGATTGTTTTAATTTGTTGTTAAGGGGCAGTACATTGAAAACCAATCTTCAACATGTCTTCCTTATTGAACAGAAGTTGCTCTGTTGCATGAGCTCTGCTGCCACTGGTGGCAGGAAGCTATAATGGACTGTTAATTTGTTGGTTTGAAAATCTGTCAAGCCATCACATCTGGATTGTTACAGCTAGTAGAAATACTCTCAGCATTTTGTTTGAATCCATTTAAATTAAAAAATGTTTCTCTTGAGTACCTACCTGCATTATTCTTAAAAGATGAAATCCATGTTGCATTTTAAGATAAATCATAAGACTAATACTGTCAATTCATCGGGGTGCTGTTATTTTGTCTTTAGACTGGTGTGTTTATCCGGTCCGTCATCATTTGGATGAGCTTGTGAGTTTTGGATATCTATGATGAATACTACGTTCATAAATAAGCTGATATTAGCTGTCTTACTGACACATGTAAACATCCAGCCCTGTTTGTGGTGGTGGTGGTGTTAATACTTGTGCTAGTTATTGGCGTTTTAAATAATTTCAAAGCTCCCCTTTAAGCGCAGTGACAGCAGTTTATGTCTTTATTCATCCACTGTCTCTTTGATCAATTCAAAGCTCAGAGAAATCCTACACCAATTATTCTAAAACTAACCTGTCACAAATTGCTTTTGTTATTAGCATATCAAGTCCGTTATGATTACAGTGCAATGCTCCTGCACAGAGAATTGAATCCTAAATATATTCTCCTCTTTGCCACATAAAGAATAAGTAATTCCACATGTCTGTGCTCTTCCTTGTTCCCACTGACAGTTTAATAGTGTAATACAAAGGTTTGAGGAAATGTGGGTATAATATGAAAGTAATTGTAAAACAGCCAGAGGACATTTACAGTAGATGTTGCGGAAAATACATCTCCACACGTTATATTGTGGAGATGTTCATAATGGAAATCACAGTCAAGATATAACAACAAATACGTAAACTTGTTGAATTTTGAATCATAAAAACTAAGTAAGCCCAATGCAAGAGTGAGTTTTCACCTTCTTTAAATATGGTTTCAGAGTGCAACCTTGTTCACGAATCTTGCAGATAAATCTTAATAAGCATGGCTCTCTGGTATTAACAGTGTTTAAACTGGAAGGCCTGCAAAAATGGCCTCTTTATTAATAATGCTTGACAGGGCTTCTGGTTGGAAGCTAAAGGCTCATTAGAACAAACTAACTAGTCCCTGGTAGCAGAGACGCATGGCTGCCGCTGGTCTCTAATAAAGAACAGACTAATTGGCTAATTACATTCACAGACAAAGCTCATGAGTACTTTGCTTATGGACCTCATTTCAAAGGGCCAGCATTTAAAATGTGTGCCGCAAAACCGGGGTCGCTCTTAAGGAGGCCCGGTGTATAATGAACGCACGACCACACATCGGCAAGCGCAGGTGCGCTCCCACACAGACATTCACACATGCACAACTTATTGGCAGAAAAGGGAGCAGCGACTTCCCATCATGCAGCTCATTAAGGAAAATGCATTCATTAACATGCTTTGTGCCTAAACTCTTAATAGACTCAACCAATCTAACTGATTGAAGGAGAATCACTTTGAGTGATGTGCAGAGAGCATTTACGAGTCTCTTCCATCAGTTTCTTTGTTCTGCCGCTCTTCAGAAGTTATCAGGTTGACAACCTATTTCTGGGAAATTTTACACTCTGCTCCAACTTTTGAAATAGGTCCCAATAGTGAGCTAAATAAAGGAGAGCTGGAAGTTGAAGATGAAGAGCTGGTTAAAAAGAAAGGGGGATGGGGGGAGAAGAGACAGAGTATAGCTGACCTGACAGGAAGTCTTTGACAGGGACCCACACGGCAGGTAGCAGAGGTGCAGGACTCTGACACTGAAACTAAGCGCACAGTCATCCATCACTGTGCCAACTCCGCCTGTCAGTACGGCAAGCTGAGGGACAAAAAAGGCGGTGCCGGGGCAGATGGGAAGGGAGGATGCTCCACCAGAGGAACCACGGTCAGAGAAAGAGACAGGACAGCAGCCAGGATGTGCAATGACACACACACATACACATACATACAAGTTAAAATAGGGGCTAAAGTGTGTGTTGACCAATGGCCTTCCCTGTCCCTCTGTCCACACTGCAGACCGGCTGTCTGGAGCAAGTGGATACAACACATCCATCATCACACTCCTCCTGTCTCTGAGACCTCTACGCAGGCTGCGGTAAAACTGAGTGTGTGCGTGTGTGTTTAAGCATGTGTGTTTGGCAAAAGGTGTGCTTTCTCTGTCCTCTGCATGTTTTTCCATGACTGGCTACAGTTATGTGAAGACAAAAAGAGGACAATTTATTTGAGCATATCTCCTCGTTGTCTTATTTACAGGAGCTCACAAGTATTGGAGTGAATGGGAAAATTTATATAAGCCCTGTTTACATTTCAAGTCCTCGCAGGAAAGGAACTGATTAACATTTCATCTGACAACATTGTCTTTGGTGTGGTTGTGCGTGTGTTTGTGTGTTGCCGCGTTACAGAAGTATCTCACAACACAATCACGCAATGCTTCAAGCCAATCAATAACAATCAGAGTTATTCGGATATGGCCTGAGCTGCCAGCTCTTCTGAGCTTATTCTCGGCCTTAATTTCAAAAATCACATCAAATTCACAATTAAGGCTGATTACCATCATCACCGGCTTGTTGTCAAAGGATTAAGGGAACACAAACAAACCGTTAGCGGCCAGATTAACAAGTATGAGCAAATAACCAGCCTGCCATTATGGCATTATACCCAATTTAATAATTGCTTGTCTGTGATAAAAAGCTGCTGTGGTTGAGTTCAGTCAAAATCCCTCAGGAGCAGCTATGGTGGAATTATGGGTATTGTCAACCAAGGTTTGAATGTGACCGGACTGCTACCCTACAGGCCACAGCCGTCCGGACGTCCCTGTGTTTGTACGGTGAGTAATTACAGATCTTTTATGCACAGAGAGCAACACAATAAACAGAGCACAACTTTAATTTCTCACAATTACTCCTCTGCCAGCTCTGTTTCACCGTGTCGATTTTGAGAGAGCAGACCACTTCATTTAATTTAGACACTGTAAGTCATAGTGCTTAGATTCAACGGAAGATTAAAATGTAACTCAGTTTAGAGTCTCTGAGGGAAAAGGCAATCATCAGAGTATCTTGTATCTTGTTAAATTCCATGCGAGGCAGATGTACTGCAAACTGTGATATTGATATTGCTCTGTTAGACCAACAGTCACATAATCCTCTGTGATGATGACTGATGCTCGAGGTGCTACAGTCAAGGATCACTTCTGTGGCGAAATCTCTAGAGGCCACAAGTTGAGATTAAACCCCAATTTATAACAGAAGAGGCCTGACACAAAATGGTGTCAGTGGAGACGAGACAGACAGGAACGTGCCGCAGTGTCAGCAGCCCAGTGGCCAGAGGACAAGTGTTGGCATTATATGTTTCTGCAAACCACAAATATGTTACATCTCTATGCTTTTTTTTACATTTCATAAACATCTGTAAAGTGACGTAAAATAAGGGCTGAAGTGGAGGATTTGGTGGATTTGATGCCAAACTGCAGACTACTGCAATAAAGCTATTAAGTGATTGAAAAGCGACTGGTTGCTATTTAATGAGTCGTCACCAAACATGGGTGCTCTGTAGCGACCTGTCACAGTTTTTCCAGCAGCTTTTTAGGCCTGAAAAGCATCACAGCTTTTCAAGCCAGGATTGTGGCCCAAGAAGCAACAGAAATCCCTGTTTTTATTGTTGCCTGAAAACTTTTTTTTAACTGAGATATTACCAGTTTTTTTTACTGAAACATCAATTTCAAGCCACAATTCAAGCCAGAAAAGCAGATGGTTTTTACTGACAAATTGCTGCTTGTCCTGCCCCCCAAACAAGGTATTTCAAGCCAAAACATAATCTTTTTCCAATCTATAGCCAAGTGGTTTTTGTGGCTAAACCCAACGGAAACATTATATGCCAAAATTTTCTCTGCAGATTGGGTTAGTGTCAGAGGAGTCAAAACAAAGCAAAAGGTTGCCATGAGTATCTTCTGATTCTCTCTGCCTTTTTTCACACCTTTGACATTATAATTAGAAAATACTTCATCCGCATGTCTAATAATTGTGTCCTTAACACTATCTTGACCACTGTCTCTGTTTCAACTTGGGGTGTTATAAATTAAAGGCGAGATCTCTAAATTAAAGGTCAAACACTTCTCAAACTTTACAGGTAACTGCTTCATCAGTCTGATTAATCCCTGTAGGATTACACATATCATGCTACTAACTGGCCTTAAAACTTGCTTCTGTTATTTCGGAGGTGAATGTGTGTCTTTGCTGTTTCTCATCAATTTTATCTAATGTGGGAATATTACCTGGCAACAACAGCATGTCCCAGGATGCCAATAAATCTTACACTAAAAAAATGAAGTCTAGACAGTCTGAATTCTTTGCTCAGGAGACTCTGATCTAAAAGTGGAAGGAATCTTTAACTTCAGCCATTTATTGCTTGTATCAGAATATCGGATGAGGGATGGATTATTCAAGACCTACAGTAACAGAAAGGGGAGGGTGGTGCTCCTCTGATCGATCCACTTCATCAATATTGAATCTGCTACACGAGGCTGGGGCACAGAGGGGAATGGAGAACTAGGAAGGGAAGTGAGACATGATGGGAAAAGAAAAAAAGCGTCTTTCAGAAGTCAAATGTACTGAAGAGGTGGATTGTGAAGTTAAAGGAGACACAAAGGAAACTGAGCTACTAATGTAGCCCCTGGGAGAGTTCTACAGCATTATCTATAATAGAGATGGACCAAAGATAGACTAAATCACCAGCCGTGGCTCTTTCAGAGCATTGCTTGTAAAAGCACACTTAAACTGTCTCTGACTCGAACAATAATGTGATTGTAGGCTTCAGACAACATAATAATGGCGCCTTTAAAACACTCCAAAATGCAATGTTTGTGTGTAACTCAAGCAGTAATCAACACGCAACAATGCAAGCATTGCTAGCGGTCCCAAGAGGCAGAGCTCCTTAAACCAATGTGACATTTTTAACACAGAATATGCACTCTAATTGTCAATGTAAACCCTCCCACTTCTATAGGCTGCTACACTTACAATATTTATCTAATTGGCTCACATCATATGGCAGAGTATATATGGGCACATCATCAAAATAGAGCAGACCCAACTCTCATCCGCGGCTTGCCAGTCCATTAAAGCTCTTAAAACATCAACTCAACAGGCATCACCGCAGCCGGCTCCATTACTGGAGTACAAGGAGAGTACGACGAGATCACAGTAATCACCTCCTGTTGCTCTTCAGTGGTTTGAGTGATGTTCCCCTGAGGTTACTGTAAATGAAAGTGTGTGTGGAGAGGGAGGAGATGCCAGTTTGTAAAATGAGTAAGTGTGTGCAGGTACTTTTTGTCTTTTTTACCATCCTTGATGTCTGGAAATGGTAGCTCCAAAGCAGGAGCAGTTCTAGAGGGGTGCTTGAGGATGCTAAGCACCCTCAGACTAATACAGAGGCTCCCTGGGATGACTTTGTAGTAAAACTTTTCGCCACATCTCTGCTAACTGGCCCATAGTGCTACTCTAACTCTAACTGTAAGTGTGATGAGGCGTGACGTGAGGTACCTCTTCACACTTAAGACTTCAGCTGGCGAAGCAGAGCAACCGTCTGAAATAAGCTTTTCCAATACTGAACCGGCCCCTCACATCTCACACTTCAAGGCCAGACACACCAATACAACATCAGAGAAGTAGCAGCAATGAAAGACCCCTGCTGTGTTGCCTCATGTTGCCATGTCTTGGCCAAAAAGTTGCACATGAACACACAAATAGCCCAACTTGGAGTGACGACCGACCATCAGTTTGGTGTGTCAGGGCCTTTACATGGGAAACCAAAGAGGCTCATTTATACTCCCTTTACATACATAAATACATACGTCCGTTTCAGACGTAGTAAACGTCACTTATAGTTCCATGTGTCCTTCATGATGACCTTTAAACAAAGGGAGTGTTGTAGACGGCGAGGGTCTCTGTGGCCAGTATATGCATCCTGACATGTGGACAGAGACTTCATTTCAGTAACTTCACTATATATTTTTATATATTACCTCCATGATCTCCAGTGGTACTGCTTTATTTTGTCTCTGTCTACATCTACATATGTAACATTGAGCATAAATGAGCCCTTAGGGATGCTTTAACATCAGGGACCTGGGTCTGGATCCAAGTACGTTTTGACCCCAAAGTTGAGTTCTTTTGATTGTGTGAACACTGTGTATCATACACAGGCATGATACGCCAGTCTGACCTAATCTACTTCATAAAAGGGTGTCAAGCATGGTTCATGTGTACTCCGTAATAGTGTGCATTAGGTATGAACATGAAGATTTTTTAACCAGTTATGAAATGGTTTAAATTTAATATTGACGCCTCTATATCAGATGGCAGCGCAGGTCTACACCCCACAGCAGATCTTTGCTTCACTGCTCCACTTGTCCCCACTGAAGACAGTGTCCAGGGCACCAGCGTCTGTCCACGGTGCCCTTTTCAACACTGTAGCATAACCCAAAAATGTCATGTAGATGATGACGTAAGTGTACTCGATGCTAATGTAAAAGCAGAGTGGCGGGGAGGCAACTGTGCTTGGGCATTGTACAAATCAGTCATTCCTGATATAAAAAGGCCCTTAAACACCTAAACATTAGCATTTAAGATGTTGGTCTCATGTCTGAATAAGTCACTTTTACATAAAAGTCATAACAGCAATCCTTATAGGTCAGAGCAACATTTCTGCATCACTTCCAACACATCTGTATTGAATGCTGTCAGGTTAAGGCTGAGGCAGCTCAGAGTAAAACAATTACAAAGAGACAGACAGAGAGAGAGATTAAATTTTGTACATTTTGTACTGCCTTCTTAGATCAATGTTATAAATGTAGCCTATTATCTTAATCATCATCTCTTATGCAACACTGTGAAAGAGCTGTTTTAAAAAGTTGAGGAGATTGATAGGGGGATAAAAGGTTGAAAAAAAAAACCAAACCTCTCACAATAATAATATGGCCAACAGTCTCTCTGTGTATTTCCAATGTTCATTCAGACATCAGAATTCACTATCAAATAACATTAAGTGTTGAAACTGATGTGAAGGGCTTTAACAACCCAGTCTGCTTATTCAGTAGTAGTGATGGTAACTAGTCCTTTGGAGGCCCTTGGATCTAAAAGAATAGAGAAGGAATCAAGCACATTGTCCTGCTCACCAATTTCATTTGGCAATTGAAATTTTATTTCATCTAATATGTGCCTTGGTAGCTATTTTGATTATTATTATTCAACTGAGACAACATTAAGGTTTAAATTGGGTCATCTTGGATTCTTGATGCTTAGCCTGGTATTTATGTGACTGTGCCCTATCCAGTGTTGGGCAAATGAAAAAAGTAATGAATTACTCATTACATATTACTCATTTAAAAAGAAATTATTATTATACTAATTACAACAGCAATTAGTTACATTACTTCTGTTGCTCAGCACAACTTCATCAAAGATGACTTTAAAGTACTCCAAAGACTCAACATCCACATGATACATATTATTTGAGGAGTCTGTTTTCACTCAGGTGAGAATAGTCACAATGCAGCTATTTGGCCATTTACTTCCATTCCTACTACACATCGTTATGGATCCCGCTGGGTGCTGTGATTGGCTAGTACTAGTCAGGTTGATGTGTTGAGGTCACAAACACTTAGGATTGTGGGAAAGAGGTTATTATTGGGGCTAATACTGGCCAATTCCAGATATTCTCTAAGACTTAAGTGGTAATTTTACAAGCAAAAAAAAATACTGCCAGAAAGTCAGGTGATCATGGTCATAATATGTAGAGCAACACAGGAGAAAGTCGGAATAAAGTGGGTGAATAGGTGATGGGTAAAGCATATGACTTTCACATAGGAGACTGGGGTTTTATTCTTGCATGAGTCAACATTATCCTATTATGTAAAACTTTAACTTTGTTATTTTCACTATTGCTGTTGCATGCAAATTGTGTGCACAAACTTTAGCATAATAGCAGATGGACCTGTTAATGTTACATCTTCATGTTGTTAAGATGCCCAGGAATACACACCCATGTGAGAATAGCTGCATTGGCTACTGATACCTGGGTGCAAATAGCATTTTTGGCTGCAGATGCCGAGGTGCAAATAGCGTCTCACCATATTGTCATTCATTTTGCGCGTTAAAACAAGACATTATGGCTTAACAAGCAGCCTAAGAATTGGATGCATCTAATGTACATCGACAACTTGCCTAACATTGCCATGGTAACTGCACGCAGCAGCACTTCCAAAGTCTTGTCATAACAGCGAGGCTGCAGGGTTCACATATGCTCCAACTCTGAACAAAATCCAGCTGTTTTCTAAATGTAGGCTCACCAGTGTCTAACACTAGCAAGCTGGCTAATGCCTTCTATGCAGAAGAAGACTTTAAAAAAAAGACAAAAAACTATAAAGTCTGAAACCTCTCACATCGGAAGACAAGAGAACTTGCAAAGACTGGAGATCTTAAAGGGTCACTTTTTTGCAAGACGAGAGCTTTCACACCTGAAAGTCCGGACAAAGGTCCAAACCACAAGTGATCCATGAAGATGTAAAGTTTGAATGGTCATTGATGTCAATGTGTGGATCCTGAAATAATGACTTGGGAGAAATCTGAACCCCGTGACTTGAACAGTTGGGAACCACCGTTTTACACCATTACACTACCCACTAAAAAAGTAATCACTTTACCGTAACTGCCCAACAACAACCATATTACCCTTAAAAAAAAGTGTTATATTTTGCTTAATTGGCACCATCAACCAACTCTTGCATCTGCATTTAGCATGCAACTTATATTAGCTGTATGCAGTCTCTTTTGTCATGTCTTGTCATATAGTCTTTGCTTTAACATGCACGCCTCTCGTTTCAGAAGCAGCCTCTGTGATTGTGTTGACCCAGACCTGCTTCAAAGACAGTTCAAGAGCTTATTTGGTGAGCACTGTAAGCTTTGCAAACAGGTGCTTTGTGTGCACGTTTGTGTGTGTATGAGATGGATGGATGTTGTTACAGCTACAGAATAACTGTCAGCCGCAGTACCTGCTGTTCTCTTAACAAGGAATTGTACTCTGTCATTATTACTGTGCATAGAAAATTACAGTCATTCTCATGAAAGAGCGTAGTCATCATCGCCCTGAATAATATTCTCATTTATATGTTCTATATGGAACGTAATAGGAAGCCATCTGTGAGCGGGCATTTTCACAGCTATGCAATGACTTAAATAAGCACTGACACTAAATGAGCATCATGGCAATAAATACTGTATGCCATGCAGGGACGGGAGATGGACTACTTCACAAAGAAGCTAATGAGATTGATTGATTGGATGCTCTTGTTCCTAATTGCCATAATGAAGAATTAATATCTTCACTGAATATTTGTGAGAGTGATTATGTTAACGTTTCATGATTGTACCAAAGGAAATGTGAATGAGTGTGATGTCAGCTACCTGCTGGAGACTGAAAGGCTGCAAACAAATCTCCTCCATTAGCATGGAGGTCACACTTTTGGTGATACACAGCTAATTAGCCTCAAGCTCAGTATGGGAACAGTTCCAATTATTAGTCGATGTGCCCTTTTCAGTGCACAACAGTCATACTCTTGGCTGCTGTGTGAGTGTCTGAGTGGCAGTGACAGCCCGGCCTGTGGTGAACCATCAGCTGAGAGGTGATGGATGGTTCTCAAGTGCTGGGTTGAACAGGAGCAGCTCAAATCTGTCTCTGGCTATGGTGCAGTGTAAGACACGGAGATGCACACTGTCCACAACGCACAGATACACACAACTAGATACAAACACGCACATTCATGTATCATACAACGCAAAGCAATACGGATTACCAACTCTTCAGCATGCATGGCAATCATATTGTCTACACTGTATATTTATGTACTACAAATTTGCTAGTCATCTAATGAATAAAAAAGAAAAAAGAATAAATGTTTGTGTTTATTTGAATTTATTTCATGTGCAAAAACTGAAAAATTTGACCAAAAAAAAAAAGCAACTGGTTCAGTCATTGAACGTGGTCACATTTTTTCCCCTTTTGTTACTTCTTGCATGGGAAGTGAACGCATCAGTTTCGCAGAGTCTTCTCTGGGGAGTTCCTTCCACATTTCTGAGAGTGTTTTTAAAGCCAGACATGCCCTGAGGTGCATATGTATGGACAAATTGGGGGTGGGGGGCTATGGGGACTGACTCACTTCTGGAACCAAGTTTTTGTTATTTAGGTAGATAGACAGAAATATGTTGGAATAGAAAACTTGGTTAAGTGCATGGGTCTTCAACAGGGGGTCCACGACCCCAAGGGGGTCCTCAGAGTTACGAAAATATGTCTGAAAATACACATTAACATGAGTCAAATATATCATTCACAAAGTTGTATCTGCTTATTGATTAAAGACAAATTATTTATTTCAAACTGTCAATAATTTGTATTTTACAAGTAGTTCTATATTCGCACCTTAAAAACCTATGCTAATACGTGACAATTTAGGCTACCCTAAATGTTACTGTAGGCCCAGAATAACATTCAAGTCAATTTTTAAACTATGTATGTATCAAGGGGTCCTTGGCCTGAAACATATAGAAGACCCCTGGTTTAGTGAAAGATTAGTTTTGCTAAAATTATTGTATTATTATTATACAAGTCAACTTGTCAAAGTTTGTGCTTCAAGTCAGCTTTCTAAAACATAAACCTAAACACTGTGTTACTGAAGAGGATACTGTAGGAAAGACAGATGAAACACGGTGAAGGAAAATGTTTGGTTTTTTTTTAGATATATTTAGTACAGAATATAAATATTTTTCTCTATGATGAAAAAATAATCATCATGTGTCAAGTTTTCTTCACAACAAATAGTATTTACTAAAGCACTGCGGTCCTTTGTTTATTTGACATCGACCCCTCACAGCTTCTTAGCTGTACCAGAGAAAGCTGTTAACTAACTTACATCTGTCCCTCGGCAGGAAACAGAGAATAACATCTCTCCTGAGAAAATTAACTGTAAAAACACAATAACAAGCAAGTACACATTTGCTGTATAACTACAAAAAATCAACAATAATAGCACATATAGCATAGCATATAACAAGAAAATTTTACAGCATTAAGACACATCGAGTGTTTGAGTTAATGTGTGATGAATACATGACGGAGTTGAGTTTAGCCGTGATTTCATCGTGAATTAAACATCAGGTCAGCTGTGGTGCTCTCTTATATTACTTTTGATTGAGCTCTAAAAGTTTCTTACTCTAATTGCTGTTGTATACAAACTTCATCTCTAGGAGACAAGGACACACACACACACACACACACACACAAACACACACACAAGAACAGAACAAAAGTAGGCGCAAGTGTTGATCAACACACTGAACCCTCCCATCCTGTAACTAACATGACACAAATCTCTGAGATTTAAAAGCCAAAGGTTTGTTTTGTCCTCTTTTCTCTTCTTTCTCTTCCCTTCGTAGGTCAGCTCATTCATCTTGAGGCCTGCTGAGACGTCAGAGCAGGGCATGGCTCAATCGATCAGGAAGTCCAACTGCCCTTTGTGTGTGTGTGTTTACGTGTGTGTTTTCCCATGCAAGTGTATATACACAAGAGGTCTGACTGGAGCATTTTATTAGTGGCCACAGGGAACGCCGGCAGTGGCCTTTGCCTCTGGCATCACTTTCTCACCCTTTCCCCTCACACGTCTCTAAGCGCATATCTATTCTTGTCCCATCTTCTCGTTTTCTCCTGCATTTATCTAGCTTTCAATCCGGCTGCCTCCTAATTCCTCCCAATCCCTTCATCTGTTCATCGTCCTTCCGGTGCTCTTCACTCTTACCGACCTGCACACCTAATCTACCTCATCTTCCTTTCTTCCAATCCTCCTCCTCTCTCACCAAAAGTGAGACAGTTGACAGCTTTATGGCTTTACAGTATCTACTGTCCGTTTACCTTTCATTTTCCACGGTGACACCTAATTAGCCAGTTGTCATGAGAGGAGGCTGTTTTGTGAGAAGAGGCGAGTCAAGGCGGGGTTATTTTACCGATAACAGGCACCTGTTGTTGGAACGGCAACGAGAGGGCCCGAGCAGAGTGAGGGATCGGAGGATTGAGGCGGGAGAGGACTGAAGTAAGAATGACAGAGGGATTAAGGTGTGGAAAGGGTGGGCGGGGAGAGATGCAGGGAGGATGATTTGAAGAAGCTGAAACAGGATTGGAAGACAGATGAGAAGGAACAAAGGAGTTCAGGATCCACAATGTCACAGTCGAGTTCTCAGGTGAGATTCTCGCCGGTCCCTGAGCACGAGCTAATAAAATATGCCATCACCTCGGTGTCAGAGAGACAGCCTTAAATAGATTCCTGCACATCACATTCCCCCCGCCCCCCAATCTCTCTCTCTCTCTCACTCACTCACTCACTCACACACACACACACACACATACACACACACACACACACACACACACACACACACACACACACACACACACACACACACACACACACACACACACACACACACACACACACACACACACACACACACACAGGCTGAGCGTGCTACACTATGTGATCCAGGAGGAAGCTTAGGAATATCAAATACACAAGAACACTATTGGCAGAAGATCACTTAGAAAGGTAAAATATGCAAAAAATTTCTTCATCATGTTTTTCTAACTGAGCGACATTTTTCTGTGGTGTGTGTGAGTGTGTGTGCGTGCACATGTATATTTGCATGCATATGAAAACACAGCCGCCCGGTAGCAGCTGCTTCCCACCACTTCTCATTGATAAAGGATGAATGACAGTAATTAGGCAAGCGGAGGGAGCTAATAGCTAGTGTGGGCAGAGAACACACTGTACATGAATTGGATTCTCCATCCGAAAGTGATTGAAGACATTCGACTTGAAGTGTCAGCTACATAAATACACTAATTAGATAGTGTCTGTGTTGGCTTTACTTTCTCCCTCACATTGGTTTGATGCTTTGGTGTAATGATGCATTTCTGGTGGTTACTCGGTATAAAGCACTGCTGCACCTGAGAAAATACAAAAATTGTCATACGCACATAATAAGGGGTTAACGAGGACTGTAGCTAACTTATTTTGTTGTTAATCTGTCTTTTTTTCTTTTTATAATTATTAAATGTACTATTCAATTTATAAAACAACAAAGGCCCATCACAGTTTCACTGTGTGAAAGGGTACGTCTTCAAATTAGATTTGTTTCAACCAATATGCTTAAACTCAAAAATATTCAATTCGTAATCTTATGTAAAGATAAATGCAGGAAAAAGGCAGATTCATGGATATCTAGGAACTAATTTGAATGGCTCACAGCCATTAAGTCATAATTATTCAAGAACTACTTAATCCGCTTCCAACAACTCTTTTCTTGGTAACCTCTCAAAATATATAGTGTATGATGAATCATAAATATAGAAAGGAAAATCTTTTTAAAGCATTTTTAGGACATTTTTTTGCATTTTTTTCAAGTGCCGACTGTTAACAGATAGCCAGATTTAAGGGAATGAATGAATGAATGATGTACAGATGGCTGGATTTAGGCAAAGACCATTGTGATAGTCCGTGCTGTTTTGTGAACAAAGAGATCATGTTGGTTCCTTCCACTACAGGTGCATTTGTTGACGTCATGGTAATGGGCTATATCATCCCACCATGTGCATTTGTTGACATAATTGTAACAGCATCCCGGAGCGTAAACGGCTTATGCACAGGTATACCTAAAACTTCATAGGTTGAAGCTGACCACACGGCGCTGCAGGTTCAGAGTAAGAACGTGTTGTTTCTAGGCCATGGAAATAACATACTGGAATTCTTATTTCAGGTGGTGTTAGGCCCAAAGCATGTCAAACCAACACATATGATACCGTATGACCTTTCTATAAAATGCATTGGGCTTTAAAGTCACTTCAGTGTAAAACTAATCATAGCAGTATTTGACGGTCAGTAACTGATGTAGAACAAAGAGCAAGACAGTCTGCAGAGGGCAGGAGAGTTAAATAAACATTTAAACCCCAAACCTCACTGTTCATATCTCATGTGAGACCAGAGGTGAGATTTTAGCAAAATGTTGCAAAACTTATGTCCATCTGTGATTTATGTCATGTTACATCCTTATTTTAACACAAAATATTGTTTTTTCCTCAACCTAACCAAGTAGTTTAGTTCCCTACACCCAACTGTGACAGTCTGACAACTTTAACCACGTGTTACAATGTGTTTCACCTAGGAGACAGCTGTTTCTCACATACAAATGCTAAAGGGTACGTATCATAAAGGCACCCCCTGAATCCGGTGCATACACTCATTATTTTGGGCCCCTGGTATTTTATTTCATACAAGTTGGTTTAAAACTGCTCAACAAATACCTCCAGTAGTTTTACACACATGATTTTATGTGATAAGTTCACACTCTGATTTCGAACATTCAGTAATGGCCGAAGTACATGGAGCACGGACATGATGTGTCATGAGGCTGGGCGGTGAGTTTTTTTTACCTGCTACACACACTCCGTCTTTTCAGCCTGTGGTAGCTGCCAGCTTCACTGTGTGTGTATTGAGTTTTGCCAAGTGATAATGCAGTTGTTTATGCAGGGTTGGGAAGCACAGACTATGTTAGCTCGAACTGAATTAATTAACTGGAGCGTTTTAACAACAGGACACATTGATTTGATTCATTTATTTTAATGTGAAATGTAAAATCACCCACAAGGTATCTCTGCTTCTTTGCATTGCCTCTGGTACTATGAGGTGTTCTTTTAATCATTTACAAGCAAATTGTTCTTCTTTGTTTTTCTTTTTTCTTTTTTTTTTAGAAAGTTCTATGTAGTTTTTACCTGTTGGAGGGTTAGTTTAGCAGCTTCAGCTCTACTGCAGGCATGCTGTGGCAGACGTGTCGTGTAATGCCGCGTCAGTGTCCCATGTATTTTGGCCATAACTATTTATACACCCATCACAGATTCCGCATTGCAAGGGTTGATAAAAGTGCTGATAAAACTCAAAATGTTATTACATCTAATGTAAATAACATTATAGTATGTTGTAGTGTTTTTTTCATGATGCTTTTCTTCATGCTTTTTTAAAAGTAATTATGAGAAGCATTAGAAAAGACTTTAAAGGGGGAACAACATATATTCCAAAATGTTATTTTCATGGCCTGAGAAAGTTGGATCAATATTTGTGAACATGAGCTACTCTCTGTCAAAGCTTGAAACCAGAGAAGTAAGTCTTGAACTTGTGATGTCATCCAGTATAATATCTGGAGCTGCCCCACTGACAATGACTGGGAGCCTGAAGGTTTGTTTTCGTTTTTTTATTCCTAAAGTAGCTGTATTTCTTTTGAGAAATAGAAAATCTACCTAAATACTCAGAACACTCCCCTGGTTGCTCTCAGTGCCATCTAAACAATGATACAACGGTTTGTATAATATCCTGTGAAAATTAGTGCCCTACAAATGTCGATACATATTCAACGTTAAGTCACGTAATTAATGTTAAGTTGTATGGGTTTAGACAAGTAAAACTACAGTGGTAAGATTTAGGAAAAGAAACAAGGTGATGACATACCCTAAAATGTCTCACTCAAAGTTTACACAGAACACAAACACTGATCTCCTGGGGGTAAGTCCTGTATTTCATGACCTATCCACCATCCAAACCTGCCTCATTACTGGGACTGCTAAGGACCTCTTCCTTCTTTACTCCTGTCAGCGCATTGTTGATCACAGCCTTCCAAAATATGTGAGCTAAACACAAATTACTGGCTCATGATTATGTGGAATAAGTATACATTTTTGTGCACTGCTTTCCAAAAGACTATAACAGTGCATGAGAACAGCCTGATCTATAACATCTTTCCCAATTCAATGTCTGTGGAGAAGCTGGAGTTTAGACTTGATGACATCAAAAATGAGTTTTAGCACTCTAGTGTTTGGATTTGAGAGAATTATTCATGTTTGCTAATATTTTGAGAATGTCTTTGACCACAGGAATAAAGTGTGAATTCTAAAAATGGGCGTACTGCCATCCAAGAGTCATTTTAAATGCAGCCTCAAGTATCCTCCTGAACCTCTGATTTAGATTATAAGAGCAACATAAGACCACATAATTTTTGTTCCAGAACTAGCGTTCAATTTCTTTTTGCCTTTTGTTTAAAAAAAAAAAAAGTTCACTAACCTCTGTCCTTCCACAGCATGACTCTGAGTCTCTGCTGTCCAGGGCTCGATAGAGGATGTGTGGGCTCCTCGAGCTCAGTACAGCTCCACAGAGTGTCAAG
This sequence comes from Plectropomus leopardus, assembly GCF_026936395.1. NCBI lineage: Eukaryota > Metazoa > Chordata > Actinopteri > Perciformes > Serranidae > Plectropomus > Plectropomus leopardus. Next base: position 14,757,087 of record NC_142189.1, on the reverse strand, counting down.
TGGATGATCAAACAGTCGGGTGTGCTTTAAAACCCCTTAAGAAATTCTACTGTAAAATGCTTTGAACATGAAAACACATTATACACCCCATCAAGTGGTCCACAGGGATCACATGGATAGTCTCTGCGAGTCTGCGTGTCCATGTGTGCTAATTGCCTGCTATAAAGCTATGAATCGTATAATTTCCATAAATGTTGAAGTCAGACATGAAAGAACTGTTGTACTCGACACTGAATGACAAGGGACATTAGCACATGCGATACTGTTTGACCAATCAATGCCAGACTGACTTCAAGCCTGTCTCACTATAAAGATCGGGATTCAAAGAGATCAAACTGAGATAATGACAAACTTCCTTTTACGGTGCTCAGATCTTCTGAAGAAATACAAAGTTGAATAAGGGTAAAGAGGGACAAGCGAGTTTATCAGATGTGTTGGAGATTAAATAAATGGAGATGGGAAAATAGGATGGTGAGATTTTGACAGATGTGTGTGACAGATATGTGTGAAAAGCATCTGAAGAAGAAGGAGGTGGGCAAGCAGGTGAGAGATCTTGTTTCACAGTTTCACATGCCACACACCGGTCCATACAGTGAGTCTGATCACATAACAAGGCAACAGTGTCATAATACAGAGGGGAAGGATGTCATTTAAATGGACAAATAAATGTGTGCAGTTTTGGACAGACACTCTTATTCATTCAAATTACAAATAAAATGAAGGATCGTCCAGCAAAACTTTTGAATCCAGTTCAACTGCTGCAACATCATCTGGCAGGGTGCCGTGCTGGCCGAGCAAACAAATGCAAGCACGTATTCCTTGTTAACTACTTCGCAACTTTGAACTACTTTCTACTGTTTAGCTTGCAATCACTGCAACAAATGATTAAATTGTTGGAACAATATTTCAGAGTTCTAAAATCCTCCCTTGTAATACTATAAACTGCAGCGCAGTGTTTTGTAATATAAGCCTTAGAGCCTTAGCCTTATTTAGGAGGTTGATATTTGGCTTTAAAGTCAAGTATGTGTGTGTGTGTGTAAATGTGTGTAAATGTGTGTTCATGTGTTTTGCTCTTTTTTTCCAATGGGAGTTTGCTCTTGTAAAAAGGCACATAACTTCCAAATAGATTCACAAGCTTGCCCAAGGTTTAGTGAGAAGATTGATCACGAGCCAAAGGACCGCCGTTTAACTGTTTATGCCAACTGGCAAAAAGTGGCATTGCATGCTTGTACATGGCTGAAGCTAATTTGCGCTTTTTTTCCTGTAAATTAGTCTGAATGGCCACTTGACCCTAAAACCTGGTCTTACACCTTACACAGTCGTCTGAAGTAGTAAGTAAGCCAGTCCTTATTCGTTATAAACGTCTTCACTCTCAATGTCGATAACTTTACGCCCATACAACTTGCTGAAGATAAAAGTCATGATTATTTTCTCCATTTGTATGCAGCTCACTTGGCAGGTGAAAATTTTGACATTATATGTTTCTTCAACCAAAAATACGTTATTTTCACATTTCACACATATTACTTCAACGTTTCTGAAGCGATGTAATATATGAGCTGACTTTGTCAGGTTGGTGGATGGCATGTCACCTTCCTGAGAGTAATGCAGACTGTTGTGTTTTAGCGAGCCCTTACTGCGTTTCCATCGTCTTTTTGGACTCTAATAGTGGGTGTTTTGTAGCAACTAGTGTTTTTCCAGCGACTAGCAATCCTTTAGTGTTGATAGTGTCACAAACAGCTGCTTTGTTGGGATTGTGCTCCCGAAATGGGGTATTTTTAGCCAAGAGTTACTCTTTTCCTGACCATAAACGAGTGTTTTGTGCTTAAACCTAAACACACGTTAACCACATTGTTGAAACATAAAGTTTCAATGTATATGCTATATTATTATGTGCAAATGTATCTGTAGTTTGCAGAGATGTACAATGTCAACATTTCTTCTGGTAATGGGTTGTTGTATGCGCTTGTTTTATTACACTCCTTTTATAATGACAATCTTACTCTCGAAAACATTACATTAATTGAGATTTTATTGATCGGTGATTTTTGTCAGACAGGAAATGTGAAAGATTAGATAACAGAAAGTCTGAGGCTCTTCCACTGATAGATAATTGGACCCTGCCTTCATGCATTCTGTGCGTATTTTTATCAACTTTAACATCCATTTGAATTTAATTGCAAAGCTAATGGTTATGAACCACAAAATGTCCCCTTATCCTTGTTAAATCACCCTGCATATTGTTGCTGAGTCCACAAAGTCGAACTCATGTGCACTGCAAATGGTGTGTTTGAAAGATTGATAATAACAGCAGAGTCGTTAGTTGTCTTGTTTATGGTGTCTGGTTTACACTCTGATTCACGTTTGCAAACCTCAGACTGTCCGGGATCAGAGGAAAATATATCCTAATGACAAATATGCTCGCGCACACACACACACACACAAACACACACACACACACACACACACACACACACACACACACACACACACACACAGCTGTGTTCCTTATTCCGTTCCTTTTAACTTGTACACACTGAAATTCTCATTCCTTCTGCTCCTTTCTTGCCCTCCCTCCTTTCCTTCGCTATCGCTGTGGGATGTAATGAATATGGATGGAGGCTGCTGCAGAGGGGAGAGGAATAGGCCATGGTCCACAACCTCACACACACACACACACACACACACACACACACACATATCCTACACACTTTGTTTTGTGAATGTGCCTCTGCTTCTTAATGTACATTCCCCTCTGCTCGGTTTCACGTGTGTGCATGAATTTGCCCTGACGTGACTATTCAATATTTCGCGTGTATTTATGCCTGTGGCACATTGATTTTAGTACACTACACATTTTGCTCTTAACCCATTTTCCCCTCTATTTCTGTATTCCTTTGTATTCACCACTGAGATTCCAAATCAGATTTCATAGGTCATTTATTCAGTGAAAAACAATCAATATTTTTTGTGTAAAAGTGAATCTATTTTGTGACAACAATACTGGGAAGGGTATATCTGTGGTAAGATCAAAGGCTCGTGTTTCATTTGGCCGACGCTCTGGTGCCTGCTGTTTTTCTGCCTCCATATGCTGCTCAAATCCAGGTAAGTCTTAGCAGAAAATTACCCTGAAAAGTCAGACCGTCACAGTGTGCAGTGGATGCTTTTTGACTTTAGCAGTAAAACATGATTCTGTTGTCTTTTAGAATAACTCTTTAAGATATTTGGTATGGGCATAGAACTATGCTGTTTTCATTCCCAACTCATCAAATATTGCTGCTTCGTCTGTGATTTTCACGTCAGACACCAACACTAGAAGCCACCTTTCACAGCAGAATGATACTCTATCGGTAAATCAGACAGCATCTGTTGCGACAGTACACACACTGTTGGTCGTGTCAGCTGGAAAATCCCTGTACGATGGGCAGGAGGGGAGATGGATGGGTCCAACAAAACCTGGACTTTCACCTGGGAGTGATTCGGGATAATGACTCGCTCTGAAAGCACATAGAACTCAGTTTTTAAATACTTGGCTGTATTCTAGAGTCAAAGTCGTTCACTGCATTACATGATTGTTTAACACTGTCATGAGAGCGCAGCAGAACCCAAAAACGTGAGACTCACGCCAGATGCGTCAGAGTTGGCAATCCCAATGGGGAAAGGATTAACATAATTTTTAAAAAACTAAAATGGGCAAGAGTACGTCGGTGAGAGGTTCTGAATGTCGGTTTAGATTGATTTTCGATTAACTGCCCAGCCCTAATATGAAGTGCTTGATCTTCAACTTAAACCTATGAAAAAGGGATGCAAAAAAGGGTCTGAATCTTTGTTTAGTGTAGGTAAGAGATTAAAATTAATTGTAGTGGAAATAAAGAAATGGGCCTGGGAACAAATTAGTTGGATAAGATCTCAAATGTTTTAAGTGACTTCTCAACATCACGAGATGGAGGCTAAAATACTACACTAAATCAAAGAGGGGAAAAACAATCTAGCATCTGTGTGTCTGTTTGATGCAGATCCAGATGAATTTTAAAACATTTCTTGAAATAACAAATTTGAAGGATAGTGCAGACTTGGAAGAGGGTTGCGCTTTTTGAGTGCTTTCTACTTTAAAAATGGGCCAGGTGATGAGGCGGTAGACAGTTTCTGGCCCATCAAATCAGTCTGAGAGTTAGTGAAATCAGTGTGTGTCTGCCCCACTGTGCAAATCACAACTGCAAATTATACCAGCCCAATAACCCACCCTGTGAATATTTTACAATAACTGGAACAGCGACAGAGAGAGAGAGGGGGAGAGAGAGAGAGAAATAGAAAAATAGAAAACTGTTTTTATCACAGAGCCTGTAAATTACTGATTCTGTAGACAGCTTGTTAGTTTCACCGCCTCTCCGTCTTTCTTTTTTGGAGCAATTAAACCAGACAATTGCTCCCCTGGAATTGCCTGTCTGAAAGAGGCTCGATGCCAGCTACTCAGGAGCCAATATCCCCCTCTTGCTTTTACTGCCGCAGGCTAGCCGGGCTTCTCAAATGTGATAACATGAGTGGCCAAACAATAGCGCCAAGTTTCTGCCAATCACAGTCACAGTCAATCAAACACAATTGGCTCTCCACTAAGATGGCTGCAATAAGCACAAAGCAGTTATAAACTTTTAGGAGAACATGATTTTGACATCTGTTATTGTTGGGGAGAGACAGCAGCTTTCAGTGTTGAGCACAAAGGCGGTAACATGAGCGAAACTGAGCCATTATCGAAAACTGCTCCTCCAACTCTCAGCACGCTGTATAATTTTTTCCTCGACACTTGTGCATGTATATCAGATGAAGGAGAGAACAATTCAGAAGATCATGTCATAAAGTTTAACCCGGATTCTGCTGACTCTCCTGGGCAGAAGCATTTCCAGAGCTTTTTCTACTCTACCTTCTGTTTATTCACTCCTTGTTAGTGTGACTGAGACTGGGAAATGAAAAAAAAGAAAAGAAACAACACTTTTTGACAGGAACCCACAACAGCTGTCAGATGGATTCAGCAGTATAAACAAAATGCAGCATTGTTTCAAATAGGAAGGGAGGAGAAAAAAAAACATCTTTTGTTTTTTGCTACCTGACTTGGGTTATGGATGAGATGCGAAACAGAAGCTGTGACAGAACTGGGGTGATTGAAGGCTTGGGAAAATAACATTTCCTGGGAAGTCCTCAAGGATTCCAAAAACAACTGGTTTGAATTGAACATGAAATACAGTATGGAAAGGATTATAACAAAGCCTGTCTTTTTGAATATCAATTTACATCACTAACTATAGCCTACTCTTTTGGTCTGAAACTGTTCATTGCTAAGCATGCACTCATTTAACAGCAGTTAGGCTTTCTTTTTGAACCTTAAGGGTTCTTAATCCAAAATGTTCTCATCCCAAATCATCACACATTGCAGCTTTGCACTGAACTTCAACTTCTAAATATTACATTTTTCTTCTGTGTCTGATCCCTGTGTTCCAGGATGCGGCTACCATGATGTCAACAAATGCACACGGTTGGATGATGCTGCATGTGGTTATGTTTAGGCAAAAACAGCACATGGTAACTCATGCCAGTACATAAATAAACGTGCATGCTGGTACAAATGGTTAGGTTTAGGGGAAGTAGGCACGTGGTAAGGTGTAGAAAAAAACCCCATCACATTTCAAATGGCAAGCGATCACCAGACCCTCACACCGCCCTATAGGCACCCTCGTGCTCCTTAAATTACATTGTTACCGGCCTAAACCTGACACCATCCTGCCATGTTTCACATACAAACAACAGGCTCTGTGTGGCACCCCCCATGCATGTATCAGGTAGACACGTTCTCATCTGATGCCATTCAGTGGCATTTCAAGCGTACAACAAAGGTGTCTTTTGGCTTCACGCTCTTAAGCCAAAAGTGCAGGGTAAAGTTTGCCAGCCGGAGAGCAACTCTGGAGATGGCAGCAACAGAGAGTTTGTAGGAACTGTTAAACAGCTCATGTTGGATGTTAGCTGCTGCTGTGTTAGTTCATGCTAACTGGGTAAACTGACCCCTCACTGGGAGGAGAGCAGCTCTGGAGATGGCAGCAACAGAAAGTATGCTGATCCGGCAAGAAGTCAGGACAGACTGCCACCGCAAAAAAGACCGAATGCATGTAGCGTCTGAAGATGTTTTGATAGGGTACTTAGTTATTTCTATAGATGACTTAAAGATATCAAGCGGCAATACCCAGCCCAAGGTTCATCCAGGCTCAAAATATGGTAGTTGTCAGGAAAGAAATCTCACCACACAATCTATTCAGGAGCTGATCAGGAGCTTTTGATTTTAACACATAATCTCCCTTAGCAGATAGAGCAGATATCCAAAGTTATGAATGGGCTGTTTATGTCAGCTTCAGTGGTTTGAGTTGTTAGAACATTTTGTTGATTTATGTTATTGTTCAGTATTCATACCTCATTGGAATTGCTTGACTTATAGCTTCCTTAAGTCCAACAATGCACCATATTGTGCCCATCCTGCCAAGACTGTAATATAATTTTAAAATTGCTATTTACAGTTATGGGAATAAACTTTTTGTCCATTAAACTAACCCTTTCAAGTGATAAGGTCAAGCAAGGTTGAGGTTAAAATGGAGTTCATCCCAGCACAAAGTGACTTTTCTTTGGCCTTGAAAACAGGGTTTCAGGTACTTTTAATCTATCGCAAAGAAAAGATAAAAAATAACATTCACAACTGCTTGTTCTCGACCTCAACCCTTCCACACGCAGGGGTTTAGAAATATCACAAACAATTTATAGGCTTACATAGAATAAGAAATCAAACTGCAGATTTATTTTGTTGCTACTTCCAAAGACCTCCATCATAGATGAAGTCAGGTACAACAAAACTAAATGACAATCTCTAGGAGCTATGGGAGGCAGAGAGATTTACCAGGGCTCCCAGTGGGTCGAGCAGGTGACCGACAGATGGAGCTGGGCTGGCCAGCCTGCTGACCAGCTGGTTCTCCACTGCAGGGAGGCTGGTCTCTCCCTCCGCTGGGCCACTAATCCTCTTCTACCACTTCCAGTCACAGCCTCGACCCCGCGATCCCATACTGGTGCCACAGTCACCTGCTCATGACGACGCAGCGCTTCCTTGCAGAGAAATGTCTTAGCTGCATCGTGAGGAGGTATAAAATAAGGGCGTGTAAAGACTGGGTAGCAGAAGGTTGGCGGATCAATCTCAGCTGGGCGTTGGCGATGTGATTTGTGACAGCGTGATATTCCCTGACATGATTTTCCCTCCAACGGCCTCCTGCTGTGTCTACACTAAGCTCCCGCAGTTTCAATGCAACATCTTGATCTTTTGCAACCTATCTTTGCTCCACATCCTCCTCCCTGCTCATTTCTCCATGCATCAATTCTTTCTAAATTCCTTTTTCCTGTTATTTCTGTATCTCATCGCAAGTTCATTTTATTTCCCTCCTACGTTTTTACTTCTGAAAAAAATCACCCAACAGAGTTTGCCATCTGTGATATATGCTTGTCAGAACACTCTAGCCAAGTTGGATGTGATTTTTTAATAAGGTTGTGAATCAAGTCTATCTTGTTTTATCTGTGCAATATCAGAACTAGTTTGTTCTTTCCACTAAAACCACAGGTTCAAATCCGCAATTTATTCCACAGAGACTCAACTAATAGAAGCAGTTGTAGCAGAGGAAGAAAACACATAGTAAGAAGTCTGAGGAGGAATGAAACAGAGTGAGTCAGTACATGATCTATGTATTGACAGAAATATTCTGCTGAAGACTTTCGGCTCTTGGCTCTGAGCAAGGGAAGAAAATATAACGCACTTAGTGTAGTCTGAGTTGGGGGGGGATGTTAATCTTTCCACAAAATATATGCCTGGGTTGTGACAGGCTAATATCTCTCATGACAAATCTATGCAACTTAGCAGGAGAATTGCCAGAAAAACATGAAATGCTTGCAAAACAAATGTAGCCAAAACAAAATCACATTTTGTGGCAGATACATTGCGGGGCTCTAAAATCGTCTGGCCACCAAAGATGCTGACACCGGAAAACAACTCTCCTCAAGGATACAACTTACTGCTTCGAATCTTCCCAGAGTGAAATTCAAATGCTGCTCTTTTCCTCTAAACTGCTTCCCTGCAATTATGCAGCAGGATGAGGGAGTATTATTACTTCAATCTGTTTTCCGTTTAAAATGCCCTTGCTGATTTTTGCTGGAGAATCACAAAGTCATCGTGTCTCTTTCTCTCTAAAAGCAACTGACTCAATTTTACATCACAGATTAAGCAAGGCTCTGTTCCTTGTATAAAGTTTGTGATTGACTTGATAAACTTTTTAGCCATTAACAGTGATTGTCCAATCATAGCTTAGCAACGGTAACTAGGCAAAACCAGCCTGACAAGCTTTGGATTTCTTCAAATGCTAAAGCAGTGTGGAAAGGGCTATATAAAGAGCCATTCTAGTCCTTTAAATCAACTCCCCAAAGCCTAAAAAAACAAAAACAAAAAGGATTAAACTATGCATTTGTCTGCTTAGGAAGGCCTGGTCAATAATCTACAGTAGTAGCCTTGCATTACCCCTAAGGCCAAGGTTAGCATATCATGTACTACATTATTACTGTATGCAAAGTTACAAGTTACATTTAGAAAAAGCTTTGCTCAGGGCTGCCACATCCACTGTGTAAGAGCTGATTCTGGTTTCAGATGCTGGTAAATGCTGTATTAGAGTTTAGAGTAACGTAAGTGGCGCTGCCTTGCGGTCCCGGATTCAACATACTGTTTTAAAATAACAATAAAGTAAATCTAACTCGTGTTTTTTTGTTCATGTAACTTATTTTGTGTTTCTATAGGTGATGCACCATTGACCAACATAAACTAGTGGATTACTCTGCTGCGATTTAAAGGACGCATCATTCAGATTGTAAGATGCGCCTACATATGCAGGTTCACAACACGCTTACACTCTGCTTGTTACACACAATGGTATGTGTGGATGGGTTGTCAGTGGGGAAAATTATGCATAATTGAGGGAAACATTAATTACATTCTTTGCACAGCAAAGAGCAGAGCAGAGCTGCTGTCCAACTCCCCTTCAAGAGAGAGGATGTGCACTTTTAGGAGCAGCGTAACTTACTTGATTATTTAAGAGGCTAAAAGTTTAATTCAGTTTCCTCTCTCAAGTTACAACTACATTTTTAGTTTTGTGCTTAAATGTCCCACAATATTTGCTGCAGCCACATTACTGCTCTTACTGCAATACTATCAGCAGAAAACTGCTCGCTTCACCAATTTGCTGAACCTGCCATGTAAATAGGGGTGCACCTGGCTTTACTGGGAATGGAAGATGGCACTGTTGCTGAATTCATGTTACCCGAAAAACAGACTTATGATTACTTAAGGTGCTGAATATAATTCCTTTAACCCTTGCGCCTTACTTTACCCCCATACTATGCTCTGTTTAATTAGCAAAAGTAAGTTGGAGACACCCTAAATAAACTTGCACCATGCACTTTGGACCATTCGCTTTACATCATCTAAATAAGGTCCATAGTCTTATTTGCATAACTAAATTAGCATATGCTGTCATTTACTATGTAGTCATCAAATGTGTATAAATCCTTTATTTACTGGGTTCCCATCCTGTACAACTCAGCTGGAGACAATATAAAATAGGCCAGAGACCGAGTTTTCAACCACCTCACGTTAGTCAGCAGTCTAGATATTAGTATAGTTACAGATAACAAAAAAAATCTCCCAGTAACTTTCATGTCTTGCATGTGTATATAGTAGACTGCATTGATGTACTTTCATGTGATAAATAATGTAGTAAAAAGGAAAGAAGTTTTTAAATTTAGATTATTTTTTTACCTTCTGGCAGTTTTGCCCCCAGCCCAATGCTGACTCCATGGCTACGGCCTTGCATTGTTTTAAATAACCATAAATTCTGAGTGGCAAATCTGCCACCATTACTACTGTAAACTGCACATGCAGTGCTCAATTTGGAAAGCTTGATAGGTGCAGCAACAGAAACTATGGCGTATGGGCTTGGCAAATGATCAATTAGCATGTCAACAATCTTCTAATATGACAACAAAGATTGATTGACTTGTGTCAGTGGCATTGTATGTAAACAGCAGAGGGTGGCAACTTGTTAGCCATAGGCTAATGTAGCTGAAAGCAAGGTTGAATGCAACTAGAAGGCCCACACTGACTGACCAGCTTTGTTTAACCAACCATGAGTGACAAGCCATCAGCACAGGCCTGAAGACTGACAGATGCATGTACTAATTTAGGACAATAATGATGCACATGCGCATTTATGCATACGAAGACAGTCAGCCGAGAACACCCATGGGCTCTGTCAGTCCAATGCCAGGCACTCATTAGCTTTTACGTAACTGTCTGTGTCTCTGCTCATGCCAAATGTCCCTGCGACGGCTTCTGGGGGGAACTAACAAGCTGTGTGTCAGCTGGGAATAATTTTAGGGGCAGCGCGAACAAAACGTCTTTTAGTTTTGATCTGAAAGATTGCCTTGTCTCCCAGGGAATGTCGGGTCGCTCCAAAAAAGAAAAAGTTTTGCAGTCACAAAAAGCTTCATCATTTATTTGGGGATGGGTTGTAGGCGGTTCTCAGCTTGTCTTTTCATGTTTCGCAGAAGTGAGCGGATGAGTTGCACGGTCCACAGATCTCTGGGCTGTCCTCATTAGAGCCTCTAATATCTGTGAATCTGAAGCCCAGAACCACAAGGCCTCGCTGAGAAAAAATCTAAAAGATTTCTGATCTGTCAGCTGTCATGAGTCATATTTGAGTCATGAAATGTATGAGGGATGATTGTGTTATTTTGTTTATGGCATTACCAGAGCAGTTGCATCAAATTGCCGGGGTTTAATTTGGATTTTTGTATAATGAATCACATAAATGGCCGTGACATTGTCTCTCCTAATGGAGATAACACTCATCACAGAGAGTCTAATGTCTCCAGAGAAAATATGACCCTCTGAGTGAACTGACTTCTCCAGACTGTGTGCATCTATAATTCACCTGGAGCAAACACCTTCTCAAGGGCAAGTCTGGAGCCTTACCTTCAACAACACCAAAAGGAGAACTCTTACAACTCAATTTATGGAGTTCACATAAGAACTGGACTATTCACCTTCAAGGTAGAGAGAGTTTGAATGAAGGGGGTGCTCAACCATGGCAGCATGCACCTCAACCCATAAAGAACTCCATTTTAATTCATAACATAGGCGAACACAAATGCACTTCTATTAAATTGGAAATGACATTGGGGGAAAAAATAAAATCACACTTTGCCACAAGCCAAGAGGGAGATTAAGGAAAGTAAGTGAAGAACTCGGCAGGACTATTTAATTGAAATCTCTTAAGGGATTGGCTTTGTAGGAGGGGAAAACACGTAATAAGAGAAAAAAAAAAAAAACGGCATCAAAATTTTTTGCCATAATGTCATTTTTCACTCAGTTCAAAGGAAAAGGTCATCTGGCATCCTGCAGTATTAATGTACCACCATTTATGATTAGTTTTCAATCATTCATTAAAACTTACCATGCTTCAAGGCACAAAGCTATGATTAAGAAACATTTCTTCCCCCCTCAGTCTGGCCACCAGTCCTTTTTTCCTGCTTTAGGCTCACTCGTCCATTCTGTTTCATTATTTACTTTCTAATTAAAGCACCTGCAGTTATGCCCAGACGCTGTCTTGGGGTACACTGTGCTTCATATCTCTGTGTGGTTCCCGACAGCAGCTGAAAGAAACAATCAGTCTGCGAACAGCTGATCTGTCTTTACACTAAATGCTGTTTACATGTTGTCTACCAGACTGTCTGGAAGTCTCTCTCCTCTCCTTCCTCCCACATGTGCTCTCGTTGATAACAGTCTCAGGTAGAGGTGGTGTGATGCCCAGAATACAGCTGCCACTCCATTCAAAGAACTTGCCCTTTTCATTGGCATGAGAACAGTGCTTTGTTGCCAATATTAAACCGAGTCATGTCGACCACACCAAGCTGAGAGTCACCCGGCTAACACACAAACTCACCAGGGACGTAGCGATAGAAAAGCCAAATGAAATAGACAAAAACATTCTCCTGATCTTTCAGACTGCAAGAAGGTGTGACATGTTTGTAACATCTTGTCAATACACAGACACTCTTTCTGGCTGCAAGATTGGTTTTAGTCTCAGACAAGACACAATGTGGATGGATTACTAAATGGGTCTCCCGGGCACAGGCCCAGGGGCCCAACGTGTCAGAGGGCCCCACCGGCCTTCAGCTGCAAAAAAACACAAAGAGATACAAAGGCACTACAAGGAGACAAAACATATCAACAAAAAGGGGCAAAACAAAGTAAGAGACACAACCAAAAAAGACACATAATTATCTCACAGAGAAACACCATGACCTAAAAGTGACACAAATTGACTATAGAGGTATAAAATGACCAAAAAGATGCATAACAACAACAAAAACAACAAAAAAAGCAAAACTACTACAAAGTTTGTGTGCGCGGTCTTCTGCATATCTGTGCCCAGGGGCCCATTGTCTCACAATGTGTGCTAAAGATACTACTCTGACTCACTGCAGATTTCTCTTCACTTCTAGAAAGTCAATTAGCGTCAATAAATCCTGAGTATAACTCAATGGATAGAGCATAATTTTAGTTATTTTTCCAAATTCAGCTGTTGTATTCTCACTTCGGCTACTCATGATAGAAGTGTGCTCTCACTGATGCCACTTAAAGGACCAATGTGTAGAATTTAGGGGGATATATTGGCAGAAATGGAATATATATATTTTTTTTTAAAAAATACAGGTTTTCATTTGTGTATAATCAAGTGAAAATAAGAATGGTTGTGTTTTTGTTTCCCTAGAATAAGCCCTTTATATCTACATAGGGAGCAGGTCCTCATCCATAGAGATCGCCATGTTGCACCGCCATGTTTACAGTAGCCCAGAATGGACAAACCAAGTACTGGCTCTAGATAGGGATATTTGTGTTTTTGTCAGCCACTGTTGTTAGCAGCCCCTCTGCGACAAGAGCGTCAGAAAAAAAATGATTTTCTTTTTTTTTTTGTGCATAAAACTGCTTTATTCCCTGTTTTTACAGGTTTAAATCACACAGCCCGACTGTTTTGAAGAGAAGGAGAACTGCTTTATTCAGTGTTTTTACTGGTTTACATCACTGGGTTTGTTTGTTTTTTGGAGAGGAGGAGACCTCAGTGTATAATTCTCTGCATGGTAAAAGCCTCTTGAATGTCTGGATCAGAAATAAGGTGAGCACACATTAGCAGGTCCTGGGCTAGTGGCCCCTTTGCTATGTACCGAACAGTATTGTAGAGATTTGTAATGTAAAACTGCTTTATTCAGTGTTTTTACTAGTTTAAGTAATCTGTCAATTCCGCTCGTGGTAAAAACCTCCTTAACAATGAACACTGAAGAAATTCTAAACATGAAAGGTTTTAGTTTGTAGCAATCCCCCCTCATTATTGCACATTGTTCCTTCAAGATAAATCTAACAACATAAATGTGTCAAATACTGTATATCAAGAGCGCACAGTCATTTCCAAAAGTTACCTAATAACTATATATTTTTAATCCACATACCTACAGTGCAACTTCATTTTAATGTGCACTTGTTTTCTACATTTTGGCAGCTACTTCACCTGCAGACGAGTGAGTGCCAGATGAGTAGGTGGAACACTTGTCATTAGACATGAGGCTGTGAAGCCTGTATTTTATGTTTAAATGTTTCTTTTAATAAGTCCCTTTACTAACTTTCTATTTATAGCATATAATATGACTTTTTATTTGTAAATTAATTAACTGTCCGTCCACAGAATGCGCTCTGATTACAGTTTTGTTTGCACACATGGCCTATTAGCACAGTAATAGAGCCACAGACCAATGGATCAGTTAAACATATTCATGAGGGTGGCACATGTTTGAATTGCGCCGAGCGTCGTTCAAATCCCTACAGCTGCATATGCTGACAATCAATTGATCCAGCTTTTTCTGCAGGGCATGGAGTTTACCACTGGGCACAGTGCCAGCTCTCTCGAGAGGAGAGCTGATCAGTCCAACCATATAGGACCACAAGACTGCCGCTTTGTATGACAACCCAGGAGACATAAAGCGAGCCAGCAAAGTGACATATGCAAAGAGATTTCGCAGTGTTACAGAAAGCCAATTAAAAAGGGATGAATCGTGTTAAAATGTACTGTAGCAAAACGAAGAGTCTACAGCTCCACCAGCAGCTCCAGGAGGCTAATATAGGCACATTAATGCTTCAAGTTACATGATAACATCAGTATGCTAACATTAAAGGGATAGTACAGTTTTATTTTTATGTGGGGCTGTATGAGGTACTTATCCATAGTTAGTGTATTATATACAGTAGATGTCACTCAGGATGCCACCTGCAAAAGAAGTTAAACAATGTACTGCAGCAAAATATATTTTAGCTATCTTAAAAAAATCTACATCAGTTTAAGTGTACGCTATATTTAGAATACTGTCTTTTAACTGCTTTACCTTGCTGTCGGACAGCCATTTCCAGTGGGGAACTGAAGCCGTTATATCACGCTTCAAAGCCACCACACTTGACAAAAAATATGATCAGTTAGTTTATTTGTGTTATTATGTGACTTTGATAAATATGAACTAACTCTTTAAAACACCAAAGTCACACAGTAACACAAACAAATTAATTGATTAAGGCTGTGGTAAACCAGCAGCTCTTGTCTTCTGTGAGGTAAAATCTCTGTTTTTGTCAGTGGCATGACATGAAAAGTCATGAGATCAGCATGGTGATTACAAGTCATATTGAAGTCATATTGAACAGTTGTTGAGACATTTCATTTGACACCACAAACCTCAACCTCGTGGTGGATGTCACAGTCAGTATGACTCAACCCCTGGGGACCATGAATGTTTGTACAAAATTTCAGGTTAAGTCATCCAATAGTTGTTGATATATTTCAGTCTGTTTAGACCAAGTGGCACCGTTTAAGTTTGAATAAAAAAGCCAATGCGGAAGTGCCAAAAACTGCAGTTTCTTTAATGACCACTAGAGGCGTGCTTCAAAACAGAGTAAACCCCAATACACCCCCATGTTTACATTATTTACAGCAGAAAAAAATATGTTTACAGCATGGTACAAAAAATGGTCCTGGACTCTATAGGTAATTTCAACATTCATGACAACTGTACAAGGTATAATGTTTATATAACTCAGCCATTTGCCTTTTTTATTAAGGCCCAAAGTTACCCATATTTCGGGGAAGGGCCACTTGACTGACAGGCTTTCTGCAAGGCTTCGCTACGATCTGTGATTCAGATTCACCCCTCACTCCTCCACAGCTCCAACCTCTTAACTGGTCACTTATGGTTCCAAAAAAAAAAGAAAAAAAACAGGTGATGATGGTACCAAAATGAGGAACACGAGGTTTAAAAACGGCTGTCCATAAACCAGTGGGTGACATCATTGTAGTCTATGTCCATATAGTCTATGGTCTAGTCATGTCATCAACATTGCTAGAATTCCAAACACTGTAAAACATTGAACTCATGATAAAACTGTTTACGCAAGATTCATTAAAGTCATTGATTGTTTGGGGAATTTATTTGCTGATAACTTGTAAAAGTTATCAGCAAACACAGAAAGGTACTTTTCTATTGGAGTTTTTTTTTTCCTCAGCGCTGCCGTCTTTAGAAAAAGCCATTTGCTGTGCTGTCACATCACCTTACTAATGAACTTATAGAATACCACAGGGACTTGACCAAACTTGGTAGTCTGCAGGAAATGATGCAGGGTGTGATTGCTGAGAGGTGAAAAGGTCAGACACTGTCCAAGACTCTCGCTAATGATGTCGCTAACTGCCTAAATAAAGCCGGCTGGAGAAAGTGCTGACGCGGGCCAAAAGAAAAAAACACAACAAAACCTCACACCTTCCTCTACCCTTCAGCCCAATCCAATTTCATATTCTCCGAGATTAACTTTGCCCCACTTACTCCCACCCCTAATTCTCAGTGATGCACTTCCAATTAAAGCTTAATTATAAGGAACTTCATCTATCTGAGAAATACACATGAAATTACATATTCACACTTTGTATTCACGCGGGGTACAGTAGTTTGTGGGGTAATGATGATGTACGATCTCATAACTGATTTCTGCTTCTGTCAAATCAGACACTTATTAGCATTCATGTGCTTGTCCAATTAACTCCTCTGATTAATGTGCCAATCAATTGAACTTAATGATTAGTGTTATGGAACAATGTTGCATAACACTGCTAAACCTCGTTCAAACAGCAGGAGATTCTGATTAGTCAGACAAGTGCACAACAAACTGTCAGTAAAATGGGAGGAACACTTAATGAGGAGAAATGGTCAAAGGAGGCGAGATATGAGGTGAGAGGTAGGGGGTCCACAGAATTACACACACCGAGTGACAAATGCATCAACGGAAAGAAACAAAAGGATTCAAAAAGGTTTCTCAATGCACAATGTTTAAGTTATAATAAGGAATATTGTATGTTATTACCTGAAGTCTTTCTGTACAAAAATTATATTTACCTCCGCAGTTATAATGTAAAAACATTTTAGAATGGTGGGACTAAGGTCAAAACTAAATCTTTTAAAGTCGAGGTGAAATTTGATATTTTTTCTTACGTCTCTTTTTCAGAAATACAAAGATACATAATGTTGAGAAGCTCTGAAACAACATCTAAGCTTCTGTGGCACACTAAGCACATCACAGAACCTTATAGTTTGCGACACAAGACGTTTTTACCTCTATATCCTACATGTTGTTAGCAATTTTATCTGTCCCTTTCCAAAATTCAGCGTTTTGTAGGGCTCATCATACTTTTAACGTTGTATTTCACTCTAAAAGTGAAAGATAGCAAGCAGCTTATTTATTAACCATGCTGTAAATTATGATTACTTTGAGAAATATCAATCTTCGTAAACAACAGCCCACATTCAGAGACCATGTCAGCTCTCTGGATCATTCTGCACTTTCATCATTCCCACTGAGGATGTCAAACTCTCTGTGCCAGTTCTTATGGGCGCATTGGTTAATTCAATCTGATGCTCCCAATTACTACAAAAAGGGTAAAAGTGTTTCTGGGCAATTTACAAACAGGTTCAGAAGGCTGGCATAATGAAGGAAACGTGGAAAAGTTTCAACTTATTTCAGCCACACTGTGAAAACAATAACCCCTCTGGCTAGCTTCTTAATTAAAAATCTGGCCTGAGAGAGACGTTTTTCTCTACGTGGTCTGGTAAGCTAACTTGCTTACAAACTTACAAATTAAGGTACCATGTGGCTGCCATTGTTAATATTCAAATACTTTTCTGTATACTCTCCCTGGCCAGACTACCTACAGTGCAGTGTTATGTGTTGCTTTGAATATCTAAATAATACCACTTAGAAAGCTGTTTCATCTCAGGATACAGTTTCATATCATGAATTCTGAAATGAAAACACTAAAAACTAATACACTGTCAATTTATAAAGAACCTTTTTTTGTACCTTAAGAGCAACAAGATGTGATGAGAGCAGTAGCTCTGAACTGACTCATTTGTTCGGATGGAGCCAGCGAAGTGGAAAAGATGAGTGTACAGAGAGACATGGAGACAACTAAGAATGACTGAATTTCTGTTGCATTACAAAAGTCTTACCCTCTCTGGAGCTTATTTGAGCGGACTCATAGTATAATTGAAAACATGTATTGCAGGTTTTGATGTACTGTGCACTGTGACTTACTGTTTACTTTCCAATAAAACTCTGATTCATAGAGGTCTGCTCCTCCAATTGAGTTGGCCTGCGACTCATACTGTAGCAGTGGGGGGTAACAAGCTGGTAGGGATAATCAGTGCTGATTCACCACAGCTCACCTCCCAATTTGCACAATATTTCCACATTTTTCTATTCTTTTTCATCTTTGTAATGTCTTCTATGTGCTCATGGGGGGATTGGAGAGTTTTGTCTCTCACAGGGAAAGATATTTATTTTACCCAAGTTTAAGATCAACATTTTTCAGTCGAAGTTTGAAAGGAAAAAAAAATACAATTGCTGGTTATTACTGGCATCCAAGCTGCTCAAGAATACCAGAGCCAAATCACATGTACAGAGACAGAGTGCATTTAAGTCCTGCCACCTCCTGGGATGAAAACAATCCGTCGCTTTCCCATTGACTTGTATTGTGTGAGGGTGCCTGCTTGTCATTTATGTCTGCTAGCAAGCAACACAGAAATACCTAAAAGCTGCTTTGTGTTGGGATACAGTACTTGGGTTGGGAATCATTTAGTTTTTTTTTATACCGGTGCTCAAACCATACTTTTAAAATGGTACTGGTGCCTAAATGGTGCCTGAACCAATACTTAAAAAAAAAAATGAAATCCAATATAGTTAACAGTTTAAAGTATAAAAATAAATAAAATATTTAAAAAATCCAAAAGTAATAATAATAATAAAATAAAAAATACTATAACATGAATACAAAATATAACAGAATACAAAGCATTATTAACAAATGCACCTTATAAATAACATTAACAACCCAACTATAATGATTTAACATTAAATAACAGTTACAGGACAGCAAAACAGCAAAAATAAAAATTTGATTTAGGATCTGTAATTGCCTATAATTGCTCTCTCTCTCTCTCTATGTATCCCTCTCGGTTGCACTTGCTCTCTGGTTCTGAAATGAGGCACTGAAGTCTACGTCTTGATTTGGCCTAGTAGGCACCGGTTGTATAGGAACCAGCGCCATGTTGGCACTAAGTTTCAGTATCCAACCCTATACACTACCAACATATAACCCATAACTATGTTTTTATAAGTTGACAAACAAAAAACTGAACTTTTAAGCAAAAAGATGTGAGACATCAGCAGGACGATATGGGGACTGATGGTGATATGAAAACTGAAGTATCGAATGCACAAATCAAAATTCTCCCCCTGACCTATACTTATAAAACAGATAGTTACCGTCCTTGATAATGATTGGTTGAGCACTATCAAAGCAACTGTAAAATACACCATACGCACACATCTGTGACAGCATAACAGCAGTATTACTGTGACAATTAACTGTCAGATTTTGATGTAGATTTTGATTGGATTTTGCTGGATGAGCTAAGCAGGGATAATTAGTAGAAAGAAAGAGAAGAAGGATAAAAAAGAAAGGAGACACACTGAAAATATTAAGGGAGAAACCAAAGAGCTGGAAAAATAAAATAAAAAAAAAAACCAAAGCAGGGACCATTAAACAGACTACGTAGTCTGTTCGCCTTTGGAGTAGTGGAAAAACTTTGTAAAGAATAAAGCGACAAAATGTCCCACCACCAAGCATAAATGGAGACAGACTGAAAAAATCAAACACTCTTAGGCACTGAATCTAAACACACCTGAGGGTCTTGTCAACAAAGTCTGGTTTGATGTGCAGCTGCATATGGGACGCAGAGCTAAAGAGGGCAAATGACAACTGAAATCTGAATCATTCATCATCCGCCAGGATGAGAATGGTCAGAAATACGCAACGCTGTCATTAAATTCATACACAAAAAAACAATCAAAAAAAGAAAACACACATATGCCAACAAAAAAAACCAAAGAGAACCTACAAGGGAACCCAGTCTGTCCTGTCAGTTCGTTGGGGAAATTGCTGCTGCCCAATCCACCAGCCTTTAATCTCCATCCAAAGCGGACAAACTACACCAACGATCTATGGTAGGTTAATGATATAACTGAAGGTACACTAGAGCCCATGGGGGTGAACTTCTTTGGCTCCATGCTGCCACAGATATGTAAAGCATCCCGCACTTTCCACTAAGTCTGTGTGTTGCATGACAATGATTCTGCAGAATATTGCTGATAAACTACTTTGCTTGGTTAAAGAATAATCTTATTAGAATAATCAATAATTATCGTAATTTTTGTTGCTGTGTGATATCTTATAAAACACTGACTGAGGTATATGTAGTAATCCTTTTAAAAGCCATAAGAACGCTTTAACACTTATCAAAACCCATCTTTATGAAACTGCTTCTAATGTGTGAATAATGTTGTGCTCATACAGGAAGTGACCACCGGCCTCCCAGGTGAAAATCCGGCATTTGTTGGACCCATTCACTGCCCCTGCCGCCCTCCCAATAGGCACCCTCGCACTCCTTATATAACGTTGTTACCGGCAGAATTTCAACCTGACATCGTCCAGCGGCATATCACCCAGCCACGACAAGTTCCGTCCGGCTGCGTTATTAACTGATGCCAACCGTCCGTTTACCATATGGCTGTGCCAGGTGCCATCCAGTCAGCTGCTGAGGTACCATACCGCTGCGAAAAGGGGCTTTTGGTGTTGGCTGAAATCGCTAACAAAGTTCTGGCATGTGACTTCAGAATGAGAATGGGCTGAGGGCTCATGCGTTGCTTATTGCAGACGCAGTCAAAATACTGCTCCTTAACTTTCATTGCCATAAGGTGCCAGGGTTAACACAAGAAGCAGATTGGCAAGCAAGTCATACTATGACGAGCACAAATGAAATAAGAGCTAGAAGACCTGTCTGCGGGTTCTGTAAAATATTTCTGCTGTAACATTATTGCAACAATGCAGAAATTGTGATGTTACAAATACACTGTGTCTTACTGCAGAGTTAAAAGAGATGATGTAATTGTTGAAACAAAAGGGCAGTCAGCGGTAGATTGGCCAATTTGCTCTAGTATTCCTGCCTGAAAACCCTGATGTTTTGTTCAGCCACGCTGCTATTATCCTGATACCATTTCCTTCGTCAACACAACCCTCTGACCTCCTCCTATTCTTCCTCTTGGCTTGGACTCTGATCTGTGGTGTGAAAAGCCCCGAAACCCTGGTGTTCGACAGGAAGAGAGTCCCAGTGTGATGGGACTGAATGTCTTGCCAGCACACACTGTGAAGCGGGCGCCTGTGGAGGTCTGTATGGACCCTCAGATGTGCAGAACAGAGAGACAGACCCTCCATTAACAACGACCCCTCTGTATTCAGACACATCCTCTGAGAGGGACTCTGCCAGTGATGGCCACCTGCCCGATTTACACACATGCATGAATGCGTGCACATCCAGAATCGTGCAACCCGTATACACACACATAAACATCCATGGCTAATTCTTCTTCACTTTCTCAATTGATATCCCTCATTTGCCCTCAAACACAAACACACACACAGGGCCCTGATCCAGCTATGACACCAGTGTGAGTGATACACGGCACCATTGAGACGCCTGCTACAGCTGAGGCCCTGCATTTATGTCATTGTGTGGTGCTAGAACAGATGTGCACCCTTACAATGCACCAGCAGTCGAAATCAAGACATCATAATCACACAAACACACATACACTAACATCGAACTAACATTGCAAGCTATGAAACTCAATGGATTAGAGCTCATTTGACTGAAAGCCTCAACTTTATCGGTTTCCTTAGCAACGCGTGAAGGAGTAATGGCTTTCCTTTTAATCTGAAGCCAATGAAAAACAGCCATATTTGATGAGAAGATTCTTGTAATCAGCTTGTGCAAGACCAAAGATTCATAAACACAGCCAGGAAGCTGGCAAACCCAACACCACCACCGCCGACCAAAGAATAGAGGAGAAAGAACCCTCATTTTACAGCCCTCATTACCTGCAGCACTTTCTTTCTATTCACCGCTGAACGCTAATCATGCATTACTCCAATGAGCTGCATGCACCCAGTCTCAATTTCCATTCAGCGCAAAATGTCAAGTTGTTTGTATGTTTCAGAGCCCTGAAATCATCTGTTAATACGCCGCCTGCTCTTTTGGAGCACGTCGGGTGTCGAAACACTATCGCTGATCACAGTTATTATGCGATAGGTTGCTGTATGGGGGGTAGGCAGGAATTATAAACCACATCTCATTCTCTCTTTATATCCATCTCTGCCACCCTCTATCTGATGTGTGTGTGCGCACATGTCATCGATTTTGTGTGTGTTCAGCGTGCGTCAGGTCCCGTTTACCAAAAGCAGGACTGAGAAGATTGATAGGGGTTATCATTTGAAAACATGTAATTCATCAGCACTTGACAAATCCATATCTGACGCAAACACCATCACCAGCAGCGACACCCTCCTTGGATTTTTGTGTTTCACTCTTGATGAAATCTATGATGTGGTATGTGTGTGCGTTTGTGTGTATCCATGTGTGGAGCAGAGAGGTTGGGGTAGTGTGGTGGGGCCTCCATTTGAAAGCAGAGGGGGATTGACAGTGCAGGATTGGACAATATTTATCTACAACAGAGCTGAGGAAAATAGGTTTGTCCCTGATGACATTTTCATCGATTGAAACATGTACTGCCCCCCTTCCCACTGAAAATGACTAATCTTGGGACTTGTGGTAGCAGTTTTGTTCTTGGGAGGTCAAGGTGCCATGTCTACACAACATGTTGGACTCGAGATGAATTTCCTGTTTTATCCCTACATGGATTTTTCAATCTTGCCCCCAACTGAACAGAAAAGAAAGGGGGAGAAATGGGAAACAGTAAATAAATCTTTGCAAATATCACCTGTTTGCTTTACTTTTTGCAAAATAGTCAAAAAGGACATGAATAAAAAGCAAAGAGGGGCATTTTTTAATGCATCATCAAGTAGTTTTAAATGTCACATTAATAAAATAGACAACCAAGTCTCTGTGTCTCTCAAGTCAAATGCCAAACATTTCATAATGATTAAAAGTCAGCTTAAACACATTTACTCTCTCCTGACCTTCTGTGTTTTATAAGCCACTTGATGAAACACAGGGTCACTGCTAAAAAAGAAACCTTTATTCTTGGGGGATTTAAAAAGACCGATCTACTTTTCTACTGTGCTGCCATAAAGGTTCACTAATGGATTAACATGCCAGTTTTAGGGCAAAATAGGACATCATCCTGGTGTTTTATGAAATCACCTCTTGTTGAGGAGTATATATGAAGTCATTATCATCTTGGAATATAGGGAGCATCATGGAGGAATGGTGTTGGCACCATAGCGTGCATCTGGTCCCATAAAATGGCCTCATACTGCTTTGCTGTTATGTGACCCTGCAGAGCTATCAGTGGACCTAATGGCTGCAAGACCACAGCAGCCTGTGCCCATTCAGATCCTCGATGCTAAACAGATGGGCCAAAGGCATTGCTGGTCCGAGCATCAATTGGCCTTTTACGAACAATTACTCATTCTAATGTGGTAGAAATCAGACTCAATGGACCAAATTCCTTTTTTGTTGTTTTCATTGGTCCAAGGTTTGCGAATACATTAGGTTATTCATCTTTGTATACTCGCTTACAAATAGCATCTGGTTAGCACCCTGGGTTTGCCAGATTTGACTGACACTGAAATTGCCAAATTGGGGCACCAAATTGTCATAAAAGTAGACAATTTTGTCTTTGCTATATTTTAGAGAGGGTTTTTTGTCTGAAGTGGCATATAAACTGACACACAAACACAGCTTTGTCAAAACTCTGCCTTCAAAAATACAACATCAGTAATGGTTGTCCTGTGTTGGTCAGAATGAATTTGGCCAATCAGTTACTCTAATTTATTCAGTGGCTGAATGTGAGTGCAAGAAGAAAACAAAGCACTTACTCTGTTTTAACAGTCGGCTATACAGTACGTTTAGGCAAACATCTCTTGGCAACCCAATCACTAGAAAAAAATATGCTGAAACTATTACGTTTCAGCATCACTGTAGTTAACTGATGGTTAAGTTTATGCACAAAAAAACACTTACTTATGGTTAGGAAAAGACTTATACCAGGTTTCAGGGGCACAATACCAGCAGGAAAAGCAGCAAAGTCTTGGTGAAAAACAAGTACAAGTACCTGTCAGAATGGACCACTACCTGTTTAAATGTAGTTCAGTGTGGAGTAGGATTCTGTCAGGTACAAATATGTATCAGAATGGACTACTACTTGGTTAAAGGTAGTTGAATGTGGAAATACACCAACAGGTTGCTACAAAACACCCAAATTCAGAGCCTAAAAAGCCACTGTAAATGCACAAAACACTCATGTTTTGAGCCTATAAAGCTAATGGAAACACACCGATGGATCATTGCAAAAGACCCATGTTTTAAACCAAAAAAACAAACTATGAACACACAACAGGTCACTACAAAACACCCATGAAGGAAGTTTAAAGAGTGGCTGGAAAACAGAGACAGTTTGCTGCAAAACACCAACATTGCAACAAAACACCTAAAAAGCTGATGGAAACACACCAACGTGTCGCTACAAAGAGCTCATGTTTTGTTGTTTGTTGGTTTTAAACAGTTGTCTTTAGCGTGGTCTGCAGCCTAGTAGGCATTTCGACTATGTGAAACACCATCCACCGTCCCCTCTATCTCCCAAAGACAAAATGACCTCCAATATTACATCACTTGAGAAAAGCTGATATGATAAATATGAAACACGCAAATGCAACTTATTCTTAATCTGGCAGAAGTGTGCAATGCCAAAATTTTCTCCTGGCAACTGCTCTTGAAAAACAATTCAGTAGACAGACAACATCATCACTGATCACAGGCCAAACAAAAACCATTCTACCTGCCCAAGTAGGGTGGGAAACCCCCAAATCTGGCAACACTTCTCCCTCCATTTATGACTGTTGTAAAAGCTCACCACATCCAGATTTTCTGATACTGCTAAAATGTTTGATGACAGTCATTTCTTTGGTCATTCAAGACAAATATTTGTCTGTCTATGACTGTCCTCACCAGAAAAACAACACATTGATTGTTGGTTCAAAATGATCCATATTTTTGTTTTTCCTGGCAAGCCATCTCTTGTAGTCATGTAAATATGCACAGAAAACAGAAAAAAAAAAGTGTTGGTCAGCAATGGTGGGAAATCGTGTGACATGTTTAAGCTTTAAAAAGGTAAAATTATAAGGGTGGCTGATGGAGCACTAGTGATGTCCCCTCTATCTGACCATATGTCAATTTTACCAGCATCTTAACCACATTTATGCTCAACGTTAGATAAATATATGGACACAGACAGGGATTTTTGTGCATACTCTTTGTTCATTTATTCATATTTATGCACACTGTAAAAATAAAGTTTTATCTTGAAAAGTTATTGTCCCCACTGCATTCAATTTTTAAGTTGACTTAATTTGAGAAGACAAGTTGAATCATGACAAAAATGACCTCAACTTGTGTTCTTAAAGTCAGTCAACTTAAAATTTTAAAGCAGCCTGAACACCAAGGGGCAGCACACATGCTGTGTCTTTAACCACCTGGAAAACTCAAGCAGGGGCCCTGGGCAATACTCTTGTGCCCTCTCTGAGCCAACTTTCATACACGTAATGGCAGGTTGTGTCTGAGGTTGCTAAGCGACTATAAACAGCATCATATCATAGTCCTCTTACCAGAAATTTCAAGTGCAGAGCTGATGTGAATTGGGCCTAAAATATAGTCAGTGGGAAAGATGTAAATCTCAGGTTATCCCTGCATTAAAATGATCGACTTCTCCTCCATATCTACTGATATGTATGGAAGAAAGGAAAGATATCTGCTGGCTGTGATTGGTTGTTCCTAATCACATGACATGTGGTGCATGCTGCTGTTTTCCAAAAGCTGAACTCTGTTCATCTCAGGATGCCCTGAAAAACAGGCGCTGGGGGGGTGCTTGGCATGGCTGATGAGCATGCCTGCTGCACGTCTCCACTGACAACAATGGAATTAAGTGTGCAAAAGATGCGGCATGTGTACGGCTCCTAACTTTTTCAATTTAAAATGAATAGTTTACTTTCACAGTAAACTAAAAAGTACGTTGACAGTGCCATTTCAATGTTTGGAATAAACATATGTATTTTTGCATGTACAGGGAGTGTAATTTAGCCTAAAATGTAAGATAACTAGTCTTAGAATTAAGCAACACCTTTTGTGTCCATTAAACATATTTGTAATTTTTTTATAGCACAAACATGTTATCTCACACACACAGAATACAAATCTCAGTCACAGTCAGTCCATTGTTTCAATCTTGTTTTTTCACCAGGCTCTCCCACAGACGCATCTGCTTTTTCATGGGCCCCCAGAGGGTCATATTCAATAGTTACACTCTCTCTGGTGACTTCAAGGTATATTCTAACTGGATGTGGTCAGGGTTGGGTGAGCATGAAGCATTCGTGTAGATAAGTGGCACATGGGCTGCGGTTCTTGAAAGTTTTTGGCTGAAAATCAGGTAACTTTTTTTCTCAAACCCTTCCTGCAGAAAAGTGAGTACTGTTTAGAAAAGCCTTGGCAGTTAGTAAGTGTGTCAAGGTAATTCTCACAGAGTCACACATTCTCCCTGTAGATATGCAGATTTGATGTGCTGTAATCATTCCAATATTCTGTTCCTCTGAAATTCATTTTAAACTCTCCTTTTTCCACTGCATTCGAATCGCTCTGCCAAAAACCCAATGTTTCTCCCTCAGCAGTATCTGGGGGATAGTGACTCATTGAGTCATGTCATTAGATAATGGGTTTGGAGGAGTTATTCAAATAAACACAGTTCCTGGATGTAAAATGAAGGCAGAGAGTTCAGTGTTGTTTTTTTGTGGGGATACCAGGGGATTTCCAACGCTGCTGCAGGGCCCATCTGTTGTAGATCGAAGCAGCATCACAGAACCAGTGACCCATACTGCAGCTGCCCTGTCACAATATTGTTTTTAAAGGTATAGCACAGCAGCCATCTGCACCTTATTGCCACTGGCACTGGAAGGAGATATTCTCGGTGTAATGCCAGTAGTAAATATACAGTAAAGCTCGAGCTAAAACCAGCTGGAGATCATCTGTACTTGTTATTGATCAGCTCGGCTCCCCAGTGATCACAGCAGTGTGTTGCCTCCTGTTTGTGTGTGTGTGATGTATGATAGCGCCCTCAGCACAGAGTCATCTTTGATCACATTCTAGCTGTATTCACTCAGTCAATATGATCATTAACAATAATATTAACAACTCAACACATTTGCATGTTTCAAAAAGCAGGTAATCAAAAAGGTACTGAATAAATGATGTCCATGTCTGAGTCAAACACTGCTGCAAGACCTTGAATTTATTCTGCTCTGTCATTAAAGTAAAAAAAGGGGGAAAAGAAAAAGCTGTTAATCAGAGTCTTTGTGGAGAAAGCCATAATTCAAGACACTTGCACCTTGCCTTTAGATGACATACTACATGTTTATTTTTGGGGGCTGCGCTGTTATGTCCATGTGCTGTTTTGGGGAATAAATGTTTATGTAAAACTGGTATCTATGATGGTTTTAAATACATAAACATGCATTTACTGTAACAGCTAGCGATGCCTGAGTGAGGGTTTTTTTAAAACCCGACCCAACCCAGCCCACTATGAGAGTCAACCTGACCCGTTCGACCTGTACACATGCATTAATCCGTAACCTGAATCCAAACTGCAAACCGGAGCTGAAAGTTTCTGTGATGACCTACTTGCTGTTGGCTATATTGCATGTAATCTCCAGTAAATATAACAAGTTAAAAAGTGTTTTATTTTAAAAAGTACAAATGACAGAAAGACAGCAAGTACTCATGAGTTCATGAGTGCACAGCTGAGGCGTACATTGGGTTGTTTATATGACATTTCAGAAGTGCATATTTAACAGTCACTGTGGACAGAGGGACTCTTGCTTGTTGTAAGAACACAGTGTTAGGCCTACTTATGAACAGGCTGATATATATTTTAATGGGACATTATGACAAGAGAGATATAAATATGTTAGACCTTAACAGATTTTCCTGGTCAAAAGCTAGTCAAAAAGCCTGAGCGCAGCAGCGCTGATGAGCCAGCTGTTTATTGTGTGACGGAGACAGAGAGGAGACAGGAAGAGAAGGTGTAAACTAGCTTATTGCACGTTTCTTTAAATTATAACAACTTACTCAGAACGCTGTTTTGTCATTTTATGACCCACCCCGCCTGAAACCCAATATTTTCTAACAAGCTTACTTGAATTTTAGCAATCTTAGTGCATCTCCAACCTATTTTTAGCCATTGCTTGATAGGCTCCCTGAATGTTTGTAGTGAATGTAGACTATATTCACGCTACTTCCAACAGTGTTCGCTTTCTCACTGTACATTAGGAAGAGGAATAATGCACCACATTCAAGTACAAAAGTTAACCTACAGATAAGCATGCCAATAAAACAGAATGCATATATGTACATTCCCCTTTAACACCCTGATTTTAATGTACTAAAACAAAATCAAGTAAACTGCAAAATCAAAGTAAAACCCTTCATTTCTGGTACATGCTCCACATCTTTGGCTTATTATTGACATTTATTGTTTTCAAAAAGGTGTCTGACTGTCTATGTGATTATTACAATATTGATGCCAGTTTGCGGTCATTATTCACTTGTCATTGGCACACTGGTGGGGACCGCAGGCCCCCGATGCATACCTTTCTCATTGTCAAGCTGTTCTGAGAGCTGATGCACCTCTGAACTAATAAAACCAAAGTTCAAAGAAAAGACATTTTTCATCAAGTCATAATTCTTCCACCACAAGAATTTTTCATGTACATATACTGTAGCCGGACAGAGTCGGAAAGCCCTTTCCCCCTTACATTATTAATGACTTAAAATAAAAAGAAATGCAATACTGAGGCATAATACGTAATATCTGCTATAGAGGCAACTTTTATATTATGTGAAATTTAAGCTGCAGACTGGCAAATATTTTAATACTGCAAAGCTACAGAGAGGCAGATCCCTGTGTGTTACATACAGCCTGTAACTCACTGAAGAAATGTCCTCATTTATGAAGGATAAACAGAATATCACGACTTTGACGACAAAGCAATGAAGAACTATTTTCCATGCATGGCTTTACTTTCTACACCTTTTCCTTTTTCCGTTTTCTCACAGCCTGTGCTAACGCATATGTGTCCCTCTATATCCCATTATTTCATTGTCTCTCTCAGCCCATTTCCCTTCTGTCTGTGTGTAATTTCAGGAATAAACTGCCCTCTAACCGCTCCTGTATTTCTTCTGTTTCAAACTCAGGTAATTGAGTAATCAATGATGGATGCAGACTGGATACTCGCATGCTGTTAGAGACAAGAGAATACAGAAACTGGATGTCAGACTGAGGTTCGGCCTCAGGGTGTCAGTTTTTTTTTTGTTGGATTTTTTATTCTCTCTGAGTCTGCGGCCATGCTGTATTGACAGGCTAGCTGTGGCGAGGCCTGGCTGAAAGGCTCTCAGGGCTTTTAGTCGCGCCCTCGTTTAGATGGCTTTGAAAAGAGGAGCTTGGCCTCTGTGGTTATCGCTGGCACGTTAGAGGGAGTGAATATAGATTTTATCCTTCCCACCTCCCAGCTTTTTTTTCATTCTCTGGTCTACTTATCTCTTTCCGTCTTTTGCATTCTCTCTTTCCCTCTCGCTCACCCTGTCCTTGCAATAATGACAGCAATTCATATTGAATTTCTCTATTCTCTGAAGGTGATGAGGATGAGGCATCCGAGGGCAGGATGCAAACTGTTGTGAGGCGGCAGTCCATCAAGAACAAAACCCCACCGGGGGGAAGGTGGCGGTGGGGTGAGCAGGAGAAAGCGGGGAAAAAGACATTAACGGTGTGGAATAGGATTGAAGCATTTCTTGGAATTGATTCTGAATGACAAGGCAGAAGGAGGAGAACATTGGGTGAAAAAGGAGAAATGGAGCATCCTGACTGGGATGTGGAGGAAGGAGTTGAAGTTATGACGGGGTCAGGAAATCCCAAGGGAGACGAGGGATGAGAGAGCACACGGAAAAGAGTGGGATGAGCTTCACTGCACTGGGCTTCACACCCCAGAGACCTGCTGTGTGTTGTTGTGTCTGCGCATCCTTATCCCACTGAGTGGATTTGCTCAAATTGTTTTTTACAGTATTTGACTTGTGCAAACTGTTATGAAACTTTTCTTGAATCTTTAAAGTTTTCTGATTATGAGGTGAAATAAATGAGCACATCTGTTCGATTGCAGCAAAGAAGACATCTGCATCCTCTTGCAAAAATGAGGAGTGTATAAGACCTGGGAGACTAGACAACATAAAGATAAAACTGTCACGGGCAAATGACATAGAGGGGGAAGGATGGGAGCAAAATTGAGAATGAATGGGGGAAGTAAAGAGAGGAAGCATCTGAATCCTCCGCCTGAGCTGGTGTGCTTCACTCTGAGGCTCATCAATAACTTAGGCGTGATGGGAAATCTTTTCCTCTCCCTCTGCTCTTTGTACAAGTTTTTTGGCTAAAGCCTCATATGTTGTCAGACCAGGAGCTTTACCGTATTTGACACTGGTCATGAGGATCTGCCCCTCATGAACACACAATGTAAAACCTGAGACCTCTGCTGATAAAACTCCCCTCACTCACATGCCTCATTATTGATGGCCATGTTTAAAACATTGAGATGGAGGTACAGCAGCACAGAGAGATGGTCCCATTACACAATGGTGTTGGGCAAAATGATTAAATGGGGCTAATTATTCTCATAAATAACTTATGAAGCTGGCAGAGGGCTCTTGGTTTTTCATCAGAAAATGTATGCTATGATTTTCAATACAATTTTCAGTAATGTAAAAACAATTATTATGGAAATCCTTTATTCTAAAACACAATATAAGTCATGATGGTTTTTTTTTTTGGTTCAGAGATCCTGGTGCAATGATATACCAACAATGCAACAGAAAAGAGAACTGTTGAAATATTGACTTCGATGTGATTGAAATAGTATCATCAACATTTAAATATCCAATGGCTGGGGATATGCCCCAAAATATTGCAAAAGAAGATGCCACAAATAATCAAAATTTTAGAGAAGTATTTCAGAAGTATTGCTGGAGAGATGATCTTTTCATGAAACTGGGCTGTCTGTGCAGTAGAAAGATGTCTGTATTTATGAAATTAGAGGTACATGACTGGAGAAAACAGAAAAAAAGGACTGTGGTATTGATTTTTCTCAAAAGTTAGAAAACGTACAACTACCAGAATGCACTGCGCTGCACCAGACCAATAAACACTCCCAGTGGTGGGTGACCTATTCTGACACAGGAAACATTATGGTGGCCAGCTGGTAACAATCTCTAATCTCTAATATCTAATAAATGGTAATATTCGATCAGCACTGCTTCATTTTACTGTTTGATTTTTTTTAAGCCACTGTTTTTACAATACAGGAAACAGTATGGTGTCCACTTCCTGTTCACAAATTCTTATATTACAGCCACTCTGTCCTAAAATATATTTCTACAAAAAAAAATGGGCAAGAAATAGGCAGTGCAGTAACATAATCTTGGTTTATGTTTAATCAGCAGAGGGGTGCCTCTTTTGATCCGCTTCTGTACTCTTTATGTCTGTGGTGGCAGCCATACAAAAGTGCAGAAGTGTTTTAATTCTATTTAGCCCATGGTTAAGTCCTGTTAAGATCAATTATCTTTTTTTCAAGGGTAAGACAGCAGAATAAGACCACAATAACAAATAAAAAAGATAATCAGTATCCTGTAATATTAAAATACTTATAGCCTAAGTATAGTCAAGAAGTATAACCTGTAGTTTGACCAACAGCCGTTAAAGCAGTGAAAATCTAGCTGAGAGGTGGCATCCGGTGGTTTAGTGGATTAAGTAGCCCCCCGTGCCGTAGCGGTCGTGGGTTCGAGTCCAGCTCGCGGCCCCTTGCTACATGTCATCCCCTCTCTCTCCCCCTTTCACACTGCTGATCTGTGCTATCTTATAAAGGCAAAAATGCCAAAAAAAAATCTAGCTGAGAGATGAGCAGGGCAGTTTGGGCAAATTAACACATACTACCCTGGCAGAGGCCAACACTCAGTGACAACATGTTTGACTTTGTGCTGAGTATAAGAACACAGCTTCTACTTTGGTTATACAAGGACTGGATGGCTCATAGCAAAGTCCCCAGTACCCCCATTTTCCTGGATTACCCCACACAGGACTCCCAGGGGACACGATCGTAAACCTGCTCCAAGCCCACAAAATACATGTAAACTGGATGCGCAAACTCCCACAACCCCTCCAGCACAGGTAAAGAGCTGGTCTACTGGTCCACGGCCATGACTGAATCTGCTCTGCTCCTCCAGAATCAGTCGTTGGATAATCAGTCGGAGCCTTCTTTTCAGCGTCCTGGAATAAATTTTCCCAGGGAGGCTGAGCAATGTGATACCCCCATTACTGGAGCATACCCACCACCCTCTGCCACTCCATCAGTACTGCACCTGGTCTCCACACAATCCTAAAAATGCATCTCAAGACAGCTCAACAATATCCAGGGCCTTCAGTCTCTCAGGACAAATCTCATCCACACCTGGCTCTGCTGCCATAGGCTTTTTTTCACTCCTCAGTGACCTCTGCCAGCGATATGGACGCACAATGATTTTGAATGTTTAATATGTCTGAAAGTTTTCATTAGAAGGCCTGCATTCATTTCTGAAAAAATATTAAATAGTGAGTTGTCTCCTCTGCTGGAGGATGGAGACTTTATGCAAACAACACCAACAGTAAACAAATTACATCAAATATTAGGTGTATGTTGTGGTCACCACTTATATTATTTCTGTTCTTGAAAAGGCTTTAACTTTAACTCTGAGTTGCAACCCAATTTCCCTAATTGGGCAATAAAAAATTTAACTGAAAAGAATTTGATTGCAATTAAAGGTAACCTAGCAACATCCTATCACAGGGCAGAGACAGAGTGGGAATGAAGGGGACCAATAATGTTGGAGTGGATGTTGGTACTCAGCTGTGCCTCAGTGTAACTTGTTAGTGGGTAATTAGGTCAGCTTGTTACATCAAACAGCACAAACACTCTCATGGCCCCACAGTCCGCTGCATGAAGCCAAATTAAGGCAACAGCCTTGAAAAGCAGAAACATCTTAGAGCTACGCACGAGCAGGGGGACACCGACAATTTAAAAAAAACCTCAAGAGTTTTGCCAATTGATCAGAGTCTTTTGTGTAACTGACAAGTCACTGGTTTGATCTCTGTGAGTACGAGCTTAAGTGTCCTTGAGCAAGAATACTGAGCACCAAGCTCAGTTTTCAACCTGAATGTCAGGTGAAATATTTCATATAAAAATTATGCACTTCACATTTTTCTACATGTGGAATTTTGTCCAAGTGAGCTCAAATGAACAATCTTGCCAAAAAATGTATTTGAAGTAAGGGATGTGTGGAAAAGGAGAAAAAACAGAGAGACCAAGGAATGAATACAAGAAAAGCAGAGAATATAAGAGGAAAGATGGATGATTTCCATTGACAGCAGGCAGCCAGGTCAACCCCAGGGGACTGCAGGGCGACTGTGACAACCCCACACACACACAC
Source organism: Plectropomus leopardus (assembly GCF_026936395.1). Taxonomy (NCBI): domain Eukaryota; kingdom Metazoa; phylum Chordata; class Actinopteri; order Perciformes; family Serranidae; genus Plectropomus; species Plectropomus leopardus. The sequence continues at coordinate 14,723,706 of NC_142189.1, read as the reverse complement.
ACACACACACACACACACACACACACACACACACACACACACACACACACACACACACACACACACCTCACATACACAAATACATACAAGCTCCCTCCCACCAGACTTCAAACCTGGCCTTCTTTCAATTTATGTTTTCTTTCAACCAGCTGTTTTTAAACTGGGGGTATTTTTTTTTCTATGAAATGAGACAACAGTTCTTACGTTCTCTGTCCTTTTCCTTAAGGCATTCAGGAAGACAGCAGCGGCCACAGCTGGAGCACAATCACTATTTCCAGAGCAGGCCATAACTCACTCAAGCTGCCTTGATGAGACTCATAACTACTGTATAAATTTACCGTCACTCAAGTTTTTCCCCTCGTACTCATGAATTCACCTCCTTTCACCCCTCTCTGCTTCAGTGTAAGCCATTATAGTGACTTTCACTAAGCGCTTTAGGATAATTAATTTATGGCACAGCACTGTGACATCCCAAAGTCCTCTTTGAGCAATTACAGTGTGTGGTCAACTTGTTCTTCTTGTCAGAGGTGCAACGTAAATGCCCTTAATTCTTTTGGAAAAGTGGGTTGACGGGGACGTTCAGATACGGCCAGGGAGGCTGTCAGCAAGACCTCCAAGGGCCCCTAAGCGCTTAAGATCAAAGGGCAGCCGACCATGCCAAAACATGTCTGCTGACACTTCAATGCCACACGGCGAACGCATATTATCAGCTTAAAATTAATATCATATGAAGCTGCAGAAATCACAAGGCATCCATCATACGCAGATAAAAATGACAAAAGCACAACCACATAACAGCAGGCCTCTGTGGTTAACAGACATCAGTGCATCTCAACTGCATATCAATGAAACATTCAATCTTAAAAACCATACACAAAACCGCAAACAGTAAATAGACTGGTGTTCCTTACCACAAGCAGCTCCTTCTCTTTTGTTTTTGCAAAGTGGCTTTGTGTATCCTCAAAATCCAGCTTCCTCTCCAGTTTTACTGCTGCAGCTGATGTATCCATTTTTCTGGCTAACTTTACTGCGGCTCATTTAGTTCACAATCACTGTGGGCGGCATCATAGCTCCTCTTCCTTTGTTCTATAACTAAAGCTTTTACTGTTCTGCGTTTCTCTTTCATGCTTTTACTTTTCAGGTTTTCTTTTGACAGCCTTACTCAGAGGACACGTTCCACGGTTCATTGTGTTATTGCTCATTTCCTCCTCACCAAACAGTCAAAGCAAAATACTGACCTTGGATCTGTTCAAAATAAGCCAATTAGACACCTCGGACTCTTGATAGTTCAGCCCCATTTCATCAAATTGGCCAATCATAGCAGTTAGTTTTTCTTGAAAGCCCTTCACACCCAGGCCACACCCACACAGGTGTTTTCACTTTTCCTGATTAGAGCTCCTCTCAGGGCTGTGTGTGTTAACTGTTAGACATGGATTTAGCTAATTTGTAATATTACATTAACATTTAATGAATAAAATTTTATGACATACAAATAGAAATATGAAGCAGTTAAATCCAGCAATCCCCAATTCCTCTCTAGCAGCAAGACCTCTCCATGCTTTATACTAATGGACTTCTCAGTTAGTTGTCACAGCAAAACCTCACCTCAGTGAGAGTGTGATATGCCACAAGTTGGTCTATACAGGGTTGGCCTCTAGCTTACCTGGTACTGTATGTGCCCCATGTAAGTCCCAATGCTGCATGGTTGGATTCATCCTCCTCCTTCCTTACTTTTCTTGTCAATCTCTGGCTCACCTATCAAAAAAGAAAAAAAATGTTTAAAAAAAAGAGGAAAAAAAGTAGTTTAGTATGGAAGTTAATCCACTACAAGGGTACTACTTTGCAATGGCAAATGGGTGGATTACTGTAAAGGTCTATCGAGTGCAGGCCCAGACGCCCAAAGTGTCAGCAGCTCTAAGGGCCTACACCTGCAAAATGTCACTCAATGGACCAGAGAGAGAGTTAAAATGACCACAAAGAGACTGAAAATAACAACAGAATTGTGCAAACAATGGCAAAGAGACATGAAACAACCACCAGTAGACAAATGACCACAAAGCGACACAAAACCACCATAAATGACACAAAAATACCCAAATAACTACAAAAAGATAACACAAGGGGAAAAAAACCACAAAGAGATGCAATACCACCACAAAGTCTGTGTGTCTGTCTGCAATGTAGAGGTGGTGAGGCCCTTTGCATATTATAAGACTTGCCCAGGGGACCATTGTCTCAAAATCCGCCCATGACGGTACACATAAAAATGGCCACAGCACTGACCATTCTGCTATGTCGATTTGAATGGGAATGTCCGTTCCACTCTCATTCTGTTTCTATGATGTATACAGACATCTCATGTCACAGTGAAACATAGAGTACTAATGATGGAAAAATCTAACCTTTGTGTTGTGTGTTAGTAGTCTAATGTAAACATCTGAGCTGTCTTACGAAATTTTAAAAAGTGAAAGGTCAACTCCTCGCACAGCTCTGCTCCACCTCTGACGTGAGCGGTGGCCTTATCAAGCAGAACAATTAAAAACAACTGTGTGAGTGTGCAAGGCCTCTAAAATTAGCATAAATACTGTTTCAATAGTCAAAATGTACAAACTTTGGGTGTTTTGAAATGCTATATTGTTTTTTCCCTGCTCAGCACTTAGGACACCCTGTTGTTAGATCCAGTCTTGGCTGTCAGTCGGAAAAAACTTGACTAAACTCACCGTGAAATGTTGTCAAATTATCCTTACACTTGTTTTTTGTCCTATGTAGTCAAAATCCCAACCTCCAGTACGCTGAAACAAATTCAATTTGGCTGCAGAGAGTTACTCACTTCTGTTGTATATTACGGACACTGTTGTTACTCAACATGCTGTGCACACAATATGGCTGAGAATCAGTATTTACATTGCAGATGCAATGAACAAATCCAGGTCACCGTTACCTTCAGGCGTCACCATCGTTACAATGACTGCGATAATGAATTGTGTCCTATCATCATCATATTCAGTAATACATTTTATGGTTGTAACAATGTTAAGTGTGAGATATGTTCTTCATCATCATCCTCTGCTCCTCTTCCTCTGTGCAGAGTGACAGACGAGTGGCTTTTGCCCTGTTTGTTCTGCAAAGTGGCGGCAGTGAGGAGTGCTGTCCACAGACTTTGTGAGTTTGTGGTAATTAAAGCTGGATAGAGCCCTATCAAGTAAAGCTGCTTATGTTTAATACAGTCAGCCATGCAGACAGGGGCCGGCGGCACACGGCCCCTGCACGGCAGGGGGACGGCACAGCGCACAGCCTTTGCGCATAATCCCACCCAATGCATCAGCATGAGAGCATGCGAGAGGGTGGGAGGGGTGGGGGGTGGGGGGCGTTGGTTGTTACGCTTGGGCATTTAGCAAAGTTAAAGAGCATTTTATTGTGTGTGTGTGTGTGTGTGAGAGAGACAGAGAGAGAGAGAGAGAGAAAGAGAGAGAGAGAAGGGGGTAAGGGCAGTTGAGAGGGGATGGAGGGAGTTGCAGAGAGTGAGAGGGATTTAGTTTATGGCAGATAGACTTCACTGACTAACTCCATTGTGCTGGTGCTCTCTGGTGTGTGGATCAGAGACGGAGAGAGTGTCCTCTCTGCCTAAATCTGCTGGCATCTCCAGCCAGGCAGTCACTCACTCACTCAGTCACAGTGCAACACGGCCGTGCAGTGAAATAATGCTCCGAAAGACTCGTGCTCAGACAAAGACACAAAATCCGACTCACAGACAGGGACTACATGTGACCTTACACACCTACACCTCTGAGCTATTTAAGGGTCAAACGGCATAACTGATTTATCTTTCTTGGGACAGACAATCTCTGATGCTTTTGTAGTTTTTAAATTGTTTTTTATTTGTTTATCAATTCAAAGCACTTGTAAATGTTAATAAGATCTCAACTGTTAAATGACTGCATATAAAGTGACTATTTTAAAATAAATTTAGGCCATAACACAAGCCAATGGACGGCTATCCGCCCACGTTGGAACAATGGTAAGCGTCTATGGCCTGCGTAGTGGCCATGTGTCCCACACCGTTAGCCCATTAATGAATAAAATCACTCCAATTTGGCCAAGACACCATGACGTCAGATGATACAGCAGGGTGCTCTTCTCCCCGCTAGTTCTTTGATATTGGTTTGGTGTGTCACAGCCTTTAAAGAGCGTCCAAAAGAAAACCAAGCAATGCTATAGGAGGACATACATTAGTTATATGCTGGCAACACTCTAAAGTTGTTTTATCAGGCGATGGAGCTATTAGTTCTCCTTTATCAGCACTATATAATATGTGCTCTATTAAAAACCTCACCCTATCAACTACCTGCAGACCCCAGAGTTAAGTACTTTTTGTCATATCTCACAGGTACTTTCTTCTATAATTTTTCCATTTTTCATGACTATTTCATGACTTCATTCATTGTTTCTGTTTTATTTAGAGCTTTTTAAAAGTGCTAATGTATTGGAGGTCCCCTGTCAAAAGCACCCAATTCCATCTCTACAGTTTTAATAGATGGAACTACTGATTGAGTTAAGTTTAACACTCATCAGTTAGTTCAGTTCAGTTATTTTGAAGGAGACAGACATCAACGAAGCACACACAGATTTCCTGAAATGTTCGGTCCATGACCCTAAATGCTGCTCTTCACTAAGGTGATGTTCAAAGTCAGACATACATTACATCATTTCATAACATTTTAAATGACAGCTATTTATTTAGTCTGGCTGGGCTTTTTCAGGCCTGTGGTTTAAAGTGAAAGGTGCTAAAACAGAGCATTTTAAACAGAGGGTGAACACAGGTATAATCAGGCAGACAGAATGAGAAAAACTGTTTTTGATCATTCAAGCATTTAAACATGTTCTATTAGAAACCCATAATACAAGCGTGAACCTCAAAGTGTGCATGACACACTTTAAGTATGAATGTGTATTACACTTTGTTTTGTATAAAGGAAAGGCGTATATTTTTGTTTTACATATGCAAATTAACTGTAACTTTCCTACTAATATTAATCTTATTGTCTGTTTTGTCTGTTTCAGATGACATAAATTAAATAACTAATGATGTTTTCAGAACAAGTACGCTAACATTTTGCTTTTATGGCTGTTTCTTACAGTAATTTATTCCTGGAGCCTCCAGGGACCCCGGTTGGTAGTGCTTCAGTGTTAAACATGTTGGTAGGATAAAACAATTATAGTGGACCATTAGTGGTCGTAATGTCATCATGCAGAAGAAAAAGTATCAAAGCCACACAGTCAATAAAACAGTTGTGACCATGAAGAACCTACATCTGTCCGCCAGCCTTTTTACGTGTTGAACAGACATCATCTTTTTAAGTATTTATGATGTAAATAAACTGTACAGTTTGTATGAATCAAAGTAATTTCAGAGGGACTTCTGTTCTGTGCCTGTTTGTTTGCCTGATGATAATTACAGACTGGAAGTTATACTTTAGCCACTCTTGTTTTTTCTTTTGATCATGCTACGTCGCACACTGTTTACCTCTAATTTGACACACAGTTGTTCATGTTAGTGAAGAGTGTGTACAGCCAATCAGCCAAATGAATTCCTCATCAGCCGAGTGAAAAGTTTTGTAGGTAAAAACAAAGTGGTCGTTTGTTTGAGTAACAGGTGTTGAGAGCAACATCTGACAGAGCAGGTAATTATAGCTTTACCAAACCAACTGAACACACCGATTACTGTTTGAGCCTCGAAATATAGTAAAGCCATTACCTGCGTGGCTTCTAATGTGACCTAATGGACTAAAAATAGGAATATGCAGCAGGATAAAGGTGTGGAACATGTTTTAGATTAACAATTGAAAACTAATAATTGAATTCTTCGGCTGCTCCTCCGTTTTGGTGCATAATAATTGTACATGGCCGAGCTTTCGCTGCTACTCAGTGAGCATTTACATAACTGATTTCTGAGAAGTGGAGAGGGAGTTGTCCGGCTCATATTCCTAAATGGAAGGCATACAGTACTGTAATTTCACAGCTGTAATGTGGCATCAAATTAGCCTTTCAGATCAATGCCTAATCTAACCTCGGCCCAGAAAAAGATCTGAGCGATCCAGTCTCGGAGAAGGCTGCCAAATCCCCCAGCATCCTTAGTGGTGGTGCCGTGACGACACTTTAATAAGCTGTAAGCTCCTCTTCTGATTTAAGACAACCTGAAATATAACACTAATTCCCTTGATGAAAGGAATGTTATTTCTATAAATGTGACACATGTAACACAAGCTGAGGCACGGGTAGAAGAGGAGGGGAGCGTGAGGGGGATGAAGATGAGGATTTGCTTTCTGCCTAATGCACATATTTGCTGAAGTGACTTCAGCCAGTGTCTTTTCAGCTGACCCCCCCCAAAAAAATAAGGTTTCAGTGTGATGTTCCTTCCCACTTTTTCTCAAGATGTTTGATCTCGGAGCTCAGAAGAGGGTATTAAACTTCACAAAGGCGAGCCGTTGATACCCCGGGGATCAATACACCCCGGCTGGTCAATTCATTAGAGCTGTACAGTGATTAATTAAGTTGTCCTAAGCATCGGAAGCAGGGAACGACAGAGGACGTTAAAAGGGGGCGAGAAGAGAGGAAAAGAGCCGGCTCGGCTCGACGCGGGTGGTGAGGAGTCCTGAAATGTGAAGCTCGGCGGTGATGTGCGCTTTTGAGTTTTTCATCTGTCTTCACCCCTGTCTGCTCTGTCCTTGGAGCCGCGGCTGTTCATTAGAGGATGAGGAGGAAGCTGGATACCACAGTGTGAAATAGGGAGAGATGCTAATCCTGACAGGTTAGTCATTAAGAAGCCCTTAGAGAGGAGGAAGAGACAGAGCAGGAGGGGAGGAGGGGAGGAGAGAGGAAGGACGAGGAACAGAGCAGACAGTATAAGAGAAGGCAGAGTAGCCTTGTTATAATCCTGGTCAGACACAATGTGAAGCACAACGACCTCTGACCCCAACAGCTTGTTTTTTTTCCCCCCATTCACCGATTTTTCTTTCATGTTTGAAACACTTTGTGTGGCTTTTAGCTGTCTCCGACAGGTCTATATTGACCTGTGACCTCTCAACACCTCAGCCAATAGTTATCTGGCGCTGTCATTACCTTTAACGAACTCTAATTGACCATATGGACAGAAACGAGTGTGCACAGAGCGGAGGAACAGAGGTTACAAAGTATTCATGTCATAATTTGTCTGCATGTATGTGTGTCCGCAATCTACTTACACCTCTCTGCTTTCACACCAAGCCCTCAAGGTGAACAAAAACGGGAAACACTTTACATTAAGGCCCATGTAAGAAACACAAGTTAATAAGTAATAAGAACCTCATAAGTCCTTATAAGGTGTGTTGACATTTGTTAATAAAACTATTAAAGTGTTAATAATAGCATGATAAACATGTTTAGTGTGCGATTAAGGCATTTATAAGTACTTATAAGTGAAAAGAACATAAAAGACATCATTTGTTTCCAATAACTGTTTATAATGGCATTAAAAACTCATTTATTGAGTCTTACTAAATTACCTATAAAGACATTAATTGTGCACTTAACTAATAATAATAACTATATTATAAATTCTAATTATTATATTATTATATCATATTATAAACCTGGTGCATTTCACGCAGATGCAAAATGGGCACAGGTTTTTTGAAACTCTGTGAATAAGACCTTGCTGACTGCTAAAATAGAACAAATTGCTTTTTGAATTAAAATACACTGGAGGGAAATTATTTCCAACATACCAATGTTGAACAAATTGAACTGAATTGAAAACATACTGCGCAGCTCTAACCGGCCTAAAAGCCCCTTTTATGTTGCGTTCATGAAGTCAGTTTTTTGTCTTGAATAATAATACTCACAACCAGCCATTTCTTTTTGAACTTGCTAGCTCCATAGTAGATAAATAGTCATAAGGAACAGTCAAGTGCAGCACGGCCTGACTCTCCACATGGGTCCATGTTGTGCTGATGATGCAGGATGGCAGTCGCCAAAACTGTCGAATCAATCACCCATCAGTCTACAGACTTCATATTTACAGCTCTGTCTGTTTGTAAAAAGCCAGCATGAACACGAACTGAACCAGAACTAAAAGGCAATGATATATTTCTTGTTTTGTTTTTAAATCTGAGCCAAATGAACTGAACCACAGGTGTGAAAGAGCCCTCAATCCTTCTGTCATCGCAACTATTTCCCTTCACATTCCCTCCAACACATCTTTCAACACTCCCGCTCATTTTATGGTGAGCACAAAGGTGCGGCAGTCAATGCTAACACATTACCATAAAGCTGAAGGGATTCAAATTATAGGCCCTTTGAAGCCTTCTAACGTAAATTGGGCGAAATTACAACAAGCGCGGGTGGCTGTCGCAGAGGCTGATGCCTACATAATTACAGTGTGCTGCCTTCCTTGGCAGGAAAAGAGGGCTCTGATGAATCTGCCCTGATTGCCAGTATTTAGCAGCATCAGCCTGATTGCACATACAGTGCATGTGACAGGTAGCTGTTAATCCTTCCAGTCCTTTCTCTTAGAGCATATGACTGTCTTTGTCCCTGTCTGAGCTTAACTCTCTTTCTGCAGAGATCGCATGCCATCTTTGCCTATACAGAAGACGCGTCTCTGTATTTAACCCTTTAAAACCTGGGCTAATTGGCCTGATTTCTTTAAAAAAAGATATTGGATGAAGGCAATGAGTAACTTAAGAAGACATGACCCAGAAATACACAAGCGATTAGTAAAAAGTACAAGAAAAATACATGAAAATGAACACAAACAAAACCTCCCACAACCAAACAAAAAATGAAATAAAATACAAACATACAAACAAACAAAAAACCCAGGGAAATTCAAGTTTTTTTTCTGTGAAATAATTTTACATATATCAGTGTAATAATTAGACAAATTCTTTTTAAAATATAATTTTCTAAATATACTAATTTCTTGTCATTTTGCAGGACATTTCTTGCCAAGCTGCTCATTGCCTTTTTTCCCCATGTTTTCAAAAGAAATCAAACCATTTTGCTCACATTCAAAGGAATAAATACCTGTGAAAGGAATGCAGCACAAGAAAAGTGACGCTGATCCAGGTTTCTAAGGGTTAAAGTGTCTTGACCTCCTGCATCACTTCACTCCAGTGTGATAATGAAGCTGTCAGCTCCAGGGTCGCCAAAACATTGCATTTCCATCAGTACATGTGCAATTAGTGTGGCTTTCTGATTTGTTTGTAGCAACAATAGGCTGGGGTGTCAAGGTACATGAGAGGATGTTACCATTCAACAAACACAAAAAAAAAACACAGGCAAGTAAGACAATACGCTGTAATCCAAATGAGCAGGACACACAAAACCACACACACCTGTGTGCACCATCTACACCAATCTACCTACACAAAGCTAATTACTAGCATCCTTTCTGTGATTTTTTTTTTTTACTTTAGCTGTCAACACAGCATATTTCCTGCAAGTTGACAAATAAGCAAATGTAGCAAAAAAAAATTTCAATTACACTGATGCATTGCAAGATTATTGTTTCACACAAGAGATATTACCTCCATTTGGCCTTGGAAACTTGTTAGATGAGCATAATTATATATTTTCACGCTGACAAGTGATGCATTACACTCTGCATTTTCTGACAGTTGGTATCCAAGGCATGTGTAATGATATGAAGTGGCGTTAGGATGAGGGGAAAGGAGAGCTAGGGAAAAAAAAACAAAAAACATAATCCACCAGTGGGATGTGGAAGCGTGTGGAATCCAGTATTCCCTTCCGTCGAGGCCCTGGGGTCCCATTTTAGATAACCAGTATTTCACAAATAGGACTATTTTTTTGCTTCTGTGGAAATAGCTCCTCAGATGATGGCTTCACAATGAGACAGGATGGAGCTCTCTGTGCTGGGAGAATGCTTTAAATAATAAAAGCACATGGGGCTTCATGAATAGAGTATTATGGGGCTGTGAATGGAAGCCTTTTTTTCCCTCTCTGGCTTTTGCCTTTGCTTCCCTTGCCGGCTCCAAAAAACACTCTGCCCACTGTCCGGCTATTCCCTCAAGAAATGGAAAGAGACAGATGGAGAGAGACACAGACAGAGAGAGAGAGAGCAAACACATAAAAGCTTTAATTCTGAATGTGAGGGCCATTACATGATTTGTGGAGTAAATATTTGGTCACAATAAAATACTAGCGGATTTCTCATCAAAACATATAGCTAATCCTTTTAATATATTTTATCTTAAATTTAAGAATATTCTACTTAAATTACACAAAGCATGAAAACACTCAAATAGAGGGAACTTCAAACAGTATCGAACAAATAATAACAATAATAATAATAATAATACAAATACCATTAATAACTATAAAATATATTATGGCAATTAGAGTGGGTAAGTAAAGGGAGCTTAAATTGTATGTGCAATTCTGGAAAAAAAAAAAAGTAGATTTTGTGTCTCATTCCCAGGTCCTCAAATACAGTCAGTAGACTGTATAAAATAATGGATGTAGCTGCCGAAACATCAATCACTGATTCATGGACCCCCATTTTGAAGCCTCAGATTTGGCATTTTGGGTGTAACCATCTTGGATCTTTGGAGCCAGATGTGACTATATTTCGATGAGAAGGTGACGCTAACCCTAATGCTAGCCGGTTGCTTGGTTAGCACGGTGCACGTACACATGGATGCATACAGACACCTGGGTACAGTATGGGCAGCAGGGCTCCGTTCATTCCTATGAAAGTTGCTCAGTGGCGCATGAAGCCAAAATGGTTCAACTGCCACATATGAAACGACCCAAATGATTGGTGCTGCTTCTGCTTCATTTGGCCCAAATCTTAAATCTGGATGGTAAAATGAGTCATTTTGCAAGGGTTTTAATGCCCCCAGAAATGTATCCCCTGTTTAATAGGTATTTCCTTCCTAGTGTTCATCTATGGGAAAAGCCTTTTGGTCCCAATGGCATCATGTAATTGACCCTGGAAATTGCAGAACTGTGGAAATAGCTCCTCAGATGATGGCTTCACAATGAGACAGGTTGGAGCTCTCTGTGCTGGGAGAAGGCTTAAATAATAAAAGCACACAGGTCTTCATGAATAGAGTATTATGGGGCAAGTTTGGTACTTACCACTGTTTGGCTAATATGAAAATTGGCTTCAAAGCCCAGAGCTCTTCCTGGGGGATTGCATTTACAGCTGTGGTGAACTGTGATAGTACCAAGAACATATGTTGTTTTTTTCAACACTGTCAGAAAACACACAAAATGGGTGTTTGTGGGTCCTCTGCCAGAAAATTTTTGAGCATCAAATACCTCATTTCTTGCATTCTGGTAAATGTTTATTTACCAATTTGTGCTTCTCTGCATTGCAAACCATTGTCACGTTACCTCACCAATGATGTCTCTAAGGTAGCAACTTTAGAATGGACGACACTCACCTGTTACTAAAAGTGGCACCACCCCTAATTATGCATCATTTGAAGCCTTAATAACATTTTAACAAGTTATATAAAAATACACCCTGTACAGTTGTCATGTATGGGAAATTAACAATAGAGACCCAAACAGTTTTTATTCTGTTGAGCATGTTAATTTAAGTTATGTGGCCAATCAAGTATTTGATGACCTGGGAATGAATCAGTGCAATGTGTGGGACTGGCAAAAATGGAATATAACATTAAAAGCATGCTTTCTGTAGTGTACAATCACCCAAAGATAAGAGGCATAGTTTTTTGTTACCTTAGAATGAGCCATTTATATCTACATAGGGAGAGGGTCCTCATCTATGGATATTGCCATTTTGAACCACCATGTTTTTACAGTAGCCCAGAAGAGACAAACCAAACACTGGCTCTAGATAAGGCCATTTATGTTTTCTCATTAGCCACCGTAGTTCGCAGCCCCTCTGTGACGAAAGCACAGGAACAACGCTGAGGTTTACTTTATTCAGTGTTTTTAATGGTTTAAAATAGCGGGTTCATTTGTTTAAGGGAAGAACAGACTTCTGTGGATAATTTGGCTCCCACTATAAACCTCCTTAACAGTGAACACTGAAGGAATCCTATCTGGGAGTTTGCATTTGGCAGAAAGGAGACGTTTCAGCTGCTTGCAATCTCATCGCTAGATGCTCCTATAAAAGTTTGCATTGAAATCTAAAACCCCAATGTGTTTTACGTTTTAAAGTCATTTAGAACATACTGTATGCAAATACATTTTACAGCTAATTAAAACAACTACATATTGAGCACTCATTAATAATTTATCAAGAACAAGAACCCATATTAATATTAGTTAAGAGAAATACAAGGACATGTTTACTTTCATCTAGCATGCATGTTTGATGAAATATAATAAATGAAGTCTATTTTTTCTATTAAATAGTTTTTATGGTTAAATCAAAGAAGCAGAGCAAAAATCAATTGGGCTGCAGCCTGTAGGCATGAGTGATCTTAAAATGCCAGCTTGGTGTTTCGGGGCAAACTGTGCTTTTGCAAAACAATGATGTAAGTCTGCCCTGTCACAATCTGCTGCCTCCAACCTTCTGTGATCTCTTATTTCCGACGTTAGTATTGCAAATCAAACAGAACAGCTGTACAGTTCTTAGTACAAATAAATTCTTTTCGAGCATATCGGCCTTATCTGTGGGCGATGATCAATGTCACTAAATGCCTGGCCTTTTAATTTCCTGCGTCTTTTTATATCTTCTGAATATGACCTTTCCTAATGTCCACCCATAGGTCTCGGTTTTCCTTCTGCTTTCTAACCACAGCCTGTCAAAAGACTCTGTTTTTCTGCATTCACATAAAGGTGCACTTGCATGTCTCCGATCATGCATGTGAGTATGTGTGAAGCTGGCCAGAGCTCTGACAGGTGGACGGTGTGTTAAGGGGCCCCTCCCACGGCCTCTGGTCCTCTCCAGCGACCAGCGGAGGAATCCACCGCATCACGTCTCCTTTCCCCCGATTCACGCATCACCACCTGGCGCTCTGACAGCGGCTGCTGCCCGTCGTGGCCCCCTTGTCAAACCCTGTTGCCATACCCCTTGACACCTTCCCCCATATCTCCGCTCAAAGTGCCAAAACCACCGCCGCTGAATGTTTGATTTCTATTTATTCATGTGGTGTTACTGCTTCTCCACCTCCCCCTCCTCGCTCTTGAATAACTTTCAAAAATATACTGTATATCTAAAACACATAGCTGCCTGTGTACAGGAGCTGTCAGGAGGCTGTCATGTTAGCCAGCTCTGCTCGGCATACACACTGTCTTATGAATTCATGAGCTTGAAGATGAAAAATCTCTGTAAAAGTGCATCTGTATCTCTGTCTTTATGTACATATGTTTGCTTTTGATTCCTGTAAAATGGTGCAGCCTTGATGACATGCTGCATAAATGTAACACTGAAGAAAATGAATATGGGCAATGATGAGAAATAATCTGTACATGTATACATTTTAGTTGAATATAGGGAGTTGGCATATAAATATGTGCATGTTATGGCCTTCATCATTTAAAAAGTTGCCATTTTCGTGGACTTGGATTCATCGACATGTCTAATAGAAGATTTTCAGGTCCTCCAGTTTTTTATGTTAAAAGTTCTCATCTAATCAGCCTTCAGTCTGGACTGATTTAACATTGGAGCCCATCTCTCCCTGTCCTTAATCAAGCTCTCATCATGTTTCCTGCGCTCCATGAATGATTCACTGTCAGTCAGAGCCGAGCACGTGGACAGCCTCTCAAGGACTTGTTTTCTGTCTGGAAGTTCTGTAACATCTTCCAGCCTTTTTAGATAAAACAAAATTATTCCGCGGGCTCAGAGGATGAAGGGCGGATATTATAATGTCACAGAAGACGTTTCTGTGATAAACCTTCACCACACTGGTGCTCTTCAGGTCAATAAAGCTTGAATATGAGGCCAGAGTTCTGCAGTTAAATCCTCTGAAACGTTCAGGTCAGATTTTCTGAACATCAGCTTCCAGAGACTCAGAAATCGTCACAGACAAGAAGCAAGTCCGAGGCTTAAAGATGAGGCCATGAAAGAGCCCAAAAACTGCAGTTCATCAAAAGGCCTGTTGAGGCTAGCTCCAAAGCAGAGTAAACCCGCATAGACCCCCATGATAAAATGCCCAACTTTGCAGCAGAAATAATGTTTGTAGCCTGGTACAAAACAAAAATCTATTTTGGCCACTACTGATTTCAACATTCAGAGGGTACAGAAGGTGTATTTTTTTAAACACTTACCCATTTACATTCTATTAAGGCCCAAAGTTAAGGATATGGAGCCACTTGAGTGACAGGCTGTATGTGTATGTCACTAAAGTCCACGTGGATGAGACTCCTAGACAAAACAAAAGAAAAACCAAGATGGTGACGGCCGACATCCTGAATTTGAGGCTTCAGAACAGCAGTCCACTAACCACTGGGTTGTTAGCCGCTGCTGCTGTTACTCGTTAAAGAGAGAAGGAAAAGAGAGGCTAACGGAGACCATTTTTCAACATTGAGTCAAACGGCCCCCTTCCCACCACCCTATCATCACAAACAAATTGTAATTTCTATGGGAAACACTGAATGTTCATTAAAATAGGCTCCAAGTCCAAGACAGTATTGCAACTATTTCTGCAATTTTCATTTAAACACCTAAAAACCTTAAAACATACATTACAATTTTTTCTAGAAAAGCTGCAGGGAAATCGAGTATTTATAGCAAAAACAACACCAAAAACAGCCCACAAAATTCTGAAGAATCTGCATTACCAGCTGGTCCTTAAATGACATTTTAACTGCATTCTAACAAAGACCAAGATTTCATATTACAGCAGGGGAAACATGTAGAAGGTAATGGATTGTAGCTTTAAACATGCGCACATCTCCAAATACACCTGATGGAATTTCTCAGTGATGACAGAAACACCTGCAGTATGTCTTTTTCCCATTTGACTCCCAGTGACGTGATGTCCCTCGTTAATCCTTTGTCCTTCCTCTCACCTCCTCTCCTGACCTCCCGGTTCAACATTTGCTCAGCTAATAAGCATAGCATTTCAGCTGAAACCATTTTTTTCTCTTGATTCACTGCGCACCATGGCGCCTCTCCAAATTAGAATGTTTATTTATGGCCATCAATATTTAATTGAGTTTACTCTAATCTTGCGTTAGTGGGTTCAGAAGTCTCTGCATGGCTGTTTAAATATTAAAATTAATTGGAGCGGAGATACTGTAAAGAGGCTTGGCTTAATTGTTCTGGGAGAACAGGTAGCTTCTGAAGCCTTGGCATGCAGAAGGCACCACAGGCACGCACACACACGCCACGCACACACACACACACACACACACACACAAATACACATAGACACACACACTTTTACCAGATGAGTTCTTTGAGATTTCCTGCTGAACGCACAAACAAGATTTTCGGTCCACAGCTGAGTCGTTGTTAAAAGTGTTTACCAAGCATGTTCATTCAGCTGTTGCATAAGCTAACGGGGTTGACAATAGCAGAGTTTATATTTTAAGTTGTGATAAAAACATGGGGACACAAGTCATGCATGTAGTGAGTTATCATATGCATTTATTAGTTAAATTAAAATCTAATTTAAATGCATTAAAGTTAGTCAGATAAGAGAGTAGAAATGTTATGCTCATTACCAACAATTATATGTCTTAGAACTGCAAGATTTTCCTCTTTCACAATTTTATGACTTCCTAAAAATGTGTAAAATCTATTTTAGACCGGACTTTTATTATTGTGACAGAGTTGACAGCTTTAAGGAAGCTATTAAAGCTTTTACAACATGGGAGTCAAAAACTTTATAGAAATGGCATGAGTAATAGGGAGTTTGTTGTGGTTTCTTTGTTATAAAGTTCAGGATTTAAAAGCATAGTTTGGGAAAGATGCATTTTTGACACTTCCCACTCAAGAAGAAAGGCAAAAGAAGTAAGTGCTCAAAAATGACATATGTTTACTTTCAAGTGACAAAGCCCTCCAGCGACCGGTATAATTATAACAAGAGCAAAGGAGGAAGTAAGTAAAGTGTGTTTATGGAAGATGTCGGGCTGAATGAGCAGGTCAACAGCACAGCAGACTTTAAGACAAGAGGCCACGTTTTTTTATCGTTCCCAGTGTGAAAGTTGGTTTTATCAAAACATGACCATGATCTGCCCATAACTGTATATATTACTGTCACCACGATGACAAACCTCTCCTAACCTAGAAATTGTTAATTTACTTCAAACCATAATGTTTCCCTAACCTTGACAAATTGCTTATTTAATTTTTTTTTTTTTTTGTGCCAGCCTAAGCCTGACTAAATCTTTATGATAGAGTTGTCACATCATAAAACAGTTATTTGTAACAGTTTTAGAAGACACAAAAAATAAAGTTGTCCTGCCAATAGGAGTATCAGATCTAATATGTGTCATTCTAGCAGAACTAGACAAATGATGCATTTTGTCTTTTACGTTGGAGGATTTCGCATTTTTTTCCAAACTGTTTCTCAGTTGGAGCCACAGACTGTGTATAGATATGAACATCTCAATGGCCCCTGCAGTATAGGTCATAAATCCCGCCCCCTCCATGTTAGCAGACGGGACACGTAGCCCGTTCTCAATCCTACATCTCCAAATACTGCCGCTTTTCCAGTGATTTCATTGTAAGATCCTGATGCCATGGTTGGAGTTCAAACGCAGCAGGTAATGACGTAGCATAAGGAGCACAATGGTCCTTATAGGGCAGGCATGGGGCAGTGGAGAGATCCAACAAACCCTGGACTGTCTACTGTTCACTTCCCTAAACATGTGCACTTTTGCCTAAACTCAACCATCCATGCCTTTGTTGCCTAATCCTAAACATCATAACTACTCCTAATCCTAAACTGCTTTTATAGCATCATCTTACCATGACCGTTTGTTGACTTCGTCCATCTGTATATACGATCACGGTTACCTTTTGTAATAAGCTATGCTAGCTGTTTCCTTTTGTTTCCAACCATTACGCGATGTTAAGCTAGCCAGCTGCTGGCTCTAGCGCCATAGTTAGTGCACCGATATAAGAGTGGTATGAATCTAACTCAGAGCAAGACTTTTTCCCAAATTGTCAAACTACTCGTCTCATGTATGTGCCTGAGAAATTGTGTCATTAGTTTTTCTGAATTAGCATTTGGCTTTATTGTGTTTGGTGTACCGCGTGTCAACATAGTATTCTACGCTATAACAGTATGGTATATCTGATTAACCAAATAAACTCAGTTCAGTGTGGCTAAGTTTGACTTACTGTGATTCAGTTTGGTTGTCTTTGGCTGAGTTTATTTGGATATGATTAAGTTTGGTTTGGTTGGGTGAGGTATGAAAACAGGTCTGAAAAGCAGCAGAGAGCCCGTGTTAGGCCTCGGGTTACGCTGTTGAGGTGATTTAAATAACACTGTCTGTCTCTCATTTCATTAATACACTTTCCCTCTCTCACAGAGCCTCAGGGCATACAGCTAGAGCAGCGACTGAATGAAATTCTGTTTTTCAAAATGAGCAGCATACTCGAAAGCGATGGTAATCTCAGATGTAGAAATTGGAAAAGTCAGCACAGCAAATGCATCAGCAGCTTTCCTCCAGACAAACATGCAATATTGATTCTCTTTCGGAACAGGTCATATTTTATGTATTTGTTTTAAAGATTTTGATATTGTGCTCCAGTGCTCCTCAGCTTTGGGAGAGAAGACTCGCCTGTAAATTAACATTAATGATGACTGAAGCAGACGTGCACTCGCTGCCTGGTCACCTCAGAAACCCGATCACATAATGAATCTTAATTGGATCGCTGTGTGTGAGTACGCATGTGTGGACTGCTGCCTGCAAATGACTGTGTGGTGTTTCCCAGGTTCCCATTTGACCCAACAGTGTGTCGCCGTGTGTGCATTACTTTCCCTTGCACCAGCCATTCTAGTTAACACATTCTCCTCAGCCGTCTCTGCAAATGTTCATTCACATCTGCATTTTCCTTTTGTAGTTAGAATTCAAATACACAGGAAATCCAAATAGATGCATCAACTGAACTGCACTCAGATACTGTGAAGCAGATTATTTACCATAATGGCATACAAGTAAAAAACAAATAAACAAAGGCAAGGGGAAAAGTGAGCCAGAAAAAATATCCTCTGATAATGTTTTTGTTTAAAGCACCATGGCTAGCAATCACTCTTTCAGCCAATTCAGCTGACAATGAATTGTCAAATGGCGCTGACATCAAGAAGACAGATACCTTCATAAAAACTGCCTTCAGTGCCACATAAACAGCAGCAGGATATGAACTAGCGTTTGAATTGCAAAGGACTGCGATGTGGTGAGGTCTATGATCATTAACCCACTGAAGAGGGGGAGGAGGGTGGATGGATGCACTGCATCTGTGTCACCCTAGAGCAATCAAAACTGCTCTGAACTTTCCACAAACCTCATGCATGTATTTTGCATCTCCCCAGACTTGTTTCTGCATGTATATTAGATGACCATGAAAACACTGGCAAAGCTGCCAGTTTTGTGGCTCACTGTGCCAATTCTCATGACTTAAAGAAGAATTTTACCAATTGAAAAAGCGTCCACACTGGGCAGTCTATGCTGTAGAAATGACACAAAAACTTTTGAAATTGGTGCTACATGACCGCAGAAAACAAAGAGAAAAAGACTGTGGCATTGGCTTTTGCTCAAAAGGTAGAAAACCTACAATTACCAGAATGCATTAGACCAATAAACGCTCCCACTGGTGGGTGACGTAATGCAACCTCGTCCGTTTGATACAATGGCAGCTGGCTGGATCTCGTGCTATATTTAAACTAACATGTTGTCATCCCAACTCGTCACATTGCAGCTTTGTCAGTGGACTTCCACGTCTACATATTACAAGTTAAGTAAACCTCTGGGATGCTGCTACCCTGTTGTCGCTACCGAGAGCCAGCGAAACTCAAGATTTACTGTGGGGGAAGGAGGGATATCTAGACACTGGTTAGATGGATGGATGTTTACCACACCTCATCTACACGTACTAACCAGATTTTTTGATACAAAACTGGTTGAAAATTGGCAAAGTATCCCTTTAATCTGCTACAACTAAAAGCAAATGCACAGGTCTTCACAGACTCTGCTTTCAACAAGTTAAAAAAATAAATAAATTTAAAAGCGCCATTTTGTTCTACAATTCCTGATGAAAAACAGTGACAGGTAACCTTAAAAAGACTGATTACCTGAAATAAAATAGGCGCTTTTTAAGCTCCCCTGCTGACAAAGTGAACAAAGTGTTCATAAAGCGAATGCCCTACATTTTCAGGTGTTGAATACTCAAGTGTTGAATGATGAAGTTCAGGTGCTGAAGGATATGATTTACTTTTTCAAAACTCTTCATTTGAATTCCGTACACTTTCACTCCGGTGCCTCTGTGAATAGAAACCAATAAAAAGACACTCCAGCTGCTCCTCAACCACAGTAATGACATGAGAAAAAGAAACAAAAACACCCTGATACTTTTTTAAAGATATACTTTTGTTTTCTTCCTTTAGCATCGCCTGCATGATTTATATCAAAACAGAATTTAAAGTTCGGGTATAGCAAAATCAGTGATTTCTTCCTTAAAAAAATTATATTAGAAAATACCTGAAACAAGTGAAAAGACTGGGAAGTGTGTAGTACTGTAGTTTGAAGGTAGAAACTGTTTTTCATCATTTTCTACGTCAAAGATTCTTTGGGTGGGTCTAAAAGCTTGCTCAACGACACACTGAATCCAGCCCCACCCTCACTATATAAAAGCTATATTATTACTACTGGTGTACATAACATCATTGTCGGTGAGTTTGCAAGAATCCACAAGCTCTTTTAGCTCTTTCAGTCAAATTAATATAAATATCTTTGTTAAATGCCACCACCAAATAAGAAAGAAAAATAGCCATCACTACCTTTTCATCAGTCAACCCAGGGTTCCTTAAGGCAAATTAGATTTAAGGCATTTTAAGACATTTTTAATGCCATCTGGAATTAAATTTCAGACCAATTTTACAATAACCAAAATTGTAGTAGTACAGCTTTGTCCAAATGTTTATCGTAAAATAAAACATGATATTTTTTGTCAATAGAATATCGATACCAAGTGTTAAAAAAATCCCTTTATTGTGTTGAACATAAGGAAGACAATGAACATTATATTATAATAATCTATTTGGTTTACCAACCAGGAATATATGGCATTTTATGGCTGGTTTTCTTAGTGATTTTGAGTTTTTCACTCTATATGTGAGATCCAAGATGGGTTTAAGATAATAAATTTGGTAAATTATTTAACAAAAAAACAATGTTGCCACTTATTTTCAGATTTTACAATGCATTTTTTTTTTTTTTTCAAAATTCATCTTTTTGTGTCCTAAAATGTTTTAAGACTTGTTGTTCAGAAAGACTGATTTTGGAAATTTTAATATCAATTAAGGCCTTATTTTTAGATTAATGAATTCAGTGTCTTTAAAGACTTTAAGGATGCGTTGGAACCCGGAGTCAACCTGAAGCAGCTACCCAGCCAGACACTTACTGCTCACATGCTGTGGGTGTGTAATTTGTGCTAACATTAGCTGCTGTTCACT
Source organism: Plectropomus leopardus (assembly GCF_026936395.1). Classification (NCBI taxonomy): domain Eukaryota; kingdom Metazoa; phylum Chordata; class Actinopteri; order Perciformes; family Serranidae; genus Plectropomus; species Plectropomus leopardus. The sequence goes on along the minus strand of NC_142189.1, from coordinate 14,703,100 downwards.
GCTGGACAAAAGGCGTGCCGTGGGGCGGTGCTGCAGTGCTGCGAGTGGCCACTGAGAAAAAACCGGAAGCAAGGCTGAGCTGTGTTCATTGGGGTTCATGGGTTTCACTGCGCCTCGTTCTTTAGCTCGGCGCCTTCAGCAGACCCACACCCAGAGTCTTGATGAAGAGAATACTACACATTTTTTCAGGATTTTAAACCCTAATTTTATACGCTTGTTGATTTTTTTTAATCCTTTAAATCTGGTAAATATTTTGTGTATAATAATAATAATAATAATAATAATACATTTTATTTATAGGGTGCTTTTCAGGGAACTCAAAGACGCTTTACAAAGTAAAAAGGATCAAAGAATACAAATAAAATACAAGAGTACAAATAAAAACATACTCTAATAATACATAGTACAGCACTGTATGTGTATGTGGCAAACATTACACATATTTTTTTTTGCTTCACCTGGACTTAAACATGCTTTTTTTCTTTCTCAGATCTGACTTGCTTTGGCGTTAGGGGTAAAATAGGGAGTTCACACTTAAACGTGAGCAGATACTCGCATGTAGAAAGTCAGTATGATAATAAATCTGACCCCGACTAACATTTCCATGTAAGTTTTAGTGACAAAAGAGAAGGAAATAGGGATGATCTGAGAGGGATGGAAATGGAGATGAGAAAAAGGGTATGTCGAGATTTAGGTAAGAAGGGGAAGGTGATGGAAAGGGGACTGTGTGTGTGTCTGTGTGTGCGCGAGTGTGTGTGTGTGTGTGTGTGTGTGTGTGTGTGTGTGTGTGACTGAGTGAGTGTGTGTGAGTGTTAAGGGGTCTGACTGCTTTAAATTAGATGGCACATTGCTGCAACGGCTGAAGAATTTTATTAAGAGTCTTTATATCTTCTGCCTTAAGCCGCCCCGATCAGCATAATCCCTGTCCAAACAAGAGATAATGAATCTTCTCTTTTAGTATTGGGTTAGATAGAGGAAAGCATGATGCCAGTGACGGGAGGGAGAAGTGCACAAATTATTGGATTTAGATTAGGAGGGGCCTATTTTAATGGGTTTGAAGTAATACCACAAAGTTAATGAAAAGTTGCCCCAGGCCTACATGTTTGGGCGGGGGATTGAGTGTGTGCGAATGTGTGTGTGTGATGGAGAAAGCAGATTGGCCGATAAGCTGTGCTTAACATAGCTCATTGAAAACGCCCAGCTATTGTGAGAGCGGATGTTATTGTCTTCTGTTGTTTTGGTTTGGTTTTTTTGCCGATTTTGTTATGCAGTCATGTCCATATGTTGTGGTTTATTTTTAGAATTTATGCATGATTGCTACTTGTGTGTATGTGTGTGTGTGTGTGTGTGTGTGTTTACAGACTGCTCATACTTGTGCCAACTTGACTGTCAGACAAACACAGACTGTTGTTTAAATCTGCATATCTATGTATATATTCAATCTTAAATTTACATTTTCTCCTCCAGTTTGTTCAAAGACACTTAAAGCGGGAGTATAGCACAACACATTTAATTAAACTCTTTTATGTTTGGTGGTTTATCTGCACTGCCAGTGCTGCATCTCATACTGTTTCTAATGACCTTGGAAACACTTTTGATCTTGCTCAGCTCAGTAAATGCAAATATTTCTCAAACTTGCCTTTTTATCAAGCATGCATTGTTGAGTTGTTTGTGCTGCGGCGCCTCTTTCTACTTATAAAACTGCCTTTTTATTATTAAAATGCAGCCTTATTGCAATGTGGAATAAGGCTATAGAGGGAATTCCTGCCAGGTAGAGCTAATTTATGGGATGGACTGGCTATCATCATGCAGAATAACAAAAACACACCTCAGTCGTGCTCTATTCTTATGTATTATTCTCCAGACCAAAGGGACAGTAAGCAATATTGGCTTCATCCAGAGAACTTCTCTTATATTGTCGGGGGATCAAGTTATTGAGAACACTGCACATGTTGTTAAAAAAAAGTGTGAACAAGGTTGACTCATCCTTTCAATTCCTCAAGCTTGCCCTCGTATTCATAATAATCAAAAAACCAGCCAACCTTGGTCTCTTAAGACCAGTTTACACGCACACGCACTCTCTGACACCCTTTTTAAGTGGAGCAGCGCCAATTAATCAAAGCAGAAATACCTCAACCTTGGTATTAAAATGAATAACCAGACACATTTGAAGGAGTCCTTGTGTCTGTCCCTTTCTCCCTTTCTTTCCATCAGACAAAGTGATGCAGTGAGGAGAAAAACATGAAAGAAACCGGAGAGCGAGCTGCTGCACAGGGTGCACTGTAGCAGACACAAAAAGAGCTGGATGGGCAGATATTGGCAGACAGACACAGAAAGAAAAAGACACAGACAGTGATAAGAGCAGACATATACAAGGTCCTCTGTGGCCTCAGTCTCCCACATGCACGTATCCCAGACTTACCTCCAACAATCATGACTTCGTAAGACGAAACAGGTGTGCGAGTCTCCTGAGCTGGATATCACCGGAGTGCTCTGCCTAAAAAAGAGCAGTGATGGATTTAATTTCCCTAAAAAGGTTCAAAATATATATATATTTTTTTGCAGCTTTATAGTTGAAGATTTCATCAGAGTTTATATTTATCACATCTTGCAACACACCTTTTATTTTTACAGCAGATATTTTGATCTGTCATAGCAGAAGCACAGCTGAAACAAATTATGTAAATGATGGCTCAGTTCCATTAAGGTTTCCAGTAAATCACGCCAGTGAGCCAGCATGCACGATACCAGGAACTTGGAACAAACTCGCTTAAATGTATTTTCATTTGAATGGGGTTTTTTTTGTTTGCTTGGTTGTTTTTTTAGCAATGACAGGCCAGAATGTCTCTTTGGGTAAATCGTTGCACCTGTGAGAAAAAAACAAACAAAAAGGAAAAATAATTCCTTAAAAAATAAAAGGCAATAAGAATTAAAGGTCCAGGGTTTAAGGGAACATATTGGCGTAAATGGAATATATTATTCATTACTAGGTTTTCATCAGTGAATTATCACCTAAAATTAAAAATAGTTGTGTTTTCATACCATTGAATGAGCCATTTATATCTACAAACAGAGTCAGGCTGTTTTTAAATACTGTTGCTACATTTTCCTATGAAAAGTAATGCACCCGAATTCGTACATATCCCATGCAATTATGAGCCCTTTTCCGAAACCCGACCACAGTAACTTTACTTTAATTGCAAAACTGAACTGAACTTTGATTACTTATTAGAAAACAAAAAGAGAAAAAAAACAATATAAAAAAACAACTCCAAGGCAAACGAGACTTTAAAAAACTGGTAAAAAAAATATATATAATTTTGCAACATAATTTTAAATATGTAATTATTCTATATTCTGTAATTAAATTTTTCCCCAGCTTTAAAAAAAAAAATCTGAATGTATTGATTTCTTGCAATTTGTGGAACATTCCTTACCAAGTTGCTCATTGCCTTTTTCCCATGTTTGGAAAAGAAATCACAACAATTTGCTCAGGGTTCAAAGGGTTAAATGACTAAATGAATTAGGATAATACTTAATCCACTGTTTATACTGCTAAGCATCCACAAACACTACGTAGATGCCGAAAACAGAAAAAATTACTGGAAAAGCTTGGACACAATACACATAAATGCCTGGGAACAGACCTATCTAATAAACAAAGGGATCATATTTTAGATGCTGAGAATTCCTCCTCAATATGTGCCCATCACAGGTTAATTCAAATCTTACAGAGTCCATTACACTAACACCAGGCTTCACCTGATGCTGGCCTCATCTGATTCATCATTCTACTAAAATGCCATTTCTTCACATGATCGTTTCTATCAACGAAGTTCTGTATCACATTAAACTCAGAGAAACTCTGATTTTCTCTCATGGGCTCATTCCAGGAAATCTGAGGCCCTTTTATGGAAAACTGACCTACCATAATGTCAAAATGCTGAATGTGAAGTATACTGATGTATAATTTATATATCATGGCACCAGAAATTCCAACAGGGTCACAGAAAAGTCCTATCTCTCATCATTCACCTCTGTATGCATACATCATCTGCCTTCAGGTTTCCAAACACACACAACTGCATCAATGAGCAGCTTACCGTTGAAAGACGTTTATTGAATGTCTATACATCTATTTGTCTTTAGATGATTAGTTCTTTTTTTAATGTTTTACTTTAGACGTTTAGATTTATTTTAGTTTAGCTGTTTAAATTTATTTGTCCTTGTCCTTATGTTTAGATTTTGTTATTCAAGGTTGAAAAGTGAGTGTAATAGACGTCTAGTCAACGTTCATAATGTATATGCAGGGGTATGCAGTACTTTTAATTATTTACAGGGTTTTATGTATGATGTGATTTTTTTTGTTATGTGGATATATGGAAATGTCAAGTTATTGTAGCTGCAAACCAATTCCCCCCCAGGGACAAAAAAAGTATCTATCTATCTATCTAATCTACTGATAATTTTAAAATATGGTCTAAAATCGTGCTATATGTAGCCTATAAATCCTGGTCTATAACAGGGCTAAAGCTTGGAGATGGTGTTTAAATGACATCTATTGCTTAGTGGGAGGGTTTATGCACATCTCATTCCTTTTATCATCTTCAGCTGAAATCAAATGGCATCTCCCAGATGTCGGATATGCGGTGCAGTTGCTTACATGGAGGTATTAGTTGTCAAAACAACAACACAAAATCATACGGTTACTTCTAATACAGAAACAGCGAGAGGTTAAAAGCTCCAAATTCCCTCATTTCTCTAATTAATGCACAATTATTTCACCCTTCTGTGCCAATTACAGCCGTATTGATGAAGACTCCAGATGTGCCGTCCCTATAATTAACAGGGTAATATTACAGCTTTCCTTGTGCTCACTAGGGTGCGATTTCACCTGCGTTGAGCTGTGTTGAGCAGTGACAGCCTGGTGCTACATTACGCCAGGCTGTGAAATTGATGCGGCTGTCAGCTTCAATTAGAGACGTAATGTCTTGGATCAGAGGAGTGGGACTGGCCCAGGGAAGGGGTGGGGGTCAAAGGGAGGAGACACTGTGACTCGGGCTGAAGGGCAGCTGCTTAGGGGGGAGAAGAGGCCAGAGGTTGAGGTGTGAGGAGGTCAGCAGAGAAGCTGGGAGCCAACGTTTAGGGAAAAGGGCTTAGCTACAGCAACAATGAGGCTAATGATGAGAGAAAGGGTTGAAACTACAGCCTCTTTACAGCATACAGCACAATGATCTGCCACAAAGGGGACAGCAGTTTGACCATGACTGTCCATCCACCTGTTCGCTCCTCTAAAGCATGAAAAATCTAAAATCTACTTAAACATAAACAGGTGCAACAGCTCTGTGCATGTGCATCCTTCCCCTCTTCTCATTTCTAAGTTTGCACATCCTTGATTCCTTTCCTTAACTCCTCTCGTCACATGTTGGTCCCTTCCACCTGAGTCATGAGCAGAGGAAGCAAGGAAGAGCCAGGAGGAGAGAGGAGTCGAGGCAACAGGCCGTTCTCCAAAATGAGACATCTTTTTACAAAGACGTCAGTCAAACGTGACGTGTTGCACAGCAGCATCATCTGTCTGTGCATCAGGCCTCTTTTAAAGACGTCGAAAGTGAGATCTTGGTTGTAATGAAAGTTAGACTTATGATAATTTAAAGGTTGAACAACGTCAGAATTTCACGCTGAGCAGACGTTGTCATTATGTTTTGGAGACGCTGGGTTTTGTTCTTCATACCACATGACTAAAGGCCTTGGCACTCTGAGTCCGTTTTTCCGGATATGTTGCTTTAATCCATCATCCAAAAAAAACCCTGTTATACATAGAAACTGTGCACAAGCAGTCTGATGTGTTTTATTGCTCCACTCATTGCAATTCACAATACAAAGGCAAAATGTTAAGACACATTTGCCCCGCCTGCTTCTCTTCCCTGGAGTTTTTGCCTTCCTGGCTGTCTCTACTCTCTCCCAGTGTCTGGCATTTGGCACCGCGGCTACATAAAGGGACTGAGATGTCCTCCCTCTCAGTCTCCACACTTTCGATCTCTGTCTGTGTGCTTCCCTCATCATCATCCACCTGAGTATAACTATCTGACCTGTTAAAAGTCAGCTATCTGAGTAATGAAAAGATAATGTGCGCTCTGCTCCTCTCTCTTGCTAATGATGTGTCCTGCCGCCACATTTGGTCATGTTTCTTGGTCAAAGAAGTCTTTCGACAGATGCGAAAAATGCAGAAAATCAGATCCTCTGACAGACTGCCTCTAAAAGACATCAACAGCACAATATGGTGAAAGTTGGCATACGTTTGGCTTCATTTTTGTGCAGTGGAGATGCATCATCCATCTTTATATACAGTCTATGGTCGCAACAAAAACGTTCCAACATCTCTACCTAAATTTAACCAAATAAATTCTGCAAAGCAAATACCTGCGCTTCCTTGCTCATAGTTCCTTCAGCAAGCTTCCTCTCTCCTCGCTCCTTAGGATGCATTTTAAGAATTGAGATGCCATTCAAAATGGTGTACTGAGATTGATTTCTGGGTCACAGGCAGGAGGCCAGGGGAGAGGGGAGAAAAGGAGGAACAATACTGGGAAATGGGAAGAGGAAGAGCTGCTTGTCTCGATGCACTTCTTTTGCGCATAATAAGCCCCAAAGTTTTGTGGAGGAGAGCCAAAATATTGAAAATCTCTTAACCTCAGAAACACCAATTGACAAAACAGTCGAAGCTTTAAGTAAAGTTGTTAAAATGCTCAGAAAACATGGAAATTTCGACATCCATGACAACTGGAAAACTCCATCTGCTGATGAAGTTCAAGTGATATCATCGAAACCCCAAGACAAGCGACAAAGTGTTTTGTCAGTTGCTAAAGAAAGCTTGGCTGAGGTGAAAAAGTTGGCATACTGGAAAAAAAGATGCCATAAAAGTGTGATGATGAAAACAGATTTTAAAATTATACCCTACCTCTGTTTCTTTTGTTAACAACTTTTTTTTTGTCATTGTGCCCCTCGCTGTTTCATGTTTCCTTTGCAAGAAAAACTCACCTAAAAATTAAGAATAGTCCAGATGGCAGAGCTTGTTGCATGTCACACACTCTATCACCACAGTGGCTAATAATACACCAGAGTACATGTGGATCATTAGAAAATGTAAAGCCATCTTAGGTGGGAAACATGTAGAAATGCTGTGATGCATCAGAATAAGTAGTCCTTAATTAATTTTCTGATCTTATCACATATTGACTTTATTTGCATGAAAGTAGTTGATGGAAACACATCCTGAGTCACATTTTATTAAAACTGCAGAAATTAATTTAGAATTTGTAGCATTTTAATAGAATGATAACATGATGATTACATGATAAATTCATGTAGAAAAATGTGCAGTAAATCTCTTTTTTATTGTGTGTCTGTGTATGTGTGTCTGTGCGGGCGGATGGTAGCACATTCACGAGTCCCCTGCCAGGCCAGTGAGTCGAGATTTAGTGTGAATGCAGATCTGACAAGACAGATTAATCTGAGAAAAAAAGAGAAGAGAACAAAAAAAAAATTGTCCTTCCTTATGTTTACACCCGCCGCATGCCCAGATTAATTACAGACACACACAGGAAGTACACATCCAGAGACAATGTAGTCATTTGTCTCCCTGAGCACACGCACACACACATACCGACACACACTCAGGAAAGATAGCACCATGCTAATGTGACATCTCTCTGTGCCTCGGGGATGTGGATGAGATTATGTCTCCGTGTGTGTATGTGTGGAAGTTGGATGGCAGGAAGTTCATTACCGCCTTACCGCTCAGTGTGAGGTCACCCGGCACAGAGCTGCTCCCTGGGACCTGAATGGCATGCTGGGAGCTCAGCCTGAGGGGGGAAACACACCCAGTATGATGGCACATCCCTGACAGCAGACATATAACACAAACATGAAAGCAGAAATCTGAAAACAAATAATCCCAGAATAATTTACATCTGCTGTTTCCACTGTATATATGCATACATTATTAATGCTCCCTGTATTATTAAACATCTCTGCTTTGCAGGCACACCTGCAGAGGCACAGTTTTGCTTAAACGACTTGAAATGATTACATCCAAACAGCTTTGTTTAATTATTAAAACTGTGCTTCTACTCAGCTCCAGCATCTGCACATCTCCTTAATCACGCGCATGAAAAAAGCAAAACTTGTAAAAAGAAGATATAACTCCATTTAACAGAGCCTGTGAGTGGCCATAGAGAGAAAAATTAATAAATGGTGGTTATATTTTGGTTTATTTGTGCACACAAGGTATAATTTGTGACCTCAATTTAATCAAATTGTTCCCACATTTTGGTTAAAACAGAAGTTAGAGCAAGTTAGAACAGTTACAAAAGGTATTTAATCAAATCCTTCATATTTGACTTGACTGCTAAAAAGTGGGCTGGTTTAGAGTTCAATGAAGCTAAAACAGCAGAGTGAGTTTAGCGAAGCCGGTAGTGGTGGAAGAACCTCAAAGCTATACTTGAGTAAAAGTAGAGATATATTGCTGAAAAAATAACTCTGGCAGAAGTTAAAGTTACATATTAAAACATCACTTGAGTAAAAGTCTTGATATTTTCTGTTCTTAAGTATAAAAAAATAACAATATCAAATGTTAAGCACTGAAAGTAAAAGTACAGGTGAATACTGTTAATAAAGAAGCAAGCCGTCATAATTTAGAAAATTATTAAGTTTATACACCTCCTTAAATATGGAGCCTATGTTACACGAAAAGAAAAACTAGGCCTTTTTTTTTACATCTTAAAGGATTTAAAGAACAAAATCAAAATTTTCCTTCCTATCTGTCCATCAATCGTCAATTCATCCCTCCCTCTTTTTGTGATGCCAAAATTAAAATAAAATATATAAACTGTCTATTTTTTTAGCCATCAGCATGAGACTCGCTTTGACTTTTCAGTTCTCTCGTGTTCTATCCAGCTCTCTGCCGCTCACACACACACACACACACACACACACACACATACACACACAGACACACACAGACACAGACACACACACACACACAGACACACACACACACACACACACACAGGGTTTTTGCAGAGCTCCAGACCGCCACGACCCCCTGGAGCTGCTGCCCACTCTCCTCCTGGTGAAGTAGGCTAATCTTCGAGCCGCAGGGAGTGAGGTGGAAGGACCGTGCTGACTGTCTGTATAAACACTTGTCTTATGAACACAAATTAAACCAAAACACAGGAACAATTTAAAGAAACTAACGTAACAAGTTATATATTGTGTGGACAAATTATTCAATCGTGGTCTTGATTTTTTTCTCTCTCTCTTTATGGCCCCTCCCGGGCTCCGTACCATCTTCATATTGAAGCATTATTATTTTCTGACTTTGAAGTGGGGAAAAAATGAAAAAAGTGGGAAAAAACACCTCCAATATTTGAATTGGCTGAATTTATCTGTATAGCCGAGGCAGTGCTCTGGGATTATGTGGTGTTGGAGAGCTATACTCCACAGGAGTTGGGTTGAGGTGTGTGTTTATGTGTGTGTGTGTTCGTGTGCGTGTGTGATTGAGTGGTAGGCCAGAGTGCAGCGAGACACAGGTGTATTAAATTGGGTCAGCGTTTTCATTTCCCAGGGTGAACACACTCACACTCACACACACACACTAACAAAATTGTGCTATTTCAAAGTGAACCCTGATGCAAACACACCTGCACATGTTATGCATAAGAATACACACACGCACAGTCATACAGTATGCGTGCATGCACACACACATTAACACTTCCCAGATAAGCAGGATTAGGAGTTATTCTTGCATCTAGGCAAAGATTCTCAGCCGGTATCTGATACAATAAAACCAGAGGAAGTTGTTTTTTATGGCTCCTTTTGTGACTGTGTTTGTGTTTATGTATGACTGTGTGGAAACACCGTTTAAACGGCCACCATGTCCAGGGTTTAAACCACAGGGGAGGCAGGTCAGAGGAAGGTCAACTCCCTTCAAAAAGTCCTGAGCAACCGTAAAAAAGAAACAAAGTTTGAACTGTGCTTCTGTGTGTGTCTGCTTTGGCGGTGGCCACCTCTCCTCATGTTCACCTTCACATTACAAAAGTCTATTTTCAAATCATGAAAGCCGCTCTGTTACAGCAATAACAACAATAGCAGAGAGCAGCAAGAATCAGTACAGTGGAGCTCAACAAAAGGCACAGGCAACACGCTGAAAAAATACAATAAAAGAGATGAAAAGCAGAACGGAGCTGGCTTGTATGAGGCTAGACAGGCAGAACTCAAACCTGTTTGACACATTTTCTGCTTAAAGCAAACTAGCAGTGCTACTTGATGGCTTTGTAGATCACTTTAATTGTGAGGAGCAGCACAAAAATTGTGACTTTTAGTGTACAGACAGCTAAAATACACTGCTGGTGCTGCAGCTGCTAGCTTGATAACAGTACCAGCATGGGTTAGGCGGACACTAAAGTTAGAGAGACGGAAACATAAATTGTGATGCATATCAAGCAATGCTCAGCTTTTTGCACCTCCTACTGTGGTGAACGCATGTTGGAAGTGCCAGCTAAAACTGCAGCATTGCCTGAAACCCACTTTCAATTTTGTGAAACTTTTATTCTATTTGAAAAAAAAAAAGCAAAAAAATGCAACAAAAAAAAATGGCGATTTCACTGCGTTTTTCACATGTAGACCACAATAATACTGAAAACCACTATACTTAAATGAGTAAAATCTGGACTAGATTATCCCAGAGAGGCTAGATATTATTTAAAACAAAATTTCAGATTTGTGTAACCTATATAATATTTATGAAAATGCAAAAAAAGGGCCAGATTTCACTGCATTTTCCCCCCTGTAAACCACATTAAACCAGGTCTCTCTAGACGACCACTAAACTTAGACAGGTCTAATCTGAACTATATTATCCAAGACAGGCTAAAGAGTATTTAAAACACAATTTCAGATTTGCGAAACCTTTATTCTGGTTGTGAAAGTGCAAATATAGGACAATGTCACTGTGGGTTTTTATTTTTACATCTAGAACATATTGAACCATGTCTCTCTCAAAAACCACCATACTTAGACGGGTAAAATATGGACTACATTATCTTGGAGAGGCTAAAAATTCATTAAAATATAGTTTCAGATTTGTGAAATCTATAATCTATTTGTGAAAATGCAAAAAAAAAAAAAAACAACAACAACAACAAAAAAGTACATTTCCCTGTGTTTTTCACATCTAGGCTACACTGAACCAGTTCTCTCTTCAAGACCACAACACAGACAGGTCAAATCTGGACTAGATTATCACAGAGAGGTTGAAGATTATTTAAAATACAGTTATAAATTGTATTGTATTATATTGGTGAAAATGAAAAAAAAAAAACAAACAAACAAAAAAAAAACATTGCACCTCTCTATGAAAATCTAAACGCAGTGATATCCCCCTTGTTTTTCATTTTCACAAACAGAATATAGGTTTCACAAAACTGAAGATGCATTTTAAATCATCTTGAGCCTCTCTGGATTAACCTAGTCCAGATTTTACCCGTCTAAGGGAGATCTGGTCCAATGTGGTCTACATGTGGAAAAAAGCAGCAAAATCTCTCCTTTTTTTGCATTTTCACAAATAGCTACAATACAGGTTACAAAAATTTTAAAGTGGGTTTCAGGCTACGTTGAGATTATCTTAAAACGTCAAACATGCTTTCATCACAGCAGCAGGTACAAAAAAACCCCCCAAAAAAACAAAAAAAAACAAAAAAACGAGCATTAAGTTTCCCTTCACTGCTGAATGGGAGCTACGAATCCGAAACTAACTTCAGCGTCGTTAAATTGGCTATAGTTGTGCAGGCTAGCTATAAATGTTATTTGTTTTCAGTAAAAATGACAACAATTTCAAATGACACGAGATGTTTAAGCATGTTGTCGCTCCTTGACTTTTTGGCTCATGCGGTATTTTACACTATGTCCGAGTGTAACGTAGCGTAGCAAGCAGAAACTATCTCGGCTAGCTAAACATTAGCTTACCTGAGTTTACGTTCCCGTAGTTAGCATGCGTTGAGAGGATTCACTTCCGACTAAACAAGTATTTAAAGTGTCTCTTTTATTTATTAAACATCCGCTTTCTTTATACTGAAACAAAAAAAATGGCATGGTTTGATTCTTCGGCTTAGCTGAGACACTAAAATGAAGCAAAGTGATGAGTATTGTTATGAGCGTCACCTGCGTTTTTCCTGACAGGTTTTGGCTGAAGGCTGATGATGCGTTCACTGACAGTCAGACAGACGGAAATATCTTCTGAATGGCAGGGGGGGAACAGTGGTGACGTCGTATTATAATGAAGAGAGTAAAAACAATACATTCACTAAAATTATTTAATGTCCATTACTTTGTACAATTATTTTCGTAATGTCCAGAAATTGTCCTGATCGCCATGTGAAGGAGGTATGTATCATCCATTTGTAGATTTCATCACAGAGGAAAGCAAAAAAATATTTAGCTTTGGACTGTGATCAAAATTAGATCTTTTTTTATTTTATTTTGGAGGTTGTTTTTTTCCTTCTTTCTTTTATGCTAATGTGAGTCCTGTTTTCTGTTTTATTCTGTCTTGTATGTTACACAAAGCAGAGGTGGTCAGGGTTCAACAATAATAGGGGTAAAAAGTGAGATTTGTACTGCCTTTTCTCTCTTAAGGCATATTTAACACTGTTGATGCTCATAAAAACATGTTTACAAATGCAGGGGAAAAAACTGAAACACCTGTCCTGTTTAAAACTCAATAGTGGCCTAGTATTAATGTTAACCTACTGTAGTTTCAAGGTCTCAGATCTCTTAATATATGTGCAGACTGTAACTCTTAACTCTCCACCATGCTGAAAGTGAACACAACATTGCCTCGTAATTTGGGGCATTTACTACAAGACAACACCAGGGTTTTTTTTAATTTATTGGACAAATGACTATTGTTGCAAGAAGCACTACTGACTGGGATCAGCTGATAGGAAAATAAAGTGACTGTACACAATGCATAAAAGAGGATTTTTTACTCTTAATTGTTGTGGTGTCTGAGGTCTGCAGTAATACAGCTAATATCAGGACAAAGTGACACTAAACGTGCTTGGCGCCACCTGGAAAATTTAGGAAGTGCATCCTAAATCTCAATGTTCAGTCATAGTCGTTGCCACTTGTAAACAGCTCCAGATGTGTGATGAAAGAGTCGAGCTTTGGACCAGAATACATTTCACCTGCTGACACTTAAATTGACTCAGATTTTTTATTATCTCTCCCAGGCCTGGACGGGTTCATGCTTTTAGTTGTTTGTGGAAGTGAGTGTGTTTGTCTTTCCACAGCTAATCTGGCACACCGCTGGAACCATCAGCTTCATATTTTTGTGCACATCTATGACTGTATGCTCAAGGAGTTTTTGACCGATCTATACCATCATTGACTGCTGACTTCTCACTCCTCATATCCAGCTGGTATGAGCTGCAAGTGGTCAACAAAATCACATAGCAAAAGGCATTTCCGTCAATTGGCCAGGCTAAAAACAAGCCTCACTCGGGTGCAGATCACATTTTGGCCTTTGTTGTAGCTCAAAAAACTGGCACCAATAAAAAAAATTGGTCTCATTTGAATCAGAGCATCTGCAGATTCATTTCATACCTGATATGTTACAATCCACTAAAATTGTGCATGATACAAGATGAATGAATCCCTGTTTTTGTTATCTTTGCAGCCATCGTGACAGTAACGCTGTGAGATTTCACAGCGACAATGGTCTGCAGAAATGTGATGAATTAGTGGTACAGATGCTACAAATATCCACAGCTGTGTGTAATGGCTGCTGCTCTGGCATCATTGGAGACCCTCTCCGATGCAACACAGTCTGTGAAACTGCAATTTCTTTAATGTATTTCTCACTGACAGGTGCAATGAATGGTGGAGGGGAATACATGTCAATATGCAAAAGCATGTTTAAGAGCATTTCGACATCCATTTATGGTGAAGTGAGGGTGTGGAAATGAGACTTGTGCTCGTGCTCGTGCGCTCAGTGCCACAATGATGATTTATAAAACAGAGCCAGGTGTATGCATGACTTTATAAATCTGATGAAAAAAATGCATATGCATATTCTAGGATTTTGCATCTGGCCCCTGGACTCAAATCAGGTGCTGTCATGACTGTTCAAGTTACCTGGTTTATGCTTTTTTTTTTTTGTCTGGCTGCGTCGGGGCCACTGGAGTCTATCAGCTCTTCTTTGTTCGGGAGGAAGGGTTTTTACTGGACATTGTGTCAGTGGTCTGGTAACACGCTGATTACGTAACCTGCATATTGTCTCCCCTTCATTCCACTGTCAAACATACACACTGGACACACAACCTGTCCTGACTTCTCTGTTGCCCACCCACATACCCCCAGACACACCTGGTGGACATCTGCACTGAGTGCACTTTTCTCATTGATGTCAGTTGCGTTGACACAGAACTGTTCCTGTCACTGGAGTGTACGTATTAACACCAGTGTAGCTGACACAAGCCATTATCTTCTGGTCAACAACCACAACTTATATTTACATTAAGTAGACACACACACATACACACACCTGTTAGACACTCTCTGTCAGCACTGGGTGACACAGCAGGCCTGCAGTATTCACACCTGTCTGAATCACTCAACACGAAAACAGCTCAAAGGCAGCTGGACGGCCTGCTAGACTGGCGAGGAAGATTCATCGTTCCGTCCGAGAGCTGGAGTGACGTGACTGATGGCTCGGCGATTTAACTTCTCGCAGTGACATTTGTGTGTCAGTGGGGACATGATGGACCAGAGAAATGTCAATTGACCTGTCCGATTAGACACGGTTATGGAAAAATCACACAAAAATGTCAAAATAGGTGTTTTTCCCTGATATGAAGACTTTTGAATCAAGAAATCCAGTGACACATCCACCACCGACCCTGACATATTATTTGCAGTGATAAAAAAAAAAGCAGGAAATGTACCCAAGAGCTTGTCTTGGAAAGATAGATCGTCTTCAGAGGACATAACCACCTGTGCTTTACAATCCAGAGTGATGAATTTCAGAAAGAGTCTCAAAATGACTCTGTTACTGATTCCTGAAGGAGAAATACTCTCTCTAGCCGCAAAATAAATAAAACCGCTGCTGCTTCCCTCTACTGTCTGTCTTTCTGTCTCGCAATCTCATTCATTTTAACAAACACACACACACACACACACACACTCACAATCAGCTGCAAACACACAAGATCCAGCTGCTAGACTGTGTCACTCTGCACAGGTGCCCAAAGAACTACAGAGTTTCATTCATCAATCTGTGCTTCAAACCTGCAACAACTGCGCACTCTAAAACAACTCACTCTCTCTCACACACACACACACACACACACACACACACACACACACACACACACACACACACACACACACACACAGGCGGTAAGACACAGAGAGAAAACAGCTGCACTCTGATGAATGCCCTATATTCATTCCACAGGAAGCTGGTTCATCTGTCACTACTGATGCAACCCTTCCACTCTACCCCTTCAAACACACACACACACACACACACACACACACACACACACACACACACACACACACACACACACACACACACAAACTCCAGTTCTCTTTCTCTGATTAGACTCCCAGCTGGTCTCTGCGACAAATGCTCCTTTGATGCATCTTCCTGGGGGCCAAAGCCACCATCAGCACCCTCCTCCTTCCACTTCTCTGCTTCTTTTTCTCGCTTCCTGCATGACATTAAAGTCACTTCCAGAAGCCCCCTCGCGAACCGTTTACTCCCCACTGTCCTATTCAGCAGCAGCAGCAGCGGCAGCTCTGTCCTCCAGCAAGAGGATGAGAGAAAAGAGAAAGGAAGATGTGTCCCTGTCGTTTTGGATTCCTTCCCGCAGAGTCGCCAGCTTGAGCAGTAATGAGACGTCCACTTCAAAGTCCTTTGTTTTTTCTTATTACTGCATCAAGCAAAAAAGTGGGAACCCGACTGCGAATAGGCGTAACTGTACATTCACACTGCTCTACTTTCACAGTGTGAGGACAGCTGGCTCACTTCAACTCCTCACAGGTCGTAAGTCATCAGGAAGCCCATAGGAGTTGTATACTGGTGTAAATGGGGAGAAACTGCAGCACTGACTCATCAGTTTGACAGGAGAGAAAGTGATAATTACCCACTGAAGCGGCAGGTTGCCATTACTTTCATTGCAGGTTTAGGGATTCTGTTGCATCTGCAGCTACATTTGCATGCACTTGACTCCCCCAGTAACGAACAGTTGACATGATATGTTTGATAATTAGGTTAAATGTCTGGGAGGATGTGCCTGCAGTTAACATCACATCCTGACAACCGAAAATAAGAGAAGAAACATGGAGGGACATCTTGTGTTTGTTCTTGATGAGTCTGATTTTCCACCTGTGCTTAAAATGAACTGATTGGGTAAAAACACCAGGTTACTTCCAGTTGGCACATGTGCAGAAACAAAAGACAGATTAAGGTGTAAGTACCTTCAGTCATTCTGTTAATGGGATTATGATTCTGTTGTCAGCCTTAAAATAACAAAAAAAAATAGTGTTGAGATGACAGCAGCTACACTGTAAAATCTGAAAAGTTGATCCTACTTGAAAAACTGATTGCCTTGAAAAATGTAAGTAAATATAACTATTAATCTTAATTTATGGTTACTGAAATATTAAATATTTTACCCTTTTAAGTGGTGTTAATCAAGCATTTTAATGTCTTTTGCTTCGCTCAAACACAGCAAGGGTTCATACAAACACAAAACAAAGTACACCATTAAAAATGCACAAATGTATAAGATACAAGAATGCAAACAAGCATGTAGGAGCAATAAGTTATATAAATAATAAAAACGCACATTTTTAAAAAATACTGTTACCTGATACAGTTATTCTGTGTTCATTGCCAGCGTGGCATAGGGAATAGAGGACGTCTTATAAGATGAGAGCAGCTCTATCTCTGAATGTAATGGATGTGAGCCATCTGCAATTACATGTCATGTCCAAAATTCTTTTAGTTTTAATCAATTCAAAAAAGTCAGAAGTATCACACTTATAATTTTATGAGCTGTTTAAGAGGAAATATGAGGGTTGAATGGCTTCCTTGTTGTCCAACACGGGAGAAACAACCTTCATTTTTTATTTTATTGTCCTGCCTATGAAGACATTTAGGATGTATTTTTCAGTAAAATCACCTCCATTTGTGCTGATTTTTTGGAGGGGGTGGATGACCATGAAAAAATTACATTGTTTTATAAGTGAAACCTTTTTTTTTGTGGCCCTGAGGAAAGAGTATTTTGTTTGGGGACTGCACAGTAAGATAAGATGTATTTTTTTTATTGACATTGAATTTTAAATACCTTTTATGAGAATCTCAGTGTTTTGTCTGACATATGGCATTTTGTGATATTGCTGTTTGCAGACTCTGAATATGTCAGCACGGCAGCTCATTCAGGATGAAGTGCAGCTTTTGGCGACTGGTTGACCTCGGTGGTGAGTTCAGTGTTAGCAGCAGTGACACGCTGACACATAACTGTGTATCAGCCTTTATTAAAATAGATTTGCTCTAAAGTGTCAGTTTGCAGTAAAATATGTCAAACTACTACATGTAATTTGTTGTGCACGATCGCTGGAGGTGCAGAAAAGACTGAAGAGGAACACAGAGGACATACTGTATGTGCCGGTTATTCCTCAGCCCGACGCCAAAAGTCAGTTTAGACACTAGAATGACTTCAGCCAGAAATGGATTTGACCGCTAAATACCATCTCCAGACGGAAAGCTTTCACTGTGACCCTCGCAAAGGGTCAACATTTTACCGCCATCACATTAAAATCCGAGCAAGGGCTTGATCTCACTTTGAGGGCTTAGGCAAGAGCTATTTTTCCAGTGTTGAACTTTCACATTTTATTTCCAGCAAATGTGGTGCACCTACCTTTAAAACCCCAAAGTCACTGCAAATCCAAAGAAATGATGTCACCGATAAAGAAGCATGAGCGCAGAAGCAAAGGACCAGTCCAGGTAGAGCAGTCAGAAGGAAGCTTGTAAATATGGTTCTTTATTGCACACATGACATTTGTTTTCCTTTTTTTTTTTTTTGGTGTGAGCAACAAAAACTGGCATTACATGTTTTACACCCTATTCAAAATTCTCAGTCTAACCCGCTATAAAAACAAGGTAACACAAAACAAATAAAGGCTACTTCACATAAAAACTTACAACTCCACAAAAAAAAGAAAAAAATCTCACAGATTTTAGTGCACCACTATAATGGATGAGGAACTTACAGTTTATACCATACTAGTATAACTTTAGAAAAGATGTTTTTTTTTTAATCTATCACAGTCAAAAAAATAAAGAAAAAGACAAATCCAGTGGGGCTAAAAAATTTCTTTCTGTATTTTGGTAGCATTTGCCCTTTAACCACCTGAGTGCTACATCGCTGAGAGCAATACTGATTGGTTAACCTGCCGTTTAACTCATTGGAGGAATGTTTGTTAAACAGAACAGAAAATAAAAAGATTGACAGGTGAAAAGGTAGTTAGTAGATAAATGCACTGAATGCCCTGCGACAGATTTGGAAAGGCACTGAGAACTCAGTATGCAAACATACTGTGGTCCAATCAAGGAAACTATAAAAGTAACATTGGGCCCTTTGTTTATGTGTCATGATGTAACGTTAGCAATTAGATCTGTGATCTCTTAAAAAACCAATAAGAAAAAAACATGCACATTTAGATACAAAATGTCAGTCAGCATGAAGTAATGTGCAATTTTTAAATTTAATGGAAATATTTTTTAAGTCAAAGGTGAAACAACAAAGATATTTTTAATAGAAGTGGCAACAAAATCCGGCTCCAATGCAAATTTCAAAACTACCGTCATGTCCTTTCCTTCTTTTATAGTTTCCTTGGGTCCAATCAGGGAAAAAAGTTCTCAGTTGATCAAATTCAAAACTGGATCCATTAAGCCAAAACTTAATGGTGGGAAATCTTGAGGCCAAATTCCCAATTTTGGGTCAAACTTTCCCAGTTTTTATTTGGAAGAATATGTGCTGGAAAAAAAGGGCATTTAGTTGTTTTTTTGTGCTCAACAAAAAAGCTTTTGGCGAAATAAAGGAAGACACAATATTGGCACTTGAATGATAAAGTACAAAAATATATCATTTCCCAATCGCAGGAAAAAAGGCACTTTTTAACTCACAGATGCAATATTTCAGGCAGTGTTTGTAAAAAGTTGTGCTGCTGTGGAAATTCCACTTTTAAAAAAAAATCAGCTCAGTGGTTGAAATGAGCCACTGAAAACCTCTCTGATGTATAAAAAGTTGAGGCTTGTGGACGGACTCGAGCTCAGGTTGTGTACGGCGCAGAGAAGCCAATCAAAAAAATAGTAAAGGCCAATCCTACATTAATAAATAACAAAAGGCTTACGGCTGACAACACCAGATGTAAAAAGGAGGGAAAACTGTTTAGGCCGGCTGCCAGTAATCCAATCTTTGTCTCTACCTGCTGGTTTTTAAGCAGGTGTTATAGGCGACTAACACCCGTTTTTTTTTTTTGATCAAAGACACAAAAATGTTAATTTCAGCGAGGAGAGAAATGTTAAGTTTGACGTTAGACACTTTTAATCCTTGTTCTTTGCTTGCCGAGACATGAAGAGGATTGCAACAGTTAAGGCCAAGTTGTTTTTTTGTTGTGCAGATTTAAAAAGGAGGGAAAACAAGGAAAAAAATCTTGAGGCATCACTCAGTGGGTTAAAGTAATAATCGGGATTAATGAAGTTAATCTTTTGCTTGTGTGTCAGTGTCAATACCTTGAATTAGTGAGAAAAAAAAGCTGAATAGAAGGAAGAGAGCTGAATGAACCCAGGGACGAGTGCACTGACACAGTAGAAGAGTGAACAACACACACTGGCAGTGTTTCAGACGAAAGAAAAAAACCCAATAAATACTAGCTAGCTGAAAGCCATATCAGCATTTTACACTGAAAGGAATAGTAAGGTTTGTTTTGATCCCAAAGTACTTCATATTGGCATGGTGTACTGGTGTGTGTCTAAGCATTATGGATGCTCCCAAATGGCCCAGTATTAGCCATTATATCAATAAGCTGAATGGGGAGAAGTGTTCACCAAACAGACAACAGCTGGTGATAACCGTAATGCTGCTATCCCGGCATAACAAGCCATGGAGGGGAAAAACTGGGGACAGCTTTAGACTATCACACAACTGTCATCTATGTGTCCGTTGTAACTACATCTATAATGTTTGCTCATGAGATGATCTGTTCTCTATATAATTCACAGTAAAATCCTTTTGAGATGACTAATATGCAGTATTTTTGCACAGATTATGAGCAGCCCTAATAGTTAGAGAAAGAGGATATTGGTGGAAAAATGTGTTTTTGACTCTTGTGTACAGACACCCTTTTTAAAATCTGACCCAGAAGTTAAACGGCAACTTTGGTATTTTTCAACCTGGACCCTATTTTCTCATGTCTTTTTGTCTTAGTGACTGATGGGAACAACATTTTTTTAAATTTAAGTTAGAGACAGTAAAACAGGCTACAATGTAACCGCTTGGGGCATTTGTGCACAGTCAATTTACATCCAGTAAGTGTGTTTTTGTTCGGATTGTTATTATGTCTGACAGCCTCATGGGGAAGATTACTACAGAGAAAGATCTTTCTGTTAGAAAGAAGGATCCTTTTTTAAACAAAATCATCATCCCCAAACAGTAATTTTAGTGTGTATAGAGCCAGCACATTTTTACATCTATCTGGATGAATTAAGGGTTTGTTTCAATTAAACCACAGTTGCTAATTGCTGGAACGGTGGGTTTTTTTTAAAATAATAAAATGACAATGATAAAATGTTTATTTAAATGGAGTCTGGTGGGTTTGGATGAGATTATTATTTTACTTGTCTGACATCATTATGGGAAGGATCCCAACAAAGATAAACCTTTTTGTTTATGTGTATGATCATTTTTGTTCAAGCAGAAACAGGCTCTGAAATCGCCAAACCCACCAGACTTCATTAAAATAAACAGTAATAATAACCGCGCAGCAAAATCTGGGGTCCAAATTGTCCCAGGGAAAAAAACAAAACAAAAACACTTCTTGACTTGAAGCTCTCTCAGTCGATTGAGGGTCTATGATTGATGATTTGCATTTCTGACATTCAAGGGGATGCCCTCTTACTATTACTGTTCATTTAAATGGAGCCTGGTGGGTTTGCCAATGATGATTTTGTGGCTGTTTCTGGATAAACAAAAAGGATCTTACTTACTTGTCAGAAACTTAATAACAATATGAACCTGTCAGTGAAACACTTTTAGTGAACATACATTGATGGTGCACAACTGCCCCCTAATTACATTGCAGCCTGTTTTAACTGCTGCTGGCTGGATCTTTCAATTCTGGACCAATTTGAAAAACTGTTGTCTCCACAGGTCACAAAAACATGAGAAAATAAGGTCCAAGTTGAAAAATACCAGAGTTGCTTTTTGAACCAGTGACCTCATGCAGCCCCTCACCCCCCAACTATTCCTGCCGTCTCACGGGGTCAGTGACACAGAAAGACAGGACAACTAACAAGAGAGGTTGTCTCGAAACAGAGACGACGAGACACAGCAGCGGTGTTTGGAACTGAGCGGGGAGGGCAAGTATGAAGAGTGTCAGCAGATTTCTCCAGCACAGAGGTGAGAATGCGTGAGCGGGAGTGAGGGACGCTTATCAACTCGTGCAGTTTCCAGTTAGATTGTGTGTATGTGTGTGTGTGTGTGTGTGAGTGTGTGTATGTGGAGCATATGTGCACAGTTCGACTAGTATGTGTATTTGTGCAGTGTCAGTGTAAGTGGTGGCCAGACACCAGTTTTAATTGTGTTAGTCCGTGAACCAGACCAAGGTAATACATTCATGAAACTGGTTAAAAACACAAGACAAAATATCAGCAAGTTAGTAAAATTCTTACTAAGAATGTTTTATTAAAATAAATGCCAAGAGGTTAATAAGAAAAATAACAGCATACACCATGAAAACTAAATGCAAGCATGTAAAAATACTTATGACAAGAAAACTAATAAAGTAGCTAATGAGTTAAACAAGCTGGGAATTGGCAAGAAAACAAAACCAAATATAACAGGGAAAAGGCAACACTCCCCACTAGAGACAGTTTTCAAGATGTAAAAGAGAAAGGGGGGAGGGGGAGGAAGAGAGGGGGGGCATTTAGGGGAGGAAAAAAAAAGTAGCAGAGGGTTTCATAAAATAAAAAAAGCACTCAGAAACATGATTAATATACATATAAAATGAGATTAGAAAAATACATTATAAACCTGTAACAATGGCTGTTAATTACATTATCATACATGTAGTAGGCAGGCCAGAGAGAATACGGTAGGTATAGAGTTAACCTTTCACCTGATGGACTTATCCAGCCTTTCACAATGACACAGCAAGTTGTAACATTGCAGAGGGAATTTTCTTAATACTGTCAAATGCTGAATAGCCATCACTTGCTCCACTTTAATATTGCATTTCAATTTAAAATAATAACACTGAAGAAGAAAAAAAATTCATTGACCTTTCGGTGTAACAGCATGATGAAAGAGCTATGAATAGAAAAACAAACTGCCAAGGGTAATATTGGAATCTAAGAATTCCTCAATTTTTATATTACGAGTTTATTCCACCTTCCAGCAACAAACTGTCAGCTGTTTCAATAACTGAAAACTATTTGGCTGTGAAATAGAGTTGCTTGTTTCATTATCCAGCATTTCATTCGTCCATTATAAATCTCGTGATTGTATCGATAGTTGGTTGTCAAATTGACATCGAGAGACATGGACTGGATGTTTTCAGTTTGCAGCTGTTGAAACAAACGGGGCTTCCTGCCAACGGGGACGACTCCCCCCCTCGCTCTCTCTTTCCCTATCCATTCCCTTGAACGTTATGTATTTTTCTCAGCTCATGATCAAAACATGTTCTGGCAGACTACTGCATTGCTATTGGCAGTTCAATTTGTTCTAGGAAGTTAGTCACAGTCACCATAAATCAAGACAATATTTCATAATGATCATTAAAATCTAAATAAAAAGAGAACAAAACCTGCACATACAGCAGAGTAAAGGGCCATCAAGTAAAGGAAAAAGAAAAAAAAATTCAGGAAGACAAAACCATGGCACATATTTTTAGCTGGTCAAAACGACTGCTATTCTTTTTGCATAGAATAACTTCGGTAACACCACGATACGGTGGGAGCTACCCTGCTCGACGATTCAGAGCGTGTAACACTAGCCATTCCTCTCTGCGCCATCTTGGTGGGTGCTGGATATTATTGAACACAACTGGAATACTCAGAAAACAGAAACCACTGTTGATAAGGCACTTTGATTTGATCCTCTTTAAAACTCTCTCGAGG
Organism: Plectropomus leopardus; assembly: GCF_026936395.1. Taxonomy (NCBI): domain Eukaryota; kingdom Metazoa; phylum Chordata; class Actinopteri; order Perciformes; family Serranidae; genus Plectropomus; species Plectropomus leopardus. The sequence goes on along the minus strand of NC_142189.1, from coordinate 14,679,636 downwards.
CGTCTTGACTCGCTCTGATCCTCACTAACTTTTTCAAGGGTTTTGATCTGTTTTGGTCTTCCTTTCCAATCATATCCAAGGTAACAGCACTTTTTCCTCACCCACTCAGTTATCTGTTTCCCCCTATACTGTTTTAACTTTTTTTTTTATTACATTTTTTTCAGATTTTGTAACTGCAAGTAAAGTATCAAAAGCTAAAATTGCCAAAAATAGATTTTTCAATTTTTTTCTCTTCTCCAGCACCCTGTAAAATTATCTATTTTTTGTTCTCTTCTGTATTTGTATATGCAATGACAGATATCTACATTTTTATATATTTATATATATATTTATATATATATAAGACGTATGTATAAAGCAATTTGAACAGGCAGGCATGGCTTTCACATCCTATTTTTTCTTGAGAGAGTTCAACAAAAGATTGTGGGCTCAGGAGACTACGTTCACAGGGAGGTGTGACACATTGTGGATGCGCTTTTGGAGGGTTCGTTCATGTGATAAAAAAATGTTTCATCACGAAAGTAATCGGAACTAAATAAGATTTTGCCTAATTTCTAAACACCTGATGTCCCATGTGATGACTGGGGTTAAAAACAAAAAATACATTTGAACAAAAATGACCAAATGTTGAGATGCAAAAAATGAAAAATAAAGAAAATAAACAGTCTTTTGGCAATGTGGCTGATGAAGCAACTCAATATAGAAGCCTCATGACAAAAGCATTTATGTACAGAACTTCAAAGTGCCCTTCCCCCTAGCAACGTACTGTAATTGAGTAGCGTGTTGATTTAGTGTTAATTGCCTGCGTTCTCCTCCTCAGAAAAAAAAATAGAGCATTAATGGGTCAAAACTCATCTAACTGACTGGCTGTCTGTTCCAGCTGAAGGCAGGCACCACAAACTCACACCCTTCCAAACTCTAAAATCACAAAGAGAGCCCTCTGTGAGACAGATGCATAATTGCAGATATATAATTAATTGGAAAACCCTTTGGCTAAATGCACACTTAATACTTTTTTTTTGTCTTTTCAATCACAGCTCAGCTAAACTCATTGAGATATTTTTCTAAATACATCAGGCACTGTATAATGGATGTAGTGTGGATGGGGGCGTAGCAATGGTCAGTAGCTAATAAGCACTGCTCCAATGTCCCCGAAGCCTCAGCACACCCTACTTTCATTGTAGTATTAATTAAAAAAAAAAAAACAAAAAACACACACACAAACCCATCAGCCCAATTAGTGACCTTCCCATCTTGCCCTTCATCAATTCTCAGTTTCTGCAGCCTGCTTCAAACATCAGATTGCCTTTTTGTTTTCCAGAGATAACCACCTGCCTCATTTTGGCTAGTCAATTTAAGCAAAGCTAATTAGTCAAATATGAACAACAGAAAAACCAAGTGGAGAAAATAACTCAAAAGTAAAGCCAAAAAAAAAAAAAGACAGAGGAAAAAAATAAACCACACAAATCGTAAAAAGCTCCTTTTTGCAATCATTTCAGCCATGCTTTAAAAAAAACCAAAACAAAACAGACAGAAAGCTGTTCGGAGGGGCACACCCAGAATGTGTCAGCTCATAATTACATCTTAGAGCTCAACAACTGCACTACATGTGAAAAATGACAGAAATTAAACAAGTTAATGTGAGTGTACGTTCTCTTTCCTTCTATTTCTTTTTCTCTCCCGGTAGGTGGGAACAGGGTGGGACAGGTGGGGGCTTTTTGTTTTGTTTTTTGAAGGAGGATGATGTCATTACTCTGAAACCAAATGGTTTGCGTCAAATAGATATTGAACTCGGATTCAAACAACTGAGGTCACCAAATTAGAGTGATTAAAGGAGGGTGGGTGGGCAGGTTGGGGTGGGGGTCTTTATTGCTATATAATTCAGTGCAGATTCATGAGTAATACCACAAACACATCCACCCAGTTTATGATTCATGAAGAAAAAGAAAGAGAAAGAATGGGAATTGAACTCAATGAACAGAGGGAAAAAATGAATATTACACAACTCTGTTGGGTTTTTGTTGTGTTTTCTGTCTTCTATTTTTTGTCAGAACGTGTTAGGGTAACTGTACGGGCAGGCGCCTCTCTCTCTCTCTCTCTCTCTCTCACTTGCGTCCGAGAGGCTAGCAAAAGGCAATTACCAGTTAACTGATCAGCAGGCAGGCTTGGGGCGGCTCGTCATTGGGTGAAGAGTTCAGAGGTCAGAAGGTCATGTGTTAGTTGCCGGTGGCGGCTAGGTGGTTAGAAACAAAAACAAAACAAACAGAAAAAAAAGATAGAAAGGATATTAGTGTCAGCAAGAAGAGACTGGAATGACATCATTTTAACAATAAAATGAATGCAATCTCTTATGTCGCCCTCCCCACCCTGCTCCTAATTCCCTTGCAGATGTGAGATGACTCAGCTAATCTTATTAAAATCATGACGCTGTCACATCATGATCCCAACTACTAAGCCCCCACCCTGAATCAGGTAGCTTGGTGGTTTAATTTAAGCGCACATTGCCACCAAAAATCAAAACAGAAGCAAAGAGAGGTCGAACAGACAAACAAAATAAGAACAACAAAAAATCTAGTGTTTTAGTGTCTTTCAGTGCAAGTTACAAACAGTGTGATTAGTGGTAAGGAGACTTACTAATGTTATGTGAACTGTGACTAGTGTTAAATGTGCAATGAATAGATGAATCGATGCTTTCCGATTCTTTCTCTTTATTTAGCAGTATATTTTTATATAATATAAATATACACAAGAACCATAAATACATTTTGATATAAAATGCTAAAATATAAAATGACAGTACCTCATGTACAACTGAAATATTTAAAATGTGTTTTAGCTTCTTTTTTTTTTTCAATCTATTCGCAATACACTGCAGAGAATGCAAGCTACCTCAGCTTATGTCTGTGCGTGTCTATCTTCCATAGAAAAATAAAATGCAAAATAAATTTAAATTTCAAGGTGAAATGGTGCGTGGTAGCAGCATGGCTACTTTGTCTTCTGCCTACCAGATCTCTCACATACAGTATGGAAATGCTTCTCCTTTTTTTTTTTTATTATTTTTTTTGCTCCTTATGAGCCGAGGAGATAAATCATGTATGGGAACAAGCCTGCCCCATTTTAGGCTCTAATCTCACATCAGAGGAATGTCATTATACACCTTTAACACTGCCTGCAAAGTACTACCTGTCCTGGCTTCACAGCTGCAATAAACCAAAAGCTGTTCAGATCACTTTTGCCTGAGCTTTGACATATACACCATCTACATATACTGTATATGTTAAGTACTAAATGTAAACAAAATGTGCATACCACGATCAACCATTTAGCTGGTGTGTGGATGTATGCGATAGGAGCGGTGGTGGTGGTGGTGGTTGGGGGGGTGGGGGGACAAAAAACACAATACATATACAAATTCCCAACTAAGGCATCGAGGCATAATAGGCATAATAATCATTGAAATTCAGTCAATAGCAGAGTGTAGCTAGGAGACTAAACTGACCTCTGTCAGCGGTCACAATCCTTTGGTAAGGATGGACCCGCGTGTCATGCCGTCTCACTTTAGTAGCCATTGCACCTAGATTGTAACAGGTCCACAAGGTTAGAAACCATTCACTTTGAGCTGGGGAAAAACAGTCATCTTTTACAGTAATAACATTCACATTTTTAACCATTATCATTATAATGCTTGAATAATACAACAATACACAGAACATAATACAGATTATAGTACATATACACACATCACACAGAGCTTCTTTTTTTGTAGAAAAATGCAGTAGAAAAAAATAATATGTCTTTTTGGAGCTTTACTTGGTATCTAAAAATGCATAACTTAAGTAATAAAATTCCACAGTGCTCAGAGTAATACGGAGGACTCTTTGAAAAAGGGGGCAGGCAAAGGGTACAGGCTCCTGGGCTGTCTGGAAAAATAATGCGATTCTTCCTCTGGGATCCAGAGGCGGATTGAGAGAAATTTGTCTCTTTATTTTGAAAGGTGGGGAAATCCAATACAGCTCTGATGGTAATTGAATAGTGCCAGACACCACCTGCCTCTCCCTCTCTCTTTCATTTTCTCTTTCCCTCTTTCACCACTTCTCTCCGGGTCAATCTGTTCACTGGCGGCAGACGCTGTCATTTTCCTCTTAGATTTGTCACAACTGATTCCTTCCTGCTGCAGTGCTTGACAGAGTCTGGTGAACACGACACAAACTGTTTGCTGTATGTTCAACAAAAATGTGAAGCGCGCTAGGACTGCCCACTGAAGGTTAGAGATTCGAATCATCAGTTGGAAACCCCTCAGTCGACTGAGATTGCTTTAGGTCGAGCAGCGGTCTTTTTTTTGTTTTGTTTTGTTTTTTGCTTGTCAGTGTGCTGTGCAGTGTACTTCTTGGGACGTTTTGGTCCTGAGATTTTGATGCGGACTGAGCGCTCTTGACTTTCACGCTGTTATTTGGAGCTGCAGACATGCAGGTAGCGGCACGGAGGGAGAAAAAGGAGAGACCCTCTGCTTAAAAGTGGTGAATTTGCAGCTCAAAGCAACTTAATATGATATATTAACTGGCTTTAGTTGATATCTAGTGTCAGCAAAAAACGTTGTTGAGCATTTGTCATCCTTTGATAGACAAGTTCGCTTGTTTACTATATTACATTAATGCTGCTGTCACACTGAAAGTCCCGTGGAGCCCGTTAAACTTTAAAGCTTCACATGGAAAACAAAGCAAATTGTTGAGTATTTGTATTAAACAGCCAAATCCGATTCGACTGACACAATTCTGAGTCGGGTACAGCCCTAATGCGCGCATGAATTAAGAAAAATAAATCAAGCCCTCCCAGAGGAAGAGGGGACATGTGGAATAAGTTATAAAATCCAACAAGGATTTTGTTCTGGCATTGTCAAGTTTAAGAGCGACTTTTGGCTGATGACTACGCAGCCACCTACACTACTCTGAAGAAGCAGATGGCCTGACATTTCTTTATTCTCAGAGAAGCCAATGGCGGCTAGATACAGTAGCGCAGGCAGCCGAACCAAGTGCATGAGTGTTTGTGAGTACGGGAGCGAGTGTGTTCCACAGGGCCCTGTGTTGCTGAAGGCACCAATCAATAGTGTGAGTAAATAAAATGCACTAAGCTGGTGTAACCCTGCAAGTTAAAGAGAGAAAAGCCAGTCAGCTGCCCCTGTCTGTTCTACACATGACTCCCAGAGGCACGTCAAATACACAGGTCAGCTAAAATCACGCTCGTGTCTGCTGCTGCCAGATGATGCCGCGGACAACATTAGAGGAGCACTGTGTCAAATTAAAGCTGGAAAGCAACTGACAAAAGCCTCTTCTGTCAGTACATGGGAAACAGCTTTGCTTTTGTTAACGGCAGCCTCAATACAACATATGGTGTTCATATCAGACTGTTTTTCATCAATAGTTATCTCTTTGGTAGCAGATGTGTTGAGCTTAAAGCACCATTGAGAATGAATATAATACACAGACCCTCATATTGAACTGCGCTCCTGACACAGAAACTAAGGGGAGTGTCAGGTATTAGCACAGAGCTCAAGTTCAAGAGGGGTGAGGCTAAGACAATGGAGAGAGGGGAGAGAGAAGAAAAAAAGGAAGACTGGAGGAATTTAATGAACATCCCCAGTGGGAGTGAGAGAGGGACTATCTACAGGCATCAAGGCCTGCCTGCAGAGAACAGCACAGAGAAATGATTTCAAAAGCTGCAGAAATCCGAGGGGATCTGCCGCCAGACTGAATATGCCTCCAGGCCAGTGCATGAAAGGGTTAGAGAGCAGGCTGCGTGTATGTGTTTCTGTCGGCGTGCCTCATTTCACACTGAGGCGAGTCCTCCTATATGAACCTTGCAGAAAAGAGGCTATGTAAACCTGAGAGCATAATTGTTTGGCGAGAGCGTGACGATAACAGTGAAGTCTAAATAACAACGAGAAATTTCCAAGAGCCTAGCCCTCTCAAGGTTACTTCTGTCCCCCTTTGCCTTTTTAATACAGTGTCCATATGAGCCACATAGCTGGTCATCCCATCACCAGAACATCCACTCTGTGAGTTTGTCTGTTTTTGATCCTCAGGTGGACACGACATATTTACCTTTCAACAAGTCCTGACTGTGGCTCATGGAAGCTGCGTCCAGCACCCCAGCTCCGGGGTAAAACAAGCTGCCCTCCTGTCCAGGCTGGCTAAAGTTGGGAGTACCTGCTGCACCCATGCTTCCCCAGGCTCTCTTACCTAGAACCCCACTGTGCTCGATGGGGTACTCCAGCAGGGAGGTGGGTGCCAGGGCGTAAGGGTACTCGTAAGGGGTGGTGTAGATTAGCCCGCCATCCGGTGTGGGAGGCACCAGGGTGGGGGTGCCATTGGGCAGCATGGCAGCCATCTGAGTGGGCCGGATGAGGTTCATGATGGGGGCCCCAGCTGGTGTTGGGGGCCGGAGTGCCTGGGGAGGCAACACCTGACCAGTAGGGGCCGCTATGAGACGGGGGCCCTGAGCGGCTGCTGCCGCTGCTGCAAGAGAGAATGCAAGGGTGGCTGCCATAAGCAAGAGAGTGAAGGACAGGAGTAGAAAGAAAGAGGACGACAGATAAAAGTGAAGTGTGGTTGATCATAATCACAGATGAGCAGTGAAAGGGAAAAAATACAAAGGAGGAAAAAGAGGAGGGAACGGGAGGTGGCAGGTAGAGAGGAGAGAAGAGGGGGGCAAAAGGGAAAATTAGTCCATGCAATGATCATGGTGGTGAACCACAAAAGCCACAATCTGTTGCAAAGGAAGTCAACATAGCCAAACAAAATTAAAATAACGGAAAAAAAAAACCCTCACACCAAGAAGCACAAAATGCTGCTGTCATCCCAATGCATTCAAAGCATACAAATCACCACAGCAACTATACATTCATCTACTGGAAATGGCACAGGTGAGGTAAACAACACACATGCCAACAGAAATGGAGCTGTTGACTATATGCAGAGGAGATAAATTCAATGGAGACCAGCTTTCACAAAAGCCTGATAAGGAATTTTGGCTTGAATATGAAGATCACTGAATTCATGGGAACCTACTAAATTTAAGTTGCTAGCAACCTAAAATAATGTTTATCCCCCAGACAGTCAGCAGTCCATTTAAGTTGGATCACACACACAAATGAACACACACAAAAATAATTTTTCAAGTGGTTCTGCATCAGCACGTGCCGTGAGCTGTGCCACACAAGCTTCCCCCAAGGCAGGTCAGGTAAATCAAGCACTATTGTGACTACGGTTAGATGGTGGGCCAGTTCACTGTGGATTGTGCAGATTTTAAAGTTGGACAATTAAACAATAAAAATTTGCACTTTTATTTTATTTCAAAGTTTTGAGCATAGAAGAACTTAACTTCTTAAATACTTAACTTTAAATAAAATTCCGAATGATAATTAAGGGCATAACCAAGGGTCCAGAGAGTAAATGCACAAATTCTGGACTAATATGCTCTATTGTAGTGGTTCCCAACTGGCCCAGGCACAGGGTCCAGATTTTTCCTTAGTCATTAGTTTGCGGTCCAAACATTATAAAACCACATATTTGATTTTCAAGTACATTTTCACAAAATGTAAACAACATGTTGGGTTAGATCACAAAGAAATAAAACATACTGCAAGAATAAACAGAAATGGCACTTCAAAATAAAAGCTCTGTGCCAGGAATTCAATGTACATCAAAATAAAGTGTGTTTTTACAAAATTAACAAGTCCATGACTCACTTGTGGTCCATTCAGAATGGAACAAAACCACTTTTGGACCATGACCCACCAGTTGAGAAGCAACAAAAATGTTTGGCCTTCGCATAATGGTCTAATCTTAGTTGTGATTCTGCATTAAGAAATGGCATTTGGTGATTAACAAGCACTGTAGATGTGTGAGCTAGTGACTAACATGCAGGGTTGAGCAAGTGGATTACAGCAATGTGCTGAAAGTTTAGAGTCCGCCAAGAGCAAGTGATACAGAGCGATGGCATCTGGATTGCAGGGAGGGGGGACGGATGGAGGAATGGTTGAAGAGGAAAGAAATACGGAGTAGAACAGAATGGAAGTCGTCCTACTCATAGTTGGGTAGGTAAACATGAATTGTTTGGAGAGCTTGAGAGAGAGATGTCTGCTAGTGGTCAGAGATAATATGATGGTATGTACACAGGAGGTCTCACTACACATTCATTTATGAGGGTACACAGTATTAGTTAATGAGAAATACAAAACAAATATATACGATAATTAAGTATGGTCAAGGCTGTTAAAGGATTAGTTGTTTATGATGCAAAATAGGTGGATTGTGTTAACTCCATGGACGCTCACTTACGTGTTTTGATGTTGTTGTCTCTGTATGTCCCATTGAGAATCGCTAGCTCCATCAGCTGCATCTTCTTCAAATTGTCTTCTCCCTCCGCCTGTGAAAAAAACAGAAACTTAAATGTCCGTTCCCAATAACACACCACGCACTAATTCCAATTAATTCCACAAGCTGAGGCCCCTTTATAGGCCAATTGAAACAATCCACATGACGACCATTTCACCAAACTACATGCCCGGGTGTTGTTAAAAAGCTACAGTGGGGCAGCTAAATCATTTAGACAATACATGTCATCTGTTCTCCACAAGCACCGGTTGGATTGGGTTTAGGGAAACAGAGATGGAGATAAGCTAAAGTGCTGTTGTCATGGCAGAGTGCCTTGTTGTTACTAAAATGCTGACAGACACATTAAGTGTGGGAATGCATATTCATAATCCATATCAGAATGATAATTACTGTAATTTTCTTTGCTCCCTTGTGCGCAATCAAATGCGCAATAACCGCCCTGGCTAATGTCAGTCCTGTCAATTAATGTTTGGATAAATAAATACAAAAGCCGCAGCCACTGTCATTATCGCCAAATTAGGGGACTGAAATTATTCACGGAAAGCAATTAAGATAGCACCCCTCCTCCCACTTGCACCCCCCCCCTTTCCTTTCTGCAACCCCCCCCAAACTCCATTTCCCCTGAAGCTACCGAACACTCAATAACCATGACAACACAGAAGCCCCTGCTATTTTCTAGGTTGTACATCATAATTTAAGCAGGGCCTTATGTGAATTACTCTCCGAGCTGAAAGGTGCAAAGACAGGCATGTAAAGCCCTGCTGACCTCAGTTCCACCTTAAGTGAACTATTGATTTCATGCCTTTCGCTGCAAAAAGGTAAAATCGGGATGCTTGTTCATCATTTCAGCTCGCAAATACAAAGACTGCTGCACACATTTTCTGCCGCTGCACAAAAATGCATCGTGTGAACACAGAGCAAAGCAGACCAGCCTGTTAGCGGTGGCGGTAATAAAGGCAGGAAGGCAGATACCGAACCTCCTCCGTTTCTGTATTCTATCTCTGCACAGAGTGTGTCTCCTGGACCAAGTTTAACAACAGTGTACCGCTCTATTCAGAGGACGATAAGGAAAGAAAGGAAAAAAGAATAAGGGCTCAGAGTTAAGCCCTCCCATGAGACTCCTCTTCAACACGGCCACAGAGAGAGGAAGAGAAAGAGCGAGGTTAAGCAAGAGAAAAAGTGACAGAGGCTGGTCTCCCTTGACTAAATATAAGGCAGTGGCTTCAGAGCAGTCACAGTATTCAGCTGTGTGTGTGTGTGTGTGTGTGTGTGTGTGTGTGTGTGTGTGTGTGTGTGTGTGTGCGCTTGTGCAATGTTTAGTGTACCACAGAGCTGCCAATTAATGAAGCAAGGAAATTCTCTCTACTGCTTTCTCTCCCTCGCTACCTCCACCGTGCTCTGGCTCTCTTTTAATGGGGAAGACTCAAAGCACAAAAAAATGACACTTTTTTTTTTCCCAAGTTACAACACGTTTTCTGTGCAAAGACGGACGAAAGGCTTGTGATGCAAACACTGGTGATGCAACCGGCATGATTTAAATATTTCTGGTTATCAAAATTTGAGGGTGGGCATCACAGAACTGAAAAATGTTCATAATTTTAATGCGGCCGAATATCAAAAAGATGATATTTTACAAATGGGTTACAATTTAATTATCAAATCATCATTCATTTTGTTAGAATAATATGGTAATGTAAAATTGTGACCCTAGTATTTATTATCAAACTCAACTCTAAGCTGCAGTCATCCCAACTAACAAAAAAAGAGCTCAATTATGCACAACACATGTACAGAGATGGACAGAGCCTTCTCTCTGTACTTACAGATAAGCACGAAACAGAACGGTATCAACAGAGATCATGGAGGCAGTGTAGCGTAGTTAGTAATGAAATACGACCATAGGAGACCAGGAGGACATTTAAAAATGGCGGGCTGAAACAAATCAATAATATAGTGAAAAAAATTCTCCATCCACATGTTGAAGGGTACCCCACACATTCATTTACTTGTGGCGGCCTACCAAGATAAATACACACGCTGCCACAAAAAGATTTTACATTTTTTGAAGATGGACCTGCATTAGGAGTGCTATTGGAATATAAACCCTGTTTGGTTATTTATAGCACCACACTGTTGGAGCGCAGAGCGTACTTTGGGCACAGATGGAGCAGTAGAACGTCAGGCACATTAAAAGTGAAATGTAACCGTCTTAAAGTTTGCAAAAGTTTTCTCCTCTAATCCATCAATATGATCTAATCAGATCAGCTGTGAATGGACTGACAGATCAGCTATCTACCCCACGAGTCACAATTGCTGCTGAGGTAAAAAGAACTCATGGAGAGCTCAACATGCACTGTGTTCATGGACCCGTAAACAACTCTAAATTTAGAGAGGGGACATAGAATGATGCAAAAGGACACACATTTCAAAGGAAAAAAACAAAACTAACAAAAACTAAAGTTAAAAAGTCAGCTACCACCACACATTCACTCTAATTCTGGGAAACACTATGTTGCGATGTATTTAATGGACTCAGCAATGTACCTTGTTTAAAAGGTACATCATCACGGCCTCCAAAGCCATCTATAGGATGCATCTATGCTATCATAAAGGACGCACGGAGGCATGATGGCAGTAAAATTTATGTTTGAAACAAACATATCTATTTTGTTACGTAAAACAGGTATAAATCAGCCTTAAGTAGTTATGAAAATTGTGCAAACACATTTTGTATTTCCCTGGAGTAGCTGCCAAGCTCGATTCCGTTGCTTTATTTTGTCCCCTAATTAACAGCCTTGGAGGTGAAAACAGGGCCACTTGACATGCAGGGTCAACAACGATAACCTCGCCAGGCTAATTGAACAAGGCCCAGGTCAATGGCTACCATGGCTAATATTGGCAAGTAAACCCCACTCAATGTAGAGCCAAAATCACCACTAATTAGATGCTGCAATCTCTATGTAAACACTTGTACACATGAATTAACAAGACATGAAATAGCTGCTTATCGCACCTAAAAGAGAGCAAAGTAAACATTACTGAATCCAATACCAATTTTTTCCCCAATCTCTGTTACTTCCTTTTCTCTGTTCCTCTTTAGTTATTTACATCGTTAATTAAATCAGATCTTGACCTCTTCAACCTTGTACAATTAAAAAAGAGAGAGAGTAAAAAAACAAGTCTGCTGCACTTTGCTAATGCCACCCACGAATCAAACCAGCTGTTTTTTCCTTCCGTCTTCGTGTGTATGTGTCTCCTACAAACTGTCAGTGGTTCGCTGGAAATGGGCCAAGTTAACTTGCTAGACAAAACTGAGAAATGAGGAAGGGAAAGAGAAAAAGATGAGACAAAATAAGAACATAACTTCACCAGATGCAAATTATGGAAGGGGATGAATTTGCTGTGCTTTCAAAGCTTAACACGTTTGTGGCAACAAGAAATCAGAACATTTGCCTTTTATTGTCGCTGTATGGAGGGATGCATAAACACTATCCACTCTGCTGGGACCGTGTGCTAGCTAGCTTTCCCTAACACAGTGATTCCCAAATGGTCCAGCCACAAGGTCCAGATTTCTCCATCATTAGTTCAAGGTCCACAGATCAGATAAATTATCACATATTCAATTTTACTTCCCAAAATGTAAACAACACAGTGGCCCACCAGTTGGGAACCACTGCCCAAACACAGAAGTCCGTTGTCTCCTTGGTTTTGTTTTGTCTACACTAAAATACTGAGATTGGGGGGTTGTCAGAGGTGCGTTTGTCTCTCACAAGACTGTGTGTATGAGGGGGAGCTCAGCAGCAGGCTGCAGCTCAGGAGGACTGCACGCTCAAATGTGAGTGTCAGGGCTGCTTGTGCGTTTGTGTGTCGTATGATGATGGATCTGCAGGGTTGTGGGGGTTAAATGGGCGCGGGGCATGAGGGTGCCACGATCCATCCAACTCTGCATAGGTGGCACACTGCCTGTTGAGAGGAGAGAGACACGAAATAGAGGGCAGCGAGAGGGGAAGAGCACAGATGCTGCCACTAGGATGAGGTGTGCGCCGCTGTGTGTGAAATGTGTGTATTCCCAGTGGAGTGCGGCTGATATAGCTCCATCTTCCCACTAACACAGTTTGTAAGCTAAATCCCCCAAACCCCTACAGATCGTTTCTGTTTTACATGTGAAACAAGCTAATTTTCCCCCATCAAAATACAAATTCCCTCCTGCGACGTTCCCCTGCTTTTCTCTGTGTTCTCTGTGGATGTTCGGGAAGTGTTGGCAGTGTTAGCGCCCGGGTTTGAGCTACACAACAAGTAGGATCCAGATCCAAAATGGCTGCAGACAGAGCGGTGAGATCAGGACAAACCAAGAGATAATGCTGGTGACACTGCTGGAGTGGAGTTGGACTGACTTGAATTGTGTAGCCCTGAGTAGACTGGGCCTGCTTCCTACTGCAGAAGTACAGCTTAGATGAATGTTTGATGAACAGCACCAGGGAGAGCAGTTAACACTTTAATGTCGCCTCGCTCAAGGTGTCGCCACAATTAACAGACTCCTCAGTCAGCATGCAGCACCTATAATAAAACATTCACTCAGACACAGCCATCTCTAGGACCGTGTGTGAGCGTGCTGCATGTGTGTCTGTAATGATATGGCTGCTGGAATTCCCCAGAGAGGAATAGCTGCTGGATTATACAATGAGAGGGATGGGGAAAGGAAGTTTTCCTTTATCATCCCTAACATGCGCACATGCATGTGCGTAACAAACACACACAGCCGCACGCTCCTGTCCATCAGTGAAAAAGCCACTCAATAAAACTGCTCTATCCACAAGAATCAGATTCAATCAATGAGGCCTATTTGTGAAATCAGCAGAGCGGTAAAAGCTATCAGGGAGGAGCAAGACAGAGGGATGAGGGAAGGAGGGAAGGGGAGCAGGAGGGAGGAGAAGGCAGACGGGAGTACGATGAGCTAAAGTAGGTGAGCCGTGTCCCACTGCCACTACCTGACAACCCTGCGATGAGGTCACTGGATGCATGCTAAATCACTGTCATGGTGCACTCTCTCCTGATCAAAGCTTGTGTTCATGTTGATGACAAACAAACTGTAGCTAAAGCCAATTGTAACACACAATATAGCTTATGTTCAATGCTATCCAGCAGGGATACTCAACTTGCTTTGCTTGGGGGGCCACTTTTGCAAAATGACAGGAGGCCAGGGGCCAGTCACAGCAGCCTCTTATACTGTACGTTTTAAGGATTTTAGGACATTTGTAGGATTTTGGGATGTTTCTTGGATTACAGGACATTTTCATGATGTTAGGACATTTCCAGGATTGTAGCACAAGACATTCCTAAGATTTTAGAATGTTTCCAGGATTTTAGGACATTTTGAGGATTTTAGGAGACTTCTTGGATTTTCAAAATGTTTCTTGGGTTTTAGGATGTTTCTAGGATTTTGGGACATTTCTAGGCTTTTAGGACATTAAGGGCTTAGGAAGGACCTCTGTTGGGGGCTGCGGGGGATCCTCCACTGGTACTTGTTTTGAAAAACAAGCTTTATTTATATGCTTTTTTATGCAATCTGGCACCCTATGTATACTTAGAGTACAAAAAGATTTCTTAGTGTGAATAACTTTGTTTGTATTATGAATTAGAAAATGGTTGGGGGGGCCACATTTGGCCTGCAAGCCATAAGTTGAGTATCACTGCTATATAATGTATGTGCATGGGGATGACGATAAGCAACAGGCTCTCTCAGAGTGTTTACAGGGCTGCACCCTCACTCTCCCGACACCCCGACTCCAGGCCCTTTCCCATCCATCTCATCCACAGATAAACACAACAGGCGCCTGGATTAGGTTGGATGAATTTGCTCATGTCTATGGCTGCAACTGAGGGGGAGTTTTTGCTCATATCTGGCAAGAGTCACCGTCTATGCAGCTCGGCTCAGCTAACAGCTCAGCTCCGAGAGATGAAATGATGAGCAGAGGGAGAGATAGAAAGAGAGGTGGAACAAAAGAGTACCAGGAGGAGAAAAAGCGCTGCAGAGCAAGTACAACAGAAAGCGTGAATGATTGTCTTTGAGTTGGTGGAGAGATGGAGAGATATACAGGAAGAAGAAAGGGATAGCTGGAGAATACGAGACAAGAAAAGACAGACAGCGTAGTGAAAACCAATTTGTCTGTTCCCCAGTGGGCTGACACTGGCTAAGGCCTGCTTTCCTTCCCTGGCCTCACTGCCAGTCATCACAAACAGGCGTATGCTCACATGTGTGTACACACAGCCACACACACATATCTTAGGCCTTAGCAGGGCTGGGGTCAGGCTCTCTCCAAACTACTCCAATTACCTCAGCAGTAAACACAGCCTGCCCTGGCGGCCTCCTGGGATACAGAGAGAGGCAGAATGTGTAGAACTGAGAACGAAAGGGGAGGGAGGGAAAAAAATCTGCAGAGTGGAGTGAAGGAGGAGGTATTGGGAGCCTCGGGGAGGGAGGAGTAGATGACTTCATGTAGAAGGGTGGAACTGGTAGTGGCGGCAGCTGGTTTTTCTCCCGTTCCCCTCCCTCTCTCGCCTCCCTTTTGGTTCCTTCCCAAACTCTAACATCTGGAGGAAAATGATTACTCTCGCCACGCTGCCAAGACGACTTATCAACAATTCCACACTCTCCAGAAGCGTAGGGTTAGAGAAGAGGAAGGAATGAGTACTTGTAGCGAGCTTCAAAACATCTCCACACTAAATAAATAAGTGACAAGAAAGTTTAATCAATCCAAGGCAACTAAAGCAAACTTGGAAGCTGGATTGGGGTAAGAAATGAAAACACATGTGTGGCAAACCTGATTCCCATGTTTTCATTGACAAGACGATAAATCAAACAACTCCTGCTAAAACAAAAAATACATAAGCTGCACACACACTTTTTCTTTCTCCTGAAAACACCATGCTTAAAGCAAACACTAAAATGTGAGTAAAAGCTACTTATATATACAATAAATAAACACATATTACACACCTCTCACTTCTCAGAAATAAGCCCATGTTTCAATCAAGAAGATGGGAGAAAAAAACACATAAAAGGTACACAAACAGAGCCTTTCTCCTGTTCTCTTTCATAAAAAGCACATGAAAAAGTAACATAAAAAGTGTGCTGGTATAAGTACCACATGTCCTTTCTCAAATTCACTGCTGCACTTTCAAAGGCAATTTTCTTTCCTCTGCCTTGCTCCTCAGCTTTTGTGAACATATCTGCCAAGGGAATCAGACCTCAACTGTATTTTCCTTTTCCCCAAAGACTAACAACGCAATCTCCTGCAACTCTGACTGTCTTATACCTTCACGACACTCCGGCAAAGCCTCTTTATTTCTCCTTTCCTCCTTTTGCTCCCCGTCCTCTCTCCCAGACAGCTCTGTTAGCGATGTGCGCCATTAGTCATGCTAAACCACCAACACACTAGCTCATTAGCATAGAAGTGAACCTGACTCCAGTCAGATTATTACAAACTCATCACGGCTGCTCCGCCCCATTACTGTCAATCACACAGCTTACTGAGGTACAGTTGAAAGTGGCACATTACAAAGTCAGAAACTAACTCCTGTGTTAATACTTTCACTTTCTGCATCATAACAAAGCTCCTGCGTGTTCTGTGTGATGGAGCATTGGTGGCTGCTCATGATGTTACTATATGTTGCAGAGAAGTATTCATTTAAATTGGTAGAGCCCAGTTTACTCCCACAGCTTCTCTGATGTTGGCTGTAACATGCAAAGTAAGTATGGGTGGCGGATGCAGCCTGGGCCATGGCATTGGCACGGCCTCTGGATCTATGGGGCTTATAACAGCTTTTTATTGTGCTGAAAGGACTGAAGTGGGCAGCCTTGGTTCTTTGTGAGAGTCCCATCAATATCAACTGACACGCACATACATAGACTCAGTGCCACTGACAGGAGAACTGAGAGGGGAAAGGGAGAAGGAGAGAAAATTTGTTTTTCTACCCGCTCACTGCAGAAAAAAAAAAAAAAAAAAAAAAAAAAAAAAGACAGTTTTTCTCTCCCATCAAAAGCATTTCCAATAGTACAAGGGGAAAAGCTGCACGGAAATTCTGAGTGATCTTGTTTATCCTCAGAAACTGGGCTGGTATTCCATGTAACATAACAGCATTAAGAGCGGATTAAACTTCATATAAATAACCTAGAAAAATATATACAGATTTAACAACAAGATTTGGATATATTATTAAAGCTTGTTGGCCTGAACTGCCGTTGACAAACAGACGATGTTACAGACTAAGAACAGCAGGGATCATTCAGTCCCACCTTGTTGTACAACCCAACAAACAGCTGTCTGTTTCTCCTGTCCCCTTCTCTCTCATCATCTGCTCCCTGCTTACCAATAAAACTCCCTTTCCTTCCTCTGTCCTCCCAGCACGTATTCCCAATTTGCACTCTCGGCCTCTACCTTATTCATCCACTTCCATTCTGTTTCTCCTTCCGCTTTCCCCTCTCCTCCCCTCCCTTTATCCCTCATTCCACCAGGCTGCCAGACGGTGTATTGTTCTGTCGCTGCGATCCTTTAATGCCATCCAATCGAGCAGGGAATATCTTGAAGGGATTTGGCCAGGGATGATTTGGGAGCTTTAAATACTGCTAAGGGATTTGCATCATTCAGAGATCCTGACTCCTAAAACAGGGATCTAAGTACCTACTGAAAGATGTGCATTCAAACCTGCAACCCTTTGGATGGATCTACCTGGATGTATGCAGTCAGAACACCTTTTTAAATTACTTAATTTAAGAAAACATCCTTGGGTGTCCTTGGCTTGATGAAAAAAAAAAATCATCTTTACTTCATTTAATTACTCACATAAACAGTGTGAACATGCAAGGCTGATAGATCTGGGAGTCCAGTTCACTCACATGAAACTAATTCTTCTCTTCACTGCAAACATATGTCACCATGCTACCAAAAAGACAACTTTCCCTGTGATTCTCTTGATAATTTGGTTCACTGACTAAGCTTGAAGGACAATTCAGTCGCCTATAATTCACTGCTGAAAAGGATATTCTATTTTCTTTGTATGATAGTGTACAGATGTTGTGTGCCGTCGCTGCCAAGAAAAGAAAAAAAAAAACAACAAAACATTGGGATTTCGAAAGAGCTTTTTGAACGGGGAAAAAAAGAAATGTTTTGGTTTTAGTCTTGCTCTGCCCCACTGAACACAACCCAAGCTCCACCATGGGAAAACCAGTCAGCGCAGTAGACAGCAAGTGAAGTATTTCAAACATCAACACTAACAAACAATAACACTGTGAAAGCGAAAAGGAGGGGACTGCGATAAACAAACCAAATGAACCCAAGTGAGATAAAAAAGCAACTGCACTTGAGATGCCATGGTGGAGGCAAAGAAAGCCATCAGTCCGGAGTTGGCTGGTGGGACTGAGAGAATGGAGTTTGAAATGACTTGAGCGACGGCTGGCAAAGCGAGGCATCACAGACTGTAGGAGCTGAATTTGACAGGCGGCCTTTGGGCTCTCTAAACGCTGAGCTCTACACAATCCTATTTTCCTGCCTAAACACTGGGACACACAGTCGCTGGAGAGGCAGAGATGAAAGCACTATGTATGTGTGTATGTGTGTGTGTGTGTGTGTGTGTGTTCCCACTTTGCAGATGTTGAAGCTTGGCCCTAGTAATGCCCCTGGGGAAGTTCAGAAACTACTCTGGGAGGACAATATATAAAGCGGCCTGTGTGTGTGAGACACAAAGGCACAGAGTGGCGGAGAGACAATGTGCTCAAGTCTCAATCAGCGTTGGACCTTTGGAGATGCACGGTCCTAACCACAGCTAAAAACGACCCACAGGCATATGCACACATGAAAACATGCACACACACATCTGCATTTCCTTGCCTCTCTATAAGGGGATTAAGGAGACCTTCAAAGAGAGGCAGAGAGATTGGCCAGAGGCCTGCAGGGTCCCTCTCCTTGCCACTGGAGGACCAGGGCAGATTAAAAATGCCCGGGCTTCTGAGCTTGCCTCGTTACCCGCCTTCCCTTCCTGTGCACTGTATTAGGACACTTGAAAAGCCCCCCGGAGGAGCCAAACACAACCTGGTGGATTAGGAAGCAGGTTATTTTACAATGATGTAAGGGACCTGGGTGGATAGGGACCGGAGTGCACGTGTATGTGTGTGAACTGAAATTAAAAGGACAGTACAAGTGGGCAAAGGCAATTTTGTAAGTGGTGCAGAGGGCCTGTGTACATAGAATGCACCTTCACTGGGGATCTCAGCCGACTTAAAAAACTAAATGAACAAGACAAGAGACGAAACAGGAGTAATTCCCCTCAGAGGGAAGAAAGGAAAGAGATGGATTAGGAACAGGATGATGTTTCAAGGAGAAATAAGGAAAGGAGGAACTCGGGAGAGAGTGTAACAGAGAACGTGGTAATTGCGGTATGATGAGGCTGAGGTTGGGCTCAGGACAATGGATGGCAAGTTTTCAAACCCGGGACACAGAGCTGCCACCAATAAAAGGTGACTGGACACTCTTCTTCATTCAATACTAGCATTAACCCTCTAAAACCTATGCAAACGGGCGTCATGACTTTCAAAAACGTGGAAATATGACAACAAAGCAACTGAACAAGAAATGACCCAAAAATTTGCAAAATATTACATAAAAAAACCAGACCAAAAAAATTACCTGCCACCTACCATTAACTAGCAAACCATAAATTAAAAATGAAAAGTAATAATAAATGAAATAGGAAATGACTTGGAACAAAAGTGCTAAAAATAAATATATAAAAAGAAGTAATAATAATAAAATATTTTTTCCATATCTTAATTTTAAATGTTTGATTCTAATTATTATAAATTAGATTTATTGATTATTTCTGATAATTCTCTATTGGTTCTCTTTCTCTCTCTCTTATGCTCATTTTCATGTCATTTTTCACTATTATTTTTTACAATTTGCAGAACATTCTTGGCCTAGGTTCTTATTGCCTTTTTCTCCATTTTTTTCAAAAGAAATCAAACCAATTTCCTCACGTCTGAGAGATTGAAATGCTAGGTATCTGAACAAAGCATGAGAAAACTGATGTCTGATCCAGGTTTAACCAGACTTTACCATGTGTGTTTGTTTAAGTGATTAAATGTTGATCAGTCATTGTTGAAAAATGTGATGGATTAAAATATATCCATCTATGCTACACTGGTTCCATATGTACAGAAAATTTGCCAAAGCTTGGTCAAAGTCAAAGCTTAAATTTAATTTATTTGTACTTAGTTCACAATTTAGGTATCTCTAGATTTTACACGACTGTAGTAATGCATATGCATCTCACTGTGCTTCTCTCTTTCTTCCCTGCTTGTCCACACCAGTGAGGCTGTGAATGACAGGGATAAAACAAGTGAGGAAAGGTGAGGAAGGAGATGAAAGGTGCCATTCAGCACAAATGTTATTGCAATCTGAATCTTTTCCCCGCTTTAGAGTTTCCTGTGGCTGGCTCCGTGAGCAGACTCCAGATGATGAGGGGAACAGCAGGCAGAGTGGAATTCAAAGTCACAATGCCTCTCTCCTTGTTCTTATGTCACCATGTGCGTGCAAGCACACATTTATGAAACACAACCCCCTCAACTAATGAGCATACCATAGGTCTGCCCCCTGGGAAGCTGCACATACACAAGAAATTCTATCTAAATTAAACACAATTAATACCACGATCGCAAAGTCACTACAATCAACCGTTTCTTTGTTGGGAGGCATTAATTGCTGAAGATATCTGATGATGATTAAGACTTGTTTTAAAGGCATGCGGCAATATCTGATCACGCCGGCTGTAGATTGTTTTTCTACGTGTTTCATAACAACATATGGGAGGCAGAGCGGCCAAGTTTCTCCAGACTGAGGCTGGCTGAAGAAGTCAGCCTAACTTTCAGTTGTAGGGCCAGGACATTAAACATGGGAGGACAAGACTGGGGAAGGTGGCCAGGCTATGGCAGGTTGTTCCCTGCAGGGGTACAGTTTCTTTAGGGTTAGAAGCACCTGTCTGCCCCCCAGGAGAGCCATCGAGCTGGAGATGAGGAGAGATGGGCAGATGGAGGTGTGGCGGGGAGGGATGGCAGGGGAGGAACCCTTGGGCCAAGACCAGACCAAGTCCCTCCTGTCAGGTTCGAGCTGACAGGAGGGACCTGGCACACATGGAAAGAGGCTCAGTGGTTACCGTATGTAGTGAAGCAATAAAAAGCTTAGACTGGAGGAATTTGTGCGACTTGGGAGTCATTTAAATTAGGTTCAAACTAGTAAAAACAGAGACATGTTCTCTCCATACATTCTACAGAAAGCATCTTTTTATAGGTTTATAATGCATGAGTGACTCTTCGTCACAGTTTATTGCATCACTGGCATAGTTGATAGAATCGAATCAAATCGAATCGAACAGTATAGAAAGCATTTATTGTCATTGTGGACAATATGAAAAATTTAAAAGTGCCACTTCCAAAGTGCAAGTATTAAAAATAAACAATAACACAAACTAATAAAATATGAGGCACACATACAACAAATAAAGGGCCAATAAATACTTTAAAATAGGGTAGAAGTTACCTATTTGTTATTGCACAGAAAATACAGCATGTTATTGCATGTCCTCTCCACACAATCTATAGGAAATATCTTTTTTGTACAGTTTTATCATGCATGAGTGACTGTCATGTTTTTTTTGCATCACTGGCAAAGTTGTTACAGACAGTTTCTGCCTGTTCTGTGGTTTGTAACCTGTGTGTTATCAACAGGCTGTGGTGGCCTTCAGGCCACTGCAGATACAGTAATGGAAGAGAGTGGTGAAAGGCTTGTCCCTTCAATCACCCAGTGAGAGAAAGAGAGCAGCAGACAGCAAGAAAAGAGGGCAAATACACGACAAAAGGATGAAATGAGAAAGGACACACACTGAGAGGAAACAGGGTGGTGAAAGATGGATGGAAAGACAGAAAAGGAAAAACACAGACTAAAGAAAGAACTACAAGCAGTTTCCTAAATTGACTTTTTGATTAACAAGGTGGCTGGTTGAAGAAAAAATCTATTGGCCAAGCATATTTTTACCGGTAAATAATAATAAATTGCCTTTTTGTCTGCATTTACATTTGTTTCATTACATTTCATTGAAATAATAATGTATTATTTTGACAGCAAACTTAAAGAAGCAAGAGGAAAATCTAAAGCAAAAAACATTCAAATATATTAAACAACTCATGACCACAGCCTCAGCATGCACATGAGTTCCCTCTGGTAAGCAGTGATGCAGTGTATCCTTGTAGGGCTTTTACTGTGAAAGGTAAGAACGGAGAGGCGAAAAGAGTTTGCCATCTTGGTTCAAACAACGGGGCTTGGGTGTTAATACTTAATTACCTCCATAAAAATGTGTGCAATGCTTGCAGCAGACCGGTGGTGGGTTATAGTTTAGCGGATCAGCTGATGTCCCAAACAGTAAACAGTGCTGCAAAACCAGGGGCGCTCACGGCGGTCAAGTTTTGCCACAAAGGCGCAGGTCTGAATGTGGGACACAGACAGCAGAGGGGCAGCAGAGCCCCTAACTGACACCAAAACACGGCAGTGACTCTCAGCATTGAGACTTTAAACACGGCTATTTTGGTACAAACATTCACACGCCAGTGTGGCAGACAGCCCTCCGAGATTTACTTGCCAAATGGAAAATCTACTCGCATTTGGAGCTTGGAGGGTGTTAAATTCAGACCCTGACTATTAGGGAATAACACCTTTGTTTGGCCAGAAAGTGTGGGTGACATATCCAATGGTAGAAAAAAGTGGAAATAAAAACAATGCAAACAAAATCAGTGAAATATAATATATGTGGACCACTGTTCTCTTCTAACATGATTTACCAAAGAGAGATGGATGGTGGTTTCCCTTCCAGCACATTTGTGAGCAAACACAAAAACATTCTCTTTGTCCTCTCTCTGACATACAGAGGTAGGGCCCAGGTAAAAATAGCTCCCACATTCTTCTGCCAATAATTGTGTGTTTTTGTTTGCGGGCTTCTGTGTGATCTGACTGGTTGCCTGTGTGTTTATTTTCAACCCAGTCTATACTGGGGATACCAGTCAGGGTCTTGCTTGTGCCTGCTTTCAGGTGTTTGAAGTTAATGCCAACATTAAGGCCAGAGGAATTAAGCATTTTATTGTTGCTCTGGTGTCTGGAGTTGAAAAGCAGCTGCTTGCCAGTTATTTATGTAACCAACAAAGTCATGAAAAAAGGAAGCTACTGGGGGATGTATATATGCCGTCATGCATGGGTGGGTAAATACTGTTTCACCTGACAGGGCCAATCATGGTTAGCTTCTCACACACACACTACAGAATCAAATAGTAACCATTATTGACACTGGTGTCGGGAGAGCCACATCTTTTTCCTGTGGTAAAACGGCTTAAGTGGTCAATTCCAATTACCCACTTATCACCTCTAGATCATTAATCAGAGGCGATTTATACATCGCCCAGTTTTAGTGTTTGCTCTGCTCTGCTCTCCTGGTTACAGGGTCTGAATAGGTGTCTGTGAAGTACCTATCTCAAATGTATTAGCAGGGCATAGAAGGACCAACAGGCCAGATGAATGAGTACAAAGAGTGTGAGGATGTGAAGGTGGATAATGATGAAAGTGGATGACAAGAGGATGGTTGGGGGTCAAAGATCACACTGCCTCCAGGCCAGCTCCAATTTCTCCTGCTTGAGAGTGACTGGAAGCTAGACACGACACTACACTAACACACACACACACACACACACACACACACACACACACACACACACACACATATTTCATACAAAAACAGCAGCACAGCGGTGAGGGAGGAGCACAGTGATGCAGGCTTGCCGTCTCAAGTAGAGGTCACTAAGTCAAGGAAGCCAATTAAAAAGATGATTAACATTCTTGTGGGAGATGCAGTGTCTACGTGCAGGTGGGACAGGCTCACAATTCTCTCTCTCACACACAAATATATATAATGAGAGCATTGAACAGTGCAGTCCAGTCTGTTGTAACTATGGTGTCCAGGGAGGTGGAGATTAGGAGGTTAATATGATCCAATCCAACTCCTTCATTAGCCTGATGAAGGTAATAACAGCCAACAGGGACAGAGAGACTGCAAGGTCGACTAAAACTACCTACATTCTGCCTACCTGCACGGCCCATAAGCCTACCTGAACTGGCTGGCTTAGTGACAAAATAGCTACCGTTGTCATTAATCACATTAACATGTGCACAAATGTGCAGTACAGGACAAGAGCAGATATTAGAGGCTTTATTGCATTGTGGAGTGTGTCAGAGTCTACAGCTGTACTGCAGGCCTTGCAGCTAAGTTACAGGCAGTAAACAAGATGGAATGGGGAATTCTAAGATGCCCAGGATGATAGAAACACATAAGCTAGTTTCTCCACACCTTAACTTCTTTTTCGTTCCGATTCACATAATCTCCCACATTGTGACTGAAATTCACTTTTGAGACTCACTGGCCAATGAGACTCAGATCAAAAGAAGATCTGATTTCCTACCAGCCAAAATAATGCTAGCGAGCAGCAGACTGGTGACAATAGTTTAGTGTATTTTTACTGAACAAAATGTATGCATAATGGGTATTAATTTAGCTTGCCTGAGCTAACTTAGCTGAATGGGATATTAATGTGATTTTAGTGTCTATTTATCTAAAAAAAAAACACTAAAGTGAAAAAACAAGAAAGTAATGACAGATGCATTGCAACAAAGGAAAACAAGAAAAAAATAGAAACTATCCTGTTTTAAACAACCTCTGTGTAACTTGCACCTCACACAGTCAAAGGAGTGCAACATCCAATGAGGCTCAATAAAAAATAAAAGCTTCTCTTCTTGTGGAAATGGGTGGATATCATGCATGACAGAGGATGCCCAGGGTGGGGAGGGTGAGTAAATTAAGAGTAAATAAGAGGAGAATGGTAGTGATAGGTAGGCCTAACAGAGAATAAACATCATTAATTGGAGAGGCACACAAGAATGGATGCAGCCAGATGGTGTTTTGTACTCATTTGTCATACACTGCTGACAGAGAGAGAGGAGGACAGAGTGAGAGCTGGAAAGAAAGAAAAACAAAAAAGAGGTGCTTATTGATTGCAAAGTCGGTACACTGCAGCATATAACAGACTTCCACTGTTTAAATCTAGCTCCGCTCGTTCTGCATTATCTTCTCCCTGTGCATGTGCCTTTCCTGAGTGGTTCTGATGGTGCTGCCATTGTAGTGCTCTGCCAAGACGGATGCATACTGGCGAGTACAGACACAACACCCCGCAGATCGCCAAACTTGGCGTCCATTTGAGTCCATCTGTCTGGCTTTTACAAAAACACCATCTACTGTATGTTCTTCCTCAAAGGTGGTCCATAGCTGAGCGAATGAGGAGAGAAAAAGAGAAAGAGAGATGAGGAGATACAGCAGGCTCTGGGGACAAAGAGACAGGAATAAGAACAAAGGGACGGGTGTGCAGGTTTGCCCAAAAGAGAAACTTAGTCTTGGCCTGGAAGCACTACAAATGAGACTGGGGAGCCAAACATGACAATGGATGGAGAGCTTCCACTTTGCTTTCCACTGCCAAAGCATTTATTTAAAAAATGAAAAAAGGAAGATAAGTGGAGCAATGAAACCATTTTCTAATTTCCAGTATGTGCACGAGAACTACATAAGTGGAAAAAAAATAAACTTTAAAAAAAGGTTGATAGAAGTATTTAGGGGAAAGTGGGGAGATGGAGCACAAGAGAGAGCAGTGAGCTGGAGCAAGAGAGCAGGACTGGGTTCCCACCATGTTGCAAATGGAGTAGTGCTCGAGGCCGCTGGTCTGCTCGGGCTGCTACCATACTCACTTTGTTCTCGGCAATGACAGTTTCATTCAGGGAGACATGCACTCGGCTCTCCAGGGCCAAAGTGCCCGTGCACCAACGAGCTTTCTCTTTCTTTGTGTGCTGTTCTCCTTTCAAACCTAACCTTTCCTGCTTCACGGGAACTCTTTGTGTGTGTGTATGTGTGTGTGTGTCTGAACCTCTCTTAATGTACTGTAGATACCTTGCGGCGAGTGCCTGCCGTCACTGCACAGAATCAAATGTAGAGCAATGTAGATAGCATTGTCTGGAGCTTCCTTTATCAGGCAATCTTGCATTACATGACTTCAGTTCTTGCTTCAACACGTACGGGATTGTCCCTATAGGAACCTCCTCTTTAAGATCTTATGAAATAAAAAAAATATTTGCTTTACAGCAGTCCTTTCAGATCAAATGATATCCACTAAAGACCAGAATCAACAGACTAAAAATTCTGCACGCAGCTGACTTCTCACTACAGAGCATAAAAATGTGATCTCTCAGAAAGCATGAGGTGCTGAACTGGGGGTTCGTTTCCAGGGTAACATGTTTACATTGACATTTTAGGATTTAGTCTGCTTGGGGTTTTTATAGTGCAACTTGCAGTGTGCAATGCGACAGAATTATATACCTCATTTTCTAGATCAGCAACATTATTGCCGAAAATAATACAAAGGTCAAAGCCATTGCGCCCTGACAATTCTATCAAAGGACAAATGCTAGAAAAAGAGAAAAGCAGAGCAACTCAGGGGACCTCTAAATAGAATATGATTCTGCTGTCTGAGTCTGATGAGTGTTTACAGGATTCAGCATGATACAAATCCAAGGTCTCTCTAATTAGCCCTTAAAGAAACCCTGCATCCAGCTACACTTGAGTGAGACTCAGCACAAGTAACTAAAAGCATAACACAAACACAAAGACCTTTCTAGGACTCTAAATAGCCAAATATAAACGTGATTTTGGGCGACAGCTCTCAGGGTTACCTCAGGACAAGGCCTTTGTCTCTACTCAGACGGCCTTGTCCAATTGTCTCCCTGTCTGTCATTTTCCCATAAGCCCTTTATACAGTGCAGTGACCTGAGGAGACAGAAGAGAATTTATTATCGCCATAACAATGTCCAGTGCATACACCTGTCAATCACACCAACAAACATTAATGAGCACGTGTGCATAAATACACAAATAGACACACAAAAACAGAAATGCAGCCTGACAGAGCTGAATGTGTGTACATATTCAAACGCAAGCACTGTGTCACCTATCTATCATCACATCTGTCAAAATCTTGCTGCAGAAAGAGAGGCTCCGCGATAGATCTAAATTAACTGCTACTTACCACCTACACATGACTCCAAAATACCAAGAACACTTTCATCTGCTGTGTAAAAAGCAGACATCGCAGGGCAAGGTTGGTTTAATTTAATTGTGGTTATGCATGTTAACCAGTATAGGAAGCCAGGTTGTCAACTTATTATCAGAGCCGAAAAGGCTGTTAAAACGTAAAAGATACCCTACTATTCTCTCTTCTAGGGCTGTCCCGAATACCATTGTCTGGGCTCCGGAGCTTCGGCATTAATCAACAGCCAATAATCGTCAAAGTTTTGGTTGGTTGGGGGGAGTTGTAGAGAGACACTGTGCCAACACCTCGTGCACGCAGCTTTGCCATCAGGTACGTAGAGACTGTGCGTTTACACTACATCACTTGGAGACTGCTGCTGCATTGCTTGTGGTAAAACATTAAGGAATGTTTTTCTTGTGGCCAATCGCAATCAGTGATGTCACAGCAGGTTTTTTTTTTTTTGGCTCAGCTGTTAAAAGTAAAAATACCTGCTGCTACCTGACAACATAACAAGGGTTTGGCCAAGGTGCAACATGCTTACATGTTTGAACACATACAGAGGAGCACAGCAGTGGTTGTCTGCCTCAACTGCTTCCTGGTGGATCTCAGTTGAGGTGTTTTCTCTCTGTTTATCTGCTATATTTCATTAATACATGTTGAGTCTTTTAATCATTAATTACACTGAAACTGCACTGTAGCCAAAGGCCAGCTTGACACAAACTCATATAGATATGTGTATACAGTTTCCAGCCTAAGTCTTAATACATAGCAGAAGAATTTCTGCGTTCCAAATCCAAAACTTGGTTGACATGGGGAGAACAACTCAGCAGAAGTTCATGAATAACATATGAATGTAATTCAGATGGATTTGGACTTAAACTAGAGTCTGTTTACACAAGTCAGCTGAGAGCCGGTTCTTATTTGTGATGGTTAAATAAGTGTACTTAATCGTGATTCATGGCATATACATAAGTCTTGTTTTCTGTCTCAGTCACAGTTTGAAAGGGACTGTTGTGGGGATGCATGATATTGGATTTTTTGTTGAAAACTGGTATGCCAATATATAACAACTCATTATGCCAATATCCTTATATCTTTTTTTCCCCACCTGATTTTAGTGATTGGTCTCTTTTAGACCAAGCACAATGAACAGTTAAGTTTCACTTTCACTGTGCCTGGTGTTCTACTGCTACTGCAACAACTGTATTCTCTGCGCCCGGCGAGTGTGGTGCAATAAATAATGCCACGGTATATATTCCAATAGTGCTAGAAAATTATCTATTTGTTGCAGTAGATTACTTTATTATGGCGGCCCACCACAAATAAATGAATGTGTGGGAAACCCTGGGTCAGTTGGTATTGCTCTCCAGCCCTTCTAGGGACAGAAAGGGGAAGTAGAGTGGGCCAGTCAGGGTTTATGCATACAGCTCTGCAAGTATCTCAGTGGAGGTTACCCAAAGTGCAGTGGGGCTCTGCTGCCGGCTCCGTTTGAGGGCCTTAACCAAAGACTCAAGGGATGAGCAGAGCATTTTAGCGAGTGTGTATGCGTGTGTACGTGCATGCATGTGCAGTATTTGTCTAAGTATTTTTCTGGGCATGCCTATCCGTGTGTGTGTGTGTGCGCGCGCGCGCGTTATTGTGAGTGTGTGCGTACTAGGGCAGGATCAGTGGAGTAAATCCACACTTGAAAGAGT
This sequence comes from Plectropomus leopardus, assembly GCF_026936395.1. Lineage (NCBI taxonomy): Eukaryota > Metazoa > Chordata > Actinopteri > Perciformes > Serranidae > Plectropomus > Plectropomus leopardus. The sequence goes on along the minus strand of NC_142189.1, from coordinate 14,651,332 downwards.
AGCTCAATCAAGCTCTCCCACCCATCTCTCTCTCTTCTTCCCTCTGTCTCTCACATCTCACCGATGTTCCCCTGCACCCAGTTCACAGAGAGTTGAGGAGTTCACAGGACTGGGGAGCAAAAGAGCCCTATAGAGGGCAAAAAGGGAAAAAAATGTGAAACTTTAAAAGGTGCCACCTGTACCATCTTCCAACTGCCGATCAATCACTTAGTAAGCAGCAGCCATTGATGGAGCATTACTAAACAGTCAATATTTGCCTGGCTAACATATATGTTGGTCCTACATCTTTCTGAAATATTGTCAGCGCAGTTAATGCATATTATTGCAAAAGGCAGCATGTTAGTTTGAGACTTTAAACAAATCTTCAAAAACAAAACCATTCTGAATTATCAAATTAAAAACTATAAAACTAAACAACTGTTCCTACAACACAGCTTTCTCACCATATAAATAAAAACGATGAGCCTGACTGTTACATCACTGCGACTTTAGCTTGGCTGGGTAAGTACAGGTTTTTCTCGCCAGACATCCTGGCCTCTAATCCCATATGAGTCAATTATGAGATTATTTAAAAGCAAAACTATTATTAAAAAGCTTTTAACTTCAATCTACCCCTAGCTTTGCAAACAAAACAACCTTTTGATTATCACTTTATACTCCCTCTTTGTTTAACTTCTGCAGCTGGGTCATCTTCAATGACAAGAAAAGCCTGTTCCTTGAAAGGGAATAAAAAAAGCATGACCTCACATTTTGTTTCCTGTGCGATTTAATAAAGGCGATTTTACGCCGCCAAAGTGGAGAAGATGCCCTTCATTAGAACAGTGCGTTCGCAGCGTGTCCATACTTTAATCCAATCTAGTTTAGCATGATAAAGGGCATTACTGCCAGCCAGCTCTACTGCCCACCCACTCATGTGTGCATGTGCGAGCACGCAACGACATGAAGAAAATATAGTGCCCTAAGGGATTTCTTGGTAGATAATACACCAACCCAATATCCAGGAACAGGATTACTGGACAGTTATTCTGCCATACTGACACTACGTCACTTCTATTGACATTCATGTGTCACACCAGTGCCAGAGGTACAGAGGTAATGCACATAAACAGTGTTGCCCCTAATGTAAGCAGAATGAAAAGTCAGATCTACAATAGAAATCTAAAGCGGCTTATGATCAGTACAAATTAATCAGGTATTGATGCAAGAACCAAAATATGTTCAAAAGCAATTTTAATTAAAAACATACTTTGGAGTTATAAGTTTTGAATATATAAATATAAAAACGAAGGAATATGTCACTCTGATGTTATTTATGCTTCAAGAATTAAAGCATTTACAGGTGAGCTTGACAGGCTCAGAAAAACACAGAGCATCTATCTGATGGAAAGATCTTTTTATTTCATTTAAATGAACAAAGATGCCTTGCTTTAAGGAAAATGGCCTCTGGTGAATTGCAATGGGTCATTAATTAGCTCTATAAAACTCTATTTGAATTAATGATAGAGTGAAACTTTATGAGAAAAATTTCATTAGTGTCTCAAAAGAGCTTGAAGCTGCTTTCTTGTGTGTGTGAAATATAAGAGAGCGTCTCCTTAACCCAATAAACGGTTCAGGTACAGAATCACCAGACCATCTTTGATGCACTTGTCAGGCTGCAAAATGAACAGAGATTTCAAGAAAAGTGAGGACGCTATTTTTGTGGCACTCCATTCAGATGACTGTTAGCTGCCAAGAGCTGTCATTGACTTAAAAGGACGCCGAAGGGGGTTTTGTTGTGTATGTGTCTATGCATGTGTGTTAACAGTGACTCATTCTGCATCACTCTTTAGAACATTGCTGGCTTCATCCAAGTTTGTGTGCGCACGCACATACTGGAGCGCGCGTGTGTGCATGTATAAGTGTGTCAACATCGTCCGTGTGTACATACAGGCTGTGGAGATCTGAAACGCTCCTGCTCTCTGAAACAAAACAAGTGCCCAAAGAAGTGACAGGCAGGCTGAATAGACACAAGCAATCCTTAAACAAGAGGACATGAATTGAAGTGCTTTCCACATTGTCAGGCTGGACTAAGGCCTCGTGGAGACAGACAGAGAGGAATGATCACACCAGACAGGAGACCCCTGCATGATGGCACCTTGTGTCAGATCCTACATCCATAACCTGTGCAGTTCAGATGAGTGAAACAAAAAGTTCATGGTGCTAGATACAGCCATAATTAAGTTATCCTGATCCAGTAACCATTTCAGGCATGTTTAAATTTAATTTATTGTGCATACAGATGTACAATCGTTCCACAATTTTGCCTGTTAAGTCTTCCAGCTCTTCTCTAAGCTTTGCATATTTGTTTATAATCAAAGGAGGTCGTCTTCCTTAAGTCCCTAAGTTGTCACTTACAGTGTTTGTAGAAAGCTTCATAATTCTGCTACTGAAAATTATAAGCTCCTAAATTGTAATGCAGCTATATGTGGGGCAAACATCGGCCCTGCTGCATATGTTTGTCCCAGAATGAAAGCATGTAAATGAAGTACACGTGTAAACATAATTCTGCATTTATGGGATAAAGGGCATGAAGGAAAGCAGCTTAACAACATTACGATTCAAGTGACACTGCCTCTCTTGTTTAACCTTGCATGCCTGGCTTTGGCTGGCAGTGTTTCCGCAGACCACCAAGCCCTGTGCGTTGCCACCTGATGGCAAATCTGGACCTTCAGCTGCCCCGTCCACCTGGTCACCACAGTTTAACAGGGAAAATACACACTGCATGCCAAAAAGCAATCAGCTGCCATCACCAGTGGCACAATGTATGAGGAAGTTGAAGCCGGGGGGAAGCGGAGATGAAATGTGGCAGTCACAGGAGGTGTGTACTGCTAGCTATGTTTTTCCACTCTACTGGGGGTAAAGCCAACCTGTTTTCCTGGTCTATATATGGCAGTAAACAGGATGCTAACAGTGGGATAGGGGTGGTGCTCCATATGTAGGCCCATTTTTTTGTTGTTTGGACTAAGAAGCATGGAAAGGTCTCTCTCAGCACAACTAAATCAAAAATAAAGCACATTTTGTGTAAACTTCCTTGAAAACTTAAACTGGGTTACTTGTGGAGAACTTTAAACAGGGTTCCAACATACTGTCATGGAAAAAGTTTCAAAACTTTTCCATGATTTTTTTAAGGACGCAAATATATATTTTTTGCCCCACTTGCTTAGCATTTTTAAAACATAAAAGATTCGAACTCTATTCAAACATAATTTCAGCATCACACGTGATATGTTCAAGGACTGTCAGAAATTTAAAAATCCAGCAATATTTTCTGTTTTTACATTTGGTAGTTTTTGTCATTTGGGAAGTTTTAAAGAAAACATGTCTTTCAAAAATTTAAGAGAAGCATCGCCGAAACTTTTTAAAGAAAAGATGCTTTCCATACCAGTTTTCTTTAAAAAAAATTAAGAAAAAAAATCTCCCACATTTTTTAAGTTTTCCATAAAAACCACAACTTTTTTAAAGCAGGGGAAAAAAGACTGCCAAAATTTTGAAAAGATTTAAAAATCTGCAGTCAAATAAATAGAAAATACAGCCATTTAAAGTTGTATGTAAGTTGTATGGGCTGAAAAAATTATTTGATATGCCTGGTGGGCAGACATGAAGGGCGGTAAAAAAAATGAAGAAACTTTCCTGATTAACACATAAACATAAACAACCAGAATGTTGTTGCATGTCAACACATATTAGAGCTATGTTACATTGTCAGCTACAGAAAATGGGCTCGCTGTTACGTTACATGAATGTTATTTCATTTAATACACAAAATACGTTTCCATGATTTTGGCAAAAATTTCATTGCGTCATGTCATGACTTCTCCAGGTCTAGAAAAATAACTTGGGCCATAGGCAGCTACCACAGTGTGTGTGATGTGCATATATGAGCTTGTGTGTGGTATGTACTCACAGCAGGTACGAGGAGCTTCTTGACCTCCTCCACCGCTCTCCTCATCTTGATCTCAGCTCTGCCCTGCGTGTCTTCCACTGTGATCAGGACATGGAGGTCTTCGTTTAAGTGTTCCCAATTTGGCTTCCCTCTGTTCTGCTCCTCCTGGACAGAGATAGAGAGGGAGCAAAAGAGAGAGAGAGAGAGATAGACAGTGAGTGGATGTGACAGTGTGGGTGTGTTGGAGCACCAGTGCAGTAACACAGCATATCAGAGGAAGCGGAGGCGAGAGGCAGGCATACACAGAGGACGACGGGGCCCTGTGAAGAGAAGCAGGATGACAGGAGCGGTCCTTTAGTCAGCTATTTAGCTTTAACTTTGAAAGGACACCCTTCTTTAATAGATCCCTCGCTTCACAGAGACAAAGACGACAGCTAGCCCTGCAGCAATTAATATCAGGGAAAGATGGATGGGTGGAAGGGATCAGAGAAAGGTTTTTTTAAGCCACACTAACTTAACTAGTAGGAATGCAATAATGATACATGGATACAGTTCAAAGAATGGCATGACTGTGTGTGAAGGTGCACAAGCCTGTGCCTCTGTCTCCTGACTTGTGTTTGCGTGGACAATACTGTCCGGGTAACAATAGCTCTCTGAGGGAGTCGTTTTCCCCCCTGAAAAGGCTGTGCCAAAGCACTCAGAGGGTGCCAAATTGTAGCCCTAGCAGTACCTGAAAGGCAAAATGGGCTGTATTCAAATCCAACATCATAGCTCGATAGCCTTTCAACGCAGTTAAATAGAAAGCCGTTTCATGATATGAATTGGAAAGGCTGAGGTTGGGAAATTGTGCCCAACGTTTCTAGGGTGCCTGCGTAAAAAGCCCAGTCACTCTTTTGTAAAAAAGGTCAAACAGCATATGTAGAGACAAATATGGAGTAGCGTCAAATTTTTTTAACACGCCTTTCCATTTAGCATAGCTACTTTCCACCGTCTTCTAGTTGCCCCACTGACAGTAAATACAGCGAGCAGACACTAAGCGAGCTTGAAAAAGCTTTTGAGGTTGTATCGCATGTCACTGTACAACCATGAAAGTCATCGGTTTGAAAGCTGAGTACTTCCCCCTGAGGTGAAGAGTTGAGGTCTAGGTCGTCTGAAACAGACACAACCTCAGATTCTCTGATGTGTGACACCACGTAAAACACCAAAACAGGAACTTAATGTCACAACGTTAGTATTTGACTTATTTTATGAAGACAAACAGGAATGCTGAAATGAAAGCAACAATATTTCAATATCAGAGTTTCCTTTTTCATGCCATGAAGCAGGTGTCAATGACATTGAAAAATCCACCCCAAAATAAACTCATGGACCACAACAGTAGAAATAGTAGAACATAGTCTTGAAATGGAAAAATTAACTTTCTCAATTAGAAACCAATTTAAGAAATGAAACAAATTATATCCCAATAGCAGAGTACACAAAGTAACATACTGTTGTTATTGTTTTGTTATCATTAATAACGAATATGAGGGTGATAACATTTTATTGTAAATTTGCACTTGCATCCTTTTATTCGTGTTTTTGTGTATGGTTGCTTGCCTCTGTGTGAAGTTTTAATTTACACAAAAAGCATAAAAATATGCAATGGACTTAAAGTAATGATTTCTACAAATATTTGTAAGATGTTGAAAAAAAACACTGCAATAAAGGAAAAAAAAGTATTTCCTTTCCAAAAGGAGGTCAGAGTCTAAAGCAGCCAACTGCATGCAGGCTTTCTCCCCTCCTGCTGTTGGTGCAGGTTTGTTACAGACTGTTGATGAACGATGTGCTGTTTACCCCCACCCATACAAACCACCCCAACTTCGCTTCACTGCTCATTTCTGAGTAGTGAGCCACTGTGAGAGTGTCTAATTACAAACAATGAGTTGCGGTGGTCGGCAGGGGGTCCACCTGACATGATTTCAATTCACTCAATGAGCACCATGGAGTCAGAGCAAGCACACACACACACACACACACACACACACACACACACACACACACACACACACACACACACACACACACACACACACACACACACACACACACACACACACACACAGAGCCTGAGCAGAGTGCCACCCACCTGCTTTCTACTCCACAGAGACCTGTTGCCATGGCACTGCTCTTTATAACACACACACTGAAAAAGTTCAATATTCCACTCTCGTTTTCCCCTTTTCCACACAGGGGGGAGGGCCTAGTTTCGGCAGTCAGGCCATTATTTCACCATGGCTGTTTGCTTATGGCCTATTAGGGGACATGGGGACTAGAGGGTGACTCAGCTTTTTCTACAGGGGACACAGACAGACAGGCCACAAGGGCTGCTTGGCACTGTATGGTAGCACATGACTGATACATAAATGCACTGTATTGACAGAATGTTGCCCAAGTCTGACCTAACAAGATTATTCAATCGTGTGTGCATAGCGTGTGCATGCCAACGCTCTGGTAGACTCTGATTTAGTTAGCATTGTGCGGAAAGAGATCTGGGAAAAGGCACACACACACACACACACACACACACACACACACACACACACACACACACACACACACACACACACACACACACACACACACACACACACACCAGCATGACTGCCTGTGAACAAGGTCACCGTGTGCCCTCTGAGAGAAAGTGACAGCATGACAAACAGGAGGAAGGGTGGAAGGGGAGGGTGAGAAAAGGGGGCGGGGGGGCGCTAAAGGGAACACTGGGAAGGCCTTTGAAGAGAATGTCCACGCTGGCCCACATCAAATGCCATGGCAATAACGACATACCAGAGGCTAATCTGTTTTGGCAAAATATGTAGCATGAATAAATAGCATGGACGCTGCATCTAGAGACAACATCTAAGAATAGGATCAGAGGGAAAGACTGCTTGTCAGTTATGATGCCTGACTTCAATCTTCTGTCCACCACCTGTTTGCCTGCTGGCTTTCACACCCTTCAGCATGAGCCCAATAAATTTTAAGGCCTACGTTCTTAACATGGACAGCACACATGCAAAAGGTGACAAAAATACAAGAATGTCTTTTTCTTTCTGACCATTCCCTACCATTTTTGGATGTACTAAAAAAATAAGAGTGGCAGTTCAATCTGTGTGCTCACATGTTACTTTATTGATCCTGTTTGTACCATCAATTCGCCAGACCCCTTCCACATGAAGGTTATATTACAGGGTCAGGCTGGTTCACCCCTGAAGCTGGAGGAGATTCATTGCACTGCTCAAGGACACTTAACACGGCACATATTTGCAGACACAAAGCATTCAATCCTTGGTGTTGTGGCTGAAGGTCAGTCCCACTCAATATACCATGCTGCTGCCTCAAAAGGATTTTGAACGACGTGCCACAGTTTTTTACCGGCAATGCTGCACTTTAACACTCATAAATGAGACTGTTTGCACTGTTTCAGCTCTCCCACTCTGAACAGTCCCTCCTGCTTTGATCCTAAAGTACATTCCCAATTGGGGTCAATGCCACCAAGGCTAAATGCCAGCACACCGAACAGGTGCAGTGGGGACCTGCAGGGGCAGGGAAGGACAAGAGAGAGCAGGAGAGGAATGATAATGACACAGAAATCTGAAATAAAATATTAAGTATTAAACAGAACAAACCACAGCCTTCTCAAATTCTTTATAACTGACTTTTCCAGTAAAACAGAGTGCCTTCAAATACTGAAAGATTAATTAATTTTGAGAAAGGAAGTAAAGCATGACTTAATTAATGTGTGATGATTTCAGTCTACTCCTGTGATTGCTTTGGGTTAAATCTCTTTTTAATATAATAAAGCGCTATATCAAATGTCTAAATCTAAAAGGACAAAAAGGACAGATTGAGAGCTACACAGGTCGAACAGGTCACCTAAATGTCAGGGTCCCTTGATCAGTGTGAAAAAAGGAACCGTACTGCAACACCCCTAAAAAGAGGAAATTACACAATCAGATAAAGGCAATAGCACTGATAATCTTGTTACAATGCAATGTTCTGCTGGTAAACCTTGAGTCCTGGCATTATTGTAGATGCTAATTGACATTCAAAACATTGTTGCAGACCAACTACAACCTCATAGCAGTGGCACTTTTTGATGGCACAAAAACTAAATAGGAATGGCTTGAGGAATATGACAAAGAGCTCAAGGTGTTTACTTGGTCTTTAAATTCCCCAGATCCTGATCAACTGAGCATCCGTGGGACATGTTAGTATTCCATCTTGCAATCTACAAGACTCAACACCACCAATAGCCTGCTGCCGCACACCACGGGACACCTCCAGAGGTCCGGTGACTATGCATCCAGCAGGTCTGAGGCTCAAAAGACTTGGCTCTAAACTGTTCAGGCATGATGCTCGATCAGATTGGGATAAGGAGAATTTGGAGGTCATGTCTACTCTTTGTCATAGTTACCAAGCCATTCCTGAGCAGGTTTTGCAGTGTTGCATGGTGCATTTGTCTTCTGGGGTAGCCACTGTCATTTGGGAGCACCTGCTAGGAGGAGGTGTACTTGGTCTTCGACTGTGTTTGGGTGGTGGTGCGCGTCAAGTGGCTTCTACATATATGCCAGAACCCACGGCTTCCCAGCAGAACTTTGCATTGTCACAAGATGATAATGTTATTCACTTCACCAGAGGTTTATTAAATGTTGTGACTGATCAGAGTATAGTAATTGTAGCTCCAGTAAACAATCGTGCAGGGGACACTACACCTTGTGCTGTTTGCTGTCTATATCCTTCACCATCTCCTTCTCTCAAAGTCATTTCCAGCCATTAATCTCAAGGCATCAAAAGGAACACCTGGACTTCACTCTGCCTTTCTTATCAGCACAATAGCTCCCTTTAAACTCTTAATAAAGAAGAAACTAGCTTTTAGCTGCACTTGGGTCAGGTAATCAGAACACAGGAGATGAGAAAAAAACAGGTCAGCCTAAACTTTAAACAAAACAAGTGGGCATGCTGCAGTGCCAACAGGCCAATCAAGTTTAACATATTGATTGGCAATGTCACACATTAGTTCTTAAGCAATGAAATGTGGGCACTGTGGTGTGGCACTGTCTATTTGCTGGCAACACTTAGTCCGAGCCTCAGGCCTATTCTGTTCTGCCAGTGGCTGTGCTGATACCACAGTTTCAGTCATTATGAGCAGGGAGAATCAGCATAAAAAAGCTGGTCAGATGAAATTTATTTATTATAGAGCACATCTCAAAGTGCAAGTGTGAAAGGACACTTAGTTTGGCTCAAAGTAAAACAGCTGTCTGTGATGCTAACTGTAATCTCACACTGTGTCATAGCCAAAATAGAATTAGGGAATTGTTTTTGCAAAAGGTAGGGAAATCCCTATTCTACTCATGCAATGGTCGATATAAAGCACCTGTAATTTAATTGCTGTTGTTCCTGCTGTTGTTTTGCATTAAGCATGACTGTAAGAGTGAAAACCAGGGGGACTCGAGCTGCCACGTTAGATGAAAGTTTGATTGGAATAAGGCTCCAGGAGGAGTCATTTTTCCTTTCAACTGTTTAGACAAATAATGACAATAAATTCATATTTGGTCTAGTTTGATCAGGGTGTGAAGTGCACACCTGGGACAGGTTATTATCCTACGTTGTCTCTCCTGTCTCCCATTATTGGAGCTGAAGATCAAGTCTCATCCACACACACAGGTGGGTTTAGTGATTTCAGCATTTTGATATTGTGATTATGGCTGCCATTTAAAACAGTGTTCCGACAGAAATAAATTCTATGTGTGTGGCGTTATCTGACACCTGGGGATGGGAGTTTTCCTTCGTGATCATTTTGTGTCCTTTCTGAAATCTGAGTTTTTTGCAGGTCTGTGAACATAATCATAACTTTTCATGACTGTATTGTTTTTTTGTTTATTTTTTTGTTTGGGTGTGGTCGGCTAGACCAAGGCTGATCAGATTACATCAAAGGATTAGAGGAACTGCTACTGCAGAGATGAGTGAAAGCAAGCTTTTTTCTGCTGCTGTTATATAGATAAAACCCAGCACTGAGTCGTGGTTTCCATGGGAATGCGGCCCTTTTCATCGAAAGTACACTGGAAAAACAACAGAAAACACTAAAACTGTATGATTTAAAAAACATTTCAGTTTCACTTTTACTGAGCTTGGCACTCTCTTTCTCTGTCTGTGCCCAAAGTACACTGCCACAAGAGCGAGAGAGATGTAGCTCCAAAACTAGAAAATCCTCATGTGTCAGTGGATGCTAACGTTGTAGTGGCACACCATAAAGAAATGAATGTGTGGGAAACTTGGCAATACATAAATGATAAATATTCATGGTACATTCTCTCTTCATATTCTAGGACAGATATGCACTACTGCTACTACAACATTTTTAAAAATTCACAACTCTTTAAATCTTGACTACTTGAATGCTTTGTGTCTGCACTTGGTTTTAAATGCCAACAAACTTATGTCTTTAGTTTGTCTTCAAATTGCAAAGTTCAAACGTGTTCAATAGTGAGTAGTGAGACTTGTGTTGAAAATACAGTAGTAGTACTAAAAACATTGTTTTAATATTAACAGAAAATTTAGAATAAAAGAAAGCCTCCATGGGAAAATGCATTGTCTGGCAGTGGCTCACAAAGCAAAAGCTAGCTTAAGGAAAGATCGGGATATTCAGTGAAGCAGGCTTAAATAGTACTTTGATTGAATTAAATGACGATCAAAAAAATTTGCATTATAATAAACAATCAAAGGAAATCCACATATAAAATATGACAAAAAATGACTCAACTCTGTATCAGTACATACTCAGTATTAAAATATGTGAAAGGGATGGAAAGAGGAGTGAAAAAAAGTGATCGGGGACAGGACTTCCCTAATTATAACCATTATATTTGTTAAGTACCACATTATTCTTTTCACCTGCTTCTTTCCTCCTCATTGTCTACTTGATCTGCTTTTCTTCTCTCACCATTGTTCTTTATTTCACTCTGTCTCCCTCTCTCCCCCAGTCTCTGCTCGCCTCTCTCCCACTGCATAGCTCCAGTGAGCCGACTCCCCGCCAGGCAGTGCGGCCCAGGAGGGAGCAACCAGCTGAATTATTGAGAGCATAAAAACGCTGCCGCTAATGGATCCTGAATAAACACACTGGCTAAGCTGCTCCCGCGGCTTCCTCTGCTGCCACAGGGCATCAAGCTGAAATACTGAGGTTGAGGACGCAGCGACTGGAGGCGACGGCTGAGGCTTTGTCTGGGGCTGACACAGTTATGACACCCTGGCCATCCAAAAGCTGTAGTGATTCTTGTGATTTATTGACAGTGGAGACAGCGGAGGATGTAAAAAGTGGCAGACCATTGGGTGTCTTTTTCATGATCTTTTCCCCAGCTTAACCTATTGAAACCGTAAATATCTAAAGCAGACACCAGTGTGGTATCAGGGAACGGACAAAAAGTTAGAGAGTAACAAAAGAGTATTTTCAGTGGAGGACAGTTAAGAACATAAAGCCTTGTGTAGAAAGCTGACAATCATTTAAAGAAGTATTTCGCCTATATAAATACAGTCCTCACATAAAACTAGGCCGTCTCTGCAGTGCAAAGATGCAAAAACTTTTGAAATTGGTGCTACATGACCAGAGAAAAACAGATAAGAATGACACTTTTGCTCACGAGGTAGAAAACCTACAACTACCATAATGCTTCACACCTGCTCATGGGTGACATAATGTGAACTTATCCGTGTGAAACAATGGCAGCCGGCCAGATCTAGTATTACAGTTAAAGAGTAAGCTAAAAACATTCTGTTTTTTTCATTCTGAAAACATTTGAGGTGAGAAATATGCAACACAGTGACAGGTCCTTGGTTTATATTTGATCAGCGCTGCTTAGTTTTACTGTTTGATCTCTGTTTTTTTGGCTTCCGTTTTCACTGTGCAGGGAGCAGTGTGCACTTCCTGTTAACAAACTCTCACCTTTTCAGCAAAACAGGCATTGAAGTGCATTTCTGAAAACATTTTGGGTGAGAAATAGGCAGTGAGTTCTCTCGATTGGCTGTATGCTCTTTGAGGCGGCGGCTGGCAATAAAAAAATGCGGAAGTACAGCCTGCAGTCCAAGCAACAACCTGAGAGCCAGGAAAACGGCTCCAAATTACTTAATTTACGCTATATTTTGTTTTGGGGGGGATATCTAGGCACTGGTTAGATGGAGGAAACCACAGTGGCAAAATATGTAGCATGAATAAATCCACAGTTCATCTACACATACTGCCAATATTGTTTTGATACAAAGCTGGATGAAAATCAGCAAAGTATCCCTTTAACAATACAGATGTGTGCTCAAAACCTTGTCTGCCACCTTTAAAAAAAATCCCATTTACTTCTTACCTTCTATAAATAACTAGCCAGGACCATATAAAAAACATTTTAAATACTGGGTTATTCCATTGCCTCAAACCAAAACACTGAGTGAAGGAGTGACCCTGCTGACTTTTTTTTTTTTTTTTTTTGTATAAATGTTTTACTTTATTAGGCTTCTGTTAGAGTAGTAATTGCCCAAGTCCTGCCCAAACAAACTGGCACACGACATTACATTTTCAGATGGTGAGAGATTATGAAGGTAATCACAGTGTCATGTAATGAGCTAAGAGAAACTTCTTAAGTGTGTGCATGTGCGTGTGTGTGAGTTCGTACATGCTCGAGCGCGTTCCCTCCCGTTTAAACTACTTCTGGATCTAATTCCAAAGAAAGAACCATAGCAGAGCATCTTCATCTTGTTCTGTGATAATGAACACACTCCGAGGGAAACAAGAGGAAGAGATAGAAATTAAAATATGAATTGAGGAGCCATAAAAAAAGAAAGAGGGAAGAAAACGTTGGCCCTGCAGCACACTGGAGCTTCTAAGATTATGACTCAGCTGAAAATCTGTGTACATTTGTGTGTATGAATCCTGTTTCTGTTACTATGCACTGCGGAGTGTGTGTGTGTCTATGCAGAGAAGGTGATTCCCATACGAAGAAGGATGAAATACACTCCTTCTGACTTATGTAAATGCATATAGCACCGCTGCCTGGCAAATCAGAGCAACTGGGAGGTAAAGAAAAAAAAGGAAAAGAGGGAGAGATTTAAAAAACAAAGATGCTCCTCTGCAAAAGTGTCACTCAGTGAAGAAGAAAAACAAAACAAAACAGAAAAAACAGCCAAAAGCAGCCATTATAACACGACTGAAGCCCATGGGCAATACATGCACAGATGCTTGACATACCGCGATTTTTAAAACTGTCAATTTGTCCTCGCGGTAACTTCAAAGTACATCATCAAATCTGATCTGACACACTTTGGAGTCCCTTGGGGATGCATGCAAGTTGCTGTTGCTGTAGCATTCAAAGTTTAGGTTTTCATTGTTTAATTATCTGCTTTGGCTGATGTATGGTGCATCAAAATTCAATATGGAGACAGCTGAAATATGCCTAGAGTCAAATTTGCAAGCTTAAAGGAGAAACTACTGCAAGACTGATTGGACAATGGGCCGATGCAGGACAGCTAAACATGGCCAAACACACTTTCATCACATGGTTTGCTTTTATTTTATTATCTGTTCTGTACAAATGACAACAATTGCACGTCTGTCCGTCCTAGAAGAGCGACCCCGGTTCCTATATCCACTTTTTCAAATGTTGTGTTGTGGCTACTTAAAGCCAAAATATATTTTGCAAAATTTGCAGAGACATTACAATACCATTTTTGTCTCCCCGATATTGATGCCAAAGCCTCAATTAAAAAACATTAACAGCTGTATGCTACTAAATCTGAAACTTAGGTCTTGCATGCTGTACAGATTGCCTTCTTACTGGTGGGACTTACCAGTGTAAAATACTTTTAGTATAAGGGGTTGGCAAAATTAAATAAGACTGTATAGTATGGTGATATAATATTGTATTGATACAAGGTCGCTAAATTTACTTATTTATTTTTAATTTTAGAAATGATTAATATTACAAATACAAATTAAACTTATGGTAGTCTAAAAGAATAAAATATCCTCCTCAGTCCACTAAATACATTTTGCTGCAATAATATGGTTGAAGTGAGATGAATAGATTGAATACTTTATCTAGTATAACAGATGCTGATGAAGTTTTCCTTTTGGAAAATAATTCGCAGCTGAAAGAAGGCAATAAATCACAATATGTTGCGATACATGATACTGATGGCAGTAATGCTGTATTGTGACTCAAGCATTGTGATAAAATTCTATTGTTGGGCCTCAAGTGATTCCCACTTCTAGCTAATATTGCTGACATTTTGCTAACTGCGAAAATAATTTAGTGGATTTTTTTTCGTTCCTCTAAAACAGCATGTAAACTTGTGTAACTTTGTTGTTTTTTTTCTGAAAGTTTACTAATAAATAATGTCATTTTAAGCCAGTAATTAGACTAGAATACTCACCAATACCATTTTTTGATACTGGAACTGGTATCAGAAAAACTCTAAAAAAAAAAAAAAAATTTGTGTGACTGCAGATACTGCAAAGAGTTTTTGTCTAAGCTCACTCCTTGGGTCTCAGGACATGTAGACACACAACATTAACCTTTTAAGTCTCCAACCTCAGCTCAGTAGGTCCAGAAATAGAGGCTGCCTCTGGCCTTAGCCGTCTGCTTTACTACTCCCTCCTGTACTTTCCACTGCACAGCGTTTTGCAAACAGCCCTATCAGATGTCAGAATGCAGCCACCAGGCATCCACTGAGCGTGTCTGCCTCATGTCTCTACGGGGCTAGTGGGATGTTTTTTGCGTGACAGCAATCCTAGCAAGCTTCACATTATTGTGAAATATCTCAAGACAGAAGATGAATCCTCGTGGAGGAAAAAAGAGGGTGAGATTTAGTGCTGTCCTCATTGGCAAAATACATGAAGGACTTTTTTTTTTTGCTTGTGTGAGTTGAATTTACTAAGTAACAATTTTATCAGGAGATAAAACACATCAAACACACTGGGCCCTCTGCCATGCTGATGAGCTTACCTTCTTCTTGTCTCTCATGGAGCTCTTGCCTCGCACCATGATTTTGCATCCCGTCTCTGCTTCCAACTGTTTGGCTGTGAGTCCCCGAGGGCCAAGGATTCTCCCCACAAAGTTATACTGCAGATACAGAGAGAGAAATAAACCGGTGAGTCTATGGATGAATAGAAAGTGATATATGACTTTACACCAGGACATCTGTATATAAAATCAGACCACAATGGAAAAAATACTTTAAAAGTAGTTAAAAAGTATATCAAGGGCTGAACTCAAATGGTAAAGATCATCTGAACATGGGACAACAGGCGCATTATGACCATATGCACAAAGACAGACACATGGATTCCACTTTCCATGAGCTTCCAGAGAGCATGACATCAGCTTGCTGGATATCGAGTCTCTGCTGCCACGACTACACACATCAAATCTACTACATCTGTGTGTCACAGTCTGCCTCTCCAGCACAAAGAGAAGGTGGCCCCCCATTAGCCACTGTTTCTCCTGCAGCATTGCCAAATTAGCTTCACTGGATGCTTTTTACTCTCCTCATGAGGTGGTGGCACTACAGAGTAGAATAAGTGGCATACAAGTTTCCCACACATTATCATGGACAAAATTTCAAAACTTTTTCATGACTTTTCGGGGACACAAAATATTTCTTTTCTTGACCCACTTGCGTTGCATTTTTAAAACATAAAACATTTAAATTCTGTTCACACGTTACTTCTCGCATGATGTGTTCAAGGACCATTGTAAATTTGGAAACCCAACAATAATTTCTGTTTTTACAGTTTCTGGCTGTGATAAATGGTGTCATTCTGGCGATTTGTAAAGAAAACAAATAAAAATTGCCAAAAAGGTTTAACGTAAATTAAAAAAAGAGAAAGAAGAGAAGAGAGATAAAGAGAGAGAAAGAGAAATAAAATTGACGAAACTTTTTTAGTTTAGAGAACATGCCTACCAAATCTGTTTTCTTTAAAAAAAAAAAAAACAAACCAAAAAAACCCACACACACAAACAAAACAGTTTTTAAGTTTTCTTAAAAAAATTGCAAAAAATAAAATAAAATCACCAACATTTTTTGAAAGAACACATGAATATTTTCTCAATATATTTAAAAATCTGCAGGAAAATATAGGGAAAATACAGCCATTTACAGTTGTATGCCCCTTCCCTGAGCCAAAAGTGCTTAAAAATTATTTGACATGCCTAGTGGGCAGATATGAAGGGAGAGACAGAACACAATGTCACACGTCGAGGCAAATTAAAGCTAAAGAAAATAAATTCACCATTATGTTACAATCAATGTCATTTGATTTATTACACAGAATGATTTTTTCGTTCCATGACTTTTCCAGGCCTGGAAAATGTGTATCCAATATTCCATGAGTTTTTTAGGTTTTTTTTAAAGGCCATGGGAACCCTGGATATATTACCAAGGAAGAAGACTGTGCAATTCTTTCACAGGCTTTCTAATAGATTAATTTTAGGATTTTTTTCCTGCCTTGCTTGATTCCCAACCACAGGCTACACTGGGGTGGGCTTGCACTTGCTTCATCATCCCCACTAGATGTCAAAATAGCCCCCCAACAGAAAATAGAAAATTAGTCTGGGTGGGAATGGTGGGGAGAAAACAAGGGGAAAATGGAATAAGGTGATGAGGGGGAGGTGAGCTCTGAGGTGAGGTAGTGTGCTTGACACAGTTCTCTTATCAAGGCCCCCTTTCACTGGTGAGTGGCTTTGGAGCTTTGTACCAAAAGGAAACGCATTTACCGACGTAATCCTCTCCACTTGAAACTGGCTTCCAACGGGATAAAGGGAAAATGTGTTGAAATAATCCAACACAATTTTCAGCCAAAATAAAAACAGAAGGAAAGGAGGAGAGCTGGAAGAGAGGGGGAGCACAGTGACGCATTCAGGGGTAAACAAACCCCCACAGTTTGAACAGTGCACACAGCGGCTGGTGGAGAGCATGATGGGTAAGAATCTCTGACACTATTAAAATGGGATATTTTTGGGAGCAAAATTTCCAAACCTGAAATATTCAAATGCTCGCTGGCACGGTGGAAGGCTTTCCCTGACAATGAGAAGCACAACTGTTCGTCTCTTTAAGTGTTACAATGAGTCGTGACACCGCTGCATTAAATTCTTAAACGCAGTCACATCCCCTTACGCACTCCACCGCACCGATGCCTCTACAAAATCCAAAAGGCCATCAGAGAAGTCACATTTAATTACAGAGGGATTACAAATTCAACGTGATGTTGGTGTATTTCCCCTTAACTACGTAAACAAACACTTGTGAGGACAGTAAAAAAATCCAGGCTGTTGTTTCCCTTGTCCCCGTCACTGGTCTTGCCTGCAACCGTAGCCTGTCTCAGGCAGGAAAGACACACCCTGTGGCTGCAGAGATGCTGGCGTCCCTGCTGGATGATCATAGCATGCAGCTACACAGGCTTTCTGCGTGTGTGTCTCTGTCACAAGGCAACTGTCTGTTTGGTTAACTCGAATCAAGAAAACTGGTGCAGGGGCTATTTGTGAGTGTGTGCCTACTGAGGGATGTACCTGTCCTCAGAGGTCAGCCACCAACCATGCACGGTGGCCTGTTTCTGACTCGAATGCACAAACACACACACAGACACACAAAGACACACACACAGACACACAGCCTCAAGGAGCACAGGAGAGAGCTGTCTGTCTGCATCACAGCACCCATTGTAGACAAGGGTGAACCCCAAGCTGTGGGCATTATGGTGCTGCTGTGTGTTCCTGCACAACACACACAGCCTCCAAACTATTACGCAAAAGCTACAGTGGCAATATCCTGGGTGTTGTTTTACAGCACATCCCGCTAGCAACTGCAGAACCATATTTGAAAAATGCTAGCTGTCATTTGGCACACACAAAATGTACACCTACAAGTTTTAAAGGAGCAGTGTGTAACATTTAGTGGGATTTAGTGGAATCTAACAGTGAGGGCTGCAGTTTGCAGCCAGCTTATACTTCTCCCGGTTATAATCCCTTCAGTGTTTGGGGGGGGGGTTTGTACCGGGAGCTGAATTATTTGCAGAGGTCTCCTCCTCTCCAAAATAAAAAGAGAAAATGATTAAAATCAGTAAAAGCAGTGAATAAAGCTGTTCACTTTACCAATCAATGTTTCTCTAATGCTGTTAGACATGTTGGATACAGTCAGTTAGCCCAGCACCTGCTAATGTGTGCTCACCCTTTTCATCTGATAACTTAAAATCTAAGCTTTCAGGTGATTTTTAACGGGAGTCGGATTATCCGCAGAGGTCTCTTCCTTGTCAAAACATACACACCAGATGATTTAAACAAAAACAAAAAACACTGAAAAAAACAGTTTCAAGTAAAAAAAAAAAAAAATCTGTCTTTTTCTGACACTGTAGAAACACAGTAGAAACATGGCAGACGTTGTGGATGAGGACCTGCTCCCTATGTAGATATAAATGAGTGATATAAATGATATAAATGAGTCTAAGGTAACATGCACACAACCATTCTTATTTTCAAATTATTCTACAGTAAAGAAAAGTGATTTTATTACATTATATTCCATTTCCAATAAATCCCCCTAAATCCTACATGCTGGACCTTTAAAAAGTTTCAATATTTTTCCATGCAGGTTGGACATGTGACAGTTCCCAACCAGCCTAACAGGCTATAATCCATCAGTCCAGATCCCATCTGATTTCTTCACCATGAATATTTGAAATACATACAGTAGCTGAATTACAGAAATAATATAACAGAGAAGAGCAGGGGAACAAGTATATCTGATCCAAAATATGATGCGGTCGCTTGTTGGAAAATCCAAAAACGACACAGAAGGAGCATTTAACATTTTATCTCTGGCCTTCTGTCACTAATACCACCCTCTTTCTGACAGTGGAATGTGTAGCTCTGTGGACATGAATATGTTGATGACAATTGCGCTTGACAGCGAGCAGGGGCCTGATGGAGGAAAGCTGAGAGAAATAAAAAGAGAAAAGGTTAGGGAGATGATGACATGAGAGCAGAGGGGGAAAACAGTCACGAATGTCTCGTATTTCCAGTACAGGGAGGGCTATTAAGAGCACAGAGGGCCAATGCTGTTGCTACATTCTCATAGTTTACTCTCTCTATATGTGGTACTGAAATTCATCGAGAGGTCGCTCAGGGATAAAGGATTAGAGAGGGCTGTTACGTGTGTGGCTCAGGTTTTACAACCATGCCCCCCACGGAGTTAGAGCTTGTGGGTAAAGGCTAGTGCACCAGTGTCTGCACCAGTGTCAGATGTGTTTCAATGACACAGAGGTATGTGCACAAACTCGCACATGCGTGTGGGCGGGGGGTACGGCACAGAGCAGATGTCGTGTCTGGCCAAGCAGCCCGCACAAGTTTCACCCGCAAACGTCACTCAAGAAAAAGTTCAACACAAACACACATCAAATGTTTGCGTTTTAAGCATCTCACCACAATCTGGCAATAACAAGAAATCATCTTAATAAAACCTTGCAATTCAAAGTGTAACTCAGTAAATAAAAATGATGCCAAAATCATCTCAGCGATGGAATAAAGCTCAATGTTTACACTGCAGAGGATAGCTCTCTCTGCTCCCTCGGTCCCCGCTCTGCACTGATGGTTCGACATTCTTCTCGAGGATGTTGATACACTGTTAGAAAAGGTGACCTCCATTTTAAGCAACTGGAATGCAGAGACAATGGAAAGCCAAGCGGGCGAGTTATCAGTGGGGAGCAGGGGCCATTGAGCCTGCCAGGAACTCCACTCAGTACAGCCAGAGGAGTAGGATGGATACAGTGCCCTCAGTGCCAAATACACTATCCGCTCTTCACCTCCTCTTGCTAAACTATCTAGCCTCCTCCGCACCTATACTAAAAAAAGCAAGTTTTCATCTTCTATATTCCTGCTGTTACATCAACTCCACTGGCACCCCAGACTGAAGTCTTTTTTTAAAGTAATGTCTGGGAACCACCTCGGCTTTCTGTCTGGATTTTCAAAAGCTCTGCACCCTCTAGGACACTGGCTCCCAGTTGGTGGGTCGTGGTCTGAAGTAGGTAGTGGGTCCATTCTGAATGGATGACAAGTGTCTCATGAACGTGTCAAGTTTGTAAAAAAAAAAAAACAACAACTTCATTCTGTTTTGAAGTGCAGACCACCGGACTCTGATAAGGGCATCATCTATCATGCCAACCTGTTTTTTCCAGTACAACAACTATTTTACTGTTGTTGGCATTTTTTAACCTATTAACATGTTGCGCCTTTGCGGCATGACTGATCTTGAAGCAATAATTTTGCTTTTCTGGTTGTGGTGTTATTTATGGGTTAAGTTTTGAGTAAGTATTCTTGCAAAATGTTTTAATTTAGTGTCTCTAAGTCCACGGGTTGTTTACATTTTGTGAAACAGAATATAATAATAATAATAATAGCGAAGTTGAGGTAAGTTGTAACGACTCAACTTCTCTTCTCAAATTCGGTTAACTTAAAAATTGAAGTCAGCGCGGACACTAACTTTTTTAAGTTAAAGCAAATAGTTTATTTTTACAGTGTAAGGTGAAATCTGGACCCTGTGGCTGAAGCACAACTGCTCTCTGAGCCCTTAAGGCAGCCACAATTCATGGGGAAATTTGCTGAAATTTAACAGGCTTTTAAGAATAGAAAATAAATATATATATACAAAAAAAAGGTCTAAGTAAAATTGTGATGTTTATAATCAATGGTTATGTTTCTCACCACTGCTGCCTAATCCCCCAAAGACTTAAAATAGAGAGCAATAGCCCATTCTGCACTGAACAAAACAACTGAAAAAAAAGAAGTATGTCTACCAGCTCTGTTTAATCAGGCGCTACTGTCAGCACCCATCTGGTGAACAGAACACATGCATAAACTATGTGTTCTGCTGACTAGGAAACTCTTTTTCTCTTTGCTGCACTCTTATTTCCTCTGCTCATTTACAGAATTAGGAGATTACTGACATTGGGACCTTTGGTGGACAAACTCTTTTTCCCCTCACTCCTCTGTTTCAGTCTCATTTTATCTCAATTTTTCAAACACACAAATACAGCAAAACGCATACAGTGTATACAAACATAGTTTGTGTGCAAACAGAAAGACAGACAGACATGCACACACTTGCACATACACACAAAGCCCCCTTCAGGACAAGGGCTTACACTGACATTAAAGGGCCTTTGTTTAGCCCCAGTTATCGCTACTCCACAGGCGGGTTATGCTGTGAGCATATCTACGTCTACGCCACTGTGTGTTTATGAGCGCGGGCGTGTGTGTGTGATACCACAATGTATGGAGTGAACTCTTGCAGACACCCCTCAGCACTCAGAGCTGATTGTCGCATGGGTTAGCGTGTGTTTGTTTTTTTGTGTGAACAACTGAGAAACAACAGCAGTTTCACCAACAATGCTCAGGGAAGCAGAACAATTGTGCCTTTGACGGCGTTTGTTTGTGGTGGTGGGGAGACAGGAAATGAGATCATGCTGAGGGGCTCTGGCTGTGTGCGCGCAGAGCTTATCGAAGAGCTGGGCCAGGCCGGGAGGAGAATACCAATCACTTATTAGCTGGCTTCACTGGGCTTATGGAAATGAGGAACACTTCATTCAGTGCAATGTATCGAAGCAAGCTGGAATCAGTGGTTTCAACAGACGCCGCCATCTCTCTTCTCGTCAACTTGATTCTAACCCTCCTGTAATGTTACAAGTATCATCGCCAAACAGCTCATACCGAATTAATGGCTAACCATTTATCAAAACACAACTCCCCTTTTCCTCATACCATAGATACTTTCTGCCTAATTTCACTTCAGGTTTCAGTATTTGGAGGCTTCAGAGAGGGCACAGAGTTGAACCGCTCCCTTTTCCTTCCGTGCCTCTTCTCTGTATCCATTCATGGCTTCTGGAAACTGAGCAGACTTCCTTTTCCTCTTTGTCCTAGTACACAGGATCTCGCCCTTCCACTTCGTCATCCTCCCATGTGCATGGGTCGCTCACAGCACAAATCAATGTCTCTCCCTGACTACACACAACCTCCTTAGCCACCAAGTCTTTCATCACTCATTCATCTTTGGTTGGAAATGTTCCATCATTTAATTAATCCACAGGGTTCATACACATTTTTACCAATGAATTTCTGTGACTTTTCTATTTTTAAGACCATACATTATCTGAAAAGACCATAGCTACTCTTGACTGGTTCCTTTTTATTACGACATTGTAGCTTTTTAAAATAAATATTATATTAGAACAGAATTAAAACTGAATAGAACTGAATATTTAAATATATATTGTTTTTTTTAATTCATTTTACTGCTGATTTTTAAAGAAATTTTGACCTCAAAATCTGCATGTTTTCTTTTTTAAAAAAATGCCTTTTTCTCTTTCTATTGTGATTTTTAAAGAAAAAAAAGACAATTTTCTTCTTTGATTTTTAAAAGAAAGCATTTTCACTAAAAGCATTTTCTTTAAAATCACAAAAATTACACCATTTATCACAGCCAGAAACTAAAAAAAACCCTTAGAAATAATTGTTGATTTTCAAATTTCCAACGGCCCTTGAACACATCATGTGTTATTAAGCAGGTTCCATAACATTTCCAACTTTCAGGGTATGTTTAGTTTTCCAAAACTTAGCCAGACCTGAAAATAGCTATTTGTATTTGTATTGTTTTTGTAAAATCAGTGACTTTTTCCAGGTTTTTTTATGCCCATACAAACCCTGAATACATCTTATTTAACTTCTCTTTGATGCCTGATCCCCACTGAAGCTTTACATACTTTTTACACAAAGTAAATGGACAGGAAAGAAGGGAGCAGGAAGGAGCAGACAGGTGCCTAACCTACAGCAGTTTGCACGCTTCATCCACAGGAGGGACAGAGGAGGTGAGACTGGGGCGATGAAGGAGTCAAAATTAGACTTAGATTCCAATGGTGACATTTTCGCCTCAAAGCCCTATAGACTTCAAAGCACTCCATTCAGCACATCCAGCATTTAGCGCCTAATCCATGGCTCCTTTGATAATTCTGTTTGGGTTTATTTTGGGGTTGCAGGCAGGGTGGAAATACAGAGGAGGGGAAGACTGAGAGATGGAAAGCGTAAAGATTGATGTCGGCTGGAAGTTACAGACGTGAGTGAAGGAAGCACAGAGCAAAGTTTGTGAACTTTTAGATAAGCCAGCTGCAGAAAGAAAAAATAATGTGTAGGGAGACGCCAAGTAACATCAGTCTCTCACTCAGGGGGTTCATTCGAGTGCTAGTTAATAACAAGTCAATAGAGGACTGACCTCTGACAGATCTGAGAAAGCTGTTGACAAATGCTAGCCATGCTCTGACACCGCATCTGCAACCCTCTCATCCAGAGGAAGGAAAGAAACGGTATCAGCTTTAGATTCGTCATGTCTGGCCAATACTAAATCCTTTTATTAGAGAATTGCATTAGTTCAAGTCACATCAGCTGACCAGTCATGAGCCATTTCACTGACTCTCCATCATCTTTGGCTCACACGTCAGCTGACTGGCAATGAACTGACTAGTAACAGCCAATCACATTCATACAGGTGAACAAGAAGGCCTTTCAAACCTGACACCTGTCTCCACTATTTAGCTGGCACTCTCATGCCAGTACGTCATGTTCAACTGTAAAGTAACATACCTCTATAAACGCACAACTCTTTAATATCCAAATAGAACAGCCTTGTCAAAAATGTGTTTATGTAAAAAAAAATCAGCAACATTAGTAAAAAAAAAAATTAAAAAAAAATCACAAAATCCTAATTCTCATGTCTGAGCATTTTAGGACTTTTTTAAAAGATTTATTTAAGACATTTTAATGCCAATTAAAGCCTTATTTTTTAGATTAAATCATTCAATATGTTTTATGGCTTTTCACGGATCAACGGGAACCCAGGTTAAAACTTTCCTCTTCTTCTTATTATTATCATTATTATTATTATTATTGGCAGTAGTGGTAGTAGTAGTAGTAGTAGTAGTGGTATTAGTGTTGGTCTAAAAAATCATGTTTCAGTGGGATCTGGTTTGTGCACACAGATACTGTATGGGCTGATACTAAATCTTTCCTGGTGCAAACTTTGATATCTTTGGTAAACTTGGATCCTTTGTCCTTCACTCTGTTTTTACCTCCCTCTGACTCTTAGCTGAATGACTGCAGAGACGAACAGGCCAAGGAAGCACTAAACACCTTCCACTTACTGTATACAAGCCCAAGTTGGTAATATGCAAGTAATTACAGCATTAGTGCAGTTATAAATACACATCTAACAGCTTACACTGCTGCCCTTCATCATGTTAACTGACTACAACAAATAGAGTCCTCTCTGTTTAAATTATCATTGTAATTACCTTCCTCATCAAACAGCTAACCAGAAAACCATCCGTTCATCAAATTATCATCATCATGCATGGCTGGCTAGCTAGAGATATCAAAATCCTCCACTCTGCTGTTCTATCAGTGAGGTGAGGTGAGGTGTGGGGTGGTACATTTCCAGGACTCATAATGACTTAAGGGGGTCAGAAGGATATCAGGAGCTGGCATGATAAGTGATGACACCCTCATGGGAACAAGCTTAATGACTTCCCTGTGCAGGGAACTGGCTGGTTTGGTCCGGGCTATTTTACTGCAGTGAAACAGAAAGGTCCAGGACATCCTGACTGCTCAAATCACCAGAGTCTCTTTTTTTGGGTTTTCTCAACTCTCTGTGAATTGCAGAGGGGTGACGCATCACCAGGCGATAAAGGAGTTTTCTTCACTCTCCAAAACTAATGCACGCACACACACACACGCACACACACACACACACACACACACACACACACACACACACACACACACACACACACACACACTCGCGGCATGTTGTGGTACTATAAACTTATCAAAACTATTTGAGGGAATTAAACAACAGTGCGTCATACCTAAATAAATTAATAACGTCACATTAAGATTCACTGAATGGCAAACAAAATTTAATCCTAAGTGTTTGCAATTAAGAATACAAATATACTCAGATTTAATTATTTATTTTGAATTATCACTGCATGAGTGTTAGTGGTTAATGAATAAAATTTAATTTTTGAGCAAATACTTCATACTAGCTTTTATTATCAGTTTTTACTAAGCTATTCATATACACTTTTTTCTTTTTCTGTTTTAATGACCTGATTTTCATCCTGTAAGCATCTTGTACTTATAGATAGGCACCATTTCAACTTTTAAATGTGTGAGACAGCGCTTTACATAAGCACTAGCTGCTGGCCAGACAGCCGGCTTCTCACTGAAGTCCAGTCTGTTAGTTTATTACATACATTATTTTGTTCTATTAAAATAGTTTTGATTAACCAATTGTGATTCCCCAATGCATGTGCATTTTATGACTTGTAACCTGCGCTTCAAAACAATGTGAGCGTGATAATGGAGAACAGTGAGTCATCTTCGGTGTTTTGCAAATATTAGCAAAAATAATTGCTGACAAAACAAATTAAGAACTGCATTGCACAGGAGACATCCTCCTTGGAAAACACCAAAAATCACCAGTGGCTGCAACACCTGCAATGTGGCAGTCAGCAAAGAAAAATCCAGTGAAAGTGCAGTATTTTCCATATACGACACACAGGTGTTTATGGGCTTAATAAATGAATGTATTAATAATTGATCTATATTTATGTTGCGCTTTGAACAGCAGAGCCATCTTTGAGAAGCACAGCGAAAACAAACTTAAAAAAGGCAATCTTGTAAAAGTCACAGGCCTTTGTCAAATGAGGGAATTACAGGCTGTGCATCATGCTGTCATTTTACAACTTAAATTGTCTAAGCACACTTTAAATTTTTGCAACTGACCAATTATGCAAACTAACATCAGATATCCAAATATCTTGTTTTAAAAATAAAATATAATGTAAAGGAAATTCCTATAGTAGTAAATATGTATGCATATACTTCTTTATATTATCCAAGGTTTAACTTTTTGGTTATCCTGTCATTGATATATTTTCTCCTGCTCTGTGTGTAACAACATAAATGTTCAGAGAATCCATTCAGAATTCCTTAAAATTTGCAATAATAAAGGTGAGCGAGTACGACGGAAAAAATGGCATTAGAACGTGCCAATGGCCAACAAATTTAGGCTTTTGCTGTTTTTCTGCAGGGGAGCATGTCCCAGAGCCCACTTACTGGCTACATATCCCCGTGGAAAGCCCTGATGAGACTAGGGAAAGTTTCTTTGAGCTTTAATACACTGATGAACAACAACAGAAGAAAACAATCTCCCGTCTCCGACAACTGAGTGCATAGAGCCATTATTGATCAACCACTCCATGGCTTTTTTTACGTTGGCAAGTCATTTGCAGTGTTCGATTGGATTCATTTGCCTTCAAAACACAGACTAATAACCAAAAAATGTAGGCTTGCAGGGGGATCAAACACATGTTCCGCTGAGGATCTTTAGTTTAGAGGCGACGAGTGGAGCGGAAGAGGGGAAATTGTGGGGGGGGGTTTAAAAGGATTCCATTACTGAGGCAAACAACCTAAAGTACCATGACAACCCCCTAAACACCAGACAAAAACACTAATGCCACAAAAACACCAGCAGCAGAGCTGTATTGCACAGCTGTTTTTTACAAACCTATCCATATAAGTGATCATTCTCTTCTCTCAGGCCTCTTAAGGCTGGCAAGAGGAGTTCAAACTGTCCTGTTTAGCAGTAGCTCGAAGGCTTACGTCCAACTGAGGGTCCCATTTCATCGAGTCAGCACAGCAAAGGTGGCGTCTGAGAGTGCATGTGTGTATTTTCACTCCTAAGCATTTCTTACTATCCAGTGACCTGCCCGCAACCCACCTGGACATTTAACAGTGGGCAAACACAGACACACAGGGAATAAAGTTGAGACAAAGGAGTACTTAAAAGACATGTCACACATTCTATCAGATGCCTGAAGGTCAACGGAAATGACATGCTGAGCTGTCAGTCAGCTGCCTATCAATGTGTGTGTGAGCGTGTGCTCGGGAAGCGGCGCAGCCACAGATAGCATTTAATTGAAGGTTGAAGTTATCAGATAGCCTGCGACTCAGCTGTCAGTCAAGATGCAGTCACTACGGTGACGCTTCACAGCGCTCTGCACCACTGACGACATCGGGAAATGGCTGACTTTGAAGAATCATGAGGGAGTGAGAAAGCAGACAGAGTGATAGAGACACATAAACACATTTACAGACAGATGTGGGGCACACAGGCAAGTACACACAGGCCAGAAGAGGGACACACTTAAGGGAATTAGAGTAGAGGCGTGCTGGCAAGGCAAGTTATTTCGGTAGAATTGACATGCTGCACTGCATCCAGGCACCAGGACAATCTAATTATCTACTGGTAAAACCAGAGCAGGGGACATGTAGGTGAGACATCGAAAGCCCCATTGAGCAAGTGTGACCTCAGCATAAGGATATGGTGGGTAAAGGTAAGTGGGAGTTGTGTTTTTAAATAAAAGTGGAACCTGAGAGGTAGGCAAGTGGATGGCATGTGTCCCAAAATGACAGGGGAAGTGTGGAAAAAAGGAAAAGATGGTGAAATAGTAAGAAGGCTGACAAATCTTCCATGGCAGGTGAGTCGTTGCCATGAACACAAAACAGAGGCTTGGACCATCAATCCCTGCTTTCTTGGAAGAACCTAGAATTGCATCAGCGAGACACACAAACACACAAGCGCACACACATATGCATATGCGTTTTCGATGGGGGAGAATCTGGGAAATCAGACGGAAATGTGAGAAGGGGGAAATATTCCCCAGTCTAATAATCATCATTACAGTTTCCTCCCCTTTTAGCAGTGGGCAGATGGGGATAGGAAGTGACATTTTTCTTCCCTTCCTTCATCAGTTCCTCTCTTGCCTTTCACACTGATCCTACATCATCTCCTCTCTTACTCCAACACTAAATGATTCCAGTCTTTATCCTCCCTGAAAACACTCACTGGATAGAGAGATACTGTAGCCCAGTCTATTTATTTTTCAAACTACTATAGACCAGCTCAGCTCAAGGTGGAAGTCAGTTGTGCACACGGTAACATTTCATCTGCCATTGTGCGCAGTTCAGATAATAAAATCCCAAATTTCATTCCCACTTAACCCAGCAGCTTACAATTACAAAAGGCAGTGAGTGCAGCAGTGAAAACAAAAAGAAGTCAGTAAAAAGATTGCTTGCAAAACTTATTACAAGTTACACTGACAGAATGCAAAAACTTATGGCTTTACAAAAAGGTCGATATAAATCTAAAATGTGCAGAGTGTGCATGCAATTGTGGGTTTGACAACAGTTTCTTTGCACATAAACTGTGTTCCAAACAGGAAAAAATACTCAATTTAGAGCCGCTGCTGATTTCCCTTGGTCCAATCATCACGTCCATATATAACAAAGCTATCTGCCATTTTCCTCTTTTCCTGCAGACCTAATGGCTAAACTTGGAGGAGGGGTGTGCAAGTGTGTACCAAAATAAAGCAGTAAAATGTCCAAGTGAAATATGTGCCACAAATGTGTATTTGCCTCTTCTTGTGCATCCTTGTGTGCATGTTAGTGTGTGTATAAATAAGTGTTGACTAAGGTCATCAGTGAGTCATCTCGGCCACCAGGGGGAAGCCTAATTAATTTAGTAGCCTTCCCGGCAGCTCGTAAACACAATACTGAGTTACAGCCATGCTCTGCGCAGAGCAGCATAGCACATCGAGCAAAGGGAACACAGGGGTCATCCAAGGATGCCACGCTTTTAATAGTCTGTGTGTGTCGGCGAGTGTGGTGGAGAGTCATTCCATGAGTGTCTTTACAGCCACAGGTGGCACCCGCTGCTCCACACATTTTCACAGACCTCCCTCACTCTTCTGTAAAATGTATAAGGCCATTTATGGGGTTAGCACTAACCACCCACACACATGCAACCACACACAATATGCAGTGTTTTCAGTAGTAAAGCAAAGCATAGCAAGGGATCCCACATTACGAGGTAAAGATTTTGTCCTTTTATCTTTAACACTTTGAAACCTGAGCAAATTGGCTAAATTTCTTTCCAAGACATAGGAAGAAGGCAATCACCGACTTCACAAGAAATAAGTAAAAAGTTATGGGAAAAGTATCGAAAGAAAGAAAAGAATGAAAGAAAGAAAGAAAGAAGCACCAAAAAATTACAATTAAAAACAAAAACAGAAAATAGAGCTGAACATATTTTTTCCCCTACATACTTTTAAATATATGATTGTAAGAATAACAGTTTTTCTGTGCTTTTTTCCCTAGTTTTTTTCTGAATATCTCATCTTCTCCCCAGCTTATTTTCGGGCCATTTTCTTGTCACCTTTTACTATTTTTTGCAATACGCAGGACATTTTCTTCCTAAGTTGAACATCAGCTAACTAATCTGTCGACTTGACAGGGTCAGCCTCATCACATTTACATTTTCCCTTTCAGAGTTAAAGATGTTTTGCATATCATTCTTGTTTACTCATAATGTAGAGCATATGTTAATGTGATATACTTATAATGTCAAAAAGTAAGGTTGCACAGGCTAAACTGCACTTTACTATGAAATGCCATAGCAATCATGATGTTTTTTTGTAGAACAATCAATGCTAATGATAATTCAAGCAAAAAAATTAAAGCAATTTGCACACAAAACCAGAAGAACCAAGTGCAAATACACGATTCTTACAGCTAATTAGGAGACAGCGCAAAGACCTGAAGTTCAGGCGCTAGAGACGAAAGGTGACAGACTGTGTTGTGGTTGGTTGATTTAGCTTGAGTTCAGAGGCTGGGCCTGTTCTGAGGGTCAGCTGGAGCTAAGCTGATCCCAGCCAGTCCCTGGTGCCCTTTATCAATTCTGTCAGGGGGAAAATGCAATCCACGCCTGGCTGAGCCTTGCTCAGCTCTACAGTGTCTCTTATCCTTCGTCACCTCCCTCCATTCATTTCCTCACTGCAAGCTGCTGGGATTACGAAGAGAAACGCTGCTCCTCAAGACGTGACACAACCATTCATGTGGGTGCCAAAGATTACCATGAGGACAGGGAGGTGGCTGACTGGCCGCGGTCAAAACCTTACACACACTACATGGCCCTACATATTATAGACACAAACGCAAGTGCCATTCTTCAGACAAAGCTTTTACTGACTTGCCTCTTCAGTCCTCCTCATTTCTCTAAACAGCACGATCACACCATGGTGTGCTATTCTTTTCCAGCTGTGCGTGTGCATGTAAATGTGTATATCTTTCCATCCAAGAAAAGCTGTTTATGCCACAGCTCTAACAAATGCCAAAGTCCAAATCATTTCCATCTCCTTCCAAATGAATATTTATGGAGTTGCACTTTACTTTTCAAGATGCTCCTCCTCACAATCCCCTACTTCTCTCCCTCTCGGCACTAATCTACCACTGAGTCGGCCCATAAACACCCCAGCATGCCATGTTTTTCTGAGACCAAGACCAAATTAGACTGCCATCTGATACAGCTTTAACGGCAGTCCATTAACAACTTGGTATACAGGCTTTGAGTCAAGCAACTGTTGTTTAACAAACTTACAAAAGTCAAGAGTTGTGTGAAAAAAAAGGAGAAGAAAAAAAGACAGAACCAAGAGTGGATCACAAAGGAGTGGGCAAGAATGTGTGACAAAAGAATGAGAGAGACACAGAGAGAGACAGTGAGAGTATGTGCTCGGTGATGACAGATTGCTAAAGTATCGGCAGCTGTCATTCCAGGAA
This sequence comes from Plectropomus leopardus, assembly GCF_026936395.1. Lineage (NCBI taxonomy): Eukaryota > Metazoa > Chordata > Actinopteri > Perciformes > Serranidae > Plectropomus > Plectropomus leopardus. The sequence continues at coordinate 14,620,618 of NC_142189.1, read as the reverse complement.
TGACACACCACAAAGACGCATGGCCAAAGGCAACAGGACTGACTGTGTGTGTGTGTGTGTGTGTGTGTGTGTGTGTGTGTGTGTGTGTGTGTGTGTGTGTGTGTGTGTATGTGTGTGTGTGTGTGTGCGTGTCCACAGACAGAAATTTTGAGTCTATCACAGCTGCTGATTTAGCTGCTCCTTACAAGACTCAAATAGCCATGGGAAAAGCAAACAGTATTTTCCTATTGACATACTATATCATCAATTTTATGTACTTCTTAACTGTATTTTTCTCAAGACGCCATGGCCCTCATTTATTAATCTAACGTGAAAACCAGTGTATATCCGAGTGCCGAAATCATCTTACGACAGTTTTCATGTGTGTTTCATGAAACATTCTTATCTGGCTGATCACGGCGTAGGATTGACTGGCTGTTGATGAATGCAGCTGTTGAAAACAATCATCATTTACATATCCCGCCCCATTATATTCCAGGTTTAGAGGCATCTCCCTGAGAGTTCACGACATGGAGAAGCATAGTACGGCCAAAAGGAGAAACTGCTCAGAGCTGGAAATGGAAACACAGACGTCCCAGGTCCAATTTAACCAACCGGTTCTGTTTGGCAGCCTGAAAAGTGTAATCAAAGGAAGTCGGAAAAACGCAGTATGAAAAGAAATCAATGCTGCAATCGACAGCGTGGCAGTGGAAAATTGAACTCAAACTGACGTTGCAATATTTCGTTTATACATCTGGGATTTGTACCAACCTATGGACAAGATATATTAATAATATTCAACCACATGTCATATAATATTGATATTGTATAGTATTTTTATAAAAGCTTATAATTCTTATAAATTACGCAGAACGTGGAGCACGTGTCCGTGCGCTTCGGGGCTACTTTCATATGAAGTGGGAACACAAATGCACAACCTGTGTCTGACCCAGACACTGGAAAAGGTTTAATTGGCTAGGCTGCCAGTATTTAGATATTTACACTGCAGCGTTTATTTATTTCTTTTTAATGATAAATGATGTAAACATGCTTTGCCTTGTAAATGTTTATAGAGCTGGGCAGCAGTGTTCAGTCTTCAGTAGGCCTGCAGCTAGTCCCACAGAGCCTGGACACTGCCAGCTGTGAAAACTGCGCAAACTGACATCGGCTATTAAAAAATGTAATATTTTGTCACATTTACTACACATTTTAAACTGACTAATATGTAGCTGCTACTACTCTGATGTCAGTCAGAATATGGTGTAATAACAATTCTCTGACTCAGCCAGATTTACTATGCTACTACACAGCTGACTCAAACTAGTATACACGAGTTGAGACCTGTCTTGAGATGTAATCGTAGCTTTCGCTTACGTCCACATTGATAAATACTGAGCTTTAGGGGGAAATAATTATACGCCCAATTATCTGTTGTACGCTCGTTTGATAAATAAGGGCATATGTGTCTGCTTGTTCCAGTGTAAATATTAAGTCCTAAAATAATTACGGCAAATGTCCTGACATTATTGGCACTGTGATACAGCTGCAACAGTGTGAGGTGTGTAAACCAGCTACTTACATCAGGGTACTCTTTGACAGGCACAAACAGTTTTTCCTGCAGGTGGACAATGGGTCCGATAGGCTCAGGCAGCTCCAGAGGGTGTCTGTCCACAAGGCCATTCACTGTGTCGCTGTACATGTCTTTACGCACTCTGTTAATCTCTGAAACACACAAAAAGGTACACTGTGGTAAGCAAATAGAACACAACAGTACAATCAAACATTTTTTTATTTTGTATTTGATATATCACTGTCATATTGATTTTGACTTCTGGGTAAAGGCTTAATGTAGCGTATAAATCTCTTTGAGGAAAAAAAAGAAAAGAAACACAACAGAAATTTGTCAATTGCCTTGAGTATTGTTTGTCTTTTATAGACAAACAATTGTGTTAGTTTGTTTTTGGAGAGTACTTCACAAAAAAATCATCACAGCCTGCGAGTGTAAAAATATGTGACAGCTGAGCACGGATGCTTCTCAATACCTGCAGGATATAGCATTTTTTCTTCTACGACTAAAAAACTGTGAATGTGTGCTTGTCTGCGAGTTATTCTATATACCAGAGACAAAAGTTAAGCGCTGCATTATTTAGGGGTTAAGGCCACTGTCTTTCCTTTTTTGCCTGTTACTCCCCTGTGGCTGTTCTCTAATAGAGCAGCATGTGCGAGCGGCTGGGCAGGTGCGGAGAAGAGACGCAGAATCGCTCAGGTATATGCCTTCAGATCTGATCCCTCTGTCAGATAAAACTAATGGACCTCTCTCTCTCTCTCTCACTCACACGCGCACACACTGCCAAAAGACGCTCCAAATCTCTCTCTATCTCTCTCTCTCTCTCTCTCACACACACACACACACACACACACACACACACACACACACACACACACACACACACACACACACACACACACACACACACACACACACGTGCTAACCTCTAATTCACACCCCCCACTTTGACTGCCTTTGTAGCTTGTACAGATTCACATAGCAGAGGAATGCTGTGCTATGCAGGTTGAGAAAAGCCATGCATTCATCCTGCCCGTCCTGTGTGTGTATGTGTGAGTGTGTCACAGTTGGATGAGGATCGGCGGCTGCAGTTGTAACACCCACTAATAGGGGAGACCCACTGGTAGCGCTTTCTAACTTCTCCCACATTTGCCACGGCAATACAAATGGAAGATTCTTTTATACAGCCTGTTGAAGGCAGGAATGTGGCGCCATTATTCCACCTTACAAGATGTATGTATGAAAATGTACAAAATGTATGGGCCTTTAAGTCAGCAGCCGAGGTCTTAACAGAGCTGAATTGATGTTTATTTAAAAACTGTGTGATGTTTTGACGATTTGTTATGTGTGCAAGCCACTTCTGGCAGCTTTAAATAGAAGCTATTAGCTAACTCAAAAGAGGAAAAGCAACCAGGCAACTGTTTGGGAGGATATAATAATGACCAAGTGGATAAAAACAAATAATAACACAGCTACACACAGCTACAACAGTCTGGTAAGTTCAGAAAAATTACGCCACTTTACTGAAATGCAGCCTTTAAAACCAGGAAAAGACAACAATGATGATATTACAGTGACCAAAATCTAAGACAATATCTAGTCTTGCATTGCAATATTGATACAACTCAAAACTGTTAGACAAAATGAAAAAAAAACCAAACAAAAACAACCACCCCAAAAAGTCATGACTATTTAAAGCAATGGAAAAACACCCCCCAAAAAGTTCAAATAATTTAAATAATAAAAAATGCTGAAAAAAGAAGAAAAAAGAAAAAGCCTTAGTAGTTGACAATTAATTTTCTGTCAATCAACTGATTGATTAATCAACTAATCATTGAACCTGTACTCGTATAAACTGTTCGATAATTTAATTTATAATAAAACATCATATTTTTTAAACTCATCTTATGTCGTTTTATGCAAAAATCTTAATATGTAAAGTAACTAAAGCTTTCAGAAAATGTAGTAAAGCAAAAAGTACAATATGCCCCTCTGAAATGTAGAGGAGTAAAAATATAAAGTGACATGAACAGAAAATATTCAAGCAAAGTACAAGTATCTTAAATTTCTACTCAAGTACAGCACTTTAGTACATGTACTTAGTTACAATCCACCAGTGTTTCTGAAATACTGGCATGCTATCTAAAATCACACACTGGGGCAGCATTACGCTGCCATTGTTTGGCTCTGTGTGAAAAACAGAGCTGGAATACTGAGGGGTCTATTGTTGCAGCAGTAATGCAGGATCTCTGTATCAAAAAAGTCTTGTGTCATTTCTTTGCTGATCCAAAAAGCTGTCAGCAGTAATAGGAAAAACATGATTCAAAAAGGGGAATCTACAAAGACAAGGTTTTTCTGTGAAACAACTTAAACAAAGTGGTAGGGCTGGGGAGGCCAGGAGGAATGATGTGTGTGAGATGGAATGGGGACGGGTGTTAGGCACTATTTCCATCTCTCATGAGACTTTGGAGCAGTTGGGAGCTCTATATTAAACTCTAGCTGGGGAACCTGACACTCAACTATAGATGCCCTCAGTAAAGCACTCCTGACCTCAAAGCCTTAACCTTATGCTGAAGCAAAATTGGAAGGTGGGTCAAGCTTGCATAATTAGATTTCGGTGTAGTGATTGTTTTTGTTTGAAGTTAAAATAACTGCACACTTTTCCAACATGAAAAATAAGTGAAAAAAACATCTAGAAAAAAATTATGGAGTTAGTCATGGGATCAGATTGCGGGAATTTCCTGTTGAGCTAAAAAAAAAAAAAGTGTTTTCTCCCGATACTGTCGATGACAAACTGACAAGTGTGTGATTGATGGGCTCACGGACACTGACGAGCACACACACAAACATCTGGCCTACAGCTGCGTGCATGGACAACACCTGTGAGACACAATGGATCCGTACAAACAAGCCAGGAGACTCGGCCCAGAGCGACTCCTTCCCAAATAACATGACCTCAGCACTCTGTGGTCCACACAGATACTCCCAGTAGTCCCTAAAGATGAATTCATCCTCGTGGTATCCAGCTCAGAAGACAGATTGCATCAGTCCTAACCGACACCAGTGGCTTCAGGCCACATCCAAGCTTTGAGTACAAGCAGAGGGGCTTGGCAGTGACACATCTTACAGGGAGGAGATCAGGAAAGCATAACAACAGGGAGGGATGGGAATATAAAAAACAGGACAGTAAACTACAAATGATTGTATGTTGTGTATCCAAAGAAGCCTCAAGTCCATAAAACTTAAACATGATAGCTTAGTGGTTAAAGAGACAGTATTTTAATCACAAGGTCATAAGTTTAATCTCTGTAACTGCTTGATGGATATGCAAATCTATCCAGAAAAGATGATCACTACTAAATGGTATTCGATAAAAATGAAATCCTCCTCATTATAATAAATCTTAGCACCTTACTTGCCGTGTCTGTCTCTTCCAGCTAACATTAATAAACACAGAGGAGCCATTTAACAGATCACTGGTGGGCTAAGCATGTGTGGAGGAGCCATCAATGACAGGTAAAGAGAAGCCAGCTAGGCTTGGGCAGTATCTGTTTTTTTAATACCACCTTGCTAGATGTCTTGCCATTTTCAGTCTACTCCGTGCACAATACACTCACAAGATGTCAACAAAAGGGAACCTGTTGTGTTTTTATTCGGTGCCCATGATACCAGATTAGAGCAGCCACAATGATGGCGTGAGCAGTGCTGCGGCACATCTAGAGAAACAGAATCTCTGATATTTTACTCTGCATGATGTGCACGTTTTTCAGCCAAAACAGACAGTGAAAATGATCTTTTGATAATTATATCGACTCCATACCACCTTTTACTACAGTTTCAATGCGTTTATCTTCCACAGACATGAGGGAAAACAAATGTATCTGTTTCACTCAACCTTTCTTGTTTCCGTTTTAAAATAAAAGCCATCTTACAACGTTGCTCGCACAGCTTCTTAAATGAGTGGAGCATATGTTTTTAATTGTGGAAATATAGTAAGTTATATCAGTAGGCAGCTCTGCAGCAGTGTCACAGCAACAAACACTGCCAATGTGAACACAAACTGCTCATGCATGCATGCACAGTGGCCCAGGCGTAACCTCCAAGACACGTAATGGCACCGCATGCAAAACATCCTCAATTCAGCCTCTCCAGTATGAAGCTAATGGAAAGATAAGGGTCTGTATTTTTTGATGGCATTTAAAGTCACACCATCAGGATTTTTAAATGCCCTGGTACACAGTAATATTGTGATACCACCCATGCCTATCTAAATAGCATTCAATAAAAATGAAATCCCCCTCATTACAATAAATATTAGCACCTTACTTCCCATGTCTGTCTCTTCCAGCTAACATTAATAAACACAGGGAAGCCATTTAACAGACCAGTGGTGGACTAAGCATGTGTGTAGAAGCCATCAATGATGAATAAGAGTAGCTAGCATTCTGTGTGTAAGAAAATTGGTTCTCTGCACATAGCTCACAGCAAAAGCAAATATACTGTATGCTATTTACAAACTCAAATGCATGCAAGAGCAGTCATCCTTCAGATAGCAAGAGAAACTAAAAAGACAAAGTGTGCACATGTGACAATGCTACCCAACATCTACCAGCAGCACCCCTCCTGCTTCTAATTCTATTTCCTCTTGCTGAAATGCCACATTAACATAAGGGGGCCGTGCTGGGCCATCAGTGGAGACGTGCGGCATTTGACAACCTCTAATTTCAGTGTGGCAAGTCTTTTCTGAAGCGCTGTGCTCACCTAAAAATTACCCCCTGCCTTGCACGACCGACAAAATCATTTGTCTAGCTGTCCACCCAGGCAGAAAAGGCTTTTGTAAGAAAGACATAAGAGAGGGAGATTGAGGATCACCATCTTGGAAAGAACAGAAAAAAAAGAGGAAGATGATCAGCAAGAGAAGAGTAGGCTCCAAAAAATAAGAATTTGTCCCGAACTTCGGCATAATATGGCAAAAATGTGTGTGTTTTTAACAGCTCTGTGAGGGGCAGTAACAGATCCCCTCTTTCTCCCCTTCAGCCGTCTCTCATCTCAGTGCCAGTGTGTCATCCACAACCTGAGTCAGCAAACCACACACATAAACAGCCCTTTCTGTCAGAGCTGTCTATTTACCTGTGGAGGGTGGCTGCATACACACTCAAGAAGAGATTATAATATCTTTGTTTAGCGTTTTACCCAGACATCTGTCGGGAAGAGGCAAAAATCAACCTTGAGAGAAGCTGGAGGGCAGAGTGGAAGAAGGTTTGATGAGGCAGAGACAGGGAGAATTATAACCACAGTGCTGAGCAAGCAGAGTGTTGTTGTATTTGACTCGCACTGCTCCTTTCTGCCTCGATGTAAGTTAAATCACATTTCATTTTCTCCTTTTTTCTTTATTTCTCTTAATTTCTGCCCTTTCTTCTCAAACCTGCAGTGACAAAAAGAAAATGTCACAGGCTGTGGCTGCAGATCTATCTGCCCTTTGTAAGCTCAAGTAAAGAGAAGATTTTTCTCATCTTATTGGTGATCTTGGCAAAGTAGAGAGAAGAGTACCTATGAAAAGATATGACAGAGGACAATGGCAGATGAAGGGGTTTGAGGCAGTGAACTAAAGATATGGGAATGAAAGTGGCAGCGAGTTAAGAGCAAAATATAGACACGTGGTCTGTTCGGTGGATATTAAGTGCAAAAATTCATTCTTGGCCTTGAAAAACATACCTTCGGAAAAAAAACTAAACTTGAGGTCTACTTACTAGCTATTTGTCTGGAGCTTTCAACCACCTGTCCCTCAGCTGGTGTTTGTCAGCTTACTTGTCATCATGTGACCCAATGTGATATACCCCCTGTACAAGACCACCTGTTACCACATGACAAAAGATTTATACTTTGGTTATATGATGGCAGCTGAGCTATCTCCACTGCAACTGACCAAACGCCATCTGCTGAAGAAGTAGGACTGTGTGATATGGACCAAATTTCACGTCTCTGTATTTTCAGGCCGACTGGTGATACTCGATATGTACCTTGGTCATTTCTACGAAAGGCGCTGCATGTTCAGTTGTAAGTCAAAGCCACATTCAGATGGTACAAGCGCTAAAAACAGAGATGAGCAAAATAAAATGCAAAGAGGGATTTTTTTCCCTGTTTGAAAATATACAGCTGCACAACATGTAAATTAAAAATTATTATATCAAATTAATTGCAGGGTTGTATGTTAAATTTTTGCACTTCACAGGGGTGCTACAGAGGTTTAAAGGTTTGCAACACAAGCCACAAAACTATAGCATGAAGACAGTGAGATATTGCTGAGAGCTCTAGAAAAAGCTAGTAAGAGGACCTTAAAGATGTATTACACTGCTGGAAGGATGGTCTCTTTATAAAACTGGGCTATCTATGCAGCAGAAAGATGCAAACACTTTGGAAAATGGTACTACATGGTAAAAGAAAATAAGAGGAAAAGGGCTGTGGCATTTGCTTTTGCTCGTACCTAAAAACCTAAAATTACAAGAGTGCATTGCGCCACAACGGAATGATAAATGCGTTGTCTAATCACAAACTCTAACAATACAGCCAAACAGTGCACTGAAATGTTTTTCTAAATACAATTATTTAGTATAGTTACATGGTACATACAGTTATTCAGAATTTAGACCAGAACTAGGCAGTGCAGTAACAGAATCTGGGTTTATATTTGATCAGTACTGCCTAAATTCAAAGTTAGAGAAGAGTTTGAAAAAGAAACAGAGGGGCGTTTCTCTTGATGTGTTTCTATACTCTTTGTGTCCATGGTGGCAGGCATACAAAAAAGACGGAAGGAAGTGTACCACAGTTGTTTTACAAATAATACCCACACTGTAATGATACAATGCTGGTTGAAAATCGGCAAAGTATCCCTATATGTTATTTTTTGGTCAAATATAAGAAGATGCCTGAATAATGGTGCCGTGATAATGAGTTCATTACGACCAAGTGAATACTTTCAGGCTGAAAGACAGTCCTAAGATATAAATTCATCATTAATGACTAAGTTTCAAGTAATTAATAGTCTGTAGAATAATCATCTGATTTAATCAAGGCGCTGATAGAGTAAACATAGCTAAATTCTTAGAATTACAAAAATTAATTTACTGATAAGCAAAATGAAATGTGTTGACATCATGTAATGAAGCTTAAATGCAGCATGCCAGCCAAATAATCTGCCCAATTAGTACTTGTGATTTGCTCCCTCCACTGTCATGATTGGTTCTTTAGCAGGCAGGCACTGAGTGATGCACTGAGTGGCATCATGTCAGATTTTTTTTTAAGGTCAGACTCAGCCACCGTGGGCTCAGCACCATGGGATAGGAGGGCTTTTCATTAATTTACCCAGCCTGATGCCAAAAACATGGTCATACAAAAGCAGCACCGGCAGAATCAAGGAAAACAGTTCAGGGGAGGTCGAGATCGAAGAGAGAAAAGGCATAAGACAAAAGAATAGCCATATTAGGTAAAAAGCTTTTGTGCTGTTGCAGCCCCTCCTATCTAATGTAACCTAATGAATAGAAACACAGCATGAGGACAATCTCAGACAGATCAAAGATGGCGCAAAGAGAGAAATAGAGAGTAAAATTAAAAAAACAACAGAGTAGTCAAGAAGGAGATACTGTAATCAGGTTTAAGACTGGTGAAGATCACTCAGCCAGACCTGCTCCACTAGAGAATGGGAACGAGTCCATTAAGAGCCCAAAAATAGACCTGCTCCATAACTACTTTGTCCTCACCCTGTAGCTCACAGCAAAACGTCCTCTGACCGTGCAGTGCACATCTGTCCATGTAAGTGTGAGAGAGTGTGTGTGTGTGCATGTGTGTGCGAGAGAGAGAGAGAGAGAGAGAGAGAGAGAGAGAGAGAGAGAGAGAGAGAGAGAAAGAGAAAGAGAAAGATATGTAATGGGCGAACAATCAGTGTGATCAGCTTTGCCTGAGGAAAGCAGCTTTAGATGCCTTGTGATGCCTGGTATTAGCTGATAATATCTGGCACCTGAAACAGATTGAGTCTAACACCAATTAATCTTAAAGCCAAAATGATCAAATGTTCAACTCTGCAGAGAGACTGAATGAGTTTAGGGAGGATTCAAAAACCTGTAGTGATGAAAATCATTCTATCTTTTTCTGCCCGCACACGCGTGCATTCTCAATTCATGATTTAAGCAGGAGGATATGAATAAAAAAACGACTTGGAAGCTGAGGTAAATATAGACATATAAAAACGTGGTGGTCGTGTCAGGAAAAAATAACAGCAATCACAGATACACCTAAATGTGCCGGTGCTGAGTGAAACAAGACTCAGGCGAGGAACAAGCCTTTTCACTTTAAAGCTGTGCACTTTAGCAATCACAAAGCCCGGGTACCCGTTGCAAACGAAAGGATTTGGGCGTTTAATGCATTCCTGCCCTTTATTCACGGAACAGACGACTTTATCCAAGACGACACTCCACTTCAACAGTTTAGGGGTTTGGCAGGCCAAGCATATGAAAGACGGAGGTTTCTTTTAAAGCAGGGAGCAGAAATATAGTGTGCATTGGTGGGGGTGACTGAGCCATGAAAACGTATGCATTTCTGGGTCTTATCGTCAACTCACAGCTGCCTCCTCTCTCTTCCCCTCCCTCTTTGTGTGGGAAAAAAAAAGTTTCCTTATGCCTCTGTCTTATTTTTACTTCCTAATCTTTGATTTAACAGTAGGCCTACACTGCACAATCCTTTGATGTTCATGCACAAACTATTCCTGTGCTGTTAATGAGTATGCTGTACTATCAGCATAGTTAAGGACAGCATAGTTATTCCAGTTCTTACAAGGAAAATACCAGGTTGAGGATTAAAATATGCTGTCATTAAAGCTTGCATTAGGGAATATTTGCATTAGTGACCTTTACTGTCAACATCCTGTAACCAGGGGATCACTTGTCTTTGTTGACAATTTACCAGATTCTGAAATTAATGTAATGGGTTGTGGGTGTCATTATGTCAACCCACGGCGCCCATTAGCTCACCTGGTAGAGCGGGCGCCCCATGTACAAAGGCTGTGTCCTTGCTGCGGCGCTGATTTGATTCCAACCTCGGCCCTTTGCTGCATGTCATTGCCTTCTCTCTTTCCCCTTTCACAGGACATCTATCTTATGAAATAAAGGCATAAAAAGCCCCCCCAAAGAAGTATTTCACCTATATAAATACAGTCCTCACATAACAGTAGGCTGTCTCTGCAGTAGAAAGATGCAAATACTTTTGAAATTGCTGCTACATGACTGGATAAAACAGATAAAGAGGATGCTTTTGCTCAAGAGGCAGAAAACCTAAAACTACCAGAATGCTACGCTCCCTCTGCTGGCTGAGGTAATGTCGAATGCTCCATGTGAAACAACAGCAGTCAATATCATATTACAGTTAAATGGTAAGCTAAAACATGTTTAGAGCAAGAAATAAACAATGCAGCAACAGAATCTTGGTTTATATTTGATCAGCACTGCTTAGTTTTGATGTTTTTTCTGTTTTTTCTGCCTCAGATTTCACTGTGCAGGTAGCAGTATGGTGCCCACTGCTTGTTCACAAACTCTCGCCATTACAGCGCAACAGGGCATTAAGATACATTTCTGAAAACATTTTAGGCAATAAATAAGCAGTGCAGCATCATAATCTTGATTTATATTTGATCAACTTAGCCTGTTTTTTTCTGTTTGATATGATTTTGGTTTGAGAGAGAGAAGGGCGGGTGTCTCTTGATCAGCTGTATACTCCTTGAGGTGGCGGCTGGCGGCAGGCAATCATGGGTAATATGAAAATGCCCAAGTACAGCTTGTAGTTCGAGCAGAAGCCCCGAGAGCCAACAAAATCCAAGTGACGTAAATAGCATCATTTGGAGGCCATAATCTAACTTCATTGATTAGATGGAGGAAAGTTTACCACAGTTCATCTACACATACTGCCCACATTGTTTTGAAAAACAGCTGGTTACAATCTGGCAAAGTATCCCTTTAATCACAAAATACTCAACACAAGATACTCTGTTCTTTATGCAAGTCCATTTTTAAGACCCTGTGGACCAAGGAATTATGTGGCAAGTAAATAAGTTCCCCAGTAAATAATAACAACATTGGAGAAGCAGGAGTAGATCAGACTGTGGATCAACATTGTTCAACCCAATTAAGGCAATGTTAGGTCTCTGGGAATGGCTACATCAAACACACCAACTCATTTGCGACAGCATTACCCAAGTGTGTCTATTACTTGCAGCAGTCTAAAACACACTTGGGTGCAAGTCGCTCTCCCCATGGCTTCCAAGCAGCCTCTTTCCGCAGATTCAGAGAAAGAAAAGGCAATAATGAACGGCATAGGACTGTTTATTGCTGTGGATATGTGACTATACTCAGTTGTGGAAAACACAAAGTGCTTTTGCCACCCCATGATAATGTTCATTCACATCCGAATAGTTTCGTAATTAAGCCGCAGCAAAACAGATACATTGTCTTTTGTTTTCATTAGATTACTTATTGGGTGTCTTCCAAAGTTATAAGTCTTTTTAGTTGAAATTCCCTGTTTGTTTACCCGAAAGCATTTCCTTGCTGAGCTGTAGCAGAGGGATAGCGACACAGAGGTAATTTTGCACAAAAAAATTTTACTTTGGAAGATAATCATTTAAATCAACTAACCCAGACTGCTGAGGCATCATATTAGCTTTGGCTACATTTTGGCACAGACACAGGATTCTGTCTCCGATCTGTAAATAAAAGTTACACTAACAAAGGATCACTTCACAGACAGTATGGACAGGAGGAATATATAATAGCAGTGATCAACAACTTTTTAATGCACATATGGCATGTGGGTAGTGTGAGACTAATTAATGGTACTAACCCTTTTATTTCAATTCAAACTGTTTTAATGCTCTCACAATGTACATTTCAACTATCAAATTCAAAAAAGTACTGAAAAATACATCTCCGCTTTACTTTTCAGTGGCTGTGGTTACATGCACGTCAGAATTCCCCAATAATTCCTAATATAACCATATTCTGAATTTGATGCAAGTTTGATAAACAGCATATTCTGTTCAAATATTATGATTTGGGCCATTTTCTGAATTTATCATTTAGGATTAGGATGTGGGATATGCCGGTATTATTCGGGTTTAAATAGCATTATTTTGGACATGTATACAGCCAATTTGGAATATGAGTCTCATCTAGATTTTGTTACCTCAGTTTTTGACACACAGCATCTTGTCTGTTTATGGGCAGCTCTGTATGTTGTACAAACCAACTCCCCAACAGTTTGCGAAGCTCTGGGGTGGAGATGCATGCAAAAGAAAACCCCACATTTTGGTCAAAAGGAGAAACACACCTGCTTTTAAACTTTATCAAAAGACTTGAATATCAACAGGTATTGGATATGCACAAATATCGCAGCGCCGACCTTTAAGAAGGTGAAGAAAGTTAAGAGGGAGTCCAACAAGAACGCCATGGTAAGAAGCCCTGAAAATATTCTCTTTTGATGCAAAGAAGCAAAATGACAAGCGGCCCCAGCTGTTCTGCTTCTCTATATTTTGATGTGATAAGCAGCAAATTAGGGCACGTTAATCAAAGTACAAACAGCTGCAGGTAAACGGGAGTGTTAGTGGAATATTTGTTTTCATTAGACATGTAAAAAGCTTAGCAGGAATATTGTCTTTTTCAGCATTCAGCATTTTTTTGCATGTAAACGTACTCTGTGACTCATCCACATGGTTCCTGAACCCTGACATGATGGATAGAAGCGCTGCCCCCACAGGCTGAGGGGTCTAAATGGCTCTAGACAGAAATGACGGTGTGGATTGCCGGCAGCCAGGGGGAGAGATTTATGTTGTGTGTCAGGGATTCTCCTGAGGCAGGCTGGGTAAAAAGCTCCAGCGTCAGGTCTTTAAGTAGATAGGCTACTAAATAAACGACTGGCGTAACAAGGTTTCTGGATTCTCTTCTCTCTGAGCCAGGTAGAAAAATTATTAAATCACTGAAAATACACTCTCAAACACATACACACGTGCTTATTCATCTAATGGCCAAAAGGCAAGCCAAGACACAGAGGAACTATGCTTTCATCCAAATTGGGAAACAGACATTTGATGCAATTTACGGCGATAAAATGCTTACACTGCAACACAATCTCTTTTTACACTATAGTGCAGGAAGTATGTACATGCTGGGTGTGCGAATGTACACACATGCACATTTATATCCCAGGCAGCTGCCTCCCCAAAAGTGCCATGTTCCGCTCTCTGATCATCAATAATGAGCTGAAGCTGCCTTAAAACACACACGAAGATAATAACTTGCATACCATTTAGCTATGGTCCAACAATGCATAGGAATGTGTGTGCTCTGACTCTGACTTAATACATATAATACATATAAAAACAAACACCCAACTTAACATCAAAACACCCCCACACACATGAGCTAATGAGCTTTTGTGTGTTTGTAGGCAGGGCTCTCCTGAGACAGTGAACCCACAGAAATAACACTCCACACGGAAGGAGGAGGGAAACTGCCGGAGAGGAAAAATCTGCTAAACAAATACAGCAGGAAACAGGCAGGAAATAGTGGTACATCTCTTCTCCACCTTGCTTTACTATCCACTGACACATATTTAGTCTACTGACAAAGAGACAGAAAGCATAAAGGCCGATTGTTTGTTATTGCACATCAACCTCACATTCTCCCCTGACTCTCACTGGTTTGACTTTTTCCCTCGATGGCTGACAACAGTGGAAACCATTGACACGGTTTTAGTTTGTAAAAGGCAAGAATCAGACAGGAGATCCGCACTCTGTATTGAAAACTCCCAGTAGTTTTAATTATGCAACGTTTTGATGTAACAGAGATCTTTGTCAGGCATAGTCAGATCTCTGTTTATTCCCTCTTCTACCTTTACAGGCACAACAGGCACAACGACATACTATATGTCCCACATTAACAATATTTCAATCTAATTTTTTTTAAGTAATTTAAAGGTCAGTGTGTATGATTTAGGGGGATATACTGGCAGAAAAAGAATGGACTTAAATAAGTATCTTTTCTTTAGTGAATAATCAGCTAAAAATTAAATAATTAATAATTAGCAATTAATAATTGTGTTTTTGTTGCCTTAGAATGACTTGTTTATATCTATATTTATATCTACATAGAAAGCAGGTCCGCATTGACAGAGATTGCAGTACTGCATTGCCATGTTTCTACAGTAGCTCAGAATGTACAAACCAAACACAGACTCTATAGAGGGCCATTTGCTTTGTCATGTTGGCCCCCAGAGTTCGCAGCCCCTCTACGACAAACCCCACTGTTTTTTCATACATAAAAACTACTTTTTTCCATGATATTACCGTTGTAAGATAACCTGGTCCATATATTCTGGAGAGGAAAAGCCTTCTGCAGCTGATTCTGCTCCCAGTAAAAACCTCCTGAACAATTAACACTGAAGGCATCAAATCCCATTTAATCTCACACACTGGACCATAAATGTAATTTAAAAACAAGTATTGTAGAACTGCATCTAAAACACAAAGAGCAAGACTTGTTTTAGCAACTTGTTGAAATCAAGTTTTGCTCAAAAATAAAGCACACATGCTTCAGTCTTACTTTTACTGAAAGCACTGACGAAAAAACTGAAGTCACTGGTCTATCAAATAAAACCATGACTTGAAACCACTCTTACATTCCCAATTACGTCAGTAACATTGAGAAGTCGGGCACACAGTTTACCTCCTCCTCTTTTCTGGCTGAACCCCTGAGAATATGTATGCTAAAAGCAGAACGTGTAGGTGTGGTGATGGCCAAGAAAAGCAATCAGCAAAGCCATTAATCATAACCGGTGGCAAATGCAATGTTTTCTGGGCTTGTCACTGTGACTGCATGCAAGAAGGGGAAGAAGTGCCAAGCTGAATGTGGCTTTCTGTGGCTGCTGGCAGCAACGGTGATGGTGTGCTATAGGAGCGTGTCATAGCACGTTAGTTTGGTGATTAAACAAAGCAAACAGACAGTGCAGACAAGGAGAGAGGGACCAAAGGAAAGGCAGAGCTGAGAGGAGGCAAGAAAGAAGCAGAAGCAGTGATAGAGTGAGACAAAAGGGACTGAATATACAGTAGTTTCCATTCAAGGAAAAAATAACCTGTGTTGGAAATTCTATTTGAAAAAGTTGGGATGTCTTACGTTTGATGAAATGTCTACCTTCACAGCGACAGCATATATTGCTCACAGAACAAAAACCGCTTGACTGGAGTGACTATTGTCACTTGACTCCAGCACCAGGAGTGACAGATGAACAGGTGCAGCGATTGTCCTGGAAAACGCGGCTCAAAAGTAGGCCAAGTTAACTGAGGCTTGAGAAGAAGGAGCTACGATGCCAATTTTGAGATCATAATAATCAGTGAGGCAAAGTCATTAAAGAACTGTCAAGCGGCCAGAAATTACAGTGTTACAAAATGTCCTAAGATGGCAAGACCACAAAGACTGTCTTAAAAATGCTAACAGTCAGGGAGAATCTTGTTGTGGTCCCAAAACTGGCAGCTTCAGAAAGTGTTGGTATGTGTCGGAAAAATGACAGAACAGCGTTGACTAGAGCTGTTGCTCAGAAGATGCCAAAATGCTTCATCCACTGTTTAATGCCAGCCATCTTTGGAATAGGAAGAGTAGAAATAACGGCGGGCCATTTTTGGCTATGTTTACCATTTTTAATTTTAAAAACCACCCGTTAAAATGTGACCAATTAATTTAGTAATTTAAATTTTTAAAATTTTAAATTTTAAAAATTAAAAAAATATATTTTCATTTGACACAGCATTTTAAACGTTAACCCCTTGAATACTGGATCAACATCAGTTTTCTTTTGCTGTGCTCAGACACCTCTCACAAGCTATTTAACCCTTTGAAACCCAAGAAACATGGGAAAAAAGGCACTGAGCAACTTGGCGAGAAATGTCACAAAAACGGCATGAAAATAAAAAATTAGAGGTGACAAGTAAATTTAAAAAAAGAAGAAGAAAACTGGGGAAAATGACTTAAAAACAATGTTTATAATTATTTTCATTGTATGTTTAAAATTTGGTCGCTGATTTTTTTCAGCACCCTTTTTAGGTCCTTGTCTTTTTTTGTGTGCTTATTTTCCGGTGATCGTATACCAATTTCTTGCTAATTTTTGGGCCAATGAATTTGTTCAGTTTTTAAAGGGTTAAAAAAATGATCATCACTTTCTCAGTCATATTTTACAAAAAGGTACGATCAGAGTCAGTCAGTCACATTTGGCTCAACCACTCAGGTTAAAAATTTACGTGATTCCTAAAAAAAAAGTTGCAGCAAAAACCCATTTTATCCTCCTCCCTCACACCACCATGCTAACCCATCCCACGCCTCACAGTGAAATGAGTGGCTCAGACAGTATCTGCAGAGCTATTAAGACCTCAGACTAAAATTAGAACAAGGGATCATCACATTTGATGATGTGGAACTGCTTTATGGGGCTGTGTGCTGGTGGGGGGCACGCTGGCAGCTCAATGAGCCATAGGAGTGCCAGTTTTGTGCACTTAGTGGGGTCTACCATAGAGTGAGGTGAAACTGGCAGGGAGGGCTGGCTCGATACTGAACCATAATGGCTTACTCTTAATGGTTGCCGCAAGGGTCCAACGTTCATTACTCTCTGCGTGGGGGGACTTTCAACGGGATCCTGGGGTGAGACCTGTGAGTGCATGTACACTCACATACACATAAACTCAGGGGAGGCACCTCAAGGCGAGTGAGCAAGGTGGAAAGCTACAGAAACTGTTTTCACACACTCACACAGATAAAATTCCCTTACAGGAAGCGCCACAAAGTGTTAGTGTGGTAGTTTACAGAGAGCTAAAAGCTACTTCTCAGGGTTGATTCATGATATTGCTAATTATTCAACAATTGCAAAAAAAATATTCTAATCCAGCACAGCAGAAGCTAGAGTTTTGTGTTAATACTTTCCTCTCCTCGGTTCACCTTTTAAAGTAGCCCAACACCCTAGCTCAGCTGAAACAGCCAACCTAATGCACACAAATGCAGACTCAGGCTCCCTCTAAAATACCAAGCAAAGATAGGCTATTTTACTGCTGCTTTTGCCATCTAAAGGGGGAGCGATATGTAGCGTTAAATTGGAAGTCACAGCAATAGTCATTTAACAGGCTGGCTTTAAGAGAGAAGCCTCATGAGCTGAAAATGGTTTCACAAATTTGAGGGGATATACTTGATCGAAAAAAGGAAACAGCCTGCCTCGACTAAGCTGCAATACAAGGAGGGATCCCACTTTTTACTTCCTTGAGATATAACCTGCGTGTTTCTGTGCATATCAACAGAGATGCTTCGTTATGACAGGAGAAGTCTTAAACTGCTGGATTAATTAGTGTGAACACACACAAAGCATGAAAAAAGCATGCGCGCAAACAGCCAAGCAGATTGTTGGTTCTTCTGCATCTCGTGGGAACTCATTTCACAGACTTTACCTGCCAGTAAAAATCAAGCCGACAAACAAAAGCGAGACCTGAGCCGTGCTGCACGGTGCTACTCAAGAATCCCTCCTGCTCTGTTTTAACCCATTTAACTCCACTGTCAGTGTCTCGCTCTGTGGACATGCGCCACTTTGGCATCTAGAAACAAAACTGTTTTATCCACCGAAGCCCAGAGCATACTTCCACAAACATGCATCTGCACTTGCAGGCTCACAGACACCATAACAATGCAGGGGATGCTATGTAAAATAAGGCACAGGATGCATGCTGTGAGCTGAACAAGATGTGAGAGTACGAGATAAGGAATGGGAAGAATAACAGGATGAAGAGTCAGGATGCATGCTGATGGGGTTTATGTCTGTGAGTTGGAAAAGCGGTCCTTGGCCCTGTTTTGTGTTGCCAAGGAACCGTGTCCTCTGGCCTGTAAGTAGGGGGTGTCCCTTTCCTTTGCCCGCTGCCTGGAGGGGCCTAGGAAGATTGACATTTCCTGTCAGTAGGCAGACTGGCTCTTGTTAGGATATCAGGGAAGACTATGCCTTAAAGGGTGACCAAAGAGTAAAAAGAAGAACTGAAGACCGACATTCAGATCTAAAAATGCTGACATGTGTTCATCTATTTAACACGTCTCAACTGTGTCTTCTACCCCGACACACAGCTGCCCCCTCCACCATGCAACAATGGCAGGAAAGGTCCAGCTGTCAGAAGAGGAAGCAAGACAGGAAGACAGAGGAAGGAAAGGCTCTGACTGTCAATGTGACTGGACAAGATAACATGCACTGTGCTTCCTGTCCCCACCCCTGTAACTAAGGAGACCACAGTGCTCACGACCAATCGGTAAGATGAGAGGGAGGATAATTTGTCATACACCCCACGATCAGTTTAAGATTTTTGATGTCTTTATGTCTCTGTGATCAAACCTCTCTCCATGTCCTCTGATTCAAAAATTGACCTATGCTTCTAAAAATTATCTCAGTCCACAGGAAACAGTGCTCTCGGTGGGATTATATAGTCTACAAATAGTAAACCAAGCAATTATCTGTTTAAAACCTGGTTGGACGTCAGGTTTTTTTGTGCTGCCTTCAGATGCCTTTCACAAGCTATTTAACCCTTTGAACAAACTGGTTCGATGTTTTTCAAAAACATGCAGGAAAATACAATACCAACTTCACAAGAAATGTCAAGAATGTGGTCAAAGGTGACAAAGAAAATGACCTGAAAATTGATTTTTAAAAAGGAAAATTATTACAGAATCTATAGAGAAATGGCCATAAAACTTTTTTCTTATCATTAGAATCATATGTTTAAAATGATATTATAGAAAAAGAAAAAATATATATACATATATTTTCTACTTGTCTGCACAATTGTGCCTATTTTCAGGTCATTTTCTTGAAATTTCTACTAATTTCTTGCTATTTTTAGGCCAAGTGTTGTTGAGTCGCTTACTGCCCTCTTTCCATGTTTTTTTTCTTTAAAGTAATCACACCAATTTGCTTAGGTTTCAAAAGGTTAACATGAAAAAGGATGGATGGTCATTTCCATCCCAATTAAATACTGTCAAATGGAAACATGGAGAGAGGAAGACAGGGTCTGCATTTTAACTGTAAACCTTTAGCAAATCCTTACATCAACTGCGACTCCGGTGATTTAAGGGGAGGAACAGATGGGAACAGAGCAGGAGTCTGCCAGAAGTTCAGTATTGAGAATGTCAACAAACTTTTTTTTAAAAAATCTCTTTATTTAATATGTTTTGGTAAGTGGGGGAGTGACAGAAGGGGAACAACTACATTCCTCTCCCTCTCTCATTATCAGGGAATGAGGTCACTTGATCACAACAAGAAAGCATTGATGCCACATAACAGAGACAGACGCAAATAGAGTGACAACTGCCTTCAAGTACGTTTCATAAGCAATTATTCTTCAATCCTGTTTCCTGTGACAGACTGTCAGACATCAACAGTCTCATCATCTTGTCCACAGAGCAAAATTGAAACTGAACGCTGACCTGTAGCCAGAGGCTTTTTTCCTGGATCAAAATTAGACAAAAGTGGTGCCTCAAACACCTCAGTGACTTATTCAAAAGGAACAATACATGTAACACATCACCTCTCCTAGGTAGCACAGCTCTGATTCAATAATCCAAAACACTGTCATTTAAAAAAAAGCGATTTGGCACTAATACACGCTTCCATTTAAATAAATGAGCTATCATTGAAACTAATGTTACTCAGAAAATATCATTATAACCTCACAATCTAATACAGCAGCCCTGCCATAACTCCTACATTTGTGAATCTTATATTCAGTTGTTGATAATAGTGAGCCAGATAGAAATTGATTCAAAGCTACGGTTGCTTAACGCTGTAGCTTGTGTCCTTGTTGTATTGGATTCCATATTAATTAAAACAATAGCAAGAACAAAAAAAAGTTAATGAAGACAGCTCAATGTCACCCTGCCTTTTCGATGCACATTTGCTCATTGCCAGCTTATTGAGTACACCTGATTTAAACTAATGCAGTTTTCCTTGGGCTGCAACAAACTATTATTTTCATTATTGATTCATTTTTTCATTACTGCCAATTATTTTCTCTATTAATCGGTTAACTGTTTTGCCAAAAAAAAATTTAAAAAAGAAAAAATTGAAACGTAATATGGTTTCTTATATTTTATCCAAACAGCAGTCCAAAAATCCAAAGCTATCCAGTTTATTATTATGTATGACAAAGGAAATTTTCACATTTAGAGCATTTAACAAGTAAATGCTTGGCTTTCTTTTGCTTAAATAAATAACTGAAACAATTATTTGATAACCAAAGTAGTTGCCAATTAATTTTCTGTCAACCAACTAAGTGTCCTATCAATTGATCGACTAATTATTGCAGCTCTATAGTACCTTTAATTAAATAAATGAGGTGGACACCATATTTGAATCATTGCCCAGGGTAATGCAAAACAATTTAACAGTCCAACCTAATTAAGCCTTCAAAATCACCATAACATTTAGCCAATCTAAGTTCTCTCTCTATATAAGACTGGTACGCTCAAAGTTGACAGGTTGTCCTCTAATAAACTGAGAAATGTTTGGTTTTACCAGCGTATCATCCTGCTATGTTAGCTATGTTCACCTATCATTGCCCTGAGTTTATTTTGCAGTTGTGATTAAAGTTGAGAGTGACGCACTTAATACAACGCAAAATTTAAGCAAGGCTTGCATTCTCTTTGCATAAAAAAGCCTGGCAGGGACATGAGTCAAAACAACAGGAAGACAAACAGGTTACATCACAAAGTGTATACACGTGTGTGTCAGCTGTTGTTTGATCCCCAGGCACAGAGCCTGCCGGGACTTGTAGCTAGCATCTTAAGTTTTAGTCCAACAGCCACTCAGTCGCTGTCCCTGGGTGTGACAACACACAGACACGCATCGCAGCTGTTGTTGTGTCTTTGTGCCGGCTCTTCATTGTCTTCAGAGCCTTACATACCATTTTTCCAGGATCTGAATCGAATCACTTTGAACGCCTACTCTTGTAAAATACAAATTAGACATACAAGAAATGTGTTAAATATCTGGATGGATATGCATGGTCTTCTGCCAGAACTTCAATTGTTCTGAGCCAAAAAACAAGGACGGATTGTGTGCGAGTGTTGGTAGTCGTAAGTTAAACTGGTACATACTGATTCACTATGAAGAACAAACAGGCCTGGCACTGTTGTGAGACGATAAAAAACTCTTGGTGTCTGATGCACCTCAAGATATTAAGATTGCTTATCTTAAAGGACTGACAATAAAAAGAAGCAAGAAAAGCTCACTTTGACCTACTCCTTTCTGCCTGCCTGCAGAAGAGCTGCTCTCTGGCTGTGTTTGGTCTGGTAGTCTGGTTCTGGAGATCACTTAGTTGATCTGTTTTGTCTGCCAAGTCATGTTGAATGTACCATTTTAGAACAGGGAAACTCAACTTGCTTTGATTGGGAGCAACTTTCGCAAAACAACAGGGGGCCAGACACAGCATCCCCATACATGTTTCTACAATTTTAGGTAATTTGTTTTGGACGTTTCTAGGATTTTCTGACATTTCTAGGATTTTATGATGTTCCTGGGATTTAATGATGTTTCTAGGATTTTATGATGATTCTAGGATTTAAGGACAGGTGTGTGGGCCTATCCTCCCCGGCACTTTTTTTTTAAATAAAAAAGCTTTACTTTGATGCTGTTTGATGCACTCTGGTAATTTATGTATATTAAAAAGTACCAAAAAAATCCTAGTGTAATCACTTTATTTTTATTGTGAATAAGAAAATGGTTGAGGGGGGGCACCTGGAACCCTCTCAGGGGCCAGATTTGGCCTGCTGGCCATAAGTTGAGTATCACTGATTTAGAGCATTTAAAAAACAAAGATGTCAGAGGGGCTGTAACAACTGGGTCAAAGTGTCATAAAGGGAGGAGAGAAAGAGCTGCTGACACAACCGTCATTAACCAAACGTTCACTATGCTTAAGCCTTTAAACATTGATCTGCTTCAAAGAGCTTGGGTGTGAGGACTTAACAAATCTGCAAGTACATATAAACGTGCACAATTACAGCCAGCGGGTGCAGACATGTTGTTCTCTACCAACCAGCATTTGAGCCTGGGAGTGATTGAGTGGAGAGCCAAGCGCATACTAGGGTCCTGAGCACAGACAGTGAGAGCTGGGCTGATGCAAACTGACAGACCACGTAGCGGGCCTTTAATGTCACCACTGGTCCTAACATGAAGGAGGCAATGTAGCCCCAAGGCTGGATTCTTTGCCTCACATGCGAGTAGAGAGGGAAGCTGCAGAGGAGAAAATGAATGGAAGAAGAGCGCGGGTGAAGAAAAAATCTGGAGATGAGAGACGAGATCACAAAGACAGAGGGGAGCTGTACAGTCACTCAACTAAATTAAATAGGTAAAAGACAAAGCCAGGAAAAATGAGTCATTCCCTTGGGAGAATGGATACCAATTTTCTCTTATGGAAAACACTATGACAACCATAGATGGCAGTATAAAATAAACAAATGAGGGGGATGCATGTACATGTTAAAACCTAAAGGAAGAGATAAGAGAGGTAGTGAAATCAAAGCAAACTGTATGTGCGTGAGTGCAACTGGGGTGCAGACAGAGAAGGAATTTATACATGGTGATGAGGGAGGAGGAGCAGAGATAGAACCGAGGTCTGGTTCATCGAAAGTGTCAGACGCTCAATAAAAATAAGGTTGCAGGAAGAGCTCCCATCACAAACAGCCTAAACTCATGTCAGACAAACACTCTCCAAGAAAGCAGAGCAGGGGAGAGGAGAGGAAGGGTGGAAAGGGGCCGGGGAGAGAGGGATTAGAGGGGACAGAGAGAGACAGGTCCATCTCCTGGCAGACTATTCTTCACCTTAAGGTGTCAACAACAGCTGGCACCTTGCTCATACACACACCTGTCACGCCTGCTGTGTCTACAATCCGTCCATCCCAAGCTGCCTTTAACCTCCCCTTAAGGACCACTAAGGTTTACAAATAATTTATACAAATCACGCCATCTCTAAAATCACTGTTTTCTCTGTCAGTGAGCATGTCCCGTAAGAAAATATAACCCAACCACTAGACAGACAGAAGCAGCTGTAATCTTATCACAGATTACAATAAAGCAACACCTTGTAAGTTTTTTATGGGCAACATTCCTATGTTATGACACCGAGCCAAGATGGCTAAAGTAACAGGCCACAGTGTGCTGGAATAGCACCTACAAGGTGGAAGGATACTATTTAACTGAGCCAGCTGGTTTTGCATTTTTAAGCAAAAAACTAATTAGATCAAGGTTTTTGCCCCCAGTCCCAATCTGAGGCATTTAATATTGAGTATCTGCTGATTGACCTGGATAATACAGCTGCACGATGCAAACTTCAAGTACTTTAAAGTTATTTAAATGAATCCAGTATGTATGCTAGACAGTTAGCTCTGCAATGTACTGGAAGAAAAAATGTCTGCATCCAAACATCGTCCAAGGGTTTTTTGTTTCATTTTTAGAAAAACAAAAAAGTAAACAAAAAATATCTTAAGAAATTACTCTCAATTCCACTTAGTGGAGAATTGTAAAAAACATACAAAACACTTTCAATGAGTAATATAATCACAATTCTACTTCAAAGTAGTGTTATAGCTTAACTCTAACATCCCCAGTCACAAGACATAAAAAAGGGTCATAATTACACTTATTACAGCATTATAGTAAAACTACTTCACTAAAAATGCACAACAAAAATTTCAATTCCACTTAAAGATGTGTAGCAGCTTAAGTCGAACATGGAAATAAAAATCAGTTTCTACTTATTGGAGTAGCAGCATTGCAATAAAACCTGAATATCTGCTACAAATCGTTCCTGACATCTGTATGACAGCAGATGTAAAGGATGTAAGGATCGGGCAGGACGCATGCCCAAAATAACAGATCCCAATGAATTAAAAAATGCCTTCATCAGGCCCGTTACTGATACGATCGGGACATCCCTATCTATAATAACTTCTTTTAACTCAATTAGGAGTTAATGTGACCAAACATAGCAGCAGGAATGTCTCTGCACACAGGAGTAACTGTCACTTCACATTTGTAATCCATTCACTATTTGTGAACTGTGTAACCAAGAATGCTAGCCGCAGTGTATTATTCATTGACATGACCCAGACGTCTGAGGTCAGAGGTGCATCCAGAATTCAATCCCCAGTAATTAGGATCACAGTCAGGGTCAGGAGGAGGGGGGTGTTAAGTGGG
This sequence comes from Plectropomus leopardus, assembly GCF_026936395.1. Classification (NCBI taxonomy): domain Eukaryota; kingdom Metazoa; phylum Chordata; class Actinopteri; order Perciformes; family Serranidae; genus Plectropomus; species Plectropomus leopardus. Next base: position 14,595,780 of record NC_142189.1, on the reverse strand, counting down.
GGTGTCCTTGAGTGGATCTCCACAATGATGCCAGGTGTTAGCATGTTTGATGGATTCCTTTTTGGAATCCTTTTTTTCGTATCCAGGGATGAAGGAGAAAAAAAAATGACAAAATTGTATAACCATACAGCTGTGTTGCGGCAACTATACAATTGTTATTAAAAACAGACTAGTGTCATGACAAATAGAATAGATATCTTTCTATTTATCATGAAACCAGCCTGTTTAGAAATAGACGGCTGTCGGTGCTGCTGGCGACCACAATCACTACCAATTTAAGCTACACTAAAAACATTGCCTGACTTTGCTAGATCAAGTTGAGAGAACAACAAAAACTGCAAAAAATATTTTAAGGTGAACTGGATGCTTCTGCTTCGTTCTTGCAATCCCACCACACTCCCCCGTGTGTATATTATTTCATATGTTAGCAACCTAAGATGTGACCCACTGTTTGACTACAGCTAAACCCTAAAACATGTGCACTTATTATGTACTCGACATAATAATGTTTACTTTGTTTTACTTGCTGTACAGTCACAAAGGGCAGGATATAGGAAACTGTAAGGAAATGGCCCTGAACTGGCTTGATACAAACGGATATGTTTATCCCAATACACACATGCTATTCTCTGTGTAAAGGAGACCAGGGATTATTTTAACACTTTTCTGTCTGTATCTTAGAGCACTTTTTAGCCAGTGTTTTAAAACTGTAGTACAAACTAATTACACGTGTCTTCTGTTAAATGGTGTAGCTGCTTTATCTGTAACACAGGAAATGCATGGTTTGGTCTCAAACGCAAGAAATGAAATGTCACAATGCACCCCATAGTAGGCCTACAGCCTAGGGTGAAATTTAACATTATGAAATAAGGATTTTGACAAAAACTTTTAAAGCTTTTCATTCGACACTGTGTGTGAATGTTTGTGTTTGACTGTTTGTGTGTTTGTCTTGCACTTTTGTGTTTGCTTACTTGGCTGTACATGTTTGTTTGTGCTTCCTGTACTGCACTGAGTTTTTCTTTTTCATCACATGTTGTAACAACTACCCAGACACTAGCTTACCTTAAAGCCAATGGCTAAAATATTAGCACCAACAACTTGCATGAAAGATATCTACATAGACACATAGTAACTATGTAATACTATATAACAGGCAATGCTATTCCAAAAATAAATGAGATGAAAAAATATACTATTTTTAATTTTAAAAAATGCTTTTTTTCATTATAAAAACTATGTGTATCTGCCATAGGTGTTTATTCCTGACATAAGGAATGAGGACTAAACTAAACATGCGCAAAGCAAATTAGGTTATTTGTAGCTTGTTCCTGATTAGAGAAACTGAAAGTGTTACAACCCTCCCCAGTCTCTAAATCATGTTAACATACCCCTGTTTACTCTGTGATAAAAAGCCATCTTTGCGTCATCACTAGGGTTGCAACAGTATGAAATTTTCACAGTACAACAATTGTCTCAGAAAATATAATGGTTTCACAGTATCATGATATTACAGAATTATTATTATCAGTCAAATAGACCCTTTAAAGGAAGGAATAAAAACAAAAGGGTTTCTTTTGGTTGAACAAACATTTCATCACTATAATTGAAACTATTTCAGTGAAAGTATGTAAAAAGTCTCTCATTTGAAAATAAGCAAAATAAAGGTAAGATTTTCTGTACAGCTGCATTTTTTTCAATATCGAAAATAAATGTACGCAATATGATAATTGTCAACTTCTGTATCACGGTATACCTTAAAACCAGTGTATTGGTGCAACTCTAGTCTTACCACTGGAAAATTTTCTAGAAAACAAAAATGTAAGGAAAAGATTACAGAGCCTTTCTTTAACTTGTTGCTACTATCACCATTCAACTGAGAGAGCAACAGAATAGATGGGGGGTCTTGGGTTGCACTAACAACATCACTTATCTGCATGAAGCTCACAACACTCAAGTCCTGCGCATGCAACCAAGATTATAAACTTAGTGATTAATGCAATACATATAAATGCATTGCAACCTACTGGACTCATTGTACAGACATCACTTGTGCGCACACTTCTGTGTGAACTGGTAGGAATGACCCAGTGTGTGCGTCTGGCCCATTAAAGCACAAAAAGCCATTGTGTATCATTAGCTGAGGGGGAGGAAGGGAGAGACATAGGGGTGGAGTGTGGAGCTGAGGGAGGGGTCAGTGACCTTCCTCATAACCAACCAAATGACCTCATTCACAACACATAGGAATCCTCTGTCTCCCCCCACTATTCTTTATCACATTCACCATCCTCCCCTTGCTCTCGGCAGCCTTGCTCGCCTTTTTCCTTTCAGCGAACACAATCAATCAACTGAGCAGGGACGAGGCTCATGCTCACTAACCCTTTCACATGCACAGCAAATTCTTTCCTGCCAGTTATCTGTGGGGTTTTATGCCAGTCTTTCCTATGTCACACACGGTGCTAAAGAGGCTCTTTGTTTCAACAATTAAAGTCTAATCATACAAAACCACCCATTGTTTCTGCTCTGTAATCTCCTCCAAACCACTGAACTGATAAGGACAGACAGACTTAAGCCTCACCACAAACAGCACAAGCAGCGACAAACACTAAACTAACAAAACAGTCACATAACAGTTTCACTTGCAGTTGTAAAACTCTGACTTCATTCGGTGTGCTCCTAAACTGACTTTGGGTTGAACACACTGCACATGAGCATAAATTATGCTAAGCAAATCATGTTTTACATTACAGCACAAGACTGCGGGGCAGACAGCCACTGTAAGATACAAATGTGCAACACATGTAGCTCTAGTCAGGCTCGACAGTCACCATGTTTGACTTTGTCAATGAGAAAAGAAGTTAAAGCAACTGTAACAATAATGAATTGGTAGACAGAGCAGTTAAAACATAGGTGAATAGCACCCTTTTTTTCCATGAAGAGTCGCATAAATACATTGCTTTTGAGGTAATTTTCTTCTTTTTTTGCGCTTATTTTCAGATAATTTTCTTGTAACTTTTTGCCAATTTCTTGCTAATATTTGGGCCATTTCTTGTTAAGTTGCTTGCTGCTTTCTTCCCATGTTTTTAAAAGACATCAAAACAATTTCAAAGGGTTCAATAAAAAAGCCAGATATCACTGGGTGTTAGTTTTTCTCTTTGTGCAGTGGAAAAGGGGCTTAAAAGTGAATGAAGACCTCGTCCTCGACATTAACATAAATCTATCAATACTAGCTGATCAACAACTCGTGCAGCACTTTGCAACTTGCAACCTCTCTCTGATCTGACAATTTAAGCAATGGCATCCAATTGAGAGCCTGTACTGACTGACGTGGGTGATCGAGGGTGGGGAAGGATGGCACAGGTGGTAAAAACACCACAAACTCGAATAACTGCAGTGTGGAACGAGCTCTTTCACAAACATCTCGCACTTGCACACTAACACAGAGCTCACTGTACTCACAGAGAGCCTTGCAGCATGAGTGCTTTGAGGCTATATGCTTCTTCCCCAAACTGCTGTGCATCTACTTCACATTGAACACACGTGATTGAATCCCTGTCTTTAAAGGTTATGAATATGGAATTCAAGGGATTAATACTGAAACAAAACCCTATTTGCAATGTAAATTTATAGAGGAGTGAATGAAGACACACTCCCTCTGTATGTGTTGTAATCTGAGCTTCTCTGGTCTTTGTTGTGGTCGACAGTCTGACATTGCTTTGTCAGCACTGCTGTCATTGTTAGCACTGTTATCACCGTTAGCTGCTAGAGTCAGACTCTGAATCATAAATGTGCTCATACGCAGCTCCTTTAAAAACATACCAAAACATTCAATAAGTAAAGCATTTTGGAGGTTTTCTACATTTCCAGAGGTGAATCAAACTGATAACTAGGTCTCAGATCTGATTGAGACTAAAATAAAGGGGTACTCTGTAGGTTATCATCACTTTTACTACCTTAAAGTCAAAAGCATCCCAAAAATATTTACAGCTGTTTTTGGGAAATGTGGAAAATACTGATTTAGGTACAAATTTGTCGTCTTTAGTGCTGAAAAGCCGTCCCAAGTTGGCAGCTCAACATATGCAAGAATGACTTTTCATACAATATTTCAATTTCATTCAAAGGAAGACCCAGTGAAATCTAAAGGGACAACAGCTCCAAAAAACAGTGTAGCAAACATTTTTACAAGACATCATCTGCATTCAAGACACAAAGCCAGCTGAACGACTGCCCTGGGTAAACATGATTGGCAAACCGAAGCATTTGCCATTTCTAAAAAACATTTCTCAGAGATGAAAACAAGCCTAATTGTTAAGGACAGACCAAAAAATATCACAATTCTCTAGAGAAGATTGGACACCGTTTACAGATGTATCAAAGACAATGTCATGGTGACAGTTCAAGAGTCACATGGAAGGTTAATCTAACAGTGTATAAACAGCACGACATGGTGACGGAAGTAAACGTTCAGATTAAAGCAAATGCTGCAGAAACATACAGTGCAAAATATGAGCTGAGAAACACCTTTTGACAAAAACATGTATTAGCTTTTGATTAATGGTTCAAATGAACAATGGCAGAGTGAACACCGAGCAGAACAGAGCAACAGGAGAACTGTGAATAGTATGACACAACTTCGACATGTGAGGACTAAAAAATGTGTTGAAGCTGTAGAGTGTGAGAGAAGCAGCTGAGACTAGTTGAGATTAGAGTTCCCGGTGCTTTTGTATTAGATGGCAAAATGCTGCTGAGGAATCTCACTACCTCTTGCCACCTCACTTTCTGTGGCCCTAAGGGAAGGTTATGGCAGCACCGCCTGTTCTTGCCAAGCCTCACAGAAACAACACGGGCTGCTGAGGGACAGGTAAATTATTCATCTTTGATTTATCGGCCAGCCAGCAACTAGTGAGAAACCAAGGCACAAGCTGCAAACCACAGGCAGACTGATCCACTGGGCTGTGTCTAAGAGGGATGGGGCTAGTGAACCTCTTGGACTAGAGAGTTTGGACCGGTGTTCTTACAGACAGGAGCGAGTCAAATAAAAGGACTTCAAAGTATTTTTTCAATCACTCATTTGTATTTTTAAGGATGATGTTTTTTCTCCACAACCATCTGTTGTAACAAAAGTGTGCGAATCAGTAAATGGAGCAAACATGCTACAAGGGCCTAAAATCAATGTATTAATAATTAACTGCTGCTTATTTAGTGGCAAATTACAGCTCAAACCCCGTGCTAACTGCTGATGCTCCTCCGGTGTGAGGGTTTTGCAGGCTGGTGAAACATTCTTGTACCGACTATTTACTGGTGTTTACCAACCAATTGGTAATACAACATTAGCAAATATTTGTAATCACTGCTGTTCTTTGCTTCCTAGTTTAAAGCATTAATCCCATACGTTGCAAAATAATGCACCATTCTGTTCTCCTCTCAAATGTACTCTACTTCCTTCTCAAGGACCAAGTTCAAAAGTATCTGATTTTAAAGGTATTGATTCAAGTATTTCAAGCACCTTGTATGAACCCTGTGTGACAACGATGAGGGGAAATAGCGCAAAAATAAACAATCAGTTAAACAGGGGTGAGTGTGTCACAAAACTAGAAGAGTTAGGGAAACTTTAATACTTTTTTACAAGTGGAATGGAGCTTGCTCACGGCAGCCGTGAAACAAAAACGAATCAAATTACAGAAAAATTATGCATTCAACACTTTTTTGGTATTTAAAGTAAAGTAGACATTCCTGTGCCTCACCGTGGATGGCATTCACATTAAGCTGAACTAAAACACACTATGAGAGTGTGTGAGGAAAACAAACACCAGGCTGGAGGTTAAGTGCTCTGACTGTGCTCCCGGTAAAATTCCTGAGCTGGTTGCCAACGTTCGCTTGCCATTCCTCCTCTGAAAGGAGAGAGAAAATGAATGCAGAGGGGTGGGCGCAGTCAGAGAGGAACAGAGTGAGCATTCAGCTCATTTTTCTATGATAAAAATGGGGAAGAAAACAGGAAACGGTGACAAATGTTGCTGGTATGATTCCTGAAAAACCTAATTGTTAGACGCTATATCTGTTGTGACTCTTCAGACGCTTAAAACGAAGATTCAAAAAGAAAGATCGAGGCAATAAGGGGGACCACTGTGAGCAAGGGGGGTGGGAGCGCTATTTGAAGCATTTAAAGAATGTAACAGGGTGGGGCCCATACTTCTCCTCACTGAGAAATCTTGTGTGTGAAGCGGATCCACACAAGTGTGTGAAGGAGGAACAGGAGCTATGATTCATGATGCAATCTAAATAAATCAAAAAGAAAGCTGAGCAACAGACCCACCTCTGTGGGAGAGGGCACAAGAAGAGCAGGCTCCTCTTGTCACCACAGCCAGAAAACAGCCCCCCCTCCCTTCTCCCTGTCTGTCTGAAGGAAAAACAAACCACTGACTCGCCTTCTCCGTAGTCCATTCCTGTCTGAAATGGGCGTTACTTCCCGTAAATGTTTTTGCATGAGACACAAAATAGAAGAAAAAGATGGTAAAAGCGGACATAACTTGGGTCAAGGACAAAGGGAGGAGCCACGGTTTCAGAAAAAGAGAATAGACAACTCACTTAAATGAAAAGGTCTGTGTCAGGAGGCTGTTGTGACATAATTATTACAACATCCCTTAATTCATCTTCCTCTTTAACACTGCTTGTCACCATCTAGAACACACACTTACGCACAGAACTACGACTCTTGTTTTGATAGAAATAACTCACTGAAATCTCCTCAGCAAAATTCACTGTGCATCTAGTTACCTTGTACATTATTTTGAATAATGAATATTAGAGTTTGTATGGAGTTTGGCAGAAGAGACTTTATGTATACAGCTCTATATATGTGGAATCTCCTGCAGAAAGACTTGCCCTTGTTGGTCCCTCTAAGCCGTTTTAAAGAACTGTTGCAGCACTGGCCTTTAGTTTTTCTAGTTTCTGTGTTTCACTTATAGCATATATTGACGTACTTATAAGTCCTTCCTTGTAGTTACCTCATTTTATGGTCTTTTTGTGTTTTATATTGCTTGTTTTGGAGTCATTTATTTTGATTTTTTGTTCCATGTTGTCTGCCTGTAACTTGTGTTGCTGCCTGTCTTGGCCAGGACACTCTTAAAAAAGAGATTTTTAATCTCAAGAGTTTTTTTTCTAGTTCAATAAAAGGTTAAATAAAAAATAAAATACATTATTTTTTATGTGATTGCTCTGCTTTAAGGCTGGAGGCTTTTTTTTCTTAAAGAGAGAGATAAACTGCCTCAAGCAATGTGTTGTCTAACAGCCGGCAGTAATAGAAGGGAAGACACTTAGTTTTGGCGACAGCGAGCGAGATAGTCAGCCAGGCAGTCAGGGTAGGGCATGGAGACAGGAGGCCAGGCAGAGGCAGCAGTGATAAGGAGGCCCCAGCACTCACGGGATTGAGGCCCGAGATAAGAGCCCGGAGCTGTCGTTGGATGACTTTATCATACAGCACCCGCTGGGGGGTGGCATTGCTGGGGCTGGAGTGGGGCCAGGGGAGCAAACGGGTCCAGGTTTGGGGCTAGAACAGGGACTAACGCTCGCACAGGCACGGTGGTGGGGCTTCTGGATAGGAGGGCTGCTAGGCAGTGGCACGTCGGAAGGGAGACAGGCAAGGTGATGCTGGGTCCTGCCACCACCCCTACACCTCACCCTGTCAGACTTATGCCACCACCTAATTTATTACCAGGGAGGAGACACTGAGAAAGAGGGGACCATGTGAGGCAGACAGAGGAAGACAGCACACAAAGCCTCCAATTCTGCTTTTTCACTGGTGGCGACGGCTCAGTAAACCAGCTCACAGAATGGCTCTCGGTTAATTAAATTCCAGCTTATAAGTGGTGCTTTGGGAGAGAATGTGGGGAGAAGAAAAGCGGGCTGGGGTGGGGGGATATAACAGGTTTCTGCTTGCAACAACAGTCCTGGCCTAACAACCCCATTTCTCTCTTCCTGTGCTCTCTCACGGCTCTAAGCTGTATCTTATTTTGCGAGCAGTACTCAGTCTTGTTACCTGCTGAATTGATTGCATGTCAGAGGTTAGTGCAGGTCTAGATCTGTGCCAGGAAACGCCAAGGGTCAACCTACAGTGGGAGACTTCTGTCTGTGCGGTCACAGCCAGACACTAGGGGTGGGCGATAGGGTATTTTTGCGATAAAAATATTCTTAAAGATATGTAAAAAAAATACTGAGAAAATGTTTCTGTTAATTTCAAGAATACAATTGAAACAAATTAATTGTTATAGTTGTATATGTCAAAAGAAATAGTGAACTGTAGTGAAATAGTTCATCTTCAAATATTCAGTAAAAATTTCACAAAAATCATCCGTAAGTTTTCTTAGTCTGTGAACAACATTAACCTATGAAGAGATTTAGATTCTGTATGAAATGTAAACATTACTATAAAATAAAATTGACCAAAAATTACATATCCAACAGTTGCCAAACACAAAAAACATTGTCTTACATTAATGAAAAGTACATATATAATAATCACTAAGATGTTTCCACCTGGAACTGCAAGCCCAACTATTTCTCCTCTACTCTTTTTGCTGTATTACCTCGCCAGCCTGTTCTCACTCTAAACTTGTAAAATAGCGCCGCTTCGTTGGTGCTTTACTCAGCAGTGCGGATCAGACCACCCGCACGCACACACACACACACACACCTGCATTATTTTGACAGGCTGCTATGTTGCAATGACTACTGCACATTTATAAATTAGTATATGTATATATATGTGTGTGTGTGTGTATATAAACATACACACACACACACACACACACACACACACACACACACATATATAGATTGATAGATACGCATTTATACATTATATACATTATATTATAGTTTTTTTATCATGCTGAGAGAGAGCGAAGGGAAAGAGACAAACTGTGCTGCTCAGAGCCGCTGACAGTTTACTCTGAGCAGTAAGTTGCAAGAAGAGTCTGAAAAGTCCGGGGCTGTTCGTTAAACATTCGGGATGCACGGCTACTGATTCCACACTACTTATGGTGCTCCTGGCCAGTAGCAATTTTGCTTTAAGCCACACTTGTTGTTGCCATGCATCACAGCATGACGTCATTATTAGGGAAAAAAGGAGTAGAACCATATGAGCAGACTGAGAGAAATATGAGACATCAGCCAGAAAACAAAACGCACACTTCTAGCATTCTCCCATTCATCAAAATCTTTTCTCTAAACAGCTTCTCCCAAAGGACCAGTTCCCTACACAGGCACCACAGTGGACAGCAGACAGTTTGTCCTCCAAACGCTGACAGCTCTCCCGGGAAGGTCCTGTTAAATCACGGCACTCAGAGACAAACAAGCAGACACAAAACTGTATATGCAAAGGGGGTGGGGTGGGGGGTTGCTGTAGCCAGGAACAAATGGTACAAAGCACCATGTGGCTCCACCGCACAGCGTGCAATGGAACAACGGACCATTTAATCTATTATTCAAACAAAGATCAAAAATGAGCCTGTAAAGGAAAGGTAAGAAGAGCTTGGAATAAATATTTTCAATCAGTCTAACCATTCTGTCCCCATAGAAACACTCGTCAAATTTCAAGACAACAAAAAAAATAAAAACCTTCCTTCTCTCCTATGCTTCGCTACCTTACAACAGCGCCTGCACTTCACTACTAGGCTACATCTCTAGATGTTATATGGGCTGTCTCCTCCTGCCAAGAGAAAATATAGCAATTTGAAGCAGCTTGTTGGCTGGCAGATCGTAAAGAGAAATAAAAAAACTCCATAGCAGGTGTCACCTCAGGGAGATGAACAACTGCAACGCAAGGGGATTTCAAAGGGGGCCTGTCAATCGGCCAGAGTGACCTTGAGGGACAACACACATATTGGTAGCGCAACAGGGGCGTCCATGCACTCACGCCACTGTAGCTGGGTGGGAGCAGTCGTCACACACAAGGGTGGTGTCAGCTTTCTTCCGCCATGGAAACAGCTGTGTAGACATGCAAAAAACGGAGGGTGGGCGAGGGAGACAGCTGTCGGAGTGGTATACTCTTGAGAAATGGACTATTTGGGAATGAGTTTGAAGCGCTCAGCCGTAACTAGTGAGATTTTTTGCTCGTATTCAGCACCGGTGAGTCTAACAAAAGGAGGGCATTTAAAATGTTCAATCACATTTAAGCCTATGAAACAGTACTTACTCAGAAGGGAAGAGCGTCATTGTGATTTAATCAACAACACAAAAACGTAGAGGAAAGACGACTGATGCCTTGTTGACAAATTAGGACGGCCATTATCTTCAGGTTTTTTGGACTTTCTTTTTATTTTGTGATAACTCTACCCTGACTGGTTATGTTTCTATGTCTGCTTGAGAATAAATAGCTTTTCAAGTTGCATCTGCTCTCTCCTTGTCACCTTGAAAAGACGGTCGCTTTCAATGAGACAGATCTGACTCAGAGGCCTCCTGCAACACACTCACAGGAGAAAACTACACACACGCACCAAAGAAAATGACTTCTCAGATCAAACGTGATTCACACCACAATACCACAAGTTAAAGATTCCCTTCTGGAGTCTATCCCGTCTGACTGGAAGTTGCAGTCAAGTGTGATGTTTATCTTAAATGCTGGCATAAACCACAGTCACAAAACATGCTTCATTTGTCATTATACTTAATTTTTTTAAAATCACACAATTATCAACCTCAAGCTACCATTAAAGAACTATTAAAAATAAATTTTCTGAGCTTCTTGAATTGCAGAAATCTGACGGCACTGGGCACATAGCGCAACACATTAAAAATAACACACACTCGACAACTATTTTAAGAGTATTCAGCCAAAGGGAAGGGCTATTAGTTACTGTTACAGTTTTCTTCTCTCTTTTTCAGACTAATAAAAATCACAGAGACTGGATGTGCTTTTGGTTTTACCCAGGGTGGGGTCAGTTTTCATCAGTACTGGACAAAGAGTAGGAGGAGGCTGGTTCTGAATATCGCATCAGAACTACAGCCCTGTTCAAAGGGGAAAGCAGACCAAACCGCCCCTAACAGGAACCAGACAGTCAGACAGGCCTCCTCTGCACTGGGGTGGTTTTCATCACACACACACGCAATTTCTGGCGGCAGGGTAAAGTTTGGGCTGGTGCTGTGGAAACGCTTGTAAACCTCAGACTTGTGCAGTGTTAGAGGAGTGAGACTGAAGCTGGTGTGTCACCAGTGTCCTAGTCATGATTTCTTTAACACCAGAGGGGGGAGCGTTTATCTGCCGAGCGCTGCACAAAATCGTCAGGCCAGTCCAGTATTACAGGATTGATTTTTAAACCCCTGGCAGACCGGTTCCTCCAAAGCCACAAAATCGTGTTGTGCAAAAAATCAAGCCACATGTTGAAAAAGTGACAAGCAAAACAGTTCCACCAATTTATTTTCAGCACTTGCTTTTAACTTTATTACTGCAAATGAAGCAAAACATAGATCCTTAACCGTAAATCCCAACTTATAAAATTAGTAGAGCAGTATTTACTATGTGCCTATACATGTTAAATCTGTCACTTCAGTATTTACTGCAATGTATTTCCTTTCTTACTTTTTAGTCTCACAAATAAAGCACAAAGAGCAGTGACTAAAGGCCCAGTATTAAATGCTCAATACCTCAGCTGCATTCAAAATGTTCTGTTCCTTCATAACACTGGAAGACTAATGAAGTCACAGAGAAACAAACTTTAATACAAAATTTAAACAAAGATTGATGATTTTATTGAATTAACAGGCTATTTCAAAAGCCCAAACCCTTATTACCACAGCTAGTTAGTCCCATAAATAAATTAATTAAAAAGTCAGTAAATGTAAAATGTATATTTTACATCAGATAAAAAAATCACTGCTGACCACACAGAAGCCAAATCACAGCTCCTTCCTTTCTGTGGGTTGGCTCACACAGCACGCCAACGGCAGCACGGCTGAGTTTTTAGAGTAAATGAGAGGTACACAGAGTGTGCACGAGCTCCATTCTTTACTGTTCAGACAATTGTTAGGGTCCGTGGCTATGGGGGCTGGGAAATGGCAAAAGGGAGTCGGGATGAAAAAGAAAACAAGTCTGCTTCCTGACTCTCCCCGCAATGAAAACATCAGCACACCCCTCATTCGCAACTAAGTCCAATAAAGCAATTTGCTCTTTCAGAAAAAAAACCCAACAACTTCATGATGCCTCTTTTGTAAAACATTTATGGGGTGTGGAAAGGAATTAAACTTCTTTTCCAAAAATATCAGATCCAAACTGATTCAAATTATTTTCAAACATAATTTCAGCTAGCAGGCACAGAGGAAGACAAACCCAGAAAGATAATGACAAACATAAATGATGGTAAACAAAATGTCGTCAACATATAATAGAGCTGCATTACGTCAACGAAATTACATTACATAGAGAAAATTAATTTTCCTTATGCTACATTATTATGTGGAAGGTCAGCCATGTAAGATTATTGTTTAAGTTTTGTTATACACAATGAAACTGTATCAATAATCTTGCATGGTTCTTCCAAAACTCAAGGATTTTTACTCATTCTGTGACTTCTCCAGGCCTGGAAGTGTGATTGTGAAATCCCATGACTTCTCTAAGTTTTCTAAGACCATGGGAACCCTCATGACAAAAACTGGTTGCACATTTGTGGGGAAATTGCTATCGGGGAATTTGTCTCTCTTGTTTTTTCTCAACCTGAAACTGAAGTGCTATTTTTCAGACTAAAAGCAATACATTATCTTTTAAGACTCGCACAGTGTCTGTGGCATTCAATAGTCAGATTTAAGGGACCTTACTATAGCTATTACACGAAAAATAACATTCAGATTCAAACTCAATATGAGTAGGGGCAATTTCAGTGCTACATGATTGTATTTTTGCACTGTTGTAGTGGTGAGGCAGAGGAAATAGTCTACTTGACGCCTTTAACTATTTTGTTTATCCCCCATCAAGGAAGCAAGAAAATCTTTGCAGACCGGTTTAGCAACTACATACTACAGAGCCTACTCATCCAGACATGCAACCGAAACTATGAAGTGTGCACTGCTGTTTGCTGTGCTGTCTGCGAGCAAAGCGCTCGTTTATCCCGTGAAGAAGTCATAATGCCTGTTATTTTTATTCATCAGTGTGTCATGGTGTCCAGTCCGACACTACACACAGCGCGGGGACAGTCTGCTAGGGGGCTGTGGCGCTCTCTAGTGTCCCCAGCTCAGTTACATAAAGCATAGGTCCAACCTTCCGCTTAGACCAGCTTATGTTATTGATACTATCAACATGAAACGGCGAATAAGCTTCGTCCATCAGCCGCTTGTGCCCAAATCAGTGACAACGCGTAGAAAATACACACAGACAGACAAATCCCGTCTGGAAGGTGCCGCCGACAAAAGGCGACGCAATTTTTGGTAGGGCACGCTTGACTGGCAAAAAAAAACACACACGACGACTGCTGCAGTAGCAAGGGAAGGAAATACAACCCTCGCTCGAATACAAATATTGTAGCGGCTTGGTGAGGGAGAAAAATAAAACGGTGGCCCTTTTAATGAAAAAGTTAGACGGTTGAAATAATCTTCGTGCACTCCCCCTCCCAGCAGCAGCAGCAACTCACTGGCTATTGTTTGGGCAACAAGCAGACACATTCCTCCGCGCTTTAAAGCTCGGCCGCTGGGCAACTACTAACACAAAAAGCCCTACGAAAAAAAATAATAACTTTTCTAACAATTCATGACATTTGCCCGTAACGCCACGTCGACTTGTTAAGTCTTTATCTGAGGACGCGTTAGCTAAGTTAACGCTACCGTTTTCCTGAAGAGTTCAACGGAATGCAGACACCCAGGCTCGCTAGCTTAAAATGTGGCTAACCCGAGCTAAATTGCTGTTGAACATGTGGATTCAGGCCCCGTTTAAATTAATTGAGGTTTTAAAAACACAGAGGGAGCTCCAAAACCTCACAGAGATTTGTTTTTGTGAATACATTGACAGTGATAGGCTGTTCTGATTTTTCTAAGTGCGTGAGAGAAAGTTTTCGTCTCGTCGCCACAAAGTCAAGAGTGCAGAAACTAACTCCCAACGTTAGCAACACAACTCCCAAATCCACATCTCGAGCTGTTGTTTGGGGTTTACCAGTCAGTCGGGATTGGAGATTTCCTGTTTTGGGTGATGTGAGGTGTCAATCGGGGGAACTTGTGAGTGTTTTTGTGCTCGCCGTAGTCAGCAATATCGTCTCGCTAACGTTATGCAGCAGGGACGCCCAGCGAAGCCGTGCCGAAACCGGACTGCGCCGTGGTCACGCTTCCCTCCCCTTCCTCCCCAGCGTCTCCCCCACCAAACCTCTCCAGACTGCCACTTACCTTCATCGAGAAGCCTCTCCAGGTGTGTGAAGATGCCGCAGAGATTTGGCAAACTGGTCATGAGCTTCTTCTCGTTTAATAATTGCATCAAATAGTCGGGACTCGGCCTCGGTCGCTCCTTCACTTCGACCTCTCCGACCATCATCTTTGCGGCGAGAGCGGAGAACAAACCACCGTGAAACACAGAATCCTCTTTTAGGAAAAGGAGAAAAAAAAAAGAAAAAAAACTTGCGGCTCCAATCCCTCGCTTCCCTCCTCCTTATGATGTGAAGACTGTATAACCCCCCCTAAAAATTCAGGTTTGGTTTGTTCTTGTTGTTTGAGTGGAGAGGGGCAAAAAAAGAAACCGTTATCTTCCTTCCAGAGACTCGTGCGCCGTACTCTCCTCTACGCCGTGTGCGCTCGGGGACGTTCGATTCCACCACTGTAGGCGCGAGAGACTCTTCCACCGGAAAGGCTCCGTCCTCCTCAACGGCTATTGGCCAGCGGGGCTTTCAGGGGACTAATAGGACAACCAATGGGCACCCGAGTCTGAGCCAGGAGGGCGGGGCAGGGTGGCTGGTGGAATGATTGACAGAAATTTTGGCCAATGGTGTGCAGTGCGCAGGAATGCACATAATGCCCCTGAAATGTTGTCAACACAGAACAGCACACGTTTAATTCTTCTGCTTTTCCTCACAAATAGCAACATTATATCTGTTGTTAAAACGCCAATAATCTTTTTATGCCTTACTGGCACTGCTTTTAGCGATCTCATAACTTTAACACCAAAGGCAGAGCTTGTGACAATACTGTGAATGGAAAGTGGAGATTTTCTGTCTTTCTTTGTGTTAGGCAGCTAAATAAATCATTTAAAGTTTTAGAAATAGGAGTAATCTTTCTTAGTTTTCTTTATTTAAAATTATCAACATGCAGAGGGGACTTTCCCTTTGAAGCTCAGCTCTTTTGTAAGATAAGATAAGAGAGACTTTATAGTCATCTATTTATACACAGGTCAGTACAGCCGGGGGCATTGTAGTGGGGGACAGATAGCACTGATAACCCAGGGCCCCAATGGAAGAGGGAATGAAAAGTTTGTCATTTTGTTGGTTGGTTTGCAATTTTTCCTTTCTAAGAAATTAATGCCATGACAAAGTTAAAATCGGCTGAATAAATCAGTTGAAAGACTGAACTTTCTATAAAATATAGTGAAAACTTTCTGAGACTTCTCTCACCCCTTAGAGGCACATAATGGTTTAACCCACCCCAAACCACAATTTGTCTTAAAACGCAGCTAAAGCTGCTTTTCTACCATGCAGGTTTTTTAAACACAAGTAAACCCGCTAAAAATAGGCTACAGATTCCTCTCTCTTTGCCAGTTTAGCAGAGCTGCGTACATGGCTCTGAAGCAGAGTATGCCTCTGTGCGTGTGTGTGTTTGTTGGGTTTGGGTTTTTTTTGGCATGTCATGTTCAATGTCATGAACAGGCTAGCAAAAGGTTAGTAAACAGTAAAAAGCCACATTACATGGAGATCTATGAAAATTTTATGGATGTTACTTCTCTTTATATATCTCTTACCTATTCAGTCTCTCTTTTAAAGTCGGTGCAGATTAATTTGGATTGATGTTTTAGCGCTGCTTAGGTGGAGATGGACAGTATTTAGTAGCAGCTGCATTGCATCTCGCTGATTCAGGAGCTAAAATGAACACATTCACCCAGGTGTTGTGTTTCCATCAATGCTGATTGGAGCCAGAGGTGATAAATACCTGAGACTTCTGCAATGTCATGTGACAAGACTGTGAATGCCGATTGTTACCTTTAGCCATTACATTAAAAAGCCAGATGTAAAATGGTGTTAGCAGGTTTTTGTACATTAAAAATGAATCTAGAGGAGAACACAATTGTGTTTCCCTGGTCCCTGGACAGAAGAAAGAACAAATGAACATGAGGTGCAAACAAGAAAATACAAAACAGGTACAGAACCAGTCAAGGGGGAAACATACAGTGCAATACCAAATATGAAGTGCAATAAAAGTAAAATCAAAACAGAAGTAGTGTAAATAAATGTAAAGTGTGATAAATAACTGTAAAAGTAGTTTATTATATCTTAGCCAAACAGATCTGCTCTTCACAGTAAATAACTTTTTTGACTTGTTCCAACTGGTTTTATGTTTCTTGCCTTTCCCCTTCCTCTACGTTACACAACATCATCAGCACGGTCCGTCATGCTGTCAGTCCAGTGTAAAAACAACATTCCTGTGACTCCATCAAAGCACAGCGGCCAAATTTATCACATAGATTTTACAATTTTACAAAATGAAATTATATGGTTTAGCTATGACGGGTCTAAAAATCTGGTGCGGACTAGTGATCTGGTTTGAATAGTCATTCGTGGGTTGAGTGTGTGTTCAATCTCCCACTTCATACACAAGGTGTGTGTGTGTGTGACAGTATACCTGCCAAGACCAGCCTACGAATCTGATTTGGCTGATTTTATGTGTAGGCTTCACTTTAGGGTGCAGAAATATGACAAAAAGCATCAACCTGTGTGGTCGGTATCCTACAAGACACCTTTTGTTACTCAAGACTTGTACATCTTGTTATCTGTCGTGGGACCGATTGATCAACGTTCTGGTAATCAATAGGGCCTTTTCATTGTCCTGTCCTTGGGAGGACCTTTCTACATATCCTCCCAAGATTAACATCCCTGATCAATGGAACACACACAAACCAGCTACCTCCGGTTTCTCACGTCCTGCTTAGAGTGAAAATAAACCACAACTGCTCCGTTTTGATTTTAACAGCTGTTGGCTGAGAGGGGCCCGGCTAAATCTGAGCCCTGACCTTGGTCGTCATTCAATTTGTCCACTTACTGCTCACCCACTCATGTCTTTGTAAAAGTAGTCCCCATGCTGGGTGCATGAATGCTCAAACAGCTGCACTATGACCTTCTGGCTGCAGTTTGTCACCACGGTGTTGGTATCGAGGATAGTAAATTAAGTCTGAGCTCTTAGTATTAGTGCAGCATGTCCGATAAATTGATCAGAGAATACTAACTAGATCTGGTGATGTCTTGGGAGAAGTCTTATTAGTCAACTGTGTCTCTTTATCATTAACCCTTGAGACACACATGTACAACATATATAAGAATTAGAAACTTGATTACACACACACACACACACAAAAACACATATCCCCAGATAGCAACATTTGACAGTGCAGCAGGCGACAAGAGCCTCCACATCAAAGCAGGAAGACAGATACAGTTGCCTTAACAACCAGTGCGACACATTTACTGGATCCTGCTTCTATGCCCTTCAGCCAGCGTCTACATATAGCTACAGAGTGTTAATGCTTAAATTATTGTCGAGGTTCAGATGAGATTCAAACACCTGGTTCACAGAAACGTTAATTTCTTTTTGTTTCACCTGCCTACTGTACATCAAAATGAAAATAAAGCTCCTGGTTTGACATCTTAACACCTGAAGTCAGAGATGGGACCAAGTTTGTAAGTTACAAGTAAACCTCAAGTCTTTGCTATCAGGTCTCAAGTCAAAGTTCGAAGTCAAGAGCAACAAGTCTTGAATCAAGTTCCCAGTCCTAAACTTTGAGTCTTGAGTACAGAATGAAGATATAATGGAAGTAGCTACTGCGACATCACCCATTGGTTTGTGGACTGCCTTTTTGAAACCTCAAGTTTAGCATTTTGGCCGTCACGATGTTGCTCTTTTTGGAGTCAGAAGTGATCAAATTTGGACAGGAGGCTGGCACCATGAAGGAGCAAGGGGTGGATCAGACTGATGGAACACACTTTTTAATTTTGGGCTCCGGGGAAGGTATCAAGTATTTTCAAGTCAAAAGGCCCAAATCCAAGCAAAGTCACGAGTGCTTGTTGTTAAAGTCCAAGGTGAGATGCAAGTGTTTTTTGATTTTATTAAGTCAAGTTTAAAGTCATCAAATTTGTTATTTGAGTCTGATTAAAGTTCAAATCATATGACTTGAGTCCACACTTCCGCCTGAAGAGTCCCGTTACCACATCCATTGTACTAGATTGTCCTGTCAGGCATCTAGTATTAACTATTTGTCACAAATTTTAACCACAGGATTTATGGTCTATAGGGTTTTTGCATAACGGCTTGTCAGCTGCACATCTACCAATTACAGGATGTGTAATATTGGCCCTGACATCCAAATGGTCTGCCATATCAGCGTGCCATCTTAAAGGCAGAATGATAAAACATCCCTTGAAGTCAAACACTGATAAGTGATTTTGGTGGATAAGAGTGTGCAGATAGGCAGAGGGAACGAGAAACCCCATTTTTCATGTGACTTGGAGATAGCTAAATTGTTCATAGTGTTGACTTTATGTTTCTTTTTTCTTTTCCTCCGTTATTCTTTGAATATAAACGCTGGAAAAAGTCACAGACTTCTTGCATCAAAAAGAATCTGGCATTTATTCTGAGCTTTGAAAATGGGTTTAGTTCTTATCTCAACGGTGTGCATGGTAATTTGCACCTTGCCTCGCGCTCATTCTTCTGAGTTGGGTCACATACGGCTGCTGTGTGTGTGTGCGTCAATGTGTGTGTGAAATAGAAACACAGAGTCAGAGATAGAGAGAGAGAGAGACGCGGCGTTAGACAGGCAGAGCAAATGTGTGTGTGCATGCTTGTGTCTTCTGACAGCCCGAGAGTAAACAGAAACGATATTAATCCCCCTTTTGCTCCCCCTGCCCTTGTGTTTTCGTCATTTTTAATAACACGGTTTCTATTCAACAATTAATCCAATTAACAAGGATCCAGATAATTAATGAACATGCGTTTAGCCCCTTTTGAAGAGAGGCTGTTAGCTCACTCACAATGAGCTTGGAGAGCGCCCTGGGTTTCCGACTCAAAGTATGCTGCTGGAGACAATGGGGCCCTCGGTTGGGGCCCTGTAGCTGGTTGCAGCCCGCTTCGGGGGCCACAGCCGCGGGAAAGTGAGTGGGAGCTGGTTACTCTGTCGAGGCAATGCTGTCTGCGATAACGGCTGTAGCTCTGGAGGAGGCGAACAGAGGCCCACAGGCTCTGATAACGCGCATGCATACAAACAAGAACAACATCTTTCTCTTTTTCTTTTGGCTTACTAGTTTGGGGACTGTGGGGGAAAAAGTGCTGGCAGAATCTGGGTCATTTACATTTTGAGGAAGGTGTGAGCACAGTGTAACAGAAATAAATGTCCTTCTAGCAACCACAGCATATACAGAGAAATACATAATGTACCTATAATTCATTTTAACTCGTATCATAAGCACGACATGAAAAATGCTTTGTTCGTGCTCCTGTTAATGCACTGTTGCTCTCATACTTGTTTGTGTGTGCATTTGTTATAGTCGGTGACTGAACATTATTTATTTGACTTGAAATCACCCAAAATAAGAACTGTAGACAGTAAGGATGAAAACAAAGGATGTGTTTGTGATGGTAGGCCATGCTGAGATGACATTAAACTCAACCACATCCCCCCTGTAGTTCTGCTTTAGAGGTGTAGTAGATCACATCTTCAAAAAAAAAAAAAAAATCAGTACGTTTAAGGGCCTCTATACTTCTTTGTGAGCACTCGTTTTATATGTCAATATAATGATCAAACATTAGAGTTGTTGCCATTTAACTGCATCTATGTTTATTCTGATGACTTTGCGATCATAAAACTCAACGATCAATCAAAGTTCCACTGCAGCAGCGCAGGAATTACTGTTCATGGTGGCTAACAGGTAGCATTTATGAGACTGAATCACTGTTTAAATGCTTATTCGGTTTTCTGACAACAACTAAATTCTGACTTTGGTCACACCAAAGCACATTATAGGTGATCACGGAGAGCAGGACGTGATAGAAGTGAGGCTGTGTCTACCCTATACCTATCAAATGTCTGTTATTATGCATGATTGTGCTTTTTACCAACCAAAAGAGAAAAAAGGAGACATTTAGCCATTTTCCTGTCATTCGGGGGTGTTAATGTGGATGGAAAACTACCTGAAAATGATTCAGAAATCAGTAATCTTGGGGTACAGCCACACTAGTACTGTACTCACAAGCCTTTAATCACCCTTTAAAAAATAGACTACTTCCATACTAACACTCCTGAAAATCCAGATCGCATGACCATTCACATAGCCCGGGCAAGTGTCATTGCACAAAGGAAGCAGATTATCTACTCTGGTTGATTGCAGGCACCCAGGAAGTGTACTACGTTTTGAAACCAATTTCTGTGGTGGCCAAACAGGGTAGTTACACTGTCACATTCTTATGTGGCTTATGTGACTTACATGGCAAAAGGGATGTCTGTAAATCAGTAGATACATTTATAGGTAAATTTCAGCTTTATGCACGACTGAGCAACTTTCATAGGAATGAATGAAGCCCCGCCGCCAATGCTGTATCCAGTTCTCTTTATACATCCATGCTACCAAGTACAAACTGGATGAGTACTTACAAAGCAGACTCACAGGATCAGATATAGTTCAGGGCCTAAAGTTAGGCATATGTTGGTACAAAATTGGGAAATCAGTCACACAGATTAAAATATCTGAATTAAGGCAAAAACAGTCAAACATACTTACAAGAAACACTAGGAAAACTCGAAGGTAAAGACGATCCGGTAACAAAGAAGGGGAAAACAAGGACATCTATCCATCGTGTTATATTTGACACCTACCTGTTGACTCAATTACAGGGTCAAAGAGGGTCACAACTGTTAAAAAAGATGCATTTTTAAACTTAGCTGGCCTAGTTTGGACTATATTGTGGCATGTCATTATTTTCTAAATTTTCTTGGTGGATTTATGGTTGTAGAATTATCAAAATGATATTAAGTGGAGCTGTAAAGACATGTGCATGCCACATGGACATGCAAAAGTGAGGTTCAGCAAAAGTGAGGAGGCTTGTCTTTGAGGCTTGCTTTCTTCTTTTTATCCCTCGCAAACTGGTCTATGCATGAGAAACAGTATATACTATTTACACACAGGAGGAAGTGTCACCTGGAGGAGTGCTACAATGTAGAGCGGCATGAGGAAAAATCTATCACAATTCAATCTGAAGCTGCAGTATGCTTGTGTTTCAAATAACACATTCGACTCTTGCCACCACAGCTATTCACCATTCTCTATTTTGTGAAAGGTCACCTTGGGTGTTGTAGTCTGGATGCTCCAGTGGTTTGGCAATCTGGTGATGGAAATGCCTGTTGGCCTGCCTGTTGGCGCTCAGTCTGGGGGGAGAGGGGGACTGGGGAAAGAGGGGGATGACAGCTGGAGCCACTTGTGGTAGAAACGTCTGACGGGAAAACCTCCAGTCCCACCTCAAACCTGCTAATCATCAATCAACAGGAGGAAATGACACACAAGAATCACACTTTACCATTTTACAGTAAGGGATACTTAAAGAGGGCGAGGGTAAAGAAGTTTCACTCGCTCCTCCTTCCTCATTTCGTCCCTTGTGGAGAACACACAGGTGTCAATACGGCTTAAAGAAGTCCAGCCGATGCTACATCTGTCCCCGCCAATTGTTAACAGTGTGGATCCATCCTGCTCCCACTGAAGATGCCTGTATTTGTTTACTTGCTCGTTCGCCTGTTTGTGCACGCCTGCCAGCCCGTAGCGGGGAAAGAAATGAGTGTTTGTGAGCGATAAGACCTGTAGGAGAGGAAGAAGAGGAAGAGGAACAGAGAAAGTGGGTGAAGGAGAGTGACAGAGAAAGGGGGAGAATCCTCATTGATCACATCTGTACAGAGAAGGATTGATCCTGTGGTGTGGTCTACTTTAGGATCTTAGCACACGCAGACTAGCACAGATGAGAGAATCGCTCACAAACATAAACAGTAAATCAGGATGTGAGATTTTAACACACGTTAATATTTAAAGGAACAGTGTGTAAGGGAATTTAGTGGCATCTTGAAGTGGGGATTTCAGATGCAACCAGCTGAAACTTCCCGTGGTTAGAATTCCTTGTTTATTGTTCAGGAGGTTATTACCATGAGCCGAATTATCCACAGAGATCACTTCCAAAACAAATGGACCAGGTGATTAAAAACACAGAACAAAGCAGTGTAACATTACAAGTCAGTGTTTTTCCTTTGCTGTTTGGCGCATTGCAGACAAGCAGCTAGACCAGTACCTGCTAACCCAGTGATTTGAACTTGTAAAAACACTGGAAAAAAGCAGTTCACTTTACAAATAACTGTTTCTCCAATGCTGCTTGGCTTGACATAGACAGCCCGCTAACCCAGCACCTGCTGATGTGTGCTCACCCCTTTTCTCCGAAAACTTAAGATCCAGACATTCAGGATGTTTTTACTGGGAGCCAAATTATCTGCAGAGGTATCTTTCTCTCCAAAATAAACCAAATTGGTAATTTAGTCTGGTAAAAACACTAAATAAAGCACTTTCATGTTACAAATCAGTGTTTTTCCAATGCTGTTTGGCATGCTGAAGACAGCCACTGGTCCAGCACCTGCATGTGCTCACTTTTTTTCTTCTAATAACTTAAGTTCAAGACGTCTAGGGTTTTCTTAGCTGGAGCCAAATCATCTTAACAGGTCTCTTTCTCTCCAAAACAAATGGACGGGGTGATTTAAACCAGTAGAAACACTGAGAGGCAATTGCAGTGACGTGGCAGTGCAACATGGCGATTTCTGTGGACAAGGACCTGCTCCCTACGGTGATATAAATAAATATCATTCTAAGGTAATGAAAACACAATGATTCTTATTTTCAAGTGATTCTAAACTAAAGAAAACATACTTATTTTATTCCATTTCTGCCTGTATATCCCCCTAAATCCTGCACACTGTTCCTTTAAGTGAAGCTTTACAGAGAACTTCAGAAGGAAAACAGAATATGAGCTCCTCTTTCAAAGTGTTTACATTATTTCTGCACTCTTGAATTAAGCCTGAGAATCAGACACCTGGCATATGGAGAGGCAGATAGATAAATCTCCATTGTGTTGTCCTGTCTCGCACATGCTCAGTAGCTCCCTGGATGAGCGTGGACTCCGCTGGGCAGACGTGAACAAGACAAATCATTCCCAGGGGGGCATTTATTTCTGTTGCACGGCACAATCCCTCTCATTGCTGGTCCTAACAATCTGCCTTTTGAGACTATAACATTGGAATAAGAGCGACAGCTCGGCAGACGAAGGGACGACGAGAGAGAGGGGAGGAAGTGATAAAGGGGAAGACAAATGAAGACTTCCTGAATGGTTTATAAATCTTCCACTGTACACAGGGTTACGTTTCAACCAACTTTGATCATATTAAGTGTGACCCACATGGATGAATTATTTGATTTTCAACACCCGGAGATGTCGTACATTCAGCTTGTTTGTTCAGATAAGGGAGCGTGATGATATCGTTAAGTGCCAGTTATCGCCTCAATTCTCTTCTTTTTTTTTTTTTTACTTGTGAGGGAAAAACAGATAACCAAGTGGTGGAGTCTGCACCACCCCACCCCCACCCACCTCTTCTTCTTTGGTCTCTTATTCCTCTCTGCAGCTGACTACTCCTAAATCTAAACTCTGGCCAGAGCTGGACAGCTCTCTCTACCAGGTGACACAACATCCCACTTCCCTCCATCCATCCATCTCCGCGCGGCCCACACAGTCTCTCCTTCCCTTCATTTCTCTTCACGCTGGATTCATCTTGGACTGCCAGTCTGTCTCAGGCGTAATGTGTCTCCCTGTCTTCCTCTTTATTCAACATGTTTACTCTCTCAAACACACACTCATACTGCAAACATTTTCACGCTGCTGTTCCTCTTCCATAATTGTCTTTTCCTTCCTTCCTCAGTCTTAGCGTTTCCTCTGCTTTGCTCAATCTCTTTTTTCCCCTCCGTCAACAGAACACTATCGCCGTGTTTGTGTAGCTTTTGTTGCGCAGCTCACTGCAATGCAAAAGCCTTTGTTGGCCTGCCACCACTGTGATGTGGTGAGACGGAGATGTGCAAGGACAAACTTGAGCTCCGTGGTGCCAGCTTTCAGAAAGTCAGTGTTCACTCTGAGATAACGGCTCAACCTGATGGCTGGTGTAGCTGTTGGGGTGCGAGCCAAACACACATGTAAACACTTGTCTGTGTTGATCTGGGAAGCCGTATGAAATTTGTAAAAATCGTCCTGTGTCGGTGCAATGCTTAGTGTTTCCATCAGTGAAATGGCTTGTGTGTTTCTCGGTTGGTGTTATTGCTGGCTGCAGGGCAGCGGCAGCTGTTGTGAGAGGCTGAGCTAGCTGGGCTAATAATAACCCCGGAGCTGAGTGAGTGCCCACGGGCCCCATGTCGTCTAGGGTTGACCCTTGGAGTCCAGTTGCAGTGTGAAGTGAGGATTAGGCCAGGTCGTGGATTAGAGAATGCTATTTCACCCTTGTAAGGATGAAGGCAGGTGTGCAGAAACGCTACACACTCAGTGGTTAATGTTACGATCGCAACACCCCAAATGCACTGCTTTGGAAGCACATGTCCATCGGCCACGTGGTATACAAACTGTTTTTTTACCCAAATCCACTTAGCAGTGAGTGTTATGCACAGACAAACTGGAATATACGCACAGAAAAAAAATCTTTACCTCTAATTCAGAGTTGGGGCATGTTTAGCAAGGCCAAGATCTAGTAGATCTCTAGGGCGGAAGTGAAATTGACAAAAGGCAAATGGACATGCGCAGATTTGTTTAAAAATGGCTGACTATAAGAGTTGGGTTGATATCTTGCCTGTCCCGTCTGGTGTACGAGTTTAAACCCGTTTGATTTCATGCAAACTGGCTCAAGTGGCATTTGTCACAATGACACGCGGCAAATTAAAATGTAGCTTACATCAGCAACATGTGCTAAGGGTGTCATAGTGCTAAATGCACGTTGTATGGCATTAGTAATGAGCAATATGAAAACGGGATTATCATAATATTATGTTTGTTTATAAACAGACTAACAGAGCCGCGAGTGTCTGTCGGGCCGTGAGACGAGCACCGGTGACATGAGGGAGATCAAGTTGCAGTAGAGGGGAACGAGTGGCGCACACTGTTTGTTTACTGAAAAGTTCATGTGTTTTTGAGGGTGACGAGATGAGACACAGCAGAGTGAGTCTCTCAAGAAAACTAAAAGTGCACCAATTTGACAAAAATTTGAATATGAAGCCAATGAATGACCTGTCCTAACTGTCTGTGAGCGACATGGTGCACCATTTTGAACTAAACTTTTGTCAGCGTCCTGTTTCTATTTTCCTGTCCTTCACTTTGAAGACGTTGGCAATGGACAAGGGACGGCTGATTCAGTTGAAATGAAGAATTATCTTTTTATACCTTCTTATTTCATTACAAAAACCTAAAAAAAGTGGCAGCTGACTTGAGGGAGACTTCCAGAGAGCTGATAGTCTAAGGTAAATGACCATTGCTCATAACAAACCAGACTACTTGCTGTTGGCTATATTTTATGTAATTTCCAGTAAATATCACAACATAAAATGTGTATTTTCTTGTTTAAAGTAACATTATAAATGTAGGATGATAGCAAAAAAGCTACTCGGCTATCTTTTAAGTGCTTATCCAGCCTGATCTGGACCTCATCTCTGATATTTACATGTTTTGTTTACATGACATAACCGGAGTGCATATTTTGTTGATTCAGTGTGGACAGAGGGCTCCGATGTTACACCATGCAACCCGAAAGTTGAACGCTCACTTTCTGTTGGGGCACAGTGTCACTTTGTCTCACTCAGGAAGGCTGCTGAGTTAAAAGCGAGACCTGTAAAATTTGGTAAACCAGCCTAGTCTGGTGTTTGGCTTAATAGCAAACCAGTCTGAAAAGCTTTACACCAACCCAACCCTACTGGAGATATTAGATGTGTATGTTATAACAATCAATACCATCACCCGCACAAGACATCAGGGCGATCTGTCACAATAGACAGGAAATAAAAGAAAAAAAAAATCTGGAACCCTCTCAACTGAAAATAATAATGTGGCTTTATCTGCGACAGATACTATCTGCTGTTGGGAAGTAGAGCATGATGCTATAACCTGTGCTGTATGACTGGAGGAAATACTCTGAATGGGAACAATTTATTTCCTTGTGTATGTTGGGTCACCCGAAGTCACAAAATGATCAATTGCTCATTATGTCTAAGGCAAAAGGGTTAGAATATGATGATCAGGACAATTTCTGCTCTATGCTACATTTGTTTTTGAGGCCCTTTTTTCATGTCTGAGAACAAAGCGAGATAAGGGAGAAATTCAAGTAATGTCATGCTTGGTCTTTCAGGCCTGTACGTTCATGGACCAGTCATGCGTTGATGCCTTTGATTGGCCAAATAACCTCATTGGCTGCCTCCATTCCTGTTCATTTCACAGTTCACTCTATTACTTGCATGAGCAATTACAGCTCGCTGTTGTTGTTTGGTATTGTTTGCCATCATCGTGTGTGTGTGTGCCTGCATGCATGTGTGTGTGCTGCTCTTGATTGGGGAGCATATTCTCCGATGTTCTTTTACAGACTGTCACCTTTCTTAATGAGCTTCAGTGGGTTCCTGAGGAGGTCGAAACGGACACCATTTAGCATTTAATGCCCATTAGCGCCTTTGATGTGACCTAATTGAGCCGAAGCAATCAGACTGCCTGGCCCTTTAAGTGCCAGGAAGTGAAGTGAACTCCAAATTTCTGTGTATTATTGGCTTGTATGACGTTGCATGCTAGCTTGAAGCAAAAGACCATGACGCACAAATGGAGTACAATACATGACATGTTTTAAAAAAAACAACATTTGAAAGGCTCGGTGAAAAAAAGCTTAACAAAAATGTTCGGCATGTTTCACTTTGTCCTTTTTTTATTTTGCCGTCCTCTCTGTCTCTAAGCTCTCCCTCCTCTCCAGCTGCTAGCCTGTGGCTCAGTAAAATTGGACAGGTGAAGCGGGACAGCGGGGCGTCACTGATACAGTTCGACAGAACTGCAGGCTGTTCAGAGTTCGATCAGCTCATCAAGCGAGAACAGGAGTGAAATTGTAACCCCCTTTTAAAAGTAGCTCACATGCCTGCACCGTTGCTATATTTGTTTTATTATGCAGCCGCAGTTATTAAGCTGAATTATGTGTTTTGTATTGAAAGGGGACCACGGTGCACTCTTTTTTTCCGTCTTTCACTGCACAGATCAGACAGCAGGCGGAGAGCAGCCAAGCGGGTTCAGCAGCGTGGAACAGCTATTCAGTAGTGTTCTTTTCAAGATGTGCTGAGGTTGAAATATGAGCATTATGAACCTGTCTTCTGGTTGAGAATAGATTCCTCTGCAGGCCTGTAAAGTTGCTTTTGCCGGAGACATGACTTACAATAAGAGACGGTGCAAGTGTCCTTGTGAGTGTCAGAAATCAATTACGCTATGTTTCCCCTGTGGGTCGCAGGGTTGTATATGTATATGCGCAAGTGTGTGTCTCCATGTGTGTGTGTAGGAAATATGGTTGCTAAAACTTACATTGTGGCAGGGAAGAAGTTTCCACTGTGACTTTAATGCAGTAAAAAGGATTGTGGGAGAGAGCACCTTCAATGTGGAAGTAAGAGAACACAAAGTTGGTTAAAGATGCTACTGAGGTACTGGCTGTTCTGGAGGAATAAAAAAAACATGTATGTTGTCATGCAGAGACAGTCATAAATAAACCCACATGCATGCCAAATGTTCAGTAAGATCACAGGGGGGTATTTGAGTTCAAAGGATGGTAACCAAACGTCTATGTGTATGACTGAGTGTTATCAGGGGGAATGCTGTCGGTCCTCATTCCTGCGCGTCTTTCCTCTGCATGTTTAGACAAGCCCCGTCTCCAGCTGGGTTTGTGACAGAATGGGTACAGTGGTACAACACAATAGAAGCAGCTGCAGAGAGGGACAAAACACAGTGCAGATGTATAACAGGACCTTATGGACTGAGACGGAAAAAGAGACAGTCCTGCATTACTAGAATCTAACCCAGCTCCTTTTTTGTACCTTTTAAAGCTGCATTAGCATCTTTTCGATTAAAAGCTTTGCACTGTACAGATAACCGCTTTCAGGTGTTCATTGTTTCAGCATGGTAGAATCAACTATTTAATATTTATATTCCAAAGTATCATGTGCGATCTAAGTGACATTTGGGAAAATATGTCTTTTGAGTTGCACTCACACCCTGCAGGCTTAAAAGGTGACTGTAAAAAGGCAAAAGATGTTGCAGGAGTAGTTAGAGAAGTTTCTCTGGACCTGCTGACACATTTTCCACCTCAAAATTGTGTCACAATGCAGTGGAATCTACTGTCACTGTCATGGATTTAAGCTGGCAACAGCTGCTGTTCTCTGGGAAGCAGCAAAGAACTTTTTTTTTTTTTGCAGTCAACAGTCGAACATCAAGCACTGGTGAGCGTTTGATGGTCGTAAGAATAAAGTTTTACTTTTAAATCAATGGAATTTTAAATTCTACGTTTTCATATATTTTGAATGAGTGTTTGTCACATTTTTCATCTGATGCATATCGCTGTTTGAAATCAAAGTCACTGTGCATCAACGATTCCTTATCAGCCAGCTAAATAAATCACTGAAGTAATAAAAAAATGAACACTACATGGATAATACATTAAACAAACTGGTGTATTTCAGTGAGCAGAATGTGTTCTGTAAAGCTTGTATTGGTATTAACAAGTCATAGTGATAAATACACAGCTGCAGAAAGCATGACTTGTAATGAATCTAATAGATATTTAAAGGGATACGCTAAAGAGAATAAATGGAGTGACATTAAGATTAGAGGAGGGCTACGATAAAAAGTGTTTCATTTCATTTCATTTAGAGGTGGGGGCACATAAAGAAGGACTGACAAAAAGGTAAAACCAAGAGTCTGTGTAAAGTCAGGGTGACACCTCCCTCCTTAGTTGATCATGCAGGACTCATAGGTAGGCACCATGTACTTGATGTTTATGAAGGCGTCCTCTCCTCCGTAGCGCTCAAACACCTCCAGAGTCTCCTGTATCAGATCGCCGATGTTCTCCCTCTTCTGCTGGCTGTAGTCAATTTCATCTCCAGAGTTGACTGTAGGGACAAGAAAGCAGATTCAGACAGAGAGAATGAGAAAAACAAAAGTATTTCAGCTCAGTCGGGGTCATCGCACACTGTGAGGTTGATGTCGGGGCTCACAAAGCACCACCTGTGGCCAGACAGTCGGCAAATGCCATCCTTCCATCTGACTTCAAACCCACTGGACAGACTGAATTTAATTTACTCCTCTTACGCCGAGGCCAGTTGGGACTGAGCGGCAGCAGAGTTTTAAACTGTTCAGCTGAAAGTTTAATGAGGCGAGGCCGCAGAGAGGAGAGCAGTGTAAAGGACGTACGAGTTAGAGGCGGCTCTGCTGTTGCACAACATTGCATAGATGCGCACGAAGCATGAGCAGTGACCTGGAGTCACGCTCCACAGGTAGGAATGTGTGTGTGTGAGTGTGAGTGTGAGGGTTGGATTTGTATTAGGATTCAAATCTGAAGCAGAAAACAAATTCAACAGTATCAAAATTAATAGCTTCTTGTGTGTGTGTGTGCGCGTGTGTGTGTGTGTGTGTGTGTGTGTGTGTTTTCAGGTGTTTTGTAAATGAAAAATAGGCTCAGAGTGCATTATACACATGTGGCCAATCACAATACAGCCAGAAAGCTGCAGAACCACCCTTCCCCCAGGACACACAAACACACAAACACACACACGTAGACAGTGCAGTAAAACACACAAAATTGTACAACAGAGCTCCAAAGCGCTGGGGGAACTTGTTATCGAAAAAACATTCCTGAGGTGTCCAGCCTCTACTCCTTCCTTCTTCCTCCCTTTCACCAGCAGGCACACTTAAACACACACACACACACACAAACACACACACACACACGGATCGTGACTTTATCAGCACACAGCAAACTGCCAATCTCATGGCACTGCACTGGGGGCTCAAAACACTTTTCAGAGGGAGGTAAATATAGAGAGGAATGAGGCACACACACACACACACACACACACACACACACACACACACACACACACACACACACACACACACACACACACACACACACACACACACACACACACACACAGCATGCAGACATCCAAGTTTGTTTGCAAAAAATGTCCTGGTCAACTAAAATATCCTGGAGAGAAGCGGTGGGTTTATTTCTTCAAGCTGTAAAATGAAACAAAGAAAAGTGCTGGTCAGTGAGCGCAAAACATTTATGGTATGAGTTTGAAGAGGAGAGAGGAGAGGAGAGGAGAGGAGAGGAGAGGAGAGGAGGGGAGGGGAGGGGAGGAGGGTAGGGGAGAGGAGAGGAGAGGAGAGGAGGGGAGAGGAGAGGAGAGGAGAGGAGAGGAGCAAACAGAAAAGAGAAAAGGAGCTAAGAAAACAGGACAGGATATGAGAGGAGAGGGTAGGGGAATGGAACAGGAGAGAAGAAAAGAGAAGAGTGTATCATGAAGTGTACCTGTGATGTGAAAAATTAACAGCAGCACTTTAAGACGGACCCCTCACCCCTGTCTTTCACTCCTAATTAGACCTGAGGAGAGAAGGCGACATTAAACCTCTCTCCGACTTCTTCCTAACACTCCATCCTTTATTCTCTCTCAATCTTCTCTAATCTCTCATCTTCCCTGACAGACTCAACCTTCCCTCTCTCTTTCCCTCCGTCTCCTCGCCTTTCCACCCATCCATGGCCTCCTCATTAAAACACAAAAAGAGCCGATCTCATAAAGTGGGCTGTTAAGCAGAAACATGTCTATGATCTCAGTCTGCTGCACTTGCTGTTTCTGCTCAGGATTTGCCTTCCTGTTCTACATGAAAGCAACAGGGGGAGAATTCTCCAGCCGCGTTCTGACCGTTGGATAGCCTGGACGAAGTGCAACTTTAACAGCTTCGGCTTTATTTAGCAGCTATTTACAGTTTTCCTTTTAGAGAACCGAGTGCAATAACTGCTCAGGAATGCAGACTTAAAGAAAAGCTCGTTTTGTATCTAAACTCAGGCTGTGTGTTTTATTCTGGAGCTGCCCACAACACAGGCCGCTGTACCCTACTACTTAGCAAAATCTTAAATAGCATCTAAAATGCAGCCATGTGAGCAGTAAAAGAAAAAAGGCACAGCAATCACAGAGGAATGAGTGTGCGGTGATATGTGTAGTCAGGGAGGGGAGGGGAGGTGGGGAAAACATAGAAATAGAATGAGAGCAGAAAGGACATTACATACAAATCAGCACTGGGATGGTCAGAGTGGTGGCCATTTCTGTACTGTTGCTATTGCAACAGTTGTGGCGGCTTACTTTCCTATAAACTTCCTTATCAACAAATCGACTTGCTGCAAGTTGCAAAGTCACTCAGCTGAGTTACTGCAGTAACAACCAAATAAGTAGTGGAGTATTATAAAACAAGAAGAGGCGCATTTTCTGCACTCGCTCCAGTGCTTTGCTGCTTGAGTAAAACTGAGGATTGCTGGAAAAATAACTTATTAAAGTACATGTGTAAGTAAGTGTGTGTTACGCCCTGTGAGTTTAGCAGTGAGATCTGTTTCAGCAGAGACTTATCTACTTTCATACATATCTTTCATTAATAAATAAACAGTAAAAATTAACTTACGTAGGTACAGGAAATATTATTGCACCTACTTTCCTTATTGAAAAGACAAATAAAACTGTATACTACTCCAAATTTCTGCCATCAAACTAAAGGCCTTTGCACACTGAGTCTGTGTTCTTTGTATGTGTTTTTTCAATCCATCATCTGCTAAAAATCAGCACAGAAACCTTGCACACTGAGTACAACACATTTTATTGTTCTATTTCTTGTTTGTTCTTCAAAGAATTCTCTAAAAGCTTTTGATGGACAAAAAAAAGAAGAAGCAGAAAATCAAAGCTGCTTCAAAAACTTCAAATGACAGACAAAAGTTTCATCAGTGTGGAATCATGATTGACACAAGGTGAGGTTACATTTATTTGTAAATGTGTGACAATTTAAAAAAATATGGACTTTTATTATTACATCAGTTTAATGCCTTGCTGACTCAAAACACACTTCATTCAAAAATGACAGAAACAAACAAACTAACTAACAAAAATAATCAAAATTGTCTTTGTTTGTCTCGTTTGTCATTTGATTATTTAGTCCACTGTTCCAATGATCACCAACTCTGGTTTGGTTGAAATAAAGTGTTTATTCACAGAGTTAGATGTGAAAAGATGTTGATCTGCACGCTGGTTGTCTGCAGTCTTTCTCTGCAGCTCAGCTGTCCGCTAAGCAGCAGCTGTCACTGGTTCGCTGGAGGCAGTCAATGTGACAGTTTCGGTTTACATTTTTCAAAAACTTTGAAACAGGGACATACAGTAATATTTTAAAAGTAAGATATTGCTTATTTGAAAATGCAACTACACAACAATAGGCCACATTGGAGTTCTCAAACTTTGTGACACAATCCTCACGCGTGTTGTCACCATAACAAATAACACTTATCGCCATTTTCTTTTGTACTAGTCAAATAACCAGGGTAAACACTTGAATGTCCGTTCTACTCTCAATCTATTTCCATGGGTGAAAAAAATGAAGTGACAGGAGTAAGCCGGGTCACTCTGACAGTCTGGTTTAGCTGCGTGCGTGCGTGCATGTTGATGTAGGTTAAAAAGCCGGGCCTGTGGAGAGCCACCCTCTGTTAGAGTGAAAATGAGCAGCCAAAGCCAGCCCAGAGGGAGAGCTTGGCCTTCAGACATGAGAACACGGGGAGCCGAAGAAGAGGTGCGGCTTGGGAACCGGCAGAGCTCAGACCCGTTTACTGGGGCCCGGAGGGGGGAGCAAGGAGGTCCTGCAAGGGGGGAATTGTTGCTGTTGCTATACTGAGCGTTTCAGCCCTTCCAAGTGCATTTCTATTGCTGAGCCGTCGGGAGGCCAGTAGCATCAAAAGGAAGAGGCCAGAGGAATTTGCAACGATTCTCAATATTTAAAGAGGTGGAAAAGGAGAAGTGTGTTTAAGCAGGGATGGAGGGAGAGAGAGGGAGGGAGGGGAGGGGGCGAGGGTGTTAAAAGCTGCCTCTGCAAATGTCCTTCAGCAAAATAACTCCTCTTTCCCGCTCCTCTTTTCTCCCCTCCCTTTTTTTTCTTTCTCTGCTTACGGCAATATCCGCAACCCTGGGCAGACAGAAAGAAAATAAAAAAAATCTTTAAAAACAATCATAATAAAAACTCCCGCCCTGTGAACAGAAGGAAAAAGGGCCCTTGCAGGAGTTGGCGTCTGTTCCTCTGAGGAAGAGGGAAGGTCGATACAGACGCAGACAGGGGAGGATTCTCAGTGCAGCGACATTTATACACAGAGGGTGGAGGAGGAAAAAGGACGGTGACACAGGAAAGGTGCTTTGTTTCTGCCTTTCATGCTAAATCCCCGGGATTGGAGGGGTCTTTAGCCCTCAGAGGTGAGGAGGATGGAGGGAAGATGTGAAATCAATCTATCAATCTATCCTTCCTTCTTTTCATTAAGGCAACAGGGGCTGTGCCTCTCTCAGGCTCTGCTGTGAATCCAGCCACCAGACCAACACTAAACTACGCACAACAACAGCTGCAGCCTTCCTCCTCCTCCTTCTCCTCCACTCTGCTCTTTCTCCATCCCTCAGTCCCCACGGTCCTGAGCAACCTGTCTTCCCATATCAAGCTGAAGACAAGCAGTCACAGATGCAGGCATCGCTCAGTGTTTCCGCCACACTAATTGCAAATATACAGAGTTTGAATTTAAGGCGACATTAACTGATGGCAACTGTAGCTTAATGGATGACAGCTGCAGTGTGGACAAAGTATATATCTGCATTACTCGAGTCAAAGTAGAGAAAATACTACCCCAATACAAGTGGGGTAAATAATTAGTTAAAGTTAAAGTACTGGAGTACTTGCTTAAAAAAAAAAAAATGGGAAAAAAAAGTAGAAAGCGATATGTTTTCAACTTTTCAATTCTTCCCCCATCGAGCATTTTCAAGTGGTATTACTGTTGACACCACTGTCTCAACGACTAGCAGGACTGCTTTCTGTTTTCCTCAGAGCTTAGCAACTATACACAGACAAGCGACCGACAGTGAACAACATCATCAGCACACACAACATTTAAGAGAGAGGAAAAAACACTGAAGAGGTAAAGTCATTCTGTCATTAAGATAGTTATATTATATGCTATAAAATGTTTTTTTAAAAAAAGCCTGTTCCAGTAATCTAGCATAACTTGATTTTTTTTAAATCAGATTTTGTTTTGCCTTTTTGGAGATAGGAAAATTTACATGTGAAAGGAGGCGAGAGAGAGGATGACATGCAGCAAAGGGCTGAGGCCAGAATCGAACCCGCGGCTGCTGTGGCGAGGACATAGCCTCTGTACATGGGTCGCCTGCTCTACCACCTGAGCTGTGGGGCACCCCATGTTACTTGATTTTGACCGTTGCTATGGACTCATCATGAATCACCTACATTTAACTGCTTCGAGAAATACTTGCTCTGCCCTCTGCCATGTCCACTACTACTGTGGACAGTAATGACAACTGCAAAATCACTCATTCACTACATAATGACTCCTTTGTTGCGGATAGCCAGTGCTGGACCTGTTTCAAATTACTGCTAACTCAAAACCAAAATTCTTCTCATCCTCCTAATGCCTTCTCCCACAAACAGTGGAACTGCAGTCGAACCAGCTTCTTCAAAAATAATAAATGAAAAAAATGAATAAACAGTCCCAGTTACACACCTGGAGCTTTACAACTGTTCAACAGCAACTCTGTGACATAGAAAATCTCACTAAAAATTGTATCAATTCACATCTACAAATAACTTTCAGACAACATTTAATTCTGGGATAACATCTACCCAATTTTTATGTCCAATTTGTTGTGGATTGATGGACTTTTGTAATTTAGAAAAGAAAAATATATCATCCACTGACTTCAAATCAAATGTAACCTTCACAGAAATGTAGTGAGTCAAAAGTACAATATTTGCCTATCAAATGTAGTGGAGTTAAAGTAATAGGTTTACAAAAGAAAAAAAATATTCAAGTTAAGTACAGATACTCAAAAACTGCACCTAACTACAGTATTTAAGTAACTGTACTCAGTTACTGTCCACCACAGCTGTAACAGAGCTGTACTGGAAAACCCCCTCTCCCCTCATTTCTGCCCGAGGTTAGCATGCATCGTGTGTGTTGTATGGCTATAATCCTCTCTCCTGCCAGGGACCAGGTGACACACACACTGCAGCAGCTTTCGGGAGTTTAGCTCAGAATTCCTGATTCAACACAATATCAACCCGCCATTGTTTCTAATCAACTTACGCGTGATTGTGGAAGTTCCTTAGGAAAGCAGCTTATAGAGGAGGCCCCCCAACACAATGGCTCTTTGATCATAGCAGCCAGATGCAGAGGAGAATCAATGAATGTGAGCTGGGTTTTTGTTTTTTTTTTTCAAAGTGGGTTTGGCCTCGCGCTTGAAAAGGGAAGTGGAGGAATGCAGGTTACGAGTGCGATGGAACAGCTCGAGTGCCAGGAATACTTCGTGCAGAAGTTGCACAGCTGAGTTATGTGAGCGCATGTGTTGTCATTCTTTCTTATCACCAACCATGAACTGATAACCCCCCCAACACATTTTTCCAGGGCTCTATATCGGCATAAGACTACACATGATCTTAAAAGTTAAATATGTTTTTCACACCAAAGTTTCTAAAACAAGGATCTTACTTTCCTTTGTAAATTGTTGAAAAATGTCAAAACTTTAAAACCACTGTTTCTGTTGAAAAAAAAAAGTTTTTCCACATTTCCCCCCTGAAAAAAAGCAACATAGACTATGTTATTTTACTATTAATCTTACTCATAAAAGTCTTGGTCGATGCTTCTGTGTCAGCTGAGAATATAAAGGCATATTTTTAAAATTTTCTTCCACGAGACACAAATTGATTTCATTTATACTACCACTTTTGTTTAGGTTTACAAAACGTTAAAATTAAAATTACATTCAATTAAAATATTCTCTAATAATTAGCTTAATGATGGCAGATAAATACACCAAAACTACATGAAGACACACCGTAACACATACTGGGAGTCAGGTTCATATTTTTTCTTTGTCATTCAGACTTTTTGTCTTTGTGTAATCGTGACAGTATACAAGCAATTTTTCTTCTTTTTAACTAGTTATAGTTTCTCCTAAAATCAAACTTAAGCTGGAGAGCAAAATGTGATCTCAAGCAGTCCCTTGAAAATGCATATTACACATGGATTTTGGATGATTTAGACTCAATACTATCTACATGTCTGTGGATACTGTGTGTGAGCCACAGAACAAGGAGAGGCAGAGGAGCTGAGTAGCGGTGAGTGTGTGTTGGAGGGTGTGTAGGTGTGAGGAGGTGGTGGAGATTGGATGGGACCACTGGAGGAAGCCTGTGCTTAACAGCATGGCTCTAATTAAAAGGGCCTCACAGTTGGGCGCCAGGCAGGCCTCTCATAAAGAGACTCACACTCTGGCAAAGAGGTGGGAGACGCCAGGTGTGTGTGTGTGTGTGTGTGTGTGTGTGTGTGTGTGTGTGGCTAACCACAGGTGTCTGCAAAGGCAGGAAGACAGAGCGTTAGAGCATATTCTAGCAGATGTGTGTATACATGTGCATGTAGAGGTAATTATGTATTTTTGCGGGTGTTGCTGGTACACATGCAGACACAGACACGTGCAGATGCATGCACACAAACACAATGAGAGACAATAAGTGGGCCTGTGTAATTATGGCAAGAAGAGATAGAACAAGTGGACAAAAAGAGATGGGGAGATGCATTAGGACTTAGGCCACATCCAAACTAATACATCCTCATTTCCAAACGGCATTTTAGCACAGTATCAGACCTAATCTTCGTACATGCCTGAAAGCATGAGCATTCATATACACTGGGCATGCATGTGCCGATGTAAATAGAAGCAGATTGTTTGTTGTTGGTTGCTTAGTTACGCAAAATAATAAAAAGGAAAAACAGAAAATAGCGACAAGTAAGACCAAAGATTTCTTTGCTTGGACCACTGACGAGGTAGAACTGTCATGAAAGTAACACATGAGTTGAAAGGGGTCAAGGCCACAGAATGTTTTTATCGGGAGTCAGTGCAAAGCAAATATGAGGCATATGAGAGTGGTACCGGGAATTAAAAAAAGTCTGTAGAGCTTTAATATTTTGGCTTGTTAGACTGTGCCTGATAAGACCCAATCGGAAAATGTTGGTGTCTAAGTCATTGTTTTCAAAAGTCTCCGTTTCCATGCATCCACAATAAGACGCAACATGGCCAGCAGCATTTTCAAAAGTCTTTGTTTTAGGGGTTTGGGGGTATTATACTAATTGGAAGGTTGTCCATAGAGGATTAATGTCATATTGTAATTTCATTACATAACAAAATTCCATGACTTTTCCAAAACTTCCAATGATTTTGTTAATTCTGTGACCTGGGAAATGTGACTGTGAAATTCCATGACTTTTCCAGGTTTCTCT
Organism: Plectropomus leopardus; assembly: GCF_026936395.1. NCBI lineage: Eukaryota > Metazoa > Chordata > Actinopteri > Perciformes > Serranidae > Plectropomus > Plectropomus leopardus. The sequence goes on along the minus strand of NC_142189.1, from coordinate 14,557,934 downwards.
ATGACTGTGTGAACCTTGAATATGGTAAAAGTAAAAAAAAAAAATTATATATATATATATATATATATATATATATATATATATATATATATATATATATAGCAAGAGTCAAAAAATAGATGTTGGTAATCAAAAAAAACATCTCCCTCTTAAATGTAATGGAATAGATGGACTGGGTCTCACAAAATAGAAACACTCAAGTACCAGTACTTCAAAATTGTACTTATGTACAGTACATATTCTTTGTTACTCCCCACCTAAGGCTCAAACCCTCTTCTTTCCCTCGCACTGGTATTTCCCACTGCCAAAGTCCCAACCCCCTTTTCCCCTAATGGATAAGCCAGAGGCTGACGGACAGCACAGCTGTGGCTCACGTACATAAACATGGTCACTCACACACACACACACACACACACACACACACACACACACACACACACACACTCATACACGCACACCTCACCTGGAGCTGGGCCCATTCTCACTCTGTTGCTTTTCCATCTCAACCTTTGTGTGTAATCAATAACAACATTTCAGCTTAACACAGCTAGCCACAATGAGGGCTGCAGCGTCAGACACATCACAATACACACACAAAGACAAACACACACACTTGCATGGATATCCACATGAGGTTGCTCGCAGAGAAGTAAAACAATAGGCTTATGGCCAGCAGTAGTTTATTAAACCCCCAACCCCTACACCAGCCATCATCTGACTGCTCATGCTTACTGAAGTCTAACCTTTGCTGTAGGTCAGTGATCTCATTTTCCATGTGTTCATCTAGCGCAGCAGCACTCAGTCTATAGGCTAGCTGCAGCTCAGTGCCATTTCAACCCGGTGAAAGTTGGACATCAGCAAAGCAGTATGCCAGGTGGAGGAAAACGTGTCAAGGTCAGATTGCACAGCAGAAAGTAAGAGTGGAGGAGCGTGTAGACAAGGTTGAGACAAAGACGTAACCTGCTGAGGATGCTCCTGAGCTGCACGGGAGCTAAAGCTCTTAGATTCCCATCGATCTGGCTCCCACTGGCTTACTAGTCTACATCTGTACATAGGTATACAGGAATTGAATTCCAATTCCACACTTCCACCAAAACCGTGCCATGTCTTTGGCTAATCTTTCCTTAGAAATCCCAGGCTGTGGGAGGGATCCAAAGCCCCGCCACGGTAAGGTGGGAGAATCACTCTTCCACACCTCACAAAACCCTCTTCTTGCTCATTTCTTTTTCAATTAGCCAACTAGACCTAGCCATGACCGAGAGCAATATCAGTTTGCACCATTTAGTCATGCTATTAATGCACAAAGAGGGCTCATCTTAGATGATGGATCAATGCTATTTTCCAAGCTGTTAACATGTCCATTATTGTTTCAATTACCACCAGTCAGATAATGGTTATCCCAGGCCTATCTCATCCAATCGCAGCCTGATGCATGCATCTGCGAATCAGCTTCAGTATGCTTGTCACAGCAAAAGGAAAGATTTGCCTCCTGTTATGTTCACAGGTACATCACAGTGATGGCTCGGATGGACAGCTTCTTTTAATTATTTGTAAATTAGATTGCACATCTTTCAGGGTGCATTTGTGTTGTTGGTGACGAATGATCTTTGCAGCCTGCTGTAGCAGAAGTTTTCATCTAGGTCAGAAAATACAAAGAGGGTACTTTTTATCTCAGCTATGGCCACAGACAAGGCTGTGCATAACCCAGCAGTGCAACAACAACAAATCTACAGTCTGAATTCAACTGTGCTGCACGCTGCAGCTGCTGGGGTTCCAATAAAACAAAGGTCCAAACATGCCCAACATATCATTTTTCTCCCAAAAGATGTTTATATGAGTTAGGGATTATGGGTAAACAAAAGAATGCTGCAGTGGTGCAATACACACTCATTCTTTCAATGGGTGGATTACTGCATGGGCCAACTGGACATAGCTCAAGGGGCCCAAAGTCTCAGGGGCCCCCAGGCCTTCAACTATAAAATGTGATTCAAATTAAGACATATTGACCAAGAGGACTCTCAAAATGACTACAAAGAGATACAAAAGAGCTAAAGAGAGACACAAAACAATAAAAGACACAACTATACCCCCAAAAGACACACCAACACATGCAAAAGAACTACAAAGACAAACAAAATGAACACAACCACAAGGAAAGGAACTACAAAGGGATACAAAATGACCACAAAGAAACACAGAACAACAAAAAATGCTCAAGTACACCTCAAAGAAACACAGTACAAAGACACACAAAATGACTAAAAGAGACACCATATATATATATATATGTATATATATATATGTATATATATATATATATATATATATATATATATATATATATATATATACACACAAACACACACACACATACACAAGAAGACTAAAAATGGCAGAAATATACCTCAAAGAGACACAAACTGAACGTAAAAAAGACATCAAATTTTAAAAAAGACATTAATACACCTCAAAGACACACACACTTTCTTTAAAGAGACTCAAAATGACTAAGAATGAGACGAATGTATCTCTAAGGCAAATCTATCCCAAAGAGACACAAAATGACCTCAGTGAGACAGAAAATGATTACAAACACAAACAATCACAAGGACACAAAATTACCACAAATAGACACAAAACCACAAAAAGATGCTTACAACTAAAAGACTCAAAACAACAACAAAAAAGGCAAAACCACCACAAACCCCGTGTGTCTTTCTCCTATGTAGGAGAGGAGGTGGTGCCTTTTGCATGTCTTTGCCCAGGGGCCCCTTGTCTCTTTTATCCGCCTATGGTGCTGTCACTTGCAATCTAATCAGTAAAAATAAATATGATTTAAAAACACTGTAAATTCAGCTGAATATGTGTTTGTCTTTTATGATATTTCTCTATCATTTCTGTGACCCATTTGGGCATTAAAATACCCACCTTCTTTATAAGGTGGAAATATACATTTTAGTGAATTTAAGAGAAAAAAAAATCAAAGGTTTTAACAGCACAGTCAACCACAGAGGACCGCGCCTTTCCCGCTCTGCCTGTCTGTGTCTCTCCCAGGCTGGGAGGAGAGTGTCAGTGCTGTCAGATGTGAGTCAATGCCGTCAGATGCGATCTCATTACGCCAGCTTACCTCAAGGTTAGCGGTGGGCTGCTGGCTAGGCACAAAATCGATCTGCACCAGGGACAGGCGTTAAAGGCCACCGCGGTGTGCAGTGCGCACACCCGGACACAAGCCAAACAAGCACTGTGCTTTGAAATGCAAAGGTTCACTAATACGGCTGTAGGCACATAATGTATACACTAAGAGCTCTGAGAGCACATTGAGATAGAGTCTGATCCATGCGAAATGGCTGCAGATTAACATATTGACACACTGCAGGGATGTTGTTTGCTTTTAACCCTTTGAAAGTTCAGTAAATTTCTTTCAAAAACATGGGAAGAGGGCACTGAGCAATGAAAGAAAAATGAAAAATTAGTAAAAAAAAAAAAAAAATCAAAACAGTTAAAAATGAAAATTATAATATTTTTGTAAAATAATGTTACACGTGTAATTATGTTAAGTAAAAACATAGTTTTCCCTAGCTTATCTCTTTTTTCCTAAACATTTTTTTCTTTCTAAATCTACTGATGTCCTGCACTTTGTGGAACATTTCTCACCAAAATGCTCATTAACGTTTTCCCTATGTTTTTGAAAGAAATTACATCAATGTACTCGAGGTTCAAAGGTTTAAACACTTGTGAAAGGCGTCTGAAAGCAGCACAGGAAAAATGATGTCACTACAGGTTTCAGAGAGTTAAAGGTTAAAATGAAAGAAGCAAACATTTCACCAAAAGCATATCTAGACAGTGGTCAAAAAGCTTTCCTTATCTTTTTCTGCTTTTTTCATACAAATAATGTAAGACCCCTTATCATCATCACACAAAAAAAAAATAAGCATTTGATGCTATCACTTAAAAGAGCACTCTGAAACACCAAAAACTTGTGCAAATATATATTACATCATATCTCCGCCGTGCCTGTTACCTGTGACCCACAAGTTACGTCAGGCAATAACATCCCCAGCAGCACTCCTCTGATAATGTTGTCTCTTGTTGCATCAAGCAGATGAATGTGTACTCACATCTGTCGGCAGAAACCCCGGCTGCTAATTTTGGAAATGTTTGACAGGAATCCAATAAGCATTGACAAGTTTTTGCAACCTTCAATCCATCAGACCATCAAAGTTCATCTCAGAGTTCAAAGAAAATGTCCACCTCTGCGTGTCTGAAAATGTCACATTGCTCATTCCTCAGATCTGAGCACACATACACATCAAATTAATGTCTGTCACAAATAATACATAAAAAGCAGGGAATGTTTGTATTTTTAACCAAGCTGGCTTGCGACCTTCAGTACCAGAAGCTAGTGGTGAAGAAATTATTATTCATAGGAAACAGCTTGGCTGTTGTACCTTTGCTGTGGTAACAGGTGTCCATACGTGGGGTATACCGGCGCTTTGCTCAGGCGATTCCTCGTCGCGTGTTTCCTCAGCGTGTGTTTAAGGGGCTACAAAGAAACTATGCTGTTTTTCTGTTTGTTTGTTTTTTTTCAGATTTATTTTCCTCAGAGAAAAGGAGGCTTTTGAATGAAACATTACAGCACAGCTTGGACACAGTGTGGCTTTATTTCATTAACACCTCCACTGTGCAAGTTTGTTTACACTCCCATTATAATCTAAATAGTGTGAATAAACAGATTAATGTAATATCAGGTTAATGTCCTGAGGAGGCATCTTATGAGTGCCACAAAATAAGGGCAGGAAAATTGGAAGTGTTTGCTAACGGAGGGACTTAACTGGTGTTGGTTGCGACGAAGTAAATTTGATGTTTGCGAATGAAAAGAACACTTTGCATGTGGTTCACTTCAGGAGCTCTTATGGCCAAAATCAAATAAAGGGCAGAATTTAAATGAAGTTGGATCATTTTAAAATCCAGGAACCCAGGTCTGTTACTTAAATGATGCTTTGTCAATGTGTTACTATTTTGTCAATTCTGCAATATCATCGCAATATTGATATTGAGGTATCTGGTCAAAAATATTGTGATGTTTGATTTTCTCCACATCACCCAGCCCAATGTTTTCGTGTCTTCCTAGAGCTTTTTCCCACGTGACCCCAGGTAGGTTTCCGCATGATGATGTTTCAAAAGCCTCTCGCCTGTCTAATGTGCCTCTTCATGACTTATAATATTACATGGACGCACCTCACATCATCATCAGTGATTGCAGCTTTAAACTACATCACGGCTTCTTGTTAAAGGCTGATTGGGTGTTTCCATTTGAAAAAAAAGGCAAAACAATACAGATGGACCCCACCTAACTGTAGTTTCATCTACAAAAAGAGAAAATATACCACAAAAGCTTGAAAACTGCTAGAAACCAGCAGAAATGAGTTCAAATAAGCAGAATAAGCTCAGGATGTTACAATGTCAGAGCCAGGCCTTACATGACATCTGAAAAACATAAAAAAAATGGATAAAACTGTCAAATGACCTGGACCACAAAAAGGGGGAATGGAATCAGAGGATTTGCTGTTGTAAAGACAGCACATGTCCAGACAGAAAATCATGTGGTCCTCAGGTGGGAAAACTGAAAAGAATGTAGAGACGGAGAGAGGGAAGAGCGACAGAGAGAGAAGGCCGAGCGGCGTAGCAAATTCAAAGAGTGATTCCATTTGTCCTCTTCACTCGTCACAGGAGGAACATTTGAAGTGACATACTCATTTAAGTCACTGACAAATCAAAGTCTATCAGAGATATTACCCTAAAGCGCGGCGAGTATCCTCTCCACACTTCACATTTTTGCAAGTCATTGGAGGAACGTGATTGTAGTTTTAACATCAAAGGAATAAGGTGTATTTTAGCTCCTCAGACACACCGTATTATCTCCCCTCGCCAAAAACAGTGTCATTACAGCACTGTGTGAAAATACTGGCACACACACACCTGCCTACACACACACACACACACACACACACACACACACATGCCCATAAAATCACTTTAGTCTTCATAACCACTTTAGCCTTGGAAGCTGCCATCGATGGAAGGACAAACACACACACACATCCATGTACAGGAACGAACGGTGAGCGGTCCAGCCCTTCCATTAGCCTAATGAAGTGGCTCCCTAAGATGGATGACATGACATCACCTCCACCACCAATCACAATATCACCCCTAAAAAACCTTCCACTAAAAGCCCCACCCCTCCCCCGCTGGCTGGCCCCCCACTGCTTACTGCACCAAATGGACGATGAGTATTCCAGGGCCCATTCGGCCCTCACAACACTTTTATTGGTCTGGTTATTTATCTCTTTAATGCAATTGGTTGGCATGGATGCCTATGGATGCTGGGGGCTTGTAAATCACAGTGGGTTGGGTCAGCAGAGTGATTAAAAGAACTTTGGTTCAACAATGACAATGGCACCGAGCGGACGGCATGTAGTCCGTCTGCATTCAGAGCAGGAACGGAGAGGCTACAGGAAGCCTGAGGGCAGCGGCTCCCAGGGGACATGGAGAAGGGAGAGTAAGAGTGTGTCCACAAAAATGCAAATGACTATTGAAATGCATTGTGTTTTTTTCTCCATTCAGTCACTAAATCAAGTTTTTCAACCACTGAAAAAGGATCTTCCCAAGCACTCTTCTGAGTGGATAAACAACAGGTGACAGAGTTTTTCAGGATATGTGATTGCAGGCTCTGGTGACAAACACTCTGACTGAAATGCTGTGAAGCTGAGAGCTCAAATCTCCATGCGGACTTGAACAAATTTATATGGAAGCCCTGAGAAGCAAATGGGAAAAAAAAATCTGGTGATCTATTTTCTAAGCTTGATCTATCCTGTCTTCAAGTGGAACGTATGAGCTTGCCGTGTGCACGATATGTTTTGCGTTCAAGTGGTAAACTCAGAGGGCACCAATATGAGGCAACGGCAACATGGACACTACTTTTGCTGTCTAGAAGCCACAGAGGCTAACAATTTGAAAAGCTGGCAAGCAGGTATCGTCAAAAAGGGAATGGCGACAGAAGAAAAAAAAGAGACCATTGGGAATATAGACATTTTCTTCAGATATATTTTAAAATTACCCAAAAAAAGGACTCTGGTGTGATTGTATGCCTCTCAAAGGCTTTGCAATCCAGGCTTGAGCTACAGTGTTGTAGCTTTTTGGGGATCTATCAAAATAAATACATAATAAAATTCAACAACGATTATGATTATTTAACAGTTTTTTGATTGATAACTTTCGGTACGACACTGTGCTGGTCACTGTCACCAGGGGTCCAGTCACAGTGAAGAAAGAGCGGGACAAATACCACAATGACCAACCATCAAAGAAGAGATACATATAGAAGTACTGAACAGTAAAAAAAGAGAGGGTTTGGTAAACACAGCCTTTTTGAAGATACGCTGGTGATTGCGTCAGATAAGAGTATACAGACCAATTAATCAACCAACCGACCAGGAAGTCACAAGCCAGAAAAAACAACACTTTATTTACCATCCACCAAAAAGTTCATTCATGGCCTCCTGAAAACAGCAGCACAGGCATCACAACTCGTGAATGTGGAGCTTTTCACTTATAAGGCTGTGAATACCACAGAAGGGGGATGTTTCAATGGACTCTTCTTACGAACACAGTAAACATGACACCATCTGAAGGCAGCACTAAATTGTTGCTCTCCTGTGTTTATGACTTAAGAAAAAAAAGCATCTTAAAAATTAGTGAAACTGGTAATTTTTGGACAGGAGGACAATTTCTCTAAGTCACTTTTTTGACCTATGACAAAAGGTGAAAAAAGTTTTGGCAGCTGAATTATATTTATTTATTTGTCGAGATTATTTTTCTTCCTATTTCGCAAAAGAAAAAAAAATATGGAAAGACTAAACCCTAAAGGCAAAACCTGTTTTTCATCTATTCTTGAGGTATAAACATAGGAGAACGTAAACAATTCAGATCAAACTTAATGGAAAAGGGATTTCAAGAAATAATTTTTCTAACTTGCCTCTCAGGGCTTCCGTAGATTTAGGTGCCTTTCTATTGTTGTGGCATTTTTATGTGCACACAAAAAACTTAAAGAAAAAAAACACCACTGTGCACCAAAAAAGGCGCACAAGCAGTATTTTGTTTTTTCCCCTATCGTTAGCATTGGCCCAAAACCCTTCGTGGTTGAGGGGACATAATCTCCTCTTCACCCACTCTGTCCCAGAAGGACAAAGAAAAGTGTTTATGGGTGGAAGGATGCAGGTACAGGCATCCATAAACAGTCAGTGTTTTACAGGCAGCGGCACGGCCCGAGGGTCTGTCAAGGTTTATGAGTGCCCAGGCCCTTTAAAGCAGAAGTGTTTAAGTGTGGTATTTACATAAAGCAGGGCAAGGTGTCTGTCGTAAGCAGGCCTCACACCAGCACAGGAATGTTTACTGTTTGTCACAGGTTGATAAGGTGAAACTGACATCAGGACCAAGAATAATCAAATCTGCCTGTGCTCATGGATCAAACTCATAAAGAAATCCCGTTTTTAACGCTTTGTAACCTGGATCAACATCAATTCAGATGCCTTTTACCTTTTACAGAAATATAAGCAAATCGGTTTGATTTCTTTAAAAAACGGGATAAGTTCTGCAAGATGGTATGAAATGTAAAAGGTGACAAGAAAAAGACGTGATGACGCTTGAGAAGGGAGAGACAGAGAGAAAGAGTAAATAAAGATTGTAATATTGCCAAAATTAAAAGAGCAAGACTTAAAATACTGTAATTTTCATGCTGTAGAAACTGTGGTGTGTCATACATCTCAAAAGCCTACAGCCCTCAAAGTATAAACTGTGATACCACAAATCTTTGCTGCACGAGCACATGCAATTAAAGCCACACAGTCTCACTCAGTTCCAATGTCAATTTGGCCTCTATCATCAACAGACTTTCCATAGGCCAACACTTTGTGCCTCAAGCCAGCTCACTCTGCTTTTTTTCCCTCTCCAATTCCAGAGAGGAAAAAAAAAACACGTGACCGATGAAAAACACAATAAATGCTATGGAAAACTGGCCTAGCTGCCTGACTGGACTGTGCATGTGTGTGGGAGTTTATGTCACATTACAATATGTGTACTTATTATGAGTAGGACTGTGCCTCCCCCAGTGGGTAGGGACAACTGCAAGGAGCAGAGGGAGAGAGGAAAGGAGGGACAGGAGGACAGAGGGAGGGTTGGGGGGAAGTACTGAGATGTGCTGGGACAGCAGCACCACCCCGATGTGAGTCATAGGACACACTGTCAGCAGCCATCCAACATCACACACTGACTCATTACGCTGGAAGAGAGGAGATGACAACAATAGCCATGATCAAGGAGAATGGAAGAGGCGCATCAGTGAGAGACAGACAGAGAGGACGCAGTCAGCAGTTATGGTGGAGGGCACTTCTTTTCGGTCCAACACTGATGACGATGGCACGAAAATTTACAGATGTACCAAAAACCATGCACAGCAGACTTAACATTTTTATGCAGGACTCTGCATACTTGCACATCAAATTATACATTTTAGTTGGAGCGTTGTCCTCTGAAGAAAAACCAACAGCAGTGGTCATTTCATCAAACACCCATAAAAAATTCTGCTTACATTTAAGCCCTCTTCAGACAAGGAATTGTGACTGTAGTGTGATGGGAGCGATGGATGAATTGGATGAATAGGTTGAGGAAATGTTGGACTCTGACACAATATTAAACTGTTAGCTTCTCATTTCCTACTGGCAGTCAGCATTGATTTCTTTTAACTGAAGACACACTGTTTCCCTAATCCCTCATCATATTGGTTCCTAAATCTTATCAAACCTTTACCATAACATACACTGTAATTCAATTTAGATGATTTAGTTTGGGTCATTTTGCAATCGTCTGTCTGTCAGGCCTGAGCGGACACACCTAAATGAACTGTGCTCCTTTAGCCATTTGAATTAGCTTTTTATGTGCAATCAAAGTCAGTTCATTCAAATTCGCAATAACAGTGGAGATCACTTATAGTAATCATGGTTAGGTAAGGTAAGGTAAACAGTTACTGATCGCAACTCAAAAATTATTCTGAAATAATAACTTATCTTGTGCTAAATTATTATCGTTTATGTTTTATTTATTGTATTATTATTATTCATACATTTGTTAACAGTACTTTGTATGTCTTTAATGTTACTGACCGTCACTTAGTGCTTTTTTTCCTTTTTTTAGTGCCTTAACTATTGGTTAAGGGACCATTTAGACACCAGTACAGTTTTAAAAGTATCATTTTTGCACTGTTTTTTTTTTTTTTTTGCACTGGTGGGACTTTTAGAAAAAAGTCCCAAATGATACTCAGCCCCAAAAATGTGGCTGTTAAAGAAACAAAAAAAATAATAAAAGGGAATTTGATGGAAAAAAAAATTCCATCACACACGTTTCAGCCTCTTAAATGTTGATGCAGATGTAGAATGGCACACTGATGTCGCTCTCTGCAACCCCCTCTCCTCCACCAGAAAGTCCAAATAATAATGACTGCTTAAATAAAATCACCACTTGATAGCAGAGGAGACTAATTCATAACATATGCCATCTCAGGTGGGAAGCAAAAATGAAATGCCATGATGTCTCAGATTTAGAGCAGACACTTGCGCTCATTTAATTATGTAATTTTCTTACACCCTGCTGAGAATATTCACATGCTGTAGCCGTAAATGGTGGAAACACACTGTGATTAGCATTTCCTTTTGCCACCTTTTTGAAAATTTGCTTAAAATATGCAGGACAAAAACACATATTTTGTAACATCCTGACATCCCCAACGTCTCCCTACAGGTTACAGAAGGCTGCATGTATGTATGCAAATGATTTGATTCAGGCTTTGAGGTAGGAATTACTTCCCTGTAACGTGCTCCTACAACAGAAGCCCTTATGTTGCATACATCATCATGCAATTTCTTCACATTAAACATCTCCCCAGACAAACACTGGATCTGTCTGTGGATACAGGTTTTATTCATAAGGTGTGTGTAATACATGCATGTCATGGCTAGTTGCAGCTTATAGGTTTTCCTCATTAAAAGCTGATTTTTGTCCCCCGTGTACAGCGCTGTCCCCTAGCCAAGTGGATAGCAGGACCATTAGGTCGGCAGAGAAGGGACCATTTATTTGGCTCTTTTCTGGCTGTGGCTGTATTATCTGCCGTGATGCTATTTGTCTGAGACCAGCCAAGCCACCGATGTGACAGGATGGGGGGGATGAATGATGGGCTCTGAGACGCAGCCAGTTTTGCTTCGCTGACAAACTGGGGCAAGAGCTGGAGGGATGTGGCGAGGAGAACGAAGAGAAAGAGCGGCGCGGGGAGCGAACGCGTATGGGAGACACTGCGGTAGCCGGTCGCCAGAGGACACAATTTACAGCACCTGTTGGCTGTGATTGATCAGAGGAAGAGGAGAGAGGGTAATGGTGTGTGGTCCGACATGGGATGAAGTGATGGGATGGAGGAGAGGGTTAAAACCAGAGACGCAGAGAAAAATAGTGTTTGAGAGGACAAAATTGATAGAGGAGGATAATGTAGACAGAGTAAAGAGAAGATAGGGAGTGAGGAAACAAAAGAGCAAGGGACCATGAGAAAGAAATGGAAGGGAGACGTATAAAGAGAAAAGGTTGTTGGTGCAGGAATGTGTGAGGAAAAGAGACGGAGGGAATATATATTTGTCCCCTGATGGGAGTGTGTTAGGAGTCCATCTGCGGAGAAATGAGATCAGTGGCTGACTTAGTGGTAGAGGAAGACTTTGCTGCCCTGCGGCTTACACACTGACTCAACACCCTCTCCCCCGTCTCTCTCTTTCACTCTCTGGTCTCATACAACCTGCAGCACATTTAATCTGCTGGACAGGTTTGTGTGCACGTGTATGTGTGTGTGTGTGTGTGCGCCCGAACCCAAGCCTTATTACCCCGGCTCCTGTCCCACTCCACCTCTACATCAAATGAGCAGGGCAGTCTCCTCCACTCGTCTCTCCTCACTATCTCGTTCGCTCCATCCCAGCTGAGACCACAGAGGAATCTCCTCATAGAATCACCCACTAAATCATCTATCCACCAAACAGACACCTTGGCAAACACTCTTACTGGGAGCTTTCATTTTCTATCTAAACACACACAGGACAGAGGGTAGGAGTGCATGCGCATATGTGTGTGTGTTTGAGGAGGGAGTCAACGAGAAAATCAACATTCCTGTTGTGTTAGTTCATATGAATGCCAGTGCATTTGCTTGTGTTTTTCATTAGTTGAAGTGAATTTGTTTGTCTCAGTAACTAGCTAGTTTCAAAATAGTGACTTGCTAAATGATAAAAACTTAAGAAATGCCATATAAGAAATAGAAAACAGTATTACTGAAAAATGTTCCTCTAATAAAACTAACATCCTGTGTGAGGCTCCACAAGGGTTAAACCTTGACCCTCTTCTTTTTACTCTTTATATAAGTGACCCAGCCTATGCACAAAAGCCCTGAGAGGCCAGGTGATTTTTTTTCTTTTCACAGGCAATGATCACTGTAAGGCTCATAAAAACTGACAGCGACCATTCAATCACGGCAAAAAATCTGAAATGGATAAATGTGTAAATCAATTACAAGGAAACATCAGCAATACCATCCAAATAAATGGAATCAACAGCAAATCAGCTGTAGAATCAGCTGTAACATAACTGTCAAAAATAACAGTTTTGGGGAGCAAAACAACATATTACAACTATATTTTTTAATACAGTTATGACCTTTTCTTTATATATTCACAGATGGATAAATATGTTTTAGAAATTGTGCTTTAGTAGCATTCATGCAGTTAAGAATTAGAGGGAAATATCCAATATTCCTAACATAACCAATGATATTCAGCATCTTACAGTGGCATTAGGTCACTAGCATTGTGTTTTGTAATTTGAGGTATATCTTTCATTCAGGGCGGATGTGTTGGCCATATTCCACATTACCTCTTTTACTCTTAACTCTAAAAGGGTAATATTTTGGCAAACTAACATAACTTTTTAAAATTTTTTTTAAAGCATTTTAACGTAAACACTTACGTTATAACTTGCCAACTGCAAATGCAACTAGATCCTACACTTTAGGTACTTACATGTGTGTCTACTGTACGTACGATCGCCTCTATCTCACACACAGATCACCACCCAAACCGCAGGGTGAGCTAATGTTGCACCCAAACCCAATAAAAACTTGCTACTCCACTTGACGCATGCACACTTACAGTACATGTAAGACAACACAGATCTTCTCGTCCCAGGAAACCAGATGAAGAGAGAAACAGGCCCGGGCCTGGTGTTGGGGATGTGGTGACGGAGTGTGCCAGAGGGGAGCTAGAGCAGGGAGGAGAGGGAGGTGAGCCAGAGGGGGGAGGCAGATTAGAGTGCCTGGAGGCTGCTGAGGAGGAGAAGGAGGAAGAAAAGGAGGAAGAAGATGAAACATGAAAGGAGAGCAGCAGAGGAGGTAGCAAGTGGTTCATAGTATCTGACTGAGATTACTCTGCCGCTGGGCTTACCTGATTACAGCACAGTGCTGGAGGACAATAAAAGACACATGGATTGGCGTGAACACACACACACATGCATGGCCTACAAACAGAGAGCCCGAGGGTCTAACGGGAAGCTGTAGCTGTAACTCTGTATTCTGGATGGATTTGGACATTAGGTTAGACTGTTTATGTCTACAAGTACTTTTTTGTATTACATAAGGTGTGTGTGCGTTGAGGGTTACATCTGAGAGGAAGAAAAACATCAGACGTATTAGTGAGTTCACCAAAGCTATTCCTCCCCCTCGCTCCTCTCCGGTTTCAGAGCAATCAACCATAGGCTCTTATAATACACACTCTCTCCTCGCTCAAACTTTCCTCTTGATCTATGTTTCATGCCTTGACTGGGGTGCTCGAGACGGAGCCGGAGCACACAGCGCCGCAGCCCTCATATAGAGCCACAAAATTATCCCGGCCTTATGAGGACGAGGAGGAGAGAGTAGTTAATTAATCACAAGTGTCTCATTTTCTCTTTATAACACTCTCATTTACTCTGTTGCTCATTTTTGTGTGTCACTCTTCTCTCGCTGTCTTTTCTCATTGCTAATCTATCCACAGTTTGATGAGAGTAACCATGATTGTTGGTGGTTTTTTAAATAGTTGTAGAATTTAACGGCTTAACGTGCCAGCTTTATTCTACACAAACTGACTAACTTTACACCTCAAACTGTGGATGTGAGTCAGCAAACTGTGTCTTAGGGGGGATGGTTAGTCAATCTGAGAGAGTGGATAGTGTGTCATCTTAAAGAATCTGGATTTGTTTGTGCTCTTCAAACTGCAACTCTATGGATCAACTATTGATTTTAAAAAGTCGGAGATACAAATGTCTGATTGAGTAACAGTTTTTCTTTTGCAGACTGTCATTTCAACCAGAGCTAAATGAAGTGGAAGAAAATAAAATAGCAACTATTTTGATTATTGATAAGTCATTTAAAGGAACAGTCTGTAGGATTTAGTGGCATCACACAGTGAGCATTGCCGATTGTAACTAGTTGAAATTTTTCCAATGTGCCAATGCGGGAATTCCCGATGTTCACTGGTCAGGAGGTTTTAAACTGAAGCCGAATTTCCACAAAGGTCATTCCCTCTCCAGAACAAACAGACTCAGTGAATTAAACTGGTAAAAACACAGAATAAAACAGTTTCACATAATAAATCTGTGTTCTTCCTGCAGGGTTCAGCTTGTTGCAAAGGGGCTGCCAACCGCAGTAGTCAACATGAAAATGTGAAAATACAAAAAAGTGACAACACGAAGATACAAAATGGTTTGTCCATTCTGAGCTACTGTATAAACACGCTGGGCCCCATGATGAAGATCTGCTCCCTATGTAGATAAAAACATCTCATTCTAAGGTAACAAAAACATAAAGATTCTTATTTTCAGGAGATTATACACTAAATAAAACATACATATCTTATTATCTTCCATTTAGCCATAATATCGTCCTAAATCACACAAACAGGACCTTTAAGTTGTTTTTGAAGCGAAAACACTAAACAATTTATGATTCCAGCTTCTCAAATGTGAGTATTTTTTGCTTTTCACTGTTTGAGGCCTTTGCAAATAAAATATCTTAAGGTTTTAGAATTTCTTTCACATGAAAAAAGCCATCTGAAGACATCCTCTTAGATTTGCCAACAGACATTTCTCACTACTTTCTGACATTTTGAAGATGAGACGTTGAGTTTGGAAAATAATGATGAAACTCATCTTGAATTGCAGCCTTACTTCCAGTTTTTCTTAAAGCTTTACCTTGAACAAATATAAATCACGGTACATTGTAAATCAATCCTTTTAAATTATGATCTCCGAATTTGGTCTTTTATTAGGATTATCACATTTTTTAAAGCATACTAATCTTCCAGGAAAAAAGAATTTGACTTCAATGCCCAAGAGAGAGGGACAGAGTAGAGTCGATTAGTCATTTGTGGTGAAGATCATTTATATTAATAACAAGCGGGAGTGTGCCTGCAGCCGTGCCTCAGCTCATGTCCTTGTGATGAATGCTTTATTGGTTGGTGTCCAATCTTTCTTGAATATTCATTATTAGTATACATATATAGATTTTATACAGTCATGGGTTTCATTCCCTGTAGCAATTCCTTTTAAGCTATACAGGAGTGGTCTGAAATAATTAAATTCCTAGAAAAGTTAACATATTTATGTGAAGTAATAACATGTGAGTGTAATATGTCACTGCAAGAATTTGGCTCTTTAGTGTGATAAAACACTGTGCTGAAAAAGAATACCAGATAAAACTTGAATACAGAAGCACCTTTCAAACTACATCCACTGCAATCTTGAGAAATTCATAGCCTGATATGAATATTTGTCTCCCCAAACAAAGATAGTGATTCTGTTACCTATGGATCCACTCTGTCTCCCTATCTCTGACTCTCAGCCGTGCCCAGGCACTTTGTGTGGCTCCCTGAGGAGAAAGGTTACACCACTGATCTGCTACAGTGCAATCAGACTTGAGACAGAGCCTTGAACTTCACGGCCCATGGGCCTCCTTCAGCTGTATCCTGCAGAGCGGCGGCTGGATATGGGTGTGAGTTAGAGAGCGGCAGATACACAGAGAAAAGTGGGAGTGGGAGGTAGAAAGAAACCAGTCCAAAAGTTATGAAATATATGCCCCTTGAATAATCAACGCCCAAATCAATTTGTTCAACGTCCAAGAGAAGCGGGTGGACTACAGAGGAATGTGTGGAGTGGGCGGTCGCCCAGTGAGCATCCAAGTCCATATCTCAGACAAACACATGACAGCCAGAGAGTCTGCCTGAGTCCAGAGAAGAGATGGCCAGGAGGGATGGGAGTGAGGAGAGGGACAGAAACACTCAGCACTGCTTTTTATTTTTCTTCTTTCCTCTCCTTTTTTTTCTGTTTTTGATGGAAACTGCAAACCACATTGGACTTAATTCAGACTTCATACATTTCTTATCAATGACTATTTGTTTCTTCTACTTACCCTACATGGCCATAAGTATGTGGACAGCTGAGCAAAGTTTAAGAACATGAGAATATTCTACCCATGCATGTATGTGATTAGGAGTTAGACGAGTATTCCATTCTGATATCTATCCATTAAAGTCAAAGCTTAGCTTAGTATACAGACTTTTTTTAAAACTGTAAGCCTGGCTCTGTTCAAAGGTAAAAAAAAACAAAAAACCACCAACTGACATAGGTCAGTGTGTGTCTCATTTGTTTAATCTTTAAAAAAAAAGCCTAGAAACATAAAAATGAAAACACACACAAAAAAAAGGCATGACTGGTTTCCTATTGCCGGTAGACAAATGAGTGTGCCTTCCTTTTTTTTTACTGCTCTGTCATTTTTGACGTTAAGAACGTGTCGTAAAGCAGGGTTAGTAAACAGCTGAAAGCAGCATGGAGGCCTGTGAAAATGCTATGATCTTCAAACTTGGTGCCGTCTAATTTTGAACAATATTTGAGCTTTGACTGGACAGAAACAAACAATATTTTGTTGTGGCACATCAGTACATTGCGCTGGACAAGGGCGGGAAATTAGCATGTCCACCCGGGAGTCATATTTCCATCACGGCCAGTTGAAGCCAATCAGAGCTGGAGCCGATAAATACTTGTGACTACTGCAGTCATTGGGAATGAATGCCTTCTAACCTTTCCTATTAAATACAAAAGCCAGATGTTAGTGGGTGTTGGTGTGTTTTTTGTCCAGTGGGAAAAGGGTAATGGCCATCTTTAGAAATTATGTTAGACCTTATTTTGTTGTTACCTTTGGACAGAGCCAGGCAAGCAGTTTCTACTTGTTTCCAGTGTTCATGCTAAGCTAAAGCTAACTGCCTTCTGGTTAATGTATTGTTGAAACAGGAAAGAGTCTTCCCCAAAAACAGTTGGGAGCACTTAAACAATCAACTAATTGTCACTAAGGAGCCAAACCCAAACGATGGACAGGTGAAAAGTACACAAAACTCGGTGCACTCAGTAAATTTTACCTTTACATTTACCTTACTCTTGTATCGGCACAATGTTTTGTTTTCATATTTAAATCAAAACATCGATAAAGCTTCATTGGACTGAACAAAAGTGAGAGCGAGACAAAGAGAGATGCAGTATGAGTAGATAGACTAAAAAAAGGCCTGCAGGCAGCAACTGGCCCGCTGTGCCCTGCTCAATAAAGGCAGCCATTTTACGACCACGCCTCTCGGCGTTTTGATTTTAATACTCTTCTTCTCTCTACCACTTCCCTGTGTCTTTCTCCCTTCCCCTTTTCTGTGTTTCTTTTGTCAAAAAAGCATAGTATTTTCTTTCTCTGTCTGTCTGTCTCTGCATTTTTACGACTGAGCGCTGGGAAGAGAGTTTGAGTAGGCCTAATGTGGGTGTGTGTGTATGTTTGGGGAGGTGGGGGGGGTGGCTGGCCTAACCAGATTAGCAAGTATCCTATTTCTCACATTGACAAATTAATTTTCGTACAAATTAAATGAAGGAGCCCTCCCTTGATAATTCCCTAGGAAATTGAAGATGGTTTTAAAGACTGAAATAAAACAACAACTCTTTCCACAAGCGAAAGAAAACTAATTACCAGCAGAGCAAAATAATGGTAGGCTAATAAATTAGGAAGAAATAAAATGGGGACGTCGGAATCCCGTAGTATGAAACTGGATAATGTGAGGCAGAGAGGTCACTACTAAGGTGGATCAGGGTGCAAAGGAGATTCGGAGAAAGGGAGAGGAAAGACAGAGAAACACTGGAAACAAAAACAAGCCTTGTCTATTACAGGATGTGCTATTTTCCTGCAGGCGATGTTGAAGTAGACGTAAAAGACAATAATAAAAGTGTGGAAGAGGGCAGGAGATGGAGGATGGGGAAGGAGAGAGGAGTGAGATAGGAGGGGAAAAAAATCACAGCACCCAGACAGAGACAAAGTGAGTGGCAGGCGACGACGCGAGGCTGTCTGGGCTCCGGCTGTTCAGATCCACTGACATTTACAGAGTGGCCGATCGCTCCTTGCCATCCTCCCCTTGAAAAGTTCAAACGCACACAGATCCACAGAGGAAAATGCTACGCCATGTGGATTAATGCACTCCCTCACATCCCTCTGCAGGTATCCCCTCCCTCTTTGTGTGTTACGGCTGTCACTCTGCCCGTTTGTGCTTCGGTCTGATTTCACGTCCGTCTCCTACCTGTGTCTGTATCTTCAACAACAAAGGAGAGATTCACTGTCCGATTCAAAACTAGTTAAGCTTTATCTGTGTGTGTTTGTGTGTGTGCGTTGTCACTTTATGTGTGCTGAGCTGTCCTGGCCCAGCTTGGGCCGGCTGGCAGACAGACAGGTAGGAAGACAGGTGTGAGAACCCAGGGTGGGGAAAGGCTGCTGAGACAGGCCTAATTAGAGTTGAGCAGTCGCCCAGCTTTTGGCTCAGCGGGGGGGACTCCCCACCACCGCCACCTCCATGCCATCTACCCCCCACTGCTCATACGCGCACAAACACAAACACACACACACACACACACACACACACACACTGGCACATACTTGCCGATACTTTGGCTGGCTCACTGGCTAGGAGGAGACACTGAATGCACTTCCTCTGACCTCAGTGTTTTTCTTGTTTCTGTGCTGGAAAAGAGGGAAACTCTTTTTTTCTTTCCTATCATTACACTCTAACTCTCGCTCTTCTTCTTGTTTACAGTCTTGCATTGCGTTTCAGTCCATTCTAATTCTGCATTTCATCAGTAACACTAGAAACTGAGAGGATGTCCAGCTACAATCAAATCAGGGCCACTTAACCACTCGGCCACTACATCCCTAACTCAATTTTGAAGGGACAGTTCATCCAAAAATCAAAAACACATATTTTTCCTCTTACTTGTAGTGCCATTTATCAAGCTAGAGTGTTTGGGTGTGAACCGCGGGTGTTTGAGATATCGGCTATAGAGAAATCTGCCTTCTCTCAAAATTAATAGAACTAGATGGCACTCGGCTTGTGGTGCTAAAAGCGCCAAAAAAAGAAAAAAAATTCAAAATTAAAAAAACTCAACAATGTCTCTTTCCATAAATCAAACTATGCACGGTAACTGTATCACCATGCAAAGAGAAGCACTCACAAGTTTACTTATAATATGGGAAAATGTTGTGTGACAGTAGCACAAACACAAACAGTACAATATTTATTCGCAAATAGCTAGTAGCTAGTAGCATGTGACCAGGCAAAACCAATCACAGTTCGCAGATATCCCTACTTTCTTCCATGAGAACAGTCTCTGATAAATACGGAGCTGACCATTTTAATGCACGGATAGGATGAGCTTTACATTTGTCCAATGGACTATATTTTAAGGCCCAGTACACACTTAAGAAACACCTGGAAGAAGATCAGCTCAGCACTTAGGATCTCTAGTATGAGTGCTATGATATGGAGCTGGTTATGGTTGCTTAGGAACTCATGGTGCAACCTTCCTTGTGCTCATTAAAGTTGGCACAGAGAGGACACAAGAGGAGCACCCAGTGCCCGACCTCAAGTTTTCCAGGTGGTTAAAAATGCAGCATGTGTACGGCCCCTAAATAAGCGCCCTACCAGTTAGGTTTAGGAAAAGAATTCTGGTTGGGTGTCATCTCGTTATGTTATGTGACATGATGACGCGACCTTATAAGGACGTAACATAAATTTACATAATGATGTAACTTAAAAAAAACTCAAGAGTTGACTTCTGGTCTCACATGGGACACAAACAGCAAACTCCTGGGTCAAAGTCCAATATGTCACCTGAATTTCTTCTATGTTGACGGCGTAATTATTATCCTAAATTACTAAACCTAAAAATAGATCGGCGTAATCGGCTGCTTGTATAAAACAGGACCTATAGTGTTGTTTTTGTGAGAGCATAGTGTTGTCACACCACACCGGGTAAGACTGTAGCAACTAGAACTCTGAGTGTATTGAATTAAACAAGGCCCAGTTTCATCTGGAAGAAAAAGGCTGTTTTTTTCTTCCTTAAACAGTTGTATAGCTCTGCTTATATTAATAACAGCCACAGAATGAATCATCTCTCAACACACAAGAGATCAAACTGATAAGATGTTGAATCTACAGTGACGATAAAAGAAAATATTTAAAGGGTATAAAAATATGCAAGTACCACAACCAGGCAATAACTTAAGGGTAATTTTAGCGCCTTCACTGATGATCTCTCCAGCTACGGTGCTTGAACTTTCTCTGTTCCTCGCTTCCAGACCCCACATGCAGCCCAGAGCGAATCCGCCTGCGGAGATGATGGTCGGCCTGCCCTCTTCATCACCTCTTAATCAGAGTGTTGGCACTGACTGCCCAGAATTGGATCAACCTCAGTGACCCCTGCTGCTGCTTTCCTTCCAGAGGTCAGCCTCACATCACTGCACTGTCTCCGAGGCAGCGGCACGCGTTCTTAAATGAAATCTTATTTCTCCCTCTCCTTCTTCCTGTCTCTCGCTTTGTCTTTATCTCCCTCTGGCTTGATGTATTAACCCGGGCGTGATCTTTCGCAGCCCAGACCTGAGTTACTGGAGTTCTCGTTCTTTATTCTGAGCAGTGCTTTAGTTTTGTGCAAGACCTCAGTCTAGACAGAATTTTTGAGTGTCACTCAATAGTACCGAGACCAATATTTATGATAAATGAGTAACAGGAAAAGCTGTTCTTTTGACCACAGGTAAAACAGACATGCAGGCATGGTTCTCCTGATTGGATTCGATTGCAAGAAAGCTGCAGTGTAAACAACACTGATTGCACATTGTCTGCAGGAACTCTTACTTAGTGTCCAAGATTAGGGTTAATTTCACCTTTCAAGGGCTGGTAAACAATAAAAATCAGAAAATGAAATAAATAAACCGTCCAGCTGCCAAGAACAAGTTTTACTGACTCAAATCATAATATATTTTTCATATAAATGTGTTACCTTGCCAATTCTTAGACCCACTTTATTGTACAGAATCAATTAACTCATCTAGCAGTAGTTACTCATTTTAAGTACGCCAGCTTTACAACAACAGTCTGACGTACAACTACAGTAAATTAAACTTACAAGAGAGCCTTCTGTTTGCACTTCAGTACTCTGTGGAGCCAGATTACTACTTATCACCTTGTGAATATGCATCTAGTAACTAATTGAAAATGCTCACAACAATTTTATTTCTTTTTTGTTTTGTTTTCTTTTACAATTTCTGTTTCAAATGACAAATCTTTTTTTATGCGTGGTGTTGGACTGTGAATAAATTCCAAACTTGTTTTTATCATTTCACTGTTTTATCATTTCACTGTCTTCTCTTTAAGCCAAAGAAAAGCAAAGCAAAGCAACCCAAAGTAAGATGCGCTTATCAAAAAGAGGGTCAATAACAGAGTCTGACAATACAGTGAAGTAAGAATTAATAAAGGGATGTATGGGAAACACTGAGTAACTGTATGACGCTTGTGGATATGAATGTGCCTGTGCTCATTTGGTGGAGAAGCTAAGGACATAGAAGGGACAGCTTCAGGAGGAGGGTGTATTTTAAATTCAACTGTTTTTTTTTGTTTTTGCATTTTTTTTTTCTTCAGAAACCTGCCTACCGCAGCTGTAAGTGTTATTTTCAGATGCTGGTTTGATGCTTTAGAGTATGAAAATGCTTCTCATGGTAAGAGGTGGTACAAAGTTGCAATGTGAGGTGGGTTTGTACAAGAAATCTGCAACAGCTTGTTTCTACAGATCTGAAGAGTTTGGCCTTTAGAGTTTTCTCTGTGGCACGATGACATGAGAGGATGTTGAGACGCTGACAACTACCCGTTCATGACGTGTATCTATGGTTTCCCATCGCTAGTTACACATGTGCACACACACGCACACACACACACACACACACACACACACACACACACACACACAACCCCAATGTATAAAGACACAAAAGCATTCATGCGTGAAGGTACTGTATGTTTTCACCTTTCTGTGTTCTGTCACATGATTTTTGGATATGCTTACATATCTACTGGATTTGTTCTTTGCCTTCTGAGTGAGCGTGTGTGTGTTTGGCTGTCAGTGTTCAGGTAAGCTTGTTGGCATGAGATCACACCTAAACTGTGAATGGAGAGCGCATGAGAAAATAATTGTTTAATATCCCAGTGATGATTCCCAGGGACAATATCACTTGTGATAATAGTCTAATCAGTTAATGACTGGGGGTGCGGGGTTATCTTGTATGTGTGTGTATCCCTTTTTTTTTTTTTTTTTTTTTTACCATGTCTGTGTCCCCTCTCTAATAAAGACATTTATGCAGGTCCATAAATGCAGCATGGATTGACTGAAACAAAAAAAATCATATATTTACATAATCTTAATTTTAACTGACTATTTCCCTATGTATTCCTGTTGGTCAGTATAAAAACTGATATTTCGTGTTTTGGCTGCTTCACAATAAAAAGCAATCATTAACAGAACAAAGTGTGACTTTTATTGTGAAGAATAGAAATGAAACATCCATTACTTTACACCCACTTAAATCTCTGCTAGCAGCTAAGCTCATTTATGCAATGTAAAATCCCACAGGCTTGTGCTAATAAACTTAGCATGCTTTTTTTAATGAAGAAAGAGTGTCTAATGTAGGACAAATAATTTGTCTGTGATCCTTGTGCGTTCTATTTGAGTCATATTGTTAAATGTTGCTGTTGTTCCTGGATTTATCTCTGCTATCCGCTAGGATAATTTATGCAATGTCAAATCCCTATAGACTGGTGCTAGAAATGTTAGCATGTTGTATTTATGGAGAAATGTGTCCAGCAAAAGACAACAGTTTAGTCTGTTAATATTGCGAGTTATAATGAAGCCAACTTGTGTTTGAAATTGCTGCTATTAAGCCATGTTTAACAAGGGTTTTTGGAATGTTTGAAGCAATAAAACTAACAGCACTTCACAGAATCTCTATCGCCGACTACTGTTTTGGGGGTGTAACTGCAGGGCGACACACCACAGCCACCACCATGTAAGAGTGCGATATATGTTTTTGTTGAAAAGATAAGAACTGTGTGGGAGATCTCAATTCTTTAAGAGAAAAATCGTGATTCACATTTAAGCAAGAAGTGTGCAGCCCTAGCCCGAATAGGTTTGAACAACTATGCACACATAGACACACTTACAAAGTAAAGACCTGCTTTCCCGACTTCCATTTTAGAGCCACATCCAATATGTTGCCTGATGCTTTGCTCCTGAATCATTCCCTTCAGGTATGTAAGCTCTTCATTAAAGCTGTGGCAATCAGAGGGGAAAAAAGTACTGCTCCTCGTAAAGAGAATAGATTACTTCCCCCATCTTTCACAGAAAGCTGTTTGCTAGAGTAGACACTCTCCTCCATTTTCATTAGCATCTTGACTACTATATATTCTCCATATAATTGAGGTTGAAACCTTCTGCACTGTAATGGGGCTTTCCATAACAGTGAAAAGCCTGCCATCCTTGGGCACTGTGTGATATGGGCTTGTGTTGTGCAGGGTCTGTGTGTGTGTGTGTGTGTGTGAGTGTGTGTGTGTCACTATCAAACAAATCACTCCTTCTCATCTTCTTCTCATGCGACTTTTCAAAGGCGGCTTTGAATAAACAAAGGCATGTCCTGACTTTTTTGAGAGCCAATATCTGAAAAATTAAAGATAGAGATGAAAAATCTAATCTCTACTTCTCTTTGTTGGGATGAAGCAGATTTTCTATGCACAAGTAAGACCCTGCTAAGAGTTTAAAAAAACTGAAGGTGGCTCGGTCTTTGTTATGTATGGCCACGCACTTTTAATTGGTGCAATTTAACAAAAAAAATATAATCTTTTGAAATCCCTTTACACATGCTTGCTTATGCATGGGTTTTAAAAAAATCCCCCTAATCATTGTTTTATTTGACTTCTTTTATGCTGCTTTTATGTTTTGTCCTTTAATGATCTTTTTGTTTGCTGTGGTTTTGTGATAAGATGTTTGTGCAAGAATGAGATTATAATGTTTATGATTATTTTATAAACTACAAACAATAATATACGCCAAACAATAGTTGTAATTTAGCAGCCTAGAATTTTAAAAACATCACTTAACTAATCGTGACAATTTAAAGGAGCAGTGTGTAAGATTTAGGGGATTTAGTAGCATCTAGCGGTGAGGACTGCAGATTGCAACCAGTTAAAACTTCTCCTGGTTAGAAATCTGTTTGTGTTTCTTGTTCAGGAGATTTTTGCTGGAAGCCAAATTATCTGCAGGGGTTTCTCCCTAACAGACCAAGTGATTAAAACAGGCAAAGCCAAAGCCATTATGTTTTTGGGTTGTGTGTCCATCTGTGTATCATTCTTATGAACATGATATATATCTCAAGAACACCTTGCGGGAATGTCTTCAAATTTAGCACAAACATTAACTTTGAGTCGCTGGTAAATTGATTAGAATTTCATGATCAAAGGTCAAGGTCACAGGGTATCCCAGTCCTAAAACCTGAAAATCGGTTAGCATTTCAGCACCTCTGGTTCCTTCTTCTCAAAGTCGTTGTTTTTTTAAAGGGTTTTTGTTTAGAAGCCTTAAGTAAGGTCTGTGGTTAACACGTTTTGTTCCATGACATAAAATACGTCAGTAAATAACGTGCTCATACATTTTGATAACATTGAAAGTGTTCATTAGTGAAAATTATCTTGAAAAAAACTTAATAGCATCACAAACATTTGTTTACCACAGAGCTTATTTTCTGCAATGATCCAAAATCCAATGGAAGAATCCATCAAGCTTGTTGACGGGGAACCAGGGCAACGGTAGCTTCCGGGTTGGCCTCCAGAAAAACATCATTACTTGGGAACTCTATTGTGACCCCGTCTGTCGCATTGTCATGAACGCAATATTTCAAGAAGGCCTTAAAGGAGTCTCCTAAAATTTGGGACAAACGTCAACTTGGACTGAAGAATGAACTGATTAGAGGGTTTGATGGTTGAAGGTCAAAGGTCAAGGTCACCCTGACATCACAAAACAAGTTTTTGACCATAACTCAAGAATTCATTTTACATATTAAAAAATCTGTCTTTTTCAGACAATGCTAATTGCGGAGGGGATGTTAGCTACAGGGGCTGATACAAAAATGTGAATCACCTTATCTAGAACCAGAGTTTAGTTTGTCTGTTCTGAGTCACTGTGGCGATGTCCATAGATGAGGACCCACACCCTATGTAGATATATAAAAGGCTCATTCTAAGGTTACACAAAGATTCTTTTTTCAGGTGATTATTCACTAAATAAAACATACTTATTGTATTATGTTCCATTTTTCTGCCAATGTATCCCCTTAAATCCTACACAACATCAGGTTGATGAGCACACATGGCCACATTTCACTCAAACTAGTCTCCTTCAATTAACAGGCAGGTTAGATATGACAGCATGGTTATATCTCACATGTGTCAAGTTGCAGGACTCAAACACAGCACAGGCAGAATATTTCCCTATCATCTTCAATTCACCTCAGTTCCTCAATCAGACTGAAACATCTAAGAAGCCGACATCTGAGGGAGACTTAAGCTGATGAAAGGTAGCTATCAGGATCTAGACTTGAAGCAAAGTCAAGACGCTCAATGTTAAATGTAAGGTAAATTACTTGGTTGGAGTCATTTAAACAGCTAATGAAACATCTCGAGTCTGACATGAAGCAGCCATTTTCAGACTTAATTTTTCTTTGAAGGGCAGGATGGCCCTGGACCTTTTAATGTGATTTGGCTTTGCTTTCTACGACAGACAGACACACATAGAGAGGCGTAATATGACAAAGACTGGTCTTCCATCAAGCAATCAGGAGATCAAAGTCATTTAAATGTGGTGTTTTAACCACCTGGATTTAGCTTTCAGTATCATCAGCCAACCTTTGAAAACTGGTTCCTCAGTACCATGCATCAAGCACCTGCACTTTCTCTGCATCAGCCTATTAGCCTCGCTCACACCATCAAACCCTCTTACAACATAGACGACTCAGCTTCCCAAAGTTAGCCGGTGATTTGTGACGGTGTGTAAATTGGAAGTTGCGGTCTGAGTCAAAGCAGAGTCATAAATAGGAGGGAGGAGAGGGCGACAGCGGCCTGCCAGATTCGGGGGTGGGGGGAGCGGGGATTGATGAAGGCCAGCAGCCTCACGTAGATGAGAAACTCTTTCTTAATAACTATCTCGTCAAACATATCACTCTGCTCACTCCCCCAGCCTGAGTGTAAAATAACAAAGTGAGGAGTCAACAGGGAGTACTCAGGTTCAGTTGAAGGTGCAGAGAAGAGTTCAACATGCTGCATATGACTGTTTGTGACTAAAAACCTCCTCACTTCAAATTCTGCCTTTTTCATTTACAAAGCTTTTTCATTGAAAATTACTTGTTGGGGTCCTTTATGTGTGAAATATAATAAATGACCCTTGTAAACATTATCTAGTATTTTTTTCATTAATTCCAGCATTTAGCTTATTTATGCAGGGTGAGTTAGAATACTACAACCTTCAATTCACACATTGCTAAAATTAAGCAACAACAAATGAGAGGTTCAAAGGTCTTACAGTGTATTCACACTGATGCAAAGTGATGCCTTTCATCACTTTGTGTGTTTTGCAGTCGGGGCTTTCATAACGCTCTCTGTCTTTATCTCTCTAGGGATGGACATTTTAGCAACAGGGTTCCCACACATTTTCATGGAAAAAAATTGAAAACTTTTCTATGACTGTTCAAGGACCAATAATGATGATGATGATGATAATAATAATGCCAAAATTCTTGCCCTACTTACCCGGCAAATTATCTGATTCAAGTTACATTACAACATAATTTCATCTTCATGAACAGAGAGACAGAACGCAGTGAGAAAATAAAAGAAACGTACGTGATGGTTAACACAACATCACACACCCACGCATATTAGAGCTACGTTTCATTACGTCACTACAGAATATTAATTTGCCGCCTTTTTTTTTATAACGTGAAAGGTTATCCATGAAATATTTCTGTAACAATTTCATTACAGACCATAAAATTCCATGACTTTTCCAAGACTTTCAAAAATGTTTACTAATTCCATGACTTTTTTTTTCCAGGCCTGGAAAATGGGAAATTCCATGATTTTTTAATGACCCCGGAAACCCTGTATTAACTGTGAATAAAAGAATACAAAGAAAAAGAATATTTCTTTTTTTCAACCTAAAAAAAGTTGGTGAGTCTTGAATTATGTCTCCATGGTCCTTTCAGGCTGCATTCAACCCCAACAACCTTCACAAATCACAAATTCCTCATCGCTGCTCATTAAACTTACTGCTTTGACTGTAATAACTTAAGGCGATTCAGATGAGTATATCAACATTATTATCAACTCAGATGTTCTCTCATCTGGACAACGTTGGCAGGACAGTAAAAGGACGCTGTTCAGAGAGACTCTAGTGAGAAAAACCCCTAAAACTATAAAAGTGAGGGGGCAAAAATAGGATTTTGAAAAGTGAAAGGGGCATGTTCCCATATTCCCCAGTGGAAACTGAAACACATTTATAATGGCACGCTCTCATTTCTCTTTCTGACATCTTCATGGATTGAAGTCCCACAGGAAGTCCCAATTTTTAATCAATATTAGTTCAACTTGCATGGACGTATCGTTACTTTAAACTCACCTAAATTTAGCCCTTGTTCACTTACTTCTCTCCAATCACTCTATATGCCATCACACCACCTTTAAAAATCTCTTATTTCTATCACCAGAAAGATAAAAGATATAAAACTTCCATCCCAGTGTGATTATCTAACCTCCCATTGCTCAATGAGACTCAGAGCTAAAACGGAGCCAGCACTGCTGATCAGGATGAGGCTGAAATGTTACCAGTACATGTGAAATGCTGAGTCAGGCAAGGATCCCCCGGCTCATTCGGATTCCTGTGACACAGAGTGTCTGTGTTTGCCTAAATTAATGTGCATGTGTGAGTACATCTTGCTCTCCTCTGTGCATATCCATAATGTATGAGTTGACACTGTGCATGTAACTGTGTGTATGCGCAACCTAGTTTGTGTGTTCTTGTAACAATGCGTCAACATCTGACATCTGTGTCATATATAAGTGTGTGTGTGTGTGTGAGAGTTTGTGAGTGTGGTATTGCTAGCTGCTGCACAACCCAGCCCTCGGGGGGACCATCAGTGTGTGAATGTTTGAGAGAATAATAAATTTAAGGAGGGCGGGGAGATGAGGGGCTGCGACCATCAATCGATCCCTCTGCTGTTTCTCAAATTATGAGGGAGGGATGAGTGTGGGAGATGAAAAAAGAAAGACAGACAGACAGACAAATGGGGGAGTGTGAAGAAGGTGGGGCCAAAGAGCATTTCAGGCTGAAAGGGGGTGGAGGCGGGGGAGGAACAAATGTTCAAAAGCATAGGAGGAGAGATGCTGTGTCTCAAATCAGATACTTCTGTTTCTTACACTTATAAATGGGTTCAAACTGAGAAGTATGGCGTAATGCAGTGAACTATGGGAACTTGGATGATGCACTCAACTATCAAAAAGTTGAGCGAGGACTGTTGGGACACTTCTCACCCTCAATTGTCTCCATGTTGCCTACGTAGAAAAAAAGAGGTGGGACCACAAACACATTTCCAACTTGTGAAATGTCAGCCAACTACACAGAAGCACCATACAAATATAAATGTGTATTCATCACCACCTAATAGTTAGGATAGAAGCCATCAGTTTGTTTATTGGGCTAATTCTGTAATATTTTGGTAATGCAAATGATAATGTGAATGCTAGTGTTAGCTTGCTAGCTCGCTAACAGCAGCACATTTTATCAGCAGGCATTGATGTTACGTGTTTTGTGGCATTAGCTTCATGATCTACTTAACGTTTGGTGTTAAAACTGGTTAAATTGTTGTCTTCACTGTAGAAGATTTTTGTTAGATTTGTGGTCAGATGCTTGACAAGTTGAAAACATTCGCAAAATGTGGCAGCAATCATTAAATTAGTAGATCAGCTGATGAGACAGCCAACCAGTATTATTTATAATGTTCCCTCAAATCACATACATTTTTAATACAATAAATAAATACATTTGAAACAATTGTTTCGTTGATAATGCCCCGTCCACAGTTGCAATTCGCCAAACAGAAGAAGAAAAGCTCTCAAATCCCACGACTTTCATTTTGGTAAGTGCACAATAGCTGTGTTTGATTTGAGACAACACTACCCCAATGTTTTTACACAGAATTATAATCTATGTGTGGTGGTAGCTGACAGTGACTGCAGTGTACGTCTGCAAACTCTGTGTCCCGTCTCTTAATTTGGATGTTTTAGCGGGTCCATTGAGGAGTTTTTTTTTCCTCAGCAGCAGTTTGAGGAGCTTAAGTCATCGGGAAGATAAATGATCTGCTGATCCAGTCAGAACAGATCAAATTAATTTATGAGGGCAGCAGCAAAGGCAAATGCTTGTACACCTTGTACGAGAAACGGTTAAGTTTCACTTTCACTGCGCCTGCCCTTCTGAATAACCCAAAGATTATATATTCCATCAGGGCTCCTAATGAACTGTCCAGTTCCAAAAATATAGCATCAATTCGTGGCAGCATATGTTGTAATCATGATGGGCCGCCACAAATAAATAAACTTGTGGGATACCATGTACCTTGTCAAGATTTGTGTACTTTTCAACTAAGTACATGGTGTACACACACGAGTGGACTTATGGAAGCATCCGATTTGAGACACAGACAGAGACACACAGAGGTGGAGAGAGAGACACAGATACTGTAGCGGAGAGTGAGGGAAGTGAGTAGAGTGAGAGACAGCCAAACGCTGACAGGAGTCCAATTAAGTGTCATCCCAGTAGAGACAACCGTCCCCATCCTCTCCTGCCAGGGATACGAGGCCTCAGCTTTCAAGGACACACCGCTTGTCACGTGGTGAATCACACATACGCAAACCTCATCACAAATTCAACACAGACAAAAAGCACACAAATAACATCTTAACGATTTTGCCACACAAATGGATGCTCACACACATCTGCAACTGCGCACATCTCCTTCGGGGCTCAGCCTTTGGAGGACCCGGGGACGAATTGGTGCCAAAGATGGCTGGCGCCAGCGTCTACTGGTCCCAAGGTGAAGATCTCTGCCAGGGGCTAACCCACTCAACTCCGCTCCGCTCTGCTCTGCTCTGCTCTGCTCTGCCCACCAGCTGCTACCCAGGGGCAGCACACACACACTACCCTGGAGTAAGCTAGACATCAAATATAAACACACACTTGTCAAGTCTCCATGCAAAAAAAGAAGACACATCTAATGACGTAAACACACGCTGATACAAAAGCGCAAAAACACACAATCTAGCCCATGACTCACACACACAGTAGCCTTCGGGGTTGTTTACTGTCTCTTAGAAAAGCCTGGTTAATGAGTGAGGCCCACGTCTCTAGTGGCTACAGCAGAGCAGAGCGACTGAATGACAGACTATGGCACTACAGTGGGATTAGAGGGATGCTTCACATTGACACAGAGAACAAATCGACATACTCTAATAATTCCCTTTCACATTCTGCGGCAGTGTGAGAGGAAACAGCAAATGGAAGGGAATAATAGAGGTCGAGGCAGGCGGGTCCCCTGTGAGTGCTTTTGCCCCCCAGACAGCACAGCCCACGCTCACACACACATACAAACAAACATGTTAATGCACACATTTGTACACATACAAGTGCACACACACATACACACACGGACAGACACACGTGCTGAATGGTAACAAGTGATCCTTTTGACTGCGGGCACTGCAGGCTGAGTTACAAGAGAAAAACATAGAGGAACAAGAAGGGCACATATGAAAGGCAGAGCGTGGCAGACAGAAAGAGAGGAGGGGGAAGGAGCCAATCGGAGGATGAAAGAGATAAAAAAAAGAAAAAAAGAATGAGCGCGTGAGAGTGTGAAAGGAGAGCCAGTCTGGATTTCAACATGTGAAAAAGGTGGAGAGACCCTGTTGTAAATTATCCGAGCCTGTCTTAGATTTAATCTGGGTCGGGATGCAAACAACACACCGGCCCAGCCTCAACAGGGTGCTGCTTGTGGAGTGGAGTGTGTGTGTGTGTGTGTGTGTGTGTGTGTGTGTGTGTGTGTGTGTGTGTGTGTGTGTGTGTGTGTGTGTGTGTGTGTGTGTGTGTGTGTGTGTGTGTGTGTGTGTGTGTGTGTGGGCGGGTGAAGGATTGGTTGCCAGGGAGATTCTGACATAACGGGCCCCACTCCCTGCTGCCCTCAGTTTAGCCTCGACAAGTCAGAGAAAACGCTCTGCGGCGGCCTGGCTAATTTACAATCTCTTGTTCCTTCTCCCTGCTGTCTTTTCCTTGCTCTCTTGTCATTTTCTTCCTTTCTCTGAATCAAAGTTGTAGGATTTTTTTTTTTTTTTTTTCAATTCCTGCCTCTCATTGTTCCAATCATAATTATGTTCTTCATCAGCATTCTATAGAAGCATAACTCATTCACTCGAAAAAAAGAGATTTGTTTGTGACTTGTTTTTCTAAATTTATAAGAATATTATCTGAGAATTGTGAACAAAAAGTGTTGGTGGGAAAATAATTCCACTCATTTTTTTATGAATTAATAGGATTATAATCTCTTACATTCTCTCTAAAAGAAGAATATTATTATTTCATTAATTCAGAAAAACAGGAGGTTTTTAAGTAAACTTCTTATTATTCTAAAATAACAGTTTTGTTTTCACAAAAAATCTGCTCAAAAATATAAAAAAATATAAAAATTTAGAATTGACAACATACATGATTATTATCTTGTTGACTCAGAGAAACAAGAGCAGATTTTTTTTTCAATGAAAATTTTAAGTACAATAAATTTTTTTAGTTTTCATTAAATAAAAATCTGCTCGTTTTTCTAAATTTCAAAATTTGTTATCTCAGAATCTCGAGAAAAATGTAAATGGGGAAAACTCTGTATCGTTTCTCTTAATTTACAAGACTCTGAAATGATCATTTTCAGAATTAATTCTATTATTTTCCATTAATTCAGAAAAAGAAGAGCGTCATTTTTTTCTATAAAAACTTCTCTCATAATTCTAAGTCTAATCTTGTTTTCATGGGGAAAAATCTGCTTGTTTTTATGACACGAGAAAAAACACATTCTCTTTTATTAATTAAGGTCATTATCTAATTTATTTTAAAAAAAAAAGAGCAGAAATTTGTCCCATGAAAACATCTTCATAATTCTGAGACAATAATCTCATAAATTTTTAGAAAAACAGGGCAATTTTTTTCCTCAAATGCTTCTGTAGCTTTCTATACATATCTTTACAACTGAACAACTCCTTTACCCTCCTCTTTTATCCCTTCCTCTCATTTCACTCTTTCTTTCTTCGTATGTCCTCCTGTTCTCTCTTTCCCTTCCCCGAAAGCATCTTTACGTTCCCTTACTTTACTCTCTCTCTCTCTCTCTCATAGGTAAGCTGATGTGGTTGGGACCTGTTGTTCTCATCTGGTGACAGCCAAACAGGGCCTGTTGTAATTAGTGTGGAATTCTAATGAGCTTATCAGGTCAAAAGCAGCTTAGTCCTCTAGGACCCTAGCAGGGTGGAAATTAGCCCCGCTCTCTCCTAGACAAAACACACACACCCGCATCCACATTACACAATAACACATTGTGCATACCGATGATACAAGCTTGATTCATTAACAAACACTCGCTGACAAATTCAGCCTCACCCTCTCCTCTCATAAAGGGATTAGCCCACTTTACATCAGTCAGTTAACAAAAAAGCAAATTATGAATGTGAGTGGCAACAACAACAAAAAGGGCAACAGCAGTAATATGTAAGGCTGTCATTGTGCTAAATAAACAAGAGGCTGGGGGGGGGCGGGGGGGTGTTATCTGGAGCGAGGATGGCAGACAGAGAGAAATTAATAAGCATGATACACACATATTCACACAAACGTGCTGAAAAGTAACTTTTTTACTTCTTCTGTTGCGATATGGAAAGAAGTGCTAAAAGAAAAAAACCATCACATTCTCCTCTCATCCCCTTCTTCTGGTCGGCAGTGTGCTGCAGAGGAGAGGCTGAGACAGCCAGACAGCAACTATCTCCATTAAATATCTCCACAATTAGTTCTGGGAAAGTTGCAGCGATACGCAGAAAGCAGAGCGGGAAGGGCGAGGTACATTGATTAAATACTGCAACAGCTGTACCAACAGGATTATACTCAAGAATTTTAATCGTACTTGTCAGCCATCTTCAAATATGATAAGATGCACGCATTTAAAAAAAAAATCTAGATCACTGAATGCACTCTGTGGACAGAAATTAAACTAATCACTAAAGGGGATCAATTGTGCTTTTCCTTATTTTCAGTCATATATGTATAACGTTTCAATGTCAGATGTTCATATTACACATGGGTTGTGTTTCAAACAATGTTATGTAAAAGTTCTGAACATAAAGGCTTTAGACTGATATTCAATACTCTCTATACTCTGTTTGCAATGGTTTTTTTTGCAATTTTCCAAACAAGCTTATGTCAGCTCATGACTCATTTCTTTATATATATATATTAGTCCGGCTAGCAGCCGGTGCGGTCCTTACTTTGGTGTAACACTTACAACAAATTGTCTGCCCAACACACGGAGGCTACAATGCAATTTCATTTGTTTGTTGCAACTTTGTCTCTCTTCCCCTGAAGTGTAGCATCAGCACTCTGGCAGTCTGCCAGCTGCTGTCAGTCAAACGCAGACAGGTACACACCCTCCAGCCAGCTCAGACAAAATGGTACATTTCTGATATTTCCTCAAAGACCCTTTATAATACTTTATATTAATAAAAAACTATTAACCATACATATATTTTTGACTACGAAAACGAACAGCATAATGTGACTTCAGTTGGAAAACAATGGGAAAATGGGAAAACAGGAGGGGGTGGATAGACTAAATCTATTTCCTGTGTTTTCTTGTGCTGTAGCGTAGCCGTCCATCTGTTTTATTCCAGGCTGGTTAACATCCAATCACTTACTGCGATACTTCTGGGTGTGTATACTTATGTGTGTGTGTTATCCTGCCAGGAGAAAAAAGGATAGCAGAAACTCCAGCCCCTAAAATGTTTACATCATGAAAACAGAACTATCAACTGATTCTCATGTTGTATTCATAAGTATTAACATTAAATCTATCTGAGACAAGAGGTTTTGGTGTGGTAACACTGGTTTAACATTGGAGTCAACTGAAAACCCTGTGTGTCACTATACAGATTCCAAAAGGATATATACCTTTCTAAAACCCTACTCACAAAGGACTATACCTGGAGATCTAGTGACTCGAAAATGACCTCCCCACGTCTGTTTTATGCAGCATTCGCACAGGACAAGAAAAATCTGTATTTTAGTCCAATTTACTGACTTTAATCCTCAGATATTATAGTCATTTTAACTCTACACAACACAGAAATACTACACAGTACTACTAGTGATGATATACAGTCTTATATAAACTCTTTTTCTCTTTTAAATGTGGGTTAAACTACCAGAACTGATTTGGCAACACGTTTTCACGTCATCCAGCTTATCACCTTTCAAGAATGTGCTCTTCTAATGAATTTAAGCTTGCTCTTTTTGCAAACAGGTCTCCATACTGTGTAGTGAGATAAACCTCCCGCACTTAAAATTCTGTCAAAATTTTTATTTAGAATTGCCAACGCAGCTTCCATATTTCTCTACCGGGATAGAGGCAGGAAAGAGGCGTGGAAAAAGAAAAAAAAACAACCTAAATACAACCCCAAAGCAGCAAGGTGCTGATTTGCACGGGACTAATATTATCACAAGACCAAGGTTGGGCGTCGGGTGGGTTTTTTCCAACAACAGCGCTAAAATGATATGCTTCACAGCTTAAAGTATACTTCAATATACATATATGAATAAATTCAAATCATTATCAACAAATTCACCTTATTCATAAAACCAAACCCAACTACAATAATTTAACAATAAATAACAGTTAAAGGACTACTAACAGAAAAATACATTCTGATTTGGGGTCTGTAATTGCCTCACAAACTCAGGAGAGACTCAGCAGACAGGAGTGGCCGAGACTGTCACTTCAATGAGAACAGCTGGTCCACTTTAACAGTCCATCTTAACGGATACTGGGAGGCTAACTGAGCTCACTAACTTTGGTGCTAACCCCCTTCACTAATCAGCAGGTGAAAAGCCAGACGTGAGCGGTCTGGAGGAGTTATAGCATTTATTCACTGACAAACAGCCTAAACTGTTCACACACTACATGTTACTTAACTTCATACTCTCAGCTCTGGCTGCTAGAGCCTCACTATCACTGGCCAGACGCTCGCTTGCTTGTTCTCTCATTCACTCTACCTTTTATGTCCACGCTCGCTCTCTGTCTAGCTACTCACACACCTGGACCAAAATGAGGCACTGAAGTCTGTGCTATGATTCGGTCTGGTAGGTGCTGGTCGTACAGACAAAACGCCTGGGTTTCGGTACCCACCTGTACACTTGACCTCCATGTTTTGCAAAATAGTATGGGTAATTTTTAGCAGAATTTTTACTTGACAAATTATGGACATGTCAGATTTGCACAGGATTGGGATCCCAGACTACTTTAGCAATTATTACAAATCATCAGAGGTCTCTAGGTAATACTAGTCCCATGCATTTGCATGGGAGGGCATATTAGTGCATTTCACCATTTGTTCAATCTGCAACACAACATAACATGCTGAAACAAAAAATGTATCACCAGGCACACAACACAGGAATTAATCAAAATAAAATCATGCAGCCATGAACAATATTGCATAATATGAGATGAAAAGCTGAATTTGTCTCTAAAACTATATCAACACCAAGGCATTGTTACTGAGTAGAATATGTGTACAAATACACTTCATTTTTATGGGTGTGCTTCGATTCAAAGCACATTCGAGGAGTGTGAATGAGCCATTCAACCTTCCTTCATTCTGTTATACACAGATGTATCTAAACTGTATTTCATCGTTAACGTCACACTGTTATATGTAAAGATATCAAAGTAAAATCTAAGTCAGCAGGTTATTTCTTCTACAGGCCTTCATGGTGGTAGATAATTAACCCATCCATCTTAATGTGAGTGAAATTCACACATTGGTCCAATACATCTCTCTTGGCTTCCCCTGGTATTAATACAAATCCTGGCTTTAGCAGGCAAGAGAGCGCAGAAAAGGCCAGACATAAACTGAAAGCAAGAGAAAGAGAAAAAGAGCTAGAGCAGCAGTCTTCCAAGGTGAGCGACACAGACAGCCACAGACAGACCCTGGCCATGGACCCTGAGAGTTAATGAAGCAGTCCTTCCCAATTATATCTGCCCGCATCCACCACAACACAAGGTAAAAGACAACCACACAATCCTCCTCTCCTCTTTTCAGTCCTCTCCCCTCAGTCCTCCCTGTTGCCCAGAAAACTAATCCCGCACACAACTCATCCCTCACAACGCACACTGTAAACCACACCTGCCTCTGTTCCAGACAAAGGCATAAATCTGCCCTTGTTTCTAGGTAATAAAGAACTTCTGATATAGCAAGAGAGCAACATGGAGTGAGGGAGAGTGAGAGAGAAAGGGTGGCAGTGGGGCGCTAAGTATGAACTGCAGTGGCAAAGAAAGAGATTTATTAAGGGGGCGAAAAACTCCCTGACTAATGAAGTGAACAAAAGATTCATGGTGCTGGTGCCACATGGCATAATAACGTCATGACGAGGGAATTACAGACAAAAATGCAATGTAATTGCAAAATAACATGAGAAATTTGAGGTGAGACAGAAATTATGGGGGTAGTAGCAAGCAGCTTGGATTCAGTAAACCCTTCAATGCCAAATCGCGGAGGCTAGCAGCAAAGTCAGCAAAGTAAGAGTTTAGTAAATTCACCACTTAATTGAAAGATCCAAGTCGAGGTTCTCTGATGCCAGTTTCACAGACTTAAGTTGAAGCACCATGTGCACGGCTCTTTTATAAGTATGGTGAATAGATCTACCTTGCGAAGATGTCTGATCAGACTCACTAAAATATATCTGAAATATATCTCTCATGGTCATCTTTGGGCTAATGAGTTTGAACAACTTGTCTTTTATTTCCCAGAACAGATCACTATGTGATATTAAGGAGATTGGGAGCAAAATGTTTTTCATGTATAGAGAGAAACGGTCTTTTGGTATATGGTATAAACCAAACATATAAACTTAGTCCTAGAAAAAACAGCTACAGTGTAGAACCTTATGTGAAGTATAATTAAAACAAAAGACAACCATCCCTTTGTGCACAGTTATACTCGAGAATATTACCATAAGCCTGAGAGACCAGCAGGTTTAACGCCACTCCAGCCGAGAACGGACTTTGTTTGTTCTGAGGCTCATTTTTCGTTTTATTGTCCTGTCTATGAAGACCTAAGAGATGTACTTTTCAGTAAAATTACCTCCTTTATATTGACCTCTTTTATGTGGATGACCATGAAAAATTTGAGTTATGTTTTAGAAGGGAAGCCTTTTTTGGGGCAGACTTTGTTTGCTGGGCCTGGGACAGGAGGCGATGTATTTTGTTTGGGGACTGAGCAGTAAGACAACATGTATTTTGGATTGATGACTGCAACAGTTTTGTAATAGGCTTTTGTAAACCCATTAAGGTTTGGGCACGTTTGTGTGCATGACACAAAATAAAGAACTGATAGCGCACCTACCAATTTAACCTGACAGTTAGGATGACTGTGAAACCTAATATTTTATGTATAACATTAATAGGTAGCTAGCCTGTTTGTCTATCTAACAGTATCCAGCTGTCATATGGTAACTAGAATGTGCCCCACTCAGGAGTATTTTGGGGTGGTGGAGGTGCACTGTATAGTAAAGCTGCAACGTTCAGCAGTCGATTAAATGATCAAAAGAAAAGTAACTGCCAACTGTTCTGAAATTCATCGTTTTAGTCATTTTTCAAGCCCAAAAGTCAAACCTTTGCTGTTTCAAGCTTTTTAAAGGTGAGAATTTGCTGCTTTTCTTTGTCATTTATGACATTTATTGAAGAGTCTTTGGGTTCTGGACAGTTGGTTGGATACAAGACTGAAGACATCACTTTGGGCTCTGGGAAACTGTAATAAACATTTTTTAAGAATTATTTGACAATTAATTGTAAAAATAATCAAAAGATTAACTGGCAATGAATATAGTCGATAGTTGCAGCCCTTCTATATAGTGCCTTTGTTGGAGGTTTAAGGAGGTCTATAGTTCCCATTGTAAAATGTGCCAATATGAGTGACCATCAAATTATTTTGGGCCCCTGACCCAAAGTAATTTCTCTACCTATTCTTGCCTGACAAACACATAGACCGGGGAGGACACTGTTCCTATGTTTGCATTTCCAAATGTAATGTGTATGTTGTCAAAATGATAAATGTGTGTTTTAATATGCTTATTTTTCTGGATATGCAGCACATTGCTGAATACAGTGTTTTGTTTGTGGAATTGGTGAATATGTTTTGTCCATTTGCTCGGGGTTCTGCTTCGGTTATAGTGTGCTAACTTTCTCTCGACCATCTTACAGAAAAGGTTAAATCAAACTCACTATTTGCTAAAATGATTTTCCAGATTTTTTGGAAACTCCCTACAGCTATACAGAAGCTGTTCAAGTTATGAGTGTTTCAGACAAGTGGATATTGCCTTACTGCTCTTCCCCTGGGAGGGCTGGGTTTCTGCAGTGCCTCACACACTGTATCTGATAACATTTCCGCTAATATCAATATTGTATAACTCGAACGGTTGTCACGTCTCATTTTCCTCTGTTTCATCAGTAAAATAGGCCTGATGAAGTGCGTTTCTTGTAAAGTGACAGCACTCTTCCCTTCACACATCTGATCCAGTTTTATGTCTCACACCTATTCACCAAACCCGAGAGGACAACTTTGTTGTGTTGTGTTTGATTTATGTCTCCACGGACACACTCATATGTCCATCTGTTAGCGCAGGGGTTTGTCAAAGAACAGCTTTGATTTCCTCCCCAAACCAGTCTTTTCACCCAGTCCCAACACAAGCTTGTCAAATACTGTACAAATGTGTCTTCATCAGAATCAAGCAGGCACGAGACAGAAGTCAATACTATGCATCCCGCTTCCTGTGGAGATACAGTAAAGTAAAACAACAAGGAGGCATAAAAGTTGGGTCTGTCCGTCTCTCCTGATTCCAGCTATTTTCAATCCTTTACAACGTTTGGAAGATTCTCAATCATGCAACCACACCATGGTCCCATTTTTCATTTTGATTAGGACTCAAATGACACAGAGGTAATAAGATAGGAGAGAACTTGTTGATTTGCTGGTTGCCTATGTGCAGCTTAGTACCTGAGCAGACGATTAATCAGTTTTCTCGTTGTTTCCTCCCTGCAATCTATTTCAGTTAGCCCGCAACATGTTTAAACATTAAATAAGCTCAATTTCCATTACGTCCTGGTAAAATCACATCTCATGTTGTGATGGTCATCTTTCATTTCTTAGCCATGTGTGGAACACACCACAGATCTCAATCTTTAATGTGGCTAATGTAAGAGAGAGAGGGTGTGGAAAGAGAGAGAGGAGGGGAGACACTGAGACAGAGATGACAGCAGAAGAGAGACAAAGGCGAGAGAAATCGACAGTGATATTCTTGGACTGGAAGTGAGGCGGTAAGTATGAGAGGCTGGGGGGAGGAGGGAAATGTCACGGCCAATCTCTAATGAAGGGCCTTCCGGGAACTATAGTTAGATAAATTATTTAAAGGCTTTCATTTAAAAATGTCCAAAAAACTGTGCTGCAATGATTTGCGCAGGGGCTGGGGAAAGGTCAGCAGTGTGTTGGGAGTGCTTCATTAACCTCTCACCACCTCCCTACCTCAATTATTTCTGTCAAAGAGCACCTGGGGGGAGGGGAGGGGAGAGATATGGAGGGAGTGTGGCTGCTGTGGTCGAGCTGATACCACTCTGCTGCTGTGGCTGCCGCTCAGGAGGTGAGAGCTGAGGGGCTTCAGTGACGCTGGGCTTATCTCAGGACCTGGTGGCTGTCCATTCCAGGTGCAATGTTTGGGTGACTCTAGTGTTGTAAAATCCTCAGAGATGTGCAAGGTAGTGGCTGAACTAGTATGTGTACTTGTATGGCTGCGTGTGTGTGTGTGTGTGTGTGCCTGTGAAGAAATGGGTAGGGAGGAAGCTGGCTGGTGCCCAGGCCTCGGGAGTGTTAAATGCTTTGATCTTGTAAAATGTTTTCTACAACCGTGGAACTA
Source organism: Plectropomus leopardus (assembly GCF_026936395.1). Lineage (NCBI taxonomy): Eukaryota > Metazoa > Chordata > Actinopteri > Perciformes > Serranidae > Plectropomus > Plectropomus leopardus. Next base: position 14,517,074 of record NC_142189.1, on the reverse strand, counting down.
ACAGAGCTGCTAGGAAGTCTGATTTCTCAGACACTTGCATGTACACACACACACACACACACACACACACACACACACACACACACACACACTCACTAAAGTTACTTTTTCCACTGACACTCTTAATCGTCCTCAGCAGCAGGTTAAAACTTTTTCCTATTTTTCACTTCATCACTTGCCTCATCTTTCCCTTTACTGTCTTTTTAACATTGCATGTGTCAAATTAGCATTTTTCAGAGTGAGGTCTATCTTTTTCAGGGTGTGAAGAAGGAACATGTGCCTGTATTGTTAAATATGTATGTGCTCACACCTTTTAAAGTTAAAGTTTTTTTTATTACCATATGCAGAACAATTACTGACAAGTTGTCGCTGGCAATAGCAATCTCCCATACATGTAGGGTTGGGTATTGTTTGGGTTTTTTTCAATACCAGTGCTAAAACGATACTTTTATAAAGATACCGGTGGGGAAACGATGCCTGACGCGATGCTATAAAAAAGTTAACGAAGCACAAAATGGTTAATGACACTAAAGCTTGTCTTGTTTATTGCAAAGGCACATTTAAATTTGAAATTGTTATGGTATCGGCTACTTAACAGTTCAAAGTATACTTAAATATAGGAATACTGATAAATACAAATTATTATAAATAAATTTCCCTTATAAATAAAACTGAACCCAGCTACAATAATTTCACACATGGCAGAGCCCACCCTTCATATGTGTAAATACAAATTACTGTGCATATCTACGTTATTGTTTGGACCTCATTGTGGATTTGCGGTGGCAACAGAGGATAAGCTGTCACTAGGAATGAAACAGGAGAATGAACCAAATTTAAATTAAACCTAATTTGTCAAACTGTAGCTCAGTGTGAGCACAGGTCTACAGCTGAGCATTAAATGTGGACATATGATTTTGGCTAATAATCAGAAGCAGTTGGAAGCGCTCTGGCTAGCTTTAGGTGAGTGTTGTACACCCTGTGTACTTGTGCTGATTTTGTCACATCATTCATCATGAGTCTGCCTTGCGCTGTGGTGTAACAACCGGCTATGCCAAATTTAGGCCGGAGCTGAGTCAAGCCATTTTGGCTTCCCCAGGAGAGGAAAATACCTTATCTTAAGTTGCCAATTGTAGGTGGAGTGACAAACCAACAAACCGGCCAATAGCCCAACCAATACTGCCATCCTTAAACCCAAATGAAGGCAATACTAAATGGTAATGGGAAAAAAACAAATACACAATAAATGGTGAAATTTACACATAAACTGCTCCTATGTTGCCTAAACAGACGAGCATTAAGGCTGGTTATCATTTAAAAACCTTTGATACCAGAACCAATAAAAGTCTCTTAAGGTAAAACTGATACCAATGAGTACTTCATTTGATTGCTTTGTTCCTATTTCATTCGATACCCATCATGTTAACGGAGTGACGTACAGTATAACTGTAGTTTTGAACGTTCTGGTGGCATCTTGGCATACTGAACTGCAAACTCCGCCAAATACACGGTGCTTGACTTCATCACTTCGACTGTGTGGGTTGTAGTTTCTGCAGTAATGGGCCAATCATATGTCCCATTAAATCAAATAATGCTTGCAATGATTGGCTGCGACCAAAACCTTACAAATAGTCTAGTTACTGAAACATCGCAATAAATGTATTTCTTTTTCAGTTAAGACAGTGTGCAGGAGTTTGTCTGCAAATTGTGTTATCATCCCTTTCCTATACACCTGTTTTTAAACAGATGTGCAAATTCTTCTTTTGTATTAACTACCAATACCCAGACCTAAAGAGAAGTCTGCAAGATTTTCTTTTTAGAGTAAATGTCTTAAAAATTACCTCAGAATTTCTTGAGGTCTGTCCAATCCTAATTAGGCTTTGGTCACATCGGCATTAATGATAATAAATACATCAACAAAAACAGTTTTACTTTAATAATTACATTCACTGGTAGAGTTGAAGTGTATTCATGCAGAGCTTTCGAAAGTGGTTCAACTTAGGTGAACTTTTACATATAAACATGCACCACTGACTATTTGCAAGTCATTTTGACACTACTGACCTTTGAAGGAATGGAAAGCCAACAGTCCAAATGAAGGAAAATACTATATTAGCTGTGTCACACTATTCAGTTCTACACAACCACTCTTATACACCATACAATTTAAAAGCAATGAGACAGGAGTGTAAGTTGCAAAAAGTTCCCTTGAATTTAACAGTGTTAACTTTCTGTCCAGCTTGCAATAACTATAGTTACCAAGCTTCCAGCATCACATATTCTGCCAGGGAGTGAAAATGAATTTGTCTGAAACCAGGCACTTCAAAGTTTACAAAAACACACCTCTAAGTAAAAAAATGTGAAACCCTAAATATGCTTCTCCACATGTTCCCAAGGCAGGAATACATCTTAAACCTTTCTCTCTTTCTCTGCTTTTGCTCTTTGTCTGTCTTGTTACTCTGATCCCGTCCCAGTGAGGCAATAGCAGACTAATTGTCAGGCTGTTCCTCTAATGCCTGATTTCTGGGTTAGGGGCCAGCTGTCGACTCCCCTGAGCTTGTGAAGAACGAGAAAGTACTAGAGAGAAAGAAAGAGAGTAGAAAGGGAGGAAATCTGATCTTACTAGCATTCCCTGAAATTCCTCTAATTCCACAAGTACCGAGCATGCAACACTTCCGAAACTCACACACATTCAACTCTGCACCACAAAAGGCAAAGTATTCGGAGGAAAGTATTGCAATTTGACCCGCTGACGGAAAAAGGGGTTTTCAGTATTATGTTGTTCATATGATTTCAGATTTTGTATTTGTCTCAATCAGCCCTATTCAGGAAGTCTTCCACATAAGAGCCTTAATAAAGGCTGCTACATCAAAGAGGTGACTAATCAGGCTGACGGAGAGAGGTGTCACACGGTGTCAATCCTTCAGGGCTGCTGCCTGCCTCTCAGGGAGCCCACTCCATCAGCTCTGACCTCAAATAACCCTGCACATACACACATCACATGCACGTGCAGTGGGACACAAAAAACACGAGCTCACAAAGGTACAGTACGTGCACATATGAATGCACATGCACACCCAAATTCACTCGAACACGTGCATGCATCCATGTGCTGCTATATGTGTCTTCTTGCACATGCACAAACATGCTGTGTGCATACATGCTAACCCAGCAATACACATCTCACTGGGAATCAATGTGAAGGATGACTTGGTTCAATGATAGGCCTCTGTTGATGAGGGCTGGGAAAATGAGGTAAAAAATGGAAACTCATCTTGATGTATTTGGGTCAATTTCACGTCCACGGCCGTTGCTTGGTCAGGCCTATTTCTAGCAGAAGTGGTGGCGGTAATTAATGGGTGATAATGGACAGATTTAATTGGCTGTAATCTATCCGATGAAGTGAGGAGCCTCCATTCTTTTGAGGACAAAGGCCTGCCGGGAAGGTGGAAGAATCTTGCCTCATCTTTAATGCTGCGGGCGTACAGTACAGAGTGGACCATACATCAGTATAACCATACTGCAAGTCTGTAATGCTAAACAATTAAACCGCACAGTACATTTAAGACAACGTAAATATACATCATTCACTATGAGCATGACTGCATTTTCCTGCATGAACAAAGTGCAAATGCAACAAGCCAGGATAGCAACTGCTTAACATAAAACTCAATAAATCAGTTCAAGCAAGCAGTGCGCTCTATGTACTCATGGTTGCTTGGTTCTGCCCGAGAGCTCACTATACAATCTAGATCCTCCATATGATAGAGAAGAGAAAATGCAGTCTGCCAAGCTCTCCTCCCAGAAGAGGGGTGAACACTTATTTGCATTGAAATGAACTGTCTGAGACACGTGTGTGCGTGTGTGTGTTTTAACGATACTGCGCACTTGTGTATTTTGTCAAGGGGGCGTTGTGCGTCGACCTGCATGGATCACTAGCGATGGGGTGACTCCTCAATCTCACCAGCCGGCTCTCCAACCTCAGGGGGAGCTGTGTATCTGGCTGTACTTAGACATAGTGTATGTTTTCTGTCTGTTCCCAGTGCTGCTGCAGTGCTTTTTCATCCCCAGCGTGATCTACAGTGCTGGCAAGCAGAGTAGATTCAATGCCATTGTAAATCAGCGTGACATTAGAGAATCTGTTTTAGAATCTGTTCAGGAATTCACTTTTTAAGAGGTCATGCAGTGTTCAAAATTAATTTTAGCCACGTTGTATATCAGGGAGATGCGATTCCCTGTTCCTTCATCTCCTGTATCCTTGTTTAAGTGGCAAATATTTTTTGGCAACTAATAAGACAACACAAACACTTACACTATATATTAGGGTGGCACCCGATTCAGAATTATGTCAGTTGAATTGGATTTGGCTGTTTGATATGAATATTAAGTATCAGTTCCCATTTTTTCCATTTAGATTTGAGAGATTTCAGCAGGATGTTCAAGGTGACAGCCACATTCCTGAAATATAGTAAACAAGCCAAGTTAGCCCTGCGAGCTAATGTGTGCTAACTACGATATTAAGACAGAGACCGTATCATATTAAATTGCTGTGAGCTGCAAATTCAGAAGGCTGAATATAACATCATCATGAAGGCCGACCGTCCAGAGTCATCCTGGGTCTGGTCCACAGCTGCCTGTATCAGCGGCCAAATCTGGGGACCCAAACATCCCCCCATGTACACTGCACACTGACTGACAAAAAAAAGAATGACTGCACAGCTTGATTTATCTCAGTCAACTGAAGAGCTACGCAAAGCATCAACCTCTAGAATGCGGAAATACCAAGTGCGAGTTCCTTAAATCGCCACTTGAGGCTGGCCCTAGAAGCGAGTCAATCCCCACAGACCCCAAAGTTCAAATGCCCAACTTTAGAGCAGAAACAGTCATGCTGGGGGAAGGTTATTTAACTCAATCGTTGAAACTGAATAAGGCTTAAAGTTTTGTACGGTCAGGGACAGGACTGCTTGAGTGACAGGCAGTCTGTGACATGGCTAAAGTCTTTTGAGTCCAATCCACCCCTCGCTCCTCCACAGCTCCATCTTTTCATCCAAAAAGACCAAGATGGTCAAAATGTTGAACTCGGGTGTTCAAAACAGGTCCAAAAACCATTTGGTGACATCATGGTAGCTACGTCCATTATTTCACACAGTCCATGGTCTTACACTGATGATTTAGATCTTCACCTTTTAGGGGGCAGCCCTAGTTCATATTCTGATCAGAGCACGCATTTCACCTCCATCACTTTTATAGACCATTAGCTTCAAGCTTTCTAAGGTCTGGTTCAATGGGGCAAAACCCTTGTGATGTGTGGCCAAACAAGCCCTGATACTCACACGTAGGCCTTCTCTACTTTACATGTAGCCTTGCACAAGTCAGCCTTAATCTTGTAAAATCAGTTTTTCCTACAAGATTAGTTTGGAGAACAACCAACAATAGTCAATACAGTCGGTTAGCAAATCAGCTATGGGGCATGGTTTCAATAATACCAACAAGAAGAAAGACTGTGTTGTAATTTCAACTGACAAAGCCATTATTCAAAGATAATGTCTCTCTTGTTTCCTCATTCACTACATACAGCAGAATGAATATTCAGTAGTTTATCTATAGTGAGTTTTTTTAAGTGTACAATAATGTGAGCATGGTTTTTACACTAGGAATTCAGACTTTCAAATAAAATGGTGGAAAGTAAATACGGTCCACATTCTAGCGAACAGGAATGCAACTTTATCAGCAGTGGAGGAAGTATTCAGATCCTTTACTGAAGTAAAGGACTAATACAACACTACAATACTACTTAATTAAAAGCAAAAATCATGCATTGAAAATCTGACTTGATTTAATCCACCTCTTTAAAAAACAGACATTTTTTGTAATCTATTAATTAACATAAAAGCCTGACATTTCAATTATGACACAAAATGATTTCCATATATGCAAATTATTTTTCAATTTTTTTTTTTTTTCCATTTTCGTCAAAAAGGCCCAACATTAGAATTTTCTGGCTATTATTTCATGATTCATGCTTGACAGGGTTAACATTATAAGCCTTTAAACAGAAATCATTAGAAATAAAATAAGGCAATTAAAACACAGACACAAAAAACAGTACACACTAGGAAAACTACATCAAGCAGTCTGGTCTGGCAGACATCTATTAACAAAGGAACATTTTTTCTTCTATGTTTTTTGAAGTAAATGTAAGGCTTCATTACGAAAATGGCCTTTCTGTTTAGCCTGTATGATGTGGAATGAATGAGCTGTATTGTCTAAGATGGTCTGAACTTTTGCCATGGCTTTATTATTGTGCAGAAATTCAAGTAGGTGGCTTTCTTTATACGCGTCCCCAGACTGATGCTGTCCTCCTTTGCTTGGTTACATCTCCAATTACCTTTACACAAATACAGAACCACTAAACACTGTGTAGAGAGGCAAAGCTTGCAGCAATCGTACAAAGAGAGCAGTTCAATGCCACAGGCTAACAAAGTAATCAGCTGTTGGTTAGAGGGTGGCCTCAGAAAACATTAGTACAGCAGCATTCAGACACCAGGTAACCTTTTCACTGACACAAAAGATATATATACTCTGTGTGTTGTTCTTGGACCTGTGTGTGTGGATGTTACTGCTATGCAGAAGTGTGCAGACACCTTTGGTGCTGTATTACTGAGGTCTTATTGGTGTGGTAGCTGAGCCCAGACTGACATACAGATTGAAAGAGTATTTCGTCACCACTCAATTATTCTGTCTGATTGCTTTCTTGTTAGCCGTTTTCTGTGGGAGGATTTGATTTTCCCCAAACAGACGCTGCTGACAGACACGTCTGGCTGTTTTGACATCATTTTCAGTCAGCACTGAGGATGCATTTTAAAGTGCACGGTTAGTGTAGTTTTAGCACATTTACAGAGAATGCAGGGTTTCCCAATGAGTTACAATCTATGTGTGGTGGTATGTGTGTCCTTTGCATCATTCTGTGTCTGTTATCTAAATCTGGATGATTTTTGGGTGTGCGAACGCAGCGGATGCAGAACCTTTCATGAGACCTTTGCCTCCCTTAGCAGTAGTTTCTTGAGCTTGAGCTGCAGTGTGGATAATTAATCAGTCAGTCTAATCAGCTGTGATCGGATCAGATGGATGAGAGGGGCAGCTGCTGCAGTGAGTGAATGAAAACTTTTAGACCTAGCATAATCCCAGCTAAAATTCACTTTCACTGCGTCTAGCTTTCTGCTGCTCCGTCTGTGCCCACAGTACACTATGCGCTGGTGGTGTGGTGCAGCTACTAACCAAACAGTTTTTTTGGTCCAAAAATCCTTCTAATGACAGTCTAGATTAAAATATAGAAAATATATACATGTGGCAACAGATGTTTTAATCGTGGCAGGCTGCTACAAATGAATAAATGTGTGGAAAACCCTGGAATGGTATTCTCTATTCTATTGCTTAAAGTACAGTGTGTAGGATTTTGGGGCATCCATTGTCAGAAATACGTTTCCTTAATATTGTATTTTCACTTAAAACTATGAATTGTCTTGTTTTAGTGACCTTAAAACAAGCCGTACATATCTAAATATGGAGCAGGTCCCAATCCACTGAGTCTACCATGTTGTCTCTACAGTAGAATGGATGAACCAAACATTGGCTCTAGATCGGGCCATTTGTGTTTCCACGTCAGCCACCGTAGACCTCCTACATGCTTGACACACGACAGAAGTTTCAGTTCTGCAGTCTCATCACTAGATGCTACAAAATCCTCCACGCTGGACCTTTAGATGAGCAATGACCAAGATTACCATGCCCAACTGTCACCACTTCACAGTTTAGTCCTGCATCAAAGGCTCCAAACTAGAAAACAGCCATTCGCCAGAGCGACACCAGATCTATTTGAATCGCTCAACAAAATTTGAGACGTGGGCGGCGATTCAGAGGTTTGGAGCCGGGCTAAGTTGAGCCTCCCTGTGCAAAGCATTATCTATGGATCACAGCACGTCTCCACTGAGTGCTCTTTATAGGTAATCAATAGGCGAGCTGGCTCATGATGGCTCTCACTCATTACAACTCTTTAATAAAAGCCCACCCTGCGGTGACTGCTGCTCTGGGTAGTATAAACACACATGCACAAACACACACACACACAAACACACACACACAAACACACACATATGGGAAACGAAATCTCTGTTTACACACACAGGAAAAATACAAACTCACAAACATGGAACGAACACAGCGTTGTTTGCTAGCAGGCAGCTCAATCCCCATCATTTATAGCTGTTGCAACAACATTACTCATTTATACCACGACAACTAGTCTGAGATGTCCTGTTGGTGAGGACTTTTGAAGTCTCTTCGGCTTAATCAATATGCGAATCAGCTTTTTGATGGGGTGCTGGGTTGAAAATATCAGGAGACTCTCAAGTAAAGGTGACACACACACTCTTAAATGCTCCAATCAATGTTCTGCGACTTGCATTTATCAGCAGCTAAACTACAATTCTCAAGTTGAAAACGTCTTTCTTGGAGTCAAGAGAACTGAACTCCAAATTGCGTGGACTCGCATAACCTTCAGCAACCTATAACTGAGGTGTGTATCCTTGTAGCTCTGAAGCAGCTGTTAGTTCCGTCTCTCCACACATATGGAGTCAGGTGACAGGAGCTGTCGTTTCAGTATTTTCCAGTAAGGGCGTGGCCTTATGCAAGGATATGGGGTCATATGTGCAGGCTGGGGCAGAGGTGTTATGCTGTACGAGTCAGTTTTCCAAGAACCACCCACCAGCTTGCCTTCATATGTGAGGGGGGAACTGAGAGACAGAAATAGAAAAGTGAGCAAGGATCTTCAACTGTCACATACCTCAGAACACAACACGCACAGAAGTTTTAACTTATATTACACTAACCAAACACACATACACACGCACCCTAGATGAAAACACAACAAACATTACCATCCAGTATGATTATTCTGCCAGCCAAATCAAAACAACACAAACCTCCATATGTTATGTTATAAACATTTACATAAGAACCATTCCTGAGCTGGAGACTGACATTTACTGGAGCTGATCATAAATCGATCCAGAAATCTGACATCAACTTAAAACACCAGTACAAAAACAAACATTACTAGTTAAAATTAACAACAGACAGCTGTGCGCCTCATGATACAGAAACCAGAGACAGTGTGTTATGATCTAAGCATCCTTAAGGTGCCGGTTTCTGAGGGGGAGATGACCTTTCTCTGCCCAGAATAGCAGGGCTGTGGGGAACAAAAGCTGTGATGACAAACACACAGGAGAGACTGTGACCCCCGAGGGACCAATGCACATGCTCTGAACACGAGCTTAAATTTTGAGCTTTTGTACCTGTGCACGCCACCATGGACATGTACAGTGTATATCAGAGTAATTGAAAATCTTTTTATCAAAACATTACATTTAAACCATTAAACCAACAATCAATGTTGAGCTCAAGACAAACAACATCCTCATGTAAAAGCATAGTTTGACATTTTGCACTTATTTGCTTTCTTGCTGAGAATTAGGTGGGAAGAATGACACCACTCTCATGTTTGTATGCTAAATATGAGGCTGCTGCAGGCCGATGATCAGCTTTACTCAGTACACAAACTAGAAAAAGGGAAATAGCTTGGCTGGTGCTGTCTTGCACCTTTAAAGATCCAGTGTGTATGATGTAGGAGAAAAAGTGTAAAACGGGGCATTGTAGTTGCAAGGGTGTTCATGTGCCAAACTATTTCTTGACCAGACACATTGACAGATTTTTTTTAAGATTATTTTTGGGGCTTTTTTGGCCTTTATTAGACTGGACAGCTTCAGCATGAAAGGGGGAGAGAGAGGGGATGACATGCAGCAAAGGGCCGAGGGTGGAGTCAAGCCACTACGGCAAGGACATAGCCTTTGCATACGGGGCGCCTGCTCTACCGGGTGAGCTAGTGGGCGCCCCACTGGTGTCTTGTCTTTAACATTAAGTCACCAAGTAACCAGTGTTGACTACAGGATGTGGCTGCATACATGATACCATGGTTTTAACTGAGCTACAACCACTTCAAACCAAGTAGAAGAAATAAAACAAAACTAAGCTGTTCTAGCTTTGTTAGAAAATCGTGTGTTGTTGTAGGATCCTTTTATAGCAAGAAACCATCCATCCATTGTCAGTCGCTTATAGAGTCGTGGGGAAAGCAGGCTGAGCAAAGTACTCCAGACATCCCACACCCCAGCAACGCTTTCCAGCTCCTCCAGGAGGACCCCAAGGCGCTCCCAGGCCAGATGAGGTATATAATCCCTCCAGCATGTTCTAGGTCTGCCATGGGACCACCTACCACGTGCCTGAACACTTGTAACAGGAGACATCCTGATCAGATGCTGAACCACCTCAGTTGGCCCTTTTCGATGTGAAAGAGCAGCAGCTCTACCCTGAGCTCCCTCCAGATGACCGAGCCCCTCATCCCATCTCTGCAGCTGAGCCCAGCCACCCTCCAAAGGAAACTCATTTCGGCCGCTTGTAGCCACAATCTCATTTTTTCGTTCACTACACAAAGCTCATGGCCATAGGCGAGGGTCCGAACATAGATGTGCTGGTAAATCGAAAGCTTTGTCTTCCAGCTCAGCTCCCTTTTCACCGCGGCGGTCCAGCTCAACACCCACATCACTGCTGATTGAGAAAATCAGAAGATGTGGACATGGATTTGCAAATCCCACTAGAACATCCACACATATCAATGCACTCACCACCACGCTACACATCATCCTGAGTGACAAGCATATCGACCACAAACAGAACTCTGATACACACAGAACACTCAAAGACAGAGTGTCTCACATTTCAGCCTCGGTGTTTCTTTCAGAGAGAAACAGTGGGGAAAAAATGTGGCTGCGTCCTGAGGCTGTGTGCAGGTCACTGAGTAGTTTTGGTACCATTACAAATAATAAAAAGAAAAGGTGAGTCTGGTATCTAAGTATTCTGATCCACAAAGCATCTACCTGGGACAGATTTTAGACAGAGGCAGGCCATCATTGCAGCTCCAAGCACAGAGCTGAGATTTCAGCATGTTTGACAAGGCCACTCGGGGAGGCAGAAACCTAAATGATTCAGGTGCTCATCGCTTCGTTCCATCTCCCCCTTGCCTCTGTGCGTAAAGAGAGACTTGAGAAGAACAGCAGGACATGAGAGAGAGATGAGGTGAGACGGTGAGTGAAAGCCATGGGGGAGCCAGGGATGTGCGCCTCTCCAACCACACTGACTAAATATTTGATGGGAGGAGGTGGTGAAGAGGGGCTGAGGTGAGAGGAGGAGAATCATGGGTGCATCTCCTTCGGGAGTGTGTAGTGTGTGTCCCAGGTGTGTAGGGGAGGCTGGGGGGTCAGGACGTTACAAGAGTCTCCACAGTCCACCAGGTGAATTATTCATCTCGCTCAGGTCAATGCTAGAACGGTGTTATGGGTGGCACGCAGTGGAGAACAAAGAGGCCAAGGCTTTTAGCACATAGGGGCAAAAACTGAAAACCCAAGCATGGCTTCAGTTATGTGTGAGAGAGTACAGAAAGGGAAAGAAAATAGAAAGCAGGAGTAGTGGAAACAAACAAGGACAAAGTGAGATAATGTAAAAACTTTGGTTGGTGTTGGAGGTTAATTATGTGGCCTCTGCCTTCTTTCGTTATCAACAGCAGGAAAATAACAACAAAGAATTGGAAAGACCGGATGGGGATAAACCACCACAGAAGGCATCCAATATCCGTAAGCAAACAGGGTTTGGTTTATGCTGTCATGGACTTTTGTTTTCTTTTTTTTGTGATCTTCAATACAGAGACAGTTTTTGTTAGAAACAGACACAAAGAAAACTCAACTGAACAAAATAGGGACAGTTTCATGTTAGACAATTAGCATTGACAGCGGTATTTATACAGAGAGTACTGAATGTATTATACAAACGTGTACAAAATGAGACTCTTTTTTTTTCTAACTAATAACTAGAGATGCACCGATTTTGAAACACTGGCCTGAGACCGATGTTTAAAATAACAATATGGCCGATAGACGATACTGACAGGTTTTTTTTTGTTTGTGCTTAGTTTTTTATTTTGTGTTATTTATTATCCTCTTAGTGGCAGGGGAACAAAGAAATATTATCTGTTGACCTGTTTTTTAAAGTACTTAAGCCCTTCGCTAAACTTTATTTAAATGAGCACAAACCCAATCATAAATATTTATGAAACAATCTTTAATATAACCTTTCACATGAAAAAATAATATATATTTTTCAAATAATAACTGCTTCATAGGCATTTTTTTCTATAACATATATCATAATTACCAAAGTTTCACGCAAAAAAACTACATTTTGCAAGATGACACTAAACGACTTTAGCTACTTGTTAGCAGCCGCCTTTTTTAACACACATAAAAGCTTCAAAATGTATGAGTGGGGTACTTACTGACTCATTTTATATGTAGAACAAAGTCTCAAGCCCTGCTTTTCAGCCTGCCCGAAATTGATGTGACACGACAGAGAAACATTAGCCACTGCCATCAGCGAATGTCAACTTATTTGCAGATAGACTGGCAGTCAACAAGGCAAATATCAGCATACCAATATTGAACCGGTAACTCTGTGCATCCCTACTAGTTACAAATGTTGTAAAAAACACCTTCATGATATAATATGGCATTCATCAGAGTTCAGTCGCACAGCTGCTGTCCTCGGCTGTCCTAATGTACCGTGGCATGTTATGTACCGCCTTTTGAGGTCATTAGCAACATGAGAGGCCTGGAGAGACACCAAGCAACAACCTATAGAATCTGATCTCAAGTGGATCATAGCAGGCGTATTTTACATTCCACATGGTGGTGTGAGGCGGACATGATGTTTATATCCCCTCTATTGACTTTGAAGGGCACGGACGATTTGTGTGTGTGTGTGTGTGTGTGTGTGTGTGTGTGTGTGTGTGTGTGTGTGTGTGTGTGTGCGTGTGTGTGTGTGTGTGTGCCCCTGCAGGCATGCCTGTGTGACAGAACAGATCCTGAGAGTAAATAAGACAGTACTGTGGGAATTTTCTAAATGTTTGCGCAGCAGTGACTGAGCGCCCTACACACACACGCCTGCACGCACGCGCGTGCGCACACACACACACACACACAGGTTCTGTGGTCGTCTGTGCCTGGGTGACTGGTGTGGATCCAATATTATTTACAGATGAAGCTGCAATGAATTAATTATGCAAACAATGTACAATGTGCATTCTAAATTATAATACTGGGCACTGCCAGAAGCCTATTTAAATATTAATCTTTTCTTTATTAAATGAATTTTAACCATTAGCAATGTTGCAGCACTGAAACGCTTAAGTGCTTGAAGCATATTCTTTTCAGATAAAAATGCAAGTGACTACATTAATTTCTGTGCACACCGTCAGCTGGCAGCTGGCATGCAAAAACACTCCGAGGCTGCATCTGTTTGATTTGGTTGTTACTGGTTTTGGAGCTGAATAAAATCAAGGTGTGTTCTGTCATACATTTTAGAGATTTGCCATGTTTGTCATGCAGTGTTTCAAAACCAAATTGTGCAGCTCGCAGCTGGCTTGGCTCTTGTTGAGTTCCTTTAGAAAAATGTGTCCATATATCTGAGGCTTGAAGGTTGTTGCTTCGGGGCACCACCATTGTTTCTCAGAAAATGCAGTTTGGTAAAACTGAGCTTTTATAGAGTATAACACTCAAAGACACTGTTAAGTGGCCAATAGAGATAACTTTAGAAGCAGGTGGTCAGTGAAAAATAGAGATAATAAAGCAGCCAATGTGCCTCTGGCCGTAGTTATTCATTGAATAGCTATTACTACAAAAAATCCCAGTGAAAATAGTGTCAAATAAGATATTTCAAATATAGAAACAGAAGTTATTTGCATTATTCATATTATTTGTGATAGGGAACCAGAGCTTTAGGGCACAATGAAAAGTAATACATTAATACTAATACATAGGCAGACACTGAGACAATCTTAGACCCCATTTACCCTTGGACACTTCATGCGCCCTGGGTAAATCAGATGTCAAAAAAGCTAAATAAAAATGCATCTCAATGGATTTATTTCAGCTTTTTTAAAGATGGTTTGATAAGTCATTTGAGATGTTGAACAAGTGCAAATGCAGCTGTCTCTCCAAGATGCATATATTATCTTTACTCCTGCAATCGTATAACTATATCAGTACATATTCTGTGGAAATATCCACTGTCTCTGCTGTCCTTGTGATACTGGCAACAAACATAACACTGAAAGTAGCCATTGTTCTCTGCCTCATAAAAGCAACAAGGAAAAACAGCTCCACTGATTTCTACACATAACATCACATACAAGGCATAGTGAGTCACTGTAGAATTTATCTGATCACTGATCAGTTCAACCACAAAATGATCTGTGTGGGTGAGAGAGCATTGATCTGCAGGAAGCAAGCAAGCAATGGGAATAAGAGAAGATGAAGAGAATAACATTTTTTGCTCGTAGTTAATAAATAGTGAATTCATGTGTCCGTCGGGTTTTGGGTAGCCAACTTTTCAATTTATTTTGGGGTGAGATAATAAAATTACTTCAGATTTTGATGGTCATAGTCAGGGTCATCCTGCAGAGGATTATATTGAAAATATCAGCCGGAAAAGATTTTATGAGAGTTTAAACATGAGGACATTTGCATGTGCTGCACTGTATTTTAAGGCGATTTTCCCTTAAATATTTTATAAAAACCTGAACAGAAAAATAATTTGGACGTGGTCATGGTCAGGGTCATTCTGAAGAAGACTCCGCTTAAAATTTCAGCAAAACTCAGAGGGCAAAAAAAAAATATTTCAGTGAAATTGTCAATGTGTAATTAGGTAAACTGAGCAAATGTCTGAAGGAATACATACATATACATATATACATATATACATATACATATATACATATACATATATATATATATATATATATATATATATATATATATATATATATATATATATATATATATATATATATATATATATATATATATATATATATATATTTGTATGCCTGTGTGGATCTCTGACTGACCGTCTGGTAAAACAGCTTTTATTCCCTATAACCCTTGTCCTTCTCCTATAGTGGGCGGTCAGACATAATGAGCCAACATCTGGTTCAGTGGATTGGTTTTCTTTTGCTATGTATATGCACAAGCTAAAACACCCCCACACACATACTATCAGACCCTGTCACTCTGAGACAAGATGCCACAGACACTTTGCTCCTCTGCTTATGTCCTGGGTTGAAACACTTCAGTGAATAAAGAGCCCAGTAAAGCAAGCTAAGTGTTATTATTTCACTGCCTAATTATGCTTCAAAAGTAAAAGGATAAGAAAATCTACAAAAAAATAATTCTCTGTAATACTCCTGTGGCTGAATATGCCCACACATGCAGTTACTAATTTTGTAGGGTCAACGTGACCCTTCTTTTCCTATAATTATTTTGCTTCGCAGTTCTGCTTATGAAACACTAACTGCTGATCCATGTTGCTGACCTGGATATTAGGTGTATGATTAAGCCTTTACATCTAACAGAGGTTCTACAAATTGTTAATGAATGTATAACATAATAGGGATGAATAATTATGAATTGGATGAATAAATTATGACCTATAAATGAGACGAATACATTTTTTGATTTTTCCCTCCTTGCCAATTGAGATCTGCCCACTGTTGTGACTCATTTATGACACAATGATGATGTTTAATTGGCTTTATTTTGGCCCAATCCTATTTTTTAAAAAAACTGTAACACACTAAAATTCGAGGAGAAATGTATCGTTCATCCAAACTAAAACAAAAAAGAATTTTTTTTGTAGACTGCTGTATGATAACGGCATTATGCACATACACATACAGCAGTGACACCGTAAAATAACAGTAGGATGCTGGCAACTAAAACTACAATTTGTTACAGTGATTGCCTCTACCCCTCATTTCGAGTGTCCCAACAACTATGGCAATAATGGTATTATCACAATGACAGCCATTTATCTGGTGGGAGCAAGAAAATCATCGACACTCGTCGATACCTTCACAGCTTAAGTTTCATACTATCAATTGGTCAAAAAAGTCAAAAAAAGAAAAGAACATTAACATGAGCAACCCGTGCTCTTGCCCTGCCAGTCTGCACTGATATAAGAGGAGCTCAGTCAGTTAATTATCAAGTGTCATATGTTATTAAAAGGGGGACAGCAACATGGAAATATGTTAAAATGTGGGGCTGTCATGCACAAATAAGCAATAACAATGTAACACTAGCTAGCTAGCTTGTTAAGCTCCCAAGACATCAGAATATTACCCCAATTTTTGTTGTTGTTGTAATGCTTGTTATAAAGAAAAGAATCACTTAAAGACATTATGCAGTGGAAAAGATTAAACAACGTTTATGGCAATTTTTAAAATCTTTATCAACCACATTACCATGACATTGTGCTGACAACAACAATCACCTCTGAGCAGACAACTTGCAATTGTTTTGAATAGTGGAGATATGTAAAACTGGCTAACCTACATTTCTGTAGTCATTTTCGGCCATATCTGTAAACATTGCTTATTTTAGGTAGTTTGTTGCTTTGCTATCATCTCTGATAAACCAAATCTACCAGACACTTAAACGGATACTGATTCTTTTTGGTGGGCTTATTTATTTTTATTCTTATTGAGGCAGCTTCTGCTCAGTGCTGTTTGACTTCATGTACATGACGCAGGGATTTTCTATCCTGAAGTTGTTGTAAATGAATATTTGACTGTAATTCAGTCTGTTAAATAAGAAAATACATTTGTTAGTTTCTGTTTCTGCTAGTCTTGCTGATGATTTCTTTTAAAAGTCAGTTTGAAGGGTGCCTCTAAAACATTAATTTGGAGGGTCATTAAGTCCCTACACCCGATTGATTGATCGATTTTATTGGACAAATTAATTTTTGTCAAGAGAAAAACATCACCTCAGCCAAGGCCATGGGTGCCTATATAAAAGAAAAAGACAGGACAACGCAATCAATCCCTCAGGCTTACTTCTTCTCATTCAACGGCAGCAATCATTTTGTGAGTATCAGTCTTCTTGGTCAAATAACGGATATCACATTTTGTGCTAAAGTCCGGATACATACAGTTTTGTAAGCTCGTATTTTGTGATGGCTAGAGGAATATGAACCACGGAGCCAGATGGAAACATTAGAGAGGGGAGCCAGCTATAAACTGATGAGTGGATGTGGAGATTTGTGTGAGTAGGTGGGGGGATGTTGTTGAGGGTGTTTAGGGGGTTCTCGAGGAATAGCGTGCATTAGAATGTTAGCAAAGGTTTCAATTACATCCATTAGAGATGGTGAAGACTGTGAGTGGCGCATGCCTGTGTGAGAACGGAGGAGATAAGGTTTCCTCTGTCAGGGAAACGTGCTGCGGAGGGGCAGTAATGGGGGTGGGTCTCTAAAGACGCAGACAGACAGGAGACAGACCCTAAAAATGACAGGTGTGGAGGCATTGTGACTGACAAAACCAGGCTGAGGACTCGCTTGAAAATCTTAACCCCTTCGAAACCTGGGACATCCCTTTTTATTGTGCTGCTTTTGGACATCGTTGACAAGTATTAAAACCTTTGAACCCAGAGCAAATTGGTGGGATTTCTTTCAGAAAGGCAACTTGGTAAGAAATGTTCCACAAATTGCAAGAAACTAGTAGAGGACAGAAAATATTTTTTTAAAAGTTCAGTAAAATGTCTCGGAGGGGGAAAAAAGAAGGGAAAAAAAGCTAGACAAAGGCTGTATTTATAATTATCATAATTACACATTTAAAATTATTTTACTATTTTTGTATAATTTCAAAGGATTTTTTATTGAATTTTTTTGTGTTTGTTTTTGTTGTTCATGTTTTTTTTTTACCTTTCATTTTCATTTAAAAAACAAACAAACAAATTTTCAGGTTTTTCATGTACTTTTTACTAATTTCTTGCAAATTTTTTGGGTCTTTGGGCCTTTCGTTGCTCACTGCCTTCTTCCCATGTTTTTGGAAGAAATCATGCCCGTTTGCTGAGGTTTCAAAGGGTTAAGTAATTCCCAAACAGTGACCCAAAAAGGTATCAGTATTTTAAGTCTGAAATAATATGTAGGGAACTCATTATTTCTATATCTTTACATTTTTTGTAATAGGAAAAAATGCAGCTCAGTAGTCCATGAAGGTGTCCCACATCTAACTGTCATCCTTCAAATTCAGATTACATATTTTACCTTTCTGTTTTCTTCAGTGTACTTATATTTCTGCCCACATCTGACAAGCAGAGGGAATTAGGACTGTATTCTGACACTGGTAATAAAAATCTATTTTGTTTCTATTGTTTACTATGTGTCCTTGCCTGGGACAAGTTAAGGAGACTGAAATGCTATTTGTGATTTGTTTTGTGAAATTGCATCTTTTTTTTTTTTTCAACTTTCAAGTGGCGGGCCAGTTCGTGAAGGTGTGGCTGTTTATGAAAGCTGACAGGCAACCTGGCGCAGGGTGCAAATGCTGATCCAAAATGGGCCGGACAAATGCCTGCACACACACCAGCGTTGTGTCGCTGGCTGCCTGCAGAGATGTCAAACACAATGATGTGGTGAGAGGCTGCAGGAGAGCTCCCCGCTTGCTACTAGGAAGTCATGACACACACAAAGGCACGCACAAGGACACAGATTTAAAGACAAGAGCACATAACAATTACATCAAGAAGCAACACATTCATCGGTTAACAAATTGCTGACAGATACACACACTAAAGGGAATAACAACGAAGCAGCCCAATCAACCTAAACCACGTTCAGGCTGGAAGGATCACCTTTTCTTTGGAAAACACAGCTAATGTCCACACTATTCATCTCACTCTATTGTCTAATTCAGACAACTCAATAATTGTGTTACACATGTCAGGCTCCCCGAGCCTGGACAATCCTGCGAATCGTTTCAAAGTGCCCCAAATTCATTAATTACAGAGTGTGTTAATCTCATTGAGATAGGAGGAAAAGGACCCTCATAACTCATCCAATTAGGTAATTGAGTGCTGCTTGGATTAGAGGGAATGAAAGGACGAGCCCCACTGAGATTGAGGACTTCTGGTTCCACAGTAAGAATACATACATGGTCGTCTACTGATTACAAGTAAGCATGTGCTAAACCTGATCCTATCCATCTTAAGCTCAGCATTCACTTAAAGGCTTTCTCTACTCAAGTCCATTTCCAAGGTTTAGGCGTTGGGATTAAATACACATGAAGACAGGCAAACTAGCCCTTTAAGGGGACTAAGTATTTAAAAGTACATATAACCTGTACATGTAGTGCTATTTTCAGTCCACATTGTGTTGGTGTGAGTTGCAGAGTGTTGGAGATACCAGCCGTAGAGATGTCTGCCTTCTCTCCAACATAATGGAATTAGATGACTCTCAGCTTGTGGTGCTCAGAGCACCAAACATGAACATTTTAAAAACTCAACAGTAATGTCTCTATGCAGACGTCATGTCAGTTACGTGTTGTGAGCATTATCATGCAGGGACTATTTTCTTTCTAGAAAACTATACCTGCCATCAGTATCACCATACAAAAGGCAGCATGCTTTACTTCTAGCTCACCTAGCACCACTGAGAGAGCTAACATTACAGCTGAACAGAGGAGGGCGGCATAAATGGTTACATCTCGCGCTGTCACAGCCTCTTTTCCATGTGTAGATGTATTCGCAGACATGCTAAAAACGTTGGATATTAGAGTGAGACCACAGAATGCCTTTACAGTGAGACCACTGAGATCTCCAACGCTCAGCAATTCAAACCAAAATAAGACCGCAGGTAAGAGGAAAAATCTATATTTTTGATTTTGGGGTGAATTGTCTTAAGGGGGTATTCATGTTGAATGTATTTTTGGGGATGGACGCCATTTTCTACTTGAACTGGTTACAATTTGTTTGAAGTGTTATCCACCTGTCATGCTCAAATTGCCTAAAGTTAAAGTTAGACTTAAGCAATCTATGTTACACAGAGTTTCTCTAGTGTCCAATCAGGACAGCAGTGAGCCGATTCACCCACTTCAACAGCAATAAAAACACTAAAGGAAATGCTCATTTTATTTTTATTTTTATTTAACCTTTGAGAACCATTGAGATTCAGAGATTCTTTTCAAAGTGAGTCCTGGCCAAGATAGCAGCACAAAGAATTAATAACTATTATTAACTAATTCATATCAGTGTTGACTACCAAGACAGATCTGACCTCACGAACATCCTGTTACATCAGATTCTAGTATAAATATTACAAATTTACATTTGGAGGGTTTGCAAAAATGCTGTCCAAGCCAATGCTAAACTTCCTGTATATTAAGGCCTGTTTGTTTAATTACATTATTGCAAAATGAAGAATGATATTATAAAGAAAATGATATAGCTAGAAGCTATAAAATAAAGCTGAGCAGTCGCAGTGACTCGGCGAGAGGCGAGCCAGCGATCTGCATACTGCAGCAATCGAAGTGGTGCTTTGTTTAAGTTGCAGACTGCTAGTGCGAAGACGCCAAATTCTATTTCATTTTAAGTATACTGCCTGCCTCAGGGCTCTGTGCCATTTAAAGAGTGGATCCCATAATTCCCCTAAGTGCTTCACATTGCAAAAGGCACTATGTACAAATTAATGAACAAATCAACAAACACGAAGCCAAGTTCTTACTGAGGCGCTCCTCTCAAGCAATTAGAAAAAGTACATTATCTAACCTGATGGAACAATAGAGGCACGAACACGTTCCAGCTGGAAAAGGCAAAGTGAAACGTGCCTATCACAGTCTGCAAAATGGAAAGTTTGAGAGGGTCAATCATAGACAGAGAGTGTGATGCATATATCGGCTGTGTGTGTGTGTGTGTGTGTGTGTGTGTGTGTGTGTGTTTTCGTTGAGCAGGCTGCGTGTCTGCCTGCAGAGCAGCCCAGATTATGCATGAATCGGGCTGCTTATCAGCTGACCTTTAAATTGGAGCCGCAGAGCGACTGCAGGCCCAAGGGCTGACGCTCGCACCTGATTGGCTGCTCCGCCTCAGACCTGCTGACAATAGAAATTAACAGAGCCAGGTGGGCATGTCTGCAGGCGGAAGAAGTATAGGAGTGAAGGGAGATAGGGGGGAGGTGGGGATGGCATTATTATAAAAATATATTTCCACTATTTTCCTCATTTTTGTCTTTTCTTAAGCTTCAGGAGAGAAGGAAAAAGTCATTATGTGCTGTGAAGCATGCTAACGGTGGAGCAGGTAAGAACAGACAGCATTACCTGGATTTCATCTTGCGCTCACTCATGCTATCTTTCCTTCCATCTTGCTCTTTTTTTCTCTTGGTTCCTCCCACTCTTTCTGTATTTTAATGGCAGAGGGGTCTTGGCAGGCTGTGATTGCTTGATAGATAGATATCTCCCATTGGAGAGAGGTACATGGAAGAGGAGACGGGGGCTGAGGATGAGGTGTGTGTTCTGTCGTCCGCAGGGACAAGGAGCTCTGTGTGTCTGTGGAGGATGATGGATTACATGGGGGCTACAGGTTTGTGTGTGTGTGTGTGTGTGGGTGTGTGGGTGGGTGGAGTGGAGGGTAGCGGTGGTGGTGGTGCATGGTCCCCTCTGTTGTGTCGCTATGTACACAGTGAAAGGCATGGCAGTGAATTAATTTTTCACAACGGCAGCTGGAAAAGGTCATTAAATAAAACAAATGTTTGTGAATGGGAATCCCCAGGAATTAACTTCAACACCATCTACGCAACAGCGCAGTGTTCTGGCAGTAAACGGGAGCATTACGTTGTGCTGTGCACAAGAGCACAGGTGGCTGAATACACTGGCATACGCTTGGCCTTCTGTCAGATTAAAATGAGTTTAAAAAAAATGCTTTGGATTAGATTTCCCTGTGTGTGTGTTCATGATGGCTATTTCATATGTGACAGCTACATATACATGATCTCCATCTACAGATGATGAAGTGTCCTTGTCTCGTTGTTCCTGTTCTTATGTCGTGCAGCAGGAGAGGTTACGAGGTCAGCTGGCTCTTCCTGTTTATTTCCATTCCAGCGATCAGCACGGGCTGTAACTGATCCGCTGTATTCATAGAGATGGTCAACATGAGTTGTGAGAGTGTGTATAGCATGTGTGTGCATGTGTGTGTCATGTGATATACAGATAAAGCAGGCCCACGGGGGGAAGACAGAGTGGTCAGCCACGGCACTGCATCTGTCACCAACACAAAAACCTCACCAGTCGCCCAGGCACAGAAGACAGAGAGCCACTATCACAATCTCTGTGTGTGCGTGTGTGTGTGTGTGTGTGTGTGTGTGTGTGTGTGTGTGTGTGTGTGTGTGTGTGTGTGTGTGTGTAGGCTCAGCAATGCAAGTGGGTGAGACCTTATCATAGCTGGACACATTCCTAGCGGGAAGATAAAAGAGGCCAAATGAACCACATCACCGCAGCGTGTGTGAGCAATATATGTATGGGTGTGTGAATGTGTGTTTCAGTGTGTGCATGTGTGTGTGAGAGAGTTTGTCAGTGATGAATAGGAGTTTAAGGACCTACACCTTACAGATAAGCGGAGAAAATCATCAGGACAACAACAACAATGCTACAATCCAGGCTCAAATAAATACCAGAGGAGCCCTCCAGGCAAACATCAACTACATTCAGACACAATGTGGAGCAACGCAGACGCTGAAGACTTCATGAAAAAACATCCCTTTATGAAGTCTTTGCCCATTTTTATATATATGAAATACTGAAAGCTGAATGAAAAGAAAAGTCCTGGAACCAAATCATGTTCCACTCAGCTATGTTTCAAGCTACTCTAGGCATGTACTAGTCACTAGGTGGCGTATCCTTATATACTGTACTAAAAAACTAGACTGGGATCGAAAGGCTGAAATGATCTGCTGAAACAAGGTTAGAACAGATACTATATTATATCACTGAATTTGTTGGCAGAAATGGAAAAAAAATTACTGAGCAGCAAACTGCATCAATAAATATTTTATTTGTGGAACTATTTTTGTTAACCAGCTCAGTGATGCTAGGTGAGCTAACAGGAAAAATGCACATTTATTTCCTGCATTTTTTAATGATACAGTTTAATGAACAACTGTAAAATGTCTTTATAACAAAATGTTTGTTCAAAGGTATACTATGCAGAAGTTGGCAGCTACTGTTTCTAAAGAACGCCAGCAAAAGTAAAAGTGAAAGCCAACCTCAGCTTTGTCCACTTAGTGTTCCGCCTCACTTTATCTGCGTTTTTAGACGCTTTGCATGTGATATTCATAGCCTCCTCTTGGATGCATGCTGCTTACGGTCTGGCAATTGCCACTAGCTTTTTATGAAGTGCCAAGCTCACCTGTGTGCTGTGCCAAGGTACGTTCCGCACACAGTAAGATAAGAAGCCTACACATGGTTTTTAAAGAAAATCCTGCAGAATATACCTTTAACATATGTATAAAAACAAATTTAAAAAAAGGACCCTGGCTGATGTAGCATCATTACAATGTAATTCTTTTCACAAATTGGTATCAAGACTAGATGTGCACAAATTCAGTTTTGTCCTCACTTATATCTGATATCAGATAGAGAGCACTGCTGTCCGCTGTCTCCCTTTTACTTTATTTTAAATCTGTATACATCACTGTTTGAAACTCATTAGGATCAGTGATATTTAGGTGCATGCACTGCATTTTATAATGACATTGGAGAAAAAAAACTGTATTTAATGTGGGTCAGACAAGTTTAGCTACAACTTGATCCACTAAATAAGAAAAGTCATGGCACCCTTTCGATCTCTATTCAAGACCCTAGAATATTTCTTCTGTATAGTTTACTGTGCTGTCCGACAGATCTCCACAAACTCTCTTTCTCTTCCTTCAGATGATGTACAGTAGACGAGTCCCCTTCCTTTGGAGCTCAGAAGAGGAATTTGCTGGATGAGGGAGCACATCTCTCCTTCATAAGGAACGTTGTTGCATTTCATTAGGGATAAGATTCATCACAGCAAGCAAACAAGAGAGCCGTGCAAATCGCATTGGAGGAATTCCTACACTATCCTCAACATTGTCTCTCACACACACATAAACACACACATAAACACAGCTGATATGCAAAAGGCACAAAGCAAACAAAAGCTGAGAGCGCTGATTCAGGAGACAAAGGGGTACATCAAGGACGGTGATACTATGTGATTGCTCATTATTGTGCGCTTCAAAATGACGCATTACTGTGTCGGCGGTAAGAATGGCAGGCGGCTGCCTGGAGTTAAGAGGCACATTTTTCCTCATTGAACAATGGAGCCGTTCCTCTTGCGGAGGCCTGGATCCCAGAGAGGCTGAGCATGTGGGGCATGAGTGTGCTCTCCTGGTCAGAGGTCCAGTGCTCTGTCTGAGTGAGAGGACACCCGAGGGTCCATTTTGGAGATGGCTGTAAAGCTCCAGCTCTGACCCTGGAAAAATGGCTCAGATAAGGCCTGTATACAGACCAATTTAACAGGTCACAACCCTGTCTCAGAGTGGGAGCGACACAGCGGGAGTGTGTGAGCACAGCCTAGGGGATCTGTCCCGTGATGAGATACTGGTGATATCTAAGTGTAGCCCTGACGCTGCAGCAGTGGCTGTCAGCCTATTGATTCACAGCTAGAACAACTGAGGAGACAGGGACACAGACAGGTTTTATAGCTGGGACAGCATGTGATTATATATACATGTGTGTAGCATGTAGTGGACATCTAGTGGAGCATTATGTGCCTGAGGCAGGCAGACTTCACGAACAGTGAACAGTGAACAGTGAGACACAAAACTGGGGCCTTCACCCACACTGAAGTCAACAGCTGCATATGGGACACAACCGATCTATTCATGACAGATGTACACAAATGTAGATACACACACTTGGCACATACTGGACAGTGGCCTGTTTGTGGCTCAGGAGATAAGAGGGATGCCATGCAAGCTCTGTGAGTTACAGTGTGGGAGAGCCAAAGGGAGATGTTACCACACACTACTAGACAGTCCTCTGTGTCTTCTAGTGTATTAAACACAATGATCGTGCCTGTCTGCTAGAGGCAGCACGCTGGCTCCGCTTGAGACAGCTGACTGAGCGTGGGACGGAGCTGGAGGTGTATATAAGCAATATTAGATAATAGATGGACTTCAATGAAAGCTTTGATATTGATATAAACAAGCCACATAAAACAGAAGAGAGACAATGGCACGCAGAGAGAGAAAGAGTGCAAGAGAACAACAACAACCCTGAAATATTTGCGTATTAGACAGAAAGAACACAGACTTCTGGTTCACAGAGCGTTTGGTCCCCAAAAGAGAAGCATATATTCTCTGAAGTCGTATCTTTGTGTGTTAACATGGAGTGGGTGGTGCAGGATGTGAATTGACAGCTTTTCTATCAGTTAAGTTCCAAATGGAAATGGGAGGAGATAGAAATATCTTATCTTTCTATTTGTTTTTATATTTGTCTGTCCATCTTTCCATCCATCCGTCTATCTAAAGCCCTTTTTCCACTTGAAAAACAAAAGAAAACAAAAAATGTAACACCTACTTACATTTTACTTCTGTAGTTTATGGTAAAGGTTACACATATAGGTTTGTCATTCACTCCTGGGACAAATGACTATGAGTGGTCACAGGTATTTATTGGTTCGCGCTCCGATCGGCAGCAAAGGAAGTATGACACCCAGGTGGGCATACTAACTTTTGCCGTTACATTGACTGGCTGCCACAAATTTCCCTGTCTCCGTCCAAGCAGTGCTCGAACATCATTCAAAATCTAGTCAGCACCGAGTTTGAGAGACAGACTGAATTACCAAGAGATATAAAAACAATTAGTACTATAATATTTTCACTGGCCTCCATGCTGCTTTCTACTGTTTTAACTGACCAGTTTTCAGGCTCGCCTGTGATGTTGAGCGTGACACACCAGGAAAAAAAAAGAAAAGAAAAAAGATAAGCACCAGCCAGAGCAGACACGGACACAAGTTCCAGTTCAAACAAAGAACCTAACTTTTTTGGTCTTCATAAGAACAAAAAAAACTGCCTTTATAACTTTAGCCAAAAAACAGCACTGAGCTTCACAGTAGATGTGTGTCATGAATCAGTATACGTGTGTCTAAATGAATTGTGATCAAAAAACTGTATGCTGCCGTCCTCCCTGCAGGCTTTTAAATTCTAAATTTCCCCTGGCTGAAGGTGTCACTTACCCTTAATAGGGATTCAGTATCCTGTCAGCATCTATTGAATAGCCTGGCTTGCGGGGGGCAACAACTCATAAATTAAACTAAGTACAAACACTAAATTGGCTCTAACACTTCTGACCCTGATTATTAGCGGTACAGGTGAACAATGACTTAAAACGAAAATGAGCTAATCAATCACAACAAAAACCAACTCTTTGTTTTTGATAGTATACATGCTTGTATACGTCTGTCAAAACTTTCTGCATCATTCAACCTCAACTGTAACTAAACTTTAAAAAGAGAGAAACTCTATTTTATGCCTATAAAATGCTGAACATGAGGCGCTTTCCTTGTTTAGCCGATTGGGTCCTGTGCTTTGGCAGCTGTATGGACCCCTCTCTGGCCCGGACTGGTCTCTCTGGGAGAGGTCAATAGCAGGGCCGTCTGCCAGGTGAGAGGTTGGCTTGGGTTTAATCGATGTACGCCAGAGGAGGAGAGACAAGCGGGCGGGCAGGTAGACAGGCCGGCATGGTAACTACCAGGCGGAGATAAAACTATTCCTGGTGGGGTTCACTGGCCAACTGCTGAGCCTGCGCTGTGGCGGAGAAACTCCTGCTTCAAAACGGTTTAGGGGATTGATTTGACAGCTAATTTACAGAGGAGATTTGCATATGGCCATGTGCTAATAAGGCAGGCTTTTCTTTGCCATCCTTTGTCTTTCCCTGCTATCTCTTTCGGCTCTCGCCTTCCTTTTTTTAGACCTCAGCAAATAGTAACAGATAATGTAAGCGAATTAAAGAGACAAGAGATTCAAATTGGATATTGATTAAGAGACTAAAGCCCTGTGTTTTCTCCTGTTAAAGCCTGTGTTTAAATGATTGATTCACAATGTCACTCTCCACATCCTACTGACTGTGTGGCGAGCCGTGTTTGGGATCGGTTGTGCCTCTAAGCCCTTCAATGGGCCCACATCATGTCACGCCATGCTAAGTGCTTTGACACAGCCGCACAAAGAGCCCTGCCTATCTGATGCCAATCTCCCCAGGTCCTGGTGTCACCCAGGTGGAGGCTTTCAGAGAGAGCAAGGACAAAGTCTCTTCCTCAGCAGCCGCACACAATGCAGCCTGACTGACAGCAGAAAGGACAAAATGGAGCTCCTCTGTCAAGTGGATGTTAAAGTGGTGGGAGGAAAAGGAAAAAGGATTCAGGGACAGGCGCATACATTGGATCCATGGAGAAAACAATAGGTAGAAAACAGGATGCTTTCTGCCTGAAAGTCATGAGATTCACAGTCAAATATGAAGAGACATCAAACATCTGCATGCCATTTCCCACAACTGAGCAGCTCGTAGAAACACCTGGTTTCACCTGACCACAGCCTTAACTACACATGAATACCTATCAGTGCCTTTCACGGCTCATAGTTTGTAGTACTATCACGAAACATGATTTATAACACAAAGGGACGCGATCACACAATGACTACTCCACAAAAGCACAGAGTCTCGTCATGCTGACACACCATCTGCCCACACATTAACACTTAACCATTTGCATGGCTGCAAACTCACTGTTCATGTTCTTGAAGATGTTGAGAATCGGGAGGATCTGTCTAAAGTAGGGAACCAGGGCTTCTCCCACCATGTCTCCGGACATCACCAGGTGCTGAAGGACTTTCAGGGTGGTGCAGATCACCTGACGGTTCCTCGTGTTCAGTGCATCTAGGGTGCAGAGACAGATGGCAAAGGTCAGCTGAGACTCATAAAAAAGGGTGTGCAAGGACAAACAGTCTGCCTGTTTTTTAAGATCTGATTTACAGGTTGTTTGTTCAGGCAGGTGGAGGTACAGTAAATGTAGAGTGATTCTGACAACTGCAACTATATGGTACATAAGAGCAGGCTTAGCATACACACACAGCCAAATTACACATAAATCTTTACCCACACACACTCCCTTTCCCTTGAAAGCATTTCCTTTATAGCTGGGCTTTGATTTAGACTGGCTTGTCTGCAATCAGTGATTTCAAATGCACTGGGGAGGCAGGAGTACGTGAGAGCCAATCACCAGGCTATTTGGCCTACAGCTGCACTTAACTCCATCTCCCATTGATAGAGAGAACAAAAGGGAATGATGGTAGGAGAGATTGAGGGGTACAGAGATCAAGAGAGACAAATTCAAAGAGAGAAAGAGGGAAGGGGGGAAAAACAACAAAAGACAAAATGGCAGAAAGAGAGCTGAAGAGATGTGACAGGCAGAGGGCAAAGGGTTAGAAAATAACTGTGATTAGCAACTAAGACTGACATATTTTTCAAGTTCTTTACGCTTGTTTTATTTGTGCTTTTTTTTCTCTTTTTCTTCATGTGAGCTTCTGCACGCGTGCTGGCAATTCCCTGTGCATACTGTCAGCATACCTGAAGTTAGAAAAACAGACCTGAGCTATTTATCTTTATCAAATCTTAAACTGTCATTTGATGCCTACTTTCACAAACAGGGGATGGTAATGGCATCACAATGCCTATTTTGCCAGTAAGCACCTACAACAACAAGAATGAAAGATATGAAAAAAACAAAATTTTATAAATAAAGAGACAAAACAAAGAAAACAGAGTAAGCAGAGACACTGAGGGCTCGTGGTTGATGGAGATGAGGGAAAATGTGTTAGTAGGCGAGAGAGACACGTATGAAAAGAAAGACAGAGAAGGAGAGAGGTATTTGTTACTAAAAGCTAGCACAAAAAAAGATAAAATTAAACACCCACTGCTGGAAATCAAAAAGCAGAAAAAAGGCATATTTTCGATATGATAAAAGACAATAGAAATTACCAAAATAGAAAAGTGTTCTGCTGTATGCGACATTCAGAGCATATCTATGATGCAAAGTCTTGGGCGGGATAGTCTGCACATGGTTCTCAACATGGAGGTGGCTGAGCCAGTGGCTAGCAACTAACAGTGCTAACGCAACACACAATGCTTACAAAGGCAACAGTGCTTACAGAGCTGAAATTGTTAACCTGTGGGGGAACCAGAGGTTGGGCTTTAAGCTTCCACGTTGACGCTGTCCTCATAAGTCCAGTAACCACCGTATAAATGCAGTGCAGAGCAGCGGCAGTGATCCAGCCAGTGGGGACACACACAGGGATTCACATGTGCTAACATGTACATGCTGCCGGCATGGCAATCAAAACAAAGAACAGAGAAGCTCAGATTACAACACACAGAGGTAGCGCAACTTCATTCTCCGCTTAGTAGGACATTATTCCATTACTCTTTACAAAGCAAATAGTGGTTTGCTGCTATATAATGTTCTGAATGTCACATACGGCTCCTTTAGTGCTCCTTCTGTGGATGAACTATGGAACAGGCCTAGCGGGCACAGGCCCAGGGACCAAAGGGGTCAGGGGCCCCACTGGCCTTCAACAGCAAAATGTACTCAGTTAATCAAGTGCTGACCAGTAAGAGGCTCAAAATTACTACAAAGGAACTGCAAAGACATACAAAAGAGCGACAAAAATGGGTAAACAAACCATAAGAGGCACATGTACACAAACACACAAAAAATGACTAAAATAAGATGAATTCAAAGAGATACAAACTGACCAAAAAAAGATGAAAAATTACTTTGAGATACAAAATGACTTCAAAGAGGCACATAAGACTACAAAGAGATGTAAAATGAGTACAAAGAGACACAAAATGACCAAAAAGAGACACAAAATGATCACACAGTGACACAAAATGACCACAAAGATACACAAAATGAGCACAGAGACACAAAACAACAAAAAGAACATAAAATGACAGCAAACACACAAAATCACCACAAAGACACAAAATGACTACAGATTGATACAAAAGATACATATGACTGCAAAGAGACACAAAACAATGAAACAAATACAAACTACTTAAAAAAGACAAATCACCACAAAGAGTGGCAGAACCTCAAAAAAAAACAAAAAAAAAAACACACAAAGACAAAAAGGAGACACACAAAAATGACATCCATGAAATCCACTACAAACTTTGTGTGTCTTGCTCCTGTGCAGGAGAGGCAGTGGGTCCTTTTGCATATCTGTACTCAGGGGCACACTGTCTCATAATCTGCCCACGGCTCTCTCATCCTCTTTCAGTTATTCTTTCCTCTCTTGACACCTGACTTTGTAGGAGGGGTGGTCACATTAACTCAAAATAAATGGCCGCCGCCAACAAGGCTGGAAAAACAAAAATGATGAAAAGTGTTTGCTTTGTAATGTTGATGACGACAATGCCCGCTGCCACAAGCGCAATAAAGTGTCTGTTTTACAAGCATCTAGGAGGCAATGCTACTAATTTGGTTTGGCGTCTGTTGAGTCAACAACATAAATTCACAGAAATGCACCGTCTTGAACTGCTGTGCACAGTCCATCTTCTACATGGGTTCCTCCTCGTCCACTTAAAGTCATGTTACTATGAATCCACCAATCCAACTTTCATCCATGGCACCACGTTAAAATTGACGCAGATGACCGACTGAGAAAGAAAGAGAGCAACAACCCTGAAATATGGTGTAACAGTGCAGAGCACTCAGGGAACAGCACACTGCATCACCCACGGCCTGTGTTAAAACAGCTCATCTGCAAATACAAAGCTGTCGCACTCACACATACCAGTCACACACCAAAACGCACATAATCATGTGGGCATGCACAACACGCACGCAAACACATTTAAAAGCAAAATGTCATTCTCAGTTGTGAGCACGGGCAGCGCTGAACAGGGCTGAAACAAAATATGAATGAAGTAACACAACGTGAAAGAGTCATATAAACAGCAAGTGGCTGATGAAACATTTTACACTTGCATTGATACAATTCTGTGTATGCTTGAGAAAAAAGTGACTACTCCTTTGTTTTGTGTCTTTGACTCTTTCAGTGAGTCTGTGTGTGTGTGTGTGTGTGTGTGTGTGTGTGTGCGCGCACCTGTGTGTCTGTGTGAGGCCTATATAGAGGACCAGCAGGCGGAGATGATGCTGAATGAGCGGATGCATTGTGCTCCGTGCCATCTCTCCATCTCTGCCTTAGTGTCTCCCTGGATAGACAAGCGGCGAGATATCTGCCATCACTGAGATAAGGTGGAATGTGGAATGACAGGAATTTCAAACCTACATAACAAACAATGAAATTCTAATTACCAGCCAGCGCAAACAATTTTCCCCTGCTGTGACATTTGGACCGCGGGACTGTTCAATTATTCATCGGCACTCTCGCCTTGTTGAAAAAAAAAATGAGAGAGAGAAAGGAGAAAAAAAATTTAAAGAGCGGGGGAAAAGGCAGCTGAGGGCCTGATATATTAATGCTTGTATAAAATCTGTGTTGGGACAAATCTGAATAAAGTAATAATCTATTCATGCAAGGACCTGTTTCGTATTCAGAGTGAAGATAAATCAGTGGTAACCTTGTATTCTGTTTCCTATACAATGTCAGAGGTAGTGTGACACATTGGAGAGTTTAGCATTGAATTGTTCTTGCGTGGCGTATAAATACACTTTTCAGATATGAAGAAGATGTTCCCGTGCAGAGGCGGAACTGAGGATCATCTTGTAATGAAAGTTTCACTTTGGTCCAAAGCTGAACAAATGTTGTGCCAATCAAGTGGGGCTCAAAGAAGGCATGGCTTTGAATCCTACTATCTATTTAAGGAGGCCAGGAAAACCCAAACCACAGCATTTCAGGAACATTTACCCTTTCTTCTTAAGTCACCATGTTGAGCTGAGCAGGATCTTTTTTTTTACCTTTACTAACAGAAATGTCACTGTTTCATATGAAATCACTTGCCATATTCTTTCTGCACTTTCACCTTATTTTTGAGGAAATCTTCTAAAATTCATCAAAAGCATACAAATGTATTAAATCCATCAGTAGAAGTGTCTTTTAATTTCTTGGAGCAAATAGGTTGAGGGGGACAGAGTGCAGAGTGTACAGTAGGAAAGAGTTCAGTCTTTTAGTCACTGAGGACAGACCCTGAGAGTATAATGTTAGCCAGAGCCTGCTTCATTGTGTATTCTCATTGGGTGACCTGCAGTCATCATCAAAATTCACCAGGGCCTGACGTGACTCAGTCGCTCTGCAGATAAGAGCCTGCCAGCCACATTGAAGATGTATTAACGTCAGAGGAGAAAAATATATATCTTGCCATTTTAGTCTGCAGACGGGTTTTTTACTTTCTTCCTCTTTCCGCCATCCCCTCTTCTCTCCTGCTCCATAGAAAAGTAATTAATCTGCAACAGAGACACGGACTGGCGGCTTTGCCTTGTGGATGGCGAAACAGGCCCGATTTTTAATAAACCAAGAAGTTAATAAGGAGCAGGCCATTTAAAATTCCATTATCAGTGCGAAGTGTGTGTTTTCATGAGGAGCATAACCATCACCTTTGGTCTGGCCTCCCGGAGGCAAATGACCAAAACTGCTGAGGGATTTGAATTTATAAACTACTGTCTAAGTTAGCGAGTGGCCCCGTCGCTCTGTGCATAATGTCAAGTTGTGTGTAAAGTGGATGCCTCTTGATGAAGGACAAAATGGACATTAGGCCGCTTCAATATTAAAATAATAACCATCAGTAAAATATGCTGACAAATCATACTCCTGTGAAACAACATATTGCACTGGGTATTATATGAAAATAATCAAATTTAAATGAATTCAACAAATTTTACTTCACCTAAAGGAAGACTTCACACACAGAAAATGTCCATTTGTTCATCAGCTAGTCATGCAGTGTTACCTTTACTTTTGTTTTTCTCTGATGCTTCCACGGACAACGGCGAATATACAGTTTTAGGAATGTATGATATATATCAGTCCAATGAGTAATTGGCTGATAATGGAAAACGTATATAATTACAAATTATTCTGGTACGAAATTATAGTCTTGATAATATGAAGCCAGACTGGTTTCATTGATATGACAAGGGCAGCATCTACACAACCCAATAAAATGGGTGGCGGTGCACCTTTAAAATTGGTTTACGAGCTGCCAATTAACACAGAGCAGCTGAAGTCAGCCAAACATGACATTGCTGGTGTGGACGTTTTTCACAGTTTCAGGGGAGGACAACAAGATTGCACCAAAAGTGTGATCCACAACTGCCCACCTCCCATCAGATCAGCAAACTTCCTGTTTCCACTAAACGCAGTGCTGAAGGACAGTCTCCAGAGCATTAGCACAAGCTAACACAACCAAAGCAGCTCACATCCAACACTGAGCCTTCAAACGGTCCAAACAAACTTGCACCAAAAAGGCTCAACTTTGTTGTTAAACCTGTTAGTAACTGTTAGGTAAAGCGAGCTGTTTGATGCTACAGTTAGCCCTGTCACGGACTCAAACCAACTGTCTGCGCTGCAGAGTGGGCACACCTGCAGCAGTCGTCTCTGAGTGTCACCGTGTGGAGGCAGAGGAACTTTATTTTCTGTTTCAATTAATTGTTCATAACACTCCGACATGTCTGTTTTGACAGATTATCTCGATAATTTTGGCAAAATGATCTATAAAAACCAAAGTTTGTTGGGGGAGATTTTTGATTTTCTCTACCAGAGAAAATAAATGAACATTTTAAGAGTCAAAACTGTTCTTTGTTTTTGTTGTGTTGATGATAGTGATGTTAGTTAGATTTGGCTAAGTCAGGGCCATGGAATATCAAGGGGGTTTTCACATTAGATACGACCGAGTGCACTTGCCTATGCACACTTTGATATGGTAGGTGGCAGTATGCATGTGGTTGGTTTGCAATTCGCCAGTACACACAAAGAAGAAGCGTCCACATGCCATTCATGAGGCACATTTGTTTATGTTATATGTAGGACATGGGCCTGGTGCTGTGTGCACTCAAAGGTTTCGGAAGAGATTGGATGCGTTGAGGAATGCCTTTGCAACTCTACTTGCTGAATGCAACTTGCAGTCGACCGTGAGGTTAGAAACAGTCCAGTTGTTGACTTGAATATTCTCTTTTGATTTCCACAGTGCTTTTAAAAAGGTGTGGAAAAGCTACATAACCAGTGACAGAAGTTACATTATTATAATGGCAGTGAGCGCAGCACACACATGTATGGACAAGGTCGCTTTTTACACCACCTGCTGATCGTACTTGTCGTAGAGTGAATCATGCCCGAGATAATCTGTTATCTTATTGGTTTCAACCATGAGAAGCAGGTAATTATTGGTATCGGCTGAGAAGAATCCATATTGTGCATCCCTAGAACATATTGATTTATGATTGACTGGGGACCAGGTTTAACAACAGCAAAACTATATCAAAACATCTATTTACAAACTCTCACACAACTGCAGAATAATCCAAGCCTTGTGTATCCAGTCGTTTGCTCAGTACTTCCCAAACACATACAATTTCACTGAAAAGCCTTAGTTAAAAAACAGTAACACTTGTGCAAACACAAAGCTCTATATGTCACACTGTGAAATGTGTAATGGCTAAGACCTTACAGTGTGTGCTCAGTGCTGTGTGTAGTGTGGTGACAGACTCTGTGCCAGGGTCAGTCTGTCACTGTGTCTCTGTGTCTCCAACAGCTCTGCCTGGTGTTGGCCGTTACGCCCCTCTGCCTCCACAGACGTCCAACACCCACACATAAACAAAGAACACACACACACTTTCCTACACACCACAAGCCAACTGCCCATGACATGAACACTATCCCAGGCTCACTGGGCGCCACTTAAAGGCTCCCACTTTGAAACTGACACTCCACTTGGCAGCAGCGCCAAACAAAGACAGTATGTGTGCGTGTGTGTGTGTGTGTGTGTGAGCCTGTGAGTCTTTTCATGTTTGCAGAAATTCTCAAACAAAAGCCACACTGTGCATTCCTCTAACTTCTCTGTGTTCGCCACACAAGATGTCCTTCCTGTCCACGTTGCTGTAAAGTCTCATGTCTACAGACACACAACACTCTGACCTGAGATGTGACCTTTCCGCCCACCTACATCTGCCAACATGTGTGTGGTGTGTGTGTGCATGGAAACATGTCAGTGTGGAAAGGTAAGAAAGCACACCACGATGACAAAGTTAAATGTAGCATGTCACCACATTGCACCTGGCAGATTATCAGGCATGCTTTTAGAGCCAAACTCTTCCTGCAAATGCAAAAACAAGGACGCTTCGCCCCCTGGCTTAATGTAATAATAGGAACCATATGACTGTGAAACCAAATTAGGACTTGTCACAGGACCGGTTGTACGGTAATGTTAGAATCTGTTGTAGCCCGAGTGTGTAAGACAGGTGAGTCTATTCCTGTTAAAAAATGTGGTTCTATTTTAATAGCACTCCATTGCTGCAATGTTTTCTGAGACGGGTGTGAGAGTGCTATTGTATGTAATTTATCAAAAATACATTTAGGACATAGATGCACATTAATATTGATTTAATCATTTAAATTGATACTGATAATACTGTTCTTATAATATATTCTCACATATTTTTTAAACTCAATCAATTCTGATATTATAATGGACTTAATCAATGATGCGTCAAGCTTCATACCAACTATACTAGGCCTTCAGAATAATTGTGTATTTTATTGGCTTCTAATTTATTTAACCCTTTAGAACCTGGATCGACATCAGTTTTGTTGTGTTGCGGTCAGATGCCTTTCACAGGCATTTAAAACTCTGGAACCTCAGAAAACCTCACCATTTTTTTGACAACACGAGAAAAGGCAATGAGTAACTTTGCAAGTAATATCTGGCAAAATGCAAAGTTGTTGAGAGATTATTAGATATTATCTAAAAATAGAAAAATATGTCCAGGAAACTATATATATTATTAGTTAATTATATATTTTAAATTATGTCACAAAAAAACATATTTTTTTAATTCTATTTTATTTTAGCGTTTTCATAAGGTCATTTTCTTGTTTCTTTCCTTTTTTTTCTTTTTCTTTTTGATAGTATTTTCATGGTTGAAGGTGTAACAGCAGCCTTCAAGCCACACATATTTAAATAAGCAAATATTGTCTTTGGTTTCTCCTTCCTCTTCACTGTACAGCTACGGTCATAACATGCTTTAGAGCATTTTGGGGACATTTTAACAATGCTCTAATCTTATTTAGCCTGAAACAATACCAGCATTTGTAAGGTATTTTTTCAGTCTTAAGATAACCGCATCTTCCCAGCAGCGTCTAGGGATCACAGTGAAGGTAAAATGACCTTAACACACACAGGGTCATTTGGGAAAGGAACTATGATTTGTACACTGTGAGAGGAGACACCTGCCCTGACTTACTTTTGATGGGGATGATGAGCTGGGGAATGACGGGCTGAATCATGGGGCCTCCGTGCTCCAGCATGTCATGCACTCCCTGACGGGCGAAGAACTCGTAGGGATGAACAGTCTCACATAAGCCATCAAAGAACAGAGGCAGGTAGTGGTGGTAGTCCAGCTTTTCAATCTCCACCTGAGGATGGAAATTTACATTTACATTACAGGCATTATTAGCTGCTTCTTTAATCCAATGAGATGGAAAAAGACAGACGGGGTATAGTTTCTGTCCTCTGCTCAAGGGCATTTGTTGGAACATATGGCTGTTGATAAAGACATTAGCTAGCAGCAGGAATGAACTTTTTGTTTACGGAACAGTCCTTAAAGCGTTTACAGCAGATGAAGATCCCAAGTGTTCCCCAGGAAGTCGGTTATTTAAAGTTTCCATTTTCATGGACAAAATTCTAAAACTTTTCCATGACTTTTCAAGGACCCCAAATAGTTTTTTTTTCTTGCCCCACTTGCCTGTCATTTTTCAAACATATAAGATTCAAACATAATTTCAGCATCGTACATGATGGCAGTTGGTGGTTTTTAAATAAAACATGCATGAAAAAAATGAAAAAAGTTGCTCAAAATGTTTAAGTTCCTAAAAAAATCGCCAAAAATTTAAAACAAGAAGAAAAAGAAATTGTCAAAACTTTTTCAAAGAAAACATGCCTTCCAAATCTGTTTTCTTAAAAAAAATTCTCAAAAATTAAATAAAAGATAAGAAATAAATCG
The DNA here is from genome assembly GCF_026936395.1 of Plectropomus leopardus. Lineage (NCBI taxonomy): Eukaryota > Metazoa > Chordata > Actinopteri > Perciformes > Serranidae > Plectropomus > Plectropomus leopardus. The sequence continues at coordinate 14,479,833 of NC_142189.1, read as the reverse complement.
ATTTTTTTAATTCTCAAAAAATTTGCAAAAAGATAAAAAAGAAAAGATTACCCAAAAATTTTAAAGAAGAAACTGGCACATTAACATAAACATTAACATATTAAAGCCATGTTATGTCATCAGCTACAGAAAATAAATTCACCATTAATTAATTATTATTAATGATTATTATTATATATTAATGATATTAATTTACTTTATCGTGCACGACACAATTCCGTGATTTTTGTAAAACTTTCAATGATTATCACTATTTCCATGACTCTGTCAGGCCTTAAAAATCTAATTATGAAATTCTATGACCTTTCCAGGATTTCCATGACTTGCCATAAAGCTCCCTTTCTGTATTTGGCCTTTCTTTTTGTTTGTCTTTGGCTTTGCAAAATATCTAGGGCTAAAGCTCCTCTTGCATCCATTTATAACCCTTACAGTAAACACACACACACACACACACTCAACCACATACACCCACGCACACAATGGCGGGGGAGACAGCTGTTCAGGAGATCATGACACAGCGGCATGTGGCATCTTGTGGGTTGACATGTTAACACCTGTTTACACCATTTATGGGACAGACAGAAAGGCGCACACACACAATCAGGCAGTAGATTAAGACATTCGTCCAGCTACAGGCCACAGACAGGCTTTGATGTTGTTTAGCTGAGTGTGTGACACAAGTCTTTCATGTGTGTGAAGCCATCAGAGGAAAGCCACTCAGGCACACTGAGCTGGAACGAACAGCTGACCCGAAGGGGCCTGTCCTTGAGCCTCGTGTGAGCATGTGTGTGTTCTGAAAATCATATAAAATGGCTCATGCAGTATCTGTACGTACTAAAGGGTTCCTGGGGCTTCAGGCAAGGCAGATTTAAGACTTTTTAAATCTTTTTTATTGTCGCTCGGAATTAAGTCTAATGACCAAAATTAAATTACAGTTTTATTTTGCTCAGATGTTTATTTTAACATTAACAGTGATGCTATGTAATAAATTAATAAAATGTTGTTACAGCTCTTAAGTATTTTTTGGGAGTATCTGTACTTTGCTTGAGTTTTTTTTATTTCTACTTTAATTTTTACGTCACTATATTTTCTTATTTAAATGTATACTTTTACTCCAGTAATTTTCCCCCTAAGCATCTCAGTTAGTAACTACAAAACAGGGAAGGAATAAGAAAGGAACAGATGGAGAAATGAAGGAATGGGAGAAAAGTAAAAAATGGATTTTGGTCTATAAATCCATTGAGTTTTGAAGAAGACTTTGTTTTACTTCAAGTGTGATGTATGCTCCATTTTATGACGGTATACATGTTACTGGGAAATAAACTTTATAATTCTCTCAGAAATTCTGCTTATTTTTTACTAACAGCATTAACTTAAGTATATTTAACATCATAAAATTGCATTTGACACTTAAGTACATTCAGTATCTGATACTTTAAGACTTACTCAAATAATATTCTAATAGGTGACTTTAACTTCTATCAGAGTCTTTTCTAATTAGAAATCTTTACTTTTTTAAATGTTGGAGAGGAACAGTTAGAACACAATTAACATATTATATTATCATAAAACTATCTATTTGGTTTACCAACAGAAGTGGGAAATGTCTTGCATTTCTACCTTAATTTCTGGATGATTTTGTGTTTCTCAGTCTGCATGTAAAATTCCAGTTCTTGCATGATGAGTTCAAGAAAAGAAATGACTTTAATTATTTAACAAAAAAAGAGGAAAAAGAAAAAAAGTTGTTACCAATTATTTTGAGATTTTACAATTCATTGTTAGAAAAAAAGATTCAGAAAATCCTACCGCCCATGTCTGGGCATTTTTAAGACTTTTGAAAGATTAATTTAAGTAAATTTAGGATCCGTGGGAACCCTGTACTAGATTGTGCTATTAAGTGTGTATTGATGAAAGGGGTATCAGCCGTAGCACTGCATCCCAGTGGCACTATTGTTGAGAGAGGGGTTAGAGGCTGAATGGGTGATTCTGTTTTTCATGTAATGAAAGGTAATCCCTTTGGTGTGGAGGCAAATAGCCCCGAGCAGCCAGCAGTCCTTGAGGACAGCTGAAGCCATAAGGACACACTCTCTAGTTCACACACACACACAGATATACACACACACAGGAGCACCCTGCTGGGTCACGCTGGTCTGTGCTGAAATGTCACCCAGGCAGTGGCGCTTGGTGCTTTCAAGTCCCCAGCCCTCGCCCAGCCACCGGTCAGAGCTATGACTTCAAAGCAGGGCATACTCCTCAACACCCCCTCCTGCTGTCAATCCTCCATGACACACGTGTCCCCCATGGGTAAACACAGAGACGGAGAAGGGAAGAAAAAACAATGGAGAGTTGGCAAGACGGCGACAGGGACAGAGAGCTCACACTGTTAGCGCAGAGAGACAAGGCTGATTGCTTTGAGGCAATTTGCCGGCCAACCTTGACCTTTCCCTACGCCTGGTCAAGTTCATCATTGTGAGTCAGGCGAGCTGGAGAGTAGAACAAAAGCAAACATGAGCCCAGAAAGAAGAGGAGCTAAGGGAATGGAGGGTGCGGCAAGATGACACTAATGCACAGCATCGCTTGCTGGCAGATGGCAGTCGATGGCACACAGGGACAGATCATGGAGTACAATCCTTTTTTTTTAAAAGTTCTTTGGCCACAAAAACAATATTATACATGAAGACAATCCCAGAATGTTAACTTTGGATGTTTCAGTTAATTTGGTTCTGACAGCCCAAACCCTAATTAGTGGTAACTAACTGGTCAATTTTCAAAAAAACAAAACAAAAACAAAAAGACCCATTCCTTTCCTTTTAGTCTAGTGCTACATTAACTCAGTAAGCTTTAGCACCGCCAACTTTTCTGACAGCCAGTCAGCTGGCCGTTTTAACATTCATAGTGGCCACAGTCCACCCTCCAGTGTCCACTATTAAGTTATTGTTAACTTTGGTCGCTCTGAACTGCCCAACACCACTGGTAAAACCATCATGGATGCGGGACAGATCAACAGTTCTGCTGCAGAGATACGGTGGCCACTGTGCCGTCTTCGCGAGGTAGCCCCAGTGAGTCAACAGCTTCATTTTGAGCCGTAAAAACTATTCAGCCCCACTAGCCACATGGTTACTGCTAACTGTGCAAACAGAGCTAACAGTGATAGTTAACAAGGCTAAGGGGCCAAACACGTCATGTCTTTAGTCTTTAACCGAAATTTGGAGGTTGGGCGCTGGGTTCTACTCTTGTGTCAACGCTGTGCTAACTTTAATGAGCAAGAGGCAGGTTGCGTCTGAGGTTGCTTAAGCAACCATAACCAGCACTGTATTGTAGCACTTTTACCAGAAATTCTGAGTGTAGAGCTGATCTTCTTCCAGCTGTTTTTCATGTGTGTATTTGGCCTAAAATATGGTTAGTGGGAGAGATGTAAAGCTCAGATTATCCCTGCATTACAATGATAAGATCTCCAGTATTTTTCTCACAGATTGATATTTATGGAAGAAAGGAAAGACATCTGCCAGCTGTGATTGGTGGCTCCTTGTCATATGACAACATATGTCATGGCGCAGCCATCAAACCTTTTTAAATAGGTGCTCAGAAACATGTGCAAGTTGCAACAGCGTCAGCGTCAGCATCAGCGTCAGCATGGCTCATAGCGCCCCTGCTGCACGTCCCCATTGAAAACAATTGAAATTAGTGCACAAAAAACGCAATGTCACTTGTACAGCCCTTAAGGGGGGTTTGCAGCTCAAAATTCAGCCTTCTATGGATATGTTCAAGTAGGAATCTCAACCGAAATCAGGGGAAAATTGTTAGCACATCAGGTCTCACATTAAGGCACAAACACAATCCCACCTTCCCTGTTGTGAACCTGAGATTTTGTGGGAATAATTACCTGGGTGCATTAATGTGGTGCTGTTGTGAGGTTGCCTCTGAACTCTGTGATGCTCTTAATCAAAATCACATAAACAACCACTTAGGAAGCGGCTGAAGATTCCAGTTAGCACTGAACGAGTGGGGATAATCAGCAAACACCATCACATACTCACGCTCTTATATAGTGCACACACACACACATTCCTGGGGAATCTTAATCAGCGTCTGCGCTGAGCGGTAACTCTTGCATCCGTTATCGATTGTCCGCCCAGGTTTGTTTGTCTTTGGGTGCCTGTGGGAATCCCCCTGGAGTCCGGGGAGTCAATGAGAGTGGAGCACAGAAAGACTATCAGCCAAGTAGCAGCAATTAGCCTTGGGACACAGACCTGCATGTCTCCTCTGGTCAGCGCTACAACAGCAGACACACAGCAACAGAAGCAGACCTGACTTGGAGCGAGTGCGAGGAGAGCCTCTGCTCGTTAAACAACAGCATCAGAGGCCCCTGACAGGCACAGGAGACCAGGAGGAGCGAAAAACAGCAGGTTGCCACTTTAAATACACAACAGCTAGACATGATTTGTTTGCAAATACATGTGTGGGTGGTCAGATGCTTGTGGGTATGAACGCTTACATGTGAGTCCATGTGTGTGCTCAGACATGAGCTATTGGGCTAGTTTGCCAGTGTGGTGTGAGTCATTTGAAAAAGATAGCAAAGCAAAATCACACAGAGGCTACATAGCAGAATAAGACATGTGAGAGCAACAGAGAGAATGAGAGAGGGAAACAGTGAGTGTGCATGTGTTCATGTGGTCTGCTCCTAAAGGGTCATAACTGTGGAGTGTGGACTCCATCAAATGTGATTTGGAGCAACTAGTTGGCCTGCATTATTACATATAACAGAACTTGACTGTTGCTTTGTGGGTCACAGTAGCTGGCAGAGTGATATCATGGGTTTGGAGGTGTGTGTTTGGACTTCATTTGGTAAAAAATTAGGTAGAAAGACTAGAGGGGTGTACTACAAAGCAAGATTACTGGCTTAGCGAGATATGTTGAGTCTAAAGCCAGATTTTTTGTGTCCCGAAGGATGCTCTCTTTCCACCTGTCCAGATCTCCATGGTAACTTATGGAGATGGCTAACCTGGTCCAGACCATGTGGCAATATCTGAGGCTGAAAAATGAAGCCAATGTTGAAGTGCCGAACACTGCTGTTCATCGAGTAGCCACTTGAGGCTGGGTCCAGAGGCCGGTCAATCCCAATAAACCCTAATGTTAAAATGCCCAACTTTACAGCAGAAATAAACATGTTTATGGCCTTGTACAAAGAAGTTTTTGGTCTCTATTGCTTTCCTTTTTCATTTAACAGGCTTGAATTTCCTAAAAACTCAACTGTTTATATTCTATTAAGGCCCAAGATTACACTTGTTTAAGGGCAGGGCTGTTTGAGTGAAATTCTGTCTGAGTCATCACTAGTCTATGAGTCAGATGCCCCAACTATCGTCCAAATATGGTCCATTCTGGATCCAAGAAAAACAAGATGTCAACACAAAATGCCAAACTTGAGGCTTTAAAATAGTCCACAAACCAATGGTTGACATCACTTTATTTATACAGTTTATGATCCATACTATCCATCCATGCTTGAAATTATCTAAAAAGCACCTTTTACTAAAACTTTTAATTGTAAATAGCGATATGGGTTCCCAATATCTTGCAAAGCCGTGATGTTACATGAGTAATGCCACCAAATGAAGCCATGCAATCACAGTACGGATTGAAATTTCGCAACATTTTTGACGACTACTGCTATCAAATAAAAGCAAGGGATTGTATCATATTAATTTACTATGAGTTAAGAATTCATACTTTTATTAATTAGGATGTTAACTTGCATATAAAATTCCCTCAAAGCATACCATTATGTTACCAGTTTGAACTGTGTTTTTATGCTTGGTCCTGGTTTGCTGAAGTCCTTTCAATGCTGCTGGTGCATTATAGCTAATATTTTTTTTTTAAATCAAGATAATATTCAACCAATAAAATTTATTTTACTTTGATTTGACCAAAAATCTATAAAGATTTATTTATTTATTTTTTTTCTTCATTATGGGACTATGTCAGTATATGTAAATGCAATATTTAAATCTGCCGCATAAAGATTAAAGTGTAAGAGCTGTAAAATGAGCAGCTGTCACATTAAATAAACAAACTAAATACATGAACTTAAATTTACACAGTCAGTACTTTTCTGGTAGGATTCCTCTTTCGCCTTAACTGAAGCAGCAGTGATGCTTTTTAATTTTATGTTTTTGTTAATATTGTTCAAAGGCGGAAGTAGGCAGCACACAATTGATTGATTTTAGGGTCAAATGGTTTTATGTGAAGATGCACAGTGCCTGAGGTGATAACCACCATTGTGGTATCAGTTATCTGTGAATCTGCCTTTAGGGTTTGTTGAGCCAGCTAAGGCAAAGAAAGCACGGCTCTTTCAAACTTGCTACATGATGCACTCTTCTGTTGTGCTGGTAGTTCTCAATTTCTACCCAAGGATCAATAAAGTATATTTCTATGTATTTCTGATATAATTTATGCATTTCACCCTCATCTTCAACCTCCTGAGGTCCTGGCTGAGGAGGTGTGGGTGGAGGTCAACTGTCCTTTAATTAAAGCGCCACATCCTTGTTCAACTCTGCATTTGAGGTGACAGGGAATTTTCTTAACCCCCCCAATGATGTGATCAAATCTCTCTCCAAATGACACAACACCCACACATTCCATTTCAGTCACAAATGCGTCACATAACATAAGCTAAGCAAATTAGCAAGCCAATTTTGCCATCCAACCTTTGTAAAAGCATGTCTCATAGGTCATACAAGAATCAGGCAGTGTGCCAGCTGTTTGACAATGATGCTATTTTAATTGATGATGCTACAATGACTTGACCTGGATTCAGCCTTCTGTTAATACAAGTACAGGTTTCTGTATTTAGATGAGCTGGCAGATGAGCTGCTGTCAATTATTCCAGCTTTGAGAGAACAGGCTTCCTATTGGTGCCACTCACACTATGAGTCACACTGTCACTATGGCCAAACAAACATCCATTAGTTCTGCTAAAAATGTCTCACAGAAGACCAAAAGGGAATGCAGGAGCCACATATAATAGCATGTAGACAGCGTGCAATGCGTCTAAAAGATATTTGCACTCGGGAAGGAGATATGCATTGAAAGGGCTATATGTTGTGGGGATGCAGGAGGCAGGCATGAACCAACAAGCTGAAAAATAACTTAACATTGCACAAAGGAATTCCTATCAGTCATCAGTGTGATCTTGACTTCATGGTGCAAATAGGCACATTGTCGCTCTGAGAAACCATGTCATCTTCTCAAACCTCACATGTAGTCAGCGTATTCTAGATTTGTGCAAGTTCTGTCCAAAAATAAGGATTATGAAGACTTGACACACAGTCTTTTTTCTGACAGTCTTGTTTGTTGTTTCTGACACTCAGGCTGGCTTCCTGTCCCATCTGTGGGCCAATTATAGAGTGCTGCAATATAAGAATAACCCATAGTTGAATATTTATGCTACTTTATGATGTATGATGTATTAAAATTATTATTTAGGGGGAAACCATAAGACTTAATTATGATCTACAATCACTGGTTTAATTTCCTTCTGTAGGGGCAGAGGCCTTTAAATTAACTTAAAGAAGCACTTGACACCAGCTTTGTGGACAGCAGTATCCAAATTATTAATCTCTCACATGAATAGTTTGCCCCGGCATAAAATATATCTTTTGGATGCACAAAGTGCCCATAAGGCCAGCCTCTATTCTGTGCAACTGCAGACATCAATGTTTGGACTCTTTTACAATTTGGCCAGAGAACTGACCACCTTGATAAATAATGCTATGATGCCTGTGGAGTCAAGAATGAAAACAGCAGTCAGAGTTAGTTAGTCAGTTTCAGATTGCAGCCATTTTGGTAAATACATCTAGATTGAAAAATGGCACTACTGCAGGTTGCTGCTAACTTTAGCTCTTAAAATATCACTGAGCCCCTTTCTATACTCAGTGTTTAGATGTTAACACATGCTGACATCTCCTCATTCACTAAATTAACACAACAGCAGCAAAATAAGTCCAGAACTTGATTGTATTATCTTTGACAAATAAACTGAGATGTAAATGTTGCTTTTTTTTGGCAGCAAAAAGTAAACTAAACCGAAAAGCAGCCTCTGTGGCTGATTCAAGATGTAATTTAGTTTGCAGAGATGCTACACCTCATGCACACAGATTTTTATTGCCCTTTGAGAGAAGCTTTTACGGTAGAACCTCCCGAAAATTTCAGAAATTGTCATGAGTGCGTTGCACACAACACATACTAATAATTTATTCATTCTAATCCAACCTTGTATCCAACTGTGCCACAGGTGTAAAGCACACCTAGCCACAACATTTCTACAAATCAGTCACTCTGCGGCGTGCACTCACTGTGAATACCAGAAAGGGAAAAAAAAGGAGAAATAAAGAGGGAAAAGAACAGAATGTTTTGACTTTCTTGGAGGTCACAATAAGAGGAGCAAGACTGGAATAGGCAAGCGATAAGTGAGGGAAAGAGGAGTGAGTCACTCTCGCTATCTCCCCTGACAGCTGTTTCCATCTAACAAGCATGCAAGTATGCTCAATTCAAAGCACTAGTAGTAGAGTGCATGGTGTCAATTGAAATGATACCTAACACAAGCTGGATGAGACAATTTTTGGGCTTCAAAGACAGTTCAAAACCAGGACACGGGGAGTTATGAATTTTATGTGAACCCACCTCGACCACACACACACACACACACACACACACACAGCCAACACAGAGATGAAAAGAATTTTATTTAGGCACACAGTCGTAGCAGCAGTCCCAAACGGTGTGTTGCGGATTAAAAGCAGTAGGGTGTTATTAGAGTACAAACATTAGCCAGAGTAATTGAAACAGTGACCCTGTAGATTGTGTTCCTGTTGAGATTGTGCTTCAGTTAACGCTGTTGTTGAAGATGAAGAAAAAACCCCGGTAGATGTTCATTTTAGAAATTTTACATGGCGGCTTTTCTATTTTTTTTTTCTTAACATGATTATTAAAAAAGTCACCAAAATATTTAGTGACAACTTCTAGAATCCTAACATTTTTAAAAGAGAAATATGCTCTATTTACCTAAAGTGGCATCATCCAAATCATTAAGTTTGTGTTTCTGCAATTTCTTTGTTTACATACGGAACAAAGAATGCATTCTGTTTGCTCTCGCGCTCCCACTGAGAACAAATCACAATTATTTTTTCCTGTAAACAAGAAAGCAAGGAAAACTAAATTAGTTTCCCACATTTCAAATTTGCCAGTAGAATGCTGTCAATATCTGTACGTGTATGTTCTTCAAGTGACTCACGCAGTTTTTGTTGCACAAAACATGAACAGTGGCCTTTGTTATCCACCGCATAGTACACTAGCAGTGACAATATTCGTCTGAATGAGGCCTATATGGCTGCGGTGATTGAAAAAAGGTGAGTGAAGGTGGGCTGAGCGCATTGATGAAGGAGTAGAGGGATGTAATGTTAGAAGAAGCTGAGGTGGCTGAGGAAGAGACTGTCTGGAACCTGCTCCAGTTTTAAAGGTGAAGCAGCTAAATAAAGCTCAGATTAGGACTCCACTCACTGTGCTCACTGTGCGTGTGTGTGTGTGTGTGTGTGTGTGTGTGTGTGTGTGTGCACGTGCACATGCACACCAGCATGGGACGCTCTGCCACTGTGATGGAAGTAGGCCAGAACAGTGGAGAGAAGAAGAAGGAGGAGGGAGGCGATGAACATAACAAGAATTGCAGAGAGAAAATGTTAGACAAAAGGATTCGTAGCCTGAGTTTTCCTTATCTCTGTGAAATGTGTGCATGCCTGCACATGTGTTGGCCTGTGTGCACTTAGCATGCACAGATGCTCTGACAGTGTGAGATATAGGCCTTTTCCAGTGACCTAGCAATGGTCATCGCTCGCCAGCCACTGGTGTGATTGCGTCTGTGTCTCGTCTATTCAGGAGCCACGGCCTCTGCTCTTAGCTTCCAGTGATTACAGCTCAGCAGCCGAGCTTGACAACACACAGGCAGAGTGTAATCAAGTCAGAGAGAGGGAGGTGTAATCAGCATTTCCCCTCCAATCAGCCCCAAAATCACTGTCTCTAATCTGCAGCCAGCCATTGATGGGTTTGATTGATAGGATGGATTTGTTATCTGGCTGTGGGGGTCTGCAGGGAGCAGAACAACAAGCAAGAGCAAGAGACACAGTCAGCTTATCAGCTATCGCTACATTTGTTACCGCTCCCCTCGTTGAGCGAGCTGGGCTTTTCCTCACGGGCTACAACTGCAGCTCTCCTCTCATTTATCATACAGAAGAATTAAATGTGGACACTTCAAAGTACTTCCACACACAAGGGTCCCCGGGGGCATGTGTTTTCTCCCTGTTTAAAATGGAAAGGGCCAATCCATCACTGGTTGTTTGTGACGGAAACAGAAACTACAGAGTATTTGTGTGTGTTTGAGCGTGCAAGCGTGCATGTGTTTATACATGCATTAATTACTCGCATATATGTATGTGTGGATGCCTCTGCATGTGTGTGATTTGTACATGTCAGATGCACGGTGAAGATAAGGGGACAGAATAATGCTTTTTCAGCAAGCAAAAACCGTGACTGTAACATCTACTGCCTGCACATTCTTGATAAATCTTGCTCCTCTGCCGCACACTGTACTGAAAAATCCTCACAAATGTTCAAACAAATATGCTCATTTTCAATGAGCATGTGATGAATGGGCTCCATTGATTTTGTGCATGAAGCCAAAACAATAGAGACCAAGACAAATGCTTGGACTGTTTAAGATAACAAGGCAGCTTCACCAGCCTGTGTGACGCTCTGTATGAGTGTTTGAAGAACCAGGATCGACAAAATCAAGAAAATAAGGACATGATATAATTTTGCAGATACAGAAACAATGAGATTGTTAATATGTAAGAATAATTATCTGGCAGTTCATTTGAATGTGACCTTGTCTCTGTTTTTCAAAGCTGATTATCTGTCTCTTGCACCGAGACAGATAATCAGACTGTGTACAGGATGAATAATTAAAACTAAAATTTCCTTAACTTAACTAAATTGGCAGATGTCTATCACAAGACTACTGTTTATTATAATCTTCTGTTCATTTTCCAGCTGTGTTCTAGCACAAAGTCTTCATATGAGACCACCCTCAGAACCCGACAATGTATCTCATAGCTGTTGTCGGCTGGCACATAGCTACTAAGTACACCCCAACAAATTTCAGATGCATCCTGTGTCTTTTTGTTCTGAACCATGCCTGAATCTTCTGAACAATACCGTGAACAGAGATCAAATGGACCTCAATGTGAGACTGTTTGTTCAACAAATTATCTCTTGCATCAGGTGGTGCTTGCCTAAATCAGAGATCCCAATTCTGCTGAGGCACCTTGATCAACCTGGGCGGCCATCCAGAAAGCCTGTGCCAGTAATGCCAGTGGGAGACAACTCCATGAATAACCAAAAACAAACCACAGCAAGACCATTTCATCATTTCAAATCCAACAAGTGAACCTCAGTTTTAGCTAGTGTGTCAAGTGTGCTGAGTCAGAAATGCCCACCCTGAGCTGGAGACAAGCACAGAGAATGAGCAGCATCAGTAGCAGTAGGCAGTGTGCTTTTAGGGCCAAGCAGCAGCAGAAGCAGAGAGTGTCTGTCAAGGCTCTGTCCAGCTCCTAATGGGATGTTCTTGTTGTTGCCAGTGGATAACTCTCATCCTGTGTTCTGGACTACAGATCAAAGAGGGCCTGGACTCAGAGCCACCAGGGCTGCACGGATGGAGAGGACACGGGGAGAGTGGAGTAGGAAGGGTAAGTAAAGGGTAAAATAAGAAATTATGCAAGCAAACAGGTAAGAAAGAAAGAGGGAATGAATAAAATACAGAAAGCTAAAAAAGGAAACCAACCTATCCTTTGCCAAGAGCACACATTGTGTCCCTCTGTTCACCCTCACAGGCAGATTAAAGCCCATTTTTCTGTTTTCTGCCTCTATTTAGGCAGGTGAGGGGGAAAGGGATGTGAAAAGAAGGGAGCAAAAAAAAAAGATGAAAGCCAGCCACAGAAGTCAAGTGGGACAGTGGTGTTTCCTTTAAACCTAATCGGGGATGCTGAGAGATGAAAATGGCTGTGAGCAGTAGCACAACTTTGGGACGGTGCAAGATGATGTCACTTAAACATGTTTTTCAGAGGGATGAAGAGTCCTTGACCAACATGATGCATGACTCCAAATTGTTTTGGATACTTGGGCTCAATACCACTTATTAATTTTACCCCTTACCCCATATGCTCAAGTACCCCTTTGCTCCTGGTAAAGGGAAAGTGGTTGAAACTAGGGCTGGGCGATATGGGCTAAGAATTACATTGCATTATTTTCAGGCTATATCACAATATACAATATATATCTTGATATTTTTGAACCTCCTGAAAAGCAATTCATTAATGCTAGAACTGGGAGACAGAATCAAACATTACAATTAATTTCCCACAGCAACAAATTACCTCTTTGGTGAGACAACATTGAAGGAATGACTATTGGTACTTTGAAAAATATCAACACAATTCCATTTTTGATCAATAATCATTAGCAAAGTAGATAAAATGACTAAGTAGGTAAAGGCAAGCATTACTGTCTGATAAGAAAAGCACGTCACTTCCCTGTAATGCACCTTTAAAATCAGGAAAAAACACAAATTGTTCCATATACATATAGTCTCATATCTCAATACGATATAATATTTTTATATTTCCCAGCCCTAGTTGAAACCTTTCCCAATTAAATGGTACAACTCCCCATGACCTTGATATCTTAATAGTAGTCATCAATGATGTTTGTGTCAGCAGACGGGTCTATGGCAAAAATGGTATTGTCACTAGCATCAATGGTATTGTCACTAGTATTGTCATTGGCAACTTGCGCTTCTACCCTGCCAGTCTGCACTGATGTTAGAGGGGTGGGAACAAGTGCAGCAACTTACCCTCCGGACTATAGTTAAATGCTGGGCAACATATGCCAAAAAAGGTGATACAACATGGAAATATGTCAAGATGAGTGACTGTTAAGAACAAATAAGCAATAATAAGGCAATATAAGCTAGCAACAGGGACTAGATCATACTACTAGCGATTTTTGATGAAGATAAGCTAAATATTATCATCATTTAAAATCTTTACTATTGAAAAAATATAAATCGGTGGGTTTCTTTTGGTGCTTGTGCAGCCATGTTGCCAAGGATTTTGCATAAAACTCAGTTTGGAGTGTGCCTCTGAAAAACCTTCGTTTGGAGGGCAATGTAGCTCTGTCCTAGGCAAGGCAAGGCAAGTTTCTTTATATAGCACATTTCAGCAAAAAGGCAAGTCAAAATGCTCTACGTAAATCATCAAAAGCATCGAGACACGGTACAAAAGAAACACACTATAAAAGGACATTTAAATGCCATTAAAAACCTATAATAAAAAGCTACAGAATAGAAAAAATCAAGGTAAAAATGACTAAGACAGGTATAAAACACAAAAATTAAAGTTAGAGTGCAGTATAAGAAATAAATAAATAAAAAAAAGAAGAAAAAAAACAGCCTTGATTTAAAAGAACTGAGAGTTGCAACGGACCTGCATTTTTCTAGTACTTTCTTCCAGATATGTGGTGCATAAAAACTAACCGCTGCTCCCCCATGTTTAATCTTGACTCTGGGGACACAAAGCAGACCTGTCCTAGACGTCCTGAGGGGACACAATGGTTCATACTGTAATAGAAGTTCAGAAATGTATTTGGGTCCTAAAGCATTCAGTGCTTTATAAACCAACAGCAGTACTCTGAAATTGTGTGTCTGACAGACAGGAAACTAGTATAAAGACCTCAGAACTGGAGTTATGTGATCTACGCCTCCATCCCAACAGTAATCAGGACACCCTACTCTTTTGACATGAAAACAGAGGGGTAGGACTGGGTGGTAGGGGCATGGACTCTACTGGAACTCAGCCTTGGTGGGGCAATAAATGGTGAAGTGATAAACTGAGGCAGCTGCACATCCAGAGCTGTCCTAGCTTATAGTGCATGAGCAAATGTTAGAAAATTAGCCTGCTCTGCTCAGGGTCAGCACTGGTGTCAGGGCAAAGCTCTTTGTCAGGTGATGTGGAATCAACCTTTTGAGTTATGAGTGGCAGCCAGCTGTGCAGCTGATGGTTCCAGAGATAAGAAAAATGTTTGGTGTGATGACTACCAAGAGCCAAAAAGCAAGGTGAGACGAGGCCAGCAAAACAGAATAAAGCTTTATGCACAGGGCTGCACACACAAACACACACACACACACGCACGCACGCACGCACGAGTTCCATCATCTACCTGCAGGGAGAAAGATGTCTTTCCTCAGCGTTGATGATAGCATCTTCAGTCTCATGGTTCAACACTTTCACTGTACGCCTTTGACAAAAGGACTGAATCTAAAGGGGCGGATTGTTTCAGAGAAACTGACTAATGTGCTCTACACGCACGGCCTTATGAGTGGGATGAAAGCTAGCTTTTGAAATGTCACAGAAAATGTAGTGCTGCATAATTCTGAGCACACACACACACATGCACACAGAACTGCTACTACTGCAAGATCAATATTTTAGTATAGCCTGACCATGATCTTTAGATAATCAGATGAGTAACTGAATGAAAAGCAACACACAGCTTGACTGAAAATGACCACATTTTCTTCCAGCAGTCTAAACTGCAATGAAAATATGACCAAGACTAAGATGTTAAGATTAACTACTGAAACATTTGTCACAGTTCAATGCTGACAACTAGAAGAGCAAGAGTTCAGTGGAAATATACTTTAAAGAGCCTGTGTCCACATAGCGTTTTTTCTTTTTTCAGTTTTTCCCTATGAGGAGCGGGCGTCTATGGCTGTATGCGCCTAGAGGAAAAGTATAGTGTCAAAGTCATTTTTTCAGAGCGTTTCTGGTTGAAAATCTTTGGACTTTTCAAAAAGGCACAGTCACTGCTGCTTTTTAGCTGGGTTACGGTCACAACAAAGACAGAAAAGCAGACTGAGCAGACTGGCTGGTGGACACTGGATGTTGCTGCTGAGTGTTGTGCTTTTATCACTGTACTTTTGTAAGCTTGTTGTTTACTGTGTTATCATCCATTAGCTTACTAGCTAATGTTAAAGTCGACATATCGTTGTCATAGAAACAAAACCCATGCACAGTACATCATTTAAAATAGGCGCTGGGAACACTCTTTTATGAAGCACTGGGATGAAGCTTTCTCCAGCTCCCTGCTGATGCTTTTCTGCTGAGGATAATCGCCAGGTGGATACAGGCCCTTAGCTTGGTGTTAAGTTACTTTTTTAATTATGGGAGAAGGAGGCACTTGTACAGATAGACCCCAGGTAGTTCTCAAGCACGTACCCTTTGAGCAACTGACAAGATAAGTACTTTTTCAAGAATTGTTTCTTTTTCAATTTCAAATTTTATATTCTATTTTATAAAAATTTGGCCCATAGCGTCAATACTCAATTAAAAGCGAGTTGTAATGCCTGACAACTTAATTTGAGTTCTAATTCTGCAAGACCGCATGAGCCCTTGTCCCTCCCACATCAACTTCACTTGTCAAAACCAAAACCATAACATATGCAAATCGAGTGCCCTGCAGAGCAGCAACGCATGTCTCCCTGACCTGCCTCCATTGGTGACAGTCAGCCTGGAAATGACAGTGTTTGCCCTTAGCCTCATAGTTGTCACCTGTCACTGTTAAACCACTATGAATGGGTGTAATTATATAAATAAATATGTAACTTAGTAAAATAATTGCTACTGTATGTAACTATGTTTCAAAAATAATTATGAAAGTTGTGCACCTTTTTTTTACATGAGCACCTGCCCCCTAAAATGACTGTTCACGGCCCTGGGCGGGAAAAATGTGTGCTGAAAAAATTGGGACAATTTGGGACTGTGATTAATTCTGGTGTAGGGCAAAAAAAGTCACATGAATACACACTGGATCAGTAGATGCAATATTAAAATCACCCAACCTTCTCCAGAGAAAGAAATTCCATCCAAATGAGGCTTAAGATACAGTTTTGGTGCTGGCAACACAGGCCAAGTTTGAGACCAGTGACTCCGACGAGTATTTGAACTAAAACTGAGCGTTACTAAGTGTTTTTTTCATTAAATGGTAGCTGGAGAGGATTTAAAGCAAAGTTTCGGTACGGTACTCAAAGCAGTAAACCAGTCTTCCTTAACCTGCCCATAAAAAAATCTAAGCAAGACAAAGATGGCCTAATATAACCTGACCTTGCAATACAAGGAATATCTTTTTACATTGTTTCATTCATAAATACATTCTAGAGTCTGAATCCAGCAGTAGGGGATCCATTACAGCAGGTGGAGGGTGACATTACAATGGATGGAGAGAATATACAAAGATATATGTACTTGGGAGGACAAAAGCCTTTCTTCCATTTGATGTTGTTTGCCCAGATGTAAGAAAAATAGCTGGTGCCCAAAGATGGTGTACAGGGATTATGCTTGTTCATTCTTGTGAGCGTGTGCAAGAACGCTTACACACACTCATGCACACACACCCACAAATCTACTTTCGGTTTGGTAGGAGGAGAGAGTGAGGGGAGCAGAAACAGTGCAGTGAAGCAGATGTAATTACAAAAGGCAATACAAGCCGTGTGTCTCCAGGTCTCTCTGACCCACATGGAGGAAGTAAGTCAGAGCTTATCAGGGTGCCACAGAATGGGGAAATCTTCCAGCAGAGGTGGCAAGTGCTCCCTGCTCTTTTCAGATGTGACACATTGGGGAGATGATGGTGGTGGTGGTTGGGCTCTAAATGGAGAGGACAGCAAATGAGGAAATAGTCCCTCCTTCATTCATGGTAGCAGGCAATCTCTGGTTTGCCCCTGGAGGAGAGATTTGAAGCCGATAAACAGCACTAGTCCAGTTGTCATGTCATGCACACACAGGAAGCATAGTTAGATAACACATGGGGGGCCTGAGGGTGGAGGGGTGACTAGATATGGTGTTTTGAAGGACAGTGAGAATGTGGTAAATTAAATGTTGCTTGTTGTGACGATCAATCACATTGCAAAAAGCCCCATAAACTGTTTACCACCGTGTACCATTAATTTGTTATGCTGTTCACAAGCCATGCCGACAAGAAAGCAGTTGTTGCTGCTTTTGTTGGCTGCTGCTGCTGCTGTTTTGTTGCTGTCGTTGTTGTGAACGATGTGGGGAGATACTGTTTTTTTTCTTTTTTAGGAAATCCTGTGGAGAGATTTGACAGGCACTGTCAGATGACAAAGTGAACAGCCAGGAGATGAAGATGGGTATGCTTCTGACAGGTTTATTGCAAATACTGTAGGTGCAAACTGCTGGGCCTTGGTGGTGCCTGCTTCTGCAAGTGCATGCAAGCATTCTTTGTGCGCACACATACATGCAAAGGATGCATGCGTGCACACACGCACACACACGATCAGACTGCCTCTGATGTTTCCCATAGACAAGTGATTACTTTAGGATCAAAATGCAACCCACTTGCCAGAATAAATTAAGGTACTGCACATCTCTACAAACCATGAATATGTAGCATTGTACATTATTATATAGCAGATATGCTTTCAATAATGCTGTGGGAAAAGTGTGGTTATGTTAACCCTTTGAAACCTGAGCAAACTGGTTTGATTTCTTTCAAAAACATGGCGAGCAGGCAACGAGCAACTTAACAAGACATGGCCGAAAGATGAGAAAAGAAATTAGTAAATTACAATTAAAAGTTACAAGAAAATGACTTTATATATTTCATTTTTTGTAACCTAATTTTAGATATAAAACTATTACAATTATAAGATAAGATCTACCTCTTCTGAGAATACTTAGTTAATATACTCTTTCTCTCTTTATCTCGCAGTACTGAAGGCTTCTACTTGACCTACTGTGGCGTGGATTGTACCTCATTTGTATGTCGCTTTTGACAAAAGCATCTCATGAATAAATGTAATGGAAGAAGCAGATTCTGGTTCAAATTTTTGGCATATTATTTTTGACAAAAATGAAACCAAAATAATCACCGCCATAAACTGTACTATGGCACACATAACAAGGTGTTTTTTCTATGATTTTGGTCAAATAAAGAAAAACAAAAATAGTCTTTTTTTTGCATGCACAACTTCAACCTAGCTGTTTTATATCTGTTTCAACTTGACTTGGATGTCCTTGCATTATCTGATTTGGGTACATTATAAATTCAGTACCGACGTGCAATAAATGCCTCATCAAGATAGAATTTTGTGCTTGTATTACTGTTTTTTGAGAGTCATACATACACTACAGACCACAAATGCACTACACACATGCATGAGTAATGGACATTGTCAAATGCAGCTCAACAGGTGCTAAATTCACTTTCAGCTAGCCCTAAAACCCCAGTAATAAACAGCACTGAATAGTGAGAAAACAAGTGAATGACATCCTCACAGTGTACTTTGCCTCCAGGATGCAGTCCCCATTACCTCTGCTGATTCACCGGAGGTAATCACCAATATGGCTTGGGAGAAATCGGAGGGATAAGGAAAAGAGGGGAAAAGTCAGTTAAACAGAAAGAATGAGGCTACATGGAGGGCCTTTGAATGAAATATGGCTTATATTATTTCTTTCTGCTCTCCAGACAGGGCCGTCTGTCATGGCCAGGAAGGGGCCAGAGAAAGTGGGCTAAGTGGTCAGGCCATTTCTTGTGCCTTTCCGAGTGGCTGAATAGATATTAGGATTTTACAGGCTATTACACATGATAATTGCACAGCATATTGAATTTCGGGCAATTTTCTCACACTGACAACCGCTTTCTTGCTCCCTCTTTTCTATAAATAAACATTTTACAGTATGTAAAGTATCCATCATATGAGCTATGATTTAAAGGATGTTTATAACATACAATCAGTATCCATGGCATTCCTGTGAATTCAATAACAGCACTATACTAATTGCATGACTTAAACCCAGCTTTAGCTCTTTAGATATTCATCTAAGCCAATTAAGTGAGAGGCGGGTTGGGGATGGGGCATAATCCTTGCTTTAATGTTAGAGTGCACATTCAAGAGCAATGTCAGAGGAGGACCCAGTCCACTCTAAAATAGCAGAACAGCTTGCCTGCAATTTATTCACACGATGCGATTCCGCTAAAAAGAACATGCAGCTTGTGTGAGATTTGAAACAAAGAGTACTAAAGGAGAAGCTGTTGCCAACAAAGAAGAGACCATTAAGAATTAATGGTTAACAGCTATATATCCTTTTCGAAACACATTCACGAGAGACTGTCAGTCTATGTTAATCACATTTCAGTGTGTGTGGTGTTAGCCACATCTTCCCTCAACAGCACAAGAAAAATGCTACAACTGCTAACAAGAAAATTAAAAGAAACCCAGCCCAGACACCAGTACAATATAAACATGTTTATATTGTAGGTTTCTGCAAACCATGGATACACTGCATGTGTATACTTTGTATATAACCTATCAACATTTCTAACATAATGTAGCATATAAGCTGACTTTGTCATCAGGAGGTGGAGGGGATGGTTGATTGCATGACACCTAGGCGAGAAGGCTATCAAGCTAAAGACCAACAAATAAAACTCATAGTTTTTTTTTTAACTACCTGTGGTTTCCACTTGCATTTTTTTCATTGTTTCACCACATTTCCAGCGGCTTTGGGGTTAGGGTTAGGTGTTTTTTGGCGACTGGTGCCCGTTTTTCCAGCAGCGTTTTGATACCAAATGCCGGTGTTTTTTAATGACCTGTGACCACATTTCCAGCAGCTTTGCTGCTACCAAACAAAAGTGTAAATTGGCCAAATTACCAGCAGCGTCAGTGGCTTTGGGCCACAAAAAATATAGTTGTTTTTTTTAGTGACTGGTGGCTGTGTTTCCAGCAACTTTTGTGCCACCAAATGTGTATGTTTTTTAGCCCCCACTGGCCATGTTTTCAGCTGCATTTTGGCCTCAGAACATGGGTGTTTTTTTGTAACCTGTGGCCTTGTTTCCAGTGCCATTTGTACCACCTACTTTTTTTTTTTAGCAACACTTCACAGCATTTCCAACTGCTTTTGTGCAACAAAATGTGGATGCTTTTTAGCATCCGGTCACCACATTTCTAGCATCTTTTAGCCACAAAACACAGGGATTTTAAGCCCTAACAATATTTTCCTAATCATAACCAACTGGTTTTTGTGCTTAAAACAACCTGCTTAAACCTACCCCCACCTTAACCACAGCATTAAACTGGGGGAAAAAATAAAATTAAATGGGGGTAAATGTGGTGCCATTACTAAAGAATAAGAAGATATGTACAGCTGTACTTTTACATGTTATCATTTTAAGTCATCTGCAAACAGATACAAGGACTGTTTCCTCTTAGTGTTCGGCAGAGACTCGAGTTGTCCGTCAAATACTCATACAAGTCTGACATGTATGAGTATGTGATCGCCACGTGCACCATCCTGCACACTGTCTCAGCTCAGTCGTGATAAAGAGCAGAGAGAGGAGACAGATTATGAAATGCTGATGGACTACCCTCAGCACTACCATTCATCAACATAATTAACCATAATCAGCACCATCCGCAGAGAGAGAGAGAGAGAGAAAGAGAGGTGGATGATGGAGGGAAAAAAAGACTTTCACTGAAAATGTTCTGAAGGTGGCAGAGCTGCAAAAAATATAAACATTTACTGGCATACATAAAAAACAATTATGGTGGAATATGTCATTTTTTTAGCTGCAGAATATTGCTGTGATGTGGTGTAGAGAAAAAATAAAACATCAATCCACTGAATCAAATGAAAACTATACACATTGATCTATCACTTATAAATGCATTTGCTGTGTGTGAGTCATCATCCAATTATTGTGAGTGTTAAATTATTTTCAGATAAAACTATGTATGACAAGGATTTTGTCAACTGTATATGTAAAGGAGGTAGAGCTAAAGCTGAGAAATCTGTCTAAGCTTTTCTTTACCTTGAGTGATAACACTCCACTACTTTAGCTACACAAACAAACCGAAGGCTTGTCAAGTTTTTCCTCCATCAAGTGCCTGTACCTCATCCTGCATTATTTTAAAAACTGCTTATCAGGGTCAGCAGACACGCTACCAGATTGTCTGAAATACCCAGTCAGCTCACGCCACATCTCCAGCCAAGTTCCCATTACACATGCTGAACTGTTCGTCTTCATTCATTATTAACAGCAAAATGCAGACGGGGCCATGTAGGCCACTTTATGGAAGTTTAAATTTTAAATACTTCAAAATTCTTGGGTAATTTGGAAGATGACCTGACACCAGAAAGGTGCCGCACTGCACAATCTGAAGGAGATTTACAGCTAATATCGCAGTGACAGCATTAAGGATTTTCTGTTCAGTGACTCAGACACTGTGTGTGTAGAGTAGTCAGTTATTACTGTCCAACCATTAAATCTATTGTTGTCTCAGGATAATTCAGTCAAAAAGAAAAAAGGAACCGTATAGCTACAAATAGGACCTGTGCTTGTTCATAATATGTGATTATTGAAAACTGTCTCTGAAAGTGACTAAGCACTCCATTTTGTAATGATGTTTAATAATCATTAATTCAACTATGTTACCATTTGATAAAGAAATCATGAATAGAAATTAACTCAGATCTTCCGTGCTGTGTATACAATGGGAACTAATATTTATTTTCCAACTACATTTTTACAAAATTGATTAAAATCCTAGAGTTCCTGTTAGTACTGCTTGGTTTCGCTTTTTTAATTGTCTTCCTCAAAGGTCGTGAAGTAACTTCTACCATGGCCCTTTTTAATAATCTCTGTATGTATGCGGCGGTTTGAGTGTTACGTGTTCCACAAGCGAGTCTGCCAGAAGCCAATCCCCTATGACCCTGACCTTTTCAGGAACTAATAGAATTACAGCACACTGAATGCCAATTAAATAAACACATAAACGGAAAACAAAACAGGCAGAGAGAGCACAGGAGTGTAATTGCCATAAAACCCCTTAAGGTAAACACATGTTCCCGCAGTAGGCAGCCTCATTGAGATATAGGGTGATGAGGAAAGGGAGGAAGATGTGTGTATGTGTATGTGTGTGTGTTTACTGAGGTACAGAGAAGAAAGGCCGGGGAGGAGGGAGTCAAACAGGCGAGGCAGGCTAGCCTGTGAACGTGTTGTTAATTTAGCCCTGTTTTAATTAGCTCCTCTGCCAGAGCACAGCAAAGCAGAGGGGGCTAGCGGGGAGCCCTGAAGATCCGGGCAGACTGGCAGGCTGAAAGAGGCCACCGGATTGGCATGCCTAACTACTGCCTGTCTCAGACCAGCAGCTGGGCACACATGTCGTCCACCGCTGTTCTAACTGCCCAGAGGTAAAAAATTAATTCCACAACTGGGCCGACAATAACAACACACACTACTTTAATAACTTGTTTTTTTTTTGATCTTCTTTATTCCTCCTGTGCCCTCAGTCTAGCTTTAATTAAATCATGCTTTTCTCTTTTTTTTCTCTCTACTTAATGCAAAGACAAAATTTGACAGTTGCTTATGATAATGCTCCTGTCTCTCACTCTCTAAGGGACAATCTCTGTTTACAGAGTTCACACTTGAGCTACAGTGAAAGGTGGGTGGGTGTCTGTTTTGTGGGTATGCGCCCCTCTGACATGTAAAGAAGTATTTCGCTGATACAAAGATGTTCCTCACTAAGGCTAATTTTAACTCGAATTGCATTAGTGCCAAGATACATGACAAACATGTTTACAATTATGTTTACAAATGGACTAAGAAGTGTCCAATAGGTCGTGTGTAATTTACTGCCGAGCTGAGGCGGCCGATGTCTACAGCGAGAGAGATTGAATGTTTGCGGGGGGGGCATATGTTTGTTTACTCCTTATGGTGATGAGAGGAGACATGCCAGAGAATTCCCTTAAAAAACAGACTAAAACTGAACTGTGCCAATATGACAAAATTTTGGATTCAAAGTCGACAAAGGAGCTGTCTTTACTGGCTGCAGGTGTATGAGCTGAACTTTCATCAGATGCTGTGTTACTATTTATTACAGTTGTTGGCTTTAAAAGTGCCACAGTAGAAAAGGACAAGCTGATTCATTAAACCGAAATGAATAATTATTTTGTATTACTTTTTTTCACTGCAAAATCCTAAATACAGAATCAGCTGGCCGGAGGGAGATCACTGGGAAGGTGGTAAATGGCTGTCACTATAAACAAGGTAGGCTAACGACACTTGATGTTGGCTGTAAGTGTCTGTACTTTCCAGTAAATATCACAATATAAAATGTGTGTTTTCTGATTAAAAAAGTGACATTACAAATGTAGGAAGATCGCAAGTAGGATTCTTACCCATCTTTTAAATGGTTATGTCTCCGGTCTGAACTCCAGTGCACAGCTGATAGCTATGTGGTTTGTTCACATGAAGTAACAGAAGTGCATATTAAATGGGTTCAATGTGGAGAGGGATCTGCGATGTTACGAGATGCTTTGCGATAGTCAGACACGAGTTTTCTGTTTGGACACTGAGAGCAGCTGCAGAGTGGGATACCTGGTAAAATTCGGTAAACCGTTATGGTCCAGTGTTTGGCTAAATATCAAACCTGTTTGAAAATTTTCACACTGGCCCAACCCTGCTATGGTATTAGCTCTTTCTCAAGAGGTAGAAAACCTAAAACTACCAGAATGCACTGCGCAGTACCAGACCACTTAACACTCCCACTGGTGGATGACATAATGCAAACTGTTTGAGACAATGGCGGCAACAAATTACAGTTAAAGATTAAACTAAAACAAGAAATCAGAATCTTGGTTTATATTTGATCAACCATGCTTAGTTTTACTATGTGTTTGTGTGTGTGAGTGTTTGTGTGTGTGTGTGTGTGTGTGTGTGTGTGTGTGTGTGTGTGTTGGGTGGGGGGGCATCTAGACACTAGTAAGCACAAGTGAGATGGCGGTAAGTTTACCTCAGATCATCTACACATCCTGCCCACATAGTTATGATACAAAGCTGGTTGAAAATCTGCGAAGTATCTCTTTAAAGAGTTAGCCTGTTCTATTAGTTTCTTTTTTTCAGAAAAAAATGAAAAGAATGGAGACAATCCTCTCTGAGCAGCAAACAGTGCGTGCCCTGACGGAATGAGCAAATATGAGCCTAACTGCCTTAGTTTTCTGAGAGGATTTATGACATGGCGTCTTATTATCTGCAGGTCGGATTACTGCCATACGCTCCCCTCTGAAATGAAGAGGTTCCACGCCACATAAAGCCCAAAGTGTTTTCAGAGCTGCGCCACACTCCCTCACGCTTTCAGCACAGATTTTAAGGATGGCTACACTTCTTAGCTTGATAATGACAAGTTAGTCACCCTAAGCCCAATAGATCCACTCGCCGCTCCTGTTGTTTGCCTTAGCACTTGATGCATCAGGACAATCAAAAGGTCAAGAGGACGTGGCCGTTTTTCCTTCGTGTCACGGACCTGATGAGCCCTCCACTTGAAATGGATAGTAATTGGTTGGTGAGCACCTTGGTAATGTGGCGAAGCTCTCCAGTGAAGATAGATTAAGCTACCTGCAGATGGAGATAGGGGCAGGGCCTGGGGACAGGAGGGAAGAGGGTCTCCTTCTTGACTTTGAAGACAGAGAAAAGAAGATGAAGTGCTTGAGATGAAGGAGGCTGATTAACATATTGTGCAGCAGAGAGAGCCCCTATCTACCAGTCAGACATCGTCTGGGGAAATATGCAGCGGCCGCCACAGTTAATGGGAGCCAGCATGTTTATTGTCCTGTTAATTAGCAGGGATGTGGTTAGGGCTGTAAAGATACGCAGCCTGTGAATTCGGGGAGGATGCAGGAACAAGTCAACAAAGAGCTGTAACAACACGCAGGCTTCTGTCCTCAAACAATGATGACAAATATTGTTGGTCAGCCCCTTTAACAACTCTCCAGCGAGCGGTTAGAAGTTTTCTCTGCATGGCGGGTGAGTAATTGCGAGGTTTCAGCCACATTTCCCGAAGCCTTAGGATAGGTAACTCACTTGTCTGCCAGTTGAGTTGTTTGATCTGCTAACTTTGATCATACAGAATGTAGAGTGAGGCAGTCCGATCTGACTGCATACCACACTGTGAAAAAGCACTACGGTTTTCTTTCTTCTCCTTCACATTCTTATTTCTTACCACAGCGACTCCATCAAAGAAATAAAATAGCATGCTTCTGGTGCATTTGGAAGAGGTAAATATATTGCTGCTACCCACTCTGTATCTTTGACACTGTTAACATAAAACACATACTTTAGAGGTATTTCACCGATTTGAAGAAGAAACTAGGCAGTCTATGCAGGAGACAGATGCAAATACTTTTGAAATTGGTACTACATGACCAGAAAAAACTGAGAAAAAAGTGCTTTTGCTCAAGAGGTAGATAACCTACCAATACCAGAATTCTACGCTCCTGACATAATGTCAATGGCTCATGTGAAACAATGGCAGCCAGCTGGATCTCGTAGTACAGTTAAACGGGTAAACATTTGAGATGAGAGACATACAACTCAGTAACAGAATATTGGTTTATATTTAATCAGTGCTGCTTAGTTTAACCATTTGATCTCCATTTTCACTGCGCAGGAAGCAGTGTGGCGTCCACTTCCTGTTCACAAACTTTCACCATTACAGTGAAACATGGTGTTGAAATATGTTTCTGAAAACACATTGGGCAAGAAAAAGGCAGTGGAGTAACATAATCTTAATTTATATTTGATCAGCATCGCCTAGTTTATCTTTTTGATCAGATTTGGTTCCAGGTTTGAGAGACAGAGTATGTCCCTTGATCAGCTGTATACTCTTTTCAGTATGAGGTGGCGGTGTTATTTTACAGCTGCAGCAGATGCTGTAAGGAAAGTAGGAAAGACAGTCAGTAAAAACTATCGACAGAAATAGTTTCACAAAGGCAAGCTGGCTGCTCACAAAGGCCGGACAGTCCCCATATTAACACCACAACACACTTCCTGTTAGGAAGAACCACATGAAAATGATTTTGCTGATGATATATTTGGTTGAAAACAGGCGAAATATCCCTTAAAACAACGGAGTACTAGTGCACTCAGAGCTTAATTTAAGTCCCCTTTTTTGGCATACAGGCACGGAGACAAACACTAACGCCCCCCAGAACCCACCTTTTGGTATTAAATCTGATCACTAGAGAAAAAGAGGGCTCTGAAGCGAAGCCCCTGGGCTTAAAAAAGCCCCTACAGTCATTTCCATAATTCATATTTCAGCCAGCTTCCAGTAATGTTGGACACCAAAATAGAAATAATGGATTTCCTGGTCTTTCTCTTTCACCCATCACGTCCCGCACTGAACCTACAGACAGTCCACCTACACACACACACACACACACACACACACACACACACACACACACACACACACACACACACACACACACACACACACACACACACAGACACACACAAAGTGCTCTGGCCCAGACCAGCAGCATCAGAAGACAGTGGTAGCTCCAGGCCTCTAATTGGCCCCGTTTCTCCTCCTCTTGTCTCTCTCTTTGTGCCCATGAAAGCATTGGCTATTCTGTCTAATACATATTTCTGAAAAGGGTGGACACACTGTAGCCTGCACTTATCCAAATACAATAAAACTCTCCAAATGAAACCAAAGAGAAATGACAAGGCCACTGTCTTGAAAAGTCAGTGTGTGTGTGTGTGTGTGTGTGTGTGTGTGTGTGTTTGTGTGCGTGTGTGTGACTGACAGAATGGGGATGAGATGGAGAGCAGAGGCAGACAGCGAGTGTGTGTGCAGGCTGCAAACTGTGAGGCATGAAGGACGCTCATTGAAAGATCCGTCGCGGGCATCTCACGGACACACAGAGAGGGTTATGAGTGCGACAGGGCCACAGAAAGAACAGAAACTCTTCAAAGTTGATTGTGGCATGCATCACTTAGAGCCAGGGCCTCCCACCCACTGTCCTGGCCCAGCCAATCAATGGGCCTATTGTTGTGATGTATGTGACCAGAGGTTTATGGGCGTCCGTTGTGCCGCAGTGTCTGGCTTCTAGAGCTCTGAAACTGTTACTGTTGATTATAAAAGACCACTGCCGCACACTCTCGCTCGGCTTCTCTCTCCCTTTATTCTTCCATCTACTGCAGAGCCAATTTGCTAATGGATGCAGCAACCTTGTGATTTATTGTTGTCAAAGATACGCTTCAAGTAAAATGCACTAAATGATTTAAGTTTGCAGGCAAAATTTACATTTGAAAGCCAGCCCACTCTGGAGAGCGCCTCACATCAAATATGCAAAGTTGATTATGTGGAGCATCTATTTAGTGGTTCTAAATCATTGTTCTAGCCCTCTCAGTGATATTAAACACTGTATGGATTGTCTGTGGTTTGCGTCTATTCTTGGACTTGGTAGCTGAGATGGAAATTAAAAGGGCTACAATGAAGACAGTGCTGCAACAAAACCCAACATCTCCACTGTCTGGCAACTTTGGTATTAAATCTGCCTAAAGGTTAAGGTAGTTTCACGGAACAGTACTGAAAATTTCCACTTGAGTTAAAGTGGGCTGTATGAACAGGCAGTGCTGAATGTAACAGTCTGTATTCATTTTATTTTCTGATCTTTTTCCTCTCAGTATTCAGTGTACACACCAGACAGACAGACAGACGGTCAGTTCCATCTCCACTCACTTGTACGGGCCTGCCAGATCTATAACTCTGTCTATCTCTGGCCCTTTTTAACCCGTGTCAGCATAGACTTATTACAGAGACAGACCTGTAGGAATGTTTCAGAGTTCCCAAGGGTGTCTGGCTGCTGCTGAAACCAGCTGTGGATCCAAGAGTAGGGTGGTACTCTCCAAAAACCAAAGGACAGTCCATGTCTGCAGATGAAGAATATTTCTCTGACTATCTGTCAACTGTTTTACACATTCCTCTCTGTCTCAACGTTTTCTTATTTTCTCTTATTCCCCTGTCCCTTCTCTCTTCCTTCCTTGGCCCACCTTCACAAATACAGTAACAAGTCATGTCTCTCAAGAGGAGTGCAGGAGAAAAGATGATTTTACAAACAAGCAGTTTGCTAACAAATCGGACATTTAAAAATTTGAAGTGGAATAGGCTGTTAAGGAAATACGACAATGCACACGGGAAAAAAATGCAAAGAAAGGAAAGATTAAATTACCCACAATTACAATAACGTGGTGTGATTACAATTTTGCAAACATGCCACTAACAAATCAAACAAGACCTGCCTAAAAATACAAAAATATGTATAGTAAGTCTTAAATACAACAGCGACATGTTGCAATGTACTGTGTGAGTGGTTGTGGAGGCTCTATTCACCGGCACTCAGAGAGCACGCAGAGACTTAGGTCATCCTAATTGGCTGACAAATATTAAGTGTCAGTGGAACAACAAAAAAGCAGCCAATATTGGACTAAATATACAAAAGTGAACTTGAATTGTCTAAAACAGACATTTAAACTTAAAAGCTGTGTCTGAAAAGCTGTACTAACAGGCACTAACATTTAGTAGGTTGAAATAGAATTTGAGAATTTTTAACAAACCTTGGTATGAAACCAGCACTAGAAGAAATGCGTACTATTTCTGAGAAATGTTACAATACACAAATAATGGACACTACGCCAGCATAAATATCCCACAATGCATTGAGGTAGTGACGACAGCATTCATAACAGACAGTGGACAACAACCTGAGGCACTTTGTAATGTCAATAAGTAATACATACATCTGGCGGTGAATAACTTTGTAGTGAATCTGTTTACTGATGTGTAATTTGGGAAACATTGTATGAGGTATTGTGGTACAATATTATGGATGACATAATTGAGCTTTGCTATGTGCACTAAAAGGGTTTCCTAAACCCATATAGGGGGCATATAAGCCAGTAGCTTGACCTCAGAGATGTTGGTCAGTCATGCCATGAAATATGGTACATACATAAACATTATACCTGCTAAACATATTCTTGTTAGCACATTGATGCTAGCATTTAGCTAATTTCAGCATTGTCTGGTGTTGAAGATGCCTGAGAGATACAGAATGAGTTCTTTAAAAGTTCACCAGTTTGCATTTTCCAACAACCAAAGTACTCCTACAGACAAGGAGAAAACCAAAAACTCAAGAGTTTCAATCCTGATGTCAGACGGCGTCCAGCCAAGATTGTTTATGTATACAACAGTATGTTGAACAATACACGTATTGGGTATATAGTGCATAGTATGCGATTTCGAACACAGATAAATAGTTTCTTATATACTGTTTCATTGTAATTACATTGCAATAGGGCCACACTTTAGGTCCCTGCTTGCTTGCTGTCAGCTACTGTATGAAGTAAATTTCCAAACAGAAAAGGCAAAACAAATGGCACTATATAAATTGTTTATGGTATCAAGATCGAAATGATCTGTTATTTTACAGCTGCAGCAGATGCTGTAAGGAAAGTAGGAAAGACAGTCAGTAAAAACTATCGATAGAAATAGTTTGACAAAGGCAAGCTGGCTGCTCACAAAGGCCAGACAGTCCCCACATTAACACCACAACACACTTCTTGTTAGGAAGAACCACATGAAAATGATTTAGCCAATGATATATTTTGATAATAACCTCCTTTTGTCCCCTCAAAAGGAGAGACCAGTACTAAGATACAGTTAGAGTCTGTCAAGGACATGTACAATCTGCCAATCAGCCCTCAGGCACTGCCTTGGGGTCTTCCTACCAGCTTGTTCAGTGACACACGAGGACACACATGTATTCAGTTTCAGATTCCATAACTGACTCGGTCCTGCTGCTGCTATCACCACAGGGGGAACACAGTGCTGTACTGGGGAGAGGTAATTCGCCCTGTTTGCCGCAGCACAGACCCAAGCACTTTTCAAATGTCATTAGTCATTAAAAACGATCTAATAGTGATCATATCAGCACTTAAATAAATCACAGCACATTTGATACCAGAAGCCCATTTCTATTCTGCACTGATGGATGTCAAGGATGCCATGCAGGAAACCTGAGGTGCCGCTTCACACTTGACTGAATCTGCTTATCTGCTAACATGCATTTAGCTGCTGCGTCAAAACCTAAATTGCGTCAAAACAAATGCGACATGAAATGAAAATAAAGGGCGGGTGAGGCGGAGAGCAAAAGGGGCTCGAGTGAGTGAGAGTCTCTATCAACGTGATATGTCTAAATTGCAGGACTGTGCATTGACTCCTTGTCAGGTAAAAGTGGATGTTTCGTGCAACATCCGACACATTGTTTTGTACAAGTGAGAATTAAAATCTGCTGTTCATATGATCCGGACGCAATTAATAAACATTTTTTAAATGTTTGAAGATCCACTTATTACTAAAAGTGTATGCCATCCAAGAGAGACAATAAAAATAGATGGAGCGGTCAATGTTCCAACTTGAGCTCCAAGTTGGAACGTTGTTGGAAAGAGTGAGCTCCAACTTTTATTACCAATGTGTGCTAATAACCCCAAGCAGAGGGGTGACCAAAAATGAGGACGGTTTCAAATGTACTAAAGGTACCATCCACAACTTTTCACAATGGAAGCGCAAAGAAATGCGTACCAAACAGAATTAAACCGAACTGACCTGCTGGCAGAACCGCCCCAAAAGTAGTGTAGAAGCAAAGCATGGGTCATAATACCGTAGTTCCAGACTTGCTGATTACGGGTGAAGGGAGCAAAGAGTGACCTTTTCAGCTAGTGACGTAATGTAGCTGTGTGGTGCATCCCCCATCTGCTACAGTGGAGGCTTTCAGCGTCAAGTGACTCATAAGTATAACATTTATTTATCCCTGATTTTAAAAAATGCTGTTGTGCAGACATGGAGTCACACATTTGAAAAACCCGACTGCAACTGTGAGGGGGGGGAAAAAGCCCAAGCAAAAGTAACACATTACATTTCTGATACAGATTTGGCATTTAAATCCCTCCCTGCTTGGCTCTGCTCTGCTGTGCTTTACTGAGCCTGGGCCTGCATGTGTGATCAAACAGAGATTGGACAACTGACTTTCTTCCTAGCCCTTCACACCGCGCCATGTTGAAAGGCTTCATTAAAGCACAGGGCTGGAGATACAGTATCATAGGCAATTTTCCATGCCTTTCCTTGGGAAAAAAAGAGGATCCCATTGTTAGAAACAGAGGGAGAAAAGTCTGTCAGGGCCTTTAGATGAGATATAATACAGTGCTCCACCGCCTCTGTGCTGTAATCTATAGTGATGGGCTTGGGCTAATGGGAGTCTGACCTGCAATAGAGCTCATTGCGAGCCATGCAAAGAGGCAGAGTAGAGGAAGGGAGAAAGAGGAGGGGATGGCAGGAGGGCAAGAAAGGAAGACAACGGGAGAGAGCGAGTGGAGGAAGATAAAGAGAGAGTGAGATGGGAGGAAGAATTGGCTTGAAATTTTCTGACAATGAAATGTCTCCAGTAATTGTTCCTGCGGTGATAAATGGTGTCCCATTGTACGGTGGGTCTCCTTGTCCTTGGGAGTCAAAGAGATGAGGAGATGGGAGGCGAGGGGAGCAGAGGAGGGAGGGGACGTAGAGATGGACTGGCAAAGCAGCATTTAACTTGGCTTTGGCTGCCAGCAGTCAACTTTCTGAAGGTGATGGTGTGTGTGTGTGTGTGTGTGTGTGTGTGTGTGTGTGTGTGTGTGTGTGTGTGTGCGTTTACATGTCTGTGTCTGTGCTCGTTTGTGTCTGCGTGTCTTTGCGCTGTATATGTCGAAGCGTTTCTGCCGAAGTGAACCAGCAGGCAGCACAGTTGTGAGTGGGGCTCCTGCCCTTGGGGATGCAGCTGACAGAATAAAAACACATCATAACATTGCAGTAATATTCCCTTGACAACACGCTTGGAGCACTTTGTGCCCCAAAGACATTTTTTTGCAGCCATCCACAGGGAGGAACATTTACCATGCTGTGACTTCTTCAGCAGACAGCCTAATCATTTAAAGGGAAATTCCTGTTTCACTTTATGCTAATTTTGCTAATTTACTTGGCTTTTGTGGCAGTTTTGTTTGATACATTTCACCTCTGTCTGCCCTAACCCAAAAAATAGAGGTTGTCTGTGCAAGCAGCTTATCAGACCAAGATGCAATTTTTTGGGCTAAAGAGAGAAGCCAACATTGAAATGTCAAAAAAATGCACTTTCTTGAACTACCATTTGAGGCTGGCTTAAGAAGCGAGTGCGTACCCAATGACACCCTAGGTAAAGTCCTGACTCTACAGCAGAATTAAACATGTTTAAAGTCTGGTACAAGGAACGGTTTTCATCTCTACAGCTGCTTTCAACATTCATTAAAACTGTAGGGAGGGTGATTTTTTTTTTGCCTTTACCTCTTTTGAAACCATCAAAAGAAAGCAATGAGCAACTTAACAAGTTGATGACCCAAAAATTTGCAAGAAATTAGCAAAAGTTGCAAGTAAATTATCTGAAGCAAATTAAGGAAATGACTTGTAAAAAAAAAAATTATAAAGAAAAAAATATCTGTAACATCGCACCTCCACAGCTCTATCCTCCTGTCCAAATATGTTTCTTCTGGCTCCAAAAAAATCTCAAAATGGCACCGGCTGAAATGTGGAACTCGAGAGTTTAAAATGACAGTCCACAAACCAATGGCATGGTGGCTGTGCCCACTATTTTATATTCTCTATAATTATGACCCGTGTTTATGTTTGTTGAGAGGCAACGACCTCCAGTGCTTGTAGATAGTAAATCATGAGCTAAGGAAGAAATCAGGTGACGCAGTACAGAGTGAAAAAAAGCCTCTATGATGTAGTACAAAAAGTGACAA
Source organism: Plectropomus leopardus (assembly GCF_026936395.1). Taxonomy (NCBI): domain Eukaryota; kingdom Metazoa; phylum Chordata; class Actinopteri; order Perciformes; family Serranidae; genus Plectropomus; species Plectropomus leopardus. Next base: position 14,447,010 of record NC_142189.1, on the reverse strand, counting down.
AGTTCAGGTGGGAGGGAGGGAGGTGTGTGTAGATGCGTCAAACAAAGAAAGGACTTTCACCTTGGAGGCTGCTGTTTGTATCTCGTATGAAACCAAAAGTCAGCGTAACAAATGTACTTATTTTAGAACAAACCATAACTTTTATCATAAACCTAACCAATGAGGTTTCTTGCCTAAACCCAATCAAGTGGTTTAAACGTGTTTTCAATATGTGCAGGACTTTCACCAGAGAGCGCTGTTTGTGTCCTGTGCAAAACCAAAAGTCAGTGCAACAAACATAGCCTGTGTTAACATGTGTTGTTTAATCTATATGAATAGCCCCAGACTAAAAATATCCAATCTTGTCAGGCTTACTCACTCAATTCCATTTCAAGCACCATAACAATAAACTCAGAAGCGAGCCGAGTGAGTCACTGTGGAAACTGTATTGTTTCACAATTTTACAAGACAAGAGGAGAGTGTTTCCACTTGCTGCTTTTCCAATTTTTTGTTTCTTTTTGAAACACTAAAATAATGTTGAAACTGTATATAACATTCTCTGTGGTTACACTAGAAACCACCCTTTCTCCCTCAAAACCCAGTGATGGCAAACTAAATCAGGAAACTTGTGCTAACTAAAATCAAACATAAAACAGAATTTCACACAATCACACTTGAAGTCAGTGCCTTGTTCTTTACTTAGGGTATAAAGCCCCTTCCTTGAAGGATCATTAAATGCATGAAAAAAATGTCAAGCAAAGAAAAATTAAAAGGATAAAAAAAGAGGTTCAAACTACCTGATAAGAAACTCAAGAAGAGCAGACTGCGAAAAAAAACACAAAAAACAATAAAAGCTCACTTGATAATAGTCTGGCGTTGATTTATTCAGTTTGGCTGGCAAAACTAAAAAATATCAATGTTGATATCTTAAATCTATGGGAGAAATCACTTAATCACATAACAATAACGCTCACAAGTTAATTGATGTACATAATAAAACTCTCACGCAGATTCCCCTCCCACACTGTAAAGACGATAATACCTGCTACAGGAAAGGTGTTGAACGCTTGTGGAAATCGAGTCAGCTGTGTAAAGACGGCTTAATGCGGATACATTCCACAAGTGAACAAGCTGTTTCTGAAAAGCGCATTCAGCCCCAGAGAGCCCTTACTGCGTCTGTGCTTCCCTGATAAGCATGAAGGTTAATTGGTATTTATGTCATTTACGTTAATTGGCATTTGTGTTTATGTTGCAAAAGAGGAGGAAAAAAAATAATGGTGGGCAAGATATGGCATAGATAAGTGAGTGGGAAATCACTGAAAGGAGAGTTTTTAGTTACTTTTTGGCAAAAGAAACCAGTTAATGAGAGTTTCATCTATTACTGTGAGCCCAAATAGGAACCATGGAAAAATGTCAGAGAGAAGGAGCTGTTTCTGCTACAACAGGACATAAGGAAAGAGGAGAAGAAGCTGTTCAGGCTCGGGAGGGATTGTGAAGGCGAGAGGAGGAGGACACACTGTAAATGCTAAAGAGACTGCAGAGCCTCGAGTTACCCATGACACACATTAATCATTGGTGGCCTCTCTTCACTGCATACGAATGCGTGGTGATGATGATCCTCCCCCTGCGCCACTTTCTTACCTACAGCTGTGACACAGACACAGGTGTCACATTAACCGCTCTCTTCTTTACACTTCCTACCCCCCACCCTTTGTTTTGTGCATCATCTCATGTCCTCTCAGCTCCCACCCTCTCTCCTTTCTACAACAACCCTCACCCACAACATACATGCACACACACATCCATCTTATCCTGCTGCCACCCCCCTCTCTAGTCCCCGCTGGCCTTGGATGGGTCCATGCCAGGCAGAAGGCAGGTGGCTGAAAGAAAAAGGTTACACTCATTATACAGATTAAACCTGTAAATGCCCTGTCATTGGTGTAATCGATGTGCCACTTCATTGCAGTGACTTATTGATCAATCTCGTCTGGGGGTCGTACACAGTGCATCGTTATAGCTTCGCTAGTCGCAGGGACTGCCTTTTCTTTCAGACCCTGGCCCTTCCACAGAAGCACTCTCTAACAGTTCCTCACACCTGCTGACAGTGTACTCTGATATGAGGCTCACCTCTGGCTGTTCAGTTTTCTTAGTCTGACAGCACGACCAAATCCCACGAATAAATGCTGGTATTATATGTTTCCCCAAACCACGGATATGTAACATTGGACATTATTAAGCGGGGAATATGTTGAAACTTGTTCTACACAACACTGTGGTTAATATGTGGTTATTTTTAGGCTAAAAAAACACTTGGTTAATGGTTAAGAAAAGAGTATGTTTGAGCTTAAAACATCTGGTTTTGGTGCGAAAATCATGGCTGGAGATGGCACTTATGTCTACTTCACGGCTGGAGATCCTGCCGATGTCACATTAAAATGCACCTGCTTTTGGTAGCACAATCATGGGTGGAAATGCCACTGATGTCTTGATTAAAAAAATTTTAAAAAATGCTTTTCGTGAGACAATCTCAGATGGAAATTACAACTATGTTTAAGTACAACAAACATTTGTTTATGGTTAGGAAAAGAATATGCTTGAGCTGAAAATATCTGGTTTTGGTGCCAAAATCAGAGCTAGAGATGGTGCCTATGTCTCACTAAAAAACCACTCACTTTTAAGTGGCACAATCATGGTTAGAAAGACCACCAATGTCACGCTAAAAGACACCTGCTTTTGGTGGAAAAAACGGCGGGATATCCCAACAATGTGTAACTGATAAAACACCAGCTTTTGTGGCACAAACAGCTTGAAATGTCATCTTTGTCTCACTCAAAAACATTCCCTTCATGGCTTGAATTCCTGCTGATATCTTGCTAAAACAACATCAGTCTTGTTGTTTGTTGGTTTCAAACAGTTGTCTGCAGCTTTGCAGTCGTCTCATCTCGGTGCCATGCCATCCACTGTCCTCTCCACCTCTAGAGTCAGCTCATGTGTAATCAGAACTACACCACTTAACAAATGTTGACGCCAACATTTTCTTCTGGCGACTGGCCTGGATAGCAACATAGCTTTCATACTATACAGCAGCTTTGACTGTGAACGTTAATAGCTGTAATGCGCATGAGCGTCCACTGAAATCAGAGTCAGCTGAATTGCACCCAGTAAAACACAGCCTCAATGCCCTATTACCAACTTTTTTTTAACACCAGAGGTTGAACACATCTTTACGGCCGTACTTGAACCTGGATATGAGTTATGAGGTCTGGTCCAGGACACTTTTAAGCATTTATAGCCAAGTATTGTAACACCATAAAGCACTAAGTACTATCACTTTTTCAGTGGTCATTCAGTAGTCAGCGGCCTTCTACCACTGCAGGATATTTCTTGAAAACAGACTGCTGTGTTTGTTGATAGGCACACAGTCTGGCCAAGAAGTGTGAAGAGATAAACAGTGCTCTTTTGACCCTTCAACAACTTTTCAACAGAGTTCTGTGCAAATCTGTTTCATAACATTTAAAAATATGCTGGCAACAGACAAACAAAAAAGGGGGAAAAATAAACAAATCCAATTCTCTTGATGGTGGTAATTAGAATTGATAACAATCTAAAAATAGCATGCTTTCTTTATCTGTAATTGTTTTTACTGACAGTCCTATAAATCCAGCCCTCTATTAGAATGAAACAGAAATGCCTAAAGACAAACACAAATAGTGCCAAAATACTCACTCAAAAGCATGTGTGCTAAAGAGAATAAAAGATTTTTATAAATAATTTAAAAAAAACAGAGTAGCTCCTGAATTGAGTCAAGGGGAGAAAACCCACAAAATGAGACAGGAAACACATTTTTTTTTTCAATAAATTTACAAGGTTCCTAGAACCAGACAAAAGGAGAATAAAGGATGTTTGTGTGAAAGCTCAACTGACATCCTCACACCTGTCCAATCTTATCTGAGGACTCAAATGAACCACAGTGACTCAATTTTGCCTCGCTGAAAGGAGATACATTTGGCTCCTTTGAAAGGAAACCCTTTACTGCAGGGAGGGAAGAAAGGCAGAGCAGCTGCCTCGCCTCGCATGACGCCCGCCTCTCCCAACCCACAGATCACACCAACCCATGGCTACAAAGGACATCAATTTGTGATTACAAATAACACAGCTCGTCTTTCCCCACATTCAGAGGAGCACTGCCCAAACCCCCCATTGCTCTTCTTTAGAACTCCTCTGTCCCTGCTGCATCGGTCTGATGGGGGAGGTATCAGGTGCACCTTTGGATTGAAAAAATAATTGGTTTTGGTAAATGGATAGATGGAAGCGTGTGATCGGCCAAGTTTGGGGAAGCGGAGTTTACATGCTTATCATGCTGCACAGCTGCACACTGCGGGGGTTTCTTTGTTTCATGGCGACCCGCTAAAAGGAGCCATGATTGCTAGTAGGGAGATTACTTTGTTTTAAACCACATGTTTGAAACGGCTCTGAATACATGCAGCACTGTGGTATAGACAGAACAGAGGAAGGCCAAGGGCTGGGCATTGTGGATAAAAATTTTATCACAATAAACACTTTCGTATTGGTGGATATCGATAATGATCTTGCAATCTTTAAAGGCTGATTTTTGCTCCTGGGCAAAAGTGGAGGAAATCATATGGTTAATTGTAGTTCACCTTATCATTTATTCTCAGAACATGAGAACATTTCTTAAACAGCAGGACATTTAAAACAAAAAAAAAATTATGATCAAATTAATGTTATTTAATCAAACAATAACAATAAACACAGAAATCTTAGTTCTGGTCAGCAGTTCGTCAAACTCTTTGGACAGATCATTTAAAACTTTTGTGAGTGTTTTAGCTGACAATGGAAACACAATTAATAAACTTTTCTCTGTGATCAGTGGTTTCTGTACAAGTTTTACACCCACAGAATGAATTTATGCCGTTTCTCAATCATAACATTACAACAGGCGTACTTTGATGATATCATGAAGTAGCCTTGAAAGTCTGTCTGATGTGACTGAGGCAGAAATTATGTTTACAGACAAAAAAATGTGTGAACATTTTATTCACGTTACCTTCAGCCACGTTAAGTCCTATCATTATGTGTAATAACCAGTTAGTCAGTCATGTTAACTCGCTAACTCACCATGAGTAAACTACAGAGATTGTAAGTAATGTTATGTGGCGAATTCAGTCACAGTGTGACGTTATCCATGGTCACAACATTACTGTAAATAATATTATGCATCAGGTGGTCAGTCAGCTGGTCCTCCAGTCTTCTTCTACAACAGCTGTAACTCTGTCTTCTTCTGGTTAATGGCAGTTGGTGACTGGAATTTAGGATGCATTACCACCCCTCTCTATGGGTATACGGGTGGTTTAATTATATGGAGGATTTATCGAACATTTATTATATCACATGCAGCTGCATTATATTGCGATAATCATCGTTTTATTGCCCAGCCCTAAGCAGGCCTGTTTTAAAGTTGATTCTTTTGCCTTGGACTACATACTTCTGTGCCCTTTTTTTAACAGGATGGTCACAGGAAAATGTGGAAGCTAAACATACATGTTGCCTCAGGGAGCTATAGCAACAAAAGGTGAAGGCATAAGGCAAATATGACTGGAATCTCTTGCCTGTTGCTAAGGGGCAAATCTTTTGTGTTCAACAGCTTGGATTTCAGCACGACATGCCCTCCCACAGGAGGTATTCTTCATCCGTCTGCACACCACAGGTCTGCTAACCAAAAAATCAGCAGAGCTTCACATTATTGAGAAATGCGTCACTCGTAAACAGTGAGCATTTGAGCACTGCGCTGCGGTATTTGCCACAAGAGTGAGAGTGTATGAGTCGGCTTGTCGCTATCAGGAGTAAGCTCCTACAGTGTGAGGTGCCATATTAAAGTCTCCATCATTCACCATTTTTCCCCTCACCCTCAGTTATGGATGGAAACAGATGACCAGGAAATTGCTCCCTGTCTGACAAATGGCAGGATGGCATGGCTCTACGGGCTGCCCACCGGCAAACTGCTGCTACTGAGGGAGAGGATGGGAACAAATCGCCTCCCGCTGCTCCAATTACCGAACACGCTCATCTCACAGAGGGACTGCAGTCAACTCCATGGGAGGGGGATGGAAAAACACTGGCTTGTGTGAGGGCACATGATGATGAGGTCAAGGGTAAGATGACATCTCATTCCAATCACCCATCAGCCCTAATTTGTTATTTCACGAAGGTGGGAGTCCAGCAGACAGGTGACAAATGCAGTTAGGACATTGCTGCATAATTCTGTAAAATTATAATAGTGTCAACCACTTTCATCAAAATAAACACAGAAGTGCTAAATATTCCTAAATATTCTGTTTTACAGGGTTTCTACAGCTGCAGACAAGTTAAATTTAAGACTTTTTAAGATTTATAAATGCCACTCAGAATTAAAGTCAGACCAATTTTAGAATAATGAGAAAAAACAAACATGAACCCACATCAATGACTTAGGGTTAGAAACAATTTTGTCCAAATGTTTATGGTAACAACAAGTTCAAATCTTGGATGATGTACTTAAAATGCTGGAAAAAAAGAGTAACCCTTCTAGAGTGGAACACATTGAAAAGATATATTATCATAAATGTATCCATTTTTTTTGCTTCAAGAAAAAAACATTTTAATTTGTCATTTGGATGTGGCACATGTGCTGTTGGTTCTTATATCCTTATAAGCATGATGGTAATGCAAGAGGCATTCTGTAAATGATGAAAAATTATTTTGAGATTTTACAATGCAACATAAGAAAAAAGCAATGAAAAAAATTGTATTTTTTAAAGTCTTTTGATAGATTTGATTTAAGAAAATGTAATACTAATTTAGGTCTTATTTGAATATGAATGAAATCAATGCCTTTGAATACTTTTTAAGGATACACTGAAACCCTGGTTTTAGTGTCGGGGAAAAGATCAGAGTCAAGGATTTTCTGTCCAGTTAGGACGTGATATACTTGAGCTCTGCAATGGGGTTTGGCTATTCACTATTAGCTTTAAGTGCTCCTTAAGGGAATGAGGGAGTTACTAAGTTTTAAAAATAAAATCAGGGGAGAGCGGGGAGAGGGTAGTGGGGGCTCTTTGTTAGATTTAAATGCTGCACTATGTTCTCTGTGACAGGCTGGTGGTAATTTATTGCCACAGCCATTACGGTTATTAGAAAACTCACTCAGGAAGACAAATGGCAGCCTGGCTGGTCGTTGGTCTTCCGTCAGGGCTGACAAGGGAGATGCAGCACTCTTGGCTATTGACATTTTCACACCTAAAGCCAAGCTCTGCCCGCTGTATTGCAATTCAAACCCCAACTTAATGGCAATGAGCTAAATCATCCCTGGCCTTGGCATACAACTTTTCTTTATTTCCTTTATAAGAGGAGGAGCATTCTGGTAGTCAGCAACAGGGTACAGCCTTTTGAAATGGCCGTTTCATGGGCAGATTTTTTTCCCTGCAGACTGACAGATTAAAATTAATCCCGCCATAAATAACTTCTATCACAAAGAGCCATTAAGAGAGACCGTTAGGAGTGTCTAAATGGAGGCCATTTCTTCTGTATGACTGAGAGTGCAGAGGGAAGAAGGAGGAGAGGGAGGAGATTCGAGGCAAAGGCACAGTGTGACAATGTGCTTTTTCAATTTCAACGTTTCTGAGGCCTGTGAGTCATATTTCACTCAGTGGCCCAGAAAGAATGACAAATGATTCCAGTTGTTTTGCAGCAATTGAAAGTGAAAGGTGACATGGCTATCAGTGAGGGCTTCGGCCCCACAATAACACCATGTCCGTTAGGGCAAAATATGGAGGTAAAAACAAAGGTTGAGAAAAAACAAGGCTAAAAGTTTAAGGTTGGCTACAATGAACAGTACAACTTAGCTACTTTTAAAGGTGACTAAAAAGTTTTGACTTGAGCAAGGTATTTCACAAAAGTTCCCTTTTACATTATGTGCATGTTTAAATGTTGGTGTAAGGATGGTGCCATTGTCATCAACACACCCACTCGCTTTTTGTTAATTCTCGAGACGATTACCTGCTCCATTCACACACCGGCTCAACAGGACTTTACACAGACTGTACCAGAAAGCTGGCAAGACAAAATCCATTTAATGTCGATCCAACTGATTTTGACATTTGCGTTCTCACATACAGTGCCTCTATTGGTAATGCCTAGATATTTTCAGGTCTGCAGTGCATGTGGGGGCTTCACCCAAGAAGAAAAAAAAAGTAACAAACAAGATTCATCCTCCCGGGACCATGAATATCACTGCATATTTATGGAGCCTTTTGTCTGTGAGACTTTGTCATGAATCAGAGTGTGGCCATAAGGATGATAGACAAAAGTTCATGGGACCACCAACAACAAATCGCCCTGAAACCAAGTTGCAGGGGAATGTGGCGGGTAGTTGCCAAAACATCTTGCTCGGGAACAAACAGACTAACAGAAGAACAAAGAGAGAAACTGAAAGACAGACACACCAGTGAGAGCAGCATGGTTGTGTAATTGTGCCTGAATTACTTTCTTTCATCTAGACTGACCAATATTGACCTCCCTTGGCCTATCTGCTTACTGGGGCAAAAACTGGCTGGCTGGGGACAGTACTGCAAAGAAATCAGTCAATTAGAAAGTAAGTGCGTGAATAACAATGCCATTAATGTCTAATATGCATTCTCTCTCATTTCAAGATACTGTATTTTACTTTGAAACAGATACTACAGGATGTTAAAATAACCAGACAGCAGTGTTTATGGGGTGTATATTACGGCCTATTGTATGTACTGGTAAATATGGAGAATTGTTGTATAAATAACACACAGTAATTGTAAAGCTTGGTGCTCTTACACTGACATGTATTCCTGCGAGGCCACGGGGTGTCGAGTACACTGTGCATTGAATTGCTACAGGAATGTCATGTGAAGGGGAACGCCGGATACATGAGGGTAATGGTGATGATGACACTGTGCAGATAGATTCCACAACAGTGCAGTTTGCGGCGTGTTTGTGCGTTCGTCGAGGGAAAGGTTAATATATAGCACAACAGCTGGTTCCATTACATTGTGTAAGGAAGCAAAAAGCCAACTGTATTGTACTAAAAAAATTATGACATGTGGAACATCCCACTGTGTTTTTGACCTGTGGCTAACAACGGTAAGACTTTCATGGTCACAAAATGATTTCATTCTGTCTTTAAGAGGCAGGATGGGAATAGAGGTAGGGCTTCATATTGTCACATGCGCATTCTCCATGCGAGGCCTTTATTGAAGATATGTATTGGTTTAGTGAAGGCCGAGGTTCAGGGCAGAGTGGGGTTAACTGCCACTCCCTGACAGCCCAGATGAGAAAGTGATGTGCGCAGTGGGAGGTCACTGTGTGTCAGTCCGCCAGCTAACACTGGCTCATTGGGAGCCCGGCACGCTCCATTTAACTTCACAGGGCATCCACATCCTGCATGTCACACATACACACACACACATGGAGGCCCTCACTCCTCCAGCCTCTCTTGTATGGCCTTGCAAGGCTTCCTGCCTCCCATAGCCTTCCTTGGAAGCCAGAGTCACTCTGACTCATTAGGGTAATTGAGACAGGTCCTCCTGAGACTAAAGAGCTGCTGAATTGCTACCCACTCGCGCATTTAAAAGACCACTTAATCAAGCTCTTGTGTGTGTATGTTTCATTCTCTCTCACTCTCATAATTCCCCTCCTCTTTCTTGTCATACTTCTACTTCTTTCATTCCTTTCTTTTCTCCAGTTTGTGTCAGGTCATTGAGTGTGTGTGCTGCTAATTGCCAGTAAGGAAAGGATCTAGGGGGGTTTTCCGTCTCTAGACTACAATTCTCCCCTGGTGTTAAGACAGCCTGCAGGCCATGTAAGTGTGAATGGGTGACAGCAAAGAAAAAAAAATGCTGATCTGTGGATGTTGGTAAAGGAAGAAGGGAGGGGGTAGAGATTGAGTGAGGGAGGAGAGAATCCACCACCTCAGCAATTCTGGGGCCGGGCTGCTCCGAGCTGACAAAGACACCCAGATTGCGGCCAGAGGTTGTCTCAGCGAGGCGAGGTGAGCCAGAGCACCCGTCATGTAACAAGTCAGATTTAGCAATACTGCTGGGTCAGGTCAGACTCAGATTGAAGTTGGAGTCATGGCTGGCACCACGCTGCTCGCCTCTTCTATTGCTCATCCATCTGAACACAAATTACTGGGCCTTCCTCCTTACGCTGAGAAATATAGACTGGTGCCTTCTGCGGGTGTGTGTACACGCACTTCATTTGCGCACACACACACACACACACACACACACACACACAAATCAAAACAAAAGTGACTATCCTAAAGATGCTGGAGGATAGATGGATGCTCCCGATGTGTTGTTTTTTCTCTCAGGACTGCGTACAAGCCTCTGGCCCGAGTAGATGAGGACAAAAGCGATGCTGTTAATCTGCTCCCATGGAATAAGGCAATGACAACACAGCGAGTTCAACAAACCACCTATAGCACAAAACAGAGAAAAGGGGGGCGAGTGTCACCATAGAGACCTCTCTCTTTAATCATGCCCTATTTCTTTCTCTATTTCTGTCTCTCTCTTTCGCTCCAACACTCGGCGTCTAATTTTTTTTAACCACCATTCTCTTTTTCTTTCCCTTTTTCTTATTTCCACAGATCCACACATACACCTCCCTCACTTTCTTCTCTCTTATCAGTGACAGGCTGGAAACAGAAGCGAGATAAGGAAACGCCAAAGCCAATACAAGGTGTGGTGGTCGAACACGCGGGCAGATTAGTCATTGACACGTTTGTCAGGTAACAATGGCAAGCACGCAGCTCAAACTGGTAAATGGGAACAGAAACAATGAGATGAATTTCTCTTCATCATGCATTATGGGCCCTTCAGCATTAACAGCCACATCCAGGCACATACCGTTCGTCCCCTGAGGTGTGGCAGCACAGATTACTAAAATGGAGCTGCTACTACATACCTTAATCAGTTCCTGTCACTCAATCACACAGACAGACACACAAGCACACTTTTACACACGTACATGCAAACTCAAAATACACCAGGGTCTGCTCCATCAACCCCTCGCTCTACCTGTCAGGGAAGTGGAGGCATTAGTACTCGTGATACCAAGAGTTTGTGTGCACTCATTTCTACACATCAGATTTACCGTCCTTCTACAAATCCAAAAGCTATAGTCAACCCTTTTGATTCAGTGCAATTTCAGCATGGGATAGTCAAGCATTTTCAGATTTGTTTTCTTTAAAGGGACAGTTCACCACAACATCAAAAATGCATATTTTTTCTTAAACCTGTAGTGTTATTGTCAATCTAGTTTGTTTTGGTATTAAGTTGCTGAGTGTTGGAGATATTGGCCATAGATATGTCTGCCTTCTCTCACATATAATGGAACTAGATGGCACTCGGCTTGTGGGGCTCAAAGTTCCTTGAAAACATACATTTGAAAACCCCAACTGCAATTTTTCTTTCCAGAAATCATGACCTGGTTACTCAATATAATCCACAGACCTTACTGTGAGCAGTTTCATGAAGTAGCTATTTTTCGTTCTACTAAACTTCACCTGCCAAAGATATCAATTTGCAGAAGGACATAGCTACAGCTAGCTCACCTTGCACCTTTGAGCTATAGCTAACATTAAAGCTCCGCCAAGGACGCTATTAATGTTTATATCTTGCCCTGTCAGGAGCCTTTTGTCCATAAGTAGATGCATGCTTCCTTCTGCACTGTGATACAGTTGGCAGATGTAGTTTGGCAGAAAGAAAATAATACCCATATGTAACTGCTTACAACAAGGTCTGTGGATTACCTTGAGGAACCAGTTCATGATTTCATTGCTGTTGAGATTTTCAAATGTTTTTTTAGCACTTTGAGCACCACAAGAGGTGTGCCATCTAATTCCATTAAATTTGGCATCTCTAACACTCACTAACTTACCCCAGAACAATCTAGATTTACAAATACTACTACATATACATACATATTTTTTATTTGGGGTTGAACTGTCCCTTTAAAGCTAACAGTTGTTTCTTGCTCTGAAAACTTTCACCATTCTGTTTATGTCAAAAAGTATTGTATGATTTTATTTCTTTTCAAGGTGTAAATTAGTTCTAATTGAACAGTAACCTCCTCCACAGTCTCCTGTAGGCCAGCTGCCTCTTTTAAAAAAGTAATGTTTTAACAGACCAAGCACATGCAGCTGCATACTGTATGTACATCCCTTATCTAACCCAATTTGCAGACAATAATCTGGAAGATTTGTTGATGATTTTATAACTTTTATTCATTCTGCACTCATGGTAAACTTTTTTGGTATTTTAATTTCAAAATGAGTTGAATGCATCAGGAAAATGTTCTTGTATGCTGCAACAGCTGAAGTAATTGCAACAACTTGCTCACTCCTTTGTTCGAGTCTCATCTGTGCAGAGTTGCTTTCTCAGTGTCGACATCAGGGATGACGTGTTTCAGCAGCAGCTCACCAATAATTGCTGCTATTTTGTCATCTATGGATGACTCTGAAGTACTCCGCAACCTCTCTGTGGCAATAATGTCTGTGTGTGTGCTGCAATTTGTGGATTTTTTCTTGAGGTCAAGCTATTTTTTTCTTCACCTCTGCCACAGTTCTTATTATAGGTGAAATAGTGTTCACAGTACATGTCAACTGGCCCCATGCTGTGTGCTTTTTAATCCTTTAGAAATGTCATGTGTGAAAGTGTTAATTAAAAAAATGCATTTAGCCGAACCTCATTTAGCTCAACCTCACTGTCTGGGATTTTTCTTTCTTCTTGCTCCATGTTTCCACAAGTAGTCCACTGTATATTGAGGCTAGTAGGGCATATTACAGAATTACAAAATAATAAACAAACAAAAGGCTCAGTTAAAGTAGTTACAGGTCTTATTTCCCTGCAGAGGGAAGCCAGTTCTGTTTCTGAACAAAGAGCCAAGCTTTTGTCGCAGTTTACCAAGGCTGAATACATGATACGGTATTCAAATGTAAATCTTTTATCAAGTCAGATGCCAAAGTACTGCATTTCTTTTTTTTCCCACTAATGCAAAAGTGCAATGTTTTAATACCGCCACATTAAAACTAGTCACAGTAGAGATACGTAAAGTTCTGTTATCTATATCTTTAAATTGCAAGAACATAAATTCTGTTTTATTTCCATAATGTATTACTACATAAATACCAATTTAGGAAACATAAGAACCTAGTGCAATGCATTACATGATAATTGTAACTTCTCAATGTTAATTGGAGAAGAACAGTGACACAGTGGAAAGTGATATTATCTGCATATTTATATATTCTAAACACCCTTAGTGGCATGTGGCAGGTGTCAGGAATTTAGCTGTCGCTTATCGCACACACTGATGAATATTTGATGAGTATAGCTGATGAACCAGTTGTAGGCACTCCTGCTGCTGAAGCCAGCAGAGGCTAATGTTTGAAAAATTAAATGATGAAATGTATCAAAATGTTTTGATAAATATGTATTGTCTAAACCAGTAATTCATTTTAAGAAATTATAGTAGCAGCTGAGACACTGCTATATTTCTCTCTATAATAAGACAGGTGTGGACTGAGAATAATGGATTCTGAAGAGGTATTCAATAGGGATGCACAATAATATCGTCACATCATCGATATAGGCTGATATTGGCTTCAAAATAAAATATCTCAATCGGCCAACATGCACATTTCTGCCAGTATCACTAACCGATATTTTTATTTAATTGTCAAAGTGAACATGTACAAAACATCTAATTTTAAGTATTTTTCTTATTTTGCATTGTATTTTATGTCATCTGCTGGTGGGCCATTATGATACGAGTATGGATAAATGATCTTAATTCCACTACAGAGGAGATTTGAAAATCATGAAAATTAGGTAAATTTATCAATATCAATACTGGTTATCACCCAAATGAGTTGTCATATATCGACATATCGGCAAATAATCAAATATCCTGAATCCCTAGTATTCAAGTACTTTTAACAGGTGGGACAACTTAGACACTGCTATCTCCACCTTTAAGAGCACAAGTCCATTTCACAATACAGGAAACTTAATATTTTTTAAATCATATGTGCACATTTTTGCATAAGCAGATGTAAAACTTGTGGGATTTATTATTGTTCACTGCTTACAGGTGTGTAAATGCATGCTTCATTAATACCAACTGCCTTGTGCGTATGCAGCTCATCCACACAAATTTTGTTCTTTGCATGCTTTGATAAATACAGCCCCTGGACTTCAGGGGCCTCTCTTCCCCAACAGCCCACCTGAGACAAACACTAGAAGTGTTTTCTAGTCAGCCACCTGCCACTTAAATGGCACTTCAATCAAGAGAATAGCCATGAGTTCTACTCCCTTAAAATGCTGCCATTTAGAATTATTGCTGCTGTAAAAGGGTGAGGACAGACTAGAGCATGGAGCATGAAGCCATTTAATGTTTCTTCTCAGCTTTCTCCCTTTGTATTTAAACCAGTAAACCCAAATAATATTATTGTATTTAAGAGTATGAGGGGAAAATAAAACTGGCAGCAGTGAAGATTTTGTCCCTTAGTTCCGCAAAGTTTTCGTTTTTCTCCCAGACAGCTCCCGCTGGCTCAATTAACTATTGATCAGATTTGTGGAACCGAATATAAATAATTAACAAAAGCGGAGATAGCATCTACAGCTCTGCAAACAACTTCAATACAGAGGCCTCTGTGTCTCTGATCAATAGGGCGTGGACAGCATGCACATCAGCCACTGCGAGAACCTCGGCAAGGTGGCCACGGAAACAGAGAAAATCACATTTTTATCAGACATCGCAGCCGTGTCAGCAAAAAAACATCAAGACCACAGAGGTAATCAGGCAGTGGCTGTTTTATTGTAGATACCAGAGTGGGGAAAACCATCCGTCTTTGACATTTAAAGGGAATCTAATTAACTCTCTGACGTGGCTGACTAACAGGTAAATGAAAACTGAAATTGTTGATGTTGAAGGTGCAATTGGACTTTTTCATACAGGAACCACTGAGAATGATGTGCTCCAATGAAAATGTGCCATCCTATAAGCAGCTCTGAGGGTAGTGATAGCCTGGTTGTGTCCTACAAAGCCTGAGTAAGTAAAGATGTAACATACTGAGGAGAGAAAAAGCATAAAGCTCCTTGGGGAAGGAGGTACTGTATGGCACTGTTGGGGAAGAACAGAGTGAGGGCCTCTAGGTAACCCTATTTGAATATGAATGCGTCCCATGATCCACATCAAGGGCACTGACAGGGGCACCTCTATCTACAACTACCTCCAGCCGATGTAGTCATGTGTCTGCAGTGAATGTGTGTGTGTGTGTGTGTGTGTGTGTGTGTGTGTGTGTGTGTGTGTGTGTGTGTGTGCGCACAACTGATCACTCTGTGCAGCCATCAGCCACCGCATTTTTTCAAGGTACTTTGTACAGTGCATTAATCACAGAGACCCTTGAGCGCTTCCACGGATCCAAATATTCCGACCTTGAGGTTACAAGAAAGACATTAGTCCTGATCCATTCAAAGTATTGGAGACAGGGAGGGGAGCAGAGGGAGGGGGCAGAAAAGCTTTCAAGGTAATGAAATTCTGCCATAATTTAAAGGAAAAGACTTGTGGGGACAAGCCTGAGCCAGAGTAAGAAAAAAAAAAGATTAAATTGGATTTTTTTCTTTTTCCCCTTTATTTTAAATTAGGCTTAAGTGCATGCAGGGGGTAGTTTTTCTTTCTTTTTTTTCTGAACAAAAGCATGATAACAGCATTAACGTCCAGAATGAATCGAATCATTTCCAAACCAATTAACCTTTGACAGAATGGATGAGTGGACAGGAATGAGAATGGTGCATCGGGGAGGGGAGACAGAGAGGGGTGGGTGGAGGAGAGCAGGCAGCAGTGTGCAGACATAGGGGTCTGACTGGCAGGGTTGTAGCTTTTTGGGGTGATTGCTGACTAGGAGCATGGCGTGAAGGGATCTGATGGGCCTCCCAGAGATACCCCATTTAGACAAGCATGCCAGAAAACCCTGTTGGTGGTCCATCTGAATGGAGGATCATGCAGCAGACCGGCATCATACCAGTCAGTTCTCATTCAGAGCTCGTAAAATAGTGTGTGACGCCAAAAGGCACGTCAGGAAATGTCACTTAAAAACGTGACCATAAGGAACCTGTCATGTGCGCATAAAGCATGGCAGCATGGCATCAGATTAAAACGCTGCCAGTAACTACGCAATATAAGGAGCAAAAGGTCGCCTATAGGGCGGGCGGGAGGGGTGGTGGATGGATCCCACAACAACGGACTTTGATGCAGGAGTCAGGTGTTCAGTTCCTTTGTGAATGTTATGTTTTTTTCTACACCTCACCAAGTGCCTTCTTCCCCTAAACCTAACCATGTGTGCCAGCATGTGTGTTTGTTGACGTTAAAGTGTTGGTTGCCATGTGCTGTTGTTGCCTAAATGTAAGCACTTGCAGCATCATCCAACCATGCGTATTTGTTGACATGGTCAAACCATCCCAGAATGTAATAAGCAGACAGAGAAGAACACCTAGAGCGTAACATGTGGACGCCTAAGTCCACTGAGAAAGGAGCAACATGTGACGTACTGGGATGAGAACGTGTTGGTCATACATGTTCTGGTGAAAAAAGTAACTTTTTATCGGCACCAAGAACAGGGCGCAGAGAGCAGAAGATGCTAAAGAACAGAGAGGACACCACCCCACTCAGTCTCGCCTCCCTCTCCCTGCTCTTGTCTGTCGTGTCCATCCTGACTGATAGTAGAGGGGTCTGCAGTTAACCCCACTTATTCTTTATGCTGGCTCTCACTCCCTCTATCTATTCCTATTCCTCCCTCATTGGCTCACACACAGCTGCAGCCGGTCCATTAAGTTAATTAAAGGCTCCATTTTGAGCTGGAGCCCGCTAGCAAATACAAGTGCCAATCAATAGATCTCAGGCTTATTTTGTGGGAGGGAGGGGTGACAGCGCTGGTGCTGCATTCGGGGGACATGATTTGTAGCCTTGGCAGACGAGCCATGTCCCTCTCTGTCTTGTCCTCTGTCTCTGTCTAATTTGGTAGCCACCCTGCCCCTTCCACAATCTCCTTCCCGCTCTTCGCCATGATGTCATCTATCACTTTGTTTCTCCCTTCTTTACCCCCAGCTATCCGTGGCTTTTTCTCCCCATCTGCCCATAAAGAGTCACAGTCCTGTGTTTCCCTACGAGAGCGTGTGCATTTGTTTCAGTCGCCATCTGCACAGGGGAGCCAGCTGTGTGGGGTTGCAGCTGGGGGTGGAGGTGTGGGAGGCTGCGGCGGGCAGTGGTGGAGCTGAGCTCAACAGGGTGTCCGGAGGGATGATCTGAGCTCTGGGAGCAAGAGAGGGAGTAACAGTGGGACAGAAGGCAAGGATCTCAGAATGAGAGACAGCACGGCGTTCCCAAAATCACTGCAGAGAATGAGAAGTTCATTTTCTATGTCTGCACCATAGATTATATGGAATAATGACTATAGCTACCGTGACGTCGCCAGTTGCTGCTGTTTTGAAGCCTCAGCATTTTGGCAATCGCCATCTTAGTTTTTTGGAGCCGGGGTGACCATATTTTGACGAGAGGGTGGAGCTGTGGAGGAGTAAGGGGAGGATCTGACTCGTTGACTATGGGGAGGCCTTGAGGACAACCTGTTACTCAAGTGGCCCCATCCTAAAACATGCATAACTTTAAGCCTTAATAAAATCTAAACGAGAGACTTGTATCAAATTTCACCCCCGTAGAGCTGTCGTAGATGTTGAAATTAGCAGGAGACACAAAACAATTTTGGTGCCATGCTGTGAACCAAGACTTGTAAAGAAGCCTAGGTTACGCTCTTTGACGCCATGACTTCTCCTCTGTAAAAATGTTTATTTCTACTGTAAAGTCAGGCATTTTTGCACGAGGGTCTATGGGGATTGAGTCTGTTTTGGAGCCAGCCTCAAGTGGGCCTTAGAGGAACTGCAGTTTTTCAGCCACAAAGGACACCACTTGGTCATTGTCGAAAAGGGTCAATATACACAGAGAGAAGAGAAGAGACGATCGGAAGCAGATGGATCACTATTCCTGGCAATGGGGATCATGAAAAAATACATCTACTTGGCTGTAACTCTGAGCCCCCTATAGGAGCCGTGTTGATTCATTCCATACACATAGACAGGACTTAAGATGCAAACAGTATGATTCTTATTGAAAGTCATCAGAAATAAAAGCATCTCTAGTGATCCTCCATTTTCAACAAAAATCCTTTCTTTTGCTATTGTCTCATTCCACAGCAAGAGAGGAAGGCCCACAGGCTAAACAACCATCATCAGCTTCACGTGGCGTTCGTCTGCTATGAATAATGGCTTAGGGCGGCAGGCGGTGTAGCAGTTCAAAATCCGCATACAAGCTCTCTCTGCTGGATGCCTCTGCTCCAACAGTCCCTCCATTCCTACAGTCACACCAGCAGCATGGCAGTGGCGCAACTCATCGGGCTCCTTCCCAGCAGTCATTCGACAATTCTCTCCCTCCAGGGAGGCAGCCCATACAGGCCTTGATGGTTAGCCAGTGTTGTTTGTTGGAGGCCTTTTCCTTCCACCTCCCTCCTCTACACCTCCTCTTTCTCTTCTCATCTCTCTTCTGATTTTTTTTTTTCAGAATGCCTGGTGCTTTTTCTACTTCTCTAATCTAAACTCCCTCCTTTTCTCTTCTCTCTCCTCTCAGAGAAAGCCCAAGGGGGCTTGTTCATATTCTCTCCTCTTATTGTGTTTCATCTTTTTCCTTATGACACAGAACTATCCCCCCAGAGTATCCAGCTTTCAGCCAGGGAGCTGGAGAAAACGCATGGTTAACCCCATTTTATTCTGTCTATTCAAAGGTTCCCCGACAAAGCTCTAGTGCTCACAGCAGATAAGAAATCATTCACATAGAGCAGAAGAGAAGGTTTGGTATGCATTCAACAGAAGTAGAAGAGAAGGTCATTTTCTGCAGGAGTGTGGCATTCGAAAAGAGCAGTGCATTTATAAGCAATGTGTTGCACCATATTGTGCAGCTTGCAAAACAATGGAGGAGCTCACTTGGCAAAACATTTCTATGAAGTAGCTGTTATGAACACACTACGCTGCTGTACATTTGGCTTGATACAGTATTTGTTCCTAGATGGGTTACTTTCTAATATAGAACTTCAGGATATAATTTTAGCAGATTGTTACAGTATGCCCTTGTCAATCATGCAATTGAGTCTATGATATTATAACATACTCAATTCAGAGATGTGGAAACTCGGCTATTATTGTGCCATAAAGTCCTCCATACTGCTGCTAAATGTGCATACTGTTAGACAATTTACTGTTAAATAAATGACAAATTTGTCAAGAGCAGCACTCAGCTGTGAACTGACTCCAAAGCAAAATGATGTAGCCATGCCATGTAATATAGCTGTCAAAAGAACCATAAGGTATGACACATAAAAATGTAAATGGTATGATGGGAAGGAAAGGAGGGAGGGAGCGAAATAAGGTTTCTCCATTGGTGCTTCTGCAGTGACCTCATCTCTCTTTCACCCTACTCTTTTTGCTCTCTCTATTTCATTTTCCGTTTCTCTATCTTTCACTCTCTTGTATCAAGCACACACTCCCACTGCGTTTCTCAAGCACATGCTCCCTCATCCTCGGTCACCCTAACCACCTCATTTCTCCAGCCCTCCCTCCTCTCCAACTCTCACTCTGTGCGTAATTCAATCATCCCAAGGAGATGGATATCCGTCCCCTAGGAGCGCTTACGCTCTCCATTTCCTAAAGCGCTTGATCAGATTAATTGATTGTCCCCCCTCCCTCAGCTCTGCGCCCCCTTCTGCCGACTGAGGCTGCTGTGGTGGCGGAGGGTGGGAAGAAATCAGGTTTGCATTGATATTTTTATAAAATGGCTTTTTCCTCCTGCCCCCAGACAGACCCCGTAAAAGGACAAAGGGGAATAGATAAAGAACATGAGCCCGGGGGGGGGGACATGGAGGAGGGGGAAGCCTGCAGAAACAGACAGGCAGGATTTATAAAAAGGATAAAACAACAACCTGGAGCGTACAGGAGACACAGGGCTGAACAGGAGATCAAGGGACAAGATACAGCAGATAGGCGATCAATGAAATGAAATAAACAGGGCTGTATCGCACATGTGAGGTGGGTGTGTGTGCATGCATGTCTGTACCATGATGTTTGGCTGGAAGCCTGCGGAGCACAGCAAGGGGTAGAGATGGGAGAGTCGAACCAGGCCCCACAGGGAACGCAGGAAGACCTCAACTCATCTATTATAACTGAGAGCCAAGCGGCTGCCATGTCTCCTGATTGCTGAGTCCCTGTGGAGCCATCTCCCCCCTTTCGCTCTCTCTCTCTCTCTTTCTGTCTCTCCTTCTCTCTCTATCTCTCTTCCCTCTTTCTATCTCCCCCTCTCTCTCTATCTCTCTCTTTTTGGCACTGGGGATGGCAGTAGATTACACTGCTGTTCCAGGCCTTTGGCTTCTACGTTATGGCAGGGGCCAAATACACGCACAAACATACACGCGCTCATGCACACACACACACACACACGCACGCACGCAAGCACACAAACACGCAGCAACACGAATACACATAGACAGGGAGGAACTCGCTCGTCTCTCTCTTATCTATCTGCCGCACATGTTCCCCATACGTGTAAAGCTTTTACCTGAGCGCGCCATTACAGCTGAGGCTTTTACCTCTGGAGAGCCAAATTACCTTTCAGATACAACCTTCCCTTTTTCAACTTGCCCTTGACATTTAGTTCACTTGCATTCCCCTCTGTACATATAGACTCAAACACGCACTGTTAAACCACACGTACAGCAGCACGCAAGCACTTCACCAAACACACACACAAAAATACAAAAAGTTGCATGTCCCCAGGCTCGTAATTGTCTGTCATTTGGACCTCGCACATTTTCTACACATCCGTCTTATTTCTACAGTAACATCTATGTTTAAATACTGTATGTTTGCAAGATAGAGCACAGAGCTCTTGAAGGATCACACTGCAACCTCAGAGCTGACCATGTTCTTTTTGAACTTGGCAATAACACATAAGGCTCACTTTTCATTTGTTTTATTAAGAGAGGGACTGGTTCTATCAATAGGGAAATATTCATCCAATAACACCCAGCTCCAGGTCTACTTATTTCAATCTAAAATAAAACAAATATAAGGAGACTCCTTCATCAACCCTGTATCCAAACACAGGATGTTTTCAAACCATAAAATATGGTTAGGGCTGCACAAATAATTGTAGATAATTAAAAATTGATGTTTTTTGTTTCCACAATTAATCATGTTCTTTATCAAAACCCCACGATGCAATATGTTTGATATTAGCATTGATTTAAATTACTCACTGTTAAATGAATTGGTTGGTATCAGCTGATCAACAACACGATCTGCAGTTACATGCAAGATATACGCAAGACTGCTCACGGTCTATACTGCCTGCCCACTGTGAAATGCTGGGCAGCTTTATTTATTGAGTGGCTCTTACAGAAAGCATTTAGGGAGCATAAGAGACTGAGATGTATTTTTCAGGAGTTAGTCGGCACAACTTGTACTAAAGAACAGGTGAATCACGTTGGCCTCTCATTTCAAAGGTGGCAAAATAAGGATTATGCTTGATGTATAAAAAAGTAGGGAGGTGTTTGCCAACAGATTTCCACCCGTTTTTAATAGGCTCATATCAAACCAGGAAATGATATGAGTAAATGGACGGTGAACTGTTTGTTGTGGTCATTTGACTAGCACAAAAGAAAATGGCGATTGTTGTTATTTGTTATTGTGAATACATGTCAGTAGGGCCTTGAAGTGTGTCAAACTCAGTAGATTGACAACTTCTTTACTGCTTATTTTTAACTTATTTTTCCTTATTTAACAGAAAATACAACTATATAAGTGTCTCTCTTTCACCAAATTAAGAATAATAACTTCAGCTTAAACACGTCATTCAAACTTCTGGGTAGTCTTGTTAGTCATCTATCTATCCATGTATCTATCTATATGTGTGTGTGTATATATATATATATATATAGATATATATATACACAGAGCACCCACCCCTGCGCATGCGCTGCAGAGAGGCTCCCCGCCCCACCCCGCTCGCCTCGCCAGAGGGCTACCTGGTTGATCCTGCCAGTAGCATATGCTTGTCTCAAAGATTAAGCCATGCAAGTCTAAGTACACACGGCCGGTACAGTGAAACTGCGAATGGCTCATTAAATCAGTTATGTGTGTATATATATATATATATATATATATATATATATACACACACACACACACACACACACACACACATACACACACACACTGTAACTTGCTGCAACTTCATTCAGTTTATATGAAAATTAGCCTGCTCCAACAGTCACAATGTCAACAGTACACATAAAAATGGCCATGCTCTGACCATCCTGCCATGTTGGAATGGGAATTTCCATTCTACTCTCACTGTATTTCTACGGTATCAAAACCCTGTTGATAACTGGGAGTCTACTTTCTGTCACCTCGAAATTAAAGCAGTCACTTATAATGCTTACTGAGGTGAGATTCCCTTTACAAGCCTCTAGAGGTTTTCTAAATCTCACCTGCAAAACTTGATTCTCCTTTTGTTATTGTAATACAGCTGTTTTGCTTCATTGTGCATATAAATGAATCTAAATCTAATTAAACTCTTTCCGAGAGTAACTTAATGCAACTTTTTTATTTAACCTCAAAGGGTTTAGGTGTACTCAGGGGGACTTCAGTACTCTTGCACTATGGGTGCAGCTGCAACAGAGGACATTCATTCAGGCCTGTTTGCGTATCTCATGGTCGCATTGGCTGTTTGCTGGTACGCAGAGGCAAACATGTACAGACAGCATCTTTGTAGGAGGGCAGCTGAACTCTTGACCTGAATACACAGACTCATCAATATAGACAGACAAACTGACACACAAATACAGTACACACACAAACACAAACACACGCACACTCTGTATGCTTGAGTACTCAGCCCACAAACTAAATCAACACACCATTTATTTTTCTTTCCGAAAAGACTCTCTCTCTTTCTTACTTTCCCCAGACTTTTTTATTTGCTAGGGGGCTGAGCTCTCAGACTGGGATTGATCCGGAGCTGCCGTCTTGAACCTGTGCCCCGAGGGCAGCTCAGTGCAAACACGCCGCAGCCCCTCTCCACTTACTCCGATCATGGTTACACTCACTGTTACACCACACCAGCATAAAAACCCACAGAGCAGATGCACACAGCAACTGCCACCTCTACCTGAACTGCTTTAAACAAACCAAAGGCTGATAAAGACAGATTTGAAGGAAAAATTGTATCTCCTCTGCTGAAAGACACAGATTCATAAAAAGCATTCACTTGTTTGCAGTCAAAGTGCAAACCCCAAAATTTCAATGGGCCTGAGCAACAGACTCTTCTCTTGAGGAGGATTTTAAAAATTACTAGCATGTGCATGAGTATCGGAGGAAAATCAATAAGCATAACAGCGGCATTGGATATGACAGCAACAATTTCATACACCACATCCCATTTGCTGAGTGCTTTTTCATGGGCAGAGCACAAAAGAAATCCATTATTTTTTGCAAATGCAAAGATTCATTTGAACATTTTACATAAATAATTCATACAAAGAGAGCTTTTACAGTGTTTTCACCTGAAGACAGACAGCTAACTAGCGAGAAAGCTCACTCACCCACCCACCCTTCCTTCTCTCTTTGAAGTAGGAAAAAAAGGGGAGGAATAGGGTATAATTTGTTTGATTCATTTATCGTTGCTTACTATGAATAAATGTCATTAAGAGTGGTTGCTGCACGGCAGTTGTGAAGTTATGGAATAGCTGGCAGCATAGTGGGGGCTGGAATAAAGCAACATGGTGATTAGAAGAATGCATCCATCCCACACACACTGTGCCAGTCAGGAGTCTAATGGCTTTGTGGAAGCTCGCGTGTTGAAACACACATGCACGTACAGCGCAAACACACAAATACATATACAATTGCGCCCTGTGTTTTGCTGCGGCTGCCGTGAGTTTCTATGGAGTTTGTGATTGATGGGTTCTGTGATTGGTGCTGTGAGACAGGTGGAGCCTTCACGTGAGCTGATCTACACTGCCTCCTACAGGAAAACGGCCCACATTGGATCTGTGAATATGTGAGAAACTGTCATCATCACCTTCAGCTGAGCTGATAATAATGACTATAAATGGTGTTTGCGCAGCACCTATCAAGACTTCAGATTCAACCATCAAAACTGCTTGACAGCTAGGGTTGATACAAACAGCAGCTTTTGTACAAAGACTACTGTATCTCAGAGTTTTGTGTTATTGTAAATAAAATCTATATATTGGATTTTTTGTGAGAAATATTTTCTTCATGGCCTGACTGGTGTTTTTTTGTTTTTGCAAGCTTTTAATTAGACCCCAATAGCTTTGTATTTACTCCTTTGTGTGTGTGTGTGTGGGTGTGCGTGTGTGTGTGTGTGTTTGTTATTGAGAGCACATACCACCATCCCCTTGTGACATACAACGTCCCCTGATGGCAAATTTCGCACCCTAGCCTTTTTGTTAATGGCGTGTGAAAACCACAAACATTAGTCAATCCTTAAAAGAAGGCAGCACTCCTACCTTCCATGCAATGCGGTTGCCTTTCGTGTCATGCTCCAGCGCCATTGGGAACTCTCCACGCTCGTAGAACTTGCGGAAGGTGGTCGGTTTGGAAGGGCGCTCCCGAAAAGCCCCTGCGGCCGGGGGACCCTCCACCTGGTCAAACACAAAAGGAGAAAATGGGACTGAAGAGAGAAGAGCAAACAGAGAGATACACAAAATGAGACATACACAGCAAGTTGAGAGTGTTGTTTTATGAAATCAGAATTGACTGTGTTTTCTCCTACAAGAATAGAATCACTCCCACTGCCTTTTCTTAAAAGTAATTCAGGGAGACACATGTGCCTGCTCCTCTGCTCCTCTAAGGAAGACAAAACACAGATAGTGTGTGCTTGTGTGTGTGTGTGTGTGTGTGTGTGTGTGTGTGTGTGTTGGCCCTGTAGCCAGAGGCACTGCCAGAGGCACTGTTAGGATCATCTTTTCTCTGCCTCCATATTGGATATGTGCTATTACTGCACCACCAATGGGACTCCTATTACATCAGCCACAGTGTCTGCTGCTATTGTTGTGGTGGCCATTGGTGGTGGTAGCCTTATAACAGATGTAAGTTAATGCAACACATTGAAGTGGAAATGGAAGGACGACTTTATGATTAGAAAAAAAATGTGTTATTTAAATATTGTGTTCTATAGCAGTGGTTCACAGCCTTTTTGTGTCAAAAAAAACCCCTGACTTGATACCCATTAGACCACAGATCCCCATTTGATAAGACTTCAATTCAGGGACCTCCATCTGAGAATATTTTAGTTGTTACATATACTTAAGGCTAGAATTCAATGATGGTCAAATATAGTTGGCGAACTTGCATTTCCTAGGATAGCTCTCCCTGCACTCCCTGGGACTGGCTGACACTCGTTGGCTTTGTTGGTTGCATTGGTTGAGTTTAGGCAAGAGGAGTAGGATTGGTTAGGGTGAAAATGTCAGAGTATGGCAGTAATATTTTTTCCTATCCTGGGAAACACAAATTTGTGTCCTGTTGGGGCAGATAACAACGGAGGAAGTGAAACTCATGACAAGGAACCGAAATTAACAACTGCCAAGCGGCAAATGCACACAGATTTTCTGTTTGGCAAGTAAATCTCAGAGGGCTATCCACCACACTGGCAGGTATTTGCACCAAAACATTCACGTGAGAGCCTTGGTGTTGAGTGACTGTGGTGTTGTGGTGTCACATAGGGGCACATGGCTCTGCTGCTCTTAATGTCTGTGTCACCTGCGCTGGTGCGGCAAAACCTGACTGTCTCAAGCGTGCCTTGTTTTGCAGCATTGTTTACTTGGGCACATATATTGGACTCTTTTCTATAATGAATCCAATAGCAAAAATAAAGTATGCTCCATTTTTCTGGGGATCCCATTGGACCCCTGGTTATGAACCACTGACAAAGAAATTGGTGAAACCATTTTAATTACAGGGACTATGGGCGGAAATAGCAGCTAAAACCTGGTACAATGCATCTCTCCTTGTTTTATATAAGGGTAATGTTTTATTGTGCACTGTCCCTGTCTAGATAAAAATCCATTACATTTACAAAAATGCTGTTATTAACATTTTGAGAAGTACTCTAAGGACGTGATAAAACATGGTGCATAATTTAAGTACCTCCAAATGACCAATTACTGCAAAAAAACTGCCAAGAAACACTCGTAGTCCATCAAGGAAGTGACGGAAACTTCTCTCTGAACATCCACTGGTGAGAATGTTCAAGTGGGAGCCACTCATGTACTTGAGGGATATGGATTTATTTGATTGAAAACATCAGAGCTTTGCAACAGCATGTTGTAGTGGACGAATGACAGAATGTTGGAGCCAATCGTTTCGCTGTCTGTGTCCCTTGTGTGCATCCCTCGCCATCTGTGTCGCTCTGCCACATGACTGGCAGATGTGTTGCTGTCATTAATCCTCAGATTACCACCCATGGAGAAACAGAATTTTGCCACAGCAGCCTGCAGGCTGAGCAGAGCGGGACTGGGATGTGTTATCTTTGGCAGGACTAAGATTGGTGTGCAACCTGAGAGATTTTAAGGGTTTTAGTCTATTACTGTGATGCTATGCAAGGGTGGTTTAGTTTTTCATATTACATCATTCTCTAGTGTTGCCTGTTTGTTGCATAATTCAAAAACAAAATGGATTAAAAAAAAGCCTAGAACCCCAAATGTGGCTCAGCACAGCCGTCACCAAGGAATGATGCAACATGGAACAAAGTTAAAGTTACACATGTGACGTGATGTAGCTGGTGCCATTGTTAGGCTCAAGAGAAACAAGAAGAAAAGGAGAAACTATTATGAGGGACTCTGAGTGAGCGTCTCAGAGCACTCACTGCATTTAAACAGCCCTAATGCACCGTGGGATTGCAGAGCAGTCATTTCAAATGAATCTGTTTGGAGCATTTGTTTACCATGCCAGGGAATGCTGAATAATATTATGCTGAATTAATAGGCACAGGTTTGTATTCCTGCAGGAGAAAGACTACCTTAACAAAACGTCTGTGACTAACAACGCATGTAAAACACAAGAAAAGGCACTTTTTCAGTGTCGCCTACTGTACTAGCCTAAAAGATATCCATCACAATAAATGACGCAGGTATGTTTGCTGTTGTCTTTAAAGTCCTGCCTTCTATTTTGAGTATAATTTTAGTG
Source organism: Plectropomus leopardus (assembly GCF_026936395.1). Taxonomy (NCBI): domain Eukaryota; kingdom Metazoa; phylum Chordata; class Actinopteri; order Perciformes; family Serranidae; genus Plectropomus; species Plectropomus leopardus. The sequence continues at coordinate 14,419,636 of NC_142189.1, read as the reverse complement.
GCAAGGGTGTATTTAATCACGTACGGTAAAGTCAATTTGCAGTTACTGTTTACATCTATGTCTGTAAAAACATGGATGCTTCATACTCATCTTCCCCCAAAGCAGATTAAAACAATCAGTACAGTGAGCACCCAAAATGAGTGTCACATATTCAGTATCTGGCTAAATGTCTCACTTCCTGTTTCTGAGTTATAAAGTAGCACAATGGCAAGAAAAATGTTTGTGCAGAACATTATGATGTCTCAATGTTTGTGTCAAATTTGCTAAAACATCCCTCAGTGTGTAAGATATTACATTGACAAGAATGAGATGGATACAAGGTCACGGTGACACCTGCCTTTGACCACTAAAATCTAATCAGTTCCTTTTTGAGTCCAAGTGGATATTTGTCGCAGATTTGAAAATATTCCCTCAAGGCATTCTTGAGGTACAGCTTTCACGAGAATGGAACTGATGGATGGACAGATGGATAGACGGATAGATGGAAAGACGGACAACACAAAACTATAACACCTCGACCTCGGCCATCGCTGGTGCAGGGGTATAAAAACAGCATTGCTGACATTGCAGGTACACAGCATTTAGCACTACTAACCAGAACAGACTCAATTGTGTATGTTTCTGTCCTGTCTTGTTATATTTTACTAAACTCATATATGAAAAATGTCTGTAACTGTATCTTTCACATTTGCCGGGAGGTATCAAGTACTTTCAGTCCAAGTGAAGTCACAAGTTATTGGGTGCTTAAGTCCAAGTCAGGTCTTTTTTGTCAAGTCGAGTCATCAACTTTGTGACTGCAGTCTGATTCGAGTCCAAGTCATGTGACTCCGGTTCCACACCTCTGCTAAGTACAGCACATTTCCGTAAAGAGTGACTGCTCCCAGTTTTTCCTTGTATTAGATTTTAATCAGTTAATCAATAATTGCCTGAATTGTTTAACTTTGCATCGTTCAGAACTGTTAAGTGTCACCTTGCCTTGGCAGATTACTGTTTCTGTCTCAAAACATCAAGCACAGAGTATAAGTTAATACAAGAATACAATGCCCATTGTTTCATTTAGACTGTGAAACATACATCAGTATTATCTTCCCTATTTTCTCTTTCTGTCTCTGTTCATTCCTCTCACTGCAGGAGTTGTTTTGCAACCCAAGCTGCAGGAAGCTGGAAAGCTTGCAAGATCAGTGCTGCTCCAGCCTGCAGGAGTGACAAAGCCCTCATATCCAGGTAGCTACGATGGCGGTTGAGCCACGCTGCACAGGGAGGCTAAAAATAGCTCAGACTGGGCAGCAAGGAGAGAATGAACCCAGACTGAATTGACTAGCTGAGCAGCTTTTATGGTCAGGAATGATGACGCTGCAGTCACTTCTATGGCCTGGGCTCGTGGCTGAGGTGTTGCAAAAAACTTCACAACCATTTCCATGGTTTCTCTCCAATTATCATCATTGGCAGGGTACACACCAACAGCCAAAAAGATACAATAGCACATTTTCTTGTGGCTCTGCAAAGCCAAACACAGAAGCCTTTTCCTTGGTACTGATGTGGGCTGCTGTTCCTAGCAGCTTAAACAGAACTGTAATAGGAATAGAATTGCGGAAAGATTATCACCTGCTGACTTTCTGATGCCATTCCAAACATGTGCCTGCTCCTGTTCTGCTATTCATGACATTCGAGTCTAACGCTCCTGCATGCTGAGAGAAAAACCGCTATCACTGAATCCGAAGGTAATAGCCACTAACCTCGTTTGTCTAACAAAGAACTAGAGTTTGTTTCCTCTGTTTTGCAGCCTTCTGAGAAGCCATATGAACTTACGGACAGGGCAGGCAGATCAGAAGCACACAGCGTCTATGTTGTGAGTAACAGCATCCCTAAGTTCTGACTTGTATGGGTGAGCATGCATTTGTGCTAACTCAATTTAGACTAGCCGTGCTGACGACAGCAACTGCTGCTGATTTTGTTGTAGTATTAGCCAGCACATCACATCATTTTGAGCTCTGCACGTCTCCTAAACACATTTCAATCACTGTGTGTTTTTCCGCTTCTCTGCCTGCATTTGTTTATGTGAGTAGCCACAAAGGTGGTTGTGTTGTTACATCAAGTGGTGAGAAGCTGCATAGCATCCCCCTGTGTAATCCAAAATTCTTCTCTGTTCTAAAACACTGGCATAAACACAAACACAGACAGTGAAAAAGAAAGAAAAAAGGAGCCTATAATGTCGACCTATACAAGCAGATAACATCCCGCCCTTCAGTGGAGGCCATAAAGCGAGCCTGTGAGGCGACAGACTACTGAACAGAGATAGAGGTGGTGTAAGGCAATAAAGGGAGGAAGTGTCTGTTTTGTGTGCCCCTGGTGCACACATCAGGGAGTCATAACAAGGCAGGACTGGTCAGATGAGCTCCAGGCTGTCATTTCTCTCCTTCGCCTTCACTGTGCCTCCAGATCCGTTTCCTCCCTAATACTGTTGTCCACTCCAACTAGCTCCACTGTAAACCTGGCTGCCGGAAGACCCACAGAGGAAATAACATACAAACATTCGCTCATGCACGCACACACCTGCTCACACACACACACACCACACATGCTGAGCTCCCCATGGGCGAGCCCCTGCAGAGGTGATTGAGCACCGGCAGGGCCTCGTGCTCCTGTCATTTATAAAGGTGTCACCCTGAGAAACAGAGATGCTCCCTCTAACCTTATTAGTATGGCACTTCCATGGCTCTCCAGCCTGATTTCGACACACAGAGAAGGTGGGATCGTCAAAAGGCACGAGGAAAAAAAGTGGAGAAAAAAAGAAATTAAGAGACAGGTTGAGGAAGGATAAGGGGGAGGGGGAGATAGGTCAGAGATACACAGAGACAAGAGACAGAGACAGAGAATGACGAAATCAAGAAATGGAAAATGGAGGAGGGTGATAGAGGAATACTGGATATGACAGGAAAAGGGAGAAGGGGAGACAAGAGGTGTGGCTCATCAATTCAGAGGGTGAGTTCAGCATGGCGGGGCTGCTGCAGCATGTAGGTGATCCATCAATGTGCCTGGGCCTCCAGCTCCTGCGTTCTCTCTCTCATCTCTCCATCTCTCTGCCATATACCACTACCCAAACACCTCTGAAAATCTCTGATAGATGTCTGGTGAAGGGCTGTCAATTCATTGTCAACCCTTCATTGTCATCACCACTGCATACTTCCTCAAATGAGGCCCTAGTTAATTATCTAAGGGCTGGGCGGTATGGCTAAAAATGTGAACACCATCTAAAATTTTCATAATGGTCGATATCGATAATGAACTATCAAAATAGTCAAACCATTATTTCTTTAAAGTTTAAAGGCGGATTTTTGCTCCTAGGTGAAAGTTGAAGAAATCATATGGTTAGTTGTGGTTTAAACTGTTATTTTTAGTCACAACATGACAACAATTGCCAAATAGAAGGACATTTCACAAATCTGAGGTTCGATAAACGAGTAAAATCAAAATACTCTTACTAAATACAATAATAAACTGATGAAGAAATGTTAATTCTGGTCAGCAGCATGTCACACTGTGCAGATGGTTTTAAACATTTTGCATGTGTTTTGGTGGACAAATGAAAACAGAATAAATGGACAAAACAATAATTTCAACTGTTTTTACACCCACAGTCTGTCTGCTGTAAGTGAGACAGAAATCCTCTTTACAGACTTGGAAATGTATCTGTGTTTTATTCACATTACCTTCAGTCACGTTATGTCAAATCACTGTATTAAATACCTGGCTAGTCAGTCATGTTATATTGCTGTAAGCATTAGTAGACTTTGCAGCTACTGTACCGAACATTATGTGGTGAATTCAATTATGGTGTGATGTTATCTGTGGTCAAAACTATCACACTGAAAATAACTTTATGGCTTTAAATGTTACTGTAACATTAAAACATTTCTGTATGCATTAGTGGCCAGTAAAAGGTGGCCCGTTGGTCGGTTACCCGATCTCACCATCTTCTTCTTCTACAGCTGCTGCTCAATCTTCTTCTGGTTAATGGCGGGTGGTAACTGACATTTAAGGTGCATTACCGCCCCCTTTTATGGGTATATCGTTGGTTTAATTATATGTAGGATTCATCGAACATTTATTATATCGCTGTAGAGGAAAATCATATTGAGATAATTAATGTCATTGTATTGTGCTGCCCTAATTAATCTCCTTTTTATTTCTATCCATCTCTTTTTACTCTTCTGTCTTGTCTATCAGAGCAAAAATGCATTTCGTTGCATTGTTTTTGTGTAGGAACAAGGGTGCCATTGCACACAGGTGCATTGCATCACCTGTTTACTGAGGCAGCAAACGGGGTAGACACCCGCTTGCATGCTTGCTCGCTCTCTGCATTTGACTGCTGTTCTCGGTTGAGAGGTTATTGAAATCTAGCTCCGTACAGAGGGCCGCCTTTCCTGAGGGAGGGAGCGGGGTAGGTTGAGTCACAGAGGATGGAATAGACAGGCCGAGGCTCCCCTGATAAGGTCAGCTTGCACATCGGTGCCACAGGCAACTAAATTAGCTCTCTTTATTTACAGGGCATTTTCCATCGTATAGCCCAGCCTGCTGCCTGCCTGCCGACCTCAGGGGTTAATGGCCGGGCTAAAGATGTGTACTTTATTCTCAAACTGAATTTAAATGAACAAGTCAGAGACAAAATAATGGAGGTATTTTGGTTGTTTGGGAATCTCTGCTTATATGGTCAAACAATCGTTGGACAGGATATTTTTGCTTACTCATTCCCTCTGCAGGGCTAAACATAGACTGGTGGGAGGCTGATTCCTTTCAGAAGAATAGATCTGCAATATTTGTGCAGCACTCCATTAATTTCTCATGACCAAACAGCAAGAAGTGCAATCAGTCTGCGCGTGAGTTTCATTATGTGTAGAAATTAGCCCTGTTGTGAGAGACAAGGTCAGATGAGAACAAATGAGCAAAGAGCTCTCACTGGACGGGAAAACCACAGACTGATGAGAGGTAACAGAGTCTTTTGTTCCGCGCTCACAGGACCATAGAGGCGCACTTTACAATTGTCACCATGTCACAGGCTTTTGCATCAACTGTACCGCGCCGAGGCACAAGGGCAGGGATGTTTGTAATGAAAAATGACGACACCGCGAGGAAAAGACGACACTACACACCTCATGTCACTACAAAGACACAAGGATGAAACAGGTGACAGCCACCTACGATTGAACTGTGTGCAAGAGGGATAACTTTAAAGAAGAACTTCAAAAAAAAAAGCTTCAAGCATTGAAGAGCGCCCCGCTGTTTTCTGTCTCCTCTAGTTTAACCCCATCACTTAAAAGAACAGCATAGACACAGGGAGACGTTAACAGGGTGTGAAAGAAAGAGTTTGTGGTGGGAGTGGGAGGGGAGGAGAGTAAGTGAAAGAGAGCGAGCAAGACAGAGCAAGGGAGAGAGAGGGAGTGAGAATGCCCTGAGTATTTTCCATCTTCTCTGTGTGGCCCACTTATCAGCCAGGCAGCAGGGCAGCCTTGTGCTTACAGAGCCCTATTGGCTGATTCATATCACCAAACCACAGTTGAGATGATGGCTCAGAGTGAATCAGCCTGCATGGCAAAGGCAGAATATAGCAACTCTTACTAGTTGTTAAGTGAACGGGAAACCACATGCACTGTGAGGCTAAACTTAAAAGAAACACGCACAATGCTCAACTCACATGAGTCTGAACTACAGCCAAGATGCACTTTCAATGTGACTCTACACTGATACAAATCATGTAAACCCACAGGTGTACTGTAAAACATACGTGTGAAGGTTGTCTTAAGTCCATATGATTTATCATGTAGCAAAATTTTACAGTTTCACCCAACACTATGTTAGCAAAAATTACCACAATCCTTTTGCAATCACCTTTCTATTATGATGCACAAAATTTAGATGGAGGTCAGGGAATGATAATTTCATACAAAGTGAACTGGAAATAGGGGAGCGTGACTTCATAAAACGATTGGATGAAGCTGCAGGCAGCAGTTATTGCCACAAAAGTGAAACCTGTTGGATGTGAGCCAAACACAATGAGAAAAACTAATTTTTCCTCCAATTTGACAGATTTGCCCAGTGTGGACAAGATCACTGTTACAAATTATCTCGTCCTCTCGACCTCCTAACGTTACAAGCTCAGGAGGCTAAGAAAATTTACAAGCGTCTAGTAGACTAAAACTATTTTGTGTGAAGTTAGGTCCATGACTGAAACAACTGTCTTGTTTTTGGCCTGGTGAGTAAATGAGCTTTTTTATATTTCAACTATTTACATGGATGCACCGCTGTCTGGCTAATATTAACTTTGGCCGATATTTTCTACCTCCTAAGTCAAGTTAGTGAAACTCAGTTAAATATCTGAGTCTAGGTTGTGTCAAAATGCATGTCAGGGCAATTTGCAGTCTTTTGTTTGATATCTAGTGTCGGCAAAATTTCCTATCTGTTGTTAGCACACTTAGCTTGTTCACTACATTACATGGATGCTGCGGTCACACTAAACGTCTCCCGGAGCCAGTTCAAACTTTAAAACTTTAAATGGAAAACAAAACCCAATCATCAAATATTCAAATTTACAAGCCAAATCTGTCTAAACTGAAAAGAATTTGGTGGGGTACAGCTCTAATTGCATTCAACTCTTTTGTTCTCCCCTTTATGTCCTACTGTTTTTGGGCCTTAAAGTGGCCCTTGTTTATTCCCAATTTGATTGATTGGAACAGCCATAAATAGCGCAAATCATAGGACTTTGTGCAGTGTTGGTAATATCTACCTCTAGTTGCCTGCCCTCCATCTCTATAGCATACCAGTGAATAACATCATACGCAAAGAGGCAAATGTTTATGACAACTCAATGGAATACATGGCTACAAGAAACATGTATTTGTGTGTCTTTGAAAGTTTTTAAAAGAATTTTTTATGCATGACTATGAGTTTGTATACTATATGTCTGAGTGTCATCTTAGACTACGAAGCACATTTTCTAGTCATGGCAGTTAAGAGAGTGGGGCGCGCACTGATCCAATGCTTTGTCTTTACAACCCCAATCAGTGACGACACCTGAAGGTATTAAAACACTGCACTGGGCCATGAAATTAATGAGACACAGAAGGAAAACTACGTCCCTGACCTGCTGCAGTTGCCACTTCTGCTGCTGAGAAAGAGCAATTTAACTGTCCTCCCAATTTTATTCACCAAATAAGTAGCTTCCTGTCAATAAACATCCTCATAACTACATTTAATTTATGGCAGTCTGAAAACCACCTCATAGAATTTAAATTTTCCCAGAGTCGGTGACAACACTCCTTGTTTTAGAGTGGTTATCAGGTGCTGGCCCCAGCTCAGAATAGCTTCGTGACTCACCCAAAAGTTGAAACGTAAGTTTGTTTTGCAGGTAAAGAGACAGTCAACTAAGCAGATAAGGCAGTCATAGAAATAAACAGACAGGCAGGGAGATGCTAGATCGGCAAGCAGGCTGGAACCAGGCAATGAGATGAGCAGATAGGCAGTGTGACGGCAAAGCAGGAGAATGCAGCTGAGGCTTTATTGAGAAAGCATCACTGGGAGCTGTGGAAGGTTTGATTTGGCAGCAATAGGCCCACAGGGAGAAGGAATAGGAGAAGGACACACCCAGAGCAGCATGGAGGCCATCGATTTCACCACAGAGCCACAGACAGACAGCCGCATAGATGAGAGAGGAGAGAGTGGGTCAGTCTACAGCGTCACCACACATCACACCACCGCACACACACATTCACAGGCAGTGTCACAGGTAGCCCAGCACTGACAGATCCCCGAGGAGTGGAGGGAGGCATGGGGAGATAAGCAGACTGCGCATGGCAAGAGATACAGGTTCTACCTCTGATATGGGAATATTGTTTAACAGTGAAGAACATTATCTAGGTGATTAGTATGTATTGCAAAATGAACCCCAGGCCCTTGGTCTTATCACTCGCCCAGTGTGACTTTCTATTCCTGGAAATCAGTCTTGCTGCCTGTAAGGCCGTCTGCTAAAAATGATGCTGGGGGTTTGCTTACAGAGACACCATGCAGAGACCAAAGCTCACCATGGTCTGGAATTTGACCTTTACATAAATTAAATGGAGGGAGAGCACACTGAAGGCTACATCAATGATAGAAGATACCCAAGACACCGTCAAACCAAGCTGCATGCATCTAGTAGGGTGTTAATCACCAATTTCATCACAATACAATATATCAATTCTTTGGACAACAATATGATATTTGCCGATATCACAAAGTCTGCCACGATACGATTTAGATTTGATTCAGTTCAGGGCACTGTGATTGATATGAAATTATATCATCTGCACATTTAACACAGTCTGTTACAGAAGAACCTGGCACTCCTTTCAATTTTGGGCATCACATAAATAATTAATAATAATAATATATAATTGTAACCATTTTTGTGCAGTAAAGTTAATTTTAATGTGACTCCACTAACACACATCAAACAGCATATGAGATAAGAAATGTTTTCATTTGAACTTAAAACCATGATCTTTTCTAAAACTTCAGGGCTATCAAGATTAAAGCCTTGAAAACAAATTTCTCCCAACAGCCAGAAAACATGGATTAGCAGGACCATTTAACAAAAATATAAAGTTTGGCTCAATAATAACTGTCAAGCTGCACAGACAAAGCAGTTGTTTTTTGCCAGTCACAAAGTATTAATTCACTTCATGAATTAGCCTAGCGGTTAACAGTTTTGCTTAACAATTAGTGTGCATTAATTATACTTTTTCTTATTCATAGTTGGTTAAAGTCACTGGTTCTCCAGACAGAACAGCACTGTTTAATTTCAACGTGCATGCACATTTTTTCAGTCTAACATTGCTGAGACAAGGCGGCTAATGTTGCTGTGTTGCTGCCAAAAGTTAGCAGAGTGAGATGTCATCCAGGCAGGTAACAATATGTGGCCAGTAATCCCATTACATCATTGTGTACTTATGACATGTGTTCTGTCTGTTGACCCTTATTTTCTCCAAAATCCAAAACATTTTAAACAATGTTGATTTATTTCAGAGTAGATAGCGCCGTCCCCATCAACTTTTTCTTGGCTGATTGACACTATCTGCCTGCCGCTGATTGGCCATGACACAGAATTTCAAAAGAAAGGCGTATCCTAAAGATGATGATATGGATCAATGTTTAAACTTTGCATTGATCAATGGCATCGCTGATCACTGAATTGATGTTTTGATCCAAATAGATGGTCCATTACACCTCTAGCAAACAGTCACATACTTAATCTTTTCCCTCTTTATTCCCTTTACCTACATGATTGTGACATAAAATGCCATTTAATACAAAATATATTTACTCCACAGACTCAGAGAGGAAAGGGTCTCCCAGCAGTTGTTACAGGAAACAGTGGGTGATATATATGGGGCAGAGGTCTGTTTTTGGGACCTCCTGTGAGGATAATGCTCTGAATGATAGTCCACCCTTCGAAGTAGCTCAGGAGACAAAGAAAAAAAAGGGCACACGGATGCCTTCAAAACACACTACTTCTCAGACGCCTCAAATCTCACACTGTGCATGCCGGAGCAGCTCTCTCAGACAGAGAGGCAACACTTTTGGCTTTTGGCTGAGCTAAAGGGAGGCACTCACACAAAGACACACTTGCACACAGTCACACAAACAAACAAATAAAATGGAGCTAAAGCAAAGACATGCCCAAGGCACTTTATGCCAGCCACCTCTGACTTATATTCAGAGTTCAGGCTTTAGATGAAAGTCATACAGATCTACTTCAATTTGATCAATTCTCGCTCCTCCGATCCATTCATCTTTCCATCCACCTATCCAATCACCCCTCCTGCTTCTGCACCTCTTGCTCTGCATGCAGGATGCTGATGCTCAGACAGTGAAACAGGTGTCTAGGCTTTGAGTATTTCTGTGCCACCTCCTCTATCCCACACCTCTGATGATAAGCATAAATCAAGGCTGTGTGAATGAGCATAGTGATTAAGGGGCTGGCAAAAACAGCCAGGCAGTACAGATACTCAAAAACACCAATGATACAGCTTAAAGTTGATACAAAAGAGCTTAAAAACACAACTAAGAAAACAAAAAGTGTATTACTGTTTATTATTGAGGCAAGAGTTAAATATGACCTCCCAAGTGCAGTGTGAGCAGCAGAATCCCTTTCATCCTCAATCATAAAATGAACACTCATCTATTTAAGAGGTGTGCTACGTCATCCCCTCCCTCCTGAATCATATACGCTCTCCAATATCTTTCCCCTCCACTCACTCTAATTTCCTCTCATAAAAAAGGCTGCCTTCTACGACTCTCCTTGGCTTGAATTTTTATGTCTTTTTGTGGCCCATCTCAGAGGAATGTTGTCAAGGTAATGTGATGATGACCCTTAGACTCCTCGTTAAATCACTCAGTATCAGAGCATCAACTTAATGTCTAAAATGTTAATGTAAAAATACAGCCAAGACGGCGCAGACGACCTTAAAGAAGTGACGGGGAGTTTTTCTTTTTATCTGCTTCAAGTTAAAGGTCCAAATCACAATCTCTTACATTAGCACCCACATCAGCATCCGTGTCACAACCCTATTCAGACAGCCAGACAGACAGTCCCAAACAAAGTCAGTTAGATTCGACAACACTAAAGAGATGGGTGTCAGAGTGACAGATGGAAAGTTGAGCATCTGTCACTGTGCTGAACCATTTGGCTGAAATCAAAGGGAGATGAGGGCCTTCAAAGGACTGGCAAAGCTGTGTCTGAGGCCAGACATGCTCTGGTGTGCTCCGCAGATAAGGGCCAAGAGGTTATATTGCTTTTCTTCTGTCTCTCCCTTTGTTCTCCTCCGTCTTAAGGGAGTGGGAGGGAGAGAGAGGAAAAGGACGGAGAGAAAAGTAGAAGAGAGAGAGAGTGACAGAGACAGAATGACTCATGAACAGGTTGCACGTCTCCCTCTGCCACAGCACGCCGTGTTGGTCAAACACTCGTTAGTAGAATTTGCTTGGTGTTTCCGGATGGCGAGGGTAATGAGCAGAGGTGGCTGGAGCAGAGAGGTGCCAGGCCGTGATGTGGATCATTTCTGACAGTATCAGAGTACTTTTGCCCTCCAGCCTTTCCCTTTCCCTGCCTTCTCCAGCGTGCTGGGGCAGAGCCGTTGCCTCCAGCGTACCTTCGACTGGGAGCACTTTGACTCAGCTGGATGCGAGGCATGAGCTAAATAGCAAAGTAATCCTCGGTGGAATTCTGAAGGGAACGTACACACTACTTCACATCTCAAAGGGTTTGCAGGTTTGCTTTCTTGGCAGTGGGTGAAGAACACCGAAGCCCTGGAGCACCATCTATGAAGTTGGCTGCTGTGCAGTTTAAACTGCATTCAGTTTGCAAGATGGTGGAACTGGTGCACTTTTCCTCTGCCCTCCCATCCCTCTACTCTTTTGAGAGCATATTCCCTTACAGGTGCAGTCTGTGATTCTAATCCAATACACTTTCTGTCAACTACAGCAGACATATTCTCCTCATAGTCTGCTAGCTGTCCGTTCTGTGTGGCCTGAAAAAAATCAGCCCTGGTTCTGTAAATGGGCAATAAACAAAGATGCCCGGCCCGAGATATAAAGCACTATTGTAGCCATAGCGACAGGGAGCGTTTGTGCTCATGCACAGTCCTCTCTTCATGTTAAGCAATGTCTGTAGCAACAGATGCTAATGCTAACCCACAGGCTGACTAACTTTAGTTACATCACATGCTGTGTCACTGTTCGGTCTGTTTGCTGTTAAATGCTTACAATGCTTTTAGAAACCTAAAAACACACATTTGCTAGCACAGTGGATTGTTTGGATTGATGCAGATAACCTTACCTTCCTTGTAAAGCTGAGCTACAAACAAACATCTCCATGCTCTGCCTCTCCCTCTTCCAAGGGACTGTATGTTATTTTTCAGAGGAGAAGGGTGGCTGGGGTGCCTTTTTTTTCCAATCCTGACCCTCCCTGAAGCTATAAGTGTTTTTCTAATCAAACACTCCCCCAAACCATAAATAACTTTAATTCAAAAAATTAAAATAAATTAAAAATACTACCATTTAAAGTTGTATGTCCCTCACCTAAGTCAAAATGAAAAACACAAGTCTCTCCCAGTGTTTTTTTTTTTCCAAAATGCATGACCCGTTTTGCACCATACATAAAGAACAGTCCCTAACCCTAACAACCAAACACATTTAACCCTCGTCCCGTCCTCGCTCATAAGCGGAGGAGCTACACTATTATAGCAAGCGTATTATAGCGTTTCTGATTCAGTGATTCATGTGTGAATTAGCTGGGAGGACAGTGAATGGCAGCTCTAGAGATCCCAGCACCGGGTGTCTCAGTGTTTTGGTGGCCAGGGGCAGCACTCTGTCTACCCAGCAACAGAAAACTGTTGATCCAGCCGGCGAGGAGATGGAGCGGTCTGAGATAAGACTGCCAGCACCAGGGTTTGCTTTGGCTGAATTGAAGATGTTACAGCAGGTAGCTGATAGTCTGTGTATTTTTTTTTTTTTTTACATACTGCAGCAGACGACCTCACATTCTTTCCTTTGGAATTACACATTCACCTGTGAAACATTATTCACTGAGGCTGTGGCTTCTCCCACATTGCTCTTTCGGTCAGCTGGCTCACAGTTGCGTTACTGTCGCTGCCATGAAAATTTGCATCCATGAGTTTGGTGGGGTTGACCTTCTGATGGAGTGCGTGTTTGTTTTGGTTTTGAGTTTGATTATCAAGAGTCTTTCTCCAGAATAATAGACTCCACCTTTAATAAGTTTTTGTTCTTTCTTACAAGGCTGCAAATGCTATGTATCACTAATGCATGGTGGATTTCTTCTTTGTCCTTGAGGGATTACAGACATATGCAGCCCATTTTGGTCTCTGCGCTGGTCAGCAAAAATTCAAAAGGTCAGGCCAATGTTATTGCATTGATGGTGATTTTAAAACATTTTCAAAGTGGGGGGGTAGTGAAACAAAGGCCACCATTTGGCATTATTGGATTGGAACAACAGTGTTTGTCAGATACATTGATTTTTCTGCCACTGGTTCCTATAATGTTGATGTAGGCAGTATGTAAGCTGCCACGTATGACCCTGTTGCACACGCGCCTACACTAAGAAGGGCCTATTCTCCTCTAGCAAGGACAAGTCAGTCTGAAGGATGATAATGACGGAGGATGGGTGAATAAAAGGCTAATGTCCTGTCAGTTTAATACACTTAAGCATAGCCTCATTTCAGATGAAGTTTAATCATCCGGAGTATGGACACTAGGGCAGTATGTGTCATTAGTAACAGGTATATTTACATGAAGACACAGAGACACAACTTAATAATATGTTACACAATCATGTAAACAGCTGATGAAAACTGACTTAACTTGGAAGTAACTGAATTAAGTAAAAAATGTTATGACAAATGTTTTTGTTATGACAAGAGGAATAGGTTTAAAAATCACAATGAAATACAGACAAATTGCCACACCAAAGATAAAAAATTGGTCACAGATTGTTGTTTGCCTGTGGGCCAAATGTGGCCTGGGATAGGGTGCCAGGTGGCATACCGACTATTACGCAAATTCACAATAGAAATAAATAGATTTAAAGTGGGAATATTTTTTTTGTACTTTGAATGTTAACAAGGTGCCAGAAGCGCATACAAAAGCATCAAAATTGACCTTGGACCGCTAAAGAAGTCCGGACTAAGCCTTGAACGTCTTTAAAATCTAGAAACACTCCTGCCTACATCTGGCCTCTGCAGGGCCACTGCAACTGGATTTGCCTCTTGGCAAAGATGAGTAAGGACAGTAAATGTCGAAAGGTTAAAAACTGGGAATTCATAGATGTTAATAATGTTTGTTTATGAACTGGCCCCTGGTCTTCTGTCATTCTACAAAAGAGGCCTCCAGGGATAGCAAGTTGAGAAATAGTTAGTCCAATTAGTAACCAAAAACGTATACAAATGCATTAATGAGAGCGTAAGTTAACTGTTTTCCTGCAGATAATAATCTATTTTTCAGTACTTTCCAGCCAACGTTTTATTGTTAACATCTAACATACTGAATGTTTCAGTTAGAGGTACTTTTATTTTAATTAATACCTCCCTACATCAAGAACTGTTCATTTTGTTGTTAGGTACATTAGCATACACATTAGTATGCAAAGCAGCTCAATACAACTCAATAATACTAAAATTAAAACAACCGAGGTGTCCTTATATGATAAGTAGGCTGCCAAAATAATGATTTTTTATTCTATATTTCTATTTTCGAGTGTTGCAAGAAATTAATGGTATACTGTACATCAATTCTTTTAGAGAAAATACTTAAAGCTTGAAAGCCAGTGAAACTTAACAGCCTGATTTGTGTTGCATAAAATAATCACTTTACTGACTTACTGTCGTCAAGCCTGTAAAAGCTGCACATTAGCTGACAACATACAACGTAAGCTAATTGATTATATGGTCATTTCTAATCATTTACAGGAAACTCAGCGTGCATATGTTAAATATAGCAACATCAAAGTATGTCCTCATATGTGCTTTAAATATAACTGAGACCACCCTGCTTTCTTGCTTTTGATACAAGAGGGACACTGCACATAGAAGAGGCACAGGCCTGGATGTCCTCTGCACTGGTTATCACATGACATAGGGCTAATTAACTCTAGAGCGGAAAATAGAGGCCCTGCAAGGAGCAATAAACATTCTCCATTAAAAGCCATCTAATTAGAATGCAAGCTACAAGGGCTTGAAGGAGAACATAACAAACACAGAGGCCAGTGTAATTGTCAACCAAGCTCTGAGGAAAGCAAACATAATAGACATAATCAGCCAAGCACTTCCTACAAGGCCATGATAGAAGGCTGTGGAAGTACTTCTTCATATCTGACTGAAGTTTCCAGATGGTATTTTCCTCAACCATGGAAAAGGTCACAGACATTTCAGCAGTCATGCACTTCAGATAGCATGCTATCAATTACGACCTAATCTATCTAATACCTGGTGAGAGGAGCATCAAGCAAAGAAATTACCTCTTGTAAGTTTGAACAAATTCATCTTGTAATGAAATGTTGATTTTTAATATGAACAAAAGACCAAGTCTTTGTTTTTTAGTGGATCAAAGCAAAGTATAAAAAAAATCCAAATCCAAAATCCAATCCATGTCATTTCATATTGAGTATCTGCCGATACCACTCTCAATATGATACTTCTATTTTCCTGATAATACAGCTGCACAGTGCACACTTTAAGTAGACTTCTTCGAAGTTATTAAAATCAATCCAATGACCAGTCCGTGCTTGACAATATGAATGAATGAATAGCTCTGAAGTGCATTAGCCTTTTATTATTGTGACTCATTTATTTATTTTACAAAGAAAGTATAAAATGACAAACCCTCCCTTTAATCTTTTTGGCCTCATCACAGTCTGAAGTGAATGTGTCTGTCCCTTTAAGAGAGTATTTTCTAGTATCCTTGAACAATGGTGAAAATGTGCTTCTATTTGGGTCAGTCTTTTTCCACTGCTTTAAAGTAAGGTGCAAGACAGCCAAAGTCAACAAAGTCAAAAGTTATGAGGGAAACTGTAAGATTTCCAAGTCAGCCAATGCTCCGTCCACTCAAGGCCTTTAGGCGCCGTGGTTGATCGATAGTAATGGAAACGCCAGGAGGCCTCCAGAGCCCATTGCCAATTTAACCTTTTTTACCATGACTCAATTCTTCCTCCAATAACCCAGCTGCTTACCGGGATGGACTACAGGCTTCTGGTGCTGATAAGGCAAGCGTGCAGGAGCAGAAGGAAGGATGCAGAAAAACAGTTTTAGTGTGTGCGAGGGTGTGTGTGTCTACAAGCACCGCTGGTTTAGAAAACACTTCCATGGGGCAGTTCAAGATAGGCAGGCAAGCAGACAGGTGAGGGAATCTACAGCAACAGCGGAAACCTGCTCAATTTACTTTTACCTGTATAGGCATGTCCCGTGCACAACACGGACACAAAACACCCTACCAGCTTCATGGCCAATTTATGTATCACGCTGGGCACATTACGAGTTCCTGCGTCAGGTAAATGTGTTTGGAGAGATGGGGAAGAATGATTTTGACTGCGAGTGAAAATAATAAATAGACAGATTCATCTCCATAAAAGCTTTCAAGGGTTCAATCTTGGTCAACAACTGCTTGCAATCCATATAATTGACAATGGGCTTCTTATATCGCAGACTTGCTGCCATCTTACCCATGCTGTGTTCATGTTCTGTTTGTTATGATTTCTCCATCCCATGGTATTTCAGTGAATAGAAGCAAGGATTTAATCATCTTAAATCAAGCTTTAACTGATACACATCAGACTATTAGATAACTTTTAAAGATGAATTAATTCTAAACTAGATTAAATTTAAGACAGCATTTTAACTAGGTTTATGTTGCAATTTAAAGTGAGATTACATTTAATCAGGTTGCACTGAAATTCTTGACTAATTTAAACCCTAATCAAGGATCAATTCTAAACTGTCACTTGTTTAATTTGTTCAGATGGCTCAATTTATTAGGGTGACATTCATTGGTTAGAGTGTCAAAGGCAAATAGCTGAGATGCAAATCAACACATCTCTGACGTAAACTTCAACAGCCACAGCTGAAAATACCCTTTTCTTAGTACATGCATTTGTGCACATAACTTTAAAAATGGCATGCACTAAAAAACTGTAACCATTTTTTTCCTACCACGCCATTTGGTGTATTTGTCCCTCCTCCGATTTCATTATTTTTGTTATTATATTGCAGATTCGTGTTAGTTTTATCATTACATTACTGAAGAGAAAGCCACTGTTTCTGAGCGCAAAATATTTTCCTACGTGGTTGAATGAAGGTTAAGCAGAGAAAGTAAAAGAGAGATAAAAACAGAGAGAGAGGGAGAGAAAGATAAAGACAGAGAGTGGGACAGCATCGAGGCTGAGACATCTGCTCAGGTATATAATGATGATGCTGTGGGGGAGGAAAGGAATAAGATATGGAGGTCACGTTTGCTAGCATGGAGTCTCCATCTGTCCCCCGGGGTTAGTGGGGTGAGCCAGGGATGACGGTGGGGCTGCGGGGGAAAGGGGTTGGCGAGTTGCAGGGAGGGTTGTAGCAGACTTGGGGACGATGTTTGCCAGCTCAATTTTTATCCTGGGGGCCAAGCAAACAGTAAATGAGGTGTACATGTTATAAAAGTGGTCTATCGGCTCAACATCTCCAGACCCACGCCACAAGTTGAGGTTGGGATCAGGTGTAGTTTGTATCGATTTGCCCTCTCAGGTGAACTGTGCAATGTGGTGTCTCAAAGAGGATCATGTCCATGTTCTTTAGTGTGTGTTGGGTTGTATATGTAGTGTAGGACACAGGAGAGTGTAGAAACATTTATAGAACTTAAGTCCTTTCTTTCATGTCTTTTCATTAAGGAGCATTTCCTGCTTCACAACACTTGAGACCTTGACAATATTCTCTGTTTCTGTTAAAGTGTAAAAGCAGTACACAAAAGAGGAAATACTGGAGGATGTGTTATGGCAAACATCTAACAAATTACAGACTATATAGATCAATAACAGGGCATGATGACGATCTAAGGTCACATATTCCACTTCTTCAGGAGTCTATAAATCAATTGTACCCTATCTACATGACTGATCCAGAGTGAGTTCAATAGCTATGAACCAAATGATTTTGCTTATGTGTTTAAACTGAGAGATTGAATGAGCTAGCCTGGTTCCACACCTCTGAATCGTTGCCCATATCTCTGATTTGTTCTGTCATTTAGGGTCAAATGTTGTATTATAAATGACTACTCCCACCAGTGGAGAAACAGCCAACAATTCAGAGCTTTCTAGCTGGAATAACTAAAAACTAGATAGCTACCAAGCAAAATCCACCAAAAATGGCCAGGCTTTGACAAGCGTGGATGAGATCAATGCTGCTGTGTAAGTTGTTGTAAGACCTACACAAATACAAACTCCTCAAGCAACATATTCTGTCTGATTAACTGCTCCTGGTAGCTGCGACCTGCATGTCCATATTAACTGAAAATGCTTTCTGGTGATGAATAAGTTATGCACTGCTGAATAGTTAAGGCAAAATAAAATGAAACATCCCTTCCATTACAAGAAGATAGCCAATAAACACAACGTCAGGTTGAATGAATGAGCTTAAACAAAATGGCAATTCTGTTTGAGTATCAGGCTAGGAAAAAGCAAAATGCACAGCATAACTGGGTTGGGCCAAATGGGGATTTATGTAAACTTTGAGCCATCATGCATATATCTGCTGCCGTACCGGTAATAGCATGATGGCTATACAATATAACAAACTCCAACACAAAACTTAGTTTAAATGCCTTTAGCAAATGTTTAATCAAAACTGAAATTTTTAACATCATATACAGCAAGTTCCCAGGAACTTTTTAAAATAGTGATAATTTAAATAAACAAAGAATTAATAAAAATTGCTCCCTGAGGTTTTACACAGGAGAAGTTCCTCCCATGCTGACTATGTTTTTTACACTTTTTAAATTTATTAATTTTATCAGCGATCATTAAAATAAAACGCTAATACAGATGATCAGCAAAATGCCAAATATCGGCCCCAATAATAAGCCAGGCCGATAATCTTTCAACCCTTACACAATATGTTTGGCGTTCAAGTGGCTGAGTGGGATTACTGCTGCTTAGCAACGGCAAGATGGATTCTATTGTCGGCATCTACAGGCCACTAAAGCTAACAATCTAGTAATCTAGCAAGTGAGTAATGTAATGCAAGAAATGCAAAGATGTAAAAAAAAAAAAGAAAAAAAAAGAGGCGAGAAAATCAAAATTTTCCTCAGATATTCTTAAATTATTAAGGAAAGCTGCATATGACTAAAAATATATTTATATATTAGGCCTACTTACTGTCCACCAAAAAGAGAACTTCCATGGTCTGCGCCATTTCTCACAACATCAGCAAACACGTCACAACTCATTAACTCTGAGCTCTCAGAAATTCAGCTTTAAAGGTTGTTAATACCACGGGGGGGGGGTACATATGGACTCTTATCGTGAACACTTTAAACACGACACCATCTGAAGGAAGCAAGAATCTCTGCCAAGAAAAACATCTGTTGTATCATTGTGGACAACGTTGCAAATCAAAGATCAGAACTGCGTTGAGGCAATGTGGGATTTCTACAATTTTTGTACTATGAACTCATTTTTGAAGTATCTTGATTTGACAGAAATCTAATTTCCTGGATTGGCAAAAGACAGAATATTTCTCATGATTCAACCATGAAAAACAATTTTATCCATATCAGTCAGTCATATTAAAGAAAATGAATATCTTCTCTTCCTTTTTCTATGTGGACTACGGTGTTCACATCTACACTATGTGTGTCCATTCATGTCACAACACTGTGCAAGTGTTTGCACTCTGTCCCCAAACCCTTGCTATTTTTTGTCACCAAGCTGAAATAAGCCTCTGACACAGAAAATAACAGCTTTGTTCTCCCCTCTGTCTGAAACACAAGGTGACGACCTCCCACCAGAATGTAATGTGCATCTTTTTTCTCTTTAAATGCTTGGGGATGAATCACTAGAGAAAAAACGGACGGGGTGGGGGCAGGGGGTTTAGGGGCCTGTGCTATTGATTCAATTTCTATGACCACAAATACTTTAAAGCATAATAAGCCTATGCTTCAAGTCCCCACACCCTTTCAAGGCTTGAAATGGCCTTGTCGTTACCTACAAATCACAGCTCTCCACGAAGCCCACTCTGGAGCAATATGTCAGTGACCACAGGGGAGGGGGAAAAAAACAGAAGGCAACAGACACAAGTGAGCCTCTGAAAAATGTAATAGTTTTCATTGAGGATTTAGCCAGTGCTACGGCAGTGTGGGAGTATCATTCACGTTTCAGACATAGCAGATCCTCTGGGGAGATGGTGAATATTAAAGGGCTTTGCAGGAGCCCTCCTTGCGAAAGGCTCTTGACAAGAGATTTGTTTATGACCTTCAGAAAAGGAGGAGGAAGTCAATGATAGCTCTGTCTGCCTTTTTTTTTGCATCTCAAGGCAGTCCATGTTATAGAAAAAAACAGAACTGCAGATTCAGTGTCAGGTATTTACTGTTGTCATCAGAACTGTGCAGCTCTTCCACTCGTATTTATCACATGGGCCAGATTCCTTTAAGTGCAATATGAACGTAACAAGGCAATAGCTGTCTGGAAAAAAACTTAGTGGATCAGAGACGTGGACCTAGTTAAATTGTCTGCATCAAAGTACCCAAGACTAGACAGTCAACATTTTAGAAGTAGAAAAGATAGAGAAGTGAAGCTGGGGGATTGCTGACACAAAATATTAAACTGACATTTTCCTAAAACTCATTCATTGAATTACTGCTGACCACAGATGCTTTAACGTTTGATGCAGTGCTCTCGTTTCACCAGGAACCAAATCACAACTGTCAACATAAAAAGCATCAATACAAAACACAGAAATCTAAATATAAGGTATTCTTGGAACTTCCTGAAGGGGGTTTTACCATATCCCTGACAAAAAAAAAGACAATGACAAGTTGCCAAGTTTGCATGTAGGAAATATTCTAAAAAAGAAATCCTTATTCTGTAAGCCACCTGTCTTCATTTCCACTCTTAAATAAAGCGGTTCTAATGACAAGCTTGGTGTTGTCTCTAAAAAATAGGTTGGGGATAATTGCCTGAGAGATCAGGCAAGTGAGAGCAAAAGAATGCCTCAATCTGTCAATTTAAGCAATATGACTGTCTGTGGCATGCTTTGTTGCTCACCAGCTGCAACTGCCTCTGTGCAAAAGTGCCAAGTGAGAACTAAAAGCAAGGAGAAGTAATATGTGAGTCATCTCAGACTGTGTTCCTGATATATAATACTGAATGCCACTAAAACAGAGCGAAGCACAACATAACTCTCCTCCTCACACTGACTGAACCAAGGTCCTCTGATGAGAAAAGGTGAACTTCAACTTAACTTGCCTTTGAGTAACTGCGAGTCTCAAGTAAGACTGACAGTCTTGTGACTTATTCATGTAAAATGAGCCAAACTTATACAGCAAAAGATCGACGGCAGAGGAGGACTATAATTATCAGCGCAGGTGTCAACACAGTGTGAAAAAGGTGTGATGGCACATTTTATGTTAAATTTGACCTCACAAAAACACTGATAAGCTCTGGTTTGTGCGCACCACAAAAAGGTTTCCTGTGTAATTGTGCTGCTGGGAGGAATTCAAATACTTATGTCTCTTGTTTGCTTCCGTAGAAAAGCCAGTTTCATGCATGACCCTATTTTTACAAGATATTCAAACACAATTCTGCAAGTGCACTAAAACATGGAATACTGTGACAACAAAGGTGTAACACATCTTAATAATAAATTTAAAGAGAAAGGCAGACCTACCCCAGATACAGCTAGTCCAGATTTCTTCTAATAATTTATTTTTTGGTGGCACAAAAGCTAGTTTTACTGACCAATCAATACAGTTAATCGATAAAGACTGATGTCCTCTGCTATACAAACCTATTACACTTTCCTGATCCATCTTCATTTGCAGTAAATGAGAGGAGAGGAATACCCGACATGACTGTCTTTGGAAATTAGTAAGCCCCTTCAACACAGTTGGGGACTGCTCTGGAAGGAAGTAATAGTCCAGGAAACCTCTGTTTGTTTGTCCCAGAAAAAGACAAAGGGCATGAGTACAAAAATAAGTGCACAATAGTTTATACAGAACACATAAAAGCTTTGGGGGCCAAGAAAACAAATAGATGACTCTAAACTTGTAAAATTATACTCAAATCATGTGCTTCGTACAACTCCAATTACCCCACAAATATGTTCATCTATAAAACATTCCCCTTTTGTGTTCATGTGGTATCCAAGATGTCATAAAAAAAAATACATTTGCATTTTTCTTAGCATATGGCTTCTGAGTTTCATAGTGTCTAATTATTGTGTTATAGCTTTCAAATGGGTTCTAAAAGTGTCATTTGAGCCCATAAAAGTTATTGGATAATTTTAGAGTTCCCCATACTTGTGTGAAACCCACCCAAGCTTGTGTGACCAAAAGAGTTAGACACACACAAACACACATGATGGTTGGAGAGAATATGTTAGGCATGTTTTTTCCTTTATCCAATCTCTGTGGGCTATTTAGTGTTGAGATTTTTGCTCTGCACAAGGAGCAGAAAGATGATAGGTTGCGCTGAATAACAACAGAGAAATGACAGAGGACTAGAGAGCGTAAGAGGATAATTTAAAGCAGCATGTAAGAGGCTGCCCCCTCCCTTGATCCTTTTCCATCAATTGTAACTTAACCTAGACAGTGGTGCCACACTGATGGCAGCATGTGGGAGTCCAGACTGTCACTCTCCATGTAACCTACCGCACAAAGCACTCAGCCTCTCTGTGCCTCTGACACTAATATGCAGCTCATGTCTGCGATGTTTCAAACATTTGAAAGCAGAGTTGTAATGTCATGAAGTAATTATATGTCATATGTCCCGTCACTTTTTAGTTTGGCTTTTATTTGAACTTTATCTATTTATGTATTAACCATGTGTTTATACATTTTAAACTGTTTAAGAGTTTTACTATACTTCATAAATCATTTAATTATTTTGAACATATTTATTTCTTATTTTTACTTTGTGCTGTCATCTTGTCATTACTTCTTAGTTACAGTTTGAGTATTTTACTTATTATCTTTTATTATTACTGTTATTGTTTTTACTATTTGTTTATTTATTTACTTATTAATTTGTATCTTTCTATTTATAGGTTTTATTCTGCCCATGGTGTTAACTCACTTATGGCAGTGTTTCCTTAGTTCCTGGTTTTGGATAAATACTCTTATTTTTTAGTACTTTACTTCATCACAAAGTCTTGTTTTTATTTATGTGTTTGTGTGCATGTGTGTATAAAATATTATGCTTTTCATGTCTTTTAAGTTGTGAAAAGAACATGTTTTATTTAAATGTAAAGTAGGCCCAGTTTTTACTGCGGTGTACATCCTACATAGAAATAAACTTTATAATTCTCAAAATTATGTCAGCTTGCCTTGATATTAACAGCATTTACTTGGAGGCTACTTTTGCTTTCAATAGTTATCTAATACACTCAAATGACTTTTGATACATGAGAAGAGTAAATTTCAGATACTTTAAAAGTTTTACTCGGTTATAGTCTAGAAATCTGTACTTTTACTCAAGTGTTGCTCTTAGGTACTTCACCCACCACTGTCAACTTAAGCAGTGGTGAAAAGTAACTAAGTACATTTAAAAAAAAGTTCTGTACTTCCAGATGCTTGTACTTGACCTGAGTCTTTTACTCCACTACATTTCAGAGGGAAGTGTTGTATTTTCACTTTACAGCAATAAAGTTTAACAACATCCAATTCCTGCAGTGCATTTTTTGAATTTCCATCTGAGTCTTGGGTCCTTTCAGCTCTGAACAAGGTCCGTCCAGTGCAATAGCTTGATCTGGGATGTTAGTGGTTAGCTATAAGTACTTTACAATCTAAGATTTTTTCATTAGTAAAAACATTAAGACGTGTACAAAATATGATGTTTTGTTACAAATTAAACTAGTTAAACAGTTTATACAAGTACAGCTGAAATGATAAGTTAATAATCAATTAGTTGATCAATACATAATTAAGTGGCAACTATTTTGATAAACATTTGAGTCATTTTCTTCCTTTTTTATCTTTCCTCTTTGTTTGAAAAAAATAGGGTTTTTTTGTTTAGTTTTCTGAAATTGGTAATTTGGCAACAATTTTAATAGACATTTCAATCATTTTCATTTTTTCCCCCTTTTTAATAGTTTTGTGTTTTTGACTTGTTTTATTTATTTTTCCTGAGTTGAGTACTTTGGCAATTATTTTAATACACATTTAAGTCATTTTCTTTTTATCTCTTCTCTTTTTATTAGTTTTGAATTTTGTTTGGGTTTTTTTTTTTTAATTAAAAAAAGAAAAGAAACACAAATTCTGAATTGGGTACTTTTTCTTTTCATACCTTAAGTATATTTTCCTGACTATACTTACTTACTATTACTTCACTAACGTTTTTAACGCATTACTTTTACTTTTAACTAAGTATTTTCACAGCGTGGTATTAGAAGCGTACTTCTACTTCAGTAAATAAAGTTACTACTTCCTCCACCACTGCTGTCAAGTAGCACAGTGTAGCAAGCCAGGACTGTGAAAACCTGAATATGAAATTAACTATCGTTACCTCGGGCTAAATATGCACTTTTTATCCCTAACATCACATTACACTTTATCATAACTTCTTCAATAACAAATGACATACCGTAAAAAAGCTATATAGTCACTTGTCAGTCGACTGTTTAGGAATAAAACCGTTTAAATTTATGCTAACGTTACATAAACTGCGAAAGCTAACGTTAGCCGCACGTTAGCATACAATAATTGACAACGTCGTCAAATAACTTCACTCACCACGGAGTTCTTCATGGTGGCCTTCACGGTGAAGCCTTGTGTTTTTAGCTCCGTCTTGTTTCTCGACATATCCACGGGTTTTGTCCTCTGAAATTAAAGTCTACACGGAAAATGAGGAGCAATGTTGCTAACTAATTAACACTTGTGTGGCTCTCAAACATTTTGTAGTGGTTGCTAAGCAACTCAGGAGACGCTTTGGTCTGGTTGCTGCAGAGACGTGTGTTTCCATGTTGCCATGGAAATTCCGTAGCACTGCTGAAACTAAGCAGAGCAAAGTGTCGTGGTGAATCAGTAGAGAATGTCTGAGTGTCCAAAACAAGCTTTACATATAATATATGGACGGTTTCAAATTTGTCAACACAAATATTGTAAATGGGTCGTTTTGTATTTCCTGTGTGGATGTTTTGCAGTTTATGTGAATGACATAACACTAACCAATTTTGGAAAGATAAATTCTGGGATATTATTGATAATACTGACTAATTTTTTTCTACTGGGAAAATGTACTGTTTAGTATTTACAATAACAATAATACAACACTTAGAATTAAATTTAGCCATTCTAACTTTCATTTAATGTGGTTGAAAATGAAACTAAACACTACATTAAGGCCATTTTGACTTAAAGAATAATGAGTAAATTAATGACTTCTTTGTACAGTATGTTTTATGTATTGTCACTAAATTTTTTTTTTTTTTTTTCAAAAGTATGTCAGTAAAATCAGCTGACAGGACATGTATGTCCTTTGCTCTGATTATAAAAAAAATATAGATTGGACTGAATTTGAATTTCGGTAGCAAACAAGATGTGATTAAAAACAAGTAAATAAAAACAAACATATAGTAAGGTTTGTGCAGGAGAGTTAAGAAACCCAAAGGGGCTAATAGTAAAAAGTTCCCCTCTAGAATTTACAGTTTATTAAAATAACAAAGGCATTTCTGTCCTTGCCATGACAATACAACAGACAAACAAGTAGTTATGATAATCACAAATGGAACAGAGAAATGTACACATCAACACAGCTAAATCATTAAACATACATGTTATTTTCACGTTAGACTTAAATGACAATAATGATGGACATAATTTTAAAAAATTAGGACTGGAATTCAAGAATAATGGTCCTCTGTATTTCAAAGCATATTGTCCAAGAGTTGTACGGCAATAGAGAAGACAAATGTCCTCTACTCATCTTGTTGGATATGAATGGATATGAATTATCATAGCCCCTAAGTCAAATCATTATAAAGATGGCTATATTACAGAAAAAATGAAAATTACTTTTATTTCATGACACTGATTTCATTAGAGGGTTTTCTTTTTGTAGTGGTTGTTGCTGTTTTTTGTCATTTTAATAATGTTATTAATTATCATTAGGTTAGAGGACTGCATAGACTTACAGTTTCTTTGTTTGCAGGAATAATAAAGGTCCGTTGGCCGGCAAAAAGATTTGTACAGCACCTTACTCTTTTGCTTTAAGATAGTAATGGCGGAGCTGGGACTAAGTCACATGTACAAGTCACAAACAAGTCTCAAGTCTTAATCTTCAAGTCTCAAATAAGTCCCAAGTTACTGCATTGACAAGCAAGTCAAGGCAAGTTCCTGCTATAACTTAAGCATGAAAAGTCAAGTAAATGTTTAGGTCAAGAAAGTCATAAGACAAGTCATACAAAATTCTGATCTGTTCATATTAAATCCTTAATCTTACCAGCCAAGAAGCTGAAAAATTAACCTGAAACTGGATGTTGTGGTGGTCATGTCATTGATTTGTAAGCTGCAGATTTTTGCTTACAGCTGTTCTCTTCTTACAACCTTCATATACGTCATAATCCTTGAAGCTCAATTGTAGTTTTGGACGAGCCCCCTAAATGATAGCGGCCCTGCGTGTTGGCCTCTGCTGATCTGCTGTGTCCTAATAGGTTGCCAGGTTTGCTGATATTGCACTAGAAATCCCAAAATCATGTTTCAGAGGCAAAAAGTAACTTCTAAATATCTAGAAAATATACATATTTCACAAAAAAAAAATCAAATCCATTTGAGTAATCAAGTCGAAATCAAGTCGATTCTTTACCAGTGTTAGTCAAACAAGTTTTAAGTCCTTAAATTTGTAACTGGTCATGAGACCAGAGTCCCCCATCTCTGATTAATGGGTAAAACTGGTGCCCTCCCCACCCACTTCCATTAGGCTATCTTCACTAATGGCTACAAAATATGAAATGTTGATCTAACTTTACACAGGAGTCTTTTTGTGTCCCCCTGCAACAGCTCCAAAGCCACCACGCGTCCATCTGAGACACAGAGGATCGATCCCACCCTCAGCTCATCATTATACTCATGCAGCAGATCCTCATCCAGAAGTAAATACTGAATGATGCTCTTTGTCTGACAGGTAGACCAAGGCCTTGACTCTCAATAAGCTGGTTAGAGAGCAGCCTGAGCTCTGAATCATTCCAATTTGGGGATGTGGCACTTTTAATCTTCCAATATCGTTTTTGCCTCTGGAGACTTTCTTGGGTGAACTGGTGCAACTGTTATTAATCTTCAGTGCACAGGCAATTTCTCTAAAAGCCCCTATTTGTTTTTTATGGCTCCATTGAGAGAGGAGGGTATAGCAGCAGGGAGGGAGACTGTAAACAAGGTATGCAGGGAAGGCAAGTTATGTCCCTGTCAGCATTCAATGCTGGTCTCTCTCTCTGCTTCCCCTCAGAGGATTAAAAAGAGGAAGAGGGGAGTTTTCAGAAAGCAAACTGAGCAAACTGGGGCGTCAGCATGAATTCAGCTGGACTGAGAAATGATTGTTCAAACAGCACTGCACTATCTCACTCCTGTGAGTGTGCAGTAAGGAGGGGAGCTGGCCTTTGTGAATTGTAGAAACAGACATCGCAGGAATGATGCGTGAAATACCAAAAATATCGTTAGATTTGTCAATCTCCGGAGTTCACGTGTGAACATGTGCGTGTATAAGAGTGTGGCTCTGTCAGGCTGCCAGTGTCGGTCACAGCACAGGTCAAGTTAATATCTCGGTTTCTTACTGCCGCTTCAAGGACACATGTAGTGTCCAAATTGAGTGTCCAAGATTCCTTTGTATTTTCCGCCACTAATGATGTATTGTGAATAAGCAGGTGGTTCAGTAGGTATAAAGAATGCAGGCGAAAAAAATGAGAAACAGCAACAAAAAGGGACCACAATATATCACGCTTTGATGAATATGTGCTATTTTTCTGCATCTACGCTGAGCCTTCATCATCATGGTGTCCCTGGTTTGATCTCCAGCTCATTTGCTGGGCCACCTTCAGGCTTGGCAACCATTGTCCACTGCGAGGGAAAACAGCAATTATGATATCATTAGAGCAGAAACCGGTACCTACAAAGCAGAGGACCCAGAGGGGGCCAGCAGAAGAATCTCAGCAGGAAAAGGATAGCAGAGACTCTGCTGCAGAGTCAGTGGCCCCCCAATTACCATGAAACAAGACAAACAGCCATTAGACTTGGCCATTAGGGCTGCAGGGAGAGCGGCCAGGGGCTTGTTGGTTTTAACAGCTCGTCGGCTTGTGAAAGTCATGAGGTATGTGACTGTGATAAATGCCATCCAATGCAAAAGGGGATCAGGACCGTTGTATGCGCGGCTGCATATTATGTTACATGTTTTATGACTTTTAACCCAGGAAAGAAAAATGTCATCTTACATGAATTTAATATCCTATAGGGGCACTACAGAAAGGTATTAAAGTCAAAGAAACCCATAGTTCAATAGAATCCATATAACGGCACTATTGAGTCTAATACATGATCTCCCAAACGGATGATGTGACTTGTTATGAGGGGTGTGAATACATGTTACGAGTGATACAGCCCATTACACTGTTGCTTGAATGTTTAAAGCCATAGTGTATATTTAGTGGCACCTGATCAAAAGCAAAGCTGAACTACAATATGTCCTTTCATACAGTCATCCAAATAATTTGATCTGAGATTAAACTTTCAGTTATTGAAGGCTTAGTTATTAAAGGTACAGGGTATGTTTGACATCCCCCTGACTCTCCTGTTCGTTCTTGTGCACCTGTTATGCCTCCGAATAACTTACACCTTTGCAGCTTTTATTAGTACAAGGACTTCAGTGACCAACCTCAACCTCAGCTCAGATCTAATCAGCCAGAGTAAGTGAAAACACCTGTTTGGGTGCACAGGGCCTTTAATGCTTTAATGTCTAATCTGGAGGAACTTGGTGCTCAATATGAGATTAAATCAAACACAAAGTGCTGTGGTCACAAAGAGTCCTCAAAGATAAATGAACCGAAGCTGTGGTTGTCTCACCTCTCTAAAAACAAAATATGAAAAATTCTTAATTTGAAATTTAAATAAAAGTTTCAGAATTAAATATAAAATAAAATAAATTAGATTCGGGTTGCTAAAATTGATTGGGTACATTTGGATCTAAAAATTCAAGTTGCAAAAAATCATATAATAAAATCCTGGTTACCCAAGATAGGATGGGCATCCAAGCCTGAATGTTTGAACTAATTTGATCAATTTGACTAAAATTATATTTAAATTTTTCAAACTTTTAGATTTGAATTTTTTTTAATCATATTGCAATGACCTGGATCTATTACAGAAATTTAATTTTTGGAACTGAATTTGTAATTATTGAAAAAAAAATCAAGAAATTGTACTTTATAACATTAAAAATGGTATTTGAAGTCAATAAATGCAAATGCATGTTTCTCAAAGTAAAATATTTCCATGATATTATTCAGTGGTGTTTGAATTTCAATGTTAAGTATTCAGAGGCTGTTAAAATTGAATTACTTATCTCTCTTATTTGCTACGATAGTCATGAGATAAATCTGAAGGGTCACAATCTAACAAATAAATGAGGCAATAACAAAATGAATCTGCTACAAAATATTACATTTCTATTTCTCTTTTTCTCCTAGTAAGTGCCGGAGAGTTTCCCCTCATCTTACCTCAGCCTTCTAAAATCTACTATAATTAAAAAGAGTCTGACAGGGAAACACTCTTTGGTTGACAACGCCAACTCCTTGACATATTTGACCTTTGCTGAGTGGTTGTGAGTAGGCATTGCTTGACTATAAAGGTCCACTAGAGGGAAATATCAATACAAGTAGTAGTGTAGGTCGATGAAGTATAATTTTAGCATCATGGTTTTACCTCCTACTACTGTCTTTGTGCAAGTGCAGCCATTCTCTGCTGTTATTTTTCTGGCCTTGACTAGTGAAGGTGCCTGTAGAGATAATCCCCACAATCACCAAAACCCCCTTTATATATGCAATGTATGCCTGTTGGACACTGATATAAATCCTTTGGCGCACAGTGACTCAGTGGACAAAGCCCTAAATGTGACTGCATATGTCTCTGTCTTGAATTTGCATGTTCTCCAAGCGTGCGCATGAGTTAACTCTAAGTGGTTTTCTATTCCCATATTAAAAAAAATGCAGGTCCACTGTGTTTGGTTACCTTCCTCTCAGTGCATACTGGAATGACCCAGAACTGGAAAAAGTGAGACTATGAAGTAAAAATGAATGAATAAATAAGTCTCTGAATCAATATTCACCTTCATTACCTAAAGGTAACCTTTGGAGTACTTGATCACTTGTGGTGATGTAGAGAAACATTTTGTTGATTTGAGGCAAAAGAAGAGAAGAAAGCAGTAAGCACAGTTTTCTCAAAATCTGCAATAAGGTTTTGCGACAAACATTTTTATGCATTAGATGTGTTTGTTGGGTGGTAGGGATACACAAAATGCATTTTGGTGAGAACGTTTGAATGTAAATAAAGCCATATTTCTTCAAAATGAGAAACCCACAGGGTACCTTTAAGTAATCTACACTCAGGCTGGACTATCTTCATGCAATATAAAACTGTCAGTGCACCAGGGTAGGGGGGGTCTGCTTTAGGAGATTGTGAGAAAAGCAGATGTGACTGGATTCCTTCCTCAATTTGCATTTGCAACAATAGTTTCACATACATATCTATTTTGCTAACACCTTTGGTGACGTAAACATCAAAATATGTTGATATTGTACAATGAAAGCTATGATATACAAAACAACACACAGTCAAACAGGCTTGTAATATAATGAATGCAACAGCAAAAGCAACCCAACCATCACAATTAATTCTGGCTTTGTATGTTTCTGCAAACCCATAGATATGTAACATTTGTATATAATTATGTAGCTGATATGTTGAAACTTTATGCTGAAACTTTTTTTTCCTTTACATTTCAACACTGTGGTAACGCTGTAGTCAATGTGTGGTTATGCTTACACACAAAAGCACGCAAGGACCAGGTCAAGTTTTGGCTTAATATACCAGTTTTTGATGGCACAGTTGCTACTGGAAATGCCGCCAATGTCTCGCAAAAAAAAAAAAAAAAACATTTGGTGGCATAATCACAGCTGGAAATGCTGCTAATGTCTCACTAAAAAAAGAACTGGCTTCTGGTGGAACAGTCAAAAAAAATGTAATAAAATAAATATTCTGGTGGCACAATTGCCACTGTAAATGCTGCCAGTGTCTTGATAGTAAAAGAATCAGTTTTGTTGTTTGCTGGTCTTTAAATAGTCAGCAGCTTAGCAGTTGTCTCGTGTCACCATTACCTCCATGTAATCATACATTATCAAAACTTTTTTATTTTAGAAAAGATATAATACAGTCTAACTTAGAAAATATAACATATCCATAGTTTATAGAAATGTACAAAATTAACATTTCTTCTGCTGCTAAGGAAACAGTTGAGGCTAAAGCTTTGAGCAGGAGCGTGTCTAGGGAGTGGCCTTGTGTGGCATGGGCCACACCTTAAATATGAGTAGCCAGCGCATAATGATTGACTATCTGCCCAGTCAGTTTGAACTGTTTGACAAGTAAACTGAATATTTGTTTCTAGGTGCCATTCAGTCTTAAACCTGACAGGCAGTAATATGCCAGAGTAGTGTCTAGCCTAAGTTACATAGAAATATATTGATACGATGTTATAGGTTTGTTCACACAGGCTTATTTATTTTCACTTTTTGGCATTCTAATTTTGTTGGCACTTTCTACTTGCTATGCACTATTTAATTTTAGAGGAACAATTTCTTTAATAAAGTATGGAAGCTTTATTTCACATTTGTGTGGTGTCACTCTGTTGTGTTGTGATTGGCAGGTTTATTGTTAGTAATAAAGCAGGTATGGGTAGCAGAGACAAAAATGGTAAATTAAAGCTATGCCCATACTATGCTTATACTTTATGCCGCCCCTGCATAGTTCAGTGCCCCACTTTGGCCACTGACTTTGAGAAAGTTAATCTGACCCAAATTTTTGGTGAAACGCCCCTTTAGTACTGATCTCTGTAAAATGCCCCTCGACAGTCATCATCAAGTCTCATCATAAAACTGCAAATGTCAGAAATACCCCAAACACAGCAATACTAGCTTTGTTTTTTTTTCTCTCCAAACAATAGCAGTTCGGGTATCCTGACTGTAGTCTGCGTTCCCCTGAGCCCTGATAAATCCAAAGGCATAGATCTCTTCAAACGACAGGGCAGTTGGCGTGAATACTTGATATGGGCCCAGAGTTGCAAGGCCTCACTCACAAAGCCACAGCGTATTGATCTTCATGCATTATAGAAGCAGCTTTGAGGCCAGCTGATATTGGAAGGCATAGCTTGCTCTTCCTCGGAGCGTACACTCTAACATGCCCACTGGACCATAGCAGCAATAATCAGACACAGGTCCTGATAATAAACATATGGATATCTAATCTATCACAGTATCGCTGCACTCTGGTTGATAATTGTTTACATGATTATGTTTGTTACAGACACTTTTATTTGGGTCTCTCTGAAACAGTCAAAGGCTGACAGACTTTAATCTTAAATAGATTACAGGCCATTGTGCCACTGTGGGCTGTCAGGCTTTTTTCAGCCTGAATCATCAAAGTGAATCCATTGAGCGCTGCATGCCTCACAGTATGACCTCACCGGTGGTGCTTTCAGCAGCCTTGGCAACACCTAACCCTCCAGAGAATTGAGCTCTCCTGTCACCAACAGGTCAGTGTCACATGAACCTGAATGTGTGAACAGTGACACCAGTGATTCCACAGGGGCGCACAAAAGCTGGCCTCTCCTGCACACGGCTCCACTGTGGACACGGTGTTAGGGGTAGTGAAGAGGGGGAGAAAAGGTGAGAGTGATGGGATAATGGTGTTTTAAAATTTGCAGTACCTGCCTTGGAGAGCCCTATTGGAGAGTTCAGTTTTAGCTGTCAAAAACACCAACTTAGTGTGAACAGAAGGCCAGAGGTTTCAAAGGAATCTGTTTCAGCTACACGCTAACGGTCAGGTTATGAAACTATTCAAAACATGGCTGATTTGCTTGTAAGATGTGTTTTAAAAAAATGCATATGCACCAAATTGCATTAGCAAATCCATTTTTTTTAGGAACATTAAAGGAATAGTTCACCTCTTAATCGAAATTATTAATACATATTTTTCCTCTTAACTTTATCAATCTAAATCTTAAGAGTTTTTTAGGCCAAGGACACCATAATTTACAGAGCGACAGAGTAGGGAGCTCTTACGACGCTCGATTAGGTCCATGTTAAAGAAAGTCATAATCTTACGAGAATAAAGTCGTAATTTTCAGAATTTAGTTGTAATATAAGAAAAAAAGTTGTAATATTTTCGAGAAAAAAAGTAGTAACATCATGAGAATAAACTTGTAATATTATGAGAGAAAAGTTGGAATTTTACAAGAAAAAAGTTGAAATTATCTGAGAATAATCTTCTAATAGTACAATAATAAAGTTGTCATAAAATTCTGACTTTATTCTCGTAATATTACGACTTTATTCTCTTAAACTCATTCTCATACAAACATATTTCTAACGAAATTGGGTTTTGTTGTTCATGAAGTATATATTTCTGTGCATTTGTGTGACTGATCATGTCTTTGTGGTGACTTACTAAAATCTAAAAAAAAGACAGGTCTTAAGTCTTGTCTTAAGATAAGTCTTAAGATATCAGTGCAGCAGAAATATCTCATATTTAGGGCCAACAAAGGGAAATGCTTGATCCTCCTTGGATTTTGACTGAGTGTGTGACATTGGTCAGCAGATCTAAATTGTCTGAAGGTGGAATAAATGGTAAAGATCAAGGATATAAACTGCTGCCAAACAGGGAGATATGCTGTTCCCTCGTTATGTGACTGGCTGTGTACCAGCACAAAATAATCACAGAGAAACTCAGAAGCGATATAGCTTTTCACACAGTTTTCTTTAACAGATCGTGACTGTAATGCACCATTTTGTGTTTACCCAACTGCCATTAAACTAAAGGAAGAAAGAGATGGAGCAGAGGAGATATGGATGTTGACAGAAAACTTTCAGATAAGGATCTAAAAACACTAGCATGCATAAAAAAGCTTTCCACCCATAAATTACATTTTCAAAATCATCCACATTAGTCTTAGTCAGTAATGTAAAGTGTACAAATGTCTAAATCACGTACATATGGGTTGTTTTTTTCTAAATCAAGCTATTCAAATGCGTTCCC
Organism: Plectropomus leopardus; assembly: GCF_026936395.1. Taxonomy (NCBI): domain Eukaryota; kingdom Metazoa; phylum Chordata; class Actinopteri; order Perciformes; family Serranidae; genus Plectropomus; species Plectropomus leopardus. Next base: position 14,385,568 of record NC_142189.1, on the reverse strand, counting down.
TTCTTCTTCACAGACACAAACACAAACAGAACATCCCTGCGGCGACAAACTGTGTATGGCAGGGCAAATGCAATTTGCTTTCATTTCAGAAAAAAACAGCATGCCTCTCATTCACCTGACTGATGCTTCTCTGCTCTGTGTATAAAACATTCAAATAGAGAGAGACAGCCATTTATAAAGCCGATATATTTCAAAGCAGATTCCCCTAAGTAAAGATGATACTGGGGATGCTGGCACACATGGGCAGATGGAGGTAGGGAACGAGGGGACAAGGAGAGGTTTTTTTCCCCGAGAACAGAAAAGTCTTCTCTGCTCACATCACATCTGCCTCTCTTTTCCTTGAGCAGGAGGCTCAAAGTCTGCCTCTCCGGCATTCCTGACATCTTGGCTCAGTTAATTGCAACGTTTGCCGGCCGTATTGGTATTCACGTTAGGCCCTGAGAACAGATGGCGTTTAACTTTAAATATTATTAACACTTCCCAGCTTTCTAAGACCCTGAGTGAGGGTTATGAGGATGAGCAGACGTGCAGGTGAAATTACAACAATTTCCATAACAGCATCAAAGAAGGAAATACAAATTGGGATGATTTTTCCATTTGTCGCTGTTGGTGTGTGTGCGTGTGTGTGTCCTCCATAATCACCCTATTCATTTTTGTATTTAATCCGTGCATCATTATTCATGTCATGTTTTCTATCTGTATGTGTTTATACTGTATGCTATATTTGTATTCCCATAGGTTTCAATGCATTAAACATAGAAAACAACCACACATCAAAAATGAATTACATTATATTAAATAATATAGATTATTGCTATTTCACACTGATATATATCTTAAGTATTAAAAAGCTTCATTTGTAAATCAAAAGCTATTACTATTACAATCGCTATGTACATTTTAAGTGTAAAATGGCAGCAGCAAGTATTAATTTATGCAGCAGTGAAATATAATAGTTAATATGTTTTTTATAATACATGCTGTACATTGCTTGGACAGCCTAGTCACCAGAATAAAATGTTGACATTGGACATTCCTGCAAAGCATGGTTATGTTATTTTCTTATGTTTCATGCTCATCATACAGATATTTGGCTTCAGGTAGAAACCTCCTTAAAGTCTGGATTTTGAGTTATCAGAGAAAAAAGGTGAGCACACATTAGCAGTTGCTAGGTAAGTGGCTCGTCTGCAATGAGCTGAAACCTTACTTTGAAACATGAAACTTTATTAACTAAACGCTTTATTTAGCGTTTTTACCAATTTTAACAAACTGGTCTGTTCAAATTGGAGAAAAGAAAGCTATGCAGATAATTTGGTGTAAAAATACATGTAAAAGACTCCTCATGAACTCTGAGGGAGTTCCAATCAGGAGAAGTTTCTGAAATCCCCACTGCTAGATGCCACTAAATCACCCTAAATCTTACACACTGCTCATTTAATACAAAACATGAGTCCCTAACAAGGGTCTTGGTGGGTAAACTTAACCACACGTTAACCACAGCATTGGCACAACATAAAATTAAAGATGTGAAAGTAAAGAAACTTTCAACAGATCTGCTACATCTGAAACCTATAAATGTAACAGAGTATAACATACAATGCAACATTTATTCTGGTGGTTGGGTTGGTTTGAAGGAAAATTCTTTGAAGTTGTGCATGTGTGTCATTTTAAAATGTGTCATTTTAAAATGCTGTAGTAAATGAATAAATTATAACTTTTCCCTAACGCAAGACATCTCTTTAAAGCCCATAAAAGACACATCAAATATTTTATTGACTCACTGTGAAAATTATAAGTACACTTTAATGCTAGAGTGAGTATGAGATCATTACATCCAAAAAATGTCTTATTCAAGAACGAAAAATGACTCCAAAAAGCCACAGCGTGAAAGCACGCTCCGTATAGCTTCTGAATGTGCTCTGAAATGCCTTTGAAATATATATGACAGCCTATCTGCGACAGTCTGCAAATGCACTTAACCGTTGGGTAGTAGGAGAGGTGTCGGAGAGGTGGGATGACGCGGAAGTCACCGCAGAAGAGAGGAGGAGTGAGCGGGAAGAAGAGGGATGCTGAGACCAGGGAGAATAAAAGCAAGCTGTTACTTTTACATAGTGTAAGGGCAGAGTGGCTGCTTTTGATGGCAGCCACAGGGGGAGTAGAGTGATGTGTGTGTCTGTGTGTGTGCGTGTGTGTGTGTGTGTGTGTGTGTGTGTGCATTCATGCAAGAGTGAGTAACTGCGTTTCTCTGTTTGAGTGCCTTTGTGTTTCTGTGTCTGGTTTTGTGAGAGAGAAATAGAGAAAGCTACTGTTTTTTTTGTATATGTGTCTGTTCCTGCGCGTGTGGGTGTTTGTGTGCCAGAAACAGAGAGGGGGGAAAAATAGTGTGCCAGTATGAGTGTTCTCGAGCATGCACTGACATGTCACATCGTATTTGCCACATTCGAAGGGAGAGTACCCGTAGTCTCTAGTGCCCTGACCCTGCAGCCGCGTGGTGCTGTCGCGCTGTAGCCACACAACGGCCACCGTCTCTGGGATTGTGGGGCTGCAGATCACTGACCCTCAGTAACCCCACTGGCAACCTCTGGAGAGCCTAGCAACTGTCTCAGCTCATCCCACATATATTGAACTCTTGCCTGCACCACAGGGAGGCATTGTATTTTACGTGTGGGCGCGTTTGTGCAGGTGTGCATGAAAAGGGCAAAAATATCACCTCCTCCACCTCAAAATTAGCAATCACGTTCAGCTGATTGCTTAGCGAGTGCTTTAGATTCCCCACCACCACTGTTCAACACCCACTGAAAAGCTGCAGGTCTGGAACTACAGGAGGTTATTAATCTATGAATAAAGGTGATTGCAGTCTGGCTTCAGGTGAATCATCTGCTCTCTCTGTTCAGTACTTAACAGGTGCCAGAGTTACTGCTTCAGTTACCCTGGAGACAGCGATTTGAAAGGGCAGACGAATCGGCTCCAGGATCTGTGGGTTAATGGGAAAAGGCTAAACTTTACTGTAAAGTGCATGCTGCCACTGTAGAAAATGACATTTTCGTGATAGGCTTGAACTTCCTGTGAGAGCATCAAGTGAACACCTATTTGTGTTTGTTTCACCTTTTTGTGGAGATAACGCAGCATATTATGTGCATTCATTGCAGTCTTTGCCACGATAGCCGCGTTTCAGCAGCTAAAAACCTCATGCATGATGCAAAAGTGCACCGTGACAAATAAAGGAGCGCTCTATTTATACCAAAGCTTTCTTTTCCTCCCTCACTCAGAAACACATGTTGTGCACTGAGCACCCTGGTGGAGAAGAAGCACGCCTGTTTCATTACTTCCAGCACAGATTTAAATTCCATTTACATTTTAGGCGTTTGTCTAATGTGCTAATTTGCAGCAATGTGTAAAGCGTTAGGAGGTTCGGAGTGCTGCAACACAGTGTTACAACGGGAGGGATGGCTGTTATTGAACTGTTGTGAGAATCAAACCTGTGTCATCTAATTGCTTCTCAACCACAATAGTGCACCCTGCTAACCCAGCAAGTCCCTATTCCACCATCAGAAGAGCAACAAAGGAAGGGAGGCAAGAGGGAAAAGAGTGCGGGGAATTATAAAAGCTTCTGAATTACATAATAAAATGAGCAGTGTGTGATTATTTTATCGCAGCGTGTTTAAAATAGATCGCCTTTGGGTTCTTGAGTATTTAGAGGAGATGTTTACAGAGGGAAATAAATTTAAATATTTGATTTTTAACAGCCAATAAATACTTCACCACTTAAACACCACTTAATTTATAGCATTCAAGTATTAAACTTTGAAAACCATGTAGCCATTTTTTTTTTTTACATCATGACGTAAAATATCTTGAAAAAGCTATTTTTTAATGTTTGCACATTCAGATCCAAAAATTAAAGTTTCATAATAAAAAATAATCTAAAAAATGAAGATTAAAGATTTTCAAAAAGAACATCAGTCAGATACAATTACTAATACTATATTTCTATTTTAATGTTTCAACTTAATTTATTAGATCTAAATTCAAGCAACTGAACTTAAGCCTGGGCCTTTTTCTTTCTTTATTTATTTTAATTTTATTTTTGAGGATTTTTTGCCTTAACTTGACAGGATAGACTGTAAGTGTGAAAAGAGGAGAGAGAGGGGATGACATGCAGCAAAGGGCCGAGGCTGGAATCAAACCATCGGCCGCTGTGACGACCCCCCCCCCCGCCTTTATTTTTTCATTTGGATTTGTGAACATTGAAAAAATATAGTTCAATATCAGCTTTTGAAATAGCAAATCAAGAAATGTCATATTTTAAAGATATACTTTGAAGGATTTTTCATAAAAATAAATAAATAAATAAATACATACATAGACTCATACAGAAGTAATCCTTCTCAAAAATGAACCAGAAGTGTGTGGCAGTGTAGAGACTCTGCTCTCTACCTACATTAAAAAAGATCTTATTTTCCGTGTTTGAGAGCTAAGGTGAGGTCAGGGCTTTATAGAAAGGTAGCTACCAGGTTCCAGACCATAAGCAGCAGGCATTGAAGAAACATAGCACCCAAACAAACCAGATTCAGCGACACATAATGCCCAACAAGAGTGAATCTGGGGTGGGATTTAACTTTCAGTTTTTAAATTTCAAAAATGTCTCCTATTTGCTTCCAGACATGTTCCAAGTAAAATGTAAACGAACACAAAAGAAGACACACACAAAAAATTCACTGCATCACAAAATAATAAACAGTTTGTTTTCCGGCCTCTGTTGCGAGTTCAGGCGAGTGAACAGACGGGTCATTCCGGTGTTTTGCTTGGCTCACCTCTGGGCTCCAACACCCATCAAAGCAATTACACAAATAAGCCTCTGCAGTTCATTCCTGTGTGAGACGAACAGACGTGCCGGATACCTTCGCAATTCTAATTGAGAGAAAGAAACCTTTTTGCAGACTTTCTTAAGAATGCCTCCCACTCGAGGCCCTCCTTGCAGGAAACGGCTGCTGTTAGCTGTTTGTTGCTGCTTGGGTTATCCTTCATGTCGAGTGTTTACATCCCCTCATTAATTAATCAGCTATTTATAAAAACTCAGCCTAATCACAAGCAGGAGGTCAAAAGCTGCTTGTGTATTGTGCTGCTGTGGCGACAGAAACCGACGGTGGCCCTGAGAGCTCAATGAATTAAGACAACACATGCAAATAGACAGAAAACAGGCAAATGAAGACACATCTTAACCAACGTGATGACACATGAAAACAATTTGATGACACATGCACAGCATTTAGAAAAGGCACTGCAAGAAGCTCGCAACACAATGGAAACTGTTCCCAGTGGACACTAAAAAGTGATGCACACGGCTGGGACACACTTGTTGCTGCCATGGTTTCTGGCCTCTGAGGTTATGGAAGTCGGCTATCCATCCTGAGGATCTATTAAGATATTACAATAAGGAAAAGGCTAACATTAACAACATAACTGCAATATACAATATACAATCTTAAATATACAATATACAATCTTAAATCTTTCTCCAACAACAGCGGCAGACTGAAGATTTCAATAACTTTACAAACATGGACACACACTGCGTTTCTCAGTGCAACACTTTTAAATGCCCCCCGGAAGCGGTTTCTGTTGTGAGCTTCTTACAGCGCTTTTTCTAAATGCTGCTCATGTGTTCTTAATTTTCTTGTATCCTGTCTATTTTGCCGACTGTGTGTTAATCTGCAGTGTGTCAAGCACTCAGGGCCGTTGTAGAAATTTTACATGTGCTGTTAAAAAACATATTTTTAATTCATCTGGTTGCACCGTTGGGACAATATGTGTATGTAAGAGTTTTTCCTCGTATCCTGTAAATGACACTTATTTTTTCATAAGGCAATCAATGCAACTGACTAGCTTATGTTTTGTAAATAGAAGAGGTGGAGCTTGTCTCAGCACTGTTACATGTGTGTGTGTGATGCCAGGGCTATTGTGAAGAAAAAACACTGCAAGAAGAAGACAATGTGATGAATAAATGTATAAATGTAAAGACTAAGCTAATCTACAAAAAAGCAAAAACAAAAAAATAAAACTCTAAAAAGTCTGAACTTTAAAGCTGATATAATCAACATTTTACAGAAAAACATCATCCATCATCCCTTGGGCACTCTATTGGACATATATTTGCCAAAGAATATTTATGTTGCTCAGTATTGGCTGGTTGTGTAAATATGTTAATCATAAAATTTATAAGTTAACATTATGTCTTTGCTTTACTCCAAAAAATCTAAGATGACTTTAAATTTTACTTGCTTATGAAAAAAAAACATGTAAATTTATTATAATCAATCCTAAGAATAAAGGAAAAGAAAAGAAATTGATATGATTGTTGGATTTAAAGGCACGTATAGATCTGCCATTTGTCCTGCCAATAATGCCATCAGTGAGCTGCAATAAGAATCCCCTGTAGGATGATTGAGTTGTAATTGTAGCCATGACTCTTAATGTGTCCCCCTGTTTAGGACCTGACTGAATAATTTATGTAAGCGTAAAATGATCAGTAGTAAAGCTTTTAGAGTCAAGTGCTGTTTCCATTTCTGCAACAACATCCTGCCAGGGTCATGACTTTTGCCTCGTACGACACCAGCTTCAAAGACTGAGCCTCTGAGCAAAACACAAGAGCAGGGAGATTTGGAGGCCGAGAGACAAATGGCAAAAGAGAGACAGACAAATGGAGAGACAGATTCTGAGAGAAAAGGGGGAGTTAGAAACAAAAGAGAGAGTGACGGAGCAGTGGGAGGTATATGCTGTTTGTCAGCACAAGGAGAGCGAAATGTCAGTTTTTGTGCTGCATCAGTGAATGATGGCTGCCATTATCCCACCCAATGGGTATAAGCAGGCGATATTAGCACACTGTTTCCACACCCCAATGAAACAGGCAGAGTTCTCCACAGTGGGGATACCCAGAGCCAGCATGGAAAATGGAGTGTGAAAGCATGCGAGGCATAAAGATTGTTGGGGGGAGATATAAAAAGACTAGGAGAGGAGAAAAAAAGGAAATAAAGAGAGAAGAAAAAGAGCAGGTGTCGCCACGCTCTAAAGACAAAATCACAAGAAGGCTGGTGTCAAGAAGAGAGGAAGTAGGAACAAAAAAACTGAAAGTCCCTGTTGTTTCAGAAGATCCCGCAGTGTTTTAAATATAATGGTCCCTCTCAGCATAGACCACACAGTGTGATCTGACATCCATTGAACAAAGTGGCTGAGGCAGATATGGAGGTTTGGGGCACTGCACTGGGACGTACACAATGAAAGTTGTAATTATAGAACAAGCACACCTCACTAGCTCTCTTAACACAGAGGGAAATTACCTGCAATTGTTTCAGTGGTATGAATGGGTGTGTGCTGTGCGTGAGAGTGAGAAAGACAGGAAAAGAGAGAGGTTCAGAGGAGTTAATGCATGTAAATAATGTGCACTGAAATCCAATATACATGCAATCATGCAGCGAAACCTACAATCTGATGCCTCCTTTGGGTGAAAATGGTGTCATTTTTCAAGTTGTTTTTATACTATTTATATTCAGTGCCCATTAAGATCTGCATTGGACACGTTGAAAATACAGAAGAAGGAAAGGAGAATGTCACAGGGGTAGTTCGGGAAGATTTAATGCTAATGTTGTGTGTATTGTACTGAAAATGTATCTTACTGTACACTGATGCAGCTGTGGAGGGTGTTGGAGAAACTGTTTCTACATCTGTGTTCCATATTTGAAGGAGTTAAGGTTTTTAGTCTGCAAAGAAACGCAGATAACAGTAAACCTGAAACACCACACAAGCAAGTCACTGTTTTCAACTGTAGACGTAAATATACAGCGATTTGCAATGATATGCCATCTCATAACCCACTAGTGTGATGATGATAAGTCTCTGGGGGTAACGGCAAATATTTCTGGGGTTCCACTGAATTCAATGGATATTCTTGCCAAATCTTCCTCTTCCGTGCACCAATCATTGTTTACTATTAGATTAACAACTTGAGACTTGTCCAAACATCATTTCAGCTCATTTCTATGAACAGAAATCTCTTTATATTGATGATAACAGATTTTATTTGTAATGCACTTTGCATTTGGAGCAAAGTGCTACAAGATAAAAGCATTAGCATAAAAAACCCAGTTAAAAACAACCAAAATTAAAGCATATTTAAAAGTCATAAATAATAAGAGCATAAAAAGCAAGTAGAGCAACTAGCAAGAAGTTACAGTCATAAGTTCTGCTAAAAAGGATTGTTTTGTATACATGTATGCAGATTACTTATAACGAAGCAAATTAAAATTTAAATCGTTGTCAGACACTAGCTGATGTGTTCTGAGATTGCATTTCAGCCAATACATTCCACATCTTTTTTTCTCCACAAGACTTGAACAAATATAAAAGGCGAAAAAGTTGGTGGCTAGATGATTTGCAACATAAATCTGAGGGATGGCAGGATAGGAAAGTAGAAAAGGAATATTACTTTGTTTGTTGTTTTTCAATTATTTTATAAGTCATTAAAAGAACAAACAAACAAAAAAAATCTGAGAAGGAATTATCTTAACTTGTCACAAACTAGACATATGCAAACTGTAAGGTAAGGCCACAAGTAGATTTGGCTTTGTTTTAAGGAATCAAAATCATAAAAGTTTAGATGTGTGGAAAATGTCTCCTTCTATCTGTCACATCTAGGAATCTCTGTCACTTTTTGTTTTTGTATTAAGGAAGTAAAACTCTCTAAACTGCATCATATACTTTACATGCAGTGCCATCACACTGCACATTCATAAGTAGAGTAAATACTTTTTATGCGTGTCGAAAAAAACTAATGCTAACTGTTCATTTTTTCCGCCAGTGTTTTGCAAACGAGGGGAATAAAAGCCATCCATCACTGCAGGAAGCTGCATCTCGTCTGACACAGCTAGAAAATTAGAGAGGGATTAATACACAGGATATGTCCCATGTAGGATATATCCTATGTATTGATTGGTTTCCCTTATACCATTTTCCAAGGCAAGCACTAGACCCAGAAATTTCTCATCATTGGAAGTTTTATGATGAACCTCATGTGGCTTGAACTCACGTGGAAGAGGTATTATATCAAAATACTAAATACTGTAATAATATCATTGATTTTTCATTTGCTTTAGCTGTTTATTGGCCTTAGAGGCCCCATCTTTTGGCAGATGAAAGCATGAGTAGGTGGGAGATTTAATGGCTGTGGTTTTTATTACAAGCTAGAGTACAATCTGGGAATTCATGTTTGAAAGCAGGCAAAAAATAATGACCAAGTTGGTATTGATCAATAACTCTGTCAAATCCCGGCAGACAAGCCATACTATGATGATTGTGTGATGTGACAGTAAAAAAACGAATAAAAATCTTATTGTGCGCTCAATAACAGTTACAGATAAAATGTAATAGTTGATACAGCAATGCTAAACCTTTATTTGCCTGTATTTGCTTTTGCCGGGAATAATAACCCAACATTCGAGTGAAACAAAATATGTTTTCCAGACAGTCAGAAATGCCATTATTTTCTTGGCACAAACAGGACAACATGCTGGCGTCTGCATGTGTCAAGATGTAGCTGCTGAGATGAATCTGCCTCAGTAAGTGAATCACAGTCCCCTGGGCCTTCAATCAACGTTATTCTTCGTCTAAGATTTGTAATGGCACGTGTAATGGCACTTCTTGCTTTTCTTTGATGATGCAGGTAAAAAAAAAAAACAAAGACTGTGACTCACAAAATCAAACCATTAAGAGAAAATGTCACGGTGAGTCAGAAGTACAGAGGAAGTTTGTTCACTCCCAACCACGCAGCCAAGGTGCATAAATTTCTTGAAATGCTGCACTTTCTTTGTCAATCTTGTCCACACTTCAGTGAGGCACAGATAAGGTTGAAATAGCAGAGGAATTTCAGACAGATGAGTCTTAGCAATTTCAGAGCGAACCAACACACAGTTCAGCCTACATCTAACCCCATCTCAGGCTATTCACCAGCTGCGGCTCAGCTACTCTGTCTCTCTCCCTCAGTGTCTATCTCGATATAAAACAAGTCAACAATATGAAGGCAGCAAAGCAATCAAAACAAAGACCTCGCTGTGTACATTTGATTGAGAACTGAGGGGAGGTGAAGAGAGGTGATGCTGAGAAAACTGTAATTCTAGACTACAAAGACTTCCTCTCACGGGAAACGTGGAAATGAACCGAAAATGGTAAGGTGTCAGCATCAAGAGGAGAGTATTTGTTTTCAGCACTAGAGGAGGGCAGAAGCACAAATCACACGCAAAGACCTGGACGGACGATGTGGGGGCACCAAGAAATGTAACTTTTATTTCGACCTGTTTGCCTTCGATAAAACCAAAGGTACAGGCATGGATGGATCGACCGGGCCTAGCAGGGGCCCAATGGGTCAGGGATCCCTTAGGCCAGAGGCTCTGTTTATAGCATTTCTTGAAATTTTGTCGGAAAGTCAAGCTAATAACTACAAAGATTCAAAATGACTACAAAAGGATGCAAGATTACGATGAGATGCAAAACAGCTGTAAGGAGACACAGAACAACTAAAGAACATCTATAAAAAGGCGCAGTACCACAGATGCAAAACTACAGAAAGACACAAAGCAACCATCGGCATAAAACTATCGCAGAGACACTTAACTACTATATGACTACACACCAAGATGCAAAATGACTACACGGCAATAAAACTACAAATTGCAAGATAACTATAAAGAATACAACCACAGAGATGCAGAAATATTGCAAAAAGAGGCACAAAATGACCACAAAAAGTACCACAGACACAAATTACATCAAATGCACGCAAAACAACTGCAAAGAGACACAAAACTATCACAAAGAGATACAAAACTACCACAGAGACTTACAGGGATACTTTAAGTATTCAACCAGCAATGTATCATGTTGGTAGTATGTGCAAAAAAACTTTGGTAAACTTCCCTCCATCTTACCAGTACCTACATCTCCCTGGTCTATTGAGAGTTTGTGAACAGGAGGCTGAAAAAACTGACACCAAGCAGTAAAACTAAGCAGCACCGATCAAATATAAACCAAGATTCTGTTGTTCTAACATTACATGTTGTCTGCGTGAGATGACTGTATAAAGAAAATAGCAAGAGATGAATTATGTTTGGGACTAATATTATTTGAGGGGTTGGTTTCAATTGTGATTTTAATTTTGACTCACTTACATGTCAATGGATGGCTAGAGCTGTGTTTATTTTAGTGTTCTGGCTTTCATTTTTTTGTTCATTTGCTTTGTGTGGTCAATAAAAGGAATTAAAAACAAAAAAAATTTTCTCACCTTTTTCAGTTTTCAGTAACATGTTTTAACTTAATACTAAACCATAATACGAGACTGTTTGTTACCAGTGAGCTTCCATTGTGTTAAACAGACAAGTTTGCATTATGTTACCCATCAGCGGGAGCTCTTATTGGTCCGTAGCAGCACAGTGCAGTCTGGTAGTTGTAGGTTTTCTTGAGCAAAAGCGCATGCCAAAGTCCATTTTCTTTTTTCTCCAGTCATGTAGCACCAATTTCAAAAGTATTTGCATCTTTTTACTGCATAGACAGCCCAGTTTTCTAAAAAGACCACCTATACAGCAGTGAAATAACTACTTTAACTACTACAAAATTACTTCAAAATGATTACAAAGGGATGGAAAGCATAGTTTTGTGTGTCTTACCTTTTGAGTGTCTTGCTGTTATGCTGGAGGGGTGGGGGGCCCTCGACTATTTCCAGGAGCCTGTTGTTCTGGTAATTTGTCTACGGGCAGAGGACACACACAAACGCATTCGTTGGTTCACAAATATTGTTTCCAACAGATATTGGCAGATATGATGCCTCAGTGCAAACGCTCCAACGCTCCTATAGTCAACATCAAACCTACACACTTTTGTGTCTTCACCTCCTCTCCCACCGTGTCTTGTCTTGAAGCGGTGACAGCTTGGCACGGCAATGAGAATCAGATCGCAGGAGACGATTGTACTTTTCCATCAACACAACCAGTGAATGCCTTCATTGTGCCTATGATTGTTCGAGTGCTGACAATTGGTTTAGAAAGATTTTTTTTTCTACTATGTCTGCAAATGATGCTATCTCCAACCTTTTCTCAACCATCTCAAGGTAACTTTTAAACACATCCTGCATACATTTTTGGCATTTTTTTGTCCAGATTGAACTTAATGAGAATAGATGTTATGGGGTTTCATTTTTGTGGAAATGAGGGCAGCTTACGTCTCATGCTCTAAATCAGCGCTATCAGTTCGGTGAACTCCGCTTCTCACTGTGACAGTTGAATATGTGTGGGTGACAGTACAAACAAAGGTGAATCGATGCATTTCCCCGAGGAAGAGACAAAGAGAGGTTGAGAGGAAGACAGAGAGTGAGCAAGAGAGAGAGATGAAGGTGGCGGCGTGACATAGGGAGTGTGACAGTGTCATGCAGGCTGGTTTCATCGTTTCTCCCCAGCGCCCTAGGGAGATCATTAGCTCACAATATGGAGTCTATCAATCCTCACAGAATACCACTCTCCCCTCCGGATACATGTCCCGTCTGTCTGCCTCTCCCTCTGTCTATCTGTCTTTTTGTCTATCTACCGCTCATAGATGTACATTCGGGATCATCAAAATCTAGTTAGTAGGAAATGGGCTACACGTTATCTAGCCCTTGGGGGTCTTTCATGGAAAAAGACAGTAGCCTAAAGAGTTGCTATTATCCACTATGAAAGCTAAGCTCCTACACTCTGTGTGATTGTCACCCCGTCGTTCCATTTCAGTTGAAATGAGGTTTAGGATTATATAGTCAACATGTTGAATTATTGAAAAACTGAAGTGACAAACCTAGTTAATGTTGTAAGGAGCGGGTAAGATAAAAAGATAATTATTTGGTGAATGTTCAAAAACAAGATCAGCAACAGGTAGGCCTGGAAATACACTAAGTTGAAGCTGTCAACAGCTTGGGAGTTTTGACCCAATTGACAAGTTTGTAGGTTTCTATCCTCTTGTCAAAATAAGTTTGAAGTCCAGCATGCTGTTTGTAGAAAATGTTGCTATATAATGTTATTGCCCAGAATGTTAGGGATAAGATTTGTGCTTTTATGTAGCAGAACTAACTTTAACTGCATGAAGTCTGAGTTACATATACATGCACACATAGCTACAACTGCAAATACATGCAAAATTACTATAAAGAGACACAAAACAACCACAAAGATGCAGAACGACAACAGAGGCACAAAACTACCACAAAAGGACACATAACAACTACATGCACACACGGATCATAAACTGTGTTGCCCATTATTGACAGCTGCAGCATGTTCTCTCACATTTTACATCCATGGAGGACGTTTTTCTGAAGGCCAACCCAGAGCCTAATGTTGCTCTGGTTCCCCTGTCAAAAGGCCTGTGGGATATTTCCACTAGATTTTGGATGATTGCAGTTAATAATGTGGTAAACAAACTTTTATGATACACATTTTGTTCAGCAAGATAATTTTCCAAAATGAACATCACTTTAAGGATTTTTGAAGCCTGAATGTAATCTTCAGAAGTAAAAAGCTCTTATTAGGCAATAAACAAACCCCACAATGGTCACGTTTTGTTGCTACCACTACAGGGCTGTAAAGCCGTGTTAAGCATGATGACGTTCTGTGCTGTCATTTAGACACTTGTTAGCTCTTTGAAGACACACGAAAGCTTCAAGGTCATAGTGGGGTAGTCAGGTCACAGTCTCTTAATCTTGTGTATTTAAAAAACCCTTTGACTTCGAGACAAGGGAACCGCAGATGCTAAAATGCTAACTCATTTCTGGGTTTTAGGACATGTTACTGGGGCTCTCTATTGCTGTCAAGTATTTAAAATACAACTTGCAGCAACTAACAGAAACAAAGCAAAGAAGGTGATGTGTTTTTCCAAAAGGAAAACAATGCACCAATGACCCTGGTTGCAAAGAGGTGAATGTGTCCCTAATTGGAAAAGGATGTCACACACACACACAGAGGCATGCATTCACATACACACATGCACACGCCAACAGAGACCCTCCGGGAGGTAATCTCTCTTCCTGTTCCGGCCATGCCTGGCCAACCAAGCGGAGCTGCCACCTCATTGTGTCCTTCTGTACCAAGGCTCTGTACGGTCCTCTTGCAAAGAGAGGAAGAGGAAGAGGGAGAGAGAGAGAGAGAGAGAGAGAGAGAGAAAGGGTGGGGCTATTCAGTCTTCACCAAGACACACATGACACACACATGGCTGCATGGTGCCTAATGCCCTGCAGTGCGAACAAAGAGATTTTTTTACAGAGGCTGCAGCATCTGATTCACAGTCTGCTATTTTCTGTGTGTTTATCCGTGTGTGTGTGTGTGTGTGTGTGTGTTGAACCTGCGAGCGGTTAGTTGTGCATGTTTGTTCTAGTTCATTGTTTGACTATAAAAATGGGTGAAAATTGCCATTGTTGAGCATTAAACACCAGCTGCTCTGGAAGGAAATACAAATGACTCAAGAATTCTCAGCGACAGAGTGTTTTCTTATGTACTGTGTTGTGTAAAGACAAAACTTATCGTATATGTAGAGATAGTATGACTCACAGGTCAAGAGAAAGTGATCAGTGAAGAAACGGATTAGAAAAATACTATACTGTACATGAAATAATGGAACAACAAGAAAAATGCCAGATGGCATTTGATAATTTCATAGAATTTGTGTCCTTTATAATATCAGCTTTAGTCATGCAAATGCATTCAAAGTGACAACCTCTATTTATTGCTGCAATGTGTGACTACCTAAAATGTCATTTCTAAAAGAGAAAGGAGGGAAAAAAGACAAATGTGTGCATATTTATTCTGATTCTGCACACGGAGCAGCCAAAAGACACTTGGAGGTCAAATAAAAGGAAATGAGCCCAGCAATATGAAACACAAACTCACGACACATCAATACATGTTAAACAGTTATCAACAAGCCCATAAATGTAAATTAAAATGATATGTGGGGAACAATAAATATGCTGTTTAATGGCTTCGTCCCTCCAGAAGGGCCCTGTGTTTTTTTTCCTCTTTCCCTTACACACACACACACACACACACACACACAGAGAGAACAGTCTCATCATTAACAATGTATGCACACAAAAAACTAATTTTAGCTTTTTTTCCCCCATATCATTAACTTCAGTGTATCTGGCATCCAGCACCCTCTTACTTTACTTTCTTCAGTTTTTCAATTTGTTTCACCTAAGAGGTTTTTAAAAATTCATTAACGTTTTTTGCAAAACACTTCTGGGAGTCACATATTGATTTCTTATTAATAGGTTGTTTGTTGTAATAAATTATTTTGTTCTTAAGGCAATGAATATGTAAAGTTGGAATGCAGTTGGTGGAAAGAAAAAACTGCCTCAGGTGCCTCAAGCAGCAGAGAGTAAAAATTTGAATGCCTTCATTTATTTGACAAAAAAAAAACATCGCTGAGGTTATCATAAACTGTCATTTTCTACAACTCATAAATGTTAAGTCGTTTTCAATCGGTTTTTATACCTGAGTATTTTAGTCATGATAAATATGCATATATGTGTGTGTGCATGTGTGTTGTCATAATAATATAAAGACATACTACTGACACGATCCACTTGTTTAAAAGAGAATGAATATAAATATAAATAATACACTGCTGAGTGGATGTGTCATACAATCAATATGGCCTTGTCACTTTCTAGCATCTCTGAATGTTTGGGTTTGTGAGTGTTAGCAAGAAAGACAGCTGAAGAAACACGAAAGAGTGACTTGAAGGAATAAAAATGATCCTAGAGTTTTTTTTTTTTCATTTTTAGACATTCTTCTTCTGTGTCAAAACCTGGCGCCTACATTACCCACAATACAACCTGGCTACCATCAGTTTGCTCAGAGCTTCGGGTGTGTTATGCTTGTGGCAGCCAACGTTTCCTCAAGCAGAGATGAGGAGAGAGCTACAAAAGTCTGGTAAGCTTATATTGTCAGGTTGTTTTTTTTTTCCCATTTTCAAACTTGTTGCTTCAATCCCAACTGACTGACTCAAGTGACATCACTCGAGGCAATTATCAAGGGGTTTAGACCGGCAGCAAAGGTGCATTTACATACAAAGTCAATGCAAAGATGTGAATAGACGTGAATTTGCACCGGTTGACATGAATATGCGTTCGTGCAAGTTGAAATGTTTCAAATTGAGCTAAAAATTTGCCTGGCACTGTGTCTAAAAAAACCTTATTAGCTCTCAGCCTTTACTAATCACTGAAATAAGAAAAACTCAGTGTGAAATGCATTATGGGATACATGGCTATCCCAAGTCCACACAAGTTAGATCCCAAAGCATCCTCGATTAAACAGGGAGAGCAAGACCATCATCGGGCTTTTGAACTGAACTTGGGTAGGTGTGGATTTTGAATTGGAGCAGGACTTGGGCTGCGACTGCAGACGTTTCACAAGTTCATAACAACACAAGTAGCGTCAAGAGCGCAGATTAAGAAAGGCCTTTCAAAGTCTGGTGCACCTTCTGGGGGCCTGATGGGCACCAGGAGCACTATGACTCAACATCAGTAGTGTACAGAGACAGAACTAAAAAGGAGAGAGCTTGAAGAAAAGCAAGCAAAGCCATAGGACTACATGATAAGTTATAAAAAATATGTATTTTGTTATTTGATTTGAGCTGTCGGTTGCATTTGCTAAAAAGCAAGTTAGTGCTAATGTTAGCATTAGCTGCCTTCCCCAGTTAAGTTAGCTCAGCGTGCAAGTAAGGCAAGGCAAAAATGTGCTTGTGGTTGATCTGAACACACCATTAAACTTTGCGCAGCTTCCTCAGGAGCCATAAACCACTGATTTTTTTTCACATATGCAGTAGTACTCCCCATTTCTCTAGCAGCTGTCCAAAAGCTCATACTAGCAGGGGGGTGGACAAAATAACAAGAGTTTCTAGTAATATATTGCCATTTGTCAGTACAATAGTCCCTCAATAAATGCTGCCTCTGATAGGAGTTTATTTAATTTCGTATTTTCTGAGGCTGTAGCTTGTGTAGATGTCCCCGCAATTTTGTCCACCCTCCTGCAAACATCCACGCTACATAAGTGCAAATGTTCCGTCACAGTAAAACATTGCCATAAGGAGATTATTATAAGAATATTTACTTAAAGGAGTGACATGCAGATTGAATGAGAGGGCTATAAATCAGGTTGTTCAAGGAAGCAAAAAGATTTAGGCATACATCCAAGCAGATGCGTGTCACCATCATACAGTACACCCACAGTAACATGTCTTGAGCAGCCTAGTGGGTCTTGTTAATGCATTATTGGAGCTGCCATCCCAATTCAGTCTATTTATCGCCTTTTTCAAGTTTGTTTACTGCAGCCCGTAACTCATGGCAGCAACAGACAGACCATTCCTCTCTTCTGCCCGTATGAAACTTTTACTGGGCTAACAAACTGCGACCGTCGACAGGGATGCTGGTAGACCAGGGAGGGAGGGGTTAAGAGGGAGGGAGAGAAGAAAAGGAAGGATTTATGGCTGCTTGTAAATTTGTCCATCAGGGCTTTCGTTCTTATCAGCTACATTTGCTCTCCCGGCTTCGCAATGAGCCGTCTAGACTCTGCTATAATGAGATCAATTCTACCCTTCACACACAGTATGCTCAACTTAAAATGAAAAGATGTTTTATTTTGGGGACAGAGAGAAAATAAAAGAAAATGTGTTTTTCAAGCTGCTAAACACATTTCATTAGCGGATGGATCCTGTTTCACACAAAGGCGAAAATGAAATGAGAGGTAACAGAGGAAAAAGCTTTGAGAGATGAGAATTTATGCAAAGCCACACAACAAAAGTCACCTTTCTGACGCACCAGAATCCCACTCATTAGCTTTATGAATTTAACATCATGGTGGAGAAAGCCAGATCATTCAGTCGGCCTGCTCTGTTTGTTAGGGGAAGCTAGTGATTATTGTTTATTACTTCAATAAAAGCCATACAATCCTCTGCCTTCCTGTGCCCATCTGGTATAATGACAGCTTAAATATTCAGAGCTGTGCAGCCATAAAATAAAAACAAAATGAGTAAAAAAATAAAGTGTGTGGAGAAGCTGGCTAAAGCTTCCCTTCAGGGTTTGTTTTTTTGTCATGCACTTCCAGTTTTGGATTGAGAAATGGACTAGCATTTAAAAGCAGCCGCTTGGCACTCAATGCATGAGGGGTAATTTTTTTATTTAACTGCATGCGTGCACGTGCCCATACACACTCCAACAAAGACAAAGCCGCACACAAATATGCACAAAAGTGTACACACTAATCACATGCCCAGAGGACATGATATAACGAGATAAACCACAACAATTTTGCATGCACAATAATTACACCAAAGTATCATACATACACTGCACCAATTAAGCTAACACAATTAACTGCAGGGCCACAAAGGATCATAGAGGCTTGGTAACCCTCGTAAGGATTTATAGCAGGTTCCAGTCAATCCTCATTTTATGTAACTCTTCTAAGTGTCATGTAAAAGTCCGCGTTGTGCACCTGTGGAGTTTTAGAACGGCCATTTGGCTCTGATTACATTCTCCGTCTCTGCCAAACTGTTTTGCTTTTGCAGGAACACTTAGCTGAACATATCGGTCTTTCTAGCTTCATGTACTCCTTCCTGCATGTCATCTCTTCGCCTCTTTGATCCTGCTCCACGTCTCTCCACCCCCCTCCCTCTCCTCCTGTCATCATATGTCTGTGAAGAAGGCCACTGTAGGCGATCGATACCTGACAATGTGTCAAAATCATATATTTTTCCTCTTCTTTAGCAAATTCAATTTGGTCCTTAACATTCCAGTGGCTTTAATTAGATGCCCACGGTAGCAAATTGCAATTTACATTTTTATAGTTTTTCGAGTTAATTAGCTTGCTCACTCAGCCAGACCCGACTTGTTTATGCTCCCCCCTCTTCCTTTTCTCATTCTGCCCCCTTGCCTACTTTTTGAGGCCTCTGCTTATGTTGTGTTTACAAGGGGAAAAAAGCTTAATGTCACACTATTCCTTCTCAATAAACCAAATAAAACATTAAGCCTACAAAACACTCCTTTTATTAGCCATTTAGAAGATAGGCTGCCAGCTTCGGTGTGTTGTTTTGACTATATCAAAAAGTTTCCCAGCCTCGCCAATGTTACATCCCATTGCACAAAAACATTTAATCATCTCTTTTATGGGGACAAACATTTTAAAAGCAAGTAACTTATTTGGGGTCTTTTACTGTTAAACTCTTTTCTTCAGCTCTTTCTGGTCCAAAGGGATATGTCATATTGAGTTTTCTCTGGCACAGACCACTGCTGCGAGTGCTTAACAGCATCAGAGTGGAAATGATTGTTAGCTGTTTCTAACTGATTTGGATCAACAGTGTGCATGTACGAACATGATTCTGTCACTTTGTGATGAGAACACAAGATAAAGACGTCACCAGAGACGGTTCAGAAACAACACAGCTTACTTTTGAGTAAATTCTTGAATCTGTATCACATGGGTGGTGGCGGCACTGGGCCTCTTTAGAAAACAATAGCAGCAGGTCCTGAGTCGTTTCATTCCATGGGATAAGTTAAAGTGAGCACAGATTATGACTGATTCTTTTGCCCCATAAGGCCTGGACACACCAAACCAATATCAGAAAATTAGCAGCGACAAAAGCAACTTGCTTTGTTCCTCACACTGCCATATTTGTGGCAATAAAAGTATTCCTCTTTGCAACTTTTGTACGGTAAAAAGGAGAAAAATGTTGTGTTCACGTTACAAAACCTGTGTGCCCTTGCTCATATTTAGTAGACCAATGCAGTGTCTTCATCTCATCCCTATTTTTTTTCCTTCTTCATCCCCTCTTCATCCCACTTCTTCTTCCGCTCATTTCTTCTCCGTCTTGGTCTCATTCTCCTTTGTCTCCTTATTCCTCTTTTCCTTCTTCTCCTTTTGAGAAGAGGGATCCGCAATATTGCATCGCTCTCATGCAGTACCTTATCAGATGACGCGGCATTGTGCTGCAGGTTCTACTTTTCTGACTGACAACTTTGCTGGAGCCCAAGAGGACAGTAACCGCTGATCTTGTAAATGCACACAGCCATTTGCCACTGTCAACACAGTTAATCATCATTGAGCTATTCCAATTTGCTTCTGTAGCTTGACGTGTAACCATGGCAACCACAGTACCACTACAAGGAAAGCAAACCAATTATACCCAGTTTATGGTATGAGAGTACTCCTGAGAACAATTAAGTGTATTACACCAGTTTGCAGAGATATTAATGAAGATAAAGGGCTTGGAGCAACATCGTCTTCAAAGTTGGATTATCCTTAATATGACCTAAAAACAATGTTTATCTAGTCTAATCCCTCTATTAGTGCTACAGCTCCATTTTTTGTTTTATTTATTTTTCAGTTGTTGGCATGATTTTAATCTCCCCGGAGTCTGTGTGTCATCATCGTAGTAAAAGGTAGACTTGGTGACACCAATTGTAATGAGATCAACCACGGAAGAAGTTTTAAGTTTTTCCAATTTGTTCACTGTATGTCTGTCTGTATGTGGACAAATCTTGTCAACATGATAATGTCACAACTTTGCAAAACAGAGTCACAAAACGTTTCAGGTGTGTAGCTGAGATCAAAATGAAGGCTAAGTTCAAAGATGGTTGTGGTCCGAGCAAGGGTGCTTGAAGAAGGGAAGGGGCCACTGGCCCCCCACATTTTACGCCCCTGGGCCACATATTTTTTAAATTA
Source organism: Plectropomus leopardus (assembly GCF_026936395.1). Classification (NCBI taxonomy): domain Eukaryota; kingdom Metazoa; phylum Chordata; class Actinopteri; order Perciformes; family Serranidae; genus Plectropomus; species Plectropomus leopardus. Next base: position 14,364,782 of record NC_142189.1, on the reverse strand, counting down.
CAGATTGCTGTATTGCGACTGGAGTGATCCTATTGCAAGATGATCTCCATTCGACTTTGTTGAAGGAGAGTATAAGTAGAAACTGCACTTTAAAATGTAAGAATCATTCTCGTTTTCTAGTAGTCAATGTTCAAATGTTGAAAGTGATTCTTACTTAAAAAAGCAATCTTTTAGCAGCATATTAAAATGAATGGCACAACTGAATACACTTTAATATGTTTATTTATTGTAAGTCATACTGTTGTCCCGGTATTCAAGATTATATATTATACATTACTTTGAGCAACCTACACCATTAATTATTAAATGATGAGATTAGGGTAGAAATGCATAAAAGTTAATGGGTAGCAACCGGTGCTGTGAGGGATACTTTAGAAATGTAAAAGGATACAGCGTTACCCTGTAAAAATGTAATAAGTAATGTCACTATTTTAACGACTTCATCAAAGTAATTTACCTTATTGCATTTGCCTACTTTCTGATTACTGTTCTTCTATGACTGAGTACAGTTACATTAGAATTTCTTCAGGTTTGAGATTGAACAATTCAAATTTAAGAGCATTTTAACCACCAAGTTTTAGAGCCCTTTCCTGATTTCTTTTGTGTCTGTGGGGTAATTTTGTGTCTGTTTTGGTCCCTTTATGTATCTTTGTGTTCACTGTGCCTAAATGTGGTTGTTTTGTGTCCCTTTAGTCGTTTTGTGACTCTTTGTAGTGTGGCTGTTCAGTGTCATTTTGAGGCAACTTTTGTCTGTCTCTGTGGCAATTTTGTGTCTTTTTTGGTTGTTTTGCATATCTTTAAAGCCATTTTGTGTCTCTTTGTAGTCATTCTGTGTCTCCCTGTGTTTGCTTTGTGTCTTTTCCTAGTCAGTACAGATTACAATTTTAATTTATTTTGTAGTTTAAATATGTAAAATATATCCACTGCAACTTTACAGTATGTTCACTTTAAAAATTTAAACTTCTCCTCAAGCAAAACTTGCCATGGTTGCCCCAGAAATATATACCCCTGTAGAGCTGCCCCCTGCCAAATTGCAGCTGACCTGAGCTGCTGGCAGCATTGGTGCAAAGAAATGAAATTGCAAAGTGAATGCTCTGACCCACCATTGTCAAAGAAAAGACAAGAAACAGCATTTCCTTGTGTAAGTTGTCCTGACATTTTCTTGATTTTTTTTTTTTGCCCCAACCCATTATCATGTTTATTCTAAAACTAAACCTTCCTTTCAGATGACAGATATCCACAGGAGAGAGAAAGCGAGAGAGGTGAAGGAGGAGAAGGGGGGACGAAAGACAGAGGGGGAGATAGAGCGAAAGATTGGAAAAGTCCACGAGTGCAGGAGAGGTAGATAGAAAGAGAAAGACAGCGGGAGAGAGGGAGAGTCAGTCAGCGCGGCAATCAGCCGAGCAGACAGGCAAGTCACCTCTACTGTCAGTCACCACTCCCCCCCTGTGACCAGAGGACTAAATGAAACACGGCCTTAGAGGTCCTCCATGTTGTCTTCTGTTTCATCCTCTTCCACCATCACTCTTCATCTCCTTAACAGACATCTAACATTTAGTCACGGAGCCCTGGAGACTGTGTGGCTGCTTGGGAGACCAAGGGTTTGCTGACTGCCAAGAGACCATGTAAGCACTGACCTCCATTACAACGCAATTAAACGACTCGTGTCCTCCTCCGAGGTAAGAGAGTGCTGGTGACTCTTCCTCCTTCTTTCCCTCCCATCCATTCCTACTTCCCCCACCTTACTATTCTCCAACGCCATCCCTTTCTTCCTCATTAAAACATCACATCCATTTAGCCAATTCTACGCTGACATATTGCATGTTGTTATTGTCTGACCCAGGCTATTACATCCAGGGCATCCCCGAGGCAGAGAGGACAGACAGGGGATAATGTTCATACTAGCCACTAATTGCTGGTTTTATGCTGATAAATCAGAAGTTAAAAAATATCCTAAGATCCTCAGACATCCTGGCTGGTAGCTATGTAGATTATGAGACAATGGGCCCCTGGGCACAAATATGCAAAAGGCCCCACCACCTTTCCTACATAGGAGCAAGACACAAAGTTTGAAGGGATTTTCCATCTCCTCATAGTCGTCATGCATCTTTTGGTACTTTTGTGTCTCTTTGTGGTAATTTTGTGTCTTTCTGATGGAATGTTATGTCTCCTTAAGGTCATTTAGTGTAGTTTTGGTCATTTTGTGTCTCTTTGTATTAATTTTTCACCTCCTTTTGGTTGTTATGTGTGTCTTTGTAGTCATTTTGTGTCACCTTTGGGTTGTTTTGTATCAATTTATGGACATTTTGTGCCTCTTTGAGATCATTTTGTGTATTTTTTGGTGGTTATGTGTTTCTTTGTAGTTTTTTGGTCTCTCTTACGTCATTTAGTGTCATATTGGGGTAATTTAGTGTATTTTTGGTCCTTTTGTATCTCTTTGTAGTAATTTTGCATCTCCTTTTGGTTGTTTTGTGTCTCATATTACTCATTTTGCACCTCCTTTTTTGTTTCTCTTTGTATTCATTTTGTGTCTCCTTTTGGTATTTTTGTGTCATTATATGGTTATTTTGTGCCTCATTTTTTATTTTTGTGCCTCTGTAGTAATTTTGTGTCTCCTTTTGGTATTTTTGTGCCTCTATATGGTCATTTTGTGTCTCCTTGTGTGTGAATTTGAGGCCATTTTGTGTCTCTTTACAGTTATTAAGTGTATTTTTGGTCCTTATGTGTCTCTTTGTATTCATTTTGTCCCTCTTTTTAGTTGTTCTGTGTCTCTCTGTAGATATTTTGTGTCTTTTTTGGTTGTCTTGTGTCATGTAAGATAATTTTATATCAAGTTAGATAATTTTGTGTCTCCTTGTGGTTGTGTTGTGTCTCCTCTTGGTCGGGATGTGTCAATTTGAGTGACATTCTGCAGGTGAAGGCTAAGGGGCCCCCTGAAACTTTGGGTCCGTGGGCCTGTGCCCATTAGGCCCATTCGGTAATCTATCAATGCTGGAAGCAAAACATCAATAGACAATAAGTTATAACATGGTGCTGTATGCTGCAATGATTGTGGAAATGGGGCAAGTAAAAGCTTTCCATCACATGACAAAGAGACAGTGGGAGCATCAGCATTTAAACATCAGCTGTCAGATCATTTCATGGACCAGAGAAAACGAGAGCGCATTTGTTCTTCCCGTGTGCTTTTAAATACCACAGAACAAATGAATGAATCAATCTTTTGCTTTCACACTCAAGCAGTCTTTGCCAATTTAGGAAAGACAAATAACCTTGGCTACGATCTAAAAAAAAAAAAAAAAAGAAGAAAAGGAAACATAGCTGGACCCATCCACAGGCTAAATTAACAGACCTACTTATGAGGGGGCTTCTTTTAAGTGTTGAAGTAGTGAGAGTGCAGAAAAAGGCCTTAATTTTAAAGTCTGTGGGGATACCTCTACACCCTGCAGGCAGGCTGCATCATTATAGCCGATATTTTGGTGGAAAACATGCCCAGAGAGCAGCTCCTGGCTCTGAGAGTACAGTGTTTGAAATCACACAGAATCTTTGAAAGCAAACTTTACTGTTTCTTTGGAGTTTCCGACGCCTCTCTTTTCTACATAACCCCTTTATCAGGTTATGCGCTCACCTCAGTTGGAATTCACCCTTCTCCTCTAATTATAGACTGCTTGTTTTTCTATGAGCCCAGCTGTGCCTTTGAATTCAGAGCTTTATTCATCTCAGTTTCCTGACAGCTTGTTCCTAGTTTTGTTTTGAAGCACTTTGGAATTGTCCTAACCTTACTTTGCTTCAAACAAATCAGTATTTGCTGTAAATATTCTGTCCTAAACAGAGATGGAGCTGAACGTTGTAAGCATTTGGTGCTTTTGGGGCATGCTCCCTTGTGGAGATTTCTTTCCCCATTTACAATAGTTATAAGCACTATTTTTCAAGCCACTTAAAATAATAGAAAACCTAAAAATATGTATCAATTCACCAGAGTGCTGGAAATTAACCATTAGACAGTCAAAATTCTGGCACAGGACCTCCAAACCCCCTGTTTTAAAAGTTTCCCCCCAATGTTGAAACAAAACCTACGCCCTTGCAAGTAAAGAAGATCATCAATACTCTGAATTAACTATTAAGCCAACAAAAGAACATTTACCCAATTATAATAGATTTCTTAGGAGAACAGCAGCGATTCGGGTTTATGCGTAAACATTTGGGGCTGGAGGCCCCAAAAGCCACCCGTTTCTCCACCCCTGTTCTTAAAAACTGAAAACCGTAACAATGAACACAGCAAAGATGCCAGTCCAAACGGCAGCATAATCTCAGCCTGAGGGACAGAGGGGAGAGGGTGAGGACACGGGGGTGGAAGGGAGAGGACAGCCTCTGACCTGATGTTCTTGCCTCTATCTGCTAATTAGTCCTATTCACTAACCAGATGCTTATAATTAAATTTACATGCAGCAGTGAATAGCCGGATAAAAAAGAACAGATCCATCAGGAGGCCACGAAGGAGGCGTTCAGCGACCATCACATGGTGTGTAAAATACACAAGAACATAAAAAGCTCATTAAGAGAGACAATAAAGGGAGGAGACCCCCTGAGCACTTCAAACACCATCTTGAGCATGTGCCCTGGAAGCATCCGCCCACCTTCACCCGCCTCTCCTCCCTTCCTGTGTCATATTTTCTCTCCACCTTCTGTCTAACCCCCTACTCTCTCCTCAATCACGTGTGCGTTACTTAGACTTTCAATTTGTACTCTCGCACTTTCATTCTTCACCTGTCCCACGGTGGGTTGTTTGATGTCTCACAGGTGATGTGCGGCTACCAGAGGCGGACCCTCCTCCCCTCTGGTGGTGTTCAGAGGAGAAGAAGAGGGGAAGAAAGAACAAGCTCCCCTTTAATGTAGTTTTGGCACACTGCCCTGGCTGATGGTACTAGCTGCAGAAGGAAAACAACAACACCATCCCTCCACAAAAAGGCCTTACTCACTCACTTACTCCCACTTCGATGCTCTGGCTAGTTAATTATTGCTCAGAGCTATTTAAATACACCTAATTAAAACAAATGTAAAGTAGATCATTAGCTGAAAGATGTTCGCTCCCTGCTGTGGGGGAACTGGTGGTGTGGGCCACAAACAATAGGGCACCCCAGATTGATAAGATTTTCATCAGGAGCGAGGCTGATGGAGGGTAAACTGGCACGAAAATGCCGTTTCCGGTCGATTTTGAAAAGGCAAACAACAGTTTAATTTCTAGCGAAAGACGGCGGCCAGCAGGATGTGAGCTTTAAGTACATATAGAGAGTAGATCATCAAAAGTAAATATCAAAAGGATCTGACAGCCAGAGGTCTAATACCTGATATTTTCCACGAGGTCCTCACCTGTTCTGTAGATAAACTTAAAGCACTGAGGAGAGGGGGTGTAGGCGCAAAGAAAACATACAGAGCATTAAGCAGGATGAAGGAAAAGCACATCTTATAGGCCACTTTCAAGGCAGACATTTCAATATATCACCATAGAAAGCACAAGCGTAATTAATAACGTTAATAATGATGGCTGAATTTCGTTATGGTGTTCCAGTTTCATGCTATTTAGCTTGCTCATTGGTACGAATTACTGGGACACTTAAATAGAACAGAGCTATCGTTAGCGTTATTAGTTACACCTGTGATTTTTCCTGCTATGACATGTCAAAATGTATGTTGTGAAAACCGAGTGTAGTTTTGGTCCTTTTGTGTCTCTTTGTATTCATTTTGTGTCTCCTTTTGATTGTTTTGTGTTAATGTGAGGCCATTTTGTGTCTCTTTAAGGTTATTTTGTGTCTTTTCTGGTGTCTCTCTATACTTGTTTTTTGTCTCTGGGGTAACTTTGTGTCTCTTTGAAGTAATTTTGTGACATATTGAGGTAATGTTATGTTTTCTTTTGGTCATTTGTGTCTCTTTGAGGTAATTTAGTGTATTTTTTGGTGCTTTTCTGTCTGTTTATTCATAATGTGCCTCCTTTTGGTTGTTTTATGTCTCTTTGTATTCATTTTGTGTCTCCTTTTGGTTGTTTTGTGTCAACTTGAGGCCATTTTCTGTCTCTTTGACGTCATTTTGTGTCTCTGTGTCTCCTTGTAGTGGTTTTGTGTCTCTATGAGGTCATTTTTGTCTCTTTAAGGTTATTTTATGTCTGTCCATTAAGTAAGTTGAAGAAAAAGTACCTTTTATAGGCCATTTTCATGGCAGACATTTTGATATATCATAGCAGGAAGCACATGTGTAATTAATAAAGTAAATAATGATGGCTGAATTTCAATAAGGTGTTCCAGTTTCATGCCATTTAGCTTGCTCATTGGAATGAATTACTGGGACGCTTAAATAGAACAGACTGTCATTAGTGTTATTAGTTACACCTGTGCTTTTTCCTGCAATGACAAGTCAAAATGTCAACTGTGAAAAATGTCTATCACGTGCTGTGACAACTTTGTCTGAATGTATTTATATGCCTGTAAGTAACAGCTTTCTTTACAAGAATTTCCTACTTTCTTGCAATTTGGGTTTTACTTCTGTAGTTTCGGCCAACATGTCAGTTGCTGAATTGCTAAATACAATGTTGCTGTGCAAGTCCAATCAGGCAAGAAACTCAAGTTGTCAGACAATTATAAACAAGTGGACAAATTAGCCAAATTATGTTCCCTTTTATTTGGAACTGAAAAAATGAGCTCGCCTGAAATGTCGGTAATAGTTAAAGTTTATTTTGCTGGGGCATGGACATCACAGTACAATTAGAGTTGTACATTTATGCACAAATCCAGATGCACTGTGTTAAGTATTTTCAGCAATTTGCTAATTTGTAACATCTGTTTATCAGAGGCTTTTTAAAAGATAGATAAAAATGAAATAAAATGTATCCGCATGTACGTACACAAAAATACACGTATGAATATCACAAGGACACATCCACCAAAACACACACAACTAGAAAAGTGTGCACTCAGTGAACTGCAGATCTCTGCCAGGTGGGCTGATGAAGGCCGCTCTATACATTTGTATAATTCCAGCAGATGCGTTACACACATTGACTATTTTTGGAACGGCATAAATAAGAACAGTGATTACTTTTTTTCTGTAGGCTACAGCACAACAAAGTAGGAAATGACAAGTATAAACACAACTAAAACAGAATAAAAGAAACAATTCAGCTACGTAGCCCACTTATGGTGGAGGCACAACTTTTATTGCATAAACTTAACTTCAGTAACTGTACATTAACTATGTAAATGAACATTAAGGACGAAACTTCATTCGTGGGGTGCTAATTCTTATGAAATCATGCAAACTTTTGTGCCACATTATCACAGTATATATTAAAACCCGTTATATGATAATACGTTGCAGGTGTAAGGTGTGAGGACAATGTTCTCTCTCAGTAATCCATCATTGCGAGAAAAAAAAACTGAGTTAATGCACAGATAAATACAGAACGACACTTAAAAAACATTGTTTATGGTTAGGTAAAATTTTGTGACAGATGTCCAGATGTCTGTGACAAGACCTAAACTCCAGTGTCCTGCATGGAAGTCAGAAGTGTTACATTCACATCCACCACTGGAACCTCCACGTCCTCACTCTCAATCTCCCGACATAAAGGAAACACTGCTTCCTGCTCTGACATTGAACGTTGGCACCTGACATGAACTGCGAGGTACAGCATTGTCCCATATGCAATTCCACAGAAAACAAATGTCCAAAAGCAGTTGTTACAAATTGCAATAAACAAGAAATACCTTTACATTAAGGAAGAAAAGAGAAGAAAGAGTAAAGGTGGGCTGCTCAGTGAGGTAAATCAGAGAAGACTTGCTCTATCCTCCAGCAGTATGAGGGCCTTTCTCCTGTGTCAGCCTTAAATTAACTATTGACCGCACCACCAGCAGGAACCAAAACGCAGAAGACAAAAAACCTGGGCTAAAGGCTAATGGCCTGAGAACGTAATACATCCCTTAAAGGTCCTGCTCTGCTCATCGCTTTGCCCAGTTTAGGCAGCGTTTCAAATCCACGCTCAGATCAGGCTCCTGCAGCCAGCACACACCGTCCACAAGTTCAGTCTTCCCAGAATCTACGGAATTGTCTGATCCAAGTCTGTCAACCATTACACACGAACGCTGCCAACGTGCTCATAAAAGCATCACACACACACAGACATTAGCATGTATGGCTTCAGTAAGTGTATACCTGTGTGACTAATTTGGCAGAAAGACAAAACAAGTGAAAAAAAGGAAAGCTGAAAATGTCTGTGAATGTGGCAGAATTTGCGAAGGCATTACTGCGGGCATAATTAACATCATGGTGCAGGGACACACACACACACACACACACAAGCCACAGGGACCCTGCTTTTACTGCCCACAGTCTGACAGGGGCCCATATGCAAAACACATACGCCAACGCACAATTTATATATGCACAGAGGGAGAGAAACAAACAGTCCTCCAGTTATGCACTGCAGCACGCCAGGGTCTGCTCCCTATAGACTGTAAGCTTGAACTGCTGACAATACGCATCTGGTTGCGAGTTCAAAGTTCAGTCCTAACGACATGACATCCCACATGATTAATTTTGCGTCTTTTTTTACAACGTGATAGTTTGTAGAATCTATATCTTAATAATTGTATGCGATGTTAGCTACGATACAGACAACACGGAATAATTAAAGACTGAGAAAAGAGGTGTTGTGAGGACATGAGATAATTAGCAAAGCACAATCAGCCTATCTTTACACTCCCCCATCAGATATAGCCACCTTATTTAAATTAACGATAATTAAGGGGGAGATTTTGTTTTTCGTTTTTTTTCCATGTCCGTCTTCGTCTGTCAATCATTTTCACTTATGTATGTGAAGAATAATTACCACCTGCAGCACTGACAGTGTACAGCTCCATACCTGTAATTACTGTAAAGTAAAATCACATTTGATTGAAGTATGAGCAAATTATGCACAGAATGCGCATGACATGTAAGAGCAAGACAGAGAAGTCAAAGGTCTTTGGAGAGGACGCACACTTGGATCGCTGTTTCTCCTTTATATTATAATGAGTCTCCGTGGTCGACAAAAAAATGCTCATAAATTTTCAGAACTGGTGGGTGGACCATAGTTGGCACAGAAAGTGAGCAAATGGCTCAGTCTCAGGCATCATGAATATCAATGAAAAATGGAGTGTGACTGTCCTGACAAAGCGCGGACTGGGCAAGCAAATCTCTAGCTTTTCCAAACCCTGAACTGGACTACAAAATGTCCCACATCTTAAAATAACCATCTGGTTTAATTCCGCCTTCATTAATGTTTTCAGTGTTTACAATAGAGTCCTAATCAAATGTGATCGTCTGCTCAGACTCTTGAGACATAATCAGCACCATGTTGCCTTGGATTAAGTATATGATATCGTAATTTGAAGGTATTATGCTGAAAAAATGTATCGCGCTGCACAATGTCAGACAATAGAAATCAGTTGATTACAGTCTAATTGTGGTTTATCATGTGAGCCTGTTAAGCTATACAAATGATCAGAACATTCATTTTCCTAATGATTGTGCTAATGTAATCACTGTTAACAAGAGGACTGGCAGCACTCAAGTTTGGGTATTTGTTCAGATTTTTGCTGGAACTTACTCGAGTTCCAGCAAAAATCAGTTTTATTTCACAGCACAAAACAGAAAGCTTTCCTCCTTCAAAAATAGAGCTAAAGCTCTGAGAGTTTCTCATGATGGCAGATGGTGGAATAAACTAGAGACTGATGGGAAACTCACTTCCATGCTTGAGCATGTTTATCTTCTTCAGACAGAGAAACCCTCGCCATAAGAACTGGCATATGTGTGACAAGAACCAGTGTGGTTGTATGCGAATAGTTCCAAAAAATCATCTTTTCCACGGTTGTACTTTGCAGTAGTTATACCAATGTACTGCTATTTGTCTGATATTATTGATGCCTAATAATGTTTGATGTAGCACTTTAACAAGAGCAATATGTTAGTGTTCTATAAAGTTAGGGGACTTGAAAAGAGCCAGATTTGAGAATGAATGGTCAAAATTAATGCAACAAAGGCTGAGAGAAAAACTGTTGCTTATTAGCGTGTGTGTAGAGTGAATCAAGTCGATTCAAGTCAAGTAAATTTTGTTTATAGACCCAAATATATCACAAATCACAAATTTGCCTCAGGAGCCTTTACAGTGTGTACAGCATACAACATCCTCTCTCCCTCCCAGCCGTCTGGTTCATTCTTACTCCAAATGCGTCAAATACTGCCGTTTTATCAGTGACATCAGTCTCAGACGACACACAGAGGTTCCTTTCCCAGCGGTTTGATGCAGCAGTTGTAGAAGCAGCGGGCAACAACCCAACTGATCAAATCACTTTGTTAGTGGAAGATGGCGTCAGACAGCGACACACAGAGGAAGACTTCATGGCAGCATGATGCATACCGGGCTGCAGCATTTTGTAACACAACACCAAATACCGTGGGTATAAAGAGCTTGATAGTCCATATTAGGATGGGGAAAGAGAGGCAGATGGGTCAAACAAACTCCTGATTCATTTCCTGTGTGCAATCGAAAATTCAGTGAAGTAGTTATAATAACACGGTAGTGTGCTAGCATGCGTAGCAGGCAAGGCTGGTGGCTGAATTCAAGCCGCTATAAGCCGCTGAATGAAGCTCCGCCCCCTGAGATAGTGCCTGCTCTCCTCCTAGGGAAGCAGTTAAAAGTGGTAATGCCAAAGTTGTCATTTTTTAATTCATTCTGTTACAGATATACAATGTTTTGTGTGTGCTTGTGTAGTGGATAATATTTAATGTAACAATATATATATATTATTATCACATATGTATTTTCTTCTGTGTTTGTGTTTTATTTAGACAAATTTCCCCCAGGGGACAATGAAGTTGAATGCCTAAAACCTATTTTGTCAATAAAATATCATATCATATTTAATGTTCTCATCTAGCAAATCAAATGGAAAAAGCATTAATGACCTCAAGTCTCAAAGCCAGTGTAGTTTAATTAGAATAAGTCCAACTGTCTGGTAGGAACAAATGAGAAAAAGGAAAGTGGTCGTTACCTGTTGGCTGAAGAACACCGGAGAGCCGATAGTAACAGGAGTCAATGGACAGTCAGCCCTTCCATTACAATAGTATTATGAGCAGGATGGATGGTTGAGCCATAACATCGATATCTACTTATCCCTGTGTCCATCTAAAAATCGGCTGAGAGGAATTTGATTAAAAGGCTGTGTGATTCATGCTTTCAATTCTATTGATCTCCTTATATAAACCATTACTGGAGCCTCAAACACTCACACAGATATCACATAGGAACACACACAGTTTAAGTTGGCACAAATACACACACACACACACACACACACACACACACACACACACACACACACACACACACACACACACACACACACACACACACACACACACACACACACACACACACACGCTCCGTCCATATCTATAAATATCAACCTGAGGTAGCCTGACTGACGACCTTATTTCCTCTCCCTCACACACACACACATACTAAAGTAGCGCGGGCTTTCATATTGCCGGGGCAAGCTAGACAGCTAGTTTGCTGTGAATTTAAAGCGATAAGCTGAGCAGTGGCGAGCCGTAGCTATTCCTGGACGTTAGGTGCACAAAACTGGGCACTGCCGGAAGATTTATCTCCTCCTCTGAAATTTCATTTGGGGAAGGAATAATAAGGCATAGGAAATGAAAGTTAATCACGAATCCTTGCTCATTTTCTCCTTCTCCTGTCTCTCTCTCCCTCTCTCTGACATCGGCTTTGAGAGCTTAGCTGAGGCCTGCTCTATTTTGTCGGGAACCTTTTGTCTTTTTACCACCCTTCCTGCAACCTTTTAAATGCTTCATAAATCAGAAACAATGCACACACTTCTGATGGTTTGTTGTCCCGAAGAAACTAATTACAGAGAGAAAGCCCTTCCACCAGTGGAACAAACTAGAATGAAATGGTTCACCATCCAACACCCATTAAAGAAGTGGGTCGATTAGAGAGTGCAGGTAGATATATTTTTATTTCCCTTGAATCACATTTCTCAATTTCTAGCAGTATAATGTGATTATGTGACAGAGCAATACTGTACATAGTGATAGGAAGTGAAATGTAGTTTTGTATTCAATCAGAAACAATATTACTTATACACAAAGAGCTCCCTTTTTCTCCACTGCCGCGCAGTGCCGTGACATGCAGAAAGTCAGGTGCTCGCTCAAAAAAGCATCTTATAGCTGGGCACACTGTGAAAAGGCACAGCTTGAGTTCATCAGAGGCTTTGAACACCACCACCATTACCACAAAAAAGCTGTTATCGCTTCTCCTTAGAGACAGGACGTTGGGTTTCAATGTCCCTCTTCCTCCTTTATGTATCTCTAGTATGTGTCTTGTTTACACGTGTATGCCTCTCTCGTGTTTCTCTGTTTATACTGACAGTCGCTGGCTCAATTTCAGTTGCTACAGCCAATGGAGGGAAGATTTTTTGATTTTCAGCTGGGTCTGTCATTACAGTGTGAGCAGTTTGTGCAGATGAATGCTGTTTGGCTTCCCCCCCATGGAGCCAGTGTCCAAGGCTCCCCACTGGAGGAGGTCTGCCAGACTTTGGCCGGCAAAGGAGCACGGAGCCCCCCATGGCCAGTGCCCAGAGCTCCCTGCTCATCATCTACACACTGAAAGTCAGAGATTCAAATCATCAATCAGAGACTAGATTATGTTGTATATTTGGCGCTCTTCATTTTCACGCTCTTTGATGAAGGCACCTGCAGACACAATGCATTGACCCAGAGGAGGAGAGACTTTGCACCATAAGCCTGAGAGACAGCATCTTCTGCTCTCTGCTCAGAGCTGGTGAATTTACAGCTCACAGCAACATAATGCGAATCAGTCTATGGCAATACGTGAATGTCACTGTAACACAGAATGTCCTGCTGACCCTGTTTAAACTTTAAAACTTTATATGAAAAAAAAGGAATTGTCAATATTCATCAGAAAATAAATACGAGCATTTGTGGGGTTAACTTTTTGGACAAAAACTTCCCTTTGCCATTATTGAGCCAAATCTGTATAGTCCAAGCCAAAGCTAAAATATTTCAACACAAAAAGTGTAAAAATGAGCAACTAGAGCTTTTTGACTGATTAGCGAATACCTCCGAATATACACTGTGAGGAAACGATGTCACCATGTTTTCCTCTTTAAACTGATAAGTTGCCATGAAATGTAAAACAATAAATGAGAGCTGTTCGTATAACAGAGTACGCAATTTAAAATCAAATTAAGTTTGCATGAACAAATCCTTCGTGATATGATCTTCAGCTCCATGAAGCAATATTTCTGATATTAGCATTAAATTTAATTACTTTTTGAAAGGTTCACTGGTAACGCTGAACCCATTGAGAACCAACTTGGAGGGTTTTTTTGCAGATTTTATAAGTTTGAGCTCTTGCCAACACATAGATATAGATACTATACTACTATAACTATTGTTTATGATTAAAAATGCTTCAATTTTTTTTTCTGAGAATCATGTAATTTTTTCTGTAGCTTTAAACATTTGTAACACGAAAGTCTATTCTGCTGCAATAGCAAATCTGTGTCAGGGTTACCAGCTTTGAAGTGGGTGGGTGGATATTTGGACCTTTATAACGGTTTCAAAGTTAAAAAAAAAAAAGGCAGTCAGTGCTGCTTTTGTAGCAGTATTTTATTCCCTCAGTTCTTTACTTACGTCCTGGTATACATTTATTCTCCCACTTCACATCTCATTTGTCTTTTCTGTCTATTTTAACCTGTACTTCATAAATTAATATTGGACTCTGTTTAAAATGCACTCAGCTTGACCTTCTGTTTTGATCACATGTAAATAAACGAAGCCAGAAGTGCCAAGATAGAAAGAGGAAAAGGAAAGAAATGAATTAGAGAGAATAAAATAACAAATGAACCAAGGAGACGAGTATTGAAAGGTGTTTTTGATGCTTGTTCCTCCACAGTAACCTAAATTGAAATAACCTATTAAAATGACCTTGGTAGCTGCAGCTGCTCCACGAGTTCTCCAGTAAAACACTGAAATACACTTCATGCAAATAGGTTGAAACATGCAAAGAGACACCATATTAACATAGTGAATATAGGGCTGTTTATTGCTGTAGTTTATGACCGGGAACACAGAGACTGATTTTTATACGGCACAGGGATGTAAAGGCCTCGGGCTTTATGGTCGTTGAGCACTGACAGCAAAAACCAATAGCATATTCCTCTAAAGCCGGTTTCCCTTATTGAGATCGTAAGATTTAAGCATTTACTCAGGCATACATGTGAGCAAGCACATGGTTAAATACACCACAAACACCTTCTAATGTGTTAGATGGAGTGTAGTCAAAAGCTTGAATGCAACCATTAAGCAGTGGTTGATGAATCCAATTTTCTTTGAATAAAGGAAAGCTGCTGTCTGTCATTCCTCTCAGCGAGTCACTTAACCTGAATCGCTTGTGTAAACACACTGTGGGATAAATGGGTATTATCTTAGAGGAGGCCAAGAGCCGGCAAAGCAGAGGGGTGACGGAAATAACTAGGAGAAGAAAAAAAAACTATCGCTTCCACTTCCTGGACAATGAGGATGGCTGTAATGAGTATTGGTGTGTGTGTGTGTGTGTGTGTGTGTGTGTGTGTGTGTGTGTGTGTGTGTTTGTTCAAGGGAGCAGGAGAAAGAACAAGTGGCTGCGATTGGGAGAGCGCGAAAGAGAAGACGAAAAAGAGAGAGAGATCACAGTAATGAGGTGTCTGGGATGCTGATGTGTTTTCAGCGATACGCAGCGCAAAGCTAACAGTTCTCTGAGCAGAGTGCTTTAACATCTACGCCTCCTGACCGAGCCGAGCTGATCCAGAATGCCCTCAGTGATTTGATTGTGGTGTGCACGGCTGTGATTGGCTGCTGTGCTTAATGGTTAGACAGAGGAAAGAGGAATTTTTCTCTTTTTCTTTCTGTTTTTCTTTTTCCTCTCTCTTTCTTTCGGTTTCAGTTTAAATTTCCCTTTTTTAAAGGAGCAATACACCCGTTTTACGTATAAAGTTGTATGTGTTTTTTTTGCTTTAGGGGGAACTCTCTAAACACAAAAAAATAACCTGATCCTTATTTCGGATTGATCTTGGGACTCAATATTCAAATCAGAAAGCCTGTTTTTTAGAAATGCTTTAAAATTTGAAAGTCGTGGGCATTTGCAAGACATGTAGGGTCCCACCTTCTCTCCCTCTCTCCTTCAACCCAGCTGGTCAAGGGAGATGACTGCCCACCTAGAGTCTGGTTCTGCTTAAGGTTTCTACATCTTAAAAGCCAAAATGCTTTATTTGAATAGTTGAGTCCTGAGATAACTTTTGTTGATGATTTGGTGCTCTATAGATAAAACTGACTTGACTAGACTTTTGAAAGACGAGATACACTTTGGGCATTGTTGAAGCCATTGTTCTTGGAGCTTGACCAAGCAGCAACAACAGGGACTGAAAAAAATAAGTCAATTTGTGAGTGCCAAAAACTAGAGGTGGACTACCGATTTGGCTGATTAATATCCGCATTGATGGTACATTTTACAAACTATAGTTATGGGCGCCACTTGCCTACAACAGTGGCCAATGCCTCCACCAATCACACAGGAATGTACATCAGCAATTTGAACTGAAGGGGGATGTAAATCTAGCAAAAAAGAGCGTAATCACAGCTCCAGAGAAAGCAGATCCTTTCTGCTGTGTAAATGTCTACAGTAGTGTTCCTCATTTTAACATACATAAAGTTTTTGCCAGTGTTTTCAGCCAATACATTGGCTGCTATAGACTTCTTCTAGTTCCAAACTATAATTATTAGATTGGCTTTTAAAAATCCAATATTGGTCAACTGCTACCAAAAGCTGCAGTTCATTGAATGGCCACCAAAAGCACGTCAGTCCTCATAGACACCCATGTTAAAATGCCCAACTTTACAGCAGAACATGTGTACAGCCTGGTACAAAAAATAGCTTTGGTCCCTGTAGCTGATTTCACCAGTCATGTCAACTGTACTGGGGTGAACTTCTTCATTTTATTAAGGCTTATATTAAAACATAATTAGGGGCATGCTGCTTTGAGTGAAAGGCTGTCTGCAAAGCATCACCACTTACTTCTGGCTCAAAAAAATCCAAGATGGCTATAACATATGCCAAATTCGACGATACAAAATGGGAATCCAAAAACCAATGGGTGACAACAGCTACATCCGTTATTTCTCATATGGAATATCTCTGCAGCTTTGGCACAGCTTTGTTTGACATTTTTGAAGCTTTATTAAATATAGTGCAAACCCAAAAATCTCAGACCTGATCTAAGATCTATATGTCTCAGACTGTTGTCATGTTGACATGCGGCTGCACAAATGACACCATTATTCTTCAGTGAGGTGCATTGATTACAAGAAATCTGTGACAGGAAGGTATCATCATGAAATTCATATGAGTACCACCAACTGACTTGTCTCAGACTTAGAGTAAAGATGTTTTTTTTTTTTTTTTCAAACAGCTCAAGTATAACAACCAAGTGTGAATTCTGTGACAACTCAAGGGTTTAGGTCTCAGTTCCCAAAAATTTCAAGTTTATATTTTTTTAGCAATCTATCCCTTAAGCATTTTTCATTTTGATTGCCTGGTGCTCTGTAGTCGATACATCTTCCATTTTCCCCTCCTCTCTTTTTACCTGTCACTTGTCCCTATTCCCTCACTGCCTCCCCTGCTCCGTTATCTGTTCTCTCCTGCCCGGGGCCGAGTCACCTGCCTTATGGAAAACTCCTGTCTGCCAGTGGGAGCTAACGCAGCACTAGCACATAACCCAGCATGACACGAAACTGTTCGTGTGTGTGTGTTTATGTGTGTCAGCAAGGATGCCTGTGTACATGTGCAAGTGTAGATCTTTGTGTGTGTGAGTGAGTAGGGAGCACTTTGAGGCATGCATCGTTTTCCAGGCAGACAAATATGAAAATGCATGACAACTCTTGCATGACAGCCCTGTCATCATCCATCCATCAATCAACTTTGAAACATATACGCACACATACACACACATAAATGCTCACATCATGTGAATGTAGAAATATGCTGATGGAGTGTCATGTCGGTTATTGTCCGATATACAGCAGAAAGAGAAATGGTGAGAAATACTGTAGACTGAGGGCTGAAGAACTGAACATGACAACTCAAAAAAAAGTAATGGCATTTATGTTTGTCCCATTTTTCTCCTCATTTCTTTTCATTTCGTCATCACTTGATGTTTGTAGGATGTCACATTGAATTCTGCTCCATCTTTAAGGACAGACAGGGACAAAAAGCCACTATTTGGACAGGTGGATGGAGATGGCGAAGGAATAAAAAGAAGCCGACAGATGAAAAAACGATAGCTTTAAGGCTTGTCTGCTGGTCACAATCTCACTCATGAGTGAGCTGTCATTTCTTTTAGAATCATTCCTGTCAGTCAGCTGTCCTTAATCTTACAAATACATCATTATAGTATGGAAATTACCAATCATATATGAATGTCTGCAGCCAACAGGCAGTTAGCTTAGGGCCTCTCCCCCCGCCCTCACTCCTGTTTCTGTATCCCAAGTGTAAATCAGAGCCTTAAGCAGCTAGTCCCTCTGCTGTCTCTTATCTTTAAGCCATATATTGCCTTTTCCATTCGGCAATTTCCCCAAACTTAGCCCGCCTCTCCCTTCAAGACTTATGAAGAGCAGGTTTTATTGGTCGGGGTCTCCTGCAAGTGGATTCAGAAAAGGTATGAGAGGTGCAGGAGGGAGGACATATAGATTTATTTGCAGTAGAGTCAGAGGAATGGGCTGCCTATTCAACCGGTATCTTTTTCAATTGTACACAGTAGATATCAAACTGGAGCTCCGCTGTACTGTGGAACTGTTTGGGAAAAGGTCATAGTGTTGCCGCGCTCACTGCATACAGTCAATTTGTTCAGTTGAAGAGATTCAATTCTCGGCACAAGCCGAACCGGAATGAGAGGACAAGTGTAGCATTTGAAATGTGTCATCATGCTTCACTTACTCACTTTAAAGAATAGTCATTAGTATGATTAAATGCCTTATCTAAAACACAGAACATGATGCATATTGATTATATCATTACCATTTGTGCCATATCCAATTGATTCTACTCCCAGCTTGATATTTTTTTTGCAGGAAGGCTGCAGTAATATCATTTGAGTGACAGCTGGATACTGCGAGGCTGAGATTGGAAAGGTTGTTATATGCCAAAGGCGTGGTCATATAGATAAAATATGGTTCCAGTCATTTTAAATATTAAATGTATTATGCATGGATGGCTCTCATTCATTTTGTGCGTTTTCGAGTTTGATAAGTCCATGTAAATGGATTGTATTTTCAGCCACAGCAGGAGCCCATTGTAAATGGGACGTCAAACGAACACTGCCATCTTTCTGGGAATAATGACAAAACCAGTGGGTTAAATTATTCTGAGACTCTGTTATATGGCTGTTTTTCATCCTAAATTACATAGCTTGAAATTCGGCTCATTATAATTGCTATTTGTAAAATATGAAGCACTAGTTTCTCTGAGTTGTTGGGGTTTTCTCTTGATGAGTTTTACAGTTAAGAACCTGAACTCAAAGAAAAAAAAAAACAACGCAGACACTGTTATATGAAATCTGCTAGATAGCAGAAATATTTCTATTCAATTCTATTCTATTCTATTCTATTCCCTCCGCTATGAACAGTAGCAGTGGTGGAACAGATCGGCAGAGTCCTCTGAGAGCAGAGCAGATTCACCGTAATCTGCTGTATGATGTCAGCATGTTATTGTTCTCCTGGTTTGAGCCGTGATTAGACAGCAGATTGAAGACATTTGTTGTGTGCGGTCCCACAGATTACTGAGAGACACGGTGACAAAAATCAACTAGCACTGCCAGCCATACATCCAAAAACAGAGAGGGGGGGGGGGTTCTGCTGCACAAAGATCAGAGAAAAATTGAGTGGCTCATGCGTCAAAGATGTTTCAGACACATCATGCGAACTGTCGGCAGAAATCAAACACTCAAGAGATATTATGTGTGTTATTACACTCGCTAACACACGTGGACTCAGCAGCATGCATACAAAAAAGTGCATAAAAACAATTCTGACGAATATATCCAGAATAATAGAAAACTGAAATTACTGCCTCAAGATCTATGCCTCCGCCATTCGGTTAAGTTGCAGTTCACATTAATTTCCAGACACATATGTAGCCATGACAGAAGACAATACTTATAATATAGATGTTGCTGCAAAGACGCTACAAATTCTAAAACATGGATGCTTTATACAAGATCTATGCAGTCACTGCAGATTAACTATTAGTGTCATAGTGTCATTCATATAAAAAAATCTACGATCCCTCCTACTGCCCATGAGCTAATGCCACTGCTCAAATAGGAATGTCTATGCAAGCATGAAACTAGGACAACAGTGTGTATGTGTATATATGTATATGTTCCCAAATGGTGGAACAAACTTCCAAACTCTGTGCGTTCTGCTGAGTCCCTTTCTACTTTTAAGAGACAATTGAAAACTCATTTGTTCCGAGAACACCTAGGCACTTAACCTGACTCTTCTCCGCTTTGCCCTTTGGGGTAAATTAAGTCAGAAGGTCCAAAACCCAGCACCTAATGATTATCTAGCACTGACAAAGTTGTGTGATGTTGTATGTTGACTGTCATCATAAGTAGTGACACTGAGATTGTTGAATCTCAGATTCTGAGATCACTACTGGTTATTACTTTGGTTTCTTAAAAAAAAAAAAAAAAAAAAAAAAAAGGGGGGGGGGGGCTGTGCGGCACTTCTTCTGCCACTAGACGGCAATACCTGTGACCAATCACACCTGAAGCACTTTTTGCACTTACTAAGGGTTTTTTCCTTAAGTCTAAATTCTTGCTTGTGTTGTACGTCGCTTTGGATAAAAGCAGCTGCTAAATGAAATTGTAGATTGTAGATAAATAAAAAGGATCAATAATACTGAAGCAAATCCATCCTGCAAAAGTCACCTGAAATTCATCCAAACTCATACAGATCATACCTTTCTTTAATTATTTTAATTTCCTCTTATTCTCTCGATTTTCGTTTCACCTTCCTCTTGTGTTCTTTATTATTTTGAATTTTATTCCCTTTTCATATTATTTTTCTTCTTTTTTTTTCTTTTCTCCACATGCTGCCCCTGTTACTTATCCGTGCATTTTTATGTTTTAAGAAGCAGAAATATCTATTGTTGCCTGTTTGGTATTTGTTAGTTTGTCCATAGTGTCAACATGTGTATGCTCTCATTGGTTAAATTATGAAGTTATGAATAATGGCCAGTGTTTTTGTAGAACATTTTGACTGTCACAGTGATACTGACCTTTGACCTTTTGGATATACTTTATCTCTTTATTTTGTCATAGTTACCAAATTCTTTTTTCTTGTTTTTTGTTGTTGTATTGGCCAACAACGTGTTTTGTGAGGTCACAGTGACTTTTATCCCCCAAATACCAAACAGTTCAGCCAAATTTTGAAGAAAAAAAATACCCTCGCAGACAGCCTGTATCTCAAGTGGCCCCGTCCTTAAATATGCATAACTTTAAACCTTAATAACATGTTAAGTTGGGTATTAAACATAGGTGTCTATGGGGATTCACTTTGTTTTGGAGCCGGCTTTAAATGTCGATTCGACGAACTACAGTTTTGGCGCTTTCGTAGTAGCTTCATTTCTCAGCCTAGGAGGTTACCGCTTGGGACAGACAGACAGACGGACAACCCAAAAACATCATACCTCCAGTCACAGCACTCAGCAGTGTGGAGGCATGATAAAATTACTCCACAGCTGAAATGGCTAATCACAGAATATAATAATGTAAGTTGATGAACATGTATTGTAGAATGAAGCCATGGCAGATTATGCAAATCTATACCTTGACTAATGACATGACAAACACATGTAATACTGCATTACCATACATACGTATTCACACTCACAAGCGCAAGCATTAACAAGACTTACAAGAATGTGCTGATATGCTATCCGTGACCGAACTATGTATACATGAGCTAACGTTTGTATGCATATACATGTGTGTGCTATCTGTGTGTCTGTGCATGTAAGTGTGTGTTACTGACTGTGTGTGGACACACGAGTGTGTGTGGATTCCAAGTGCCCAGGCACATTCGTGTGTGTTTCCTCCCCCTGTCTAGCGCTCTAATAGTGTGTCCTCTGGATTAAGTGATATAAATGGATAGCTTTTCCTCCTGATGCACCATCCACCTGCAGCAAAAAATAGGCCCCCTGAGGGGGAACGTCGCTGCACAGGGCCAACCCTCCCTTATTGTCTCCCCCCTCTGGAGCACGGTATTCCAGGGCCACTGTTGCAGTCACCGAGGATCGGCAATGAGGGAGACAAATGGATAAGCAGAGGTTATCAGCAATTCAGATCATTCTCGCCGTCAGAGGATGTGGGTCATAATATGTATTGGTATAAAAGACAGTAGATGTGCCACCAGGAGAGAGCAAAGGCAGAGCTTAGTAGCAAAGACCTCCAGCAAAACAGGTTTAATCATTGCCAAGCTAAATCAGCTTTTTATAATTTCATCTAAAAGGAAAATAACTGCATCTTCCATTAATTTGTGATTTTTTTCTTGCCAAATGTAGGCCTACAAAAATGTTCAGTTATCCAAACAAATCACTGGTAAATGCATGTTTTTCATAAAGAGTCAGCCCCACAGAGTCTTAAAGCAAGACCTTTACTGTTTCATATTTCCCCAACATAAGAAATCCATTACAGAGGAATGACTCCGCTAAAAATAGCATAAAAGACCATAATGCACTGGAGCCATAACACATGTTGCGTTTTGAGTTGAAGAGATTTGAAGCTTAATTTGTCCTCAATGGAAAAACTCACGCTCGGGCTTATACATTACTGCATCACTCTATCAGTACAAGGACAGCCAACAAGTTTAGCCCTGCTCTCTGGGGTTTGTCAAACAGCATTTCAAGAAACAATGGAAAATCAAAACCAGAAGCAAAATTCAGAGACTGAGGGAAAGTGACTTTAGCACAGGATCAGATTATTTATGATATGCCTTTAACATCACAGACGGTTTATCTGAGTATCTGAGGGGAGAGTTTTACCAAAAATGTTACTGTTTTTGGTGAGAGATATATAACCATTGCAAAAGAATGCAGGTTGGTCATACAATTGCGGAACAAATGTTTATTAAAAAAAAGTATGTAAAAGCATTCAGATCACACAGAGCTGATGCGAACTCGACACAAAGCTTTCCACTTTTGGCGCATTAATGTCGCTGCTCTCTGCAAGTATTTTAACTTCACGCCTGTTTTGCAGAGATACGAAAGTTACATAAAACTCTATTTTCAGGACTTTAACCTAAATTTGAATCAAAGCAAAAGTTTCTAATTTGCATCACAACATCTTCACGCCATTTGCCTCCCCCCGGCTCTCCTCTGTCTTCCTCCTGTCTCCCTCCATCACCTCCACACCTTCGCTCACCTCGCTACCACACATCAGTAACAATCTCATTTACCGCCCCATTAATTGCTGGAATCCCAGACACTGGTGAAAGGGTGTGTGTGTGTGTGTGTGTGTGTGTGTGTGTGTGTGTGTGTGTGTGTGTGTGTGTGGGTGTGCCTGTGTGAAGTTTGCGAGCAGCAGCAGTGTATTGAAAGAGGAAGGTGAAGAAAAGAAGCTACCCAGGATGTGTCACTGACAGTAAACCTCTAGCTGGTGCTGTAAAAACCACTCAGTGGCCTCGTTGGGGAAAAGAAACTCCTCATATACACTGATACCAGTGGGGTCCCCAGAAATTTTTCATAGGGGTCGCCAGATGGGACCACTGAAAATCTTGCAATGGCACACCAAAACCAGAATCATGACAGAATTTTATTATTTCTGTTATGCTGTTGTTGTATAATCCAATCCGATGTCCCGTTCAAGGCCCAACAACCAAACACACATATGAAACCTCATTACAAACCACCAATTGCTGGTCTGGTTGCCATTGAAATTGCGAAGCATTTCATTTTTTGAGAAGTTCCTTGAGTGTATAAAACTTCTCACAGCCCACTGTGTCATCAGTGACCCACTTGAGCTAATGCTAACCTGGATATGCTACACATCATTTGCTTGGTTAGATTTTTCACAATTAAATCGTTCAATTTATTTTACAAAAACCAAAAGTGCCAAAATATAATTCACTCCAATTTACCAATATGATAAACAAGAGAAGCAACAAAAAGTGATGATTCCCTACCGTTGAAGCAGTCACAAAGTCCGTGTCCATTTCCCGATCATTTATATCCCTTTAGTCCATGAGGGTCCATCGATCTGAAGAATCAAAACAATTTAATATAAAAATGAATCCAAGTTATAAAAATATTCATGTGAAGTTCATTTTACCGCACTCTAACTGACAAACAATATTTTGTTGTCTTCCTGCACTGTGCTGTTCAGTATGCTTGTTTTGTTACCTTGCTTACTACAAATTAAAGTGACTACCCCCCCCCCCTCCTTTCTCAATCCTTTCCTCTTCCTGCCATGAACTATTTTTTTTGGCTTTTATCCTTTCTATGAGCCCTGACACACCAACTGACAATCGGCTGTCAGTCAACCTTAGGCCACCAGTGAGTGTCAGTCACCCTAGTTTTTGAGGCGTGTCCAACACTGTTGGCACTCATCAGCCTTAAAAACGGAGAAGCACATATGTGAATGAAATCACTCCGAATGGCAGTTCAGCTCGATGGACGAGAAGAGAAACAGAAGTAAGGGAAGCAAAACAAACAAAACAAAGTTGCTGTATTAGGTGAGATTATTTTGTTAGCAACTGAGTTCTTTATCCGAAACGGTTTGTGATTGCTTGTGTAATTGTTTACTGAAGCATGCCACATGTCAGTTGTTCTTTCCACAATGGATTGTGTTGTTAACAAGCTTGCTGGCTAACAAGAATCTGTATTTAGTCCTGTCAGTCTTCGGCTTTTTAATGATGAATACAGATTATCGCCGCCTACTGGTATGGAGAGTTATGTCCTCTCAGTTAAAGAGTGCACATTTTCTTTTTGGCTGTTGGCTATAGTCATTGCAGTGCATTCAACTGCAATTTGGGGCTGAGACAAATGCGATATGAGGCAACATAAGGTGACACAACAGGCAGCTTTCTTTGCCACTAGTTCTCTGATGTCACTTTGGTGTGTTTGGGCCTGAAGGTAGGCTCGCTCTTTCTCTCTCTCTCTCTGAATCTTGGCAGTGCCACTGACTGATACAGCAGATACAAAGCATCAGTGCTCGTTATTCTTTCCATAAATGATGAGATCAATCTAGGTAAAAGCCATCATTCCTCACTGATTTCTAATAGTAACAAAGGAGGAGGTGTAGATGAAGAGCAGAGGAGTTAGACAACGATTTTAAAGTTTGAGACAGTTGAGATGTGGATTGATCAGTTTCAAAGAGTTTTATGTTTTGTATATTTAGTTATGACTGTTGCAAAAGCAGTGGCATACAAGTACCTGTTTTTACAACCCTGTCATCTATAGCTGCATTCAAACACTCGTACAACAGATACACACACACACACACCCAAATCATCTTTCTATCTCTGCCTTAATGCCTCACTTTAAGATATCACACAGAAATTGGCAGTGTGCACACACATAAAAGCACAAAAAGTAGAGTGGTACATTAGCAGGGGGCTGTTAATGAAGTGAGTCCCTGCTGCAGTAATGAGTGTGCAGATTTAACTACATTAGCATCCCATTCCTCCTCAACAGTGCATCAGGTAGGGCATGACAGCGCTCACAGTCAGACACATTACAGTTGTTTGTTGCAACATTGATCTGAGCATCAGGATGCTGCTGCTTTACTAGCAGAGGGGATGCAGAGGGAATTTTGCACTGAAGTAGTGTAATTCTTTGGGCTTTGTTTGTATTTGTGGTAACGCGTTGAGTTTGTTGTTTGCTGCTGTCATGAGCATCGCAGGGGAAGACTTCTGTGATCTGAAAATGTGATATAAACCATTTCACAGGACAAAGAAATAAGGCTCTCTTTAGAATAAAACAACCGCAGGCATAAAAGGGAAGCACATAACTGCTAAATCATTATTATCAACATATGAACACCTTTTTTGTTTATAAAAATGTAGGATCGCTGTGTGTCATTTTTTGCAGAATGACACGCGAGCAAACGCACTTTCTCACATGGCTCAGGATTGCCAGACTTCATAGCTCATCTAAAGCAAGAAGACGCCTCTTCTCAGTTATAACATCTTTTACTGAAGTTATTTTTGCAATTCTACCCTCAATTTACATACACTCATGCACTCTACAGGCAGATGCCAGTTACATTTCGGGTGTGCAATAACTCTAATGAGCGTCTCTGCATGCAGGGCACATCATGTGGATACTTGGCCATGAAATGAAAGCATAATTACACCAGGGAAGTGCTTTTGTCTCTTCATTTTCTCTCATCTTCACTATTCTGTGCTCCGTTGCTCTCAGGTGGCTCCGGTTCTTACGTGAATGTACTCAGGGGCAGCCTTTCTCTGTCTCTCCATCTTCCTCAGTCTCTCTCTCTCTCTCTGTCTCACACACACACACACACACACACACACACACACACACACACACACACACACACACACACACACACATACACACACAGACTCCCAAAAACTCTTTGTAACAATCATTGTCAGGGCAGGTCTGAAGAGAGTGAAATAAATTGAGAGAAAGGATCTGAAAGTGTGATGGGCCTGAGTCCTGGATAAAGGTCAAGCAGATTGATAGTCCTAGAACGCTCGGCGCAAGGACGCAAGGTTATGACATCTTATATCACCACTGTCACTGCCGCCAATGCCATCAGCGTTGTCTCCATCACTGCAAGTTTTATATTACCAGTAAGTGGCAAGTGGTATCTGACATTCCAAGGCTTTTGCAAATTGTTCTCTCGACAGTTCCGAGTTGGTATTTCTCTCTCTCTCGCAGGTTTTAGTTTGAGATGAATAGGGATGTTTAAGTGGCGGCTCGGGACGCCGTCAAATCGTCCTTGAGTGTCGTACAATAGACACAAAGCAGAGTAGAGAGGGGCGAGAATAGGAGGCGGAAAGAGATAAGAGGGAGAGGGTTAACAAAGAGGCTGTCAGAGACTGAGGCGCTTTGTCATTGTCTGGAGCATTTAATGAGCAAGAATTAAACAATGACAGCCCGTAATAACCTCAGAGCAGCGTGTGTGGGGGTGTTTGTGTGTTGATACCTGCAGGTTTGCTTCTGCACTTAGTTTAAGATGATGAGAAATACCTGACCCGTTATGTTAAGCATTTAATTGATATTAACACCACAACCAAAAGGAGTTGCGTTAACAAACTAGCAGGATGTATGTACTTCGGTGCACACCTTGAGTTCTTTCAGGTAAATCCCAAACAGATTCAGTAAAAATCCATGGACTCATGTTTTGAGATTAATGACAACAGCTGTACAAACTTGCATAGGATGTTAATTGCGATGTCTTTGATTGGTTTCCTGTCAGCTATCTTATGATACAGACAAATGATACAGAAAAACAAACATGGCAGCAGTGCTAACAGCTGAAAATAGCATAAAATAGCATGCCGAGACATGCCATAGCATAGAATGTTGCAAAAACAACCAAAAACACCACAATATAGCGTGTCAAAAAAATGACCGAAAATGCCAAAATATGACATGTCCCAAAAACAGCTGAAAACACCTCAAAACACCATTAAATAACGTGCCGAGACATGCCATAGCACAGAATGTTGCAAAAACGTCCAAAAACACCATATGTTTTAAGATTAATGACAACAGCTGTACAAATTAGCGTAGGATGTTAATTGCGACGTCATTGATTGGTTTCCTGTCAGGTATCTAATGATACAGACAAATGATACAGAAAAACAAACATGGCAGCAGTGCTAACACCTCCATGAAGCTGTTGTAGTGAGACGTCTTCTGATGCTAAGCTAAGGCACAGATTCATGAATCCTGATGTATCCTGAAGGCATCTGGTGTTTCGGGTCTTTCAAACGTCAGACACCCTTGCTCAGGCGACCCAACTGCCTGTACTTAAGCACAATGGTGCTTTGAGTTAATGCTAGGGCTGGGCGATGTGGCCTAAAAATAAAATCTCAGATTTTTTATACACCAAACTCGATTTATGATTTCAATCAATTATTTTTGCTCTTAAAAACAAACTACAGAAAATGACAAAGAAAAGCAAAAAGTCTCACCAACAAATCTCAATATCAGTTTAAGCGTACCATATAGGCCTTTTTAGAATATTTTCACTGCTTTACCTTGCCACCAGACAACGACTTCAAACGGGGAGCTGAAGTTGTTGTATCCATCTATGCTTTCCTCAAAGCCTAACTCAGTTGAGAAAAAGAGCAATTTAACACTTTTGATGTGAAAAATAGGAGCTGCCGGTCTAGTTTCTTTGTGTTATTGTGTGGCTTTGGTGTTTAAAAGGTTTTGTTTGGAATCACGAATAACACACAAAGTAACTGACTGAGGCAGCGTCGGACCTGCAGCTCCTGTGTTCAGTGAGTCTGGTCGCTTTGAAGAGAGCATAGACGTCACATTAACGGCTTTCCCATCAGAAATTGCTGTTTGATGGAGAGGTAAAGCACTAAAAATATTGGCAATATAGCATACACATAAACTGTTACTGATGTTTTTAGGTGGAACTTTTTTTGGATGGCTAAAATATGTTTTGCTGCTGTCACCTGTCCACAGCAGTACATTGCTTTGTTTCTGTGCTGGTACTCTTGTCTAGTTCTCCAAACTGGGGGTTTGCCGACTGCCATCTACTGCAGGTAATACACTGACTTTTGATGAGTACCTCACTTCAAAAGATCCAAACTATCCCTTTACAGGCTTACAGTATATATATTATGATTCATCCTATGGAGAACATGAATGCCTGTATTAAATTTTAAGACAATAATTAGGTTGATGCAAGAGGAAAAGTCGAAGAATCGCAAGGAATCAGTTGGATTTATCTTCTGGGGATCAATGGATGTCTTTAAGTTTAATAGCAGAAGTGGTAGACGGACGTACAGACCAGCATTGTGATCCATTGAGCCACGCCAGCGGCTGAGAAACTGTTGCATAACAGAGGATTGCTTTGCAACTACCAAAATCTGCTGACAAATATTTTAATTCAGCTGTGTGAAATACTGATCAGCAAGTCTTCAGTTACAAGTTCTCTCTACATGTTTGTGAATCACAGTCTTGCCTTTCAGTAACAAAGGAAGGCTTTACGCTCTGATTTAAGCATTGCAACATTCACACTGAAAAGGACCAGAGGAGGCCGCCCACAGCTGCTAAAAACACTTCCTTTGTAACTGTTTAAAGGAACCGCAAACATAGTCACGGTGTATTTACTCATCCTGGAGTCAGTAGAAACCATGGTGAAGCTTGTGTGCCAGTAAACCATACAGTAGGTTAGCTGATATAGCTTTGTTTAAGCCCTGAACGATATCACTGAGGTGGGCGGAATCGTGTTTCTTAGAGGTTCAAAAAAGGCAACAAAGGACAATAAATGACTGTACACAGATGATCAAGCATGAATCAAACATTTAAAGGCCAAATTTCCAAAATGTATAAAATTAGCTTTGTCACTTTTGGGTGCAACTACCTACTGTCAATCCCTCTTCCCACTGGAAGCACACTCAACACACACTTACACACAAATCAACTTCTGCACCATAGTCTCTTAATGAACATAATCCTCCATGTTTGAAACTCACAGCCTAGTGAAAGGTTTGGCCACTGAGTTTCTCCGCTTTCCAGCTGATTCCAATTAGATGCTCCCATTAAATAATATTGTAATGCAGTGGTTTACTGAAAAGAGAACAGGGGCGAGAGGAACAGAGCGCATTAAGGAAGCTTCCCGTCTCCGGAGGTTAATCTTCCATTTTCAGCCTAATTTACAGAGCACCAGGAAACATGCATGCAGAGAGAATGCAAAAGAGGGAGGAAAAAAAGCAAGAGGTAGTGTGATCAGAAGGAAGAGAGCCAGATTAGAGCTAAAGACAAGATAAGGAACAGACTGAAAGAAATAAAGAGGTTGTATAGATATATTTAGAGCGAAACTGTTAAGGCCACAGCTCCTCCTGGATTCTGACCAGGCAGCAACGCTGCATGTAGCAGAGACATTTCATTTGCTGTCTATTTGAGTGGAAAATGACTGGTTGTGATCCAATCAGACTGCCTGTCAGTGGGACGTGTGAGTGAGCGAGCGAATATGAGGAAACGTACACAGACCATCCTTCCCTGCTGCAAGCATCAATCTCCACCATCAGATTAAACACGCTGAAATTAATCCAGACCAACTGGGCGATATGCAGATCACACCGCCGTATGTAAATGATGGAGCAGTTGTCTCAAAGGTGGATGGAAACCCAGCTGTGTAGTTTTGTCTAAAAACGGCTGCTGATGGAGTCACAAACAGTACAGATATAGATGTCTGCCCTGATTGCTGCATCACAGGATCAAATGCTCATACTGTGTAAAACAACGGAGGATCTCTCACGGGCGAAGGCATCATACAAATGTCAAATGAGGCAACAATAACGTTGTGAATATGTTGAAATAGGTCAAGCTGAGTGCAGTTGATCTGAGGTCTTTACGCAGCAGGGTGAGCTGCATCTGTGAGGCGACTGTGTCAGAATTGAAAACACACCAACACACCAACCGGACGACGCGTCCTGTCTGGATACACAGCACCCCCTAGAGGATAATCCAAAACAGGGTCTCCCCTGCCTGTGAGAAAAGGACTGAAAGAGTGTGTGAGTGTGTGTGTGTGTGTGTGTGTGTGTGTGTGTGTGTGTGTGTGTGTGTGTGTGTGTGTGTGTGTGTGTACGCGCGCGCACTAAGCGGTGGGCTAGGCCGAGTTGAGAGGGAGACTCAGTGACTTTATACTCCTGATAATCTGGATTAAAACCCTCTGGGACAGCATTAAACACCGCCGGCTGGGCATTACACGCACACAGACACACACACACACACACACACACACACACAAACACATACACACTCTCTCTCTCTCTCTCTCTCTCTCTCTCTGTTGTTTTTAAACACTACATGATTTCTGTTACCAAGACTGCACTTTTGCATGAATGACAGCAAACCTCTAAATTCAGCCTCTACATTTATCTCTTGATCTGAGTGTGTTGTATTATTGAATGTTCACAGCTATTTCATCCAAACACTTCCTCGTACTAAACACCCAAATCCTTTCACACACTTACACCAGTTGACAGGGATATTC
This sequence comes from Plectropomus leopardus, assembly GCF_026936395.1. Lineage (NCBI taxonomy): Eukaryota > Metazoa > Chordata > Actinopteri > Perciformes > Serranidae > Plectropomus > Plectropomus leopardus. The sequence goes on along the minus strand of NC_142189.1, from coordinate 14,334,411 downwards.
TAACGTGGAGCGATGTCAGTGTTTGATGAGATGATGGGAGGGATGGAGAGTTTGGTGGGCTCTGCCATGCCTGGCCCAGCGGGGGTATTAGGTTTGATTGGATTGGGGTTGGGGATTTGTGTATTAAACTGAGATTACCATGTGATCCAGCGTTTCACAGGAAAATCCACACAGCAGAGCTTGCGGAGGGAGTCAGCTGACCTACTGCACACTGCCCGATTCGATTCTGCCCTGCCCCGCTGGGATCTTGAATCGTCTTGTGTTTACTTTTTCATTATTTTTATCTATCAATTCTGTTCTGTTATTTCTCTTTTGGTTCTGTTCTCTTGCCTCTTTCCACCACAGTCTGTGTGATGAAGAAAAAAAACATATTTCATTCTTGTCATTTCAATTTTGCTCAACCTGTTGGTTCTGATGAGTGTTTTCTGATTGAAAGGATACAATTTGTAATCACTGGCCTTGCAAAACCACAAAAATGGGAGAGATGTTTATTTTCTTTCTTATAAGTAAGATAACATTCATACCACTTTCACGTGTGTATTTCCAATATGTAGCCAAATCCATCTAACTCAAATAAGTATATTTCCCAAAATGTCAAGCTATTGCTTTAGGGGTAGGTTAGGCACAAACATTACTGCCATGGTTAAAAGAAACCAATGTTGACTGTCAGGAGGAAACAGGAAACAAATACAGACCTCCTATGTCAAAAACAGACATTTCGATGAACCATTCAACCACCCCCACATCTTACCCCTGTGGGCTTTTCTGGCCCTACAATAGCGTCACTGCTTTCTCTCTCCGACATGGTCCGGAGGTCATGGCCCGGTGCAGACAACCGCACACAGAGTAGCATTATATGTAATGCAGATTGATGCACCTGACACTGAACCGAAGTTCAGAAAAACTTTCAGCTGTATGCCATTAGCAACATGTGCCGAGGTTAGCACAACAAGCGGATTGTGTAAGTTAGTCACACTAAGTCGAGCGCAAATGAAACACCAGATCTGGAAGACCAGCCTGCAGGATCCTGATCAGCTAAAATAGCAATGTAGACAGAGTTGTGCGTAGGACAAGGACGGTTTGTCAGCACTTCTCCATTGTTGTAGGGTCTGTAAATGGAAACACTTCCAAAATTCTAATTCACATCCAAAGGCATCACCTAGATGTGCTGATCACATGGACAGGCAAATGACAAAACAGAGCCTAACTCCTTATCAATGTTGCTTTCATGCAGCCTATTCACACAAAACCACATCAGCATAAAACAATTACAGAAGCAATTGCAATTTCCATTGGCATTTATTCAAAGTGGAACAAATGGTTATTGGCCTCCTGAAGCTCAAGTTTCACATTTTTTATTCTGTATTTTCAATTTGATAGCATAAGAGATGCTTTTCAGTTTTATAGCCTGTTGTGACCTGTTGCCTGTGGGGAAAGTGTTTGTTTAGTGTTTGTACAGTGTAATACAGAAATGTTGCTTGTTCTTATGACGAAAATAGTTTTCCAAAGTTGCCAGCGGGCAAAGTCCTACCCCAGTCCCCAGCTAGAGGATTTTGTCTGTCTTTGACATTACTGTCTGCACAAAATGAATGAAAAGAAACATATCCTAATGCATTTGTTTTTTGTTTTTCTTCCGTGCCAAACTCAGAATTCTGACCCCTAAACTGAGCTGTAAACTGAAACGTGACTTCTGTGTACTGTTACATCCCTACTCTTAACAGACAAATGTCACAGTTACAATGCCTGCTAACACATTTTTGTAAGGGCCTTCACTATCAACCTATGATGATGTTGTTTTTCTTGAGTGGACAGTCTCATAGTTCACTCCCACATACAAAAAAAAAAACAATCATAAATTAAGTTCTGCTCACTGTAGCTTTCAACCACATCTTTTGGTCTTCCTTAGCAGACACAGTTTGGGGCTGTTCTGTGACTTTTAATCATATTACATAAACTTCATCCGCAAATTGAGTTTGCTCAGCTGTCTTGGAGTTTCACTGTATGTTTTTTCTGCATCTACTGATGAAGATCATCTGATATGATTGAAAGCTCCAGAACTGCTACTAAACAGACATAGCAGGGAGGCTGTTTTCTCAACTATTGTTTCTGAGGTCAAGAATAAACTCTGAACCTCTGTCATCACATTTTATCACACATATGTTGTCTGAAGCACATCTTTCTGGTGTCATAATCTATTTTAGCTTAAATTCCCAAGTTGTCTGTATGAAAATTAGAGGCAAATGCAATAAAAGAAGCTCAGTGGATTCACGTTCTATACTTCGCTTTTGATATTTTTCATTGCTTTTTCATTTCCTATTTCCTCTGCTATATCATTGCTTATTTAATATGTTCTATATAGACGATTTTGCTGCTGAATCATATTACTTTTGCTGCTGCACCAAACTAATTTCCCCACAGGGATCATTAAAGTTTCATTTTTTTCTTATCTTAAAATTCAAATTTAACTTTGAGTCCTCACACCTTCACTGCAGATTTTCACACAGCTCCCACTTTCCTTGCCTCAGATTCAGAACGAACCACATTTGGCACCACGAGACTGTGCCACAATCTGCACTCATTCTGTTTAATTCTGTTGATCTCTTCTTTCAATTTCCCTCATGTTTGTCTGTCTGTGCTGTTCTCCAACGTCCTCCTCTAATGACTCTCTAAAGTTGTGCATAATCTGGTTAACCTGACCCCATTGTGGGACGTTGTGCAGAAAGTCTCTGGCCTAATGCTTTTCAGAAAAACAAATGGCATTGTGCATCCGGCGTACTAATCTGTGTGTCGTCTGAGTCCATGAGATTGTGTGCGAGCATGAGAAGATTAGAGCTCACAATGGAAATCAAGATTCAGTGAAAGTAGATGTGTGACAACTCTGTCATAAGCCACGGACATGAATCCATAGTGTTTACAGTTGGTCAACCGTCCACCAGCTTTTATCCCTCTCTCTCTTTTTCTCTCTTTCTCTCTCACTCTCTCTCACTATCTCTCTTGATGCACAGCAGTAGCAGTATTGGGCCTACGGAGTGGGTCATTGATTTTCTGTCAGCAATGCAAGGGCTGAAGCCCATTAGGCCAGGGCCAGACAGACGGACAGATGTGCACACACACATACGCAAACTCACACACACAAAGTTAGGCCATTTGATGTGCCACCGTGTGCATCCAAATCAACTCTGGGGGCAAAGCTTCAGATTTTTCTGTATGCATTTCCAGTATCACATCTCACCAGGCAGAGATAAAAGACATCTCCAGCAATTTAGAATCGCACTTTGACTTTAAGAGTTACTTAATATGAGTGTGAAGTCTGTGAGTTTCACTGCAATCTCTAGTTGGAAGTGCGTTTGACCTCTCATAAAACCCTGCTATGATCAGGCCCAAAAAATCAGGCAGGATCCTACATGAACTTCCATAGTTTCCTGAACCACAACAGCAGTTTTGGGCCTGCCCAATTAAAACCCACATTTCCACTGTCAAGAATAAGAATAAGAATAAGACAACTAAAATCTTTTCACATGGTAACAGATATTTCTAACATGACTGCGCCTTCTCCTACCACATGTTCAGCACCACCCGAAAACATATGCCACATATATTAAATTGAGATTGTAACATTTCTCTTCAATATTGAGAGGCAGGAGTCAGGATGGGGCGATGGCAGCTCAGCCCATACATTATTCATGAAACTGCACAGACTATAAGGTCTGCCTTTAAAAAATTAACAAAATTAAATCAATGGACGGCACCCACATGCCACTCAAAGCAGCCACGCCCAAATAATGCAGAAACTTTAGCCTTAATATCATTGAAGTTACATACAAATTCATCCTGCATACAGTTATTATAAAGTGGGGAATTACTTAAAAAGACCAAGAATGACTTTTTGTACCAGGTTGTCAGTTTTGACTTTCCACGTTGGCTTCATTTTTCTGCCCCAGAGGTTGTAGCCTGACTGACACACGCCTAAGTACAACTATACAGTACTGCAGCAATATGTTAAATTAACTCTTTGAGACCTGGTCAAAGTGGCTTAAAATCATTTAAAAACATGGTAAACAAGAAAATTACCTGGAAAAAAAAGAAATAAAGAAACAAAGACACCCCAAAAAATTAAGATTAAGATTAATAAAGGAAAAAAATTAATACTATTAATTTTAAAAAATTAATAACGATTAAAAAACAACAAGACAGGGAAATGATCTGAGAAAAAGAGGCATAAAAATCATAATTATTCTCCAAAATAATTTTAAATGTATAGTTATGATTCTTATAATTATATTATAGTTCTATTATTTTATAGTTTATAGTTCTCAGGAATTTTTTTCTTAAGATTTTTAACAAATAATTTCCTTTAACTAACTAAATGCTTGCAATTTGCAGTACATTTCTTGCCAAGTTGCTCATTGCCTTTTTTCCCCATGTTTTAGAAATAAACCAAACCAATTTGCTCAGGGTTCAAGGGTTTAAATTCTTGTGAAAAGCACCTGAATGCAGTACAAGAAAAGTAGTATCGATCCAGGTTTCAATGGGTTAAACCACCAAAGGGCAGCAAAAACAAAAGATCTTCAGCTGATGTTAAGTTGCTTTTTAAGGCAATTGTGTGCTTAAAATGAACTAATTTGAAGACAGAGTCTTCCAATAACAAGATAAAAAAGGTTTTGGTGGGGGGAACGACACTACCCCCTGATCCTGACATCAGAGAGGTTCAATGAACCAGCAAGCACTTTTTTGAAGCATAGTTATGACTTTATTAGCAGCAGTTTTGAAAAAATAATGGTCAAATCAAAGCAGCGCAGGCCATGATAACCCCTAATTTTTTTCTCCACAGAGCCAATTTGTGACACAGGGTTTTGTGTCTAAAATGTGTAATTTTTAAGACCAAGCTGAGATACCCAAGGGAAGTCACTTAAGTAATTTTCTCAGTCTTGAATAGACTTCATAGACTTGATAAACTCCCCCAAGGGACACAGAAGACCTTATACAGCTATTTTCACAGGCTGTGTAGTACTTTTTGTGACTAGTCATTTGCCACGTTAAATCTTTTGGTGTTCCTCTATAAAACTTTGAAACCTGGGCAAATTAGTTTAACTTTTCTTAAAAACATGGGAATAAGGCACTGAACAACTTAAGGAGAAGGCCCAATAAATTAGCAAAAAATAAAAAATTAAAAAATAAAATAAAATAAGAAGTACAAAAAAAGTGCCTGAAAATTAGCAAAAAAACAAACAACAACAACAACAAAATACAACAGGGAAGTAAAAACTCTTTTTTAAAAGGAAATGACTGAAAACTGCTAAGCATTATAACTGTAAAATGATGCAATTATTATAATTAGAAATACAGTATATAGTTCTCTAGAAATTTTCCCTTGCTTTTACGAAAAAGCATTTTCTCAATCGATTAATGTCTTGCAATTTGCAGGAAAATTCTTGCCAAGTTGCTCTCTGTAATAGAACCAATTTGCTCAAGGTTTAAAGGTTTAAATACTTGTGAAGGCGTCTGAATGCACCAAAAGAAAAGTGATGTCGATTTAGGTTTCAAAGGGTTAAGTGTAAAATGGTGCAGCGCAAGTGTGTGACAAAATTGCATGTTTGCCTTGTATGAATCTAGTTATGCATAAAGTGTAGTCATACAGTCTCAACGCTGCATTACGCCATTACTTCCTTTCTCCCTCCCTCTCTCTCTAACTCTCTCTGAAGGACATTTGGTTGATTGATGGTGGTCCAGGCGTTTGTTAAGAGGCTCCAGGTGGAAAGCTGTTATCAGCTGTAGGCCACAAGATTACCTCCAGCAGCTTTCTGCTCCAACTTTTCCCTCCTAAATCCTCCCATTCACAAGCTGCTCCCAAGACACACACACAAACATGCACACACAACTGTACACTCAAACACACAACTTCATGGACTCGTGCAGATGGCGACACACACCCACACAACAGATTTTTTTTCCCCCTTGATGTCTTCCGCCATATTTCACACTCTCTTCCTCTTTTTCTGTCTTCTTCTATTATTTTTCTGTCCCTTAGGTCAACATCCTTAAATCAACACGGCCATGCTGAATGTTGACTCAAAAAAGACCTCAGACTAGCACACTTTAGTCTAACTGTGCTCCATGTATTGACCCATGGATTCAATCTACCTTACATGTACCTGTCACTCTGCCTGATCGCCAACTGTTGGAGCTGCTAAAATATTAACAAAGGGTATTTTTCGTCTCGCTCTTTGAGCAGCGCTCTGTGACAGGTCTGACACCGAAATATGAGAGGAAGTTAACACCTCTAAAGAGTTTAGCAGCAGCCACAGCAGGAGTCAGTGTAGTCACACCTTTTACCTCCAGGCTGCTTTTGACAAGATGGTTTACTGCAGTGAGGACTGTTATCCAAAAAAGCATGAAAACAAGCAGGAGAACAACTATTACAGCATCATTCATTACCGTCAATATACTGAAGACTTCTTCTGCAAAACTGGCATCTGTCAGTCAAATAATATTGTTTGTGTTTATCTTCGTTGGCATTTAACCAAATCTAACTGACTAACTGACACTATTTTTAACACAACACAGCTCTGACTCTTCAAATGTTCATTTACTTTTTCTTGTAAAGTAAATTAAAAATTTTCCCAATCATACTTTGGTTTGTGTAGAGTATTTTGTCTAATAATTGAAATGAAAAGCTATTATTAGTTATTGAAACAAAAGGTAATAGAGATGCACAATTTTTGATTTTTTGCTGTTATCCAATATGCCGATATATAACAACTCATTTGACCGATAACCGATATTAATTTATCCTGTTTTTTACCTCCTAATTTTAGTGATCGTCAAGTCTCTTCTGCAGTGGAATTAACATCAACTTATGCAGACTCTTATCATGACATCCGACAGGCAGACGGACTTATAAAATGCAACGCTTTTCAATGTATGTAATATTCATTAATTGTTCAAAATAAGCTGCCGTGAGCCGCTGCTGCTGTGTTTGCTTGTGCTAACTCTCCAGACACTATCCTTCAGTGCTGTTTCTAACCTGTTTAATCGTGCAGAAAGTATGCTCATCTGGTGAGGAGTCAGACCCTCTGTGCAATCTCTAAAGCTGTGAAAGACGTCCACACCAGCGACGACATGTTTGGCTCTCACTCTCTAGTTAGCGTATGGCTCTTCTTCTTCTTCTTGTCTACAATTATTGGTGGCTTACAAAACAACCCGCCACCTACTGTATCGGGGCGTACACTGTAGATGCTGCTCTTGTTAGGTCAATGAAAGCGGTCTGGTTTTGTATTATCAACACACATTGGCTAAAATTTCATTATCAGAATAATACATAATAATATTAATTTCTAATTATCAGCCGACAATCTATCAGCCCAAAATATATTGTGCATCCATAATATGTTGTATTTTGGATTTAATTGAAGTTCTTCTCATAGAGTTAATTTTAGCTTTGAGCTTCTAGTAATGAAAGCAGTATTTAAGAGCAAGTTTGAGTAAGAGACAGCAAGCCAACGGGCTGGCACAGACACAGAGAGGCCCTTGCAGGCTGTTAAAGGGCATAGCACAGGGCCTGCAGAGGATGGCAGCAAGATGGATACAAAGGCTATTATGCAGGCAAAGGAGATAAAAGCAGCCAGGTTGAAAGACAAAAGTGCTATGAAGTCAGAGGTACTACTGTGTCAAGGTGACTGGCAGTGTCAGAAGCTAGACAGAGCTGCAATGCCTCAGTATTTAAAGACAAAAATAAGACGTTAAAGGTGCTGTGTTGGCAGTGATAAAATGATTATATATTTGTACGGGCTAAAACACTATTTTTCACCACCAGCTTCTGTGGTTTGATTTGTTACGAGGACAGGGCTGGGACTCAAGAGAGATGTTCAGTTAGGTGAGAAAAAGAAGTGACCATTTAATCACTTGCTGCAATACAGTCAATACTGGCTCTCTGTCTTGCTTACTCTTCCTCTCTGTCACTCTGTACCTGTGCAGCAGTTGCCTCCTTTGAAGTATAGATTTAAAGACCAAATAACTGATCAGCATGTCCGTCCCCCTTTACTTAAAAAAGTACAACTGGTGTATCCTTTACTAAAATTCATCCGTTAAATCAATGTGGTTATGTGTCACCAGTAAATATATAACACAATCTGCACCCCTGAAAAAGCAACTGAAAGACAAACACAATATGAGTAAAGTGTAAATACTGTATACTGCACCATTATGTTGGTGCACTGATGCATCATGCATTGATGGCGAGACAATAAGGTCGGCTGTATGTCAATATGTCTGTTGGTCAGTGGATTAACCAATTTGGTCCAGACTAAAATGTTAAAAAACTGCAAGATGGATGCCATAAAATCCACTGCCAGACATTAATGGTCCCCAGAAAATCAATCAGAATGATTTTGGCGATCCCCCTAATTTTTCTGAGTGCACATTTGCACTTAAAAAAAAAAAAAAAAAATATCTCAATAACTTTTGGATGGAATATCCTGGAATTTGGTGCACACAATCATTTTCACCTCAAGATGATTTGTACTGATTTTGTTTTGACTGCAGAGCTGATGACATTCCCCTCAGCCTCTGCTGAAGTTTAGAGCTAATTAGCAATTGTGCTAAGCTAAGATGGTGAAGATGGCAAAGATTATACTTGCAAAACAACACCATGCCAACGTTGTCATTGTGAGCATATTAGCATGCTGTTGTAACCATTTACTAGTCTCACAGGGTCTGAGGGGCAAATTCACAAAAGGATTGCTCAACTTTTGCAGCTGCTAAACTTGTAGAAATAAAAGGTTGAAATGCATCCTTTAAGACCTTAGCACAACTCGTCTATACTTTTCATCCAAAACTGTCACACAAATTCTGAAACTTTTTTCTGACATTTAAGATTTCTGAACAGGTTTTCTATTGTGTACCATACGAGACATCCACAACAAGAAAGAGGAGCGGGACACACAGTATCTTTTCATAACCAAGATTAACTACTTTAAACAGGTCAGATGGTAATATTCAGGTGGATGATGATGACAAAGAGGAGGATAAAATAGAGGATGAGGGCCGTCGGAAAACAGAAAGGAGGGACAGCTCGGCCCCTTCAGGTAGCTACAGGCAGAGAGTGGGGAGACAAGGGAGGTACCTCCATAACTCCATATTGTCTCGCACTGCAAATTTTCCCAACAAATAGAAAAATAAAATGGATCAGACTCAGTGTGCAAGATTTTATGTGCACATTTAGTTTTATTGGATGACAGATTTAAAAGACGCATTAAAAAATACAGACTTGGTGTGCAAAAGCCTTACCCGACCTAACGGTGTCTGGGTGTGCTATTTGCATGTATTTATATAAAGCAATATTCCCGAATTTGGCACAAAAAATTGTCCCCTTTTTATGCAAATAAGCCTCATTGCAAAAACAATCCAATTCATAAATATCAGTGCTAATAGCCACACACATTTAAAGAGAAATTTTTAGCGTCTTCAGCGATTTGGTCATAACGACCATGCATTTATCAGGAGTTCCCACTGATCTTGGCAGCCGTGACCACAGCCAGGCAAAGGCCACATCATGCCAGGCTGATCTCTCTTGAGTTTAAATTCTTAGCCTGGAGTTTAGAGGAAAGCATCTGAACTTCTTGGTCAGGACCTGTAGCTTGCGGTTTGAAAATTGAAGTTATCTCTCTACTGTTCTGTCTACTGTGTTCTGGGCACAAAGGTAACATTTCGACTTTGCTGCAAAACTTCATAAGTTTGTTCGCACTTTAAAATTATTCCTGCTTTTGTTAATCGGACCTTGAGACATGGCAGATAGTGATTTCAAGTGATTTCATGTTGCTTACTGCAGCCACAATTCATTCTCTGTGAATTCGCCCATGACTTTTGGTCCGTGTGTGATGGTCTTTCAAGTACTTAGTTACATTTCCTATTTTACAAGTTGACATGGACTAGTTTTTGTTTCTGAAAGACACTGGGTAGAAACTCATAATGATATAATGAATCCTCAGAAGAACGATTTGGGAGGCTTCAACTTGGAAGGCCACATCTGTTAAGGAGGTGGCCCCTAAAATGGGACACAGTGTCTGTGTCTGTCCGGCTCTCATTTGCATGCTCTCCACCCGTCCACCCCTCACTGCACCGTGGCACTTCTGGATCAGCCTTCTATTATGACGACAGGCAGTGGTTCAAACTTGGAGAAAGACTTGAGCACAAGGAGGGAACAGACAAGTGCAAGAGATAGAAAAAAATAGAAAAGAGAAGGGAGACAGAGCCAGACAGAGAGGGGGATGGATGAAGTGAGGAGAGGAGACATACGGACGGACACAGTCCAACAGACGGAGAGCTATAGGGACATTTGGAGGATACATGAGGCAGTTATGAACCTATTTGGTTTCTTCTACAGGAGCGCCCGAGTGTCACTAATGGCAAAGTAGGGGCTGGTAAACACATTTCTGTGACGGCACGACACTGCCGAAAAACAAATTAAACTCTCTTCTCGCATTTCACACCCTCTCAACCCTTTTCTCTCTGTCTCCCTCAATTACTCATTTCTTGCCACTCTGGTTTTCCATCTCTGTCTCTCTCTTCTCTCAGTCATTTTCCTGTCCATCCATCTCTTTCAACCTATCCCTCTATCTTGTCTCTGTCTTTCTGTTGCTTTCTCCTTATCCATTCCTCGGGCTCGACCTCCTTCTCTCCTCTCCTTTCCACTGTGTACACCCAAAAATGAAAAACAAGGCCATATGCGCTGGGACAGCTAGCAGTATTGCGCTCCTGATGTTCCTGCTGAGGCAGTTAAGCGTCTCTCGGCAGACCGCGCCCACTTCAGCCTTGCCCAGGACATGAGGACAGTTGGCAAGCACTGCAGCTCCGAACAACATGGTGGCTGCTTTCTGGCTGCTTGTACTGCGATGAGACTGGGAGTGTAATGAAGCTTCTGGGTCCTTGTGTAGACTCGCTACCCCGTGTACAATGGCTGTCTGAGCTGCTGGTGCAAAACGAGATGAGAGGTGTGCTAGTTCCTCTTTGCAAGAGAACAAGACAATGAGGATGGATCTGTACGTAAAACTGCATAAAGGTTGACTGGCATGGCCTGTGCTCATATGCACACAGATACACTCAAATTGAACGTGCAGTGAAAGAACGACAAAAAAACCCTCATTACAGACAGATAAATTGCCTTAATTGTCCCTTCCTGCACCCTAAGATGAATCCTTTCTTCAGCGGCTACATGAAAAATGGACTTTTGGCATCAAATAAAAACATGAATGCTAGCATTGGCCTCTCCAGAGATATCCTCCCCTTTCCTCATAGCCTTAACTTGGGTTAAAATCACTTCTACACACACATCTTACCTCTTCCTGACCTTCATATCAGGAGAGATTTACACACATGTGTGTATGTGTCACTTCTCTTCACACTCACTGCCTGTTGTCCTTCAACATATCGATCTAGGAGTTACATTTTCTTTCGTTCCTCGGTTCAAAGACATCAGGGCACAAGAACCTAATTTGTTTGACACTCTAACTAAAGCACTGGTAATGTATCCCCTGACCCCTGCAGTATTAGAGGATAATTTAGTGTGAACATCACACTGCTTTCAAGGTATTCTGGAGGCTAATCTACCATGCTCAAAGAGCAGATGCTGCACAGTGCGACAATATGTCTGGGTAAACTGCAAAATAGTGGCACTAAGTACAAACATGATGACAAAAGAGAAGAATCTAAAACAGTCCTTGCATGTAGTTCAAGCATATGAGTGATACAGGAATGCTTTTGCAGCAAATCAGAGCAAGCGATAGATAATATTTTATCTTTTTATTTTTCAGTGAGGAGGTGTGGTTTGCACCGTCACTGAGGATGATGCTTTATTTAAAATACTGTCATTGATTGATCTTTCCGGCATCACTTCATAATACTGTCAAATTTTGGAGTCTATTATCATCTACCTTTTATTTTATTTTATTTTTGCGTGTTGTCTGAAGCTGAAGCTTTTATTGGAATGGATGTAGTAAACCAAGACTTTTTGTCATTTCCACAGTAGTTCCACTGAGACCAACTGTTCTAGGAAACTTTGGGAATAAGTCTCCAGATTTTCTGCTCAAAACTGTTCAGTGAAGAAGTGAAACTGCAGCAGGTGGTAGTGAACAGAAGGAATCAGATTTCTAAGTTGAATGTGTCTCAGAATAACTTGAATATGATTTACTGCTTTTATGCCAGGATTACCAGCAGATGCAATAAAAAATGTACAAACAAGCGGTAGGGAACGTTTGGTACAGTATGCCATGTCTGCTCTGTAAGACAACATTAAATTCACAGATTTTGAGTTATGTGACTTCCATTATAAAGGAAAGAGCTATATCAACGCTACTAGAAGATCTGCAATTATTCAACTCAATCGCCACAGTAAATGCTGGCATTGTATGTTTCTGCAAACCAAAGATATGTTACATTTGTACATTTCATATGTGGCAAACGTGTTGAAACTTTACATTTCTTTAAGTTTCAACTTCCAATTTTATGTTGTGAAAACGCTGTGGCTAACGTGTAGTTTAGGCACATAAAACACTTGATTAGTGTTAGGAAAACATCATATTTTGGCTTTAAATAACTGGTTAGGTTGCTACAAACTTGGCTGGAAAAGTCCTGAAATCTTTATAAAAATGTCCTGCTTTTGTTGCTACAAACATGGCTAGAATTTCCCACCACCTCTCGTTAAAAAAAAAAAAACACTAGAAAAACAGCTGGAAATATTTCAACTCCTTAAAAAAGTAGCAGTTTTTGTCTCTAACACATCTAAAAATGTCCACACCTCCCATTTAAAAATACTTCTGCTTTTGTTGCTACAAATACAGCTAGAAATGTACCAACATCTTATTAAAGAAATACCAATTTTTGTAGCTACAAACATGACTGGAACTGTTCTGAGCTCTTTTTAAACAATATCTGTTTTTGTTACAATAAACACAGCAAACATTCATTAAAATACCTTTAGTTGCTACAAACAAAGCTGAAAAATTTATCAAACTATCATTGAAAAACAGCCCTTAAATAGCATTTTTCAATTAACTTCTAACTTGAGAAATGTCGATATGACAAATATGAAACATAAACAAAACATATCTATGGTTTGCAGAAACTTACAATGCCAACATTTTATTCTGGTATCTGAATTACTTAATCTCAATACATTTTTTTTCCAGCCAATAAGAACGGGTAGATTCTCCAAGTGAAATACATTATTACCTTTATTTACATCTTTGGATGACACGTGCCGCATTAACCATCACATAAAAGCACAACGTTATTGTACGGGAAATCAGGTTCATAAGCCACAGTGGTGCTACTGTACATCAACATACAGCTCAAGTGCTCAATGAGGCCTTGTTTTGACACCACATTACACTAATGCTGACAGTGTGACACGGCTGCTATTAGCTCTTCATCCAGTCTCCCTCTCCTCTTTTTCTCCTCCTTCTCCCATCACACCCTGCATGCATTCGGTTATCGGCAAAGGTGTCAGAGGAATGTGCTTAACACTTACAGCGAGTGGTGTGTGTATTTATATATGTGTGTGTGAGCCTGTATTTAGCGAGGTGACACTTTGGATCGACCATGCGCTACTACAGGGGCTGATGCGGGTGTGTGAGGGGTTGCATGGGTCACTAAGTCACTAACTACTGCTGAGGGAAAGCCAGTGGGGGGTTGCTGATGTTTACAGGGGCTCTCACTAACACCTATACTGAGCTGCATTTGTATGTTGGAGCCGGTGTGTATGTGTGTGTGTGTGTGTGTATGCTCTAACCTCTTCCTGGACTTTAATTCTTCTGAGGAACATTAGTAACAGACCAGAACACTCCCATCTGCCACTGCTCTGTCCTTCGATCTGCCTTCCATCCTTTATACTCTCCTTGTTTAATCATCTCTAAACTCCTTCTTCTTCTTCACTCCCTCACAGTATCAGTTTCCAATCACTGGCTCCTATTTTCTATTTTTTCCTTTCAAGGTACTCTCTTTTCAAAATGTTCAGCCACTCCTTTGTGCCCGTTCCCCCCTCCCCATTTCCTCCTCTCCTCATTCTGTCATTCTGGCCACCTGTTCTTCCCGATGTGTATCCATGTATTGTATCCTTCCCACTGTGCTGCTGTACACCTCACACACATTTCAGTTCTTCATTTATGTTCACATATTTTACTTAAATATTGGATGCTACGACCAAAATACCACTACTGTTGCAAATTCTCTTTGTCTCTGACTTTCTGTCTAAATATTTATATAAATCTCACTGTTTCAGTTTCTTTTCCCCTCTTTCTCTCTCTCTCTCTCACACACACACACACACACACACACACACACACACACACACACACACACACACACACACCCTGCCTCCGATGTGGTGAATAGTAAAACTGAACACAATAAACGTTATCATAACAGCCACTGAATTCAGAGAGATAAGAAATTCATTAGGCGCCAGCTTGCTAATGACGTGCAAAGAGATGAAATTATGGCAAGGACAAAAAGGATGTAAGAGACGGGAGAAGGGGAGAAAGGAGGGGAGGAGGTGAAATAAAAAAGGATGTGCGGGAGAAAATGTTCCCCAGGATGGTACACCATATCATTGCTCGCCAGCTCGATTGGCTTGTGACCTCTGCAAGTCAAAGATTTAAACAAGGCCTCATTCACATGACAACACTGTTTCCTTCTTCTTTTTAATTCCCAGTTTATGTTTCTTTCTTTCTCTCTTCGCCCTATCGGTCTGATATTACTCTCCATACACCACAGGGAAATCGAAGGTGAAAGTCGAAGCACCCGTGCTTGCATTCTCTTACTCGGCTTACTGCTCACATGCTACTCAAGGTCACCCTAAGCGCAGGCCTCCATTAACTAATAATGGAGGTTCATAACCTTCTGCCGTGGTGCAACATGGGCAAAGAGAAGGTGGTAAAAGAACTGGGGCTTTCTCATGTCGAGGGCTATTACCCACCTGCATTTAGTGCTGAGGACAAAACACTACAGGTCCATCTGTGGCACATCAGAAACAGACTACCATAATCCCAATGTCAGTGCCTCAGCATGCTTAAAATTCCCTCCAACATGCACATGCAGACACACACACATCCGCCATCTGGTGCCCATCCTGCCCTATGTTATAACCCTCTCTGCCCCGTGCTGGATTACCCCCTCAGTATTTACATCTTGCAAATCCAGCCGGCGGCCTCTGATAGGGGCCATCTGTAATCTGAAGGTCATATTTGCAGCGTGTGTGTGTGTGTGTGTGTGTGTGTGTGTGTGTGTTCTCATGTGTGTATCGGCCTGTAATTTGTTCGCGCTCAGCACAGGGACAGTATCAGCGTCCGCGACATCTGTTCAACACAGGGCCTACACAGCAGAACTGAGCACATCATCTGCACCGCGCAACACAGGGATGAACCTCACTCTCTCTCTCTCTCACACACACACACACACACACACACACACACAAATATCTGCACACAATGCATGCACTCACACACACATACAGGCATGCATGATATTTGTATGTTTTTCAGGTTTTTCAATGCCTTTAATGTGTTCTTTTCTCTGTCTACTGTGTTTATACGACATCTGTTGCATATCTGCTTGCCCTGGAAGAGGGATCCTTCCTCTGTTGCTAGTTTTCTTTTAGTCTTTTTTTCATTTTCATATCCAAACCGGGGATGAAAAGAAACAGGCTGTACAGACTGTTAAGTCCTTTCAGGGAAATTTGGGATTTGTAATTTTAGGCCATTAAGAAGTGTTTAATGGTTGTACAAACTGCTGTCCTGGTGCTCTAGCTGTTAAGACACGTAACAAATACTGCAATCGCAACATGACCCAAGACAATGGGTTGTTTAGACCCCATCTTAGTGTTCAATATTTAAAAGACATTATATATAATGTAAAAATATAATATAATGTAGTCTTAAAATGTTTAAATCTACTCTGGCTCTTTTAAAATGATGTCGCTATTTGTTACTGATTGATCATATAATATAATTCGCCTAAAACAATTGGCGACTGATAAGTGTAATCTGTAAGATCCTTCCTATCTGTTAAATGACTACATGTCTTTAACATTCCTGTTAAAATGTAAACTGTCCAAACTCAATCTGAACTCAAAATCATCCTGAAGACATCATCAGGGTTATTTTTCAGTTTTTAGAAAGCTCTCCTTGAGGCACAAATATTACTGATATAATATATACCGATTTCATGGGATGAGTTGTGCTCTATTCGACAATAGCAGTTCCCAGTCTTGTTCCTTAAGAGATCTACTTTCAATCATCAAGCAAAGTGACAATCCCTGACTGAAATATTTGATAGGAATGTTATATTATATTCAATGCATAACAACAACAGTACAGAACAACTGATAAACTGTACATTTAAGCCAAATGGTGAGAACAGTTACTGCTGGAATACAAAGATTTGGATGAATTTTGAGCCCATTATTCCCTGTGAATAGTGCACTGGAGATTTTTTTTTTTTTTTACTTTTAGGAACTTTTTATACAATTCTCTGTTTGTATTATATATGGTTTTAAAATTTCAACAATCATACATAATTAATAGGCTCCTTCTTTGACAAATTCATATTTTCTTCTCCCTGACGCTTGGAACTTTGGATGTTTAACTGCATACTTTCCTTTTTTTATCCTTTTAAGATTATTTTTGGACATTTTTGCCTCTCTTAGATAGGACAGTGATAGCATGAAAGGGGAGAGAGAGAAGGGGGGGGGCTGACATGCACCAAAGGGCCGTGGGCTGGGATGAAACCCACGCCTACTGCAGCAAGTACATCGCGTTTGTACATGGGGTGCCCGCTCCATCATGTGAGCTACTTGGCACCCGTACTGTGCACTTTTCTAATGCATGACAAGAGCGTTTAACAGAGTGAAGGCTCTGTGAATATAGCTTGTGTTAAGGTTTTCACCATGCCCTTATCATGTGAGATGTATTTTAAGTTTATATCTTAAATAACGCTTTAAATTTAAACAATTTTATCTAGTTTTCTCCAAATAAATGACTGAAAGGTGGAGATACGGCCTTCTGTATAAATCTTTAAAACATTTTCTTCAACTGTTCAGAAGGCCTTGCGACCCCCTGTGAAGCTTCAGCGACCCTTGGGAACCAGTGCTCTACATGACGTGGAATCCAGTTTGTCAGGATGTTAACAGAGTTTTCGTGTTATGTAAATGTGCATTTAAGCAAGTGTGTTTGTCTGACCATGAGCACACATGTCCAGCAGTTGCATGCATCTGTGTGTGGTCAGCTGCGATCGAAACATCTCTGTTCCACCCAGAGAGACGCCACAGCAGGCAGAGGAAAAGGCTCTGAGGCTAAATATTGGAGTTTGAATGCCCAGTATTTCTTGCCAACAATGACAACAACTCAAGTGGGATGCACGCAGAGAAGGAGAACAAAAAGACTGAAATGAATTTACAGCTCACCCGTTGGGGGATGGATGTGCCGAAGATGAAGTGATGATCATCTCTGTTTTCTGCTAAAATGAAATATGACGGCAAGGGAGCTCGGTGCCATTTCCTGCCTGGCACAGGAAGCGCCCATCTGGAGCTGAGTGCTGTCTGTCCTCTGTTGTTGTGTTGCATGGCGTTGTAATAGCTCTTGTCACTGCTGTTCCTGTCCTCAATGCTGTTATTATTTCTGAAGCACCACACAGGTCAGCTGAGGGAGATGGGGGAGACAGAAATGATATTCATAGTTTAAGATGCTGTGTTGCTGCAGAGGAGAGGACTGGTAAAATGGACAATAAGTGAGAGGTTTATTATTTAAACTGGGATGGGGGCAAGGGGGGTAATGGAGGCAGTGGAGGCAAGTCTGTAGGAGGAAGCGCAGTGAGACGCATGCTGGCAGCTGCCCGCACGACTGTCACATCCCACCGCCCGCCAGAAAAGCAGAAGGAAGCCACTCGTCATCACCGTGACAACCAACGCGTGACGAGAGGAGGGAGGAAAGTTATCCATCAAAAAATGATGCAGGGATGAGTGCACTCCTTCGTCTTTTCAGTCGCACACACGCACACGCACACACACGTACACAATCATACACACAATGCCATCATATTTCATTTGGGTCATCAGGAGCAACTGTCTCCAAGAGGAAATCTCTGACTGAATCTCATGCTTTCCCCGCTCAACAACGTGATAATGCATTTTCCTCTGTAACGAAGTGACTGTAACCCCCCACAGGGATAATGTTCTGAACACACAGACAAACTGAAAGCACAAGAGGAGGGGGGAAACAGCAATTCAAGTGTGAACTAAAAAACACCCCAGAGCCGGAGACTGTCACACTGGAGGCAAGTGTGCTGTTGTGCTGTAGACAAAAGCATGAATTCATTTGAAGGAAATTACCCTATAAACCAGAGAATAATCTTATGTTATATACATATTTTTTACATAATCTCAAGCTGTGATTAAGACATGAACATCACAGTCTAAATTTAAAAATGCTTGTTATGTCACACATATACAAATACAATCAATATGTCTGCTGTAAAGTGGCAATTCCCAATCCTCCAGTGCACTGGAAAAACCTGCCTGATGGATTTCTCCCTATTATACAGTTAATAGAAACATGACCTATAACCATACATACCAAGAAGCTACATCTAGCAGCTAAAACTGCAGACTGATGGTTGGGGATCACAGGATAAAAAGCCTGAAAGGAAGGCTACTGTACTCTCTGAGGCTTTCATGCATGAGCAAACAGAAAGGGCTGAAAACTATGAGTGTTGAGCACCACCCAGTGGTTGACTTTGTGGAAAATTAAAGCTCTAATTGAGAATAAACGCACTTTTTCAGCCTGTAGCAATGGAATTTCATTTGAGTTCATTTTTAATAAACAAATAAATAAATAGAGATACATTTGTTCCCTCATTTTGATTAATTTGTTTCCTGGTTTTGGTTAAAAATATGTTGTTGTTGTTTGTTTGTTTTTAAATTAGTGTTATTATTTAAACCTTTTCTTTGTTTTTTGTTTTAGGGTTCCAAGTCTTAATGTCAATGTTAATTTGTAACATTGTATTATATATATATATAAATAAAATACATATGCCCGTTTTTTGCCCAATTTTTATTTATTCATCATGGGTTTATTTCATAATCATATTTATTTATTTCCTACTCTTATTTTATTATTTTTATTCATTCATTCATTTAATATTGACTAAAATAGCATAACAAAACAGGAAAATGTAATGTTCACCCTCGGATGCCACTGTTTACAACATTAACCAAAATTTACATAATGATAATCCTTTAGGACTCTTATATATAAACTCAAAGAGTCTCAACCCGGTTTGTTACTGTTGCTGTGTGATTTCCAGCCTCGTTATCTTTTCATCTAACAACTTTATTAGCTAATTAGGTAATGTATAAAATGACAACCTGAGAGGTTTGCTCCAGCTTTATAGTGAGTTTCAGTTCTTTGTTTTGCAGTCCCACAATTTATGTGATTATGAACAGTCTCATTACTTTCAAAGCATTATTTTCAGCACAAAATAACCACACTGTACACCACCTGCGCTGCACCAAACGGCCGGCAGACACAGTTAGCGGCTAACGCTAGCTAGCTCCGTTACTGGAGCACTAAGAGGCTAAAGCTAAAGGGACATATATTTCCCTTAGTAGTTCATAGAGACAAAAAGGAACCCAAAGAGACTTAACATTTTACTTACATTCATTAGGTGGCCACAGACACGACTCTGCGTGAAAGTTAATATCGCTCCGTGTAATTTATAATTCCTTAATAAGTTATTGTTTGATATCAAGTTAGCCATGTTAGCTTAAAAGCTAATGATATGTCAACACTGTTTACAGCTTGTTTTGCAGTCCCCACGCGGCCAAAATAAATATCGCAGGTATGAAGTAACACTAGTTATTGAAAGCAAAAAGACAAAACCTCTACTAGTGCAATTTTTTTTAAGCCTGAGTCGCAAAAAATGCACCCACACTGTTTTTTACTACTACACAATGGCTAATGTTAGAAACCCCAGACATATTTTGCTGTGCAACTGATACAACAAGTCTTTTAGGTGCCTTCCAGGGTGCCTGTAAGTCCTTAAAAATATTTAAAATGATTGGGCCTTAAAAGTCATTAAATATCTTCAAATTTGTGGGGTTTCAATGCCACAAACATTTGATTCAGTTTTATTTATCATTCTTGTTATTGCTTTTTTGACTAAATGTGTCAAGCTCCTCTGCTTGACAGTCCATATTTCTGCTGTTAAAGATCTTTTTTACAAGGTAGACCTGGCCAAAGATAGCAGCAACATAGATTTACATCAACAGATAAAATTCATGTAAAAGCACGTATGATTTTAGTAACAGAAAATGATCAGAGAAAGCAGTTGCACACAGACATCCTGGACTCATTAGATCTCACTGGGATTTATTCAAGGTAACCATGTGTTAAAGTTTAAGATCATTCTACAGATTATTTCATGCTGTAGGTGCAGAGAACCTAAAAACTTTTTCCCCAAATTCAGTTCTGACTTTGGGCACAACAAGATTCAAAAACTCCTGCAAAGATTATAATTCCCATATTTCATATTAAAAAGTGAAGATAAGTGGACTCCATAGCCTCCCCCCAGAACTGATGTAGAGATCAAATTTTATACCTTTTATTTGCACACCTGGGAGCGCACAGGAGCCTGATGGTAGTGTAAATGACACTCTAACACTCTAACTGAGGAAATATATATTTATATGGTTTTATTTGACAGTATTTATCAAATGAAAACTGTCAGGTAATAACTGTTAGAGCTGCTCAGCTCAGAGGAAACCATGCCTCTGTCACTTTTCCTCACATTACCCCTACTATTCATTATGCGTTCCCAAATCAGCCTTTTCATCCACCAGGCATATGCTGCCCCCTAGAGATCAATACAGTCAATACTCAAAGAGGTAGTCAATAATGTATAACATGAATAATGCTGTTTGCATTTGTCCAAGTCAATAAAAACAAGCATAAACATGTGCAACAACATTACATATATGCACACATCGCACATACTTGGTCCCATTATTCTGCTGTCATCTATTGGCAGGAGGGCCACAGTGGTGTCTGCTCTGCTAACCAACAGGCACGACTGTAGCCAGCGGTACAGGCAGAATAATGAATGAATAATGAATAATAGAAGAATAATGAAGAATAATGACTTGGGGAAAAGACCTACACACGTGCATACACACTCATATGCACACATAGTACACACACAAGGGCAGACATAGATAATTATGCAGTATCACCATCTATCTTTCTCTCAGAGGGAGAGACAGAGAGGTTCCTCTGTCCCCTCTGGTGTACATAACTTCATTAAGAGGAAGTCACAGATGGGCGCAGGGTATGCAAAAAGAAACAGGAAATAGGGTAGCAATTGATATCAGTGTGAATTTGATCAGCCACTGAAAATATCACAACTCAAATCAAATCAACATAAGCATTTCAGCATTAAGGCTTAAGGCCATTTAATGATGTGACCTATGTGACTTCTTTTAAAGAACTTTAGTGATTTCTTCACTGTGCCTGTTACAAATTTCACAGTGTCCATGTGGAAATGAAACCAGGTTGTTGTTTCTGTTTTTTGTAGTGCATCATGGCAACTAAAGATATAAATCTGATTTGTGTTGTTTATATTGAAGGGCAACCAGTGGCATGCCCAGGAATTTTTCTTCGGCGGGGCCAGATGGGGCCATTGAAAATCTTAAGGTGGAACTCTGGGAATTTGACAATGATGTTCAAGCAATAGGCTTCAAAACTATGTGGAAAGTTAAGGAATCACATACACATATACTTATTATTTTACAGTTAATATTACAAATTCTCAGACGTGCATAAACTAATAGGCTCCTGGTACAGTTAAGATTCTCAGTTCCAAAGCAATCCTGTTTTAGTGTGTAATGCATCTGTACATCTCCAGTGATTCGTTGTTTTTCATGTAGTTTGGTTGTCCTTTTTACAAACACAAATGTACAGCTTTAATTTGAAGCAGAACATTGATTATAGGAAACAAAACATTTACTTGAAACAAGCACTCTCAAGTTAAGACTCATGATTACCCATCGAAACCATTTTCAATTAGATATATTGAGGCAACACGTTTTCATCTGAAGTCATCACATACTTCTGCTTTCCAGCGGGATTCCACATTTACATATTATGCTCTTGGCCGTCCAGAGGTGTATCAGGCAGATGCAACAGGTTCTTTCTGGTTGCATTATCACATGACAGCGAACACCCATATATCATGCTGCCATGGCAGGTGCCGTCCGTCCGGTGGCGTATAATAACCTTGTAAATGGTTCTGTCCGGCACGTTCTCAGCTAACGCCATCCATATCATACGGACATGGAAGGTGGCTTTTGGCATCAGGATCTTACGCTGAAAGCTCTGCAAAAGTGGTGGTATTTGACAACTTCGGAATGAAAAGTACTTTTTTGAAAATAGCTGTAAAATTTTGCCTAAATTTTGGAACATTATTTAGCCATCTTCCTGGCAAGCTATACCCACATTTTTGGTACCAATGGATGCCTTAGGTTACCTAGTTTCCCAAGAACACTATCTAGCTTAAACAGCTTTTTAAACACAGCAGTGTCTCCCTCCAATTATTGGGGCACAGCAAAGAAAAATCATTGTCACAACTACAAGTCTTGGCCACTGTAAGAACTTAAAAAAGCTGACTCGATATATATATATGATACAAGATATATAATTAGTCTTTTTTTAAACATGGTTTAAAAAATTGAATTAAAAAATGTCCTTAATCCTGCTACATCGTTTGGAGTTGAATGATGAGCTTAGGAGTCTCACAGCCTGGGGAATGAAGCTGCTCCATAGATATGATTGTAAAGTGGCTTCAGCTCACAGAAAAATGGAGATGTTTCCTGCATTGGTTCTGAGTGAATTCATGCTGAAAATATTTATGATAAGTGTACAAAACACATGCCTAAGGAAAGCATTGATGCATAGTGTATCATAAATTCCTGTTGCTCACCATTAAGAAATGTTTAAGTGTTAACTGATAAAAGACTTTGAGGCTGTCCCTGAAATCTTCTGAGGTATTGCACTTCAGTCAAATTTAGGGAAGTTTACTCAAGTATTTCCACAAAATGCTGCTTCACATTTGACAATTTTTTAACACAAAACTTGCATCACTTTTACTTTTAGTTGAATCTTTTATGTTACAGTTTGTATTGCTTCATCTATTTCTGTAAAAGTTCTGATATGTCTTTCAGTAGTTGAGTTTCCTCCCTCACTACATAGTTTTGTTCTGCAGAAACAGCAGCTGTTGTTTTGTTTAGGCAACAGTTTCTCGATGCAACAGAAACCATTTCCTGCATGTGCATTTCCGGTACATAATGTAAGGTCCAAGATAAAGCTGTTTGCTTATTGACTTGTGAACCCCCCCCATCTGGGGACAACATTTATTTTTAGTGTTAAAACCTGGAGAACAATATAGTTTGCTTACAATCAATGAAAACAAGTGACCATATGTTAGTATGAGTGTAAAAGGAACACCTTACTATACGATACAATTTAATAGAACTAAACCACAAATAAGGTCTATCTGTATGTGTCAGCCCTGCAATAGTTTGACGACCTGTCCAGGGTGTAGTCTGCGTCTTACCCAATGATAGCTGGGACAGGCTCCAGCCCATGGCCCTTACAAGGACAAGCTGATACGGACAATGAATGAATGAATGAATGAATAAACCACAAATAAGGAACTTAAAACAGTCTGATAAATTGGTCTTTAATTTGTGTGCCTTCTACAGAGCCGTCTAAGATCCATTTTCTTCTCCTGACCTGCTCTGACAGCCACTTAGCATTTGCCTCAGGTGAGAGGTCTGGTGTCAAACTGGCCAACAATCTTGGCTGTCATCACAGCCGGAGCCTGAAGGTGACCACTGCTGCAGATATGAAATGTTTAAAACCAAGTGTGTTGAGAGTCTGATAGATTTGCCTGCCAGCTCTAAAATTTAAAAAACCATTAAAAGTTCTGTGGAGCCTGGTTAACTATTTTTCCTGCAGGTCATACATTGATTGACGGATTCTAAATGTTACAAACTGAAGGCTCTCATGGGTGAGATATTGGGTTTAATTATGATTCTCTTAATGCTCATTTGTGCTTTTGTATTTGTGTAACTCTTATCATTACATTTTGTTCAGCTAGCGTTCTGTGTTTTTATATATTAATAGTTGTTTCTTTTCCTTTTTCAACATTAATTTTTGCTTCTTGTGAACCTTGCTCAATTGTTTAAAATGTCAAAACCAACATTTCCAATAACTAGGCTTATGAGGTGGACACATTGCATTCTGCTGCGTGCCTTGTTTATCAAATTACAGTATGTTACTGATTATTTCTGCACAGCTGTTTTGTTAATAATTTGCAAAAAGGAACTTGAGACTTCCTTTTCTTCCAGTTTCCCAGTCTCACACTTCCTCCAGTCTCACCTCTGCTTTGATTGTAACATTTGATTCATTCTTGTACCTGTTCGCCTGAAGCGAGTGCGACATTTACTTTGTGTTCATCTCAAAACAACATGCTGCTCAGCTTTTTTCTCCTGTTCTTTTTGTGTGAGAGCACAGGTAAAGACATTTTTATTGGTGAATGTAATAACAGAACCCAGAATATAGGTTTCAGATATACTGTCAACATTTATTTGTGTTTCTTGTTGTCTTTACAGTGAAATCCCAGATTACAGCAGGGTTTACAAGCCGTGCTTTTACCACAAGAAGGACTATTCCTACAGAGGCTCCAGAAGGTAATACAGAAAGTGATTTTTTAGAAACAAGCCACATTGGCAGCCCTATTTGAGCTAACTGCTTATGTTAGCATGATATTGTGCTCACAACGCCAGCACTAACATGCTAATGTTGAATGGGTGGGAGGAGCCGCTGATTCTGGATATGTTTTTTCCTGTTTCCACCTCGTCTTTAGATGATTTTCTCAGTGGTAATAAACACAGAAACAAACACAGGACTTTACTGTATGATGTAATAATGCCATAGATTTATGTTGTGGCCACAAGTTTTAATAATGTTGTTTCTGAGAAATCATGTTTTGTTTGTGATTTTAGCAAGGCGGGGCAGTCTTCAAGGCCAATTTTAAGCATGACCACGAAGGGGCAATGTCTTACAAAATGCTCCATCTGCTCTGTTAACACCAAACATAGTTGTCTTTATCCCCCAATAAATCTCCACTTTGAGCAGTTAATTCTCAGTGAAGACGACAGCAGTATTTTAATCAGACAAGACAAATTAGAGAGAGTTTACAGCATAATGTGTTTTAGGGAGGAGAACAGTTGGAGGGGTGCTTCCTGTGTCGTTGTGTGTTTTTTTTTTCTACATCTTACCATGTGCCTCTTTTGCCTAAATCTAACCATCCATGACTTTGTTGCCTTATCCTTACCATCATGACTGTCCGCCTTGGTTGCCATGTGCTGTTGTGTAAACATATGCTGCTTCATGTGCATTTGTTGACATCACCATAACGGCATCCCTGAGTGTAAACAGTTGACAAAGAAGGATACCTAAAACTTCATAAGTAGACACAAAAGGTCATTGACAGAGCATGTCACCATGTGACGAGTTGGGATGAGAACAAGTTGACTCATTATTGGAGAACATGAATGTCTATACAAAATTTGATGATAATCCATCCAATTGTTTCTGAGATATTTCAATCTGGACCAAAGTGGTAGATAGACTGACCAAAAAACAGACATGCTAGGCCCAGACTTATGACCCTAATGTTGCTGAAAATGCATACCATACCAATATACGTTGGTATTGTATACAAAAAGGCTTATCTGCTCTCTCTCCTGTGTCCTCCTCACCCTTCTTCCTCACCAGAAAAGCTACCTCCTCTGCAGCTGGTTGCCACACCAAACTACCCAGTTGCAGTAGGTCAAAAAGTCCACCTGCACTGCAGTGCTGTCAACATGACCGTCTCAGTCAAGTGGGTCTGGCAACGTCAAGAAAATCAGACCTGGCAAGAAGTGGGCACTGGTAGGGATCAGACCCTAACTGAGCCAGAGGAGAGTGGGATTTACCGCTGCCGTGCCCAGAGCTGGTTATCTCAGAAGAACGTGACGAGCCCTGAACATACGGTCTATATTGTCTCGAAGCATACGACAGGTTGGTGGTCTGTTCTGACTCTGCTGTTCCCCTCAGCTCCAAGAAGGTTGAATGCAACTTTCAGCTTATTTTTCAGCTGTCCAGCCCAAAACTTGACTGTTTTGACTCTCCCTCACTGCTCCCAAAGATGTTTTTGGCCACGGTGGGAAGCTGTTTTCAGCAAATAGGCTCTTAGTTAACATATAGCTGGTGAATATTGTCAAGCATTTAGCAGTTAAAGGTGGAGTAATCTGAATAAAGATTGTTTATATTTTAAATCAACTCCCAAACAAATACACCCTTTCCAATGGGAATATCTCTAATGTCATTTATGTTTCAATACTATCATGGTTTAGCTATGCTAGTTGTGGGTGAGGACGAGAAAGAGGGAGAGTAGTAGCAAAAGTGTTGGGGCTGTGTGTGATCACCATTTTTTTAGCATATGCACAGAGCAGACGGCTAGTGGACTGTGAGGAAATATTTGACAAAAAGTGTTTTGGATTAGAATCACAGAATGCACCTTTTAAAGGACTGGTAGATAAATTATTTAACTCCAGTGTCAATAAAGATCAGAAACAGATCTAGAAGAAAAGTAAATATTGGAAGTACAAATGTAGGACAAAAACACATTTCCAGATGAATGATACGTTGCTACAAATCTGCTGCTGGATGTGTAAAAAGGCCACTGTTTGCCAACAAACTTTGCCAAATACACTTAAAAATTATGTCACCCACAAAATGATGATTTGTTTATCCCTGTGTTTTGTTGAATTTGTGAAGAAAACTTGTTGCTTGCATGCATCCATAGTGAATGAAGAATCCAAAAACTGAGACAATTCTTGATGAGTTAAAGTAAAAGGGTTCTCTTTTTACAGCAAAACTATATAAAAATATAAGCACAAATGCACAAGCAGACTTCAAACATACGCCCTTGTCTTGGCATGCTACTCTTCCACGCCACTGTTAATGTGGAAGTGTAGTAATTATAGAGGTTTTAACAAAAAATGTGTGTGTTTGAGAAGTACTGGGCATATGACTGGATAAATGAGATTTGGATTAAACTGCACAAACTGTGTGAGACTGTGTAAACTGATGTTTTGACATAGTTTTGCTCTTGCTAATTATGACCCCTATGACTTCAGTTTATGAAGAATTTCTTTCATTTTTGGATTCTTCTTTCATTGTGGGAGCATTTAAGAATTACATGCTTTCTTCACAATTTAAGCATAATACAGGGTAAGTAACTAATATAAAAATCATTAGTGGATGAAGTATTCTTTTTAAAGGTGATTATATTACCAAAGTAGTCAAATAATCAGTTATTGCAAGTTTAAATTATGTTGCTGTAAGAATTGTGGTATATTCTTAATGGAAAATTTTACAGTTGGAAATTAAATGTATCTGTGCCCTCCCGTGTATAAAATACTTCAGTGGCACCACTGTTCCTTAATTGCCTCATACGTATCTTTTGTATCTCAATACAGAGTTAATTTCAGTCAACATATGCACAGGTATCAGTGTATACAGTATGCAGTCTGATATTTGAATGACTAACAAATAATTTTTTTGTGTTTGTCATGCACAAAGATAGAATCCAATTTTTATCTTTTTAACTGTTCAATGTCGTTTTTGTTATCTGCCACTAAAGCTTTTCTCCTCCAATTCTGTTTTGTTTCCCTGACTCACAACAGTCCCTGAGAATTTAGGAATAGCTGCCTTTTTCCTTTCTCTCCTGGCCTTGTTCATCAACATTGCAATTCTTTTTTGGCTGGGCTGCCAAAGATTTGGTACCAAACAGAACACATCCACTGCAGCTAAAGGTAAAAACCACAATGGAGCATTTCTCATTAGGTCAATTTTTAAGCAAATGTTCTGTGGATAATTGAATTTATTGGTTTTCCTAAAGGTTTTCCTGGACCTGAAAAGTCTTCAAAGTAAGTCTTCACAGGAAAAACTATTTATATTGGTGTTTTCATTTTGTTCACATGCTGTGAGTCAGATGTGTCAAAAGACTGTATTAACATCATTTTTCTCCACAACAGGGGAGGTTTGCCACACCCTGAAATCGACGGAGATGTGTACATGAATTACACAAACACCAGCCCAGCCTACACTGACCTGGACCCCACCAGTGTGGCTGTGGATAATGTGTACTCGAGTCTGTCATGAACATCCATGGAAAGATGGAGATGTGCAATAAAAAGACAAAAAGAGCATTTTCTTCAGCAGCAGAATTTCTGCAAAGAGAGCCTAACATTTAACCTGATAGATTAGCGTTTGCTATGTATGTTTGATTTAATCTAATTTGATACAGGTTATTTAACACAGTCTGAATGTGGTAAAACCTGCACATCTGTAGTTCTAGCTAGTGTAGTGTTTTTTTTCTCTGTGTTTGTGCATTTTGATAAAATCAGTAAATTGCTATAATTTTCTGTCTCAAACCACGTTTTTCATTTTTTTCTGTATACAGATTGATAGATATGTCAAAGCTTGTGTCAGAATTTAATTTACTTTAATCATTATGATACAGCAAACAAAACACAAAAAAATCTAATTGTAATTACAAGAGTTGGTTATTTGAAGTAAAAACAGCATATTTTCCATCTGAAGGATTAAAAATAACATTACACATACTTTTATATAAAAATAAAATACAACCAAAGTTGCCCCATTGAATGAATAATGCTTCATAAATTCTGTTAGTATAAAAAAAAACTTACATGTTAGACATATACAGTAGGTGAACAGTAATAAACCCTGGCATTATCTGTCACAGTAAATCATGGGATTTCTACCATGTGACATAAATACAGTGTCACAATACTGGATTCATGAGGGGAAACGTAGCTCAAGCTTTATTACTTCTGTTCCCTGGTTTCACAATACAGGATATGACTTGTCCAGGCAAAGCTATAAAACCTGTAACTTATCTGATGTGAGAAAACCATCTCATCACATAGTTTACAGAGACAATATCAGGTAGAGTGAGTCCGCCCACGAAGTTGAAGAGTGTGTGTAATCTGTTGAGAAACTCCACTCTAAGCACCTAAAAAGACACGACTACGCTCTGAATATCTGTGTTATCCTTGACTTCTCTGCTGTTTTAAGTGCCCTACTTTGTGCAGAACAACACCTGTGGGAGGATTTAAATAATGTGTCTGGTGTTTAATCAGTTCATCTCATAGACTGAAGTGATAAAGTGTCCTCCTGCGGAATTCACAGAGCCATAATCAATTTGTTTACCTACTTCTGCTTGCAAAGCTTCTGCTTTTTAGCTTGTACTTCACACAGGAAGAGCAGAGGGACTGGTGCAATCCAGACCGCAGACCCTACAGTAGGCAGAGATGTCAACAAAATGTCTGTGAAAGCATGTTCAGTTGTGAGAGTGCAGAACCACCTACACTGCACAAACTCTACAATGGCTTATAGTTGCAGAGAAGCAACAAAATAATGTGTTGTTTCACTCACATATCTACTTTTTTATACAAATATATTTGTATATTTGTAGCCATGATGACACACAGTACAACAGCACAACCTCAAGTGTGATATATTCCAGTTCTGCCTGTACAATGCCCTAAATCCTACATACTGGACCTTTAAATCAATCCATTTCGCACTCTTGGTGTTCATTGTGGAATCTCTGGCTCTGATTCTTGCTGTCCATTGAGAGCTGTGAGGTGACCGTCTGCGAGCACCCCTCTCCCTTCACAACTTTTTTAATGTGGGCCATGATGAACCCTCTAAACTTCCTCGTGGCAAAATAATAAACTACAGGATCCAAAATGCAGTTGAGCCCCATGAGAAGCAAGGTGATTTGATGCGCGTCATTGAGTGCCTGAAGAGTCTTCTGGCTCCACTCTACATGTCCCCAGCCCTGTTTGATCTGCAGCACCGCCAGAACCCAGAGGCCTTGGATTACATGGTGAGGCAGGAAACAGAGAACAAAAACTCCCACCACGGCTAACAACATCTGCAGAGCTCTGCGTTTCACCCCCCTCGGCTTTTTAGTGGAGGAGAACATGGTCTTGTTGGACTTCCTGGATAAAATGGTTGCAGACCTGACCTCTGACTGAGGTGGACTTTGAGAGAGTAAGGCTCGGGCAATGAGGAAATTACACACCACGACCAGAAAAAACACAATAACAAACATCCCAATTATTGCAAAGTGTGTGGCAGCCACTGTTCTCTTGTGCGCATCCGTTTCATTTTGGTACCCCTCGAAACAGTGAATGACACCGCTCTCATCAGCGTTGGTTCCTGGAGATATCAGAGATGGAATGGCCATTGCTACGGTCAACAACCAGATGATGACGCACACAATGATCCCACGACGTCGGTGGTCTGAGGAGGCTGCGTCCAGAGGCCGGGTGACTGCCCAGTATCTGTTGACACTGATGGCCCCGAGGAAGAGGATGGAACAGTAGGTGTTGATAAAGAACAACGACCCAGTCAGGCGGCACATGAAGTCTGTGTAGACCCAGTTTCCATGTCGACTGTAATAGCCAATCCAAAAGGGAAGGGCGCAGACGAAGAGAAGGTCAGCAATGGTCAAGTTGGTCATGTAGATGCGGATTTCGCCCATGGCCTTGGCCTCACGGAGGCAGCGCAGCACGAACAGCACGTAGATGTTTGCGAAGAGGCCCAGGATGAAGATGATGCCATAGACGACAGGGAAGAGGATATAACGAAACTCAGAGTCCAGGAAGGTTGAGCCATTACCGGACGAAGAGCCCAGAACAGGGGGCCCTGTTACGGCAACTGTGGTTGAGGCCAGCATGTCTGTCTGTGAGAGACAGAGACATCAGTGTCATGTCCAGTGGTGGAATGTAACAAAGAACATTTACTCAAGTACTGCACTTAAGTACAAATTGTGGTACTTGTACTTTACATGGGTCTGTTCTTTTCAAGTCATTTTATACTTATATTCCACGACATTTCAGGAAAAAATATGGTACTTTTTACTTCACTACATTTATTTGACAGCTTTAGTTTCTTGTCACTTTACAAATTAAGATTTTTGCATAAGAAAAGTCACATTATAACCTTAGTATGTAAAACAAGTCTAAGTAATAAAAGTTTTCCCCTCTGTAGCCTTTCTGAGAGCTTCATCCTCTAATTTCTTACTTAATTGCTAATATTCAATTCACAGCTCATTGGTGAGTGAAAAGCCAAGTAAAATGAAATATTATTAATTTTAAAGACATATTTTTAATGTTTTTGTACCCCACCCACCCCCAACAGTCTTACATCTCAACAAATGCTATTACTAAATAACTGAGTAAATAAATTAAGGGAATGCGTTTGTGACATAAAATAAAATAAACAAAAATTTTACAACACAATATGTACACACACACACACACACACACACACGCACGCACCTACACACATTTTAAGACATGTCTCAATTTGTTTTGTCCAAATCAGTTTTACAGTTTAAAACTGGCCTGATTTGACCTGTTTGCCTCAATGTGTTACAAAAAAGAAAACTTATAACAAAAGAAAATTCTGCCTGTCAGCTTACCAGACTGTTCCTGTTCCTCAAGTAACTCCGAGGAAGTCTCAGACTGAAGTCTCAGACTGAAGTCTCAGACTGAAGTCTCATATTGAAGTCTCAGACGCTATCGAGAACAGTTAAACTGATTGACTGCATGGGCGTGTTCCTGAGAGTGCTGCAAAAGTTCAAGACGAAGGAGGTGTCAGGAGGAGGAGGAGGTAAAGGAAAAACCCCGTATGGTGCAACAATGCACGTTCTCACCTTCACATTTCGTTTGTTCCTGTCCGTCAAAACGAAAAAAACACTCCCACTTTGGGGAAATGTCGGAATTTTATCGTTAGTCTTTCTTCCCCTGATCATAAAAAGTGTGATTTATGTGGTGTGGTGGATTTAAGGGGAAAAAAACACTTATCCAAGGTCATACGAGCAAGGAATTACAGACAGTAAAATCACTTAATTCCCTCGAGAATATCACTTGAATCACTCTAGATATAACTAGACATTATTATTGTTATTATTATTGTTGTTATACTGAGAAAACAAGATGTAATTAAAAGATGTAATGTACAAAGAGATGTAATTAAATTACCAACAAATGTTGGTCTTTACAAAGTGAATACATATAAATGTATTAATTCAGTACAACGTTTACATGTAAAATTCATTCTGTTTATTCATTTATTCATTTTCCTGTTTCCTGCCCAGTTAAAATCAAATGCAATAAGTTACCTAATGTAGATGAAGTAATTACAGCAGTTATTACTTGCATTACAATGCCTTTTTGAGAGGGTAATTCGTAATCAAAATTAACACACACACACGTATATATATATATATATATAGAGAGAGAGAGAGAGAGATTCTTCTAAAGATTAAAGACACTCAGTTTTCACAACGCTGACTTCAGTTTGCCTCAAACTAATTTTATGAGTAAGTGCTCAAGTTTCACTTTCTTTTAAACTCCCACATTAAACAATTAATTATTAGTGTCACCTGCTTCCCTCCTGAAATCTTTGCCTTTGTATAGTATACCCCCAGATTTGTTGTGTGGTTCTCCAACCCAGTGGTTCCCAACTGCTGGGTTGTGGTACAAAAGTAGGTCACAGGTCCATTCTGAATGGACCAGATGTGATTCAAGAATATCAAATTTGTAAAAACATAAAAACATCTTTATTTTGAATTTCTGGCAAAGGTATTCTATTTTCCAAGTCCCATTTCTTTTTAAGCTACTATTTTCATGCACTGCTCCTGGTATTACTTGGCCCATTAACTTAACTGGCCCTTGCAGTATTTTCATGTCACTGATCTTGAAGCAATAATTTGCACTTTTTTGGTTGCAGTGATATTTATTTACTAAGTTTTAAGTCACTTTGACTTTATTTTTGCAATATATTTTATTTCATTGTGTTCCAAACCCACGTGTTAGATACAGTTTGTTAAATGAGATTGAATGCGTTCATTTATATCCTGTGTTGACCTTGAACTAATGACTAAGTGCAAAATCTGGACCTTGAGGCTGGACAAGTTGGGAACCATTGCTCTGACTCACATACAATTGTATTTGTGGCTGTTGCAGTAATGGATTATAACCACATGGGGGCAGAAGAGGCTAATAAAAAAGAGCAAAGGACTCATGCTTCAAATAGAGAAAAGTGATGCTGTGATTTTGGCCCAGGTGAGACTCCATACAGCCCTGTGTGAGCTGCATGAACCACCACTCTCACTCTCTGTGTTGTTCAAAGCAGTAGCAGCCTCCCCTCTGTGGTAAATGTTTAATTCCGGCTCCTATGTACAAACACACAACAACACGTTTTCCTCTCCCTGGTGCCACAGTATAATTCCAAGATTAAGGTTAACGAGCCTCCCCAAACCTTATTGCTGTTATTATGGCTTGGCGGTGGAACAAGAGAGCAGAGCTTTTTGGTGGTTGTGCCCTGCATGACTGCCAGACGTGCTGTGCCATTTGCTGGGTATACAGGCCTACACTGTAAAAAAAAAAAAAGAAAAAAGAAGAGGAAGAAGAAGAAGAAGAAGAAGAAAAAATCTTTTCATGATACATTTTGCTGCTCGTGGTTTGGGTGTGGATTCAAGAGATTCCACTGCAAGCAAATGAGATTTGTCTATGAAAAAGAGAGCAGCTTATGTGAGATTTGGTTTGGTTCAAAGTACAGTATGTGTTACTGTTTTGTGTTTTTGGTTGTATATTGTGTACGCTATAAAACATCATACAACAATACAGCAGAAACAACAAATCTTTTGTCAGATACATTTCATTCAATAATTTATTCTGCTCAAAAATTCTGAGACGCAACTCAGTCTTATAAATATGAGTTATTCTGACATGAAGCCACATGACTGGAAATGATGAGTTGCATGAATGTTCTGCTGAGTGTTTGAAACATGATCAGTGTTTTAGTAGATTACCCAGCATACTTTGTTGTTAGACTCTCCAAAGACCATTCCTTTTGTAGTTAAAGAATACATCATTGAAACTCTCTGTGTCTTTAGGTACACATTTAAGGAATTGTAATAACAGGCTTATTTGCTTTCTTGGACTCCAGATTGTTTTGGTGTAAATTGCCGAGTGTTGAAGATATCAGCTGTAGAGATGTCTGCCTCCTCTCCAATACAATGACCGCACTCGGTTTGTGGTCATCAAAGTGCCAACAAAATACATTTGAAAAACTCTACAGCAGTGTCTCTTTCCAGAAATCATGACCTGGTTACGCAAGATAATCCACAGATCCCTTTTTGTGAGCAGTTTCACGTAAGAACTGGTCATGGTTTCTGGCAAAAGACATTGCTGTAGAGTTTTTCAATTTAATTTCATTTATTTATTTTTGGTGATTTGCGGTCCACACACAAACAATTCGAAAAAAGACAGACATCTCTATGACCAATATCTAGTTCTGGTGAACTATCCCTTTAAAGTATCCTTTGAAATAGAAACCTATGTTTTTAGTTTTTATGTGGAACCAGCTTGAAAAAATTTACAGCGCAATTATAAATAACAGTTGGATTGAATTATAGACATCCCATTTTGCACTGGCATGGCAGTAGTGATATGCTTCACAAATTCTTTCATGCACTACACCTGCGTCTGGCTCCTGCCTGCATGCCAGCTTTTTTATTCTTTTATCAAATACACTCCTCTATACGGCCTCTGAATGGCCCGGGACAAAAATGTAAAATAATCAGACACAGATCCATGCAGGTGATCCCTGATGTTCTGCACTGCTGCATAGGTCAGTCCAAGGAATCCTTCCTCCCAAGGAGTGGTTGCACTTTCAGTCCAGGTGTGCCGAGATGCAGCAAGGGAACGCTGCCAGGGCCTCATAATTTTTTTTCGTTCTTTTTTTAAATTGCCATGTAAAACCTATAGAGTCAGAAATCAGAGTCATGCATTCCTCAGAGAGGCAGGAAGGGAGGGAGCTGCCTGTGCGGAGCTCCTCTTGTCCCATTAACACCTTTCCACAGTTGCTCCTCCACCTCACCTTGATCCATGGCATTTTGCCTCTGGCAGACATGAAACGCCCTGGTAGGATATTTTACAGACCCCAGGCTGCACGCTTAGGCTGCTTATGAAGAACAGAGGAGAAAATAGGATGCTGATAACTGATAAATCTGTGTTTAGCTGCACATCTTGCTTGGCAGAGGGTTCTTGTCAGACCATAGAGTGTAGGTCTCTCTCAAGCAGATTTACTGCATGCCAGAGGCTGAGGTTTGAGGAATGTCCCCCTGCAGTGAGAAAGAGAGGGCCACGGGAGGGTGAGCAAGACAGGCTGAGGCATCTGTACTTCAAGATAATATAGGACCTGACAGTAAGACAAGATTTTCTTTTTACTCCCATCAAAGGATTTGGAGGTCTTTTTTCTCTCATGGGACATTCTGTGTATTTCCAAATTAAGACATAAAAAAACTCAGAAAGAGCTGCTGGAAGTCACCCATTATTAACCCTTTGAATGTGGAGAGACATCACTTTTCAAGCGCTGCTTTCTCTCGCAAATATTTAAACCTTTGAACCCAGAGTAAATTGTGCAATTTCTTTAAAAGAACAACAAAAAACAAGAAAAAACAAAATAAGAAAAAGGCAATGAGCAACTTGGTGATGAATGTTCCACTACTAGCACTAAATTAGTAGATTTAGAAAACTATTTTTAAAAAGCTGGGAAAGATGTCTAAGTGGTAAAAGGAAAAAATGTAAGGGAAAAACTATACCTATAATTATCATAATTACATATTGAAATTATGTCACAATATTATTAGAATTTTATGTTTTTTACTTTTTCCAGGTCTTTTCCTTTTTTTCTTTCTAGTTGTTCTTTTCTTTTATTTATTTATGCTTTTTTTTTGTTTGTTTCTTTTGTTTTGTTTTTTCTTTGCTTCTTTTATTTTAAACTAATATTCAGATAATTTACTCTTGACCAATTTTTTTGTTCATTTTTGGGTCATTTCTTCTGTAATTGTTCATTGCAGCCTACTTGCTCAGATTTCAAATGGTTGAAAAGACTGGCATGATTTTGAGCTATTTGGATACAGTGCTGTACAAGTGATGCTCTTTTTAAAAAACATGACATCTGCACGCTAAATTGATGTTAGTTTACACAATCTTGCACAATGCTGTCAGAGCTTGACAGCTTTAGATAAGTGCATGTTTCTCTCCATGACAAGCTGCCCCACATTTCCAATCCATCAGGGTTACATCTGTTTAAATACTGGCCATAACCCACTCTGAGAGGACAGTGAATTAAGCACATTAATCCTTATCCCCGCTGCAAAATGGACACAAAGTAGGAAAGCTTTAGTCATACTGTGGCATTAAATCCTCCTACTCTGATCTAATTTTTTTCTTTTACATGCTCATTTTGTCATCAAAAGAATAACGTCAGGTGATTGTTGACCTTATCCTTGCACTTTGTACTATTGGCTGCTTGTAATTTTGGTGATCTATGCAGGATTATTGGAGATTAGTCTGCTGTTGCAGCCACTGCAAGCCGCTCTGGATAAGATAAAATAGCTCAAATGTGAACTGCAAAATGATGGGGCTTCCTTTTGAAAGACAGTGTGTTAATTTGATTAGGATTTCTGCTGCTGCAAATTTTTTATTAGAATGAACATGTTAATGTTAATGTGAAGGATGTTTGTGATTAGGAAGGATGTTGGCCTGACCACCACTCTTCCTGATTCCAGTGTGTGTGCTCCAGTATGTGCTGCAAGAGATTACATTCCCTGAAACCCTGTCTTTAAGCATTAGATCGCAGTCTGTAGTATGCATTTGCATTTATATCATTTGATGTATTAAGGCAAATTCCCAGAATGACAGAAAACTTGTCTGTGCATGAGCCAACCCTATCAAGATGGATGAAACATGGCCAGTGCACATCCTCGTAAAGAAGAGGCATTTTCCATGCCTGTCTTTACTTATATGTCATCTCACTGTTTCTATTGCCATGATGGATTTTTTGTGCTTTACTTCTCCATAGATCAAGAGTTGATCTAATGCCTAGAGCAGACTAGTAGCTCTGGAAACTGAGAGATAAACCCGTTTTTCCTCAGCTCCTAAAACTATGTTTCCATCTCACGCTGTGCCTTTCTTTTTAAAGACAAATTAACATTAGAAATATACAACAAGAAATACAGAAATATGTATGCATATTCACATACACCTGGAGCTCAGGTGTCTGGGCATGCCTGGTTGTGCCTTTAGCTTGCAGCAGCTTCTGAAAGGATTTAATGTCTCTTTTGTTGTTTTTGGCCTTTTCCCCACCCGGAGAGAGCAACAGCGTAACATTCAAATCTCGTCCAGCCCATGGTGTGAAATGATATGATTAGAGCAGTATGGCCTTTTATGAGGGCAGGATGTTTAATGAGGGGGAAAACAAAAGGCTTGGCTGTGGGAATCTCCACAGAGGACTGTTTTGATGACACAACCGTTTAAGTCACACAAGACACAGATTAACATCAGGCACTTTAGATCCAATATCTGTATTCTCCAGCCTCTCGTGTATGCAGAGAACAACAGTGTGCTGCTGATGTTACTTTTGAATTGCAATCAGGCACTTTTGAGCACTTGTTTTTGATAATGCAACAGAAGCTTAAAATTTGTGTTTATGTCCTCCTCTGGTGCTGAATAAAGTGGCGTTCTGCAAGAATCACTAAACTGATAAAGAAATTTACACCTCACAGTGTGCAACAGAGGGAGAAAGAGAGAGAGTGTGTGTGTGTGTGTGTGTGTGTTTGTCACCTGGCTGGCTTGATAGTTAAAACATATTTTATCATCTTACTAAAGTAATTTCCAAAGTTACGTAACTGACAGAGAATAAAGAATTTACAGCCGCACCATAATCATGCTGCAGTTCACATAAACAATAAGCTTCTGTTACAGCCATCAAGTTGGGCTTGAAGTTAACACAGTCAGTGTACTTTGTTTTCCTGAAAAAAGGACAAACTAGCCATAGTTTTAGTGCTTGAGACTATGAGGACGCCTCAGAAATTTTACACTGGATTTA
Source organism: Plectropomus leopardus (assembly GCF_026936395.1). Classification (NCBI taxonomy): domain Eukaryota; kingdom Metazoa; phylum Chordata; class Actinopteri; order Perciformes; family Serranidae; genus Plectropomus; species Plectropomus leopardus. The sequence goes on along the minus strand of NC_142189.1, from coordinate 14,296,258 downwards.
CAAAGATAAAAGCAAGTTTTGAAATTTAGTTGGGTGTGATACAGTACAGATTGATCCGTGTGTCAGTCTTGGAGGTCAGACACTCTGAGCTGGACTCAAGGGAAGAAAGTGATAATATATTTACATATATTATATTGTTATATTGTCGTTTTGCCCACGATAATCATGTAGTAAAAATAAATCCCTGTTGAGCCACTTTTCCCCAATGCAGAGTAAAGGGTTCTTTAAGGTGCATTTTTGTCAAATAGGGGTCCGGGGTCTCAGCTGCAAATATTTCAGACAGCTTCTTAATGTAAAACTTAGAGAGCCCCCACATTCAACTTTCTCAACTTTCTCAACCTTAAACCATAAAAGTTGCGTAACTTTAACTGTGGTATTTTCACATTTATAAGCATATGCAGAATAATCAGCATTTTTGTGGTGGTCAGTCTGCCATTCCTGGAAATTTTATGGGCATTACAGCGCACACAAACCAAAATAAAAGCTTAATAACAATGCAGTGGGGATTTATAATATGTCTATGCTACTGGAAAATGCATTTAGCATAATGTTATCAGTGTTTTAACCCATTTCGCATACTTTAACACTCTTGTAACATTGCTACAGGTGTGAGTCATTGAGTTTATAGTGACTTTATGACTCGTTTACATTGCAACAGGGACTGAAACTATGATATACAATGGGAAGCTTACAGTAAGTTTGTTGTTAATGGTATTTTATTCTCCCAGTGGTACTACATAAATAGTGCTATAATGTTGCATATGGCAGACCATGTTGTATAAGCAAGTCTACTAGGGTGAAGTCAGGTAAAGTGGGACATCAGGTAAAGTGGGACAAGTAGGGTTTTACTACTTTTTAAATATAAGTTACCAGTCACAGAAAATGTTAATGCTTTATTATTACAAATGTGCTTTACATGAAACAATCATTTTTATTGGTGTGTGAGCCAGGAGAGCCATGTGGGATGATGATTTTTTTCTTTTTGTAAAAAGAGTGCCTTAGCTAAAATAATAAAGGTAAAACAAGAAAAATAGTTTAGGATGTTTATTTCATGTGCTGTTTGATCTGCAATCAGTATATTTTCATGATGATTTTATGAATTAATGAATGAATTGATGGATTTGATCATATAAATATCAAACAAACATGATCGTCCCATGTTACCTTACCAGATGTCCCATTTTGCCTGAACATTTAATGAGTCACAACAGTTGAAAAAAAGGGCAAAACCAAGGCACTCCTCTTATGTTGAAAAGCTTTATTGTCAAGGCTAGTTCATGGTGTAACAGATAAAAATAAAGCTGACGTGTTTCAGCCACACACTGTGTGTGGCCTGCGGCAAGGACACATCTTCTGTACATGGGGCGCCTGCTTTACCAGGTGAGCTATCAGGTGGTGCCCCCTGCCTGCAGATCATTTTTGTTTTGAGACTCAGTCTTAAATCTAAAAAGGAGTAATGTGGATGTAGCCTCACTCTATAGCATGAAACATCACTTCAAAATAATATAAATAAAAGAGCGTGTGTAAAAGAAATTAACAACTTTTTTTTCTTTTTACTAGTTTCTTCCGGTCCATCCAGAATGACCTGCGACCCACTTTTGGACCGCGACCCACCAGTTGGGAACCACCGATATAAATAGTGGCATAATGTTGTGTGTGGAGGATTATGTTTTATCAGGAAGTTTATACCTTGTTCAATTCAAATTTATAATGTGTACAAAGAGAAAGAGAGAAAGCGATAGTCGGACTATCCTCAGCTTGGACTCATTCCTCCCCACCGGCCAGACTCATGTTGTGTGGGGGAGAGAGGCGGGACCTCGCAGCCGGGAAGGGCGTTCTCTTTGCGGTCAGACCGGGCAGAGTCATCCCGAGGGGTGGGTCCTCCGGCAGCAGTAAAGGAAAACCCACCTTTTTTCATTGTTAAGGACGCGGTGGAATGTGATGGTTTGATCTCAAACGGGCCAGGGAGGGGAATATCCGAGAGGAAAGGACCGACCAAAGATTTAGGGAGAGGGGAAAGCCGAAAAACGCAGTCGCCTCCAACTCTCCGCCAGCATTTGAGAATATGTGGATGAACTTGTCCTCGCCGTGTCGGCAGCAGCGAGTCCTACCGTCCACACGAGCTCAAACCGTGTGAAGTTGTGGATTTACCGCTGCGTTTTTCTGACCCGGAGGTGGACCAGCTGAGGTAAAGTTGGTCTCTTTATTATTAGTGTATTTTGTGTTTCACGGGGAACACGGGGGACAGGGGTTTGGGGGGTTTCAGACAGCGGCTTCCTGAGTTGGATACATTCAGTCGGGACTGCAGAAGTCTGAACTGCGGCAAGTTTTTCAACCCTCCTCCTTCTCCTCCTCCTTCGTCGTCCCTCTCCTCCTCTGCTCGTTTTGTAGCCAAAAGGAAGCATCCAGGACTGCGGCGAAAACCTCAGGTGGTTAAAATATAGCGGTGCATACACTATTTATATCGTTTTTTGTGAACACGTCGCAGTTTTCATATGTTTCAAGCATTTGGTGACACAATTGTTACATGTTTGCAATTCGCTTGCGTCTACGCACTTAAAAAACGAAGCTTTTTCATATATGCTACTGCATAACAGCTGTAATTCAGAACATGGGGCTGAAAACATTAAAAAATGAAGTGTTGGCTACTCGTACATGGTATTGACGTCCATGTATGTTTTTCTATAATTAGTGATATCTTAAATGCAATATATATCTATATATATATAGATATATATGAACTCCACTTTTCTTTTTCACAGTCTTTTTGAACCATAGGGTATTTTTTATGAATGAAGACAAAAGGTTTTTTTTTGTTGACATTCAGTATCAGCAACAGAAGCTAGCACATCTAGACTTTGTACCAGACTGCCAGAGGCACTGTTTTGACCCTCTTTTCCTCCAGGATATGGGAAAGCAAGAAATCTGTGTTTACCCATATACACAGCTATATTTCCTACACCTCACACTCAGAGATCTAGAGTTTACAGAAAGAAAACACTGAATGGGTTGTGGTAGATATGACAGCAGATACAGCAGTATTTGTGTGTAGCATCCAGCATATTAACTGCATGACCTACATATATTTTGGGGGAAGCTTAATCACACTATAAAATAACAGCTGGGCACAAAGTCGACATAAATACATTGTACTGACCTAGGAATAAACTAGTGGAGGACATGCTCAAACCACTCAAAGTATGTTAGAGTGGTTTTGAAGGGAATTTGAACACCACCTGTATTTAATCTGTTGAATGAGTTCACTGCTAATTAAGTCATTTTGACTGCAGCTGGAAGACAGTGATAATAAATGAGTTGCACACATGTCCCTGTGTTCAGGGGTCTGTTTTTAGATGCAGGACAACCTCAGTGAAACTGCTTAACAACTGAATTAGCCTTTTGTCGTGATAATGGAATTTCTATTTTTGATTTGATACTTAAAATAGGGATATTTGATACTATTTTCTATACGATGGGGGAAAAGTTGACATTGAGGGCATAACATGTTGTATTTTTTATTATAATATAAATGTTATAAGGCTTTAACATGACAGTGATGACTCATCTTGTCCTCATTAGCAGACAACAGCAGTACAACTGTAGTAAAAAGTAAGTGAGATAGGGCAAGAAATAACAGCTGGTATGGGTTAATTTGATGTTGTGGAAAACGAGTGTTGGATCCATCTCAAATATTCAGAATTGCTACGGATCAATAAATAAATTCTTTTGGACAACATTACAGCCTTGGATGTAGTGCTGAAAGTTAGTCTGAGAACAAATACTGAAAGTTAGTATTCAGTTAGTGTTGCAGCAGTATACTGCAATTGGACAGAAAATTTCACCTTAATTTTAGTTTTTTTTCCAAAAGGGAGACTTCATACACACATGTCCATTAAACATGGTTTCAGGTTTCAGTTATAGTGATAAAACATTTGTTTTACTAAACGAATGACCCTCTTTTTTCACTCCTTCAAGGATAATTGTAACAGATAGTAATAATTCTGTAATATTGTGATACTGTGAAACATCAGCGATATTTTCTGAGACGTTTATCATATAATCTGATACCATAGCAACCCTATAGTCAATCGACAGAAAATTAATCTGGTTCCAGCTTCTCAAACATGTGGATATGGGGCTTCTCACTGTCTTTATCATCGTCATTTAGAGTTTTGAACTGTTTATAGGTGAAAAAAAGCAATTTAAAGATGTCACTTACAGCTTTTGGAAACTGCAATGTCATCTTATAGATTAAATTGACAAATTAATCCTTAACCAAAACACCCGGAAGTTGCAAGTTGCAAGACGTGTTTGTTCTGTTTGAGTATCTGTTTGTTTTCCTTCATGTGAGCTGGAATGTGTTGCACTGCTGCAAGGCTGCACATACATGTATGAAACCAAGGTGGCAGAGCCTGAAGTCTGAATAGTACGTGTCCTGTAATGCCCAAACCAGAATAGTAATAGAGGAGTGTGTGTGCATGTGTCAACAGCAGAAAAAGCTAGTTGTAGTGGTGGAATACTAATCTGCCAGGTGGGGCTCGTAAAGAGCAGCACAGGGAGGGAAGGAGATGGAGGGGACCTGCCTTGACCTGTTTCAGACTTGAAGGAGACAAAAAAAATCACTGATGATTTTCCAGTAAGGCTCGCCCTCCCAGCCAGCAGTAGATTATACCAGCTGAGCTACCAGCCTGAGCTGCTGGGAATCCACTTTCCTCCTGGACTCTGCACAGGCACTTGCATGGCGGCTTGTCACAGCGGTAGATGTGCAAAAAGGGTTTCCTATGGTATTTTTGGAGGGGATTGTGACACCGCATGTGGAGGGAATGTCTGCAGATTGTGCTGTCAGTTTGGAAATGTTGGGAGAGATGCAATAGGGAAAATTAAATGAGAGTAGCAGCAAAGTGGAGAGTGAGATGTCTAAATTTCCCCTGATCACTGCTTGATCCGAGCATTTACAGTCTTGGGAAATCATGCTCCAAGTTAGATTTGGTTGCACTGGCTCTCAGGAGGGATAATTGAACATGAGCGTTTTTAATGCTGACACAGTAAAAGTGCCACCACCACCTGTTTTATGATCTTTAAAGTGATATCGATGGCAACAAGTGAAAGTTACACAAAGAGAGTTTGCACCATGTCCTGTCCAGGAGTTGTCGCCTGCCATGCAGAGTAATAATCATACCCCTTGCTCCTCTTTTATGACCTGGGCTATACCACGCATGATTGGTTTTCCACTCCGCAGAACGCCGCGACCGCCCTATGAAACTGCCTGCACTGCTTTGGGTGAAACCAAAAACTAATCATTATGGGTGTCCAATAAGGGTAATTATCAGACTAAGCACTGGACCTGGGGATTACGGAGTGGCTAAATGACTGCTCTGGGGATTAAATTAAAATATTGAGGTTTTCTGCCTGGGAGAATCAAACCGCTGGGAATGTCAAACCCGGCCTGTCAGTGGTAGTATTACCGCCACTCCGCACATCAAGGTTTATGCACAGAGCCCCTGCTGTTAGTGTAGCACCATCACATCAGTGTGGAATTACAGCATGTGGACATTGACGTCATTTGTTGCAAGTGCATTCAAATAAAATGGATATTGTTATTGCCTAGTTGGATGGAAACATATTGAGAAATAGTGTGATGTTTTTCTAAACATCAACCTTTATTATTATCAGAATTCAGAAGAAATAAAGTGGAAAGACACTAAGCTAATATTAAAAGTTAAATGGACAGTTCATTCCCAAATCAAAAATACATATTTTTCCTCTTACCTGTAATGATATTTATACATCTAAACTGTTTTGATGTGAGTTGCTGAGTTTTGGAGATATCAGCTGTGGAGATGTCTGCCTTCTCTCCAATATAATGGAACTAGATGCCACTCGACTTGTGCTCAAAGCACCAAAAATTACCTTTAACTTACTCAACAGTAATGTGACTCAAGATAATCAACAGACCTTGTTGTGAGCAGTTTCATGTTGGAACTATTTTCTGCCTTTTCACCTAATGTTATAGCTCAGATGATGAGGACACCATTTATGTTTACATCTAACGCTGTCACAAGCATGAGCCTCTCATCCATGAATCGACGCACGCTCCCGTCTGCATGGTGATGCGGTTGACAGGAGTAGTTTGGTAGAAAGAAAATGGTTCCTACATGAAACTGCTCATATAAATGTATGTAGATTATCTTCTGGAAAGAGACATTGTTTTTGAGTTTTTCAGATCTATTTTTTTGGTGCTTTGAGCACCACAAGTTGAGTGCCTCCTAGTTCCATTATATTCAAGAGATGCAGACATCTCTAGGGCTGATATCTCCAACACTTGGCAATTCAAACTGAAACAAATAGCACTACAAGGAGGAAAATTATGTGTTTTTGATTTTGGGATCAACTGTCTCTTTAAAAATAAAATCCCTCGCAGTACATTGCCATCTGTGTTAATTCTGGTAGCAATCCAACAACAACACAACATTATTTTGATTAGCAATAACTCCGACAGTGTTTTCTTGATTATTCAGCTCATGGTTTGGTTTAGGTGATGTATTCAAATTACTGGTTTTAAATTACCAACAGTTGAAAACACAAAGATACTCACATATGACAAAGGACATCCGAGGAGCTGAAACCAGCAAATATTTGGCATTTCTTTGCTTGAAAAATTACAGAAATTATTAACTAGTTATCAAAAAAGTTGCAGATTAATTTACTGCAAAAGGATTGATTGTTAACATAATGATGACAACTTAAAGTGTCACTATTGCTTGTTTGTTCTCAAAGAAATAAACCATAAAAGAAAAGTCAGCATTCAGAAAAACCTATACATCCTCATAAGCTGTAATGGATAGCTCAGTTAGAATTTGGACCGGATGGTGTTGGTTATTATTAGTGGTGGTAGTCTCTCACTGTTAGCCTCCGTAACCCTCTCACCCAGGAATAGAGCAGCGGAGGATGCACACACAGGACACAGAGTGATATTGCAGGCGTTACAATCCGGGGGCCTTCTTGAAATAGCACACATGAATCATGATCTCTTAGAGGCGTGTATTAAAGCCCACACACAGCCTGTGAGTGTATATCCTTTGTGAGTGCTTGTCTGTGTGTATATGTGTGTGTGTTTTGTGATAATGCAATAATGGGCTCAGTATCCGGGACCGAGGCTGCTGTTGACAATACGCAGGCCAGCTGGAGTTGCTGTCTGTCTATTAGCAGACTTGGAGGAGGATGGCTTAACGCCACAAAGACGTCTAAATGTGGCTGTGTATGTGCTGTGTGTTGGAGGTTGAAAGAGCTGAAACAATAGAAAGAAAATTATCTTGCAACTATTTTGTCACAATTTCTTCCTGCTTTCTACTTGCACAGGTTTTATTCCATCTTTGTCCTGTGTGATTGTCAACTGAGCAGCTGAGCTTTGTGGATTTTTGCCATTCAAAACAATCAATTTGAAGATGTCACCTTGTTCCCTGGGGAAACATGATGGGCAGTTTTCACTGTTTTCTGACAATATATTGACCAAAATGATTTGATCAATTGTGAAAGTCAATTGGGGAAATAAACATTAGCTGCAGCCCCAGGGGTCGGCGCATGCATCTCATCTGCTTGTGTCCTGTGCAAACATGTGTATGTCTGCATATTTTTGCTGTTTGATATCGATGATCCTTCTGGATTGGATAATTGGATGATTGTATATTACAGATTTCAGCAACATCTAAACATTGTCTGCTTTCAGCTTATTTGATTCTAAAAGTTGCTGCTTTTCTCTGTTGTATATAAATTTGAGTTAATTTTTTTAATGATGAAAACTAGAAGATGACTGTGGATGTTTGATAGTTTGAAGCAAGAAAAAGCTGATAGCTGATTAATCAGTCAATAGCAATGCAAATGGCTGCCTCTTGCATCATTTTCTCCCGCTCCTTTTCCCTCCCATGGCTCCCTTCTTCCTGCCTGCCCTCCCTGCCAGCTTTCTTTATCAGTGGTGGGCCAGTGACAGGGGCAGGACTGTGTGATTTCAGCTGGAGTTCAAACTACTTGAACTTTGTGTGAGTTCGTTAGTTTGTTGTGTGTGTCTGTATGCATGTATGTCTGCGTGCCAAAGCACTTCTGCTCCATGCTGTTCCCAGCCATGTCGATCTGTCATCGGATACTAGAGGCAGAGAGTGTCAATCACTCAGCGAGTTGTAGCCAGAAGCACATCTCAGTTCCAAGTGTTCACACGGCTCACTCAGGCTCTCATTAACACATACGCTGACACACAGAGCAACAGACATGTGCTCTCACTCTTTAAGAATTCAGAGCAAGAATGGATTCTTTTCATACAATTTCTTCTGCGTGTGTGAATGAATCTCGCTCGTTAGCCCTCCAAAGCGTGCCAAACGGCCTCCTCATTACCAGCTGCTCTGGTGGGCTCTCTGTCCTGCGGTGGCGCGGTCACTCACTGAGGCCTCACAGCACACAGGTGTCTGTGAACCAACAGTTTCATCACGGAGATCTGCTCCAGCACAGGCTGCATGTGCATGTGACCGTGTCCAGTCCACAGTAACAGATACCCACATTAAAGGTCTGTTCTCTCATCAGAACAGGGAGAAAAAGATATCAGTCGGGCCAAATGATCACTTCATCTGCCCCGTTCTAAAGAGGTTGTTTGACTTATTGTATTTTATCAACGTGCCAAGTTTCAATACAGGTTAACTGCCATATTATGCCTTAATGTTTAATAAGATACACTGAAACTACACTCCACGTGAAAGTATGAGTGTGCCATGTGCGTAAATCCATATTTGCAATTCTGTGTTTCCTATCAATACATACATGAAATGATGCCGGGGCAGCCTTTTGCATTGTTTCTTGACACAGAGGGGGTCAGTGGTACAAGGGAGTCGCCAGTTAGGTTTAGGCAACAAAATGATAAGGTTATGGTTTGAAAAAGTGGATGTCACCAAAAATCACTCAGCTTTGAGTGCTAAAAACGCCACACTTGCTGTTATTTGTTGGACAGGAGCAGCATTCCCCCGGGTCAAAGTCCATTATAGTGATGCTGGGGGCATGGTCCAAATGGCATATTTTTGTGCTCAGGGAGCGAAACCAGGCTGTAATGCATAACATAATACAAAACCAACCAATTCACCAGTGAATCCACTGAATAAATTCCTGACAAATAAAGGTGCCATATCACTTTATGCTACAAATCCTGAAATCCTAAAATATAGATCACCTGTTCAGTAATTTGCTACATGTCGTACAATGACATAATACACCCAGGTATTGTAAAGGAATATACAACTTTAGCATAAATAATGTGGCATCGGACAGTAGATGCATTTTATAACATATCATGGCATGTATTGCCATATCGGCCAACCACATATTTACCTTAACAAGCATTTACATTTACTTTACTGTGTATCAAGGGCTTCAACTATGTTTTACTTTCAGTTTGACCTGAATGTAGTCTGACCTACTGGATGTGGACTGTGTGCTATAGATCAGCTATTTAGGCCTCCTTCAGCTATCGGCATGTTTTTTTTTTAAAAAAATGCTGTTTCCTATGGGAAACAACAACCTCTGAGCTAAAAACTTAAACCTTGAAAATTGCACACCTGTTGAAGATTTGGATTGTGCAATAACGTATGCCTGCTTTGTTGTTGCAGAATACTGCTGTAAAGAACTACAATGAATAAAATGAGTTGTAAATGCACCCGGAGAAGCCCAGACTTTGCCTTGCAGGACAGTCATGCCCAATGTTGATCCGTTTTTTTAAAAACACTGCCAGTCGGAGGTGATTTGCCGCATTGTTTTATCTAGCAGTGTCATGTACCAGTGACATTGACTTCACCAATGTACAGATCCGTTCAATTCACACGAGCTTTTATGATATCGTTGAAATAATGTTCGGCATTAGCCACATGTAGCCAGCTAATTGCTCGTGGTTTTAACAGGTCTAATGTGCTCCAAAGCTACAGTATAGTCAGACTTCACCTTTAGAGCTCAAATTATCCAATTTTGTTTGTCTTTATTTGTCAGTAAAAGCTGGATCACACAGTCGACATACATCTGTTACTGTTGTGATTTCTTTTGCGGAGAATCAGCCATTTTAATGAAAGTAATCGCCTCCCTAAGTGTAAATATTCCACCAAAACAAGTTTTGCACTATTTTGCAAGGACACTGTCTCTGCATTCAGGTCTTAAAGCCACTCAAGGGGCTTGTGATTGGTTTAAATAATTACAAATCAGCCAGAGCATTTTTCCCATATAGCAGAATGATAAATGCATGCTTCCAGATATTTCTGTGGTGCTGACACAGTGCTGTGGAGAAATAATTTTCTTTATTTAAATAAGTATTCATGTGTTACTCACCACCTCACAACCTCTCAGACTTTATATATAGAAACTTAGAAACGTATTTTGTAATTTGTGTCATAATCTTCAGCAAGATTGAGTAACCAAGACTCCTAACCCTAACCAGTCAGCCAAACTGATATTTCTGGTATGACCCGTTATTGAGTTACTATGTGTTTATCAAGCCTGTTACATGAGTGGGTGGTTATGAAATAGGACATTTTTGGGCAAATTAGGCTCCTGTTATATGATCAACTTTTTACACTCGGCACAAACGCTTAGTCAGAGCCAAAAATGGGCGGATCATAAAGTATCAAAGCTGTGCCACTGAGAAGCTGACACTAATGAATCATCAAGTTTGAGGAAAAACGTGCGTCTTTGAAACATTTACTGAAACTTCACCCAGCCCTTTGCTTTTTAAGGACTGCTGGGTACTTTGAATGACACATTTCCATTTCCTTGTATTCTTTTTATGTGTGACAAGCCAGCTAGCCAGTCATCTAAGCAATTTTGGCAGGCAGTCGTTGCCTTCCCTTTGTCATTATGAAGAAATCCTCACATCTCAATGCAGAGCTGTAATTGTACTTTTCCACAAGTTTGTAAATCATTGTGCTCCGTATGTAGCTGGAAGCCACAGACTACCAAGCCAAGAGGAAAGCATGACAACATATACAACCTTTTAGTCTCTAAATTTACCTTGGACTCTGTAAATTATTCTTTGACAATAGAAAAGTTTAAAACTGTAAAAACAATTGCTGAGGCCAAAACATGTGGCTGTTAAAACCCTGAGCATTAACAGAATCTTGATAACAAATGCAATTCTGGGCATCTTTGTATGATAAATGGCTCTGACTCTTGACTAAAGTGCACCGGCTTAAAAACAGATGTCTTCAGTGCTTCTCTATCACTGCTCCTCAGGAGTTATGTGTTCGTTGTAATGCAGACCTGTACCAGGCTTCTAAACTGCCTCCACGCGCCCTATTTCAGGAATTTTAATTTATGAACACCCGTCCATAGCGCCCCTGCAACCCTCAAACCCAGGCAGATGCCCTGCTGTTGATGGATGTTTCTAAAGCTGGTAACTGAAGAGGAAAAAAAATCATCTGGTCTTCATTTTGGTTTCCCAACTGTCCACCATTTCCTTATCACTTGGGAGCAGAGAGACGCCGTAGTTAGCGTCGAGTACAAGTTGCTGAATCATTGACTTTAGTCTTTAGACTCAGTTTCTTATTTGAGTCATATTTTAAGGCTTTTGTCTTACTTTTGCAATCAATAACATCCAGTGTGAATGCAAACTCATTGCAGCTTATCAGAGGAATAAACATAGTTGAAAACTTGGTATCACAGACAGGGTTCAACTAATGTTTTTATTAACTAGCAGTTATCGAATAAGAACAGAGATTAAATTTAATTGTAAGATGCATGATATGCAAAAAAAAAATATATTGTGATTATTTTGACAGACTTTGTGATTGCCAAATGTGTCACAATTTTATTGTGAATGGTCATTTCTTTTTTTTTCCACTGATGATGTGATTTTTTTTCTGGAAAACAAGCATGTTCCTTTACGTGGGGTTTATGATTTGTATACCAGGGCATCTCTGTAGCACCATTGTGCTTTATTTCTAATAATATGTTTTGACATATTTAACATTCACATTTTTGGGGGCAACAGTAGCTCATTCCATAGGTACTTGGCTTTGGAACCGGATTGTTGCTGGTTCAAATCCCTGTACAGACAAAGTAAGGAGTGTGGACTGGAGAGTGGTAATTTGCCTGCTGGGTACTGCTGAGGTGCCCTTGAGCAAGGCGCCAAACCCCCAACTGCTCGGGTCCCTATTCTCCATTTCATGCAGTGCAGTGTTTACCCTACCATTATACTGGGGTGAATTTCCTCTCAGGGATTGATCAAGTATGTCTTCTTACTTTTGAAGAAAAATTGCAGCTCCTGTGCTTTAGATATTGCACTTGGCCATATTGTGATTTCGATAGTATTTGGATTACTTGTGTAATTGTCATTAAAAAGTACCCAGTTTTGTCCGCCTTGCTCTTAAACTTGCAGCAAACATGCAAAACTGAGTTGGAGTTTTGACCACATCCTCTAACGCCACCCTTGTATTGTAACTGAAATGCTCGCTTGCTCCTCTGAACAAAAACAAGTCCTTACCTGCTGTCATTTTCTCACGATTGCCGGTCGATACTGCACATGTGCAACTCTCAACAGAGGTGAGAGGGAAGCAAGATGTCTCACTCTTTAGCAACGTTATTATCCGCTCAGGGAAAAAAGATTGTTCAGTTCTTTTTTTATTCCTTACCCAATAGATTAACTAGCCTGTTGTGGCATTTTACTTGCCCACGGCACTCAGGCAGTCCTCACTGCTCAGCCCTGACAATACATTTTTATAATTTTTTTGGTTCTCACATTTTAGAATTGCTCTGTCTTTCTTTCAGGCTGTCTCTTTCTCTAACCCCCTCCTCTATTCTGAGTGCCAGTTTATTTAAACACTGCTGCCAAGAATCTGTTTGTAGCTGTTAGATATACTCTGATAGCTGCAGGTGATAAGTCCTCTAATGTTTAATGGACAGCCTGGCCAGGCCAGCTGCCCCACATGGCTGGAGTTTGGACCACATTGACCAATAATGTGGGTCACTCTGCTACTGTGTTTGTGTTTTACATGTTTTCAGGTTGACCTGAAATACAAGTTTCCTCTTGGTTTTTGGGATTTTTTTTCCCCACTGGTTCCTGTGTGGGATTTAGGTTTCTGTTGGACATTTCAGCCTCCAATAAGTTGTTTTACAGAAGCTCCCCTGCGCGCCTGTTTTGTTCCTACACTGTACAGGCTCCTCAAAAATGGCTTCCTCATCGACCCTGGAAGAAAAGAGGAAAGGAGTGCAAAGGAAACAGACTTCAAAAGCATGTAGGAGGCACAGCGAGGCAGAGGGAGGGAGGGAGAGGAGAAAGGGACTGTTTTAACAGGGGAGAGCTAAAGTTAAGACATTTCTTGTAAATTCCTCAGCCACACTTTTTATTTTTTTAGGTGTTCTCCTCCTCAACAGGCCAATATTTCCCCTCTCTCCTTCCTGATTGTTATCTTGTCTCGCTCACTCTCTCCGTCTCTTTTCACCTCGCTAAAGAGGCGGCCCCCCCCCCCACACACACACACACACCCTCTTTTCCTGTCACTCCCCCCTCTCCCGCCCGGTCCAGGGGTATTTTTGGAAGTTAATGAAAAGAGAAATCCGAACCGCTTACCCTTAAAAGGCATGTCTGGGTCAGCTGGGTGGAAACTTGTGTTATTAATGTCCTTAACATTTTCTATGTGAGCGGGTCATCTGTGATTGTAAGTATGCCTGTGTTCGGTGCTGCGTACAGCGCAGGAATGCTGTGGGTTGGGGGGCTAGAAGGGAAGGAGGGTGGGCTAGCGAGCAGGCCTACGTCTCCAGGAAAGGAGGGGAGCGAGGGGCATATTTGGCATATTTCAGGAGCCATTCCAGTCTGGTTCAAGATGCATTCTTCATCCTAGAGATGTGGCTGAGCGGTCAGACAGACAGCGATCAAGGGAGGGGAAGAAAGGTGAACATCACGCTCTACTTCCCATCAGTCTTGTGATGCTGGTTGTGGGAGATGACGCAGAATGCACATCGCTAAAAAGCCACTAACACAGGTGGTAAAAAGATACGAAAATACCACCTAATGCCACCTACGTGCTAACACAGCTGTGTAACCTCCCCACCACCAAGTCTACAACCTCAATAATATCCTTAAAAGGCTTAATGTTGAACCAAAGTTCCTCACCCAGCAGCGGGGTTTGTGTGTCTTGGGTACCATCACTACAATTTAATGCGTGTTTATATGCAGAGAGCTGTAATATGTCTCTTTCAACCTCTCTTCCGTGGCATTATAGTCACCGCTTCTCTCCCCTAGAATTTATGATGTTTTAGCCTGTTATTTGCAGTCGAATGGCTACTGACTGACGTGACAGTGGTTGGCAGGAGTTCACTGTGGCGGTACCAGTCCAGTGCTCAGCAGAGGTTGGGTTCATCTCGAGGTCTCGAGTCTGTGTTTCAGGGCCCGATTGGATCAGACTGTACCTAACCAGCCAGAACTTGCTGTATTTAATTCTTTTATTTCTGATACTTGTAGCGAAATGTTTCCTTTTACAAATCACTGTCTCAAATCAAAATGACACCAAAGTAAACTGATAAAAGAGCAAACTGTTAGAGTATTAAATACTGTAGATGCTTATTGTCCTGATTCTGGTGCTGCTGTTTCTGGGTGAGGCCCAGAGAGATGAAATCAAATGTGCCATCTGTGCTTTGATGTGTCTGATGTCTCTTTTGTTTTTATCTTAGTGGAGAAGTCTGGATTAGGGAACGACTACAACTGTCACCGATTAAAAGAGAAACCTGAATAAGTGATTGCAGAGGAACTGCAGATTCTTACAGAATGAACAGTTTGATTAGTATGAGAACTACCCAAGTCAGTTAAATCTCAACCCAATTAAACACCTATAAGAGATCAATGATTTAAACAGAGCTTTCCACCATCATCATCACAACGCTAAGTGGGGGAAAACATTTTTTAAATGTGGTGCTTATCTATTATCTATGTCAAGAGCAATGGACCTGTTGTGGCCAAGGACACTTTACAGCCCCTCTCCCACTGGACAGAAAAACCACTAACACCTACTAACATCTGGCTTGTGTATCTAATGGGAAAGGTTACAATTGCCATTCACTCTTGGGTCAAATGACTCTGCAGTATTCATGAGTATTTATCTACTCCAGCCCCAATAAGTTTTAATCGTGCAGTGACAAAAATATGTCACCCAGGATTTGATACTTTTTAACCCATTTGCAGGTGTGATGCAATGACTGGACAGCACAAAATTCCATCCGTCTCTGCCAAAAACATTAGTTTTTTCTTTAATTTGTCACCTGTTTGTTCTCTCAGCGCGACACCAATAGCTGCTGACCACCTTAATGAACACAGAGATATGTGTTTACAGAAAATAGTATGTCTCTTGAAGACAGAGTAATTACAGTAGCATTTGCCCCTGAAAATGAAAATGTTAAAGTTAAGAATGACACCTTTCCTTCTTTCTTGGCTCTGACCAGATGCCAGGCAACCATCAGAGACACTGGCTGCAACCAAGAAATAGTCCAACACATAACGCCCTGTAAAATGGCAAAATATCATTTTTTCACTTTAGTTCTGGGATGAAAGAAGATATATCTTGTGAATTTGTGCTCCATTTCATTTACAGAAGAAACTAACCAGTTCAAATGCACAAAATGTGTAATATTTTGCCCTTTTTATTAAAAATACCAAGCAGTTACTAAGCTGTTTACATAGCTAATGAAAATGAATATTCCATTGATATTCCCATTTACATGCAGCCAATCTCGACTGTATTTTACAGGGGTCTCCGCTGTAACGTGCCATTAATCACATCAACATATGGAAAAGTGGAACGGCTGGAGCTGTTCGTGCCATTATTCTTTGTATTCATTTTTTTTTAAGTTTTCCATCGGTGACCAACTTCAAAAACTTCACCAGCGTGAACGCAAACTCTAAACACCCTCTTGAAAAGGTCAGCATTGCGATATTTGCGAAAATCCCAAACCCTATTGATATCCAAGTCCTTCATGATGTTTAAAAGTATGTGTGTTCTCTCTTGATTGATCTGTTGGGCATGCACCTCTACAGTAGCCTTGCATACTATTGGCAAGTTTGTTTGTGCACAAAACATCAGTGACAATGCACAGAGCTGACTGTGAAAGGGCACTATGTGGCAAATGGCGGTAAAAACCGAAACCGAGATGCATATTCTGAATGCACTGTATACGTGTCCAAAGAATGCTCCTAAAATCTAAATAATAATGACAACTCGCCTTATCAGTAAATGTTTCATTCATAATATGTTTTTTATGTGACATCAAATTCAGAATATTGTCATATCCGGAAAAGTAGTTGAATATTAGTGTGCATGTAAACATAGTCAGCGACAAATAAAGAGGGAACTGACTAAGAAGTTGAGGAAAAGAAATACAGACTTTGGACTTGTGATATGTGTCAACATCCTCAAAAGTGGCCTTCATAAATTCTTTTTGTTGTACAGTGTAGCTGTCGTGTGTGTGTGTGGGTGTGAATGTTTGTTCATCTGATCATATGAACAGTCCGGGTTTTGATGCTCACATGCTCTTCCTTTGCAAATGATCTGTCTGGTGATGCACGAGTGTTTTGCTCTTGTGCCGCCGCCTTCACTGTACGAGGGACACACACACACACACACACACACACACACACACTCACTCTCACACACTCCTGTCTGACCTGTTCTAATCCTTGGATCTCCAGGGCGGCTCTCAAAATAAAATTCCTCCCGCAGATTATTTTTCTTGTGATCAGAAAATATACATGTTCTCAAAGAGAGGAATGTTCAGACGCCATGGCAACCCAACGATTGCTCGCTTCCCCCTCTTCTGTTTCTCTCGTCCTTGGCTGTTTTGTCTTCTGTTCTCTGTTTTTACTTTATTTTTTGTTCCTTCACTTGTTTACTTTGTAGACACAATAAATTGGTTAATCTAATGAACTTTCAACTACTTTTAAAAACTTTTTTTAATGTGTATTACTTTTTATCTGACTTGTCCAAGTTCCCTCATTTTCTGTTTCTCACCTACTGGCATATAAAGCTGGTAAAATGTTTTTCTTCTTTCCCACAGACATCCCTCCCTCTGTTCCTCCATCCATCCATGCATTAGCCAGTCTGGTTTTAGGAGCTTTCATCATTGTGGTGCTGATGCATGCAGACCCCGACTGCTAGGCTATTTTCAGCCTCTCTTTCCCCTCCTGTCTGTACCCTTTTTCCCCCTCTCTTCTGCTTTGGTTTTATTTTGTAGGAGGTCTCTGCACTGCTGCCTTTTGTAAAGGGGCAGTTGAGGGCTGGGTTGGCTGGTTTTCCCCTCCATGCCAACATCACTCTTTGCAGCTCCTTCTCATGCTAGCTGTCCCGACCAGGGGAAGTGAAGCAGCACAATGCGAGCCATGGTGAGGCCATAAAAATAGACTGCCTGAAGTGCAGCTTTTACTTTAAGAAACATGTTTAAAACCCTTTCATGTCCAGTATTTTTGTCGTAGTAGTGGTGGTAGCAGTAGTAGTAGTAGCAGAAGATATTTGACTGAGTTGAGTTTCATCTACAACCCATTTGCCAGAATAAAATGTTGGCACCATACATTTCCACAAAACACGGATGTGTTACATTTGTATGCTCTTACATATAATTTCAACATTACCGAAGTACCGTAGTTCAGATTACATGTACATGAGCTGAGTTTCTCCTCAGGAGGAGGGGATGGTGATGGTGTAACACCAAGGCAAGCAGCAGACCACTGTTTGAAACCAACAAAACTGGGTATTTTTTTACCACGAGTTCAAAGCATTTACAGCTTCTTTTGTAGCAACCAAACAGGGTATTCTTCAACAAGAGTTTGGTATATTTCCAGTGGTGTTTGTATTGACCAAAATGGGTATTTTTTTTAACTAGAGTTTCCAACCATGTTTGTGGCAACCAAACTGGATATTTTAAGCCAAAACACGATGTTCTCCTAAATTTAACCAAGTGGTTTTTATCTTACTTACCATCTTACCTAAACCTTATCACATGTTGCCGCAGTTTGGTCACAACATAAAATTTAAAATTGAAACATATCCACTTCATATGAAATGTACAAATGTGACATATTGGTGGTTTTCAGAAAGGTACAATGCCGACATTTATTTTTGGTTATTAATTGAGATGGCATTCGACAGAAAAAAATATTTCTTTTTATTTTGAACCCGTCTTGGACTACTTGTAGTTAAGAGACGGGCAGGATTACAGGGGAGAGGAAGGAGTATGGCAACAAAAGCTACCATGATGCCCAATTATTGTTTAATTTGTTGATTTTCTTTTTTTTGACAAATTATTTAGTTAAGTAAATGTCAGAAAAAAAGATAGCAGTGACCTCAATTTCACAGAGTCCATTGTGATGACTTCAAATTAGGACTGTAACTGATAATGATTTTTTCAATCAATTAAAGTATGATTAATTGAACATAAGGAAAATGTTTCCAAAAGTTCTGGTTGAGATGTTGTATTGTCAGACCAACAGCCTTAAGCCCAAAGCATTCAGTTACAGTGTAACGCCAAAGAAAAGCAGTAATCCTCGTAGTTTAAAACCTGCAAACATGAGATTTTTTTCATGATTTATTAATAACAGACTAATCCTTTCAGTATTTTGTCTGAGTTTAATAACCTGAGTCACTGGAACATTTCTGTATTAACCTAAACACATCACTCACAGTGATAACACACATACTTTTCTTTTCAATTTGCTAAGAGTGAAGCAGACAAACACACACAGCGACTCACACCATGAGCGAGTCATCGGCTTCCCTCTGGTGGTCCCTTCGTCTGCCCTGTACTTCTTTTCTCTTTCTCTCTCTGTGCGTCACTTTATAGCTAAAAGTAAGCCAACATTTGGACAACAACGACTCCTTTTTATTTAGTTTGTATTCAGTTAAGATGCCTTTTTGATTGAATTTGACCTTTAATTATCAAATAACACTCTTTTAACTGGTATAGCATTGAATGTCTGTCTCGCCCACAGTTAAGACGTGTTTGTGTGAGTACATATGTGTGTGCATGTGGACACATTCAGACACAGGAGCCTCACAGGAATCCTATAACACTCTCAAGTCCCTGAGTGGCTCATTTGTGCACTGTGGAACATTGTGGAATACCAGGCATATTTTATGATCCAACCTTCAGCCGGCTCCCTCTCTTTCTCCCTGCGTCTGGGTTTATTTGTGAAGCTAAGCTGGTCTGGCCATCCGGGGGCCCCCTCCTCTCTCCTTCTCTCTTACGCAGAATATTTAAACATCACATTCAGACATTTAGCTGATGTTTTTATTCAGAGTAACGTACAGTGAGTGGCTGCTGTAAGCTTAAGCGAATTTGGCTGAGGAATCAAACATGAACCTGAGGCTTTGGGATGGTTTACACAGCATGGTTTGTCACCCAGTGAGAAATTTAGGTTTCTACGTGGGTTGACATATGTATATGTATATGTGTGTATGTGTATATGCTACTTTTGTGGCCTTGGCAAACAGGCCTATCACATGTGGTGGCGTATTTTGACCGCCAGGGCAAACAGCAGAGCTCGATGCCCGTGGCAAAGAGTGATTCTCGCCCACCCACTTGGACAAACACGCTGTAATTTTTACCTCCTTGTTTTCACCCTCTGGTCACACATTTTTCCTTCTCTATGTCTAAACCTCCTAAAATCCTTTGCATTTCTGCCTTCACTTGCCTCTTTCATCCTGTCTTAAATGCTCTCCCTCATTCCATCTCTCTCTCTCTCTCTGTGCCGTCCTACCTCCGTCTCTCTGTAGGTGTGGACTGCACAGAAGAATGCAGTTAAATTAGTGTTTCTTCTCTCCTGCCAGCCAGCTGCATCTCACACTCCCAGCCATGCCAAGCATCTGAGACACAATTGACCTTAAAAGGAAACAATAGCGGCCCATCAATTCTGCTCTGCCAGTCAAGGAATGGCTTACTCCTCCATGGGCAGGGTCCACCTCACACACACACACACACACACACACACACACACACACACACAAGAGGAAGTGTTTGGAAACTGAACTTTGAAACTGGCAGGAAATGAGAGCCAGTCAAGATTTTCTTTTTTTTTTTTAAAGGTGTACACTGTCTGTATAGAGCTGTAGCTAGGATTTTAGAAATATTCCATTCTGTTAAAGGTCTGAATCCTGTCTCAAAACCTTTTCCACAATTCTAATTTTGTTTGTTGGCCCTAAAGGTTGTTAAATTTAAATATGGTTCATTAATCAAGACAAGTGCTCTAATTGTTCAAAATGTGCCTGTTTGGAAAGGGCCAGTTACTTGGCCTTTGGTATTGCTGCTTGCAGCTTTCTCAAAAACAGCTCATCCAAGCATCTACATAAAACTACAAACTAAAATTAGGTGATAAACTGCTTTATCATTGCAAGCAGTAGACGTGTCTGCCTCTGTGTTTTTTGTTTTTTTTTTTCTGTTGGGTGACGTTTAAGGTCACAGATGGGCTGAAACACTGGTTAGTAAACAGTAGAAAGCAGCGTGGAGGCCAGAGAGAAGGTGATGGTGGTTACTTCTTTTTTAAAAATCTCTTACTTATTCATTCTCTTTCTGATATGGTGATAAATAAATTTTTAGCGATGTTTGAGGGCTGCTTAGATGTAGACGGATGGTATTTTGTGGCATCAAATGTTAAATTGAGCTATCAAAGATGCTAAAATTAGCTTGTCTCCCCTAGTGAAGGATTTCCATCAAAGCCCATGGAAACAAATCAGAGCTCTCAGTAACTTTTCCCATTAAATGCAAAAGCCAGACAGACGTGTTTTTTTTTCTAGTGGGACAGGAGCTATAGTTATGCATATTTCAGCACAAAAAGCTCCAATAAACATTTCATGGCCTCAATTAATTCAAAGCGCGGCTGGTAGAGAACAAAAATTTTCATTTCAAAAGTTACATTTTACCAGCTACTTAAAATGATTGATTTGTAGTAGTTTGCTACAATGTAACATCTCTGGTGGTTTTCTCTCTCCATTTGTACATGAATGTACTGTAGTGAGCGACAGAGAACAATTTGTGCTGCACGCCATTTGCCGTTGGGGTTCCAATGTCAATACACTACACAGTGTGCACATAACACACAGCTCACATTTAACACCGCACTTCTTTTTTTCCTCAATAACATACCCGCCAAGTGTGAAGCAGAGAAGATGAACAGTTGTTGAGAAAATCAAAGGACAGACAGACAGAAACTCCTTTTGTTTCATTTAGAAGATACCGGAATTTGCCCATGTAAAACTCACCCAAATTACCAGAGCACATGACCTCAATGTGTGTGTGTTTTTGAAAAACTTCAAATTTAAACAAAATGTTTATAAATGAATTTGAATGCAACCCACAACAGCATGTGAGTGACAAGCTGATGTTGCTATGTGCTAAGTTGCCTCACCTTAATCCATTAGATCAGTGTGACTGTGTAGTTATGACACGCCTGTGCTTGAGTGCAAGGCTCTGCCTCTTTAGTTTTGTTTTTACAGCAGAAATTTAGAGATGTCTTAGTAGGAAAAGCACAGGTGTATTCCATTAAGGGGAAGCCCAGGTGTTTTGCACATTGGCTCCCTTACTATATATCTTAAGAATATCTTACTGAGACACTTGATGGAACTGAGCTATCATTAATAATACCAGTTTAACCTGTGCTTTTCCTACTATGACGAGTCAAAATGTTTGCTGTGTAATAGGTCAGTTTCTTATACAATGTGAAAATTTGATTTGAAGAAGATTATTACAGCTTAAATCTATTTTTTTCCCCACGTTCCAATGGTAATTTAAATTCAAACCCACCTAAAGCCTGCTTCTGTTTGAGGAGAGTTTTTCCCTGCTGCGGTCGCTCGAGTGCTTGCTCATAGGGGAATTGTAGGCTCTCTGTGAGTTGTACACTGAGTTTGGGCCAGACTTGCTCTATATGATAAGTGTCATGAGATAACTTTTGTTTTGATTTGGCGTTATTTAACGTTACGTTACTTACATTTTCAATAAAAAGTGAAAACACTGTTGTGAATTCACATCTTTACCACAAATTCAGATGAAACACTTAGACTGAATAATATCTTTGTGGTCAGAAAATTAGCATCCTCAGATTAAAGACCTTGTGCCAGTAAATGCTGACTTGCCCTTAAAGTGTCCCTGAGCAAGACACTAAATCATAGTGTCTTTTAAAAATGCTTTAAAATCCCATTTGTTGGATTTCTTTGACAGGCAGTCCTGTCTAAGTCTTGTTTATTCTACGTAATGGATTTGACCTCTGAAGATTTTGCGAGGATGTACATGCCAGGATGTTGTTCTGTGACATTACTAGACGTCACATTTCTGCTGTATGAATGAGAAACAGCCAACACTAATCTATCTGTGTCAGCTGTCGTGTGTGAAAGCCTCAGCTGTTGTTTGTGGAACAGGCTGGGCTGAAAGTCATTAGATATTGGGACAGGTTCTGCAGGTTCATGGTAGAGTTTAAGAGGTGGATGGTTTAACATTTGACAGCTCGTCAGCTTGTAGACAAATTCTTACTCCACCTTGCCGCTCAGCTGGAATGCAAATAGCAGCAGGAGGAATGCTGTTCTCAGTCTGCACTGGCCGCGAATGAAAAATCAATCCCTTGCTCTATTCTTCTCTGGTGTTCCCTCCTCCTTTCTTTTGTTAGCTCCTTATGTCTGCTACTTTTTGGATCTCTGTTTCCTATATCTACTGTGCTTACTCTCTCTGCCTTGCTGTCTTTCCCCCTCGTCCTCCTCTCTCTCTAGGCATCCTGTTCACTGTGTTTGATTTGGGCATTCCTTTCCTCCCTGAGCAGACAAAACAACCCCAGACCTCTCTGAACTGCAACCCCCAGTGCACGCGCACACACACACACACACACACACACACACACACACATACACACACTCTCCCTTCTGCTAATCACACACAGGAAATGGGCTCCCATGCAAACGAGGCCCGCCTGGCGAGTGGAACCCAGGATGGAGTTTCAGGCCTTGAAATGTTCTCCAGTGGAGGAAATTGAACATGATCTCTCTCTTCCCCCATCTTTCATTCTCCCTCATTTCCCCTCTTGTTTTACTCGCCGTGGTTCCTCCATCCTATTTCTTTTGACACTTTTTTCCACGCTGCATTTAAACGCATCCATTTTGCTGTGAAACATTGGCATTAGGTCCAAGTATTGCTCACAAACAGTTTCTCCTCCTTGGAAGCACTGGTGTCTGTAACATCTTATATCGTTTGTTAGTTTTAATTTCTGTGTCATGCCATTTCTGGCCCATCCTGCATGGGATTATAAGACACCATTACAATACAAAGCATCTGTCAACTTATGTTTTTACACGTATCAGCTAAACAGAAAAAGTACAGACACAAAATAAAGTTACAAAATAATATATGACCAATATTCTTGAAAAAATAATTGTACATTGAAAAAAAAATATATATATTTTTTAGAAATCTACAGTATATCTTGATAAAGACCTTGTTTTCTCATTTCTCATGCTTTCTCCAGATACCAAGCTAATCTAAATGTGTCGTAATACGTAAATAAGCAGCTTAATATTTGTGCATCAATTTACTAAATCAGTATCTGTTTATTTTTACTAATCAAAAATTTGTGCATTTCCACATACAAACAGCTGTAGAAAACAAAATGAAACTTGTTTTATATGTCATTTCTATGTCTTTGGTTAACTTATAAACCATAATTCTCTGTATCATATTTATATTTTATCATCCTAAATATGATGATAATGAAACCATGATAATGAATATTATATATTTGAATGGAGTAATATGTGAAACTTGGAGCATTTTCCATGCTATTGGTACCAGTCAGATCAATGTTAAGTTAAAGCAACTCTTGCAAGAAACTGTGCCAAATCAGACTATATATGCGCGTGTGTGCGTGCGTGCTTGTGTGTGTGAGTTTGTGTGTGGTCTCACATGTACTGTATGTGTTTGGAAAGTGTAAGCCTAAGTGCTCAAGAAGCACACACTGATAACTTATCAACTGCCTTTCATTATATGTGGGATAAAGCCAAACTCAAAGATAAACATAACACGATAAAATGTTTATACAAATGAAAAGGGAGGGGTGGGTTATTTCTGCTGTTAAACACATCAGAGTTTGTAGTTTTAAGTAGGAAGTATTATGTTGCTTTGTAATGTTAGCGCACTGACTGAACATTCATTGTGCCTCAGGACAAGATGGGTAGATATACTCAAACATATCTTGTTG
This sequence comes from Plectropomus leopardus, assembly GCF_026936395.1. Lineage (NCBI taxonomy): Eukaryota > Metazoa > Chordata > Actinopteri > Perciformes > Serranidae > Plectropomus > Plectropomus leopardus. Next base: position 14,272,032 of record NC_142189.1, on the reverse strand, counting down.
ACGTTGTTTTCTTGTGACACTGCGCACTGATATCAGCATTTGCTGCCAGGTATTAATTGATGCTGAACTTCTCTTTATAAGTGCTATTGGAAAATGTATACTGTTCTGTTTTTCAGAGCACCACACTCTCGGAGCGCAGAGTGTACTATGGGCAAAGATGGAGCAGCAGAACTCTGAGTGCTTAGTGAAAGGTTAACTGCTCATTAATTCATATAATAATAGAACGCTGCACTTGCTAGAACAACAGTGCTGTCATTTTAGAATTGTATATCATTTTTTTCGACCTACTTTAGATGAAACTGGCTACATTCCCAAGGGAACCATGTACCCATGGTACAGCGCTGGGTCTAAAGGTTTGCCTTAACTTGCCTCTGAAGCAGATGCTCCTCTAATCCATCGATCTGATCACTGATTGATCTGACTGCAAATATTACTGATTATTTCTCAGCCTTGAAACTCAGACAAAAAAAGAAATGCTGCTGATGGGGAAAAATCAGAATGTGTTTGGCCTGCTCTCCCACAAAATGCTCAAAAATCAGAGAGGGGACACAGAATGATCACAAGGGGACACACACACAAAAAAAACACAGACACTTCTAAGTCTGCGGGAAACACCGGATACTGGATCATATGCTCACCAGTCATTAGAACGATTATGACTGCTTTACAAGTTCATAACGTCTGTTCATGACACATGCATCTCCGTAAAGTGGATACAGTGTGCTTGAAATGACACGTTGGGAAAAATAGAGTTAACTGAGCTGATGGGTGGTTATTCAGAGACAGATACAGACCGTGGAGGAAGTACCACCTCACACTGTTTCAGTTCATTTTGCTGAGTAACGTAATGAATCCTCCCCAACCTGACAGGCTGTGTGCGTGAGGGGAAGCGAGTGGGAGCGAGGGATGAGAAGGAGACAGCTGTTTTCAGTTTCACTTGGTTATGGGTTGGCTAACTGTCTGAATGAATAACTCCGATTGCCCCCCCCCACCACCACACACACACACATATATAACACATCCAAACATAGACAAACATGTGGTCTCTGGCCATCAGGGTACTTGGCGTCTTTTGGCTTGCTAAGAATGTGTCGAATCTCATTTGTAAAATCACATATTTTCATTAAGTGTTTATTGATCACAGAGCATACAAAAAAAGCTGGCTGAGCACTCTGCAGAATTACACATTTGGTTTAGTACAGTGTCCAAGCGCTGTCGTGTCGCGTGAGAACTTCAGATGATTCAGCAAAACCTATGTGCCGGTGTCATGCCGCAGCTCTCATGAATCTAACATGACGGAGCTGAGTGCAGAGCAGCAGGGCTGTCTCCTTCCTGTGAAGAAAAGATGTGTGGGAACAAACAGACAGGATGACACAGAGAGGAGCTGAGAGTGGCAGGAGCTTGTTCTCTCTGTCCATCAGTGGCTACTTACATGATCGAAGTGTCTTTGAGCACATCACTTGCCTCTACTTTCTTTCTTAAAGCAAATAAAAAGAAGGCTTAGTCTTATAGATCGTAAACTTGCTATCTACCTGTACCTCTAATTGCATGCTTTAACAATGTATCTGTTGTCTTTAGGACATGGTTGCTAAGAGGGATGACTATATTGAGTCATACTCTTCTACTAAGCCTATATTCATATAGATTATTTTTTAAGTTTAGCGACATTTCATAAATCCAGTCTTAAATGTATGGAGCACTGCTTGTAGATGATCAAACTTTCCATTATTCAGAGCACTTCTTTCACATCTCACCCATATTGGTATAAAACATGAGCTTCATTCTTTAAAGAATGTTGTGTGTAATATTCATGTCTCTGTACAGAAGTGTCTTGTCGCTCCTTACAGTTCACAGGAATGTTCCCTGTCTTCTTCAGCCTCCCTTCCTCCTCCTCTTCCTCTTTTCTCCCCCTCCCTCCACTTCCCTCTCTCATCCTTTAAATTCAGTCCAGACTTCAGTCTTAAATCTGGATTCTCTGTGCTTAACCAAACATATGGAATGCTACTGTAGTGGAATGCTCCAAGTCTGGGTTGTTTTCTGAGTGTGTGTCCGTGTGTGTGTGTGTGTGTGTGTGTGTGTGTGTGTGTGTGTGTGTTTAACCATGCACATGTTTTGAAGCAGATGAGAGCTTCTAGGATGATGATGATTATGATAATGGTGCGTGTGTGTGTTTGTGTGCCTCCCCGGAGAACTGAATAGGGCCTTCTGTTGTCGTGGCCAAACTGCTTGTCTGCTCATGCATGAGGCTATTGCAAAGCCTTCCGAATGCGTCCCATATCTCAGCAGTTAGCTCATTCTTTAGCCTGTTAGCTTGACTGTGAACCATCTCCCCCACAGTGACTGCATTGTCAGCCCGGCCGCAGGCTCGGGGCCTTGCCAACTGCCAAACATAACGCTGGTGAAAGATGCCATGAGAGAGTGTGTGTGTCTTGATATTATGATGACCAGTGAGTTACTAACCTTATGCCCTGCTTGTGTGTTTTTTAACCACAGGATGGAGACTGTGGGGAGAGGAGCTTAACAAGCGACAGACAAAAGGATGCATCTAAAATGTAAGTTATGCCTTCCTGAGCTGTGGTTAGTGTTGATTTATTTCTGCTCTTTCCTCTTTCTGCACATATTTGGGGTGTCTCTGGGTCACTGAAAGCCTGCATTTTCCAACATGTTCTCATCCCAAGTCGTTACATATCCCTGCTTTGTCAGAAGATTCACGTCTATATATTACACTCGAGGTATCCGCCTGCGTCTGCTGTTGACGTTCAGGGATGCTGCCACCAACACTTGGATGTCAACAAAAGCACATTGTTAGGATTATGTTATGTTTAGGCTACAAAAGCAAATGGTTAGGACTATGCTACAAAGGCACGGGTGGTTAGAGGTAGGCAACAGAAACATGTGGTTAGGTTTAGGAAAAAACATCATGGCTTTACATTATCAGTTGGACCACTGCCCCTCCCACACACCCTAAAGGGGCCTTCCAACTCTTAATATTACATTGTTTCTGGCAGTGTTTTCAGTTCAGTTATATAGTACTTGCTTGCACATGTTTGTCTAACAACTTTGATATGACAAGATACAACTTCAGGACAATCACTTTGCGTAGCTGTTGTTCTCCAAAGAATGGTTACAGCACAAAACTCCCCCTATTAATGTTAAACTATTGTTTTTAGTTGTATTTCTTTAGCTGAGACCAGCAGCTCTATAGCACGCTCTGTCTGCTGGTTACTCTACAAAAATTTCAAAACACTTTGGCGGCCACAGTTTTTCCCTATAGAAAGCTGAAATTTGTCATAGAGGTCAAGAGTGTGTGTGTTTGTAATGGATTCACAGACTTGCACAAGATTTTATGAAAACATTGGTCATAAGCCAAAGGACAGGGATAAGCTAAACTAGACTTAACATGCGCTTATGTGGTTGCATCTATTGCGAATTTGTCCTTGTTTACTTAACAGATTCTCTATGCATTCAGCAGCAAAAAAAAAAGCTTTGTATAAAGCTAAGCTAAGCAAATTGCCCCCCCTCCAACGCACGGATGTGAGAGTGCTGCTGATCTTTTAAATTACCTTGCAGAGGGACAGAAAAAAAGTCAGAAATATTCCTAAAAATGTATTGATCTCATGCTGTCCTTTTTCTTTCACTGACTTTAAACGCTGCATAAAATCAGAAAGGGGACAAAGTTAAAACGGTAAAGATACCCTACCATAGGAATCTGTGTGTGTGTGTCATCAGGTCACCCAGTCGGACGAAATCGATTCACAACGTCGATAATGTTCTGAATTTCAAATGTTTCCTCGGGCTCCACCCCTCCCTTCTCCCTTTTCCTTCACTCCTCCACCTCCTCTAATCTCCTCATCCCCCTCCTTTGCCCACCATCAACCCCCCCACTCCTCCTCCTCCTGCCTCTCCTCCTCGCCTCTTCCGCCCCTCCTCTGCTCTTTGTGAGTCTGTTTCCTGTTGGGCACAAACGCCGGCGCCGCACTTCCTTCCCTGTAGCCTGAAGTCACTCAGGAGTGGCAAACATATACCATACTGTAAATAGTCTGTAACATGTGGGTCAGTACACTTGTAATAACATTCACGCTGCTCTCAGGGACAGCAGCTGGTGCGTGTGCGTGTGTGTGTGTGTGTGTGTTATCAGGCCAGGTTAGTCAGCAGAGACAGTAAATGTGTCACTGTTTTACCGTGTCTACTCGGCTGTCTGCTCACACAGCAGTTTAAGGTCAATGTGTGGCCAAGGCGTGTTCTGTGCGTCTTCACCGAACTGCATTTACATGTGTTTATTATTCCGGATGCATGTTCACATCCTGCTTGAGCTGAATTCATCCTAAATAGTCTGGAACTGACAAAAGCCATGAAAACTGACAGTGAAACAGAAAAAGGAGCTTCTCGTGTCCGTGTTCTGCCACTGAAGGTTCAACTTGGGTTTCTCATCATCAGGATCTTGGTTTTTTATAGTAGGATGCCATTAACTGAACATAATGCAGTATAGAATGACTCATGCTAAATTAAATATATTGACATTTTGGGAAACACACTTGTTTACTTTTTTTGGTCAAAAGATAGATGAAAAGATGGATGACTTTGCACAAACTATGGAGCTTCAGACCAGGAGACACTCAGCCTGGCTGTGTCCAGAGGTCATTTTACACTTCATTTTTTTAGACAAACAAGATATAAAGTGCTTGAAGCTGCTGCTGGGACATTTTTTTGTACCTTTGGTCAGAGCCAGGCTAGTTTTTCCCCCTTCTAAGCAAACTTTCTTCTGGTTGTAGCACCCTTGACAAGAAAGCAAATAAACATATTTCCTGAAATGTGACACATTTTTGTCAGATTACAATTGTGCAAGTGCCTCAGTTATTTTTAAAGGCCCTCTCCTGGCATTGATTTACAACCCTAAAACTAATCTCAGTTCATGAAAGTTATATAATTAAAATCTGTTTTCCATGAAAGCAAATGCCTTAACACCTTAAAATGGCTTAGATGTAACTCTGCGATGTGGCCTTATTTAGCATCCATTGATATATGAATATCCAAGTTAGCCAAATTGGCTCAGTGATGCATTTTATTCTGGTATTTGTCGTGAAAAGTTGCAATATGAGGTAAAATGGTAAGACACCTATGCCCCCTTGTTCCTCTCCACTCGAGGTACCTCCTTGGCTGTCGCTGCTCTCCTGTCAGGTAGTTTTGTCTTGCTTTTTTACTGCGGCTAACCGAAGGGGCTGAGCTGTCCTCCCTCTCTGTCTCCACACTGTCGCTCTCTGTGTCTGTGCGCAGTTCACATCTTCCTACTTGTCATGATCATCCAACTGAATATTACTATCTAACCTGATAAAAGTATGTTATCTGAGTTAGGAAACTACATTGTACTCCTTGTGCCTATCTCATGTTGCAGATTTTATGCCACATTTTCTTCACTACTTCTTAGTTTGCTTCATGCTTCTGGGTCAAACGACTCTCAAAATGCTTTTGATGAAGCCACAAAAAATGCAGAAAAGCAAACCAGTACCGAAAAACTTTGATGACAGATGAAGGTTTGGGAGTCTGTCTGTAAATGTTATTGACACATGAATGAGTTTTAAACATGCAATAATTTTGGACAAAATATGGATTTGGCGTGCAAAGTCCTTTAGCTTTAAAAAACCGACAAGCAGCTTTAACTGGCTTCTCCTCGAACACTTCCTGTTTCATACCCAAAACTTGATTTGTTGAGTAGTGACAATACCCCTCATTTCACCGTGGCATTATGAGTATAAACACATATAAAAACCACCATATAGAGACGTTTACATTGTTCAAGATTCAATGATTCAAAATTAAAAAAAACTTTATTGTCTATCACAGTGACAGAAAATTGCCTTCGGTCGGGGGCTTTAAACAACATTAAAAAGCATCAACACCCATGAAACTCATAAAGTCGCAAAAGAATCACACAACAATTACATAGATCAATAAAACGACACGTTAAAACCTTCATTGTCATTTTATGCAAACAACCTAATTCTCGCTGTGTACTAGAGGTCATTTGAAGGGATCTTCAAATTCATTTCATCCTGCTATATGTTCAAATATTAAAGTACCTGTGAGGACACTGTGAGCTTGATGTGCAATTTTAATATCCTTGCCTTAACATACATTTCCAGTCTAACTACTTTGTTTACAAACAGTAATACAGCAATCTGTAATAACTGCATGACTCAGTGCCTCTGATATACAGCTTCATCATTTTACCTCGCGCTCTGTTGGTCCTCTCTTCCCTCCCTCCATCCTGCAGCCAGTGCTGCATTCCTGCTGCAGTAATCCACTCTGGCAGCTACCTGCTCTGCATTCTGTGGAGTCACTCCCCTCATCTCACCCTTCCTCTCCTCCCTCTCTGGCATTCTCTCTCTCTATCCTTCTTTGCTTGCCTCGCATTATTACATGCATTTTGCCCTGCACATTTGCCCAGTCTAAGCTTTTCCGCCGCTGCCTCGCTCTCGCTCTCTGTTCTGTTTCTTCCTCATCAGAGAGCCACTGAGGTCTCCATTCAGCCGCAGCAGGCAGCTAATGCCAAGGCTCAGGCTGACGAAGCACTGCCAAGCTCTGCCAACCCAGTTCTGTGTGTGTGTTTGTGCGCGCACACACTCTGTGCAAGATGGGAAAGCAGAACGAGCAGGATGTCAAGCAGCCAGGCAGAAGGTTGAAGGGCTGTATGTTAAGAGCTATTGATGTGTCTATGAATCGACACTTTGAAAAAGCAGTTGTCACCAGCCATCAGAGGGGTTGAGTTTGGTCAAATATCCAATCAATCATCACTGGAGAGTTTGACAGTCACCCATCAGCTCCTCCTCTCTTAGGCACAGTGGCAAGGTCATATAAATAAGCAGGAAGGGAGTGAGGATGAACGGCAAGGGAAGGAAACAGGAGAAATGCAACAGCAGAAACAGGGCGTTGGGGGGGATGTTTAGAGGTAGAGGTCACATGAGTGATAGATGACAGTGACTAGAGTGAGAGCGAAATGGAGAACGAGAAGAAAGGAAAGAATGAATATTAATAAGATGGTGTCGTTCTCGACATTTTGCTGGAGGAAATGGCAAAATACACAATTGCTGACCTTCAAGTACAATTTCACACTCAAGCAATTTCTGCAGTTGTTAGAATTGCTTGTCTTTTTTTAAAGGGGACTTATTACAACTATCAAAATCATATTAAACATGGCCACAGTTTCTATTAAAGATGTAAATGTATGTAAAAGTAATCCCTGTGAGCGAAAACTGCAAGCTTAAGATCATTCTGAGTAAACTGTTAACATGAGGGTTTTTTTTCTACTTTGGCGACAAGACGTTAGATCATGACATATTTCTTTATATGGTCATCTGTTCCAGGCACGCTGCTGCTAGTGTACTACATTATGTAGCCTACACTGTTACATGTAGCTATAAAGTAACATAATCTTGTTTACCAATGTAGTTCATTTCTCCCTTATTTCAGATCAGATTCCTGTTTGAACATGTTCAGTTGTCTTTCGTAGCTTTTATTTGTGATTTTTCATGGTCGAACATGCGGCTACGTTTGGTCACAGTAGATTCACAAGAGACGCAGAAGTGCCGCAAGTACAGTAGTTTTCCGTGGAGTGCTGCCTGTTTCCTTTTGGTGATCAAGTTGAGGTATGGGGGTGTTCACACTGGACATGCGGCGGCTGGCTCGCAATCTGCAGCAATAGTTTTTAAATCTGGTTGGTCTCTGTCTTTGTCTCCGCGAGCTGCAAGTGAATCTGGCAAGAAAACTCACCAATAATTTACTATAAACAATATTAAGGATATATCAGATATGATACAAATGATGTTATTATGATAAATGATAAAAGGAATGCATCCCATGCTTCCTTACATTTGTTAGTTGTGTCTAAACAGAGAGGGAGTGAGATAAGCGGACACACACATACACAGACACACCAGCAGACAGGAACAGAGTTCCTAATGTGATTCGAACAGAGCAGAATCGCTCACAGACCGGTGCGGATAGATAGATAGCGGTGCTATTGTTGCGAACGGCCAGGTGACTGCTGACGGGCGGTTGCAGGACAATTGACATATTGGGACACTTCAAAGTCTAGTGTGAACATGACGTCACGCTCATTTATTGTCTGCAATTACGATGCAGAGACAGTGAGATTTGTAAGACCTGGAAACACTGACCAATCAGCGAGAACTGGGCTTTTTGGGGAGGAAGGCTTAAAGAGACTGGTGCTAAAACAGAGCCTTCACAGACAGAGGGTGAATGCAAATGTTCCAGCACAGAAAGTATGAGGAAAATAAAGTGTTTTCTGAACATAAAAGCATGTAAACATGTCCCAGAAGAACCCAAAATACAAGTATGACCCTGAAAATGAGCTGAAATGGGTCCTCTTTAAAGAAAAGTGTCAGATAAACCAATATTACATTCAGTTGACATTATCACAGATCACATAGAGTTTACTACATGATTTTTATGCTGTGTGCATCAGACTTGTGCTTGATTTACATTCTTTAACGCAACCCCATCTGGGATGAGTATGTGAAGAACGGATGTGAGGTAGCGCTTTTGCCATAAATCTCACCTCCTCTCTCTGATAAGCCTGTTAATGCATTTGTACGCTCTGTGGCACCTGGAGTACAGTGAAAATGACTCACATTTTCAGTGTGTCTGCAGAAGCTCTCTGCCAATGACTGGATGATGCATACACAGCATGTGGCTCTGTTATCTCCTGACTGTAGATGAAGCGTTCCAATTTGTAAATGTTTGTTCAACAGTGTGAGCTTAGTCTAAAGTAATATTTTGTCATTTCAAGTACAATTGCAGTCGGCCCTCAAAATTTGTTGGAAATTGTTTGTGCATTGGATTTTAACCTTTGTAAGTACAGTAGTTTGGGAGAAAAGCATTTTTTTATCACACTTAGCAATGTTAAGAACTAGATTCCACCAAAAGCAAATCTTTGGTTTTCTACTGGATCCCTTATTTAATGTTTTTAGGTTTTTGAGACATCCTGCTAACCTTTAAAGAGACAAACAAACAGTATAGGGTGGAGGTAATGAATACGTGTGAGTCTATCATTATATGTTCTTATCACTCTTTAAGCTCTCTCTCTTAACTTTTGTCTGTCTGCCTCGCCTCATTCTTTCTCTGCCTGACTCATACTTATTCACACAGACGCACTCAGAATGTTAGTTCCCTACCATTGAGTCTGACAAGTGTCATCTTGTTGTGATGTTTTCATGATCTCTTATCGGTGTGAAACGGTGACACGCATGCATTCCTTCCTCAGCAGTTCATCGCTGCACGTGTGTGTGTGCGCTCTCATTCAGTCTCATAAAGTTTTTGCTGACGTCTGCTGACACCTGAGAGTGCTTGAACAGCTGTTAAGCATAGCTTTAAATAGGTAGCCGGTGATGGTCCTGACAGAAAGTGCTGTGTTTATGGGAGGTCAAAGAGTTTCTCTTCATTTAAGCCATCTAAAATGATGCTCTTTGTTTGTCAAAACAAGCTTCACCACAAGTTAATTTTATTAGCTGTTCTAGAGCTTTTTGTCATATCACAAGATCTTTGCACATTGCATTGCACATTAAACAAAATTTTAAATGTAACACTTTTGTTTTGCTCCCACTCTTCATAGGTTTACGTCATCCAATACACAGAAGTACTTCTTTTTTTTTTTCTGTGTCCACACTGCCCACGTGAGCAGCAACGCTTAGGCTCGGCCTGGCTGCTGCCCAGCTGTGGAACATGTTGAGAAAAACAAATCTTGCCTATTTTTGCTGCATGACACTTGTGGTTTGTGCAAAAATAGCCTGTGAAAACGGTCTTTTGATATTTATATCAGCATGTCATCTTTCACTACAGTTTCACTGTCTATATCGGTCACAAACATGAAAAAATATATTTATTTTTTCCTCAGCACATCCTGTCTCTTTTTCAAAATAAAAGCCCTCTGACAGCATTTTTGTCTACAGAGTCCTTTAATTTGCTAACACAAGGCTTTCCATTGTGACCATGCAGTGGCTTGCATGGCTCCATGATTAAGTGGAATACCAGCTTTTAATTGTGGAAATCCAGTAGTCATAGCAGCGGACACCTGTGCAACACTGTCTGTGTGAACACTACATGTGTGTGAGCAGCAGCAGTTCAGCAAGATAGCCATAACGCGCTGCTCACGCAGGCAGTGTGGCCCGTGCATTTTTTAATGCACACAAAAGACATTTCTATCCAATTTTGGTTGCAGATTTGTTTAAATCTGTGTTTGTGAGCACTTCTCTTATTCCAAAATAATCTATCCACATGACACGTGTGGTAAATCAAGATGCTGATTGAGAAGCATCATCATTAACCGGTGTGTGTTTGGCTCGTCACAATAAAAGGCCACTCAAAAATCTGCAATTTTACCAAACAACACAATGCCACAGTTACTGTAAGATTTACCATAAGCCGTCTCCAATGTAGTTTCTGTGAATTTGGAGTGCTTCCAACCAACCTCACAACTGCAGACTATGGTTAACCATGCCAGCCCCCGCAGACATGGATTTTACGAAAAATGTGACCAAAATTTGAGGGAAACAAGTCTTTTGTGTGCATAAAAAAGTCTAAGATATTTAACTTAAACCTATTCTTTTGCAAAAACAAAAGTGTCGTTTATAACATTGTTGGACCCATAGTTTGAAAAAATCGATGCAGCAGAATCAGAGTTAGTGTGCTTGAGATGCTGACAGGCGCTCTGTTTCCTTCTTTCTCTCTCTCTGTCTTGCTCTCCTCTCTGATCATCCTATCTAATCATATTAATGTCACAGTGTGGTCAGGACAGTTACGTCTCCTGCTGGAGTCTTCCTGTCTATCACTCCACAACTGGGACTTCCCGCGGTTTCAGTCCACAAGATAGCAAATCACACACACACACACACACACACACACACACACGTACGCACACACAAACCCATGCTTCGTATCTAAATTCATGGCTTTGTCAAACAAAATTTCTTGTTTTCTTTATTTTCTTATTCTTGAGTAATCCTTGTTTTTTGTGCAATGACTTTTGAATCATGACTCACTTAACAGGACTGATCAAATGCATTTATTTCGCCAATGTTACAATCTGTGTGTGCAGTTCTTCAGTATCTCATTTGTAAGAGATGGATTTTACAAAGTAATCATTATCAACATTTTATTGTCGGTCCAAAAAAAACCCCACTATAGGCAACAAAACCGTCACTTCTCACATTTTTAGTCAGACAGATGCACTTCAGTTCGTTTTGGTAGCTACAGCAGAAAACAACACAGTCTGCTCTCCTAATCAGGGCCTCAGTCCTGTTTGCCCCAGTGTCTTGTGCAAAGTGTTTTTCATGTTTACAGTGTCAGTGACCTCTGACCCCAAACACAGAGGGCAACGGGCTGAGGGCATGCTGGGGTGGAATTGGGAAATATTTCATGGAAACATGACGGCAAGTTGCATGGGACATAAATCTTTGTATTTACACCAATAACAAGGGCATTTCCAAACTTGTGTTTGTTTGAAACACTTAGATAAAAAAACAGAAAAAAAGACACACATCTTAGCCATCTTTAACCAAAGAAACATCTGGCAAAGTCAGAAAAAACAGATCTGCACACCATGAAATATTTCCCAATTCTTCTTCAGCATGCCCCCAGCTGTGCTTTGCACAATATTAAAATCCTTCTAACAAGACCTACTTGGTGTGCAGATTTATTTATTTATACTTTGCACGTAGGTTAAAGCAATTTTTCAAGGAAAATTTTTTTATAAAATCTTTAGTTTAAGCTTTTCAGTTGTGAATATTCAGCACCTTTCTCTCTTTTATACCAGACTGAATATCTTTAGGTTTTGGATTATTGGTCAGACAAAGCAAGGTGTTTTAAGACATTAAAGATGGACAATTCAAGATTAATTGATTAATCAAGAACGATAACCAACACTTTATTCAATACTGAAAGCAATAATTTCTTGCAGCCCTAACTGACACACAGGCCTGACCCCAGTAACATCACAACAGAGGCCAGATTGAACATAATTTAGACTTGATCAGGTCTTATTTACTGGGAAAGGAGTGGACCCATAAAGACCTCCTTTATGTAGTATCATCTGCCATGCCAGTAACATTACTCGTTCAGGTTCATAATGTCATTGTAGCAACCTTCAAAATCATTTGGGAATGAAAAACTATTAATTTTTGGAAAGCTTAGAGTATGACAAACCCCAAAAATCAATCTGTCTCTTTGTTGGCCATCTTGGACTGTTAAAATGATGACAACCCAGTTTTTTTTTTACTTTATCCTCCAATATAAAGAAAATCAGCTAATGACTTTAGTGTCTAAGCCCAGGAAGCAAATGAGACCTTCTGTAACATGATAAAGACAGAATGTGATGAATGTTAGTCTCCACAGGAGTCATTTCAGTGGAGTGAGACCGTTTTTAAAAGTCTTTACCTTGCTGTATAAAATGACCTGTAGTGACCTCTAGGATAACAACAGCCTCATGAAATTTTACAACCACAAACGAGACATCAGGCATTCAGAGGATGGATGGCTTTTATAGGTTTATTGACAATAAGGGGGCTTCTTAAGTGCTCGGCATCCACTCATAGAAAAATTCAATTCTCGCAGAAGCATTCAAATGAAGTTTTTAAAACCAAATCACAACATGGATTTTCTTACTCCTCTAAACTGAATATATTGGGGTGGTGGAAGCAATGATTGACATGTTTCACAATTTTCTGACATTTTAAAATAACTTATTAAGTAATTGAGAAAATAGTTAGCTGAATCATCAAAAACGAAAACGATTGTTAATTTTTGTGACAAACGTTCAGAGTATGGAGAGAATGACCTTTTCACTTAATCTACTGGTTCATAAATTCTGGCAGTACTGTTGAAAAGAGATTGGATCTGGTGAATTTTTGAACAGCAGATGATTATTAGTAATCCTTTATTGAATGAACCTGCATGTATTTCCGTCAGTATAACATTGATATGAGTGCATAAGTGACCAACTGTTAATGCTTTCATGTTTTTGTTGTATTTTTTAGCTTCCTTAATAAATAAAGTTTAAAAAAGAAAATAAATTTTAGTTGCAGACCTACTTTATACACTCCAAATGATGTGACAGAGTTTTGTGGCATTTTGGGCGAGTGTTTAAACAGAGTGGTACTGAGAGAATAATAGGCGTAGCATTGAAATGTAGTGAGCGTAACCTGTTTTGGTGAGCATCCATCTGGTGTGTGATATTATGTGTTTCTATCACAAATGATTACAGTCAAGTTGCTCCAGATCTCTTTGGCTGCAGATCTGCCTCAGGCCCAGCTACCAACTGACTGGCCAGTATTTTCGGGTGCTTCTGTTTTTGTTTTGTTTTTTAAATAGAGCCTCTAATACCCTCCCCCTGCTGCTCTGCTTCTTGGCTGCAGCTACAGTGGCTGTTGCATGTAATTCTGTGTGTAATGCTGATGTCTGATGAAGAACATGCTCTAATTTACTCTTATGCCACCAAGTTAAGGAGCCCAGCTGAGACGCTCTGAGGGTTTTGAGTTTAATTCAACCTCTTCAAAGTTGCAGCAGCAATTAGGTCATAAACAGAGGAGCCAGAAACATAGCGCATGTGTAGAAGCATCCCAACAGCTGACAGGTCAGACACTGTAAGTCCTCTGGCTTTTCTGCCATGTCTGCCCTCTTTTCCGACTTTCTCTGGCATTTCCCATCCCCCCTTCCCCATATTTCCCCCCTCTCATCTTCTTATCTTGCCCCCTCACATAAGCAGGGTGCTGGTTTTAAGCCCCAGCAACAGGACTCTTGATGTAGACAGACAGAGGAGGGGAGGGGGGACCTAGAAAAGGCTCTGGGTTACTGGGCTAAGACCGGAGAGAGGACTGTTACTTTCCAGCCACACGTTCAAACAAAAACTGTGATGTTCTCATAAATGTTTGTCCTGAGGACAACCTTCACCCTAAGCTTCACCTTTGACCTCAGCGGCCTAAGGGTGCATCTTTTTCTTTTTATGTTTGTTGTTTTTTTTTTTTTTTGTTTGTCTTGTCCGGTCTTGTCTCTGTTAAGCCCCATGTATGCACTGCCTATCAATACCCTGTTTTATTATTATTTATTTATTTATTTATTTAATTTATTATTTATTTAGTACTGCCCTTTTGCGCTCACTGATAATTTAAAAAAAACATGCAAGGAAAGAAAAGCTTACCTTATCTCGCTCTGGGATACAGAGCAATGATAAATTGTTATTTAGATACACATTGACATTTATTAATGTAACCTTTCATGACTCTGACGGTGTTTATGCTTTTATTGCACCAATGTAACATTTTTTTCCTGCACATGTACCAAACTGGGGTTGATTGAGTAGATTATCCACCTTCATTGCAACTTAAACCTCGTACATTACTGCTTAAAAGTCTGGATTAGTGGGGTAGATGTTTTCGTCTTTCCTTCTATAATAAGATTATAGAAGATTATAAATCACACATCAAATGTATTATTATAATATATTATTTAAAACAGTTTTGACTCCCAAAAAAAGAATATTTAATAGCGTTAAGTGACTCTCAATCATAATTGAACCATAATGACAAAAGTGGACTTTTGGGAAGTTGGTTTTCTTTGGGCCCTCTGCAGTCTACTCAGTGGTTAGGCTGAATAGGTTTAGTTATGGATATCTCGATCCAGGCTCAAAGGTCAGTGTCGAGGCCTGTCAGAGCATTTTTTAACTGATCAGGATTGGCTATATTGAGCTATATAAAGTCTGATCCCATACTTTGTTTCATGCCAGTTTTCATTCACATCAATGCAACATCAGTGAGGGCAGCCGTCATCAACGTTCTCACCTCAGGGGCTACATCAGGTGTGCAATGTGCAGCCGTTTTACCGAGCAAACACTAGTATGGTACTGGGATTCAGTATCTCGGATATACAATATGAACTGACTCAGTCGGGATCTGGGGCAAAAAGGTTGATTGTGACATCCCTAGGTTTAAACCATGATTTGTCTGACCGTTTTGTTTTAATTCCAACAGTGCTATCCTTTGATTAATCTTCTATTTCTATTTTCAAGTTTCAAGAGATTTGCTTCAGCAACACACCTGTTTATTCCAGCTTGTTTGAGCGTTATTGTGCACTTGACACTGAAACAGGAACCTGTGCCTATTTAAAACAGCACACATTTTGATGCTAAGCCTCCAGTTTCTTTTACCAGTAACTGCTGATGTCTTCTTTTCTTGTTCAACTGTTGCTCAAAGGGATCTTTGTCATTTTCTGTCCTTTCAACTGTCAATCTGGTTGAAACATTGCACAGTGTTTTGTTCTCCATGTACAAAATAAACCCTTAATTCAAAATAAGATCTTGTAAAGAGGACTTTCTACAACATAAAAACATGAAAGACTGTTCAAGAATATAGAGTAGTCCTCCCCAACATCTGGCAGTAAACAGTCAAGCTTTCGTGGCAGGCAATTCCAAAGTTAGTTGGGGATGGAAAATTGAGAAGACTATCTTTATCGAATCCCACCCAGATCAATTTGTGTAGAAAAAAAGTAGGCCTTCATGGGTTTTCAGCATCAGTGCAACTGTTTTATGTCTGAACACAGTGTAGCAACAAAAGAGAAAAAGGAATGTGACTCGGGTGTCCTCCAATGTTTAACTGTTTTCTTAGTCAAAGAAAAAACATGCTTAGCCTGCCTGCATGGTGTTAATGGCATTATAACAGAGGATATTTACCCTCGGTAACGGACGTGCCGCTCTGTTAAGAAGCATTCCTGGAATTTGAGCTCATGTTGATAAGAAAGAGGTTTAGGCGTATTGCAGGTGTTTCCACCCTTTCTTAAAATTAGAATGTTTCAGACATTATAAGCAGTACTTTTGTCACCAAAGCCGTGCATTGAAATCTCTTGGTTTCTCTTGGTTTGACATCATTGTTTTGCAAAGTGCAACTATCAGGAAAAACACGCCACCGTTGATAAAATGTGTTGATAAGCTCGGAGGTATATGATTCCAACTCTTGATTCCCATTCCTAATGTCAGAGCACCCTTTTTTATTTTTAACGGGGCTGCAGCTAAGAATGATTTCGTTGATTAATCTGGCAATTATTTTCTTGAATAATTGATTTGTTGTCTTTAAAATGTCAGAAAACTGTGAAAGTTATCCTTCACAATTTCCAGTCAAAGAGAATAGTTATTTTCACATTCTGTCGTTATTTGGCTGCTGATGTCTGGCATATCCAGACAAAAACTTCCTCACTCAACAGTTGACTTTTTCTTGCACTGCTGTCTTTATTTTCCCTTTTTTCTCCCTCCTCTCTGTTATTTTGGTTTTGGGACTCCATTTGTTCAAACCCATAAAGAGCCACTGTTTCTCTTAAACGGTAAAATTAGTCCAGACTGTTAACAAATGACAGGAAATCCAAACTGAAATGAAGCTAAGTGTCCATGCTGAGCATTTCCAATCATTGGCAGCGGGGGCCTTGGAGGAAAGCAATGGAGCAAAACTGTGATGTATCAACTCAGTTTTTATTTTGCTTTCAGTCTATTTTTTGAGGGGAGAAATAACTGGTGGGAGAAAGGAAAAAGGAAACCATGTCACTAAAGAATATCTTAACTTTGAGTGATGTTGCCTTGACAAACAGAAAGCATCTGCTTTGTCGTTATAGTGGTATTGTGGTTAACTTCCATGTCCTCACCCATAAACAAATCTATTTTTCTACCAGAGGCGACGTTTTGTTTACCCACTATTTCACCACATGTCAATACTTACACTGTAAGTGGTAATTTTAACCAGGATCTTAAGGAAAAATCCACGGAGAGTAGGTATTCCCATCCCATTTCAGCTTCCTCTAATGAATACGCTACATGACCTTAGTTCCTTATCCATTTTTCTGCTGAAATGCAACACTGCCTTTCGTTTCTTTACCATTTTTCCAGAAATGGTGCAAAACTGAAAGGACAAAAAGAAAGAAAAAAAACATGACAGCACAGGAAACGACAAACCGAACATTATGGGATGCCGGTTTTCTCTTTCTTGGAAAAACGGAAAAATGCAGGCCAAGCATCAGGTCTCCACCATCTTGTGGCTTCCAGTGCTGCGCCAGCATCCATCCACTGCAGTCGTCCCTCCTCACACACACACACACACACACACACACACACAAAGTATTTGTCACACATTCACATATGTAAACTGGCAGTAACCCCCTACATGAAGATGTGGTTGAGGCATTTTGATTGGACCGGGGCCCTTTATTAACTAGAGTTTATGAGGCAGAAGAGCTTCAAACCCAAAGTTACAACGTCAAGTGCAAGAGAGAGAGAGAGGGGATTTTTTTTCTTTCTTTTCCTTCTCTCTTTCATGGAGAGAACAGAATGTACTGAAGGCTACAGGCAGGCAGGAAGAGAGTGGCTAAAGCCCTAATGATATGGTGTATGATTGTAACCTTGGTGTGTGTGTGTGTGTGTGTGTGTTTGAGAGAGAGAGAGATCTGTGTGAATGAACGTCTTCAACAAAGTTTGACTACCGATTCCATTTGGTATTGTTGGTCCAAGACAAAATGAAGCCCCTGTGGGTTTCCTATGTCTGTCCCCTCCTCTTACATGGATCACTGTCTGTCTATCCTATCTGTCTAGTCCGTATATATATTGGGTGATATGGGTTAAAATGTTGTTTTCGTATTTGTCGATATTGATAATTATCTACCATTATCTGTCATTATTTCTTAAGTATAAAGCCTGATTTTTTTTTTTTTTTTTGCTCATAGGTGAAAGTTAACATGCATACTACATACTGTTAATTGTAGTTAAAACTATTATTTTTGTCAGAACATGACAACATTTTCCAAACAGCAGAGCATTTCACAAATCTGTGTTAAATTTATAACAAATCATACATTAAAAATATGAAATATAAAATCTTAAACTTCACATGTAAGACTTTCTGAAGGTTGAACACGTGTCAGCATTACAGTTTTATTTCTTACACGTCTGCACTCTTGCTGCAGATAAAAAGTCTCAGCGTCCTGCTTCTCGTAACAACGGCAGTAGAAGTGCGAAAGGTCAAGTAGGGAACTTCCTGTCCAGATTTCAGGAAGTGAAAGGTGCCAGAGTCATACGGTGTTGGACTGTGCAGTCAGTCAGGGCGTGGTTTAAGCTGATTCGATGTTTACTTTAATTTAAATGGGTTGTGAGTTTAGTTACAGATGCTGTGTAACCTTACATGGCAAACACAATCTCAGGAATCAGCCCAGAGCCGACTGAACCTTAGAGCACTTTTACAGACTCCTTGGGCCCTCGCCATGAAACCCAGACAATGCCCTGGTTAGGAATGAGCTTCCTGGGAGAGGCTGTCAGTGGCCTGGTTAAGAGCAGACAAGGCAGAGCGAGGGACTGGCAGTGCCCCGGTTAGTCCGTCATCAGGAATGTGTCTGCGTAAAAGGGGTCAGTTCCCCTGCCTCGCAGCTCCTACCCCCCTCCAGGATTTCCATAATTGTCAAACAACGCACAGAACAGAGGAACGAAACTTTGTTCAATTTGTGTTCAGAATACCTCTGTGACTCCCCTCCAGCCATACTTCCTTCCCTCCACCCCCCCCCCTTTCTCCGCTGTTTCAAACCTGTTCTTGGCCAAACAGCTTCACACGGTTTACTTTCCGGGCCACAGTCTTGAAGATGAGTAATAACTCCTAGGAATACTGGGCTTCATTTTTCTCTTGTGTGTGAATATACACACATTTTTTTGCCCGGTCTTGTTTTCCAGGTATTCAGTGCGTTCTTTCATCTTTGAAATTTGTTCACCAGATATTTAATGGATTTATGGTGCAGTATTTCACGGCCATGTAACCTGTTCCACTCTGCAGCTGGTTTCTTTCAAAGTTCTGTTGTGGAAATTCACAAGTGTCACAAAAATAGTAATAAAGCATTTAATTAATTTTATAACTAATTGTACAATTAAAGTAGACATTAATACTTATACAGCCGTGGTTTTTACAGCACAAGGCCCAGAGTGTCACAGAAATGGACAAAATAAAATTGTCTTTATTTTAGTTAAGAAAATTATTAAAAAGCCTTACCTCTACTCCTCTCCTCCTCTCCATCTTACCCACCATCCTTCCTCTTCCCTCCTGTCTTGTCCTGAATGTAGCTAACGAGGCCCCGGCTCTGCGATAAGTGAATCAGGTATGTTGATTGGTTTGGCAGAGGCGGGCCCTTGCCAGAGTCGCTTTGCACGCACCGCCGCCCCTTAAAAGCGCCCACTTGGCCGTGCTGGTGTGCGTGTCTGAGAGCGATGGAGGGTAGAGATGAGGGAGGGAGGTAGCGAGCTGGCAAAGAAATAAAGGCAGAATGAAAGGAGAGTTAGGCAGCCTGCCAAGACAGGAGTAGCTGGACGTGGCAAAACACCATTATTAACCAGGACGAGGCTCAACCAGAGAGGATTTCTTCAAATCATGCCGGGGCCCAAAAGCCATCCTGAAGATAATCAGAAATCTGAACTTGATGTTTCATTAGTGGGTCAGGACAGCAGGACCATCATCTAGTTTTGACTTTTTCTCCTGAGGTCCAAAGCGTCACAGAAAGGCTAAAAGGAGAAGTTAAAGCAGAAAATGCAAACTGGAGAGGAAGTTGCCATTTTTAAATTCCATATTAAAATCTTAATTCTTAATTCAATTTATAAATCCAGTTCTTTAATTCTCTATTATTTTGAAATAGGTAGTCAAGTGATTAATTAATCTATTTTTTCAAAATTATATACTACTTATTGACTGTTGTTTTTTTTTTGTAAATACCTTTTTAAAATGAACGAATAATAGATCGATTCATATTCGTTCATATTGCCCCTTGAATTAATTACTATATCCTTTAGCCTGTTAATTTATATATCAATAAGGTTGATAACTCTTAGTAAAAAATATATATATATGAATATAAATATTTGAAATATAATAATAATCAAGTTATATAATATAGCCATATATTTCATCCAGAAATAGGCAACGCTGCATAATGAGTAGCCTGCTTTTGGTATTTTTAGTTTATTTTGATAAAGTACTTTATTTTGAAAGTACTTTTACTTAAGTAACATTTTGAATGCACTACTTTTACTAGTATTTCTACCCTGTGGTATTACGTTTTTTACTTAAGTAAAAGATCTGAGTGGCCTAAAAGAAATTAATTTGCAAATTAATTTGTAAATGTATATTTTACATGTACAATTAGTTATTAATTTGTTAAATGCTTAATTACTATTTCTGTGACACTTATGGTCCTCCATAGTCTGTTGCATTGTTAACTTAAGTCTTTTTTACTCTTGGCTCATCCTTGATTTCTTTTTGAGACTGACTCCTCCAGTAAGACTATCAGGGGTTTTATTTCTCCCAGTTTGGAAGTTGGGTCAGAAATCTGAACTTGATGTTTCATAATTTAACGGGTCAGGAGGACAGTAGGACCATCATGTAGTTTTTAACTTTTTCTCCAGAGCACATCATTTAAACTGTTATTCTTTGAACCTCTCTTGTGGTTATGTTTTCCCTGAGCTGCATAGTGCAGTGTGAAGAGATGTCATGAAGAATTGAACTGTAGCTATGTAAATCTTTTGGTGCCAGTGAGCGCTCTCTGCTTTTAATGGATACATGGGGAATTTTTACTTTGCTGGAACAGGATCAGTCAGGACAGGTTTGGATCACAGCGACCACCTCGAGACAACAGAGAAAAATTGGTCTGCAACTCACTTAACAAGCCACAGCTGGGCGAAAAAAAATGCAACCCAAAATGACTTTATTGACTAAGGTGTTTTGGCATTCAAGTGGACAGCTAAGCTAGCCGTTTTCTCTCCAACATTTTTCCACATTTGTCTCTTCCCCTCTTCAGTCCATGTACTTTGCAGTATTTCCTCAAAGTCTTGTACTCCACAAGAAGATTACCAAACCACTAGACCTCATGAAAGTGACGATTAATTAAAACACTGCAGCTTTGAGTTCACATTGTGCTTTTTCACAAAGTAATCGTTGCCATATTGAGTTTCAAAGCTCATCGCCTCGGTTTATGTTCAACAAGACATTTAATGAATTATGGGGAGAGGGGCTTTTTACACCAAATGAAACGATAGAAAATATATGAAGCTATGCTTGAGTAAACCATAATGGCTACCTCTGTATAGCATGTACGCACACAAATAAAAAGATGAAGCAAATTTACTGCATTGATTGATGTTTTTACAAGTTCTTTAATGTAAAGGAAAACTACAGTAGTTTTTGTATGTAGTGGTTTGTAGCTTCAGAGAGGCAATCTTTGAACACGGAGACAAGCTGAAAACGGAGGCATGGAGCCGGCTATCAGGGGGTCGATAAGTGATGATGTGTGCAGATGTTATGTCCTACCCGCAGGTCGATTTTCCCTCGCGGTCAGTGGGGGAAGCTCGGCAGGATGAAGGGGGGAAGGGGAGTAATAGGATTTAGGAAAGCCCACCACCTGAATCATGCATGAGACAAAAGCTTCGGCTGTTAGATTTATGGAGGTCATGCTGACAGGCATACTGTGTTGTGCTAATAATCCTTGTTCTCATCACACAGAGCCTTGCTGGGTGCACAGATGGGTATTACCACATTGTAATGGCTGAAGAAATATGACCTCTGATATAACTGTACTGATTAACAAGGCAAAGGACACCACAGCCTCAGTATCCTGCTTTGTGATTATGATGTTTCTTCAATCAGAGCGTACTTATTTCTAGCTAGTAATCTCTGTCGCAGAGTGAAACACTTTCCCATGTGACCATGAATGGCGTAGTGTTGTGACGGGCCTGTGATGTCCTGGTTGCCACGGTGACGGCTGTGTATGTGTGCAGATAGGGTATGTGAAGGAGGCCGGTGTTATTGAGATACGCTGCTGTCAGCAGAAGCAGGCAGGCAAGCATAAATCGATGCAGGATACCACAGCAGGGAGACAACAAAGTGTGTGGGTGCGTGTGTGCATGTGTAAGTCTGTGCAGACATGTTTAAACCCCCATACTCACACACATATAAGCAGTGCCACCCGCATGCCCTTCAAAGAACAGGCAAGGTGAAAGACATGGTGGTTCAGTGGGAGAAAGGAACAGAGGTGTAGTGTTTGTGTGTGTGTGTGTGTGTGCTATGTCCACTTAATGCACACTTGATTGTCATAATGAAGAATGGTACTTTTGCCACAGAAAATGTAATATTTAATTTTATGAGTGAAAGGAACATTAAAGGGATTTTTTGCTATGGTTGACAACAGTCCAAAATAATAGAAAACATGAACAATTCCCCCAAATCCAAAAACTAGATGTGTTTGGGTACATTTTCTGTTTCAGACCTGAGAACACAACAATACAAACAAAATTCATGTTTATGGCTTTCTGTGGATTCGCAAAATCGGTCTCCCATTAATTGTGACTTTATACTTGATGACATCAGAAGTTTTGGACTTATTTCTCTGGCTTTAAGAGAAGCTCATGGTTACAGATATTGATACAACTTTCCTAGGCCATTGAAATAACATACTTGAATTCTTTATTTAGCTGATGTCACCCTTTGCCTATGACTTCATGTTTACTATGTAACGTATCTCTTGTCACGTGTTAATTTTATATAAAAATGTCTCTGCATGTGCCACATTGTGAGTTTTTTTGTTTTGTTGTTTTACTGTACATGCATTTATGTCTGTCCTTGTTTAGTCTCATCCTAATTGTCACAGCAATTAGGAAGTGTATAATCATACAGTACACTGACTGGTCTTGTGTGCCATCTCTTTCCTGGCTTACTGAGCTACCTTTTTGGAATGTAAATGACTGTCATTGACAAATTAGGGATGACTAAGTGTTATTTCCTCTCTCCCTCCTACAGATGACGGATTTGTCTGCTAAATGCCACTCTGAGGAAACTCCAAAGTCTTAAAGCGACCGACAGACCGCAGAGAGAAAAGAGTATTTTCCCAAGAACCTAAAGGACTTGATAATACTACCACACAAATGTGGACCTCCCAAAACATTGTCATCAAATAATCTGAACAACAAAACAAACACAGAAATAAGACAAAAAAATTTGCAGCCATGTCTGACCATAAAGACATGACCCACCGCCACCTGCGGCACAAGCTACAGAGTCTCAGTCGACGACTGGATGAACTGGAAGAAGCAACCAACAAGCTGCAGAAATCTGAGGATGAGCTGCTTGACCTGCAGGTCAGTACCAGTTGATTTCAGATAGTGTTTGTTTGTGTGTGCATATCAGAAACAATAAGTGTGTTTGCATACACAGAATTGTCTATTAACATGACTAATGAAAATAAATATTCCAATAAAACTCCGGTTTACATGCAGCTGTGCATACTCCGATTAACATGCCCTAACATGTCATTCATCACGTCAAAATATGAAGAAGTCGAACAGCTGGAGCCACTTGTCATTTTGCTTTTTTGCATTAAAATAGGATTTTTTCACATTTTCCTATTGGTTGTGGACTCACCTTCACCTTCCTGAAAAGGTCGGTGCTGCAATATTTGCACATTTCCAAAAACCCATTGATATCTAAGTCTTCTATAAAGTAGGTGTATAATAAAAGTAGGTGGGTTTCTTCTTCCGCCCAGAAATGTGAGATTTCCTTTTGTGTGCATCTCTACACCACAGTCTTGCAAACTGTTAGTGAGATGGTTTGTGCACAACATATCCATGACAACGCACAGAGGTGACCGTAAACAGACGAGAGGCTGTGGAGATGCATATTCTAAACTAGCTGTATACATGCCCAAATAATGAACCTAAAACCCAAATAATAACGGCATATCTCATGTGTCTTAATAGGAAAACAGCCAAACAGCCTGATTCAGAATGTCTAAATGGAGTAGTGTCTTGTCATATTTGGAATAATATGGGAATATTGGTGTGCATGCCACCATAGTTAGTGAGTGGAAAGAGGTGGAATAGAAATACACTACATGAATTGATTAATAAATGGTTGGTCTCTCTCTCATCAGGACAAAGTCATCCAGGGAGAAGGCAGCAACTCATCCCTGCTCGGAGATGTGGAGGAATTAAGGAAACGTCTCCTAAAGATCCAGGGTAAGGATGAGGAGGTACGCAAAGCAGAGGATCTTTGCCGCACAGTCAGAGAAAAACTGGAAGAGGAGGAGAACCTGACAAAGGAGTTGAAGGCCGAGACTGAACGTCTACAAAGGAGGATGGCCGAACTGGAGAAACTGGAAGAAGCTTTTGGGAAAAGCAAGTCTGACTGCAGCCAGCTCTGCCTGAGCCTCAATGAGGAAAAGAACTTGACTAAGAAGCTCTCGTCTGAGTTGGAGGCCCTCAAAGCACGTTTGAAGGACTTAGAGGGGTCTGAGACAAAACTGGACAGAGCAGAGCAGGCTTTGGCCATGGAACTTGAGAAACTCAAAGGATTCACCCAGACCTTTATGAGCGAGCGAAAGAGGCTACTAGAGAAACAAAGAGAGGACGAGAAGATTATTCTAAAGCTGACAGAAAAATTGGAGCACCAGAAGAATCGCATTGGCATGTCACCAGACCCTGGTCGCGCAGATTTCATGAGGTCACGAATTGAGGACGAGCTTTCATCCACGGGGCTCCTCACAAGTAAACTGGCAGGACGGAAAAAGAGCCTTGAGTACTTGAAGTTAGCCGATGACAGCATCGGCCTTGTGAACAAATCTGAGAATGAGAAGAACATTAGTCTTGAAGGCTCGCAGGAGGAGGACAACAAAGTAAAGGAGCTGACACAGGAAGTAGAGAGGCTGAAGAACCGCCTCAAACAGCTGGAGATTGTAGAGGAGGATCTAAAGAACTCAGAGTCCAAAAATGGCGAACTTAACGAGAAGTTCCAAATGGAGCGAAACCGGGCTCGCCAACTGAGCGAGCAGGTGGAGCAGCTCAGGACGCAGCTGTGCGGAAAAGGTGGAAGAAATGGAACTAGTAATGTGGATAAACATGGCAATGGAAGCACTAACATTTGTCCCAACAGCCCCGCCAAGGTCCTGGAAAATGGCAAAGCTGAGAATGAAGAGATTGTGAAGGGAGGTTTCAGACAAGAGAAGCCCAAATTTAGGAATGTTGCAAATGTGTCAGAGCCAAGTTCCCCCAAACACAGGAACAGGGAGCTGTCTCCTCAGCATAAGAGAGAGACCAAGCTGAGGAGCAAAGATCTGAGCCACTCAGAGGAGAGCTCCCCGAAGCCTGTGAGGAGAGCCCTCAGTCCAGCTCACAAGAGTAGAAGGACACCCAAAACCACAACTACTGCAGTGTCTTCTGATAATGGAATAAGAGACACAGGACGAGGAACTGAGGACAAGACAAGAGGAGCCACTCCCTCCTCTGTAAACACAACCTCTAGTGATACTAAGAAAGCGTCTGTTCTTAGTCGCTACCCTCCAGCAGCTAATGACCAGAAGCCACTGAGGACGGCAAACAAACAGACGGATGGGGAAACTAAAAAAAGCAGAATAGAAAAGTTTTCAAAACTGTACGTAGGTAGCGATAGCGAATCAAACAACTCTGATGTAGTGCCTGAAAGTAACATCAACAGTCTCTCTGCTTTAGAGAAGGACACAGCGTCTGCCTCAGATCAGGAATCAACAGACCTGGTTCAGGAATCTGTCTCAGTATCTGTCGCCTCCACCCTGTCCAAAGCCAATGGAGCCTTCACAGCCTACAGATCCCAGGTCACTCCACTGCTGCCCAACGACCAGGGGTCAGAGGGTCATTCGTCTGCCTCTGAAACTGAATCCACTGGTTCAAGGCCCTCTGAGCCAGAGCCTGTAACTGAGACGACTACTACAACTGCAAGCACTAGGACTGCAACCTCCAGATATCCTAGATACTCCCACGTCCACGACTCGCATTCAGAGGGTTCGTCTTCCAGGAGCTCGTTTGATGAGGAGCTCCACAACAGAACACTGTTGGCCGAGGGAGGCCACCCGGGGCCCGTGCACACCGCAACAGGGCTCGAGATCCAGCGAGTGTG
This sequence comes from Plectropomus leopardus, assembly GCF_026936395.1. Taxonomy (NCBI): domain Eukaryota; kingdom Metazoa; phylum Chordata; class Actinopteri; order Perciformes; family Serranidae; genus Plectropomus; species Plectropomus leopardus. The sequence continues at coordinate 14,246,047 of NC_142189.1, read as the reverse complement.
CAGCCCACGTGAAGCGCTGAGGTCAAAAGCTGTCATCAAGCCCGCAATCGTCGAGATTGACAGGAAGGAAGTGATGATTTCCGAGCCTTTGTCTGCAAACGGCAAACCCAAAATCTCCACCAAACCCATTGTGACCAGCACCAGTAAAATGACCAGTAGTATCACCATCTATCCCAACGACCCGAGCTCCTCCAGAACCAGCAGTCGCAGCAGCAGTCTGTCCAGTGAACCCATGCCGATTAAAGAACGCCACACCTCCACCAGTAACATCCTCATAGGTAAGTGCCACATGATGCTTTAACCCTTGGAAACCTGGGTGAATTTGTCTGATTTCTTTTGAAAATATGGGAAGAAGGCGATGAGCAAGTTAAGAAGAAATGTCCCAGAAATGGTTCCAAGAAAATTACCTGAAAATTAGAAAAAGTAAAGGAAAGTAAAAGGAAAGTAAAAACAAAAAACAGAAAAAAAACAGTGAATGACCTGCTCCAGAATTATAATTCTGTAAAAAATTTCCCCTAGTGTTTTAAAATTATTTTTAAACAAGTTATTTTAAATAAACATATTTCTTGCAATTTGCAGGAAAGTTTCTCATTGTCTGCTCACAGTTGGTCAGGGTTCAAAGCAGCAGCAGCAGCAGCAGCTCTCTGAGGCTGTATTCGAAGAAATGCTTTGAGTTAAATGCCTATTACAGCATGCTAACATTCAGGTATAATGGATGCCATGTTTACAATGTTCACCATCTGTGTTTAGCATGTTATCATGCTAAGATTCAGTTGCTAACCACAGGGGCATTAATCACAAAGTATAGCAAAGACTGATGGAAATTCGTTATTAGTTTTGCAGGTTTTCAGTCATAATTTAATGTACAAGAAGAAGTCATCCTGCTGCATTACTGCCTTGTCACTTTGATGTCTGCCTTACACCAAACAACTTTTCAAGCAATTTGACAAATTTCCAGTGTCAGAATGAAATCATGAGAGTTGTGGCACGGTCCTATGATCTCAATCAATTAGTGTAAGTCCGAGCTGTCTTAAGTCAGTCTTTTTCTTGTCTTAATATTACAATAAAATTAAACATGTTTAATATTATCTGAATTTTTTAGTCTTAGCTTATGCAAACGATGATGTCAGTATTGTCAACAACAAACAGGTGCGCTCTTTCCAGAATCAAATAGGAAGCAGCAAATTATGAAGATGGTAAACATGTAGAGCACTCTGGAGTTGTGGTTCTTTTGGACTGTGGAGAAGGAGGACAAACTGTTGGAGTTGTGGAGTGAATAAGAGATGGTATTTGATTTGGCCTGCATCTGATCCACCAACCAGCATTTATTTTTGTGAGGAATCATAATTTTTGAACAGTTCGCTTCTCTTTCCCACCGTTTTCTTCTTCTACTAAAAAGTACGGTTAAACAAAGGAGGCTGGTTGCTATTTTAGGTGACAAATTCCAAATGTAAAGTTTGTCACAAGTACAGTTTATCTGTATGGATTATACTGTTGCCAAATTGACAAGAATACTGTTGAAATATGACGCCCTTTTGCCCCCTTTTTGGAAAATGATGTGTTTTTGGTTTATGTCAGAAGTTGTTATTATGTCTAGGATGGCAAATCATGTCAAAGAATTCTAGTTTTAGCTTTGCAAGTAGTGACACTTCAAGATCCCCATTCTTTGCAAAATCCCATAGAATGTGCCTAAAAAACTCATTTTAGATGTGAGAAGGTGTCGGAATTTAGTCTTTTAAAAGTGTCTGGTAGGCTTTACTGCCAGCTTATTGCATCTGTGAAATGTTTTGTTCATAAAATATTTATTTCTTTAATCCAGGCCCCAGCAGTGAGCACCATGGCAGCATCTCCGTCCCGTATGAGATCTCCATTCCCAAGAGTGAGATCACCTTGCGTTCGTGCCAGGACCAGGACTATGGGCTGGAGGACAGCAGTGACTCATCATCAAGGTCCAAACACTCCAGAATGGAGACAACCACCAGCCACCTGTGCTGCCAACGCGGCAACTTCAGCCTCCAGTCCCCAGACACCACCTCCGCAGACTTAAACGACACAGAGTCGGGCTTCGAAAGCAGCAGCAGTAGTAGCACCACCACAGTCACCAGCTGGAGACACCAAAGACAAAACCAGCACTCTCAAGAGGACAGTTTACCAGACATGAAGAATGTGACTGTGAGGAGCACCTGGAAGAACAGGGGACCTGCGTCAGTGGACGAGACCGGCCGGGGACGAGGGGGTGCAAGGACGATGACTGATGGTGGGTCGGAGGATGAGACAGAGACCGTGACAACATGGAGGGCTTACCGTGCAACCACCTTCGATTCAGAAGAAACCGTGAACAGCGGAGCTGGTGGGAATGTTGAGGCACAGAAGGGAGCAAAGCCGTCCCCTGCAGAGGTGAGATAATGAATAAATCTAGGAGACAAATGAGTACATTCTCTGCAAAAAGGTAATAATAAATTAATGGACAGGAGTGGGCTACTTTATAGCTGCATTATGTTCATCTTTGTGTTGCTCTCTGTTCTAGGTGTACATGCGTAGGATCAACAGTGTGGTTACTAACACCAGAGAAGTCGAGGAGCCAGCGCTTCGCCGTAGCAAACGCTCACAGTCTCCCACCACTGAAGCAAGAGGCCTGGGACGGACCGTACCCCATGCACCTGTTACCTCTCAGTCCTGGGGCAGATCCTACACACAACAACCACAGGTAGGATGACAAACTTAAGGTCTTTATACTTTTGTGCTCTCAAAAAATGCGATCTTTTCAAAGGATGCAGGAACCCTGACGCTGTAAAAAATGTAAATGAAAACAGAATTTAATGATTTCCCAATCCATTTTGACCTATATTCAATTAAATACAGTACAAAGACAAGATATTTCATGTTCAAACTGATAAACTTTTTCATAAATATACATACACATACACATTCATTGCCTTTTCCTTTAACAACATTCAGTCAGCATTCAAGAACTGAGGACACTAACTGTTGAAGTTTTGAAAGAAAAAATTCAGATTCATGAGGGAAGCATCTTGAAGCTGGCACAGCAGCTTGTAACCTGCTTTTGATGTTACAACCTGCTTTTCTGCCACTTGTATAACTGAAATGCTACTCCCCCTCCTGCTGTACAAAGCAGGACCTGGCATAGCAAACAAAAGCTTCTCAAAGTACTAAATATATTTCAGTTAGTCTCTGAAATACTTTTTTTCTTGAGTTATTTCACTTTATTGCACTTATTTTTTATGGATTTATTTATCTGTGTCAGTTTGTAAAGTTAATACCAATGTCTAATCTAAATTTCATGTGACTAGCTGTGTTTAAATATGTTTAATAAAAAAACAACATGTTGAATACTTTGGATATATGTTAAAAAGGATTTGCATTCTGTTTTTATGCATGTTTTGCGCAGTGTTGGGGATGGAAATTGTTAATACAAATCAATCATTTATTAGTCTTCATCAAATGGGAAACACAAAACAAGTGTTAAGGTTTGGCAAAATTTGACTGGTCATTTTACATGCTTGGAGTATCCGTTTGACAATATGGAAGTTACTGAAAGAATATCACAATTTAATTCATCCCCTCTTGGTAAATAAGCCTCTGTGTTTACTTCAGATTTCTCAAATATTTCTGGCATCGAATTTTCGCGATTACAGCATAGCGTGGCTTCTGAAACACCCTGTATTGCTGTGCAGGTGAAAGCATTATCTGCACCACTCGGCAAATAGTTTTGTCTTGAAGATAAAAGTCCAGAAAGTACAACCGCAGGGCTGAGCTCCTGGTGTGTCCACTTTGCATGAGAGCTCAGCTTGTATTTTTCCCTGACGCCAGGCTCTGCGACTTCAAGCTTAGCACAGCAGTTCTGTAGGCCCCACTCCTGCTGCCCCAGTAAGCACAAAGAGAAAAGGGTGGGTCAAAAAAAGAGAGAGGGAGGATGGAAATGAAAAAGACCTCAACAGGGGGAAAAGAAGGTTAGGAAAACCTCAAGGAGAAGAAAATAGCTGTCTTGTATTTAAATGTGCCACCACAGACTGTGCCCCTGCCAGGCGACGTTGCTATTCTGCGCACATATTGCTAAAAATACATGAATCCTCGCACATGTATAGGATTAATGTGTGTCTGTGTATTAATCCACATACGTGCATCTGTCATCTGTCACTGTGCTAGAGCTTGTATTTGTGGATTTAATTTGAAATTCTGAAACTTTCACCGCTGTAATCACAACCTGACATGTAACGTCTCCTACACTTATCACTGATTGTGGAGCTAGGTCATAAACACTTAATTTCCATGCAAATAGTCACACTGAGCCCTCTGATTTCTATATGTGTGCCTATGCATTAATATGTAAGATTGTGTGCATAGCTACAGTTTAATTAATGGAGTGTGAAAGTTTGTACATGTCATCAGGAAGATGAGGTGAAAACGACTTATGGGCTACAGTATTAACTCACTTGTCTATTGGTATATAATATAATGTCAAATGTCTGCAGTACCACTTACAGAGTGGGCTCCATGGCTACAATAACATGTCAGTCTGTCAGTTTGACAAATGATGCTGGACTGGAGGACTTTGGCTAAAATATCTGTGTTTTCCTCTATAAATAATGTGGACGTTGCTAAGGAGACAGACACACACATGCAAAGTGTCCGCTGTCCCATCCATCATCTTTACTCACATTTGTGATCTAGGGCAATAAAGTCATCTGTAGTTAAATCGTTTTTGTCGTGCATTTATACAGCACAGTCCCTCAAGAGACTTCTTAAAGTTCCCATAATATGCAAAATACAGACGGCCAGTTTTAATCCTGAGCCCCTGTGTTCATTTATCTCTTGCCATGGGCCAAATATATGTCCAAAAAAACAGTATCAGAGTATTTTTACATGAAAATTATTGTCTCTTGTCTTATAAAACCAGGTTAAACAGTTTCAAAAATATCCAAATAAAAGAAGAAATGCATATGATTCATGAGTGCATTTAGAGTATAAATCCAGCATTATACTATTTTCCTCTTTTGGATTTTAAACAGATTACGATAAATAAATCAAATCAATGCATCCTGATGTTAAAATGATCCAGTTAATTATTCACTACCAGTTTATATAGTCTGCACTTCCAAACACTCCATAGCCAACTGCATCAGAAGCAGGTAAAGCCCTTGTTCCTCTCCGCCTACGCGATGCGACACAGCCATGTCCCTTGTATTTCGGCCGTTACACTGAGCCTCGACCCTTAACGCCCCCTTTCAGCCCTGACTGGTAGAGAGAGCATTTGGGGACAGCCACCTTTGTTGTGTCTCTGACTCCTCCCCTCCTTTCCTTTCTTGTCCATCCTCCCCCCACCCCCCCCTATTTAATTTGTCATTCAAGCGCTGACATGAACAAAATGGCTTCGAGTCATGTATTTGAGGGGCTCTGTTGGGGTCAGTGCCCACATCAGTTCTGCTACATGGCCTTGACCTGCGATTTCAGGACAGCGACCACTTATTCTTTTCTCATTTCAGTTCATACGTGTCCTTCCTCCTCTTTTTGACCCATCCCACATCACTCACTGTTGATAGCCTTGGTTATCCTAAAGCTCTGCCCTGTCTGATGTGGTAAATCAGCAGTGACCTGATGAACTTTTTTTGTTGTCACTGCTTCATTTAATGCACTTTGTTATGGGAATTTCCCAGAGCCGCTTCGTTGACTCTGCGGTACAGTAAAACTTTGTTTCCACTGATATTCAATACATGAACTGGTCACTCCATTTAGATAGCAATTATGAACAAAAATTGCTACAGAGCAAAGACTAAATAAATAAAAACTACTTCTATTCATTATTGTGCTTTGAAGCATGTCTTGGAACACAGCCGATCATCTTTGGTTTGGATTTTCAGAACATTTCAGTGGTCTGAACTGCGTCCATTCCCAAGAGGTTTGGATAAATACAGCTGTCGTCAGGACAGCGGGAGGTTGGGATTAGTTTGTGATTGCAGTGTCAAAGGTTGATAGAAGAGGCTTGTGTTATTACGAGTTTGTAGATGGAGGCACACGGGTTGATGGGAGAGGAATGCAGCCAGTCACCATGAACTGAAAAAATTGATCTTTCTTTCAGTGCTCCTTTGGCTAAAGCTTGATCCATTAAAGTGTGCATATAAGTAGCAGCTTTTTATATAAGGTGCTGTTGCTTCAGACATTTATTCCTCCTCTTTCAGCATGAAAAAATCGGTAGTCTTCCCAGTGATGAGTGTAGAGCAGACGGAAAATCAGAGATCGATATATACTGTAGTCATTAAGGAGGAGACAACCCTTCCAATTCCTTTAAGCACCCTGGAGCGACCTGGACAAATCGATAGCTCATTGATTAGCTTTCTTTTTCAAACCTCATGTATAAATTATTTGGATGTCATTTATTCAAACCTCTATGGGACAGAGAATGACATCTTCTCATCAAATGAAAGGTCATCGTCGTTATCATCAAGTTCCAAATCCATGGCTGCTGTTGAAGTTTGACTTTGGTTTGTTTAAACAAATGTTTATGGTGCAAATGTGGAGCACTGACTTTCTGTAGCAGTCACTCTACACCTCAGAGTCCAGAACAGAACAGTATTGTAGTAATTCCTCCCCACTGTAGCAGGAGGAAACCTCAGCCTGTATATGAATGAGCCATGAACTTATGTTTGGCTGAGGACAGCGGGGCCGATATGGCCGATGAGCAAGATACCAAAACATCCTTTTGTTGAGTCAAAAACCAGCGGCAGCAAGGTAAAGTGTGGGATCAGAGCTGCCCTGCTATTCCCTGTTTGCCTGACATGACCCGCGCAGAAAAAGCCCTCTGGAAAAACTGTGTGTGCAGCAGCTGAAGTTGGACTGCGTGATGTTTTCAGTAGTAGAGCATCAGAAAACAGAGACTGTACAAAATGCCCCGTGAAAAGCAATAAACGAACAGCTTTTATAAATCATAACCAATAAACAGATCATCACTTGGGCAAATCAAACACAAATTTCACCTTTTCTGAAACATTTCACCTGGAGTGTCAAGAGTGTTGTCTTACTGGAGAGGTGATTTAAGAGTTTGAGTTGGCAAGACATCATCATTCCTTTAAAATTGGGCGAGAGACCAAGGGCAGACAGATTTAAAGTAGGGATGTAATTTCTTCTGCAGAAGGTCTGACACGCTACGTGTTATTTCATGAATCTGCTGGCCTTCATTGGGTTTTAGAATGAGGAGGCCTCTCACAGTGTCTGTTTGTTTTTTTAAGAAAGCTCTTGGAAACTGAATCAATCGTTCTTAAATGGAGAGCCTTTTGTTCTCATAAAACTATGTCTACGCATAAAGCTGAAAACACCCCAGTGGAGCATTGTTTCCAACCTTCAGACCATAAAAATAGGGAGGATTTCAAAACCAAAGTGAGAGGTCTGGGGTCCTCCATTGGAAAATTTGTTTCCTCGAGTCTGGCGACATTTAAGCCCACTGCATCAGCGTTTTGATGTCAAATACATTTAATTTGGATTAGTTCTTGGTTGATGACCCTGGTTCTCTGCTGGAGGAGGGACGGAGTCCAGACTGTAGGCTTGGTCGGCACCAGAGACCCACAGCTGGCTGTCCTCCCTGGCCCACACGCCCCTGGGTCCTTGATGCCAGAAGAAAGACAAAACTGAAGACTAGCAGTCTCTGGAAGACAACTGAGTAACCCATGGGGTGGAGCAGGGCAAGCTGGGTTCCCCTAAAAGCCCTGCTAGAGTGTCCCATTGCACTTATGCATGGATAATGTGGTAAGCATGGAAACAAAGTGTCCATCGGCAGTAGTGACCACCTAATTCCAGCCTGACAGCAACCCTCTCCGACCCCATAGGGTTGTAGAGAGGGGCGAGCGCCAAAGGGTAGGAAGCGGTACACTTTTAGAGTCATGGTGCCTTAACATGCTGTACTCTGCAAGAAATGGTTTATGATAATGAAAAGGAAAAATGTATAAAAAGTTGTCATAAATTTGGAAAAATCCAGGATACTTGTGAACCTGGGATGAAACCAGGAGAGTGTTGCTTCAAAATGTGTTGTCAATATGCGTTTTCCCCGTTAATGCGTAGCGCATATTTATCTGGTATTGATTAAGGCTGTCTGCATTAACACGTTAAATAAATGTAAAAGTCATGATCATAAAGTCAGTTTCTTTGCATTAATTTATTCCCAATCAAGACACTTTAAAAACTGTTTTGAAATGCGAAATAATGGAATTTTAAATATTTAATTAAAGATGAAATTTAAAAAATAATAATCATTTGACAGCCCAAGTATCAATCATCTCTTCTAAAAGAAAGCAAAAAAAGGGAATTTCCCAAAATGTCAAACTATTCCTTTAAATGTCACAGATCATCTTATCTATCCTGTTGATTTGATAAACAAAGGTTGGTATAAGATCTGCACCTAACAGCACTGCTTTTCTTACCCACACCTTCTCTGTTTTTTTTTTAGTGTTTCAAATTGTCATGCTGTGCTGCCAGACATGATTTAGTGTTTCTGATTATAACAGCCTATAAAAGTGGGTTTTCCAGGCTGAAGGCGTTGTGGTGTGAGCTGGAGCAGGTCTGCGATGACAGCAGCACTTGCTTTTCCCAGTAGATTTTCTCTGCTGTGGCACATCATCTTACTTAACAGCATTTATTACAGGCTGACATTGCTCTTGCCCAAATATTTTCTTAAATCAACTTTCAGCCACATGGGAAAAATCTCTAAGTTGGCACACACGCAGAAGTTGCTAATTTTCCTTTGAACAAAGCCACACGTCTTTAAAGCTGTTAAGTTCTAGAAAACATTATTTTTATTTCCTTTTTCTTTTAATTCTCAGCTACTACATGCCAAATCTTTATTGTCATTTTTATTAACTTGTTATATTAGGTCCGCAACAATGTGTTGAACAATGTACCAGCCCCCTGTTGAGTGCAGGAGAAACACTGGGAGCACATTACATGGCAACCGTGTGAAAGCCCCCGGTCCTGCAGCAGCGGCTTACCATAGAAGGAGAATATGCCACTCTGCCGTTTCCTCCCCTCGGTGACTGGAGCAGGAAGTGACCACACTGAACACGCCTACTTGGCAGGGATCGCTGGTGACTGATTTCCTGTCTGTTACCCCTGGAGACGGAGAAAGGCAGTCCAGCAGGGCTCCATTAAAGCCAATTAGTGAGAATGCCTTCTAAAACGGCATCAGAAGCCAACTCCAACCCACCAAATGTCACTAATTATGGTGCTTTTTTAAAGCTGAAATTACAGGCGCGGGGTGCTGTTTCTGTGTGCTTTAGGAACTGCATCGTCATCTAACTCTCGCTTTCTGAGAGCAGGGTTACTGAGGTTATGAGAGGGGATGTGCCGCTGTAGCCACCACAGACTAGTAACGCGGGGTTTGTTTTCTAGTCAGCCCACCAAATTATAAATCTCTCAGCTTGGGGTATGTTTGGGGTTTTTGGTTGGGGATTTTTCCCCTGGCAGAAGTCCACATGGCAGACTTTCCTTGTCACACACCAGTTAACATAAGCAGCATGTATTTAATGCCCACATTATACAAAAGCCCAAACAAGGCCCCAAACCGTCCAAACAAAATCCCCAGAGTTCCTTCACACTACTCCAGAATATGGGATTAAATGTGTTTGTGTTTCTGATCATGCCAAGGCCAAACCAATTCCCTTTTTTAACAAAGACTTGCCGCCGGTTCAGACTCTTAACAAGACTTTTCTTTATCACATTTTCTTAACCTCTCCAGGCTGCTGACAGCGTAGAACCCAGTCCGAACCCAAGCCACAGCCCAGCAACCTGGAGGCGGCACCTTCCCAGCAACGACCCTCACCCTGTGGGGAGCTCTTATGATCGGGCGTCTAAGACAGCAGGAGCTTCCTCCAGAGCGGATCTGTGGTCCAGTCGGGGTCAAGGGTCAGGGGCCAGAGCCGAGGGGAGGACCGGAGCTGGGAGCAGACCGTGGAGCCAACGCCACTCTGAGCATCATTAGAGCAGCTGGGTCTGAGCAGGATGTCGACAGCAAGAGGACAGGTAGGAGAAGATCTTTTTTTTTTAATCCTTTGAAAGTCATTAATTAAAGGTGACAGATGTTAATTACCTCTATTGCAATGATGTCATATCTCTTAAGGGGGTTTCAAATCAAATTTGCAGCATTAAGCTGACCTGACACTGCTGCAGCACGTTTCACAGCTCTGGGTTTAGCACATCCATCATGATGGCAGCAGTGTGGTAGTTTAATATGTAGAGTGACCCCCAGTGGGAAACCTCAGGCTCACTGCATGTAACAGTCAGCATCCATCCTGCCAAGGCGTCCCTGAGCAAGAAAATTCCAGGTGAACTGTACTGTAACTAAATCTCCAAGCAGGCGTGAGAGAGAAATCCTGCATTGTTCATAATTCTGAATGTTTTCTGGATTTTTAAGCAGTTTCCTGGAATAACAATGAGCCTCCTTCGCCAATATCTTCCAAAGTTTTTTCTCCAGTTTGTTTTTGGTATTCATTTTTTTCGTATCTATTTCATTGTCATTCAGATTCATTACGTCTTCTTAAACTGCAGAATTTTTCGTACCTGTTCAAAAAATGATGAATCCCATTGTCCTCGTGAGTTGAAAACACTTGCAGATCCTAATTAGTAAACACAAAATAGGCAAATCAGGGCTGTCTGCACACACAGAAATTGAAGAGCAACAGAAGCTGAGAAAATAAAATTCAAGAATGCCCAAATAAGAGTCCAAAGAGGATGAAGCTCCGGACCTGAAATATATATAGTTTTTAAAAACGTTCTTAAGGAAGCTGGAGGAAGTTCTCCAGGAAGTGGACGTCAAATAAGTAATCACTCTTAGTAGCATTTGTAATGGACACAAAATAACACGAAAAAGATGCATGAGATGCTAAAATTGTGCCTTAATCCCCTGACCTGCAAATCGCAAACATAATGCATTATTGCACATTTGTCGGGAATGAAGACAGAGACGAGAGCCACGATGCTCTCCAAGGTGTGCATGTGTAGTTCGGCGTTAATGGGGAGACTTTTTTGAGTTTTCTTGAAAGAAAAGCTCCATTTGAATCCAAGTTAGTAATCATTCACTATCAGTTTCTTTGCGGAAACATTATTCTTCATACATATTGACTTGTCTATTAACAAATTTCACACTTTTACATGTTTAGCTGGTCTGCTGTGCACTAACCAAGGTTAGTGAGTTTTTTTGGAAATTAATTGGAAGCGTACCAATTAAACACTGTTTCTCCTGTAATTCATACCAAATCACCTTGTTGTCTCTGGCAAACTTTTAGGAAATTATTTGGAAATTATAGCTCAATCATGTGTCTGAACAAGATGAATGGCTGTGTTTAAAATAAGAAGAATTAAGTAAAATCTTTTTCTGTATTTTTCTCTCAACAGCACTCCATTAAGCTCTCAATGGCACAATGAGGGCCAAACATCAGTCTTCCATCAACTAATGGCTACCACCGTCTCCAAAAGTCAACATCTACAGCTTTTATAGCAAGCAAAGCAAAGAAAAATAGCAGTTGCTGCCATTTAGAACAACAAACCACAGACCTGACATCCTTACTCTGACTCTGAGTGTATGCTGAGACGTGAACAGCTCTTCCTATCCGGAACTTTCTTTGTCCCAAAAGAGGCATAAATGGAAAGACAGTGCCTGTACAGTGTTTTTGGGGGTCGCCTCACCAGTCCATGTATCCTCTTCTGCTTCACGTGTTGGATGTATTATAGTGTAATCCCTAAACTTGACAAGGGAGAGGCTGGCATGCTGGGGACGGCTGGGGATTTTCCTGCGTGCCAGAGAGGGTTTAAAGAGAGTTAGAGGAAGAAGGACTCAAATGTTGAGAATGCCTTTCTCAGAGGACCATTACAGTGACCTCAATGAAGCTGGATGTGCATAGCTTCTGCATCAAAATTTCAACCTTTCTCCATCGCTGAAAAAACGATCTGCAGTTAACAGCAGTACAAGGTTTAAGATGCATCTTCATCTCACAGGGCTGGATCTACATGCAGAGCTCATCACAGACTAAAGTACCTTTTAATGTGACCAAAAACAGGAAGCGAATTACCGTCTTTGCTGACCCATACCATGATATTCACTTATATATTTGCTTTGACAGCCATATGTGCTTTTTTCCAGAGTTTCTCACACATAAATACACAAAACCATACAAACACATGCACATTTTTAACTTTTGGTTTATTTTAAACCCGTGTCACCACTTTCTGGCATGCAGCCTCAAACTGGATTTAATTTGAGGTCTTGGATGTTGAGCGAACATTTGCATGTTTCTAAGTAATAAATGAAGAGCACTTGAAAGATTGTGACTCAGCATGCACTCTGCTTAAAGGATTGCTGGTTGGCTTCATTTAAGGAGCACACAGACACAAACACACACACACACACAGACACATATGCATACACACATGCATACACATTTGTACAGACAGACCGGGACCTTATTTATGCTTTTTGCCATTTTCACCAGTTATTTTCTTTGTAATTCGCTTCCTGTTCTGCATTATCCTTTCCCCTTTCTGCTGAACCATATCAATACAAAAAAATCGTAGTTTGCACGCAATGAAATGCAATGCACATGTAGAAAAAAAAGAATAATTGGGATGGAGGGGGGGGTGGCATTGTTTATAACCTCAAACCATGCTACAATTTCCATGGTGCTTTGTTCTACAGCTGTTGCAGTTCTCCTCATTCATGTATTTTAAGAGAGCCATAGCAAAATGGAGTTTTAATGAATATTGGACTTGGGATTACCAGCAAACCTGGCCTGGCAGGCGGACATTTTTTTCAGTGCTGCTGTAAATACTGTAGACATGCCAGCCGGTCATAGGACGACTCCTAACTGGAGTCACAAGGAACTGACAGTTCAGCTTTTACGTGACTGGGTTCGCCGTGCGAATCGTCCCATCTTATCTCCATTATTTCTATAGAGGTGTATTTTTTTGCTACATCATAAAATATCAACTCGTGGTTGGTATATTGGAGCAATCTCTCATTGGAGGGTGCCACTGCAGCAATGGGGGTGCCATAGAAACCAGTTTAGTAGTGGCCAGTCAACAAAAAAAGGTGTTTTCATTGAGGTAAATGGTGCATATCTATGACAGAAACATTGTCAAACTTTTTTCAGGCTCCTGCTGGAATCATTACAGTACGACAGGCAATGTAAACTTTGATCCCACAGCAAAATTTATGAATGTCGCTATTGAATGCAGCTGAGAATGACCAATCGCTTGATGTACCGATCCAACACAACTGCATTTCTTTGTTTATCCGACATGTAACTGTGACAACATCTGTTGAAGAACTTTTAAAGCTCCATCTGGTTCCTCTGCTGTTGTGGATTTCAGTGCTGTGTTGAGTCAGACCCTGCTGGGGGTGGCCTGTTGAAGACTCAGTGCATTTCTCAGTTCTCCTGTATTCTACCAGCCGTCATCTAGCTGTAATATTTATTAGTCTCCATATTATGTACAGGTTCTTTTATTGTGAAGAGGTCTGCCCGGTGGCAGGAGCCCATTCTGTTGCCGCTTCGTCACTTTACTGTTTATGCAAGCAGGAGATTATATGCAATCAATAAACTGCCCCCCCGCCTCCATGCAATGTCTGTAATTATGCTGTGCATACAGGTCGGTGGTAACTCCAAACTAACATGTTTGTTTACCTGCAGAATGTGCATTTCCATTACTCTTTGCTAGAACTATTTACAGTGTTCATCTGTGCCTTGAGATTCAGTAAGAGAGGTCCCAACAAATCCAGACTTGCACCATGTTTTTACTCTTGCTGTGCATATAAATGACATGCAATACTGATTGTGAGGTTCAGTTTTTTTTTTTTTATAACTTTATATTCTTTCCTTTAGAGGTTTGTTGTATGGAACGTCGTAAAAGTATTTTGGTTTAAGGGTAAAAAGTTCTCAGAGGGAACTCCTCCCTGAGGGATGTCAAAGCAAGGTTCCCTGAGAAAAGCTTTTCTTTTCTTTTTTTCTAACCCAACTTCAAAGTACCCTTTTAAAGTATATAGACCGCACCGCTCGAAAAGCTATGTCCTTTGGATTTGTCTGTCAGAGTTGCAGGGTGCAGCGCAGCCGGAAAGGATTGCCATGTGGCCTCTTCATGGCTGCTGCTGGCTTTATGATAGAGCAAAAACAGACCAAACATACTGTTCAGAGCTCGCAGTGCAAATGCCAAGACCTGATGATCATGTAGTCTTTCTGTGCTCTCTCTGTTATTGTTTCTACTACCACTCTTCTCATTTACCAAAAGGGAATGCCATCTTTTCCCTGATCTCTCATCTTTTCAACCGATTCCAACTTTCCTTTTAGTATTTAGAGCAGTGTCCCTCACTCCTTTCCTCTCGTCCTCTGTTTCTCTGCATCTTCCTTGGATTCTCATTTCCTAAAGGGAAACGTTGTCCTAAACAGCTGTGATATGTTGTTGGTTCAGAGCATTGTTTTATTGAAGGCCAGAGGCCTGTCACCAGACAGTGACGGGCAGCTCCCTGGGTAGCTGAAAGGTCAGAGGTCAGGGCTGCATCTAATCCTGTCTCTTCGTCTTGACTCAGGGCTTCTAAATACAGGAGAGGAAAAGCGACAGCTTGGCAGTTATTTCCTCTTTAGGGGTAATTAAAACAGACTTAGGTATCAAATGTCCACTTCTGCCTGAGCTCACGCTGCCAGAGATGCACGTGGTGTGGTCGTCTAGTGGTGTTGTTATTAATATGACAGTGAGCGCTCTCGTTTTAAAGCTTGACATGTGAGCTGGTGTGTTGTTAGCTGCTGCAGATCCCAGAGTAAGAAGGTGATGACTGAGAGATGTGCACGTGTTTGTCAGAGTTGGCACGCAGCGCCTGAGATTGTTTTTGTTTTTGTTATTTTTGAGGCTGACATCACTGTGGGTCAGGATTTCTGTATATAGCGACTTGGTGATGCAAGTGCTAACATGAACGCCCTTCTCAACCCTTATCCTGCCTTACTGCCCCCATATGTCACCTGTTTCCCTCCACCCAACAAAAAACAGGCAGACTGTCCTCCAGTTTCACCCATCCTTATGACAGCTATACTGTACAGCCACTATCATTTGCCTTTTTCACTTTCCATCTTCCCTCTACCTTTTATTCACCTTCTGCTCTGAAACCAAGAGAGCATTTGAGTCGGGGGTCCCAGGAAGAGCCCAGCTGTCAGAAACTCGGTTTTATGACGCATTGAAGGGTTTCTGTCCTGGAGACCGGCTTCAAAGAAAGTGTGGCTTTTTAAACTCCATCCTCCACTATGCATGATGCCTTTCTTCCTTACAAGACCCCAAAGTTCACTAACACCCGACCGTACGTCCACGCTGGACACTGAAACCTGGATGGACCCTTTGCCACGATGAAGACCACTTTAAAGGGTAACTTAGATATTTTTCATACTGGACCCTGTTTTAACATGCTTTTGTGTCTAAGTGGCTAATGGGAACAACATTTTTTTTATTGGTCCAGTATTGAGTGAGACTGTCGCAGCTAGCAGCTGCAAAACAGGCTGCAATGTAACCGCTTGGAGCATTTGTGAACCAGTTTACATACACTAAAAGTGCTTGTTTTTGATGCTGACATGCTCAGATTGTTATCATAACTATCTGACAACATTATGGAAAGAATTTTCAACAGATATAGACCTTTTTTTTTTAAAGAATTAAAAGGAGATCTTCTTTATTTAACCAAAAACAGCCCCAAAATCGCCATCGTCAAACCCACCAGACTCCATATAAAACAACAGTTATTTTATCATCATAAAATACGCTTCATTCAAAGTCTACAGAAACAAAATAAAACTCATAAAATCTGTCTCGGGTCATCATTCCACTGTTCCGACAATCAACAGTTCTGGCTTGGTTGAAATAAATCCTTAATTCACCTGTTGAGATGTCAAAGTAAGCTGGCTCTATACACACTAAAATTACTGATAATTTAAATGGAGTCTGGTGGGTTTGGTGATAAAGATTTCGGGAGTGTTTCTGGTTAAACAAAAAGGATCTTACTCTTTAACGAAAAGGTCTATATCCATGGGGATCCTTTCCATAATGCTGGCAGACAGTTAAAATAACAATCTGAGCCAGTCGGTGGCAAAAACAAGCACTTCAGTGGACATAAACGGGACGGTGCAGAAATGCCCCAAGTGGTTACCTCGCAGTCTGTTTCACAGATTCCAGCTGCAGCGCTCTCACTTAATACTGGTCCATTTTCGAAATATGTTGTTCCCATTAGTCACCTAGATGCAAAAAATGGGACTATAGTATCCAGGTTGAAAAATACCTAAGTTACCCTTTAAGCTTTTTTCTATATGTGTTTCGGGCTACATGCCATTACTCACATGCTATAGGTCTTATTCGTAACTTCCAGTGGCGAGAGCCTGCACAGCGTTGACGTGGTGGAATGTACTGACTGGTCATCTGGGACTTAAGTGAAGACTTTACAGGTTTCAAGATTTCTATGGCTTTTGTGGCGCCGTAAAGAAACAGCAGGGTGCTGTTACAGAGGTTTTTGTCGGTCCCTCTCCTCCCTGAATGATGGCAGTTTTTCAGAACATTTGTTGAATGAGAGAATCTGTACGGTTGCTGTTGCTCGAGCAGAATATTTAGGCTGCGAATGATATGATTGGAAACTCCTACCAGGACAAGAGGTGGTTAAGCGGTGGAAAGAAAAGTGGCTGCTTCCTGCACAAATACCAACTAAAGAGTTAACAGAAATCCTCTTAAGCCCTGGTGGTGTATGTATAAACATCCGTTATTTACAAGTCATTGTTTTTTCCTCTTTTATAAAGTAGACTAGAATGTACTTAGTGGAGATTGGCGTGGCGAGGCAGAAATGGCTCCCGGGCAGCGAGCGGGCCCTTGTCCTCAAAGGCCTCCATTGTGAAGCCAGGGTCATGGTGTCATTGGGTGGCGTAGGCTGTAATCTGCACTTAACCAGCACTTAACTTTAAGACCTCAAACTACTAATGCCCCCTTAGTCCCCTTTGTCAAAAAGTTTCCTCTTTTGTGTCCCAGATTTGTACTTAAACTGAGTTTCAGTAGCTGTTTGCTGAATGTACCACAGGCGGATATGTTATGTGTTTTTGCACCAGCCAAATTAGAGTATTTAAGTATCATCTCACCAGGTAAAGAGAGGAAATTGGCAGTGAATGAATTGTGTTTGAACATGTTTTTTTTTTAGAGATATGGCACCCTGTTACGCCTGTATCTCAGCCTTCTAACATTGTGCCAAAATCATTCCACAGTATTTCCAGTTTACAGTCAGAGGCGGTGCCAACGCTTCCCCAGATGGCCACCCTGTCTCTAAGATACTGAAATTAAGGGGAAATATTCAATTTGAGGGTTTTCTTTTTTGTTTTCTGCTAATTGTGTTTTTATTTCTTTGTTAAAAAAAAGATGTCTTATTTTGGAAGCTATATCGGATAGATTTTATTTAAGGAAACTCTTGTAATTTTGTAAAGTGGGCCTTATTATTGAAATATATTAAGTATTTGTCCATCTTGATTTTAAGAATGATATTTTTTTTGCAAGATAATGTAACTTCCTCGTTGTTATTACACTCCTGGAGAGTACTTCTTCCTGTATTTTGTGTTTGTTGTTCTAATGCAAGACATTTCTGAAGACCTGGAGACATGACAGCACACCACAGATCGGAGAGAGAGGCCAGGGTTGTGTCATAGTCATTGAAGAATGAGAGCTATGTGCATTTTATCAGAGCTGAGCAGGTTTCGCAGCACTGAGTGGTTCACCATGTGTCGTCCCCGTTTTTATCGGGTGACCATTCAGTGCTCCGGCTTCTTTGCTTCTCTGTTCTCCCTCGCTCATAAATTCAGGGTTCGTACATCTTCTGTGCTGTATGTTTGTAAGTGCTGCCAAAGAAAGAAGCGTGCAGGCCCCAGATACACATGTATATATAAACACAAATAATCTAATAGGAATAAAAAAAAACATGTAACTCATCTCTCTTACATGCATACATGCACAGATACAAGAATTTCAGGCCTGTACAATCATTTTTTTATGCTGAGTGTTTCTAAGTTCATTTTGTGTGCGGAAGGAGACTGACAGACAGAGGTGTCAAACACAAAACTGTATGTAATGAAATCAGATCAAAAGGGGTTTTTATGATTTATTCTTGCTTCTCCGTGTGTCAGCGATGCCAGGTGGACTTTGTGGGGAGACGGTTCGTTTTTTTTCTCCGTTTTAGAATTAATACATTGTGCATGTTTTAACCTTAACTGTGGCTGGCGCACTCTGCATGTAGGTCTCTTGAAGCTGCCAACTGTACAGCAGACCATATGTATTCCAATAAAAATAAAAACCAACCTGTTTGTAACACGTCTCCATATTGGAACCTGTGTCAGTGTGTGTGTGTGTGTGTGTAAAACTCAACCATGTATGTTAATCTCTTTCATGCTTTTTGCAGTACAAGCTCAGCAAGTTTTGATTTCATAGCGGTACACCCTGTGTGTGTGTGTGTGTGTGTGTGTGTGTGTGTGTGTGTGCTGATTTTGAACAGGGCAGAGAGAGCAGCAGCTGACGGTACGCAAAATAAGCAGCAGGCAGACAAATGAGGCAAATTGGTCAGGTACAAAGAGGAAAACCACAAGCTGTTGTGGAATGCAAAGTCAGCACACATAACTCTCTTTTAAACAGCAACGCCTCACTTTGTGAAAGCCAGCACTTCTGTTCCCGCAACCGTAAATACTCATCTAATCTGCACAATCTGGTCTGATAAATCAAGACTTTTTCATGTGAAAATAACCAGCCTCTGATTCTCAAGTTATTGTAATATCGGACATCAATGCTCGGTGCATCTCACGAGAAATCTTTGTGGTGAAACTTTTTCACTTCACCTCAAGCTGCCTTGTAATTTCCAACATTTCCCAGAACAGTTTTGTATAACTGCAGAGAACAAGCCTGAACGTGTTGAATTCAGCTGCATGGCCTTTATTGTGTAGTTGAACAGAGTTATAGAGCAAAAGATCAACATGTTCAGGTTGACAGCAAGTGACTTTTTGTGCATTACACTGTGGTCTATTGACACTGCTGTTAGTAGGCAACGCTTCCTGCCTTGGGATTTGAAAATCACAGTTTTAAACTAATTATCGCAATGATATCAAACTGTAGGCTATATTTCATATATATTATATGTGACTATGAACTTTATATTCAACTATATACCGCGGGGCAAGTGGTGAGGGCCGAAGGCCAGAGCAGTGTGAGCCACATTTAGCCAACTGTACAGGACAGCCAAAACAAAAAATAAAGCAAAAAGTTTGCAAAAGCACACACATGCAGACACAGTTTTTTTTTGTTTTTTTTTTTAAAAGTAGATTCTGGACAAGAGATAATACAAGAGACAAAAATAACACAACTTACCACCATAAAAATTACCACCGCGGTCACATTTGAAGTGATTTAATAAAAAAAATAATGGGAGCATAGTCTCATCTGTGGACTCTTTTCATTTATTGTATTACCTCTTGTCCAGCACTTAGCTTTTACTTCTCTGGATGTATCCACTTTTGCAAACTTTTTAAACAAAAAATGTGCACTATGTCCTGACTTAATTGATTTTAACCCTAAACTGTAAAATTCTATAAATATGTGAATGACTTTGCTTTATTGAAAAAAATCACCTAAAATGACTATTCAAAGCTTAGACAATGCAAACTGACTGAGTTCTTGTTCCCTTTTTAGTACATGTACATGCATGGGCTTATTTGCAAAATAAACTCTGAAGTTTTTTTCCCCAACAAAAATCAGTATCACAGTAAGTGCTTCTGTCATTGACTTGTATCAGCTTAAACAGACTGAAACAAAACATTTTTTCATGTTCGCCTATACATTTTGTTAAAAAAAAGTTGCTGCTGATAACTAGAACTAGGAGGTTCTAGTTACCTAGCAACCCCATCCGAAACTCTGATAGGCTGAGTGAGCACTCTGCTGAAGGCTTAATGAGCAGCTATCCAAGACGGCAGTGAGGTCAGCTGCGTAAATCAAACAGATTTAAAGAATAATATAAATGATAAAATTAGGAAAATATTAATGTTCAAAGCAATGCAACGGCAGTTTGTGGATATAATAATGAGTTTGGACTCATCATGGTGTTTGTGAGTTTATTTCTGTTGGAAAAAAATGACAACAAATACAGATTTTTGGACTACAATAATGTCAGAGTGAAAGTGGGATATTTTTTGAAAGTGGGATGTTTTTATATGATGGTGTAAGTACAGGTTGAACAGATAGATGGCGCTGTTCACGTGCCGTCAGTTGAGGTAGACGGAGGAAAGAAGAAGAGAGAGAGGCGAGTGAGCTAACTGTACATGCACTGGAGTTACTAAAAGTTATGAGGAAGACCCAGAGCGTGTGTTTGGACGGATTTATTCCTCCACACGGCCACGTCGCTTACACTGGTGGCAGCCGTGGGGTGTTTCACCTGTGAAATATCGCCATTTGGGATTCTGCTCAACTTCATAAGTCTCCGACGCTGTAAGCTAACGTTAGCCGCGCTAGCCGCTAGCTAACTGTAGCCGTCAGTACAGTCAGTTAGCTCGCCACTACAATCCACGTTTTGTTGTTTTGTTAGCTTCACAGAGTTTAGAAACCGTGTTTCGGTCAGTTAACTCCGTCTGAGAGCTAAGGAAAGTAATAAAAGAATGAAGAAAAATCATCAAGTCTGAGGATGAACCCCCCATATATACAATAACACTTCATAGGTGAGTAATGACTGTTTGTGTGTATTTTATCTGACAGCAGAGTTAAAGGTACCTGCTGTGGTAGTTTGTGTCTTGAAATGGTCTGCACAGCTTTAGATAAAATATGCCGTGTGACTATAGGCCTATCGCTTAAATAACAATGAATACAGTAGATGAAGTATTCATCAAAAAGTAAGGCCCATGGATGGGCCTTCGGATCAGAAGGCTTATAATGAACAAACTGACATATATTGCATTTTGGCTTTTGATTAATAACTCCCTAAGGGACTTTTTTCAAAGCAGACATTTTGACTTGTCATAACACGAAAAGCACAGGTGAAATTGATAACGTTAACAATTTCTCAATTCCAATAACCTTTTCCAGTGAGCCAGCATGGACAATACCAGGACATACCCTAAATCGATTGTTAGTGCTTTTGAAAACACCTGTGCTTTCCTTGCTATGACACCTCAATTTGTCTGCTGTGAAAAAGGGCTATGGTTTACAATTCACAAGTTTTTTTGGCTGTAGAAATTGCTACAAAAAAAGAAAAATAAACACATTGGAGTCCTGACACAAGACCCCTTTGAGATGTTGAAATGTCACAATAGGAAAAGCATAATAATCACTTAATGACAGCTGAATTGCAGTTAGCAGCTTTGGTTTCAGGGTCCTGATAGTATGGATGCTTGAACAAACTCATTGTTAATGTTATCAGTTACAGCTGTGTTCTACCTTCCATGACAAATGGAAATGTCTGCTGTGAAAGAAAAGGCCATTTTGATCCATAATAGCGTACAGTCCCAGGGTTTCTTTAAGAGTAAGAGACACAAGAAAATCAAAAAATAAAAAATCAATATTTATCAGGCTTTTCTTTTATTACTATGGCCCAGCTTTGTTGAACAGGCTGCCTGAGGACTTGAGGGCAGCAAAGGAGGTTGATATTTTTAAAAGCAAACCCAAGACCTACCTTTTTTGTCTGGATTTTATTGAATTTATCTTATTGACTATATATTTATATGCTTTAGTCTGTTTTACTGTTTCTCTAGTTGGTATTATATAATATGATTATTTTTAAAATATTTATTTTTTTACTTTGTGCTTTTATTTTCCTCTTATCTGCTGTTAAGAGTATTCGACCTATTTATAATTTTATGTATTTATTTGTTTATTTCTATCTATAGATTTTATCTTGCCTCTTGTGTTTCATCACCTCAGTTTCTGGTTTTAATGAATACTCATATCATAGTGCTGTACTTAATTACAAAGTATTGCTTTTTATGCATGTGCTTGTGTGTATCTAATAAGTCTAACTAATTAACACTGCAAAATGGAATCAAGCCTTAGTTTTTTTGTTGGGGAGTCATGAGTCCACATGGTTGAGCGTCAGGGGTTAATGCTGTCTCCTGCCTGTGGTTTAATCTGTCCCAAGTTCAGATGCAGGGAGGTGCTACCCTAACACAGTGGTGCCTGTTTAAACCCTGGTACGCCGCTGCCTGACCTGAATTAGTGCTGTGAAGTCAACCATAGAAATGACTCAGAGGTACTGCAGGCGAGTGGAGGAGGAGGAAGATGGAGGAGTTAGAGTGAGAAAGAAGCCTCACACACTGCCTACAACAGGTGTGATAGGAGAGACTGAGGGGGAAGTTAACACAAAATGTTGTTGAGGTTGAGCCCGCAGCTTTGAATAACCTAAGAAGGGAAAATGTCGAAAATTGATGACAACCTCAGCTAACAAACCAGAGCTTGATTCCCTTTTGCTGTGTTTAATAACACAGTTTAATAATTGAAAAAAATAGATAAAAGTACCACAAAAAAAGATTACTGAAAAGCTGCGTAGAAGAGGACAGTCTTAATCTTCATTTTAAAATATTTTAAGTCCAAAAAGAGCTGCAGCATAGTGACTAAAAGCTGTTAAACCACTTTTTATTTTAAAACAGGGCACCACTAACTGAGCAGGAGGAGAAGTAGAAAGTGTCATAAGATTAAATTACTTAAGCAATATAAAAATACCTCAAATTTGTACAGTATTTGTAAATACAGAACTTGAGTAAATGTACTAAGGTACATTCCACCCCTGATCACCAGTTTGTAAGATTCGTCAGACGGGGACCATAAATGTCTGTACAAAAGTTCATGACAATCCATCAAATAGTTGTTGAGATGTTTCAGTGCACTGCCCTCCCTAAGGCTGTGCCATTAGAGTGGTTATAATACTTTATTGACATAAGCTGAAACCATTGTACAGTCATTATGTAATCCCTGGATTTATCTCCTATTTGATTATTATGGATGATGTCCAACAGTGCTCATAAGAGCCTGTGGGAGGTGTTTGTACCTGTGTTAGTGTACATTCCTCCCCACACCTATGAATCACATGAGATGTGCTGCGACACGCTGTGGTCTCTCAGTCAAAAGGCCTTTAATAACTCCTTATCACACTTTCTAAGTCTCTGCCTCTCTATCAAGTTGATGTGGCCTCGAGGCTTTTACGAAAAATAACCTCACCAGTCAACAGCTACACGCTGCTCTGAGCATATGGTTTACCAAGGAGGTGAAAATACCCGAGTGCCGCGGTCCAAAACCCCAGCTCAAATTACTGTTGTTACATCAAACATCTCCTTTGGTCACGATAATAATAACCACATCTCTGGGGGAAAACAAGGCCTGTGACGCGCGAGAGTGCATGGAAACAGAGGGGCACAGAGCCCTGAAATACAACGCCACAGAGAAGCTCATAGCTCATGGTTGACCATTTTAATCCCCCCTTCCATTCATCAGATCCCCCACTATGTGGAGCTGCTGCCAGGGACCCCCATCACTCCCCCACTAACACACACGCTCAGTGCCACAGACGCTGGGAAGCAGCCAGACCTGCAATCAAGGAGGGTCATTAGAGGGTCAAAGCAGAAGCAGCCATGTTACTTTTGAACATGCATGTAAAAAAATGACCCATCTGCAGGTTACTGGACAGGAATATGAAAGCAAATAAGAGATATAAATATTTTAATTTTAAGAGCCACTGAATACTTAATATTAAAAACTAATATAAAAAAGTTCACAAAGTCCTATGATTTTAAATTAAAAAAAGGATTCGGGTTGCGCAAATTTGATTGGTCAAATACAGATCTGAAAATTCAAATTTTAAGATAAATTTTAAAAAAAAACAAAAACTTAAAACTTTTTAGTTTCTCAAGCCAGGACAGGATAGAACATCGAGCCTAAACGTAGTTGTACTTTTTTAATTTCTTTCAATTTAAATTTTGAAATCTGAATTTGAGCAATAGAATTTAATTAATTTGAACATTAAAAAAATAAAATAAAATTGCAAATCTACAAATTTTACATTATGTCAAGGAGGTGAATTCGGAGCACATAAAATTAGATACAATACAGATATTTTTGTCTCTTACTTGCTTCCATACATAGCATTCTGCAGACAGTACTTCCTACTCTGGGATATGAAAATTAGTTTTACACCAATAATCCCAGTGCTATCAAACTGTATATTACACATCTGCACATTCAGCGATACATATAGACATTTAGACAACTGTTTAATTAAGAAATTGTTGAAATCCTTCATGTCAGAGTATGAAAATCTGATTTTGACCAATTGAATCCAAGTAATAAATTTTTTTTTTAGTTCTTGAACTTGAACTTAATTTTTTATCTGAATGTGTAAACATTGAAGAATAAGTTGTTCTTATATATGTATATATATATATATATATATATATATGTACACAGCATTTTCAAGAAGAACACACCAGATCCAAGCTAAACTTTTTGTCTTTTAATAACAAAACAATTGACAATATAAAAAAGTATGTGATGACAACCATAATAAAATACTTAAACTGCTATGGCAACAAAAAACATTCACAATTCTTTCATCATAATTGTTTTTTTTTTTTTAGCTTTGAATACAAACTATTTTCACTACACTCTGCAACCTAAATGAAAGTAAATTCAGGAGGCATAAAGCTACAGTACATAGCTATGTTTTAAGACTTTAAGACAACCAAGACAAGGCCTTGAGATTGAGACTGCTACTGAGTTGGTCATCGGTCTTATTAGATATCTGGCTCTAGGTTGTGTATACATTTAGGGAATTTACAGGATTTAGACAAGGGCACATAAATAGATGTTTGCAGACATGCTCCACATGGAATCAAACACACTCAATCACTTCAAACATAATGCCGTGCTTCCCATTTTTAAGACTAGGATGTTAAACATTTTTTAAAGATGAGCTTTTTCTTTGCTATGTAACAAATTTGGGATTACGTCATCTTTCAACTTAGTCCAGTCTTCGTAGTAGGTTTCTATCTCAACATTTTGCTTGAAATGTAAACAGAAGTCTGAGGAACCGAACTGCTCCGGTTAAAAATCTCAAATTTGCATCATACCTACAGCCAGAATATAAAGTTTCTGTTAAAGTAAAGGCAATAATACAACGTGTTGCAGGGACTTCCATTCACACACTGAAATATCAACAGTTTGTAGGTAAACTTGTGTTTTCTATGGAACTGGGAGAGGTGATTTCAGACACTTGGCGTTGGCTGAGCCTGCTGAGGGTTGCTGGCAGCTGTGGGGGTGGCCTGTCGGGGAAGTGTGTACATGGCACCCAGGAATTGATCTGCAATACGTCCGGCCTCGCGGAGTCCGCTGAGCAGGGCGCCGTGAACTGTAGCGGGGTAGTTCCTTATTGTGTGCTCCCCAGAGAAGAAGAGACGAGGGACGGGCTGAGAGAAAAAAGGAAAACCACATTTAGATTGATGCTGGATTGTCCCAAAAATAATGGGTTATTAAATGAAAACAGGGGATTGGTTAGAGGAGAAAATGTGTGGAAGTTAAGTGCCAGAACTCATCAGTCAACACATAAATATGACTCAATCAGCATGCCAACTTCAAAACAGCCCCAAAAAGCATCTGTGTGGGGAGTAAACTGCCCTGCTTTGGTTTGGTTGAGTGTTGTGGGCAGGCTGGGATGCCTTCTCTCCCTCGCTTTCTCACACACATTTTCACTCAAACTCAACACGATGACTCCGTCGTGCTTACCTGTGAGGCTCCCGGTATGGCAGGGCCAGGAGTGATGGGTTGCGCCATCAGGTCATAGTCGTTACCTGAAGAACCCGCAGCGACGTACGAGTAGGAGCCCCTTGCCCAGGGATCTGCGCGCCACCGCGTGACCACAGTTTCCTTTGGCTGCCATGACAACAAACAACAACACATACGTCTTAGGAGTTTCCATGAAGATATTAGAGGGACCTGTAAACAGCTGGATGGTGAACAGTTCCAACGCTGGCCTCCATGCATATGATTTTATCCCATATGAAACCATAAGCACATGATTTATAATGACGGGTGGTTTGGACACGACTCCACTTGTGAGTGCCTTTCACATGTGCTCGGCTCGCTGTGTAAAGTCGCGCTGGTTGTGGGGGTCGATTCAGGAACGGATTTGACATTCCACTCAAAGTAGTGGAAAACCCAGAAAAAACACTAATGATGGAGCTCAAAAAAATATCACCCACCACTACTTTTCTGTAAACAACAAACATAATCAAGTTGTATTTGAACAAAACAGCCAGCTATGCTGAATTGTGTGGACAACTTGGTTGGGAACAATTTGGCATGTGGACTCAGAGTTAAGTTAAAACAGCACTGAAAGGCCAAAGTGAAGAAACATGTACCTGCGGCACAGCGCTGCTTCCAAATATTCCTTTGAGAATAGCCAGGCAGCGTCCGACAATCACATCATCACTGATGTTCTCCATGATGCCAGCTGCCTCACCAGCCATCAGAGCGAGTAGGATTGGGGCTGAAAGAAGAGTAGGCACAATTCGTTATATTAACTTTTAATGGGAACATTAGAGAAGCAAAGAGCATATATGGACAGGAAATATACAGATCAGCCACAACATTAAAACCACTGACAGGTGAAGTGAATTACATTGATCATCTCCTTACTACTACTAATGTTCTAATAGGAAACCTTGGGTCCTGGCATTAATGGATCCACCACGCTAGGCAAGCACACCTCCTCATGCAGGCAAATAATATTTTAAGACTTTTTTATTGCCACTCAGGATGATATTTAAGACCAATTTTACCATAACCAAAACTGGGGGAAAAAAGAAAATAAAAAATCATGAACCAGCATTCTTTTTGGTCTAGTGAAAAAGTATATTTGGCTAGAATTGGGAAATTCCTTGCAATTATTGTTCATTTTTATACCCTGTATGTGGGATTATTCCACTGCTTTAAGACCCATCATGAAGAGTTTAAGAAGAGGGAGATAATCAATGTAATTCACTTCACCTTTTAGTGTTTTTTTTAACTGTATTTTTTTGTTTTTCAATAATAATTGCACAAAATAAATCTCTATACACGTATACACATGCACATGTACAAAGTACTATAACAGCAATAGTGCACTGCATAAATTGAATCAAGAAGGGGGGGGGGTTAAGAGTGTCTATAAAAGAGAGAATAAATCAAAATTAGGCCTAATAGGTCTTTGTATGAGTCTTGATAGGGTTTGAGAAATACTACTACAATAATTTGATATCCTTGTGCAGCTCTAGAACATAATAGCACCTGTCAGTGGTTTTAATGTTATGGCTGAATGGTGTATACAGACAGGAGATACTGTATATCTCAATACTGCATCACTCTGCAGTGTGAAACTAAAAGTGATCTTTTGTCACCTTTGTAGAGGTTCCAGAAGAGGAAGAGTTCGCCCCGACTTGCTGTGGTGGAGCCAACATGACCAAACAGGTTGACGCTGGGATCCCAGAACACACGGTCAAAACACAGCACCACCTTCACACAGGGAGGAGCACAACATAAAAACCGTCACACAACAATCAAACTTTTTATTTTATTCAAATGGCCTGTTGAAGCATATCTTAGGTTCAGCACATTTACTGCTGTCACCTCACTGTTATGAATGTGGGAATGGTAGAGCGCCCTCTGCTGGAGACACTGCATTAGTAGCAGCTCAGATTGCATAATAATGCAGTATTCTCCTCTCTGCTGCAGTCGAATTAGGAGATAAACTACTCTGCTGCAGATGATGCTCAGCAACAGAGAGATTGCGAGAGCTGGTGGGTCAGGAGTGACGCACAATGAGCGCTCTGATCGGATTATTAACACTCGAGTGAAAACGCACCTTTCATTCGCACGCCATCCGACTGCCCATCCTCTCCTATACGTTACACATTTCCCATGTCACCCTTTCGATCCCTCTATCCATTCTCAGTCTGAGCCTAGATGCATACCAGGATAGAGCAGTATCTCCTTGGCAACGAACACAATCATTTTCTGATTATTAATCAGTTTTTGGCCCTCTTCCACTGAAGGTCAAACTCCTAGCATAAGGACACTGCAGCAGAGAGAAAAGCAGGAGGTGTCTCTGAGGAACAGATCCTCAGTCCTGCCGGAAGCACACTGCATGATTTAAAACCTGAGTTGAACTGTGATTTGATTTATTTCAAGACTGGTCAGTTTGCACTGGTCAGCACAGAATCTGGCAGATCACACTCAGCACACGTTCCTGTAGTGGGAGGAAAGAATTCTAATCTTAAAATCTCTGGTCTCTCACTTAGACGTCACCCTACTCAGGGCTGTCTGGACAAAAGCAGCTGCGGTTAAGGTTAAGGGTAGCAGATTAGAAGGAATGACGCTCAGTAGAGCTGGGTATCGTTTGAAAAAAATTACAATACCAGTAGATACCTATGATGTGGATGGAGCGGTGTGTAGTACAGTCATACTTCTGAGCAATTTAGTACAATCTTGGAACACTGAAATGCCAAATCAATCAAATACACCATGCTTGACTTCACCACACCACAGGCTGTATTGGTTATAGCTGATACTGCAGGACTGTGAGATCCATAGTTAGGAGAGTCCACTCAGCCCTGTGCATACAGTGACACGGCTTACTGCATCACATGTCTAATGCTATCCAAAAGTCATTAACGTGTTCAACAACAAAGTCAAGCTGTTTCGGTGTTGCTGTGAGTTTGTTGGGTCACCTTAACAGCTCATTGTTGGATGTTAGCCACTGCTGCTGTGTTAGCTTTTGCTGACCGGGCAGACATTAACTAACCATTTGCTAGGAGTAAAGCAACTCTCGAGATGGCAGCAAGGTTTGGGACAGTCAGAGATAAGACCCCTGGTGCAGAAAAGGATCGAATACAGTTATCTTTTGAGGTGAGACGTTTTGACGCTACTTGGTAATGGGTTATTTCAGTCGATACTTTAAAGATATCGTGTACTGATAACCAGCCTTAAAGCTTAGTCTGATAAATGTTGAGCACCATACCTTGTTGAGGTTGCCAAAGCCCATCCTCTGTATAGCAGATGTCTTCCATTCAGGCAGCGGAGGAACAAACTGCACAGCAGGGGGCTGCTGCTTCAGCACGCCAAGAGGCAGGGTGCACAGCACAGCATCACACTTGTATATGAAGGTCTGAGTCGTAGAGCGAGTGTTGACTGCTATCACCTCACAGCCTGGAGAAAGAACAGATGAGGAATTGTTAACAGGGTTCCTGCAGATTAGGGCAAGGTAGATTTAAGACTGCTAAGACTTTTTTAGTGCCACTCAGAATTAAGACCAATTTTCTAATAACCAAAATTGACAGATAATTTTATTTTGCCCAAATGAGCATTTTTAAGACTTTTAGAAAATTATCTTCAGACAACATAAAGACAAATAAGGTCATATTTTCAGATTAATTAATTCAATGCCTTTTAAGTCTTTTTAAGGATTCGCCCTAGTTTAAACACATATTGTACATCCTTATGAACATCAGTTATGAAATCCATAGATGTGGACGACAAACACATGCTCCTGCGCACGTACCTGAAGCTGTGTATCGGACCTGGCGTACTGCTGTGTTTAGTTTGATGTCCAAACCTTCAGCCAGGGCCACAGGGACGCAAGAGTATCCGTTCCTTACTGTCAGGTGGCTGCCAGTGAACTCAAAGTCATCATCCTGTGGATACATTAATAATCTGTCACCCTAGTAGTACAATTATCCTCTTGATGTTATAAAACTGAATGGCAGGTACCTCTTAGTTAAACTAGCAGAAGCTCGTTAGGCACATTGGTCTGTAAGAGGCCCGAGGGTCTTTGCACTGCAAGACCATTGTCAGGACTACACGGTTATGACATCTTTAAATGGGTGCATGTATATACCTGATCCCAGTGCTTGAGAGAAAGGGTGGAGAGGGGCGTAGCGTTGGCAAACTCCAAGTTGGCAAAGTGCCAGTCTAGAATCTGCCGATCCCTGGATGACAGGTAAACATCACTGTGGGAAAGAAGGGACAGAAAGAGACACGGTGATGCACACTGACAGCTATTCAGACATCAGAGGGACAGGTTTACTCATGCACAAACTGTAAATGCTTAACTCAAAATGGTGCTAATGTAATAATACATATTTGAACACACAGCATTAACTGGAAACTAAAATTGCCACAGGACATATAACAGGTAAACATCTGTTGCTAAGGGCTGCGAGGCTCCAACTAGCAGCAATTATCTTTTATTACCAATAAGAACAGACTATTTTCCCTTCAGCACATATGCCAATATTGCTTCAACATTAGCCAGTCAAGCCTGGATAACTCCTGATTAGAGCATTTAATAAAAGACGTCTTCAGCAACAGTTACATCACAGGCTAGCATACTGATCCAAACCAGACCAACAAGCTGCTTCATGTAGTCATTCATTACACTGAAACATTACACACCCAGGGATGTTTTAGCTTCAGGTTCTTGAATATATAGGTTTTTCTAATGGGAAAAAAATGACTTAGGCTTGCCCAGGGGCACAGCATTTATTTACCAAATAGAAGCACGTTAGAGTTGTAGGCCGGGCATTTCTAACGACAAAAAATAACAGAAGCATTACAGTATAATCTTGATTATTGTCCCATAATGACATAAATACTGTGAAGGTATGTAATTTTCCCTATTATTAAAAAAATAGGATCACATAAAGTGTGATTTAACCATTAAACTGTTTGCATGTAAAGAAGAGATAAGTGAATAAATAGAGACGAGCTCAGTTTCATTCTAGCCACCCTAATCCATCCCTACAGTGAACTGACACTGTGCATTTTTAACTTAAAGCTGGGAAATATATGTATATTTTATCAACATCGCAATATAAGACTAGATATCGTCCTAGATTTTGGATATCTAAAATTTTGTCTTTTCCTGGTTTTAAAGGCTGCATTACAGTAAAGTGACGTACATTTCTGAACTAACCGGACTGTTCTCCGGTTGTATTATTTGCCTTTATGCACTTTGTCACTATCACCACATTACCATTAATAATTTTAAAAAAGCTCACTGTATTAATATTTTAGGAAAGCAATAATAGTCAACCCAACAATATCGCTGTAGTATTGATATTAAGGTATTTAGTCAAAAATATTGTAGTTCGATTTTCTTCTTATCGCCCAGCCCTACTGTAACTAAAGGTATAGCAAATAACAGAATAAGGAGTAGCAGCTGGGGAGATTTTTGCTAATACTTCAGAGGGACTGATTACCTGGGTGGATTGGCCTCCAGCTCCTGCAGCTTCTCCTCCAGCTTGACCTGCATCTCCACCAACTCATCGTACTCCTGCACAGGGACAAGGCAGATAGCAAAGACATGTATATACATCATTATTTAGTATCACTGCTAGGAAATACTAATACAATAAGAATTATTTTTCTGTATTTGTAGATTTCATTATCAAATTTAAAACTCCAATTAAAACAAATGAGCTAAAACTTTAAAAGTAATTGAGAAGCAAACCTGTTTGGCATATTTTATCAACATCTTGACAATTTTCAACTACAACTCACAATTAATATTAGAGGTCCAAAGATTAGTTATAATTAGTCAGTCAGAAGAAAATGCAATGCCCAGTATTTCGATAATCAATTACTAGTTTCAGTCATTTCTCAAGCAAAAATGTCCAACATTTGCTTGTTCCAGCTTCATAAATGTGACCACCTGTTGCTTTTCTTTGTTATTTATGATGATAAATGAAGACTCTTTGCATTTTGGACTGTTGAAATACTGCAAACTGAAGATTTCACTTTGGGTTCTGGGAAATTTAATTAATTTAATTTTAATTTTTAATTAATATTGTGAAAATAATTGGCAGATGGGTCAATAACTAAAGTAACTGATAGTTGTAGCCCTGATGAAGATGTATTTCGTGTTACAGTATTAAGAATGTGCTTACATTTTACAATTATACAACTAAAATTATGACAAATAATTATCTAAAAATGATATTTCACATCAAACTGAGCAGCTATCAGACTTGAGGGTACACACCCAGGGGGTTTGGGGGTATGTAGAAAGGACATGTAGTCTTGACAGAAAGGGGCTGACTCAACCTGTTCATCAGTTCACCACAATAGCGCCAACTATAGCAGCAGTGCAGAGTCTAGTAATACCACCAACCGCGCCAGCCCCCGGGACACAGCTACACTGAGTCAAGTCTAAAACTTGTACATCCTAATGACGCCTTCAAGCTAGTAGGCAGGCTGACCTGGGAAAATACTACCAACAGCAAGAATACTGGAAAACATCCCAGCAAAAATATCCTGACGCAGCCTTAAAATCTTGTTATATAGTGTAGTCATGCATGTCATGAACACACACACTCTTAAATGCTCATTCTGTCTTGTGTGTGTGTAGACATAAAGACAGTCAGACTGTGATTCAAAAGCCTTGAAGTGGTTTCGCAGACAGCGGATGGGTAGCAGACAAATTCAGTTCAGACACCAGCTGTGTTTAAACCAACTAAAACCTCCTTCTAAAATACACACATAGCAGCAGTGGAGGTGATTTATCTGAAGCAAAAATAAAACAGCGGCACTCACTCTAATAATATATCCTACCGAGGCATTAAACCACTTAAACACAGCCTGTCTGGTTTACTTAGAGAGCACGGCATTAAAATTCTGTGAGGCATCCACCCTGACCCAGGAATCCATAAAAAATACCCACTTTACATGCTGCTGCTTCAGCTTTATAAAACTGCTGGAAATGATCTGACCTCCAATTAAAATGTTTCTATCCTGAAAATTGTGCTGGTCAGCCTTCTGACCTGCAGGTACGCCTAATAATCAACAAAGGAAATGTAATATTGCTTCAAAGTAATTCAAACTATAGCAGCAGTGACTACGTAATACCCACAGCACCACAAGCACAGTTGGAAATAGTTAGCTTTTAAGCCTAACTGCCTTGACTCGAGTATTTTAAGTCCTGCAGATTGATTTCAGCCCGTAAGTAATGAAAGTGTCACACTGTAATCTCTGGATGACAACCAGTCTAGATAACTGCCCGCAGCTTGTAAATATTTGCAGGAAGTGTGAAGAGATATAATAGGACTCTTGTAACTTTCTTATATGACACTCTTCAGCTTTTTGATGATCACTGTGTCTCCCTCCTTTCTTAAAAAGTGTTTGAGCTCACTTTGCAGAGCGCGGTGAGGTCGCGGTGTTTGCTCTTCACCAGGAACTCAGCTGTGATATCTCTGGGAGGTTTGACTTCACTGGCCTCTTTGTACTGCTGATGGAGCTCCTTAACACGTTCCTTAGTGGTCACCATCTGAGAGGGAGGAGCAGAGCGAAATAAGGAAGTCATAGGGTGATGGTGGAGAGGGAGAAAAAAAAATCAACATCAAGAAAATGGTTATGTTGTTAAAATTTAACCCCTGTAATTGGCTTCTAAAAGGCATCAGGTTAAGCGCTTCATGGAGGATTAACTTGCAGCTCTGCCTTCATTGACTGAAATGTTGCAGATGCCTAAAATTGGATGTTTAAAACCAGTATTTCAGTCTGAAGCCTGCTTTTCTCACCATATTGGCACTTTGGGACTGCTGTCAGAGATTTCAGCAGTTTATTAAAATGGTTCTCCAACTCTTTGCACTCTTAGTGAATCAATCAAACAAATGTAACGGACAAACCAAATGACAGATGTTTGCCAAATATATACTATAATTAAATGTCGACAGTCCTTCTAATGTTTCCTCCACAGCCTGCATAAAAGTGGAAGCCACAGAGATTGCACCTACTGGTTTGTAGAGTGCCATTTGAAGAAGTTTGGCATTCTGGCCATAGCTATCCTGTTCTTTTTTTCCCCAGAAGTGACCATATTTGGACAAGAGGGTGGAGGTGGATGTCACGCTTTGCTTTGCCTCTATCCTGACTGACAGGTTGCCATGGTAGCAACTTGTAAATAACAAGGTAGCCTCACTCTTAAGCATACACTGCTGTGTGGAGTTCTTGCACCACCAACTTGATGGCATTATAAAATTTACTAAAGGCATCTGGTGCCTTCCAGAAAAAACCTGATTTGTGCTCACCTTGTTGAGAAGATCCCTGAGATCTTCCTGAGTCTTTACGATCTTCTTCCAGTGTTCTATCTGCTCATCTTTTACATGTTTCTCCTGCAGCCTGCACACACACAAACACAAGGTTAGGACTGTGTGCATCTCTTTTTTTTTTGTAGGACACATCTGTCACCATCTCCTGTGTATGCACTCTTGTAGTTTACACCATACTCACTGTATGACCACCTCCAGGGCTTGTCCCAGTGAAACAGGTTTGTTGTTGAGAAAGTTAAAGTCCAGCTGGTGGCTCAGGAAAGAGGTGGCCTCCAGCAATCTGTTGAACTCTTGCTCCACCATTTCATCTTTTTCTTTTGGCACCTGGACACACACAAACAAAGGACCGTAAGTCACACTAATGACAGCAGTGATAGTCTTTATAGAAACAGTAGGAAAAGCATGCCGAACTCTTCCAGAGCTAAAGGCAGTAAAAGTATTATAACTGGTAAAATAAGTGGAATTTGATGTAATTTATGGCATTTATACATCACTCCATAGTCAAACTTGTAATCATCTCTCACTTCTCTTATTTGGACATACATTTAAATACCCAATCATATTAATAACAATACACAGAAGAAGCATAGTCAAGAAATATTAAATGTAAATAAACCAATACATACACTTGTGCAGCGTTCACCCTTGAATGGATCACCAAATGTCGAACATTTAAGAGGTCGTGAAGACAAGGGGGGGAAGGGAGAGAGTGAGAACATAAGTAAACACAACTTTAACCTCAAACAGGTTTGCACAAAAGTAAAACATGTACATTTAATTTGCCTTTTCCTGCCAAGGAGGAAACCAGTTACACATGATGTAAATGCTTCAAGAGCCCTGCTGGCTAGTTTCTACTTTAATGGAAGTGCCCCGCGAGTGAACCTAAACATCCTACTACTGTTGCTGCCACTTGACAGACAGGACAAAAATGGGAAGGGGGACACACTGTTTATTTCCCGTTTAATGACATTATGCTATATCTGTTCTCTAGATTGCTCTGCTCTGAGAGGAACTGGAGCTGTTGTTGATGACACGCAAGGGTAAGCAGCTAAATTAATCCAACATTCATTGTGTTTTTTGTGGCTTATGGAAAGCCAGATCAGTGCCTCAGGACAACAACAGAACTTGGAGAACAACTTTAAACCCAAACACAGAGCACTTTTATGCCAAGAGGGATCTCTTGTGCATAGCTAAACATCTTCTGTTAAAGGAAGTAAACAACACAAGGTCCTGGTTTCAAAAATGAAATCTGTGTGCACATATCAAACGCAGCTGTAGCCAGAGGTTAGCTGTTTGTGAGGTGACTCTGACCTGATACATAGCTAAAAATGTCAGTATGACTGAGGCAGGAAGACATTTTTCAGGTATCAGGCTATTAACAGGCTATTTCAGGCCCTGCTACTATTAACTTATTGCCATTTATCAAATTGTATTTTCTTGGCTTTCCAAGTAAACCTGACATTTCTGCAAATAATCAAAACAAAATGATGCCTATTTACAATTAAGGTAAATATTTAATGACTCATGAGGTATCTCAGCAATTCTACCTGTTTAATATGACAATATCCTGAGTAGCTTGGCTAATATGGCAGCATTATGTATAAGAGGCGACTTACTCTACTGATTAAAATATCATTATACTCACAGCCTGACCATTAGCTTCATACAGTGGACACTTCTGTTTGATCTTGGCCAGCTCCATGTTAACCTGCTTGCTGATCACTGCCATGGGATTCCCTCCTAAATGAGTACACACACACACACACACACACACACACACACACACACACACAGAGTTGACAATGACGCAGCATGAACATGGACAATAACACCCTCTACAGGTAGTTTTAGTAACTGTAGAATCTCTTGAAGGACTATTTTATGACTTTATTAAAAGCAGTTGCCTAAAATCATGCATCTGTGTTGAATGCAAAAAGTCCAAATCTAACTCTTACCCAGTCCTGTCACCACCATGGCTCCCAGATCAGCCACATAGTTGCCCTTCCTAAATGTGGCCACTCTGCCTCCAACACGGTCCTGCATGGAAAGAATTAGTTACATTTTTCTGCACTTACATTGTAAACTTGTTAACTATAAACTTAAAAAAATAAATAAATATAAAAAGCAATGTACGTTTAGTTCACTCGATTGGTTATTATACAAACCCTTAGAAAACATGTATATCTTATTACATAGCACATGTAGGGGGAGCCGCTAATCTCACACTGCTATCAATTACAAAAATACAGTCAATTATTCACAATCAAATGATTATACTAGTTAGGAAAATGTGACAAAACCAAACATATCTGAAACGACAGACTGATAAAAACCTATTTGATGACCCACCCTGGCCTCCAGTACTGTAACATCCATCCCGAAGCTCTGCAGCTGCCTGGCTGCAGCCAGACCAGACACACCTCCGCCAATAACTATAACCTTCCCCGTCTTCTTAGCTGCAACAATAAGCAGAGTAAATTAAATGGTTATCCTTACACCAATGACCTTTCTGAGGTCAGTGTCTCTGAATGACCTTGTCTACATGTAAGAGTAGCCAGTAAATCCCAATATTAGACAACCCCTCTTTATGAACCACTTTGGCTAATCGCTGGTGTTATTTTACCAGTGCAACATGAATGAAGTGAACTTACTGGGTAGAGGCTTGACCCTCTTGTAAATGCCAAAGTTGATGAGACCATGTCTTTCTAAGTAGCTGTGTATCCTGTGGACTAATACAGCATCACCTAAAAAACAAACAAACAGAAAACAAGCACATCAAATCGTAACTTCTGTATGACTACAGTGTTCTTGGGGGGGGGGAGGAATTAAAATGTATAGGAAAAAAAAGTTTAATTTTATGTCTCACTGTTGTATGGTGCTTCAAGCTGCTGTGCTGTGGCCTCAAATGTCAGCTGGATTTTGGGGTTGTCCAGCCACAGTTGGAGCTGTAGGAGGTTAATATGAATGAATATACAGCTCTACATACGTTCAAAACAATGGTGTCATAGTCTTTAGTGTTTTAACACCAAGTAATGTGTGTGGCACTGACCGTGCGGTTGCGGATGTAGAGGAAGACCTTCTGAGTCTGCTGGGGGCCGCTGATGATGTCAGGGAAGCAGGCAGCCTCCTGGGATGTCATACGATCATGAGGGAGTCGGCTCTGGAAAGCAGCTCCTTCAACACCTAAAAATTACCGTACTTATTACTGCCTTATTAGCAGCATGGAGTGATTATCAGGATCACTTTAGGACTGTGAAAGACAGTCTTCATGTTAGTTTAAAAAAATCCTGCCATTGTCACTGTAAGAAAAGCTTGGGCTTTTTATTACACATTTTAAGTTTCAAACAAAAACATCTGTTTCATTTCACTGCTTTGATATGACGCAGACTCACCAGACGGCTCCTCTGGTTCACTGTCATTCTCTTCCTCAGGTGGTGGAGGTGGTGGAGGGATAACCTGCTTCCTCTCTTTCTCTGCCTTGGCATTCCTCTCCTCCTCAGAGTAATATTCGTCCTCCGATAGGTTAGCCAGGCTCTCGTCCATCTCGCGGTACTCCACCTGCAACAGTAGGCACAATAAAAGCATCATTAAAACCAAGAACACCATGGTGGGAAGAAGATATTACCTCTGTTGCTAATTTCCACTGGAATATATATGCAAATGCGAACTTGTGACTTCAGGCAGAGTAATATTGTGCCTAAAGTTCTAATGATTATCCATTTTTGATCCTTTAAAACTAATGGTGACAAATTACAGTGAAATCTGCAAATGCCTGATAAAGGTCATCTTTCTTTCTAATTTCCACTCATCAGTATCAGTTCTGGCAGCATCTTTTCCTCCCTGAGTGGGAGGATGCAGAACCCTAAAATGTTTACTTTTGCTCGCTTGCGACG
This sequence comes from Plectropomus leopardus, assembly GCF_026936395.1. Classification (NCBI taxonomy): domain Eukaryota; kingdom Metazoa; phylum Chordata; class Actinopteri; order Perciformes; family Serranidae; genus Plectropomus; species Plectropomus leopardus. The sequence continues at coordinate 14,208,015 of NC_142189.1, read as the reverse complement.
ACTCGTTCTGCGAACTTCAGCTGAGTCTTGGTCTGCCCCCCCAGGACCTGCTTGGTGAGGCAGAGGGGCTCCTCCAGGTTCCCCACTAGGGGATGACCTCTCTTTTTTCTTTACATCCATAGGGCCTGCAGCTGAGGCTGACGGCCCAGTCTGGGCATCAGAAACCGGGGCCCTTTCACCTCCTGCTGCTCCTGCAGAAGATGAAGAGGAGGAGGAAGAGGAGCCAGCATCTGACTTCTTGCTAGACAGCATCATGGAGGATGTCGGAGGCCTCTCCTGAAAAGGTGCGAAGCACAAAATTGATGACACCAATCAAAATGAAACATACAATAGCCCAAATTAAGATATTTTTAAGGTAAATGGTTGAAATCTGAATGTTCAAAGAAGTATAACTAATAAAAAATAATATAATATTCCTAAAAGAAAAGATGAAAATGATGAAGTGTGGGTTGTGTGTGCTGGGAACAAACCAAAAATGTGTTTGTACCCATTATGGCTTTCTCAAAATTGTTTTTATATTATATCCTGAAATTATTAACAAAAGAAAATGGTTATTTGACTGACTTGCTCGTTGCTTTTAACACAAATTAACATATCTTAAGAGCATTGGTTTAAAACCTCTATGTCAAGTGGTCACTTGGCTGTTGGGGATGGTGAATGCACCTGCAACAAAAGGCTAACAACCACCAAACCCTGTCTGGCTTTGGGAGATGCTTCAACACCCCCCAAAAAAATCACAGCTGCATCGCTGGATGATTCAATTAACTGTGCATGGATGTCATGGTTTATGAGATGAGGGCTCCATGGTTAAGTTACAGTAACCTTGTCTTGTTTTACCCATTTCTCCGTGCACCTGGTAATATCCATTCAAACACTAAGAAATAAAGACAGAACCAGAAATATGGTTACGAACAGGACCGATTGGACAACAAATGTTGGCCTTTTAAATTACATCCTGTGAGATTTAACCAAGCTAAACACTTTGAAAACCTATTACCAAATATGTACTGAACAATACGAGACAATCTGATGTGATTCACCGAAACGTTTGCTCACTGGCTCATCGGGACTTAGCTAACATTAAAGTCTAGAAAACATAAAGAAGCATGAGCCCTTTAATATGAAATGTGTGCCTTTGTGTTGGATCATTTAATGGAAACAGGACAGGCATCAGTCAGACACCTTCGTTTGTCATCCTAAACAATTTAACTTCTGTTAGCTCGCAAGATATCTGCATGCTAGCCGAAAAACCGTAGCTAAGGCTATCAACGTTAGCTTGCGTTAGCGAACGGTAGCTTTGTTCTCTTTAAGCGACTTGTACATCGCACATATGGATATATTATATTCTTTTAATATGACTGCAACATAAGTTGTAGTGTCCGCATGGCTTCGATTGCTCCAACGTATATTTAATATAATTTTCTTTATTAGGAGACCATGCCACATTAGCTAACACCGCTAACAATGAGAGCTGTAGCAGGTGCGAGCTAGCGAAAAAAAAAAAAGGAATCGCCGGCTTCGTTTACAAAATAATCTGCGTCAATGAATTACTCTAACGCGAGACAGACTTCCCTATATCAGCGAGCTTTTTGTAAAAAGCAAATGAAGGCATTTAATTTAAAAAATGTTAATATTACCTCGCTATCCTCCGCAGATGTCAACACAAAGACGGCACAGTAGCAGGTCTCCTTTCAATGAACTCTTTCGTGATTGGTGGAGCGAAAATGTTACTCAACACCACGTAGCGATACGATTGGTCAAAATAGCTGTCTATCAAAAAGTAGGCGGGGTCTTTTTTTAAGTTTATGTTTAGCCGTGCAAATTGTCTTTTAGCCCGTGTTTCAGACACAAATCGGCTTTGTTTTTCAGGTATAAACATAAAAATATAGTTGATTAAAGTTTCCTTCAGTTGCTGAGCGGAGTGCAGCATTTTCGCATCTTCTGTTTGCGAAGAAACGACAAAACTTAAAAATAAATAAATAAATCTTATATTATTTTATTTTTAGAAACGACAAAACTGATCCCAGACCTGCGCACAAACTGACGTCAGCTTAGAGGAAGAGCAGGATGGGCAAGGACGGGAAGGTGGGGGTGGACAGGTAAAGGTGAGCTTCTCCGTCGCGCCTACTACTCAGGGAAGCATACCGACGTTTTGTTTCACTCCTTTGTTTCTCCAGTTTGAGCTGACTGCATGTAAGTACCAACTAAAATCTAAATATTAATCGTAAATAAGTGCTTTGGCCTCACTTATCTGACTTAACCTGCAAGTTCTCAGGTGAGTTTAAAGCAGGGCCATGTCTGTTTTGCTCTCGGCTCCTCTGGGTGTTGTTGGTAGTTAAGATTCAAGATTTTTGGGTGTGATATGAAGCCTTTTAGGGGTGGGGTAGATTCTGTGTTGTTAAAAAGTTAATGATGAAGTTGCCTGCAATGTCCTACATTAAAATGAGAGTATACTCTTGAATAAGCAGAAATGGGGGAGTCCTGCTTCAAACCAGGGTAAATTCATGTTGGACCTCGATGAATAAACCTTTATTTAACTTAGTCTGTATATTCTAGATTATCTAGGGAGTGCTTCACGTGCTTGCAATGACTATAACATAGTACACTTATTATACAATACATACAAGCAAGTACAAACTGGTAATCTGATAAACAATGTAACCAACAGATCCAAAAAATGGTGAAGCAAGAGCCGGAGTTAGCCAACCGGCCTGACAACACCGCCTTCACTCAGCAGAGGCTTCCGGCATGGCAGCCCATTCTCTCCGCTGGCATTGTCATCCCACTGTTTGTCCTCATTGGCCTGGCATTCATTGGCATTGGCGTTGCCCTCTTTGTCACTTCACGGAGCATCCAGGTGTTGGAGGTAGGTCTGTGACCACTGAACACAAATCAGTTGGGTGGGTCAGATGTCACCTGCAAAAAGAGAGACAGAAAAAAGATTTGTTAACTGGGTAGAGGTGAACAAACCTTAAGTAAATATGAAAACAATTGTGCTGCTTTTACGGAAGTGTGGTGTCCCGTAACGCCTGATGGAGTTAGGTGTTGTAGCAATCAATAATTAATAACCTCTCTTGTTCTTTGCCACACAGCTGGACTACACTGGGGTTGAACAGAACTCACCATGCTTCAAGTGCTCTAACCCAGATAACAAGAACTGTGTTTGCACGCTGGACTTCTCCATTGACACTCTATTTAAGGTTGGAGCTTTGCACACATATTCAAGCAGTAATGACGCTGAACTGTGCTCCTGCCTCTGACACTGAGTTATGCTTTTGTAATTCTGTTTTCATCCTCAGGGGCCTGTTTTCTTTTATTATGGTTTGTCCAACTACTTCCAAAACTACAGACGATACAGTGTGTCCAGAGATGATAACCAGCTGTCTGGAGACATTGATAACTTTAAGGCAAGTTAACAACATAGGATTTTGAGGGGGGAAAAAAACAATCCTCTGGTTTTAATTTCTAAAATTTACTTAAAAGATATGCAGCATGGAGAACAAATATGCCAAGTTGTCACTTTGGGTAAAGGTGCAGTGATTTAGTGGCATCAAGAGGTGATTATTGCAGATTAAATCCAGGTGAAACTTCTTTCATGTGCATGAAGTCCCAGGTAGAGTTTCCTCAGTGTTGATTGTTGAGGAGGTTTACCGGGAGCTGAATAATCGCAAAGGTCTCATTCTCTCCAAAACATAGAGACCAGGTGATTAAAATTGTTGAAAACACTAGATAAAGCAGTTTCACATTACAAATCAGTGTTTTTCTAATGCTGTTTGGCTGATTGCAGAAAGCCACCATTCCAACATCTATTAATGTACGCTCAACGTTTTTCTTTGATAATTTAACATCCAGACATCCAGGAGGTTTTTACCGAGAGTCAAATTACTCGCAGAGGTCTCTTCTTCTTCCAAACAAATGGACACTGTGATTTTTACTGGTGTAAACACTGAAAAAAGCAGTTCATGTTTAAAATCTATGTTTTCCCGACACTGTTTGGCTCATCATAGAGGGGCTGCTAACTACGGTGGCCGATGCAAAAATGCAAAAAGCCCTGACTATCCATTCTGGGCTACTGTAGAAACATTACGGTGCGACAAGGTGTACTCAGTGAACCAGGACCCACTTCTTATGTAGATATAAACTACTCATTCTGGGGAAAGAAAACACAATGATTCTTATTTTCAGGGGATACGTAACAAAAGGAAACAGTTATTATATTATTCACCTTTTCTGTCAACCTATCCCCCTAAATCCTATACCCTGTGCCTTTAAACAGTTCATAAGTTTATCAGAGTACATAGTGTGTTTGATGAAAACCTGTTCTGTCTCTCTTGAAGAGTCCTGATGACACCTGTGCACCCTATCAATATGACAGCAACGACAGACCAATTGTTCCATGTGGATCAATAGCAAACAGCATGTTCAATGGTATGTAAGGACATTTAGAGTTACTTTGAAATTAAGTGTGTTATTGCTGTGTTAATGAAGTATGAATTCTTGTTTTTTAGACACCTTCAAGCTGTATCAGAAAGTCAGTGGGACAAAGAAGCTGGTGCCCTTTGATGGAAAAGGAATTGCTTGGTGGACGGACTACAACATCAAATTCAGAAACCCCACTGTCAAACCTCTGAAGAACGCATTCAACGGTAGTAACTTACTCTGCTGTGACTGGCTGTCTTTTCTGTTCTAATAGTGCTATGATGGGGATGAATTGTGTTTAATGAGGGGTTCCCAATTTGCTCAAAATTAACTGGATGGTCACAAGGATCAAGAATTGGTGGAGAAGCCGTATTGAAGGGAGTATCATGTACAAAAGAAGTAACACTTTAGTGCAGTAAATAAGGGTCTTTATGGTGAATTCACATAAAAGAAATAACAATACAGGTGTAATATAATGTTTGACAATCATGATTGCTGAATATAACTTCCAGGTACAGTGAAACCCTTATCTTGGCCCAAGCCTGCGTACGAATTGGACCCCTCAGACCCTGCTAACAACGGCTTCATCAATCAAGATTTCCTGGTGTGGATGAGGATCGCCGCCCTGCCAGATTTCAGAAAGCTGTATCGACGAATCACAGAGGGCGATTATGCAAAGGGTCTGCCGGTTGGGAACTACTCACTCGAAATCGCCTACAGTATCCTTTGTACATTACAGCTTTATGCATGAATAGTTAAGCGTAAATCTTGTGTTTAAAAAAGACTATTTTACATGTTAATAATTTTCACTCTGACCCTATTTATCCTTTTTTGCCATCACACAAATATGTACTGTTCAACTATAACTCATTACATCTTGTTTGATATAATGCAGGTTTAACGGATAGCAAAATAGTCACATTAAAAGCCAAGGCATGCCTTTATCAAGGTATATACACTTACTTAAATGAGATATTTCACTAGTGCATGTAGATAGCAGCAGCTGTTATGACAAGATAATGATGTAGGTAACATCAACTATTAAACAAAGGCCACACTTGAATCAGTCCAATTTCTATTTTTATACGAAATAAAACGTCACAGAGCGAGCAATCAAATGTCGTAAAACAAGGAATTGGTACAGCATTTTTTTGTAATATACAAGACAGCAAAAAAAAATCCACTTTTAAATAAGTGGTATTTAATTAGAGAGACATTATAAACAAGAAAGACATTATAGGTTCTTAAAATGCATCTTTGCGATTATGTCTGGGACATTCCTCGTTGCGAAAGTGGAAGAGAACAGTTTATTTGTTTAAAGGCGTATAAGTCTGCAGAATAAACCTTACTATCAGAACTTTAAACAAGGACATCTGCATGGCTAAATAAGTTAGTTCCATCCACATGATTTCCAAAACTTCAAAGATATATAAATGTATCAGCCACTGAATTTGCTGCGTGTTTTGTGTTGTGTTACAACAACAGCAGTTAAGTCTAACTTGTTAAACAGGTTGGGTGTGGTTCTGTTTTTACCTGAGCAAAGTGAACACAATGACTCAGGAGTTCCTTGAGTTAAGAAAAAAAAACAGGCAAATTGTCTGACTTAAGTAAATGTGCTATGCAAATAATATCTTATGACTGCTCCTACAAAACCTATGTAAATGCCACAGACATTTTCCATTTCGCTTAAGAGACCATACCACCATGTTTACAAGTTTAAATCCGTTTTTGACATTTAAATGCTCATGTATACTTTACATTTTTGTCTACAATCGTTTCACCAGAGAATTTTAGTTGTTTAGCTGAATATGTTTTTTTTGCTTTTTCAGGCAGACATTGCGTTTTATTCTTTTCCGTGCACACTGAAAACTCATCAAATCCACATTTTTGTCAGTCAAAAAGGATCAATCAGTAATGCAATTTAAAAATAGATTATGGTTAAAGTTTACAATGGCATAAGTCATTACAATAATGTAACGCAGATGGATTATATAAGTCAAGAAAGTTTAGTGTTTGTTATCTGATTTTGATATATAGCTGAAATCAATAAAGGCAAGAAATGCCCGAAAAGATGGATTCAAATTTAACACAGTCAGGTTTACATTGTAGGGGTCGGGGAAGGAATCAATACAGCATGGTATCTCAATATTTAACATGGCAATATTGTATTAATACATGGTCGCCAGTCATCGACTAGTTTATTATTGTAATTATTATGTTGTAAATACAGATAAAACTTTGATAGTCGCCTAAAATAGTACATCTGTTGCTTTTTTAGTCCATTTTACTGCAAAAAAAAGATGTGAGATGAACAGGCGGAAACCTTTATCTGATTAAATAAAACAAATGTTAAAGCTTTCCTTTGCTGACGTAATTTGCAGTTGAAAAAAGTCAATGAATTGCAATATCATAAGCTATCACATTATATTTAAAACCGCAATAATATTTTATCGTGACTTAAATATCCTGTTAGTATCGTATCGAGGTGTATCTGGGGATCCCCCTTAGTAAATGTGTTAAAACGTGCAAAACTACTGGTTGTTTAATGCACTATCTTGATGCCATTTTGGATACAATAGTGAATGTATTGACACATGGTCTTTTTTTTTTTTTTTTTTAAATCTTTCTTATTTTATGTGTCCCCATTTTTGCTGTATATCCTTAACAAGTTGTCCCTCAGACTATCCTGTTCTGAGCTTTAATGGGAGGAAGAAGGTGGTGTTCAGCAATGTGTCCTGGATGGGCGGCAAGAACGAGTTCCTGGGCATCGCCTACCTTGTGATTGGTTCACTCTGCATCTTAATGTCCATAGTCATGCTCATCGTCTATGCTAAATTCAAGTTTCCTGAGGAAGAGTGAGGGCCTCGTCGTGGACTGAGGACGATGGAGGATTTTTTTTTTTTTCATTTTTCACATTTTTCTCCTTTTTACCTTTTTACTCAATGGGATGATGAAAGCACAATACTGTGCTCACGCAATGGGAAGATAAAGCTACACGCCACCTGTGAACACATTATTCTGGACTTCACGGCGCTTCATAAGGAGCAGAGGAAACCTGGTGTGATTTTATGAGTTGAGACTCGACACTTGAGTTTCCCCATTGACTACAAAATAGGATGACTTCCAATATGAGTGCATGTATTTGCTCACAAGCCTTGTCAAAAATTAGAATGATAATGTATCTGTTGTAAATATCTGTTCTTTCATATTGGTACTGTTATAATGACCCCACTGTGAATCTGCAGGCCGCTATCTGGTGGACAGAAGTAGATATACAGCTTTTGTGCACTCTTGTTCGTTGAGTCTGTACTTGTCAAGTTTATTTAAATGAACTAGGGATATGGCAGGGCATTTCTCTCAGGCTTTAAATACTTTGTTTTTTCAAATTTGTGCTTTTTATCATAAGAAAATGAGCTGCCTCCTCCTTTTAGGTAAGTAGTAATATTAAAGCCATTGAACATTTGATAAGCCATATAATACTGCACAAGAATTTATACTTGATTTAGTGAGATGTGTAGCTTAGCTTAGATATAATGCTGTAAAACGTGGGGATATTATTTCAGGGATCTGGTGTACAGGCTTTACAAGCTCATGTTTTAAGTCTTGCAGAGGTTTTACTTCATGTTGATATTTATTTAATAAAACATCAAAACCATAGCTTCACATTCCTGTCTGTCTTTAGATAACCTTGTTATTGTAGCCATGTTTACATCATTTTTAACCATTGATGTGGGATTCTATGGAAATCTGGGCTTTTTGCTATCCATAGGCAAAGTTTTTATCCTTGAACCACTTCTTTACTATGACTTCAGAGGTCTCTAATTTATTTTTTTCAGATCTAGGATCTAGGAAATTCTGCTAGCGTTTCTGCTGCTGCAGGTCTGCCTTCTTAGCTGATGGGTCTAGATGTTTTTGTTCCTTAGAAAAAAATATATGCAGAAGTAATGATTAATACTTTTTTAAATTTTTACTGTCCCACAACTGGGAATTTTTCATCACCACCACAGCAAAGAGGACAGTGTAAATTCAGAACATTAGTAAAAAAAACCCAATGCAATAACATAAATATACAGTAGAAAGAAAAATATAATAAATAGATGGGGTGAATTCAAATTCTAACATGCGGGAAGCATAGATATATGAATTTGTTCACTAACTATTAACTAACTATTGTAAAAGGTGTATTGTAAAAAAGCTTACAATGTAAGGATCTATTTAGATTAAATTATATTATATTATATTTAATTAGATTAGATTATGGATTTTTCTGTACATAGATGCATACATGTATTGCTCTGCATCATTGGAGACAACTCCCTTTCTCCCCCTATCTGTCATACACGGGTAAAACAAAAGGAGAGGAGAAAAATGATTCGTTCAATTGCATTATGGGTATTGTAGTTTTAAGCTCAACTGAGTCCAACAAAACGCTAATACTTTGAAACTACAAGTACCACAATCCATTGCGCAGATAAATCTGACGGCCACGGTTGCGGCGTTTTGACAGCGGCAGTCAGCCTCTGACTGTCTCCGGAAGACAGTGCAGTCAGCAGTTTAACGTCAGCTTCGTTTCTTTGTTCACTTTCACACCGTTACTGGCCGTCGTTGACCGCTTCAAATAATGTCCGACGGTGGGGGGACGGAGGAAAACTCCGGCACCATGGAGGTGTCGGCCGTTCAAACGGTCGCTGATACCTCGGTGCTGCAGAAGCATATGAGAAAATTGGTGCCGCTGCTCCTGGAAGATGGCGGCGAGGCCCCGGCCGCTCTGGAAACCGCCCTGGAGGAGAAGAGTGCCGTGGAGCAGATGAAGAAATTTCTGTCGGATCCCCAAGTTCACACCATTCTGGTCGAAAGGAGTGCACTCAAAGGTACTTTTAGCAAGAAAAAGTCAGCTGGCTAATATAATTTGACTAAAAACAGTTATTGTTCTGAACACAATGAGTCTGATGCCGTTAAATTAGTCTCCAACGGAAAACTGAATGCTTGCTAGTTAACGTATTATGACAGCTAGCTAGTATTATTTGACAGTTGGGTCTAAAGCGATGTAAGTTAGCTTGATATCTTTGTCCATCTCATTGTTAAATTAGAAACTACGCCACAATGGGTGGGGAAGAGAAAACCGAGCCAATGGCAACACAGCACACTCCAATGACAGTGGTCGGTGTTAGCTACAATTTTAAGGTGTCACGCTGGTTATTAAGCCGCATTTAATAAATAATTCTTGCTGAGGTGATGTACAATTTAACAAAAGTTAGGGACTCTTCTGTATTTATCAGAAGAAGGGAATGGCCCTTTGAGCCTCCCTGAGTGACTGGGTTAAAATGCATGACCCTCCATTCACCATAAATAACCATATTTCACGGTGTGAGGCTATGAAAGATGCTTCATAAAATAAAAAACACAACTCCATACACAATGCTGAAAAAGTAATCTTAAGTCCCTGCCCCGTTTTGCATCATCCATGCCCCCAGAGTCACTGCAGAGCCTTAAAAAGTCTTTAAATGCATACATTTTTAAAATTAATTTATGAATCTCTTTTTTATTACATTGCATTGTAAAATCTTAAAAAATGGTAACTTGCTGTCACCCAAAAGTCATGTTTTATATTAAATATTTGGTCCAAATTTCTTCCTAACCCCAAGTCTGAGTTTTTTTTCTCCCCCAACTTTGGTTTAAGTGAAATTAGTCTTAAATTTCATTTTGAGTGGAAAAAAAGTCTGTAAAAGTCTTGAATTTCACTTGCAATAAGTTTTGCGAACCTTGCTCCTCTCTCATAATGAACAGTCCCTTAGCACTACCACTTTGTTTCTCATATGCTGTTTATTTTTTAAAGCACATAGGCATAATATTTCCTGACAGCTGTGCTCTACAAAACAGAACGAGCAAACACAGTGCTAATAATAACAACAAAAAACTGCACAAACGTCAAAGTGATAGAAATTCAAAGAAAATGAATCCTTTGTAATGACTCAAAGTCATGTTGTGTGCACCATCTTTTGGTTTTATCATGTGAACTAGCTTGTGTCAATGGACACATTATCTTCTGTTTCCTCCAGACGAATTAATCCTGAGCCTCAGAGCCACTTGGCCTTACCAGTGTTTTATGAGTGCTAAACCTTGATCCCTTGATACTGCACATGATCAGCCACTAAGCCTGAGCCTGTAGGTTTCAGATTCCCAGCCTGAGAGTCTCTCCCCTAGCCCATTATTGTGCACTAAGAATACTGATGCTGCAATGCAGAGAGCACTTTCTTTTCCTGCAAGCCATGATCTCACTTGTAAAGAAGGGTGGGGACTGGATGGAGGCCAGAATGCACTGTCATCCTACTGTAACAAGGCTTATTATGCTCAGATAAACTAAACTCCTGTCTTGCATTCAGATGATTTATTTTTACCATGAGCAGCAGAGTATATTTGGTTGGCTTTGACCAAGTCTTATCTATCGATCAGTCTTATCTACTTGCTGCATGCCATATGTACTAAAAACTTGATTTCAACTTGAACATTTCTGTTGCAAAACATTCATTAATCATTGATTATTGGGTGTTTTTTTCATGATTTAATGGGTTTTCAGTTTACTTGATAAAATAAGACATATATTTTATTTGTTCTCCACACAGAGGATGTTGGAGATGAAGGAGAAGAGGAGAAGGAGTGCATCACTTACAACATCAGCGTTGACATACATTATGGGGTGAAGTCCAACAGGTAAATGATGCATCTAATGCACTGAACAGAGGTCTTCTTTTACCAGTAAAACCCTCCTTCATTTTCTCCAAAAGATTATTTTAATTTACTGTATAGCACTCAGCTTTCACTGAAGTTCTGTTAATTTGGAACTCTGATTGTTTTTGCTATTTTGTCCCCTGCAGCTTGGCTTTCATCAAGAGAACAGGAGTCATTGACGCAGACAAGCCCATATCAACCCAAGTGCGAGTTCTCACTTTGAGTGAGGATTCCCCCTACGAAACACTCCACTCTTTCATCAGCAATGCTGTCTCTCCTTTCTTTAAGTCCTACATCCGCGAGTCTGGCAAGGCAGACAGGTAAGCCTCAAAATTAGTCTTTATATTGTGATTGAAAACTGTGCAACAAGTAAAGTGAATCTCGAACTCTGCTTGGAGGAATTATTGATGGACAATTCTTTTGCACTGTCATGTCTGTCCTAACCCTTTAGAGATGGGGATAAAATGGCTCCCTCAGTGGAGAAGAAGATTGCTGAGCTGGAGATGGGCCTTCTCCACCTGCAGCAGAACATCGAGATTCCCGAAATCAGCCTGCTCATCCATCCCATCATCTCAAACATCGCCAAGCAGTGCAATGAGCGCGGGGAGAAGCCCAAAGTCACTGACTTTGGTGACAAAGTAGAGGACCCAACCTTCCTTAACCAGCTGCAATCTGGAGTCAACCGCTGGATCAGGGAGATCCAGAAGGTTAGAGGCCTTCCTGTATTCTCATCTCATATTATATGTGAGAGATGAAAAGGTTTTCTTCTCTTATACTCACCACTGGGTTTATTTGTCACCCATTTATCAGGTGACAAAGCTCGATCGTGACCCAGCTTCAGGCACAGCCTTGCAGGAGATCAGTTTCTGGCTGAATCTGGAGAGAGCCCTCAACAGGATCCAGGAGAAGAGAGAGAGCCCCGAGGTTCTGCTCACACTGGACATCCTCAAACACGGCAAGCGTTTCCACGCTACTGTCAGCTTTGACACCGACACTGGTGAGTGACAGTCATTCTCAACAATTTTTCCTTTGCTTCTTTCATTCTGCTACCTCTAATGGCAGTATTACCAATACAGTATGATTTTTTCTTCATCCTTTTTTTTTTTTCTTTTTTTTTTTTTTTCTTACTCCTCACAGGTCTGAAACAGGCTGTGGAAACCGTCAATGACTACAATCCTCTGATGAAGGATTTCCCTCTCAATGACCTGCTCTCTGCTTCGGAGCTTGATAAGATCCGCCAGGCTCTGATGGCCATATTCACTCACTTGAAAAAGATCAGGAACACCAAGTACCCTATCCAGAGAGCACTGCGTCTGGTAGAAGCCATCTCCAGGGACTTGAGCTCCCAGCTCCTTAAGGTGTTGGGCACCAGGAAGCTTATGCATGTCGCCTACGAGGAGTTTGAAAAGGTTGGTGTTGTTTGGCCTCTAACATAAACTAAAACTTTTGTTATTTTTCCCACAGAAGTACACTCTTAATCAGGCTACTCAAAATATTCTGCATCTTCCTAAATATCCTTTTAAAACTTAAACTGTGCAGGTGATGGTGGCATGCTTCGAGGTGTTCCAGACCTGGGAGGATGAGTATGAGAAACTGCAGGTGCTTCTGAGGGACATTGTGAAGAGAAAGAGAGAGGAGAACCTGAAGATGGTGTGGCGTTTGAGCCCCGCCCACAGGAAGCTTCAATCACGTCTGGATCATATGAGACGTTTCAGACGGCAACACGAGCAGTTGAGGGCTGTCATTGTCCGTGTGCTGAGGCCTCAGGTAAAGACCAGCATGTCTTGCTGTTATTTACCTCTTTCATGATCACTTTAATGTCGATTTCTATTGAATACTGATAGAAAATGTGGTTTAATCCACACTTTATTGACAAACATTTAACGTTTGTTTCCAGGTTTCTGCTGTGCCACAACATGCCCCTGGCGAGACAGTTGAGCCTCAAGACATGAAGGTAGCTGGAGTTCTCTTTGATGCTGCTGACGCCAATGCCATTGAGGAGGTCAACCTGGCATATGAGAATGTCAAAGAGGTCGACGGTCTGGATGTCTCTAAGGAAGGCATGGAAGCCTGGGAAGCTGCCATGAAGCGCTACGACGAACGCATTGACCGCGTGGAGACCCGTATCACTGCCCGCCTGCGTGACCAGCTGGGAACCGCCAAGAACGCCAATGAGATGTTCCGCATCTTCTCTCGCTTCAACGCTCTCTTTGTGCGCCCCCACATCCGCGGTGCCATCCGAGAGTACCAGACGCAGCTCATCCAGCGTGTGAAAGATGACATTGAGTCGCTGCATGACAAGTTCAAAGTGCAGTATCCTCAGAGCCAGGCCTGCAAGATGAGCCATGTCCGAGACCTGCCACCTGTTTCTGGCTCCATCATCTGGGCCAAGCAGATCGACCGTCAGCTGACTGCGTATATGAAGAGAGTGGAGGATGTTCTGGGAAAAGGCTGGGAGAACCACGTGGAGGGGCTGAAGCTGAAGCAGGATGGAGATAGCTTCAGGGCTAAACTCAATACTCAAGAGATTTTCGATGACTGGGCCCGCAAGGTATGGAACTGATCGTAGACATAAATATAGTGAAGCTATATTTATTTTTGAATAAATATTAAAGAAATGTTTTTGTCTCTTTCAAAGCATATTTGTATTTTTGCCATTTCTTCTGTTACTAAATATTTGTTACTCTTTTATTCTGCAAATCAGGTGCAGCAGCGTAACCTTGGCGTGTCTGGCCGCATCTTCACAATCGAGAGTACTCGTGCCCGTGGACGCACTGGAAACATGCTCAAGCTTAAAGTCAACTTCCTCCCAGAGATCATCACCTTGTCCAAAGAGGTCCGCAACCTCAAGTGGTTGAGCTTCCGTGTTCCTTTGGCCATTGTCAACAAAGCCCACCAAGCTAACCAGCTGTACCCGTTTGCCATCTCTTTGATCGAGAGTGTGCGCACCTACGAGCGCACTTGTGAGAAGGTGGAGGAGAGGTCCTCCATCTCCCTGCTGGTGGCTGGACTGAAGAAGGAGGTTCAGGCTCTCATTACTGAAGGCATCACTCTGGTCTGGGAGTCCTACAAGCTGGATCCTTATGTTCAGAGGCTGGCTGAGACAGTGTTCAACTTCCAGGAGAAGGTCAGTGTGTCATTACAAAATGATTACATACTCGAGTAAAGGCCGTCCTCCTTATCGCCCCATACACTCATTCTAATATATTTTTTTTCTGCTGTGGGTTGTTTCCAGGTGGACGACCTCTTGCTGATTGAAGAGAAAATTGATCTTGAGGTTCGCTCTCTGGAGACTTGCATGTTTGAGAACAAGACCTTTTCCGACATCCTCAACAGAGTCCAGAAGGCTGTGGACGACCTCAATCTCCACTCCTATTCCAACCTGCCCATCTGGGTCAACAAGCTTGACATTGAGGTTGGCGTCACAAAGCAATACAACAATTATTTGTTTTTCTTGTTCAGTTCAGTTGTGACCATTTTGAGTCAGAATAAAATAACTTTGAATCTTTGTTTCTTTTTACATGTAGTTGGCCAGAGTGTTTTGTAACAGGGTTAATTTTCATTTTCTTTTTATAGATTGAACGTATTTTGGGAGTGCGCCTGCAGGCTGGCCTTAAGGCCTGGACCCAGGTGCTCCGTGGCCAGGTAGAGGACAAAGCTGATGTGGACATGGACACAGAGGCTCCACAAGTGAGCCACAAACCTGGAGGGGAGCCAAAGATCAAGGTAGCCATCATGACTGTTGTAACTCTTATGTCATAGTAAAACCTATGTCATGTTTTGTTTAATGACAATACATTTCTGATTAAAAAAACAACAACAAACAACTAACTATAACAACTTTGGATTCCCGCACACAGCTCACTATCATTTGTAACAAACTATTCTGTCATTTTCTTTTCTCAGAATGTTATCCACGAGCTGAGGATTACTAACCAGGTGATCTACCTGAACCCACCAATTGAAGACTGTCGCTACAAGCTCTACCAGGAAATGTTTGCCTGGAAGATGGTCATCCTTTCTCTTCCCAGGATTCAGAGCCAGAGATACCAGGTAGAGATGTCTGAACAGTTTAAGTTGTAGGGCTTCCATTCCCACGTCAGAAAGCCAGAACAAGCTTTTTTTAACAGTGTAGCAAATAAACATAGCTCAAGTTATTTTATTTATTTCAAATATGTTATATATAGAGATGTATATGAATGCATATTACACTTGTGCTGTTGATTTGATCTAAGCAAATGCATCCTTCCTCACCAGGTGGGAGTCCACTACGAGCTGTCGGAGGAGGAGAAGTTCTACAGAAATGCTCTGACCAGGATGCCGGATGGCCCTGCAGCCTTAGAGGAGGCCTACAATGCGGTTGAAGACATTGTCAATGAGGTGGAGCAGTATGTCAAGGTAAGAGATATCTACAGTGTGTTGTCATACCTTAGGTTTACTTCTGATAGAATAACATTGTTTGAGAAGCAGCTTTAAAACAATCACATACCAAATTATTTTCTTCTGTACTGTCGCTTCTGCCTTTATATCATAAACATGCGGAATATACACTGTCATGTATATTAGTTGGTGAGTATTGATTTTTTTCTTTGTTGTATCTGTGCAGGTCTGGCTGCAGTACCAGTGCTTGTGGGACATGCAAGCTGAGAACATCTACAACCGCCTGGGTGAAGACCTCACCAAGTGGCAGGCCCTGCTGGTCCAGATCCGCAAAGCACGTGGAACCTTTGACAATGCTGAGACACGCAAAGAGTTTGGACCTGTGGTCATCGACTATGGCAAGGTAATAATAATTGACAGTTGTAGGTGCTGTATTTGAAAAATGTTTCTCAAAAGGCAGTTGCTTGGAAAATGTCAAGTCATGTGCTTACATGACATGATCTTCAAAACAAGACATTTCAGACAAAATCTTATACATTTTAACAATTCTGAGGGACATTTCTAATTGAACCGCCTTAATTTGCAAATTTGTTTCATAAAAGTGCATATCTGAAATACATAGTTATTTGCTGCTCCATCTTCTGCATTGAGTGTCCTTTTGTATGTCTTTGGGCTATTTGTTAATTATTGTTGTTCTAACAACAGGTCCAGTCAAAGGTGAACCTGAAGTATGACTCCTGGCACAAAGAAGTGCTCAGCAAGTTTGGCCAGATGCTTGGCCAGAACATGCAGGACTTCCATGCCCAGATCTCCAAGGTAAGGCATAAAATTATTGAGCATTAATTTCTACGAGACATTGAACAGAATATCATTCTATGAACTGGATTATTTTCCTTATCCCCTTTCTTTTTCTTAAACAGTCCCGTCAAGAACTGGAGCAACATTCTGTGGATACGGCTAGCACCTCAGATGCTGTCAACTTCATAACATATGTCCAGACCCTGAAGCGCAAGATCAAACAGTTTGAGAAAAATGTGGACGTAAGTACGCTAAAACTTTCAGTATTCTTACTTTTATTCGCTGGTATCATTGCGTGCCTTATTAAAACAGTTTAGGGTTGTAATCAGATTCTCCCTTCTTCTGCCTGTAGTTGTTCCGTAACGGACAGCGTTTGCTGGAAAAGCAGAGATTCCAGTTCCCTCCATCTTGGCTTTACATCGACAATATTGAAGGAGAATGGGGCGCCTTCAGTGACATAATGAAGCGCAAGGATACAGCTATCCAGCAGCAGGTGGCCAACCTGCAGATGAAAATCGTCCAGGAGGACAAAGCTGTGGAAAACCGCACCACTGACTTGCTCAATGAGTGGGAGAAGACCAAACCAGTAGCTGTAAGAGAAATGGAATCATATAATGAATGTTTAACTTAAATACTTTTTTTGTTGTTGTTTTTTTGTTTTTAAAGCATTTATTTTTGAAACTGAAAAAAACTTGAAAGAAAAATCATTAGATCTTTTAAAACTGAATTACTTTACTTTTTAAAGTTTAACTGGTTATCTGTTTCAACAGGGTAACCTGCGTCCAGAGGAGGCGCTTCAGTCTCTGACGATCTACGAAGGCAACTTTGGCCGTCTGAAGGTTGAAAGGGAGAAGTGTGCCCGAGCCAAAGAAGCCCTTGAGCTCACAGACACTGGCCTGCTCAGCGGCAGTGAAGAAAGGGTGCAGGTAATGCCAGCAAACATTTTAAATCGCTCCATTATTGTCCCTTACAGCTCCCATGTTTTACTTTTATAGGTGTTCTGAAACCACAGCAGTGCCATAAAGAAATGCATTTTTTGAATAGTTTCTGTCTTTGTTGCAATTTGAAGGTGGCATTAGAGGAGCTGCATGACCTGAAGGAGGTTTGGTCCGAGCTGTCAAAGGTCTGGGAGCAGATCGACCAGATGAAAGAACAGCCGTGGGTTTCTGTACAGCCTCGCAAGGTAACAAATCCACAATAATCATTCAGTAAAATTGAATGTCTTCTGCTTATTTGGGAAATACTTAGCATATAACTTTTCTTGCGTTTGCATTTTGTTTTTAGCTTCGTCAGAGTCTGGATGGTCTTCTGAACCAGCTGAAGAACTTCCAGGCAAGACTGAGGCAGTATGCTTCCTACGAGTACGTCCAGAGGCTGCTTAAAGGATACCTGAAGGTCAGGCATCTATTCTGTTTTCTACCAAGCTTATATTTTGACTTGCAAGAAAACTTAAAAATGGGTTATTTAATTCTCTGCCTATTCCTTTTTTCTCACCAGGTTAACATGTTGGTGATTGAGCTGAAATCAGAGGCTCTGAAGGACCGCCACTGGAAGCAGCTGATGAAGCGTTTGCATGTTAACTGGGTGCCATCAGAGTTGACCTTGGGACAGATCTGGGATGTGGATCTGCAGAAGAATGAGATGGTCGTGAAGGACGTTCTCCTGGTGGCTCAGGGAGAGATGGCTTTGGAGGAGTTCCTTAAACAGGTAAAGAGGGAGGGCACTCAAGAGATTATACAGTGTGGTTGTGATGCTCATAAGAACAACTAGCAGTTTTTAAAAGATTAATCTGTAGCTTCCAATCTAAATGATTGTAAATTAGTCTCTTGTTTGTAGACCTTTTGATAATAATTCACTGGTTTTGGTCTTCAGATCCGTGAAGTGTGGAACTCATATGAGCTCGACCTGGTCAACTACCAGAACAAGTGTCGTCTGATCAGAGGTTGGGATGACCTCTTCAACAAGGTCAAAGAACATATTAACAGCGTGTCGGCCATGAAGTTGTCTCCGTACTACAAGGTAAACAGAATAACATCTTGTGTTCTTCAGTTTGAGATTAAACAAAGTTTTTAGAACCGCATCAACATCATGTTCTTCTTCTTTATTTCCTCCCAGGTGTTTGAGGAAGACGCCCTGAGCTGGGAGGACAAGCTGAATCGCATCATGGCTCTGTTTGACGTTTGGATTGATGTCCAGCGTCGTTGGGTCTATCTGGAAGGCATTTTCACCGGCAGTGCTGACATCAAACATCTGCTACCTGTAGAAACCCAGAGATTCCAGAGGTAAATGAGGCACTTACTTTTGCATTTTATTTTAACATATTAGAATTTATTTGTAAATTTCAACAGACAGAAGCTATTGGTAATCTGCCTCCAGTTAATACTGTAACAATATTTATGGCTAGATCCGACTTTAATTTGTTTCTCTGTCTTTATTTCACAGTATCAGCACAGAGTTCTTGGCACTGATGAAGAAAGTAACAAAGTCTCCTTTAGTGATGGATGTGCTGAATATTCAGGGAGTGCAGAGGTCTCTGGAGCGACTGGCTGACCTTCTGGGAAAAATCCAGAAAGCTCTTGGAGAGTATCTGGAGAGAGAGCGATCGTCATTCCCTAGGTAAGATGCGGGATGAAGGGACTGCACATTGTTGTTGACTTGCATACAGAACATGAAACTAAGACGTTAATGATTATTGTAAATACTTGGAACCGCTTTCTCTGATTCGCATATCATTTTATTAACAAACCTTAACTGATCCGTCACGCTCTTTTTGATTCCAGGTTCTACTTTGTTGGAGACGAGGACCTGCTTGAAATCATCGGCAACAGCAAGAATGTGGCCAAACTGCAGAAGCACTTCAAGAAAATGTTTGCTGGTGTTTCCAGCATCCTGCTCAACGAGGACAACACAGTGGTGCTGGGAATCTCCTCCCGCGAGGGTGAGGAGATTCTCTACAAGACACCAGTCTCCATCACAGACCACCCCAAAATCAACGAGTGGCTGACGCTGGTGGAGAAGGAGATGAGGGTGACTCTGGCTAAGCTGTTAGCCGAGTCTGTCACAGAAGTTGCATCCTTCAACAAGGGCACAGCCATTGACCTGAGTCAGTACATCAACTGGATTGATCGTTACCAGGTTGGTATTGAGAGCATTTATTCTACACACAGAATTATTCAGCATATGGAATCAGGCAGTGCTTTAATTTCCCTTGATCTGTTTCTTCTCTTCACAGGCCCAGTTGGTGGTCCTCTCCACTCAGATTGCCTGGTCCGAGAACATTGAGTCTGCCTTGACCACCATCTCTGGCGGTGGAGACATGGCACCCATGCAGGGAGTGCTGTCAAATGTGCAGGCCACCCTCAACGTGTTGGCTGACACCGTGCTGATGGAGCAGCCACCACTCCGCAGGAGGAAACTGGAGCACTTGGTAAAAGGGAATTTTTAAAAAACACATTTTTTAACTAGTGTTGTCCAAGAATACTGTCTTAAATCCCTCTTCTGCTCTATTCTAGATCACTGAGCTGGTGCACCAACGTGATGTGACCAGGACTCTGATCAAGAACAAGATCGACAACCCCAAGTCCTTTGAGTGGCTCAGCCAGATGCGCTTCTACTTTGACCCCAAGCAGACGGATGTCCTGCAACAGCTGTCCATTCAGATGGCCAACGCCAAGTTCAACTATGGCTTCGAGTACTTGGGTGTCCAGGACAAACTTGTCCAGACCCCACTGACAGACCGCTGCTATCTCACCATGACCCAGGCTCTGGAAGCCCGCCTTGGAGGATCACCCTTTGGTATGCAACCTTTTTTTTTGTAATCATAGAAAATAGATTTTAAGAAAACTATGGGTTTATATATAGAGCAATCAACCTAACTGTAATTGTCCTTCATTTAGGTCCTGCTGGCACAGGAAAGACTGAGTCAGTGAAAGCCCTTGGACACCAGCTGGGCCGCTTCGTCCTGGTGTTCAACTGTGATGAGACGTTTGACTTCCAGGTACATAACTGCACTCAGCAATCACAACAAACCATGAGAGATCAGTCATACAGCAGTCTTTTTTTAATATTGTTCATTTAATTTACAAACCTTTTTTGTTGACTTCCTGTTTTTTAGGCCATGGGTCGTATCTTCGTGGGTCTGTGCCAGGTGGGAGCATGGGGCTGCTTCGACGAGTTCAATCGTCTGGAGGAGAGAATGCTCTCTGCCGTGTCCCAGCAGGTCCAGTACATCCAGGTGGCCTTGAGGGAGCACAGCAACCCCAACAGAGACAAGAGTACGTATTATATGTGTGGGAACTCGTGTCATGATACGTAAGGAGGCTGTCCCTTTTAAGAAAGTGTCCACATTCAACTTAGTGCCAATATGCCGCAGAGTAAAATTTTTAAAATTTAGATGTGACACAGCAAATCAGTGTGTCACCACCATGTTTTATCAAAATTTTACAAGAGGACTGCATTGTAAACAAGTACACGTGTCACCCCCCTCAGGTGTACCAGTCACCACCGAGCTCCTGAACAAGCAGGTGAAGGTGAGTCCGGAAATGGCCATCTTCATCACTATGAACCCTGGCTACGCTGGCCGCTCCAACCTGCCGGACAATCTGAAGAAGCTGTTCCGTAGTTTGGCCATGACCAAGCCCGACCGCCAGCTCATCGCCCAGGTCATGCTCTACTCTCAAGGTTTCCGCACAGCCGAGATCCTCGCCAAGAAGATCGTGCCCTTCTTCAAGTATGTACTGTTTAAGAAAATTGTACACTTCAAGAAAATGTTGTGTGTTTCCTTTCTGAATTTATCCTATGCCTCTATTTCAGGCTGTGTGATGAGCAGCTGTCTTCTCAGAGTCACTACGACTTTGGGCTCCGAGCTCTCAAGAGCGTGCTGATCAGTGCTGGCAATGTCAAGCGTGAGCGCATCCAGAAGATCAAAAGAGAGAAGCTTGAGCGCGGAGAGGACGTCGATGAGAATGAGATCGCCGAGAATCTTCCTGAACAGGAGGTATAGAAAGTTAAACAGTGTAGGGCGTGAAACTCTGACAAATTTGTTTTTAGACTACAGCCAGAATTTGAGGCGTTTGAGTGGTTATTTCACTCTGTGTCTTGTTACTGTAGATTCTGATCCAGAGTGTTTGCGAGACCATGGTTCCCAAGCTGGTGGCGGAGGACATCCCTCTGCTGTTTAGCCTGCTGTCAGACGTCTTCCCTGGTGTCCAGTACATGCGTGGAGAGATGACCGCTCTGAGGGAGGAGCTGAAGAAAGTCTGTGCAGAGATGTACCTCACCTACGGAGACGGTGATGATGTGGGCAGCATGTGGGTGGAGAAGGTATGTAGCTAAACAGAGTCAACATTGAATCTAATTTAGTGTGCTTAGAAATAGTGAGAAGTATCCTACATAGCATGACAGTGCAGTTTTCATAGTGCTTGCATGGTAAGAAATTACTCTCATTTTTCGAAACTTTGTCATTCATCTCCAGGTGCTCCAGTTGTTCCAGATCACACAGATCAACCACGGTCTGATGATGGTGGGACCATCCGGTAGTGGGAAGACCATGGCATGGAGGGTGCTGCTCAAGGCCCTGGAGAGGCTGGAGGGTGTTGAGGGTGTGGCCCACATCATCGACCCCAAGGCCATCAGCAAGGACCACCTGTACGGAACCCTGGACCCCAACACCCGTGAATGGACAGATGGCTTGTTCACACACATCCTCAGAAAGTGAGTTCTCTAACACATTTCATTGTTCAAAGTGTAAATCAAGTCATTTTTCCTTTTCAAAAATAAAGTAATATATTTTTTCTGTCAATTTCAGGATCATTGACAATGTTCGAGGTGAACTGCAGAAGCGTCAGTGGATCATCTTTGATGGTGATGTTGACCCTGAGTGGGTTGAAAATCTCAACTCTGTCCTGGATGACAACAAGCTGCTCACCCTTCCCAATGGAGAGCGTCTCAGCTTGCCACCAAATGTAGGAGCACAGCGCCTCAAACACAGATGACAGTTTTAGCTGGCGAAAGCTTGCTGCATTGATCTGGAATTATTCCTTCCCTTTCTCTACAGGTGCGTGTCATGTTTGAAGTACAGGACCTGAAATACGCCACCCTGGCCACTGTGTCTCGCTGCGGTATGGTCTGGTTTAGTGAGGATGTCCTCAGCACCGACATGATCTTCAACCACTTCCTGGCTCGCATTCGCAGCATCCCATTGGACGAGGGAGAGGATGAAGCTCAGCGCCAGAGGAAGGGCACAGAAGACGAGGACGAGGCTGCATCACCAATGTTGCAGGTAATTAATGGGAAGAAAATTAACACAAAAAAAAAAAAAGATGGCAGCTGTTAAATAGAGAAGAAAAATGTCCTTACTTCTGATGTCCATCTATGTTCTACTTTAGATTCAGCGTGATTCTGCAGCTATCCTGCAGCCGTACTTCACCTCCACAGGTCTGGTGATCAAGGCCTTAGAGCACGCCTCCAAGATGGAGCACATCATGGACTTCACCCGCCTGCGCTGCCTGGGTTCCCTGTTCTCAATGCTGCATCAAGCCTGCCGTAATGTTGCGCTCTACAACAACAACCACCCTGACTTCCCCATGCCCATTGATCAGCTGGAGAGATACATGCAGGTAATGTTCTGCTTTCTGCTCTCCATATAACTTGATTATTGAGACGCATACATTTTACTGTTGGAACTTAATCACTGCAAAAATAAATGCCTTTTTTTAATCAAATACATTTTGTGGCATTGTCCCTCTACAGAAATATCTGATCTACGCTGTTCTGTGGTCCTTCTCTGGTGACGGACGGCTGAAGATGAGGGCTGAGCTCGGAGAGTACATCCGTCGCATCACCACTGTTCCTCTCCCAGCTGCTCCCAATGTCCCCATCATTGACTACGAGGTACAGCCTATTTGGGTCGAACAGATATTGATTTTTGTCTTGAGTAAATTTAAAAGAAAATGTTTGACTCTCTGTATCTGCACAGAATCCATGAAGGCGAACCAAAACTTTTGCAGTCTTTTAATTTTAGAATAACAATCGATTGCATTGTTTTTTCCACGTTGTGCAGGTGTGCATCTCAGGTGAATGGCAGTCTTGGCAGGGCAAGGTGCCCCAGATTGAGGTAGAGACCCACAAGGTGGCATCTCCTGATGTTGTGGTTCCCACGCTGGATACAGTTCGCCATGAGGCATTGCTGTACACATGGCTGGCAGAGCACAAACCGCTGGTGCTGTGTGGACCTCCTGGCTCTGGAAAGACTATGACTCTGTTCAGTGCCCTCAGAGCCTTACCTGATATGGAGGTGAGATATAACGATGTATTATAAATCTTAATCAGTTTAGCCTGAATTTTAAGTTTAACCTCGAATTTGAATGTACCAGAAAGCTCTTACACGTCCCTCAAATTGATTTAAAATGTTCAATTAGCTATGTATAGTGGAATTTCCTAAACTGCTGAATGAATACCAATTAACTGTTAAGATTAGAAAAAATATTTTGTAATTGTCAACATTTGTAATTTCCAATTTTTCCGTCTGCTCTCCACCAGGTTGTAGGTCTGAACTTCTCCAGTGCCACCACTCCAGAGCTGCTGCTGAAGACCTTTGATCATTACTGTGAGTACCGCCGTACCCCCAACGGCGTGGTCCTTGCCCCCGTCCAGCTGGGCAAATGGCTGGTGTTGTTCTGTGATGAGATCAATCTGCCAGACATGGACAAGTATGGCACACAGAGAGTCATCTCTTTCCTCAGACAGGTATGAGCCATTGTTTACAATCTGCAATTTTATGTTCCCTTTTTGCTTTTTTTCAGCAAAACCTTGTCTATTTTAAGGGGCATTGAATATACTGAAATTATTGCAGCATTAAATATAATATTGAAATACCTCCTTGAATGTTAAAAGATCCCGTTATTTTGTCTTTGCAGATGGTGGAACATGGAGGTTTCTACCGCACCTCAGACCAGACCTGGGTCAAACTGGAGAGAATCCAGTTTGTTGGAGCCTGTAATCCTCCCACTGACCCCGGCAGAAAGCCTCTCACTCACAGGTACAGTACCCAGACCGATTAGAGCAATAGTGTAAATGATGCTATGATAAGCAGGAACAATAATGAAATGTGAGTGATGCCTACAAATCTTAACATTGCACACGTCATAACGATAGCCGTGTTGTTTTTCTCTTTCCAGGTTCCTGCGTCATGTTCCTGTGGTGTACGTGGACTATCCAGGCCCAGCCTCTCTTACCCAGATTTATGGCACCTTCAACCGTGCCATGCTGCGCCTCATCCCCTCTTTGCGTACATATGCTGAGCCTCTTACTGCAGCTATGGTTGAGTTCTACACTATGTCTCAGGTAAAAGAGATAACTATTTTTATAAATATTAAATATGTAAACATAAACTTTACTTAGAAGTGTCACAGGAAACAACTAGGGATAAGATGTTTTATTGATTTCTTTTATTTACAGTATTTGGTTACTTATCCAATTGCACTCCTTCTTTCCCTTCAGGAGCGCTTCACCCAGGACACCCAGCCTCACTACATCTACTCTCCCAGAGAGATGACCCGCTGGGTGAGGGGTATCTTCGAGGCCCTGCGGCCACTTGAGACGCTGCCTGTGGAGGGGCTCATCCGCATTTGGGCCCACGAAGCTCTCCGTCTCTTCCAGGACAGGTAACTGCAAGTTTCTGAGAGGCTATTCTATTCTGTTACTAGCAATGTAGCGCATCTGTATGCTGATGAGTCTTAAAATAGCATGTCATGTTTTTTTGACTAACTGATTAATCCGATAAAGTGCCACTGAAGAACTTTACAGAACGATCATTTTGGTGATGATGTGGCTTAAAAACTTTTTTCCAGGCTGGTTGGTGATGAAGAGAGAAGGTGGACAGATGAAAACATCGACACAGTTTCTCTCAAACATTTCCCCAACATTGATAAGGAGAAGGCTCTCAACAGGCCGATTCTCTACAGCAACTGGCTCTCCAAGGTAAACTGCAAGCTGACCCAATTGTTATGTTCCTTCTTTGGTAATGATGCTGAAATATTGTGAGTTGACTTTTCCATTTTCACTGAGTTTGTTTGTGGTTGCAGGACTACATCCCAGTGGAGCAGGAGGAGCTGAGGGACTATGTTAAGGCCCGTCTGAAGGTCTTCTATGAAGAGGAGCTGGACGTCCCTCTGGTGCTCTTCAATGAAGTGCTGGACCACGTCCTCAGAATTGATCGGTGAGTTACAGCCTCTGATCTGATAAGCTTGTCATCTGGTGGAAGTCAAGAAATGATAAGGTCTGAAATTTGTTTTGGAGTACATTTTTCACATTGTATTTCCTTCTCCAGAATTTTCCGCCAGCCTCAGGGCCATCTCCTGTTGATCGGTGTGAGCGGAGCAGGAAAAACAACTCTGTCTCGCTTTGTAGCCTGGATGAATGGACTCAGTGTGTACCAGATCAAGGTTGGTTCAACAGATGAAAATCCAGAGCCGTTTTCCTACAATTTCCTGTCACCATTTTTAAATGTTTGTTTTTGTGTGTTTTCAGGTTCACAGGAAATACACTGGAGAGGACTTTGACGAGGACCTGCGCACAGTGTTGCGTCGCTCAGGATGTAAGAACGAGAAGATTGCCTTCATCATGGATGAGTCCAACGTGTTGGATTCTGGTTTCCTTGAGAGAATGAACACACTGCTGGCCAACGGAGAGGTAATCTGCTGTCAACACGATGTTGTACTTTAGCATTACTCTTAAGGGAATAAGATGAAAACATGATTCCATTAAATTGTTAAGCAAATTTTAGGCCTACTTTTTTAATGTCACAAAAACAAATGTAAATTAGATTTTTTCATATATATATGCATATAGGCTATGCTTTATGCGTGGGTGTAATCTGCCAGTAAACAAGATTAGAAGAACGAAGGTTGTGAAGCAGAGACAAAGCAAGTCGCTTTGGCCATTCAACCTATTTACGAGTATCTACGAGAGAAAAATGGACAGCGGTCTTAGGCAATTTGTTTTAGTTAAGCAAATTTTACTTATCTGACAGCATAAACAGCTGATCAGTCATGTCGGTTTAATGTTTGCTACATCAGAACTAACTGATATTATTTGAAGCATTTCACTAAGAGGGGTCAGTTTGCACAAATTGTTAGCAAATATACACATACATAGAAATTCTTGATAAATATACAAATGCAGCATGAATATAATTAGTGCATTTACATAACAAGTACTAGTGTGCAAAAAAACAAAAAAAAACAATAACCTGAAATAAAAATACAAACAAACAAAAAAACAACAACAAATCAAAGACCAAAACAAAACTTATTTGGTAAGGTCTTCCCAGCTACCTTTCTTTGGTATCTGAGATAAAGTCTTTTTGGGTTGTACCCGCTTTATTTTTGGTTTCTAATATGTTAATGTTGCCTGTTCTCCGCAGGTCCCTGGCCTGTTTGAGGGAGACGAGTATGCCACCCTGATGACTCAGTGTAAGGAGGGAGCCCAGAAAGAGGGCCTGATGCTCGACACACACGAGGAGCTGTACAAGTGGTTCACCAGCCAGGTCATCAGGAACCTCCATGTCGTTTTCACCATGAATCCTTCATCAGAGGGCCTGAAGGACAGGGCTGCCACATCTCCTGCCCTCTTCAACAGGTACAGACACACATGCTGAACACTGAGCAGGAATTAAAATATTACGTCACAAGTAAGAAATAAATATGTTGAAATGACAAAATGCTGTTTCTTAGCTAACTGAAAACTTTGTGTTAGGTGTGTGTTGAACTGGTTTGGAGACTGGTCGACAGAGGCTTTGTATCAGGTGGGTAAGGAGTTCACCAGCAAGATGGATCTGGAGAAACCAAACTACAAGGTGCCGGACTACATGCCCACCGTCTATGACAAACTGCCCCAGCCACCTTCTCACCGTGAGGCTATCGTCAATGGCTGTGTGTTTGTACACCAGACACTTCACCAGGTAGGGATGTTTCTAAGTTTGCAGTGGTGGCTTATTGATTGTTTTTTTTTTGTAGTATTCTTCATAAGTTGTTGTTCAACTCTACACAGGCTAACAATCGTCTGGCTAAGCGAGGTGGGCACACGATGGCCATCACTCCTCGCCACTACCTGGACTTCATAAACCAGTACGCCAACCTGTTCAATGAGAAACGCAGCGAGTTGGAGGAGCAGCAGATGCACCTCAACGTTGGTCTCCGCAAGATCAAGGAGACTGTCGATCAGGTAAAGTAACATTTTACTTCATTTCATTCCTCCTGTTTCTTATAAACCTGTCAAGAGTTGGGCCTTTAGAAAAAAGAGGTAATTTTTATTGCCGTTTTCCAACTATTTCTTGCTTTTGCATGATTCCCTAATCATGCTTATCCCTCCTTATCAAGGTGGAGGAGCTTCGTCGTGACCTGAGGATCAAGAGCCAGGAGTTGGAAGCTAAGAATGCTGCTGCCAATGACAAGCTGAAGAAGATGGTCAAAGACCAGCAGGAGGCGGAGAAGAAAAAGGTACACAGGAAGGAATTTAACACTTAGTACACTTGTTAATGTATTTAAATAAAAACATGTTGCACATTGATCTCTTCAGCGTTGCTTATTTAGGCTGGATCAAACTCCTGTGCTCTTACTCTTGTGATTGCAGGTGATGAGCCAGGAGATCCAGGAAGCTGTGTACAAGCAGCAGGAGGTGATCAAGGACAAACAGCTGAGTGTCAAACAGGATTTGGACCAAGTGGAGCCTGCTGTCATTGAGGCTCAGAATGGTACAGTGGTTTATTTACTCTCAGCAGTCTTTATAGTGCATTTGATTTTTTTTGTCACACAATGAATGCTGAAAAGATGAATTGTCATACTGTTTACCCAACAATAGAACGATACAAATGTTCTTCAACGTGTGCTTCATTGCTGATAAGCTGGAAGATTGGTGGTCAGGTTTTTAGTTTGTACATAGATAAATAATAAGTCAAACTGTTTCCATTTTCATTACGATGACTATGTTACATGCACAAAATATTCCGTTTTTTTCCTTATTCTGAAAAAAACAATATATCCTACTAAGCTGTTTATATTGTTAATGAAAATGAGTATTCAAATAGTCCTGTCAACATGCAGCTGTGCATACTCGCGCTGCAACATTTATGCAATATCCCAAAAAATTCTTTTGGGCATGCATTACTACCCCACAGCTTTGCAAACTGTTGGCGTGTTGGTCTGTGTACAACGCATCCATGACAACGCACAGAGCTAATTGTAAACAGACAAAAGGCTGTGTGTCACACAGTGTGGTTAAAAACCCTAATTGAGGTGCATATTTCAAAAGCACTATATACAAAATGCCATTAAAACTCGACTAACGGCAGCATATCATTCATGTCTTTGTTGAAAATGGAATAAGGCCTCATTTCAAATATCCAAAAGGAAAATGATGTTTACATATCAAATTTGTAATATTGTCAATAATAGTGCATGCAAACAGTCATTGTAATTAAATACTCAGTTATGGGCTTCCAGCTAACAATTTGATCTCTACCTGCATCCTCCCCTCATCGCTTCCCTGTCCTTGTCATAATCCACATCCTTGTTTACCTGATGTCGATAGCTGTTAAGTCCATTAAGAAGCAGCACTTGGTGGAGGTGCGTTCCATGGCCAATCCACCTGCGGCCGTGAAGCTGGCCCTCGAGTCCATCTGCCTGCTCCTGGGAGAGAGCACCACTGACTGGAAGCAGATCCGCTCCATCATCATGAGGGAGAACTTCATCCCCACTATTGTTAACTTCTCTGCTGAAGAGATCAGGTGAAATAAGAGAAAATGTTTTGTGTGATTGTTCATTAAAGCTGTATCTTTCTCTCTCTCTCTGCCTCTCTGTCTTGTACCCTACACACTCCCCTTCTCTCTCCCTTCTCATTCTTCTTTCTCTTAAACACATTCCTCCTTCCACCTAACTAGCGGTGAGTTCTATTAAGCGGCATCACCTAGTAGAAGTGCGGGCTATGACCAATCCTCCAGCCGCAGTCAAGTTGGCCCTGGAGTCTATCTGCCTTATGCTGGGCGAGGAGACCAATGACTGGAAAAAAATCAGACAAGTTATTATCAGGGACAATTTCATCAGCAGCATAGTCAACTTTTCCTCTGAGGATATGAGGTACCGGTGTCAGAACATCCGTCTAGTCTTTAATGGAAGACAAACTATATCAATCAGTATTAAAATCAAGTGGTACCTGTGATCATAATTTAATTTTAGGTTTCTTGTCGGTTGATTTTGCTGAATCAGAAAATGAGCTGATAGTAACAAAGATCACTGTCCTTGTTGTAGTGGTTTTTGGTCATGATTTTGCATTTTTCACAGTCAGTAGAAACTCCACCCTCTCCCCACCCCAAACAAAATTTTAATTATCCAATTAAATATTACATTGATTCATGAAGATTATTCCACAGATCATGCTGAAGTGTTTGACTGTGTAAAATAATAATTTGCTATATGCTAACTTGGATTGTTTCCAATTCATTCAGTGACTCCATCCGTGAAAAGATGAAGAAGAACTACATGTCCAACCCAAGCTACAACTATGACCAGGTCAACAGGGCGTCTCTGGCCTGTGGACCTATGGTGAAATGGGCCATTGCTCAGGTAGGGATGCCTAAACAAGAAATCTTTACCCATCAAACCAACCTAATTAACAAGATTTTTTGTAACAGTTATTTACATTAATTTACTTACTTTTTTATTTACATTGTAATGTTTTATTGTTTCACATGCATTGATCTCAAATTGTTCATTTTTTTACATTTGTGTTTTTACTGTCTACATTTGGTCTTTCTTACTATGTGGTTTGTCATGTGAATCACTTTGAGCTGCACTAACTTGTAAGACAGGTGCTATAAAAAAGTTTGATAAACAATCTGAAAATCAAAGTAACAGTTGGGTAGCGAGTATTCCTTTCATGTGTACTATGTTCTACTCCCCTAGCTCAACTATGCTGACATGCTGAAGCGTGTGGAGCCTCTGCGTAATGAACTGCAGAAGCTCGAGGATGATGCCACAGACAACAAGACAAAGGCAGAGGAGGTGGAGCAGATGATCAGAGACCTCGAGGCCAGCATCGCTCGCTACAAGGAGGAGTACGCTGTCCTCATCTCAGAGGCCCAGGCCATCAAGGCTGATCTGGCTGCTGTGGAGGCCAAGGTAACTGTTCCTCAGACTCTCTGTGTCTTGTCTCTTTATATCTAGTTTAAGTTCAATTATCTTGCAGCATTGTTCTCAACTCTTGCGCTCTGTCCTCTCAGGTGAACCGCAGCACAGCTCTACTGAAGAGTCTGTCAGCTGAGAGGGACCGCTGGGAGAAGACCAGCGAGACCTTCAAGAACCAGATGTCCACCATCGCTGGAGACTGTTTGCTCTCTGCTGCTTTCATTACCTATGCCGGCTACTTTGAACAACAGATGAGGCAGAACCTCTTCACTACATGGTCTCACCACCTGCAGCAGGCCAACATTCAGGTAGTTAAAGCTCTGACACATGAGGCCAAAGTTTTTTCTGTTGTTATTTTCACACCTAAAAATCCTACAAGTCCTAGCCTCACTCTTATTACCTGCATGCATGTAGGAACTTGTTTCGACTGCGATTCTTGGGTTCAAGACATCAAATGTACACTTTAGCATATCTAAATTTTGATCAAGAATGTACAAAAGATGGCATGACCATATAAGCACGTATGGCAAATTATATTCAATGATTCAAATTATATCGTTCTTTTCATATCATTCTTTTCTT
The DNA here is from genome assembly GCF_026936395.1 of Plectropomus leopardus. Taxonomy (NCBI): domain Eukaryota; kingdom Metazoa; phylum Chordata; class Actinopteri; order Perciformes; family Serranidae; genus Plectropomus; species Plectropomus leopardus. The sequence goes on along the minus strand of NC_142189.1, from coordinate 14,176,927 downwards.
CTATATCTTCTATTTTTACTTTACAAATTATGTATATGTTAAGATTTCCCAAAACTACTAGAGTCTCCAAGGTAATGCTGGTGCCGTGTGATTAGGGCTTTAGTGAGTTTAATTTTTAGTGAACTTAAAGGTACTGTACACCAATTATAGACCAAGCCTTTAACGTTTGACTATTGTTCATTCGTACATACCTCAAGGCACACAAATATGTTGAGGACTTTAAAACTTAAAGAATTTTTTCTCTTTCCAGTTCCGTACTGATATTGCCAGGACTGAGTACTTGTCCAACGCTGACGAGAGGCTCCGCTGGCAAGCCAACTCCCTCCCAGCTGATGACCTCTGCACTGAGAACGCCATCATGCTCAAGAGGTTCAACAGGTCAGTGTCTTTCTCCTTTTCTGTAAGCCTTTTTTAGGTTTTATTACAAACACTAATCAATCCTGAGCATTAATTGTCATTGAGTCCGTTTAACTTCCCATGTTGATCTATTCTGTGCTGTTCTCTTTTCTAGGTACCCACTAATCATCGATCCATCAGGCCAAGCCACAGAGTTCATAATGAATGAGTACAAAGAACGCAAGATCACCAGAACCAGTTTCCTGGATGATGCCTTCAGGAAGAACCTGGAGAGTGCCTTGCGTTTTGGAAACCCACTGTTGGTCCAGGTATGAACGGCTACTTCACGGTGCCAAAGTTCAGTTGTCACTGTCCAGTGCCCTCATATTCATCTAAAATAAGTTTTACAGAGTAATTTATTCTCTTTTCTTTTTTTCCCCCCTCAAGGATGTAGAAAGTTATGACCCCATCCTAAACCCGGTGCTGAACAGAGAGGTCCGCAGGACTGGAGGACGTGTCCTCATCACCCTGGGAGACCAGGACATCGATCTGTCACCTTCATTTGTCATCTTCCTTTCCACTCGAGACCCAACAGTGAGTAGATTTGGGTTTTTTCTATGAATAATTTAAGATTATTAGATAGTATTTAACCATTTTAAATAGATAAGTCTATTAACAGGGTGTATCTGAAATGTGGCTTTCCCCTCATTTACACGGAAGTTGATCTGTGTCATGCGGTTTCTCACGTGTGCAGGTCGAGTTCCCACCAGACTTGTGCTCCCGTGTTACATTTGTCAACTTCACTGTGACACGCAGCAGCCTTCAGAGCCAGTGTCTCAACGAGGTCCTAAAGGCTGAGAGGCCTGATGTGGATGAGAAACGCTCCGACCTCCTTAAACTGCAGGGTATGATGATCAACACTGACAGGGTGCAAGATGATTCAAGTCATGGTGGAAAAGACTTCAATAAAATGATGTCTCCCGTCTCTTGTAGGTGAGTTCCAGCTGCGTCTGCGTCAGCTGGAAAAATCCCTGCTGCAGGCCCTCAATGAGGTCAAGGGCCGCATCCTTGACGATGATACCATCATCACCACCTTGGAGAACTTGAAGAAGGAGGCAGCTGAGGTGACCAGGAAGGTGGAGGAGACCGATATCGTCATGGCAGAGGTGGAGGCAGTGTCACAGCAATACCTGTCGCTGTCCTCCGCCTGCAGCAGCATCTACTTCACCATGGAGTCTCTCAACCAGGTCTCACTTCACTTTAACCAGTCGTTTGGTTATAATTTTTCTTTTTAATCTTCTGATTTCACTATCACCAAACACACACACACACACACACACACACACACACACACACACACTACGCTACCTAAAAAGTTGCATAAACAAACCTTTTTTTTTTGTCTTGCTCCAGATGCACTTCCTGTACCAGTACTCCCTTCACTTTTTCCTGGATACCTACCACACGGTGCTGTATGAGAACCCCAACCTCAAAGGCATCAGCGATCATACACAGAGACTTGCTGTCATCACCAAGGACCTCTTCCAGGTTTGAACCACACATTTTGAAAACAAGACTCCCTTTTACCTCCTTTGGTGGTATGATTGTAATAGACCTAATTTGCCTCTCCTTCTTTTCTTTTTGATGTAGGTGGCATTCAACAGAGCAGCCAGAGGTATGCTGCACCTGGATCACATCACTTTTGCCATGCTGCTGGGTAAGATCAGCCTAAAGGGCATGACCAGGTAAGATGCCAGTGTCACACTAGTATTCAACCAGTGGTGGTATTATTAACATCAGACATAAATCTTATCAATTTGAATCCATCTCTTTGTAGTGAGCCCTCGTATGATGCAGAGTTCCAGCACTTCCTGCGTGGAAAGGAGATTGTTCTGACTGGCATGTCGCTGCCCAAAGTGAAGGGTCTGACCACTGACCAGTGCGAGGCCATGGTCCGCCTCAGCCGCCTGCCGGCGTTCAGCGACTTGGTGGCCAAAGTTGAGGCTGATGAGGTGAGTGTCGACAGATACTGTCCATCAAGTGATACTTGAATTGTGAAGAAGCTGCATATCAACAAATGTATATTAAGTAAAATTGTATCAAATGTACATTTATGGCTTCTATTGAGGTTTTTCAAATTGTCTGATGTCTGTTATTCTTTTCATTATGTCATGACCCTAACATTTTTTTTTAAAAATTTAAAAAAAATAAAAAAATAAAAAAGTTACCCAGCATATGTGTGTTGGTAAAGAATTCAAATGTCAGTGAAATGAATAAAGCTTCAAAGTACACTGCACAGCCCTATTTATAAGCATAACTATTAACAACTACTTCTACAGAGATCATTTTGTTTTCTTTTGTTTCTTCAGCAATTCTTCATGTGGCTTGAGAGCAACACTCCAGAGCTGGCTGTTCCTTATCTGTGGTCAGAGGAGAAGCAGTCCAGTGAGTATACAGAAATTTCATTTTTGCAAATAATGATTGATTGAAAAATGGATGGAAATATGTATATTATATACATACATGACCTGCTCTGCACATCATCCCCTGCACAGCTCCTATTGGCCAGGCAGTGCACCAGCTGCTGTTGATTCAGGCCTTCCGTCCCGACCGTCTACTGGCCATGTCGCACATTTTTGTCTCAAAGGTGCTGGGAGAGAGCTTCATGAACATCATCGAGCAGCCTCTTGACCTGGCTAACATTGTGGATAGCGAGGTAGCCAAAATTTCTTCAATGTTTTCTTACCAGAGGCATTTGCCTTTCTCAGTGTAGTTGAATCTGTTGCTTACTTTGCATCTCATGTGTCTGTAGGTGAAGCCCAGCACTCCAGTGTTGATGTGCTCTGTACCTGGTTATGATGCCAGTGGTCTGGTCAGAGACCTGGCTGCTGAGGAAAACAAACAAATCACCTCCATCTCTATTGGTAAGGAACAAATTAGCTCATAGTTTGACACACAAATAAGACCCTGAAGTCAAAAGTTAAGCAAAGATTCGGTTGGTGAATGTTTGTTTTCTTGTGCTGTTCACAGGTTCGGCTGAGGGCTTCAATAAGGCAGACAGAGACATCAACACTGCTGTCAAGTCTGGCAGGTGGGTAATGTTTATTCTGTGTATTTTCTTAGTATGTACACTTGTTTTGTTGTACTGGTGTCCTGACTCTTTCGTCCTGTAGGTGGGTGATGTTGGAGAACGTCCATTTGGCCCCTGGATGGCTGATGCAGCTGGAAAAGAAGCTCCACTCCATGCAGCCTCATGCCAGCTTCAGGCTTTTCCTGACCATGGAGATCAACCCCAAGGTAAAACACATCACTCATGATATTAGTAATGAAACCGTAAGTAAATTCTCACTTTTAGTGACAGATGTCATTCTCTCTTTCACTCCTCAAAGTCTCAGTATTGTGTTTTCCCCACCAGGTTCCAGTGAATCTGCTCCGTGCCGGTCGCATCTTTGTGTTCGAGCCTCCTCCTGGTGTCAAGGCCAACATGCTCAGAACCTTCAGCAGCATCCCTGTGGCTCGCATGTGCAAGGTGACTTACCAGCACATACAATCACACCAAAAGCTTAATCATAACCCTCTAAATCAATCATCCACATCTAAATTACTTTGACCGTGTTTCCACAGGCTCCAAACGAGCGTGCTCGTCTGTACTTCTTGTTGGCTTGGTTCCATGCTGTCATTCAGGAGCGTCTGCGTTATGCACCACTGGGCTGGTCCAAGAAATACGAGTTTGGAGAGTCTGACCTCCGCTCTGCTTGTGACACCGTTGACACCTGGCTGGACGACACTGCTAAGGTTTGAGATTATTTCAGAAATCATTTACAGGGCTTCAAATGTGTCGGCATGAGAATTATTTGTTGCAACTATAAACTTTTATCAACAATCCATACATTTATACAACAAAAAATAGTAAATTAATCATATAAACTGGTTGAAGGGTAACTTTTATGCTCATTTTCATGTTCATACTTGCATTTAAGGTTTCTACTGGTAAATTTTTTTTACACACTTTATTGTTCGAAGCATTTATTCATCCATACTCTGCATGAATACACCTTTACCCAAGGCTCCATTTTAGTGCCTGTTTCCCACCCAAAAAGCACAGTCTGCTCTGACTGGTCGGCATTTTGAGGTCATTTACGTGATGTAAACACTTGAAGTAGCGTCCCTGGAGCAGATGACCATATAAGGAAATCTGTTACAAGCCAATGTCATCTTGTAGCCAAAGTAGAAAAAACTGCTGGAAACAGTATTCATAACGATATGAACCTTGACTTTTTTCCACACAGGTATTACTTTTACACAAGTTAATATAATTATTTAAAACTTTGGCTGCATTAAATATGAAAATCCAACATTGTAACAGTAAATATCACCAAAAAATATGGCAAAAGGTAAATAGGCCCCCATTAAATATTAGTTATGACAGTGTGTTAAATATCTGACAACCTCGTCACACTTTGCCTCTGCGCACTCAGGGTCGTCAAAATATTGCACCAGACAAGATTCCCTGGGCGGCTCTGAAAACCCTGATGGCCCAGTCCATCTATGGCGGCCGCATCGACAATGAGTTTGACCAGCGTCTTCTCAACACTTTCCTGGATCGCATCTTCACCAAGGGAAGCTTCGACAGCGAGTTCAAACTGGCTCTCAAGGTTGACGGGCACAAAGACATTAAGATGCCTGACGGCATCCGGTCAGTAGCAGCTTTTCTTACGATGAAGTTTGTTAAAGTTCATGTTGTTAATATTTTTTCCGAATGATTTCGGCCAGTTGAAAGATAATTTATGATTTCGATTTGTTGCAGGCGTGAGGAGTTCATGCACTGGGTAGAGATGCTTCCAGACACTCAGACTCCATCCTGGCTCGGGTTGCCTAGCAATGCTGAGAAGGTCTTGCTCACCACTCAGGGTACGCCACAGCCGGTCATCTTCGTCATCTGTGCTCTGGTGTTCTGTCATAGTCACTGGACCACAACTCATCCTGATTCTTCCTCCTCAATCCTTCTGTTGGGATTTCATGTTTTCACGGGGCAGATCATTAACCATCTCTCTCTCTGTTCTAGTGTCTTTACTTTTATTTTGACAGGGTGTCTCAGCGAGCAGTCCAATATGTTTGCGTCTGCTTTGGGCAGAATACTGTGTGTATGTGTGGTGGCAATGAATATGTTTAGGGTGCTTCCTCCACTAATTTCTCATCCTCTCATGTATTCACTTCACCAGTTAGTTTTTTTTTAGTAGCTCTTAGTCCCAGTCCTGTATATCATAGTCATTTTAGCTGTGTTTTTGTAGCCTAGCTTTAGTCATAGCCATCGTGCTTGAAAAGGTGCTCTGCCCAAAGGAAGGGTGTGTGTCTCCTCACCCTCCAGCAGCTGTATTTCACAGCCATCATGTTGCTTTGCTCAAATATTATCCCCACCGCTCCCTCAAATTAGGATTCAACACCACAATCCTCCCATCCCTTCAGTCATTCCCTCCCTCCCTGTTTTGTCAGATTGATTTCTACACCATCCAAACTCCCACAATCCCAGCTGCCAAAGCATCCACCCCTTGGATCACATGCCATACTCCCCATCTCCTTCATCCTCACTCCTACCTCCCACCCTTCAGTGCTTATGTTCATTTCTTTTACAGATCCAGTCAAGAATGTGGTTATTTTATCCACCTGGGAATTATGTGTTGAATGTTATGTTTGATGGAAATATTGCCTGAAGCCTTGTGTGTCTTTTCGTCCTACCCAGTGTTTTAATTTATTTTTCTGTCTGGCACAACTCCTTTTTTGTGATAAACATTAATCTTTCTTTAACACTCCCTCGAGGTAAGCCGTTTGTTTCTTTGTTCCACTATTAATTTCTTCTCCCCTCCTACCTCCCACCATGGCCTTGTCTTCCACCTCCCTCCCCTGCTCACTTGCTCCCTCCACCTGGGCTGCGCAGGCATTGACATGATGGGTAAGATGCTGAAAATGCAGATGTTGGAGGATGAGGATGACCTTGCCTATGAGACGGAGAAAAAGGAGCGCACTTCGTCCACATCTGACGCTCAGCCGGCCTGGATGAGGACCCTCCACACCACCGCCTGCAACTGGCTGCAGCTCGTGCCCCAAATGGTCAATCCACTCAAACGCACAGTGGAGAACATCAAGGTAACGGCAGAAAGGAGAGGAAAGGTGGTTGATGAGCAGACTTAAGGAGATAGAGCTCTACTATTGTGTTCTGTACAAGCAGCTTTGCAACATCCTTGGCAATTGCTGTCATGTTGAGCAGTTTTTTAATGTTCATTTTGACTCATTGATGTGAAATTAAACAAAAATAAAAGCTCAGGTTTAGATTTTTAGCAGATTAATTTGTACTTGGTCTTCTTTGTCAATGTATTTGATTAATGTCTTTTTTTCCAAACACACCAACACCAGGACCCACTGTTCCGCTTCTTCGAGCGCGAGGTGAAGATGGGTGGCAAGATGCTCCAGGAAGTCCGTCAGGATCTGTCTGATGTGGTGCAAGTGTGCGAGGGCAAGAAGAAGCAGACTAACTACCTGCGTACGCTCATCAGTGACCTTGTTAAAGGTAAAGTCTTACTTTTACACTCAGATTTCTTCATGTATTTTTAAAACTTCTTGTTTGAAGTCAGATGAATGAAAGAAGGAAATATTGAACACTTAAAATTCATTAGTTGGTCTTGACCAACAAGATGTCCTCGAAGCAATTATACTTTGAGGGAACTGGTACACACTAGGAGTTTAACGATACAATGACTGTGATCAGCAATCCATCAGGTATTAGCAAAGCAAAGTGAAAATGTTGATACATATTTTAATCTTTAACATAAGTCTTTATTTGACATTGTCCATGGCACAGCAAGCACATGGACAAGCACATTTCTTTCCTAAACCTTCAAACAGTGCCAGCAACCTAAGGCCTGGAAGAACGTGGTACGCAGCCAAGAAAAAGACGGGGATATTTGCCTCAAATTGAACTAAATGAAATCAAAATCGTATTGTGGCAGACTTTGTGATATCGGCAAATATTGTATCGTCCAGGGTGTCGATAGAATTTCGTATTGTGATGGGACTTGTGATCGCACGTCTGGTATACATTGTTCTTTGTTTCTCCCCAGGCATCCTCCCTCGCAGCTGGTGTCGGTACACTGTTCCCGCCGCCATGACTGTGATCCAGTGGGTGGCAGACTTCAGCGAGCGTATCAAACAGCTGCAGCAGATCTCCCAGGGTGCTGCCAGCGGAGGTGCAAAGGAGCTGAAGGTGCTGCTTTGTTAACTTTTTGTGTATAGCATCAAACAACCTTTACCTGAATAGTACGATAGATTCCTTAAAAAACTGAAAGATGGAGCGCCCAGTAGCTCAGTTGGTAGAGTGGGCGCCCCATTCTGGTTCAGTTCTGACCTCGGCCCTTTGCTGTATCTTATCCCCTCTTTCTCCCCCTTTCACGCTTAAACTGTCCCATCAAATAAAGACAAAAAGCCCAACAATAATCTTAAAAAAAAAAAAAATCTGACAGATGACTCACAGTATGATTATTTTATTATTTTACTTTTTTTCCCTCTCCCGTCTCTGCCACAGAACATCCACGTGTGCCTCGGCAGCCTGTTTGTGCCAGAGGCTTACATCACCGCCACACGCCAGTATGTGGCGCAGGCAAACAGCTGGTCTCTGGAAGAGCTGTGTCTGGAGGTCAATGTCACCACCGCACAGGGGGCCGCACTGGACGCCTGCAGCTTCGGCATCAAAGGTCAGAGAAGCAGGGTCCCAGTAATTCTGTAGCACCCTTGTTATGAGTGTGAATACCTACACAAGTCTTGGAAATGTGAATCCAAAACTTTGTGTTTTAATATATGTCGGAGATTTGTATGAATGAGTTTCAAGGGTTCTAATGTGGAACGTGCTCATTGTTCTCAGGTCTGAAACTGCAGGGAGCTACTTGTGCCAACAACAAGCTGTCTCTGTCCACCTCCATCTCTACTGAGCTGCCTCTCACGCAGCTCCGCTGGATCAAACAGAGCAACGCTGAGAAGAGACACATGGTATGAAGTCAATATTTCTACACAATATAACACTACTTCTCTTTCTATCAAACCATTTCTACAAATGATTTAGAAAAAACATAATGATGCTGTTATATTTAGCTTTTGTTGGTTTTGTCTTTCTCATCACGTTTATTTCCTTCTCATTGCAGGTGACTCTTCCTGTGTACCTGAACTTCACCAGGTCTGACCTTATTTTCACTGTTGACTTTGACATCGCCACTAAGGAGGATCCACACAGCTTCTATGAGCGTGGAGTCGCTGTTCTGTGCACCGAGTAGATGAAACATCAGTCATTCCTGAAGACCAGAGAGTCTTGATTATTTAACCACATATAATCACGTACATTCATCACTCTCTAACCACTATTAAAAAGTAGATGTAACCTGTTGCATTCCAGCACTAAACGTAGTCAAGAACATTTGTAGAGCAGTAATTTAACATGTAGTCGTTTGTAGTGTTTTTGGAAAGTGTTTTCAAGGGTCTAGAGAATGTTGACAGATGGCAAATGAAGAGAGGATGAAATGTGGGAAAGGAAAGTTGAAAGTAAAAGATGATTTTATGAAGGAAACCATTTTTAGATTGAATAAAGCCTGTTGGGATTAAATTAACTGCATTGATGACTTCAGCGTGGTCTTTCATGTTAAATAACACATTTTTCTAATTGAAATGTCAGATGAGCTATTTTGATTAGAATGGATGATCTGGGTCATTATTTAAGACACTTCAGAGGGGAATTCCTCTGTCGTCTTTTATAAATTAGGTCCAGCAAACTAAAATAGTGAACAGCATCATAGATGTTTTATCCAATTACTTATTTATATATATAGATATATATATATATAAGATGGTTTCTTGTTTACATGATTTCCTGGCCTGCAGAACCTGAGAACCAAGGAGCACATTTTGGAGGATATTAACTGTGTACTGAGCTTCAGTGGCTGCTCTTTGAATTAATGACAGTTATATGATATTGTAGAAGCTAATATCAACAAAGATACAAAAGGCTTCATTAACCAGAATGAGCTGAGTGTTATTTTTCCTGTGTATAACTGCCACCTGCTGGCAGGAGGGATTAACGTGATTGTTCTGTTTTTGTGTAAACTGGTAAACCTGCAGTACGACAGTCTGTGGAGTCTTTTTTTGTATACCCATTTAGATATATTTTAAGAAAGTAACATTTAACAGCTTATCATTTTAACAAAATGAGATTTTGATGTGGCATCTGTGGCTAAAATTCAGTGGTGCTATATACGCTGAATGGCACCTCTATCATTACATTCAGGTAGTGCTCCAACTATACCATCTGTGCAATAGCAGATAATTATTCAGTTTATGTTATGTGGACAAAAAACAGTACCATGTCAAATGCTCTTTTTGGAATAAGTTTTTTCTTTTATTCTTTGGGAAAATACAGTGTCTTCACTTTGAGTGCAAAGGTTGGACTTTGGTTTGTGATAAAGACTGAGCTTATTTATGGTCATTCTCCCAACAAAATCATAATTGCTTGAAGACAAATCAGCACATTATGTGACACATTTGAGACACTGAAAAATATCCCCTTAGGTCTTTTGCCATTTTATCATTACATGAGTAAACGAAGTGCATTGCCAAGTAACTTTTTATAGTCTTTTATTCCACTTTAAATCACTGAAGGCATTGAATATGACTGCAGTGTGTCAGTCCATGGTTAGATGGCTCTAACATGGTTCAGATCTAGAGTCTCTTCCCTCCTGTTCATCCCCCATACTGACGATGCACTGCCTCTTTCTCTGCTCCAGCTCCACCATTTCTGCTCCGGGGAAACCCAGCTTTCTCTTGTAGAGCGATTTGAGGTTACAGGGATAGCGGGATCTCTCATCCAGCATCTGGGACGAACATGCTTCCACTGGGGTTACAGGTCCAGGTGTGTGAGGTGTGGAGGATCTTGATGTGTGCAAACCTGAATCATCACCGTGGCGTTGTAGTTCTATATCCATAGTTTGCATCGTTGAATCATTGATCATTTCCTCTGTGAGGTCCCTGTCTCTGTTGGAGGGCAGAAGGCTGCAGACACACAGCTCAGAGTCACTCCCACATTTCATCTGGACATCCAAAAGATGCTGCTGCTCTGTCGCAGGATCTCTCGGCCCATTTTTCACCACTTCTCTGGGTGCGACGGAGGCAGAGTGATGTAGGATAAATCTCCTGCTTCTGCCTGTGAACCGACAGCCTCCTCCTCCACCTCTTCCCTGCTGCCTCAGACGCCTGCTGGAGACACCCACATCCATGTTTGACTCGTCAGAATCCTCAGAGCTCCCGTCATATGGGTCCAAAAACTACATAAACACACGTGCATTCATTCATGAACACAGAGAAGCAGGATGCTTTTGCAGCTGAAATTAATTAATTAGAGAGAGGAAAAAGTTTACCAAAGAATTACAGCCATGTCTTCCTGCAGGCTTGTGTGTTAACGGCAATGACAGCCGGAAAGTTCCACTTTCAGGTGCACTGCTCACACATCCCTGTTCAACGAGGAATTCAGTGATTTTTGCATTGACAAGTCAGTAAATTCATTTTAAACCAAAGAGCCCAATGCATGCTGGAGCCCATTCCAGTTTGCCGTTACTGTGTGTGTGTGTGTGTGTGTGTGTGTGTGTGTCAGCATCCAATGGTGGTGCCAAGATAAAAGGCATGTGGAGTCATTTCTGGGGGAGAAACTTAATTTTATCCCATTTAAAAATACATTTCATGGAGATGTCTGGTGGAAAATATCCTGGATCTGGGTTTAATCTATTTTTAAGCCATTTAAAATATAGTTATGTACCATAAAAGAGACATAAGTATTTCAATTCTGATGGCTGCTGAATACTTAATACTGAAATATAAACACCTCTGAATTCGTAGCATTTAAATATTTTTCTTTGAAAAAGCATATATCTGTTTTTTTCTAAAGTCCCCTATCTGAAATTAAAGTTGTACATTTCAATTGCTGAATTTGAACTTCTTTTAAAAATATATTTTTTTATGTTCATATATTCAGAGCCAGAAGTTTTAGAATTTCAATAAAATAAAAACTAAAACAACCTAAAAAAAGTTTGGTTTTCTTAACTTAATTTGAATTTGAAGTTAAATCTTTTTTTTTTCTTCCTGAAACTCAATTTTTAGATTAAGTTTCTGAGCACTGAAAAAAATAGCTCTTGAAATGGCAAATCAAGAAATTTCACATTTCAACATTAATGAGGTGAATTCAGAAAAAAAAATAATTCAGAGACATGTTTTGAAAAGTAAAATATTTCAATTCTAAGATTTCAGCTGTGTTTAAATTTCAATACTAAGTATTCGGTGGCTGTTAAAATTAAGATACTTAACGTCTCTTATTAACTTCCATATAATATTTAATTTAACATTCACATTGTCGCTTAATTTCTGCTGATTGTGTCTGTAATTTATTACCATGGTGCTGGTGTCCGACCATCTTGGGCTGATCTCTGAGTCTGAATCAGTGCTGGACTCCACTTTACACATCTGACAGAAAACAGAGGAGCAAAAAAACAGTTAAATGCAGGTGGATTAAAAAAGGGTCAGAGTACTCGCAAAATGATGATGAAATGTGGCTAACTGATATCACCATGTATTTGAAAGCAAGCCGGTCCATGTTGTTGGGCACATGTCTGGCCCTGTGATCTAATTTGAGAAAACAAATATTTTGTTTTGCAATAATGCATTAAAGAAAAAGCTTGTGACTCAAAGGATAACCCACTCATGCGGAGCCAGAATACCATATCCATGATAGCAAATCCTCAGCAATATTAAATTTGTACCATGCAGCCTATATTACACAATCTAACGTTAATAGACTATAAGTTTTTAACTCTGCAAAAATAAAAGTATTGATACCTGAAAGTGAAAGTTGTCGTCTCCTTCTATATGCCATGACATTTGACACGCTTAACTTTTTTGAAGCACGAGAAAGTAAAATACTTAAAATATGTCTGTCATGCAGTCAGGTAAAGTGGTGGATTAATTACTCAGCAGAGTAGCAGGTGTCTTTGATATGACGCAACTGAGTGTGACCACAGCAGATTCGGCACGAGCTCCAAACGCCACTTTTTTAATTTCCAGAATTAAAGAAGAAAAAAAATCCGATGTTATTTATTTATTTATGTATTTTTGCTGCTGCAACACGACAACCTATAAGCTATGTTAGTTTTCATTTTCAGCTTTTTGATTCTTCCTGACCAACTTTATTTTCACACGTGTACTTTTGTAAATAGCCTGTCTGAAGAGTTTCTAAATCCGTACAGGCCGAAAAAGCGGCGAATTAGGGACTGTTCGTTATTTATCAGGGGGAGGGGCTGGTGTAAATGGGGGAGGCATGCCAAACGATTTTAAAGCACTGGAGGGGGACTTTTTATTTATTTATTTATTTATTTATTTTTCAATTTTGGCTTAGGGGAGGGACATACAACTTTAAATGGTTGTATATTATATTATATTTATTTATTTATTTTAAAACTTTTTAAAAAATTGCTAAAATTACACTATTTATAGCTAATAGCCAGAAACTGTAAAAACAGAAATTATCATTGAATTTTACATTTCTGTCAATCCTTGAACACATTAATGCACAACTAGAGGGAAAAACCAAGGCTTTATTTTATTTTTTTTTTTTACAACTCCAGGATTTTGTCTTCAGCTTTTAACTTTTTTATTATGATCAAAGTTTTATTTAGTTTCTGCGCAGAATGTAATAATAAGTCATATTACACAGCTGTGTCTCAGCCATAGGCTATGTGTCCATATGTTTTACAAATATTGTGGGTTTCTCCAGAAGGAAAATTAACCTACTTTCTAACCCTTCTCTACCCATCCCAGCTGGCTTGGGATGTCCTGTGATGTCTAAGTCCTATAATATAAAGAGGGACAAAAATAAATAAATAAAAACCAACAAAAACACATACAAACAAAAGATGAGGAAATTAATAAATTCAGCAAAATTTGTTTAACATTGTTATTTTATTTTATTTTATATAATGTGTGTTAAATAAATCAAACAAAAACAAAGGAAAAATATTTGCAGCTTCAGGGAGGGTAAAAAAACTAAACTAAACAAAAAACAAGAAAAACAAAACGCCCCCTCCCCGCTAAACAATGAACGCTCCCTAACCGTTATGTTATATGTGTGCAAAATGTGCTTTAAAATTAGTATAATGCTGCAATGTTTAATAAAAGCACAAAGCTGTGGTAACAGCTGTTTTAGCTCCAGATATCCTCCTCCACCAGTTCCCCGGTGAACCGTTGGGGGGAACGGGAGAGTCGGAATGCCCGCTCCACGGCCCGCTCCCCTCCGTGCGTAAGATCCGGCCTGGGGGAAAGGGATGAATGTTAATTTCAAAGATGGCGGCGGAGGGAGGAGGGAAGGAGATGAACGAAATTAAAACTCAATTCACCACTCGGGAAGGCGTCTACAAACTCCTCACTCACTCCGAATACAGCCGTCCTAACAGGGTGCCTTTCAACTCGCAAGGCTCCAACCCCGTCAAGGTCTCCTTCGTCAACGTCAACGACCAGTCGGGCAACGGCGACAGGATCTGTTTCAATGTGGGCCGTGAGCTCTACTTCTACATCTACAAAGGCGTTAGAAAGGTAGCGTGCTAACGCGGCTATTGTCAACGGAAACCCGTGATACTGCATGTTAACGAAACATCACTGTTAACTTAGCTGTTGCTGAACTCTTGGCTAGTGTTGGCTGTGTTAAATAACTCTGGCAGGTGCTTGACTTTGAAATTAGCTGGCAGCTAGTTAGCTTCAAGCTACGGTGAAGCTAGCCTGCTAGTTAGCCAGCTAACGCAGCTAGCTAACGTTAGCAACAGCTACTCCCGAGGCCGGGGGCTAAATTCCGTCCACAGTCCGTCACTCTGTTGTCGCTTTCCTGGGTGGAAGGATCTGAGAGTTTGTGTATCGATAACTTGTTTAAAGCTGGCATTTTGTTTTGGTGTAAGTTGTCAAGGTTGACATTGCTGCTGTAACGGTTATAGTTTGTGATGGCAGTGACAGGTCGTACCACCCATAAACACCTGTCGACGCCTTTTGACTGACAGTTGTCGACATGTCAAAATGATGGTACGGATAGTCGCTTATTTGGCTGGCAAGCTAAGTGCTGTCTTTTGATTTGTGGCACTCAGCTCTTAGCGTCGGGATGTGTCTCAAACTAGGCAGAAATGCTTTGCTTGTAGAGAAATCCTAACGTTAACTAGTTAGTTGTGACATTTATGTTGGCGCATATAGTTCGGTAAATTGTGTTTAAATGAAAGGGTTAAACGTTTTTGAAGGCTGCGTCACTCTACAGTACATATTTATATTCTTAGGCAGGGATATTAGACTTGCTTTGCTTGGTTCACTTTTGCAAAATGACATTAGGCCAGTCGCAGCAGCCCCATACATGTTTCTAGGATTTTAGCACCAGTGTTCCTGCAGATCCTTATGAAGTCTTAAAAGGCAATGGGGTAATTTATTCAAAACATAAGGCCTTGTATTAAAATGATATAAACTAATCTTTCAAAAGTCTTAAAATGTTTTTTTGATGTTGCATTGTAAATTCTCAAAAGTATTGGTAACATCTATTTTTTTTCTTATTCTATTTTTTTTGTTAACTAATTGAATAAATTAGAATCCATCTATAAATGGCAGATATTTACCACTTCTGTTGGTAACCCAAATAGATATGTTTATGAGAATATGCAATATAAAAATATATTCACTGTCTACCATGTGTTGGACTCTCTATAGGGTTGTTTTCCCAACATTTGATGTAGATAATTGTTTACATTGGACAAAAAAAACAGTTTTGTTTTATGTCAAAATAAATATTTGGGCAAAATAAAACTGTCCCTCAGTTTTAGTTATTAGAAATTTGGTCTTAAACTTAAGCCTGAGTGTCATTTTAAAAACATCATAAAAAGCCTTAAATATTGCTTTCCTTAAACTGCAGGAACCCTGAGGATGTTTTGGGGATTTTAGGATGTTTCTGGGATTTTAGGACCTCTGTTGGGGTTATAGGGGATCAGCTACTGGCATTTTTTTGATAAACAAACTCTATTTTGATGCTATTTTATGCACTCTGGCACTGTATTTATACTTAAAGTTTAAAAACAATTCCCAGTGTGAATCACTTTATTTTTATTGGATATTAGAAAATGTTTGGGAGGCCACACGGCACCCTATTAGGGGCTAGATTTGGACCGTGGGCTTTAAGTATTACTGTTATGATGTTCAGTCACTAACAAATAGGTCATTCATAATGAATGTCTCATGGAGAATACTGAAAAATATTTTATGATTTTCTAGTAAAATAGAAGTGGGAGTAACATGCAAGGAAAGTTCATTTATATAGCACATTTCAGCAACAAGGCAATTCAAAGTGCAAAAGCATTGAGACATAATGTGGAAAAGAACACACACACACATTATAAAAGGGCATTTAAATGTTGCGACATTTATGGTGGAGCGTATTGTTCTGTAAATCATCTGTAATGGTAATGGATACATGTTTTTGAGGACAGTATCACTCATATGTTTATATTCTAAGATGTCTCTTACAAATAAGTCATTAATATTGAATAACTCCTTGTGAAGCTTAACAAATATGTCATGATTTTATAGTCAAAACAGAAGTGGAAATAAAATGCAAGGCAAGTTCATTCATAAAGCACATTTCAGCAACAAGCCAATGCAAATGGCTCTACATAAAACATCAAAAGCATGGAGAAAAGGACACTTAAATGCCATTAAAAACTCAATTAGAGAGCCAGAGAATAGAACATTTAAAGAGGCTAAAGAATAACAAAGATAGGTATAAAATGCAAAGAAAGTGCAGTGTATGAAATAAATATATATGTGATTTCATTAAAGGGAGAAGTAAAGAAAAAAGTCTTCAGCCTTGATTTAAAGTTTACAATGACTGTGTGTGTTATCATGAGTTTAATCAATATGCCGGTGTGGTTTTGTAGTATTTTGATACGGGCTCTGCCACATGCTGCAAAGCATAAAGAAGAAATATTATATCTATATGCTGACTACAGAAGGTGGTTTCGGCTAACTGCTGACACAGGTTGACAGGAATCAGCTGACTTCTAACTGGAAGGAATGTGTCATAGCCTTTTAATTATTCACACAGGGACATGTGCACGTCATGTGTGTCATCATTCCACTTCAAAACAGCATCAGACTGGCTGAAGGCTGAATAATTTGAGTTTGTAGTACAGAAGTTGAGTACAAAAAGTACAAAACCCTGTGTAATAGCATCTAGTCTCGTCATACCTGAACATTTAAGTTTGACAGAAACTGTAAAATGGCAAAGTTATCATGACACAAGCAGATTAGTCACATGCCTAATAAAGATAATATTTGGTTTCAGTTTATCAATATCGCATCACAAGACAGTGTTAATAATACATCACCTTATTCATTAGTCTGTTTGTCCTACTCCTGTGCAGCTGGAAGAAATGTTTACTTTGCTAATACATTTTGCTGCATCAGGTACATGGCTACATGTTTAAAGCAAAAAAAGAAAGACAGCTAATGAATCCAGCAGCATATGAGGACCTGTTTACCTCTGATATGTGGATATCCATAACCTCCTTATTCCAAAGACTGTTAACATGGTCTAATTATGTATCCGTTTTGTTGATATTGTCAACAATCGAAGCCCTGTCTAATGTCACGTATGCTCTTGTGAGGCATAAAAGTTGTGTTTTAGACTTGACTTTTAATTTGAACTACTTTTAAGACTCGGTGTGACATTTTATTTCTCTGAGGTGAGACAGAAACACTCACTGTCACATGTAACAATCGTGGAGGAACTACTGATTCCTTGTCTTCAAAGAATTTTCCATTCCTTCAGTAGTGTTAACTGTAAATCATTAACAAATATAACTGTTCTTGTCCTGCCTATCTTCAGTTTATGCCCACGGTGTCTTCTTTGCTGCAGTAAAATAATGTTTCCCTGACATAAAGAAACCATCTATTTGCCATAAAGTATGGTTGCTATTATCTGTCATTCCACAGAGAAAAAGGCATACCTCTGTACTTGAGTTTTTCCTCATTTTTGCTCAGTGACTGGCAGCAGTTTGATGTGTTGCTAAAGGTCACACAGAACTAGTGCGAGTTCAGATGTCGCTTCTTGCACATTTTATTTAAGATATTTAAGATTCAATATAACTGTGCACTCAGCTCCAATAGTACAAAAGCTTTTGTCATGCAAATAGGTGCATAAAGTAATTTTTAGATATTTAAAGGTTACTGCACTCACTCCATGTGTGTTCCTGCATTCTCTCCTCAGGCTGCTGACCTGAGCAAGCCCATAGACAAGCGCATTTACAAGGGAACGCAGCCCACCTGTCATGACTTTAACCACCTCACCGCCACAGCGGAGAGTGTGTCCTTGCTGGTGGGTTTCTCGGCTGGACAGGTACAGCTCATTGACCCCATCAAGAAGGAGACAAGCAAGCTCTTCAATGAGGAGGTAGGTCTCTGAGGGACAGAGGTTAGTTCAATAAGAGTAGGGGTGTGTGCCATCTCATGATAATATCACTACAGTTTTTAATATGATAAGAAAAATTCATATCAAGACAATGGCAGTATTCTGACTTGTTGACATTATGATGTAGTACTGTTACACATGGCATCAACACGCATGGTTAAAAGAGAAATTGCTACCAGCTCTGGGTGGCCTTCCTCCTGTGTTTTTGAAAGAAATAAAGCCGGTTTTCTTAGGTTTTAAAGGGTTAATATAGTATTCTGTGTGACACTGGACTCTCCACTTCTTGATAATTCTGTGCTGACATTATTTTTTTCCCTCTCCTCTTCTCCCTCTGCTCTCTCCTCCCCTGTCTGAAACCTCACCCTTCCCTCTCCCCCCTGTCAGAGACTAATAGACAAGTCCAGAGTCACATGTGTGAAATGGGTGCCGGGCTCTGAGAGCCTGTTTCTGGTCTCTCATGCCAGTGGGAACATGTACCTGTACAACGTGGAGCATACTTGCGGCACCACGGCACCTCACTACCAGCTACTTAAACAGGGCGAAAACTACTCTGTACACACCTGCAAGAGTAAATCCACGAGGAACCCTCTCCTGAAATGGACAGTGGGCGAGGGGGCTCTGAATGAGTTTGCCTTCTCTCCAGACGGGAAGTTCCTAGCCTGTGTTAGCCAAGACGGCTTCCTACGAGTCTTCAACTTTGACGCCGTTGAGCTTCACGGCACCATGAAGAGCTACTTTGGTGGCTTGTTGTGTGTGTGCTGGAGCCCTGACGGAAAGTACATAGTTGCAGGTGGAGAGGACGATTTAGTGACTGTGTGGTCGTTTTTGGACTGCAGAGTCATCGCTCGAGGTCATGGGCACAAGTCGTGGGTCAGTGTGGTGGCGTTTGACCATTACACCACCAGCGTGGAGGAGAGTGACCCGATGGAGTTCAGTGGCAGTGATGAGGACTTCCAGGATCAGATGATCCATTTCGGGCGGGACCGGGCCAACAGTACGCAGTCTCGACTCTCCAAGCGCAACTCCACGGACAGCCGGCCCGTTAGTGTCACGTACCGGTTTGGCTCAGTGGGCCAGGACACTCAGCTGTGCCTATGGGACCTCACTGAGGACATCCTTTTCCCCCATCTTCCGCTCTCACGGACACGGACGCACACTAACGTGATGAATGCTACCAGCCCCCCTGCGGGTGCTACAATAATCACTAACACCTCTAGTAACACTACTAACGGAAACAACAGTGGTGCCAATACTCCTGGCATTAACTCCCTCTCTACTACATTACCACGCTCCAACAGCCTACCGCATTCAGCCGGCACCACGACGACGGCAAACAACACCAACAAGGCTGGCAGTGGCGGTGGCATCGGCAGTGGTATTATGGACAGTGCCATTGCTACAGGTGTGAGTAAGTTTGCCACGCTGTCACTCCACGATCGGAAGGAGCGCCACCACGAGAAGGACCACAAACGCAACCACAGCATGGGCCACATCAGCAGCAAGAGCAGCGACAAGCTCAACCTGCTGACAAAAACCAAAACAGACCCTGCTAAGACTCTGGGCACTCTGCTGTGCCCGCGCATGGAGGACGTGCCCCTCCTTGAGCCCCTCATCTGTAAAAAGATAGCACACGAGAGACTGACTGTACTCATATTTTTAGAGGACTGTTTAGTGACTGCTTGTCAGGAGGGATTTATTTGCACATGGGCGAGGCCAGGCAAAGTGGTAAGTTCTTTTTAACATAGGAAATGTGGGGAAGTGTCTTTCAGTCTTAAATTGTCCTAAAGTCAGTTGGTGGGCTGTAACTAAAAATCTAAATATATTCTGAAAGCGTAAAATAAAATATGGACATTTGGGTTAGCATTTTTAGCTTTTATAGTCAGATTGTCCCCCTCTGCAGGCAGGCAAGTAACATATTAGAAGTTGTTAAATGTACATCTGCTTTCCAGGGAAAGACCTATTTATGCCTACGTTTCTAATATAACCCATGCTATGGAAATATTAGTCTGGTTATATAATACACTCTGATAAGGAGGATTTCCTGTGTAGACATGTGAGGGGAAAGAGGACGTTAATCCATACGGAGTGTGTTCATTGGTTCATCATAATCATCCCACAATGCATAGCAGCATAGCCAAGAAGTCATCTGCATACACGCTCACATTTCAGCTTTTATGCAAATGGCTCTGTATTTGCCCAAAGAATCTTTGCAGTTCCTCACACGCTTACAGCCCGATGTGTGTGTATACACCCTTGTATACTTCCCTTTTGTCTGTGTTTTGAGAGATGTTGCCAGAGCGAGGCACATGATAGTCTGGATACATACAGGCAATCTGAGGGCTAGTCAGTCCGGTGAGACTGTTGCTACGTGAACAGGCGCTAGAGGCAGGAATGACCTTGAAATGTACTCAAATGTCTCATAAGTAAGACTGGCAAACAAACAGTTATACCGAGGATTACACTAGTGTCTTTTGAGTCAGAAAATGGAACAAATGAGATCCAGAAAAAAAATCTGAAGCAGTAAAAATTGATGTCACCAGACAGCCTGAAGTGGGTACAAATTCTTATTAATAAGAACCAGTTAATACAAAAAAGTTAGAATTCAGTAACAGGAAAGACGTTTAAGCAAACATTACTTATGGTTAAAGGAATACTTTACCGCAAAATGAGCACTACTCAACGTGTTTCACTATGAATTTATGAAGAGAAATGTTTTCCTCGTATGCCTCCACAGTGAACAAATAATCCCGAAAAGACAAATATGGTAGATAAATTGGGGTAAATGGGAGCTTGTGCAGCATAATCAGTGAAGTCTCATTTATCCATTCGTTTGCTCAGTAATTCCTAAACACGTGCATGTTTTACTCAAATATAACGATTTAAAACACGGCAGTAAAAACAGTCTCATGCGTTGCAGAGTACTCGTAGGTAAGTGTTTTATACGGCGCTCCCACAGACATGCAAAACCTGGATAAGTCAAAGGGCCCA
Source organism: Plectropomus leopardus (assembly GCF_026936395.1). NCBI lineage: Eukaryota > Metazoa > Chordata > Actinopteri > Perciformes > Serranidae > Plectropomus > Plectropomus leopardus. Next base: position 14,156,043 of record NC_142189.1, on the reverse strand, counting down.
GTAAAGTCATGGAATTAGTTAAATCCTTGAAAGTTTTTAAATAAATTATGGATGCGTATGTGTGTGGGGGGTAGCTGATGTCGGGGGATGAAAACAAACAGTCAGGTTTTTTTTTTAACATTTGTGTGTGCCCCTTTTTATCATTCTGTGTCCCCTCTCTTAATTCGGAGGTTTTTGCAGTACTGTGAATGCAGCTCAGGCAGAGCTCTCAGTTAGATCTTTTTTTTCCTTCAGCAGCAGTTTGTGACTGGCGAGATGGATAATTGATCTGTCGATCTGTTCAGAGCTGATCTGATCAGATCGATTGATGAGCGGAGCAGCTGCTGCGATTGAATGCATTTTCTCACAGCGTTCTGTCAGCTAGCTGCTATGATGTTTGAATAGAGTTTGAATCTAATATGTTGGAAAAAATAATATTGATACAATGTTATTTAACATGTAGGGTCTAGTAACTCAAAGTTTCCATACCTATGCTTCACTAATTCTTTTAATTTGTGCCGTGTTTTTGATGGAACGATTGGCAGAGCACCCTAGGTTGTCTACTAGAGCTCCAGTGTGAACTCTGATTTCGTTTTAACTGCTCTAAGAGAAGAGCACAGAAGTTGGAAGGTAAGAACCACTCTTTTTTTCCTGAACAAAATGACCAATGGGCCAACCAAACAGACGTACTCCCCAGTTCTGCGAGCTCTACTGTTCCATTTACGCAGGCTGTCTGTAATAATATAATTAAGATACGAAGTAAAATATACTTTATGGTTTTATTTGTGTTGTACATTGTGAATGGTCGTGGACATTTTATAATGGGTTAAGTTTTGAAATTCTATCTGTGTAAAATGTGCTGGAATATACGTAATATCTATTTGCCAAAATGCATGTGTTTGGGAAGTTCTGACTTTTTGAAACGAGATTATGGAATTCCATGACTTTTCCAGGTTTTCCATGACCGTGGAACCCTGTTTAAAAACACCTCATTGACAAGAACTTGTCCGTGCATGAGGCTGTTGCACTGCTGTGGTTTAAGCTATAATATTTTAGCGAAAATGCATGTGTTTAGGAAGTACTGAGCATCCAAATGGATACATGATTTGTATATAATTTGTTCATCAAGATAATCTTCACAAATGAACACCACTTTGTCATCCGCAGACCTTATTTCAGGCTTCTAACAAAAAACGTATTCATAAACCCATTGACTTTGAGACGAGGGACCAGGAGGTGCTGAAATTCTAACAGATTCCCACATTTTAGGAGTCATTACTGAGGTTCTCTATTTGGATTCTTTGTTTATAATTGAGGCTTGGGGGAAGACAAAGTTTTCAATACAAATTTGACGTAACATGCAGTGAGTGACTGATACATATATGATTTTGCCGGTGAGGTATTATTTCAAGAATTGAGTGTGTAACAGAAGAAGTACAGTAAAAATACAGTTGTTTGGTAAGTTTGCCCTTAAAAAAAGGGAAAAATGCCCTCATAGGTCAGATCAAGAGATTTGAGAAGCCCTTGCTAAAACAAGTTAATTATCTGGTCATGTACATTAAAAGTGCCTTGATTGAGAAACCTTTCAATTACACCATTACACTGAATACCCGGCGTCCACTTTGACTGCTGTGCACAGGCTGTTAATTTCATGCAGAGGTGCTGGATGTGGAGTGAAGAGGCTAGAGGCTAATTTTTTTAATGAACTATTTGTTGCTTGATTTTTTGCTACAGTATGTGAACTTTCCCAATGCAAATCTCCTTGTTTTCCTTTTTCCAGGGTTTATTGTCATCCCAAAACCAAGCCAGCTCTCCCAGTGGAACAGTAGTATAGCCACAATATTTCTGCTGCTAAAGAACCCTGCAACCCAGAGTCTGATGCTGCTCTCCACCCTGCAAGCATTGCAAGTTTTCCTTTTCTTTTATACCCCTCCCCTCCCTCCCCGATTTTGTTAACAGCTTTTCTGTTCTTTTTTGTTTATCACTCACTTGACCTAGAGGAGGAATGAAGCAAGAAAAGGTGTGGTGCAATTGTGGACTATTGCGCTAATTTACTGTTGTTCTCTGGAGTTTTAACACATTTTTAGATTTTTAAAAATCTTTATTTCATGTCATCAGACTGTTGTCCCCTCTGGAAATAAAGCTTGGCTTTGTTAGATGCAAACCAGACAATTGTGGCTTGAGATTAAAGGGGTAGTTCATTTGATTTTCATAATAAAGTGTACCTTTTTTTTAACCTTGTGGTGTAGCCCAGTCTCAGTTCAGGGTGACTGACTAAAACATGAATCTTGGATGAACTATCCTTTTATGACCAAGTGCGTAAGCATCTGAAAATTCTTGCATCCATCCACATTCACCCACCACTTCTGTCTTTTCTTGAGTAGAATCTCCGCATCAACAACTTTGCACTGATTTTGTTAGTTATTTTGTTGTTTGTTTTTATAACTACTCTAATGGAACAAAAAAAGAGGGTTGAGGACTGCCTTGTTGCACTCGGCTTTAACATCCTCAGTCTTGAAATCTGATACTATAAAGCTGGATGCTGCAATCATAGTCTTTTTAAAGAAAAAAAAAATGTTTGCACTTAAATTAGTTTATTAGAAGAAAATGGCTTTACATTTTTGGGTGTGCTCAGAACTCACAGATGGCTAATAATGGTAGGTGAAGAAAAATGATAAACTATTAAAACCTTTATCTATTGAGCATTTATTTTAATATTATTTCAGATTCAAATCTGCTCTGTATCATAATGTGTATATTGTAATTAATTGATTTGATGGGGGCCTAAGCAAACTACCATTACTCCAGTGGAAGTTTTGTCATTGATAGTTATATTTCTAAAGCCTAAAGTATACATATTAATAATATTAAAATAATCTTGAATACACTGTTCACTGTTCCTTTTTTGTGCACCCACATGTGCTGTATTTACATAACAAAGCTGTGATGCCTCTGGTGTGGAAATTGCTTATATTGTCAAAATGTGCCAAAGTTGCACGAATGGAGCTGTCAAGTATAAAGTCTTTTGAAGCTCGGGGAAAAACTGAATCTCATCCTGTGAGTTCCTAAGACTTAAAACAAGCTCGCTGCATGCCTCAGTCAATAAAATTCAGAGAGTGCTTTTCAATATGCTAGCGTGTCCTCACGTCTCTTTCTCGCGTCTTGGCTTCTTCCAGCGAAGATGTGAGAGAGATGCAAGGACGGAGGATGCCAAGTGAGAAATCCTTGGTTCCATAGCAGCGTCAATTACTGTGCCACACGCGAGGTTGCGGCATTTATGTGTCACACCACTTGATAAAAGACTTCCACATAGGATAAAACTGTTTTTCCTCGCTCTAAGCGCCCTCAGAGGCCTCCTCTCTCCTCCTCTCCTCTAAGCACGTTTAAGGGATTGGAAGATCCTCCATGATGGAAGAGATCAAGTTCATTGGAGGAGAGAGGATGCCACGGCTGTTAAATAAGAGCTGGGACACAGAGCATGACACATGCGAAATTTAACTAGAGTTACACAAGTTTATCCTCCTTGGGTACGTGCTGCCTGACAGAACTTAAATGGTACACTCGAATCGATGGTGGCCGATATACAATGGAACGTTTTATGGTCTTTTATTAACACTTAGAAACCTGCAGCGACATCACTTTCAATGTGATGCTTCCACATGCCTTTAACAAATATTTCAATCTTTAAACCCTCAGCAAATTGCTATAATTTCTTTTAAAAAAGATGGGGGAAAAGGCAGCTATATTTATAATAAACCTTACTACGTATTTAAAATGGTTACAAAACTAATACACATTTTAAGCATTTTGAAGGTTGTTTTTGAAACATTTTCTTTTGTATTTTTTTTTTTAGCTAATTTTAAGGTAGTTTACTTGTCCTTTTTTTAACCATTTTTTTTCATTGCACATTGCCACTTTCCCATGTTTATGAAAGAAATCAAGCCATAATTTTAATAAATGCAGATTAGCAATTCTCACTTTAATCTTAATCTGTCAGAGTAGCGTAGCTCTAATATGCATCGATGTGTTAACGTTTTGTTAACCATCATATGTTTCTTCATTTCTGTCCCGTGGTCCGTCTCTCCTTCTGTGTGTGCCAGCTAGCTCTTTGAATAGAGTTTTAATCTGATGTGTTTGAAAAAAAACTGGGCGAGTAGAGCAAGAAAAAAATACATATTATGGGTCCTTGAAAAGTGACGGGAAAGTTTGTGTGTGAGATGTGTGAGAGCTCTGTATTGAGCCTTTCAGCAAGTGCACAGCGGACTTAACTGTGCATGTGTTGTACCCCTACGATATGATGCGATGTGTCCCAGCCTTTATTTAATAGCCTTTGAGGAAGCGAGGAAGTGTCTGTTACATAATAAAACATGGAGCTTTATTTCCTCCAATCTTCTCCTTCACAGAAATCCAAAAAGCCAAATTTAAGATTTCAGATGAGAAACTTGAGTCTTTGCTATTTGACGTTACTGCAGTATTCATGTTCTTTATTTTTGAGTGATAACAAATCATTGATGTCACAGAGTCCAGTGACCCCTTACATTGGACAGAAAGCTGGTGTAGCAAATATATTTTTTTAAGTGGATAACATTACACATTTCCCACTTTATTATTGATTAAAAATCATGACTCATCAATTTGTTCAACATTTTTGTGTCAGGAGGTTGTACAGACATGTACGAGAATTATGCATTTGCAGTGCGGGTTAATGACGACATCAAATGACACTGAACTTTTTGTTACTCTGATTATGTGTCACAATAACTAAGACAGTAAAGTGCAGACTGAGTCCCAGTCCAGTTTTAATGAGCTCACAGCTCTGAATGAAATGGTGCTTGTGTTTTTTAAGCCACAATGCTTCATATTAGGGTTCTAGTTCAACTATGTTTTAAACAAAACATAAAAAAATATCCAGGACTTTCTCAAAGCCATATAAAAAAACCCAGATGTTTTCACATACATTATTCATCTAAAAGAAGAATATTTTTCGTTATTATCTGTTCCAAGCCTGTGTTTTGTTGCCTGTGGGGATTGTGCCTTTAAAAGCTTCTCTGAAGATAATGTTGTGACTTAAAATAATTGTGAAGCACTTCATGTGAATGTTTTTGCTGTTTACCTTTTGCACAGGAAGACTCTACAAATCAGTTTGTCCAGAGGAGTTAGTTCACAGATATTAAGAGGAGACCATCACAAATATACAGTGCTGATAAAAAGTATTTAACCCCACCTTTGGAGGCTCTCAACTTTGAATCACAGCTGATTAATTAGTCACTGTGTGTAGTATTTGGTCAAAGTCCTGACCTAAGGTCTAGATTAGATTTGGGTATGGACTCTGACTTGGCTGCTCCAGGACATTACAGGCATAGTTTGGATTTTTTTAAAGTGGGGTTAAATGAGGTACTTATGTATAGTCAGTGTATCACATACAGAAGAGGGCGATCTGCAAAACTGGCAGCGTATCAACCACCATCTACTGTTGGTTATACACTGACCATGGATAAGTATTTCATACAACCCCAATTAAAAAAAATCGAAACAATTACTTCATGGTGTCGTTTTTACCAGAACATTAACTAACTAGCTGTTGGATCGATATACCGTACTTGTTACACCATAGTTACATACATGCATTCTCCCTCAACTTATTAATACTTACACATACTTAGTGTTTTATAGTTGCACTTACTTTAGATCAGTTTGTTGACATTTGCTTATCACTTACTATTACTTGCTTACTTTCTTATTAGTTACTTGCTTATTTAATCATTTGTGATTCAAAGTTGTAAAATAAGATAATCGAAACCAGTCAGGTTTGGTGACTTTTGAAGACACTATTAGTTTCCAGGAAACGAATTATGTTCTTTGTCAAAGATGTTGCACAGTTTCATTCACCAGTGGTAAATGTATGGAGGCCCTGAGAGGCAAGTGAGAAAAAGAAATATGGAATGCATGTCCTGCGCCTGATCTAAATTGTTTTTTGTCCAGTGTTAAAGAACATGTGGAAGAAAAATGTTGTCAGGATAATTGTTTTAATAATGTTTTTTTTTCTTCCCCACACATCTTTGAAACGGGCAAGAAAAAAAGTTTCACCACGTGGGAAAAAAGGTTTAGGAAATTTTGCTTTTCCTCCATTTTTGAAAATGGGTGAAAAATATGACAGTAGTATTTCTCGTCTTTTCAAAGGAACAATTCATATTTTTTTGAACTCACTTGCCTTTCAGGGCTTTTGTTTAAAAAGGCTGTTCACTTGTCAGATACCTTATTGCTTTGTTTGTGTAATAGGCTCAGATGGAAGTATATTTCTAAACAGTTGTAAACATGTAACACCTGACTTGGTCAAGTAAAGCTGAGGTCATAACTATACTACACACTCTTAATGCAACAAAATATGACAGACTCTATTATTGTTAGTGTAGATATCACATTGAATTTCATCATTACAGTGAGGGTTGAACAGTTTGATGAAGCAGTAATAACTGGTAAAATGACAGGCTTGGCGGTCTTCATTGCATTTTTTGTTTATGTTGCTTGACAGATTTCAACATCAGGCCTGTCCAAACACTGTCCTCTCCACAATGTGTTTAAAAGCACAGGTCTAACCTGTTTCAAGAGGCAAATTTTGATCAAAAGTTGAAGTTTTTGGCTCTCAGTAGCCTCCATGTTTCCGATCCAGAGGTGGCATGTGGTAGGTCTTGAAAGCTGCACGGTGTGACTCATCCCGAGGCTGTGAAGAGAGGAAATGCAGTCTGAATGCCAAATCAAAGCCCTTAATGCAAGGACTTTTAAGGTTATATTAATGTGACGTTCCTCTTGCATTTATACAATGTTTAATATGCAGAACAAACCTGTCAGCTGTGTTTTACTTCATTGCCACAGTGCCCTTGGTAGATATCATTGTAAAAAACCTGCTGTCTGTGTAGCACTCCTGTGTTTACCTTGGCCAACCGTGACTGGCACTTTTTCGAGGTGATGGTTGGCAGTGTGCCTCGGTGGGTGACAGTAAATGCCGGCATAGTGGAGGCTGGGAAGGAGATCTGCGGTCCGGGTATGACCATGTTGAGCTTGGGCAGCTCTGCGGGATAATGAGGGACGTTGCGTCGGATGAGGGGCTCTGCTACATGCTTCATGTTGTGCTAAAGGGGGATGAAGCGTCAGATGGTACCAGTTGTATTTATTTCCATTGACATTTCACTCTAGTTGACTTGCACTTTGACTTACGCTCATTAAAGGCGTTTGCCTCGTGTGTCGTCCCCTCAGCTGTTTGCCAAGTCTGGCTGGGCGCCAGATGTGGTCTAAGGAGTTGTGCATCCCACTACTTTCTACTTCCTCCATAGTCCCAGAAACTCTGTTCAGAGTCTCGGCTTTTTTCTCTGCCAGCCTGGGAGAAAAAAAAAACAACAGCAAGTAAGACTTAAGAAAGACAGAAAAACAAAATACAAACAAAATACATCAACATATAATGAGTCCTGCTATTTCTGACCACAGACCCCTCTAACCAAAATTAAAATGAAAATTGTTTTCACCTCGTTTGGGGGAACTATTTAATATACGGTTGTAAATTCATTTTCAAAGGGTGGCAAAACTTCAAAATATTTCAAAATATATATTATTTATTTAAATGGCAGTGCCATTACCATTGCTGGTATTCTCTGCTGGCCTCACTTTATTTTACTGTCCTGCTCTAATCTACTAAAATTTTATCCGGTCTGACAACTACTGTCACTCTAATTCCATGTGAACACAGCATTACTAATGACAGGATATGAGTATTTAAAATTAAAGTCCTTTGTCTTATGAAGAAAACAGGTTTCTACAGAGCGCTTAATTAAAAATAAATTTGTTGTCTAAATATGATTTAATAAGTTGCAAGGTGATGAAATGTTCCTTATTTGTAAGGTTTACCTTATTTCCCTAAAGTATGTGTGTCGCAGGGCTGTCTCCGCGGTGATTCGTTCATCGGGGTCATAGGCGAGCATCTGATAGAGCAGTGACAGAGCCGGAGCCGGGCAGTGAGGGACTAACTTTGAGATGCCGCTGCCTTTTTTAGGAGGGAAGTTGAAATGCATCGCTCTAGACCTGCCAGACATTAAAAACCATGACGAGTCTTTATTTTCTTTAAAAATTAGATATTCATGAGATGTTCAGCTTCTGTGACAAAGAAACACTCGTTTTCAGGCAGCATATCTGAGGCAGAACACCTACGGCTTGAATTTTTGGAGGATACTTTGATCAGGCGTCCCCAACACGTCATGGATCTTGGACACCTGGTCCAGCTCATTGGTCCCAGGGAAGAGAGGATTCAAACTGAAAACACACAGGTATCTGAATGACACAACAAAGCTATTTACATAACATTTGCTTGACATTTGTTTGTGCCTGTGGTGACAGGTCGATCAAAAAGAACAAAGGAAGACTGAAGGCAGACATTAGTATCATTATGTTAAACTATATATGATCGAGTCATAAGGGGAGACTACAGGTGAATGTGGAAAATTCCTAGAAACTTCCGTGGCTGATTTCATTTTGGTGACACATTCAGGGTCGAAGGTTTTTACAGAGGGAATTTTTTATACTTCTTTTTATCACTCTATAAATCGGTAAAATACTGTCAAAGGCCATAAAGATATGTCAATTTTTGCCATGTTTTTAGGAATAAAATGTTCTATAATCAGTCCATGATTTAAATATAAGCACACACCTCTGTAAGAACATAGACAGGAATTAAACTAGAAAGTTTGGTGCTACTGAAGTGGAGATTTCTGTTTTTTTGTGTAAGGAAAAAAAAATTTTGTTTTGAGAAAATGGCCTTTAAGGATACACTAAGTTACATTTAAGTTACACAATTGTTTTTTGCAATACAAGTGTTCAGAAATGTTATGTTAAATGTGAAAAGAATTTATCTAATTAAATATGTGTTTTTTGCATACATTTCTAGAACAGAAATCTGAACTAAAATAAAAAACTAAACGTGTATTTTGGACTTTTCCCCCCACTAGTCTAAAGAAGACATGTTACTAAAGCAACATAGCCCAAAATCTTAAATTTAATTTTTTTTTCACTTGTAGTGTCTCCCCATAAGAGTACTGCTATACTGTCTCATTAACTCAAAAACTTTTGTCCTATTTATGCTTTACAGATGAAATATTGTGCCCTTCCCCTGTAGAGGTACCTCATGATCTCAAAGAAGACACAACCAGCGCTCCACATGTCCATCTTTAGGCCGTAGTACCCATCAGTGAGGAGGCACTCTGGGGCTCTGTACCAGCGTGTGGAGATGTACTCTGTGTGCGGGGGCTTTGAGTACACACTCCGACATGAGCCGAAGTCACCGAGCTTCAGACCATTTTGCTGCAATTTGTATAAAATAATTTAAAAATGCGTACAACACAAAACCAGATTACCACTATTGTCTTTTCGTGAGGCAAGTTATGATAATGACGCATCTCACTTTGATGAGGATGTTTTCTGGCTTCACATCTCGGTGAAAGATACCGCAGCTGAAAAGAAAAACAATTTCACCATGGTAAGTGTTTTATTTTACAATTTCATGTGAAATTATGCTTTTTTCACAACTACCTGTGCATATGTTCAAGTGACTTGCAGAGCTGGTACATGTAGTTCTTCACTGTATGGTCAGGCAGTGGAGTTTCTCTTCCTATAAGGAATGTAGAAACAATATCAGCCCAAAATTCACCCAGAGGTTTACAGAAAGACTACATGTACATCTCCACATTCATCCTTGATTTATTATATAAATCATACATGCAGACTTACCTTGTATGAACTCATAGATGTTCATCTCCATCAGCTCACAAATCAAAGACACAGTTCCAGTTTCTTTGTCACTGAAACATTGTATTAGATTAATATGACACTGCAAATTCAAGTAGCTTCAGGCAATACATTAACTTCATAACAGACAACACTCAAGTACTCACAAAATCAGCTCATGTAGCTGGATGATATTTGCATGCGGGCTCAGTCTCTTCATTGCCTGGACCTCCCGCAGGTTGTTGGCCTGCTCCAGACTTTATGACAGGCAACAGATGACATTTGTACATTTAATTTGACAGATGTATGCATATAATAATGCTATCTGTGTAGTCAAACTGCATATTTGCTGTTTATGGACAATGAAATCATTTAATAAGCTAAATGACAAATTTAAAGGGCACAGTCAATGTCAAAACCAGTGCACAGACTCACATTTCAAGCAGTGTCATCTATTGTTACCTCATCACTACAAGGTCAAAGGCAGAGTAAGCTGACATCTAATAGGATACTTAAGGCAAAGGGGGTGTCAAGCTGCTAACTCAGGTTGCAAGGGTCCAGACACAGCAAACTGTACGCACCACTGATTGCTGGTGCACAGAACATTTTGTTGCAGAATACATACCTATTAATTGTCTGCTTCATGGTTTTACATGCGTAGAACTTTCCATCTTTCAGGCTTTGAGTTTTCACCACCTCTGAAAATGTGCCCTCCCCGATTTTCTTGATTGTTTTATAGCCTGTGCAGCAATAAAAAACAAAGATAAAGTGTGATAGATGGAAAGGTTTTGCATGAACATATTGGGAGCTGGATGCTCATGAGCACAGTAAACGGGCAAAACAACCGCAGACCAAAAAACAAAAACTACAAACAGTCACCAAACCACAGAAAGATCCACGATGACTACAAAAAGATGCAAAAAACCAACAACAACAAACAACTGAAGTTAAACAACTATCAAGTCTGTATGTCTTGTGGTGGTGCCTCCTACATCTCTGCCCAGGGGCCCATTGTCTCACAATCTGCCCATGGCTGCGACAAATAGTTATTTAAATCGCATGCTGTGCTAATTATTTTCTTGATTAATCCAAAAAGATCTTTACCAGTAATTTTTGTAAATTTTGTATGGAAAATTACTCGATTAAATTTCTGCAGCTTTATCACTTTAATCCCACTGTTTATTGTAACAACGAGGGGTCAACAGATTACTGGCCTGGACAATTACTGGGGCTGATAATTTGCATTTTGACAATTATCTGTATCAGCATTTTATTATAATGATGGCTGATAAAAATTAATTAATTAAAAAGTTCAAAGAAAGTGCCAGCATGGGAAAAATACTTTGTAAAACTCCAGGGAGCTATTTCTATTTATTAATTTTTAATTTAAAATTTCACTTGACTTTATAAAAAAAAGTTGCTGCGAACTCTGTACATAATGTTGAACACTTCAGTTTTGATTTAACATTTGCTAAAGGCATTTAAACAAAGTTTTGTGTTGGAGTTTGTTATATTCCAAATTCTAAATATTGACAGAAAGATTTTCCAATTTTATTGTAAATACATTATGGTTCCAAATATCCGTTATCAGTCTCATTAACTAATAATAATCGATATCGGTATCAGCCCTGAAAGACCAGTATCAGCGACCCCTCGCAAAAACACAATTTTTAAGCTCTGATGTTAAGTTCAAGGAGACAGTTGTCTGAAAAAAGACATTAAAAGGCAGATTAAATTGTATTTAAAGTGGATTTTCCCTTTAACGAGTCAGAAGTTAAGAAACCGAACTGTCTATACACCAAATATGAATGCTGGTATTGTTCAAATTTATTCTCTTTACGTGACTACAAGACCTCTAAACTCGCTTCATGTGCTGGCATTACAAGTGCACCCAGTTAATGACACAATAAAACCGCAGCTAGCTTCTCACAGACGTTAAAACAGCTCGCAAACAAAGGACAGAAATCTTTCGTGGAGAAACCTCAACGACGTGCGACCGCCTGTCAGACCTGTCATCACTCTGCTCAGCCTTAACTCACAACTTACGATGCATCCCTTTGTGTCTTATCCGCCGCATGTAACTCGATTATCCATAACATGAGTGTGTGGACGGTACATCACAATGTAAGGGTTAAAAATGTAAGTTTTTCCGCGCATCGAGGTGTCAAAAGGACACGAAACTCGTATAACGGGCGTTAGCCTAGCACCGCTAGCAGCCCTGTTAGCTGACCGTCGCCTTGGTAACGGAGCACGCCTTCGCCCTCCACTCTGACCTGAGGAGGAAACTGGAAACTCCGGCTCAGTGTTTCACTACTACCGCTGAAAATATTCACATTTAAAAGCAACAGCACATTGAACATGTACTGCTATTTATAGAAAAAAAGGCCGGACAAGCTTTTTATTCGCTGCAGGCCCAGATATTTGACGCGACGGTGTTTTCACAGCTGCATAATTCACCTTCTTACCTTTTTTCCAAAGGTGGGAGGCGACCGCTAGCTCGGATGTCTTTTCATTTTGCTGCGGATTGTTGTTCTGCACGTCGACAACATTTCCCAAGCTGTTCCAGTCCGTGTTAGGTGGTGTTTTGCATGCATTTCGAAGGCTTGCCCTGTTTTTCACGCCAATAAGCCAGTTAGAATAGTGCATCATTAGTGCACTTTTAATGCTGAAGAGCCTACCATGAGCTTAGTAATATCTATAAACAGTAAGAGCACCACTGGTCCACTGCATCCATGTCACAGCATAACGTTACCGGGCATCCCATACACAATCAATGCTTTCTATTCACTCAGTGTGTGGAAAAGGCGTGGACCTGCTCCTTTTTGCTCCACGTCGGCTCTCGTAGAAGTTGTCACTTGTGCGCATGCTCACTAATTCCCTGCATGTTTTCCTTGCTGATGTTGCACTAGAAATGTGAATTTCTCAGTGTTTATGTTCCTTTTTCCAAATCTTGTTTAGCTTTTAGGTCACCATGAAAACAAGATTTACCACTGTGGACATCAGGGCAGTTATTGCCGAGATCAATGCCAAGTAGGTGATGTGTGTTATTGCCATCAGCCGGGTGGCTAAGCTAACCATCGATAATGTGTGGACTAGTCCACACTTGTGTAGCAGCCATTCATTTATTGTGCTTTTTTCCTCCACAGCTACATTGGCATGAGAGTAAACAACGTGTATGACATCGACAACAAGACGTATCTCATCCGACTGCAAAAGTGAGGACACTTTTGACAAACTTGTCTCCATAAGTTTCACTATAGTGGCGTTTCATTATGGCATGAAGCTGCAAAATAGTGAAACCACGAGATACAGATACTTGATCACAAATTATAGTACTTAATTGGAAATTGTGATTATAATAATTTAATTTAGTGAGACAGTGTTGTCATCAACATGCGGTTTGAGTATCAAAATAAAGGCAGATATTATGCAGCAGAGCGCCCCTGTCAGTGGTATCTTATTAGCTTTTTATATGATTTTTGTATGCAAGATCTGAATCTGAAATTTATCAGTGATATGATAGCTGTCAAGTAAGCGTGAAGTAAAAAAACACAACAGGTTTATTTTGTTTTTATTTCATCCCTTTTCAGAAGTTTTGTCTTTTAGACATTGGTTGTATGTATTATCCCCCTTTTTAAGAGTGACCTGCACTTTGATATATGCTGTACAATGAATGTCAATAAAAGAAAAATATGCGTACAAAAAAAACCCCAAACAAAAAACAGCAGTTTTCTCTTAAATAAGGTGGAGTACAACTAGAAGTAGCATGAAACAGAAGCTCTCAAGTACAATTGCCTTAAATGGTACTTAAATACAGACTCTTAAATATATGTTGTTATCTCCAACCACTTTTAGTGAGTATGTATAAGTCTGTGTCATGTTTTTGTCTCAGGCCTGACAGCAAAGCTGTGCTCCTGATTGAGTCCGGGACTCGTATTCACTCTACAGACTTCGAATGGCCCAAGAACATGATGCCTTCGGGCTTTGCAATGAAAGTAAGAACATCTTGTCTATTAAATAAGAATGACCAACTTTGCTTTCTCAGTTGTTGCTGATTTGTATTTGCTTTTTTTAATCCTTTGATCTGTGATTCAAGTGAAGTCCAGTGTGATTAACATCATCACAATCCCAATCAGAGTGTTGGGTTTTCACTTATAAGGAGGTTACTTTGGTTTGTTTGTGGTGCATAAAATAATTATACAATAAACATATTATAAATATTATTATATATTATATATTATTACGAGGAAATTAAAAAAAAGTTGAAGTACTGCAACAGTAAAGGACAAAAAAATAGGATAGCAAAATTACACTAAAATATGAAAAAGATACTTTAATTAAGATACTTTAATTTTTACTATAACATAGGAAATGAGCAATATATGCCAGTTTCAGAATAAGAATCCTGTACACTTTTGTGCAGGATGTGCAAAATATTAATCAAGGCTGTGCAAAAGTTCCCTGTATACTAACCAGACAGTTTAACATGTTTTTTTCTCTGTTCCTCAACAGATTTATTATTCATGTCAATTTACCAGTACAAGTTTCTCATTAATGTGATTTTCTTTTATTTGTGTATTTATCTTTTACTTGCAATGAAACTGAATGTTTAAACTTTCTTCGTAGTGTCGAAAACATCTGAAGACACGGCGGTTGACCCACATTAAGCAGCTCGGGATCGACAGGATTGTTGACATCCAGTTTGGCTCAGATGAAGCTGCCTACCACCTGATCATCGAACTGTATGACAGGGTGAGAAAACATTGTGAGATGCATATATTAAACAGTCCTGATCTTGAACCATCACATTAACACATGCCTATGTGTTTGTGTATATCCATCTTCAGGGTAATGTCATCCTCGCAGACCACGAGTACACCATCCTAAACCTGCTGCGGTTTCGTACAGCCGAGACAGAAGATGTCAAGATTGCTGTCAGAGAGCGGTACCCTGTGGAGAGCGCCCGACCCCCTGAACCTCTCATCAGTTTAGAGCGGTAACTGCATCTTTACACGTGCTTTTCATGTTTGTGGACGCCCATCAGAATTAAATTAACACATATTTTTCTTATAACAGCGGAAACTAAGTCTCTTATATTGCTTTTCTTTTTAGACTCACTGAAATCCTCAGCCAAGCACAGCATGGAGAGCAGGTTAAAAGGGTCCTGAACCCTCATCTTCGTAAGTAGCCAGGCAACAGTTTTGAATTGTTGAGCTAAAAGAGATACACTTGAGATTTAATGTCTTAAATATCTTATGAATCATGGTTTGTGCCCTTCCCAAAAACACCTTGTCAGCCTATGGAGCCACTCTGATCGAACACAGTCTGATGGAGGCGGGACTGCCGGGCTCTGCCAAAGTTGACAGCCAAGTTGATGCTGCAGAAGGTATAGCAGAGAAATAAAGGTTACTGGTAATTGTAGTCACAGACCAGTGGATGTAGAAACTCTGTTTTAAGATTTTTTTAAAAAAAATATATTTTTGATTGCAGTATTTGTTTTGACTCCTTTTTCAGTTGCACCTAAAATCCTGGAAGCCCTGCAGATTGCAGAAACCTACATGGAAAAAACCGAGAACTTCAGTGGCAAAGTAAAGGTTCTTTTATAAGCAGTCCGTATTTTGAGGGAACATTCTTTATGATTCTGTAATGGAGGGAACCTGAAATAGATTTTATTCACAAACCCTGCTTTGTTTAATTCAAGGGTTACATCATTCAAAAAAGTGAGAAGAAACCAAGTTTAACTCCTGGCAAACCCAGCGAAGAGCTGCTCACGTATGTCCACTTTGTTACTATATATACACTTTATTTCAACTGTTTGTTTTTTTTGGTAATACGGTTAATGAATTCATGTCTGTGATGCCTGCTTACAGATATGATGAATTCCACCCATTCCTCTTTGCCCAGCATGTAAAGAGTCCCTATTTGGAGTTTGATACTTTTGACAAGGTAAATATTGACATGGCTGCTTATTTGGTTTTATTTCTTGATGTGCGGTTGAAGAAACAATATTGATCCTTTCTCCTTCACAATGTGAATTCACACTTAGTCTGCAAGGCTGTGATAAAAAATCAAATGTGACCCTCTCACTCAGGCAGTGGATGAGTTCTTCTCTAAGATGGAGAGTCAGAAAATTGACATGAAGGCCTTGCAGCAGGAGAAAAATGCCCTGAAGAAGTTGGAAAACGTAAAGAGGGACCACGAGCAGAGACTGGAGGCTTTGCACCAAGCACAGGTCAGCAACACTGCCCTCTTTTAGGTTTGTCTGCTGTGAAAGCTGTAAAGAATTCCTCTCGCTGTCCCACGTGCATGTGAAACATTAATGTCAGTGCTGATGAGAAGAATTAACCAAAATATGCAAAAGGAAAGCCAGCCAATTTATCTCAACATGAAACACAATAAGTTTGATCTTGTGTATTGCAGGAGGTGGACAGAGTAAAGGGTGAGCTGGTGGAGATGAACCTGCCGGTGGTGGAGAGGGCGCTGCAGGTGGTGCGCAGTGCACTGGCGAATCAGGTGGACTGGACAGAGATCGGCATTATCGTCAAAGAGGCACAAGCGGCTGGAGACCCGGTGGCCTGCGCCATCAAGGAGCTGAAGCTGCAGACTAATCATATCACCATGCTTTTAAAGTGAGACCATCTTATAATAAAAGTCCTACAGACCGCTTTGCTTATTGTTACACCGTGTGTCTCATGTGTGTCTTTTTCCCTCTCTAGAAATCCATACATATCTGAGGAAGACCAGGAAGAGGAAGAGAACAAAGATGGTGTGGAGGAGAAAGGGAAGAAAAACAAAACTAAAGACAAAGGACAAAACAAGAAGGTGCAAAAGAACAAGCCCATGTTAGTGGATGTGGATCTCGGCCTGTCTGCTTATGGCAATGCCAAAAAGTAGGTTTACATGTAATCTTTTAGATGCAGAACTGATGACGTGGGAAAAATGTTGTTCCTCAAGCTGTTGGTCCTTGTCTTTTTTTTTTTTTAGGTACTATGACTTCAAACGTAGTGCTGAAAAGAAGGAACATAAAACAATTGAAGCAGCAGATAAGGTAAGAAAGCTGATTTGTTTGACACTAGTTTTAACGTGAGAAAACATAAGCCTTTTAATCACATGCAATCTTACAATTTAGTGTAGTTTAAAGGTTGCAGTGACAAATTATTGCAATATCTGCATCGCTAAGATCAAAATGAGGCTTTTTTTTGTGTTTCTAAGGATCTTTTTTTTTACACAGGACATATTTGCAGTTGACAAGTCATAATTCTTCTGTATAATATTAAATGTTCTTCTATTTCCATGTAATTCAAGGCGATGAAATCTGCAGAGAAAAAAACACAGCAAACACTGAAAGAAGTTCAGACTGTGACCACCATTCAAAAGGCGAGGAAAGTCTACTGGTAAGACACATTTCACCATATCTACCTATACGTATTCAGATTTTGATGCAGTATTTTCATATATGTATGTTTTAGCCTTTATTTATTCTCTCATTCATTTCTTCCCCTTTTGGCAGGTTTGAGAAGTTCTTGTGGTTCATCAGCTCAGAGAATTATCTCATCATCGCAGGAAGGGACCAGCAGCAGAACGAGATGATTGTCAAACGCTACCTCCGGGCAGGTAATGAACGAACCTAAACTGTCACAGTCTTTTTAAAAAAAAATCTTCATCACAAGGTAAAGGGTAGATTTATTTGTCATTTTTCTTAAACATGGTTTTAGCGGAAATGAAATTAAAGTTGACCCTAAATCCTGCTATATCTTTTTGGTGTCAAAGGAGGAGTTGAGGCGTCTCACAGCCTGGGGAAAGAGCCAGTGTTGTACAAATATCGAAGTACAAATCTGTTCTAGTATTATTTGTTTTTTTTTCCCCCTCCTAACCCTCTTTGTGGTAATATTAACACACCACCCACACACAACAAACCCCAATGAGTAAGTAAAGCAAAAATTACAAATAAATATATATAAAATAATAATAATAATAATAACAATAATAATAATAATTAAAAAAATAAATAAATAAACAGAAATATAAAAAAGAATTGGAGAAGAACCTCAGAGGAAAGTTAGATAGATAGATAGACTCTCACACTTGCATGTGCCTTCAGAACAGAGCTGGTTTATTATGTTTATCATGTGCGCCTTTGCTTCTCAGGTGATATCTATGTTCATGCTGACCTCCATGGAGCGACGAGCTGCGTCATCAAAAACCCCTCAGGTAAACCTGCGCTGTTTGACCTAATGTTTTCACTTTGTGAGAATACTTGATTTTACACTCATTTCTGTGTGTCTCTGCCTCTCCATCCTCCTGCCCCAGGTGACCCCATCCCTCCTCGTACCCTGACAGAAGCTGGCACTATGTCTGTGTGCTACAGCGCTGCTTGGGATGCAAAGATCGTCACCAGTGCTTGGTGGGTTCATCATCATCAGGTGAGCTGTGACTGTTATTTTCAATCTTTGTTTCTCAAATGAAATGACTAATAGTAATAATAACAACAACAACAACAAAACAGCAAACATTTCAAAATATTAAAGCCGAAACAGTATGATCATTTCTACATTTTGATCATAGCATGTTGACAATAAAGTTTATCAATTCGAACATTAAATACCTCACATTTGAACTTTATTCAACTGAATATAGGTCAAAAAGGATTAACATTAGCAGTTTTTATTTATGTTTTACACACCGGTTGAGGTTGTAGCACTGACAACTGTGATAATTTTGGTCACTATAATCAAGATGTAGAAATGATCATACTGTTTCGGTTTTAATATTTTGAAATGTTTGCTGCTTTGCTGTTATTATTATTATTATGTGTAAGTGTAGTTTATAGTTTTTTGGTGACATGTTTTATAACTGTGCGGTTTTACATTAATTACTTGTGTTCAGGTATCTAAAACTGCTCCCACTGGAGAGTACCTGACCACTGGAAGCTTCATGATCAGAGGTGAGGCACACTAAAATTTAAGATTTATACATTTTTTAAGCACCAGAGCCAAATATAAGAAGTATAGTTGTAAATGGTGACATACAACCTAACCCTTGACCTATTTCTCACCAGGAAAGAAAAACTTCCTGCCACCTTCTTATTTGATCATGGGCTTTGGATTCCTCTTCAAGGTAAATACCATCGTGAGCTGTGAGTACATGTTTAATTATTTGTCTTTAAACAGTAAATTTCTATGTTTGTCTCCGCACAGGTTGATGAGCAGAGTGTGTTTCGGCACCGAGGGGAGAGAAAGGTGAAGACTGTAGAGGAGGACATTGAGGACGTGACATCCAAAGCTGCCGAGCTGTTAGACGAGGGAGAGGAGCTGATAGGTAGCAAACACCGAATATTCATCTTTATTTACTGTGTATGCAACAGCCACAATCAGCTGATTCTGTTGCCTGTGCAGGTGACGACAGCAGTAATGAAGATCAGGGTGAGGAAAGAGCGGGAGGCGATGGAGAGAAGGAAAAGAAGATTAAAAAGGTGTCTGAGGGGGATGAAGATGACGCTGTTCCTGTGGAGCCGGCGTCAGATGCAAAGATGATGCTGACAGAGCCGAACAATGCGACGGTGGAGGCAGAGGAGGATGGAGAGGGAGAGAGCGGGGAGGAGACGGAGATGAAGAATGAAGAAAGTGAAGAATTCAGCTTTCCGGATACGACCATCTCCCTCTCTCATATTCAGCCCAGCAGGTAACGTTTCTACCGCTACACACTGACACAAACAAGCTTTCTACAAACTTATTATTCATTACGTTACTTACTGAAATTGTCTTTTTATTTCCAGGAGTACTCAGAACCCTGGTTTCAAAAAAGAAGTGACCACTCAGGTAATTCGCTGTCATCTAAGGCCACATACATTTTTTTTTTTATTATTAGTCAGTTATTATTATTTTATTTATTATTTTTTATTATTATTTTTATTACTCAATATCATTCATTCTTTGGTTTCTCTTCAGGTTGAGGCAGACTCACAGGGGAGGAAACACATGACTGCCAAGCAGAGAAGGTAAATAAATGGAGTGAAATACAAAAAAGCTTAGCATGTGCATCTTCCTGTTAGGCTCAAACCACAAACCTAAGAGGCTGTCAGCAACAGGTGCAACAAACGGAGAAAAGCAGTATGCAGAGGACGATTTATGTGAAAATCTCTGATCGTCCAGTCCTTGATTTAGTCCTCGGGTGTTTTTGTCTTTGCCACTAGAGAAGAGAAGAAGAAGAAGCAGAAACAGGACGGGTTCGACACTGAGGAGAAGACTGAGATTTCGCCATCTGGATCAGCTGTCGATCAGGGGTCCAAAGGTGGAGGAGGCCCCTCCCAGCAGCCACCGAAGAGAGGCCAAAGGGTAACAGACACGTGTGATAAGATAAGATGTAGTGTTCTTGAGACTGAATCTAAAACAAAGTGATACAACCTTCAACCAGTCAATGGTGCTTTTAAGTTCACAAATCTTTCCAAAAATGGAGGGAAAACAACTGAGAAATCCAACACTTGAACACTGAGAAAAAAGCAATAAAACCTTAAAGAAACTACAGCAAAGACACAATATATTTGGAGGAAAACGATGCTAGTATAGTTATTAAAAGCATGAGTAGTAGTATCCATATAAAGTACATATAAAACTCTCTCTCTCTCTCTCCATATATATCTATATCTATATATATATATAGTCAGCTAAAAGAAGGCTGTATATAAGAGAATTAAATTTTTTCTTGTTCTAAGTGCTACATTGGCTGTATTTCTGTCTCAATAGCACAATCTGGATGCATACTGTATCAAATGCAAGAACAAAATAACATCTCGGATAAAGTGAAAATGTGAGAAGGACTTTATTTGATGGTTCAACCTTGAACCTGAACTGATCCTCTGTTGCTTCTGTGTCTTTGTTCCTGTTGTCACTGCAGAACAAGTTAAAGAAGATCAAAGAGAAGTACAAAGACCAGGATGAAGAGGACAGGGAGCTGATGATGCAACTGCTCGGGGTGAGGATGAATAAAAAACGAATCCGGCCTTTACAATGTGCTGTGCAGTACAGTTACATTGCCATCATACCATCTAAAAAAAACGTTTGTTTTTTTAAAACTTTATTTATACTTTTTCCAGTAAATATACACACCAACATTTTAGCACACCCACCCCATCCCCCCGGAGTCCTTAGACATGAATAAATAAATACAAAATTATACAGGAATATAGATATAATATATAAAAAATGTATAAAGAAAAAACAAGATTAGATTGTTTTTTACAATTTGAACCGCTCAGTTGTATACCTGTTATCAAAAGATACTGCATTTACACATATAAACATGCCTACATACGTCCATGCGTAAACAGGCATATACGGCATACACACATATAAAGATATGTACATACAAACACATCTCAACACACATATTTAAGTACTTAAGGAATATGCACATCTTCTTTTAACAAGTGAAGAACAGGCTCGTTGACAATGTCACGTAAATGAGGCACTCAAAAAATCTGCAATTGTTTTAGTAACAGCAGTTCAGGTCTAAACCGCTGTTGTGTGTGAGTCCTCGAGACTAACACAATAAATAACAGCATAACCGCTTTTCCTCTGCAGTCAGCTGGCTCTGCCAAGGAGGAGAAGGATAAGGGAAAGAAAGGGAAGAAGGGGAAGGGCAAAGATGAACCTGTCAAAAAGCCAGCCCCTCAGAAACAACCCCCAAAAACTCGAAACGCAGAGGCTGCAGTGAAGAAACCAGAGCAGACAGGAGGAGAGGAGGGTGATGAGGAGAGAGGAGAGGCGGGAGGTCCTGCTGGGCAGGAGGACAAGGTACGTGACGCAACAATGGTCCAACAGCAACATCTGAAATGTATCATTTGTCTAGTTATGTTGACAAAATTACCTGCATAGAAAAACTTAAAAATTATCTCTCCATCACTCTGTCCATTTTGATACATAGAATTTGATTCTACTCCATGCTCTCATTTATAACATGCATATTTACATATGTTTTAAATTTTTAATCAATGTTGTCCCCTCTCTCAGGAGGACGATGTGGACCAGGACAACCCTGGAGCAGAGGTGGGTCCTTAACGTAAAACGTTAATGTAAAAATCATCATTCCCTCTGTGATAAGTCACCTGATTTTGGTTTTCCTTTGTGTTGCCTCAGGAAGCAGAGAATCTGCTCACCTCTCTAACAGGACAGCCTCATGTGGAAGACGTGCTGCTGTTTGCTGTGCCGGTCTGTGCTCCGTACACAGCCCTGTCCAACTACAAGTATGTGTACTTTTTTTTACGTTTGTTGTGTGTGTGTGTAAGACACAAAGTGAAGTTTCCTGGGACTAAATGGCTTATTTGTGTTTTGCAGACACAAAGTGAAACTGACACCAGGTTCTCAGAAGAAAGGAAAAGGTGAGAATAGTTAGTGATTAAAATATTCATTAAACCGTTTTTGAATGTTGAAGTCAAAATATTACTTTTGAAATCTTTTTTTTGTCCCCACCAGCCGCACGCACTGCAGTTTTGAGCTTTATGAAAGCCAGAGATGCCTCAACCAGAGAAAAAGACCTGTTCCGCAGCGTCAAGGTAAAGACGTTAACTGCATTTTATGATATTTCTTTGTCTTATTGATAGTTTAATTAATAACCATAAGCAGAACTATCATAATTATAGCTGACTGATGATTGAATGTAGTCGTTGATTCATTCACTCTCGCACAATGTTGAGCAAACAGCAGGTGTAATTCCAACAACACTTTTATGAGGATGTGCAAATGTGTGTGTGTGTGTGGGTGAGAGAGACAAAGAGTGTGTGTGTTTGTTTGTGTGTGTTGGTGTGAGTGTGAACGCTGCAAGAGACAAAGGTAAATTAGCTGACAACATTTGCTACACCAAGATGCCGGATTCAAGAGGGCCTCAAAATGGGGGCGTACCTGACTATGTGGGTGGGGGGACGGGAACTTTTCCTTCTCTGTGTGCTTATGCTGTGAGTAGATGTTGATGTGGTTTAAAATGTATTAATGGTTCAGTCTCTGCTGGGCGGTTCCAAGGATACAGGAAGAGGCTGGTCCTGGTGTCCTGACAGAGATAGAAGTTCAGTGCTAACATGCCATATTATGATGTTTTTGGTGTAATTTTTTAAAATTTTTTGCTAGACTATAGTACTGCTTTGTGGGTCATGTTTTCGACATGCCACATAACGGTGTTTTTGTCAGATTTTGCAACATACCATGCAATGGCTATTTTATGCTATTTTGAAGTGTTTTCAGCTGCTTTTGGGACGTGTCATATTTGGACATTTTTGACATACTATAGCCTTGCCTCTTCTGTCTTTTTTTTACATGCATTGTTTCGCTGTTTTTGGCCGTATTTGCAACATTCTATGCTATGGCGTGTTGTCGCAGGCTATTTTATGCTGTTTTGAGGTGTGTTTAGCTGTTTTTGGGACATGTCATAATTTGACATTTTTTCCATACTATAGCCTTGCCTTTTCGGTCATTTTTTGGACATGCAGTATTAGCATGTTTTTGGCCGTTTTTGCAACATTCAATGCTATGGCGTGTTTTGACACGCTATTTTAAGTTGTTTTTAAGTATTTTCAGCTGTTTTTGAGAGATGTCATATTTTGACATTTTTCCATACTATAGCCTTGCCTTTTCAGTCCATTTTTGGACATGCAGTATTAGCTTGCTTTTGTCCGTTTTTAAAACATTGTATGCTATGGTGTGTTTTGGCACGCTATTTTAAGCTTTTTTGAGGTATTTTCAACTGTTTTTAGGACATGTCATATTTTGACATTTTTCTATACTATAGCCTTGCCTTTTCGGTCATTTTTTGGACATTCGGTCATTTTTTGGACATTCAGTATTAGCATGTTTTTGGCTGTTTTTGCAACATTCTATTCTACGGTGTATTTTGGCACGCTATTTTAAGCTGTTTTGAGGTGTTTTAAGCTGTTTTTGGGACATGTCATATTTTGACATTTTTCCATACTATAGCCTTGCCTTTTCGATCATTTTTTGGACATGCATTATTTCGTTGTTTTTGGCCGTTTTTGCAACATTCTATGTTACGGTGTGTTTTGGCACACTATTTTAAGCTGTTTTGAGGTGTTTTCAACTGTTTTTGGGACATGTCATATTTTGAAATTATTCCATACTATAGCCTTGCCTTTTCGGTCATTTTTTGGACATGCAGTATTAGCATGTTTTTGGCTGTTTTTGCAACATTCTATGCTACGGCGTGTTTTGGCACGCAATTTTAAACTTTTTTTGAGGTGTTTTAAGCTGTTTTTGGGACATGTCATATTTTGAAAATTTTCCATACTATAGCCTTGCCTTTTCGGTCATTTTTTGGACATGCAGTATTAGCATGTTTTTGGCCGTTTTTCAACATTCTATGCTACAGCGTGTTTTGGCACGCAATTTTAAGCTGTTTTCAGGTGTTTTCAGCTGTTTTTGGGATATGTCATATTTTGAAATTTTTTCCATACTATAGCCTTGCCTTTTCGGTCATTTTTTGGACATGCATTATTTCGCTGTTTTTGGTTGTTTTTGCAACATTCTATGCTACGGCGTGTTTTTGCACGCAATTTTAAGCTATTTTGAGGTGTTTTCAGCAGTTTTTGGGACATGTCATATTTTGACATTTTTCCATACTATAGCCTTGCCTTTTCGGTCATTTTTTGGACATGCATTATTGGCATGTTTTTGGCCGTTTTTGCAACATTCTATGCTACGGCGTGTTTTGGCACGCTATTTTAAGCTGTTTTGAGGTGTTTTCAGCAGTTTTTGGGACATGTCATATTTTGAAATTTTTCCATACTATAGCCTTGCCTTTTCAGTCATTTTTTGGACATTCAGTATTAGCATGTTTTTGGCCGTTTTTGCAACATTCTGTGTTACGGTGTGTTTTGGCACGCTATTTTAAGCTGTTTTCAGGTGTTTTCAGCAGTTTTTGGGACATGTCATATTTTGAAATTTTTCCATACTATAGCCTTGCCGTTTCGGTCATTTTTTGGACATTCAGTATTAGCATGTTTTGGCCGTTTTTGCAACATTCTATGCTACGGTGTGTTTTGGCACGCTATTTTCAACTTTTTTGAGGTGTTTTAAGCTGTTTTTGGGACATGTCATATTTTGACATTTTTCCATACTATAGCCTTGCCTTTTCGGTCATTTTTTGGACATGCAGTATTAGCATGTTTTTGGCCGTTTTTGCAACATTCTATGCAACAGCGTGTCTTGGCAGGCTATTTTAAGCTGATTTGAGGTGTTTTCAGCAGTTTTTGGGACATGTCATATTTTGAGATTTTTCCATACTATAGCCTTGCCTTTTCGATCATTTTTTGGACATTCAGTATTAGCATGTTTTTGGCTGTTTTTGCAACATTCTATATTACGGTGTATTTTGGCACGCTATTTTAAGCTGTTTTCAGGTGTTTTCAGCTGTTTTTGGGCCATGTCATATTTTGACATTTTTCCATACTATAGCCTTGCCTTTTCGGTCATTTTTTGGACATTCAGTATTAGCATGTTTTTGGCTGTTTTTGCAACATTCTATGCTACGGCGTGTTTTGGCACGCTATTTTAAACTTTTTTGAGGTGTTTTAAGCTGTTTTTGGGACATGTCATATTTTGACATTTTTCCATACTATAGCCTTGCCTTTTCGGTCATTTTTTGGACATGCAGTATTAGCATGTTTCTGGCTGTTTTTGCAACATTCTATGCTACGGCATGCTTTGGCATGCTATTTTAAGCTGGTTTGAGGTGTTTTCAGCAGTTTTTGGGACATGTCATATTTTGACATTTTTCCATACTATAGCCTTGCCTTTTTGGTCATTTTTTGGACATGCAGTATTAGCATGTTTTTGGCCGTTTTTGCAACATTCTATGCCATGGCGTGTCTTGGCAGGCTATTTTAAGCTGGTTTGAGGTGTTTTAAGCTGTTTTTGGGACATGTCATATTTTGACATTTTTCCATACTATAGCCTTGCCTTTTCGGTCATTTTTTGGACATGCAGTATTAGCATGTTTTTGGCCGTTTTTGCAACATTCTATGCCATGGCGTGTCTTGGCAGGCTATTTTAAGCTGGTTTGAGGTGTTTTAAGCTGTTTTTGGGACATGTCATATTTTGACATTTTTCCATACTATAGCCTTGCCTTTTTGGTCATTTTTTGGACATGCATTATTTCGCTGTTTTTGGTTGTTTTTGCAACATTCTATGCTACGGCGTGTTTTGGCACGCAATTTTAAGCTGTTTTGAGGTGTTTTCAGCAGTTTTTGGGACATGTCACATTTTGAAATTTTTCCATACTATAGCCTTGCCTTTTCGGTCATTTTTTGGACATGCAGTATTAGCATGTTTCTGGCTGTTTTTGCAACATTCTATGCTACGGTGTGCTTTGGCACGCTATTTTAAGCTGGTTTGAGGTGTTTTAAGCTGTTTTTGGGACATGTCATATTTTGACATTTTTCCATACTATAGCCTTGCCTTTTTGGTCATTTTTTGGACATGCATTATTTCGCTGTTTTTGGTTGTTTTTGCAACATTCTATGCTACGGCGTGTTTTGGCACGCAATTTTAAGCTGTTTTGAGGTGTTTTCAGCAGTTTTTGGGACATGTCACATTTTGAAATTTTTCCATACTATAGCCTTGCCTTTTCAGTCATTTTTTGGACATGCAGTATTAGCATGTTTCTGGCTGTTTTTGCAACATTCTATGCTACGGTGTGCTTTGGCACGCTATTTTAAGCTGGTTTGAGGTGTTTTAAGCTGTTTTTGGGATATGTCATATTTTGACATTTTTCCATACTATAGCCTTGCCTTTTTGGTCATTTTTTGGACATGCATTATTTCGCTGTTTTTGGTTGTTTTTGCAACATTCTATGCTACGGCGTGTTTTGGCACGCAATTTTAAGCTGTTTTGAGGTGTTTTCAGCAGTTTTTGGGACATGTCACATTTTGAAATTTTTCCATACTATAGCCTTGCCTTTTCGGTCATTTTTTGGACATGCAGTATTAGCATGTTTCTGGCTGTTTTTGCAACATTCTATGCTACGGTGTGCTTTGGCATGCTATTTTAAGCTGGTTTGAGGTGTTTTAAGCTGTTTTTGGGACATGTCATATTTTGACATTTTTCCATACTATAGCCTTGCCTTTTCGGTGATTTTTTGGACATGCAGTATTAGCATGTTTCTGGCTGTTTTTGCAACATTCTATGCTACGGCGTGTTTTGGCACGCTATTTTAAACTTTTTTGAGGTGTTTTAAGCTGTTTTTGGGACATGTCATATTTTGACATTTTTCCATACTATAGCCTTGCCTTTTTGGTCATTTTTTGGACATGCAGTATTAGCATGTTTTTGGCCGTTTTTGCAACATTCTATGCCATGGCGTGTCTTGGCAGGCTATTTTAAGCTGGTTTGAGGTGTTTTAAGCTGTTTTTGGGACATGTCATATTTTGACATTTTTCCATACTATAGCCTTGCCTTTTTGGTCATTTTTGGACATGCAGTATTAGCATGTTTTTGGCCGTTTTTGCAACATTCTATGCCATGGCGTGTCTTGGCAGGCTATTTTAAGCTGGTTTGAGGTGTTTTCAGCAGTTTTTGGGACATGTCATATTTTGACATTTTTCCATACTATAGCCTTGCCTTTTGGTCATTTTTGGACATGCATTATTTCGCTGTTTTTGGTTGTTTTTTCAACATTCTATGCTACGGCGTGTTTTGGCACGCAATTTTAAGCTGTTTTGAGGTGTTTTAAGCTGTTTTTGGGACATGTCATATTTTGACATTTTTCCATACTATAGCCTTGCCTTTTTGGTCATTTTTTGGACATGCATTATTTCGCTGTTTTTGGTTGTTTTTGCAACATTCTATGCTACGGCGTGTTTTGGCACGCAATTTTAAGCTGTTTTGAGGTGTTTTCAGCAGTTTTTGGGACATGTCACATTTTGAAATTTTTCCATACTATAGCCTTGCCTTTTTGGTCATTTTTTGGACATGCAGTATTAGCATGTTTCTGGCTGTTTTTGCAACATTCTATGCTACGGTGTGCTTTGGCACGCTATTTTAAGCTGGTTTGAGGTGTTTTAAGCTGTTTTTGGGATATGTCATATTTTGACATTTTTCCATACTATAGCCTTGCCTTTTTGGTCATTTTTTGGACATGCAGTATTAGCATGTTTTTGGTTGTTTTTGCAACATTCTATGCTACGGCGTGTTTTGTACGCATAATTTTAAGCTGTTTTGAGGTGTTTTCAGCAGTTTTGGGACATGTCATATTTTGACATTTTTCCATACTATAGCCTTGCCTTTTGGTCATTTTTTGGACATGCAGTATTAGCATGTTTTTGGCCGTTTTTGCAACATTCTATGCCATGGCGTGTCTTGGCAGGCTATTTTAAGCTGGTTTGAGGTGTTTTAAGCTGTTTTTGGGACATGTCATATTTTGACATTTTTCCATACTATAGCCTTGCCTTTTTGGTCATTTTTTGGACATGCAGTATTAGCATGTTTTTGGCCGTTTTTGCAACATTCTATGCCATGGCGTGTCTTGGCAGGCTATTTTAAGCTGGTTTGAGGTGTTTTAAGCTGTTTTTGGGACATATGTCATATTTTGACATTTTTCCATACTATAGCCTTGCCTTTTTGGTCATTTTTGGACATGCATTATTAGCTGTTTTTGGTTGTTTTTGCAACATTCTATGCTACGGCGTGTTTTGGCACGCAATTTTAAGCTGTTTTGAGGTGTTTTCAGCAGTTTTTGGGACATGTCACATTTTGAAATTTTTCCATACTATAGCCTTGCCTTTTCGGTCATTTTTTGGACATGCAGTATTAGCATGTTTCTGGCTGTTTTTGCAACATTCTATGCTACGGTGTGCTTTGGCACGCTATTTTAAGCTGGTTTGAGGTGTTTTAAGCTGTTTTTGGGACATGTCATATTTTGACATTTTTCCATACTATAGCCTTGCCTTTTTGGTCATTTTTTGGACATGCATTATTTCGCTGTTTTTGGTTGTTTTTGCAACATTCTATGCTACGGCGTGTTTTGGCACGCAATTTTAAGCTGTTTTGAGGTGTTTTCAGCAGTTTTTGGGACATGTCACATTTTGAAATTTTTCCATACTATAGCCTTGCCTTTTCAGTCATTTTTTGGACATGCAGTATTAGCATGTTTCTGGCTGTTTTTGCAACATTCTATGCTACGGTGTGCTTTGGCACGCTATTTTAAGCTGGTTTGAGGTGTTTTAAGCTGTTTTTGGGATATGTCATATTTTGACATTTTTCCATACTATAGCCTTGCCTTTTTGGTCATTTTTTGGACATGCAGTATTTAGCTGTTTTTGGTTGTTTTGCAACATTCTATGCTACGGCGTGTTTTGGCACGCAATTTTAAGCTGTTTTGAGGTGTTTTCAGCAGTTTTTGGGACATGTCACATTTTGAAATTTTTCCATACTATAGCCTTGCCTTTTCGGTCATTTTTTGGACATGCAGTATTAGCATGTTTCTGGCTGTTTTTGCAACATTCTATGCTACGGTGTGCTTTGGCATGCTATTTTAAGCTGGTTTGAGGTGTTTTAAGCTGTTTTTGGGACATGTCATATTTTGACATTTTTCCATACTATAGCCTTGCCTTTTCGGTCATTTTTTGGACATGCAGTATTAGCATGTTTTTGGCCGTTTTTGCAACATTCTATGCTACGGCGTGTTTTGGCACGCTATTTTAAGCTGGTTTGAGGTGTTTTAAGCTGTTTTTGGGATATGTCATATTTTGACATTTTTCCATACTATAGCCTTGCCTTTTTGGTCATTTTTTGGACATGCAGTATTAGCATGTTTTTGGTTGTTTTTGCAACATTCTATGCTACGGCGTGTTTTGGCACGCAATTTTAAGCTGTTTTGAGGTGTTTTCAGCAGTTTTTGGGACATGTCACATTTTGAAATTTTTCCATACTATAGCCTTGCCTTTTCGGTCATTTTTTGGACATGCAGTATTAGCATGTTTTTGGCCGTTTTTGCAACATTCTATGCTACGGCGTGTTTTGGCACGCTATTTTAAGCTGGTTTGAGGTGTTTTAAGCTGTTTTTGGGATATGTCATATTTTGACATTTTTCCATACTATAGCCTTGCCTTTTTGGTCATTTTTTGGACATGCATTATTTCGCTGTTTTTGGTTGTTTTTGCAACATTCTATGCTACGGCGTGTTTTGGCACGCTATTTTAAGCTGGTTTGAGGTGTTTTAAGCTGTTTTTGGGACATGTCATATTTTGACATTTTTCCATACTATAGCCTTGCCTTTTTGGTCATTTTTTGGACATGCATTATTTCGCTGTTTTTGGTTGTTTTTGCAACATTCTATGCTACGGTGTGCTTTGGCATGCTATTTTAAGCTGGTTTGAGGTGTTTTAAGCTGTTTTTGGGACATGTCATATTTTGACATTTTTCCATACTATAGCCTTGCCTTTTTGGTCATTTTTTGGACATGCAGTATTAGCATGTTTTTGGTTGTTTTTGCAACATTCTATGCTACGGCGTGTTTTGGCACGCAATTTTAAGCTGTTTTGAGGTGTTTTCAGCAGTTTTTGGGACATGTCACATTTTGAAATTTTTCCATACTATAGCCTTGCCTTTTCGGTCATTTTTTGGACATGCAGTATTAGCATGTTTTTGGCCGTTTTTGCAACATTCTATGCTACGGCGTGTTTTGGCACGCTATTTTAAGCTGGTTTGAGGTGTTTTAAGCTGTTTTTGGGACATGTCATATTTTGACATTTTTCCATACTATAGCCTTGCCTTTTTGGTCATTTTTTGGACATGCATTATTTCGCTGTTTTTGGTTGTTTTTGCAACATTCTATGCTACGGCGTGTTTTGGCACGCAATTTTAAGCTGTTTTGAGGTGTTTTCAGCAGTTTTTGGGACATGTCACATTTTGAAATTTTTCCATACTATAGCCTTGCCTTTTCGGTCATTTTTTGGACATGCAGTATTAGCATGTTTTTGGCCGTTTTTGCAACATTCTATGCTACGGCGTGTTTTGGCACGCTATTTTAAGCTGGTTTGAGGTGTTTTAAGCAGTTTTTGGGATATGTCACATTTTGAAATTTTTCCATACTATAGCCTTGCCTTTTTGGTCATTTTTTGGACATGCATTATTTCGCTGTTTTTGGTTGTTTTTGCAACATTCTATGCTACGGCGTGTTTTGGCACGCTATTTTAAGCTGGTTTGAGGTGTTTTAAGCTGTTTTTGGGACATGTCATATTTTGACATTTTTCCATACTATAGCCTTGCCTTTTTGGTCATTTTTTGGACATGCATTATTTCGCTGTTTTTGGTTGTTTTTGCAACATTCTATGCTACGGCGTGTTTTGGCACGCTATTTTAAGCTGTTTTGAGGTGTTTTAAGCTGTTTTTGGGACATGTCATATTTTGAAATTTTTCCATACTATAGCCTTGCCTTTTCAGTCATTTTTTGGACATGCAGTATTAGCATGTTTCTGGCTGTTTTTGCAACATTCTATGCTACGGTGTGCTTTGGCACGCTATTTTAAGCTGGTTTGAGGTGTTTTAAGCTGTTTTTGGGATATGTCATATTTTGACATTTTTCCATACTATAGCCTTGCCTTTTTGGTCATTTTTTGGACATGCATTATTTAGCTGTTTTGGTTGTTTTGCAACATTCTATGCACTGGTGTGTTTTGTACATAATTTTAAGCTGTTTTGAGGTGTTTTCAGCAGTTTTTGGGACATGTCACATTTTGAAATTTTTCCATACTATAGCCTTGCCTTTTCGGTCATTTTTTGGACATGCAGTATTAGCATGTTTCTGGCTGTTTTTGCAACATTCTATGCTACGGTGTGCTTTGGCATGCTATTTTAAGCTGGTTTGAGGTGTTTTAAGCTGTTTTTGGGACATGTCATATTTTGACATTTTTCCATACTATAGCCTTGCCTTTTCGGTCATTTTTTGGACATGCAGTATTAGCATGTTTTTGGTTGTTTTTGCAACATTCTATGCTTTCTGGCGTGTTTTGTACGCATAATTTTAAGCTGTTTTGAGGTGTTTTCAGCAGTTTTTGGGACATGTCACATTTTGAAATTTTTCCATACTATAGCCTTGCCTTTTCGGTCATTTTTTGGACATGCAGTATTAGCATGTTTTTGGCCGTTTTGCAACATTCTATGCTTTCTGGCGTGTTTTGTACGCTATTTTAAGCTGGTTTGAGGTGTTTTAAGCTGTTTTTGGGATATGTCATATTTTGACATTTTTCCATACTATAGCCTTGCCTTTTGGTCATTTTTGGACATGCATTATTTAGCTGTTTTTGGTTGTTTTGCAACATTCTATGCTTTCTGGCGTGTTTTGTACGCATAATTTTAAGCTGTTTTGAGGTGTTTTCAGCAGTTTTTGGGACATGTCACATTTTGAAATTTTTCCATACTATAGCCTTGCCTTTTCAGTCATTTTTTGGACATGCAGTATTAGCATGTTTCTGGCTGTTTTTGCAACATTCTATGCTACGGTGTGCTTTGGCACGCTATTTTAAGCTGGTTTGAGGTGTTTTAAGCTGTTTTTGGGATATGTCATATTTTGACATTTTTCCATACTATAGCCTTGCCTTTTTGGTCATTTTTTGGACATGCAGTATTAGCATGTTTTTGGTTGTTTTGCAACATTCTATGCTACTGGCGTGTTTTGGCACGCAATTTTAAGCTGTTTTGAGGTGTTTTCAGCAGTTTTTGGGACATGTCACATTTTGAAATTTTTCCATACTATAGCCTTGCCTTTTCGGTCATTTTTTGGACATGCAGTATTAGCATGTTTTTGGCCGTTTTTGCAACATTCTATGCTACGGCGTGTTTTGTACGCTATTTTAAGCTGGTTTGAGGTGTTTTAAGCTGTTTTTGGGATATGTCATATTTTGACATTTTTCCATACTATAGCCTTGCCTTTTTGGTCATTTTTTGGACATGCATTATTTCGCTGTTTTTGGTTGTTTTTGCAACATTCTATGCTTTCTGGCGTGTTTTGTACGCTATTTTAAGCTGGTTTGAGGTGTTTTAAGCTGTTTTTGGGACATGTCATATTTTGACATTTTTCCATACTATAGCCTTGCCTTTTTGGTCATTTTTTGGACATGCATTATTTCGCTGTTTTTGGTTGTTTTTGCAACATTCTATGCTTTCTGGCGTGTTTGTACATAATTTTAAGCTGTTTTGAGGTGTTTTCAGCAGTTTTTGGGACATGTCACATTTTGAAATTTTTCCATACTATAGCCTTGCCTTTTCGGTCATTTTTGGACATGCAGTATTAGCATGTTTCTGGCTGTTTTTGCAACATTCTATGCTACGGTGTGCTTTGGCATGCTATTTTAAGCTGGTTTGAGGTGTTTTAAGCTGTTTTTGGGACATGTCATATTTTGACATTTTTCCATACTATAGCCTTGCCTTTTCGGTCATTTTTGGACATGCAGTATTAGCATGTTTTGGCCGTTTGCAACATTCTATGCTTTCTGGCGTGTTTTGGCACGCAATTTTAAGCTGTTTTGAGGTGTTTTCAGCAGTTTTTGGGACATGTCACATTTTGAAATTTTTCCATACTATAGCCTTGCCTTTTCGGTCATTTTTTGGACATGCAGTATTTCGCTGTTTTTGGTTGTTTTTGCAACATTCTATGCTCTGGCGTGTTTGTACGCTATTTTAAGCTGGTTTGAGGTGTTTTAAGCTGTTTTGGGACATGTCATATTTTGACATTTTTCCATACTATAGCCTTGCCTTTTGGTCATTTTTGGACATGCATTATTTCGCTGTTTTTGGTTGTTTTGCAACATTCTATGCTTTCTGGCGTGTTTTGTACGCATAATTTTAAGCTGTTTTGAGGTGTTTTCAGCAGTTTTGGGACATGTCACATTTTGAAATTTTTCCATACTATAGCCTTGCCTTTTCGGTCATTTTTGGACATGCAGTATTAGCATGTTTTTGGCCGTTTTGCAACATTCTATGCTCTGGCGTGTTTGTACGCTATTTTAAGCTGGTTTGAGGTGTTTTAAGCAGTTTTTGGGATATGTCACATTTTGAAATTTTTCCATACTATAGCCTTGCCTTTTTGGTCATTTTTTGGACATGCATTATTTCGCTGTTTTTGGTTGTTTTTGCAACATTCTATGCTACGGCGTGTTTTGTACGCTATTTTAAGCTGTTTTGAGGTGTTTTAAGCTGTTTTTGGGACATGTCATATTTTGACATTTTTCCATACTATAGCCTTGCCTTTTCGGTCATTTTTTGGACATGCATTATTTTGCTGTTTTGGGCCGTTTTTGCAACATTGTATACTACGGCGTGTTTTGGCACGCTATTTTATGCAGTTTTGAGGTGTTTTAAGCTGTTTTTGGGACATGTCATATTTTGAAATTTTTCCATACTATAGCCTTGCCTTTTTGGTCATTTTTTGGACATGCATTATTTCGCTGTTTTTGGTTGTTTTGCAACATTCTATGCTTTCTGGCGTGTTTTGTACGCATAATTTTAAGCTGTTTTGAGGTGTTTTCAGCAGTTTTGGGACATGTCACATTTTGAAATTTTCCATACTATAGCCTTGCCTTTTCAGTCATTTTTGGACATGCAGTATTAGCATGTTTTTGGCCGTTTTTGCAACATTCTATGCTACGGCGTGTTTTGGCACGCTATTTTAAGCTGGTTTGAGGTGTTTTAAGCTGTTTTTGGGATATGTCATATTTTGACATTTTTCCATACTATAGCCTTGCCTTTTTGGTCATTTTTTGGACATGCATTATTTCGCTGTTTTTGGTTGTTTTTGCAACATTCTATACTCTGGCGTGTTTGTACGCTATTTTAAGCTGGTTTGAGGTGTTTTAAGCTGTTTTTGGGACATGTCATATTTTGACATTTTTCCATACTATAGCCTTGCCTTTTTGGTCATTTTTTGGACATGCATTATTTCGCTGTTTTTGGTTGTTTTTGCAACATTCTATGCTTTCTGGCGTGTTTGTACGCAATTTTAAGCTGTTTTGAGGTGTTTTCAGCAGTTTTGGGACATGTCACATTTTGAAATTTTTCCATACTATAGCCTTGCCTTTTCGGTCATTTTTGGACATGCAGTATTAGCATGTTTCTGGCTGTTTTGCAACATTCTATGCTACGGTGTGCTTTGGCATGCTATTTTAAGCTGGTTTGAGGTGTTTTAAGCTGTTTTTGGGACATGTCATATTTTGACATTTTTCCATACTATAGCCTTGCCTTTTCGGTCATTTTTGGACATGCAGTATTAGCATGTTTTGGTTGTTTTGCAACATTCTATGCTACTGGCGTGTTTTGTACGCTATTTTAAGCTAGTTTGAGGTGTTTTAAGCTGTTTTTGGGACATGTCATATTTTGACATTTTCCATACTATAGCCTTGCCTTTTTGGTCATTTTTGGACATGCATTATTTACGCTGTTTTTGGTTGTTTTGCAACATTCTATGCTTTCTGGCGTGTTTGGCACGCAATTTTAAGCTGTTTTGAGGTGTTTTCAGCAGTTTTTGGGACATGTCACATTTTGAAATTTTTCCATACTATAGCCTTGCCTTTTCGGTCATTTTTTGGACATGCAGTATTAGCATGTTTCTGGCTGTTTTTGCAACATTCTATGCTACGGTGTGCTTTGGCATGCTATTTTAAGCTGGTTTGAGGTGTTTTAAGCTGTTTTTGGGACATGTCATATTTTGACATTTTTCCATACTATAGCCTTGCCTTTTCGGTCATTTTTTGGACATGCAGTATTAGCATGTTTTTGGCGTTTTGCAACATTCTATGCTCTGGCGTGTTTTGCACGCTATTTTAAGCTGGTTTGAGGTGTTTTAAGCTGTTTTTGGGACATGTCATATTTTGACATTTTTCCATACTATAGCCTTGCCTTTTTGGTCATTTTTTGGACATGCATTATTTCGCTTTTTTTGGTTTTTTTTGCAACATTCTATGCTACGGCGTGTTTTGGCACGCTATTTTAAGCTGTTTTGAGGTGTTTTCAGCAGTTTTTGGGACATGTCACATTTTGAAATTTTTCCATACTATAGCCTTGCCTTTTCGGTCATTTTTTGGACATGCAGTATTAGCATGTTTCTGGCTATTTTTGCAACATTCTATGCTACAGCGTGTTTTGGCACGCAATTTTAAGCTGTTTTGAGGTGTTTTAAGCTGCTTCTGGGACA
This sequence comes from Plectropomus leopardus, assembly GCF_026936395.1. Lineage (NCBI taxonomy): Eukaryota > Metazoa > Chordata > Actinopteri > Perciformes > Serranidae > Plectropomus > Plectropomus leopardus. The sequence continues at coordinate 14,120,112 of NC_142189.1, read as the reverse complement.
TGTCATATTTTGACATTTTTGCCCCACAATAGCATTGCCTTTTTGGCCATTTTTTAAAAATAATTTCTCTGATCACTCATTAAATGAATAATTATCACCAAAATTACCATATTAATACTTAATAGTGTGTGAGTCACTCACTTTTGTACAACGTTAAGCGGACAGGAAGTATGATTTCAAAAACATTTATTCAATAAAACAAGCAATGCTGAACAAAACACACAATCTATCCTTACTGCTAGTATATATATACGTTGATTTACAACTGTGGATCTGTAAATGTGTGTGTGTGTAAGAGAGAGAGAAACAAAGAGAAGGTGTGTGTTGGTGTGAGCGCGAACACATTAAGAGGCAGAGGTTGATTGAGTAACAACAGAAGCTACAACTTGATGCCACAGTCAAGATGTTGGACCAAAGTTGGCCGCAGAACGAGGTCAGCCTTAGCTGACTTTGTGGTCGGTCAGACAAAGGAAGAAAGAAAAGGCAGGAACTTTAAGTTCCTTCTCTGTGTGCTTCTGTTGAGAGCCAATTTCTGAGTGCATGTATGTGATCTAATATATATATGGTGCTTTAGTTTGTAAAAAGGTTATTTAGTGTCATGTATGCCCCTGTCTGTGTGAGGCATTAACAAACTTAATCCCAGACAAACCAATAACCCAATAACAAGTGATCAGAACAACAACTCATTTGATAGCATTAACATCAATACGTTACACATGACAAAAGACAAAGTAAACATCCTTGTCCAGGCTGTACATATGTCCTAATGCTATGCCCAGATGTTACTTGCCAGTACAGCAGTGGTAGAAGAGTTCTTTGGGTTGCTGGCTGAAGGAAAGAGGTTTCGGTTCAGTCACTTCTGTGCAGTTCCAAGGATCCAGACGGAGGCTGGCCGGTCCTGGTGTCCTTACAGTGATAGCAGTTTAGTGCTATCTTGGTTCTGTTCTCCTTTGCTTAACTTATGGGAAGTCTCTATGAACTTGGAAATTAGAGTTTAGGCATGCTATTTTATGCTGTTGTGAGGTGTTTTCAGCAGGTTTTGAGACATGTCATATTTTGACATTTTTGCCATACTATAGCCTTGCCATTTCGGTCATTTTTTTGACATGCATTATTAATGTGTTTTTTGACATTTTTGCAACATTCTATGCTATGGTGTGTCTTGGCAGGCTATTTTATCTTGTTTTTAATTGTTTTCAACAGTTTTTGGGAAGTCTCATATTTCAACATTTTTGCCATACTATAGCCTTGCCTTTTCGTTCATTTTTTGACATACATGATTATGCTGTTTTAATGCTGCTGACACCTCAAAACAGCATAAAAATAGCCTGCCAAGATACGCCATAGCATAGAATGTTGCAAAAATAGCCAGAAACATGCTAATACTGCATGTCCAAAAAATGACCGAAAAGGCAAGGCTATAGTATGGAAAAATTTCAAAATGTGACATGTCCCAAAAACTGCTGAAAACACCTCAAAACAGCTTAAAATTGCGTGCCAAAACACGCCGTAGCATAGAATGTTGCAAAAACAACCAAAAACAGCGAAATAATGCATGTCCAAAAAATGACCAAAAAGGCAAGGCTATAGTATGGAAAAATGTCAAAATATGACATGTCCCAAAAACAGCTTAAAACACCTCAAACCAACTTAAAATAGCGTTAAAACACTAGCATAGAATGTTGCAAAACGGCCAAAAACATGCTAATACTGCATGTCCAAAAATGACCGAAAAGGCAAGGCTATAGTATGGAAAAATTTCAAAATGTGACATGTCCCAAAAACTGCTGAAAACACCTCAAAACAGCTTAAAATTGCGTGCCAAAACACGCCATAGCATAGAATGTTGCAAAAACAACCAAAAACAGCGAAATAATGCATGTCCAAAAAATGACCAAAAAGGCAAGGCTATAGTATGGAAAAATGTCAAAATATGACGTGTCCCAAAAACAGCTTAAAACACCTCAAACCAGCTTAAAATAGCGTGCCAAAACACGCCGTAGCATAGAATGTTGCAAAAACAACCAAAAACAGCGAAATAATGCATGTCCAAAAAATGACCAAAAAGGCAAGGCTATAGTATGGAAAAATGTCAAAATATGACATGTCCCAAAAACAGCTTAAAACACCTCAAAACAGCTTAAAATAGCGTGCAAAACACGCCATAGCATAGAATGTTGCAAAAACAACCAGAAACATGCTAATAATGCATGTCCAAAAAATGACCAAAAAGGCAAGGCTATAGTATGGAAAAATGTCATAAAATGACATGTCCCAAAAACAGCTGAATACACCTCAAAACAGCATAAAATAGCCTGCCAAGACACACCACAGCACAGAATGTTGCAAAAACAACCAAAAACAGCTAATAATGCATGTCCAAAAATGACCGAAAAGGCAAGGCTATAGTATGGAAAATATGTCAAAACATGACATGTCCAAAAAATAGTTGAAAACACCTCAAAACAGCAAAAAATGGCCTGCCAAGACACGCCATAGCATAGAATGTTGCAAAAACTGCCAAAAAGACGCTAATAATGCATGTCCAAAAAATGACCGAAAAGGCAAGGCTATAGTATGGCAAAAATGTCAAAATATGACATGTCCCAAAAACAGCTGAAAACACCTCAAAACAGCATGAAATAGCCTGCCAAGACACGCCATAGTATAGAATGTTGCAAAACAACCAAAAAACAGCATAATAATGCATGTCCAAAAATGACCGAAAAGGCAAGGCTATAGTATGGCAAAAATGTCAAAATATGACATGTCCCCAAAAACAGCTGAAAACATCTCAAAATAGCATAAAATAGCCTACCAAGACACACCTTGGCATAGAATGGTGCTAAAATGACCAAAAACATCATAATCATGCATGTCAAAAAATTGACCGAAAAGGCAAGGCTATAGTATGGCAAAAATGTAGAAAAATGACATGTCCCAAAAACAGCTGAAAACAACATAAAATAGCATAAAATAGCCTGCAAAGACATGCCATAGCATAGAATGGTGCTAAAACGGCCAAAAACAAGTAAATAATGCATGTCCAAAAATGACCAAAAAGGCAAGGCTATAGTATGGCAAAAATGTCAAAATATGACATGTCCGCAAAACAGCTGAAAACACCTCAAAATAGCATAAAATAGCTTGCAAAGACACACCTTGGCATAGAATGTTGCTAAAACAACCAAAACATCATAAATAATGCATGTCCAAAAATTGACCAAAAGGCAAGGCTATAGTATGGCAAAAATGTCAAAATATGACATGTCCCAAAACAGCTGAAAACATCTCAAAATAGCATAAAATAGCCTGCCAAGACACACCATAGCATAGAATGTTGCAAAATGACCAAAACAAGTAAATAATGCATGTCCAAAAAAATTGACTGAAAAGGCAAGGCTATAGTATGGCAAAAATGTCAAAATATGACATGTCCCAAAAACAGCTGAAAACAACATAAAATAGCATAAAATAGCCTGCAAAGACACACCATAGCATAGAATGTTGCATAAACGGCTAAAAAACAAGTAAAATAATGCATGTCCAAAAAATGACCAAAAAGGCAAGGCTATAGTATGGCAAAAAATTCGAAATATGACGTGTCCCCAAAACAGCTGAAAACATCTCAAAATAGCATAAAATAGCTTGCCAAGACACACCTTGGCATAGAATGGTGCTAAAACGACCAAAAACATCATAATTATGCATGTCCAAAAAATGACCAAAAAGGCAAGGCTATAGTATGGCAAAAATGTCGAAATATGACATGTCCCAAAAACAGCTGAAAACATCTCAAAACAGCATAAAATAGCCTGCCAAGACACGCCATAGCATAGAATGTTGCATAAACGGCTAAAAAACAAGTAAAATAATGCATGTCAAAAAATTGACCGAAAAGGCAAGGCTATAGTATGGCAAAAATGTCGAAATATGACATGTCCCAAAAACAGCTGAAACCACCTCAAAACAGCATAAAATAGCCTGCCAAGACACACCATAGCATAGAATGTTGCATAAACGGCTAAAAAACAAGTAAAATAATGCATGTCCAAAAAATGACCGAAAAGGCAAGGCTATAGTATGGCAAAAAATTCGAAATATGACATGTCCCCAAAACAGCTGAAAACATCTCAAAATAGCATAAAATAGCTTGCCAAGACACACCTTGGCATAGAATGGTGCTAAAACGACCAAAGACATCATAATTATGCATGTCAAAAAATTGACCGAAATGCAAGGCTATAGTATGGCAAAAATGTCGAAATATGACATGTCCCCAAAACAGCTGAAAACATCTCAAAATAGCATAAAATAGCCTACCAAGACACACCTTGGCATAGAATGGTGCTAAAATGACCAAAAACATCATAATCATGCATGTCAAAAAATTGACTGAAAAGGCAAGGCTATAGTATGGCAAAAATGTAGAAAAATGACATGTCCCAAAAACAGCTGAAAACAACATAAAATAGCATGAAATAGCCTGCCAAGACACACCATAGCATAGAATGTTGCATAAACGGCTAAAAAACAAGTAAAATAATGCATGTCCAAAAAATGACCGAAAAGGCAAGGCTATAGTATGGCAAAAAATTCGAAATATGACATGTCCCCAAAACAGCTGAAAACATCTCAAAATAGCATAAAATAGCTTGCCAAGACACACCGTGGCATAGAATGGTGCTAAAACGACCAAAAACATCATAATTATGCATGTCAAAAAATTGACCGAAACCCAAGGCTATAGTATGGCAAAAATGTCGAAATATGACATGTCCCAAAAACAGCTGAAACCACCTCAAAACAGCATAAAATAGCCTGCCAAGACACACCATAGCATAGAATGTTGCATAAACGGCTAAAAAACAAGTAAAATAATGCATGTCAAAAAAATGACCGAAAAGGCAAGTCTATAGTATGGCAAAAATGTCGAAATATGACATGTCCCAAAAACAGCTGAAACCACCTCAAAACAGCATAAAATAGCCTGCCAAGACATACCATAGCATAGAATGTTGCATAAACGGCTAAAAAACAAGTAAAATAATGTATGTCAAAAAAATGAGCGAAAAGGCAAGGCTATAGTTTGGCAAAAAAATTGAAATATGACATGTCCCAAAAACAGCTGAAAACATCTCAAAACAGCATAAAATAGCCTGCCAAGACACACCATAGCATAGAATGTTGCATAAACGGCCAAAAACAGCATAATTGTGCATGTCAAAAAAATGACCGAAAAGGCAAGGCTATAGTATGGCAAAAATGTCGAAATATGACGTCCCAAAAACAGCTGAAACCACCTCAAAACAGCATAAAATAGCCTGCCAAGACACACCATAGCATAGAATGTTGCATACACGGCTAAAAAACAAGTAAAATAATGCATGTCCAAAAAATGACCGAAAAGGCAAGGCTATAGTATGGCAAAAAATTTGAAATATGACATGTCCCAAAAACAGCTGAAAACATCTCAAAACAGCATAAAATAGCCTGCCAATAGCCATAGCATAGAATGGTGGTAAAACAACCAAAAACAGCATAATTATGCATGTCAAAAAAATGACCGAAAAGGCAAGGCTATAGTATGGCAAAAATGTCGAAATATGACATGTCCTAAAAACAGCTGAAAACACTTCAAAACAGCATAAAATAGCCTGCCAAGACACGCCATAGCATAGAATGTTGCATAAACGGCTAAAAAACAAGGAAAGTAATGCATGTCCAAAAAGTGACCGAAAAGGCAAGGCTATAGTATGGCAAAAAATTTGAAATATGACATGTCCCAAAAACAGCTGAAAACATCTCAAAACAGCATAAAATAGCCTGCCAAGACACACCATAGCATAGAATGTTGCATAAACGGCTAAAAAACAAGGAAAGTAATGCATGTCCAAAAAGTGACCGAAAAGGCAAGGCTATAGTATGGCAAAAATGTCAAAATATGACATGTCCCAAAAACAGCTGAAAACATCTCAAAACAGCATAAAATAGCCTGCCAAGACACACCATAGCATAGAATGTTGCATAAACGGCTAAAAAACAAGGAAAGTAATGCATGTCCAAAAAGTGACCGAAAAGGCAAGGCTATAGTATGGCAAAAATGTCAAAATATGACATGTCCCAAAAACAGCTGAAAACATCTCAAAACAGCATAAAATAGCCTGCCAAGACACACCATAGCATAGAATGTTGCATAAACGGCTAAAAAACAAGGAAAGTAATGCATGTCAAAAAAATGACCGAAAAGGCAAGGCTATAGTATGGCAAAAAATTTGAAATATGACATGTCCCAAAAACAGCTGAAAACATCTCAAAACAGCATAAAATAGCCTGCCAAGACACGCCATAGCATAGAATGTTGCATAAACAGCCAAAAACAGCACAATTATGCATGTCAAAAAAATGACCGAAAAGGCAAGGCTATAGTATGGCAAAAAATGTCGAAATATGACATGTCCCAAAAACAGCTGAAACCACCTCAAAACAGCATAAAATAGCCTGCCAAGACACGCCATAGCATAGAATGTTGCATAAACGGCTAAAAAACAAGTAAAATAATGCATGTCCAAAAAATGACCGAAAAGGCAAGGCTATAGTATGGCAAAAAATTTGAAATATGACATGTCCCAAAAAAAGCTGAAAACATCTCAAAAGGGCATAAAATAGCCTGCCAAGACACACCTTGGCATAGAATGGTGCTAAAACGACCAAAAACATCATAATCATGCATGTCAAAAAAATGATCGAAAAGGCAAGGCTATAGTATGGCAAAAATGTCAAAATATGACATGTCCCAAAAACAGCTGAAAACATCTCAAAACAGCATAAAATAGCCTGCCAAGACACACCATAGCATAGAATGTTGCATAAACGGCCAAAAACAGCATAATTATGCATGTCAAAAAATTGACCGATAAGGCAAGGCTATAGTATGGCAAAAATGTAGAAAAATAACATGTCCCAAAAACAGCTGAAAACACCATAAAATAGCCTGCCAAGACACACCATAGCATAGAATGTTGCATAAACGGTTAAAAAACAAGTAAAATAATGCATGTCCAAAAAATGACCAAAAAGGCAAGGCTATAAATATGACATGTCCCAAAAACAGCTGAAAACATCTCAAAACAGCATAAAATAGCCTGCCAAGACACGCCATAGCATAGAATGGTGGTAAAACAACCAAAAACAGCATAGTCATGCATGTCAAAAAAATGACCGAAAAGGCAAGGCTATAGTATGGCAAAAAAGTTGAAATATGACATGTCCCAAAAACAGCTGAAACCACCTCAAAACAGCATAAAATAGCCTGCCAAGACACACCATAGCATAGAATGTTGCATACACGGCTAAAAAACAAGTAAAATAATGCATGTCCAAAAAATGACCGAAAAGGCAAGGCTATAGTATGGCAAAAAATTTGAAATATGACATGTCCCAAAAACAGCTGAAAACATCTCAAAACAGCATAAAATAGCCTGCCAAGACACACCATAGCATAGAATGTTGCATAAACGGCTAAAAAACAAGGAAAGTAATGCATGTCCAAAAAGTGACCGAAAAGGCAAGGCTATAGTATGGCAAAAATGTCAAAATATGACATGTCCCAAAAACAGCTGAAAACATCTCAAAACAGCATAAAATAGCCTGCCAAGACACACCATAGCATAGAATGTTGCATAAACGGCTAAAAAACAAGGAAAGTAATGCATGTCAAAAAAATGACCGAAAAGGCAAGGCTATAGTTTGGCAAAAAATTTGAAATATGACATGTCCCAAAAACAGCTGAAAACATCTCAAAACAGCATAAAATAGCCTGCCAAGACACACCTTGGCATAGAATGGTGCTAAAACGACCAAAAACATCATAATCATGCATGTCAAAAAAATGATCGAAAAGGCAAGGCTATAGTATGGCAAAAATGTCAAAATATGACATGTCCCAAAAACAGCTGAAAACATCTCAAAACAGCATAAAATAGCCTGCCAAGACACACCATAGCATAGAATGTTGCATAAACGGCCAAAAACAGCATAATTATGCATGTCAAAAAATTGACCGATAAGGCAAGGCTATAGTATGGCAAAAATGTAGAAAAATAACATGTCCCAAAAACAGCTGAAAACACCATAAAATAGCCTGCCAAGACACACCATAGCATAGAATGTTGCATAAACGGTTAAAAAACAAGTAAAATAACGCATGTCCAAAAAATGACCAAAAAGGCAAGGCTATAAATATGACATGTCCCAAAAACAGCTGAAAACATCTCAAAACAGCATAAAATAGCCTGCCAAGACACGCCATAGCATAGAATGGTGGTAAAACAACCAAAAACAGCATAGTCATGCATGTCAAAAAAATGACCGAAAAGGCAAGGCTATAGTATGGCAAAAAAGTTGAAATATGACATGTCCCAAAAACAGCTGAAACCACCTCAAAACAGCATAAAATAGCCTGCCAAGACACACCATAGCATAGAATGTTGCATACACGGCTAAAAAACAAGTAAAATAATGCATGTCCAAAAAATGACCGAAAAGGCAAGGCTATAGTATGGCAAAAAATTTGAAATATGACATGTCCCAAAAACAGCTGAAAACATCTCAAAACAGCATAAAATAGCCTGCCAAGACACACCATAGCATAGAATGTTGCATAAACGGCTAAAAAACAAGGAAAGTAATGCATGTCAAAAAAATGACCGAAAAGGCAAGGCTATAGTTTGGCAAAAAATTTGAAATATGACATGTCCCAAAAACAGCTGAAAACATCTCAAAACAGCATAAAATAGCCTGCCAAGACACGCCATAGCATAGAATGTTGCATAAACAGCCAAAAACAGCACAATTATGCATGTCAAAAAAATGACCGAAAAGGCAATGCTATAGTATGGCAAAAATGTCGAAATATGACATGTCCCAAAAAAAGCTGAAAACATCTCAAAAGGGCATAAAATAGCCTGCCAAGACACACCTTGGCATAGAATGGTGCTAAAACGACCAAAAACATCATAATCATGCATGTCAAAAAAATGATCGAAAAGGCAAGGCTATAGTATGGCAAAAATGTCAAAATATGACATGTCCCAAAAACAGCTGAAAACATCTCAAAACAGCATAAAATAGCCTGCCAAGACACACCATAGCATAGAATGTTGCATAAACGGCCAAAAACAGCATAATTATGCATGTCAAAAAATTGACCGATAAGGCAAGGCTATAGTATGGCAAAAATGTAGAAAAATAACATGTCCCAAAAACAGCTGAAAACACCATAAAATAGCCTGCCAAGACACACCATAGCATAGAATGTTGCATAAACGGTTAAAAAACAAGTAAAATAATGCATGTCCAAAAAATGACCAAAAAGGCAAGGCTATAAATATGACATGTCCCAAAAACAGCTGAAAACATCTCAAAACAGCATAAAATAGCCTGCCAAGACACACCATAGCATAGAATGTTGCATGCACGGCTAAAAAACAAGTAAAATAATGCATGTCAAAAAAATGACCGAAAAGGCAAGGCTATAGTATGGCAAAAAATTTGAAATATGACATGTCCGAAAAACAGCTGAAAACATCTTAAAACAGCATAAAATAGCCTGCCAAGACACGCCATAGCATAGAATGGTGGTAAACAACCAAAAACAGCATAATTATGCATGTCAAAAAAATGAGCGAAAAGGCAAGGCTATAGTATGGCAAAAAAGTTGAAATATGACATGTCCCAAAAACAGCTGAAACCACCTCAAAACAGCATAAAATAGCCTGCCAAGACACACCATAGCATAGAATGTTGCATACACGGCTAAAAAACAAGTAAAATAATGCATGTCAAAAAAATGACCGAAAAGGCAAGGCTATAGTATGGCAAAAAATTTGAAATATGACATGTCCGAAAAACAGCTGAAAACATCTTAAAACAGCATAAAATAGCCTGCCAAGACACGCCATAGCATAGAATGGTGGTAAACAACCAAAAACAGCATAATTATGCATGTCAAAAAAATGAGCGAAAAGGCAAGGCTATAGTATGGCAAAAATGTTGAAATATGACATGTCCCAAAAACAGCTGAAAACACTTCAAAACAGCATAAAATAGCCTGCCAAGACACGCCATAGCATAGAATGGTGGTAAACAACCAAAAACAGCATAATTATGCATGTCAAAAAAATGAGCGAAAAGGCAAGGCTATAGTATGGCAAAAATGTTGAAATATGACATGTCCCAAAAACAGCTGAAACCACCTCAAAACAGCATAAAATAACCTGCCAAGACACACTATAGCATAGAATGTTGCATAAACGGCTAAAAAACAAGTAAAATAATGAATGTCAAAAAAATGACCGAAAAGGCAAGGCTATAGTATGGCAAAAAATTTGAAATATGACATGTCCCAAAAACAGCTGAAAACATCTTAAAACAGCATAAAATAGCCTGCCAAGACACGCCATAGCATAGAATGGTGGTAAACAACCAAAAACAGCATAATTATGCATGTCAAAAAAATGAGCGAAAAGGCAAGGCTATAGTATGGCAAAAAAATTTGAAATATGACATGTCCTGAAAACAGCTGAAAACACTTCAAAACAGCATAAAATAGCCTGCCAAGACAGGCCATAGCGTAGAATGTTGCAAAAATGCCAACAACACATTAATAATGCATGTCAAAAAAATGACCGAAAAGGCAAGGCTATAGTATGGCAAAAATGTCGAAATATGACATGTCCCAAAAACAGCTGAAACCACCTCAAAACAGCATAAAATAGCCTGCCAAGACACACCATGGCATAGAACGTTGCATAAACGGCTAAAAAACAAGTAAAATAATGCATGTCAAAAAAATGACCGAAAAGGCAAGGCTATAGTATGGCAAAAAATTTGAAATATGACATGTCCCAAAAACAGCTGAAACCACCTCAAAACAGCATAAAATAGCCTGCCAAGACACGCCATAGCATAGAATGGTGGTAAAACAACCAAAAACAGCATAGTCATGCATGTCAAAAAAATGACCGAAAAGGCAAGGCTATAGTATGGCAAAAAAGTTGAAATATGACATGTCCCAAAAACAGCTGAAACCACCTCAAAACAGCATAAAATAGCCTGCCAAGACACACTATAGCATAGAATGTTGCATAAACGGCTAAAAAACAAGTAAAATAATGCATGTCAAAAAAATGACCGAAAAGGCAAGGCTATAGTATGGCAAAAAATTTGAAATATGACATGTCCCAAAAACAGCTGAAAACATCTTAAAACAGCATAAAATAGCCTGCCAAGACACGCCATAGCATAGAATGGTGGTAAAATAACCAAAAACAGCATAATTATGCATGTCAAAAAAATGAGCGAAAAGGCAAGGCTATAGTATGGCAAAAATGTCGAAATATGACATGTCCCAAAAACAGCTGAAAACACTTCAAAACAGCATAAAATAGCCTGCCAAGACATGCCATAGCATAGAATGGTGCTAAAACAACCGAAAACAGCATAATCATGCATGTCAAAAAAAATGACCGAAAAGGCAAGGCTATAGTATGGCAAAAAATTTTAAATATGACATGTCCTGAAAACAGCTGAAAACACTTCAAAACAGCATAAAATAGCCTGCCAAGACACACCATAGCGTAGAATGTTGCAAAAATGCCAACAACACATTAATAATGCATGTCAAAAAAATGACCGAAAAGGCAAGGCTATCCATCCATCCATCCATCCATTTTCTTCCGCTTATCCGGGGTCGGGTCGCGGGGGCAGCAGCCTAAGCAGGGAAACCCAGACTTCCCTCTCCCCGGCCACTTCATCCAGCTCTTCCCGGGGGACCCCGAGGCGTTCCCAGGCCAGCTGAGAGACGTAGTCTCTCCAGCGTGTCCTGGGTCTTCCCCGGGGCCTCCTACCGGTGGGACGTGCCCTGAACACCTCACCAGGGAGGCGTCCTGGAGGCATCCTAATTAGATGCCCGAGCCACCTCATCTGGCTCTTCTCAATGCGGAGGAGCAGCGGCTCTACTCCGAGCTCCTCCCGGATGACCGAGCTTCTCACCCTATCTCTAAGGGAGAGCCCAGCCACCCTACGGAGGAAACTCATTTCGGCCGCTTGTACCCGCGATCTTGTTCTTTCGGTCACTACCCAAAGCTCGTGACCATAGGTGAGGGTAGGAACGAAGATCGACTGGTAAATCGAAAGCTTTGCCTTTCGGCTCAGCTCCCTCTTCACCAAGACAGACCGGTGCAGAGTCCGCATTACTGCAGACGCCGCACCGATCCGCCTGTCGATCTCCCGTTCCATCCTTCCCTCACTCGTGAACAAGACCCCGAGGTACTTAAACTCCTCCACTTGGGGCAGGACTTCATCCCCGATCCGGAGGGGGCACGCCACCCTTTTCCGGCTGAGAACCATGGTCTCGGATTTGGAGGTGCTGATTTTCATTCCAGCCGCTTCACACTCGGCTGCGAACCGATCCAGTGAGAGCTGAAGGTCGCGGCCCGATGAAGCCAACAGGACCACATCATCTGCAAAGAGCAGAGACCTAATCCTGAGGTCACCAAACCGGACCCCCTCAACACCCTGGCTGCGCCTAGAAATTCTGTCCATAAAAGTTATGAACAGAATCGGTGACAAAGGGCAGCCCTGGCGGAGTCCAACCCTCACCGGAAACGAGTTCGACTTACTGCCGGCAATGCGGACCAAGCTCCGGCACCGGTCATACAGAGAACCCCCCACAGGACTCCTCGAGGGACACGGTCGAATGCCTTCTCCAAGTCCACAAAGCACATGTGGACTGGTTGGGCAAACTCCCAAGCACCCTCAAGGATCCTGCCAAGGGTCCAGAGCTGGTCCACAGTTCCACGACCGGGGCGAAAACCGCATTGCTCCTCCTGAATCCGGGGTTCGACTATCCGGTGGACCCTCCTCTCTAGTACCCCCGAATAGACCTTACCAGGGAGGCTGAGGAGTGTGATCCCCCTGTAGTTGGAACACACCCTCCGGTCCCCTTCTTGAAAAGAGGACCACCACCCCAGTCTGCCAGTCCAAGGGCACTGCCCCCGATGTCCACGCAATGTTGCAGTCGTGTCAGCCACGACAGCCCCACAACATCCAGGGCCTTGAGGAACTCCGGGCGGACCTCGTCCACCCCCGGGGCCCTGCCACCGAGGAGCTTTGACCACCTCGGTAACCTCAGCCCCAGAGATAGAGGAGCCCACCCCCGGGTCCCCAGGCCCTGCTTCCCCAACGGAAGGCGTGTCGGTGGGATTGAGGAGGTCTTCGAAGTATTCCTTCCACCGATCCACAACGTCCCGAGTCGAGGTCAGCAGCGCCCCGTCGCCACCATACACAGTGTTGACAGAGCACTGTTTCCCCCTCCTGAGACGCCGAATGGTGGTCCAGAACCTCTTCGAAGCCGTCCGGAAGTCGTTTTCCATGGCCTCGCCGAACTCCTCCCATGCCCGGGTTTTCGCCTCGGCGACCGCCGCCGCACTCCGCTTGGCCTGTCGGTACCTGTCTGCTGCCGCCGGAGTCCCACAGGCCAAGAAGGTCCGATAGGACTCCTTCTTCAGCTTGACGGCACCTTACCGCCCGGTGTCCACCAGCGGGTTCGGGTGTTGCCGCCCCGACAGGCACCAACCACCTTACGGCCACAGCACCGGTCGGCCGCCTCAGCAATGGGGGCACGGAACACGGCCCACTCGGACTCAATGTCCCCAGCCTCCCCCGGGACATGGTCGAAGCTCTTCCGGAGGTGGGAGTTGAAGCTCCTTCTGACGGGAGACTCTGCCAGACGTTCCCAGCAGACCCTCACTATGCGTTTGGGTCTGCCAGGTCTGACCGGCGTCCTCCCCCTCCATCGGAGCCAACTCACCACCAGGTGGTGATCGGTTGACAGCTCCGCCCCTCTCTTCACCCGAGTGTCCAAGACATACGGCCGCAAGTCCAACGATACGACTACAAAGTCGATCATTGAACTGCGGCCTAGGGTGTCCTGATGCCAAGTGCGCATATGGACACCCTTATGCTTGAACATGGTGTTCGTTATGGACAATCTGTGGCGAGCACAGAAGTCCAATAACAAAACACCACTCGGGTTCAGATCGGGGGGGCCATTCCTCCCGATCACGCCCCTCCAGGTCTCACTGTCGTTGCCAATGTGAGCGTTGAAGTCCCCCAGCAGAATGAGGGAGTCCCCAGAAGGAGCACTCTCGAGCACCCCCTCTAAGGACTCCAAAAAGGGTGGATACTCTGAACTGCTGTTTGGACCATAGGCACAAACAACAGTCAGGATCTGTCCCCCAACCCGAAGGCGGAGGGAGGCTACCCTCTCATTCACCGGCGTAAACTCCAACGTGCAGGCGCCGAGCCGGGGGGCAATAAGTATTGCCATCCCTGCCCGGCGCCTCTCACCAGTGGCAACTCCAGAGTGGAAGAGAGTCCATCCCCTCTCGAGAAGACTGGTTCCGGAGCCCAAGCCATGCGTCGAGGTGAGGCCGACTATATCTAGTCGGAACTTCTCAACCTTGCGCACCAGCTCAGGCTCCTTCCCCACCAGAGAGGTGACATTCCACGTCCCCAGAGCTAGCTTCTGCAGCCGAGGATCGGACCACCAAGGTCCCCGCCTTCGGCTGCCGCCCAGCTCACATTGCACCCGACCCCTACGGCCCCTCCTACGGGTGGTGAGCCCACGGGAAGGAGGTCCCATGTCACCTCTTCGGGTCTTGTGAGCTACACTTTGTCTGGTCCCTCCCCTAGGACCTGTTTGCCATGGGTGACCCTACCAGGGGCATGAAGCCCCCGACAACTGAGCTCCTAGGATCACTGGGACACGCAAACCCCTCCACCACGATAAGGTGGTAGCTCAGGGAGGGGGGCAAGGCTATAGTATGGCAAAAATGTCGAAATATGACATGTCCCAAAAACAGCTGAAACCACCTCAAAACAGCATAAAATAGCCTGCCAAGACACACCTTGGCATAGAATGTTGCATAAACGGCTAAAAAACAAGTAAAATAATGCATGTCAAAAAAATGACCGAAAAGGCAAGGCTATAGTATGGCAAAAAATTTGAAATATGACATGTCCCAAAAACAGCTGAAAACATCTCAAAACAGCATAAAATAGCCTGCCAAGACACACCATAGCATAGAATGGTGCTAAAACAACCAAAAACAGCATAATCATGCAGCTGAAAACAACATAAAATAGCATAAAATAGCCTGCCAAGACACACCATAGCATAGAATGTTGCATAAACGGCTAAAAACAAGTAAAATAATGCATGTCCAAAAAATGACCGAAAAGGCAAGGCTATAGTATGGCAAAAATGTCGAAATATGACATGTCCCAAAAACAGCTGAAAACATCTCACAACAGCATAAAATAGCCTGCCAAGACACACCATAGCATAGAATGTTGCATAAACAGCCAAAAACATCATAATTATGCATGTCAAAAAAATGACCGAAAAGGCAAGGCTATAGTATGGCAAAAATGTCGAAATATGACGTCCCAAAAACAGCTGAAACCACCTCAAAACAGCATAAAATAGCCTGCCAAGACACACCATAGCATCGAATGTTGCATACACGGCTAAAAAACAAGTAAAATAATGCATGTCAAAAAAATGACCGAAAAGGCAAGGCTATAGTATGGCAAAAAATTTGAAATATGACATGTCCCAAAAACAGCTGAAAACACTTCAAAACAGCATAAAATAGCCTGCCAAGACACGCCATAGCATAGAATGTTGCATAAACGGCTAAAAAACAAGTAAAATAATGCATGTCAAAAAAATGACTGAAAAGGCAAGGCTATAGTATGGCAAAAAAAATGAAATATGACATGTCCCAAAAGCAGCTGAAAACATCTCAAAACAGCATAAAATAGCCTGCCAAGACACACCTTGGAATAGAATGGTGCTAAAACGTCCAAAAACAGCATTATCATGCATGTCAAAAAATTGACCGAAAAGCAAGGCTATAGTATGGCAAAAATGTCGAAATATGACATGTCCCAAAAACAGCTTAAAACACCTCAAAACAGTATAAATTAGCCTGCCAAGATATGCCATAGCATAGAATGTTGCATAAATGGCTAAAAAACAAGTAAAATAATGCATGTCCAAAAAATGACCGAAAAGGCAAGGCTATAGTATGACAAAAATGTCGAAATGTCCCAAAAACAGCTGAAAACAGCTCAAAAGCAGTAGCATAGGATGTTGCAAAAAAAAAAAAACGGCCAAAAACAGCAAAATAATGCATGTCAAAAAAAAAACAATGACCGAAAAAGTAATGTAATAGTTAAAACATTTGCAAAAAATCTCAAAACAGCATAAAAATATTGGGATAGACACCCAATACATACCATAGTATGGTACAGCATTTCAGCTGTTTCTCGACATGCTACATTATGGTGTATTTGCAACATTCTATAGTATAACGTGTCTTGATATGCTACTTTATGTTTTTCAGCTGTTTTTTGGACGTCACATGTTTGACATTTTGTGACATGCTATACTGTGATGTTTTCGGGCCATTTTTGACAATAAACCAACCTTTGACATTTCTGTTACAGTTTTGACGTTTTTGGGTATTTGCCTTTTTTATGGTATTTTGGACAACATACTTTACTTTGACTTTTTTATCATGTTTTGGACGACATACCATACAATGACATTTTCATGATGTTTTGGACGACATATTTTAGTTCGAAACTTTCATGATACTTTGGATGACATACTGCACTATTGCATTGATGTGATATTTTGGGTGCCATACTATAGTATGACATTTTTATGTTAAAAGAATTGTATGTCATAAAAAAGTCTAAGTAGAGTATTTCATTTAACAAACATGGTTTACTGTGGTATTTTTTATGTCATACTAAACTATGAGGTTTTCAATCAGTTTTTTTAAGGTAACATTAGGCTTTTTCCCCACAAACTTTCTGACATTTCACAGTCTAAACAATTGATTGATTGATTGATTTGTTTGTAATTAATCAATATTCACAGAGGTAATCAAAGGTTAATATGTCTTTCTTGATGCTGTTATTACAACTGTGTCCCATCTAATATTATTCTGTGTTGCAGGATGCCGATCTATCCAGAAACATGCCTGGCAAAGTTAAAGTATCTGCTCCAAACCTGCTTGCTGCCAAGAAGAAATGAGAGACGGGTAAACAAAGACCTGTGGGACTCTGCCAACTTCATCTACATTTAAAGTATGAGCATTACTAGTTAAGATCTGGTCATCACAACCGTGTTTCCCTGTTAAGATATCAAAAATTTTATTTTGAATATTGATTGTATTTGTTGACCAACGATTTGTTTGAAATGAAAACATGTAAATTAAGGAAGCTGAACAGAATTTGTTTATTCTTTGAGTACGAATTAACAGTATACTCTTTATTCTACAATAAAAAACACAGAGGGAACATTGTGCAAACCAGGCAAATACAAAGTCCTACTAACATTAGGCATTTCAGTGCAACGTGGCTCAACATCCAATATACTTGCAGTATTTTAAGTTATTGATTAAATAAATTTAAATGCTACAGGAGCCACTCATGACAATTTAAAAGACTTTATAAGCCTGTTTCAGAATAAAGATCCCCACATTTTGTCACAAATATATAAATACCTATATTTATATATAAATAAAAATTAACATTTCTGTGGCTTCAGAGTAGATAGTCTTGCGTAACAAAGCACTAGTTTTAGGTCTGTGAGACTTAACTATCCAAGATTTAGCAAACGTCTGTGTTAAAGATCGTGCCAAACATTAGCAATAATTAAAGCAACAGGCACTCTAAAAAATTCTGCACTGTTAAAGCAAACTTGTTTCAGCCTCGCACCATTTATTTAGTGTTAAGACATTAGACTGATATTTTAAGTTCGATTTCTGAGTAAGACCAGTGAAAACCACAGTTTGAACAAGTGACTGGCGTATGTGTTTGTTTTACGGGACCTGATCTCTTCTCTTGACTCTTTGACTATACCTACAGGATGCACTACAATCTTGTTGAGGAAAGGGAAGTCCTTCCCTTTTTTCAAACTATTATTTTTCCTTACTAGCCTCACACAATTAATTTTCTCACAGGGTTTCTTTTAGTGGTTTTCCTGAAAAGCTGATCATGAGAGCGGGGTTTTCTGTTCGTATTCTAAGTTGAGCGGGTATCTACTACTGCACTGTCTATCACAACACAATATTAACTTCTCGTTTTAACCAAGTTAAAAAAATAATTGTTTTTGTTAGCATTAATCAACATAACCCCCTAACAATCTTAAGCCCTTTTTACAAAGAGATCATGCTATAGGGCTGCTGCTAAGTCCCTTCTTTTTATTTTCACACAGGACCAAATGACGGCAGTATTGAGCAGCTAACAGTGTGCGATTTTCAATAGCATGTCATCATCGCGGAAGCAAATAAGGCGTGACGTTGCACACAACAGCCTCTAGTTTGACATATATCATACGTTTCTGCAGCACTTTCTAAACAATAACAATGGCATAATGTGTCAATCACAATCATTCACTATTCCTGTTATATGGCAGCTGATCTCATTCTATGTTCGGAGGTTAAGGAAATCCCGAATCACATTGTTTGAGCACTTTGCAGACATTTACAGCTACTGTTCTTTTTCTTTGAGTTAGCCACTTACTGCTACTAGCTGCTTTTTAAATTTCTCGCGGTTGCACGCATAACAACCCCCAGTTGTGCGATCGTACCTTTTATACAGAATGGCGAGGTGGCATAATGGCGCAATATTCCTGCCTTGAACAGGGGCTTTAAACATGGAAGCGCTGTCATAGTTTCCCTGTTTTTGCAGTTACTAATTGCTGACAACTATTTTATCTTATTGTTTTTTATCCAGTACATAAGTAGCAAACCATTTGTCTTAGAACAGGGAAATAAAAACTATGCTGTTACATTTAAACTTTTCAGAATGAATATTTAAAGAAGTCCTGCTGAAAAATTATGCTTTTACTAAAACAAACTAACCCGAAGCTAGTCCAGGAACTGCTGCTCTCTCTTATATGCTGTGCATCACCTGCACTGCAACTCCACTTTATGTTTTACTGGCTTTGCAAGAGTTTAACTTATAAGAAAAGGTAAGAAAAAAAAAAGTTTTAAGGATCGCCTGTGAACAGTGCCAGTCAGGATCCATTTCTAACAGTTCCACAGCTGTTCACTGTTGCTTAGAGATTTTTTGTGTCCACACACATTAAACTAATGCTCCAGTAGGACTACCTGCTTTGAGAGGTAACATTCATCCATACATACATAGTCTCCTGTAATCCTCTGGACTAGACTGACATGTTCGTCTAGGAGCCCAGGGTGTTGACACGTGCCATTCTCAGTTTGAGGCTGTGCAGGAGGTGTTTCGGCAAACAGTCCCAGTAACTAGACAAACGCTCCCTGTGCTGCAAAACAGCCTCCATGCAGAATCTGGGGAGCGGGGACAAGAAAATATGAGCACAAAAATAATAAAAAGGAGAACATCTTAACTTAAGGTGTAAAAATGTTCAAACTCACCGAACTAGTGATTTAGGTTGAACGTTGAAAACCAGTAACTCGTTGCTGTGAGCCTGTCACATATATAAAAAAGACATTTTAATTCAGTAGAAAGTTTTTTAATTAATGTGAAAACAAATGTGTTATATCAAGGTATGACTTGCATCTTACAGCTCTTTGATGAGACAACAGATTGTTGGCACATCCTCCAAACACAAACACCTCTCCATCAGGACCGGAGCATGCTGTGTGCCACAGCCTGAAATACAGCGTAAGGCATCGTCTACATACACATTGTTTTCTCATAAACACATAACCTAATGGGTGATCATTGCCCAGAGTCATTTAGCTTAAACTTAATATGAACACTGTTTGTGTGCTTGTAGGTTAAGATGAGTGGATTACCTCGGGCTCTCTGTGTGACTGTGTTTGAAAGGCTTCCATTCGTTTTTGCTCACATAGTACAGCCAAGCGTCACCTGAAAAATATAATAATTCTTTGAGACAAGCAATCATTTTGAGGTGGCGAGGGATTATTTAGTGTCAGACTCACTCAGTGTCTCTCTGTCTGTGGTGAATCCTCCAAATAAGAAGATGTGGTCTGGTGACACGGGAGTGAAGGAATGCCAAGACCGGCCCACAGGACCCTGCTGGGGAACGCTCCTACAACAGGGACAGATGGGAATATTAGAGCAAGAAAAACACAATTAAGAGAATGCTCAAGGCTAATCATCCTCCAATGGAAAACATGGAAGACCGATATCTAGGATTAGATTCACACATTGACAAAAGATGTCCTGATATTAGGATGGTTTTTAGCTATTGTGAGTGACCTACGTAAATGAAAAACACTTACATTTCATGCCACTCCCATGTGTCTAGGTCGATGTAGTACAGATCATTTAGTCTGTAGTTCTGTGGACCAAAGGAGATGGAGATTGGAGTTGGAAATAATCATTTGTTTTATGGTGAACAGGCAGGTAAAAATAAACTGTGAGTTTAAAGGCGTCTATATCTTGAATTCCTAGTTTCAAATTTCCTTACCTTGTATCTTCCTCCAAAGACATAGCCTCTGTTACCAACTGTGGCACAAGCATGAGCTGCTCTGGGTGATGGGGTGTTCCCCTACATCAGGATATGCCAACAGAGAGAAAATGGATAATGTCATATAGGGGTTAACCGATACCAATAATTAGTAGTCAGTGAGACTGATAACTGATATGTGGAATACAATACAATACAAAACAATAAATATGAAAATCTTTCTGTCAAAATCTAAAAATTGGGATATAACAAACTCCAAAAAAAAAGTTTGATCAAAACTGAAACTTTCCACATCAGAATCCTTTTTTGTTTAATATAAAGTCAAGTGAAAATAAATAAATAATAATAATAATAATAATAATAATAATAATAATAATAAATAAAGCTCGCTTAAGTGCACTGCACTTTTGGATCTTTTCTTTAGCATCCCAACGCCTGTATAAGTGGGGTCACGTTCATTAAATACAGTCTATGGTAAAAACATACCAGAGGGAGAGAGACAGCTGTAGCAAGGCCAAAGTAGCACATTTATTAATCTGTGGATCCCTAATATCACTTTTTTCAGTTGTATAATCTAATATTCCTAAAGAGATGCAGTAAAAGTAGTTATTGGCAAGATAATGACCTGGACATGGGGATGAAAAATGGAGAAGCTGGTCTAAGAGAATGAGGCCTCTACTTGCTACAGGGAAATAACTTGTGTTTGTGCAAGTGTTCACCGTGGTGTTGGGCTGGCTCCATGTAGATGTTTCCAGGTCCAGGATATGGATGTGGTTGTTCCAGCCTCGTCCAGGGCTGTCCCACTGCAGCATAAATCCAATTTTTCAGTCAAGTGTTATAAAACATTATCTCTACCGCAAATAAATGCTCTGACTATTTTTTTTAAACCTGCTGTGAAAGATTATCCTTTAAACCAATAAACTTAAAAATAAACACTGATATAAAAAGATGCAACAATTAAAGTTGGTGTTTATCAAGCAAAGAGGATTTTTGTTAACTGACCACATGTGAGGATGATTCATCATATTCAAAAGTCCCTTGATGAGGTCCTTGTGCAGCGTAGCCATAACCCCCAAAGAATATCAGTCTGCGGTAACAGTAAAAAAAAAAATCTCAAAATATAAGATGACAACAATTGGCGACCACTTTTAAAAACCTTTTTTGATGCCTTTTCTGGTGGAGAGTTATTCATTTTATATCAGTCAATACATTGTGTTGTTTAGGAAAATCCTGCATAGTATACTTTTAATGTTTACCAAACATCAAAATCCAGGAAGAAAAGGTTGTGATCTCTTACCTGTTCTTTTGAACCCAGCACCCTAGCTTGTCCTTGCAGGATGGCGGGAGTCCTTTAAGATCCCTCATTTCCTCCCAGACAAGGTTGGGGGCTCTCAGGGGCAGGCGGTAGATCTGCAAAGCACAGCACAAAATATAGTTTTGTAATATGATCACAAACAGCAAGCTGACCTGCTTCAAGGTCTTATGATTAAACATGAGGCAATCATTTGAAAAATACTTAAGAAATCTGCTTAATGTAAAATACAAACTGTACCCTGTTTGTATTTCCCCTGGCATGATGACCTCCAAATAAGTAGAGGACTCCGTCAACGCACACCCCGCAGCTGCCTGACATGGATGTTTGCAGGTTTCCTCCGGCTACATGCTTTGTCCTGTGAACATTTAGGTTATATTTTGTCTATTTTGTGTGTAAATTAGTAAAAAAAAAAAATAGTGCTCGTGAAAATTGTATCAATATGCAATTTTATTATAACAGCAATTACCATACTCCTGACTCCATGTTGTATGTCCAGATCTCATTTCTCGGCAGATACAAGTCAAAGAATCCGTGGTTTTGAGCATTCTTGTACAAAGAGAGACAAAATGTGTTATGTACATAAATGTACAGACTTGAGAACACAGCTAAAGGAAACATCAAAAACTTTCAGAGTGTTTGGAGGTTTGGCTCAGTGGGTAAATCAGGAGGATATTGTGCCTGAGGTTGCTGGTTCAAGTCTTGGCTTGGAGAGGTGACATCTGACTTTTATGGCATAAATAAAATATCAGCTGATACGTGTGTCTGCTCTGCTAATATAAGTCATTAATGACGTACCTTGCAACAAATATTTAAAACACTTAAAAAACACAATTTTCTCCTGAATTTCCATATACTGAATACTGAATTGTCCCTGCCAAGAACATAGTTGATTATTGGCCTGACTCATATATCAGTCGAGTTTTCGGCAGAAGCCACTGCCGACACTGAGCTAAAGGGAACAACGAAAATACATGAACTATCAGGAGGTTTAGCTCAGTGGATAACTCAGGTGGTTAGTATCCATGAGGTCGCTGGTTCAAGTCTTGTCTGTGACTGTGCTTGCTTTGGGTTTAGCTCAGTCTTTAAAATTCACCAGAGCTAAAGGGAATGTTGGGGGAAAGACAAGAAGTTAGTTTAAGAGTCAGGAAAGACAGTCACGTTATATATGCAGTTTGGTTGTCAGACAAGGACAGTCAAGAGACAGGAAGTTGAGGTGAGAAACAGGAAGCTTGGGTTGAGAGATATAAAGATTAGTCAAGTTACAAGAAATTAAGTTGAGAGACAGGAAGTTGAGTTGAGAGACAGGAAGTTGAGTTACGGTAGAGGATGAGAGTATAAGAGGTGAAAATAGGAAAAAGAAACGGTCAGAAAGTAGAAAATAAGGGACTGAAATAGAAATCTTACAAAAAATGACCTATATATCAACAGGGCAGACAGATATTACAGTCAATATTTATTTATTAATATTTTTTTTGCCATTAAATATCATTTGGCTGTTGATTCATACAGTTTAGACACTAGTTTTGATATTGATATTGAAGTTAAGCACGTAAATTGAGTGAAATATCATTTTGGACAATAAATCAGGTGAAGTGCTCCCAAAACAGGTAAAACCAGTATCGGCAGTGACGTCTGTCGAAAACTTGACTGATATATGAGTCAGGCCGATATTTCTTGATTTAGACAGACGTCACTGCCGATACTGGTTTTACCTGTTTCGGGACCACTTCACCTGATTTATTGTCCAAAATGCTATTTCACTCAATTTACATGCCTTAACTCGTTCTGTAATATCAAAACTAGTGTCTAAACTGTATGAATCAACAGCCAAATGATATTTAATGGCATAAAAAAATATAAATAAATAAATAAATATTGACTGTAATATGTGTCTGCCCTGTTGATATATAGGTCACTTTTTTGTAAGATTTCTATTTCAGTCCCTTATTTTCTACTTTCTGACCGTTTCTTTTTCCTATTTTCACCTCTTATACTCTCATCCTCTACCGTAACTCAACTTCCTGTCTCTCAACTCAACTTCCTGTCTCTCGACTTAATTTCTTGTAACTTGACTAATCTTTATATCTCTCAACCCAAGCTTCCTGTTTCTCACCTCAACTTCCTGTCTCTTGACTGTCTTTCTTGTCTGACAACCAAACTGCATATAACGTGACTGTCTTTCCTGACTCTTAAACTAACTTCTTGTCTTTCCCCCAACATTCCCTTTAGCTCTGTGCTCGCTTCAGGTTGAGCTCAGTCTTTAAAATTCACCAGTCGCAGACAAGACTTGAACCAGCGACCTCATGGATACTAACCATCAGAGTTACCCACTGAGCTAAACTCAACTGGTATATGATTCAGGCCGATAATCAACTTAGTTCTTGGCAGGGACAATTCAGTATTCAGTATTTGGAAATTCTGGAGACAATTGTGTGTTTTTTTTAAAGTGTTTAAAGTGTTCATGGAAAGGTACGTCATTGATAACTTATATTAGCAGGGCAGACACATATGTCAGCCAATATTGTATTTATACCTTAAAAGTCAAAATTCACCTGTTCCAGACAAGACTTGAACCAGAAACCTCATGGACACAAACCACCTGATTTACACACTGAGCTAAACCTCCTGACAATGCACCTGTTTCAATGTTCTCTTTAGCACAGTATCTGCAGTATCATTTGTCGAAAACTCAAGTGATGTATGAGTCAGTCCGATAATCAACTAAGTTCTTGGCAGGTGTTTTTAAACTGTTTAAAGTGTTGGATGCAAAGTACATCAGTGATGACTCATATCAGCAGAGGAGAAACATAGATTAGCTGATATTTTATTTTATTTATGCCATAAAAGTGAAACATCACCTGTCCCAGATAAGACTTGAACCAGCAATCTCAGGTACAATGACCACCTGATTTAACCACTGAGCCAAACCTCCAGACATCCTAAAGTTTTCGATGTTCCCTTTATCTCAGCATCAGCAGTGACGTATGACAAAAACTCAAGCGATATATGAGTCAGGCTGTTCTTGGCAGGGAAAGTTCAGTGTTCAGTATATGGAAATTCAGGAGACAAGGAGACAATTGTGTGTTTTTTTTTTAAACTGCTTTAAATGTTTGGTGCAAGGCACATAATCGATGACTTATACCAGCAGAGCAGAAAAATACATTAGCTGATATTTCATTTCTGCCACAAAAGTCAAACGCCACCTGTCCCAGATAAGACTTGTACCAGCAATCTCAAACATACAAAACGCCTGATTTCCCCACTGAGCCAAACCTCCTGACACTGTGAAAGTTTATGACGTTCCCTTTAGGTCAGCATTAGCAGTGACATCTGTTGAAAACTCAACTGATATATAAGCCAGGCCGATAATCAACTAAGTTCTTCGCAGGGAGAATTCCTTATTCAGTATTTTAAAATTCAGGAGACAAGGAGACAATTGTGTGTTTTTTAACTGTTTTCAATGTTCGTTGCAAGGTGCGTCATCAATGACTTATATCAGAAGAGCAGATAGATATCAGCCAAAATTCTGCTCATGCCATGAAAGTCAAATGCCACAGATGAGCCTTGAACCAGCAACCTCAGGCAAACTAACCTCCTGATTTACCCACTGAACCAAATGAGCTTTCATAAGTTTATGAGCATGTTTAGACCTCCAAAAATGTGATTCATTTAGCAGAAAAATAATAATTATCTGAATTCCAAGAGGGTCCTCACACAGTTCGTGCACAGCATGGATGTATTATAAGGAAGTCGGTGCACAGGCCCTAAATTAAAACAGTTATCAAGACATTTAACTTTCAAAACCCCTTACCTTGTATCCACCCCAAATATACATGATGTTTCTGTCAATCACAGCTATGTGACCACTGCGCTCTGCTGGGGTGTCCAACTCAAAGGACTCAGATGCTTCAGTGTCCAAGGGTTGTTCATCCTCCACCTCCTCCTCTTCTTCATCTTCCTCGTCCTCATCCATGTCGTCATTGACCATCCAAGCAAACAGTCTGTCATCTTCATCTCTGTCTGAGTCATTGTCATCCTCTCCGGCTGGCACATCCCCCATGTCTTCCTCCATCTCTTCCATTCTCTCTGCCATGTCAGCCTCTACTGTCTCCTGTCCGTGCCAGAGGCCAGAAAGAAAATCATGTGGGTTACTGCTGATACGATTATTCGATAAGCTAATTTTCCAATAATCTAATTAAAACAGGTACACAGAAAACGACCCACATTCAAAACAATAGATGTTAGGGTATGCTTTTCAGCTGACGTTACTCATAACAGACAACATCGTCTTATTTTCGCTCTGTATCTTCGTTTCTCTTAATGTTTAATTCACACATTCAACCTTTTAAATTCACTTTTTAGTCACTTTGTTAGCGAGAATTTAGCCAATTTAGGGCAACGCCGTTAGCTGGCAACACGATTACTGCTGACCTACTTTGCTAGCTTAATTATTTAGGTTACTAAATCAACCTTGGCCGTTAGCTTAGCTTTTGTCTTAGAGATTAGACTAACTGAAGATCCGGAATTGATTGATTTATTAGGTTTAAACTGAATAAACTAGTTACTGCCTACCAAGATAGCAAGCACGTAACAGCTGTTTGTCGGGTGCCTCCGTCAGCTACAAGACGTCAGAAAATTCAAAAATACAAAACAGTCGGTGTAAAAAAAAGTCTTAAATCGCACCGGCCACGTTTGCGTCGATGCAAACCTACATGTAAATGCAGTTCTTGTAAAATAAATTACACTCACCGTTGCCTTATGTTGGGAGATGTTTGTTTTTCCTGCAAATTTCAAACGCAGTACGCCATGTAACTGAGGTCATCACAAGCGTTGTGGGGGCACGACCGGAAGTTGTGGACTTCTTAAATCCGCCATCTTGGTAAGGTCGGCATAGATCGATCGATCGATAGATAGATAGATGGATGGGCTGGAAGTATCAAAAATATTGGAAATAAAAGTGACGAAAATGCGTCTTAATTAATGATGGAAGTAATGAAAAGTATGCAAATTGTAAAATAGATGGGTAAAAATTGATTTAAAAAAATGATCAAGTCCCACGAAATAGAATATCACATGATATTGACAAGTGATTTTCAAAGTTAAAGTCTTAACTTTATTACACCCCTTTTTAAATGCATCAGTAGTCCAGTGCTTGCAAATATATAGAATTTAAATTAAAATGTTGAATTTAATTCAAAAACTAAAAACTATAGTCTAATTTACAGAGATGCTTTAATGCTTCAAGTAGGGCTGATCATTATGCATACACAAAGATCTCAGTACAAAGAATAAAACCTTTATTAATCCTGACAGAACATACACACATGGCATTTCGATTACCAATCCATTGAAAAAATACAGTATAATACATGAGTAATGTACAAGTGAATATGATTCACTTCTTATTCCACATTTTTCTTTAGAGTCCTTGAAGTTTGCTGTGAACACATAAGAACAGAACTGATTAGTCTGAGCATTAGTGATGGCTGAAACTACAGTTTATATGTAGAAATATGTGCAGAAAAAATGAAACTTCAAGAACAAATCCCACCTGTCCTCAACAGTTTTGTTGGAGGGGTAGTACACCTTAAATGTGAAGCCACTTCTTGGGAATGAGCCCTACAGAAATATTTTATTGACAATTATGTTTGTGACAAATTCAACATGAATCCATATTGAAATAAGACTGATCGAAAAGATTATCATTTTCTGTCAATTTTTTATAGCCCTCACTTGGGTTCCTCTGTTTCTTACCGGGTTGACACAGAGGCAGTCTGTGTTTTTGATGCTGAATGGGTCGTATTTGTCTGCAAAGACTATGACATCAGGGACTGGGTAGACACGCAGAGAGTAGTCATACGCCCAGAATACAGGACTGACATACAGAGGCAGTGGAGTCAAGTGGCCCTGGGACAGGATGGTCTTAACAAACTGGGGAGAAAATAATTCAAATAAGAAGATTATTCATTTACAAAAATAAAAAGGACAGAGATTAAACCAGGCTAAGTAATTTGCCAAAATCTTAGCAGCAACAACTCATTGCTTAAGGAGCACTTAGAAAGGATGACAAAAACTTACTGAACTAAATACCACATTTAAGGAAAATAAAACCTCTGACAACACAACTAAAAATACTGAGTGACCTTTTAATGAGAGGTAGTTCACTCAGTGGGAGAGTTTGTTCAGAGAAGCTGAAACTCACATGGTTTGGAATGTCAAGATTGTTGTTGGGCAACCGAACGCAGTTCCTGCACATCTTGTTGACCAGGTCCTCCCTGATGATGACGATCTCCTGGCTGCAGTACTGGATCCTGATGGGAAGAACACAGCAGGTCACTTTTAGTCTCTAAAGCAGAAATACTGTCAAAGTGTGATCACAAACTTTTCAAATGCTTTCAGATCAACCTTGTGTACATCAGACCTCTGTTCACTCTGCATAACAAATATTTTGACATCAAATAAAAAAGCCTTGTAGGTTTTACCTGCATGGATTCGTAGTGAACACAGAAAACGGCACCCTCTGTCTGAACTCCTCTGTGATGTGATCTGCCAATGGAGGCCTGAGGAAAACAGATTTATCCACATTTGTACAAATAACTGAGCAAATCACAGCGATGCTTATGTCTGTGGATGTTTACCGTGGCAGGATGGTTCCTGGACCAGGATCTTCAGGGCCGGGAACAAACACAAAGCGACAACTGCAGGATCAGGGTAAACAAATAAAAATCAAACACTGAAATTGGAGCAGACAATGTGGACCTGCAGAGTTTTCTTATGAACAAACACAATGTATGTTTACATTCAGTATTGATTAACAAAATATATTGTGTATCCTCCAGCTCTAACAAACATGTTAAATGCATTTTATTTCTCATAAAACATCTGCAAAACTGTATCTCAAGTACATGAAAACACTTTAAAATTCCTTTAAAAAGAATGTGAAAACATTTTTTGGAACAGCTTAATTTTTTTTTTTATAAAGAGTAATTAACCCAAAATGTGTGTCCATAAATATGGTAATTAATTACTTTAGAATTTCTTTTAGATAATATGGAAAACTCAAAATTATGGTAATTAAGTATTTAACTACCATGTTTTTGGACACATATTTGTAAGTTAAATCCTCAGAAAAAAACTTTTAATTTGAATGTGTTATGGCCTGTTACCATAATTATGAGCACACAAATTTAAGTTGATTGCTAGTAAAAACTAATTTGGTCCAACACATTTTTTCCACATTATTTAAAATAACTTTTAAAGTGTTACAACCAGAATTGTTTACATCCATGTTTAACAGGATGAAGTCTTTGTTTCTTTGCCTTTGTTGGTGAACTGCAGCATATCTTGGAGAGTTACTGCCACCTGCAGGATTAGTTGACTAGTACATTAAATGTTGCTACCCTCGCTAGCTGGAACCAGAAATACTGGTTGGTTAAAGTTGTTGTTAAGATACCTGAAGGAAAACACGAGGTGTTTGGATTGGTATGTGAAACTAAACAGCAGCTGATCAACTCTCTCTCTCACACACACACACACACACACACACACACACACACACACACACACACACACACACACACACACACACACACACACACACACACACACATGTCCGCACTCATGGTCGTCCACAGCTGTTCAGGGACATAAGAAAGTATGTCTGTGCCTTCACATACACTCCAGCTGGCTGGATGTCTTCTTGCTAGGCTGAATGAGAGACACGCTGAGGCTTGTCATAAACTGGGTGTACGGGATCCTGGATGTATGTGAGTGGCAATTTGCGTGAGAGAGCTAACGTGTGTTTTGAATGAAAATGAAAAAGGATTTTAAAAAGTGGGTTTTTGTCAGGTTTTGTGGGATAATGTGCAATGTTCATAATGCACGGTGCAAAGTGGTGTATTTAAATTATGTGTTTATGTAATTGAAAATGGGATAAACAATTTCTAATGTCATATTTTTTTCAGACTTCATAGATTAAATAGTTTTTAATTTAGACTGTTTTCTAACTTTCAGACTAAACTAAGTTTAAACTTACATACAGCAGCAGGGATATTTTTTCCTTGTATCACTTGCAGGTGCTTGTGCTTCCTCATGCATTTGCACAAGATGAACAAAACAGGGACAACTCACAGAAAAACAGCTCCCTAGCACCACTACAGGTCAAAAACTCCACAGGAAAACTTTAAGAACAGACCAGAGCAGGGTAGGGTGACAACTCAATGGGATCCTACCTGCTGTGAATCGTCGGGTATGAACATATAGCATCGGCAAGAGCCTTCAGTGACTCTGTAAAAGAGAAATAGGAATTTGATTCTGAAATGTGCCCATTTATCTCTTTATTAAACACAAAGATCTCAAAATCTACAGTATGTTAGAAGTGAGGAGGACCCAAAAGTCTCACCTTTGAGTGATTTGATCTGTGCTTTTCCATACGGGGCAGAGGAGAAGTTACCACAAAAAATGAAACAGGTGGGAGGCATCGAAGCATAGCCTGTGAGAAAAAACAAAGTGACGCTAAATGTAATTAGTGTCTCAGAGTGCAGATTCTTTACTTACAGAGTCTAAGACTATGATGCAATAGCAGACCTGAGAACATCATGCTGAGCTTTTCCATCACTTCAACACTGTCCAGCCACACATCAGAGACAATTACAAACATGGCGTCTTCATTCTCCTCCTCCAGCTGCTTCAGTTTGGCTGAAGCCTTCACTGAGGTTGTGGATGGACCACCAAAGAAGTTCAAATTGCCGTAGTAAGCCCTGGAAAAAAGGAGGGATCAGTGAGTCACTGCCCTTTCACACGAAGCTGTCTTCTTGATGAACGAAACAATTTCTACAAGAGTTAAACAGTAACTTTGGTATTTTTCAGCATTTTGTGTTTGACTGATGAGGAAAACTGTTTTTGACATCGGTTCAGGATTGAGCGAGAGCACTGCAGTTAGCAGTGGCGAAACAGGATGCAGTCTAATCCCTGTGGGAAATTTAACAACACCAGCTCACGCCCACTCAAAGTGCCTGACAACATTATGAATCGAACCCTACAGAGATCGACCTTTTTATAAAGAGTAAAATCCTTTTGGTTTAAACAGAAACAGCCTCAACATAGCTATCATCAAAGCTGTAGGATTCCATTTAAATAAATGCATTATCATAAAACACACTTCATTTAAAGTTGACCAAGAAATAAAGAAAACTCTCTATACACACAAAAATTACTATTTATTTAACTGGATTCTGGTGGGTTTAGTAATGGTGATTTCTGGTCCATTTCTGGTTGAACAAAAAGGATCTTACTCTTTTACACCAAAATGTTTGTCTCTGTCGGGATCCTTCCCACAATGTTGCCAAACACAGATCAGCAGTCTGAGCTTTTTAGTGGCAACACGTAAAAAGCCACAGACGTACTCCAGTATCTAATGCCAGGTTGCACATATCGATAAACTCACAGCTCACTATTTAAGCTTGCAATAAAAGTCAATCTGAACACTTCTCTTTCAATCCACTGACCTTGTGCTTGATGACGGCTCTGTTGGTGGAAACCCGAAGCCATTGACATGAAAAACCGAGTCCTCATACCAACCTACAGGACAAAGGGCAAAGCTTCACTTCTAATAATGCATATACTGATGCTTTGTTTTAATCTTATTGCATCTTTTTTTTTCCATTTTCTTTAGTGCAGTTGTAGTAGTAGTTATTATTTTACCCTCTGCTAGTACAAAGCAGGATTCTGTGTACAGGCCGTTATGAAACTGGTGATAACCTAGTTAAGGAATACATCCACTTTGAAAGCAACAAAATGCTGTAGAATATAAAGTGTTTTTAGTTGGGGAGCTCCAACAAACACATGAAAGGATATTGCTTTGGACATGTCCAGCTGTACTGTTCCACTTGGGTCCTCAAGGTAAAATTTACCCTTGAAAAAAAAAAAAGTTTCAGAAATTAGATGTACTGAAAAGAGACAAAAGCCTCTGAGAACTTTTCATTACCAACTCACCTCTTTCAGTTGTGTGACCATCCCCAATACAATCACCTCTCCCAGTTTAGCTGTGCTGCCGAGCAGTGCTTCAATTGTCTTGAGCTAGAAAAAACAAACAAAAATCTGTTAGTGACATGCAAAGCATTTATATGTGGGTCATTTGTAATTAGTGATCAGGATTTGTTACCTGAAATTTGTTTTGACCCTCTTCAACCGCAGCTCCGATTGCAGGTGGGGTGAAGAGCTGGTGCCGATGAATACGCTACAAAAAATATGTTTGCATAAATACAACATTCAAGCTGCATATCCTGGGAATAGCAGCAAAGAGACTGTGTCAATTCCCCAGTCTGCAAATTCGATAATGACCAGAGCTCACTGACCTGTTGTAGGATGGTGTAGCGCTCCCTGAAGAGTTCAGCTTTGTCTTTGGCCAAACCACACAAACTGGGAGCTGGATGGCTTGTCATACTGATGCTGTGTGAAAAAAAAAAATAAATTAAAAGGTTCATAACTCTGTCTGCATTACATGTAAATGTTTGAACTGGGTCGAAAAACAGCAGCAAAATAAAGCAAATCTGAATGAAATAATTTGGGATAATTTTTATTAAAAATGAGACAGAAACTGTCCCTTTACTCACGGTACAAACTTCTTCCTCTCCACACTGTAAATGTATCTGGGCACATCAAAAGCTCCAACGATGTTGAAAACATTATCTCTGGAAGAAAGTTAAACAACTCAAATTAGTAAGATTTTCTACAGGAGAATAATATCGATAATACAGCTACATCTAATTGTATGTTGAGTATCTATAAAATGACAAAATGTCGTTTGTAGTGTAGTTACTACATTATCACAATAAAGCAAGCATGTGCCTGCAGTTACCCAATAACATTACAGTGAATCACTGGTACACACTCTTCAAATTCCAGCTGCTAATATGCAAATGGCTGGAAATTAATATGATCTAATGGATATTAGTGCACATTACTGTTTCCCTGTCCTGTAAATAATTTGCATCATGATAGTCTAGTCTAGACAACAGTATGCTCAAAGATTAAAATTCATGGGTGCACCTAAAAACTGCTGAAAGATTAAGATTCACGGGTGCACCTAAAAGCTAATATGGTAATGAAATGGGGAATTCACTCACTTCATCAACTCAAATTCTAAAAAAAAATCATTTTAGTCATCTATCAATACAAATCCAAAGCATCAACTATAGATTAATGCAGTAATTGTTATATAATTTAAAAAAAAAAGGCTTACATGGTTTCATCACAAGACTGAGTGCAATCCTGGACGGCACTCTCCACCACAGACAGCTCAATCATACTCGAGGACACTGTTGGAAAACACAAATTGTGGTCACAACCTGTAAAAACTCTCAAGGAAAACACAAAAACAAGTGCTGTCTACAGCAGATTGTGCACTAAACACACAGTGATGTGGAGAGACACTTACGTGGTTGCTTCTCCACTGCATCCAGGACCTTTTCAATAATATCATCCAGTTCAGAGACATTGACAGACTCCAGGACCTCCACAAGATATCTGCTGGCTTCACTGGAGCACAAAACAAGAAATACACCAATGTTGTTACTTTTGACTGCTGATATAAAAGTAGAAAAATATTAATTTTATCAAGGAAATGTGTATATACATGCTTCAGTTAAAGAAATCACTGGATGCATTTTCTAAAAAGTTTTTTTTCTTATTGCTTTCCACATTAAAAACAATATAAACAGGCTGAATGATTTAAATGTGAATTGCTTGTTTGTTAGAAATTATACAATAGTATAAACTCAAGATGGAACTTCTAAGGATGTGAAGTGTCACTTTAGATGTAGTTGAAGTGTAGGTGATGAAAGCAGCTGAGGTGAATCGCTGCAATTTATTTCGAGCAAGTAAAAAAGGTAAAGAAAGAATGAACATGGAAGATGCTAACGTTACATACAGGATGACTCCTAGCTTCCGTGTGGTAACAAACAACAAAGAAAACATGAAAACGTACGCATAACCCGTTGCATGATCACAGTCTGCATATTGTTAATGTTGCTTATTTTCATAACCATTACCATAAAATCAATCACAAAGTTTGAACGGCGTCCACCAAAGTGTCGCTGCCTTCGACGTGACAGATAACCTTACATATCATGTTAGCTCTGTTGTTACACAAATGCCACAAATTTTACGGCGTTTGCATCAAAAACACATTAACAACGTTTAAAAATGACTAAAATACATACGGTCTAAGTATAAGTCCCCTCATCTTGAAGCCAGTAGACACTTTAGTCTTTATTTTCCGAGCGACATCCATGGTTGTTTTTACTGTTCCACTCAGATTTGGCGCTAAATGTCAACTTCCGCATGTATTTCGTCACTTCCGTTGAAGAAATGTTTTAAAAAAAAGAAAACAACTGTTTTATTAAAACGTTATGCAAAAATGAAATAACGTTAAAGCAAGCAGCACAAACCCATTTTTTAAATTTGAAAGTTTTTTGTTTTAGCATAAATTACTTAAACATACAAACGATACAACTTTTCTCGTAATGTTACATGCATAATGGACGTTGTGCTTACAAGTTTTTAATTTTTAATTATTTTTTTACGTTATTGTTGTAATTTGTTACCGCATCTTGAGTTTATAGGTGATAGTTAAAAATATACTGAAAATCATCCATACCTGTTGATAACATTTAACATTTAAACCATAATTATTACTATTAGCTATTATCATTATTATCAGTAGTAGTAGTATAGTATTATATTTTTGCACCTCATAATGGTAGTAAAAACCAAGGTGTGTGTATTGTCTGTGTGAGGAAAGCCTCCTTGGTGCTATAACTCTGCAATTACCCTTGTTCAAAACACGTTACATTATTCAAGCAACTCTCAATAAACACTGTGAAAGTACCCTCTTTATTTCTCTAAGAGAATTAGAATAT
This sequence comes from Plectropomus leopardus, assembly GCF_026936395.1. NCBI lineage: Eukaryota > Metazoa > Chordata > Actinopteri > Perciformes > Serranidae > Plectropomus > Plectropomus leopardus. The sequence continues at coordinate 14,085,314 of NC_142189.1, read as the reverse complement.
TTCCTTATATTATTCAAACACTTCATCCGGAAAGTGCTATTTTCCATTTACATATAAACAATAATTGTATAGGTTATATTGGTCATGGATAGAACAGGATTTGAAAACCAAAAAACAGAACAGAACCAAACATAGATGTAACTCAACATCAGAATCACTGTATTCATTGCATAATATTGCTATGGCCGTTACGACTAGTTTATGACCGATTTGACTCGTTTTACTTGGGACCCCTGGCAGAAAGCTTTTACTTTGACAAGAAAAAAATGACCGGAAGTTGTATTTTATTATGCAGCTATTCTGACACACGGCTTATGGGACTGGAAGGACTGGGACGAGACTTTTCTCTGCACCGCAGTGTTTTGGCGTTTACAACATGAGAAAAAAACTACGTGACAACTAAAAGCGTACCATAGCACGTAAGTACCATGTATATATACATGTTTTTGTGGGGAAAAAGGAGTAAATAATGTCTGTATTGTTGACCATTTGTTGTTTCACCTGCAACTACGTAACGGTAACTCTCCGGCTATAACGTTAAAAATGTAACGTTAGGCTTCCAATTTTCTACAGAAATACCTGAGAAATACGATATAATTTACTATTTTTCTATAAAAACAACATGAGGGGAGTTGGGAGCCTGTTTGTATCACCTCTGCTCGCACTATTATTTCCTTGACTGTAAAACGGCAACTGATGATGCAACATAGGTGACATTTTCCGACACATTTTTTACACATTTCTTCTATTTTGAGGCTGAAACTCACAGTCTTCTGTTTCTATTAATAGCAGCCAGTCATGGATGCCGCATTTGAGAGGCACCGCTCGGAGCTGGTGGCCCGGGAGAGGAGCGGACACACGGCTGTGGTGGAGGAAAACCTGCTGTATGTTTGGGGAGGTTACATGGTGAGAAAAACAAACATTACCAAACGAACCGTTTAACGTTTTCCTTCAAGAAATTAACGAAAATAAACACAGATAGCATGCTAAAACATGGTTTACTAATGCTGTCTTATTGGACATAATTGTAATACCTTAATAATAGACATGTATTCTTTACAGTCAGTTGCTGACGATGAAGTTTTCCTTCCCAATGATGAAATCTGGGTGTATGACTTACAACAAGGTGTATGGTAAGAATATAAAATAAATTCCAAATGTGCCTGTTTGGTCAAGACAAAGAATAATTAATTGATGTGTTAATATATTCACATATTGTGGCTTAAAGATCTGGTGTGTAGGATTTAGTGACATCTTGTGGTGAGGTTGCAATATTGCAACCAATGAAATTTCTCATATGTTTGCTAAGGTTTCTGCATACTTTCTGTGTTGAACGTATACGGACAGGGGTGGTCAGATATGCTCGCGGCTATATATATTGGCTACTACATGTGACAGTCCGTGTAAGTCTCTGGCGGTAAACACGAGGGCTGGGAGGTGAGTTTACCGTATGTCTACTGCTGGGGAGAGTGAAACTAAACGATGCTGCTGGGTGTGGAATAAATGTTTGGCAAATATCCAACTTAAAACAAATTTAACTGGGGTTAGGGGACTGCTGTTTTTTACTGGACTAAAGTGTTGAACAAGGAATTGGAGCATGCACAGACGGTGTGCTTGTTATGTCACAGTGTGTGTGGTCACAAAAAATGGGCTGCACGCAGACATCAGCATAGGCTCCTAGTGGAGCCTTGTGAACATGGGTTGGTGGCAACATTTACATCACACGGACCGATGTCGACCCATGCGCACACATGGACGCAGACACCATGAACTGACCTTACGAAAACTGCGGGGGCTGATCTAGAGCCAGTGTTTGGTTTGTCCCATCTATACTATGGTAGAAACATGTCGGACTCCACGGAAGAGGACCCACATTGTTAACGAGGTTAACGAAAAATATTAATACTTCGTTTCAGGTTATTACAAGCTAAAGAAAACATAGTTCTGAATATTATATCCTATTTCTGCCACTATATCCCCCTAATGCTGCATTCATATGGTATCAGGGAGGTGGTACACAGCAAACTGGACATCATTTTAGTGGACAAGAGCAGGATGGAAAAATTAGGTTAGGCCTGCAGAAAATACCAGCAATGATGATGGTAGAGGTGGTAAACAATGTCCCCACTGCAATACACTGTCACACATGTTTAGTTTTACTGTCTTTCCATTTTGTTGGACTGTTTTTTAATTTATCGCATGCCATCCTTGAGGGCATTGTCCATGTACCATCTATTGTCTGCCTGATTCTGTGTAAACGCAACATAAATCTTACACACTGGACCTTTATATATCTCCAACTTTCTGGTTATTTACACATCTTTATGTCTCAGCCCAGTCATGTCACATTTGTCTTGTGCTTGGCTCGACAAGCTCTTGCTTGGAGCCATCAGCTGTTTAGTTTTTGTTGTAAATTGTGTCATGAGTGAATGTAAGAAGTTTATCCACATTTTTTTCTGAATTATTTTCTGAAGGGAGGTGTTTCACATGTCAGGGGAAGTCCCTCCCTCTATGTCAGGGACCTGCGGCTGCTCTGTGAATGGACACATGTACATATTTGGAGGCTGTGATGACAATGGACAGACCAATCAGGTGAGGCTGATAAATGATGATCCCCACAATTTATGACATCTTAACCCTTTAAAACCTAAACAAATGTGATTTCTTACAAAAACATAGAGAGAAGGCAATGAGCTATTTAACAAGACATGGCCCAAAAATTAGCAAAAAAATAGGAAGTTACAAGAAAATGTGAAACCTGAAATAAACAAAAAAAAAAAAAAAAAAGAAAGAAAAGTAGAATGCGAAAAAACCCTGTAACATAATCTATAACATAATTTTACAAATAAAATTATCTTAATTGTAAATATATTTTTCTGGATGTTTTTCCATAAGCTTGGGATATTTTTTTATAATCCTCCCATCTTTTTTAAAAACTATTATTCAGGTAATTTTCTTATTACCTTTTAATAACCTCTTGCATTGTGTGCTACATTTCTTGCCAAGTTGGTCACAACCTTTTCCCCATGTTTTCAAAAGAAATTAAACCAATTTGCTGAGGGTTCAAAGACTCAAATTGCCTCTAAGAGGTGTCTGAACGCACCACAAGAAAACTGATGTTGATCCAGATTTTAAAGGGTTAATATGGTTTACTCACATAAACAGCACAGGTTGTTTTTCTTCTTGTGTGTTGTTAAAAAAAATAACTATAAACACCAAAGTATGTGTAAAACCTGTTGGGTGTGAGTGCACAATGGATCAGTGTGAACACACCCAAAGGTCACATTTGAGACTGAGCAGCTGACATTAAGAAGTTATCGGTGTTTGACTTCAAACAGATCTATTGTGTCAACCTGACAGACGGTAAATACACGTGGAAGAAGATCATGCATGAGATCGGTTCTGCTCCCTCACCTCGAGACAAACTGTCCTGCTGGGTTCACAATGGGAGGTAAGTACCATGACAATGTAAATGTTTACTGGCTGCTGTTTCAAACACTTTGTTACTACATGGGCTGCTACGTAAAGAAAACACAACAATTCGTATTTCCATTTCATTATACACTTACGAAAACGTAGCTATGAATATGATATTCTATTTCTGCCACTATTTCCCCTTAAATTCTACACACTGGACCTTTAAAAATCATCCGTTTGTGCCTAATTTTGTGGTGAAATGGAATTAAGTACTAATTGTTTTGGATTTTGATACTTTATTACCAAATAAATCCATAATCTGCTCTTGCATGATGGTAATATTGGTTGTAATATTTAATATTCTCCAGGATCATCTACTTTGGGGGATATGGTCACAAACTACTGACGGATCTTGATAGCAGGAACAGGAGCTTCATTGTAGATGAAACATCATGGGTAATATTTTTTATTGACTATACATCTGTCACTGGTCACATGTTTGTTCAACAGTGCAGCATAGGCATAAAAGATATTATTGAAAAACATATGAATGACTCTATACATTTGTTTTCAGGTGGGAGATCTCTTCTGGGGATGGAACAATGAGGTTCATATATTTGACCCCATGCAAGCCAGTTGGAGTGAACCACAAACTCATGTAAGCCAGTTAAGAGTGTGATTCATGCTTTAGTGCAATAATTACAATGCAGTGATTGTAATTCACTGATTGAAAATTTAAGAGAAGGGACCTTTAGCAGTATTGGAAATCTTTTTAGACGATGATTTTCAGATGATTTTTAAGTGTCAGTTTTTGTGTTCAGGGCCGTGCTCCAGCCCCCAGAGCCGCCCATGCCAGCGCCACAATAGGATGTAGAGGATACATTTGTGGAGGCAGAGTCATGGTGAGAGCTCGATGTGGTTTTTAGTTCTTCTCACATATTCGTGAGCAGAAAACAGTAAGCCTTTAGAAGCTGCACAAAGATAATAGCAGTCTGCCATCAGTAATTTGTGCTCTTCTTCTTTTAAATGCAGGAAGCCAGGACGAGTGACATTCACTGCCTGGACTTTCAAACATGGACGTGGTCAGAAATGTACGTATGTGATTGTGGCCCAGATGACCTCAATTTCAACATTATTGTTGATATTTCAAGTGGACTTATCATAGACTGTTAATAAAGATGGTCGATGCTTCTACAGTTTCATCCCACTGTACAAAAATGAAGCAAAAGTGTCGGATGAAGGCCCTTCATTATTCTGGCTTTGCTTTTTATACAGAACCAAAAAACGACAGCATAAATGTCTGATTTTAGGCAGCATGATGGATAAAGTGTAACACAACAGTTTTAGCCTCTAGTGTGACAAATAATATACACACTTGGCAGCACTTTCCATAAAATAACAATGGCATAACATCATCCTCTGCTCAGAGGGTAAAGAGTTCCTAAATCTAGTCATCTCGCCAATTTGTGGATATTTCCGATTGCTGTTCTTCTGCTTTGAGTCAGCAGCTAAGTGATGCTTACTGCTTTTTAAATCTCCCAGCGGTAGGTTACACACATAACACATTGTCAATGAAATATCACACCATGTCATGTATAGGTGGCTGCCCCTTTTAGACAGCTGTTGATTTGGCACTGTTACTTCCTTCACTGCTAGCTTTAAAGTGACAACTCTGTCCCTCCATTCTTTAATTATACTTGATATACAGACTTGTGAGGCGAAATGACAGCACGAAACTCTTGCTTTGAACAAGCTGCGTAAAAAGATCAATTCACAGTCATCAATCATGATGCCACACCCCCTTTTTATAGCATCAAATAACTAATAAAAACAAATGCACAGAAAAACGAACACTTCAACAAACATCAGTGTGATTAGAACTACTCAGAATGCAAGAGGACATCTCTGGGTAAAATTATATGACGTGTACTTTGATATTTTAGTTTGGCCCATGCCACATATGCTAACATGGAGAAGGTGAGAATTAAGATCTATGCTGCAGTTAGCCACCAGGGGGCAGAAGAGGTGTTTTGCTCTACTTTGGGGAGCTGTCATGCCATCCATCTTTATATTCAGTCTATGGTTCAGATCTTTAGCAGGGTGTGTCTTTGACAGCATCGTGCAAAATATCTTTTCCAGAATCCCAGTTTCCACCACTCCAGTGGGCAGATCGTGGCATACCCTCACAGCGGTATCAGACAGCACCTTGTTCCTGTTTGGGGGCCTCAGTGTAGACTGCAAACCAATGAGTAAGAAAATGCGACCGCCTCTTTTCCTGGTTCCTTTGGTCATTTTATGTTCTTAAATTGTTTTCTTGTAAATAACACAAATTTCTCTCAATCAGGCGATGCCTGGTTGCTGGATATTGACTCAAAGAAATGGAGAGAAGTCGAACATCCCTATAAGAATAAGCCAAGGTAACAATATGGGAATTCTTTCAAATTGTGCCACCAAATTTAAAAGTTCTACATTTGTTACCCTGCAACAGTCTCACAAAGTGTTGCTCTTAATTGTGAGCAGGTTTTAAATGGCGTTTTCTCCCATCCAAGGTTGTGGCACACAGCGAGTCTTAGCAAAGACTCTGATGTGATTGTGTTTGGTGGAAGTTGTGACTACATCCTTCTTGTTGACACTGTAAGTATTTCAGAGACATTTTAAAACAGGGCTACCCAAAGTGGAGCCTGCGGCCAGAGTTTAAAATATTAAAGGGGCCCTGTGGACGGTGGGCAGAGTGACACTTTGCACGGTCAGTTTGGGACCAGTTAGGTTAAAAAAAAATGGTGAAGCAGGTACATTGGTATAAGGACAAAAGACATTTCAATTAGGGGAAATGTGATACTAGTACCATTTTGCATTTTAACAATACAATGCAGTACAATAAGTGTTTGCTACAGGCCTATGGCCCACAATTAAGTTTTAGTTTTGGCCTTCCAAGCGGAAAAAGTTTGGGCATTCCTGCTTTGAAAGCTACAACAGAGATATGATATTATTCAAATTTTATAGACATGAAATCATCACAATCCAAATCCTCATGAATTCAGATTAATACAGTCACAAATGTGTGAAAACTATGCAGAAATACCAGTAAAAATTAATTTAATTTACAGATTTTTAAAAGTAAAATAAATTAAGTTGTATTCTGGTGCTGTTTGGTGTCCCTGGGCTGAATAACACATAAGAGAAAACCTGCATGAAATTCAACTGCATTTAACTTTGCCCATAAATATTCTTTTTACTTTGTGTTGAATGTATAAATAAAAATGTTCCCTTACAAGGCTTGTATATTTCTTTTCAGGGTCACTGCAATGATGCACTTGTTTTCCAGACACAGCCATATCCTCTGTTCAGGTAAAAACTTTTAAACAACAGATATTCTGATTTTTTCAAACACAGTTTAACTCAATAACACGAATTTATGATGGCAGCATTAGATTTACATATGTTCATTTCAGAGCCTTGAAACCTGGGAAAATTGACTTGAATCATTTAAAAACATGGGAAGAAGGCCATTAACAACAGTAGAAGAAATGGCCCAAGAGAAAATTCCTTGAAAATAAAAATAAAAAGTTTAAACATATAGAATAATTCTGTAAAATAATTTCAAATATATACATATAATAATTTTTAAAAAACTTTTCTGATGATTTCTTGCAATTTGTGTGACATTTCTTGCCATGTTGCTCATTGCCCATTTTCTCGTGTTTCTGAAAGAAATCAAACCAATTTGATAATGGTTCAAAGGTTTAAACACATGTGAAAAGCATCTGAAGGCAACAAAAGAAATGTGATATTGATCCAGGTTTCAAGGGGTTAATGATGTTAGCTTCAATGAGCTTCTCCTGTTATTGCAGGTAAAATAACTTATTCTATTTCTTTGTAAATCATGTTATAAATCAGGATAAACCCCTTCAGATGTATCATCTCACTTCCAATTGTTATTTTTACTATTATTATGTCATAGTTTCCCTCAAAATAGAGACGCAAAATGACAGATTTATTTTTTCCTCTGACAGGATTTGTGAGGATTATATTGCGAAGAATGTGAGGAACTATGAGATGCTCAGAAATCAGCTTCCACTGCTGCCTCCCAAACTGCTGACAGCCGTACAGAGGAGGATGTCTTTCTACAGGCCTTCAAAGAAGCAAAAATACTAGTTTAAAGAATGTCTCAGTTGCCAAAAACAGTGTATTATCATACCATTTTTTAAAAAAAAATTCAGTACTGTACTCCCTTCAGTGTGAACATCTCCACTACACTGTGGGATAAGCATTTTTATTTATAAAATATATTGTGCAAGATATTTTATGGTGTTATATTTGATTGTTTTAGAGATGCAAATTTTATTTTGTACAGTCTGCCTGCTGCAATACTCTAACAAGCTGTTTCTGTGATGATTAAAAGGCACATTGAAATGTTTTTGCCTGATTTTGATTACTAAACTTAAAAATAACCAAGTCTACACACAGAAACTATACATATGATCAAAAATACATCAATTATCAGTATTTATTTGCAATATAAAACAAAATACAAAAAAAACGTCCTCTACATTTCTGGTTGAAATCTACCTTTCGTTCGTTAAACAGCGTCAAATTCAGTTTGTTTTCACATACTGTAGTCCCATAAATGGTCAACTATGTGTTCATGCACACTACTGTGCAGTGTCCCACCACTAAGTGGCAGCAGGCCTCTCTGTGTGAATGTGGCTGAAACGCAGCTGAGCTTGACTGAGAGTCTCTGTTGCCACACATTCCTTCTTCATAAGGGCGGAAAAGAGCAGGAACTGTGGTCAGGAGGGAAACCTTAAATAAACAGGCCCGGCTCATACCTTTGCAGGGTTGCCACTTCTGAAAAACTACATGAAGTGCTGCATGCATAAAACTGCTGGTGGAATATGTTATTTTTGCATATAGCATAGCCATGAGAATGTGCCTTTACTGCTACATTTCAGTGTGAGCAATGAGAGAAATACCTGTGTTCTCTCCTTTACCTATTAACAGACAAGTTAAAGAAAGTAATAGGTAACAAAAAGGTAGGTGTGTGCTCTGTGGGAGGCCAGCAGTGCTGAGGGGGTGACAGTGACACCGTACCACTGCAGATAACAAACCAAGGAGTCTGAGGAGAACCTCCTGGCAACTGTTCAAGTTGGTGTTATAACTCGGCAATTACACTGCTTCATGTTAAATAAGACTCAGGTGAATGTGAAAGCCTGAAGTGCAGCAATTCATAAAAAGAAATTAAATGTATCGTGGAAACCCTGCTTATAGTGGATGAAGCCTTCCTTGGTGGCAGGAAATTGTCAAAAGAAACCCTGCTTCCCTTTGTCTGTTTAAAATATCTTCTGCAAACTGCTGTGTCCTACGAGAACGGCTGAGAAGGATGCCGGCTTTGCTGCAGCACTCAGCTGGGGGTCAACCAAACTCTCTCTCAATAGTGTCCATCAGCTCTTCTTCTGATCCATCGTACAGGATGACTGGCATGGTGAGAGAGGAGCTATGGCAGCTGCTAAAAGTCCTGGGGAGAGTGGAGAGACATGTCAGCACCATAGTAACGAAAAAACAGGAAATATAGGTGATACTTTATATTTTTATGTTATTTTCACTTCAGATGATCTATTTTTGAACACATCATGCAATCAAGTGATTAATTCCTCACAATTATTGTATTGCATTAAAGGGATAGTAGTCGAAATATATTATGCCTATTTGTGCTTAAGGCATGAAAACATGTTTTTTTCTCAGATGTGCTTTTGGTTTTCACACTCACCTACAACAAACAGCAACAACAGACACTTGTTTGTTTCTGTCCTGCTTGCAGGCGTCTGACTAAGCTGATCTACCCTGAGAATAATAGGTTCGTACTTCGATCCCTTTAAGGTGAATTTGATCTGGCCCTGCTCAGCTTTTACTACTCCACTGAGCACGAAAATACATTATTTATTGGAGTTGTCTACTCACGATTGTTTTTCTGATGTGGGAACAGCTTCCAACAAAGTCCCTCTTGCCAAAAAGCCCTGAGAGGAGGGCTAACATAAACCAGAGAAGGAAAGAGGGTGTGTTTACATCTCAGATAAATGCTATTTAAAAAATCATCCTGCTCAAATGATCTAAAATAAATGTTCAAAAACAATGGATAAAACGACTGTTATGCAATACTAATGATCAATAATAAAAGTCCTTACATTGAGCTGACTGGGGCACGCAGGTGGGGGTTTTTTAGAGTGTGTGAAAGCATCATTGCTCCTCTTGTTTACATCTCTGGGTCCACCGTGTGAGCCACGTGGCTCCTCACTAAAGTCCTCGTCCTCCTCGTGACTGAAATGACACAGTCCGTATGTTCTGGATCTGATCACTGTCTTCTTGGGAGGACTCTTCTTCACTGAAGCTCTCCCTCGCTCCTCATAATCCGCCAGAACTGTGTCCAGCTCTCCATCAATGTCATCGTCCTCCCTGGAGAAGTCTGAGTCGTGCCCCTCGCTGTGGCAGTCCGGTTGCGCACGGTTGCGCGCGTTACGCAAAATGGCATGGATTTTGAGAGGCTTGAATGGACGGCTGTCCTGTTTGGGTGATGTGACACCATCGGGAGGTGTTTTTGTTACATTCACCTCGCTGACACACGCAGGTGCGACTCTCTTCCCTCGGCTTGTCCCGCTGCCCATGCCTGCTGCTTTCCAAATCTAAGCGCCAAGTCCCATTTCCAAATTCCTCCTCAGGCGCACCAAGAGCTTCCAGAGTTGAACATTAACCAACTGAGATCCTTGGCAGTGTTTAAGGTCAGTTTTCAATTAGGTTTACGTCTCTGAGACAGTTCTTTGGCTAAAAATTAGCTCTAAAGGCCAATTTTCTTCAAAATGTTCCGATCTGAAATGATCTCCATGTTCTCGGACCCGCTGCTGCCTGTAAACTTTCGGCTAACTTCTCATCAGTTTGAGAAGCAGTGTATCAGTTACATAACACCAGTTTGGCTCAGGACCCCAGGGAGAAAACTCCGCCTTCTTATAGAGGGGAACACACACCCTCTATGTTTCCATTATTTCTACCGGACACAAATAACTTCCACTGTTACTGGAGAACAGGGGCGTTTCTCGAATTTGAGGACACTGGTGGCTTAGTCCGGACCTCTGTAGGGGGGTCCAGAGGGACCACCCCCTGAATACTTTATTATTATGCTTTTTTATGCACTCTGGCATTATATTCACCCCTGAAACAAGTTTTTTTTTTAGTTTAATTCTGAACTGTGATGTTAAAAATACTCGTGACTTTGAAATGTGGACTTCTTTTTCATTTTACAAGCATTCACGTGTGATGTGCTATTGTGTATAGCCTTTTATTGTGTGCAACTTTTTCTTGTATATTGTGTGTGATGTTCTTTTTTGCGTAGTTTTATGGTGCATTTTCTGCCTCTTGTCTTCTTCTTTGTATCACTTAATATCATGTGTTATTGTGTCTTTATTGTTTGACTTATGTTTTTTTCTTTTCTCTCTTATTTTTGTACATCTTGACATTATTATGTTATTGTGCTGTGTCTTTGTTCTGACCTGCAAAGGAACCGCAGATGCTCTGAGCTATAACCTGGTACGGTGTATCAAATGGCAACATTTATTTTTTAAACTGTACATGGTCCCTTTTAAAAATAAATAAATAAATAAAAAACAGGATCCAGGAATGACTGCATATTTAAATGCAGATCGAGAAAGAGATTACATAAGGATTCAGACAGTATGACCATAAAAAGGCAAACCGGGCCCAATTACTTTGATTTATCTGTATCACATCAGCAACAATGACCAGCCTTTTGCCTGTCTGTGTTCAGCTAATAGATTTTATTGAGGCAAGTGAGGTCAGGAGTGAGTGAGTTGCTGTCTGCCCGCCGGGGTCCGGGAGGCCCCTAGCTCACCAGCCCCTCCAGTGACTTATTAAGCACTGAACCACAAGACAGAGATGGGGCATTCCTTTCCGACAGCTTGGGCTTCCCAGAGATTCCTCAATAAGCTTTTGTTTGATCCACTTGCACACACAAAAGACACAGCAGGAGCATCTCCCAGCCAGAGCCGTCCAACGAGAACCCAGAGTTCACTAGAGTGAAGGAGTTGTTTGCTATCTCTCATTAAGTGCCTCTTTCTCTCTCTCTTTCCTTGCTTGTGTGTGCACATATGTGTGTGTGTGTGTGTGTGCCAGACAGCTGTGCAACCTGTTCTCTCTGGAGGGTGACCAAGTCAAAGACACCTGCCGTTTGAGCAACTGGCATTTATCAAACTGTGAATGTGAGAGGGGGAAAAATCGTCCTGCAAGTCCCAGATGTCTCATCAAGGAAATTCCTGGTTTACTTTTGTTTTTTTTTTCAGAGAGCACATGTACTTTAAGATGTTAGGGAAAGATCTACACTATTGTTCATTCCCTTAACCTTTTAAAACCTGAGCAAACTAGCTTGATTTATTCCAAAAAGATGGGAAGAAGGCAATGAGCAATGAAATTACCCCCAAATTATTAAGCAATTAGTAAAAAGTACAAGGAAATAAACTGAAAGTAAGTAAAAAGAAAAATAAATAAGTTAAATTAAAAACAAAACAAAAAAATAAAAAAACAATAACAAGCTAATAATCTGGAAAAAATAAATATACCTTTTCATTATTTTTTTTGTTTTTTTTTCCCCCTAGACATTTGCTTTAGCTTTTTCTAAATCATTTTCTCTATCTACTAATTTCTTACAATTTGCGGAACACTGCTTTCCAAGTACTCATTGCCATTTGCCCAATGTTTTAAAACCAACTCCACCAATTTGCACAGGGTTCAAAGGTTTTAATAGTTGTGAAAAGCATCTTTGACTACCACAAGAAAAGTGATGTCGCTCCAGGTTTAAATCTTTGCACTCAAGTCATAATTCAAGACTTACAAGTCCCAAGTTCTAAACTTTGACTTTCGAGGCCTAAACAAGTCATAATCCGCTCTTTAACAAATGCAATGTCATTTTAAAAACAGAAAAATAATATATTAACTTTTCAAAAATCATGAATGCTTATTAAAATTTGAATTGATTTGTTAAAAAGTAACTTTTGCTGAGCATTAGCTTTCTATGATAATATTAGCCTTGACTGACTGTTGTGCAACTTCAGATTTTGAACAAAGTTGTTGTGTCTCCATCTGTAATTTGCACGTTTTGCATACTGCAGTACAATTTTTTGTTGACCACAGCATAGTTTTTGTATGCAAATGTAATTATCTTTAGGATAATTTTTTTCCAACAAGGGCTCAGTAACATAACAGCAGTTCTTTATAGTTCTCTCGACCTTGATTGAATGCTGTTGGATTTGTTCAAAGTGGATCATCTGGGGAATTAAGTGTTGACTTGATGATAATAGCATTAACGTTAGTTGATTCAGGAAATAAATTGAAATGAATGGATTTGTGGCACATTTTTTTGTAAAATTAACATACATCTCAATCAAGTATTTCCAAGTCAAATGCTCAAGTCCAAGTAAAATCATGAGTCAGTGTTGAGTTACAATTTTTTTTATTTTGTCAAGTCAAGTTGGAAGTCATCAAATTTGTGACTCTAATCTGACTCGATTCAAGTTATATGACTCGAAGCCACAACTCTGAAAAGTACTGTAGCTCTTTTAAAGACTACTGTCAGCAGCAGTTTAGTCTTAATGAAAAGTCCAGTGTGGCGTCCTGATTAAAACCACTGAAATGCGAATGTCTTTCTCTAATCAATCTTTCCATCTCACTTGCCAAAGATGTGATCAGCTTTATTTATGAAAGCGTTTCCTCAGATCTGGCCTTATAGGAAAAAAAACTTCAGAGCAGAACTGGATTGACCTCCTGATTGTTCAATAATTGCATAAATATAATTATAGTAAAGTAAAAAAAAGTTTGATTGTACCCAATATAAGTACACAAACAAGCCTACTTTCCACCCCTGGTGCTTCTTGCGGAGTCTTGTTTGTGTTGTTTTTTGTTCAAATCCAAATTCTGTTATGCTCTGCCCTGCACCAGTGTATCATTAAAAAGATCAGGCGGCCACATCTGGAAGAGAACTCAACGGCTTCAAGATGAGGGGGAGGATCTGCCACAAGACGGAGGCCACAACCCAGCTCGCTGCATAACTGTGGCTTCTCTGACGTCTCTCTAAGATTCAAGAATATCCCTCTTCCCATGGACCGAGACTTGACAGACTGGGGAAAGTTCAGCCTTTGCCACTCTCTTGTTCTGGTTTCTGCACGACTATACCAAATTCTCCAGAACCAACTGAATTTAAGAGCGCAGTTCAACAAGTTGTGAGCTAATTTTGCAACTGAACAAATGCCTTTTGTTCCCTCCCAACAGCAAGAACACATGTAAGAGATTTTGATTATTATGACTCAATTGTTCCATTCAAATTGCAACAAAATAAACTATTGTTGTCGTGTTTGAGTTAAAGACACATTTCTGCCATGTGTCTGGCGAAACCAAATCCCTGGAGAGTATTTAACAAGCCAGCTGCCTGCTGATAGGCATTCCAGTAAAACTGTCTGGGCCTCCTACCCCGCCAGGTACACAAACATGAACATGACAGGGTCAAGAAGAAAATACACACCAGTGGTAGAATGCAACTAAGGATACATTTGAGGTACTTGCACTTTATTGAGTATTTCCATTTCATGCACCTTTATACTAGTTCCACATTTCAGGGGCAAATATTATACTTTCTTACCTTCCCACATTTATTATTAACTCTTTACAGATGCTGATTAATAGAAAATATAGATCAACTTATAAAATATGATGCATCATTATTGACTCATATACCCTGCAGTATATAAAGTAATTAAAATGATCTCCACCTTAATCAGCTGCAACATTAAGGTGACAAACTCATTAATGCTTTACTAATTACAATCCAGTAATATAATAAACATTTTTCTGAAATGGGTCATTCTGCATAGTACTTAAGTAGTACTTAAAGTATAATTAAAGGTGCTATATAAATATAGTTATTACTGTCATATTTGGATGCCTTTTGTGCCTTTACTTGCATAAGATTTCGAACACAGGACTTTTACCTGTTGAGTATTTTAACACTGCAGTATTGTTAATTTTGCTCTAGGAAAATGTTTGAATACATCTTCCACCACTGTTAAAGTACACACACCATATACTGTAGTACTACTTTTCTGAAGGTCTTGTGTTTACTGCTACCACCGCATAAGGAAGGTCTACTAGAACCAAACCTAAAATGTAAATATGTGAGGATTAATCTGTAATTTCAGCCAAAATGTCCTCTCTCTTTACAGACTTCATGTCACTATTTGAATTCACACAGTATGCTATACATGAGATATTTCCTACAGAGGACGACACCAAAGATTCTTCCTTTGCATTTAGACAGAAGATCCATCGACACACTGCACAATCAAGAGAACAGATGAGCAAACTGGAGACAGGGGGATATTGTGACTCTGACATGGTGACATAAGGTTGTCAGGGCAACAGTCAATGCAGCCAGGAGGAGTTCGACTGTAGTAAAAGAAGCCGGGGGCAGCCCTGTTTAACTTTGAGCCATCCCTCTTAATCTGCTGGATCACTAAATGTAAATCAAGGCCTTTACATTTGTGTTGACGTTAAAAATACGTCACACAGATGAACTTCTAACCTCTGGAGGAGGTTTGCGGGAAACTTTTTCAGTGTTTACTGCACAACTTTTATGCTTTACACCTCAATATTAGCATACCTTGCATAATTCTCAACGGAGGCTTGTTTTTAAGTGATGAGGCGTCAAGCTCTATTCTCATCTCATGATTTAGTTCTTGTTGCCCAAGTGGCTCATAGTGAAAAGAGTGTGAAACTTATGACCAGCAGATGGAGCCAGCATTCAAGAAAACCACACAGCATCTCTGCTGTTGGGTCCTGCCAGTAAGGAGACTGAAGGGTCCTTGAACAGTAAGGACAATGGTGACTGGCTCTGAATTTGTAAAAATAACTTTGCTCTCCGGCTTTATTATGTGAGAGAGGTTCTCTTAAATTCACTGGGGACCTTGATATTTTAATCAAGAAAAGTGAGTTGAACTGTTAAAAAAAAGAGGGTTCATTTGAGCTAAATTTGATGTTGTTTTTGCGTTTTATTTTGCTCATTATTTTTAATAGTAACATTATGCATGTTAAATAATTTGTAATTAATTTTGACTTGACTTGGTAAAAACAATGGAGTAATTGACAGTGACCTACTAGGAAACACACTGAAACCATTAAAAACCACTAAGGGCTGGCAATCAACACATGCAGGATGTGTCGAAATACAGACGAAAAACAAAAGCACTATACTCATTAAAATGAGACGATTTAACTTTTGTTGAATGCCAGCCATTGTTGCTCAAAGTAAAAAATTACAGGAAAAATGTGTGAATATCAAGAATTATTAGCATTTATCATTAACTTATAGTTTAATCGTTCTAACCGAAGTGGAGTCTACACCACAACTATAATGGCAGTGGTGCAAAGTATTGTTACGATCACCTCCAGAGTGATTTGTTGCACAACAGAAACACTGACTGCAAATCAAAATCCATCCAAATTTACAGGGCGTCATGTTCAACATGGCAGATGGCATTGCGGAGAGACCCATCATTTAGGTTTAAAAAAAGTGCACCCCTGTTTGATAAAGATGCTATCAAGAAGAACATCAGGGATGCAGTTAGGCTCACCCTTGGAATCAGTGCTGAGTGTTTTGTTTTCATTAATAATGAAGATGAGGAGACAATTATAAAGTTTCTTTTTGTTTCTCTAAACAACCTACAGCAGCATCGGGTCATCAACATCCATTTTCCTAAGCTGCCGTCTGCCGTCACAGCTGGACCATGCAGCTGTACTCGTCACTGTCTACGCAACGTCATCATTCATCAGTGTGGATGCTCACATCGTTATAGTTAGAATTATTGTTCTTGTTGTGTAGAGAAGAGTCATAAAACGAGTGCAGTGAGTCAGTACCCGTGTTGTTTTTAAGTTGTGCTGTTATGGAACCAAAATGTAACATCTTCCAAACCTCTCATGCAAACGTCATCTCGACGAATAACAACATTTAGCCGTGAGGTATGGAGATCAAAACTCAACATCTCTAAAACATCACAATAACAAAATAGTTCCATTGTTTGATATTTGCATATATTTACATATGGTCAACCTGATTTTTATTCTAACCAAAACATAATATCTTTCAGACATCATTTTGATGTCTGGTGCCAGCTGGTTAATGTCTGATATACAGCAATGTCTATCTAAAGTTTGCTAACCTTAGCTAAAATAGCCACAATAAGCTAGTGGTCACATCAGACCAAGTAAAGAAGAAAACAAAACCCCTGATTGTATTAACTAAGCAAGGTTTATAGCAAGGTTTATATATATATATATATATATATATATATATATATATATATATATATATAGGTTCTTTGGCCACCTGGTGGCAGCGGAAACTTTGAACAAGTTTGAACATGACATTGACATATCATCACACTGATATGCTGAACAACTGCTTACACACAGAAGTTAAAGAGCAACATTAACTTTCGTTTGGAGTCGTTTACCCTCTTCAGGCTCCGTTTTTGATCTCTACCAACTCCTGAGGGACATATCTGGCTCTTCAGTTGTTAAATGCTCCAGTATGTTCACCAGCCAGTCTCTAACTGTGTCTGTCTGCTGTTTGTTGCTAAGCAGGTTGTGTACAGTGGGTTTTAAGAGCTTTGAAAATAACTGCCTGCTGCAGTAAAAAAAAAAAAAAGGCTAAACAGCTAAACAATGAACTGCAACTCTGAACAAAGCTCTGTGAAGCTGAGGGGAGCTGCAAGTTCAGGTGAGGATTGTCTGTGGGTTCACCACCATGAGCTTTTACATTTTTTTTACATTGTCATTTGAAAAATATATCCATTATAACTGCTTCTACGTGAAAGAAAAAGCATTTGTAGCACAAATACAACCCTGTGTTTGATGCTGCAGTTACATTATATACATTGTAAGTAAATGGAAGCTGGTCTTCTCAGTCCAGTCTGTGGTCACTACTGCAGTGACCCATTTTTCTGTCAAAGGGCCATGTAATCAACAGAAAACAATTACTGCCTCTCTCAGGCGCTCAAGGCACTCAATATCAGCATCTGCTCACTTCCTAATTACCTACTAGGTAAAAGGCTTCATTTGGAGAGGAACTCGCAGTAATCAATCCTTGCATTATACTTGGCTTGTTTGTCAGCATCCTAATATGTCCGATTGGAAGTGTCAGCTCTGTTCAGTTCAATTGCATTTCATTAGCTTTACCTATATGCCTTTTATTTATATAATTTCTTGCATTTATTGATATATTTTTACTCTTGTAACTTAATCAACTGTAAACTTGTGACCTGAGTGTATATCCTCCTGGTTTTTACTCCTCAGGCTCATTTCAGCTGTTTGCTCCCAGGCTGATGCTAACCTGGTTCTGCCTCCACAACAACTTTTAAATTCTTCTCCTTTGTTTAGTGATGTTTTTTTTTTTAATTTTGCTTAGCTATTTGAGATACCTCCTCTGGTAGACAGTATGTTGTGTCAATTAGAGCACGTTGCTGTGAAGCATTGGCTCAGTCATGTCCTGGCTCCAATATTAATGTGGAGGGAATACACCAAGGTAAAGCTGTTGTACACCCTGTTTCTCATTGGCTGCATTGTGCGTCTTTGTGCATTTGGAGCCAGATTGGAAACACAAGCCTTTAAGGGTGCATATGAAGAGTTAAAATCTTAAAAAGTCTTTACTAAGAATAGAAAATATATTTTTGTAATGTTTGCTTGCTTTTGTGATGTGGCTCAATGACATGGCTTCAAGGATGACCATGTGGGTCTGTCGGTAAACTACTTTGGTCCAGACTGAAACATCTCAACACCTGTTGAATTGATTGTCATAAAAGTTTGTACACACATTAATGATCAAGAGAGGATGAATCCCTCTGACTTTTGTGATCCCCTGATTTTTCTTGTAATGCCACCAGCAGGCTGAAATTTGTGGCTTTGAGTGAAATATCTCAACAACTCAAGTTTGGATTGCCATGAAACTTGGTCAGGACATTCATTCCCCCTAAAGATGAATTATCATATTTTGATGATTACTTTACTTTCACTGAATTATCATCATTAGATCAGAACTTTAATTTGAAATACAACAAAAATAATAACATGCATTGTTTTGGTTTTTGTTGTTTTTCTTTTGCCTTGTCTTTTATTCTCATTGCTGTTTATTTGGTTTTTTTTTTGTCATTTTAGGTATTA
The DNA here is from genome assembly GCF_026936395.1 of Plectropomus leopardus. Lineage (NCBI taxonomy): Eukaryota > Metazoa > Chordata > Actinopteri > Perciformes > Serranidae > Plectropomus > Plectropomus leopardus. The sequence continues at coordinate 14,066,633 of NC_142189.1, read as the reverse complement.
TTTAATTGTCCTGTTACTTTTGATTTCTATTAAATGTTACATTTACTTATGCTGATTTTGTATTTTTTTTGAGGATCCCCTTGAAAACAAGATGGTACATCTCTAGGGGTTATTCTTAGTTAAGAATTTCTTACACGTCCATCAAACACAACTTTAGTACTATTTAATCTTAATTAAAAAATGTTGGCATCAAAACACTAAACTAAGATGAACATTATACCTGCTAAACTAAAAACGTCAATGTCATTGTGCGCATGCTACCATGCTCAAAGTAATCCAGCTTTCAGTAAGTGCATATTAATGCATATTTTTGTTTCTTTTTTTTTTTTTTTACATGGGAAAATATGCTACAAATTGCCAACCAACTTCTTTCCCAAAGCAGCTTGGAGGCCATTGAAAGAATTAGGTCTTTTTTTCTATCTTACTTATTCAGGCTTCAAACTAATTTTGAGCGATGTTTGAACGCTGCTTAGATGGAATTTCATCACTGCCAATTGGAGCAAGTGCTGATAAATATATGTGACTACTGCAGTCATTTGTCCTGAGAATGAATACAGATTGTAACATTTTCCACTTGAGACAAAAGCCAGATGTTAGTGGGTTTATTTTCCATTGGGAAGAGGGCTTGAATCACACCGGAATAATAATGTTAAATAAAATGATACAACTTTCTAAATAAACTGTTTTGTTTTATCCCTCACAGATACAGTAAATTTCTCCCACTGGGTGGCATGGTAAATTGCAATCAAAAGAAAGCTTCTCATAACTGTAAACAATCCACAATCCAAGCAATTCCACAAAATATGACCAAGTAAGAACTGCTGCACTGCTACAGTAAGACACTGTTTCCACCGTGACAAAGACAGCTGCTGAACAGCACCTCAGACAGTTTTTGTCAGTGATTTCCTGTCCTTTCTCCTTTAACAGAACAACACATAGAATATGAAACTTGATCTGATTCCTTCCCTGGGTATTTCTTTTCCAAAAACATTTTGAAGGCAGAGGAAAAGTATAGAAGGTCCAAAAAGAGGAAACAGCACCAGTTTGATGCTGTCCATGGTGCTGACAAGCCACAGATGGAACTGAACAGACAGCTGCACTAAAATCCTTTCCATTTAATTGATAAAGTCTTGAAGGCACATCAGGGATTTTTTTTTAAGAAAAAGCCTGCAGACCCTCTGAAATCCCAAAGTCCTTTACATAATTGGCATATTTGGAAACCTGCAGCAGCTCAGTGCAACAAAATCTTTCTTTTAAACTGATTTATAAATGTCCTGCTTAGCCATTTGGTAGAGCACACTTTGAGTCTCTATATCTTAATGAGAAATTAGTTCAATTTAACTCAACCTGATTGAGCCATCTCTACCATTCGGTTCAGGCATGTTATGCGAAAAAAAAAAAAAAGAAATCCACTAGATGTCGCTGTGTACAGCCTACAGCTATGTACCCTCCTACAGGAAGTTAGTAACACAAATAAATCACGAGGGCTCTGTGTGGTGGGATTTTCAAAGGTAAGCATTTTTTTTCAATATGTTATAGTTTCAGACATCTTACTGAACAGATTTATGTTCTTTTATACTAAAAATAAAAATCTAATAGGGGGCAAACCAATTTTTTAAAAACATACTAATACCAACATACCAAATGTTTGATTTGACCTTTTATGGTAAGGGCAATGATGCTAAAATAATTATCAAATTTTATAAAATAAAAAAAGTATACATTCATTTTTGTTAATACTATATATTAAATCTTATTCCATGATACATTTGATGAAACCAGTATGATTTTTTTCACCATTTCTGAAATGGTGTCGAAGTACTGTAATGGCAATTATCTAAAATAAATATGCGGGAATAATACTAGTACTTGTAAATCCATGGCCACAATTTGATATATGTTGGTATACTAACACAAAAGCATTTTACCAGTACATAAATTGCACTGATTTTTTCTTTCTGTTTTACCATTACCATGACCGGCAATGTCAACCATTTGAAAGAGGCCTGAATTTAAAAAAATCCGGGGGTATGTCAGAAAAATAAACACTGATTTTCACTATTAAAGCCCCAAGGAAATAAAAAAATGCAAAGAAAAATTCCATTGCATTTTAGTGAGGACAATACAGGGATAAGAAAATCTTCACAGGTGGCTGAAAAATAAAATAAAATCCACATTTGGCTTTGTTGCAGAGTTGCCAGACAACATGTGGTGGGTTTGTAGAACGATCACTATCCATGGTGTACTTTTCCCCAAAAAAACAAGTATGGATGCACTGCAAGGCATACAGAGACACGGCTCAGTGTTTACTGTGTATGTGAACGCTTGTTCCTGCCTGCCAGATATGGGAAAAAGTATAGTGTAAAATTGAAAAAAGTGCCATGCATGTGCACACCCCCCTCTGCATGTTATATAATGGGACTGTTGATGGCTGGCATCATTATCGGCCCTGTCTATGCCAGTCTAAAAATACGGTTCAGGACTCCAACAGTATGTGGCATTTATGTAACTGAGGAGAACAGGAGAGGGGTTTGGATCACAAGCTGTTTCTATGACAGTCCAGAGCCAATGTGACAGAGAGGGCGGGTGAGGAGGAAAGATCCAGACGCAAGTAAAAAGAGAGCAGGAGGGAGTTGTGTGTGTGTGTGTGTGAGGGGGAGTGTTGAGAGAGTAGTGGCAGAGGTGCGGAGGAGGTGAAGGTACCTCAGCTCCATTATCGTGCACAGTTTAGATATCCCTGCAAGGGCCACCTGCAAAGAAGCTTTCACACGTCTGCAGCATATTTTCTTCAAACTGTGGTTCATCTTCTGCTAATGCAACATTATGTTACATAAACAGCCTTGTGCAGTTTAATTTTACAGCCCTTAAAGGTATTACACCAATAAAGTATATTAAAAACTAACAGCACTTGCAAGTGAAGAGAAAGCGGAATTAAATTCAATTTCAATCTGCAAGTTAAGTTGAACAAATTAAAGCTGGAGTGAAGAGTTTTTGTCTCCCCCTTCTTGAGGCAGGAGTAATCACACAAACTCTGTGAACACGTGTTCATGACGTAGGCCTGCAGTTTTAAGCACTCCCCCCAGGAGTGCGCTATTATCGTGTGCAAATACTTACTAACAAAGTTATAGTATGTCGATAAAAGGCGTGGTATGGAATGTCAAAAAATGTGCAAAAAATCTTGACAAAAAGTCATACTTTTTCCGCCACACTCGTAGCTGCTGCTCCATCCTTATGACCATCTCTGCCAATAAACTTTTGTTTGTTCTTCAACCATAATATCAAAAGAAAACATCAGAATCATGCACACTGTAACATGGCAGGTGGAGGTGAAGAAAGCTAGTGGCATGGACTAGTTCACAGAGGCACCAGGATAACCGACTAGCTCAGAGAGTCGACAGACAGACAATGAATTGGCGGTTTCGACACTGTTACTTTGTTCTGCAGTACGTAGCATCGACTATACCTGCCAGGTCTCCACAGCACTATATTATGCCATACATGAGCAGTAAAACATAGACAACATAACCTGGACCCAACTCCTTACTACTGAGAGTCCTCTTGTGTGAATGTCAGTTGGAGTAGTGTGCCGACACTGTGTATTCAACTCTCAACTCTAGTACATCACAACAAATCAAAAAGAAGTAATACCAAAAATCTGGCTCTTACAACATGCAGATGAAGCATGAGAACACAAATTGAAAAGTGGAACTGAAATAAATCTAATGTAAAATAAGTTAAAGGTCTCTTCCTCTCTGCTGCTTTTAGCTCTGGCAGACTGACGTAAAACACTTCCATTGAACTTGTTTCTTAAGGGTTTGAATGTAGTGGAAGTTTATTTTTATGTGATTATATATTGTTTATGTCTGTACTAACACAATGCACAAGTAGGGGACAAATTAGTACGATAGTGTGTATAACTTACTAACTACATTTTTTGTGAGATTAGATATTATGTAAAAAAAACCCCAAAACAAAACAAAAAACCAACACAAGCAACACTTGTTCAGGGGTTAATGTAACCTCCAAGAACATTATGCTCAATTCATAAGGGTCAAATCTGGCTTGCGCCAGGATGCAGAGTGGCCTGCTGACCATTTTCCAATTTCAAAATAAAAACAAATTAGCTTTCACTCGAACTTTTGTCTTTTTTAACTTTGAGTGTAAATAAGGTACCGGAGGTCGTTAAAACATAAAAACACACAAAAAAAGCTCCCACTTCCTTGACAGGTCCGGGCTAATTATTTAGCATATATATATTAATTATTAATGTTTGTTTAATAACTGGCCCCTGGCCTCTGGTCATTTTAGAGAAAAAAATGCCCCTGGGCAAGGCAATTTGAGTTTCCCTGCTCTATAGAAAGCATTTAATGACACTGTAGTTGCATATTTATTCATAATGCCGTACTATAATACTGGAGGTACCTGGCCTCACTCTCCAAAACAATGCAGCTCCTTCCACATTTAAATAGAGTCATCTTGAAAAACAAAAAAATCAGGACACCAACTCCTGAAGCTATAGCTTTATTTGTGTCTTTTTGCATTATGTGCAGCCATCATGCACACAAGATATAAAATATAAAATGATATAATCTTTCTGGTGACAAAATCAACAGTTGTCAGCTAAAAATAATAACAAGAAACCGGCTATATGAAATTAAAAATCCATTGTTTAAAAATTTGCGTAGTTTGAGTGTTGGTGTAATTTGCCAGAATGGATACTTTGACAGGTGTTGTAACAGTAACTCGAAGGAATAGCTTTGCAAACAATAAGTTAATAATGCATAAAGATGTTTTTTTCCCCAATATTTAAAGTTTGATTATATTATTATTGTTGGAGCTATTCGTTGGTAGTATTTAGTTGTTTGTGAAACATCAGCCATGTTGTTTTTATTATTCTAGATGTGTGCTTTATTAATTTTTGATAATGTTTTCTGCTGCTGCTGAAAACATTATCAATGCTTATTTTGTCTTTGCATGATTAGCATTTTGTTTTTTTCTTTTGTTAGTGAAATAAGTAATATGGGGCACCAGCGGTGGTAAAGGTAGGTAAACAAGTTCCTTGTTTTTGGCTAAATAAATAAAAAAACGACCACAATAACTTTAAATGGACATTTGACTTCTTTTGCCTGTGTGCCAATGGTGCGTCAGTGCCCCTTTGATTGTTTGGTTTAAATGTGATTTAGATTTTTGCAGAAAAATGGCCGCTGCAATTATTACAAATTATATTTCAAAACAACAAAAACAACAAAAAAACTTCAATATTTGAGAAACAAGCTTGGCTTTTGGGCAAGAAAACACCATGTTGCCTCTTGATCCCCTCTCTGGAAACCAAAAAAAAAGAAAAAGAAAGAAAAAGCAATCTCATTTTTATGACACTGTAAATACCACACATAAACCTTCACTATCAGGTAGCAGCATCTGGATGCGTTGAGGTAATTCCTTGTTTTGAGTGACGCTCTCCTCTGTGCCCTCTGCAGCGTCTCATGCTCAGACTCCGGGGAGGGAATCTACTGTTGTGTGATTAGAGCAGCATTATTGGCTAAATGTTTCCCCTAATTAACATGAAGTTAAAGTCAACAGTAAGACCTCTCTGTCATTTGTAGCCTCCATAATCCCAGCTGGTTTTCCCCTCCTACATTTGCAACATGTCTGACATGTTGGCGTACACGATACAGTCAAAAGAACAGCATGTTTATAGAGATATTTAGTATGTAACTTTGTGTACAGACCATGACAGTTATATCAGGAAATGAGCCGTTATTATTAATCACCTTGACCTCTTGATTGATTCATACTGCATGAAGGATTTATAGGAAATGCTGTTTATAGTAACGGGATTTTTACATAATTACAAATTTGCATCTCATTTGTGTTTTGAATTCAAAATGTATTGGTCTTCAGCTTGTCACCTACATTATTACTAAGCTGTATTCCCACTATGTTTGCCATTTGAAATATTTCACCAGACGTAATGAGTTTATTTTCATCAAGTCAAAGCACTTAAGTACTATCTGCAAAATGCACTTCAAGTATTAACAGTGCTAAATGCAGATTAAAATTATCTGATGTATTCATATTGGTTATCACTGATGCATTAATGTGATTGCAACAATTTCATGTGGTTCTTCATCAAGATGAACTAAGTTTGTATGTATTTTACCTAATTTAAAAAAAATTAACTCAATGCACCTGAGTTAGCCAGGGAGCTAGTTTTTATCGGCAGTCCCTTGCCTGATGTTACCAGGCATCCTAAAATAATTTGGCTTTTGAGAGCCAGTGGGGCCCGTTGGCGAAAATCGCTTTGACTGGCAATTCAGCTCAGCGCACAATCCATTTATTTTTTTAGCCTTAAAGCTTTTTAGCAGAAACAACTGCATGTGTTACTATTTGCCAGAGCATAATAAATATCCTTAATTCTTTCAACATCAGGTTGTGATGTTAATGTGCCAACTGGCAAACTAGCGTCTTGAATCTGTATTGTCTGTGTCCTGGATTCATTTTTTGAATGACGAAAACAAACTACCGCTGCCCGATGGTATGGAAAGTTATTTCCTCTCATGCAGGCGCAGAATGTAAGTGCTGCTTAGCTGTTGGCAGTAGTCTTAGTGGGGTGTCTCACTGCAACTTGTTGGCCGAGGCACATGCATGGTATTGTGATGCAGCAGTCAGCCTTCATGTCCACTAATTCTTTGATGTCGGTTTGTGTATCTGGGCCATAAAGAATACTTCGCCCCCAAATGACCATTTCTATTTCAGTTACTTGTCTTGTGCTGTGTGAATTTCATGAAGAAAACTTTCTTGCTTGCCTCCAGCTAACAAAGAATCTAAAAATGGAGAAAATTCTTGTTGAATTGAAGTTTAAGGTGCCGGGACTAATGACAGAAAAGCTATATCAAAACATCTGTTTACGAACTCTCACACAATGTATGCAGCACAATCCCTGCTGTTACTCAGTACTTCCCAAACAGACAGCCCTTACCGATTGGGAACTTAATTTAAAGTGAAACTTATCCATGCTCTCTTCAAAGCCAGTCTCTATTGACAAAAAGTGTAATTTTACCTCACTGAACACAGAAGCTGCTGGTCTACCACTGACTGGATCAGTAGTTTGCTTGATATTGTGTGAGTTTACTGTTTTCGAAGAATACTTTATTGTTACATTGTACAGCGAAATTTGGCCCCTGCATTGAACCCATCCTCTCAGGAGCAGTGCTTGGGGACCAACTCCAGATCTAACAGTAGTATTAATTTAACGGTGGGGAAAATCCATGCAGACACAGGACATGAAGACAATGGCAGTCTAAAAGATTTAATCTTGTGGCTTTTAGCTGTTCCAAATGTTATGAAACTAGATGGCTTAAATCTAAATAGTGAAATGAGTCGTTCTGTGGGGGTTTTGACGTTAACAAAAAAATATTTACTGATCTACAGACATCTCTTTGCCAGTGTAAGACAATGGGGAAAAGTCTATCTGGGCCAGTGGGCATCACATGACCGACCTGGACCGTGTAATTTAATTTTTGGCCACTATGTTAAATTGGCATCAGACCCTTGCACACTTCCTGGGAGCCTGGTCACTGTTAGGTTTAGCTTTGACTACTTCACAAATTAAACTTTACATAGGGAAAGTAATTTTAGTTTTCAAGTTGTCATTACGTATCCCTTTACGTAATTTAGTAAAAAATAAAAAAGTAAAAAAGTGTCGCCACTGTTGGCAGGTTAATCCACAACATATACATCTTGGAATTGGCTGAATATTAGGACCATCATAATGTCCTAACACAAAATACTAGCGTGCTGTTGTTAGTGTGACATTGGTTCTGAGTAGAGACACCTTGTCTCGTCTCGGTCTTGATAACAGCTCCGCCGTATCCTGATGTAGTGATGCCACACTGAACACCAAACCCTTACGGCTGAGGAGAGCTACTGAAGCAGAAGGCTGCGCTCTATGCGGAATAGAGTTACCCATTCTTGACAAATTACACCTGGTAAGCAAGTCTGAAACACGTTACCTCAGTGTTTGTAAGATTTATGAGCGCGTCTGCATCCACATCTAATTCACTCGGATCTGGCAGACACGGCAGAAAGGAGGAAAAAAAAGGAGATTTCCTCAACAGTTTTTTGTGAAGACGTATGCACTTCAACCGTCGTTCAAAAGGTGGTTGTAAAAGTTAACAACCTCTGCATATAATAGGAATGCAGTAAACACACTCTGACATATGGCAGGCTATGCTGATCAAAGCCTTACGACGGGATTTAGATGAAGGGGAAGAAGGAGAGGAGTGAGATTTCAGCATTTCTTCACTTTACCACATTTTCTTATCAGAAAATCTTGAGGAAAGCTTGTAATATCACATTAATTATATGTATTTGTTGTGAAATATGTAAAGAAAGATGATTTCACAAGAAACTACCACACAAAAATGTTCAATTTTCAAAGCAAAGGAGTACTTCTTGAGGCCATGTCACCTATAAAAAAAAGCCAAGCTGCTCACTACATATCTTCTTTTCATATTTTTCCGATTCAAGAAAGCAATCGAAGTTAACTCAGGGTGCGAGGTATTGCCCACATGAACTGATTTTGGCTCTCAGGCTGTCTTTCACAGAGCTCTACGCTGCTGTTGTTCTGCTTGTGTTATCAGAGCTCAGCGGACTGGGCTGAATAATTCAATGCTCCCAGCAGCGCCGTTCTCTCTCTCGCTCTCTCTTGCACCGACCTAGTTTACATCAGGAGTTTACAGGTCGGGAAGGGGGCTTGAGACTCGCAGCCTTGACTATCAACCCTGGTCTGACAAAAAATAAAATAAAATAAAATAAAATACCTCCTCTGTATACAATATCAGGCTTCAGCCTTGGTAATTAAAGTTAGAACGTAATGAATGTGTCATGCCTGTGTCACAATGTAGCTGCCTAAATAAACATTTGCCCTCTGCTTTCAGAGTTGATCACAGTCAGTTACAGCAGCACAAATCCAAAAGTCAAACAGGACTTCACTTTGAGCTCAACCCAGAGGCGCAGTGTTAGTTCAACCACCTGCCAGGCTGACAAGGAGAAACGTTACGCCTGTTACACAGACCACCAACATCCGAGAGCTCAGCTCAGTGACAAGCCTGATGGAGCTCTCCTTTGACCTGCCAAGACTGTTGAGCCCAAATGAGCTTAAAACGCAGCATGAAACACAGGCCGTCTGCGAGCGTGAGTGTGCTCGCCACAAGCTTCAAGAGTTGCCAAGAGGTGACAGTACAGATCCGCAAAGTCATGTTTTGGAAGTTTTTTGGAATTGTAGATGCCGATATTACTGAGCGCAGTCAGTTTAATCATTTGAAACACAGAGCGGCATCACTTTTTTGTGTTGCTTTCAGACGCCTTTCACAAGTATTTAACCATTAGAAACCTGAAAAAGTTGCGTTTTCTTGGAAAAACATGGAAAAAAAGGCAACGAGCACCTTAGTTATGAAATGATGCACAAATTGCAAGAAATGAGTAGATGTAGAAAATTATTTTTAAAAAGCTAGAGGAAAAAGGAAAAAAGGAAAAGCTAGGGAATAAAAACGATCTGTAATTATCATAATTAGATATTACATATATTTGTTTCGGAATTATTATAAGAAATAAAAATGTTTTCCAAGTCTTGTTTGTTGTTTGCTTTTTTGTTTTTTTATTTAGTATGTCTTTTTGTTCTTTTTGTTTTTTTCTTGCAGTCATTTGGTTTTCTTTCTCTTCGGGTAATTTTCTTGTACTTTATACTAATTTCTATTGGATGATTTCTTCTTTTGTTGCTTACTGCCTTCTTCACATTTTTTTAAGAAATAAAGCTAGTTTGCTCAGGTTTCAAATAGTTAACAAAAGATCAATTCTTTTTTTTTTTTTTTTGTTTTTCAGCTGAACTAAGGGTGGAGCAACAGATGCCAACCACCGGAGTAAAGAGTTAATGAAATTTCCCCTTAAAGAAAAGAGAGAGAGAGATGAAAATTCTAACTAAGAAAAATTGAATTGAGCAGCTTCAGGTTCAGGGAAGCCAAGGTTTGGGAAATGCAACAAAGCAGTGCAGTGTTTTCATTGAAAATCAATACTGTGCTTCTCATTAATGTCGTCATACTGCCGTGTAGGAGACAGGTCAGACTTCTCAACATGCGGGGAACACTGAAGAACAGAGTCTGTGACGCCCAGGAGAGAAAACAATATTGCTGTAAATACACTAATAATAATATGTTGCCACAAAACCAAAACAGGAGGGAATGTGCTTTATTATTTCTCCCCTTTAAAGGAGCTCTTTTAATTTAAAAGTTTTCCACAAACTGAGTTCAGCTTTTCTCATTACTCTCACCTCTCATGTTCGCAGCACACTCCCCGCTTTCTTTTGACCTCTGGACGACCTCCCATTAGCAACAGCTATCACAGTCTGACATGGATATCACTGCTTCGGGTCAATATTCAAATCACACCTCAGATGTCGAGTGGCTTCCCCTGCCAAGTTTCTGTTAATCCATTCTGGGCAAAAACGAAAGAATTATCTCCCCATTTGCCAAAAAAACTCTTTCCTAAAACACTTGCAAGATGTTTTTATGGAATACTGATTAGAAGTGAGAAATTAGTAATCAGGTGGCTCAGTAGGACTGCAAACCTCTCTCACCAGACTTTAAAAATGTTGAATTTGTGACTGATGGGTTTTGTTTTCAGTCTCATATAAGAATGTTTGCTAAGAGACATTTCACTTTCTTTTATATATATTTTTTTATTGCAATAACCAGTTGACCACTCACTATTACTACTACAACTAACTATTTATATAGTACCCTTCAAAACTATGTTACAAAGTGCTTCACACACAAGGACAAAATACAAAGCAAAAACACTATTACAAACAAAAAGTACATGCTCTGGTATGACTTTAATTTCTATTTTTAACATTAAAAAAAGACTAAAAACACCACAAAACAATGTAGTATGAAATGCTGCTTTGCCAGTAATGCTGGGTTGCTACTAGTTAGTAAGCCGGCCATTAAGTAATTATGCATAGTTACAATTGCTAAGCTATTGATAAATACTATTGGGGGTGGATCTAGCAAACAGTCAGATACAAGTATGATCTCATTTATAATGATGCAATGACAAAACAATTCCTTACTGAGCTATTTTTAGCTATCAACTTTACTGCTCTAACGTCCATCATTTTCACTGTTGTTTTGATATAAAAGACAACAACATCCCTGCTGCTAATAAACACAGCTGAAGGTCAACCTACTCCGTGTGCCGGCATCCCAAAACAAAAGACTACATATTACCTCTGTAAGTGCTACCAACAATATGTCACAGTAAATTAAATTTCCCCGGCACACGGGCTGGAGCTGCTGCCTGATCCCCTCAGACACTGACCTCTCTTTGTCGGTCAGTGCAGTCAGGCAGGAGAATGAAGTGAACGAGCCTCGGCCACAAAAGGCCATCCCTGCTTAGCTCATGATCTGCACTGCCGGAGCTGACATCAGAGGTGTTATTACCATATAAATGAGATAAGGTCTTTGGTAATTGCTGGCTGAAATTAAAGCCAAATAGTCATGTGTTGGAGACAATTTCCTTCTACATGCAGACAAACTTTCTTACAGATTGACTTGGATTTCCTGAGTTGTGTCTTAAAATGATGATTCTTCTGTATCTTCATTGAAAGATAAACAGGCTGAAATCCAATCTATAACAACTTCATGGCAGCTTATTTACTTACTAAAAAAATCTGATGTAATAGTGACACTAAAGCTATGAAGATGCCTATAAGAGCAAATAAAAACATTAACATAGGTAAAGCGCCTTATTTAGAGTCCTGTTAATCCCCTTAAATCTATGTGATTACAAAGAGAACTAAAACACCCGTCACATAACAAATTAGTCCCACTGTTGGCAGCGAGCAAATTAGATCCTGATAAGTGCTGCTAATTACATCTGCGGTGAGGTGTGTGTCATCAGATGATTTTTACGAGTGTTGTGCCATATTATGTTACGGGGCTTTGGTGCTGAGAGAGGGGCAGCGGCATTTATTAGCTGATGGAATAGCCCACCTGGGATAAGAGCAGCCGTGACATTTCAGCAGTGGAGCAGGGCAATTACCCGGGGCGTCAGCAGCAATAGAGCAAGCTGGCCTTCTGTTGTAGTTCAACTCATCGAGGCTTTGATTTGTACATAGATTTCTCTGGTTGGACGTTTAGAAATGAAAAAAAAAACACCCATCTGTCTTTGTTTTTTAGGCCAAAAAGCAGAAGTTTTAACACAAACATTTATTATCATTTTGTTTAAGCAGTGTTGCAGATATTAGCCATGTCAAAAACAAATAATATACCTGGATATAGGCTGATAATATAAGCTTTTTTATCTTCATTTTTAACAATCAATCCAGTTGCAGGGGCTCGCATAACTGGAGGAATAAACCTTTTAAATGAACAATTTGAGTTCACTTCCATTTTAATGATTTTCATATACATTTTTCAAATCTCATTTAAGTGATAAATGCTACATTTTACTTTCTGCTCATTCAAACCAAAGTAACAACCAATCATATAACTTGCTCTGCCTTGATTGACAGACTTTCGAATTTATGCTGCATTCATAAATTTTCCAAGTTAAAAGGGACCATGTACAGTTTAAAACATAAATGTTTCCTTTTGATGCACTGTATCAGGTTATAGCTTAGAGCTAATTTGCATCTGCAGTCTGTTTTATGCTACGTTTACAGGGAATCAGGGAGACAGTAGACGGGTATCACTTTAATGGGCCAGAGCAGGACAGTAAAATTGGGAGAGGCCAGCAGAGAATACCGGCAAAGGTAATGGCAGACGGCATTGGCATTCAAATTTTAATATTTTAACTTTTGGCCATCACCTATGATGGAATTTACAACTGGATGTTACATAGTTCCCTCACACAAGGAAAAAAACATGGGCTGTCTGGACAGTTACAAAACTACAGAACATAAATGAACATGACATAATAAGTATATTTCATGAAATAAATTATACATATTTTATGCAACATTATGCCCTTTGTGGAAACAACACCCTTAAAAGATGTGTTGTATTTTATTGCTAAGAGCATTTAACCTCCCATTGACTGGGACGAGATTCATGCTGTCATCCAAATATGGTGAAACCATTGGAAGCCTGATATTACCAAAAAAATATCCATCTTGTTGATATTTTCAAAATTTCTTTTTCAAGAGCGAGTTGGCCGCAAAGGCAGCATAAGACTTGTCACAACAATAAACAATAAGCAGACAAGTACAACTGTTATACACCAGAAAGAGCAAGCACAACATCCAACAAATGATTTTGGCCCAGACTTGTTGTTGCACCAGTGCATTCTGTAAAAAAACTAAAATGTATTATTTTTTTGTTATCCAGTATAATACTAAAAAAATAACCAAAGAAATAACTAACTAATCAAGGTCACTCTATGTGGACAACAAGGACAGTTACAACTTAATACCATATTACAAATTACATATAAACAAAAATTAACATGCAATACGTGAATTACGAAGTTACTCAGCATCAGCCAAACATTTACTTTTGTCAGCTATGGTTTAGTGTCATATGGTGCCAGCTTGGCAAGTCATTTAACAAAATTTTCTCTGATTGTCCGAGTTGTTGTTCCAACTTGAGGGGGCATTCATGGAAATTTCCCAGTCAGGCTGTTCTCACGCACTGTCTATATGTTTTTCTACAAAAAGTAACGCACCAAAATTCATACATGTCCCACATATTCCCCAGGAGACCACTGTTCAGACACGTGTGAAGTTTGAACTTTGAGTCATTTTAAGATAAGTCGCCATTATGTTTTGTTCCTAAACCTCACCACAGTAATTTTACAATTAAGTATGCAACTTTATGGTGACGTCAACTGTGGGGCACTAATTAGTGTTAGATATAATACTCTTGCATTGGGATATGTTGTTGTCCCAGACAGGATTTTATTTTTTTGTTTTTCCGACACTACACAAATGCAGGGCAAGGCCTGGTCACACTAGGAAGTGGCACAGGGAAAATAATTAAAATTTATATCTAAGTCTCTGTCTTTTGTGTTTTATCTGGCTGCAAGACAAGTTTCCCTCTTGTGAAAACAATTAAAGCTGAAAGTTGACATTGAAGTGGTGATGAAATGGTGTTACATAAAAACAGACTTTGGAGAAAGAACAGATGCTGCGATGAAATAAACATGATCCGAATTATTGTGAAAAGAAGCAGAATTAAATAAAATTTAATTATTCTGATTTATTGGATTTTCTTTTACAGTTTTCTGTTCATATGTTTTATTTATGTGATTAATTATTTCATGAGGTTTTTTTTTTCTTCTTCAATATACACTTTCAGTCTCCATACATGAAAACCTCCAAGACTCTAAAATAACCACATTGCCTCATATTGTGCAGCTGGTGTGGTAGATTTCTAAAGTTTTCACATCAATTTAAGCTTTTCAAGGACCTAATACAACAAATCATGTTTGACTTATTTGGTCTCATACTCTTAATTGTACCTCTGAAAAATGAGAAAGGTCCTGGCTGCATCTTCAAAGTTGTTAATCAATTGTTAACTTTACTGTAGTGTAATCTTATTTAACCTTAGTTTATCGCATGTGCCTTTGGACAAGTGAATGCATTTAAAAACACGAGGACAGAAGCGACTGTGGTCAGGCTGCTTTTGATTATCTCTTGATAAGGAGCAAGCTGTGAACTATTGATCCTCTAAACTGTGATACGATAAAGGGTCGAAAAACCATCTGCCGCGATAATTCAACTGATAATGGATGACTTCCTGCAACTACATTGGGTCTTTTTCACAAGAAACAGTCTTTGCCACTTGTGACATATACAGTACATGCTACAGCAGTGGCAGAGCACAAGATCAAAACAGACGACCCCAGCTTTGTTGCGACCTTTCACTACGATGAAGTCACGAATAAAAACCTCCACTAATCACAGCACTGTATTTCAATTACCCCCCACATCATAACACCACTCTTCTCTTCCCAGAATGCCACTGCCTGAAGGTCATGGCAGCCTTTTTATCGCATGCTGTCTAGGACTTTCCGTGGTTGACCTTTCCCTGTCTGTCGCTTCACAGGATAACACCAATCACCATGCAAGGATTTGATTGCATGCAAGGTTACATCATGAGGTCCTGGCCCATGTTTTGTACAGTATATTAGTTGTGCAGTTTGTGGTCATTGTTGTCATCTTGTCTGTTGTGTTGGAAAAAGACAGAGAATGACAGACCGAGAGGTGGTAGTATGTTAAAAGATGACTGATTCGTTCCCGACAGGGTCCTCTCATTAATTTTTTACATCTCGCCTGTAGTTATCATTACGAAGAAAACCATCAGACTCCCGCTCCTTATTTTGACAGAGACACTTACTTTCATCTTCACTACAAGAACAGGGGTGTTGGGGGTGTTGTTGTTGTTGTTTACCAGCTTCCCACCCACCTCTGAAATTCTGCAGAGTTTAGCAAGTCATCCACTGAGAGATACGTCTGGACTGATGAGCACCTCTTCTCTATTTTTGTTTTGAGAAATGTGAACTACAGATTTTAGTGCTTGATTGCATCAAAAAGTAACACTGCAATGTCTGTGCTGTGCAAAAATCTATTAAAAAAAAAACAAAAAACACAATGAATATTTTATACTTAATTATCATTATCATCACTATCATTATACTTCATTTCACTTTTCATGCTTTAATGTTCAAAAAACACTTTATTTACCTCATACTTCCTGGAACATCATCTTAAGCACCTGTCTCTTTAAACCCCTCCTCCTAAAAAGAGCTCAGTCTGCTCTGATTGGTCAGTGTTTCAAGAGTGCTTTTTGGCATCTGCTCAGGCTTGCTTCTATTTTTTCCCACTGGTCACATACGGTATTGCAGTAAAAAAAATCCTGTGACCCAACTGCCTCATAGACCACCAATGTACAAGAGACGTCTGTAAAACTTTTGACAGAAAACCTTGAACTGCCAACAAGGTCAATTATGACTCCTTCTATTACAAATTTTGTTAACCATGGAGAGCTTATATTGTATCACAATGTTAAGTCTTACCGCAAATATTCGGTGGGAAGCATACCAAAAAGTAAACCGGAAGTTAGAAACTTTTCTGGTATATGCGTCAAGCCAACAATTTCATTGAACTGTATAGGCACCAGCTTGGCATCTGGTATCTTGTTATAAGTCTACATCGATGGTCTCTGTACTGTCTTTGCAGAGGAGGAATGATTGTAATGGAGAATAGCTACACTTTTTTTCTGTGAAAAGTCACAAAAAAAAAAAAAAAAAAAATTTTACACACAACCAGAGTATCTTAGCATGCAGCTTCATGTAGCAGTGTAGGGTACGTAATGTAAACACATGCATTAGCGTGCCTGGAGCAGATGCACATATATAGAAATATGTCTTTGTAGCCAAAATAGAGGTTCCCTTTAACATAAGTGAAAAGCTGAGTTTATGTCACCAATCTCCTTAAGAAAAACTTGAATTGACAGACCTTTTTTTCTATGATGCTGAAACATTTTCAGCTAGAGACGAGGTATCACAAGCTTTGTTGTAAGGGATCGCAAGCCACAAAGGCTGGGAACAACAGCCAAACACCACCCTGATGTTCCTCCATGTCACTCATTCACTGAAATTTCATTCACAAATTCAAAGCACAGTCACAATTTATGTTTGTACATTGAGCACATCAGGCCTGCAGATCATTCACGGCGCACTTTGGGCATTATGAATATTCAGCGTGGTAGCCAAATGTCACCAAGCTATCCCGTAACAATAATGGAGCTTGAAGTCTGGAGACAAGTGGGCACGAAACTGAGGTGAGTTAATGAATGTAGCTGCCTCGCTTTGATTAGTTTGGATGACAAATGTTTTGATAGAGACGGCTCTCCGAGGCTTCAATCTATCACATCATTTTCTTCTTTATGCTGTGTGACAACACTGCGAGTTCAAACAGAGGCAACATGTGAACCAGGGACGTTAATGTTTTACATATTGAAACAGAGGTAAAGATCAAAGTTTGTGCTCCCTGCTTTTGCTCATAATGGTAGAAAAGTACAAGTGCTGCACACATGCAAACAAAAACATTACACATAGGAACACAGACACAAATAGAAGTCTCAGTATTCATAATTAGTACTAATATATAAAACAAAATGAAGTCAGTGACTCAAGAGGTAGAGCCACTATTAGTGGATAAATGTCCACAAGCTGAGTTCAGGCAATGTGGGAAAAAACCCACCAAATAACAAAAAACATCTGTGTCTTTGGTAATGCTGCATGCTGCACTGTGCGACAGGAAAGACTAAATGATGTCGTTTGAAGGGCTGGCGCGCTTTAGAAACACGGTCCACTGGCTGAGTTTATTGTAAATATAATTTATACCTGACACTCTTTGTCACTCTGTCACAGGAAAACTCAAAGCCGAGAGCATTACTGGGAGCTGGCGTCAGTCTAATTACTGGGAATAGTACCTGTCAGGAATTTAGGGCAGGACCTGCAGTATGGCACAGACATTAACATAAAGGATGTTGAAAGAAATTTAATGGGATTTTCAGCTTTTTAGGTGAGCAAAATGATGGAAAAACAGTCGTCTATACAGGAAAATGCAGATGTACCGCAGTTATTCTGACAACAAATCAGCTCTATTTTATAGACGACTGTAAAGCCTAAGACATGCTAATTCACTCTTAAAAATATACACAGACTCAAAGACACATATACATTTACATATGGCAGCAATTACATATAGGCACACACATTTTACTACATCTTGTGCTATTGTATAGCCACAGGAGGTCCTGTTTAACTGCTTAATCAACCCTTTTTTTTGTTTTGCACATTTTTGCAAACCATGGATGTATTACATTTATAATTTTTTGGTAGCAGATACATTAAAACTTTGTTTCTAAACAATGCTGTGGTGAAGGTGTGGTTCGGTTTCGACACAAAAATCACTTGGTTATGGTAAGGAATGGCGCATGTTTTAGTTTAAAAGACCTACATTTGGTGGCAAAAAAGCAGCTGGACAAGCAGGGATGGGCCAGTGGGAAACACTCAGATTCAGTGGCAAAAATGCTATTAGAAAATGCCACAATGTGTCAGTAAATAAACACATAGATTTGGTGGTTCAAATGCCATTGGAAAACAATGTGATGTGACAGTGAAAAACACCCAGGTTCAGGGACACAAACAGCACTGGGAAATGCTGTGATTAGTTATTTAAAAACACCCAGGTTCGGTGGCTGAATTGCCGTTGGGAAACATCGCACTGTGTTGTCAAGAACACCCAGGGTTGATGACTCAAACGCTGCTGCAAAACAGCACAGTGTCGGTATAAAAACACCTTGGTTTGGTGGATTGAATGCCGATGGGAAACACTGTGATGTGGTGGCTGAAAAAAACACCAGGTTCAGTGTCACAAACACAGGAAAAGCTGCAATGTGTTGGTAAAAAACACCAAAGTTTCATGGGTCAAACACCGCTGGGACACGCCGCAAAGTATTGATCAGAAACACCCAGATTTGATGCCACAAACAAATACACTTAGGTTTGGCGGTTTTAGTTGATGGAATATGCTGTGATGTGTCAGTGAAGAACATCAGTGAAAATGTTACAAGGGTAGCCAAAAAAAAACAAACAACAACTGGTTTCAACAGTGGTCTGCAGCTTGGCAGGCATCTTGCCTAGGTGACACCATCCACCGACCCCTCAACCTCCCAATGACAAACTTATGTCACAATAGAAATGTTGATATGATACGTATGAAATGTGAAAATGTAACGTAATCGTGGTGTGCAGAATCGTAGTCTGAACATGTTCCTCTAGCAACTGGGCTGACTGAATATATCAAACTGATGTTTTACCACAGTCCCTTTTTCATAAGCAGACATCTGCTGATGCTATTAGCCTCCACAGGGAGTCCTACTTTGATGCCAGAGTGAAAGAGTAAACGATGCTTTGTATGATAGTGGATATCTAGTTCTGGAAAGTAACTCTTTATGTAACTCATTAGTGTATTTGGCTCTCCTGGTATTGCATGCTGTGGTAAACTCAGACCCAGCTGAGGTCCTTCATGTGTCCACATTGAAGACCAGATGAGATCTGCAGTGATTCCTTGCTCTCTGCTCAGTTCGACTGGCCTTGATCTGGGTCATCTGGGCCTTTCACAGGACGGCTGTGGGCCAAGGGAGGAAAAAAACCTCCAAACACAAAAACAAACAGACCCACAATTTGTAATTTGAATGTGAAACAGCTGTTAACCTTGCCAGAACTACTTCATATCGACCTCTTATGACACAGTTTTTAAAAGAGTCCAGTTTCAAACAACATTGCATTTATAATATAATCAGGGATTCTTAACAGTTGTGGTTTGTGAAGGTTTGCTCCTGGAGTCAGAGAAGAGCATTAAATATTAAACCACCACAGCCTGCTACGGGGCGAAGCTCTGCTCATGCAATAACAAGAAGGCTGTTTACTTATCCTCATCTTGCAGTTGAGAGCTTAATTTTTATGTTATTATTTTTGCTCATAGACGTTTGGAAAAAGTGGGACACTCTAATTGAAAAACTGCAATACTTTCCTGTGAATGAACTCTCTAGAGAGAAGATGTGTCAGCTGACTTAGTGTTTCCGTCACTTTAGTTTTAACTGATGACATTTACTTAACTGAAACACAGTTTTGAACATATGAGTACGTTGCTTGAGTATTTCCATTGTTATGCGACTATACTTCAGCGAGACTGTCCTCTGCAAAATATGACCACATAGGCCATTTGAACAAGCATATTCAGATGTTTTTTTTTGCTTTAGATTATGACCTCTAGTGGCTTTAGTAGTTATAATGGCAGCACAGGAAATGGTCAGGTGACGTAGCATAAAAGAGCGAGAAAATCCGATTTTGGAGGGAGGAGGGGAGGTGGATTGGTCAAACAAGCACTGGACTTTCATTCAGGAGACAGGTGTTTCTGTCCCATGTTTAAAAGTCTGAATATTAACAGTCATATATAAACTATTCTGTCGTTCACTGTGGGTCGTATTCAGAGGTATGAACATATGATCTATGTGGACATATGGGTTGAAGGACTTATTGACTTCAGCTTTTTTAAATTGTTGTATTTGTACTTTTACTTAAGTATCTGAGTACTTCTGCGACAACTCACTGTCTTAATGTGCTGATTTTAAACTTGAATTACAATTAACAATATGACTTAATTGTAAAAAAAATGTGTAAACAATATTCTGTTTTGTAGATTTAATATTATTAAACTATATATGATTTATATATACAGTTTTATTCATTTATTATTCATTTTAATCAAAACATGGTGTTAATATTCCTGATGGTGGATCACTTATTGTTTCAAGTGTTGGTAAATGCATGATAAATGGTAGATGCAAAAACATTCAATGAAATCCCAGAAAAAAAAAAAAAAAAAACACGATAAAATTGAAATTATAGAGACTGAATAGCTACAGGGACTGCAGCAAAATGAATTCCTTTTGGGATATAAAACAGAGGGTCAGCTGTTGTGTTGTGCATCAACAGTTCTGGATACCAATGAAAATAGATTTCTACATCAAAGAGGATTTTACATAGCACCTAAATGGATTCCCCTGCAGGGACAGGCAGGAGATGCTAAATTGCACTTTCCCTATTTCGAGTGTAGCATTAATTAGACATAGTGAATAATGAGCCGAATGTATAAAATATTTCCTTGGTGCCATTGTGATACTGACCGAAGGAAAAAATGTGGGAAGGAAGCCCGGACAAAAATGGACAATAAGAAAGAAAAGTTGTGATGCATGTACAGTAGAGTTCTTGCCATGTTGGAGGCAGCATGTGGGGGTCAAACGTTCGCTTGTATCTTACAGTAATAACCTTTTCTCATTCGCCATTTGGCCACATTGATGGGCTTCTGTATTTGAGCTCTTGAGCTGCCTCTCTATTGTGGCAGTTTTCAATAAAGTCAGCTTTGTTCTATAACCAGGAACACCATCTGCCAATGTGTCAAAATAAATTCAAGAGGGCATTTAATTGCATCCTGCTTTGGATTTAATGACATTTTAGTAAAACTGGAGAAACAGACAAAAAGATAGAGACATGGTGCCTGGCAACGGACTGCAGAGTTGGTGAAGCCACCAGAGACAGAAATACAACACTTTTATGATTTATGAATGAATCCACCAATGAGTGACCAAGTCAGTTGGTCAGTCCACCACTTTGAATGAAATATCATGAAATATCTCAAAGACTACATTCATGTCTCTCTTTGGATGAACAATAATAACTTGGAAGACCCCTTAATTTTTTGTCAAGCACCATTATCAGATCAAAATTGCATGCTTGTGCACTAAACCAAAATAGTGACACTGGAAAATGTTATACCTGCAAATGTCAATGGGTAAGCATTGTCAGTGTCTTACTGAACAGATGCAACTTTATACAAAAATAAAAATCTAATAAAGATCAAATAATTTCTTTACATTTTTAAAAACATGTTCTACCAAATGGTTGATTTGGTATTTTATGGTAAAAGTAAATGTAAATATAAATAAGCTTATGATCATTTAAGAACAATTTTTCACTATCTTAAAACCATGCTCAACCAAACTGCTGAATTGGCCTTTTATGATAAAAATAAGATGATAAATTTACTTTTTTTTTTTTGATATAAGAAAAGGATGAATATTCATCATTGTTAAAGAATAAAGGGGACTACAGTAAGTACAACCCAAGTCTTCTGCAATACGGCATAATGTCGATTTTGTTAGTTATGGTGCCATTTAGAGTAAAATTAATGATAAAGCAGGGTATGCTTTAGGTTGAGCTGCCGTGTAATTGACAAGTCACTACTTTGGCTTTGTCCTCAGGTTATTGTCCAGTCCACTCCTCACTCTGCTACAGCTCCACCCTCGTGTCTAAATATGGTCACTTTGGGCTAAAAAAACAAAAACAACAACAAACAAACAAGATGGCGGCGGTCCTTGAGGATCCAAAATGAAAGTTCGCAAACCAACAGGTGACATAACAGTGGCTGCTTCCACTTCTTTGATCCAGCCTCACAAAGCTGCTAGCATGGCTTTAGACTCATACTTGTACATACAACTCCATACAACGTACTGATTCTAAGGAGGTTTTGAGTATGTTTGTTCACATTAGAAAATGACCAAATAGTGCACTCAATGCAGACAGTGTGTGTACTAAAAAGGGTCAATTTGAGGTGCTTGATTGCTTTGTTGATGCATACTATTCTTATATTATGCATTGCACAAAGACAAATGAGGAGCTTCTCACAGCTAGAAAAATGCAGTTATGTGTGGGTGGTGGTGAAACAACTGTAAAAAATAATGATCAAAATTGTAGGACAGCTGTGAAGTTTAAGTGGCAGCAGCTTATCTGGTTGCAGTTTGATTGACACCCAATGTTACACTGTTATTTCTATTAGTGCAAAATGGTGAAGTATGTTGACATTTTTGTGTACTGACTACCAAGACAGTATTCTACGACATTTAGTATGTAGTCGAGAGTTAGTACTGTATGTAGTGTGAACACAGTGCTTGTTGAAGAAGAAATGCCAAACATCATTTGATGGAAAACTTAGATTACTTATAAAATAAAAATGCAGGAATCTGTCTCATTCTTTTCATGTATTTCACCACATTTGGCTCCGAAATTAGAGGGTAGAAAGGTTGTCAAATTCAAAGAGGAACAGCTCCTTTTGAAAACCTCATATTTATCGTTCCTTAAAAGCTCTGATGCTGTTGTCAGGGTGTAAAGAGTTACAGCTTTGCCCTATGAGATCCTTGAAGCCCTCTTAACTAAATGTGTTTGTATTTTTTATGTCTCTGTGCCAACCTCTATTAGTATCATGTCACTAAGTGCCCTTGACTCCAGTCAGGCAGCGCTGTGCCTGTTGGTGAGGTCCGGGTTGCATTTACAGTCTACGCCCCCTGAAACACAGCTATGCACAGCGCAGGGCAGATGAAGGATGCTAACTGCTCCATGACTGAATGAACTGAAAGTTATTCAAGCTGTGTTGACCTGTGGGTGAAGTGAAGTACTCTTCAACTTTAAAAACATCTTATGATTTTTTTTGGTTGCTGTAGGTTTTACAGTAAAACACACTTCGAATGTCAAGTGTCAAGTGGCCTGCCTACTTTAATGGTATAGTGCCATATACAATGTAGTGTGGTACACTGCACTAGTATTGATAAGACTGTATATAGATACTGTTATTATATATTGTGTGATGACAGCTCTACTTTACTTAGAGCGCTTCCTACACTTCTTTATAATGTTACATTAGCTGCTGGGTGAAAGTGTTGCGTGGGCGGCTGAATCACACAGGGATTATATGTGCAGGTTCATTAAACTATTCAACCATACGCTCACGTCATTAAGTTTCATGACTATACTTGAGAGTGAAAGGTACCCTCCAAATATTTTTCACAGCAGTAGGGAGGTCTGTTCTTTCCTCGCCAGGTGGTTTATTGGCAGTTTTCTAATCTTGCAGCAGGAAAATATCAGCATAATGAGATTGGATCTAACAGAAAATATTTGCGTTTATATGCTTTAAATTATGTTTCATGGTAAATTATTATATTCAACGAAGACCTTGGTTTTACAGTGCCAATATGACATTCAAAAAGCTACTGTAAATGTGTAGCTTGAGTTGAGAAAGTTGATAAATGCTAATAAGTGTTTATGTGTTATCAGAGATATAAACAGCATCATAACACTTGATGTATCTTAGGAATGATGATCAGTACCTACATGCAGGGTTTGTCATGAAATTTCGTGTTTAGGAGCTACTGTGGCTAGTGGTATTCCAAAGCTGCTCAGCATTTTCTCGAGCCAAAATTTTATTGTTATATTTTATCTGATTAAAGTAAATTGTATTCTTAATGATTATGTTTTATGTGATTAAAGTTAATTATGGTGTGCTACAATTTACTTGAAGAACAAAGCTTGCAAACCTTTAAACCGTTAATGATCACTATAAACACCCGAATAAAGACTACATAAAATGTAAATCACAACAGTCATATAATATTCAGCCCTGATAAGATTGTGTGTAAAGCTCCTTTTGTATAAAAACATGCAACCAATTAAGACAAAGACATTAAAAAAGTAGCTTCTGATTGCATAAGTGGTGCAGAGGTGTAGAAGATGAATTGAAGACATAGCAACTAAACTGATGGGAAAAAAACAGAAGATCTTTGTATTATTTACTGCAATTGTTCATAAATATTTAAATAGAAAAAGTAGAAGAAATATATACAACAGAGACCAAATTCACTTTGTCTAATTAATTAAATTTGTGTTTTTCTCTTACAAAGCTGTTCATGTCAAGCCCTTCCCACAGACTGGTGGAAAGTACCACTACTTAAGTACATTTACTCAACTGTACAATTATGCAGTACTTATACTTGAGTATTTTTGTTTTGTGTTACTTTACACTTCTACTTCACTACATTTCAGATGAAAATATGACACTTTTATCTTCATTACATTTATAAATAATAATAATAATAATAATGATACATTTTATTCATAGAGCACTTTTCAGAGAACTCAAAGATGCTTTATATAGCAAAACAATTATATATATATATATATATATATATATATATATATATATATAGCTGTTATAGTCACTAAGTCACTGGTTTTTTGTTGTAATTTCTTTTTAAACATTAGAATGAACTGTTTATATCTACATAGTGAGTGGGTCTTTGTCTATGGAGTCTGTCATTTTGTCACTGCAGTAGCCCAGAACAGACAAATCAAATACTGGCTCTTCACAGGGCCGTTCAAGTTTTTGCTTTTTTGCATCTACCACTGTAGTTCTACAACAAGCCACTAAATTCTACATACTAGACCTTTTGGACTTTTGTTTGCAACATAGTATTTTATGTTGTTATATTGGTTACTTAAGTCAATGATCTGTGTACTTCTAGCAGCAGTGACGACACACAGAAATAATTTTCTGCAGAATCACAAAAGAGAAATGAGCAAGAAGTTTATGTGTGTCAGCTTAATGATCTGTGTCTGCACTCCACTTTGAGTCTCCACCGCAACTAAGCTCTGCTTAGAACTGGACGAAACAGACGAGAAGTGCTGTGACGTCCAAACACAGAAAACCTTGCCTGTTGGACCCAGAAAGACGTCCCGTACTTGGGTCAGCAATCTTTCTATACCCCCTAAAAAGTGCAGCCGGAGCCTCTCTGGAAAGATTAATGACCATTGATCCTCGGCACAAGCCACCAGGGCAGCAGACCACTGTTTTCCTCCAGTTCCCATGAGCAGTAAAATCCTCATTACACACTTTCTGAGTCTTTAGGTTGCCCCTCTGCCAGGTCTGAACCAAACCCAAGGACGGTTGTTGGTGTTTTGTTTTGTTCAGCGAAGTGTGTTAATGCTTGCTTACTGGTGTGCTTTACCATGAATTCTATAATGTTTAAATGCTATGTTTACACCTTTTTTTAAGTAAACAATGTAGAAATGCAAGGTGAGAAGGAGCAAAACACTGATGAACACTGCGATTCAGAGAAAACTGCACACTCTGAACTACATTTTTTAAAAAGACATGCACGATAACTAACAAAGTTGTCTAGACTCTGCTGCAGACCTGCTCATTTGCAGATGAAACAGGAAGCCCGTATAATAATCTGTGTGTTTGGAGAGCTTGTTCCCGTATTGTGCTTCTTTCTGCATGACCTTCCTGGTCAGATGAGCATTTCAAAAGCACAAGGGGCAGAGGGTCGCCGCCAATATGGGGCTGAAACAGCAAATTACCATTCAGCGGGAATATTCCTCCTGTAAATCAGCTCCTGCTCTATTCGGATCTGTAGGTAACTGTCTGACTTCTGCCCCAAACACTGTCTTTGATGTTGGGAGAAGGTTTGAAGTACAAGTGATTAAAAAGTAACAGCTACGGGCTTTGTACACACTGTAAGCAGATTTTTCTATGCAGGAATAATTTGTCTTTTTTCAAACAATTTGGTTTGAAGCGAACTGACTACTTTCATTGGAAATCAATATCTTACTAACGAACAGCTTAACATGGGTTGAGTGTGACTAATAAATGATATTATTTCAAGTTGGAAACTGATGATATCTCACTTTCTTCACTTTGTGAGACACATTTCACAGATTTGATGATATCAAACCCAGATGGGAATCTGCAAAAGGATCTTGATAAAAAGCTGTTAGTGTCGACATCTTTCCCTCTGTACCTTCCATGCCAGAAATGAATAAGTCAAAGCTTTTTTTATTTATTTATTTATTTTTTTTACAGCTTCAGCTCATTAAACACTGTCTATGTTTAGTTTCCAGTTTTGGTCTTCTATCGCTGCTTTGAGCCCTTTCTAAAAGAGTGTACTTCATGCTTTGGGTGTCAAGTGATGACAGGTAAGCACTCAACATATCTGATATTTAACATGGTTATGTTACTACTGAAGTGATAAAATGTTTACCCTCACAATACGGACAACTCTGACCCACTATAATAACCAACATGTGACATGAAAGGACAACATCTATGTGAAATAATTCTGCAAAACCTCATGATAAAGAATCATGATAATGCCATTTTTCTCTCTCTTTTTCTTTTTGCAAAATCTGTACACAGCAACTATGGTAAGGCTAAGGTTAGGAAGAGCAAAGAGTGGGCGAAATACATGCACATTTTTATTGTCCAGGTGCTGAGTCCAGAGAATGTACGGTGCTTTATGCTTTAAAGATGTTGCATTGTCTTACATTTACAGAAAGTACAATATTTCAAGATAAAATTGGTTCTTCATCAGGTACATAAGCATCAAAAAGATTGGGGGAAACTTTTGGTCAAGGTAATTAAAAACGAAAACGTTAACTGCAACATACTTTTTGACTCTTAACTCATCAAATACTGATGCTTGGGGAGCTGCCCTACATGCCACACAATGACACTATGATACCCCGCCAGTGTCAGTTGTGGATATTCAGGGACGGCATGCCAATTCATGCCTATTAAAGGTTTAAGGTTTTTTTTCCCAAAATAAGTTTTCTGCTTGTTAAGTGCATGCAGTCTCTTTTTATAGTAAACTTAAAATATAGATAAAATACTTGTTTTAGGTTTACTCTGCTAGGTTAAGGCAGCAAAAGTATGTGGTGAAGGTTTAGAAAAAAATGGTTTAGCTTAAAAGAAGAAGGAATCATTTTTTACTTACATAATGTAATATGACATAGATCACAAAGTATACATCAGCTAACATGTGTCACTAGGATAGCATGCTACACATATTTTTGGTTTCACAGCAGACACAAACACTGGTCTCCTGGGTAAAAGTCCAGAGTTTGCTTGACCCATCCACTTCCACCTGTCCCATGGGGACTTTCTCGCTTATACTACAGCAGGTGCTCAGAATATCAAACAGAGCTGCAGCCTTGTGCATCTCATAGCACCAATAAAAGCTGCCTTTGTGCATTAGTGTCTGACACCAAGTGCCACTAAACAAACCTTGTTTGATGAGTTGAGAGCGAGACCAAGATGTACGTCTGTGATGGGATGCAAACTGAGATAAACTACATTTAAGTGTGATTTTCCACACACCCTTTGAGCACCGCAATAATTTCCACCATGCCTAAGGGCAAAATACTTCCTGCACTGGCACTAAATAAGGCTGATGTGACAAGTTTTATCCAAAGAATAAAAAACTGGAGCCAAAGTCATTTGTGGTTCTTTTGCCAGCATGCAGATTTTACATCCTAAAAACAACCCCATCATTAGTGGAGCCAATTACCAACCAACATCACACAGATCTGATGTTTGGCTAAACTGGTTTAAACTTAACATGCATGACTTAAAAATCATGCTCATTAAGTCTAGAGGGAGAAAGAAACTTTCCCAGTATTTAGTAGTTTCAAAGGTTTAATTTTTTTCTGCATTCTGCCAGTTTCCTTCATAAGCTTTTCAAGTTTTGATGGGTCTTTAAAATTAACAAACTTTTTGCAGTCACTGTTGGGAAAGTCTCAGAGCCGAATTTACTGCCAATCACTCCACATTTTGGATAAAATGTGCATATAAAAAAGGGTGTAGTCTTTAAGAAACACTGCTGATAACCTATAAGCTTGCATGAGAAGAAGGTTCGTATGATGGTTCAGAGAGGCACTTGTTTAACACATCAGCTGTGTCTTAAAGCTATTGACCCAGCATCTACAGTACCTCCACCCTGGGAATTCAACTATAAGTGACCTGTGATTCTCCGTGGGTGCAAGAATAGGTCAAAGCGAGGTGAGAGAAACGAAGCACACTTTCTTCATACCTTGATAAAAACATATACTGTATGTATCTAATTCATTTTTCTATTGATGACTGGTGAGATACTTCTCTTTATAAGTTGTACATCTACTGATGTTGCTGAATTAATGATGTTGTTCTCTGTGCATCCAGATGAGTTGATAATA
Organism: Plectropomus leopardus; assembly: GCF_026936395.1. NCBI lineage: Eukaryota > Metazoa > Chordata > Actinopteri > Perciformes > Serranidae > Plectropomus > Plectropomus leopardus. The sequence continues at coordinate 14,038,163 of NC_142189.1, read as the reverse complement.
CTCCGCTACACATTATAAATTGACCTACAGTGCTGACATCAGTGATCTGGAACTGGTAATGGTGTGTGGTTAAGTTGCCCATAAAACCAGCATGAGGAAATGCGCTGTCACAGCAGCCCGATCATTAGGACACCAAACAAGGAAATGCTCGGATGGACACTAATCATTCAAGATCAAACACATTTCAATTAACCAATAACATCTGCTGCACACAGCCATTCTGGTGATTCGCCATATGTTTTTAAACCTTAAAGTAGCAATGACGAGAGATGGATGTGTCATGATCTGTTGCCAAAATGAAGAAAACTAAAAGATTAAAATCCATGAATCTGATGATGTTTTTTTCACCACAGGCTTGAACCTATGTGACTTGAAAAAGAGAGGTCCTTGAATGTGACTTTGAAAGGCCCAAAGTCATGGCTACTACCAGCACTTTTGCTGCTCTAGGCGAAAAATAATTATGTCGGCCCTCTATTTACAAAGTACCAAACTAGACGGTGCATACAAAGGCTAATATGCCATACACATAAAGCAAAAAACAAAAACTGCAGGTGCAGCCTGATTGATACAAGTCTTAACAATTCATTGTGCTTACTGAAAGCATAGCCTAGTATGCTAGGAGCCTGCAGTCACTGCTGTTGGTGATTTTACTCATGAACAGTTAGGCATTCATTTCGCTGCCCTTGCCAAAGTGCCACCTTGGGCAACTGTCTAGTTCACCTATATCGATATGCCACCCCTGCCCAAAGTTAAAGGAACAGCGTGTTAGATTTAGGGGCGCTTTAGTGGCATCTAGCAAGTGAGGACTGTATATTGGAACCAGCTGAACTTTCTCCTGATTAGAATTCCTTGGATGTTCATTGTTCAGGAGCTTTTCACTGGGAGTCAAATAATGCGCAGGTCAAACAAACGGATCCAATGATTTAAACTGGTAAAAAAACACTGAATAAAACATAGTGTTTTTCCGATGCTGCCGTCATGGAGGGGCTGCTTACTACAGTGGTTGATGCAAAAATGCAAAAACACTTAAGGCAATGTCTAGAGCCAGTGTTCGGCGCGCTCATTCTGGAGTCCTGTAGAAACAAGATGGTGCAACATGATGGACTCTGTGGATGAGGACCTGCTCCCTATAGATATAAACAGCACATTATAAGGTAACAAAAACACATTATTATTATCTTCAGGTGATTATACACTACAGAAAACATACTGTATTCCATATCTTCCAATATATCCCCCTAAATCCTACACGCTGGACCTTTAACTGAGGATTAGCATGAAATTTCAGCTTTATCTCATTTTTGAACACATGGTTTAACAGAAACTGATGGCTGCCCAGTCATGGAGATACTTGTCTGATTTTAACACCACACACTATCTGCTGCGCCATATGGATACCTGCTGTTTGAATGGAGTGTTTACCTTGTACAGATGGGTTAAAAATAATGAGGGTATTTACACTGAGTGATTTAGAGCTATCGTTTAGATTTTAACACATGCCTCTCTCATGTAATAACACAAGCAAATCAGATTCATTTAAATAATTGCATTTGTTCCTGTTTTTGTCCCAAGTTAATTAGCAAACATTTTAGTTCAGAGAAAAAAATAATCTGCTCTTATTAAGTGGGATAAACAGGGGCTGTCAGCACATCTTTACAAGCCTTATGTGTAATACAAATAAGCGTGGCTGCTTGTAGGTGCCGTCGCTCCGAGAGGGTTTTCATCCATAGCTGAACAATTTTCTGCTCCTCTGGGATCCTTTGCATCAATTCAATTTATTTCAGTAAATGGACCAATTCATCAGGGAAATTTGGTATGTCATTTGTGTTTTTCATCAAGCGATACCTTCCTCTGCTTTTTTCACCCCCGAACACAAATGGATTAAACACTTTCTGTGCAGACATCTTGAACCTACAGTACATTTGCATGAGAGGTTATTGTATGCTGACAGCATAAAGGATAGGAGCTCAGTGCATATATAATAGGCATTGTAAGATAATTTATGTAAGAAAGTGTTTACTGCTCATTCACTGTGAGCCAATGTTGATTGTTGAATTAGGAGTGAAACTGCATTTACTGACATAAACTGGGTTGATTTTGATTTGGGTTTACATTTCACTTAATCTATAAGGAGATCTGCTTGTAAACCAGACTCAGGGATGACACTTATAAGATATAGAGGAGATATGGAGATATAAAAAAAATTATATTACATGAAATCCAACAGAAACCAGCTCAGGTAATAATAAATTCTTTCCTTGAAAAGGCAGCAAGCGGCTGGTGCTCCATATCCTTCCAGATGTCTGTGTGCGATATGCTCCTCCCCGCTGGCCCACACTGACAAGCCCATGTCATCCCTGTGACATTTCCAGAGCCTTCACATTTCATCAGGACGGTAATTAATCATTGCCGAAACAATGTGGTGGCCTGGAACACCAGGGCTGCCACGGCGCTGAGGAGGAGAGCGAGTGCTGCCAGGGGCCTCCTTGGCACACACCAGGGTGCGACAGGCAAAGGCGTTGCCATGGTGAAGCCGTGGCAGCATCGGGGACCATCATCCCACTGTGACATCTGCTGGCATCACGGGCTGCAACTCTAACCTAAAAGCAGGATTCAGATACTCAGGCTGCTCCGTGTCTGCACAAATGATGACAAAGAGCAGATCTAGAAAATACTTTTTGCAAACGCTCATTAAGAAATCCTTAACTTTGACAGGAGCATGGCTTGCAAAAATGAGGCTTATAAAAATTAATAATATCTGTCAGTAACATCTGATCATTATTTTCTATTTGTGAAACTTTGATACGTCTCACATGATCAACTTCCTGAATTCTACAAGTACTTTTCATGAAATCTGCAAGCAACATGCAGTTTACTGATTCCATGTAGCATACTTAATGCTATTTTGAAGTTTAAAAATAAATAAAATGATACATTTTTGCAGTTTGAAGACTATTGTGCAGAGTTCATGGTCTTAAAAGTTTTCCATAAATTTAAATATAATGCTTCTCTTTCTTCATTCTTGTGAAAAAGACTGATGGAACCAGTGCAATCAACTTTTTCTTCAGGCAGGATCTAGCTTATGTATAAGCTACCCTCATAAAAATCTGCATGCAGAGAATTTCAATACTATAACTTGTAATTAAATGTTTTAATCATTAGTTACAAAATCCACCTTGGCATGTAAAGTAATGTCTCCTCCCTTGCATTTGGCATTGAAAAATTAAAAAGAAAAGCATCAATTTAATTGCAGTGTGTCCACATAGCTGCAAGCATCCTAACAAAAACGATATTGCACCCATACAGAATCTAATCAACAGCTTTCTTAACCCATTAAGTGCATTGCTGTAATAAAGTATCAAAACAACCATAAAAAAATACCCAATTATCAAGTATTATTCTTTAAAGGAGTTATATGAAACAACATATCTGTGATTCAGATTTTGGGGTGGGATAGTCTGCACCAGCCCGTTCTCATTTCAAACTCCTCAAATACTCTGCTCTGTCTGTGCTTTTGGCATAAGTACACAACACCAAAAGTCACATTTTGCATCAGCATGGACCAGTGCTGGACCGTTTCAGCTGAAACAGTGTTGTTATTGTATGACGCTGTACAGTCAGACTGCACCAGGTGCATCCACATGATAGGCGCACGGACCACCAGGCAGAACTGGCTGCATATGCATGAAACACAAAAGGACAGTGTCAGGTTGTAACACTGCTGGTGACGATGTAATACAAAGGGAGTGCAAGTGCACCTATAGGGCAGATGGGTTGGGAGGTGGATGGATCCACAAACAAGTGACTATCATGTGGGAGTGTGGTGTTCGCTTCCTGTCTAAATGTGATGGGTTTTCTTCTACAACTTACTATGTGCCACTTATGCCTAACTCTAACCATTCGTGACTTTGTTGCCTAATCCTAGCCATCATTCCCAGCATGTGCATTTGTTGACAGTTTGCATTGGTAGCCCTGTGCTCAAGTTTTCTAAACATAACCAAACACTGCATCATCCCAACATGTGCATTTGTTGACATCAGAGTAGCATCCCAGAGTTTATGAAACAGATGCAGAAGGACACTTTAAACCTCATAAGTCGATGCAGAACTTCATTGACAAAGCAGCACCATGTGACAAACTGAGCTAGAATGCATTGTCTGCACACAGTTCTCACCATGGAGGTGACAACAAGATCCACATCTCTCCATCATCTCAAGGTTTTCAACACTTCTATAAAACATGGTCATCCTCAACAACCATCATCATAACAATCATCATCATCACTGCCTTAACCAACATCACATAAATATACAAAAAATAACAACCAGCTAACAGAGTAGCCACAACAACAAAAGGTCCAGACACACCAAACCGACAACAAAGGCCAAGTACTGTGTCACTTCACATCACCTGTGTCTCAGCCAAAAATGTACATCCACCCCCCACTCACTTGGTGTGTCAGGGCCCTAACAGAGAAGCTTGGATGACAACACATACAGAGATAGTGTGACTTAATTGTCTGCTCGGGATTTCAGAATCACTCCAAAGAATCTCTATGTAAAAAAAAAGCTGTTTGCTGCCAAGTTCTGAATGTTGCATACAGCTTGTTCAAAAATCAGTTAAAAGTATATGTAGACAACTACGAAAAGTAAAGTGAAGCACTGCGTTTATTTTCTTTTGTAATCTAATGAAGGAAAAATAAAATGTGTCACAAAGACATAATACTCTAGAAAAGTACCTTGATATATTATTTAAGTACAGTACTCAAATAAATGTACTTGGCACCTCTGGTGCCTTGTCAGGGCAGTAAAACATAGTGTACAAGGCATGATAAGAAAACACAGCCTGCAGGCAGGAATAAAGGCTCAAAGAGAGCCAGATGTGCCCCGGACTTTCAGGCTGTATTAAGTGTACGAGTACAGATAACCTACTTCAGGTCTGTCAGCTGTACAAACATTCTCTGAAACGCCACTATGAATAAATCAAAAGCATAACAGCAACATTCTCTCGAGTGCTATTATTTTTTTATGAAAGTTATATGTAATAATGTATAGAGCCTTTAGGTACAGTTTTCCAACCATATACGTGCTTTAAATTAATAGAAAAATCAAGGTTATTTTGGATTTTGTTTTTGCCAAAGTTCACAGTTATCACCAGCTTGTCACCTTGTCACGGTGACCTTTTAATGTGTTGTTCCTGTGTGTTTGTGTGGGTGCTCTTTATCAGGGGACGATAATAAAAATGGAGGTGCCATCTCTTGCCAGCTTTTAATGTTAATTGGCAGTGATTTGTGAAAAAAAAAATGGCCTCAGTCCAGGACAAAGCTCCTCCAGACGGCACTGCATTAGAGGGGGTTTGCTGTCTCAAAAGTACCTTTGTAAAAAAAAAAAAAAAAAAGGAGGGTTATGGTGGCAAGATGAATACTCACTCCTACTTTGTGGTTATCACGCAGCATACAGAATGAAAATCATGACTCCCCAAGTCAACCAAACAGGTGAGGTCAGATTATTATCAAAGCTGCTGAACCAGAAAGTTGATACAGTGTGCTGTATGTGCTCGAGGGGGAAGACACTGACAGTTCAAGGCCTTTGAGTCTGCAAGAAAACAGGCCGCTCGGTAGAAATGCATCCGCAAGCACTGGAATTATTAACATTTAGGTATGCTTACAAGACAGTATTAAATCAAAGTAAGCAAAAAACAACAAAAAAAAAAAAGAGGCTGAAGCGGTGCTGTGTAGATGGACGCTCACATCCACACTTTTATTCACTCATTTACAATTCATGTCAAGTCACGAACACCAACCCCCACCCTGCTGCTTGACCCTCCCTGCCTTTTAGAGAGGGAAAGATGGTGTCAGGGGAAGAAGGAAAAGAAGAAAGGGAGAGAAACCTCTGGGCCAAAGAAGAATGCTAAAGGAGCCTCTGGGCCAGTGAACACCTTCTATCTGACCTTTACATGGAGCTGATCATCAAGCAGACTGTCCTTCACAGAGTTTTGACACCACTGAAGAACATGTTTTGAACTCATCTCAACAGAGCTGATGGTCAGATTAAACCAAAGACTGGACAATGTTTTTTCAGTGCTATGTAAGACCTCTCTTCCCCACCTGATACTGATCGCATCCGCTGGTAATAATCAACGTTCCCTGTTCTCATGCAATGCTTTGTATAATGTCTTACAAAAAGTTAGCCGCAAATGTTTATATGATAGCTCACAAATTAACACACTGCCTGCTGTGTGTGAGCGTCGATGAACTTGTTTTTATTTTTATTTATTTTTTGGTGCCCTGGCCTGTTAACAAGTCAGAGCAGCCACACAGCCTGCATGAACAGCCCTGCTCAGGTGTGTCTCAGTTGCCTCTCAGCCGCGGCACAATTAGAGAAATGGCGGCTTCCTGATTTTTTCTATGTGCCGCGTGTTAACAGAGAAAATGGCGTTTTAATAATAATATTGACTCTACACAAGCTTTTACAGTTTCAATGTCTTTATCTGTCTCACAGATAGGGAAATGCAAACATATCTGAATTACTCAAACTTTGCTTCTTCTGTTTCAAAATAAAACCCCTCTGACGACATCTCTGTCAACAGAATCCCATCAGTTGTTGACACAAGGCATTTTATGGCGAAATACTTGCAGGACTGTGTTGTTGACAATGCAGGAGCTTGCACGACTTCATAAATGAGCAGAATATGTACTTATAAATGTGAAAATACAGTACTCTAGCAGCAGATGGCTAAACAGCTGTGGACCAGGGCTGTGGGAAAACGTTTCTAGTTGGGGGTGATGTGATGAGAGCTGCCTTTTGTGTTAATACAATCAACAGAATGATCCTCTTAAGTATGAATCGATTTTAATGAGTTTTTTCTAAAGACATCTATTGTGGAAAAAACCCTTTATATTGTAACCCTCTATTATAACATCCTACTGCAATATGGATCACCACACTCTGTTGCACATTGTCAACGAGAACAAACAGATTACTCAAGTCAATCTGAGTACTGCACACATTTCCAAAACACACAGTATTTTAACATCAAAAATACATCACAGCATTTAAACCTTCAGCCGCGCACGCACAGACACACGCACACACAAACAGACACACACACAAACACACACAAATCATCATCGACATATTCACTGAAGCCAGAAAAAAGTGTGCCAGTCTATAAACTATTATGCGCCTGCTTAAAAAAAACAAACGGGGCCATGAAGATATTGCGCACTGAGCAGACCAAAACATATCCAAATCGCACTTTCAAGCGATCCAAAAGGCCAACTTGCACAGCACAAAACAACATAGCCAAATACATTTTTGAAGCACAATTATCAGCGTAAAATAACTGCCCAATAATGGTGTAAAACTGCACAGCAGCAGCTCATAATAGAACAGACTCTTTACATTGGCTGTGTTTGAGCCTAACTTATGTTACTCCAAAAGAGGCTTCAGGGGTTGATGAGATAGTCACTCATGAGTGCATTAATGTCCAAACTGTTTGAAATGTCTGTGTGCACATTTATCATGGACAGGAGCATGAGTCTGATGTAACGAGGTAATATGATGTGATGTACGTAGTTAACTCGAACTTACTCAATGTTGAGCCTTGATTTTACAGCAGACACAAAACCCAGTCTACTGGGTCAAAGTCCTGTATTTGTTTGATCCATCCATCATCTCAAACTTCATCCCGACAAAGAATTTGTAGTACTTTTTACTAAGTTATTCCTCTTCCCCCCCGCCATATATTGGACAACAGCCTGACACATGTTCACAGCCTCCTGGCACAAAATTGCATAGGTTATATCCAAATTATGGTGTATGTGTGTGTAGGTATATGTCAACACAGTCAATGAGAGCAGCCTGTAATGATTAGCTGAGAGCTGCAGAAAGTGGACCCTAAGTTAAGATATTTTTGTCACATACATATTCAGCCGTTTGTTCAAATGCTCAAAACAATCTATGTTTCATTTACAAGGTCTTCTGGTGGCAATATACGGCATGACTTTTGTCTTTCAGAAGGTAGTAACAAAAGTCATATTATCATAGAGCCTCAGAGGAGGTTGGTGTTGGATGGATCCCTTCCACTTTAAGATATCTTTAAATCATGATCACAGTCTTTTCTAAATCTTAAATCTGCATCAGTTGATTTTTTTTGGCCACTTAGGGGCAGCACACCTAGCTGTAAACCTAGATTCCCTGGTGAAACCTTGACAAATTCATGATCACGTCATAAAGTTAACACAGTGGGCATGATTTATTTACACATCCAGCAGTCATGGAGAAACATTAGCATTTGTCTGAAGTTGTGTTTTTGGGCATCAAAAGAATGTTAGTCCAATATTCACTCTCCCAGTTGCTTCCTTTTGGTTCCTGAGGGAAATATCTAGCTCCACTATGTTCACCAGCTAGTCACTAACTTTGACTTTCCTCAATTTGCTACTGACAGGTAGAGTGCTGTGTGTTTTTAGAGCTTTTTTCACTGAAAGCAGCTGCCTGCTGCTGCTAGAAATGATACTGATGAGACTGGTGAGGGGGGACCAAAACAGAAAAGTTGTTTGTTGTGAAAACCAAAGTAATGAACTAGAAGATGAAAAAACCCCACAAAGTTTCATTTGCCTAAACCTGATCAAACCCTATGCACGGAGTTAGCAGAACAGAAAAAGTTCATGTGAATAACTTACACATTTCTTTAATTTTTCAAGGACAATGACAAAACAGTATGGTGCAGAATTTTTTTTTAGTAAGTAGTAATTTTTTTAGTTTAGAGACCCTCTTGTGCAAACAGGCAGGTCCAAAGTCTGGGGCCAATCGTGACCCCCTGACAGATTTTAAATGGCCCTTGCCTTTTTCCAAATACACTATATGTGCCTACACATTATTGGTTATTGTTGAGTTAATGTAGTGTGATAGTGTTTTTTTTAATCAATACTTTAAACTCCAGACTGCTAGATAGCAGCACTGTAATCTGTTGTCAGTCATATGACTCTGTCTTTCCATCCTAACAACATATTCCTGGTGTGTTACAGGGGCTGTGCCAAATACAGATCGCATTACACAAGTCCACTTTTTCTTCTTAAATGTTATGCATATGCTGGAGTGGTCTTTATGAAATTAGATTTAAAAAATACCATAATCACCCTGTCTACAGTATTGTAATCTATTTTCTCTGAAAGATGAAAGAGTGCAGGATTTTTTTTTTCAAATAACCCAAATTATGTGGGAAACAGCTGACTTCCAAGTATTTTCAAATCATCTAATCCAGCCGCATATCAAAAAAGTTGGAGACAGCCTAGAAAATTAAAGCCAAGAGTAGATGAGTTTCCTGGGAGATTTTTTTAAACAATGCCAAATAGATAGCACATAAGTAAAGAGTTTGGGTTGAGGAGAAAGCTAAGGCATCAAACAGCTTCAGAGTGATCAATTTACAGCCTTGAGATGTGCAAACAGACTTGCATTTCAACACCAATGTGTTTTCATCGGAGTCAAACAGAGCAGTGACAAAAAGGCATGGTCTTATAGTCAACCTACAACAGCTGAGTGGTTCTCATTGGATAATTAGTATAATAGGATTTCTATCTATTGGACAATCCACAAGTGGGAGTGGGAGTGATTTTTATTGTTAACTGTGTCTTCCGTTTGCTGTGACATGCAGTCGAAACTTCAGCTGCTATTTCCCTCTGCCTGCAGCTTTGCAACAGAATCAAATCCACAAGCTCTCAGTGTGGAAGGCTCAGGGTTTTGTCATGTGTAGAAAACAGCTTGTGTAACCAGCCTGCCTTGATTTTCTGAAAAGCTGCTGGTACTTGGTATAGTGGCAGCTGAGAAACGGAGTCAGTCAGACAGTCTATCGCTCCAATCCTTCAAGGCAGTCCGCTGGTCTGATGGATGAGAATTGAAAGGCAAATCAATAGAGATCACAGCTTAAATGAAGAGTGATTTTAATTGGCTTACTGCTATTGACGTGTGCCTTCCCTCAGCTCCTCAGACGTACTCTGGGGCCACACGGCGGCCTGCGCTGTGGCTCCAGCATGTGAAGATTTGCTGATACTCAGCTGTTCGCTGGATGAAATGACGACTAACGAGGGGTGACAATAGCAATTCAGATAAGTGTTTATCAGGGGCATTTTGGTATGCCCATGTCTGCCTGTGGTCCATCTATTTTCAGTGGATGTTAAGAGATTTATGACCGCACTTGGGATGACAGAGTCAGATTCTAACAAATCAAAATGTGCACTCCTGAGTTTTAAGTATGCTTCCCTTGTCTGCCTGTGAAAAAAAAAGGAAACACAATTTGCCATCTAAAACAGCAAACACTAGCCAGACATCACCAGAACAAATCACAAATACAAGTTAGTCTGGAACCTCTCAGTTTATTTTTGATTTCCAAGTGGTGTTATCAACGGCCGTAGATCAAAATGTCTCTGCACGCAGTTGAATAGACCTACAACCAATCAGAACAACTAAACATGTGACAGACAAATATAACTGGATTAGCATCAACATGTCTGTGAATGAGTGTTGCCGTTTTTGCCATGGGAATTTGGAAACAGTACTTCAACAGAAGCTGAAGCCATTTTGGTCGTCTATTACAGCTGTGACTATAATAGACACGTCATTTTGGACATTTTTTTTTTTTTAAATGGATGTAGCTACAGTGATGACGCCCATCAATTTACGAACTTCCTTTTCGAAGCCACGAGTTCGGCATTTTTGCCACTGCCAACTTGGTCTTTTTGTGCTACAATGAACCATATTTGGGTCAGAGGTTGGCGCTATGGAGGAGCGAGGGATGGGCCTGACTGAGAAGCAAATGACACTACTGTTGCTCAAAGTGCCCTGCCCTAAAATGTGCGTAACTTTAACCCTTAAGAAAATGTAAACTGCTGACTTATATACTGTAAAAGTTCACCCTCATACAGTTGTCATTAATATTGAAATGTGTACCAGGCTGTAAACATGTTTCTTTTTCTGCTGTAAAGCTGGGATATTTTAACAGAGAGGTCTATGGGTTTGACTTGCTTCTGGAGCCAGCCTTAAGTGGCCGTTTGAGATCCGCAGTTTTTCGCACCTCTGTGTTGGCTTAATTTTTCAGCCACAGAGGTTGCTGCTTGATTGTGACAATAAAAAAAATGCCGGATCAGATCACCTGGAAACCTGTCTGAACAGGAGGGGAACAGATCTGCTAGAGAAAATAAAACATGAGCTTGTATTACAATTATTACTGAATGTATTATTATTCATCTGGTTCCTAGGCTAAGAAAATACTTAAAATGAAGCAGGAATAGAAATATCTTGTTCCTATGGAAATTGAGTAAATAAAAAGTTGAGGTAGAGGCTGAAAACAGATAAACATTCTTCGAAAGTAGTTTTATAAAATGGTTTGGCGTCAGCTTTGACACTCAAGGTTTCTCTCAGATCCTTATAAATTTCCTAAATGTGCTGATGAAATCTATTTTGCATAAAGAGGTGGGAATATTTGCTGTTGAGTTTTGGCTTAAAAATTAGCATTTTCTTGCAAAACTATATGAACATTCACTCAATCCCATAGTGGTATAAGTGACTGTTGTAACATAAGATGTGCCCAACACACCCCTCCAACATCAACAAACATCAAAAGATGAATTTGTCACTTTCGTTCATCTTCTGATATCTTCTGTATGTACCAATATAAAAGAAATCTAAAGAAAGAAAGAGTGTCAGGATTCTCCCACTCTCTGAAATCTTCAGTAAAATATGCAAACGCTGCACATGATTATGAAATAAGACCTGAAACATAGCCTCTAACTTTTGATACACGCACAGTCAGCAGCAGGGAACGCCTGTAAGATTAACACGGAGGACCCCTCTCCTTATTGCGTTAGGGCTGCCTGAACAGGCCGTTTTAATAATGCATACTCACTCATGCATATTCTCCGCGCTGTGTCAAGTACAGTGGAATTAAACAAGTTTATCATCTAAAAAATGACATGTTCCATATCAGCCTTTTTCACTGAGCGCTCAACGAATGGAAAGTCCGCTTTTCGCCTATCATGAAGATACTGAAATGAGATGGCTATCAGCAGTCGTTGAGAATTTATAATTTCCTACCGGGGCCAATATCTTCACACTTAATAACTAAGGAACACTTTTTGATGCTGGGGGGGTTAATGGTGGAAAACTGGTCCTCTGAGGCTGTAGGGAATAAATAAGTTCTTAGATCAACATGCCACTGCCCTCATTATTAAAAAAATACACGATAATACATGATTAATTTAATCAATTAAATAAGAACCATTTATTAAACAGTGACACATCTTGGTTTGCGATCTACTGCACTGACAAAAATACTGAAATTTCTCTTAACAAGTAAGTAAAAAGGAAGTATATTTTTCAGTATATGAGGGTTCTGAAATATTGAATAAAATCACACTATAAAGTCAACTGCTTTTAGAATGTTTAATAAATCCTAAAATCATTAGTCCTTTAATTTTTAATAAAGGAACGTGGCGCTCACAATTTGCAGTCGTGACCACAGCAGTATCCATACTTTATGAACTACAAGCCAGAACAAGAATGGTGTTACAAAACAAAAAGCAAAAGGTCTGTTGAGCTTTTGCTTGTCACGTGAATACCAGATTTCATCAGCTTTTTAGAAACCTGTGAATGTCCAAAACAAATGAAATAGGCTTAAAATCCATCAATCCATCCATTGTCTGTAAAAACTGATCTTTAGCTGACATTGGGTGAAGAACAGGTCGCCAAACTACCACAGGGCTAACACATGGAGACAGACAGCCATTCATGCTCTCGCATTTTTGGACTATGGGAGGAAGCCAAAGAAAACCCACACTAACTCAGTGAGAGCATACAAACTCCAAACACAAGGGCCGGAGCTGGCCAGGCTTAAAAATCATCTGAGCAAGGACAAGCGGTCTTTCAAGTACAAAACCAACCATAAAAAAACCCTCAAACAAAAAAAAAGTCATAGTATAGCATTTTGAAGAACATTCTAATATAAAATGTGGAAGAAAGGGTCCACAAAGGGAACATTAAAAATGTTGAAAATTAGGACAGTCTCTAGCTTGTCAGGTCAAGTGTGCACCCCACATGCCTAGGGCTGTTACAGTGGCCCAGGTTTGAGTCTGGCTTGTGCCCTTTGCTGCATTTCTCTCCCCTTACTTTCCTGTTTCTCTGCGTAACTGCCTCATAAATAAAAGGGAAAATGCCCCCCCAAACAATCTTTAGTAAAAAAGAATGAAAAAGTTGAAGAAGTTACAGTTTAGTATGCAAACAAATGTCGCACTATAGCATGTGGAAAAAATAGTTAAAAAAGTAATCCTTCCAGATATCAATAAAACTTATGGTATAGCCTTTAGAAGAATATTATAGTGTAAAATGTCATAAGAATGTTCCAAAAAGTCAACATTTATGCTATACTATGTTGAAAAATGCCATACTATAGCATGCGCTAAAAACGGTAAAAAATGTCATTGTTCCAGATGCCGATAAAACTTATGGTACAGCATTTTGAAGAAGTTTATGGTGTAGAATTTCAAAAGAACAGTCCAAAATGTCAACATTTAAAATCCTGAAAAACAGTCATACTATAATATGTCACAAAATGCCATACTATAGTGTGTGGAAAAAATGGTCAAATAATTAATCGTTACAAATGTAATGTAAAAAAAAATCATAGTATGGTATTTTGAAGAACATTATCACGTAGACTGTGGAGGAAACAGTCTAAAAAGTCAACAATTAAAATGTTGAAAAAAAACCAAACTATAGCATGTGGTAAAAACAGTCAAAAAGTCATTGTTCCAGTTGTTGATAAAACTTACGATACAGCATTTTGAAGAAGTTTATAGTGTAAAATTTAAAAAGAAGAGTCGAAAAAGTCAACATTTAAAGGTACAATGTGTAAGATATGGGCAGAATTTTAGTTTAAAACATTATATAATGAACCAGCGTTTTCTGATCGAGGAAACTTATTCGTTGTTCTAAGAATCCATATTTTTGTTATGTCACGTTGCTAGAGCTAGGAACAACTGTACTTTATGAACGCAATTTTGCCCCTATTTCAGGGTAGGAACTTTCCCAGTACTAGAAGAACGATGAGTGACGCAAGTGATTTTTCCGGATGTAGTATGTGTACGTTAACTGGTCAATCACAGCCAATGCAGCACCGACAACTTTTTAAAAAGCTTTGTTTTTCCATAAAATCTTGGGCAATTTCCCCCATTTAGACAACTGACATGAACACAAGCACACGCCTTACCTATAAACACTTGACCGGCATGGCAAATATCATCCTAGTAGAATAAAAACTGTAGCCCCCAAATGATGGGGAAAGTTTTGTGAAGCGACTAACTGACACAGCGAGCTATATATTAGAGGAGTATCTGAATAATCATAAGCATAACTTATTTACTTCTTTCTCTGTGTAGGTGACAGAAACTCATTAAATTGAATAATTTACAAACTTTGAATCTAACACTCAGACTCCCCCTCACACCCTCCGGGAAAATACAGACAGGCTGGTTACTGAGCTCACATGTGGCAGCTCCTGTTGTATTGATGACAATAAGTTCTCAGTGACAGGCTTGAACTCAGTCCAAAATTGCGACCAAAACTCTCTCACGTCTGAGTGAAAACTGGTGCTTCTTTGTGTGTGAAAAACAGACAATGGTCAGAGAGAGGAAGACTTATCTTCCCACAGGATCAGTACTATTGTTAAACCTCCTAAATCACCTGCAGTGAGTGGTGCAGAACAGAGCAGCCTGACGCCAGGCTGCGAGATTTCTTATTTCATTTTTAATACCTCCAGATCGGATCCATCCAGGATTGTGTTGCTGTAATCCCTTGGCTCGATATCCCCCATGTTCAATATGTTAATGTCTCCCACCGAATGGATCATTCGTCAGACAGACTTGGCAGATGGGCTTGCAACCGTTTCAGAAAAGACAGATGTATCAACACCCTTTTTAAAACCTCTGTATGCTTTTCAACACTCGACTCACCATCAATACAACAATAAATGCATTTGTGTATCGAATGAACAGAATGCATTATATCAGGACCGGCGAGCTACCCTAGAACATATTTTCCGAGCGTATAAAAGGTGGTGCACAGCGGAAGATGAACATTACATTGTCACTACCCACAGGACCGAACATAAGAGGCTTTTGTATGTTTGAATTGCCAGAATCATTTCTCAACACATTATTTTTTTCAGCCAGATAATGATCTATTTCTCAGCTCCACAGTGCCCTACTTAGCCTACTTATCTAAGTTGGAGGGAAAAATAATCATTTGATGTGGAGGATGCTTCTTAGCCTTGCTAATGCTGCTCTGTCCTTGATTATTATCCTTATTATTTAACAGCTTAAGGCCAATTTTCTAAAGAATGCAATTTTTATTGCATGTATATGTGAGTGGAGACAACGTTGTGCATTTGTTGACTTGATATGATCATGGTGAAGACAGAGCCTAGGGAGAAAAAAAAATCACCTGAACATCAAATTGATGTTTTGTAAAACTTCAGCAGACTGAAGGCTGTTCTCCACATTCTGTTTTAAGGCCTCGGCATCTCAATATTGAACAACATATGAGCTATTATTATGCTTTTGTATGCAACACATGATTTATTACTGCACCTTCTGTTATACCAGCAGAGCCTCAGAAGACAGCACGCTGTTAGGGAAACTCTCCTCAGCAAACTGTTTCTCTTTTTTCCTATTAATCAACTGTTTAAAATGATAAGACCGATTAATTTGCAGGCTATTTTCTCCTTACAGCTGCTGGCAATGTGCATTTTCTTCACCTTGATGCACTCACCAATTCATTCATGTCATTTATGCTCAAAAACAAACACCACAAGATTCAGGAAGCTATTTATGCACGCACCAGCCAACATCAATTTGTATTGTGTCGGTAGATGTGTCCAATATTTCATATAAGCATAAATGTCGGGAAAATATTCCCACAAAGCCAGATGTTGTTTACTGTATCTATTGAAGGCGGACACGTCACATGCCTGCTGGCAAACAAAGATGGCCCCCATAACTGACTTTGAGAGTTGACGGTAATATTGAACGAGCTAAACATCAAAGCTGATTGCCTCGTGCCTTTTTATCCCAAGTAGCAGCCTGATTGATGATGAGGTTTTGTTTGTGGTGCACAAGTTCAGACTTTATAGTTTACGCTGAGGGAGGGATGTAAATGGGAATACATTTGAATGCATTTCCATCGGAAGAAAACACTTCTAAAGTGTATTTGTGCTGACCCACAGACGGCTCAGGATGGGCTACCACATCCGCTCCTCTGCCGAATGTTTGGAGGATCAAAATTAAAGCTGCGTCAACTGTTCCAGTCGGACGACTAGCAGCTCTCAGAAAACAGGCTTTCATGTGCTCAGGCTGACAGGCTTTTGATGTAAGTACCAGAGTCTGAGATTAGGCTCGGAGGATATCAGGCTGGCCTTTAGAGAAAGAGGAGGAGAGACAGAGGAAGACAGAGAGGAAAAGAAAGGTGCAAATGTGGGGGTGTACATGATGTTTATCTTCAGTATGCAAGTTTTAAAAATCATTTTAAAGATATCA
The DNA here is from genome assembly GCF_026936395.1 of Plectropomus leopardus. Lineage (NCBI taxonomy): Eukaryota > Metazoa > Chordata > Actinopteri > Perciformes > Serranidae > Plectropomus > Plectropomus leopardus. The sequence goes on along the minus strand of NC_142189.1, from coordinate 14,021,581 downwards.
TCTCACTTAAGATCTATAGCCAATATCAAGATATGCGCTTCAGATATCGAAAGGAACGCACTGACAATCAAACATTTTGTGTTAAAAGTCTAAAAGCTCTCATTAGTATTCTCCCCAGCTGCTTTTTTTGGCTCTTCCCTTGATATAGACAATATCTCAAGAGAGGAAGACAGAGAGAGTCTGAGCATCTCAAAAGCTTCATGCTCAGAGAGGAAAGAATCCTATGCTCGAGCCATGTCGTCCTCTCTATTCTCAACACGTGCTGAGATACATATCATTTTGTTACTCTTTTCATTGTTCATGTTTTGTAGCCTTGTGGAGCTTCATATCAAATGCACATGGTTTTCATGGACAGATGGCGTGTGCCCAGCAGCAGGTAATGGATTTCATCTTTCTGAGGAAAATCATGTGAACCGATCAAAAGCTCCAGAAACAGACTTTGTGGTGAAATTGTGTTGCCAACTTTGTTTCCAAGGCCAGGAATAAGCTTCAACTTTTAAGCCAACATGGATGAAAAGTGCTCAGAAAAAGGAAAATTTCATCATCTGCAACTGACTGTCCCACAAACCCATACTTCCATGCAGGAGTCTGGTGTTCACTTCCTTTCTGAATGTGATGTTTTTTCTACCCTTTCCCATGTGCTGCCTTGCTCTAAACCTAACCATCCATGACTGTGTTGCCTAAATACTGTATATCCATTCGTGCCAGCTTGTGCGTTAGGTGATGTTCTAGCGTTGGTTGCCATGTACGGTTGTGCATCGGCAACCACGTGCATTTGTTGGCATCATGGTAGCGGCATACCGGAACGTAAACAACAGACAAAGAAGGATACCTAGCTCGTATTATGTAGATGCAAATGTCCACTGACAAAGCTGCAACTTGTGATGAGTTGGGATGAGAATGTGTTGGCTATGATCTACTGTGCATGCATGTTGGAGCGGATAAACACACTGGTTAGATGCATTCCTAACATCTTTGATGTTGGGATTTTGGGTTTGAAAGATGCACTCCAAACACTCTGACTACTGCCTTATACACACTGCATTAAAATTTGTAGAATCTAAAGCTTGACAGGCCTGCTGTGCCAGAATGTTTGCTAAGTTATGATTGGATGATCGCTGTTTGGGGGTTCGGGGTTTAGTCTATTACAGTTAATTCAATGAAAGGTCCAGAGCAGCTAATGAAGATATGGAGATTATTCTGCTGCTCTAATGGTGAACAAAATGGTGCTTTACTATTAAAATGTTGCTGAAAGACACATTTCCATTGTCATGTCTGGTTAGATGGGTTTATAAGCCTTATGTGCCTGTAATCCTAAATTACATGTTAAACAATAACCTTAAATACCCCCTCTGATACCACACCTGTCACAAAAACCTGAAACTTTGAATATGTAATGAAATTAACTGGAAAACTAAATGGTAGCCCTCCAGCAACATTAATTTTTCAATCATTTTGAAATATTACATTCCAAATCACAATATGAGCAATAATTTATCCTCCATCCATCATTTTAATGCATAATTCTCTATCCAGTTGAAAGCCACATATGGAAGACTGCTAAAATCTTGAAGTCAGGGTCAAATCAGACTTCTAATGAACATATAGTTTCTTATTCAATTATGAAGCCCCACAATGAAATAATTGAATGAAAATGCCAATAGGAAGCCAAGTCTTATGTTGGCCTGCAGCAGGCTTTGACCAATCAAGCCTAAAAGCATTACTACAATTATTTCTAACTGATTTAGCTTTTTCTGTAGGTCAAGCATTTTTCATTTTTTCCATTCTATCAGACTTTTGAGCACTGAAGCAGAAAAAAAAACACGTCACAAAACTTTCAAATCAATCTTTGATGGCTTTTCTTGTCATTTTACATTCTTTAGCCCACACACAGTACCAATTTGAGGCTACTAGGATCCCATTACTACAGGATCAACAGGAATGCTTTTACAATGTCCAGCTTCTGCTTGTCGCCCATCCATCTTCCCCAGAGACAATGACGGAATAAAACATCTTTCAAAGTTTGAATTTTTTTATTTCCCTTGTCTTGGCATCTCTATTAGTGTCAGGAGCGGGATTGGGAGAGCAGCCGTCTGGCTCTCTGACTGGAGGACACCCATATGCTGCTGTCATGTACTCTGCTAATTAGGATTAATGGCAGGCATGACACCGCCTTCCTTAGCCTCGTACAAGCACTCTTAGGCTCCCACTTAACTTTCAGCCATGTCTCTTTACCCCCATGAAAAAGAAAAAACACTTGTGAGAATTGAAGTGGAGATTTCTCGACAGCTTTCTTTCAAGACCAACACTCAGACCTTCAGTCAGTGTTTGATGTTTCTTCAAGGTTCCCTGACGCCAATAAAAAAGGTTCAGCTGGCTAAACTTTATATATTTCTTCTGAAATCAACAGAAGTTCAGCGCCTTGATGCTGATATTGAGTGTGCTGAGCGCAGTGTTTGTTGCAAACTTTGTTCATATAGGGCGCAGCGGTTTCTCAATAATTAATGATGTGGCATTACTGGGCTGCGCTCTCTGAAGGACAAATTAGAAAGCACAGGTTGAACGAGAGAACACAAACACATGTGATGAGGAAAACCAGAGACGTTAATTGTCGATTACTTCTCTGCTAATCTGACTCATGAAGACCCTCAGACTCCATTAGCTTTACCCTTGAATCTGAAACAAAACACTAATACCTGGAGTTTGTGTGGATGAGATATTCTCTCACACCAATTTTCGACAAGGTCTTTGTGTCCTCAGATCTACCTCATGAAAGGTGCACTGGAGTAGCTTACCCTGTGAAATTAATTAAAGTGAACTCAAGGCTTTCAGAGTTTGAAATCTGACACCCTCTCAGTGCTCTTTTTTAGCTTACTTTATATGAAAGACATCTCTGTTATACCCTCTGCTGATTTCACCTCTAGATGTTATTTTTCTTGCTATAACACTGAAACCAATTCATGTTTTTAAGATTAAAACTGAATTGATTGTTTGAATCTTGGGAGCAACAGGGCAAACTGTAAACCTGTTGTAACGTAAACATCATCTTTTAAATTGTTTAGGCTAACAAGAGGCAAGAAGCTATTTACACACCCAGAAAATGAAGAGCAACATTTGCATTCATCAGTGTTTCAGGCCACATGAAAAACTCAAGACTAAGGCCCTTATACACCCAGGGGCGTGACGAATAACCGGCACAAAACTGTGAAATAATCACCAAAGAATATTTAAAATCTTAATATTCATAATGGCAGTGATGCAAGTTGGTGACAGTAATATCACTTCTCAGTAAAAGACTTTAATAATCTGTTAAAAAGATATGCAGTTTAGGGATTTTAATGTGAAAGGTTAGCTGCTAAATGCTTCACCAGTCAGTAGCTACCTTTTTCTGTTTGTCATGATAAACAAGAAACTAAAATAAAACAGTAGTTGTGGGTTGTTTAACCAAAGCCATTAGCTAAAATAAGATGCTAATGCTTTGTAGAGCCATCGCAACTTGCCACAAATGTTAATTAGACATTGATATTTGGTTGAATTTTGGTTGTGATGTTGGGTGCCCAAAATGTAATGCCAGGACAATGTGTAATACCAACATCAATTTGATCTAGAATAACGACAGATGGTGTTGATATTTTTGTGGTTGCAAGTTGTGTTGTTAAGTAATCGAACTCGAAACACCTCACGCTAATGTCAGGTAACATCGAATAAGGACATTTAGTTGTAAGGAATGAAGAACAAGCATAACGTCTGCAAAACGTCATAATGTCACCGTCCACACAATGTGATACTCTAACATCGTTACACATTTCAAATATCGGCAACTAAAATTTCTGACACAAGAGTCCAACATCTTTCTAATGTCATATTGATGTCTGGTTCCAGCAAAGATGGCCAACAACTCCACAGTGATAATTCTCCTCAGGTTCATCACCGAAATATCCCTTTCATATTACACATGGTCAGCTGATCCATTGTTAACGTAAGAATGTTGACTAGTGTAGCTTTAATAATGGCACGTTCAAGTGAGTGTAGGTTAAAGAACAGTTTACTCTGTGGTCAGCGAAGAGTAAAGACATATGTTGCTTGACAATAATTAAGTATTGGAGTACCTGAGCCTGCGCTGAGACTGATGTTGGTTTGTTTAAATGGACCGGTGAGCGCTAAAGGATGACCACCATGCAGTAGAAAAAAAACTCCGAATTTGTTCTTGTCATCTGGTAACGAAATCACAATGGACACGCTGATTAATTGTTATAAATGCTCGCGCAGGCAGCGACAGTCCAAGTTAGTTAATCTTGAGGCAGAGAAGGATGGGAAGTCGGCAATAAAATTATGCACACCGGTGGTTTCAGTTTGGAGGGAATGTTTCCTTTACATTTCCATTTTTATTGCTGTCCATTCCAGGTCATTTCATGCGCAAAGCAGCATCAAGCCTAAACTAATTTGTTGGCAGCTGTTTCACATTCTAAACATTTCCATTAGCAACCAAACCCATCCGCATAATGAAATATTGTTCAAAGGAAAATCCATTTCCGAACGGTTTTATTGAAATTCACAACCTCAGAATCAAGATTTTCACCAGCACCGCTGAAGTATAAACCTCATATATCACTCTGCATCTAAATATGACATTTGCCTTTTTTGGTTAATATTTCATCAACAATTAGTAAAGTAGGAAAATGCTGAAAGAAACCTGGAGAGCCAAAACAACTTCACTGTCCGTAGTAATGAAAACACAACCAAGCTCAAGCCCCAAAAGTCATAAGAAAACATATTAAGATGCAACAATTATTCTGTCCTCTTTACTGGAAAGATAGATCCCTTGCAGAAAGCCAAAGGCTCAAATGTGAATTGATGAATAACTATAAATATTCAAGTAGTGAAACTGCTTTTTTCTTTAAATGAGAAATGGGTGGCATTGCCTGGGTGAGTCATTTCTGCTAAAAGACAGAGAGATAAGTCTCTCTGCTCGCAGTTCAAACACTGAAAGCTTATGTCCTTCCCTCTGGCAGAGGTGAAGTGAGAACACAGAATCGGAGCGAGAGGACTGGGACGGGACGGTTGACTCTTGGAGGGTTCGGCCTGGTGTCGAATTGCACAGTAAAATGTCCCGAGGTTATTCACGTTTGATCAGTGTATCCATTACTCGCTGCGGCCGCTGACACTGATGTGTCACATTTCCGAGGGTGAGATAAGGAAGTTTTGTACTGTGAATGTGCATGATGAAGAAATGCAGTGTGTGCGTGAAAAGAATGTAAAGAGGTGAAACACACAAATGCAAACACACACATGTTTTCACCTTATACATGAAAACACATGACTTGTGAACAAACCAAGTACCTTTCTTATTTCACACATACAACAGGTTTGTCAAATTATGGTTATTCTTTGACACGCATGCATGTGCGCACTCAAAAAAAAACTGCACCTTAAGCTAGGCTGCCACTGTACATTTACATTATTATGTACATTTTTATTAATCTTGTAAATGACTAAATAAAATTAAACTAAACTAAATAAAACAACTAAATGTCAAATGATAGCCAACTGCAGAAATTTAGCCTGATTCTAAAATTACTTGGGCTAATGACACAAAAAAAAGTGGTACAGCCAAATTAGTCTGCACCTTTGCTTAATATTTGTTTCCAGAAGCTTGGTGATGTACTGACAACACTCACAGTTGGTGCTGTAGCTGGCTAACTGAAAACTCAGTAGCCAGTCAGGCTAGCACCTATCAGTCATGATAGTGCTCTCAGCTTTTTTCTATAATAAGCTTAGAGTAGTACTCTGTTTTGTTTGTCTTCCTTGACATTTTTTTTTCTTTTTACATTTGTTTGTTCAATAAAAAGTGATTGAAGAGGGATAAGCTTTCTGCTTTTCTAGTTGAGTGGTCACAAACTGGATAATAAGTTCACCAAGGTTATTCAAAAGGCAGATTTGTACCATCACCTCCTATCGCAAAACTGTATGCAAACCATTGCTTTGTTGCGGAACAGTGTTTACTATGAAAGAGATGACTTACAAAATTAGTTTACGATTCAACACAGCTTCAATCTACAACTCTTTGTCCACACAAAGGTAAACATGACAATGTTTTTCCATAGGTCAACAGCAGGAATGTGTATGTCAAAATTGACCAAAGTTGCACCCAGTGAATTATTTCCTTCTACTACAGCTGAAACTGTCTGTAGTGATAACCATGACAGTGCTTACAACTGCTTACATGGATCAAAAAGCTTGGGAAATAATCATTCCTATACTAATGCTGATTAAATAATTAGCTTAATTATCAAGTGGTCACTTACAGTGTTCATTTTTGGTCTTTCCATACATGACAACATATGGAAATAGAACTTAAACTGTGGTAAATCTATTTAAAAACAACAACAACAAAAACGTTTCTTTGCCTTGTGGTAACTCGTCTGCCTCTGACTGGCTATCTGAGGCAGTGAAATCACGATGGAAAAAAGGAGTCATTTCTCTCTCTCTCTCTCTCACACACACACACAAACTTATGCATGTGCATGAATACACATCTTTCAAGCGCACACCTATTCACTCTTTCTTGCACACACTCCCATCAACTGACGGTTGCCCAACTTTGAAAGGAGCATGCATTTTTGAATAAACACACACACACACACACACACACACACACACACACACACACACACACACACACTGACTGACGGTTGGTCAGCTTGTTATATATTACATGAACACACACACCCACACACACACACACACTATGTACACATATACACAAAATCTTCACAGAAACACACTAGAGGAGACCCTCACCCCTCTTCCCGGCCTCTGTCACAAATGCCTCTCATCGTCAGGCTCTGTGTGACTCCCCTGAGTCGGTTGCCAGGCAACCGTGGCTGCATTAACATGCGCGGGAGAAAGGGAGCAGGGGATACCTCTTGCCTGTGGAGCGAAAGCAACCACGACAGCGTCAGTGAGGCGACGGGTTCCTTCACAGCACCCCCTCTCCTCTCCCCTCTCCCCTCTCCTCTCTCTCTCTCTCTCTCTGTCTCCCTGTCTTATAGCCGTCCAGCGTTCACGCTCTGTTCAGTTAGTTAGGGATACACGCTCAGCCACTGGAGCACAAGAAAAGGTATGTTAGGTTACACATCATGTAGAGTAAGCAGGGGCTTCCACCACTTCAGCAGGGGTGCCTTTTTTATTTCAGCATGAAACATTTAAAAGCCAAGACATCAGCTAAACATGCTTTATGTTACTGAGCAGTATAAAAGTTTGATAGAGGAGATGAGCATTTAATAAGGCTTGATAGGGGTGTCTTGGCAGCAGAGACAAGACTAAAATCTCTATTTTTGAAAGCTTTGCGGATTAAGACAAAGGAGGATGGAAATGTTCACATGAAACAGCTTTGTTACCCTCCCACCCTCATCTGCCCATCAACTGGCTCCATTCTTCAACTTGACATCATCCTTCCTCACAGACAAGAAGAAGAAGAAGAAGAGGAAGAGAGAAGCAGAGGTGGAGAGGATAACAAAACAGACTGGAGCCGAGAGGAGGCGGGCAGCGCAGCTCTCACCAGGCTGAGGAGGAGAAAAGTGACGGCAGCTAGAACTTGGCTACTAGTGAGATGAAATTCGGGGAGGAGACGCTGGAGCGCTGCAGGGTACGATATCCAACGAGAGCCCTAACATTGGACCGCCTGGAAGACGAGCCTGCCCTCTCTGGATCCTGTGCCCCTCCACAGCCGAAGGATGAGAGGGGTCGACTTTCACCTTAGTTGCCAGGGATGTCTGTGCACTACGGAAAGGCGTCCCCCTCCAGCATGTCCAATGCTATGTTATTCCTGATGCTTTGCAAGGTAGGTCTTTAAAGTGTCCTCCCACATCCAGAGCTTTTTATTGAACTCATCGTCATGTGCCGAGCTGTAAACAAACACTTAATGAATCTTTCACCATTTTTAAATGTCATGACAGCATGTGGCCATGAATTTATTATGCATCATGATATATTCTTTATAAATGTGGGATATTTCCAGGCTCAGTTGTCTTTGTATGAATCATTGATTAAGGTGGCAGAGAAACCCTTGATGTTGCCTTACAATCAAACCATACTTTGTGTTTTCTGGTTAACTCTAGGAGACACTATAAGCTGTGTTTGTCCACAAGACAGGCACATGGCTCACTGAGAGGTGATCCTCATGCATGCTGCTAACAAGTTTAAATTACGTAACATCAGGAAAATCTGAAATGAAAGTGACTTAAGCTTTCTGAATATGGAACAATTCATTTGTGGCCCTACCAGTCATTTTCTCAAGCTTAATTCAAATTAAAGCTCCCTCGTACCTGTTTTGGGAAAAACTGGGAAAAAAGTACATATCCCCATATGGAAATAATACATAAAAATGTTTTTTTTTCTGTAAAAATAAGTCTCCCATCTTTTTGTCAAATTCAAACTCCATCTCCGTCAATTAAAGCTGTATATTTCTGAATGTCTAAACTTTTCTGTGGCATTGTTGGCAGAATCTTGTGATCAATAAAAAACATGTTCTCTACAGATGCTGTTTTTGTCCCATCCAAAATAGATCTGTCACTTTCCTCTCACTCACAGAACAATGAGTACAGGTTATGGAAAATGGGTCACACTCACTATTGGCAGCTTCTCATCAGATTTCACTACAGACTGTGAAATCTCCTTCTCTTCTTTTTTTCTTTCATTTCTCTACATATAGGCATGGTTACAAGACACTGTGTTTCTGTATGTGATTGTGATTGTGAATGTGTGTGATGGGCGTCAACCTGTGCATGTGTATGTACACACGCACTTGGGAGGGAGCTGTTTGCTTTAATTCCTTTCTATAACAATGCCAAAAGCGACTCCTGCCTGTCAGACTCTGTTAGCATCTGCAGTCGTTTGACATGCTCAGGATTATTCAAGTGGCAAAAGGTTTTACTCTCCACTGATCTGATCCGAGGATGTGAGCTTCTTATAGGTGTAGTGTCCGGATTTGTTGTCTCAGGTATGGCACTGCTCCCTTTTCTCCCCCCTCTCTCCCTTGTCTGTCTGCTCTTTTTATACAAATACGCTCCTAGCTGTTGCTGTACAAGTGAAGAGCCAGGTGTGAGCTCGCCATCTGTGAGAGAAAAAAAACTCCCAAGGAGATGCTTTTCATTTTGAATTGTTAATCCCAGAGATACTACATGTGTAATACTTGAATCATGAGTGGCCCTGACAGTCCAAGACCTGCTCAGATTAATCATAGGAGGAAAAGTTAAGACGTGGAAGTGTTGGGTTCATTGGAAATTAGCTCTTGAGTGACAACAGGAATCAATACTGAGATGACTAAATCCTACCTTAGAATAGCACACAGTCAAATGACTAATCAATAATAGGTGGAGAAGTGGTGTCGGTGTACTGTAGCATGACTGGATTAATAATCCTTTGATTTGATCCCTTTAAGACACTCTGTGTGTGAGTATATTTCAGTATTTTCTAGCTTATGACAGCTCTGATCCCTATCACACAGGGTCTGGCCTGAGCGTTAAACAGACATGGGGAGTCATTATGGGTGGTTAATGATTATGGCACATCATAGGGTGCCAGCTCTGGCTGCCACTTGAAACCGAACACTCTCTGTTGAACTCTGGAGACGTCAGCTGAGGAGGCACTGGAAGTCGTCCAGAAGGTTTGCTGTGTGACGCACAGCTGTACTCAGTGATAAAGCTGTTTTCACAGCGTCCCGATTTTGGTAGGGTCTGGACCCTCCTTCACCACCACAATTCCTGCTCCTCCTCTGTGGTGGAAGAAGTACGCAGGTCCTTTGCTTAAATAAAAGTACTAATACATTAATGTAAACTTACTTTTATTTATAAGTAAAAGTCTTGCATTCAAAATCATACTGCGAAACAGAAATCAGAAAAATAAAAGTTAAAGTTTCAAAGTAAAAGCACTTGTTCTGCAGTAACATGTCATCTACAACAGATATTATTATATATGACATTATCTGATCACTATACTGATGCATGAAAAACCAACCTCTACTGTTACTAATGAACGCAATTTTAAACACCAGTTCTGCTTCAAAAGTCCCTTAGGTTTAGGCAACAAAACTATGTGTTTGGTTAAGGAAAAACATTGTGGTTTGGCATAAAATGAGCACCTTTCTCACAAATGCAAGGTCAAGTATGTCACATGACATACGTCAAATATAACATGACACTTGAATAGCTACAGTTACTAGCATACTAGGTTAGATTTTTGATGAACAGAGGTCAACCTTGACTTTGGGAATCAAATGCTGGTCTCTTTGTTTGACCCATCCACCTCCCCTCCCACCCAGCCTATAGAGACTTCTTCGATATCTGTACAACATTACGCGGACTTTGTCATTTTCTATGCTTCGTCAATCCTCTGCTATCTCAATAATTACTACAACCACTAGAGGGTGCCACATAAAAAAAAGGTCATAATAAGCTTCTTGCACAGTTGATCTATTTGGTAATTTATTCACTGAGAGTGGGCTGTTACATACATTAAGGTAGATTAGTCCACTGGTTGCCAACCTACACCATCATTTACATAAATCTGATGGGCCATGAGATGATTAATGAGAGAGGAGAGGGGGAAAACAATTTTTCAATGTATCCTCATCCAACGGTTCATATGATATCTAACAAATTAGTGTCCCTCGATGTGAAGTTACATTAGGTTAGGTTTTAGAGAAGAAACATGGTGACAGTTCACCTTAAAATAACTCAAAGTTCACTTGTTCTGAGCAGGAGTCTCCTGGGGAAAGTTCTGTGTTTGTTTGACCCATCCAGCACCCCAACCTGTCCCCTTGTGTGGACTTTCCCCTTTTATACTGCCTCAATATTAACTCCATTTAGCACATTGTTAACATTTTGATTTAGCACTGGGGCATTAACTGTTTTATCTTGTGTCTGAAAACTATGTCAAATGGATGGCTTTCACCCTATACTGCAAGCCAAGTACCTACGGGTACAAAAAAAGGAACCTGAACCTGAACCTGATCACAGCCTTCCAGATTACATGGATTATACACAAACTACTGGCTAATGACTGTTGGTGTTATATACTAATTGTGGTGCATTGCTTTTCTTAGGTATACATGTGAAGTTATAATTTGAGCAGTTATTTAAATAAAACCATTTGAAAAATTCTGAGGGGAAATATCTCTTTGGCAGAACTAACAAACCATAGATGAAGCAAGACAAGTGACCCAAACTAGACACTATTTTTTGTAAGAGGTCCCCAGCCAAAGATGATCCGAACCCCTGGCTTAACCCGTGACTAAAGCTGGTAGGTAACTGTAGTGGGGTAGAAGTATCATAGCATAAAATGCAAATACTGAAGTACAAATAGTGAAGTACAAGTACCTCTAAATTGTTCAGTAATTCAGGAAATGTACTTAGTTACTTTCCATTACTGCTCCTCCTTTCCCTCCTCAATCTCCCTCCATATACTTGGGCACATTTTTACCGCACCTTGTCTTTTTTTGTTTTTTTTTGCTGAGCGCTTGTTTATATCAGCAGCGAGCAGCCGTCTTCATGCATGAGGGCACATCCAGCACGCCACACAAAGATCTCCATTCATTTTGAGGGAAGCCCCGTTTATAGTGCTCCCCAGGAGAGGCAATCAAAGCCCATTGTTACAGATCAGAGGAGGAGGGCACACTTTAACACAGAAACACAACCTGATGGGCTTTTTATGTGCGTCGAGAGCACAATGGATGTCGATGATTGGACACTGCTATCATTCAGAGTCACCGTGTGTGGGATGTTAGCCTCTCAGTGAGGACAGGCAGTTTCATGCTCTTAACCTCACATAGACAGACCTAGACACAAAGTCTTTGACTTCTCTTATAGGGAATCCATAAACAGCAAAGTCAATGCTTAATGGTGGTCCTTCTATAATTGACTTGAATTTCCTATGATGCCCATGTCTGACCTGTAAAATCTTACATTTTAAATGTAGCTCTGATCTGTGTTGAACTTAGTCCGTCTTTATCTTATTTTGATAACCTCGGTCAGTCTTACACCCCTCAGATTCTCTTCTCTCTCTTTGTTAATCTACAGTGCCTTGCGAAAGTATTCGGCCCCCTTGAACCTTGCAACCTTTCGCCACATTTCAGGCTTCAAACATAAAGATATCAAATTTAATTTTTTTGTCAAGAAACAACAACAAGTGGGACACAATCGTGAAGTGGAATGAAATTTATTGAGTAATTTAAACTTTTTTAACAAATAAAAAACTGAAAAGTGGGGCGTGCAATATTATTTGGCCCCCTTGCGTTAATACTTTGTAGCGCCACCTTTTGCTCCAATTACAGCTGCAAGTCGCTTGGGGTATGTTTCTATCAGTTTTGCACATCGAGAGACTGAAATTCTTGCCCATTCTTCCTTGCAAAACAGCTCGAGCTCAGTGAGGTTGGATGGAGAGCGTTTGTGAACAGCAGTCTTCAGCTCTTTCCACAGATTCTCGATTGGATTCAGGTCTGGACTTTGACTTGGCCATTCTAACACCTGGATACGTTTATTTGTGAACCATTCCATTGTAGATTTGGCTTTATGTTTTGGATCATTGTCCTGTTGGAAGATAAATCTCCGTCCCAGTCTCAGGTCTTGTGCAGACTCCAACAGGTTTTCTTCCAGAATGGTCCTGTATTTGGCTCCATCCATCTTCCCGTCAATTTTAACCATCTTCCCTGTCCCTGCTGAAGAAAAGCAGGCCCAAACCATGATGCTGCCACCACCATGTTTGACAGTGGGGATGGTGTGTTCAGGGTGATGAGCTGTATTGCTTTTACGCCAAACATATCGTTTTGCATTGTGGCCAAAAAGTTCGATTTTGGTTTCATCTGACCAGAGCACCTTCTTCCACATGTTTGGTGTGTCTCCCAGGTGGCTTGTGGCAAACTTTAAACGAGACTTTTATGGATATCTTTGAGAAATGGCTTTCTTCTTGCCACTCTTCCATAAAGGCCAGATTTGTGCAGTGTACGACTGATTGTTGTCCTATGGACAGACTCTCCTACCTCAGCTGTAGATCTCTGCAGTTCATCCAGAGTGATCATGGGCCTCTTGGCTGCATCTCTGATCAGTTTTCTCCTTGTTTGAGATGAAAGTTTGGAGGGACGGCCGGGTCTTGGTAGATTTGCAGTGGTCTGATACTCCTTCCATTTCAATATGATTGCTTGCACAGTGCTCCTTGAGATGTTTAAAGCTTGGGAAATCTTTTTGTATCCAAATCCGGCTTTAAACTCCTCCACAACAGTATCTCGGACCTGCCTGGTGTGTTCCTTGGTCTTCATGATGCTCTCTGCGCTTTAAACAGAACCCTGAGACTATCACAGAGCAGGTGCATTTATACGGAGACTTGATTACACACAGGTGGATTCTATTTATCATCATCAGTCATTTAGGACAACATTGGATCATTCAGAGATCCTCACTGAACTTCTGGAGTGAGTTTGCTGCATTGAAAGTAAAGGGGCCGAATAATATTGCACGCCCCACTTTTCAGTTTTTTATTTGTTAAAAAAGTTTAAATTATCCAATAAATTTCGTTCCACTTCACGATTGTGTCCCACTTGTTGTTGATTCTTGACAAAAAATTAAAATTTTATTTCTTTATGTTTGAAGCCTGAAATGTGGTGAAAGGTTGAAAGGTTCAAGGGGGCCGAATACTTTCGCAAGGCACTGTATCTACACAACATCTAAACACTGATGGACTGTAACAGATTTCTGGGGGGTAATAATTTCTGCCAAGATCTTTCTCCCTCTGCCAAACTGTCCAAGAACACAATCAGTAAGTCAAAGAAAAGCTGCACTCGTGAAATAAAAATCTCCTCTTTGGCAGAGCTCCTTCAAAAGGTTACATAAATTTCAATTATTACAAAGGACACCTGCAAATGGGCCTTAATAATGTGGGCTTTGTAAAAGTTAATCAAAAACTGTGTGAAATAAGATCCATCATCAGGAAAAAGAAATGATTAGTGAGTTAATTTCTTGCTAGAAGTTGTGATCTTGTTAGTGGACAGCATGTCCTCTGGTAGTTGTTTCATCTTAAGGTGTGTCAACAGAATACCAAGCCAAATAAATGGTGAACAGGGCCTGCACACAAGGCCATAGGTTTTGTTTCAACATTGGTTTTGTTTCAACCATGGTACATATGAAGGTTTTAAGATTCTCTTCCAGCAAATTTTAAGCATTTAGCTGTTAATTTCCTGCATTCTTCTGAACTTCTCCATATTAATTTATGGTGTAAATGTTTTAAATATTGTAATAATGTCTTTCTTTGGGAGGAAATATACAAATGTTCAAAAATTTGAGGAGAATGTGGCAAAGGAAGACTCGCACACCAGATAAAAAAAGATTCAGACTGAAGTCTGGATTTAAAATATCTCTATTTTATATGCGGCAGGGCAGTACAGACACTATGCAAATGTGCAAAGAGTGCACATGGTTTAGTCCATGTTGGACTTTCCTAAATGCAGAATAAGGCATGCATACTGGTTCACCATATATATATGTCAATCTTACAGGTGCACTTGGTCAGTTATCAGCAGCTGGATTGAGCACACTTATTTACCAACAGGCCACATCATCGCAAGTCCAATAGTAAGCACCACAAAGCATAGACTCAAACAAATGCTGGCATTCATACGTACAGTGATGGAATAAACACTGAAAAGTGGGGTGAGCTGGTACAGAGAGACAATAAAATCAGTCACAGAAAACCTCCAATTCTTCATTTAAGCCACTGGGAAATAAATGGCCTATAAATTGCTATCTATTGATAGCATTGCTTGTAGACACAAAATTCATGAATTAATTGAGGAGTAACTGAGGAAATAAGTTTTATACTTCCTCCTACTCCTTTTCAAACATTTAAGATCTAATTTTGGTTGGTTATTTAAGTCTTTTCATTGAATTGTGTATAGATCTTACAAATCTTGTTATTTGTTTTATTTTTAGCTTTTTTTACACGTTCAAAATGTGTTCCAATCAAATCAAATCAAACATACAACCATTGGTAGCCTTCATCAAATAACCATGTAAATTTGTTGAACTTTTACTTTAAAGAATGCTGTAAGGTAGAGTGGGAGAACAATATGTGCAAATTTGCCATCTGCAAAAGTTAAGTTTGGTTGGGATTGAAAAACAAACAAAAAAAACCTCATTAGACTTTAGCGGGTGTTTGAGGTCAAGCTGAGATTCTGTTAAGTTTCACTAGACAAAAGCATTAAACGTAGGACATGATTGTCTTTATCATTGCTCTTCCTCTCTCATAAAGTACATCAGCCAAAAAGGCACGATGTGTACCCAGGTAGTGCTTCAGGTGGCGTCTTTTTGTCAACTCTTGCAGGGAGTCAAAAAAATGTGTAGTTTATCTTGTGCCTACGCTTTTTACTAAGAGGAACAGTTCCCTGTTAAAAGGTTTATTTTTAGTCTGCATTAGGTTACATGCCTTACTGTTGCTTGTTGGCGTATGAAACCCATTGACCTGCAAAAGGAAGCCTGTTCTCCTGAGAGGTATTTGGATGCCAACTTGCACAAGCTGCTGCGCCTGCAGGCTGAAAACATACAGCCAGTTTCTAATACTCCACCCCGGGCTACACCAATCAATACATACACACACACACACACTCACTCCAGAAAACCCACACATACGAGCTGGCACACTAAGAATTTGTATCGGATCACAGCAGTCCCACAGCTGAAGAAGTAACACAGCTGAATCGAGTCTACTGCAGGAATTTCTGTCTTTTTTGACTCACAGGGCCCCAGAGAGCTGCCAAGGCTATTCCTCTGATGTCCAGCATGTCAATCAAGTCTGTTTTTAGAAGTATACTGTTATCATGGTTGCAATCATTCATTCTGTTAAGGTTCACCTCAAGTGTTACCTCAATAAGAACAAGCAGAAATGAACAAAACAGCCATGTTTTCATGACTATATTTTATGCAAAGTAAAACTCTAGTATATACATCATGCTTTATAACATATTCATAATACCTGAAAAATAGATGAAGTGTCGTATGCAAGTGTTTGTTTAAGTGGTAAACCTGTGTTATTTGTGTCATTGGAGTTGAAAAGCACATAAATTATATTTATATTTTATGCAATGTCAACAAATAAAGCAAGCAACTACTGACTGCACTTGATTGTTTAACCCAGCACCCCTGCCACCATTCACCAACCAACATTAAGGGAGTAAAGGCTCATTTATATCCCCTTTACATACAAAAAGAGATACATCTGTTTCAAATGTATATATCAATGCCCTAACACTGCCATGTGTCCTTCATGATGATGGCACAGATGCAGCCACCAGATGGCACTAGAGAGTAGAGTCAAAGGTTTCCCCTAACAACAAACAAGGCGATGGTTTAGGAGGTCATAATAATGTAGCTTTTAACAAAGGTAGTGTTGTGCGTGGCTGTGGTCTTTGAAGCCGTCAAATACATTGCGACATGGACAGAAAATTATTTTTTATGTGTTATCAATTTGTTCGTTGCGCCATATATATAACGTCGTTACCCGCAGTGTTTCAACCTGACGCTGTTCTGCCGCGTATCATGCGACAGGCACTATCTGGCAGCGTTCTCAAATGACGCTACCCATCCACGTATCACTGCCAGCGTAAACCAAATTACATCCCCGTTTGCTTTTTTGTGGGGGTTCCCCCCCCCAATTTAGACATATCCCTATCCCACACTATCTTTTCTGATGTAGGCATATATTTCTGGGAATTTAATTTATCCTAGATACACGACTTTATCTATCTGTCTTCAAGCATTCTGTATCCAAAATAAGACAGTCTTTTAAATCAAACCCCCAGGGAACCCCACAGGCTTTACACTCATTAATTAAAAAAAATCTAACGTTGCAATAACCATATCTAAGAAAAAGATATATATTCCTGATTGTTAAGGGAATAGTAATTGGAGAAATTCAATCAGTAAGTGCTTTTCATTGTTTAGTCCCCCATTTGAAGTATAACAAAACCATAAAAATATACATACAAATATTAAAGACTTACAGTTTGCAGAAAGTCTTCAGAATCCAGACAGTTGTAGTAAAAATAGATCAACCACTGCAAGTAATTATGAGCCAAGGGTTTGGTTTTGATTGTGAAAGGGCTAAAATTCAATTAACTCACTGTCTTCTCAACAAGACTGCACTCTATGAAAACTAGATTAAAGCTGACATAAAGCATGTACTAGTTATTATTATGAGGAAATATTGAAAAACTATGAATGCATTTCAAACCAGTCATATATAAAGTGTTGCATCTATTTAACCCCAGGAAATCGATTTAAATCATCCAGAGGTTTGATTCTTCATCTCACATTAATGAAACAGTTTAAGCTGTTCAACTCTAGAGTTGAAATCCCGTGTTTTCACTGACCTCCTTTTTTCCACATTTAAACTCAGGAGATGGATATATTTTATTGAAGGAACTGAGTGAAGTCATTTACTTCTGATGGAAAATCTTTCACATATCCTTGAATTAAACATAGCTTTACTGAGGCTTATAGGCAACTCAGTGCAACATGCAGCAGCCCAGGAGAGCCTGCACATTTACTGTTTGAGGTCCTCTAATGTGTGTTGGGGTGGTTATGGGACACCTCTGCCGATGTGATGCACAAAAGTTTTAGAAGTACCACAGTTTTGCAAAATCAAGATAATTAATGAAGTATGACATGGAATAAAAGACTTTAACTCATTATTTTTCTGTCTTTGACACACAAATGTCAGCTTCCCTTGAATGTGACAATGAGGAAGAAAACCCAATCGCCTGAAAGAATGTTGGCATTGTACTGGGGTTGTTTATTATAGGCACTTTCCTTAATCGATTAACTGGTAAAATTAACAATCAATTAATCTATTGATCATTATTTAAAAAAACATAAAAACTTTGTTGATTTCAAACAATACCAAATACAATTTATCCTCAGTCAAAGCTCACAGCAATATATTTCATATATTTTGACAGCATTTCATCGCCTATTTATTAATTGATTAAATTTCACATATTTGAATAAATTCTTAACAACCGATTAATTGATCATTGATTAGTTGTTACCTATTAATTAATTAATTATATTAATAAATTAATTGTTATTATACCTGAATATATAGAGGATAAGTTAAAACCATAGACTGTAAATATGGATGTAGCTATCATGATGTCACCAATTGGTTTGCTGCCATTTTAAAGCTTTGAATTTGATTTTTCGGCCTTTGACATTTTGGATTTTTGGACCCTGCCACTCAAGATGCCCAATCCTTAAAATATGCAAAACATTGGGCTTTCATAAAAAGTAAAATATAAAAACTCACCCCAGTTACAGGTATTATGAATATGAAATTAGTTCTATAGTCCAAAACTGCCTTTTTTACCTGGCTGTAAACATGTTTATTTTTGTTTTGAAGTTGGGCATTTAAACATGGGTGTTGATGAGGAGTGATTTGCCTAAGAAGCCAGGCTCTAGTGGCCATCAGAGGAACTGAAGTTTGCTATTTTGGTTAAAACGTTGTATTTTAACAAAGCTGTGGTCAACATGCTGTGTGGTTATGTTAAGGCACAAAAATACACTCGGCTATGGTAAGAAAAAGATCATGTTATGGCCTAAAATACCCAGTTTTTGTGGCACAATCATGGCTAGAAATGCTGTTGATGTCTTGCCAAAACACAACAGGTTTTGTTATTTGTTGGTCTCAAATAGTGGTCTGCAGTGGTTTTGCTAAGGTATCACGCCATCCACAACCCCCTCAACCTCATGTTGACAAAATCAGTACATATACATTTAATCAGAACTGTGTCACTTCAGAGATGTCGATATAATATGTATGAAACACAGAAATGTAAGGTATATGGTAAATCGGAAATGCACAGTGCTAACATTGCATTGTGACAACAGGGCCGAGCAGCAAGCACCACACATTCCTGCTATTGTTTTTAATCCTAAGCACTGACTCTTAGATCTGTCAGTCTGAAAGGAACAGTTTCTGTATATTTTCTTACATTTATGGATAAAACAGTCCATATAACCCTTGTGGTCCTCTCAGATAATAATGCATTTGTGTCACTATTTTTAGCCAGCTTTCCATCCATTTAATGTAATCTATTTAACATTCACATTATTTCCTTAAAACACATATTAGCCTGGCAATTAAAGAAGAAAAAATATCACTTCGTAAATTACTTTTTTCATCGCCTCACCAACCATCTCACCAATACACAACTTCTCTCTTTGTCTTATTGCCATTATCACTGTCCACCATACACTGCGCAAAGACCATCTTCAAAGGACAAATGAACCAGTTGCAGTAACTAACGCACGGACTGTGCTTCTCTTTTTTCTCTTATCTGCTCGCTCCAGATTGGTCTGAGACGAAAACTGCAGACTTTTCCTGGGAAAATGGTAAACACTCTTCACTGTGATGAGGAAAAGGGAATCCAAGACAAGGAAAGTAAGGAGGAGAGCATCTTGGCCATGTTGGGCATCATTGGGACCATCCTCAACTTGGTAGTCATCATCTTTGTCTACATCTACACCACCTTGTAGGTCTTGAACTCTTGTTGAACTCTATCAGATCAGAGCTAATCATTGCGGCTACTTTATGTTGACTGACTTGCAGAGGAAGATGGGAGGATCAGGCAAGAGGAAGAACTTCCCCAGCGGTGCACTGGATCTAAGACTATGTGATCGCCATATGGCATCCATCCTGCATCACTTCAAACAACTCAGACTATGGGAAAGCTCGTTCCTCTCCCTTTTACATGTAGAATTATCCAGAATACCTGGTGATGTTTGACTTGTACATAAATGCATGATGAGAGATGTTCAAAAGATGCAGCTTTTACCAACACGTGGACATAAAAGACTGCAGAAAGAGTGTTGGGGAATATTTTTCAGATGTTCTTATCTACTGATTTTTGGCAATTATCAGATTTGCCTCCACGGGATAAAAGATGAAAATGTACAGAGGAGGTAAACACAGGTATCTGCATCACTATTTATTATGTTTTCCTCAAAATTTTCTCAGTAAAACACAACATACATCCGTTTATATGACATTTAAACAGACATGTTACGCAGCTTGATTTATTGTTTTTATATTGTATTTCTCACTGTTTTCTGTAAAATTTGACTTTGGATGGTGTGTTGTCTCACTGGAGACTATATCAGCTGGTTACATTCAGACAATTCTACGTTTTTAAATGTGCATTTACTGAAACAAATGGTGTCTTTCAATGGCATTAAGTCAGTTTAAAGTGCTCGAATGCCACCCATAAATGGATACACTTGACATTGTGCTGGTGGGAGATCAGACAGATTAGTGCAAAGTGGCTTGATTATCATTTATTATTCAAGTTTTTAATGCATCACTTCAGGGTCATCAACACTGAGATAAGATGCATACATTTGTGAGAAAATGATTTTAACATTTGTTAAAGTCTGAGCTCTTGAAGCTGAAGAGCATCTTCACAAAATAACTGAAAAAATGTTTTACTTCTTGGCTTCAGCCAGATGCAGCTATGAAGGTTGACACTGAGTTATAAAAATGCATTTCAGTCTATAGTGACATAACAAAATGCACATTTACAAGCAGATACATGGGATATAATCGCACTGTAACCTGCTCACCCATAAGTGTACATAGAATTTAGGATTTAGGATGCATTTTTTTAGCCATCGACCTCAGTTTGTGCATCACTGATTCAAAACATGCATAATGACTGTATGCCTTAAAACATGAGGAAATGGCTATTTCCATGATGTATAAAATTATCAGGTTATTACTACTTTGTGAAAGGTTCCACTTGTTGTATATATACATATAAATCAATGTCATACTGTTTTTATTGATGAAGGGTCATTTATTGGGTAATTTTATAGAAGTACCCCACTTTTTGTCTTAAACAACATGCAAAAGCTTTTCTTTAGTTCTTAAATTGTGACTCTGTGAAATGTGGAGTTTGAGTAATTTCCAGACCTGGGCCAACTTTACTTAATTTTTATCTTTTTGTGTCGTGTGAGTCAGATGTGGTTTTTTGCCACACAGGACACTACTGTGACTGTTGTGAAATTTACATGATGACAGAAATTTTTAGAGTATCTTTTGGTATTTTCCTCTTTGATTGATTAAACTGTCACTGTGTCACTGGTCTTCAATATCTTACACTTTGTCTCTCTGGGAGGTGAAAAATTGGTTCAAACATAATCTAAATTTGATTTGACCCAGGACTGGAAATAAGACAACATTTTGTACTTGTGGGTAAGACATGAGCTGAAAGTCTGTCAAAGATCATTAATGCATTTATAGGTTGATCAGAATCTGGGCCAGCATGTTTCAGCTTGTACAAATTTAATCAGGTCAGGTCGTGTGACACTTTGAACTATAATTAACTTCCTGTTTTTAAATAATTCTTGTACAAGAGGCCTGCAAAATGATTTACTTGTAACAATCTCCCCAGTTACCTCTTATTTTTAAGGACAATTCAGTTATATTGCATTAATGGAATAGTTCAACATTTTGGGAGACTCTGCTAGTCATCTTGCAACAAACATATTTATAATGTTATCACTCAATTAAATGACTGTTATTAGTGGTTATTGGCTCCATAGTAATAAATTAGAAGGGTCCTGCTGCACCAACTAGTGGGTTGAAAACACTGTTATCAACCTATTAAATGCCCGCTAGCATCAGGAGCAGTTTTGTTGGGTTTTATTTCAGGTTCAGGCACCAATACTACTATTTTTTGTTTTGTTGCTTAAAATAAGTATGTTTGTAACTATGTAATAATGTATGTCTTGTGACATTTGTCCAATGTGTCACCTTTCATACGTTACTTAATTAAATAACACTGACCTCTGTTTTCATACAGGACAAAAACCCTTTTCTCCTGGGTGAAAGTCATGTATTTGTTTTCATTACCTACCAAAGCAATCACCTCCATACATGAACTTTCTCGCTCTTTAGAATAATGTTTTGTTACCTGTCTTTCCCTGTCACCATATAACAACACAGCCATTTATTGGGCTGATAACATCTGGAAGCTTCTAGTTGGTGTAAGAGCCTTCCAACCAATATCTATGAGATTACTAACCACTAATTATGGCCATTTTATGACTGATAGCATTCAGTCCAGGTGGGTACCCTCATAGTGACATGACTCCACAACGTCATTGCTCTCAGCCAAGAAATTGTCCGGCTCATGAGCCCACTTTAAAATCATATGTTGGCAATTTGAAAGCTTTTTTAATTTTCTTTTTTTAACATATTAATCTTTATTCGTTACCCATGAAGAACTATAATATTTTAAGTAAATAAGCAAATATTACAAACGAGCTTTAGAAGTGCATTTAGTAGCTTCTGTACATTTTAGTTATTTTCTGCTAAGCTGACCTTCAACAGAGAGACATGAGAGTGATATCAATCTTCTTTTCAAGGCCTTTACACCCCCATTTTTGTGTGTGTGTGCCTGATTGTGATTAATTTGCACATCAATTGTTTTTTTGAACGGTTGTTTTGGTCATGAGTACTGTACCAACTCTGCCAAAAAGCAACATTTTGTTTTCCAGAACAAGGTCAATTTTTCAGAGCTTTTGCACCATAAATAAAGGCATCACCCAATTACATTGTGCAGAACAGACATTACGTCTCTTCACAACAGTGGTGGACCTGTTGCAACTGTTGCAAATTCTGTTTTTCGCATTTTCTTGTAATTTATTCGTCTCACTGTCAAGTGTGTAAAGGCGTCATAGGTCCAGTGTGTGGGATTTAGTGCCACCTAGTGGTGAGATTTCAGATTGCAACTAACTGAAATTTCCCAAATGTGCCAAGCATGTAGGAGAACTATGGTGTCCAAAGCGAAGCTGCACAGCTGCAAAACTGCAAAAACACAAATGGCCCTAGAGAGAGCCAGTGTTTGAGTTGTCCATTCGGCGCTACTTTAAAAACAACATCATGGACTCTTTAGAAGAGGGTCCACTCTGTATGTGGATATAAACAGCTCACTCTAAGGTAATAAAAACACAGTGATTCTTATTTTTAGGTGATTAAACACCAATGAAAACATAACCGTGACTATAATATTCCATTTCTGCCAATATATCCCCCTAGGTCACTAGTCTTGCAACTCTCAGCAAGAAAGCAAATTTTCCAAAATATCAAACTATTCCTTTTAAAAAGCAAGGCTATGAAAGATCACGAAAGGGCAAAAAATATGTATAGTGAGTAGAGAATGTAAGGCATTAGACAACAACAGGCTACATTGTGTGTAAAATATTAAGTTTGTGTTTATTAGTTGACAACCTCATGATTTCAGAAAGTGCCTGAGATCAAAGTGTCTCAACCTTACCAGTCGAGAGGTGAAGGAGTGGAAAACACAAACCAGTGAGAGTATCTCTATGAGGCCACCTGTCACGCAGACAGAAGTTTGCAGGAAAACACGTATCCTTATCCACTCCAGTGCGTTCATAATGGGTCAGGCTTTCTACTGCATGGCTCAGCTAATAAAGTCAGTTGTCTTGGGTGAGTTGCTCGTACTGTTTAACAGAAAAAGGAAAATGAAAGCTTAGTAAGCACATGGACAAGTCTTACGAATGTATTCATATTTGATGTAAAAGTTGATTATTCCTGTTATCCTTATTGTTTACTTATCTTTCCTAAAGCTATGTAATATGAACTTCTTCTTATGTTTTATTTATGTGTATGCTGAATCTATTTAAATTCATTGAATAGTCTCTTGTGGGTGACAAATGCAAGGTTTTTTCAGCCTGGTTTGGTTAAAAAACATTAAATGAATACATCTTAAAATTGACTTCAATTGGATGTGTTGTCTTGGTTTGTGAGGATGGAGATCAGTGGTTCTAAATGCAGCTTTATGCAACATAACTCCAGCATCGGTGCACATCTGCTACATTCATTAGATACAATATACATCAATTTTGAAAGACTCTTGATAAAAAAAAAATCTTTGAAAATCTATATTCTCCTGCATCTGACAGCTGTGTGAGATTACAACAGAGGAAGGATGGAAGAAGAAACCAAACCTTAAAGAGTCTACAGCGTTACATCCTGCAAGACATATTTCTCTGTCTAGCCACAAATCAATCTGAAAGATGGAGAAAAACGGACCGA
The DNA here is from genome assembly GCF_026936395.1 of Plectropomus leopardus. NCBI lineage: Eukaryota > Metazoa > Chordata > Actinopteri > Perciformes > Serranidae > Plectropomus > Plectropomus leopardus. The sequence goes on along the minus strand of NC_142189.1, from coordinate 13,997,422 downwards.
GCACAAAGCTAGCAGGACAAAGACACAGAAACCAAATCGCCTAAAACAAATTTATTTTCTTTCCATCTCCTTTTGCTTTTAGGTCATATATGTGTCAGGATAATTTCCCACTCCATTAGGAGAGCTGTGTGACTGGTAACATACTGGAATAATCCTGTTGGATAAGAAAAAAAAAGAGACTAAAAACAGCTTGTCTCTTCTTTTTCTTTAAATATAATGGATTAGGCAATGAACCAAGAGAAAAACAGCGCTGTTTGACGAACCCCAGCTGCTTAAATCCACACATGCCCAGAAGCCTGCTTTAAGCTATTGTTTCACCTGGATCCAGGAGCCAGCCAGCTACAGTCTTTCGAAATCATTCCCTCTTTTGAAGCTGAAAGATGCTTGGTGAACAATGTGCAGGAGATTGTGGTGCATCGCAGATGGATGATTCAAGCGAGCAGATTGTCCGCGCAGACGTTCCATCTCTATCTAGCTGAGCTGACATCGTTTTGATGGTTTCACAGAAAAGCTGTGCGGGCGATTAATCCATCTACCGTACAAGCCACACCAAATCAACAAGACATACTCATGGCTGGCAACGTCAGACTGCTTCTGTTGTGATTCAAAGGCAATTCAACCTGTGGCAGCAGCAACACATTAAAATTTAAAGCCCAATTGCAAAGCTTGGTTTCCACAAACTGACTGGCTTTTTTCCCCCCAATAATCATATCAACAGAATACAGATTATTTCATTACAAAACACCACCCTTCAAGCATGATCACACCCAATGTGAAAATAATTCAACTCGACTGGGAAAAGGGTCAAATGTGTAATCTGTTTTTGGCAATAACAACTTTTGCTGTAATTAAATCAGAAGTGTGTTCACAGTACGAATCTAAACAATGTTTTTTATAGCATTTGTATTCTTTTTAAACACTACCAACGGATAGTTTATCGCTTTCAAACACAGATCCAGTGACAGATGAAAAAACTATGCTTGTGTGCTTTCATGTCTGCAGATTTACACTATATATGAGCTGAAAAGAGAGCTGATCCCCCATCATTTTATTTGATGTTTACCTTTTGCAGTACCACTGAGGCCTCTCAGCTGTGTCAAGTGATCAGTCTCTCTTTCCCTGCTTTCTTATAATACAAGACAGCAATATCATTTCCAGAAATGGGCTAACCAGCAGTACCAAAAAGTATGAAACAAAATCTGCCTGTTTGGGTTGCTAAAAGCTATTCATGCCCGTAAACCATAAAAAAGACATGGGCGTAGTCTCCCGGTCTGAAAAGTGAAGCCAATGTGGAAGTGCCTTAAGCTTACATTCTTTGTAATCGCCTGCAAAGGGCGACTCCATTGGCTGCAAAAGAGGTACGATTGTGTAGAAGTCTGAGAAAATGACCCTACTTCTCTGTTGATTCATGACCTCAGCAAACATTTTGTGTTGCATTTATGATCTCTGTTAATACTTTCAGGTATTCTTCTATACAGCATTTTGCTCATTAGTATATTATGGTCCCATTTAGGGTAAAATAGACTATAAAGCAGGGTATGTTTTAGGACGTAGCTACCTGTTGATTGACAAGTTGCTACAACACTGACCTCTTGATCACCATAGAGGCGCAGCAATGGGTACCATCCCCATCTCCACCTTTTAGTCCAAATATGGTCACTTCTGTGTCTAAGTGACAGCCAAAAGCCAAAACTCGAGGCGTTTTTCAAAAACGTTTTCAAAACGGTGGTCCATAAACTTGCTAGTGATGTGGTTATATCGACTTTTTTGATATATTCTAAGTTTATGCCAACATAAAGCATACATTTCTTCTTTTGCTTGATGTGTTGAAAGTTTTTATTTTTTTATTTTTTTTATTTATTTTTAAATTTTTGCAAAATTTCTAAAACAATTGTTTAAAATTTTGGAAAATATACATCTTTACTTCTTCTTTTCCAGACAGGGCTGTTTCCCTTTGTTTCTCATCTTTATGCTAAGCTAAGCTAACTGGCTTCTAGCTGAAAACTTCATATTCATGGGCCAGACATGAGAGTGATATCAATCTGCAATCTTGCAAAGAAACAAAGTAAGAGCATTTCCTAAAATGTGACACTCTGAGGATTGTAAGATGGACATCACCTTATTGTCTTTTCACTCACGGCATCACTTAGTCATTACTAACAGTAAAAACCATAAAAAACAGATTTTTATGCCACCATGTTGGGGATTGTTGCAGCCAGAGACATTATGTTTCCAGGTTGTCCTTTCATCCTTTCTATTCTCATGAACATAATGTCTCAAGAACACCTCGAGGAAATATCTTCACATTCAGCACAAACGTCCACATGGAATCAACGATGAACTTATTCGATTTTAGTGGTCAAGGTCACTTTAACCTCACAAAACACGTTTCTGGCCACTCAACTTAAGGAGTTGTACACTTATTATGACAAAATTTCAATGTAAAAAGCTATGACATTTTTCATCCAAAAGGCAAAAGTTCATCTTCACTGTAACATAATAATTGTTCTGAGAAAAAATACACAGAAGGGGAGACATTTGCTCAGACACTATTTGGTGACACTAATTTTGAAACTGTGCTGATTGTATAGATAGTTCAAGATGTGTGTAAAGCATCCATGTTTTAGAATTTGTAGCTTCTTTGCAGCGACGTTCAGACTTGAAGCATTGATAACTGTCACAGCAACACATCTGAGCAGACATGAATGTAAACTGCAATTTAAGTTAATCTAAAAACAAATCTCATCCAACAATACTACGAGCAGTGTACATTGAAGTCCTGGGCCAGTATTGTCAGGTTTGAAATATTTCCAGTCGTGAAAAAAGTTTATGGTCCGATGCACTAAATCTTTTACCTCAATAGACCAGAGTGTTCACTTCTCGACTGTGAAAACTCCCCACCTTGCTGTTAATATCACTGTGTCACTGTTGTTTTCTGTCCATTTACACATGTAGGTCCAACAGCTGGATGCACACAATTGCACATTAGGAAACTACTAGCTGAACCTGAAGAAGACTGAGGGAGAGTGGAAACAGCATGAAACAGCACCTTCCTTGAATACAGACAGATATAATATGTGTTTGTGTAAGGCATACATAGGGGTAAAATCTTAGGTGGGATCTTGACAGGGCACATCTTGGTTTGACAATCCCTCTGACACACGCAAATGCAAACCGAAAAAAGAGACAAGTAGATTAAATCAGGGTCATGCCGATTTCAAATAACCTTCTGCACTCTCAGTCAAAGGTGAAGTTCCAAAGCTTGAAGAAAATCGGGAAACAAAGCCGTACTTTTTCTACCTAACTATGTCCCAGTTCACTCCGGAGTATCAATGTCGTGACTTCCCTGAATCCAAAGTCCTCCCTCAATTAGAGATCCGAGAGGATTTCCCCAACAGATGTGTCCTATATAGATTTCCTGTCACAAAGGGTGCACATATCCAGCTGCCTTTCTTCACATTTATTCATGCAGAGAAATAAATCCTGTGATCAAAATCGGGGAACGGGCTTGAAAGCCATGACAAATCCTGATATAAATGTAAAACTCAAGAGAGGAAAGTGTCAAAGTGTCAGGTTCAGCTTGACTGTTGGAGATTACAAATCTTTTTCTTTCTTTGCATGGGAAATGTTTTCAGTCGTGTTATGCTGCAGATCAACCTGTCGGCCAAGATAGCTGCATAAGATCACAAATGTTTGGGGTCCTCACTGCAGATTTTATTGTACTGGTGAGGTGAAGAGGATTAGCGAGGTACAGGAGGATCAGTGAAAGATACTTTTCAAAGGATGTGAGCAGGGTGGTAGTGGAGTGTTTCCTCTTTTCTTAAAGTCAGACTGAAAAAAAATCCATTACTGCTCAGAAATCAGTATTTAATCTGGATCGTTTGGTCAAAATTGTAGTGATAAAAAAAGAATATCTTTTTGTTTAACTGCAGCAATACCGCCCCCCACAATAGTCTTGGGAGGTGAATTTTGGGTATTGACTTATTATCTTGGTCCTTTAATCTGATGAGTGTAATATCTATGCAGACAAGCACTACACATAGTTTATAATACATCTTCATTTCCAATTGCAATGCAAGCATTTAAAGGGAACCTATATTTTGCTTTTCCTTATTTTCTGTCATAAATGTAATGTTACAATGCTGGATATTCATATTGAACTTGTCCTAAGTTTTAAATAAAAATGACATGATAATGATAATAATAAAATAAAGATGAAATAAGCGATTAAAATGTATTTTGAACATCACAGCTCATGTGAAATGATTCTTTTTACAATCAGAATGTGATCCACTTAATCTGATAACATTTGAAAAGTCTAGAGAAGCTGTGAGATGAAATCATTTCATCTCCATTCAAGGAAAGCGCTAAACCGCAAATAACCGGCTTGGCCGGCGGAAGTCTCTGGTGCGCCTGCTCTGTTGGCCCAGTGATGCGGAAACAATGCAGATCATCCAGGTAATTTTATACGGGGCAGCTGAACGTTTTTGGCTTCATGCACCACCAAACAACTTTTGGGAATGAGCAGGGCCCCACCTCCAACGCTGTATCCAGTTGTCTTTTTACATCCATGGGCCATATGCAGTTACCACAGCTGCAATGATGGTGACGTCGCCCAGAGTGCAGATAAGGAAGACACAGAAGCGCTGACCAATCAGAGCAAACTGGGTGTTTTTGGGAGAGACAGGCGCTGAAATGGAGCATTTCAGACAGAGGGGGAATACACTAGTTCTAATGCAGACAGTATGAGGAAAATATTTTTTTTTTTACCATTTAAGCATGTAAACATGTTTTAGAAGTAATCCAAAATACAAGTTTGAACCTGAAAATAGATCCTCTTTAACCATCTAAGCATGTCAACATTTATAGTTTAGTGTCTATGATTTTAGCACTTGCTATTCACTATCCTAATTCACTTCAGTAAGCAAACGCGTGATTGTTCATAATGCCTCGACGTTTGGCATCGTTTCAGATTGTCTATGTTTAATTTGGTGCTGGTTTAAGTTGCTACATTCAGTTCAAGGCCTACAAGCACTGTTAAAGTTAAAAATTCAACCATCTCTTCACAATGCCGTCTCTCAGACTTCAATAAACCCCTGGTACAGGAAACACCCACCCAGACATCTGAAGCTTAGACACTATTTCTGCAGTTATGTCCAAAAAACAGTTTTATGTTCTTAGATGAATAGATGAATCATTATAGTTTATATTTCCTAACACAAAAAGTGAGGAGAATATAAATTTCAGTACAACTTTGATGTGAATAATTTACCTGTCTGCCATCGTTGCACGATTTGAAAAACTAGGAGCTTAAAACCTGACCAGCGGAAAGTAATGAGAAAAAAGTCATTAGTTTCCCCCTCACTATGCGAGAGCCAAACTGTTCTTGTATCATTATGCTTGTATTAAGATCATAAAACACATGCAAACAACACACCCACATATCCATCTCTCCTTTCTCTAAAACACACACTCTTTCTCTCCCTCACACACACACACACACTCACACTCACACTGCTTTATTAGCAGTAGACAAGATGAGGAAGAGAAAGTCATTAGAAGGAGAAGATGCTTCAAAGCAGTTTGTCTTGCATTTAGGACGCAAGCCAAGGATGCTCACTTGACAGAGCAAACATGCTTTGTAGTCATCTTTACCTTAGAAAGTGGGTCATCACTATCAACACAGTGAAAATAAAACTTTATGAGCCTCCGTCTGACACTAAACTGTATTTTTCAGTCATTTACAAGTATTTAGAAAATGCAGATATGTTGATTTTTAGAAACAATTAAATGCTCATTCCAGCAACAAATTATGAAAATACAAGACAGTGACACTGTAACGCCATTATATCAATCACCAAATGAAACAAAGAGGTTAAACATCCGTGTTCAAAGTAAACTGACCTTGGCTTTAATGTATTTTGCTCCGTTAAGGTGAAAGAAAACTGCTAATATTCATTTCAGCGCAGGTCTTTGACCACAAGTGATGAGCTGACGATGATTAATTATGTTAATATTTATTTAGGGTCTGGTGTTACAAAGCAGCATGATTAAGTAGCTCTCTTGTCAACTGTCAGCTAACTTTTTGATTTTTCTAATCCAGGCTGATCTCCCCGAGTATTGTGTTAGCCGAGCGGAAAGTCTTACAGTAAGTTGGAAGATTTTGTCGTTTGGAGATCACGCAGCGTCTCAGCTTACTGTGCTGCAAGTGTTAGGGTTTAGACTCACAGGATATACAATATATGTCATTGTTTATAGATTAATAACCACAACTTATGATATATAATAAATCTGGCTCATGTTGTTGAATGATTTTACCGTGGAAAATGCCTGGGCTTAAACTTTGAAGCAAAAATAGAGAAATGGATGTCTCCATGGGAAAGGACAGATCGCAGCAAGCGTTTTTTTTAATGGGCAGAGGAGAAGGAAAAGTGGAGGGTGGGACAGCTTGGGTGTCTCAAGCTGAGATTGGACGACTCAGCTCCCAGTATCTGTCACTGTTGTCCAAACAAAGACTGCTGAGCTGATCGATAGAGTGCAGACCATGGGGCTTCTGCAAAACTGACTATTATGTGAAAATGTCTGTTTTGGAGCGCAGCATGTATGAAAAAAATACTGATTCAAATAAAACCTCCTTTTGCTTTTTTTTGCATTGGAACTCTGGCATTAAACTGCAAAGACTGTTGGTCAGAAATCACAAGACAGATTTGATCTGGTGTGAAATCAATGCTCGCTAACTACTTAGACTGTAGTGGATAAGCTCAGCAGAATGGGTTTTGCTCTTACTGTACTTCTCACTTTGAGTCTGATTTGTACCCAGAGGAGAGGAATGGATGACTCCCTGGCCAAATGATTAAGGCCGGGTAGAGGCGAGGTTTAAGCAGAAAAAAGCCAGCGGCCAGACAGTCGTATTCAAGGGCTGAAACACCCCAGTGCACTTCAATCAGTCCAGTTGTTGAGGTGGCACACACGCCGCGCAGCTGCTGAATGTACATTCACTCGTTCCTGCTGTTTGAAGCACATCTCTGGTAGGAACATGTTATGTTTGCATGATTTTTGCACTGGTGCACATGGAAATAGAGGGCAACATATGTGCACACTTGCGATAAGAGTGCTGTAGTTAGTCTATTCTGGGGTAACAGTCTAGTTTCTCAAAACAACACATAATAGCAGCATTTATTACAATATAAACAGATTAATAGGGGGAGACACTACAGGTAAATAGGGTAAAATATTTAATATAACAAATAGATATGAAAATTCCCCAATTGATTTCTTACAAAAATACTATTATTTTTTCCTTCCCATTTCCTGAAAATGTAATGTTTTAACATGTAAGTTATCTTATTAAGTATGCTCAAAATTGATGTTTCATTTTGTTGCCATATGAGAATGGTTGTTTTTGTTTTGGTTGTTTTTTTCAGAAATCAGAAAATATTATCCACAGTCCACAAATCCATTTTCACTATGGTCCTTGAAATAAAAAAACATGAATGATATATGAACAAACATCTCTGGTAAAACCTTCAGAATAGATAGGAATAAAACTGGAAAGTTTTGTGTATGTAGCCTCAAAGTGGAAATTTTTGGCTCGTTGAATTAGAGAAAAACTTATTTTGAGAATATGGCCTTTAAAGATATGTAAGGTAAAATCACAAACATTTTTAGACCAAAAACATCAGCTAAGGTACAAAACTTCTCCAGTTGATTTCTTGAATTAGGACAATTATCTTTTGTATTAAAAGATTCACGAAATTTTATGTTAAAATGTAAATAAGGCATTACCTAATTAAATATATGAGCTATTTCCATCACCAGGACAGAAATTTGAGCTGAAAGTAACACCAGAATATGTAGTTTGGATATTTTTTGCCACTACTCTCTAGAAAAATAACATCTTATAATTGACAAATGCATGAAAAACTATGTTGTTCATTTAAATATAATTTCTAGGCCATGGGACCTCAAGCTAATAGTTACTGTAGGCTGTGTCACATGATGGTATAGGGCACCCTAAAGTTGTTCTATGTTATAGTTTGTCACTGAATCATGTGCATTACATTGCATTACATTGTCTTTTTTTTAGGCAGGAAACCCTTTATAAAGGGTTTATTATTGAAAAATGTTACCACTAACTGATCTTGAAGCTCTCAGCTCTTCGTCCAGTGGGTTTTGAGGTTTTATAAACAAAATCTAAAAGAAATCAAGCAATTCTTCTCAACTCACATTGGTTTATGCAGCATACTGCTTTAATAGAAGTGATAATGAGGCAAGAGGGATTTTTCAAGGCATAAATTGCCTTGAAAAATGTCATAAATCCACACTATAGCGCAGATCAAAATGACACAGGCTGATGTAAGCCTTACTTGAGGAACCAGTAACACTCCTCCTACAAAGGGATAAATGACATAAGAAAGTGAATCATATTTTGACTTGTAGATGCAGCAAAGTCAGCACAGTGAGCATCAGCATTGAATGTGTCAAAACTAAAATCATGAGATTTGTCTTGACGTTTTTGTGTGTGGTTTTGCAACAAGAAGGATGATGTCCTTTCCAAAGAAAGCCACAGTATTCAAGCTCTCCAGCCAAAGTTAAGGTAAAAAAAAACAAACAGTAAACTTTGTCATTTAATCAGCTCAAGTTCTGTATATTTCAGGTCAGCTAATTATCACATAACTTAAAACCCAGACAATAGATGTAACTGTAAAAACAGACAAAATAGTCCTCCATGATTCAAAACTCAAAGTGCGAAATACATAAAAACCATCCACAAGCAACATGACCAATTATGAAGTCCTTATCGGTGCTTGCAATAAAGGAGTCCCCTCATCAGCTGTTTGAACAGCGGTCCAGTGCAGCTTTGGCACACAGTCACATTTTAATGGGGTCACAATCATCACAGCCGCTGTCTGCTTGTTGGACTCGAGCACCTTCCTCTGTTTGGCTGAAAACACACATCCACTGCTGCTTTGTTTGACATTAAACTGTGCTGTAAGGACAGGCGTAGGATACAGAGGCAGACAAAACAAGTATGCAGATGAGTGCCAAGGAGCAGAGGGGATGTCTTCATTTGAGCCGCCAGAGTAATTTCACAGCTCAGAAGACAAGTCTGTTTTAAAGAGGAGAGGAGAGGAGAAAGAAGGAGGGAAGACACACACTGCCCTCTGCTGATGGATGCTGAGAGGGTGAAGCCCATCAGTATGTCAGGATATTCTTCACATGCAAAGCTTTTTATAATCACTAATTTCTCTGGAATGATTTAGTTGTAAGGCTAACTGTTTTTGTTATTTAGATTAAAAAAATAAAAATCCAGGGGTTTTTTTGGCTATTTTTCTGAATGATAAATACAGTGTCAATCTATTCTTTTTAATTAATGATGCAAAAACAACACACAAGATTAAAATTTAATTTTAATCAAAATTCCATTAACAGCGCAAGTATTTAGCTTGCTGGTGTTTTCATTACTTTCAAGGACCTCTGAGCATTGAGCTCTTCTCTCAAATCTATTTTCATAAAAAGCATATTCAGAGCCAGTACAAGACATACATTTAAAGCTGCTTTAATTGAAAATAATCATTTTATTCAGCGTATTCCATAAGCATGGGAGGCATGCTCCTACCCCAATAAAACATTAAAGTAACGCAGGATGCTAATTCTGAGTTAAGTAAGAGTTAAAGACATTTAAACTAAAATTACTGCAGAAATGGCACACATTGGTGCATAAAAAATCACCAGAATGAGGAAATTACATGTTTGACATTTGCTACTTCATGTGTCCTCCCTAAGCACTTGGTATATGTCATATATAATTTAAGGGTCAATCAGTATACAGGTTAATCAATGCAATGGTTATTATCAAAAAATACAGTACAGTGAACACTCTATAACCAATATGATTACACATTTTTGCAAACAAAAGATTCTAAAATTAAACATATTCTAAACTGATGACATAAAACCATCAATTTGCTGTGTTACTGTTATATTAGTTTGATTGTAAGTGCTGGTGTTTCTGATATTTTGTCCACCCCTGGCATACTTTCTAACATGCATGATAAGGTATGAGGTCATTTCAACATTTCTACTCAAAGGTGGACCCCACCAAAATCTGTCAGCTGCTGACATCTAGCTGACAAAGAGGGTAACAACACAGAGAAACCAAGAGTTATGTACAATTTGACAATAATGTAAATAAAAAATATTTTTTTCTTTGCTTAAGGTTTTCATGACTGATTTCAAATTTATATTCAGATTTATTTCAATCCTTCTTAGATAACTGATAATAAACTTATAATATACATTGAAAATATTTATAATCAAAACAAAAATGTGCTAAAAATACATTTTATGTAGATTTTATTAGAATTTCAAGTGTAGTTTAATATTCAAAAGTTGGATAAAAGTATCTTTTTACAAAGTACTGAATTACTTCTTTTTTTTTAAACAAAAAAAAGACAACAACATAAACATGTACTTAAGTATATTTATGTGCATCTTAGTGGTGTCTTAAAATAGTAAAGTCAAGAGCACTTAAATTTATTTTAGTTTAGTTTTTAGTGGCACTGATGACATATGATTAGTATATTAAGTATATTGTAAGTACATTAGAAATGGCAACACTTTTAGTGTATTAATCATGTGGTCATGGAAGTATACTAAGTATGATAATTAAGTCTATATATTTTTATGACTTGGGTTCACCACTGCTCTGTATTCAGTATGTTGCAAATGGTGTCCTCTCCACTTGGCCATTGATATTCAACAGGGCGAGTGTTTGATTTAAACAGGCAGAGCTCTACTCAGAGCAAAATCTCATTTTCTGATTCAGTATTCTAACATTAAAGTTCAGGCCGAGATTCGAAAAATCACACAAACACACTACAGTGACACCCGAGTGTTTCTATCAACTGGGATGGGCCATCATGCTGAGGAAAAAAACACTATACTGTGATTTATATTACAAAGGTTAAATCTTTACACAGCATTGTTTAACACTAGTGGAGAGTAGTTGTCCATCTTTGCAGGCGATCATGTCAAGACACCGGCTTACTCAGCCACCCCCCTGCTGAACTCATCCTGCAGGTAATCAGGATTTTTTTCTTACCCACAGTCATGGACCCAAAGACTAAAACAACTCACACAGAAACAAGTAAATGTAAGTGAAAAGAGCTTGACCAGAGTCTGCACTGCGAGAGCTGGTTATTTGTTCAATTGATTCGCCAGCTACCACCAGCCGCAGCTTAGCATTGTTAACTAAACATACTTTATTTAAAAGCTGTCACAAAATGAAGGGATAAGAAGACATGTAGCATTTATGTAAAGCTAAGTTAAGCTGTTAAACACACGGGATACTAACACACATGTCAAAACATCACTTTCAAAACAGGCAGTTCCCAACTTAACACCGCTTAATGCTTCGCAGGGAAGAAATGAAAATAAAGGTGCACTCATGAATGTTTTATCAGCTTCATGAGATTTACAAATTAATTCTGGCAATAAATATGTCATCAAAACAGACTGTGAAACACATGACCAATTTCTTAATGAGTCCACAAACAGAACTGACCTTGAAATCGTCCCGCTTCCTCTTTAAATGTCTGCTAAAATATGAGTCCGTCATGAAATACGACCTTTGGAGCTGGTAATTTTCAAGTGTCTGTTCACTTGACTCTAGTGACAAAATAAGAGGAGACAATTATTCCATTAGCCTGGGCCGAGAATGTGTCACCTTCTGGGGATGAACGGCTAATGTATTTCATCTTCTTGTACACATGAATAATTCATAATCATTAATTGCACCCATTGCACGACCTCATCCAGCCCTCAAAAAGAAACCACATTATTACACATTTAATCTCGGACTCCTGACAACACAACACAACACAACACAACACAACACAACACAACACAACACAACACAACACAACACAACACAACACAACACAACACAACACAACTTTTTTCCTTTGTAAAAGCAGCTGTAAAACATAACAGGAATAAGACAGTGTGACATACTGTATGTACAATATGGGTTCCTTCCTTTTTGTGAGAAAAATATACTGTATAATATATCAATTTAATCAGGAAGTCACACTGCGAGTAAGAAAAAGAAAGTGCAAGAAAACACCACTGAAAACCATTTACAGCAAAAGGGTCCTCTTGTGATGAGAACAGCTCAGAACATACTTTCACTAAAATATAATTGAGAGAAAAGCTCAAAGCTCAGGAGTCCTCCAAAGTTATTAAAAAGCTAATAAACTAAATTCTTGCACTGCAAATGGGATTTTGTACATTTCAATTTTAATTATTTGTTGTTGTTGGTGGTGGTGACATGATTGATTTATTTTTGAGAAATAAGATCCATAGCTTTTAATTTTCAGAAAAAGAATCCCACAAACCCTTTTTTTCATTAATGAGCCCACACATAAATCATACAAAATAAATCAGTAATACTACAAATCACATCTTTCAATTAGATAACTCACAGATTTTGCAAGTGCAAGATGGTTGAGTGGTAATGTTACACTTACTGACATTATATCTAAAAAACAAATGAGCAATATTTTTATAGCTTAATGTCCTGTTTCGGAAAGACTGACCTGTTGCAATTGGAACGTGTGGGGATTTTACAACTTAAGTTAAATGCAAACTAACATCTGCTATCTGTTCTAATCTATCATTGTGTCTATCAAACCATCTAAATAAGCTAACATGTTTAAAATGAAAGCGTGATTTCTGAGCTCAGTTACTTGACACAGTGACATTGGGCTTCATATTCATCCCTCAGTGTTGTGTCTCACACTGCACATCTTCTTTGCTTTAGGGGATGGCAGGGGAGGGTTGCTGTGTGTGTGTGTGTGTGTGTGTGTGTGTGTGTGTGTGTGTGTGTGTGTGTGTGTGTGTGTGTGTGTGTGTGTGTGTCTGAGAAGACATGGTTGGTGACCTTTTCAGAAAGCTATCGTTTAATAAACACTGACAGCCTTTTAGAGACCACTTACCATTCATCTGGTCTACAAGATTAGGCCCTCCAGTGAAACTGCACAGTGATCGAATCATCGTCCTCAGACGGCATTGTGACAGCAAGAAAACACTAAATCAATATTTCAGTGGTTAGGATTCATATTTTAGGATATTCTGGCAGCAACAGTCCCCCATCAATCCATTTTCTATACCTGGTTAACTATGCAGGGTCCTACAGGACTGGACTCTATCATGTATTTGGCAAGAGGTTCAGTCTGGACACCAGTCTATAACAGGGCGAACACACATCAGCTGTGTCTCATCGCAGAGCTTGTCTCCAAATGAGACGTCTACCCTCACACAGAACGAAACTAATGGTGCATTCAGACAGCCCTGCGAGTCATCTTAAAGTTCAAGATACTGAGTTGCATTATAGGAGGGTGAAACAGTCTGCTGGGAGTTTGTCGCACGAAGGACTACTGAAGTAAAGATATTACAAAATCTGATTAATCAATTTTTTTTAACTTTAATTGTAAACATATAACAATAACTCCATAATTTTACTTAATGAAATAGTTCAACATTTTGTATACCAACGTTCAGCTGTCTTTCCAAGAGTAAGGCTGGAGATAAAGAACTGAAACCACAAAGAACTTTTGGACAACAATAAACAATAAACATAACTACAACCATAAAGTTACTATTAGGGCTGTAAATCACAACTTTAATCATGATACAATATTATATTGATTATCTAGAGAACAATTCAATATTTGCTGATATTACAAGTGAGGCACCATTTAAAATTTGCTTTAATTCAGGGGCCTGAGATCAAAATTAGACGATATCAGTCTGAACAATTATAGGGGGCAATATTTGCCATTATGCCGAAAATCTGTACTGGCATTTTATTGTAATGATTTTAAATTAGTATTAATTAAAAAGCGCAAAGAAAGTATCAGCATGGGAGGAACTTTTAGTTTGTAAAACCTCAGAGAGCTCTTTTTTTGTTTGTTTATCATAATTATTATTTAAATTTTCACTTGACTTTATACAAAAAAGTTGCTGGGAACCTGCTGTATATGATGTTGAAAGTCTTGGCCAAAGGCATTTAAACAAAGTTTTGTTTTGGAGTTTGCACACACAAAGATTTTCATTTTTACTGTAAATGCATATTGGTTCCAAATATCCATCTCATTAACTACTAATAATTGGTATTGGTACCTGAAAAACCAATATTGGTAGAACCCTACTGTAAATGTCCTCATTGTCTATTTCTTGGCTGCTCATAATTATCTGGCTGGTGCTAGTTCATCGAACAGTTTGAATATTTAGGAAGTGTGCTTGGAGGTTAGTGGTGACACAGGTGTGCCATGAGAGTTTTGAAATAAAGGTGTGTCTTAAAGATGACAATATGTATCTATGTTTTCACTTTGAATATTGGATTGCTGATTAGTGATTCTACATATTGTTCCAGGTCAATGCATCACTACAACTGTGGTTAGTTTACCCTTTATTCTGAGATCAAGGCAGAAAAAGCCACTGTGGCACCAGTGCAGATGGCATGTAAGGCCCCTAAATCAAGCACATGACAGTGGTGAGTATGGTATACTGCCTGTACTGTTCATGTGCATATTGCATCCTGCATACACGTATTGTTAATTTCTGAATATGTGCACAACCAACACTCCAAACAGACATGAGTCAGCCATTGTGTGCACATGTAGTTAAAACCACGTACATCTCCAGCCTTAGGTGAGAAGATCAATACCACACTTCATGTCTGCCCATTAACTATGGAGCTGGAAATAGGAGGCATGACGTTTAGTTTAGCATAAAGACAGCAAACAGCAAGACAAAATGCATGGTTCCATCCATAAAATCTGCTGCACCTCAATATACAATGTTACTTTTTTAATCTGTACACAAACAAAAAGACAGATTGTGAGTTTAGGAAAAAGTACATGCTGTAGCTATTTCTTAGCAAACAATGGCCGGGTGAAAAAACTTCCCAAGGTCTTGTTTTCCTAGAGGTTTCCGAGCAGCAGAATTACCGCGTGGATGTAGACACCATCCATGGTCAAAAAATAACTACACGACGTTCCTATCTCTCTCAACCTTCTTAGGTCATTTCCTGCAAGCAAAAAGTGAAGTTAACATGCAAACTCCAGACAGAAAGTTTCCAAGCGGCTGGGTAAGCTCTAAACAGTACTGCTAACAAATGAACAACAACCATCCTCCAAAAGACTTTCAGCATTTGCAAAATAAAAAACAAGAAAATGAGATTCTGGAAAAAAAAAGTTCAAGGTTATGTTTCTTCCAAAAATAGTCAAAGTACATTTTACTAGTGCAACAAGACGAGACAGATTTTACATGACTAACCCACTTCAACTAAACACACGTCTGCGCATACACGCCAGTGAGACAGGTTAACCGTGAGTGCCTGGCCACACTCATCTGGTGACACGTTTCATGCACCGCTGCAGCAAACACGAGAAGTGCATACCGGAAACAGGCTGACAAGGATAAAAGCAAGAGCACGCAACCGCTCTTTTCGTCTGAGGCAGCCTCTCACCCGCCCAGCTGCATGTTTGTCATATTAAATATGAAGCAATTACACAGCCTTACACAAGCCGCACTGCTTCTCAATCTCGCATTTGAAGTGAAAATGAAATTCCTCTCCCCTCCCAAGTGTTCCCCTGCTGGGAGGAAAAAAAAAAACTTGAACATCTCATGGTGGAGTTAGCCGTTCTCTCTCCCCATTTCTCCTCAGACCGAATTCTGCGGTGTGTTGATAGCGAGATGAGATAAATTGATGAAGTTACATTTGGATGAATAAATTAGTGAGCCAACTTGTACCAGAATACATTTACATGTAGATGAGATTACAGTCCTGACATACAAGCTCATTACTGCTGCTTCCTCCAGACGTCATCGCTCAATTGCATCCTAACTCATTCAGCCGGGTTGCTGCTGTGAGTGTGAGAACAATACGTACAGTAACTTGCTGATTGATGTGATAAATTAGAGGGAGGGAACACAGAGGAACTACCAGCCATATGTTATGAAAGCTGAGTTTTAGTTACTGCTCCAAAGAGACCCCAAGGTGCAGATAAATGTCTCAACAATTGGGGTTGAAGGATTTTTAATTAAAGGCTAAATAGCACATCTTCTGCTCACAAACACCATCAGAAGAAAATCCTCCTACAGTTCACACGCTGACCCCTAAACTCTTTCCTTGCCTGCTGGAATGAAGCACTGGTCCTTGGAGGACCTTTTATGTCCACAAATAAAACACAGTATGCAATCATAAAGAGATATAAAACAGGGATTCTAGTTTTATGTGGCTCTGTTAGGAGGCACAAGGAGATTGTGCTGCAAGAAACCGCTACCCAAAGGGCTTAAACACCTAGCACACTAATCATATCTACAAACACTAAAAAACACACACACACACACACACACACACACAAATATCTGTATGAAAGATAGATTTTTCCTGGAATTATTAAGTTTGATCCATATTATAAAATACTGAAGACTTGTGTTAAAGGTTTACAGCAAAATTACATTTATTCATGTATAGTTTTGTGGTACTGGCAAATTATTTGATAATTAACTTTTCGGCTACTTCATTCTTCTACTTTACTACATCTCAGTGAGAATTATCAAATGTTTTCTGATTAAAACTACAAAACATGTAATGAATTGTTACAGATTAAAGTACCCAAAAAATGTATGAAGTTGTTAAAACTAGATAGAGTATTATAATTCTAGCATCAGCAATAAAAGTGCATAACATAACATAAACTTTTACTTAACTATTATTGAACAATTACAATTTATCATTTGACGAGATAAAAACAATGTGAGAGGGGTCATTCACCGTAATGAACTGTCATCTGCAGCACCCTTTGGCTTTACTGAGCTTAATAAAGTTTCAGCTCATTGTTTAGCTTTTTGATGTACAACTTTTCTGTTTTGGTTCTCTTTCACCACTCTCATGGTGCTGTTTTCAGAAACAGCTGGCAGCTGTTATCAGCCAAAATGCTCTAAAAGCCCACCATACACAACCTGCTCAGCACCAAACAGCAGACAGCCCAGTCGCCAGAATAAAATGTTGACACTGTATGTTTCTGCAAGTCACAGATGTTTTGTGATTTGTGTGTTCATACCTATCATTTCAAAAGCTACAGTTCAGGTTACATGTGTATCAGCTGCAAGCAGCAGACATCATTAGACCAATGTTCGAGAGCATCATAATGTTTTTTTGTTTGCTTTTTGCTGTGTTTCAAATAGGGATTGTGGCACCTTACAATTATCAGGTGGCCAGAAGCATGACCAAATAAATGTTTTAATATTTTTTTTTTCCATCTGCCACAGTCCTCCTAGACAAACACAGCAGGTTTGCACTGCAGGTGCACAGGATCAAAGTGACAGCGCTGAAATGGCCTGCAGCTGAAAGTGAAAGTGAAAAGCTTGGACACAAATGGAAGAGGAAAAAAACAGAGTGAAAAGGTAAAGGTGGCTCTACAGGGAAATCTGCTGAAGGGGAGGCTCAAGGGGAGGATAAGACCCCTGTCATCAGTGACCCGAGCAATCACACTGTCATGCACATGAGCACACACACATCCCGGCTGCAGCATGAAAGAAAGCCTGATATCATCTGAAAACACAAACGTTCCAGGTACCAAATTAAAACTATGGCATGTCCATGACGCATTGTGCTCAAAAAATAGACAAATTTGACCCCGGTACACCACTTGAAAGGCACAACCTCGAGAGAGGGCACATCAGCACCTGTCACTTCTCGCCTCCAGATGTTAAATAGATGCCTTGTGACACTCTCCACAGCCCATCTATCACTCCCACAAAGCCATAACCTTCTCCTTCCCTATGCGCCATTACATATTCAGGCAGCAATCTGAATATGAGATGCACGGAGGATGACGAAGAGCGGCTGTAAAGAATGAAAAGCGAAAGGTTAAGTTGTGGGCATGCCGGTGACAGCGCAGCAGGGGATTGCCGATGCGTGCTGGCAGGTACATGTTTTAGCTCTGAGAAATGTCTGCTGTTTGTGGTTTTCAGCAGGCAATAAGCAGAAAACAGCACAGCCGAGGACCTCATGGGTGCCAGCTGATGGACAGGCCATGCTATCTGCACTAAATCACAGAGGATAAGTGCGACTCTGTGGGATAAACTGCCTGTCTTGTTGGTGAGCACTCAAGACAAAAAGTGTCTCAGTTTTGATCAGCACTGTCCTGTGTCGCACATTTAAAGAGACATCAAGAAACAGCAGGTGGAAAAATGACTTTCCTTGTTTTCCTCGTTGTAGACTCCGGCCGTGGACAGGTCTCACTTCTCTTAAATTTAATGGTACGAGATGACATTCAGATTGTGGTGCTCAAAATCCAACAACACACATCTGGAAAGCTCAACGGCAATGTCTCTTTCCAAAAACCATCAGCCAGTTACTCAAGATAATCCACAGACCTTGTTGTTAGCAGTTTCGTGTAGGAACTATTGTCTTTTCCGAACTTTACTCACCAATAATGTGACTGCCCAGAAGGAAGTGTGCATGCACTGTTCAAAATACTGCACCATTAATGACCAATTTATAGTTACCCCATACACATATCCATAAGGGTCAGCTTTGGTCCTAACTACACTTAAATCCAGTAAAAAACACTCTGATTGTGACAGCCATAGCTAACAAACTGTCGTGAATTTAGTATTCATTTGGATAGCAGACTGAGCAGCATCTTAGTTTTAGTTTTATCTAAGGTTGGCAGAAGTACGACAAGTTATGTTTACAGTTTGAGGCTGGTGCTAGCTTTTAATTCACTGTTGATGGAACCATGTGCGGGTTCGCATGACCACCGCTATCCATAGATGTTCAACGAATGAAGTATGTCCGAGCCTTAAGGTTTACATTTCACACGGTCACCAGCATAAGCTTCTCATCTAGGGGTAGATGTGCGGTGATACAGTTGTTGGTGCAGTTCGGTAGAAGAAAAAAGGTCCTACGGGTGCCAAAGAAGGCAAACTTCTCTGCCAATATATGCAACACTCTGCAACTCACACCAAAATGTATTTTCTTTTTATATTTAGGGTGGCCTGTCCCTTTAAATAAAAAGTCCTGAGAGAATAAGATTTAAAATTCAACTAAAATCTGTGTGATCAGTGAGGATTGACACAACTTGTTTTATCAAGTGTGGTATTCAGAGAATTTCTTTTCAGAGGTTTTTCGGTTTCTATAAGATATTCAACCCAGCTGGTGAGACAGCTTAAATTCATATCATCCCATTATTTAGAAAATGTGAAAAAAATGGCAAGTCAGGTGAAGATTTTGAGCTTATTTCATCTTACTTACTTTATGGTTTGTAGCATCTTTAATGCTACTGTCATTATGATTTAGAGAGTGAAGCTAAATCCCTAGAATAAAAGTACAAAACTATGGCAATCAAATTCTAACTTCTCCAGAGGCAAAAGTGTCAGTGAAGTTGAGATAATGTGAGGTGTTTAATTAATGACAGTCTAAAGGGAAACATGACATGCAATTACTTGTTATTGTTGAAAGTGGGGTTTTGCTGTTGCCTCAGCTCCTCTATATCACTCATTACATTGTAGATTTTTTAGATCACTAAAATAATTTCACTCCATTTAAGTATCTTAGCTTCATTGCTGTGACAAAGGTTTCATGACCAAACACATGATTAAATAACTTTTTAAAAACATGATCTTTTTACAGTTTACATTAAATGAAAACATTAAATACTAAACACTGTGTTTTGACATTTATCTGCAGCCTCTAAATAAAACCTGCCTCTTATAAAAATGACCTTGAGCAGGTTACACTGTAATAAAAGAAATTGATGCCAAAATGGACTTCTAATCAAAAAATAGCAGATGACATTTACTGTAGTAGATTTGACCAGAGATATGAATCACCCATTGTCCTTGAATGCAATCCGTGGATCAGTGCGACCTTTGACATGGGTGTGTTGTGAGAGTGCATTCTTATAGGTCACAAGGGAAGCCTGTAACCATGTTGTTAGTAATGACATACGGAAGCAAGACACAAATTCAGCCGAGTGTAAAATCAGAATAATACATCGGCAGCAGGCGGTGGAGGAGCTGCTGCCTGTCACTCAGTTATATTCAGAGCATTCAGAGTGTCTGTTTTGATTCACAGGCAGCGACACAACATGTTCTCAACCTCCCAAAGACGCCATTGTAACATTTTGGTTGCGAGACACATTTCTGGGAAATCTGACACTTTAGGAGTCGTTTACTCTAAACAGCTCAATCAACCATTTGTATCTCCCAAAGGCTTGAGCCTAGAGGGGATCATGCGTTTGTGTGTGTGTGTGTGTGTGTGTGTGTGTGTGTGTGTGTGTGTGTGTGTGTGTGTGTGTATCTGTAAATGGTAAATGGACATGCACTTGTATAGCGTCTTATAGTCTACTGTCTGAGCAACAACAACAGTGTACAGCATTTTTTCTAGGGACAATGCACATTGTAGTCACATTAGTGTTGGCAGATTCTTTTGTTGGCATTTTCAACTTTGAAACTGACATTTCACGTTGCTGATGATTTGGAATTGTCTTGTCCAGATGTGCATGCCAAGATAACAGAATTATGACTTCAAATAAACACATACTGTATACTATGCAGGATTATCAATTGCTGTTCGTAAACATACTGCCCTGCAAAAGTGAAAGTAAAAGCCATCTCTAGAGGCCAATTTCACCTTACTATGTTTGCTCTTTTTCGGAATTGTGTCTCTTGATTGCCTGTTCTGGCACCTGGTTGCTACCTTTTTATTGAGCCCCATCCTCTAATATGGAGGGTACATGAAAATAACAAAAACAGGCTTATCTTTAAAAACATTTAATAATGCTGCTTTAAGGCCTGTGTCAGTTAACATATCACTGGGCAATGTGCACTGGGCAATATGAATTAATGCACACTGAATACCCCTCTGACACACCTCGCAGAAATCTGCACTCGACTGCGTGCACTTTTTCAGTTGTACAATGCAATCCAATAGTCCTGCAGAATTGTCAAGCTTTGTGAAAGTCAAAGTGGCCTGTGTCAGATCATGCCAAAGAGGTGCTCATTTAACCTTTATGTGTTATTTGAGCCCAAATTATCAGTTTTCATTTTTTTTAAAAAATGTATAGAAAAGCTATAATGTACACATGCTGTACACACTCAGGAATTTATGGCCTTCTTCTGGTGCTAAGTTTGATGTGAGAGGGTTTTAATTTTTTATTGCCAGGTGGCTAGAGGATTTTTTTTTTTTTTTTTTGGATCACGACCCTTCCTACAGTATAAGAAATCATATACTGGTCTATACCGGCACAGAGTGGTCTAGAGAGATTGCTACCCTACCAGCTTGTTTTGACACCTCCTCTTACAAAAACAGAAACACACAAATGTGTTTCTGAAAACCTATGGTGTGAGAAATAAGCCATGCAGTTGCTCAATCTGTCTTTGAATCACGCTGGATTTAGACAAAGTAGCCTAGATTCAACTTTATGTAAATGAGGAGCATTTCTGAAAACACAACAATGCACTACCAGAACGCAATGCACAGATGCTTACATTAACTATGAATGGGAAGCATTTAAATGATGGATCCTGTGGACACCTACCACAAGGAAAGCTACAAATATCACCTCAAATACCGCTGAGACAATGTGTGTCCTAATTAATGTCATCTATTGGGTTCGCTACTACAGTAATAAAGGAAAAAATGATGGATTTACATGCAACATATAACTGTATTGATTTAAAATGCCAATTATGTCCTGGGTCAATTTGACCTGGTCAATGGCGTAAATAGATCCAAATACTCAATATCACCAAGGGTAGTAATTTTCAAGGGTGCAGTTTGTTGTATTTTTTTACATTATAGTATATGGGGCTGTTTTATGGTGCCCAGCCCTTTTTTAGTGCATTTATTGGAGATTTCATTGTAGAGATAAAACTGAGAGAAAGAGAAAGAGAGAGAGAGTGAGGGAGGATGACATGCAACAATGATCCGAGGCCAGATTCACACGCACAACATTGCACCTGAGCCGACTGAGCCTCCAAGGTGTATCTGTCGTCCAATGTTCAGTACTGCTCTCATTTCACAGTAAAACACGTTGTACACACGCGCACTGACATCCACAGAGGGAGGAAACACCACAAAGGTCAGGACGGTTTGCCCTGCATTTGTTGCTATGGCGAAAGTCAAACACATCTCTGCACACTAGCAGAGTGGCCCAGCAGAGTGCCGATGTGCCGTTGCATTCAGGCATGAGAGACCGTCTGAGTAGAGTGTTTGTGCGTCTGTGCACGCAACCCAACCTGTTGAGAAAGCTTGTTTTCCTAATTTGTTTTGGTCCACTTCAGTTTGAATGTATTACCACAAAGGACAAAAACGATGAGTGCCAGGAAGAGCACAAAAACTGACGAGGACATTTGAAAGTCAATTTCATTTATAGGGTGGGGGGGGGGAGTTATGCCTCGGGCTAAGATGAATGTCCCAGACAGACATATCCAAAATTAATCAGGTGATCATGGAAGTAGATTTTGGAGAGGCAGTTCATTTCCATTTATTTAGGATGGGTGAGAGCACATGGAGGACGAGGGAAGACAGCCAGGCCAAAAAAAATAAATAAAATATATGAGCTTTGCTGTGTCACATGGTTTCCCCAGGGTGAGGATGTCATGAGTCTCCCATTAAATGGGAACAGATACTATTACGGCTGTTTTAAATATTGCTCCTGGAGGAAAAGAAGCACATATTACCCGATTGGCACTAAAAAGACACATGGCTCAACAGGAAGACATGGCCTCAAGGTTGTGTTGTTAGTTGGGTTATGATCAATATTTATCGTCAAAGGGTGTTCACACAACATCCACAGCACAACATTTATTCAGTTATACTTTATTGATCGCCTAGAGGGATGTATTTTTGCTGCATTTGACGCAATTAAACATTTTTTAGAACAATTTAAGATTAGTAGGCAGCCACAGCACAATATTTTGGCGGTGCAACTCCAGTGCTTTTTTTCACTTCTTTTCACTAAGACTGCAGCATTTAAGTAGGGCTGGGTACTGTTTACAAAGCTGTGATACCACTACCAATACCAGTACCCTTATACTGATACTGATACCAACATTAAACATTTCGTTTTTTAAAATCTACCTTACCTTCATTTGATAGCCATAATGTGAACATTGCAGTTAGAGCATCAGCTAAGGTCCCTGTTAACTAACTTTTTTTTTTCCTACATTAGTCTGTCCATCCTCTCCTCTGTCCCTCAGTTCCTTTCCTATTTTGTAGTACCCGAAATGCTCAGGGGAAATGTAGGAGTAGTGTATGAAAGTGAAGTGAAAGTTTAAAAACTCAAGTAAAGTATGGACACTCAAAAAAAAAAACCCTTAGTAATATAACAAAGTATCATTACTTTCTTAAATTACACCACTGCAGTTTAATGGCTCAGTGTTGGACGTTAGCTGCTGCCGTGTTAGCTCGTGCTTACCGGGCAAACATTCACTGTCCACTGGGAGGACAGCAGCTCCGAAGATGCCCCCAACAGCAAATTTGTTGATTTAGTGGGGAGTTAAGTCAGTCCAAAAACAGACCCCCAGCACAAAAAGGACTTAATACATTTGGATACTCCTTCATACTGGGTTATTTTAGTCGATGCATTAAAGCTATCAAGTACTAATACCCAGCCCTACATTTAAGTGGGCAAATTAGTGTACTATTATGTGGGAAAGGGGATGAATGAAGGTCAAGGGATGTGATGAAATGGGGTCATGCATGAAGTGCTGGACTGCAGGTCAAATCTATAATGTGCTGGGAGGAAACCAGGAAACCAGGGAGTGAGTCTTCCATCGTGCCCCCTGTGGTTCCTGTAATGATGGAGAGGGAAGCAGAAAAGGGGTTTGGACACGGCTAGGCATGGGAAATTGGATTAGAGTAAGGCACTGCCTTTGTTCCTGAATCTAAATTATAATGATTTTCATTTGATGTGGCCTAAACGAGAGCACCCAAAGGAGAGCCACCCAGATGTAGAGCGAACTCAGAGAGAAAGCTTTCGCTCTCTATCCCCTGAGCCACAGCGTCCCAAGGCAGTTATACCTGAGCTATGAACATAACAACATGAGTGGAAGCTGAAACTGAGGAATGATATGTTTGCCAGGGGCTGCTTTTTCATATACTGTATTTGTTTATGATATATACCCATAGGCTCGTGAGTCAAAACAACAAGGAGCAGATTCATTCTACTGCTACGAAATCGTCAGCGAACCGTGCTTGACATCTTCAGGTCCTTCATGATAAAGTAACGGTGACAGTTCAAGCACGTGGTAGCACTTTTATGTGCACCGATTGGTTCGCTACCTGTCACCCCAGGGCTTTACAACTCATCAGACCAACAAGGACTGTCAAACCATTCTGTGCCTACTTTTATCCCTCACCTACTGTAGGGCAAATAAAGGCTGAATTTGGGATAACAGATACAATCACCTGTAAAATTCCTGCTAAAATGTGACAGAATACAAACAGACGGATTAAAAGTCAAGCTGTAATAAGAAAAGCTGGCCGTTTGCTCCCAAACGGCTGAACTTAACACTTTCACCCCACTCAGCTGAACCTTTTCTGGAGGTTAGTGAGAGAAAATGATTTAATTTTCATGGATATACCAAACCCTTTTATACCAGCTACTGTTTTAGCTGCACTCCACTGGCTCCCAAAACCTTTGAGGTTTAAGGTTCTTTTACTTATTTTTCAAGTGCTTAATGGTTAAAGACAGGCCTACATTGCAGACTCTCTGGCGTTCTATAATCCTTCTCGAGCTCTCAGATCTTCTGTTGTTGGATTTTTTTCAATTACACACAATTACAAGCACAAGAAAATAGGCAGCGCAGTTTTTGTTTGCTATGCTCCAAATTCATGGAATACCCCTTCAAAAGCTATAAGAGAAGCAGGCTCTGTGAACATTTTCAAACAACAGCTGAAAACTTATTTATCTAGTCTGGCTATTATATAATGTCATTTTTGTAATTGCTATTTTATATGTATTCTCTCATTTTTACTATTCGCACTGGTCTCTGTATTTATAACCTTCACTTTTATATTTTGTTTATCACCGACTGTCTTTTGATCGTCTAATCTTGTTGTCTTTTTGCTTTTGTTTTGCATTTTTATTGAGAAGCGCTCTGAGCTGCATCCCTTGTATGAAAAGTGCTCTATAAATAAAGTTTATTATCATAATTTATTATTACTGTTGGGATGAATTCAAGTCTATTTCTGTATCCTTCTCCTTCCTCTTTATGCAGTT
The DNA here is from genome assembly GCF_026936395.1 of Plectropomus leopardus. Lineage (NCBI taxonomy): Eukaryota > Metazoa > Chordata > Actinopteri > Perciformes > Serranidae > Plectropomus > Plectropomus leopardus. The sequence continues at coordinate 13,972,115 of NC_142189.1, read as the reverse complement.
GACAAGTTTGATTTCAGCTGATGGGATGTGATATACACAAGCTATATTTCCTGCAGATTAAAAGCTAAAAGGGATTTTAAACCACAATTTTACCCAGGTCAGGTATGTTTATGGGCGTTCTTGACCGTGCATGCGTGTGTGTGTGTGGCCCTACTCTAGCTGTCAAAGGCCACGGTTATACATATGGGACCTTGATTTTGTTGCAGCAGCAAAAAGAGTCTTTCTGGCAGGACTGATGCAATGAGAGCTGAAGGGTGAACGGACAGGGGTCAAACCACTGTGCTCATTTCTCCTCCATCTCAAGTAAACACACACACACAGACTTGCCCTTTCCAACAAGGCGAACCTAAATGGTATATATAGACAGCAGGAAGTGTAATGGCCCTTGGCATAAACATTCGTTTGCTTTGAAAAGCATCATGACTGTTAAGAAGTTCCACATAATGCAATTATTAATGGGGGAAGTGACAACTGGATTGCTTTCTATTTCCCTCAGAGCCTTGACATCACTGGATATGACATGACTTTTCCAGAATACCTATGATTTTTACTGATTCCATGACTTTTCCAGGTCTTCCATGACTGTGGGAACCCCTCTAATGTCGTGATACTTCCCAGAATTGCAGTGATACTCTTTCGTAACTGCAGTAACTACCAGGGGAAGAAAAAAAGCACCATCCTGATCTGTTTTGGTCTCGCAATGGTTGATGCACTTCTTTTGTGCTGTAAAATCCAGCTTTCATTTTCTAGGGAGATCATACATGGTGGGAGACAGAATTGCATTATGAAAACAAGGTTTACAGGGAACCAATCTATACACCGGTGGTGTCTTTATTCTACAGCAATCAGCATTTATTTCATAAGGATAAATAAGAGCAAAAGAACATGTTCATTTTCATTTTGAAATATACTTTTAAAAATGTATTCTGTTATGTTACATAAAGAAGCAAAGGTATTCTGTTCACATGTACATGTGGAAAGTTAAGGGATTACCTCTGGGAATCCTTTAAGTAAAGGGGGAAAAACTCTCCCGCTCTCATCAGGTTGAGATTGACAGTTGGGTCTTTTGATGTGATTGGTAATCTTCCCCATGCCTGAGAAGTTGCCTGGTAGCATTAAAGCGAAACAAAGCAGCAGTGGCACACGGGGCGCTCGGCTCATGGTGTTACGCAGATTCATTTTCTTTTAAAGTGGAAAAGGGCACCACGTGTCTGCTCTCTTAGGACTCTGCGTACAACCTGAAACTACTACATTTAGTCAGGATGGGTGTTGTGAGGATATTCAGGAAACACTTGTAGGACAGCTGTTGAACTATCTTTTTGTATGGTATAAACATACATGGTTTTTTTATTGTTAACAAAATATCACAAAAACACCAAACCAACAAGGATTTTTTGCAAGAAAATACAGTGCCAAGCTGTTCTAGGAAATTAGTTTGCTTTTTGTATCTATGACCTGTTTTAAAGATTCACATCTCACTGAGGAACCGACGCCTTTGGGATTGAGTGCCACAGATGGGCTGTAGAAGTTAAAAATATTGCTAAAAGAATTAAAGCATACTTGCTTCTGGTCTTAAAATGCAATTTCTTAAAATAATAACACGAAAATAAACTTCTCCTTGGGAACTGTCACTCTTTATTTCTCAATGGACAGAATCCTAATCCAAACTGACATCAAAGAACCGGTGGTGACAAAGGCCGACTGCTGTGTCGCCTGTGTCTTGGCCAAAAAGTTGCAATTAATCATACTGCAAAGACTACAGCGAATAACAAACTAGCATGTCATGCCATGATGATACATATAAACACACACACATAGAGACCCACAAGGTGAAAACATTACCAGCGTTGCTGTCACAGTTGGTAAAGACACAGAGAGCAAAATAAAATGCCCAAAGCATGTTAATGTCTACAGGTGTTTCAAAATATACAGTAATCTGGATATTTCAAAAGTAGATATAATCATGCATTCTCAATACACACAGTAGCTTTAGATAACATGCATAAGGATGATACATGTAAATACTGTGAAAATATACCCTAGCTTCTGGTTACATATAGAATATATGCATGAGTACATGATGCAAGCACACACCTCTCTGTCACCTGTGGGCGTTGAGAAATGTGCCTTATCACATCTGACTGGTCTGTAACAGCCACAGCCAGAGAAACAAAGCCAGAGAGGCTATTGCAATTTTGGACTGTGATATGGTTGAGATGCATTAATTTAGCCAGAGCAGATGTGGTGCGCAGATGCACTGAGAAGCTTCTCCATTTGTACTGTAGGTTGATGAAAATCAAACCGACTTGGCCAAGTGGAAACACACAAAAAAGCACCTTGATGATAGATAACTCTGGTCACATGAGGTGCAAGTAGAAAAACAACAACTCATGAGCTATCAGTTTCAAACGGCAGAGCGAAACTTGACTGAATGTCTGGAATATGAACTTGCAGGCGGCTCATGTGAGAAATGCGGATATACATGGTGTGTAAAGCAATGTTAAGACTGCATCCCTGTGGATTACCCATGGTCAAACACACACATGATGAATTAATATATTCAGCTATGCATTAATTATAAATCACCTGCCTTGTTGGCTATGCATCAGTTGAGGAGAGGCAAACTAAGACGTACTGTACAGTGAGTGCATGAAGCTGAGAAAAGAGCTTATACAGCACATAAAACGTGTGTGTTGCATGTTGTGTGAAGAAGTGTGGGAGGAGGAGCATGCATTTACTCACATCTACTTTGAGAAATAATAAACCGGTGTGTGTGTGTGTGTGTGTGTGTGTGTGTGAGGAATGTTTTCATTATATATTGTTTCGCATGTGATTCTGGCACAAAATCCTCCCATTTGATTCTTGATACATGGCTTTTTGATTGATTACCCATACTGCAGTAATACTATTCATAGGTTCTGACACGCAGCTGTCAAAGCCAAAATTACAACAAAAGACCTACAAGATTCAGGATATTTAGGATTAATCAAAGAGCATGACCGATCCCCCATGAATCCACAAATACACGCACACACTGGGTATACATAAATACATAAAATCACGCACATTCTGGGCAATGTAGGCCTGGGTGACAGAGCACATCAGTCACACCACAGGCATTCATAAATGTTGAGCAGGCCAGCCTAGTAGGTGGCATGGCATTATTCCAACTCATTACCATCAACCTGGAATATTGTAATATGACAAGACCCAGTTTGATGCTTGTTAATAATCTATTTTTACCGGGATTATACGGCTGTGAATCGGGGCCAGTGGATGCCCAGTGGCGTGTCCATCATAAAATGAAAGAGGTTGCAGAGCAGATGAGGTTAGTTACAGAAACACGGAGATGCACATCAGGCTAAGCTGAATGTTACTGGAGCTGCAATGTTCTTGCATTCAAAGCACATCAAAGGTGATGGAGCATCAAGTGATGCTGTATTTGAAGCCTTGTTTTTGTTGGTAGTTACACCCTACAGCAATATGTCGACTTATCCAGGCAAAATGAACACGGATGTAATACGTATTTGTGTGATAAAGTTAGACAACACTGGCAATGTCAAAAGGTGAGACAAACTTGATCAATATTTTTTCTTCCCAAATTAAAAAGGAAAATCAATTTTTCTAATCAGTTTAATAGACTTGTCAGACAGTGGTTCAGCATATAGAACTGAAAAGATGTGTGCTTTTTTTCTTTTTTAAATCAATCTTTAAAGAATACCATGGAATATAAACAGGATGGGTGCATGCACTTTTGCCCATCTAGCCAAAAAGCAATTATGCAGGCCCTCTTTTTTGCAATTTACCATACCGGCAATAGCACACAAAGGCCAACAGCCTATGCCATTAACGTAAGGCAAACAACAGTAACAACTCCCAATATGCTATAAACACGAAACAAACAACAGTAACAACAAACTCCAATATGCCATAAACATGAAGCAAACAACAATAACAACAAACTCAATATGCCATAAACATGAAGCAAACAACAGTAACAACAAACTCAATATGCCATAAACATGAAGCAAACAACAGTAACAACAAACTCCAATATGCCAACAATATCATAGTATGTATGAGTCACGCAGGCATTTTGCGAGTCCATATACAAATACAACACCAAATAAATCTTCATAACAGCAGTGATGACAGCACAACGTCTTTAAAATAGGCCATACACAATTACAGCTCTTCAAACTAAATAATACCAGAGCAAATCTCTCGAAACATCACTTCGTGTGCAACTGTGCATCAAACACGTGACTAATGCACTGCAATTTAACGACTAGAGAGCAAATAAAAGCTTACCTTTCAGAAGTGTAGCGTGTAGCGAGGCCAAGTTTACGTCCAGCTCTTCCCATTCATGAAAAGTCTCTGCTGGGCTGATTTTTCATGGGGATGTTTGACATATTTTCCAGTCTTCAACACTGTCTCTTGCATTACTTTCTTCCACTTCCAAAACGCGTTTACAACTGAAGCAAAACGTAGCATCCTTGCTGGCTGAATAAACGAGCCAAGTCCTTTTCAAACTTTCAGTCAGAAACGTCACCTGCTTCCTCATACTTCAAATCATGCGCCAAGTTGTGTTTTTATTTTTTTCCGAAGACAATCAAACTTTGTGTCAGTAGGCCAGGCTGCCATTGGCTCGTGAGAGCTGGGTGGGGAGGAGGGAGGCAGCGGCAGGTACACCGTGATTGACACGTGTCTCAACAATTCATCGTGCTGACAGAAAGCGTTCCGCCCGCGCGACTGCCTCGAGAGGTTATAGGCCATTGTAACAAACAAACAAACAAACAAAAGTCATAACTGACGAGTTTATTTATTTATTTATTTATAATTTGTATCTATGAGTATGTAGATGTACCGACATATCAATGGACTGTATCCATGTATGTATAGGTAGGCATGCATAGGGGCATATGCATACGTGTACGTCATTTTGCGTGCCCTTTTTTCCCTCCTGTGGTCATTGTTATTATCATTTGGTTACTATGTGACCCATAGACTGTATATGATGTGATCCAGGATGGGAGGAATCGGGGTGGATTTGGAGTTAATTTGGGAATGTTAATACCTTATATGTTGAAAATTCAATTAAACATAATCAGTAATAGAAATAATTATAATAATAGTAAGTGGCTTATGAGAAACAACACCTCATTACATTTAAGCTAAATATGAAATGTTATGAGAAATTATAGGAAAATAAAGATGCTGCCTGTAACCCATTGGGTGATTTGTACACACTGGTTTCACTTTATTTTAAATATCCTAAGATTTTTGATAATTAGTTGCTTATCAGAGAAACCTACAACATCAAATCATTTACATCCCTCATGTAACACATTCAAGCAGACAGAATGTTATTACTATAAACAAGTATTATAATCTTGTAACAATATGACTAAATTCTTGAATTTTTCTGTCTCAAAAGTATTTCAACATCTCAGGGGTTTCATTTCTCACTCTGGTGCTTTTACTCTGGTTCTGGTACTATTTCTGCCTTTTTTACTGTGTGGTGTCTGTGATTAAAGTTTTGACCTCACCTGCGCACTGTGCCCAGGAATGTCCTGAATATAACAAAATAAAGGGGAAAAAAATACAGGGAGACTCTCTGCAGACAAATACATCACCAAACACTTCTATTGGGTTAGAAATTATGCCAAGAGGGGTCTAAACATTATTTTAAGGAAAATCCTACACAGTATAACTTTTAAGTACTACAAGTGTGGTTCAATGATCAGGTGATGATTTTAAAAAATATTGCTGTAACTCCACCATGCATCAACCCAATGTTGGATCATTAATCAGTCTAATTTTTTGGCTCATCTTGCCAGTAAACTCAATCACAGGAAAGTTTTGCCACTAATAAATCACAGCATCATTGGGGAATATATGTTTTGCTAAATGGATGATTGAGTCACTCGAGGCAAAGTGTTCTGCCGTCTGGTTTTAAGGAATCTGACAGGTACTCAAAATGACACCATATTACTGAAGAATTCAACATTAGAATTTCTTGTCATTTCTTGTGTTTAATTGTTTTTACATCATCTTCTCTGAGTATAGTATAAAGATAACTTTGGAAAATCCCTCAAGATTCCTGCAGCTTCTGAACACAGCCCAATGTGGAAATCATTTAGACCTTTAACAGCTGTACTAAATCGTGTTTTCAAACATGGGAAGAGCACATGTCCCTTTGTTCTTCCAATAACAAGGATCACAAACTTTGGATTCCATGAGATTCAATTTACAAAACTTGCTGTTTTCAGCACAAATATAGATGAAGTCAATAAAACCTTATAAAACCCTTCTTTTACTGGTAGAACATATAAACATGTCTGTTGATCCTGTGAGCTTCCTGTTGGTGAATATTTTTGATTTATCCTTGTTTTTTGAGCACCACTGATTTCCCTTTTCAACTGTTTTTAATCTCTGTGAGAAGCTGCAACTCAGCAGTAATTGTATTGAGGTCGTGCTATGCATGATTTTAAATGGTGGGAAACATCATTTTAATAAGATCTTGGTTGAAAAACATTGAACCTAAGGGCTAATTTATGCTAAATGAGTGCTTAAAACTAAGCATGTTAACTGTGAATGTGTCACTCCTGGGAATTACCGTAATAACCCAGTAAGTCATTTACATATTGTATTTTAAAGGGAAAAAAACATGACAATAAAAAACTAAATGTCACTCTTAATGCAAGATCAACATAAATGTACTGATCCATGAAAAACTAGATCAGTGGTTCCAAACTGGTCCATCAACTGGGTCCAGATTTTCTTCTTGGTCATTAGTTCCAGGTCTGCACATAAAAAAAATGAACACATTTTTTTTTTTTCAAAAAAAAATGAACACATTTTTTTTGACAAAATGTAAATAACTTAAAACAGAGCTTAACAGGGCTTAAAACAGAATGGAGTAAAACTTTGCAAGATTAAAGTGCAATTGCTTAAAATCAAGGGGTGGGGGGTTCTAGGATTTGAAGACATTAGGAGCTTAGACCCGACATCTGAGGGAAAAAAATGTCCTGATTTTTTTCCCTTTCAAGTTTTTGGTGATTTTTGAAAGCTTTTGTTGATTTGACTTTTTGGCAGATTTTTTTTTTCCTTTAAACAAATGGAAATTTTACACATTTGACAATAATCTTTTTCTCTAAAATGTTTTGTTTTTTTCTCTTAGAATTTTTCGTGATTTTTAAAAGACAGAAACTGTGAAAATAGAAATTATTGTGTTTTTTGACAAACCTTGAACACATCATGTGGGATAAACACTTCATCCATTTTCCCAGAGACACTCATGAAGGCTCAAAGAAAAATATTTGTAGCTTTGGGGAGGGTAAAAACAAACAGCCACCCCCCTCCTCTTATTAATAAGGAAAAATCCCTTAGGCCTATTCTTATTTTTGTACAAACCAAACAAACAAACAAAACCCCAGGCCAAATAATACCAAGAACAGGGCAATCAAATAGTTACTGTTCTCTTTTAAAAAAAAATCTAACTCTACAGCAGCAAACCACACTTCAGAATAAGAGCTCTTGGCTGCAAATCACTGTACTTCAAAATGAAGTATGTTTTTCACAAACTAGACATGGTCGCAAGTCACTTACGGTTCATTCAGGATGGACCTGTGACTTACAAATTGGGAACCACTGGACAAGACAACGTGATGCAACTTATTTATGTTCTTCAATACAGACGCCAACAAAGAAAGTGGAATATTTCTTAAGGAGTTGGAAGTGAAGCTGTGAAATCAAGCAAAGTGAAATCCCCCACACGGGAGAGTCGGACTGGATGCTGCATTTGCCTGCTCAGCGAAAAAATCATACAGGAGGATGGAGTCGTAACTGCTGATGTAGGAGATCTGCTCCATCCCCTTCATGGCAGAAGTTATTTCATCACAAATACAACAAGGTATGGATGTTAACACAAGTACACATAAGGACACATCAGTATTTCCCCCCTAACTTCAAGGACAACCAACAAACTTGTTGCCAAATATATAATGCCAAATATAATCCTACAAAAAGTCAATTTCTTTTTGAAAAGACAAAGAGCTTTGTTTATATATGAGGAAACAAGATTAATTTTAAGATCAGAAGGGAATAATTAGTCTGAAATATGTCTGTGATATTTGACCCAAAGAAAATAAAAAAGTTCAGGCTGCCTGACCAGCTCTTTGAAACTGCTTCATATGTGTGTTACTCAACCAAGGAATCCATTTTGGTATTCACAGTGAAGGCTGGGTCACCATTAAATGAATCACTTCTCACACTGTAAGTGGAGCTTGTTAACTGGCTTTTTGAAGATACTCTCCAATGAATAATAGCAGCATCCTTTACTCTGCAGGCGCAGTTAATTCAAGAGTGTGTCATTAGTTTTAGGTCACAGGTTTTTAAGCCCTGAGAAGGGCTCTGGAGATGTAAACTCAAGTGTATACCCTCACAGCTTTGATATCTGTTCATCTACAGATTCAACTTACCCATGGATTTCACAATCACACACCTGTTGTGCTCCTTGTTGACGTTAGAGACACAAGTTGGTTTATTTCTGCATGTTAGTTGAGATCAGGAAGAGCTGAAGAGCCCTGCTTGAAGTCAGCATCTGTTTCCATAGAAATGAAGCAAACCTGATATAAAAAGGCCAGTGATGCACAATAGCAATGGATTTTACAAAGGCAAAAGAAGTCAATTGTCCATACATAAGTTTTAACATTTTCTGTGATTTATTAATGATTGGCAAGCTAGCAAAAATAAACAATGGCTTCTTTTCCCCTTGCATGCTGGCTCTAGAACAGATAACCTATATAAACTAGAGGTTCCTATAGTGCCGCTCAGTTCTTACAAAAGAAAACAAAGCCCTCGCAAAAGCGGATAAATAAATAAAACACTCAAAATGAATAATAAATGGCTATTACAGCGAATAAGGGACCTTGCAAAAACTTTTCTAACCATCTCGTTGAAAAATAATATGTGAAAAAAAGGAGAAGAAGGTTTTTTTTTTTTTTTTTGTTTTTACATATTTCTCAAGTAGCAACTCTGTTTCAGTCAGGAGAGGCCAAGTGAAAGAAATTAGGATTATTGTTCAATACTGATTTCAGGTGTACAGATTAACAGATTATGAATAAGGTGATGAATACGATTTGACAGAAAGTCTTTCATGCTTGGACTCCTAAGGGAGATCTGTAATTGGGCAGAATCTGAGCAGCAAGATAAAGATGGTAGAGGGAAATTATATTATGTCCATGCTCAATTTGTATGACTTGAACCCACATGAAAACATGATAAATACTGTTATTTTCATATATTTTCATATGAAAAATTACATATTTTAAAATGGCTTTAATTGAACCACTGTTTGAAAAAAGACAACATAGATTTCTCTGTTATCTCTAATTACAAAAGAATATCCAACCATCCTTTAAAAATTGTTTTTAACAGCATATTTTGAAGAATTGCAGTCTGGTTTCAGGACCCAGCACAGAACAGAAACAGCCCTGGTCAAAGTTACAAATGACCTCAGAATGAACACTGATGAAAAACAGCGTCAGTGCTGGTTCTGTTAGATCTCAGCACTGCATTTGATACAATGGGTCATAATGTTTTGCTGGATAAACTTGAACTCTGGATAAACTTGAATTCTTACTATCGCCTGAGTCAGACCATTTATGATTTTGAACATATTTGAATATTGGTAGGATTGGTATAATATTGGTAGGATGTAGCCCTCCAAATACATAGGCTCTATTATAATTCCTGTCTGGGTAGGGGTTTACATACACATGAATGTGCAGCACATACTATTATTCTCAACATACATAAAGTGTACATCTCAATGAGCCAATAAGAAGATAGTACAAGACTGAATGATAAAGCAAACTGATAAGAGAATAAATCCCAGAGGAAAAGAAGAAAGGAAATTCAGAGAGAGAGAGAGAGAGAGAGAGAGAGAGAGAGAGACTTGCACCTCCTTCGTCACATGTGACAGTCCAGCAGCTCCGCCGCCTCCTCCTCTGCCTCCCTCCCTTACTCTCATGCTGTCTCTCGCATCCACATCTCTTCATTTCTCCGTCTGCTCAGCTTCTGTTCCTGCTTTTTTCTCCTTCACATCTCTTCATTTTCTCCTCCTTCTTCTTTCTTCCTCTTTTTCTTAATTTTGTTTTTCATCTTCGACATGCTCCTCACGTGAAGTCTGCCAACTTGCAGAGCACTGTGGATGCTGAGTAAGAGAACATAGAAAAGAAGGCAAATGCTCTGTCGGGGAATAAGAGAGACAACGCACGTTTGCATCTTTCATTGAGTGCCTTGGCTTGAGCGGAGCAACAGCATGGATCTGTCATTCATGGCTGCGCAGGTGAGACGTCTTTTCTTCCAATTTGCACAGAGATGTCTTGTCCGAACTTTTTATCCCATTTGTCCATTGATTTCATGGGCGTGGCCGGTCAAGAAGTTCACGTGGCGCTCCTGACAATTTTACATTTTCTTTACGTCCGAACAACATTAAACAAGATAAAGCGCATAATAAATTTAGCTACCTTAACTGGAAAATCAATACGCATTTCCATAATATTGCAAATGGGACTTTATGGTACTTATGTCACTCCTACTGTTTGACAATATGATTATAATCTTTCAGTAAAGAGTTGATCTAATCATCTTTTATAAGTTTATTTGTTTTAAGATTTGTTTTAGTAAATAAGGTTATGCCTCAATTGGACATGCTGTACTTTTGTACCATTGGGTGGCAGAATCAAGAGAAAGGATGGTGTGTATCCAAAAACATAATTGAAACATACTTAACATTATTTTAATTCAATTTTACTATATTTGGTGGGTAAATTATAATATCGTTTGTCATATCAAGAATCAGTTGGATTGAACCAAGACACTGTGGAATATTGCTTTACTTGTGCTTTGCATAGTAATACATTGGGATACATCAATTTATGTTGGCTCCATGGAAAACGTGTTATTGAGCATCTGTGCATGTATGTGGTTTGTTTTCATTAGTGGCTGATATGGCTGGCTATCAACCCTCTGCTCCTCTCAGTGTCTGGCTTCTTTTGGTTTGTCTGGTGCCATCTACTTTGCCATTTTATGTGCAACTGCTATTAAAAGGGTTCAGAGCAATATCTTTGCTGCCAATGGCTATTTTGCAGGCCAGACTATGAGCCAAATGCTCCCAAACCTTTTTAAATCAAGAACTCCTCAATTGAAATGCATCAGAGCATGGAGCCATCCGAGAATACATTTTTGTTCAGCATGATTGAAAGAGAGGGGGAGTAATAACATCAGAGAACATGATACCTATCAAATAGTCAGTTATTCACTTTATTATCATGCAAACTTTTACTGTATAAACCTATCAAAATCAGTGTAATATTCGCATTACACTGATGACTTGTATTTCTAGAAACTCTGGTTGCACAGGGACCAGGAGCTGACAGCAGCACAGTGAAAGAGGCAGACCACTGTCAGCCTATGTGGACAGTCAGTTACTCATGTTCACAACTGGGAATGGTTGAATACCACAGTGTTTGAAACCACTCAGCTGGAGCGGAGGACTTTCGTGCCAAGTATGTTTCCTCTGCCCTGACTATGAAGACACACTGACACACTGTCAGTAAAGATGAAAAACAAGGAGCTGTCTTTGACATCTTTATTGCAAGCAATTGTTAAACTGTGAAGACTGAATTGGACAATGCATTTAATAAAGGGCATTGGAAATCAGAAAAAAACAACAGTGATACCAAATGTATTGTACAAAGTTAGTTGCAGCCTTAGTTATGTGTATGTTTTTAAATTCATTACAAGTTGTGTTGCACCGATTCTGATTGTGGTATCTTTTAACTGTGACAGCACAGTTATTTTTATTATTGAGTCATCTACAGATTATATTCTTATTTTTTCTCAATAACTGTTAATTCTATAAAATTGTGTTTTCAGTCTGAATCCCTGCCAAGAAAATCAGAAAACGTTAACTAGTAACAAGATAGAGGCAGATAATTATTTTTTTTTATTATTATTTTTGCTGGAAAAAAGAAAGAAATTTCAAGTATGTCGGATTTTGTGGGATCTATTGGCAGAAATGAAAATATATTGTAAATAATATATTCCATTAGTCTATAATATTATTTCATTCATTTATAACAAGGCCTTTATATCTACAAATAGGGTCAGTCCAATTTCCCAGAGCCCGCCATGTTTTTAAAGTAGCCTAGAAAAGTAAAACCAAACACTGGTTCTAGACAGGACTGTTCACATTCGTATGTTGAAGTTGCAGCCTGAATACAGTTCCCCAATGTGCTTGAAAAGGGAGGGGTATTCAGTGGGTTGCTATAGATTGCTAACCTGATGCACCAGATGGTTTTGTTACACAGAACCATCTGAAAAGCTATCGTTTGAAGCTGTTTTGAAAGGGGCAAGTTGGGTGAAAAGAGAAAATGCCGTTACCATAAAAAAAATTATTTTTTCTTCTTTTCATGAAGAAATACTCTCTGGTAGGGATACAACTGATGCAATTGCAGCATCCATCAACCTCTTTTTGAGCCTTTAACTGCCAGTAGCTCCTCACAGGACATGATGGCTTTTTGTGCAAACTTGTAATTCCACAATTCTTGCACGATCTCATGATATAAGAATTCAGCTGCCGTGCAAGTTAAATAGATGGCAACCTCAATGCTAGATGCCACTAAATTCTACACACTGTTCCTTTAAGCTATATTTCCAACACGTTCTCATCCCAAGTCATCACAGGCTGCCGCTTTGCAGTGGACTTCTGCGTCTACATATTACAAGTTAGGTATCCTTCTGAGTCTGCTCTTCATGTTTCAAGATACCGCTACTGTGATGTCAACGGCGGCACATGATGTGATGACAAGGCATGGTTATGTTTAGACAACACAAGCACATGGAAACCAATGCAAGGATGCCACAAACATGTGCTGGCACGGATGGTTAGGTTTTGGCAACAAAGTCATGGATGGTTAGGATTAAGGGTAAGAGGCACAGGGTAAGGTGTAGGAAAAAAACATCATGTTTAGATGGGAATTGTATGCCAGACTCCAAAATCAAAGTCCAGGGTTCGGTGGAGTCATCCACCTCCCCTCCTGGCAACCCAGTAGGCGCCCACGTGCTCCTTATATTACATTGTTACCGGCAGCGTTACAACCTGACGCCATTAGGTGGTTTATCATATGCGTGCAACAGGTTCCCTCCAGCCATGATTAGGTGACAACCTCTGTCTGCATATCAGGCTGATGTGGCAGGTGCTGTCTGGCTGCCCAGCAGTGCCTAATAACACCACGACCAGTTCTGTCTGACCGTGTTTTCAACTGATGCCCTCCAGGGGCGTATCATGCACATGCGAAAGGTGCCTTTTGGCAATGAGATCGTTCGCTGAAGGCACCATCAAGGCAACGGTATTTAATGACTTCTGAATATGAACGGGCTGATGATTCAATCGAAAATGTGTTGGTTGACTAGTTAAATAATCGTCTTACCATTGCAGCTCTACAGGCATCATTAAAGTCCACCAGAGTAAAGGTGGGAAGAGTGAAATATGTAACAGCCAGCCCAAAAGGAAAGTAATAGTTACGAAGAAACTCATCCTCAAACATAATGGCTTAGCAGTCAACTACTTGCAGAAATACTAATACTTTACAATTACAAAACAGCTAAATTAAGAGTACCTTCCAACATTTGGAGGGTAGATTACTGCAGATTTTTCTTTGGTCACAGATCTATGATAAAGGGTGTATGCAACAACAAAATGTTAAAACTGAAACTAATCACTGTCGGCTGAAAAATGTAAGATTTATGGAGAAAGGTGACAAGTGCTTAGTGCAGGGAGTCATAAGCGGGCTTAAATAAGGATTTACCTCCAGTTCTCCATGACCCCATTACATCACACTAATATCCTACTGCTCTTCCAGTTCACCTTTTTGTCCAAGGATCCCAGACCTCCTCTTCAAGAGTGAAGCTCTATGAGAAAGCTAATGGCTAATTTGACTGAGGTGAAATTCATTCCAGTGCCCTGAGTCACTCTGTAATGGTGACTCTGAACGAAGTCAGGCAAATGTCCCTGGGGTCTTGAAGATTGACTTCACAATGGATGATTTTTTGCACATCCATCTCAGCATAGCTCTGCCGCCTGCAAATCATTGGACCTTCGCCATCACTTTGTCTCTAAAAGATGACGGATGCTGCCATAACTGTTCTCTCCTAAAGACAGGGAAAGTTTTTAAAGAAGTCTAACTCAGAAGAGCTGGTTACTGATTTTCTATCTGTAGCAGAGGATGAAGAATCAGTATGGATGATGCTCTGTTCTCTATTGAAGTGAACACATTAGACTCATTAGAGGTATATATCTTTCAGAATTTCATTTCCTGAAGAAACTGAGCGGGCAATCTGCAAAATGCTCTAAGAAAAGAACATCTTGTGTGTACAATTACACAATATTCACTCCAGACTGGCAACATAATTGGCCAATGTGTCTAAATATAAAATGGTTTTGTAGGATATCACAGGGACATGCTAAATAGCTCTCTCCAGAACAATGTGTGTGCATTTGTGTTTGGTGAATGATTTGCATTTGGCAGCGATGCCTCACTGGTTTGGAATGAAAAAGGGCATACTTCATTAGGCTGAAAGTAGTGGCATCCTCAAGCATTGCAAAACATGGATTAATAGGTGACAATCACAGTGAAGCTTCTGAATACCAAGCTGAGGGCAATGAGATGCTTTTTTCTTTATCTTTTCACTTAGTCTGAATTGAGAAATGTTTCACATTACCTTTCCTTAGCTCCTTACACATGGACATTAAGATTTATTTTTAATTCGCACTCACTCATACATTTCTTTTTCCAGACAAACTACTGTCATTGTTAGTCACACCGTGTACATCTTTGCACCTTGTGCAGTCTGTCACTGTTGTAATTATTGAAATGGCAGATGTTAAGGCATAAAAAATGAGCCTGTGTGCTCCCCAGTTACTGACTGATGTTGAGGTCAAGTTTGATGTGTTGTAGATGGGCTCCAGAGCCATTCCAGGCATTGTGCCAGTCTCAGACTTGCTTCAGCTGTCGGATCTGCCACACAGGGCAGCAAAACCCTTAAGGCGCTGTCTATACAGCACACAGTGACCCACTGGCCTTGGCCTTTTACTCATTTTTGCTTGTACACATGTGCATGCAAGCAAAGACCTTTTTAAAAATGTACTATTGTGGCTAAATTTGGTCCCCGTGTGTAACAAAAGGCCAACCCAATAGCCAGACAAAATGTTGGCATTGTAAGTTTCTGCAAACCACAATGCTTTTGCACTTTATTATGAAGCAGACTTGTTGAAACTTTACATTTTTACAAAGCTGCGGTTAACATGTGGTTAGGTTTAGGCATAAAAAAATCACAAAGGTTATGTTTCAGAGAAAAACCATGTTTTGACTTAAAATTTAGCTCATATATTATGTCCCTCAAGAATGCTGATATCATATGTATTAAACAAGAAAATGTAACTTAAACCAACATTTTCTTCTGAGAATGGTACAAATGCAATGTCTATATCTATTTCCTTTCCATTACTTCTGTGTCTAGACAATTAACTCTTAAATGAGAGGCAATAGGTCTGCTCCCGTCATCTCATCTCTGATATTTTGTCTTTTCATGACAGGCCATCGGCAGCTCTCATTACTCGATTATTTATTCAGTGAGCCTGTGGCTCTGAGTCATTCTACCTGACAGGGTTGTCAATCTCTGCTCCTGTTAGAGAGGACAGATGAGAGTAAAAGGATGAGGATAGAGGGAGCGGTTTACAGCCACAACACAAACAGAGCCATCTGTATTTACCCACAGCACCAGGACCAGGAACAGACAATACTGTCAAATAGACTTTTGGTTTACTTTAGGGCCAAATGATGGGACAGTACAACAAGTGCCAGAAAGTCAATACAATCAGAGAGGATGATTTTAAAGTTGGTTAATGGGTTTAACCGCATTGTCCTGATGCAGCTAGAAAATAAAATGATTGGACGAAAGTCATATGAGTGACATATGATAGTAGAAAGACTGGCTGGAGGCGTAGTGAGATGGCCCTCTGTGCACCACTATCCCTGATATGCGAGATGTGGGAAATGCAAGTTGAATAGTTCACAGATGTGATTATTTTCCTATTAAACATACTTTGCGAAATAGCAGCCGCCACAAGGCCTATATCAAGACCATCTTTGATCTCAATTGCATAAAAAATTCAATTACATAATCATGTTATCTCACTGTGCATTCTTCACACCCGGACCGTCCCTTTTAAAGAATAAATCTCCTGGTCTCTATAGTGGAGGCTTATTTGAAGTGTGTAATAATGGCACACCAGCCTTTTCATCTCTAGGAGTTCATTTCCCCTCTGGTGTTTTGGTGCCTTTTCAGCAATTGGTTTTATATGAAAGCTGGAGTCTTGAGATAGTGAAAACTTGCAGCAGCCCCAAATTTCACACGTTTTCTACTTTTATGACCCTGCAGTGTTGTAAACAGGTTGAGAAAACAACAATCACCTAATTAAAAAAGAGCAGAATGCACAAGAGTAATCTTTAAGTGCATGAAGAGCGGGCAAATCTGTCTTTGTTCGGACTGTTTTCTATTTTTAGCAGCTTTCCCGGGAAGAGCTATTTGAGGATTTGAAGCCTTTTTCATTTCAGTGTCGTTCAAACTTTGTTTTTCTCCTGCACTTTTCTCCCTTCGTGTCTGCATTCAATCAGATAAATCACACTTAAATTGGCAGAATAATGTTAAGAAGCAAACCACAGTGAGCTGAAATTACTTTTTTGTGCGTCTCTGCGTGTACAATATGAATGTGTGACTTCATACAGCCAGCAGGAGCATTCAAAGACATTTAAAGGCAGCAAGGGGCCAGTGTGCAATGTTAAAATGTAGACCCTTTTAATGAGGAGAATGCACCAAAAGCCATACAGTGATGAAGATGTAGCCTTGCTTTTCACAGCAGGGCCCCTCCATGGCTTGCTCTCACTTGATGGATCTAGTGCGTGTAGAGAGAGAACACTGAATACACTGGAGGCAGGAACATTCAGAACAAACACAATGTGTTACTTTTTGGTCTGAGTTTTGCTTTGGCTGACTGATTTTTGCAACATCCTCCCTGTAATCAAACCAAAGATTCATTAAAAAAGAAAAAAAGATTCATGTTTTCTAGCTGTTGCTGATAGTGGAGAGAGTTGCTGCAGCTGCAGGTGGTCGTGTTAAATGAGCAGCCCGCAGGTTCACTCTTTTCCTATTAAAGTGAGAAATCTTAATGCTCTCATTGGGAACAATTGACTAACCACCAGGAAGCTGCAGGTCTCTATTTTTGGCTCTGATAAGTAGAAGCAGGCGCCAAACAGCCTTGTAAACATATTGAACATTTGCTTAACCCTCCTCTGAGCAGCAATTGTCCAATCATAACTTAGCAACTGTAACTAGGCACAGCAGGCCTGTCAAGCTTTGGATTTCACTGGAAGTTGAAGCAGTGTACATGGGATTGTATAAGCGAAAATCAGTATAGAACAGTGGTTTCCAACTGGTCTAGCTATTGGGTACAGATTTCTCCTTAGTCATTAGTTCAATGTCCACACATTAGATAAAAAAAAATACATTTTCAATGTTATTTCTCAAAATGTAGCGTTAGAACACCAAGGAATAAAACAAGAATAAACTGAAACAGCACTTCAGAATAAAAGCTCTGTGCCAGGAATTCACTGGCACATGTTCTTTAAAATAAAGTGTGTTTCATAGAAATTTGACATGTTCACCAGTCGCTTGAGCATCATTCAGAATGGACCTGAGGCCCACTTTTGCACCATGACCCACCAGTTTGGAACCACTGTTATAGAAAAAGTTTGGAGAGGATTTATTTTATCATTTATTTCCCTCTCCAAAAACAAAAATATGAAAGACAAAATGTAAAGAATGGATTAAAGAGTGTTTCTCATATCAGTTCAGGCAAGAAAAGATATTTAAAAAATTGTCAAAAAAAAAATCCTGATACATGAGCTAAATTGAAGTTTGTTATTACTCCCTGGGCTTACTGATATGTCATGTTACTGATTAGACCGCAGGACAGATGGCAGAATATAGTCTTTGAGGGAAAAAACCCGACTCAGCTGCCACATTACTGTATGTAATTTCACGGCGTCTCTGTGTGCCATCTTGGCTTACAACATGTTTGCACGGTAGACACAAACATCTCCCAGCTGTTTTTCACCTGAAATGAGTGATTGCATATTGAAAAAAGTCCTGGGGAGAGTGAAAGGGAGACTTAATGGACTGTGACAGCCAAGTATGAAGTAATAACATCTTTTCCTGATAGACCTAACCCCCCTAACTGCATGATGCTTCCTATATAACTGTGCCTCTGATATTCAGCAGGTATGAATTATGTATTCCAGTATAAATAATCTATTCTTCACTCATCCTGAGATAATTTCGAAACAGCTTTATCTCCTTTATTGATATGTTTTTGAATAAAGCTTAGCTATGATTTGGGGTGAAACTTTGATGAATATTGACTCAGTATGTTTTAAAAAAAAAAAAAAGAAAAAAAGAGAAAAGCTCAACAGGGACGTTTTTGCCATTGAAGCACGCATGAAATTAAAATCTGAATTCAGCTCATGAGCAGCTCTTGTAATGAAAAGGAAACGTGGTTGAAAATTATGGGAGTTAAACAGTGTGTGGCTGCTTAGCTTTGGTGAAGGCTGGCAAAATGCTGAATGGCAGCTGATTTTGCACCATCAAGGAGGAAGCAGAGATGAATTATGATTGTGTTTAATCATTACCACAGCTGCTTTTTTTTAAAATCATTACCATGCTAAACATAAAGCAATAAAACTAGATGTTCATGTTATAGTGAGTCTCAAGCACAGCTTTACCAGTTTGCCAGGAGATATCAGTTAAAATATTTTCATCTTTGGGTTCAATTTCACTTAATTGACCCTGTGAGTACAGTGTTGTTAGGTTGAACACAAGTATCTCATCATCATTTTAAGTGTTTTTAGGTTGTTTTCTTTTTTGGATGCCAGAAGTTCTGGTGCAGCTTTTTTTAGTGTCAGTTTTCACCCCAAGCTTTAAAACTCTTCTCTTCTTCAAAACAGTGCCTCTATAATAATACCAACAGCAACACCTGCTTTTGATTTGATCTGTTTCACTGGGCCTTACTCTTTGAGTCTGACCTTGAGGTTGTTTGTTCAAAGAAAACAAAGGCCTTTTTCTCTTTCTTTCCCTCTCACTCACCTCTTGTTTAATCTGCAAAGGAGCTCAGGTGATATTGCACATAATGTACCATTGCTTCTCAAGAAACACTGTTGAGCCTAAGAGAAATTCTTAAAGAAGAATTTCACTTCTGGAAAGATGGACTTTTTATAAAACTATCCCAACTATGCAGTAAGACAGATACTTTTAAAATTGGTGCTACATGACCAGAGACAACGGAGAACAAGGACTGCAGCATTTGCTTTTGTTCAAGAGATAGTAAACTTGCAACTAGCAGAATGCATTCAATGCACCGGGTCAATATATGCTTCTGCTGGTGACTGACGTAATAGAGAGCTGCAGAAATGAATCTTAAAATGTGGAAATTAGTTATTGGTTTTTGGTAAGATGCTTGAATTAAGGTTCACATTTTGTTCTATGACATAAAATACACCAGTCAGTGAATACATTTTGTTGAGGGGACCAGGGAGATGCTAGCTTCTGTGTGGGGCTACAATATTAACGTCATTCCTGCAGCTCTCTATGCAAACTTGGCCATTTCTCCCATACTCTAAGAATCCGACTCTAAGAATAATGGATGTAGCTACCATGGCATCACTTGCTGTTTGTTTTCTGTACTATGCTGTGTTTATTTCTACTGTAAAATTGGACATTCAAGCCATTCACAGAACTGCAGGTTGTGGCACTTTCATGTGAACTTCATTCTTCAGCTCTGGAGGTTACCATTTGGTTTTTCTACAGGAAACAATGTGGTGGTCGGCTGGAAAAAAAACAATCTCAAATTCTAGTTTAACACTGAGCTAAAATATGTTTTTGAAAAAATCCTGGGCGAGAAATAGGCAATGCAGTAAAATAATTTTTGTTCATTTTTTATCAGCACTGCCTGGTTTTACCATCTGATCTCAGTATTTTCAGCGTCATTTACAAGAAACAGTATGGCACCCATGTCATGTTCCCAAATTGTCATTACAGCAAAACTGTACACTTAAATATGTTTCTGAAGACATTTAAGGTGAGAATTAAGCAGTGCAGTAACAGAATCGTGGTTTATATTTGACCAGCACTTTCTAGTTTTATAGTTTTATCAGAGTTTGAAAGAGAGAGAGAGAGAATGGTGGGTCTCTCTCTCTCTTTATTTATACTTTTTATTTCTATGCTCTTTGTGTCCATGGTGACGGGCATACAAAAACCGAGAACAGCCAGCAAACAATTTTGAGCTGAGAGATAAGTAGGAGATCTGGGCGCTGGCAAGATGGAGGGAAGTTTACCACATTTTAGTAACACATACTATTGTACATTGTTCTGATACAAAACTTTTGAAAATGAATGAAGTATTCCTTTAAGTATGGACTTTAAAGGAAGCTTTTAAGGTTTCATTGACTGTCTTGGTATGTAACGGCAGCTCAGAAACAATCTGACTGTATCTATACAGATTCTCATTATCCTGGATTATGCGACACCCGTCCTAATAGAACTCTATTACTGTATTTCAGTCTCATAGCTCATTTGTGTCATATGCGCCTGATTATTAGGCCACAAATGGACTAGTTTCAATTTCCCTGCTGATTGACTCCCCTCCTCTGTGCTCAACTACAATGTGTTGCTGCTGATATTCTACATCAGATTTATAGCGGCTATTTTTGTCTTACAATACAAGCCTCACTTAATGCTTCATGGCTCTTATTATGTTTTATATGAAGCACATCTGACTGCGACCCTCTCATTTTTGGTTCATGCAACTTTAATGCCCAGATGATGAATCAGGCACTTACGGTACAGTCAGTTGTATTACGTATGGAAATCATTTGGAATGCCTGCTGGTATGCATGAGTGGTGGAGAAGAACACTAACTTAGATTTTTCTTAAAATGTTGAATTTTTTATGGAGCTTGCAAGGAGTTGTGAATCAATTTCGCAGCCAGAGCTTCGAGCTATTCTTTGCAGACGCTGTGAGTGTTTGAGCTAAATACCGTATCATTGTATTCAGTAGAGTTTTAGCCTTAATACACCGACCTCAGCAGTGCATATGGATCCATGGTGTCACTGTTGTGTTTCACTGTTCACACATTACTTTGAGATTTTTGCTATGATTTTGTGCATTTTGCTGCAGTCAAAATGACTGTGTATTGAGCTTCTCCATGTTGCAACCTGTGGTGCAACCCTAAATGTATGTCGCATTCATTTGGGCTTACAGCTACTCTGTAAGCATTACACAGCCCCTACAGGGTCGATGCTATGTGGGATCACTTTACCCACCAGTGTTAGTGTGGGAAAAAAAAAAAAACAACGTTTGTATCATTTGGAAGCAATGATATTGTTTATTGCTGCAATTAGTAATCAAGGACTGTGAACATGTTGTAACTGATTAATTTCACACCTGAGAGTCTTGTTGGCTTTTATGTGACGCAGCTTACACACACACAAACACACAAGAGGCAGGGCTGTGTGTGTGTATGTGTGAATGTGTGTTGTGATGCCCACCTCATGGCCCCTCTGATATATAGCTATCTCAGAGTCTGAGAGACAGAGAAATCTATTCATATGTAGCTGTGATTTATGGGCAAAACGCCCCAAACAATGAATGTGGCGCCTTAAAGAGCAAGTGTGTACATGTACAGTAAATGCTCATAATCAGATTTATTTCTTTGAAAATGACTGTTTTTTCACATTATTTATAACATAACAAATGTGTCTTTCCTCCATGCCTCAAACTGTACATGCTCACACTTACATAAATACATGGACACACGCACATACTGTACACATCATATTAATTCAAGACCGCAGGCATGCAGAGTGAGGAAACACTCCTGAACTGTTACAGTATCTGAAAACACTGTAACTAGGCCAACATGGCAGTCGCGTGACAAATTCATAACACACCCAACCACCCCCTCCTCCCACGGGGAAAATATATACAGCATCCATTCATAAATGCTGATGCCAACCTGAAGCAGTACATACAGTGCTGTAGCTGCTACATCTCTTTCCATTTTACAGCAGTTGTGTTGTTATGCTGAAGGCAGATTACAGACTGTTGAAACATTTCAGTCGATGGTGGCTTCAACAAAAAAGACAGCAGACCCCTAATGCAAGTCAATTTTCCTCTTCTAATCCTGAAACCTCTCACTTTTTCTTGCTTGAGATGTTCTTGGTTGAATTCAGGAGGAAACTTTATTAACTGGACAAACTTGTCCCGGCCTGAAGAATGCCACCTGTTCATGAGGAGCTGCGCATTGGTTAGATTTTGCCTTAAAATTCACAATGCAAAGTCCTGCATTTGAAAATCAGCAGAAAAATGCTAAATAAGTAGCCTATGTTTA
This sequence comes from Plectropomus leopardus, assembly GCF_026936395.1. Lineage (NCBI taxonomy): Eukaryota > Metazoa > Chordata > Actinopteri > Perciformes > Serranidae > Plectropomus > Plectropomus leopardus. Next base: position 13,949,542 of record NC_142189.1, on the reverse strand, counting down.
AAGCAAAGCAGTCCATGACTACAGGATGCAAGTGGTCATGTGACATATATTAGAAGAGAGTGAATTTTATAGCCTACAGTAGTTGATGTTAACACTGCTGGTGCAGCAGGATGATACTGGACAGCCACCTGCATAAAGAAGACCCTGAGGCAGCTGTCAGAGTGAGAGGATTTCCCCAACAACTGCAGAAATGTGCAACTTTTTGTCGAAGTGAGCATAAATATGCCAATAGAAATGATCAAATCCAAATTGGCAAGCTGTGATGTGAAAAACAGAATTCTAATTTTGCATGAAGTTGTTCTCAGTTATTTTATTTTTGTTATTTCTGTACCATATTGTAAATTCCATAAACCATATGCAGATTCATTCAGCCATTACAATTTCAGGCCAAAATACTTTTTTCCTGCTCATGACTTGTTACTGGGGACAGCTACTGGCATAAACAAACAAATACTATCCTCATACGGTTTTGGTTACACAGTATTTTACACACTTTATGCTTTCAATTGAGCCTTAAGTTTCCCAGGATATCGGACCCCGTGGCAGACAGAATATCATAGTTAAGCTTGGGGAACCAGTCTAAATGCTGATGGTGTCATTGCTCTAAAGCATTGTATTGTGCATCAACATTTACTTCATAGCAAAAATTTAAGCAAAAACAAACTTTAAATCACTGGTGTGTGTCACATACAGTAAAGAATAGAGCACAGTGAAATAGTACTTAGGCAGAAGCATCCTTAATATACCAAAATGACAAGTAAAAAAAAAAAAAATCACACACTGCTGCCTTTTAGGTCTGATCTACTTCATGTTTACACTGGCTTAATGAACCAAGGAGTAAAAATGGCATATGGACTGACAGGTAGCTTACTCATTGGACGGATTTGTCATCCTGCATCAAATTAATACGCATAGTAACTTTTAAATGTGTCTCCTTTCCACTGTGAACAAATACATCTTCAAAACCTGCTTAAAATTAGTATGGAAGTGGGATAAAACTTTAAGAGGGGGAAAATTAATCATGTTTCTCCATTAGATTGACAGTTTGTGGGAACAGCTTGCAGGCTATTACCCAAGAGAGGAAAAAAAACAAGGGAAAATAATTGTGAGGGTCCTTTTATATGTAAAAATAGAGTAAAAACAAACAAACAACACAGGGATAAAGTCTCTGAGGAGCTGGAATGTGTTATGCTTAATTTATATTTGACAGGAAGAGCGGTAGTTCAGAGGGGTCTGCAGCACAAGCTGAGGGTTGCAAAACAAGAAAGACTGTAGTGTTTGATTGGCTGATCAGAAAAGTGGCTGAAATTTCATTAATAAGAAACTTGAAGAACAGCCATACTGTTTATTTATTTATTCCACACACACACACAGACACACACACACACACACACACACACACACACACAAAGTTAAAACAGCGTAATAAGAAGTGATGGAGGAAGGTTTGTCCATAGATGCATGTGTGCTAAAAGGTCTGCTCTGTGTTCAAATCAAAGCTGATGCTTTTGGAATTTCATTAAACGTAACAGGAGGCACATAATTGTGTTTTTATACAGTGTGTGCATTTTTACTGCAGTGCATACTGTATGTGCAAGTAAAAGTCAGAGAAATTCTCTCCATCTGGCTATCATTTCTGATGACTCCTGCTACCTTTTAGCCGCATTTCCCAGTGGAGTTATCTTATAGTACAGAAAGATGCAGCACCACACTGTTAGTCACCATGGATAAGAGCATCTGTCAAATACTGTAACTGTAAATGTAAATATTTCATGGTATGCAGGGTCATGCAGATCACTTTCTGGAATAGAGAACTTAATCAGACAGGAAAATAGAGAGACCTGCAGAAATCTGTAAATGCAACTGCCCAGTACAAAAATAAAAGAAAGATCAATACACTGAGTAAGGTGCATATACTGAACACAGCGATTTACCATAAATGTAGCACTGTAATCATACATATTACATGTATGCCATAAGATGATGCACGAGTCAGCAGTAAGGTTTTCTTTGAATAAATTAATATAAGATCTAAAAAGGGACCTGAGAACAAATGGAGTTAGCAGATATGATACTATACGTAACTCAGAGAGGAGAGGGTGAACATGAAGTGTTACACTTTCGGAGGAGATTACTTTTGGCCTACATGAGATGAGGAGTGACTTTATTAAAGTCATTTCAGCCTTGGGGTTCCAGGAGGGAGGCAAGCCATGACAAGGTCAAAAATAAAAAAATAAAGACAGCAGACGATGGAGTGAGGTCTGGCGTCCAGGGCTATGCTGTAACCCGGAGGCTTGTTTGGGGTTAGATGGGAGGGCAGATGTCTTCTTGGCCTTGTAGGGTTGTAGGGAGTAAGAAAACTGATATGAGGCTGATTTTGAGAAATTCATGGCTTTAACGCTTTTGCTGCAACTCTGTTCAGCTTCTGCTCGCTCTGTATATTAAGTGAGGGTGCAAAGCAGGGCCACCCCTGCTGCACTGCACCCCGAGCCAAGTCTTACATGAGTGGAGATTCAATTAAGGGCTTCCATCTCTACGCCTGAAATTTCTCTGTACTGCACAGTGAATGAGCAGACAGGGATGAAGCTGTAGGGGCGGCTGACGCCAGCAACAGATACAGAGAAAGCGTGATGATCTTTCCCCCTGCTCCTCTCAGGCAGTTTTCTTACACAACCTGTGAAAAACTCCCAAGATACACAAACTCCCTCAGGATGGATCATGACAATGATTTGCCTGGGATTTTACTGCAGAGCAAATCTACTATACAATTATATATGAATAAATATACTTAAAACAAGTCATTTTCTTCTTTAATTTATATTTTTATAGCAAGATTTATTTCCATCAGCTATGTTCTCATTATTTCTAATGGAAAGCAATACAACAAGTGTTACTGCACTGCTTTTATTTGCAGCAGAAAATCTGATATTATCTCCAGTTTTCTGTTCTAGTTTCCTCTTTGAGATATATGATTTTCTGACTTGGAAAAACAACATAGTATATTCTTTTGGACAGATTTGTTTACTGTCATGACCTTTGATTTTTTTCCTTTGCAGTCTTAAAAAGGATCCAATGATTTTTCTTTTTTTCTTTTTTGTATGATTAAAATAATCTGTTGAATTTGATATTGGGGAATGCAGGAAGCATTAAACAAATAAATCTTTTAAGTTTGTATGTATCGTGATTTGTTCTTTTTTGGTACCCATGGGTTTCTGGGATTCATCAATGTTTTCTGATTTTTGCTCCAGCCTGATTTTTAAACACACTGTTTCAAAACTCAGTTGGAGGTAAAACAAAGATTCATGACTTGTGGGTGAATTCATCTCCAACAGGAGAAAATAAACAAAAGAAAACTCAAACGCAAGCAAACAAAAAGACTGTGAGCCAGAAGACAAACAGAGACAGCCTGAAGGCCACAAGCTTATACAGTGCTGTGTGTGATCAGCAGCACAGGTGAGCAGAATCTTCCTGATGAGCATCAACTCCACCCTCAGGCTCCTGCAGGGAGAGAGGCTCTGCACAGAGTTGGGGTGCATGCCAATTACCTTAACTGCCTCCACACTCGCACCCATGATGAATGCACCTGAGCCATTTCTGCAGGCAGAATGCTTTTATAAAAATAATTATTGGCACTCTGTTTGTAAATTCATGATTATAATACAGGTCATGATCAGAATGGTTTTATTATTTGATAAAATTATTTATTAGCCCAAATGTCTAATAAATAATGTTGTGGTTGTTTTGTTAATCAGATCTCAACCTTTTAGAGGAACTATTTTTTCTTTCTTTCTTTCTTTCAAAACAAAACAAAATCAAGTGCTCAAAGGAAACAAACAAACAAACAAACAAAGGAGAAAAAAAAGGAAAAAAAGGGGAAACATCAAGGTTTAAGTCAGTTTCCATTGGATTCCTAATCAGACTGTCATCTCAAGTAGTTGAATGATATTTTAGATTGCTTTTCTTTACTGTCTCAAAGTCTCAGTTTGACCAATTAGGTCCCAAATAAAGAGAAAATTAATAAATTAATGATAAACACAGAGTCTTGTCTTTGGAGGTAAATAAAGTCAATCCACTTTGAGCATACAGTATATTGGTGACTTTATTCTCTTTACTCTAAGGTAATATGTCAATATGATATCAGAACCTAATAGTAATATATTTGAGTTGGTTCTTGTTATCAGTCTGTGCACTTTGGTTTAAAACAACAGGGATGTTGTGATGTATAATCAGATCAGCAAACAGACTTCATCCATGAATAAAGTCTATTTACTTACCAGACATGAAAATGCACGGGGTAACGTGTAACTCCAGCGGGGGTGTTTTAATTGAAATCACAATGTAAAATACATGAGCCCCGCATGGAGATTTTGAAGTGGTGTGTGACATTGCATAGCAAGAAATCTCTGTTGCTATAGCATGATGTGATCTTTGGTGTAAACTGTACCATAAAACACATGCTGCACATAATCTTGTTTATGCATTTTTAAAATATCTGCTTGAGTAAATAATAAATGCCCCCTTAGGCTTTGGTGAAAAAGCATTTTTCTGTAGATTTTGAAAGGTATCTCAAAATGAAGGTGTGAATAGTTCATGAATCAAGTTTAAATATGCCCCCCCAAAAAAACCTGATGTATTTTAGTGTTGGGATTTGGCAGCAAAGAGAAGCATTTATGTGATTAATCGACCTGTATGAGTTTTACACCATCGTTTCTTTTAAAAATGAGGATGCAAAAGAAAATGTGTTATGTATCATATTTCTGACACTTTTGGGATTTATGTACATGCATTAAGTTGGTAACCTTATGTTAAAAAGCCTGAATGATTGCAGTTTTTTAAAGCACTCTGAGAAAGTGCTACATTTTACCCCTGATGAACTCTTCTTCTGTCTTAACAAACACAGCCGTGCAGACAAAGAGAGAAGACGATAATTCCCATCTGATTTAGTCTGATCGCCGAAATTTACAATTCAAAGGATTCCAGAGGAGAAAGAAAGATGTAAGAAGTTTTTTTTAAGACTTGTTGGATACTTGATTTTTAAAACAAAGCTTATGATCCAGGGCAAATGTGCAAGAACAAGGATGAGCTAGATAAGTTCCTCTCTGACGGAAATAGAAATAAATGAATTCAAATGTGTGTTCCGTCAATAATAAATAAAGCATGAGAAGAATTTCAGCAGTGTAAAGCCTAGAGAGGTATTCACCACAATAATCATCTAAATAATAGAACACAATACTTGTGGAAAAGACTTTTAAAGCTGAAAGTTTATTACTGGCGTTGTCTGTGATCTTAGCTTCCTTGTTTTGGGGAGTAGTTTGTGCATCTTTTGCAAGATTAAAGATAAAATCTGAACTTGATGTCAAAATTTAAAAGTCTTTTGCTTTTCCAGATCCTCTTGTTCCTCCTCCTGTGTTGTCTGTATTGTCAGCCATACACCACTGACTTTCAAGCGATTTCACTGTTGCAAATAAGCAACAATGTCAGAATAAAATCATGGGATTCTGACCTCAGTCAGTATGCACTCCTGTGATGTAGATCGTTTGATGTGAGTTGGTCACAAAACACAGCCTGAGCTGTCATCTTCTCATCTTAACATTCTTACAAAAACCAATATGTTTAATACATTCACTAAGTTTTTAGACTTGACTGGTGCATATAGTAAAGAATAGCTGCATTCTCTCTATAGCACCGAACAGGAAGCAGCAAACAGGCTAGACCAAAAACATGTGGCGCTTCTCAAAGTCAAGGAAGGATGCTTAAACAGCTGAATTTCAAGGAGTCTTATGTCATCAAATCCCGCCGAAGGATTATTCCAATGTCAAGGAGCCTTTGAGCATTTGTGTATCCTAAGCAAGCATGAAGTACCCACAATTCTTTCTGCAGAAATTGAAGTTGAGGCCTCTTCGAATGGTGCACACCTGGGCACTGGCTAGCCTGTTCCAAGGTGTGTTCACTGAATGCTATGAGAAAGTCTTGCCTGCGTATGCCTGACTTGGAAGGATCCATCCTACCAAGAAACCATACTTAACTTTAAGAAGCAGCAGGAGGGGAATTTAGGGAGGCAAGAACATGAACAAGCCTCTGTTCTCTTGGACTGTAAAAGATGAGAAGACACTGGTGGAGTTGTGGAAAGAACAGGATGGCGTGTACGTGATGCACTAACCAACACTTTTCTGTGTGAGAATCGTCATTTTCGAATCGGTTCAACTCCCATTCCCATTGTCTGCTCCCACTAAACTAGGCCAGCTAACAAACTGAAGCAGGTGGAGGGTCAAAGCAACAGATTTCAAAATTGAGTATACTGACCCAGAATTGACAAGAATACTGTAAATATATAACGACGTAAATTTGTGTGTCAAGGGGTACGTGTTTTTTTAAGCAAGTAAGGAATTGTTACTATGTCAGATATCCCACTTTGGCCCACTAAAGTCCACCAGGAACAGGATGGGATATAATCTCAGAAGGAATCTAGACCCTGCAAGATCCCCAGTCTTTGCAAAATTTTGTAGTTTGACTATCAAAGTCACTTTGTCTTTAGATGTATGAGGGTGTCACACTTTAATCTTTAAAAAGCATTGTCAAAGTCTCCTAGTGTATGGTAGGCCTTAGACACTGCTGACAGTTGTCATGTTTGGTTTTAGGATTTCTGTCTTTATTCCTGGGTGAACTGAGTCTGTGCAGCGTGGGGAGTCACAGACCAAAGCACGACAGACGCAGACATACACTTACGTATGTCAAGATTCAGACAACTTCAACTGTGCAGATGTGTAAAATGCACATTTAGACACACATAGCCTCTGCCTCTTTCAGTCTTTCTCGACAGTTCAGGTTCTCGCCTTGTCTGGCATGGCTTCTCAGTTCTCATCTGGCAGGAATAGGAAATCACTCTTTGTTTGTGGTGGATTTTAATGTTTCATAGCTGAGAAGTTTAGTTTCATCTCAAATCTCAAGGCATTATGCAACTGCTAATTAGCAGCATATATAAGTGAGCAACAACCAGATGTGAATATCCATTATTTCCTCCACTTGTCATGCTTTAAAGAAGTGTTTTTTCAAGGCTTTATTAATTATTTAATTTTTTTTTCTATTGGTATGAGTGCAGGTTACGTACAAAAATGCATCACACTGAGGTCAGGTTCACCACTGAGGAAGGAACCATGACAGTGAGACATTTATCATTCATAATATCAAACAAGTATAATAAACTTCCCCCTGTGCTACACAATTTCCACAGAGCTGACAGATTGACCAGGGTGTCAAGCACGGATCACTTGGGCTACACTTGTTCTCCTGAATTATAAGATTTATTGAAAAATGCTGTTGGGCTGCTGAGACAGGGAAAATCAATGAGAGCGCAGTTGTAAATCTGACCAGCAGGAACCAGGCCTGAAACTAGAGGTCTCACCACTTTCGTGCGGGTGAACAAGCCTCCTTAAAACCTCTGTAAATCTCCCTCCAGATTCATGGCAACATTAAATGTATAGTATGGTACAGACCAAAATCTATTGTTTTCACTTAGTGGCTGCTGTTGTATAGAAGTGGCTACTTTTCCAGTCTTACAAGTAAGAAATTAATCCTCTGATGTTTTTCAGTAGTGTAATCCCATTTTATTTATTTCCCTGATCTGTGGTGTTCTGACTTGTATGTGCAGTAGGTTATAGATAACACCACCTGCCAAAAACTGCTCTTTTTTATTTTTTCAATCCTTCCTATGGGAAATTTGCGGTCTCACTGCCTGGGTGTTAAAATACGCACCAAGATTTCAACCAACTCCACTGTAAACTAATTTGTATAATTTGTGACATTATTAGAAGTCAGAGCAAGAAACATAGAATAAAGAGTGCAAAAGTCCAATTTGGGTGGCCAGAGAGTTCAAACAAGCACAGGACTTTGACCCAGGGGAGTAGCGTTTATGTCCCGTCAAAGTCAACATTGAGTTACATGGTCACTTGAGTCATTGCATTGAATGCATTCAAGCGAATGCTTCTGTATAATTCTGTATCTTCCTCTGTAACCCTTTTTTTTGCAATGTGCAGTACGAAGGAGAATCACTGTGTGCACAAAAGCTGTGATTTTCCAACTCCACACATAAATTAAACACAAGAATTATTTCAGTGATTCTGTTGCAACACCACACGAAACCACAGCACTCTGGAGAAAATGTTTTAGAGTTTTAAAAAATAAATATAGTTTCTCCCTGCAATTGCATGTACCCACCTGACCCATATGCCTGATAAATACTTGATTTTTTTAGCTTCAAATTATTCACGTAAGTGTCATGATCTCTCTACCACAGAAGCTTGTTGTGATTGTCATGCAATAAACATTTATCGGTGAGCATAAACACAGCAGGTATCTACCTGGTGATACACACCTGTGGCAGCAGGGTGGTGGTTGAGGCAGAGAGAGGCTCATCAGAGCAACAAGTCGCATATGTGTGCAATTCAATGAGTGTGTGCGTGTGTGTGTGTGTGTGTGTGTGTGTGTGTGTGTGTGTGTGTGTGTGTGTGTGTGTGTGTGTGTGTGTGTGTGTGTGTTTCAGGAGCTGCTGGTGGTGAGCCACAGAGCTCTGCTTTCAGCTGGCTGACAAAAGCCTTGTTTGGACAGGATGGGTTTGTTTTAAATTGGGCTTTTTGACATGTCACAGTAGGAAAAGCACAGGCGTAAATAAAACTAATGATGGCTGAATTCCATTTAGCTGCTTCAGGGTTTCAGGGTCTTGGTATTTTTCATGCTGGCTCACAGTCACAATGTCATGGCTCACTGAGACACACACTCGTTACTGTTACACCTTTGCTTTTCCTGCTTTGACAACTCAAAATGTATACCCTGAATCAGGCCTAAAATGTGTAAAATAAAATTTTCATGGCTCCTTAGTGGATGCAGTCTTTGTTTTTAAATTCTTAGATGAGCATGATTGTCATACACACGTTGTTTTTGCAACATACGTTTATTTTTAGGAAAATAGCTGGGACTGTGGAGGTATGACATCAAAAATGTTAAGAATGTTGTGAATTTAATTAATTTAATTAATCCCTGCTGTGGGACTAATTAAATTTTATCTTAAGGGTTATCTTATTTTAAGAATACAAGGCATTATGCAAGGAAAACCATGCGATTGCGGTTTTTGAAAAACAGGACAGACTTAATGTGTCCTTATGCGACACTTTGTATGATGCCTAACAAATAAGCACTCATACGGGTTAGATTAGATTTAGGAAAAGAATCATGTTTTGGCATCATAATGATACATATATAACATAAAGTTAAAGTTACATAGATTAGTTTTCCAAAAAGAATTGAAGTTACATAGGTTAGGTTTTGGAAAGTAAAGTTACATTGGTAGGGTTTTAAAAAATTAAGTGACATAGATTAGGTTCAGCAAAGAAAAGTTCCGTAGGTTAGGTTTTATGATGTAAAGTTACGTAGGTCAGGTTTAGAAAAGTTTCTTGATGTAGATTTTAAGTTAAGTGACGTAGATTAGGTTGAGGAAAGTAAAGTTACGTAGATTAAGTATCCAAAAAGAATCAAAGTTACATAGGCTGGGTTTAGGAAAGTTATGCTACGTTACATTACGTTAGGCTTGTTAAGTTGTTTTTTAGAGTGAAGCAACTTAAGTTAGGTTTCAGAAAGTAATGTACGTAGGTTAGATTTCAGAGAGAAAAGTTATGTATGTTGAGTTTAGTTAACTGCACTACTTTCTTGACTCTAGTCAGTGCATTTGTCACATGATAGCAGCCTTCACAACTAAGTGTGTTCTGTATAAATGACTGGCCACAAATAGTGGTGCACACATTTTCATAGATATGTTTATGAGAACAGATTTGTCCTAAACACGCACGCAAATAAAGAAGCTTCAACAACTGCAACACATTTTAAAATCGTGCTGTGGTTCAGAAAGTTGGGCAAAAACTCAAGGGGCATGCATTTTTCAAAGCACTGCAGCTGTGCTTAAAAAATAGTTTCTAACATGCATCAGCAGCTAATCTCAAGTGAAAACACAGATCTCTACAAAGAAGAGCCTGGACAACATTGATGGTGAAACAGATACTGCCAAACTGTATGGCATTAATTCTGTGTAGTTTACTGTTTCCAGGACTCAAATTTTGTGACTTGCCTCAGAGAGAAGTCCTTTCTGAATAGAGCAAATACTGTCCTCAAGAAGCTTTTCTTCCATATATATACCAAAAATATGGGGCTTTTTTTTTTATAATAGCTGTGGATTTTGTTCATATCAAAACTAATTAATCTGGGAGCAAAGTCCTTTATCAGCTCACTTTTGCATTTGCAACACTCTTTCTTAAAGTGCAATCAGGTGTGCCTTTATATCCTGTCGAAATCTGTTCTGACGTCATGGCTGAAACAAAAGTCAGATAAAAATCCAGAAAAACCAAAGATGACATTATATTGAGATAAATGTGAAAGCCACAATAACACTGGATGAGAATAAACGGGCAATGGCAGTACTGTAGTCAGTAGCGCAGAGATGGTTGTGTGTTTTAGTAGTTGTGCATGCAGTGTCAAACACAAAGACCATTCTTTGCACAGCAGGGGTTCGACTCTGTACCTGTTTTCCCGGATACAGTTTGTTCTCTCGAGTACACCTTGAAGTCTGTTCTCCGCAAGGACACAAGTATTGACTCTTTGATTTGACCTTGTATTTTCTCCGAGTGCAGAAAACCAGCTTGTTCTCCCTGATTCTGTCTTAACAGCCACACTTGAGTGCTTTTGTGGTTAGGTATATGTTTTGGTTTCCCCACTACCCAAAGACATTTATTTGGGTTTTGCTTGTTTGTTTCAAAGCCATTTCACTGAGCACTTACTGGTGGCGACATCCCACAGGAGGCAATTACAGTCTATTCTATTTCACAATTACTGTGATCAGCCGTGTAGGATGGCACAGCTCTACGAACAGCTGGGACAAATAAATCAAAGCTGTGAGAGCAGAGCAGGTGGAGGCGTGCAGTGAGAGTAGCTTTGCTGTCTTGTCTACCATGGATTGGGGTTTTCCTGTGCGGAGTATTGCACAGGTGGAGGCATCACCCAGAGCCAAGGAGGTGTGAAATATGCAAGTCAGGAGATTTCTCTGGTGTTGCTTAATGGAGGGGCGTTATTTTCCAGATGGTATCACACAGTTCAATGAAACAGTTGTTTACCTTTCATCCCATTCATTTTACTAATCATTTAAAATATCAAATCCAAGATGTAAATGTCAAATTATAAAAAATAAAAAATCTGTATTAAAAAAGTTCCTTTACAAAGCTTTCAAAAATCAGTGTCCTTGCTAATATTACCCCCCACCTTTACAAATGTGGGATGCAAGTGTACACAACATTACACATATTTCACATGCAGTTTTGGTGGTGATTCTTGTGTGTGTTTTTAACTTGCTGCATCCATGTACAGGAATGCCATGGACGTGTTCTCACCTGATGCCGTCCTGGGTGGCTTTTACACCAAAAGTACTGTCAAAGTTGTGGTTTTTTACTAGTTTGGAATGAGAACAGGCTGAACCATTGAGATGCATTGTGATCCAATCACTGAAATCTCTTGCAGAGGTGATAAAGGATGCATTTAACCACATTTCTTTTGTAATGTAAATGCAAATAGTCCAGATACCTCCCCGATAAAGACTATGTCATCAGTTCACAACGTGGTGAATGTTTTGGTTACAGCTAACACTTTATAAAGTTACAAATTTTGTGCTGAGTTGGACATAGTATTGAACGACCATCCCTTGTTTTGCCCTGTGGAAGGAGATGTGTTGAATTCTGCAAACGACGATATCTCTAGATGTACTGATCTAACCGCTAATGTGACATGAGAGCATGAGAGACATGACATGACAGAGCAACTAGCAACAATGTGGACGTAATAACTGTGTGCAGGGCAATAACAGAATCTGAACAGTGGTCAACTGGAGACACATGGTAAGCACAGTGAACAATGATGTATCTTGGTTGTCCAATTGTGTTCAGATCACTGATTTGCATGTTAATATCATTTTTAAACAGGCTGTATGTAAATAATGAATAGAGATGAGTTTTTAGGGGTTGAATCAATCCCTGGAGAGGAACTTAAGTTTTGTAAAAATAATAATCCCTTTAGGTTTACTGCATCACATCAACATTCTTTCGTAATGCAGAAAAATAAAACAAGCACAAACAGACTGACAAACAAATGCCTTCCAGAGCTGGCACACTGAAAAAGAAATGCATTAGAATAATAAAGATACAGTAATTTGTAATTTCAAGAGAATATCTTAGTGTGAAAGTAACCCATTTCACCTTCAGTTTTAATATAAAGGTTAAGAAATAAAGAATGACTACATAAAACAACCTGGACAATGAAACCACTTTCACCTTTGCCAGGGGAAAACATCTTGAGTGTTTATGCTGTGTGTTAAAGAAGCTTAATTCTAACTTTAATTTAGTACCAAGCTCTCTGTGCGGATGTGCTTGTTGAAGCCGTTTAAGAGAGTGCGGTAGTGTTTTCCAGGAAACTTTGGTCAGTAGTAGGATTTGATGTCATTTATGTATGTCAACATACATGGGTTTCCTGGCAGTAATGCATATGGGATGACCTTCATGGCCCACATAAGTGCTCAGATGCTTTGGGATGCTTCTTCTCAAGGACTCTGTTTCCCTTTTTTCCATTAGTGCTTAACTGCCTGCTACGCTAACCCCCTGAGCATTATCCACTTGGGAATTGTGGGCTTGTATGAATGGATAGAGGAGCAGGTCCCTTGAAAAACGATGATATACTTTTGACATGTAATCGAAACGCCTATCCGCATATACTGTGTACACCAACTCTGCCAAAAATAGTGAGCAATCAAATATTTAGATTCAGGCTTACTACTGGAATGTCTTTGCCACACGCTCCCAGAATCCGCTTCATTTTATTCGGTACACTTCCCCATTTATGCAAACAGCTCACTCCTGTGGACAATGAGTTTCTCATAAATAAAACATAAATATAAAGAATGCAGACAGGGTTGAGAGCTTCATTTATCGTCCGACTGAACGTTGGGTTAAGCTAGATGCAGCTTTGAATGCAGGGTAGGGTTTTAGACATTGTGGTGTCTAGAGATTAGTGTGGTGGGGGTTTAAAATAAAATTAAGAAATCAAATCTGCAGCATGTTGATTAGAGAGGTCTCATTCAAAATGACAGGTTCCACAATTTTAAGATTTAAATAATAAAACTAATATTACCAGAGTTCCTCATGCAGATCAGTGTTAGAAAAATGAAATGTTACTGTCTACATTTCCTTGAGTTGGCCAGCTCTTTTGTGAGTTGTGCATGTCTTGAAATTCCTTAATTAGTTGTTGTTGTTTAAAAGTTTGTCACCCTGGGAACATTGGATGGTTAACCACACCTGTCATCATAATGCTTAAAAGTTTGGGTGTAAAATATCCTTTTCAATAGATGTGTGGTTTGGAATCAGTGTGCAGAAGCTGCTTTTCTCACTGATGCTCATTCTCAAAGGCCAATCTCCTTTATGTGATGTTTGACTTTTCTATATTTGTAGCTGCTCATAATTAAAAAAAAATGTTAAAATGAATGAGAGGTACATATGAAATGTTGTAAAATAAACGAAGATTAAGTTAGAATAAAATAACACAACATAACATATACTTTATTGTCCTTTGAGTGAAAATCTATTTGGACAACAGTGTTACAACCAGCTGCAATCAACTTTAAGCAACGCATAGTCAACATAACAGTAAAGTGGCACACCACAGAAATTATAAATTCATATAATGAATATAAATGAGAAGGAAGTCATAAAAACCACATAACCAAAGTACATTATCCATAAAACAAAGTGCAAAGTGCCTTCCTGCTAACTAAATGCATAAGCACGGATTAGTCAGCTGTGTAATCAACGTCGGTAAGGAGGAAAGCTCAAAGCGGTTGCTTCTGCATTTACTGTTTCTATCAACATTTACATAAAAGCACTGGCGTATTATAAGACAGTAGGCCCCTGAGCACAGATGTGCACGGGGCCCCACCACCACCTCTTCATAGGAGCATCTCTTTGAGATCATTTAGTTTCTTTGTGGTCATTTTGTGTCTCCTTGTAAGTATTTTGTGTTTCTTTGCATCTCTTGGTGGCCCGTTGTATCTCTGCCGTTGCTTTGTGTCTCTTCGAGGTAATTTTATGTTTATTTTTTTGTCTTTTTGTATTCGTCTGGGTCTCATTGTGTTAATTTTGTATCTCTTTTTGGTAATTTTGTGTCTCTGAGGTTGTTTTGCCCATTTTGGTAGTTATTTTGTGTCTCTTTACATTTCCTTTGTATCTTTTTATGGTCATTCTTTTAAGTAATTTGATGTCTTTTTTGATCTTTGGTCTTGTGACTCTTTGTATTTGTTTTGTGTTTCTCTATTTTGCCCGTTTTTTAGTTATTCTTTGCAGTTCCTTTGCATCTTTTGTGGTCATTTTGTGATTCTTCCTGGTGAGTGCATGTTAATTTTAGTGGCATTTTAGTGAAGGTCAGAGGTATCCCACTGACACTTTGGGCCCCTGGGTCTGTGCCCAGCAGGCTCGTTCAGTAATCTATCCATGCCTGAGGGTAATAGTTTGGATTCAGAGAATTAAATGTGAGACGGGTTCTTCAGAATTCTGTGTGCATGTCATCTCATAAAGGGTGTGGAGTTCTTTCATTCCTATCACTTTTATTGCAGGGTTTTTGTTGTTGTTGTTTTTCACCTTGTTGCTGTCATGGTAGGAGGAATCAGCAGTTAAAGGGTGGGGGGCAGGGAGACCCTGGTTGCTGGACTTCATGCATGCCTGCCTTCCTCCATCATGCTCATGTGAACAGCAGGCGCTCCACAGGATGTGTCATGTCATTATTCACCACCAGGGGCCAATCTACAGAGAGCAGCAGAATGCTTTCTAAACAGTGTTTTCCCCTGTGCGAGGGAAGACCTGAAATGTGTGTGTGTCCTCCTCTATCTCACACACCAATAAGTGTGTGTGTGATAATGTCTTTGTGCATTAGCCTATGTGTACATGAGAGAGAGTGGGAGTGAGTGGGAGTGTGAAGGTGAGCAAATGAGCGAGCAAAAGAGATTTCTGTGTATGCGAGTGCTCAACATTCCTCCAATGTATTTTTAGCATTGTTTTTCAACATCTTCAGCAGAGTCTGTTTTCCGGTCTGAGCGTGGTACGGGTCTCTCATGCATTTCTCAATCATATGCCCCGCTTTGGAGAAACACACATGTGAGGTACTCTCACACAAACACACACACGAAAGTATTCCATTGCTTTAATGGCTAACCTTCACAGGGCTCCGATGGTCCAAAGCAATAAATCATTTTCACTTGCCACACCTGAAATATTCATTCCATGTTAATTAAGCCCTACTTCCTAAATACACGCCTGTACAAAGACACACGCGCACACACACACACACACACACTATATTTGGTGTGTGAGATAAAGGAGGACCCTGCATGCCTGTGTGGGAAACCTCGCAACCAGTTACTTATTATGTCGTGTGGCTACCTCTTGTTTCTTTTAACATATCACTCAGACCTGTTAATGCATGACCAACAGGAGAAATTCTGCCTTGCTGCGATTTTGTTTCTCTGTGCCAGGACTGTAAATTGGTTTGTTTTTATGGAGTTCAAAATTATTATTTCTTTTATTTCTTTATTTTTTAATTTCAAAGGACACTGAAAAATGCAAAGTCACTGAAAACATTGCCATCGGCTTTGAGAGGCTGTACTAAGGCACTGCAGTGCTTTGTGCTGAATGTTAACTTTAGCATGCTGTGCTTATAATGCCAACATTCTCATAATTAGCATGTAATGTTTACCTCGTCCCCACATTATCATTGTTTTTTTTAAGGAATTTGGTTATAATGAAGCAAAGTATTAGAGATATTAAAAACTACTGGATGATTTTTCAAAACTCTCTCTGTACTGTCAGGAATAAAATCCTGACGAGGAAACACTTAATCCTTTATTTTGTTGCATTAAAGAGGTCAAATTTTAATACAGTCTAAGGATCAAAAATACTCACAATAAGTTTTTATTGTGCGGCACTTCTTCTACCACTAGACGGCAATACCTGTGACCAATCACACCTGAAGCACTTTTTGCACTTCCTAAGGGTTTTTTTTCCATAAGTCTAAATTCTTGCTTGTGTTGTACATCGCTTTGGATAAAAGCGTCTGCTAAATGAAATTGTAGAATTGTAGAATTGTAGACTCAGAAAATGTGAGAGGTGAATGAAAACGAATCTTACTGTTTTTTCTGTGGGTACTTTACATGGGAATGTGGATATTTTAGATGAGTTTGGGGGGTGCCTATGGTTTGCACATTCCACAGTTATTGTAAGTGTGTCATGCAATGTAGAACTCATATAAAACAGTCTTGTCTCAGTCCTGATTTGGTCTTGACTGCAACACTGCCTCCTAAGTTGCTAAAAACCCTGAATCCCCAGAAAAATACATAGGACATGACCTCAGTAATATTGTAGCTCCAGCCAGTGATTAGAAGAGCAAAATGTAAATAAAAACCTGGATTTAAAATGTCTGAATTTCCTCCACATACTCTTCTCTTCTAATGCAGGTTTACTAAAAGTGCCTAAAATGAATTAAATTAACCTCTCTGTATTTTTCCTCCTCACCTCCTAGATCCCAGTAATGACTGGAGCCTTCATGGACTCCTCGCCCAATGATGACTACAGCGGCGAGCACTCGCTCTTCAACTCCTCTGCCAGCGTCCACGCTGCTGCCTCTGCCGCCTCGGTACATGGCCAACAGGATGAGTCGCAGTCCATGTCGAGCGACGCCATCTGGCTCTGGATTGCCATCATCGCCACCATTGGAAACATTGTGGTGGTTGGCGTTGTGTACGCCTGCACTTTCTGATGAACAAATGCTCACAAAGGCAAACACGCACACACACATCCTGCTTTTTCCAGATATCTGGACCCCTGAGCGAGGCACCACTTTGTAGATGGACTCTGTCTTTCTCTCTCTCTCTGTGTCTCTCTCTCTTTCTCTGTCTCCCTCACACTTGGCTTTTGGATCAGATTAAGCTCCCGAGGGTGTGGAGGTTGTGATACCAGACAATGATATATAGACTACTATATTTCTTCATTAGAGGGGAAGACTGGGACCTGGCTGCAAGCATCGGCACTGAGCGTTTTTTGGATGCTACAACTGGAAGTTCGAAAAGAAGCTTTTGTGTTCCACAGCTCTTTAGTTAAAAACAGAAACATCAGACCTGCACTGTCGACCAAGAATCAAAGGAACGCTTTTCCTTTTTTTTTTTTTTTCGACTTTGGTTTGTTTTCGTGTTTCTCTTCAGACAACACCCTCACTTAAAATGCAGAGACGAGAATGGAGATTAAATGGGGCTTAAGATTCAGGTTGTTCCAGACCGTCTTAAACATCCATCAGATAGTTTCTCAGCAATTTAGAGCAGCAGAACAGAAATGGTGAATGTTAAAACATTTAGAAAGAGTTGGGTTTCATGCCAGGCAGTGCCAAGGCAAAAGATGTTTGAGCCCATTTAAGCAGTAATTTGTGGATAGTGTGGACACTGTTCGGCAGTGTATATAGTATCTAAACAATCTTACTGATAGGAAACAAAGAACAGGCACATTTAAAATCTCTTTTCTGCAATGCTAACTCAATTATTCACTATGAATGATGACTTCATGATTAGATGAGTTGTGTTAAATTAGGTCAACCCCTTTGAAATGAATGTGACCAGGGATTATTAGAAATCTAATTGTATTGTCATGATCTGTTCAGTTATGTTTAGACATTATCTACAGATGTTAACAAATGCAATTAAAAGCACAAATCGAATTTCAAAATGACATAGCCAACTTTGCTTACTGCACCTTTTTTTGGTAGTTGTTTTTCTTAAAGGAACAGTGTGTAAGATTTAACAGGAGCAGAATTATTTGCAGGTTTTTTCCACTCTGAAAGAAATGGATCTGGTGATTTAAATCGATAAAAAAAACTACAAACTGTTTCATGATTTGTTTTGGTTTTTTTTAAATTGGGGGGCTGCCACATATAAATGAATGTCTGGGGAGCCCTGTAGATATAAACGGCTCATTCTAAGGTAACAAAAACACAATGAGTTATAATTTCAGGTGATTATACAATGAAGAAAACATACTTATTATAAAATATTCCATTTCTGCCAACATATCCTCCTAAATCATACACACTGGACCTTTGAAATACAGCTTGTATTTCTATCACTCTGAATTATTACAAAAACTGACCAGATCTGTTGTGAACTTTGTGATAAATGTATACTAATGCGAGTGGGGAAAGGATGCTTCATTTTTGAAACAAAATGTTGCCAGGCTGTCCCTCTAAATTTGTCACTGTTCAGTAAATTAGCTTTTGTGTTTCTGTGGAATCTGGAGGCAGCAGTCTCCATGGCAACTAATCCTCGTCCTAATTGGGGAACAACAGCTGTACTCCGAGACGCGAGCATTAACCTGCAGCTACTGATGCCGTTTCTGCTTCTAATTCTGAGACACAACGAAAATCAAGGGAAACATTGCACTGCGTTTGCACAAATTTAACATCTGGGAACCATTGAATCTATGAACATTGCTATTTATTTGAGCTTTGCTCACAGCTTTTCCACTTTCAAGAGACGAACAAGCTACCATAGACAAACTGATAAATTATGTTAATTATTTTGTTTTTCCGAATGTGAATTCAAAGCCAGTGAATAGCAGTATTCTTTACTGATACACTGACTGATTTAGACAGAAAGAGAAATAGAAAGAGAGTATTTTTTTCAGTAAACTTATATTTTTTCTGGAATTTAGGAGATTATATCAACATGCTTTAGGTTAAAAAAGATAGGACCTGTCTTGTTAACACCAAACTGTACATGTTTAAATGTTCATACACTGCAAATGACAATACTAGCCTACTGTGTGAACTGTACCAATGTAAGATGAAATTCAGACACTCTGTTATTATACTTCTACAAAAGAAGGACTTTTAAAGCCAGTTATTTTTAATAAATGGTTGATGTAGAAATACTGTATTTAGACATGTTGTAAACCACATACACAATGCTCCTTTTGTAAAGATACTGTATATGCTACTATTAAAATTTCTGTATTAATGCATTTGGTTTTTTCTCTGTTAACAAAACAAAACAGTTCATTTGGACCTAAAGTGTCAAGTGAAGAATTATTCACTCAAAGCATTTTTCGCTAAACGCAAACTTTTGGCTGCTTGATCATGCGAGAAGGTGTTTTCACTCCATATTTTCCCTGTCTGAATCACCTGGCGTTGTTCCTGGTGAAGCCAACGCACACTGACAGACATCACCAGTCGCTGCTGAGCCATCAGGTGAGATTGATGCTAAGCTTAGATGGCGCCATCTGTCATTTTGACACATGCACAGGTTATTTAGAAACCACCTGGATTTGCTCCTCTGTGGACCCCTGCATCGCTCTCTGTCTTCATACTCTTTTTGCTGAACCAACAGACTGTGCAGGAAGTTAACACACTTACAAAAAGGATACAATATTAAAATGATGCAATATCTGGCCTACTTAAGGAAAGGCAGATTTTTTTTTTTAAGAAATGCTTTGGGGCTTTTCTGCCTACACTTGATATCATATTTAAAATCCTAAAAGCTCAAAATAAATTAAGTTAATAATTAGAGCTAACCTTTTTTCTCCAACAAGACAAAGAGTCTATAATTGTGCTAGCAGCTCTTTGAGGCTCCATCTGTTCCCAGAATCCAATGTTCTCCAGCTCAGTATCCTCCTAATATGACCCATTAGGGTTTTATGTTCTCAGGAATGTTTTTGCCCGAGGTCAGATGTTCAATATTTGTTTCCCAGGAGCATTATGTTGTTATCACCCACCTAGAGCTTAGAGCCTACTGATGTCTTCGTAACCTTCTACCCTCACATTTGTGAGCAAGGCAGTTTTTTTAATCTTGACATTGATATCGCCACAGTGGCTGAACTTATTTTTATCATTCAAACTCCTCTAGCAATGACCACTTCCCTTTGTTCTTTTGCAATTTGAACTACAAAGATAGCCCTTACTGATCTCTTACAATGTTAGTGTATATCAAGAGACATATAGGACTATGGAAATGTTAACTTAACATTAATTCAACATTAACTTAACTTCAACATTAACTTAGCTCAACATGCCTCCAAGACGAACAAAGAATCAAAAAAATGAGAAAATTAATTGAAATCACTGGGATCAGCATCACACAACTGTTGTAGCATAATCCAAATCTTATTTATCCAGTCATATGCATTGTACTTCCCAAATGCATTTTCACTAACACATTCAAATCATGTAAAACCTGTCGCTAAAAACAGTTTCATGCATAGCCGAGTTATGTACCTGAGCACATGCTCAAGTGGAACGCTCAGGGTGCTTATAGGTAGAGTGTTTTATATTGTGACGTCTTTGCTAGAATGGGAAGTTTTTTTGGGAAGTCCTGATCATACAACTGGTAGTATTATTGCTATTTGCATTATACTGCAAATAGTTTTTTGACAGTTAGTAAAATTATATTTTCTTTCTGTTAAATGTGGACCCTCTTTACTTCAATACATAAAGAGTTTTTAACTGTGGTCAGATTCTTTGCTCACTGGAGGCTTGCAAGAAAACCAAAATTTTCTCCACAAAATGAAGGTTACATACAGTGAGCAGGCTAATCAACATTCAAATGGTCATTTTAACATCAGCATACTATCATGCTCAAAATGACAATAATGCTAACATGCTGATATTTACCTTGCAATAATTTGTAGTTTGTTCGCCTTAGTTTAACGTGTTAGCATGCTAATATTGGTTAGGTACCACCAAACACAAAGCAGTACAGCTTAGGATGATGGGTATGTCATAGTGACAGATTTGTGGTAATATTTTGAGATGATGGTGGCACTAGATAGAAAGTTGAGGGATCACCAAATTTAAGACAATTTATCATGAGGGAAATGTGAATAACTGTTCCAAAATTTTCTGGGTATCCATGTGATGTTTAAATATTTCAGAGAATAAAATTTGACTGGCTGGTTCAAAATCCAGAGGATCAACCATGCAGACATATTAGATTTCAACTGGGCACAACAGATAGACCAAGCTATCTGTGACGAATTTTATGGCTGTCCAATAAATAGTCTTAAAGATTATTCACTAAAAATGAAAAGATTCAACCTTCTCAGGAGAACAGGCTGAGGATCATGAGGCTTAATTCTCTGGGGACCATGAATGTTTGCACAAAATTTTATGGCAGTCACTCATTTCTTGAGATATTTCAGTTTGGATCACAATGGTTGAACGACAGACGTTGTCATTCCTAAAGTCATAGCTCAACTAAAAACCTCCAGTATCTTAAAACAATGAAATATGATTTTGTCTACTTACAAAAAAAGAGTGCTTCATTAATTTTTATGGGGACACATTTGTCCTTTCAGTTTCAGATCCACTATTAACGAAAATGTTTCTGGATGAACGATGAAGTGATCCAATGTTTTTATCATGAGATCCACAGCGGGTGCTTTTATAACTGAAACAGTCATATCCAATATGTCTTACTCCCAGAAGTTAGTAGTTGCAAATCCCTTTCACCCTGGGGAGAAGTGATGTCAAAAACATTTAGAGATCAGATTCATAATTCCACGAAAGTGTACCAACTGCTCAACCTTTACACCACCTTACAGACTGCATCAGCCCCCTGAAAAGGCAGCTTGGTTTCATAATATGTGGATCAGCTCCCTTCAAATTCGCCACGGGCCTTTCTGATCCCCCCTCAGCAGAGGAGATAGAGCTGGAAGTGAAGTCGACTGCACACGATCTCTGAACAACCTTCACATTGCTTCTGCTGCTTGTTGTGCCTTTCCTCTTTATCCGTTCAAGCGACTCAATTGTAGGAAGAAAAAAAAGTCCCAGGAGCCTCACAGCGCCACAGCCACCGACTCCTGGAGGCAAGGGAGTCTCAAAAACTCCCTCAGAAAGAGCAAGATGAAATGGATAACCATTGACCTTGTCTGAGTTAATCTATGCTAATGCATGGTAATTATTAGACTTTTAGGTGAGAAATCTATAGTGGCTACGTCTTCATTTATATGATCTATGTGAGATGAAGCTGCCTGTGAATAACAGATAATGTTGTTAATTTAAGGCCAAGATTAGATTAATCGGTCTTGAAAATGAGGAAAGGAAAGGAAAGGAAAGGAAAGAAAAGGAAAGGAAAGGGTGTGTGAGACAGGAGAATATAGGCAGAGGTTGTCTTTCTTGTCCTCCGTTGCACTCGAGCCTCACAGGATGTAACACTTCAGCCCGACTCCTGTCCAGTCGAGAGTGACAGCTCAGTGATGAGGTGCCGGGTATGCTAATATATGCCAAGCCGCTTAGACACATCTTGTCAAACTGTCACTTCAGAGACATATGAGAACATACAGTATGGGTCTATACTTATGCCAACAAAAGCTATACATTATCATCTCTATAATGTGCCACATAAACATGCCTTTAACAGCATATTATTTGTGATGAAGCATTGCAACAGCAAGAGGAGAGAACATCTGCTACAGCCTGCAAGTGTCTGTTCTCACAGTATGTCGGTGTTTGAGGGAGTGAGCACGCTGGAGCTCCTCAGCATCATCAGGAGCCTGCATGTGCACTTATCCATCAAGGAAGCCAGAATCATGCAGCGATGAAATGTGTTTAATCTTATTAGTCCTTAATTAACAGTAGTAGTAGTTCTCTTAGTGATGGTTGGTTAAAATTAAAGAAAAGTTCTTGTAACTCCTAATTGTAGTTCTATGTCAAACATAGGTCATGTCAGTGTTTAAAATGGTTTTCTCATGGAAAAATGCCCAACATATTTCTTAAATTAGCACTGATTAACCATAATTGATTGCTAAAGGAGGTAGAGAAATCTCCTTAAAATTTGTCTCCCTAATACGAGACACTGTTTTTGAAAAAAATTGTACATTAATGGGAAACTGTAAACACTGCACCGACGCAGAGCAGACTAAAAAGTAGTTAAATTTTACTTCAATAAGCCTTTAACACTTTAAATGTTAAAACTCAGTATGGTGTGTTATAAAGTCATTTTCATCCCTACGACCACATAGCGGGTTTTACAAACAAATGACTTCTATTGGCCATAGTACTTGTTACAGGAGAGAAAATCCACTTGTAGTGGGAGGGAGGCAGAAAGGCAGGAAGGGAGGTCAGGTGCAGGGGTCACAAGCACTTTTTATGCAGACTGGTATTTCTGTTAAACTAAAAGTTACTGTAGAGTTATTTTAGCAGCGAAATGTAATATGTCGATATATATCCGGTGAGACCAAGAGGTTACCTTGATGCTTATTTTAAGGCAAACCGTGATGTTTTTTCTAACCAAGGACATTTGTTGTCTGCCAGCTATGCTTTGCCTTTGGCTCCTCAGTCCAACTGTCCAGTCAAGGGATCAGGTGGGAGGAGTCATTGAGATGACTCACAATTCCCCAGCCATTTGGTGAAACTGCGACTGTTTCATAATGTTATCCATGTGTTTACAACTGCAACAGTTAACAGTCATATGACTTAGTCTGTCAGCGCTAACTTAGGAAACACTCCTGTGGGTGATATTCATACCAGACCCACAGGTAGAGTGTTGGGCTTTGAAGACAATTTTTGTAGCAGCTAAACAGTGGAATGACAGCATCCAAGTCCTTCATGTGATGCACTTGGGCCCTGAAATACTTTCTCTTGTAGACTTACACTGGAAAATAGACATCTGTGAATCAGTGGATACATTTTTTGGACTATCATAACCCTTGCAAAATTACTAATTTCTCTATCAGGATTTTACTCATTTGGTCTGATAACATTTCTAAAGTCTGGAAGAGGCGCAAAATTGGATAATTTCATTCCCATTCTAGTTAGCAGAGCACTAAACCAGAAGTAGCTGGTTCAGCTGGTGGAAGTCTCTAGTGAACTTGCTCTATGGGCCCAATGATGCTGAAACAGTGCCAATCATCCAAGTAATTTTATATGTGGCAGTTGAAGGTTTTTGGCTTCATGCATTACTTAGCAACTTTCATATGAATAACCACAGTCCTACCTCCATCGCAGCATCCAGTTCTCTTTATGCATCCATGATTCAGAGGTATGAACACACAACTGAGGTGGTTGTAAGGGTTGAAGGACTGGTTTTACACTGTTTTAAAATATGTATAGTGTTTGTAAATGCCAAATAGGAGAGTTAAAGTAAAATGTTTCTGATTTTGTTTTAAGAAGCTGCCTGCCGATAATCAGATGAATGCTATTACAAAAAGAGACGTTGCTAGAGTTTTGACCCGTTTAGATTATTTCCCTTCCTTCTCCTTGAAAGAAGGGGACGCTGTGTGCATGACTATAGCTGAAGTGTGAGCATGTGCACCTGACAGAGCTTTCTACAGTAGACCTGCTGTCTGAGAAGTTAATAAACTGGACCAAACTTTTAAAAAAGTTTGCTTTGTTTTAGAGCTTTCTAACTTTTGCACTTCACCAGATGCACCAGGCATAGAACTTTTTAATGATATCATCAGTACTGAGGGCTGAAGACATGGGCTGTGCAGCAGGGACCTGAGGTCATGAGTTTAATGGTCGTCTCCCGGTGAATGAGCTCAAAGCAGCAGACCACAATTGAGGAGAATAATGGAGATAATTAGCTTGCTTCAGCTTAATTAATTTGATTTTCTGACTCATAGGTTATTATTGGAATCAATAATGGGCTTTTGATCATGCTGTTTCCCGCTTTTCCGAGATTAAGAGTTCTTGTTCCCATCAGATCACCGGCCTGCCTCAATTCCACTACATGTTTGTCAAACTCTGATCAAAAGAGGCAATGATATGGCACAAAGTAACAGAGCATAACATGAATTGTGCTGTGTTTGCATGGTCTGTAATCGACTCTGACGTTGGAATGATAGACGCTTTCGATGGTAACTGCTTGAGCGCACAAGCAGGATGAAGTTTTATTTTTTGGTCTGATGACGCCATGAGTAAGTGACAGCTGTCATCACGCTAACAGAGATTTTACAGAGATTTCACCAGCTGGCATTATGTGCCTCTCAATAACATACAAGTGAAAAGAAAGGTTGGTGAGAAAATGATTTTAGGTGGGCTGCTACCATGGCAACAGCAGGCTGTAATGGATCTGGACAGCACCTTTGGCTTGTGGCAGCCATTTCTGGACCTTAATTTTGCTTTTTTCTGTCTTGGGTTTCAGTCTTTTTCACCTTTCTCTCTCACACACAAACACACCCTCCAATAGAGATGCTGCTCATTACAGATGCTTGTCAGTTCGTCTAATAACCTCTGATGAGGAGCTCACCGAGCAGCGTGTACAGCTCTGATAAGCAGAACGATTAAACAAGATGATAAGCCCTGTGAGCATCCTGCAAAAAATGACAGAGTGGTTAATTGATGATCTGTATCCTCAATAAGATTCAATTTGCTAATTTCTCCGCCAAACAAAGTTGTAATTGAAAGGTTTGAGAACGATTAATTTAGTCATCATTTTTGTTAGGGCACACGATGCAGGCGAAATGTTACAGAAATCACACGTAATCTACTTCTGCATTAAGCTTTTCTTTCTACCTCCAATCGCATGGGATGGTAAACAGTGTGCCAAGTGTGACAAGGAACAGAGAGTCTTTAATGCAATCCCATGGGCTCCACCACCCCCTGATGCTGTAGCAGCCTCACTGAAAAGGCTTCATTACTGTTACTCAATGATGGGAGCTCAGCATCACCCGTCATCCAAAAGGCAGGAGCCCTTTTTTTTTGATTTAGTATCACTGGGTCTCTCTCTCTCTCTCTCTCTCTCTCTCTCACACACACACACACACACACACACACACACACACACACTGGGTATAAGACAGGAAGAGAGACAAAGTATCTCTCTCAGCCTGTCATCTCGTATAGAAAACATCCTTAGAAAGAGAAGGCAATTTATTAGGAAGCTGCCCTTTGAACAAGATGAATACAGCCCTGTCCACCTGTGCCCTGAGCCAAATCTCTTACATATTAGCTTATTACTGTTATTTTCTTTTATGTAACCCTCATTTTATCAAGAAAGTTGACACAGTGCAAAACCATCATGGCGGGTGTCCTGCCACCGATTCAAAATACAGAACACTGATGTTGCAAGGTGGACAACTGCTCAGTGTGTGAAAGAGTGTTAATGCTTGCCATGTTCACTTTGGTTTATTGTGTTAGCATGTGCACATTTGTTAACCAGCACTTAACACAAAGTACAATCAGTGGTGCCCCAGAAATGTTTCATAGGGATGGCTAGCTGGGGCCACTGAAAATCAGGATGACATAACAAAACCAAAAGCCAAACAAAATTTCGGGAATTCTGTTATTCTGTTTAAGAATATGGGCTAGTTGAACAGTTTCAATATTGAGAGTTAAAGAATAACATACTGTTATACAGTTAATGTCACTAATTATCTAATTTGTGTAGACAAATGCAGCAACAGCTAACATTTTGAGTTCCACAACAATCATGTTTGTGTGTATAATGTTTCTGTAAGCGTTGCATTGCTCTTCAAATACACTGATAGTCCTTTTTCTTGAAAGACAAATATACAGCTTTAATTTATTACACTGATTGTAAGTAACAAAACATATACTGTTAGCAAGCCCTCTTGAGTTAAGAGGAGACTTGTGGTTAACCTTAAAACTTATTTTAATTCAGATATCTTGAGGTGAGTGTTCCAGAGACCCCATTGGAAATGGACATGCCATTTGTTTCCTATCCAAACTTTTCTCCAACTTTGGGGCATCATTTAGACACCTTTTAGATAAGCTAAATGGCATGGTTGGTAACACTGTATTCTGTATACTAGGCTGTTTAATCTCACTATTTTGTTATCCGAGCAAAATGGGCATGCCACAGACTTTAAAAGACAGTAATATCAGTCTCTAATCTGTTCAATTAGATGTATCAGTTGTACCTTTGCCCTCCCTTCGGGGTACAGATGAAGCTGGTGGGAATATCATCAGTTTTGTAGGTATTTGGTCACAAACGAAAGACGTGGACAATTTTTACATTTGACCTGGTGGTTGGGCCAGATGACAAGATCAACATGTTGTGTTTTGTTTGTTTGTTTTGTTTTTTGTTTTTTGTTTTTTGTTTTTGTTTTTGTGGTCTGGTGGGCTGCCAGACCACATGATCAGTTTGAGATTGGAGAACCACAGGTTGAATGTCAGACACTTTAGTGGTCTGCAAAACACTCATTCTGAGCAATGTCAACTACTGCAGGTTTTGAGCTGTAATCCAGCAGTAAAAAAGCAACCACGTGTGTCTGACTGTGCATGGAGGAGCTGGTGAATGGATTTATGAGAAATACAAGTTTGTAAATGCAGCAAAATCATTTGTAGTTGTAGAAAAATGTATCTTAATGAAATGTCAGCACATCAAGTCTTGATTTCAATTTCTGACATTAACCTAATTAAATTAGTCAAAGGAGAAAAAACATTTTGACAAAAACTAAAATGTAATGACATTATGTTAACTAAAACTGCATTGAAACATTATGAGTTTGTCTCAAAAATTAGACTTTAACTGAACTATGACAAAGGAAAATGACTGATATGTGATTCAAAGTAACATTTTTTTTTATCTAAAGACCAAGACTAAATCTAAAATAGCTGCCAAAATTAATTCTGGCTGGCGGACAGAGAGAGGATCACCAAAATCATTAGGTTCATTCTCTGGGCATTGTGTATATCCGTGCCAAATTTCATGGCAATAACCAGTAACAGTTGCTGTGGGGATCATTTATGGATCGTGAATTTCTATACAAAATTCCATGTTAATCCTTTAAGTAGCATCTGGACTGGAACCAGTACAGCTGTTCTTTCACTGCTGACAACAACAAAAAAAGTCACAGTCAAACTTCTTCTGTCATTAATCACTGAGCAGAAATGATGTTCGATCTGTAAACAGATGTAACAATAAATGTAAGTCTCAGAAAGAGCCCAAGGGGTCCTGGGAATAAGACGCCTGTCCCTCAGCAGACCGCCACGGTTCTGTCACTACACTAAATTTGATTGGATATCAGCATGCAGAACATGCAGCCTGTCACCATGGAGACTGACATGTATCACTCCGGTTGCCTGATGCACCCATTGGCAGACACAGTTGAGTCTCATTTACTCGGTTGCTGGCCAAAATTAAAGTGGAAACCACTCCAGGGGCTGATGGCGGATGCATTGAACAGAGAGCAAGTCAAGTAAATAGACAGATGGACGGATGTACTCGCTGACAGGAAATGACAGGATGATTGAGAAGAGCCAAAATGCAAGAGAATGGGGAGGAAGAGGATCGGGATTAACAGTGGAAACCTCCGTCCATTTCTCTGTGTTGTGATGAATGTGTGACAGGTGTCCTCTCGGAGCAGAGCAGAGATTGATCGATGCTGATCTTTCTCATCTCTAGCTCACACTGAAACACAGGCAAGTGTGCTAGGATGACTGTCTCCTGTTTTTGACCATTCCTGCATCTACCATTTTATTAATGATTTATGACACCTGTAACATCAGCTCTGTGTGACTTCAAGGAAGTGGTGTACTCAAGGCCTTTTTTTTTTTGTTTAAAGTAGCAATACCACAAAGTAGAAGTACTCTATTAAAAGTAAATGTCTTGTAATCAAATTAAGAAAAGTGTAATTATCAAAAAAAGGTATCAAAATAAATGTATGTCTCATTTAGAATGGTGTCAATATACATTAACAGTAGAGAAAAGTAAAAGTACTCAAATACTGTTCTTAAGTGCCATTTTGAGATAACAGAGGTTCTCACTTTCTATTATACTTTTACTCAAATTCTGGACCCTATAAACAAGCAGTCATCCTCCTGCCTTTCCTCTCGTGATCCATGTCTCTCTCTCACACACTTTTTTTAAAAATATTTTTTAACATAGTTTGCTTTCTTTCCTTTTTCTTTCTTTTCTGTTCTTTTTTGGGAGCCCCTATTTTCCTTTCTCAGGAACAATACTTTAGACATTGGTAATCCAGCAACATAAGCAGTCACTCACTTTGCTTTTGTTGTGTTCAGAGCAAATTCAGGGGAGGGGACAGACTCAACCCTTTATGCACCTTCAAGTGGTAAGAGGGCCTCACACAGCTTACACTTTTTTATACAAAGTTCAGTCTTTCATCCAATTGATTTAGCCAGTTTCTATTTAGTTATGGCACCACAGTCACAATAAAACTGCAAACAAAACCAAACCTTTCACTCCAGGCTTTCACAGCCTCTCTCCCATTGCGGTCCAGGGTAATCAGTCCTACTTTTCTCCTCATTACAACTCCCCTGTTTCTACTACACTACAATCCAGGGGCAAATATTGTACTTTAAGTATAAAGTAGCATAAAACTACTTAAGTACAGTACTTGATTAAATGTAGTTGCAAGTCAGATGAGATAGGTCAAAAGTTACCAAATTCATATTCTCATCTAACCAAATATTGTAGTAACCTCAGATGAGTATCAAGTCTGATGACAGTAAAATGGGCATATTGTGTGTTTGGTATTAATTAATAATTTCTGTACATGATCTAATGTGTGTTTTCAAAGATGGGGGCCAGCAATCCTCTCTTTCAACAGTTTCTATTAAATTTCAAAGAACAATTTATATTTTATCCAGTAGAGGTCTCCATATCAATATTTTTCAGATGGTATTCCAAGATGAAAAGTGTATACAGTACATGCAAGATATACTGTTTACTGAATAAGCAGAATCAACTCTACGGCAGACTATTTAAATTAATAATAATAATATTAATAACAATTCAATAAAATATAATAAATTTAGTGATCATTAGTTGGAAATATACTCACACTTGTGCCAAAATAGTACATTGGTGCAAGAAGCTGAACTTCAATATTGCATAGATGTGTAGTGATAATGAACAGTATGCTCAGGCTGTTGTTTTGTACAAACAGACTATGTTATATACAAATTACTCAACTCGTTTTGCTCGGGGGGGCACTTGCAAAATTATAGGAGCCAGTTGCAACAGCCCTGCATAGGTCAGGTGTATGCAGGGGCATTTGTAGGATTTAAAGACATTTGGGGCTTCAAATGTACATTTGTCAGTGGCTTTCCTCTCCTGGCACTTTTTTTGATGCTGTGATGATATTTTGATGCTTTTTATTCACTCTAGCACCGTAATTACATGAAAAGCATAAAATAATAAGTAAATCAATTTATTTTCACTGTAAATAAGTGGGGGCGCCCTTTTGTGAGCCAGGTGAATATCACTCATATAGAGTTTGAGTGTGCATCGTGGTTTGTATTGCAGGATTATTGCAACATTGCTCTGTGGCACAGTATGGCTGATTTAACAGTTCACAAATGTTCAGTGAGCTGTGAAGTGCCCACTAAAAGGAACAAGTTGAAAGCAATTGATTATGTGCATGGTGTGAGGGGTCTGTGTTGATTTTTTTCCCCCTGCCTATTGGTCAGTATAGAGTAGCCTTCAGAATTATTTTGCAAAAGGATCTCATTTAGATTATTTATTTTAAATACTGTGGTCAATTGACATGGTTAAAGATTTACTGAATCTCCAGTTTACTTAATTTAAAGGAGCACTGTGTAGTGTGTGTGTGAGTGATTGAAACCAGCTCAGGTTTTCACCATGTGCAAGTGTAAATTCCTGTTAGGATTTGTGTTCACTGTTCAGGAGTTTTTTTATTAACAAAATATACATTTACATTATTTTTATTGCATCAAGTTCTCCTTTTTAGATAGGATGAGAGGAGACAAGTTAGTGATATGCTGCAACAATCCTTTCTGAAAGTGTCACCATACTGTCAAAAGTCATTTAGTAAAATCTCTTCTCATCTCTTTTGTCCCTCTGAGGGTAACTTTTGTACTCTGTCAGTTGGCATCAAAGTAAAAAGACACAATATTTGACTTTTGAAGACAAGACATGCCTCTCTGTCTGTCTTTGTGTCTGTCTGACATTGCACATAGTTTTCATTTATCAGACATTCTTTTACGGGTAGAAAATCACAAAAAAAAAGTGAGAAGAGGTCTCTCATAAGAAACTACTGTTATTGTCTTCTTTCTTTAATAACTTGAGTACAGCTGTTTCTCAAGAAAATGCTCAACAGATAAAGTGTGATGTTAATTGATTCCATAAAGGTTTTAAAGCATTTAAAAATGTGCAGTAATGGGTTTGATGCAGAGCACAGTTGACAAAGATGTTGACAAAACACTCAATTAGAAGTTACAATTTCAAAAAATCACTTGACGAAGGTTACTCACTGTTGACAATAAAATAAATATAAGTGTCCTTCTCCCACATGGTTTACCTCTCACTCAGTCTTTCCCTGAACTAATAACGCCCACATACGACACGCAGCTTGGTCGTAAACAATTTTTATTTCACCATAAATGGCAAATTTCCTGCAAACTGTGTTCTCAAGAGGGGATGGGGACTAAATAACACTCCAGATGGCTCACGCTATATTTGGTGAAGGTCATTTATAAAGATATCTGAATGGGTTCTGATGGTACCCGCAAGTCTCATTTAAACTTGAGAAGGCATGTTCCCACACTTTCATGAGGGAGTTAATTTCCTGTCTGAATGTTGTGTGTTTTTTTTTACCAAACCAAATCGTCTTCCTCTTTTGCCTATATCTAACTATCCGTGTCTAGCATGTGCATTTGTTGACATCCCAGCATTGGTTTCCATGTGCTTTTGCTGACTAAACACTACCATGTGCAACGTCAGCGTAATGTGCTTGTGTTAACATCATGGTAGCCGCAGCCCGAAACATCAACAGTAGATGCAAGGATACCTGGAGAACAATATACAGACACAGACGTCCACTGCAAAGCAACAATATGACACATATGTGTGACAGCTTGGGATGAGAATGTGTTGATAATGCATTAAAACAAAATTGTTGTGGAACTAAAAATGTTAATTTCACCGGTATTAATCTTTAGACAGCAGATAATTAGTACATTCTCAAAAATGAGAAATCAAAGTATTTCAGTATATAATTCCTTAACTTTCCATATTGACATCTATTGACATCAAGGAGCCACTTCAACAGCATATAGAATCCCTAAATTTCAGTTATGGTTTTTGGTTTTGGGTGCCACAATAAACTTTCCAGTGGCCTCATCTGTCCATGAAAAGGGAGCACCGCTGTTCCTTATGTTTTTATTTCTTCTGACATTCAATACACATGAATAAAGACAAAACAAAAAGCCAGCAAATGTTTGGATTGTGGCCACCCACCAGTAGCTTGCTAAATGCATTGCATAATGTCTTGTGATGGCTTTATTTGTTAATATGAAAAAGGGATGTGAAATTAATGCCTATTTTCTCTCAATGTCTGTTTTGCTCATTTTACACTACCTTTAGTTGAAAGCAATATAACAAAAGTTTGAAAGAGAGAAAATTATGGGGGAGTACACAGATCACTTTCCAGAACTTGTCTTTGAATCTGTGTCTCCAGAGAAGTAAATCAATATTTGGTGGTCTGTGTATTTTCTGCCAGGAAAATTTGAGCAGTCAGACACAGCATTATTATAGCTGGGAATTTTATTTTAATTTTCTTTAAAGAGATGGCTTATTGTTTCATGGCTGCATTAGTGGTATCATACAGCGCTTGTAAAAGCTGCATTAGTGGTTTCAGATGAGAGGCGGGCCTGGGGCCACTCCCTGCATTAGACCCTGGGGTCGGTATGATTCCATCTGTTACCAGTTTTTATTCACTCTCCTTTCAAAGGCCCTGATTGTAGCGGACGGCTGTAAAAACAACATACAGAGTACACGAGAGGAGCCGTGCCCTGCTGCCTTAAATCTGTGAGGAGTTATGAAAGAGGGAACGGGGGCGGGATTGAGTATTGGAGCTCACAGCCTGGAAAAAGAAACACGTTAAGCAGACAGGCAGAAGGAGACAGGAAATGAGCTGAGTATTTTCGAAGAGGAGCATGAGCCTTGCCGCCCCCTCGTCCAGACATTTGTTATATACACCTCATTACACACCACTGAGACATAGGTAACGGCAGTGGACAGAGTTGTGGCCTGATGTCGTGATTACTCAAGGATGTTTCAGGCTGATATGATAAATTACTTTAGAGTCTATCCCAAGACAGTTATCGTATTGTAATGTGAAAGATTTATAGAGTGTATCTCTATAAACTAATAAAGGATTGGACCGAATGTTTAAATGATGCATTAGGCCAAAGTAACACAGATGTTACATCTAATGAATGTTATGTTTGGACAAAGGCATCAGGCTATTGAAAAAAACAACAGCAAAAAAAAACATTTCTTCTCACTTTTCACTCCTAATAAGGGTATGATTTACTGACATTTAAGATAATATTACATTTGAAAAACCAAACACAACAGCTTGTCTTTCCAGGAACAATGCATTGGTTAGTGAGGATAAACCACAGACATTCTTGTCAGCACTTATTCGACATGTGCAGTTACTTTTTCATGTTCAGTAGAAAATAGTTTCTCAAGAAAACACAATATGATGCAAGCTACACTGTTTTAATTTAGTTCTCCAACAGGCTATAATATACTTGAAACAAGAGCATCTATGACAAACCACATGAATGGTTTCATTTGTAGTGTTGCAGTAATGTTATTGTATTGTTGGTAAGACAAGCCAGAGTCATTTCTGGGAAGTGTAAATGAAACTGTATGATAAAGAACATTTCTTTGGAAGAGAGGTTAAATACCTGTAACCTGACAGTCTGGGTGACTAAATAAGTAGACTGGAACAATTACCAGAAATGACATCATTGTCCTTTCAAGTGACAAAAGGATAATTCGGATAGTTGTTTCTCGGAATTGCTTCAACCTTTTTCTTTCTGTCTTACCTTATTTAATTGGTTTCATTAGAATATGACAAAATGTAGTTTTGACTGCACTACTGATAATTGTTCAATCATCCATAGACATCACTTGGCATTTCTCAAAAAGCCACCTCTCATTTTAGATGCAGCATCAGAGATATGAAGCGAAATTTTAAATGAAATGAAAAAAAGAGTGTATTACATGAAAAGCCATAAATAAAGATAGGGAAAACAGCAACAGTTTGTGGGTACGGGCAATGCTCTGTAGTACTGAAGCTCCACAGACGAATGAGATGTCTACCTTCCATTTCATCTCACACTACACAGACTTTCAGTACAACTTTGGGTCATGCCCCTTGCAGAAATTTTTTGACAACTCTGCAGTGGTTGGGTGTTTAAGCAATGGATGGGAGGGGGACTACAGAGCACTGGTAGACAATGTGGAGTGGGCAGGAAGAAATCATCTGCCTCTAGACGTGGCCATGACCAGGGAGATGGTGATTGATTTCCAAAGGAAGAGGATGTCTTTAAAACCACTGTTTGTTCTGGCAGAGGATATTTCAGTAGTGGAGGGCTACAAATACCTGGGCGTCCACATCAACAACAGACTGAACTGGAAGGCCAAAACTGAGGCTTTATAGAGGAAGGGGATGAGGAGACTCTACTTCCTGAGGAAGCTGAGGTCCTTCGAAGTGTGCAGCAAGATGTTGAAAACCTTTTATCACTTTATTGTAGCTAGCGCACTGTACATTCCTGTGGTCTGCTGGGCAACAGACTTCATAAACTACTAAGAAAGGCTGGCTCCGTAACTGGCTGCAAACCAGACACATTTGAAGCTGTGGTGGAGAGAAGGACACTGAACAAACTGTTATCCATTAGGGATAATCCTGAAGCCCCTCGCCACCACCTACTGGACAGACAGCAAAGCTCTTCCTCTAACAGACTGGTGCAGCTTTGCTGTCACAAGGCCAGATCCAGGAAATCTTTCCTGTCAAAAGTAATAACCCTGTAAAACACCTACCCTCTATATAACAACTGATAGCTGTATAGTTTTCCTACAATGTAACTTTGCACATGGTAAATTTGCACATAATTTCATTCTACCTTGCTGCATACTTTTATTTATTCTTGTATTTATGTAATTGCACAATAAAAAAACAATAGCATATTGTATCAATATCAAGAAAGTCAATTTATGCAGTACATCGTGATTTGGACTTAAACTCAATAACTACAGATAGAAATGTGCAGGAGGGGCAAAAAAAAAAAAAAGAAAACCCATAGGGGCTTGTTGAGTGGCCCTCCTAATGTGAATCATGTAACACAGAGAAAAACAATATAAGTACTTCAACTAATTTCTACCCATTTGCAGACTTGTTTCATGTACGTATATAGTATTTTAGTAATGTTAGCATTCACTATTTTATTTTGTTTATTTAAAGTCTTTTTATAGTGTATTCTTGATATTATAAATATATATATATATATATATATATATATATATATATATATATACTCTATACACATATACTCTTGGTGGTATAGAACATGCTCAGGTTATTTTTTCTTTTTATATAAGTTTTTCTCTTCTAGTGTGATATTTGTTTGACCGTGTTCTTTCCATCTACCAATAATATTTTGCCGCTTACAAAAATAACGCCAGGGGCAGCTTTTTGTGTTGTATCTTGATGTAGAAGGGGTCAGCGGATAGGTTAATGCAACAATACTACTTGATTTTAAATATCATGGTTGATGTCACATGACCCTGCCTTTGAGTGGCACAAATGATGTCTGATGTTGTTGCTTGCTGGTCTTGAACACTGCTCTCCT
This sequence comes from Plectropomus leopardus, assembly GCF_026936395.1. Lineage (NCBI taxonomy): Eukaryota > Metazoa > Chordata > Actinopteri > Perciformes > Serranidae > Plectropomus > Plectropomus leopardus. The sequence goes on along the minus strand of NC_142189.1, from coordinate 13,913,851 downwards.
AAATCAGAGTCCAGTCCAGTCTTGTTGGACCCATTCACCTTTTCTCCAGCCTACGAATAAATGGACTGTCTGCTCTTTAAACTACATCTAGTGCTCTGAGCATCTAATCATGAAGTAAATGGATTTACATAAGAGTGGGTGGATAGCCTGCAACATCTCACACAGATGCTACAGATACTCCCAGGGCGTATATTGGCGCCCTGGGAGTGAGATTAGGCTGGATTTAAGTTGATGATGCCACTGAGTTTGGGTTAAAACAGTTAAAACAACCAACCACACAAAAACAGGGACAGAATAAAGTTGAAAAGCAAATATTCTTTCAACAGTTTGAATCAGCCAGTGAGAGCAAGTGAAGTGCAGTCTTAAGTGAGTTGTCAGAGCAACTAAAATAATTTGATATCAATGTTGATATTATAATATCGCTAAATCAACCTCAAGTGCTTCTTTTGTTTGTGATAAGGTGTTACTTAACCTCTTTTGTACTGTTGTTTGGATATTCAGTTCCCCTTGCCATATATTTGGTTCCAGGGGAAAGTGTCATGAATAGAAAGTCAGTACTTCATGACATCTGATTTTGATTTTTATCATTTCGAGAAACAAGGCGAGGGTGTGAGGGAATGAGAAAAGGAGGAAACAACATTTTTGTTGCAACACCAGGAAGTCTCATGACTTAGCTGTTATTAGATTGCATGTCAGACAACCTGACATGACAGGGAAAACTAATGGTGGGTGGGAGAATGGCGCCAGCACCAACTGGAAATATACAACTGGTTGCCAACTGCCTTTGTGTGGCTATGGGGCTCGCTCTGGCTGAAGGTTACTTTGAGGTTACAAGTCAGAGTATGAGCCTTTTCCAAACACATGGCTATTGGTCATGCCAAATAACAGTTACATTCATAGAATATACATTACAGAAGATTATGAGGCAATTTTTCAACGTCTGCACATGTAGGACAAACAGGAAGTGGCAACACTGTCTAAAAAATCTATCATTGCCACATTATTTTCAGATAGTTCACAGTCATGATCATGCATCTACTGTACGCTAATCACATGACTATGAAATCACCAGATCAGTTTCCTCATATTATCGACTGCTTTCAAGCACTTTGTTCATTAAAATCAATGCTAAGTTGAAAACGACCTTTGGTGTAAAGTGTATTGTCCCTATTTAGCTGCACAGTTAGATCTCAAATTGCCATGTTGTTTATCCAAATGAGATAATGAAAATTGCAGGCCAGAGATAAAAGCTGATGATCACAGGCTTGATGATTGAGCCACTGATCCGTCTTCTTGCAGCGTTAGTATTACACACATGGACAGATATCTTAATGTGGGAAGTATAGAAATCTGACTGTCTAATTGGTTTATTATAAGTCTTCATTCGGTAGATAAGAAAGAGATTTGATGTTGACATTACACACAGAGGGAAAAGGTTTGAGTGTTTATGCTCAAAACTGGACAGCAGAGAGCAACAATGGATAATTGTGACACATGCAACAGGACAACACAGAATGGGTGAATGGTTTGGTTTCTCTTTAGGATTATGCAACAACTTCACCTACAGCAAGAGACGGGCAGGTCCACACCTGCCACGATAGCATTGGATTTGGCTTGTGGTTTCAGGTGAGTCAAAGCACACTCCTCCGTGTGACAAACTTGTAACATGCACTGCCAGGATCCTGGGTTGTGGACACATTAGGTGGAAGGTAGACTGTGTTCTCAAATTTCCTGCAAAAGCCATTAACTTCACCTTAGTGAGGAGCTTCAGACGGTTAAAATAACTGAGACAGCAACAGTGTCAAAGCTTCATTGTACATAGGGTTTTCTCTTTAGTGTCTCTTTCATTGTCGCATGATAAGATATGATCCAGGAAGCAGTGCTTGCAAATCATTTTTGGGAAATGGCAACAACTGTTTTACTCTGCATCAGAATCATCACAAGGCACGCAATGGAAACATGCAAATCACATAAAGATCTGTCAATAACATAATTTGGTCCAATATTTACTTCACTGATTATGGGACCAAGGGTAATAGTCATAATCTGCACGGGCGGGGCAGTGGTGAAACCCATGTGACAGGTACAGGAAATTATTACAAAAATTGCAGTCTCTGATTGTCAAAAATATCTGGTCCCACTCCTTGAACGCGGACTGACTAATTGTAGCATTGTCCAGCTACAAAAAGGGTCAGACAACTATATGGCTGTGCCCCATAGACTCTTGGAAATTGTTTCCAGTTTTCATTTTCAGGCTGGTTTTGTGGAATTTGAGTTGTATGTTGTGCCAGGGCAAGTGTAATAATGATACCTGTTACCCAGAGAGATTGAAAGGAGGTATGCGTCTCTTGCCCCATTCAAAACCAAAATCAAACCCTGAGAAATGTAGAGTTTGCTAGCTATCTACTGAGTGTTTAGTCTACTAAATGTATTCACATGTTGCTTCTCTTTTTAAATGATTATAACACTGAATAAAAACCCACCCTGCTTTACAGGAACAAGCTAAAGGAAACATAAAAACTTAACTGATATTGATCCAGCTGTGAGTCATAGCAGTGTGTACAGATGAACAGTTTTTGGCTTCCTATTGAGCTCCCGGCCCGTATGCCTGTAGAGGTCTGGACACTGGTGGCAAAGGGGGGAAGCTGAACACTGTTCATCTGAACACAATGCGATGAAACATAACCAGTTGAAAATGGCAAAGTTGTCCAGTATTTTCATTATCTTCTGTTTTGTCATTTTGCTTTAAAACTGTAACTGTGGATATAAATATTTCACTAAGGAAGTGTGGGCAATTATGTTAAACGAACACAGATGTGAAAACAAGACAATTTATTGGGTGCAACCCTTTTGATCCACCTCCAATTTTGACTCCATGGCAACAGCCTATGACGTCAGGTTTACTTCTGTCTGCCTGAGGTTAGGTGAACAGTAAGCCATGTTTTCAGGTTCCCCACAGTAACCAAACCATTCACTACATATCAGTGTCTCTCTTGAAATGCACATCTAAAGCAATTTGAATGGTGTACTTTTGACCTGACACTGGCAGAGGTATTTACTGTAATAATAATCTTACAATAAACATAATGCGGTGTAGTAAATGGATTCATTGGTCTCTAATGCACAGCAAGCAGTGCATGAACTAAACATTAAAAGACTTTCATATAGTCCAACCGCACATCTGTTTCACTGTAATGCTGAGGGAATCACATTACAATGTTCACACATCAGCGTTTATGTAATGCAAGAGTGTCCAAACTTTTTGAATGGGGGCCATATTAGATCATGTGAAAACACTTGCAGGCCATCTGCTTTTTACATTATATGGGCAATAACAAAGAAAACATACAAATGGCAAGTGCTTTATTTTTTCATGTAAAAGTAATCAACTTTCCAATGTTCCTGAAGGAGGCAACTTATGTGTCTTGGCTGTGGCCATGTCTGCTACCTAGCATAAAGTATCTGGTGTTAGGTAACTATTCATTTGCTTGTTTACCATCTGTTTATGAAAACACTTTATTTGCGCCTGTGTAGTTCCAACTTAGTGAATGTCTACAAAATGTCTAATGTCTACTAGCTATGATAGCCCTGTCATTGGGAGGCGAATGGAAAAAAATCAAAGTGATCTTGCTTAATAAACCAAAATTGTGTTAATCATATATTTTCAAACACATGCCAAGGCATGGCTGATGTAATGGGACATTTATTTTAAATTACTGTGATTATCATTTCCCACAAGATGTCCAATAATTCCTCAAATGTGTAGCTTTTTGTGTTATTTCTCTGAGATTCTTAATAGAGACCTTACGCAAAGACAGACGTCACTGCCCACTATGAAACTTTGAGCTCAAGTGGCAGCAAAAAGTCTTTATTTGCTTGATCTTCCACCAAAGGATAAACATAAACTAAACCTGTTCACAAACACATAGACTTGCTGTATGATTGTATTCAGAGGAGGGGACAGACAGGAAAGAGAGAGAAAAACAGAGCACGCCGACTGAAGTTGGCAGACATCCTTCTAACTTCCTATAAGAGAGGGAGTCAAAGACAGACTCAGCAGAGTAAAGGAGGGTTACTGGAGCAGTGTAGCTGGGCATCTGGACGTTCCACATCTGGACTTACTCAGGAGAAATGACTCTTCAACCAACAAGGTATGTGAAGGATCCATGTGGTAAAACTATTGTGAAATATTCCATATCGAACTAACAACTCAGAGTAGTGTTGTGCTTTATAATAACTTTATGTCAATATGTACAAAAACTTGTTAAAAATGAATTGACTTGTGTTCAGATTTATCATACATTAAGGTGTGTTGGATGAAAGAATAACTTCCTTCATTAAGTTAATTTTATAGTGTAACGCAGCCAAAACAAACTAGGAGATGGAAAACCCAGACTTGTTCTTATCAGCATCTCATCTATTTGTGTCAACCTATATGACTATATGACATGTTTAGTCTTACATAACAGTGATCAGTAGTCACCTTTCATTTTATATACCTGTTACTTACATTTTTTTATTTGTTCTTTTCTGATACACAAAAAGTAGCAGTAATAGATATGTTGATGGAATAAAATATTGAATGAAAATCATATTGATTGCAGGGCATCATATCTGAGCTCAGATCTGGCCACACATATGAGAAGATGTATTAGAGAAAAACAGATATTTTATAACAAACATTTGGTTATTGTAAATCACATGTTGCACTTTGCAGCAATTGCTTATGCATGCAATTTGCCCACTGCCAAAAAGCTGGTATCTTACAGCAACAAAAACAAATTTCAGTGACACATTTGATGTAGAACTGCAGCTTTGTTTAAATTATCTGTTCTTCATTCATTCAATAATTTTCCAATGCATTTCATTTAAAAATGTCATTGACTTTGAAATAACGGTTCAGTGCAAGAACACGTTCATGGACGACTAAGACGACATCACATATTGTGCAGAGCAAAGTCAAATAAATACCTCCAGGGAAATTAGCGTGAACAGAGCCAAGCCTGTTGCCCATTACTGGAACATGATGACCACTGTACTACGTGAATTAAGGCCAAGATGAAATGAAAAATGCCTTTTGAAACCATTTAGATAACGTTTTGTGTACCTATTTTCAATATATTCTCATAACAAATTGTGTTTTCTTTCTGTAAAACAAAAATTGACGGGTGCTTGCCAACCACTTTCACACAGTAATGTCATGACATCTACTTATCAATAAATATGCAAGGCCCAGAGGATTAAGTTAGCCAGCAACAAAATGCAACATCAGTGCACCTTCATTTACCCTATGTTTGCCATGGCTGCTGGCTGTGGGCTAGAGTGTAGAAAAAAAATGAAGGAATTGGTATGTGTGGCAGCTCCAGCCCTGCAGTAAATTACATTACATGAAGCATACCACAGATTTTGTTTTTCCAGGATGGAAACTATTCCATTGGCATAACATTGTCCACTTTCATCAATCAAAGTCATTTCAAAAACAATCTTTTCACGGTCATCACGCTCCTAATCTAACAGTGAGGGTGTTTGTGTGAAGCTAGCAGTCCACTGTAGCTCTGCTGAACTCTAAACCTGTCCACCTTTAGCGTTTCCAGTCAAATATGAAGGATTTGATCTAAATTCCTCTTCTAACGGCACACTGATCAAATAATCTGTTTCAGTGGGAAATATGTCACAATACAGATGCTGAAGTGCTCTGACTTCCATTTCACTGGGACTGTAAAATGGTCATAGCTGCTGTTGGTTCATGTAAAGGTTGCAATGCAGTAATTATTAGCTCAAACAGCAGTTAGTGGAAATTAACTGCTCTAATTTAAGATTGGCTATAAAGTTGGCGCCCAAAGAGTTCACACTTTTATAATCAGCCACTGTAGAGGCTCAGTTAGGCTCACCTAAACAAAGGACCATGATAAATGTCTTGCTGAAATAACCAAAAGGCATTGCAAAAGTACGTTTCATGTACATTAATTTTTTGAATTTTGTTTTACTATGAGCAACAAACATGAACAAGCTGAAGTCCTCCTAACAGGTTGTCACATATCACCACTTTGTCAGTGGACTTTCATATGTACATATTATGCTATATGGATGGCATATTATATGACTACGACAGGTTTCTTACAGCCACATTATAAACTGACACTGCCCGCTTGTATATTGCGGCAGATGCTGTCCAGCTGACCGGGTTCTGTCTGGCAGCTTTTCAAAGCGACGCTGCCCTGCAGCGTATCATACTGTGGCATAAGGTGGCCTTTGGCATCGGTATCTTACGCCACAAACACTGAAAAAATGGCGTTATTGGACGACTTCAGAATGAGAATGGGCTGGGTATCCCTGGAGCTGTGGGCTTGATATTCAGTCCTAAATCTTCTTTGCATGAGACCAAGAAAAGACTGAGTACAAATGTGTTTAAGTCCAAAAACAAATTGAGAACTTCAAAAAGTGGTCTTAAAACCAAATCAATCTTAAATACTTTAACACTGACTCTAGGTGTTCCCAACCATTTTCAGTTTTTATGCAAAGCTAACCAACATGGCATGAAACAGCATTGAGAGTTGTACTGATCTTCCCATCCAAATCATTAAAAACTTCCCAAATATTAAACTGTTGTTTTAATATCAATTTTTAATTGAACTGTTTAATGTTATTCACAGCATCCCAGACTTCAGCACCACAGCTTTATATGGAGATCAGAATAACACCAATGGCACGGACTGTGTTGATCCGTACAACTGGGAGTGGCTCCACACCGGCCAGCCGGTTTATATCCTGGTTATCACTGTGCTGGGAATTGTGTTTAATGGTTTTGTCCTGATGGTTTTCTGCTTTCACAAGAAGGCCTGCACCGTAGCTGAGATCTACTTGGGCAACCTGGCTGCTGCTGATCTCGTCCTGGTGTCCTGTTTGCCTTTCTGGGCTGTCTACATATCCAGTGGTTTCAACTGGTCTTTTGGTCTGTTCCTGTGCAAAGTCGTCAACCTGGGCATTAAGATGAACGCCTACAGCAGCATCTACTTCCTTGTTCTAGTTAGCATAGATCGTTATGTGGCACTGGTGCGTACAATGTCCCATGGCAGAATGCGAAGACCAAAATATGCCAAACTGGGCTGTGTGCTGGTGTGGGTCTTCGGTTTGCTCCTGAGTGCCCCCACACTCGCCTTCAGGACAGTGGACTATTTGCCTGACTATCGTGTAACTGCATGCTATCTGCTCTACCCAAACCACACTGTGGAGCTGCTCTTTGATGGGATGTTGGTTGTTTTTAGCTTCATCATCCCCATTTTGATTATCTCCTTTTGCACTGTCAAGATTATTCAGGCTTTGAAGATCCAGCAAATAGAGAGGTTCAATGCCGAGAAATCAGAGCAGAAGGCCACCACTCTGGTGCTGGCAGTCCTCCTGGCGTTCCTCATCTGCTGGGTGCCGTTCCACGTGGTCACCACACTGGACGTACTCTTACGAGCTGACGTCCTTGGAGGGTGTCACTTTGCGTCTGTCTTAGACATCTGCAATCAGATCTTCACCTACTTAGCCTTCTTCAACAGCGTTCTCAACCCCATCCTCTACGTTATTGTAGGAAAGAACTTCCGAAAAAAAGTTTGGGAACTCTTCAAGCAGTGGCACATTAAGAGAACACCCACTTCTGACTCCTCACGTTCATCAAACCTGTCCTCGACACTCAAGACTATGATATGAAATACTGCTTTAAAAAGAACTGTTCCACTGGAAAAAAGACTTTTCGGAAAGATGACTGTGATTGAGAGTGATTTCATTTGCACAAATGCAAATGATTCTGATGTTAAGCTTAAGTTATTTTTAGATCTGTAATAGATGTAATTGGACCAAATCACCCTTCCTCAAATTGTTATTTGAAGAGGTCTTCCAACACGCTCCCATTTTAAGTAGCCACATGTTGCCACAGTCAGTATACATATCATGCCCAGGTTCTGTTCGTCTCAGTTCTCAACTGAGTTCACCCATTCGTGTGTTATGCTGCCACTGCAGGTGCTGTTTGGTCATCTGATCATCCAGTGGCATTTCATAACACCATGTATTATTCTGTTCTTCTGCATTCTCAGCGGATGCCACCCAGCAGCATATCATACAGCCAGGAAAAGTGACTTTTGCATCGGGATTTTATGCTGAAATCAAATTTGGCTAGTTGGCAAGTTTCGAGTTGCACTGGGTTGGGTCTTAAAATAAACTATCTTTAGGTGGCTTGAATGACTTGTTGCTCTTACTTTTATAACAGTTTCACCACATGCAGTAAACTACAGCCTCTTGTTACAAACATTGGCAAACATCCTTATCATGAATGTACAGGTGTAATCAGCCTGGTTGCTGTAAAATAATTTATGTAAATATTGTTTTCATATTCTGTCATGCATTGCTGATTTCTCAGATTGTAAATAGTACCAGTATTTGTTTATCTCTGAATATAAGGTCAGTTAAAACATGCATATGGTTTTCTGAATTGCTTGTTGAATCTTGCAAATGTTGAGTTGAGCAGAAAAAACAAGAACATAAGGGAGCCCAACAACTGCTTGCTAAGTGTTTTCTGGTGTTTCTGACTCATTGTCTGCAGAGTTAAAACCAGGACCCTGTCAAAGAGTTTCCAGTGGTGACACACAAACATGCTTATTTTTGTTGGCCGCATGGACATCAGTTGTCTCATTTTATATTTTTCCACACCAACATTTAATGGCCCAATGTTGACTCACTGTGGTCTGTGGCCGCGGGTACACCCCTAGTTGTCCCCAAAATGTTAGGTATGTCGCGCCAAACAGGAAATCTTTGTTTGGGAGTCAGCCTTCACCACCATTGCCAGAGCTGAAAATTGTTATGGAACAAAAAAAAAAATGCAAGCCAGCAATGTTACCTCAAAGGCAGAAATGCATGCTGAAAATAAACCAATGGACCTTGTATTTTTGTCCCCCTTTCAGAAGTATGCAAGTGATCCTATCTTGATCCTTGAGAGGAATAAAAACTTAAGTATGTAATGGTCAAAAGTGGAGGAAAGATTTTCAGAGGCAATGGGACTTGCCCCTGTCAGTGGCACCATGAAAGTTGACAGCGTGTCTCCTACTAAAGCCGTCCCTCAAATGTCAGTCTGCCACGAGAAAGGTCTTGCCAGAGGCCTTAAGCGTAGAGGCTTAGATTTTTGTCATGAAATGTTGAGCAGGTGTAACCAATTGCAGGAGATGATAGGCAACAGAAATCATTAAGTATATTTTCCCCCAAGTAAACAACAATGGAACATCACACAACCAAATCAAGGGTCCAAAAGAGCCTGAACTGAAAACCAGGACTTAAATACACACTAGACCGACGAGGGGATGAAGTGCAGGTGGAGAAAAGGAGCTGAGAAGCTCAGGTGGACACAATAAGGTGCTAAGGCAGAAGAACAGGCTGGGAGCTGAAACTCAGGAGAAAGGAGGGACTAATGAGGGTAATGCAAGACATGTGTGTAGATGGGTGAATGAGGGAGAGGCAGCTCAGAAACACAGGAGGGGAAAAACACAGTAAACTGAAACCCAAAAACCAAGAGAACAGAACCCTCCCAACAATAATCCTGCCAAGAGACAACAAAGACAGACCAACCAATGAAAGCAACTTAAATGAGTCTTAAACAGACACATAGTCCAGTCTTTTGTTTCTTTTTTTATTTGGATCCCCATTAGCACCAGCATAAGCACTGGATATTCTTCCTTGGGTCCACATACATACATAAATACACACTTACAATAACACCATGTTAAACACAACAAACAAAGTAGCTCATCTTGTCAGTTTGATATTGAATATGGAAAAAAAACAAAACAAAATTGTCATCTTTTTAACAAAAAAAAACACAGAATCATAGTTGAATCACATATCCAAAGAATTCATAGCAGACTTGAATTTGATCCTCATACAAATAATTCTTAATAAACATAAATCATTGTCTGACTGACCCTGAATCCTATAAGATCCATCCTGTGCTTTCACACATTTAATTCCAAGCAAATAACTGTTATATATAGCTAAAAACATGCTGATTTCACGTCAAGAAAGGCCCATATTAGCTTATTTATTTAGTCACATTTTACCCAAATGCATTAATTACAAACTCAAAACCCTTTCTCAGAAATACTAATGTCTATTGTAGAATTATTTTTGTAAAAACTCAAACAAATACTGCCCAGCCATTCGGTCATATTGGCAGGAAGTAACAAAAGCAATATGAAACATATTTGGTGATGGAATTGGCTGGTCCTTTATTGCAGTCTATTTGTGAGATAAATACTTACTAAAGATATTATCAACTGCCAGCAAGAAAGCTGTAACACGAAAATGGTTACAGGCTGAACCTCCTACAAAGACGGATTGGATACTTGTTGTAACTGCTATTCAAGGTATGGAAAGATTAACTTTTATATCAAATTAACAGACTGATAGATTTATGCGATGCTGGGAAAGATGGATTGTGTATGTGACCTCACAAGATGATCACTGAACATTTAACATATGACTTGTACTCAACACTGCAATTTCTTATATAAGCACAAGGTGGCCAACTGTCTGTATGTTAAACTGTATTTCAATGTGCTTTTGGAAAAAAAAATTAGCTGCAGTCTTCTTATCAACAAGATAAGATCATCAACATGCCACATGGCTCTCCTTGGAAGCTCTAGGACCAGTGGATATTTTTAATGTTTGGTGTGCCCATACTAGCAATGTCAGATTACCAAAAATAATTGTTTTATGTAAAGCTCATTTGTGATAAAGTTGGCGACTGGCTGCTCGTATTTAAAGAGTCCAAGATGTTAAACCTTATTTGTCCAATTTTACCTGATGTCCTAAATTACCTGACTCACCCTACAGAATCAGTTGCTAAGTTTGCCCTCTTTGACAAAGGCATGTGCTTGCTGTGTGCTCTGACTGATAAACCACCATTAAATCACTAACACTCCACTAAATCGATTAAGTCTTCTCACTTTGGAACTCAAATTATGACATGAAGGTAACAACACAGACATCTAACCTGTGTTTGCACAGTTAAAAGGTTTTTACTGGAATTCATTTCAAGCGCACCCTTTTTCTAACTCTAAAAATCGTTGTTACTGTGCAACAGCTTTCACAGGGATCCACATCTTAATATGGCGAATGACACAAGAGAGCTTGTCTGTAACCACACAGAGGCTTGGGACTGGGTTTACACCATGCAGCCTGCCTACATGTCCATCATCTTCCTCCTTGGAGTGACCGGCAACTCCTTTGTGCTTTTCGTGTTCTGTCTGCAGAAGCGCCGCAGCTCTGTTGCCGACATCTACCTGAGCAACCTGGCAATAGCTGATCTCCTCATGGTTTCCTGCCTGCCGTTCTGGGTAGCAACCATTATCAACAAGTTCGACTGGCGGTTTGGGAAGCCCATGTGCCGGCTTATCAGCGTTGTGATTGGGATGAATTATTACTGCAGTGTGCTGTTCCTTACACTTGTGAGTGTCGACAGGTACCTGGCACTCACCAGACCACTAAACCAGGGGAAGGAGAGACGGGCCCTCTTGGCACGTGTGATTTGCCTCGGTATCTGGATTGTTGGAATCTTGCTTAGCCTCCCTGCTATCCTCTTCCGCTCTGTCAAGTTCTTCCCTGATCTGGGTATTGACGCATGCTTCATTGACTATCCCAATGAAGGCTGGCGGCTGCGCTTCAACATGACCGTCAAGATAGTAGGTTTCATTATCCCTGTTCCCATTGTGTCTTTCTGTAGTTACCACATCACTAAGGTCCTTCGGAGCAGCCAGGAGATAAGAAAATACAGCAAAGGCAGCACGGAGAGGAAGGCAGCGTATCTTGTTCTCGTCGTTCTAGCTGTGTTCATCCTCTGCTGGCTGCCCTACCAGGTTCTGATCTTCTTGGACACCTTGGATTATTACGAAGTGCTCTCCGGATGTACTTGGGGGTACGTGTTGGACATTGGAAATCAGCTGGCTACGTATCTCGGCTATAGTAACAGCTCTTTTAATCCTTTCCTGTATGTGATTGTGGGAAAGCACTTCAGGCAGAGGGCGAGGGAAGTGTTCAGACTTATGCTGTACAGAAGGAAAAGGCAATGGAGGAAGTCCGGTCATTCCAATGCCAATCTCAACTCAAATAAGCAAACTGAGAGCACTGAAATCCAAATCAACCCACACATATAGAGAAAAGTTTTATCAGAAACAGCCATTAGCTAAATCAATTTATTTAACATGTAAATTGTGTCTTTTATATAGATTTAACATCTCTTGTTAACTTATTGTTCATCAAAGAAAAAAGATATTTCAGGAAATACACTTATTTGCTTCTAAATAATAGGTAGGAAATTCAATACCACTCCCATGTCTAATATGATTAAGTGGCAACAAAAAGTACTGAAAAACTGAGCAAATATGGAAGAGCCAAGAGCTGTAGTTCCATGAACAGCCACTTGAGGCTGGCTCCAGAAGTCATAGACACTTATGTTAAAATGCCCAACTTTACAGCAGAAAGTGTTTTGAGCATGGTGGAAAAAAACAGGTTTGGGCTCTACAAGTAATTTCAGCATATGTGACAACTGTTGGGGGAATTCATTTTTATATAACTTATCTGTTTAGATTCAAGATTATGTCTAATTAAGAGTTAGCAACTTTGGGTAAAAGGCTTTCTGCAAGGGGTCACTAAAACCTATGAGTCAGATACACCCCTCACTGCTCCACAGCTCCACCCCTTTGTTCAGTTATCTTTGTTATCAATCTTCTCTAAGTAATCTGTTGTGATGCTCAATAATTCAAACGTTATTGATTTTGGATTTTTGGAATTAAATTTCTAGGGAAAATTTTGTGAAGTGTAAATTAACACTATGAAACTTTTTGCTAAATAACCTCAAGAACTAACTTTAATGTTTGCTATTATGTTGTGTTTATCAGTCTTTTATGTAATGTCATATGGTTCTGATTATTGTCAACTGTAGTTTTCTTTCTTTCACTTCTGTTGTTTTTTGTGTGGAAAAAAAGCTAGGTTGGTCTGTTTTAACAAAGATTAATTTGGCAGGTTTAATCCAAGGCTGTGTTTTCTGTTTCCATAGCAACTATCAGGGATAAAATACAGTATGTTTTGAGATGCTGGAGTTTGCTTTCTTGATAAACCTATGTGTTAAAACAGGCTCTTACTTTAACTGATGCAACACAAAATATTTTAAGTGAGGAATCATCATGCTTGTGTGTTATCTTGCCACTGCCTTTATATAGAGAGTGAAATATAACTTTTGCTTCTGCACGATGAGTACAATAAAAAAAAATAGAGAGGACCATAAATCAACCACACTGCATTTGAATTCTACAATGTATGAGTGTTTCTTATCTCCAATAAAACATCATCTATAACTATTAAAAGCATGGAGTGTCTTTGTTTTGATAAGAAATAATTGTTGCTACAATTACAATGAGCCAGTTTTCCTCTAAGATTATTTTAATGGACAGTGTGATTCATTGTGCTGTTATCATTTTGACCATAAAAGGATTGCCACAGCCTCATTCTCATATTTAGATAATACTTACCATTGCATACTGACAAAAAAATTATGTTTATATTTTGCATTCAGTCTAATGCAATTGCTATTTGGTTTTGAGCCATATCAAATTTGTAGTTGTCATTTCATCAGCTTGACTTGAAATTAAATTTAGAATAGATTAGGATAGGATTACACATGCGTACACAGATAAATAGGGATGAAGATGAATCTGTATTCATTAGTTACACAAACATGTTTTTTGATAAACAGTTAAATGTTCATAAACTGAAAAGCAAATTATGAATTACCGACATCTCAACATCAGAGTCACTACAGACTGAATAAATAGGCAATAATCCTGTTAACTGGTTAAATCAGATGGATGTGTACCACATTAAGATCTGTCCATAATCTTCCCTCTGACCGTGAGGAATGTTGTTTTTTGAGAACACTGTCACGCACGGGACAATTCTATTTTTCAAGAAATAAAATTCATCATCCTCTGGCCTGCTAACCCTGCTTTTCCAGTCCTAGTGGTACATCTACATTGAGTAGGTCATTTTGTATTTGTGATTACGCATGCACTCATTAATATCTGCCTTTTTTTTTTCCTTTTGTTTGTCTGTTTATTTGTCTTTATGTTTGTTTTTGTTTTGTTATTTCCTGTTGCTGTTGTTGTCCTTGTAGTTATTATTTATGATTACCTTTTACGACTATACTGCTTGTCCCCATGCATTTTTTCTATGACGGTCTCTACAAACAACCTTGCTTTGCTGTATTATTTGTCTAGTTTTCTGCCAATTTTATCTCTTATGGACATGTATGGCCTTACACATTGTGTTTTTTAAGTTTTAATAAATAAAACCATAAATAAATCATATATATATATATATATATATATATATATATATATATATATATATATATATATATATATATATATATATATATATATATATATATAAAAAGAAATAAAATACATCATTAGTAATGGAATAGCAATAATTTCTGTATAAATCTTTTCTTAATAGTCTGCACTGTTGCTGGTGAAATCAAACACTGCTTTCAGTTTCAACACGTTTCTCTAATAAGTGCATGGATCATGGACCAAATTTTGACTCCATCATAAACAAGTTGATATATTGAACTACTTGGCAAAGGGTGTGGAAGAATGCAACTCTATATACAAAAGGCCTGTAGCAGATCTCCTCTTTGACTCTCTGTGTACTCTTACTGGGAGCTCAGTATACACAGATGAGCTCTGTTCGAGACGTGTCTGTTATCATCAGCATTTTAACCGCAGGAGGAACATTTTCATGAAACATACGGTAAGAAAGTTTTCATTTTCCATTTTATATTTGGTTTGCTCTTTAAAAATACCAACAGATACAACTGAGTTTGACAAGAAATGATGTAGTCAGCTGTTTAGTCTTTTCAACTGTAGAGAAATGATTTAGGGTAGCATATGAAAACAAAGTTCAACAAGTTATTTTGGCAAATATTTTGTTAAAATACTTGTTAAACTGAATAAGTTTTTTTAGATGTCGTGTGTGTATTTCTTTTTGGTTTTTGCAGTTATTCTGAGTCTATTTGTGTTTCTTTGTTGCTTTTTAGTATTTCGTTGTAGTTGTTTTGTATTTATAATTGGTCTCTTTTGTCATTTTTTAGTACCTTCATGGTTGGCTGCATGTTATCCTCAGCACTAAAGCTACTTCACTGTGAATAAACATGTCATCATGGTGGCAACATTTTTATCATTTATGTATTTTACTTCATTTTATTTATTTTATTGTGTCCAAACTGGACTCTGAACTTAGCGTATTTATTTTTCGTCCATAACGATAAAAGCATTTTACTGATGAGTTATGTATAATTATTTTGTTTCCCAGCCCATGGAGCCAATGATATTTGTAACCGTGACAACACTGTGGCCTGAAAACAACAGTGCGTCCCTGCCAACCGGTCCATCATCAACTTCTGCAGAATGGGAGCTTATCCACACCATCATTCCCCCGTACATCTTCACCTTATCCCTGTTGGGCCTTCTCTTTAACAGCTTTGTCCTCGGGGTGTTCTTCGTCCACAAGGACCGACTGACCGTAGCAGAGATCTACCTGAGCAACCTGGCGCTGGCAGACTTTATTCTCCTGTGCGGCCTCCCCTTCTGGGCAATGAACATCATCAACGAATTCAACTGGCCGTACGGAGATGCCTTATGCAAACTGGTCAACTCCGTCATCATCATTAATTTCTACACCAGCATCTACACCCTGGTTATGATTAGCATTGACCGGTATCTGGCACTCGTGAAAACTATGATGGCCAGGTGGCTGAGACGGAGGCTCTATGCCAAGGTCATCTGCTTCATCCTGTGGATATTAGCGGTCATACTGAGCACGCCAGCACTGGTACACAGAAAGGTGAAGTTCATTGAGGAGTTCGAGACAACATCCTGCATCCTGGATTACAGTCATAACAGCTCTTGGAAACTGGCCCATCAGATCCTCTTAAATATAGTTGGCTTTGTTCTCCCTGTTTTGGTTATTGTTTTCAGCAGTGGAAACATAATCAAAGCTTTAGTTCAGAGGAGCGACAGTGTTGCTTTTCATGACACTCATGACACAAAAGCCACAGTGTTGGTTTATGCTGTCACAATACTATTCTTACTATGTTGGGGTCCCTTCCAGATCTTCACCTTCCTCGACACACTCTGTGATATCCAAGCACTGGATGAAAAGCTGTGGATCCAAACTCTCGATATAGGAGGTCAGGTTTCAGTGTATTTGGCCTTTCTTAACAGCACACTGAACCCTCTGCTGTATGTCTACTCAGGGCAGTACTTCAGGAGGAAAGTAAGCGCCATCTACAGGAGAATTAGACATCGTCGCAGAGAGTCAGACATGATCACATATCAACGCTCTGTTGTGTCCACTTATATTAACAGAACAGAGCAAATTAAGACTGTGGTCATTTTTAATGCAAAGAACCAAATGTGACCTGACAGCCTCCACTTTCATTGCTGCTTATGAGGAAAATGATGCTCTACACAGGATGTGAAGATATATTTCATGAGACTTAACACAATAATAATGCTGTTGTATGGTTTACCAACACAATCAGAGGACGTTTTATACTGTTCTTTCCAGAAATAATGGACACAGCCAGAGATAATGGCTGTAATCTGTGGAAGAAATGGTTGCAAGTTTTATGTTTACAGTCTCCATAAAGACACTTAAGTCTGTCTCTGCAGATACATAGTTTGTAATTTGTTTCATTGATCAAACTCCCCAGAGCATATTACATTCTGCAGGCTACCATGAGACAATGACAACCCATGTACTTTGTGTACATTCACATTCATAATTCCTCTTGTACAGTGCATCTTGGCACATAAGCAAAACATTTACTCAGGAGTGGCATACGCATTTCTTTTTAGTATCAACACTCATTACTTAAGCTGTTTTTGTGTATTACTGGAATAATTTGTGTAATCAACTCAATGGAACATCTGAAGTATTTTAATAAACAATGGAAATGTGAATGCAAAGGCATGACATTAGGTATAACCTGTTGGAAACGCATTTTTCCTCCCTAAACATCCAACTACTACCAACTAATAAGTCAAAGCAGGTGTAAATGGGTCCAACTTGAAACATTTAACTGTGATTATTGCAGTTAATAGCATTTTATGTGCTTTTGAGAATTTCTACACTTTCAGTTCTAAACATTATACTGTATGAATCTAGCAGGCTCTCTTTACATGCATCTACTTACCGTGGCGAACTGCCTTCTTTTCTCTTTATATGTTAAATGTTTGCGTTCAATTTAATTAGCCCTCATTGACTGAGTTCTAAAGAGCAACTCTACAACAGAAAGTCTATTCTTTCAAGACCCCCAGTGGTCTCCTTTCTCACCTTACTATACAGATGTACTTCAAGGTGTGTCAATAAGCACAACAAGGTCTGTGGATTATTTTAAGTAACCAGGTCATGATTTCTGGAAAGAGAAATTGCTGTTGAGTTTTTCATCGGTAATTGTTTGGCTGTTTGAGTACTACAGTGCCATCTAGTTCCATTATATTCAAGACTATATTTGGCAACTCACACCAAAACAATCTAAGGTAATAGAAAAGAAATGTGAATTTTTTTTTAATGGGGGTGAACTGTCCCTTTAAAGCCAAGTCAAGCTTTTTGACTATAGCTTCCAATGTAAGCATGCCTTGCTGAATAGTTCAATAAAAAACCTAGCTTGACTTAAACTGGCACATCAAGTAAAACTGGCACATCAAGTACAAAGTGAGCCAGTGCGCAATTCGGCCATTAATCAGTGCAGCTTTGTCCTGCTTTGTATTAGGTTTAGGGAAGTTTAACAGAAACTGCTCTTTGGGTGCTCTTCTTCAAAACCTTTTCATTTATAAAAGTGTCAAAGTAAAAGTACATATAAACCATAACCTTTGTGCTTGTCCAAGCATGTCTTTCTAAGGTAAGTATTCACTGATAATTTACAAGGTGAGGGCGCAAACTTCAACCTGCAAGTTTTAGTGTGAACTCTCCACCAAACCACTGAAATTTAAGTTAAATCTCTGACTGGCTGCTGCTGATGTATAACAGATCTGCTCACAAAAAGGTATGTTGTAAGAAAACAGAAACCCTGCTTTTGTCTTTACTTTCCCTTTTTAGCCACCAGAGAATGAAACTTGGTAATGAGACCAGGTTATATAAAGTCATAATATGTTACTTACTAAAGTAATAAACCAGTTTTCAGAAGCTTTATCTTTACTTTGAGGAATTAACATATCAAGCTAACTTAGTATGCTAATGTATGTTAATATTCCAACTGTATTATTACATTTTTTAATGGGCAAAGTTTCTCACAAACACACAAACATCCAACCAAAACAGTTTAGGTGTGACTTTTAGCAGAACAAAAAATAAAATTCTATGTTATTAATTTGTAACTCATGGTCTTTCAGCCATTTGGTTTATTGTAGTCTATGTTTCTGTGGCGCCTTGTAGTTTTGTGGTGTGCTTGTGGGTTTATTTTTGTGTGTGCTTGGTGGTGTCTCTTTGTATCCTCCTGTGTTGCAGGGTCTGGGCATGGCTTCCATGTGCTGGAGCTCTGTGCCCACTTCCTCACACTTCTCCTCACCTCACCACCGGCCTCCATCCCTGCAGCCTCACCAACTTCCTCTGCCTTCACGCTCCCTGACTCCCCTCCCCCATACTCCATTCCCTTCCTCGTTCATTCCCAACATTATGAAAACTCAGTTCATTGTTCATCCTCTGTCTGCGTGTTTGCTCTTCAGTCCTCCCCCCACCCTTTTACGGTACTGAGCAGCATAACAGTTTCAACTTGATAACTATTCTCACAGGCCTATTATCAAAATCTAACACCACAAACAATACCAGTTAATTACTGTGAGGCTGTGTTTTTGGCCTTATTTAATCTTGTTTATGTCAGTGCACTGTTGTGATCCTCCCATTTACCAAGTGCAACGCCTTTCATTCCACAGTCTTGGAGAAGACTCAAGTGTATTTTGCAGAGGGAAGATTTTGTGCTGCACTCATACTTTTCAGGCATTTTTAAAAAAATAAATCACTGTTTTTTCTCTCAGGATTATGCAAAGAGGTTTCTGTGAATCATGGCTGCTGGTAATATGCTTATATTTGTTTAAATCAATGTTACGTCAGCGGATTTTAACAGATGTCTCACCTCAACATTCTCGTTCAGCATGACGCTGATTCTTTTTGGATTTTGTTGACTTGTACCACGGTCAGTTTGTGTCAACCAGGTCCGTATTAAAGAGCCCAGTGTGTAATCTGACTTTTGTTGGAAATCACAAACACACAGGCCTATTTAGGTACCATTATGATGACAGAAAAAGTTCAAATGGTCAGGAGAACAAGACTGGTAATAGCTCACAATATGGGCTGTTTTAATGTCAGCCAGTATTGTCATTTAAACTGTTTTTTTTAATATTTGTTTACAGTATGTAAATTTGCATAATAAAATGTTGCCTTTAGGTATTATGTATATATTAGTAATATATATATATATATACACAGAAAATTATCACTATGGTAGTTTGAGACTATAAAAACAACTTTAAAAAATAATAGCTGTAAAAAGTAATGCATAGGTGGGACCTTGAGACCAAGGAGAGCTACATGGATTATGGCTTCACAGATATGAAAGCAGGATCAGATATCAGTGGGAGGTGCTTAGATAAGGTATGGTAGCCGTTTTTTCCTTTCCCTTTTTGTTTTAGACACACACTTAGAATGCAGGTAAGAGACTTGCAGGAATTTGAAGTCAGATAGGAAATGTAACACATGTTGTAGCGCCTGCCACACTAACATATACAGTTGTGGTAATTCAAAGTACCTTAGGTAAGTCATGGTTTTATACTCATATCTGTTTGCCAAAAATGTCATGATAACTATTGGGAGTTAGAGGGATAATTTGCCCTGTTTAACTGAAACTGTCCATCTCAAAAGAATAGCTGAGAATCAGGGGCTGCAAATGTATTTTCTCCTGATGTGTGTCATTAAATGTTAGACTGTAATAAATTGAATATTGGTTTATTGCTCTCCTGTTTGTTTAAAGTCTGGTCTGCCTGAGTTCTTCCCAAACAGCACCCTGCAGCCATAAGGTAGTGTTCACATAGTGTATGATGGAACAGTTTGCTGTGTTCACAGGACAAACAACACAACAGCAGCTAACAAGCTACTTTTAGGAGCATAAAACTACAAACTAATTATCATTGCTGACAGACATGACAAACCACAGCCCAAAGTTGGACTTTACTTTTTTCAGCTCTACAATAACTCAGTGAAGTATCAACCAATGAGGTGGGCTGAATTTTTGTTTCTAGCTGTGGTGTTGTTATATTTAATCAGATTTCTGTGTGTTTCAGTGAACAGGGATGTAACGGGGGTGATGCAAATCATGGATATTTTTGTGACCAAATACAAACTTTAGATGATGTCCAGTCGAGGTGCTTTGTTGCATGTAGCAGGCACACATAAGTCTGTGACAACATCAACTATATTAACAAGCACATGAGCACAAGCACATTTTAATTTAATTAGTTTAATTTCTTAATTTGTCAGTAAACACAAGGCAGTTGAAGTGTGACTTTATTATTACATTTAATGAACACATACAATTACAGCAGGATAGCGCAGGGTCAGCCATAATACGGTGCCCCTGGAGCAGTTTGGGGGTACAGTGGTTCAAGGTTACCTCAACAGAGTAACTGTGGAGTGTGGAGTGTAACCTCACAAGCTGCCAGCCCTCACTCCATCCTTGTTCTGTATGGGAACTTGAACTGGCGACTGTGCAGTTTCCAAACCAAGTCCCTACAGAATGAGCTCCGGTCAGTCCCATTTGAACGAAGACTTAAGTGGAAACTTGCCTAGGGCACCACATGTGTTAGGTCTGGCACTGCTGATGGCAGCAACATTAAATGCAATAGTGGAATAATGGACAGTTCTCACACGAGGACTGTTTCCTGTAACAGGAAAGGAATGCTGATCTGCTGGCTGCAGGTTCAGTTCATATTTGCAGTTGATCCACTTGTAATGGCTTTTTTCACAAGAACCGATCCCTGTTCCCACAGCTTGCTTGTAAGTATGTGCACTCTTTCATGTTACTACTGTATATTTTTATAGAGAAACATGTAGCAACCCACAACTTTGTTTAGAAACTTCCACATTCAGGCCATGTATATCAAAAAACAATCTCTGTGATGTGGACACAAACTGTACTGCACTGACAGGCGGTGCATACAATGCTACTGGAAGACAAGGACAAAAAGAGGTGGGAAAAACAGCAGAGGGAGGGAGCACTGCAAGTGAGATTTTGTCATGACGTCATTTAATATTGGTTTCCTTTCTCCTTTAAGAGAGTGAGGTACAGACAAACAGAGGACAGTAGAAGAAGACGCCGGAGCAGAGGACTATATCTGGAGATTACACATCTGGACTTCCTCTGCAAGAATGACTTCTCTGCCTACAGGGTATGCAAAAACTATTTAGCTTGTGTTTTACTTTTCGTTCTTTACCATTGAATCATGTAACCAGAACCATGTAATCAGAATACTTCTAAAACTGTACTTAGCTTTACAAAAAATGATGTCAAACTAATAAAGGGTTAAATACAGGCACACCTTGTTACCTTGGGACACCCAGTATTGTTTTTGTTCCGACATGTTATCATCTAGATCGCAGGTCTCTCACATTTGACTTAACATGTTAAGTGTGGGATGTTGAAATTTTGCCAAGTGCTCAGTTTGTTAGTAGGATTGGTATGACCAGTATTTTAAACAGCTGTGCTGTTTGCACTATGCCAATACGGAAATATAAAAAGAGTTTGCTTTAAATTTAAAGCATTTAATAACTGAAAAATAGTGATTGCTGGTGGAAAGAACTGTATTTAAGATTGCTCTTTAGGTACTTTACTTGATTATATCAATTCTCTGCTAATATATAATTTGACTAGAATTCAAAGACAAATATTTTACTTTTTACTCCAATACATTTATTTGATTTCAGATTACGACAAAATAATGACGATGTCTTCTTTCAGAGTAGTAGAAAGAAAACATCCAAAATACACATTTTAGTTTTTATTTTAGTTCACGTTTCCTTTGTGATAATGCATACAAAAAGTGCACATTTTATTAAATAATGCCTCATTTGCATATTTAAACACAACATTTCAGAAAACTTGTATTGATATTTTTTTATTGATGTTAATAAGTCACCTGTCAAGGTGAATAAATACTGTGCACTTTTTGTCTGAATTTTTTTGGGGGGGATTTGATATTGTTTTTTTAATTGCTTTGATGTTGCTTATAGTATATTTATATTGTTTTTAGTATATTTATTACTGACTTCTTAATTTGCACAGAACTCAAATGCATTGCACTGAGCTGATGAGGAACGGCATTTCGTTTCATTCTGTGTATGCAAATATGCAGTGAAATGACAATAAATTGAACCTTGAAGTAGTCAACTGAGGGGGGTGGGGTGGGTTAGGGTTAGGGGCCAAGTGCACATGTAGGGAATGTTTCCGAAAACATTTGAGGTGAGAAATGGCAATACAGTAACAGAATCTTTATTAACATTTGGTCAGCGCTGCCGAATGGGACAGTTGGAGCACAGTTCATGAGCGTAGTCGATCTGAGCAAATTATATTAGAGGCAGTAGGAAGAGGAGGAAGGACATGATTGGTTAAATGAATTATCTGTCTCATGCACTTTTTTCAGAATATACTGAGTTATTTTCAGTTAAAAGTTACTAACTGTAGCGCAGTGGGCAACATTAACTCGGTTTTTCCCAGTTTTCCACATTATGAAAATGACCTCTCAAAGTTACCTTCAAATTGTCTTTGTTTTAACTTTTTTCTTCTTTTCCTTTCTCTAACTCTCAACAGTTTCCCCATTAAATTCACCACTGACGCTTTATACGGAGGTGAAAACAACACAAATGCCACTCGGTGTAAAGCAGAACTCAGTGAGTGGCATTCTACTGTGCTGCCGGTGTACATCCTGGTCATCAGTGTGCTGGGAATCGTGTTAAATGCTTTTGTTCTGATGGTTTTCTGCTTGCACAAGAAGGCCTGCAACGTGCCTGAGATCTACTTGAGCAACCTAGCTGCTGCTGATCTCATCCTAATGATTTGTTTGCCCTTCTGGGCTAAGTATGCAGCCAATAAATTCAGCTGGCCTTTTGATCTACCCCTGTGCCGACTGGTCACCCTTTCCATCAACATGAACGCCTACTGCAGCATCTACTTCCTGGTTCTGATTAGCGTGGATCGTTGTTTGGCACTGGTGCACCCACTGTCCCATGATCGACTACGTAGGCCAAAATATGCCAAAATGGGCTGTGTGCTGGTGTGGGGTTTCGGCTTCCTCCTGGGTGTCCCCACCCTTGTCTACAGGGATGTGAAAGAACAGTCTAAATCAAAAGTATGCTTTCTTAATTACCCAAATTCCACTGCACGGATTGTGTCTAATGGCATGTTGATGACATTCGGCTTCATTATCCCCATCTCAATTATCTCCTACTGCACTTTCAAGATTATTCAAGCACTGAATGATAGGCCAATGGAGGCAGTGAGCACTGAGAAGACAGAGAGGAAGGCTACAACTCTGGTGCTGGCGGTCCTCATTGCATTTCTGATCTGCTGGTTGCCGTTCCACCTGTTGCAGATCCCAAAGGCACTACAAGTTGCTAAAGTTCTGAGAGGGTGTGGCGCCATAGCCATCATAAACACCTGTGGACATGTCTTCATGTACTTAGCCTTCTTCAACAGTGTTCTTAACCCCATCCTCTACGTCATCGTTGGAGAGAACTTCCGGAAAAAAATTCGGGAACTCTGCAAGCAGTGGCAAAATAACAGGTCACTGACTCGCAACACCTACTACACACGCTCACATCTGTCGAGAAGTAATACCTCTAGGCATAGCTAACCAGGGTTTTTTTTTCTTCAGACAGTTTCACATAAAAGAATATATTTTTACCATTTAAAATATGGTGAGGTTTAAAGGCCTATTTGTTTGTTTGCTCCAGGCAAAATATAACCCCGCTATATAAATTACTCAGTGATTTATCAGCCTGGTCTCATTCCCAACTTTGGCACTTGGTCATTAGACACCAGTGCACAGAGGCACACATTAACAGCAGTATGAGTTGACTAACACTCCAGGTAACTACTGTAGTATGAAAAGCAAGGAAGTCTAGATTAGGCGGGTAGGAGGGGAGGTGCATGGGTCATGCAAACTCTGGACTTTTACTCAGGCACCCACTGTTAATTTCTAGTGTAAAGTGTTTTTTTTTTAACAATGACGTAATGTGCTAGTATGTGTATCGTATTATGCTACTGACAGATGTCATTTAACATTACATGATGTTATAAAAAAGTGACATAGTTCAGATTACACAGAAAGTTTCCCCTCAAGCCTTGGGAGGAGGAGTGACACATGGGTGAGACAACTTCCAAGAACCACACCACAGCAGCCTACTGTTTAAAGACTTACTGCAACATTTACAATATTTTACGACAAAATATTATGTTTTCCTAATCCCAACCACAACTGAAACTTATAGTTGTTACATTTCCGCAACATGTGAAACGTACAAATTCATCATATAAAATAAAATACAATAAATTCTGGGGATTGGGTTACTCCAGGTAATTACCGTAGTATGAAAAGCAAGGAAGTCTAGATTAGGCGGGTAGGAGGGGAGGTGCATGGGTCATGCAAACTCTGGACTTTTACTCAGGCACCCACTGTTAATTTCTAGTGTAAAACCAAAT
This sequence comes from Plectropomus leopardus, assembly GCF_026936395.1. Lineage (NCBI taxonomy): Eukaryota > Metazoa > Chordata > Actinopteri > Perciformes > Serranidae > Plectropomus > Plectropomus leopardus. The sequence continues at coordinate 13,889,013 of NC_142189.1, read as the reverse complement.
GTCAATCCAGTTGTTAGGGTTTTTTTTTAACAATGACGTAATGTGCTAGTATGTGTATCATACTATGCTACTGACAGATGTCATTTAACATTACATGATGTTATAAGAAAGCCAAACCATTGTGTTTTGTATTATTATTAACTTAACCACAGACTTTTGTGGACTAAACTTGAGAAAGGAAACCTAAAAATGTAGTTTTTACCAACATTGTAAGCAGACTATAAAAATATTGGACGTATTTACCGTTATGTCTCCAACTGGTTTTGAAACCTCAAGTTCGGCATTACAGCTGTTTCAATCTTGTTTTTCTGGAGCCAGAAGTAACCATATTTGGGTGGGAGGTTGATGCTATGGAAGAGTAAGGGGTGGATCTGGATCTACCTTTAAATATGCGTAACTTTAAGGCTTGACAAAATATGAATGGGTGAGTTATATTTTTAAAAAATAGATAAATAAATCACCAGCTGTACAGTTGTCATGAATGTAGAAATTATGCTATAGGGACCAAAACTGTTTTTTTGTATGAGCTTGTAAACATGTTTATTTCTGCTGTGAGGTTGGGTATTTTAACATGGATGTCTTTGGCGATTGGCTGTTTTCAGCAGCCAGCCTCAAGTGGCCAATCAAAGAACTGCAGTTTTTGGCACTTCCATGTCATCTTCATATTAAAGCCCTGGAGTTTGCTACTTGGATGTAGGTTTAGTTTTAAAACGACTGCATGCATTTAATGAGCAGAAACAGTACATTCCTTGTGAAAACTAAAGTTTACTTTTAAAAGAGATGATTCACGTAATGACCCTAAATTGCCACACCATCCCTGAACATCCAAAACTGACACAGGAGGGGTACCTAGAGCATCATACCACATAGTGACATGCCACGAACCAAGCGTCGGTATAGACAAGTTGGTAGTGAGAATGTAATGGATGTTAAAGTGTTCATTGAGCAGATGTGGACTCACACTAAAACCTAACCTTTTATTTTGGACTGTATTTGACCTGTCTAATCAGTGTCCTGAGCCCATGTCTTCTGCTTGCGACATTTCAGAAAGAAAGTAAGAAAGCGTATGAGGCATCCTCACATCAATGCTGTGTTGTGTAATATCAAGGGGAAATCAAGGCTGTGGTCATTTTAGGATATGAGACTCAATTTACTGTACATGCCATTTTAACGCTTATGCACCAACCGCTGTTTCATTAGAAATGCTTTCATAGTTAATTCAATAATACCACTGCTACATGATTAAACAGTATTACCAGATTGTTTTTATATTGCAGAAGTAATGGGAACAAGATAATGGAAGTAATGTATAAAAGAGATGGAAATGGACTTCCATCTGTGGAAAAGGAAGACTTTAAAGCTTTAGTATGGCACTTTAATGATGAGCTGTGCCGCACCTGTTTGTGTGCATGTCTGTAAGTTTAAATCTGTTTCTCTGTACTTTTCCGGTCTTGTGATATTATAATGTTAGAAATACAGAAACAAACATATTCTATAACCATGTATTCTCCCCTCTCATTCTGACACTGTAGCTCCTGTGTCCTTTCTTTGACTCCATAAAGCTAACATAAGAGATCGGCTTCATACACACTGTGCATGTATTTGCATGCTTGTACAGTCTGTTGCTTTGAACAATATATTTACTATTCAAAGTCAAAGTTTCCAGTATTCATGTTGTTGTTGTTGTTGTTGTACAGAGTGAGTAAATGTCATCGTACCTGGAATAAACTCTGTGTATCAGTTGTGTGTTAGTATTTGCATACATTTGAAAGGACACCTTGAGTGGCATTATTAAAAAGACTTAATCCTTCAATAACCTACGAATAAACTTGTACCTACATGACCGTGTAAAGACATGCACTTACAGTGATGGTTTTTTACAGTCCAGTCACCAAAGAAAAATGTTGGAGTTGTACATTACTTCACACCACAGATATGTTACGTTTGTACTTCTTATATGGATCATAATTATTTCTGAAGTGACATAGTTCAGATTACACAGAGAGTTTCTCCTCAAGCCTTGGGAGGAGGAGTGACACATGGGTGAGACAACTTCCAAGAGCCACACCACAGCAGCCTACTGTTTAAAGACTTACTGCAACATTTACAGTATTTTACGACAAAATATTATGTTTTCCTAATCCCAACCACAACTGAAACTTATAGTTGTTACATTTCCGCTACATGTGAAACGTACAAATTCATCATATAAAATAAAATACAATAAATTCTGGGGATTGGGTCATTTTGTGAGCACTCTAACGTTTTGATGAAGCTGTCCATGATAGATAGTTATCTTGTAGTTCACAATAAATGTTCTATTTACATGTCCGTCCAGCAAAAAGCTTTCATTTGCTTTTCTCCTTTTTCTCCAACATGACATAAATATTAAAATAGAATATTGGTGTATTACATATTATTTATTATTTTCATAGTTTTACTTTCTCGACTATGATTACAGCAGTAGCCTTATTATCAAACCACTATATTTGCAAATTAATATAGAGGCAAGTTCATCAGAAATGTTGCCAATGTTACCTCATTGCTCAGGAAGACTGTATGCACACACAACAGTGGTAGATAGATCTGTCTGTAAACTATAGTGGATGATAGCAAAGAAGAGCTTGGGTGATAATTTTCCAATGGGTTTTCTTTTACAGAAATGATACTGATATGGACGCCAGAGGCGGCCTTTATGGGACACACCAGGACCAGGCTTAACTAACAAGTAAATCCAATGTTAACCTATACACTGTGACACTTGATACTGAGAGCAGCTAAAACAAGTCTTTGTAGGGCAGGAGGAAGTGGAAGTGTATGTATCAGACAAACCAGACTTTCATCTAAGAGGCTGCTGTTCATGGCCTGTGTGACGTTATGCCATTCACGTTTTGTGCACAGACATCACTCACATAAAATATTTACATCACAATATGTAACAAAGGTACTTATTCAAACCTTAAACACACTATTGTTTCAAAGCTTTAAAGCTAAGTCATAATGTGTTTCAGTGTGTATTATGATATAAGGCTTCCTTCACCTCCCTACGGGACACTGAGGGGCATGAGAAAATGTTGGTATTTGATGATGGAATAAGCACTGCTGCATTGCGTGATGGATTTTGCTCAGTCCTCCCACTTATGTTACCGTATGTTGATATTACAGATCTTGGGGACGACTATTGACTTTTTACTCATATAATGTGTGAAAGGACTTAATTGGAAGAGCACTGGCACTGCCTTTTGTATGAATCATCCAATTATATTTGGAAAGCTTAGGAAAAGTGCACTGAAAGTTAAGAACCAACATGCCTTTATTTGGTGAGATGTGAATGCCAGATATTAGACTGAAAAAATGGACTCACACTACGCCTCCCTCCCCGCTCAGTGGATAGGCTTCTTGGAGTCAGCAGTCTCAGGTTGCAGTTTATACAACAGCCGGATCCTGGCTCGTGTAGTCCTACTGCCTGAAGTCAGCCATCCCCTTGATACACAACTGAATTCACAGAGTCTTCCAATGCAGCTTTAGGGAAAAGCGCATTATATTAAGTGCTACTATCACAGAGTAAAAAATATTCCATTATAAGTAACAGTCTTGTATTTTTATTTGAATCAATTAAAACTATATAAGTTTTTCAGTAAAAACACTCAGAGAAATAAAAGTAAAAGTACTCATTATGCAGTGTGTTTGACATTATTATACATTATATTATTAGATTGATTATTCTGATAGATCAATGTATAAGTTGAATTTGACAACCTATGGACCCTCCCTCTCCAAAAGTTTAGAGGATAGATTTGACATGAAAGATAAAATAACTGAATTCTGCCCCCAAACTTTATTATTATACATTTTTTAAGTGTTCTCTAAAGTTGTCTCTTTATGAAACATTGGAACATTTTTTCCTCTTTATTATATGAATAAAAAACCCAAGAGGTTCAGTTGGAAAATGTGTGTTTGGACTTGCTGCAATGACAAAGTAATAATAATCTGTTATAATTGTTATAATGAAAGTGTATGTATGCTACTTAACTTTAGTTTTTACATTTCTATCAACCTTCACTTTTACTCCACTACATTTCCTAAATTAATTTTAGCTCAAAAACATTTTTTTATGTATTGGAGTAAAAGTATTTTACTCCATTCATTACTACAAAACAAAATTAGGAGGTTAGAGGTCCTAGCTTGCAAGTTTGATCAAAGGTTAAGCACATGGGCAAGTGCACACAGGAGCTCTAAACCCTCATTAAGTTTAATTTTGCTGTCAGGTCCAGGCTGCATGTCAGATCAGATGCTGCATGTTAATAATTACATTCCACCTGATGATGAGATTGACGTCATGATGGGAGCAGAAAATACCGTCCAACAGCACAGAGAGCAAGTAGTAATTCAAGGAGATAAAGATTTATGACAAGATAAAAGTACTTCACAAAGCCCTTAAGAGAGCTTCTAAGGTGAAAAATTGTTAGAGGAAGGGAGGAGGACTATTTAGAGACCTTAGAGTTTGGCAAAAAGACAAAATAGAGTAATATTCTCCAAACATTTAATGACAGTAAGTTAATTTAATGCTATAGATTAGATGATCAAGGGATGGGGGAAAAAAAGCAATGAGCAACTTGGCAAGAACTGCTCCGCAAACTGCAAGAAATTAGTAGCTTTGGAAAATCATCTTTTAAAAATATATATTTATAATAATCAAAATTATATATTTAAAATCATTATTATTATTCACTTTTCAGGTCACCCCCAATGCCCAATGTCTTCTCTTTTACTGAACGTATATCAAAGTCATTTTCTGGTAAGATATCTCCACTTTTACTCAAGTGTGGCTTTCAGGTACTTCATCCACCACTGCTCTTCAGTGGAACAGCTGACAACACAGACTTATTTTCATTTAATCATGCAAACTTTAGGTAGTTTAATCTTTGTGCTCATCTGGTGCGGAAATAAAGTGACAGCCACAATGAAAGCATTGGGTGCTGTTTAACTTTCTAGCATGTTTCACCAGGAACTATTTGCATTGCGGAGCTTATCTCTGTCGAGCAGAGCACAGGCTTTCCATTTCCATTCAGGTTTGGTCATTGTCAGAACAGGATGGACACAGCTCTCTGCAACAAGACAAACATAAGTGCATCTGCCTCCTGCTCCATGGAGTCCTCAGCGGAGAAGCTTGTGTATCCAACTGTTTATTCCCTTTTTTTCATCGTGGGCTTTCCGGCTAACTGCCTGTCTCTATATGTCGCCTGGATGCTGATGAGGAATGGGAACAATATGGCGGTCTACCTCGTCAACCTGTCCATCTCTGACCTGCTCTACACCATCACCCTGCCTGTGTGGATTAAGCTGGCCCTGCGGAGGCCTGTGGGTGGTCTCTGCAGTGTAGTGGCTGTGATCATGTACAACAGCTTTTATGTCGGCTCAGGCCTCCTCTGCTGCATCTCCGCTGATCGCTACCTGGCAGTCGTCTACCCTCTCCACTTTCACCGTGTCCGAGAGGTGCGGACAGCAGCTCTTGTGAGTATTGCTGTTTGGACTTTGGAGATTGTCATCCACATTGTCTTGCTTAACCACACGGGGGCGCTGCAAGCTTTCTCCTCAAGAAAATTGTGTCAGGAGTTGGGACCCATGACACAAGAAGATGCCAGCCTCGCTGTCACACGAGTCACCCTGGGTTTCTTGGTCCCTGTTTTCATCATGACGTTTTGTTTTCAGCAGATCATGCGTTCTCTCCGACAGAGCACCACCATACTGACAGAGGAGCGCAGGAAAGTGGGACTGCTGTTGTTTTTCCTTCTTCTAACCTACATTGTGGCGTTTTTGCCCTACCAGACTGTCATGCTGCTCAGGGCCGTGCTGGAGCCCAGGGCCCACCCTCTGGCTGCAAAACTCACAGATCCGTACCTGGTTACAGTTGCCATGACCACCATAAACAGTGTGCTGGATCCTATAATATACTGTTTGATCAGTGAGAGTGCTAGGAGAGAGATTAGGAAAGCTCTGGAGAAATGCTGGGGAGTTTTTGTGAGGAGAAATTTGTCAAAAGGAATTCAGTCAGTTTCCTAACATGATTATCAGTTTCTTTTATTTTCAACCAAATCAATGAATGAATGAATCAATTGAAAACAAAATATTTGTTTGTAAATTTTATGAGGTGATACAAAAACTAAGTGTGTGATGCCTTATTATTTATAATGTTATATTACCAAAGCTTCATTTCCCCAAGGGATATTTATATTTTTTCATGTGTTCCCACACACACACTTGAAACTAAACCTATGCCCTTGTGTGGATGTTTTATTAGACAAATCACTTTTTTAAATGTAATGTACAATGCCTGATGTTTCTTAACTGATTTGATAATTGATTACTTTAGTTGAACAACTGGAATTCAATAATAATAGCCTCCTCTATATTGTCATTTTTGGTGCATTACTGCAAAAAAGGATAGGTTCACATTTTTTCAAACTTTTTTTTATTGCAGCACTTACAAAGCCATTTGTATACTAAGGAGTTATTGCGAAATTACCTCTTTGTGCTTTCACGGATAGTCTTTGTTTGCTGAGCAGCAGCGAAATATAATTGGCTTTACTGGCCAAGTATGTGTTTGCACACAAGAATTTCACCCTGACCTTTGGTTTCCCTAATCCAGACTCTAGCCCCATGTATTTACACAAATTAGACATACAGCTAAAAACATTTATAACCATGCTGAACAAGGTAAACACATACACTTGACTACTGTAAACATGTGTATTCTATGTACAAATATAAATCTATGCAAAAAAATGTATATAAAACACAGTGAGGCTTCTAAACAGTCAGACAACAATGCAGAGTATTAAAGTTGCTGGAATAAATATAGAACGATAAATGTAACAGGCTGTCTACATACATGAGGTAGGTGAATATAAAGGTATATATAGTATATACAGTGTATACAAAATTCTCTGATTAGGGCATAGCAACACAAAGAGGTGATTTTGATCTAACTTGCTGAAGACTCATTAACTTAACTGAACTTTTGAATTCATTTTTACCCAGGACATAGACTGTGGATTTTGTACCCTGTCATTTTTAATAAAATTGCTTTAAACGGAATCTCTTTGTGGCCAGCATGTACAGGAGGGAAATACAGCAATCAAAAATGTTTTTATTGGCTAGAAATAGTCCCATTAGGAAACAAAGTCTCTTTTTAAAGGGAGTCCAAGAGAGCAGCATGGATATTTCACATAAAAGTCAAACAGACCAAGAACACAACAGCAAAAATTTATCACAAACACCATAAAAATCCACACACAAGAAATAAGCAACAGACTTAAAACAGCAGCCAATCTACAGCAAACGATTGAAATAGCACCATTCAGTAACCAGACATGTGCATTTAGGGGTCAAAAGGTCCTTAATCCTATTTTTAAAATCTCCTATGCTCATGATAGAGTCTAGTTTAGGGTGACTGTAGTTGACACCAAGATGAAGGAGCGAAAACATAGCACTTTCAGCAAAAGTGCAGTTGCAGTTTAGTTCTCCATATAATTGAAGGTTGCAGCAACTGACAATTTTAGGAGTCAGTGCATGACATAAATAAGGAATACATATGGAAAGTGAGTATAGTTCTTAATACAGATTTTAAAAATATATCTACCTGTCCTTTAGGAGCATGTATAGGCTCAGCCATTACACCAAAACTACGCTATGGAAACAATTAGTCAAACAGACATGTATTCTTTTATCAGACAATAATCAGCATCACCTATACATGAGTCGGTGTCGATATTGACACACCAAACACAAAGAGCCGCCTCATAGACTTCTCAAATTAAATCTGACGTGTGGTCCTCTTACACCGGTAGTTTGTTCTGTGGTGGCCTGTCACCCAGTTAATGACATAAGGTAGTCAGGGACAACAAGGATGCAGCTGTTGTCTCTTCCTGTTTCTTTAAACAGTCTGAATAAACAGTGGATGAAGAGACGACGGAATAATTCCTCTCTGTATCTGTTTTAATGTTTTCACTTTTATAATGAATTTTTTGGACAGGATTTGGAGCGTAAACAAAAGTGGATGAAGAGTAAGTAGACCTTTGGATGAATTTAAATGAGTTTATAATTTTTTAAATAAAACATTTGTTGAATTTAGGTATGTTTCTGGTTGACATTTGAGGGCTAATGGGCCATACTGCATATTTTTCCTTTTTTTAGCCCATTAAGTGACCTATTACCATTATAAAAACCCATTTTAAATTGTTGTTAAATGAGTGTAAATTAAACTTTAACTTCTCTGAAGAAAATTGGTTTTGAATCATTTCAGTAAATGTAAAAAAAAAACTAAAAAAAAACAAAACATTTAGTTGTGAAACTTGCTCTGGACAGATAAAACATCACAGATAACACTTGATCAACAGTTTGTTTTTTTACACCATGCTCTTGTCATGTGCAGGATGTGTTGTGAAATTTTAAAAAAGTGCAACATCAGAGATTTTAGAACTAGCTACAGAAGTTGTGAATGTGACGTTTTTAGGCAGACCACTTTGAGTACAATAGCAAATAATGCAACTTTAGCAAACAAACAAAAAACACCCAAAAAATTAATAAAATAATAATAATAATAATAATAATAATAATAATAATAATAATAATAATAATAATAATAATAATAATAAAGCAAATTAAAGTTACTACACCCTGTAAGATGGTATTCCAAACCAAAAGTTTCTTTGAATTCAAATACTGACACCTCCTCCAAAATTTCCAGCAGTAAGCAATTTGTGATTAATTTGCTATAACAAGCAAAACTCCCTGATTGGTACCTTAAGTCATTGGGTAAATGTATTATACCCTTTCCTCTGTGACATAATACCTCTGTCAAAACAAGAATTCCAAAAGCAGAAAGAAATATATCTTAATCGAATTTCATCCATAGGTGAACACGTTTAACAACCGCAAAATTGTAAAACAACAGCCATTTACAAACGCTCACACAACTTTTGCAGTATTGAAGAGATATTTGAAGAGAGCTGATGAGTTCCCCTTTTAGCTCATTTTCCAGTTGGAAAGGGCTGTATGTTTGGGAAGTACTGAGCATACTGGATAAATGGGACTTGTATTCCACTGCATGAGTTGTATGAAAGAGTTGTTTTGCATTTTTTTTTCTCTTTTTTCTTTTTTTCTCTCTCTTTGCAACATTTGTGTAACCCCTATGACTTAAATTCATGAAAAATGTTATCAATCTGGAACAAACTCAACGTAACACAGGGTGAGTCACTGATATATAAATGGTCATTTGCGTCAAATTATTATCATCCCAAAGACGCCACAGAAAACATTTTTTTAACTGTTTTCACGGTAAACTGACCTTAAAGTTTGCTCCTTTAAATCAAAGGTTTAGGTATTTTTATTATCTTTTTGTATCTTGTCCTCATTTCTTTCCTTGTCTCTCAGCAAGGTATGAACACATGAATGCCTCATCTGCAATGGAAAACTTAACTCTGGCCACCAATCATTCAGAATGTTACTTGGTTGACACCGCATACAGGAGGCGGCCATTTCTCTTTTTCTACCTGGCTATCATCATCACCGCCATCCCGTCAAATGTCTTCTCCCTCTACGTGTCCTGGCAGCACATTCGACAGAAGAACGAGCTCGGAGTATATCTATTTAACTTGGCCCTTAGCGACCTGACCTTCACTATCGGCCTTTCGCTGTGGCTGGACTTCCTGTGGAAAGGAGTTTGGGCCCACGGAGGTCATGTTTGTGTGCTGTCTGTCTACTTTCTCTTCACTAACTTTTACATTAGCGATGCTCTCCTTTGCTGCATCGCTGTTGACCGTTACTTGGCAGTGGTCCACCCATTAAAGTACACTTTCTGGAGGAAAGTTGGCACTGCAGCGGCAGTCAGTGGTGCTGTTTGGGTGTTGGTGGTCTGTTTCAATGCCACTACCATCACCTGGGAGGACTCATACTATGAAAACAACAAGTTTTCAATGTGCTTTGATATCTTCCTTCCACTTTCAGAGAACCTAGTTCGCGCTAATGTAGCCCGTTTTATCCTGGGTTTCATTGTCCCCATTCTCCTGGTGGTGTTTTCCACCTGGGGGATCTGTGAGGCGGTGAAATCCAACCAGGCCACAGAGGAACAGGAACGTAAGCAGATTTCTAAGCTGCTGACAGTAGCTCTGTTCTGCCTTTTCTTCTGCTTCGGGCCTATCCATGTCATGATGCTCCTCCGTATACTAGTGAATGACTGCAGGAAAGTCGCATGGTTCCTTTATCCATACAAGATCAGCATAGCTATCTCAAGCCTCAACTGCCTCGCAGACCCTCTTCTGTACTGCTTCATTACAAGAACCGGGAAAACAAATGTCAATCAGGTTGTTCTCTTCTTCCAAGTAAAAAAAAGGACTAAAGATGAAGATTTGGTGTAGGCTAAATAAAGTACAGGTCTAAATAATGTAACAATCTTGTGGTAAATGTAACAGTTAGACATATTGGAATTTGATTTGTCAAATGCCAGCCGTTAAAGACAAAGCTGGTGGTGTTTATTGTTCTTGTCAGAAATCAAATTTAAAATCCAAAATAAACTACTGGTTAGTCTGTCTCTCAAAACTTTCAAATAATTTGTCTCAGGCACTCTGTCCCAATCCCATCAGTGTTGGAAGAAATATTCAGATACTTTACTAAAGTAAAAGTACTAAAACCAGACTATGAAAATACTCAACAACAAGTAAAAGTCCTGCATTCAAAATCTTTCTCAAGTAAAAGGATGTTAAGAGTTAACGGTTAAATTTCCTCCAAGCATCAACAAGCATGAACTCCCTGTGCAATAAAATGGTCGCTGTTAGTGTTTAACTGTTCTCTTATATTATTGTTTTAACGTGACTGCAAATTTAGACTCCTTTATATTCTAATAGGTAGTAATTTCATTATATTCTGATAAAACATTTTCTGTTTGTAGCGTGGTTTTCCTGTTAAGAAACAATGTATCTCTAAAAAGTCAGCACTGGTAAATATTTGCATCTGAGATATAGCAATAGAGTATATGTATAAAGCTGCAGAAAATTGAAATACTTAAGTAAAGTAACAGAACGTTTAACTTAAGGTGCAGTACTAGAGTAAATGTACAACATTCCACCACTGAGCCCCATACATTTTTTTTTAAAGATCCTTTCCAAAATGCATTTTAAGATATGCAATTGTGTTTCTACTGAACACAAGAGCTCTCCTATGTTTAACGTAGCTTAAAGGACATTCTCAGTATGTGTGCCACATAACACTTGTGTGAGTTTAAATATTGGACATTAATTGGCTTCCAAAACAGTTGGAAGGTCACAAACTCATATTTGCATGCACACCATATAGACTGTATTCACACATCTTAAACTTAAGTTAAGCACAGAAAGACTTCAGCAGATGAATCTAAAAACAACCCATCAGCGTGAAACTCTGTACATACCATTATTCTGTACACTGAAATTATTTTGTTCACCCCCGGCATGTTTAACTGACAGTTTGCTTTGCGTCATTGTCAGGATATACTGCAAATGGGCTTCGGTATCGCTATCAGTGGCAATGGCTGTCCCACAAGGGAGCAGTTGTCAAAAAACACTGTTGTTCTGTTGTGTGAAACCACCTCTAGACAGGTTGAATCAAAATAAAATGGATATAAATTCAAATTTGGTGCCATTCACCATTTGAATAAAGTGCGAGTAGGAAAAGGCTGCTTTTTAAAAAATCTGTGACCTTTGTCTCCAGTGTGCATGATCACTTATTTGACTGTGGTTTCACTTCAGCTTTTGTCAACACTATGTATTTTTGGTCAGAGAAGTGTGGATCATGGGAAGGGTGTCTTTAGAGACAAAATGATTTCATTCTTTGCATAAGTGCTATCATCCCAAACATCACACGCTGGAAGGACATATCTGAAGACTGATATAAACTTTATCACTCACTGCCAACACATGATGATGCTGTGAATCTGCAAATACAGGGCTCAAGAACATTTTCAGCAATGACCATTGTCCAATAAAAGGATGTCTACCCTTTAAATGAAACTGTCAATGTATGAGTCTAATGTCTTCTGTGAAAAGAAAAGTTATTTTAAATTCCTCACATGGTTGCAAACACCTCATACAAATAAAATTGTGTGTTTTCTGCATAATTCAGGAAAAATAAAAGTCATAGGAGGGTGTGTTTTGATTCTGATTCTGATTATTCTACAAAGTGTTCTCATTATTGTGAAATGTCTGTCATAAAAGTCATGTAAATGTAAAAGTCAGATGACAAGTGTAAAGTACGTACCTAAAACTGTGTCTTTAACTGCAGGTCTAAGGTGTGGCAGACTGAATGTTAGTATCTGAAGCTCTCTAGTGGACAATTATGGAAGTGCAGCAAAGTGTCCACACTGTTTACACCTGAAGTAGCAGACCATTTCACACATAAATCTCTTCTCTTTTGCCTTTGCACACATTGATGTGTTACATAACCTCTCGTGTTTTATTACAGCAATAAAACCTAACATGTAAAGGCATGCTATGAATACGGTCCTCTTTCATCTTTGCTTCAACAACATGAAACAGGCAGGATCTGAGAGGTCGTCTGTGGTGTTTGCTCCGGCATGTGCACACAAATCATACACAATCCTGAATACAAACACAGACTTTGACAATAAGTCGTTAAAAAAGCAGGGGTCAGTATGTCCCCAGATGGGATGCAAGTCCCCATAATGTCCTCTAAACATGCGCTCTCTGTTTAGTTATTTTTTAAATTATATGATAACCTCAGAGGTGGATAAACATGCAAGAGCTTCTCATTTTGTGTCTCAGGTGTGTAAGGGAATGTGTGACATTTTGCTGTCCCTCCTTCGTAACAACAAGGGCGGCTGGCGAGGACATGTGCTCTTCCATGTGAGTCCTTCTCCTGCCTGCCTCTCTATTTCTTTCCCTCTTTCTTTCTCCCATCCATTCATCCATGTCAGATAATATCCTTCACCTCACACTGAATAACCTGCATCAGCAGAAGCTGCAGACTATAAAACCCATCTAAACACTCATCTTCTCGCCTCTGACTTTCCACTGTCCTTGAATCTGCAACAGACAGCCTTCTTTATATGTAAAGTACAGGTAGAGATGGAGATAACTGAGGATCAATGGGCTCGTCAGTGAGTCCCAGCCTCACCTGGATGTTGGCAGAGTTTTAGCGACAGCACGTGTGTGAGAATCTACTACCTCTCAGGCATGATGAATGAACCCACACTGGTGATCTGATTGCACGCACGTAATAAAAACATGGTATAAAAAGGTGGAGGGCAAAGTGAGCTGCAGCTGATTGCATGTTCAAAGTGTCAGCTGAGGACAAGAAATCAATGCTGAATTTGAATATATTGACCAGATTATACCTGGTATGTTGTCATTACAGAAAAAGTCCATGTCATGCAACAAGCTTTAGGAAATTTATTTGGGAGGGAAAAAAACAGCTCTTGAATCAGGATGCATGGACACATTTTGGCCAATCCCGGCCCTGGCAGCTGTGACCGGTGCTGGGGGTTGGCCGGCAGGCTGTGGGAACAGTTGGGGTAATGTACACATACACGTGCCGCAGAGAAAATCTGAACTGAATACACACACATGTGCTAAAGATGGAAACAGATGGACAAATATAGCAGTGTAGAGTTGTGTGGTAACAATATTACATAATCCATTTGTCACGTAAACTAAAAATATAATTAAGCTTTACTGTGCTTTAAACAACTATAAACCTCGATTTTGCTGCAGTAAAAATACCATAACTGCAATATTTCCTTCCACATTGACTCATTAGCCTGAAATCTTTTTTTCTGTCTTTACGCTGCCACTTTCTTTCATGCCATTTTGTCCATTTAAATTATTCATTATTCTAATCTAAAACCATTATTAAATATGCTTTTCTCAGACACATCTCTCCCCAGTCATCTCCCAATCTATAATCCAAACTTTCTCACTGTCCCCTCACTTGTTTCTTTCCCACTTGCCAGACGTGCGCAGTCTGACTCAGCCATAATAAGAGTTATCTTCAGTTACTGGGGATCAGAGAAGCAGGGAGCTCTTTGTTTTACTGTGACTCTTTTTCCAAGTGTCTGAATTTGTAATGGATTATAATAGTTATGTGTCACGTAATGCTGGAAATGTGAGGATTTTTTTTTCTATAAGGGCATCAAAAAGGCATTGATTTTTAATGAAATTATATAAATTACACCTGTATCACCGCATTATATATTTGTTTATTTGTTTTCTCTATGACTTCCATTGGTCTGTACATCACTTTATGACTTGGGTATTTGGCCCATAAGTAGTGACCTATGTGTTTGCTGCTCTTGCTCGGGTTGTCCATCTGTCAATCTGTTGTCACTAACATGGTGATGTTTAAATGCTGCTGCTGATTGTGTTTGTCCTGTTTTTTTGTGACTGGTGGACTGTGAAACTGAATTGCCCTTCTGTGATAAATTAAGTTGTATGAATCTGAAACTGGATCACTTAAAAATATTTCTTTCTATTCCAACCAAGAAAAGTCCACATGATGAATACACTCGATGCAGAGGTCGGGGACTCAGAGAGAGCAAGACAACAGTGGTATGCAACTTCTGCAACTGAAAAATCATTGACACACCCACCTCAACATTTGTCACTCCAGAACCCACAAGGAATGTTACAGAAATGTGATTTTTAAGCTAACGTATTAGCTGGTCAAATGTTTGTGCAGATCATCAGAATTTCATGTCTTGGCTTGTGATTAGCTTGACATGAGCATTGACCTGATTTGACTTGTTTGATTCTCAGCACAGTAACTTGAGATGTGCCTGAGACTTGAGGGTTAAGATTTGAGAGTTGTGACATGCAGATTTGTGCCATACTCCCACCTCTGATTGGATGTATGTATATCCAGAAAAGATATTGTGTTAGACCCCTTAGACACCAGCAATTAATCTTTATCATTAACTAAAAAGCTTTTGCTCTAATTGTCAACCCAAGTTAATCCAAAAATCTGTCATAAATTCAAACAAAACTCAAGCCCTTTCCATGTCATGTACTCCATTTGTCAGTTTCTCCTGACTGGTTTTGATGACTTCATATTGCACCTTCTCCTCAGTATCTCAGCTGCCTGACACATCAGGCAGATTTCACATCTCTCCCCCAGAGCACGCTGGGCTCCTCCAGGTGACTGTCTGACACTCCCTCCAGCCTTTCCTCTTCATCATCCTCCCTGTCACCCTCAGAACTTTCACACTTTTCCCCACAACAGCTCCTTGATCTGGAAACAACCTCTCAAAATCTTTATTCTATGGAAATCATAATCATTTAAAGAAAGGTAGCAAATCTTGGCATTATTGTAAATTTTGTGTTCAAAATAAATTGTATTTGGTGAAATTCTGTCCCTGTTCCTAATTTAATTTTCTGCGGGTAACTTGGTCATCATGACTCCATGCTTTTTTGTTTTCTTTCTTTGGAGTCTCATTTTGCTGAAATCAAACTGCAGCACAGCTGAAGCATTCAAAAAGACAAACCTGAAGTGCTGGAAGAGGTAGGCTTTTGTAGACTCCAGTGGTGCAAAGCAGCTGTAATCAATCTCACTGATTATGTGTCCAGTTATCCTGATGCCTGACTGACAGCTGGTGTTGAAATGAGGAAAAGGGCATTTTATTGTCTCCTTTTATGTCTTTTTATTTGTGTAAAAAAATACATCTACCCCTTTGGTACTTTTCTTTTCCTGATTTTTTTATATTTAAGAGAAAGAGTATCACAAAAAAGAAACACTTTAAAAAAAAATTGTGTATGTTTAATTGATTTAAAAGTTTAACGGTCAATTTAAAAACCTGATTCACCAACAGGGAGCTAAATGAAACAACCTTGTTGCAGTATAATGTTGTTGTTTTACTTTTAACTTACAGAGTACTTCATATGCTTTTTAGACTGTCATCAACGTCATGTGCTTCCACATTACAAATAAACTGGACAGTTTTTGATTTTTATAGTTGCACCAAAACATGTGTAACTGAACAAGCATGTTTGATGCACACGTATAATTAATGTTTGGCTTTCATTTGAAATTTACATAAAAGATATTTTTAATTCCCTAATTCTGCTTTTTACATTAATCTTACATGGCAGGATCAGGGATTTATCCTCTTATTTCTCATTCAGACCTGAATGAACAGGTAAAATCATAGTGGGGCTGATAGTGCTGCTGAAATTATAGGGTATAAGTGTACTTGGTCTAAGTCTAGCTAGTTGAAGGAGGAACATTTCAGAGCATTAATATAGCATTAAACAGTCTCTGTGTGTGTTTCCACTGATAACAGGACATTATTGCGGAAGCCAAGCACCCATATATTTAATATTTGTGGGAGCATAATCTAGTGTCCGGACTTTGTTTTTTCTTCTCATGTTTTATCTTTTGTCCAACACCTAGCTTTTTGTTGTCTGGGTGTGTGTGCTTTTATAAACTTACAAGAAAAAGTAATGCAACAGAATTCATATTATGCGTAAATAATTTGTCAAAGTAATTGTGAAGGCCTTCTTTCCCCCAGAAGGCCTGCGTTTATGTCTCGTGAAAAACCAAGTGATCTTTGTGTTATATTAAGCTATGTCTTCACGCTACATTAAGTATGTAATGTGTACCTTTTTCTGAACTTACATTCTGTTACCTTAAATACACTGTAGATCAAGTATGTAACGTGAGAAAACCTATCATGATTCACCCCAGTTGGGGTGCTTGTTTATTAGATGTCATACATACTGTTGTATGAGGATACACTGCCCAGTTAACACCATAACCTCTATCAGCACTGTTATTAGCACTGCATGTGCCATTAGCTGCTATCTGGCTCAGCCACCTCCATGTAGAAAATCATGTCAATTTTATTTATAGAGCCCATTATCACAAAACATAGTTTGCCTCAGAGGGCTTTATAGTGTACGACATCCCTCTGTCCTTAGACCCTCACATCATCCAAGGAAAAACTCCTGGAAAAGAACCCCTGTAACGGGGGAAAACAAGGAAGACACCTCAGGAAGAGCGGCAGAGGATGATGAGGGATCCCTCTTCCAGGACGGACAGACGTGCAATAGATATTCGTGAATAACAAATGAGATACAATTGTGGCAAAAAGGAAAGAGAAAGAGAGAGGGGGGAGGGGAAGAAATTATCAAATGCACTCTATGATGATATTGTGGGTGTTGATAAGAGTCTCATGCATATATTAATAGGGAGGTGTCCAAAGGCATGATCACGGCATCGGCGCAACCAGAACCAAGACCACGATCAGGGCAAGCAGGGGACACAGTATGAATGCAGCCACAGCACGAGCACAACCAAGGGCAGAGTGACAGTGCCAGCACAGATATCACCACGATCAGGCACAGCGAAGGTTGCAGCCAAGATCGGCCAAGGAAACAAGGGAGCAGGAATGCTCCAGAGAGGCAACGGGATTAGCATAGTGCAGTTCAACAGACCTAAGGTGGAGAGCAGTAAAAAGGATAAGCACTTAGTGAGGATCCTAGAGTCACTGATCAGCAATTACGACTTAAATATGAATGTCAGAGAGCAGTAATAGAAAAAAAAAGAAACAGAGAGAAAGCAGAGCCAACCTGACGCCATCCTGATGCGTTTCCAGTGCATGCAACAGGTTCCGTCTGGCCGCGTTCTCAAGTGACGCAGCCAGCGTGCTCACCGGGGTGACGCACCAGGTGCCATCTGCCTGCATATATCAAAAATGCACCCTGCTGTGTCTGTATTCGACGAGTTTGGAATGAGAACGGGCTGGAATATTGTATCAAGCTCCTTTAACATTAGCCCCAGTTAACTGTGCAACTATGAGTCTACTGTCACTCTTTTGTTGTTCCAGCCTTATTTAGGCATTTGGGATTTTAAGCCTTTCAGAAATTGCCTTAAATAGCAACAATGCGTCTTCCATTTTGAATGGTACAGAAAACACAAGGTTAATCCCACCAACAGCCTGAATGAGTCATGTTATTTTGAAGGTCAAAGTGAAACTTTATAAACCAAAAATGCTTTCAGATCCAAGTTATACAAACGAGAGAGCCAGGTCCAATTTTTGACTGAGAAAACGTGGGTGCCTAATTGCCTGTTACTTGAAAGCTTTATGCATGACTAAAGATGCACAAACACAGGAAATGAGTTTGCCCCCACAGAGTCCTTCCTGGTGGGTGATTCATGGCCATTTTTAACATTTTTAAAAGGGTTGTGAAAGTGGGAAGGATTCACTGTTACAGTTCCTCTGCTTGATCCTTTTGTAACAGGGTGTGATTTTGTTTTGTGTCCTTAACCACTCAAATAAAACTGAATGTTTTTTTCTCATGTTGCTGTTGTGGCTGCCCTCACTGAGATTGCCTTCATTTAAGAGCACTTGTGAACTTGATGAGATTGGGATGTGTGCTCATGCATGCAGGGCCATGCTCTCTGGGTCAGACACAGAGGCCTTTTTTTTGCACTCATACACACTCTCAAACAACTCTTGATCGGTAATTCTGTAGCAGCCTTCAAGGTAAATTGCTTAGCTCTATAGTCGCATAAAGAGCTGGAAAGCTGCAACACTGAGATGGATGCTGTCTTTCAAGCTTTTGATCACACAAGTTAATGAGGAGATAATGAATAAAACACAAGCCATCAAGCTCAAACTCCTTCTTTCTGTTAATTTGAGTCAATCATAAAGTAGGCCTTTGGCTGCAATCAGATGTGAGTACCCACCCAACACAGTTCCTTTCTTGCCCTACCAACCACTCTACCAGTTGTTCAACACTAAGGTCACAAAACAAGAATAATTAAATCAAGGAAGAGGAGAGATATGTGGGAAGGTAAACATATGAACATAGAATTTTGAAATAGTTTTGATTTTATTTAAGGGAAGCAAGGGAGTTAAGGACATAAGAAGACATGAATAGGAAGTACGGGATACAGATTTACCTACATTTTGTCACACAGAGGTTTGTATGATGATGTGTCTTGAAACCATCTTTTACAGATCCGTGCTCATTCTTGTGATTTTTCTAGCAAGTTAGTTTTGATTTAAAGGCTTTGAATTATCAAAAATTACTTTACCTTTTCTGGCACTGCACCACATGAGTTTCTGAAAGTGTTCCCCCTAAATGAAACATCACGCCCACCTCAGCTCCTTATTAAATTAATCAAAAATGTGCCATCATATGATTATATATATATATATATATATATATATATATATATATATATATATATATATATATATATATATATGTATGTATATATTTACACATATATATATATTTGTATATATGTGTGTGTGTGTGTGTGTGTGTGTGTGTGTGTGTGTGTGTGTGTATGTATATAGAAAAGCCAAAAAGCCTCTCTGTTGCCTGCTCACAGCACTGATATGCAGTAGATTGCAGTTAATGAGGCACACCTGTGCGAGCAAAGGCAGCAGCCTTTTTTCAGTTGTCACTGAAGAAACTGTGTTAGGGAGGTGTTGATTATTCCTGAGTCTGTATTTAGAAACACAGTTGAGAATTACATTAAGCTGAAAAAAGTCATTTTATTTTGTACATTCCCATTTACTGTAATCACTGTATATAAACCTTTAAATTCTGACTGTTTTAAAAGACAAATCCGTAGTTTCCATCTAGGTTTAATTCCTCTTGTCTATATGTGAATATTATTGTACTCTATGCAGAAAAAAATAGTTTTATGGGAATTTGTTCCACCACTCAATGCTTAATAGACATTTTTGTCAAGAGACTGATGTTTTCGTGTGTCCTGCTGTGTAGTAACACCCACTCTGCCTGTCTCTTCCGTATCGATGACTTTGATTTACTGTCTTAGGACCTAAGTAAATAGAATAATTAACAACAAACACATAAAAAGAAATAATTAAATAAACAACTGTGGCTGATTCATCATGTGATGAATGTGTGGGGGAGGAACAGAGATAAAGACGGAGGGACAGAAAGATAATGAGAGACGAGTGGGACAGAGCTGGTTGAGGTCACTTCCACCTTGAAGGGAAAACCTCCACAAACACACACACACACACACACACACACACAGACACACACACACACACATACATCCACGCACACGCCCTTTCTATTACATGCAATTTATAGCTCTGCCTTTACTGACCTGTCTCCCTGATTAATTTCTTTTGTGGTCTGTCAGCTGGGTCTTTTTTCCTGGGTGCCATACACACTTTGACACACGTGACTGTGACTCCAAGCTACAGACATGCAGCACGAATGGAGACCTTGGGCTCCAGCATCCTGTAACACGCTAGGAGTCAGTTACATAATAATGAATTCTGTCATTTAATTACCCAAAAGCTGCATCAAGGCAAACTCACAGTGAGTTTGAGTGGAGTGAAAAGAAGAAAAAAAGGGATAAAAATTAATTTAAGTGTGCAGAAAAGCCATGCTTTGTTTACATATTGTTTGAATAAACTAAATTGAGAGCATTTGCAGTGTGTCCTTAGGTGATTTGTCATCTATAATCCCTCAATTTCTTTTTTTGGTAATGATAAAATTTTGAATAATGCACTAATGTAATATAGTTCAATAGATAGTGCTAGTAGAGAATCATTTAGTATATTTTTAAAAACTGCAGATATTTTAATACTTAAATTAAAATACATTAAATGCTAAAGAATATTTGTTTTTCATTATTCATGTTTTTTATACAGTGTTTTACAAGAGAGCATGTCTCCAAAGATTAATGTTATTATGCTAGAGGTCAAATTTAATATAGTGGCGTTAAATGGACCATAACTCCTCACAGCCATCTACCAGAAGAAACACCATCTTTCAGAAATTTCCAGTTAAAGGCCACACATATTTAACAAGGAAAGACACATTTCCACATTTATCCCAACTGCTAATCTTATGTAACAAAAATCTTTTGAGAGGACAGCAGCCAAACCTTCTAAAAATGTAACCCTTTCTGTAAACTGAGCCCTCAACTCTGAAAAAATGTACATTGTTTGTTTCTGCAAACATTTGTGCAAAAATACATTTGTACATTATTTAGTAGTGGATACGTTGAAACTTAACATTTCACAACAACACTGTGGTAAAGTGCAGTAAGGTTGAGGCACAAAAGCCACCTGGGTTACAATGAGGAAAATATCATATTTTGTAAACACACACATTTGGTGGCACAAAAGCTGTTTGAAAGGGAGACAAGTTGGTGAAAACACCCTGGTTCTGTGACTCAAACATCACTGGCAAACACAGCTTAACGCTGCAAATGTGTTTGTAAAAAAGAAGAAAAAAAAGCACCCAGGTTCAGTGGCCCAAACGCTACTAGGAAACAGTGCAATGTGTCTGGGAAAAACATACAGTCTGTGGTTCTATTACCGTCTGTGCCACTAAAAACACCTAGGTTTGGTGGCTAAAAAGTGTCTGGGAAATGCAACAATTGTTGCACACATTGATGTGTCAATGACATACACCCACGTTCAGTGGCTCAATTGCCGAAACACCGAGATGTGTCAGTGAAAAAAATAGTGTCAGTGGCTCTAATGCTGCAATGTGCCACTATGTGTTTTATTATTATTTTTTTTTAAACACGAAGGTTCAGTGCCACAAACGCCTCTGGAAAATGCTGCAAAGGGTCGACAAAAAACAGCCAGTGTTGTTGTTTGTGCGTCTCAGTGGTCTGCAGCTTGGCAGCTGTCTCGCCCCTCCAGATGTGAAAATCAGCTCATATACTACCGCACTTGATATACATTTATATGCTACAAAACGTGCTTGTGTAACAAAGCCCTGGTTTGCAAACATTTTCTTCTGGCAGCGAGGCTGATAAGAGCACGTTGTATTCTGGCCATATAAATACCACTGTCTTCCATTCTGTTATTTATTCCACCTAGCCAGCGAAATAGAGCTGTCGATCTAAGTTTGCAGTTCAGCTTAGTTACCATTGCATGCTCCTTTCTTTGTATTGTGTAACCTAGAGACTCTCAGAGACTCTCGAACAGAATGTGTGACATGTTCTTCATCTGTCAGCAAATCCTTACTATTCATGAGTTAATGATAAGCTATAAAATAACCTGTAAGTTTTCATCTGAATTTTGAAATGTGACATTGACAAAAACACATAAGTGAATAATAATGTTAATGCTGGCTAAATCCTATCTGACTGCTTCATTTCCAGGGTATTGGTATTGTGCATGCTGGCTCGCTGTCACACTGTCAGGGCCCACTGGTGACTTAAATAGAACAAAGCTATCATTAATGTGATTAGTAACACCTGTGCTTTTTCTAGTCTGACAAGTCATCTGCTGTGAAAAAAGCCCTATCATATAATACAACATTTTGTAGCAATGCCCTTGGGAAAGCAATACCCTACCAATATATATTGCAATATCAGTATACCAACAGTGAATATTATAATAGCAATTACCACCTTTTAAATTACTTGTGTAATGTTTATTATCTGGAAAAGGCACTCACTACATTTAATGTGATCTGTTCATAAAATCAACTGTACACAACAAACTTATCACAGGTCATGGTCATGAAAAGGTTAAAGATATCCGATAAACAGGTTACACGTACAACCAGTGTGTGATTCGCCTTTAGAAATGCATGCAGTGCACGCGAGTGATACATTTAATAATTCTGTAAAGTGTAAAGAAGGCGTCAGGTAGTAGAGTCAGTGCCTGCTTGTAAAATGTAAAATAAAATTAAAATGGTCATGTGTTAAACATTTCAGTGAGTCTAGGAACTACAGGAGACCACATCTCAGTGTGCCAAAATGTTGCTTCAGAATGAAACACGAAAAAAGAAACATGTTTAGTTCATATATTACAGTTAAATGGAAAATTCAACTCAAGTGCTTGGCTGATATAAAAAGAAGTAAACACAATCAAACATGCTCGATGAGTACAAAATCAACAGCATCACATTCATCCATTAAAAAGTCACTGAAGCAGTCTGAAGACATTTGTGATAAAAGTGAATGTCATCTACAAAAAAAAGTGTTTTTAACATGGCTGACAATCTCATGGCCAACGGTGATTAAAGGGCGGTGTCCACCAAAGCCGTTTTTTTTCCAAGCTGAAAACAGCATCACTTTGGAGGTGCGGTGTTTTTTCAGCTGACAAACTTTAGTTGCATGTATGAAACGTAATATCTACGGAAGTAAACATGTCGGCACAGGGTAGAGTGCCTGCTCTGATGGAGAGGAAGGCTGAAGCATGCAGGGAGAGAGGATGGACCTGCCAGTCTGTGTAGGATATGAGAGGATAGGTTATAAATATTACAGCATTTAACAGATTTGTCATCCATTGTTGCTGCTCAGCACTTGCTCATGTCAAATGTGACAGTTTGTCTCTGCGGTAGGCTGTTTGTCCCTCCTCCACTGTGACTGGGTGGCTGTACTGACAGTGACAAGCACTGCGTTTTAACCCAAAGTTGAATATTTTTCAACTCTCAGAACTGACAGTGCTCAGTCCAGAATTTACGCCCAGTGTCTCACTGCGCTGCTGTAAATATGCAGCGTTTCCATTGTAAATCTTTTTTCTTTTTTTTTCTTTTTAAATTCTGGCCTCAGAAAAAAAGCTTTAGTGGACACGGCCCCTTAATGTGTGTCTGTCAGGTTAGTTTCTGCTCGGTGTTGATCCACAGTAGTGGTAATCATTGCTGAAATACATGATTTTTGTTTTTTCATAGAGCATGAAAAAAAGCCGTACATTTCATTTAATTAAAACAAAAAGAAACATTATTACAGCTGTCATTTCAGGCTTTCAAGGTAGTCAATTAACTGCTATGGTTGTGTTTTAATAACCATGCACAATCAAGGTGAATAGTTTGTTTTAATGAGTTCTTAGTATGTAGTAGTTTAAACCCCAAGGCTGCAATTTCAAAGTCACAAACCATGTAGGAGTAATTGTACATGTCAGTTAGGTAAATGCTCGTATTGTCTATTGATCCAGCAGAAATACAACCGCCTTTCCTCTGTTCATTTAGCGCTGTAGTCCTTCAGTGGCTGGGCTAAAAATAGCCACCACAGCATGAGATGACAAAGCGGAGATCGATAATGTCTCTGAAGATGGATGACATGTGGATGGCTCTCTGGATGTCCTGTCCATGTTGTTGAAAAATAAGATTCAACATTAACAGACAGCCATTGCCCAAGTGTCTCGTACAAGAGTCGTCAAGGCTGAAAGACAACGAAGCTGGAGAGACAGCTCCTGTAGAGATGACAGTTTTTTAGTAGCCCGTTCTACAGTAACATCCGATATGAGGTATTTTAACTACAGCCTCGTCTGTCTCTTCGATTTTTTGGCAACACATTGTCTTCCCATGGCTATGGCACGATGACTGAATTTCCTGGGAGCAGTTCCAATCAAAGCATAGGAAACAGAAAGGCACATTTCTTGACATCTCAAGGGACCATGCACTCTGTGTATCTGTCTCTTTCACTCTGTTTCTGTCTCTGAAGCACTCGTCCATTCAATGTCTAGTCGTTCTCACTGTCTTTGGCCTGCACTGTGAACCCATTCAGCTTGCTGCGCTCCATTGCGTACTGTGACAGGTTTGTCAGACTGGTGTTTCCCTCCTTTCTTTCTCCAAGTTCTTCATCTGGCTCCCCGTCTTCTTCCTCTTCCGTCCTCTCCTCACCCAGCATGGCATTGTTTATGCCTAGACTCGCCCGCCGTACCTCTTCATTAATGTTCCTCCGTAGCTCACGGTTTTTGTTGCGCCTGGCCAGTTTGGTGAGAGATCCAAAGCGCATGTTGAAGAGATTCTCCTCCGAGGAGGACGCTGTCTGTGGGGCTTGCTCACTCCCCTGATGGTCGTACGGCTCACAGGCCCCCTTCAGCCTCAGGTTGTTGAGTTTGGTGTCGATGCTCTCCTGGGAGGAAGTCTTGAAGCGGCCGGCATCTAGGCTGGCAAACAAGGCCCGCTTCTCTGGAGACAGCATGTCCAGGGAGTGAGCTCGCTGCTCAAGGCCAAGCTGACGGCGCTCCATGCTGCGGATGGTGGCGGCCCGCTGGAGCTTGTCATGGATTTCAACGCTCAGGCGCCGCCGCGTTTCACGGAACTCTGCTCGAACATTTGCCTTCCATTCAGCTGCATGAGCTTTAAACTCCCCAACCTGCAACGAGAGTGCAATAAAAAAAGGATCAGGAAATGAGCAGCAGCAAGACATAATTTTCCATTCTAGCCCTTGTCTCCTCTGTCTGGACTTTAAAGGTAAAAAGAAGTGTTACATCTTAAACACCTTAAACAATAGCTACCTGTTCGGAACATTTTGACAAGGTCTAGGCAGAAATTAATAGAGATGGGACAAAGGAGGCAGCAGTGACCTTTTATTTTCTACCTCTCTAATGTAATACTGAGCGGTGTAATTGAATGAACCTCACCTCTTCTTTGGTCTTTTTAGACAATACCCGAAGCCAGTCTCCAATCATGCTGAGGACAGCTGCAAAGTACGCCAAACCCACCAAGATCCAGAACCACACCAGGGGCTTGTACCACTTCATATAGTCGATCCTACGGTCACCACCTGGAGGAGATGGAGAATACCCACAATAAGTCAAGTTAGTTTAACAAAACATTAGTCTACATCATGACAGAAACAACTGTAGATCTACCTGCCACATAATCTCCTATTCCCACTGTGGTGAGTGTGATCACGACAAAGTAGATGGCCTCCAGTGTTGTCCAGCCCTCGATGTGTTTAAAGATAACAGCAGGGATGGTGACAAAAACGATGCAGCCGGCCAGGATGAATAGGATGGTGGACGTCACTCTGATCTTAGTCTGGCTGATCTGTTTATGTTTTTGCTGAAAAACCAAACAGGAGAACAAATACGAGCATTTAAAAAAAAGATCATCAGTGAGTGGTAGTTTGATCAAAAAGAACCCAAAGGAACCGAAACATGACTCACATCGAAACAAATCTGAAATGGTTATTAATCCATTGAAAAAAAGTGGCAAACATGAATGAAAAAGAACTAAAACTTGCGACTCACCCTGAATATCTTCTCAACTCTCAAGATGCTTTTCACAAAGATGGTCCCCAGCTGGTCTCCAATCCCCGCCAACAAGAAGCCAAAGAGAGGGATGCCAAATATGGCATAAAGGATGCAAAAGATTTTCCCACCCTGTGTACTTGGAGCTATGTTTCCATAACCTGTCACAAATGAGGAGGAAGAAGAAGAAAGAAGGGATAAGAGAGTGAAGAAACATGACATTAAGGACAGAAAAACAAGAAAGGAAGGGTGAGGAGCGGTGGCAAGGAGGAGGCGGAGGAGTGTAGTGTTAGATGACAAGCAGAAGAAAACAATCAAGACTGTCTTATGCAACATAATGAATTGAGGCTCATATGTAACACGTTGTTGCTGTTACAGGGGTCTGTGGTAAATAAGCTCCTAAAAAGACAATAATTAGGTTCCCCTTTGAGAAAATTGCTTTAATTATGGCCCTACAGTTACAAAGATACAACGAAGAAGCCAAGGAGACACATCAAGGGCAGTTAATTGTGATTGTTTTTAAATTCAATGTTATTTAAAATAATTTGAGCAGAACACATATGTTTTATATTTGTAATGGCTTTGTTATGATCAGAGAAGTAAATGAAGCCACTGAAAGTCACCGTTCAGCAGCATATTAGTAAATGCCATAATTAATTAAATCTCTGGACTACAACATAACAAGCGGTCAGGGTCATTGTATTTTTTCTCCAGTCACTTAACTGAGGGGACATGCAGCAGTGAGCAGAAACTTTAATGCATCTGCTTTGATGCTGAAAATATGGCTCCTAAATGGAACTATATCTACTGAAGATGCTCAAAGCTCACTGGCAAGTTATGAGACAATGAGCTCTGGGCCCAAACATGCAAAAGGCCTTACCACCACACTGAATTTATTGTTGCTGTTAGTGACTGTTAGTCATTGTGTTTGTTTTTGTAGTTGTTTTGTGTCTCTTTGTAGTTATTTTTGTCTGTGGTTGTTATGCTCGTTTGTAATTATTCTTTGTGTCTCTGTCTTTTAGTTTGCGTCTCTGAGGTCATTTTGATGTCTTGCTTTCTGTGCCTTTGTAGTCAGTTTTCATCTCTTTGCAATTGTTTTGTGTCTTTTAGTGGACATTTTGTGTGCCTTCGTATATGTTTTCTGTCTCTTTCTAGTCATTTTTTGTGTCTTTGTATCTGTTTTATGTCCCTTTGTAGTCAGTTTGCATCTCTTTGTAGTTCCTTGTCTTTTAGTCTCTTAATGGTCATTTTGAGTCTCTTTTAAGTTGTTGCATCCCCTTTGTGGTGACGTTGAGTCTCTCTGTGGTTTCTTCGCCCTTTTATTAATCATATGAATGGGTAGGATTAAATTTATAACTCTTCCTAATTCTTTATGCACACATAAATTGAGAAAATTTGTGGATGGAATTTTGTATTTCCTTTTTGTTATTGATTCATTTTAACTAATTTTTTTGTTGTATTTCACATGTTTGGAACAAACGCATCAAATCAATCAATTAATCAATCAAAAACTCTTTGTGTCACTTTGAAAATGTTTTATTTTTCTTTGTGGATATTTCTTAATCACTTCTTGGTTGATATGTGTGTCTTTGAGTGATACTTTGCAGGTGAAGGCCAGAGGGGCCCTGATTCTTTTTGACCCCTGGGCCTGTGCCCGATTGGCCCGTTAATGTCAAAGCTTCAAGGCCTTAAAGGCCTTTTACTTTCATTTCACAAAGTAAAAGAATTTTGACCAGCCATAAATTGTTAACAACAGGTTTGTCTTGTAAAAACAAGAAAGCCTTTAAGGGAGACAAGCTCAACAAGCTCATATGAGACACTGACATAAAAAACATAGCATTGCCTGTGTCAGCAGTAATCGTTTTATCAGCAGCCTTGATAATGCTGATCTTCACAGGTTGTTAATCCCACAGTGCTCTGGCTTTGCATCATTTAGCAACACCTCATGAGGGCAAAGGGATTTGTAAAACTCACCTGAGGGCAACAATACAAGGGAGGATTTAAACAGCTTTGCAGAGATTTGTAACGAGAAAACACCTCTGACAAACTGAAAGAACAAATCCTATCTAAAGCACTTCCACGCCTTTTAAACAAATAATTATTGACTATTAGTCTTGCATTTGTAAGCTCACGTTGTTTTGGGGCAATTTTTGTACCATTTGAGTGATTTTTACCAAACATCATTACACAACAGTCTAATGACTCGTCATACCTCTTTGATAATACCTTCAAAATGCTGTTTCATCTGTTCATATAAGAGACCACTTTTTATGATTAATGTAATGTCATGCAAAACATGCATTTGACATAATTGTTTATTACATGGTTGGCATTGGCTTTAACCTACACTGATTAAAACCAGCACTGAAGGCATGTCTTAGGGCCAGACACTTAATTTTTGTTCAAATTGTCAACATTTATTCAACAGTAGCAGAATTAGCTCGTCAAAGTATTAAACAGTTGATGGTTTAAAACGTTACCTATGGTTGTGATGACAGTCCCAGCGAAGAAGAAGGCACTGCCCAGGTCCCAGTAACTGGAGTTGTAGGATGTGTCTCCAATAGGACTCACTCCTGCACTCACTGCATCAATGGCATGCTGGAAAGAAACATGAATTATAATGTTAATGGGGGAGGGGAATATAAATTAGATGGAGAGAACTGAATTAATCCCAGAACCATGTCACAATGCTAGTGATAATACATGTAGCCAAGTGGATGCAGTTATAAATAATTTATCACTTAAATATTACTGTATCTTACATTGAAATCATTTAATGATAATATAATCATTCATATACAAACAATATTTGTGAGGTTTAAAAAATACAAAAAATCCGATTGTTTGCAGATGATACACATTTTTTTGTTGTGGTAAGAATTTGAAATAATCATTTAAGATAGAGTTGAAAAATAATTCTTATAATGCTAAAGAGTTGGTTTGATTTTAATACACTAACACTGAATGTAAATAAAACAACATTTTTAACCTTAGGTTTATCATTTAACCAACATGAACCTCATGATAACTGAGGGTAGAAATTGAAAGAGTGTTTGAAACTAAATGTCTTGAAGTAATAATAGAAAACTTAACTAAACTTAACTATAGATAACTTTAAAAAGATGCAGTAAGAACTGTAAACAAAACTACATATAAACAACCAATAAAACCAACTCTTTATCAAATTAAAACCGTAAACGTCATACACAACATAAACTTCATAATGTATGGGGCAAAAACCCAAATATTACTTAATAATGTCCAAAAATTGTTTCAAATGAGAGAAAATCAACACGTTTTGAGAGGAAAATAAGCATTGGATTGAACACAACTTTGATAATTTCATCACTTTGACATTTTGCATACATATAAATTATGCTGTACACATTGTTTCAGCCATATAATATTGTTCTAACCTTTCGGGCTTGGAACACCTGAAAATGAAGCAATGTCTTAAATGCATATGTCAGTTGTAAACAGTTAAACCACAAAGATTTATATTGCTTTTATTTGAATGCAAACGTTGTAAAATTATCCATCAATTCACAAGAAAAAAAAGCAAAAATTTGAAAATTTAGCATAACTTTTTTTCATAAATGTGTTTTCTTGTAACCCCTCAGATTTACTTGCAACCTCTTGTGCAGGTCCCAACCCCTGTCTTCGAGCATGGACTTTTATATTTATCTAAGAGGATATTCCCTATGAATGTATTTGAGTAATTTTAGTATTCTGCAATACACTGACAGAATTTTTAATGCGCATAAAAAAATTAACAATGTCAACATGTGCAATCACTGCTCTTGTGGACATTCAGCAGGTACATGCACAGCACCAGCACGAGATCTTCACAGTGAGCTGTTTCTCCACTCAGCGCTCTTACCCACATTGCATGTTTTCACACTTCACGCTGACTAAATCTACACAGACTTTCACTCGCAGCAGAGGGACCTTTATCTCTCTTTTTCTTTGTGTCAGCCTTTTCCTTTAGTCCTTGAGCTTCTCTTTATCCACAGCTTGTCTAAGAAAAAACATTAAGAAGCCACAATGCTTTGCGTTTACTGCATCATTATTCTCACTGATCTCCCTCTGAGCTCCTTTATGTAGCCATGAAAAGTTAATCTACTATGTTTCATTCCTTCTGAATCCCCTGTTTATTGGTATTTTATGAGTAAAGCATTTATTTTATTTTCTGCGAGGAAATTAATAGTTTTAAATTGAATAGTCTGCTGACATGAAAGTCATTTTGAGGGTTGACTTTGGTTAGAAATAGCTCCATTTACCAATATAGAAATACAGCCTCTTCATTCGGGGCAACCCCCCGATCTATCCATGCAAGCTGTTAGTGCGATGCACGTCCATGTAATAAAATATGTATCAACTCTCGTGACATACATTTCAAAGCAGACAGAGTGGAGGACCATTTCCACACACATCACTGCACATGCCGACTCATAATCTTGCATGTGATTTCCTCGGCTCCATCAGTGCAGCCCCCTAATGAGACAGATTTTGGTATCTAAAATTAGCCAATTACAGTAATGCTATTTCATATATCAGACACAGCTGCTTTATAGGGGAAATATCAAAGCGGTAATTATATAATAAACCCCAAATAGCCCAATTCTGGAGTCAAGGGAGAGCCAAAAATAGCCTCACAATGTTTCTGAATATTTTATGAGATGGTCTATTTTTGTCTCTCGCCTTTTTCACAGCCAAGTTCACGCTGCATTAGAGATGTGGAAAATCCTCCTTCTCCACGTGCACTTTTGAGGCACGAGGATGCTGACTTTGATTATGTGTTGCAGAGTGTTAATTGGGACGACAAATGGTGTTTTCGTTTTCACTCCATTTTGATTGCACAGGAGAGCGAGCAAACATTCTTGCACAATCAACACCAAATGCCACGCTAATGTGT
Organism: Plectropomus leopardus; assembly: GCF_026936395.1. Lineage (NCBI taxonomy): Eukaryota > Metazoa > Chordata > Actinopteri > Perciformes > Serranidae > Plectropomus > Plectropomus leopardus. The sequence goes on along the minus strand of NC_142189.1, from coordinate 13,858,108 downwards.
TTTTTTTTTCATATTCTCTACTGCAGTATCATTAGAGAGCAAGCTAACTCACTGCAGATCTTTATCCTCTCTGTGTGTCTTTGTAGCCCACAGCAGGTGACGGCGGTGATCCAGCCAGCATGGTGCCTCACTCTCTGTGAGCCGCTGCCAAGCACTCTCCTCTGCAGCACTCTCAACATCACTTATATCTATAGCTTTGCCCTGACCACCTTGAAGCATTAGAGCCACACAAATGACTGCCAAACAGGAAGACTCTGGTCCATCACAGATAAGACTGACTTTGATTTATCAGAACTGTGTGTGAAGTGAGCCGAAAAAAAACACCAAAGTCAGACTTTGATATACAGAGTGGCACACGCTGGATTCTTTCGCACAAAATCGGCCTGTTTTTGGCACTGATAATGTCCCCAGATCCTTTACTTAATGTTTGTAATGGTGTAACAGTGGTCATCTAGTGTAAACATGAAAAGTTTCATTTTAAGGGTCAAAGGAAAGCTAATTTTGGATACTTAATACAGTATATTTTTAAGTAGTTCAAATTTTTGTATTTAAAATCTATAATCAGATAAAAGTGCTGTATTTCCCTGTGAAATATCAACACATTTCATCCCAGCTCTTCAAATACCTTTTGTGTATATTTTTCAGTAGACCTTTATGTCTATATAATATGTGGTAGGTAACCTTGGCTTAACATTCACATGGGAAGCAAACAGTGGACTTCTGGGTGAAAGTCCTGGGTTTGTTAGATCAGAGTTCGGGTTCGGACGCTAATAATACTGCTGTAAAAGTTGCCTTTTTGTGTTGGTGTCTGACGCCAACGTTATTTACAAAGCATTGGTTTTTGATGAGTTAGGAGTTAGAATGGGCTGGAAATGTACTGTAAATTAGCATAAAGTGGAAATCAAGTACTTTCAAGTTGTACTCAGCTACAGTAAATGAGTGATTGCACTCAGTACATCCCACCACTGTACACACAGCATCTTGTGTTGTGACTTTTGAAGACAAACAGATCTATAATATCTGTATATTTTTGTCAAGTAGTATTTTCATTATTTGGTACACATTGTGTAGCCACCCATGGAGCTGATTCCTCATTAGAAGATACATAAAGTCTTATTATCTCATTGAACAAATACTGGTACATGCTTGCCCTAATGAAGGCCTTGATGGCTGAAACAAGTAGGCATGTCTTTAACTACTGAAAGCCATGTTATTAAAGGCTTTTGAGATCTTTTGAGTGCCTCAGATTTCTTCAAACTCCCCAAACTGAGGAGTACCAGAGGGTCATATTTGTCACACTCAAGCAGCATTCCACGCATACTGTTTTTTCATGAAAAATCATGTAATTCATTCTAAAATAAAAATATGACGGTGTTGGTTGCGTATCCTGACGTAGATTTACAGCAGGTAGCTAAGTGTTTATAAAAGTTCATTTGGAGATAAGTGACTCATCAATAAACGAGGCTTGACTGGTGTCAATAACAGCGCGGCTTCACATTGTGCCAAAGTGTGAGTCATCCTGATGGCGCTGGAAAAGCCAATTAGATGTGCTGCCTATGTGGGCACACAGTGGGTGAACAGCAGCACACATACTGAGGCAGACATGAGGTCAACAGACGTTCATGGACACACACACACACACACACACACACACACACACTATTGAGCACAGCTTTACAAGTGCCTCCTCTAGCTGTACATCGCTCTCTTCCAGCTCAGATGCTGTACATATACACATGCTTCGAAAGGTTGCCATTTTTCTGTCAGCTCCTCCACTGAACAGTTTGACAATAGTGAGTCACTACTGTTGTGTCGCCACAGAGGATCTTTGTCTGAGTGACAGGCATGACACCACATGAACGGACAGATAACAGAACCTGTTAGAAGACCAGACAGACTCTTTGATGGAGAACTTGTGAGGGAGCATGTCCTGGGGGGGATTCTTGAGATGGCATTGAAAAAAATGTTGTATTTGTCATTTTTAGTTTCACACATGGTCTGATATCCATTATTCTTGCAGAGCTAAGAGTTAAAGTAGAATCATAGCTCAGTAGAGTGAGAAATCGATATTTTCTCTTGTGATTCAAAGAAATAAAAAATGCACTTTTTTGCAGAGAAAGTATTGGCAGAGACGACTGCTACAACTCTTATGGTACAGTAAATATGAAGCTACAGTCAGCAGCCAGTGAGTTATTTTTCATTGTTTTTTTTTTGTTTTTTTTCAAAAACATATTTTAAAGCCCTGTTAAGGCGTAATAGGAAGTTGGTGCCTCTACTTCCTGCACAGTGAAAACAGACAAAACTGATCCATTGACAAAACTAAGCAGGACTGATCAAACGTAAATCAAGATTCTTGTCATGTAGCACCAATGAAACAAGATATATGTTAATTTTGATATTTCAGTTTGGTGTATTTTCTTGTGTTCTGACACAGCCAGGCTAGCTGTTTCCCCATGTTTCCAGTCTTTATGCTAAGCTAAGCTAAATGGCTGCTGATGGTGTGCCACGCCATTGTTTCAACAGCCCAAAATTCCAAAGCCTGGGTAGTCAGGAAAATGTACCATTGGACCGATAGCCCATTTCTCCGACAGCCCATTATCCTAAAATCAAACGACTATTGCTCTGAAATCCCATTTGTCTGAAAATACATACTCCCAGCAGTTACCTTCAGTTTCCCAGCGGTGTTTGAGCCACCGATTCCAAGTGTTTTTACCGACCCATCTCAGCGTTTCAAGCAGCATTTGAGCCATCGATCCTGGGTGTTTTTAGCAACCCTTTGTGGCTTTCTAAGCAGCATTTGCAGCAACTGTAACTAGATGTGTTCTGTGCCCAAACCTAACCAAATATTCACCACAGTGTTGTTGACAAATGTAACATATCAGTGATTTACAGAAACGTACAATGCAAACATTTTTTTCAAATGACTGGGTTTTCTTACTGCAGGGAGAAATGTAACTTTGGAGAAATGGGCATTTGTTTATATAAGCAGGTTGTTGAAGAAATGGGCTTTTGGTCCAGTGGAACATATTTTGGACTAATGGGCTTTGAAAGTTTTTTGCCATCGGAACAATGGACAGTCTTCACTGCATAATTTTACATTCCATAGAGACATGAAAAGTTGTACTGGTCTTCTCATCTCACTCTCTGTAGAAAAGCAAATATCTCAACACCACAAATTATTCTTTTAATCAGTTTGTCAGAAGTAATATTGTAAATGAGTTCTGGGAAATTTCATGGAGGCCAATAACTGGTGAGACACGTCGTGATATGTTATGTCATGTGTCTGAATCTGATCGTTTGTCCAGGAGACAGTCTTGTCTGTGAATCAGCTGCTGCTGTAGCACTGCTGCTTCGAGCAGCAGGAGGTCTGTGACTGCTGGCCTGTGCAATAAATAATTGATTCCCTCCGGACCACAGGCACACCATGCTAAAGGTTTGTATTTCCACATTTCTCCTTAGGAAATAGTGTCATTGATTTCTTTTACAAACTCATTATAGCACTTTTGTGGCTCAAAGGTTGGGTGCCGCAAGGGATGAAGAAAGGAGGCTTCTCTGAGAAGGAATAACAGAACAGACGTGGGTGTGGAAAGTGAGACAGAGATAGATAGGCAGGCCAGTATTCACTGGAGCAGCGTTAAAGAATCTACTGTCGAATGGAGCCATTCTAGTGAAAAGCGGAGCACACCAAATGCCATGTGGTTGGCTCTCTCTTTAGGGTTATTTCAACCTTTTAGAGAATCAGCGGCGTCCACTGTGGCAATGATGTGAATCGTGTATTTACTCTTCTCAGAGTACATGAGAAAAACATGGAAAACACATTATTCAAAAAGGGCTTCTCTCTTCTACCAGATTTCCTGTATTTCCATATGTTTTCTACAGAATACTGCTAATTACATACTCCTGTTCGGAAAATGGATTTGCCATGTAGTCCTTGAGTTAAAAACCCTCAATATCAAAAGAAAACAACCCCATATAGAGTGCCCCAGGGATTACGTTTCTTTGTAGGTCAACCTAGAAGCTAACGTTGTCCTGGTTCACTTGTCAAAAAGCCTATGGGATTTTTCCATTGAATTTTGGATTTTGCAGAAAATACATATGGTAAATACATGTTTATGATACTTACACATTTAATTCAGCAAAATAATTGCCACAAATGAACACCAGGATAAGCTTAAATGTAATCACCAGTGGTAAAAGGCTACTGCTAGGCTAAAACAAACTACACTATAGTCATGTCGCCACCACTATGAGGCTGTAAAGCTTTGTTTAGAGCGGTTGATGATGTTTTGTAGTCTCATTTAGCTACTTAGCTACTACATTGAAGCTTAAAAGTTTACAAGTGGGTATTTACTGACATATTTACGTTGTACATCAAAATTTGAAGGTCTCTTAAGCTACTGTTAACCACAGGCTTCTAACAAAAACCCATTCAAAAAACCCATTGACTTTGAGACGAGGGAACTGGAAGTGTTGAAAGGCTTACAGATTTCCTGGTTTTAGGGATCAATACTGGGGTTCTCTTTATGTGCAGGATATCCCTCTCTTTTCCTTGAGGAGGAGTGTTTGACTGAGCTCAGTCCTCCTTTCCTCTATCATCGCACACCATCACAAATCAGACTTTCCACTCAGCAAACTGCACGCCGACACATCTCAAATTATTTTCCAATCCCGCTGCACATGTCAGGTTGATGTATTGACCTTATACCTCGACCTGTAATTCTTAGCTGTGATATGAGAGATCGGCGTGAAGAATCATCGCCATATCTTGAGTTATAAAGCGGCTGACTCCGTAAAAAGACATGCACAGTTAAGTTATGATGTGATGGGATTTTTCTTTTGACTATCTGCTTGTTATCTGGTCCAGTTCACACAGGTATTGGCTGAGAATAAAAGCTTGACACGCTTATAACATGCAGAACGCTGCAAACACCATGATTCAGCGCCTTTAATCAACCTCGGTGTCACAGGTTAAGGGTTGTCAGTCATGTTTGTAACAACAGGCTGTTTTATCCAGAGTCACGTGTGAGATATCTGCCCCACAAAATGAATCATTCTTATAGATGCTCTATTTCATTTTATGATCAGATACAGCCAAGGGCGTTACTTTGGTTACGCTTTGGTTAAGCTCTTATCCCAACTATTCAAATACTGCTGCTTTGTCAGTGGAACTTTGTCTAAATACGGTACATTAGGTCCTGCATCTGGACGTTCCAGGACAGCGTGTCAATTAATGCTTCTTATACACATTGTGTCTTTTAACAACACAACACACTTCCATTTTCATTCTGGAGATCAGGAAATGAATAGTTTTTGCTCATGACATGCATAAAGTTTTAAAACAGTAGGTAAAACACTTTGTTTTTATGCTTATTTCGTTTGGTTTGGAAACAAAAGCACATGGTTAGATTTAGAAAAACACCATGGTTTAGCTTTACAGAGAACAGCAGGCTCATGGGTAAAAGGATTTGTTGGACCCATCAAACTATCGTCCCACCCTCCCAGTAGGGTTTTTTCCTACTCCCCTACCCCTATCATGGTAGCTGCTGATAGCATTACAACCTGCCACCGCCTGGTGCGTATCATACCTTTGCTTAAGAACTCTCGGTGCATTTGCATCTGCCACTGACATCATTACGGCCACAGCCAACCCCTTCTCCTCGTCATAACCCTCTCTTGTGTAGCTTTGTGTGTGTTCATTAGGATGCGTTGTCCCCTGCCCTGGCTTGGGAGAGTCTAATTGGAGTGATGTGTTCAATCTTGGCTTTGTCTGTCAGCTGGGTGCAGTGGAGGCTCACCAACACTATAAATGCCTGACCGGCAAGATCATCTCCTGACAAGTGTTAAGACCACCTGTTTTAAACCAGCTGTTTTAAATTTACTAGGTTTTAGAGGTGCTGTTTTTCATTAGATAAGTTTAATAGCTCTGTTTTTTAAGGGCCCTCTATTTGTTATAGTTATTTCTTTGATTTTTCACAGCACCCACAAGACCTTTCTGTTATAGTTTTGCCTTACTGTTTGTTGTTTACAGTAATGCTTATTTTCTTGGTTAAAAAATAACTTTGATTTGACCAAAAACACCTGGTTTTTATGTTGCTTCCCTCTCCTTTCACGAGTTGGGTTATAACAGACATCCACTGACATCACAATTTGGGGTGTTGCCTGTTGCCTCTAACACTGACGCGCCCTGTGCATATCATACCACTGCGAAAGGTGTCTCTTTGCCCTGGTGTCTGTGATGCCAGTATTCCTGACAAAGCAGCAGTTTGACAGTTCTGAAGGAAAACGGGTAGTATATAACAGAACAGGGGGTGTTGGGGTCCACCATCAGGAAAAAAATATGTGTAAATCTAATTTCCAGCATTTCTACATATGGACAAAATTATGAACAAAAAAATCAAGGCAACAATTAAGTTGGTCATTATGTTCAGTTTTGCCAGAATAGTTCTATGTGTGCTAAATATGTTGCTCCTTTGTTGAATTTTTGGAGGATATGAGAGCAAAATCAGTAGCTGAACAAACATTCTCAGCCAGAATCTGATGGCTGGCCAAAGACAGGTGTGTTTAGCACAATATTTGTGGTAAAAAAAAATTTAAAAAACGACATTTTTCAAATTGGGAGGCACAAACAGGATTTTGCAGAGGATATTACCCCTTGGGACAGACATTGATTGAGTATTGTGTTGAATTATAAATAACACAGGGTCCGCTCCTGAAATTGTTCTTGATCTTTCATACCTGCAGGTTTTGCTGCAGTTGTTGTAGAACAGAGGACATATCACACTCCGTTTTGGTGGAAGACAGAGAAACTTGGCTTCAGACGTTTCTTACAGTAAAGCCAACAGTGCTCTTGTGGCCGTGCGCTAGTTTCCTTATTTAAAATGTGTGGGTGTTGTTAAAGCCTCACTCTGGTATTTCACACTGTACTAATACATGTATTATTGAAGGTATAAGGCAGATACCCCTTAGCTATTACATTTATTTCTCAAAACAACCCACTTTGCTAAAATGCAAGTTAAGTATTGACTGTTTTGTTTGCACAACAGAATCAATACAGACTTGCAGTTAAATTTCACAATTGTCCACTCTGAGCCGCTGTGAGATAGCATAAAGGTCATGCTGACTGACCTTATTTTGTAGGATCAAGATGTTTATTATTTGCCCTTTTCTCCAAGATCGTTATGTAACATAAACCTGCATGTGCTGTGTGTTTGCCAACAGATGTGAAGTGTCACCGAGAATCATGGGTATCTCTGTGGTGACCCTGAAGGTATTAATGTGCTTCCTGATGAGGAATTGACCTGCCTCTAAGTCTGCTCCTGACATTTACTCATCAACTGGCATCAACCAGGGGGGCCGAGAGCAAGGGGTTTATCTTCTGACGATGCTACAGTCGATATATAATCGATTTATGGGCTCATCAACGCAGCAGGAAGAAATTTAATGAAAACACATTTCAAATGTCTATAAATCAGCATTCACTCTTTTCGTGAAATAGTTCTGATTAAGTACAATGTAACCCTTAAAGAAATACTGAATGCAGGATTTTCCAAAAACAATATATCCACTAATACAAAAGTAAGCCTTCTTAATCATCACTTACAATCCACAGATCCACTAAAAATGTTTGCCGTGTATTTATGTGCAAAGACTGTCTATATTTTCTTATTTTCTTCTTATTTTGGTGGCTGTGGTCTAGACATTCCTGGGCATATAGTCCTGAGCCAAAAACAGCAGGTGCAGGTGAGGTGGGACTTTTAGAAAATTTAGTAATCAGGTAGCAACACATATCCAAGATGAAGCTACAAAGATCATGGACAAAGTGTTGAAAAAACATAAATATGGTGATGGTCCCATCTGTGGTCCCAACTCAAACGCCCACTTGCTTTATCTGAGCGTTGAACTGCATTTTATGATCTTCATTAACTGATGTAACCGGCAGAGGTGTCACCATCACTCGTAAGTACAGATTGCTGATTAAGACGATGAGCTGATTTAAAGAAAAAGAAAAAAAATGTGACCACAAGTTCTGGACACAACATTGACATCAAGCAACTTTATCATTCATTTCAACAAATGCTTCCACATTGACATTTCATACATTTTCATCATAAAAAATATTGATTAAAAGTGCTTAAATTTGAGGCTAATTTGTCACAAATACAAATAATCTTTGCAATCATAACTGTTCTAAATGAATCCACAAAAAAGTCAACTTGTTTTACTCAATATTAAAATACCTTGTTTTGTATTTAAACAAAAATGAAATGTTGTTGCATAACAAGTTTTCTGTTGACATGAGTTATAGTTCCTCTGCAGACGATGGACATTAAAACTAAAGGCTTAATTTGCTAAAGGACACCCCCTCCATGAAAGGCAGAACATCCGAGCTTTTCAAGATCATGTGACAAGTTAATGAAACCACAATTAATTAACCCGAGGACCTCTAATTACCCCTGATAGCAATCATCATCTAGAAAACTGCTGCTATAAAGGTCAGTCCGCTGACTTTCCTCCTCTTATCTACCAATCAAATTGAGTGACACTCAGAATAGGTTTACAGTTCATTTTCATTAATTTTTCTTATCTTCTTGTCCTCTCATAAACTAATCTGTTCAGTCCTGAAAAGATTTGACAAGCTGGAGGGAGTCTGTTCAATGTGAATACCATCCCTCACTTTATCTAAAGCTCCAAAAACTCATCTCCACTTCACTCACCTTGATGAGCGCCTCCAGTTCGTCAGGAGTAACGCAGGGGTGTCTCTCCAAGAACGAAGCCTTCTCCAGAGTGATACTCGTCTTCTGGTTGCTCTCAAACGGCTGCTCCAGCGCCCTGAAAGCCAGACCTCCACAAACCAGGTAGAGAACGACCACGATGAACACCGCCAGCACTGTCTTCCACTTCATCACCGAGTGGAGCGCCGCGGCCGTGCCATCACAGCTGGCGTCCATGCTGGCCACCACGCTGGCAGAGCGGGAAGAGATGGACAGGCGTGGCAGTGGACAGTGACCGTTGGCCTTTGGGTCGCAGCCCATGGGGTTCTGCATGGTGGCCACACTGGCTTGGACTAGGCTGGATTTAGCCATGCCAGGCTGGACCTTTTTGGGAGGGACCAAGTTGGTCTGGACCGCCACTAGGAAAGAGTGAGAAAGAAAAGTATTATTTTTGGTTTAGTTTAATTCTGAAGACAGTTCTGAAAGTGTTTATGATGATTTCAGACTAATGAACATTGACAGACTGTTCTTGGCGGAGGGCCCTGAATCTGTTACAGGCTGGATATGAAAAAAATGTGAAGACAGATTGAGCGTTGAGAAAAATACTTCTGAGATGTTGTTTTGTAGGCTGTCTTTGAGGCTTTTTAAGTGAGTTTGAAATGATTACACACTGATGATGTGTTCACAGATCCCACTGTTTGTCCTTTGTCCTGTCATAACCAGTGTGTTACACAACAACAAAATCCAAATGAACAGATTTAATTGGAGTTTAATTAAAGTTTTCTCTCCCTCCTTTAAGCATCCGTTTGACTTACATGTATAATACATTAAAGAGATATGAGCTCAAGTCATATGACTTTGACTTGAGTCAGACTTGAGGCACAAATTTGATGACTTTAGTCTTGGCTTAACAAAATCCAAAAAAAGACTTGCAGCTTAACTTGGTGACATGACTTCTCTTGAGAGTTTTGACTTGAAAATACTGGATATCTTCACCCAAGCCCAAAGATTAAAAAGTATGTGATTTACAGTAAAAAGTGTGCAACAAGTCAAATCATCTCACTTTATTTCCTTTATCAACTAACATTAACGCTATTCATTCCCAGCAAGTCAACACTCAGTTTGACAGATGCTCCACTTTGCATCCAATCAAGTTGAACCATGAAGAACTAAAGTTACATTACTGAGCACTAATTGGAAAAATGATACTGAAGATCCGACTCTGTTCATGTGCAAAAATATGGTGGTCAACAAAATATGAATTGCAGTATGAGAAAACGTAAGGGTCGACATCAGTGTAGGTTTTGTTTCAACATTGTGGAGGACTCAAATGAAAAGGGGGTTTTCGGGATCCTCAGCCAGACAAATTTGAGCATCAAACATTTAATTTTTATGCCCCACCTGCTGTGAATGTTTTAAATTTTGACACAACAACGTCCTACTCTGTACACTATTTGAAGTTGCACAATGAATAGTATGTCAGAGAAAATATTAACATAGTGAGCAAATGTCTAGCTCATGTTAGCTTAACAACTTCTAACCTTTTCAACTTGTTATGAAATCTGTTTCAAAAAATAAAAATAAATTTTAAAAAGCATCCATGATTTTGTAAATTCAATACATTTGTGCCCTCTTGTTAAAATGGAATTACATTTGGTCAAAAGTGCATTATGATGTTTTTAGGATATGAAACTTAACAGTTTAGGACTTGAGACTTGTCAGTCTTGACATGGGTCTTGAGTGCAGAGACTTGAGATTTATTTGTCACTTAAACAATCCCAACTCCGATGCCATGACAGCAAAGAGGGCCAGTTGATTTTTGATTTCTGTTTCTCAATTATTTGAAATAAAAAGTACAACGATAAAACACATTCACTCTTCATCGGGTGCAAGGGGATCAAAATTGATTGCTTAACTCTGTACCTGATGAGGGCTTAAAATATCATACTTTTTTTGTAAATTAAATAATTGTAAAGGGAGTCCTTTGGAAGCAGAAATAACTGCACAGGTTTGCGCACTGACTTCACTTGGACACAAGCTCATGATAATAATAATAATAACTTACATGCATGAGGTATTAAAGAGTGATTTCCCTCTATTACTCTGAGCTAATAAAGAGCTCTTCACAGAGCCCACACTCAAAGCTATTTGCAAAAAGGCTGGTTATCTGGTGTACGACGGCGTCAAAGCCGTCATCTCATCTTAATGCGGTGAGAATTTGTTTTGCGTTCTGCACATAAAAGCCATTATTCCTGTTCAATGGAGCCTACGCTGTCCACAGCTACCCCCTCAGCCACTAACGCAGAAAACCTTGTAATTAAATTATTGTGAATTATTGTTATGAAAGGAAAAAACGGAACCTGACAATAATCAAAGGATTCTGCGAATATTACATACACAATAAGGCTATACGTGTACTTAAAAATATATGAAAGACACCATTTGCAATAAGATCCTTACAGTATTTCTAGGTTGAGGTGAAAATTGAGTTATCCTCTGTGCTGAGGAGCTGGATTCAATTTTTCTAATAGACTGTAAGAGAGGGAGGCATAAGTGCCACTCTAAGTCATTGGCTTCTGGATGGGTTTTATAATAAATGCAGGGGTGCTGGAGCAGGTCAACCAAGTGGTGAGCAGCACCGCCTGGATGCATCCAAATTTAGATTCCTTTAATGTGAATAAACCATTGTATAAGCTATTCTGAGCTTCAGCCTTCACCCTTAACACCCCCGCCTCTCAGATCGGCGCGTAACCCTCGGAGCCATGGGTGGAGCCTGCTGTCTACGCTGATGTAACTCTTGTAGGTAGGAATACGAAAACAGATTTGTCTGAGCGAGGCACTCTTTTGTTTACTAATGGGATAGCATCACTGATGGGATATGCCCAGTAACGCACGCATCCCGCCCTGCTGAGTCAAGGGCGTCCAGGAAGTGTTTCATTCTCTGATCCAAGAGCAATGAATCTTGTTAGTTAATGCCCGTATCATGAGTGAATCAATATCAGTAAAGTGATGTCAGAAGGTGCAAAACTGCCACCTTCAATTTATAGTACATGCCTTTGAGGGTGGCGGCGGGCTATTTTTGGAACATGAGATGAATTAGAAAATTAAGAGTGAGAGGTGAAGCAGCAGAAAGAATATGACCCTGCAACAGTGTTGTCTGCTGCATTAGTCATGATGATGGATGCAGTTGAGCATCTACTGGTAAATTAATTGCAAATGGGCCGAGTCCATAACTAGTCTTACTGGAAACATTAATTGCTTTTCATCTCATCTTGTGGGTGAACAAAACTGAATAAATCAGCTCCATGCAGCAGGAAACGGAAGGCCTGCTCAGAAAGCTGAATCTCATTGACTTTAGTACAGAAAAATAATTTTAAAAAACTACAATTAAAATCACAAGTGAAAAAATATAAGTCTATATCTTAGTTTTAGAAGCAAAAGCAAAACTGTGATGAACATAATTTGGTTTGCGTTTCATTTTTCCAAGGCTGTGTGGCATTCATCTAAAATCCTTTTCAACCCACTGAATTTGCTTCTTATTGATTTTGGCAAATTAAATAAGGCCTGAATGGAAAGCAGTGCTTTTTTATCTCTTAGTATCTGATACTCTCTCTCTCTCTCTCTCTCTCTTTCTCTCTCTCTCAGTACTCACTCTGCTGTCTGTTTCCAGCATGTCTGGGCAAAGCACAGGAAGTGTTCACAGGAGACTCAGGTCCATATTAGAGATGGAAAAATAAGTGGATGTTGATAAGGATTTTCATGCACTAAAGATGTTGCATCAAACATTTAGCACACTGTTCAGTGGGGCACAGTTGTGGTGGGACACTGTAAACATTCACTTTGTCAACATTTGAGCTGCATATTGCGTGTACAAATGCATTATCCGCACACTGATGAACACAATGCAAAACTACTAGTAATAGTAAACACGAGGGCAGATTTTGGGCTGTGCTCAGGTCGGCTGCTGGCCCAGCTACTCCCTGTGGTACGAGACAGGTTGTGGGCGTTCAACTCACCAGCTGAGCCCCAAAATCATGCGTCAAGCCAGCCTGTATCACGTATGAAGGCCAAGAACTTCCGGTGACAACTAATTTCAAAATAAAATGTTTAAAAAATGGTTACTGTATATGAAACTTTATAAAATGTAGCCAACAAACAACATGGCTTTAAGATCTTGCATCAAATCAATGGGATCATGTGCATATAAAACGGACAGAAAAAAAACAGATAAATCAAAACAGATGATAGACTGATGTATAATTATGTATCAAGAAATATTCAAGAAATGAAAAAAAGGGCTTTGGCTGCATTTTTATATATATTCATATATATTTAGAGTTCTGTAGAGAAAAATGTCACTACATGGGAAACATGCTCATATTAAGGGGAATAGATGAGGAGTCATAGCCTACTTCCTGTGAGATTCAAACGATAAATCCTTTAAGCGAAATTATTTTGAGCAACAACTTTACATGCTTTTACTTTGGTACTGTTTCCGGTTTCACGCTGGTTTTTGCTGTCAAGTGAAGCAGTTGAAGCTCCGCTCCCAGCAGCGTTTTCTTATACAACTGAGCACACGGAGGATGGAGAATTAAGACATACACCCAACCGCTTTGTCTCGTGTTAACGCTCCTTTTGCAAACAAGAATAATAAAATAAAAATAAAAACAAAGTTAAATGAAGAAAATAATGAATAAGAAATTGAGCAAAATTGTTTAAGCCCGTGAATATGGCAGCCTAGTAAAAAATATTGTGTTTCAGGTAGAGATGTTGCTAAGATTTAGAGAAATATTATATGACATATAGCCTATCCAAAGTTATGAGACAATAAGAAAGCACCAACCTTGTTCGGGGTCCCAGTTAACTTGTTTCCTCGGGTTCTCTATTGGAAATTTCATCTCTATTTTTGTTCTCAGTCAAAACGTCGAAAAAGGAATTTTGTTCAATCCGATTACAGAAAATAAATTAAAATAACCAAATCACGATGAATTCTCCCACATCTTCTGGACATCACGTTTTCGTGGATGCGGGTGTAAATAATACGGAGAAATAAACGCATCGCAAGACCGCATTGTCTGCCTCTGCTGTCCCCCCTCCTTTTTTTCCTCCACCTCGCCTGGACGCGCGCTGCTCGTTTGACAAGAGAGAGACTTGTGAGACCTTTTCACTGAGCACCGCTCCAAGGACTAAACCACATCACGTCTCACACTCACACACACGCACACCAGTGGTCCGGTCCACAAACACAGTCCAAAAAAAAGCAACTTTACCCACGCGTTACCCGGCAGCGGGAACAACGGGGAAGGATGCTCTCCTCCCTTTCATTCCCAAAGCGCACCACTCCACCTGCTTTTCACTGTAACTAGCTGGAGGAAATTAGCCCATAGCTTTGCATTGGAATACATTTTCATTCAACTGTGTAATCAGTTTTTAAATTGGTTACTCACTCGTTTCTTTATCTCCCAAAACAGGATTATCCTCTCATCGTTTGGCAACCGGCGGCGGAGCACATGGCGCAGGGGAGCAAGTCAAATCAGCATCAGACTTAAACCATTACATCATTCACGTGAATGGGAAACCGTGCATTATTTATGAACGACGATAGCTAAAGACAAGACACCTCCTCAATCTCGTCAGACCCCCGAAACTGTGCAGTCAGGTGGGGGAGGCTCATCACTATAGAAACCAATTTAAAAACAGTTAAACATGTTTATTTTATTTTACTTCAGGAAATAGCACAGACCCTTGGTTTAAAATACGTGTGTAGATTAGGAGGTGCCTGTGTCTAACTACAGAAATGTCCCCTCTCTGTTTTATGATTAGTCCTATGTAGCTAAAACGTCCTACAGGTGTTGCAAATTTTCAAGATTTTGTTCATGTAATTTTAAAGGACCGTATTGTGTTTTTGCATGTTTTTGTCTATGCATTCAAGCGTTATTTACATTAGTTTAATATGCTTTTTCAAGGTTCATTTGTTGTCATTCATACATGTTGACACATGAAGGAAAGAAATTAGTAACTGGGGTCCAGCAGCATATAACAATGTGACCGAATACTAACTTATTAAATGAGAACATAAAACAAGAAATTACATAATACCTCCTTTTTTTACCCTACCTTGTAGACAGCTATTATTTCCATTAATTTCAATAGATTTGTTTTATAGTCTTCACTTGCCAGTGCATCATACCAACCATATCTTAATCCTTATTTACATTTTTTGGGAAGCCACTTTGAAAGCTTTCAAGTAATGACTTCACACAGAAAGAAGTTAAATCACAGCAGAGCAACTCTAAGGAGAAATCTAATTTCCTTAACTAAAGATTCATAGAAAAAGTAGTTCAAAAATGATCAAACTGGCAATGTACATGTGATACAAGTTACAGCAAAATATAATTGTCACAAAGTCACATGCCAGCATCAAATCCCACTTAACTGAGTTAACAAAAAATGTGCCCACTTGTTCACAGGTCATACATAAACCAAAAAATAAAATACCCCACTAGTTATGTGCAAGTGCAGGAAATATAAGCTTTGGTTTTGTACATAATGTCCATCAGTCAGACTTTAGAAAATTGAGTCCAGGCACAAGGTTTGCACCAAGCAGGAAGTTAGCCTGCTAGCTTTTAAAATTGCATGCAACATCCTCTCTCAATATTTGTTAATAAATAGCATCAATCTACATTTCTGACTCACTGACACCTAATATATTCAGGTTTCTGCCCGAGGAGTGCATTGCCTGGGCAGCCTGGGACACTGTCTGTTCATGACTTCACTGCAGTCAGTTTGGGACTGGTTCGGTTACAGGGTAGCATTGGTAAAATAAAGATAAAAAAGACATTCCCTTACTTGGTAACACTTTATTTGGAGATAGTTAAGAGAATAATACCATACTAGTATATAGATTTACAAATAATCTATACAGTGCATGTAATGATTCATGACACCTCAGAATAATTTGGTTGAACTTGAACTATTCACCCAATCTATACAGCATAGGACAGATGAATAGTTTAAGTTCAACTACATTATTCTGAGAATATGTTATGAATTGCTGCATATTCTTGACAGATAAGCATATGCAGACAAACTTGAATTATTGAATCTTTGATGAAAAAATTGATGAAATGGATCAAATCTATGGTAAGAACAAACAAAGAAAAAGAAAATATAAAACAAAGTAAGGGAGTATTGAGAAGGGATTTAATGGATGGTAAAGATTGGTCAAGCCTTTAGAAAAAAAAATGAAAAGAAAGAAACCAATACACTCTTTTTCACTGCAGACATTTTGACAAGTCATGGTAGGGAAAGCACTGCTGTGCTTTTCTTGCTGGCTCACTGGAAATGCCTTCTCAGACGCTTAATGGAACTGAGTCATCGTTACACATTTCACCTGTGCTTTTTTTCAACTGTGACAAGCCAAAATTTGTGCTCTGAAAAAGATCCATGGCTGCCTAAAAAGTTAAAAAAATCTTTAGAAATTAGAAATAATTTTTAAAAAGGGGTTTGCATGTAATGTGTAGATGATTTAGAGAAGACACTCAGTATACAGAGCTTTTGCATTGAAAAATGTGGAGTAAAACTAAACAAGAATTGGTCTTTTTCACAACAGATACTGTACAGTATAGGAACCTTTTGTCCCTTCTTGTGGTGGCTGATTAGGAGTAGCTTAATCTGTGGATTAATATTGACTGGGTTTGAGCACCCAAAAAAAGGAAATGAGACCTAAAAAATTAAGTCAAAGTGGAACTCATGGCTTTATTACAGATGCTGGGTACCTTAAATAAAAGAAATACAAGCGCAAAGTCAAGCAGAACAGAAGGCTACAGCAAAGACCAGACATTAAAAAGCTGTGAGCCTCAAATCAGCAACACCTGCTCTCAGTTGGCCGGGCCGTCATCCCCCATCAGCATTCTGCAAAACCTGTAAAGGGTGGAAAAAAAACACACACCAGCAAGAAAATGAGAATTGGCATTCAGACTCCTTCCAACACAGGTGTAACTAATAACACATCTACTGCATTGCAATAATTGCTGCAGTGGAGCCATCGTTAATGTCATTAGTTCCACATGTTCTGCTGCTATGACCAGCTATGAAAAAAACTCCTTGCATCTGATTCACAATAAAGAAACAAGACATTTCTTTAGACAGCAATATTACATGAAAATGTTTCAGAGCAGAAAACATTTAGGAGGCTGAAAGGGTTAAAACTGCAATTTTGTGTCCATTAGTAATGGTTGTCATTCAGTTGTAGAATGCAGTATGTGGTTTAAATAAACCATTTTACATTTATTACTTTTTAAACTGGCAATAAAAACTAACTGTTAAAGACTGGGTAAAAAAAAAGTAGCATGAATTGATTTGTGGTTAAGGCTTACTCTGCTGTTATGCTGCTGTTTCACACTGCTATAAGTGATTCACAATCCTTTGTTGGTAAATGACGTGAGGGGTTAAAAGTTCTATCAAACAATACAAGGAACATGGCAGAGTTCACAATATGTTGACAAAATCTTCCCATGACCAACATGCACTCTGTTGAATCAGAGTTTATATTTGTAGCACTCTGTGTTTTCCCACATTGGTCATATTTTCACACTCCCACATTACTGTAAACAAGCAAATTTTGTTAGGTTTGGTTTTGAGTTGGCCAGATGTTTGCAAACTGTCTTGAAAACAGCACAGCGGCAATATACAAGACAAGAAGGCATACAAATTTAGGACCCTGCTGCGAGCCTTGATGGCACAGAAGAACTTAACAGATACATTTTACTGTTGCAGGACCCTTGAGGTGTGTTTTAAGATGATTTTGAATTTTTAGCTCCTGTCCTGTCTCCTCCCCAGGTATAAATTTAAATAACTGCACTCACAGGAAGACAAGTATATAAAATTTAGTGTACACCAATGTCTGTGTCACCCCACTCTTAATGTGCAGACACAGTGGCTCCAGATCAGCAGCACACATCACTGTTTTTTATGATTAGAGAGGACAATATAGACTGGCCTTTCCTGCACTTTATTGGCTTCACACTGGCTCCATTTGCTTCACCCTGTTTGTCTGATTCTCAGATGGTGCCAACAGAAATATCACAAGCACAACCAGAAATATTACAATGCTGAAACACAAATTGAACTGAGGATATTAATAATTTTTGTTTCTGTTTTCTTAAAATTATGTGCTGTAACTAAATTTGGACTAAAAAGTTTACCCAAACATTACTTACATTATAAATAATATAGATAATTATGTATGTGTTGGATATTGTTGAATTCCGAGTTAAATGCTTTCGCCATGAGAGAAATATTAAATGACATACAGCCTATCCATTTCAGTCAAGTTTTCACAAATAAATAACAGGTGGGGTGGTTCAGCTTTATTTAACAAATATATATATATATATAGTCAGACTAAGAACACAGATATACATGAGAGCACTAAGAGAAAGAAAAAAAATTGACAAGATAATAAATAATAAACATTGTGTCAATACATGAGTCAATAAAGATATTTAAAATGTTATTAAAATTAAAAAATAAAATAAAATAAAATAAATGTGTTTTTTTTTCAGCTTTATTTAACAAAATAAATGTGCAAAGTAGTCAGACTAACAACAACACATATATACATTAGAGCACTAAAAGAAAAAAAGGGAAAAAATTGACATACTACACATAAGATAATAAATAATAAAGATTGTTTCAATACACGAGCCAATAAAGATATTTAAAATGTTATCAAAATTTAAATAAATAAATAAATAAAGTTAAGTTTTTATAATAATCTAAAAAATGTCTTTTTTGTTGTCAACAATACTGAGAGAGGAATAAATGCGTTTATAGATAGATTTATAATAGATCCATGGTTTATGTGTGTGGGTCAGGTGTGGGTGGTTTGAGGCGTGACGTTTCCTTACGCATGAGCGTGATGACGAAAGCAATCATAGCAACCAGCATGGCGACGGGGAAGCTTTGCTCCGCTGCTCATCTGCTTAAAAGCTAGTATTAGGCTGTTACCTTGACGTAACTTGATTATCTTTCAGCGTTAAAATGTTTAAAGTTAAGTACACTGTAGTTTCTGGAGCTCTACCGCTGTTGCACCGGAATATATTTGAGGAAAATGGGATACGCTGAGTGTAACATTAACATGGAATCGAGAACAGGTATGATAACAGCGTTAGCATTAGCTAGCTGTCTGGCTAGTTAATCAGCAAATTCAAATTGTGCTTAGGCAGCTGTCTGAAGATAAATTCATGCTTGCTGAGTGTGCTCACGAATGTGGCTTCAGGTTTATCTCGACAGTGGTGAGACTTTTACTCATATTGCTTATTCTCAACACTTAAAATCCATAACCAAAACAGCACTGTTAGCATTTAACACGGTGCTTAATCTAAGGCTGGTTTACTTTATGTAGGTACATTAAGATAATAACGACATTAGAGAGACTTTTACTGTAGATTTAAGCTGGATAACAACCGATTTCTTTCAAAAGAAAAAAAAATAATATCAAGGTTAGGTTTTTGCTGATTCAAAACTTAAGCTTTTTAAAAAATATATATTTATGTTTTGTGTGCATCACATACTTCTTATTAAAATATCTGCTCTGAATAACTACATAGGCTACTACTACTACTGCCATTACTACTACTACTACTACTACTACTAATGATGATAATAATAATATAACAATCATGGAGAAAAAGAATAGAATCAGTAGGCAAAGAGTTGTTACTCTTACTATAGGACTGAGAGGTTGTGTTTCATAATTAATCATCATCATTAATCAAGATGATGCAAAGTCTAAAGTAAGTCTTAAAATTGCATACACTCTTGACCAACATTCTGAACCCCAGAAGGTATTCACTTCATAAAGATATACAAAGTGAAAATAGTAAATCACTTTTGAGAGGCTATATATATCAAATGCTTGCTTAATAAGTAAACTGTGATTGATAATTTGTCCATCTATCAACCTATTTATTGACCAAGGGAGTCAACATGTCCATATCCATCCATTTTCATTTCAGGAAGTGTATCATCTGGACTGGGGAGCAGCTCTGGTGTGAGAGGACAGACTTTGAAAAGTAGCCGTAAGTATTGATAATGAGAAATATGTCAGCTGAGTTTTGTCCATTTCTAAGATAAAAGTTAATTTTACAGTCTACTGAATGTTCTCTTCTTTGTGTTTTAGCTTTCTGCCCTCGCTCCTCTAGTAAGCTGACACAGTCCATCATTAAAGACCACATGGTGTCACATTACAAAAAGGTTTACTCAGCTAAAGGTGAGCTAACATGGAAGAGATATATGATCCTTGCTATGATATTAGATAGACCAAACTAATTAAGCTCCTTAATATTTGATATATGTCAACTGGTTAAAACATGTATCTCTGGTCTAACTAGATGCTCTCACTTTTTTTGCCCTTTTTTCACAGCTGCCATTGATGCCTCAGTACCCAAAAGCTTGATACTTAGTGTAAAGTGTAAGTATCCAAGTGTCAAAACTTGCATGATTCCCACAGTAACTTGAGACTTGCTTGAGACTTGAAAGTTAAGATTTGAGGCTTGCTCGTGAATTGCACATGTGCGACCAATTCCCACCTCTGCTCAGTTTTCCCTTTGAGCTCACCACTTTGCACCAGCAGTCAGTAGTTGAGGAAGTGCACTAAAAGTAGCCCCAAAAAGCTATCATGCAATGCAACCACTTATCACATTAGTTTTCAGGATGCAGCTCTTCCTCATTTTTTTATGGTGAAAGTAATTCTCTCTTCTTGTGACTGTCCTATCACAGTTCTCTCTTGGCCCCTTCCATATCGTGCAAATAAGTGCAGTAAGTCTATTATGGTGTTGCTACATTTTTTTAAAATTGCCTGTTTACAGATAATGATCAGATCAGACAGGAGCGGTTGAGGAAAAGGGGACGTCCTCAGTCAGCCCACTCTCTCTCACAGAGAAACAGCAGAGCCTCTAGCTCCTCAGCCCAGGTAAGAAATCAAACAAACTTTGGCATGGCTTTAACGCAAAGCCTACATTATTCGTCATTCAAACTTTTACAGATGCACAATATCTGATTCAATACAATATGTTTGCTTTTCAGAGTAGATTATCCATGCAGTACGATGATAGCCCCTACCCGTGCTCACGGAGTTCTACAGCCTCCAGCCCAGGGTTCAATTCCTCCTTTCATGCAAAGGAGATTGTTTATCCATCATATAAAGTCAGCTCTCAGAACCATTCTCATCACGTTCGCCCAGTATCAGAAATTAAGTACCGGAGCCCTGAGGCAACTTCACACAGAAAGCAGTCAGCGTGGTCACTGGGAGCTTCGGGAGACCATAGTTGCTACAAGACTTTCCAGGACCCGGTTCAGAAGACGTACAGTGGGGACTTGCTCCAGAAACACTCACAGCGCTTTACCCAAGACAAACCTTTCACCCCAAAGACCCTGAAATCAGAGAAGAGTTCATATCTGTCACAATATCGCTACTACAGAGCACCTCGGAGGAAACCTACTCAGGAGAGCACCAACTCGATACTGACACGACAAGAGACGTATCATGGAAGGTACTTATCAGACATCTTCGTTAATCTCTAAGGATGTTCTAATGTTTAAAAATAACTTGAATTGTATCTGTTTTTATGCAGCACAAAGAACAAGGAAGACACGAGGGAATTTTATGAGCCATCTCAGGTAAATTTGATGATTTCATTTGATTATTCAGATATTTTTTTCTAATATGTCCAACAATAACAATTAAGTCTCAACACTTTTCTTTTTAATCAGTTAATCCATTTATTTATTGACTCATTGACTGTGGTAATTTTGTATCTCTGATTTATACTTGTGTGTTTTTGTAACTCTTTGAGGTATATTTGTCTCTCCTTGGTCATTTTGTTATTTTTTGTAGTCATTTTGTGTCTTTTTGTAGTTCCTTTGCATCTTATTGTAGTCATTTTGTAGTTTCTTTGCATATCTTTGTAGTCATTTTACGGTTCCTTGAGGTCATTTTGTGTTTCTTTAAGGCAATTCTGCTATTCTATGGTAGGCTATATTTGGTTTGTTTTTGGCTATTTTTTTTCTTTTAGTAGACATTTGATGTCTTTTGTTGT
This sequence comes from Plectropomus leopardus, assembly GCF_026936395.1. Classification (NCBI taxonomy): domain Eukaryota; kingdom Metazoa; phylum Chordata; class Actinopteri; order Perciformes; family Serranidae; genus Plectropomus; species Plectropomus leopardus. Next base: position 13,836,294 of record NC_142189.1, on the reverse strand, counting down.
TCCTCCTATGATTTCTTTCCAAGTCTAAAAACTGATCCATGACGTAATTCAGTGATAAAGAATTAAGCAAATTTAGTATCCGCTCACTGACTAAACTGAATGACATCATGTGGTGCAGTGTATAAATAAAGACCATAAAAAATAAGTGGAGTATAATTATTTGTTGCTCAATGTCAATAATCCTTGTGTGGTTTATTGACCTTTTAAACCACAAAGAACTGAAGTGTTTACAGCCACACTGAACATTAAATAATGTAACAGCCTTGACTTTATTGAATAGGCCTTCTCATTTTACTGTCCTATTTGTTTTACAGGGATTTAACACAGAGCATGAGTGGTCTGAAGATGAACTCAATGGCACATATTTCTCAGCATCTAGACAACAGAGTCGAGCAAACAGGAGCAAAAACCATGATTTCTTTGAATCCTCATCCAGGTAAAATCATGAAGGAGAAATACTGTGTTGTATTTCAAGCATCATGTAATATCTTGTGTATTTTCTGTATATAGTTCTTAAATAAGTCCTATGTTTTAGGGACTCACCAGAAGGTGGGAAATCTCCCATTATGAAGAGTGTATCTGCAGAGTAAGTTCTCTGATAATGTCAAGCAGCTTTTAATTGACTGAGTCGAAAATTATTGCCATATTTCTAAGGAGTTAATGGTGTGATGCTTCACTAAATTTAAAGAACCATCTGAAATGAATATGCCTCTGTCAAGGTAATAATTATCATCTGTCATTCAACAGGGAAGAAGAATTAATGTACCTCGAATTCATTTCTGCTGTAACAGAGGATATCTTGTCCAGGGGGCACATCTCTGACAGGTTCATTATTTCTTCTATAACATACAAGACACCTGTGCAGCCTGGATGACACTCTCTTAAGCTATAGCTTGTGTCTCATTATTGATTGCATTGTTATACAGTGGAAAGAGTCTGTTACTACCTTCTGTGTCATTTTCTGTGTTTGTTTCCTCTGCAAGGTTCCTCGATCGGGTGATGAAGCGCCATATTGACATGAATCGACATCGGCTTGATGTTGTGAGTATGTTGTGAGTTGTGTGATGTGTTACTGCATGTAACTTAACCCTTTGACACCAGAAGTGCCATCACTTTTCTTGTATTTGTATTTAAATCTTTGAATCTTGAGTGAATTGGTGCATTTTTTTTCACAAACATGATAAAAAGACAATGAACAACTTGGTAAGAAATGTTCCACAAATTGCAAGAAATTAGTAGATTTAGAGAACATTTTAAAACATCTAAGGAAAAATGTCTATGGAAAAAAGAAAAAAGCTAGGGATGATATAAATCATCTCTAGTAATCATCACAATTACCTCTCTTATCTTTAGGTAATTTTTTGTAGTTTTTGCTAATTCCTTGCTAATTTTATGTAATTTTTTCTTTATTTGGACATTGCTTTCCTTGTGTTTTTATGAAAGAAATCATGTCAATTTCCTGAGGTTTCAAAGAGAGGGGTGCCTTTTTTTCTTTGCTTGAGCACCAACCCCTACGAATATCTATCAACTGCACTGAACTTGAGAGAAGAATTAATATCTGAAAATATTACAAAGGTTGTCACAAAGGACTCAAAAAATTCTTCTCATGTATCTGATTGTATTGTTTGTTTTTAGGGTAAAATGCGCCACCTTCTGGATGTGCTACGTAAAGATTTTGAAGAGCCACCCAACACACCCACCTCCAGTAAAGAGCCTGAAAAAAGGGAGAATGATCTGCTTGATCCATTCCTACCCCATCTAGATTCAGATGGGCATCAAGTGAAGACCAAAGAAGAAAATGACGTGTTCTCTTATGCCTCACTAATTAAATACTGCGATTCCCCAAATTATGCTGATCCTCTGACTGTGTCCACACCCTTACACTCTCCTGAAACGACTGCTGCCTCACCAACTCACGCAAATGAAAAGGAAGGAGAGGACATGAATCAGGAAAAGGGCATTAGCTCTCCTCGACTCAGTGAGCATGTTTCAGATAATACAGGAATCAGTGAAGAGGATCATCAAAATCAAATTGGCACAACTGAGACAAACGAGGTCAGCACTGAAAGTCATGAATACACCACTATAACCAGTGACAAAGGAGACCAAGATGAAGTCATTAATGATGGATTGTCTAAAGAGCTTGAGGATCTGGGGAAAAGTTTGTCAGAGACACTTCATGTGTCCAGCAGCACACAGCACAACAATGTGGAAACTGCTGTTGAGCAACATACAAAAACAGTTGCTTCTGTCAGTGATGATGACTTCTGAATTTTGCAGGGATTGACTGTGCTTCAATGTATTTTGTTACCATGTTAGTGTTTTTATCAGAGAGAAATGTTATATTTGAAATCCTGAAGAGTATAGTTTTGTAAATGTGATTTTACACTGGTTTGTACTGCGTGTTTTTTTTACAGACATTATCAATGTTTTGTTGTAGTTCGATTCTGCTTTCTTTTAGTCTTTTTACAAAAGCATATGACATTTTATTATAAGCAAACAGGGTTTTGCGAGTAGACTTGAGATTCCTTTGATTAGGAAATTTGCAAAGGACAGTCCATAGCACTTCACCGAAGTCAGGAGTGTGGAATTAGTTAGAGTGGATTGCAAAGAGTGTCCCCTGTCAGTCTTAACTATGGTGTTGTTCCAATTTACATTTTCAGATTTCAAGAAAACACTTTTGCAAATATTTATTCAAAACTTCTACATTTTTTGAGTGTGTTTGACTTTATATGCCTCTGAGATGTAGCAACTAGGAGTTGACTGTCACCAGCAAGTGTCTTGCAATAAATTTTCTATTTTGATTCCTGTGTGCTGGCATCTTTATAATAGCTTGAGTAGAGTGAGGTAATGCAGGACATCAGGTAAAATGGGATAAATAATGTTTCACACCTTGGGCTCTTAAAATATTAGCAGCCAGGCACTGAACACTCAACCAACACCAGGGAAGGCGGTCTGCAATACATGCAAACAAAGTGCCAGCATGGGAGGAACTATAACTTTTTAAAACCTCAGGGAGCTATCGTTTGTTTAAATTTTCACTGAACTTTATTTTATTTTATATAAGTTGCAGGGAATTTTCTATATATGATTTTGAAAGTTTTAGTATTGATTAAACATTCGCTAAAGGGACTTAAACATAAAAGGTTGGAATTTGTTATGTTCCAAATTCTAAATTTTGACAGATATATTTTCATTATTTGTAAATGCATATCGGTTCCAAATATCAGTAAACAGTCTCTATTAAGTGCTATCACCCTTGAAAAAACAATATCTTCTAAATTCAGAGTGGGAGACTTCACCTGTTGTTAAAGACGAAATATAGCAGAGAACCAGAACAGGTTCTAAAAGTAACACTCGTGGTAGTGTTCAGACTTTTAGGTGGTGACCAAGACATGATCACCTCTAAAATTGTCACAAAATACCTGACTTCACCCTATTTTATGGACTCATTTCTTTCAGCCCGCCTGCAATCTGCAGGAAAAACAAGCGCGGCTATTCATACCACATTTAAGGATTATGAGTTGAGCCATTTTGCAAACTATAACAGAGGGGAACTTTTTAGTCATTGCACAATATTCAGTGCTTGCGATTACAGCTGTCAGTCGATGTAAAAGGTAAACAGACAGGTCAGCGGCCAGCAGCTCCGGCCAGCTGTCCCATTTCTGGCATTTTCACCGCTCTGCATTCCAGCTGTCTGATGTCATAGCTCCGAAAACCTCCATGTATTCCTCCGCCACAGAGGCACTACAGTACATTTTAAAAGCGATTAATCTAAAAAGTAAGGCAAACTTTGTATTTTGTATACATTTATTGAAATCCCAGATCACACTTAAATATACAGTTGTAGTTTATTAATAGTTGGAGCACAGTTATATGAGCTATAGAGCCGCGGATGTAGACGGCATGCGCTTGTTGCTCTACCAATCCCAGGAAGCGAAACACGCTTGGAACTTGAGTGAACTGTTGGACCAAGAGGCATGGGGTGCTGCTATAGTTTGGATCCACAAACAAACTACAGACAAACTGTCTGTTTTTAATCACGAAAAACACCTATAAAGTAGCCTAATCCATTGACATCGATGGCAAAACCCCCACGGACCGATTCCTAGCTGGACTACCATATTGCAACTGATGGCTAACGGTAACGTTAACATTTTTTTGGCCCAAAATATTTACCGGCGACGTCAGCTTCCCAAGGGTGCCGTCTATTTGCTGGAACATAAGTTAGCACGCTAAGCTAATATTACGCTAGTTGTAGTTAAGGGGTAAAGTTGTTTAAATGAAGTAACTACAGGTGAAAAGTAGAAAGTAACTCCTTAACATTTCGAATAATGAGAACAAACTTCTTTGGTCGTTTTGTTTATGTTAGCAACCTTGCTATATATTTGTAATAAACTGCATGTCTGTTTGAGAAGAAAGGCAACAGGGATTTTGCATAGTTGTTTTCGACAGCTTGCTGCGTATTGAATCAGTTTGGATCAGACTATTCACTGAAAAGGGATTCATTAAACCACAATTTAGGAAAAGGACTGCAAACATGGTATGGACTATGTTAGTTACATGTCAGGTAGCCTATGATAACCCCCCCCCATAGTAAATCCGAGATAGCCAAGTTAGGTAACGTAATTTTAAACAAAATGCCGCATTTAAGAGGATTACTTTACGATAAGTCTTGTGTTTGTCTGGTCTGGCGGCTGTTTTAGGGTGACAGACCGTGGCAAGATTATACAAAAGTGTCCTTTAGTCATGAGTGTGACCACTAAGGCTGTGATTGATCCTGTTTTGCATCCCCCCTTTTTCAAGTTTGCAATGTTGCACATCCTTTCTTGTGAACTGTGGTGTTTTCGTTATGTATTAAGATGTTTCTTCTCTCATTTTTTCCAGATCTGTCTGCTGATGATGAACCTCATGACTTGTAACATTAACCCAGTTTTCGAGATGACAGTAAGGAGAATAATTTCTCTGGACTAAGTGAAGGTCTTCCAATTGAAGAAGTGTGAAACATGCCCTTGCCATTTGGCTTAAAACTCAAAAGGACTCGAAGGTATACTGTTTCAAGTAAGAGCTGTCTTGTCACTCGGATTCAGCTGCTCAATGGAGAGTTTGTTGAGTTTACACTTTCAGTGGAGAGCACCGGACAGGAATGTTTGGAGGCAGTTGCTCAGAGACTTGAGTTAAGAGAGGTATGTATGTGTTTTATGCAATGTAAGTGCTGATTGATTGCTCTTGAAGAGTTTTTTTGAGAAACACCACAAGTCCAAGGTTGTCCTCTGGTCACATTTTTACTGAGAACTGGTAAGCAGGTCAACAGAAACTGAGATAACCAGTTTGTCATTGATTACTCATATGACATAATCTCTGTCCTTATGACACATTCAAGGAATATGTATTTACAAACATGCAACAAGCTCATCACTCAGATTCACAAACTTATACTGCATGTTTTCCAAGTTCTCATTCATACAGAAGTGCTTGCTCTCACGAAGCATTGACAAAACGCCAGAAAAAAACAGCTGTGAGTCAGAACTGAATAATGTCTGGAGCTTCATGTCTGCATTTGGTCACTATGGTCACACAATGAAAACCACCTGTTAGTCATGAGCTGAAAGAGATGCTGTCATTTCCAGTTGCACCCCAAATGAACAGTTGAGACTGCTCAATATACTGACCAGGCTGAGGAGATTGCACTATATGACGGTGTCTGTTATTTTGCCGCATTGGTCATTGGTCTGGACAGCAGTGTTGGTGACAGGACTCCACCCTCATTTAGAGCTTTTCTTGTGTGCAGGGTGCAGTAGCTGTGCTGTTTGTTTTTCATGTCACATGGCTTTTTTCTGCAATCGTATGGTTATTAGTCAGTCTGTGGTAGAAAGGTTATACAGCTGTTATAACTGTAAATGATTTAGAAGAGAGATTTTTATTATTAAGACTAGTACTAATATTTTTTTCAGTGATCAGACAGCCAAAGTTCATAATCACACTGCATACTATTTGAAAGTCTATGTTATGCTTCAGCCTGATGTTGGTAAAATTTAATGAGGACCATAATTTGTTTATATTAACCAAGGCTGGTGCAATATCTGATTTTTAACACACAGTTATCGTGGCCAAAATAAATCACAATAACAGTATTATTGCAATATCTATGGAATATAGTGGGGTAGAAATGGCAATGCTTTCAGTGAGATTCATCTTTAACTTTGTTTACTCTGTTTTTTTGGTAAATGAATTACACTCAAAATGTGAGTGTAGGGAAGTGGAGAAAGAGCCAAAGTAAGAACGAAAAGAAAGAGATGATTTAAGAGGCGCCTAATTATTTACGCAATATTACTATTATTCATATTATACTATATGTGTGTGTGTGTGTGTGTGTGTGTGTGTGTGTGTCAACACCCCTACTTTGGTCGTGGACAATTTACAGCTAAAGAAATTAGATGCATGTCCTTGTTATTTTCTGTGCTTCAGGTGATTATTACTTCACAATATTATAAAAAAAACATTTGAGTAATGTTAACACAATGGTTACTCATAGTTGCTAACAAGTACTAACTGGTGAAAAACAGTTATGTAGGCAAGATATTCTCAAAGTAGTGGTTTGAGAGTGGCTGCACATCACAGTAGGTCTCTTTTAGCTAAATTTTCTTTGGTAAACAGCAAGCCTACAGGGGTTACATTTCTTACCGGTGTTCATTATGAGATGTTCAATCAGTCACAAGACTGAACAGGGAGTGCCAGCAAAGTTTTTTAGATGGTTAGGAGAAGACCTGCAGATATGTGCTTTTGAGAAGTGACTAAAAGGGAGACGTGATATTGATCTTAAGCAGTCACATAATTATTCTGAAGTTTAATACATAATATAAGTATTGATACGTGTGCACTCCTGCTAGTTTATTACAAGATAGTTCTACCAAAATTGTTGTGGAAGACAGTCAAGTTGTCCTTGATCGCGATGTCGTTCAGGTGTAATAATTGTGTTTGCTTTCTTTGCTTGTTAGATAACATACTTCAGCCTGTGGTACTTCAACAAGCAGAACCAGCAAAGATGGATTGACTTGGAGAAGCCGCTGAAAAAGCAGCTGGACAAGTATGGGCTGGAGCCCACCGTTTACTTTGGAGTCGTGTTTTACATACCCAGTGTCACCCAGCTGCAACAGGAGATCACAAGGTGATGTTCCATCAGTGATACGAGGTGTCTTCTCTAAGCACAGTGAAAATTTATCTTTACAAACAGAAGTCAAAAAGTTATACAATTTAGTTATAAAATGAGTGAAATTAGTATAATTTAGTGCAGCCAAGTGTTTTTTGTTTCGTCTGTGTAAGTAAGCCTGGCCAGGTTAATGTGACCTACAGGGCAAGAAGTTGGTGAAGCAGCTTATGTTCATAGGTGTCTTCTTCCCTCTCCCTGTCCTTCTCTTTTAATACTTAATTCCTAATAGGTGGGTATCAGGTATTAATCATTTACATAAGTTATTTTAATACTGCTATATTTAAGAAGTTTTCCTTTGTTATAACTTTTCAGCTGTTTCCGTAGACCTGAACAAAGTTGTCATAATTGGCTGCATTTCTAAGTAACCCTTTCTTCCCCCACAGATACCAGTATTACCTACAGCTGAAGAAGGATGTTCTGGAGGGCAGGATCTCATGCACCTTGGAACAAGCTATTCGTTTAGCTAGCCTGGCAGTGCAAGGTAATATGGATGCACAAAACTGTGTGTGAAACTTAAGGTTGACAAGCCCGGTGTTTCCTGGCATGAATCTTTCTGCGGGGATTGCAGCAGCTTTATGTGTTTGGCAAATTAATCAGTGGCGCAATTACACAGCAATTGTCCATAAATCTTGAAACTTCTGAAATATGAAACTCCCCCTTGCATTGATTGATATTGCACTAGAAACACTGGAACTATTTTTAATGGGCTTGTCATAGTTCATTTAGGTTTTTGTCAAACTGTGCAAGCTTGCTAGGGTTAGGGTGTTAGTAAATTACAATAATCCTCTTGATTCTCAAACTGTTACCTGTTAATCCTCATCGGAGAAGGAGGAAATTTGTTTTTGCATCCAAAACTTAGTTTCTTCTCAAAGCACAGTTATAAACGGGATTTTAGGCTTGATGGGATTGAGATTGTTTTTTATAAATTGTTGTTGTGAACAACATATATGTCCAAAATGCCTGCTGGCATAGTTTGTCTGAAACCTCTGTTCAGTCACTTATCCAAGGATTTATATGAATGTTTTCAAGATTCTTGCAATACACAGCACTTAACAAGCACCATTAAACCTAAACAAGTCTGTTAAAATGGTCGTGTGTGTGTGTGTGTGTGTGTGAGAGAGAGAGAGAGAGAGAGAGAGAACTCCCCTTGCGTGAGCTTTAGCTCTGACACGTCCTCCAACAGTTGCCCAGCCAGAAGAATCTCAGACGCTGCTGGCAAAGTTAAATCAGGCGCTGCAACTTACCGACCTGGGTGTTAGCATAGCAGAGCTGCTGAGATCACTTACTCCTACAGCCATGGTCAAATGACTGAGCAGTGTGTGCATATGAAGAAAAGCCTTAAGAAACTATATTGCAGGTTCTCTTAAGTTTGGGCTTAAGTTGTCATGCACACATTACTTTTATGCTGTTAATGTGCTGCTGGGTAGTTCCTGTTTCCTGTCCCTGCCTGGGGTATTTTGGAGTGAAGGGCAGTTGTAGCTGAGGAGCAGTGCTGATGCCTGGGATACCCAACATAGCTGTGAATGTTGCCAGCAGGCAGCCTGAAACTGGCAGTAGTTTTGGATCTCTACGTTGTCAGACGTTGAAGCAGTTCCCTTTCTTAACAAACGGGCCCCTCCTCTCCTAAAATTAGTTCATCTTGTCATCACGCACTGCAGCTTTCCCAAAGGCATTGCACCATTCTGCAATTCTTGAATGTTTATTTTGCCTTGTACTAAATGCAGAAATGGGCATGCAATAGAGTTTATTCAGAGAGCAGCAAGATGCAAAGTATGCCTCGGTGCATTTACTCATTTAGTGTGTCTTTTTTTTGCAGCTGATTTTGGAGACTTCAACCGATATGATTCCCAGGAGTTCCTCCAGAAGTTTGCGCTGTTCCCCATTGTAAGCAATATGTTTTTATATTTTTTTTTCAGTCATATGCTCACTTGTGTTTTGATACCAACATTTTATCAATCCTGACTGTTGTCTTTGCAGGACTGGATCCAGGATGAGCGAGTGCTGGAAGAGGCCACTCAGAAAGTGGCTCTTCATTATCAGTCCTTCAGGTGAGCAGATGTTCTCAGCATCGGCCTGTCTGTTCTGTTTTTGGATCAACAGACAAACAGCTTTACATACTGCACAGACACAGTCCTTTTGCATCTATTTAGGCAATTTGCCTTTATTATGCCTATTATTATATTGCCTTCTACTATATTTCATCATCTGGTTTTACTTAGAATCTCACGAGGCCACGTATAAACCATCTCCTGTGATTTAAACCTACACAGAGTGAATAGTTGTAATAAATCTGGCCTGGTACCAGGCAATTTTTTTATCACTGTGTTCTAAATGTTAACTCCAAATGTCCTTTTTAAAAATACCATATGTTTATGCATTGCTTGGCTTGTTAGTGTTCCTGTATAGGTGTTTCACATAAGTTTAATGAGTTTTGAAGATTGCTTTTTCTTCATGTTTTTGTCGCCATGTTTGTCTTTTTTTAGGGGTTTATCAGCTCCAGAGGCAGAGATGTTGTACATGCAGGAGGTGGAGAAAATGGAAGGCTATGGCCAGGAAAGCTATCAAGCCAAGGTAGGTTTTTACGAGGTCCAGCCTGCGATCCTCAACAGCCCACATGTTGAAGAGGCATGACGTTGGTTTACTGGAATCTGAACTCTTAAGCTGCGAATTGTCTGTCTGGATTCTTTCACTTAACAGACTGTTCTGAATAACTTTATCATGTCCTTTCATGTAAACAGGACAGTACAGGCACAGATGTTTCCATGGGATCCTGCCTTGATGGCATCTTTGTCAAGCACAAAAATGGCAGGCCGCTTCTTTTATTCAGGTAAGTCCAGTAGAGCCGCAAACTGTACATGAACCTATGCATGAATCACCAGGTATCGTGTATTTAACTGGCGCAGCATTTTTCCTACTGGTCTAGCGACCAGGAAAGTCACAGAGCAATTGCATGTGTTAAATCACATTACTTAATGCTACTCAGCCAATCAAATCTGAGAATTCTGATAACCATTGTGACTGGAGGGATTGAGATACACATATGGTAGACAAGACAAGTCCCAAAATAATGGGTAGATTAGTTGATAATAAAAATAATTGTTGGTTTCAGCCCGAAAGTCTCAAAGAAATTGGAGGATGTTTGTTTGACCATTAAAGCAATGCTTTACCATCCTAAAATATGATCTACTTCTAACTATGAAGAATGAAAGTGTAGTGTGGTCAATTTTGAGCAGTAATTATATTGAATTAGATGATTTTGTTAGTATGGAATGAGTTTTGGGGCACAGCTCACAGCTATTCTTAGACAAGGTTGTCTCCTGTAATGTTCATTAATGCTCTCTAGACCTGAATGTGGCCCAAGAGGAAATGAGTCAGGTAGACTGTGTGAGCTGATAAGGATTTTGTGAGTATTATCTGTCAGTTTAGTGATTAAGTGTACTTTCTTGAACTTGGCTGAGCTGTATCTGTCTACAGTACATACCATTATGGGTAGTACATTCCTTTTTGATGGACTGCCACATGTGTATGGTTTTCATTATGCATTGTTAAAGCAGTGCCACAGTCTCTTTTAAAAATGCTGCAAGGTTTTGTGGCTGCCATGACATCATGTGTTTTTCCCCCCTCTCTTTCTCTCTGCCACCGTGCTTTAATTGGCTGTGTAGGTGGAATGAAATTAACAACATGAGTCACAACAGGTCCTTCTTTGTCCTGGAGCTAGCCAACAGAGAGGAGAGTGTTCAGTTCCAGACCGTAAGTCTCCACCGCCATCACACCTTCTCTCCTCTCCCCGTCCCCTGGGACATTCCAGTCTCTTATTTGATTTAGCAGAATTGGAAATTGCTGATGTCGTAGAGCTTAGCATCAGCTAAACCAAACAATACACCTGTGTTTGTGCGTGGGTGTGGCTGAAAGTGGGTTTGTTTGGGTATGTTACGCATGTGTGGGTCATAAAGTCGCATACCAACTGCTGAAACTCAATGTAGAAGTATGTGAGGGCAGACACAGGAATGGCTTTGCTTTCAGATAACTAAGCAAACACCACTTCTGTACTAATTGCCACACAGTCTCATGATTCTTCTTCTCCTTCTTTGTTTAGGAAGACATGGAAACCTCCAAATATGTCTGCCGGATGTGTCTGGCCAGACTGAAGTTTTATAAGATTAACAAGAGTAGCCTGTAAGTGTTTTTTTTGTTAACATGTCTATCCCAGTTCCTGTCTCTTTGTTCCTTGTCGTCTCCTGCATGTGTCTCCTCTTTGGTGTAGCCTTACTTCTATCCTCCTCTCCTCCTCTCTCTTCAGAGAGGAGTGTGACCCCCTGCCTTCTGAGGGCTCCCAGAAGTCCCTTCTCACTCTATCCTTTCCTCGCTTTCCAATGCTCTCTCGTCCCTCTCTGCCTTCTAATAAGGGGTGAGCAACAGTATGGCAAGCAGGTGCCGACACCCATCCTGATTGCTTAGCCAACAATGCCAAAGCAAACAGGTTCTCCACTACATATCTCAAATGGGCCTTGGGTTGTAAAGCATGTGGTGTTTTTTCATCCAAGTAAAGCAAATGCACATATTTGGTTTATTATTAACACCAAAGTCGCCATGGGGCAAAATGCCTTCTCAGTCTAAGGATTTTGAAACATCCTTGACAGTAAGACTAAATGAAAAGAAACATAGTAATGTATGAACCGAACAGTGACTTTAGTGTACTGTTACACTGCTGATATATATACAGTCTGTATTTTATTTAGTTTTTATTTGTCTTCATGTGTTCAGTTAAGTTTTAACAAAACAACAAGTACAAGTAGATCATACTTAAAACACATTGCACACCTGTTCTCCATTACACTATGCTTGCTGGTGTATTTTAGCAAAAATGTTGCATTGTTTACTGGAGAAGAGCTGAGCGATATGTTTTTTGAGTTTGATGGACTTGACCTGGTTTGCACTGTGTGTGTGTGTGTGTGTGTTTGCACTCTCAAAGTTAAATGGCAAAAGGGCAAAGTAAAGTTTTGGAAGACGTATTATTAGTGCTAGTATTATTTTTGTTAGGTCATCTTTTTTGACCCACATTTTTTCCCTCAACAGCCAAACCCAGCCTACAGTTGTGAACCCGGTCAGACGGAGATCCTCTACCAGAATTTCTCTGGTAATGTCCATCCTCACACTCTTCACATTTTCAAATGCATGTTTACTTCTATGCTCTAGGACAGTATTGAGATCATATGAGCCGTAACTGAATCCCTCTGATGTTGGTTTGCAGCCAAAGCCTCAGGCGTACATGATGCCCCCTCCACAGATGCACTACAATGGTCATTTCACAGAGCCTTACACATCATCACAAGGTAACTACTGTATAGAAAGTGTCTTGCAGCTAGGAACCTGAAAATGAGTGCATGGAACAACATTTGAAGTTAATACATGATGCTAATGTAGAAATATTTTATTTGCCTTGTCTTCAGCTATAATTTAATTTTGTATTTAAAGCTGGGTGAGAAAAAAATATCCTGATATTTTTTTGCCAAATACCTCAGTATCGATATTGCAACAATATTGTAGGTTTGCTGTGCTTTCACATAATATTTTAACAAGATTTTACATTTTGGTATTTAATCATCAGTAAGGTGGATAAAATGACTTAGCAGGTTAAGTGTATGGCTGCAACTAACAATTTATTGTCCATTAATCTCCCGATTATTTTCTCGATTGGTTCTTTAGCTAAAAATGTCAGAAAATGGTAAAAAAAAAATTCTGATCAGTGTTCTTCCAAGTGCACTATGATGTCTGCAAATGTCTTGTTTTGTGTACAACCCAAAGATATTCAGTTGACTGTCAAAGAAAAGGAAAGAAAACAGTACACAACAAGTATTCACATTTAAAAAACTGTTGTCAGAGAATGCTTACTGTTATTTATCTTAAAAATTACTCAAACTGACTGATCGATTGTCAGATTAGTTGACGATTAATTTAATAATTGATAACTAATCAACTAATTGAATTAGCCATAGTAAAGGCAATACTAAAGCAGTCTTCTAAGTATAGAGAATTAGATCACTTTACTGTAATGTAGTACAAGCAAAAGACAATACTTGAGAAATTACAATATCCAGAAGACAACATCTAGTCTCATATCACAACATCAATATAATATTGATTTATTGCTCAGCCCTAATAGTAGTGTTTTGTAATTTGCTTTCCATTGCCCGTCTTAGGATTTCTTGTTAATTTGCTCTCTCACAGACAATCTGTACATGAACAGTCAGAACGGTTACTACTACCACTCCCAGACCAGTCTGGACTGCTCTCCTCTGGAATACAGCAGCGGAGGGCGTTTACGTAATGGCAGTGTGTACAGCGCCCACAGCACCAGCTCTCTAACCAACCCCCAGCACTACCATCAGCCCTCACCCATGTCCTCCAACCCCTCCATCACAAGTGACATCACCAGGCCAGACTACATCCCCACGCATCGCCACAGCGCTCTCATCCCACCTTCATACCGCGCCACTCCTGATTATGAGTCGGTGATGCGTCAGAAGAACCGGGGAGCAGGAGGAGGGATGGTTTTGTCCCAAGAGCACCGGCAGAGCCACTCCATGAGGAACCTGAACATTGGAAACTCATACGCCTACAGCAGACCAGACCCGTTAGTTTACAGCCAACCAGAGATCAGAGGGGAGCATGGTGGAGCAGCACAACACCACCATTACCCCTTCCATCTGGGCTCCAGTTTCCACAGCCCCTCTCCATACCCCTACCCCACAGAGAGGAGGCCCGTAGTGGGGGCGGTTAGCGTCCCGGAGCTCACTAATGTCCAGTTACAACAGGCACAGGAATATCCAGCCCCGAACATAATGAGAACACACGTTTACCGACCACCTCCACCCTATCCGTACGCCCACCCTCGGCCTGCCAACAGCACACCTGACCTGTCGCGCCACCTGTATGTCAGCAGTAGCAACCCAGACCTGATCATCACGAGGCGCGTGCATCACTCAGTCCAGACGTTCCAAGAGGACAGCCTGCCTGTTGCCCACTCTTTACAGGAAGTTTCAGAGCCTCTTTTTAGCGGACCCCCACAGAGACACCCATACCACGCTCAGAAGCGTAACTCTATCGAGATCGCTGGACTAGCTCACAGCCTCGAGGGGATGAGGGTCAAAGAGCGGACTGTGTCTTCTTCAGCAGCTGAAACAGCCACACCTCCTCCGGTCCCACGCGGCGGCCGCTCTCAGGGCTCCCAGCTCAACGTGTTTTTGGAACGTACAAAGACAGGGGACAGGGGTGACATTAAGGAGGACGTGCAGTATGGACATAAAAAGTCCCTTTCAGATGCCACAATGCTGGTTCACAGCAGCGGTGAAGAAGAAGAGTTCGAGGATGACAGTGGACGTCACACTCCGCTCTCTCAGGATGCAGTAGCAGCGGCGGTTCCCGACCAGCTGTCACAGCAGCATCACAGTTTGACATCTCTGTCGTCCCTGACGACTCAGCAACAGACTCCCATAGAGCCACCCCCCGCATATCCCATAGGCTCCTCTCTTGACCCTTCTATAACCAGCTCCTTGGCTTACAAAGTTCACCCCCTCATCCAGGAGGGCGAGCCTCTGTACCTGCTGTCGGATTTACGACAGCCCAGGATTATGCCCTCGGTCTCCGAGGGAGACCTGAGTGGACAGGCCAAACAGAAGACCAAGAAAGACTTCAAGAAGAGGCCTGTGTCTGACGTGCCTCCTGGGAAGAAAACAGTCGAAGGTTTGCCTCCTCCGGTGAGTCCTCTTCCCCATTATATTAAATTATGATTATTATTCATGTAAAGTTCTATTTCTTACTTAACATACTTTTTATAAATTGTATTGTAGCATAAGGCACATAGTTTTACATTTTTACACGCTTTACACTATCAGCACATTATACATATTCATAATTTTAAATATTCACATACTAGTGCTAATTGCTGTTATTATTAAGGTATTTGTATTTTATATTTTTAAATACTTTGTGCTTGTACTTACTGCTTTCTGTAATTCTCTATGATTGGCATCAGAGTGACCCCAACGAACCACAATTCCTACCCTGGATCAGTAAAGAATTTCTGATTCTGATAAACTTAACATAATTAATCAACATTTTAAAATGAAGAAATTGAGATATTTGCCTATTCGTCCTCGAAAAGATATCATAATTGTCTTTTCTAAGAATTTCTAGACCTTTTTAATGTGCATTTAAGCATGATTGATGATTTAGCAGCGAGTTAAAGTTTTAGTTAGCAGTTTTACTCAAATTTTTGGTTAACATAACATTCAGTCACACTCCAGCTTTAAATTGCTCTCTAGCTGCACTGTTATACCTTAAAGAAGTCACTGTCTCCAAAGTCTTCATATCATGGTCACGAGTATGCATTTACAAAGTATTAGAGGTATGTTCAGTGGCCAGCTTCGAATGACGCAGTCAAGCTCACCTTGACTAGTACTGAAAGAATGTACCTTGGAAAACCGGACCGGTGACATTCACTGAGAAAACACGCAGCGAGGCTCTGCTGTCCTTCCCCTCTTGTATACTTACTCCCTCGCAGCACGACTCACACACGGTCATTCTCATTTTTATCTGTCTCTACACTGTTGTCATATCAGGGCATGAAGAAAGGAGCTAGGTCAGAGGTGAAGAAGATGGGCCCTCTGAAGCTGGCCCACCTTAATGGCCTGTCAATGTCCAGGCAGCCAATGCATGAAGAGACCAAGGATGAGCCTGAACGAGCCTCTAATGACGAGAGGGTAGGGCTCTTTTTGATTTTGTCAGTTATTTGCTCCATGAATGTTTTGTAAAGCAAATGCAGATGTAAATGTAGTTTAGGCAATAGAAACTCTTGTCACATGTTGCTTGTGTGCTGTTAATGAAAAGCTCATTACCAGCATGAGCTTGTTGTGTTGGTATTATTAACACCCTGAGAGGTGAGGCCTTGTTGTGTGGGATACATGAAGGAGCAAGTCTTAGTCAATACTCTTGTTCCAGACGTTAACGCACAGCTGAACTGGTCAGCCTTTTTAATCTTGATGCTTGATGGTTAGACAGTAGAGATAAATTCTAGACATGAAAAAATGATTAGCTCTTCAGCCGATCAGGTTGTCACCGTTGACGAGATGTCATCCATGAGCCTACGGGAGATTCCCAAATGTCTCACAAACACACACACAGAGGAATTTTCAACAAATAGTTGTTTGCATACCATTTTATACATTTACATACACAAAATTCAACTGCTGCAAATTTTGTCAAAATGATAATACTGCATCTCACTTTGGTGTTTCAACAGCTTCAAAACTAACTTGTCAATTGTGCTACACATTGTCAGTTTTTTAGAGATTTGGACAAAAATATGATAATTTTTTAAAGATTTTCTCACAGATTTTGCATCCGAAATTTTCTGCGGCAACATCATTCACCATTAAAAACTATCCTCCTATAGCAAGCACAACTCAGAATATTTCTAGAGTAACAGAAAGTAAAACTAAAGTAACAGAATGTAATTCACAATTGCAGACTGTGCACATATGCCTCTTATGTTTATCATTTGTTTTAAAGTGCTACAAAGCTGCAAATGTATTTTATGATCCACTTTTCACTGGGATGTTAACATAATTTTCACGTTTGTTAATAATCAAAATGTGTCATGCACAGTCTCACTATGATTCAGTTTGACAAGAGACCAGGGAATGATAATGCACATCTCACCACATTGTGTGTTATTATAAATTGTTTCGGCCTGAGGAAGTCAAAATGATGTAAAATTGTTTAGGAGTCAGTATGGCATTTTCCATGACAGTGATGTATTTACTTTTCCCTTGTTTGTGTGTGTGTGTGTTAGTGTAAAGTGCTGGAGCAACATATGGAGAGGGGAGAGCTGCTGAAGGAGTATGAGAGCATCCCAAGGCGACGTCCAGCGGGGGAATGCACCATCGCCCAGCTGCCGGAGAGTGCAGACAAAAATCGCTTCCAGGACGTCCTGCCTTATGACGACACCCGAGTGGAGCTGGTTCCCACTAAAGAGAATAACACAGGGTACATCAATGCATCACATATTAAAGTAAGTTGTGCAGAGATGTGTCATAATGCTGCGTTCACATCAGTTTTATTTAATGGTGAAAATATGCTTCCACATATTCATCAGTTGTGTTTAAACACACACACACACACACACACACACACACACACACACACACACACACACACAAGCAGACAGAGAGAGAGCTCTATTTGTAATTAAAAGCAGAGGAAAAGAATTGCTTGCTGACGGAGACAAAGAAATGCGCTTCTGGTGTGAGTGGTCGGGCGACTGCTGACATATCGGGGTGCTTCTGTGTTAAGTGTGAACATGACACACCACTTTTGTTTTGGCACATAACTTGAACATGATTTTAACTTGACATTATTCAGACAACAAAGCCCCTACACAGTTAGGATAAATATTTTGCTGACAATGACAGGGCTCATGATGACTTTATCATCACTAAAGTCAGGGCTCAGTTTTTAAAATGTAGTTAATTCTATAATTTATTATTTCTGTGAATGTAGGGTTGGGCAATAATGGCAAAATCCAATTAAAACCATATTACAGTGTGATGAATACAATAATGGACAAGTCAATGACACTACTCTTATATTGCCATGTCCTCTATAGTGTTCTTGTAGTGATGTCATGTGGACTTAATGAGTTAACAGTGACTTTTTTTTAATCAATGGTATCTCCTCGCATAAATGAAAAAAAACGTACATACAGAAATGTGTTGCCACTTTTTGATATTAGATCAGTTGGTTTAGTTTGGAACAGCTGTTCACATCTGCTTCTTGAATACTTAAGAGAATATTTTTGAGTTGACACAGAGTTTGCATTTCAAACAATGGAAGCATTTCAGAATTTGGGAGAATTTGGAATTAAATAAATAAGTTTCAAAATGGAAAGCCATGTTCCAGAAATGAAACTGTAATTATTTCAATGCCACTGAAGTTTTGCATTATGGGAAGCCTTTTGTTAACACTTGTCTCCCTCTCGAGTAAATTACCATCCCTGTGTTACAACTCTTCAGTTTAAAAGGCAGGGAGCTGTTAGAAATTTGTCATCTCCAAGAGCAAACCAGAGATAACTGCAATGACTTCACTCAGATGTTTTCTTGACAGAGCTTGACAGACCTCTTCAAAAGACATTATGTAAATGTTTACACAGGCTGAGTAGTGCTCCTCATGACAAGTAAACTGAAGTCTGAATGAACATTCAACAAAACACCAGCAAATAATTCCACCCGTTGACTTCACTGTGTCTGTCGTCCAGCCCTGACAACCAGACATTTATACTCTTCTGTGGATTACAGCTGCTTAGATACATGCAACTCATACAGGAGTGACTGCTGCTTCGTCTCATGCATTCCTTCATTATCTGACACAGTAGAAAGATTGCTCCTCCTCCTGCTGCTCCAGCTCTTTTTTTGGGAAAAATTACTGATGAGATATTGTGACTTTAAAAATATTCTCCTCATCTCCTGTCTCATTAGATAACAGTAGGTGGACAGGACTGGAGCTACATCGCCACGCAAGGTCCCCTGTCGAACACGTGTCCAGACTTTTGGCAGATGGTGTGGGAACAGGGTGTCTCCATCATCGCCATGGTCACTGCCGAAGAGGTGCATTGTTTACATATTCACACCTCCGTGTTTTTTTTCTGTTCCTCATCATTACCTGGACTTACCTCTTTGTACGTCATATGCTTCCTCCAGGAGAGCGGCCGGGAAAAGAGCTTCCGGTATTGGCCCCGACTTGGCTCACGACACAACACAGTGACGTACGGTCGCTTCAAGATCACCACGCGGTTCCGCACAGAGTCTGGCTGCTACGCCACCACAGGGCTGAGGATCAAACACCTCCTGACAGGCCAAGAGAGGACTGTCTGGCACCTGCAGTACACAGACTGGCCTGACCACGGGTGTCCAGAGGACTTCAAAGGCTTCCTCAGTAAGTGGGATCTGTGTCCGCGTATCCTTCTTATGGCCGTCATGCTTTTAAGATCAGACGTCTAGCTGAAGACTGAAATACATTTGCATTGATGGCAACATTCAAGAAGAAGTTCATCCCCCAAGTTTTTATTTAAATTTTTTAAATAAATTAGTGTTATTATTATTTTAACCTTTTTTTTCTTTGTTTTTTGTTAATTTTCAGTTTTTTTTTATTTCTTGCTAATTTTTGGTAATTTCCTATTAAATTGCACATTGCCTTCTGACAATGTTTTTGCAATAAATCAGGCCAATCTGCTCAGATTATAAAAGGTTTAATAGAGCATAGAAAATTTCACTTTCAGTTCAGTTCCATGTTGTAAAGGGCTGTCTGTTTGGGAAGTACTGAGCATAGGACAGGATGAATAAGACTTACACTGCATGAGTTCAATTCATCAAGAATTTCTCTTTTTTATTTTTTATTTTTTTATTATTTATTCCCTGGAAGCATGTGAGAAAAATGTTTACAAATTCAGCATAACAGTGGGTGAGTAATTGATATACAAAGGGTCATTAGGTGGGTGAAGTATTCCTTTAATTCCACATCGTGCTATGATACGAGATTAGTTTTGAAGGAATTTAAGTAAAGATAACTAGTAAAAATGAGAAAGAACATTTAAGTATCTGAAGCTCTGTGTCACAACTGCTGTATTTATTGTGTACTTGATTAAATCTCAAGTGACTTCTCGTCTTTTTCCAGCCTACCTGGAGGAGATCCAGTCTGTGAGGAGACACACAAACAGCATCAGTGACCCAAAGAACACCAACCTACCTGTACTCGTCCACTGCAGTGCTGGAGTGGGACGGACCGGTGTGGTCATCTTGTCTGAAATCATGATCGCCTGTCTGGAGCACAATGAGGTAACGTCTTCATTTAAAACCTCTGCATTACAGCTTTTTCCAAATTATGACCTCATATGGTAGATATATTCTCAGTTGCTTTGCCATCACTGTGTTTTTAGATGAAACATGGCCGTCCCTCTAAAACTAAAAGTCTGTCTTGTTTCAGGCGCTGGATATCCCAAAATTCCTGTTTAAGCTGCGCGCTCAGAGAATGATGATGGTTCAGACCTTGTCTCAGTACACATTCATCTACAAGGTCATCATCCAGTACCTCCGCAACTCCAGGCTCATATGAGCACCAGTGTCTGTTGGGCCCCAACATACACTGTCATAACGGATGATTGAAGTATGACGTTTGCTCCGAGTTTATGCCAAACTGCACTGTGATGACACAGCTGTATCAATCTGTTCACTGTTGCTGTCAGAATTTGGTGGACCCAGTTTGGTGAAGTATTAAATCAGGCAAGGCTGAAGGAATGATTGGAGAAGGAAGCGATACCGCATAAAGACTTATGACCTGCCTCTAAACAGTATTATATTATTTTTTTACATGCATTGTTGCTTAATAAAGCCCAGCACTTTCACAGTACTTTGCTGTACATAATGAACCAATATTAAGCTGCATAAAAAATCTTTATATAGATATGTATCAAAAAAACAGTTGTTTTTCATTTGACAAAGGTAACCTTTTTAAATAAATGTGTTTTGGATTGCTGTTTGGTAACTACTGGTTCTGATGATAAAGGATGTTTCTGTAGTGATGAAGATAGAGTGGATAAAGCTCTAAAAATATCAGATTGTTACATACGAAGGTTTGATTACAGTTGGATTTTCTACAGAGAGACGGGGGTTTGTCCCTGCATTTAACTGTAAGTCTGCAATTTTGGAGAGAGGTTGTAGACATTTGAACAGGGGTTGTTACGGTTAACTGTTAATTGGTTAATGGTCAGGCAGTTAGGCATACTCTCAGTTTACTGTTTTGAGCACCACCAAGGTCAGGTGGGTGCTAACTGTAGCTAGCGGCATCACTTGTTTGGTTTATACCGCTCATGATGTTGTTTCAACCCAAAGACTGCATATAAAGATGGACATGACAGTTGACATTTACATCCATAGTTTCAATCTGGATCGCCCCCCTGAGGTCTGTCTGCAGTATAGGTTATAAAGCGCGCCCCTCTTTGTTAGTGAATGGGACATAGGCCAAAATAAAAAGTCAAAGTACACGCTAAATAAATTTTTCCCAAAGATAGTTTCTGTCACTGAAGGTAGTTGTGTTAGTTAAGTGTTAATCGGTTTTCGGTTTTAATTAGTTATTAGTTCAGTTCGGTTTTAATTAGTTATTAAATTATACAAAAACAGGATTTTTCGCCATAATTGACAGTTGTGACAGCCAATCCACGCGCTCCATGGATGTATTATAGGGAAGTATAGGGGATGCGCTCGCTTTCAGTAGAGCTGCTCGCGATTGGTCGGACGTCTGTTTCGGCGGGAACTCCCCCACCGCTGATATCGCTACTGCGCAGACTCCGGCTCTAAAAAAAAATCACCGTCACAAAATGACAGCCTCAACTTAGCGTAGCGGGGTTCAAGCTCAGAGGGGCGTGTTGTCTATCTTTATATACAGTCTATTTTCCGACCAAACAGCGTTGCTATGGAAACACTGTGCCCATCCTCTGGGCTCACCTCGGGTTGCCTGGTGAGTAATTAATTTAAATTATTTTAACTTATTTTGAACCCCCCCCCTTAAGTTTTGTTGACTACTGTTAGCTCTGTTAGTAGTGTCATCGCGTCTAGTACTGCTGACACAGTCAACAATTATAAAGGGTTTTGTGGCTAAAATGAAGCCGTTTACTTAGTGGGGCAACCTGGGGGGAGAACGGGTGGGGACCATAGACTGTATATAAACACTTTTTACATCTTTACAGTCCCGCCAACTGAACAGCATTACTAGCGATAATCCTCAAATTAGCTGCGTCACCAGCTACAGCAACAAAATACTACACAACAGCTAACATTTGATAACCAGTGGAGACCAGAGGGTGGGCAGAGGGCACTGTGTTAACACATGTTAAAGCGGCTAGCCGGTTGTCTGTCAGCAGAGAAAACAAAACAAATGACAAGATGTCAAAAAAACATTAAAACTTGCCAACTCTAAATAGATAGAGATTTGAAATGCAATTTAGTCAATGGAGACAACTACAAAAACAACTTATTTTGCAGTGTTTTTTCTTAAAAAAATAACTGGTTCGCTGCTAATAATTACTGCCTTGTAGGGTTGCAAATTGTAAGCACTGTCCTTATTGATTATTGGTAAAATTCACTTTTGATTATCTGAAAACAAAAACTGCTTATTTTAAACAATATAAACACACATTGTCAGCAGTGCACAGCCTATTGATTGATAAGTTAAATTTAACACGTTTGACTAAATTCTAAACAACCGGTTAATCAAATTATCATCCCTAGTGCCGGCAATATTAACTGAAACTGACATCCATAATTTGAATTGAACACCCAAAAACACCCTGCCAGATTTACTGTCCCTCTGCTCCCACTGCCTCTTTTACACCCATGGCCTTTCCCCTGTACTGAGCACAATCCTGAAGCCCACTGTTGGCTGGAAGTGTTGTGTGGCTTTATCCGAGCCACTTAATATCCAATAGGCATTTTTCATGGAAGACATGTGACTTGTCCCAGTGGGAACACACAGGTGTCAGCGATGGCATTATTGATGGCTGAACTCCATGTATTTGCTTCGATTGCAGGGTCTAGGGCAGGCATGTCAAACTGGTCCACAGGGGGGCCGGTGTGGCTGCAGGTTTTGTTTCCAACCAAGTAGCAGCACACCAGACTTGACTCATTTAATCAACTGATCTCCGTCTTCAGACAGTTGATTGGTCAAACTGTGTGCTCTTGGTTGGTTGGCACAAAAACCTGCAGCCACACCGGCCCCCCTGTGGACCAGTTTGACATGCCTGGTCTAGGGTATTGTGTATGCTGTCTCACTATCAGTCTCACAGGGATCCCTGAATAGAGCAAAGCCATCGTTAGTGTCATTAGTAACACCTGTGCTTTTCCTACAATGACAAGTCAAACTGTCTGCTGAGAAAAAGGCCTATTTACAGAGCCAGAGCTGTGTATGAACACTTTTTTCCCCCAGCGCACAGTGTAGACAGCTGTAAGGAGATACTTACTGCATTTTACAAAGTGTATTGGTCTAGAATCGCAGACTGCACCTTTAATGATAATATACATCTACATTGAAAAGAATGGCGCAATTGTTTACTGTGTACCCCGTGATTCAGCTGTCTTACTTAACGATGCACGTGCTAAAAACAAATTCATAGTCTGTATCCACAGAGGGATGGGAGATAATGGACTGGTCTTTTTGAAACACTGGACTGATGGGAAGTAGAAAAGCAAAAGAAATGTATTTAACAAGTGAAGAAAAAGAGACAGAGCAGGTTTTTGAGTCGAGAGTAAAACTGGAAAATTAATTTTTTACTGATATTTTTCAACCTTTTTTTATCTTGAGAACTGAGTGCTTTATTTGAGAAAAAATTGATATACTTTAAAATATTTTGTTAGACGAAGTGCCTAATTAAGACTACACTTTTGCATATTGTGAAGGAAATTTCAGTGTCATTTAATTTTTTTTTTGATTGCAGTGTTGTTTTTATTAATGCCAATCAATACATGTGAGAAACGTCCCTGCATGAAGCACAAGATTTGGAAACAATTATCTTAATTCTTGAATTTGGCTTAGATCCCTTTAGCCTTTGTGTTTTTGTAAAGTACATAAAAATTGGTAGGTGAGGCCATTTGACAGTATTCAGATGGCGGCGGTGCTGGGTGAAAGTCTGAGAGATGTCTAGTTGCAGTATTGTGTCAGCCACGCTCGTTTTCACTCCAGTGAGGAAAGTCGCCCTGCAGATGCTTCCTGCTGTTACAAATGGCCTTGTGACTGTTAATGAACACCTTAATTTCCTGCTGCAGCTGTGGGGAGTATTTAGAGCCCAATTATGACGTTCACCTGTACAGAAGGAATGCTGACAGGCACGGCAAAGTTTACATGAAGTCTCATATCTTTTTTTACAATTTGAAATATATTGCCTGTATTATTATTTCAAGGCACCAACTTAATTTGTAATGTGGCCAAAGTGAAGTCATTGTCTTTCCCTGATGTTTTTGTTTTTAGACGCTTGGGCTCTGATCTAACTTAAATGGAGAAAAACACATCTAATGTTAAGAGGATCTTATGGCCCATATGAATTTGCCTCCTGTTTAGTGTTTTTGGTTTTAAGATGCTGATTGAGTCTTAGCTTTGAGACTGAAAAGAGTATTTTTTTTTGTGTGTGTGGCCAAGATGTAACTGTTTTGCCCATGTACAGGTATGTTCATATGATGTACACAATGTAAAATTCAGCTTTTATGAATATTGGTTATTGTACAAACTCTGTATAAACTGTATGTATTGAACAAAAAAATGGTATGCCATTGGAAAAAAGTGTAGAAAATCTTTTTAGCCAAGAATATTTGGAAATAAATTGTTTCTTCTTTATTAAGTTCTACGTCGCCTACTGTGTTTCTCAGTTTGCCTCAATCATGCCACCGTGTGGTTGGAATCAGCCACTGGCTCTCCATCTTTTTTGTTGGACCATTTCAGCATCTGTCAACTACAACATAACAGCGTTAGCATTACTGGAAAAGGTCTTTATTAAATAAATGCAGAGGTGAAAAAGAATCAGCTGGTGCAGAATCACAGAGAAAATGAAGTTAGCGCTAACACTGTTTAGTCTGAAATGCAAAGTAAAATTTGGATTTAAGCAATGAATCGCTCTTATCCTTAGTCCATTGTGTCCTCAACTCCTCTAACACGTAGCAGAGGTGACTCTTTTGCCAGGGAAAGATTGCTTTTCTACATTCGCCTTTCTGTTTTGCTGACGTCATCAACATGCTTTACTCCATCTTTAAATCCCTCGACCAGTACAAAGGCTAATGTTTACAGTAACAAACATTTATTTTATGATGGAAAAAAATACTGTAACTGTGCCCCCGCCTAGTGCACAAGTTGGATCATTTGTTTGTGTACAGAAGAATACTTGTAATGATGTCATGGTATTTTCACTTAAAAACACTGATGAGTATATTACAAAAAAGCAGAATAAAACACTAAAAAAAGGAGCATTTTAAATAATCTAAATGAGGAAGATTTTTCGCTGGCATCAGATATAGTCTTCCTCCCTCGATTAAAAACAAACACTGAAAACAGAATTGAGTTCATGTCAAACACGTCACATGGATCACTTTAAAAAATAATAATAATGCAAGAGTTTATCAGTAGAGTTTAATACTGGTACCGTCCTCTCTTCCCTCCGTGTCCACCATGTCCTCCTTGGTTCCACCCACCTCCTCCACCTCCTCCCCAACCTCCTCTTCCCCCGCCGCGTCCTCCCCAATTTCCTCCACCTCCTCTTCCTCCTCCTCCTCCCCAACCACCACCTCCTCCTCCTCCCCAACCACCACCTCCTCTTCCTCCACCACGGCCTCCCCAGCCTCCACCTCCATCTTGTCTTTTTTGCCAGGGTGGCATCTCAGGTGGTGGGGCTTCTATCTCGGAGGGACGTCCTCCTCTGTCTGGGACTCTTCCCATCAGGATCTGTGGATAACAGAGAAGGCAACAGATCTCGAATCAAAAGAAAACATAAGACTGAAGACATTTACCACCAAAGGGGTGAAGAGACCAAACACACACACCAAAGTGGACTTAAAACCTGTGCAATTTTCATTGTAAAAATGTGCAATTTGATTATTATTTCCATGTACAATTGTAAATTGGTGTTTTGTTTTTAACTGTTGAGTTTTATGTCTTCTTTATACTATTAATATTGTTCTTTTGCTTCATTTATTTATTTTAAAGAATGGCTTGATATCCCTTTGCAGCTATAAAAATGCAAATTTTCCCCTTGTGGGACTAAAAATGATTATCTTCTTCTTCACCTTGTTGACAGCGCACGCCGTCTTCTCCCTGCTGGAGCCGCTGCTGGTCTTCACCACGTTGCAGATGTCTTCTCTGGCAGCCAGCAGCTCGGCCATGTCTACTGTAGACTGTGGGCTCAGAGAGTGTCTCCTCGGCTGGTAGGCCCTCGCCATGCTGTCCACCTTTACCTGACAAACCCCACACACACACACACACACACACACACACACACACACACACACACACACGCACACACACACACACACACACACAGAAGATAAAAATAAAACCCAAATTGCTTTACAGTAGCCAGCTATTGTGGAGCCAATATTATTGTTTAGATCCCCCTGTGATGGAAACAGAGGGCAAAATATACACTGATGTGAGTGTGTTATACAAAACGTACCTTGGCTCTGTCTGACCACCCAAAGGACTGAACCGTGACATCGAGTCGTTTGATGAGCATCCTGCGCCGACACTCGTACTCTGAGGACAGAGCTGTGTTTATGTTGTGCAACTTCTCCTGCACAGATTCATTTTAAAAGCACAGGTGGATTACATACAGATCACACAACTGATATATTGACACAACAGTTTATATGATATGGTTCATTTTAGTTTATTTACTGACCCACTGTTCACTGCCGAGAGACTTCTTCAGCACCGGCTTTCCAACAGAGCCATTTGGAAGATCTCTGACTATATTTTCAACCTAGAGAGACACACGGGGTTTGATGCATTAGCACAATAAAAAGTGCCTTGTCTATACATTTTTTTGAAGAAAATCCTGCATGGTATTTTTCTGACTGGTTCATTTTCTGGGCTTGATATATAAACAGCACTGAAAGGTCCCACCTTGTCTTGAACTTGAGAGAAAACTCCTGCTGCGTCCTGTCCTCTGGGCTCCGGCAGGTTCAGAGTTTTGCAGATTGCCAGGAGCTCCTGACACACTGGACTCTCATCTTGTTGTTTATGAGAGGTTCGTCTGCTCCTCACAATCTGAGCTGCCTGGAGCTCCGAGCTTAGAAACACTTAACAACAGACACAAAACGTTACTTACTGACCTCACAGAGAGCTTGTAGCACCAAGGCTAAAATAAGGAGCACAATTTGATGACATACAAACAAACTTGAGATGGTCTTTTGTACTTCGCACACTGCCCTTGAGAATCCCTGAGACGACTTCTTCATAAGGACAGTGCAACTCTTTCAGCAGACCACTCATCTCCACCTGCAGGCTGTCCATGTCCTCTGGAGGGCGAAAACAGGTCGGATGTGAGAGATAATTAGACCACTATTTTTTTCCCCATAAATTGTTTTTATTGGATTAGAACACAGTTCCCACACATATGCATTTCTACAAAAAACAGCCTAAGTGAGACCAGAAAAAGAGGACAAAAAATGAGACAATTTGATAACTACAACTTGAGGGAAGAGGTGCATATATAGTAACAAAACATCTCATTTATTTTTTGATCCCTACCGCACCTCCCACCACCCCTCGTGCACTGCCCATCAAACCTGTCCCCTCAACCCCAACCAACCAATACCACAAATAGGAAAATAAATATTATTATCATCGTTATTATTGTGTTATTTATACACACATATATGCATATACATACATATACAAATATATAATACATACATACATACACACACGTATAGATACTAGAAATAAAATAACTAAATACATAATCAAATAGTAATCTAATTATGTATATATAAATGTATAAATATATTTATTGATTTTTAATTTTTTTTTGGTGGGTTGTTCAAAAACAAATTGGTACTTTTTTCTAATTAAAAAAAACCCTTTTGTCTTGTTTTATTTCTCCGCATTGGGTCCTTTAACTTTTAACACTTTAAGCACCTTTCCTGATTACATTATATTACTTTTCCTTAAGTAAAATTTTCGATGTAGGACTTTCACATGTAACGGAGTATTTTCAAAGTGTGGTATTGGTACTTCTACTTAAGTAAATGAAAAAAATAAATACTAGTACTGTAGCTATCCACTGCTGCACTGGATAAATAATTAGACTACTTTTGAGCATCAGGACCAGTTGTGAATGGATCTGGCTCACCTGGACCGGATGTGATGCTCTCTTCCAGACCACACAGCGGTTTCAACCTGGACGTCAGCCACCTGCACAGGTCCACATACTGAGCAGAGGACAGGCCTCCCTCCACGGCTCCCAGCAGCGCCTTCTCCTCCAGCAGAGGACCGTCATAGCTGCGGACACACAGAGAGAGATAGAGGTATTGTCTCAACTAGCTGTTACAGCCACCTTTTGATTTATTAGACTAAGAAGAAACTGTAAAGCTGTAACAAGCTGCGAAAGCTAAACATGTAGCGCATCATGCTAACAGTAAGTTAGCTTACCCGAGCTGCTCTAACGAGTCCAGAATATCGCACTCCATCGCTGAACTTTATCACACGTGCGTTAGTCTACTGAAACCATGACGACTTTACGGGTACAACTCATAGACTGTATGCTACAACTATGTCAACATGCACATTATTTTTATGTCCCCATTCATTTATGCGCCGCTCTCATGTCTCATGCCTCTGTTGTTCCGGTTAAGTACGTCAGCCGGAGTGAAATGTGCGACTTTTGGTTCCGCAGCAATGGTTCCGCCCCAGTACAAAGTAAATACCCTAGACTGTATATAACAATATTATATACAGTCTATATAAAGATATTATATACAGTCTATATAAAGATATTATATACAATCTTTATAAAGATAGTATATACAGTCTATGGTAAATATAGTGGTCAGAGAAGTATGCAGTTCTTTACAAAAATAGAAGTACTCATACCACACTGTGAAAATGCAGTGTTACAAGTCAAAGTACATTGAAAATGTTACTCAAGTAGAAGTAAGTATGTATAATCAGGAAACACTTCCTAAAAGATTGCAAGTAAAAGTACACAATGCGGGGGAATGTAAAAACAGAATTGTTTTGTTAAAAAAAGAAAACAAAAAAAAAAAAAACCCAAATCTCAAAATGATTTAAAAAAATAGAAAATGCTACTTTATACTTTTACTCCACAACATCTCAGAGGGGAATGTTATACTTTTCACTGCACCACATTTATCTGACAGCTTTAGCTACTTCACAAATTAAGATGATTTTTCAATGAAAAACATTAGAGGGGTTTGTAAAATATGATGTTTTTGTTATCAGTTAAAAATTAAATGAAATATATAATTTTAAGTTTTTCTTTTCTTGAGGATTTTTCTGCACTGGGTACTTTCAGTTTAAATACTCATACTACAAGTACATTTCCCCTAGCATACTTACTTACATTTGCTTAAGTACCATTTTAAATGCAGGACTTTTACTTGTAACAGTATTTTTCATGGGGTGGTATTAGTACTGCTACTTGAGTAAGGGATCTGAATACTTTGTCCACCACTGGATGGCAGTATCGACCAAAAGAAAGAACTGACAATGAAGCGGTTCAAATTTCACCTAGCAACAGGGTTGCTGCTTGTTCATTCACACACCTACATATATACACGTGATGCCCTTCTACTTTCACATGTACAAACAATCCATCACAAGTACATGCAAGCACACAAGCTCAGGTTCAACGAACTGCATACGGGCTGATAAATTAAACCTTATTCATCTGTAAACCCTAACACATACATGCAACAGCGGGCCTCTGTGTACATAACCAATAAACAATGGAATTGAAACAAGTGAAAATCATTATGGATGAATAGAGCAGGCAGCAGTGCGAGGAAGAAGCTGTGGCCATGTGACATCAGCGCTCTGTCATACAGCTCAGTGCTACTGTCAGCCCACATAAAGCCACTTTCAGTGTGAATGGAAACACTTTGATTTGGCTTTCAGGCCACGGTCAGAGTCAATGCAACAGGCTCTAATAGTAGAATTACTCCCACCGCTTTTACCCCTCCGTCTCCCACTTTCCTCCATTCACACTCAACCATGTCCTTTTTGTTCTCCTCCCTTACCCTCTCCATCCTCTGATTCTCTCTCCCTCTCCCCATTCTAAATAAACATACAGACCCTGTTTATTTGTCCCATTTGAGAAAATAGTCCAGAGATCCTGGCGCTGTGTAAGAGATCAAAAAAATGATGAAAAAATCAATTGGCTCTGCAAGTCTCAAGACTGCCATGCAGTAAATTGGCTCTGAATGACGGCACTATGTGGACCTCTTTTTTTTTTCTTTTTTTTAATAGCTCTTCTTTAGCAAAATAAAAGCAAACTTTGGTGAATTTAGAGTGACCAACTGTTGTCTTCCATTCTCTAAAATCATGTCAAGGGACTTTTGATTGAGAGCATGTGATTGGGTTTGTGGTATTGTCATTCCCCGGTGGCCGAACTTACAGAAACCGGGCTTTGGTGGTTTTTGACAATGCTTACGGGAATGAATAATAGTTGAATAAAACCAACTCCACTCTCTGAACAAATCCATCCAAACATCTTTTCATGCGCTTGGCTCCGTAGAGAGCTGAACTTCATCATGATAGTCAAATTTGTCAGGACGCTGAAAAGCCATACTCGCTGTAGGAAACAGGCTAATTACTCCCGATCAATTAAGAAAGCTAGTTTTCTGGGCTGCATGTGTGCTGGCGAGTGACAGACGTATAAACCATAGAGGCCAACTTCCCCCATACTTCCTTTAATTAACTCTTTGATCTTAGTGCTATGTAGTGAGCTCAGGCCAGAGGCAGCACCGAAGGCCAAGGAGGGAATGGACAGAATCTCATATACAGCACACCACAGCAGGAAGAGAGGAAAATGCTGACACACTCCTGTTGAAATCGAAATGAAAGCTTATGTTCTTGTTTGCTTTGGTTGAAGTGTGGTATTGTGTAACTCCAGGAGGATTTTTGGGGATTTACATTTATCACTTTAATGTATACATGGGCAGATTATGAGACAATCTACGCTTGGGCACAGATATGCAAAGGGACTCCCCATCTTAGGAGCAAGACACACAGACTTCATGGTGGTTTTGTCTCTTTTATTATTGCCATTTGAATCTCTTTGTAATTGTTGTGCATCTTTTTGTTGTTTTGTGTCTCTTTGAGGCGATTTTTTGTCTTTTTTTGGTCATTTTGTGTGCCTTTGTGCCTGTTTTGCCCTTTTTTGTTTTTACTTTGTATTGCTTTGCAGGCTGCTCTCATCCACCGCAGGTATTTCTTCCTACACAAAGTAATGCAACAAAATTCCTGCATGCAATGTGTGCATAACCCATGTTTTTTAAGGCTGCAGTCATGTGACCAATGCATTGACGATAGTAGAGAATGAAGCGATCCTAAGCAGCCTAGTTTAGGAGGCAGATTGGGGTGGTCATTTTAAGGTACTACCTCAACATGTTTCTTTTCCTAAATCTAATCACAGTGCTTTACTTGCCTAATCCTACCCCAGACACTTAAGGGAGTAACGTCATTTGTGGGGTGCTAATATGTAAGATATCACAAACTGTTACATGTGCATTTTCGTAGAATATCATAACAACCATTTTATGAGGAAACATTACTTTTTGCAGTTTCTTTGCATCACTTTGTGGTCTTTTTGTTCCTCTTTGTGGCCATTTTGAGTGTTTTCCCTGGTTGGTACTTGTTAATTTAAGTGACATTTTGCAAGTATGGGGACCTGTGCCTGCTAGGCCTTCTCATTAATACATCCATGATTATAGCACTCCATGACATCAGTTATGTTGTGCTGCAGTCGGATGTCTTTCACTATCATTTAAAAGTCTGAAACCTCAGAAAATTGGTTTGATTTCCCATGAAAACATGGGGGAAAATGCAATGAGCAGCATGGCAAGAAATGTCTCACAAATTGCAAAAGAAAATGACCTGAAATTAGTTGGGTGGCCATTATTCAATCTTAATAAAAAAATAGGGAAATCCAGAAAACTAAAATTCCTATAATGATATATTTAAAGTTCTGTTACAGCAAACATATTGTTTTTGTTTTTTATTTTCAGAAAAATACATTTTTACCTCTGACTTAAGGTATTTTTGTTTTTGTTTTTTGTATTATTATTTTTTAGGTAATTTTTTTGTAACTTTTTTTAAATCAATTTCTTGATAATTTTTTGGTCATGTCTTGATAAGTTGTTCATATCCTCCTTACCATGTTTTTGAAAGAAATCTAACCAATTTTCTCATGAAAAGAATATATAATGCAATTATGTTACTACAGCAAAATGCATGCAACAAAATTACAACACGTTGACTTGATTACTCTGATGCTATGTGTTAAGGTCTTGAATGTATCTGGGTTTTAGGGGGTTGAAGTAGAGGGACAGCAGATCTGGCGAGTTTTAAAAGGAGCCGTAAGCTCACTTTGTTGGTTGGAATTTGCAGTGCCACGGAACGACTTAATAACAATGCGTGAAGCAATGAAAATTACACAGCTCCCACTCGAAAGGAAAAATTAATTGCTCTCAGGTTGCACTCTAGAGAAGTTTGCTCATTTAAGCACATGCTTATGCACACACACACACACACACACACACACACACACACACACACACACACACACACACACACACAGAGGGGCAGGCAGGAAAGCACTTTTATACCCCCCACCAACATGCACACACATATACACACAGACACACAGGTGCACGTGGAACATTGGCTGCGAGCAGAACCAGGCCTCAGGACTGGATGTGCAACCGTGTGTGTGTGTGTGTGTGTGTGTGTGTGTGTGTGTGTGTGTGTGTGTGTGTGTGTGTGTGTGTGTGTGTGTGTGTGTGTGTGTGTGTGAACCTGCAGCTCTCCTGTGCTGTGCAGTGGAGAGAAGAATAGGGCCTGGGCCACATTCCAGCCCTGCCTCCCTGGGCGAGAGACAGTATTCAGCATTCCTCTGCCTGCCTATCAGGCCAGGTGCATTCCAGAACACACGCACACACACACACGCACACACACACTTAGACCAACAACACACAGTTCGGAAACACACATTTAAGCTTGATCACAAATACAACATGCGTAGGCACGTACATTTGCACCCATGTGTGCATACAGGTACTTATAGGTGGTCATACAGGACAGCTATGTGTATTATGTATGTTTACATTTTAAGAAATGTTTCAAATATGAATTGACCTACCTCATTGTTATTCTGCTAAACATCCACCCATATCAATATGTGTAAGACAAAGATGTAGTACGTACTGTATATATCCTCTACATAGATGTGCTGCCTCGCTCAAATGAGTAGACGTAGGCTTAAACACAAGACAAGCTAGCATTGTCCGTGCAGTGCTGCTGCCGCGCTGCTACATTATGTGAAAAGATGTTCTCTGCCTCTTTAATTCTTGTATGATTCAGTCATTTTTAATGCATGGAGGCTGAGCTATTTTAAGAGCAGGGGTTGAATACACTGTGAATGTACAGCCAGCCTCTTTTTGAAGTTCATACGGTGCTGCGATGCACTGTGAGTCACACATGACAGTGCAGACGGGGGTGGAGTGTGTGTGTGTGTGTGTGTGTGTGTGTGTGTGTGTGTGTGTGTGTGTGTGTGTGTGTGTGTGTGTGTGTGTGTGTGTGTGTGTTCACATCCGGGTCTTTTTCTTTCATTTATCAGGAGATTTGCCTCTTTTTTCTCTAAAGTTAACAAGAATGACACAGAAAATGCCAGGTTGTCTTTATGTGAACAAACACAGCACGGATAGGATAGGATGAATGTAATCACTTCTTCTTAGGGTGAGGCAAGTGAAGAGGATAACAGAGGTTACTGGGATGGAAAGACGGATGGCTTGATGGCTTTTGTGTGATCAATTTTTTATTATTTGTATACCAGGATGGTGAGCCCAACCTGGTCATATAGTTAAAGGCAGAGTGTGATATTATATGATACGTACTAATAATTGGTATCACCCCTGAAAAACCTATATGGTTGGTCTCTGATTTCCCCTTTCATTCATGAATAGCCACAGAAATATTCAAAAATATACATAACGTATATGAAATAGACAAAAAAGTACATATATATTATGTACACATATATACAGATAGCATTAAAGACTTTCTAAATAAATGAACATCCAGGCAAAGTATGTAATGACAAAGCAGAAAGAACCACCAAACCACAGATACTGTATGTATAGTAAAACACCTTTTTTCTCTAGTAGCTTTGACCAGCAGGTAATATTTTGCTTTTTGACATCATGTAATCGTGCAGCTTGATGTGAGCGATGCGGTTTAATCCGTAGTCAAATGTAAAGACACAGCAAACCCAGAACAAAAGCTCCATTCAGTGTTAACGCGCTGCTTCCCTTCCACACTGCTCCACCATCAGACAGAGAAAAAGGTTGTTGGTTACATGCTATTTGACAGGCACGGGACTCCATGCTTGACAAGCCCTGAATCAGACCATTACTCTTTGGCATTCCTCCCTCACCGTTACGCTTACTTCCCTTATTCTTGCATTCCCCATCTCTAGCCTTATCCTTTCTCTCCTTCCTTGTCTCTCATCCCTCCCTCTCTTCCCCTTATACATCCCAGTTCATGTCTGCTGGTAGAGCGAGCCAATTCCCGCCCTTCTCCCACTCATCCCTCCACCCCCCCTCAGCCCACTTCTCATCCATTTCCATGTGGCGACTTTTCATCAGTGAAGTGCCTTCCTGGCCCGACTACCCCCACCCCACCTACTCCCTCCGCCACTCACTGAATGGATGCAGCATTAAAGAGAGAGGCAGAGCGAGAGGGCTGAAACCGTCCTTCCTTCCTCCCTACAAGCGCCACCCCTTTGGCTGTCGCAGAAGTGGTACGTTCCACTGCGAGGACTGCAGAAGTTGAGAGAGCACATTGTTTGTAATCTGGCATTGCAGGGGTCACTTCCTGACTCGTGTGTCCGCTCCCTGAGCCCCGCGCCGATCCCTTCTCCCCCCATCGACCCCCTCCTCTCTGTGTGTCCATCCATTGGCCAAGCAGCCTAGGGCTTTTGGACAAACCCTGTTCTTCCCCTTTTGTGTAGGAAAGCTTCAACATCTGAAAACAATCAAATAATCTGGGCACAATGCGTCTCTTCATGGAGGGGTGCTGGTGGTTCCCAGATGAGCGGGAGGATTAAGTGGAGGAGGCCATAGGGGAGAGAAAAGAGAGGGATGGAGGCTGCACAGCTGAGCCGGGGAGGGGGGCAACTTATTGTTACTGGATTTTCATAGCAAAATGTGTTTTATGTGTGCGTAGGCCGTTTTGCAAGAAGGGATGTTTTGGGAACAAGAAAGACATCTGAACACTCTTCCAAAGAGAAATATGAGGAGTCACGTCTGACTCAGTCGTTGATTCCCTCTCGTTTGATGCAGGATGGAGACATAGTAGTGAAAACAACGCAGTGAAAATGAATTGGTTTTTTTTCATCTTTCTCTCTTTTTTATTGAGGTTTTTAACCTGGATGCCAGAACAAAACAGAAGTTTAACACATAATCAAAAGGCATGTTCACTGTCCCCCCTTTTTTAAACAAAAAGCGCATAAAACTTCCTTTCAAACAAGATAAAACATGGGGTAATATAACAGATCTAGGTTTACATATACAGCCATTCTATACAACTTCAACATGAGACATAACCTGGACAACACTCCAGTAAAGACAAAGGAAAAGATAAAAGTGCCAATTACATCAGAATCTACCAATTCATCCTAACAGGTGCAAG
Source organism: Plectropomus leopardus (assembly GCF_026936395.1). NCBI lineage: Eukaryota > Metazoa > Chordata > Actinopteri > Perciformes > Serranidae > Plectropomus > Plectropomus leopardus. Next base: position 13,800,569 of record NC_142189.1, on the reverse strand, counting down.
AACCAAATTTGACATTCAATATGTTCCCTATATTAGGGCCAGAAAGGGGCCCCAGACTTGATCAAAAATATCTTCTCGCCCCATTATTCTGTATGTAACACGTTCAAATGTAGCCATTTTTCCATCCGTTTTTTCATCGTTCTTTCACTTAAAAAATATCACAGCTTCTGTGTTGAATTTGTATTTGCAATGCTGGAAATCAAGGCATCTAAATGTTAAGAAAAAAAACTGCATCGATGGTGCAAAGAATCAAGGTATCTTGATCTCTGTTATGTAACCTTTGAAACCTGGAGCAACATCACTTTTCCCATGCTACTTTCAGATGCCTCCCACAAGTGTTTGAAACCTGGTGGATTTTGGATTATTGCAGAAAATAAAGTCTGTAGTCAACAAATGTTTATGATACTTGCAATTTTTTTTCTCAGCAAGATAGTCTTCACAAGTGGACACCACTTTTATGGTTTTTAAACCTAAATGCAATCACCAGAATTGAAATGTTAATAATAGGCTGAAACAGAAACACACTACAGTCACGTGACTTATCGTCTCCACTACAAAGAGGCTGTAAAGCTTTGTTCAGTGCGGCGCGGTGTGATGACGTTCTGTAGTCTCATTTAGCCATTTTCCAGTCTTTGTGTTAAATTACGCTAACAGTTTAAAAATAACTTACTTTTTATATCTTGTCTACACTAGCCATTTCCAGTCTTTGTGCTAAGCTAAGCTAAGCTAGCAGAATGCTAACAAATGATATCATCAAATGTAGGCGAACTCTCGACATGAAAGCGAGTAAGCATATTTCTCTAAATGTCTACAGTTCCTTTAAATACCAATACAAAATTATTGCAGAAACATCCTGTCTGGCTTTTCTTTCTTATATACATAAATGTGCACACACAACCACACAAGCATGCACGTGCCCACACACAAACACACAAAACTTCTCCCGCGTCTCTCATGCTGTTCCTACTCATCCCCATGAGAATGGTAAATAGTCATCTGTAACTTCCCCTCCAACATATTCATTAATCCCTTCTATCCTGTGGGGCTGGATGATGATTACAGGGAAGCCAACTGAAGCCGCCCAAATAAACACCCCTCAGGCAGCAACAAAGGCCTGTCCACCTCACCCTAAACACAGCTTCCCCAGCTAGATCAGGTTTCAATCAAGCCCACGCACAACATGCAAACAATAGGAAGTAACAGAATCTCGAATGCTGAGAAAGCTAACTGAGGCTGAAACCAATTTAGTTTCCCATTTTTGCAGCTGAGACGTTAGCAACTGCTACAAAATTACAGGCAAGCTGATCTGGAGCGTTAACTGTAAATGTAACAGCAAATCAAAAATGGAGTTCTTACCCTAATGACTGATGTAATGTATAATATATAGAGAGCTGTATAATACAGTATGAAACTAAATGTACGTTAAAGTACAGTGCTACACTTTTGGTTTCTGTTCGTTCTTAACATACACAACTTAGTATGTGGAAGTGTGGGGAAATACATATAAAACAAACACACATCCAGTATTCATTCTTCAAAAAAGAGCCATAAGACTTGTAAACAAAACCCCTTACAGAGAACCTGTGGTGGATGAAGTATTCATTTTTTACTGGATTAGAAGTACTGATACTACACTGTGAAAGTACTCTGTTATTAGTAAAAGTCCTGCATTGAAATCCTACTTAAGAAAAAGTAGTATAATTAGGAAAAAAGTGCTTTAAGTGTTAGAAGTAAAAGTACCCAATGCAGAGAAATTTAAAAAATGTTTTTTTTTATTAGAAAAAAAAACCAACACAAACAAAGAAAACACTAAAGAAATAGAAGAAAAACACTGCAAAATCTAATTTTAGGGTGTTCTCTGTATATTATTTTGAATGATTTTGAAGTTTTGGGGGTGTTTTTTTATATTATGAAATAATTCATTACAGCTTTCTTTTTTTAATTTTTAATTTTTCTGACCTAGGTGCTTTTAGTTTTAATACTTAGGTACTTTTTGGCTGTTAAACTTACTTACTTCTACTTAAGTAACATTTTCAATGCAGGACCCTTACTTGTAACAGAGTATCTTCACTGTGTGTGTGGTATTAGTACTTCTACTTACGTAAAGAAACTAAATGCTTCTTCCACTTCTGATGCTCAGACAAATTCTAACCATTTACAGAACTTAAACAATCCCAGAGATGTGTTTCTCTCAAGGGCTTTGCAGCCATAATGACCTTCCATCTGAACCAACATCCTTGTGCATGGTCACAAGACCGGCTCTTTAAGCTTGACACACTTACTCATCTAGTTATCCACATCCATCTGTCTTCTGAGACATTCTTGAAACAAAATCTTGGAAAGGAAAATCCCCTCATGCTACTTAAATAACATCAAAGATTCCTCAGCCAGTATTCCGAGGACATTAAGCAATATAGTCAATGTTTGCATCTTGAGTTCCTCACCGACCATATGCAAATACGCAGTCAGAAAGAGACACATTAAGAGCTAGTACACAGGACACAGTCAGACATGCCTGAAGGCCCTTACACTTCCTTCCCCTTCTGGCCGCTACACCTTTTCTACTCGCCACCCTACAATTAGCGTGCCTAAAAGTTGCAGGCTTCCGAGGCCGGGTCCACACTAATCATAGGTATGCATTGTTGTGTTCAGCTGCCAGGCCTTTAAAAATCAGCACCTCTTGTTTAAGCCACACCTCTTGGCCCGTGACTCCACTGTCCGAGGGCTCTCTACAGGTGTGCGCTTTTAAGAATGGAAACAAGTCAGAAAAGTCAGAAAAGTGGAGGTCCACAGACAGACAAAAGTTACACTAACCTGAATGTGTTGACAAAAAGGAGGGAGGTAATACAAATATAAGGCAGAGGATCCTGAGATAAGGTTATTTACAAAGAGCTGTCATCAGCCATCTCCGCTCTTTCTCTCTAGATGCCCTGAGGTCTCTGCAGATTGTATGGCGACAACTAAACAGACTGAATTTCCTTTCCATAGCTGCTGTACAAAGAGAGGCCTTCACTTCTCCTCTCTTGTGACCAGGCGCTGTCTGTGCTGTGAGCAGCTGGTGATCACATCACCTGTGTTTTAAGGTCGTCATCTGATTCAAGTCATCATGGTGCAGCCATGGAGAGATGTTTATGGGGATGTTTTTTTTATGCCACAAGCTTGCTTTTGTCCTTCAGCACAATCCTCATGCCACTGCCAAAGCCATGGAGGCAACATCTTGGGGGACCAGATTTGCCCCTAAAATTCTATTATTATCATTTATCTAAACAAAGTTACGAAATGCTTCACAAACTGCATAAAAATAAAACAAACAGATATACCTTTACAAAAAATAAAACAATGTTAATAGCATGCAAAGAGGCAAAACAGAGCCAAAGGACATAAAACACCAAAGTTACATATTACAAATGTACAAATTAAAAATGAAGAATGTACAGAATTAATGAAACCTACATCTGTCTTCATATAGCCCAAATTACATGTACAGCGCAACATAAATGAATTTTTCTCAGACTTCACGTAGGCCACCTGACAGACATAATGATGTTATCTGAAACCCATGGGTTTGTCGTCTCCAGTTTTGAAGCCTCAAGTTTAGCATTTGAGCTGTTACAATTCACCCTCCCGTATTGCTGTCATGAATTGTGAAATTATGGAAAGAGACCAAAACTGTTTTTTTTTATCAGGCTATAACATGTTTTTTTTCTGCTGGGGATCTATGGAGATTTACTCTGTTTTGGAGCAGGTCGCAGGTGGCCGTTCAAGGAACTGCAGTTTTGGCACATTTGAATTGCCTTCATTTTTCAGCACCACAGACTGTTGCTTGCTCTACTCAAACTTGGGAATCATGTCAATATTACAAACTCATTCAAAGTAGGCTTTGGTGTTAACTCACATTTAAAGTCAGAAAAGCCCTAGAGTTCATGTGTACTAACAAGTCATTTTCAATAAAAGGCTGAATAAGTTTGTAAAATGAGTGCCAAGTAATTACTGAAAATTAAGAAACATGACCAAACAGAAATCACATTAAACCATAATGCAGATCTTCTCAGCCGTCTTCCTGACAGTCAAGCCAGGTTTTATTTGTGTTGGACACTGCTGCTGAATGAGGTTTGTGTTGAGCTAAACACATCCTTTATGCTGCGGTCGCTTGTTGGCAATACAGGAATGTTAGCTTGTTTACTGTCTTAAGGAGAATTATGATGACCCTGATTGCACTTAGCGAGGAAAGTCAAGGGATGCCTCTGTTAGCTAAACATCCTGTTGACTTGTTTAATAAGTACAGCACAGTGCGTTGTGTTCAGTGTGTGAAAAACACAGGAAACGCACACCAGGGCCATCCACATTTGTGAGATGAGAAAGAAGGCTGACTTCCTGAACTCTGAATACTCTGAAGGATACAGGCATGCAAGTGGGAAAAATTCATGGTCATTGCTTTTTCTGCTCTATTTGAAACAAGGGAGACTTTATTTGAAGTTCTGAGCTTGGTCGTGACAATGGTAACCCGATTCACAAAAAGAAGAAGTGAAGACAAGAGGCCAGGTTTAATAAAATGCGCACAGAGATGGGCTTCTTTGATTTGACTACCCAATTTGAGACTTTTTAGAAATGCATGTAACACATAAAATTCATATCAAGCTGACATCTGGTGAGAAAATAATCCCAAGAGCAGTAGTGGAAGAAGTATTCTGTTTCTATACTTATATAGAAATACCACTTATACTACACTGTGAAAATACTCTGTTACAAGTAAGAGTCCTGCATCGAAAATGTTACTTAAGTAAAAGTTAGCAAGTATAATCAGGAAAAAATACGTAAAGTATTAAAAGTAAAAGTACCCAATTCAAAGAAATCAAAAACAAACAAAAGAGAAAATTATTCATAGAAAACGCCTAAAAAGGAAACACTCAAAAAACTCAAAATTATAAAAAAGTAGATTTTTTTAATCAAAATTATTTCTTTAATATTTAAAAAATATATATTTTAAAACACCCCCAAAACTCAAAATTCTAAAAAAAAATTTTTAAAAACACACCAAAACCCAAATTATAAATACATTTTTAAAAAAAACAAAACACTAAAAAATGTTTTTGAAAAAAATATTGAAAAAAACCCAAAACCTCAAAATGATTGATAAAAAAAGAAAATGACTTTTATGTTTATCAAAATAGTTGCCTATTAATTTTCTGACAGCTAATTGATTAATCAACTACTCATTTCACCTGTACTTGTACAAAACTGTTTGGTAAATTAATTGATAACAAAACATATATTATAAACCTTTATGTTTTTATGTGAAAATCTTAATTTCTAAAGCAACTACAGCTGTCAGATGAATGTAGTAAAGTAAAAAGTACAATATTTCCCCCCTGAAATGTTATGGAGTAAATGTATAAAGTGGCATGAAAAGAAAATATTCCAATAAAGTACAACTTGCTCATATTTGTACTTAAGTACAATACTTGAGTAAATGTACTTAATTGCATTCCAACAGTGCCCAAGAGACAATAACCTTTGCTCTCAGGCAGTCACCAGGATAGCAGTACACAGCGATCTCAGACAGGAAATCTAATCAAATACCAAAGGAAGTGCACAATATGTGTCATTGCTGCACGTGTGGGGGTCAAAGCATGCATAGGCTATCTATATACAGTGACACAGAGGGATGTTTTATACGGCTGCAACATAAGGCTTTGGCACAAGCTGTATGAAAGCCAGAGAAATACAAAGAAACTTCTCACACAACATGCTGTCACTATGACAACCAGGCAGAATCATTTAGCCTGATCTCTTGCCATTCCACACAGCACAGAAATCCAATAGCATTTAAGTCTTACGCAACCAGGCCACTGATTCGCTCTGCAAGGCTTTTAACACATTTGCAAATAAGATTCATAGGTGCATACATGGATTTTTTTTTTTCCTGGTTGAGGGTGTTTTATTTTGGTGAGTGCACCAGCTGCTTGGAGAGAGTTTGGGTTGCAAGTTGGGGTAGTTTTAACTTTTCTGAATCAAAAACCTCTGCTGTGGTTTAATAGTGATAAAAGTTTATATCCAGGGGTGTCATAGTGCGGGGAAAGTGGGACTGATAACCCAGGACCCTAACAGGCCAACCCGAAAGCTAACTGATCATTGCAGAAAATAAGCTCAAACATTTATGATACATATATTTTTTTGTTCAGCAAGATAATCTTCACAAATGAACACCACTTTTAGAATTTTTGAAGCCTTCATGCAATCGCCAGAAGATGAAAGCTGTTGCGAGGCTATAACATATGGACACATTACCACTGCTACGAGGCTGTAAAGCCGTGTTCGGTGTGGTTCAGAATGATGACTTTCTGTCGTCTCATTTAGCCTCTTGTTAACAACCGTCTTTTTTAAGACACATAAAAGCTTAAAAGTTTGCGAGAGGGGTATTTACTGATGTATTTTATGACGTAAAACAAAATGTGGAAATTTCTTAAGCTAGTGTTAGCCACAGAAGGTTTTTGACCAAAAACTCATTCAAAAAGTACCTCTCATGGTGGCGTATGCATGTTGTTTTTTTAGACACAGGTACACCCATTAAAAATAGGTTATAGACTGCTTTTCCTTTGCCAGTAGAGCAGAGCTGTGTACACAACTTTAGTGACGATGAGTGTGCCATTATGTGTGGGTGGGTTGTTTTGGTGTGTCCCTGTAGCGGCACGGGCGGACCTGAGGACAGGTAAACAGTAGAAAACAGAAATGTTTCTTATTTATTCAGTCTCTCTTTCAAACTCAATGCAGACCAATTTGGATCGATGTTTTAATGCTGCTTAAGAGGAGACGGTCAGTATTTAGTAGCAGCGCGTCATTGCATCTCACCAGTTAAGGAGCTGAAATTAGCATGTTCACTCAGGTATGTTTCCATCAATACCAATTGGAGCTTAAAGCGATGAATACCCGTGTCTATTGCAGAGTAATTTAACCTGGGTGTGAATGCTGATTGTCCACATTCCCATTGAATTAAAAAGCCAGATGGTGGGTTTTTTGTGCAGTAGAAATGACCCTGCCCACAGAGACTACTTGAGCATAGGACCCAGAATATGGTGATACACCCCTGTTGATATCATGCCTCATTTTTTATTTACCATTATAGGCTATTGCATTACAGAAACTAAACCATACTGTAATTTCAAACTACCTCTCAATAAGATAATGTACTAATATACTAAGAAAATATACTAATTTGTGACATGCATTTCTCTCACTTCACCTTTTGTCTTGATGCTCTGTGTGTATGGATTATATCTAAATAATAATTTCAAAAATGCCATTGTTTATTGTCTACTGTGGACATGTGTGTAACAGTTATGGCTAATTCATGAGTATTGTGGCTGATATGGACTCACAGCATCATATTTCATATTTTTCAAAAATACTAAAAATTTCTGAAATGTGACAGGGTTGGCACACAATAGCATTAATCACAATTTTATTGCACCTGGTAGCCTAAAAACACTGGTTTTACTGTAGAAAAATGTCCTATTTTACCTGAATGCATTAAGTAAGCACTCAAAACCCTTTCTCATAAAAAGTTAACTGTATTGTGAGAATATTTTAATTAAAACTCAAACAATTACTATAATGCAACATCCTAAAACAATTTTTGTTGTTATACCCTTATTATTTTAGCAGCATAACTCTTAACATGAGAAAATCAACATGCCACATGGCTCTCCTTGGAGGTTCTGGGACCAGCGGATTTTTAAATATTTGATCTGCCCATACCTCTTATCTCAGAACAATGAAAATCAGGTAAAGTACATTTGTAATAACAACGCAATAACATGTTTGAGGACTGGCTGCTAATATTTGAACAATAAAAAATCTTATTTGTCCCATTTTACCTGATGTCTCAGATAACCCGACTTCACCCTATCTGAATAATAATTTCAAAAAACGACATGTGATTAAAATAAATACTGACTTTGCTTTAATGGTGAAGGGGTATAATGTAAATCCACGTGCTACTGCAGTCGCTGCTGTGTGCATTTAAAGCAATTTCACAGTATGATTTTTTAAAAATGGTTCGGGGGCGGTCTAAACAGCTTTTAATGAAAGAAAACGGGAGAAATTGTTAATGGCTGAGTGTGTGTGTGTGTGTGTGTGTGTGTGTGTCAGCCCAAGTCCTTCCTCCAGATTATTTTCTACTTTGCGTGCTATCACACAGACGCTTCCCCCTTGTATCAATGCGTGATTGAAGGGAAACTTCTTTTGGGAAGTGCGGGGACTACTTTAGGTGAACTTTAGAAATAAACACTCCCACTTTGCTACACATGGATATAAGAGGACGCGTTTGAGCACTATATGCGATGCTGTTTCGCTAGATATAATAAATCGTGTGCTGGGTGAGCGTATTTTATCGCAAGAGTGTTATGTTTTTACTACGTCGCGGAAGGATCTAATTTTCTCAAGCGAGGGTCGACACATCCGCCCAGTTTTCCGATGTTTCATTCCCCCCGAGTTGAAAATGGAGTTCGATTAAAGCAGATGTCCACCAACTTCTCAAGGAAATCTCAAGTCTCGAGGCTTTTACTTCACGCGTCAGTGTTAATATTGAACCCAACTGAGACCCTTTTTTGGCGTTGGATGCCTTTACTGCAAATTACTCGGACACGTTGACGGAGCAACGCTCCACAGCGCTTTTTCAAGTGTTGTCCTGGACCTGAAGTTGGCGAATGGATGCTCGACAGCCAGCCATAAATAACCTGCCTACAGCCTGCAACAATTTCTTCATTTTTTGAGGATCTATTTTTCTTTGCGAAACTGGGGATCTGTGTTTGTTGAGCAGGATGATGCCAATGACCCATTTGTTGTGGTCGGATTTTACTTCCAGGGAGGATAAAATGAATCAACGGTTGTCATTCCTCCTCGCGATTTAACGTTAGGGGCTCCAGGCGGCGAAGCTAACGTTAAGCTAGCTCCACTTGGGTTTTCACAGGGACGCTTAGTTATAGGCATGCCCCTTTGTACATCGTTTACTTACTATCCGAAATAGGGGGTGATTTCTACATGTGAAGGAAAATGGTGATATTTGTGGTATTTTATCCCGCCGTCACTGCGTCGTCGATGCTATTGCTAGGATTTGGATCCCCGTGAGGAAAAAAATGAGTGAAGATTCAACAAATCCAAACAACGAGTGAGTACTGTCTATATCTCCGTTTACATACACAACACACAGCTGCGAATATTACATATCTTTATGTATTATCACACGCTTGACTCGACCCAATGACATTTGTAGCCGAGCGACGCTGGTATTTCATCACCCCACTTTACTAATAATCATAATACGAAGCTTTTTGTTTTGGTAGTTTTGTAGGCTAAATGGTACACTATGGATATGATTTTAAAAAGAATCGTGTTTAACAAAGGCCATAGTCAGAAATGCATCTCATTCTTAATAATTGTATAATTCAATATATATGCTGTGGGGATTCATATTAGGCCACATTATAGAAAGCTATATTAATGGCTGCCTGCACATAATTTATTTAACAGGGAAAGTATATGTCCAGGATGTTTATTATTGCGTTATAGATTGGCACTTGTAAGACCGGCAGTTGGATATATGTGTCCACAGCAATAATCCCGTCTAAAGATGATTTTATATCCATGTCTTACCAGTACATCATGATCAGAGAGCGTTATTTTAACAGTCTAGATCTGTATTGTCCGCCATGATTTCGAAACATAATCATCGATTAAAATCGTGCACATCACGTTATGTATTGTAGTCCAGCCTTTCTTTAATGAAAACCCATTCGAGTCGATTGCGGCAATGTCAAAAAGCTGAAGATGCCATTTTTTTTTCTCAATCACACTCATTTACATATCACAATCTCCATTCATAAAAACGCTTTAAAAAGGCGTTACATTCACACCCAGATCGCCACAACGCATGGGGATCAGTTGCGATCCGTGTGCGAGGTGTTTTTGTACACGTCGCGCCCATTTCAAGTCGCATTTCGGTATTGTTTTAATGGGCTGATCCCTTGTGTGCGCTTGTTGACAGTCAGTGAGAAATATCTGCTCCGGGAGGTGCTGCGGTCACATGATCCCCTCCATTCATAAAGTACCTGCCTGCCCATTCACAGCACTGTACACTGTTTCGCATTGCACCGACGATCACACAATGATCACATTTCCTGCCTTTACCGTACAATGCAGAACATATAAACACCACTGCTCCTCTATTGACCGTGTGTTTTACATGCGTGCTTTATTTAAAAGACGTTTCTGCAGAATCTCCGAGGATTTTCTTTCATAATGTATTTGTCACACAGGAAGTCATATGCCCCTTTTCAGCCATTTACAGTCACGGTTTATGTTCGAAACACACCCGTGTTTTTCCGCCAGTCCATCTATCTGGCCTAAATGAGGTTGATTGATTTAATGCGTGGAGGCTTTGTCCTTGAACTACACTTCTGTGCTTTATGTAACATATGTCATGGAGGGGTTTTTTTTTTCTCACATCAAGCCAGATAGATCACAATGACACCACTCACCATTATCTTGCTATGTATTGTTTTAGGGACATTTATCTAAGATGATTATTGCAATTAGTCATGATTAAGCTCGAATTATGTAATAACCTAGCATGTTTGATGCTAGTGGGAGGGCTGAAAACTCTGATGCCAGCAGTCATCTGAATACGTTTTCTCATCCTGTTAACATACAGCTGGAGATATCCATTTAAATAAGTCCTTCCTGATTTTGCTGGGACTCCTTGCTATAATCATGGAGGCCTCAAAGCCCCAGTTTGGGAGCTAAAAGCCATATAAAATACAAATCAACAGTGGCTCAAGCTCCAATATATGCTGGGTTTGTTCTACACTGCGTGATGACAGCAGCTAAGATGGCGAAGTGATCCAAACATTGTTGCTATGATTCTACCACCTTTCTTGTATGATTCATAGTATTGGAGTGAACAGAATACAAAGCGTTGCCTGAGCTATTTATTTTTTGCCGAAGAGACTGCCATTAATATGGTCTTCACAAAACTCACAAAAAAATCTGATATTTTGTGTGTCTTGTTAATTTTCTTTTGCATTATTGATAATAATCAAAATCATAGAGTTGTGCATTTCTTTTTACATTGTGACATTGTGCTCTCTACCATTGATAAGATAAATTTAGACCTTTGATGAGTCACTGGCTAAATCCTAAAAAAAATTTTACTTAAACAGATGCAAATTGTTTTTATAAACCCATGAACTTTATACTTCAGTGTATAAACGAAAATGTGTTAGTTCTCCTGTTGCTTACATTGCGAACATTTCATTTGAAAATATCCACAAAATGTGTGAACATATAGTCCTGAGGTGGTTTTATCTGTATGATGGGGTGGTAAGCCGAGCTGGTGTTCTCACACACACACACGCATGCACGCACGCACGCACACACTCACAACACACCCTTTACTGAGAACATGTTACTTGGCCTTGGTGCAGCTATGTTCGCAAGGCCGAAATGACAAGAAAGCACACAAAGCATCGTCAGATTTTGGTTCGCGTCTGCTCTGGAGGGTGGGTGTCGGTGTGATGTAAGGCTAATGTGAATTTTTGCAGACAAGGACTATGGTCTTGCTGGGAGAAGTGGGGGATTTATGAAAGTATGTGTAAGCAGCCTCTCTGCTGAATGTCACGCTTATCTAAAATATTTATCTCAAGCAAGGCAGTCTGTTGAGGTGCACTGTGCTCACCTTCTATCTCTGCTATGCTAAAACTTCATATTTTGGATTTCTTAGCTGGTTTCAAAACATGAAGTAGTTAGAAAACAAGATGCTCATCTGTCCTCATCAGTCCCTACTAGAGAATTTAAAAAAATAAAATGTGTGAAAATTTTAGTTTAAACACTGAAATCCGAGCACAAAGAAGATTTTGCCTGCGATGAAGTTAGGAGGTCTGCGAGTTCTGTTTTGTTAACATGTTTAAAAAAGTACTATTGACTAGTTTGCAGTCAGCAGAATACAGATATATAGCACTGTAAACTAGCTTTACTGAAGTTGCTAGCACTTAGAAAGATTAATGTTATTAAACTTGTCATTTTTAAGTTGCAGCAACTTCACAAAATTAACATATTACTAAATTCTGAGTAAGGTTAACAATTACATTGAAAGCAAACATACATTTCGACTTATTGATACATTGATTAACATTTTATAGACAATGGGTTTCCTAGATTTTTAAAAAGTAAAATCAACTTTTCAGATTTTACAGTGTATGGGCCGACAGACTTGCTAAAACGAATCAAATGATTCCCTCATCCGCTTTTATCAGTGAAGGTCAGCCGCCTCTATATTCCTCTGAGGGTGTATAGGGTACGGCCTCATTGTTTTAGATTCCTGCAGCTCTGTGGTATTGTCTGTTGCCAGTCAGGTGATTCCTCTCTCTGTGTCCTCTTCCTATCTGAGTGATTGATTTGACAGCTCAGCGTTTTATCTGCCAATGTGGGTGTCTTGATCTTATCACCTGAGGGCGGCTTTGCACTCCCATTCCTGTTGCCGAGCTTTCCAAACGCATTCCTCCCTAAACAACCCCCATCATGTCCTGAAACGACAAAGGGAGACAGCTACTTCAGCTGTTAGGGCCAGTGCTTTATGGCCTGGGTAATTGCCTATATCCTGTGGCCCTTATGTTAAGCTAAATAATTTCCTGGACCTTTTTTTATAGGTGGTATTATTTGGGGTTATTGCCAGTTGTTGGATATGACCTCAGTGAACACTTAGCTTTGCTAGCTGGCTTAGTCCTAACTGTAGACACATTTTACCTTTGACAAAGTCTGCTGAGCTGAACATATCTTTGGTTTTGCTTCTGTATTCTTTTGGGGAAGTGTTGCTTGTGACTACGGTGGTTTACAGAGACGAATGAAATGTGTTATTTGACTAATATACATAAGGCCACTTTTACTTTGCTAGGCATGTTCTCCCATTTTTATTAGATTTAGCTGTACACATGAAAGCGTCTTTACATTAAATCTCTCTGTTTAACCCTATTTACTGAAGGTGAAAAGTTGCACAACCCTAAAAGTTATTTTGCGTATGATTATTTGTGTCCCAGTGTCCTGTGTGTTCTATTAGAAGCTGTCAAATTGTTTGTGTGATTAATGACAATGATCCTCTGTATAACCAGAGGGCTTGGACTGTCTGTAACTGAGACAAGCCAACACACTGAACAGGCCTTGTATAGTGGTGGACTGTTCCATTCCCATGGCCAGATTTAGGCCCGGATTCTGTGTATTTTAAACCCGAGCCACTTCCCTCTTATAATTTTCATTTCCTCCTCAAGTATTTTAGGAGCAAGCATAAACTTGCATAAATGTCAGCAGTGTATTTAGAGCATATTTCAAACTAAATTTCTTGTTTTAAAGACAAAGACCTGGTGTGGACATATGCTGTATGCGAAGGGTAAAAAACTCATTGATGGAATTTAACAAAGTACATATACTCAAGTATTGTACTTGACAAGTGAAGATTTTCTCATAAAAACTTAACAATAGTTTAAAAAATCTGATGTTTTGTCATCATTTAAACCAAACAGTTTAAGTACAGGTTAACTAAGTAGTAGTAGTTTAATCAATTTGTTAATTGTCAAAAATAAAAGAACTGGAAACTATTTTGATAAATATTCAAGGATTTTGGGGGTGTTTTTCTACACTTCTAAAATAATATTGAGTTTGTTTGTTTCTTTGTTTTTTTTAATTTATAGTTTTTAATTCCTTGGTTGTTTTCTCATTTTTAAAAAATAATTTTCTTTTTTGTGTGTTTTTTGATAACTTTGAGGTGTTTGTATGTTTTTGTCTTGTATTATTTATTTTAATAATTATGAGTTATTTTTTATTTTTATCATATTGAGGTTTGGAGGTGACTTTTTTTTTTTCAAAATTCTCTAAAAATAATTTTCAGGGTTTTTCTTTTCAGTTTCTCTGCATTTGGGTACTTTTAATGCTTTAAGCACTTAAAATGTTACTACTTAAGTAACATTTTCAATGCAGAACTCTTACTTCTAACATATTATTTTCACAGTATGGTGTCAGTACTCTGCTTAAGTAAAGAAACTGAATACTTCTGCTACTTAAAAAAAACTCCATCACAACATCCTGATAGCAGAGCTTGCCTTTATTTCTTTGTCAAGGAGGGCCTCTGATGTTCACAGACCATATCTCGATGCCTCTAAGAAGTGCTTTTAGCACTAAGTGTCTGAATTGTGGATATTGTTTTCAGTTGTGCTGCATGCGGGAGCATGAAGGCTGGGCCTTGTTGTGAGCTCTTTGCTGCAGCTGGGCTGAGATGGTTCTTTCCTGCGAGGCCACAGACATAAAAGGGCACAGATGTAAATCCTAAACCTTGTGTCTTTGATTGAGTTTCCAAGCACTTTGAAAACAGGAAGGGGTTTCTGTGTGTGCGCGCCTGTGCACACACACACACACACTTGTGTGTTTATTTCTGTGGGAACATTTGGCATGTGCATGTGTTTCTGGGAGAGATAGGCCTGGATCCTAGATGAGTGAATTTAAGCACTTCTAGCTTTATGTTATCAAATAAATCAATTATTGAGTCAAGTCTTCAAATGGGTTAAAATTGGAAGCCTGTTAGAACATATATTTTTATCTGCTCAGTAACTTTTGATCAGATTTTGTCCTGTCTGTTGGCTATATTTAGAATTGGAACAGACTTTTATTGCTTGGTTTAAGTGTTTCTTGATTCCTCCAAATCTCAGAGGCGGACATTACATAGAAAAGCTGATTGAAAACTAATCTAATTAGGGCTGGGTGATATGGAGAAAATCAAATCGAGTGATATTTTTGATCAAATCTCTAGTGATACTGGGACGATATTTTAGGGTTGGCCATTGGTAGTGCTTTCACAAGAAATTTACACTATGAAACTTTTGACAAATGATCATCAGTAGTGTGGATATAATGACTAAGTGAAGACAAATAATAGAACAGCCAGAAGCCAGCCAGACATCACTTTATTGTAATGCACCTTTAAACCCAGGAAATGAGAAACACTAAAATCCAAGAAGACATCTAGTCTTGTTTCAGTAGTGGAAATCACCAGAGGCCCCATGATACTATATTATCACTTAAGTCACTATACAGTATTATTGTTTACACTTGTTGCAATATGCTGAGTACACATATATTACAATTCGTTATCCCTTTTAACAGCAAATTATGCCCCTAAAGTAAGACTTTTTATTTTTATTTAATAAGATAAAGTTATTGGTCTCTTTATCTCACTGTAGTCATTTTGATGCATTAATTATATCTATCGGACTGAAAAGAAAGTTGTAATAATTTGTATTTTAATATTTTGAAGTTATTTAATCAAAAAATGATACATGGTGTTTGAGTATCGCTAAAATATTGCCACGCAAAAATATTACAATATTGTATTGATATTTTTCCCTCTAATCATTATATTATTGATATATTTTTCCCAGTCCTTTATGTAATTGATTTCCAGAGTGAACTAATAGGTTGGTTTCTGATGTGATGATAATGTTATGTTATCCGCAACAACAGGGCACACTGCGATGGTTTACAACTTGTCATAGCAGTTTCTCTGTACATCCATGGGCCATGATCATGGTTCGGTGGTTTATCCTTCCTAAGTTGCGCCTGATGGCTTTTCCCACAGCTAGACGGCTGCCACGTTCCCTCAGCTTCCCCCTCGGTTTCAGAGTAACTATGACGAGTAGGGTCCCTGGGGACTACTCTCACATCAAAGAAGACCAGAGACGCAGCAGTCGAAATTTGTGGTTCCTCTTTTTTTTCTTTTTGGTAATGGCAAGCGCAAGGTTTTAATTTTCCAAATGCTTGCGGTTCAAATTAAGATCATCTCAATATGTGGCTTTGATTGATGTTTGAGAATAGTTTTTTGGCATTTGATACACATATGGGATCCTTGTGATTTATAGTGCCACGGTGCAGCGGCACCTAGAACATTGTTGTTGGGGTTGCAGGCCCAATCCAGTAATAGAGGGGTTGGTTAGAAAATCAATGTTCGAAACGCTGTGCGAGTGAGCAGTTTTGACATTCATTTGCTGTTTTCGGTCTCTCTTTGGTTTGGGCTGCAGGCTAATTTGACCCACTAACTGCTGTCTGTGACGGATGCCACCAGAAGCGACTGTGATCAGTTCATTTGCCGTCATCTTATTTCTGTGAAAGGATGGTGGTAAATTTGAAGTGGAGCTTCACTGTGTGGTGCAGCCGCAGAGTAGGCTTGTTCTGTTTTTTGTTTTTTTTTTCCTGAGTCAGTTGGTAGCTAAGCTGAATGTTCTTGTGAGGGAGATGACTCACCAGCAGCCTGAGGTGTTGAGAGAGGAGATAGGGCAAATTTCTCTTTCACTTCTCTTTCTATAGCCAATGTATTAGTTTTCACTGCAGCTAATGTAGCTGGCTTGTGATGCTGGTCGCCTGTTAGTGGCATTGTCCCAATATTAGCTCTGTTTTCACTAAAGAAGTATTTACCGGTATAAAGAAGGCCCTCACATAAAACTAGGCCATCTCTGCAATGGAAAGACACAATTACTTTTGACATTGATGCTACATGACCGTAGAAAACAGAGGAAAAAGTGTGTTTTTGCTACCAGAAAGCAGCGCACCTGATGGTACGTTTGAATCAACGGTGGCTAGCCCGATCTTGTATTACTGATAAACGGTAAGCTAAAACATGTTTTTGAAAACATTTGAGGTGAGAGATTTAACTCCGTAACAGAATCTTGGTTTATATTTGATTAGCACTGCTTGGTTTTACTGTTTGATCTCGTTTTTTTTTTCAGAGAAGCAGAGGCGCCCACTTCCTGTTCACAAACTTTTGCCGTTATGGTGAAACAGGGCATTAGAATATATTTCTGTGTTTGTAATGTTTTAGATGAGAGACGGGCAGTGTAGTAACATAATCTTGATTTGTCTTCTATCAGCACTGCTTTGTTTTACTGTATATAGGATTTCGGTCCGAGTTTAAGACACAGAGGGGGCGGGTGTGTCTCTTGATCTGCTGTATGCTCACGGAGTCTGTGTTGGGTGGCAGCAGGGTTGGCGGGCTGTTCGAAAATGCAGAAGTACAGCCTGTAGTTTGAGCAACAGTTCGAGAACCAGTGAAACTCCTCCAAAAATGTAATTTACGTCATTTGGGGTTACGCCAGGGTTTGAGGAGGAATATCTAGGCACTGGTTAGATGGAGGAAAGCAGGTTCACCTAGACATACTAACCACATTGTTTTGATGCAAAGCTGGTTGAATACTGCAGAAATATCTCTTTAATGGCTAACAGACAGTCCCTTCAAACAGCGTCTTGTTCTGGCCTTATGTCATAATTTGCATTGCATCCATGTTGGGTCATGTTGGTGTTTGTTTTGAGTATGTTCGTGCCCTTGAGTTTGCCACTGGTTATTTAGGGGATTTGAACCGTGGCTAATTGGCCGGCTAGTTTGCACCGTTCAGATTAGATGCACTGCTGGAATCGACGGTCGAGTCCCAGATTGCATGTTATTTATTTCTTCAATGAGGCGTGATCGCAGTGAAGGAAACTGCACCACTTCATTCTCTCACAACTTTAGCTCCAAGCTGCGACTCTAGATTTTTGTTTGTGGTGGATTACACTTTATAAATTCTTGGCTGCATTCAATTATATATTTTTTCCTGGGGCGGAAGAAGTATTCAGCTAATTTACTGATGCAGAAGTGCTAATACCACACTGTAAAAATACTTTGTACTTAGTTTAAGTCCTACACTGTATAATCAGTATAATCAGGAAAAAGTACTTGAAGCATCAAAAGTACCCAATGCAAAATTTTTTTTTTTTAATTCTAAAAAGAAAAAGATTAAAAAAACAAAAATACATCCAAAACCTCTAAATTATAAAAAAAAGAAATTTAAAAAACAATGTCAAAACTATTTAAAAGAAAACAACATCATATTTTAGAAACTCTTCTTAGGTTTATAATTTTAAAAATCTTAATAATTTTTTTTAAGTAACTAAAGCTGTCAGATAAATGTAGTGAAGTAAAAGGTACAGGAGTGAAAGTGGAGTAAAAGTATGGTTGATGACATGGTATGATGGTACAGTTACATCAAATTTTTACTATAGTAAAATACTTGAGTAAATGTACTTAGTTACATCTTCAAGCTTTAGACTCCTTCAGATTTTTCAGCAGTTTAATACAGCGAGACTTCTTGCATTTCAGGTAAGGCTAACGCTGTTAAGGAAATATAAAAGTTGCATATTTTCTCAAAGATATCAGCTGTTGAAGATAGCTACACATCTGAGAAAGAATAGATAACATGTCAAAACGTAGAGTAGCTTTTCACGCCATCCTGCATTCCCCCCTCTACTTTCCTAGTGATTGCTTTCCTTTCTGAGGATAATCTATAGGATCGGATTGGGATAAGTAGCTTGTGTTTATTTTCCCAATGATATTTTAATGATTTTCCCCCCCTACAAAGTCTTATAAGCCAAAGTGGTCTAGTGGAGCTTGACCAAGCTTGACAGCCTTCCTCCGGTTTTGATACAGGGGAGAGATGGGGAGGAAAAGGGGCGATGGAAAAAAAAAAAGAGGTGGTGGTGTTGGTGGGGGCTTTTCTCCCCTTTTCTGATGCTAATGAAAGAAGGAATGGTTTTCCAGCTTTTAGCTTGCAGAGTGTGTCTCCCCTGCAGCATGCTCCGCTGCCTGGACATTGTGGGAGGACAAAACTCCAGGCCCGGGATCCAATAACGTGAAATTTCAGCAGAGAAGCAGCCATTGTGTTGAGAGGCAGCCGGGGAGGGGTTGGGTAGAAGGGGGGAGACGGAGCGGAGGAAAGGGAGGGTGACTTGGCGAGCACCCAGGACTCAGGCCACATCCTTTCTCTCTTTCTCTTTCTCTCTGTCTCTCTCTCTCTCTCTCTCTCCCCTCCTGCTCTCCTCTTCCTTCTCCTCCTTCCCTTCTTCTCCCCCTCCTGTCTTTCTTTCAATACCCCCTCCCCACATACCCCTCCCCTCCGGGGTGGGAAGCCCAAGGCTGAGACAGGAGCAAAGCATGATGGCATGCTGGAGCCCAGTGAGCTATGGGCCGGAGCAGCAGACAAACGGCCACTTTGTCAACTTAGGAAATGGTTGTCCCAGGATCCCCCTTCTCCACCACACACTGGAGCAGCCGGCCTCGAGGCCCAGGCCTGCCTGGTCTGCACGTGCTCCCTCATCACGCCTTCTCTTCTCTTCTTACAATTCATTTTAAGTGGAAGCTGAAGTCTAATTTAAGTCATGGTGGGATTTTTTGCCCTTTGCTCCTACTTACATGTGATTGTATAAAGTAAAACATACTGCATATATCCAGGGTTCCCACCCTCATGAAAATCTGCTTAAGTCATGGAGTGTCACAATCACATTTTCCAGGCCTGGAAAAGTCATGGGAATAGGAATCATTGGAAGTTATTATTATTGGAAAAATTATGGAAATGTGTTTAAATTAAATTATATTCATGCAACATAACACTGAATTTGTTTTCTGTAGCCTATGATGCAACATAACTTTAATATGTGTCGACGTGTGACAACATATTAGTTGTTTTTGTTTATTTGTTTATCATGTACATTTCTTCATTTCCTCTCCGCATTGCATCACTCCCTTCATGTTTGCCCACTATGCATGTCAAATCATTTTTTAAGCACTTTTGGCTTTGGGGGAGGGACATACAACTTTAAATGGCTGTATAGTATTTATTTTGGCTGATTTTTTTTAAGAAAACATGCCTTCCAAACTTGCGCATCTGCGGATTTGTGTTGTTGTGATGTTTTCTTCCCTTCCTCTTCTTCTTCTTTTTTTTATAGAGATTTTTTTCTTAATTTATTAAAAGAAAAGAGGTTTGGAACGCATGTTTTCTTTAAGAAGTTTGGGTGATTTTTAAAAACTTTTATTTTTATTTTTTCCTTTGACAATTTTGGCGATTTTTATAGAAAACATTGTTTGTTTTCTGTCATTTTTGAAAAGCATGATTTTTCTAAAATGACAATGATAATTTATTTAAAAACATGAATTATTGTAGGATTTTGAAATTTCTGGCAGTTTGAACACAATCATGTGGGATGCTAAAATTATGTGTGTATAGAGCTTGAATCTTATATGTTTGAAAAACATTGGCCAAGTGGGGCAAGAAAAAAAATATTGGGTCCTTGAAAAGTCATGGAAGAGTTTGAAGTTCTATCCATGACAGTGTGAGGGAACCTTGGATATCATATTGTAAAGATGTGGTAAAAGCAGATGCACATCCTTTTTGTGAATAGAAAGGCCACATTTATATGTGGGTGCATGCTGTTGACTGTCACCTTGGTCTCCACCCTGTTCCCATCCACAGCCACCACCTCCTCCTCCTCCTCCTCCACCTCCTCCTCCTCCTCCTCTCTCCACAGTCCTCTGTTACACTCTCACCCCTCCCTCTGTTTTTCTCTCCTGCTTTTGGTCGGAAATGAAGTCAGTCATCCAGCAGAATAACTTGGAATAATTTGGAATGGGGGGCTCCTTTCTCTCTGTTGCTCCCCCCCCACCTCCTCTCTCCCCTGCTCGCAGGCCCAGGCCAGCTGATCTGCTTCCGCTTTCAATTGTGTGTCCAGTCGACTGTGTGCTCCCAGCGAGGGGCGTGGAGGCCAGCCTTTGTCTCCACCATCCCACTCTGAACTGTGTGTGTGTGTGTGTGTGTGTTGCACTCAAATATCTTTTTGAACCACTTACTGTTTTTACCATAAGAAAGGAAATATTTTTTTTGTCATGAGGGGTAAAAAGAGGAAGGAATACATGCCCTGTTTTTTTAAAGAGATGGGTGGTGTACACTTGTTTGTTGTTGGTTGAGTTGTTGCTCTGCAGATCTGCAGATCTATTTTTAATTACTGACCATTTGCCAAACTTGAGCAAATTGGTTTGATTTCTTCCAAAAAGATGGGGTAATGAGCCACTTCACAAGGCATGGCCCCAAAATTAGCCAGAAATGAGTAAAAAATTACCTGAAAAAAGCAAAAAAAACAACCAAAAAAAAACAACCATACAAATAAAATAAGATATATATGTATACATTTATTCTGTGACATACTTTTAAATATATAATAATAGTAATTATTATTTTTTATGAAAATTTTTATCATAATTCTCCCTCCCCCCTTTCTTAAATTGAATTTTCAGGTCATTTTCTTGTCACTTTTAACTAATTTCTCGCAATTTGTTGCCAGGTTCGTAAGGGATAGAAATCAAACCAGTTTTCTCTGGTTGCTCAAAGGGTTAAGTAGCTTACAAAAGTTGTCTGAACACAGCACAAGAAAACCAATGTTGATCCAGGTTTCAAAGGGTTAAGCTAGATGCAAAAATGCACATGTACACAGTCCACTTAACTTCCTCTCTGGGCCCGGCCCCCCTCCCTGTGAGTGTCATGGTTGCTGGCATGTGTGTGATGGTAGGTCTGAAGGGTCAGGCCCTGGTCATTGTGCCCTGGTCATGGCTGAGCGACACCACCGCCTGCCTTCTGTTCACCCCAGGGACCCCTGCCTGACTGACAGCCCCTCCTGCACCCATCACCCGCATCCTTTATTGGGGGCCATAGAGGGGTGTAACAGCGGCAGTATTTCCCCGTTTTACTGCCTGTTATACTGCTCAAAAATGCATATTTGCTGCTGTAACAGGGTTTCTCGTGTAAGCTTAAGCACTTCTTCTGTGGCGCAGTCATGAGGTGTAACCAAAAAGGGTGTTGCTGGAAGGTTGCAAGGGGGAAGTAAGTCGTAGTGGTTGTGTTTTTCTGTCAGTCTCCCACGACTAGTTAGTGTTTAAGCTCAAGGGTGGTACGTGAGAGAACAAACAGACAATTGTACATTTAGGTTAAGAGATTCATAATTTTGTTTAATTGGTAAATTATGTTTTGTATCTGTTTCCAGCCCCACTATCCGTTACTATTTGCTCATACTTATTTGATTGGCAGAATAGTTGCTCATTTTTGGATCAATTCATTCATAAAGTGGCAGAAAAATCATAATACAATATTTGAAAATGTCCGTTGATTATTCGGATTATAATAACAAGTGAAAGAATTATATTGTTGTCCACCTCTGTTTACACCGTGACTGATGAGGCCTCCTGACAGAGACAGACTGGCGAGGCCTTGGACAGGCAGTAGTGTGAACAGTTCTACAAAATTTAATATTATTGAAGGATTTGATAGCCATTCAGTCTGTCCAAAGGGTTGCTTGGATGTATTTATTTGTGAGGATGTAATGAAATGAATTTAAGTCAAATACTCACTCTCTTTTACATCTGTTTTTGGTCTCTACCAACCACAGAGGAAAATATCTGGCTCTTCAGTTGATAATGCTCCACTGTTTTCACCAGGTAACCACTAACTGTATCTGTCTGTAGTTTGGTGCTGAGCTGGTAGTGTGCCGTGGGTTTATTAGAGCTTTTTTTGCTTAAAAGGACGTTATGAGAGCAGTAGGAGTGAACAGAAACAGCAAAGTTACAGGCAGAACAAGTATACCCACTATAAAGGTCAGTACAGCCTAGGGTAGCTGCAGATTTGGGTGATAAGTCTTTGTGGGCCATAACTAACAGTGAGCTTTTTCACATTGTCATGACATACATTGATTTTTTTATTATTGATTATAAATGCTTAAAGGACAGTTACATTGCTTTAACTTAGCTGCTTGGGAGAGGGGGTAGCAGGGTATGTTGCAGTGATGTTCAATATATTGTTAGAAATATATGCATTCATATATATTGCTGAAATTGTCTTTAGTTAAGAAAAGCTGATTCTTTTTGTGTCTGAACACACCAGAATGGGCCAGAATGAAGTGTGGGGATTTTCTGTTTTGTCGACTAGTTTTTTTTTCTTTCTTTTTTTGAAGATACCAGTATTTATCACGCTCATCAACCCTTTGAGGAAGCTTTGGTCAGCTATTACCAGGAGCCAGGATATCAAAGCTTCTACATAAAGGAAAAAGTAGCTTCAGATTTAATGCTCACTGGCTCTTGGATTAATTACTAACCAGTTACCTGGGCACTGAGGTTTGCCAAGGGTGTGGAAGGCAGGAGGGCAAAGGTTGGCCAAGATTTAGAGAAGAGAGGCAGTATGAGGGAGGATGCAGCTGTACTTCCTCTAGAGCTACAGTGTTGTCAGTTAGTAACATTTCTCTCTCTTAATCATTGTTTCATACTCATCATCTGAGAGAAAATTCTTGAGAAAACATTTCAGATGCTGTGATGTCATCGTCATTGGTTAACCCAGACGTTGGCCAGAGAGCAATGTGTCTCAGGAAGACATCCGGCAGTCACATTCTTTACTCTCTTTGCCCGTTTCTTTCTGTCAGCTCTCAGATCTTCCCCCGGTCTTTAATATGTTACCAGGAGTTTCTGCAAAATGCTGCCCTCAGCACACCCTGACCTTTGTCATTTCCGGTGGCCCAATGCAGTCTGCGTTATCTAATCAGGAAAACATCTGACTCCAAGTGGAGAGACAGAGGGGCAAAGGAGGTGGGGAGGAGTAAGAAAAATGGATTGAAGGACAAATAGATGAAGAAATATGATGTATGATTAATAGTCCATATCAAAGTATGGCTGTATACTGATATGCAGGGACCAATATAGTGAAACATTACCTTCTGATATTGTGGTACAAGTCCTGTCTTTATGACACATTTTTGTAATTATATTATTATACAGTATGGCAGTTCTGCCTTTTCTCCAGTTTGTGGCTTTTTGACATTTAAATGGTGATGCATGCACTGATGTTGCTGTATGTCTTTAAAAAACTCAAATTCATGTTAGTTGTCTGTAAACCTCTGAAACTTAAAGCATAATCTTAATAACCTGCCAAATGTTTAATTCCTGCTTTGTAAAAAACACATTTTTAAGACACATAAAAGCTTTCAAGTTTGCAAGTCGGATATTTACTTACGTTGACTCTGACTACTGACTCTGCAGCAAAATCTGGAGACCAAAACGTCCTCCGAAACACACCGCACAGCCCATTGACTAGCAACCTCCCACCCCCCACCCCCCAAAAAAACCCACTGCTTCACATCGGTCAGCTGAGGGTTCTCTGAAAAAAACCCATGGACTTTGAGACGAGACAGATTTCCGAGTTTAAGGACATATTACTGGGGTTCTCTTTTATGCTAAAACCCTTGTTCGTGACATGAGAAAAATGAGTGAGACAAGTAACTGCAGTATTATGGGAGAGAAAGGAAAGTGGTTGATGTGAGCTGCAGTCTGTCATATGCTGTCTAGTTTGAAACCACCTGCTTTAGGGGAAAGGTTGGGAATCAGCAGCAGCAGACCCTGAACTTGGCCACATGGTCAGTCACCCTCTGGCCAGGGTTAAACATACACCGACAGCTTCAGACTTTAGAAATCTTAGCCAGTGGTCTGTTATATTATGCACTAGAACCAAAATTAGCATTTGATCCAAAGTTGAATCTTTGACTTTGCTCCTTCATATTCTGTTTTCAGTTTAGTTGCAGATTGTGACACCACCCAGATTTCCACGTAGTTTCATTTTATTAATTTATTTTATTTATTTAATCTCAGTATGAGAGTAGTTTTAGTGTGCTGTGGCATGTGGTCAACTCTTCAAACATCCACACTGTTGGACAAATGGGATGCAGACATCTTAGACCCATCTTATCTGTCTGTATTGTGTGCTCCTCACTGCACGTTCAGAAACCATTTTGCGGATGCTGCATGTACTGCAGTATAGACTTGGGCGGTATCTATTTTTTCATACCTTCCTGGATATTCATGGCATACGGTATGATGGTATGATGTTCTGCAGGCTATCATGCCATTTTCAGTCCACTCAATTCCCATGATATGTCAACAAAAGGTAATATTCTTACACGCATTTTCCTTATAAAACAGAGTAAGACAACCATAGACCTGAATTCATGTTTCTCTCTTACTTAAGCGTAGATGAACCTATTTTTTTTAGGTTCCCATGTTACCAGGTTAGAGCAGCCACACTGCCAGCTTGAGCAGCGCTGCTCAGCTGTGGCACATCCAGAGAAATGGAGTCTCACCAATTTTTTTGGCATGACGCGCACAGTTTTCAGCAAAAACAGAGTGAAAGGGATCTTCCGATAATTACATTGACTCTTTACCACCTTTTACGACAGTTTCAATGTCTTCACCTGTAACAGACATGAGGAAATACAAATGTATGTTTTACTCAACCTTTCCATTTTCTGATCCAAAATAAAAGCTCTTTGACAATGTTTCTGTCAACAGAATCCCTTTCAGTTGTTGACACACGGCATTTTACTGTAAAACATTTGCAGAACCATGTTGTTGACAAAGCAGTAGCTTTCACGGATTCATGAATGAATGGAGTATGTGCTTTTAATTGTGTAAATACAGTAACAGTAGGCAGCTCTCCAGCAGCGCAACAACAAATGCTGCCAATGTGAACACACACTGCTCATGCATCCAGTGTCGACCGGGCGTAACCTCTAGGGCACGTGATGTGCACAGCATGCAAAACATCCTCAATACAGCCTCTCCAGTATGAAGTTGATAGAAAGATTAGGGTCTTTATTTTTGATGGTATTTAAAATCACACCTTCAGGAACCATATACCATAATAACCCACCGTGATACCATCCATGCCTACTGTAGTACTACTTGTTTATGCTGTGGTTCAACTGAATTATGTGGGATGGCGTTTTAAGTAGGCTGTCTGATTTTGATGATGTGTTTGTAATCTAAGTGACATAAAAGTTGATTTTTTTTAAAATGCTGATCAATAAAAGCGTGTTTTTCCTTCTGCTCTCGCTCTGTCCTCTTCCTCCTTCCACCCTCCTTGTCCTCCTCCACAGTGACAGTTATGCGCGTGTGAGAGCAGTGGTCATGACTCGGGATGACTCCAGCGGTGGGTGGCTTCCCCTGGGGGGCGGAGGCCTTAGCTGTGTCACCGTCTATAAGGTCAGCCGGGCGGAGGACAGCGGCAGCACCCACAGTGGAGGCAGCGGAGGAAGCAGCAGCAACCTCAGCCCCTGTAGCTCCAGTCCTAGTCCCAGCCCCAGCCCCAGTCCCAGTCCCACCGCTGTGGAGTTTCACATCAAGGGCGAACGGCTCAAAGACAAATTGGTAAGAGACCCTCTAGGCTTATAATGCCAAAATGTTTTAGGTATGCTATGCTGCATAAATTCATATTAATACCATACATGCAACTAATAGATGTGTTTACATTCACGGTTAGTTAGTCATTTCCTCTCCTCATGCACATTCAGGTGCACCAACTAGAGATGGTGCATTCTCTTGGATGAGATCACCCTGAACCCCCCCCCCCCCTTCCCAGACTCCCCTCTCGCTGTCTCACTCACACACTCACACACAGGAAGTGGTTGTTTGGCTTTCCTCCATGGCGCAGGTATCTGAAAATAGGAGCGAACTGCGTGATGCTGTGATGCATGATGATATCATCAGGGAGAAGGGCAGATTACTCAGGAGTAGGGAATGTGGGATGAGGGATGTGGGAAATGCACAAAGAGCTCGGAAGGGACCTAAATGGTGGAAGAGGGTCTGGAAATTCACGCTCACTCCGGTCTTCCATGACTAAACAAGTGTTTGCCTACGTTTTCATGAGCATTTTCTTTTTCTTGATGCGTGATGTAAAGACTGTATTATTAAGTAAATTAAGTCAAGAAAATATGTTTTTTGTTATTGTGGCTATTAAAAAAAAAATCCTAAAATGTCTACGTGTGTAAAACACTCTATAGCTAATATAGTTACACTGTGAGGAAAAAGGTATTCAGACATGCCATGTGGTTTGACACACTAAATAGAGAAAGACTATGATTTAATTTACTTTAATACATTTTTATTTTCTAGTTGGAAAATGCTGAAAAAAGCCCAACCCAAATTTTCCAGAGCCCAAGGTGATACATGCACCATTTGTCTGACAGCAGCTGAAAAGCAACTGCTATTTACTAGAAAAGCAACAAGTCTTCACATATAAGAAGTTGAGTTTTACAAAAAGGTTGTTTTCTGTGACCTACATTACAGTTTGCATGTGGACGAAAGGCCAAAACGCATGGAAAGGGCTAAGTTTTATAATACACCAGTGTATGTGTGCAGTAGGATCGAAACCTGTTTTTATTGAGAACCCAGTTCTGCTTTTCCGAAACCCGAAAAACAATAACATTTGAGCTTATTGATACTACTGTCGAGTCCCGTGGGTCCTATAATGTAACATTACATCTCGAGTCGAGTCACGTCATTTAAATCCAGTCACTATTCTGCATACATTGATTGCCCAATAAAGTTTTTGAATACAATTGAATTGGCAGCCAACAGCTATTAAACCAATCAAAGGAGAAATCCAATGGTTGCGAGAAAGGGTGAACGTGCGAAAAGGTCTAAAGTTTGGCTACATTTTATCAAACCAAAAGATGAAGAGCAAGCAAAATGCAATTTAAGTTGCAAATTAATTTCTTGCAAGGGGGAACACAACCTCAATTACCAAGCAATTCAATACTGGGCATCAAATTAAACCTAAATGCAGTAACTTTGGCTGTGCTCGGGCTGAAAAAACTCCTTCATCTCCATCAGCTGCTGCCGCTGCTCCTGCTGCTATGGCACAGTTGGCACAATCTTCATCATAATCCACTTAAAGCAGCAATAGTAAGAACACCCAAACATGTAGCATTTCCAATCAGATAAAAATAGTAATCCAATGCTGAAATTCGAGTGTAAATCGGCAGGATAAGAGCTAGTTAGCTAAATAAATGAGGTTTGCATAAGGTTTCATTGTGATTTGTTCAAGGTCTGCTCAGTAAAATGACAATGAGACGAAGGTATATAAAAAATGATGCCAACATTTTTCCAGGTAAATAATAAATTAAAATACAAGAATGTATTTCCTAATCACTAAACACATGACTGAAAGTGACAGTAAAAATTAACCAACACTAAAGCGTGAAAATGAAATGATTCCAGTTCTGTAAAAAATGTATTGTCACCTCGTCTTTACACCAAATAATAGAAAATTATCAATAGTGGTACTGATAAAAACTGATTGTTAAGGAGTCTTGATAATGGTGTCGATAACGGCCCAATCCCTAGTTTGCAGTTAAGCATAAACTGCGGTTTTTCAGATTTGACATGTAGGAGAGTATGTGGAGGTCATGCATTACTAGTGTCCAATTACTAACATGTTTAATAGGGTGTCAAGTTACAACAATATTTAATTGTTGATTTTGGGCACCGTGTACACGTCCAAACATATAACCTGCAAAGTTTTATGGTCATTCTGTTTCCTAACAATGAGGCTTTTGCTGTAGTTTGATGCAAAGCTCATGATCTTCTTGTCACAGACTCTGTGTTACAGATCTAAAACAGATCCAGTAGATTCTCTGGGATAATCCTGGTCTGTGAAAATGAGAGTGTAAATCTATGTGTGTGTGAGAGAGAGAGAGAGCACTGTCTGTCAGATGTCAAAAGACCCATGAGGCCACCATGATGCTCAGAGTCTGGTGGCTCCTGACGGCCCGACATCAGCGTGTTACAGCAGGCCGTTTAAATCACCTTTTTATCTTCTTTGACTTAACACATTTTATGTGTGTTTGTTATTTACGCTCTGTTTGTGTTTAGTGCGTTGCTATCCAAGTGTGTGTGTGGCACAGGAAAGGGTGTGACGGGAATGCTGTTGTTCAGACAGGGTAAAGACATGGCTCAGAGACCCTGGCAACTGTTCTGGGATGTGGTTAAAACACCCCTATCACCACCAGAGTCTGCCTCCAACCACCACAACAAAAACCCAGCCATATGTAGGTCTGTCGTGATGCCACCCAGTGCCGTGGTGTTGGCGTCAACCACAGTGCTCCCGACAGTCTGAGGGCACCAGAAGAGGAGAGGCTGAGTGATGAGTGCATGAAAACAACAGCAAAAGAGAAAACCACTTAAGAATATGTTTGTCATTGTTGTAAAAAAAACGCAGGGCACTATCAGCGCTTGTTATCACAGTATTGTCCAAAACAGTAACACTGGTGTTTTGATTTTAGAGGTAAATGAAAGACCATAATTATGTTGTATGAGTGATGTTGAAAACAGTAAAAAAAAGAGAGGGAAAAGCCTCTGAATGTTATGTCTAAAACACAAGAAAGAAATATGCTTTTCCATGTTTTTAGGTGCTTTTTTTGTTGCATTAAGCGATATAATTCAGCCACAAATGAACAGAATATGAAAGCACAATGACATTTCCCATCCCTGGTAGGAACTTGAGCTAGATGGCATACACAACAGCTCAGAGATACTGTTATTTTGAAAACACAAAGGCACGATTCTGGCTGGTAGAAATGAGGTGATCGGGGTGCTGAAGATATGAGAGAAATCAGGGGAGAGAGATGTGTAGTCAAAGAGCAGGAAACAGAGGTGGAGCCAGAGAGACGGAAGAGGTGGAGGGGATCTGTCTATAAGCGCAGTGATGCGGCACAGAGTGTACTGGTGATGACTCAGCTGGCTCTCCATATAGCTACCAATCACTCTCCTCCTGCCCCCCCCCCTTCACTCTAATTCTCTGACTCTTAAAATCTACAGATCTAATTGGTTGATTACTTATCAAACTGGCTCTCAGACTGTGACACATCTCTGGCTTCCTGACTGACTGATACATTTGTGAATATGGCGTATTTCAGGCTTACTCTGAAAGGCTCTGTTTTAGGGCAGAGGGCCCTCTTGACACAGTTGTTTGTTTCTACTGTTAACCTTGTCATCTGTTTGTTTATCTTTGCTTAAGATGCTTTATTAGCTAGGAGTCTTGGGTTAAGGGAAAATTGTGTATCAATTTCAACCAATGCCTCTTCAAAACTCAGTGCTTAGATATTATCCCATGCAATTTTTTATGCTTTTATATGTACAGCTGCCCTTTGAAAATCGGAGATTTGAATCACCAGTCGGAGCCCCTCAGTTGACCATGATTGCTTCAAGTCACGCAGTTGTGGTGCGCTCAGTAGCTCAGTTGGTAGAGCTGCCGCCCCATGTACGATTCCTGCCTCGGCCCTTTGCTGCATGTCTTCCCCTCTCTCTCCCATTTTCACACTTGAGCTATACTCTCCCAATAAAAGGCAAAAGCCTAAAAAATAATCTTAAATCAAGCATTCGTTTTTTCTGTGCAGTGTACTTATAGGGACATTTTGGTCCCCAGATTTTGCTGCACAGTAAGAACTCCTGACTTTCACGCTACTCCCTGATACAAAGCTAGAGGCTTGCAGGCAGCGGCACAGAGGAGGAGAGAGAGACCTTCTGCTTTGAGGTGCTAAATTTACAACAGTAACTTCAAAGGATAGTCTCTGGCTTTAGTTTGATATCCAGTTTCGGCAAAAAAAATTACATTTACAACCCATTGTTAGCTCTGTTTGTTTACTATATTACATGAATGTTTCATAAACGTCCTGCGGAGCCTCGCTCAAACTTTAAAACTTTGTATGGAAAATAAAACAAACAGTAAAATATTTGTATTGAACAGCTAAATCTAATTTGACTGGCATAATTCTGAGTCAAGTACAGCCCTATTTATATATATGTATACACACATACACATATACATATATACCTTAAATCATGCTTGTATACCTTTTTTTAAAATACACCAATACACAACAGTTTATTTGAATAAAAACAAACACGATTTTTACTCCAAGGTAGCTAAGACTATAACATGTCCTTTTATTTCAGATATTGTTTTTTAGATGTCTGATTTCCGATGGAAAAAACAGTGTTCATAGATTCTAAACTGATTTCTCCCATTTGGTTTCTTGTATGCAAGTAAATGTACTCTCTCCCTATCTCCTCCTATTTTCGCTCTCACGCTATCTCTTCACTACTCTCTGCACGTCTCACCTCCGTCTGTCTCTGTCTCCGTCCCTCTCCTCTCCTCTAACATCTCCAGCAGCCTCTGTCGTCGGGGTGGCTCCTCCTCCTCCTCCTCTCTTTTCCCCGAGCACAGTGTGGAATGTGGTGTTAAGTATCGTCCCTTCGATGCAACTGTGATACTTCCTCCTCTGTCGGCCTCACTGTGCGCTCACCTTACCTGCTCCGGCTCCATTCAGTCTCGCCTCCACAATCAGCCCCAGAGCCCCCCCCCCCCATCACCCAACCAATCCTCCTCACATCCATCCCTCTCTTCTTCCCTCCCCTCTGGGTAAACACACAGGCTTAACCTTTGCCTCTGCTCTTCTTGGGGAGCCTTGCTTGCCACATGAGGGTGGATATTGTGAGCTGCATCTTTTTCACATGCAGAAAAATGATGTCGCGGTACACTTGCAGCGAGTGTTCAAAAGCAACCTTCGCTCAGACACTCAGAGTGAAACATAGACCTGTTTGCACTCTTTCTGACACACATATCACATATCACCAACCTCTCGTACAGCTGCCACGTATCAGCCTCTTAAAGCGTGCGTGTTGACTGTTGTCCAGATCGACGGGGAATGCTGCCATCTGTTTTCACCAGACCAGTATTGGTTTGTGACCATTATCCTCTGACAAGGCGTTTGCACTGGGAAGATGCACAGCGTAGCACTCGGGTCATTGAGCTTTTCATCATCGCCAGCACCCGCGCTCACGCATTCTCTCACGCAGATCACCATGCGCACGCTTACACATTCACACCCCATTAAGCCACCTCTCGTGCACGTCGGTGAAAAAACCTCAAAGACTGTAATGGCCGTCTCTCATTTCATTTAATCTGCCTAGAGGAAGGCCGGGAGGCGGCCCAGTAGCCCTGATTAATAATAGGCTTTGGAAACACAGTCTCTCTCTGCCACACACTTGGGCTGCCTGGCTCCAAAACATACTCAGCGCCCCCCTCTTTCTTCTGCCACCACCACGGCTTTCCAACTTTATCATCATCTGTAATGAAAACCCCACCATTTAGAATGTGTTTTACAAATTATACAAAGAAGTATGTGAAATTATTGGGTATTTAGGATGAGTTTTTTTTTCTATTTTTGAAACTCTGGAGTTGTGTGTGGTTACAGTTAAGGCCTCTCTCTCTCTATTCCCTTACTCATGTTGCTGTGGACTGATTAAATGTGGCACATTCAGATAACTTCGGCCGAGGAGTAAGATAAAGGAATTACATGTGTGTTCCCCGGAGGAGTCTCATCATTAAACATTTTAAATCAGGAATACTCAACTTGCTTGGGGCCACTTTTGCAAAATGACCGGAGGCCAGGGGCCAGTTGCAGCAGCCCCATATATATGTGTCAAGGATTTTAGGTTTAGGATTTTAGGATGTTTCTAGAATTTTAGGACGTTTCTAGGATATTTCTCGGATTTAGGACATTTCGAGGATTTTTGGATGTTTCTCAAATTTTAGGATGTTTTAAGGATTTTAGGACTTCTCTAAAATGTTTGGAAATTTCCAGGATTAGTTGTGATTGCCAGGATTAGTTGTGATTTGATGTTTTCTGTGTTTCTGGGATTTTTGGTTGTTTAAAGCATTTTCGGACATTAGGGCCTAAGGTAGCATCTCTGTTGGCGGTGCGGGGGATCCTCCACTGGCACTTTTTTTGATAAACAAGCTCTACAGCTTTTGGTGCTGTTTTATGCACCCTGGCACCTTATGTATGCTAAAACGACAAAAGCAATTCCCAGTCTGAATCACTTTCTTTTATTGTGAAATAAAAAATATTTGGGGGGCCACCTAGCATCCTGTGAGGAGCCAGATTTGGTCTTTGGGTCGTAAGTTGAGTATCAATGTTTTAAATGATGTAGCTGCCGGTCTGAGGCTTCACCAAATGTGAATACAATGCCGCTGAGTGCTAATATGTTTGACTGTGTGTGTGTTGTCAGGTGGTGCTGGAGTGTGTCCTGCAGAGAGACCTAGTATACAACAAGGTCAACCCCATCTTCCACCATTGGAGAATCAACGACAAGAAGTTCGGACTGACATTTCAGAGCCCTGCTGACGCCCGCGCCTTCGACCGGGGCATACGCCGGGCCATTGAGGACATCAACCAAGGTGTGTGTTAGCAGGTTGTGCACAGCGCATACGTGTGTGTGTTTGGAGTTCCAAAAAAAAACACCATATTTGTTTAGAATTGTCTCTGAGGTTGCACGATACTGTGTGCGTTGGGAGACATCCAGTGCGTGTACAAGGATACGGGTGTATGTGTATGAACATGCATTCTGTTAGCGGGCGTCTACTGCTTGTAATGGCTGACCTAGCGTCTGTTCTAGGAAAGATGCATAGCGTTGATTAGCATTGATGACCCCCCCCCACCCCCCACCCCCCGCTACCTGCTCACTCACCCAAGCATGACCCCTCCTGTGTTATCTTATCAGTGCCAGCTGCCCAGATAAACTCCCCACTTCCTGTAGAGACTGGCAAGGCAGCACAGTGGGTGATATAGGACAGGGGTGGGAGCTTTGGTAAGAAAGAAGGAGGGGGGCAGGAGTTGGGAAATTCAGACTGGGTGGCAACCTGAGATAGGCGCAGAGCTTATTCAGAAGAAACTTGAGCAGGTTGGGCTTTTGTGCTGCTCAAGACTAAGGACTCGCTAGTCTAGTCTAAATAAGGTAGGGTTTGGTCCGTCTGTGCTCAGTTTGGCATCTTATAGTCAGGGCTCCCGCGGTCATGGAAAACCTCACAATCTTTCACAATCACATTTTCCAAGCCTGAAAAGTAATGTATAGTAAAAATAATTGAATTTAAAAAAAAACAAAACATTTTTTACAAGAACACATTTGGAGTACATGTTTTCTTTTCTTACACCACTTATAGCCACTGTAAAAACAGAAATTATTGTTGGATTTTAAAATGTAGTCCTTGATTACATACTGGGGGGCGCTTAAATTATGTTTGAATAGAGTTTCAATCTTACATGTTTAAAACAGGCAGGTGGGCCAAGGAAAATTCTGGGTCACTGAAAAGTCATAGAAAAGTTTGGAAAATTTGTCCATTAAAATGTGTAGGAAACCTATACGCTACTTTTCTTTTTCTTTTTTTTTTTAACAAGATAATACATATGGGTGGAGCTGGGTCTCTGAGTGTAGTTAGCAGCTTTGGGTCCTGATAAGCAATATTTTTCAGTACAGTGCCAGAGGTTGCAAAGTCATCCAATTAGCAGGAGAATTGCCAGCTCAGCAATCTTCCACCCAGCCCCGTGTTACACAAGAGGCTGGCTGGCTGGCTGGGGAGCTATAATCTCCTTTACTCTCTAGACCTGGAAACCCTGGGGAGCATAGAGGAGGTACAGCAGAACATATCGTAAAGGCTTATCACAACCAGGCATCAGTTGCCTCTCGCCCGCAAGCCTTTATCTGAGATTTGTATTTCCTGGGCATAAGTCCACATATAGAGTAGGTAAAAGGTAAGTATGGGCAACAACAGTAGGGCAGGCTTTGCAAACAGCAGTGCCTGTGGATTTCAACTGAAGACGGAGAACAAAGAATCATGACGCACTATAAATATAATGCCATATTAATGAGAGTTAGTTGACTTGGGCTCATTACCTGGGGATGCTATGTGATTTAGAAATGACCCTCCATGTCTGTTTTTTTGTGCGGCGTGTTTTACTCAAATTTACTAACATTATTCACCAGATATGATGCGCACAGTCATTTGTAACTCTACTTTTCACAACACTAACACAATACACAGCACTACTAGCAGTGATATACAGTGTTAACCTCCTTTTTCGTTAAAATGTGGGTTAAATAAACAGACCCGACTCTGCCACACGTTGGGCCTCATGCAGCAACATTCTCTAACATTTCTCTTAATTTTCTGGCAAAAGAAAAGAAGTCACCTCCAGATGCACCAAATGTTCTTATCCACCCAAATGTGCTTATACCTAGGTGTGCTCAATGATAAATCCCACTAGATCATAAGTCACCTATTAACATAGTTAACAGCCCCTAAACACTATGTAAGGGCAGGTTTTGTGCCATGTGCAAAGACTTTGATACATGGTCAAGACTGGAGAGATGGCACCAAAAACGTTGTAAGAAGAACTTCTGCAGCAGTAAAACTGATGTAGGCCTACTGTTAAATAAACTTCAGGTAAATGTGATTTCAGTAAGATACATTTAAGTATTAAAAGTACAAGCAGACATGCAAAAAGGCTAACAGAAATTTAATAAATAAAAATAATTAAAAGAAAAAGCAGCAAATCCTCATACATATAATTAATATGAGATCTGGAACTATGGAAATGTTTTTTTGCATTAAAAATGACTTACACGAAAGAAATAGTTGCCAGTAAATATTCTAATTAATCAACTAACTGTTTCAGCTGCACTTGCATGTTTTCATATTTTTGGTTTGTGTGAAAAAAAAATCTTAATTTGTAAAGTAGTTATCTAATAACAGTAGTGGCTTTAAAAGTACGATATTTCCCTCTAAAATGTATTGGAGTAGAGGTGGAAAGTGGCATGAGATTAAAATACTCAAGTATTTACTCAATACCCCCTTGCTGAATGTCAACCCCCCCCCACCCCCCCTTCCATTTTTCAGTAATCAGTAAAAGCAAAAAAAAAAACAATTTTAAAAAGCTATCAAAAGTTTGATTTGTAATTGCCAGTGTAGCTTCTGTAACACAATTCAGGACTGGGAATAAGGCTGAATGAGGCACAAAGAGAGCAGAAAACCCAAATATGATCCCAAATCACAGAGATGCCGAGCCCCACACTTTGTTTGGAGAAATATAGTAGGTAGTTTGCGTTGGAATTTTTGCTTAACAAAGTATGGACAAGGCTGATTTGTATGAGATTAAGATCACAGATGACATTCACAATTATTAGATGACATTTATTTGTTATTACAAATTACCATACGTGTTAAAAGGGTTTAAAGTAATAGTTTGGGTTTTTTGAAATGGGGTTGTATGAGGTACTTGAGGAGGAAGCTTGAATGTAATAATAGCTGGTCAGTGTGGTTAAAACACATTCCCCTCACGTCACCCAGAGGCTGCACACTGTCTGTCTGCTTGTAAATGCTTCAACTTCCTTCCTGTGAATGTTAGCTACAGCAGGTGATGGTGAGTTTCGTCTCCCTGGTGCCTGCTCTCTCTCTTTCTCTCTCTCTCTCTCTCTCTCTCTCTCTCGCTCGCTCGCTCTCTCTCTCCTGCTGTCTTCTCCTCCCTCTCCTCTCCTCTCTCTCCTGGCATCTTCTGTATTCTGCCAGTGTTGTGTAATGCCTCTCACTTCAGCTCAGCTCAGGCAGGTTCTTCTGTATTCCTGTTGCATCGTTCTGCTGCTGGACTGCTGCGTGTGTGTGTGTTGTTTTGTGTGTGTGTGTGTGTGTGTGGGGGGGGTTTGCCTGTGTGTATGTGTGCGCACGCGTGTGTATCAGTCTTGCAGTCCTCTGTTGCCATGGCAACGCCAGGCACATGGCTCAGGCAGCTTCGCGGCCCAGCACTGCCAGAGTCGTGCTGCAGGAAGCCTCATTCTCTCTGTAGTGGAGAAATGCATACAGACACACACACACAAACACCTTTCTCCATGTGATTCAGAGACAGACGGACAGAGCGGGTCTAAACGCAAGCCCAGTGAATTCTTCTGTCCTCTGTGTTGTTATTTCCTCCCTGAATGCGGACACACTGACTGATGCCTCAGTGCTTCAAATGAGGCCTCAGTGATCCTAATTAAGTGAACCCAAGTTTTAAAAAGAGCCTCTCGATGCCCCAGGTGCAAACAGTTTCCCCTTCATCCCAGTGAAAATGGTTTAATCCCTGTTTTCTGCAACATTGCCAAGACCGTAGCCTCATCCATTTTCTATTACGTTTTTTTAAGAGTTTTCTTTTCTCATGAAAATCACGTGCTAGGATGCTTTATGCACTAGTGTTGCGTGTTTACTGAGGCTGGGTTCAATCACAATACTAGTCAGAATAACCTGTAAATAGATCATTATAGTAAATAGTATGTTTTTCTACTTAAAGTGGACCTATTTTGCTCTTTCTTTTCCGTTATATATGGTCGTTGTTGTGCACATTCTCCACATTTCACTAATTCTGTTTTTTTCCATAAATTATTTCAATTGGTCCCCTCTACATCTATCAGTGGATTTTACCATTTCTCAACCAATGAAATGTATTTAAAAAAGCTTGTCACTAAATTTCCTATCTCCGTTGGATCGTCTTAAAAAAAGTGTAGTTTTTTTTCTAATTCCTAAAAAATAGCAATTTTGGAGATAGGAGGTTTGAGCCCGACAGCAGCGATATATTTGCTTCAGGCTTTAAACTGTTCTGTGTACTCTGTTTCCAACGCTTTTTCTTCTTTGGCTACAAGCTGACATCAGGTAGTGACAACATTTTTTTATATGGTCATTTGCTCCAGGCACTCTATTGCAAGTGTTAACATTACATAGCCTAAAGTGTTACATGCTATCTTCCGGGAAATGTGTAATTGATGTTGTTCATTTCACTCTAATTTTGGATCAGATTTCTGCCTAAACATGTCCTGTTGTGTTTTTAGTGGTGATTTCGTGATCAGGGAAACATGTAATCTTGGTTGCCGAAACATGTATTCTTGGTTGCAGACTGAGGTGTGTCTAGGGAGTGGCTTGGGGTGGCATGGAAAGTTTGTTTGTTCACACAGGCTCGTTCATTTAAATATTTTGTCGGCACTTTATTGAACTATTTACTTTTGGAGAGACGTTTTTTTAGATTAAGTATGGAAGCTATATTTTACGTTTGTGTGGTGTCACGTTGTTGTGTTGCAATTGGTAAACAGGATAAACAGGAATGTAAGACACTGCAATGGTAGTAATTAAAGTAGGTATGAGTAGTGGAGACAAAATGGTAAAATCAAGCTATGCCGATGTGTGTGCCCGCAGTAGCGCTGGTACCTCATGCCACCCCTGCCTAAGTCAGTGCCCCGCTTGGGCCACCCCAGTAAAAAAAAGTCTGGACACACCATATTCCTGCTGGAACATGTTTGGTTGCATTTTTGAGCTTTTATTGGTCATTTTTACAGTTAAAAGTGCAGCCTGAACTCAATTAAAGTCATTTCCCCTTGTTGCAATGACAACGCAGTTACACTGAGATATGGAAAACCTGGAAACACTGACTCATCAGAGCAGACTGGACCTTTGCGGGAGGGGGACTGAAAAGGACTAAAACGTCCAAAAACTGAGCATCTTAAGGGTTTTTTGACCTTTTAAAGCACAAATACATGTTCTAGTAGAAACTTTAAATACAAGTATGAACCTGAAAATGAGCATAATAGGCCCTCTTTAATGATGCAACTGGAAGTGCACAGGCATAACATGCATCATACTGACCTAAACCAATATTCTTTAAGACAAATCCTGCTGAAATGCTGTTTATGTCTCAGATTATTCACTTCAAAATGTCATTAAACAGCACATTTCAAATTGTTAACAAGAATGAACACAATTGAAATCAAGAACAGTCAATTGGAAAAATCACTATATATATATATATATTTTAAATCTGAGTATTTAGAGAGTACTGGGTAGGACAAAAATACTACAATACTGGACAAAACTAATACAGATTAAACAATGGTGCTTTCATTGTGAAAAGCGTTCAACAAAAAATAGCTTTTTGTGTAGAAATATCAGTAACATAAATGTCTTTCCTTGGGTTACACCATCCACAGTTTCATTCTCTTGTAATGAAAAGCTGTAACATGGCCGGCCTGATACCTGAAACATAAGCTCTGACTCCAGCATTAGTAGAGGAGGTGTTTTGGATGAGGAAATGGCACATAGCGTTTTAGCCAAGGTTGGGGTTCCATTATTCTAGACATGCATATTTCATTAACTTGGTGTGTGCCCCACTGACACAAAGCAGCTTTCATTTCCCCATTTGGCTACAGTCAGAGGAAAGCACAAGTCTAGGCTATTCTGGCCTGACAGGAATCACCTATGTAAATTTGTTGTCTTAAAAATACTTTGTAGAAGAGAAGTCATCCATAGAGGGTGAAATGATGGTGATGTATTCAATGTAAGTGACACATATTCATAGAAATTTAGCTAAGAGGAAGTGGGCGAGTCATGATTTCACTGCTGTTCCGTGAGGTTTCCCCCTCTAGTGGTTAAGTTTGGAAATAAATCTTTTCGATTTGTCAGTGACTGCGTGACAAGGTTTTAACCAAGGTGTATGCTGTAGAACAGTGATTTCACACCTTTCCCTAAAGGGACACACTTTCTATTATTGAGTATACTGATGCCTCCTGACTAAGTGACACATTTTATGGATATTTCGTATTATATTCAATGCACAACAATAACAGTGGAGAAAAATTGCCAACAACCCCAAATAGCGAATGCAATAACTGCAGGAAGTTTGTGTAAAACAAGCAATTTGGAGGCATTTTGGGCAGATTATTTTCTGTGAACATTACGTCAGAGATGAGTTTACCTGTTATGTTTATTAACTTCAAATACAAATCTGTCTGTATCATGTTTTTTTTTTCATGTTTTAATAATCATACATACCTCATAGGTTTCTTGATTGGCAAATTTAGTGTTTTCTTCTCTCTGACTCTACCATTGTTCTTTTAGCTCTTTGGTTGTTTTTACTGCGTACCTTTCTAATGCAGAAGGAGGCTGTAAAACTATTTCATTTAGTTGTCTTCATATAAATTAATTCAATGCAAAGATAAAGGCCTACTGTGTTAATATATATTTTTTAAAAGTTTTCTAAGACCCCTTCAATCCAAGGCCCTCTTGGATCCAAGAGGGCCTTGGATTGTTTAAGGGCCAGCCTTAGCAGAGGTCAGGGCCCCCAGGTTGGGAACTAGTGCCTTAGATAATGCTGATACATAGATTGTGTGTGTTTTGTACTTTACTATTGTAAGCCTTTAGTTGCTTATTCAACTGTAAAAAGGTCTGTATTCATTTGAGTGTAAAAAAGTGAATAAATCAGACCTCTAATGTTTTCCCCTCTGGGTTTTTCCGTCTTCTCTTCCAGGTTGTCGACCGTTTGGGGAAGGGGATGGTCCAGAGGATGGACTACCGGTGAGTGACATTAAAGCTGAGATTTTTAGTATGAAGAATATATGTGTTGTGTGTGTGTAAACTTGCGCACATGCTTATCTTGTTTGACTTAAAGTATTCCAGCTATTTGTTAGAAAATGCGCAACAAAAGGAGACCTTGATGATTAATTATACCTAGGCCGGAAGTGCTATGTTTTTGGGTTGTCCCTTCGTACATACATCTGGACAAGTCTCGTGAATGTGATATCTTGAGGGAATTTGCTCAAATTTGACACAAACATTCACTTGGACTCGCTGATGGTTTTTTGTGGTCATAGGTCAAAGGTGAAGGTCACTGTGACCTCACCTGTCATTTTATTGAAGGCAATATCTCAAGAACATCTTGAGAGAATTTCTTCAAATTAGGCACAACCATCCTTGAGTGGACTTAAGGATGAACTGATTAGATTCTTGTGGTTAGAGGTCAAAGTCACTCTAACCTTGCATCCATTTCATTTTTCTGAACGCAATATCTGAAGAAGGCCTAAAGGGAGTTTCCTCAAATTTGGCACAAACATCCATTTTGACTCAAGAATGAACTGATAAGAATCTGGTGGTTGAAGGTCAAAAGCCAAGGTCCCGGTGACCTCATAAAACATGTTTTTGTCCATAACTCAAGAACCTTGGGTGCCCACCTCGAAACAGTGCTGACTGTATATGTCTTCTGTACTGCTGGGGATGAAGCGTCCATAATTTTCACCCAACATTGATGTAAACTGTAAATGCAACTTGACTGGTACGTGGAGACATATAACTGCGTGGTGGTATATCTGGTTTTTGATTAAGTATCTTTGTGTCATGGGGTGGGAAATGGATGTTTAGAGTGTTAAAGTGCACCCACTGTAGATTTTTATTAAGTCAGATTTATTACTCAACCCTCTCTCACTATTAAATACGAGGCAGGTCATAGCTCGAACCTGAGCCATATGTTTGAGTCCTGATGGGTCGCACCCAGGCGCTGGCACCTGCCTTTGTTTTCTAACAGTTGTTCTTGGAGATTTACAGGTGTTTAACCAGTGCCAGCCAGACCCTGAGGTGGAGCTGGGTGTTGGCCAGCGAATGTGCTAGAGCAGGCTTAGCTGTCTCCATCAATCTAACTTGGTAGCTGTCACTCTTGTACAATTGATGCCGATATAATAACTATTGCCCCAGGAGCTTCAAAGGCAGCATGGCGAAAATGCTCACTATGATTTCACTGCTTTCCAAACCGAGTGTGTTTCTCCATGAGCCGGGCCTCTTTTTGTTGACAGCTTGAGGACTGTTGAGGTACATTATGTTAAGAGTTGTATATATATTGCCCCGTTTCTGGCATGTGGCACTCTATTGACTGTCGACATGTGCGGTTAAAAGTGCTGTGTTCCCTTTAGCAGAGAAAGGCAGCAGGTATATAGTTCAAGTCTACACACCCATGTTCATTTGTTTTAGATATCTGGCCTGTTACAGGAACGTCAGTCACCTGTTCTACTTCAGATTGCAAAGTAGGTGAAAAGACACATTTGTGAGCAGAAGGGCAGCTCTTGTAATGCAAACCTCCTCTGAATGACTAGAACCCATCCAATGCATACAACAGTCCTGCAAGAGGTGCTACCTTTGTGAAACTTATAATTAATTACTGTTGACACTGTTTTAGAGAGGTGTTAGTTCAGTGCTGGTCATTTTTTTTACTCAGTTTGTGGTGTATAGCTTCAAAACATACTGAAGAATTTACACAAATAACTAGGTGTTTCCAGATTTATTATTTTTTTTTACGTTTAAAGCATCTATTGAGGTTTTGGAATAAAGCTTTGAATGACGTCATAACCCTAAAAAAAATATCCTCAAACAAAATCCTTACTTTTGAATTAAGTGATTCATTGCATTAAATGAGTTAGTCTTTTTTTTTTTTTTAGTAAATCAACTTTCTTTAATGAATAAATGTAATTTGTTAGATTACTGCTTACCCGTTGAGTGTGGGAAGCGAGAGAGCAAGTAATTTTGAAAAGTCTGTAAAAAGGTTGTTTTTGACAGGCTAAAAGCCTGAAAATTCTGAAAATTATTACATCCATCTTTTTTCAATAAATCTTTACTTTTGGACTTTACGCTGTGGAGTTACTGGAAATGTTTGGTGCACATAAGTCAGAAACAATCCCACACAGCCACTCCTGGAATCTAATTCTACAAATAGTATGATGCTAATAATATTAGTGTGGGAGCCAGAATGTGCACTAAGCTTGCGTTTATTGTTTGTTTAGGATGCACATGTTCTTGGTGATATTCTGTTTTCAGAGCTGGACTGTTATATATATATATATGCCATTTGGCTATGCATTGCACCACACTTTTGGAGCTCACAGTGTACTCTGGGCACAGAAGGAGCAGCAGTGAAACAGGTCCAAAAGTTTGCTTTCACTTGCCTTTCATCTCATCGAGCAAGCTGTTCTGATTAGCTCAACCGATGCTCAGATTGACAGATCAATCATCCACCCTACGACGCAAACTGCTGCTGAGAAAAAAAACAAACCTCTGCAGGTTTGTGCTTCATTCACAGACCTGCAACAGAGACACACATACACAAAAACAAGAAGTTTCCTGAACCCCGTCAGATACTGAGATTTTAATTCTCTTAGACACTACATTTAGTGTAGCTTTCTTTATTTGCAACTGTGCAAAAATACACAGTTTAAACAGAATAAATAGACATGCTGCACATCATTCAAATGTTGATTTAGACTTGGAAGATCAGTATTCTGAATGAAGCTTTGAACTTTTCTGTATAGCCATACAAATAGCTAAAGTTAAATAGTAGCCTCAATAAGCGTGTGGTTGTTGTATTGTATTGTTTGGTGTTTTTTAGCTTTTGCTGACTTTGTTTATTAAAAAATTAACTAGCCAGTTCAACAAGCTGTCCTTACGATCACCCCTTTGACATCACACTGTGCCTCCCATGACATAGCTTTTAGCTCTGAGCTCCCTGCACTCATCACTGCGGCTCACCATCACCTTTGACCTGCTGGTATCTTACATCCTGCATGATGTGGACAAGAGGAGGGAGAGCTGCGTTCCTGTTCCTGTGGCGAAGTTCCTCTTTAAGGAATCAGCCACAGGAAATCCAATGGCACCACTGTTGCTAGGCAGCGGGGAGGGGGTGCAGCAGGAGGGTGTGGGGGTGGGGGGGTGGAAGGGGGTGTTCACAAGGTTCAGTGAGTGAGCCACCGAGGGTGTCACCATGGTGATTTGGCATCCGAATGTTGCGGTCGGAGACCTGGGCTACAGAGAAAAAAGAAGTGAACCAGTCGCAAGTGCTGCAGCCAGAGAACTAGCAAATACCAGCACACAGCAAGGTGTGTTGCTTTATAGTCCATCATAAAGTCACACCATAACCACTGTTCTTACAGATAACCCAGTAAAATGTCTGTGAAAGCATTCACAGTCTCTAAGAGAATTATGGTGTATAGTATAGATAAGGGATACTTAACTTGCTTTGCTTGGTGGCCACTTTTGCGAAATGACAGAAGGCCAGGGGCCAGTCGCAGCAGCCCCAAACACGCTTCTATTATTTTAGGATATTTCTAGAACTTTAGAACGTTTATAGGACTTTAGGGCATTTCGAGGATTTTAGAACATTTTTCTCAGATTTTAGGACATTTCTGGGATTATAAGATGTTTCTAGGATTTCAGGACATATCTAGTATCTTGGGATGTTTCTAGGATTTTAGTACATTTTGGCGAGGGGGTTAGGACACTTTTTCTTTAGGATTTTCTGACATTTCTTGGATTTTAGAACATTAGGAGCTTAGCTAGGACGTCTGTGGGGGGCTGCGGGGGCATCCTCCACTGGCACTTTTTTTCGATAAACAAGCTCTATCTTGTTTTTGTTTTATGCACTCTAACATCTTATGTATACTAGAAGTACAAAAACAATTCCCAGGTTGAATCACTTTATTTTATTGTGAATTAGAAAATGGTCAGGGGGCCACCAGACACCCTATCAGGGGCCCGATTTGGCCTATGGGCAGTATTGGAGTATCACTGGTAAACATGCTGTGACATTTAGTTTGCAGTATATCGACAGGCCCCCTTAAGAAGCAGGAGATCCGTCCTGTCTTGACCTTGTAGAGAAAAAAGACACCAGTGTGTCATGAGCATTGGAGGTCAACATCAAGCCTCAGTAAGTCCCTTGATTAGAATCAGATGACTTTAAAAACATCTCTAGGTAGAATTTACTGGAATTTGTGATAGCCTTGCATTGTTACAAGGGTTTGACTTGTGTATGTGTGAGCAGGCTTGAGTGTGTGTGTGTGTGTGTGTGTGTGTGTGCGCGTGCGTGCGTGCGTGCGTGCGTGTGCGCGCATCAATGTACATGCGTTCAAGACGGT
This sequence comes from Plectropomus leopardus, assembly GCF_026936395.1. Taxonomy (NCBI): domain Eukaryota; kingdom Metazoa; phylum Chordata; class Actinopteri; order Perciformes; family Serranidae; genus Plectropomus; species Plectropomus leopardus. The sequence continues at coordinate 13,756,228 of NC_142189.1, read as the reverse complement.
CTCCTCCACCCACATCCTGCCCACTGAGGCTCAGCACCCTCTTGTATGCCCTTCACAAGCTTACCACATTCTTCCTCTCACTCAGAAACACACACAACACACACACTGTATGCATATGCAACATATTTTACCCATGAAAAAAAAAGAACGTGGTTGCACAACACCCTACTCAGCTGTGATGACCCACTGCCAGGAATTATGCCGTACCACCACAGTCCTTCCGCTAGTACAAAGAAAAGTGTGTTTTTTTCGGAATGCCACAGGAAAACATCCGCATCTAATTTAGCACTGGCAGGAAGTTTTCTCTTATCAGTTTAGTACACAGAGGTTTTGTTGGCCGGTTGACTTTTATAGCCTCACTCACAGACAAGAAACCTTCAGACTGGTTTAGCGTGTTTCAATCATGTCCCATAAATCACCTTGGAGTCAGGTATAGGAGTGTTTTAAAGGAATAGTTTGGCAGTTTTGAATGTGCGTACTAGTTATGTTGCTAAGAGCTAGAAGAAAGGATTGAAACCACTCTGTTAAATATAAAGCTCTACAGCCAGTGGCCGGTTAGCTTAGCTTAACATAAAAACTGGAAACAGGGGGAAGCAGCTAGCTTGGCTCTGTCCTAAGAAGAGATGTCAACAATTAACCATTTATTGGTTACTCACTGAGAATATTTATAACTGGTTCTTCTTGTCAGTCTATAGTTAAATTTTTCTACTCTTGTGTTAACTGCGCCGCACATCAACTGGGTGTGGTGGGAGCTAGCTAACAGAGCCGCTCATTCACCAGGGCAGTCATGTTTCTGCAGCAGCGTCCCGCCACTGTTTTTATGTCTTCCTAAAAGTTAACGTCTTTGTTACAGGTTAAAAGGTGTCAGGCTATTGAAAACTCAAATTTTACATCTTGCACCTCCAAAGCTCACGTATGTGTTTTTTCACTTTGTTTTAATCAGCACAAAACCTAAAATGTAAAATTATCATATTGCGATTATATTGGGGGTCAGGGACAAACAGTCAGTTTGGTTCTTTTATAAATTAAAAACAAAAAAAATCCAAATCAAAGAATAAATAAATTTCCCTTATAATTTATTGGGATTCCTTCCTTTCCCTTTCTTCATACTTTCTGTGAATAGGCTGCAACCCTCTTAATCTTATTTCCGTAGCCTATTTTGTTTATACTTGTGTTAACACCTTATTTTGTGACGTAGTCATATGTGTGTCCTGGGCTGGTCAGCTCCTGTACTTCTCAGGTGCTCCAGCATCTGATGTTTCCTCATCGCCTTGGTCGCCAGGTTGATGGTGTTTACCTCTTTCAGAGAACATACATAGATTGCTTCCTCCAACAACATTTAACGCTACAACTGAAGTGGATTATGCATGGTCTTTGAAAGACAACTAAGATAAACATGCTTTTTATGTGAAAATAACACCACAACATTCAGAAATACAACACTTTAAATGATTAACGTACATCATTTCACCTTAAATGTCATGTTTATTTCTCAATATCTATAATTGTTCCTAAAAAAAAAAAAAAAATTGAAATCAATAATTCTCCATCAGTCAAGTAGGGCGGGGGTACTTAGGCATCAATATAATGGTTGGGGAGATACTGCTCAGAACAGAGCCAAGCTAGTTGTTTTCCCCATTTCCAGTCTTTTTGCTAAGCTAAGCTAGCTAAGCATCTGCTGGATGTAGCTTCATATTTAGCCTGAAGACATGAGCGTAGCATCAATCTTCTTATCTAACTCTCCGCAGCAAAGCTAACAAGCCAGTTTCCCAAAATGTCAAACCATGTATTAAACGGATACAAAGGGAGCAACCTGGAACTTGGCTGTACTTTTTGTTTTCAAGTTAACAAGACACAGAGATGAGCACCACTTATGTTTTAGCCTCCTTTAAGCCCTATTTTAGAGTGTGAGAAACACCTACATTCACACTAAAACCATGTAGTGTTTGTGATCAAACGTCCGAGTGTGCACATGATGTTTTCTTCTTCATTCCTGTCTCAGTCTGTTGCAGAGATCGAGCTCGTTCCGTCGGTTTTCAGTATGTTGGCCGACCCTAGCCTCCCCTGTCCTGAGCCCCTGCGCCTTTGAGGGCGGAAGTGCATGGATCCCTGTTGTTGGTGTGGAGCCAGGTCGCCCCTGGCTCCCACCACCTCCATCCCTTCGTCTCTCCTCCTCTCCTCCTCTCCTCCCTCACCCAGCCACATCTCTAGGGTCAGCTCAGCTCCAGATTGGCCCCCACGCATGCCTTTGAATGGTGGGGCTTAGGCAAGCGCTTTAAAAGGAAGCCCAAGTCTGTTTCCCATTTCACCCCCCCTCACCCCAACCCTCACTCCTTTCTTTCTTTCTCTCACATACACACACAGCTGTCATCTGGCTTTTTAAGTTCTGCGCTGCATTTCTCCAGCTGGAGCTGGTTTATGACATTCCCTCGGCAGACTCTTTGGCCTCTCGCTCTCTTTCTCCCTTTCTCTCTCTCTCTCTCTCTCACACACACACACACGCACACAAACACAGCACAAAGTCATTTTTTCCTGTTCTGTTCTTTCTCTTCCCTCCACTGTCTCCTATTCCTCACATTCCCCTGCAGACGCTGTGGATGTGCGTTACATCGCTTGGTATGTTTGGAGGCAAAGAGGGAGCAAAGTCACTCAAACACACACACACATACACCATGTGTTAGCAGTCTTTGGGGGGGGGGAGCAAGCGGAGGAGAGAGAGAGAGAGAAAGAGGGAAAAAAAGAAGAGAAAGAGAGGGAAAAAAAGAAGTCAAAGGAAGCATCTCTTAGCAACCACAGGACAGTAATTACTGTAGCAGCAGCTGGGAGCAAACCAGATTTCCGCTGTGCGTTATAGCACTGGCGTGGGCTACTTTACACACGGCACTGACTAACCAGAGCCAGCAGCCTCCTCCACACGCAGAGAGAGAGAGAGAGAGAGGGTGGGAGAAGGAGAAGAGAGGAGGACTAACCCTGCCTTGATGAGGTCGGGGTGTGTGTGGGAAAAGAGGGACAGCTAGCCAGTGTGTACAAGGCTCGAATATGGTTGAACTCATACGTGTGAAGATATCTCAGCGTGTGTCTACGTTTGTATATCTGAGTTTGGCTTAAAAAGATAACCTTGAAGACCCTTTTATTGTCTGTTGATTTGGATCATTTTCAGACAGTTAATATATAAAACTGCATTGAAAAGAAGGCACAACGTAACATTTTGTATTTGATCAGCCTAAATTCCGCTTATTTTTATGCAGTTTTGTACATGTGATGTTACGTGCGTGATCAAGCTGGAAGTAATGCAGATGGTTGTGCTTAAACAGTGCTGGATGTGAAATATCATCACACGGCTCTTGATGTAATAACTGACAATCCTCCCCCATCTCTCATCACCTCTGCACGCATGAATCATGAATAGCCATCACTTTTGATGTTGTTGCCATGAGTACTGAAGTGGACCATTTCTGTTGGATCTATAACTATTTATTTTATATCTAGAAATTGCTGTTTATATTTTAAAATGTGTTAGATTCAGACACATTCACAAGATGCTATTTATAGACATATCCTTCTGATTGATGTCAACAGTGAGTGTCCCTCTTGTAATTACGAGATTGTTTGGCGTGAGGTGGAAGGAACGTTCGCTCTGCCTCACACGGTTTCCAACATTTCTCTCGCCTTTTTTTTTTTCTTCGCATCTTTCAAGTGCCTCTTTTTTTAGGCGCCTGTGTTTGTAGATTTTGCATCAGTTAAAATGTTTGTGGGAACACATACAGGCTGATGGGAACTCTGAGTTCTTAACAGAAGGGGCCTTGAGTCATCACCACACAGCACACTCATTTGGCCGGGCGTGGGCGCAGGATGCCCCCTGGTGGTTACAAGTGGAACACACGCAGCCTACACATCCCCGAGTCAAAACAGTTGTGGTTAAGAAAGCTGAATTGATCGACCATTTGACAGTTTGATGACTTATTTTCATTGTTAAATTATGTAACTAGCGTGTATGTGGGTGCAGTTTGCTGATATCTGTCTTTCTGATATGAAGTTGCATATTTATTTACTGTTTTTTTTATTGTTTTTTTGTATATATTCCCTGTTATTATTTAGTGCACCATGAGCCTTTTTGTTGTACCTTTAATAAAATCTTTATTATTATCAACCAATTAATTGATGGGCCATGTCATATGTTGTGTTTCTTCGACTCTCAAACCATCCATTAAACTTACCTGATATTTCTTCTGTATTTGTCCAGGTGTGTGATGAGCCTCCCTCCATCTGTACCCCGATGAAAGAGCCCTTCTCCCCCCTGAACAACGTTGTCTCCACCGAGCCATTCAGGGGCTGCTACGTCCCCGCACAGCCCTTCGACGAGTTCAACTCCAGCAACCGCCGCTACCTGCCCCCACAGGTCTGCCTCTCCTCCACAGCCAGTCATATATCCGAAATTTGAGTTAAAGACCATTTCAAACTTGACAACATTGACAATCTAAATGGCTCCAATGCTGCATCCGATACTACACACTATGCACTACACACCTATAATGTGTACTATCGTTCAACTACTTATGTGTACTTAAACAACAGTATTCAGATCCTTTACTTAAGTAAAAATACCACATCGTAAAAAATACTGTTTTACAAGTTAAAGTCCTGCTTTGAAATTTTTACTTAAGTAAAAGTAAATAAGACATTTAGGAAAAAGTACTCAAAGTACTACAAGTAAAAGTACCAAATGCAGAAATACATCAAACAAACAAAACAAAACAAACAAACTTCCCTTCAAAACCAAAAATTGTAAACAAAACAAAAAAAAAACTAAAACTAACTATTAACTATTAAAAAAAGAATAAAAAAACACACCCCAAATTATTTAAAAACAACAGAATTTTTTTTAAATTAAAAAGACTTAAATGTTAAAATCTGTCAAATTACAGATTTATTAATCAACTAATTCTTGCAGCTGTCCTTGCACAAACTGTGAGGTCATTAAATTTGTAACAAAACATCATATTTTGTAAACTTTTCGTATGTTATTCATGCAAAATCTTAATCTGTAAGGTAACTAAAGCATTCAGATAAATGTAGTGAAGTAAAAAGTACAATATTTCCCTCTGAAATGTAGGGGTTAAAAGTATAAAATGGAAAGAAAAGAAATGCACAAGTAAACTACACGTATCTCAGATTTGTTCTTAAGTACGGTCATCTGGCTTTTAGTATTTTATTTTCTAATTTTTTAATTTAATTGTATATACTTTATTATTCCCAGAGGGGAAATTCAATTTAGTTACTGCAAAAAAATAATTTAATTAAAGCAACTAATTCTTATCTTCTCCTCCATTCAAGGTCTCCTTCAAGTCGACCCGGCATGTCAGTTTTCACATGGACGAAGAGGAGATTGTTCGCATCAACCCACGCAAAGACATGCTTATACGCGGCTACGAGGACTACCGCCACCCTGTCATGTGGAAACAGGAGGCCGATCCCGAGGACCTGGACTTCCCCACCGCCTTCCACAAACTGGACAGTAAGAAGTGCAAGTACCTCTTTCCCGACGGCCCCGGTGGGGACTCCCACTCTGGCCCCGGTATGGGCATTGGAACAGGTATGGGGTTGGGTCTTGGCAAGGACACGGCCATCAAGACTCAGCCCTCGCCCTTGCTTAAGTCCAAGAAGGGCCGGCGGCGGCGAGAGGACGGCGAACGCTCGCGCTGCATCTACTGTCGGGAGATGTTCAACCATGAAGACAACTGGCGGGGGCAGTGCCAGGACGCCCCCGACCCGATCAAGCAGTGCATCTACAAAGTCAGCTGCATGCTGTGCGCCGAGAGCATGCTGTACCACTGCATGTCCGACTCCGAGGGCGACTTCTCAGACCCCTGCTCATGTGACACATCTGACGAGCAGTTCTGCCTGCGCTGGTTGGCCCTGGTGGCACTCTCCTTCATCGCGCCCTGCATGTGCTGCTACCTGCCCCTGCGCGCCTGCCACCATTGTGGCGAGGCCTGCCGCTGCTGTGGGGGCAAGCACAAGGCCGCGGGGTGACCCGACGACGGACTCTGGGACACCCTCAAAGCTAGCTAACACAGGAAGTGGATAAAAGCGGAAAATTAAAAAGCCGGCATCCTTTTTTCATTCCCCTCTCAGACGGGGTGATATGTTGTTGATCCCCAGCTCTGAGGGCTTTTGGAGATTTCAGTTTGTGTTTGTCGCCGACAAGCAGCAGTGGAGGACAAACCATATGCTTTGTGGGAGCTCTGAGCATCAAGCTAAGTTCAGGAGCTTAATCTGAGGAGAGGAGGAGGAGGCAGCGTCAAGATTAATAGACTCGGAGATGTTACTAAACACACCTGTACACACACTCACACACTCACACATACACATACAGACACACCTCTCTCTCTCACATTCACACTCATGCGTTGACGAAGCCAGGCCACAAATGTCAGAACTCTACTACAAGAAATGTGTAACTTTATGAAGGAAATTTGTCTTTTGTACAGAGAGCGACAACTTAATGACAAAAAAAGAAAACTATTCTGCGTTCAGAAAAAATACTTGCTGTTTGAGTATGCTAAAAGGGATATGTTATTGCTTTTTTGTGAATTTACAGTTGGGTAACAGTGGCCTTTCCTTCATGGCTTAAACATTTGCTGACAATGTAATTACTAGACAAAGAAAAGTGCACTAGAAATGGTATTTCCCCCTCTGAGTAAAGGTAATCCTCTCAAATTCTTGTGGTACATTAACTACCATATGTAGTGTAATTTTAACATTTGAGAGATGTTGCTGTGGTGGATGCTAATTCCTTGTTTTCCTTTCCATCGAATGTTAAAAAAAATCAAAAGGCTTATTTTTGAAGGTATACAACTCGGTATAGCTTTTGACATTCATTTAGAAGATGTTAAAAGTGATGACTTTGCTTTCCCGAGGTTATTTACACCATTTGATTGCATTCCAAAATAAAGGGATTGATTCCATGATTAGAAGGGAAAAATGGTAACGACTTCACCATGGCAAATTCCCCCCAAATAGTTTTTTTTCCACATCATGAAAAAAGCATAAGAACCTCTTGAACCATTTAAATTGAAACCAATACATTGAAATTTCATTTACTTCAGTGAATTTCAGTTTTAGTCCAGTTATTTACTGCTGTAGTGAAATTGGTGTTTTTGTTTTATCTGTTATTTTCCTGCTCATTTTATAATTATTTTTTGAAGCAAAGGCTGAAAATGTTGCTCAACCAGCAAGTTTTGTTTCGGTGAGTGAAGGGGTTACAGTGCTCCTTGGTTAAATAATGAGGCACTTAAAATAAGGTCTTTCTTTTATTGAGAATCCCTCATATTTCACTATTAGTCTGTACATAAATTTGACTAATTTAACATTCAATTTGGTGATGGGGGGGGGGACCCTCCTGAAAGCACTGCTCTCCAAGCTTTGGTTGCAGCACCCTCTCCAAATTTCCATGTTTGTCCCTTAAATCGGTTATTTTTATTTTATTTTTTCCCCTCATGTAGTATTTCTTTGTTCCTCCAAAGTCCACTCCTTCCGTACGTCTTCATTTAACAGGCCCTGAATGAGTGAATGCATCGTTTCAGGAATATCTTAGCTATTAATACATACAGGTGTTATGTATGTGTACGTGTGTGTGTGTGCATAGGTCTTCATTTGCACTGTTGATCTGGTGTCATGTAACGTCACCACTGACTATGTGATCACTTGTTTCCCAAAGCATGTTTGTCTGTTAAACAAAGAGACGATCAGACTGTTAAAGGAATAGTTCTGCATCTTGGGAAAATTCCCTTTTTTGCTTTCTTTCCTGAGGTTAGATGAAAAGATTAATTCCACTGTCTTATTTGTCTGTGGTTAAGCTGGAGCTAGCTGCTGTTTATTTTAGTATAAAAAACTTGGAAACTGGGAAACAGCTCGCCTGGCTCTTTCCAAATGTAACAAAATCCGCCTACTAGCACCTGTAAAGTTTACTTACTAAGATGCTGTAGCTCATTTGTTGAATTTGTTCAAAAACCAAAGTGTAAAGATGAAAATTTGTGGTTTTACAGGAGGTTATGTGTGGGACTATTTCTTAGATTGGCATAGTAACTTTGTAGAGTTTCTGCTTGGCAGCCTCATGGTGACAACAGGACTCCAGGAAGTTACTGTGCCCCTCCAAGAAATAGTCCCACACGTGACTTCCAAGAAATTGACGTTTTTACACTTTGGGGGTTTTTTTTGTACAGAAGAAACAAACAAGAGAGTGTTAAAAAAAGCCCCTTTCTCACTGGACAAAAAACAAACAAAACACTAACACTCCCAACATCTGGCTTTTGTATTTAACCCTTTGAAACCGTAGCTAATTGGTTTAATTTCTTAAAAAAAAAACATGGGAGAAGGCAATGAGAAATTTAACAAAACATGGTCCAAAATTATCAAGTATTAAATACAAAAATGACAACAAAACTACCAAAAATAAACAAAAAGAAAAGTAAAAAACAAAAACTATCAAGGAAATGACCCAGAAAAAGGTGCATAAAATTAAAAAAAATATACATATACGTATAAACATTTTTGCTCTGCAACGTAATGTGAAATATATAATTCTAATGATTTTAAATATAGTTTTTTAGACATTTTTGCAGAGTTTTTGACAATTCACCACCGTAGAATTATTCGGTTCTATCTGCGTTCAGAGTGGTTTTGAGAAATTGAGCTTCAAAGTTTTTGCATTTCAGATAGCAAAAATGTTATGAACCCTTTTGTTTCCTAAATTAAAAAAAAATCTTATAACTTTAAAAACACTTCACATAATGTTCATAAGTTGTGACAGAAGAATATATAAAAATATATAAACTCAGTTTTGACAAAAATGTCAGAACCTTATAATGGTGACAAATATTCAAACAACCTGTTTTTAAAGGGTTTTCCTTTAAAAAACATTTTAAACTTCCTTTAAAAAAAGTGAGCTTTAGCAGTGGTGTAGCAGGATTTTGTTACTTTTTGACAGAGCCAAGCTAACTATTTCCTACTGTTTCCAGCCCTAATGCTAAGCTAACTTCATATTTAACCCTTTGAAATCTGGGGCGACAGCGCTTCTCTTGTGTTGCTTTCAGGTCCCTTTTTGAAGTATTGAAAGCTTTAAGGCCTGGCCAAATTGGTGGGATTTCTTTCAAAAACATTGGAAAAAGGCAATGAGCAACTTTATAAGAAATGTTTCACAAATTGTTAAAAAAAATTAAAAAAAATATTTTTAAAAAGCTAGGGAAAAACTATATTTCTAAATATCATAATTACAGACTTAAAATCATGTGATAGAATTACAATAGTTTTTAAGCACTTTTCCCAAGCTATTTATTTTTTATTATTATTATTTACTTTTTTCTCTTTTTTTTTGTACTTTTTATTAATTTCTCGTTAATTTTAGGGTCATTTCTTTCTGTGCTCATTGCCCTATTCTTGTTCTTTTTCTGGTTTTGATAGAAGTCAAACCAAATTGCTCAGATTTGGTAGGATTGACAGTTGAATGTGATATCAATCTTCTCATCTAACTGAGCAAAATAGCAACTAAGTATTAAACCCCCAAATGTCAAACTGCTCCTTTAAGATCCTTTGGGAAACAGGGAGTCTCGTTGTGTTTGAATCCCATTTCCCACCCAAAAGAGAAAAACTTAAATTCAACATGTATCGCTCAAGATAAACTATCATTGACTCAAACAAGTCTGAACAACAACAAACTTCCAACATTAATAACAGCTCAGTTTGGACGCCTGGCTGCAATAACTGATGAAATTAAGGCATTAGCATGTTTGATATTAGTGCCAATTGTGATTCGCCTCAGCAGATTTAATACAACATCCACGTGCTGTTGCTAACAGATATGCATCTCCCGTCACTCCTGATTAAAAATAACGTAGTGGCGCCTCGGTCTCAACACATTTATTTTCCTAATTCCACCCTGACAAACGCTCCCTTTACTTTCTATGCAAACTTTCTAACGTGGGAAACACATTGACCTCTCTGCAGACTGAGTCAGTGGCGGGACAGGACACTTTAACGCTATATAGAGGTAGACGACCAACCCCTGGTACCAAACTCCAAACCAACCTGTAAATACTTAACACTATATTTAAGTTCTGATAATAATCCCAGCTTTGTTTTGTCTTTGAAATTTTAAAGATAGAGCTGTATTTATCGTTGCTGTCAGCATATACTGTAGCTTCAATTGACAGCATTATGTACATAGGTCACCTTTTAGTATTATTTCACATTGAAAAGTAGAGGGCGTCTGCGATGGAAAAATGACTATTGAGCTTCTAATAGAGTTTCTCTCTAGTTTTGTACGGTAGAAGGAAGGATAGTGCTAACACGGTACAGTAGTGGCAGTCCACTTGTTTCAAAAAGTTTGATATATAAATATATATACATACATATAAAGCTGCTAGATACAATCACTAATTTTATTGTGTTGACAGAGAAAAATCAGCTATGAACGACTGTTAAAAACCCGAATTCTCCAACAGCATATAACCATGACAGTGAGTTTTTAAATGTTTGATTGCTCTGTGTGTTGACACTTGTGCATGTGTGTGGGTGCGTGAGTGTTACTATATATGTGCGTTTCTTTTGTGTCCACCAGAGTGTGTGTGTGTGTGTGTGTGTGTGTGTGTGTGTGTGTGTGTGTGTGTGTGTGTGTGTGTGTGCGTGTGTGCGTGCGTGCGTGCGTGTGCTTGTGGGGTTGGTGTGTAACCAAATGTTTGGTTGGTTGTCATATTCTCCCATTGTAATTGGATTGCCCTGCATTAATGCAAGCTGAACCAAGGTTTGATGAACCTGATTAAAACTTGCTGGCTGAGAAGCAAAAAATGTAGGACGTGCATTTATACAAAGTGTAGAGAATGCTGAAATAACACTTCTCATTCTGCATTAACCAGCACAGTGCAACTTCCTGTCATGTACTGTATTATATATGCAACATGTGTCTGTCTGCTTTAATATATATATTTTTTTGACCTGCATTATATAAAACTTCAGTTTTAACCACTTTGCTGCTAGTCTTTTATCCTCTTTCAATCTTGGAAAATTTGTGCATATCTTTGGGAATGCATACAAGTGTACATTCTTGACATTGTGTAGATTTAAAAAATGATCAAAAAAAAGCTATATAAACCTGTTTCTCCTCAGTGTATTGTTTTAAAACAGTTACTTTTCACAGCAGTTGAGTGGTTATGTTTCAATTCTCCGATGCTTTGGTGCACTGATGATACTATATGTAAGCTTTTTTTCATCTTACAGCGCTTGATGTAACATTTATGTGATTAGTTCTAAATAGTGGAAGACATTTGTGTTTTGAAACTTGCAGTATAAATGGTACTACTCTTAACTATTCTGTAAACACTGCCTGTTTTCTTTTTTCTTTCACTCTCTCTTTGTGCATATTTCTTTCCTGTGCATCTATTTTTTTTTCTCTCTTGAAGTTTTCTTAGTGCCATCGGCTTTCACATCCTGACAACCTCAAAAAAGTGCCTCACGTCCATCCTAGTTTCCATTTTATAATTTAACATCTCTCGTTCTGGTTCTATTGGTTTCTACACGTCTAGGTATTTCTTCTCATGGTTCGAGAATACCAAGTATATGATGTAAAATTTATAGTCCCAATAACTCATGTCATAGTTGTATTTTCTTTATACAGATGTAGCTCGTTACTTTTCATAAATATATAATGTAAATATGCATACATATGTTTGTAACTGTTTTTATGTTACATCATACACTTGTAATTTGACATATCAAATAACATTATCATAATAAAATGGTGAGTTTTAATCTTTTGCTGTGTAGGCTTCATTGCGTCTCTTTTAATTGATCCTTTGAACTTTTGAACATCCAACACTAAATTTCCTGCATTCTGGTGATTTTTTTATCCACCAATTTGTGCCTGATTCACGGTGTAAATACCTTTATTTTTGTCAAAAATGAAAGTCCTCAGCTACTTTCATGTTTTTATTGGGGGAGACAAATTCACGTGTTCAAAATATTATTGACGTGTGTCCTGCACCCCTTAACCTTCTTCTGGGGGGGGGGGGGTTGTGTGTTTTTTTTATTTTATTTTTTTTAATAATATTTAGTTTTGGTTTGTTTTTGTTTTAAATGTATATAGATGTGTGTGTGTGTTTGTGTGTGTGTTTGTGTGTGTGTGTGTGTGAACCTTTTAGAAACTGGCTTGTTTTAACAAAAGGTAATCTTTCTCCAAAAAACAGCACACAGCAGACAGTTTAGTGAAATAAGTGTAATTAGCTCCCCCTTGTGGCTGATGATGTATTGTTCAAGTAACTGGTCAAAGCAAAGGTTCCTAGACTCAAAACTTCACCAATATTACTGTAATTATTGATAGTAGTATAACAGATAATCTCTGGGCCTGTCCAGGTGGCCCCTGCACCACTTGCATGATAAGGGTTTCTTTAATGTAAAAAAAGAGTCTAAAGATGTAAATAAACACCCTATATTATTTCCATATTCCCTTTTCCCCTTCAAACAGGGTACAGATTATTTTGTTAATATTTTGTTGACTTAGTTTATATTTTTATATATATATATTTTTTTGCACAACATATCGTCCTCATATGTGTTTATGTATAAGCTTTGTTTTTTCTGCTATTCTTGGGACAGATATTTTTTTCTTATAAATAACAAAAACAAAACAGGTGTGACCATTTATGTTAATGATACCAACATAAAAAATAGCAGGACCCTGGCACTGGTTCACTTAGATAGACTTAGTTACTGTTACACCTGTGTGCCCCATTGCAAAAATCATAAATGAATGAATAAATAGGCCTACTACAATACTACCACTACTACTTACTACTATTACTACTAATAATAATAATTTAAAAAAAGGCTATTCCCAGTCTGCTCACCAGTAGGCAGTGTGTTCTCCCTTGGGAGATTACATAGATGTAATTCTTGTCTTCATAATTAGAACATGTCTGATTAATGTTTTTTGTTTCTCAACATTTCAGTATCATTGCAGCAAATAGTGTCACTCATAAACTTCTTACAACTGATTATTGAGAAAAACAGCTTAATCCGTGGCTTATATAAGTGGACCAAACGTTGCATTAACTAAAACAGACTGCTTTAAAAAAAAAAGAAAATAAAAAGAAAAGAAGAAACAACAGCAGAAAAAAATAAAAAAAACGTCCCACTTCCGCGTCACGTGCACACCCCTCTGTATGGCTGACAGGCAGGGAGTCTACCTGTTCCCTGCAGGTGTGCACAAGTCGGACTGCGGATATTTTCTGAACCGCGCACTCTAGATAAAGATGTACAAATTGTGGATAATGGTTAAGAGATATTATTCTTCGGCAAACACAGCATCTACGTTACCTAATTAATCAGTGATTCACTGCAGCACCCGGCGGGCACGCGGAGGGTTGCCAAGCAAACGCGCTCAAGAAGCCGCGCGACCAACAGGTACAGGCAGTAAAACTGCGTTTTTCGAGAGTATATTTCAAAATACGGAGACGCTATTTCCTTTAAAGTGGCGTTTAAAGCGGGAAAGTAAGGACATTCTGGAGAAAGAAGTTTCCAAACTGAAGAAGTTGTGTTTGTTTACCGGGTCGGCGTCCGCGAGCCAAGAAGAAGGTGCTAGCTAACAAGCCGGCTAACAGGTAGGCTAATGTTCAGTTTAATTTGCTGCACCTACATTTGGTTTTATTGTGTTTTGGGGTTATGTGTTACCTTTGCTGTTGAGTGTGTAAGATGTGTCACTGTGTATGGATGCAGCACCCGCCTTGGTGTCCACTTCTTTGGCTTTTATGAAAGGTTTAATCCCGGTTCAGTTTGATAAGCTAACTGAAGTCAGGCTTTTCAAACTGAGCCCTGCTTTTCTGGATATCCTGTATCACAGTGATACTTAACTTGCAGCCAGAGGCCAAATCTGGCCCCCAAAAGAGTATTGGGTGGCCCCCAACCCTTTTTCTAATCCACAATAAAACATAAAGTGATTCACACTGGTGATTGTGTTTATTATGTTCGTACTCTTTAGCATCAAAATAAAGCTTGTTTATCAAAAAAAGTGCCAGTGGAGTACCCTGCTCCTCCCGACAGTTTCTAGCCAAGACCCTTGTCCTAATATCCTAGAAATGCTCTTAAATCCCAGGATGTCCCAAAACCCTAGAAACATCCTAAAATCTTAGAAATGTCCTAAAATCCCAGAAACGCAAAAATTACCCCCAAGGAAAGCAAGTTGAGTATTCCTGCGGTATGTGTTGGGTTTGTTACAGGTATTACATTGTTACATTGGTGCCAGCTGCTATGTAGATGTTAAGCGTGGATTGTGTATTTGGCATCGCAGTGTTGTTATGTGCCCAAATTTTTCATTGTGGTCAAAAATTTGTAGTTTCTGGCTGGCATAATGACACCGGGATATCAGTTTAGGTTGCAGTGACTTCTGGTGTGTGATTATTTTATCAACCATGATAAAAAAAACACTTCAAATGTGTGCTCTTTAAGGATGACTTTGTTTTATACAGTTTTCATTGAGTCTGTCTTGTCTTTTTGTATTGTGGTATGGTTTGGGAACCTGAATTTAAGAACAGGTTTGGCTGGCTTGTCAAAGTGTCCAGCAAAGTTATTGGTGTGTGTCCACTGAAGCTCTCTGACCACCACAGGCAGGTCTTTAGAAAGGCCCAGAGCCCAGTTATGCAAAAGAATTCAGTATGGATCAGAATGACCCAGATTTGGAAATTCCAGGTTTTGCTGTCCAGAAAGTGAACATGTACAAAACATCAACCCTAAGTTGAAGTATTTTTTTTCTGCACAATGAATGTATATTACATATACTGAAAAGCATTGTATGTTTTGTCCTTATCAGCTCGTGGGCCATCATGATAAGAGTATGCATGATATAAAGAATCTATCTATCTAGCTATCTATCTACCTGATCACTTAAATTAGGTATGTCCAAGTTCAAGGTACCACTGGTATATCCAGGCTATTGTATATCTTTCAGCTTCGGTTTATGTGAACCTGGCCTGCACTTTACATGCACATGCTGTGTTTCAAGTTTCACAAACAACATTGACTTTTTGCATCTTTGCCTTTCTGGCTGTTTTTGTCTGATGGTTGTACCTTTGTATGCATAATTGTTTCATTATTTTGATTTCTGTAGCAGAACCTAAAAACGCTTGCTTATCTTTTTGCTGTTCATTATACTTAATCGCAGTATGTTATTGAATAGCTATTAAAATATACTTGATACATTATAACAATTTTATACTATATTTCTTTGACTTCTTTTGATCGGGACTGGCTCAGTGTTTCAGTATGCGTTTGGAAGATTTCTTTTACACTGATTACTCCGTTCCGTTGAGCTTTGCAGCATTATATGAATTGAGCTCTCAAAATAAAACACACAGATACAAATAAGAGAGTAGAGCATTTGACAGAGAGATGACCTTATCAGAGACAAACACATGTTAATTGGTAGTGAGTAAAAAAACTTTATTTGAATTGTTTTATGGATACCAAATCCCCACCCTAACACGTAAAGCACACGTCTGTCTCCCCAAGGCGTGTCACCAGTGCTTTGATCATCGTGATGCGTTCATCCTGTCACCACGAAGGGATGAGTGTCATTGTCATTTAACACACCACCTCGGAAAGCAACGCAGCAGCGTGTATCCCATGTGTAACCACACATACATATGCACATGCAGGAACTATGATTCCAGCATCGGCTCTGTCAGTTTGTGACATCTTGGCAAAACATTTGTCCATCGCATCAACATCTGGCATCAAAATTATGGCAAACAAGTACTTGGTAAGAACATCCGAACTTCCTCTGTAGTGATATTATGTTCCAAGTATACTTTGTTGACTTGATGAACGAGTCTTGGTGAAATTCTTTTGAACTTGATAACCTCAGCGTGAAGCATAAAACACGCCGGATGCAGAGAAAGCTATCATTGCAATTCAGTAAAGTTGTAGAGAAAAATGTAACCAGGTGAGCTATTTATAGAGGAGGCGCAGACAAGACTTTTAAATGCTGCCTATTATCTGTGGGTTCACTTTGATGTTTGAGTCATCTCACATCAACATCATTCTGTTTTTATCCTCAGGATTTCTTTTGGTCTTTGTTTGAGCTGGAGGTTACCGAGCAAAACTCTGCAAAACGAATCAAATATAAAATAGAAATTCAGAAAAACAAGTAGGACATCTATTCTGAAATTGCATGTTTTAAAAAAGAGTTGAAAAAGAAAAACCATAACCCCCTTTTTTTTTGGGGGGGGGGGGGTGTAGTTTCCATTTTGGTTCTTGGCTGAATCTATTGATGTAAATAATAAGGCACATTTTCAAGATGTGCCTTATTATTTATTTACTATTCCTATGGTACATCTGTGCTACCAAGCACACCTCTTTCCTAAACATTCATAATGTGCTGGGTAAACAAGGGTAAGTGGCCGTGAGAAGATAATGAGGATATTTACTGATATCCTCTCATATTGATCACAGACCCCTGAAGCGCACTGAAATGAAATCATATCATGCCAGATGTTGTGATATTAGCAAATATTGTATCATTGCACAAAGGATGGATATAAAGTCATTTCATGATGAAACTTTTACACCTCTAATCGCTCCTATACAACCATAGCACGCCGACAGACATTAGTGACAAATGGGGCTGCAGCTAATGATTATTTTTGTTATTGATTCATTGGCAGATTATTTTCTTGAACAACGAACTGTAAAAGGTCCTCAATGACAGAATCAAATTTGTTTTGAATGACCAACAGTCCAAATCCATAAGATGTTCAGTTCACTATGATAAAACAGCGAAATGCAGCAAATCCTAACCATGGATGAATTACAACCAACGTCTGTTTGGTGTTTTGTTCTCAGAAAATGCCTTCATCAAAATGAAAACGATATTTTTTAAGATGATCAAAATAGATGGCAAATAATTTTCTGTCGATGAACTAATCACTGCACCTGACTTTGCCTTGAGCAGCTGTTTGATCAGAGAAGGAAAAGCACAGGTATCACTTATTTCCAAAAATCAGCTGCATAGAGCAGTGCCACGTAACACCATTCATGACTGACACAAAGCAAACATGATGTCATTTTTTTCACAGCAACAACAATAATAATGTAATCACAAGTAGGATGGATTAAAGTCATCCAACTTCTGCAGTAGGAGTTGTTGTGATTTTCCTGAAATGATGGTGGAGAATTTGGTTGCCAAAAAAAAATGCAAATATGCAACCGGGTGGCAGAAGTTTGGCTTGAATGTTAAAATACATTCTTTATATGGGCAAGTTATCTGTTCACTGAAAGAAGGATTTGGATTTTTCTGAGGCCTAATTTTTGTTGTTTTTTTTATTCCTCTGGGGCATCAAGGCTTAAAAGCTGACATAGTTTAATACTTCTGTGATTTAGTACTTTAGTACTTAGTACTAGCAACTTTTGAGCTTTTAAACTAAGGGTTGGCAAAGTTTTTTTTTAGTGGTTCCTTCTTTGTTTAAACTTTAGTGTTCAGTCACTTGATTCTGCATAAAGTATTGTCATCTGTGTTTTCAGTTGTACAGTTTGCCTTTATGTTCTAAAATATTTTATTAACCTCTTTGGAGGAATTTGTCTTCGGCATCAGACCGACTCTAACTGCTGGACAGGCACGGTGTAGCACACAGGGAGCGTCAAAGCTGGTAATGTGGTTTTGAACCACGGATGTCCCGATCAAGTTTTTTGCCCCAAAACCCATTCCAAGACATTTGATATTGATACAGATACCGATACCGAGTACCGATCTGACATTTGTATTAACCTGGATAATACAGCTGCGCAATGCCACAATAAGTAATTAAAAGTTATTCAAATCAATACAGTGTATATGCTTTACAGCTGACAAGAAGAAATATCTGCATCCAAACAGTTCCTCAGGATTTCTTATTGTATTTTTACAAAATAACATAGTAACTACATACAAATATTTTATGGCTCTTATCACAACTCCACTTAGTGCAGCATTTGTTTTGTTTTTTTAAATAAAATAACCAAGTAAATAAACTAAAATTTCTTAAGAATTTGCTTTTTTTTTTACTTCAAAAAACAAAATAAACAAACTAAAATTTCTCTTCAGAAATTGCTATCAAGTCTCAGTTATAGCTGACCTTAACATTCGCAGTCACAACAAATAAAAATCTGTCACAATTCTGCTTATTACAGCATTACAGTATAACTAGTTTACTAAAAATGAACAACAAAACATTCAATTCACCTTGAAGAAGTGTAGCAGCATAAGATGAACATGAAAAAATCAGTTTCTACTCACTGGAGAAGCAGCATTATAATAAAACCCAAATATCTGCCACAAAATGTTACACCTGTGTGACGGAGGGCTCAAAATAACCGATACTGAGCCTTTCGATCCCATCGGGACATCCTTCATTTTGAACATGCCTGTTTTCTTTTGTTGGAATTTACTTATAACAAGCTTGAAGACTGGAATATCTATGCTGGCTAAGCTAACGCCAAAAAGATGTAGCAGGATTTAGGATAAACTTCAATTTCATTTCTTCTTAAACCTCGTTTCAGAACAATAAATCTGCCTTGTACCTTGTACCTTGTGTACTGCTCACAGACGTATTTCACGGTGCATTTTATGGGTGAACACTAAAGGTATCATCGGGGTAAAATAATCTGAATTTGCTTTTGTGTCTTGAAGACATATCACCAATAATCCAGATTATTTTATGCATTAAGATCATAGTGGGTTCTTGAAATGTTGTTGGATAATAAAAAACATACACACTCAAGGAATATCTGTAGTTTCTGACCTCTGTAGTACAAGAACGTGTTGGTTTCTGCAACTTTTGGATTTATTGGTGAAAATAGTACCATTGTAGCAGTGATGCCTTTTGTCCACTAGAGAGCGCCATTGATACTAGATTTAATTGCTCTGTTGTCTTAATTTCTCAACATTACATTTGTAGTAGCTCCGGAGTTTTTTACAGTATTTTATGATCTAATATAGTTCTGACATTTGTTGATATAGAGCTGATTTGTTGATATAGAGCTGATATGGCACTCGTTTGTTTTACTTATTGGATGATCAAATAAAAAAAGTAGAGAACCAATAACCTACATGGCATTCAATTATAATAACCTGTTTGGTAATTTAAACTGTTTGATAATTGTACATAACATTTTATAAACTCTTAATTTTAGGTTTTTATGGGAAAATCTTAATTTGTAAGTAACTAAAACTGTCAGATAACTGTAGTGAAGTAAGAAGTACAATATTTCCCTCTGAAATGTAGTGGAGTAAAAGTATAAAGTGGCATGAAAAGAGAATACTCAAGTTAAGTACAGTTACCTCATGTTTGTACTTAGCTACAGTACTTGAGTAAATGTACTTAGTTACCATCCACCACTGATTGTAGCAGACTGATGTCAGCTGTTCCATCTTTATTTTCTTGTTAGTGGCTCTTACCAATTTTATCATTAATTATTTCATTTCCCAGGTGAAAATAATGAAGGTGATCTCCAAGTTGCAAATATGATATTCTGTAGTTGCGTTCCCAAACAGAGATACTATGTAGGCCAGGCTCATATAAACCCTATGTTAGAGCATCATACATTCACAGGACTGTAAGTGTGCCACAGCGTCTGCACAGGGACGAACCCCGAGCTCCTAAAGAGCAGAGCGCTGTGTGATTGAGGCGACGGCTGATCCTCTTGCTCTCTGAACTCGGGTGCTTCACCTTCAACTACAGTCTGAGAGGAGAGGGAGGGAGGGAGGGAGAGGAAGGAAAGAGGAACGGAGGGAGGAGAGAACGGGGGAAAACGTGCCACATTAAAAGAGGAAGTTCATCCTCTGATAAACACATAGCTACACATCCCACTGGACCCACTGTCTGAGATGGCAGCCAGTGCTAAATGTGAGCTTGTCTGAGCTGCACCACTACAAGGGGAGAAACCGCATGGAATTCATGTTTTGTCCCTAGGTTGTTCGTTTGAGAGCTTTAGAGGATTTTAATGTGCCTCTCTGTACCTCGCAGTTTCCATTCAAGGGGCTCTCCAGACGCAGTGCTGCTCTTCACAGAAGACATGCATAATCATGGCAGAGGGGAGGGGATGAAACAAAAGAAGAGATGTGTAAAGCATCATATACATATGGCACTTTATATTGTACCCCTTTCAGGTATTCTTATGGGTGTTTTGGTTTTAGGTTTGATTTTTTGCGTTGTTACACACAAAGGAAACAGCCGCAGCTCAGTACTTCAAAGGGGCCCCGGCAATCCCACATAGACAGACCACATTTCAGTGGAGCATGCTGTGCCGTGCTGCACTGTGCTACAGACAGACAAGAGCTGTTATGAAGAAGAGGAGACCATGGCTTCTCATTAAAAAGCACTACTGTTTCCTCCACAGATTACACTGCTACGGGAAAACTACACAGGGAAGACACCCTTGCCACATCTGCAGCTGAAAGATGCAGTGTTACATGATTGGAACTGTCAAATAAAGCATACAGTTGGAGAAGTCTCAAAACAAGTGTTCACAAAAAAAAAAAAGACAAAACATTTTTAATGGAAATGATTGACAGGTTGTTTACAGAGAAATCTCAGTTTTGTTGATGTTTAGAAATGTCTAGCCTTGTTGTGAGGGCTGCTTACTTTCAGCTCGTTGTTGCGCCTTTCACCAGGTCATGGCCTCATGGTAGATCCTTATGGTTAAAGCTTGGGGTGGTATTTTTTTTTTGAAAACTTTTTCGTACATTCCTGGAATTTCACCAGCATATACGGTGTATGATGTTATCAGTGTGCCGCGTTATACACAAGGGTGCACGGCATGGCATGTTTGGGAACCTATTACTCCTGATGTACATCTAAATTTGACGGATGCTTGTATTTGGCTTCTACTGTTGTATTTGCTGAAGGTCAGAGCACTTATGGATGACCTCTAACCTTACAATCAGCAGGCTGTGTGCTCAGTTGGGTGTGTAAGGCCCATTCCTCTACACGTCTAAACAATAAGGAATGCCAGCTTAAATGCCACATCAGGCTAGTATATCATAACAACTTACTTGTCTGATTAAACAAGTGGTAAAGAAGAATTAAACACATTGTTTTTTCACACTGATGATGGACGTAGCTATGAATTGAGACATTTCGCTTCCATCTCATTTCTGTTAAGAGCTGCACGTGTTTAATGCCAGTTAGACACATGCGAATAAATGGAAGCGGGCGAAGACAAAGTCTATGAGCTGAAGCACAAGGAGCATTGCAATTATCCTGTAAACAGCCTAGCTGGCACTGGATGTGACATCAGAAATTTTGGACTCTTACATCGAATAGATTTTGAAATATCGGTCGACTGTACACAGAATTGCCCTTTTGGGATAAATAAAGTTGTCTTGATTTTGATCTTGATTAAAATCGGGTGGACGACGTTTTAAATGTCTAACAACATAGAGTCTAATGCTGTGTGGACATTAACATTATGAGGTTTCACAGACTTTGGGTTCTACTCTCCGTAACTTACAATTAAATGTTTTTATTCTACGCTAACATGACGTTGACATGAGACGTTTGCAAGATGCTGGATTTTGGTTACCTAACAACACAACTTAAAGCCAACTAAATATCGACGTCGTCTGTTGTGAGTATTCTGCGGCAAATTGACGTTGGCATTAGACGCCGTCCTGATCTTAAATTTTAGTCACCCAGCGTCAGAACCTAAACCAAATATCAATGTCTGTCTATGTTGGTGAACCGAGGAGAGCAAGGCGGGGTAGTTTTTCATGATATTGAACTTTGTTCTTCATTGTTATTTGACAATTGATAATAAAGGCAGTTTATATTGTGGAAATACTTACTTTTTAGACCAATAATTTTGAAGCTGCAGTTTTGTTATTGCAAGTTTCTTCACATGAATTTGACCCAGGTTATAATTTATTGATGTAGATATTCAAGCAGCAAAAAAGAGAGAGCATATGAAGGGTCCTGCATGTAGATGAGTTCTTTCAGGGGTCGACCATAAAAGTATTAGTATTTCCACTGGTGACCATTTTCAGTATTTGTTGCATAAGTGATATTTGAATATTGCCGTTACGGTCAGAACCAAAACCAGACAACACATTACATGCATTCTTGCTTGCATGCACACAGGCATCTGTTTTAGAGACAGTGTTGAAGAAAATTAAGTTGCACTTTACATACAAATTCTGTAAAGTATTGGGTGAAACACAAAATACGAAGACTTTTACTGTAATAAAGCTTTTAAACATTCTTTTATGTCACATTTTAGTTATTAAACAGACTTAAAACTGCATAATATCTCAATTACTTAAAATATAAGGTGACTAAAAATAGCAATCATATTTTAAGTTTCGGCAACCGAAAGCTGATGCCAGGTAGCCAGCCTGGCAACCACTTTTTAAAGTCAGTGTTGAGTCCAGCTTTGCTCAAAACTACTGGAGTGTCATTTAAGGGAGAACATCCGATTTAGGATTGCCTGGGTGTATATTGTACCTCCAGCAAGGCGTTCTTTGGAAAGTGCTGAGACATTTATTAGTGAAGCCAGGGGTGGTGTTCTTTCATTTCCTGGTTTTAATGGAGACGGTCTCTGGGTCCTCACATGGGTCAAAATGGGACTTTGTCCGATGTTTTTTTCTGCAACTTTTTAGGACAGTGCAATTTGAAAATGGGGCTAAAATCCTTATTTTTGACATATTCCTTCTTTGGAGTGTTTTTTTTGGCTGTGGTTATAGTTGGTAGTTTCAGAAACAATTTTGTAGTCATTGTTCACTGTCTGTGAGCATCAGACGTTGTCATCTGACTGGACTTACGACTGTATCTTACATTCATTCTTTGAAAGGCACAGATATCAGAGTATCCTAATCCCTTTGGTCATGATGCAGGTTCTCTGTATGTGAGCAGGCTACCAATCACCATTTTCCCCTTGTGCTCAGATAAATGAGCGAGTAAAGGTTGTCTCCTGCGACTCAGGGCTGAGTCGTGTGCATAAATAAAAAACTGTACCATACCATGACATTATCTAGGGCAGCTCTAATCTGCAGCGAATGTCCTCTTACAGTTACTGTGGCGCCTGCGACTCCTGTCACACAGAGTCGGAAAACTGTGCCTGACAGTGGCACACGCAGGCATAATCTCACTGTTAAACACATACACACCTGAGCGCCCACATGCACAATACCATAACTAGTGTGTCACTGGCCTTTTGTATAGAATACATCAGAAGTTAATGATTTGTTTGTTAAGTTTTTTATTTTATTTCCAAGCTTAGTGTAAGTGCAGTTTCTCTGATAATCTGTCAGAAGTCTAATGTAGTAAACCATCAAAGAATCACAGAAGTGGAAAAAGTGTAAACATGGTAATTGACCAACATACTGAAGCTGCATTACCCAGAGTAGCCTCTGGATGGCAGTGTCAGGCTGTGCTACCTGCTGTCAGCCTCAGCGCTCTCATTAGTGAGGTCTAGCAGGCCCCCTCCGACATGTCTCATAAATGTCAACACCAATACAGCAGGGGACAGTGGTCCTGGATGTAACAAACACAGACGCCATGAAAGTCCACTCTGTCTGTCAAATCAATCACCGAGGCAAGCCACAAGCTGCATGTTCACACCTCACATGGAAAACTACCTGCAAGTTGGCATTTGGTTAGTTTAAAAAGCACAAAGAATGAATCCCTGTGGGGTTGTTTGGGATTATTTTGATCTTGAATTAAAGATTAAATTCGTAGTGTACAGGACTTTGGCGTTGGTTTTTGTGAATTCCGATATGTACCTAATGTGCATATAGTGTGTTTCTTTAAGTTATTGTCACCTTGCTGTGGTCAGTATGTCCCCTTGACTATACCCTCCAGCCCACCCTCGCCCCCTCTTCATTCTCCTTTCCATTCTCCTCTCTTTCCCATTATCAAGCCATGTGCTGCCTGCACTCTTTTCCATTCTCTTCCAATCGGGCCACAGGAGCAGGTGGATTGGAGATAACTTGCGCTGTGCTTTGTTTTCACCCTGACACTGTCATTAATCATTGCCCAAGCCACACTTCAACATATAATAATAAGGACTGGCTGCTGTGTGGGGGCTGCCGCCCAATTGCCTTTCATTGCGCGGATGCCAAATTGGAGGTGAACGGCCATAGCCAGACACTACTCCCCTGTCCCCAGACTGTCTCATCATTTAGGTATTTATCCATCTCAGCCTTGTCTGTGGAGCTTCTCCCTGCCCTCCCAAGAGGCCCAAGATTGTTAGGGGGAGGATCAGATTTGTTGCTCTGGCTTTTTGGCTTTGATTCTGTGCCTATAAGTTAGGGATTAGAAGCAAATTTCCCACAGGGCAGTGCTGGATTTGCTGGTGTTTAACTGTTTAACCTGTCTTAGTCTTGTGTGGCAAAGGGGTGAGGGGGCGGAGGTGGGAGCGAGAGGAAGCAGGGTTTGCAGGGAGACTGGTCAGCAGGCCCAGAGAGACCCAGGTGGACTAAGCCAGAGAGGCCAGCATTGATAAGCGAGGCTTCCTTATCCGTCACATCTCCAGTGGAGTTGTTACAGTGTGTGTTAGGCAGAGACTGAAAATGTGGATGAGGTTGTGTGTGTTTGTGTGTGTGTGTGAGTGGCCTCCCTTGGGCATCTCAGACTAATAAATCAGAATCATGTTGGTCCTCCTTTGGTTACAGCCCTCATGCCTTTAATACCCAACATGTGAGAAAAGGTATCTACAGTATTTTGCAAAAGGGCCTGTGAGTTATTAATTATACAAGGACCCCAGACATACAGAAACATGATCTCTGGATCAAGTTTAAACTCAATATTTATACATAAACTAAACATAAAATGATCTTCAAAAATACAATTCTTGCACAGGCATATATCACTTATTTTGTGCTGCAGATTGAGTTATCGTAGCCAGACGGGTGATGTGGCATATATATATATATATATATATATATATATATATATATATATATATATATATATATATATATATATATATATAAAAATCAAGTGCAGTTATAATAAAGGTAAATAAATTACTGTTGCAATAAAATTAAATAAAATACAGTTAGAATAAAGTTAAGTAAAGTACTGTTATCACAAAGTAAAATAAAGTATTGTGGTAATACATTTAAATAAATCACAGTTATGGAGTTAACTGAAGTATTGTTATAATAAAGTTAAAGTTCTGTTATAATAAAGTTAAATAAAGCACTGTTACAGTAAAGTAAAAGAAATAATTGTCATACTAACATTAAATAAAGCATTGTTATCATAAAGTTGAATTGAGTGCTTTTATAATAAAGTTAAATAAAGCACTGTTACAGTGAAGTAAAAGAAACTACAGTCATAATAAAGTTGAATACCGCACTGTTTTAATACAGTTAAATAAAGTATTATGAAAAAAAACGTAAGCAAAGCATGGTCATAATGGCATAGATTAAAGAGGAACCACCGGTGCTTTTATTTTGACGAACATGGCTCGTCTTGGGTCTGAGGTGATATTTTTGCTGTGAACTTGAGGCTCCCGCTCAACAGTTAGATGTTAGCAGTTAGCAAAAAGTGAAATTGTTACAATGGTGCAATTAAATGTGAGAATTTATTCACTGTGAGCTGGAAAAAAAACTAACAACTCTCCAGGTCATATTAATAAAATTTTCAAGTTGAACTGATGCTCCATTGTTGCAAAATGCAAATATGTGGTTGCAGTCTAGAGCCCTGCAGATACAAAAACACACGCCTCACTTCACCCACTATCACTCAGGAGGCGGTGGTCTGGATGGGCAGGGGGCTAACAAAAAGGACTTGACAATTTTTACTTGATGTTTGCAATATAATTATTTTATTAAAAAAAAGACATGTAAATATGCACACATGTATATACACATATTCTATATATAAATCAACAATAGTAACATTTAAACAAAAGAGGAAAGGGGGGAAAGGGGGTGGGTTGTCTCTGAAATGTTGATTATCAAAAAGATTATTAAAAGTTGCGGGGCTGGTGGCAGAGTAGGAGTGATCCCAGCAGCATTGAGAGAAGAAAAGTGGAAAATAAATGGTTCCCAGATCGCAGAAATTTCTTTTGCTTGCTCAAATATCTTTTTTTAAAAGATGAATAAAGCTCATCAAGTCATGTCCCCTGTTGATATAAGCTTAAGGTTGGTTTCCAATTTTGAAGCTGTATAACATTTAATGACACATGTTACGATCAGGCAATAATATATAAAACACAAAAGCAAGTGGTCAAAATCAGATTTTTTATTTATTTTTTAAAATTGGCAGTAGATGAATACATTAGTTAAAAAGTTCATGTTCTCGAGCATCTTGTGGACAGAGGCAGGTTAGTTTGTGGTTCGGGTCTGGGGTTAGGCTGTAGCCACCCTTTGTGGACTGTACTCCGGAATGGACAGGGGTGCAGACCAGCAGGAGGATCCCCGTCCTGTCAAACATAATCCAGGCGGATTACGGTGATCTGAGGGGAACTTTGGAGCCTTGAGCGTGAAGGTGTGCTCTTTGGGCCCTGCCATCTTTACTTCTACAAACAAGGACTAAATCCTACGGTGTACACATGTGGATGGCAGTCGAGAGAGTGGTCTGCGCTTTGATCTCAACATCACCATCACCGCTCACCTCCTTCGCACAGCGCACAGGTGTATCAGCAAGTAATGTTAGACAGGCCAGTGTCAACAAAGACCGGGAGATTGGCTGGACATTGTTGCTGCACCCATTAGCGCTGATCTTAATGGGTTTGTGTGTTTGGTATCGAGCTGCAGAAAGGTGAACTCATATTATGGCTATACACATAACTCAATCCAAAAAAAGACGGTGTTAATACGTCTTTCACACCATCACCTCAGCAGTTTGACATGTATCAGCTCTCTCTTCTTTTCTTGCAAATGTTCTCATTTTGCACTTTGAATCTCGGTCTATACATATCTTGTGAACTTCTTTATCATTCTGACATGTAGACAGTAAAGAGCTCCATGTCTCCTTTGGTGCTGGAGAAATATACTGCAAAACCGTATTGATCTTTAATTAAAGAAGCTCTTAACCTTGGCTGGGCAGAGGACCCCCAGGCCAGTGAGTTAATTAATGTACTAATAGTCATAATATTTGTGCTGTGCACGGGAGGTACATAAAAGATTATCTATTGTGTGAGCAGTTTATCAGCCCAATGATGCTAGAGCCCCGTGCTGTGCGTATATCAATATTATGGGCAAAAATCTGCAATACAGACAGAAGACGAGGAGAGTCGGTCTTTTAATATCTCCCTCGGTTCATCAGCAGTTTAGCAAGGCCCCGTTTTACCTCCTGGGATTCTCCTCTGATCGTAACCAGGCGGCATCGATGGGCCTTTACAGGCACTAATGCTTCGCTACCTTGACAACACACAGCAGCTATAAGCCCTCTAAAAGATCCACTTCTCCTCCAGATGAGTCAGGGGTCCCACTCCACCGTTTACCCCATGCTCCCGTGGAGGGCGTCTCATCCCTGGATCAAAACCTCATAGCACTGACCTTTCAGTCGCTCCCACCAAGCACCAGACCCCCTCATAAACAGGTCCCACTGAGGGAGGAGGGGGGAGGGGGGGTGTGCATGGGGGCCCAGACGCACTCTGATATCACCCTTTATAGCTTTATTGATTTCCTCTCAGGATGCAACTATTAACATTGAGCTGCTACGGTGGCTGCCGCTGTGTTGTTCTCCGCAGGTAAGAACGCTGGCTCACAGCCCCGGCCTTGTGGGTTGTATATGGGGGACGGAGGGGGGAGAAAGTGGGTGGGGGAAGCACTGGGGAGGCACATGCTTTTATAATTAAGGTCAGCTGGGATGCATTACAGCATTTGGAGGTGTTAAAACGGGCCCTCCTCAGAGAGTATGTTGGCATTGCCCACGCTCGTAAATTAGCCACGCTCCCCGCTGATGTTCAGAGCAGGAGATGGGGAGTGGAAGGAGGGAAAAGGGGGAATTAGGTAGATGACTGGATGTAGACATGAGGCCAGATTGTATTGTATTTTTATTTGATGTCTTTTTTTCCCCAATTTTATGTATGTTTAAAATGGAACATGTTGTAGTTAAAACAAAAAGAAGTCTAATGAGGTCTTTTTTGCTGTCTGCGACCTCTAAATTTTAATTAATTATGCATATGTTGCGGTATTGTGCTCAATGGTTTACTCAGAAATTATATTGAATAATACTGTTTTGGTCCAAAATAGGGTTACAAACTGTAAGCACTTAATTTGATTTTTGATAAAATTAACAATCAATTAATTGATTAATTCTGATTTCATAAAACCATAAAAACCTAGCTTATACTAAACAAAATTAAATACATTTTTTGTCAAAACTCCCAGATTTGCATATCCTATTGATCCATTGATTACATTTCATGTGTTTGCTCAAATTCTTAACTTATTAATTTATTGTTGATGAATTGTTATCATCCCTAGTCCATTAGTTATCATATTAAAAGCTAAATTATCCAGCATGAACAGATCATGACAAAAAAAGATCATCAAATATCTCTCGAATCTAGACAGCGGTGCAGTCAATAGAACAGATGCAACCAGACAAACAACATTAACATATATTAGGTATTTTTCCTTATTCCTTGGTACAATCACTCCATTTCTAAAATATTGTACGTTACATATGAATAGTTGTGAATAGTATTACCTATAATAAATCAGATGTTAATATAAGCGAAACAAATTAAACAAAATGACATGCTCTGCACATTAAAACCCACAAAAACCTCCTGGAAAAGTTAATTAATCGGCATTAAAAGTTAAATAATGGGCAGGTAAGTCAACAGATGCTCTCACAGGATGAGCAAAGGTGTGTGTGCGAGCTCTCTTCGGACCAACACTGGCTCCAATGAGGCGGGCAAAACAAAGCAGGGCCCTTCAGTCTCACAATGGGGACACTGTCAGCAAGGACAGGGGAGGGGAGAGGGAACAAACACAACACAAGAGTTTCACAAACAACCTGTCATAAGGCATTCAGCAGGACAGGTCTGACTGGGACACCCGGCTCACACCCTGCACCAGGGGTGAGGCAGGGGTCACCTCTCTGATGCTCAGTGGAAGAGATGGAGACGGGGAGGACGTTTCAGGGCTTGGTTACATGGCATCTTCATATTGCTGACTTCTGACATTTGAGGTCTTTTGTCTGAGGTTGGGTTTATGTAAGATGTTATTATGTCATTGGAAACATGTTTTGTAACAGCTGGGTTCACCTGAAAGAGGCAGGGTGTTCAAGTACAGAGGTTTTTTTTAACTGTAAGATTTTGAGGTGGGAGTAATGGCTTTAATTATGGTCAATAAATAAATTAGTAATGCTTTTTAAATGAGTAGTAGGACATTTTTAAGTTTGCCTGGATATGAAAAATCCTTTGGATTAATGTATAACATGTGTAGTGTTGCAACAGTATGAGAGTTTTACAGTATGATAACCATCTCAGAAAATGTTAGGGTATCACAGCGTTAGAGAATTACAGAATTATTATTGTTATTATTATTATTATTATTATTATTATTATTATTATTATTATTATTATTATTCATCTAAGGAATGAAAACTGATTTTTTTTTGTTTTTTTTGTTTAACCAAACGTTTTATTAGTATTAACTGAAACAGACGCATGTGTAAAAAGTTTAAAGAAAAAAGAAAAAATAAATTAAAGGATAGATTCTCTTTGCAGTTACATTTTGATATGTCACATTTGAGAAGCTGGAACTACATAATATATGGCATTTTTCAAATTAAAAATTACCAGCCACCTGCTAGAAAATGCTGCGATACATCTGGACTAAAATGCATTTTTTGTGTCTCGAGTTGCATATACAAAAAACACCATGAAGAATGTTGATTTTGGATACCACAGAGAAAAATGATCTTGAGGTCACACAATTTAATTTTATTTTTATAAAAGATAAAAATGACAGGGCTGTAACATGACAGTGCTGACTTTTTTTCCTGGTTAGTAGCAAAGAACAGCAGAATGACTGTAGTAAACATAAGAGAAAGCAAGAAAGCACAGCTGGTCCCGATGTATTGATACAATGGAAAATAAGTATTGAAACTGTTTTAGATATTCAGAATCAATGTATCATGAATCAATATTTTTTGTCAATGCTACTTATTACTGATCTATAAAGCCTTATCATATATCAAAGTTCGTGAAGCGTGACTCTTTAAAGAAGTATACCTCATTTGAAGTCATAATACTGCACAATGCTGCTACACAATTCAATTATTTTTAAAAAGCATATTGCAATCTCCTTTTAATGTAGCCTGTAGCAATGCTTATAAATAATTTGACTCAATAGCTAAGAAAAAAAATGTACCAATGCAAAATCGCCCTTTTAATGACACCGCCATTACTGTCATTTTGATTTTGTGGTATTGATTTCAGTTTTTAGTTGATAATTCTGGCCCACTTTGACAGCTTGTAGATACCGAGTCATCACTCTGACCCTCCTGAGACTGAGCTGAGTGCCAGAAGCCTGACAGAAACAGAGTAATGAGAGCCGGTGCCACTGACCATTGTTTATGTGTGCTAACCAGAGCTGACCTAGTCTCTGAGTGTTGCTTTTTTTAAAAACAAAAACAAAAAAAAAAGCAACAACTGACATCTCTTTGTGGATGTCAAAAGGAAAACATCTTTTAATAAACACAAAATATCACCTTTGACAGAAATATCACAACAAGAATTATTTGTTTAAAGAATATTTAAATTTTCCTCTGAAATGGTTGATGTGAGTTGATCAACACAATCCCTCTGAGGAGGAAGTATTTAAAGGGTAAATCCGCAGTGAATCACACAGGGCACAGTGCCAAGTTCATGTCCTCTGACAGTTACCATAATTACCATCTTCCCAACTAGTACATACCAT
Source organism: Plectropomus leopardus (assembly GCF_026936395.1). Classification (NCBI taxonomy): domain Eukaryota; kingdom Metazoa; phylum Chordata; class Actinopteri; order Perciformes; family Serranidae; genus Plectropomus; species Plectropomus leopardus. The sequence goes on along the minus strand of NC_142189.1, from coordinate 13,725,321 downwards.
TCACCTTGTAATTCAGGCTAAGACTTTGGTATTTTTGTGATAGCCGTGATGTCGCCGAACAGGGTTTGGCTTGAACTTTTGAACTGACAGAGTAAAGCAGCAGCGTGATTATGTAAGGTTTATTTCTTCATATTCTCTTGTTGTCAAATCCATGTTTTATAAAGAACACAATTAGCTTGGTGTTCTCCCTCAGTTTATTCTAAAATTGAAACTTTGCAAAGAAATCATCAAGTGTTAATAGATATTCCTCCAGAGAGTAATGAGTATGCGAATGATTAGAGAGTATAATGAGGAGCTAAGAGTAGACTTTCTCATTATTTCTCCAGACCATTGCATTTCTCGTTGCATCCTTACCTTGATAGGTTCACTGAGCTGTACTTGGACTGCTCTCCCGATCCAGCATATAAAACCAGAATGCGACCCTCTGCTTTAGCAAAATGGAATGAAATCTGTTGTACACCGCTGAACTGTCACACAAAAAATATAGCAATGGGCCTCAACCTGCCAACACTGTTCACAGGTGTTTTTTTATAACAGTATTTATTTGACCATTATGTTAAATTGTCCCCATAAAGCTGCACTTGGCAGCACCATCCTCTGAATCTCTTTGTGAGCCACTTAAGTGTACCACTGGGGGTTAGTGTGTTGCATGGACCCAATATGGTCGCTTTAAACTGAATAAATAAAGCCAGTTTAGTTGGGCTGTGCCCCCTTTTTTGGGGTAGCAGTGTTAAGGAAAGAGCTCTAAAATTTTGTGGCTTTTCATGCACATTGTAAGTGTTGCTATAAAGTTGTGAGGTGTGCCTCTTGGCCATGTTTTTTTAATGTAGTATTTAACTCTCTCTTTTCATTGTAATAAGTGGATAAAAGTGATTGAGGTCAGGTTTTGACTTTTTGAGAATTTACGTTTACATTTCTAATGTGTAGGATTTAGTGGCATCTAACAGTGAGTTTGCAGAGTGCAACCAATGGAAACTTCTCCCATGTGCCAAGCATGTAGGAGAACTACGGTGGCCAAAGCAAAAGCGTAGATGGCCCTGTCCAGAGCCAGTGATTGGTTTGACCGTTCTTGGGTACTGTAGAACAACATGGTGGCTCTGTGGAGGAGGATTTGCTCTTTATGTAGATATAAATGGCCCATTCTAAAGAAACGAAAAAACAACAATTCTTAGTTTCAGGTAGAGATGATAGATAAATAAAATATGCTTGATGGATTGCAGCTTGTTCCACGTGCAATGTATAAAATTACTTTATCATGGACATCGAATATAAATTGTCTGGTAGTTTATTTAGCCATTGGCATTGAACTCACTGTGGAGTTTCATTTCATACCTCTCACAGACACACACAAAAAGATGGGCTTTTGCAGAGCTACAGACAGTGACAATTTTGTCACATTTTGCGACCATAGAGCACCACTATAACTTGAAAATACTATTTATATATGAACTGGAATGTTGTTAGTTTGTTTCTAGCTTACAAAGATTTAATCAACACGCTAACGGCGCAGTGGTAACAGTCTAACTTAATGAGTGGTAGTGGCAATAGTGTGAGCAGGTGACGTGTGTATTTGTCCATCTGCAGATCTGTGTGACTATTTAGTCATGTTTTGCGACCACGAAGCACCAGAGCGACTTGGAAATGTTTGCATTATATGAACTGGAGAGCTGTTAGTTTGTGTCTTGCTCGCAGTGGATGAATCCTCATACAATGGTTACAGTTTAACTTTCTGCTACAAAAACATTCAAATGTTGACTGGACGCTTCAAGTCTACAGGAAAAACATTAATACTTCCTCCCAGAGACAAGATGGATCCTTCAAAATAAAAGCACCATGGGTTCAGATTTGATTTATTTAATTATAACAATACTTGATTTAACTTTACCATAAGAGTTCTTTATTTAATTTTATACTTTACTTTATTTAACATTATAACAGCATTTTATTAAACTTTATTATAAGAATAGTTTATGTAACTTTATTTTATGGCAGTAGCTATTTTAGTATAGTACATTTTAATTTTGTATTTTAGTAGTTTACAGTAGTTTAGAAGAGATGTCAAAATATTGAGATATTTATTGTGATCGTGATATGACCTGAAAAATATCATGATATTATTTTATAGCCATATCGCCCAGCCCTAGTTTCAGGTGATTATAAACTAATCAAAACATTTAATATTAGGAATCAGTATATTTTACAATATATGAGTATATATATCTCCATAAGCGTATGTGATAAGTTGCAGGTCTGGAGTTCAAATTTTCTCTCCTGTTGTGATCTGAGGCTGTTGACCACAAGCAGGCAGCCATAAAATGAGGGGGCCTGACTCTGTTGAGACCACCTCTATTCATGGCCCCGGAGCCACTGGATGCTAAGTGGCAGCCGGAAAATCACAGCTGTGGGATCAAGCACGCCACATTAGGAGAGAGAGTCCGGCCCCAAACGATGGGTACAGTACAGCACAAATAGAATACCAAAGGCAAGTTGATCTTCTCAATGATGCCGAGTCTGTACGCTCCTGTTGAGGCACCAGCACAACTAGTTAAAACTAGGGCAGTCAAACAACTTTATAAAAAATTTATTTATTTTTAACCCCGATTAAATGCAGAATTTCAGTAGTTAATCACATGTTTTGATCACATGTTTTAAATTCCATTATTTTGCATTACAAAACAGTTATAAAGTCCATATTAACAATGTAAAGTAATTCTTCCCAGATTGTCTTGATCAGAAATCAATGACAACAAAAAACTGCATGGGACTGGCATAAAGTGGGCATGTCTGTAAAGGGGAGACTCGTGGTACTCCCAGAAGCCATTTTCATTCAGATATCTGAAGGTCGGAGGTCAAGGGACTCCTGTGAATTGTCCATGCTGTTTTCCATCGCCAAAATGTAGCTTAACTTTGTGTTATTCTACAGTCTTACTGAGCAGCCAGGAATCCAGTATTACCAACCATGATATAGTTTGTCTGTTATTTCCCAGGTCTTCTGCTTTCATATGATACCAGTATCATCACTGTAGCTTTAAAACTCAACTCAGTACAGCCTCATAAAGACAAAAATGTTAGCCACGATTCATGGAATTAAAAAAAAACAAACATGTTATGTACGGACCTTATTGCATCGCAAATAACGCGTTAATTCTGACAGTAGTAGTTAAACCCAGAGGACTCTTAGAAACAGAGCAGTAGGTTGTAATTTTGTTGTAGTAAAGATCTTTGATTTCTTGTAGTTTTTGCACATAAATGTTGCAATATTAGTTTCTAATTGTAACATGTTTGTAGGTGTGTTATTGTTGGACAGGTAGGCCATTTTAGTGTAGAGAGGAAAAAGAGGGAATGACATATTGTATTGCATTTACTTTCTTTTATTCTGTTTAGTTTATAGCTAAACCATGCCAAATAAGTTTGCCTGGTCTTACTTTTCTGCTTACACAGAGAGACACTTGGTCCTTCATTATACCCTCTGAACAAAGTCTCACCATGCGTTTTCGCAGAATTTCAGAGACAGGGCATTTTTCTACAGCAATTTACACTCCCACAATTATAGCTTTCTGTTGCAGATATGGTGTCGGCCCCTCCTCCTTGACCTCTGCCCTTTGCGAAGCAGGCGAAAGTGTGTTTCCTGATTAACGGCTGGCTGAGGTACATGGCTCCAGCTCCAGCGCCTTGTCCTCCCAAACTGAGGTGACAGTCTCCTAGGCTCTTTATGGAAATTAACTGCAAAACATAGCCAATTAGACCTGCGTTATTTAGAACGACTCAGCTTTTCACCCTGAATAAAAGCGGGCCCAGATAAGACCTGTACACTCAGACGCTGCAGCAAATTAATGTGAAGTTGGTGGCCTGCCAGTGAGCCAGTCCATCTAAAATGGGGACATTAAAAGCATGAAGGCAAGTTTTTGTATAAGCTGTAAATTATTACTGGGTAGAACACAGGATGATTAAAGAGCAGGGTTTGTGAATAATTTTAGGAATAAATTGAACACATCACAAGTTGGAGATGGTGATGTAGGATGTTTCATTTGGGCAAATTAGCAAAAGGTTGTGATAAAACTCTGTACGATCATTTCTAGCGTTTGTTTACAGCATAGCTCCCAGACAAAATTTTCCCAGGTTCTGCACCTTTTATTCCAAATGTGTAACTGGGAATTAAGCATCTGTATAATGTCTTTTCACTCCACCAGCTAAAGATAGGGCTCTTAGCCTGATACGCTGTCTTAATTTTCCCTTTCTCAGGTCACTGCAGAGAGCGACGGCATTAGAGTGAGGAGGAGGGTCCTTACTCTATGTGCAAGAATACACTGTGGAAGTTGCAAAGGGCAGAGTCTCTAGGAAATCTACTCTTTCTTTGAAAAAATGTCACGGGAGAGATAGGAGATTGGCACCACAAAGAGCCTAAAATAGCAAGGGCTGCTACGCATTGTCAGACAAGATTTGGGCTGAGACATTGACTTTTGTTCTGCGAAGTACTGGCCCCTGAAAGGGAGATGGGAGGTGTAAAAATTGTGATTTCTCCTCTTCCCCTTGGTTATGTGCAATACATTACCGCTGTGATAATGCATGCTGCTGGGACTGAGGTTTGTAACGTCACAATTATTCCTTGTCGGCAACAAAAGAGGTGCACTTTGCATTTGGATGGAGTTTGGAAATGGGTAAATATGGACACTCGTTCCCTTTTCGGTGAGTGGAATCCGTGGTTGCAGTTATTTATCAAAGGCCAGAAGATTAGGACAGATCCCAAACCCTTCTGCTTTCCCATAACTCCAGTGCATTCAACTTTTCTTCCTTCCCTATTATAACAAAGGCCTCATATATTTTGGCAGGTTTGCCCCTTGGCCACATAATAGGATTATGAATAATTTCTACAAATTTACAAAAACAAATCACATGGCCCAGCTTAGAGTTTGCTAATAATTTCTCCATAGCTGATAGATCAAAGCGAGGTGCAGGGACTGCAGAGCCAGGCAGTAGATTGACCCGGTCAAGCATTTTTAATGAAAGGGTTAATCTCCTCAGAGGTGACTATTCAGGAGCAAGCAGTGTGACCAAATGAAGAATTCAGGTCTGGGATAAGAAGGAGAATAGTGGTCTTGAGGGTTGTTGGGTGACAGTGAGGAAGCCCTGAGGTAAAACTGTGTGATGCTGTATTTGAGCCCATCTGACCAGACCTACGCCCCAATCTAAGAGAAAGAGAAAGGCGGTAAAAAAACACTCAGGCTGTTTGAAGAACCTGTGGCATGTAGGGCCGAGACTGTTTCATGAATGACCACAAACAAACCTGCTCTGTTGCCTCTGCAAGCCCATGAAAAAGAATCCTTCTAAAATGCACACACACACACACACACACACACACACACACACACACACACACACACACACACACACACATTGTAAAATTTGACAAGTTGAGCCTACATAAAATAATCTTGGAAATGGATTGCCTTGAAAAAGGAAAGTAAATATAAGTATAAATCTCAATTCATATTGACTTTATTTCGAAGTGGTAAGTTTACTTGAAATTAAGTTGTATTTACGCAATTTTGTGAAGTTGTTGCAACTTCAAAGTGAAAAGTGTTAGCAACTTCAGTAAACTAAGTTAACGACGAAGTTAGGAGATCTGCAAGTTCTGTTTTCTTGATATGTTTAAAAATATACAAATGTGACTGACTAGTTTGCATTCAGCAGAATACAGATATATAGCACAGTAAACTTTGTTTACTGAAGTTACTAAAACTTAGAAAGATTGATTTTAATGAAACTTGTCATTTTTAAGTTGCAACAAATTCACAAAATTAGTAAGTAAGTATAACTAAATGTAAAAACTACTACTATGTATATCTACTAAACTTAATTATATATAAATTAAACATAAACTAAGATTAATGGTTATATTTACCTACATTTTTCAAGGAAGTAAGTATCCTAGATATTTTTAAAAAGTAAAATCAGCTTGTCAGATTTTACAGTGCACACGGAGGCTGTTTCCATACATAGAGACCAGTGGGAACACGTACACTCTCAGTCCCGCACATTTCCCATTAGGATAACTGCTGTTCCTCTCCAAAATTACACGAATGTACTTAGAGTCCTGGCTGTTTGGGATAAACTTTGTTGTCAAGCACCTCTTGTGCTACTGTAAGCACACATGCCCTCTTGTGAGTAATTAGACTTGAATACCTTCCAAAAGGAGAGCGGGAGAGAGAGGGTAAAAAAAAAAAGAAGAAAAAAAGATGCTTTTATAAATGTAGAAGCCTTGGCTGGTTAAAGAGGTTTAGAAATCTCATCATGACAGTGGCAAAATGGGCCTCTTAGTAATTAGGAACAAATGAAATTGCTTATCACTTATCGAGTTACTGTGCCAGCCATTTGGCTGTGTTCAGGGGGATTAATCAGAAGGCTATTGACATTACATTGTTCCACAATTATCATTCATACGTTTTATGGTAATTGGGCATTTTTTCACAGAGGAATTAAGGTGCCTACGTAATTCCAGACGAAATGAACATACGCAAATACAAACATTAATCAAATCCCCGGAATAAGGCAACAACATTTCAGCCGCTGATAATCACGCAACAAAAAATGAAACATTAAAAATGAGGATATCAGTCTTCTCTTTGAGGGAAATGCCATTTTAATAATTCATTTATATGAATGATAGGTATTCATATGGAGTTATATTTGTGCCTAAATTAATCAGTGATTAAACGAATATCAAGGTTTATCTAAATGTTTGTGATCTGGAAGATGTGATTTATTAAATATTTCACTCTAGGTGTTCCTATAAACGTATCAGTTAATTTAAGATTTCTTCATAAGCCCTTGTTGCCGTGCCATATTAAGCTTTCTCATTAGAACAAAAAACCGCAACATGACATCAACCTAATAAAACCAATAAAAAGCACTTTGTTCTGAATGCAATCAAAACTTAGGCACGCAACTCTTCCCCTTTGCTCTTTTTCCAATACCTTCCCAACAGCACCTACATGTGAAAATTACATGTCATTGTCCTAATGGCCCAAGGGGGAAGACTTTGCCTAATGCTTCCATAAACGTGTTAGGCAAAGTCCAGCCGGATGTAATTGCATCTAATATATTTACAGAGGATTGATTTTCCCTCCCATGACCCACCCACCAGGCAGCAACAAGCTGCGGTCAGTTCACCCGGGTCACTGTGGATGAGATCTGCGTCCACTCTGTCCTCTTTACACCGAGCAACAAGGCTGAGCCACAGAGACCGTGGAAAGTATTGGAGTGCAGCTTAATGAGGTAATTAGTCAAAGGCCATGACGATCCTGGGAGGCTAATACCTGTGACCTCTTGATCCTGGATTCCTGACACACGTCTCTGGAGACTGTACAGGAAAGACCGCAGCAAAATCCAAACACTGTCGCCTCGGCCAGACGCTCCAGCCCATTTTTACCAAGAATGTGTGATATTACACTTCAAGAAAGGAGACATGGGATTCAAGCTGAGCAACCCCTCGTTACTCTTCCTTTTTTGTTTAATTACTCCCACAATGCAGTAATGGGCCTGCCCCCTTTCCTTCCCTGAAGAAAAATAAACCTCAGCAAACTTAAACTACTTCACCTGTTTACTTAGAGAAGGAAGTTCTGGAGAATTGACAAAGGCAGTGAAAAAGCACAAGAAAGGAAAAAGGATGAAGAACACAAAGCAGGTTGATATTTTTTTCTCCTCTCCCATCCCTTTCTTTCCTTTTTATCAGGTTACGTGACTGGATGCTTCATTAATCACCACCTCGACAGCCTCTGCCAGGGGGAACTAACTGCATTTGGCCCAATTAGGCGCTGTAGAGACAATAGGAACAGCACAAGTTCTGCCTCTATGCCAGGAGCCAAGCGTTGCCTCCCTGTCATTACCTACAGAAAGGGAAAAATTAACCCCTACCAGCTTCCCTGCTTTCCTCCATTGATCCGAGGCTTTTGTGGTGTCCCTGGAGCGTGGCAGACAATTACAGATATTATTACATCTGCATTGATTTTTTTTAAAGAGAGCAGAGTGTCTCCAAGCAATTAAAAAAAATTACAGTTCGGAAGTGGGCCAATTAAAATGCCCCCGGCCCTGGAGGGTGGCTGTGGTGTTGGTGGGAATGAAGGGACGGACTTGACTGTCAGAATGTTGAAGGTTTTTTTCAGAGAAAATAATGTGCAAATTGCATCGCAGCTGCATTGCATTCAAAAACATAGTCATAGTTAGGCCAAAGAAAACATGTAAAAGTTTTTTTTTAATGACAAGGAAAAAAACAATCTCATGAGCCTGCGCTGTCTATTAAGATTATCATTAGCAGGAAAGCATTTTTTAAAAATTGGAAATTCCATCTGTATATTTTAGTCCAGCCAAAGGCACAGGCCCAGGGGCCCAAAGTGATGGAAGAAATTAAGAATTAATTGATTACAAAAATATTTTTAATGACGATAAGAACAATACAAACAATTACACCAATGTCAATAATATTTTTAAGTCACGTCAACTGGTGAAGAAAAAAGTTACTTAAAGATACTTACTATAAGATATCAGTTATATTTTTATAGCTGTCAGAGGTAGTGCACAAAAGAAAAAATACAATGACATGCATATGTACTCTGCTACATATTCTGCTCTGTTTATTTTCTGTGCTTCTGGTGACTCGGCGCCATATTTTCATTCCAGATCAAATAGTTGTCAGGGTTGGCTGCAAGTGTTTCTGTTGTCTAGTTGCAAGTCGACTTTTCTCAGCTTCAGTCTGGGACTTTAAGAGAAACATAACAATTTTCTGACACAAATAATTGTTTTAACTTGTTAAATTAACACTGCAGGACTGATAACGTTGGCTGCCTGGCTCGCACGTTTACGTCAATCATTTTATTATTAGCTATAAGCCACTAGCTACTGCTAGCTAGAACAGACGGCTAATGTGGCTGTCGGCTAATGCCTAATAATAAAATGGCTAACATTGATGTGTGCCACCGCTCAGGTTAACATTTATGATAGATGTTTAATATTTCAATGATGTTGAGATGTGAGCTTTACTAAACTCAAAATTCTTCATAAAGACCTGGTGTTAGCTGGCGATGCAGTCCAACTGATGGTGTTGTGCACAACAGCTAACGTATTCATCTGCTAGTTATGGTGAGGGTGTGTAATTGTGTGTCAATAAGGAGGTGAAGAAGGCACTGTTAGTAATGATATTATTACAAGTGAGAGTCATATCCAGTATAAATTTTTTAGTATCACTTTTTTTGACAATCCTAGAAGGCACAAAACCATCACAAAGTCTGTGTGTCTGGCTTCTATGTAGAGGTTGTGGGGCCCTTTGCAGTTCAGTGTTCAGGGACCTATTATTTTGTAACATGCCCATGTTTGGTCCTAGTTTAGCCTCAGATGGATTTCAAATAGATATGGATTTTTATCCATATAACCTTTGAAGAGTTTAACAATTACAGGTTCACTTTGTAAAGAAACAGATGATTCATTGAATACTTTTGAGAATCCCTTTTTAAAAATATATCCCCCTGCTTTATCTTTCAGTCAAACCTACACTACCCAATTTAAGTTGTCATTTCATCATGTTATCCGTGGTATTTTTCTCCGAATATCGGGCACACATTTGGTAACTAATGAAACTTTTCAGCAGTAATTTAGAATAGTGCCTGTATTTCTGTCCTGACATAACTGACTCTTTCCTTTTAGTTGTATGAGTGTGTCTCCACACAGCTGCCTCATAAATATTCATCTGAAGTGTCTTGTGATTCATGCTGTTAAAGTATCAAACCTCTGGCAATCAGCTCCTCTGTCATCCTTTATCTGCCTGACCAAACCTCGAAAATCATGCAAACTTTTTCACACTTCCACACTTGCTCTCCCTCTTTCTGTCACACACATGCACACGCATTTCCTATTTTCCATCTTTCACTCTGGCCTTGGCCTTGATTTCCCCCATGGAGCAGAGTTGGCCTTTACCGTGGCCATCTGACCAGACTTCCTGAAACCACAAATAAAGGGAGAGTGCTAATTGGAATTACGGGTAGATGGAAGACTGGCAGTGTAGAGATAAGGGATCAGTGTGATGCAAATAAATCCTGCATCCACTGGCTGCACAGCCTCCTAAGGGCCCATTGTTTTCTTGCTCTGCAATTAGAGCTGGAGAGGGAATTACAGTGTATTATTGCTATGTTTGGTAGTTCACAAAAGCACACATACTTGCACACACAAACACCTACCTGGTTCCTTTTTTGGAGTGGTTTGAGTCGAGCAGGTGGGCTTCGGGATTATTCAAACCAGCTTCTGAGTAAGGAGGTAAACAATTCCTCCAAATAAAAAAAGACATCTTTACAGAGACACCCAGACACTGTGAAACCAAAAAAAGAAAGGCTAGAGTTTAAATAAACAGCATTTGGCGCAGGAGGAAAAAGGACAATGAAACTCTGGTTCTGAGCTGCAGTCGTTTTATCACCCGACACGCTGCATGTGTTTGAAGTGGAAAATCGCAGTTTCTTTAATCCATGGAGCATTCAAATAAATTTATTTTTCCAGGATTAAAAACAGTAACAATAGCAGGCAGTTAAAAACAAACAGCCTCAAACAAATGGCGGCGAGGCTGAGGCGCTCGGCACGGGTAAGCTCTCCATACATCGTGGTCTGTTTCATTAGCTGAAATGTATTATTATTGTTTATCTGTTGAGCTTCCTGATAAAAACGAGCCATGCTTCCCCCTTTTGGATTACAGAGTTAGAAAGGTTCAGGGGTGGCTTGCCGGTGTAATCCACAGAATTCTTTTCCAACAACAACAACCTCCAGAAGATGGGAGAAAAAAGGCGAGTTTTCAACACCTGAACACGGTGGCGCATTTGATTAAAGAGGGCTAATTTCAGAATATCATCAAAGGGGAAGGAAGCTTGGTCTGTGTGTGTGTGTGTGTGTGTGTGTGTGTGTGTGTGTGTGTGTGTATTTGTAAGGGTCCTGTTCATTGTGAAGTTCTAGCAGCAAGAAATACAGAAGTAGTCTCACGCAAACATAAATTAGGAAAGTAACGCAACCATAAATTAGGAAAGTAAAAAGACTGGACAGTCTGTTCTTATTAATTTGCAGTTTTGTCTTATTTCTTTAAGATGCTCAGGGAATTTGGAAAGTACAAACTTAGGTGGCCTATATCCCTTTTTAGCACATTATATGCAGGTTGTTTAAATGTGGAAAAACAGCTACAAAGGAGGCAATGGACTCCTTTTCCATTGCAAGCAGACTATAGCAGTTTCCACAGCTCTGCAGTTATCATGGTATTAAGGTATACAGGGTATGTAGAAAACTTGATGGTATCATTTTCAATACTGTCAAAAATACAAATGCTTACCTTGCTGATAACCTCATATTAGAGAGCCTGTGATGAGATTGTGTTGTGTGTAATGCACATCACATGCCACTAGAGGTCAGTTTGGTGGAATAGGCAGCTGCCATTGGCAGGGATAATGCAACGTCTGTAAACAGCCGGCCCACAACAGCAGCACACAAGCACCATCATGTAGAGTATACCCAGGTGAAATTTCTTGAGGGTATGAAGGTATGCAAAAATAGGAATAACCCAAGCCAAATTGATGAGTATGCCTTTCTGTTTTTTATTCATTTATTTTACTGGTCGGTCATGTTCGGCATCACAAAAGTGCCGCACAACAGGTAAAGTAAACAGCAGAAAGCAGCATGGAGGCCACTGAAAATGTTACTGAAGATACCTCTTTTTTTATATTTGATGGTTAAGCTGCACTCCAATGCGGTCGTGTATACTGTGTTTATGAGAAGTGACCATATGAACGCCCCTCAATGCAGTAATCGAGACCTTGTAAGTGGACGTTTTCTGAGAGCTCTAAGTTCACCACTTCTTGTTTTTCATGTCATAAACATGAAATCACAAGTTCTGTTTAAACACAGCATTATTCAGTCTCTCTTTCAAACTCGGCACTGGCTAATTTGAAATGAAGTGCTGCTTGGACAGAGATGGACGGTATTTTTTGGTGGGGCGTCACTGAATGATGCCAACAAAGGCAACAAAAAATTGTAATTTGTCCTGGGAATAAAATTAAAACAAAGTTCAGATACTAGTGGGTGTTAGTGGGTTTCTTGTCCAGTGCCAAAGGGGCTATAATGTCTTAAGAGTTGACTGTCCATTGCGACTTTTCATCAACCAGCAGAAATTTGGGCTTTTTTATATTATCAACAATTTTGATTGCTAATTTAGATGCTTCATCAGTTGAATACACTAACTTTGTGCTCAGTTGTAGCTGTTTTTACTAAAATCACCACTTGTGTTACGAGAATTCTATATAATTGCTATAAAATATATTTTAATCTCACAATGCTCAAAGTTTCCACTCACTTCATTTTTTCTGGATGCACTTTTGCAGAGAAAAGCACAGTTTCCAGTTCTCCTAGTCTGTTCTTTGCTATCAGAAACCCACACAAATGTTTAATAATGTTGTCCAACTTGTCAGAGTTGCAATTCATCAGCAGAGAGTAAATGTGAAATACACATCACAAAGACAGAAAAATATCAGATGATAACCAGATGAGCCAGAGCTGGGCAGATCAGACAAGCCTCACGTTCCACCGGGGGCAGCGGAGGGACGGGGAGGGCCGCAATCACTTTTTGGCAGAATGAATACTCGGAGATATAAATGAGACAGTTGGCTTGTTTCATAATGAAATATCAAAAATTCACCTGGAATTGTCGCGCTGGGTCCCTTTTAGGTGGCCGACTATGAAAGCTATTGGTTACAACTCGGCAGTTATAAATTTATGATGAAGAAAGTGATTTTAAGAGGGGCCTTAACTAAAAGTGCGCAGAATATCCCTTTGGGTTTTATTCAAGCTGTTATCAGACAGCTATGATTCACATTTACACTTTGAGCCCACAATCATTCAGCACAGTCACCTCTGAGAAAGCCCCCCACTGAACTGAAACGCCCAGAAAAACATGAAAATTTAAATGAAATTATGGGACCTGGCTCTCCCAACAGTCAGTGTGATGACACGCTTTCAGATCCTATTTGGAAGGGTTTGAATGTGCTGAAATGTAATGACTGGACGCATGGAGGCCCAAATGGGAAGCTAGATTCTACATGGGTCAAAGACAGGAAGACTATAGAACTAAGATAAACGGAGGGAAGGAGGAGGGAGAGATTCTCATGCGAATCGTTTAACAGCGGACACACTGTGCCACTTGCATTATAGTGACTGTTGCATCAAGGGGCAATGCAAAGGGGCCCCTTTTTGCAATGCACCCCAGGGTTTTTGGTCTTCTCTGGAAAAAGGAACCAACCAGATTTAAGATTTAGCTGCTAACTCATGTTATACAATCAAATCAGCTTTTACAAAAAAAAAAACCTTATGCACCTTAAGTTTTTGCACAGAAGTGAGTTACTCACATTTTAAGATTCTAAAAACTATATTTAAGAAATGCTGGATAACCAAAAGAAACATGTGAAAATATACTAATGTGTAAAGCATTGGTATTAAAGTTTGGTGTCATATAACGTATCCGATTAATGCCTGAAGCTCATGTTTATGTCATGCACCTCACCATTTTACTGCCTGTCAATGTCATTATATCTCCCTGTGCAGTTCATTCATGGTGTCTGACATGCCGTACTCTATCAGCCTGGTGAAATACATACTTCATGCTCCCTGGAAGCTCAAAGCAGCCTTTTATTAGCGGCGTTGCCTTCTTGTTAGCCAGAAAAAAAGGTCACGCAATTGGATTTCCGAGTTCTGGAAATCCCCAGATATTTACCTCAAACATGGTGCGCAGTTTGCCCTCTCAGCTCACCTATCATTTCCCTCTAACTGCTCTCACACTGATTTGTCAACCATAGATAGGATCAATGAATCTATTGAGTCTGAACAGCATGGAAGATTTAAATTGTCCATACACACACACCCATGTGACCAGCATGCCCATTTTGTCTATTTATAGTCCTCTTCAGTTAGTGCTGCTCAGTGCTACAGACAAAAGCCTGTCAATTAAAAATACCCCCCCCCCACCCCCACCCCCCGATTTTGTCTTTTTTGGAGTCTCTAAGAGAAATGTGCATCATTTACCTTGAAGCTCACAGTGGCTGTTTCTTACAAGGCAATGCAATGAATATGTTTTTGTTGTTCTCTCACAAAAACAGAGCTGCGCCTTAATCTTACAAAGAAACTCATTAAACTAGGCATACGTTCAAAAAGATTCAGCCCTTTTTTTCCACATCAGTAATAAACAACTCGTATATTGTGAAGAAAAGATGAAAAAGAAATCTTGACTTATTCCTTTTTTTTTCTCTGTAGAAACGGGCAGGTAGTGCAGCAGCGAGAGATTCATGTCGAAGTTTCCCCCTGCAGCCAGTAAGTGCCAAGCCGTGTCAAAAATGACATGCATCTCCTGTTTCCATGTCATGCCATGCATGTGATGTGATGGGCGAACGAAGGCAGTTCCTGCATAGAATAGTAGGGGGTCATTATTAAGCCTCTTAAATTAGCGCCCCCTCCCACGCAGCCCTTGCAATTTTCCTAGACCCACAACCACACACACCGAACTCGACACATTAGAACCGACAAAGAAAATCATTTCCAAAGTTTACTTGCAGCAAACTCATTTCATATGTGATTGAACTGTACCTGTGTGGTATGACCCATTTAAACTCAAAGTCACACATGGACGCTTTGAGAACCTATTTGAGCAGAACCATGCTGTTAGTTAACTATAGACTGTGCCAATTGCATGTCCTATGCAATGCAATTTACATGTCTCTCCATCACACTCACTTATATGGTTCAACTCACAAGAGCTACCATTTAGATCGCTCGTGGGGGAGGGGAGAGGGAGCGAACATGCACGGGGCTGGTATAATACCATATGTATGTACTGCAGTGGTATAGAGTGGGTGGCAACAGCAGCAGAAAGCTTAACCTCTGCTGCCCCTAAGCTCCATCCTCGCTGTTTCGCAAATGACACCATGACAAACCCGACTCGTGCCCCAGCCGTGGAAATGGACTGCTTCTGGTGCTTCTCCTCCCATTTTGAAAGGCAGGTCCCACCACTCCAGCATCTGCCTGGTCCATCTAAAGGCTCTTAATATCCCCAGATTAAAGAGACCCCAGCCCCAAGGTCAGCCTCCGAGGAAATGACTGCCTCTCCTCCAGAGCACAACACCTTTTTTTTTTTTTTTACCCCACCCTTTGTCTCACTTTTATTCCACTCTCTTTCACTCATTCTCTCGCTCTTCTGTTTCTGTCTTTCGATCAGTGCATGCCAGACTTTTCCCTTCTTGTCTCCCGCTATATGTATATTTACAAGAGTGCACATAACTGGTGTCTGGGGAAGGGTAAGGAGCAGTGGGGAAGGGAAGCCATTAGGGGAATAAAGAGAGGTGCTGCCTCACAGCCGAGCTTCACAGGCCAGTGGAGCAAATCAAATTGGGTCTTGTTCTGCGGCAGGACACACGTGCACACAGGCACACACACAAACACACACACAGTGCACCCAGTGACAGTGGTGAAGGCACACAGCTGACAGGAGGGCCTTTGGGACGTAGCAGGACTGGGCATGTCTAGGGCTGGCCCACTAAGGGATGCATTCATGACCGCCCCAACTCTCCTGAGTGAACAAATTTTGAGATCAGTATATGATTAGTTAATGTTGCAATTATATACAATAGAACAGTTTTTTGCGTTGAATTTCACAGAGCTATAGCCAGTTTCAAATGTATGTGATTGTATATTTTTTTTTAAAAAAGGTCATGTATAAACAGTCAAGCCCCTGTACTATTAACTGTTTTTTCAAAAACATACTTTAAAAACATATCAGTAGGGTTGGGTTGTAATTATGTATATATATATATATATGTATATATATATATATATATATATATATATATATATATATATATATATATATATATATATATATATATATATATATATATATATATATATATATATATTGACAGACAAGTGCGTTGTTAGAATTGTTTGTGTCATGGGATTTGTTAACATTAACAAAAATATATAATATCTCTGGGAGCTAGAAATATGAAAAGAAAGGTAAACAAATAGGCTCTAATAAAAAAAAAAAAAACACTTAATATTGCTGATGACATCCCCTGTGACAGTTTTTATGGCAAGTAGTAATATCCATCCACCCTCTCTGCACTAATACCTCATTTATAACTGCTCAAATCCTCTGTTCCCATAATGTTCTCAATGAGATTTAAGTTATTAGCAGGCTCATAGCGAAGCTGAGGAATTGGCAGAGGACTCCAGGTAAAGGGCACTAAAGCTAATGAAAAATGAGACAGAGAGTCATTCTTAAGGCTTTAGTTTTATTAGAAATACATGGTAATAGCCACCAAAACCTTAGTCAACATAATGTTCGCTGCCATCTATACGATACCAATGCCTATAGGGCGCTATTCATCCACAGTGAAATAAAGGGAGATGGGTAAAAAATACATGCAATGCTTACACTTCATTCAGTTCCTCGAAAGGATTACCACCACAAATCACTTTTGCTCAATTCATTACATGCCCGCAGAGAGGGGGCAGATGTGTGATGGATGGTTGTCTGCAAATGGACTTGTCGGTAACAGAAAAATGCACACGCTTTAATTAAAGAGGGCTGGACAAGTGTTTCCAGAGTGGATTTGGGTGTCTCCCTACATCTGTACAGGCAGGGTCATATATCAGCGGGTTCTCCAGGCATTGGGCAGTGAGCACGAGATGTAGATGCTCCTTCTGAAAAAGAAAATATACATCATAGTATAGTTCAGTAATCACTAATTTTAGGTTACCTCAAACCTAGTTTGGCAGTTTTGTTCTGGAGTCTCTTGATTTTTATCGGTCAACATATACACCGATATGATGAATATCAGCAATAAGTTAATATCAGTGAAGATATTGGCCTCGCTCTGGTTTCATGACATTTCAATGATACGCTCCAACTATACAAATGTAGCAAAGGCAGAGAAGACTGCCAGCAGATGAATGTAAATAATGGAGGTTCAGAATATTTTTAAAAATCAGCTTCGCAAATGTTTTAAAAGAAAAGAATATTTGTATCTATTGAGCTCAAAGATACAAAGATAGGTTTTGTTTTAATATTGAGGGACACACATCTGAAACGGGGGTTTTTTAGGTCCTCCACCAGTAAATTTTAAGCATCAAACACTCAATTGTTTCACATTCTGGCAAACTTTTATACTCCAATTTTTGTCTTTACTGCATCAATTCAGGGTTCCCTAAAAAGTCTTAAAGGCACTGAATCCATTAGTCTAAAAAAGAAGGCCTTAAATGGTGTTTAATGTCTTTAATTGATCTTTTAAAAGTCTTAAAAATGATAAGATATGATTTATGGTGTAAATATCTTTAATTTTTTTTCAAAATTAAGGCTTACTTTCATGCTTTTATTGGAGGGGACAAACACAGTGTTCTAAATATTGAAGGGGAAGTGTCCCTTGTGGTTCCCCAGAAACTTACACAGTAAAATGCACATATGCTTAAGTATAGTTTTAGAAGTGTTTTAATGCTCTAACTGAAGTCTTTTGCAAACTTAACATTATTCATTTTTGCGTTATTTGTAGCTTGGAATGTGCTACTAAATTAATTACAGACTTTTCCGTTGTAAACATGATTGTGAAAATGGCTTAGAGGTAAAACTAAAAACAAAATATTCCCTTTAATGTTCTCACCATGCCTGTTTTTCTCCTTCTCTCATTCACTATAGTCCTTTGTATTTCATTCCAATGACACAAATCCTGTGCAGCTACTTTTGTTTAAAGCAGGCCATTAATGAAGAGCTCTTCAGCTAAATACATCTTTATACTGCGATTAACGATGGTGCTTGAAGTAAGCACTGGTGTGAAAGGAGGCTGAGGCCCTTCAGCGTCCAAGCCTTTACAGCCACTCTGCCATCAATCAGGCCTTGTGTCCAGTAAGTGCTGCTAACAGTTATGAAATATTCATCAGCCATTCACTTTTGCTTTCCACTCACCCTAATCATTGCGTTTAGGCAGCATTGTGTCACCTCTCCTCTTAAAAAAAAGAAAAAAGAAAAAAGGCTACAATCATCTTGCAGAGGGGAGGTGAAATAGGGAATGCGTTCTTGCTTTTATGCAGGGCTTTCCATGGGTGGACATTTTCGTTCTGGAATAAATGTGTCAGTCAAAGGTTTCCCCTCCCTCTCATCATGTTGCCTTATGGTTTTGGGGGACACTTTAAAATCATTGCTTTAATTCAGCCCAGTCGCCAGAAGAAAACGTTGACATCGCATGTGTCTACAAACCACAAACCACGTACAGGTTTCATTTGTTTGGCTCATATGTGTCATATCATTTCTAAAGAGACATAGTGTATGAGCTGTATTTTGGAATCAGGAGGTGGATGGGATGGTGGATAATGTAACACAGATACCCTTTCTCATCAAAATTAGTGTGTGTGCGCTGGTTTTTTGAACATGTGTAAACCCGCTAAAAATTGGCTATAGACTGGATTTCCACCGCCGGTAGCAAAACTGTGAACGGGGTGCTGCAGTCATGCAACAGAAGAGTCTGTCTTTGTGTGTGTGTGTGTGTGTGTGAGTAGGGGTCGTTGGTGTGTTCGTGTGACGTCACAGACAGACCAGAGTACGGGTAAACAGTAGACAGCAGCAGGAAAAGAAGTCTATAAAAACCTAACGGTGTTTACTTCTCAGTATATCTCTTGCTTAATCCGTCTCTCTGTGGATGGATGTTTTAGTGCTGCTCAGGAGGAGACGGACGGTAATTAGTGACGGCGCATCATTGCATCTCCCCGATAAGGAGCTGGAATTACCGCATTCACCCTGGTGTTGTGTTTCCTGTCAATGCCAGCTGGAGCCAGACGCGATAAATACCCGAGTCTATACATTTGACCCGGGTGTGAATGCCAATCATAGGCATTGTCGTTGCATTAAAAAGCCAGATGTTTGCGGGGGTTTTCGGGTGTTTTTGTGCAGTGGAAATAAGGCTTTAAACAAACGGGCTACCAAGCTGTATCACATCACACACATCACATCACATCACATCTTGTTTCCAGTGGTGTTTTCAGCAGTGCTTTAGCCACTGAGACGAGTTTTTTTTTTCGATTTTTAGTGACACATTACTGTGTTTCCAGCGGTGTTTTCATTTCTAGCATTTCTAGCGGCAATTCTAGCGGGTGTTCCAGAGGGGTTTGAGCAACTGAGCCCGGGGTTTTCAGCAGCGTTTCCAATGGTGTTCAATCCACCAACCCTGGCTCTTTTATAAAGACACAAAGACACAAAGCTTTTTCAGCTGCAATTGTGCAGGTATTCTTTCACTTTTGTGAAAATATAACTTGTCAAGGTAAAGATAAATACATCAGAATTAAAGCATGTTGTAGTGAATACAATGGTTCTGTAAGCTATGTCTGAAATACAGCGTGTATGTGTGTGTGTGTGTGTGTGTGTGTGTGTGTGTGTGTGTGTGTGTGTGTGTGTGTGTATGAGCATGAGCATGTACTTGGTCCCAGTAAATGCACGCTACAAGTGTTACATTAAAAGCTGCCCTCAAAGGAAACTAACTGAAATATCTACTTTGACTCTTCTGTATCTTTAATCAGTTTCTAATATGACCCACTAACACAAACCAATTTCAGATTTTGCTGTTAACCTCTGTCTCTTTTTCTTTCTCTCTCTGTGGCTCACTTACCTCTGACTGTGATTAATGTCATTATAATACAAAGAGTATGATATTCCCATCACTCATATTCAGCCAATCCAAGACCCAGTCGAGGCAAGGTTGTGATATTCATCACCATCCCTATGACTGCAGTCAAACACACGTCTCTGCTCACAATAGCAAAGAGAAATTCCACCTTATTCTTTACCCATTTGCAATTCTTATTGCAGTGAGAAAGTTAATCTATCCCCAGCAATAACTCATTGGATGTAACAGCTTAAGCGAAGATGTCCTCAGTTGCCCATCTTGCATTTTAAACAGGGGGCAAAGAGCCTTGGTACAATTTTCCAAACACAACTGAGCTAACACTGATTTATTGCTCCAGTTTATATAACTCATATTAGGAATTCATGGACCTGGCAAAAGGGATTAGAGCGTTTATTTCAGGCAGGGAGATGATCCTGTCATTAATGGTCGATACTTTCATCATCGTTTAAACCAGAGGAATTTGCCCGGTGACGAATCGTGGCGGACATAGCTATCAGAGTTGTGCAGCTGTACTCGTTATCTGCCGACGACCCGCTCTGCTCGCTGAACGTGGACCCGCGCCCATCAAACTTGGATTAGGCTGTCAATCAAGCGTCGGCCTTGTATATTGTGTTACAGTTTCTCCCAAATGTCACCAAGATCAGAGTAATTTCTTGGCTAATTGCATTTCGTCTCCCTTTAATGCTGCACGTTTAATGGTTTTGTTACATTGCGTGACAAGATGGTGTTTCTCTCATATTGGCACGGTGATGAGCATAAAGAGAGCCGTGCTTTTGTTTAGAGAAGGAAATGAAAGAATAAATGACTGTTAAAGTTCAGAGGGCGTATTTCTGAAATGGCAGCAAACAAAGAGAGGAAACTGAGAAATGATCCCAATCTTGCCATGGCATGACATCAATTACACCAAATTCTCATTAGAAAGGGGTTGCTCTGTTAGTAAGTCTGCTTGCATTGCCGGGGCTGTTTTATTCTGGAAGTGGCAGCATGTTATGTTGAAGATCTGTGTCAAAGCCAGCTCAGAGCAATACTGAGGATTTTCTCTCCTCTGACACCTACTTTTTTAACACGCCACTGACTGGGTTTGAACATGACAAATACAATTTCAGGCATTTTACTGTGTCCATGTGCTTCACCACAGCTAACAATAGTGGCCACAATACACCCATTAATTTCCTCCTCTCAGAAATCTCTGTGAGGGGAAATACTATTAACCATGTTAAATAAAATGCTGAAATACTAATTCCACTGCACATCATTGGTGGGATTACATTTACAATACGTGTCAAGTTGTACTGGATGGAGCGGCACAAATAATTACTAAAACTCTGTTTCTCAAATTCCTCAAAGGCCAAACATGCATGGGAGGGGGTTGATTCATTACTGTACCATTATGATGGTGTTGCAGTGTATAAAGGTACAAAATAAAGGCCACTGACAAGCGTTTCACAAGTCTGTCTTACTTCTTGCCTTGCGCAGGAAACATTTCAGTGTTTTATTTAAATAACACATTGCCTAGTACATAGAGCAAGTAAAAAACAAACTGCACTTTTTTCTTTCTTTCTTTTTTTTAACAAAGGCTTACCAAACTTTTCTTAATCCAATCCCATCCCACAGACCTCTTTCAAGAGCAGTGAGTAGCCAGTAGACAGTAATGACATAATGCACAGTAAAAATTTGTAAATTATATAAGAAGAGAAACACATAAAACATATTACTAACAATTCAGTCAATACCCAATAACAATGTTGAATTTATGAAACAACCTTAAATAAAACCTTTCACATGAAAAACATCTCTTTAAAAAACTGCCTTACAACCTTTTTTACCATATATATCATAATTTACCGCACAAAGCATGCTGGGATACGTGCGATGGGGACCAAGCAGGTGGTGTGACAAAAGGGCATGACAATTTGAAAAATTCAAACGGTGCTCACATCAAGACAAACAAGCTGTAGTCACAAGCAACGAGCGAGACGGGGCAGAGTTTAAGCAAATTGATCTTATATAGAGTGAGCATCGGCCGTCATACATCAGAGTTCATTTTTGGTCGCCAGCTGCCAACAGTAAATGTTAACTTGCTCTGATGTGTCAGTAGTAACTTTACTGTTTCCTATTATCCCAAAAATGTCTTGGATAAGATATTTTTTCATCATTAAGACATTTTCTCTGTCCTGACAGGATGCTGCCAGTCTCAAGTGTTTTTTTTGTGCAAAATTAATGTGACATAACAAAGTAAACATCAGCCACTGCCATTTTGTCAGCTATTGCTGATGGGCCGATGGTGGTCAACAAGGTAAATATCGGCCGATACCGATGTTCAAATGATAAATCAGCGCATCCCTAATTATGATCTTAGATATTTAACTCGCATAAAGACTTTAGGATGACATTGTGCGTAACCCCGTGTACATTTAACAGTTTTACTTATAGCTGTCATGTCGGATGTGATGTACTGTGTATCTGTGCCATCTCAATACTACTCTAATTTATTGTCCTCGGTATAACTGCACTAAACCAAAGCACTGCAAGGACAAGGCAGCTGACGAGACAATGAAAAGCACTTAACAGTACACTCCAGCCCCATTTATTATTGGATGGATGAATTAAAGAATTGCCATTAAAACATTCCAAAAATTTACATCTGCAAAAACAAACCATAAATATAAAAAAGAAAAGAAATAACGGAGCAACAATAACAAACACTTAACTGCTTTCCATTAGTGCACTTAACCTCCTCTTCATGGTGAGCAATCCCACTTTACATTTCCTGTGGCTAAATGCGTGTCTCTAATTCACAAATGAGGGGACATTTTGAGTGGCCCTCTGTCTTCCCAATGAGCAAATGCTGCAATTAACTTTTCCTCCTCTTTTCTATGGGGAGAAGGTGTTTTTAAAGACATTAGCTTACAGTCAACAGCGTCTTCTGGCTACTGCTAAATTTAAATAGACGTTTCTTCCTATTTTTCTGTCGTACTTAATATTACAGTGGAAGATAATAGCCCATTTGTGCTCTATTATTCAAGGATGATTTAATGGAAAAATATAAAGGAAGATAGTCCTTAGACATTATTACTGTCAACAGTTGAAATGCATATGCATCGTTCAACAAGTTTCTATCCAAAAGCATTTGATGCTTTAACAATCAGCATTATTTATTTGCTTATTAACAGACAGCTTTTTTAATACAATTTACTAAAAGTTAGTATTGTGGTGTATAGAGAGGACCTCGATCAGGATTCATGATCAATAGTCTATACAGCTTAACAGTTAGTTGCTTTAAAACCGGCATTGAAATAGAATGCAGTTTTCAAATCACAAAAACTCAGATTAAAAATAAAATAAAATAAACAGGTTGGAAACTCCAGGCCCCTTGCGCTTCACGTGCACATGCTCCACTAAGCTTCACGTAATGTGCGTATGTGTGTCAATTTAGAAAGCAACTTGTAAAATTCCACATGCAAACTTTGATGCTTGTGATATAACTGTGTAAAAATGGCCAAGGCTTGTTTTTCAGTACACGTTTACATATTACATAGTTTGCTGTACCGAGTGAGAGAGTTAAGATGGATGTAACGATAGCAGACAAATGTTGGAGATCGGAGCGGA
The DNA here is from genome assembly GCF_026936395.1 of Plectropomus leopardus. Lineage (NCBI taxonomy): Eukaryota > Metazoa > Chordata > Actinopteri > Perciformes > Serranidae > Plectropomus > Plectropomus leopardus. The sequence goes on along the minus strand of NC_142189.1, from coordinate 13,701,982 downwards.
GAGTCCGTGAGCTTCCTGACCATGGACTTTAACCTGAAACAGGAACCATCACCAACATGTTTACAATGAGGCCAGTGGTAGAGCTATGGTCAGTGTGCACTTAGGTTTATGCGCTTTTTGGGGCTGCCCCCTAAAAGTCGATGAGTCGAATTCTACATCCTTTACCACTCATCTACGTGAAATTCCCCTAGTTTTTAACAGGTACAGCGACAGAGTCAACTGGTTTACGCATTGTTATGAGTTTGGACTGGCTCAGTGTTGATGTTAGCCGCTGTTGCTGTGTCAGGTCATGCTAACTGAACATGCATTGAGGGTGAGTTCAGCTTGGGTCTAACCTGTGTAATGGCAGCAACAGAAAGTTTGCCGATTTGCAGAGGAGTTGGGGAGGTGCGGGATCAGACCCTGACACAAAAACAAGAAACAAATAGTCAAATCTTCATATCAAACAGCCAAATTCAAATAAAAAAAATCTCATTTTGGTACAATTCAAGTGATTTGTCACTGTTAGTGACTGGAAATTACTAAGAGTCATATTTATTTTTTTTAAAATTAATATTCAAATTGGGCCTGCTGTCCTGCAGTGCTTATGCAGTTTTTTTTTTTTTTTTTTTTAGATTTTATTTAAGTCATGATGGTAGTATTATATTTTTCCAAGGCTTGATGTTACAAGTTGTAATAGTCTACTTTGATTAAAGGTTGTTTTTTTTTTACAAGTCAGTGGCTATTTATAGATTTTTTATTTATATCAGTTCATAAATCAGTTAATCATCATTTCACCATAACACATAGGCCTGGTCTACATGAAAGAGTAGTAGATATGTTGAAGAATTATTTTAACGATACAGAAGATAGGGTAAAATCGCATACTGAATCGCAGTATCAGTTTAAAAGAAAAAATCGGAATTCGATTATTTTTCCCACATCGTTCAGCCCTCGTAATAAGCAGCATCATGTCTTCCTGGTGATACTGCTGACATGACACTATGGTAAATAATAAGCATATGTCAGGATTAAACCTGATTTAGTCCTGTAATGATCTCATTGTATCCACATGTGCATCATGTGTATGCGAGTGTGTGTGTGTGCACTTGGCCACGCATGCCCATGGATGTGTATGTGTGTGTCATTACAACAAGAGCTGGTTGCATCCATGAGCAAAATGGCTGCATAATTGGAGATGTCCATGACACTGTGCTCTCTGTAGGTGTTTTTTCTGCATGTTGCCCAGACTCTAATTACTGGGGTTTCAGCGGGGAGGTAAGGCAGGCGATGAGGAGAAGGCGCCTGTACCGCCTGATTCTGTCAACTGACGGGTTGTTCTGTCTGCGGCACAGCCAGGCAGCCCAGAATCCCTGGAGTGAGTTTGGGAGAGACCCAGGGACTGGTCATATCAACAAATCTTAATCAAAAGCCTGAAATTGTCAGCTGTCATACACTTTTTGTGATCTTTGATACCTTGCCCCTCCTCTGACCCAGACCGCCAAATAATACCTAGCTACACACACACACGCGCACACACACACACACACACACACAGACACAGACACACACACACACACACACACACACACACACACACACACACACACACACAGAAAAGAGCATAAACAGTGCACATATTCACACTTGGCTTACACGTGCACTCGTTTCCCCCCCTCTCTCATAGACACAAAGACACACGGTGCACATGTGCTTTCACACTGATGGCACATATGCTTCTGCACACAGAGAGACAGAAAAGCAACAACCTGCTCCTTCGGAAAATGCAGACAGGCAGTCAGGTTCAGCATATTAATATATTATTTATGATAGCACTTATGGCTCAATTTATAATCTGTATGTCTAGGTATAATCCAGTTTTTTTTTAAAAAACTTTCACAGTTTAAGGAAATAAAAAATATTATTTTTTAAATTGTACTACCATTAACCTGAAGCAACATAACTTTCCTGCGTTCATGATGTTGCTCCAGGTTTCAAAGGGTTAATGGTAGTGCAATTTAAAAGAATATATATTTAATCCTTTGAACCCTGAGCAAATTGGTGGAATTTAGTTCAAAAATGTGGGGAAAAGGCAATGAGCAACTTGGTTATAAATGTTTAATAAATTAGTACATTTAGAAAATTATTTAAGTCATTTCCATGTTTTTACTTTCTTTTACATTTTTTAAATTTTCAGGTAATTTTTTTCTACTTTTCACTAATTTCTTTCTAATTTTTAGGTCATTTCTGTTTTGTTGCACATTGCCTTCCCTTTTTTTTTAAAATAAATCAAGCCAATTTGTTCAGGTTTCAAAGCGTTAAAGTGGCACAGTAACACCAGTTCTCTTCAGTTTAGTCTCTAACCTACCAATGTACCACAGTGACACTGTAGAATTTTGGATGAAGTCCAACACTTTCAAAACCAAACCCTTCTGGATAATGAATGAAACCAGCACTTTTAAGTTCCACTGTGATGTGCTCGAGCTTAAGAATGGCACATTTTGGTTTACTGAGTCAGGTCAGTGGCAAACAATGCCATTTTATTTTGCCCCAAGTCCCCTTTCAGACAATCTTAAACTTGTGCTTCAGTTCAGGAGAGGATGGAAAGGCTGTGGTGGCTTTGATCGACCAACTGTTACTAAGAAGCTTTGAGGGGGTTTAAAGGACCTAAAATGTATAAAATGGACGGATCAAGAGCAAGTAGAAATTTGACGGTTCAGAGGCAGGTTAAAAAAGTGGGACCATTCCCATACAATATATATCCAGTTAGTGCATATTAGGGGACGGCAGATGACAAAAGTGGAATCTAAGAGCCGATTAGCACGGTAGTTAAACCTTCACATGAGCAGAGGGTAAATACAGCTCCATACTCCGTACCTCTCTGTCTTTAAAGGGCAAGATGGAGGCCTTTTTATGAGTGCAGTCAAAATAAAAGTTGAGAAATAAAACTATCTGGCAGATTGCCACTTTTAATTAGGAGAGGAAAGAAGAAAAGTTTTGTGTCCTAGATCCCTAACTAAACAGCCGAATAGTGTGAGCGTGTGAAAGGGAATCCAGTGTGAAAAGTCCAACTTGCAAAGTGAATAATAACAAGATTTACAGGCTAATGCTGTCCTGAACACTGTTAACGTGGACAGGTTGACTTTACCAAAAGAATGTAGGGCAACTGATTTCCTTTAAACATGTAAGTCATTGATAATGCAGAAAATTATTTGTTAAACTGAAATTAATATGATGCTAATAGATGAGAATTAACAATTTAAGTTAAATACACTAAAAGGTAAATTATTATCTCTGCAATAGAGGTCCTGTATTTGGCTCATTCTGTGCATTTGTCCATTCGTTTGTCAGCAGGATTACGACAAAAATGCTGACGTTGGAGTTCCCTTTTTCTCTTGGTGGAAAGGGTGAAGCATGGGCCAAAGAAGAACCTATTAAAATTAGCAACATATTCCAAACCACAAGGCTGATACTTGAATAGTTTTTTTTTTTACTTTTTCAATGTACAACATTCATATTCTCTGCCTGGACTGCACATTTGGCTCTTGACTCAGACGTCTCATGCAAACATGGAGGTGGCAGAGCCAAATAGCTATCAGTGCAGTGCCAAGAAGGACAACAGCTCTGACAGCGCTAACAGTGTTAATGGGGTCAGTTCACTCTCACCGGGCAATTTTTGGGGCAAACCAGAAGAAAAGAGTTTCTGTGATAAGATCATCCCATCACAATGGGTAAGGATGGTATTGTCAGCGGTGCTAACAGTGCTAACAATGGCAACAGTGCTTACAGAGCTAACAGTGTGATCATACAGCGATGTTTCGTCCCATATGACTACCGTATGAGCACTAGTATTGTTACAATACTGAAGTTTCTAATTTTTATAATATACCTTGAAGAATATACATCTTTAATACCATTTTTGTTACCAAGGGAAACATTTGACATTGAGGGCATACAAGTTAAAACATTTTTTAAAGATAAATTTTAACAAGGTTATAATATGATGAAAGCTTTTCTTTCCTTGGTTAGTATTAGAGAACAGCAGAATGACTGTAGATGACTGTAGATAACATTTACAATGAGAGAGAGCAAGAAAACGCAGCTGTTACTGGTGTCGAGACTGCCAAAAATTAGTATTGGAACCCTTTCTAATATTCAGAATTGATATGTATTGATAAATTTATATTTCTGACAAAAACGTAAGAGCGCTGTTGTACCATGTATGCCAGTGGGACATGACTCATAGAGGTTTATTGCTGATTCTCATGGGAGTCAACATAGGGAGTAGTACTTCTTTTGACTGTAGGAGAAACAAAATTAAGGCTACCAGTGAATACATACTGTACAGCCTGACTAACATTTTAATTAACATTTTTTTCACATTACTTAAGATCAGTTGCCATGATTGAAAAAAGAAATGATTTCTCGTTTAGAATGCATGCATGATTAAGTAATTGTTCAATTAAAAAAAACAAATACAAAAGACAGAATGTTATTAGTATTGTCAAAAATATTATCATCACTTAATTGGCAATTCATTGATAAGGAATTACAGAAAAACATTTCTCTTTTGTTAATAAGGACACAGCAACAGAGGCCCTGCCCTCAGTAATGAAACAGGCTTGGACAGCTAATGATAACTGTTATTTATTTCACTGCTACCCAGGTTTATTTGGGCCAATGTGGCACCATGAACCTCTTTCACTTTGGTAATTAAGCGTGTTGATACCGCATGATGCTTACCTGCAATTATGCCATTTTAATGAGCAGCAGCGGATGGAATGAGGGCAAGGCGGGGTCAGCCAGAGGCAGCAAAGCATTGGTGTTTTAATAGATACTTAAATGCTGTTAATTTAGCTCCCGGTAATGGAGAAGCCTGCTTGTAGAGAATATCTACAGTTCCAGGCGTGGTAAGTCACGGACGAGAGGCTGAGGGGCCTTTTGAGAGAAAGATGAAAATTCTTAAACTATTCAGAGACTTCTGTTACTGCCCAGAGGAGGATCTCCACATCTTCCGCTTGTTATCTGAGGCAGCCTTGGCATGTCTTCAGCTCTCAAGACTGTTGATGGGTTTAGGCAAAGGTTTGGCAGGCTCTCACCTGTTCTCGTCTGCGAAAAGTGTCAGTGTCAGGCTGAGTGCTGGATTTTTATAGAGCAGATCCAAGGTCCAAGGAAAATTAGACAAAAAGAGACCAAAAAATGAAGTTAAGTATGTAGAGTGTAAATATAAGAAAAATAATAAGCGCAAAAAAACACTAAAATGTCTTTGTTTTTATGTGTGGATATTGAAAGACGATGCAACAAAAGTCTAGTTCATCTGAATTGGACGGGCGTTACATTTTTCATGGCTCCTCCCTCAGTTCAACACATGCATCTGCTGGTTTTCCATCACCCTTTGCATGAATCATGTATCACCTGTGTGACTGTATAAGCACACACACACACATACACACACAGCGGTGCTATAGTACGCAGGTTATTATAACTCCTGAGCTGGTCTCTGCGAAGGTGGTGTGATAACAGTCATTAGGGTAGCCGTGGGAGGAAACTGAGTCTTATTAGAGGAGCATGGAGATTCATTGGAAAAACAAGCACTTTCATTAACAGGTGTGAAGCTATGCAAATATATAAACACACCCCAGTTGCCCACAGTCCTCACACCTGCATGTGAGAAATGGCTGCTTATTAACACAACAACCCTGCAATTAGTTTAGAAAAACCTGATTCAATTAAACTGGACCAGAATATGTGCAAATGTCCAGATGCACGTGCATAGATGTGATATGGAAAAGAAAGATGCCAAATTGGTCACTTTCTAAAAAGTGCTGTTGGTTATAAATACACAATAGCCTTGAAGTAATTCGGTCTGTTTGGAACTTGACAAAAAGTGAATTTAATTTTTATCTTTTCCTGTTTCTTATATTATTTAAGGATGAAAGACACTTGAACTACAATGGTAGCAACAACAGAATTTAGTTATATGTTGAGTGGAGCACTAAATGGACATTTGTATTAGTTTCTGTTGTGGTGATGACTGAGTTAATACGGCACGCTTTGCTTTAACGTTGGGATAGATTTGGGTTGATTTACAGTTTTGCTATTACGGTCCGGTGTACGAGAGAAATCAATTTGATTTTCTGTAAACCGGCATTTGTCATTAACACCTGTTCTGGAAAAGTAAAACCGTCACAGTGCTAAACCCAGCTTGTATTGCATCTGTAATCAGTAATATGGCAATGTAATGAAGACAATATTACGTTTGTAAACTGACTGACAGAGACACTAGTGTCCAACAAGCCATGTGCCCCATAAACATGAATGAGAAAACACTTCAGGAGAGGTGGGACGGGATGTTATGTTTGTACTGAAACATTATTGTTTTTTGGGGTGACTAGATGAGACACTGCAAAGTTATTCTTTCCAACTAAAAACTAAATCTGCACCAATATGGCACTATTTTCAATTTCTAGCCAACAAAAAAAGGTGTCCTAAGTGGCTGCAGGTGACACAGCACTGTTGTTTTGAGCTTAACTTTTGTTGTACACAGTGTTTGTATTTATTCAAATCCCTTGCCTTAAAAACGGTGCGATAAACAAGAAACTGCTGATTTCATTATTCATTTCCTTCATTTTGGTGAATTTTTATGCACGAATTTATGCATTTTCTGCTTCAATTTTTGATGTAAATGTCTTTTAATTATGTCAAAATAAAAGTCTCTCTGTTTTTCTGGGGGGTCAAATGTTTTAAATATTGAGGGGGATGTTTCCCCTAGTCCCCTCCCTGAAATCTACACCTTTGTTGTAATTACAAAGTGATCTTTAATGGCACAAATATAATGCCTTTTAAAACGTGTAACAATCCTCATAACAATTAACATAATAAGCAGTTAATAGTTAATGGTATGCATGTTCTGTGCAAGCTCTTTGTTATGACTCAAGTCTTTGTTTATGCTACTGTTTGTTCTTTTGCCTGTCTTTTTTCTTTTTTTTGTTTTGTTTTAATGAAACCAGCACAAGTATGTGGCAGCAGCACTGATGTCTGGAATCAGACGGATCAGACGACACTTTCCTGTGTGACACATTTAATGCATAACATGCTTCCAGTGAGAGCTCTTGAATGGGTAGATTTTTGAAATGTGCCAGAGTGGCTCCCCACTGAGCGGTAAGCTAGGTCTTTGATGTATCGCGCTGTAATGTGGTTGTTATCCATAATCGGCTTGAATTCAGGAGGGCCATGGCTGAAAGAGGTACAACGGTAACATGTTCCTGTGGTACATTAAAATGTGACTGTCTCCCCATTAAAACATCCTCCACCCTTGCCCACCGTGACCAGAACTAAACACCCTGAAAATCCTAATGCCTAATATGCATTCACAAAAAACACTAAGATTTAGTAAAAGCCCAAACACGGGTGTTTTTACACTTTCCGACAGGATAAAGTATAATATTAGCAACAGAACATTGTATATCATTTAAATCCTGTGAACCCGTAAGATGATGCATAAATGGAGTTTCTTGATGCTTATGCAAATTTCCCGTTTCTGCACGTTTGTGATACCATAAGTTTAAACAAGAAATAATCCTGACGCTATCACATTAAGCTGCGATGTGAAAGGTGGGAGGCAGACAAGAGTTTTTGATACGCATCAATGTGGGGCTTGCAAGGAATATGAAGATGATATTTTGCATTGCATGAATAACAATCAACAGTTGAGGGAACAAAGAAGTGTTTTGAAATATGAACACTATTATGCACTAAAATGAGACCCCCCCTTGTAATGGAGTTTTAATGTTGCACCACGGAGCAGTGAATTGTGTGGAAAAACAACCACGGAAGTTACTTGGACCACAGAAATCTTAACATGTAATAATCAGGAGTTGTTTTGCTGTCATGCATTTGCCACATAATATAGGTGCTCTCCAAAATCAAAAGCCATAAACACTCCTGCACATTGGCGCTCATGCATGCGGCTCAACAGATACTAATCTACATTAGCTGTAATATGTATTCGGTAATAAAGATATTTTGATGATGCAGTTAGAGCTCCTAAAAACAGTCTGATGGCCTGCCTAGTAAAAATAAATAAAGTTAAGCACCCAGGTTGTGATTGTTGCTCTAGAGATCTACAATATTATTACCATCCAGCCCGTGCTTAGGGTTTTAATTTAGCGGTGATAATTTGCTTATGCAGGCCTCCACTGATTAGAGTTCTTTGTTGCACCAACTGTTTTTAATATAGTGTGAATTACCCACTGTGCTTGTTTATGCCACCCGAACAGGTCTGAAAATCAGGGGCGAGTCTGGTTGAAATTAAAGATGGTAGAAGAACCAGAGAGACGGACTGAGACAGACGGAGAGAAATGTATGAGATAGTGGGTGTGGTTGGGTGGGGGGTTGAGTGTTTGTAAAGGACAGTAATCAAACTGCAAAACAGACCAAAATATAATATTGGATGCAGCTGACTCTCTGACATTAGCTAGACTATAATAGTCAGGTTTGAGAGGCCGTCCTCATTGAGGCTCGCCAGAGTGAATGGATGTGTACTAGTTATGCATCATTACAGGGGGAAGAGCTGTCCACTTCCTGCTGGGACGAGATGCCCTCTGCTTTCACACTAAGCGGAGTAGTTCAGAAAATAACAGCATACCAAGTGTCTGTCCCCCCCTCTCGCTTTGACAGAGGGCTCATACGAGGAGCCCGCGGAAAAGGATACGCCTCCATTTAAACTTAAAAGCAGGCATCTAATTCACAGCTTACAAGAGAGAAGTCATAATAGCGTGCGGTTAAGAGATGGCAGAGGAGGAAAGGGTGTCAACAGTACATAAAAATGCACAATCACAATAGTAAAACATGCAATTTGATGTTTTTCAACTGAGAAACGGCACAGATTTTAAATTCAATTATGAGACAGATTGTGAAAAAAAAAAAATTCTCGTGACTGTGTGCGAGCAGGCACAAGGTTGCCCTACGCATCATCAATCTGTATTGTGAAGAGCTCCTGAGGTTTTTTTTCATCAAGGTCTTATCCACTTCAGAGGTTCAACAGATTAGCGATCCACTGGGGTGCAATGGCTTTTCAGCGCTGTGCTTTACGTCCAATTTGAAGTGTCTAAGAGCATTCTTGTCATTAGTGTTTACTCGAGACTGTTTTTTAGAGAGCCCAGACTGAGTGTGACATTAAAGACAAATAAAACCACATCAGCCGTGTTGATCTTTTTCGAAGGCTCTGGAGAAACAGGGTCCAACATTTTATCTTTGCAGACAGCAGTTTCAGAGGTTATGGATAGGCCAGCAAGCCGACGCTATTATTTACCAATGGAGCAGAATGTCAACGCTCCTATATACCTCTTTGCTTTTCTCTCCGTATTGTTTGCTCCCTGCCTTTGTGAAAGGGGGCACTTTATGGAGGTGAGCGGTGAGAGAAAATATTTCTATCTTGCCATCAATGGATCAATGGAGATGTGTTTACCTGTCGAGGGGCACAATGTTCACTCCATAATAATGGATATTAAACAGCTTGTTGACTGAGTGCTTTTGTCCTGGTCACTTGTCAATCCCTTAAACACTGCTGGCCAGTGGAGGGACACACACGGCTGCTGTGGGGTTACCACAGACACCTCCAGCCATAAGCCTCTGTCAGACTGTCCATGGACGCCCCTCCTCCCCATAGCTGGACAAAAAGGGACATGTCGGGTCAATGAGATTCTCAGTAATTAAACTGAAAGGGGTCATTTTCAGTGCAAACTCTGGAGCCCTTTAGGTTAAAGTGGTAGGTTGGAAGGTGCTGGCCTCTGCACACACTCAGTCTGAGTGAGCAGGGGCACCCCCACAAATTTTTCATACTGGTGGTCAGATGGAACCAAATTTTGGGGTGGCATCAAACCAAAAGCCATAACTGAATTTTGAGGATTTCGATTATGCTGTTTGAAGTAGTTAAACTGTCAAGTTTTAAGGGTCAAGGTTTCTTTATTAGTACCCAAGGGTAAATTTGTTGTGCAGAAAGGGAATTCAACAATCCCAAATAAGACATTACAGCAATACAGATTCAAAGGGCAGAAGAAAAAATACATAAAACAAGTATAATCTAGAATTAAAGTACTATCAAAGTATAAGAACTTCCATGAATGTCATGACAACATCAGTCTCTATATGGAAAATTAAGGAATATGATTTTCTGGTTACTTAATTTGCAGTAAACATTACTAATGATCTGATGTGCTGAGACTAATACTGGCACAGTTGATATGTTAAGTTTCACAACAATTCTGTTTTAATGCATTTTAATATGTACATGTTAAGTGATTCATTGCTCTTCAGACAGGTTGATTGCCCTTTTCCTTAAAAAGATAAATACACATTTTTAATTCGAAAGAGTGTACTGATTGTAAGGAACAAAACATTTACACAAGTCCTCTCAAGTTTAGAGGAGACTCGTGTGTACCCATAGATCCCTAGGATCTTTTTAAAAATGGCCATGCCAGTTGTTTTCTCACCAAAATGTAGCCTTACTGCTTACTGTCATTTAGCCTCCGATGCCTGTTATTTTGCACAAGCTTTAAAAATGAGCACACCACGGCCTCGGCCAGTGTCCTGATGAATTTTCTGAAAGCTAATGGATTTGGGCAAAACAGAGCAGTACCACAGGGAGATCGTGGGGACAGTGTAACGTAGTTCAAGTGAAATACTTATAAATTTGTGTAATGGAATAAATTGGTAGTGAAAAGAATTCTCCGTCCACATGTTACAATGTATTTTTGTCCTCAGACCACCGCTGTATACAGCGCTGCCTCCATTAAACGGCACATTATTACTTATTGTTTGTTGTTTTGACTTTGCTCTCCCACATCATCTGTTGGCGGTACATGCCAACATAAGAGACACACGGAAGTATGAGGGCAGTGATGTTTACATTTGAAATGAAAGTATCTATTTTCGTACATGAAAGAGTAGAAATGAGGCTTTAGCAGACTAGCTGAAGTTTCTGAAAGTAGAGAAAAATCGGCACAGAATGTATATTTAAAACAATATATAATCCTCACCACAGAAGACGGCTCATCTGTTTAGATTACAACTTTTGATTAATGGTGTTAAAACGGCGATCAAACCATTAAGATTTCAGTAGCCACCAATTATACCTCACATAAACTCAACTTTACAAATGTTAAGCTGTAGGGGAAGTATTAATATGTTGCCAGAGTCATGATCAATGACAGATACCTGCTGAATATTAGCGCAGTCAGCTAAATCCTCCACCCCCCTCCAGTTAGACAGGACTCAGAATGAACCACCCCTTTGTTTTTAATCATGACTCCTTGCCTTCTCCATAATCCAAACTGTTCTTCACTGCGTAATAACTGTCTCTCATGTGGAGCCGATTTTTAGCTCATACCTCAATAAAACAGAAACCCATGGTCATTTTGTGGCTGTTGGGCTACTTTGGGGAATGCCGAGTCTGGCTTTCCAGCCGCTGCAAAGTGGTGCGATGGGAGCAGCAGAATGAAAAGGCTGGGTTTGTTTTACATAAAGGCTGCAGCCATCAGGACTCAGCAGGACAGGCGGAGAGCGGCTCTCTGGGCCCGATAAATCATGACCTGCATTCATTCATTCAGCACATTCAGACCCAGACACACATTTCTCTCCCAGCCATCTCTGCTGACTCCTCATTTCTGCTCCTGTTTAATATGTGACCTTATACCAGGATTTTAGTTTCACTGTTCAGGAGGAGAAAAAGTGAGACGGCCGACAATAGAGCTGTGAGATTTAGGATTTGCAATACTTGGAGAAAGAAAACATCTGAGAGAACACTTTTTATTTTAAAAACACATTTAAAGTTGTGTGTGTCACAAATGCTGCCTGACTATCGGTGTATATTTTTCTATTCTTTCAGGTGAGTGCACAGCACCCTTTAGGTTAAATGGAATTCATAGCAGTGATTGACAGGGTTTGAATAGGCTGGAGAAAATGGGGAGGTAAAAGGGGCATTAGGAGTAGCTAAAGAGGTGGGGGTTGGCTAAGGACTGACACCATCTTCTGCGTGTGACACGAGCATGCAAACACTCACACAGATATTCAATAAAGGGTCAAGGTACAATAATTTGAATACGTTTGTGGTGCGCGTGCACGTATATGCATGTAAAGTGCAAAAAAAAAACCCTTTCACTCTTTGTTTCAATGCCTGAAAAGATCTGCAGGACTAAAGAGCTATTTTAGTTACTAGTTAGTCACACAAGACATCAAGACAATTTGGTGTGACTACCGGAAAAAGAAAAAAAAGAAAAAGAAGAAGAAATGCAGAAAATAAAAAACACTGCACAGAAACATCGTCTAAAGTAAAAGCATCAGAGCTCACTGCTTTTCTCTCTCTGTATTGATGGAACTTGGATAAAGGGGTCAGGGCAGAGGTTGGTGATGGTAATTGTTTGTTGGTTTAATGCTCGGTGAGCTGTGTTTACTTCCCATACAACATTGGCTAATTATGTCCTCCGACTGAAGGCAGAGCTGATTACCACATGACAACCAGACTTCCTCACTTGTCATTAGCGCTGCGTGATGGCAGAGAACATGCGAATGCACTCGCCTTTGTCTGACTTTGGCCAGGGATAATTGTGTCTTGTGCCACAGAAATCACCTCTGCAGCAAATTAATGATGCCAATGAGACAAACAGAGGGAAATAAGAAGAATACCGTACTCCTGGCAGACTTTTAAAAATGCTTCGGAGAAACAAACATTACCTTGGATGGAGCTTGTAACACTGTAACATGCAAGTGTTTAGGACTGGCAGGCGTCTGGATTCCTCACACACTAAACAGACAGCAGTCTGCGATAAGCAAAGGCTTCCATTGTTATTAATTTGTTATTTCTCCTCTGTTTGGTTCCTGGCTGGATTATCGTGTTGAACACACAGTCCAAATTCCACTGTAAACATTAACAATTAATCTTCTCACCGGCGCTCCCCCCCCTCAAATGACTGTTTTACATAAAGCTGATCAAATTAAGTTGTTTGCAGTGGACAAATTCTGTTGTCACTTTGTCTGGAAATGATACAACATTCATTTGTTCCTAGACGCTCATGTGGTTCTTTGTTACAGTAACTAACCATCATCCGTGTTTTTTTCCTCTTCTTGCACGTGTCGTGTGTAGTCGACATTCTCAGTTGGAGCTCTGAACCAGAATGGGTGTGCACAACAGAAAACAGCCAGTGCGATTTATATTAGAGTAATCCTTTAATTGCTTCATGGCAAAATGTCTATACCATATTAAGTAATTCAATACAGCCAGTTAATGGAAAGGCAGGGAGAGATATCATGCTTTGCATAAAACCTTTAAAGCCACTGCCGCACAACGTGGTCTGCCTTTCTCATTTTGATCACATTGACATATTCACATCCGAGGTAATCCCCAATCTATTTTGGGGCTTGGACTGAAGATGATCAGACTCTTTGAGAAGGCGAGTGCATGTTACTACACAAAACCACTATTACAATCACATCATGTTTATAAAAATACCTTTTTTGTTGGGCTGGGTAGATCAATGTAAAGAATACAATAATTCCTTGGTAAAAACTGGATATATACACACAGCCAGTATTTTTTATGTTTTCTCAGAAGTAGAATATGACAGATTTTTGAAACCGATTAGTCAACTGCACAATTGTTAATTTCACACTTAATCCCAGTTCATAATCTTTGATACACAGCCGGGCAAAATGGCCAGAAATGTTGTCATGATGAAAAATGTCATATCGGTTAATATCAATAAAAATAATGATACACGTGAAATCATTATTTCTGTCAAATTTCAAGGCAGTTTTTGCCTCTAAGTAAAAATTGAAGAATCAATACACTTGATTATTTAACCTGTTCTGTATTGTCAGAACATGGCAAACACTCCAAAACAACGAAAGACAACGTCACATTCTCGCAATCAGTGTGAACATTTCAAAAGGTTGTACTTATGTATTTATTTAACAATGTAAACAACATAAACAAACAAAAGACGAATCTCAACTGTGTTGAGTATTTTCTGAACAAGTTTTAAAAGCACAGTATGTAATTTCTGCCGCTTTTCCTTGAAAAATACAAACAAAAGATTAACTTTGATAATGTCATGAAATAGCATGACGAAAGTCTATTTGACTCTAGCAGAAATCATGTTCGCAGCAGAGTTAATGTATTAAAGTTTCTTTCACGTTGCGTTATTTTATTCCAATGAAATAGCCAGTCAGTCACGTTCCCTAATATAACGTTAACTTGCTGACTTACCATAATCATTAGATGAGTTGACTGCCCATACAGCTACTGTAGCTATTGTATGTGATGAATGTAATTGTGGGGTAGCCCAGCGCTGTTATCAGTGTTCAAAACAACCATACTAACAATAACGTATTAGCTATGAGCAGGGTGAATATTGATATGACGTTACTGTACGCTTTAGCTTTGTGTCGATTAGCCTTGTCACTGGTCTCATCCTCTTTTTTTTTGTGAAATGGCAGGTGGGAACTAGTGTTTTCTGGTGTTTACGTGGTTTAATTACATTAAACATATATCACACATTTGTTATAATTCTATCAAGAATTTTTTTTTTTTATCACCCAGCCCACTTTGACATGGGTTAGGTCAGAACGCATAACTAATACGTAAATACATAATCACAATTTCACATATGATTTCTCAAGATTTTTGTGACACCATTAGGATTGTTGTGACAGCGCAGTATATGTGGCCACAGTGAAAATCCTATATCTTCAATGTTCTTATATGTTTTGAAAAATCTGTCAGTTTGTCATGTGCGGGCCCCATGTGATGGCCTGAGGGACGTTTAGAATACATGAAGACATCAGGAGCCCGATTGACTAATTCCTGGAGTAGTATCTTTACCTAGCAGCCATTTTTTTTTACCAAGGATGACTGACAAAAACAAAGAATCTTTGGGCGGAGCATCTTAAAAAGCATCTGACCTGCATCTGCATAGCAAACCCTGTCATGTCGTAATGAAAGTTTTGACAATATTCAAAGAGGACATGATGGAAAGCAGTAAACCACGAATGCTGTTTGAAGATGTGCAATGCTCTCCTGGGAGTTGGCTGTCTTAGTGGTGGACCTTTCTTTACTAACACCCTTCAGAGGGACTGGTGGGCCTGAATGTTTTGGAATCATCTGCTTTTCATATGTATATGCTTGTGTGGTGCATAATGAGCTCCAATTAAATTCACTTAACATAGAGAGCTCAGTTTTTATTGTTGTGGGAGGATGAATTAAGTGTTTTGGAACAGGTTTTTTTATACATATATACATAAAGGCATCCATGTATTTATATGCTAAAATATATAGAATTCGAATTCCACCAGTAAGATAAAATATGCCCATATTTGCTGAATTTAGCAGTGATGATTCAAACACGAGACAATGGCATGTTTGATCAAGGCTTTTAACAAAACTAAAACAGAAAAAGGCCGACAATGGACACTGTGAGAGCAATGGCTTGTTGACACCGTTTGACTGCTGGCACATAAACCGTCCATTGTCAAGGCCAACAGGCGGCCATTGGCTGCCCTGATCACCATGTGAAACAAGCTTAGAGCCAAGGTCCAGCCGAGCCCCCTCATCAATGGAGCTCCTCCGGTCCCTGCAGGACTCGGGGTCTCAGGGGTCACAGCTACGGGCGCACCGGTCCAAAGCGAAGGTCAGCAGGGCCGACTCAGGTTCATACTCGAACAAAAGAGTGTGGACGCAGAGAGTGAGGCTTGTGGGTCAGATGGATTACTAAAGAGTTCAGTTCGTTTGTTGTTTGGCGTCTAATCCTTTGGGAAGAGAAAATGGTCAGTGTTGCCCTCTAAACAGAAAAGAAACAAGTAAGTTTGCCATGCAGCTGAGTTAGAACTGATTTATATGGGAATCAAACCTGTCAACCTGTCTGTACGAGTTAAAGTACTTGAGCAGGGTTTTAGCTGCAGCTGAATCATAGCTGAGAGTGGGGCAGCTTTTAAAAATATCTAACTGCGGTCATATTGGCTGGCATTGCAGTTGCAATATGGTTTGCGATATTAGAGGGAATGAACATGTTTACATCATTATTTTCATTTTCATCAAAAAGAATATGATGTGTAGGCAGGGCGTCTGTGCAGCATGAGAATATTTAATTAATATGCCATTTTGACACATATTTCACACATTGCACCTCCTGCAACTTTATAATTTCACTGGCCCATATTGCGATGTTTATGACATTTGTATCAATTGTTCAACCCCTGTTCAGAGTTTCAACTGTTAAAAAAATCACTGCAACACTAGACAGATCTTTTGATTGGTCTATGTCTTGTGCTCTTCTGCTTTAATTATATTCCACAGGCTGTGTGATGTAGGGTGACGGTGGGTTACACACAACCAGCCCAAGCTAATCACTCGCATTTTTTTCACATGGTTTCTCCTTAGCTGCTGTAGGCTTCATGTGAGGTTAAAATTTTAAGTTATGATGTTGCTCTGGCAACTACGTGTGGATGCTCACGTGCTAACCTCATAACACAGAAGCATAAATCTCTCTTTACACCCTCTGATGTAGTCTGTGTGTCTGGATGCAGAGGAAACATATCATATTTTCCTCCATAGAAACAACTAAGGATGTCAGTTTTGGTTAATTTTCTTCCAATAGCTCCCATTCAGTTGTAAAAAAAAAAAAAAAAAAGGTCATTATCTAAAAAGAAAACTGCTTAATCCAGCGCTCCATTGACCACTGGGATGGTGTCAATCCAATCTACACCGAATACTAAAAAGGGCTATTGGCCAAAATTCAAGCTGCCTATGCACCGGGGTGACCTGGGGGAAGACTGGAGGGTCGACCCAGTGTTTCCACAGCAATGTTGTTGGGTTGGGATGGCGTTACTAGTGTTACTTGCCTAATGAGGGGTGCTTCTAATTAGCTCCAACCACTGGTATGCAGTGCGGCATAGCAAAATTAACTTTTAGACTGACATGCATAACTGGTCAGAAATATTCTTTTATTAATGGTTAACCCTCAACATCCCTAGTGAATGCTTACCTGAGACTTTTTGCATGCACCAATTTTTCTGGCTTGCAAATTTTTTTGGTAGCTTAAAGGTAAAGATCTCAATCCACAGTGGATGAATAAGGACAGGGAAGGCCAAGAAGACAATGGATACAGGCCAGGGGACAGGGATCTCATATTTAGCTCGTGATTGCACTCAGGGTAGACAATAAGTAAGATTCATTAGGTCATTTTTTACTTGCGTCTGCCAAGATCTGGAATGAAATGTTAAATGTTTCATGGGCTAAGAAAAGGGCAGAATTTGTCTTTGTGTTTGCCATCAGAGAGAGGGAGAGCGAGAGAGAGAAGGGAGAAGCGCAGAGAGGGAATATGATAGACAGAGAGATATAAAACAATGAAAATAATAAAAGATGGGATGAAACAGAAAGTGAGGGGAATACTGCAAAGGAAGGAAGGGAGGACAAAAAAGAAGGAAAGGAGTGAAAAGGGAGAGTAAGTGGGCGAGGGAGTCGAGGGGGAGCCAGGAAAGGAGGGAGCATGGCTGGGTGTTTTGGGCTGTCTGATGGATGAGGGTGTAGTGGGGTTGGTGGGGGCGGTGTCTCCTGAATGATGATGGCCTAATATCATCATCCCCCTGTCAGGCCTAATAGGCTTTCCTTGGTAGAAATCACTCACACAGAGCCGCCATAATGCCCAGGCCCCTGACAGCATCATCCATCCACTCAAGCCAAGCGAATGTCTCCAAACTAATAAGGAAATATATGGTTCAAGGAGATCTGAAAAATTAAACAGGTAGCTTATGAACAATTTGTTTCACAGGGATGTTTATTATATTTATCGAATGTTGTAGTGGTTGAGGTGTCTCTCTCTTCGCTGCGGCTTCATGTTTGAGACATTGGCTCAGAGCATGATATGCTGACAAGGCAGGTCTGTAAAGTAGGAAATAAACACCCTCTCCTACACCTCCTCTACCTCAGGGCTGGCCTTGTCCTCCAGTGTTGCCTGGCCTTACTTTTGTCATTCCTAAGCGAGACAGAACAGCTCCTTCATCTTGGTAAAGCTATATTTTCCACCATTGTTGAATTAACAACATGCGCAAGCAGGGAGGGTCATTATCAGTTGGAATAAAAATACTTTTTTGAATCCTTAATCCCCTGATCTAACAGTCCATTGTTCACATCTTCTAAAATATTCTAATTTTAGCAGCAGAGCTTTGGAGGAGTCACCCATTCCTGTTTTCCTCGCAGCAAGCCTATCTACAGTACACCTGTCATTGCTTTCCCTCATGCAATGGCTGATCACAGCACACTTTAAACATGGTTACTCTCCTCTTATCTCTTCCCATACCCTACCGATCCTGCTATCTCCAATCGCCGCTTTAATCATGTGGCACCTTCTCAGCGACACCCTCCCTCCCCCTCACGGATCCACAAGAGAAAACTGCCGCCATCAATAACGACGAGAACTTTTTCAAAGTCTGCTCTTAAGAGCCCCCATCCCATCAAAATGGTCAGATTTCATTATCGACCACACGCTATGAAAAAGAGACTCTCTCGTACATTAGGCAATCATTGTCTTGCCTTCACTTTGAGAAGCTATACATACATCCCTAACATGGCGATAATACATATACATTGCGAGTCCTTCACTGTCTTCCTTATGCATATAAAGTAATTACTTGAATACTCTTCACTCTTTCTGACAGTCAATATTTGAAGTCGGAGGGGGATGGAGTGGCCCTTTTACACATTCACAAACATATACATATTCTTTGAGTTGTACTTTGCATATAAGGATACTCTGCAGTGCGATGACTGAAAGATTTTGTGGACTAGGGTATCTTTGTTGCTGCTTCATGCATTTCTCATTTTTCTCCCTTTTTTGGGAATCTGGCTCTGTATGTTGTCTTTGAAGTCAAACATGGCGACTGATGCTCCTAAAAAGATGCGGCCACAGTCATTAATAGTCTGCTTTTTTGGTGAAAGGACAGTTCTCTCCATAATAAAAAAGACACATTTTTCCTCTTACCTGTAGTGCTATTTATCAGTCTAGATTGTTTTGGTTTAAGATGCAGACTGTTTGAGATACTGGCTGAAGAGATGTCTGCCTTCTCCAGAATAAAATTGAACTCGGCTTGTGGTGCTCAAAGCAGCAATGTTCCTTTCCAGAAATCATGACCTGGTTACTCAAGATTATCCACAGACTCTGTGAGCAATTTCATGTAGGAACTATTTTCTTTCTACCGAACTACAGCTGCCAAGGATATCTCAATGCTGAAAAAAACTGCATCTACTCACCTAGCATCAATTGTGTATTAACAGAGGAGGATACAGGGTTAAAGGTGGGGTCCTGTTGACTTCCATGAGAGTTGCTCAGTGGCGCATAAAGCCAAAGTGGTTCAACTTCCACCTGTAATATTATTTGGATGATCTGCAATACTTTTGCACAGTGTGGCCCATAGACCAAACACACTAGAGACTTACGACGGCTACATGCGGCCAAGTGGCTAAATTTCACTGGATGAACAGCTGACCTCTGGTTTAGCGCTCTGCTAACTTGAATGGGGATAGAAGAATTTAACCCTGCATCTCTTCAAGACTTTCAAAATCTTATTGGACTGACTGGCTCACATTTTTAGAATGAAATATAAATAAGTCATTTTTCGGGGGTTGTGATGCATGGTGTAGTCTGTTTTTTAAAAAAAAAAGTTCCAACCTGAAACTACTCACAACAAGGTCTGTGGATTATCTTCGGTCACAGTAGCTATTTTTGGAAAGAGACATTGTTGTTGAGTTTTCTAAGGATTATCTTGAGTAACTGGATCATGATTTTTGGAAAGATTTCTGCCATTGAGTTCTTTTAGCTCCACAAGCTGGGTGCTGTTTAGTTACAGTATATTTGACAGGGGGCAGACATCCTTACAGCTTTATCAATCTAGATTGTTTTGGTGTGAGTTGCCGAGTGTTAAACAGCACTATTGTTAAGAGAAAATTTTTGTATTTCTGATTTTTCAGTGAACTGTCCCTATTACATCTTACTTACTTTACTAAATGAACCTCTATGTATTCAGCTGCATCTTAATTGCGGTCAGCTTTAATGCTGACATACACACATCTGCAGCCATGCTATCATTGTGCACATGGCATACAGTCCATCCTCCGTACGCCCCTCTCCAGTTGTAGGTTGAACCTGCAGTACGAAGGGTGTGTGTTAATAAGAGAGGGCTTGGTGAGGTGCGCTGCAAGGCCATTGTGGTCTCCACGCTCGCTGGTTTTCTTTGTGCCATGAAAGCCTGGCGATACAGTAACAGCCAGAGGCAGAAAGGAGCTGTCTGTCGTCGAGACGGCTGGTAACACTTGTTTCACCCACCCTTCCAGGGGGCCATGGAGAATAGAGGAGAGGCAGCTGGTAGGCTTAACAGGAAATGCGATGGTAACAGTGTCAACAGCTGCCCCCATGGCCACGCAAGCCAAATGGCCGGTAACAACAGGCCATATGAAAAGCTACGTGTTTGGATAGCTGGGGGGATTTGGTTCATACTGTATCTCTGCGTAATGCTGCGATGCCAAATGAGCACCTTTTGTGTGTTTTCTCATTAGAGCTTTATACTCGGAGCTTAGTCATTTCACAGGTGATGATAACATGGATAACATGGACCGGTGAATGTTGAGTAAACAAGACAAAAACAACAGCTGAAGGGGAGCAGAGGGACTGCTCCTTTGTAACCTTTAAAAACACAAGATTACCAGTCCATTGTTTACTCACGCAAGCCTGTTTTAATTTCTCATTCAATAGTTTTGACATAATAAGATGTGTTGTAAAAGTGTAAAATTCTGAAGTTTTGCTTATGAGCTGCCCTGATACCTGATACCTATTTGCATAACACATGCTGCACAGTTTGTGTGAAGTGAAAATAAGGGCACAAAAATTCCCATTACCCGTAGCTGTTACAGCGACCCCAAACTCAGGTCAAGATGACCCCCTGAGGAGTCAATAAATCACGATGTCACCTCTGCTGCCCGATCCCCTCTTGCTATCACTAACTTTGAGTGTCCTTAGCATTCTTTCACTTCCCCTGCTCCTTGCTTGACCCCCCCGTCCAAACAAACCGCCTGTCAGCGCCGCAGCGACAGGTACGACAGCTCCAGCTCAATGTGAGGAGTGATCTCCCCCAAAAAGTAACACTCTTCCCCCCGTCCTCGACTCTCTGTCTCCAGTCTCTCCTTTCCTATCTCTCAGAACCAACTCAGATCTTTCCTTGTCCTCTAAATCATAGCTGAGCTG
Organism: Plectropomus leopardus; assembly: GCF_026936395.1. NCBI lineage: Eukaryota > Metazoa > Chordata > Actinopteri > Perciformes > Serranidae > Plectropomus > Plectropomus leopardus. Next base: position 13,680,716 of record NC_142189.1, on the reverse strand, counting down.
TGAAAATATGTAATTATCACATGCACACTAAGCTGTTTGAAGATGGAATTTGTTTTTAGTCTGTATCCAAATTCCATGTGAGAGTTTTCAAATAAGGAACATGGGTAATCGCAGTATAAATTTCAGTCTACAATATCTTTATTTAAGTCTTAGTTACATCCAATTTGCCAGGAGCTTTAATTCACCCTTACAGGATCATTGTTGGACATACATCTCTGAATCTTGTGGTATTATCTACCATTTGCTAACTTTAATACCTTGCTGGGATTGGTCTGCATTAGAGCTTATTCTATGTCTGACTTGAAGATTTGGAGCTCCTTTTATGTACAATTCATTACTTTAATATGAAAGACTCATTGGGGTCATCTTGGAATGAATGTAGCCATCAGTTTACATTCTTAGTTGTCATTAGACGAATAAATATCAATGAGATTACCTCATAAGCCTTGGGAAGTTCCCCTCACGACCCCGCCGCTAACCAAGTCTCCTCAGACATGGGGGAAGTATTAAAGGGCTATTTCAGTTAGCGTGTAAAATCTTAGCTGTGAAATAGCCTCCGTTTTTTGAGCCCTGGGTGAATTATCCGAGATCTTTTTCATGTTGCAAGAGAGACCAAGGCGCTTTCTTGAAACATGTTTCTGATAATAGTAAAGAGGAAGGCCAACAGACAGTGGAAGCTGCTTTCAATGACCTCAAATACCTTATCTGCACCTTTGAAGCCAGGGCGAGGTGATTGGCAGGTCAATTTGTGATAGTATCGGTCGATGTACTTGGCGCTCTTTAATGCTCTTTGCTGCAGATAAGTCTGCTTAATATGAAAACTGTCATAATTCATCTGCCTTTTTCTGTAATATACATTTTCTTGTGGAATCATCAATCCGGTCACCTGTCAAAAAAGACGCATCGGGATTCCTATTCCACCATCCGCCCTTGTGTGATTTCACTTTATGGAGATTATCCGGCACTATGAAGCAGTTAGGATTATTCCTCTGGTATGTTGAATCAAAGTTAGTTTTTCCCTCCATGAACACTGCGTGGAGCATAGATAGGGGGAGCGAGCGCGCCCTGCAGCGTGGATGTTTTCACTGTGTCCGCTCTTTGTCCAGTCCCCTGTCAAACCCATCACAGTCCCATCCCCTCTCAGCCGGTAGTTTCCTGTGCAAATTAACAGACTCAGTGGTGAAGTAGATTCCAATTTTGAAGCAAAGTAGAGTGTGCAAATTAGCCATGTTTTTTAATTAAGCCCAGTGCACAGTGCGAAGGCGGAGGGCCATTGTTCCGGATGGGCCAGGTGCAAATTTATTCTTGGGGGAAGCGCCGCGATGTCCGTCCTCCAGCCGAGTCCCATCCTCGGCCTAATCAGTCCCCAGCTTGAAAAATGTCCATGTTTTAGCACGCTCTTGCTGAGAGACGCCGCTGAGAGTGGTCAGAAATTATTCATTATTTGAGGGCCTCATTTGTAACATTTCCATTAAAAGTTGCCACCATGCAGACAGGCTCAACATTTGATTTTTCATAATTATAGTTGCCGGACAAACGTATCATTCCGTCTTTTCAAGTCAATTGCTTTTCTGTGTGTTTCTCTGTGGAAGCCATGGCATCTTTTTAGGAGTCCTCTGTCCTGCCAGTTTCTGTCAAGTTCCTCAGGTACAATGTCCTAGGACGCTGTCAGGGTCTCGCAGTGGGTATGATGGAAATGTCAAACACATTGTCAGTTTTTCTGTCTTCGTTTTTTTTTTTAGGTGTTATATTCTGTGTGGGGTTTTTTTTAAGGTGTTATAAAGAAATTAGCAAAAGCGCTTAAAACGATTAGTTGATTGACAGAAAAGTTATCTACAACTATTTCCAGGGATATCAAAATTCATGGATAATACCTATGTTCTTATAGATTTTTGGGGTTTTATTTATTTCCCCTCCTGTACCCAGGAAACAAACAAAATCTCATTCTAAAAACACAATTGATGCATTTTAAAGTCATTTAGCCCTTCATTACACTACTTTTGGTCAGTCATGCACATTTATAAAATAAACTTAAAAGCCCTTAACCCTCCTTCACGTGATTTCCACAAAAAAAAAACCTGCTTCAAAAGTCTTCTTTCTCTCTATAATATATCATAGTTTCCTCTCTAATATCTATTTTATACTGCTGTCAAAACATCATATTGGCATTGTATTCCTTTTTTCTCGCCAAAGACTTGATTTTGCGAGATTATATTTGAACACATCATCAGAACGTTGTAATTTACCTTTGCTCATTTTTAACACTAATCTGAGTAAAGCATGAATGCAACCTCAATACAACGCAACCATCGTTAGCTGTTAGTTTTGGCCACTGGCTGCCAACAGCTAATGTTGACTTGCTCTCCTCCTGCTGATGTCAGCACAGCTTTGTTGTTCACAATGAAGAATTATCAGGAAAACAATAAGGTGCATCCCCTGATGTTTTGATAGTAAGTTTACTGCATCCTATTATCCCAGCGGTGTCCCTAGAAAGTTCTCTGCTTGTCCCAAACAAGTTGATATTTGTCTTGAGTCCTGCTTTTTAGCCTGAGCAAAACTGATGTGACCCAACAGAAAAACACTGGCTACTGCCATTGGAGAATTTATACTTATTTGTCAATAGTCTGATGACAGTCAGCAAGGCGAATATTGGACTGTGTGTTTATCAGCAACACAATAGCGATGTGTTGCTGATAAATCGGTGCATCCCTAACTATTTCAGCAATATATTGATTGTTTCAGATGTTTTCTAAACAAAAATAGGGATAAAATTCCTGAATATTCTCTGCTTCTGACTTCTGTAGTAAGAGGATTTTGCTGCTTGTCTTTCTTTTCACTGCAAATTTAATCTCTTTAAGTTTCAGATTTATTAGAGCAGAAAAAGACATTTGAAGACATCATCTTGGGCATGGTGAAGTTGTAATTTTTGCTTTTTCTTTAACAACACTTCATAGCAATTACTCTGAAAAATAATCTGTTTAATAGATAGATGAATATAACCCTTAGTTGCAGGCCTAATTAACAGCAAATGAGTTATTTGAAAAATGTATTTCTTGTGGTCTTCCATTAGAAACAAAACCCCTCCCTGTGAAATAATGAAGATGTTTGTAATTTAAGTTCAGAAAAAATGATATTTTAACTAAAATGAGCAATAAAATTCAACATCCAACTCTGGAGTGGGTGGGACCAGAAATATGAAAAAAAGCAGATCCTCATTTGGGTGACAAGGACAATTGCGCATCTCTTTGGGTTGCACACATTGCTCTGTGGGGGCTTGAATCAGACAGAGACTAGCCACAGATAATGAGCTGTCTTTAATCATGGGAGACAGTACTTTGAGATGCTTCGCATCGCATTTGCAGGGAAGAGAAAGGGGGAGTCTAATTACTGTACTACAGAAAAATCACACGGCTTCCTGTCCGCTGCAACTGATGCTGAGTCCTAACCAACCTTGACAGGAAGTGACAACAAAGACTGTCTCTGTTCTGAACACCACAAAACAAAGAAAAATAAAAGACAACAAAACTGAAGACATTTATGATTGGAGGATGTAGATTAATGAATCCTATTCTCTTTCAGAGTGGAGGCACAGTGATTCTCATTTGCGCTATTCTTTGGAATTACACATAACTATGTATGCTGATAAGATACAACATAGTGCTTACAGTTGACAGCATATACCGTACACTTTATTGATGTTTTAAAAAACGCAATTCTTGACAGCTTTGTGCGAACGTTTCCAATGCATATCAGTGATACACCCTTTTCTGCTGACAGAATAAAGATGAAACAGTGTACATCAAAATAGAGATGCATCAGAATGTGAGCTGAAGTTGACTGACTCAAACCAGGTTCTCACTGAAATTGGCAGGAGAGGATTCTTGTCAAAAAAAAAAAAGCTCCAACACAGTTAAGAAGCAGCAAATACATAGTTGGATTGGTGACATAAAAAAACAAAGCACACGTCCTCACTGTCTCAAACACTAATTGTAAACGACACCTTAAGATGTTTTAAGAAAATGAAACATGACTCATATCATTCCTCTGAGGTTTTTAAACTCGGCCAGCTCATGAAATCCAAATTTTCATCAGGCCACACTGATACACACATTTGTATAATAAAACAATCTTGATGGCAGAATCCACCTCTCTCCCTCACCACCATGTACATTCCATTAAACTAAAATAGCTGCCTGAGATAAGTCCTCCAATCCCACCACTATTTCATCCATGTCCATATCCATAAGCAGCAAAAAAGATTTGTCCCATAACCCCGTGTGATCATTTGCATCTAAAACGATATTCGACATTTGTTATTCCATCAATCAATACCATCTCTCCCATTCTCTGTGTGCATAATCTCAGAACCTGCATGCAAAACGCTTAACAATAACATGTATGTTGTACAAGAAGCCATATATCATCCCTGGACGCATTTACATCCTGTTAACAATTTCTCAGGGCAGATTAGAGGGCGCTGAGACAGCAGCCCAGATCCCATGAGAGGTGGGCTTTGGGAGCTGATAAGGCCAGCCATAGGAAGGCAGGATTAATACGTATGACCAGGACACATGGAGGCCCTCTGATTATTCCAGCAGAAAAACAGCCCTATCCCATCGGCCCCCGCGTGATTAAATACAGCCCGAGTGCGGACAGGGAGGCAAAAGGGATGGGGAGATAACCGATTTTATTTATGCAAGCCGGTTAGCCTGGCAGATCACGTCTGAGGATTGTTCACGCTACAGGGGTGAGGGATCGCACCAGGGGAGCTCACCCCTGATCACACACAGGGCTGCTTTAGCTGTCACTTTTCCACCTTGCCTTCTTCCCTCTGTAGAATACAGATCAGGCGTTCCCAAAATATTTCATGTCAAGGATTGCCAAATAGAAATGTGTAATGCTAGACCTGCATTTGATTTTTTTTTTTTGTTTTGTTTTTTTAACTGCAGCGGAAGAAAATTGGAGGTTTTTCCCATGAAGTATTATTTAGGTGTAGAATTAACATTAGAACTTTAATAGTTTAACTTAAATATTTTTTGTCATATTATCTAGTAAAAAATGTTTAACTTACCTCCTTTTGTCAAGTAACTTATTACAATTTAAGAAACAATCCACTGGTTCAACATAAAAAAAATTAAGATAACAATTTCCTGGATCCTAAGTTGTTTCAAGTCTGGAAGTATATACTATTTTTTTTTACTATTTGAAATTGATAAAATCTTACTTTGATTTAGAGTTGTGTGCAGTGTATTGCTTCAGTCAGCCCCTCCTTGCCCCGCTGTCCCTCTCTCTCTTCCTGTGTTTATCATGACACTATTGCTGAGTGCGTGGGAGTTTTGCATCACACGGCTAATAATACCTACCAATAATTAACAGGTTTAACGACAGTCTAGCCGTCAGCACGAGTTTGTTGGGACCATTAAGCGGTTCGTTGTCGGATGTTATCTACTGCTGCTGTCTTATATGGTTTCCATGGTCATGGAAAACCTGGGAAAGTCCTGGAATTCAACAGTCTAATTTTCCAGGCCTGAAAAAGTCATGGAATTCATAAAAAATATTAAAAGTTTTGGAACTTTGTTGTGTGTAATTAAAGTAATTGTGACAGTAATCTTCCAGGGATAACCCTCCATGTAACGTAACAACAGAAAATTATTGTTTATTGTTATTATTGAATTTACATAACGTAGCTGTAATATGCTTCTCCTTGGGGCTGCATGATGTATTCTTTCAGCATCAATATTGTGATGCACAGTAGTCCATGGAAAGACATACAGTGTCAAGTAAGGCAAATTAATGCAAAACACTTATTTGCTGCTATATACAAACATAAAAACACAGAAACGGAAAGCTGGCATGTTTCTCATTTTCCCTGACTCATACTAGCCAGCTTTCCTCTTTCAGACAGGTTACATGTATATTTTATTTAGTGTGGCAGCATTTGTTATGGGAAGGGCGACACTCATGCATGTTTTAATGTGTGTAGAAAAGTACCATGAATCAGAATGGCATGTTCTGCAGACATAGTTAGGCATATGGTTTTCCGAAATAGAAATTTTATTATGAGTACTTCAAAAGTTGTGGAAAAGTCTGTAAATTTTCTCCATCAAAATGTGTGGGAACCCTTTGTGTTAGCTCACGGTAACCGGGCAGACATTTAACTGAGCCGGAGGAGGGCAGCTCTGATGCGGTCCACTGGTTCTGCGTCTAGCTTTTGTAATGTAACCTTAACAAAAGCGACACAATGATGGCTGATTTTTCACGTGAACTTTGAATTTATGGTTTAAAATAGGATAAGTGAAAAAATTCATTTCAACTTGCGCTTGTCTTTCATTGTTGGCCAATTTACATAACTTTTTTTTAGAGTACTCAAGTACTCTATAATCATTAATATGAATCCTTGAATATTGAAGTTAAAATGTCCATCCCTAATTTAAACATGTACATACTCACCTTCTGTTCACACATTAAGAAGTCCTACATTCATGACAAGAACTTCAGCAAGTTTTAGCAGTAATTGTAGTTCACATTAGGTTCTGTACACAAAGACTTTGTGGGAGCGGGGGATTACCTAATTAACTTCTTCAAAAACATGTACTCATTATAGATTGAATTCCTTTTGGTAGTTAGAGGGTGCTTAATTAATTAATTGTGTTAATGACCCATTAATGGTGGTGCACAAGAAATTCTAATGAGCCACCTTAATTAAATATTATCTCACTGTTTAATCAATGAGTTTAATTATTCACATGATATTTTCCGTGGAATCAATTTGGTCTTGGGTCGCAGGAGCAAAATGCTGATTGTGTGCACCCACACTGATTCATCACTGAATTGGTCATTCAGTTCAAAATCCTCTTTTAATCACGGGCGGGATATGAGCCATTTGGCTCTGATCCATACATTTTTGTGTAAGAGAGTAATTCTGATCATTTTGATATCAATTTTAATTGACCCCGGGTCACATTTTACATCTGTTTGAGAGACATGTTTTAATTAGAGATATGAGATGCAATAATATGTCATGGTTGCACTATGTTCCTAGCCATTAGGGAAGATAAATGGTAGGATTCCATATATTTTCATATATTAATGGACAATCTACCTGTAATTTTCCCTTTGTACAGTGTGCAATGTTATGTTAATGACAGTAATGCACGACTTTTTTGTATTTCTCAGACCTTAACACAGTGTGGCTACATCATGTAAAATCTTAATGCTCCTCAACAGACAAGCCAAGGACAGATTCCTTGTGGTGTCCCTCACATCTGAATTAGGACTAAATGATTAATCAAATTCAGATCAATATCACATTATAATAGGTTGCAGTCTTTTATTGCGAAAGACTGGCCCTGTGTTTCACGAGTGCACACACACTGCCCTACGCTCCACGTAACATACTGTATGCAAACCAGATGAGATGAAGAAAACAAATTGAATGCTAAAATGCCACGTGCAAGCTTTGATGCTAGCAGTGTGCAATAATGGCCAAAACTGGGTGTAATATGTGCTTAGCAAGTGTGTGGTCGAGCGAAAAAGAGTGATGTTAGATGCACTCAGAGCAGACGAGTGTTAACAATCGGTGCAAAGAACAAATTTGTGGTAAAGTTGTCAGCGCACACTGTAGGAGTAAGTTTGTCCAAGAATAAATGCTGCGGCTCCTCAAGACCAAATACCTGTGTTTTGCCTCCCTGCTGCTGGGTAAAGTGTAGGGAGTTTGCTCTGAAGCAAGCCTCAAAGTCCTCACCCTAGTCTTGAAGTGAAGACAGGAAGGGTTAACATTTTGACAATGTGGCTTTGCATTATCTAATTATTTTAGTACGGTAAGCCATAGTTACAATACTGACATGAAATCAGTAAATTCCAACCCGGTCTCATTACTTCAATAATAAAGTAGTGTGCTAGTATGTGTAGCATGCTTTGCTAGTTACTTATGTTGTTATATATGTCAGTTGATGTTATATTACATTAGTAACAAGCGTATTTAGAGGGCTAGAGGGTCATAGTTTGACGCAGAGGGCCACTGGCCAAGCATCGGTATTTTGGGAGGTGGAATGAGAATGTGTTGTGAGATTCACATTTATTTTTCAATAGCAATAATAATAATAATAATAATAATAATGATAATACAGATAAAGATCAACATAAAGAAGGATAAGGAACTTCTAAAAAAAAGGATACTAAATGGTCATGCATTTTGCATTTAAAAAAAAAAAAGAAAGAAAAATCGAAGCTTATTTCCGCATATTGTTCAGCCCTAATGTGAAAGCACATTCACAACAACATGTAATTTTAGGTGAAGACACATCTGTGAAAGAGAATGCGTGTGATCAAAAAAAAGGGATTCATAGTCATGTCATCGCCGAGTTTCTCTCCGTCTTGTGTCCGTGAACCTCTGCTGTTCCTCCCTATGCCCCCCCGCGCTTCTCCAGAGCAAACTGGAAGACCTCAGTCATCATCCTCGTTTTAGCTCAAATTTGGTGGGATCAAAGGTGGCCAGCTGGGCGTGGGCGGGGAGCAGATGGTTGCATGCTCAGGGGGACCAGGCAAAGGCCCTTCAGGTTTTAACACCTCCTCTCCCCTGGGTGCCCGGGTGGGGGGGATCCGGCTCGGGGAACCTACCTGAGCTCAGTGGCATGACCAGCAGGCTTCCACTGCACCACCCCCTACTTGGCTCACATATGGCGCCAGCCACGGGGGCCTTGAGCTGGGGTTCTGACCTGAGGAAAATAAACTGAGGAAGGGCAGGGGAAGGTAAGCCTCACTCATTACGATGAGTACACTAGAATGAGTCCTTTAACAAAGCAAGAATGAGGTTTGAGTTGAGAGTTGTGGATTAGCACTTCAAAAGTTATGATGACAAATTAATATTTTAGGCCAATATTTACATAAAAGTGAAATATAAACATGAAATGTTATGAAACAATTTGGAATGGATTTTCGTCTTTAATATCAGTAGTTTTACCTCTGGTAACCCGCTGTTTTTGGGTCTCTTTGGGCCAGGCAGTGGCTGGTTACAGCGACTGCAGGTGCTGGGGCAGATTAATCCCTTGCCAAATCAGCTCCGCCTCAGCAATCTCAAAGTTCCAGGAAAGGAGCCTGCTGGGAACGTGAAGTGGTACTTGTGGTCTGGGATTATGACTTTCAGACTTGTTGGCCTTGAGAACACAAATGTAGCCTCTTGAATTGAATTTGCAGAGGGAATAAGTTCTGTGGAGGGGGGGTGGGAGGGTCGGATTCATCCTCTGACCAATGTTTTTTTGGGGATAACTATTTTTCCATAAATCCATCTTAAGTAGTCACATTCTCCCTGTGGCTAATAGGATCATGATGGGAATAATCTTTACAAATCTGACAGAAAAAAAGAATGTCCTGGCCTTCAACTTCTTCCTCTCGGTAAATGAACAATTTCAAGAGTCTTTCCTGTGGGACAAGAGGGGGGGACGTACGTTGGCAATGAGACAAAAAAGTAAGAGAAAAACAACATAATTTTCTCAGGAGAAGGGTTGGCTGCTATTACTGAGGCTGTATAGGTTATAGTGTGCGTCTTTATTTCAGCTGCAAATGTGAGCTATCAGTGTGAAACTGTAATGCAATAAAAACGTAAAAATTAATTTAAAAATATAGATTTTGATGTATGCCTCCTCTAGCATTTTCCTGTTCTCTGACTGAAAACTATGAATACAGATGAGTTTTGTTGAATTTTATAGATTCATAGAAAATTAGCCATAAGAAAAATACAAGTGACCTATAGCTGTCCAATAAAGACTCCTTTTAAAATAGAACTGCATCCTTTTTGTAGTGGTTTCAAATTGAAATGGTGCCCCATCAGACATTTGCTCCCCATTCTCACCTTGTCACTCACATCCGGTTGTGCATCGCCCCACAATAGCCCTGGACGCGCACAATATGACCAAGCAAACCTCTTATTGTCATATCAAACTCTGACAGCACTTGGATACGGGATCTGCCCTGTATTTACCCACCTGCTCTGACGTACAAACACATATCAGTTTTAGGCTTCACAATTTTAAACGATAAAAATGACACCAAATATGTAGGATTTTTTTCCCCTGACATTCTTGACTTTAGATTAAAAGTGGCGATGCTATCAAATTTCACAATAAAAATCTATTTTTCTTTAATCATAACTTTAAACAACTGCAAATATGATGTTCAAGAAACTTAGTCTAAGTAGAGCTCAATCAGTGAGTTTCTACAGAAAAGTAGTACTTCAACAGAAAGTTATTTCTTTAATTGATTGAGCTGATGTTTTGTTGTTGCTGTTGATAATTCTCTAAGTTTATTAAATCTCAACAAAATGTTATATGTAGAAATATATGTACCACTATTTCTCATTGCCCAATGTTAAATCTTGTATTGTCCTATCAATAAGCCAAATCCCAAAATGATATAGTTTAGAAAGACCTAAAACTTAGATAAACAGCAAACCCTCAGATTTGAGAGGCTGGAAATAATTAATAGATAATCGAAATAGTTGCAGAGGAATCTTCTGCTGATTGAGTAATGTATTGTATTTAGATGTAGTCTTTTGAGGGAAATGCTCTGTCTGTGTTGTTCCTGCCCACCTAACATTAACGTCTATCTTCTACATTATTTTTTAGTTTTTATTTCTTGATGAAAAAAAATTATTCATTTTCTCATAATTCTCATCAAAGGCTTATTTTAATTTAGATGAAACAATGAATTGTCAATGAATATTTTTCATTTTTGTTGACGACATTAACACAATGTAGACGTTACAATCGACAATCATATTATTGTTGATAACGTGTTGTGGTGATTAATACTTACTATATTTCATACTATGGGGGAAAAATTGATAGAGCTTAGTATCATGATATTTTGCATGGCAATATTTTATCAACACATCTCTCTACTCTAATTTTTTTTTTTAATAATATAAATTATTAATATTGCCAATACAATTAAAGTTTTGGCAGCCTGCTACAAGAATGAAATGGATTCAGTCCACTGGATGCATTTCGCTGCAACAAAAATGATTGAGATGAACACACTGAAAACTTTATCTTATTAGATGAAACAGATGTTGACAAAGTTCTCCTTTGCTGACATAATTTGCAGTTGGAAAAGAGTAATTAATATGTATTAATTATATGTATATATAATAACAGTATATGTTATTACAGTGCACTGCAGATCACAAAATATTATATATATTGTATTGTGGTGCCTATGGTGGCTCCTAGCTCTAATATATACAACATGTCTACGCTGATAAAACGAAAAACGAAAAAAAATCCCAGCATTGATCCAGCTGGTTTTCACAATGTTTTATCACTTGTGTCCGTGTCAAAGACAGTGAAGGTATCGGCTGTGTTGTAACTGAGATCCACAACTTAACAAAGAGCCTCATGCTGCTGGGCCTATTGCATTCTGGGACAAAGGTGCCATCCAGGACTCATCTATCTTACAGTGTCTCAATGAAAGCTAGGAGTTGATTTAGCTGGCATGTGTGTTTTCTCTCTGTGCCTTTTGTTTGCGTGTGTGTGTATCTGTGAGTGACCCATTGTGGCCAGACACCTGCCCACAGGCTCCTTGTCTGACTGATGAATCAGTGTCTTCAAGGTGTCTTTGAAGAAGTCTATTGTATGCCTTTGTTCTACAGTCTTAAGCATCCTGTCCTGCGTCTCCCTTTGCACACTAAAGAGAAAATAAATCCACTGCTGACACCGCCACAATGAATGGCCTGGGCCACCGTCCCATCAGCCATCTCTTCCAGCTCAGAACAGAAGGAGAAAAGGATAATAGATGTTGCAGGAAAAAAAGAAATAAAAAAACAAGGGAGTGTACAGAATCTGACAATAGACCTCCATCTCTTTCCCACCTACCCGTCATTTCTACGAAAGAATGAATTTAAAAAAAAAACTCCCCAAAAACTTTTTCTCATTTTTATTCTGTTTTCTCTCTTTATTCACTTGATTTGATTTCTCTCTTATTTGTGATGTCACACCTGCTATCATTCATGTGCTGCATGGTCTGTCAGGGCAGATTAGAAGCAGAGGCTTGTGCCTCGACAGCTATCGTACAGTATCAATATTGTGACGGCTGAGGAGCCGCCTGTCCTCACATCTCCTCGGAGTGCAAAGACAATTGAAAAGAGGAAGCGTCACAAACCTGACACCCAAGTCACTTCAAGGAATCCCTTTCAAGAAGAAATAAAACCTCACCTGACAAAGCAAAGCTAGCCCAGGACAAGAGTAAATAGCATCAAACAGCAAGGGTTTTTCCACTTTTAACAAAAGGAAATGCACCCGCTGGAATCAATTAAGATGCAGGAAGTGAAATTGATTACGTCCTTACAAGTTTTACTTTGCTGAAGGAATTTTGATGAAGTTGCATGTGTTTTATTGTGCGTTCATTTTTTTTAAAATAAATACAAATAGACAAAGGAATTCTGCTTGGTTCTGCATAGAGCAGGCACTCATATTCAAAAGAGGTGATTTCAATGGCAAACAGTCTCATTAAGCATCATAAAGCATTTTCTATAAGGGCTAATGCATGTTGTAACATTAGGTAGAGTTGGCTTGGATTTTTCTTTGTGTAATGTCTGCCACTGAAATGTTTCATAGTTGTAGTCCAAATGTAATAATTTCCTCTAATACAGTACCACTCATTAACCCCAATTACTCTTCCAGGAGGCTATCAAAATTACTCTTTTTCCAGCATTCTCATAACTCCAGCTGCTCCCCTCATCAACCAGTTTAATCTGGGCGAGTTAGACTGGGATGTAAGCCAAATGAAAAAATGTAACATGAGGTTAATCACCCTGAATACATCCTCCAAGTTGTGTAATTTATCCATTTTCTGGCTTTTCTCTTAGTTTGTGCAGACTCTCACCCAGCTGAATGTGTCATTAAAAGTTGGCCATTGCTTTCTTTATGAAAGATTAGTGGAGTTTGTGACCCAGTGACGTCTGGGAGTTAGATTTGCTGTGCCAGTAAGAGAGAGCAAAAGTAAAACTGTCTCTGTGATTTTTATGCTTCTACACCGACAGCTGTGGCCGGAGGTATCGTGTTTTCAGGTTGTCTGTCCATCCTTCTCATTCCTGTGAACACAAAATTTCAACGCCTCTTGGGAATTTCTTCTAATTTGGCACTAACATTCCCTTAAACTTAACAATGAACTGATTAGAGTTTGGTGGTCATAGGTCAAAGGCCAACTTCACTGTCACCTTGCATGTTCCCTTTCTTGCAAAAATCTCAAGAACACCTCGAGGGACTTTTTTTCTCTGCAAATTTGGCACAAACGTTCATCTGGCGTCAGGGATAACCTTATTACATTTTAGTGGATAAAAGTCAAGGTCAATGTGACCCTGCATCTGTCTTATTTTCTTGAATGCCGTATCTCAAACGCTTTGAGGGACTTTCCTCAAATTTGGCACAAACATCAACTTGGACTCAAGAATGAACTGAATAGAATTTGGTGCTTTAAAGTCAAAGGTCAAGGTTACCGGGACCCTGCAAAACATGTTTTTGGCAATAACTTAAAATTAAGAAGCTAATTATGACAAAAAATCACGCAAATGTTCAATAGGATAAAATAATGAAGCGTTGACATTTTATATCTCAAAGCTCAAAGGTGAACTTCTCCATGACATCATAATGTTTTCCAGAAGCATTTTCATGGCCATTATTTAACATCATATCTCAGGAACAGAAGGGGCGACATTCAGATAAAACATTGGTGATAATAATCATGGGTGTCCACTTGCTGTGCTGATTGTACAAATCTTCTGTGCTGCTGGTGTGTGAAGCATCCATGTTTTCACAGACATGGATGTAGAGTGTTCGTGCAACTTGACTGGTGCACTGGGTCATACGACCACAAGGCAGTAATTCTTGTCTAGTTGTTTTTTGTTTTGTTTTTTTAATTGTTGTATGTAACCAAAGTCCTTGCTTTTTTTCACCAGAGGATGCTTAATTGTTTGGCTGTCTTCCCCTAGTAGTCCTGACCCACAGTCTGCAAAGCCTGGTGAGGTATGCCAGCAAAGCAGCACTCTTTGTGCACACCACTTAAGATCTCTGCAGAAACTAACAAAGGTCCAGAAAAAAATACAACGCACTGAAACAAATAGAGAGAGAACACGACAGAGAAAATAGACAAAATACCAAGCCAAAAAAAAAAAAATCCTGGGTGATTACAAGATCAGCATGCCACGGTACAATTACCATCACTTTGAATTTGAAATGGCCATTTAAAGGGCAGTAGAGCATCCTGGAAAATTAAACTGGAGCCTAATTAGCACACTCCAACCTGACAACGGAGCAGCTTTCAGCCTGGCTGAGCAAAGCAGTCAAGCACGAGGAAGTGACTGACTGAAGGACTGAAGGACCAAGGAGGCCCTGCCGCCCCTGCTCTGAACCCATCACACACCCAACTGTGAGACACACTTATACACAGATACGCATGTTCAAACACACACTGCACTAGCATATGCACATGTTCCCTCCTTTTCAGACACACCCATCTTCATCAAAATGATCAACTTTACCCATCTCCTGTTTTCTTCTGTGGGGAATTCATGATATCAGATTTATTCATATATTACAGTTTCTTTAGTGTACTTTATTTTTCCAACAGAATGGTGGCGCTCAAGCCTGTCTTTAAGCCCTCTCAGCCTGCCAGCAATGGTTGGGTCAAGCCCGCGACCCCTGACCCCTCACTGTTAAATTAACTCTGCCCCCAGTTGGGTGTTGTGCCAAATGTCAGGAGCGGCCTCTAATCCTGTCTCGCTGTCTCGTTGGCCACTCAGCACCAGACTACCTTTCCTGTCCAGACCAATCTACCTACATACCAACCTCAGCTCAACTCTGCTGCAGGCTCTCCTGCGTGAAGGAAGGACCACCTACAGTACTTACTGAATACAGGGTTGTCCAACTGGGATTTTTTATTTATATATATCGCACCAGCAAAATGATGCAGCAGAAGAGTTTTAGTTTTGAGCTGAAACTTTTGACCGTCAAAGTGGGTTAAAAATGGAATTGCAAAATTCTGCCGCAGGGATGGAAAAGTGCTGAGGGGAGGTGAAACTAGACACTGTCAAGACAGCTCTGTATGTGTGTGTGTGTGTGTGTGTGTGTGTGTGTGTGTGTGTGTGTGTGTGTGTGTTTCACCTCTGTCTTTCCTGAGCCCTGGGGTCTTTACTGAGGTCTGGTCAAAGAGAAGGAGAGCCCCATGGCTATATCTGTCACAGAGCACAACAGGTCGACTTTAACTTCCCCCTGAAAACTTTGCGCAGTAGAACTCAGTTTGATAGTTAGGTGTAACCGAGAAAAACTTAGAAAAGCATTGTCAAATAATTTAAAATTACAAAGAATAGACCAAATTATCGTGACATCATGCTAACAACTACAGTAGTTTCCAGGAAGAAAACTAGCAATTTATTTGACTTATGGAGATATCTGACATCTGCAAACTTGTTTTTGTTGTCATTTTTAGTTAGAACTGTAACATTAAAAAAAAATACATATATAGTATACCTGTGAAACCTGGGCAAATTGGCTTGATTTCATATTAAAATTATGGAAAGAGAATAATGGGCAACGAAAGAAGAAGATACCCAAATATTAGTAATAGATAAATAAAATGTACAAGAAAGTTACCTGAAAATTAGTTAAAAAAAGAAAGAAATAGCTAAAAAAAAAACAAAACAGAAAAACAAGGCAAACAAGACTTGATAAAGTGCTCATAGTAATTCCATAACATAATTTTAGATATGTAATTATATGATTATAAATATACTTTTTTTCTGTTTCTCTTCCCTAGCTTTTCAAAAAAAAATTTATTTATTTTTTTTTCCAAATTGTTGAACATTTCTTACCAGGTTAATCATTGACTTTTTCCCTCTATGTTTTTGAAAGAAATCACACAAATGTGCGGTTCACTACTTGAGAAAGATGCCTGAAAACAGTACAAGAAAAATAATGACCTCCAGATTTTAAAAGGTTAAAACTGGTGGTCTGACCTATCTGATGATTCTGCTGTTAGTTTATGAACTATGTGTCTTTGCTAGCATCTTTGATTAATCAAATATACCCTTACAAAGCTAAATGATGTCCTGCTTTGGACAGGGGCCTGAGCAAAATGTATTTCAGTTACTCAAAAATGTCCCATTTAAAACAACACAATATCAGTACAAGTGTAGGCAATATTTTGAATATTTTTACCACTTTACCTCACACGCTAACTGATTGAGACAGCAGTAGACCAGCAATTCTTGTGTTCTAAAAATCTATTTGTCTGTAGAGTCTGCGACTTTGAATGAATGACTTTCGAGAGAAAAGACTGTCTGACGGCAAAGTAAAGCAGAAAAAATCTTATAAATATAGTGTTCACTTAAACTGATATTGACTTTTTTTTTAAAGTGGCAGAAAACTAACAAATTGAGACAGCGTTTGCTGAGCACCGTTTGATTTCACAGACATGACGAAGGGGTTTTCTAACTGAAAGTTATTGTAAACAAACATTGTGATTCCTTTCATATGAATCCCGAGGAATACCACTGTTACAATCTCACGTGTGTCGCTGTTGTGATATACCTTTTGCCATATTGATTGTGGCTTGAGCAGGAGATAATTTCCTCCCAACAGATCAATCCAAACCAGTTCCACAGACCTATGCGACCTCTCCATGCCACAGTCCTGGAGCAGTGGCTTTGTCTGACAGCACAGCTAATTTGATTTGAGTCAAATGTGGGGCTCAATCACTGCCTATTAGCTTAGATTTAATTAACCCAAATCATGTTATTGTATTTGATGACAAAGAGGTTTGTAAGCGGGAACCTCATTGTCAGATCATTGTTCTGTTGTCTCATTCAGCTCAGTCAAAAGGTTGACAAAGACGACCAGCTGCTAATGTGGACTACAGAGGGAAACAAAGGTCTTACATTATTGTTAATGGAGGACGGCTACTGGATACCTGGACAGAGAGCGTGTGTATGGACCACAGGCACAAAATAAAGAGCTTGGTTTTATTTTAGAGTTCCCCTTTACTGCAAATTATTCAGAGAAATAAGGAACCGTGAATTTAAGATGAATGGAAATTGATGTCAACATAGAATAAGAAAAGAAAAACTCTTTGTTGGCGCACATCATTCCTTTTTTTAGTATCTTGACTTCACTCACACTAATGATGCTGCACTAAGGAGTAGGACAATATATATATTTAGCATTTAAGCAGTTTAAGTGGTCTTGCTGGCTTGTCACAGAAATGTCATATATATTTGAGATCAAGTTTCTGTTGCAAGTCAAATTAGCAAGAAAAAAAAAAGAAGCCTGACACGCAAAGAATGAAAAGTGCAAATCAATCACCTTCAAAGAAAATGACATAAATACCATTAAATTCCATAAGATCTTATTTTACCTCACTCTGCTCTTAATGCCTTTCTCTCATCTGGAGTGACATGATATTTTTTCCCTGTGACACCCGCTGTAATTGACAAAGCCCGGCTGCACTTTGCCAAAGCGTATTGAGCCGCTATCTGGTTTGAAGAATACAAATTCATCCTGAATCTGAAGGTGCTCAACAAAACTGCTGCCAATTATCTGAAGCGCTGTAAATGATAACTCTGTGGCCACTCGAGCATGAAACAAGGAGATGAAGATGAATCTTACTCTTCCCCATCATTTCATCCCATTTAATTGACAAGCTCTCACTTTGCTGTTAAATTTAGAAGATTACAAATATGAGCTGAATCTCGAGCACCCAATCCACCCGCTCTAATCACATGCAGAACCGGTCCCAAATTAATCTACATATTTTAATAAGGTGCCAGTAGCAGGGAAGGTGTGTGCAGACATTTAACGGATTATCATCCGCCGTCCCCCGAGTTCAGAAATTGAATAAATATCTTTCATATAAATACATGGGAACCTCGGCTGATATTGAGGAGCTTTTCTCTTTCCAACTCGCTCATATTCTCTCTCCCTCTTTTTCCCCTCTCACAGACGAACATGTGGACTCGGCTTTCAGAAGCTTTCACTTCACTTGTGGTCCATAGTCTTATACTTGGGCCGATTAACAGTCCAAGCACTTATTGAACAAAGACGATGTAATTTCCCCAGCACTGCTAATACCAACAGCTCCTGGGTTTCTTACTTGCAATGTAATCTTTATGAGCACAGGAGCGAAATATGATGGCTTTATTGAGAATTAAACCTGCTTTGGAGATGAGGAAGCCTTTGAGTATAAAAATGGCCATGTGTAAAACACTATTATAACTTGCAGTTTTAAAAGTTAATAGGCAAACTAAAAGATTATTGGGTTGACTCATGCCAGTGTGGAGCACTGTACAGGAAATACCACAAGCAGAAGCAACAGCCTGATTAAGCTGAATCCAATGAGTCAAGACCACAGCGTGTGACTGCTCTGAGCATTTTTCACAGATTAGCTGCAAATGTATTTTGTACTTCTTTAGTATAGTGCAAGCATATACAGAATATTACCAGCCTTTGCCACCCTACTTTTGTGGACATGTGCTACTGTCAACAAATTCAAAAGTCAGTCTTTAAACTTTTTTCAAGTTTCCTACAAATGCCTGCAAATAAAGACGACTGGCACGACTGCCAAAACATCTTGATTGTCCACCGGTGGCTGGCTGCATTTAAGGTCATAAACCCAGCCCCCTGCGTGTTAATGAATGGGAGAAGGGCCAAACTAAAAAAAAACTGCATGTCAATACATTTTAATTTTAGGTAGTTCTTATTACCATGATGTGTTTTTAAATTTTCATTTATTCTCTTAAGTTTGTAATTAGCTATTTGGTGCTATAAAAAGAGGGAGTTGTCTATAGGTGTGCTAGCAATCAATGGCGCTGCTTATGATCGGGTCGAATTAGTTTATTGATACTACAGCTACACTTATTTATCACAACTTTGCAAAATCTGGCTCCATATGTGCAAGATGGCAGCCCCCGTATGTGGGATATTTTGGCTTTTTTTTGTATAGTTTGAACTAGCGTAAAGGCTCTGTCCATCACTATATACAATCATGGTTTCCTACCCTGTATGCAGCTCTCAGCCCCAAGTTGAATGAATCCTAATGAAGACTTACATCTTCAAAAATGGGTCAAAAATATATGCTTTTACTTTGAAAAAAACACGAAATAGTTTCTTGGAACAGCAGGGCACTGTAGCAGTGGCAAACGTGACTCAAACAGGAGTAAATAGTGCATTTATTGGGAACTTTTTCACTTGCGGATCAAAACACATTTCAAAAAGTTGTGGGTGTTTGTGGTCGCAAGATAGATTGACTCAAAATAAACTAGTGTCAACCAGGTCTCACTCCCAACTCTTCAACTGACGATGCTTAGTCAGTGGTGAGATACTGACACAACAACGCACCCCCTCGCAGTGGTATGAAATGCACTGGGTGGCGGCCTTCTTTGACAACTGGAGCAACTGTCATGTTATAAAGAGCTAGAGAGTCTGGACCAAACAAACTCTGGACTTACACCCAGAGACAACGGTTTGCAAAAGTGAACTGAGTTGTTTTAATAACAATGCAGCGTGCTGTTGATTGTAGCATATTACTTTAGTGACGTGTCACGTGATATTATATTAGGTGGGTAACAAACGTTCATAGTTTAAACCAAACCATGATGGTTTTTTTCTAAATATAACAACTTTTGTTGCCGAAACATAAGAAGTAAATCTAAAAACTGGTAGTTTGTTTTTACCTACAACATAACTTTACCATACCATATGTATTTAACAAGCAGAAACAGTACATTTCCTATGCAAATGCGAATTTATTTTGAAAAGACATAATGCATATAAAGAACTTAAATTGACATGCCACCTCTGAGCGTCAAAAATTTAAACTGGAGGGGTACCTTGTGCATTATAGTTAGGAATGAAAACTGTTGACTGTGTGGCTACTTATGTGCTTTTAAATGTTGTTTTTTTGTTGTTGTTTTTTTTACAACACTGAAGGTGTGTAGCAAGGGAATAAGCTTTTTTGGTTTTTGTATTGTCGTCAGAATTGTTGACAATAAGAAAAATCTAGAATATCACCAGACATATCTCTCAATTAGCAATTGACTATACAGATATGTTGACCTTTGTAGGTCACGTGTCCATATTGTCATTACATGTTTTTATTGCACTCTGCTTTAATCTCCACGTTTAACCAACACAAAAACATGTACTCCAAACACCAACCCTGAACCTGCAGCTTAACCTGCTATCCACCCTCTTAAACATACCTATTTTCCTTGAGAAACACTGAAAATTACAAGCTTCCTCATTCACTGCAAATAAACCGCTGATGGGAGTCCTTAAGTGGCAGTACAAAGAGTTATAAATTGTTTTTTTTTTCACCTTTTCACAATGCCAGGAGGAATATAGCTCCATTACACTCTTGAGGGTCACTTTTAGTGTCTGAAGGTAGTGCTTACACAGACTTTACAACGTGTATCATTATAGCTCGCCATATAAGGAAGCAGCTGGGATGAGAAAGGGAAAGAAAGAGGAGGTCACAGAGGCTGTCAGTTTCAGAGGGAAAGGGACGACCAAAGATCAGCACTCAATTATCACCACTTAACTGAAGTGAATCTTCCTTCTTATTCGTGCCACCTGTTTGTGAAATCAGCTATTTGAACCTTTAGCACATCATACAGTAGCCTAATGCGTTCTCTGTGTTTTCTGTCAGCTAGCTCTTCCTTTAAAGTTCTCTTTTGTGGAGACATTTTAAACCCAAACTATCACACAAAACTCACAAATATCACACCCAACCAAACACATATTTGTCCTCAATCAGTGATAGACGTATCTCAGTACCAAGACAAAACGGTGATAAACCACCACCGCGACAGTGATTTGTCATTTAGAAGTGATTCGTCTGGTGCTGTCCCATCTCCTGGCTGAGTAAGACATCACATGTCAGCGGTGATTGACAGTTCCCAGTTCTGTCAGTTAGCTGCGGGGGAGCTGCAGGGAAAGATAAGGACATCTATCTGTGTAGTCCCCAATGGCAGGTTGGGGTCACGTGAAGGTCCCCTCCAACCATGATGATATCTGTATCTGGTAGGCCTGGGTTTACTCCGCTATAACACCTGTCCTCAGCCAACCTTTCAACCCTACCCAACCCCTGCCTTTTATCTGGGTCAATGCGTATGATCAGTTATAGATAGAGTAAACATCCTAAAGTGAAGCACATTTGAAACTGCAGAACATTGGTAGATTAGTGTTTAATTCAGAATACATTTTAAGGTATTATTATGTTGTGCAAAAGCTCAAGTTCTAAAAATCTAGAATAAATCTGAATCTGTAAAATCTGTAAAATCAAACCATTTAGCTCCTGCACAATTATTGAGAGGCAAACATAAAAATTAGAGACAAACCATTTTAAAAATGAAGATTTCTCATTAAATAAGTGCTGGCTGATGGATCAGATACACGCTGACTTAAACATGGACTCTTGTTCACTACATTTAGTCATGTCATTTGGTGTAAGACCAGCTTAACATGTTTTTTTGTGCATGTTACTGTGTGAAGTCTGAAGTGTTGCATTCATTTCTATTCTTTGTCGGTTGTTGTGATGCAGGGTATTAGACACTAAAACCACACTATAAATGTTAAAGAAACTTCCTTGAAGTTTCTTTAAGGTATTAAAGGTGCACTGCAATCATTTCACATATGAATTTCACTATATTTGTCATGAGGAGGAGTACTACACAGCCTGTGGAATCAGTTATATGTCTTCTGTGGCTATGGAAAGAGCTTTCAAAATGAAATGTACCGGGCTGCAATTGATGTACTGGTCTGCACCAGACTGCACAATACCATAAGTGTGTTAGCAGACTTAAGTACCCCTTACTTTTATCTCTTCAAATCTCCTTATTTGGCTTTATACAAAAGCAAATGCAGAATCAGACATTGCAGGGGGTACCAGAGGAGGAGGGGCATGCCCGGCGCCACTTAACCTTAAAGTACCTTGTATTTAAATCCCTCGACATATGTAGTCTGGCCATAAGATCTGTGTCAGAGTTTGTTTAAATGTGTTTAACCAAATAGCTCTTTCGTAATGTGATTAGCTCAGCATTACCATGTTGACTGTTACAGTAAAGAGGTTTTGCATGCCCCGCGCAGTACTGTATGCTACGTAGTTCCACGTGGAGCCATCTGAGGTCAAATGACTGTACCGAAGCATTGATGGGCTTAGAGAAAAAACAGGGTAAATGCTTAAACAGGAAGACATTTTAATTACAGTACAGGTTTCACTGCCCATCTGTCACAATATCAAGAAAATCCTGTTTAATGGGCTGATGGAGGTTGTGTGCGGCATGTTTGACTTGTTTGTCTCTTAACAGGAAGGCTCTTTGAGGTCAACCAGGGTACTTTAGTGAACTGAAATGAACTGTTCTTATGTAGCACAGGTAGTAAGAGTCACTGGACCGCGGCTTCAACATGGGGTTGTAGGATATGATGTCTTTTAAAGATTAATTTGTGAAAAAGAATTTAAAGACATAACTTTTCATCATCAACATTCAGCATCAACATGTCTAATAATGACTAGAACCATGTTTTATATTTTGTTGGGCTGTGTACTTCAATTAGTCCAAAAGTTACCAACAATGTTCAAACACAGAGAAATCCTTAATTTTAATCAAGGACATGGTTGTGTCATTTGTGGTTTTCTGCCAGAAGCTGTCATAAATTTACTTTTTTATCACGTTGTAAGACCTATTTCTCCTAGATTGTGGTCATTTTTGACTTTATATTTTAACAGTATAAAGATTTTTAATCATCAGACACCTGGAAGCTCAGAAAAGGTTTGCAGCAGCTCGGCTTTAGCCCCTGTCATGCTGAACAGCATTGGAGAAACACTGATTTCTAAGGTTAAATTGCTTTAACCTTTTTTTTCTTTCTTTTTTCAGTATTCATTTTGGAGAGGAAGGGACCTCTGTGGATAATTCAGCTCCCAGGAAAAACCTCCAAGACGTCTGGATCTGAAGTTATCAGAGAAAAAAGGTGAGCACACATTAGCAGGAGCTGGACTAGCAACCCCCGCTGCAATGAGCCAAACACCATCAGATGAACACTGACTGATAATCTGGCACTGCTTTATTCAGTGTTGTTAGTGGTTTAAATCACCAGGTCAATTTGTTTTGGAGAGGAAGAGATCTCTGCAGATAATTCAGCTCCTTGTAAAAACCTATCGAGCATCTGGATTTGAAGTTATCAGAGAAGAAAGGCCTGCACACATTAGCAGGGGAACAGCTAGCATCCCCTCTGTAACAAGCTGAACAGCGAACAGCAAAACTCTCTGTCTGCCAAAAAGCTTCTTCCCCATAGGCCACTGTTGTAAAAGAGACGTATGTAAAACTGTTGAGAGGACACCTCAAGCTGCAAACAAGGTTAATTAGCAATCTTTCTGTTATGGATTTTTGATTCATGGAGGTTTATTATTTGTGAAACCTTCCTGGAGTTAAGAAGAGTAAGTAAAAAAGTAGAAAAGTAAGCTGTGTGGAAAGTCACGGGCAGGGTCAGTGGGAAAATACTACTTGGCATATGTAATAGGCCGCATAACACAGAAGTAAACCCAGAAGCTAAAAACTTTTTTTGGTGTATGCACTGGTTGAGCACCTCCATTGAAGTGAATAGGCACCAGCTTAGCATCTGGTATCTAGGTATTAATATAAATCTATGATTTAAGATTAAAACTTGTAGATGTGATTCTCATATTTCTGCGGGAAAAAGGATAAAAACGGACTGATCAGGATTGATGCAAGAAACTAAAAGCAGCAAATCCATAAATGACCTTGTCTGTGAAAGAGAAAAATGCAAATAGCAACGGGAAATGACAGAGTGGAACAACAGGACATTTAAAGAAGAAACGAGACAGAAAGAGTCAGGGGGGGAGTAAAGGGTAAGAGAGAAAGCCTTGCTTATTATCTCAATCATCGAGCGGAATAATAGGACAACAAAAAGCCTGAGTGTGCCCAAACCTACCAGCCAGCCTGTCTGCCAGTCGGGCCTGATGTGGTTAAAAAGAGTTTGGCTAATCGACTAAGCTCTCGCCGTCCCCACCCCAGTGACCCAGAACAGCCATCTTCCTCTTCCCGCGAGACCCCTACAGAGCAAACACTGCAGGGACATTAAACACTCATACACATTTTTAACCATTATCCTAAATGGCAAGGACTGTTCTTTTCTCCTTCCATAAGGTTTGAGCCATTGAATAAACTCAAATGATAATCCATCAATTTATTTCTACTTAGGTTGGTGAATGATGGCGCAATATCAGTCCTGGAAGGAGCATTAGGGAGTACAGATAAGTTCATGAAAAATTGACATCATTTGTTTCAGTAGAGACCTGGATTTTCTTTTTAAACCTTTTGCAAAAAGAAAAAAAATCCTAAATATAGTCTGCCAGCTACATCTTCACCCTGCTTGTCCATTATTTTCTTGCTGCCCCATTTCACCCGCCCACTAAACACTCACACATGGTCATGTGGCAGTAACATGGGCAGCATGCCAGACCCATTGTTACTGTAAATACTCAGGGGCTAGTGTTTCCCCAGAGGAATATCATTTGAATTGTAGCTATATCTTAACCACCTGTAACATGTGAACTAAGTTTGATCCCTTGAACATTTCCTGTCCCAGTAGAAAACATAAGGCTTGGTGGTGAAAGGAGGGTAAAATCCCCGTGTGTGAATTTCCTTTAATTACAATAACATTTGCAGTTAATTATGTACAAAGTATTTTAACAGTGCAGGTTGCCTGACCCGCTGTGTCCTGAACTATTTGAGGATAAGCAACAAAATAGAATAGCAAATGACAACAGAAAGAACTGAATCAGTTATAGTGTTACAAAATAAAAGTAAAACAAATGTAAATACCAAGTAAGAAAGCAGTCACAGTATTACTATACCAAATTTTTTAGACAAAATAGAATAAACTCCAATTTTGGACACTCTGATTTTTATTTTCTCATGCACATTTTGAAGTAATTATATTTTACTTGAGTATTTTCATTTTACAATACTTATATTCTTATAATCCTCTGCAATTGTGTTGGAAGTACTGTTCTTTTTACTTCACTACATTTGTTTGTCAGCTACATTACATATTAAGATTTTACACACACAGATTAACCTAACCAAAAAATAGCTTCACTTTCATCAGCAAACATTAAAATGTTGCTCAGACATTAAAGCAATGGTAATAATAATAAAATAATCTGATATATAATACAGGCTGTTTTCATCCACTGTTCATACGCAATGCAAACATTTTTTTAATGTATATTCCACATAATTATGAGCCAGTAATTGGGGTATAATCCATGAATTTGGGAAGACTACAATCATGTGAACAATTCAGGACCTTGTGAAATCAAACCAACTTTGAGTACTTTAAAGGTACGTTGTCACTGTCCCCCCCCTGGCTGAGCCAGTGGCTAGCAGCCAACAGCGCTAACAGTTTGTGTTGCCAACAGCGCTAACAACGGCAACAATGCTGACAAAGCTAACAGTATTACCCTAGAGAGGAACAGGATGGTGGCCACTAAGCAGTTGCATTTACCCCATGGGTCAGACCAGTATTATCAGCTGTAACTGCTGTATGAGCGTATTGCACAGAGGCAGCTTTTACCTAGCGAGCTGAATGCAGACACAGGCACTCACCTGCACCCACAAGTCATTAGGCGGGTTTTCATCACAGATTTGTGCAAAAATTAAGCAATATTTTCAAATTGCAAGATGACTGCGTTTACACTGAGTGACGTTATGTGACTTCTCCTCTCGCGATAACAATTCCAAGAAGCATGGCGATGGATGTTCAAAACAACGGCTAGTTTATTTCCGTTGCAGCACACCGCACTAGCCATCATTTCCAGTCAAAGGCAACATAGGCGTGTTATGCGAGTGATAATGAAAAGGCAAGCCCCTTATACGTGGGAGCGGCCATGTATGAGGGATTTCTAGGAGGTGATAGTCCATGATTTCACAGAGTAATTGTGGATTAAAAACTTCCAGATAATCTGCTCAACTTTTGAGTTATGCAATGCAATACCATCTCTTGTAGCGCCTGCTGCATCATGCCTGAGGGAGCCAGCTCCTACCGATAAGTGCATAGCCATTAAGTTTTGCGAGTTTTTTAAAAAATGACGTGTTTCATTAGGTGTAATATACAGTATATTCGCAGTTTGCACAATTTGAGGGTTAATGGAAACCTGCGTACTCTCTGGTCAGGACACCATTACTCTACTGTATCTATATATAACAGATACATGTTTGCTGCTATATTAC
This sequence comes from Plectropomus leopardus, assembly GCF_026936395.1. Classification (NCBI taxonomy): domain Eukaryota; kingdom Metazoa; phylum Chordata; class Actinopteri; order Perciformes; family Serranidae; genus Plectropomus; species Plectropomus leopardus. The sequence continues at coordinate 13,654,420 of NC_142189.1, read as the reverse complement.
TGCTCTTAATGTTGTTTTTTTAAGCTATTAAAAATTGACTTTGCGCATTTTGGTGAGAAAAACCTGCAAAACTTTTAGGTGCCTTTAAGTAAAACTTCTTCCACCACTGGCTGCACATCAGGTGAAACGGTTTTCTCTTTCCAAGTGTTGCCAACTTAAAACGTCAACCAGGCAGCTAAGAAAACAATGGGCCAATTTCGTCAGATGCTACTCAAGTTCCCCTATTGGCTCAACGGAGGGAGCAAGTTGGCGGGCTGACTTCCTTTGTGTGGGTGTGTAAGAGTGTGTGTGCACATGCAAGTTTGTAATCGCGAGGTGATTGTTAATTTACATCCGTTCATTGCCATCTCCTGGTTTTAATTCTGCCATTAGAGCATTAAAGGCGCCGCTGGCAGAGGCCCCATTACTCTGTTACTGGGGGATGTTGGAATGAAACAGTGTTATTATATAAATACCATTGCACTTTTGACTCCAGGAAGCTACTTCCTGAGGTGTAACCCTTAGTCATTCAGAGACCTGATTTACAGTAACTAGCCAGGGGTGGACGTGCTTCTCTAACACTTTATTTCACCCCTCTGCGCTCCTTCCCTCCTCGCTCTCCTTCTCCTTCCCACCCTTCACAGACACCCAGGTTTCTCATCTAATTTTAGGACTGGAAATCTCACTCTTTGACATGTCCTGGGGTTGATTTTCACCTCGACCACCGGCACAGCTGTCCGTCCATGTGACGTCCAGAGGCGAGATGTTCTGCTTTATTAAAAAGTGTGAATACAAAAAAAAGGAGAGTGGGAAGGGGAGTGAAACACGCACACATAAAACGAGGTACAATGGCAGAGACTGTTAACATACATCTGTCCAATTTGTACATGCAGAGACACAGACTCGCACTAGCTGGGGCCTAGGTGTGTTTGTTTGAATTATAACTGGCCATCATGCATGTTGTGTAGTGTACAAATCCATAGAAGAAAGGGCTGCTGTTGTGGATCTATTCATCTGACAAACTTCTCAGGCAATTTGAGGTAAAAGACAATAACAATTTACATGACACAGAGAGAGAGGGGAGGAAAAAAAGATGCAAACTCCCTGCCAATCAAACTTGCTTTTGTGTACACCACAGCAGATAAAAAAGAACCTGACTTTGGAATCAAAAGATTAAAACAAAAGCTCCCTTGTCGAGTGTCTGTAATAGCACCAACTCTCTGGCTACTGATTATATAGAAAACAACCGCAATTACATTTCTGAGCTCACAAGAGAGAGGCGAAGAGGCAAAACCAGGCCCAGGAGAGATGATTAATAATTAAATTTTTTATTCAAACACAGCCAATGCGCTGACAGCCACACCGTCTCACTGGTTCCCTCATCAGCCAAATGCAAAGCATGGCCACCAGGAGAAGGGGGAAAAAAAATAAAGTGTCTGTTTTTCTGGCACAAAAAAACACATAGGCGTCCCACTCCTTTTTCTTCTTGTCTCACATTTGATGAGAGAGCAACAGTGGCGTTTTAATTTAAATGTGAAAATCCCAGTTCTCTGAAAGAGAATGATGCTATTTCCCCCCTAGTGAGTCTGTGGAGAAATCCTCGGCTCCCCTGTGCCTCCGTAACTCCTAATTTATTTCAAGAGTGTGTGTGATTAGAAAAACCCTCCTAAATTACTGTATCGCACAAAATGGTATAATTAAATTAATATTGGATGTAATAATTACTTTGTGGATTCTCATTTTTCATACACACAGCTGCTTTGTTGCCTGAACCATTAGCATTTGTCTGCAGCAATTAACAAAGGCTCTAATGAGATTTCTGCATATGTGTGTATGTGAGCATGACTTTACGGGGGCCTTGTTTGAGTGTGTGCGCGTGTGTGAATGCTTATGCATGCAGATTTGACTGCGTAGTGTGGGTTAGCAGGCGTGTAGCCCGCAAATATATAACAGCTCTGCATTTCCTGACACGTTAAAAGGGTTTTGTCATCGCAGGGTTTTTTACGAGTATCTTTGGACAGAGTAATTTAGCTTCAATGAGAACATGAACTTTAAGGAAAAGGTGGAAAAGTTCCCACTTGTTAATGACTAAAGGTTGTAGAATCTCAGTGGTGCCAAGAAAGGTACATTACTCTCAATCTCAACTGTAATGTATTCCACTACTTGTGAAAAATAGCTACATTTGTCTAATGCATGTCACGGAACTGACTTAATTCTGAGTGATGATCCTGTCCGCCAATTTCATTCACATTCTCACGCTTTCCAAGGACATGAGTCATCTTCTTTCAACTTTTATAGTTTTCGATTCACGGTTACTTGTACAAAGAGTTGGATGTTTAGGCTCGGTTAGGGAAATCCAATTCAGATCTGCTCTCCGAGTTTGATGTCGGCAACAAATAAATTCCATTACATTAATAATGTGGCTAAATATGTCAGGTTGTCAATAACTGTCACATGCTGTTGGCAGGTTTGGGACCTGCACAACCTCCTCCAGTGGTCTTTGAGATAACCCTGTCCATTTGTAATGACTACAGTGTGTGTCACAGTCGTCTCTGCGTATTCTGACTGGCAGGTGAACCTCTCTTTTCTTCAAACAGGACAACAGTCTCCTTCCCTCTCTCTGTCTGTCTCTCTCTCCTCTTCTGTCTCCGACACTTCTGTGCCAGTACTGTCACTGCGGATGAAAATGTCCCCTAGTTATCTGCCTGCGTAATTGCTGTCTTGTTTGGTTAGGAGATTAGAGGGCTGAAACTCTTTGTGTGGTCTTGCAGATTGAACAAACAGGCACCAGTAAGGAACCTCTGTCCAAAAACCACAAGACAGACTCTTGTCTGTGTGACGATAGCGAGCCAGATGGACTGGCGCAGGTGATAATTGTAGAGGTTGGCGTGCTGATGGGCCATGTTGGGATTTGACGATGTAGCCTCATTTGAAAGCCATTCCGCTTCGTGCTATTACTTCTCCAGGCAAGAGAGCTGAAGTTTCTCTATGCTCATGGATACATCACACCTAATGACTTTGATTTTTTTTTTTGTTTTTGGCATGATTTTGTTGAAATTTTGAGTTCTCACTAGGGGTGGGCGATACATCAATTCTACTCGATGTACTGCAGCTTGTTCCATGTCGGATGGGTAAAAACTATATCCTGGATATAGTTATCCAGGCCAGTCTCTCCTTGGCGATCGTGTGAGCAGGCCAAGTGTCTGTTTTTGTATCTGCAGGGCTCCACACCACAGTGAAGACGCATCTTGCGACTATGAGAGCACTCATGCATTATGCACGTGTTATTAATATATGAACTGGAGAGCTGTTTGTTTCCCACCCACAGTGAATAAATCCTCAAGTTTAACAGTGTTGCTATAACAGTTTAACTTTTTGGTAACTGCTAACATCTAACTGTTGACGGGAAACTTAAAGTTCACAGCAAAAGCACCAACACATTAGGCCTGAGACAAGCCGGGGGCTTCAGAATAAAAGCCCCAGTGATTCTGCTTTGATAAATTTCACTATAACAGTACTTTATTTACCTTTATTTTATTAATACTTTATTTAACATTATTCAAACAGTGCTCTGTTTAATTGTATTGTAACATTACGTTAACAACACATTATTTAGTTTTATTATGATAACAATACTTTATTTAACTTTATAACAGTACTTTATTTAACTGTATTATACCAGTGTTGTATTTAACTTTATTGTAACAGTGCTTTATTAAACTTGATTTTAACAGTACTTTACTTAATACTTTATTTAGATGTAGTATAAAAGTACTTTATTTACTTTTAATATAACAACAATTTATTTAAGTTTATTTTAACGGTACTATATTTAACTTTATTTTATAATAGCTACTTTATTAAACTTTATTGTAACAGGACTTTTTTTTACCTTTATCATAGCAGTACTTTACCATAACAGTATTTTATTTAACCTTGTTATAACAATACTTTACCTTTATTATAGCAGTACTTTGTTTAACTTTATTATTTAATAGTAGCTATTTCATTTAACTTTATTGTAACTATACTTTATTTAACTTTATCGTTTCTGTAGTTTATTTAGTAGTTTAGTATTGTAGTAGTCTACAGTAGCTTAGACATGATTTCAAAATATCAACATATATATTTGATGTCATGATATAGCCTTAAAATATTGCAATATTTTTTACCAACCACATCGCCCAGCCCTAGTTTTCACAGGGTGATATTCTGTCACGATTAGCCGGCCTGCTCTCTCTTCAGTGTACTGTATACAACTGCTGCACCTCTCCAAGTGGTGAAGTCTGGTCTGGTCCTGTGTGTGCTGTTGCTAGTCAGAAGTGACAGCCTTTATTTCAGCAGCCTGCACTTTTCCTCCCTGTCTCAGAGGGTGGTATCCCGTCAACAGCACAGCCTCAGCCTCAGCCGCGTACAATACTACGCTGCTCACTATTAAGGCAAAATTTCCATCCCAAGCCCTCCAGTCTCCTTTGGCCCTGCATGCTTTTATTTCCCCTCTTCTTGCTCCTTTTTTCACTTTTTCTTTCTGCTGTCCTCCCTTCTGTTGAAAGCGGAGAGAGGACGTCAGGCTCCTCTTGTCACGGTGGTTCCAATCAGTGGGGCAAAGCTCAGGGATCATGTTTGATACTGTCAGATGGCCTGGAAAATTAAAAACCCAATTAAAGTGGCAGTCCAGAGGTCAGCTCTTCTGCATATCAAAAGCTCTCCTCTGGCTATTCTACACAAATTATATCCGTTAACAGCTCACTTTGCTTAGGCTGCACCAGCACAGCACTTAGGGAGTAATAAGTGCTTTCCCGTCTTGCTGTTCCATTTCAAATGTAAACCTCTGCGCCTGCTCAGCCAGAGGAAATAGAGACGAACAAATCATTACCAAATAATTTTTCGTTGTTTCTTTCTTTGAGCAAGACACAAAGGTCTGTCATGGGTGCGTTATTAATGTAGTGGGAGAAAAAGAAATACAACCAGGAGCTTATTTTTAGATATGTTGCCACCTAACTCTTTTTCTCCTCTTTCTCCTTTGTCCACACATGACATGCTACATTTCTGCTCGTATTTATCTTTCCGCTTTTTGAGAAATAGCCACCGACCAAGCCCCCCCATTTCTCTCTCACTTTCTCTATCTCCCTCGTTCTTTTGTGTTCCCTGTTTTACCCACGATTCATTAATTCCTGTACAGTGGTAGGGGGAAAGGACAGAGAGAAATGGCTAACCAAGCTTAATGGCATGCGTCTCGGGCCAGGCCATTAATATTCAGCTTAATGTTTCTGATAACAGGGCTGGGGGCCATGAGGAGCCGCTGGCCCAGACAGCCTTATTAAGCAGCTGAAGTGGAATGATGCTCGCTCACGTCAGGGATCAAATGCAAGAGTAAACACATATGCACGCACACACACACACCCACTCACAGTCAAGACAATTGTCTTCGGGACTTCAGACAGCATCAGGATCTTCCCACTAAATCGCTCCTACCATCCGCCCTCTCTTTATCTGTGTGCCAGCAGCAGCCTCAAAGGTTTTGTAAGTTGCAGTAGCTGTTTGTAAATGCATCGTGCCGTCATGTGACAATGCTCTCGTTCATTGACACAGGTTGGTCAGAGTATTAAATGTTTATGTTCCCACAAATGAACATAGCCTTGACATTTCTCCTTTTTTTAATCTCACATTTTCTTTTCTCCCCCTCCTTTTTTCTTTTTTTCTACAGCAAGCCACAAGTCCTCTGCGTTGGGTCTTTTAGCTCCATCTCATTTACATTTAATGACATGATAATACACATTAGCAGACAATTTCAAATAATTACAGCCTTTCAATCGCTTTTTACCCTCACCTCTCTTCTCCAAATGTTCCTCTACATCCTACATGCTCTGTTCTTTTTTTCTCGCTAAACTTTCATATTTTTAATGGCAATAATAGAAAATGCTTTTCCTCAGAAACAATGTATAATAATATGGCACAGGGACAGGGGGAAAAGAAAAGATTGAGCAATTTCCGAAACGGTGCAGGGCGGAGGGGTGAATAGGACATTAAGTTCTTTTTTCTGGTAGTGGTGATGTATTTTTTTATTATTATTTTTTTTCCTTGTCATGCTGAGGGGGTCTTGCATTAAAGCTAACAGCGGCCGGGCAGACGAGAAGGTGACAGCTCTCCTGTCAGGTCAGGCGTGGCTGATGGTGAATAAGAGCTGCTGTAATTCTCCCTTAAGTTCAAAGAATCCATTCAGAAAACAGGCAGAGAACCCATTGTATTATGTTCTCCGTTACTTCTTCATGTCATATGACGAGTCAGACGTGTGGACGATTTTTGATAGTGAGAGAGGGAGACATATCTAAAATTTTGAGTGCTAGGTGTTAAATATGCGTTGTTCAGCAGATATAACAAATAAATTATAAATAAAGGAATTTGTATTGGCAAAATGAACACAAAATCAAGGAAAGACTGTGTTGGATTTTTACAATGTTGGTCTTATTTTTTGGGGTTTGATCATCATACTACGAGATAAAACCTGGAGAGTGTTTTTTGAGTTTTTTAAGTACCCAAACAACAAAAAATAAGACCAGAAGTATTTAACTGGAGTTTTAATTTTTCGCATTTTTAACTTCATCTCCTTCTCCTCTCCCTGAAAATATCCTGTATTTTTCAGGTTAAAATATCAACATTCTTGGCTCTAGAAACTACTCTAGAATCTATTTAGCCAGGTGTATGAGGACCTTATCAAGTTTGGAAACATAATGAGAGAACGCTGTTGGCACCCAGTGGTCCCTCCTGTCCTGTAAAATGGCTTCATATTCCTTTTGCAGTTATGGTACCCTGCAGAGTGATCACTGGACCTAATAACTCTAAAAAGTTGGCTGACCAAACGGTTCCAGTCCTAGACCTTGTTAAATAGATGCCAACAGGCAACCTAAACCAATTTGAATTTAGGCAAAGGTGTGAAAGATGACTCGTCATCAAGCCATATCACTTTTTCCATGCCTCCAGGTGTTTATGTGCCAATGCAGGTAATATAGCGGCTAATGGCTGTAGCTGCAGGTGGTTTCAAGTCTTGCCATTTGTTTCTGTTTAGTATGTAGAGGTTGCTGTTTCTTGTCACAGTCAAGTCACTTTGTAGGTTTAGTGACTGACACATCAGCAATTTAGGCATCGACTGTTTTCAGTCTTGTGTGACTTTCAAAAGTTGTATATCAAAGTGGTGATTGCCACACATCCTCGAGAGTTGATACACCAACAGTTGATAACTGCTGCTTGTGATATGGATGGATCGTATTTTGCAACAGTTCTGTAAATGTTCTTACTCTAGCTCCGTGTCCCACCTTGCACTGTGACTTCAAGTCTTTTTAAGCATCATGTCCGAAGCATATGAGCATCTGATTTTTCATATATTTTTCATATAATCAATCTGATGCCAAAATCACTGACCAAGAGGTGGTATTTGACAAGTTGGAAATGAAAGCTGGCTGGTGAGTCAGATCCACCCCTTGCTCTTGTACAGCTCCACCCTCTTGTCCAAATATGGCCAAATATCTGGCTTCAAAAAACCAAGATGGCGACAGCCAAAATGCCAAAGTTGTGGCTTTAAAATGAAAATCCGCAAACCAGTGGCTGATGTCAAAGCTACGTCCATTATATGTACAGTGTATGAACAGAATGCATGTCTGAACTGAACCCTGGACACTGATTACTTTAATGTGTTGCCAACATGCCTCCTGCATGACAAACGCATGTAGAATTTATATCTGCAGCCTTTATTTGTATTAGATCCTGTTATTTTGTCCACTTCATTGTATCAGAAGCTCTGAAGCTCACTGAAGGATTTATAAAGTATGAAATCCAAACAAAGGAAAACGAGAACCTGAGACATTATAATTCTCTATTATGTGCTGAAGTATCTTAATGTGTACATTGTCTTATTAGCATATGACAAACACACCATGTTATCTTTGTATTAACGCATGCTTACGTACGCATACATTTGCATGTATGTGCACGTGCATGTGTGCGTGTGCATTCTCGTCTTGGTCGGGGAAACGGGACCTTTAAATGAAATTAAGGTTTCTATAGCGTCTCTATTTTTTCTCCCATAATATTGTATGAAAGAATTAGCCATGTGGAAGAGTAAGCAGAGCTCCCTTGTGGTGCATGTATGAATCTATTCCTTGCAGTTACACTGTACCGGTCAAACAAATTAAATTACCACACCAGTATGTAAGTAATTTTATGTAAATTATGGTGTTAATGTTCTGCGTCGTGCTGTTGATGATTGGCTGGTGTGTTCCTCCTCTGGTGGCTCTCTTCTGCGGGCCCCAGCAGTCACCGGCTGGAAATGAACATGTACATTTGCCAAGAACAGTCGACAGTCTGCCCTAATTTTTTTTCTTCCTCTCTCTACTGTCTGTACATTCAAAAGGATTTAACATATCTTAGTTGGCTTGAGGCTAGAAAAGCAGTGGGACTTTGGAAGAATAGTGGAGAGGGTGGTTAAGATGCACAGGCCTATTGCTGTCAGTACAGATATATCTACATTTGGGGATTTTTTTGGCCCTAAGAAACACTTGTGTTGAAGCTTACAGAGGCATCCATTATATTGTGGGTATTATTGGGCAATATATATTACTGATGCATTACAATGTAAAGCAATATGTCTTAATTTCATATGTTTCCAAGGCATTCTTTAGTGCAACTTTTAAGCCAGCAATGTCACAATTACAAACCCCATTTATGGACTCAGTTACACCTCAGCTCATATCAACCTCCATCTCCTTTCTCCCTCACCCAAAAGTCTCCGCTGGCATCCTCCCTCCCTCACGTTCTCCTCCTCTGCCTGCTACAATTTATAGCGCCACAGAGGAGTGCAGGATTTACGCTGGGATTTTTGTTTCAGCCATCTATGGAATTAAGAAGTCTATCCTTGCATTTCATTAAATCCTGCCTAATGAGATGACTGTCTCTCCCCAAAGAGCAGATGATAAAGTACCCTATGCCATGGTGCATAAATTAGTATGGTGAGGTTAAATGCTGGAACTGACTCGTGTTTCACAAGAGGACCCTATCCAGCAGTTAAATCAACTTGCATAAATACTGCCAACTGCGGGCTGAATTCAGCTGCCTACTTAGAGCCCGCATCCAAAACTAATGGATCATTTGTTGGATCATAATGAAATCAGAAGGCAAAAGAGTGGAGTTAAGGAGAAGCTGACAACTTTGCACACTGCACCTGCACACAATTTTATAGATGTATTGTCATGATTTGAAGTTGTTTTGGACTGTGCAGAGAAGTAAACAGTATCAGTAAAAGTGCTATATTGTAAAAATTAGGGCTGGGCAGTTAATCGAATTTTATTTTCAATGACGATTTTGGCCTCCAACAACTATAAGAACAAGATAATTGAGATAAAACAATTAATTTGCAGCCTGCCATTTTGCAATTGCACTCTTTTTTGGTCTAGTGTTATAAATCCAACACACCCTTTTCCTTAACAACGGAATGTTAAGTGGGGCTGCAACTAATGGCTATTTTGATTATTGATTGATCTGATCATTATTTTGGTAAAAATGCTCGTAACAATTTCCCAAAGCCCAAAGTGACGTCTTCAAATACCTTCTTTTGTCCAAACAACAGTCAAAAACCTGAAGACTCATTATTTACTGTAATAAAGTACTTTATACTTTTACTAAGTATTACAGAATTACAATTATTACCAGTTACAGTGACATTTAAAGGATTGAAAACAGAACTTTTTTCATTTTTTTTAACTCTTATTACAATAATTGAAACTTGAAATCATTTCTTTTGATGAAAATGTGTAAAAAGTCTCCCATTTAAACATAACTAAAGTAAAGATGAGATTCTCCGTCCAGTTGCATTTTTTTCAATACCGTAGATAAGCAAACCACCGCACACCTTGAAACTAGTCTTCAAAATATATGAAATATATAGCAAAAGAAGCAGCAGTTGTGGTAGTACATATTGGAGCACATGTAGCATAAAATACTCAAGGAAAGTAGTACCTAAAGTTGTACTTAAGTACAATACTAACAGTAAGTAAATGTACTTATTTACTTTCAACCACTGCAAGCTGAGCAAGCCTCTTATTATAGTGACCCCCTTTATGTTATTTGAACAATAGGTTAAAATATTCATTCAGAATCTATTTATTGCATTTTTCATCCTTCAGCTTCCTTCGTGGCTGTGTGTTTGAGAATAAACAATGAGCGGTGATAATCAGTTTGATATATATTTCAGCCAAAACTATATTACTATAATGATGTGCCCCACATGGCTCTTGCACTTTGAAGGAGGCATTTCCGATGTATTAGTGTAATTACCAGTGATGAGAAAGCGAACCAAATTTCCTTTCATGAGTTCATCTGAGCTGTGGATACACCACACACGCACACACACACACACACACACACACACACACACACACACACACACACACACACACGCGCGCACGCACACACACAGAGTGAGAGACAAAGAGAGAGGAAAAGAGAGAAATTGAGTGAGAGAGAGACAGACAGACAGAGGAATCATCAAGAACTCAAGAGTGGGGCTCATGCCTGATTTGATCATCACCTCTAATTGGAAGATAATTTTCATAAAGCCTTTCAAATAGCTGACAGCTTCTGTCCTTCGTTTCGGTCTATCTCTATAACTCTTTCGCCATATTTTTCCATGTTTTAAAAAGATGCCCTCGGCAGAAATGGAGCGATTGGAGGGGATGCTGTGAGTTTGCTGATATTTCAGGTATTTTAGGCTTTTGGGTCCACATGGGTGTAATGGACTTATTCTCAAGCAGTTCTTGTCTCTCTAATTAGTGGTCCCCCCTCGAGCCGTAACAAGGGCACTGACGAGAGAGGCTTTTTCCCAATGATAATGTGAATGGATACCTGCAGGGGGAGATTTCTGCACTGTTCCTCATCCTGTCAGCCACTCTGGGTAACACAGGGGCTTAATGAACCTGAAAACAAGACACTGTGTGTGGTGAGGGGAGTGTGTGTGTGTGTGTGTGTGTGTGTGTGTGTGTGTGTGTGTGTGTGTGTGTGTGTGTGTGTGTGTGTAAATCCAGATGGGAACTGTACAGTACCGTAGAGCTGGCTAGTGTATTTTCAAAAATACTGTGCATCTCCAGTGAGAAGTAGGCACTCTGTGTTATGATGATGAAGTCAATTATTTGTTTACGATTTCAGGGAATACGTCAGCTGTAAAGGTGAAAAAGGCGTCGGCACCACGCCACATTCACAAAGGCACAGTTTACTTTGTGTGAAAGTGCAAGAATTCGAGTCCAACCGCACGTGGAGCACAAGGGCTGCTGAACATGTAATGTGATATGTATGTCCTGCCTGCGAGACGGCTTGACTGATAAGTTGACACCGCCGAGATGCATATCTTGGATGCATGCAATGTCACAAATGTCACGTATGATCGATCGAACGCCGCACTGTCTGAGTGAGAGGTCATTGCTCTCCATATACAGCCCGGAGGGTGTGGGGACGGGACAGAACGCCCGGTCAGCACATGGTCACATTTTGGACGCACCATTTTCCCCCCTCCCTTTCCTCCTGAGTGGGTAATGAGCTGAGTTGTTGTTGGTGGAGCACACGTCACTCCATGTGACATTAGACTCACTCAGTGCTGCCAGAGCTTACCCTGTGCTTTATCTTGTACACTGGGCATTCCAATGAGGGGCTGCAACTACAGTACCTTCTCAAGCTGGCTGACATTGAATGATGTGTTTGTTTATTATGGCTGATAGGTGTCATGTTAGACATGCATTAAGTCCTTGCAAAGTGAGCCATGCAGTTTTTTTTCTGCAGTAATAGTGCTATGGACCAAAGCGGGACAGCACTTACTTGAGGACGAAGCGATTGGGAAAGTCTATGACAGCTTAGCAGAGTTTAAAAACTGGAAAGAATAAAGTATAAACAAAAGAAATATGGACAGGTTGTGTCCGAGGGTTTGCAGAAAGACAAAGAGACAGAAAAACAGAGACAGAACGAGGAAAAAGGCTGAGACAGAGATGGAGGAAGGGAGCCACAGATGTGGCGGGGCCTCGGGCGATACAAGTCATTATGGTGTAAACTGCTCCAGTGGTGATGTTGTGGGGAGAGCAGAGAGGTCACCAGCTCAAGCAATACATGCAGGCATACACATAAGTAGATGCGCGCACACGGGAGGAAATTGAGAGAACATCTGGATATGTGCCACCTGCCTAGAGGAAGTCATCTAGTTTACACGCAGTACAGGAGGGGGGTTTGTCCCTTCCTGGATGTGCAACCTTCATGCTAGCCTGCACCACTGGGGAGAGGATGGAAGGACGAAGTGGAGAGTGAAGAGCGTGCAAAAGCAAATGACACACTTTACAGAGATTAAGTGTTAAAGTAAACACGGATATCGTGAGTTGGGACAGGAAACGGGGAGAAATACACACCGCCGTCTCCTCTGTGGACCCCTATCATGTCACCACAGTTGCTTGTTTTACTCAGCTGCAAGGCCCTAGTCCGAGGTGTCGGGCAGATGCTTACCGACAGGCGATTTATCCATTGCAAACCAAGTCATAGGCATTAAATTAAGAAAACTGAGAGATTTTACAGTTTTAAAAAACTAATTTAAGTGAAAAAAAAATACAGTTGCTTTTTTTGTATGCATTTTACTTTCTGAGTGTAAAAGAAAAGAAAGCAAGAAAGCACGAAGGAAAAGAAAAAAAAGACAGGAGACACAAAATTCAGCGCTAAGTATTGACCATCTGGCTCCAGCCCAAGCTAGCGTGCCACAAAACAATTGCATTCATTAGGTTAATTTATCATGGTGGTAAGCTCAATTTACTTTTGCTTGTGCGAGCGTGGCTCATTAAGATTCAGTCTGCCGTTTCCTCAGGCCGTCTTGTGATCATTCACACAGGGTTAACGCATTTTGGACCAGATAGGAAACACTCTGGGGTTATCTGCCAGACCTAAACTGTTTAAATAAAGGCAGCAAAAGAAGAGGTGGAGAGAGGGATTACGGTGGCAAATGAGAGAATGAGAAAAGGGATGGGGAGGAGGTGTGTGTGTGTAGGGGGGGTGTCAGCAGAGGAGTGATGTGAAGAAGAATGCGTTGAAGAGAAGTGGGGAGAAAGAAAGGCTCTCGGTTGACAGAATAGATGTTGCGGGGCCGTGGTGGAAGAGCAATGGAGAAAGAGCGAGGGAAGGGAGGCACGTGACTAAATGTATTCTGATAACTGAACAGCAGATGTCTCGCATGGAGCTCCTTTGTTGCCTGAACAGCAGGACCCTGCACTTCAGTGGGCTCACTTCACACCGCATTCATTTGCCTGCCAGCTGCCAATTTGGGGTAGAGAGAGTGAAAAAGAAGGAGAAAGAGAGGGAGAGAGAGAGATGGAGAAGGGGAGGGAGGCTCACACCAGTCCGTCCCTCCCCTCCCTCGGCATGTCTTGCAGAGAGGCTGCCATTTCGCTCTCTCTTTCCCCCGGTGGCCTGTACAATTAGTGATCTGCATAACCACCCACACCTCCACGCACCGCTCTCGCAGAGCAGAGGGGGAGCTGCCTTTGTCTTTTGGCTGCTGTACAATGCGTCGCTTTGGACTTGGCTGGAAGCCAGGAGCCGTGACACAAAACCGCGTGTTCTTGATGGATGACGAATACTCCCGGAGTCTTGTTTCCTCATGCTGATTTGGCAGGTCAGAGATGAACTGCGGTGGCGGCGGCCATCAGCAGCCCCTTTCGTTAAAACACCTCCTAAACTGTGGAAAGGGAGAAGTTTCTTGAATTGTAAACTCTTGTTATCCTCCCAGTTACCTTTTGCGTAATAGAAGCACGCTCTCATTAAGCCTACAAAGCCCACAGTTCATTAACGCCTGGCCGAAAACAAATTCACACCCTTCCGCTAAGTGATGCGGGCCGAGGCGTGATGGCATCGAGGCTTTGACTGTGTGTGAGGCGAAACCACAACCACAACAGCTCACCCGATGCTCGTGACCTCGGTGAGAACCAAATCACATCTCACTTCGTGCTGCACGTCCTCCACCTTATGAGCGAAAAAGAAGAAAGGAGTGTGAAGTTCCTTTTAAGTTTATACAGTTGGTTGTGAGAAGAGACATTTTTAAATTAATCAGGATCAGTTATTGTGAACACACACTGCTGATCCTTTGGTTATGTCTGTCATCACACAAGTGTCATAAACAGAAATCACAATTTGCAGCAGATATTAAGGTTTTATTGTAAGGCTGCTACTCCAATGAGTAGAAACTGTTTTTTTTTTCAATGTTCAGCTTAAGCTGCTACACCCCTTTAAGTGAAATTGATTTTCTTTGTTCATTTTTATTAAACTGGTTTAATATAATACTGGGAATTTTCAGCTATAACACTTCTTTTAAGTGTAATCATTTTACTCATTTTCATTTTACAATCCTACACAAAATAGTTTTGAGACCAATTTCTAAAGACGCATTTTAGTTAGTTTACTTGAAAAAGCTGCTCCAAACGGAATTTTGAAAAGCGCCACATGAAAATATTTTTGGTTCATTTTGTATTTTTGTAAAAAATAAAACCCTTAAGGAACTGTTTGCATGCAGACATTTTTTTCTTGTTTTGCATTGCAGAGCTATTAAACTGTCAATCATACACACTGGGTTGATTTTAATAACTTTAAAGTACTTGAAGTGTGCATGGTGCAGCTGTATTATCCAGGTAAATACAAGCATCAGATCCGGACTCAGTGTTGGTAGATACTCAATATCAAATGACTCAGAACACGGGCAGAAAAACTTGATTGGGGCATCCCTAGTTATGAACACACTTCTTACATTATGTAAACTTGAGGCAAAAGGCTTTATTTTTGTCTAAACTCATTGTGTTCACCCTCATTGCACAGCAGTACCATGAACTTCTGCTCTCTTTGACTTTCACCATGTTATTATCTTAATTGTGAAGGCCATTCAGTGACGTGGGCGCCATGGCGTTTTGTAGGGCTTGCCAACCCCATTATTAAGGCTTGCGTGGTATACGTATGGGAGATAATGCGCGTATTGATCGACGACCACCAGCTCATCTAAATTGTGCTCACTTGTTATAGTACAAAAGGCAGCAAGAGCAGATCCCTCTCATCACCCTCCCCAATGTCAATTCACAGGACGAGCGACAGAACGAGCATTATCCCCACTTCCTGAGTTGGAGAGGGGGGAGATGATAAAAACTTTTTGATTAAGGGAAGGGAATGTTCTATTTCATTCTGATTCGGGAAGCAGGAGAAAGAGCGGAGGATTAATCTTAAGGCCGTCGTTTTACTGCCTATCCCCACTCCTGTCTCAGAGCTGAAGAAGCGCGAGTGAATAATGGGGTGTCCATCAGCCGTGGGCTCAAGCCCAGATTGGGATTTTCTCTGGGGATAATACAAAGCAGGGCGACAATTGATGATTCATAATGTACAGTTTTAGCCTGGCGATAGCGCCAGCTATTGTGGCTGGGCTGGCATTAGTATTACAGTATCTCCCAATGAGGTGTTCCCGGCTGACAGCAATCTTTCCAAGTGTTCTTTTGCTGAGGATGGGGGAATCACGAGTTTATAAATATGGATACAGAGAATCATACACTCTGTAATTCAGATATGTGACAAATTGCACTTTTAAGTCGTCTGAGGAAACATCCTCATTCAGTCATACATGCACAATATTTAAGGATCCTTTTGAAAGGAAGGGAGGATCCGGCTGTGGCAGGAACCAGCGAGGAATAATGGTGCCTTGTTGCGTTCACTTACTCGACTCCCTCATTTTGTACACCGTGGCTTTACGCAGAACTGAGAACAATTCTGCTAACAAAGTTGTCTGGCTCTCCAGTCATGTGAGCAGCACCTGTCGTGTCAGGGAGTGGAGGCAGAGGCGGCGCTGGGGATCCATGGAGGGGACGCTATCCATCAGTGGTTCCATTTGATATTTAATTTAGACTTTTATGAGCCTTAGAGGATGGGCCATGTCATTTTTCTCTCCCGGGCTCTCTCTATAGGGATTGAGGATAAATTCCTTCCATCCGTGTAGCAGCCTAACCAAGGCTCCCCCAGATTTATAACTGTATGTGATAGCGGTGATGCTGGTGGTGGACGACGACTGCAGGACAAAGCACACGGGTCTCTGTCCGGGGTCACACCTGCTCTATACTTTCTCAAACTTGAATAAAAGTAAAAGACGCTCTGATTCATTGCAGATTTTAGTAGTTGCCATAAAATGTGACTATGGACATTATTACATTGGCATTATATTAGTAAGAAAGGACTGGTGTAATGATGTCATATCTGGCGTCTTTAGAAGATTCTTATTTAAAAGCAGCAGAACAAAATCAATTAATTTAGCATTAATCAAAAGAGTGTGATATTATGCATACATGTTTTTTATTTCTGTGAGTTATGGACAGAGTAAAATACGCGATATTCTGAGAGGGTAATTTTAAGGAGCAGGAACGAGTTTTATAAACTAATCCTCTCCTAATGGTCTGTTTTAATGTAATTTATAGCTTCATTCATTACCCCTTTTGTATCGGTAATTATTTCTAAAATACCAAAGAGCCATCTTTTCTTTCCTGGTTCTTCTCAGGCTCTGATTTATCACCCCGGCTCTGGCCTGATGCTGTCTTCCCAAGGTGTGACATTTCAAAATATTTATAGCTCTGGCACATTAAAGGCCTTCCTTTGAAGGTGACCGACCGCTCTTCCACACCAGTGTAATTAATGGAATCTCAGCTTGTTCTCCGTGTGTTATTTATCCACCGCATTCTGCTGAAACACTATGGAAAACAGCAAGGTGTTGGCTTAGCTACCTCAGCTCATAAACAGGCATTTTATACCCGCCTGGTACCGGGATGCATCGCGCCGGGGGCGACAGGGAGACCATTCCATGTCAAAGCCCCAAAAGTTTAATATTTTATTGATTAGATCTAAACCTTCTGTCCAAAGTGGCAATTAAAATTCAATTAAACTGACTGAAAGCATCATATTAAACTTCATCTCTTTATGAGCTCCGAGATAATGCTGGAGGACAGGACTTGAATATAATCACACCCTTTTTAGATTATATTATCCTGTTCACTCACTATAAAAGTGACACTTTTAGGTATACTTTCAATATTTCTTATCTATAACATTCTAATGAACGCTTTTTATAGCCATTAAATCAACTGTTATTGGGCATTGTAATAAAGAGAGATGGTTGCTTTTTGTTCTGCAGTCCACGTTAGAAAAGAATTAGTTGCGCCAAATTTTTTTCACACAAGTAAATGAAATGTCAACGAACCAGTAAAATATAAACAATTGATTTTATTCTCATTAAAATCAACATAATGCTCACTAATAGTTCACACAATGGTGATAAAATATTCTGGTATCGCAGTGCTTTATAAGGTGGCCCAAAACTTTTGATTGAAATGCACACATGAATATTAAAAACAGCATGCTTTGTTTTACGTCTGTCTTCAACGAAAAACAAGACTAACAGTCTACAGCCATGCTCTGTGAGGTAGGAGGCCTGTTAGGCACAGCAGTGCTTTGAACATCAGCATGCTAACATATACACAAAATGGCAATGTTAACATGCTGATGTTTAGCAGGTATAATTCTCAAAGTGGGGCTGATGGGATTGTTAGTTGTGCTGAACCAAAATAGAATTTTGTCCTCATGGTTTCTCTAGATAAAAGGCAGAGGAACATTTAAGTGATGACAGCTTATCCTGAGACAATGATGTGTACCCCAAATTTCATAGCAATCCATCTGATAGTTGTTAAGCAATTTCACTCAGAGCCAAAAATGTCAACCTCATTGTGGCTCTAGACGAAAACTCACGGGGTCAGCATGTTGTTAGGGCTCATCCTCTGGGAACCACGAATGTCTGTACAAAATGTGCCAATCCATCTGGTTAATGTTGAGATATTTCACAGAAAATAGCCTACTTATGCTTAACATTAGATGTGTATATAGACATGTACAAGTCTGTACTCTACGTTCATTGCATTTGCATGTTGCATTGCATGTTCATTGCCACCTACAGGTGGCGCTTCTCTGGGCATCATGTTAACCCATTGCAATTGATGTGATACTTGTTGAATTATTTTGCTTAAAAACAAAAATGTCAACCTCACCTTGGAATCATACAGGAGAAAAAAGTATCACCAAAGTAAGATAATTTTACCCGCTGAGGAACATTGAGTGTTTGTATGAAATTTTATAGAAATCCATCCAAGAGTTATTATTGCATTTCAGTTTGGACCAAAGTGGTGGATAGAGAGACTGACATCACCATCTCTTGAGTCATGGAGCTAGCGTGGCTAATAATATGGCCAACATGTCTTAATTCTAGGAAAAAAACAGTTACACTCATGTCCCATTTGTTGATCAAAAATTGTGTTGGGGCTCATGTCGTAACTCCACAATATCCTTTTATTTCTCTCCGATGGGCTCATCATAGGTCAAAGGTCAGCACTAAGCCACAGCAAGGCCATTGATCCCTCAGCATCCACTGCAGTAAGCAGGCTATTTAGATGTACACAGAGAGCACTGTGGGAGACTGAGAGAGGTTGTTATTACTGAGTGCCTCTCTGTTTCCCCAAGACTGTTTGCTCTGTGTGATTATTCTCTCCAGCTCCCTGAGCATCCAGACTCCTGCCTCTGTGATAAAGATATTCATTTACCTGATATGAAAATCTTGTTCATGCCGATCCCCAAATGACTCTAGATAGAAGAGGGAGAAAGTGAGGAGGTGTGCGACAGCAAAGGGAGGATAGAGGAGGTGATAGGATGGAGAGTGGCTGGAAAGAATGACATGAAATATTAATAACATTGGAGCCAATGTGACACCTGAAGTTTGCACGATAACAAAATAATGCTTCGTATCAAATGTAGGTCCAGAGTCTTTTTATTGATTCGTGGAGAAACCATTACCAATACATACAAGTCAGTACAAGTGGAGAGTATGAACTTCCCAAAGGTTTCATTGTGTTTGTCTGATAGTGGTTCTGGAAGATGAATAAATGACTCGAGGTTGTGCATGACTGGCTGTGTGCACACACAAGCTTATACTGTTGGTGTGAATAAGGGGTGTCAGTTTTGGTTCATTTTGCTCTCAATAGCCCGGCACCCATGAAACGGTAAATAATTAGTAATTTTTTAAGACAGGAAAAAAAAAACACAAAAAGACGTGAAATACAAAACTGCCTTTTCTTTTAATCCCATCCTCCATGGACTCAGTGAGCTTTAGCTTTTCAAATCCATCTATTTCTATCCATTTAGAGATGGCAAAGTTTTGTTTACGATGTAAATGTTTTACCTTTTATTTTATTTTCTGTTGGCTTTGCTGACAGTCAGCCGGCTAGACGACATAACATGGAAACATAGTGCGTGTGGGATGGAAGTTAGCCTGTGGCATGACTCATTCAACGTGTCAGGATTAGACACATTAAGTCACCCAATAGCCAGGTTTCAACCATTAGTGGGCAGTTACCATGCATATTTATACACAAAATGTAGAATTGTAATAGAATGCACTCAAACATCAAGAGTTGGACCACAATACCCATATATATTCAGCTGAAAAAAAAGTAGTGTTGGGATTAGTTACTCTTAAACCATGTTAGCACCATAGACAGTATATAAAGATGGACATCGCGCCACCACTTACTACGCAAAAGTGAAGCTAAAACATCCTGGATATGGCTGCTGCCATCTTGCACTGGTGACATCATTCAGTGCAAAAGTCTGCACAGTAGCAATCTCTGCAGAGGGGGATTTCCCGCCAAAACATGCATCCGATCAATCATGAGCAGCGGCACTGAATGGCGTTCACAGCTGTCAATCATGGCGGAAAATCCCCTTTATGTAGAATTGAATAACTCATTGAAACCAAACTTATCATAAAAACAATCACTTGAACAAACATCAGGGTGATGAGGACTACCTTCAGAGACAGAAACCATCTTTGGGAAAAAAAATGTTGGCGTGTACTTTGAGTTTTTAGTTTGGCCTATGTCCCATTTACCTACATGGAGGGGTGGGCTTTATGACCTGTACTGCAGCCATACATCAGGAGACGATATAGATTGAAAAACTTCACTTTTGGGGAGCTGTCATCTTGTTCTTCTTTATAAACAGCCCATGGTTAGCACAAATAGCCGCGCTGCCAGTGCTAACAGTGCTAACAACGCGTAAGATGGTTTGCTACTCAAAATTCACCAGGGCAACCTGGGGAGAGACCAGAGGGTGGCCTAAATGTTTCCAGAGCAATGCTGTTGGGTGCGAACAACGTTATTAGCTGTAATCTCCAAATGAGCTGCGGAACTCGCTAAGGTAAACCACCAGCCCTGGTTAGTGCAGAGCTCAATAAACTGAAGAGCAGCAAAATAACCCATACACCAACTTCCATAACTGGTCAAAAACATTTTTGCGGTTAACCGATTAAGGATAACTGTCGACATCTCTAGTGTGAATGTGTGGGCTATGTTTTTTTTGTGTGTGTGTTCTTGACTTTGTTTAGGAGTATTCCACAGGGCACATCCTCCCCTTTCTGCTAATGATGAGATTCATTTCATTTTAACTGCCTTCTGAATGAGGAGGCTTTGCGTGCAGTGCTGGCATCCATCCACTAACTCTTCCACCAATATGAAGTACAGAGAGACGGATATTATGAGCTGGGAAAAAACTAAATGTGTCCTCTCAAATGCATCCTCATGGTTAAAAGGGTAAATTGAGATGCAGAGGTACAATAGTCACTCCCCCTCATCACGTACCCAGCCCATCTCCTCTTCCTTTATTTTGTTTGAGTATATGGCTCACTCATCTCAGGTTTTATTGTCTCTATCTCAGGGAGCGCTGCATTTCCCTATAACACGGTCACCATGCGCGGCACATCAGGCAAGTTCTTGATTCTGTACTCAGTAATTTAAAGCCTTTATGGAATTGCAATTTCAGGGCTCAGTGCTTGTTTTTCTAAAATGTACTCAAGGAATTAGCTACTCCAGCCACAAATCAGTTGAATTTATGCACAGTTGTAATACACTTTATGGGCTCATGGTACATTGCTTCAAAAACAGCAGATGTGAAATTATGATAAATATAATGAGGGTTTTTTTTTCTCCTCCTTGCTCGCCTCTTTCTGTCCCTCACCCTCCTTCCCTCACTCTCTCTCTCTCGACTGTGAGAGAGAAGGATGTGAAGCGTGTTTACTTACCCCATACAATACATTTAATGTCTTAGTAAGGGCCGCCAACAAAACCTGATTAATGTCCTCATCTCTTTTATTAAAGATAAGAGTGGCACTGCAGTCAGGAGATAGAGAGAGTGCCATAAATCTCAGGCAAAATGAGCAGTCAAATAATCACTCATCAGAAATGAAATCTACATACATTAACACTCGCCGACATTCTGCTGTGAATATAAACACAGGGCTACGGGCGATGAAGCCGGCTCCATTTATCCACATATTCACGGTTAGGGGGAGGTAAAGGTGTCTGCAGAGGGTAAGCTCTCAGCTGGTGATGATGTTTAAGGGGGTCCTGTCCTGCTAAGCTACAGTCCACCAGACTAACCATGTGTCCAGAGAAGCAGACGCACAATCATTAGGGCAATGGATGACTTGGATGGCGGAGGCAATTAAGCATCACCCTGAATAGGACATAATGTTGATCCATCCCTACGATTAATCAAGGCATGCATTAGACAGTGATGGGCGACCCTGTGCCTTTGTGACAAAATGATTCTTCATCCCGTGTTTGGGGATTGGGATCCTGAGGTCCCTAATGCGCCTTAGAGGCGCCCCAATGAAACCCTGTCATTTATTCTGTTTCTGTCCCTGACAGCTATCAACCTGTCTTCTGCCAGCCAAGGAACATTATCTGAACTCCCACGGCAGTTAGCGACAGGGACGAATGAGAGGCGCTAGCAGACAGGCAGATATGTAAAGCAATAATAATGCTACTTTTCTTTTGTACTATCGCGAACAGAGACCGAGGTACATGCCGGTTTATCAGGTGCACCTAGCTAAAAGTAATGCAGTCTAACAACAGTCCTGCAATAAATCCTACCTTTGCAGTTTTTGTTGAAATTGTTAGACAGGTGCGGATTTAACTGTAGGGTCGTTTTGGAGAACGTAGTTCATAGTGTTATTAAATAATACGACTTTATACAAAGAGGTGTTTCTGTCATTTTGCCTACACTCAGAGATGTGGTGGACAAAATAATATAAACATTATAGACTCTAGAATAATACTGGATGGAGCCACTGAGTGCCTCAGGGAAGACGTTTTTCTGTAGGCCAGCCTGGAAGCTAACGTCACCGTGGCGCCATCGTCAAAAAGCCTATGTGATTTTTCCATTGGATTTTGGATCATTGCAGCTCTGTGGTAAAACAGTATTTATGATACTTGCACGCTTTGTTCAGTAAGATAATCTTCACAAATGAACACCAATTTCAGGATTTTTGAAGCCTAAATGTGATCGCCAGAAGTAAAAAGCAATTATTGGGCTAAAACAAACCACACTACGGTCGTGTCACCACTGCCACGAGGCTGTAAAGCTGTGTTCGGCGCAGTTCAGCGTGATAACGTCTTTTAGGACACATAAAAGCTCCAAAGTTTGTGAGTGGGGGATTTATTGACATATTTTATGTCGTAAACAAAGCATGAAAGTCCACAGACTGACAGGGGCTGCTAACAAAAAAACCCAATCAAAAACCCATTAACTTTAAGCCAGAGTACCAGAGGTGCTGAGATGCTAATGGATTTCCATATTTTAGGACTCTAAAATTACTGGGGTTCTCTATTAGAACTTTTTTTTAACATTATGTGTATTAGCTTCTTGTCAATTCTAAATAACAAAACATAGACAGACATAAGACAATTATAGACAGTTATAAATGTGCAAATTGTTAAAAACAAAATTGGTATAAAAAAACATTAACACACCTACATACACATATATGCATACATATAAAGAAATCATAGAACCATAATTCATGACTATATTAGAAAACAAAAGTGTGCAAACCAATCATCATA
Source organism: Plectropomus leopardus (assembly GCF_026936395.1). Lineage (NCBI taxonomy): Eukaryota > Metazoa > Chordata > Actinopteri > Perciformes > Serranidae > Plectropomus > Plectropomus leopardus. The sequence goes on along the minus strand of NC_142189.1, from coordinate 13,631,411 downwards.
TTCTCTCCTTATTACTAACAATTTTACCATAGCAGGAGTAAAAGTTACAAGCTACCTTTGGGTGATGCAGTAGCACCCGTCTTTCATGTAAGTTTTTCTAATTTAGAGTGTAAGAAATCTAAACAGAAGAAGTCTAAAACATTTAAACAGGTGAGTTATATAAAAATTCATGCCCTACACAGTTGTCACGAATGGGAAAAAATAACCATAGAGACCACGCTGTAAACATATTCATTATAGCTGTAAATTCTGATATTTTAATATGGGTGTCTATGGGGACTGAGATCAATTTTGGAGCCAGCCTCAAGTGGCCATTTGAGGAACTGGAGCTTTTGGCACTTTTGCGTTGGCTTCATTTTCCAGCCTGAGACGCTGCTTCTTTAACTCCTTTCAATATAACTCAAAACAAAACCTCAAACTGCAGCCTCCAAAACATCCATACAGTTAAATCAGCACCTCTTTGAAATAGTTTCAGCAAACACTAAACAATAAAACCTTCATTGAGGAAGGATTAGAGGACTGTTGTATTAGACTGTATTACTTTTACTTTTACTATTACTTAGTTTACCTAATAAACTGGCAATTAGTTCCTATATGTACCATAGACACCACAAAAATATCTTTAGATGCATTCAATCATCTATGAACACATACAGTTTACATGTGCATGCAGTTATGTCTGCACCCACGCATGAAGCCATACATAAACATACTATTATGCATCCACCACAAATAGAGCCACATGTACTTTTTCCATCTCACTTACATCAGAGGCCTCGCAGTGACAGATGTCAAATGCTGTGATTAAAAACTTGTGGGAAATTAAAAACAAATGCACAATGCACTATGGCTGCTCTTTCTTTTGTTGTCAATCATATCTTAATGATCAATTTTTTTTTTCTTTCGCTTATTTGCCACCGCTGTGGCATCAGGGACAGGCTGATGAGGTGTCTTTACAGCGGAAATTACAAGAAATGGATTTTCCATGCTTGATAAGAGTGTCAAATGACTTCATATAGAGTTGTGCAAAGTACTGCAGCTCCACTCAAAATATTGACAGGGATGCGTGGCAACATCAGTGGTCTCGCTGTGATAATGACTTGCTTGCAAGCTGATACTGTACATGTGCTTCATAGACATGATGCCAAGGCGCATTTATAGTTGTTAATCTTTCAGAACTTACTCATGATAAAATCATGTACTATTTGTTTTTGGTCAGCTTTTCTTTGCATTCACCCTGTGACCTTTTAGAAAGATTAGACAGGTAGAGAAGATGATAGAAAAATCTTTTGTAATTTACTTTAATGTAGGATTATATAGCCTTCATTATATTTAATCACAGTGTCATTTTACACATTATTTAAATGTATAGATGTCCAGATGTTCTGCTCCACAGTTTTCTTCCTCTCTGTAGTCTCCCTCTGTCCATATGGTTACCGCTTCACCTGTATTGCAGGATCATGAGAATGTCATTACCTCCGTCATTGAGCCCGGGCATCTAAGAGCCTGTTAACCTGGAACAGGCCTGGCTCTGCAGCCCTGTGCTGATGGTACAATATGCTCCTTGTTATTCTAGGATCATTGACGCTAAAGCCCTGGCAATCAAGTCAGTTTTGTCGAAGCTCATTGGCTCAGTGGGGTCTCATCTCATCTGTGAGCACGGAATGAGGAAAGGAGTGTTCGGGTTAGTTGGGTCGTTAGGTAGAAATTCTTTGATAATGGTGCATGTTACATTAGAGCCTTACAAACCAAGGCTAAGGCTTTCAGAGACTGTGTAATGTAATTTACAGAATGGTTATGGTTGATAAGAAATTCTCTTGAGGTGTGAAGTATGGAGATGAATAGTTCCTTTTTAATCTAGATCCATCACATGCTGTAAAGCCAAGACACACTAGTTACAACTTGGATAGATTCATACATATCCAGGACACTTTTATTGCAGATGATATACAGCTAAATGTATCTTTTTTTAAACTGCAGGCCTAATAAAGTTAGCAGAGGGGTGTGACTGTTTCTGTTTTCATCTTACTTGTCTGAAACAATTGTCCAAACAACAGCTAATTTCATGTAACATTAAAAAGACATGCACAAATACCCGGTAGTTGTGAGAAATCTCTCAGCATTAACAGGAGCCTGATGAAATGTACACCCATGATGAAATGGAAGCAGCTGAACAGCTGAGGCCAGTGGTGTGACCTGCAGCCGCCAAATTGTGGTGGGATGCTTTTTCAAAATCACATATAAAACATTTCATGCAGCTTTGTGCAACAGCCTCGCTGTGGTGGTGACGTTGAGGTCATATGACCATGGTGTTTACAGCTTAACATTAGCTTTTTACTTCTGGTAATTGCATCTATAATATAAAAAATATAAAAGTGATTTTCATTTGTGAAGATTATCTTGCTGAACAAAATGTAAAGGTTTCATAAACTGTTGCTTGCAACTCTGTTTATTTTCTGCAGTAATCCAGAATGCAATGGAATTTTTTTTTTGGCTTTTGTTGAGGGAAGCAGGGCAATGCTAACTTCTTGGTCGGCCTACAGAGAAAATGTCATCCCTAGAGCGGTCTGCAAAACAGTACTGATCATTGCTTTCCAGCCTTGCTCACAATGGCCCAATGCATTCAGAGATGTTAAAGGGAAAGTTTACACAATATGGCAGAATCTCTCAATTTCGACAAATTGACGTCATCTCATTGAATATATCCTTTTATCTTCTGTCCTTGCTCTTAGAGTACAGTGGATGTTACATGAATTCAAACCTTTTGAACTTCTTGCGACTGAATTATTGCAGCAGCCAATCACAATGCCACCTTATATCGCATGCTCCCTTCCAGTTGGGTACTTGTGTAGCATACAAATTTTGTCTTTGAATGTTACCCTCAATATAGCTCAACATAGAAGCACGTAATTCTCCTGATTTATGTTATGACTATTTTTTAATGTCTCAATTTTGTGTCTGAAAAAACATGTTTTGTCCTTAGCTTGTCATGGTGAACAGCTGTAAATACTGCAGTGCCCATAAGAAGAAGTTAGTCAGAGGTGCAAATCGGTGTGGCAGCTGATTCAAAATGCTCTGTTAACGTTGTGAACAGAACTTGGCACCATAGCAGCTGAATTTATCCAAAATTGATGGATTAATTTAGTGAATTAGTGTAAGATGAAGATTGTAAAAACTGATAGTGACAAACAAAATGGCATTTTAAGCTCATTTGGATATTTTTTGGCCAAAATGTACCTTAGGTCATAGTTTCCTTCTCACCTTATGCTTTTATGTACACAGGCTCATAATGTAGCTAATGACTACTTTAAAAAAAAAAGAACAGATATTTTCAAGTGCACTTTTAAATGTATGTGTTGACATTTAAACCAGGACACTATCATGGCCATCTAAAATGTGAAATTAGTGTTATTTTTATTGTCTATGGAGATAATGATTTTAAAATGAAGTTTATTGAATAAATTGAATTGTGTTTAACTTAAGGTTGAATTATTCCCAGATTTAAACTTCAACCATCAAATCTGATTTCTATTTTCTTTAAATATTTCATTTAATTTCTTTTTACCATAGCCTTCTTAAAACTGTTGCTTTGCATGTAGTTATGATTGCACAGGAAAAACTCAAAAACTTTATGAAACCTCCAAAATCATGCTGCAAATGCATGCCATTTTATCTTGTAATAACAGCTCAACCCACACAGCAACTTCTACATGGTTTATGCCGGCATATCACAACTTTAAGGAATGTAAAATCAGGATGAAATGTTACCGCTATGATCTCATTCAGTGTTGAGTTGTGGTGAAATCCTCAGCAGCATCTCCAGTTTATCCCTGTCCCTGTGGGATGTCAGCCTCTCAGAGGAAGAGGGGGCCATCTTTGAGGAGGTGGCGTCACACAGCTGCCATAGCCCAGCAAAGCTCCTCGAGGAAAGACATGTTGTCAGTGCGCATTAATCATCGGGCCCACCATCGGAAACAGATTCCCCTCATAAGCAATTTCACTCATTAGAGTTACGGTGCTGATTTGCTGATTGGAGTTGCGCTGAGGCTACTGCACTGTGAGGGAAAGAGAGGAGAGCGGGAGGGGAGGAGGGAGGAGAGGGGGAGAGAGGGTCTGACACTTTTACAGTGATGTGAAAGCTGAGATGTTGATTAATGTGCATTGTTCCTGTCACATAAACTGAATAAATAAATATCAAACAAAAGCAGAGGGAGAGACTCATTTACAAACCAGGAAATGAAAGTTCCATTTAGTTAGGGAGTAAGACGGACTGGGATGACAGTCTGTAGACACGACTGTAAACAAGAAATCACCACAGTGTGAGTCAAGGCCGTGTGCCCACATGCACGAAGCACCTGGCGTGGCTGTTTCAAGCATTCCTTAAACGGACTCGGTTCAATTCTTGTGGCATAGACAAAACATTACGAGGAGAGCACCACTGCCCCGCCAGCTCCTCTGAAGTCCACCACCGTGATAAGTGGCCTTCCTGGTAAGCATAACATCTCGCAATCAGCTCTTGAAAGCCCCTCGAGCTGTGATTGGTTTCAAAACAATCTCGCAGCGTACAATTCAAGCAGGGCATAAAAATAAATACCTTTTTGCAGATTTTAAAACCCATCTTACATGCTGCAAGTGATGCATAGTGATAACAGAATATTCCACAACATCCCCGTCGAGGTCATATTTAGGATAGACTATTTATATTAATCTTCTCATCCCATTCACAAACACCCTTGTTTACATAAATAAACAATATTCTGTTTGCTGCCATGGAAACGGAGTTTACACAGGCCGCAAAAATCGCCATTTAATGGAGTAAGATGTTTACATGCCTGAGAATGCTGGCTAATAATGGCATATCTCAGCTGTCATACTCGGGTTTCTCATAACTGGGATGTGTGTTTATCCAGGCTGTTGGAAGTGGAAGATGGTGTTTACAAGTTGCAACTCTTAAACCCAACACTTGTGTACGCCGAGTAATTTCAGAATATTAATGTGAACGGTGCTCCTATGATAATCCACTGGCAGTAATAGATACAGATTTTTTTTAAAAACAAAGTTGTTGATCATTATTTCGTATTATATTTCAATTTCTACACTTCCTGACATGGAATCTGAGCAGCTATGTGTGCAGTATCAGAACTTTGTGAACAGACTGAATCCATTGTTAAACAGTGCTAACTTGTGTGCCATGTTTTGGTTTGATCCTATCCATTACATCCTCTCACTGTGACCCCCCTCCCCCTTGAACAGTCATTAGATCATTACTCCATTTTAGGGAGCTGCAAACATCCGAGGCCGTCTGAACTTTCCCTGTGGAGTGGGGCCAACAACCACATGACTTAATAAATGGTGACAAACATACGCCAGCACTTGCATCACCAAGATTACATGCTAACACAGACATGGCACAAGTTCAACCAAACAAATGGTCACTCCTGGTTTTGTGCGTTTTATACATATGTGCTGTCATGCTTGCATCATTTTTGCACTTTGATCACTTTCAAATGATCCTTGCCATGTGATTTTTCTCTGTGTACACCATACCCAGCATGCGCTAATTAGGCGAGGGCTTTTTTTGTCAGGTGAACGATGGCTACCGATACACCCCTCTGTCATTTTCTTCAAGAGAAAATGCACTCGTGCAGTAATTCCTCTGTCTGCTTCCCTCAGCTCCTTTTTTCTCCCTGCTTTTGCAGATTCCATCGTCCGCCCGGGCGGCCCGGGAGAAGTCGTTTTACAGTTCAATCAGGAATTCTAATAAACTGACCTGTGCTTTAATGACTAATTCATTGTCTCCTTTACTACCTTCATGGGTATAAAGCGGATTAATGACTTGAGCAAGGTTAAAAACAGTACCACTGTGCTTTTCCTTCATCCATTATCAATCATCCTTTAGATTCTTAGGAGAGGAACGGAAATTGAAGGAAAATTAGTAATCCTTTTGATGGATGATAGCATAGGTAGGAGTGTATGCGTAAGATATAAGTGTGGCTATAGCATTAAATGGAAATCGCCTTGATAAGTAGCATCGCATGAGGAGCTTGCATTTTAAGACATGCCACATATATGGTACAAACTGTAATGCTGTATGACAGGAGCATTATCATTTGGCGACAACAAAGCCGCCACAGATTTAGACAACCTGAAAGAGTCCGATTTTTGATGATCCTCTCAGCAGTGGACTCATAAATACCTGTAATCAAAATGGGCCCAGAGACATAATCTCATATATTGCAGCACATGTTTTTTACAGTGTGTTTACAACAAAGAGCTTTTAGGAAAAAAAAAACTCAGAGGAAAAATTGGAAAAACTCCACAACAGTTTAGAGAATAGAGGTTACGAATTTCTCGTGAGTTGTTAAACTTCTTTGACAGTTTCTTTACTTTTCCTCACACTGTACTTCTTTCTTGTTGTTCAGAAATCCCATGGAAGAGGAGAGGAACGGAAAAAAACCAAAGGGGAGGCAAAGGGGAACGTCGAAGGAAGAGGGAAAAGCAGGTATGAGGCTGCCTCTCTTTGTTTACCATCCTATATTCCCATCATACGTGCGCACGCCTCGGCTGCATCTCTGGGCTCTTCCCATTCTTGGCCCAGTCATTTCTGACAATGTTAATGATTTAGTGGAGAGCCCTCCACAACGGATGATTTGTGACATGTAGGAAGGCTGGAAACGGGGGAGGACTAGGCAGGTTTCTGTGGGGAGTGTTTGGGATCCAGGGATGCCTTGAAGATAGTGATTCATTATATTTAAGACAAGTGTGACATCCTACTTCAAGGAAGCAGCACACATATGTATGGAGGGGGGAGATTTTTTTTTTTTTTTCGGGTGGCCAAAGTGGGGAGGGGTAGGTAAGTACAAAGGAATGCCGCAGTGTTTTTTGAGATGACATAGGAATAGGAGGCAGGCATATGGAGACGGCAGACTGGAAAATAATGGGTAATGGAGGAATTTAGCCTCGGGCTATATGCCTGCTTTGCCTACTTCTGTATAACTAGTATATTTATAATTCAAATACATACCTTTAATAATTAACAACCAGTGAATATTAAAGGAGAATGCTGGATATCTTTCCTACAGATGGAGTCAGGTGAAAAATAGGATTAAATTTCAAATTTGACAACAACACAGAACAAAGGACTGAGGCGCAAAAACAAAAAGTTGGCTGCCCAATTTTTTATCCCTGGCTCATGCAGTAAACAAAAAGCAGGCTCGTATGAATGTGACATTTATTTTTTAGATGTTTATGTCCTTGCAATAAAGAAATAATGTCACTGACTTTTAAAAGCTGGTTAAATATTTGTTTTTCATACATTAAGTTCAAATTAAAAGACACTCTGCTTTTACAGTAGGTTTATTGTTTTTTCTTGTTAGTGATTCATTCTCTAAGTCAGCTGAGGGCAACTCCCTGGAAACTTGAGAGTGCAGTTACATGAGCAAATGTCTCACTGATTTTCTTGGCACGTCTTATTCAGGTTTTGATTGTTGGAGTCAGAACTTTTGCTCTTTTGCCCAGCATTAGTGTTGACACCCTTTTTGTCTAGCCAAACTGTTAAACTGCTGTGACACTGACTATGACATTCATGTGACTGAGTGATAATGATCAACTCTACTAAACACACCCTTCTCTACACAAAATTATGTAATTTCAGACACATTTAGGCCGCGGCCATTCGGAAACAAGAACCAGACACATTGAAATTCAGTGTATTTATGCAGAGTGTGCCTTTTAAACTAAAATATCCCAAAGGACAGTGTGTTTTGTAGTCTGTACACAAGTGGCACAGAAAAGCTCTCATAGACTGTGTCAAGCAATGTTATGCAAACACCAGAGTTCAACAAAAACCAACACATTTGCATATTCTGTATCTGAAACATGCTCCGCTTTTTGTGCAGGCCTCATTTCTATCTCTACGCTTTGATGTAGCTCATACATATTGACGACCCGCCGAAGAAACCTAACTAAAGCATGAGCTCAATTTGTGCATCCCCCTTTAAAAAAATGGTGCATTAGTTTGTCCCATTTAGTATATTTCCAGGGTTAATTAGCAAGTGAGAGATTGGACAATTAGTTCATCCATGCTAATTGATTATAATATTACAACTCGGTGATGATAGGATGAACATAGACTCCTCGTTCCATATTCCTCCGAGGGATTCCATAATATATACAATGCTTCTGTGTAATGAGGGTTTTAAAAGACCAAATCAGCTAGGGAAATTGTTAATTCAATTCCACTCAGATGATACCGAGTTTTTCAGGGCACAAATGAATTGAATTGCGGGGATCTTACGGGATGGCAGTGTCCTTTTTGATTTCCACTCGTGTCAACACAGATCATGTAGATCACTGGTTCGTTTCTGTCAGTGACACAATAGGATGTGAACTCTCAAAGACCTGATTGTATCTAGGTCATTTTTTTGCACTTATAATTGAAAAGCCCGTTCTGCTTCATGTCTCCATATTTCAGAAATGCATGCCGCATTGGAGAGACATATATAAGAAAAAATAACATGTGTGCGTTTTTCCGTAGATGCAAAAGTGGCGTCGTTAATACGATACCACATCAGCACAACACTGTTAGTATCTATATAAAAACCACAAGTGTAGAATTACACTTTATTTAACTATTTGCTGCACCTCCCCTTATCTAACTTTAAACTCATAGGAGCACTTCTCTCCTAGGTTGTCAGATCATTTAACCATTACCATACCTTAACTTTTCTAACTTTACAGTTATGTAGGAGCACTTCTCTCCTAGGTTGTCAGATGTTTTAAGTATTCACTGTACTTCCCACTTATCAACTTTATACTTATGTAGGAGCACTTATCTCCTAGGTTGTCAGATAATTCAATTATTCACTGTACCTGAACCTTTCTAGCTTTATGGTCATGTAGGAGCAATTCTCTCCTAAGTTGTCAGATGTGTGGAGTATGAAGCTCAGGTATGGACCTCCAACCACCTCTCACTGGTGGCCCAACTCGAGTTCCATCATGCTGTGTCAGTCTGTCACGAGGCACAGCTGCAGGAATGAGTGCCGATGTAGTTCACCTGGAAAGTTATGCAGGAAGTGCTCAAACTCCCACTTCAAATGCGACAAATCAAAGGAGATTTTAGTTACAGCAGTCATGCCATTACTTTTGATATAGCAGAAAAAAATAGACTTATTGCTTTACTGTTATCAGTTTAATGTTGCCTTTTAGCTCAGGTGTTAATTATGTATATTCTCACACATTGCACATATTTGAGAATTATTACTCTTTATTCCTCAAAAGTCATCATTCTTAAGCACTTCCTTATATTTTCAACCTCACAGTGAGAACTGTTTTGTGAAAAATATCTCCAAATGTTCATCCTCAGGTGCAGCAAATAAAAAAAATAAGATTCATGTGTTAAATGCTGAAGTATTACACTTCTTTACTGTGCTTAATAATTAATAGCCCGTCCCATCGCCCTATGAATATTTACACGCAAAGTGTCCCTGGGAGCCTTCCATATGCCAGAGGGAGGGAAGTCTGTGTGTTTATAGCATTAAACACTCAAACATCGTCACCAGCCTTATTTCGCCTCCAACCATGAAAAACAGTCACTAAAGCATTGCGAGCATTTTATTTGTTGTTGCACAATGTAACCTATTCAACTTCCATTTAGACGTGGCAAGTCAAATTACAGGTACTCTCTCTGTGCTCAACTGAAATCCCAGGACGCCGCTTGTCTTGTTGGAACGTGAGGGGAGCAGAAATGAGGTTTCGTATACAAGGGGTTGTTTCCACAGCGATGACATTGCTCATTGAGATCACCTTCCACTTACTGTGTCAAAGTGTCAAAGGTCTTGTTGTCAGCCGTGCTCGAATCAAGGCACCAGCAGGAGAAATTACACAGTATATTAAATTATGTTATGAGAGAGAAGGGGTGCACGCTGATTTAAAAAGTTAATTTGAGCCAACTCTCGGCAAGAAAATAAAATAGAAACTCTGCAAATTCTGAATGATTGCTGCGGTTATCTGAGCCAATCACGCTGAGGACTTTGGACTTTTGAGCTGCCAGACATTAACACAGCGTTCAGCTCTAATCTTGGCGTCTATAGCTTCTTTTTATTCCTCCCTTTGTATCTGATCCACAAATATAGAATAAATGCTGTAACAGAAGTTTGGTAACAATGCATGACCTGTCTGCTTATGACAGCTTCAGCGCACAATCAGAACCTCCGAGCACGTCTGCATATCAGGAAGGTCCAGGAAAACAGCAAAATCCCTCTTGTTAAAGTTGCACTGCAGCCACTATAAAGGATACCACGAGCTAATAACGGACAAGTAGGATATGTAATACAAATAAATCTGCTGTTACTGGTGAACCTGGGCATGTTTGGCTCTGTTGCTTCCATTGGTGATATTTATCCAGGAAGGGAAGGCTGAGTGTTGTTGTTGCCTCCCTGCAGGTCCCCGAGCTCTCAGATCTCCTCTCTGTCTCCTGTGTGGATAAGTAGTGGCTGCAAAGGCAATGCCGGTCTTTGATATTTCACTCCTCATTTGAATCAGTGGTCGCTTTATTTGACAATGCCAGGTAATTACCTGGGTACCTTGCTTGATCATGTGAACTCCTGCAGAAGCAGAGGGGAGGGAGGGAGGGGAGGAAAGGAGGGGAGGGAGGGAGAGAGCTGGGCTGTGGGTATGGGAGAGAAGATGGAAATGGGAACAGTAAAAAAAACCAAAAAAAAAACCAAGCGGGACAAAACAAAACAAACAAACTATCTGCATTTGTTTACTTGCATTGTTTTCTGCAAGTATGAGTGGAGTCATGAGGAAGAGTGTGTTGTGTTAAGCAAGTTGTGTGTGTGTTTTTGAGGCTTCAGTAGTGGTGTTTTCTGCTGGGACTGCCCCATGCTGTGAAGGGAGACCAAACATAGTTGGGTTACTACTTAAATGCATTAACAAGAGAGAAGTGCAAGTTTATTATAACTCAAATAACCACTTTATGTCTCTTGGGTTCAGTCATTTGATTAGATTATAGTGTGTGTGTGTGTGTGTGTGTGTGTGTGTGTGTGTGTGTGTGTGTGTGTGTGTGTGTGTGTGTGTGATATTCAGTGAAACCTTTTTCTTATGAGCTTGGTTGTGTTTCACATGAGTACACATTTTGAAAAAGAGAAGAGAAAAGCGAAAGACAGTTTAAAATGTCTTTAATGCTGTTACATTAAATCATCACAAAATTACAAAAATTACATTATTTTTTGTCACAACATGCACATCATTTTTTCAACTTTTTTGTTTGAAACAACTAGAAGAAAAAAATAAGAGTGATTTTCTTCATTTATAAATAAAAAAATGCGTATTTTTAATGGGATTTGGCTCAGTATTTCAAATAGCTGGATATGGAACCTTGTCAATGATGTTTATTGAATAGGAGAGCAGTGTTTACTCTGTTGTGTGACTAGAATATCAAAATCCGTCACTCCATGTGAATGCAGCTGCGTTCAGGCTGACTGACTGAGCTCTCCTTGGAGGAAACCAGGAGACAACGTGGCCCTGAAGTTTAACTGAAACACTGTGGCAGCATTTCTTAAAGGAAAAAAAACACACAATAAATCTCTCGTGTACTCAAATATTAAATAAAATTGATTTTAGCTTTTTCTCTAAAAAGCCATTTTTAAATCACAAAAATAACTAAGCAGCTGTTTTAATTGTCCCCTTGTAAAGGACGTGTAATTAACTAAGGCTATAAATAAGGGAGAATGACGCAAATCACAGAAGACAGGCTAAAAATATCCAACTTTTCACAAAGACGTCTCTTTTTCCTCACCTTTTAATTAATTATATGAATAAAGCAGCGTCCATTTGTGCAGATAGGTTTCGCCTGCTATCTTCGGCCTGAGTTGGGAAAGGATATGCAAATTCTTTACAGCCTTGTTGAATGTCCCTGACACTCCCCGCGTTTGGACGCTGCATGCATTATTTCGGACGTGCACAAGTTTTAACAGTTTTTTTTTTTTTTTTTGCTTGCACTCGGAGGCTTTAACAATTTTATAATCATATTGGAACCATGAAAACATTTCCCCCGCTTCCGCTCCGGACAAACAACACAAGAGTGGAATTTGTATTCATTTCAAAGTGGAGAGGGGGAATTAAGACAATTTAATAAAGGCTTAAAGCGCTGGGGTTGTCTGTGCAGCGCCTAAAGCCATATTTCCTCTGATCAGCGGAGGAGGGCGACTTTATTGGACATGTTTCTATTTCCAAATCCGCATAACAGCCAACGATGCATGCATTTCCTATAATGTAGATAAGGGAGAGAGGGTTTGATATGTAATAAAAGGTGGGTCTGTGCTGCCTGTTTAAGCCCCTTAAGCCTGATAAATGATGAGCGACAGAGGCACAGCAAGAGGGTCACCGCTATTAACTCCTCGGTTTCCCGGCCTCCACTTAAACTTCTCTCAATTACATCTGGTAATGTGGCTGGATACGGGCCTTATAGGCTTCGACCTGTTCAATCTAACTGAAATAAAAAGGGGAAAAAAATCATACTCAAATCTGCTCACGCGCCTTTGTGGATGTGGGTATAGGCTGTCCCTAAAGCCACGTGTTAAGGGGGAAACACAGGGATTATAGTGTGTGGCGTTACTAACATGCACACCAGGTATTCTGGGACAAACACCCAATGCAAGCTCATTAAATCAGCATTTGGTGTATCCGCACAGGCGTTAACGACGGGCTCTAATCTCGGCGGTGACCTGTTCAAACTGTGTCACAGCCGAGCAGAGCTGAGGCTGCACAGAGGCTGCACACATGCCACAGAGCTGCGAGTTCCACACAAATATATTTATTTTTGCATTTTAGACAAATCCTCTTTGCTTTAAAAATTCGTTTAAAAAAAACGCGCTGTGTTTTTACATCTTTAAGAATTTAACGCCATAGAAAAGATTTTTTTTCTCTTACTTTGATATTTTCCTAATGTGTTTATTACTTTTACGCGCTGTTTTCCCAATAAAAACAATACTTATTTTAATGTTGTTTTTTTCTTTCAATATTTTTAGGCTTCACTTTGGGATGGTTTAACTCTTGCAGGTCTCATTCTTTATTCTAACGAGAAATAACGCGTATATTAGCAGAAAATGAAGATTGTATTAATATTAAAATATAGAAGCGTCATTGTTTGTTGGTTTAGATAAAAGGTTGCGTATTAAATACTGATTTATCTATTTCGGATTAATATATAAATATGGAAGTACAACTTTCATTCAAAATTAATTTGAAAATCACATCAGTTCAAAAGTTGAAAAATAATTTTTGCAGACTTAATTAGAGACAAACTAGGACTACTAAAGGCCACATTTTTCCATTTTGTGACACACAGTCAGAGTCTTGTAACAGCTTCAGCTGTGACGGTATAAACTGTTAAAACTGAATTTATGGTCAAAATATCGCCAGCAAATAAATTAAGAATTAGAAAAAAAATGCACGATTTGGACACTAAAACAAAATCTGCATTTTATAATATTCATATTTTAGATTTACGTTGATGTGTTGTCAGAAAATAATAATTTGATTGCAGTCGCTTTGGTTTTAATTTTAAAATATAATTTTGTTGATATTTGTGTGTAGTTTTTGTGTAAATTTATTCCTTTTTTTCTTTTAATTTTGTGGGCCTTCTCGTTTGTTGCAACGCTCTCGACACCTCGGCAACGGCTGCGGCCGCCAGGTGTCGCTAGAGGGCCGCATAATTGCTAGTGAGTCTATAAAGGGAAAGCCACAGTTACATTTCGTGTGTGTGTGTGTCTCTCCCCCTCCTCCCTTTACTAACCCTCTGACACCAGACTCTGAGAATCGGTGGAGGGGAAAATGAGGCTTTGGAGCTGAAGAATTTACAGTTAGTCGCGAAACTTTTACAAGTATTTGAGTTGCTCACTCCACTTTCTGAAACCCTATAGTCACATTTCACTCCGGGGGTCAAAAAGAGTTCAGATTCAGATGACTGAGGTAATGCTTTCTGAGATAGAGGGAACACGGAGGAGCCAAATTGTTATAAACAAATCATAAATAAAATTATATTTACAAAACAAAAACAAAAACGTTCGAAAATGAAGAAAATTTAGTTTGTGGAGATGATTAAAGGAGTCTTGTTTACAGCAGGAATAATGCAAAGCGAAATTTAATAAACTTTATGCAAAAGTAAACTTTAAAGTTAAATTACGCACCAGCAGCTGCATTTGTTTAATTTTAAAACTATTGCCAAAAAAAAGCAAAAATGGGCATGCAGCAAGGTTTTTACTTCCCGAGCCTCTCCAGTAGTCAGTCTATGATCCAGTCTTATCTCATCGCCTCTATACATTAGCTCCTCTCATTTACATAATCTCAAATACTGAAGAGGGCCAAAGAAGAACAAAGTTACAAACAAGATTAGGGCGATTTTATTTGTTCCTGCCGTTGAGCGCCAATTGTTTCTCCAGGAGTGTTTAAGGTCACTAAGAGGATTTGAAGCTCGTTTCATATCAGTGATCTTTTTGAGGGAATTAAATCAACAATGCGTTTTTTCTCTCCATATTTAGCAACAGGCTTGTGTGTGAGAGCCCTGCAGGGATAGAGGAGGGAGAGAGGAGAGGATTGGAAGTCCTGCAAAGAATAAACAGAAGAGTTGGTGCGGTGGCATGCAGGCGGGTCCTGGTTGCACCTTTAGGATGTGACATGCAGTGGATCTTTAGCCTGCTGATTGTCCCAGTAGTGTTTTCCTTGAAATGGATCCTCTCTCCCCCCTCTAATGAATCCAAACGCAGCTGGCCATGTCCCACACGGACACCGAGAGCTTTAACCCTAAACTGACCTCAATTTGACACCACCAGATGAAATTTTACCGCCTGTTAATGCCATCCACTGATTTTTTTTTTTTTCGTAAGATGTGTGCGCACCTGAAAAAGAGTCACTGAGAAATCTAAAACTGCTTAAAATTGTCTGTAATAGGTGTCCTAGTGGAATTATCTGGCTTGTAAACGCGCTCAGGTTGTAAGCAGGGGAGTTTAAGTTGGCACAGGTCTTGTTTATGAGGGGAAAATTAATTTTAATTACCTATTGAGTGAATGATGATTAAAATAAAATTAGAAAATTAAACACCGACTTGTGTAATGTCGCGTCAGAAGACTGTTATTAAGCGAAATTAACCCATTTCGCAAGCCCTAAATGTCGTTAATGATGATGCGTCGTGTTTATGGCTCCCATTAATTACTCAAATAAATAGTTCACAAAAGGAAGGAGTTTAAAAAAAATCCGCGTCGTTAGATTAGAGGTAGTCGTTGCTGGGAAGTTTTATAGGGAAGGATGTGTTTCTGTGGAGCGGTGCATTGGACACGCGTAATTAGCCTCTGCTATTTTCACACGCTCTTCGGGTGTTTACATCACTCTCCTCGGGGGCAAATCACATATTTTCATAATAAATACGGAGAAAATGCGGCAAAAATGAAAGATTTGAAAGTATTTTTTAAAAATCGCTTTTAGTTTTTAGGATATTTTGCGCGGATTAAACAAACATATAAGAGTATTGTTATACTCAAAAACTTTCACTGCGCCGCGTAAGGAGGCGCGCTCACAAGAAAAGATACAGTATAAGCTTTATTCTACTCACCATGCTTGTCCAAAGGAGGAGGTTGAAAAAAAAGTCAAGCGTTAGAGCACAAATCAATGTGAACCATAGTATTTAGCTTATAAAAATATCAGTCTTCAATAGCAGCCGGACTGGTTGTGTTTACAGAGTGTAAAGAGAGACTTGGAGACGGTGAGTGCCTTGGCTCTCTCTGCGCACCGCTCTGCAGCTCCTTCCCGGGGTATTGCACGTTGAAATGTCCACACAGCCGTTTGTCAAACCCTGCAGTCCTACACTTCCCACCCCCCTTTATGCCAACAAACATAACTGTTGTCACGGTTTCATTTATTAAATCGTTTTTTTTTCTTCTTAAAAAAACTGCTGTTTCTATAATCGACCCTCAACTCTGTTTTTGTTTGTTGGGAGAGTTTATTGACCCTCCACCGGTAGCCGCAGCCCATCTTTCCCCTGAGCGTGTGTCTACCTTAATCCTAACCTGTGAATAATTAATTTCCACCATCAAAAAAAAAAAAAAAATGTCACGGAGCCATAAATGGAGCCTTTATGTGAGAGTCTATCAATACAGCCATGATGCCATATTAGCATTGATGGAATATTAAAAGTGGGGATAGATAGAAAGATAGATAGATGGCCTGCTTTCTGTTTTGTGCGTAAAAGTGCTCAGGCTCCAAAAAGGGCTCCACTGCAATCGATGGCCGGAGCTCCTCCTCTAAACTTCAATCTCCTCACATGATTGATGATCTCGGGGAGCTTTGATAATTGACTACTCTGAGGTAAAGGCACGGATTTCTATCAAGAGACGCGATTGGACGAAAGAAACATACAAAATTACTTTCTCCACAAAAGCTTTTTTTCCCTCTTGGAAAAGTTCATTCTGGGCTTAGAGGGGTGCTGCGTGTCGTTTAATTTGCTAAAAAAAAAAAAAAAAAAGCAGAGAGATAATTAGCTGTAAGATTAGGAGGTATTACTGAGATATTAGGCACAGCAGCTTATAAGCACAAAACAGATAACAAGTAAGCGTCATGCTTTTGTATTAATCTCAGCTGTGAAGATGTTTTATAATATTTTGTGGATAAAAGTTCAAATATGTATCTCTTATAACCGTGCGTAAAAGTTTGCATGCGTAATTGTGCGTTAAAATAAACTTTTTACTCTAAATCATTATTCATGTGTTGAATATTATGTTTGATTTGAGCTGCAGTCGATGTGTCCGCGCTGCTAAACCTTCCTCATTCAGTCTTCTCTTGCCTTTTTTCCTTCAGGACTCTTCACGGCGCAAAAGAATTGGGTGGGAGTTTGGAGCTGTGTTTGGCTTTTTTACCCCCAGTGTGGAGTTGAAGCCGTCCCTGCGCCTCGCATATACTCTGCATATCACAAGATTTGGTCTCTCCTCTCTCTTTTCTGGAGCTGCTGTAGGACTGGCTATGGCCACCGCTACTTCCGGGATCCGTCATTTCATTCGCCCACCGCTCAGCGCTGCGAACTGACTCTGTTTCTATAAGCAAGCTAGCAGCCAACCTGCCAACACTCGCTGACACTCACTCATCTCAGTCTCGCCAGATAGACGAAATACCTACGGGGGAAAAGAAAGAGAAGATCTGAATCGCAATCTCTTAATTTCTTCAGCTTTTTTTCTTCTTCTTTTTTTACAGTGATAATAAAACAAGATAGCGATCTGGAGGCATTAAAGGAGACGCGGACTTGCGGGATGAAAACGGACTAAAAAGATTCGCCCTTCTCTTGAACATCATCACCAACCGTCATTCATTCATTACCTTGACAACCTCTGGCTTTGATTGACAGCTGGAGTGGCAAAAAGCCATGAGACACGACAGTTTAGTTACATGCAGGTTGTTGATGGGCCGATTGTAACCTTCACTTTGGCGCATTTTTTTCTTTTTCTTTTTTCCGAGGAAAGAGGGAAAACAAGAAAAATTGCAAAACTCCCCGATGCTTCGCTTTCTACTGAACCACACTGGCGAATAGGAGAAGTCGCAAAGTTGGTTGAAAAAGGAATCTTGCCTCTAAATCACTTTCTAAACGGGACTGGGATATTAAATATACGACAGATTCAGGAGTTTATTGGAGCGCAGCCTGATGGCGCAAAGGGTAGGTTTTAAATCTCCTACACTTACCTGTTTCAAATCCACTGTAGGGAGCCACTCGTATCGATAACCTCTTGTCGGGTGGTGGCAAATTCACAAAGTATTCATATCAAAGCGGCTATATTTGACATTTTTGCAGCGCCCTTACTCTTCAAGCAAAGTGACAGCCTCTGCTCTCACCGACAAGCCTCCACGACAGTCGTGGAGCAGTTTCACAGGAGACTCCAAACTAATTCGCTCTTTTCACCCACCAAACTCTCTGTCGGGGAAGTTTTAATGTTTTTGGTAATGACAAAGCGTTTATCAGATACCATATATATCACTTTTTCTGTTCTCGCTGCAGCGCATTTTCACACTTTGCGTATATTCAAAACAACACGTCATGCTTTTTTTCTTCCACTTTTCACATTTGTTTAAAAAAGTAACCGAGCAGCCCGGCTGACTTTTGCTCTGATTTTTATTTTATTCTCAGTACGATGAGCTGGCCCACTACGGTGGGATGGACGGAGTCTCGGCGTCGATGTACGGGGACCCGCATGCTCCCCGGCCGCTTCCCCAGGTCCACCACCTGAACCACGGACCGCCGCTGCACGCCAGCCAGCACTACGGAGCCCACGCTCCTCATCCAAACGTTATGCCCACCAGCATGGGCTCTGCTGTCAACGACGTTTTAAAGAGGGATAAAGATCAAATTTATGGGTAAGGTTTGCACGAGCCAAATCCGTGTGCAGTTATTTATTTTCAGAAGTTTTCAGCTTTTTTTTATAACTTGGTTTTGTTGGAGTTTCTCTTCCAACACGAAATTCAAATTTTCTTCAGCATTAACCGCAGTTTTTGAGCGCTATTGTTGCTCGGGGAAGTTTTGTTGATGTGTAATTTTAGACGCATTGTAAGTTAGAGTAAGCCTCGAGCTTGAAGCTATAAAATAATATAGAAGCTCTCTGTGTACGAGCTCTAAAGTCACAGGAAATAAAATATTCTAAAAAAAACTATTTTCAACATCACAACAATTCTTCCACGTTTTAAAGTTAGCTTCAATATACCAACCCGTTATTATTTCTCTATCCTTAAAATAGTCTGGACACATTTAAACGTCCTCTTTGCAGCCTGCAAAAACTTCCCAAATGTTTTCATATATCGTGAGACAGACACACACAGCGCGTCACAACGCACTGTGTGTTTTCAGAAATGTACTTTAATGACATTATTCTCAAACAATGATAGAAAACGTATTTAGACGTTCTGATAGTGATGATTGCAAACTTAAAAAAAAAAATATTTCCAGACGTTGCTTACTCACACACGTACACAGAAAGTGCTATAATCCACAGTGTATCATTATAATCTGGGATGTAGTGCAGAGTAAATCCTCTTCATCTTTTTTACTTACGTTTTCACACGCGGAATTCATGTTTAATACTGACACAAAATTAAATGACATAAACTAAGAAATTGAAAACAATTTATAAAGTTAACGTTTGTTCTCGAAATAGCATTTATATTTTGAAATTGTAATTTAGTTTTTAAAAATTATTTAGTGACTGTTTGTCTCATTACGTGGATTAAACGATAGTTAGACTTGTTTTTTTATTCACCCCTGGTTTACTTTTAAGGCTATAATTTTATTAGTAAAGACCTCGGTCCCCCAGCACGTTATTTAGTGTTACTGCAAAATTATTATTTCACTTATTTTTTTCAGACTTTAAATTTCTCTAAACTCCCACTGACTGCTGTAGAGTGTGTCAATCTTATTTTTTGTAAAGTTTTGTTCTTCTCAGCCGTTTCTTGTTTGCACTGCAAAAAATGTCAGTCTCAGCAGGACGATTAATATCACATTTAGTCTAAAATCCTCCGATTTGTCAAAAAGCGAGGAATAACAATGTTCCAGATACATGTTTACACATTGCAACCAGCTTCTAAAAAGAACCTTAAATACAGATTTTATTGTTTTAGTTGTTGTCTGCATTATATTAAAACGCGGTCCTTTTTTAAAAGCAAGTGTGTAAAAACTTCCGCGGAGTAAAAGTAAAATTATCTCATCCAAACTGTTATGTTTGTCAGTTGTTTTATGTAAAGTAAGAATTATTAGGGTTAGGGAGCCGTCTCATGTGCAGGTTGCTTGGGTATTTTTTGCAGTGGGCATTGTGGAGCCGGTGTGCTGCTTGTACTCAGGCTGTGTTTCCTTCTTGCAGTCACCCTTTATTCCCACTGCTCGCACTGGTTTTTGAGAAGTGCGAGTTGGCGACGTGTACTCCGAGGGAGCCCGGCGTAGCAGGCGGCGATGTCTGCTCCTCAGACTCCTTCAATGAGGACATTGCAGTCTTTGCCAAACAGGTCAATCTAGAAATATATATATATTTATATGTAAAAGAATACATATATTGTAGATGTTGGCTGCGTCATGGCGCATAGTTTTCTCCCTGCTTCATATTTATTTTTTGCAATAAAACTTTCCATTGTTATGATTAATGAATATTGCATAATCTCTGCAGAATTTCCACTGAGAATTATACTTGCAGGCTACATTTCAGGACGGAAATAGACACTTTACGCACGTTTCATGCCAAACTAACTTTAACATTTGGTGTTTCATTTTAGGTCCGAGCAGAAAAACCTTTATTTTCATCAAATCCAGAGTTGGACAATTTGGTAAGCCTTTCTTGTCTCTCAATAATAACGACAATTGCCGCTTCAGTGCGATTTACGCTTTTGCCTTGTTTTGGGGATTGTCTGGAGTGTCCGCAGCATTACGCAGTAAATATGTGAACATGTGATTAAAAGTTCCGCAGAGATGTCAGATCAGTTATAAAGTGAAGCTGTGTGACCACATTTTGCCGCTGTCAGAGCTCAGTCTTCCCATCAAACTGACCAGACTGACCAGTGTGTGTGGACCAGTTAGTTTGTGAAATGCAGATTCATTGTTAAGTTAAAAAAAAAAGCTCTTGCTGGCTGTATTTGCACTCTTATAGCGGGTGGATTATCATATTATATTGTTGTGTAAAAAAAATAAGAAGAACGCTGTAAATTTTATGATATGAATTGTGTGTATTTTGCATTTTTTCCAGATGATACAAGCCATACAAGTATTACGGTTTCACCTCTTGGAATTAGAAAAGGTAAATATTATAATTTTTCTTCTGACGCATGCGTGCGCAATCACACTGTATTTCAATGCAAATAATATTATAAATAATATTCAGTGATAATATTTAAAAGTAAACTGGCATGCATTGGGAGAAAGTTTTTTATTTTGCATAAAATATACATTTTTATTTACCCAACTATATGTGACTATTGATAAAATATGTGAGCCACTTTGCTCACGTTGCACATTGTTATCGACCCGCAGATTTAGTTTCATCTGCTTATTATTCCACCAGCTCGCGACATGTCGTTTATTATTATTATTTTTTTTTGTCGTTCAACTTGTTGCTGGAGTCTCAGGAGAATAATAAGCACTGCAACAGTTTCACTATTGTTTCCTCGACGCCGATAATGCCCCTTAATTGGAGTTATTCTTGGACTGGCTGTTTCCCCATCCTGAAAAAAAGGTGTTTTCTTCCTTTATTTTTTCCTCCTTAGGTGCACGAGCTCTGCGACAATTTTTGCCACCGGTACATCAGTTGTTTGAAAGGAAAAATGCCAATAGATCTAGTTATTGACGAACGGGATGGCAGCTCAAAATCAGATCACGAAGAGCTCTCGGGATCGTCGACTAACCTCGCAGATCACGTAAGTAATAGCGTTTTATTTTCACAATGAGACGTGCTGTTTTTGTCTCTGCGTGCGCCTCTGCTGCTGATAGACAACACCGGGGCATGCATTATTTTAAAAACACAATGCATATGAATAATCGGCTTGTTTATAGATAATCAGATTTGTGTGATGTGTCTCATAATGCCAACTTTTTTGGGGGGGAGGCTACTTAGCCCTATGCTTGGTGTGTGTGTGTGTGTGTGTGTGTGTGTGTGTGTGTGTGTGTGTGTGTGTGTGTGTGACCCTGCTGTGCCATCAGTAAATAGAGCATGCTCTGTTCTGCAAGGAAAATGTGCCGATCGATGTTCTAAGGTCAAAAGCTAGATGTGATACAATAGACTGAGTTATTGTTTTAGTCTTTTGATTAGGGGCAGTCATGCGTGCATAATGCGTCCGTGCGTGCGTGCGTGCGTGTGTGTGTGCAGTGAAGTGGAGTGTGCGCGTGCAAATCGCTGCCGTGCATTATGGAGAGTTGCAAAAAAAACGTGAGGCAATTATCTGTTACGCAGGTTTAACGTTAAAGCAGGGTATCAGCGCTAAGCTTTAGCTTTAGGCCAATATTTAAAAAGAAAAGGGCTTTATATTTGGGGGCTGTGGGAGCTGGATATGGTCTGCGCGTAAAGCTGTGGATTTTTTTTTCTTGCTGCAGAGGTGGAGAAAGTGGTAGCCTATTGAAATAGATCTCAGAGCTAAAGGCTTACCATCAATGTCAAGTTCACAAGGCATCTGATGGTTCGTCTGGAGGCCTTCCATTGCTGTTGATGTTAATGTGTTTAATTGTTTCGTATTGATTGCCGTGTGGTTTGCTCTGCAGTGGCTCTCTCCTCTGCTCCCCGTTTTATGGCTGCAGGCTCCATAATGCTGAATTCAATTATATGCACCTGAAGTACAGTAGCTTTAAATTTGAAGATCGATTCCCTGGTTTAAATCGTGCATTTTCGGTGTAATAAACACAACCCCCCCGCAATATGGATCGAGCTGACAGTGTATTATTGAGTTGATATTTGTGAATTATTGCGTCTTGCATGCCTGTGATAAAGCTAATGTTTTGGTGGAGGGCGGGCTGTTTCAAGCAAGTGAATATCTGTGCAGCACAAGGCCAAGCCTATTAGGAATTAAAGCAGATTTAAGTGTTATGCAAAGTCACTGCGCTGCATCTGTTGGGTCTGGCTATAGGCCTAATAGCAGCGGATTCCCCCCGTTTGAGAGCCCGGCGCGTTTACACGGCCACGCAGCACCACCGCACAAGGTGAATTAAACCATAATTAGAGCGAAGATGACGATGGTCGGTTTGAGTCAAAAACGGCAATATTGTGGTCCTCCAACACAAGTGTAGAAATGAGGCATGCTGTTGTTTATATTGTGGAGATTAGATAAACTAGCCTGTTTAGTTTCATGGCAGATGGCTGATACTCAAGCCAATTTCCAATGGTGCCTCCCAGTGCTCAGACACCATCTTTGTCATCAGTCCACTTTGGGAGAAATATTTTGATCATTAGAAAATTAGATATGCCAATAAAGCAAATCAGGAGCAGCAATAAACAAAGAAGGTTCCACAGCAAGTCATTTATCTTGGAGTCATTTTGAACTGACCACCTCATTAGGTATTTAAGTTTTGAGGGATTTATTTCACTTCTGTGGCACTGGTGAACTTTTTATTGCTGGGGATGAATTTGACAAAAACAGCAGAGTTTTTTTTATTTCCTTTTTTTTTCTTTCTGTCTGAGCAAAGGGTGATTTTGGAAACATACACACTCAAGCTTATTTCTTTCATGTATAAAATACAATGCCTTATTTTTGCACAGTGTGTGAGAGCATGTGTGCACCTCATGAGGCTTCAGTGTAGATAATAATTGCAAAAAGTGAAACGATCATTGCACAGTGCCGTCATAAGCCTTGTAGTAAATAGTTAACTTCTCCAGCAGTAATATCCGTGTCTAATTGAAAGGGTTCCAGCTTTTCATGCCCCAAAAATGTGTTTTGAATATCGGAAACAATGCACAAAAATGCATTTGGCTGCAAAAACTGTGCCGCTGGATGGAAAGCAATTCCTGTCCTACTTGTCTTGATTTATTTATTTTATTTATTCATTTGTATTTGGCTCTATTTTATTATTCATTTCTGTCCTCGCTTTCTCATTGAGGGAGAGGAAAGGGGGTTTGATAGTTAGATATGCTAATTTATTTAGTTAGAATCTCTCACGTCCATTTTTCTTTGCTTTGATATGCATTTTTAATATATAGCCCTGGGCTACATCTCATTTGGTGAAAGTTGGTTTTTCTGGAGATGATGAGGCTCTTCACTGTGAAGGAGGCGGCACGTTGAGCTTGTTTGTGTGTATGTGTTTCCCTCCTTTTTTTTTTTACCTCTTTCTGTTTCCCTCCTCTCGTCTCTTGCTACCTGACAGCGGAGCATAATAAGCACAGTTTTATTTACACTTGAATGCAGCATTGTCTTAGAGATGATTGGATTATGGTATAGTGAGAGCAGGATGAGGCCTTTGCTGACACTGTTGATTTCTCTTATTCGCTTGCGGTGACTATCTCAACCATGTAGCCCACCCAAGGCTTCCTAACTCATCACCCCTCCTCAGATCAACCCCATCCCCAATTAAAAGAAAAGAAAAAAAAAAAGATGTTGTATTACACATGAAGGGTGATGGAGAGAAGGAAAGAAAAAAACACAGCAGTGTAGATTTGTAAACGGTTGATACAGTGTGTGTGTGTGTGCTTGTCAATGCTTTGCTCTCTTGTCTTTTAATTAATGAATAAAATTTCTGTCTCTTCGGTGCTACATCCAATTAGGGAGGCAAATAGAATTAACAGTGTCTGAATATTATCTGTTCTAATGAATTAGCCTTTGTGTCTTCTCGTGCTATTGTGCCGCTTCTCCGGTAAAGCTTACATATTAGCAGAAGGCTTTTCATTTCCTCCATGCATATGCATTACGCTTTTGAATTTCTGCACAGTTTCAGGTTTGTTCTACTGAAAAGTGTGTAGGATTTGCAGGTCCCGGCGCTTTGTTTTGGAGAGCTTTCCTCAGGGAGTGATAGTAGTTCCCATAGAGGTTATGGCGGAGCTTATCTTGACCCTGCATGGCTGGAAAGGGAAGAAGGAGGAAAAAAAAGCTTTCTGTTTACATTTGATTCTCTGCTACAGGCTGTAAGCACATTGGTCAGGCATGGTGATGTCACAGGTTGGGCCAAGTAATAGTTCATCTTGTGCCCATGCAGTAGTTTAGTGTGCGTGTCAGCCGAGATGGGTGCTCAGTAATGTCCTGTTTCTGTACGTCACTATGCACGGTGCAGCAGACTCTCCGCCTGTGGACAGAGAGCCCTCGGGCCGAGCCGGCCTGCTGAACCGTGGAATTTCTCCGTTTTGGAGGTGTTCTAATTCAACTAGCTTTGTTCTCCTCAGGGACCGAGTATGTTTGGATCCCCCCTCACACACACACACCACCACTTTCTCATGAAAACAGTGCAGCGTTGACTTGGACCGCTCTGTCTGTTCCACACAATTGTTTTGTGATGGTGGGATGTCTGGCCTTACATTTCCTATTTGATTAGTGCTCAGAGGCAGGGCCCTGTTGGCAGGCATATCTAATCATCGCTGCCGCGGCTGGAGAGAGAGGCTCGGCTCACTTGTTGCATCTCCCACACTCCCCTTCCTTTCCCTGCATGTACTATGCTGTTAAAGATTGCAATGAAAACAGTTGCTGGACAGTCTTTCTGGAATCATGAGATGCGTGTATGTTGATTATGTTGATTATGTATTGAAATGCAACATACAGTTAATGTTAGTACAGACATACTCTCAGTAAAACAAAAATCACCTTTACAAAAATAACAATGTTCCGTTTTATTGATATTATCAGAAATGTGTAAATTAAATTATTTTATTACTGAGGTCATATTTAAAAGTGGTATGGTAATGGACTTTTTTTAACCCTTGCCATTCACATAATATGAGGACATAGGTGTATATTTCTTTTGTCATTTGTGCCCCCCCCTCCCCCATTAGTACAAAACTTACTTAATTTAACTGTGTTTTTATTATTGAGTTCATAGTTAAAGGTGGTACTGGACTGGATAATTTTTTTATCCTTTCCATCCACATACATGAGAAAATGGGGAGAGGGGGGGTTAACTGTGTGCAGGATATTAAGTGTTCGATTAGTAAAATTTTCTAGCAGAGGGCTCTTCAAACCGGTGTCATATGTGTATGTCCTTTCCCAATCATAAAACAAAACCTACACCCTTGCTTGAGGTAGCAGAATATTACAAAACACCTCTCCGTATACTGCACTACAGTTTGATGTCACCACTAACTATGACCTCAATGCTAACACATAAAATGTAATTAACACCTCCATGACAGTGTCAACAAAAAACAATAATTATAGGCATCTTATAAATACACGTGATGGCAGTACAGTTGTATTATTATGAATTGTACAGGTGTACATAGTAAAGTTGCCTTTAAGCATATTTTACACACTCATATTTTAGGATAATTTGTTACAAGGATAACTGACAGTAGCATGATCTATAACGGCTTATGTGTTTTATTTTTACTTTTGGAATAATCATTTTGATGTGTGTTCTGTAGTCATGTAATGTGCCGTTCACTACAGCAAAAAAGGTTGTTTTTGCCCTAGAGAAAGTTTTGCAGCATAAATATAATCACTCAGTCCCTGGTGTCTGTTAAAACACGCTCCGGTGAATTATTAGCTGCTAAATTAAGGACTCTTTATATTCTAGATAATTGAGGGTGTTGTAAACACTCAGTTGTTCAACAGGGGTGTACCCACACTTTTCTTAAGAGGCTGTGTATAATTACGAGCTCAGCCCAACAAAAAATGTGAGGACTTTTTTCTCTGTTTACTTTTTTTTTTTTTTTAATGTAGCAAGATGTGTCTTGAAATGTCAGCTGGCGCTATGATTTACGGTCCTGTGTGTGTTTTCTGGTGCGTCAGCGATTCTGTACATGTTCAGCACACAGGACTCCTGTAGCTGCAGTGCAACACACACACACACACACACACACACACACGTGAGGCTAGTCGTTCTCAGCCTACCTCACAGATTTCTTCCCTTTCCTCCGGGTTCCAGGGGAATTTGAGGGAAATTCAATGATGCCGCTAAATCAATTTTATTTGAAATTCCTAGGGATGTAGGCAGAGTGCAGGGAGGGAAGTGAGATTGTGCCAGGCAGGTGTTTGTAAATGAGAAACAGGGGACAGGAGCAGAGGAGACAGCAGCATTCTCCTGCTCTCCTGTGGCCTGGCTCCACTACAAGCCTTCCTCCCCATATTGTCTCCTGCTTTTATATTAATTACATCTTGTATTATCAGCTGCCAGTTGCTAACCCCAGCAAATAGAAAAGGCTGCCCCAAGAGACCACGCTTCTTTTGTATCTTATTCTCTATCTAGTCCTATTGTGCTTGTGTGTGTGTGTGTGTGTGTGTGTGTGTGTGTGTGTGTGTGTGTGTGTGTGTGTGTGTGTGTTCCCGCCTGCACATGTATGTGCGTTAGCTTGCTGGCGTTCTCCTCCTCCTCCTCCTGGTAACACTGCTCTTTAACACAATTAGTGAAGAGCATGGAATGAACCATGTTTGACTCCTAATTATGCCCAGCTTTAGGGAATAGTCACATGAGCTACAAGCCTTTTTTTCCCTCTTTTGCTTCTTCCTCACTTTCCTTTTTGTCTTCTTGTTTAGGTTGAAGAAGACTGTTTGGGTGACATGGTTTTTTTTTCTTCAACTTGTTTGAACTTTATCAGACCCACGAGGGTTGTGACAAAATGGTTGTGTGTGTTTGCATTGCGCGGTGTCTGCTGATGCACCCTCCGTAGCTCAGAGAGGCCCACTAAATTATTCATGTGGAGGAAAGGCTGTTGCTTTTGTCGCCTTGTTGAGCGTGGAAAGTTAACGCTTTTGTTGTGATATTTGTTGTCGTGTTTTGCAGACGCAGGGGTTATGAATGAGAGGTGACTCGCAGGTATTAAAAGAGGAGCGTGTGCTTCATTAAAGATACTGCACTGCTGTATTAGTAGGTCATATAAACTGCTGCGGTCTGCTTTTTTTTAACCCAATAAGAAACAAAATAACAAAGCTTTATATATATCTCTGCATACAGGCCCATTAAAGCCACAGGGTAGCAAATCACAGCAAAATATCATTCCCTTTAACACCATTAGCTGAGGTGTCTTTGAATTTAATTTAGTGCCAGCGCCATTAAAAATGACACATTACTCTGCAATGATAGCTAAATTAAGTCCTATCGATTCAGCTGTTGCATTAAAACCGTGCTGTGGCCGTAGCTGGCAAGTGTTGGAGAGAGAGAGAGAGTGTGTGAGAGCAGCAAGCATAGTTTTTCAGGTCTGTCTCGCATCTTGCCGGCAGTGTGAGGAAGTAGAACCCAGTCATTTTCTTCTCTTGGAACAACAACAGCCCGTTCGGAGAGCCGCTCTGCCTAAATACATTATGCTCTCTGGGAGTCTGGGATTTTTACCTCCTTGTTCCATAGGACAGAATTAGACTGTTTTCAGAGGGTTGATTGCCTTTTCCCACATTAGTAATTTTACTCAGCATATGCTGCGTTGAGAATAACAGTTCCCATGAAGTACGCCATGTGTCGATCAGAGGGCCAGAGAGTGAACACATCACAATCATCCAACCCTCTCCAGAGCGGGGACACTTCTCCCTCTGCTCACTCTGGAGGGCTCAAACCCACGCACGGGGCTATTGTTCACCCTGTCTTCGCACCCCTCTTCTGAGCAATTCTCCAGGCTCTTTATCTGATTGCCATCCGGTGAACAGCTGACGCTGAGAGGGCCTTGAGTGGAGCGGAGGGTCTGAAGGGCCTTGTGTGTTTCTGTCTGCTGTTTTCAGCTCCAAGCTGTTTGAGAAAACAGCCCTCCTTCCCCAAAAAACTTAGCAGATAAAAGGGCCTTGCTCACAGGCAATAGCAGCAGCCTCGCCTCCGCAGCAGAACAAGCAGCAGCACATCAGGACTGCGCACCCAGGGGAGCTCGGCAGCCGCTTGTCTTATATCCTCTGTTTCCCTGCAAACCTCCAGTAGTCTCCAGGCGCAATCCTGTCTGTCCTCCACCAGTACAGCTCACTCTGACTGGGGCACCAAAAGCAGGCAGAGCAGGCTCCTCTCTGGCGGGGGCTTAGGGAAAAGAAGTTCATCAGGAACTGAAGTTAGACAAAATGGTAAAAAATGGTCTCTTTCTTGGAATATTCTGTGTACATTTTCCCCTGCTTTCGTATGTATGTATATGTGTTTGTGTGTGTTTGAGGGAGAAGAAAAAAAACCCATAGCGGGAACTGAGAAGTGGGTTGAGGTTTGTGGGAAGCCTTGGTGCAGGCCTGTGTTTGTTTGGCTTGGGCTCTGCTCAAGGGGCCGCTTCTCTCGAAGGGCCCCAGACAACGCTGAGCTTACGTTCGCCAACATTTTGTCATCGTGCTCAGGTGACAGGTTAAATTGGGAAAGACTAGCTGGGGCTGTGTGAGCTATGAAACTGTATCAACTTTGTGTGTTGGATTGTGAGTGTAGTAAATGACGTGATCAGTCTGTCCCTCTATTGCTTGAATGGCAGAGGAAATTCCACCTCCAGCCTGCCTTCATGTGGCACTGATAAAGCCTTTCCTGTACAGTAGAAAATCCTGTTTCCCTGTGTGTACCGACAGGGCAGTGGGAATGACCAGGAAAGAGAAGAGGAGGAGAAGGAGAGAAAATGAGCAGGGGAAGGAAAAAAAGAAAGACGCCTTAAAAAGCTATGAATTTGTTTATGGACATTTCTTTGAAGTTATCCAGCAGAGATTTAACACTTTTTTCCAGCATGTGTTTGTATATAGAAAAGTGAGTGTGTGTGCATGTGTGTTTATACTTCTTGCTCTATTATGTCATTAGCATGTGTGCGTAAGTGTATTTCTGCAGGCCCTCTGTGGGCGTGTGTGTACGTCGGTGTGGGCGTGTGCACATTTTTGGCAGATTAGCGGGAGAATCACTGTCATATCTTATTTTCATTTCTGACAGTGGTAATGATTAATGGCGGCTGTGGTGTGTTTGGACTTTTTACCTCTATATTTCTCACTTGACACGGAAGTCTCAATTGGTTATGGTATAAACGAACTCCACTGGGTTCTGCCATGTGTGTTTAGACAATTACTCACAAGTGCTCCACTTGCAACGTTCAAAATCAGACGCCACATTAACAGTGCTGCGTTTTGCTCTCATGCATTAATGAAACACTTTGATTACAGTGTTTTGACTTATTGCCAGCTGCTTTAGTGCATTAGTTACTTTCTGTTCGTCTATGATTTTAGTGGCATCCCTGATTGTCTGCTAGCTGGGAATAAGGCGATGGGGCTCTTCGCCCTGCCAGGAGAATGTAAGCAGGCCAAGGACCTTCACAGTGCCTGTAGACTCTTACAGATGTCACTCACTTTTCCAGCACACTCATATGGTCTCGCTCTTTCTCTGTCCCCCCCCACCCCCCCCCTTCCTGCTCTCTCTGCTCCTGGTTTGCGGTTTGGACGGGGGAATGTGGATGGATGCACGGATGGATGGATGGATCCCACGCTCGCTTTCTCTCTTTTCAAACCTCAGAACCCAGCTTCCTGGAGAGACCATGATGACGCCACCTCCACACACTCAGCCGGCACACCGGGGCCCTCCAGCGGGGGACACGCTTCACAGAGCGGTGACAACAGCAGCGAACAAGGTGAGCCAGCACAGAAATGGGCATGCATATGCACACACACATACATATACACATGCAAGCACTTCTGCACTCAAGCACACATAAACATACACAGGCACAGGTCCATGCGGGACATATTAATCATCATGCATGGGTAGAGTTGCCAACACTTCACTTTAACCCTGTCTAATGTGAGATCTACACTGAATAGATGGCACATCTCTCTATACACACATGTCCCAGTCCCTCCTTATGCACACTGGATTATCCCGCTTTTTGACTGGCGTCCATGTAAACACATAGTCACACCTAAAAATGAACACGCTTATCCACTGTTACACTTGCACGCAAATGCAAGCCACTGTAATACACCAACCTAGAAAAGGGCTTTCCAAAAATGTTGCTATTTACAGAGCTGAACAAAAGGCGGTGATTAATACTATATTTCTGCCAGTTCTTGCTTGCATTTAAACCATATTAACTTTGTGCACACAACAGCCCCTAATTATGTCTCAGTGAGCCTTCTGTTATCTAGTACACGACCTGCCAAACAGCAATAATGCATTTCAAAACAAATGTATTTGAAATTATTACAGATAGCTTGTGCAAGTCAGCTATCTGCCTTGTAGTTTTGTCACGGTCGCTATCAAATTTTGACATGTAAATTATCAAAAGCAGACGCTGTTAGCTGAATTTAGAGGTGAGGACGAGCATCAATACGTCGCAAGGTTAAAATTGTTTATTAAATGCAGCTGGAGAGAACAGATGATGAGCTCTTGGCCTTTCCTTTCTTGTCTTCCTCTTGTTTTGAATGCACCAAGATCTCCTTTCACTGGCGGCAGCAGAGTGTGTGTGTGTGTGTGTGTGTGTGTGTGTGTATGTGTCTCTTTCTGTATCCGTGTGTGTGTGTGTGTGTGTGTGTGTGTGTGTGTGCCCTCTGGCAGTGTCCACGGTTTTGCATGAAATTTCATCACACCGTCTACACACACAAACACGCTCAGATACACACTCATAACAGCTCGCTCACAGAGCAAAGCCGCTTGTCGCGTCCCGTTTGAAGCTATCGTTTAGCCGATAAGCAATCAAATGTATTGATGGGATGTGCGTCTGTGGTGGGGCTGTTTAAATCAACTTCTCTTCAGACAGAAGCTGCAGTTGAACCATTACTGACCACAGACTGAGGGCTGCAGGAGACCTCTGCGGTTGGCTGTGTCAGGACTAGTTGGATCACAAGGCTGTTGTCAGGCTAGTTGATGATAGCTAGGCTTTGGCTAAGCTGTAGGATATGTTTGTTTGACAGTAGAAGCATAATCAAGGAATGATGTACAATTACGTGACACTTGTTTGATCCTAATTTGGAATAGTCTTCTTTTACCTGCTCCCTGCATGGTGAGCAAAGCAAAGGAACAATTGCAGAAAAAATGAGAGAAATTGCTGCAAATTAGATGTTGAATTGTCTGATATTGAAGTACTTAAGACACTTATAATTGCAGGTTGGAAGACAAAGCAGAGGTGGAGTTTTTGCACTCATCTTTGCAATTGCATGGGAGATGAAGACTGCAGGAACAACAGAGAGAGGAGGGGGCAGGATGAGAGAAAGAAATGCACTGCCTATTGATTATCTTACACACATAAGTACAAGTGACCTGTAATCCACAGAGCACTTATCGACTCCTCTCCCCACCGTATCCAGTAACAGTGGATCAATACGGGCCAAAGACAGTTACGGTACAGCACCGTGCACCGGGCCAAGATAGGCTTGGACTAGATCAGGGGCCAGAGCCTGACCTACGCTTAAGAGCGCTAACTGCTAGATCTTTCATGGTAGAAACAAAGTATAGAATAGAGGCAGATATTTAAAAAGAGAGTCGAGAGGTGAAAGAGTAGAGAAGGTGAAAAAGTATGCAGAGCAAGAAAAAGAGAGAGAGAGAGGGCAGCTGATTTAATGGTCTAATGAGGCCGTCCTCCAGCCAGTTGTTTTGTGTGAGGCATGCTCTGACCTTTCGCTCCGCTCGGGAGCCCCGCCGCCTCATTTTTCACATTCTTGCAATTACGTTAACGCTTGAAGCGCTCGCTGACTCCCGACTCTGGCCCTTCCATTCTGACAGAGCACCCTTCCCTCCCCAACCTCTCCACCTTATCCCCTCCTCTCCCTCCCTCTCCCTCCACTCCACGCATGAACTCGCCTCCTATCTCAATACATTTCCACATAAAATTTGTAGTCCACACTCACGAGTCCACAGAGAAAATGTGAAATGTGTGCTTCACTTCAGTAATGGGGTCTTTAACAGCT
Source organism: Plectropomus leopardus (assembly GCF_026936395.1). NCBI lineage: Eukaryota > Metazoa > Chordata > Actinopteri > Perciformes > Serranidae > Plectropomus > Plectropomus leopardus. Next base: position 13,598,957 of record NC_142189.1, on the reverse strand, counting down.
TGGCCCCTGTTAAAAGGGGTGACGATGTGGATCAGTTGAGGAAGACAGAATGGATGGGAGAGAGAGAGAGAAAGGGGAGGAGAGGGAGAAAGAGTGAGGTGCTTTTTGGTTTCAGCTGCCAAGAAAAACATCAACTTTCTTCCACCATCTTCCATCTTGAAAGATGTGTTGTATGTCGGCCTGTGACTTGAAAAACATTTACTTCAAAATTGATCCAGAGGCATCCTTGTGTTGAATGTGACTCAATTTCTCCCCAAAATGGTTGTAAGAAGTAAAAAGTTTTAACTTGCTTCCCTTTTCCTTACCTTTCCTTCCTTTACCTTTTTAGTGCTGTATATACAGTGCATACAACTCAAGATGGGCTCAGTGAACAGAATTCACTTCCACATTCTTCAGCTTAGTATCTCAGCATCAAGCATTGCTCTGAACGGGTGCCAAAAAACAATTTAACAAGTGTGCAAATATGTATTGCCCCTCTTGTGGAATAATTTATTGTCAATCCGTAAACCAAGGTGAAGCATGCTCACAGCTGTGAGTAAAGACTGCCAGTTAAGGTTCTGACACATATGAAAAAGGTTTCAGTAAAATACTCAGATCAGTAACCTCCCCACCTCGCTCTTAACTGACTTTTTTTCCCTTTTCCTCAGAATTTCCCTCCAAAAAAAGAAAATATGAATTATCACCCTCCGGGCAAATTCTGCACTCTCACTTACTGACTCTTAGAGAGTGACTCCCTATGTTCTTGCTAGATAAACAAACAGCCGCGGTTTACGGGAGACGGTTCAAAAATGTAGCACACAATAACTTCATTGGCCCTGCTTGCACATCATTTTGATTAACAGTCCTTCTGGAGCTCCTCCAAGCTTATCTTGAAACATCAGAGACATCAGTTGCAGGGAGTTAAACTTGATGAATGTGCGTGCCTTAAGATAGCACTCGTTTCCAAGCAGGTGTCCGTAATATGTTCAAACACCCAAAAGTGTGATGAAGCAGCAGGATGAAGTACTCATGCCCACACCAAACACAGTATGCACTCAGTCATGAACTGTAAATCCTCAACACTGATTCAGCACGGTAGGTATGTATATGTGTGTGTCTGAGTGTGCCTCAGCTCCAGTCCACACTTGTAATTATTAGCTATGCATGAAGACCAAAATCCACGTTGACATCTTGAGTGGTGAGCAAAAGGGGCTTTCTGTACAATTCTGCTGGAGATGGAAAAGGCTCAACAGAAGAGAGGAGAAAGAATTTTGTACATTTTCTCAGCAATTGAACAATCCCCACGCTCTGCGGATAGACAGACTCCCCAGAGAGACCCAGAGAGGCAGAGATGGAGAGGAAGGGAGGAAGAGAGGGAAAGCTTGAGTGTTCGGCTCCAAGGGAGCATGCTGCGCTTGATGGTATTGTGGTACATTTGTGTGTGAGTGTGTGTGTGTGTATGCGTGGGGAGTGTGGTGAGCTCCCTTGGCCCTGGCCAGGGGCCCCACTCAGCAAGGTCTTTGTGGTTGAGCTCACCAGAGGGGGGTCATTCCTGGTGGGGACACGACTTCGTGTGTCCGCCCAGAGAGCATGAAGGCCTGTTGAATCTGGCATTTTCCAGACCTTTGGCTTTGCTTTCTCTTGTGTGTATTTTTTTTTTATAGCTACACTTAAGGCTCAAGAAGATCCAAAAATGAGTGAGCTGAAAAAAATGTAACCACAACAGAAAGATCAGCAGAGTCTGCGCTAAACGCAAGATGGAAGCCTTGTTGCGTTTTATACCTCGGCTCTGGAGTGATCAGCGAGGTGTGTCTGTGTATAGAAAATATACAGTGTGTGTGTGTATGTGTGTGTGTGTGTTAGCTGGTTCCCTCTAAGTGCCTGTTAGAGTTTAATTTAGTGTAGTAATTAAAGCTGAACACTGGCCCATAAACAACAGATAAACAATAAAGCAGACCCAAGCCCTGCTGTTTCATGGCTCTCACTCCCAGCTGTTGGAGCACTGATAATTTTTACACAGTGCCCCCACCTCACCACAACACAATGCTGAAGCAACAAGGGTGTGTGTGCGTTGTAAATGTGTGCTCGGGTATATTTTAGTGAAAATAAAAGGGCCAAAGAAACACATAAACACACAGGATGTGTCCACTTCCCCTCACACAGAGAACCACAGTGGAGCAGAAAGTGTAAGAGGAACCACTTTAAACAAGCAGCTCAATGGCAACAGCAATCAAATAAACATTACACCAAGTGTAGCCATTCAACCTATAACGTGCAATGTCTCGCAATCAGCAAGTGCGCTTAAACAGAAAAAAAGCTAATGAGGATAACAGTGTTTCTCAAGAAGCTATGTGCAATTCTAGCCTTGTCACTACATGTCAGCCCCATGTTAGTCAGGTGTCTGCTGTGAAAACAGTGTGTCTGTCTGATGGTTTGTTGGGAAGGGGCAGGGCCATTGTTGAAAGCTGAGAAGAGTTTGCTGTGGAGGGGGAGAAAACACGGTACGGAGGGGATACTTTCATGATCCCATTAGCATAAGAGAGGCTAAATTATTCATGCCGAGTGCTTAATCTATGGGGAAAAGTATAGTTAATGCACATAGTTTTAAAATGGATCTCTCCCTGCCTCTGCTCTAACACCAGATTCTTGCTGGATTCAGCATTCGCGGGCATTTACGGGAACGGCTGTCACTCTCTCCCCTCCTGCACACACATATAGTACATGTGGGCATATGTGCACTCTTGCTTAAGCGCTGCTGCACTTGAAGCTGTTTCAAGGGGCTCTGCTCTCAGGCTCATCCCCTCTCTCCCTCTCTCCATAAGTCCTTTTCTCATCCTCTCTCTCCCTTTCCATTTATTCCTCCATCTCTCTCTCTCTTTCTCCCACCCTCCCTCACACTCCTCTCCTCTCTCACCCCTCTCTGTCTCGCTCTCAGTACCGCAGACTACCTGGCCCTCATCCAAAATGTGATTAAAGAGAATGATCAGCTCCCTCAGCTCCCTCCTTCCTTCCTCCCTTCCGCTCTCTCGCTCTCTCTTCCTTTTTTTTTAAAGTCTGTGTTTCTCCTGACCCTGTGTTGCGTTCTTAGAGTGTATAGATCATAAGAGGAAAAACACATGAAAAACAGCAAAAGCAAAAGGAATTGTAAAAGGATGCGGGCTGCCAGTAGAGTCAGCTCCACTTCCAGTAACATAGTCCCTCTACCCACAACATCACCACCACTCCATCCACACTGCAGCTTGAGCTTTCTCCTGTTTCTCGCTCTTCCTCTTATCGTCTCCTTCTTTCCACTCCTCTCTCGGCTCCAACTGGGGCCTGGTCCCTCTGGTCCATAATCATGAACAGGCCCCCGGTGCGACCCGGCCCAGCCCAGCCTGGCCTAGCTTGGCCAGAAACTGGGTCCCACACAGCAGGAAAGGCGCATTATCTGGGTCAGCCTAATGTGCAAACTAATGTTTGGAGGACATAGGGAAAAAATTACCCAGATTATTCTGACAGCAGCTGAGGAGAATGTCTGTTTTGCGCCATTAAGGGGAAAGCTTGGGGGAGACTTTTTTTTCTCTCTTTCTTTTTCTCTCTTCCTCTGAGATGAAGAGTGGCATATTTGGAAGTGAGGTGAGCGTAATTGAAAAGCAGAAAGAAAAAAGGTGTTGCAAGGAAGTAATCATGATTGAGATACAGTGACTATGTTTACATGCACAAAATAATTGTTTTTCCCTCATTTTGAAAAAGACAGTATTCCTACTTAGCCGTTTACATGGCTAATGAAAGTGATGATTTCACATGATGATATTCATGTTTACATACAGCTGTACGTACTCCGATAAATGTGCCCAAACATGCCACTCATTATTAGTTTATAGTTTCCTGCTGTTGGTGGACTTGTGAGCATGTGAGCACAGTCTCCCTCTTTCATTCCATCAACCGCCTTCTTGAAACAGGTGATATTGTTATATTTATCTGAAAACCTGTTGATATCCAAGTCTTTACAATGTTTAAAGTAGGTGTTCTTCTTTCAATCAGAACTTTGGGCTTCTCTTTTGGGCATGCATCTCTTACCCAGCTTTACAAACTGTTGGCAAGTTGGTTTGTTGACAATGTATCCATGACATAACACAGCGCTGAGCATTAACGGGCAAGAGGACGTGTGTCACAAACTGTAGTAAAAACCCCAAATGAGACCATAGACTGTAAAAATAATAGAAGTAGCTACTGTGACATCACCCACTGGTTTGTAGCCTCGCGTTTTGAAACCTTTTCAGCCATCTCCATCTTGGTTTTTTTGGCGCTAGAAAAAAAAACAAAGATAGAGTGCAGTGCTGTTGTGTCAGTTCATTATACAGTAGGTTTACACACCCATGTGCCTTTGCTGATTACTCCAGTGCATGTGGTGCTGATGAGGAGTGCACAGGGGTCTGATGTAATATGGCTAAAAGGGATTTGAGCGCGTGCCCCAAAGGGCATTTTCACGTCCATTAAAGCCGCCGCCGCTGTATTTTCACAAGGATGACACTGCTTCAGTTCTTTAAAGGGAGAGTGTTTTCCCAGGAAATTTTCCGTCTTGTTTCAGAAGGCTAGCCTGAAGGGGGTCAGCCAAGAAGTCACCCTTAAGAGGTGATAATCCAATTGCTCTAGTCCTCACCAGATTTGTTTTCCCCTTGTCTGGCAGTGTGTTTGCGTTTGTGTGTGTTTACAGAGAGTGTAAGCATGCGTGCGTGAATGTAATAGACATAGAATGGGAGGCAGAGGCAGCGAGATGCCACCGGTTTCTTCTGTGTCCAACCCCGGGCCCCATTCTAGATCAGAGAGAGGTTATGGAGGCCAAGTCTGTCAAAGGCACACCTGCAGGGAAACTCCAAAAAACCCCTGACTGCCAGCTTACACAGGACCCGTTTAAGGTGTGCTTATTTGGAGTTTAACCCTGACTTCAAATGTCCTTTCCCCTCTCTCCCCCTTTGTGTTTGACCAATGGGCCTTGTGCTCTTTTACTTTCTTTCCTTTCTTCTGCCTCCCTTGGCTCTTTAATCTCCTCCACCACCCCCACCCTCCCAATTCTCCTCCCCCTAATATCCGAACCCCACATCACAGCAAAGGTCCCTCCCAAAAGACAGCGAGCGGTTGAGTCGAGTGGCTTAGCGAGGCCAGCTCGAGCTTGTTCACTTGCTGTGTGGTTTTCTCTTGTGTAAACCGGGGTTTACACACTGAAGCATATTTGGAACCGAGCGACGCAGCTATACCCTACAGGTAGTGCTTTAACCATGCTGCCACCATCCAAGAGAGTGGGAGGATGATAAAGGAAGTGTGTTACAATCCGAGTTCTTCCCTCTCTGCCGCTGATTTTCACGCGCACATCTTTCACGTTTATGCAAAGCTTTTGAGGGCATTATGCAAGATAAGCTCATTTTCTAGTCTGATTCCCACTCTAGTACATGCTTTAATGACTCTTAAAGCCAAGGGCTGCTTTTTTAAGCATAATAGCAGTCCCGCGGTCTTGCAGTTTCCATGTAGCCAGAGTGCTTTTTCCACACCTGATCACTTTTGTTCACCCATTTTATGGCTATTGGGGAGCAGGCGGAGGTGAGCGATTTGACAGTGGTTAGTGCCATGAGCCCTAATGTTTATTGGAAGCGAACGTCTAATAATTTTTGATTACCCCAGAGGAGGTATTAGCCATGTTAGTCAGCAAGGATAATTTCTTATTTACATGCCCCAAGCAGTGAACACTCTGAAGGAACACTGGGGCTAAATGCGCAACAAAACGAATCAAACATGCCAAACGAGATGCTCCATCCTGGCTGGCTGCAGGGCTGAAGCTGAGAAAACCTTCATTATGCATTTACCATAATTCATTTAGAGGGTTATCAATTTGCAGAATACAGAGAAGATGTTTGGAGGGGGAAGTGAGAGCACCATATCAAACGAAAAGGAAGAGAAAAAGGAACAAGGGAGATGAAAAGGAGTAAGATATTCAGGGATAGCTCTGTGCCTGGATTTTTTAAAATGTTGTTCCAATTACACACTTTCCCATGTTCTGAGGCACAACTTGCATGTTAAATGCTGCAATCTCCTCTCTTTTACCAGTGTCACGCTCCGCCCCCCTTAAAAAAAGCAGAAGCTGATTTCCCTTTAATGAAAGCCATTTGGCACAGGAATTCTCTTCTATACAATTTTTGTTGAGATTGAGGCTACGCAGAGATGTTCTAGTTCAAATATTGTCTTTCTGTTCATTTAGGGGTTGCTCTTTGTTTGGCTTCTGCCCTGCTTACTCAAGGGCTTCTTGTATCTGTCTCTCAGTGTGGATTTCAGGACAGTTACTACATGTTTTCATTTTTCCTCTCCTGGCAACACGCACTGAGAGAAAAAAAAAGAAAAAAGAAAAGACCTTTAAAAGCATCTTTCCCTTCGCCATCAGGCAAGGATGACTAAGGCCCCATTAGAACAATCGCAGGAAACTTAGGGAGACGGGGAGTGTTTAAAAGAATGAAAGCAGCCTGAAAACAACACTATCTTGTGATAACCAGTGCTTTCTTTTATTATCTAAACACAAAAAACCTCCACCTTGGAAAAAATTGCACTCGCTCCGTTGCTTCATTCAAAAATAAAACAATGAAAAAGGGAAGACAAAAAAAGAAAAAACATTTAACATTTTCCAAAGTGAGGAGAGGGGGGGGGGCTGCATTGTTTAGTGCGAATGCTTACTCCCAGGGATGCAGTCCTTAGACAACTGAGTGTCTGCAGGAGACATCTGTGAAGCCTGACCTTGTGACCCCGGAAAGAATGCTCTTAAGGTGGGGGGAAAACTGCCTTTACCACTGCATCATGGCCTACAGGACAGCCCGACAGCGGCACAACAAACACAAGAAAATAACAACAGAGCAACAGTCGATGGAAAAAAAATGAGAATTAGGTGGTGGAAAAAAAAAGTCAGAGTGAGACAAGCAAAAGAGGGAGATACTGTAAATATAAAGAGAGAGAGAAAGCAATAGAGGGAGATAACATGCAGAGAAAACACAGACAGACGTGATCTGAATTGTGCCTCACAGGCCTGGCTGTCTCTCACTCCTTTACCCCCCCACACCCTCCCCCATGAGATCGTTTTCATCCTTTATGAGTCAAAAGGAAGCCCAGTTGAAAATGAAAGGTTACACAAGCCAGAGCCCGAGCCCTCGGAGTGAGAGAGGAGAAGATCCCTGCTGCAAGGGCCCTGCTGCTATTCAAAGCACCTGCCATTGTGTGGGCGCCCATCCAGGCCCATTGTTGTGCAGAAATTAGTCGTGCTCCCTTTGGCTCCCTTCGGCTCCAGAGGCATGCGGCAGACCCCCTTGTTGTTTTGGGTTCAGATACGTGGTCGGATAGATGCGTGGCCCCGGCTACCATCACCACTGGCTGTGGCCCTTTGCCCTCTCTCCCAAAGCACAGTATCATTCTGTTTTTTTCTCTCTCTCATCAGTCTCGAGAACACTTTCAGGCCGACATTCCTATAGTTTTCTCTCTTTTTCTTTTGTACTCCTACTCTCCTTTCTCCTTTGGTGTATATGCTTATTGTTCTTTGGAGCACCCTCATTATACCCATGGTTATATTTTAAGGGCCTCTCTCTTTGATTTTGGTCTCGTGGGGAGTGAGTGGTGGGCTGGTGGGAGCTGTAGGGCTGGCCCAGCTCTCCGGGCTCCCCAGCCAGCGTCTCGTAGAGTGGGCTTGGGGGTATTGTTGGGGCTGGGCACCGCTGCAGAAGCACTGGTGCTACAGCTAGTGCAAGGGGGTGGATGTGAGGGGAAAATTGAAAAGTCAATAACGAAGGCCGCGCAAAAAACAGGGGAAAGAAAAGAAGAGGGTGAAACAAAAGGAGATGGAGAGCTTCAAAAAGCTGAGAGCTATAGAGCACTGCTAATTAATAGCATCAGAGGAAGAGTTTTTTTTTCTTCCTTCTGGAACTTTAATGTTGCATATTAACTTGCAAGGCGAGGTGATTAGAAGCTCACATTGTGAGTCAGGTCCATTGCACTGCCAGACCAACTTACAGTGGTCATGTTATATAAGGAAGGACGGGTAATGGCTTATTTAGTGTACTGTAACACGTACAGTTAAAAACTGTTAATGTAGATCAGAAGTCTTCAACTTTTTTTTCAGGCCAAGGACTTGGAGAGATAGAGCAGGGACCCCCCTGAGTGCATATATGGTATAAAAAGGAGTTGCACTTTAAGAACATTAACTGAATATCTTCAGGTTTTCTGTCGTTTGGGCTGTGTGTAGCTGCTAAATCTGCATCAATTGTAGCATTGCTAGGTGCATTAGCCTCACCCTTTGTACATTCACCAGTGATGTCTGACAGTACAGAGTCTCTTGCTTGCAAACTTACAAAATGATCCATAGTGGCTCACAATTATGCTTGTACACTTATACAGGTAACTGGCCATTATGTTAAAAGAAAAGGTGCCTCACATTGATGTAGCTTTAGCTAGCTCACATGACTGCACAAAAATTCATGGGTAAGAGTCAGCCTATCAGTGAGTGCCGTCACATGAACTTGAATACAGCACTACCACAGCATATTACAGTATTACACTGTAATACCCCACATTCTACTGTAAAATACTGTGATAAATTTAACGGTCATATACCGTTAACCAGCAATGTAAATTACAGTAGACACAGTAACAGTCACAGTAAAATAACAGTAGGATGATGGCAACTACAGCTGCCAGTGGTTTACTGTCATTTTATGGGAAAAATTGCTGCAGAATAGAACATGAAAAACAAACAAAAAAACTACATATCCATTGCAAAATTCAGTTCTTTGGTCATTTCTGAAATTTTTGGTATTGAGTTGTGTTATATTGTATCTGTTTCTAATGTTTGCATATATAAATGAGATGGATACAATAGTTAAAACATGTATGAATGTAATGCAGCACAAAGCAAAAATAATACAAAGTAAAGTTTTAATGCACCATAGAACTAAATTAACCCACAAACAAGTGAGGAAGAATTTGTTAAACGGCCATTGCATTGCACTTCTTTACAGTGCAGAGGTGGATTTGTTGGTCACTTATTAGTGCGCATCATTGTGAGGCATGTGTATATTGACATGCATTTGTTTCTCCACATTTATCAACTTGTACCCTTATTCCAAAATAGATTGCAGCCTGTTCCTACTCCCCCTTTTTCATGAATCTAATCGAAAGGTGAGGTCCAAGAACGTGACCGCGTACAAATTTTGGATGGCAGAGTGGCAGTAATTTGAACCAAGGCTTTGCAATTTGTATTTTTTTTCACTGCGGTAATAGGCTTCTCTCTCACTTTTCCTGCCATAGCAATTTCCACTGCCAACAGCTGTCAAGCCCCTAAAATCAAAATTAGTGCCATGGAATTGGGCCTTAATGAAATGACCTGCTGGATTTACCTTAAGGAGCAGGGGCGGACAGTCAATACTAGCCTCGTCAAAACCCTCTCTCTGCATGCTGCGGCCCCATTAACGAAAGGAAATAGTCTCGCGTAAATGTATTAAGCACTACTTCCACCTTCTAATTATATTTTTTCCCTTCTCCCTTCATAATTCATTCACTCTTTCATTAGTTCCTAATATTGAAAAAAAGGCTTTTAACTGGCTCTTCTGTCCTCATGGGGTCACCAATTATTTGTCAGCATGTATTACAGGAATGTCAGAGGAGTTCATCTTGGATATTGGGGATAAATAGGGTCCTACCACAGCTAAGATGTGGAAGTATATCTAGTTATGTGTTAAAAGCATGTTTACAGCAGCAGGGGTGCAGGTTTTGTTTTAACATTTACATTTTCTGGGTCCAACCCCAGTAAATCTAACTTTAATTTACAATTTGGAGATTCTGGTGAATTTTTCTGCAAAAATTTGTGGTCGAAATGTGTTTAATTTCTTCAAAATAAAAGTTCTCTTCTACTTCACTGTTTTTATTTTTTGGGACAAATACACACGTTCTAAATATCAGGGTTCCCACAATAATTGAAAACTCATAGAATTAAACAATCACATTCTGCATTCCTGGAAAAATCATGGAATCAGTAAAAATCGTGAAAAGTTTTGTAAAAGTCATGGGATTTTGCTGTCTGAGTTAATTTGTTACAGTAATCGTTAGTGAATAACCTTCAGCGTAATGTAACATAATGGAAAATTTATTTTCTTTAAGCTGTCGAGATAACATAGTTCTAATATGCGTTAGTGTGTACTGTTAACCATTAACATAAGCTCTACCTGACTCAAAATTATGCCAGTCAAATTGGATTTGGCTGTTTGACATGAATATTCAACAATTCATTTTGTTTTCGATATATAGTTTTAAAGTCAGTAAGGTCAGTGTAACAGCAGCAACCATTTTGTATAGTAAACAAGTTAACAGTGCTAATGACTTTTTTTTTCTGACACTAGATATCAAACAAAAGCCAGAGACTGTGTCATGTTAACTTGCTGTGATGAGCTGTAAACTCACCACCTCTTCACCTGAGGGTCCAGTCTCTCCCTCCGTGAAAGTCAAGAGCAGTCACACTGCAGCAAAATTTGGGGACCAAAACGTCCCCAGAAGTACACTGTACACAAAAAAAGACTTGACTTGAAGCAATCTCAGTTGACTGCCCCCCTGAAATCTATGTCTATGCAAAGCAGAAATACAACATTATTTCCATAATGTAGCATTAAGGGTTACAGCATGGAATCCAGAGCTGTGCACTCCAACCCCCCCGCCCCCCTGCCGCTGCCTCTGCTTCCTATAGAAAATGGTGAATGTGTGCCAGGGCCCAGTGGAGGACACTGGGCCCTGGTTATTGACTTGTAAAGGAGCCGGTAGGTGAGGGGTCTTGACAAGACATGAGCGTCTGACTCTCTTGTAAAGCTGTATCTGATTTCTCTGCTAGTTGGCTCCCCGGAGAGAGCCGCTCTACCCTCTGTTGATCAGACTCGCTCACTCACAGCTGTATGGAAAAACACGGCGATAAAAAGAATGAAAGAGTAGTTTTGTGAAAGCAGACACTTTCGCTTGTGTATGCCATGATTCCCTGTTAGGGTGAGAGTGTGAGCGAGGGAGGAGGGTGAAGGAAGCGAAGGAATCAGCAGCTGGGTGAAAGAGCTGTATCCAAGAGCACATGTAGTATTTTAGTCAGTATGCCAGAAATAAAAGCCTCTTCAGATGAATGTTTTGGTGAGTTGGACTATAATAAGTCAATAAGGGCATTTGCATTTGTGTAGGTGTGATAAAATAAAAATAACAGAATTGTATCCGCAAAAGGGCAGACAAAGCAAGTATCAGCTAAGCCAGCTCCTCACTCCTCGCAGATCTGACTAATTTATGAGGGTAAACTGCGCTGACAGAGAGAGAGAGATGCAGGTGGAGGGGAGGAAGTTTTCATTGACTCTCCAGAGCAGGCCAAGCCAAAGCCCCACAGGGATCTCGCTCAGTTTGAACTTTATCAGGGGCTACGCTTAATCAATACGCTATCGGAAAAAGAATTAATTACTAAAGCAGAATAAAACAGCTGCATTTTAAACCAAGGATTCATCAATTCTGTAATCTCTTGGTTACAGCTCAGGTGTCAGGAGGATCATTTCAGCTCCATGTAATGAGGAACTGTGGGAGTTTACCCCAGCCCTCCGCTGTCCTCCTCCTCCTTTCTGACCCCCCCTACCTTCCAACCAACACCCTCTACCTCCTCCTAAAGACATTTTCTATCCCTTCTTTTCCTCATTTCATTTCCTACCTTCTCAGCTGTTTGTCATCTACTGACAGTCTTCTCTTTTTTTCACACTTTCCCCTCTTCCTTTGCCCCTTTCCTTAATAAACCAACTGTATTCTGCTCTCAACCCCCACCCCCCACCCCCATCCTGCTACATTCCCTTCCCACCAAATTCCTGTCTTTGCGGGGATGGGACGAAGGGGTATTAAACTTGAAATCTCTGGTGCGAACGCTGACTGGAACGGGACATTCCCGCTGCTGCAGCCATCAAGCCGGACATTCCTCCGCTCAGGCTGGGACACCGCTGGCTTTGCATAAAGAGAAGTGCATAAGGGATGGGGGAAGTTGGTACAGGGTGTAAAAAACAAGCCATAATTCTAAAATAGTTTTTAAAAAAAAGAAAATTTTGGAATACTTTATTTTTCATTTTCCAGGTAGTAGATTACATGTAAACAAGATACAAAACCACCTCTACTCCCCATAGAGGCTCCAAAAAGACAAAAACAAAATAAGGAAAAAGAAAAACAGACAGGGACATCCCATTCCAGTTTGCAAGTAATAACTATGTGTATATGTTTTTGAATACAGTATAACCATATTCACATACATCTGTCTAAATACTGTGGATACCAGTAGGTAAATAGCACATTCAACAAAAGTGAATGTTTCCCATAAATTCTATAGAAGAACTCCAGATTAAGAAGTTCTTGCAGCCTTTACATACTTTATATCAGTTTTTCTAAAGACAGAAAAGAGAAAACTTTGTTTAACCACAGTAAGGATGATGGAGCTTTTTTTGACTTCCAGTTAAAAGAGTAAGTCTGTGAGCCTCCAATGAGGCAATCACTATAGCATTTGCCTGCAGAGTTGTGACCTTGTAATTTGGGGGTGGGATATAAATATATATTTTTTGTCTATAAACTTAATGGAGTGTGACAATCAAAGGAGAGGATTGGTTGAAAGGAAATGAATGGCGTATGGTAAACTGGGACAGCAGTGGAAGTATCCCTCGTGTCACAATAACCTTGGTCGCGCTGTTGCCACGACCACTGCCATCCAGCCCTTGACCCCAGCCCAAAGCCTGTAAACGGACTGTCCTTGACTCCCCCATAATGGGGGATTTCAAGGCAGGTTGAGAAGGGGTTATGGGTGATGAATTGGGTTTTTAGTGAGCTCATTAGGAAGCCAAACAGAGTTTAGACTGGCGGAGCGGGGCAGCAGCGCAGTAATCAGTTCTGCTCGCTTTGTTCCCTGCCTCCAGGACATTTGTGTGAAAAAAAGAGAGTGAGGAGAAAAAAAAACTTCATGGCATTTGGCTGATGAGAGGGCTGCTGAGCAGAGGCTACAATCTGATGGTTGACTTGTTGATTTATAAACCTTTTAATCCATTTGCTCTACCAACCCTCCCCCCCCCAGCTCTGTGTAGAAACCCCCATCTCTGCAAAACTTTGATGCCACTGTCCATCAGGTGTGGCAAAGATGTCTGCAATAAATCCAAGTCGTCCTCTTCTCTCCATATCAAAACCGGGAGTTTGTTTGTTTGGTTTGAAATTGTAATTGAGGGTAGAGAATCACCGCTGATGCTGTTGTCATACATTGCCTCAAACAGCTTAAGCTACTCTGAATCACGAAACCGCACTCTGTTCAAACTGGCAACCAGCACAGAGCTGCTCTTTCTGGTGGTTTAGGTGGAACACTTTGATATGCAATATTTCCTAGCAGGGACTGTAAAGCCATTTCTTCACTAGCAGATGGATGCATACGATGCATTTGCGTGCTCTCCATCTCTGTTTTCTTTCGCTTTTGTCTCGTCTCTTTATTCTCTGCTTTCACTGCATTATCATTCCAAAGTGGAGCAACTTAGTCATTTTTACAAAGCAGAAAGTGTGGAAGCAGCTTGTTTTACTAATGATCATGCTTGTTTCAATTCAACATAGCCTTGCTTCCTTTTGGGAAATACCTATTCTTTAATATTTAATGCAGCATCAAACTGTAGGTATGCTTCTCTGTGGGCACCCGGCCCTGCTTTTCTGTTGTAACAATGGTAATTTATAGGGGGAGTAGAGTCAGTATGTGCAGTTTTAACCACTAAGATTAGCTCCGTAAAGGGAAGAAAGGAGGAGAAAGTCTGGGCAGAGAGAAATAAGGTTTGGACAGGTGCATTGGCAGGTTTGTACATTTGTTTATCAGGAAACAAGGGATGAACCGCCATTACCTGTGAGACCAATTAGCCCCATTCGATTTGGAATTTCAGGGGAAGAGCAGCGGCAGTGTTGGAGTGTGGAGGGAAGCGGGGTGGAGTTGTCAGGGAGGCAGAGAGTGTGAAATGTCTGGTGGAGACCCAAAGCCCTTCATTAGCCACTGATCCCTGTCTGCTGAGTGAGGAGCAGTCATGGGCATCACAGCTCCCTTTTAGTTCCCCCCAAAAAGGAGCGGGGTGCGGGGGTGGAGGGTAGCTCCCCCATCCCCTGCAATTTAGCCCTTTGCCATTCATGCAAATTGGGTCCTGACATCTGCAACAGCCTGCCTCCTTTCTTTTATACATCTTTATTCCATCTCTTTTCTTTGGCTCCCTTTTTCCTCCTCAAATAAAGCCCCCTTTAGACGGCAGAGTCTTGTCTCAGCTGCATCCATTTACTCCACATCTGTGTGAAGAGAAGCACTTTTCTGCGTCTTCATATACACATATGTACAGAACAATAAAATCAAGATCTCAGGAGGCATAAACAGCCATAGCACAACCCTAAAAGTCCTAATTTATGATGTAATAAGAAAATAGTTGTTGCAGGTAAAAGGTTAATCACACCAATAATAAGTTCAGTTTAAAGCCTTGGACCCAGTGCTAAATTTTCGGGTTTTGGCAGATGATAATCTTGTGAAAAGATCAAGAGAGTTCTAGGCAGTGACTCTGGAGAAAAGGCAGTAACCAGGCAGCGTACCCCCCCTCCTCCCTCTCTCTTCTGGACGAACTACTCTTCTTTGGCTCCAGGGGAGAAGCTGAAAGGGGAGGGTGGCTTTGCTCCAGCCCTTATTTTGGGTTAAAAGGTAAAATAGCCTAACTGGCTGTTAAAAACAAGTTTTACCTCCAACCCCTCCACCCTCACCCCTCCCCTCTCGTTCTCTCCGCTGCCTCCTCTTCAACCTCGCCCTCTATGGTAGGGATGTGCACAGTGGGGTCAACGCCGTGCCTGTGAGAGGAGAGAGGCCTTGTATCGGTGGAGAGGCGATAGTTATCTGCAGCATTCCAGGGATGACAGAGAGATATCTGCCTGATGGCAGGGTTAGGGGGCTTAGAGAAGGGGCGGAGAAGGGAGGGGAGGTACAGGAGTTGTTGAGCAACTACCCCCTCACCACCACCTCCCTCCTTCCTTCCCTCCCTGCCTTTCTTACTGCCTGACTGCCTCGCTTCCCCACACATAGAAAAAAAACCCATCTAATTAGAAGCTCTTATTCCACTTCATTTAAGGGAACACTTAATGATGTGTTTTTGGGGGGAGACAACTACACATTACTTCTCATGCAAAAGGAACCACTCAGTCGTTGCACTCAGGATGCAGATACAGCTGTGTTTGAGATGGAGGTTTGTCCTAATTTCTCTCGGGTGTCATGTCCATTGGAGGAGAGAGGAAAAACGTGGCAGTCCTCTCTCCTTCACCTTTAGCCGGTGTCCTGGTGGTAACAGGCGGGGCGGTAAAGGAGGAGGCGAGTAGTGACATCTGAGTTTGGCAGGGGAGACTTGCTGAAGGAGAGAGTTTGTTGTAATTGCTCTGACAGGTTTTAGGGCTGTTAATGACTCCGGCCTGAGCGCTACCAATTTGTCAGCATGCTTGCTGTTTACTAAGCTGTTGTTTTATGGTCCAGTGCAAGGGGCTGTTGCTTGTTTAAGCACAGATCAGGAAATAATCAGCGTAAAACACTGGCTGCAGTGGTGCAGCCACACTAAAACAGTTCCGTTTAGAGCCCTCATCTACTGTATGGATCTGAATGAGCGCAGTAAACCATATGGCGTGTGGTCACACAAGGACAGACTGATGGGTACTGCTAGAAATTGGACACTCAAGTGTGTGTTTTATCATTAAAGGGATTATGTTCTACTCGTTAGCGCTCGTCTATGTCGTATGTAAGCATATTGCTAGCATGCGGTTATAGCCTGCAGACCTGTAATCCCCAGTCGGCGCAGAGCAACAAGAGGGCCGGCCATTCCGCTAGTGTGAATAGAGCCTCTACGTGTTTGTGTGACTGTGTGTGCGTCAAGAGCATGTGGTCCCAGAGCCGGCAAAGACCCCTTCGTAAATCCAGAGTAAATAAAAGGGGTAACCAGACGGACAAAAGAGGAGCCCCCACTGCTTCTCTCATTCGCTGCCATTTGGGGGGGACTGAATGTGCTAAACGCCGCTTATGTTGGCTGAAAAGTTGAGGAGAAAAAGAGGGAAAAGGGAGGCTCTAAATCCCCCTCTTCTTTTCTCTTCATTCTCCGCGGCCAAGCCTGCAGGGCTAGAGGTGGTGTAATAGGAGGGTGTTGGAGAGAGGGGGGTCACTATGGCGTGCTAAGGTAGAGGAGGCCAAAGGAGCCTCCTGCTACAACAAACCCTCTTAGCTTCTGTTCCCCGTCTTCTCCTCTTTTCTTCTGCTCGTGAGTTTCCCCTCTTCTCCTCATTTGGGTGGGTGAACATGCCTGACTAGTTTGGGCTGACAGGGGGTGTGGGGGGTCTGTTGTAATTAGTCACTTTAACCACAGCTTCCATAAGCCACTGCCTCTACACTCTTGCTTCATTACCCTGAAACAAACGCAGGGGCCTCCCAGCGCAAAATCACCGCACAGCCTTTAGAATAATACACACACAACATCTAAAGCTTGTCTGGAGGCTTTTCAGAAGGTGTATTAATAGTACAGGGACCAATAAGTGTGGAGTGTTATTTGATAACTAACCATGGCTGGGTTTGAATGTTTTCCAACTATTGACAAGCCATTATTCATTCATGCACGGATATATCGGAATGGTAGAGGAGCGAGGGCGCACTGATAGAGCCGCAATACTCGCAGCTATATCCATAATGCTAGACCTCAGTGGCTCCCTGAGGGCCAGGGTGCCTCCTAGACATGATGCATGATCTCTAGCGTCATTAGGACTCCCCTGAATTTCCCCCTTAACTCTCAGCGCACACTGTAGGACACTTTGTGCCGGAGCAGTTCTTTGTGCGCCGAATCCTGAAGCGACCCTGAATGTGCCGACATTAGATAAGCAGAGTTGCAGTGTGTTTACAGTCCTTTCCCAACCCGTTAATGAGCTCAGCCCTGAGACCAATTTACTCACAGGGAGATATATCTGAATGCATTTTTAATAACCACCCACTGGTGATGAGAGAGGGGGAATGTATGTGAGCGTAATGTGCTCTTGGACTTGGCGCTTGTTTGTTTGCTGGTGTTTTCATTCACTCTCTCGCCCTCATTGCGTCTGGTCATTGTCTTCCATCTCGCCTGATTACACCTTCTCGCTTTCTGTGCGCATGGAAATAGGCACAAACTTTCTTTGCGAGCACTTCAGGTCAAGATATTGATAGAGAGTGGGTGAGGGAGAGAGGAGGGAAGACAGACAGAGAGTGGGAGAGAGGAGGGAGGGGGGGGGCTGTCTTTTTTGCCGTCTCCAAGGGCGCTGCTTTTCCAAAAGTGCCTGGGGCTACACTCCAGCACCTCGGCTCCCCTAGGCCTTTCGGCTGCCTCCTAATAGCCAACCCCCATCTGTGTCACATGGCCAGATGATGGGACGCTTCCCCCTGCTCTGCCCTGCACTTTTTTTTCTTTCCCTTTCCTCATTTTTTTCAGAGTGCACATCCACACAGGTTAGAATGGCAGAGTTGCCAAGGAACAGTCAGAAGCCATTAGCGTTTGGGACAATTTGCCCTGCAGCGTTCCTTCTCTCGCTCATAAGAAAGGAGTGGGGGTGGATGCAAAGCACCAGCTCTCCTTTAGATGTAATGAGATTGTGCAAGTTGGGTCTTCTTTATTCTTTTTCTACTCCTTCTTTTCTTCCTCCTGCTTTGTCGTGTTCCTCCTCTTTGTTTCTTTTCACCTTCTGTCCACACTTGATTTTGCTATATTCTCAAATTAGGAATGCACATATTTCTGCACTGTTAATACTGAGCACAAAATGTGAACACCTCATGACAGTATCCGTGCACATGTGAGAGAAAGACAGAGAGAGGAGCTGAAAGCCTTGGAGTCTGGTTTCACCCTCGCGGGCTAGGGCAGGAGGCAGCGAGCATGCTGGGTAATGAAGTGACAGGTCAGTCTGTAAATACGCACGGGTCGCCCTGGCCCTGGCCAGGGGGGAGGCTATCGCATTGCAGTGAAAATGGAAACGTCAATAAAATTAATCTGCCAGCCTTTTGGCCACTGTGTGGTTCCATTGGATGAGCCTGACTGCTCACAGCAGGAGAGGGGATTTGGAGGACTAGCTCGAAAATCAACACAAAACCTAGCGGCACACAAACAAACAGCCAAACTGTGTATCAACATTATTCAGTGGAGCTCAAAAGCGGAGAAACAAGGAGAGGGTGGTTAAAATTCACAGCTCACTAGTTGTTGTTATTGAAGTTTGGAAAGCAAACTGGGGGAGTTCGACTTGACTTCCGTCTGGGTTGCATTTCTCAGGAAGCCCCCTCACAGTCAGGGTAGGGCTATGGCCAGACTAAAGTTTATTGTTTTAGGCTTTCCTGAACAAGGATTCGTACTTAGCCTGGGATTTACGGCATTTGCCACTAATGAATGCCCATTCTACAATTACAACACCCCTATGTCCCCATTCCCATATGTCCTTCAGAGGGGTTGTTGCTTCTTTAACTTCACACAGGGAGCGCAAAGTCGGCACTTCTCTGTTTTCCTCTTTCGTGTGGCTCTGTGCTAATGATGTGGAAGGAAAACACTGTGCACAGAAAAGAGAGACAGAGAGAGAGAGAGAGGGAGAAGAAGAAAGAGAGGGGAAAAACAAGGGGGGAGGAAAAAGAAAGTGGGGAAAGTAGTCAGAAGTGAGGGCCCCTGCTGTCCTTGTATTCTTCATTTATTTTGCATTTGATTACGCCACCAGTCGGATCCTTTTTCTTTCCCCCTTTTTAATGTTATTAGTTCAAATATTTATGCGAGATTAAGGCGTGTATAGGTGGCTGTGATTGATGCCTCCCCAAAAACAGGAGGACATGCGAGTCTGAATTTTGAGAACGTCAGGGTCCTTCTCTGCCTTAGTGGAGGAGTTTTTCAGATACATAATTTAGATGCCCTCAAGGAAGGCTTTCAAGGCATTTGTGCCCGGGGGCAAGAAAAAATAACTATGACTGTTAAAAGTAAATCATTTTTGCTAATGCACAATTAATGCTGGGGGAAGAGGAACAAGAAAAGGCACGGGACAAAGATGGAAACTTCGATTTAAAGGAGAAATCGTGCCTGGGTTATGTGCATGTTTTTTCCTCTTGAAATCAAACGCTGACGGACATTAATGCAGGCGAAGCCGCCGCTGGCCTGTCATGCTAATCTGGTGGCGGAATGGGGAGGGGAGGGGGTGGGTTGCTGCGAGGGAAGCAAGTGGGAGAGGAGAGAGTAGGGGCTTGGGGAGGAGGTGGAGGTGGGGGGGGCAGACGAGTCCATTATGTGCATCGAAGTGCAACAATGAACCACCCCAAATCACATCCCCACTTTCATGCGTCTCAACTGGATGCCGTGAATGATCAACTCCTCTGAGTTTTGTTTGTGTGTCTGTGCACGCAACATGAATGCATGAATCTACTGTACATGTCTGCATAACTCCATCCTGTCCCCTTTGGCTCTCTTCAAAAGATGAAAAAAAATGCTCTACATTATGTCAAGCATGCAAATTTAATTGAATTAATGACATGAGTCCGAGCCTCTACTGTATTTGAAGGCTCCTTGTCCTTTTTTTTTTGTCATCTCGCTCCATTTTTTTTCTTTCCTCCTCCTCCTACTGTAGAACTGGAATGAGAAACCTAGTGTTTCAGCGTCCAACCATAACATTAGAGTCATTAACCCCTATTCCCCTCTCCCGTGCTCTGGGGTATAGAACAACTCAGCTAGGCCTCTGTGTAAACCCCTCACTCGCTGTACGGGCCTTGGTCTAAGGCCATGTAAATCCCCCCACCTCCATATCTTCACTACACAAGACTAGCTTTGCTGCGGCGATTCTCTAGGCCTCAGCGCAGTGCTTTTGGATTCTTTCATATCTGTGGTATTTGTCCATTTATCCATTTTTCATGAGCCTTAAACTTAGCTTTGACAGCCTGTGCTTTCTGTTTCAGCTCTGAGAATTTTTTTGGATTTTTGTATTGTGTTCTGAGTCAGTGGGATGTTATTTAACCCGGGTTTGGTTTCCGTCTAGGAGATGGCTTAGACAACAGCGTTGCATCGCCTGGCACAGGAGATGACGATGATCCAGACAAGGATAAGAAGAGGCAGAAAAAGCGGGGCATTTTCCCCAAGGTGGCCACTAATATCATGAGGGCGTGGCTGTTCCAGCATCTCACGGTAAGCAGGCCTTTTTTTTTTAGATACACATGTATGAGAACATGGAAGAAACACACACACACATACACGCAGCTGTCACATAGTCGTTACTGAGGAAGCCAGGCAGTGAGTGACAGCAGCGCTGTGATGCTCACCTGTCAGCCACCTGTCAGACGGACACAGTGACCAGGTCAATCTAATCAGTTTGGACTGTTTACTCTGCTCAGCACACTCTGAGCAAGAGGGGAGACGGCCCAGCAATCCATGACATTCACTCCAATATGAGATGCGCTGTTTGTTTGGCCTGAGGAGTGTTTTTTTTTTCTGAGGTAGATTAAGAGAAGGAGTGGTAGTTAGCGGAGAGTGATTGTGAGTGTAAAAGTGTTATATCGGCTGATTTTTTAAAAACTCTGATCACTTGAACTTAAACATAATTTTGTTATTTTCACTGTAAGTCCTGTGTAGGTGTAGAGATGGTTATGGGTACAAATTTGACAGCTGTATCACATCTTTAAAATTGCATTTTTAATCTATTCACCTTTTGATCCATTTCACATTTTATAATCCAGTTGACTTGGTGACATTCTCGCTTATGTTTGAGGTTGAGATGCTAATATATTTTTCCTCCATAGCTGAGAGGAAATTGTTTGTTTGCCAAACAGTTCAATCAGACAGCTCTGACATTGACTCATCCACTTCGCTAAACACAGTGATGCTGCACGGCTGGGATTAAATATTCAAATGCCACAGTGATTCAAACATACTTGGTAAAATGATGAAACACTCTTTAGCGTAGCTGTTTTCTGTACATGTCAGTCTTCTTTTTTGGTCTGTCTGTGTGTGTTTGTGTCATGTATAAAGGGAGTGGACCACATGTCCCACCACCCTCGCTAATGTCAGGACATTATCAGAACATCAGGCTGTATTGATTTTGCAACACAGGTCAGATTTCAGGAGGAGGTGGCAGGACACATAAGCTGCTCTCAGAGCACGTGGCTCCCTGTCCCAGAGATGGAGGGACAATGGGGGGGTAAAAGAGAGAAAGTAGAAGAGACTTATGGATCATCCACACATTTAAGAGGGTCAGGTGGCCCCTGTGCACCCTGTACCCCTTCCCTCTCCTCACCAGTGCCAACCCCCTGCCCTGTACCCTGATTACCTAACCAAAAGCCCAAGTAATGTGTGGCCAGCAAATACGGCCTAATTGAAAGGGCTGTAAATCCATTACATATTGGTCAGGGATAATCAGGAGTGCTTTAATCACTTTTATCTATTCAGGAGCAGTGAAGCTGCAACAGCAAAGCCCTGAGCCTCGCAGGCCTTAGCGGCTCCACCACGCCAGTCTGCATGCTTATTATTCTCATCATTATCAAAATGACTTCACAGCTGTTCACAGCTCCATCGCTCTCTGACTGGAGACCTCTCACCAAATCATGCAGACCAGGTTTCATTCAGAGGCTGATTCAAAGGAGGTGGATGAACTTTTTTAAAATTATTATTATTATTATTTAAGAGAATTTTTTTCCTCTCCTGAGCCTGGACTAGGATGTCATGTTTGTGTTTGAAGGGGAGGGACAGCAAAGGTTTTATTGAAGTAGAACTGACTCTTTTCGTATATTTAGAGAATAATATGCATGTATGTGTGCGTTCATATATGCATGCAAAAAAAACCCATGACCTGTATGTTTTGTAGCTTCGATCTTTGCCATGGTAATAGACGTCCAAATCAGGATTTGAATGCACAACCCAAAAATCCCACATAGCCTATAAATTCGGACCTAGTAATACAACATTAATTATTATGCATCAACATTGGTTATTATTAGTTATTCAAGATAAGAACATTTACACTCAGAGATAGTTTTGTGACTCGAACTTGCTTATATCTAACGTCAGTCACCAGCAGCCCAGCACAGAAACTGGGACAGTTTGACCACACTTAATATGCTTAAAGATACGCCAGCAAGATGTGAAAAACCTCAAGCATCTGGAATAGTTTCAGAATTAACAAAGATGATCTCTAAAAACTCTCAAAGGAAACTTGCATATGCCAAATTCACAACAAGCTTGCAGGATTTCACACATTCATTTATTTGTGGCGGCCTGCCATGTGATTAAAACACCTGCTGCCACAAATAGATTTTCTATTTTTGGAGCTGGACTGTTTATTAGGAGCACTATCTGAGCATAAATACAGTTTTGATAATTATTGCATCACACTCTGCAGGGTGTACTCTGGGCACAGGTAAAACAGCTGAACGTCAGACACATTAAAAGTGAAACCTAACCATTTATTCTGCTGTGTCTAAAAGATTGCATCCACTCGCAGCTGCTGCTCCTCTCATCCATTGATCTGATCAGATCATCTCTAAATGGATTATTCACTCTGCGAGTCACAGACTGCTGCTTGTTAAGCATTTTTATTCTAACTATTATAGTTAATGTTAACCTACATGCTAACAAAGTGGCTGATTGTCACTTTGTTTTAGTTGCATCAACTGAAAACTGATGTTTCCAAAACGTCTGTAATTAATTTTGGCTATTTCTCACTGAAGCTTCCATGCCCAAAAACTGGTATTCAAAACAACGTGAACAACCCTTATGTGACTGCAGACTAAAAATTTCCTCATGATTTGGCATCTTTCCTGGTGAAAGCCTCACACAACCTCTGTGCTCCCCTCCGCAAAAGATGCAGAGAGAAAGAGACAGAATGACGCATACAGAGCTTTTGGAAGAGTCGCCAACAATTTTCTTTAGAATTGTTTTAAAATTGAATTGAAAGAGTGGAAAGGAAAGGAGGGTGGAGAGGGGGGACCCAATGTTGGGCTTGGGCGCATTTTTCAGAGAGCTGGTTAATTCAGACAGAGCAGAGCTTTCAAGGCCCTCTTTCTCTCTGTCCCTCTCTCCTTTATCACATCTCCTGCTTGTAGATGTTCTCTCCAATCTTCATTTGTTTCTTTTGTGTAAAGCCCTGGCCAGTCTTGTACAAATAATAATCCCTCCCTTTTAACCTTCCTTCATTTTTCTACTGAGGAAGAGGACTAATTGAATTATCCCCCTTCTCACCATCCAATTCTCCCACCCATAAACTCTCACTCACTCTCTCTCTCTCTCTCACACACACACACACACACACACACACACACCCATTAGCCATTCTCCTTTCTTTTAATTTGTTAAGCAAATGTATTTGCCATTGCTGGATGCGTTTGTGCAAGGGTGAATTCTTGGGGACTTTGGCCCCTGAATGGCCTATAGCGGCATTCTGCCATTCATGCATTCATTAACTGAGGGGGTGAGGAGTGAAAGGAGCGGCCTTGTATTTTCCTCAAACTGCGGGGCCAGCATGGAGCTCCTCTTCTATGAGCCACAGGGGTCTCTCTACATATGTTCTCAACATCCAGCTATTGTCACATCCTCTGAAAAGCTCAAAAGGACAGAACCCCCCTCACACACGGAAAAACAACACAGGCCAATAGTAACAACTGTTGGCTTTTGGATTCAGTATAACAAAATTGCCCTCTCCTGCTCCCCTCCCACCCTCCCTTGCTTCACTCTGACCTCACACTCTCTTGGGAGAAATCGCAAGATGGTTTTCTTCAGGACAGTCACATGTAGAAAGTAACCACATTCCAGCTGCAGGGGAAAATGACATTTTTGGTGCCGTAGAGACCTTAAAAAATACGCAAAGATTCCACAGTTGCTCTGTGGAGGAGCTGTGATAACCCTGGTCTCTTTAATGTCAAGCCCATATGCACATGCACCACAGAGCACGTGAGCTGGCAACCTTAAATGCCCCATATGTAATTGGCAAACGGCTGGACAGATCAGCTGGTGTTAGCTGGCAGAAGAGGGTCAGACCGTCTCTGCGCTCCCTCCCACTCTTTCTCTCTCTCTCTCTATAATACCCCCCTCCCTCCCCAGGAGTTTCTGGATGTCTTCCAGCCACATTAGGGGAAGGAAAATCCCAGACTGTTGGTATAAGCTTTTCAATACTACAGGGAGATTATGTTATCAGAAAGGTAAACTTCTCTGTTAGGGGTAAAATGTTCTACTGCACTTCAAAAGCATGGACTACAAATTTCAGGAGAGGAAGAGGGAATGATGCGGAGGGTAGGTGCAGTGGTGGAAGAAGTGTTCAGTTTCATACTTAAGTAGAAAGTAGTAATACTAATACTACTCTGTTAAATTATTCTGTTAAAATTAAAAGTCCTGCATTGAAAATGTTGCTTAAGTAAAAGTAAATATAATAACTTCAAGTATTAAAAGTAAAAGTACTGAATGCAGAGAAATAAAAAAACTTAATTTTCTTTTAAATTAGAAAAAGCACCTCCAAACCTCACAACTATTAAAAACAACACAGAAAAAGATAGGGGGAAAAACACCCAAAGACATCAAAATTAAAAGAAAAAAACAAACAAGAACCTGCAAATGATTTAAAAAAGAAATACCCAAAGCAAAACAAAATGACACGAAAAGTACCCTACCTCAAATGTGGTAGTTTTTAATACAGTATGTGAGTGAATGTACTTAGTTACATTCCACCACTGGATAAGTGGATGGAGGGAATGTAAGACAGAAGTGAAAAGAGAGGGTGGCAGCGATGGGAGTTTTGCCTTGTTGTTGAACAAGGTGATGCGCTTTTTTTGGGGGGGCCAAAGCAAACTTTAAAATCTACAATTAGCCCCTTGGCGCCCCTGGCCTTCCTTCCCTCTCACCCCCTGCTAGCCCCCTGCTAGCCCTTACTCACCCCTGTAAAGACAAGGGTCGGCCTCGCAATGAAAACAGGAAGCACTCAGATACAAAGATACCACTCTGGGCTCTGGCCTTGTCTTTTGACTAGTGTAAACCCTCAAACACCTATGAAAATAAATAGGGGACCTCAGAAGCAAAGCGGGGCAAGTTGAGAGTTGGCACACATGTGTGTTGGCCAGAGAAGAGGGAGGGAGAGATTGAGCGAGGGGGAGAGAGGGGGAGAGTGGTCAGTCAGATGAGTAAAGGAGGTAGCCCTCTCAAGCATCAAGCGTCTCAGGTTTTGTGCCGGGCCACCCTTTGGCCTGGGTGTTTGGGGAAATTCTGTTAAGCTGCTAAGCCAGGTGTATTGGTCCCCTGGGCTCCTTGAAAAGGAAGTGATATATCCCTTGGTCATTTTGAAAGTCTTTGGACTGTAAGTAGTAGAAGTGTGTGTTCAGATGAGAAATATTTATATTAGATGGTATTCATATACAGTTGTTAGTACAGTACAATATGTCATTATGTTTTATTCTCCTGAAGCCCCTTCTGCACTCAATTAAAAACCTGCTAACATCTGCCTTTTTTATTTAATGGAAAATATTACAATTGGCATTCGCTCCCAGGTCATATGACACTA
Organism: Plectropomus leopardus; assembly: GCF_026936395.1. Classification (NCBI taxonomy): domain Eukaryota; kingdom Metazoa; phylum Chordata; class Actinopteri; order Perciformes; family Serranidae; genus Plectropomus; species Plectropomus leopardus. Next base: position 13,573,400 of record NC_142189.1, on the reverse strand, counting down.
CTGTAGTTATGGATGGGCATGTCTGTAAAGGGGAGACTCATGGGTACCCATAGAACCCATTTTCAATCAGATGTCTCAAGGTCAGAGGTCAAAGGATCCCTGTGAAATGGCCATGCCATTCTTCCATCGCCAAAATTTAGCCTAACTTTGGAGCATTATTCCGCCCCCTCACTGATAATCTAGCATGGCATGGTTGGTATCATCTGATTCTTCAGGTCATCTAGTTTCATATGATACAAATATCATTGCTCTAGTTTTATACCAGCTGAAGATTTTGGATTGGTTAGGTTTAGGCATGAGGAGTGAAATTGGATAGGGTAAGAATGTAGGTTAAGCCAGTCAGGAGCAGAGTAAGTCAGAGTAGGCTGGGTCATGCCTTCACTGTCCTAGAAGATGCAAATTCGCCCAATGTAACATTTTCACTTGCCTCCATGCTGCTGTCTGCTGTTTGCTAACCTGTTTCCCATCGTCGAGCCTGCCTTTGATGTCTAACTTGACACACAAGAAAAAAACAAAACAAAAAAAACACACTCTATTGCCTATTTTTACTGGGTTTTCTCACATTTAAAAAACCTGCATATATGTGTAAATTTTGGTAGAAAAGGGTGAACCAGTTTCTGACTGAATTACTTAAATGAAAATATACCTGGTGAACACACAGCAGTGCTCAAAAGATGCCCTGTTAATACAGAGTGAGGACACATCACACTTTGTGAGATGAGAGAATTGTGCTGCAAACATAATTAGACATTACTGACAGCCCCCCCCCCTCCTCTTCCAATCCCAGCCCAACATAGCATTAGTCTCCATGACAACAGGGTGTCATCGTCAGGTCGAGCCCTCCGAGCCGCTCTCTCGACCGCCCTTTAAAGACGCACATAAAAGAGCCAGCTAGGGTCATTCACAAGACATGGGCGCAGGCAGGGCCGAACCTGGCAACGGATGTTTGTCCCATACGATAAACAAGTGTACAAGTCCATCCCTCGAAAAGAGAGGGCATGTTGTTTGAGTAGACTAAACAGTCAGCTCTGTAGGATCCCCAGTTTTTGTTTAAGCTCCTCTAGTCCTTCTAATCCGTGTGTGTTGTTCCAGTACAAGCAGCATTTAACTGGTGGAGACGCACATCTGCAAACAGTTTGAAATACCCGAGCCTTTTCTCCTTTTACACTCAACTGCTGAAAGCTGTTTATTCCATATTTGATGGTGCATACTTTGTCTTTCCAGTGCAAGTCACAAGATTTTCTAAATTTATGCTTAGTAAGTTCACCTACATCTTGATTTGCTTGAAGAATAACTTTTTAACCCTTTGAAACCTGATTCTTTTAAAAACATGGGAAGAGGGCTACAAGCAACTTAAGAAATGGCCAAGAAATTAGCAAACAAAAATAATTAAAAATAATCTGGAAATAGAGGAAAAAAGAAAATTAAAAAACACCAATAAAAGAGAAAAAATAAGAAACTTTTTAGATTATTTTCTTGTCACCTTTTGCATTTTTTTGTGCGTGTGGGACATTTCTTGCCAAGTTGCTCATTATGTTTTGTCCTAATTTTTTTTTAAGGGGTCAAACCAGTTTTGTTTATTTTTTTTATTTGTTTTTTTCAGGGATTTAAATGCTAGTGAAAAGGGTCTAGATACAGCACAAGAGAACTGATGTCAATCCAGATGTCAAAGGGTTAATGGTCCCATATTGTAAAAAGTCAGATTGCCATGTTTTATTTAATATAGAGAAGGTAAACTGTCAAGATAAATGCAAGTTTCAAACTTTAGTCCTTTTTGTATTTTCTGTTGAAATGTTTTGCAGTGTATGTGAAAAATGCAGCGTTTCAGAAAGAGGGTAAATAGAGGTACATCCAGGCTGAAAGTGTGAGAAAAAGAATGTGTTTTTTAAACATTAAAGCACGTAAACGTTCCAGTAGAAACCCAAAATACAAGTATGAACCTGACAATGTGCAGACTATGGTACCTTTAAAGCTGTAAATATAAAAAAAAAGGAACTATGTGTCAGTGACGTACATTTAAAATCTGTTTGCTTTTCACCTCCTTTGCTTGTTGTGTGAGTTTGGATGAAGGGTGGAGACAAAGCAGAAGGAGGAGAGGGAGGGGGAGTGTTTTAGGGGTAAGAGCAAGGGTGAGGAGGGGGTAAAGAGGGGGCTCCTAAAGGTCACAGAGGTGGAAGCCTGGAGGAGGCCCACACACTAATCTGTCATGTGCTCGTTTGCCTCGGAGCCCAAAAGTCAGCTCTCCAGTCACCCGTAGCAACCCAGGCGACAGTTTGGTTCACTGCCGCTGCCCAAATGTGTGACTATCAGTGGGAGACGCAGGAAAGAGAGTCATCACGTTACTTTTGTGACAACAGCCATTGCTTTGTGTGTTTGCAAACCAGGCGCTGGTGACAACATGACAGGGTAGTTTGGTGATGTTTAGTCATTGAAAGTCATTGATAATGACTCCTAAAGGAGATGCTTGAGTTGAGGTTTGGTGCCGAGCTATTGTCTAGTCACTGTGTTCTTATGTCGGCTGCTCAGCGACCCTGGAAAACAGAGACACAAGCCACCTCAGCCTGCCATCTGTTCTCTCCCGGTCGGGCCACCACTGAGGGGCCACCAAAGCAAGGACAGACCTCACAGCACTCAAACGCAGACATTACTACAGTGAAAAAACACTCAAGTCTTTATTTCACACAAGAGTCTCACCCTTCTCGTCAACAAATTACCCCTACTAGTCAAGATGTTTTTTCATAGAAGGAGGGAGCAGAAAACAGAAAGTTAAGAAGGGGGATCCAGTGACTCCCAATTTTCACAGGCTGTATAATTATACGACAGGCCGCATCAACTTTGCCATATCATTGCTGAGCCGCTTTGCGGGGTAATTTCCCAGTGTGAGTGTGTCGGGAGCCTTGTTTACAGTGTGCTTTGGCATAGTAGGTAGCCGTTCCAGAGGTTTAGTGCTGCATTAGAATGTAATAAGCCCTAATTCGTTTCATGCTCCGACATCAGACCTTTACACTTTGCCCCCTAATCCAGATCTGTCATAGTTCCACTTCAAAGCCAACTAACCCCACGTGGAATCCACTGACATATAAAGCATGGCACGTTAACCTTGCATACACTCTGTTGGTGTGTGTGTGTTTGTGAAAAGAGCAGACAAGTTTGCTGTTTCGTTCCCATACTCTCGCTTATTTCTCAAGATTGGCATTGTGTTATTGTGCAAGTGGAAATGACGGGATACCTGCTTAACCCTATCGCTTCTCCACCCTCTACCTCATGTTTCTTCTCTTTTCCTTCCCTCCCTGCTAATTCTCAGTCCTGCTGTTTGCATCTTAATGCAGGTTGTTTAATGAAGTAGCAGAAATGAGTGCTTTCGCTAAGGGACTGTTTACGACATGTTCTCACTGCATGGAGGTGATTAAGCTGTGTGAAACTCTGCAGCAGTGTTTTCTAACTGTGGTGGAAGCTGCTGATATGAGAGGGGGGCAAACTTGCCTTTTTTAACTCTTGTGTGTCCCTTTTTTGTCATAATGTGTCCCCTCTAAGTTCTAACATTTTGTGGGTCTGACCACAGCACAGACAGAACTTGTTATGAGTTATTTTTTTTTCATCAGCAGCAGTTTGAGTCGCGGGATGTATAATTGATCGTTCTGATCAGATTGATGAATAAGAGGAGCAGCTGCTGCAGAGGGAGTGAAATTAAACTCTTAGGCCTAAAGTAGTTAACCCTTTAACACCTAAGTATATTGGTTTGAGTTAGTAGGAAATTAGTAAAAAAATTTTAAAAAAGTAACCTGCAACATTTCCTCAGGTAAGACAACAGCAAGGGGTGTAAATATGGTAAAGTGTATGTGCATTTCTTTAAAAGACATTTTACAACAGTGGTGTCCTGATGGAAGAGCAGGAGCGCAGCATGAGTCTGACCGACCCCTGCAGAGGTGACTGCACATGCCCTGGCCTGTGGAGGGCAGTCAGATTTATAAACTCACAGCTCTGAACTGTGAGAGACTCCTCCAAGAACACACATGCACAAAGCTAAGAAGACCTTTTTAAGGCCCCGTGCTCCGCTGAGGATAAAACCCCAGCGCCAGTTTCCCCGCCTTCAGCACAGCAGCACAATCCACCGCTGTTGTAGTCATAACACTGCTCCGTCGGCTAGTTCCTGGCTGAGCTGACTCTTTGGGAAATAGCGCTGAATGACGTCATGTGTAATAAGGGACCCCGCGAGGAAGTCTGTGATAGCGTACATGCCCCTGGTGGAAAACCAAGGTTATTAAGATGGTGGTGGCTGATTCTGTGCCGTTTTCCCTTTTCTACACTTTTGGGGTTATCTTACTCATAACAAAATGTATAAGAGGATTTTGGTTTCACATCTTAGAGCTAGTTTCCTTAAATTACCCCTTACCCTTCCAGGGGTACCGCCCTGCAGGCTAGCCTCACATCCCCCCTCCCACGGTTGATTGCGGGGTTGTGGCAAGAGCTGCTAGAACGGTGGCTGCTGCATGCTGGGGACCATTGAGGCCAATGAGATTCTGCTGCAGGCCTCCAAGCTGCCCCAGCAGTTGCTTTGATATTCATCTCACACCAAGAGAAGAATAATGCAAAAGGGGAAAAAGGAGCAGCACAAGCGGTGGAAATGGTAAAAAGAAGGGAGGGAGGCGAGGAAAGAGAAAAGGTTGAGGGATGGAGGCATTGAGTAGAAATCAAAAACAGACCTTGCATTGCACTGTTTGGTTTGTCATGGGACCCTGGCTGCACCAAATCCCACTCCTGCCATTTTGTGTGATTTTTCTCCCCTCCCTTCCTCTCAAATGCATGCTTTTGTTTTGCCCGCCGCTCAGTCCAGGGGCAGGCAGTGGGATTCCAGCACAGTGGGGTCCTTATAACTGGGAGCCATGTCTCTTGTTCTCACCTCTTCCCCCCACTTCCTCACCTTTTCATTTTTCCCCCATTGATATCCTCTCTCTTTCCCCCTCTGAACATATGGACTGGTTTTTAAGAGTGAGCCCAGTCCACATCAAAGACTGAGGCATAGCGGGTCAATTTGTTGCTCCTTTCCCCAACTCTTCCCCCTCCACTAGCCTCAGTGGACCCTCCCTGCACCGCAGCCATTTACCCAGAATGCTCCATTGCTCAAGCAGCTCTGCCAAGCATATATATATATTGAGCCGTGTGTGTCTGTTCTCCACACATTTCTCTGCAGCCACATCCCACTAAGATCATGAAAGGCTATACAAATGTGTGATAGATAGCAATCCCTGTATCAAAAAATACCACATGCTGATAAGATTAAGCAGATGGATTGAGAGGGAAGAGAACCACAGAAAGGAAATCAAATAAAAAAGAAAGAATAAATATATATAAATCCAAATCTAAGCAGAGCAGGCCTTGGCTCCAGATGTGAATCTCTCTGAATATTGATCATGAGGAAAGCTAGTCCCTATATCCCCAGGGCTGCAGGGACTGACGCACAAAGCACCTCTCTAAAGCCCATAAACCAGCTTGTACAATTATTTAGATAAAGAGGGCGACAACAGTGTATGCCTCCCAACCCAGAACCTCCTCCTTGGCTCTCATACTCCTACCACTACCACTCCTGCTCCTCCTTTTTCCCCTTTCTCATCCAGCATGAAGATGAATAAATGAAAAAGAGGGGGCAAATGTGTAATTAGCCACACGTTTCTGAATCCTCCTTAATGTTCATTACTGAAACCAGGGGCAATTACAAGTTCAAAGGGGGTTTAGGGCACCAGCAGCCCGCATAATCAGTCGCAAATTAAGCACAGCTCATTTGTCACAGCGCAGCACGCACACTTTGTATGTGCACACGAAAACACACATGCATGCATGCTGTCAGAGTTGAGTCATAGACAGGCTGACAGGCATCAATTTCCATGCAGACACAAATCTCAGCTACCCCCCAAGGCACAGGGTTAGGTCGCCCAATCCTCTTATGCTCTGATTCGTTGTTTTCACTAGACAGCAGCAAACACCACTGACACCTTCAACTTAGCTTGCTCGTCGTTACACTGTATCCTGCTTGCATTCATCCTCTTATAGGTGTCCTGTTTGCTCTTACAATCCCTGTCGCCACCTGTCCCGTCCTGTCTCAGTTTTACAGCTTTTTTTTTTTTTAACCTCTATCTTCCTATGTGTCTTGTCTCCTCCCACCTGGCTGTGTCGCTGCAAAAACACGTGACAGTGTGTGTTTCATGTCTGTCCCTGGAGGTGTATCTCAGTTACCTCTGGGGCCGGGTCACAATGGCTAATCCTGTCTTCAGGTGGCTGTTTAGCACACTGAGAGAAGAGCTTGCAGAACCGGAGGTGAGCTCCGGTTACAGGACTCCCTGACCGGGGGTCACCTCCGACACTGTCAGAATAAACACACAGAAACATACGCACATGTCCTGGCAGATAGGCAAGAATGCTTGCACATGCATGGACATATATAGGTGTCGATTTTGAGCAGGAAGCAGGGGACATGTTGCTCCCAATATTTCAAATTTGCATTTGTTCCCTTTAATAAACATGAAAGAGGCAGACTTTTATTTTGAAAAACACTATGAATTGATGCAAAAAAGGCCCAAATTGATGCAGAAAAATTCACCAAATGCAGGAAATTAAGTGTTTGATGCTCAAAATTTTCTGCCGAAAGACCCCAAACCTCTAGAAACTGTCACCCTTGCATACACACAGTCTGGTACACACACACACACCAAAGTTTTCACACACAAACACTGTCACTCAGACACATTGAGCCTGCTTATCTATCCCAGGTGGCTCAGCCTTCATCTCTATCCTCCCTTGTTCTTCTTTATCTGCCTACTGTACTACTTCTCTTCTAGTCTTTCTCTGTCTTCTCTCATTCCCAGATCAGTCAACCTCTTGTTCACATTAGGATTCCCTGATATGATCTCCATGAAGACTTGCTCTAGTGGCCATGCGTTGCCTGTCCTGCCTGGCACCCTCATTGTTTAAGCTGCTCTCACGCGGGGGACACAGTCAGGTCTCCGGTGAATTGAATGGAGCCCTATCATGTGTGGCTCGGCGTAGTGGGAGAGAGAGAACTCATTTTTCAGCGGGGGAACGACATCCATCTCAGCAGCCAAACGCTGGCTGTTTCATTAAGTAGCCCATCCAGGCAGACAGATGTGTTCGCCACACAGCCATGTTTGCCTATGCAAGAGCGTGTATTAACCCACAATCCTTTGGGGGAGATTAATAGGCTACCAGCCCCTTTCCATTGATTATCTCCATGCCATTTTCCCCTCCGTTCCTTGGCTAGATATTAAAAACTAATGAAGCCTATTGAAAACGGGAACCGCGAGGCTCTTCACGGATCATTTTAGGTTATTTGGACTCAAACAGAGAGGGATCTCTTTAAGGCACAGTTTGATTCGAATTAAGAAAATAAATGTGGAGAGCGGCGTTGAAGAAGCGTGAGGAAAAGAGAAGGAGAGAGAGTGGAGAGTGTGACTGTAAAAAGATGTGTGTTTAAGAAAAGACAACTCTACTCTGACACATGGAGCGGAGACACGGCAGATGTTAGCAATTCCACAGCATAGCAAAGCATTCCTAGTGTTGGAACCACGTCCTAATTGCCATAATGGAGGTGGTAAGCGCTGACAGTAATGGAGTCGTGGGGATCCATCCCCAGCAACCTGAATTAGGGGCCACTTGGCAGATCCACTTCAAGATGGCCTGTGTTTTTCTTGCCAAGATACCCTTGTTTTCACTTCTCTGCAAACTTTTAAATCTTATGTCACCAACTTTTTCACTCGTGATGTCAGACATACAGGGTTGGTGGTTGCATAGGGTGTAGTGTGGAGGATGGAGATCAGAGAGATGGGTCAGGGAGACCTCGGTGGAAAGCGAGCAAAGAGTTAAAAGCATCCATGTGATGGGCTCACCTCTGCACCAGGCCTGGTGAAAGGCGGCGGGGTGCTGTCGGGGAAAATGACTTCCTGAGACATTACCATCAATCACCAGACAGGTCAGGCCCCCCAATCCCGCCATCAGGATGGTGGAGAGGAGCGGGGGGATGGGGACGGAGGATTAGACTAGAGGGGACGAAAACAGAGAGGAAGACTGGGTTTAAGGCTTGTTGGGGGAAACGACTATTAACACTCTCTTTTTCCTCACTGTCTGACTGTTTTATGTCTCCCTCTTCCTCTGCCTATCTATCTCCCTGTGTCTCTCGCTTTCTATTTTCCGGTCTTCCATAAAACGGCTACCCAGGCATTCAGGGACGGCCCCTGCTGGTCAGAGTCCTCTCCTCAGCTCAATTGCATCATTAATTATTCCACAGGCAGTTGGCTAGAAGCAAATCTAAAGAGGGAAGCGAAATAGAGAGGGAGCAAGAGTTAGATGGGGAGATGGGGGACAGCTGTCCAACACCCCCAGTTGGTCTTGCTTTCACTCTCTTTCTCTCACTCTGTCTCTTTTTCTTTCTGTAAATGAAGGATGGGAAGAGGGGAGGGGCTTGGGTTACCTCAGTGAGCGGTTGTGTTACATTCCTGAGAAGGGAAGGAGTGGGGGGGGGGTTCAACGAGTTGTTGAAAAGAACACAGATGCTTGTCAACAGCCTCCGAGCTGGGGAGCCATCATGCCTTGCTTTAGGCCCAGAGGTCAATGACCCTGTGTTGCACCCAGATAGAGACCCAGGTAAAGAGAGAGAGAACCAATCGCTAACATCACCGTACGGTACGTGTCACTGCTTGTCTGTGGCAAGAGGTCAGTAAAAAGCCTCAAAAATCTCTAAATCCTTCTTTTTCTCTCTTCACCCATAAAGCACTGTACGTGAGCAGTGACTGTGGATTCTCCGAGAGAGGAGAAGAGAGAAGAAGCAGATAGAGAGAGACAGAGAAAACGGCGAGCGCTGGCAGCCACGGCAAAATGGCCCATTAGATTTAAGGAGTAAAAGTTCATCAGCTTTATTAATGGGAAGGTATATAAATGAAGTATGAATTACCTGACTTTTATGGAGTGGCGAGAGTGAAACTGGAGTGTCTTATGATATAATGTTTTAGTGAGCTGTTCTGAGCGCTCTGATGAGCAGGCTGCAGAGAGGAGGAGGAGAGAAAGAGTGGAGAGAGAGAGAGAAAGAGAGTGAGAGAAGTGTGCTGGGGTCCCCTGAGTCCAGCGGCTGGAAGGTTGCCTGATTGTTGCTAACATGCGTAGCTGATCGGGTTAGCTCAGAGACAGGGACGTCCGTAGCTTCCAGGCTTATTCTTTGCGTGTCATTAGCTAGCATAGTAAAAAATTGCCAGCACAAAAAAAAAGAAAAAAGTCGGCCACTTCTGATTCATGTGCACACAAGCACACACGTGTGTGGTGAAACATACATGTAGTTACACATGCACACACTGCTTGTTTGTAAATGTACTTGTGCAAGTACACATGCGAGCACAAGGGCACACACACGCTTGTGCACAGACAGACATACACACACACACATGCTCCCCACCATCCTGTAATAAGCGGTAAGCTGAGCTAGCTGATGGTCATCCTCCCATGGGGCTGCTGGGTGGCTGCCAACTTCCTGCCTGCTTTGTCAGTGGATAAAGCCCCTAACAAACGAGAGGGCTGTAGCAAGGCAGGCCAGCCAGGTCAAAGGTCACCTCGGCCCCCGGGCAGGATTGAGCCCTAAGAGCACTACAAGGAGAGAGAGAAGGAGAGGATGGAAGAATGCACTTAAAGATCGACTGCTATTAACCAGGCCTAAAAGCTACATCCCTGCCTTACCACTCCTTCTCTTCTCCTCTCTTTTTTTTTTTTTTTTGGCGGCACTTCACAAAGGCATTTTAACTCCACATCACATGTCGACTCTGCTTTGAGGAACATTAAGAAAGTGAAAGATCCTGAGGGCATTTGTCAGTCCACACAGCCCCATGCAGCCAGCCGCCCCTGGGTGTTGAGCAAATGACAGGAGATATCTCCTTGACTCATGCACCCCGAGATGAAAGGAGAGCTCAGAAAGACGTGCATTTCTGAGAGGCAAAAACGGTATTGAGTAAAAAGAGAACAGACACAACAGGTATGGACGGGGTGGTGACTGATCAGGGCTTGGCTGGCTTTGTTCCATGGAAGTACTTGTGATCTCAGATGAATGCACCTATGGTTACCATCGGCTGTGCTCCTCTGTCTCACTGACAGGGACATGATCTGAAGTGTCTGTCTGTCACGGCCCTGAGAGCTCCTCTCACTGGCAGAGGAAAAGGGAGACAGGAGAAAACCTCTCCTTCCACCCCAGCTGTCCATTCAGAGGGAGAGAAAATTTGACATGGTTGACTTGAACACATTTAGCATCATTAGCAAACAGGAAGTGTCCCCTGCAGCTGTTTTTCAGCGGGGGAGGGGGGTGTTCCTGCCCGCACTGTAACGCACAAATGTTACCCACAATGTTTGTCTTTGATTTTTGACCTGAAAACAAAAATTGACATTACAAATGTCCTGTGATATCTTTCAAATTGGCTTGACATTCCATAGCTGGCCCCGGGGGTTTCTTGTTTGTCCTCTGTAAGTGGTTGTGCTCTTGTTGTTGTGTCCTGAGGCTCACTATTAGAATGTACTGGCCTTTCTCTCGAGAATGTGGAGCCTTAAAGAGACAGAGGAGAGAAAGAGAGAGAGAGCTAAAAGAGGTCCGGGTTGTGTATTTGAATACTTATGCTCATTAAGTTAATGCACAATGAAAGGGAGAACCGTCAAGTGGAAACTCTCAGAAGCTTCTATTTGAAGAGCGAGCACACCCCCTTTTCTCTCCCTCGGTCTGTCCATCTCTCCACAAATTACGCTGTTTCTGTTTCAATTGAAGATCAGCCCCACTTTACTTTGACTTAGGAAGTTAAACAAAGTCTGCAGACCACAATAGAGAAAGAGGATAAACTTAAAGAGACCCTGTATGTTAATATTAAGTCCCTTTCCCAACAGACTTTATCAGCGGGCTCTATGTGGACTACTGTCTTGCCCCCTATGCTTTCCCAGCATAGATATCTCTAGATATCTGAATGAAAATGGGTTCTATGGGTACTCACGAGTCTGCCCTTAAAAGACATGCTGTCTTTATTGTAGTCCCATGCATTTTTTTTTTTTTGCTTTAATTTGATTCCTATTTAAGACAATTTGGTAATCTGGCAAGAATTGCTTTACCTTGTCAATATGGACTTCATAACTGTTTTGAAATGCAAAATAATGGAATTGAAAACGTGGTTTAAAAAAATGCCATTAATCACAATTAACCATATAAAATCTACGATTCATCAGGATTTTAAAAATTAATCATTTGACAGCCCTAATCTCCATACACACTAAAAAACAAAAAATGAAAACAATTAAAAAAACAACACAAAAAACCTGAAAAGCTGTCTTTCATAGTCTTCCCTTGTTGCAAGTAAAGGCAGATTTTTCACAAAGCTAGGAAAGCGTACAGGTAAACGTTAGCTTTTTCAAACCACCATACTGGAAGTCTCATCTCTGGTAATTCTTGTTTAATTTAAGGATAAAGGAGCTCACTTGAACATACAATTGATCCTCTGGAAATATGAAAGTTTTCCTTCATTTCCCATCGACAACAATCCCACTCTGAAAAGTATCCCACCATCAGTTGGTTTGAACAGTCCTGGTGTAAAACAATAGTTTCTGGGGGACGAGAGGCCAAAACGAAGAGGAAAATATTAATTTCTAAAAATATCTGTATACGTGTAGACGGGGCCTCAGTATGCCTAAATAGTGTCTAATAATATAGACCTGTTTGATGCAGAACATTGTGGATCTATGAAGTTGAATGAGAGAAACCTATTTGTCAGGAAGTTAAAGTAGTAGCTGACAGTAGCAGAAACAGAAATTAGTTCTCTCTCCATATGAAATTATAAGAACTAGACAAAACATTTTTTGTGTGTGTAAGCTTTGGTTGTGTCCTTTTTTGTTTCACCAGTGTCAAAGGTTTTCTCAGGCCAACTCTGTCAGTATAGAAAATCATTGCTTTTTTACAATGTGTGCATACGTCATTAAACCAGTGCCGATGTTTATTCAGAGGCTTAGTTTGTTCACTTTGCTTTAGCTATAGCATGTGCTCCCAGTGACTTTATGACTGGCAACAGTGACAAGTGGTGTGGATATAAGGTTGTCCAAAGTGGGTGGGTCTTCTGCTTTGACAGGCCCACCAGGCCTCTAATGATCTGCTTATAGGCCCTAAAAGTCCCTCGCAAAGGCAAGAGACCAATTACTTAACACTTCCAACGAGCTACATCATACAGTATAAAAGAACAGGAGGCTCATTTTTGGAGCATTATTAAAAAACAGACTTGAAAATGTAAAGTTATTGAAATTTAATAGGAACAAAACCCTTTGTAGGAGGATGACTCTTTGGCTCAGCTGTAGTCATTGCAACAAGATGTTTTAAAGATTTCTTGAGAGCGAGTAGTGAGCGTGGCTTGTGTGTTGACATCAGGCGAGCTGGAGAGCAGAGCAGAACAGAGCTGGGTGCCCCTGAGCAGCCAGTTACCACAACAAAGCCAACAGACTGGTCTGAAAAACCAGGCCAAATTCCTGCCCTCTAGGACCTGGCTTAAAGCTCGAGCGGAAACTTTGAAAGAGGGGAGGAGGGGGGGTGGCGAGATGAGAGGAGTGGAGAGGAGAAGAGAAGAGGTGGAGTGAGGAGGATACGAGACGAGGCCAGACGGGTTAGCGCGTAGCGAGAAAGGGATAGCTGCTGGGGCCTATGGAGTACAGCAGAAGGAGAGATCGACGGAAATGAGAGAGAGAGGGAGAGACTGAGAGGAGACCAGGCCCCCGTTGTAAGGATGGCGGGATCGTATTCCTCCTCTTGAAAGTGGAGGGGCAGCCGTGTGGTGGAAAAAGAAGCCATGAACTCGATCTGACGATTAAATAGGCGCATCTCTATGGCTGCGGGCCGCGAATAAGACCAGGTCCACAACAGAGCACACACACAGTTTGTGTATATAACTGTTGGCAAACTCCAATAGATTTATGAGGTTGAGCTCCCCGTTTTGGGAGTCTTTTGCAGATTCCTGCATAGATAATAAACCCTTTTCTTTATTGGATAAAAGTGATACCTTATTATCATTATGCGTGATAGCATTTGGGAACGTTCCCCTAAAACATCTCTCCTTTCATTGGTCGATCCGCAAAGTCTGGAGGTGCATTGGGATTGTGTGGGAGTGATTGCTATTTAGCCTCATGGAGCTTGGTACAATCAGATGCCTATATCTCGCATATCCTCCAGGGCTCCTTCCTCACCCCTCCATTCATTCCTCTCTCCTCCTGACTCCCCTCACCCCACTTTACTGTTACTGTAGCTTGGCAGGCGAGCAGGGGCAGTTATGCTGTAGAGCTTCTCTACAACCTTGCACCATCTCCAGTGAACATAAATTAATGGTGTAGAGCAAACAGGCTGCTGGCTGTGGTCCAGGAGCTGGCTTCAGGAGCTCAGCCAGCGATTGTTGTGGCGGGCCATGGCAGCAGCAACAGCAGTAGTAGTACTGATGCACTGCCAACCAGCCAGCCAACCAGCCGGCCAGACAGCCAGTCAGAGAGGCAGACAGACAGACTGGGGGCCCTTTTGCTCTATTATAGATGCCGCGGGCCTCGCCAGTCCGCCTCGTATTTGCAATCATCACTGTTTTACTGTCAGAGGGCAGTCCGCTGAGAGCCCTTACACTTATTGTGGAAGCGCCGGAGTCTAGAGTGAGAGAGACACAAGTGTTGTGGTATGTTCTGAATGCAGATCGTGTGAGGTGTAGATATGGATGTACTTTCATTTGCTGTTATCAGAGGCTGGCATGCAGTGTGTGCGGTTTTGTAGGTTGGCATCATGTGAGTTCTGTTTATAAGTTGGCTGTGTCTGCGTGTGTGTGTGTGTGTGTGCAAGAGAGAGAGAGAAAGCGAGAGCAGCAGGGTTGAGTCATTGAGTCATGTGGCATTCTTGCCTGTTTTCAGCCTGTTGTCAGGAAGCAGTGTAGTTCCCAGTAAAATAAAACAAACACCCAAAAAACCCTCCGGCCTCCACCCGCCCAAAAACACACAAAGAGAGGGAGTGAGAGAGCGATGAGAGAGCAATGGGGTTAAAGATAAAGTTGAGCACAGAGATTAAAATGCAGTTGGATATGAAGATGGTGATGGAAATACTTCAATAGAATCATTTTAATCAATCTGTAGTTTGGGCTCAGCTAGCATGAGAGTAGATCAGACATTAGATCATAATTGATGAAATCAACCAATTTGATTTTTGAAATCACAAAGCTGCATTACTTGTAATTGTAACTTTACACAATTGTAATTGGACACAAATAATTTTTTGCAGTTTATATCAGAAATTTGAAAAATCATTGTCGGAGAAAGATGAAGCTCTTCTTTTTTGCCCTAATTGTCACTCGTCAATCTAGTTGATGTTTACAGACGGAAGTAATTAACTGTATCCTTCAATTTAAACCACCAAATCTGTCAGAAACTGCAGCTAAAAAGCCAGGTATTGCTCTGTGCATAGTAAACACGCGTGATGGATTCAAAAACTCCAACTGGATTTATTTGTCATATCTGTTTGATCTCCCGGTAATGCCGATATGCATTCAATCTCATTGTCATTTGTCAAAGAAGCCAATTGTGGCATTATTAACAACGGCAACTTGATATTTAAAATGTGCCAATCTTATCCCGGCTCCATGCAGAATCCATATTAAAATGTCATTCCTATATTTGATTGCATTTATTTCTGACAGTGAATATTATTATCGTCCTCCAGTCGCTTTGATTAAAAACAAATAAGATTCCAATCAATGTGGGGAAGGCATATATGAAAGAGAATACTGCGATACAATATCGCTGTAAAACTAGACACAAATACACAGTGAAGCCCATCAAATACTTCCAACACATAACGCAGCACTATGCAAAAAGTTATTCTATAGAATTATGTCTGTTTAGCATTTGACACTTTATTAAGTCAAATACTTTTAAAAGAGCACTTTCATAAAAATGAAAAATATAGATGCAGATTTCCTAATAATCCCATCCAACTGACAAATTCACACTGCAAGCCCTAGTGCTCAATTTGGATTTATTGCTCCAATGATTTTTGGGGGGGCTTACATTATTTATTTCAAAGGTCTCGTGTGTAGGATTTAATGGTAAAAACGTTTTAAATGTGGCCAGTGTCATAGTCCATTATGAACTGTGGCCGTGAATGACCCTCATGCACAAAACAATAACAAAGATGTGACACACAGCATACTGAAGTCAGCATTTATGTTTTCATTTGAGTTTCATAAGCTGATATGCAGCGAAGCCTAGCCAATTGATGAGCAGGTGACAATGAGGATGAGGAAAGAGAATACTATTTTCCTTTTTTCTTCCATGTTTGTATTCACCGATGACTCCCACTAACATAGAAGTGTAACAATCAGTCGACGATCTCAGGTAGAGTTACTCAATTCACAGCCCCCCAGTTAGCCCCCCAACCATTTTCTAATTCAAAATGAAAAATGTATTCACACTGGGATTTTTTTCTTATCACTTTTAATATCAATAAAGGTGCCAGATTTCATAAAATCCTGCAAAATAGAGCCTGTTTATCAAAATAAGTGACAGAGGTCCAACGTAAACCCCGAACATCCTCAAATTGTAGAAACGCCCCTGCATAAAGCTGACCTGTGCAGGGCTGATGCATCTAGCCCTTGGCATCCTGTCATTTTGCAAAAGTTAGCCCTGGGCAAAGCAAATTTTGTATCCTTGATATAGAGTGACCTGTGTCTGATTTAGAACCACATGAAAGTGGCCCAAATCAGGAATGACAAAATCAGATTCTATGTATGTTCTGCGTACACACAAAAACATACCTGAGTCACACTTGAATAATAAAAAAAAAAATCAGATTTGGGACAGTTTTGCCTGTATTCTGGACATAGCCAAAAAACTGGGACTAAAATCACACAAATCATCATCAGCAAACCCTTTGTGTTGCCACGGCAACAGGGTAAACAGCCAATGGCCTGTGATTTCCTGTGAGTCATTAGCATGGAATAGGTTTGCAAGCCCACTGCGACCTTATGACCCGGCTCCATAACTCATGTCACACACTGATGATGTCATTCATCAATGGGGTCCACCAGGCGAGGGGGCTGCAGGTTTCGGTGAGCGTAGGGGAGGGGGGCGGAGCGGATGAAGCGGCGAGGGTTGAATGGAGCGGCAGGGATAATGATCGTGCTGTGGGGTTTGACAACGGCAGCGAATAGGTGTCGGGAGAGTATGAATCTGATACATAGCGAGCTGGATGTTGCATGAGTAGAAGGGAGTGAGTGTGGACGAAAGGTGTGGAGTGAGCGGTCCGGCTGTAGATGTGGTTATTGTGTATGGTGAAACACCATGCTGGGGCTCAGGGGGGGTTTAAGGAGCGAACACAGCAGATGATGGAGCCACCTTGGCTTGTAATGTTCAGCAACCACAGGGGCCATTTCATCCAGCACTATCAGAGAGCACAGAGCACATCACACCCTGTAATTTAGCCATCACACACACACATACACACACACACACACACACACACAAACTGCTTGATTCTCAATGACTGGCAGAATGTGATCCACCTGCGCCTGTGTTTGTGTTTATGTTGATGCTTGGCTGTGCTTTTCGGGTCAGCTTGTAGGAGTTCAACATGTGCGCATCAGGATAGTGCGCACTCGTGCCATTAACAGGCTTTAGCATAATTAACAGAGCTGTTTTCGATCTGCCGCTGCCCCGGACGACAAATTGAAGCTGCTCATTTCTGGCTCTAATTATTTATAGACTGGCTGTTTTACGTTTTGCGGTCAATCCTCTTTTAAGGATATTGGCCTTGGTGTTTGTAACTGAACATATTGAGCGGATCCAAAGCTAGTGGGGGAGATTATCAATACCATCTTTGATCTTGTTCTGTGTTTGTGTTTCATCCATTAAATAACCATGTCATACTGTCTCCTGAGGGGAGAGAAGGACATCTCGAGGAAGAAACACATTTAGCTCTCTGTTTAATATTTATTCACCAATTCAGCTCACGTTTACTCTTTTCGTATCAGATTTTTTGCACTCATTGGTTGAGTTACTAAAATTTTTTTTTTACTGAGGCAATTAACATTAAGAGGTTACTCAGAGGTCTAAATAGCCGTTCTCCAATTTCACGGCTGCTGCAGTCTTGTAACCGCCAGGCCCACCATGCAGGCTTATTTCTCAC
Organism: Plectropomus leopardus; assembly: GCF_026936395.1. Taxonomy (NCBI): domain Eukaryota; kingdom Metazoa; phylum Chordata; class Actinopteri; order Perciformes; family Serranidae; genus Plectropomus; species Plectropomus leopardus. The sequence continues at coordinate 13,556,191 of NC_142189.1, read as the reverse complement.
GTCTGTGTGTGTGTGTGTGTGTGTGTGTGTGTGTGTGTGTGTGTGTGTGTGTGTGTGTGTGTGTGTGTAGCCATTGCCACCAACACACACCATTTTCTGAGATTTTAAGGAAAGCTGCTACAACGTAAAGTGTGGGTGGGCTGCAGTCACAGCCATAAAAACTATGTGTGTGTTGGGGAGGGGGGGTCAGCAAGAAAGGCTAGAGAGAGAGAGTTGAGGACAGATAGATAAATTGTCTGTGTTTGCTTCTCTGTGTGCATATGTGCAAGTGCATGCAAGTCTTGGGGTTGCAGGGGGGCGATGTCTGACACAGGGAGGCAAGGAGAGGGGAATGAGCAAGAGCTGGGAGGGGTATGAGATGAACGAAATAGGATTTTTTTTAGTGTCGTGTCTATGTGGTCGGAGTAAATCTCCTTACTCAGGGGTTTTGTACGCGAGGGGGGCTTTAACGTCCCCACTCTCCTTGATGAGACATCTTTCTTGTTTGTTCAAACCATTCATTACGCGGTGGCTGCTGGACGAGCTATGCCGCTGGCCGGCGTATTTATCACCAGGCTAAAGCGCGCTTCGGCTGACAGTAGGCGATTGATGACCGGGGTCTAGGCTTGAGAGGCTGAGGAAGCCTTAATACAATGTAAATGACCCACTCACATTTCCAATCTAGGCTGCTCCTCTCCCCGCACCTCCATAGCACATCATCTTTAGCTATGTCTCAATTGGTGTATATGTTTGTGTAGTGTGCATGCACAAAAAAAGAGTGGGAGGGAGTGTGTCCTGTTATATTTGCAAGCGTGTTTTGATCGTGACCGAGGTCACAGCTAATGTGAAAACGCAGAGGAAGCCCAGGAGTGTAAGGGGGAGGGAAAGAGCGGCTGTACTCTTATTACATGTTGTTGTCCAGAGCTGACACACAAACACACACGGAGATGTAGATCTGTATATCTGTTGCACATTCTACACACTCAAACACACACACACACACACACACAGTACCCAATAGACTTTGCTTTGTCTGCCCGAGCCAAGGAAATGTCAGCGCCTGGCAATCAAAAAATGTATTCCTATGCAAGCATTATCATCTTTCCTTTGTTAATAATTTTTAGCATATTAAAAGGGACTGCGTACACAAGTACAAATCAGAGTAATCCCTCTCTGCAGCCGGGACTCATTATTTGTCCAATCTCGGCCTTGTTTGTTATTAATTGAGCACATTCCTCAAACCATTTTTCCCCCCATCTCTCCTTTAATTAAAACAGACTACATTTAGACAGGCAGTGCCACCTGAAAGCAGAAATTGTCCTCTCCGCTGATATGAAACCTCACTTACATCAATTATTTCAGCAGTAAATGAGAAAATTGTTCTTGAGCAACTGTTATCGTTTCAAGTTAAAATTGAATTCAATTAACACGAGGCAGGCAGACGTTCATGAAATTTGCTTTCTCAATGAGTGTGGAGCTGAAAAAAAAGTCTTGAGGCTAAAGGTGTTTTCGTTAAAGGGGAAGAATGTGTGTTAATGGAGCTTGAAACCCCCCGAAAATAGAGGAGGATTTAAGTGTCAGTTTTTCAAAAAAGGAATTTTTGTGTGTGTTGATTTGCAGGTGTCATGTCTACGAATATTTGTGTGTGAATGTGTAACTCTGTGTGCATGCACGCCGTCTGTCTACAGTGTGTGAATGAAACACATAGTGTCTCATTTGTTTCGTTTGCGTGCGCCCCGACTCCTAATCTGGCCCTTAAAGACATCTGTCACCAGCGATCACTGTTGTTTTGTCATGCTTCATAGCAGGCCCAGGGGGAGCGAGGCAGCCCAAGGTCTGCCATTTATATCAGCCCATGTTCTCTAGATTGGACCTGACACAAATAGTATCATTGCAGCCGTGGTCGCAGAATTACATTTTCAGGTAAAAATCTTGGCGAGGCTGCGAAGGAGATTTCACAGCATTCTGTTCTTCTGTATTCAGCTGCTCTCTATGAAAGAGCCACCACCAGGATACATGTCAGACATTCAAGGAAAGATAAATGTATTCACTGCAAATCTGCGCCCACTCGTTCTGTTGCTTGGTATTATAAAAGGATTCTCAGGCGCCATAGTATCTGTTGGTAGGCTTGCTTGAAAGTCTTGTTTGACATGTACTCATAAGTGTTTGTTTTTTTTGTTTTTGTGGTGCATATGTTCTGTGTGTACACTATATGTTGTTTGTGTGTGGGCGGGGTGGGGATAGGAAAGGGGGTTATCATAGCTGACAGTTTTGACAAACTTGTTCGGCCAGCTCTGACAGGTTTAACACTGAATTGTTTGTGTGTGTGTGTGTGTGTGTGTGTGGGTGGACACGTGGAAGCTGTGAATGTCTATACAGTGCAGAGGGAGGGGCGGGGTTGGGTGGAGGTCAGGAGTAGGTGCAGTCTTGGGTTACACAATACAACAAACACTAGAACATATTGAATATATACAGTAATAGGCAACAGTCAGGGAACTTGACTCGCAGCATGTGTTCCCTTGCAGCGTTTCCCTTTATGAGTGAATATTTATGTTAATCTGTACGTCAAAGAGGCTAATTTGTGTTTGTTTCTCTCCTGCAGCACCCATACCCTTCTGAAGAGCAGAAGAAGCAGCTAGCCCAAGACACAGGCCTCACCATCTTACAAGTAAACAACTGGTGAGTCAAGATTTCCGCTCGCCCTATCTCTGCCACCAGCATCGCTCTGCCTTTCATTTTCAAAAGCCTTTTTTCGCCTCCCTCTCCCCGCCAAGTGTGAAAACCGTTTATGTGCAGCCCTCCCTGTCGTGTATTGACACACACGCCGGTGCACGTCGCCGACATACACACAGACAACCTTTGTAACATTATTACATGTAAGCTACCAGGATGTTCCGGTGTTATCGGCGAAGTGCTCGGTGGCTAAGTCCGTAGTCTTTGTGGTTTGATGTATTCAGTGGGATATATTTAAGGGAGAAAGGCAGAGATCATAAGCTGCCCCCACCCCACCCCTTCATCCAAAAAACCATACCTAGCTCCGCCACTGGTGCCCCCACAAAAGGCAAAACTGCCTTCCACCCCCTCCCAGTTTTACACAAGCTATATGGTGGATTAAGGTTTTGGTGGCCTGGCCAGCAGGGCCTTTGTAGATGGCTTAGCACATAACTGGGGGTGGTGGATTAAATAAAATGATCACAGAAGCAAAGAAATGATACAGGAATTACTTATCAAAATACTAGCCCAGGTTTTATCTGCAGCTTAATTTTGTTCAGTACATTCTCAGGGTGATGTTCAGATTAATTGAACTGACAGCTTCCTTTCAAATTTCCGGGAAGGTATTTGCACGGATTTCAGGTCTTACACAAACTTAATTATATGGAACCCCATTTTATCATTCTAATTCCATGTAGCGGGGGGTTCTATTTACAAATGACAAGTCTGTGCCTTTTATTCACAGCTTTCCTTAATATATTTATCAAAGCGGGTTCATTTACAAAGTGCTCTATCTGTTGGGTACAGGCAGGCCGACATTAACGAAGCTTTTAGGTTTATCAGGCTCGCAGCCTGACAAGCCACCCGAGGGTCAATTGATTTTTTGGTTCTGTGATACATTTTTTTTCTCATTTTTCCTGGATCACAATGAGAAACATGCCTGGAGAATTAGCCTGGTTTGTCGGCCTTATCTATCAGCCCCCCGCCCTCCCTCCCCCCTTCCATCCTGACTCTCTTTCTGTCTCTCTCTCTCACCCTTTTCTTTATTCCCTTCTAGCCAAGGGAAGTCAAGCTACTTAAATTGGCCACAGGAACCGCTGTTATCAGACTTTAATGCACCCTACAGTGTGGATAGCATTTCAATTACACCAGTAACCAAAGATTAGCCCCCGCTTGCCTGTTTCATGCCTCGTGCCACCGTTTCGGGACGCCACGCACCTTACCTACAGGAGCAGAAAATTGAGTTGCCTTGCCTGTGTCATGGTGATTAATGCAGAAATAGTCTTGCAAACCTGCGAGCAGAGAGAGAGAGAGCGAGGGAGAAATAGACAGAGACAGAGATAGATATAGGAAGAAGTCCCTGCCTTCTCAGAGGCCATGAAATCCAAGCCTGGCACTGAAATGCCTCAGATCCATTTATAAAGAGGTCTGAAAGAATCTCGCGGTGGGTAACATCCTCGTGAACCCTGTCTCCACACGCACATGCACACACACATTCATGGAGCTATGTATTAATGTTACAGCAGCCGTGTTAACAAAAACACACCAGGAATCAATTTTCACAAATAAAGTCATTAGAGAGGCTCAGACTGTGCTGGTCTATCTATGGGACATTCTGGGTGTTGTCAACTTGCCTGGTGGATGCGGACACATTATTGGCTATTTGGCAGTGAGGGAAAGATGAGAGGATGCTTAAGTTTACTTTCTTTACATAGGGCTTCACTGGTTATGGTGAGTTACAGTTATTTATCGCTTTGTTTGGGTTGTGCTTTCTCCTCTTTTGTTTCACTGTTGAGATGGTTCACCCAGGATATGACAGAACTCTGCCATTTGAAATTCCTGGGTTTTTTTTTCTTTTTTTAAAAAGAAAAACCTCTTCAAATTCCTGGCTGGCCCCTTGCATTGTTCTGTAGCTCCCTTTGATGCATGGCCGCTGCCACATTACTGGCCAAAGAGAGGGGGAGATAGAGACAGAGGGAGAGAGAGACAGAAGCAGAGGATGAGTGGGGGGGGTAAAGGGAGGGGATGGTCCGCCGTCTTCGGTTTCCAGAGCTCTCCCTCGGGGAAAGGATGTGCTGAATCAGGGCTTTGTCCGCCGGCACAATCGTGGCCCAGCGAGGGCACAAGGGTGCTCTGTGTGATAGTCAATAGACAGTGCATCTCGCTCTCTCCCCACTTGCCCCATCAAACCTCCCCGAATCGTACCCTTCCAACTGACACCTCGCTGTACCTGCAGCTCACCTGAACGCACAAATATTCATAGGTGATTTAAAACCTTTTAGCCCCTCTATGATGTTGTGATCGCAATAATTGACGCAAATTCAGCCAATCCCCGTAAAATTCCCTAACCCCCCAGAATTTATTGCAAACAATGCATGTAAACATTGCAACATGTGTTACAGTTTTTGAGAAAAACTGCTGTAAAATCAGGCATTTTAGGCCGCATCATTCCCAGAATCCTAGAGGGACTGCCTTTTGTCACTAAAGGAGACACTTTACCTGGTTCTCTATCTAGTCTATATCATTAGCTGGCAGCCTCACCTGTTTGTAGCTCACAGCCCATTAGCTGTCTGATGTTAATAAGGAACAAAGGAAAAGGTTAAAGTCCACAATCTCACAAGAGGACCTGATTTTCCAGTTAATAGTATAGTCTGTGTGCACATTCTTAGTAATGGGACACTGTGCTCTCTCAGTATGTTCAGAGATGTCGTGTGTGTACAGTGTCAGGACACCATTAGTTGACCATTAGGTAGTGTGTTTGCTCTGGCCACAATTGAGACAACTGGCGTCATGTTAACAGAATCAGGGAGTGGTCTGACATGTAATTGCATTCGTTTAAGATTGCGGGAAAAAGGTGAGGGCCGTGTCACACATGGCATTCTGGGATAGCGGAGTAGGTGAAACGGCAGGTGTCTGTATTTGTCGGAGAAGCGTTTACAGTATCTAGCGGGTGTATTTGCCTGCCTCAGCAGCTCCTGGTGTCCTGCTATCAGTCTGGGCTAAATGGGGCCTGACCGAATCCTTTCATGTCTCAGCGTCAGACCCAGCACGATGTGCCCTCGCTCACCGCCATAAACATACAGCTATCCTGCCGTTATTTACCACTGCAGCAATGCGCACACACACATGCATGCATACAGGGTTATTACATGGGCCTGAGAGATGACGCCGATGACAGATGACTGAGAGAAACAGCATCTAAAAAAAGGAAGGAAATCGTCCCCTCATTATTCCCTCATCTCACAGGCAGCCAGTTGGTCATTTCCACAGCGGAGAGAGAGAGAGAGGCAGAGCAAGTCAGAGAGTGAATATGTCAGTTCTTGGCATCTATGATGACTGACTGCTGTGCCACTGGAGCACTAATAACAATAAAGAGGGCACTAAGCCACACTCTATTTTTACTTCTCTGCCTCCTCTCTACAGCCCAGGGGGGAATACATGGAGACACACACATATACACACACAGGGGAGAGGCTCTAATTAGCGGCAGAAAGGAATACAATGAGTGAGTTATTAAGACACAGGGGCGGATCGCAGCCAACCTTTGCCCCCTGTCAGAGCACAGGTCACATGATAAGGGAAGGATATCCGCCAGACGACGGCGCCAAGCAGCCTGTGCCCGCTGAGGAGATGAAATAGGCTCAATCTCTGCGGCCATTCAGGGCAGGGCATGGTGCACTGATTGTTTTTTTTTTTTTTTTTGAGAATCCCAAACTCTGCATTTAGCAACCAATATATCACGCAATGTACATTTAGTGTACGTTTGCATTAAGATTTAGATGTTTAACTCCATAGTGTTAAGCCTGATCAACAGTAGAATAAGCCATAAATAGCCGGGGAAGACAGGTGTACAGGTGGAATGAAAATAAAAGCTCAAAACAAAAGGTCTTAAGCATACTACAGCTAAGGAAGATACCTTTTTAAAAGTCATGACACCCATATGCCTTTACAACGTCTGCCTCATCTATGTTGAATCCAAATTCTCCTCCCACATTGCGTGCTGCTGCAGTACCGCATGCAGATAAACTGAGTTTAGCACGCTCTAAAGTGTCTGCTCTATTGCTCTTTTCACAGCATGTCCCCCATTCCTATTCAGATCCGCGTTTTCCCCTCTCTCTCCCTCCAGACTTCTGAATGTTTAAATCACCCAGTAGAGGTACATAGAAGCTGTTCCGCAGGTTCACATGCAAACTGTTATTAACGGTCAAGCACTTTTGTTTGTAGGATCTGAGAACAAGAAAGAGAATGACCGACGCCAAATTTGTTCCTCCACTTACCAAAGCATTTTCCATGCCCTATTCCTCCGTCCAACAAGACACTTAGAAACACTGGCTTTTTTGATTTTTTATGATTTTTTATGATCCTCTGGTTTGGCGGGCGAGCACATTATGAAATGCAAAATAATAACTAATATTTTCCAAATGTAACATAAAGCTATGAAACTGGCCCAGCCGCCTCTTTTTTTTCCACATTCTTTATAAGTATTTAAGTCTTGTGAATCTCACACAGAGGTCCTTTTTCCCCTCTCGTTACGCTTCTCGACATTACTGCCTATTCCTTACTTTTTGTTTCTGCCACATTGGTGGGCTAGTTGACTGAAGTTGCTGGTTATCAGTCTAACTTTGACCCAGATGGAAATGTCAGGCCTTTTTTTGGCTGCAACCAGGGACTCCCAGCAGTGGCCATCTTATGCCCCTGGCTTTCTAAATATACAGCTGGAGTGTGGAGAGGTTGCGGCTGTGTGTGTGTCTGTGTGTGCAAGTGTATATGTGAGTCTGACTGAGAGAGAGAGAGAGGGAGACTATCGGGGTGCTGCCAACACAGGCATCATGATCCCTCTCATTTAGGGACCGCTAATTGGCAGTTAATTAGCAGAATTGACTCTGTTGTCAGATCCCAAGTGCCAGCCCCCCTACCAACACCCCCTACCCGCTAAGTTCATTTGATCTGGCTGCTTTCTTGATGCTGTAATAATAATCCCATTTTATCTGTTTTGGAGTGAGAAACACATTTGGAAAAAAAAACATATTTTCATTATTGGCAGAGTGAAATAGAACAGACTCCCTGTTGGAGTAGGTTTCATTTTGTTTTCCATTTTGTTCCACAGTTGTTACGGATCCAAATGTCTGTTCGCGGTGCAATCTAGACACATGCCATACTTACAGGATAAGCCACGGTAGTCTCGAACAGCTGATGCTAATGTGCACCACTGTTTATGTGTGCGCTCACAGTACATGCCGCTGTTGAAACGCTCAGTGTGATTAACAGGGCCCGCTCCCACTTTATCAGGCACTGGGGGCACATTGGGTCATAGCATGGCATGGACACCCACCGCGGCCATGGAGCAGCCCTGTGCCCACCTCTGTGTGAGTTATGAAAAACAGGTGGTGCTTTTAAAAAAAAAAGTTGGCAGTGTTGGGCGATCATGCACAAAAATGCCTTTTTTTATACTTGTTTTCCCATTACAAGCTCAAGACTCTCCAAGGCTGTGGAATTCTCCCAGCAAAGACGGCATGCGAGGAGAACGAAGCCAGACGAGGCGAGATAGAGCGGCGAAGAGCTGAAAGAGGCATTACAGAGAGAGCATTAGAGAGAGAGAGAGGGAGATGGAGAGAGAGATGGGGAGGAGGGAGGTCTTTGTACTTCTCTGCTCCTTTTGGCTCTTTTATTCCTCAACGGCTTGGTTTTATTGGTGGGTCGTTTAATAACAAGGGCTCCGCGTTTGAAATGAAGTCGAGCTGCGTTTGCGTGGGCGAGCCTCCTTTTTTTATTTTAAGATGGTAATTTCTGTACTAGGGGTGAGAACTGGAGAGAGAGAGAGAGAGAAAGAGAATACACCAGAGAGAGAGAGAGGGAGAGCATGAGGGTGAGAGTGTGGGAGAGGGAGAATTCAAGGAGAATTCAAGGGAGGAAAGTAGGTTAATTTATTTCATTTGCAGGAAGAGAAAGAACTTAAAAAGAAAGAAAAAAATGTTGGTGATAGTGAGAAAGAAAGTGTAGGATGCTGTTTTCATGAACAAGCAGCTTAATGCACACGGGCAGCCACAGTAAGCCTGCCAGAATCTCCCTGTGCCTGAGGCCATCTGTGAGCAGAATAGCAATTTTATTACTTTGTCATTAAACCAATTTCACAGCAGTATTGTTTGTTAATGAGCAGCCGCAAACGAGCGAAGATGTCACGTACTAGAATAGCAGCAAGATTTGTGACCCCGCTTCTCCTCTCTGTCTCGTTCTGCCAACCTGTACCTCATTCTTATTCTCCTGCTCTTTCCGCCATCGTCTTCTTTCTTAACATCCTTACTGTCATCCTCACTCTCTCTCTCTCTCTCTCTCTCTCTCCGCCGTCCTCCCATCTTGCTCATCTCCTCCCTTCCTCCCCCTGTTATAGGGGTCCCTGGCCCATAAAAGGGGAAACTGCTGAAAGATAAAATGCAAAGTCTATACAGTCAAGTCTCTGTTTATGAGCTTCCATTTGCCTTTAGAGCTCATTGGGACGAATGGTTTCTCCATGGGCTTTCATCGCGTGCAGCTGGAAAGCCTGGGATATTGGCCTGTTATTTAGCTCTAAAGCCTAACATGGGTGCCAACGGCAAGTGCCAACAGAGGGACTAGGCGTCTGAATAGGTGCATAAGTCCTTTGGATTGTATGCAAGATGATGTCATGCTTTTTCTTTTGCGATTTACAGAGTTGTTTGGGCTGCTTTTTAAAAATGGATTCGATTAGTGTGAGCTTAAAGAGAAATCTGACTTCAGGTCAGTGTGGTGGTTGTTTGGAATGCTCTGTTTTCACAAAGTGCTTCAGCTGCTAGCTATATGTGTCTTTATGGCTTGTCACTCTGTTTATGTTTTTACTCTGGACTCGGGAGGTCACAGATTCTTGGTCTTTTTGTGGCTGAGACAGAGGCGGCGAGACAGACAGACAGACAGAGAGAGATTTAAACTGAAACCTCAGAGGATCAGACAACCTGACAGAGTAGATTTGGAATAATTAGTTTTATCTGCTGAGGGAGATAGCCAGAGGAGCTGTGTGTTAGCCACAGGGTGCTGCTGTGTGTATCTTGGTGGTGATTTGTTCCGGGTTGCTGAATGCTGTGTATGTGTTTGGGTGCATGGTGAATGTGTTTAGAGGGAGGGGTGAGGGGGACTAAAAAGGATAAAGGTGACCAGGTGTAACAGAATGGCCTTGAGGGTGTGTGTGTGTGTGTGTGTGTGTGTGTGTGTGTGTGTGTGTGTGTGCGTGTGCATGTGTTGGAGCCGGAGAGGACAGGAGCTCCTTCTTTGGCTGAGCTCTTTAAACTCTGTGAACCTCCACAAGGTATTCTCTCTCTGTCCAGACATGCTCGTTCTCTCACCCTTTCTCTTTACCTCCCTCTTTCACATTTTGCATTCCCTCTATCCCTGTGTTTGGATATACAGTAACAGCATGCAAGTTAGCATCTATCTTTGCTTTGTGTGTGTGGTGTCGCACTCAAAACAACCTCTAATGACCTCCATCAGCCCCCCTCCTTTAAGACACAATGAGAGTCAGTGTTTTTGGATATGAAAGGCTGTAATGACATCCCTAACAGTGCTCTAATATATTATTCTTACTTGTTGTGTGCGTTTTCTGAAGCTATGATTCATGGCCCCGTGCCCTATGTGGTTTTGAGGTGCAGGGCCAATAAGCCCATCATGGACGACCCTATAAATCAATACAGCCCTTTGTTTGTTTAAGCCATGCTCTGCCCCAGTTCAGGCCTGTTATGGATGAGATATCAGCAGAGTCGGTGCCAAGCAAAAAGGGGAGGGAAAGGCAAGAAGGGAGGGAGTCACAGGGCCTCTCCACAAAAACAATCCAATCTTAATTGGATGGTGGCCCAAAATCTTGGAGATATCAAGTCCCATAATTAGCAATTTGGGGAGAGGTGAGAAATACACAGCACATCCTGCCGCCACATTCTCTCCACGCACGTGCTTTGATGAAGTTATCAGAGGTAGCTGGAGGAATTAGCCACTATTAGCCAACGCTATTACATGCATAACAAGATGCAGAGATACAGAGCTGGATAAAGGAAGGGGGAGAACAATGAGGAGTACATTACCCTAATCTAGGGTTTCTCTCTTCCCCAGCCTTATGAATATTTATTCCTCCCATTATCGATGATGATGTTTCAATTGGGAGATTCTGAGCATGTGCGGGGACGATAGAGGGCCACGGAAATATCTTTTCCCCAGCGGGGGTGGAGGGCGTCTGCCTGTAGCTCCCCCAAGACATTTCTGCTTTATCATCTTGTTTTACTGAGACTTTCTGCAGCTTTTTCACAGGTACAAGGCAAAGAATGAACAGAATCATCGATCTGCTGTTTGGTAGAAAGTTGCACCTTTTCTGAAATAATAGAAAATATCAGTGTAGGGATATTTTTGTCTTCATCTACAAAATAAAGCAATTTTGAGAATGGGGTCACACAGTTCACATTCATTTTCTGCTGTGAGGGCTGTATTGAATGTAGCTTTTGTGAGACACAGGGATGGTTGTATTTGTTTCAGGTTGGCAGAGTATAGTGTACACACATTCCCAAAACTTTGTGCTTGATCAAAAAATCAAACACAAGAAACTGACTAAAGATATGCACACTGCATTAAAAGCTACCAGCAGTTTTTGTTTTCCTAATGTTTCAGTCTAACAGAGCTCTTGTCCTGCACTGTCAAAACAGAGCAGACAATACATAGGCACGTGCACCCTCATCACTCAGGTGAGTGTGGTGTGGTCCGTTTGATTGAGAGTCAGTCTGCTCTGATGTGAACAATCAAACAGGCATATTTTAATTAAAACACACCAAAAGTTGAGTCAAATATTTATCATAAAAAGAGTCTTAAAAATGTCTTAAATCAATTTCATAAATATTAGGCCTAAGTCATTAAATAATCTAAAATTTGAATTTGTGATATCTAAATTGTCACAAATATTTTACAATTTAATTTATCAATCTTTAATTTTTGTTAAAGTGTGCCAAGCTCTTTTGCCCGAAAGTCCACATTTTTGACTAAACCTCATAAAAAGTGATACATCTAATTTGCCTTAATCTGTAGGAACCCTGTATTTCTACTTTTTTGATGAATGATAAACGGAACATTTATTTCAGAAAACAAAATGAAATAAACAAAAAGTTAAATAAGTTTCAACAAATAGGCAGAATAAAGTGAAAAGCATGTTTTTCATGTAACAGTTTTTGAATTTTTTCTCTGGATGACTTATGGGATTTGTGATACAAATGTGACTCAACTTCTGATATGTTTTATCAAATATATGCCCATCTGATACTGATCTTGATTTTAGTTGTGTTTTCTTTCATAGAGGCATGCTCTGTGCACCATGTGGGAGTATCAGCCTAAATTATCACACCTGAGAGCAGACTGACTCTCAATCAAGCAGATCTCAATCACCTGAGTGCTGAGAGTGCTTGGGTCTATATATACTGCTTGCTTTAGTTTGTGAAGGTGGTTTGACAGAGGTGGTCAGGAGCTCTGTCAGATCTCAGCTTTGCACAATGAAAACTGCTGTGAGCTCATAACACAGTGTGCAGATCTGGTGTTAGATTGTTGCCTTTGTTTTGGGCTGTCACATATGAAGGAGGCCAGTCAAAGCTGCACACAGTCAGTGGTAGAGCTGATCTGAGAGGCAGAGGGCTCGCTTCAGGCCACCAGGCACATCAGAGTCCCTGTGGTCCGCTCCACAGTGTCAGTGCAGCTCCTGCCAGCAGTCCCCTCCACAAACAGCTATTTATATCACTTGCCTGCTGCTGGGCTTTTTTAGCCCTAAACTCAGCTTCTGACCGTGCCTGCACATGTGTGTTTGTGTGCTTGTGCTCACACTTATGTGTGTCAAAGCGATTATGTGCAATTGAAACTGAAGATTAATTATTCAAAAGGGGAGTCAGAGGCAAGCTGACAACATTCGACCAATGACTCTCGTGGTCACTAATATGTGCAAACACACTTACTCGGGCACATCATGGAAACGTGCTTGGTGGAAACAGTCACTCACACGTCAGAGACACAATGATGAGAAGATGATGACATCCCAGTGGGAGGGAGAATCCTTTTCCAAGCACACACACACACACACACACACTCAGCTCTATACTCCCTGAGTAGTGTGTAGGTGCTGAGTCTTTAAAAGACTCAGCACCTAAACCCAGGCATTAGAGAATCCCGACAGTCTATCCACAAGGTTTAGGTGTCACTTTTTAATTGCTCAAACTGCTGTGCGTTTTCACTGCCCTCAATTCATGGTTAATAGTACAGCAGTATGAAGAGGAAAAAAAGAGTGAGCATGTGTATATATGTTTGGGGGCGGGGTGGTTAAAATGGGGGCACCCTCCCTGCGCAACATCCCATTGGCCCTGCTTTCTGACTTCTGCTAATGCATTTGAGAGTCAGGAGCGTAACTTAATGTCTGCAAGTGTGTGCATATCCATGCTCTCATATAAGTGTACCCAAGCATGTATGTGTGTTGCATAAGGACATAACTATTGAAACCCCTCTTGGCAGGGCCCCTCTTCTTCTCCTCTCTGAGCTGAACCCATTATAGTCTTATAAAGGAGGGAGAAGAAGAGACGTTTGATATGAAGCAAAAGGAAATAGATTGGCCTTATTTCCTTCCTGGCTGCCACAGCGCAGACACTTGTGTTGCCTAGACGATGCAGGCAATTGACACTCAATTTTGTTTGAAATATCACGCCTCTATCATGCCATTATCAGCTTCCCCTGGTAATCCACAAAGCCGCCCTGTTTGATATCTGACAATAAGTGGGGAGTCACAGAGTCGCGGAATCTCTCACTCGATTACCAGGCAGAGGGGGAAAAAAGGGTCGAGAATGAAAGGGAGCAAGAAGACGATAGAGACAAAGAGGGTGAAAGAAATGGAGATGGAAAGATAGAGCAGAGGGGGGAGACAGAGAGGCTAAAAAAGTCACACATTTGTATGATAGCAGTGAGAAGTGGATGGAAATGGAGATTATACCTGCCCGCCCTGCTGAGACACACAAAGGAGCTCAACAGGTCAGGCATTGTGGGGGGAAAGGAGAAATCTGGGCAATAGTTGTGGCACTCACAACTGAGAAAATGAAGCGATCTTGTGAGCACACCTTCTCATCTCAGGGGGCCTGATGGGTAGGCCGGGGTAATGATAGTGCTGGATTCACTTGTTCTTTCGTTTCACACACACACACACACACTCTCCTCTGTGTGTGCCAGCCTGCCAGCACGTCTCCGTTCTATTTCTCGCTGGCCCTGCATGAAAGCAGGAAGCCCTCACCCACCCAAAAAGGTGAGATGCTGGATTATGAGGAATGAGCGTTACCTTCCAGCGCTGACGACCTCTGTCACGCGCTATGTGCTGGAACCTTTGACGAAGGGAGGGGGCTAATATTGACATATGTTGGATGTTTTTCTTCAAACGCAAAACACAGCTGTTGGTCCCGGAGCTCCTGGGCAGGCGGAGAATACTTTTTGTGCACCTATGCACGTTAATAAGGTGTTGTCTTAAGGGAGGGAGCCCAAGAGTAAGAAGAGGGGCCTTGCTAACAAGGGAGATCAACTCTTTCCTTAATCCGCCCCCTCACCCCCCACCCCCATCTGGTGGTAGTATTCAAAAATAACAGCGTTAGTAAAAACATTCCAGGGCAGAGGTGCCAGCCTCCGAGGAAAGGAAGGTTAATGACGGGAAATATTAGGGGACTGTGTGCGAGAAACAGAAAGAAAAAGATGATTCGGCTTCTAACATCAGAGAACTGGTAGAGCTAGGGCAGGTTAGCCATGTTGGGTTGCTACAATAAGGTCTCTTTCATACAGGTGTGTTGACGCCTGGGGCAGGCTTGGCCTCGGTCCATTCCATTCACCCTGGCTGATTTGAACAATAACTATCATATCTCTTAAAAGAGAAGGGAGGGTGAAGCGTCAAGAAGGAGATGCCTGTGAGCAGTGTCGGGGCCAAGAAAAACCCCCGCTGCCGTTGTCAGAGCTTGTTGATGTTGTAGGGAGGAAAAAACGGGCATTTTTTTTTTTTTACCCACCCTCCTTTCTCTCCCTCCATAACCCCCACATTTTTTTCTCCTTTCTCTCCCTCCACTCTTGCACTGGATTCGGTGTTTTTGTGCCGTAGGACAGAGTGTGGTGAGGAGACAGAGGAACAAAGTGCTGCTGTGTGGAGCAGCAGCTGCTGCTTTCCGGATCAAAGGGGCAACAAGCGTGGTCTTCCTGGCCCAACGCTGCTCTGGAGGTGTTTGACGGACAGTCAGCAGCTGGGGCCGCACAGCCCGCCATGCAGGGGTCAGGCTGCTGGACAGCAAGACCCAGGGGTGACATGCCCTCACTGGACAGGGGGAAGAGGAGAGAAGGTGTTAGATGGGAGGGTAAATAGAGGGAGAGATGTCTATGTTTGTTTCCTTTTGTTGTTTGTTTTGCCGTTGTGGTTTAGAGTTATTACTTTATATTTCTATCTAAGAAATGTACGATACTGGATTTTTGCAGCTATCCAGTGTCGGTATGTAACGACTTATGTGGTCGATAACAGATACCGATATAGTCACTTTTTTCCCCACCAAATTTCAGTGATTAAGTCTCCTCTGTAGTGGAATAAACATGATATCATGCATACTTTTATTGTGATGGAGACATGAAAGACAGTGCTTTACATTGTGTGTAATATGAATTCATTGCGCAAAATAAGAAAAATACTTAAGCATGTTAGCAGATTTCGAAATTTCACTTTAAAGCCAATATCTGCCAATACCAATGTATACTGATATTAACGTGCATAAAATTTAACTCATTTATAATTGCATAGGCGGAATCTGAAGCTTGGTTTTAAGGGTAAAACCATCACTAGAATAGCACTCCACACTGCAGTATTCCACCTCTTTTGGTGCTGACAGAAAATCAGAGCGAGGGAAGAGAGACAGACAGGGAGCGAGAATGCCGCAGTGCTATTGATTTATTTTAATTAGCTGCTCGTTAAATCGTGTCAGTTTGCAACACAAATATATAATTCTTTGTCTGATTTTCCACTCGAGTCTTAATGACTCGTACTCCCTGGGTTTTCGGAGAGGAATGACTTCTGCAGCTAGACTGACAGAGCAATGCAAATGTTACTCATATTGGACTTGAGGAAGGAGGAGGAGGGGGGGGCGATGCCACAAAAGGGCAATGAGTGGAGTAATAAAACGGGAAAGAAAAACAGGTCAGTGAAAGTCCATGGAGGAGAGGTGAAACAGTCCCCCTTTGAGAGGCAGACAAAAGAGTGTGGAGGGGGGTATGGAGGCACAGTGGATGAGAGAGAGAGCAGGAGAGAGAGACAGAGGTAAAACTATGTAAACACAGTGGCTGCCCTAAACGTGGGCCCTCTCTCTGACGTTCCTAAAAAACGATCCCGCCTCGCTCCGCTTCACATCTGCACTAAATCAAACACGGGGCTGAGGTAATGTTCGCCCGGCTTATGTCTCTTGACTCCTGTTTTAACTTAAAGAAGGGAAGAAGGGATAGAAAAAGGGGAAACGCCGCCTCTGATAGAATGAGGAAGCTTCCCCCGTTCCTACGCTATCTCTTCGTCCTTTATCTCCACCATGGAGCCTGTGAAAAGCTCCATTGTGGTAGTTTATGATAAATCCACAGATACTGTAGGTTCAGTCTGGTGGCAAGCTATGTATAAACTGTTACAGGGGGCCTGTTAGGACCATGTGAGCTGATTCAATCAGTGTTGTTGACACTACAGTAGATCAGTGTTGGAGGTTCAGTAGCCCCAGACTGCCCCACTGTCTGACTGGACCATAATTAGTGTTTGCTTATACTAAACACACCCTCCTCATGGGGTTAATTTGCATGCACTTCCTGGTCAAAGGACACTGAGTGTTTCACTCCTCTCTGCCCGTCTTTCTTTTTTGGGGAGGGGGATCAAACTAAAACCTTCCTCCTTTGATTCCGCTGAGTTGTGACTCAATCGCTGGGGGTTTGGAATCTTTATTTCTGTCTGAAGCACAAGTATGGAAGCAATGAGCTCTAATAGGAACCAGAGGACAGTCATGTTTGCAAGCAGTGATCAGGGATTGAGTTCAGCACGTTCTTGTTCAGATTGTGTTGCATCTAATCTTCCCTGCAAAGACAGACCGGGGGTCGAGGAATTTGACTGACATACGGAAACTTGCCCCCATGTCCCTGGCATATGAGCTCTCAAAATGGGCATGTGCAGGTCAGCCGTGAAGGCAATAAACTGTCAACGATTTCTTGTGTCACAATTTCAAAGCGTCTTCCTGGTTCTTCGCACGCTCTACATGGGTACATTTGAGGCAGTCCAGCCGCTTTCTTTGCAGAAGACGTGTTTAATATTTCTCTGTTTCTACTGTCTCGCTCCGGCTCTGGCTTGGTTTCTTTCTTTCATCACAAACTCGTCAAACGAGTGACCCTCCTCCTGATTGGCCAGCTTCCCTCCGATCTCCACAGCAATTGGCCAGCCAAGCAGCCAGGCTGTCTCTCTCTCTCTCTTGCCCTCACTCATCTCCCTCCCTCTTTCACTCTCTTGGCTGTGCTCCAGGGTAGGGTGGTTTGGCATGACGATTTCTCAGGGAAGGAATGCTGACAACAGGAGCGAGTTACCAGGTGTGGCTGCAAGTCATTTAACCAGAAACAAGGCCTTTCTGACAGACTGAGATGAGGAAGCAAGACGGAAAAAAAAGAATAAACACAAGTATTGAGTGAGACAGACTGGTTTGCTGTGATTTCATCTTCTCAACCTTCCAGTAACCTTCTATAGTATTTATCAACGTTCTCTTGTGCTGATGATGCAGTTTGTTTCTCGAATTAAAGTCTCATAAATATAAAGCTCTACTTAATGAAATAAAAGCACATGGTATGTTTTAGGATTATGTAAATCCACTATAAAGTCTCTTCCTCGGTCTTCATCACCCTTTACCCCCAGTCCCCCCACACACACTCACACACACACTGGGTATAGCATAACATTGTATGCTAGCCAGGGTATTTAACACCTAAGCGGACACTCTCTGAAGCCCCCCCGTGTGTGAGCAGATATTAGTAACCAGGTATGCTGTGTTGATCCAGCCTAGCGGAGACCCCGTGTCAAGTGGACTCCTGCTGCCCTGGCTCCATCATTCATATATGCCTGTTATTTTCCTCCGCAACCTGCACAGCCACAACACTCCAAATACCAGTAAAGTTAGCGCTCTATATTATCACTGAGCAGGGTACTTTGTTTTACATTGGCATAGGCATAGATTTTGGGGGAAATGCCACATTCAATATTTAGAACACATACATTTAAATAAAAACATGAAAGTAGCAAGTAGTAGAAGACTTTTATTTTGACAAAAGACATTGCCACCTTGAATTGGCACAGAAAAATTTACAAGAAAGCAGGAAATTGACGCTTTAAATTTCTGTGGGGTGGATAGGCCCCAGTGCATATGCGTACATTTCAGGGGGGACGCAATACAAACAGGAAATAAAGTGTTCGACATTCAAAATTTCCCAGATGCGGACCCCCAACCTCCCTTTTATACATGTCCATCTTAAAATGAAACCTATGCCCTTTGTGCACAGGTATCTTTCGGGGGAGGAACCCAGGGAACACATCATCCTCAATATTTAGAACGTGCAATTGCCCCCCCAACCCCCAGTTGAATATGTGTCCGTCCCAACAATGAAACAAAACCTACGCCCTTGCTACTGGACATATTGCATCTGCGTGTACACATGTTTGTACACACGTGTTGCTCACGCCATTTCAGGGTATGTCAGTGAGAAGTGCTACTGAAGGCCAATTGGCACCAGTGTGTGAAGAATGCCCTGACATGCACATACACACATATTGATCGACCGTGCGTACATATTCACATGCATGCTCCAACGCATTCTTAGCACTGCAAGAGCAGTTTTTGATATGCAACTTGAAAATGTGTTTAAGGCTCATTGGCTAGGAGGGCCCAGTCGCCCACGTTAAACAGCAGCAGACTGTTGCCCCCACCAGCCCGCTTTCTCCCGGGGTAATGTACACATTCTGAGCTGTATCCCGAGGAATGACCTCTACACGACCCCCTAACCTTGCCTTTAATTATTTGTTTGAAGACAGCATGGAGTTCCCATGCTGAGAGGTACTCTGTGTACTGTGTGTGCATGTGTGTGTGTTTCTGTGCTCTAACATTGAGCAGAGGCAGGCCATAATAAGCTAGACCACCAGATGTAGATAATAAAACATGGGGGTTTGGGTTGGAGGTTTTTTAGCTAGTGTCCCCTGTGAGCCTCCTGTGTTCTGGTTAGCCTACAGACACACTGGCGGTGCTTGTGGTCATGTCCACGGTGTCGATGTGTAGATTTACAGCACGCGCGTATGTTTTAGCGAGTGGTTGGGAATTGTGAGTCCCTGTGGTCAACCTCTGTGTCTCTCTCAGGGCCTTTGGGTGCGTCCATCTATCCGTCCATCCCAGTTTGACTGGCCTTCATCTCTAGAGGATTCCTGGTTGTGTTGTTCTAAGCACACACCATTAGCAGCTCACGGGTCGAGGGAAAACAGTGTTATCAGGCCTGGCTCTGATAATCTCAATTGGCTTTACTCAGACTGATAAAAGGTGCTCTAAGGCCACGAGAGGGGCGCTCCGTCACCCCCCCACTCCCTCCAGTGCACCGCATCGCCTCCTGGTTACTGTGGCAACTTGTTTAGCGTACAAAAACAGAGCCTTTGTATGTGTGTGTGTGGGTGGGTTGGTGTGTGATATGGTGGTGGTTAGCCAATAGGGACTGTTGACAAGAAGCAGGTCCATCTCAGAAGCAGCTTGGAGGGAAAATATTTGAATACCCATATGTTTGTGTACACAGCAATGAGCTGTTTTCAAAAATTACCATTTCAATGAGAGCCAGTACCCTGAAATATGTTCCTGTATACTTTATGTCATACATTTCCAGTAAGAAGTGGAAAAACACAAGAGGAAGAACATTGTTTTTAAAGGAACACCTTGATTTTTAAAGAAGTCTGAAAACGGCACTTTGATCTTCCTCTCCAGTACATTTCCTGGAAACCGTATGGGCAAATTTAGCACCTGGGAAGAACATTCCTAATATTATGTGTTTATGGTTATGTCCCAGAATAGGTAAGAATGCACATGGTTGTGATTTTGAGCCCCTCGGTGCGTCTAAGTAGAGAGAAAGCAGGACATATATTTTAGCAGGCCTTGCACTCTAAGCTAAAGAAAGGGAGTGTGATACCAGGAATGTCTTACTGTTTACTTGCTCAGCTGGTCTTCTTCTCATAAGCACTGCAGGCATTTTCTGACAGCATAGCTCTCTAAGAATGCTTTGTCCCCTTTGTTCTATTGAAAAATACTTTCACAGTTAATAAACCTTAATCCTCATTCCTCCCTCAAATCACAAATCATGCATCGCAATCATATAATTTCCAATCCGGCTCTCATCGGCACGCCCCGCCTCCTCCACCTTCCTCCTCTCTCTCATATGGATGCGTTTCATCTTTTTCTCTCAGGGGCCTACAGCACCCCTTGCGTACCTGCACTCTGGATGCCCCCTGGCAAATGAGCACCGCGTCTCTCTTTTCCCAACCGTGCATTTTGTACGTTTAACCATGTCACTTTGAGCCGGGCAGATTACAGGCGTTTAAGTTCATTGGAGAAGGTAAGGGCAGGTATCAGGGCTTCATGGGGGATTAGGAGCCCAAATTGGTTCCAGCTCTCCCTTCCTTCTAATGACCAGTTCTTTAGCCGCACTGATGGTGCCGTGGCCCGTACGTTGGAAGAGGGCGGCCGTTTTTTTCTCCCTCTCTTCTCTGCCTTTTTGGAAACCAGCAAAGGACTCCATGCTGGACAGCTCCTACGTGATTTGAAACCCCTCTTTAATATCAACCACATGGTGGTACCTGTAGTGCTAAGCCCGCGCTACATTTTTAGTACGTGAAAGTGAGCGGAAGAAAGAGAGAAAGGTGGAGAGCTCGCTCAGCCTGAGTGGCCAGCTTGACACAGCCCAAGGCTTCTCCATTCCAAGTTAAAAAGGTTGCCTCTGGCTGGCAGTCACCTCCAGATGACCTCTGGCTCTACACTGGAAAAGCCACAGGAGCGAGGCCGGCTGGGGAGGCTTTGTGGAGCTGCACTTATTCGCTGCTGTGGCGGTGATAAAACTTCAGACAGCCTAATTGATGGGCTCGCTGACATAACAATACCTTGTGAAAGCACGGAGTGGCCCATGCCTGGTCCTCATTTCTAGACAGCTGGAAGGGGAGCAGAACCCCCTACAATGCAGAGAAGTGGGGGTCCCACTGAGGGGAAGGGTGGAGGTGGGGGAGGAATGGTGGGGAGTAATGAAAGGAGCCATTTGTATCCTGCACTTTGCTAACTTAAGCTGAATTTCACCAACATGGATTAACTTTTAAACCTGATTAAATTATGGTTTAAATTATGTTGCACCAAACTTCAAAACTATAGCTCAAAATTAAAAGAAATTAAATGAATCTCAGTTTAGTTTTTACTCTAAACTTCAAGTAAATTTAATGGTGTTGCACCAAAACTTAAAGCTTAAATTTAAACTGTGATCCAGGCTTAAAACTTTAACGTTTACAATCGCTGCCTTTTGGTGATGGATTGAGCAAAATAATCAAGTTTCTCAAAGAAAGTTGAGACTCAACTCAATTGACTTTGGTGATAATAAAAAAATGTTATGGTTATTGTTACAGAAAAGCAGCCATTTAAACATTTAATGCTATAAGCTATAATGTGAAATGAGGAGAGAGAGAGGGAATGACATGCAGCAGAGGGTCAATGGTGGAATTGAACCCAAAGCCACTGCGGCAGGGCCATAGCCTTTGTACATGGGGTGCCCACTCTACCAGGTGAACCAGTGGGTGCCCCATGTATTTAAGTTTATTTTAATTTTGATATGAAGCGTGTCCCTATTGACTACACTCTGTTTAGATTAATAAACTTGACTTCACTAGAATCATTTTTAATGGTGAAACAGAGCTCTGCGTAAATCTGGATTTACTCATTTTAAACCAAGTTTTACTAAACACTGATTAGAGCTAATCTTAGATTAAAGTAAGCCTTGTCGGTGCAACCCAGCCTTAGAGCTGCCTTTGAAATTCCAATGGGTGATAACACTCCAGACTCTTTGGAGTACAGGATACTGTACACTAAAGTTGTGCAACAGGAGTGAAAGACAGAAGGAGAGAGCGATGTGCCATTATGAGGGTTCTTCTGTGCCCAAGCTGCACTTAATACTTGAGGAATGTCTCCCTGGTGCCCATAGCAACCAAACGTAATCAAAAGCTTTATTAAAAGAGGGGGGAATAGATCATAAGGAACATTAAAAGTATCCCTCGCTGGGTTCCCAAGTCAGCACACAATTGCCCCTTTGTTTGTTGCTGTTTTGTTGCGAGCGCCTCTCTCAAGGACTCGGTGGCTAATGTTGCCATTAAGTCATGCAAAACTGTTTTGTCTTTGTGGTGGCTTGTGATGAATCTCTCTGTGTGTGAATGCAGGGGTGATTTAACGTTTGTTTTTCTCCTCTCTCTGTTTTTTTTTTTCTCTCTTCCTCTCTGCCAGGTTCATTAACGCCAGGAGAAGAATAGTACAGCCCATGATTGACCAGTCAAATCGAGCAGGTAAAAAAAACACTCAAAAAAAAAACCAGCCAACATACAGCAGCAGACCTTCTATCTCTTTCATTCCCCAGCATGAAGACACCCTTCCCAAATCCTTTCCTGGCATGCACATCATGCCTAGAGCCCAGATTTTTTTGAGGGGGCACCCTACATCTCCTCTCTCTCCACACACACACAAATCCCATCTACTCCCTCCTCTTCCTCTCCCTCCCTCCATCCCCTTTCCCATTTTCTGTATGAGATGCGTTCAGCAGTGGTGCAGGCCGTTTGCTGATTGACTCTAATTGGAGATTTCCCAGTCTAAGTGGAGAGAGAGGTATATTAGCACTCTCTCTGTGAATTACTAATTGGACACAAGAGGAGTGCCAGGAATGCTAGCAGCAATTTATGAGTTATATTTCCTTTTTTTCTGTTTTGTTTTTAATTTTTTTTTTCCAGTCCAGGGTTAGGGAGGCTTCCCCTCACTTTTTCTGCTGCATTTTATTGTACTCCCTCCAGACTCACTGATCTGAATTTGGATATTGAGTAGTTATTCAGCACATTTTAAATATCAAGACCAATACATGACTGCTTAGTCATTTTTTAGTTTATTGATATCAGTTAATGCATTTCAGTCATCCAAACTGCCCTTAGGAGGGAGACTGACTTTAATAGAGTGCTTCAGGGATGTTTTTTGTGGGCCAACCCAGAAGTTGGCTTCACCCTGGTTCCCTTGTCAAAAAGCCTATAGGAATTTCCCCTTGGATTCTTCCAAAAAATAATCTATGGCAAGCAAGTCTATGATAAGTACATAATCTTCACAAGTTAGCACCATCTCTATGATTTATGAAGCATCAATGTAATCTTTAGAAGTTAAAAGCTAACATTAGGCTACTGATGAACTACACCACCATTTCATTACTTTACATCCCCATAATAGACTGTTTATAAAGAGAGACATTGCATCTCCACTTCCCCATACTGTATAAAAAAATAAGACAAATTATCCTGGATACAGCCACTGCCATCCTTTGCTGGTGACACCATTTGGAGCCAGAGTCTGCACAGTAGCAAATCTTAGCAGTATCAAGTTTCTCAGGGGATTTACAACCTATACTGTAGCCCGCCAGTATCGAGATGTTTTGGCTTCACTTTTGGTGACCTATTAAGTCATCTATCTCTATGTACAGTTATGCTTCCCATTAAAACAAGGCTATAAAGCTGTGTTAGGCATGATGACTTTCTGAAGTCTCATTGAGCCACTTGTTAGCAACCACCTTTTTGAAGACACATAAAAATTTCAAAATTCACAAATGGGGAATTTACTTATATATTTTATGTCGTAAAACAAACTGTGAAAGTCTCTTAAGCTTGTGTTAACCACAAACCTTCTTTCAGGCATCTAATCAAAAGCCCCATTCAAAAAAACACCATAGACTTTGAGACAAGGAAACCAGGAGTGCTAAAATGCTAACTACTCTCCAGGTTTTAGCACTCATGCCCGCACCACTCTATGGGATGCCTGAATTAAATCAGATCTTATGTTTTGAGTTAACACCAACGCAGGCAGAGATTTTTATTTCTTTAAAAACAGATTAAGGAAAGCTTCATGTCGTTAATTTATAACACGTTTCCCTATCTATTGTGGTCAGATTACAAAAACACACTCACACATTTTGAGTAGTAAACATGCCGCTCTGTGATCCCGTGGAATGATTCAGCCACCCTAAGCTTCATTGACTTTGGCATTACCAAAAAAAGAGGCCAAGTAATTTGTCTCAGGGAGAGGAAAAGCTGTTTTTGTTGATTAGCTCCTCCCGCCTTAAAAAGGTCCCCACACACCGGGGTGGAGATTGTTCAAAACCAACATGAGCCGCGATTAAAATGAGATGCACTCACAAATGTGGGTGACTTCTTTTCTACAATTACTGCGCTCTTGTGTGGAATATTTGTCAGCGTGCAGCCGATGTGTGCCAATCAACAACCTCTACATAAAACAGCATGACTAACAGCTCCCACTAATCTTTTCCGAATTACAGATTATCCAAGATAATACTGTTATAGTCCTGCAATACACGGTTTTCTACAGTCTCCAGAGAGCATTAGTTCATTAGGGCTAATAGTAGGCAAAACACAATACAACCGAGCAAACGGATTGCTGTTGTATCATTACAGATAATCAAATAAATCATTCAGAATATTTAATAATAATTCATTAGAGCTGTATGTGACGTTTAGGAGTAGATGACTGCTGACTCAAGTGTTGACGGGGTGAAGGCAGAAATTCTTCTCATCCTGTCAAACTGCATGCTTTCTTCTTCGAGAACAATGTATCTCCTGTGAGTGTGGTTTTGAATGACACTGGTGTGTGTGCATGCGCCAGTGTGCGTGTGTGTGTGTGTGTGTGTGTGCTTGCATGCACGAGGACCTACTGTATGCGTGTTTGCATGCCACGCGTCAGTCAACGCGGTCCACAAACATGAGCACAATGTCTTACAGTATGTTTGGGCTGGAGCTGGGACAATTGCTGATTGTCTGGTGTGTTTTCTCTTCTTCTTCTTCCTCCCCTCCCGTCCCCCCTCCCCCTTTTTCATGTCCACGTTTTGACTACAATCAGGTTTTCTTCTTGATCCTTCAGTGAGCCAAGGAGCAGCGTACAGTCCAGAGGGCCAGCCGATGGGCAGCTTTGTGCTGGACGGTCAGCAACACATGGGGATCCGGCCAGCCGGTAAGCCGGTCCCACATCCCTCGTCATCTCCATCAATGCCTGCTTCACCAGACACCAGTTTCTCCCTCAGTTATCGCACAGCTGATCAACACTGATCCTCTTTTCTGTAGCATGAGATTTAGTCACCTCAGCACGGAGCAGGTCCCCGAGTCAGCCACGTAAAACTAACCACCAACCAACTAACAACACCACTTTCTCTAAAAGTCCCCACACTGTCTGCTGCTTGTTTTTTCTCTAACACATCTGTGAAAAATCCTTCACAAGTTATCATAACTAAAGGGATTTATGGGATGCAATGCAAAAATAAAAACACTTGAAAAACACCTTTCACTTCCTTCCCCCTAATCATTTTCCATCTAACCCACCTCCTCCTTTCTATCAGTGGTTCTCCTCTCTGTGATCCAAACTCCTGCTGACCCTTTTCTGGCGTTTATTCTCTCTTTCTAGGGCCTATGAGTGGAATGGGGATGAATATGGGCATGGATGGGCAATGGCACTACATGTAACCTCCATCTTGTAAAGCAAAACGCAAAGAAAAAGGGGGAAGTAAGTACTGGGCTCTTTTCCTTGTTGTTTTTACATCTTGGGGCTGTGGGTTTTATTTTTTTTTCACCCACGATTCCCTTTCACTCTCTACCCTGGCTATAATTTTGCAGCCCATACTCCCTAGCATCAACAACTATGAACCAGCATGCATGGCTGTTCTAGCAAGATGCTTTAGAGGCGGGTGCAGTAGCCAAGGATGAATTAAAGACTTGGGAAAATTCGGGGGGAACCGTCCTGGGACAGAGAGGACCCATGGACTTGTGGCGCCAGACAACAGGAACAACAACAAGAAGAAGAGGGAAGAAACAACCTGGCATGGCATGTGCAGATTTATTTATCACAACAGCACCATCGCTCTCCCCATCCCCGGACAGCCAATGCAAATGTTGGACATTTAGGGAAAAAATAACATCTCCTGGGGAAGGGGCTGACGGGGAGAAATTAAGCAGGCTCCAGTGAAGCGATAAAGAAGGAGAAGTGAAACTGTCCTCCGAGTGACATAAATCTGTCTGGGGGAAGGATTGATGCCCAAATTATCTTATATGCAAAGACGGGAACACCGCAGTACATTACGGCCCCTGAGCGAGATATACGGGCCGTGGGTGACATGGCCGATCCTTCACTGGGGGTTTG
The DNA here is from genome assembly GCF_026936395.1 of Plectropomus leopardus. Classification (NCBI taxonomy): domain Eukaryota; kingdom Metazoa; phylum Chordata; class Actinopteri; order Perciformes; family Serranidae; genus Plectropomus; species Plectropomus leopardus. The sequence goes on along the minus strand of NC_142189.1, from coordinate 13,529,963 downwards.
GTTTGAGCTGTGTAAAGGGAGGAATGAGCGTGGAGGGGGGGGGGGCTGTGTGTTTTGATTATTTTTTACTGGAGGGAGACAATTTAAGGGGGGGCGGGGGCCAGAGACGAGACTGACCTGAGACTCACAGACAAGAGCGGGGAGACACTGAGATGAATTTATAAGGTTGTAGACACAAGCATGACTGCATCTAAAAGGAGGGGATCTCTTTCACACATACAGTCTCTGTGCCGCTCTCTCTCACTCACACACACACACACACACACACACACACACACACACACACACACAGCTGAATGTCGGCAGCCTGATTAAGCTGGCCATTCCGCCTCCCGCTAGTGCCACACTGCTGACATTTGAAAAATCAAGACATATCACATCCTGAAGGCGGCAGGGCAGAAGAGATTTTATTTTAACACCTAAACTCCCTTTGCCCAATGAGGCACAATATAATAACACTTACCTTGATTAAAAGAACCCTTTATATGTAAATGGCGACTGGATTTTCCAAAGGGTCACAGCGGCAATTCTGCCGACAGAGATCATTTCACCCCTCTAGTCCTTGCTTCCTCTCTCTCTCTCTCTTTCTCTCTCTCTCTCTCTCTCTCTCTCTCTCTCCGTCTCTCTTCCCCTCCTGTCTTTGCTAATGGCAGCAGGGAGAAAAAAAATCAGGAAGCAATGTTCCCTAAAACAGCCACACAGAGACAACATTTGCTCAGGTTGGCTAATTCTTAATATAGGGCTATATAATTTTGAGACTATTTAATTACGTAACATACTTTATGCTTCATGACCAATTACATTAATAGCTTAATACAGAGGAATATTATCCTCTCTTGATTTGATTACACAGCCACACAATATGGTATATTTGGTACTTAATTATGGCCAGCCATTGAGCAGGACCGCTGTGCCATAACAGAAGTGCAGAGGGAGGCAGGCATGGAGAGAGAGAGAGGCCCAGTCTGTCCCCAGTTATTGTCTTCAGATGGTTTTACCACTCTTGTTAATAAAGGAGGGGGGTCTCAGATCTACTTAACGGAATGACTGCAGCTTACAAGACTGGAGATTACCAGCTTACAGTGTCAAAAACATCTGCTGGGCCTTTTAACAGGAGCTGCTCTAGGTTATATGGAGGTGAGGGCACCCATCATAGCCCCGACACCCTGGATGATTTATTTATTTTATGACCCCAGTAGTGAGGTTTTAAGAGACCTGCTCTGACAAACATGTGCATTTCAAATGAACTGACATGGAAAGGGAGTATTCGAAAATGGCACAGCTTTCAACCAATGAGGCTGGTCATTAATCTTGGCCTTTGCTGTCCCTTTTTTTTTTCTCCTCTCTGTCCTCTTCCCCTCACCGGGGCCCTCCAGTGTAATTTCTTAATTGCAGTGTACTAAGGTGGAGGAATGCAGAGAGTGAGCATGCCTAGTGACCTTGCAGCGACCTCTCCCCTCCTATTACAGCTTCTAATCCCCCAGGGGTTCACATTACAAAGCAGGTCGGCCCAGACCCAATCCCAGACCCAGGCCCCCTGGCTCCAGCGGGGGACCCCCTGCTCTCAATCGCCTTTCCCCAAGGTCCAGGCCTCTGGACCAGCCATGTTCCCATACTCCAGTCCCAGGCTCCAGGAGCAAACCCCCCTCCACATCTTTTTTTCTTTCCGATTACAACAAACAAGCCATGTGAAAAGCCAAACAGTGGCACTGCTGAGTCGTCTCTGTGTGTGCCGGGTCCTGTCACAGTGTGAGGGATGCCAGCATGCTGAGGCCTCCACACATATGAAGAGGAGTCCATCTTAAGGGACATCACCTGCTTTCTTTCTCTCTTCCTTTTATCTTTTGCTGCTCTTTTTCCAAAAACCCACACTCCATGCATTTAAGAGCAGCTTAACCCTTTGAAACCGGAGTCGATATCAGTTTTCTTGTGCTGCATTAAGACGCTTTCACAAGTATTTAAACCTTTGAATTAAGTGGTTGCTTTTTTGTGATAATACGGGAAAAAGGGAATGCTCAAAGTCATCCAAAAATTGCTAGAAAAGGATAGATATGGAAAATACATTTTTAAAATGCTTGTTAAAAATGTCCAAAGATATTATATTTATAATTATAGATTTAAAAATATTTTAAAGAATAACTATTTAATTTTCAATTCATTTCATTGTGTATTTTATAGATTATTTTCTCGTACTTTTTTTGCATATTTTTGGGTCATTTTTTTTTCTCAACTTGCTCATAGCCTTTTCTCGTGTTTGAAATAAACCAAGGGTTTAAAGGGTTAAAATGCTTTCATTCATGGGTGAAAACGAGCCTTTAATGCTCTCTCTCTGTCTTTGTGATACAGCAAACTGAGTCCTAAATTATTTAATGACTTCTTTAAGGGATTGTAAATCAAATATGTTCACAGAGGCTCGTCCCCCGTGAGAGAATGCCTGTTCGGTTTGTCACTTGAGTCAGCTGGGGAATTGACTGTTCCACTTGTAAAAGTATTAGCACTTCTCCACATCAATACGGCTGGTTGGTTTTCCTCCCATCCTCCAGGACTGCAGTGTCTGTGGATGACTGAGGATCATTTTCCAACCTGAGACCTGACCACAACGCTATTGGGCATTGTAAACCACTCACCATAGCCCAAAATAGCCCGGCGCAATAATGTCTCTCTTTACTTGTTGAAGCTAAAAGCGCTCTTGTCACGGACACAGTGTCATAAAAACCCGCTAAGCCCTTTGTTGTGTTTAAATTGAATTAAGGCCCGTTAATGGAGAAGGAGCATGTCAAAAAAGTTTTATTATCAAGAGTGTAACTTAATTTCTCCCTCTGTGTGTTTCTGTCAGGTCTGCCAGGCCTGCCGGGGGAGTACGTACCTCAGAGCGGTCCTATGGGCATGAGCATGGCCCCACCCACTTACACCAACCCTCATCAGATGACCTCCCACCCCTCCCAGCTCCGACACGGACCCCCTCTCCACGCGTACCTGCCCGACCACCCTCACCACGCCCACCACCCTCATCACCACCCCCATCACGCCATGCTGATGCATGGAGGACCCTCGTCACACCCAGGAATGACCATGTCTGCACAGAGACCCCCTTTGCTCACTCCCATTGACCCCAGTACTGGAGGACAAGGCCTGGACATCCATGCCCAATAGTATAAGGGAACTTTGCTACCAAGACAACAGCAGCTACTACAAGAAAACAGTTAAAAAAAGAAAGCAGCCCACGATAAATCCTATTTTGAGACTATTTTTAAGAATAAAAAGCGAACCCTTTTGACCAGAATTTGACACTAAAGAAACAGAATTCCAGATGAGCTGTGATAATTTTTTTTTTTTTTTTTGAGACTTGTCAATTTTGTTACTTTCATCCAAACGGAGGACCAAGCTGACAAGAACACTTTGTAAAGTCTTGGGCTTTTGGTAAAGATCAACAGAGGATGTTTTGACATACACGTGTGCAAAGAACGGACAAGACGCACTCAAAAAACACACACTTTTTCGCACACTCACTCACACGCCATCGTAAACATGTTCAGTACACTTTCATGTGACAAACGCTTCTAAAATAAAAATCACTCTGGAAGATTTAAAAAAGAAACAACAGAAAGACTCCAAGAGTTATAACTACTGTAGTATAAAAAGTATAGATAAATAAGTTAAAACTTGTGCATTTTTCGTTGATCACATGGTTTATGTTTCCTGAGCTAGTTTTAGAATTAAAGGTTAACCTTTTTTCTCTCTCACACTGTGTGTGCTCCTTCCTGGAGGAGAAACTGTCTCGCAGCACAGCACTATAAAAGAAAAAAACAAGAGGATGGAACATCTCAAACCATAGAGGGCAATCAGGTCCTGTCCCCCATAAGAACAGGGCATGATGGGAAAAGGCTGCTAAATGACACCGGATCTCTCCAGAAGATTCAGTTTGAACATTTGTCATGCCCCTCTTATTTTTTGGTTCATGAATGAATGTTGCCCTGTAGGTTTTAAAGGAAAAAAGTTCTTTGTTTGAATTGCCCAAGCACTGGATTGTGTTGGTTTTATACATTTTTATTTTAATATTATTTTATTTTTTTGTACCCTGGACTCTCGTTGGTAAGAGCCTATTGAAGGAAGCTTAAAAGTGAAAAGCAACATCCTACGGCGCTTCTTTATCTGCGGATCAACACTCTTGCCATAAGGACAATACTGACACAAACGTTGATTCTGCGGCACTGAAGAAGCATTTGATGGTTGATGCACCAAAAAACCTAAAACTAAAAAAAAGGAAAAAAAAAAAACTTAAATTATGAACTCAATGCTTTTGGGGGAAAAAAAGCTGAGAGAATATTGTAACAAACTTCGTACAGAGTTCAGTCTATTAATTGTTTCATGTTAGATATTCTATGTGTTTACCTCAATTGAAAAAGAATGTTTTTGCTAGTTTCAGATCTGCTGTGGCATTGATATTGTATGTCCATGAATTCCTTCCTTTTTCAGCACGTGTTCCTCACTAGATGATAAGATGCCGTCTCCCTTAAGCTTTGTCAAAAATACATTAAATACTTGTATGAGGACTGTGACGTAATGTTTAAAAGGTGTTCAGTCACAAATGCTGTAATAAATATTTCATTTTTGATTTTTGTTAGATTTTTGTGTTATTAACTGTGTTATAAACAAAATCTTTATGCACATTTTCATTTTAAAAGCATAAGATTAATTAGTTTGCTATTGTTAATCAGAAAACATGTTTCGGGTGCATTGTTGCCTTTCAGCAAGGTCTTAAGTTTTAATTTAATTTTTGCAAATGGAGAAAAAAATACAGTGAAATCCACACTTTTCCAGCAATTTATTTGCAGTATCTTTTAACCAGAATGCCAATTTGGTTATTGAATACCCTCTTATAATGACAATAACAAATTATGGTTGACATATATCATGCCATAGCAATTTATTTGGGCACACAAATATGTCCGCTTAATGATAAATAACTGTCAAATGCAAATGAAGGGTGCAAATTACAGAGCAAATACACCACTAACACATCTTAGTTTTATACCGAAAAATAAACTGTCAGCAGTGACAGTGGTAAATAAGAAAGTCAAAAGTGGCATCCGGGTTTTAAAAATAACAGGGGAAAAAACATTTTTTTTTAATGACTTATTAAATTTTGTGGTGATAATTTATTTTGCACATCATTTTCTTCTTTACAGAAATAAATACAAATTAATTAAATGAGGATAAAATATTTTAAACATTTCTGGTTGAGTAAAAAAGGTAGGCTAACCTTAATTTGGGATTTTAAAAGTTAATTTAGTTGAGAGGGATTCAGCCTTCACTCTTTCCCTGATGTTCAAACAATAGAGCGAGCATTTGTTCCCAGTGTAATTGCTCGTACAGTGAGAGTCTCGGCTGGCCCTCTGTGTGTCTCTGTGTGTCTCTGTGTCTCTCGGTGTGCTCGGCTCGGTTCTGCCGTTTTGCAGCGCCGCCTGTCGGCTGCACGTGGCAGCGCCGCGCAGGAGCACACAGATGGGCTTTGATAGGCTATCTCCTCTCTCTTCTCTATTTCTTTGGCTGTGTTTGCCCGCGGCCATCCAAGTCATAGCCTTAAACCAGAAATGACAACATCACTTCGGCTGAAATATTTTCTGCCCTTCACAGAGAAGTTTAAACTTCTGCTCTGTCGGACTTAAGGCCTTAAATGTTTTTTTCAGGGTTTGTTTTTTTTTTCCTCTTTACATTTTTATTACGAACACTGCTGACGCCTATTACTGGTTTAGTCTTATGTGTGAATCAACAAATATAATACGTTGTAAAACTACAATATCATAGTAAGATTATTATAATGTTTTTTAATTTTATTATTTGTATTTACAGCTAAAAACTGCCCTAGTCAGGGTTTTTTAGTTTATAAATCCAGTTGTTTATTGCAATTATTCTTTGTGGCCCTTAGAAAGTTTTGTGTTTTTTTTCCCCATAAGAATTTGTTTTTTAAAAAATCTGACATTGGAATAAAACAAAACTGATCTTAAATTTAGGAAATTATTCATTTGAAATCAATCTTAACTTATTATTAATTCCTGTGTATCCGGCAGCTATTGACCTATTCTTGTATTTATTCAACTGTTGGATTTTATGTTTTTGTTAAAAACAAACAAACAAAAACTAAACAAACAAAAACAGAAAAGGGGAAAAAAAGTTAAATAAATCAAAATGGCTTATTTTTAATTTGAATCACTTTTACACATTAAATATTTCCAGAGCAATATCCTGCGTTCAAAGCCATTTTTAATTCTTAAAACTAATATAATTTGGGGGGTTTTAAAAAATTATTTATTTATTTATTTTTGTTTGTTTATTAAAAATGACATTTGTTTAGCCCGCTGATGGTCAGCATACAATATTATTTTTTTATGAGTTATTTTAGCATTTGGTTTGAATTTCACGCAGGTTGTTTTAATGAAATTCCGGACATAATACCTGCACACTTCATGTTTGTTTAACAGTTTCTCTGCACACGCGCAGGGGTGTTAAGGCCTTAACCAGGCTGGAGAAAAACGAATGTAGATATTTACTGGTTTTACACCAGAGTCTGGTTAATGATGCATCTTCTCCTCTCAACTATTCAAACCCCTAAAAGTCCTTTTTTGTTTTTCTAGCGCTCTATTATTCTGTGGATAAAACGGAAGGAAGAAGCCCTCCGTTTTGTGCGGAGATTATCAGATGAAAAAGAGAGAAAACGTGAGGATTACTGTGGATGGAGAGGATTTTAATATTAATAGTTTTTTTTCTTTTCTTTCCCCTCTCCCCTCCTCCTCCTCCTCCTCCTCCTCCTCCCCCTCTCTTTCCCCGATGAGACAGAAGGTAGATTGCCTCTGCTGCTTTCCTTTTGCCGATTCGGTGTGACAGGGATGATGGATGATCCAGCCGAGCTAAACAACTCCTCCCCTTCATCTCCTCCCTGTCAAAGCCAGTCCGGGCTGCTGCTGCACGAATAAAATAAGGAATATATTCCCTCTGCACTGCTGCACAATGCAGCCCGCTCCTCTGGAAGACGCCCGTGCAACAATATTAAAAGTCCACACACAGTTTACCCCGCTGGAAACACTGTGTATGTGCACGCGCGCGCGCGTGCTCCAGACGCAACATGTTAATAATGTTATTGGCTCTCTTGTGGTGTATGATCTGAGAGAGGGGACCGCAAATATGTATTTTTAGATAGTGCATCTGCTGGCAGCGAGGGAGAAAAAAAAGTTTTGTTTTTTTTTTTAAATTGCTGATTTGGATAGTGGTCATAAAAATGGACGCGCACGCAGGAGCTGAGTGTCCTTCGCTTTGCAGCTGGCTCTCCCCGAAATGGCTTGCTCTGGGGGACAGTTTTTAGGTTTTGTGTATGTAGGCTGTGTGTGTGTGTGTGTGTGTGTGTGTGTGTGTGTGTGTGTGTGTGTGTGTGTGTGTGCTGCCCTCCTTTTTTTTAAACATTTCAGCAGTTTTCTCTCCTCTTGCCATAAGGTGTTTCTATGACTACGTTATGTAGGCCTGTGTGAGCAGGTCAGAGGCGGGGGTCCCTGGGAGAAAAGGGCCGCATTTGGCTGATCATTTATCAATGTCAACCGCATAATGATTCTCCCTGCAGTCCCCCTATTGATGAGGATAATTACATTAGCTCAGAGTGACTGATCAATAAAGCCCAGGGAAAATGGTTTATTATAGCACCACCGAAAAGGCTTTCTTTAAAAGGGGACTGGCTGCTTTTTTTCTGTAGAAAATAAAAGGCAGGGTTGATGTGCGCAATCCAAACTCCGGAAAGATAATGGAGTTTAGAGGCCAAACTTCATGTGCACGCAGATTTCATGACTCTGAATGTTTTTCTTTTTCAGAATTGTGTTTTACTTCCTGGTTTTTCTTTTTCTTTTGTTGTTTATTGCTTGAAATTACAGTTTATTTTTACTTCCTGGGGTGGAATCCATATTGACATCCGTCTTTATCACACGAAGAAATAGCTTTACGCCCAGCAAGTAAACTCAAATAGACTTAATGCACACAAAGCCACACAAAATCAGATAATGTGTGATTTTCTTTACAATAAAAATAAAAGTCAACGTGGCTGTTACGCAAGATTTAAAAGCTAAATTACCTTATAGACATTTAAGGTATTATTACAGATACAGACATTATTTCTCTTGATTGCAAAAACGTCACTTGATACAGTGTCCAAAAATCCAAACCGGCCTTAAAGAGAAAGTCTAAACAAAATAATAATCTTATTTTGTTGGCCAAGTTGCAAAGACTACTCCGCCGGAATAAACAAAATAGTCCCAAAAGACGGCCAGTAAATGCATGTCTGACCTCTCTCTCTTCCTCTCCTCTCTCCGTGTGTGTGTTCTTTAATTGTCAACAACTTCTCCCCTGCAGGAATGTTGCAAACTCTTTCGCCTTAATTCTCCGTGGTGCTCCGCGCCAGCTCCCATTTACCGCTGATGAACGTGTCTGCAGGAGACAGCTCCATTATCTATTTATCATTTATGATAGTATTTTCTCAGACAATGGAGGAAGAAAACGCGCCTGCAGACAGTGACGGCTCTCCACTGCCCTTTCCACAAGCGCGCGCTTCCGTATGGCATTTTGATAAATAGAAATTTAGGATTTTATCTTTAAAAATAAATCCTTGTAATAATGTAATATTATCTAAATATGCATAATTAGTCTTAAATAAAAACACGTATTTATTATTATTTGTTTGTTTGTTTGTTTGTACATTTACATGTTTTAATTATAGAGGTTAAAAAATGGAAATAACGAAAACAAATAGCAAAAGAAAAAAGCGAATTAATAATCTATATTTCCTAGGGACTGGATAAAATGAAAGTGTTATTTTAAGGAATAATACTGAAAATAAATCTCTCAGGTGCATCGTATCAGGACTTTTTTGCGCCTACTCGCGACTACTTGAATTACAGGCGATTTTGTTCACACTTCAGCGGTGCTTGTCTTCTTAAAAATGAGTGACAGTCACCCCGGCACCCTCCTCTCCCTCCCTCCCCAACACACTCATCCCACGAAAATAAATCTTAATGATGCGAAAATTATAATTAGTCAAATAATGTAGCTATAGGGGTTTGGAAAGGAGCAGAAATTGAAAATTGCAGTTGGCCTGTTGTGCAGAAGGAAAAAAGGGCATGTGAGTGCAGAATAAATAAAGCGCAATAAAAAGGGAAATAGCCGGAGTTTAGTCAAGCCTTGAGGTACTCAAACCTTTATTTCAATCAGTTAAGATTTAATTAGGCAAGCCTCAGGCTCGGCCGTCTCCTTTTTTTTTCTCATTATGTTGCCTTCTTCTCCAGCGCTGCTACAATGCCCCTAAGGTTGTCAACATTTGACCGGTTTTTCCAGTGAAATAATCGCGCTTTATGGCTCGAGAGCCCATAAGATCCGCAAATAAATCTGGCATGATTCCATTATGAGGCGGAAGTCCTAATAGTGAGCGGCGAAAATATTGATTCCCTAAATTTATGGGGTGTTGTCCTAAGTTGATTTTTTTAAATTCTTAATTTCCTTGGGTTATTTTGAGAGTTTTAAAAAAAGGTTAGAAATATCTTGCGGGTAGCCGAGGGCAGCAAAGTGAGACATTTCACAAGAACTGTAAATAACAGAGAGAGAGAGAGAGAGAGAGCGAGAGAGAGCTGCAAGAAAGAATGAGATTTTCTACAATATGAAAATCCTCCGGGTTATTGATGAATGTGCATATTTCTATGAGCACAGTGCATGTTTCAAATCAATTAATAACCCCAATATAATTGATGTTCTTTGGTTTTTGGAAAGAGAGAAAGAGAGAGAAAGAGAGAGAGAGACCCCCTCCTCACCACACCCTTGGGCGCACTGTTATTACATGATGGCGACCCCTTCTGGAGGCCAAAGTAAATGTGTTTATAGAAAGAGGGGGAAAAAAAGAAGAAGCGGACTGTTTTGACACCAGCTCCTGCAAACCTTTCATTCACATTTCTGCTTCAAATATCGAAAAGACCGATCAGCTCTGCGCTCCACAAAAAAATCATGCCAAAACGCCTCGCGCCATTCTCCGTCCTCTCACATGATAAGACCCTGACCTGCTGCAGTAAACGTGACCTCCAAAGACTCTCATCTCATATTTACTCACAGGTATAAAGCTCCTTATGCATGTATTAGGCGGCCACGTTGATGGTAAAATCAATAAAGATGGATTGTAGGGTCAATATTATGCTTCGCACCTGGGGACTTGTTGCCCGGCTCCCCTTCCTGAGAGTGCGCGTGACACAGAGAGAGAGAGAAATGGGCAATTCATAGCATGCAACATCTCTGCAAGAGCTGTGCACAAATGTGTGTTTAAAGGAAAGAGAGAGAGAAAGGAGAGAGGGGCAGCAGGACTGAAGTCATCCAGCCAGGGGCCTGAAGGACCCGGCGAACACTGACATCATTAATCACGGCCCACTTGAAGATTATGACTGAAAGTATAGAATCGGTAACCATTATCGTCTCGGATGGCAGTTAAAACCTCTCCTTATTTTTCAAAACAATGTAATGGCACTGAGGTCTATACGGAGAGGAAAAAAGGGCCAAAAGACAGGGGGAGGGAGGACGAGGAGAGGGAGACTGGTGTCACTGGGATGGAGTTACAGACTTGCGTTTCCTCTGGAGGAAATATCAAGGAGACACAGAGGTGGTCCACTTCATTATTGAGCCTAGAATGCTTTAATAAAGATTAGAGCAACATTAATAGCCATACAAATTCCGTAAAACAAAGAAGAATCGCCTACAATTGCTCTAAATAAAAATAATTCAAACATAGTAATGATAATGCTGCAAGGGTTTTTGTTATTTTCATTTGCTAGAATTTGTTATCAATTGTCTACAAGATAAAACAATTCTATTAAAATAATTTTTAAAAACGAATTTCAATTATTTCGTTTAAAAATCGAGTAAACGCGTTGTGTAAACAACAAAGTACAAAGACAAAGACCGTCGAAATCTTGAAATCGTTTTTGTTAAGGAAAGAAAGACACTAAAAAAACCCGTCCTTTATTTTTTCTAAGGTGAAAACGACTTTTTCAATATTTCGACAAAATTGTATTTTATTTCCTGGTGAAAAGTTATTTAAAAAAAAAGTCGCAATTTCTGGGGATTATCACTTTAAATTAATTGATCCGAAAGCAGAAAGTCGTCCTTTGAAATTAGTCTTAGAAAAAAAAAATGACAACCGTATTTTTCTTTTTTAATCATTCTTTTTTGGCAGAAACTAATATCATGTCATTTTGTAGACACAACTTACAGAAATCAAAAGTGCAAAAATACACGAATGAAACGTTCAAGATGCGTAAAAATCGTGGAACTGAATTTCTCTTCGGGTTACAAAACAAACTGTGAAAGAATGTAAACGCATCCAGGTCGCAGTTGGAAGAAACGGAGATGCGGCATCGCATTTTCTTTCTCTCTCTTTTTTTTCTTCTTTAATTTTTTGTGTCAGTCTGTCCCTTTATTTTGGCATTTTCGGTGTTTTTAATAACAATACCTTATGTGAGGATTCATAAAAAATACATTTTCTACATCTAACAATTTCTCTGTTATAACCTGATGTGTTTCTATGTTAAATGTGAGGATTTCCTCCAGCCTGTGAGAGAAGCAGGAAAAGCTAGCATGCTCCCTGTTAGCAGTCGGAAGCTGCAGTGATGAAAAGCAATAGCTGGTGTCAAGAACTTTTTTAGCACATCACTACAGCTGGTGGGAATAAATAGTAGCCAACTGAAGAGGAGCAGGAGGAGGAGGAGGAGGGAGGAGGAGGAGGAGGAGGAGGAGGGGGTTCAGGCTGTGACATAAGGCTATTTGGGTGTGTGACCACAGGGAACCTGGGTTTTCATATCTCCCCTACACAATAAAAGCCCTGTGTGCCACCGTCTCACAAGTCCAACTTTGTTTCTCAACAAGGAGTGTAAACTGTTGTCAATATTCAGATAGCCTTCATCTGCCAATAATGACAGGCAGCCGGTTTCCTATCTTATCTGCAGGCCAGGTAGTGCCGTACCTGGGGGGAATAACTGCTGCGATAAAGAGCGTCTGGGCCAATAGAAAGGCTCTTGTCTGTCTGTGAGGAGTTAATGGAGAACGCCACTGGAGACAGGAAGTCCTCAGAAAGTGAAAAGCACTTTATTGCACACCTGAATGGCCTGGCATAGGGTTTCTCTCAAACCCAATGGGAAAACCACATTACAGGCCCTTACACAGGGTCATTACAACAGGGCAATGGAGTTCAAGTGATCCATTGCATTTGAATGACAACATCACATCGCTCCATTCATTTCTCCCTCTTGTGTGACCTGCCGATGATCCCTGTGGGACTGGGATGTTGTCAGTGGAGTGACGTGCTGGAGTTACAGTGTGCAACATTCATTCAAGTTCCTCCTTAAAAGTGAAAACTCACCGCCGCACACGTGTTGCCTCATCCACTCCTCTGAAGACAAGTTGTGCTTTCTCGCAGCAACAGGTTCATGCACCCATAACCCACAGCGCACCGCAACATGACATCATCAAGCCTCTAAAAATGAACTGCAACATCGATCCCTCGCAGACTGACCTCCCATAAGTCATATATAGACGATGTGGGACATGTGTTTGGATGGAAGTGTATATTTACCTGTCACCAGGAACTCAAGGACATGGCAGCAGCCAGGTTGTATCCAGCCCATGAGAGGAGTGTTTTGGGGGTGAAAATGAGTTGTAAAAGTGATAAATGGGCCACATTTCTTGAGCAGAGGAGCTCTGGAGCTGGCACCGTGCTTTCAGCCTAACAGTTAATTGCTCAGCACAGTGAAGGCCCAACAAAATACTCATAAAGCACCCTGTGGTGTTCTGTTACACAGTAACAATACTTCAATGCAGTACTTCAGTATTTTTGGGAGCATCTAGAGTTTTTATATTTCTGCTGACTTTCACTTTTACTCCACCACATTTTCTAAATAAAATGTATACTTTAACTTCATTACATTTCTCCTAAGCATCTTAGTTACTTACGACAACATATGAAGGAACTAAGGAAGGGAGGAGGTTTTTGATACTTAACTAGACATGTAAAGATCAAATATTTTAAGACTTTGACTTAGTATTATTCTAAGAGTTTAGCCTCTACCAGAGTCATTTTCTGGTAAAATGTCTGTACTTTTATTCAAGCATTGCTTTCGGGTACTTCATCCACCACTGAAAGTAATACAAAAAAGAAAAAAATGTTTAGTCTTCCTCTCTCTGCTTCCTTCTTTTTCTTGACTCTTTTGACGAAATGTCTGCTTCCACCCCTGCCCTTCACAATTTCCCTGCACAAAAATATTATGTTGCCAGTGGCAACAATTGAATAAAATAACCAATCACATCTGCTCTTTCAAATACTTCCAAAATTAAGCTATACACAATGAAGTCTCATCTGTGCATCAGGATTTGGAGCAAGGATTTATTGTGGTGGACAGTAACAAAGTAGATTTACTTAAGTACTGTACTTTAGTACAATTTTTGAGTATCTCTTCTTTACTTGAATTATTTTCTTTGGAAACATCTTACTTTGAATCAACTACATTTCTATGAAGGCTCTTGTTACTTGTTACATTTGCCTTGAAGTCAGCAGATGATTTTTATTTATTTTCTTAAATGCAAAAGTCCATAAATCCACGACAAATTGTTTGCATTGGCAGCTTCAGTTTTTGACTAAACCATTGGGTGGATGTTCCTCCAAAGTTATCCACTGGCTGAAAGTTAATTTTGGTTGTAAATCAATACAAACTTTAGTGAAGTTTTTTCCAAACTACAGTTGTGTAACTGAGATGTTAAGGTAGGCTGTTTATTTTATTTTATCTGATCATTTTTTAAGAAGCTGCATTTACAGCAAATTAAACTGTTTGGCAGACGAGAGAGTCATTACGATCTGTTCATGTATTGTGAAAATATTAGGGCGGCAACAACGAATCGATAAAATCGATCATCAAATGTGTTGGCAGCGAATATAATTATCGATTCCTTGTGTTGCGCCATTATTTTGTCAGTCGCTGTGTCACGTGAGTGTTTACGTCACATACAGACGGAAAGGCCGATGTTTTGAAGAGGCATGGCGGAGGCGTGACGTTTCGTACGAAAACTTCAAAGGTTTGGGAGCACTTCACATCATGCAAAACAAGGAAGTGTGTTAGCTGCAAAATATGCAGAAGACACCATGGATGTATTATAGTGAGTTCGGATGCCACGGCATTGCACGCGAGCACGACGGTTGTGATGCAGCATCTAAAAGGAAAGACAAAGTGAGGAGGAGGAGAGCTCAACAGCAGGTCAGTCTCCACAAAAAAAAAAAACAAACAAAAAAACACGCATGTTCAGTTTTAAAGGAAGAAAACGTAATGGTATGTTGTAAAAGCTGTCAACATTTGGTTTTTGAATTGTTTCATATTTGATTTTGTAGTTATTATTTAAAATTTAATATTATTTTGACAGCTCAGGGATGTTCAAGCAAAAGCCTGTTTATGCACTGCACTTTTAGTCCTGCTGTCAATGAGAATATGTTTTTGAACAAAGTGATGGGGGAAAAATCTGCTTATTTTATTATAATTTTCATTTTTTGAAATCCAATTAATTGAAAAAAAAATCGACCGATTAATCAATTATCAAAATAATCGTTACTTGCAGACCTAGAAAATATACAACAATGCATTGAGATTTTTTTCTAAAAGTGCTTTGAATATTTAAGTGTTTTAATAAGGAATTACTCTAGTACTTTAAGTCAAGTAATAATTTAAATCAGCAACATTCACTTGTATTGTAGTAATACCTGACCAGGATTATTTATACTCTGACTCAAGTAATAGAGTTGTGCACTTCTGCACCACCACAGGGTGCATCCCATAATAGCTATGCTCGTCTCCATGGTCACCGCCGCTTGTGTACAGTAGCCCCACCTCCTCCTAAGTGCACTTATTTCATAATAACAAGCTTGCGACAGCTCTCATCAGGCAATCGCGCTCTCAAATAGAGGACGAGGGAAAGGGTGAGCCGGGGTTTGTTTTGACTCAATCACATTTCGTCTGCAGACTCTTGCAACTAACCTTCTCCCCCCCACCGACTACCTCCACAGTCATATTTTCCAAACGCACGGCTCTCATCTTTTAGAATGTCACTCTGCCTTCTCTTCCTCCTCTACCTCTCCTCTACCCTGCTGTTCTCCTCCCCGCCTCCCCTCCCCACGCTGGCCTGTACCTGTACCTGTGGATGTTACTCGTCCTCCTCTGGACCCCTCACTGAGAACAGGAGATGACACAGTTTCTGGGTCACTTCTGTCACAGTCCAAATGCCACTCGCAGAGGGGGCTGACCTTTCCGGTGGCCAATACTGGAGCAGGCAGCCTCGGCGCAGGCTGTCACCCCTGTGGTTCCAACCACAAATGCACGCTCCCTCCATTTCCCTGACAGACCCTTTTTTCCCCCTCTGTGGTATCCACCTCCTCCTTTTTATCCATGACAATACACGTTAAAACAATGGCGACAAATCAAAGCTTACGAAAATAGCTGCTGTAAAATGTGGCTGATGTATGACATCTTGGCTAAACGCAGCAGCGTCACAGGCCGCAGACACGTGGTGTATCAGGTCTCACTGGAAGGAACTCCAAATATGCTTCCTGGATTTATTTGAAGGCCTGGGTTAC
Organism: Plectropomus leopardus; assembly: GCF_026936395.1. Lineage (NCBI taxonomy): Eukaryota > Metazoa > Chordata > Actinopteri > Perciformes > Serranidae > Plectropomus > Plectropomus leopardus. Next base: position 13,514,284 of record NC_142189.1, on the reverse strand, counting down.
ACTGCGAGCCCCACTGTTTTTACAAATGAGAGCTTGGCTCTAAATGGAATACCTCAATTAGCAGGACGCCTAGTCAACACCTTAGTGTTTAACACTGTATACCATCTGAGATATTTAGGTTTCCACTGCCAAGCTGTTCCTTTTAACAGGAAGTGACTAGAGTTGCTCATTTAAAGCTGTCAGAAATGGGATATTTCACTGGCCAGGCCCTGGGTGCATGTGATCCCATGTCACATCAGTGTCAGGAGTGTTCAGAGCCCTGAATTTTCCGTTTTTCGAAGCTCTCGGCTGTGTCTCCACTTGTCCCGCACTCCCAGTGACTCATACATCACTAAACTAAAGTAGCCCCCCCACCCCTCAGAGTGGATTAATGTGTCATAGTTTTCCTCAAACATACCATCTGCCCTCCATCCTGTCAATCAAACATCCACTGCTTTGCCATTTAAAATCCCCCAGACCATTTTTCTCATGATCCATTGTTGTTTTTAAATAACCGCCTCTGATTAGCAGGCAGAGTGTCCTAAAAATAAAAATGAAATCTCTTCGTATCTGCCTCAGCTCGGGGCAGAGAGGCTGCTTTTTTCCCAGTGCTGTTATTCAAGCCCTCTTTAAAGAAAAAAATCCTTTTTTTAATTTCAAACTGGCTGCTCTGACTCTTCCAGGAGAACTTTTATTTATTTCCACCCTGTGATGTCTTGCTGGCTGAGGGAGGCTGAGAGGATCCTTACTAAAAGCACTACGCTGCCTGGGGCAGAAACAGGCCAGAGCTCTCTCCACATAAATAACGCAGGAGCGTGGAGGAAGTCCGTTTGGTGGTCTGCTGGAGGGATAGAACCTACCCTTCAGTCTGTCTCTGGTTCCGTCCTTCTTTCTCATTCCTTGCGTCTCAGCGGTCGATCTAGCAGCTTGGCTGAAGAGGCATAAAACAGCAGGATCTGGAAGAGATTGGGCCAAGATGTACATCTGAGTGGATAGTGGACTTCCAATAGCCTGCAGGCCGAGGCCAGACAGAGCGAATGCTGTGAACTGCATCAAACTAATCTGACACATGGGACTCACAGATTTAAGAATTGTAACCAATATTACAATACAGGATAAAATGTGTAACTAAATCGTTGTGCATGTAGACTTTTGGCAACAGGAAAAACATGATTAATAATATGACTTCAGTTTTTTCTCCTTCACACTAAATTGATTATCTGAAATTGTTATAAATTACTGCAACTCTTCTTCTTCAACTCTTCTCTTATTTTTTTCTAAAATGAAGAAAATACTGTATGTTGAGTCTTGTTGTTACTGGATGCCTTTTGAGGATCACATTTCTCCACAACACTGGTGTTCTTGGCCCCAGGAAACGACCTCTCCAAACTGGCCTTATTTGGAGAGCACTCGAGTGCCCCATTGTTGTGACAAGAACAATGAATCTAAAAAGAGGCGGGAGACAAGGGCAAGGAAAACACAAAATAAAGATGGCTGGCTCTTAAAAAAATCATTTTTTTCTATATTTGCACTCACATCATGGAAATACTGTCAGCTGATGCTGTTGTCGGCCGTCGCCTTTGAAGTCAATTTTAAAAAAGCTGTATTTAGTTTGCATTGTGTGCAGAACCTAATTTATAGAGGTTGACCCTGGCTCCTCTTTTGTGCGACAGCCATCTTGGAAAACAATGGCAGGAAGGCTTGAAACTTGAGAGGAACTGAATCTGCTGTTTTCCATTTTTTTCTGTTCTTACTCAATAGAGAATTTTCCCTCCCTGAGTAAAATAGCTCTGTTTTTGTGTCCAACAGGAGCCATAAACTGATGTCTAAGCATTCCATGGCCAGGCAATAGGGCCGAGTTTAACTGGACACATGGGGACAGTTGTTTTGTACCACATGGAGGGAGGGGGGGGGCCCGACAGAGGAAGCCATGGCCGCCTGGCGACCCCATGGTGACCCACTGGCCTCCTCATGGAGGGATCAAGGCCTAGATGGGAGCCGGCTGAGGGTTAGAGGTTTAAGGGTAACAAATCAAGCAACACTTTAGTGGTATTTAACCCCCACATACCATATCTCTCTAACTGCGTATGCGGCGCATGACTGTGCAGAACAAACATAGAAACGCTTATTTTTATTCTATACGGGGAGAGTTCTCCTCGGTAACAGAACTGGAGTTGGTCACTGTAGTAACGACAAGAACATTTCACTGCAGGAGGGCTGATATCAAGAAACAAATTAACTTGTTTACTCGGTTTCAATGCGGCAGCACTTTGGGGGAACAATGCTCTTATTATAAGATGCATTGTCTGAGGTGGTGGCAGGTTCTTCAGCCTTTCACTTTCTTTCCTCTTATCGTTTTGTGTGCCATAAAGAAGAGGACAGGACAGGGACCCCCTATAGGCAGTGCATATCTGCCTCTAAAAGCATCACTCAACTTTATGTTCACTTCTGGTTCCCCGAGCCCGGCTGTGTTTCTTCCATCGGTATCTGCTCATAAAAGGTACTGAGGCTGTAAAGAAGAGAAACAGACAACTGCTGGATAGTCACACACCTTTATGCAGAAATCAGGTGTTTTTACTGTATGAACCATAGGCACTAACACAGCTTAAGTTATAATAAACATGTTAAGATTGTGCTGTTAATATTTATGATAAGAACATATCCAAAATCACTTATCAAAACTTATTTATTCATAATAAACATACAAAATCGGCACTGTACTGTAGAAATTTCCTTTTTTATCACAACAAAAAATGTGGAACAGAACGTAAAAAGGGCCAATTTTTTAAAAATCGTACAGTGCACTCTCACTGTAGGTGACATATAGACCAATTAATTTGCATTTTATTAGACTGTGGCCTCAGCTCTCTGGCTCAACAGATGCTGTCATCCCTTGAATGGGAAATACTGAAACTGAGGGCTGTTAGGCTTGTTAGCTGGTGTTAGTAAATCTTAACTAACAAAGCTCATGTGATAGATTTTCAGTACAGACTGTATACTAGTCAATAACCTTGCAAACTATGTTCAAAGCTGTGACTTGATTAATCAGTCGAGAAAAAAACAAGAAATGTATGGAAAGTTAACCACCACCAATTTCTTTTGTTGATCAATCACCAGTGTGTAGGATTAAGTATCATCTTACGTTGAGGTTGCAGAGGTGAAAATTTTCCAGACACCAAAACATGAATGACCCTATTTGAAGCCAGTGTTTGGTTTGTCCGTTTGGGGTTCTGTAGAAACAATATGGTGGACTCTGTGGAAGAAGACCTGCTGCATATAGATATAAACAATTATTTATTCTTAGGTAACAGTGATTATAAACTACTGAAAATGAATATTACTTATAATTTTTGCCAATAGATGCCCCTAAATCCTACAGACTGGACCTTTAACCATACCTATATTCAACACCATGCAAGCTAGGAGAAAAACATAAACGCCCATTATGTATTGTCATCAGAATCAGTGGTTTTTGAGATTATTGGAAGCTGTGTGAGGAAGTGTACCCAAAATGTGGAGATTAATAGAAATTAATTAGAGTTAATTAACATAATTCACAAAAAATGTGGATAATTCTGTGATGAAACTGAGTTGCAGTGTGAACCTGTGCTTCAACCCATTGTGCCAAACAACAAAAAAAAATCCCCAATAGATTTTATAAAGTGAAGTGAAAAAGGTCACAGTGAGGCCATCTTTAATCAGAAACAATCCTGTTTACCCCCTTGGAGAGTGACTGAGAGGGCACCGAGTGACGCAGGTGAGAGACAGGCGTCCACCCAGCCCCCGGACCGCACCTCTCTTATCTGCCTATAGAGTGGAGGAGGAAGGAGTGACAAAGGCCAGGGCTTTGGGTGTGATAAGGAAGGGCCTTATGTCCTGCTCAGGCCCTGGCTCTCACCCTGGCTGTCCGCTGCGAGAGGCCATCCAGGGGCCAGGAGCTGACCACGACCAGGAAAGCCTCCAAGACGGTGTTTTCACACACAGGTATGAATCTGACCCTGTGCTGTCAGATATACAGAACGACGGTGTGTATTTACATGCGGTAGCTTTGGGGCAGTGAAAGAGAGGAAGGGAGAGACAGACAGAGACAAAGGGTCAGGCGGAGTTCAGGGCAGATTTTTTTCACCAGTCGTCTCACACTGCAGGAAAGCCAAATTGCTTCCGGATCTAGGTATCCACCCCAGTTCCTACACTTCCCGCCTCCTTGTCCTCCTCTTTCTTTCCTTCCATCTCAAGTTTTTTTGTCAGTCTTTGTGTTTATTCTGGCTCTTGAGGTGGTCGGTCCTGCTGGGTGGCGTGGCACAGGGTGACAATGTCTGTAGGGAAGCAGTCTTTGAGCAGGATACCTCTGTCTCTCTGGCAGTCCAGCTCTCCTATGAAACCGTACCAGTAGATCACAAGGCCTGGACCAAACCTGCGGTGCAAAACAAAAGAAACAAAGCCTGTCTTTTGTTAGTTCATCATCGCTGTCATGTCTGAGAGTTCTGAGGTAGCTGTGAATTAGTTACTTTTAAATTCATATCTGCAAAATGCTCACGGCTGTTGGCTTTGGATTTGGAAGGGAAAACAAAAAAGTAGCGGAGAGACAGAAAAGATGGGACACAAGCAAGATTGATATATGAGAGATGAGGTCGCTTAGGTATTTTCCTTTGATCACCATCCAGGAAACTTGCACTGAATCAAACGAAAAAGCCGCCAGGGAGATTAAGATCTCTCTGACAGGGTGATACACACTTGATCACATTACAATGGCGGCGAAATAACAATAATCTGAGAAATAACAAAGCTCTACACACACCAAGGCCTCCGGATCCTGTCATCGGAAGCCTTTGGCACATAGCAGAGCACACAGAGTTCAACACAAAGTCTGAGACTTAAACACACTGCATCTGGTGGCTAACGTTAGCCAATCCAACAGTGTCCAGCTGTTTCATTCACTTTGAAAGCCAAAGCAACTTTGCCTCAGTTGGCGAGAGCTGCAGTTCTTAAAAGCTATAAATAATGACTTGCCAGGCAACTGAGAAGTCAAGTTCAGACTATTTAAATATGAGATCTTTTGTTCTCTCCTTCTCATCATTTTACTGCTATTGTGTCTTCTAGACACTGTAGCTACTGTACACCTGAAGGTCTGCTGAAAGGTGCAGAAACAATTAAAATGGAAGAGCTCTTCGCCGGGAATGTGCGACGTTATTTCACTACTCCTCCTCACAAAAGGCAATAAATCATCTTTCAAGCTATTTATTATGCCCCAAAGAGCCACCGCTGGCCCCTCTCTGCCTCATATAGATCATGCCTATTCTTTGAACATTAGCTGCCATGCATAAAGACATGTCACAGTTGAACTCTGAACGGAGAGCACCTTCAGCCCCCACATGCAAGACCTGATTCAGGGGGCTGACAGTGCTCCGGTCCCAGACACTCTATCCTCAGACAGTTAACAATGTTGCAGGGGCCTCTAGAGACCCAGACAGGAAGCTAGCCAAAGGGCCACAGAGAGCAACACAAGTTCAGCTCCAAGGTAAAGTATGTAAAACCTTGAACCTGTGATCAATCATTTCAGATTAAAAAATTCACTTAGACACCTTATGGTGTTATTCTAATCATAATTACGTGAATCTTTAGTCTTTTGTGTGATTAGAATTTATGAGCTCACGATGTTTGACCTGTACAAATTCGACAACCACATAAATTATAAAGTCATAGAATCAGTTGTCGTGACATCGCCAGCTATGTATGTGCACTGTTGACTGAGCCTTGAGGCGGTGCATGTTCTACATACAGAACCTGTACGGAGACACATGCACCGAAAAAAATATGTGACTACACACGCACCCCTCCCCTCCAAGAGGCCCTTGCAGCAGTACATGCTTCTGCACCCCATCCCCGGATTCTACATTTTACAGTGTGTGATTTACGGTGCTGTATCTATGAGCAAACAGGCCAAAGCTAACAGCCCTGGAGAAAGCCCACAGATGCACACCGAAAGTTCACCACAATGTCACACACATAGCTCAGCCTCTCAGTGCAGCGCAGAGCTCAAGCCCCCCAAAAAACTCTCATCGTTTCCACGGTCCCGCCTGCTCCACATGGTTGCCAACTCTTAATATGGAAATGTTATGGAAACAAAACCTAAACATTTACATTAGATGACTTTGGAAAAGGGGTTATGCTCTTCTTTTTATTCTGCCCGCCGTGCTGTATGTATTTCCTGTGCTCTGGATTGGGGAGGCGAGGCTGAAAAGAGGGAGAAAGAGGGAGACCGGTCTACACCGAGCTGAGAGAGGCAACCTTCTGGAAAGGTTAAAACTGTACATCAACAGATAAGGCAGCGGTGTACGATACATCATGTCCCGGGTCTGTCAGGGGAGGCCGAGCACAAATTGAAACAAGCAAAATTATAAACACAGGGGAGCCATGTCACCAAGGCCTTTCCATACCGTAAAGAAAATAAATGGACTTTGAATCCTACTCAGAATGAATACGAGTCAATACCACAGGGAGGTAAAAACCTGAGACTGGGAATACAAACAATAACACTGAGGGGGAAGGGAGCGGTCAGGGGGCCAAGACTGAGCCTGGTGGCTACAGTATGAGAAGAAAAAGTTCCAAGCAGCATCCAGACAATATAAAAAGCAATTATAAATATACTTTAGCGTTCCTTTTGAAGTTTCTGAGGAAGTGACTTCAGTTTGAATTTGTAGGCAAATTATGGTTTATTATGTGGGCTGGCTCATCTTAACCTACCGTGTGCTTATTACACACACCACCTCCAAGTCAGCCATCTTCCAATAAACACCTAACTATGTAACGAGTTGGTGAAATTGTTTGTGAAACGTAGCTAATTTCGGCGAGGGGGCCACTTGACGAGCCTGGGCGTGGATTGCGGCTGCCAGCCACACTTTCGTTAGTGTTAATGAGCGGGTGGTGGTCGCATTTAAAGCAGGTGCCAAGCAGCTTACTACGGAGGCTTAATGAGAGCAAGGCACTCAGGAACAAAAAAAAAAACCCTCGAATGGAGGAGAGGGAGTGTTATTAGTGTCTGCCTGCACACACATGCACACGCACACGCACAGTTATACAGCCAAGCCTCACACAGAGCCAAACTGAATTAAATCTCTATATGCAAAATTCTTACATGCACAGAGCAGCAGTAAAAATATGAACTGCAAATCTAATAAAAAATACAGTAAAATACAAACTGCACCCTTCAAAGAATGTGCAAACTCGCTCTCTTGATTTTATTTATGCCCTTCTCATTTTCAGAGGTTGCTGGAGGTCACACAGCTTGCCCCCACTCTGAAAAAAAAACGTTTCTACCGAACAAACAGATCAAGGCTAATTTGATCTGCCACGTTCGGTGAGAAAAGGCTTTACTAAAAACTGGGGGCCGAGCACGTCTGCCAAAACGCATTACGCGACATGACGAATTATCAATAAAATCAAGATGAATTTACGCCCAACTTTAAAACACCGTCACTTCGCTTTACATACTGCGCAGACCCATTTCAAACAAAACGCCCCAGCAGTGATTTAGACAGCGTAAGCCCCTACCTGAACATGAACTCTCTGTCTCTGAGGTTTCCCCACAAAGACCTCTTTGTTTTCAGCATCCATACATCAGGTCACAAGGTAGGCCTGCTAAAGCACTGCCAAACATTAGTCTTTTCTCTGCTCCCTGAAATGCAGGTATGGAACCTGCTCAACTTCTTTTAAGACAGAAAGCTTTGAGAGTGATTGAGGTGAGAGGTAGAGTGGAATAAATGTCTCTGTGTGGGAGACAGAAGGACTATGTACATAGCAAAAGACAAAGATAAAATGTGTGTATTAGTGACTAATGGCCTGTTCTTTCATGGTCAGTCCGTGTTATAGACAGCTGCCTATAGGAGGTTATTTACAGGGTCAGATAATGGGTGTGTGATGTGTTTGTGGAGTTTTAGAGGGGGGTGCAGTGACCCATAGGCCTGCATGCTAGGTGATACGGCCCTGCAGCTGATCACTGTACATCCAGCGTGTGCATTTTAATGGTTTCACTATAGCTGTTTGTCGCCAGTCAGCCAGCCTTATGATGAAGACGCCCTGATAACACAAGCTTCCATGCACACAAATAGGATATTTAAAGGCTGGCTCTGCCCGGAGGGGCGTCCACGAACAGAGAGGAAAATAATCCCCTGCTACAAACTATACATCCTCCTGCCCATAAATAACAGGAGTTGAATGGAAGAGTTAACCTCCCACAGACAAGTTATTAACATGACCAGAGCTAAGAATAGACTACCTTCTTTTTTTCTCATAGCCGCCCACTTTGTGCATAAGGAAAAAGTTCAATTCTGCTCAGGTGTGTCACACAAAAACACAAGGCAGCGGTAGTGCAGAATCTTATGTTAAATGAGTCGCCCAAGCCTACACAAGCATCGTAATTAAGGTGGAATAGAGGGCAATAAAAAATAAAACATCTTCCGCCAGGTGTAATTCTCCCCGACATTTTTATGTTTTCTGTCGATGGGGTATGGAAATGGAACGTGGCGCGGATGTGGCTTGTCTTTATCGCTGTTGGAGGTAGAGGGAGAGTTTTTCGTGTATGTGTGTTTGTGTAGTGTAGTGTTAGGTTTAACATCGAGGTGTGTAATGTGTGAGTATGAAGGGTGTGGGAGGTCAGGTCGAGTCAGTGTGTTGTGTGGTGCACTAGGAGATAATTTACGCTCACTGATGCGAGACACCAGACCACAGAATAGAGGATCCCTGTGGCTTATCTGGTAACCATAGCAACCACTGTAACCTCGTGGCAGGACGTGCCCCCAGCTCTCTGACCCGCCACAAAATTAGTCAATGGCACCTTTAGCTCAGAAACAGTATAACTGCCTCTAATGTTTGCATGAGGAGGTGGTAGCCATGCAAAATGTAACATCAGGGATAATATCATCCAAACTCACAAATAATATAAAATAATATTAAAATATAAAGACCTCTTTTCCTTTATGCCTTGGTATCTATGATGTAGCATTTGGGAGACAGCTATTGATGATTTCAGAAGACATTGAAACACATAAAAGACTCCTCACCTTGCTGGCCGACGAGCATATCCAGCGAGTGTGAGTCTGTGTGTATCATGGATGTATTACAGGGAAGTGTGTATGCATGGGTCTGATTACGGACAAGCTAATAGGAGCTCGGATCCCCTGAAAGCCTCCCTTGAGACGTTTAGGGGGAGCTCTAAAAACTGTTCACTTTTGTGTTACTGATTATATGTTTTCTTCACATAAAGGTTCCTGGAGTAATAAAAATAGAAGTAATATGTGTCAGTATGTAAATGTGTACATCTGTCTCCATCATTTAACTTCGGTGTCTCTCCCTGCTGAAGCCATCTGTGCGTAAAGCAGTGCTGCAGTCAAATTCCTACATTTACGTAGTTACCTGAACTCATCATCTGACAGAAGGGACAGAGAGAGAGGAAATGTTGCTGGTGGTGTTAACTGCTTACAGTGGTATTAGTAGAATCTGTTTCGTTATTGAACGCACACTGATGCACACTTTATGCATGTGACATGTTGTTGTAGTGGTGTGCAACAGAAAAGACTCCTCTAAAAGCCACTGTATAATTTCAGCCCTGTGCGTGTCTTGTTAATTCATTGCTTTCAGATGTATCAAAAAGTGGAAAACTGAAATGTGAAATGAGTGTTATGTTGGCTATATCACTGTTGATTGTTATAACATTTGTAAAGTGTTATTATTTCATTAAAAAAAATCTCACGGTATAGTGTCATATGTCATAAAAAAAGTCAGAATTTTTTTTGAATGTCAAAAAATGCATACATTTCTCATAGGAAGATCAGCCAGTGATCTAGTATCAAATGATGACATAGTACAGTTTTCTCTATGGATTATTTTCATTACAGACATTTTTCAGATGTGTCAACTTACAACATTACATTTGTTTTAGGTGCTCTAAAGAGGGATACCAAACATTTAGACAACTGTGATGGCTGTTAACTTTGTGGTTATCATATCAAAGTATGCAAATTTGTGGAAAAGATAAACTATATTAAACATTTTAATAATACCAGTTAATCTAAGCTTTGCACTCAAGTTAACTAATTTATCATTTCGTGAGATAACTATAATTAACTTCTAACACTGTTAAGCTACCCCAACATTGGGACTCTGCAGTCTTTATCTCCAAGTAACGAATTATCACTTTCTCTGACCTCAGTCTCCCTCATGACCTCCTATCAACTCAGCCACCTTCTCACATTAACCCAAATCTTATCACCTTACACACACACACACAACCTGACAGAGTCTTTATCAAGCAGCTGATTGCTAACCTGGCTAACACATGACTGTGTAAATGAGCTAATAAGCATCAGCCTTATTTCTTTAGCACAATAGCAGGACACAGAGCGTGCGCCACCTCACAAGGCCATTTGGTCCTGGTTAGGATCCGTTTGTACAATATCATGCTTCCCAAACCATCCTCCAGCCAAAGGGAGGAGCCTTAATCAATGTTTGGAACTCGTTAAGTCCCTTAACTGAGCATGTCGCCGACCACATTAGCGATACATATCTGAGGGACAAGTGTGCGTTGTGTGTGTAATGTGTGCTGGTCCCCTCTAAGATCTACGCCGTCACGGTCCAACGCGCTTTGACACACTCTGGTCTGCTTTGGATGTGGAGCGAAACCAAACAAGGTGTGGTCTGGCTTCGGCTCTGTCTGTTTAGTGTTCAGAAGTCAGTCCAAACAGCATCGAGGACAATGCGCACGACAAAACAACCCTGCCGACGACAGCTCTGTGATGACACCAGCAAACCATATTAATAGAGTTATGGAACAACTTTCTCTGCATCAGTCCTCATTTAGAAACAGTCTGACATTTAAAGTCATCCCTTATAATGTAAATGTAATAATAAGATTGTTCTGTCTCTGTTATTCTCTGGCTGTGTAAGGGTTAACATTCAGTCAGTCAGAGCTCACCTGATCTTTTCTAAGATATCGACTCCCCATCCTCCATAATGGCCCTCTACATCATGAAAATGGCTTGATCTCTCCAGTTATGGCACACTGAGTGGGTATTCATTAACACTTGATGCTGATATTATTAAATCCTATTATTGCAATGGCTTCAAATGGTATCTCCTATGCAAGCAGTGGACTGAAATCATGAGTCGGCAATAATCTGTGAGTCTGCAGTGTGTAAATACAAATGCATGCTGCACAGGACTGAGATGACCATTATATCTGATGTGGAAAGAAAAAATGTCTCAGAGGCTTCTTCTGTGCTCAGATAAGGCTTATTAGTCTCCAAAGCCAAACACTGGCCGCAGCGCTAATTTGAAGATCCGTCCAGAGACTCCCTTTGGCCTTTGATGAGTCCCCATGTCTGCAAGTTCTGCTTGGAGACAGGAAGCTCCCTGTGGTGGCAGGCTGAGAGCCTGTGCAGACAGAGAGGACCACAGCGTCAAGGGGATACATGCTCCTTTAACCTGTTATTGTGAACTCCCAGCAGCCCTGGCCGATAATTGCCACCTGTCTCTAGGGAAACGCAGTCAAAGGCAGGCAGAGGGACGGCCATTTTGTGTCTGCTGCTGCTCCTTGCCCCACACAGCCCGGTCCTAATCCTCGCCCTTAACCCTGATGGCTAATGTGTTTTCAATTTAGGATGATCCCCCCACTACAGCCACGGCCCTAATCAACAACAGTTTGTACTGTAACCCTATCTGCCCTTGCGAGGGCAGCGTCAGCCTGACCGGGCGCCTGCAAACCTGGTGTGTCCAGCGGAGGAAACAGTGTTATGTGTGTATATGTATGGATGATATCATGTTTACATGTGAGGTCATAGGATGTGTGTCTGATGCTTGGCTGTTTGTCTTCCACACGCAATGTTAAGCTATTGAAACAAATATATAAACATCCACACACGCAAAGTTACAACAACTACAGAAAAGAAAGTCAGTGCTCTAGTTTTTAAAGACACATGCTTTGGAGATTTAAAAAAATATAAAAAATATTCTGCTTTCTTCAATTTTGTGATAAAGTTGCCATGGTTACCCATAGAAAAACTTTGCTGCTCACAATAGTCTTTCCTTTGTCTCTGAGACATAAACCAGCTTCTTACTTGGAAATTACTAAAAAAATCAGCAGGAGTTCTTTTGCTGTGCTCATATGCTTCTCAGAGGTTTCTCAGCTCTGAGAACAGCAGATGAAATACAAAGGTGAGACTTGTTCAAGTTTTCTTTAGGATCTAACAGTTATTTCAAGAGCGGATTTTACAATGTTATCACATTGTTATTGTTTAGAAAGCGCTGCTGATGTGTGTGTTTAATGTCACACTAGAGGCCGACGCTGTTGTGTTAAATGTTACTCCAGTCACACTTCTTTTACTTCCGTGATGCCGGCATGCTATCTAAAATAACACACTGGAGCGGCATGATGCTGCCGTTGTTTGGTTGGTAAAAATGCAAAGGTGGCATAAAGATGGGACTTCATAGCGGCCCTATAGTGTGATCTCTGTGTAAAAAGGGGCTTTAAATTCTGCTGCCACTCCAGTGAAGGCTGAATCAAAAGTCAGGCATGGAAAGGCAGGTGTGAATGTTTGTTGTGTAGGGCCTCCTGGCCTCTGCATCCATGAGAAGAACCCTGCCCCAAAATTAGAGCGAGGCCTCTAATGTCTCCCTGGGAGAAAAAGAGGCCTGGCTTTCGTCCAAGTCAGCACCTTTGGAAGTGCAGTCGTGTTACCACCACTAAATCAACATGTCAGCGCCCGGCCCAGTGAACTTCTTCACCCAGACTCCACTGCTTACAGCTACCCCACACACCTAATGAATTGGTGTGAATGCCCATCTGTCTGCTACGATGAAAGGTGAAAGGAGATATGAGGAGAAAAAGTAAAAAAATATATCTTTTTCAGCTGTTGCATAGAAAATTTGGAATATGAATATCATCACCAGATGTAGAAATTAGTCCTGTTGCTTGAACAGAAGGCTGTGACAAAACAGCCAAAGCCAGGTTAATGGTATCCTCGCCATAGACCTTGGCCTCTGTGTCCAAAATGGAACTGTCCCAGTTTGGGGGGCGAGTTTAGAGAGGGACGCGGGCAAAGGGCCACAGAAAGCTGTGTGCTTACTCGGCAGTCTGTTTACATTCCTGAGGGTAATTTTAGCCCCTTGGGGGGGAGGCAGAACAGGGGGGCCGACATGTCGTTGGGGCTTGTCAGTGGTCGACGGACCAGCCGGCGTAGTGGCGGCACCTGGACATGTGGGTGGTACGTAAAAACACACATACAGACCTCCAGTGGACAAATTGCTGGAGCTGTTTTCTTGTGCTATCAATTATTTACTCTAGTTATTAATTTAAAAAGAGTATCTTCTACATATTATCAATGGCTACTTTGTCTGTGGGTGGACAACTCAGCAGAGACACGAGCTAACGCTGAGGCCGAGTGGAAAACCACAACAGAAGTGAGGGTGCAGTGTTGCTTACAGGCCCACCACAGAGCACCATTAGCTATGGACAACACAGGATATCCCCAGTGTTTTCTCTGATGATCTGGGGTGCAAATCTAATTTCATTGTAGTTTTTAAAAATTTGCTATGCAAACAAAAAAATAATCCTGGCTCAAGAATCGCTGAGGGCTTCTGTGCGCGTGCTGGGATTTGTCTTTTTATTACTCCCAGCCCTGAGTGTCCCTTCAAAGGGCACAAGAGCAAAACGTCCATGTGTGTTTGCGCCGTTTGTGAGCTGGTTCACGTGTAAGAAAGAAGGAGAGAGGGAGGGAAAGTCTGAGCTTATCGAAACTAATTAGGCAAGGGATGAGGATGGAAGTTAAATACTGGGCTACATGTAATGAAAGAAGCAGAGTGGGGGACATCTAGGGGTCAGACCCACACCAAACAGTGGTCCTCAGGCAATCTGGTATTGATTTTCACTCGTTTGGGGATGAAGGTGGACGGGGGGAGGGAGCCATGGAGAGAGAGAGAGAGAGAGACGGGGAGAGGCGGTAGTGCTCTAGAGTCTAAAGGTCTTGTGAGTTGTCAACTTGACAGTTTAACCCCTTTTGGAGGAGAGCAAACAAACAGAGGGATCTCCTGGGCTGACAGCGTTGATCTGTCATAGCGACGACGCTGCAAAGCCCCACACAATGCCCACACGGGAGAGGAGAGTGGGAAGGAGGGAGGGTGGGTTGATACAGATATGCAGAGGCACATTCCTTAAGCCCAAGAAGATAGGACTGGGTTCTGCTTAAGGTCTGGCAACCATGATCTATGAATATCTACACCATTGATCAGAGACGGAACAAATGAAAAACTAAACTACATTTTTCTATTGAAAATGATTAATTTAAGAAAAAATATTGAATACATATGAATATAGTGTGCATGGCTCCCCACAGATTATTACCAATGAATTTCTAAAACTTTTCCATATTATTTTACCTCATCTTTATGACATGTTTAAGCAGTTTACTATGGGTAGGCCTACATATCACTACAGTCGCATGTTATTAAATTTCCCAGGCATTTATGGATAGCAACTTGCTAGCGATTGCTAGCTTTGCTCACTCATTAGACATTCCCAACACTAACTACCTACATGCCAGTGCCGATCCTGTTTGGATTATAATTTTGAAGTTTGCATGCATATATTTCTTGCTAAACAAGTCTTCGTGTCTGTGTATTGATACAATATTGCCATGCAAAGAAAGTAATAATTTGCTGTATTAATTTTTTCCGTCAACCTTACTGGTGTCGCTTTAATGGTCGCGCAGTGCAGCACTAGATTTTCTATTAGGAATACTGGTAAAACAATTCAGGTAGTGACATGTTTTGGGATTTTTATGAACATACATGAAACAAAGCCAAACCAAAACTTTTCCAAAACATTCAGTTAATTCCAAACCAGGCCTAGAAACAGATTTTCAAATTTCATAATGTATCCAGAAATTTCCTGACCGTGGGAACCCTGATGGTGTGATATTTCTCTGTAACTGTGGTGAATAATAGAACACAAGCATACGAAAGAGTGGGCATACCAAAACATACCAAAGTGGGGCCATCAGGTACCATTTTGGTCTTTCCCCATGTCTAAAAGTTTTGGTAATACTCTGATAAAGCAGTATGGGTGACTGTCCGCAACCAGACAGACACACAGATGTCAGCGCTCCTCTCTTGTCACTCAAACTGTGAAGGCCGTCACCCCCGAGCACCTTCCCTCTCATGTCCTTAAACACTTGAGGACCCCTTTCACTTTTCCCCTCAGACTGCCTCATCGCTTTGTCACATTGCCAAAGGGGGACTCCATTAGCCTGGCCATGCACAGAGCCCCCAACTCTCACTAATACTTAACACACACAACCACACACACACAGAGGGAGGCTGATCCGCACAGCTAAGGCTGTCCACATCAAATTAGAGTGGCCCCTATTGTCCCTATTATGGCCTGGGAATGCTCCATCATGACGGATGCTACGGGGTCCCTCACTTGTCAGGAGTTGTCAGACAGATAGGGAGTCTGGATACACACAGCTGACAGGTAATCTTAATGTCTTCAATTAGCCCAATTAGGCCTGTCATAAACAATTCGATAAGTGCTCGACCAACACAAACAGATAAACGCACGCACAGGCACACACGGGCGCACACGCTCACGCGCCGAGGTCTGCAGGGTATTAATGAGAAGGGTAATGGGTATATCAGCGGACGGTTGACTTGTCTTTTGTTTCAAGGAGGGGTGTGTCGCCCCCCGTCCCTTGCTCTCAGCTGTGCACTGCTGGCTGCTACCTGGTCAGTTCAAATTGTACTATCTCCTTTCATTAGCGCATCGCCGGCTGAGAATCTGAAAGGCCGTGACAAAATTCATTTGAGACGAGTGGGAGCAGATTGCCTGAAGCAGGTGCTATAAGGGAGATAAAACAAAAGCAGCACCTTTGAGAAGCTCTGTGTGTGCATGTGTGTGTGTGTTTTTTACCTGTGTGTGTGTGAGAGAGGTTTTTCCCTGGTCTTCACATTCGGTTCTTTTCCTTGCTATGGTAAATGGGTAATGACACAAAAGTGCTTTTGGAAAAAAAAGAGAAAAAAGAAAGAGCAGGGACCAGAGAGCTCATGCAGCGCACACTTGGAGCGTTTACAAAGCTGTGGTGAAATCTAAATATTGTTTCTAGTGTGACTAAACAGGCCAACACCTTTCTGTGGAGAGGATGTGTGATAGCTAACAGTGTTTGATTTGGTCTCTCCTTTTATAATATCTTATCGCAAAACAACGGTGACACCCACACAACATCCCCTCCTTTTGTCCTCTAACCGTTTCTTTAAATTCATCTATTTGCATTTACTATCAAGTTCTTTCTCTGCAGGTACGCAGGGCACGTTTCGGGAAGCGTGAAGCACAAGCTAATGTTTGAAACTTAGATTCCACAGTTTGCAAACACAACAGCTGAGCAAAGTTAGCATCAATATTTGAACAAGAATTTCACATCAACGCTGCCTTGATCTCCTCCTTACGCTGGAATCCTCCATGTTAAGCAACAATACTGACACGTTCAATGTAGTGCTTATATACTAGTGTGTACACTGAAAAGTAAGGAAAAATTAAAAAAAAAAAAAACCAAACAGCAGTGAATATTTTAGTTAAAGCCAAGGCATTATTCTGAATGATGGAGTCCCATGGCACATTTTCATTCAAGGAGTCAAACTGGGACGAGAAGACAAACCAACTGCTATCTGTGATGGACATCTAACTCTCCATCTGATCTTTACCTCAAGTGACGGCTGGAATGCCATCTGAGGAAAAAAAACAGAAAAGAGAGAAAGAGAGAAAGAAAGAAAGAAAGAGAAAAGCCGTCACCGGGAAGTTGTAATAGGAAATTGCTCTTGGCAACTATTTGTTCAAGCACCAGATTTTTTTTCATCTTTATGCCAACCCAGCGAGCCCCCATTGGAAAACAGGGCAGGTCCCCCTAATGAGTAATCTATTTCAAAGCAGTCGTGTCTGGGCATGACAGTTTACTGAGAGGCTTGAAGAACTGGTAATTACCAGTGTTACGGGGCAATTAATGCATATTACACTGCGGCACTCATGGCGGTGACTGTCAGCTCCCCAATAAAAATGAGCACTCTTCAGCTAAAGGGTGACATTAATTGGGCCCTTAATGACTATGCAGAGGAACCAAGCCAAATAGGAACAAAACAGGGGACTCGCTCTGACTCCAGCAGAGGGGCTGGAAATTGGACTAAAAATGAGATTAATTGCTGTTTAGAAAAAAAAGAAGGGAAAAAATGTGGTGAGGGGAAGGGGGAGAAAGAGGTTGGAATTATAGGGTGCAGAGAGCAAGGGCTGCTCATACAAATGACAATTCAATTAATTATTTTACTGTATTTTCTATACCTTTAAGAGTGCAGACAAGCCTGAGGCCCATTTGGAGGGCTTTGTCTTGATATGTTGCTCATTGCATAAACGCGTACATTTCCCAAAGCACCCACGCACAGCGTCACGCTGCATATGCTCAATATAATGATCTAAAATCTTTATTGAAGTGAAAAGAGCCTTTCCCACATAACATGAAGAATATATATAGCTGTGATGAATGTAAATGAGATCAGGTAGTTAGGTTTTCCATAATGTGCAGCAGAGGAAAATCATTTTAAAAAGGAAGTGTTGAGAGTTTCTGGGTTACACACTTCCCTATGAAGCCTAAGGCCTTAAGTATGTCTTTTCACTTAAAGCAGTCCATAAAAACATTAAGCAGAGCTTTCATTAAAAGTAAATCTGCCAAATTGCAGGCCTTCCACCCCCAGGAATGTTTGTTTAGAGGGAGATCAAGGATGTGGCGAAGACATGAAGTAATTCTGATTAATGTTGCTAAAGCTAGGCACGTACTGAGCACCACCTGAATATGCAAGCCCCGAATCATAAAAATATCAGCATGCAAAACATGCCGTCATTTGCATACATTTTTGATTTTGGATTTCCTTGCTATTTAAATATGCAGTTAGAAATAGTCCAGCACTGCCTCTTGCGCTGTCACGCTGCACGCTCACACTGTCATTGGTCCTGATAGAACTCTTCCGCTTCAAAGGGAGCTTTGCAATGGAGAAGAGAATGAGCAAATATTTGAATTGCAAAAACACATCATCTAGCGAGGGGGAGAAAATTCAAGACAACTTTTTAGAGTTAAAGACACCCCCAACCCCCAGCAAGCGCACCCTCTGCACATAGCACAAAAAAAGTCAACATATTCATAGCGTAAGCACTCTCTTCACTAATTTACCATATCCAAATTTGCGTAATGGGATATGACACATTTTAGAGGGGATTGTGGAAATAAACTTTAATTTGAGGAGAGAAGCATAAAATGTTTTAAGCTGCCCCTGTATTTAACTGAAATCCACCGCACAAATCCAGGTTCTCCGACAACCTGACATGGATTTGATTACAGACTGAAGTGTAATTAGCTACTTAAGTTATCCTCTGGTAGGTTGGAGTGAGCAGTATCAGCACAGCAGCTAACTATTTCAGCATAACTAAAGAGACCTTTAGATTCTGCAGGAGTACCTTTCCCCCCAGGATTCAGCAGTTTACATGCAATCACTCCAAGAGAATCTCTGACAGCTTCCAACTTTTGCAGAAGTTAGGTGCAATAAATAATCTTCATGACAAATCAATAATATGACTCATAGCATATTTGAAAGTTTGAGCTCCCCAATTTGAAGCCAGGATAAATACAACATTTAAGCCAAAAGTTACAAGTCTAGGCATGAAGGCCACGAACAACATTAACAGCAATAAATACCCATCTTCAGGCATCTGCAAAAACACCCCTGCAAAGAGGGAAAACTGTGTTTATGATTATAAATTTATTTACCACAGGCTGAGAACTACCTTGAATTTTAAATTGGGGGAAAATGTGAGCGTCTCAAACACATACTAAAATGTCTAGGACACATGGAGCATTACTGTGAATGGCAAAATAAACTGTGGAAAGGTCGTTGAAAAACAAATTCAAGGCTACATTTTTTCATAATCATCCAAAGCTTTAAATGTAAGACAAATAGTTTGCGGATTCCACACAATAATTGCAGGAATAAATTAAGTTTACACTGTTAACTGAATCCTAAATGATACACATTATTCTTAACAAGAGTAAATATTCATCCTTTATGTATATATATATATATATAAAACAGATAACATTAAATGTGTCAACAATGAATGATCTAACTACTGGCTTTGTAATGTAATGAGAGAGGATACAATCAGCATCACAACAGCAATCACACCTGCTTCATATGACAGCACCCAGGTTACCACGCTAATTTTAGTCCCTTTACTGGTAAGATGCAATACTGCGCTGCCACAAAATACCGTCCATCTTCGTCCGAGCAGCACTCACGCATTGTCCCAAATTAGTTTGCAATGGGTTTGAATGAGAGACTGATTAAATAAGAGATATATAAAAAGAGTTAACCACCGTAACGTTTTAAGGTTAATTTAAGTTCAACACATTTTTCTTTAAGATGTAATTACAAAAAATGTACTCTGCCAAATGGTTGAGCAGAGAGTTATAGTTTCAGTCTAAAAATGATTATTTGCAGATTCTTGCTGTCTCTTAACACACAGTTACCCAGAGCTCTTGAATACACCGTCCACATCACACCTCCCACCAGTCCAACCCCTCTGTGGCCTCCCCTCCTTGTGACTCGCCTACGTGTAGACAACTTGGAGACAGGTCGGAGCAGAAATCAAACCTGAATGATGGATAGCTTTACTGCACAATGACCTCTGTCACTAGGTTCTTGCCCTAAATCAATGGTGGCGATAAGGGTCCTGCGCCAGCGCTCACCTTGGTATGTTCACCAGCAGACCTTATCTATGGCAGGAGGAAGTATGAGTAATAACTAAAGACAAGCCACGACAAAACCACTAACCCCACCTTGTCAAACATAATTTACAATGTATATTCCTCTACTACCCCCCCTCTGCTGCTGTTAAAACAGTAATTATGAGAACCAAAGAGATTTGGGGCTGCGTGTTTGGAAGATTAACCTGCTGTAGGACGGTGAGAGAACTTTGTACGTAACTTTGGTCCAACAATTTAGCTTTCAGCTGAGGACTGGCATACCCTACTATTGATACACTGGCATTCACATTCATTCACAAAATTACAAGTAAGATTTTTAATCTCCACACTGTCAGGTCTGTGTGGAGCGGCCAAAATTTCAGTGATGCAGGACAGAAGAGGTTGGGGGTTGAAGTTGAGAAAAGGGCCGACAGGAAGTAGAAGCAAAGACTTGAAGATGAAGATTACAGCATTGAGAACTCTTGGACCCTTCAGTAGTTTTTCATCAGACCATGTGTGTGATAAAGTGTGTGTGTGACACAGAGAGAGAGAGCGGAGAGAGAGAATGAGCACGCTTCCAGGCATCAAAACGGAGAGAGAGACCAAACATGACATCAAACGTTGCAATTAGCTGACCCCTTTCTCCTAGAGTCGCCGTTTGAGAAGCCGTGCCTTTAAAACCCTGATTAAAATATGTTTGCTTTCTCATTCAAAATGACATTTGACAAGGTTAGTAATATTTCAACTAACTGCAAAAACATTCTTGCGGCCGTAATCCTTTTTTTCCATCACTTTTCGGGGGCGCAGGTAACCTCGGAGCGAGTTTCCCATGAACTCAGCGCTACAATTTGAAAACAAAACGGCTGCTGGAGGAAAAAAAAGGAAGAGCAGTTCAAAGTTTTGCTCGAGCGTGTTTTGTTTCACCCGGGCAGCTGAAGCTAAATGTTTTGCGATCATTATTCAGAGAATTTATCCCCTTTCTAATTCAAACCACAACGAATATTTAAAACAGAGCCAGTAGTCTTTTCTCTAACCGCGAGCTCCATCCTTAGCAGGGACTCAGGGGGGCTGAGGACTGTCAGCAGCTCTGGGGATAGAGTTCCTCAAACCGTTAAACCCCCTCATCACCAAATTAGGAAATGTGTAGTCTGTAGTGCAATGGCCACTCCAGTGGAAAAGTGATTTAAAATGTAAAGTTAGGTGTAATTTAATGGTGCACGACAGTTTGTCATATTTTTTGCGGTTCAAAAAGTTTGTTTTAAAACTGACATTGAGCCCAAGTTTTTGAAAAAAGGCTTCAAAGAGTCAGCAAACTTAAATAAGCAAAATGTAAATGGTGTCCGGGAAGGTCTTTGTCAGGGTGCAATCCTGACAAAACAAGCTGCAGATAAGCAATGAATAATCGGAAGAGATCAGAACTGGTCAGGCCAAAACTCTGTCTGAAGTTAACAGTTTTCACATCCATTCCAGTTGCAGAAGAAGAGAATGTGAAGTGTCGGGCCGGACAGTGAGCCAGGGCCGGGCTTAACTGCAGCTGCGCTCAAATTGAAGTGGCACTTTCTATCAGAGGCCTTTCGCCAGACAGCTCCATCCTGCCCTTTCAGTTGTAACCCCCGTGACACACAGACGCCCATTACAAAAAACAAGAGTGGTCATTTTAAACACACAGCCCGTCATCGACGAGACAGATTCCGGGTTTAACATGGAGGGGGAAGATTCATGGTGCGAACGTGCCAGCTGATAGAGATATCACTCAAAATGAAAAATAGATTTCTCCGACATCTCCATGGCGGCCGTTCAAAGGTTGGGTGGGGAGGGTGTCTCAAAGCCCAAAACTCTACGCAGAGTTTATATTTCACTTGTTCAGAAATGTATGCCTCTGTTATCTCGCATCAGTCCAAAAGGAAAAGGATTGGGTATCGCCGTTTCAACTTCCCACCGATGATGAAATGTTACATCGACAGCGGACAGAGTTGGAATTTGGATCATATTGTTTCCCTGTTAACTCCTTAAGCCCTTGTCACAAAGGTTTGCTTTATGGTGCTCATTTAAAACTCATAATAGAGGGAAAAAAACATATTAGCATTATTAACACAAGAGAGTGGAAAGAATATATTAGCCGTCGCATTGAGCGCACATTTATTCTAAGAAGTTTTAATAGGGTTCAGTGGCCAAATGCATTTTTTTTCCTCATCATTTATAGACCTGACAGAACTTGCAGAGACAAATCTGTTGACCTGATAGATCTCGTACATTAACCCTCAGAATTGATGAGCAAAATCAGAAGGTCAGCACTTGGACACAGGCTCCTCATGTGTCTTTGATTACACACTCCCCACTAAGGGATAGGCAGGCAGAGATGTTTAAGCTATCAGGCAATCAGACCGCCGCGAGACGTGAAACTCAAACCAGAGACGGCAGAGGGGAGAGGGCTGCCTGGGAACAAAGATGGGGGGGGGAAGAGGGTTCCTGACGAAGCTCTTTAACAAATGCCAGGCCGGTGAGGGAAGACTCAGATGTGCTTGTATCTCTTTCAGTGTTTCTGGCAACGACGCGGTGAAGTGAATTAATACTGAAATATAAAGCAAAAGTTCACAAAAACAAATACCCCTTCATCTGGTATTTAAATTCAGTTACTTACGGCACATCAATCAAAATGACTGCCACGAGGTACAATCAGATCTTACATAGTGAAACAAACAATTCAAACCATATATCAACGTTATTTTGAGAGATGAATGAGGTCAGACGGTGAATGGAAAACACTGAAAATTCTTACTTAACCAAATGTTGAATGATGGCCGCAAATTCAGAACAGCATTGCTGCTTTTGACGTCATTCATTGTGGAATGGATACAGAGGCTGATTGGTGTTTTGGGACCAGTTTTCTATCTTTGAGTAAACTGACTAAGTGACATAGTTTATGGATATTTCATATAATATTCCATGCATCACAATAACAGCACAGTGCAGTTGATAAACTGTTCAATTAACCCAAATAGTGAGCACAGTAACTGCAGGAAGTTTGTGTAAAACAAAAACCCAACAAGCTGCTGGGTGTGATTGCCCTGCTCTGCCAGGTGCTGCTGTCTTTGCAGGTCCTGGTGGCTGGAGTCAGCTAATCAGTGCAATTGGGAGCACCTGGTCAGTTTCTCAGGAGCAGCTTATTTAAGATCTGGCAGTGGCAGTCAGTTCCTTTCTTCACACACACCCACACCCTACACCGTGCTCTTGTTTGGTTGGCTTCTATCCTGTTAATACTTTTAGTTTCTTCTCTGTATTTCTTTGAATTTTTAACAATTGAACACTCTCGGCAGGCTTCCTTTTTGACCAACTCAGTAAAATAAGATTGGGAAAGTCTTTTGTTAGGTTCTCTGAGACTGTGGGAAGCTTGTTCAACTGCAGGACAAGGCTGTTTAGCAGAGAGCGAAGACTCTGTGAACAAAGTGTTCAGGTATTCAGTGTGCCCTTATTTTAAACACAAAGGCACAAATATGAAGCATATGTTTCCTTGGCTGTTTATTTTTTTCAAGTTTATATTCTAAAAATGAATCTAAACCTTAAAAAAAAAAAAAAAATCATTTAGTTTTATTCAGAACAAAAATGCTGAGATAGAGGTCAACTAAAGCTAAAATGAGGAGTACCTTGCCATCTTGGTTCAGGATATCAAAAGCTTTGTTATGGGTGTAAATCATCAAATGCTTTTATCAGGCTCTTTCTGCAGTCAATACACACAGAGGTCAAACAGAGCCAGGATAGCACTCAACACGGGATATACCAGTGCCACAAATAAGTGTGTGTGTGTGTCTGTGTGTGTGTGTGTGTGTGTGTGTGTGTGTGTGTGTGTGTGTGTGTGTGTGTGTGTGTGTGTGTGTGTGTGTGTGTGTGTGTGTGTGTGTGTGTGTGTGTGTGTGTGTGTGTGTGTGTGTGTGTGTGTGTGTGTGTTTTATATGAGATTACATTTCTACTGGTAACATATATGTTCCAAAATTACCATTGTTTACACAGAAATTACATGATTAGATTTAAGTGCACAAAGAGGATAAACAAGAAGGTGAAATCAATGGGAAAAGAAAGAAAATGAGCATGTGTGGTACAAGAAAAAAACAAACAAAAAACAAGGTTATGTGAGGGACAGTGGGCCTATAAAAAGAAGCCCACTGTCTAGATTATCTATAAGGAACCACTTATCACAAGCGACCAGCTCCACACAGTGAGTGATGGGCCTCCACGGACCATGAGTACCAGCACATTATCTGGTACACACAGAGCTGCTCTTTAAACACAAAGGCAGAAATATGAAGCATTGTTTCCTGGGCTGTCATTCGGTCAAAAATATTATATTTATTTTTGGTTGAAAATAGAAAGAGTGTTTACTGTTTTTGTTCTCAGAAATACACAAGACAATGCTGAGCGAGCGATAAATTACAGCAAAGATAAATTGGCTAAACTAAACTGTTTGTTTTTAGTATGTTAAACACCACTGATTTAAACCCCAGAAGCCTTTGAAAGGTTAAATTAAATCTTGAGGCGTGGTTTAAAAATGAGTACTAGTAACCTATACCATACGCAGAGAGACAAGTCGAGCCAACAAAATCAATAAATCAGAAAAAACAAAAATCTTAATCCCCCCAAAAAGCTGTTAAACACTTGCCATGTCATGAAATCGCACATCCAGAACTAAAATATGCTCCTGTATTCATGTGAACCATGGAAAAATAAAAGCCTTTTTCCTTAATACCAAATGCCATTTCTTAAAACAAAATGTCAAGACCATATTGGATGATAAAAGAACAAAATACCAGACCGTTTCCATTCAACTGGGATTATTTTTTTTTTCTTACTACTATTATATTTAATAGTTTTTTTTCTCCAGCACTTTTCTTGGTCGAATTCATTTTCTGTGATTGGCCACATGGTCCAGTGCTCTCCTTAGGCCTTACGAGAACCTTAGAGGCACCATCTGATGACTTCTGACCTCCCTCATCTCAATGTACGGAGAGGTTAAAACACAATTAAGCCCTTTAGTTTCAAGTCTATTTTAAGATGCTTTAAAGCAGCTGTGGAGGTGCATGAAATGAAATACTTCTATCAATGACCTCATGAACCAAAGCATTAAATATTTGCCTGGTAGCTTTATGTTGTCTGTGTGTAGATGTGGAGAGAGTGCAGTTATAAAAAAAAGAAAATCTTAAATTACTTTCAGCCTTTTGATAGAGTCAGCAAAATATTCAGCAAAATACAAGAGCACAACCTTTGTGTGATAACAGACGTCCCTATGAATATCTCCCATTTCCCCCAATCTCTCTAACTTTGTACAGATGTGAAGATATCCAGCAGTAATAAGTGTGCACACACGCCTGTCTGTGGTGCACAGCAAGCACCATGCACTGTATACAAAATCTATTTGTCTAGGGCACCTCCGTGTCAAGAAAATATTACTGCAAGTTTTACGTTGCATTGAATCTAACGGGGGTCGGGCGGCCATCAAAATTCTCCTGTTAGATTGAGTCTTACAGAGAGTCATTCTAATCCTTGCCCACCATTCTTTCGGCTTTTAACAAATGCTGCTGACTTCTTCCTGGAATGAAACCCAGAAGGTCACTGAAAAAGGGGAAAAAAGGCAGAAAGACTGACTTGGAAAAAAAACAAAAACGTGCGTCTCGGCAAGTCTGATGACATACATCGTGAAAGCTGACAAAAATTGTACGTTAATCTTTTAAAAAAGTTCCATGGCGAAACAGGAATTCATGGAGCAGACATGCTTGCACCTCATTTCACTCGAGGCTTTCTTCTCCGTCTCACAGTGTCACAGGCAAGCAGAAAGACAGGGAGGAGGGATACATATCGCTGGGGTGCCGCTTTCTGTCCCGCTCCTCGTTTATACACACAGCGGCCGTGTCAAAGCTCCTCTCACACTCAATGGTAAATGACAAATTTGGATAATGCACACATACAACCCTAGAAAAATAAATAGGAGACATGGAGGCTTAACCAGAACTAAATCCTGAGGCTGCTGGAGACCTGAGAGTGCGGATTACACCCCAGACGCCTTAAACAATGCACCCAAATGTGCATCCTTAAAAGCATGAAATCCTTGAAGCATCAGAGCCGACTTGTCATTTGCCATTAATATTCCAAGTTGCTTGTGCTTTGGGGGGCCAGCATTGCACTTCTGTGTGCCGATGTGCCCTAAAACAAACACTTGCAAAGCCCTAAAGGAACCACCATTGTGGATAGCTATTTTTCTAGCTGTGGAATATTCGACGAGAGGATGTCATAACAAAGGAAACAATAAAAGAGGCCACGTTCCTGCGCAGCATGGGGTATCCATAACTATAAATAGGAGGAAGGCAATGTCAGAGGCGCTTGCGCTTTACCAGGAAAACTGATATTTGTGCATTAAAAAAAAGGATATTAAGCTCTAAAAAGAATTTCCCATGAGTATTACGTAAATTAAAAAAAGAAAGAAAGCTTAACCATGAAAAGCCACCTCATCAAAATCCCAATAGAAAGACTTATATAAGAAACTAAACACACTGCTGATAGGTGCAGATTTGCATCAACTATTCTTTAAAGGCCACTATTGCAATGGAGATTTTTTTTGATTTCCTTCCTTCCTTTGTTTTGCATGTCTGACAGGAAGGTGCGGTAAAGTATGGCAGGGTACAGGTCTTAGAGGTGTCACATTGTCACCCCAGAAGCGCCAGTACCTGTCCTCGGGGATGGCCCTGTAATGTCCAGCCTCATTGGATCAGCAGCCGCCACGGCCTGCGGGCGCCCTCTCTCAGGTGACATTCCCTATCTGTTCTGGCTCTATGATGGCCCTGCTGCTACTGAGGCGTAGATTCACTTATGCTACTATTGCATTAAATGCACTATATGCACATGCAAGCATTTCTAAATATAAGAAAATGCCTTTTTTATACTTGAAAATGCAAACTATCTGCACATCTAAGGATCTAAGCACACAGTAAAAGCCTTCTTGAAGATAAAGGTATAGTCATTTGCCTTCAATAACATTTTTTTTAACAATACGTCGTGATTAATTAAGCATTCCTGTCGCTGCTTCGGAAAGTTCAACAAAAAAAATGATGGACATGTCCATTAAAAAAAGATGGCAAAGTACAATATCTTGAATCAAAAAATTAATTTGATGTCGCAAATGGATTGACGGTTCTGAGAATATAACCATTCAATTTCAGCTGTAGAATCCACAGCATACAGTCCCAGATATAATTGGAAAAAGTTCACAAAGAACTCAAGATGTCTAATTGCAGCTGTGTCAACCAATATAAAACATCACATAAATCAGATTTTTGTCTATTCATTAGCCAACGTGTCAGCGAGCAGATTAGTGATGTTGTAGGAACAGTCTGGTGAGAGCCTTCAGAATTACGACTTCCTCATTAATTGTAGTTTTGCTTCCATTATGTGCGTAAAAAAAAAAAACATTATAACAAAGGACGAGCACTAATCTCATTTGCGCAAAGCACATTCGAATGGAGATCGATATGCGCTTTTGGAGCATGAGAATTTTCTGCTTGTAATTACGGGAGGACATAAATTATCTGCATTACAACGGGGCATGACTTTCAAAATGACTGAAACAAAAGAGCCAGATGAAACATAATGCGTGTGCGTGCGTTCAAGTCTCAACAAATTTCCAAGTGGTCAAGCCAGATGATGTATAATGGCAAACCCAAAAGTCTTAACCCCCATTTCATATGAGGGAGAAATGAGGCATACTGTCCCATTATATTGCTATAAATCATTTTTTTGTGGACGGCTGACAGCTTTTTATCAGATCTAACCTTTTCAAGCCTCCATTAAGAGTGCTAACATTTTCAACTCTGACACATTTGCAGTTTACGAATCTCACAGCTGATTTGCTTTGGGAGGGGGCGTCTGTGCTCGTTTCCACACAGGCTGTCCATTGTGTTGGATCGGGTGGAATGGGGGAGGGAAAATAAAAACAGTGAAGAGAGGAACGGGCTGTGAATCTATTTATTTAACTCTATGTTTACCCTTTTGATCTGCTATACTACAGTGCAAAGTAGTGTTGTTGCTGAAAAGCTATTTTGTGGTAAACAATATATTCTGATTTACTGTATCGATTCTTTCATGGTACACAGCTGCTGCATGGAGGGCGATTAGGGGCCGCAAAGATCCCTCATAATCGGACAAATTAATGAGTGGACATGAGTGGATGCTGTGAGTCTAAGAAATGAGCAAAGACAGGCAAATATAAATACAAACAACAAACATTATATCAATTTAAGAGGAATCCTTGTAGCCATTTTTGTCAGTTGTTTGCTTTGTGATGACGCTTTGATGTAAAAAAAAAAGCTGCAGTGTTAATGTTTTGACTGATTTTTGCTTTAGTATTTTTCGTACAAGCTGTGATAGACTCTCCTGACAATGAGGACCAGTCATTGATCTATAGATCCATCTATTTGTCCATCCATCAAGTATCAAAACTATCTTTATTCCTTCATTCCAAACACAGTGCTTTGACAAAAGACTCCACAGGCAGACTACAACATATCATGTAGCTAAATATCTTGGGACTAATGGAGTAGTATGGGCAAAAAAAATATTCATAAATATTCAATAGTTATTATTTTAATGTATACAGGATTAAAAGGTACTATGTGGAATTTTCAGAAACTCCCTCACAACACTGTTGGTCATTAAGTGAACTGCAGTTATTATTCTTTAGCTTGTGTGCACATTTGCACTCCGTAGGCGTAAGTATGCACCCTGGGCATCGGCCAGAACAATTACCTTAGTAAATGTTTTCCTAATGAGTTAGTGGTCTTAATCACAAGTTTTATGTCTTCTTCAGTACAGCATGATGTTTCATTTAGTAAATTATGGTTCAATTTAGTGCATGCTTTAGGGCATGACTACCTTGTGATTGACAAGTTTCTATCAGGGCAGCGCTCTCGGGTTCTCAGTTAGATCCACCCCTCACTCAATCCTCACCTCCAAATATGGTCACTTCTGGCCCCCAAAGAAACAAGATAAAGACGGCGGAAATCTCAAGGCTTTAAAACAATAGTCCACAAACTCATGGCTGATGTTAAGATGGCCATGTGCACTTCTGTTCTAAAGTCTATGTGTACTCATTTGTACGGAATAAGTCCGAAGGCTGTCATAGGCAACCAAGACAGTCAGGAAAGGTCTCAGTTTTAAAGCTACGTTAGAATCCGTTCATACATTGGCATTACGAAGCAATTATCACGTGCAAGTTGCTTCACATATTACCTTTTAATTATTTGATAAGCTACACTAATCAAACAAATACAAGGGCAGAACTTCAGTTGCTGCTTGTAGAGTTATGGAAGGAGCTTTGCCAACCATAATAGATTTAAGTACACCATAATCAAGGAGGGGCAGTTAAGGTGGCACCACACAAGGGTCCATATTTCATTACATGCTGTGTTTAACCTTACCCACTTCTCCTAAAACACACAAGAGGCTCATTATGTGTTTAATATTCACCAGCAGGTGAATAATTTTTATGCAACTCTGATAGTTGGGCGAGATGGATAACTCAATTATCTGAACATCCGTCAGAGCAGAGGGCTCGCTGGCTCTGGAACGCCACCAGCTAAGATTGATGGCTGGAAGACACCAATAGCTGCTGCTTCGCCATCTCATCCAGGCACTGGGCCTGAACACGCCGTTTGATTCTGCAAGAAGACCGTTTTTCTCTCCATTTTTTCCCTCCTTTTTTTAATCTTTTTTTTCTGGGAGCATTGTAGGTGAAGCGTCATTACCCCTCACTCCACTGAAGAGGGGTTCATTATGGGGTTAGTGTGTTGGCAAGACTATTGTTTGGATGATAAATGCAGTTGGTGAGGGCTTTGGAGGGAAAATTAGTTATGTTTTTTCTTTCCGTCTACAAAAACATGTCCCCATAGCTCACTCTGCAATGCTTCAGGGCAAACCAAGAACAATTAACACAAGCAATGGGTGAAGCAGCTCAGTTAAAGCAAAGAGGGAATTCATGAAAAATAAGCAAATCACTGGAAATGTCAATCAGGGGCAATGAAGTAATTACAAACACTGCTGTGCGATTCCAAGGGCAGTCAAAAAGAAAAACGAAAGGTTTGGAGTCAAGCGTTGAAATCTGAGTTTGAGGAATGAAGGAATGGACAAACACCCTAAACATCAGCCCTTCAGGGCCCGTCTCATCAGCGGAAACCAACTAATGAGAAGTGAAAGGAGGATGATGTCACCCCATCACTCTCTTGTACCCTATTTCTCTATTGGTTTACGTTTTGCGACTACAAAGTGCTGACCCCAAATTCACTGCTAACACACACAAACATGCACATGTACGCACACACTTTTAGCTCAGACGATAATGCACAATGTCTAACAATGAGAGAAAGATGAGGCACATTTTCAAATGTCAGCAGTAAATGTCAATTAAAAATTACAAGGGTGCTGGGAAAGGTAGGGTCTGAAGGGACTGACATTTTTTTTCTTTTTTTGACACAACAATGTTTATCTGACCGGGCTGCTGGCTGACATGATGGGATCTACTTTGTCAGTTCCTTAATACACTTGGACAAGGCCGCCCCAGTGAATATCAATGAAAGACACCCATGGGCAAATATGTAAGGCTCAGACTTACTCTATCTGTCCAATCAGCCTGTTAGTATTCTGATATTCTGCCCTACTGTAAACGAGAACCAAAGAGAAAGAGCAAAGACAGTTTAATGCCACTTTCTTCAATCCAAATAAAAGAACACTGACTTACACAGTGAAATATTTATGGAGACATCTGATCTTCATTTCTTGCTAATCAAATGAGCACTCTCCCTTTATTTATTGCATTATTTTAAGTTTCAGACTATGATCATTTTAAGTACTTTCTCATTAAACACTGTCTGGGAATGTTCTGGAGCTTAAGCAAAGCCTTTTATTGTCACCAACTGTTTTAGCAATATTTAATGAAGCCTTTTAAATATAGTTACCATCAAAGATTGGCTCTTTTTAAATTCACACCTCAGTGACTTTTACTTCCTGACGTCAACAATAGTTAAAAAAAATGTCAGAGCTTTTTCTGCTGGAAGCAGGCTATTTCCAAATAAAACTATGTTACTCTGAGAAGATAAAATACACCATTGATTATGACCTTGACCTCATCTCCTGCATTTTAACTGCTCAATGATATTAGATGAGTCATCTTCCTTTAAAATCGAGTGATTGCTCTGCTGGCAGCTTCTGAGTGAAATCAGTGGGCCAGTCATCTATAGGCAGGGGTAACAGTTTCTAAATGTGGAACCATTATTTCCCTCTCATTAACTTTTCTAGTCTTTACATATTAAAAAAAGTCTTTGAAGTTATTGATTAAAATACAGATAAATTTGACATATTATTATAAATGTGAATCCCAAAAATCATACATATAAAAGGATCAATGAAAAACATGTATTATCAATTTAGTTTGTGTTTTTTATGCTAAAATTGCAAAATGATAATATATATTGGTCACCTACATCAGGAAAACCCCTATATCAATAAGTGTTTTGCAACGCATACAACCCAATACATGAAAAATCCATCACGATAAATGGCTTCTCTTTCTGTGTTGTGGTTTTGACAAACCCAGAAATCTGATCCTGATCTGGTGCTGCACATGTACCAAGAAAACAAAAACAAAGAAAGAAAGCGAGAGTCTGGCTGTGCCTGAGGTCTGGAACCTCCTGGTGCTCCAGCACCGTGTCACAACATGTCAGCTGGCCGTCACGGCTGAGGGGGGCCGGGGTTGCAGCCAGGCGAAAGGAGGCAGTGTGGGCGAGTTTTTAATTTGGTGACTAGAATCCTGCACCAAGGGAGGCAGGGATGTGAAAACCATGTGTGGGTGACCCCTACTCTGATGTATTCTTTTTGAAATTAAGCAGAGATAATACTAAGCATTGTGCTGGATAATATATGGATAAAGGCTAATGACACTTTGTATAAAAGGTGCTCACGGTCAGTTTTTTTTTTGCTGGCATTTAATAAGGAAAGAGTCATCTATATAATTTATTTAATGGGTTGGGAACTATAGGGCATTTTCAGACTTGAATTGTTATACTCATTTTATTGCTCATACTTGTATTTTGGGTTTCTACTAGAACATTTTAACATGCTTTAATGGTCAAAAAAACTTTATCTTCTTCACACTGTCTGTGCTAGAACACCTGTATTCACCCTCTGTCTGAAATGCTCTGTTTTAGTGCCTGTCTCTTTAAGCCACCCTCTGGAAAAAGCCCAGTCTGCTCTGATTGGTCAGCATTTCCTAGTCTTCTCTATTTTTGCGTTTCTGCAACATCGTTGCAGCTGGGAAGTGACAGAAGATAACAGCACTTTCTTTCTTAAAAATCCCCAAAGAAAAGCTTCTAAACACAAATGGATACAACGCAAAAACTCACAGTAGCATCAATGCAGCATGTGACCATATAAAGAAATCAGTGACAAGCTGACGTCAGCTTGTCCCAAAAGTAGAAAAACACTTTAGAAACAACGTTTCGAGAACAGTCTGAAGCCTAAGGTTTTTTGCTCACAGGGATTCATTTTACATATGTTGTTGTGCTGTTAACTGAAACTTTGGCCATGTTTTATATGAACATCTGATATCGCAACATTATATACATGACAGAAAATATGGAAAAGCTTAATAGGTCCCCTTTTTAAACTATAAAATTACCAAATAAAAAGAGTCATAGCCTTATGTTTTAGGGTATGATGAGAAAAAAATATAGAAAGTTGGTGTTTTCCTATGGTGGACATTGTACAAATAATATATATAAAAATGATGTTATATGTATTTTTGGCATCTTCTTTTTTTTTTAAGCATTGAGACTCACATTCGTATGCATACACACATACACACACCTCGATTCCCCCAAGGTCGGACCACAAGGGCCCGTTCCTGTCCAAAGGTTCTCATGACAGCAGATGCAGCGGATTAATCACCCATTTCCCAGCTTCCCTTCCAAAACAATGTGTGTACTCTGGAAAACAATCAAGCTCCCAGGCAGACCCTTCAGGCTGTTTCAGGCTCCAATGACAGGAGTGGATGTGGAAGTAGTGTGATGTACAGATGTCCCATATGGAAGTGTGAGGTTAGTGTGGCCTATGCCAGGGAGGAAGTGGTTAGCGTTGTTAGACAGAGATATGAGCTGCCTTTGTGATACTGAGAAAAGCTGATTGTGGTTTGTGGTCAGAAAGGAGAAGTTATAAACAATATGCAAACTGCAAGAGTAGGTTTTGCAGCATTACAAGGTCAATTTAGATTAGCATATGAAAAAAGAATACAGAGGCGAGAATTAGAAGAGATGACTCACCTGTTCCAGTAGCTCCAGAACTGTTCGTTGAGATATGTGCGATGACTGTGGTCGTCTCCGAATGAGGCTTTGCTCTCAATCCAGTGTACAATGTGTCCCTCCACGGCTTTTCAGAAACAAAAACACAGCAACAATCAGAAAATCCAGAGGGACAAGTGACATTTTCTCATTCTCAAAAATCAAAGAAAATCTGGCTTTAACATGACAATGTTTTGACAACTGCATAATCTTCTTTGAAATAAGGCAGCTATCTGGAGATATCTCAGACAAAATTTTGTTATATAATATATGTAAATACTAACCAATGGGAACCTCCAGGATAATGTCGGGTGTTTTGTCATAGCCCATTGCTCTCAGCTGGTTTTCATCTTCAGGAGATAAAGTGCAAAATTTTAACATCTGACTCATACCTTGCCATAAATTTTACTCTTCACAAAACAAGTTTTGTTACATCAAACACAGGTAGGTTACCCAACAGCCCTCCAAGGTGCTGGTAACAGGGTTCCTACACATTTTATGGACAAAATTTTAAAAGTTTTTGCATGAATTTTTAAGGACCACCATTTTTTTTCTTGCCCCACTTGTTCGGTGTTAATCATGCATATAAGATTCAAAATCTGTTCAAACATAATTTCAACATCCCACATAATGTGTGCAAGGACCACCGGAAATTTGACAATCCAAGTAAAAGTTGTTTTAACTAATTACTTATTCTTTTAAAAAGAAAACATGCATTTCAAACCAGTTTTCTTAAAAACAAACAAACAACCAAATAAACAACTAATCGCCCAATAGGAAAAAATCACCCAAAAAAGAAATTGACAAAAAAAAAAATTAAAAAGAAGAGGAAGAAAAAAATGGCAGTAAAATAAATACAAAACACGGCCTTTAAAAGTGGTATGCCTTTAAAGCCAAAAGTGCGAAAAAATTATTTGCCATGCCTCGTGGGTAGACATGAAGGGAGTAACAGAACACGGGGAGAAAATTAAGAAACTTTTGTAATGACCATATAAAAAAAAACAACAACCAAAACATTGTCACAAATTGACGCATGTTAAAGCTATGTTATATTGTCAGCTTAAGAAAACAAATTCACCGTTACGTTACATTAATGTAATTTAATTGATTACACACAGCATATTTCTGTGATTTTTCCAAAACTTTTAATGACTTTTACTAGGTCCATGACTTTTCCAGGCCCGGAAAATATGATTGTGAGCTTGCATGACTTTTCCGGGCTTTGCCATGACTGTGGGAACCCTGTAGTAACAAAACCTCTTTGTGTTAGCAAAGCAGGAGAATAACAGTCGAGGACAGCGAGCACAGTAAAACCATTAACTACATCTGCCACGTATTCGCTGTCGTTGCACAAAAACCTGTAAAGCCCAGTTACAGAACTGCTCTCCACTTTGCAGTTTGGCAGAGCTTTATAAAATATACAGCAAGGGGGACAAGGTTGGCATTATAGCCTCTGTAAGCCTGACCCCTGCCTGCGCAGGCCGCAGCCATTGTCCTTGACTTCTGGTGCGCTTCGGCCATTATCCCTCCAACACCTGATTTCTCCATTAAATCTCAGGCTGACCAGGTCATTCAGTTCCGAGGGCCTGCCTCTTTGTCTCCAGCCAAGCTCAACTAATGGGGCATGGAAGGGAATTGAGGAGAGATGGAGGGTGGCGGTGTCAGTGGTGGTGAGGAGGTAGCATCAGCCAAGGGGGGAGAAAGAGAGCCGGGTGAGGTCAGAGAGGCTGCCAGAGGCCTGTGGTACTGCAGAGGGGCATCCTGGGTGTGGTAATGTGGCTGTAGATGTGTACGTGAAGGGATGGGGGCCTCTATTCATACCTACTGGGCTGTTGACATTGTCAGGTGGCTCTGATCGCCTTTTTTACATCACCTTTGATTAAAATTAATGGGCCATCCCTGCTGTTGGGTAGCTTATTTCCAATCCATTTATCAGGTGGGGTGAGGCAGCCTCAGTGGCCCTGGTGTCGCCCGAACTCTGACAGTTTTAGAACAGTCCTCTGTACCGCTCTGGAGAAAGGTCAGCACTCCAGGTTCAAATAAATGATATGGTCTTAATGACAATGGGAATGACTTTTGTCCTTCATCACTCATCTGACCTAGGGGATGATGATGGGATGGGGGTGATGGGAGGAACGGGGGTTAAAAATTCTGTTCCACAATTTCACACCTGGACACTCTACCTTGATTTAATATTGTTGGAACAAGACAATGTTGTTAGGAAAGTAGATATTGTGAGAACAAAAATATAATTGTATAAAGTATTTCAACCACTTAGGAGGAGTCTGAAGATAATATTTATCTTCATA
The DNA here is from genome assembly GCF_026936395.1 of Plectropomus leopardus. Lineage (NCBI taxonomy): Eukaryota > Metazoa > Chordata > Actinopteri > Perciformes > Serranidae > Plectropomus > Plectropomus leopardus. Next base: position 13,478,803 of record NC_142189.1, on the reverse strand, counting down.
TAAATAGAGACTGACCTTATTCAATTAATTTTGAAAACAAACAAACTAAAAAACAAAAACTGAACAGCAACCCGAGACAACTAAATATTAAACCCTTGAAGCTTTTATTCAATAAATATTCATTGTAGGCTGGTGCATAAGCATCCAGGCATATTTGGTAACAGCCTCGTGTTTTTGGCAAATCAATAACAGATAACATCCACTGCATCAGTCATGTCCAAGTCTTTTTCATAAAAAAGGCTACACTGCAGTGACCAAATGGACTTTAGAAATGTGATGAAAATGTTAAAGGATGGCTTACCGAGAAAAGAAAGGTTCCTCTCCTTCAGTTTGTCACAGAGCAGCACTTCGTGTTCTTGACCAATGGCGCTGAGAAAAGAGAGTTAAGGAATCCAACATACAGCTGCGGCAAAGTTTAGATAGTGTGGTGTCAGCAGGGGCAATAACATGAACACCAATACTGAGTCAATATCATTGCTTTAAAAAAACAGCTGCATAATATTAATTCTGGAAGTGAAATGCTATTATTGTTGTTGGGCATGCAGGTCAAACCCCGTGTAAAATATGAACAAATACATACAGAGAATGTTATTGTATTTGACTGTCAGTCAGAAAAAATCTTAAAGGAAAAAAAAACACCATATTTTTAAAAAATTTTTTAACGTAACCACAATTTTAGTAGTCATCCCTCGAAACTAAAGCCATGAGCAACAATGTACATGCTAACCTTTTAGAGGTGGGACTTTTCAGTGTGAAATATTGCCAAATTGCTGACATTTTCCTAATGGCTAATGTTGGCACTAGTGGAAATCAATTTTTTTTGCTGCAAAGTAGAACTTGCCATGTGGGCTACTGTTGTAGACTGGCGAAGAAGAATACATTTCTGGGAAAACTGCCATTTCATCCATGTGCAAAACTATTTTAAAGTTATGTGGTATTGGATCAATCGGGAATTAAACTCACATACTCCCTGGTCCAGCTTTTGAGGGAGTATCAGTGGCATTTCTAATACTGGTATCGGAACTCCATGTAAAATTGTCATTTCACTATAACATTACTATGGACAGAAAATACACTGTAGTTTGCTGTGGTAATAAGATAACTGCACATGCATGAGGTGAAGCTAAGGCTCAACTGTGCATGTGTATGCCTGACATCAGTTAAAGTTAGAACCTGCTTTCACCCACTATTGGCTTACTATGCAAAGTAAAAGCCACTTCTCTTTTTGCCGATTCAAAGCAAGAGCACAATCAAAGTCTTCAGGTCAACCTTAATCTGCTTTCACAACAAATCTCCAAAGTGCATTACCTAAATGAGGAAGATGAAACAAATGCCAATTTGGCAAAATGCATAGAGCGCCTGCACTGGCTGCTCCGCTCATTGCTTTAAAATCTTTGAAGAAAAATGCTTTTAGAATAAATGCCATTTTGCATCAGCATGCAAGCTGCTTGATGCCTCAGAAAGGAAACCTGCAACTACAGAGGCCGGATAACATATATGCAAAACTTGCCTTTTCCAAGAGAGAGAGAAAAGTTCTTATGCCATTATGCTGACCTCAACAAACACTAATCTCTCAAAATGGATTCTAATTAATAGACATACATCACAAATGCATTAAGAGCTATCTCTCATGTGCAGATGGAGCTCTTTTAGGGCACATAGTAGCGGGGCGGTTATAATGAACTCTCTGTGGTGGGGTAACTGACTTTAAGTTGACACTGACGAGGGGAAGACCAAAGGAAGGTAAAAAGGAGGGGATGTGGGTGGGACAGGGTTGACTGGCTACGAACAGAACAACCCAGCCCTGCTGCCACACACGAGCTTGGACAGACACAATAACATACAGATGTACCCATGTACACTCATTCAAATAAGTCTCCTCCCCCAAGAAATAGTTGTCTGCTACCCAGCTGCTTGCCCCTAAATAGCTTCAACTCCAATTTTGCCCATACAGTTGGACGAGGAGGGGTATTTGTAGTTGGGCAACTAAACTACAAAAAAATCAAATTAATGTGCGATGGAAATAAATAGTTCAAGTTGGACAGATGTGCCCAGAGCTCTCCATAGTGCTGAACAACATCATTTTCAGGAATTAATATAATCCAATTAAAAAGCATTTTACAGGGTTCCTGCACATTTTACAGACAAAATCTCAAGGTTTTCATGACTCTTCAAAGTTTTCTATAAAAATCACAGAAGATTTTAAAGAGAGAGAAAAAAATGTGCAAACATTTTTTTTAACGTTTTCTTTTAAAATCACCAAATAATGCAAAAGCAAAAAAAATGAAAGGGAAAAAAATCAATAAAAATTAAAAAAAGAAGAAAAAACTGCCTTTTTTAGAAAAAAAACCCCAAACAAACAACATGGCAATGTGGAGGGCATGTTTCCTTTAAAAATCAAGGGTAATATAAATACAACAATTTAGAGTTGTTCACCCCTCCCCCAAAGCTAAAAGTGCTTAAAAAATGATTTGACATGTCTAGTGGGCATATATGAAGAGAGAGATGGAACGAGGGGAGAAAATGATGAATTTTTCGTGATGAACAAATAAGCAAAAACCTAATCAAAACGATGTCACATGTGGACAAATATTAAAGCTATGTCACATCATCAGCTACAGAAAATAATTTTACAGTTATGTTACATTACTGTAATTTAATTTGTTAGACACAACAAATTTCCAAGATTTTGATTAATTCCATGACTTTTGCAGGCCTGAAAAATATGACTGCAAAATTCCAGGAGTTTTCCAGGTTTTCCATGACTGTGGGAATCCTAATTTAAAAAAAAAAAATCAGCATCAATATAAAATAGCAATTCATCTGGGTTAAATAAAATTCCAAACAAAAGAACACATTAACTACCACGGGGCTTATGAATGATCTCTCTTTTCTTGTATCATAGAACATTGGGTCTGATCCACTGTGTGCACATGGAGATGCATTTAGATCAGCCCCATCCTCTCCTCCTCCTATCCCCTCCATCGCCTTCCAGCCGCTGTACCGCTGATAGTGGGATGGCAGGCAGGATGAAACACTTCCTCTGTGAAGCAGAACTTTTATGTCAGGTGAAGCCAGACACATCTCATCCCCTTCAATAGCTCCTCGTCAATTTCAGGCTTAAAATTTTATGGGATAGGATACTGTTTGATGCAGTCTACCAGCGGTCCATAACAGCAGTCATTTATTGTGCACTGAAAAGAGGAGGAAGAAATATTATGGCGTGCGAAAAAAGGGTGGGTGGGTGTAAAGGGGAGGTGAAGGGAAGGAAGGAAGCCCCGTACAGTGCAGGGGGGGAAAGGAGAAAACACAGGAGATGCTGGCAGATTGGCAGGCATGACCGCCGGCTCTCACGTGACCTCATCAGCAAACATGAGCGGCTGATGGCATCTGTCAGCCAGGTGGTACAATAACACTTAAAAACTCACTGTACCTAAGCAGGAGATTTGTTACATGGAATCTTTACAAAATTAGGTTGACACAATTTTTTTTTAAAAAAAAAGCATTATTTTATGACCAATTTAAATGCTTTTCTTTCATATTATAGTTTTAATTTAAAACACCTACCTGATAAATGTGATTGGCCAAGATTTGGTCTGGAATTAAAGACGGCTCCTTCAGCATGCTGTTGAGGACGGTTTTTGGGGCTGAGAACAAGACAGAAAAACAAGAAACAATTACAAAAGATTCTTAAATGTTAGTATGCAAATGACTTCAAACAGCACAGCTTCTCTAACCTACAACATATGAAAAAAAAATCTAATTGCTCTACTAAATTGAGAGCAAACTGTGAAGATATACAGACAAAAGACAGGCTTGACACACTGTAATTCACTGTGCCACTGTTAGTGCAGTATTTCCACACCAGTCCATTAGATGGCTGCTTGGTGTCTATACAGATTTTCTATAGATAAATGTTTCAGTCCAGAGCACAGGAGCCCCATGTAGTTTATCTATGTTATGAACGCTGACTATTCTGCATCTCTCATCCCCATTCTTGCTCTACTAACATTATAAATCAGAAAGGAAAACCCTGCTGGATTGATTCGCTGGTACTGCAAAAGCAAAAAAAAAAAAAAAAATCCTTAAATCATTTCTTAAAAAGATTTGGATTAAATGGATTGTATCATTGTGTGACGAAATGGTTGAGGCACGCCATTTTAGTGATACATGGTCCTGACAGTTTGCAGCATTGCAGACAATACAAGGAATGTTTCTATTCGCTTTTCAGGCATGGATGGCCCCTGTATGGTACCAACACTGCACAGAGAAGCTCATTTAATAAAGTGTGCAGTGTATATAAGTGTTAAAAACAAGACAGCTTATTTGGAGGTTCATAAAAACAGATAAAAAAGGGAGTTAAAAAAATTGGAAAAGGATCAATTGAAAAAGACTTGGGTGCACATTTACAAACTGACTGCATCATTAAGCTTCTCTTAAATGAATTTCATTAACAGAAATGCATTTAGAGGTACATTTAGAAATCTTTTTCAGTCCTGTCTTTGCATTACTCCTTGAGACAGCTATCACAGAGAGGACAACCAGCGCTGTGATCCCTCATCTACCTTATGATAAAATAAAGAGGGCAGAAGAAGAACAAAGCCCATTCAGCGCTCCTTCCTCTCTTTCTGTGTCCTCTCTCTGTTTCAGTCTCTCCCAGTCACGGTACTCCCCCAGCCCACCCCATAACCTCACACTCCCTCTTAGAGCTGCGAGGCACAGGGCTGTGCTTTATTTCTTTGCTCATTTTTCTCAGAGATTGGTACCTTCACACGCAGATCCATACCGTGCTCCTGTGCGGTGCAGGCGGCGGTGAAGAAAGAGGGTTATATTTTCCCCTTGAGTTAGGACACCTCATGACAAATGATAATGGATAATCAATAAAGCGGGAAATATGAGGCAGCAAACTTTATGAAGCCGGGAGACATATTACTCCCCAACAACACTGGTTTCCCTTAACAAAGTCACTACTCGACTGTGCCTAATAATCTGAAGGAAAATCAAAGGACCCGCAACCACATCAGCAATATTGGCAACTTATTCCACTTTAATGGCATTTTGATTGATTTTTTCCCTCTTCCTAATGGTCGTTTTATAGATTTGAAGCTGCTTCTGCAAAACAGTAGTGTGTAATAAACCTCCCCGAAGGCAAACGGCAGCCATTAAAGCTCTTGTCTTACTAGCGCTCATAATTGGGGGTTGACCACCGCCACATTTTGGTCTCTCACATAACACACACGCTTCCAGGACTAGCGTTCTCTCTCTCCTTGCCTCTCCAGCTCCTTTATATTTTGGTACATGGCCATAATAAGTGATAGCATCCCTTTCTCCTGCTCCTTTTTTGAGCGATGGGGTTAAAAATAGCCATAAAGAGGTGACCTTGGCGCTGACATTGTGGAATTTCAGCCAAGCATTGACCTGATGAAAATGGAAGGCCGGGCCGCTAATAAATCAGGATGCTTTTAAAATGAGTTTACCCTAATGCTCATTCATCACCGGCTGTAATGCCATTTGCAGGCCCGGGATTCGCTGCTGTGCACAAACACAGCAGTAAATAACAACAGGGCCCTTGCATCCCTCGCATCGTTGCAGCCTCCAACATCAGCATACATTTATTAAAGACGCCCCCGCCTTGCACGGCAGCACTCCTCTATGACACCCTGAGCTCCTCTCTGCCACACACACACACACACACACACACACACACACACACACACACACACACACACACACACACACACACACGCTGTGCTCTTTAAATACACACAGATGCACACATAAAACATGTGCAGGAAAATAAAAAGCATAATCTGAGGAACACCAGACACAGAGAACAAAGCCCCTACAGCACGACTTTGCACCTTGTAAACATTCACCAAATTTACTGTAATTGTCCCATGTTGGTATAAATTCTGACTAAGGCACCATATCACACCGTCAACATCTGAACAGAAAAAGAACAGAGAGGAGGAGAATAATAGATGTGAAACGCTACGCCTCCATTGGGATTTGCTAAAGAAAACAAGCAGTGTAAACAAATCACGAGCCTGTTTTTCATATGCAACTCCAAAACAAGATAAACTATATAAAGCTAGGTAACAGCAACATAACCTTGGCTTGATTTCTTATTGCGCACTTGAGTCATTTGTAACTACTCTTCCTTCCACCACATGAGGGTGAAAAAGTCATTATCTCAAACACAAAAAAATGTCGAGAAACCTCATTAGATAGCAACATTTGTTGAGGGAGGACCGTAATAAACAGTAACGGATGACGATTGTTATTGCCCCTGACACTGATGAGCTCCTCTGCAAGTTTGTTTATTAATTAAAAAACCCACTTTTTTTTTGCACGGGTGGTGTGGAGGAGGGGTGGGGGGGTTATCCATTTCCTCCATGTGCCCACACAACCACCCCCCCACACACACACACTCCCCACGCACAAGCCATTGAGCTGTGGAGGGGCACTCGTTCATCAAACTTCATGGAGCAAGGGAGAGACAGGTCCTGATAATGTGCGCCGCTAAAGCTGATTTTCCATGATGAATCTCGGAGCATATAAATTGGCTAATATCTGAAAACATTTACAGATACTAGAGGAATTGACTACTTGTGGGACATGATGGATGAGGCTGTGCGACGCTGGCCGACAGCTCTGCAAATCTCTGCGGCTGCCTAAAGCCCTCATTTGATTTTCCAATTTACTCCTTTTAAATTTATCCTCCCGTATTGTAAAAAAAAAAACAGAAGATGGGAAAGAGAGAGAGAGTGTGGGAGATGAGAGGAAGAGGGAAAAAAAAGTGTTTTTTTTTAAGTATCTGTGGCGGTGTGTAGGTGCTAGTTGATGATATGAGGTGGTATCTCCTGTGCAGGAGGAGCCCAGTCCCTGAAGAGGTTACTGGGGCAGAACTGATCTGCTTCCACCTGATTCTCCCTGATAGCGGTGAGATGAGACTCCACGCCTCTGTGTGTGTGAGTGTGTGTGTGTGTGTGTGTGTGTGTGTGTGTGTGTGTGTGTGTGTAGCAGCAGGAATAGTAGATCTGGGGAGGTTCTGCTATGGAGAGAGGGTTCCTGGGTCAGGCCATTAGACTGTGGCAGAGGCTGACTGGAGCTCCTCTGCTGAAAAGGAGTAATTAGTATACTTGTCAAGTGAAGTGCCACGCTGCTGCTTACCTCCCTTGCACCCACCCCTTGCATACACACACACACAGCAACACTCATCCTGCTTTTACCTCCTTCCTCCCTCCCTTCTTGCTAATGAAGTGCCCTTGCTCTCATTATTTAAAAAAAAAGGCTGAATATACACACCAGCTCCACCACAGTGGAGAGGTGAGAGAGAAGAGAAGAAAGGAGCGCTTGAAGACAAGAAAGGAGGAACCGTAACAATCACAGCGGATACGAAAGTTGAGATTTTACCTGATAGGACACAATACAATATTCACTTATCAACACGCCTGATCTGCAAAACGCAGAAGCTATTATGAATTCTGTAAAGGAACCAGAGGATCATAGTAGACACTAACATTCTCACAGTGTTAACATCAAACGCAGGACATTTATAACCTTGCGTACGAGGCTTCTGTAAAGGAATGTGACAATAAATCTTAAAGGCGGTCGAATCACATAGTTACAAAACATGGAGCAGCAATCTAATCTGGAGCTGGGCCTTGGGAAAATGGAAAAGGTCAAATAGCTAGCAAAATTGCCTCCTCAAAAAAAGTATGTCTAAATCTAGAGGCACATCAACTCCTGTCAAAGGAGGAATAGAGAGAAAGATGAAGAGATAGCAGGAGGGGGAAGAGAAAGCGCAGGAGCTCCCCCAATGTGAGGCAATATGAGGTAGTATCTACCGACAAATGACCACAAGGCAGTTTACAAAATAACTATCATATACAGAACATTCTCTGTGCACAAGATGTAGGTTTAACTCACTTAATGACATCTGTCCATGCCAAACAGCTTCAGCATGGAACAGCTTCTCAACGTCAGTTTTAACAAATATTTATAAAATATCAATATATTGCCCTGCCCTATAGCCAACAACCCTGAGAGGAATTCTGGCATATACACCCAAGCTGTCTCAACTGGTTAATATGGTTGCAGTTTCTCCAAAAAAAATTAAATGCAGCTTTCGTTGACCTTAAAATAGTGGATATAAACAGCGTAAAAGTGCACGTGTGACCTTTCCTCCCCTACTGTCCGGTCTGTTTTCATGAGACAAGGAGCATTATGGATGTTGATATCATATTCAATATGTGCTAAAACTGCTTTGAATGTATTGATTTATTTACAAGCGCCACCAGATAGTCTTTCATTCTGCTTGACTGATGCTCTCTCCAATACTTTTGCTGCAAGAAGAGAAAAAGGGGGGGAGGGGGGCTTGTTGGTGGTATCGTCATGTTGAGGTGTGGTGGTGGTGTGTGTAGCTGGTGGGAAGGGGGGGGGGGCAACAACAAGCGAGCAAAACAAAACAAGGAAGGGATAGAAAACAATTTAAAACTGTGTATTGATCCAGCACTAGTGATTGTACATATATTCCACAGTCCCAAAGGCCCCATTCCTGTGTCTCTTAAATGCAAAGGGACAGAGAAGGGGAATAAAAAAAACGATAGTGCTAGGCAAAGGCAAGCCACTCACCCAGTTGGGGGTAATGTCCCTTATATAGAAGTCTATTGATCTTTGCAATGTGCCTGCCCGCCCTCTCTCTGGAGTTCGACAAAAACACACAAATACACACACATGCACACTGGAGCGCAGTCTGGGGCTGGAGGGGGGCATGACGGATATGCCTGACACTCGCACTGAACCAACCTGTTAGCTAATTGCCAGCAAAGACAATTATCCTTGCATTGTTTAATAATGGAAACACATTACTGGAGTCTAATATACACACAGGGAGATTGGACTGTGTGACCGCGCGGCCCCGTGTGGACGGCGATTCGTTTGCAAAGGCCAAGCAGAGTCACGGGGAGATTTCAGAGGAGCTCTGTCAAAACAGGAGTCACCCTCAAAGCAAGTGACTTCACAGCTGGCAACAGTGGGACAGCACAGTATAATGACATCATCATTTGAGAATGTGTCAAGTTCATATAGTAGGTAGAAGTCAAACTAGCTTAACAGATAAAACAATAGATATTAATCTGATATAAATCGTCTGGTTTTGCCACAGCATGTAGGCTGATCCTGTAAAAGCCATCTAGCTTCTGCAAAAACATTCTACACAAAGAAGAACCACAATAATGACATTACTCACTAGCCTGCAAATGCCGAGACACTGTATGGTTACAACACTTTTTTCAAATTAAACAACAATCATCCAGGAAGTTTCATCTGCTTCACATCTATTCTGAGCAATAATAAAGCATGTTTTCACTGTATGGAGATGGAGGGATGCAGCATGCTATTATGTGAGACGGAGTGCTTCTCCTGGATGAATGCCCTGTTCTACAAGCTGCTCAGACTAGTATTTTGACAGGCAGTGGATAACGGTGGGTCCAAAGCAATCACATCTTTGACTTTGACAAATGGCTGTGCTGTGGCGAAGTTGAAAATAACACACATCCACTTTAATCTCTTTCTTGATTAAATTGGAATCACGTCTTTTTGACATCACGCGATTCGCTCTCGAAGCACTGACTACTGCACAGACACACAATCCTCAGAGTAGGCCTATTGAAATGTTATGGAATTGTGTGTGCATGTGATACTGGGAGCTCCCAAGGATGTTTTTTTGTGAACAAATGCTACGCAGTTATAAAGTGCAACTGCAAATTATAAAAGTATTTGTGCCAAGATTATGTAAGAAAGTTCCAGCGAAGACACTTACCAGAAATTTTTCACACAATTTCTGGACAATCTCTGTGACATGTTCAACAAAAATATTTGAATCTGGAATTTTGCTCTCCCGCAATGCGTCCATCAGCACTACCTAGGAATGGTTTGCTTTTTCTGTCACATTTTTCCTTCAACTCAATTTCCTCAGAGGAGCCCAGCAGGGATGGAGAAAGAGAAGGGGATGAGGGAGGAAGAAGAAGAAGAAGGTAGGGGTGAGATGGATGCATTGGGGGGTGGTGGTGGGGACGTGAAGGAGGGTGAGGAAAGAAATCAGGGGTGTTATAAATAACACTGATGAGGTGAGCTAGAATTGATCCACACTGCAGTTGAGAGGTGGGTGGTCCTCACGGTGCTTAATTGCCAGTCATGTGCCCTGGGATGCGGCTAGTACTAAATGTGGTCTGTCTCTCATTAGGCTTGGACAGGCTGGAAATACAGCAGCTAGAACTGGAATTGGGACTCAAACAGAAAAGGGATTCAAAAGACAAAGTGCTACAATTAAGACTGATGGGGGGATGATAGAAAGGACAGAGTGGGAAATGGAAAAGTGTTACTCACGCATTCCACCCTCCAGGCCCTGAAGGAACCTGTCCAGGATGATACGAGCCATCAGTGCAGGAGACAGATCCACCTTTACGTAGATTGAACAACAAAAACAGGAGAATTTGCCTTAATAAAAAACAGGCTATGGCATCAATACGGGAGTTAATGCTTCTTCAAAACATAGGTATAGTGGAAATGTTATTCCTCTCTGGAGAATTACTCAATTTACAAACCTTCAGACTAAATCCCGCATATCCAGTTGGAAGTGTGAACATATTTCAAAGAGCTTAAGAGTTACGGCAGTGAAATTACACGGCCAGCCTACCTTCAGCTGATGTCACACAAATAATAATGATTGTAATGGCTCTAAATGATATTATTGCATTTCCAAACCTTGACCTAACTTTCGACAATTCCTGTGCAAATTGGTCTTTGAAAGCGTCGTTCTGCAATAACCTTTCCCACAGGAACAAGAGTTCGCCAATTACACAGTCAGGCTACCCTGCTGAATTGCCTTCGCCTCTGTCAAACGGACAAGCGCTGTCTCTCATCTCGTATGAAAAAGCAGCACACACAATGCCCGAGCAAGAGACAATGGAGAGCTTTAATCATAGGATGATCACCAAGGCAAAACTTCAGGATCAACAGGACACACCGCAGGGACTGTGGGAATGCAGTCCTTAATAGGAAGGATAGAACCTATGGCTGCGGCACCCTTTGAACACAGAGACACCTTGAGAGGTGTGCAGTGTTTTTGGTTTGAGTGCAACGAGATGCCCTGACAGGTAAAGGAGCACTAATGACTGATACTGAAGGTGTATGTCCGACCGCATTCTTACCACTAGGGATGTCAGATTCGGTTTATTTAGCTATAGAAAGCCTGACACCCATTAACCAGTGACTTAAATGTTAAACTTTTTTTTTTAGAAGAAAAGGAGCAAATTACGTGAAGCTCAAATCCTTTCAGTGTAGGGCTCCATTGACTGAGTGAGCATTAACACGACATTTCAAAGCGCTATTCATTGAAAGGTGGTGAAATTTTGATGTTTTCTGATTTAAATATCTTGACATTTATTTTATTTTCTGTTGGCTTTATTGACAGACAGTTCTATTAGCCGCATCAACATGGACACGTAGTTATTACTGCCTCCTCAGTAAGAACTACTCCTCCAGTCTCCACTGGTTAGCTCATTTTAGCCATGGCTGCTCTGCACTGCGGACCAACCATAGACTGTATATACAGCCTCAGGGTTTGAGACAGCAACCCTCTAGTCTCCACCCAAGCAGTCCAGGTGAAAAAGCAGCGTCATTTTGTGTTGCAAAACCCATTTTGCATTGTTAACTTGTTAGCACCACTAGCCATGCTAACACTGCTAATGGTGCTAACAGTTATAACATAGCTAACAATGCTAAAGGGGGGTTTAACAAATTAACAGTTAACTGTTGGCATCCCACTTCCCACACATTATACAGGGCTACCAGGCAATTTTGTGGAACAAATTCAAAAACTATGCCATGACTTTACAAGGACCCATAATATATATATGTTTTCTTTGCTCCACATTTTTTAGACATATCAGATACAAACTCTAATCAAAAATAATTTCAGCTAGCGGGCATACATAAACAGATAGATGGAACATGGGGAGAAAAGAGTAATGGATGTCAAGGTATTCAAAATATATCAAAGCATTTTTGGGTATGTTACATCAACAGCTACAGAAAATGAAATTGCCATTATGTTACATTACATGGAAAGTTATCCACAGAGGATTACTTTAACAATTTCAATAGAAACATCCATGACTTTTTAAATGAATGTTAATAATCCCATGACTTTTCCAAGCCTGAAAAATGTGATTGTGAAATTTCATGACTTTTACAGGTTTTGTATGACCATGGGAAGCTTGATAATAAACATTATTACAATGAAATTGTTAAAATCATACAATTCAATTAACAGGCGTCATCCATAAAAGTTCCTAAATGTTCAAAAGCATGTAAAAGCTTTAAATGCGTACAAAGGAAATCCATTCTCAAAAACATTGCATTTTCACCCCAAATAATAAGACACATAAAGTCATTCACTTCTAAATTTCACAGCCTTTTCAGTATGGAGGGAATTAAAACGTTGCTTGAAGACAAGCCATTCCTAGCCGGCTCATTATGAAACACAACGTTCTTGCAGCTAAAGATAATTTTTTTTCTCTTGTTAGCATAATTGGGGGACCAAAAGTGAATTTGCCCTCAGCCTGTAGTGAGAATGGTGTGTTTCATCTTTCTTCTGATGCTTCCTGGTAACGCTGGGAGCAGAGAGGCTTCTGTCTAAACAATGTCTTTTTACCCGCAGTAGTATTTGTTAACATCTCCATAATATTGCACTAAGAAGGCAGCTTGTAAAAAGGCCAAACATGTCTATAATAATTAAGGGGTGAGCACAGAGTTTGTATCTTCATTAAGACCCCTGATAGCGTTTTAAACTTTGCATTTGTAGCTTACAGCTATACTGTAGCTCTCTTTCCTCTCCCTAACCCGTCTCATCTTCTCCCCCTTTCTTCTCTCAATCCTTTTCCTCTTTGTGCTTATTGGGCTGCTCTCTATTCACACCTTTGGATAACGAGAGAGCGTCAGATTCCTGGTAACCTGCATCAGGGCTGACACATGAAAAATGGCGACATTACCGACACTGGCCCAGCCTGAATAAGGACCACCTGATTAGTTCAGGTACTTGCATCTCCCTAATTTTCATATTAATCATGAGTCCATCTCCATTCTCAAGTCAGAGCACCGCACTTCATGAGCTGAACATGTGACTAAGATTCACATAACCCTGAATTCCCGTAGAAAACAATTATTGTTCAGACAAACTCTGGTTTTATTAGCTCTCACAGCTAATGGGTGTCACCATACAATACAGCACAACTGCACCTGTTCTAAACCCTGTATGTTTAAGTAACCTTTACATAAAGCTCCATATAAAGCATGTAAAAAAAAAAAAAAACAGCAAATGTCGAGTTGAGAACCCTCATTCATGGGAGACTTCTGGGGGCACAAAAAGAAATCCATGAATAGTTTTCATCATTGTTAATCATTTCCCTCTGTTGGAGATATATTGTCTCATAAAGGGATGAAACTACATCAATTAGCGGTCTGGGAGACCATGAGTGCTTGGTTTAAATGTTAAGTAGCATATTAAAATGACAGTTAAATGGTTCATAGACAGTTATCTCTGAGCTGAATTTAATCCTTTGGAGGAAAAAAAAAACCACATGTGTCAATTAAGTGGAGAATGAATAATGGCAGTTAGCTTTGAGGTGCCACTGATGCATGTGAACTGCTCTGATTTTAGATTAAGAAACCCTCAAATCCTGTTGCCCGGTGTAAGAACCAATAAAAATTTAAATGTGCATTTAAATGTTTTAAAAAGGTTACATAGTCTATTCTAACGAGCAAAATAGGAGGAAATTGCAAGACTTGCAATTCGATGTAATGACAAAAAATAGGTGAAAAAAATTCAGTATATGTCTTAAAAAATAGCCTTATAATCAAAAACATAATTTTATCAACTCTATAGCAATTCAACTATTCTGGCTGCATTTTATTCACAGAGTAGGAACTGTTGCCACGACCCTAATGGAAATAATATTTTACCAAGCAGCCACAGAATCTATGAAACACTTGTGGCCACTGAGTAGATACATTTTCACTAATGTGAAATGCAGAAACTTAGCCATGTGAATAATTTAAGTGCTTAAAGCCTGATGCTATTTTATAAGCACACAAAAACCCACAACACTCTATTTGTACCAAGTGCACATATAATTATATGTATGAATACCATTTGCTGAGTACAAATCCTTCACTGATCTCCTAAAGTAAACAAGTGATGAAGAGATGAAGAGAAGAATTAACCAGTGACCCAGCCCTCACCTGTCCGCAGTTTGCGACAACTCTGCCTGAAGTGCAATTTGGAAAATTACATAATAAAACACAAAAAGTATTTTCACATCTGCTTAATGGGGGTGAGAGCTAATTACATTAAATAATTGATAATGGAGCGGACCAATTTACCAATTTTGATAATGACTAACAGACAAGGGAGAAAATCAAAAACTGCAGCCAATTTCTATCTATCCATTTATAGAAGAAAGAAGGCATCAACTGAGGATTTTTTTTCAAAGACGGAAAAAAAAACAAAAAAAAAAACAAACTAAAGGTTATGCCATTACCTCATTGGCCAACTCCAGCAGGACGGGAGCAGTCGGATGTGCCTTGGCCTCGCTCAGATACCTTCATTATAACAAAGAACAACAACAGCAGTAAAAAAAACAAAAAAAAAACATGGCCCACAAAGGCAGACAGAAGGGTAGAGGGGACTAGACCAGGCTAGCCAAGACATGCTAATGTCCCTGATGACTTTGCCCTAGGTGGCATATGGCAGGCTCGGTGCGGTTAAAACAGCACTGCTTGAAGGGCTTCAAATTTCCTTGAAGCCAGACAAGCATATGATAGTTAGTTAACCCCTGCTGCCCAAAAAGCCTTTTTTCCCTCGCCAGCTAAAACTGCAGCTCCCCTAAGATCTTACCCAGATCATCTCGGAGGTTTGTTGTTGTAAGTGGATTAGAAGTACATTATCCGGCCTTGTTTTCCCCAGAACAATGGCCCTAATATGCAAGATAAAGGCTAATTGCAATATGCAAAGAGGCTTTCTCCCCCTACAGCCTGTTTTTCTTTTTTTTTTCTTCTTTTAATTTATCCGTTTTCATTGAATTACAGATAATCATCCCATCATAAGCCTGTGTAAGGCAAATGTCCAATGGCTGCTTATTTATTTATTTTTTCTGCTTTCCGTTTGACATGAAGCGGAGAGCTTTAGCTTAGCAGGTGCAAGTGGAGGTCTGGAATGAATCCTGAGGGTGGTGATTTGTTTGGGGGAGATTATATCTGTCATGGTGGCCCACCTACTCTCTGACTGAGGAAGGGAGTTTGGCAAGTCACACAACGGGGAAGACAAAGGGAGCACACAAGAGTAGGAGACAGATAAAAAAAGATGTGATAGAGAGGAAGATAAAGAGAGAGTGCTGGACAGAAGAAAGAAGAGCAGTAAAGTAATACAATACAAATTAATACAGTACCTTTGGTAGTGGCTTTCAATAACATCTGGTGCATGGTGTCTTGAGATTGTTCTTTTGGTTCTTTTCTGTCACAAAGAGAAAACTGTTTCAACAATAATGTAATAATAGTAATCAGGGATGTCCCTATCAAGTTTTTTTGCCCCTGATCCCAATTTGAGTCATTTGAAATTGAGTATCTACTGATACCGAGTTCCATCTGATCAATCTAGTGTATATCCTCGACATTTTAATAGCTCTGCAATGCAATACAAAAAAAATCAATGCGTCCAACAGTTTCTAAAGGGTTTTTATTTTATTTTTTTAAAAAATAATAAAGTATACAAACTAACGATATCTTTATGAGGCTCTTACCACAATTCCACTTAGTGCAGCATTTATTTATTTTTTTACAAAATAACCAAGTAAACAATCTGAAATGTCTTTAGAAATTGCTTTCAAATCCACTTAGTGTAGCATTATAAAAAAAAGCACAAACCACTATAAATGAGTAATATAATGCCAGTGCCAATTCAAAGTAGTTTTATATGTCAACTTTTGACATTTGTAGTCACAACAAAAAAAAAAAATCGGTCACTAGTTAAAAAAAATGAACAACAAAAATTTCAGTTCCACTGTGGAGGTGGCAGCTTAAATGGAACATGAAAAAAACTGTTTCTACTTATTGGATTAGCAGCACAACACTAAATCCTGAATATCTACTGCAAATCATGCTCTCCATTTACGACACCTGTGTGACGGTGGATGTAAACAAAGGATCGGGCAGTGTGCCGATCCTGTTTAAATAAAAAATGCATTGTTCAGGCCCAATACCGATGTTTTCAATCCAATCGGGACATACCTAATAGAAATAATAATGATAACAATAAAGGTATCATATTTCCATACATTTTCATTATTTCTATTGTTAGGAGGGAAAAGCTACATTTTTTCCAGTCGACCTGAATAAATGCAGACTTGTTCAGCCTTGGCTGCTCTTTCATGCTCTATTGTATATGAACAAGCGCAAGAGATCCTGGGTCACAGTAATTTAATTTCAATAACTTTGCTGGGGGTCAAAGTGTGCCAAGGCAACCTTGTTCAAACCCCCATCTCCATCTACCCCCCTTCACTCAAACCTTGTATTCATTTCCCCTTTTTCGATCAAACAATGACCCTATCCCACATCCCACACCCTGACATTTCCATGCAATTCAATTGCCATCTTCGCCGAGAAGGAGGAGGACACAGGATAAAAGAGGAAGAGCATTGGTTAAAAAACAACTTATTTAAAAACTACTACACACAAAAAATGTAATTCCGCAGAGACAGGCAGTGTGACTGACACCTGTCAGGGGGATGATAAATGACTCCATTTTCTGCCTGTGCTGCCTTCTGCCACTGGCGGCAGCAGCCATTTATCATCATCCGCTGTCAGCCGTGGAAAGCAGCAGTGACAGTGCGAGTCAGCAAACATTTAGCACACGCAGCCGCACTACACGGGGAAATTATTATTGTCAGAATAATAATGGTTTAGCATAATTTATTACAGGTCCACCAAATAAGCAGGGGCTAGATGTTATTAGACAGATGGATGGGAAGGCTTGGCAGACATCCACTGAGGCTCAGGCAGGCAAGGGCCCTCAACGTGAACGTGAGGGGGAGGAGGGGGGTGGGTGGGTGAAAAAACCGGGGGTATGGTGGTGGGTGGGAGGGTGGGGGCATCCTCCAAACCAATCAGAGAGCTGGCAGTTCAATTACAAAGAAATAAAGGGACATTCATCATTCAATTAGGCACCTGTCAGGGCTCACAAAGGAAGAAAACTTCTAACCTGGTACTCCAGGGAGAAGATGCTCAGAAGAGTGGACTGCGAGTGACTGGAACAAATAAAAGAAGGACAAAGTTAATTACCAGAGTGCATTGCACAGAGACAAAGGGAGAGGGGGAGCTTCAAAGCTGGGGCCAGCTGCCCTGTAATCTAAAAGAACATGAAAACAAGTGTGGCAAAGTTGTTCCAGATGAACACCTCTGACAAAGGATTCCTGCCATGATGGCGTGGGGGTGGGAGAAAGAGGGAGGTTGTGTGTGGTATGAGAGATGAGAAAAATATACCCTGTTTTTTTCTCCCTTTCACATATTCATACATAGCATCTTCCTCCATCTCCATCCCCTTTCTCTCCAGTGAGAGTGCTGAATTTGTTCTTAATTGAAGTGCAGTTTCTGCTGTTGTGAAGTTTATAACCACACAGACAAAATTAGAAATGTATGACATTCATGCATGTAATTGGTAAGATTCAAGCCCAATGGCTGAGAGAAATGCAGCATTCATTGACAATTCCCTGGTTTGGTAGGTGTGGGGCTGACCGCTGTGTGTGTGTGTGTGTGTGTGTATATTTGTTTGTGTGAGTGGTGTAGGAATACACAGATAGGAGAAAGTTTTCCAGCTTCACTGTCAGAGCTGGCATACGGGCCGCTCTGGAGCCCTCCCAGTGCAACTGATGGGCTTTGAAAATGGAAACTTTCACTGCAGGAAGCTCGGACTCCCAGGAGTCGGTCAATTCCATGGGTTGCCATAAGTTACATTCATCTCCAGCTCTAGTCAATGTCAAACACCTGGCAGCGAGACGAACCTGGAAAACAGGCAGCTCCAACAGGGACTTGATACTCCTCCTCCCCAACCCCCACAGCATCCTCTGGGTTGAAGATATTTAAAGCGGTGACAGATATTATTCTAATTGGATGATACATACCTCCACCCTGCATATTAATGAAAAAAATGCATGCACATGGGGACATGCGCATGCAAACTGCTCCGTGATGGTCTCCAGTGGTTCCATTTCTCTGTATACTGCTTTCAGCACACTTGATTGTTAAATTTAATGGACTTTTCTTTACAAGTCACCTGAGAATGGTATGTAAATACTGACGAGAAGCCTCCAATCTGCATTGAAATATTGAGTCCACACAGTCCTTAAACATCAATCACTATAAACCATGAAATAACCATGTGACATGTAAACAAAGCCAAAGGAAACTCAAACATTGATTTCTGTCTAGTGTCTCAGTCTGTGGCCATATCTTCAGAAAAGCATTTCAACCACTGGAATGGTTTGGCAGTTTGTAATGACTTACCTCACCAAAGACGTCATATTGGATTCTCCAGATGCCAGTTCTAAAGAGTTTTACTGCTCTAGCTGGAGAACAGCTAATTCTCAAGTCTTCAAACTCTCTGGGGCTCGACCTATCACACAGATGATTCTCGTCACAGTTATAGTTCCAAAAGTGAGTGAAGAAATGTTTGAAGTGGAGCAGAAGAGGGGGGAAACTCTCAGAAAACGATGCCACCTCAGCATTAATTTACAATGATGCGTGGGGACGAAGGGGCCACTGCAATTAAGTGGGCCATTAAATGGTCAACTGTCAACATGTGGACACTTAAGGGAGGGAAAAAAAATTTCTTCCACACTTCAACCTTGCACCTGAGCATTTCAGCAACATTACAGCCTTATTGTTGGCATGGGACCATCGCGATCCCCCTGTTGGAACAGACATCTGTTAGGTTTTAAATGGATTACTCTCTATAATGAGCATGATTACTGCCTAATTGCTAAATCTATACCCTGTTAACTTTAAAGGGACATAAACAGCTCTAAATATCTGGGAAAACATATCTGTTTCAAAAACACTAAGATGTTGGGGACTTTTAATTTTTTCTTTACCTAAGTCAGTTTTTGATGCCATCAAAACTGAACAAAAGCATCACAAATGCTAAAAAAGTAACGTAAGTAGCAAAACAAATATTGTAAGATTTGAAAAAGATTAAAAAAATAATGAGAGCAATATTAAGAGTCGAGGGCAGATACCTGGATCCACACCAAGAGTTCTCTACATTTTATAGTCTGTCAAGTTTTACACTGCACTCATATTGTATAATGCCTTTTTTTCCCCCATTTAACAGACATTAATAGTAAGTTATTGCGGACTTTACATTAATGTATATCCAATCTGTGCTCTCCTGGGTACAGTATGCTCACTTCATGCTAAAATATGGAGCTAAATACAGTCTTACAAGGGGGATCTGATGTGCCTCCTGCACAGTAGCTGTAATACATCCACCACCTTGCTTCTAATACCAGCATTTGTGTGGTTGTCTCAGTAGTTATAAATATAAATTAACTGATATAACAGCAACAACAAACTATTCCATAACTATTCCAAAACCAGATAATGAATCCTTATGCCACCTTTTTGGCTAGTGCGACACATGATGTACATGTGTTTATGTGCATATGTTTGCTGAAGCATGTGTACGAAGCATGTGTGTATGGTATATATTTATGTATGCACCCCTTTGTGTATATTTATACACACTTATGTATATATGTTTGTTTTTGTAACTTTGTTTTACCTTCATTATTTTACTGTTACCTCATTGTTTTAACTCTGCTTTAACTCTTGTAACACTTTGTAACATCTGTTTTATGAAGGGCTATATAAATGGAAATATTATTATTTATTATGATGAGCACAGCAGAAGAATTTCTGGTACAGAACACTTCATTTTGCTATGATGACATAAAAAAGTAGAAAAAGAGAAACAAGGTAACATGATTTTTATGTTAATGTCATTTATTTAAAATAATTGTTCGATACATATGAAATGGGGGGGTTCCACTCAGAAATGATGAGCCTAAAACACTTACTTGTTGTATCCTTGTGATTTTTTTGCATCAATTTGTGACTTTTCTGCATTATTGTATGGTGTAAATGTATTTAATTTTGCCTCTGCTACGTATGTTTTTATTGGTGGGGACAAATGAACATGTTCTAAATATAGAGGGGACATTCCCTGAAATCTACACCTATGGATTATACACGTTTTTTCCTCAGTGTTAATCCTAAAACAAACCCCTGACTATGACAGGGTTTGGGGGAACCTGAACTTTAACAAATGTGCAAATACAGACAAATCTAAACTTTTTCAATGCAACTATGAGATGTCTATGACAATCAAGTTCATCAGTCTCTGTCCTACTTACTTTGTCAACTTGATTGTATCTTATCAATAAGAGAGATTGTCATGTCTCTCAGTTAAGTTCCTGCTAAATGCCATTTTTGACAATTCTTGCACTTCCTGTTTTATTTTAGTGTCTCAAATCTCCTCTTGTTTCGGATCCTACATCCTGTCGAGTTTCCCTCTTGTGTGATTGTCTGCCTTGCCCTAATGTGTTTCACCTGTGTGTCATTGTCTCACCTGCCCCAGTGTATTTAGCCTCTGTTTTCCCACTCCTCTGTGCCTGATCGTCTTTACCAACGTGAGCTTTCTAGCATTCTTCCCAGTGTTTCTTGTGTATTGATATTGATCCTAGCTTGTTTTTGACCATCCTTTTGCCTGCTGTTTTGAATACCTTTGCCTGTGGACTGATTTACCGTGTACCGACCTTGCCTGTAGTAAAGATCCTGATCTGCTGCTCTCCCTATGCCAGCTTTGTGAGTCCTTCATTTGTTTAGGCCTGATAGAGGTGTTTGGTATTTTGTTTTAAACCAGTCTTAAATTATTGAAATTTATGAAAGGTATACTATGTAGGATTATTATTTTCTGTGTGTCAACATGCTCATCAGTGAAGGTGAAAGTAAAAGCCAATCCCAGATTTACTCTTGTTTGGTGCTTCACTTCTCTATATTTGCGCTCTTTTTGGTGCTGTGTCTTTTGGATGCCTAATGCTACTGTCTTGTGCCTGGTCACTACCTTTTAAGAAAGCCCCAAACTTATCTGAACACTGTGGGGTTACATAAACGTCCCGAACATGGAGAATAAGAAGAAAATGAGAAAATAAAGGCAGAGGGCAGAGTTTTTGCAGAAAAATACACCACACCACACTTGGGTTATAAGTGACAAATGAGAGTGATAACTTCTGTCTATACATTGTTTTTAAGGAAAACAGCAAACAATGAACACTACATTTCAAAATGAGTCTGTGACACTGCAGCATGTCTTCACATTGACCTTTGTGTGAGAAGAAAAAAAACAACCTAAAAATCCCTCCCTCTTGGATGTAATTTAGAACATGGAGAAACAGAAGGTTGGGAGACAGAAGAGTGGTTAGGGAATCATTCACTCTCAACCTAATTACCCTTCCTTACAACATAAGACAGAGCATTAATATGCACTGGCACCCAAAATAGTAAAGCAGCAGATTAAATTAAAAACAATTAGGGACTTTCACTTTGTCACTGAGCTGGTATGCCTGTCTGGTCAGTGCTTTAGGCTCTATTAAGTTAGGCTATCTGCTGGTTATGAATCTGACAAATCCATGTTTGAGTGTTGAATTGCCTTCCTTGTGCATTCAGAGTGTATCAGTGTCTTAAGCATACAGGGGGAAAAACAGCAGCGAAAAAGCCTCAAACTTCCCATCAACCTAATTAATAGGAGATGAGGGAAATTCAAGCTATCAATTATATTCAGAATCTTCCTATTTACAAATAATTAATTATAAACAATAGCTGTAATTTAGGTAATGAAAGCCACCTGGCTAATGGCATTGGTATCATATGCTGCGACAGTACTTAGCATTTGGTGGATCTGCATGCAGAGAGTGTTGCATGGTGCGACTCTTCAGGGCATGGAGCTGGCTAATTAAGGCATAGCACATATTTTTAGTGATGTCGATGAAGCTATTCTGAAAAGAGACTGACATGGATGAAATGATTCAATATTGCTTAGTTTCAATACCTTTTTCTACTATTATTCACACCTTTATCACTATTATTATAAGCTCGCCCTGGCATAGTTAGGATTTATATCTCATTTAATGCAAGCAAGAGTGCTGACAATTACATATTAAGCATTTAGTTTCTTACAGATCAATATTTTATAGAGTGAAAAACAGCTGAATGTGGGTTAAAGACTCTGGATATGCAAATGCTGTTAATTACACATGCTGATAGGCAAAATGCTAACATCTGTTTCTCAGCTAAGCCCACCGTCATCAGCAGCAAAACAAATGTGTACCACTAAAAAAAGGGAAAAAAATCTTTACGCGTTAATGTATAAATGTGATATATTTTGACAAGAGATGGAAACAAACACAAATCTCAGTGTGTCATGCAGCTTCAAACAAATACTTGCACAATGAGCACACATGTTTACAGTTCAATTAGTTTCACTTTTTCCCCCTGTAAAACAACTGTAAAGCCATATTCCTATTACAGTGTTTGCAACAGACATGTATTTTTTTTTTTACTGTTATTATTTAGTAAGGGTGGGGGAAAAATCAATATAGCATAGTATTAAGACACTTTGCATGGCAATATTATATTGATTCACTATCAAAAAAATAAAATAAAAAAAGGAGAAGAAAGAAGCAGTTTTGATTTAAAAAGATCTGTGTCTTGGGTGCTCAGTGGCTCAGTTGGTAGAGCAGGCGCCTCATGTACAAAGGCTGTGTCCTCGCAGCAGCAGTTGCGGGTTCAAGTCTGGTTTTGGCCCTTTGCTGCATTACATTCACTCTCTCTCCCCCTTTCACATGACATCTGTCCTATCCAATAAAGGCAACAAAAGCCCAAAAATTATATTTAAAAAAAAGGACTGTGTCTGGGTGGCCTTCAAATTTTAAGTTGTCTGAATCCGAGAAGACAAGTTGAGGTAATTTTGTTAAGATGTCAGGCTGCCTCAAATTCTTATAACAAACAATTTTTTTTTACAGTGTACATGAACGCCAAGTATTGATTTGTTTTGATCACATAAATTATTAATGCTGCAAATACAAAAAACACGTCTGGAGCTTACCAAAAAATAACATAAATTGTTTTTACAATCCACTAGGTACATTTTGCTGTAATGAAAATGACTGGAGTGAGATGAACTGACAGAAAACGTAATTTTATTAATAATAATGATTTGATGTTTACAAAGTTTTCCTATGTGGACATAATTTACGGTTGGAAAAAAAAGGCAATAAATCACGATATATAGCAATATATGTTATCACAATACTCAGCGTATATCGCATAATTTGTAATGATGTGCTTAAGTATTGTGATAATATTGTATTGTGGGGTTCCTGGCAGTTTCCACCCTATAATTTGATTATTTTTCATTAGTCAGCATGTAAAGAATCCAAAAAATCAACAGTTTAACTATATTTTTAAGCTTTATTTTCCATAACTGAAGAAAGCTTACCAAAAAGCCTGACTCTGAGTACATTCCACTACATTTACTGATAGTGACCTCCCCCCACCGCCTCTCTATGGAAGGCCATGCAAACCCACAAGCCTGTGGGGGACTGTGGACAGAAATGGCTTTAGCAGAAGCACAACAGGGCATCTCACCGCCTACAATTGTCCTAATAGACGAAAAATATGACCCCTATGCAGCCCCCTTCACTTTATTACAATCTTTAAAATCTCTGTCTGCTGAGGTGCCCTGAGATGTCAGCACCGTTATATAATGGTGGCAAGAAAAAGCGAGAAAGATCCCCGCAATCACGGCCCTAATTGTGATTCCTCCTGAAAGCTAGGGATCTTCATGACTCTGTGTGTGACAAAACATGTTAGAACTATTATGGTGCGTTGGCATTGTTATGGTGTAGCTATTGTTATCGCTGCTTCTGTAAATTCTTGTAGAAACTGAAAATGAGGTCCGTGTTATCTGTCAAGTGGCGAGCGTCCACTGGTCTGGCAAAGAAACACATTACGCTGACCAATTGCCTACTCCCCCAAGCGTGGCTGGGGAACTTGTACCATTCTGGGCAATTTGTTTCATTCTTCTTTTGCAATTGATCCCAGTATGCAAAGAGAAGCTGCAGGGCAAGAGACCACCATAGCTGTCCGGCTGAACTGTGGTGCTGTAAGGTTTCCCTCTGTGCGTGTTTGGCTTTGGTGGTTGAGGGACGGATTTAATGCTACCACCAAGTACAGCACAGAAAAAAGTTGTGTCTTACTCACAATAGCTTATATTTCTGTCAATAATTTGCCTCCACTTATACTGACAACACATTCTGTCCACCAATCCACTAACAACAGTTTTTATCCTTCCAGCTAGTGTCCCTTATAATCGCCTACTTAAACAACAGGCTGCTTACCTCAGTGTTTTTAGCCCAGTGAGCCGAAAAGGCTTTACAATCTATAGAGTTTGCTTTGACAACGTCCCTAAGATATGAAGAGGAAGTAGTCATTCCTGTGCTTCCTAATCAAGTAATTGATTGCATCTATTATTCATGAACTCCTTAGCCTGACATGAAGTTGTAAACTCAGCACAGCTTCTCTTCTTCCTACATCTCCCCTCTCTGCTCACACTTCATTCATCCCTTCACTCTTCCAATGCTCATCTAACCACATAAAGCTGTGGAATTAGTTTGCCAGCCTCTCAGCCTTCAAGCGTGGTACCCCTAAGCCCCAACTGCCACTTTGTGTTTTGTTCAATATGGGCAACCAGAAGTGTGAGGCCGTGCACCGGAGGCTGCTGGGGCAGCACCCCACGGGCTCTGCACTACATCAGTCTCTGGGTAATGTCATTGCCTCTTCCAGGCTACAAAAAAAAACCAACTTGCATTCTGCCTTCACAAGAGCTATAACAGAGCAACTCAGCTGATTCCAGAGAGACAATAGTGGAGATCACAGCTAAATGCAGAAACATTGCAACAGAGACATTTAGCACCAACACCTTTTACAAGTTTTATATCTTTAAAAGTGAGTTGTTCCAATACCATTTTTATGTGTGTGTGTTTTTTTTGTTGTTTTTTTAAATGTGTAAATGTAAAATGATTGCTATGATTATAAAAGCTATGTGATAACATGAATAAATACATACAGGGAGTGAATGCTAAAGATTTTTGTTTAATTTAGTTTGACATTTTACTAACGTCACACTTTGTACCAGAAATCAATTCTTCTTTAAAGCTCTTAAGCAATAGCTGCTGGTAGCTGCATGGTGCAACTGGCTGTGTAGGCTACTGTTTTAGAGCAGCTAAGAATTGATTTCCGGGAAAACTGACGTTTTATCCTGAATGTGAAACTTCTTTAAAGTTTAAAAATATGTCACATTTTTGACAAATAATCATCAGTAAGATAAAGTGGCTAAAAGCAAATAAGAGAACTGCTAGAAGAGTCTGGAAAGTTCAGAAAATTACATCACTTATGGAGCAATGCAATGTAATGCAGCCTTAAATCCAGAAAAAGACAACTAACATTATTTTAAAATCTAAGACAATATTTAATGGTATTGATATAATATCAATGTCGCCCAGCCTTAAGCTACTGTAGATAATGAAGCACTTCAGTGAGGGCAAATTTATTAGAATGATTTGCAAAAAATTTATATGAATTATTACAGTTAATTATTTTTGGGGACATCTTGATCCCACAAGGAAAACATTTTTGTTAGCTGTGAGTGTATTCCGAGAACTCTGGCCTACACTGTAAAATAATGGCTGGTATAAAGGAATAAAAAAAAGAGATTTTTTGCTCGAGAGTCAACAAAAGAACAATCAGAATCTGTCAACTCTTTTGTTGAGTTCTTGAGCTCTAAAGTTAAACTGATGTATAATGTGCTTGCCAGTTTAATGCATCACGCCTGTTACCAAATCCTTAGCTTTACCCGGCATGTTAAAAAAGAGATAAACACTCCAGCCACGATAAATAATCAATGAGCAAGTCCCTAAGCTTCGTCCTGAGCTGAGATATTACCATCAAAAACAAAGTGTCTGCAGCCAAGAAATCACCATATCAATGGCACATGCCACAACAACCCTGTCCCACGCTTTCTCTGCAAAGATCATGCTAGATAAACCCCAAATAACAGAGAAATTAACAAATGCTTGACATTTGCTCAACATCCATTATTCTGACACTTCTTCAGAATTTCAAAAGGCTGAACGCATGCTTAATCAACATTCATATTCCCAGAGCGAGCCCCAGCACCATATTGCAGCCCGCCTCAGTGCTGATGAAAACGGCACATTAGGGCCCGATTCGAAAAACGTTCAGGGACTCCTCACTAGGGAGCTGTGTGTATATGTGTGTGTGTGAGTGAAAGAGAGAGAGGCAGGGGCTGTGTTTAGAGGGGAGGGATGCTTCACACTTTAACTTTTTAAGCATTTTTTCAAAATAGAGGCATCTGCCCCTTTCCACACACCCTCCTACTTCCATGACTGTGAAAGCCATATGAGGAGTGAGCTGAATGGCATTTTAAAGAGGGGGTGATCATTACATCCAAATTCATTCATAATACAGCACAGAAGGACACAGAGGACTCACATTCCCTCCCTCTTTTTCTCACCCTTCTTACACAGACTCTCTCTGGGGACAAAGGGTGGAAAGACTGGGGTCCCCTCAAGACCCAAGGGAAGCCAGGCAAGGCCTCAGAGAGCAGCCCATCATTTCCAATTCTAATACGTGGCAAGAGATGGACCTGATGGGACTGATGTCACATTTTTCCCCAGCACCGACCTGCGATGAGCCCTCTCAACCCCCCTCACCGCCTAGCCGCGGTCCAGATACTAGGCAGGACACCACGGCTGGCTAAGAGGAGGGCAAGGAAGAGAGGGCAAGAATGGGGGTTGATATTTGCATGTCCCTCCATTGTGAGTGGGGGTAAAAAGTGACAGCACCGTGTCCAATTCTTTTCCCCCCAGAGCAGCTCGGGCCCGGCAAGAGAGGCCAGGCTGACAGATGACTCCCAACATCTGTGTTATGCAGCCGTTACAGATGAGGGACTCCACATCGCAATCTCTCTCATTCTGTCTGTCTATGGGACACTCCCTCTCTCCTCCCACTACCCACACTCATAGTACAACAGAAAGGCTGGCAGACCTTCCGTGGAAATTACCTTGAAATGGCCTAACAATTATTTGTGTTCAAAGTTTAAATTTTCCTCCCGTTTGATGCCAAATCAAAGGCAATGACTATAAAATATATTTGAACTCAATAGAGCATTCAAAGATTTAAGGGAAATTGGACTCTAATCTAATGTTTTGATTGCAATGTAGTTGAAAATAAGAAAATCAATATGAATATTTTCTCTGATATCAATATATATCACAGCATGGAAAATGATAAAAATAAACTAACAATTATTTGTGTTCAAAGTTAAAATTTTCCTCCCGTTTTATGCCAAATCAAAGGCAATGACTATGAAATAGATTTGAACTCAATAGAGCATTCAAAGATTTAAGGTAAATCAGACTCTGATCTAATGTTTTGATTGCAATATAGTTGAAAATCTGGAAGTCAGTATGAATAAATATGGAATATGAATCATTTCTATGATATCAATACATATCACAGCATGGAAATGATAAAAGTAAAAGGTAAAATAAAATATAAATATACATAAAGTAAAATCATAAAGGATGTTCAACAAAATAGCATCATACCTTTCAGTAATATGTTTCAATTACAGTGATCAAAGAACCATTATTTTAGTCAGAAAATTTTAATAAAAAGATAATACTCTAATGTGACATCATCACAATTAGGGCTGCAACAAGGACTTGATAAAAATCGATTACCATTGATGAATTATAGTGAAATTATTAAATATGTTGGCAACAAATAAAATGATCGATTCGTTGTGTTGCGCGATTTTTACGTCAGTCGCTGTGTCGCGTGACTATTTACGTCACATACAGCCGGGTGAGGCCGGTGTTTTGAAGAGGCATGGCGGAGGCAGACATTACGTTTCGTACGAAAACTTTAAAAGTTTGGGAGCACTTCACGTTATGCAAAATAAGGAAGTGTGTTAGGTGCAAAATATGCAAAAGTGACCCAGCATGGCACGCGAGCACGACGGTTATGATGCAGCATCTAAAACGAAAGACAAAGTGAGGAGGAGGAGGAGGAGGAGGAGGAGAGCTCAACAGCAGGTGAGTCTCGACAAAAAAACACGTATGGTCAGTTTAAAAGTAAGGAAACGTAACGTATGTTGTAAAAGCTGTCAACATTTAGTTTTTGAATTGTTTCATATTTGATTTTGTAGTTATTATTTATAATTTGATATTATTTTGACAGCGTAAGGATGACTGATTTACAGTAGAAAATTGGTAATAATTTCCAATATGTTGCAATAATTATCATGGCCAACAATGATATTGTATAATATAAGAATTGTGATAAAATCGTATCTTTGGGTCTTTTGGTTATTCCTACCCCAAATATATTGACTGGCTGGAAATAAAAAGAAAAAGAATATAAGAAATTATATTTTAGGATAAAATTAGCACTTAAAAATAATAGGTGTCTTGTCTGCAACAGAAATGTGGTACATGCCCTAAAAAAAACTACCACAGCCTCCGCTGTGACACTGGTAGACAACACATGAATCTGCAGTTCACTCAACATTGCTTGCATCATTTGGAAAAATCGACCCAGTGTGATGTGAGATGATTTGATATCCAGATACCTGTCTTTTCTATCTCTCTGAGTATTATAGTCAGAGAGATAGAGTGCAGGCTTGTCCACAACAAACCCCTAACCCCCCTACAACCCCCCCCCCACCCCTCCTGCCAGCTCCAGCCTGGCCAATATTTACGCAGTGGCAGGGCTCCCACACAGTCCGAGGGGACAGGAGGGGTGTGGGGTGGGGGTGGCTGACTGCCGTGCCTGAGCGCATGCTAAGAGATGATGGATGGCCTAGTCGATATGTTATGTCTTAAGAGCCTGATTTCCTGCCAGTCCAATCACTAACCCTCCAGAGCCCAGCTCAGCTGATTGGACAACCAGAATAATTTCGCAGGCTGTGAAAACACTGCTGCCGTGCCTGTCTGTCAGGCCCAGTGACGAGACTCAGGGATTTTAAAGAGCAAGGGCCTCCCCAAGATTGGTTATGGTGAACGAAATAATAACAATAACCAGCAAGACTAAACAAAAGAGCCAGCACCTCCGGGAGAGAGAGATCGTGCTGAATTATTGGAATGAAAACGCTCCAATGTTTTCCTTTAATTATTACACCCACCAGTGCCACTTTTTGAAAAACTGGCATTTCGACTGTTTGTTAAAGACACTTTGGATTAGGAAGCCAAAAGGAGAAAGGAAACTCAAAATAAACATGAGAAGGACCTCCTAGTGTCGGTGCCTAAACATACAGGATATTGGATGAACTTTATACGCATGACATATTCTGTAAAATGCTGACGGTTGAGAACAAAGGCAAGCTCAAGCTCCGCCGCGTCCCCTTTGGGGACCTGATACCTTCTTCTAGATTGGTGATTAGGGCACAATGGAAGTAGGAAGCTCCAAATACATACGACTTTGTAAGTGACCTCGGCGGGATCAGCCATGGTGTCCTGGTGGCCTTGGGGGATTACACATGTTACGTTCAATAAAGTGAGGGCCCTCAGTGTCAAGGAGAAAGGCAAACACAACCATTAACCTCTCTCTTCGATTTCTGGATGTGCAGGCGCTGCATGGCAAAACAGTGGCTAATGCTGTGGTGGGAGCCTATACAGAAAACCTGTGTGGAATTAATTAGTCATAAATAATCAATTAAATGGGGTTATATATACAGTATATATCTAATAACAGGAAATTTTAAGAAGGGATACAGGAGTAAGTGATATTGCTATGTGGAGTTGATAGATGTGGTGCGCCAGAGCTTTCGTTTAATCCATGATGCTTTCAAACAAGCTTCTTGCCGTCTTTTATATGTTTCTGGGTTAGATCGTTTTAGATTGTACAACTTGATTATTTACCACTTATTTATTATCTTACCTTGATTATTTATGACTGTGTATTTTGTCTATTGCCAGGGCACTTTACTTGACTTGGCAATGCATGTACTGTTTTTTTTTTTAACTGTTTCAGTTTCTGGTTCAGTGTGGTAGCAGTATCTTTGTTTTCACTTGAATTTTTGTATTTATCTTTTATGTATTCTTCGTGTCTTTATGCCTGCTGTACATCAAATTTGCTTCAGTAGACTAAAGTTGAGTTGAATCGATAGACAGATGGTAAAATCATAACTGAATTTATCTTAACTTGCTCTCATCTACATAAGTTATGATTTATAAGCACACTGTATTTTCTGCATTTATATCAATCATTGATTCACAATGTACCACGCATGCTTATGCACAGCAATTTGGCGTTTTCACACTCACACACACACATACCAGCAGCACACAATACATTTGCGCATTTAAGGAAGCTCCAAAAATAAATCTAATAGTAACTTACTTTGGAAATCTTTCCTTCAGCATCTTCATACACTGTCGAGTAGGTCTAAGTTGTTCAGTCCATCTCACAATCTCTTTATATTCAGCTCGCGATAGCCTCATCTTCCTGTGATTAGTGTGACTGTATCTATCTGTACAAACATAAAGAGTGAGCTTGATTATCGTTTGCTTTTGTCGCGATCTGATTTCGACAGATAAACAACGCCAGGTGACTGACAGCTGTCAAAAACAGCTGCTCCTGCGTTGCTAACCAAACATAGCTTCACGTTACCGCTAACGCGACACATCGAAGGCAAATGACAACATAAAACACGTCGGCTCACCTTCGAAAGATTACTCAGTATGCAACGCATTGACAAATATGACTCAAAATCAACAAATAACACGCAAAATTGTTGTTTACCATTTATTCCTGTTGTCTGTGAACACTTCCCGATAGCGGCTTCCCGCTAGGAAGTTGAAGCGGTGACTTTTGTCAGAGCAGCGCCCTGATTGGTCGATGCATCCGCGAGGCTGAGTATACCAGCATGTGATTGGTTAAAAAGGAGCGCGAAGGCGGTCTCCAGCAAAATACATGCTGCAGCGCTCATCCCTGAAGCATCAATGGAGTCTCGTGAAATGCAAGCGATATGCAAAGGCAGGTACTTGAAATAACAAGGCAGGGGCTTTGCAAAGCTCCTTGACTTCCCTCAAGTCTGAAAGAACAGAGTGGAAAATGATTAAAAAGGGGAAAGTTGTACTTCAGAGAGGGAGGGAGAAATAGAGGCACAGAGGAGGAGGAGAGGGAGCGTCTCTCTGGATGTGTATGTGAAGTAGCCTACAGTATAAATACAGCTACACCCTGCAATTTCTGTGTCAGTAATTTCACAGTTTCAACGACAGTATTACTTGTGTGCTTGCATATATTTGCACTGAGTGATGACAAAAGGCAAAATAACTGCCTGCTTTGAAAGATGGTGCCTCCCTCAAAAAGACAAGCTCTTTTTACTTTAATCATGGCCACATTTGTATGTGCACTTGGTACTGCAGTCTGCAGTCTAATGCAATTAAAACATAGGGTTTAGGCATCCATTTAAATAAACTACACTTGATTATTATCTAGAGAAGTCTGATATGTGCTGTCCTGGCTTTTATCAAGCTCAAACAAGTTGAAAAGGCTCTAGGTAATCCCGCTTCTTTCTTAAAATTTGAATTAAATTTGCAAATCAAAACAGAAAGGCCCTTGTTGAACCAAAGTGTTTTCATCATAATTTATTGTATTACACCTAGGGCTGGGCAATATATTGATAGTATATCGATATAGTAATAATATGAAACGTCTTAGATTAAGATACTGCAAGTGTTGTCTTCTTCAGGTTTTAAAGGCTCCATCACAGAAAAGTGATGTCATTATCTGACATTACCAGAATAATCTAGCTGCTCTATTATTTTCCAACTTAACCACATTGCTGATGATTATTAACCAAAAATCTCCTTGTGTAAATATTTTGTCAAAGCACCAATAATCAACCCTACAATATCATCGCAATAATGATGTTAAGGTGTTTGGTCAAATATATTGTGATGTGTGATGTGATGTAATGTGTACACCTCAAAATTGCAACATATTGAACTGCTGATGAAAAAACATGATTGGCTTCCATGGTAGTGCAGTGATTATGTTCTCTTTGAAGGAGACATAAAGTTTACACTTAGAGGTAAGGGAAAATTTTTACAGCGTAGTATTGCAATATTTTTGCATGGTTATATTGTTTTGACACACAGATGCCAAGTACTGTTTTTTTACTATGTAAATTTCTTAATATTACAAATACAAATAAACCTTTTAGTAACCCACTAGAATAATAAAATCAATTGCTTCCTTAGTCCACAAGACATATTTTGCTGCAATAAACTGATTGAAGTGAGACTAACGGACTGAATACTTTACCTTATAAGATAAAACAGATGTTAAAGTTTTCCTTTGGAAACATAATTTGCAGTTGAAAAAAGGTAATAAATTGCAGTATATCATCATACTCAGCGTGTTGCAACACATATAAAATCATATCATTGTATTGTGACTTTAGTATCATGATAATATCGTATCGTGGTGTTTCCCACCTCTAATGTATATGTTGTATTCTTTTACCTTTGCAGTGGTTGAATCAGGGGCATCGACAAGAATTCTGACCCCCCAGAGAGAAGATTGGTCCAGGCTTTCCTTAATTATTTCCTACATCCTGCGGGAATTTTTGTGGTCCATCCCCAGCCGTGGGTCCCCAGAATCATCAACACCTCTCACCTCACCAGAGAAGGTAGGGCTTTAAATGCCCCCGGCAGAAATATGTAAATTAGGCCAAGGATGATTATGTACTGTAGAGAACTGTTAGTAGAAAAGATTTGTAAAACATACAAGAATAATGTTGAATTGAGGGATAAATGCTTGCTCTGCCTACAGTATTCCTAGCGCCAAACAGCTTGCATTTCAGTGAAAATAGCTATATAATAGCTGCATCATGTAAACTGATACTTGAGAGAAAAAAGTCAATAGTAAATTATTGATTCATTTAGTTTTTTTTTATTTCCCTCATATAGTTGCTTCTATCTGGAGTGTTAATTTTAGACAACACTTGGATAAGACTAAAATCTTTAAGACCTAATTTGTCAAATACATCCCTTGAGATCAATATAATTTTACAATGGCATTGTTGTGTAATTAGTCTCTGAACAGTGCTAAACCTCTGTCTACCCTAATAGATTTTCTCTTTAACCTTCTCTCACTACAGATGCAGGGAAGTCTCAGTGCCATTTCATGGTAAGTTTCATATTTTTCCTTTCCTGTCCATTTTTCCTTTCCTTTTCCACGCAAGCCTTGAAAAACTTGTAGACAGGTGTGTAGGAGGAAATTGTATATAGATGAAGAAAAGAGAATTCCCGTACACTGTCCTTTTACTTACAGTAAACTTTGTCACACAAAAACATGTTGGTTGTCAGACCTTTATCAGGTTAAATAGAAGAACAAAGGACATTTGTATGTATTTCGCCTATTAGAAGGCACCTCCCACCATTAAATATGACACTTCTAGGCAATAACTCCAACATATACATATAGGATAATATAATTTAAAAAACAGTCTATACAAAAACATGTCTAGCAAGTAGGATTGCAGGGATATATGTTTTTTAAGGTATACTGTGATATGAGTTGACAATTATCATACTTTGTGCATTTGCTTATCTGCGATATTGAAAAAAAAAAAAGCAACTGGACGCAGGCTCTCACCGTAAAGACTTTTTATACATACTTTTGTTCAACCAAAACTAACCCTTCTGTTGTCATTCCATTTAGGGTCATTCTGACTTACAATAATAATAATAATGATAGTATTTCTGCATGCAATATGGTGATACCTTGAAATGCAATAGTTTCGGAGACAGTCATCGTATTGTGCAACCCTACTTAAGTCACAAATCGAGTCAGGCTGCTGGTAAATATCAAGGCAAAATCCTAGCAATAATATCATTTTTTTTGCCACTCCATATACACAGCTTAGCATTTTCTTTTTTATTTTGGAAAAGTGAAACAACATAATCATCACCACAAAAATCAGCTTTAAAATGTGTAAACATCTCAACTCAAATTGGCATCATTGTCTGCGAGCCGATGACGACATAAAACCATTCTGTGGCGGAGTCAAACAGTCTTTTGACAACAACACCGCTGGTTTCCTCCATTGTGGCTGAACAATGCATCGGTGAGCAGAAAGGCTCTATCTGACCTGTGGTGCATCAGAAAATAGAGCTCATTGTTGTTGGGCAGTGTAGTATGATGTCTGAGATGAGCTGAGGTCTCAGGCTGTGTGTTCGCCAGCACAGTCCCTGGATCTGAAAGGGCTCAGTGCTCTGTGGTGGCTACAAAAGGGAGCTGTGTAGTGGGATTGGTATGGCCAGATAAGATCAGGGCCTCTGAGGAAGTCTGGTCTGATTGCTACAAAGGGCTGAGGTCAGGGGCAGGAGGAGCAGTTTACTCATCTAGGTATCAGAGGATCAGGGGGGTTTGGTGGGGAGCTGCGTGTGTAATAGGTATAAAAGGATCAGTGTAATGTGATGGTATAAAAAGATAAAAATCAGAGAAGGGGTTGGAAGGCTGTGTACTGTAATGGCCCCAAAAGCGAGGGGATCAGAGATTTAGGTGTCTGCTCCGTGTGTGTGTGTGTATTCCTGCATGCACACACACCCTTGCATTGAATCTTTGATGGCTATGAGAGCCACAGCGGGCTGTGATGAGAGCTGAAGAGAGAGCGATGGAGGGGATACAGGGAAAGGATGCAGGGGGAAAGACGAGTGCTTTGGAGGCTGCGTGTAAACAGGGCAGTGGTACACACAGTGCCGTTAACCAGCTGTGAAGCCTGCTCACAGTGGGAGATGAATTTACAAAGGATGTCTCCCTCTGATATCCAGGAGACGCTGCACTGATCTCTGCTCCACTGCTCTCGGCGCACCATTGTAGTGCTAAGCACTGTGCCACTAATGGCACTTATATACCTTAATGCCTGGAAAACATTTACATTTTGCTTGCAGCAGAGGGAAAGTGTGTGGTTGTGCAGAGGAGAATGTGTGTGAGGAATAGTTCTTTATTGATAGTATCTTCAGTCGATGAATGTAAGATTTGTGACTGCAAGGTTGTGTAATTTCCTTTACTCATCACGCAGTTTAAGGAAATTGCAAGCCCTCCCATGTCTGGCACATTAGTCCCTCCTTACCATATCCAGTAATATTACTCACCATACATAGAGAGCGTTTTGTTACACCGGATCGTCAGCATTACTGTCATAATGTTTCTTTTTTTTTCCATTTGTGAAGTCAGTGACTTCACTCCTCTGCACCACAGAATTGCTCTCCAATCTTCAGGGAGTCTGGGATCTCAGCTCTAAAAATCACAGTTTAAACATGAGGCAAGCCATAACCAGGAAATGCCTGTAGTATTAGCAAGGTATCGGATTCATGCATTCCCCCCTGAACAGCATGACTGCCCCTGAAAATCCCACATCCATATTTTACATCACGGGAGACAAGACACATGTGTTTCATGCGAGCTTTCAAAGCTGTTTCTTCCATTTATTTTATTATCCTTTAATGAATTTAATTAGAGGACATGTAATTAAATGCAATTGGGCTCACCCAATACATACACACAGACACACGCACGTACACATGAAAATGCACATGCACACGCACACATTTGGCTGTAAATTGCTCAAAACAACATGTGCGATGTGAACAAATTTACTGGATTAATAGGGGATTGATAATATTTTGGGATTGTATTTCACTCTAAACGGCTGCACGCGGAAACAAAGGCTGCAGCCCAGGCTCATTAATCATAGTCAACGGGTTGCCTGGGTGCAATTTGCATGTCCGAGGTGGCTGCACATGCTGCCGTTCGGCCTGGGTTGCTGGATCTGCCTCGATTTGGCCAGACCGTTAACGCTGCGTCAATCAAGGATAACCCAATAACAGTATGACAGAGGAAGAGGGGAAAAAAACATTTTCTCCTCATTACCCAACACTCCCTTCCCTCCCACCCCTTCCCCTGTCTGCCCAACTTCTTATTTTAGTTAGCACTAATTACACCAGCCTGATGAAAAATTAAACCATTCTTACATTTATAACTGAAAGTATGAATGTAAGTTTTATTTGAAGAATAATATGTTTTTTAAATACTTGGAAATTTAAAATGTTTCATTTTCCAGTATATAAATACATTTTCAAGATATTTTAATGTCATCCAAATGTTACAATATTTGGTTTGAATGATACATCAAATCAATGTCTCTCCTTTTAGCCTTTTTGGAAATTTTGGGGGAAAATAAGCACTTTTATCTATAAAGAAAACTTTTTTGGTTTGTCTGTATTTTTTTTTTTTTGTCAGTCACAGTTTGGAGCCGCACTAAGCCATTTTAACTGCAGATAATTGGGTTGAGGCGTGATGCAAGTTCAAAATGAAGCACAATTTCACAAAGCTGTAATCTCACCACTGGCTCCATACACTGAATTCTAATTATCTCGTCATGAACTTTAAAAAAACAGGCAATGTTTTAATGGCTTTTTAACTCCATAAGAGGTGCGTGTGCATCTGTGTGTGTTTGTGTGTGTGTGTGTGTGTGTGTGTGTGTACGTACGTGCGTGCGTGTGTGTAGAGATAGACGCATATGTGCGTGCGTGCTTGCATGCACACACACACACACACACACACACACACACACACACACACACACACACACACACACACACACACACACACACACAGACACCCACCACCATCACCACCACACACAGACATGTGAATGCGGCTTGTGTCTGGTCTGGCCTCTCTACCTAGCTCTGCTGCCGAGGCTCACGCTGTGCTCTCCCCCCATCCCCTAATATCCTGGAGGCATTTTTCTCATTATCAAATATTGTTTGATGTCTTTGTTTCTTGATGATTAACCATGGTCACCAAACACTGGTCTGGATTGTTTAAAATTTAATTTTGGGGGCTCTGAAGTACCTGCAGAGGGGCTGACTGGTGGGGACACCCTGTATTTTATGTATGCTATTTTTCACGCTGAAATGCAAGAGGACACACATTGAAAAACACAATAAATCCTGGAGGAGAATCATTAGTGGAATACTAGTGGTTTTTATGACCATTGTTATTCAACGCTGTATTGAGATGCAGTAAATTATTCTGTTTATTATGGCTTTATGGATTCAGTCCCATTTTCAGAATAATTATGTTGTCTCTCATTCTGCATAAATAAAACTACTCTCTATATAGTTTTCTATGTTTAAACATAAATGTAAAAGCTGTATACGCACAGTGTAAATATTTATTTTTCAACATTTTTCAAAATAATTTTAATTTGTGCATCTTTTGCATACTATTTAATTTTGTTTGTACTGACCATGTTTATATTTCTGTGGTAATTTGAACATCATAAAGACAAACATGTTGCCTTAGGACTCCGAGATTTATGGCGGAATCGACATTGTAAGCAAACAAATAGGGAAACAACACTCTCCCCTAATGTCAGCATGTCAAAACTATATTGAATACTTGAAATATCTGTGTATCTAAGGCTGAATAGCAGCCATTGTATCGGTCTAATGATATTATCCTCTGAAATTTGGAGTGAAAGAAAAATGGCAGAAATGAGCGCTACCATTGTCTGCCCCATTTTATTTAAACAAATTGCAAGAGCAGGGAGAGACGCAGACTTAGGGAGCGAATGAGCAAGGGAGAGAGACAAAAAGAGAGAGAGTGCTCTGTAAATGAAAGGTTATGCGTCGTCCCATGTGTTTGTATTGTCAATAACTGGAGAAGGCTGTCAAGAAAGTGGGGAGATAAAGGTCAATAACTCAGGCAAATGTGTTTGTATTTGTACACTCCTGCTGATAGCATAGCAAACGTCAGGGCCTGTGTCTGACACCCTGCAACAATAACACAAATAGTGGGGCTAGCACTAGAATAGTCATTATTATTGTTGGTGCTGGAAATGAGAGGGAACCTCAGCACATGGCTGTGACAGCCGGCGCGGTGTCACTCAAACGTCACTCCATAATGAAACACGCCGCAGATCAGAAAAGGCGATGATAAAGTGTAAACACAAAGAGATTATGATGCTGGATGATTTTGATATTTGCCTTATTTTTCTTGTCTGGGAATAAAAAAGATCGCTACCACGCTGTTTTGGAAGCACTCGAGACAAATGTAAATACTGAAATAATTAGGGCTGTTATTTATTCATTTTTTTCTAAAAAAAAAATGAAGTTCCTAAAATGTATTTTTTAAATAAGTTATTTTTAATTTCATATTAATTTATTGTATTATTTATTTATTTATCATTTACAATTTACTCAGTCATGCTCATTAGGATTGCATATTATTAACAATATTTTTAGACTAAAATAATTGTGTTAATTGTGAATTTACCCCCTTTTTCCCCAATAAAATGATTGCGTAAGAATTTTCCATTTTCCTACATAGTAGGTAAATAAAATTTGTGAGAATTATTTTTCATGCCACGAGGTTAAGCTGTAATCTAAAAGCTTAATTTATTTTTCATGATTCCTATACAAGTGTTATTTTATTCCGCAGCCATTTAGTGGATCTCTCTGTGGCCTTGAGTGTAATAAATGTGCAATTAACAGACTTAACTAATTCATGAGGAACATAGTGAAACTAACGAAGGGCATAACTACTGTACAGACGCTGCTGTCATTGGTGAATATTGTTATTGTTCTGCTTTTAATTGCTGGAGGAGGAGGAATAGGAGGAGGAGGAGGAGGCAGCGTGTTTTGAATATACGTCCTCAGTTACCATAGCAAAAAAAAAAAAAAAAAGAAACACTAGCTCCCTCCTGACAGTTATATCTAACGTCAGAGCTACGTGGAGGTGTTAACTTCTCTTGTTTAACCAGTTACCAAACAAATGACCCCTTTTAACGTACAACACAAAGACAGCAGATATAAGAAGTAATGCCTCAAGTTACAGCGTGAAATCCTCCGGCCATTCATCTTGATCTGTGGTCAAAGGAAATCTCCCTGTATTTTTGTGTCTCATTAACACACAGGCTTCCTTTTTATACAATTTCTGCTCTGTTGTAACTGGAATCAGCATTAAAATTGTGTGCTTCTTTTTTAAAGAAACAGCATTAATTAAAGCTATAAATCATTTGAAGTAAATAAAAAAATACTGCTTAAAAGCTCTCATTCTAAAGTATATTTAGGTGTTTACCTGAGAAGCTTGTTTTCTGTTGAATCATCAGCACACAAGCCGGCAAAATTTGCAAACGTTGTCCTATTGTTGTGAGCAGATGAGGCAAAATGTACTTTTAGTAAGTATATAAAGTCCATAGGGGAAAGCGGATCCCTCTCCCTGCTGTCACCCTCTCCCCAGTCAGTTTGTTTGTTGGCTGTGGAGCCTCGTAGTGGTTTACATTACATATGATTATGTAAATCTGGAGCTGTTCCTGTGCATTATGGGCCAACGCATTGTCAAGATCTTTTCTAAAGCAGTCAAGTAGCTATTTCTGAATTCTTTTATTATCTGAGAGTGCAACAAAGAAAGTCTTTTGTTCACTGTTTGCCGCACACACACTCACACACAAACACACACACATAAACGCGTGCACTGCTTTTGCTGCCGTCCATGACTTACTACTGTCCCCTAGTGGTGCTCCACTCCATAGTCTCTCTCTCAACTCTCCATTTCCATCAACTTTCCACACTTCCATTCACCTGACTTCCACCCTCGTCTTTGTCCCCCCTCTGTGTGCCTTCCCTCTGCCTTATCATGCTCAAACATTTAAAGGCTTGATTTGTTGTATTGTATGACAGAGAGCTCCAATTATGCATTGCTGTGTCCACAGTGGCTTTTGCCTTCAATGGAGGGCTCAAACAGTGTCAACAAAAACAGGAACCCTGATGTTTTGTGGCTATTGTGAGGCCACGGTTCGTGTCAATAAGGTATTGTTTAGTGAGAGTGCCACACCGAAACTGCACTGAGAATGTTATCAGACCTGTGGAAATAGGGTGTGCGCATAATAGTGCTAAAATGTTAGTATGATTGTTTGGACAAGCCCGACACAAATGCACACGGGGAACAGCCTTGGAGCCTTGTCACCTCTCCGCACTGTTTTTTTTAGCTGAGATACACAACATGCAATGTGAAACAAAAACCTTTTTGCATCTGTGAGTCCTCTCATCTCATTCTATAATTACTTCTCAGTTATTTATTCTTTCAAAGATATTTTTAGTGAGGTCAAAAGAGTCCTCTCTTATGCTTGAGCTCATCCTCCCTTAGCTAATAGTATGCATTTTTCTGCTTTTAGTTTTCCTTTCCTGATCATTGTTATCCCAGCCCTAATTGGTGTGATAACCTGGAACAGTGCTAATAAACAATAGGGGTAAAAGGGTCAGTCTCCACCAGTGCTGCACGGACACACAGTCAAGTCACTCATGTCAAATGACCAATTATACAGGTTATAGAGGATGGCACCTCCGTCTCCAGTGCCCTGTCCCTCCTGGGATAGCTCTCCAACGAGAGGGCTATCACTCAAACCCAAACCACATTCATTCATTAGCCTGTTAAGATGGGCATCAATTATTCATTAAGAGGGTGGCCAGTGGATTATTTCTGTCAGCACCGGGCTTATTGTATCAAAGGTTGATTATGGCTTGGTTGATTTAGTATGCACTACTGTCTGTGTGATCAGTCAAAAAAATACATATAATGAGACTCTCTCAAATAACAAATATGAATCTAAAATTTTACTGTTAAAAACATTAATTTTAACCAATCCACCTTTAAAGTTGGTTGAAAACTTTCAGCGTGATGACTTATTTTAGTATTTGTTTACACTGAAGTGCACAGCAGCATTAACCTACTGAGAGTCCACTGATCCGATTATTTTTTTTTTACTCATTTAATCTGCAAAAAAGGTCTGAAAATGTTTCAGCTTTTCTCTGTTTTATAGCATTAAACTAAATATACCTTTGGATTTTTGACTGAAAATCAAAACATTTAAAGACATCACCTTGGACTTGGAGAAAGTGGACTGGACATTTTCATTGTTTTATGACGTCTTTTAGACCTAATAATTATTGAGAATATAAACAGCAAATGAAAATAGATAACGAAAATAATTGTTTCTTACTCAACTTAATTTAACTAAACTTAATGTAATGTGTGATTTGTTGTATGGATTAACAAAACAATACATTTAAAGACATAACCTTGGACTTGGAAAAAAAATATCTGGACATTTTTCACTATTTTCTGACAATTTTTAAACCAAATGACTAATTGATCTATCAAGAAAATAATCTGCAGATTAACCGTTGACGACAATAATCCTTAGTTGCATCCCTTTTACTTGGCATATTTTGATTTAACATATGGTATGATATGGAGTCTATATGAGTAAAACATGCTCACCTTGTTCCTTTTACTCTCCCTGTCCCTCACTGACAATCTTGTGCTCACCTCTTTTTCTTTCCATGGCATCATCCCCAAAATTCACACTCACTCCACTCTGTAAAATCTTTTTATTAGAATGTTAAAAAGTCCCATGGGGATTTTTTTTTTTTTTCACAAAACTTTCGAAGAGGGGAACTAGTAAAATAGTCGTACTAAACTGGAAGACTGACGAAGCCTTGGTTGAGACTGCAAGCATGGATTATTACAGTCCATTGTTTCCTGTGTGCACATTCCTCTGTAGACAAGTGTTAATTACAGCAGGCATAATGAAATTACAATAGTTCTTAACATTTTAAAAATGAAAAATAAGTTGGGTTTTCTTGTTTTTTTAAATCCACTTTTTATCCTGATACCATTAAAAATCAGTTTGAATGATAAAATATTTGTTAGTGTGAGTCTTAGAAGGTATTTCCATTGTTACGTTGCCTGTAATTAATACATGAGGATCTTTTTTTTAATATGTGCCATTTTCCCCGTTTCTTCCCACAACAGCCTCATAATGAAGTCAGTTTGTCAGTGCAACTTTTTTTTTTCATAAAACACAACAGAGTATTAGTATTTAATCATCACCCATCACAGAAGTATTTGCACATTAACCTACTTTTTTCCCTTCCTTTGACCCACAGGATTCCCCTTTGAAAACATGACTAAGTAAAGTGCCATTTAAGCAAACAGGTTGCGAGTGAGGCAATGTTTTAGCAAATACATATGGAGTGTTTGGGAGATTAGCATCCTGTTACAACACATAGCAGCACACTTGAGTTTCATGTTTGCAGGGCTTTTCGGCCACAAATGTGACCTCTGACTTCGGAAAAAGTTGTTCAAAGCCGCAGATAGCTTTCAGCGGGGCAGATACGGCATGTAAATACACACCAAGTAAACAATTCTTTATCAAGGAACATTTTTCTGTACACTTTTGTTTCCACTTTAGTTGACTTTTCCAGAGTTATGTGCTTGTGTATGTGTGTTTTCTTATAATTAGAGTTTCTTATGTAGATTTTTTTTTTTAATTGCCTTTCATCGAATAAAAGTTGCTGTTGAAGTCCACATATTGACCTGCTATTTTTAGAAAGTAATGGTCTTCACAGGCTTGAATCATATACATATACACTATCAGTAAAAACGTTACATGGTTAAAACACTAGATCACTCCTCCTGGTGTATTTTTCACCCTTCACCAACCCCTGCAAGTGTTAAAACAACATCCAAGTGTCATGTTGTCACACAGTGTCACCACTTTAGAAAAATTCATTGCGGTTTAAAAAAAAAATCCTGGGTGTGTCGCTGTTTTCAGAGTCGTAATGAAGGATAAACATTGTGACGAGGTGACAGAGCGCAGACCTTGGACTTGGCCCTCGGCTTTGAGCCACAGCAGGCTCTTACACGTGATGCACTGACAGCTCTCCAAGATGGTGGGGGAAATTAATTCTTGCTCAGTCTAAAGAAACTATTCATAACAGCTTTTGCGTGTGAAAACATTAACAATTTTTCATACGGATCAAAGTGGCCATCTGGTTAAATTCACACAGGCTATACCTTATTCATGCACCTCCTTTAGTGCTCTCGGTGGATTTGCTTAATTTTCTGTCTTCCCCTTTTTTCCCCCCCTCAGGTTTGTGCAGCACTTGCAGAGCGAGACTCTCTCAAGAATGTGTCTAATTTAGTGGCTAAGAGGCAGATTTATACCTGTGCTAGTTATGGAGAAGGTTGCTCCCTCGAGAAGCCCAATGACTGTTTACGGGCGGCCTGACAATGCCTTAGCAGATGATGAAGCACCTGCCAGAGTTCCCCCATGTCTGTTCCATCCCTTTCTGTCTGTCTGCTCGCCTCCCTTCCTCTCGCTTTCTTTCTTCTTTCACTCTTCCTTCCTTCCTTCCTCCTCCTCCTTCTCTCTCTCCTTCCTGTCTCCTGCCCTTTCTTTCTTTTCTCAGCAGAGCCACATCTCCTTCAGTAACCATGGAGTTGTGCATTTTACAACCATTCCCACCGCTCTCCCCAGAGTGAACCCATCTACTTACTCCGTCTACCGCTGAGAATAAGAGAGTTTTCGTCTCCATGTCCCTCTTTCACTCCCTTTTCACACACATGCTGGATAGACAAAACGACAGCAACATACACACCCCCGAACACAACT
Source organism: Plectropomus leopardus (assembly GCF_026936395.1). Taxonomy (NCBI): domain Eukaryota; kingdom Metazoa; phylum Chordata; class Actinopteri; order Perciformes; family Serranidae; genus Plectropomus; species Plectropomus leopardus. The sequence goes on along the minus strand of NC_142189.1, from coordinate 13,435,008 downwards.
GTGGTCAGGTTTTGTTTATGACAGGGAAAGGCAATATCGAGATTGTTTCAGAGTAGTGTCATCACGTGAAATGTATCGCTGTCAGGAGTGTGTTTTATACGTCTGGGCCCTTGGCTGAGGCCATTTTGGGAAACAGAAAATATCATATCGTATGACCTCCTCTGGTATAAAAGTAAACTATCAGCTGTAAATCCGATACACAACTACAGTAGTGTGTGTGAAGAGGACGGGAAGTGAGTTCTCTATGACACAGGCTCGCTAGTCAAATAAGGATCAGCTTTTTCTTGCAGTAAATTCTAACAAAGATGTTGGAAATGAATTTTAGAAATATTTTGTACTGATATATTGATGTATATAAAACCAGAAATATAACAGATTTTTTAAGAAACCTGCAGGTCTGTTTCTGATATTCTCGCGCTGATGTAGTTTTCAAAATCTCTAGGCTGAATGTGAAAACTCAGTTCCCGTGTTTGCATCTGAACTAAAGCTGAGTAGCTTTGGGAAATGGGAAAAAGCAAAACAAAGACCATGCATTGCATTTTTATGACTTTGATTTCTGCTATTTTACTGGAAATTTTACACAGAAGAGGATTTATTTGAGCAGAAAACATAACCTTTGCCATTTTCTCTTCAAAAGGTCATTTAAAACTTCTTACGAGAACACACAAGAGACATTTCTTAAATACCTGCATCTGGAAATAAAAAGCACAAACACAAATACTCTGCCAGCTACATTATTCCAACTTTCAAAGATTTCTTTTTTCCCCCAATAGTATAGGCTTCTAATTTCGGCTGCCTCAAAATGTATATTTCCTGCAGTAACGGTTTTATAAATCTCTGAACACATTATTTATGCCTCTCCCTAAATCTTTTGCGTATGAAATCATCAAGCGTTGACCGATTCTCGGTCACAGAGCTGTAATATCACTTCTTCCTCTTTCTCTTAAATATATCAGCCTGCATTATACTCAATGGGCCGTAACTCGTTAATATGTGGTATGATTTTGCACCTGTAATTAAGTGTCAGTTTATAAACACACAAACACTAATAACACCCAGAGCTTTTCTGGGTGAGCCCGGTGGTGGCAATAGCCCATCCATCAATGTCCCTAATGAGGCTCCGTATAGACAAGTCAGTGGAGGCTTTCTGGGCCGTTCAGTCTTATTTTTCATGCTCACTGTGATAACCACCCAAATCCCTGGTAAGATGATATCAGCCAAGATAGGGACGATGTTAATGTTTGTGTGCATTCCTCTATGTGTGTGTGTGTGTTAGGGGTCCTGTTCAAAGTTCCCATTAACCTCACTGTCATTTTAGTGTTGGTGATGTTAATCAAAACCAACACCATTAAGTGTGAGGTGGTTAATATGGCTTCTGTTTTCAATGTCGCTATTAATAATACGATGCGGAGAGGCCAACTCGAGGAGCTAATGAGGTGTCACAGGTCATTTAGACCAATCAGAAGCCACCACAGGACATTAGCTAAACAAAGGCCTTGGCTCTGCTACTAGTAGGCTACTGGGACAATGCAGTATGTAAGGGAGAATGTAGTTTGAGCAACAATAACACACTTATTAAGCTTGCTAGAGATCTTGTGAATTTATGATCTTAGCAACATTCTTCACTGAAGTTCTTACGCAGCTCAGGAGTGATAATCCTCTTTATGTTTATTTAACTTATAGATCTCTCCATGTGTCTCTCTCTCTTTTAGGCTGCAGAAGCAAATAGCACAGAATGTGGTCAAAATGTTCAGCCAAAGGATAGATCTACAGTTTCAGAAGCTGAGGCCCTTTCGCCACGGGATGGATTTCATGCTTCGAATCGTCACCGCACCAGAGCTCAGACAAGGTTTGGACTGGGATCCTTCAAGGGATGGGGGTAGGTAGCTCAACACAGTATTTACAGTATCACTGGAAATGTTGAATACTTATTTGAGGGACTTGTGGTGGCAGAGATCAGTGTTCCTGATGGGTGAAGTAAACAATATATATCTACTCTGGCATTTGGGCACAAAGTGAGAAGTTTATAACTTTTCATAAAACTACAAAGTTTTCAATTTTATAATTATTATTTTCTGAATTTGTTCATCTATTTATTAGTGTATCACCCTTAAAGGAGGTGTGTGTGGGATTTACTGGCTTTTAGTGGTGAGGTTTGCAGGTTGCAATAAGCTGAAGCCGTGTGCCAAACGTGAGCTCCTGGTTAGAATTCAGTTTTCAGAGTTAAGGAAGGTTTTATGGGGAGTCAAAACACTGAATAAGAGTTTCACAGTAAGAAATCTGTGTTTTTACAACACTGTTTTGTTGCTTGCATAGGGGATGCTAACTACTATGGCAGACATGAAAACGTGAATGGCCCTGTGTAGAGCCAGTATTCGGTCCATTCTGGGCCACTGTAGAAACATGGCAGTGCAACATAATGATATCCGTAGACGAGGACCCACTCCCTATGTAGATATAAACGGCTCATTCTAAGGTAACAAAAATGCGATAATTCTGATTTAAGGTGATGTACAATAAAGAAAAATAGTAATTTTATAATACTCCACAGACCCCCCTTAATCCCACACACTGGATGTTTAACCTTATCAGTTGTCTAGAAAATGTCTAAGAATAGTGAACAGCCTTTTTTTTTCCCAAAAAACATATTGATGTCCAAAAACCCCCAAAAATATTAAATTTGCAATTGTAAAAGAAAGAAAAATACAAAGAAAATATAAAACCCTTCATATTTCTGGGGCTTAAACCAGCAACTCGTTTTTTTTCTTTTCTGATCAGGTGCCTAATGTTCTACTTTACACTACTATGCAAATGGCTGTGAAGGAGCTGAATTTGACAGTAAAAGTAATAGGAAAACGGCAGAATGGTTGAGGTATGAAATCATTCAATATTTGACAATAATGCCATGAAGAATTACTTCTGTTTCTCTTGGTACTAAACATGACTGTGTAGCTCTCTCATACTTTCTCACCGATATTTCCAAATGTTCACATCCACCTAGTTATTAATGTGCATTAATGTAACAGTGTGGAGAGACCAGTCTTGAAATACTTTCCGACTCCTTGATATTTTGTTCTGCGTGTCAGTATGAAAGCAGCGGCAGTCAGTGTGTCAGCGGGTAATGACAGAGGAAGTGACGTCTGACAACTAAGGCCTGCCACTGCGGTTGGTTCTTTAAGAGCAAAAGGAGGTGGCCACGTCTCAACGCTAATGGAGGAGGAGAAAATGGCCATGTCACTCCTGTCAACGTATTATGTTTTAAACCTAGACAGTTGTTGTCGCTCTTGCAGGCCCATAATTTTATGCCATTAAAAGTGCCAAAGGGGGAAAGAGTGAGGGTGGAAGGGAGGGGAGGGAGGTGGGCTCTGAAGTGAAAGCAGTTGTGGGGTTTCTCTACCTCTTGTTCCCTTCATGCCTGATTCCCTGCCACTTTTGTGCTGGAAACTTTTGGCATTTCTTGAAAGCATAAAGACTAGTTGGAGCTTTAAAGTGATCATAAAGTCAATCATGTTGGCTTGAATTACCCAGCAATCTCTGTCAGGTTAGTCCCCCTCTCAGACGCTATGCCATGAGATTTGTGTGGGAGTGGGGTGTAGATTTGTGTGTGTGTGTGTGTGTGTGTGCGTGCACACATGTGTGATCCTCTGTGTACATTAATGTGCATACTGTAAATGTGTGGGAGAAGTCAGAGGCTCGTTTGAAAAGCGATTGCTGAAGAGTACTTATTTTCATGTGCTGTTCAATTGTTGACAAAAAGACCATAGTAAGTCAAAGAATTGATTTTTTATTTTCTCAGGCAACTTTATGTTTTGAATACTTTTAAAGCAGATTTTTAAAACAAACCGTGGGGCCAAATTAGAATGCCCTGCAGGTCCGAGCAACTCTGACACTTCTTTATGAATTGCCGCTAATCGAAAAAGTGTTGGCGGGAATTACTGTCACTTGTTCTGATTTGTATGCATGACAACCTTTTTCATCTCAAAGAATACTAGACCCCACAAGGTCTTTACATTATGGGCAAACATTTGCAATTATGATGAACTCCGCCAGCTTATCTCAAAAGGAACAGGTTCTTACTGATGGACAAGTAGACGTTTTAATGAAATAAACTGCTTTGAGCTGATGAAATAAAGATTGTTGCACCTCGGGGCACACTCAAATTAAATTATCAAGATGACTGCATGCATGGCGCTCACATTCACCCAGGTATGGTAACGGCCTAATCACGCCGCACTTGTTCTGAATAGTACTGTATTTGTGAAGCAACTGTGGATGATGTGGTCTGTTTTTCGTCCTACTTCTCAGCTTTCTTGGCCTCACAGATTCTCTTTTACTCCATTCAGAGGGGATGTACTAATGTTAAAACCATGTGTTGTCCCTAGAGGCTGACTGAGTGGACACTGCGATGCGTGCAGTTTTATGCGTGCAGATAAACATGGGGCCAATGGCTTGTCAGAAGCCTGTGGAAGGAGCCCAGAGTCCTCAGCCTTAAAACAATGTTGGTGTTGGGGCGAGAGGGACTGTGACTGGCAATGGGAAACACCTGTGCAGGGGTGAGCAGCCGGGCAGTGTGCTGGGAGGGGTGGCAGGGGGGTTTACCACTGTTAGAAGAGGAAGGGAAGGCAAGAGGGAGGTATTAAGCTTGTTGGAAAAGCCACCACATCCTCGCCATTTGCTGCTGAGAAGTTGAGGTCTGAGGAAATTAGTTACAGTAATGTCTTGAATGTTGCGCCTTGAATTTGAACACACGTGTGCTGGCAGTGTAGAGCCCAAGCTTGGGACTCAGCGTGAAAGCTGTATGTGTTAAGGCATATAAGCTGGGACTATCAAATTTTGGGTGATGTATTAAAACTTCATTTATTTCGAAATGTGAGTTCAATATTTAGCTACGTTTTTGCAGTTGTATGTTGGGGCTGATACGATCTATCCTTCCAAATTTTCCTATAAACCCTTTAAAACCTAAGCAAATTGACTTGAAGACAAACTGGCAAACATTAAGTAAAAAGTACAAGACAATTACCTGAAAAATAGAAAAAAAAAATCCCTAATCAAACCAAAAATATATATTTAAAAAGAAGGCAAAAAACAACGACACAGTAATTGTGAATTACCTGAAAAAAAAATTAATAATGTATAATACTGCAACATAAACCTAAACATCAAAATTACAGGTATAGTATTTCCAGTGCTTGTGTCTTTTTTTCAATGGACCTTTTTCTCTAGTTTTAAAAAAAATTATTTTCTAAATCTAATTTCTTGCATTTCGTAGAACATTTCTTACCAAGTTCGTCATTGCCTTTTTTCCCATGTTTTTGAAAAAAATCACACCAAGTTGCTCAGGGTTCAAAGGTTTAAATAGCTGCAAAAGGCATCGCAAACAGCACCATAAAAGTGGTGTCGCTCCAGGTTTCTAAGGGTTACAAAAAGGCATTCTTTTCTAATATCATCATGTGTAAATGAAGATTTGGTTGGCTGTGACAATTGCAGGACTTTGGATTAAGTCTCTCTCTGTATGTAGCAGCAGGTTCCAAGAGTAACTACAGCCACGTAGAAAAACTACAATGCTTCTGGCATCCGTGAGCCTGTGGCAGCATTTCAGACAATCTCTAAAAATTGGCAGCTTTTATATCCTCTTGATGTGTTTTCTGACTTTGTGTTGGCTTGCATGGCTTTAAGATATGTTTAGTAGAAACCTTTGAACCTTTTAGCAATGTTAGTAGCTTATAAAATTTGTTGTTTACCTTGAGAACTTTTATTAAAGAGTAATCATTCATGTCAAAATGTGTTGAAAAGGGTTTAAACTGCACACACGTACGTCATTTTTCGTTTTTTAAATAATACCTAGCTGTGAAAATGTGTGTATACAGTTTAGACATGCAAATCCCAAATGAAACAAAGAACACACAACGCAGCACACATTTTTTTTTAAAGCCAAACATCTTACCCTGCTGTATATCCATCAGCCTCTCCTCAGCAGCCCAGCGCTCCACCCTCAAGTCAGGTTGATCATTCCATCTCCTGCTTCTCTATCCTGAGGTGCCTGCTGTCAATTTATCAGACTCTTTCTTTTAATTTCATACTTTCCACAGTGTAAGCATCCATCTCCGCTGTCTGCAGCAGAGTTAGAGGGTTCAGAGCATAGCAGTGTGAAACGGGCTGATGTGTAGCCCACAACTGACAGGGAGAAGCAGGTTTGCGATGGAGTAATGATCTCTCTTTAAAAAAAAAAAAAAAAGCAGTATACTGTACACACAGTTTGCTTTTGTTTATTTTCTGTATTCCAGTTTATTTGTGGTTATTAAATCTTGATGATATTTGTCTGGACACTTGAATCAGAATCCAAGAAACTCGCCTTAAAGTCTAATATCCGTTGTGGATAAAGTAAATCTGTGCAATATATCAATAATATATTGGTATCGTTATATGCTCAACTTTAGATACTTTTATTGTCACGGACAGAGCCTTCTGCAGGTATTCGGTGCTCATTTTTTCTATATTTGTGCACGTTTTCTGAAAGCTTACAGATACTGATCAAATGTAGCAGTACCACTAGAAATCGTGGCGGCAGTGTAGTGCAGTTCAAACGAGATGCGACCGTAAGACATGACGAAGATATTTTAGAAGCGGCGGAAAGGATTGTATCTGTATTACCTCTTTTCCACCAAAATGCGCTTGTGTATGCAGGTTTTTAAAACACAGTGAAAAAATAGGCACAATATACCTTCCTTATTGCCAGTAATCTAAAATTATTTACAGGGCTTTGCAGCAGAGGACTATGCCTGTGTGTGTGTGTGTGTGCATGTGTGTGTGTGTGTGTGTTTTCTGGTGTGTCATGCTATGGTCAGGCCAGAAAACAGGTTAGTAGGCTAAACAATAAAGAGAGCAACGTGGAGGCCAATGTAAATGATACCGTGGTTACTTCTTTCTTTGGAACGATGTTTGACTGCTGCTTGAACGAAGACGGATGGCATTTTATGGCATTGTGTCATTGCATCTCGCTGCAGTTCACCTGAGTTACGTATTTCCATCAATGCCTGTTGGTATAAGTTGCTTTTTTGTGCAGTGGTATAGGGGCGTAATATAGGGAAAATAATTCTCTGTCCATATGACACATTGTATTAACTGGCCTTACAGTCCATCGCCATCTGCAACACTACCTCCATTAAAAGCTACATTATTACGACCTTCTCCACCTTCACAATTTTTGTCATTGTGAAAAAACTTCTTACTCTGCCCTCTAGTGCTATCTAGTGGATGTATCTATGCCAACATTAAGGACGCCTGGAAGTATGTACGCAGTTCTTAATTGTTCTATTATTTGCCCATACCCACTTTGTCATTATAGCCACATGACTGGTAATTATTATTTTAAAATCTCATTTTGTTAATATTTTGTGAAAGCATCAATAATCAACCCTATGATGTTGATGCAATAATGATATCAAGGTATTTTGTCAAATATACTGTAATATATAATATTCTCCATCACACCTGGGCCAATGCCAAAGTAAATTGTGTGAGTTGTGTTTCAAAGAGAATGAGTAATATGCCCCCATGAGACATAATAATACTATACATTGATGCCATGCTACTTACAAACCAGTTGTATGACCTGTAGCCAATCATACAGTAATTTACTAGATATTACTGTATGTCTTGAAGTGACATTTACAGTATCAGTGGTTGAATCTGGCAGCCATATAGTACTCTAATCTTCAGTATTCATATTGATGAATGTGAAATCTGATGTATTTTAGAAATCAAGAATGGAATCAGTAGATTATATTCATGTTAAACACCATTAGCTTCATTGCTCTTCCTTCGACACATCTGGACTCTGAAAATAAAGACAATCTGTACGAAAACTGACACATAAAATATCATTAAGTTAAATCTTAATTTAGGATTACCAAACCTTCTCTCCATAGTCCTCTCCTCATCTCCTCTTTCCTGATCGTTCTCTCTCTCTCTCTACGTCTAACAAAATTAATTACTGTATGTTTTATTTTATGAAAGTGTCAGGATGAAATGATGAATGGCTTGTAATATCAAAAGATTAAAGACACAATGCAATGAAGGACGCGCCTGCTTACACCGTGGTAGCGCTTACATGCAGACACATGTACACACACACAGCATGAACACACCGTCTCTGGGGCCATTGATATCTGGTTTCATATTTGATATTAACTTACTGGGGGAGCGATTGTGGCCACAATGTCATTACCAGTGGTAGAGGGGTATAATAGAAGTGAACTTTTCAAAAAGGTCCTTATAATTGCAGCCTGTGCCTTTCTTGATAAAATTCCATATTGATATGTACACTGGTCCTCTCATTACAGCCACAGATGAAAAAGAGCATTTCAGCGTTCTTTAATGAGCGCTGTACCAGTGAAGGTCATCTTAATGGGGTTCAACTTGCTGGTGCGAGCCAGAGGTAATATTCTAATGAGAAAGAGCCACTACACCACTCTAGTAATTCTGTAATTGCACCCATGGATGCCATTTTATTGTTGCCTGTGCAGTGGTATTGAAGTCCTTTGTTGTCATTTGCAACATTGCTTGTCCTCTCTGGTCTGGCTTGGTGGTCCAGCCTAAGCTCAATACGTGTACACACGCACACACGCTCTCATTACCATATTTCAAATCCACTTCACACACCATTCACTGTTTATTGGAGGCTACAGTTTATTCATTGCTTACTTATGGGTGGAGGGACTTCAGAACCACCTAGCAAAAAGAATGAATATTAACCCCAGTACACAGCAGTGTGGCAGAGTAAGGACAGAAGGAATGTTTGTGTGAATTTGTGCACGTGTTTGTCAGCATGTGCAGTTGTCGACTTTGCCTAAGTGCATGTGTGTGTCTAAAAAGAAAAAGAAAAGCTTTATGCCTGAGGCTGTTTCTCTTTCGAAAACCCCATTGGCAGCTTAAATGTTGGCATTACAATTCTGCATACCACTAATATCTTAAATTTGTATGTGTAATATTTAGCAAATAAGTTGAAACTTTATGTTTCTTTACGTTTCAAGTTTATTTTGTGACAATGCTTGGGCTGCACAATTTAGCATAATATTTTTGAAATTGTAATATGCCAAATTGCAGGAGCTGCAATTTTTTTTCAATAAAAGTAAAATATAGGACATCACACCATTACAAATGAGGCGTTGTGGTGCTACAGAGATGCCCCAATCCACAAATCATGTCCTAGATGTAAGGGTACATGCTTATTTGGCACAGACCCCAGCAAAAAAAATAAAATAAATAAAAATGTCGTCATCGTGAAAATGAAATGCAAAAATTTCCATTCCGTTTAAAGATCATGTTTTGGCATAAAATACCTGGTTTGTTTGTCAAAAACACAACTAGAAATGTCCCAATGTTCCGTTGAAAAATACCTTGTTTGGTCGGGACAAATGTGGTTGGAAATGTCCCAACATCTTGTTTAAAAATACCTGCTTTTGTTGCTCTTGAACGGTGGTCCACTCCTGTCTGCTGCTTGGCAACAACCGTCTCCTAGGTGGCACGGCATCCACCATCCCCTCCTGTTACTCATGAGAAACTCAGCTCATGTCCATGTAATCTGAACTACATCATTTTAGAAAGGGGAGATGGTACAAATAAAATATACAAATGTAATATATCCATGGTCTGCAGAGATGTATGAATCCAACATTTTATTCTGGTGACTTGGCTGGAATCTCAGTCTATTCCTTAGAATAACAACATTTATTTCTATACAGACTTTCATCAATGTTGTCGTTGCTACATTTGTTCCCTCAATATGATCGTGAGATTCATATTTATGATATTAAAAGAGTGCCCCAGTGATTTTGCATTGAATTTCTATAACATTGTTTGACTCAAATGGACAGTTTACAAAAGTCAAAATTAATGAACAGAATGAGAGACAACAGCTTTTTTATTTTATTAAGCAAATGTAGTTAAATCCATTATATCTGATCCTGGATTCCATTTCCATAGCTGAACTATTTTCCCTGAGTCCAGTGAATAACTGTCCCGCTGAACCATTCTGACAAACGAATGGACGGACAGACGGCACGTGGCGACCATCTGCGGTTGCTAGGTGGCCTTCACCATAACAACTCTCACATTAACTCTGAACTCAGATGAGAAACAGAGCAGCAACTATGCTTCACCAACTATGCTTCAACTTAAAGTAGCCTTTGGTCCGATAGTGAAGTTGCAGCGTTGCATCTCGTTAACGAGACTGTCAGAAATTCTTTGTTAACCTCAGTTGCACATGAAATGGGTTCTATAATAGATTTTTCTGATTAGTATTGTAAGGAGGCAGCTCCAGATTATACATGTTGATAACTTTAAATTCAACAGTAATTTCTCTGATAGAGAAATTGGGTGATAAAGGGGTGAATATAGTGAAACATAAACTAAAACAGGCTTCCAGCTTTCTCCCTCCCTCTTCCTCACTGCGCTATTATTCCCTCTTTGTAGGTCATGTCAGTTCAAACAGGATCCTCAAATATTTCCACCATGACTTGTATGCACATGGGACATGCGCAACAGAACCAGAGGTTAAAGGTGATGCAGCTTTTTCCCTTTTAGGACACAAAAATAATTTTCAAAGTCACGAATCATCAACATTCAACTTCCCATCCAAAACTGTTCCAATTCGAGACAATGATGAAAAAGATGTAACCTAAACTTACAGAGTTAAAGCTTAGGGGCATGTACTCTATGGGGAATTCAAATTAGCAATTTGTCAAATTTCATTCAAAGCGCTGAAGTGTAGATGGATTTCAGTCTGACTCGTCTGTCTTTGAATGACTTAAAATAGGAGCGAACCTGCTCTATACGATTCAGGCGGTTGTGTAAAAGTATGAGAGAGTTTTAAAGGTGATAAAAAAGGCAAGGCAGTGAATATCATCTTGTAGATAAGACAGCCACCCTGCTTTCCACAGGCTACATCCGTTTTATCGCATCTGGCAGCGAATTAAGGCACGTGTGGGGAGGGGGGGAAAAAAGGACGATTGAAAATGAAACCCGGGGCTAAGACCGCATTCAGCCTGACTGCTTTCTTCCCTCAACACTGACATTAGGCTTTGATTCTCACATGAGATCCTCTGATGATGATGATGAACCATAAAAAATGATATAGCTCAATAAAAGTACAAAAAGGCGCGAGTTCATAAAGAGGACCTGAGGGCCATGTTAGGTTTGGTCCGTGCCAATGCATTTCTTCTCCCTCTGCTGGCTTTTAGAGATGATTACCTTGGATATTTATGGATGAAACAGTTTTTTTGATTTGAGGGAGTAAGTGTGGCTGGATGTTTGTGTCTGCTGGGGCTGCGCATAACCAATACAGTGTGTTTTTTTCTCTCTTTCCATTACCAGAGATCTATGACCTGTTATGTGTTAAAACTGGGAGAATGTTGTATTATTGTCATGTAAAAAACTGTGAAAACTGCTGTATGAGTGGTGACAGAATTGGAAAAAGACGACTGATATTGACACACAGGTTGAAAGGACAAATTCGTTGGAGTTTTCTTGGTCACCTTGAAAGTCCAAAACATACAAATAGGTCACATGCCTTCATATATCATAATGAGACCATGCCAATACATTGAGTTTTGTGCCAATACATTGTGGAAAATCAACCACTATTTGCAGCCAAGAAAGAATGGCAACATATCGGACCTCTCCTCTCCTCTCATTGATTCTTTTATCCTCTCCTCTCTATTGAAAGACTTGGAGAAGGCAGGCTCTAGTGAGCAGCGGCGGCTCCCTCCTCTTCAGGCAGCGTGTGATGTGACTTGAGCCGTGTGATCTCCATGAGAGAAAAACCCTGATGCATACAGGAAATAATCAGGGCAACACAGGCAGGGTTCAGAAGAATGCAAATATTTTCAGAGTGCTTAAAAAACAATACCCCACACACACACACACACACACACACACACACACACACACACCCCCCCCCCCCTCACACACACACACACACACACACACACACACACACACACACACACATACACACACACAATATCATACACACATTTAACCACAATACATACCCACACATACATCACACAACAGAGGAACAAAAAAACAACAACCAGCCCCCTGACAAAACTCTCCCCAAGTGCATTTGCATAAAACATTAAGCTTAACAAAATGATTACACCTGACAAGTTGAGTTGGAGGAAGAACATCGCCGGTGGCAGCCAGTTACTTGCAGATCCTGCAATCATTCTCTCGTCAAGCAACTGTTTCATGGCCGCCTTTGTAGGCACTGTCATGCCGCCGCATCGTGATTAATCCTTCCCTTTTGTTTTTCTTTTCTCCCTTCCACCCCTCTCAGTCCCTCCCACAAATCCAATAAGTTGCCCTTAAATCAGGTTACCCTGCACCTTGCAGATAGGAGCATTGTGATGGATATGCCAAAATGCATGCCAGGCAGCATGTTTTTGTGCGGAAGCACTGTGAAATTGTACTGCTGTGATTCTGCATTATGGTGCTAAGTGTTTGTCTTGTAATGCAATTAAATGTGCATGTAAGCCGCCCCCACACTCCCCAAACTATTGTGTGCTGTATTTAATAATTTTATATACGCTCTTTTGTGACATTGCCATTTAACCCGAGGTAAAATAGAATAATTTAGAGGAGTATTAAAAGAATAACTTTAGAGTGTTTGCCATAGAGAACACAAGCTGGATCTTTTTTTTTTTTTGAGAAAAAAAAAGATGACAATCAAAACATTAATATCCTTCTCACTCATATAAGCCTGCTGAAAATTCCAAGCTCTGAATACTTTGCTGAAGGATAGCTCGCAGATAAAGAAAGAGAGAGATTATTGCCTCCTTTCATTTCTGCCCCCCTGGCAGCGGTAGGTATGGTAATATGGTTTTTGAATATTTGCAAGCATAAACTTAAGAAATGAGTGCTGATAAGGAGTGACAGCAACAGAGGCAGCAGAGATCTTCAGCATGACAGGCGATGTCAAAAACCCCGGTGACGCTGTCACTGTGACAAACTTTTCAAAAGAACAATGCACACACACACCGTTATTGAAGTGAGCTGCTGCAAGCCTCTGACAGTGTTGTCCCAGCAGTTAAAAAACGGAAACATCACCTAATTATGCACGCCATATTTTCTCTCTGAATACCTAAGCCTACAAACTTTCAACGTATGTCAATATACTTTGCAGAGCGCCCGGGTGCACAGGCACATTGGGAGAATGAAAGATTAGCCCAGATTCATGCTGTGTGATAACAGATTAAATTTGGGAAAAAATAATTCAAATAAAATATTGAAACTGCTAATTAAATTTTTTATTTATTTATTTTTTTAAAATTTATTCTCAAAAAAAAAAGTACTACCTGGACTCTCTCCCAACTTGTCAAATACTACTGCTTGGTCTGCGGCCCTTTGGCAGCAGATACTGACCATGAATAGTTTATGTAGCTACTGTAACATCACTCATTGGTTTGCAGCCTGTTGATTTGGAGTTTTTTGGAGCCAGAAATGACCATTTTGGGACGAGAAGGTGGAGCTGTGAATGAACGAGGGGTGGATCGGACTCAGACTGTAGCAACACCTTGCAGAGAGCCTGTCACTCAGGCGGCTCTGCCCTTAAATCTGTGTTACTTTGGGCCTTAACAAAATGTAAATGGTTGAGTTATATAAAAATTCACCCTCTGTACAGTTGTCATGAAGGTTGAAATTTAGCTATAGAGACCAAAACGGTTTTCTGTACCAGGCTGTAAACATATTTATTACTGCTGTAGAGCTGAGCATTTTAACATGAGTGTCTGTGGGGATTGACCCTGTTCTGGAGACAGCCTAAAGTGGCGTTTCAATGAATTTCCATTTTTGTCACTTACGCGTTGATTTAATTTTTTATCCTCAGAGGTAGCTGCTGGATACTGATGCACAGAGGCATCCTCTGGTGGCAGTATGAGACGCACTAGGTGGAAGCATTTTCAACGTTCTTAATAATAACCATCATATAAAGTCTGTCAAAGTCCAAATAGGATGGGCAGTTGAGATGGATGGGTCAAACAAACTCCGGACCTTGACCCGGGAGATCGGTTGTCCATTTCCAGTGTGAAACCAAAAGTCAGTCTAGTTAGTTTAATAACAACATAGCGTGCTAGTACGTGTAGCATGCTTTGCTAGTGATGAATGTCAGGTGACATGATTTAATGTAAGGCACTTGATGTTAGATGCATTGGTAATCAACCTACTTATTTTCAGCCAAACCATGATGTTTTTGTTCTTAATCTAACGTGCACTTGTTGCTTGAACCTAAGGAAGGAAACCTAAAAATGAAGTTGAACTCTAGAAGTTTATTTTGGGAAGAGACAAATGCATGCCGCTCCACAATGCACGAGGGTAAATTAATGTCCCTGAATATCCGAAACTGAGGAGGGGCAACTAGAGCATCATAGTTTGAAATTTAGGGCCACTGACCAGCCATCAATATTTGATGAGTTGGTGTTGGGCTGCACTGTTTGTTCTCTGAACCTGACATGAACCTCAACAAGAGCAGGTGTCTGTCTGACGTATAGGTTCTGTTATTGAGTTCTACTCTTCTTTTAATCTTAGCTGCACTTTTATTAGCAACTCTGCAGACCCTGTCACGTCTGCGAGAAGCTGTGAGGATCATTACTTTCAAAAAGAACCAGCTGGCCCATTGTTTAGGCTCTGCCAGCTGTGTCTATTTTCATAACCCATTTTCCTTTTGTTCTGCTACACCTCCCTATAAAAGTACAGAGACAGGAAGACAGAGTTGTATTTCACCATTTTCATGAACTCTTACCCTTATGATAGCCTAATGCTTGATGCTTCACCATTGTTCGTGCGCCTGCATGCATCTACGACTTTGTATGTGTGTCAGCGTGCATGTGAGAGTGACTGTGAGGGGGAAGGCAAGGTCTGTAATCACCTAATCCAAACATACACTCGGGGAATCTCATTACTGGACCTAACAGTTCCATTTGAACCTTATCTGGTTTCAATCAGCCGCCTCTCGTTTTGAGCAAGGTGCAGAAACTTGATTCCTTTTGTCTAGAAGTCTCGGCTATCAGGGGTCTCCTGTTTGTCTTGTCGATCATCATCTTTTACAGCTAACGATATTTTAAATTCTCCGTCAGTGGTGCGGAGAGTGACTTCAGTGGCGGTAAAAAAATGCTGCTTCTCGTCATCCAGCTTGCTAGTAGCAGTGTGTGACATCAGGAGGTTTATATGTGCAGAATGGACGGCTGCCACGGGGAACTCCCGCTAACCCCACACCCTTCCACACTAACCCCAGTTCTTCCCCAGCCACCCACTCCCACAGCCCCCCATCCACATGCAAACGGACATTAAAACGAAACCTGACCCTAGCCCTGGAATCTGTAAGGTACTGTTTTTTTTTCCTCCTTTTTTTTTTTTTTTTTTCCCTAAACAGGGAATCCTGCAGCTAGTGTGTGTTTGTGTGTGTAGTCAAGAGGGGGGTCAGAGAGAGGTGAGCAACAAGCGACGTCAACCACTGCGAGTGAACCGTCTCAGGAATCCCCAGATTAAAAAACTCCAGAAGGTTGAGAGTCGGAGATAATCACAGGATCTGGAATTCACAATAACAAACTGGCCATATATCTACCTGTCTCCGGCCTTCCTCCCTGAGACGGCCACAGGGTCAACCAAATGGCTGCATTCCATCAACAGCTCTTTTTTTTCTACTCCTGCTGGGCTCCCAATGAAGTGTCTGGAAGGATCAAATATGGCCTCTGAAGCTAAACTTTCTAACTCTTCTTTCTCCACCTACCTACCCAGCATTATTTTTTCATCTGACGTGTATTTATTCTTGTGCTTTTCGAGGAATTGGGAGTCAAAGTTGATGTGGCAGTGTCACTTTATCATACTGCGCTTAAAGTTTTGAAAGGGGACTGAGACTGAAGGGCCGGATCTCATGATTAATGTGGGATTCTGAGGTGAGATGCTACTAAGACCCCGCCGCTTTAGCCCTGCAACTGTGACTGAAGCTAAAGGCTCGGGGCTGCGGCGGCAGGGGCTGAGGTTAGAGGTCTGGAGCTTTGTGGCTGGGGTTAGAGAGCTTCCTCTGAGACTTAGGTTGGAGCCATGGGCTCTGTGGCTGTAGCGATTTCTGGGTTGAATTAACAGTTTAACCAGGGGAGCTGTGAGTCGTGTCTGGAGGGGGCTGTTGGGGTCTGGTGGAGGGTCTAGTAGGGCAGGTATGATTTACATAGCTGTGAGAGAGTCCAGGATCTAAGTCTGCCCAGACCCTTCCCCAGGGAGCCTTGTTGAAGGAGGTGCTGCATTGTGATACTTGTGTGATTTATGTTCCCCGCGCACTCTTCCTTCCATTGCATGACAACTTCATTATTTATTTCTGTTTGTTGTGATTATTTGCTTTAGCGCAGTTACAGATACTGTATATTGCGTATGTGCAAACCTTGGGTTGCAGCCTAGAGATTTGACTGTGTGCCTGTCTCTTCTTCAGATGTGTTCTCTGCAGAGGTTAGTCTTTGTTGTTACCCGTGTACCCGTCTAGACACTGAGGATAATTTGTCCCTTTGCTTCTTCCTCTGGTTGCTCCGTTCTCAGCAAGGGAAATTACCTTACAAAGAGGGCAAGGGTTGCCGATTGAAAGTAAGTTATTTCGTCAGTGTAAAGAGTAGTAAATAGCCCGAGGTTAGGAGAAAATAATGATATACAGTCCTGTCCAGAGGGAGACTACAGCATGAGACACAATCAGACCCTTGCAGAAAACTTTCTGAAATGCTTTCAGAGGATGTATTTCATCATGTTAGATTGTGGATAGCACCACTACTGGATGGTTATATCATATTCATATCCTGGTGCAAAGTCTCTGGCGTTGTGCACCAGCATTCCTCAAGCGTAGTGCATGGGGTTTAAGACTGCAGGGTATATCTAAATTCAGCTATTGATTAACGTTGCAGCAGAAAAAACAAAGAAGAAAGCCCCTGTAAAGACATCACAATCTGCAGTTACACCGCAGACTGTTTAATTCCCCCCTCACTGCTGCATTCAAATTATTTGCTTTCACAGTCGAAAATCGAAGGGTTGTAAAAATTGACTTCCTGTACAGCCAGAGAGAAATAAATTTCAGCAGTATTGACAGTGGCAAAACAGAAAAGCTATTGCCCAGCATTTAATTATTGAAGACATTGATCAACAAAGTGATTTATTTGCCGTGGTTCGCTTAAAAGGCCTAATTGAGTCGCGGCGTTCTGTAAAAGGCTTTTATTTGTTCATTTGGTTTGGATCAGATTGCATGAGAGCCCACAGTCAGAAAGTGGGAACACTATTTAGTTTGAATGAATGCATCTAATGAAGTCTTTTGAAAGCAGAATTTAATTTAGGTACGTTAACAAAAGAATTAAAAATGACAGGCTGGTTATTGATTATAGAGGCAGAGAGAGGCAGAGTGAGAGTTGGCTTCAGAAATATGATAGAAACAATTGTGCTGATAATATTTGCAATCTAAATGCAAGCACGTTGCTGTGCCAAAGACAAACATATTTTCTAGGTGTATTTACCATTAATAGTGCAAAATGCATAAACCTAGAATCCATGGATCAGCTGTCACAAGAAAATCACTCTCATCTGTATCCAGTGACAAGAGCCCAGCGAATGTTGGAGTTCATTGTACAGTAGAGGGGGACCTCCAGGTCTCCGGCTATTAAGCTGCAGTCCTCCACCTCCCCCTTTGATCATTCTCTCTCATCAATGAGCAGGGAGTCGAATTTATCAGAACCATGGGAGCTAAAGTAATCTGACTGTTTTAAGCTCTTCCCTCATTTATCAGTGTTCACTGCCTTCAGTTTTTTTTAATTTTATATTTAAAGCAGGTGATAGAAGAACAATGCAGGCTGTTCTCATGCACTGAATGTACTGTATGCCTACCTACAAAATAATGCATCAGAAAAGTATGTAATCCACGTAAACGCGAAGGCTGAGATCACATGACCAATGCGCTGACAGAAGTACAGAAGGAAGTATTATAAAACACAAAACCTGTGAAAGGTGGCAGGTTAGAATAGTGGATAGGTCAAACAAACACAGGACTTTCCATAACCAATTGAACTTTTATTTTAAGATACATTGTCGCCATTTTGTAGCAATCCCAAATGTGTGTTTTTTTTTAAATTTTGGTAAACTAACCCTTTAAATGAACACCATAAAAGAATTAGTTATTAAATGGAAAGTGACGCACAAGAAAACTTTCGATTTACGTTAAGAGCGTCACATGACAATGCCTTTCGAGGGGTGCTAATTCATTAGATATCATATGAATCGTTGTATGAGGATATGTACAATGTTGATGTAGACTCTTGGCGACCAGTTTTGTTGATGTATTTTCCTTTCTGAGTTTATAGTGTATTAAATGTAAAGCACCATACACTGTAATTAATATGCCCATAGGGATTCTGAGGCATCAATATTTTTACAAACAGCATCCTTGCGCTGCACTTTCAGTATCCTTTTTTTATCCAACATATGCCAACTTGATATCGAAGCAGAGAAAATCATTAGACATGTTCAAAGTGCTAAAAAACATGTTTTGTCCCTTTAGGTTTTCCATTTGTAGAAAGAGTAGATTTTTCTTCAGATGTTTGGGGAATATAAAGAGCGGTGTTGGGCATATTGCAACCCTTTCCCTCCTTCCTCTCTGTCCATCCTAAACCTCTGGCTCACACCAGCAACATACAGAGGGAGACGAAAGGAGGAGCAGGCAGCAGGATGTTTTCATCAGAATATGTCTCTTAACTCCACAGCCAGTGAGTGGTCTAATGATCTCACTTTAGACGGAGATGGGAATGTCGGGATTAATGGCATTCCAAGAGGAGGGCTGGAGCTCCAGGTTTTGTCCCCGGCACAGTTTGAGACTAGAGGGAAGAGTCAGACGGCAGGACTGGAAGAAATTATGAGATAAAGAGAACTGAGAAAGAGAGAGAAAGGTGAAGGAGGGGTGGTGTCAGAGAAAGACACCATGGGAGGAAAAAAAAGAAGTGGGTTGTTCATTTTCTGGGTAGATAGATCAGATGGAATGGAACCATGCGTCAGAGCGAAGGCAGCTGTGCTTTTGGCAAGGACTCTCTTGGCGCACACACGAATGCACACATGCTCCTCATCCAATCATAGACAATGCTCATCTATATACCCACACACACACGCACCGCACACATGGAGGTAAAGGGATCTTCATGGACAGGTGAGGGTTAGCTTCAGTATTCACTCAGTGCTGCAGGCCCGGATGAGCTCAGCCACTGATTTCTCCTTCATTCTTCCTCTCCGGGGCTTTAGCCAAGGGAGCAGTGTTTAGCAGGCCCTCAAGGCATGGAGCCATCTAAGCAGCACTAACTCCTGGAACTGCTTCACATTACCTGCTGCTGTTCTTTGCCAGATACCACTGTGTGTCTGTCCTTGTGTGGGACTGTGTGTTTTTGTGCACGCTGTGTGTTTACTGCAGGTTTGCTCCAATTGATGTCATTATCAGATTACTTAAAACTGCACATGACTGCTGCACACAATACACTTTTATGGGTTTCTGTTACTTTTAGTAGATCTGTATCTTATTTTAGCACTGCAGCTCATATTTTAGGGTCAGCCCTTTGAATCCTGAGCAAATGGGTTTGACTTCTTTCAAAAACCAAAAACATGGTTAGAATGCAATGAGCAACTTAACAAGAAATGGCCCAGAAATTATTGAAGAAATGATTTGGGGGAAAAAAAGTAACAAGAAAAAAACTGAAAAACATATTTATTTCTGTGACATAATAATTTAAAGTAATAATAATACATATCATTTTCTGGATATTTTCTCTGGAATTTTTTCCGTTTCCCATTTTTTAAAACAATTTTCTAATAATTCTAATACTAATATCCTTTTTGTTTCTAATTTTCTGGTTACCTTTTACTAATTTATTGCAATTTGTGGGACATTTTTTCTCATATTTCAAAAGAAATCAAACCACTTTGCGCAGGGTGCAAAAAGTAAAGCACAGGTTAAATCAAACATGCTTATTTGCCCAAGAGTTAAGAAGAATTTCTTACTTCCCCCAGCTGATGTTTATTGACAGATATTTTACTGCTTTAAACAGAATAGCATTCATAATAAGATAATATCTATTAAATTGGGCTGGGGAGAGAAATCTCAAAAGCTGTTTAAGTCAATGACAAACTCTAAATAGTTTATTTTTGTAGTTTTTGTTTGCTAATCCTGTAACTAAGCACCATATAAGGAACTGGTATGGAATGGAAAATGACGCATGAGGATTGGCTTTGTCTTACATTTTATAAAACACTGGGATTTTGTTCAAAGTTGCAGAGAGCGAAGAACAGTTCAGCCAGTCCTGGAACGAAAAATAAACTGTTATGCTTGGAAGTGTCTTTACTGTACTTAGTCACACGTGCATTTATCAGGAGGTAATAAATCTTTTTGAGTGAAGATTGTTAATGACTGTGAGAGACAGTGGTGGAAGTGCTCTGTCTCCTCCGTTAGATGGGTTGTGATTCTAGTTGCAGAAGACAGAGCTGTGGCTGGAATAGTACTTTACCTGGCTCAGGACTCCCCTGGGCTCGCTATAGTGGAACGCTCTGCAGACTGGGGGCCCTGGCCTCATGCTGGGCCTGTCTGCATCCAGCAGTTTATGGAGACACTGCATATAGACTGACACTGACAGTTTGATGTCTGGCTGCCGCCTCTTGTAGCTTCCTGTATTAGAGTGTTTCTATCTCTGTCTTTGTTTGTTTAAAGGGACCTATTTTGCTTTTCCTTATTTTCTGTCATACATTACTGTTACATTGTCAGATGTCCATATTAAATGTAGACAAAGTTTCACATTATAAATTTAAGTTATCTGTGAAAGGAAGATAATGTTTCTAACTTTTTTTCTACTTCGGCTACTAAATGACATCAGATTGTGACACATTTCTTTAAATGGTCACATGCAAACATCACATAGCCTACAGTGCTACACATAACTACATGCTAAGGTAAGGGAAACATGTAATATTGGTTACTGATGATGTTCATTTCTAATTCACATCACATCCATGGTGGAACATGTCTGGCTTTGTTTTACTTAACTGTGTTTTACAACTGTTGGTTGCTGATGTTGGTCATTTTCCCCAGTTAAGTGGCATATTCCTGCTGCAACATATATTTTTATTTTATTGGTGATTTTTCACAGTAGAATGTGCCACTATTCTCTGTTAAAGTTGTCCTTGGCTGCAATGATGGTGCAGAGACTATGAGATGCAGAAGACCTGAAAACATTGACCAATCAGAGCAGACTGGTCTTTTTTTCATCTTACAGAGATAGGTACGAAAGCATTCAAAAGCCCTCTCAGACTGAGGGTGAATACACATATTCCAGCATTGTCAGTATGAGGAAATTAAGTGTTTTTGACCATTACAGCATGTGAATGTGTATTTTTGGATTCTACTAGAACAAGTATGAACCTGAAAATGAGCATAATAGGTCCTCTTTTACTCTCTCTCTCCCTTTGGCTCTTAACCTCTTTTTCTTTATCATTTTCTATTTCTGTGTTATTTTGTTTAAATAGAGATGATAGAGGTGGCTGTGCACCTTTAGGTTATAGCTTGTTTCCTGGGTCTGCAGGATTTCAGCCAGGAAACACTCTAAACACCAGTGGGCAGAAATATCAATGTGCACTGGAGTTGTTTAATATTTCCTTTCCTCTGTAGATATAGACATGAGGGAAATATCCATCTCCTGGGATCCTGACCCCATAGGAACTATCTGTATTCCAGACGGAACTTGAACAATGACGTTTGGATGGGGCAAGGGGGCTATTTGTAGTGCCGGGTCACTTCCAAGGCATCAGCTCCCAACCTCTCAGGGCCTCAGCCCTCAGTCCATTTTTAGTGGTAAGTGCAGTGAAAATAAGCATCACCAGCAGTTTGTCTCTTTACAGCCTTGCATCATTTCCTGCCTCCCCCTCGCTTTGATCATACTCTCCCCGATTCCTCTCAAACACACACTCGTACGCAAACAAACTTGCACCATCCTCCGACTCCTCCGTCTTTCCTCCAGCCCTAATGAGTCTTTCAGCTGAGCGATGATAGACTTGTACTTATTCTCCAGGCCGATAATTTTAGGGAGTGTATCTCTACTCTCGGTGCCTGGGGCCCATGCCAGGGACAGATCAGCCCCAGCCCGAGGCAGTAAGAGGAATGGGGAAATTGTTTTTCCGGCATCCACCTCCTCCCTTCCCAGTTTTTTCTTTACAGTAAACATACACACTATACAAAAGAATTACTTCCTTCTCCCACTGGCATTGTCACTATTTGAATTGTTTTCCTTCAAAAAATACAGTAATGCATGTATTGCAATACACACACAGCTAATCCTTTTAGCTCATAACACACTACTGACAGTGGACTAACTCCAAGCAAAAGCCTGAGGCTACGACTTCCTTCCTCCTAGCTCAGTAAACAAGGAAAAAAACTGACAAAAAAAATGACAACATCGAATAAATGTTTCCGCCTGTCACAGAGTCAGGTTCAAGTGCCCCAGCAGTTGTTTGCTTTTGCATATAAACTTCAAAGTTATCAGTGAGTGGCTGGATGTTGTGGTGAAAGACCCACGGCATGACGGAGAGTGCCCGGGCCGGGGAGCGAGCAGCACGGCGAGATAAATCTAACATGCCGCACATGAGCTCATTAATTCAACATTTTGGTCTGTGTGGAAGAGACGGGGAGGGCCTATCCAAACACTGTCCCTCCGCAGCAGGGCTCTGAGCACTCTGAAGCGCTCTGTATTTACTGTAGGCCTGTGTTTGGGCTTGTGCCATGTGACACTTTGACCCAGCGAGAGGAGACTGTTGAGACTTGTATGCAAGAGGGGAGAATAGTGAGCTATTGTGAGTCTCAGCACAGCGGGGTTTGGTTTTGGTGGGCTTTATCATTTTCTCGACTTACTGACATGTGTGATTGGTAGTCTCTCTAAATCTTTATGCTGTTTTCCTGTGAGACCCTCATCCATTATTTAATGTTACAGCATAACTTTATACACCCACATTTTATCCATTGATAAAATAGTAGTAATAGTAGGGTTAGGGTTAGAGTTAGGGGGTCAGGGTTAGGGGTTAGAAAAAAATGTAAGTTATATTATATAGAGCACTGTTCGTGATTATTAATATCTAGTGCTGGAATGTGATAATTACATTTACTCAAGTATAGTATTAAAGTACACATTTGAGATACTCGTACTTTACAGAAGTCTTTTTTTCTCATGCCAATTTCTATTTGTATTCTACTAGATTTCAGAGGGAAATATTTTACTTTTTACTTAGTCACATTTATTTGACAGCTATTCTGAAAATTAAGATTTTTGCAAAAAAGACGCAAGAAAATGTATTAAAATATTATGTTTTGTTAGAAATGAATTAATTTCCCAACAATTTACACAAGCACAGCTGAAAAGATTACTAATCTATTAGATGATTGACAAATAAATTGTAATAAATATTTAAATCATTTTCTAATTTATTTTAAATAAGTGTGAATTTTGGGGGGTGTTTTTAATATTTTTTTAAAATATGTAATATAATTAGTCAAATAATCAATTAGGTGATTGACAGACAATTAATTGGCAACTATTTTGATACATATTTAGGTCATTTTCCAATTTATTTGAGTTTTTAAAATTTTTATGTCTTTATTTTTTAAGTTTATAATACTAGTACGTTTTTATGATTATACTGAATTTTACTTTTTTTTTTTATTCAGGACTTTTACTTCTTACAGCGTCTCCACAGTGTAGTATTAGTTCTTTAATTTAAGTAAAGGATCTATATACTTCCTCCACCACTGTAAATATCCCATAGCATACATTATTTATAATTCAATGGTTGCATTTGTGTTGAATACCTTTACATTAAATATACCTTCTCAGTGATTGCAAAGAAAACCTATCCAAGGCCCATCCACCCGTAACCTGCTGTCTTTTGCACACACGCCCATACCTCTGACTCAATACTTAAGATTCCACCATTGCTCCCAAACATCCCCTCGGTGTTGACATTAGATCCACAGGATCAGTGTCTCCCCGGGGCAGATGGTCTTTGGGGAGGGGTAGTGCGGCTCCCTGGATGCCTGGATTTGTGCTGGAACATGCAGGACGAATCAGAGCACCTGTGTTCGTTTGGACATAGCTGTGCACATCACATGATCCGTCTGAGGCGGGACAGGGAGTAGATGGGGTTGCAGCTGGGGCACATTGATGTCCAGAGCTCATCCTAGCTGATCAAACTGACCTCATGTCGACCAAGAAGGAGACTCATCCATCTCTGCCTCCACTTACCTCTAAGATGACATCATCTACAGTATTTGATGTTTTCTGTTCAATTTTTTTGTTTAAAATTGTCAGATTTACTGAGTTCTTCATCATTGTTTTGATGAATATATTCCATAAAATGCCAAATGTCCTCAAATAGTCTCAACTAATAGACTTTAAAAGCTTATTTATTTCTATTTGCTAACTCTCCAGGAGTTTCTAGTTCTGCAGCTCTCACGACATCTGTATATTTGCCATTGCCTAATGTATTCAGGAGTTATTAATTAGAAATAAATCTTGCTTCTTTTCTGGAGCTACAGTTCATAGAAGGTGAACAGGCACAGCGGCATAGCCCAGATGTCTCTATAATGGTTTCATACGTCCATAGGACAAGCTTGAGGTCATGAGGCCTGGTGATATCAGCCTCGCTACTCCTCCATCAGAGTGATACCACATGGTGTTTAGGTCTGGAAAATATTATTTTGAGGCAAGGACTCGTGTATACTCAAAAGTAGCACCATACTGTCCTAAAAAGAAGCATAATAATGCAGAACAGAAGTGCAGGGTTGAGCTATTGTCCAGTGCATTAACCCCAATCAACTTATGGACAGTGTCTGGGAAAGAAAGAGGGAAACAAGGAGAAACATTGTGGGGGGTTTTACCGTTCTTTTTTTACTTTTAATCTCTTGCTTTTTTCACTTTAAATTCTGATTATATAAATACTTGAAGGCATACAAATTTTTGTCATTTATTCTTCCCTCAGACTTAATTCTCCTTCTTTCACATTTCCAGACATTTCTCAGGCCACCACATTGAATCATTCCTAATAATAATAATAATAATAATAATAATAAGAGGTTGGACCAAGTCACTGTTTTGCAAGTCACAAGTAAGTCTCAAGTCTTTGCACTTAAGTCCCAAGTCAAGTCTCAGTTCAAGACAGGCAAATCCCAAGTCCTGAATTTTGTAAACCAGCCAAAATGTGTTCTTCAACATACTGTATGTAATGCCAATATTAAATTGACAAAAAAATGATGAATGCTTTTAGATATTTGTTAAGCTAAAGTTAGCTGAGTATCAGCTCGCTAACTATGTTAAGATCAGCCTCGACTTACTGTACCCGACTTATGTGCACCTTCAAATGTCAAAGTTGGAAGTTGTTGAGCCATCATATGCAATTTTCCAAACCCTACGTTTTACATATTGCCATTTTTTTTTTTGTTGACCACCACATAGTTTTTGTATGTGAACAAAATGATCTTTGGTATGTTTTTTTCCAATTGGGGAATAGTAACGCAACGTTGGTTCTTGATTGGATGCTGTAGGATAGGTTCAAACTATGTTGAAAAAGTGGATCTGGAGAGCTAATAAGTATCTACTTGCTGGGAATGAATAATGTCAGGGTGAGCTGATTAATGGGAAATGAGTTGATTCATGGCACACTTTTCAAAAAGCATACACTATAGTAGTACTAGAAGTATCAAGTATTTTCAAGTCAAAAGGCTGGTGTCACAAGCCATTGGTGTTTAAGTTGAGTTGCAAGATATTTCTTTTTTAATTTGTTTGTATTTATTCAAGTGGAGTCTAGAGTCATTAAATTTATGCCTTGAGTGTGACTCGAGTCCAAGTCATGTGACTTGAGTCCACACTTCTGGTAGTATTAATAGCCATGTACAGTGTGCATGAAGTGTCATACCTGCTACTCTACAAAATCCAACAATTTTGAAAAACATGAAAAAGGATTTATAGTTCGTTAAGGTCAAGAATTAAATTAGGATATTATTATGTATTTTTTTTTATCAGATCCCCTAAGCCACTCAAAGCCTTTAAAAAACATCCTGTCCAGTAGCCGTGATGTGCAGTTGTCCTTTGCCTTGTTCGTCCCTACTGTCACATCGGATGACAGGTAAATGACCTCTAAAAGTGCAAATACTGTCACTCCACTGTCATAAATGCCCCTGTATAGCACAAAGCAACATGCATATTTATGATGTCGCATAAACACTGCCCTTACGTCACACCAGCAGGCAAATGTGTACCTCACCACGTCACTCATCTCCCACCCTCCAGAGCCCTGATGGCATGGAGCACCGATTGAAGAGATGTCAAAGAGAATGCCAGCCTTTGTCAAACTCTACGTGGTGAATTCCATCAAGGCACAAACCAGAAAAAATACCCTTTTAATCTGCCCATGGGGGAATTATTCCCAAACACTCAGCGATAGGAGTGTGGCCATTTCATCCTGTTTTGATTGTGGAGGCTTCTGATGAGATCTAAAGTGCATGTTGAGGCAGTGGGAGCCTGCTGCTGTGAGGTATCAGTCATCCTTACCTGTCAGAGGTGAGAGACTTTCATAAACTCTGATGATTAGTGGATGATGTGTCCAGACATGTCGCTGACTGACAGCTTCACCGCCCTGCCAAAGCCTTAATCCAGGAGGAATGGCGGAAGGCGAGGCCGAGGTATTAATCCTGTGAGTGTTAGCTTTATGACAACAGAAATGCCACTCAGGGTTTTTAAAAAGCATTCTGGGCAATTATAACTTTGATTGTTGTTTAAGCTTCACATTAGGGCTCTTGCTCTCTGGCTTTCAAACTCCTGCCAGTGAGGTGGAGTTTTTAATAAGCATGGAGGCATTTTGGGATGAGCCGAAACAATTGGACACAACTGGTGTGAAATCCTTTTTGGTCCCCTGTGAGGTGCTCTGACTCCTCCACCACACCTCGGCCCATCTTTCCTCTCGGTGGGGTGCCCTCGCGACACCTCCGGTTTCCCCTGGCAAAGCAGCCAGACTTCCTGTATTTCCCAGCCATTAGATGCTGTATATGCAGACGTCGGCAGGGAAAAAGTTCCAGTCAGAAAACCTGCGATAAATTCAAACAGCCATCCAACTGTTAATTGGTTTATGTCCTTTTTGTTTTCCTTTTGGCTACTGGAGTCAGTGCAACTTTTTATACTGCGTATGTGCTGGATATGTTAAAGAAGAGCAAAGTGCTTTTAAGTATGTAGATTTAATTAAGGGCTGAAGAAAATGTAATTTATTGGTCTTTTCTTTCATGCACACACAAACAGACACACACACACACACACACACACACACACACACACACACACACACACACACACACACACACACACACACACACACACACTGTAGTCCAACCAAAGCTCAAGTGGCACAGGAGTGATTAAAGCCAGTTTTACGAAAACGAATGCTCTCTGACCTACGCCCTTCCTAAACGCTGCTACCCTACCTTGAACGCTGGGTTAAACTCATTCAACCCCTTCCCACAGGTCAGCTAATAACGGAGACATTTGTGAAAGATGCTTCCCGAAAATTAATGTATTGAAAAATGTGTTTCCTCCCTCCCTAACATTTCACATAACCTCTACTGTTAATGGTGCTCTTGCTGCAGACAAAGCTTGAACAACACAAAAGGATCCACCTGTGCTGCTGGTGGTAATGAAAAGACGGTCTAGTCTAAAAGTCTCGTGACGAGAAGCAAGCCGTGCCAACATCCGATGCAGCTGGCTGCAGTTTCTCAAGGTCCACACTGAGAAAGTGAAGCCCTCAGGGCAAACAGTATGAGACATTTAAAGGAACAGTGTGGAGAATTAAGGAGATTTTAGTGGCATCTAGCAGTAATTATTGCATATTGCAACCACCTCTTCTGGTTAGAAATTCTCCATTGTTCTTTGTTCAGGAGGCTTCAACCGGGAGCCAAGTTATCTGCAGAAGTCTCTTCCTCTCTAAGGCAAACAAACCCGATGATTAAACTGGAAAAAACACTGAATAAAATAGGTTGAATTTGCAAATAAGTTTTTCCTTTACGCCGTTTGACATATCTGAGACAGACTACTAGCCCTGCACCTGTATGCTCATATTTTTCTCTGATAACTTAAGATCCAGACATTTAAGAGGTTTTTACCAGGAGCTGAATTATCCGCAGAGATCTCCTCTTCTCCAAAACAAATGGACGGGAGATTAAAAGCGGTAAAAACACTGAATGAAGTGGTTCCACGTCACTAATCCGGGCTTCTCATACCCCGTTGTGCATGTCAGAGATGGGCTGCTAGCCCAGCACATACTAATTTGTATTTATTTTTGTTCTCCTCTGCTCCAAAACAATGGAACCCATTGATTTAAACTGGTAAAAAGCCATTAATAAAGCAGTTTTATATTAAATATGAGGGTTTTACAATGCCCTGGTGTGGGAGGGGCTTATGGTGGCCGGTGTAGAAATGGGTATAACTCTATCTAGATCCAGCGTTTGATTTGTCTGTTCTGGGCTACTGTAGAAACACGGCAGTACAACATGGCAATCAAAAAACCAATGCTTCTTATTTTCAGGCAGTTATACACTAAAGAAAACATAATTATTACATTCAGTTCCTGCTGAAATATACCCCTAAATCCTGCATACGCCTTTTACATTTTTGTTAAAGTCAAGCACAATCCCCAAACTCAATCCCTGCAGACAAACTCTGTGGGTCAATTTGTCAGTTCTGTTGACTTTTGCACGCCACAGTGTCAGCTGTGATGCAAGTACAGAGAACTTAGCCGATAATGTATTTCAAAACATATTCCTGATGTAACGAAAACAGCCACACAGAACTCATTGTACTGCTTCTTTCAAAGCGCCGCCTTAGCAGATGGGTATTTATCCATGTAGGTGTGAGTTGATTGACAGGTGCTTTGGAATGTTGCGTGAAGCTGTTTCACAGTTCAGTGTCAAGGTTATGGTGCATCACACAAATCCGCGCTAATCGTAGCCCCTAGTAAGCTCCACCTGACAGCGAGGAACTCCACCGACGATGAATTGTTGACATGTTTTCCGAAACCAGCATGCCCAGCACATTATTTCCCCTTAAGCCTATTCACAGTAATGGGGAGTGCTGAAAGGATTTTGATTGTCTGCTAAAGTATTTAATGCACAGCAAATATTTTAGACACTGCTCATGGTGCGGAAACAATACATACAGTTTCCAGCATTCTTGGTTAATCAAGCAGAACAAAACAAACGGAGCCAGTGGGAGGAAAGGAGAAAAAAAATATTGGCCTTTTGGCGTGTGGGGATGACCTGATTCTAAAGAAACTGCTGCCAGTATTTCACTTTCTCTGAATTTTTGTCTTTTTCAAAAGCACACTGTGACTAGCAAGTTGATGAATATTCACCTTATTCTATCTTGCTTGTAATAAATGAGTGATAAAATCACAATGGGAGTCTTCAGTGAAAATTTAACAGCATTACTCTGAAATGAACTGTATGCCTCTGCCCTGCGGTGTTTAAAAGGATTACTGGAAAAACACAATATCTTCTTTGTCAGCACTTAAGGTCTATATAGCCGTGCCTCAGGATATCCCTTTCCCGAAAGGAAGGATTGCCCCATTTTTTATTTTTTTTCAACTCTCACGCTGCTCATCACATTAACACCTCAGCTACACTCCAAAGCAAAGACTCCCTCTTATAATGGGATTAGTCAGAGCAAAGTTGCTGTTTTCTAATGTAAAGTGCTGCAGCCTTTGCTTTTAAGACGAGATAAAAATGGACATTTCAGTCTTTTTTGATCATGTATGATGAGAGCAAAAAGAATGCAAAGAGACACATTCTGTTTATTTTTGGTGTGGCTTCAAATATTTGTCCTACAGAAGCTCTTACTTCTTGCTTTCTGACAGATTTCAACAGGATGGTGTGTGTTTCTTTCACTATCCTCCTGTATCGTCTAACACCCAAGGCCCTTCGCACACCCTTGTCCCCTTCCAGATGTTCCCTTTTGACTTCCTCTCCATCTGCCACTCTCTTGCTCTCTGACAAAATCAATAGCAAGTCCATTTGCCATATCATACTGTAGCGTCTCCCCAAACTCCGGATGATAATGATGCGATGATAACCCAGGGGTGAGGCGCATAGGGGAGAATTTTAGACTGATCAATACAGCTGGTGTACAGTATGACAAGGTTTGCATAAGGAGGCACCTTCCTTTTAATACTTTCTCATTATATATTTAATTTGTTATAACCAATATGAGCTAAAAGGAAATTTTAGTGCCACAACTTTTTGGTTTTATATATGAAATAACTAGTTATGCTTTTGGTGATATCTGTTTGTCATCATTACACTGTAAAATCTGATAAGTTGTTTCTACTAGTAAGTAATCTTGGAAACTGATTGCCTTGAAAAAAGAAAGTTAATGTAACTAAATATCTTAACTTATCTTTACTTTCTATCGAACTGTTAAGTTTACTTAAAATTTAGCTGTCTTTTGTGAAGTTCTTGCAACTGTAACATGACAATTGAAATTACCTTGATCTTTTTAAGTATTAGCAACTTCAGTGAACTCACTTATTCTCACCTAGCTTCATCATGAAAAAGAAGATCTTGCTAATGATAAAGTTAGGAGATCTGCCAGTTCTGTTTTGTTTACATGTTTAAGAAAATACAAATATGATAGTCTTGTTTGCAACCAGCAGAATACAGAACTGAAGTTGCAAAAACTTGGAAAGATAAGTAAACTTATCATATTTGTGTTGCAACATCTTCATAAAATTAAGTAAATATGACCAAATTGTAAGTAAACTTCAAAATTAAATATATTGTAAATATAAATTAAGACTAATAGTTATATTTACTTAAATTTTTCAAGGCAGTCGGTTACCTGGATTTTTTTTACCTAGTACAATCAACTTGACAGATTTTACAGTGTAGCTGGTTCATGGTCAGTCTATGGGTCACAGACCTGAATTTTCTCCCCCCATGTCCCTGGACAGTAGCAGTGATATGAACCACCATGACATCACTCTGTTAATGTGCTCCTCAGCTAAAGAGAGCCAGAGAGTGGCCCTTCCTTTGGGGAGATTTCAATGAGGGTCTTTTGCGTTATGAGCTCCTCCAGCAAACCCCACTTAAAGCCAGCCTTCTGCTTCCTAAACATGGATTTAATACCCTCATTAATGATATATGACAGGAGAGATCAATGCAGACTGCGAGTTAGAGCCCTGGATCTGTGTGTTTGTGTGTGTGTGTGTGTGTGTTTGTGTGTGTGTTTGTGTGTGTGTGTGTGTGTGTGTGTGTGTGTGTGTGTGTGTGTGCAAGCATTTCTACGTTTCCAT
This sequence comes from Plectropomus leopardus, assembly GCF_026936395.1. Classification (NCBI taxonomy): domain Eukaryota; kingdom Metazoa; phylum Chordata; class Actinopteri; order Perciformes; family Serranidae; genus Plectropomus; species Plectropomus leopardus. The sequence continues at coordinate 13,403,586 of NC_142189.1, read as the reverse complement.
GTGTGTATACATGTGTGTTTATATGTGTGTGCGCCACTCCATGCACTGCCTTTAATGGGTACATGCTGTTGAACATCATAGAGACTGGATTGCCTCTGGATACATTTTCACCTCATGGAAGAGAGGCTGGGAATAGCAGGCTGGGATGCCTTCAGAGGTCAATGCTGCTAATTCTTTCTTTCTTTCTGTATTAGGATCCCCATTAGCCCAGTATAAGCAGTGGCTATTCTTCCAGGGGTCCAAACACATTCAGTCATATGCATTTATATACACGAACGCCACTTAAACACAATAAACCAAACAGCACATCTCATGTAATTAACAATCAAACAAGACTGTTATCCTTTCAACAAACATTAGGCCAAACACACAATTATAAATCAATCACAAGTCCTTAATAATTCATATAAAACCTGATTTTTTTCCTCCTCATACAAATAAATGGTAATTCCTAACAAACATAAATCCTTGTGACCTTAATTATTTATTCGTCCATCTTTAGCTCTAATAATTATATTTCCAAGACAATAAGTCAGAGATACTTAACTTGCTTTGCCCTGGAGCCACATTTTACAAAGGACAGAGTCCATGGGCTAGTTTCTAGGATCTGAGGACATTCAGGGGCTTAGCACAGACCTCTTGTTTTTATAGCCAAGCTCTATTTTGGTTCTTTTTTGCATTCTGGCACCCTGTTTACATTCAGAGCGCAAAAAGAAATGTCCAGTGTGAATCGATTTATTTTCATTGTGAATTAGAATTGGTGCAATATTGTAGGTTTAGTATCACTGAAATATTCATATATTCTATAGTTTACACACACCCCAATCCAATTCTGTATCCAGAAATGCTTGGAGGTACTGTTTTAACAAAATTCTGAACCGATCTATTCTGTTACCTTAAACGATTTGCAATGGCAGCAATTTCCACCTTACTATGGCTCTATTCGCAACAGTTTTTGTATCATGATTGTCTTTGTTTTCAGTAGCATAAAAGATCTTTCTTTCGTGTTTGATAACTCTTTTGAGCAAACTGAGAGAATAACTGTTTACAGGATATCTCGGGTGATCTTGTCACCAGTACGTTTCTGGATCTCTGCCTGACACTTAGCCAACTCAGTCTGCATGTCTTCTACATTAGTTCTGTAGGAGGACTGTAACTCACAAGTTGCTGCTTTATTTTGAGCAACTTTTAATTTTTAAAAATTCTTTTTCATTGAAGCAGTTGACCAAATAGCAAAACGGCAAACAAGCTGTGACAGAACTAAAGCATTTAGAACTTGTTTAATGACACCTGCTGGTTGCATAACTTTTAAAACTCTTTTTATTACTGGCACACCTTTCCTATTTTGCTCACAATTATATCAATATGTTTAGATCACTATCATTTATTTTCCACAGTTTCACTAGGCATTTTTTAAATTTTGTACTTGTATTTGTTACTTGTATTATGTTAATGACACCTGATTTTTGCGGATTTATTCACCGATATCTCTAGAAAATTGGAGGGCATAAGGATTCAGAGGATACTAGTCAGGACATCCGAAAGTGAGAAAACAGGATGGCAAGTGTATCAATATTTTTTTACACCCTCAGCTGTAGAAATCAGTTGTATATAAATAGAACATATTTTATAGATATATTAGTAGTTGTATTATATATATATATATATATATATACTGTATATATCACACTTATTTTGAGCATGGTACCGCTTCACAGTGAAAACCATGTATCTGTGAAAGACTTTCTAACAATGTTATGTTTTAGATTATTTAATGTGTTTTTCTTTATTTTTAGCCTGAGAAGTAGGAAGCATTTCCCAAATCATGAAAGAACAAATTTAAAAATGACCGAATGTAAATGGTTTTCTGTGGACAGCAACGGTTAGTATGATGCTTATGTGGACTCTTAGTTGCTTCTTCTTCTTTTTATTAAATACAATATGTACAGCACAGACCTGTATATGCATTGTATTGTGTTTAAAATGAGATCTGTGGTTTAGAAATATGGTTGGCAGAGCTCCATATCAGTGGGATATTTTATTCTGGCTCTGTATACAATATACAGTTCACTGTGGAGGCACACTGCCAGAGACATCCAAATAATGCTCAGCGCCGGGATTGATTTTTTACAGTTTACAGAGCATCAAGGTTAAAGCCCAAGTTTTAAAAAGCAAAACTGAAGCACCATCTACTTGACCCTGTGACACTCCATTTGAAGGGACCCATAGCTGAGGTGATAGCATGTAATAAAGCCCCAAGATCAAAGTTTGGATTTGATTTCTAGCCAGCACGGCCCGCTGAACGGGGCCCAACAAGCCCATCCAACAGCCATGGCAACCATTCAGCGCTTTATTTTCTTATTAGATTGCTCTCCCAGAATTCCATTTTTATCCACATAGATCTGGCCAGTGAATCACCATTAAAGGGCCCATCAAGCTGTCAGGCCATCCGGAGTGCAGGTGCAGCGGGCCCACTCCACTGTAAACAAGCAGCACAGAGCCCTGAATAATGGAAACCCAGACTGTTTTATGTTGTTCAAGGGGACTTAAAGAGATTCATCTCCTGCTGCTTTTCACCAAGTTTGCTTCACAACTCCAGGCTGAGCTGCTGAACGTTACAGTCTCATATGAAGGCGAGAGGGAGGGGAAAAAAGGTTGGATGTGTAGGGTGAAGGAGGGGGCTCGGAAGAAATGGAAATCTTTCCCTACATTCTCAGACAATCACTGCGAGCCTGTGCCAGAAAGCTTTGTTTCTGGAAAGGGGTCTAAATGGAGCATTTTATGCCTGGCTGAGCACTGACACTAAAAAGCTGAGACTTCTTCATATCTGACAGATTTTCTTTCATTATCTTTTCTCCATAATTTCTTCAGTAGTTAGAGAGGCTGCAGTTCTTTGTAGAGCAGCGAAATGTCTGACTTAACTATTCGAGACACCAGATAATTGCCCGCCGGTCCTTGTTCCCCCCAAGGTCAGAGAGAGAGAATGGAAGTGCCCAAGAAAAACAAATGCAGACCATAGTGTAGTTGTCACACGCTCCACTAACACATGTGAAGGCTGGCTCCTCTTTTGTTCTCAAATAAATTGCCCCGAAGAAGTGCTCACACATAAATGTGTCCCGCATAAACCGAAGTAAGAGGGGCATTTTTCATGATTTAGGAAAATGGTCCTCGGAGTTTATCTTATGTCGTTGGGTTTGAGTGACATCACCCTTCCATTAGATTATTACACACCCAAGATGTGCAGTGTTGTCTAGAAATGGTCTGAAAGAGTTGAAAGTGGTGCATGTTTACTCGTAGAGAAAAAAAAATCAAAGTGTTACACTTATCTAAAGGTAGAATTTCTGAGCTAAAATGATCTGAGAAAATCTGCCCATTACGATCCAATTGGAAAATGTGAGCTAGCAAATGTGTGCTCGCTGTAGCTCTGCGGGGTAGTTAGCACCTTAGTGCCCTGTCTTTGAGGGTGTCTGGTTGTCATTAGGGGTGATGGGCAACAGTGCAGGCAGGTGGGGCTCTGTGCTTTAGGTTCGCTGACAGTTTTGTAACTGTAAAAGATATTATCGGAGGGGAATGAAAACAGCACTCAGCGGGTCTGTCAGGGAAGACAGACAAGTTAAAACAGATGATGCGCGTCCCAGTGACTGCCCCATCATTTTAGTGCCCTGCTACACATGCAGCTGCAGAGAACCCCAGGTCGCCACATCTGGCCAGGCTTACCTCCAGGCTGAAGGCTGGGGGCCTGGGGGGACAGACAGTGGAGACTAAAGGAGACCTGTCAGAGCAGACCAAACAAAGGCTTGCTGGCTACCGACAGGCTAAACGCAGAGAGGATCCGAGACAAGCTTTCTGTTTTGTCCTTTCAGAGTGACACCTCACAGGGAAGTGGATGGCTTTTATTTCAGTGTTTACATGATGTGGCGAGCTTCTGTTTACGGTAGCTGAGGGCACAGATGAGATGATGCATCAGAGATACCCAGCACAGTATACACAGCCTTCTCAGTGAAAGATGATGTAACACTTTGAAACTTTGCTTCAGTGAGATAAGACTCATTTAAATGCATGTCAAAGTAAACATTGTCTGACATATCGGCTGGAAATGGTACTGAAACAAACAGGATAATAATATATCAAACCAGAATCTTTTGAATTTTCTTAAACTGTAATTGCCTGCAAAAACACAAAACCGTGATACTGCGGAGCGTTACACATCATTGAGATTCCATAAACAGTAAATTTGTTAAAGGGTGATGTTTCTAGTCCATCAAACTGCTGGATTTCCCTCCTCACTCTATAGAGGTCCGGGCTTGTGGCCTCTGGCACCGCAGCCTTTAGAGGAGAAGAGGCCCGGGCCAGAGAGGGCACAGGGCAACATGGGGGTGACTGAAGGACACAGTGTGGGGTCACACTGGGGCTCTTCCTGCTCTGCATGTTGCATGCCCCAGTGCTCTGGAGGCCAGCGCCTGATTACTGCACTGGGATCCAGCCGCAGAGCGTTTTCATTAGGGAGAGGGCCAAGATCATCCAGGAAGGTTCCGGCCCATTAATACATTTGAAACGGCGAATGAAAGGCGGGGTTGAAAGGGGGGGCTGTGGGTTATTTGGAAAGGGGAGAACCCTGTGGAACGACCATGAGAGCCTTAGTGAATAAATACCCTGTGGATCATCTTAACCTCATTCTACTTTTTTTCTCCCTCCTTGTCCTCCTTCTAAGATCTGCAGCCAATTTTCCTGCAATTTGGGATAAATTGTTTGTGAAATCCATGTCGATCCTTCCACTGGGAATCCATTCACAAAAGATAGAGAGAGTAAGGCTCGGCTGGGTGGATAACTGCAGCGAGAATGGGAACAATGTATGGAGAATCTGGTTAATGACATCATCTGCTTTCCGTTTCAAACTTTTCATACAGACAATCATAACATGCCACAGAAACGGATTTTGTATTCACACTTGAAGTAGCTTGGAGTGATCAAAGTGACTTCATTCATGTGATACAGGACGATATGACAGTGACAGATGTTTGCATGAAGCCGTGATACTTTTGATATGTGTTTTGAGGTCTGGGGCTCGGGGTCAACACAAGCCTACAAATGAAGGGAGTGAATTTCTCAGGGTTTGAGTTAATCAACATGTTCTGCTCAAACATCTTTCTTTACTGGACTGACGGAACGTGCAAGTTGTCTAATTATACTGAAGGTTAAAGGGATATTTTGCTAATTTTCAACCAACTTTGTATCAAAACAAAGTGTGTAGTGTGTGTAGATGAACTGTGGTAAATCTAACCAGTGCTTAGATATCCCTCCTTATCCCTCATTTTGAGTTTCGATGGCTCTCAGGCTGTTGCTTGGATTACAGGTTGTACTTTCACATTTTCGTATTGTCCACTAACCACACCGCTGCTTGTGCATTCACAGTATACAACTGATTAGGAGAGTTACCTGCCCCTCTCTCTCTCCTAAACTCGGACTGAATTTCGACCAAACACTAGAACTAGGCAGTGCTGATTGAATATAAATCAAGAAAATGTTACTGCACGGCCTATGTCTCTCCTAAAATGTCTTGAGAAACATATTTTAATGCATTGTTTAGTGGTAATCGCTTGAGTTTGTGAACAGGAGGTGGGCGCCATAGCACCATACTGCTTCCTGCAGTGAAAACAGAGATCAAATGGTAAAATTAAGCAGCGCTGATGAAATACAAAACAAGATTCTGGCACTGAGTTTCATATTTCTCACCTCAAATGTTTTCAGAAGTAAGTTTTAGCTTACTGTTTGACTGTAACACAGGATTGCTGGTTGCCATTGTTTCACACTGGTCCACATTACGTCACCCACCATCGGGAGCATGCATGGCGCAATGCATTCTGGTAGTTGTAGATTTTCTACCTCTTGAACAAAAAAGTCCTTTTCCTCTGTGGGATGGCCAAGTTTTATGTGAGGACTCTCTTTATATCAAGGAAATACTTTAATTGGGCATATAACCTCTTTGGTAAATATGATATTTCCCAAGCTAGTAGTTGCACCACTGTAGGTGTTTATTACCAATAACCATATCGAGCCTTCACCGCTGCAGGAAAAGAAATCTCCTCAGGTCAGTTTCCAAACTAGTTAATATTTTATCCTGCGTAGTGGTGTAATGACTGCTATTGATTTTTCATCATCTCTTATTAATGCAGTCTGGTGCCACGGCAAAATGCTAATCATACATTAAGCCTCTCTACATTTTTCATGTTAACTTCTTCAATTACTGTAACTAAGAGTACGTCTCAATTCAAGGTCTTGGAAACCCGTCGGCAGTATTTCAGAAGTCTCCCAGCTGGGTGTTTAATGTGAGTTGTTTTGAATAAAATGCTAACAGCTCTCTGCACGCACAGCTCTCCCAGCCAGAGAAATTAGTGTTGGCCATGTTCTGCAGTCTATGAATTCCTGCACTGATCCATGATTCATTTAATATATTAACAATAGAGACCACATATGACCTTGTATGCTCCACTGGCCCCAGCACACACCTCGGACAGTGACCCTGCCAATAGCACAAAAGCTGGACTAGGTCCGCCAAGCCAGTGCAAAGTGAGCTGTTTAAGCCTGACGTGTGTTTTTGTCATTGAAGCACGACAGGGAAGAGGCTGACGGTAAGCACTGAGCAGTGCTCAGGGAGCAGCGGGGGTAAAAAAAGGCTCTGCGACTTGGCAGCAAGGAGCGCAGTCTGTGCCAGCACAGCTGTCCAGCAGGCGTCTCATTCAGAGCTGCTCCCAACGTGAAAGCGACGACCGATCTATCACTACAGCAGCCGGGCACACAAGGACACAAAGGTGTAAACCCAGCCTGCACAGGAGAAGCGCTCAGCAGCGTGCTGACAGAGCTTTACACGCCATGATCTGTCCTTATGACGTGCTAGAGGGATTTAATTGGCTTGTCTACATGGACAGGGAACTGACAGAATATGTTGATGTCTTTATTAAATGTGTGGGTCAGTTTTGCAATTACATTGTGATTTTTGGAAGGATTCCCAACAGTGCATTTATTGTAGCCCTTCCTAACAAAGTGCTCCTTGTTTACTCCTCTAAACATGCTGTCCAACAGTGAAAAAGTGAAGGCAAACATTAAATCAATTCAAGTTCCAAAGTATGTAATTCAGTCAACTGTTAATAAGTGGCAAGGCGCCGGGCCTGTGGAATCTCTTTTGTCAGGAAGACAATGGCGAGAGAGGAAATTTTATGAGCAGGCGTTTCTCTCATGTGCCAGGTTTTTGTTTACACTTTCATTATATCTCTACTATATTATCTGATGCCTACATCCTGAGTCCAATCCCGTGGTTGGGTTTTAATCTCCTGACGCACTCGGCTCACTCCCCTCGCTGTCCTGTGCCACACAGGGAATCGGAGAGGGGTTATATTACAGCGTATGAATCAAGGCAAAATGAAATGCACTCCAGACGCTTTCAGATGGTTTTAATTTATGGCAGAGGCCTGCGGATACGAAAAAAAAAATGCATTAAATGTAATCTGATCACTTTATTCGATGGTGAATTTATGAGCAATTGGACCCTGTCTGGCTGTGTGACTGATCTTAAAAATAGACTGATAGATTACAGATCTTAACCTTAAAATATGTTGATAATAGTATTAACAATAAGAACATTGATCATTTTTATTTACACAAAGTCCGTCAAGTGAAATAATAAAAATAAGTAAGAAGACATCTTAGGCTACGATTAAGTGCTTTAAATTAGTCCAGAATTTCCTTAACCTTTTAAAACCTGAGCAATTTGGCTTTATTTCCTTAAAAAACATGGGAAGAAGATGATGAGCAAATTTGCAAAAACATATTAAAATGTACAAGATAAAAAAATACCTGAAAATGTTTTTGTAATTAATTAAACAAATCAGAAACAAAACACAACAAAAAAGAAAGTAAAACAAATAAGTGAATGACAAGTAAATGATTAAAAAAAATAATAATTCCGTTATTTTAAATATTTAATTATATTAACACATATAGTTTTTCTCTAGCCTTTTTCTTTTTCTCTAGATGTTTTCCCTAGCTTTTAAGAAATAACTTTCTTAATCTACTAATTTCTTGCAATTTTTGGAACATTAATTTCCAAATTGCTCTGTGTCTTTTCGCCCATGTTTTTGAGAGAAACTGCACCAGATTGCTCAGGGTTTTAAAGTTTTAAATGCTTGTAAAAGGCATCTAAATGCAGCACAAAAAAGTGATGTTCCTCCAGATTTCAAAGTCTGTTAAAGTAAAATCAGTGATTTCTTTTTTAACACATTATAAATGTTAGAGACTACTTGTTGAAAAAAAGTTAAAAGACTGAATGTAGCACTGTATTGTGGAATTAGACTGTTAAACTGTTTTTTCACCATTTCTGAGTCCAGGGATCATTTTAGGATGACCTAAAAACCAGCTTGATGTCGCACTGGAGCCGTCCATAAGATAACCCCTCTCCACTCTATAAAAATGAGTCGCTGCAAAGCAAAAGACTCTCGTTAGCAGCTAACTCAGAGGGACAAACCACGTGTCCTCTGAGCTTAAGAGCATGCGACTTTGCAGCTACACACTCTCAGCTTATCCCATGCAGTGTGAGACTATTGTTTAGCCACTAAAAGCAGCTAATATTAGCAAAAAGTACACACCCAAAGCCGTAAGTCGCAGCTGCCGCTGGCCAGGTGATTCGGGATTGTGGCATTTAGCAGATACACAGAGTGAATGTAACAACACGAATATATCATATGATGAGCTTTAATGTCAGTAGTCATCATAACACTGTTTTAGCACTCAGCAGACATGCCCCCAGTGACTCCAAGTAGAGAAGCTGCTCATTTTTCCCTGGTTTGAAACCTAATTTACCGTAAAACCTCAAACAAAACCCTAGTCCCAGTTAAACACCCAGTCCCTTTTATTAGCCAGGTGTGGCTACACATTTTGACAAATAAACGCCTATCTCAATTAAAAGCCTGGTCTAGTTGCAATGCAGTTCATTTTTATAGAAGTTCTTTGGATGTATAAAACAGAGTTATTGGCTTCCCGTTGAAGCTAACGTTAATTGGCTGCTTAGATTGCACATAAATTTATAAATACATGCAACATGCATCGTTAGTTAAAGTCTCCACAATTCAATTGTTCAGTACATTTTGCTGAAACCATGAGCACCAAAGAAGACTTACCGGCCTGGTAAACGAGAAATTAAAAAGAGTGGTTATAAATTCAGAATAGTGACGAAACATTTATTGTATTTCCCATCTATGCTGAGCAGCAGTTTTGTGTGAAATTAATCAAAAGCCGATCCCATATAGATGCCTGTCCCGAATAAAAGTGGGTAGAGTTCAGCAAATTAAGCAAATAATAGCACGGGCAATAATCGCAGTAATACATTAAGCATTTTTTTTAAATTATTAAAATTTGGCTGTGGTTAAAAGCACATTTTTGTGGTGTGACAAACTCATTACACATTTATTTTTGCTTTACCCGGACTTTAGTTCATTTAGCAAATCTGTAACCTCACAGAAAGCAAGATAAAAGGGGTTCAGAGACACTCATAACTAGTCACTTGAGGAGCATGTTTGATTTTTCCAGTGCCAATTTAGCAGGGATTGACTTTCTCCATCTCCTCTATTGTGGTCTATGCTCCATTGATGTCTCAATTGTAAAAATCATCTCTTATTTTGTGTCCTTGGAGATCAAATCAATTTATGAGTGCTGGATATCTGTCGTTGGACCAAATCCATTACGGTCAATCTAACCCAGCAGGGCATTTGGCTTGCACATTAAGAGGTCCACAGGCATTTACAGCAAAGTGAGGAGACGCATCAAGTTTTAATGCTCAAAGCCACAGAAACCAATGAGGGATTAGTCTGACTCATTACTTGACATTAATGCCTGTTTGTATTAAAAGAAGCGCAAAATGGTGTTGAACAAATATTTTTTCTTTAAAACACAAGTGATAGGAGTTTTTTTTCATCTTTTGCTCTGTTGAGCAAATAAAGCATGGCCACAAGCAAGAACATTAGCATACAATCACACCATTTGTTCCAGCTTGTGTGTGTATATGCAAAGACTTAGAAAGTGCATCCATCAGCAGTTTCAGGCTGGCGCTGAAAAACAAGATTGCCTCTTCCTTCCTTCAACTCTGACCCCAGTGCGACCAGTGACACCTGGTAGGCGAGGATGTTCCAGTGAGTGCAGAAGGATGTGTCTCCTTCAAATGTACTGTATATTTGGAAAACCGCAAGATGTTCACTATCATTGTGTTCTCAGGCTCGGACAGAGAGTCTTCGTTAAGAGGAGATGTTGATGTTTTTCTGACAGCAGCTTGTGAACATCTGTGTAAGGAAGCTTTTCTCCCTCCCCCTCTCACTTCCCTGCTTCGCCACCACCAGCACTGTGAAATCAAGATCAACTTGAAACCCAGTGCTTGTGCCCATCTGCCTGCTCTCTCACTGCACTTCTTGGTTGCATTTCTTCCACCTTTCACTACCAGAGGAGTTCCTTTATGTAAAATACCTGTGTCACGAAAAATGTAGCCATGCTAGTGGTATAGGGATGCCTTTCGGTCAATTAATATTGATGGTTGAATGGATTACAATTTCGTGCAGAGAGCCATGATCACCCAGAGGATGACATTTACTGACTTTTGTGATTCCGACTTTTCGTCCAACACCATCCACAAGCGAAGTGTCTTGACAACTACTGGATGGATTACCATGAACTTTAGTAAAGGTATCCATGGTGCCCAAAGGGTGAATTGTAATCATGCTAAGGATCCCCTGACTTTACATCTAATGCAACCATGAGGTTTGCATTTGTGGTTTTCCATGAAATATCTCCACAACTTTTAGATGGATTGCCAAGATTTTTGGTAAAGATATTCATATTCCCCATTGGATGAATCCTAATGACTTTAGTGATCCTCTGGTCTTTCATTAACACTATCATCATGACAAACGTACTGTCATTTCTATCAGCCTTAGCTTAGCGCTAACTAGCAAATGTTAGCATGTAAACATGCTAAATTAAGACAATGAACACTGTAAAAAATCAGCTCTCTCACTAAAAAAACCAACATAGGTTGACTGTGCAAGCAGCTTATTACAACCCATACTTGAATTAATGGTAAGGTGGTCTCCTTTAGTGGCCATCATTAAATCAGGAGCATGGGAGGAGGTAGCATAAAAAGTGACAAAGTCCATTTAATATTGCAGATATTTCGAAGAATACCCTAGGTATGGCGGATGGGCCAAACAGACACAGGCCTTTTACCCAAGAGGCTGGTGTTTGCATCTAGTATTTAATGTTGACTTCTTTCAAAAACAGAGTAGCCTGGTATGCTAGTATGAGTAGCATGCTATGCCACATATACGACATATGAGATATGTTGTGTGCAATGTATACCACTTAAAATTACATCCTATGACGTTAGCGACAAAATTACTTATTTAAAGGAATAGTTTTTGTTTCTTGAAGTAGGATCCTTAGTTTGGAATTAGAAATTAGATGGAACAACCCAGAAGCTCAGCACTGCATTACTATGGATTAGGGTTACCAGCAAAACATATTTTAGCCACTTATGAAAAGGCTTCCTTAAGGAAAATCAATATCAGTCTAAATCAACACTATGCTAAGAACATTTATACTACATATAATAATATAATACAGTATAATATTCTATTCAGTGGAACTGCATCTGTTTCATGGCAGTAAGGATGTGTTTAAAACTGCGTCTGTTGGAATGGTAATCTAATTTATGTTGTTTCTGGGCTGGTCATGTTGTTGTTTTAGAAGTCATTGGAAATCCACCTGTCTTTTAGGTATTAGAGGGCATTGTAAATAAAATACTTGCTTAACATCAGCATTGACATTATCACTGTGTGTATGTTAGCAAGTGACATTACCCTTCTCTGCACATTAGATCAATTTTGGTGTGACACACTACTGATGCATTGTTCTCAAAAGAAAATGCTTTTTCTAATCAGACTTGTACTTCATTAACTGACACACACTAATGATGAGCAGCATTTGAGTCAGTGCACTCAGCGTGTACCAAACTCAAGTGTGTTTTGTTGTCTGTATTTGTTACTACATCACCAAAAACTGACCTTTATTTTTTTTACATTCTGTAAAAAAGTGTGAACTTTTCTGATCTTTCCTTCATCATGTTGCATGAATGACAGTTAAATTTTAACAACCTCCTTCATCTTCACCATAGATCTCAAACTAACACACATGGTGAAGCAAAAAGAGCAAACAAATAAAGAACAGTTCAGCTTTTATGGTTTACATCCTAAACCGCAGTGGGGAAAAAGTGCATATCTGCAAATCTTTGTTCAAAGATGATGCACAAAGACTGAAAATAAAGCCCAAGAATGAGGCAATAATTGTAAGGGATGCATGTGTTAAATCTTTTCATGCTGCTGTTTCTCCAGCTGTACAGCACCTATCTTGGAGTAATTGCTACAATTGTGCTCTCAAACTGGAATTGTAAAAGGCCTGTCTGAATGTAAACAAGCTTTAAAACACACAGACAGAACAGCAGAACCACAACAGAGCAAAATCACAGGCAGCCATGTTTTGACAAGTGCATGATGAGTGTCCACACATTTGTGCGCTGGTTTACAATTAGATAAGCTAACTCCTTCCCACAATCCCTTTCAGAGCCTGCCACCCTGATGTTCTCTCTGCCTGACTGCTCACATAAGCTCTTCTTTTAATGTCAAGTTCTGAGCCCAGTTTTGCAAACTTTCTTCAGTTAAACAAAGAGAGACTACTACTGTATTCCATCTCTTTGCTTTCTCCACTGCAAGTGTTGAAATAGTTACAAGGACTTGGTGGTTGGTTCTGTAAAGATAGTGTGGAAAAAAAAAGAAAAAGACTTTTGGATCTTGTAGAAATTATTCACGGCTGTAGTTCAGAGGAGCGCTCATATGATGGGCTGTGACAAGTGTACCGCTCTAAGCGCGTCCCTGCCAGCCTGGAACTCGGTGCTGCATGCCTTCCACAGACACCATTAGTGCTCTGAACTGGGAGAACGGCTCGTCATCGCGCTCTCACAGAGGAACAGGGGGAACCGTGGTAACATTTCTGAGATTTGGCGGCAGTGAAGTTTGTTTTGAAGGCTCGCCGAAGTGCTTCATATGATCTGATATTTGAGTTTTTTGCTTTTAGTCTGGAACATCGTGTCAAGATCTTCTCATTTGTAGCTGAGGGTGCAAATAAACACGTTTCATGTCTGTTGGTTGTTTTGTGCCAAGATTTCATTTGAAAGTCACCTTAAAATCCAAGTTTTGGTTTTAATTAAAATGAATGTATTTCAAAAGTTATTTCAATAATTTATATACAAAGAAAATCCATGGATGCACATGTTCCATGAATTGATTTTTGTCTCTTTTTTTGACATATTTTAAACTAATCGTAAAAAAAAAAAAAAAAAAAAACAAAAAATTCTTTCAAAATGACTTCAAGACGCCCTGGTGTTTTTGTCTGTAATTGCCCTGTCCTCTGTTTTGAGGTCCACACAAGAAGGATTTATGCATTCAGAGATGATAACAAAGGAGCTTCGCTTTAGGCCGAGCATGAGGACAATGACATGTCACCCTTGTACACACACATCAGAGAAAGTGATGGGACTGGGGCCATCCCGGACTGCCATAACGACCCTGCACTTTCCTCTCATGCTTGTATTGAGATATGTGTGCCTTTGTACCTTTGGTCTATTATCTGTCTGTGACTAGGCCTTCCAGCTATCCAGATGAGCTGGGGAGTTGAAGTTGCACGCGGCCGCAGACCTAGTGCTGTCTGATGGGGAGAAAGAGGGTTCAAACAAACCGAGCCTGTGAATTATGGAGCAAAGCTCGCTCAGAGCGTTGTGTAAATTAGCCTGGTTACATATGCACGGGCCGCCTCGTGCCCAGAGGTCGTACACCAACCTAAAGACAATGGTGACATCACTCAGACATTCTGTGCTTTTGCTCGGACAATAGAATTAACACAGTTACCAAAGAGGGCACGTTTTGATTTATTCATGAATTCCTTTTTTTAAAATTTTTATACCAACGTGGTGGAACTTGCTCTTCTTTTTCTCTCCCCTCTATCTGCTTGCAACACGGACTCACCTTTATCACTAAATGAGAGGGGATGGCTGCCTCCTCATGACAGGTTATTATTGATCCATTTCAATGTGCTGTCAAACTCAGATCTGCCCAATTGCAGGGTTGGTCTTAGCATGTTGTCCATCCATCCAGGAGCTGTGAGGTGTGAGCCAGGTCACCAGCTGACCAGTCAAACCGCCTTCTTAAAGGGCATATTTCATTTCTGACAGTGACAGCATTAGAGGAGAGCAGCCTGGGTCAAAAACAAACAAGTCTGTCTGTCAGGATCGTATCAAGTGTGGAAGCTTGTCTGCCTGTGATTGTTCCCTCAGAAACTCAGACATTTAAACCCAGAAGAGGAAAAATGAATCTGTGGAAAAAGTTTGAAAGTATGGTTATTGTGGCCTGTGAGCAGAGGCATTGCAACCTATCAGAGGGCTATCAGGCCTAAAAATATTTTACCAGTGGTCACGTTAAAGGGGTAGTTTGACTTATTGGAAAATATGCTTTCTGATTTCTTGCCAGAAGTTAGATGAGAAAATTCATACCATTCTTGCGTTTGTACGTTAAATAGTAAATACTGACTGCTGCTGCTGCTTTTTATGATGTCCATTTAATATGAATTTATTGTTAACATTTTAGCATCTATTTAGGATCTATTTAATACATGTATCAATTCTTAATATTTTTGCACTTTAATCCTAACCGTTCATTTTTCCCGTTCAGTTTTTATCTCATGTAACCCCTGGCAGTGGAAGTTTTTGAGTGCATGTTTGGCTGTGAAGCCAAAGACAAACTTCTACCTGAGTGGAGGATAAATATTTTTATTCTATTCTATATAAAGCAGCATCCAGGAGATGCTTAGCGTATAGCATAAAACCGTAAATCTATCTAGTGTTCAGTGAGGTAAAATTTGGTGTTTTTCCTTTCAGTTCAGTTTCCCCAGTGTGTTTTGGAAGTATTGAGCATATGACTGGATAACTTTGATTTGGATTATACTACATGAGTTGTGTGAGAGTTTGTAAACGGATATTTTTATATAGTTTTGGCATTATTAGACATGGACCCCATTTACTTCAATTCATCAAAACAAAAAAAAAATTCTTCACAAATTTAATGTTACACGGGGTGAGTTACTGATATACAAACAGTCATTTGGGAGTTGAGATATTCCTTTAACTGGTGCTAATAGCACACTAATTCTCATCCAGTTTTTAAGGGAGCAGACAGATAAAGGTACAACTATAAAATGTAACAATGTAATTCCAACCAGAGATCCATCACTCCTCATTCTTCCGTACTTCTCACTCTATCCTTCTCTTTGCATTCCTCTGCAAAGCCCAAAGCCTTGAAGACATCATATAGGCTACATACCACAGTATCAGTTAAATATATGTCTTACAAAATGTGACAAGAATATGTCATCAATAAATAGTATTACATGTTTATGGATATACAGATAACCATCAGTGACATAGGGACTTTATGTAGCATCACTACAACATCACGACTATTAACTGTGTGTATTATTAATAATGAGTACCACCCGTAGCTTACTACTTTGCCTTCGATAAGGTGACACTAATGCTCCTGAGGTGTTCCGTGTTTTTGGCAGTGCTGTGCATGTATGTGTGACCCATTGTTTATGAGAGGGACTCATCAGAAGACGGGGGTTCAGACACGCCGCCTGTGTTGTCTGCCCAAGCAGAACCTCGTGAACCGTTGAACCTGCAAACCTTGAAATGCAGATCTGAGGCCTGCTGAGGAGTGATGACAGCTGTCATAGCTCTGTGATAAAGTCAAACATAAGAGAAGGAGAGAGAGAGGGAGCGAAGAAAAGGAGAAGAAGCAGCAACTTCAACACTTTTGTGCTGAAGACACAAGAGGATTTTTTTCTTTTTTTTGTGGTGGTGGAGGGGGGATAGGAGTGCGCTGAATTCTGCTACTCAGCATAAAATGTGTCGGATTGAGAAATAAATAAATGCTGTGAGTGACCACTTGAAACACTGCTGCGCTGCAGGGGATTCTGCTTCCTTTGTTTAGATGCTAATATGCTGCTGTGATAGCAATATAGAATGAAGGGGTCCTCCTCTGCCTTTGATACACATTACCCCGCTGCATCTTTTTTTACTAGCCTGGCACAACAAGAATAGTATCCCTTGGAGAGTAAATGAGGCCCTTTTGTTGCAGGCTGACCTGCAGGCGCTGAGCAGCCATTAACATAAGCATATGGGTAATATCTAACATTGCTGCCTTCTGCTTTTGTGTACAAGAAATAATGATGCCTCAATAATATGGCTTTGTACAGTATTGTGCACTTCTCCGGGGAACTGCCATAGACGGTCAGAGTATCTCAATCTCTTCATATATCCATATTTAATGTAATGCAAAAATTATCCTCTGATATTGGCTGCACGGGCTCAGACTCTCTCAGGTCGTGTCCTCAGTTGTCTGTGTAAAATGAGGCTGCCTGTCACACACAGGGTCACTGCACTGGATCACTTTGTGACGTTGAGGGTGTGTGGGCAAACTTAAGTGAGACCCCGAGCAGGAAGTGGACAGGAGGGGATCAAAATGAGTGATGGAGAGACAGAGTTCGACTTGGGGGGAGAAAAAAAAGAAAACACCAAACTAAGAGCAAGGACCTTCTCAAGTTTCATTTTAATAGCACAGGGCCATTTTTCTCCCTTTACGCTAAGCACAGGCCCGGCCATTAGGGCCTCTCTGTAGAATGTGTAAACCTCCTGCTATTAAAACCACAATTTGCACTGTCAGCTCCTATGAGCCAAATCTATGACCGCACTTCAACCCCCTCCCCCCCTCTCTCCGCACGACTCATACCTCCTTTTTTTTTTACCCTTTTGTAACAACTTTCAGGCCACAATAACCATCATCAGTTAAAGGCGGTGGGTCCATTACACTTCCCCTGTTCACACAGCCCTGCATTAAGCTAATATTATCTATTCCCAGAGTGGCCCGGCCCTTCACACACCCCATCAATTATTAATCTCCTTGCTCACAGCTAATGTTTTGTTTGAATTATTTAAACCTATCTTCATTTATCAATAAACATAAATGTTAAACAAAGAATGCTGATGAATGTAAATTACACTGTAAAAAAAAGTTTATGAGATTATTTGGATGGGAGTTGATTTATGGATGTGATATTCACCGGTAATGTTTCAAAGGAAGGATGGAGGATTGTGAATGCAGCAAGGAGAGAAGGAGAGAGTGGTCATTTTGTTTATGGTCAATACTGTTAGCACTTTAGCAGTCAAAGAGAAAACAATTTCAAGCCACATTTTGACTCATCTCATCCTTTTTTAATGAATGGATTATTTAGGTGAAATCTGTGTCGTAGATATTTGCTGTTGCTGAAAGCTCTAACATATTAGTCCAGCTCTCCCCAGGGTGCCATTAGTGGTCAATACCCCTGCAGTGAGAACAAAATGAACCCGCGCCTCTGAGATGTCCAACCTGTTAAAAGGAGAAATGAGCAGACATGAGCGCAACCTCTCTGTTGGGTCTGAAAGAGAGAGGCCGCAGCCCTTTGACTAATGAGAGAAAACAGGCACAGTTCTCCCTAAGCAAACACATTTGGATATTATGGATGACCTATGGAGGCAGGAATAATATGAACCCTAGAGGGTGTGAGGGATTCGTGCTGGCTGCCTGGCAGACAGATGTCACCGGAAAAGTCAGTGCCACCTTCACTGAGGAATGCTGGGAATTCCTCGCCATCGTGCCTGGTAGCAGAGAGGATGGCTCGGCAGATAAGGAGGAATAAAAGCAGAATTTACACTTGTGCATGTATAGAATTTATGCCAGACAAAGACAGAGATGTCTACATGTGCTCGAAGAGGATGTCAGTGGAGTGGGTGGGATTGGTTCACCTCCAAAACACCCAAGACTCTCATATCCAATCCACCTGTTCTTATTCAAACAGTCTGAATCGACAGATTACGTTTCACAAAGAATGGTGGTCTGCACTCACACAGATACGAGAAAGAGCAGCCGCACATTTATAGTGACACCCAAGGGTACGTTTTATCATGTGATTTTCAATCACTCGCTGACACTTTCCTTCCATCCTCGCCGTCCAAATTCGATGCCCCCCTGCGCGGCACCTCACCACACCACCTAAATCCCACACCCTCCCCACCTCCACGCCGCCGTCTCCTGTGTTGGGTAAACAAGGCGGAACCCTCGTCAGCGTGGTTAAGCTGGCGGCTCGTGACAGAACGCTGAATGAGTGATTTAAGGTTTCAAGTGAGCAGCTTTCACAGTTAATTAACCTGCTGATGGCTGTGCATGTGTGGAGAGGAGCGAGGGGGGATTCAGGGGAGGGAACCCCTTTTCGGGTGCATCGCCATTTCAAGTCAAGACAGCCGCGCACATTACTGTGACACCGGGGCTAAAGTCTTCCAGTGGAGCGATCGCTCATTTGTTCCTCTGGAAGCCGCTGGTTCTGCAGGTTTAGCCTCGTCTTCTCTCCTCACCTTCAGACATAAGAAAACTTAAGTGGCTCTAAAGAGAGGAGAAATGAAGGAAAAGTATATGTGCACATCTGGCATACAATGGTGGACAGTTTGCTGAAGTTTAAAGCCATTTCAAGTGAAATCTCATGCTTCAAGGAATATTTAAGATTTTTTAAAGTGAGGTTGTATGGGGTACTAAACCATAGTCAGTGTATAACCTACAGAGGATCTCAGTCGGCATGCCCCCAGTTTGAAGAAGCAGACTGGACTCCGACAGAAGCTGAGCAGTGTAGTCTACTTATGGGGATGGGGGTCAACAACAAAACATATTTTAGCCACCTAAAGATTAAATTTCAGTTTAAGTATACACTATATTTAGAGTATTTTCATCATTTAACCTTTTCATCAGACAGCTGACAACAGCTTCACTTTACCATCTATGCGCTTGTCAAAGCCACGTGACTCCACAGAGACAGTCAGTCATTTTAGCTTTCTGAACACAGGAGTTTCTGGTCCACTGCTGCTTCAGTCGGTTAGTTAGTCAGTGTTATTGTGTGACTTGAATCCGACCAAACCCTTTTTAAAGCCAAAGTCACATAATAACATAGATGAAATGTTAAATCGTTTTTTCACCGTTTTTTCTCAGTGGAGTCTGGCTTTGAAGAGAGTTGGAAATCACTGTCTGACCTCAAGATAAAGCAGTGAAATACCCTCAATATAGCATCTGTCAAACTGATATTGATTTTTTAGGTGGATAAAATATGTAGTGTTAGGGAGTCTTTACTTAAGTAAAAGTACTATATCAAACTGAGAAAATACTCTGTGACAAGTTTAAGTCCTGCATTGAAAATGCTAATTATGCAAAAGTAAGTATAATCAGAAACATGTACTAAAAGTATTTAAAGTAAAAGAATCCCAATGTAGAAATATATATATAAAAAATGTATACTTGTACTTGAATACTTAAAAAAGACATTAGAATATGACATTAATTAATTTTCTGTCAAATTGATTATTTGACTAATAGTTTTAGGTGTACTATAACATTTTGGGTAGTTAAATTAATTAAAAAGCATACTTTATAAACTCCTTACGTTTCTTTTATTCAAAAATTGTAATTTTATAAAAAGTAACTAAAGCTTTCAGATAAATGTAGTGGCATACAAAGTAAAATATCTCCCTTTGCAATGTAGTGGAGTGGAAGTTTTAAGGAGAATGAAAAGAATGACTCAAGTAATGTACAAGTACCTTAAATTTGTACTAACATAAAGTAATTGGGTAAATGTACTTAGTTACTGTCCACCAATGAAAAAATGTTTTGTTGCTGACCCTTCTACAGCGGAAGATTGCTGAGCTTCATTTTCGGACTCCAGCCTGCTTCTCCACACTGACTGGCATTTACTGTATGTCATACACTTTCCTTTGAATAAGCACTGAGCACTGCAGATATTTGGATATGATCTCATTCTTTTTAACTTAAACAGGCCAGAAAAAATAAATTTTGAATCGGTAATTACAGAAGCCCTCAGCCACTCACTCAGGAAGACTTGCTACCACTGGGATGGCTAAATACCAGCGACTACTTCACCCCTGTGAAATTTTCAGGAAGTTGGCTGTTAAGCTGCATTTAAATATGAGCTAATCACTCTGGCTGTAAATTTCCAAAACACTTGCCATTCACACTGGGAGGTCAGGGACTTTGGGGGTAGATCTATGCCTGAATTGCTCCAGGCCGTTGCGATTGGAGAAAAACACACACTCTCACACTTTGAACGTGCAACATTAACAGTCATCAATGCGCTCGCGCTCTCGCCAGGTTTCTTCAGGAAATTTGATCTCTGGTGTGCTGAAAGCTGCCTCTTCACCTGTTAGCAGAACACCCACCAGTCTCCGGGGTCACTGTGTGTTTTTCTCCGGTTTGCCACCCAGGCAGGAATGCATGGCAATGGGAGGATAGTGTGTGTGATTCATGCCCTGATAATTACAGTGTGTGTCCTCTCATTTTTAGCAGCTGACTATTCAAACAGATGCTGTGGAGATATGCCCTGACAGGGATTTATGGGTTTCTTTAGATGTACTCTGCAATTTAACTCCAGCATAAATTTATCTCGAAGACAAGTGTGATATTTTAATTGCATTTTATGAAACAATACTTGGAAAGATAATCTTTATTTCCATCAACAATTCGTTTTAAATTTCACTATAACCAATTAATCTAAGTGTAAATGGGTGCTGCAGTGACAATCTACATAAATGGTGTAATTGTCCTTCAAGATGGAGCCTCCGCATATTCATCTGCATGGCAGTAATGTAAAAATCTTGGCTAATTTACATCATCCTTGAGGCAGTGCAGCAAAACAATTTCCCAGTGAGGGCAAAAGCATTGACAAAACCAAATAAGAACATGTAAGTCATTATTGACTCTTAGCCTTTTTTAACTACTCTCCTAAGGACACTGTAATTGTCTGTCTGTGTATATGAGTAGCTCCAGGTTGTTTCAGATTGCTCTTTGATGAGTTCATGTATGTAATCTTGGTAAATTGTACAAGCATGGTTTGTATTGATATGGATTGTAGGGTAATCAGGAAAGCATTTAATAACTGATTTCTCCTTTTCCCTCTTGTTTAAAGCTTTTTTTCTCTCTGCCTTTTAAGTGATTTAAGAAAGTGAAAATCAGTTGCAGGAAATATGTTACATTAATAAGACAATGAAACAATGGGCCCCTGGGCACAGATATGCAAAGGGTCCCACCACCACAGTCATTATGCATCTATTTGTGGTTTTGTGTTTCCTTCAGGTTGGATGACATTTTGTGTCCTTTTTGTCGTTTTGTCTCTCTTTGTAGTAAGTTTTTAGTAATTAATTTTGTGGCTCCTTGTAGTTGATTTATGTCTCTTTGTGGTAATTTTTTGTCATTTTGTGGTGGATTTGTGTGTTTTTGTTGTAGTTTGGGTCTCTTTGACTCACTGTTATTTGATTGCTTTGTATTTAAAGTGATTTTGTGTCTCTATGTAGTTGTTTTGTGTCCCTGTGTAGTTGTTTTGTGTCTCTGTAGTCATCTTGTGTCTCCTCAATGTGATTTTGTGGCTTTTTGTGGTAGTTTGGATCTAAAGCAATTTTTGTTTCTTTTTGAGGTAATTTTGTGTCTTTTTTAGTAGCTTTGCCTGTTTTTATAGCTTTTTATTGTCTCTTGGCAGTTCCTTTGCATCTCTTTGTGGTCTTTTTGTGTGTTTGCAGTTGTTTTGTGTCTTTTTGTAGTAATTTTATGTCAGCTTGTGATTGTTTTGTGTTGCTTTGTTGTTGTTATACCTGATTTTGTCATTTTTTGTGTCTCTTGGCAGTTCCTATGCTTCTCTTTGTGGTTTTTGTGGCCAGAATGTGTTATTTTGACATCTGACATTTTGTAGGTGAAGGCTAAGGCGGGCCCCTGACACTTTGGGCCCCTGGGTCTGTGCCCAGTAGGCCCATTCAGTAATCCATTCAGTTTTGTATTTATTCATATAGAACAAATTGAGACTGCTCTAAGTACATCAGTACACATTAAAAGTAATTTTATTAGCCTTAATGCATAAATGGATATAAAACAAAATATTTTAATCATTTATAAAACACTGCATATAATATTGTCGCTATGATTTTGTTCTATGCATGACAGTCAGAGACATTTACAAATTCAGCATTTGCAATATTCATTTCTAAACTCAGAATAACGTACTTGTTAAAGTGCTGAAATGTTGAGTGAATAATATGTGTGTGCATACGCGTCTTGCTCTTTCCTCTAAAGGGAAATGGGAATGTAGAATAGAATGCTGCGCCACTGATCTATGGGACTCAATGATGCAGCCCTCTCCCAAGGCACTCTGGGATGCATTTAGGACATGCATGGAGAAAACAATGGCGGGTGTATTACCAGAAAAGATAAATCTATCTCATTAATCCCTTATTCTCCCAGGCTGGGAGGCACATCTAAGGGAACATGCAGAAGCAGTATTGTACGCTAGGATCTTTCACACAGATGGGCAGAGAAGAGGAAAGGAGAGGAGGAGGGGCCACAGTGTCAATCTGTGCATCATTAGACAGCGCAGCGATGGCGAGAGGAAGAGAAGGATTACCAAGATGTGGCTTTCAAAACAAAATGATCAATGATGTCTTTGTCTTGTCTTGTAAAACGTGCTGTATCCCTTTTTCTTTGAAGTTAAGTTTTCATTCACATGAAATTGAAGTATGTGGAAG
Source organism: Plectropomus leopardus (assembly GCF_026936395.1). NCBI lineage: Eukaryota > Metazoa > Chordata > Actinopteri > Perciformes > Serranidae > Plectropomus > Plectropomus leopardus. The sequence goes on along the minus strand of NC_142189.1, from coordinate 13,380,788 downwards.
CCATAGAATGAAAACAAAAAATTTAAATAATGTAGTGGTTCAGTTATTTCAACATTCTTGCCATTTTCTACATATTAAATCTTAAATTCAATCAAAGTATTTATTGACTTGGTTGAAATCTCCCCGTCAGTGGTTTTCTAGCCCAGAATTCCCTTGTAACCTTATTCCGCTGCATGTTCAAATTACCACCAGTAAATTCGATCGATTTCAGTCAAAAATGACATTGATTTTTGCCCATCTGAAATGGCCAGGGAGTCCATAAAACAGATAAATAGGTCATAACCATTTTACCAGCCTGTAGAATCCCACAGAAAGATTTAAGGGGTCATGAAAGTCTGATGGTTAAAAATGAGGCTTGTAGAGAATCCTGCAAAAGGCCAACAAAATGCACTGAGAATGCTGCATTACAAAAAGCTCCATCTATAAAGTGCAGTGTTGATGGCTGTCGACTTTGAAACCAAATGAGTAGAGAAAATATTTTTCCCTTGTGTAGAAAGGTCTTGAGTTTATAGCAATTAAGACCCTGGCCATAAAGTATTATTTTAAGATTAACATTTATTTCTTTTAATTGTGCCACAAAGAGCACAAATGGAAGCAGACTTACAGGGTTGTAACCTAAGTTGATTGCAAATTCAATTAGGCAAATTCCTTTGCTAATTTCAGAGGCTGGTTGATATGTGATACACCTGAAGCCAGGAGATTTTCCTGTGGATAAGGGCACAAAATGAAAAGCCTTTGGTTTAACTGGTAGTATGTCCTTTGAATAGCTCCACTGTGCAGCTACCTAATGCTTTCAGTTGAGACCACTCTTTTAAATATTACTGAAATACTGGTTTCTAGACTGAATGTGGGCTATTTTCTTTAAAATATCATCTTTGGAAGCAGAGCTGTAATCTCATAATTAACACTGGGGGGACCATTTTCAATCTGCACCTTCTGAGGGATCTGGGGGTAATTCTCAACAGGAAATATTTGTCGAAACATTTTGGAGCATTTTGAAGCAAAAATCTATAGATCAGGGATTCTCAAAGTTTTGATGCCTGAGTGCCATTTCAGGGAGTAGCGTATGATTAAAGGCTGCACAGGAAAAACGCACAACTTTTTTATGACATATTATACTATGACATTTTTAATTACAATTTCACTTAAGCCCATTGATAGTCTGGCAGTCTGTCCAGGGTGTACCCCGCCTCTCGCTAAGTTTCCATTGTATGTGACATTGTATTCTATGACTTTTTCACGCAGAACTGCAGTACACTGAAATATTAAAACCCATGGTAATTCAAATGGAAATTGATATATTTTAAAATAATATGATATATATTATTTTAAAATGGGATATTCTGCATAATAATATAATAATATTCTGCATAATTAGTACTTTTATTTTGGTATGTACTGTATATAAGGGCTATACTTTTATTCTTATACTTGAATAGGATTTTGAATGCAGTACCATTACTTGGAGTACTTCTGCAGTGTAGTATTAATACTTTTACTTATGTAAGAGATCGGAGTACATCTTCAACCACTGTTCATTACAGCTCACACACTTGTGCTGCTTAACAATTTCCAAGACATAGAGAAGTTTTATGAATTGTAGAAGTTGCAGACTTGAAACTTGCTCTAGGACGACTGTGAATAAATGTTGTTGTAGTCTTGTCAAATGACACTGACATTGATCATAAATGTAATTGAAAGTGTGTAGACTTTTAAAGTCTACCACTGACCTTGGTGCCTTGCTCCGGGGCAGCTCAACTGTGACTAAAGAGAGCATCGCAAACGCTATTGATTCGCCTCCCATCCAACTTTACGCCGTCCGTTTGGGGATCAAACTTCCAAGATTTTGAATTCTTTTCTTGAGTGCATGGCTGTAACTTTAAGTCTGTGGGTAAATGTGTTTGAGTGGAGAACACATCAGTGGGTCGATAGCCGCGAGTGCCTGTGTTGTTGACAGGTAAAGCCCTATTACTAATTTATTTCTCACCTTTCCCGAGTCTGGACTAAGAGCTGAGGAGGCCATGTCTGCGGGGCCAAGCTAGATTTTAGTCCTGTCAACCTTTTACTTTACCTGTCAGAACGGTGACGGACATACAAGTGCTTGTTTGCCGTTCCTGTCATCCTCGGCCGCATTGGTCATGACAGGCTGCACTGGGGAAATAGATGGAGAGCACATTTCAAGGACCCCCCACGTCTTCATGGTATAGTTGGGCTTCATGTGAGGTGTTGGGATTTGAGGAAGCAAGCGCTTCTTCCTTTCCTTCTTCCTTTCCTTCTTCCTCCTGAGACATCATTTATTACAGAGAAGAAGTGGGGGCTGAGTTTGTGGTTGGAGGTGGATTTGAGGGTCAGGGGCTTCAAGGTCAGACCAGGGAATGTTCGTCCATCTAAAGAAGTATAAGATGTTCAAATGTTGTCAGGCAAACAGAAAAACAAACCCAAAAACTTATTCAAAATCATTTTCTTACAATCGTCCTAAATGATGGTTGGTGTTTTGGTGAGAATGTTGAGTGCTTCTTGTCAATTCTCCAGATCCTTCAGGAAGTAGCGTACTGTCTCCTGAATTATGTGAAACCTAATCCTGTAACAAATTTGCTCAATACAGAATAGAAACTGAGATATATGATTATCACTTAAACATTACAGACGCTTGCCTTTTAGAAAGAAAAGTGTCTTTTTCGGTGCTGATTTCAAAACTATAGCCACTCCACTCAGATGTAGACGTTCAGCTCAGCCAAATCCACATAATGACATCAGATTATACCTCTCAAAACCATGAAAATAAATATGTCTTTCTGCAGCCTTGGCTTTGAGGTTTGTGAGGTTGGAGGGCCGCCGCTTTTTGGACACGCATGAAAGGTTTTGCCTTTATTTCGCTGATTTATCTGGAAGTAGTGAGACTTCCTCTCTGTAAACCGCCAAAGTTTTAATGATAGATTTGTAGAACACGGAGAAGACAGCTCAGCTGGACTCATGGCAACACTGTTACAGTCCCATGTGGCGAGGTTTGAAACTGAATTCTAATTTTAGGCTAAATGGATATCAACAGAATGACCAGAGCAGCTTCAAATATCAAAGACCCATTTTTTGTTTCATGCAGTCTTAAGTGCTGGAGAGTAACTGAGTTATTACTCAAGTTTACAGTTTGAAGTAGCTGTGCTTAGATATATACTTTTGCTTTCAGATGGAAGTGTACTTTTCAGTCCATTAAATTTACTTAACAGCAGTGGTTACTTGTTACTTTACACATGAAGATTTTACATACAAAACATTTGACCAACAAATAAAATATGATGCATTTTTGTAGTTTAAACTACCTGACATGCCCATGTTGCCTCAACATTTCAATACTGATGACAAGTTAAAGGTGGAGTAGACACTTTTATTTTGGCCTCATTGGTCAAAAATCTCAAAATAACCTTTGATCTTATTGTAATTCAAGTGGTCTGAGAGAAAAATAGACTTCTCCAGCTCCTCTTGGCTTTTTTCAGACTTTAGAAAATCTAGCCTGTGATGGGAAACTTTGGCTAATCACAGATCATTTCAGAGAGAGGGCTCTCCTTGTGGTTGTTCTGCAAATGCAGATGCGTATGCACGTCACCTCAGATTCAACAGTGTGAAATCCTGCAGAAAAAAAAATCGCTACTTCAACATTTTCAACAAAAAAGGTTACATTATTGTAACCCTAGTTCTGTAACCCTACATCTCCTGATGAAGAGGGTGTAGGATGGCGGTGCCGTCATATGCCTCCTGTATATACTGTGGGCTCTGCACATATTCCGATAGGCACATCCTGATTGCCAGGCTGCTTGCAAATTTCAGTGGCTACACTACAAAGCAACATCTAAAAACAGAGGACAGATTTATTCAGAAAACTGAATGCCCCAGCTTTAATGTAAAGAATAAAGTATATATATATTGTAACACAATGTAATTATAAACATATAATGATAAAGCACTCTGAAACTGACTGTTCTGCATTAGGAGTGCTATCACTTACTGATTTTTTGGCCACTTGGGGGGCAGCAGAAACAAGCTTTGCACACAACATTGACATATTACCATCGTTTTAAGTTGATATGTTGCACTTATTAGCAAACAGTTGTCTATTTACACATTCAACAGACATAGAGCAAGGTTAGCTTTCATTTGGATATGTATTTGTGTTCACCCCATGCATAAAATTGTAATTTTTTAATTTTTTAGCTCTGTCTTGATCTTCATCCACTGCTGATGTAGCTGTTTTGGACGCAGAGACTCACAGGCAGAACAGTTGAAGGCAATTAATCGTTTACTTGGTAGGAGTTCAAACCAGAGTTTGGCAACTGGTCAGTAAGGAATATGTTAAATTACTACTAAAGTAAAGGCACGGATATTCTTGCTGATAGCAGACATTTACCTAACATAACCCGCATTAATGCCATTGAATATTCCTTGTATGTAAAATATACAGATGAATCATATAACAGAGCTCATTTGTTGCCTGTGATGTGTCCACTGGCAGAAATGAGCACTGGCTGAGGGGTGGAGTCCATGTCTCTCCCTCTCTGTCAGCCGGTGAAGAACCCTGCACAAGGGAACTTTAGAATGAGCCTTTGTTTTGGTCGACTCTCCTCCTCTAGCTCTGCTGTCATCCTTTGATCACGTCAGGCTCCGTGCTCTCTTCCTCACTCTCTGTCTACCCTCATGGGTGTGATGGGAGAGAAGACACGTTCGGGACTGTGCCAGGAGAGACAAAAGTATCCCATTCACCTTGTCCGTTTCCCCCCGCAGGGCCATTCCTACCCTTACTTCCCAGCCCCCCTCCTCTAGATCCCCATTCAGGTGACAGGGGGTAAGAAAACACTCCTGTTTTTTTGCCAGATACCAGGAGAGACTTTTCCAACAGGGGCCCGTATTAGTGCACTGTCAGTGGTATTCTTTTAAGCAAGACGGGGGTCAGCACCTGTGGATATCACGCCATGCGGCTGTAGGAGGATGTCAAAACGTGCCAATTCCCTATACAGACTTAGCCATTTCAGGAATGAAGACAATTCCTAGGGTATTATTGTTGCATTATGGGTCCTTTGCCTATTATCTCTGACAGCTAAATCACCCTTGTCTTGTCTTTAGTGTTGGAATTATTCACTCAAACGCAGCAGTCGACAGTAACAGTGTACATTTGCTTAAGTACTGTACTTAAGTACAATTTTTTAGTAACTGTACTTTACTTGAGTATTTTTGTTTTTTGTAAACATATTCCTTTTACCCCACTACATTTAAAAACCAAATGAACTTTTGACTCCACTACATTTTTATGTTTTTCATTTTATTCTTGTTATTCGTTACTTCGCTTTTAAGTCAGAAGATGATTTTTTTTCTTTTCTAAAATGCAAAAGTCCATACACAGTGATCATGCAGCTCTGTGTGTTGTTTGTATGTGGAACTGGTGCGTCTGTACCTTATGTGCATGTGTTACTTAGATTGGGCAGTTTACTGGTAAGACAGGTATAGAGGAGAGGTCATCACCAAGCAGCTGTATTTGGTTATTTGGTGATATTAATGGCTTCGGCAGATAATGGAGATGAATATTTGCCACCAGATCACCCATGGCCATACCTCAAGTCCATATTTGAAGTTTTTAGTGCACAGACCTCATCAAGACCTACAAGAATTCACCACCCAACCCGAGAAAGCATTTCAATTTGTGTTTCAGAGAGCATTTCTAGGCTTTGGAGCATATGCAACAAGCTTTTCATGCTACAGGTTCTACAAACAAGTCAGTACATTCACTGGGTTGTTTTAGAGTCATGTGCAACAATGCAATGAGATTTTTTAAAAAGTACTTTGGATACTTAAGTATTTTAAAAAAAAAAAAAAAAGTAATAATTTGACCCAGCAACTTTTACTTGAATTGGAGTAATATTTGACACAAGAGCTGTATTTTTTTCACCTCTGCTCAAACAGTGGCTAAAATGTTCAACAGATGTGTTTGCGAAGTTGCTTTTTTATGCATCAAAGTAAACTGCACACTTGTTTTATTCTTCTCTTTTATTTGAGGCGGTGTATTGATTTTTGTATTTACCCCGGTCGTGCCCATACATCTCTTCTCGTCTTCTCCCGGGCTCGCTGTAATGCCTCGGTCCAAACACAGGAAGTGTCAGTCCTCTTCTATGCATTTGGTGCTGCTGCCCAGCTTTAAATGCCCCCAAACTCTGTCAATAATATTGATGTAATCCACAGGCATTTTTGAGTGATCCTGCTGTCGCAGGGACGTAATGACAGGCAGCGGAGGCCTGATTGGATCTGCACTACAGCGAGGTCGGCCGGCTCGCAGCCAACACAGCCAGGCATTGATAAAGTGTCACAGACTTCAGTGCTTTGATTAGCCCTTCGACTAATGCCATGCTAAGCAGAAACATTACTCTGCCCCCGCTAGCTATACAGCTAGAGGAGGGGAGGGCTGGCTGAGGGAAAGGGAGAAAATATACTCTACAGGGAAATTAACCAATGCGGATGAAATGGTGTACCAAGGAAATTCTTGGATAAATTAACAACGCAATTACATTACATGACACACTGCAAGATGGATGAGGAAAACTTGGCTGGTATTATGTTCTGTTTTCCAAATTGCAATTTATTTGAGGGCTCTAATGGATGCCGTATTAAAACATCTTGGGCTGCGGTCAGATTTCATTGTGTGTCACCCAGACGTGATTGATGACCCTCTCTTCCACGCCCCTCGACCCCCCCTCCACCCACGTCCTCTCTTACTTCACCCTCCTATGTTCCCCCGTGCTGCATTCTCTGCACATTTACTGGGAATTTTAAACATTAGCAACATTTATATGGATCCAGGAGTATGCGATTGATTTTCTTATCACTTAATTTCCTTGCCTGCTCCTGCAACGAGACGATAAATTCTGCACTACTTGCATACGGAGAGCCGCAGTCCATCTCTTCTCTTGATCTTTCCCTTTCTCTCACCCCGTAGTAAAATTCTATCAATAATGCCATTTTCTTGGAATCCCACCCTCTCATCATCTCCCTCTGATCTCCCTTTGCCTTTTCATGTGCTTTTGTTCCACTTGCAATGATAGCTGTGGCTGTTCTTGAAATGAAAATATAATCGAAAGTATTTTTATTGCTGTAGCAAATGCATTAGTGCGCAAGGGACATCTGGAAATCATCCACGGCGAGCTTGCTCAGTTATGGCAATATCATAGTGACTTTATTTTACCATTCATAATTACTCACAGGACAGTGAAAAACCACATGCTATCTGCTTTGAACTTGGAGGAAGAGGGTTTGCCCAGATTGACCCGAACAAACGCAAAGCAACCCAATCCTTGATACATTTTTCCCTTTTCAATCATACCCCCCAGCCCCACCCCCCCACCTTTCTCTCTCACTCAGAGGTGAGTGGAGCCTTCCGGGGAGGGAAAGGTTAATAACATTCAGAATAAATCAACATGCAGCACATCCCCTGGATGACATCAGCGAGTGCTCCTCCAACCCATAGGGCCATAAACAGCTTTGTTTTTTTTTCAGGTTTGTTTCAGATGTGAGCAAACGGATAAATAATGAATGAGCCGCACTGACGGGACACATATTTCACTTAGCGGAAATGGCTTTAATGCAGTCGGCCTGTATTACACTCCCAATCACTGAGACGCTGAGAAGCTGCATGGGGAAAAGGATGTTCAAACAACATTCAAAGAGTGTTGAACTCAGGTGTATCTCCGATGTAAATGACCTAGTTTTCAACAAAACTCCTGAACCAGCTTCTCACCTGCTGCAGCTTATGAAAAGGGATATTACACAGGAAACTCTCGAGTTTAAAAATAGAAATATATTCATTTAGATTGATTAATTGTATTCATGTAAGATAATCCTATAAAAACAAAAAAGAAGGTATTTTTAAGCAAAGGAAAACATTTTGCATAGTTTAATTTACATGCTACATTTTTCTGTCACGTCATTCCCCCGACCACAAAACTGCAGCACTTATACATTCCCAGCATGCAAATTAAATGATTATTTTGACTCTCTGGGAGGGATATAAAAGGAAACTACTTCATATGCAGCCCCATGAATTTCCACTTTCTGGACTTTGATTTCTGGTACGCAAAACGTCTGAGACGTAACTGCACAATCTTATTCTAATTCACTATTTATTTATGTACTATCAACAGAAGTATTCTCTTTGTGGTTTTGGGGAAATTCAGCGTGACTTTTCCCTTTTCCCAGGTCTTGACGGTTAAAAACAAAAGTGAGCCTGAAGTTTTTTTTGGCCGTCGCATGGCTTTTAGAGGGTTTGTCTAAACAAAGTTTGGGGTTTGTAAATAGCGAAGGTTATCTGGCCATCGAGGCCTCCAGATGGCGGCTGAGCCAGACCACCTGCTATGGAAATGCCTTTGCTGTGAGGACTGGGTGGAAATATTCAGGCCCGGATTTTACATTCTCACTCTCTCTCCCATGCATACCCACACACATCTTTATGGTTAACATGGTCGGCGCGAGGATGAGAAGAAGCCCTCTGCTCATTTTTCCCCTTTGAGCGCCTCTCTCCACTCCCCCTCTGCCTCCTCCCCACCCCCACCACCCCACCACCCCTCCCTCTACTCCCATATTGACCCCCCATCACTCTCCCCAGACTTTACCCTCAGAACAAAACAGCTGGACAGGGGAGGGCTTTCCTGCAGGTCCAGACCTATCATGTAAAAAGATGACACATCTTTTGAAGAAACTGGGCAAAAGGGAGAAGAGGCAGTTTCGGGAGAGAAAACATAAACAAAGGTGTTTTAATATGATGGTCGCCAGTGGCACACAAAGAAAAGTGGAAGAGGGTAAAAAGAAAAATTGCTTACAATACAAACCCTTTGAATGACAGCCTGGAGACCTAAAGCATGAAACATAAACCTTGTTTTCAGAGCCTGAATGCAGAAGAATGGATTTTGTGTTTGTCTAATAATTTCTCTGCTCGAGTCAAGATCCAAGTGAATACGTTTTTTCTTTTATCTGATATTTTTTAATACTTTATAATCCAGTTAAAGACTCCCTGTTTCATAGCTGAACATTTTCAGTAAACAGCTAGAAAATATACATTGTGTATCTTTGTGTCTTAGAAGTGCCTTGAGTTCAACCAAAAGATCTTTAAAAATCAGTCTTCTGATACATAGCCCCTTCTCCATTGCTTTAGAGAGAAAACTCCTCTGATAGCATATCACCCAATTGTCTGTTTTGACACTTGACTTTGATCGATAGAGGTTCAGCATTGTGGTTGAACACACGCCCCCTTCCCCACAACCCTTTAACAGGTCATGAAAAGCACCACTGTACATCAAAACAACCAACACGCTCCCCGCCACATCATCCAACATGACACATGTGAGACAACACTGACCACAACAATGGCTCAACCTCTTTGATGGTAAAATGCTTGAGTGTATATTTACATCGGGGCAGCCTCCTCGCCTGTCCGTCAGTTGTGTGTGGCACGTCAGGGTCTTTGAAGTCATCGGCGCGCAGCGGTGATGCAGCATCCCGCCCGGGGAGCGTGAAGAGAGGCGGCCATATTGGCAGCACTTGTTGTTGAAGACACATGGGCAGAATCAGACACAGAGTGTTTGATCAGGGAGAGTATCCGACCTTAATGGCAGTGGAGGATGAGCGCACAGCTGCTCTGTGGTTTTTTGATTCGTCCGATGCAAAGTGTGGTGTAGAGATATTTGAATTCAAAGTGTTTTGGATAAGAACCATGCTTTGCCTGTCAGAAAGATGTGAGTTAATCCACAATGTTGTTGACTGCTTTAATAATAAAAGGCAGTGACAGGAAAATGCCAGTCCAGTCTGCAAAAGAAAACGTTGGCATCTTAGGTTTCTGCAAACCAATCATAATGCAGCATTTCCTGCAGCAATTTAGACAATAATACTGGATGGGTCTTTTAGCAAGATATTGTAGCATTACTAGCGGCAATTGTGTCACCAACACTGGGTCTTTTTTAGCAAGACATGGCAGCATTTCCAGCGGCCATTTTGACAACAGACTGTCTTTTTTAATGAGACGCTGCAGCATTGCCAGCAGCAATTTTGACTACAATAGTGGATGCTTTTTTGGCAATATTTTGCAGCATTTCTAGCAGCAGTTGATCACCAAGACTGTCTTTTTAATGCGATGTTGCAGCATTTCCAGCAGCAAATATCTCACCAAAACTGGGTGTTTTTTAGCAACACATCAGGGCATTTCCAGTGGCAATTGTGTTGCCAAAATTGTGTCATTCTAAGAGACACATTGCAGCATTTCCAGCAGTAAATGTGTCACCAACATGGCCCTTTTAGTAAAACATTGCAGCATTTCCAGTGGCAATTTTGACAGTACTGTTTTGTGTTTTTAAGCACGACATTGGGGTATTTCTAGCAGAAATTGTGTCACCAAAACTGGGTAATTTTCAACAAGACATCTCTGCATTTCCAGCTGCAATTGTGGCATCACAATTTGGCATTTTCAGCTTCAACAAGATTTTTTCCTAACCATGACCCAAGTGTTTTTGTGCCTGAGCAGAGCCACAAGTTAACCAAAGCATTGAATTTTAAAATTGTATTCAAAGTTTCAACATATGACTATATTATAATGTACAAATCTTACATTTCCATGGTTTGAAGGAATGTATGACACCGATCTTTATTTTAGCAATTGTGTTGAAAATGCAAGAAATGTGGAGAAAGGGTCCCCAAATATCTCCTTATCGACAGCCATTCTATCATGAGCACAGGTGCACAAAAACACAGTTACATTTCACGGACACTCGCATAGACACACACTTTTTGAATCACTAACACTGCTACTGCCACTGATCTGCATACAGGCGCCAACCTCCACCCTTCCGCCCCTGCTTTATCCCACACTGTTAATTAAAGCTGAAAGGTTACAAAAGGTGGGAGCCAATAACAAGGCCACATATTACATTTAAGTTGCTTCTTTCTCTTACACCCTCTCAATAATTCATGCTATCAGAGTGTGTACAAGGAAGTGAGGCTTCTCTTCCTCCCAGAAAGCCTCAGACAGGGATCATCTGTCGTTTGGACTCATTGTAAGTAAGGAAGTGTGGGCAGCAATACATACCAAGTCAGCCCCAGCCTCATAAATAAATATGGTGATTGTTAATGGGGTTTAAAATTACTCATCCTCTGCTCCCCAGCCGACTACTAGTGTGACCACTGTGGCATACAAGCGCATGGAGGCTACATGTCCCTCCAGATAGAATGTCTGGCACCAGTGATACCACAAAATGGCCACAATTCCTCCACTTCCACTTCGCCCTTGTCGGTTTTCTTATCTCCAGACGCATCGCCTTCCTCACCTTTTCCCTTGTTTCAAGGTGGATGTTTTTTTTTTCCCACGCCTTTTCTCGTGTTTCAAGGTGGCTCTTTTACACCAGCGGATAGCAAATAAAGTCCACTTTCTTTTCTGCCTTTTCACTTTCTTTTCTGCCTTTTCCAGTGTCTGTTTCCAGAGCTGCTTTTCATTTTTATGCTCCTGAGTGTTTACCGATTCCTATCAGTGTTTGAATGTCATTACACCTGCGGCCACCAAGGCTATCGTTCTCGAGGTGTATTTTGTTTATCGTCTTCCTGAATTGATTTCACTCCGTTCAAGCATATGCATTCAGCAGACTGATAGCCCTACTTGACTCGTGTAAGGAAATACTGCTCAGGCATGTAAAGATATAGAATTATGCTGTGCGTCGACTCTGCTTTTTAAAAATACCCCTCTCTTGCGGATGCTGTTATGACTTTTATAGAGATGTTTTTATAATTGAAATATAATCCAAGTGCTGGCCTTCCATTTCCACCTACTTGTACTTGAAAATATATTTTTCTTCTAATACTGAGAGAGCACAGAACATGCTCTCTAATAGAAATGTAAACTGTCTGTGGTCCATGTTTATACAAGCATTGATAAACATCATGAATTCAGGCAGCATCTGGTCTTAAGGACAGTGTTTATTTTTCTACTGTACAAGAGAGATGATATACTTTCTCCAGATTCCTTTGGATCTGTTGCAGTATTTCTGCTTGTTCATATTAATTTCCTTTTTTCGAATGAATCGTTTGGAACATAAAGTATAAATTTACTTTAACAGGTTTTTGAATTGCCACATTTTTATTGTATTTTTATAACTATTGTTGTTGTTATTATTATTTCTTTCTCTTTTTTTGTCTTAATTCCACTGAGGTGTAGATCATGTCTCTGCACCATAGTGTGGTGTAGTGTTTCTCAGTGCTCCAGCTCGATTGCATGCCTGTATCTCCCCCTCCAGGACAACTTGCATTATGTCCCATTCTCCCTCAGCATTGAGGCTGGAGAAGAGAGCAGTTGGAAAGCCTCATCTCCATCTCCACATTTTGAAATCGGTCACTCAAATCACTGACGGAAAAAAAAAAAAATCCCAAATAAAATATCCAACAGCCAAATGATTCTCTGTTCTGAGACAAAATAGTTCAAGGAGGGACCTGGGCAATTTGCCTGAATTCTGTTATTCCCAGCCCTGTCCTCGTCTGTGTTCCCTACTCCCCAGCGCCAGCCTGAGCTGATAACAAGTGAGTGCACTCCCTAGAATGATGGATGGGCCTTAGCCATGGGCTTGTCAGGAGAGGGTGCAGGGCCATATGGAAGTGGCATATGGAAGCTCATAGTAGAAGATGGGGCAAAAGGAGGGGAGTGACAGAGATATACATTAAAGACTCTGCTTTGCTCTTAAAAATGCAAGGTTCATCAGTTTAGTGGGGAATATCAGTCAGAGGCGCTTCCTTCCGTGGGACTGGAGGCAGACAAACACAGGCAGATGCAGGCGGTTGTCCTTTTGTGATTGCAGCAAGTTTGTGGTTCTTTTTTGAGTTGCAGCAATTGTTTGCAGTTTTTATCCGAACTGGAAAATGCAAGCTTCTTCAGCAGAGAATAGCTCCTCTAATATAGGTCTTCTGTTTTATATTCTGAGCATTTTCCTATTGATTCAGTGTTGTGTTGTTGTCAGTCACATTTAATTTCCACTTTAATTCAGAGGGATGCCTGCACACAAGTTCATCCATGCAGTCCTGTGAACAAGCATTAATTATGTCTTCAGATCAAGTCATGATCAGTCTATTTTTACTTTCCCATCTTTGTCTGTGTGCATGTGTCTGCGCGCATGTGTACTATCAGGCTTAGATATGTCTGTGTGTGTGTGTGTGTGTGTGTGTCTGTGTCTGTCTTTCTTAGTGCCCTGTGGAGTGTCTGTGGGCCCTGAGGAACTCTGTTTGATTGTTTAAAGCCCTTCTTAATTGGCGCTTTGTCTGTGCGCTCCTAAATGAGGCGGGACACCCACGGTGGGGGTTCCTGTGGAGACCGTGGGCCGTTTGACAGCCCCCACGGAGGGGCCTGTCCCACAACCCCTCAAACTGCCAGCCGCATGACAGCGGCCCATGCTGCACCACCCTGGCCAATTAAAACTCAGCTGTCAGGACCAGACACTATACCAACACTGGGTGACTGAGTGTGACTGGGAGATAGTGGAGAGCGAGCGAGGGAGTGTGTGTGTGCGTGTGTGTGTGTGTGTGTGTTGGGGGCTCATGTATTCTTGCAATCATTAGCTGATGAATAGACCCGCTCTCTCCTTGGGCTCCTGTGTTTGTGTACGGTGTGTATTCATTCTAGTGTCATAAGGTGTGTTCCCATGCAAACAGTGGTTCCAAACTGGTAGGTCGTGGTCCAAAAGTGAGTCGCATGCCCATTGTGAATGTAACATAAGTGACTCATGAATGTGTCAGGTTTGTAAAAAAAAAAATAGAATAGACTAGAATCTTTATTGTCATTGCATAAAAAAAATGAAACAGCATAGCATCTGTCTGAGCACATAGTACAAATAGAACAATAGTGTGGTGCAAAGTGCATGTGCTAAAGTGCACACACTTTATTTTGAAGTACGGTAAAAATCCGGCACAGAGCTTTTATTTTGAAGTGCCATTTCTGATTATTTTTGCAGTGTGTTTTATTTCCTTGTGTTTCAAGCCAACGTGTTTTTTCTATTTTGTGAAATAAATTAAATATGTGATAATTTATCTAATGTGTGGACCTTGATCTAATGACCAAAGAGAAATCTGGACCCCACAACTGGACCAGTTGGGAACCAATGCTTTAAAATATCCACCCATGGATTTTAAATTGTGTTTATGTGTTTGTGGAAGTGCTCTTTGGTGAAGTGCTCAGCAGACAGCCTGTATTGGGTTACATGCAGACAGATTTGTAATTCGGAGTAATCACTTAGGACAAGCCCTTACACCATTTTATCTGGTCATGACTCTAGGCCAAAGTCAATACTCATAGTATAGTAATGAGTAGGGGCTAACTGAGCACGTTTTATTAAAGCTCTGAGGAGTGAATCTGATGCCAGCCTGCTTCCCCTTGCAAATATCTCATTCTCTTTCTTTCTCACATTTTCTTCCCCGTCTGTCTCGCTCTCCGTCTCCGTCTACCTGCCGCAGCTTTCAGACCTTGGGCCCTCTGTTCATAGGTGGTAGCAATGCCTCATCTCTCACTTTTGTTGTCTAACCAACATAAACAAATCCCTTCCAAACAGGATAAGGGGAATTATCAGTGCTGGGTAGCATCTAGCACAAACCGAAGCTGTTCTTTCACAAGATCTCGGCAACACTAAAAAATCTCATATTTACGTTTAAGACAGAAAAATCACTGCAAAACAGGTCTTATGTGAGGAGATTACTCTGGAATGACAAAGATGAGTTAAACCCCCCTTTGGCAGGATCCAGATTTGTAATCCGAGATTCCAGCGTTGGGCATAGGTTCGGTTTAATCCCCGCTGAAGGCAAAACACAGTTATTGGAAACTTCTCACCTCGTCATAACCATGTTCGAGCATCACATAAAAGCTCACCTCAGCAATATAAAATCCTCGGCATTCTTTTCAACAAAAGGGATCGTCTTACCTTATGGTCTCCTTATTGAATCCTCTGCCTCTCTGTGGTAGATACGTTATATGTAGTGAACAATGTAACATTGTTGAGAAGGTGCACCAGCACTCTACCCTTGGGCTAGTCTGTGAAGGAGCCTGATTTGATTGACAGACAGTTTCTATGGGGGTAAGTAATAAAGTCAGAAACAGTGCAGCTGCATATCCACCTTTCACCTGCTGTGTGGCTGAATAAAAATACAAGATATTCTTGTACTTGTGAGGTGAAAATGTCTTGAATAAAAGTTTTAGAAAAATAAGCATTCGTAAATAAGCACAGGGAAAGTAGGGCTGCATTAACCCTTTGAAATATCAGTTGATTGTCTGGATTTCATTAAAAAAATGGTATGCTACAATTTACAAGAATTTTACCTGCAATTTACCTAAAAAGAAAGAAAGTAAAAAAGTGTTAAAAATGAAATAAATAATCAAATAGTTAATAATAATAATAATAATAATAATAATGATGACGATGATGATGATGATAATAATGATGATGATAATAATAATAGTAATAATAATAAATAACATTTATTATTAGCATTATTATTTGAACATTTTCCCCCTTTCATATTATTTTCTGGATCCCTCTCTCACGCTCTCTTTCTTTTTCTCTTTCTCTCTCTCTTTAAAACTGGTTTTCAGGTAATTTTCCTTTACCAATTTTTTGCAGTTGGTGGGACACCTCTTGTCAAGTGGCTCATTATTATTTTTAACCCTGTTTTCAAAAGAAATCTGACTGATTTGCTCAGGATTCAAAGGTTTGAATGCATGTGATAGACATCTGCAAGCAGCACAGGAAAACTGATGTCATTCCACGTTTCAAAGGGTTAAAATAGACATGACTCTTTTGTAGGCAAAAAACATAAAAACGTCGACGGGGTCAAGGGCGGCAAGTAAAAGTAGACCAATCATGATGTCCACCTGAAGAAAAGCTCACCTTTTTACTTCCTTCGTTAGAGATATCGACATAGATTGTGCTCGACTACAAACGTAGTGCAGTAATGAAATACACATGGAAAAATACAACACACGTACACACACATGCTCAAACACGCATATGCACTCATCTCATCGTCTGTGTCCTGCATCTGGAAGTTGCTCCATGAAAAGTGGCTTCTTCCTGCACTCGCTGGAAACATTTTCCAACCAGTGGAAGGCTTCTTCTGGGAGCTGGCCCACATCCAGGAACACTCAGGCTTCACAGCTGTCTTACAGCATTTAAATGCAGCATATGGTACCCAAGTACCATTGTTTCACCACTAAAGACCCTGTTTTTTCATCAAGGAAGAAAGGCCATTTAATGTCAGTTTCACTTGAAGGGAGGAAAGAAGTTTTGAAAATGAAAACTAGGCTGTGAGAAAAGAGTGATGCTATGTTTTTTTTAAGGTTATTTTCTCAGACCATCACTAATTTTGGCAGTGATGACATTTTGATTCTCAGCCTGTGAGTTTGTGAAACAACACCATCTGTGTGCTTTCCTCTAATTAGTGTAATAGCCACAAATATTACTGCAACAGTTCCTCATGACAAGCTGTTACATGCCAATGTGTGAAGACTTTTCTGGGTTTGATAGGCACAAGTTAGTGATCGCACTGATGTAACTGAACAGCAATGCCGCATTTTAATAGCAATCAGGAGACCTCGTATTTATCTCATTTGGCATTGTTCCCATGCAATAAATAACATCTGCAATATTCTTGTGATTTTTCTTTTAATTGCATATTTTGAAAAATATTTTTAATTTTGTGTATTTTCAGTGTGCGGTTTTTTAAGGTCACGTCTTGCGAAATGGAAAAAGACAGTGCGCATTATCATGTTTTCAGACAATAAGACCTTTGTGCTGCATGTGATGAGAGCACGACTGCAATTACTGAGCTTCACCTGCTGTGCAACGCGCCTCACATTACCTCAAAAACAATATCATATTCATCATCAAAAGCTGACAAAACATTTCATTTTAGGACACGCGATACATCACATTATCTTCTCAATCTACTTACTTCATTTTCTTTGGTACCATTTGAACCCAAAATCTGACATTAACAAATGGAAGTTAATTTGCCTCCCTCAGAACACGTTATAATCAGTCTAAAGGTTAATGTTTCTGCTAATTTATAAATGCAGGATTGCTGTCAGCATGAGGGGGAAATGGTTTTGAAAGGCCTGACATTGTAAATTAAGCCTGTCAGATCGTCTCTCTGTGCCGGCGGATCAGAAGATGCCGCAGTCTATGATGTCAGACAGGCAGGCAAACAGCCCTGGGGGACAGACCTTGCTCCCTTACTTCCAAACACCGGAACGTCTGGAATTATGTGGCTTTGGAAAGGTAGCTGGGCACACAGGCAGGAAGGCAAGCGGTCTCACCTTTAGGGCCTGCACTCGATGGTCGAAACAGTGTGTGATGTTGATGGTTGATGAGATTTTAGCTAATTTAGGGAGACTCACAGGGGAGGATCACTGGAATGAAGATGTCATGCTTTGCCAATGCATTGCATTGTGGAAGCATGGCAGCCAGATTCTTTTAGACCATGTGTCTGTGATTAAATTTGCACTGTAAAGCTATTTTTCCCCTTGTCCTTTTTACCACTCCAAGAAAGACAGGAAAATAAGCTCCATCTATTGGCATTTGTGGTGTATAGATTAACTGGATAGTTAAAGTTGGTAATGAATGGCATGTGTGGAGGAATTTTGGTTTAAGAAAGACTTTTACTGTCTCATTCAGACATGATCAATGATTCAACATTAGGTTGTACCAGCTATTCGTAAATTCGTTTTGAAGTTTGAGCGTGTAGGTTTTAATAACAATTAACTACCGGCTCAAACTAGTGATCCCTTAAATTGGGTTGCACTAATAAATTTCAAGAAACAATTTTTAATGTATAAATCACTCAAAAACCTCTCTAGCCCCATCCAATCAAAAGTAATTATGTATAACTATGTAAACAAGAAGTCACTGAAGCATCACAAGCTGTGAAATACCTGCCTAAACAACAGTTTTAGGCCAGAGATAGACTTGCTTTTTAAACGTGCATTCGCATAGACGACAAGCTGAGTTGTGAACGAACTGTCACATTCTATTTTGACAAGCTTGACACTGTGCAGCGGCAATGACACATCGTACAGATGCAGGTAAATGCAAACTTGGTCTATTAACTTGTCTTAAAACCTTTCTGCCATTGTTGTTGCTGCTGACGTACCTACTGATCCCCGACCCTGCAACATCACCATAGTGCCCTACACTGCCCCTAATGCGTATTGCATCTTGTGGACATGTAGTATTCATTTCTTCAAATGGATGCAGGACATGCAAGGCAGCCACCATGTGCATGCAAAGACCTATTTAAAAGCAATATTTCCTTATCAGATATGGAACTTCTGTAAATATACTTTTTTGGTTTTATTTGTATATGCAGTTTAGAGAGAGTAGAAATTATTAGTCTGACGTCACCAGCATAGCATTTTGTAATTTGTGGTATGCTGTTTTATTATTAAACATAGTTTTTATCAAGTGTCAGGTCAGATATGTTCACTATTCTCCATGTTACTTCTGTGTATTTGCAAGCTAATGCTTTTTCAGTTAGCTCTGATTGATATAGATCCTTGGCAGTATAAGGTTTGGGGCTTTCTGGCACAAATGTACCTTCTTCCAAGGTGCGTGGAGATGGAAAAGAAGTCAAAGATGCCAAAACCCCAGCATCACCTTGTATAGAACAACTTTTGTGCACCTCATTTTTAATCTCTATAAACAGAACGTGCATATGTATGCAGAATAGGTAAATACATTTTGGTATTATATTCTGGTGTCTGTTTATAGTCCGTTTTTAGTCCGGATAGTATTGATCAATAACATTTGACTGGCAGGTAGTCCATGTGGAGAAGCAGAATGCATTGGCTGAAATGCAACCTTGGAACCCATCAGCTATGCCTGCCGACTATTTAGCTTAATATTAGCTTTTTTTAAATTGCGGATACATCTTTGTAGAAATAAGAGCACATACGGTCACATATAGTCACATATATAGTCTTGGCTCAGATATCTGTTGGCTTCACCAGATAAGCCCAAAATATTGGCCCCGGCAGAGGCTTATGTCATCAGACTGATAGCCGATGGGTTTTGAGATGACCTCAGTTTAATATAACGTGCAAATCTCTACTCAGTAAGGTAATATGTGATCAAAACTATGCTGGCTCAAATTCCATGTCGGCCTGTTACATACAAAGAGCTGATTCAGCCAGAATCGGTGCAAGTACAGATTGTGCCAGATGAGTCTTTCTTCTAGTTTCTCTTAGTTTCCTTGTTTCCTGTTATAGTCACATAAAAGTTGCATTGCTAAATTTGCCTGTGAGGAACAAAACTCAACAATGCCAAGTTCACATCAACTGTCTTTCCTCTGGAATTGCTCCATTCATGCTAAGTGTTACAGAGCCTTGTGGGATGGAAAGAATTACAGCCCTATAGTAGAGCCCATAAGCCAATCAGACATTGGGGGGTTGTTACAGGGGTACGGGGAAACAGCCAAGCTCTGACAAGCACCAATCTAGTCCTGCTGGTGAGATGATGAGGCCAAGAAGTACGATAAAGATTATGTCAAACCTGTGGTAGAATCTCCCCCCACATAAAAAATCTGATCCGGGCAAATTTCTTCCTCAGTGGGAGGAAATGGCAACCGACAGATTAGACATCTTCTACTGTAATCTGTATAAAGCTTTGAAATATATGTCAGCTGCGGGCCAATTTTTTTTTCTTTCTCTCTCTCTGCCATCCCATCATAACCACACACACACAGTAAAATGACCAGAGGAGTTAGCATAGCTGTAGACAGAGAGAGGCCTGAAACTAACTGGACTCTTGTCCATCAAGCATCTGTAGCAGTTGCACAAGTGTGTGTGCACGTGTTCGTGTGTGTGGCTCCCCGTGCAAAAAATGTTTGCCCTCTTCTCTACATTGTCCGTCATTACTGCAACCTGTCAGGACCCGGTCTAATGGTGTCTCACCTGACAGCCTCACAACCGTGCACCAAACAAGCAGCACAGTGTCGGAACAGGAGACAGAGGAGGGGAGACAGTAGGGAAAAATACCAGGATCTCCTGTTGGAAAATAAGAAACTAGAGGAAAATACAATCAATAGACAACTCATGGTGTTTTTCAAAGAAGTGAAAAAGAATCAGATTTATTGTTGAGATGCTTCTTAAAGCGAGAATTGTCTTCAGTGGCTTGTAGGCTGATGCAATGTACAGTGGAGACCGTTGCTGCATATGCAGCACGTCTTAAGGAATAGCCATTATGGTAAGCAGGTCATTTTGCTGTCTGAATTTTGGAGCAATTTGCATTACTCATCCAGTTCTGCAGGTAGCATTAAACTCTCGGACTCCCTCAAGACTAAAAAGTAGGAGCAGAAGATTCCTTTGATGAGGGACAAATAGGAATATTGCTGCGCTGTGTGAATAGGGTGCAATTCCCCGGGGTTTCCATTGTCCCTGTATCACAGCGTATCTGTCCAGTCTGTACCTTCCACACTGCTCTGCTGCTGCTCAGAGACAGATGAGTAGAAGAATGTGCAGGTGTGTTAGATTTTTTGCCTCATCATCCATTTTTCTAGTTTCAGTATAGAAAAAGAAGAATGTTGAGAAATGTGAAATTTGCGTCGCTGGCAGAATCATCCATAACGGTTATCAACTTAGTCATTACATCATGACTGTGCTGTGTAGGTTAACAGCAGAAATATAAATTTGCCTTTCTTCTTTGTGATCATTAGTGGAGGACAGAGCATTTTTTTTTCTTTTCCTGGAGCCTGTACATGTCTGGATATGTCTTTGAGTTGACATTCCACATTGTCTGTATGTCCCTGGGCTGAGATGACCCCATGCTGGGGCTCCAGGGCCCCGCCAGAAGGGCCTGAGGTGCTTCACTAGGGTGACTTACAGCTGCTCTGATGAGAGACACATTCGTACACACAGATACACTCATGCGCTCTCGTGCAGACACACAGAGACACAAATTCATGTGTGTCAGACTCATGTATGCAGAAACAAGTACGAATATTGTTAAGTTTTCAAACAGGCTGGATGGTTGTCCACTAAAGTAAATTACATCCAAAAATGTTAAATTTAGGCCCTGTCTACACGTATACAGATATTTTGGGAAATGGATATTTTTTCCCCACTGCTGCTAAAAAATAAATCTGACCACACAACCTTCATTTTAAAACATCACCGTTGATTCCCGTTCAATACTAGGATAAAGGAGCGCACTCAAACATGCGAGTTATGCTCTGGACATCCAAAAGTTTTCCTTCCAATCCTCATCTACCGACTTATCCAAAAGCATAGTTTCTGTAACTTTTAAGGCCCTGACACACCAAACTTACATTAAAAAGCAGTGATGAAAGCAGTTGAAATTGTTGTGTCACCTCACATCACCTGTCTGTCAGCTAAAGCTGTACATAAACATACCATAAAGACTTTGACTGACAGCCAACAAATAGACAAGGGCCTGCGAGGGTCGACAAGGGTCAGTGGTGCAGGACACACTGCAGAGGCTAGGTTGACTGACCCTCACTGATGACCCAACACTGACCAACAGAAATGACTCACAACTTTGTGTCAGGGCCTAAAAACCACGAACGCTGACTTATAGCAAAACCATTGGATGCCACAGATGCTTCCGTTCATCTGTGCGGTAGTGCAGAAAAAGCCTACTAAGTTAAAGCGTAAAGTTGTTATTAGACCAGGAAGTGCTGACAAAAATATTAGCCTATCCCTATAGTCAACAGTAGCCATTGTTGTAACTAGTTTATGGTTAATGCAACAAAGCAACAACAGGAAACGCTCTGTTTTGCATGTCCACACAGATAAACAGCACCTTAAATTAAGAAAAATCTGAACCTTAGAAGGCATTTAAAAAAATCTCTATTTTATTGACCTAAAACTCCATTTGCATGTGGACAGGGCCTTAGTTTTTATTCTGTACTGTGAACTACTTTATTTCAGTAAGTGGCACTTTTAAAAAAAATGGAAATACACTTCAGGATGTAATCATCACACCCTGAAACAACAGGAGGCACGTAAAATGGCAAACTCCAGTACTAATGGCACACTCCCTCAATAAATCACTCTGCGCACAATAGCAAGCACACACACACACACGTGTGTGTATGGACACACCTGGCCACCCCTTTACTCACTCTAGTCTTGCTGCTCCATAGCCCCACCCAGTGTAGAACAAGAAGTGCATGACGGTGCTCTCTTGGACATGAGGATTTAATAGGTGACCCTGGGCTTCATGCTGGGTCCCCCGCTGCCTGGGCTCATCCAGCCGTAAAATGAGGCACAGGCAGGACCCGGCTGGTAATGAGAACTGGCATTTTGCTCAGGATAACCTCGGGAAAATCGCTTCTATAAATACCTTCTATAAATAAAAGTGTACCTTGGCCCAAGACTGCGTAAGGGGCTTTCTCTGAAAAGGTCATCTATTGCCCCGACTCCACCACGACTCACCATGTTCTTGTTTTCCTCCGCCCCCATACCTCTCTGTCTGTGTCCTGTGCTTCTCCCGCTTTTTCTTTCTTCTTATTTTAAAAGGTCTTTGTGTTTTAACTGCACAGAATATGGTATGTTATCATTCATGTCATGTGACCCTTGGAAGGCTCATTCATCCTTCTTGTGTGTATCCTCTCTTCGTAATGACTCTGTGTGTCCTTGACCTTGGTCAGACGTAAGGACGTACATCCTGGAGTGGGAGAAAATCGACACAGATTCAGCATGTAAAATGAAAAGTTCAGTAGAAAAGTACAGAATAAACTCAGAAAATTTGCTAGAACAGGAACAGGTTTTGGGGTTAGGTACACTGGCCCTGTGTTAATTACCCCCCCTAGAGGCTTGAGTGTGTGTCTCTGTGTGTGTCGACACCATGGTCACGTCTCATTCGTCAGTGCCGCATGTAATCTGTCAGATTTAACTGTAGCCACCGTGTTTTCTCTTACCTACAAAAGACTTCAAATTTGTATCACATTCTTCCACATAAAAGAGTGTTGCGTATGAAATCTTCTAAATAGAGACCATCCTCTTGTGAAAAATGACTGAATTGTTTCAACAACATTGCACTTGTTCATGACTTGTGCATGTATTTTTTGGTGATTTAGCATTTTTAAGGCTAAAGGATTAAGTCTTCCCTTTGGGTTGAGAATATTTTCCTTTTTCATAAGATCAGTACATCATTTATGAGCTCATTGAGCTACCTGAAAAAAGGCATTACCATAAAACTAATGAAAGAAAACGTGAGAAAACTGGTGTTTTAAAGGTCCTGTATTATAAAAAAATCTGATTTACATGTTTTTTTGTTTTTTTTTTCATTACAAAGCTGGTATAGGTGCAGTCTGTATTCGTCAAACAAGCAACTTCCCTTCTGTGAAGTTGTGATGTCACAACTATCCTATATTAAGGTAACACTACAGTGTCATTACAGTTATTCTTTGGCTGCAATGACGATGCAGAGACACCGAGAGCACAGATGTGGAAGACCTGAAAACAGGTGCAGAAACAGTGTGTCAGATTGAGGGTGAATAAGATATGTTAAATCAGGCAGTATGAGTAAAATAATGTGCTTTAAACATTAAATCATGTAAACATGTTCTAGTACGACCCAAAACACACTATGAACCTGAAAATGAGTATAATATGGGGCCTTTAAAGAAAAACAATAAGCAATCATCTATGCAGTCTGTATAAATGCATAAATCTATTAAATGATGTGATATATCAAATTAAATTCCCTTTTTTTATTCCTTGCTCCCTCCCTCTTTTTCTCTGGGACCTTTCAGGACACAGAAGGAAGCAAGGACTCTCTCTACAGGCCAGGTCACTTCTTAAACTGCGCTTAGCCCCATTTTATTGCCTCTGACCAGCTTAAACTGATTAGCCTCGACCTTACCAGAACTGGCTGACCTCCCAACGCATCCAATACCACTTATTGATCAATATTCATATTGATCTGGGCCCCTCATATCGGATCAAGGGCGAATATTTCTATTGATTTAACCAGATTAGAGTAGACAAAAGGTTGCCAAATCAGTTTAGATGCAACCTGCCAACGGGATATGACAGCGAGCTGCATGGGGATTTCCAGCCAGGATTAGATTTGATGAGTGTTAACTGTGGAATTGATATAGCTGCAGGACTGTACCGATCGGTAGCTAATCAAGTAACACAGTATGTTAATGTGGCCGTGCTTGCCCTTTAAATGCATAAGGTTATACCAATCGATTTACCTAGCTAAACCCAGTGTTGGCTCAAATGCAGATAGAGTCATTTATAAGTTATAGCTCTGTTTGGATGATGGTGAAAAACGAGGTAACTAGTGCAGTAGAATATTTATGCATTGGTGATTTTATTCCCTTCCTGCCCACTTGTCAAAGTGTCCTTGAGCAAGACACTGAACCCCAATTGCTCCCGATGGTTAGGCCCACTGCCTTACACAATAGCTTGCTGTTAAATAAAGTGTTAAACAAATGACCATCTATACCCAATGCATGGGTTGCTTTTCATACATGGCTCCAATGGCTCAGTTATTCCAATTTCAAAATCAATTAATAGGCTTATTTTACAGACATTAGTGTCAATAATATTGAGATGTGTTTCTGTCAGAGTGATTTGCAATGGCTAGTGTTATATTCATAGGTGTAGTGCTGCTGGAATGCATGAGAACAATGCTAGCTATTTTCTTTTGACACTTTTGACACTTTCATTTAGTTTTCTCCACAGAAATTAATCAAATGCTGAGATATAGTCTTTATGATATGCTTGTAACCAACTAGATCCATGGTATCTCCTAATACTTTTTATCTAGATGTTTAGCTGACTGCTGCGGAATATTCTCAACCTGATGAAACTATTTATAAAGTCTATCAACCATTAAATTGTGTGACTAATTATAGTTTAGTAATGTGAGTAAATTTATGACCATAGGAACAGTGGTTACAAAGCCTTTGAAAAGACCCACAACTTAACCATGTACGTGCGTCATAAGTGTGCTCCGGTGTTTTAAACGATTAGTACTACACACTGGTTGTATTCCTATGCTAACATTAATATAACGCTCATGTTTTTCCTTTTCAAGAAACAGAGAGGGAAAACTCTAAATATCATGTCACAGATATTAACTGGGTTTATTGGGAAATAGATAGATCCATTTGATCATTAACAGAAATCACTTAATATGGCAGCTACATTCAAAATCAAACATAATGACAGGAGACATCTATACATACACATCTACATCTCACATGATAGACAATAAATACTATACCTACAGCTGCACGTATAGGCTGCCATGTTCTCCATGAACACTGACATTGGCAGCTAACATTAATACAGAAATACAAGGCTGCAAATTGCACTGACTGGATTGTTTTTTCAATTACACCAAGGCATCAATTGATTTGATAATATGTAAAAAGCTACATCTGATGGTAATTAAAAATACTAATTTTACAAATATTAGTTACTAAAGATGCTGCCTGTGTTGTCCTGTCTGCTGACTGCAGGTTCAACTCTGAAGACTGCACTGACACTGATTGTTTTTCACCACAGGAAGAGATCGCAAAGGAACACAAGCTGTTACACTGCTGCAGACAACACATTCACATGTGTGCGTGTGTAGTGCATGCACACCATATCTTTTATTAAGCCATGGGAAAACATGCTTCCATCGCTATTAAAGATTGATGTCCTTAGTGGGATAAAAATGAGTGAATAAGTCATGAAACACTGACAACACAACACTCAAAGACATAGAGAGTCTGCGGACATTTGCTACGTGTGATGTGTGAATGTTACCACAGAGAGTGAGAGACAATGAAAAAGTCAGAAGCATTGCATGGTAACATAAGTGGTGGTCTTTCTAAATGAAAAACGTATTTTGGAAGTGGTACACCGGAAGATGTGGCCATTCCATTTAGGGCTTTGAGGTTCGTTGACACTGAATAGACCCCACTTTGTTCCTTTAAAATGGCTCATGAGTGCTATATGCTAATGGCATGGCTACTTTTACTAGAATAGAAATGGTTTCTCCATACCTTTGCTTTGGCTAAGGTTATGTATGTATTGGCAGTTTCCAGTTGGATAAATAATCCCTAGTGGACCTTTTCTCCTTAAGAGCTAAACGACAGTAATTGAAAGATCGAGGTTCACTGGCTGACATTGGCCCTAACAGCTGAAGAAATGGCTACCGCTCTTCTGTTGTCCCCGGTGGTCTCATTTTGCGGACATCACTTTTTTGGGTCAGCGAGTTAATCCCAAAAATATGTCCTGCCAGAGCCTTGTCATTTATCTGGGTGGGTATTCTGTGTCAAGCTCAGCATGGCTAATTCTCTCTGGGACTCCCCTCTGCTATGGTAGACAGACCTGACTGGCAAACTTGCACATTATCGCCACAGTCATCTGATCCGCCTCTTCTCTTCTGCTCCCCTCTTCCTTCTACTGAAGAGATCTCCAGAGACGTAACGTGCCAAAAAAACAGCAGGCAAGGCATAAATGACAATGAGGAGTTCATGTGTTGCAGGACTACAAATGTTAACTCTACAAATATCGCTTTAATGCAATTTGGTAGACCATAACAAAAACATTATTGTTGCTTTTGGCCAGTCAATTGATCTTCATGGACCTTTATATGGTATCAGCACTGAAAACATTACAGTGTTGGATTAATAGTACAGTGTGCCATAATGTTTTGGCAACTTCCCACTTGCCCGCTACCACTTCCAATTTAACCTTTTTTTCAACTGTCTTTGACATCCAAAAGAGAACTTACCATCAAGCTGAAAAGCATTTAAGTTGTTCATACAAAGTCTGAATGCAGTTACAGAATGCACTCTCGTACCTCCCCTTCCAATGCAATGTGTATTTTATCACATCAGGCCTTTCAGGAAGAAGAATTCATAGGCCTGTCAAGTGCTGTACAGGGGTTGAATGTGGTCATTTATGAGAAGCCGGCTGGAGCACAAAAAAAGCAAGAGAAGCCATTTTGGTGCTGTCAGAGGGTTTTGTGGCTCTAAAAGGCTGTGGTGATGTGCTCTGACACTTGGGGTCTTGTATGGTGCTTTTAAGAGCTCCGCGTGGGCACTTTCTGCATCACACACTGCCGAGCAAGACAAAAACATACCTGTCACTGGCAAACACTTCTGCTGCACTTAAAGAGATTCCAAGCTGATTTCATGCCAGCAGAGGTCTGGAGGTGACTTTGTGACATTTTTGTTGTACAGTAAATTTTTGTGGTTGTTGTTGCTGTTGGACATTGAAGACATATTTTTCGTGTGCTGAGAAGTTTGTTTTTTATAGTTTCTTGAAGAAAGAGTATATTTGCTGAGTTTAAATTCTTTTAGGGTTAACAAGTCTACATAAAGCTTTAAAATAGTAACAGTAACAGTAAATAGTAATGATTATTAAAAAGTAATGTAGTTCACTCCTCCCTAGGCCTCTCTCCATAAAGGCCACTGTCCAGTCCAGTGTTAATTGTAAAAAGGGGGAGGTCTGTCTACATTTCAGAACAAAAGAAAAAGGTGGAAACAGTATGCATATGGAACATGAAAGTCCAACAGCAGGCATCCTCAAGGTTTGGAGGATGGTGACGTAGGCTATTTTTTGCATTTTCTAAAGTCAAAAACAGAAAAAGATGTATATGTATATTAAACAGTTTAAAACACAACTTACAGCTGAATGAATCGAACAAAACGTCCTTTGTTTGCTGTGAGGTAAAATGCTAACCAACTTTAGCTAGCCTAGCACATTAGCAAGCAGATGGTTAAATATTAACTAAAAATTACCTTTGAAGTTAAAAGTTACCTTTCAGAGAGTTGAATATTAAGCATTTGAGGCTGTTTGTGCTTTAAAAAAGGGAAAAAGCAGGGTGATTTAATTTTGCTAGCAATTCTGGCACAGGAAATGACATCAGACAGGCCTTGGACTCTTACGTCGGACAGATATTAAATTGGCTGGAATGAAAATTGGGTTGATGATGTTTTTAATGTCTAACGACATCAGAATTTCATGTTGTGCGGACGTTAACATTAAGCTGTTTGCAAATGTTGGGTTTTGTCCTCCATGCCCTATGACTGAATGTCAGTAGCCCATTTTCTGTGAAGATGACATTGGCATGACACACTTGGAAGGCATTGGATTTTGTTTACATAAACACACATGTAAAATTAACAAAATATAAACATCATCTGTTGTCAGTATTCTACACCAACTACGTTGGCTTCAACATTAAAAGACGCTGATGGCCAACTTAAAGGAAGTCATAACTACATGCAACCTTAAAATAAAACAATATATTACCCATCTGTGCAAGAATACTGTTTTTGTCTTACTCACAAGTTGTCAAAATGTGGGGTGTGTGCATAATTTCCCCAGAAAAATAAACTTGATTTATTTATTTATTTTAATTTTGCACAATATAGTAAAGTTCACTCTTTTTGCTCAAATGATCTGTCCTTCATTAAAATCTATTGCCTTACAGGAAGGTCACAATGTGCAAAACAAACAAGAGAGAGGACAAAGGAGAGACAATCCTCCATTACGCCCCCCTTACTTCCTTCCCTCCCTTGCTTTCTCTTTCCCTTCATCCCCAGCTACCTTTATTTGCTGCCCTATTAACAACTGTTACTGCAGCTTTAATTACGCCCCTGTGATCTCCAAGAGTGGCGGGCACGTGTCATCTCCTTCCCAGGGGAGCCTGGGTAATTACCAGCATCCATCCAAGGGCCGTTGCTCCTGTTCCTCGGTCGCCGTGGCGATAATCACACTGCCGCCGCTAACATCTGTTCCTTGGGCGAAGAGTCCAAGTGGCCTAAGCCTGTCACACCATGCCTCCCTGTGTCAGGCTTGACCTCTGACCCCACCCGTGGCTCCAAAGGGCTAATTTGTTTACTCTCAGAGACAGGAAGGGACAGACCAAAATCCCATCAGAATGCAAAAGCTTTGGTCAGAATATGGACATTTTGTACATTTTAATATACTATCATTATTTTTTACCTTATTCTTTACATTTATACAGGCTTTTTGTTTGGAGTTCATTGGTGGAAATATGCAGTTTTGCTCATCATTTTGGTCTTTAATCCTCTAGATTTTTCAGTTGTCAGCTGCCAAGCACCCACACCGTATGTTATTTGTAAATACGTAGTAAAAAAGTTTAGCATTACAATTTGTGCTACCAGTCACAGTGGTTTATGCATTCACAAACCTTGGCAAACTGTATTTAGAGCAAATCATAACTGCAGTCATTACTTGTTTTATATCAGATCTTTGAGGTTTTCTTTTGCAGCATGAAGTCATTTCAAACTGCACTGTACACTCGATAAAATCTGACAGATTAAACAATATTTTATCCCGCCAACCAAACATAGATTTTTAGTGCTGATTATGGTGCTCAGACTCAATGATGTATTTATCATGCACTTCATAATGCTTTAGCCATTTACTGCTGTAATATTTTAAAGCCAGAGTTGTCAATCTTTAGATGAAATGTTCAGTCTCAATCCTGAACTCTTATGACCTTTTCTCTTGTTTGCAGCAGGCAGATTTTCCACTGCACAAAAAAACCCTACTAACTTTTTAATGTAATATGAAAGGTTGCAATCAGCACTCACACTTTGCTATAGTCAATGGTATTCATCAGCTTTGGCTCTGATTGGCACTGATGGAAACAAGACATCCAGGTGAACGTGCTAATGTTAGCCCCTTACCTGGCGAGATGCAATGACAGGCCTCCATAAAATACTGTTTATCTCTACCTAAGCAGTGCTCAAACACATTCCAAATTAGTCTGCACCGAGTTTGAAAGAAAGACTGAATGTGAAGGCAATACATAAGAAGAAGTAACCGCCACTGTCTTCACTAACTGTCATGCGGCTGTCCACCGTTTACTAACCTGTTTTCCAGCTTGTCCATGATGTTAAATGTGACACACCAAAAAAACACACACATAGAAAGGCATACTCTGCTTCAGAGCGTGTACACCATTCTGGCCTACTGGCAATGGGAAAGGAGTCAATCGCCTTTTTTTTGTGGGATTTTCTGTGTATAAAAACTTGCAAAAAAGGTACTAATTTTAGTGGAAAGCGAGTATAAGATAAATGCAAACTTTCTACCATCTGCTGTGTTCTCAATCAGTAAAAACACAATATGAACTACAGTGTACCTAATCCTGGGTTCCTAAACTCAATCTCAAATTTTTCTTATGATCAGTTGACTGTCTCATTGAGGTATTTGTTTAAGCCCCACAGAGGCCAGGCTTACGGCAAATTTGCCTGATGGGACTATTTGCCCAAGCCAGATCTGAGATTTTACAGCAGAGTAGGAACTTGTCCACTTCCATATACATCTCTTCAAAACTCTTCCTCTCATGTGCAGCACTCTGCAATTCTTGGCCAAGTTTTCATGGGAAAAGAAGGACGCAGTTACAGAGCGCGAGTCAGAATTAGGCAGCAATCAGCATACAAATCCTCCGAGACTATAAAGCCATTTCCCTCTTTCTCACTGATGAGACCCAGCAGCAAGTTTTGCCCCGCTCGCAAACTTTTTCCCATAATGAGAGCACTTAGATGTCTCTGACCACACTTAGACACAAGGAAAAGTGGGAGGATTAAGTGTGGGCACGGTAGATGAAGGGATAGGTAGCAACTCTAAATAAAGATATATTGCGTATTTGCAGCAGATGAGGTGGCAGAATATAAAGAAGCATGGAGGCTTAAATAATGAAAAGCTTTCTGATCAAAGGGACAGGAAAAGCGATGTATTTAAGCAGGTCAGAATCTTTAAAAGCAGTTTTATTTATGCGCTTTTTAAAAGAAAGTCATAGTCAATATTTGGCAGCTGTGACATTAACGAGCAACGTATTATAAGGGAGGGGGATTCATAAATATGCATAAAGATATTAGTGGGGTGTTAACAGTAAGCACCTGTCTACTTAACCGTGACAGGAACTCTGTGAGTGACTTTACAGAGACCCCCCCTCCTCACCGAGCCACATGTGTCCTTCTATACTTAACGTCGCCTCTCCCTGCCAGTGACAGTGCCGCTGACAACCCACACTTGGAAAAAAAAGAACATGTTTTCAGAGATGTCAACCAGCGATGGTGAAAGCTCAAGGTTAGAGTTGCTCGTTCACTCGTTGGCTGGCACATCCGCCAGCCTGCCTGCTCGCCTGCCTGCCTGTTCTTCCTTTGCACTCTATGAATATTGGCTATCCACATTGTGGAATTAATAATGTATTTTCATATTTTTTCCTCAAGATGTGGGGAATAGCAGAGCATCTGTCAAGTCGGCTTCTACATCCAAACTGTCGAAAGTCAAAGGGTTATGCATCTTTTTTTTCTGTTGTGTCAACGAGAAGTGAGAAGCTGTCAGGGGTATTAAGTTTGACAGGGAGCGCTTCTTTACTGTTTGGCATGTGCATAATTATGTTGGAAGTTTTTTTAGAGAAGGTTAATCATCATTCTTTGTCCCCTCTGATATGGAATTTGCAGGCTGTTAAATAGCATTTTTCTCAGTCAGATAAAATGCATTTTAGCAGCTTGCATATGGTTAAGATTAACACATTCTTTTTTATACCAGTGTGCCTAAACTGAAATTTTAAACAATTTCTTTCAAAAACATGAGAAGAAGGCAAAGAGTGTCTTAAAAAGAAATAACCCAAAAATTTGCAAAAAAAAAGTTAAAAGTACAACAAATATACCAAAAAAAAAAAAAAAGAAAAATAAATGAATGAATGAATAAATATTTTTAAAAAATTGGGAGAATGTGTATAATAATAACTCTGCAACTCTCTATAGATGTATTTTTTTGGGATATTTTTTGCTAGCTTTTTAAAAATAATTTTCTAATTCTGCTCATTTCTTGCCATATGCAAAACACTTGCCAAGTTGCTCATTGCTTTTTTCCCTATGCTTTTAAAAGAAAGTTAGCCAACAGCTCAAGGTTCGTATAGTCTTGAATGCAGCACAAGAAAAGAAATGTTGATCAAGGTTTCAAAGGGTTATTTAACTGATTAACTATTAATAGAATTAAGAGGCAAAATACCTGAGTGTATATGTATGTTTGCCACTTTGCCAAATTAATCCAATTATTTGTTGCCATTCTGTAAAGTCACACCAGAGTGACTGGCAGAGTGTTTGTTGATGGGAGGTGGCGAAAGCAATGGAGAGGTAGAGAGATAGAGACAGAAAAACAGGAGAGGGGAGGAAAAAGTGATGGCCATCTGGGATGACTCAACATCCATGTCGGAGATTGCTGAATGTACCACATGCATCTCTAACTGTCACACGCCGTAGGATGCCAGGCTCAGACAGTTGCAGGACAAAAGGTGCTGTTGTTTACCGCTATGTTCCTTCTCTCTCCTGCCCTCCCTTCATCCTCCTATCCTCTGTTTGCCTCTACGGGAGACAGACCCCTTCCTGCTTCAGTCAAGCGGGTGCTGTGTGGCTGATCTGAATGTGATGGCAGAGAGGAAAAAAAGCAGGGTGGGTTTAGAGATTGAGGGCTGTGGTGGGTCAGAACCCAACAAGCTGTGCTGGGAGGCTGTGCTCTCCCTCTCTACTCCTTTTTTCTCCCAGCACCAGGTGGTGTGTTGCCTGTTTCCACCTGCTCACCTGAAATGCCGCTGTGCCTCTCCTGGACAATCACCACGTGTCATGCAGATTACTTACCAACACAAGGCAAAGAGGCAGACATGTGTGTAGGACACAGAGGTTGGTAAACAGGCATCTTAGCTGCCACCCGCTCTTGTCACAGATGACTTCTGCTCCGTCTGTGCCTTTAAAATAACTTTGAGGACTTGGTACTAATAGTAGAGTATATAAAGTATCTTTTATTTGTGGCACATCGCACTCTGTCTGTGTTGGTTTAATCTATTTCGTAATTTAATCATTTTATTATTGTACAATGTGGTCTCACTCAATTTGTCAGATACCGATGCTTGGTCAGTGGCCCGTTAGCATTGTAGAAAGCCACACGGAGGCACACAGGCAGCAGCATTTGTTGATGCTCCAGCCAACTACCTTAATATAAAGAGTGAGAAAGTCTGTGTTGGGCAGGTAGGAGGGGAGGTGAATGGGTCAAACAAACTCAGGACATTCACCCAGGAGCCTGATGTTTGTTTCGTGTGAAACCAGAAGTTAATCGATTAATTTCAATAACAATGTAGTGTGCTTCTATGTGTAGCATATTATGCTCATGATGTTGTCTGAAGTTAGTAAAAGGGCTGTTGGTGTAAACACGTTAATCGTGATGTGATTAAGGTCCATGCATAATGCGTTTTTTTTTTGGGGGGTTATTGCGCTAATTACTGGAAGACATTACTGTCTTTAAGAGGCTGTATCGGGCTGAGTTTTACATCTAGATCGATGGTACTGATGGCAATGGAATAACAGCATTGTCATTTCACAGGAGTCCCTTTATCTCTCACGTCAAAATATCTGAATGAAAATGGGTCCTGTGGGTACCCAGGAATCTCACCCTTTACAGACAAGCCCACTTTATGCCAGTCCCATTCATTTTTTTGCTGTCATTTAATTCCTAATCGAGACAATCTGGTAAGAATTGTTTCACCTTGTCAATATGAACCTCATAATTGTTTTGTAATGCAAAATAATGGAACTGAAAATGTGATTAAAAAAATGTGATTAATTGTGATTAGGTATTGAATTTCTGTCATTAACTGTTACGTTATTTTAGATAATTAAAAAAAAAATTATTTTAAAAAGAGTCAATGCATATATTAAGCATAAATTGACACGCCGTCCCTGAATGCCCAAAACTGACACAGGAGGGGTGCCTAGTGCATCATATTTTGATGTGACAGACCACTGAGTAAGCTTTGGCATATATTGAGTTGGGAGTGAAAATGTGTTGTGTTATAATAGCTTTCCATAATTCCCATTGAGTGGCCTTTCACAACAATGACTCTTGACCACGTGGTTCAACAAAACACACATCCTCAGCCTCACTGAGAGTGTGTTGTACGTGTTCTTCCCTTCCTCTCTCCCATCCGCTGTGTTTGTTCTTTCCTGTGTTTTAAAGACAGAGAGAGTTGGGCCTCTCGATGCCACATGGGACCGCTGAGAGCCAACCTTCTCAGACTTCTGGCTAACCTTCATGTTCAATCAATAACTCTCTATAGAGGCTCCATCTTTGGAGTTTGTTTGTTTCTGTTCTCCTGCTCGCCGTGCTACTTACATCACAGCCAAGATGATGAAATTGATCAGGCTTGATGCTTTTAACCCCAAAATGAACTAGAGCACAAGAGAACACATGAAAAAAACTAGAATGGAATAAAAAGTTATTGCTTTACTTCAACTGAAATTGGCTGCCAACTGTAGTTCATGTGTTTTTGTCTCAACAAACTGCAGTCCCGCCATATTTCTCCTATCATAAAATCATAAATAATCTCTATTCAGTTGTAGCCCGGGGTCCCAATTAACTCTTTATGCAAGTAGGAAGGTTTTCCCCTCAACGCCAGCTATTTGATACCCAACAAAAAAATATCTTCGCCCTGGAAGATGGATGGACCCTAGCTGCTCCGACAGAGGTCAATGATTTCCCTTCCCATGTCAGCTAAGAAGTAAACACCAGGACACAGGCAGCTATTTCAGCTCAATGTCTGGACCCAAGTGCTCTGCTGTGAAGCCTAAGATCTCTATCTCTGAGAAAAGAAAGAGCGCCTGCCCTCCTCCCACTCTCCCTCTCTCCCCCTCGCCTCCATCCCCGCCCCACACCACCCCGTCCTCTGTCCTCTTACCTTCATTACGCATTTTTTGTTTATGCTTGGGCGCAACTGTGGCTGCTCCTGATGGTTTGAGGTCAGGCGTGACTGGCCATGGGTTACTCTAAATAAATACACACGGACTAGCCAGGAAGGAGCGGGTAGGCTGCGCTTGCCGCCAAATCACCCTTGATTAATCAGCTGGCAGATTCAGGGTGACTTTTTGTGTACACTCCCCACCGCTGCTATTCCTTCCTCCAAATTGACCCCCACTCTTGCCACCCTCTAAACCCATGGAAGGAGATGGAATTGGGGCAGCACAGACAGGGCAATCCAAGCAGCCAGGCAGATGGAGCGTTGCCACACAGCCCTGCCTCTGCAACAAACACATAAATGCATGGAAAGGCATGCACAAGTGCACAAATATGATTACACACAGGACCCAGCCATAGCTTGTCTGACCAACTACTCCAGCTTGTGGTCTCTTAGTAAAGTGACAGAAAGTCCAGGCGGAACACATGGCCTGTTGTCACACCCTGTGGAGCCACTTAAAGAAGTATTTCACTGCTGAAAAGATGTTTTTTAATAAAACTAGGCCATCTGCGCAGTAGAAAGATGAAAATACTTTTGAAATTGGTGCTGCCTGACAAAAAGAAAACAGAGAAAAAGGAGACTTTTGTTCAAGAGGGAGAGAACCTACAACTCCCAGAATGCTCTGCTAGGCACCAGACCAATGGCTGACACGAAACAATCTCATATTACACTTAAATAGTAAGCTAAAAAATGTTCCTGAAAACACAATAGCAGCACATTGGATTATATTTGATCAGCATTGCTTAGTTTAACCATTTGATGTCATTTTTAAATGTCATTTTTTTCATTGTTTGGGAAACAGTATGGCGCCCACTTTTTGCTCACACTAAACTAAAATTGCACGAAAATACGTTTCCAAAACCATATAAGGCAAGAAATAGGCTGTGCAGTACAGTAATCTTGATTTATATTCAATCACCACTGCCTAGTTTAACAGTTTGATCAGATTCCTGCCCGAGTTTGAGAGACAGAGAGAGGAGCGATTCTGTCTCTTATCTGAATCTGTACTCTTTGTGTCTGCTGTGGCTGCATGGGTGGCGGGCAATACAGAAATGTGCAAGTACAGCCGGTAGTTTGAACAACAGCCTTGAGAGCCAGCAAAACTATGCCAGATGACGTCTTAGATGGAGGGAAGTTCACCACAGTTCATTTACACATACTACACAAATTGTTTTAATACAAAGCTGATTGAAAATTGACTTAGTATCCTAGTATCCCTTTGGATAAAAACTGCATTATTAATGTGCAAATTGTGAAAAGTGGGAGGATGTGAATTACTTCCAACTTTTGTACTTCAAATACAAATTTTGCCTATCAAAAGCATTTTTGTCAAGCTACATTGATGGCCTATTATATTGTGGATCCGCTACAGCACAACAGCTGCACTACAGACACAGCAAGGCTCAGGCCTCCAATTGATCTTTGATTTGAAACATCAGTATAAACAAAAGCTTTTCACGCAGCAGGCTATAACAGTTGAGTCCATCACTCTCCACAGCTCTGTGTCCACCTCTCCCTTCTTCCCCTTACCCCTCCACTGCCCCATCAAACTCGCCTCACAGTGCAAGAGCGGACGCCAACCTGCACCAACATCTCCCCCAACCCCTTCCTTGGCTGCCATCATTAGGGGTGGTGCTGTTCTCTCACCTGTCAGCTCCACTCCACCATGGATCAGTAGAGCCTCAGCTGGACCGTGCAGACCCCGTCACTAACCCTGACCCTTCTCTCTCCTCCTGGCTCCATGCTTCTGCCTCTCAACCCTCTCTGCGCCCCCTTTCGCCTGCCCTGGCCTTCAGGCTCATGCAGCTGCTGTCCCAGCATCCATCCCCATTTCCCCCCTGCTTTCTGCTGCAGTTCAAGCTCCGAGCACCGACTCTAGACCTAGCCCCCGGCTTTAGCCCCCTGGCCCCTGTGCCTCTGTTGCCCCCAGCATGGATGGACCTATCCTCGGGCAAGGTGTGGCCCCATGTGGCACGCCTGTCCAGAATACAGGTTATCAGCTCTGATCGCTGCAATAGACTTCTACCTGAACCTGCTGCCCTGAGGGGACGGAAAGATGGAGGAACTGAGAGAAGAAGAGAGAAAGTGAGAGTAGATTGAGCAAAAGAGGGAGCTGATGAGTGAGGGGAGAAGGAGAATAGAAAAAGAGAAAATGAGAGGAGGTAGGGATAGGGATGGAGTTTTGCCTGGAGGCAGGGATGAGGCAATGAGTACCCCTCAAAAACAAGCAGCAGTTGGAGACCACCACAGGCACTTCGACAGAGAGAGAACATGGGGGCTTTCAGGTGTGTGTCAAACACTAAGCAGCATGCTCTTTGTTCTCTGGTTCCTCTCCACAGCGACATGCTTTAGCCACCCCATGGACATCCTATGGAAAACTCCAAAACCTCAAAACCAGACAGCTGAACTGCTGTTTTGATGACTGTTTGATTTTGTAAGCCCCTCTTTTTTCTTTTTTTTTTTTGATTCTTTTCATTTTGCTTCTTTTCCAAATCACTTTTCTTATTGGCCTTTTTTGTTTATCCAGCTACTCTAAATAAACTTGAATGGATCTGCTTATGTGATGCAATATCACTTCCAGTCCAACAGATTTCATATCTGTTGCTGGACACCGAGTGTAAAACCAAACCATATGCCACCAATTGCCGCAAATTACCCTGGATCCAGATTATCAGCAGTAAAAAACCTGTCCGAGTTTGAAGCGTCATTAATTCTCCAGCCGTTTTGTTTTGCAATGAGATTGCCAAGCACTCAGTGAGGGTTGGTTTGTTATCGTGGTCGCAGACATTGTAATCAGGCCTCAATAATCACACTTCCAGAAGCGGAATGCGCCTGGGGCCCGTGCCAACAGGCCCTAATGTGGGGCGCCGCGGGCCGCTAGCCTGCAGACACACAGGGCTGGCAGATGGAGGCTGCCATTAAACACGGACAATCAGAGAACACAATCACTGAGCAATATGTTGTGCACAGAGAGGAAGACAGAAGATTTACGGGCTTAATGTAGATTTAGTGTCATTACGTGAATCTGTACTATCCTTGATTGTGGTTGATGGCGTATATAAAATCCAGCACAAGCAAGCTAACTTTCAAAAGAATTATTTGTACGAATAAGTTTTAAGGAATAATTTCAAAGAGTAACAGTGATTCTGACGGTCTCGACTCCTCA
The DNA here is from genome assembly GCF_026936395.1 of Plectropomus leopardus. NCBI lineage: Eukaryota > Metazoa > Chordata > Actinopteri > Perciformes > Serranidae > Plectropomus > Plectropomus leopardus. The sequence goes on along the minus strand of NC_142189.1, from coordinate 13,342,787 downwards.
TGTGGCAAATCAGATGTAAGTGTTGGGCTTATAGAGGCAAAAATATTTACCCCAGACCTAAAAACTAGTTGAAAATCAGAGGCTATTAGAGTCAGTTTTCAAATACAACCATGATGTTATCTCCTAAAATGCTAGCATACAGTGAAATTTGTCTTGCATCCATTCAACCCTAGAATGAGTTTAACCATAGAAAGTTTTCAGATATGCCAGCCTTGTCTCACTCTAAGGGTGCTCAAAACACCACTTGGGCAGTGGCCCTCGATATAAAATAGCAATGCACAATGTGCCCTTTAGCGTATAAGACGCAGCAGGCTTTCAGCCAACTACAATGTAAACTGTGTCATTATTAGACAGTCAGAGCAATGGACATAATATAAAGAGCAAGAAAGTCTGCTTTAGGGGGAAGGCGAGGTGGATGGGTCCAAATAGCACAGGATTTTGACCCAGGAGACCGGTGTTTGTATCCTTTGTGAAACTAAAAGTCAGCTAGCATTATTTTGTCAAGAAAGTCGTACTCACGTGACTCATTAATCAGTTGTGACTTCACTCAACCACATTTTTTTCCTAACCCTAACCGAGTAGTTTTGGCTCAGTCAAACAAACAACAACGCAAAAGGGTCCTTCTGTTCAGGCCTCACAGTATGATGAGTAGGGATGAGATTACACTGGACAAGCTGACCTGAACATCTTCAAAATATCATTGTGGTACTGGCTGTATGACATACAGCCAGTGGGCACTCATCTGCAATTATCAGGACAATTATTTTCAGCAATTTGTCTTATAGAAGACTTCCTCAACCCACTTTCTCTTTTTTTGTCCCTCTCTGTCTCCTTTAATATTCTCCACTGTCTTTTTTTTCCTTTGCCTCAGCGACTTTGTCTCCCGATCAGTCTTATCTTCTCTCTGTGTGTTCCAAGACTCCAGGTTCCTGGAGTCTTGGAACATGATAACAAGTGTTTCCTGTTTCACTTCCTGAGTGTAGTTGTGGTGGTGACAATGGTGACGAGGGTAGTGATCAAAGACACTTAATACTGAGCAATCTCTGCCATCATGCCATATATCTTACTGTGACTCATTTATTGCATCTGCCTATGTTAATGGCAGAAACACGACAGTGAAGGCAGCACAGGACCATGTAACCATAGAGAGGATGTAATAAGAGCACCAGTTAGTGACATCTGAGCTGAGTCCTCTCCTGGATCAGACCATCAGCATTTTCTAATCAGACTTTCAATTTCAAAAATAGCACCTATGTAAACCGTAAATCTCTCTCCGGAGAGTGCCAGGCTTTTGTGTTTCCCTTTCTCTAATTGTCCCGTGTCTCTGGATCGTAAATCTTTCAGGGAAGAGCCATTAGCAAAAATGGCTGGCAGGGATTCTGCCATAGGGACATCGCTGGTCCATTCACACCGAGAGGATGTCCAGATACGGACTCCAGACACAAGTGTATGCAGTGACAGTCCATTCATTGGGGTCAGATGACAGCATGTCTGGCTTGGCAGCCCTGCTTTTCATGTCAGCAACTCACCCAGCTGGTATTTGGGATTTTTGCGGTTAGAACAGTTTCCTCCTCGACTCTCAGAAGAATTGCATTTTCGCATAATAAGCTCACTGAATGTCATTGTGTTTGGTGCTGTATTCTAACTGCTGCAAATAGTTTACAATGTCATCTGTTTCCTGAGCTCATTTGCTTGATGTGTCTCAACATAGGAGGTATAACACATGACTGGCTTAGTACATTGTAGACAAAAACAATGGCATCAAACAAAGTCTGACTAAATCAGAGCTGTGGAACACAGTTCCCCAAGTCTCTAATGACTAACAGGTCTTTAATATTTTCTTTTTTTACCATGTAAGCAGTGCTGTGAGTTGTGCGTTTCGTGTGTTTAGGGCTTAACCCAGGGTGACGGCCAGCTCTGGGAAAACAACATGGAAAAGACTTCTCACAATCAAATATCCTGTCTTAAGTGTTTTGGGGGAGTTTGTATAAATAGGACCCAGTCAGTGCAGCAGCAGAATGATTTCCTGTTACAAGCACAGTGGTTTGCTGATGAACATCAAGAGGGACACAGCAGGAATTAGCTTCATGTAACACATGGAAGAAATAGTGGGGCATTTTTGCACATGTGATAAATATGCATTATTCCCATGTGATGGTGATTAGCTTTTCTGTGGTGTTTTTCAGCATGTGTTATTTTCTGAGGAGGAAAAGATTATCTCCAAATTTTCCCATGCCTTTAAGTAGATCTAAGTAATTCCCCATCTCTGAAGTGGACAGTAATATTATCTTTAATATGGTAATCATTGCAGAGAAAACACCTTTGTGCCTTGACTTTAAGACTGTAGAACAAGTATGGGGAATTTATGACTAATCTATGTAAGCGTACCTTATTATTACTATAAATCATCTAAGAGCTGAGGAACGGAGGTATAAATGACCTTAACCATTTCATTAAATCTAATTAAATTGAACTGACATTAAAAGTCATCATTTCTGGCTTTTTTTTTCACAAGTGCAGATTAGATATGAGCCATGCTGGATCCCCTCAGTGTTAAACACATACTGCGTACAGTATTACAGAGTTAATGGGACAGATAATTGACAGTGAACCATAGGAGGTTAATAATAGATGCTTAATTGACTCCTATCAATTTGTTACACTGAACATCACTGTCTAAAGATCTCATTCATACAGGGAGCAGGCATATTCCCAGCAATGACCATTTTTCTTTTTTATGGCCAGCACTTTTGGGATGCACAAAGACAATGAAGTGCTGCGTGAAGCAGTGCAGGGCAAGAAAGAAAGACAGATGTAAGAGACAAAACCGGTAAAAGTGACTAAGAATTCAGTATCTCAAGAGCCCAAATATAAGAGAAATTCTAATTCGGCTGTAAAGTATAAATATATTGGTCACATTGCTATGAGCACATGAAGATGTAGAGTAAAGACAGATTCAGACATGAACTTTGTACCTCTCCAACTAAATTAAGATGTATGAGACAGAAATATATGAAAGCTATACAACAGTAATTGTTTCTTTTAGAGGGTCTTCTGTGATTCTACCACTTTTTTTTTCAATACGATATTGTATGTATACATTGGATATTATCAACAACATACATTACGACACCTTGGTTAAAAGTAAGATGGCTGTGAACTGGTTTGATTTTTAACACTTCTTCCTGGTCCTCTTATAACTGTTGTTTGGACCCAGACAGTACAAAGGATTTTGTTTACTGTCTATTACTTAAAGCATTAATTTGGATTAGTTACAGTTTATTTAGTGAAGCATAAATTGCAATAACTTACCTTTTACTCTATTGTATTATCTGTTGTATTACGTATGTACTCTGGGCAGGCTGACGAGTGTACGAGAAATGTTTCCCACTGGAGCATGAATTTGTCCATCAACATAGAGGAAGTGAGAGTTTATTTTTTCTGACGCCACTAGACAGTATATGGCAGACCTGGCTCCTCAGTGTGAACGGTGAATATGACAGGTCAGCTACTGTCCCAGGCCCTCTAGGCCTCTCTCGACGTTCTGGAAGACCTCCGCTGTTTATACATATCTGTTTCACCTTTTTCCTCCTAAACAATTACTGTGCAAGCCAAGAGGAAACCCGTCCTGTGAGAGCTCCAAGCACATTCCAGCCAGCGCAGCCAGCTGTAGGACATCATGGACATAGAGTGACAGAGTAATCATGGAGAAACACATGCACAATAATTCATATGTATCAACTTAATAATTTATAGTAAAAACTGTTTGGAAACGACACACAAATAAAAAACACTAAGTTTTCGATGTCATCATATAATAGTGTGATTTCACAGAAAAGAAATGACTGTGATCTCTTAACATCGAATTATGTAGTGGTGGCACATAATTTGTTAAAATTATGTACCACATAAACAAGACTAATGGAAGGTCAGTTACAAACAGTCACAGTTTAAAACACATGGCTAATGTTGTAAGACTCTAGGTTTAGAGAAGGATTGTGTCATCGGTAAAAAATCTGTACGTATGGGACGTAATCACGTCGTAATGTGTCATAACTATGTCTACTTACATAAAATACCGAAGTTGGTAAAGTTAAAATGACTCGATGCTTTCTTTTGCTTTCACACAGAACAGGAACAGGAGTCTCCTGGTTAAAAGTTCTGTGTTTGTTTGACCTGACTGTAGGTTTTTTCCCAGGATAGTGAAAGCATGACCTGCCCTGCTCTGCCTTACTCTGCCTCTGATTGGCTTACGCTGGCATTCGTACTCTGACCCTAACCAATCTTATTCCCCATGCCTAAACCTAATGAAGTTATCCAACATGTTAATTAACAATAATGTGAACAATTCTCTAATGGGAGAAAAATAGGGAGTATAAAAACTGCACGTCTGTGTAAGGAGGCAGGTTGGGCTGATGGGTGGGTCAAACAACACAGGACTTTCCCCCAGCAGGCCGGTGTTTGTGTCCCATGTAAAACATGTAAAACCAAGTGAAGTTAAGCTATTACCACCATGTTTCTTTTTCATAAACCTAGCATACATAACTTTACTTGCCTAAACCCTAAGGATGTCCAACTATGTTTCTTTTCCTAAACCCAGCCATAGTAACTTTACTTGCCTAAAACTTTTAGTATGTTACACTGGCGAAGTAAAAATGTGTTAGATATCATGCATCCTGTTGTATGAGGATGGATTTCATGACCTCGACCTCCTCCCTTTACATGGACTTTCTGGCTCTGTATATTGTATAAAGTTGTCCATTGAGTTTGTGTGTCCGCCGTGACAAAGGATCATTGGCATTGTTTCTGTGATGCTAACAAACTCTTCTAAGATATCTCATGCCATCACCACATACTGTTAAGAGGTTATGGTCTTTTCAGGTGTTTCAGTGAGACCAGGCTGTCATTTCAGCTGACACACTGAAAATATCCTCTTTGTTGCACAATGAAGTTGAAACAATTAAACAGTAAATACTTTGGTCCTCTCCCTCTTTCTACCTCTTTAACTCGTGGTAATTTTATGCTCTGGAGGCTCATCGACTCATAATTTGAATAAATGTAAATAGTTTGTTTTGGTACACAGGGTTGGCAGCGTGCCATGCATCACTCTGAGGACTTAAACAGTTTGAGAGCAGACTGATAGATGAACCTCGCTGGAGATATGTGGCTGGATGGAGAAGGGAAGGTGTTGGAAGGTTGAGAATATTAATCATAGCAATTATTGAAAGTGTTTTTCGCTGACATCATCGTGCAGACCCATATATCAGCCAGGAGCAGCATGCTTATGACTTAGTGACACGGGCTGAGTGGAGGACATTGAGCAGTAAAAATTAGCAAGTTATGCCATGTGAAAAATGAAGCCATCAGAGAGCCATAAGCAGGCAACATTTGTTATTCCAAAGAAACAGATTCAGGAAGTAGGCTTTATGGGTGTTATTGTTTGTATCTTTGTTGTCTTTACTGTGAAATGCATTCCTTGACAGAGTTACATCCATTGTGTGCAATCATAGTTGGTTAGGAAATAAGTGGGCCAGAAGACAGAACAACAACTGAATGGTATTTCATATATCCGCAGGAAACAAAAGAAGTGCAGGCGTAAATTGATAATGTCAAAGATTCACACGCAAGTAATCTAAAAATGCTATCAGAGTCTGTGTGCAGAGCTGCTGGTGTTCTCTTTGTCCTGCAGCAGGAAACCGCAGATACCAGGCTCTTGAATCAGTGTTCTCAAGGCCGGAAGAGACTTCCCTAAGTAGAAATGAGCAGCAATAGAGCGTCCAAAGTCCTGAGTGAGGTTAACACTCAATTCCAAAAAAGAAATGCTCCCATGATTAAATGCTTTCTGTAAAACACTCCATAATGTCAACAACTTGCTCCATTTTTTTCTTCTTTATGTTTTCTCTTCTTTCTCTCATCTTATTTTTTGTCTTTATTTTTCTCTGTCGATTATTCTCCCCCCAGTTGGTCAGTAATCTTAAAAAAAGTCACTTCTGTGTCTTATACTGGTCTTCAGCTTTGTTACATTAATGGTGTGTGCACACCATAGAAATAAAATGTGAGTAGAACGGACATCCCCACTCAAATCAAAGTAGCAGCAGTGCAACAACCATTTTTACGTTTTCATTGCAATTGCATTCGTTGTAGTGGGCTAACTTCCGTATAAACTTTGTTTGTTGTTTGCATATTTAGTCTGATCCCCTTTTCAGCTTGATGCAGTCACACTAAACTTTGTACGTATGATTTTATACACTGTAAATCTGTCTTCTCAATTTAATTGATCTGTTGTTGTTTTTTTTAACTCTGCTTTGTAAGATGACCTTGAGTGTTTTGAAAGGCACCTACAAAGGAAATGTATTATTATTTATTATTATTATTATTAAGCAAACCAACTTGCACCAAGTCACAAACTCAGTGATGTGAGGTTTTGCAGTAACAACCAAACAAGCAGTTAAGAAGTGACATTAAGTTTTCACAAAAACAATTTGTTACTTTTAAATTATCACTGCTTCTATTATTTCACTGTTTTTTGTTGACATTAATTGCTTTATATTTGAAACCTAATGTACTGTAGCTGCCTCCAAAGACTGAGTGAGAGCCACTGAAAGGCATATTGTAAGAGAGATGGGGGATAAACAGCATGTTGAACCAGCATTTATTTATTTATTTTTAACATCAAACTCTGAATTACTCTGGTCATTGTTGTCAACTGTGGATCAACTAACTCAATGAATAACAAGACTAACTAACATGATTTGGTGAGTTTTATTTTGTTTCTGTTGAGTTTCAATGAAGTGTGTTTTTAATGAGTTACAAGGCAGTTAAGCTAATGTTATTCTTTGCTTGTGAAAAAGAGAAACTTGGATTCGTGTACGGTTGTATTTTTCTGTTAAATAAGAAAAATAATAGGCCAAAATGGCATTCTCAAACTAGTGAGTATAATACACTTTACGGCCCTGCTGACGTGTGTTGTCACCTTGGCAACTAACAACAATCGCCACTTTCTTTTGTAGTAATCAAATGACCAGGCAAACAGTTTAATCCCCATCTACTCATTTTTTTCCTATGGTGCACACTTGGAAAAAAAGGAAAGACAATTAGGGTCCCTGATCTACATCAAAGACAGCATTAATGTGCATGTCATTCTTTTATCTGCCTTCATTCAGCTGTTTGACTGCAATAAAAGAATCACATTCTTCTTTTTACGTGACACTTATTTATACACTGTGCCGCTCTTTCGTCATGCTCTGTGCAAGCGCTTTCCCTTCCTAAATTAAAGTTGTTGTAAACACAGCGCAGTCTCACCCTCTCTGGAACCTCTTGGGAACATCAGAGGGGTCCCTGGGTCTCTTACGTCTCTCCTGCTGCTCACAACTGCATCAGCTCCTCTGGGCAACCGCCCAATTGGCTGGGAGTCTGCTGCCCTGACCCTGAACCTTGAATATGAGGGGTTAGCCAAGGGCCAGCGCAAAGGCTGAGGGTGGGTGTGGTGGCGGAGGTCAGGATGGGGGAGGTGTGCAGGCGGGAGACAGCTATTAAACACAACAGAGGAAGGCCCATCAGGATGTGTCTTTTATAGCTGGCTGGTACTTGAAGGCATCAAACCCCACTCCCACAGATGAGAGGCAGGCAGTCCAGCCAGCAGATGAATCCTGTAAGGGTGGAAATGATGGGGTCAGGGTTTTTACAAGGTCAGGACGAGGTTAGTGGAGGGGCAGGGACCCAGTAATCCCTCCTTTTCAGTCTAGGACATGGGATGTCTGTTAACTCGTTCACACTAATACCTCACACTGTAGTTCTTCACACGTGTTAAGGCTCAGATGACTTTGAACAAAAGTTAACCAGTTAGAATTAGAATCACCAATACTTTATTGATCCCCAGGGAGAAATTGTGGAATACACATATTTGCTTTCTTTGTTCTATTCACTACTGCATCTGTACAGTAACTATGTAGCCTAAGCCAGCTGGAGCCAGCAGCCACTCAGGTGGCAAAGCATGAAGACTAGAAACGGGGAAACAGCTAGCCTGAATCTGGAATGTAAAAGAATGCCTTACTAGCAGTTTCAATGCTTTATAATCATGGTTTGGTGGACTTTAACTCTTTTGTATGCAGTTGGATCCACGACTGAAATGACTGCCATCTTGGTTTTGGTTGGGTGAGAAAATGCTTATATATTACAACAATTACAGCTTATATATTACAACTTTGTACGTGGATGTACCGCAGTCTGGCTAACATTACTATATCTGTACTGTACTGTACTGTACTGTAACTACTTATGTAAGCTAACTTTAGCTACTATTTTCTACCTACTAGGTCAACTGTTTCCAGAGATCGGGTTAAGCGACGTAAAAATTCTGAGTTGTGCCAGATTTCACTGAGAATTGTCTCATCACATTGTTACTGCATCCTACTTGAGGCATGTTTAACATGCATGTTTTAATGTGTTTTTTAAAATCTTTTATGTGTCACTGTTTCTCAGTGAGTTTTTTTCAGGGTTTTTTTTATTCTCCCATTCATGTACTACTATTTTTGGGACTCAACGTGACCCTTTTTCCCCCACTTTAATCAGTTGGAACAATTGTAAACAGAGCAAATGATAGGCATTTGTGCACTGTGTAAGTAGTCTTTGCCTGATTCATGGCATCATATGCAAAGAAGCTATTGTCATTTTTGGACTTTCTTTGTTGGACATATTTAAAAAGTGTTGACAAGCCACATTTCATATTTAGAATGATAACATACTGTAGACTTGAGGGTTTTTTTCTATGAAAGTGAAACTGTTAAATTACCATTGTTATATTTAAACAGTGTCAGCAAGAGACCATCTTGAAAGTTTTCCTGGATTCATGAACTATGTTTCTAGAAAATCAAACCCAGAAGACAAAACAATAAGCAAACATGGATGTTTTGAAAGGAAACATGGGATTTGGATCATTTTTTATTCAAAGCATTGCTGTTTGGCAGCTGATGTTGAAAGCCACAGCATCTGGGGAAGTCTTCAAAACAGGCAATGTTCACGGAGATTGTTGGTTTTCACTCCAAAGTGAAATGTATGGATGTCAGTAGCTGACCACGAGGTAGGAAACTAATCTTAAAACTTTTGGAATACTTTAGATAATGGTGGTTAGGATTAGTATTAACATCTACAGAATCCTACATCCACAAACATGCACGTGCGTACAGCCAAAAATATGAATCCATGCATTACTTTCATTATCATCACCACCCTCCAGATAACCCCATCCTACTCACACCTCCTACCCCCTGCACAACCCCTCGACCCTCCAACCTCTTCTCCCTAACACCATCTCGTTCCTTGTTTCATTTTCATTACAACCCTCCTGCGGGGACTTGAACTTGTTGCCCTGCCTGAACTGGGGTGACAGCTCACTAAATCACCGCCTTTTAGTGGTGCTGCCCCCTTTTTTATACACTTTAATCACCAGACTCCAGTAACCAGGAATATTGGGCTCAGTGTATGGAATTCTCCTCATAAAAGAAAAGGCAGAGGCCACTGATGTGCTTCTCATGGCAGAATCGCAGCTAGAATTCATCTCGTTCTTGCTGAGATGGTGGAGGGGGATTGATGGAGGCCGGGGGCTCTCTCTCTCTCTCTCTTACGGGTGACAATCAATTGCTCAGGATCAACAGGTTTTAGGCCGTAAACTTGAGGCCATCTCCTATCTTGCAGACAGTTTCTCATCTGGCAGTGGCGGTGTTAATGCTGGTGGGAGGCCTTGGATTTTGTTTGTTATTTATGGTTAGTCACAGGTTTAGAAATGGTTCTGAATGATCGGAGGCTATCTTTCACACGGGGCCTGTCACAGCTCTAAAATGGTTAACCCTCTATGTACAGGCTAGGGCTAAGAGGTGCAGAAATACAGGAGAAATGCAAGCTGATAATGTGGAAAACATTTGTTTTAGATATGTTAGTTTTGGTTAATTTTACTATTGACAAACCGAAACCCATTAATCCATTAACATAGAGAACATAGTGGCACATTATTTCCGCCTTGAACAAGCAGTTTAAAAGCAGATTATGTTAGCACCACTAGCTGTGCTGACACTGCTGCAATGGTGATAACAGATGACAGGGGTAACATTATTAACAATGCATATATAATATATGTATGTATGTATGTATGTTTTTTTTTTTTACATTTTACATACAAATTGATCCCCTATTGAATAACATAACTCCACAAATCCAGTGCTGAATGCGTCTTTCTTCTCATCCTTCTCCTCCTCTGCTTGTCATCAACATACACAGTACCTTCCTTGATCAATCCCTTTCTTAATGCTCATCCCTCCCCTGTCCTCCTCCTCCTCCTCCTCTCCCTCTATTTCATCTCTAACCCAGCATTAATCCTTATCCTCCCTAAGGAAGCCCACTTCGTGCAGCAGCGAGGGTATTTAGAGCCAGTGTTGACATTGGACAGCACGTTAGACAAATATCCCCAACTCAAAAACCACAAGACAAATGGCAGACCCCGGCTCGCTGTGTTCTGGCAGTGAGTATGCTGGTCTGGCTTAGCTGTGGCCAGTTATTCAGCACAGGTGACGTCTTACTGCGGGGGGAAAAAACTGACCGCCGAGGAGGGTAGGTGGATAGATGAAAGGAAACATGTGGGCAGGGAAAAAAGAGGGAGAGATGGATAGAAAATGAAAGGATAGAAGATGTGATTCATGCTGAAAATGACAGAAAGAAAACCTAAATATTTTTGGATGGCATTATCAAGAAATAACTGAGAGAAAAGGTTAAATATAGAGCGATAATACTTTGTTTGTGGTACAAATGTGGTGATGATTTTCAATCTTCAAATGCTAAAAAAAAACCTAACATTACTAAATCATTTGTCTCCAGAGACCATACATCGAGGTTTTTGGAAAACCAACAACTCCCACAGACAACCAGGTGGTGGCTTTGATTATGGGCGCACATTACATCATTTCAAGGTGGAAACAAACACACGTACCCACACACAGACAGCTCTCACACGCAGACAGGGCCCTGTGACTGTGACAAGCTATCTACACACACTCAACACGTTACCACACAGCAACACACGCACCACACAGACACACTCTTCAGAGATATGGGGCCCCGTTTTGACAACCGCCAAGTTGACTTGGCATTGGTCGGACTGGAGTGATCCAAGAAAAGCAAAGCGGACCCACGAGAGGGCTGGGGCTTTTGTGTTTGTGGAGTGTCACACTTCATCACGAGGGAAACCCATAACAGGCCCAGGAAGACCTTTGAAGCTATGGGAGGGGTGTGTGGGAATCGCCTCTGTGGCTACCTCTGATGTCAACTCCAATATTCTGATTGCCGGCTATTTCCTGGATTAGGATTGTGTTTGTCGGCTGAGAGGGAAACTGTCCGAGGATTGTATATCAGAGGGCAGACGAGCTAATTACAGCATCCCGCCAGGCAATTTACAGATTAAAAAGTATTTTCACCAGTGTTGGCCATTGTAATATGTAGTCAGCTCAGTTACAGTATTTATTTATCAGTTATTATAAGCAAAACCAGAATTGATCATTCAAATTTACATTATTATATCATCACTTCCAGGGTATTTAATTCTGAAATTCTTCTATATACATCTTAACAAATATATCAATCTTAAGGATTGGGTTTGCTATGTGGTGGTAAGGCATTTAATTATGGTTTGGCCATACAGACAGGTATATGTGTGGTTTTATTTAATTCAGTTCAGCTAAATGTCCAGTGGTTTGGATTACAAAGACGAGAGTGTCTCTGTAAACCATTAGACTAAAGATTCTGTATATAGAACAGCGTTTGGCAGCAGGGTCAGGTGATAGCAGTGCGTGCTGTTTGCTTTGGCTGCTTCGTAATTAGTGGAATGGTGGCGTACTGTAATGGACCACATCCTTTTGGCTGGAGCTTCACAGGGCTCAACCACCGAAGCCATAATTTGATTCTGGGATGCTCTAAGCAGGGCAAGACAATTTCAAATCAAGGCGAAATATTCAGGAAATTACATTTGTACTTAAGGATGGCTGGCCGGGTTGTATGTTGGAAAGTTTATTTTCCTTCAGTGTTGGATAGGGCATAGAGTGATTATCTTTTTATTCATTCTGCAAAATCCTAAATCATGCAAAAATCCTTTGTGAATATCATGTTCAGAAATAATTTCAAAAATTTCATTGAAATAAATGTCTGTGAAGTCACTATGAGGTAACGCAACAGTGATTGAGTCCATGGCCCATTGATTAAAGCCCTTGCAATTCCAGTATTACGAACTGAGTGTCTTTGATGGCATTGCAAGGACGAATCACAAGCTGCACACGGACTGTGATGCGTTTTCCTTCACCCAGCAGTGGTTGGCCCACCAGGGAGGGAGGAGGAGCTAATGCAACTTACTTGTGTGTGAAGCAGCACATTGTATACTGTCTCTGCAAAAGAGAAATCTTCAGCTATAAAGTATGCAGTATATGATTTTATCTTTAGATAAGAAATGATAAAAGGTGCTGGTTTAACAATACAGTCAGTTTACAGTATTGTATGATGCACAGTACAAGACTTCATGATCTGATTTACAATGTTTAATGTGAATGGGAACAAACTGCTTAAGAAAACTTCTAATTTATTACTCTTAAGCAATAAAACATGTAAAAGCAGTGTTTTCAAGGTTTATCATTGCTTAGTTTTTGGTGGATGGCAATACTTGCTATTGGTCTGTCAGATAGAAAATTGGTCGGCCCACCACTTAGGTCCAGGCTGGAATAATAAATATTGGATGTATTGCCTTCAAATTATGTACAAACATTTGTGGTCCCCAGAGGATGAATCCTACAGAATTTGGCATCCTTTGACCTTTCCTCCAGTGCCTCCAGCAGGTTGAAAAATTTGTAACATACATCGATGCCCCTAGCAGGATGAACTGTAATAGCTTTTTATAGTCCAATACCAAATATAATCAGTATTCCCATCAGAATAAGCTGTATTCTGTGTTAACTGCTAAAAAGCAATTTGTTAAACTAAGAAGATGAACATAAACATTAGCATGGTAGCATTGTCACTGTGAGCATGTTTGCATGCTAATATAAGCCTTTTGCTCAAAGCACCAGTGAGTATTGCTCTCTGGTTCTTTTTCTAGCACCAGTGAGCAAGGGCGTTGAGGGCGAAAAAAAGTTAAAAATCTTTAATTTTGAATGGCTGTGCCGTCTACCATTACCTAACCTCATACCATCCATCTCTCGTCCACCAAAAGGATATCCGGTTTGCCGTCGATGGTATGCCTGATTCCATGTGTATGCATCGTTAGTCTTGTTAATAATAATAAAAACAATGTATGAACTTGAACTTGATCGGACTTTCTCCAAGTTGGCCACAAAAAGAACAACACACACAAAAGAATGTGAATACTAAAGGCTGTATATGTTATTCTCCATTATGCATAATATTATATATTAGAGATGTAAAATATTGTAACACACTTAATTGAATAGATGCCAGATCAGTTCAGATTGGATCACAATATGGGACATAAATGCAAGTATACTGAATCAGCACCACTTTCAAATGGCTCTAAAAGGCACTTTTCTTAGCAAAGTTATTTATTATTTTGACGACCAAATAATAGTTATCAGCAAAATGATCTCAGGGCTTTCACAAAAGAACAGCAGCTTATGAGGCAAAACATTTTTCATCCATTTTAATGCTTTATGTAGCTCTGATGCCAAATGGAAGGAGGGTAAAAGCCAGATTTTCATTGGGGGATTTAGAGGAAGAAAAAAAACCCCTCAATTACTGTTTGCAGACTGGGGCTGTTGTTAAGGACGATGCCATGATCAAACACAATTTGGATCAAACCACGACTTTATTTCACATTCTCTCACATTTCCAATCAAGGACCGATTAGCCTCAGACATTAATGAGCCTACTAATCCATTTGGGCCCCTCGTGATAACAGTTAATTGTCTGTAAAAATGTGTACAGATCCCCGTTTGGGTTGTTTACTAACTGATTTGGATGTGGTTAGGCCCTAAAGAGGTATCATTATGTTGATAGTTCTTTGGAAAATGAGCCCCTGATGGAGGCAACACCAGAGTGGAGTCGAGTTAAGAATACACAGGACTGCTTTCAACCGTTGCTCACTTGAGTGCAAATTTATCACTATCTTAAGATAACATTTGGCTGTCATCAGCCCTCATTGAACTTCATCTATAATTAGCATGAGTTCTTTGTTTTGCTCAGTACACGATAGCGAAGGAAGTTAACATTTCTTACATAAACCTCTGACATTTGGATAGATGGTGATTCACACTGGAAGGTCTAAAGGAAAAAAATTAGGACCTGGACAACCACATGTTCCAGGCAGCTTGATTTGGCATCCTCTGTGTCCTCTGCTTCATGTTTGTGGCTTAGCTGAAACTTAAATCCAAATTACAGTAAAATTCAAATCCAATTTGTGTTTTGTGTTAAGTCAGAGTAGAAACTGTACATTGGCTTGAGTTGTAGCAGAAAGTTCTGTTTGACATCAATTACTAATGCTTACTTTAACGAGGAAATTAGGATTACTGTGACAAAGTTTGCTGCTCACATTCCTTTGTATCATTGAAAATAAAAGTCTCACAGAATTCAATCTTATAATTTTGCTACCAGTTTGGGGTTACATACATACATGTTAGCCCAAATCATAAATATTATGTATCTCTGACAGAACATAACCTGTACCTGTAAGCATGTAAATGTCTTTTCGACAATTAACAACTTGTCAAAAACAAAACTGATAAATCCATACGGAGGAATTTGTAGGTACCACTATAGTGGATCTGTTTAGTTGACACAATAAATTTTCACATGACAATGCATGTATTAATTGTAAACTAGAGTATATGTAAATGTTACATTAAAGGTCCAGTGTATAGGATTTAGGGGTAATTGTCAGAAACGGAATATAATATTCATAAATATGTTTTCATAAGTTTATCATCACTTGACAGTAAGAATCATTGTATTTTACTTAACCTAGAAGGAGTTAATTACATCTTTATTTGTAATTGGTCCTCCCTGAGTCTGCCATGTTGTTCTACAGTAGCCCAGACCAGACAAACCAAACTCTGGCTCTAGATAGTGGCCATTTGCACCTTTGCGCTGGCCACCATAGTTCCTCTACACACTTGCACATGGGAGAAGTTTCATTTCTGCAAACCCATTCAAAGCCATTAATTCCTAGACACTAGACCTTTAAATGTATACTTTGCAGGATTGTCGGTTAATGTTTTTACACATGCTTGGCAGCAAAAGTGAAAGTAAAAACCAATTCCAGATTTACTCCATTTTGGTGTTTTGCAGCACCATATTGTGTTTTTTTTTTTCATTTTCTCTTGGTGGTCTTGGTGGTCTGGCACCAAGTTGCTACAATTTTATAACACCCGAACTCAACTATCATGTCCTGAACACACCAGAAAACAGAAAATGCAGGCAGAGGGCAGAGTCTGCAGAAAAATACACCGCCAGACTCTTTTAATTGGTTATGAGTTATGATTGAGAAGGATATACTTCCTTATGAGTCTATTCATTGTTTTTTTTAGGTAAATCATGCATAGCATATCTTTAAGTTTTGAATAACAAAAGTCTGATCATACATTTCTATAGTATGTTCATTCTTGACATGAAAAAGATGTTATCAAAGGACAATATTTTTGCATTACAATAGAGTAATACATAGTACTGATAAGTAATACAAAAACACACCCAATTATTGCACTCCAAATGTTACTGTTGTTAAAGATTTATTGATGAAATTTCATCATTTATACCAAAACGCTCTCAAAATTCGCAACCTGTTTAAACAATATTTTTTTCTTTAAATTGTGCTTTCTTACTGTGGCATTTGCAATCAATAAAAAGAAATTACATTTTATTATCATGAAACTTAAACTTTAAGCTTTCATTTTGGAAAAAATACCACTTAAAATACCCACAATCCCCTCCTCCTATTCAAAAAACAGTATGTATGATGCACTGTGTTACTGTGCAGCACATGTACTTGCTTTGTCATGTTGTTGAAGGGACCTGAAAGTGTGTATGTGTGTTTTTATTCTGGCCACTCAGCGTGCAACCTTGGCTGGCCTGTTCTGACACTCAATTTATCGTCTTGTGATTTGAGGCCTTAGTTTCTCATTACACCCAAAGTTTTTGTGTCCTTGTGCGACAAAAATTAGTTTGTGTGTCTGTGTAAATCACCTGTCATATGCACATGCTCCTTTAAGGAAAGGCCAAGGGTGTCATTTGATTCCTGCTGGCTTGCTTTCATATTTATGCGTCTCATATTCACGTCCATTGGCTGTGTCTCGGTTGGGCTATCCATCAACACTTTTTATCCCCATTGCACCAACAATACGGACATAAAACGCTCTTTTACGTCAGCAAAATGCTGCCACAAATAAAACCCGAACAACACACCTCTTTATTTGTCTGGGTAATAAACTACATAAATTAAAACTGATAAGTGACAAAAATTTGCATGAGTCATATCCTATGGGCCTGCGCCTTAATGGAATTGACCAGAGGCAGGGAAGCTGTATAATAAAGTATTGCCCACAAAATTGGAAAACATAGGTGATATATTAATGAGTTTACAAAACTGAGGGACAGCTGGACCCAGGGGGACGTGTCCTGCTCTCTCCAACACAAGGCTATTTCTCAAACCAACATGTCAAAGAAACATTGAAAACTGTATCACTCATGCTGTCAAATGAAATGTCCAACACTTGTGAAATATTCATTTTACAAATTTATTATATAGTTGTTGTGGTGGTGCATGTCTTGTATTTTGCTTCACCTGCCTGGGGACTGAGGATGAATATTGCCTGTCCAGAAAGATATTTCAATAAAATACATTAACCTTCATTGTTTTTATATTTCTATCGTAGCCACATCAAATAAATAAAAGAATAATGGCCCATTTAAATTAACTGAAATAAATAAATACTGTAAATTAAGAAAGATTAAAACAAAGGATCAAGGGGAAAAAAGGAAAATATGCTAAATTTAAAATACTGCAGCTTTTATTTACTCACCTTTTTGTAAAAAATGAGGAATAAAATGTATTAAACATGTCAAATCAATTAAGTAAGAGCTTATTAATCCATTAGAAAAGTGGTCATTTGATGGTTTTTATTGGCACATTTATCTGTGAGTGGACTTTTGTGTTGGGATGTGGCACATTGTGATTGTATGTCTCCTGCTTTGGGCATTAAACTGCTTTCTCCATCTTTTTGTGATAAGAGAGGACTAATGGAAAATCATTATGGAAAAGGGTCTCACGCATTTTTGTGTTATCCCTGACATTGTCTTATAAGCATGTATTTTTACAACTATATTTGAATTTTGTCTAATGGTCCATTTTCTTCTGTACCGCCTTTACCACAACCAAATAATGCTCATCTGCAGGTAGTAGATTTTGCCACACATTCAGGGATGAATAAAACAAAAACCAAACAAAAACAATAAAGGGGAACCTAGTTAAAAGTGATGGGATGAAGAGATGTCTCTCTCAATTTTGTACGCTCAAACAAAATCAGTTGCCTTTAGCCTGCTTAGGGGAAGAAGGTGAGGGAAGCACACAAAAGCAGTGCAATTATTCTGCTCTGGCACAACAACAGAGAGCAAAAAGAGCATCAAAGGCTTTCCTCTGAGCAAAATAGGGCTCCCTCAGAGGAAAAGCGCAACCTGTGTGTGAATACCAGTGCATGGACTTTTGGTCGTCTCTTGAGACGCAAAAAGCAAAGGATGTGTGTCAGTGTCAGTGTAGAGTTACAGTGCATATCCACTTTGATTATGTTATAGTAGTCTACAATGTGCATTGGCAGTTTTTTTTAATTTGATAAGTTTATGACTGCTGGAAAAAAATTAGATATATAATTTTTTTAAAAAAATGTTATCACATTTAACGTGTTTCATTGGATAAAATGAGAAATTGTTACTTTAACGTGTGATGTCTTACATCTTATTCAAATGTAACATACAAAACTAAAATACAAATGCAGCACATATGCAAACATTAAACACTGGGTCTGCATTGTTTGAGAGTGCTGTGCTGTTTTGTCACTGAATGAAAAGGGAGAGATGCATTTTAACTCATTTATCTATTTTTTAAGCTTTTTTAAATCATTAATATTGTTGTTATCATGACTATCATATATTAAACTTATTTTAGTTTCTATGTTTTTAAATTATTATTGTCATCAGTTTTGGTCTTCTGTCACAGTATAACCACATTTATTAAACACAATTAGTTTTATTTTTTAAAGTAAATTATATTTACAGTATTATAGTTACATTTTAACTATTTTGTTATTCTAAACATTATTTATTATTACTCATTTGAGTTTTTTATGATTTAAAAATGATTTGTTGGCACTTGTTTGTGTCTTTTATTACAGCATAGTAATGTAAACACAAATACTTCACTTTATTTTTTTTTTTTTTTAGAAATTCCACATTGTATTTACATTATTATATTTGCATTTTTAATTTAAAAGAACATGTCCACACTGTACTTAATGGTGGCAATGCTTGTTAAAAACAAAACTTAAATTTTGACTTGTTAGAAGAGAGAAGACGCTAGGGACCGATTTTCTATCAGGCATATTAGAGGGCAACTTGGTATTCAGAAGGGTCCTTTATAACCAGGAAGTGTAGCACTCACATGTTGTTGTGTACATGCACCGGTTGCTAAGCACAGTTATCACACTGTGTGCCATTATAGCGAATATTTCTTTTATGTCATTAGTCTCTTGAGGGAAAAATAACAAGATGAAAGTGGTGGCGTTGATCAGGTAACTGCGGTTCTTTGCTTTAACTTTCTCAGTTCTGTCACTGATGTTTTGTGCTAACTTGGCTAAATCACATGACGCTAAATAACACATCACAAACGCTAAATAACTTGTCACGTTGAAATGTTAGGTGTTGCATCTCTCCTCTGAGTTCGTTCAAAGCCAAGATATACCATGTCACTTCTAGAAATCTTATGTTAGGAGTGTTTTCAAACCAATATAAGAATAGCACACAGAAGCTAACTTACTGCATTACAAAGTGTTTACTCAGCCACAAACAGGTTCTTCATCTCTGAATAAATTATTGCTGGTGCATTACACATCAAGATCATAATGTATAGTTCTGCATGGTAATGACTCAAACGCAGCTTTACCTTTGTGCCTATTTCTCATGCTGTGTTCCAGTGGGGGCAAAGACAGCTGCTACAACATGATGCAGTGTGTTTCTGCTGGGCACCGGATCGTCGCTCTGGCCAACCTCCGTCCTGCAAACACAGGTGAGGAAGATGCACTGCCGGGGTGTCTGTGATCTACAGGGGCGAGCTGGGCTATGTGGGCCAGCCAGCTGCACTTCAGCCGACCAAGAAACTAACTGTACACTGTCACAGTACTGCAGACTTTAATGTTCTGTAATGCCACATGAGGGTTTGCATGCTAGTTTATATGTTATGGTTTAGAGCTGTGTGGATCAGGTGATTAATTAAATAGGTCATGATTGAAAAATTAAAGGACAGCTATCTCGACAATTGCTTAATTGCTAATAACTAAAATAGTTGATGGTTCTAGCTCTACTAATCTCAAGATTTGCAGCTTTTACCAGTCATATAGAAGTAAATTGAATATCTTGGGTTTTTGATCACCTTGGTGAATATGATTTTTTTCACACAACAATCAATCGATTGATTAACTCACCCCCACAATGTTCGTGGTTACTTTGCCTGAAAAGATGAATAGCAGCTGGGTTATTACATATTTTAAAAAATTAATTAAATCAAGTTATACTTTGTTATAGTGCACACTACTCTTGGTTTCTGTTGTATGAAATTCAGTATGGTCCAAATGTAGATAAATAATAACATAAAATAAAATACAAAACAACAACATTAAATTAAATGAGACAATGAATATAATGAACTGTGAATATGTTAGTAAAACCTAACATTTATAATTAAAATTTTAATGGTGACTGATGTTCATTGGAGTTTATTTTTTAAGTGTTGTATTTTATAGGCTTGTTTTGTTTTTGTTTTTTTTGTTTTTTTACATTTTTCACTGACGCTTACAAAAAAAACAAACAAAAAAAGGTGCATGGCATTTTTCATAATAATGACTTCTATTTGATCTAATTCATTAGCTTCATTTTTATTTTCATAGACATAATTATTTTATTATCTCATTTCTTTGCTCTTATTTTGATTAACATTGATCTTAATGTAACTATTCAGTATTTAATTTTTAAACAGGTCTGGAGTCCTTTGCAATCCAGTAGTTTTAGCCGTACCAGTAACATATTGTTTTGTTCTGAATAAATATTTCCAAAAAATTGCAACGTCACAAACTCATTACTGCTATGATCATTTGCCTATCACCAGACACTGAACCTAAATATTCTTTCCTCTGTACCACAGATGAGTTGGACAGCTACATGTACCAGACAGTGGGCCACCAAGCCATACAGCTGTATGCTGAAGCCATGGATCTGCCACTTTACAGACGCACTATCCAGGGCTCTAGCCTCGACACTGGCAGAAATTACAGTGTGACAGAGGGAGATGAGGTGGAGGACCTGTACGAGCTGCTGCGCATTGTCAAGGTAGGCCTCTCTGTCACCACCATTTGTGAGAAATAAAATATTTTATTATCTTAGCAGTTGGTCTGAGGAGAGGATACTACCTGAGGTGATGCATTTATCACTAACAGCATATTGTGCCTTATCTATGACATCATTCCAATTACTAATAGAAACTTCCATATATGAATAAAGGGACAACGCAGACCTGTACCAACTGCTGTCAACAATAGACCTATAACTACCACTACTGTCCTCATTCTTGAACCTGTCAAACTCAAGTTCTGTCCAAACAGCACTCAAATGTTTCAAGTTACTCATCGCTTAGTTTAAGAGAGAGAGGCTGAATAAGTAAGAGATATAAAAAAGAATAACATAAGAATAAGACAATAACATTTTCACTGACCTCCATGCTGCTTTCTACTCGTTATGAAACTGTTTTCTGGCCTGTCTGTGATGCTTAACATGACACACCAGAAAACAGAAAACACAGAGAAAGGCACCCTCGTATGTTGCAGAGCCGTGTACACAGCTCTGGTTTACTGGCAATGAGAAAGGAGTCTTTTGTGTATATTGAACAAGTTTTTCTATGTTTAACAAACCTTTCACAGTACATGCTTATTTTGGTGGAAAATGGGTACTAAATTTGGACTTGATGGCTCCCATAAACAGCTAGGTCTTTTTGTCTTGCTAAATGTTCCAGTTTCTTCAGCCGCTATTTGTTTGCTTGTTTGTTGGGGTTTTTTTTTTTGTTTGTTTGTTTTTTTGCGTACTGAGCAGATTCATTGTAATCAGGTTGAATACGCACATACACATAAACACAGTGTACCATTAAAAAAAGTAAAATTATACAATTTACAAAATACAAAAAGTGCACATAGACAGTTAAATACTTATACACAAACCTAAATATGCACAAATGTGTAGATCACTTTAAAAAACATAATTAGTGGTTGCAGGCAGCTGAATTGTTGTACAAGACTTCTTTGAAAAACTGAGACGTAAAAAAAGAGTCAATTAATAAAGTATTTGACCACAAAGCTGGAATGAATACAATCCAATTGTCATTTTTACACATGACATAAGAGGCACCCCGTATTTTATACAGAATAGTATTATAATATGCCATAATTATGTGAACTCACTATTGCGATGCTTCACTGGGCCTATACAATAGTCATCCTTTTGACTGCTTGCCACCACTGACATATGCTTGACTGCTTTTTAGTGAACAAGCTCTCAAAGCACTACTAAACTTCTCATCTCGGCTAAGGTTCATGACATATGTCACACTGTTGAGATGTTTTACAAGTCATTCTCTGTGGATTCAGAGTCACTTTGTAGCCCATCAGCACTGTCTCAAAGAGACCCTGCTTGTCTGGTTTCATCTGGCTCGCTGTACACTAACAGTCCTTAGCACCTATTGTAAAGTGCAACCAAGCCGCTCAGTAGATTAAAAAGCTATGTTAGTGCTTTTAGTCTGTCTTATTTAGTATGTCTTGATTTCACTTTCAAAGTGGAGTAAGCTTTCTTTTCATCTTACTCGGGAAAATAGTGTGCCTGTTGTATCAGTTAATCAAAGTTTTATGTGTGAAGTTGGAGAGAGGTGCCCTTCAACAACCGGCTTCACAGGAAAAACCCCATTCTTTTTTTTATCTCACTTGACAGAAGATCAGATGCAAAAATTAATCACCAAATTAATATTTCATCAAATACCACTTTTGCCAGGACGTTGAGAAAATATTCATTTGATGCCAAATTATGTATGAGACCTCGGTGGTCTGATGTGGTGCGGGGTGGCTGACTGACAGGTTCGAGACGACTGCGTGTGTGTTTAACACACCGCTGGCACTGCCTGCCTACCTGACCGCCTGCAGCCATGAGGAAGCTACCTGGACGCACACTTCAACAGCTCTCCCTGCTGTCAGCGCAAACAGGGTGTGGGATTGATCCTGTGTTACACTTTCTCCCCTCTACACCCCTCTGCACATCCGCTCATTTTAGCTTGCAGCATCAAAATTTAAGAGGTTCTTATGGGATGGTGGATAGGAGTTTGTTTTTGAGATGGGACTTGGCTTGACATGGTGCAAATGAGAGAGAGGGGGGGTTGCTTGGTTCTTCCTGTAGGTCTGTGTGGAGACATGTTCATCCGGAGCTGAGGGCTGCTCCAGGGCCCCTGCGTGTCCGCACACACCGCCTGGGTGGCAAGGGCCAGTCAGCCTGCCTCGGGGCATTTCGCGCCCTCTGCCTGACTTTCTTTGTCGTCTTCTGTATAAATCGCAGGCTTTACACGTGCGGCTACATGAGAAAGCTCTTGTTTGTGTGTTTTCTTGTCAGTACGCACACATTCACGCACTTGCGCTCTCGTGAGCATTAATAGTCAAACAGTGGATGTGTCCCTGATATGCGATGCAATATACCATCTCTGCCTGTGGTCAGGGCTCTAATTGCAAAAAGCTGCTAATTTCCCATTTCCAGGGCTTCTCTGGTGTGACCTCACCAGTCAGACGGGCCATAGATCAGGGCAGTTGGACTCCCATGGGGCCCTCGCGGGCTAGCAGACCTCCAGTCGTCTCTCAGTTTACCCCTCTCACCATCATCAACAGACCTGCACCATAAACAACAGGCTTCCTCTCGCTCTTACTGAATGATGTCAACCATAAGAATACAACTTTCTCATCTCAAATTTCAGCTACTCTCTGAAGTTGCCATTTTTTGCATTCTTACAAATTGGTAGGTTTACAAACTTTTGTACCACCTTGTGTCGAGTAATAATCTCACACAATTCTGTCAGAGCATCGCAAATCTCTTGAAAAGTCATTAATGATGGTCAAATTTAGTAATATAGTTTACAGGGTTCCCACAGTCATGGAATTTCACAATCTAATTTTTCCAAGCCTGGAAAAGTCGTAGAAATAGTAAGAATCATTGAAAGTTTTGGGAAAAGTCATGGAATTAGTAAAAATCATTGAAAGTTTTTGGAAAAGTTATGATATTTTGTCATGTATAATCTAACTATTACTCAGTGAATGACAAACCTTACCATCAGAGACAGAAAAGATTGCTGTTTACTAGGGGCGGGCAATATGGCAATCAAATAATATTCAGATATTTCAGGGTATTTTTTGCGATAACGATATTCTTGACGATATGATTGCAACAAAATAAGTGTTGTAGATGTATATGTCAACATAAATGTAGCTTGCCTTAAAATATTCCGTCAAAAAACTGAACAAAAATAATCTCTTAGTTCTTTAGTTTGTAAACAACAACAGTAACTCAGTGTGATTCAGATTCTGTGTAAAATACAAACATTACAACTAAATTAAATCAATCAAAAACTGCACATCTAAACAGTTGCCAAATACAATAAAACATTGTCTTCAATCTATAAATAGTACAGTTATAAATGACTTTTTTTCTCTACCTGGACCTGTATACGCAGCTATTTCTCCTCCACTCTTCTTGCTCAAACGTGTGTCGATCAACCCCAG
The DNA here is from genome assembly GCF_026936395.1 of Plectropomus leopardus. Lineage (NCBI taxonomy): Eukaryota > Metazoa > Chordata > Actinopteri > Perciformes > Serranidae > Plectropomus > Plectropomus leopardus. The sequence continues at coordinate 13,318,689 of NC_142189.1, read as the reverse complement.
CCCACAAAAAGTTCGGGGCTGTTCAAAAAACATTCAGGATGACCAGGACACTGATTCCACACTACTGAAGTTGCTCCTGGCCGTTAGCAATTCTGCTTTCAGCTGTGCTTGTTGTTGCTGTGTGTATTGGTTTGACACTATTATGTCAACAAGTCAAAATATTGCCAGTATCGCAATATGAATTTCTCTTATATTAAAAATTATACTGGAATTATCGTGGACAATATGATATGGCTCACCCCTACTTTTTAGTTTTAATACAATAATTAACATTCGGAGTAAAGTATACCATTCATGTTGTGAATGGTATAATTTTATTACAGGTCCTTGAAAAGTCAGAAATTTTTTGAAATTTTGTCCATTGAAATGTGTAGGAACCCTGTGTTTAACTCATCCATATACCTGCTTTACTAAGCAAAACATTTTTTATTTTCAAACATTGAGTTTGTGGTGTTTTTGATTAGTGAAGAAGTGATAGAGGAGGGAGGAAGAGATAGAAGAAAAAAACACATCTTTTGATAATGAGCTGTTAAATAACCCTTACTGAAAAAGAACAGTTTTAGCATGAAAAAAGTGCTCTGTTTGGAAAGTGTGATATTTTGAAAGATTCTTTCTAGCAGTTTGAATTAATTAGAAGTTACAAGATTATATTTGGCAAATGACACTTGAGCATAGATGAAAGAATTTTTTTTTCTCAGATCCGGAGTTGATGAGTTTTAAGTGGATATTCTTCCCTCCTCTTCTTCCTCCTCCTCCTCCTCCTCCTTTGCAGTGCCTTGCTACAGGCCCATAGCATGAGCCAACAGTGCCATCTATGGATCATTCCCAGAAGCTGACAAACCAAACTCCACACTTAGGCCTCTCGAAAAATGTTTGGAGCCATTCAAGAGATTCAAAGGAAGAGATCATATTCTTCAGAACCATTGTTGATGGAGGGAAAAAAAGGCCAATTATAATAGAAAAAAATGAGCAGTCCATCCTCTGGCTGTAGTAATAATGGCAGAATGACAATGTGGCCCTATCCTTGGCCCCTTTGCTCTCATCGCTGGCTGTGTATGGCTGTGTGTCTTTGAAGTGTGTAACCTGATAGACATGCAAAGCCACAGCGTATACCCCATCCCATCCTGCTAGGTGCTGATCTTTGAACCCGCTCTTTGAGGGCGAGAAATAACAGTTTTGTCAGCGGCAGGGGGGATAGTTCACTTTTGCACATCTATAGCTGTAAGGGTATATTTTTATAGACTAGGTGATGTCCTTGCGTCCTCCGCCAGGCTTCAAAGGTGAGCCAGAATATGAGCATTACGTATAAAGATACAGTTTGATTTTCAGTTTGTGGTTTAAACACTCTCTTTGTCATGTATCCTTGTTTGTGTGGATTTTAAAAATTGTGTGTCCATTCATACTTCATGTGTGTGGCTGGGCTGCTCTCCTCTGCTGTGATCCGCTCTGATGTGTGATACAGATCAGCAGTGTCAGTCACCCCTGGCTGTAACGCCAGTCCCCCCGAAGGCCTGCAAAACCCCTCATATTAGTCATATCACATCCCTCAAGTCCTTTATCCTTCTCTCTGTGCTCTGTGACCTGACACAGTGGCTCTTTATGCCCCGTGACCCTGCTTGTGTGTATGTGTGTGTGCACGCTCATGCACGCTCGTGTGTTCAAGGTCAGGTCAAATTGGGTCCCAGTTACAAGATAACAGGTCTATCTCTGTTCTCCTTACACACCTCTGCCTCTCTTTTCTGCCCCAGTTTGCCTTCTTTCAACACTTTACGGTAGATAGAATTGCTCTCATCCATGCACTCTTTTTCTTGACTTTTAAAGGAACACGCAAAGGAGAGCACGACTCCCCCGTATTGGCCTCCCTTCACTGGCTCCCTGTGGGTTTTAGGATTCATTTTAAGATTTTACTGTTTACCTACAGAGCATTAAATGGGCTAGCTCCAACATATGTATCTGACCTTTTACAATCGTACGTTCCCCCAAGGTCATTGAGGTCCACTGACCAGTTGATCCTTGCTGTCCCAAGATCAAGGTTAAAGCACAAACTCTGAAACGAGTTGCCTCTGCATGTTAGGCTGTCCCCTGCTGTTTTTAAATCCCGTCTTAAAGCAGATTTTTATTCTCTGGCTTTTAACTCACTATGAGTGTAGCTTTTATATATTATTATCCGTATGTCTTTTAAGCTGGTCTTTGTTCCTACTACATTGTTTATATATTATTGTGGGGTTTTTCTGTGTTTTTTAATCGGTAGTTATTGTATTTTTCTGTGGTCTGTGTTGATTGTTTTTTAATTTTTTTTTGTTTTTGAGTTGTGTAGCACTTTGGTAAACTGTCGTTGTTTTAAAATGTGCTTCATAGATAAATTTGTATTGATTTCTCACTGCCAACTGCAAATTACTTACTTATCATTACGCTGCACAAAAGTAGATGCTATTATGTATTACTGGGTTTTGTTCAATTTTTTCCAGTTGTTTCTTTTACATTTTTACTAGATATTAAAAGAGATGCTTTGTATTTAAAGATGGATTTCAGCAGAAGACACAAAGAACATGTGTCTGAAGAGATCCCAGCCTATAGAGCACAAATGGCAGTGAGTTTTGGAAGATGCAACTTCGAATTTCAATTGCTCTCTGTACTGATATATAATATATAAAAAGATAGCAACTCTATTGCAGCAACTCTGCAACCTTTGAGCTGATGAATAAAGACAAAGACATTTAAGCTCATTAGAGTGATGAGGAACAATAGATGATATCTACGCACACGTTTCTTTCTGCCAGCTCTAATTAGCAGCACTGTGACATCTCTGTCGTAGCGAGACCCAGCTTTGAGAGCGATGGAAATGTTACTTTCAAATCTAATTTCTTCTCCTGTAATGCATCCGACTCTTCAGAAATGCTAGATCTTTTTATTTGTTCGGATAACTGATATTGCGGGTCAGTTAACACCCAACTTCCAATCCTCACGCACATTTTTTATTTATTTATTTATTTTTTTTTAATCAAACGAGTATTTTCTTCTTGGAGACATTTGGGAAAAGTCTTTTAAAGGCGCTCTGAGACCTTTGGCCTTTGTAGATGAAACATTCCCTTTCGCTGGTGTGTGTTAAAACACCTTGTTTTTAGTGAGATAATCCTTTTCTTAAACTTGCACCCCCCCTTCCCATTCCTTGATTCTCCTGACCTTTATTACACACGCACACATTCCCCCCTCATCCTCGGTCTCTGCCGCCACTCCATTATCGACATCAGCAGATGAGAGTGGGCCCTCTGAGATCACAGAGGCAGTCTGTCCACAAGTCCAAACATTCTTTTTTCACTCTTCCCCTCTCCCTCGCTCCATCTTTCTTTCTTCTACTGGCAACTTTGTCTCCATTGTGTTGTCGTCGCACTTTCATCCGGACCCTTCAGAAGCCTGGCATCGCGTTGTTGCGAGTGCCCTGATGGAGGTGCGTCCTGCTGCGAGGAAAGGAGGGAGAGGAGAAAGAAAAGAGAAGGGAGGAGGAGGACGAGGAGGAGGAGGAGGAGGAGGAGGAGGAGGAGGAGGAGGAGGCCGACAGGCAGGCGGAGGAATCTCCAGTTGAACCAGGAGCTCTTTGGTATCGATTAGGGAGCCGAGGTGTTGTGAGACACGTCGTTGAGGAGGGGTGTGAACTATGAAGGCAGGGGGAGTGGGGGCGGTCAAAATCAAACACGCAGCCCTTCTCTGATTACCGGCATGGTGCAGCATTAGATGTACATCGGGGGCTCAACAGGAAAATGGATTTCTTTAAAAAGCTGCTTAATACATAAATCATGACCTCTGGGGTCACAGCGAGGGTTTAGGAGACCAGATCAATAACAAAGCTAATGCAAGCGTGTTGGAGCTGGTGCAGAGAGACCTCTAAATGGTGTTATTGGAAGTAGCTTACAAGCCGTCTAAAAACCGATGGATTATCACTTTGGAGAAAGTTTTCTTTTATTGCATTTTCAGTGCAAGTTTGTAGCATGGCACTTAGGGATATATTTCAGCTAGATTCCTTCAAACAGCTGTCTCTCTGTGCCGCCTCGCCATGTGATAGCCATTGTTATCTTTTCCTTTGGTCTGCTCGTATTTATGTTGGTCGACACAGTGGCAGTGGGGTTGAGATTGCAGGGCTTGTTTTGCACATGAGGAAGGATAGCATTAGCGCTGAGATAATGGCACTGTGTATTGTTCGCTGGCCGTGTGGAAGTGGTGGGACAGGATCTATTAGACGCAGGCCCATTTCCCTCCAACTGACGCTAACAGTCCCCACAAACATTAGATAAAGAGCCTAGCCTCGAGCCTTTGTAATTTGTTTGTATTTTTCTGCTTAATGTACTTTGCTCAATCTTGTTTAGCGATGATGGAAGCTGATAGCCTTATCTCGCCTTGCCAAGGGCATGAGCCACTACCACTGCTTGGTTGAACATTGTTCCAATGAAGAATGTGTGTGTGTTTATTGTCTTTTTTTTCTGATTTTATTCTGATGCCGGATGAATTGTATCTCAGCGGTTATTTGCATTTGAGATATTGGCTAATATGTTTTGTTATGCACTTATGTAAATACGCCATTATCGGAAGTGTATTATTATAATTTCTCTTTTGTGTGATTGTTCTTATTAAAAATTAAGGAAAAAAGCTGTGATCATTTTCTAAGCCTGGCTGCCCAAACTTCTTATTTTCATTTTTGTCGTTGTGTGTTTTGTCACTTTTTCTTCAAATTGCCTTTGGATGTCCTTCCTTTCAACATAACTTTTGATCATTAGAGATCTATTGCTACATCTTCACTGTCACCCTTGATGAAAACATATTTTTTTACTCTGCTTTCTTCTTTAGAAAATTTCAAGAAAATATAAAGTTGGATTTACATGGCTTCCACATGCTAGCTTATTGCTCCTTTTGGATTTTAGCCAGTTGTTTTACTTTGCAGCCCCATGTAAGAGTGTGAAGGATAATCCAGGCAGTCACAGAGGAGGTCGGACTTGTAATAAAACCTTTTAAACTCACCACTACTAACAGCTCGTCAGGTCCAATTCTGCCCCTCTCAGAACAGACAGCTGAGGAACAGTGCTCCGTCTTTCAACTCCCTGCCATTCATCTACTCCAAAATTAAGAGGGCTTTTATGTTTTGTTTTGTGAACCATTCCCCTCAAGAAATATTTGTGGCAGGCCCCATCACCTCCCGCAGCTAAAGTCATAACCAGCCGTAGAAAAACACTGTCTGGAGTCTGGAGAGTGGGTTAAACCAGCATCACTGCTATATTTTCCTCCAGTCTCTCTCTGGGGAAGGAAGGAGGGGAGGATTGGGGGGAGTTCATGATGTCTGTCGGAGCTATGGAGGATAGAGGACAGGAGCGCCAAGATGCCAAGAGCCTGGAACCTGACCTCACCAGAAAAACATTTACATTTTGGAGTGTGTGTGTCTGTGTTTGTAGGCCAGTTCTCGACTGTGTGTGTATACATGGACGTGGATGAATGTGCGTGCGGGCACCCCTGCGGACTAGGTGGTTGTTACGGACCATGAAAAGCAACTGACATAGTTTACCTCTCTGTGGCATGAGACTCCTTCTTTTGATTCTCCCCCGCTCGCTTTCTAGAAGCAGCTTCCTGTCTCAGACGCTCAAACACTCTTACCTCAGCCAAGTGGGAATGTTTCTACGACAGAGCTGGGATTATGACTTCTTACAGAAAACGGTTGCTTATTTATTGGAGGACCTTCTCGTTTTAATGGCAAGACCCTGGAAGAATTTACATGATTTCTTGTCATCTTAAAAAAAGTGACAATTTGTGTAATGTAGAAACACCCATTAAAATATTGCATTTAATAAGCGCCATTAATAATATCTAAACATGTTTGCTTGAATTGCAGGTATTCATGGACACACAGTACATCGATAAACAACCTTATGTCTCTGCGCTGCTTCCCAACATTTAGTTTTCCATGCGTGTAGATATGGAAAGCCTCCTTGTCCTTGGCCTGCTGAAACTAGGGCTTTGTGCTTGCTTTGGCCAAGGCCCTCTCCCTCCCTGGCTGACGACTGGCTGGGCTTGTGTTTACGTAACCATATATATCTGAGAGGAAACTCGTGAAACGTTAATCTCCCTACTTTTTAACCCTGATGAATTTCTACATTTTCCAGCTGTGCGGCATGGCATATTTATGCTCAGGCTCTATCGCTGAAAACAGCTCTGTCATTGTAAATGAATCACTATCCAAGACTAAAGAGTGTGTGTGTGTGTGTGTGTGTGTGTGTGTGTACTAGTGTAGGTGTGTGTCTGTGTCTGTGTGTGTGTGTGTAAACTTCAGGCTAGGAAACCATACAAACACAAACTCTCCGCTTTGAAAAGCTGCCGTGGTACCTTCATGGATTCAGTTTACTGCTTTTTTATTCCTCTCCACACCCAAATCAACACACCCTGGCTTGTCACTTGTCACATGTCTGTGGGCTGATAAGTGTCCCTCACTCATCACACTGATGAGACAATGTCCCTTGTCATATCCTCTTGTTGGCTGGTCACACCTGCATCGTGGCCTCAGCTGGAGGGTAATACTTTCCCCTATTCTGCTTCCTCTCTCTGTGTCTTGTATCTCTGACCTGCATCATCTCAGAAACCAGTCAGGGCGTTCGGTTTATGACGCTTTTTGTGTGGTTTGTTTTTCTTATTCCACCACTCTGTATGGTTGAGGACTGACACGTGGTGAGTCATCCCACCAGCCCATCCACGAGCACAAAGGAAGAGCCCATCTTTCAACAGCTGCTTCAAACAGACGGCCCCACCAATTTACCAAAGGGAACGTCTCTGAAAGCCTTTTAGAACAAGGTTTCGGACGATGTTTGTTTTGCAAAGACATTCGCTAAGCTTGCATGTCTGTTTGTTGCTTTATTTTGACGGATCAGACATTGTGCATTGTATTTTAACCTTCAGTATATATAAGCAGAGTATAATCTTGTAAGCTTTGGGTGTAACTTATAACAGTATAATTGCTCCGAAAGGTATCCCGTACCTTGTGCGCACCTCTTCCACACACAATCACTCCTTCACCAACTCTGGGAGTCACCTTGGAGTGTAACTGTCTGTACAGAATGGTAATGAGGAAGCTGATTTAAAACAAATAACCAGTGTCTCCTCCTACTAAGCTCACACTAAGCTTTCTGTCAGTTTGGCATGTCTGAGTTGTCAGGACAGCCCAACACGCCCCGGGACTGTGTCCGCATTACATTAAACACAATCGCTTGACCCTAGCTGGCCCTATCCCCCTGTACCACATCCACTCGAGCTGCTACAACAAGGTCCAACCCCCTTTTTTCCATGTTTCCCACCATGTAGAGGGAACAGGGGGGAACAATCCCATTACATTACAACAGGCCCAGAGCTGATCTAATGGAGAGAACATTAAAACCATGTCGCGTCCAGTCACTTACTTGATGGATCCTGGAAGAGAGAGATGGAGAGGAGACGGAGCGTTTGAGAGAAGGGGGGAAGGGTTAGGAGTGGTGTCGATATGACAGTGTGGATGCAGCGATGGAAGGCGTGTGATGGTACCCCGGTGCCCTTGAGCAAACTGTCATTCAAACCACTTTAATTAATTTCTTCACTTTGTCGTCTTCCCCGCCTCCCTTGTCACACACTAGCGTATTAAATACAGGAGGCTGAAATATAATAGAAAGTGTGTGTCAACAACTTTGGACTCGATAAAAAGAGTATTTTGTAATGGAAATGTGTGGCCTTGTGTCTGGTAATAGCCAAGATCTGCCAACACTGGCTTCCTCGTTGTCAGAACAGGCTGAAGTAGGCATTTTGGAAACCCACCATTTTACAAAATGGCGCTTTGTATTGTTAGGGTGTATAATTAAGACCTCATTGTGACAGCCATTGAGAGCGAGCTAATGAGGGTTCTGATGTATTCCATATGAATATGAATATTGAATTTTTAATATTTTATGGCTTTCTAATTGCCTTGGTTGCTGTTAATGGTTTTGACTGTTGAATATTACCCCGACTGAATGTGTGGCATGCGTAAGTACCTTTTAAGCCGGGGAGCTGATGAAATAGCCGCATTCTCAAGCCGAAATTCTTTGCTTTATGATTGCCGTGTATGTATCTTAGGGGCAGATACATATCTTGACTGAAGGCATGTCTGTGACTGTGAATACATTTGAAGCACTCTTTTACTCCCTTACCAAGATGAATGTATATATAATTACAAAGTATATCACGCACACTACCTTGATATAGAGTTTAATGGCCGTATCGTTTCTTTGTGGAGCATGTCTGCTGGCCTTAATCTTCCCCACAGCTGACATCTTAATAACTCAGTCCTCTCCATCCATTTCCACAGGAGACATCCGGATGTGGGGGAAGGATTAGTTTAATGAATTTGACAATTAGTAACAGAAGTTAATGACTGCATGGGGCTAAGTACCCTGATGGACATGGCTGGGGGGACTGAGGGCTTCCATTGCTCTGGGCCATAGATCCTCATTAATAGCTTTTCTGCCTGCTGGAGAGGACAGGGGAAGCCAGGCCAGGCTTTTGTTTAGTCTGCCTCTGACGGGGCTGCTACGGGGTTGCACTGTTGCACAACGCCACGCCAGAATTAGTCCCGCTCTGGGCGTGAGTTAATGCGGGGCCTCAGGTCTTGGATCAGGTGAAGCTTCCTTTAATGAGCCGGGGTCATTAAATGTTGAAAAAAGAAAAGTGACATGGAATCGGGGCGGGCAGGGAGATCTTTCTTTGGATCTTGTGCCAACAGTCATGAAGAAAGAAAAGTAGCTCACGGGTCACAAGAGTCCCGATGACCTCTGCCTTGATTTATCGTTATGTTAGCTTCTTACCCGGATCCCACCTCTAATGTAGTCAAAACATCGTTTAGCCAGATAGCTCTCATAAAGATTTTATTATTATTTATTATTATACTGCGCTTCATGAGCTACCTTGTCGCTTTGTCAGGTATTCTCACTATAAACCATTTTGATAAATTTTTCAGCTACCATAAAATCAAAGTTTGTATTTTTTATGGCATCATGAATACACATGAAACAATTCCCATAATATCCATCAGTTCAGATTTATATATACATATACCCCTTTTTCATAATAATTTATCCCACCTTTCCCACAGAGGATGAGAAAGTATGTCTAGAATTTGTAGAATGGCGTCCAGAGCAGCATTAGCTGCCCCCTCATTCCTGTCTGTCTCCTGGTGATAGCTGTAATAGCGACGAAAACATAACCGCATCCAAAAATAATCATTTTCCAAAGCTGTTTGCCAAACGTCTACGAGCTACAGTCTCCATTGAAAACAAGGGGATGTGTGAGAAATTTGTCTTGTGGTCATTAGTAGCAAGTATGCCTGGGTATTATGAGGTTGCATGATGTAATGTGAGATAGCTTGTGAAAAGAGAAAAAAATTAATGGGTCAAGACTGAGCTGAGCCACAGAGGCCTGACGGGCCCCCTATCGGGGTGGGCGATATCCCCCTAGAACAATATCAAAATATTTCAGGGTATTTCTGTGATAATGATATGACATAATATGACATAATATTGGAAAATATATTATTGTTAAATTCAAGAAAATGCAATTGCAGCAAAATATTGTAATAGTATGATTTTTTTTTTTAATATCAGCTTAAACGTATCAGCTTGCCTTTAGATATTCAGTAAAAACTAAACAAAAATGATCTCAAGTTTGTAAACAACAGTAGTAATTTTCTGCCATACGGGGCACAACTTGCCAAAGATTTGGCAATGCTATGCTGAACTAAGGTAGTTTGTCTGTCTCATTTTGAACTCACAATAGCATTTGCTACCAGAAAAAAATCAGGGTCAGGTTACCAAAACATTTCTGCTTTTGTTTTTTGCTTTTACTCTCGAACAGTGTTCTGCAGCTTGGCAGGTGTCTTGTAAGTGAGCTCCTATAGTACATCACTTTAGAAACATGCATATGATAAGTAGGTACAAATGTAACATATTCAGGCTTTGCAGAAATTTACAATGCCAACATTTTCTTCTTGTTACTGGGCTATCTGGTGACCTCTCCTTGTGGGATTTTTGGCTCTAGCTTGTACTCAATTGGGTGCGTCTGCTGCAGGTGGTAAAATGAGTTTGATGTATTTCCCCCCTTTTGTTTTACAGTTGTTTTATTTTTCTTACATATTGCATTACTGAAGTTGTTTCCATCTCTGGAATTAACTTTTTCACCATAAAGTTGGGAGTAATGTTGCTTTTAGCCATGTTTGCTATTTCTGTGCCTAAGGACATGACAGTATTACATAAGCAATTACTGCCATTCTTACAATATAGATATACTTTTTATTATATTAAAAATGATTCCAGTATTTTCATGAACAATATGATATGGCACATCCCTACCGAGAACCTACAACAGTGTGACTCCAGAGAGAAAGGGAGACAGGGAGGAGACGGCCAGACAGAAACACAAGACGAGGATGTTGTTTGCTGTTGCTCTGATGCTCTGTTGTTCTGTCAGGCCAAGTCTGGTCCTGCCAAGTTTAAAGCCCAGGGACCAAATTGGTGTTGATGTAGCACTCTCCTTCAACACTCTCATTCCTATCTCTTTCCCTCGTTCTCTCTGTCTCCCCTTATCCCGCACTTTACCTCCTAATATGCCTCTTTAGGAAGTGACAGTTGTATTTAGGGAAAAGGTTATCATTGTATTAGAATAGAGTGCTGGCCCTGAGGCTTACCTAGAATTACATGACACTGCCTGCAGCCCCCTTCACTCTGTGCTGGGCTGAAATGTTATCAGTCTGACTTAATTACTGTCACTGGGCAGTGGAATTGACTGTAATGTATATTCCACTGTTGGACACGTTGTGGAGATATTAAAACTTGAGTAGTGAATCCCCACATTCTTAAGATCTCTTGGTGTTTAGCTATAGGTCAAAGAGTTAAATTCTGGCGGTGTATTTGTCTGTATGTGTTTAACTTATACCTCACATCCTCTCCTGCACCGTGAACACCACACACACACACACACACACACACACACACACACACACACAGAGCACATCCTTTATCTGATTAGCTGGCACGCCTACGTGGAGCTGTGTGTGTGTGTGTGTGTGAGGCACAGTGCATTGCAGCGCAGCGTCAGGCCCCAGGCAGGGCATGGATTTCATTTAGGAAAGTATCAAAGGTTTACACGCTGTTCGCTTTAATCAGCATGTTTATCAGGCAGAGAAAAATTGCAGGAAGGGACCACAGGGAGAAGGAGGGGTGGGGGGGTTATCTTAAGGACCAGTAGCCAGGGAAATTGATAATGGCTACAAGGTAATTTACTAGAGACTTGTGCATCCCTCCACTGCTTCTACCCTTGCCTCTCATTCTAATTACAGCCTATGTAATGTTCTAATGAATCTGCAGGTGTGTGTCTGTAGGGGAGGGGCATGGAGGTAGGGAAGGAGGTTGTGCATGTGTGTTTATGTATGTGTGGGAGCGTGCACCGCTAGCTTGCACCTACGTTTGTTTGTTTGTGTCACTCCGGATCAAGCCTGTTTTTCTGTGAGAGAAGATTGAACGCATCTCAAGGCTGTGTCAGCGCCTCTCGAGTGTTGTCTCACTGTTTCTGAAATATGAATATGATGTGGAAAGCAATTAGATTAGCCCTCAGCAATATTAAAGATACATGCCACTCACAGACACAATGCTCTACTGATACTTCAAGTTGTCACCGCAGTTTCCGTCTTCCAGCTAGGCTCGCGTTAGAGGATGGAAGCTGCGGCCACTCATCTCCCGCTCGCACTAGACTGCTGATAAAGGTCCAGGAACTGCCTTTAGTTGTGCCGCTGCCTCCAGTCACACACCCACAAGTACGCGTAAACACACACGTTCGCACACAGAGCCGTCCGCAATCCTCCAGGGGATATGGGCTGGACCATAAAGGCCTTGATATGACCAGAATGTAAACATCCCCATAGGATTGTGGTCCGATGAAAGGAAAGAATCGGCTTTCTTTGTCTCCATGTATGTGTATGTTTACATGTGTTTGCAAGGTTTTGTCCAGATAACACTTTAGGATAGTATTGTAGGAGTGGCCTGTGGGTTGGTGACATCATAATGCCGTTACATGACTGTGCAACGGAAAAGGCGAGAAATCTTTGCGGGTAAGTTTCTTCCATCTTTTCCTCCCCACAGGAAAAGGAGGGTGTCGAGGCAGTGTCTGTTGGGGCCATTCTCTCCGATTACCAGAGGGTCCGTGTGGAAAATGTGTAAGTCAAAAACACACACACACTTACGATCCAGAACATACTTTCTAGCTAAAGTGCAAACACACCCACAGCACTGAAAAAAAACAACTATTTGTTTTAACTTAAAAAAGTTAGTGTCTAGGCTGCCTTAAAATTTAAAGTTGACTGAATTTAAGAGGACAAGTTGAGGTAGTTTTGTAATGATTCAAAATTCAGTCACTTAAAAAGTTAAGGCAGCCCAGACGCTAACTTTTTTCAGTAAAAAAAATAAATTTTTTTACAGTGTGCGTTAAAGCCTCTGAACTCGAATGACGCACGCTCTGTGGTCCACCGAAGGAAAGGAGTACATCCTCTGTAGTCACTGTGTGTTCCAAACTTGGAGTTTTGTTTAAAGACACACTCTCTCACACACACACACACACACACACACACACACACACACACACACACACACACACACACACACACACACACACAGAGTTTTGTTTATGCCGTTTTATTTAGACTAGCTTTGATTTTTATGGTGTGGCTCTGTTTTTACACGGTGATGATTCCAAGAAAAAGAATGAAACTGATAATTGTCATGCGATTCTGTTAACATAAAAAACGCACTTTCCTATTATGGGTGAAACACAACAGTCTTATTGGCAGAAAGTTGAGATGGTTTCCTTGTGTCACAGACACGCATGTGTCTTTCTTGTTTTTGTTTAATTCTTCCTTTCTTTGTTTTTTTTGGGTTTTTTTGCCCTCCGTCATTTCTCTTTGTTCTCTTTTGTTCTGAACTTCCACAGACTGGACACAGTGCAGCACAAAGCTCTCATCTGATTAACAAATCCTGCTTTCACTCAGCTGTTGTTTCCCTTTTTATACACTAGATGCATATACTGTATGTAAACATCTCACGCATTTCTTTTTGGGTCCAGTTACCTGCTGTGGATGTCTGTTTCATGTGAGCTCATGTGACAGACATGTCACAGTTAAAAGGGATAGTTTGGATTTTTTGAAGTGGGGATGTATTCTCTGTAAATGTTATTTTTTCAATTGTTTTTCAAAATTCTTTTTATGTATTTCATTGATGATCAAACTTAACTTTATTCCATTTATAGATTTTCTTATTCCACTGAACTCCTTGGGATTTTTTTAATGCTTAATCTCTATGTGTATCCATGTTACTGTATGTGTACAAAGCAAGCTATTCAAACAAATTGCCCCCGGCGGCATTAATAAAGTTGTTTTAAATTGAAACTGAAACTGTCAGATTAAAGGTAAATCGTTGAAAATACTCTAAATTTAGCATACACTAAAACTGGTATTGTTAGTTTGTTTTTACGTGGGACTTTTTTAGGTGGTTAAAATCAGTTTTGTTGCTGACCCCCAGCGGTATATTGCTTGCTTTCTATGTGTTCTTGCCTGCCTCTCCAAACTGGGGGCGTCCAGACTGTCATATTACAATATACAGTACATATTACAATATATCTCATGTAACACACTGACTTTGGATAAGTACCCAATACAAACCCACTTAAAAAAACCTCAACTGTTCCTTTAAGGTGGAGTTTTGTTTTGTCTTTGAGTAAAGCCACTGGTGGCAGGTGGGAGCATGTCCTGTGGGCCTATCAGGGTGGTGGCCTTCCTGCAGATGAAGAAGTTGCCCAGCCCTTGTTGGCTTTGAAGTTGTTCAGAAGCTGGCAAATATTCAGTATTAACTGCTTTGCATATCCTTCTCTGTCTACTGCTCTACCTCTTCCCTCTCACCTGTTCCCCAGATGTTTGCGGCTAGGTTTGCAGCCTCTGGCCTACCTGTGGCGCCGAGACCAAGAGTCCCTGCTCTCTGAGATGATATCATCTGACCTTCATGCTATCCTCATCAAAGTGGCCGCCTTTGGTAAATTTGTGTCTCACTCTTTTGTGTCTCAGGCAGTTGTTTTTCCTCTTTTTTTTAGTTTCTAAATGCCGTGTGTAAAGTGGTGTTTGGCAAGTAGGACAGAAGGGACAGAATTTGGATAAGTTAGGGATAGGAGGAGGAGAAAAGGAAGGTGTAACCAGAGAGAAAAAAGAGAGACAAGCAGAGTAATGCCCTAATCATTAATCTGTGGCTTAGCAGCGGTGTTGAGACTTGTGCCAGCGGCAAAGGTATTGAAGCAGAGAACAATATGAAAAGATAAGAGGCACAGGGAGAGGAGGTGTGAGGGAAGTGCGCAGTGGTATTGGGTGGGTGTGGGGTGGAGGGGGTTGGCAGTTGAGAAATAATCACAGGTGATTGCCCCTCACATTAATGCAACCTGTCAATAAGTGACGCATGTCCCCATTGTGTGAGAGAAACACTGCATTCTCTGCTTATGCATAGCTCCGAATATATGGTCCGTGAAGTGAAGATTAAAATCTCTCATTTACGTTTTTTTTCTACTGCTTCAGCAGCGGGGGAAGAGGTTAATGTGGTATCACTTGCTCTCTACCTGCCTGTTTTGGAGCCTGAGGACAGGAAGATCAGATTACTGAAAAACAGGAGAGAGTTAAAAAAAAAAAAGTTTTCTTTTTTTTTTTTTCTGACGTTAAGATCCCTACCTGTATCTACTTGACAGTGCAGCTGGATCCCTTTTGACGGTGCCAGTGATAAATGATAATTACGGCTACAAATGGTTCTTTTTGCTCTCAAACTACCCACGGTGATAGATCATCATGTAGACACTGTTTACGTGCTGTTAAGTGCTTGTTGTCACCTTTGGTAGCAATCAGTTGGAAAGGGGTCCATGGCTGACTGATGACCCGGAGAGCTGAGCGAGATATTTCGCGTGTCTTTCAACGCTGCTCGAATAACCTCTCATGGAATGCACTTGTCAAGCCATTTATCTTTGGTACTTTATTTGCTGGACCCATTTCTCATTTTTAATGGTCTCATGATAAAGGACTTTGCGGTAATAAATGATAAGACTTGTCAGATGCCCGTCAGAGAAGAGATGATGTCAGAATCCATGTTTTCATGATTCTGCGAAACTATAATTACTGTTTACCAGCCAAGATGTATTTTTATTTCAGTTACACTCATAACCAGATAATAGCCAAGTCTGCATTTCTTATTAATTGGTAGTCATGATGCCAAATTTCCCTCCTAGCATAACACACATGCAGACAATAACCACACCTTAACGACCTCAGTCACCTTGTAACCCAGCTACCTCTGCCAAGCTCTCTTTTCTAAACACAACTTCGTTCTAAAAGCAAATTCTCAACATTTTTTGGAAGATTATAATTAGAAAGGAAAATCACCCCGGGTGCTTTCGGAGTGTGTATCTTGGCCTCCGACTGTAGGTGTTTGTGTGAGTATGTGTGCATGTGTGTTTTGGCTACAGGTAAAAAGCAAAGATCTTATCAGCCCTGACTCCTCACCTGTCCCGAGGCGGTAGTAATTAGAAAGGAGAGAATTGAATAGGGGTGTAAGCGCCCACGGCATTTTAGGCAGCACTCACATAATTGCAGCTTTGGTGGGAGCAGGTCTGAGCAGTGAGGTGTGCTGTTTAGGGGAGATTGGGTGACACAAGGGCGTACCTGGTGGCCTTTGGTGTTTGTGTGTGTGAGTGTGTGAGTGAGAGAAAGAGATTTGCAGGGATTTACTTGTGCAGACCTCATGAAGAGAAAAAAAACTTTCTCAGGGCAAAGGTTAAGTCTGCATCTGAACTGACAGGCAATCCGGCTTATGATATTCTGTGGTGGTATGAAATGGGTTTTGGTGGGCTCTGAATAGCGAGGAGTCATTCAAGATTAATATTCCTTCATTAGGCACTCAGAAAGACAGGTGGAAATTAGCTGTGAATGGATAAAGGAAAGAAAAAATACTTTCTTTCTTAAGGGAGGATATATTCCTTGATGACAAATCCCTGCAGTGAAAAGACAGCTGTCCAAATGCAGGATGATCCTCTAAGTGAATTCTCTAGAAGTGTTCATTTGCGTGCTGATGGCAGCCTAAAACCACAAAAGAGAGAAAGAGGATTTTAGTCTATGAAGATGCCAAATTGCATGTAGTGAAGTTAGTTCAACTATCAGAATCTAAGCGTATGAATGTCAAAAAAATGCTTCTAATTAGCAAAAAAGCATTTCTTTCAAAGGGAAATGCATATTTTTGTTGGGAAACTGCTCTGTATAACGAGATATCTCTTGAGGTAACCGTGGTAATTGGCAATTCCAAAAGCTAGTATTAAATATTCATGTAATTAGTTAATTGATTGATTAGCACAGGTGTATATGAGGGCACAGGATCAGCAGTTAATTGGTCCTCAGCTCCAGAGATAATTGGCATGTGTGAAATCAAGGTCTATCCGCCGGAAAACCTTTTATCACTGCATGATCTTTTACCCTTCACACGAACACAGCCTTTGTGCCATGAAGAAGGGAATTTATGTCACAAATTTGCTTTTACTGATCACCTCACCCACTTAAGCACACTGAATATAATTTAATATATACTTAAAGGACAATTAATGTTCAAAGACATTAAAGAAAAATGTACTGAAAAGATATTTCAGAGGGGGTCATTGAAAAGGCAATTTAAACAGCTTTCTTTCTGTTATGTCAGGAATGAAATTACAGCCTGTTTTCTCAATTACCTACCATACTGTAACGTTGTGTCTGAGCTGCAGTACCAAGGCATATAGATATGACAAATGATTTTAAAGAGCCGGTATCATGCAGAAGATATTTTTTTACAAGACAAGATGCAAGGTTTTACTTGGTGTATAGGCAACACATTTTTTAAAACTGGAGAATGTAATCTTGAAATGCCCCCCCCCCCCTTGCTTTGTAATGAAAATAAATAACATCCATATTACTCAAAATTAGGGCTGGGCAATCAAACAATATTATATTAATATTGCGATGTGAGAATAGATATCGTGTTAGATTTTGGATATCTTATTATCGCAGATATTGTCTTTTCCTGGTGTCAAGGCTGTATTACAGTAAAGTGATGCAATCTTCTGAACTTAGGAGATTGTACTATTATTTATCATTACTATGGATGACACAATGAATCGATTAGTTGTCATCTATTAAATTAACTAATTTTTAACAATAGATTGGTTAAATAGATTCGTTTGAGAAAAGTAAGTATTCTCTAATTACAGTTTCTTAAATGTGAATATATAATATTAATATAATATAATATAATATAAGACAAAACAAGACATTTTAGGACATTATTTTGGGCTTTGCGAAAAATGAATCAACATTCTTCACCATTTTCTGACATTTTTTAACTAAACAACTAATCGATTAATTGAGAAAATAATCAAGAGATTAATGGACAATAATTGTTAGTTACAGACCTACACTTATTCATTATATCCACTTGGGATGGGATAGGATAGACTTTATTATACTATATTATACTATACTATATACATTATAAAAACAGTAAAAGAAACCATACATACATCCCAACACAGTGGAATTCAACAATTAAAACAAAAAAATACATACATTCATCAACTGCACATTCCCATCATGAAAATAGTGTCACAGTATCGATATCGAGGAATTTGGCAAAACATATTGTGGTGTGATAATTTGCTAACCCACAATAAGAAAATAGACAAGAAAGGGTATCTCATGAGGTTAAGTCCCTGGACAACCAGTTAACATGCATATTCTATTAGCCAGTGAGCATGACCTTTTTGACCTTATGTTTTTGAAAAGTTGGTGTTGGGGCTCAAGTTACAGCTGAAGCAGTGTAACAGTGTAAATATGATTTTTTTTTTAAACCACCCGCCTCATATTGGATCTTTGTGTGAATTTCTCAAACTGAAAAAAAAGATTCATTAATTAGCACAGGTCAGTTTAGTCTGGGTCAGGTTCTATATGGTTGTAAGTACTCCCAGTTTCTCCTTTTTGATTTGTTGGGCTGAAAAGATTTCATCTTGATGCGATTGCTACAGAATTCATGCTGCCTATTATTCTGCTCACAGACACTGAATTTCAGATAAGAGCCTGACAAATTTCACATATAACCTTAATCTTATCATCCTTTGTACGGTGCCGCCTCCCTCCCCTTCTTTCTTCCTCTCCGTTCTCCGTTTCTCTATCTCTCTCTCTCTCTCTTGCAAAGATTAGGTGATAGTGAACAGCTATTGTTTTGGCGGGGGTCTTTGAGAGAGCGTTGTTTAAAGGCTGATGCAGCTCACCTAGTAGGGAGGAGATGCTTATTTCATCCATTTAAAGGCTAAAATGTTACACATCATGAATCCAATTTTCTCTGCCTTTTCTCTCTGAAGGCAGGGATTAAAGCCGAGCTGTCAGCTGGCACACCAGATCTTAAAGACAACCCACGGATGTCTGCGATACTGCGCTCAGCTCAGCCCAGACAGTATCTAGAATCTCCCAGCTTTTAATTTAGCATTAGGCTCAGTAAGCAAAATCACAAGCAGTTTCAATTAAATAGGCAACTCACTGCCGTGGGTTTACATGAATCAACGTCTTCAAGGTGGGAAAAGGCCAATAATGATCGTTAAAAAAGAATTAGTCCAAAAGTGTGCTTTTGAAATAATTACCATTGACTGCTATAGGGGTAGGAGTGAGAGCTGCATGGAGAGTTTTTTTATTTGTTTTTTTTAATCTGGAAGATTTGCCTTTTAGTCCAAGTATTGACTTCAAAAAGTGAATTTCTGACTAGAAAAAAAGGGTTTTGCAGATTCAGTTGTTGTTGTAAGCTTTATCTTAGAGGGTTAAAGGAATATATCACCACCCTTAAGATCATTTATATGTCAATTACTTGCCTAGTGTCACGTTTAATTCCTGAAGGAAATGTGATTTTTCTTGCACGCCTCCGATGAGCAAAGAATCCTAAAAACAAAGAAAATTCTTGATGAATCAAGAATCCACGTTTAGCGACAGCAAAACTGTATCAAAACATCTTTTACAAACTTTCATGGAACGGGGGTAGTGTGAGGGTGCGTCTTTAACTGCGTGGAAACGGATGCTGGGTTCTACTCTCATGTCCATTCAGTGACAACTTTCATGAACACAGTGGCAGTTTGTGTCTGGTACGGTGCTTGCTATGGTTGCTTAGCAACCTCAAAGTCCTCTTACCAGAAATCTTGAGTACAGAGCTATTTCTTAACTCTGTATTGTGCCTAAAATAAAGTCTGTGGGAGAGATGTAAAGCTCAGGTTATTCCTGCATTAAAATGATCACTTTATCCTCCATATTTATCAGAAACTGACATTTAGGGAAGAAGGGAGATAATGGCTGTAAATGGTTTTCCCTGTCACATTACTTGCGGTGCGCACTGCTGTGTTCCAAAAGTTGAACTCTGTTCACTTTGCTGGTCTTATACTGCCTTGATCGGTCAGTTTGCTTGTTGTTGTGCGAGTTCGCTGTATATGAACTAACTTTTTCAAATACCAAATTCACACAATAACACAATAATCTTACTGATTTCGGCAGCAGTAGACCAGCAGCTCCTGTGTTCAGTGAGGCAAAAGTACTTTTTGTTGATGGACTCTGGCTTTGAAGACAGTATACGGAAGTTTCACTTTCTGTTTGGTTCTCCGTCAGAAAGGGCTGTCTGTTGGAAAAGTACAGAGCATACAACTTGATAATGAGACTTGAATTATACATTTCAAGTTGTCTGAGTTTATCAGCTGATGTTTTGATATAGTTTCGCTGTTGTTAAAGGCAGTTGCCTATGTACGACGGAGGATTAGGGCCAGATACAAAAAAAAAAGTTTGATTTCGAGAATAAAGTCATAATATTATGAGAATAAAGTCGTAATTTTGAGAACAGAATCACAATATTTTGAGAAAAAAGTATTAGGCCTAATATTAGGAGAATAAACTCGAAATATAACGGGAATGAAGTCAAAATTTTATGAGAATAAATTTGTAATGTAATTTTAAGAGAATTGAGTCGTATTTTTACGAGAAAGATCATTTTATATTACAGAAATTAACGTACTGCAAGTCTATAAAACAGGTAAAATTATGACTTTATTCTTGTAAAATATGATTTTTTTTCTTGTAAAATTACAACTTTTTTTCTCATAAAACTCTGACTTTATTCTCATAATATTACTCCTTTTTTCTCAAAATATCACAACTTTTTTCTCAAAATATTATGACTTTATTTTGAAAGTCTAAAAAAAAATGTGGCCCTAAAAGCCAACTTGTATGACTTTAGTTGAATAAAGAATTTCCTTCACTTTTGATTCTTTGTTCACTATTGAGCCATGCAAGAAAAACAAATGTTTTTTTCACAAACTCGGGGTGAGCATTTGATCTACAAACAGTCCTCAGGGGATGAAGTTTTTTTTACAGTTTTTTCACATCTGTAATATAAAAAACTAACTTTAATGCTTAAATGCCTCTTAGTTTACTGGTAAACTTTTTATTCTTGGCTCATTTTAAGGCCCTAAATGTCAACAAGGTTTTTGAAAAATGCTCTCCCTCATTACTGGGCTCCCTGGTTTTAAAGTTCACTGAATTTAATTGGAGTTTTATAGGATAATACGAGGTAAAAAGCCCTTTTAAAGGAGAGCCATTCCTCTCAGTCTCTCTTAGGGAAGCTCCTCTCTCTCCAAAGTGCGGTCTTACTGTCTCTGGCGGCAGACTAATGGCAGCTTCTAGTGGGCTTATTTGGGTTTAATGTGGCATAATGAGGTTAGGTAATTGGGTTTAGGTCAAGTTGTAAAACAGGTTCAGAGGAGACAGAGATGTGAAGATCATGTAAATGAGTGGTGTTAGATCGCTGAAGGCTCACACCAGCGGCTACTCAAAAGACTTCTCAAAGCGTGTATTGTACGAGTGCAAGCTCATCCCACCTATCCTCATTTCCAAACGGTTTCAGTAACCTTAAGACAGTCAGGAACATCAATTAAG
Organism: Plectropomus leopardus; assembly: GCF_026936395.1. Taxonomy (NCBI): domain Eukaryota; kingdom Metazoa; phylum Chordata; class Actinopteri; order Perciformes; family Serranidae; genus Plectropomus; species Plectropomus leopardus. The sequence continues at coordinate 13,297,607 of NC_142189.1, read as the reverse complement.
AAAACACTCCTACAAGTGCTAAGTGGTCTTGGGAGAAATACCTCCATGTTAATGGCGTCTGTGTATCATTTTATCACTCACTCCTGTCTTCCTAGATTTCCATCGTCCTCTTCCCTCCTTGTAAATATCAAATCATATATCATATATTATTTAAGAGCAGGGAAGTTAATGAACATATTAAAAAACGTGGCATCCCCTTAGCAATTTGGAGCCAATTATTAAAATTTGTTAAAAGGCATGACTAATTAAAGAGGATATTTAAATGGGATTGAATTTTAATGCTTTTTTTTTTCTTCTCGTGCCTTATTACCTTTGTGGCAGGGTTAAGATGAGAGGATGTTGAGATTAGATATTCTCACACTAATTAAGACCACAGATCCCCCGGGAAGAGAATAGGGGGCCTGCTCATTCTCTTCGTTCACACTCCCTCTACCCTCCCTCCCTCCGCTGTCGGCCTCCGTCTCTCCCCCGTAGTGCTGGACCACCGAGGCCCAGAGGAGAGACACATCTGGGATTAAGATGAACTCAGGATGGGATGCGACGTCCTTCCTTCACGTTTCCCCTCTCGTCTCCCATCCATTGCTCCCCATGGGGCCCGACGGATGACACGTTAACCTTTGAGGTTGTCAGGCCATGAGAGAGGAGAGATTCTCACATTGCGATTAACTTTGTTCCTTTAATTAAACACATGAATGTGCCGATGAGCGTGATCACGTGACGCCTCGGAATAGAGGAGCTATATTGGATTTTTTCGAGAAATTATTGGGGACAATTCAACACAATTTTTTTATTGCGATGGCATTGCTGTCACAACTGCATATCACTCTGTAAAGGTCATAAGCAACTTGTTAATGATTATGTCAATCAATTAAGAGGTAGCCGTACGAGAAGGAAATGGAAAATGTTGGAGAGTAAAACACGCCATTAACTACTCAGTCCCAGTAACTCTGCCCTCGTATTTTAGATTACGATCAGGTTTTCCGCTATTGACATATAACTACACAGTGTGGAATTTCCTAAAACCTAGCATTTTACATCCATGTCCTGTTATGTTTTTACTGTTCTATTCTTTGTAGAAAGCACCTGGTACTCAGGGCTTTTGTTTTTCGTCGGAACACTGAAGAATGTACAGTAGGAAAATGTTGGCTGCACTTTCTTTGTGAAAGCAAGTTGTTTACAGGGTGAGATGGAGTTCAGCGTGGTGCCATCAGCGACAGGCGTCTGGAAGACAAAATCAGGATTTAGTGTCACGAAGGAGTAAAACCCTTCGAAGCTCAACAAGCTGAGTAAAGTGTTAACTGTTTAAGTTCACCCTTTTATTCCTGCTAATGTGTGCATAATCCCTAAATAAGACTGATCACAGTGCTAATCTTTGGATCTAATTGTGGATATCTTATTAAAAGGTTTTGGCAAAGCGTTGTTTTTCCTTGTTTTTTTTTTTGTAGAATCTACTTGATTTGTTGGTTGGTTTTACTTGTTTTTTTTGGGTTTTTTTTTGTCTGGGTCTTGTATTTTAGGAGTGTGGCACCACTGGGTATTCACACAAAACTCTCCTCCAACCTCCTTTCCCCTCCCTCTTTTCTCTCCAATGCCTCTGAGTCACTTCCATGCACCATTTCAGGGGAAGGGGAGGGAAAAAGGCAAATAAACAAGATCTCTTTCCAGAGTTTATATTCTCAAAGGGAACTAGATGATGGGGGCGGTGGGCGAAGGGGGCGTGGGGGGTCTGCGGCCAGCAATTGAAAACTGTTGCCCTTACCCGGAGAGATCTGTGTACACTACTTGCAAAGTCAAACAAATAGATCCAGGGTGCAGGTTTACGTGTGTGTTTGTGCGACTGCCCGTAAACCTCCCTGCCTGTCATCTTCAATCACGGTTCTCTGTTCCTGATCAGACCTCTCTCTCTCTCTTTCTCTCTCCACACGTGTGTCTGTGTGAAATTTTGTTTGTGTGTGTATTTCTGTCCTTGTGTATTGCTGTGTGTGTGTTCGTATGTCTCCCCTGTGTGTTTCTCACGTGGATGCCAGGTCTGGATCCAGAGAAGCACTTAGGGAAACCTCTGGCTGACATGGAGCCCTATCTGAATCAGGTCACACACTAGCACATACTCTGCCACCCAGTTTACACTCTTGGCTGCAGTATTTTATGTATTTCATGTGAAGGTGTTAATAATTGACAGTTTAAACCATTATCTGATGAGAAAAAAAAACGACTGAGCAATTCTTTCAGATAAACTGTTAAAAATGTATATTAAATATGATACAATGGCGCTATGGTAAGTGTTGAGGCAGCGGAGTCTGCTGTCCAGACTGGAGTTGTGTGGCGCCGTCAGGGCAATGCCATTATGTTGCTTCTGGGAGATTATTAAGTTTATAAGACTTCTTGAAAAGCTAATGATCCAGAGACAGAGATGCAAAACCAATAACCTTTTTCCACAATTGCCCTCATTTGATACAAATGCCACGCCTCTTCACTGTTGGAAAGGATCCGCAAACTTTCTGTTGCTGCCTTTACATGGAATCATCAGTTCAACGGCTGCCATCAGCACAAGCTAATACAGCAGTAGCAGCGAACATCTCGCATCTCGTTAAATGGTCCCAAAAAAACTCACACCAACATCAAAATGGCTTGACCTGTTAGGTAACATTAGCCATATGATGCTTACAGTTAGCCCTGATTGTATTATATTCATTGCTTCTTTTTTAATCACAATTTTAATTTTAAACTACTCTAAAAAAAAAAAAAAAATGCACTTCTAACTTGAACTTGCAGGCACTTTACATTAGAAATGTAAGACTTGCACTATTTATAATTAATTATAATGTGTTTGTGTATTTGTAGGCTATAAGTAAAGCAAATTTTAGGTGAAATTTTGCAACCTGAGTGGAAAGTGAGAAGTATTTTAATAAGGTGTTTTTTTACTTTCATTAATTAGCTCTCCCAGAAGTATGGAGTTCATATTTGTGGAGAAGGGGGTGAATATGAAACCTTCACCCTTGATTGCCCCCTCTTCAAAAAGAAGATCGTCATGTAAGTAAAGAAATATGAAGGTACAGAAATATGTCTGTATTAGAACTCAGTTACGCCATTTTCAGCATGTGGCTGTTTTGTGGCTAGTTTGAAGAGTTTTGTTTTTTCCAGCATGACTTTACACAAAAGTTTTGTTTTTCTGTGTGCAGTGATGCAGCGGAGACGGTGATCCACTCGGCAGATGCCTTTGCTCCAGTTGGCTACCTGCGCTTCACCGAGATGCACACCGAGAACAAAGATGCCGTGAGTCAAAATTTTGAAGGAACCCACGAGTGCAACTTGTTTTACAAATAGGATCAATGCCTTTCAATGCTGGATCAATCGTTCCACAACAAAAGTTTGAGTAACTTTGGGGTTTATTACTTCAAAACCACCGTGAGGGCAAAACAAATACAAGAACAAAACCTTTTGGTGTCTGATAACTTTGTCGAGCAGAAGAGAAACACGGTACTGCAGGGCAGGGTTCAGATCAAACCTCCAGAGGGTCTCTCTCTCTTTCTCTTTCGCACACTCTTGCTCTCGGTGTCTCCCTTCATCTCTCACTCTCTCTCTCCTCTAGCCCCACATGGCCTACTTTGACGTCTGCAATATTCACTGCCGCCTGAAACTAGGCCCAGCTTAATAAACATGTCTGCTCACATTAAGGCGCTTTGCATTCAGGTAGCTGGCTAAGTGGACACAGACGGGGGTTGCAGGAAGGCAGTAGGAATTGGCTTTTGGTTTATTAGAAGGAGCTGAATGGGGGCTTCACAGACAAGAAGGGTGACACTTTGAAACATTTTTACTTTCCCTGCAACAACAGACAACTTTATAATAATTAAATTATTGTCGAGAATGCTGCGATGGAGACATTGACCTCATTTATGTGTTGTTTTAATTACTCTGGTAGGAATTGTCTGGTTTAATAAGACACCTACGAGTTGATGAGCGTTCCTGGCAACAGGAAGTGCTGCTCGCATGCCGCTGTATTTGTAACAGGGAGATACGACTATAAGGGTTACACTGTGGGATGCTACTCGCCTGTAGCTTCACATGTCTCCAGGGTAAAGCATTTGCACTTGTATGTCTTTGCACATCTCACAATAATGTGTGCATTTTGATTTTGTTTGTGTGCAAGAAAGCGTGTGTGTGTAGCCTCGTGTTTGTGTATCTGCATGTTGGATGGGGGTTGGGACTGTTATGGACAGAAAACATACCCCCATCCCACAACCTTCGTGACCCTGCAGCCTCACTCCCTACAGCTATATATTTTTTCACTCCCCACGCTGCCGCTCCCACCCCCATCACACAAACACACACACACACGCTCACACAGCCCCTGTAGCCCCCCCTAGGTTGCTGGGGGAAGAGCAGGGAGATCCAGGGCCTGCGAGGGGAGGCGAAGGCGGAGAGGGGGGGCAACCAGGGGAGAACCTGCCCTGGTTCAGCCTTCTGAAGCTCTTCTCGTCAGGGTGACAGATCTGCGGTGACACCACCACTAGAGGAAACTGCACCGGGCTCAGGGGGTGGGGATGGACCACCATCATTTGCCCTCCGTTAATGCTAGTCAAGCTATTTTTCATGCTGGCCAGGAGAGAGGGGCTGAAGTATAATTAATTTGATTATCATATGGCCTAATGCAGTTGACAGCAGATGAGGGGGGTGAATGAGTGTTGGGGGGCGTTGAAGCAAATATAAAATATGTATTCAAATGTGTGACACCCCAGCAGGATTTGGCAGGTAATATGTATGCCTTAGAGAATGGTAATGGTTTGTTTTTTAAAGAAGTAGCAGCCAAAAGTATATACAAGGAAAAAGCTGGTGAAATCCAAAACATGTCTCACCCATCCAGTCATGAGTTTTGACTGACAGCCAGCATGATTGAATCTACAGTATCAGAAAACACCGCTCCCTATTCGCCTGAACCACGAATATGTTAGCATGTTGTTTTATATTCATTCACCTTGAAGTTATGTGTGTCTAGGCCCTTGTCATGAAAGACTGACACACAGCCTGCGTGGTGGGATATTTGAAAAGGTTTGCTAATTATACTGCGTTTTGTCTGTCTTTGCAAAAGGCTCAGTGCTCTTTGGTGGGCGTTTGGCCTGATGTATTCCCTGTGGTGCTTTATTGCAGGATGTGGTGGCGGGAGCTTTGCCCCATGGTAGTTGTCCTTGCCAGAGCGCCATTGACAAGATGACTGAGGAGGTGGAATATGCTGATCAAGCTCAAGACAACCAGCAAGAATTTACATCAAATTGTGACCTTAGTTGTCAGCGGGGCCACGGTGAGATTCATTTATGGCGAGACATGCACGTGCTGACATGCATGCTCAAGTGTGTGTTTATGTGTGTGTCAGATGGTATTTGTGTGTGGCGTGTGCTCCCTGAATCTGTGTCATGTGGCCAGCATCATGATGCTAGTATTTTTGAGTGACTGTTTGACAAGAGCTGTCATTTCAGCATTGTATCTGTGACAGTCTCTGTATTCATTTCTTTTTTTTTGACATAAACCACCTATTCATGAATTACCTCTTATACAGCAATATTTCCAAATTGTAAATGAAGAAAAAAGAAATGACATAATTATTTTGTATGTTCTAAAAGTCTTTCATAAGCACTGTAAGCCTTGTAGGAACCATTTGTCAAGCCTCTTCCTCTTCATGTATCTCTTCCATCAGATCTCCCTCCCTCCTGCTCACCAAGAAGCTCCAGAGGCTATCAGTGGATCTCTGGCATCAGCGGCCTCCAGAGCACAGATCCAGGAATCCAGGGCCAGACGTCAGCAGCTTTCACACAGATGCAAAGTAAGGGAGAGTGTACAGTTGAGAAATTATCGAGCAAGAGAGAAACACTTTTGAATTACATGGTGTATCGTAGCTGTGGAAATGCTTTTAAATATCTCTACTCCCAGGAAAAGCACAAGGGTCAACTTGATAATTTTGTCTTGCCTTCCTAAAGGAACAGCGTGTAAAATTAAGGGGGATTTAGTGGCATTTTGTGATGAGGATTGCAGATTGCAACAAGCTGAAACGTCTCCTGGTTGGAATTCCTTCGGTGTTTATCGTTCAGAATGTTTTAATCAGGATCTAAATTAACTGCAGAGGTCTCTTCCTCTCCAAAACAAACAGGTCATTAAAACTGGTAAAAACACTTTATAAAGCAGTTTCAGATTAAAAATCAGTGCTTCTCCAACATTGTTCTAGCCCATCATTATTTCGGATCCAGAAGTTCAGGTGGTTTCACTGGGAGCTGAATTATCCTCAGAGATCGCCTCCCGTCCAACACAAACTGACTGATTTAGACCAGTAAAAAAAAAAAAAAAACGGAATAAGAGCGGTTTTCTTGTTACAAATCAGCGTTTCTGCAACGCTGCCAATCCAGCAGCTGCTAATGTGTGCTAACCTTTTTTCTCTGATAACTTAAGATCCAGATGCTCTGGATGTTTTTACTGTGAGCCGAATTATCTCACAGATTTAAACTGGTAAAAACAAAGAATAAAATAGTTTCCCATTTAAAAAAAAAATTGTTTTTCCAATGCTGCTTGTCATAGAGTAGTTGCTAACTATGGTGGCCGACGTGAAAACATGAACAGCTCTATTTAGAGCCAGTGTTTGGTTTGTCTGTTCTGGGCTGATGTAGAAACATGGTGATACAACATAGCCATTTCTGTGGATGAGGACCCGCTCCTGCTCCCTGTGTAGATATAAACGTCTCGTTCAAAAGTAACAAAAAAACACAACTTCCCTCATTATCAGGTGATTATGCAATAAAGAAAACACACTTATTATATCATAGTCTATTTCTGCCTATATATACCCCTAAATCCACACTGTGCCTTTATCACAGAAAGGCACACAGAACTACACTCACAAGTAAACTAACCTTTAATAAGTCATGTTTTCTTCGATCAAATAAAAATCGCATCTTTGATATGATCAAGGGAGGATGATACAGAATTTCTTTGTCCAGAGGTGATTTAAGCAGCTCAGTCAAAGAGATTCTACAGGGCTCTACTTAAACCCCAAAGATCCATTGGACAGAAACATCTGGGGAAAACTTCTTTGTCCCTTGGGTGTCTTTCTTTCTCCTTGCTGCGTTAGCTAAAGACACACGAGGAGGTGTGGCAGAGCTTGAGAAGTCGTTCCTTATTCAGAAGTGCTTGTCAACCCAGCAGGCAAAACCCTGAGTGTCAGTGACTCCGTCCGTCACAACACAGGCATCGTGAGTTGGCCACCAAACAAGGACATGCACTTTAAAATTAACCCAAACTAAGCCTCTTTTAAAACACACACACACACACACACACACACACAATGCATGTTGGGTGGGTTATCGTTTTTGCCCTGCAGAAGTTTAAAAGTGCACGCTTTTACAGTGTATCTGAGTCTTTTTTCTCTCTCTTTCTCTTTTTTGATGGAGAAAGAGGAGCGAAAGATGAAAGGCATATTTAATGTTTATCGTGGTGCTCGGCTGAACAGCCTTCACAGTGCAGAGACAATATTAAACAAGTTAATATTTAATGAACAACCTCTTTGTATGAGGGCGAAGTAGTCTGAGACGCTAGTGTTGGCAAAGGAAAAACAAACTTGAAGCTCTTTCAAATGATTGTAGGGAGAAAGGCTTTGCTTTGAGCCCTTGTGCCTGTGTTTGCATCCAAAGCCTACAATGTGCACAGATACTCGGTTAGGCTGCTCTTTATAGAAGGGGACAAATACCATTACCACTTTAATGCAGTTTCAGTGCATTTCAGTGTCAAGAAAAAAAAACTTTTAAACTATCCACCGCTTAACTACAATGGTGATAGCGTTCAAATGATTGTTTGAACAGACTGACTGTATGGAAGGTATACAGCGCCGCTGTATGCCTGACATTGTGACACAAGCAAAGGCCTGTACTGACTTAGACTCCATGAGTATTTGTTCGCTGGCAAGCTTGCCTGTTTTAGTTTGAGAAGATACAATTCTTAACTTCATCAAAACAACATGTCAAAAGAAATACTAGATGTAGAATACGTTTATAGCGGTAAACCAAGAACATGAGTCTCAAAGAACCAATTTCATGAAATTGGTGACCAGTTACAAACAAACAAGGTGATACTGGGGCCAAGAGCAGCTATTCTTCTTGGTCACAAACCTGTCCTTTTGCCTGTGTAAACATGTTGCATTTGGATTGTATTTGTAGGATATTGCTTTTTATTGTTGAGTATACTGGTTCTCTGCCAGTTTAGCTTAAGCCAGAGATAAACGTGGTTTTTACAGTGTGTTTGCGTGCGACTAATGGCTGCCTCATGAATCTTTCGTCTATTTGAAATGTGTTAGTTGTGCATTTCTCCATAACATAACGCTACTTGACTGCAAGTCGCGATCAAACATGAATGATAGGGGATAGCGTGAGAAACCTTTTGGCCATTGTCACAATGTGCTCAAATAGAGACCTTACGTACTGTCAAAAAATGACTTCGCTGTCACTTTTCCGCCTGTGATCTCACGATTAATAATCCTCCAGTAACATGCATTGTGCATAGGCAAGTATATGAACAACTCTGTTGATGACTCAGTGGGTTGTCAATGCGGATTTGTGGTTAAGAAGCAAGTATATCTGTAGCCTTAAGATAGAATAATTTGTATTTACAAAAGGAAACACCTTATTTGTATAGTCTGCCTGCAGATAGTTCAGATTTTTTTTAACATTTCAGTAGCTTATTAGTTGAGATTTAACTGTGTCGCTTTGTCTGCATTCATCCTGTCCTATGCAGCATAGGTTGATTGAATGGTTCAAGTTCAACTAAATTCAGAGAATATGTGGTGAATTGTCACATACTGTATGTTCTATAGATTAGTATCTACAGGATAAAGTGAAACCTTTGAATTATTTAATCTCAATTAATAAGATGTTGAAATATACTTTAGAAATACTTTATAATCTATCTGCAGGCACACTACTATCCAAGTAAAGTGTTACCTCACAATATATTACACTACAGTGACTTACTGTACAATATGCTGACTGTGTCCAGGTGAGTTAGACAGCAGAGGATGGAAGATGAAGGACATCATCCTGGTGCACCTGTATGTGAGGTCCATGGAAGACTTTGTTCCACTCAATGCAGTCTATAAGAAACACTTTGGCATAAACCCCCCTGCCAGGTAAAGATGCAAACACATATGCAGATCTTTTTCACTGTTTTTCCTCTCTCTCTGTGCACAATCTTACACTGCTCAAACTCAAAATCATTAACTTCTCTGCAGCAGTTTTATTCTTAGCTCCATATTTTTCACTCTTTTCCTCGTAGGGTTTGTGTCCAGGCTCCTCTAGCTGCTGGTCAGCTGCTGCAGATGGACTGCCTGCTCCATGACTGGACCAAGCCCCTGGAGGAAGGCTGCTTCCACCAGAGGGAAGCCCTGCATGTCCAGAGTGTGTCCCACTGGGCCCCAGCCAACATCGGGCCCTACAGTCAGGCCCTCAGGGTAAGTCTTCAGGGAAGGGGTGGTGTTCCTGGTAGTGGGTAAGAGTGTTGATAGTTTAATAGACTAATTACTAACTAAACTGGGAATAGACTAATTTCTTGTAGTTCCTGGTTAACCTTGACCTCGTCACATGACTTGTTTGGCTAGTAATTGCAAATGATCTACTAAATCCCTTGATTTGGAGCCAAAAAAGTTTTTATTTTGCATCATTGCTGGTAAAGTAATTCAAAGTATCACTTTGTGAAGGTTAGTAATAGATCCATGGTGGAATACCAGGGATTACTTCGATGAATGATGCACCGTACTGATGCTTCTTCTGATGCTTTGTTTTGCTTGACTCTCACAAAGCAATTGAAGTGTCTGGGATTACGTGCGGGACTTTGTGTTTGTCTCTGTTGTCTTTGTTTTTGTATAGATGCATGTGTGCAGATGCGTGTGATTGTTGTTACGTGTGATAGTTTGTCCTCATCACTACTTTTATGTATACATGTAAATATGTATCAGTATTCTAGTGGGCAGTGTGTATTCATTTTTGCACTTGTTTGTAAAGCAACAAATAGAACTTCTTTCATATTGTTTCAAACCCGGGAAGAATGTGGAATTCAAAGGCAGAGCAGAGGAAGTGTGGGCCGTGGTTACACGGTTGGCTTGGTGTTTTGTTTACCCAGTGTGTATTATATGGGATTACACTTGTCAAGGTACTGTCAACAAGGATAGTGTCCATCTCCTCCACACTGTCCTTGATCCTGCAGCCAAATCCGTCTATGAGTGAGAACATGTGTGGATTAGCCATTCATTTAGAGCTTGACGGCATATCTCACCAGTGTGTCACTGAAGCTCAGAGGATCCTTTGCAGTTTGGATTCCTGAGATGTAACCTACAGAGTCAGGTTTGCTTTTAACATGCCAGCAGTGTTTGATTTCCTCAATGGAGTCTCATTGAGACATGAAATTGAAGTCAGCTGTAGGCATGAGCTGTTGCCCCTGGAAAACAGTCTAATCTCTCATTCCTCTAATGATCATTCATATCCAAAGCAATTTGAGAAAACAATGAGAGAGGGGTTTGCTTGCTCAGAGCTGTGCGCTTCACACGACCCCTGCGTCGCCTCTCCGTGTGTCTGCTCCTCTTCCACGCTACAATGGCTTAATTTGATCAAAAATGTATTAACAACTCTTCAGTGCAGCTAGAGATTTTTACATATTGATACAATTACCCCCTTGCTGTGAGCAAGTATGCAGCACCACCCCTCCTCTCACCAGCACGTTGACTCCATCTTAATGGCAATTTTCCTTGGTGACTGTTGCCGCGTGACACCATGGCGACAGGGCTGTGGCATCAACAGAGACAGAGAAGCTGCTCAATGAGACCAAATAACCTGGAGTCCTCCACATTCACTGTCTGCAGAAAAGAGTTAGTAATTAAAAGAAGGATCCAGCTGTATTAGGGGTTGGAAGTGGGGGTTGAACTGGAAATGATTAAAGGATGAATTTGTGATCTTAATTATGTCCGGAAAATGTAGTTTTGTGCAGCAGAGATGCTTTTGTGCTGAGCTGTTTGAAGGGGCAATGACTTAATGGAGGAAAAACAGAAATTAAGGGTCGAATTTGATGAATAATTATGGTTAACTGTTTATTTATTTTTGTTCATTAATCTGACAGAGTGTAGCAATGCTTACTATTTGAATGTGCTGTATTAAAATAAAGCAATAAGCCACAAGAGGCCGCACAAATCGTTTCTAAAAACACCCCCTAGCTGTTCTAACATCACTGCAAACCACAGCCTAGAGTGGCTTACTGCTTTTATTAAACAGCAACCTCTGGAGCTGAAAAATGAAGTGCCAAAAACTGTACTTCCTCTAATAGCCACTTGAGGCTGGCTCCCAAAGTGAGTCAACCCCCATAGACCCCTATGTGAAAATGCCAAATTTGTAGCAGAAATGAAGTTGTTAAACAACATTTTGCAGAATGGTTGCAATGCAATATGTGCCAACTAGAAGTTCATGTCTATGGTCTCCAGTTAATGTTAGGAGATGGGAAAAAAAGTTCTCATCATGTTGCAATTATATTATAACCACATACACCAAATATCTACAAATGGCAATTACATTAGATTTACCATAAGATTGCACTCACTTTACCTGAGCTGTTGTCACTTGCCAGCATTATCATTTTTTATCCCTTATGATATCACAATATCCGAAATCTAGGCTGATGTCTAGTCTCATCACAACATCAATATAAAACAGATATATTGCCCAGCCCTCCACACGTGTGCACTGTAACTACAGAAAAGTGAGCATAACAGGCTACAAATAAAAACATACAATCCAGTTTATAGTTGCTGTAGTTGGTGCGATTTGGATGGAGATAAAGGGCCTGTGGATTGGGTGGCAGCAATGCCAGATATTTCTCCAAATAAGCACCAGTAAACTGTCAGCACTGTAGGTTCTTAATCTTATTTTTCATCTGCATTTAAAAAAAATGCATTTATTGTATGACAGCGTTGCTTATGTCTGACCATTCTCATCCTGGCTGTTCTCATCATTTGGCGATTGCCCTCTTTAGTTCTGTGTCTCATTTGGCAAAACCTATCTAGCCTACTTAGCGCAGTAATACTGAAATGATAATGTGGTTGCAGCTGTGTGTTTATAGAATATTTTACAATGGCTTTGAACACAGTTCAGCTAATCATAATCAAGAACCAGAACTTCCTGTTTTTTAATAGGGCTGTAAACTGATCAATGTCCAGCTCTACTGGGACCAGTTTATTCCTTTTGACAAGCGTCCAGTGGTTTGAGAGACAGCACATGGCTACTGACAGTGTATGGCACTGTGGCCCTGCAGGATTTGACTACAGTAGGTCCCCACACTGAAAGGGCGGCACTGGTGGAAGTAAAGAGGAACCGCATTAGGGACTGGCATGTGATGGATGCTGGACCTTCAAACTCCATCCATCTATTCATCTATCTGCCTGGCTTGTCATGTCGCTCAGCTTCAGCTCTCGGGAATGGCAAGCTGACTGACTGTCGACTCAGCCTGGCAAGCTGACAGATTCAGATCTGACTTGATTTAAAGAATTAGTTAACCTTTATGATGTCAAAGCTGTGGGCCTCTTGGTGTATTGTATGTTAATGTAAGATATGCTGGTAGTTTTGGTTAAAGCCGCAAGCCATAAAGACAAAAGCAGCGATTTAATGTATGCTTTGTTTTTACATGTTGTTCTGTACCTGATTGACACATTTTCAGAGGTTGTCACAATATGTATTACTTGTAGTAGAATATATCATTTGTAAGTGCGGAGGAATCAAAGTGCTTGCCCCTATTTTATTTTGTTTGTTGCGCTGTCTTATTTATCAAAGATCTGATGCAAATTTTGTCATTTGTTTGGACACAATTTGCATAATCTAATTAAGATATAAGAAATGCAGTTGTTTTATTACATCAATCAATTCATTGAAAACAAAACAGGCTCTCAGACATCCAGCATCTTTGTTGCGAAAATATCAAAACAAATTCTCCCATTACAACAAAAGCCAAGTAATGGCATGCTTTTAATAGAAATAAACGTTATTACAGCATTTTCTATCAGTTGCTTCTTAAAAGGAGCTTTTAAACAATTCTGTTGCATTAAGATAATAGCAATAGAAAACCAGCTTGTGTTCCTTTGGCCAGCGGTGTTCCACATTTTTGCACAGAAATCCATTTGTACTCCTATCAAACGATTACACTCATGAGTTGCCAGATGGAAAAAAATTGACCAATCATTTACTAAAGTCCAAGTCAGCAACAGAAGTCTCAAACTGCACCTTTTCCATGTCAATGTAGATTAATGCTGCCTGTTCCGTCACATTCCCTTTGGAGCCACAATCACAGGAGCAAACACAATAGCCAAACTAGCTCTGAATAGGAAGACTATCAGTTGAATGGCTGTTAAACATCTCCTCTTTCCTGTTAAGGTAAGTGGCTCACCCCAGGGATATTTGCTAGGAAATTATACTCACTGATCAGATTCTGCGGGGTACGTTTTGGGAGCTGACTGCACTAGCCTCAGGTTGCGGGTGAACACTAACCCCTTGCCTCATTCCCCTAATTGTGAGTGACAGTCAATATTGTGGGAAGAGCGTCTCGCACGAGCCCGCGATAGGATTTGCATTGGATTTTGAAAATTGTCAAAGTGGACTGTGAGGCATCAGGAGGGAAGTGGAGCTGACGTTGCCAATTAGCGTCAAAGGGAGGAGTGTACTGTGGCGGGAGGTAGTATTTGAATAATCTGCTCACAGGAGTCTTAATGTTTAAAAACAATGAGCTGAACTTTGTCTGACCCTCTTGATGAGAAGTTCAGAGGTCAAGCTGCGTCATGTTGAGGTTGGGCCACCCATGCAGAACCAGACAGAGGTCGCAAGAATGACTAAAAGAAGAGCATATGTAGAAGTTACCACGCTTTTTGGAAGGGTTATTTTGATATTGTTTATTTTGTTCAATAAAGTAGTATATATAGCACTGATGCTGAGCTTTCGGTCCGTGGGCCAAATCTGGCCCGTGATAGGGTGTCAGGTGGCCCATTTTTAAATCACAGTGATTTTTTTTGTACTTCAAATGTAAATAAGGTGTCAGAGTGTGTTTTAAAAAAGCATTGAAATAGATCTTGTTTATGAAAAGGATAGATGGATCCTCGGACCTCTCCATAATGATCTGGGCTGAGTTCTGGATTTTTTTAATTCCTAGAAACTGTCCCTCCGCCTCCTGTCAATTTCCAATGACCCCCAGAAAAAGCAGGTTGGGTATCTCTGATATAGATAATATTATCAAAGATCATTTTAAGAACTTGACTGTAAAGAATAGTGTTGTCACTGTACTAGACTTTCTAACTTAGATTTGACATTGAGGGCATACAAGTTAAGATTCTTTGTTAAAAGGTAAATAAAATAAGGCTTTAACATGACAATGACGACTTCCTTTCCTGGTTAGTAGCCCGAGAGCAGCAGAATAATTGTTGTAAACATTAACAATAAGAGACAGCGAGAAAGCAGAGCCATTACCAGTGTTTCAATACTGTGAAAAAAAGACAAAAAATATTAGAATTAATATGTTTCGCTGAATGGATATTCTTGACAACACTACAAGAGAGTGACAGGAGACATGAGATGAGAGAGATGGGATACGTGATAAAAATCATCGACTTTGTGGCTACGTGGTATACATCCATGCTGTCTTACAATATTATACAATTTTAAAGGGACAGTTCACCTTAAAATCTACTGCTAGCTAACCTATCACCACTAAGCTTGCTAATTCTGCAATTCAGCTAAAAGGGTAGCCTTTAATGTCTACAACTGCCACAAGCATTAGCCTCTCGTCCATGAGTAGATGCACACTTCCTTCTGCACAGTTTGGTTGGCTGGTGTAGTTTGGTAGAAAGAAAATAGTTCCTATATAAAACTGCTCACAACGTCTGTGGATTATCTTGAGTGACCCGATCATGATTTCTGGAAAGAGACATTGCTGTTAAGTTTTTTTAATCTTTTCTTTTTTCTTTTTTTTGGCATTTTAGCACAACAAGCTGAATGCCATCTAGTTTCACAATATTTGACTAGTTTCACTATATTTGAGAGAATGCAGATATCTCTATGGCCGATATCTTCTAGCACTCACATGAAAATAATCTAAATTGATAAATAGCACTACAGATAAGAGGAAAAATATGTGTTTAATCTATCACTCTCCATTTATGTTTTAAACCAAATGTCGCACTGATTTTCATTAGAAATGTTGCAGGAGAACAAATACTGCACAATGAGTTTGTAAAGACAGCAGCCCTGCTTTACAATCAAGGGGCTGACAGCTAAATATGAGCCAGTGTGGCGAGTGAGAAAGCACAAATGTTAGTGATGAATAGCAGAAATTAAGCTAAGTGCTTTAGTTTTATGGTTTGTTGTTCTCACCCAGAATGTTTCACTACAGTAAAAGAGCCAACATGCACAATTCAGCAGCCCCCTCCCTCATCTTCTCTCCATCACATCAAACACCCTCCCCAAACTTCCTCAGTCTACATCTAGAGACTACATCTACCTCAATTACCACAGAAGAGTAATTAGCCAAAAAACAGTGCATGCATCTGCGTTCGGGGAGGTATTCATGCAGCACGAACAGATTAATTAGGACATTTAACTTCATTTCTAATACAACAAAATTAATCCCATAAAATATGAGGGATCTCGGAGGAGGTGCCTGTCAGCATCTGACGCCTCTCCCCTGTTTGCCATAATCTATTAAAACCTTGCTTTTATCTCACCTCTCCCCTGTCATACTTTATGGATTTTTTCATAAACACGGCCCATACTTCATAAATGTCTCAATTTTCTAGTCTATTAACATTACTTCAAAAGCGCTTGATAAAAGAGGAGGGCATGCGTGAAATAATGCACCAATAATACGAAGTGCTGGAGGCTAGAACAGTAGGGGCGGCTCTCCGGCGTGCACGCTCAGACAATGCAAGGGATGTTATCAAGTTTAATAAAGAACAAATGATCACTTCCAACCGGAGGAGGAGGGGAGATGAGGCAGGGAGAAAGGGGTGGGACCAGGAGGGGAACAGTTGTCGAGTAATTGAGTCGATGAAAAATGAGGTCTTTGAAGGCTCAGCGGTTTGAGCAGTCATGAGAGTGAAGGCTTCTCAAAACTACGGCGCTCTTCAGCACTTGTACTTACTTGCTCCTAGTTGCATTGGAGGATGTTAACACAGATTTGTTTTTTTTTTCTTTTCATTTCACCAAAGGCACAAGGAGAATAGGCTGCTTGTTTCCTTTCCTGAATGCCTGAATTGTGTGCAGTGAGTTGAACCTTTTGTCTGGGGAGAGTCAGAAAGGCTTTTTGACTGACAGTCGGGCTTCACCTCACAGCCTTTCCCCAGCCAGCATCGATTCACTTCCTGTCTCTGTACATCACCTGAGTGTGTCTCTGTGGGCTTTACTCATCCTACCCAAACACTGGGGTCAACTGTCTTCACTTGAGCCGGACACACACGAAACACGCTGATCAAACCCAGTAAGACTTTGCTGCAATGGCATGTCGGCTGTATGCCCCGAGGCCAGGTCTTACACACACACACAGACACACACGTACACCTGTGCACTCTTTGTGAGAGGCCCTGGCTGTGTGACAAGGTAAACCGGTTTGGTCATTAAAACGAGTCACAGGTGACTCACTGTAACACACTCATGACTGACAGGACAGGTTTACAGCGTTCAAACTGCTTTGATTGACATGCAGTTCAATAAAGATGTATGCAAAGGCAAACAAATGGACAATTTGAGTGTGCACACGTTATCTCAAATCATCAGCACCTAATTGTTCGATGGCAAATGTTTGCTCTTGTGCAGGTCTGTTGACTAACATGGGTGCTTCAACACTGTCTTGTGTGCAAAAAAAAAGGATCTTCCACATCCGAAGACGTATATCTGCGTTGACACATGGACATAGCTCTGTCCAGGGACATTGCTGCAGCTTTTGGACACGGGCTGGGCTGCCTGTAAATGTGATCACATATGTGTGAGAGGTCATATCAGACTACGTTTTTAATCTGATGAGGGGGGCAGTTTTATGGGAAGTGGTAGACGGCAGAGGAGGTAATTATGTTCCTCCCAACCCCTTCCCACACCCCCCTTTCACTTTCTCTCCTGCTGTGACGGCGTAGAGGCTGACCTGCCATGGCGGTGGTCATTTTCAGGAGTCAGTGCATTCTTTAATGCAATACTCTGTGCCTCTGCTGCTGCTGCACCACGTGGGGACAGACTGGTATCAGCTTGTACCAGGCGAGGACAGGGGAAGGACTGGATCTGTCAGAGTGCATCGACTCTCACGCGGCCGCGTTACGCCGACGCTGTGCCTCTGCCCCGGCCCCTGCCACACTCCCACTCATTAATGGGCCCGGTCCTGACAACTGATCCTAATTGCCTTTGAACAGCTCTTCATGTATTATTGGTGCCTGACTGCCTTGGTTCATGTCAACAAGCCACGGGAGGCAGGGGCAGCATAGCCACCGCCACTGTCCCCTCTTCCTCTTTTTACAAACTGAAGGATGTGGAGATACACTTATACTAGATATGCATATAAATATATATATGTCGTGTGTATGTGGACCAGCCTAACTCATATGGGAACCCTCAAGACATAGGTCTCTACAAAGATTGGGGAAAAAAACAATACAGGGTATGGAAATATTTTTGAATTGCATTATTGTTACATGAACGCCATTTAAAAAAAAAAAGAATTATTAAAATTACAAATAGAAATTAAACTTTTGGTAGTCTATGACTATAATTAATGAAATTGCTTTTACCATCTGCCAGATACATTTTGTAACAAATAAATTATTAAAGTGAGATAAACTGATGTAAAACTTTATCTTCTATCTATCTAAGATAAAACAGTTTACATTTGGAGACATCTTTGCAGTTGGAAAAAAAAGATAATAACTTGCAACATATTGTAATGTATGTCATCGCAATTGTCAGCATATGACAACATGTTTAAGATCAAAATAAAATGGTATTTTGACTTAAATATTGTGATTTAACTGTATCGTGGGGCCTCGGGTGATACCCATCCCTAGTGCCTTTTTTTAAAAAAGCTTTTTTTTTGTTGCTACATTTTAAGAATAGAATAAATTAGAACATTTAAAGGAATGCACAATAATATATCGAGTTATGACGCATGAATATGATTTTATTTGATAAATAGTAGACTCTAGCTTTTTAATTTAAGGCAACCACATGATCCATGAGTGTGCATGTGTGTGCGTGCTTGTTTTCTACTCACTTTGTCATTGCTGATGACATCAAGAGGGCATGTGAAAAGCATCATGTATAGATCCCTCCGCAGCCGATATCTGCCATGACACTCGCGCTATTACAATTGCAATCACAAACACTCAAAACACATCATTATTTGTAGTCCTGCGTGTGAATTATTACCCCATATCCAACTATTTACAACCCCATTTTACCCTTTCTTATTTGAATACAGAGAAAGGAGCGGTGCGGTGGTGCGGCTTTTTTATTTGCGGAATGAAATAACTGAATACCAAATGCATAGATAAAAAGCATAGCGGCGTGTCCTGTCCACTCCCATCACTGTCTGGGAGAGGAGAGACGTATGACCATCCCATTACTATGGTAACTAGCCACTATATTCAGAGCTGCCCGGGTGTGTTTCTTCCCCCTGCAGTGACGAGAGGGCATAGCTGACAGGGCACACACACACACAAACACACACACACACAAAAACACACAGCTAGGGAGGGTCTGGAAGATGCTTCTTGTGAAATATACACATGTGTGGCAAATACAGACAGAAGAATACAGGAGCCAGACATACAAGTGTGGTGACATACAGAGACTAATAGGGAGCAGCGTTAGTGAGAAATATAACCCTGTAACTTTTCAGTATTTCACTCACAGCAAAATTCTTTCACCCCAAATAAGTGATGCTGAAACATAAGAGAAATCTAGTAAGAGAATTAATAATACTTAAATAAAAAGCAAATTATGCTGTCACATTTTTGATTTATAGCTATCAGTCAAACAGAATTGAATAAAGTTGTCTAGCATTTTAATAAATTAATTAATAATTGAAAAGTAACAATAAATTAATATTGTTTTGTTAGCAAAGAAATATAAGATAATACATGATAGATATGTTGCCAACACATACAGAGTTTATAACAATAATTGTCACCAACCCAGACTGTTAGAGACGGCTTGTTACTGCAGCAGATTCACCTACTGACTGCTGCACAGCCCTGCACTGTAGTTTGTGTATTTTAGGAAACTGCTATAATTATCATGCTCTCCTCCAAAGCTCCTGCGATTCCATAAGTTACACACATTAAAAGTGGCAGTCAGCGCCTCTGGTTAGAAATGATTATTACATCCACATGCAACAGTGTGCCAGCATTGCCATTCCGTCTTCATTTATTAACTGATTTTTTTTAGCAGTACTACAGACGAGTCAGACAAGAGTTAGCGCCATTTACTTTTGGCCACTCGCTTCATCATAAATTTCCCATGGAGCAATTCTTCGGAGTAGTAACTTTTAACCTGGGTCATTCATTTTTTTAAATGCCATTGTCATCAAAGCACGTTTTACCGAGGTAAAAACTGCTGCAGATGAATTATATACAGCCCCCTGTTTTTTTCTGTGGACATATCGGCATGTTCACTTTTAATATATATTTATTATTGATATTATGGATTTATTATGTAAGGGGATGTCAGGCCTCGTAAGTCTGGGTAATATAATGCAGTTGAGATGCTCAGGGTAAGAGTTCATTCAATATAATATAGAGTACACACAATATTTTCCACATGTCGAAATGTATTGAGTTATATTTGATGCTCACACGTGAGTATTTGCTTTACTTTTCAGTGGGGAATCAGTTCATTTTCAACACAGAAATAGTGAGAATTTATTATCTTTGGTGCACATTTACAGTAAGATAACATAATTTTGAATATTTACAAAGCAAGTACACGCAAGGATTTCTTCTAAATTCTTTCTTTTTAAATTTTTGTTTTAGTTTTTACTTGACACATTTCAGCCACATTGGATTTTCATTCTTTGAATTATAAAAATAAAGACAGAACAACACTTTTGCAAGATTTTGAAATGAAAACCCCCAAACAATTTGTAATACTATTTTTAAAATTTTCTCCCATATTTTCCTTCATTCATATTCATGCATTTCACTGGTGGAATTTGGGTTTATTTATGCAAACATTTTGACTTTGCCAAAAAAAAAAAGAAAGAAGAAAATCCAAGAAGACTCCGATGCTGTCGAGCTAGCCTGTCCATGGATTGAGTGGACTTTGTGTGAACAGCATTGTTGATACTCCCGCTGTCTTTTTAATGCAGCCATACTGCCATCTGTTGAGACCAGAGGGGACTACAATGGTTTTTGCTCCCCTTTACATTTTCTGCACCATCTTGTTCAGTCAGTCTTTTGTCTGTTGTTCATATTTTATTTGTGAACTTCATGCTGTGTCCAGTACAAGCTGTGTTTGTGTGTGTGTTTAACTGGATGTTTTGGATGTGGACATGAGCAGCTTCTCTCTCTAGACCAGCAGCTTCATGTTGCTGGGTCACAAGCAGATGATTTGTCTTTGACATTCACACTGTCTCCTGCAGAATAGACACTTCACACTGCAGCCCTATCCTTCATATCATACACACACTCTGTCACACACAGAGAGACATACTTAACTTCACCACTACTGACAGTTACGCTTTAATGCCACTCTGTGTTGACATAATTTCTTTGTGCCCAGGTTAAGTTAGTGCTTCCATTACCAGCCAGACTGAGAGACATAGCTTCAAACAGAGGAAAAATATGAAAAGACAGAAGAGACGAGGTGGTCACAGCTAGGAAGGGAGAAAGAACGGGGGTTTGAGGGTTGCAGTTTCAGCATCATTCAATCAGACAACATGCCCCTCAGCTGAAACAGCGAGACCCTCCCCGATTCTCTCGAATTAGGGAGATTAGCAGGAAAGCGCATAATGCAGGATGATGGAATTTGTCATAATTTGCATTGTCCTGGAAAGATTCGGTTTGATAGAGCGATGCATGGAGGGGCTTGTCATGTCCCACGGGCAGGTCATAGAGGAAGCTTGGCAGAAATGATTTTTGCGATATGTGCGTCAGTCGTAAAAGCCTCACAACCAATTTGTCAAAAAATGTGAGGTCGGGACAGTTGAAGGCAGCAGGGGCATTTTGCCTAACGCAATGAAAAAACATGCCCCTCCATCACTCTTCATCCACAGCCAAGCTCTGGTGTGGCACAACAACAGACAATTTTATTACATCAGTGTTGAGTATTTGTTGTTATATTTGATCCCATTTCCTCATTATTGCAACAGTAAATATACGCAAGAACAAAACACAAAAACATACCAAATTGTATCAAAAGTAGTTGTATTTTGTGGTGAAAAAAATCTTTTTTTATGATGATGGAAAGATTTATTTATGTATTCGTTTATTCATGCCTGTTGGCATTCAGATGTGTCTCCCTGAGCATCCAGCAGTCAGGCTCCCCTGACCTTGGTTATAGCACTGAGCGGCAGCTCCTGACCACCATAAAGTTGACCAGAGCTGACATGACAGTGTTACTCTTCCGCACGCTTCAGTGTCTATGGAGTGGGCATGTCGTGGGCAGACGTACAGGCACAACAGAAAAATCCACATAGAGAAGGTGGGGGTTGGGGAAAGGTCAGTGTCCCTTAGCTCAGACTGACCACACGTTGCCTCAACAATGGCTCATTATAGTTGTGTAATTTTTAGTGTACTATTTGTCGTTGTAACAACCTTGCGTTTTAAGCATATGCTTATGGTTCGTTTTCTGAATAAATGCGCAGTTTTAAACCTGAGAGAATGCATTCAGAAGTGCCCTATACTTGCCTTTCTTTGTGCACTTCATACGGCTATTTATGTCGCCGTTTAAGTAACACTGATTTTGTGTGACAGTTGAGCATACAGGGGTTAGGCTCAAACTGGAGCACAAACAGGAAGAAAAAAATAGAGATAGTGGGGGTAAAAAAGAGGATGGAATAAAAAAGGCAAATATCTCCCTCCCCCTTCCCATGAAGCCTTAAATGAGAAGTCTAACATGGGGAGAGATTCTGCGGAGGGAAGAACGGTCGTGGTTCTCCTGAAAGGTTTGTATTTGTAGAAATGAGGTGTCAGAAGAGGCAGGATTTCCTCAGGGCGCAGCACAACATGAGCCCATCTCTTATCATTTCCCACTCCCAGACGTGATCTGCTTTGAATGCACTAATGCTGAAAGAGCCCCACAGACTTGAAGCCAGTTCAAGATGAAATCACAGCACACATCCCTGACAAACTGCCATCCACCACACAAGGATTAAACAGTCGTTGCATATCAAATCCCTGCCAAAAAAGCTGAAATAATATATGCACTTAAATACATTCAACAAAACTTCAACCTCAGTTTTTTGATCCTGACATTTTGAACTATTCTGAGCTATTTGCCAACCCTAAAATATTCAAGAAGAGAAGAAAATTACTAAAGTGAAAAAAGTGTCTGGACAGAAATTTGGAAATTTGTCACATATATTAGGAATGTTCCATCAGGGATTAAAAGTGAATGTCCTATTTAAAGTAAATTCAGATCAAATTAAGTTTAGAATGGAGCATACAATGTCAATGTAGCATTCTTGGTTTGAATCTATTTCAATTCACATCATACTCCTTTAAGAGTTTGCCTATATTAGCTATAAACTATTTTATAAAGGCAACAACTTTCAAAAATTATCTTTAAAAAAAATGTTAGCTCTCAGTAGTAACGCCTGGCTCTCTGAGGATGCTCATTTCTCTTACTTCATGGTGAGGCTTTAAACAACACTCACAACATGTAACATTTCCACGGAAGGACAGATCACAAATATTAATTACATTTTTCACTTAATTGTGTAGCTGATACTATGCTGCCATTACCCTTTTAGCTTGGCTACATGTGTCCTTGCATGAGGGAAAAGTTACACCATATTAATCTAACCTATTTTACACATTTTGTATTATCATTTTCCTGGTTAAATTATGCATGAGGTCTCAATGGGGAGAAATGTGACCATTAGCATATCTGATAGGAGCGATGGAGCAGTTTTCCACCTCTCTCTGTCCTTGGAACCAGGCAGAAAAACCTGACTGTTCGTCAATACCAGGTCATTTTATCCAGGCCAGCCCGGTTCATCCATACCATTCCAAAGCTCTGCTAATGACACTCGGAGACGTCCTCAACACGATGGGGGCCCAGAGGGCTCCAACACCAATGTGAATATAGTCTAGCACTGTCTGGTCATCTCGGGGAGCTCTTTGACAAAAAAGTGCAATTAGAAACACCTTAGACACACCAGCCTGAAACGAGACACCGTTAAGGGTTAGGAGCGGATACAGCCAGGCGCTCCCTGAGTACATCTACATGTACGTTACCGTCTGCAGCTCACAGGGATGGAGAGAGAGAATGGTGACCTTTTGACATGTCATTAGGTTTATTAGAAATGTGATGGTGTTTTAGACATGAAATAAACGTTGATAAAGTGGGAACAAAAGAAGGTACTTAGTTAATACTAAGAAGGAAATAGTGCCTTGTGGTCTGTTTTTGATTGATTGATTTTTTTAATATATTAAAATACAGTAGACAAATACACATACAGTACTAAAATGCATCACAATATTGCAGTACAGTCACGTAACTCTTTTTCCATTGCAGTCCTGAAGTCTTCCCAAATAAAGAATGACATACATTTGCTACTAATATCCCATTTTTACACTAATACACAATAAAAAAACACACAAACATCAATGTCTTAAAGTCATCAAAGACAATAAAAATGCTCAAATTCAGAAACCAGACCAGAAACAACTACCAGCTTACTCCACATCCACATCTTTAGTGGTTTTTTAAACTATACAGAAAATAGGATGATTTTTTACTGTTAGGGCTGGTCGACCTTTCAATATCATTGTTATATTGCCTCTACAATGTGACCATAGTTACAAAAGTATCAGTGATAATGTTTGCAGTTCTTTTTTAAAATTAATTCTTAATTTTATTGTGTAGATTAAAAACAAACATATGACCAGCTGACTAAATGGAATAAACGTGAGTTTAACATTTTAATCTTCTTGAATTTTTTTGAATATCATAAAATATTACAGGATCAAGAACAAATTTAATTTTTTTAAAAATTTTGTTTAAAAAATGACTAATAAATCTACCCTCTTCTTCTTCTATATCAAAAATTAGATACATCTTTGATATTTATAGTGATAGAAAGTTTGATCATATTGCACACCCATAGCTACTGTATGTTCTTTTCAGTTGGACAAACCAATCTAAGAATTAGGGGGGGAAATGCTCATGAATGCAGAAACAAAAAACAAAAATTTCTGCAAAATTTAACAAGCTATGACAGGAAATACCAGAAATTATTAGGAAGCAGTACAACCGAAACAAACTGTAGTATTGATTCACCCTTTTCTCTGTGGGCCATTTAGACTGCGCAGGCTAGCGTTTGAAAATACTTACCTTGTTATAGAAAGTTTAATGTCATATACAATTGTTTGACCCTTATGAATATTAAAGGATCCCATCTCTGGCCTATTAAAAATGCATGTGGCATTGTGGTTGTTGATCACGTTTAGAACGCCCATGCAAATTGGACTGTCTTCCCTGTCAAGGCCTAAGATGAATAATGTAGTTGTGTTGTATATTCAGGGACACACCATTGACAGTCAATTAACAAGTTTGATTGGTGTGTGAACTCATTCTTTTGAACTGTTAATTTTATGTAAATAGTATTCGCTCTCCCTTCTCCACTGTCCCCCCCCCCCCATCCAGGTTCACCACAGAAAGCTGTGCCCCCACCGCCACAAACCCCCAAATCCCCAATTCCACCTCCCACTAAGAGTAACCAGAGCGGGATCCTTAATAATTGATCATCACACACCTGCTTGGTGGAAGCTATGGGAGTCTGCCTTTAACAGTCAAGGGGCCCCATGCTAGCCCCTTTTGATATTCAAATCGACAAATGGTAGCCGGCCTTTATGAATTCAAAGTGGAGCGAGCTCTTTTCATGGGGACGAGCTTGTTAAGAGATTCTGGCCACCCGTCCAACCTGATGGAGCCCTTCTTTGTAGGAGTGGATATGATGGCATTTGATGGCTCATAAATGGAATGCCAATGACAATTTGTTGTTGATGTGTGGGAATCTGGCTTTTATGTTAGGCAGACATAGTAATGCAGGGGCTCGGGCAGATTGTGCTCGCAGGTAAATGATCCGGTGATTGATCCAACTGGTTGAAAGCAGCGAGGGCCTTATCGCCTCCCTTTCTTCCCCCTCACTCACTCACACCCCTCTTCCCGTCTTCCCTCCATCTCTTGTCTCCCGCACTGTCCCGGTAATTTGGAGCAGCAGAGATGGAAGCTGAAGATTCATCAAAGTTGACAAGTGAACCCAGGAGCTGGGGATCATGGCAAACCCATCTGATTATGGAAATAGCCATGAGCACGTTTGCCCTCTAGCTAAACAGTTGTTTGGCTAGCTCTTGTACTGCTAGTATCACATTGCAGTAAGGGGAAAATATTCAGTTTTCCTCCTTTGAACATGCTGTGTCATGACCCATCAGTGTAGGCCTTATCAAATGAATCAAGTAAAGAAAACAAAAGGTTTGTTTGAAAAGAGTGGGCGAGGAAGTTTACTAGCCAATGTACTAGCCAATCATAGAGAGAGTAGGAGGACTTATGCCTTTGCTATCTTAGGAAATGCAAATTTGTGTCCGGTTTGGCTGTACTAAACTTGAGTCACTCTTTTTTGGTTTTCCATCAGCAAAAAGTTGTGCATAGTGCCCAACACTTTTTTTTTGTGGGAAAATTTGGTCAATGTTCCAAGTGAGTGGAGCCAGTACTAGAAAGCAGAATCAAAAAACAGCCAGTGTCCATAGTGACTGCATTTTTTTTCATTCACTCAACATAGATTTAAAAATAAAATGGCATTCCACAAAACTGGGTTGCACATTACACAAGTGGTTTTCATCTGGTTTTTTTTTTGTTGTTTTTTGTCAAGGATCCCTAAACTGATATATTTTAGGTCACAGATGTGATACGATTTTGCTTCAGGAACCTCCATCTGAAAGAATTTGGTTGTACAACATGAATAATGCTGTTGTCAACTACAGTTGAGCAGATAACCATAGAGCAAGTGAACCCTGTGATCAGAATAGTTACTATCAAAATTTCTACACCCTGTTTAGGAGGGTCATCTCCAGCTGTACTGACACAACTGCTAACAAGGATAGCAAGCATGCTACAGAGCAGCTAGCAAAAGTGTTGACTTTATAACTGTACGCGGGGCATTAACGAAAACTGAACACAAGTGGTCAGCTGGAGATGGATGACAGGCACAGGTATGAACAGTGACTCTCCACTTTTGTTTGGATCACTGAAATGCATGCTCATACCAGGTCTAAACAGGGTCCTACTTACTTTAAGCTTACTTCTATAGTGAATTAAATAGTGAAAGTGAACTGTCCCTCACTGGGTACCTGCAGGAACTCCCTCAAGGACCACTGGGGGTCCCCTGAACCCTGGTTAAGTACCACTGCACTACACCATTGAATTGATGTGCAGATGTTCCTCTGCCAGTTGATTGCCGATAAGTTCATGGATTGAGCAAGTCTCTCTCTCACAGCGGTTTCATTTGGCTAAAATATGACAGCTCTGAATCAGCTGAGAATCCAGCCTACATCGAGGATGTACTATCTGCAGAGGAAAACAAAATACAGAAATGGACCTAGTACCAAACTGAGTTAAGTTGGGTTAAGATGAGTCAAGTCGAGCTGTACCATGCAGTGGACATACGGTATAAGTCTTAAGTAATACCTGTGGGCCCCTATAACCTTGGTAATCTCACAGTAAAAGATGACACCTCTGGCTGTGTCTTTGCTAATCAGTGAGGGACCTTGTATCAATTGATTTAGGCCTTTTTCATCCTCCCCGGAGATGTGCATGTGCTCCAGGGTCCCTGCACAGGCCAGCAATTATCAACATGTCATCAACAGCTATTTGCATTGACCAGCAGCTCGTGTCCAGCTCTAATGCCATCCAACCTCAGACACTGGTGAGCTGCAAGGTCCCTAAAGACCTGACCTCCTTAATGTCACTTCTCATCCCTATTCATCTCTCTGCATTAAACAGATAGATTTTTCACAGGTTTCATTATGCAAGAAGCTTAACTCTAACAAAGGTATTTAACTGAGAATTGAGCTTATTATCACATGGATAATTATGCTTATAAATAACACGTGTGCAACGCAGATGCATTGGCACATTTTCACAGAATACCTGCTTGTAAAATGAGTTGTTGGTGATAAGCTGCTGAAAAATTGAACTTGTTAATTAATGCAGCGCTATTCAAACATACACTTATAATTAATGTTAATTTGATTATAGCACCTCATTGATAATTATTGTACTTTTAAAAATAAATAGTAATCTGAAGTTCGACTACTTGTTTCTTGCATCTAGTTGTCTGCTTTAATAGATATATTCAAGTTCATAGCTGTCCAAATTAATGTTCTTATTTTTTAAACTTTTTTTTATACACTTTTGCTAGAAAACCAAATGTTTAGAGTCACTGCTTGGATTATATACATATTTATATACATATAAATGTTACCAAGTAGATGTTTTTGATTGACATTTCATGACTGTTCAGAAACTGGAGTGTAAGGTGGCAAGACCCAAACAAAACTATAGACATTACTTGTTTTGATGATGTAGCAACCTGGACGTCACCCATGTGTTAGTGGACTTCCATTTTTAGGCTTCTACTTATTTTGCTTTTTACCATCATGGATTTTTCAAGCCAGAACTGAGCAGAGGTAACCATGTTTGGGTGGATTTAACTGCCTTTGTTAACATTCACCCCCCCGTAGAGTTGTCATGAAGGGGAAGTTAACTATAGAGACCAAAACCAGTTTTTGAACCAGGCTGTAAACATGTTTATTTCTGCAGTTAAGTCTGTGGGTATTGACTCACTTTTGGAGCCAGCCTCAGGTGGCCATTCAAGGAACTGCATTTTTGGCACTTCAGCCTTGGCATTATTTTCAGCACCAGAGGCTGCTGCTTTAGCCACACTATCAGCGTAGCACTAGCGATGGTAACATTGGTCTGTGGGTCGTTGATCAATTTTTTTGGTTAAGACTGAAATGCCTCAACAACTTTTGGATGGACTGCCATGAAATGTTGTAGAGACATTTATGGTCCCTGGATGATGAATCTGAATGGCCCTGGTGATCTCCAAGCTTTTCACGTAGCACCACTATGACGATCACATTTGTAGTTTTGTGTTAAATGTCTTGACGACGATTTGAGCGATTGACATGACTTTTTTTTTCAGACCTTCATGTTTCCCTTCGGATGAATTCTAATAACTTTGCCAATCCCTTAAACTTTTTGTTGCCCCATAGTCAAATTCAAATTTTAATTTGTCCAATACTTTGGTATATGACCAAATTCCTTCAAAACTAATAATGTTTCTGTTAGCCTCAGCTGTACTATGTGCTTTGTAGCAAATGTTAGCATTCTAATACACTAAACTAAAATGGTGGGTATTAGTTTAGCTGAAAGCTATTAATCTTGGTTTTACCATAATAAAGCTAATAATTGCTGTGTTTTCTTATATGCTCTTTTCTCCAGGTGGATGAGTCTGTTTTCTGTGCAGGCCAAATTGCTTTGGTGCCGTGCACCATGCAGCTGGTAAAGGCTGGCACCAGGACGCAGGCCCATTTGTCCTTCAGCTATGTGAAGAAGGTTCTGGAGGCTGTGATCAGCAGCTTGACTTTAGCTCATGTTGTCCAGGCCCACTGCTACACCACAAGACACCAGGACATCCCCATCATCAGGGCCGCGTGGGAGGGCATGCTGAGGGCTGCAGAGGAAGAGAAGGTCAGTCTCTGTGGAGGGAGCCTTCTGTTTATGAAATATATACCGGTGGTTAAGAAGAAGAGCAGTGACTGGCTGTTTTATTATAGATGCAGAGGAAATATTGATCAAACTTATAATATGACACTACTCCCGCATAGAATGAAAACATATTTAATGGATTAAAAGATATCCATGTGTCGATAAATAAGTAAAAGAAGAGAAACTTGATATGGTATCCAAGTTTTTCAGGGAGGGCCTTTCCAGAATTGTGTTTTATAGTTGTGAAATAAGGGAAAGTTCCTCGCCCCTCTCTGCCCCCTTGAGACGCAAGCCGCTGCGACTGATATTTACCAGTGAGCGCGCTCATGAAAAGTTGATGATGTGGGAAACGCTGGTGTCTTTGATAATGTGGAGCTTGGCACAGAAGCAGATGTCTTCCTTAGAGCTTCCCTAATCCTTTGCCCCCACACACCATTTTGGAGCTCCGTTCAACTCTCAGAGCAGCTTATCCCCCTCTCCACCCCTCTTTCCTGCCACCTCCCTCCATCCTTCCCTCCATTCCACCGCCCCGGCTTACAACCCCTGCTCCGTACGTCTAACAGGGGCACCAGTCTCCCCTGGCAGCCCTTCTCCTCCCACAGTAATCTGTCTAGCCAAGGGAATAGGGCCTACGGGAGCAAAGCAGGAGCCCACCTCCAACATGTGGCTCCATTCAGCGATGAGTGGGGTTAAAGACGAGAGAGAGGATGTCAACTTTGCTTCAATTCCACCAAAGTATAGCAATATTAAGTTCTAAATGTGCTATTTAAGGCCAGAAATCAAGCTTTCAAAATTATATAATTTCTGAATTCGACTGTGGTTCAGCTTATCTCAAGAGCTGGCGTCTACTTGTGAATTTATTTGACTTTTTTGTAACTCACAGTGACATAGAAATCGTGAAAGCTTTGACAGTATACCATTAATTTAACATGCAGAGTAGGTTGCTCAGATAACAAGGCTAACCAAGGGCAAAGCTTTGGGAGGTCACAAGACTAGGCTCATGTCACAGGTCAGCGAAGATGGACAACACCGTCCATCTGTTGTGCTTCCATGTCAGAACAATCAAAAATATCCATTCAGATGACCCAGGATTGCCACCAGGGGACCATGTTTTATTTTCAACCAATTCTCAGGTTAAGCAGCTCTAATTGACAGCTCCATCTGTAAACAGGTGAGTTCTCCCCTTAGAGCCAGCTTAGGCGGCGGGTTACTAACCTGACCTCTTTCTTTGCCTGTGAGGCAGATCATCTCGGGGTGACCTCCCAGCTTGGCCCTCACACTTTCCCCTCTCTTCTGCTTCAAGTGCAAATGTATAAAGTGCAGCAGAAGAAAGATAGCTTTGGTGAGGGAGGGGCTTCTGTTTCATCCTAAACTAGGTGAAATGCTCTCTCCCTGGGGTGGGGATTATACAAAGCACTGCTGCTCATTTGAACTGACTGTAATTAGAATGTTTAACTCAGGTCAAACACCGATAGCACAACTCCCACAGACAGCAGGAATGCCTCCAACAGTTGATATTAGCAAAAGGAGTTTAAATTTTTTTTTTTAACCAGGTAGCTCCATAGGTTTGGAACCTAATTTGTACAGACTTTTTCATTTTCTTTGTCACTAATATTTTTGATTGTATTTAAAGGATTAAAATAAATTAATTAAGAATCAGGGCATCCTGTTTGTACGCAATAGACCATTCTCATCATTACTGTTTTGTATATATATTTTAAAAACAAAATAAGATATAATAACAATACAATATGTTAATGTAGAGACAGATACCATTCAAAACATAAAATTATGCTAGGAAATAATGTAATTTATCAAATATTGCCCGTTCTTTTTTTTTATAAAGATGATTAAAAAAAACAACAAAAAAATATTAAAACCAACGAGGGGAAACATTTGATTGACAGATTGCATTTTGTTTTTGATCAATAACAAGGTTAGATTATCAATACTGGAGATGTAATCAGTTACATCGCCTGTTCTTTTTTAATTTTCTTTTTAAGAATGTACACACTAAATTGCATTCTTTATTTCCCCCCAAATGTATCTAATCACAACATGTAATATGTGATTAAGTAGTGAATGCTGATTGAAATCCAGCTGTCAAATGTAGGATTATATCAGTTTACACCGATATATACAAAAATAGAAATGGTATACTTGTCAGTGTATTTCCAGACAGCAGACCCGTGAAGTGAAATGATCGAAACAACCAGTGCCTCCCGTATCTGTGAAGCCACAGGGCCATGTTGTTGTTGTGCGTTGATAATTTCTCTAATCAGGTGGATGAAGAAGCTTGCAGGGTTAATTGGGAGCATACTGGAGTCGCTACAAGTGTGAAATTGTATTTACGGTGCATTAAACCACAAAGAGCCTGTGTGTGAGAGAGTGTGTGCAAAGGGTTTGATGAACAGGGAGATGTTGATGCGATAAGTCAATAAATGTTAAACAGACGTCCCTTTGTGTAGCAATAATCGGCTCTGAAGATATGTCAAAAAGACAAAAATAATTACGAAGCAGGATTAATTTTTCTTCAGTTATTAAGGATAAAAAACTTTTATATCACATCAATATTTTAATAGAAATCATAAGTTTGTTGAAATTTTAACTTATGATAAATTGAAATTAATAGCACTGAATTTGCAGTGTGGGGAGTTTTCTCTCTGCATACCACAGTTAAACCCTTTTTACATTATTTCTCTCCTGCTTACTTAGGACTTTTGAAGTAACTGTAGCCCCTAGCATGGTTTTATAATGGCCTCATACCCTTAAACTTTCCCTCACCCAACTGACATGGCCCTGTGTGTTTCATTTACACAAACAGTCTGATGAGCCTCAGAGTGGAGTCTTAAGAAAAGAGAGTGAATGGAGGGAGTGAATTGGGGAGGAATATTATAGCAGACTGACAGCACTACAGTAAGTGCTGAGACATGGAGCCACATGCTGAAGGCATCCCGCTGGGCAGGAAATGTAGGGGAACTGGCTAAGCAGCGCAGTCCCATCAGCTCCCCGCTGTTCTCCGCCTTTACACCACTTCCTTATTACCGTGTTTACCGTTCGGCTTTCACGCCTCTTGGCCCTCCAACCCACTGCACGCTCCAGGCGCACGGACGCAAGTTACAGGGAGGAAAGTGGGGAGAAAGAAAACAAACATAAGGAGAGGCAGGTCACACCCCATCAGTGCGGAGAGCTGAGCGCAGCAGATCCAGACTTCATGCGTTTACCTGCTGCCTACAGAGCGAGGGAGCGCTGGGGGAATGGCTGCAAGCCCTGAAACTGAAGTGGGATGAAGTAATGAGATGGATTGTGTTAAGTGGCTGGTGTTGAGCAGAGCAGAGCCCTCAGTACACACATACATACACACACACACACACAAACACACTTTCTGCCACCCGCCTGCCCTCCCAACTTGCCAATCCGGCACTCAGCTCCACCATATATCAAAGTTTGTGTTTTATTGGATTAATTTAATAAACGATCGCTGGTCAGGTAGGGATGTCAGCCAGCATTCCCTCCTCTCACTTCGCTGCCAAGGTAATGGAGGTCTGACCAGTCTAGTCTGAAACATACACACACGTGCACAACACGTGCACATATAGAAACATGCATACACAATATTAAAGTTTTAGTACATTCAGTTTCACACAGGGTTTCTGTGGATCCTTAAAATTCCTTTTATCTTCCATTGGTATTAAAATGTCTTATATCAGTCTTCCAGTGGTTGTAAAATGCTAAGACATTGGAATTAGATTATGTGGATTTTTTTTTAATGTTGTTATAAATCTAAAAAAAAATCTTACATTTATTTTAAAAACAAACACTATAAACACTGAATTGCTCTCATATTAATGTCAAACAGATCAGGAAAGTGGAACCAATAACATTCATATTTTATTTCTGGTCAGGATGCTCAGAGCGGTAAGCTATCTGTCATTCACTGGACCCTGGACGATATTTGGAAATGCAAATTTATTGAAAATTATCTATTTCACCAATATTTTGCTGCATGACTAAAACCTTTACAAGGCAATGTATAGAGTCTCGAGGAATCCCACATGCAGAGTGAGAAAACCGAATATCGCCTAGAATTTCCCCAAAAAGTCAAAACCCTAACCCTAACCCTAAATAAGTAATTTCATTTTTTTCCCCTTTACTTTAAAAAATAAGTTAAATACCATTCTTATTGGCATTAAAGGTCCACAGTGTCAGATTTACAGAGATTTAGTGGCATCTAGCGGTAAGGATTGCAGATTGCAATTAAATGAAACTTCTCTAGGTTAGAATTTCTTCAATGTTCATTGTTCAGGAGGTTTTTATGGGAGACAAATTAACTGCAGAGGTCTCTTCCTTTCCAAAACAAATTGGCCTTATGATGGTAAAACCACAGAATAAATCAGTTTTATGTTATAAATCATTCATTCTCCAACACTCTTCAGCTGGTCAGAGATAGGTCGCCAGCCAGCTCAAAACTTGCTTATGTGTGTTTGCATTTTATCTCTGATAACTTAAGATCCAGATGTTCAGGAGGTTTTCAGTGGTAGCCGAATTGTCCGCAGAAGTTTCCTCTTCTCCAAAACAAACACACCTGGAGATTTCAACTGGTAAAAACACTGAATAAACATTTTCACATTTTAAAAACTGGGTTTTTCCAACACTGCTTGACAGGGAGGGGCTGTAAACCGACGTGAAAATGCAAATCTGCAAATCCGTTCTGGGCTACTGTGGAAACATGATGATGCAACTTGATGATCTATGTAGATGAGCACCCACTCCCTATGTAGATATAAACGGCTCATTCTAAAATAACAAAAACACATTTTCAGGTGATTGTACACAAAGGAAAACATACTTATTACATTATATTATATTACTGTCGATATAATCCCCCTAAATTCTACACACATGACCTTTAAGAAAGTCTTAAAAAGTCTTCCATGTAACTTGCCTTAAACTGTAGTAACCCTGTCCACTGAACCACTGAACAAGTTTCCAATCTACTGCAACATTTCATGTACATTAATAAAGAAACAAATAGGGACTGATGTAACCTTGTCCGACAGCTCTGACAAAAAGTCAGCAACTATGCTGTGACAGTAAAGTCCTGCCAGAGGCTGGTGCTGCTGCAGTGCTGAAGTCCCCCTGATCTCCTCGTGGACGCTCGGTTGGGTATAGTACCTCAGCACTCAAGGCCTGCAGGGTGGCCTTTAAGCCTGGCTGAGCAGGACCCCCTGTCCTGTCACTTCTCTCCCCAGTTCCCACTCTCTGTTCCATGTTCAATCACTATTGACAAGTGCAGGAGCAGTTCCCTCGAGGAGAATACCTAGCTTGTGCCAGAAGTGCTAATATAACATTTATCAAAGCATCGGACACGTATGTGTGCTGTCACTTTGTCTGACATGCTAAGAGGTCCACGCTGACACGGCTATTGTTCTCTGCTCTTGTGATTGTTATTGTTGATCACTGCTAGCTCGGCTCTCTTCAAAAATCAGCAGAGTGAAGAAATCTTAACCCCTGCTCACATACTCAGGACACTCGCTTTTATCATGTTTTTCCAAGCCAAGGGGTTAGCTGTTGATACACAATTAAGCGTTTGCTAAAGTTTAATCTGAAGGTAAGTGCTGCTTCAGTGAATCGGGCTGATTGGGTCATGACGGGTTCGTCTGTTGTGGGGACAAAGAGGCCGCCGTCTGCTCTTGTCAATGATTTCTCTCGTTTTTTGTGAGTGAATATCAAAATAAAATGTAAGTAACCTGTTATTATTCTGCACTTACGAAGTGGGGTGTAAGTGGATGAAAATTGATCCAGCAAATTGAAAAGGGGGTTAAGTGTTTTTGCCCTATCGACTCTGACTGAAATGACGGTTATATAAAACACTCATTTCTCTCCCATTAGCAGATGAAGCCACAGCCAAGTATTATTAGAGGGCCACATTGTAGCACTGCTCCAAGACATTTTGTTCCTGCTAATGGCCCTCAGTCCAGAGAAGAAAAAAATAAAGAGATTTTGGTTCTATAGATAAAATTGAGACAGTTTTCCCGCTAAATGTGTGTGATGAAACTGCCATAACATGTTGTGAGTGATCTTCTTAGAAAGGTGAGAAGTCATCTTGGATAGGACCTGTCATGTTAGCAAATGCAGCTCAAAGTGAATGCATTTTGTGTGCGGTGGCTGCAGGCTGTATAGTTCTTTCTGAAATGTTTGTACACACCGTCATTACCGAGGGTCACCTCACAATCTCATGTTAATTGATAGCCTGTCAGTCTGTCAGGTGAAAATCCTGTCTTAGTACTGTGTGGTAGAATTTCATGATGCGCTTTAGAATAATGTTTAATGTTGATGGAGCAGTGTTTGTGGTCACAAAGCATAGAGTGTATCCCAGCAGGAGGGCCATACATTTGATTGCAGTGTGTGGCACAACACAGTATATAATTTTCCAGCCATTTAAATTGCATTTGTTTGCATTGCAGGACTTGTTGTGGGAGCCGGAGATCAAACCTGCACCATTATTGGTCGCCGTGGTACCTGCCTTACCCAAAGGCGCAGCTGTTGAACTTCATGTAACTGCAATTGAGGATGATCCCACCAAGAGGACCTTCTGTCACGTGACTACAAAGTTGGCATGTGGATCCATAGAGTGCTACACTGTAATGTCTGCTGACATGTGTAGTGCCTCGCTATCGCTTTCCCTGGCTGTGCCTGGCAATAACCTGGAGGTCGCTGGTGTGAAGGATGTAACAGACGCAGTTGTTGCTACATTCAAGGAAGCCATGAAGAAGGTGGCTGCTGAGCTCATGCCACTGTGTGCCAGGGTGTTCTACAAGTGCAACCACTCACTGGCGCAGCAGATTGTTAAAGGTATGTCACTGGTCATGCATCTCAATCATGACACTACACATAAGCTTTAAAATTGATTTTATATTTACACTCAAAGGTCCAGTGTGTAGAATTGTTTGTGTAGAGGCATTTATTGACAGAAATGGTTTATAAAATTCATTACTAGTTATAAGCTATAATCTAGCTTAAACCTGAAGAAAGAATTGTGCTTTGTTCCCCTATATCTACATAATGTGTGGGTTCCCACAGTGTCTGCAGTGATGTTCTACAGTAGCCCAGAACGGACAAACCAAACTGTCTGTCGTCCACTGTAGTGTCCTACATGCAATCTGCAACCCCTTCTACTAAATGCCACAAAATCGTCCACTGTGGGCCTTAAAATATATACCTCGCCCCGTTAAATGACTATTAATATGTCAATTACTAATCCCTTGTTACTCCAAATTTATGAAGAGAATTTTGTTCTTCTCGCAAGCCTCAACGGTGAGCGAAGAATCCAAAAATGTAGAAAGATCATCAAGTCATGGGCGTCTGTGTTTAACATCAGCGAAGCTTTATCTAAACATCCTTTTTACACACTTGCACACAAATTGTGCAGAATAATCATTTAAGTCTCATTTATGCAGTCACATGCTTAGCACTTCCCAAACAGACAGCCCTCACTGACGGAGAACTGTATAGAAAGTGAAACTTTAGGATGCTCTCTTCAAAAAGCCAGACTTCATTGAGAAAAACTGTATTTTCACTGAACACTGGAGCTGGTGGTCTCCTGCTGCCTCCATCCGTAGTTTGTTTGATTTATTGTGTGACTCTGGTGAATCCCAACTAACCCTTTAAAACACCAAAGTCACACAATAGCACAAACAAACTAACTGATCGAGGCAGTAGCAGACCAGCAGCTCCCATGTTTGGTAAGGTAAAATTACAATTTTTGTCATTGCAATCTGGGCTTAAAGAGAGCATAGATTAAGTGACACTGCATTCAGGTTGTCTGTTCAGGAAGTACTGAGCATATGGCTGGATAGATGAGACTTTGTACTGCACAAGTTGTGCAAGAGTTTTTAGATGGATTTTTTGATATAGTTTTGCTGTTGGTAAACTCGCACCCCATGACCCCATCAAAATTTTTCTCAGCTCTTGGATTCTTTGTTTAGTGGAGGCATGCGAGAAAAATGTTTTCTTTAAAAATTCAACATGACACAAGGTGAGTAACTGATAAACAAATGGTCATTTGGGATGTGAAGCTTCCCTGTAAGAGGATTTATCCTAAATAAGATGTTCTGTCGAAGGCAGCATTGTTCTTGCAAGTTAAGCTCCACATCATTGTATTAGTGGAAACAAAGTGACAGCCCATCTCTCTCTGCACTCTCTTTTCAAAAAAAGTTTGAGCTGACATTGGTTAAGTAAACTCCATAAGATATTCTAGGCAGCAGTCTCTCCAGAGGGCCTCCACTTCTTCCTGTGTTTAATTATTGTAAGCCATTTGTTGTGTCTGCACTGTGTACAGTAACCCAAGCAGCTGGCACAGTCTTTTGTCATCATTACACTTTTATACGCCACCATCTCCTGCTCCCTGGATTCTAGGTTCTCATCACGGCAAATGTGGAACGGTATTTGTTTTATCCTGAGATATGTTCTCTCGGAGGGAAAAAGGGCGACGAGCACATCGATCACACTGGCTCAGTTGTCAAGTCATCGCTGAAGCAGTCAATTAACATTTTTGAATCTGTGCCAAACCAGCCATCTTACTGTCATTTTTAGCTTTGACATAACTCATCTTCTTGAGGACATGAAATTATGGTTACCAGTGATGAATGGGAAAAAGGTTGATCCGTTTCAAGTACGTGTTGATATGCATGACAGACGAACAGTGTTATTTGTTTTGCTACCTAATTATATAATTGTTTTTC
Organism: Plectropomus leopardus; assembly: GCF_026936395.1. Taxonomy (NCBI): domain Eukaryota; kingdom Metazoa; phylum Chordata; class Actinopteri; order Perciformes; family Serranidae; genus Plectropomus; species Plectropomus leopardus. The sequence goes on along the minus strand of NC_142189.1, from coordinate 13,259,848 downwards.
CAGCATTGTTTCATGATATATAATTCTTGTCATTTATTTCTTCTGTCATCATTCACATTAGAAGAGTGAGAGGATTTAGCAGTGAGGAGGACTCTTATTAAAATATCTAATTTATAAATAGATGTAGGTATGGTAATAAAGGCTAAATGTACATAATTTAATATAATGTAAATTGTATATTTATTATGCGCTATTATTATGAAAGCTTCTCTGTAGAAAGTATGTTCGTTTCTCTTTATAAAAACCATTAACTGTGTTACTAGGTCATTGGTTTAGTGGAGCAAATCCACCTCAATCTTCACCCTTGAAATGTATGTTTCTTTGATTATGGTCTGCACTGACTGCTCCCCTAAAACCATTTACTGACTCATCATGGAGCTGGAATCTGTTACCTTACCCCGCACGCACAGCCAAGCCCTAGAAGCACACCCATGGGCGTTTTTATGGGTCACAGCCTATGCTCATCGGGTGATGAATCCAAAAAGTCAAAGGAGGAAAAGTAACACCTCTGGCGCTAGCAGTCACAGCCTCGCAACTGCTGCTGTCAGCGACGAGCAGACAGACAACAACACTGGAGCAAAATGTGACTGCAGCCCCCCGCCCCCTCCCCCTTGGGTTACTTGCGTTAGGATTCACAGCTGATAGACATGACATATGCTCCAAATGAAACCTTTAAACATCTTGTCTCAACTTGTTACTTACGATAGAAAGATTCTCTCAAAGATAGGCCCCCACAACTCATATTAAAACCATTACTTTTAAAGAAAGATTTAAATAAGGTCTTGTGATTAAAGAAACCCATTATTTAATGTCAGAATCATATAGGAGTTAATATCTTTGCCTCTAGATACTCAAAACATAAAACACAAGTCTAACTCCCAATACTTACAAATTCAATAAATGATTTTGATCAGTTTAAGGCAGCTGAAACAAACTGTGAAGACAACATGGACCTTGTATCTTGCTGATCGCCCATGGTACAGGGTTGCATGCCGTCATTTTCAGAGCAAAAAAGAACAGGCTTGAGTGTTTAGAGTCTGTCGCAATTGATGGAATCATAAAAAATACCTGTTTTTTGAAGTGAGTCCTTGTCGAGCACGCACAAAGACTGTCATTAATGGACTGCTTTGCTCCACCTTTTAGTAGCCGATCAATGGTACCTTAACAGAGTGGCAATGAAAAAATGGTACAAAATGCAATGGTTCTATTGGTACCATCCACAACTTTCGACAACAGAAATGCAAAAATAAATGTTTAATATGTAAGCTGAACTAAACCGGACCCCTTGGTGAAAACAAGATTTATGTTCTCATCTTGTTCTGTTTGGTGCTTGCATTCTAGTGTGTCTAGTTAGGGTTTTTAAAAAATGTTTGCTTTAACAGCTGCCTTCTGTGGCTGAAAACTATGCCCCAAGAACCAAAACAGTAAGGTTATGGGTCGGGAGAAACCGAAACAACGAATTAAAAGATGCCATTAAGCCCTGTGAAGTTGAGGGAAACTGCAGAGTCAGGTATTATCACTACGAGCAACCCCTTTCACATACAAGCATACCTGTGATTTGTTTGTGATGTAAACTTATTGACAATAACTGCTTTAAGAAAAACCAGGAAGTGTCTTGTTTCTCTGTTACTCCCCTGCACACATACAGCTGCTTGTCCTCTTTGTTCGCTCTTCTTGGACTAAATGTACAATTTTCATGAGCCAACACTTGCTAATTACCACCTCGTTTACCGGTTAATTTGACCAGTTTGGAAATCAGTGTAGCACAACTAAAAACCACTGGCTCTGGGCCTTGGTCACTGCTTAAAAGCCCCTTAAGCCCAGCAGGCATCAACGATTCCACACAGAAACCCCCTTTTTCTCTCCTTTCACCACTGCCTTCACTTAACCCCCTCCTTCCATTCACTTAGCCTTACAATATTTATATATTAATCAGTTTGAACAAAAATGGCTGCTGATGTTTAGCATAAAAGGGTGTTGTGGGCATTAGTAATGATTTGGTTTTGAAAACACAGAGATTTAACAGCAGCCTTTTGAGCTCCCTGTGTGTTCGCCGTGAAGCAGAATAATGGCTGGTCCTCTTGGGTAGATGGTTTAGTTCCATCCCATTGCTAATGTGATGGCTTTTTGAATCTTACAGCCTCTGTCCACTAGGCCCCTCAATGAGGCTCCCTGTGTAGCCCAAAGGGGGGCTGAAAGACCAGGGGTCGGGGATTGGGTGTGTGATGTGCTCCCAGGATTTTGTGTGATTTTTACAGAAGCTTTTATTTAGATTGGAGCAAAGCAGTCTGTGTCATTGCTTGCTTTTCTCTCACAAAGACAAAAGAACACAAAATTGCCTGGTCACTCAAGTCACCTTCACCCCCCTCACGTCCCTCATTCATGCATAAGCAGGCTCGTCTGTGTACACACACTGAAAGAGACTCTCAAAGTGAGAATGCAATTATTGCCTCTCTGTTAATACAAAGATTAAAACCTCCTGACATAAAACAGTCTAAGTGCGCAAGGTGTGATGAAGAGTGTGTTTCTTCTCTTAATAAAACCATCCTCTGTCTGTGATCTGCCTCGCTCTTTCAGTTGTCAGCTAGCCATCTCCAGAGGATCCTGCTTCCCAGGGTGCACCACATGCTCTGATAACACATATTTAGGCTTTTAATGCCCTCCAAAAAAGCCCTGTATTCAGTGGGGGTATTTTAAGCTGTAGTGCATATTAGCTAATTAGGGTGTGTGGGCTCTTTGTAAGGATCTTTGGCATGCTGCGTGCGCTTCAAATGAAAGAGAATGAGGCTTATTAAATAGTGCTGAACTGCTCGTGTAACCTCTCTGTCCTGATTTCTCTCTCTGCAAGTTCACATAAATGTCACAAAGTGCTGCTGTAGTGCTAGAATTTATTGAAACACTTCCTCATACCTAAAAGACAGAGTAGGTCGTTTGCCAATAAAACCACAAATGATACATATGAATGCTGTGTCCTGTTGCAGTTTGGTAAGGTTTAGGCATCAAAGCTACCTGGTTAGGTTTTGGAAACAGAAGTACTTGGTTAGGTTTTTGAAAAGGACATTGTTTGGGTTGAAATAAGCATATTTGTTATGTAAATTAAGTTCCGTACATAAGTTAACTTACGTACATGTATGTGATGCAAATTAAGTACGTTAAGTGATTTTTAAAAAAGTCAACGTTGACCGCTCATTTAACAGTGGACACAAACAGTAGTCTCCTGGATGAATGTCCTGTGTTTGTTTGACCCATCCATTCACTCTGACCTCTTTCCTCTCAAGCCCCCAGGAACAGCACTGGACTTTGAATCCAGTCTGACATATTAGCTATTAGTGCCAAATTAGTCCCGGCTGTCCAATCAGTACTGTGCATCTGCAACTAATAAGTCCAATATGTCTGACCAGGAAGTTACTGACTTTTTCATCTTCGATTAATGTAATGAATATGAGCTTTAACATTAACATAGGTGTTTTTTTCTCCAACAAAGTACCTTATAAAAACAAGGTTCAATGGCAGAACACAGTGTAACTCACTGTATACATCTACTATAAGTGGAGTGGGAATGCTGCATCCGGTAGTACACAGCAAAAAATGTTCAACAGTGAAGATAATTTCTAATAGTTAATTTAGCAAACTTAATTTTCCAAACTGTAAACAAAAATAAAACCACCCTTTTCACAACTTTACTTCATCTATGGTAACATTATACGTCCTGTTTCTAGTAAAAGTTTATCTGTTTCTAGTCACGTCATGTACCTAATCAAAAAGTCTTAATCTAAAACATTTGGAATTATGCACATTGGTTTTTTTTTCTGGAGCTGATGATTTTAGTCTCATCTCTGTTGAGACTTGCACATGCCCAGTGCTGATCAGACAGGCAGGACAAATTGTGCACTGACAGCAGGCAACCTATTTTACGTTTTTGGGGGGAAGAGCGGTTTGAACACGTGTTTGTGTTTGTCTGCTGAGACTCAAGATAAGTGGTCAGGAAAAAAGATTGATTTGCAATAGTGATGGTACCAAAGTGACACAGCACATGTCCCTTGTTGTGTAATTCTATCAAGACCATAACAGATCACAGTGACCACACCCAAGTCCCATCCAGCATACTTTTAAATCGGACGGAATAAGCCAGGACAGTCAAGCATGAGACAGGAACACTTGTGACCAATTAGTGCACAGAGCGGAGGAGGGAATGGGCAACATCCCAGCGGGCCGCTGCTAAATAGACAGGCTGTCATCAAGACCAGGGTCTGAGACGCGCAATGAATTCTCACATGTCCACTGCCCATCTGTAGTCCGGCCACACACACACACACACACATTCACTAACAACATCTCTCAGCTCCTGTAAAACTGAGAGGTGGTCCCAACACAGCTTCCTAACATCGCAACACAACAGGAGCAGAGGATCCATTCCACTAGATCCCCCCAACAAGCTGCTCAATTGTCCAAAAGGGCGTGACAAGATTGCCCCCCTTCATTCTTTGTGTGTGTGTGTATGTGTTTGTGTGTATATGAGTGCGAGTTTGGGAGGGGTGGGTTAGAGTTCAGGCCTTGCTGACCATATGTTTGCACTGCAGGGAGTTGGATGGGGGGGCTACGATCTGCCAAGGATTTAAGAATGCCAATAATTTGTAAATAGGCCCGTGTTCCCTGGTGGAAGGGTTAAGTGCAGCCTCTGTCCTGGTACAGCCCCAGTGGGGAAACTATATGAGAACCTAATGGCAAACTCCAGCCTCATGAAACTAACACCTCCTTGTTTTTTCGCCCTCACCCCCTTTCCTCCCTCCCCACGTATACCTGGCAGGACTTGAAGAAACTTTGAAAAGCTCTCTTGGCGAGTCCAGTCCGTCTGTGTCCCTAGTTCCAGTCCTGGACTTGCCTGACTCCCAGATCCTCCACCTGTCCTGCTGGCTGAGTTTATAGAATCACAGCCAGAGTCAACAACCGGACTCCAGTCATCCACAGCACTGGAATTCAGCGGGGCTTTTCTGGAGGAGCCACTCTGACAGCCTGACACCTAATGAATTACAACAGGACATCAGTGAATGTGGAAAATAAAAACCTGCACAACTGCTCATTAATGTTGACTGTTCATCACTCCTGATTGTTGAAATGCAAAGCTTTGTCCGTCTCCAAGTCCTTTTAATGATGTGCAGCTCTGAGGATGTGTTATTCCACTTCACATCCCAGAACTTAGGCCAATAATTCACTGGAGTTGTATACTGTAGCACAGGAATACTCAACCTGCTTCCCTTGGGTGCCACTTTTGCAATATGAGAGGAGGCCAGGGGCCAGTCGTAGCAGCCCCAGTCATGTGTCTAGGATTTTAGGACATTTCTAGGATTTTAAAATGTTTCACCGATTTTAGAATGTTTCTTGGATTTTCAAACGTTTCATGGATTTTAGGATGTTTCATGGGTTTAAGGATGTTTGAAGGAAATGTCCTAAAATCTTATAGGGTGTTTCTTAGATTTTAGAACATTTCAGGGCATTTCTAGGATTTTAGGATATTTCTAGAGTTTTAGGATGCTTCTTGGATTTTTTGGAAGTTTCACAGATTTTAAGTCATTAGGATTTTAGGATGTTTCTGAGATTTTAGAACATTTCAGAAAATGTCGAGGATTTTAGGACATTAGGACACCCTGGAACCTTATATATAGTATAAGTACAGAAAAAATACCAGTGTGAATCCCTTTATTTTGATCATGGATAAGAAAATGTTTGGGGAGCGAACTGGCACCCTTTCGGGGTCCAGATTTGGCCCACAGGCCATATGTTGAGTATCACTGCTATAGCAGCTGTTTTTCCATCTCTGAGAAGACTCTTGTGGAACTTCTATAACCTAACGCTGCATACCAGAGGACTTGAGAGTCTACAAAAGGAGACACCGGCAGTGTCTCATTCCATGAGGCGATAAACTGTATCCCCTGATATCCCACTGTTTTGGTGGAATTTCTCTTGCCACGTTAGCTAACACCCCTCATAAAGGCCTCGCGCCACCGCTGACACCATCTGTTCAGTTGTAAACCTATAGATTTACTGTGTGACTGCTTTGTGGCAGTGTGTAATGTGTGCGCATGAGGTGACTCCCTCTCATGCTCCATGGGATTCAAGGTGTGTTATTATTGTGTAATAGGCAATCAGTGCTGAGCACCTGAAAAGATTAAGCCTCTTTATGTTTTCTATTGATTCTAAAGCAACCTGGTTAATAGGAGAGGGACACTACAACACACAGCTGCAGGGCAGGTGTGTGTTTGTGTGTGTGTGTGTGCATGTGTCGGCGCTGTCGATGGACATTGTGACGATGTGGGAAGAAAATAACACTATTAACCATTGCTCCTGGAACATTTCTTTTCTCAAAGATCATGAACCGTATTGATGATCTGAGCTGGAATGCGTCTTCACTGCTGCTATTCTCTTCATCGCACTTGTGATGGCGGGAGAATGGAGTGGGCTATTGATCTTCACCCACCGCAAAGTTGTTTTGATTGTTGTTATCAAAAATTGAACAATAGAGGCAGCCAATAGAGCCTGAAGATTTCTTTATTGAGGGTTGAAAAACACAAACAAGCAATTATTTATGAGAGCGAGCAAGCCAATGCCCTGTAAATATACAGCGTGTGTTAATGTTGGCCTGTTTGGTTTTCAAGGGTCACATCAGAAGTTTTTGAATGATGCCGCTGCCAGATGAGCACTAGGTTATGAATATTTTTGTGATGAAGTACTTTTATTATGTACTTAGGTGTAAACCTCAGTCAAGAAAACACCTGTACATTTCATTCACACATATTTAAATATATTTTTTTCAGCAAATGCAGCTGTTAAAGAGACAGATTTAGCTGTGACACAAATAGCTGAAGAGGACGTTTTTCTAAAAATGTTTTCGTTGTCAATTTTCATGTTTTCTTAAAGGTATTAACATAAATGTAATGTTATATAATAAGTATGTTTTCTTTAATGTATAATCACCTGAAAATAAGAACTGATGTGTTTTCGTTAACTTAGAACAGTGGTTCCAAACCAGGGGGTACCAACCCCAACTTTAAAAAAAAAAAAGAAAAAAGTTTAAATTACAATTTAAGATATCATCCTGCTTTAGAGATTGATGCAGGTAAAACAACCAAAAAGAAAAGGGAACAATGGTCAAGCATCAGAGAAGAAAACAGTTTTCTTCAAAAATAAAGCCTACTAGTACACATGTATGATTGTTAGAAATTAAAAAAACACAGTACAGACAGAGAATAACGAAAGATGTCCTAAAAATATTAGAAAAACTTGTTTCTAATTAAAAAATCCCAGAAAAAAAATTCTAATCAAAATTCACCGTTTTACACAAACTTTCTGCAGCTATTGCATTCACTATTTGGCGCAATTGTGCAGATTATCAGTTGTCCTATACTGTTATTGTTGTGCATTAATTCTAATATGAAATATCTATTGAAAAAACAAAAAAAAAACAACAAAACAAACAACAAACGGGACCCTTGAGGAAAAAGGTTTGGAACCACTGTCTTAGAATGAGCTGTTTATATCTATAACGGGAGCGGATCCTCGTCTACGGAGATCGCCATGTTGCACCTGCATGTTTCTACTGTAGCCCAGAACAGACAAACCGAAAACTGGCTCTTGATAGGGTCAATCATGTATCTGCATTGAACACAAAGTTGTCCATGACAAGCAGTAAACACATGGAACTGGTTTACTCATTGCCTTATCTATTGAAATAACCGGGTTTGTTTGTTTTAGAGAGGAGATGTGTGTGGATAATTCGGCTCACTGAAAAAACATCCTGAACAATGAAGACTACCTAATTTTAATCTGGGGAAGTTTCAGCTCATTTAAATCTGCAAACCTAACAAAAGCAAAGCAGGGTGTTGCCAAAAACACTGTGCAGAGCAAACACGCACGTTCAGCAGTCTATAAACAATGGCTTACAAGCATGATTGAGAGGTGTCATAAACAGGAGACATAAATGAAGAAACGACACACACCAGTTCATGGAAATATATTTCAGTTATATATAGGCATTAGATTTAACTTTATTGTAAAAAAATGTTTGTTTTTTTTTTCTTTTTTAAAAATCCACATTTGCAAGACTTTCTGTGCTGGGTTTTGAATCCATGTGCTTTTTTCCTCAGTGGAAAAATCATTAAATTTCAAGGACTTCATATGTCACTGAACACAAAAATACAAGACTCAACATTGCAGTAAACACAGAGGAGCTCTGCCACTAAAATTCAGCGCACGACAACCACTTGTCGATCACACTGTAAACATTACAGTCTGTCTTTCAGCGGGCATGTTTTCATGCAGGCACAGGCAAAGCCACAAGCATATCATCACACCCTCATCATAGCCGACGTGATGGCCTATGGCAGACACATTTCTTTGTGTCTTTACCGCTGTGTTTTCTCACGAAATGAAAAAAGACAGGGTGACATTTAGTTTTCTCATGTGTTTTGTCAAATGTACATTTTATACTAAGCTGACCTGCAACCGCTCTGCAAACAAACTGGCTGTTGTGGCTAACATTGTCCTTTGTGTGCAGTGTACCAGCCTGCGGCTCTTGTCATTGTGGCCTTGCACATGGACTTTAACTGTGTGTTTCTTCCTCCAGGCTAACCAGGCTGATGTGTGTGACTCTCTTTCCCCAAAGCGGTGTGGGCTACAGTAGGGGAGCCGGCTCTGCAGCGGCCTCGCTGCACAAGACGCCTCCTGACATTGTGGTCTGTTTGCCTCAGTGACTGTGGTTTTGTTTGTTTGCATATTTGAATCCTTTTTTGTTTCATAATGTATTGTTTTCTTCCCCGCTGACGTATTGTGAAAGCATGTCTCCGTGGTCACAGCACTGACTAAATGAAACTTGTTCTCTCTGCTGAACTGGCAAGCCATCACGTGCTATTAAGTGGTGTCTGCTGCTCTCTTGTGGTCATCATAAACAGTGCAATTTACATACAAGTTATTAGTTCCATTAGTACAGTATTTCCACTTATAACCTTAGTGCCACAAGATATAAAATAAGACATAAAGCAGTAGAACTACACATATTTTATATTTTTTAACCTATAATATATTATTGATATATTTGGTTCAATGCTCAGTGTTCTGTATTAAGTCACATATTTCCTGAATTCTTTTTAAAACTATTCTTAAGATTGCTCGTTTTTTTCCCCTCAATTTTAGATGAATGGAAGTCTGTGCACCTTTATTTTTCACATTTTTATGGCCTTTATTTACCTCACTATAACATAAATTTAATTTCCAAATTTTTGGGTAATCACTTAAAAAAATGATCATTTGTTGCATCCTCCCAAAACATTTTTTAGGTAACAACCAACATCTAAAACTGTAGCATTTATTTTTGTTCGCAGACTGATCGATTTCTCCTCTACCTGACAGGTCAAATTATTTGCAACATGAAATCCTGTTTGGACTGTGCAGTGCCCATAATTAGATGGATGTCTCCTGTTTGTTTCATGCCATCCACTACAGGTATATCAGATGTCCAGAAAATATCAACAACCACTGAGGCAAAAAATATAGAAACAGAATAACATCCTACAGGGCTTGAAAACCCGTGTTTACTCTCCCTGGGTCGTGCTAGACTAAACTAGGTTCACAGACCAAACATCAGACCAAAGCCTACATCTAGACACAACACAAAATGGAATCATATTGCCATCTCTTGTTTACCCCTGAAAAGTAACAGTGTTATATTTTTTTCAAACCTGCCATAACACTGAGTCATAGATATGCAGATTGACAAAACCAAACAAAACAAACACTTGGCACAGTGTGGAAGAGCAAACACATTGGCTCAGACTTGGGATGCATGATAATATTGACACGTCAATGGCAGATATTGGCTTTAAAATGAAATGAATTTTGGAATTGGTTGACATGCTGATTTCTACCAATATCACAAACCTATATACATATATACCTAATATATACCTATAATACCTATATATATACCTAAATGAGTTTTTATATATCAGCATATTGGATATCAGCAAAATCCAATATTGAGCATCCCTGGCTCAGACCTCAGAATTGTTTATCCATTTACAAAATAAGAAATAAGGGTTTGCGGGTGAGAGTGAACATATCAGAAGAAAAAAGGCCATAACATGTCGAATTGCAAAAAATACGTATACTCAGTAAATAGGGGAGGAGGACGAGCAAACCTGCTGCTTACAACACTGATTTAACATAACTGCCTTTCTCCAACACACTCAGCCCTGCCCCGGGGATATTACAGTCAAAAGCCATATCACTCATGGGGCCATCTGAGTAGGTAAAGTATGTGTTGCATATACTCGTTTACTAGCTATACGCTTTATGTTGGCTAATGTAGCCTGAATTAACTTATATGGTCTGTGATTTAAAGAGAGAGGGAGAAAAAGAGTTGGGTATGATGAAGGACTCTTAACATCTTTACCTCATTTATTTAAAAGAATGGAGTATTACAGTTGACAAGCTGTTATACAAAGTGTTTCAAAGTAATCTGTCCGCAGGCAAATTTTCACAGATTAATGAAATGCACCTTGTGGTAAAGACGGCAATAATTATGTTGTTAGGCCTGTATATGTATATTGTGGCTGTGTTTATGAAACACATTTTTATGTTACTGTTTATGCCTACTACTCAGTATTTCTGTACTGCCGTTTATGTTTCAGATACGACGCACAAACAATTATTTTATTTTATACTTGTATCTCACGTAACTGCTGAGAAGCTGCAAAACTGCCTTCCTGCCTTCGTAACAGCTCTTTTATTAAAGTTGAAGATCTGGATCCACAATAGGTGTCCACACCCAGTTTAAACTTGAATACACCTTTTGTGTAACTTGAGGCACTTTACGACAAAGCCCTGTTTTTGGATCACACTGCACACTAAATAACTAAGAATATGACAGTTTGTTTGTTTAACTTTTATTCTGAGTATTTGACCAATAAATGAATATTAAAATAAGTTAACGGCTGAATGTGTAGAGAAGGCTATGGGTAGTTTTAGCTTTATAGTGGTATAATTGTATAATTTCGACTAGTCTCCGTCTCGCTGAGCTAAAAATAAAAAAGGAAACGAAAATCACAAAAATAGCATTAATGGCCATAAGTCTCCTCACAACTCTGGATAGGAACCAAACATCTTTGTTTCCCGCCGTGCATTTTGAGGGACGTACATGTTTGTTGCCACGGTGACGTCAGAGATTGTTTCATCGTTAGCAAGAAAGCTAACAAAACACCGACACTTTCAACGCGAAATCAAAACACTGCTTTTAATAGACCTTCAGGCGTATAAAGTAAGTACTTTTGTTTCATACCAAAGCAAAGCTGAGGTTGTTGGTCAGTTCCGAGTTTTTTTAGCGACAGTAAATCGTTAACGTCTTTGTCAAACGTGTATGCGTAATTACACTGTTGTGTACATGTATGGAAAGTATTGTGCTGTATGTTGCTGTAATATACTTAAGATACTATACATATACGTAATTTTGGTTACATGTTTCTGATGTTTAAGTTTACAAACACAACACCTGAATGTTATTATAGGCAGGTTAGGTGCATCACAGTAATGTCATCTCCTGTTTCCTGTTCTCAGATGCACTTCCTCCATACTTGCTTTACGTTTTAATGCTATATTCTTCTCTTTAGGTTTAATGAGAGGAGCACCAATTTGGGGGGAAATTCAAGAAGGTGGTGATTTGACAATGCATCAGTGCCCTGTTTGTCCAAAATCATTCCCTTCGCCTTATAAACTTCAGAGACATTATGTCATCCATACTGGCCAGAAGCCCTTCATCTGCTCCATCTGTGGGAAAGCCTTCACGCAGTCGGATCACTTAAAAACACACTTGCAGAAAGTCCACCCTTCAGGGCTTCTAACAGGACCTACGGATCAACAGGACGGCATTTTGACTCATAACAAACATCCAAAATGTGATAAAGTAGCTGAAAGGATTAGCATACATGGTGGTGGTAATCACACCTCAACGCCTTTTAATGTATCATCATCTGTGGCCTCCCAACCAGGGTGGAAAATGGAAACTGTGACTTACAACCTTTTTCTTCCTTCCTCTGAGACTGAAAATCCACCAAAAAATTTGCCGTGTGTAAATGATGACTCAGCGTCTCAGAACCGTTTCTTAAATGTAATGGATGCAATACCTCAGGAGCAAGCCGATTCTGCAGATGCAGACACATCTGTATGCAATCTCAACAATGGATATACCTGCAAAGTCTGCTCCAAGTCCTTTACTTCATCTCTTCAGCTTTGGATTCACTCACCAACTCATAACAAATCAAAACAATCAGGCCAGACTTTTTCTAAACACGCCTATGCGAACAGCCACCTACAATCACAAGAAATGAGCTCCAAAGAAAGCAAAACGGCTCTGAAACACCAGTGTCCTAAATGTCTCAAAACCTTCTGCTCACCATCCAAATTACAACGGCATTTTCTTATTCATACAGGCCAGAAACCATACTCATGTACCATCTGCAGGAAAACCTTCAGACAGAAAGTACACTTGAAATATCATTTAAGTAATCCAAATAAATGTTCACTTTCTGCCAGCACTGAAAAGACAAAACAGAAGTTTTGCGACAGCGGAAGCTCAGATATGAAGCCTCAGTCATCACTTCAGCGACCCACCAGCCAGCACACTCTTGTGAATTCCTCAGTGGAACTGGAGCTACAGTGTAAAATACGTGTAAATGGTGTGCAGGAGCTGAATAAGACTGAAATCAAGTTGGATGCAGGCATAAAACAAGAGCAACCGTTTAATACGACCAGTCAGTGTTGGAGTCTTTGTCAGAAGTCGGATGAGCAAGAGCAGCAATACTCGAAACCATTCCGGTGTACGATCTGCAACAGATCATTTCGGCAGGAAGTTAATTTAATACGTCATCATAAAATCCATCGTAAGCAAAAAGAAGTGGGAAGTCCTACAACTGCGCAAAACAGCAATAATTTGAGAATGTGTTATTCTGACGCAATAAAACATTCACCTGAAGCCAGTCGTGCAGATCAACTTGACTTAAACATCATTGTTAAACCAGAATCATGGAGTGGAAACAGCAGTGACCACAGTGGCTCTTTTCCGCAGGAGTTAATTCCATCAGCAGAGCAGCAGAGAGGAACCCTCCAGACCACCAGCGAGCAGCAGAAAATCAGTTCTTTAAATCAGTGTCATGCTTGTTTAAAATGTTTTCCATCTATATCGAAACTTAAGAGGCATGTGATGACTCACACCGGACAAAGGCCCTTTGGCTGTGAGATCTGTCGAAAGAGATTTCGTCAGAAAACACACTTGAGGGTCCACTGTCGCACTCACCTGTGGTCGAGATATCACAAACAACGATCACTGTATATAAATCGGCCGCCTTCTTCCATGAGTGGGTTGAACGCAAGGACTGCAGCAGAGATCCCGCTCCAGGAAATGTTTGTTCATAAGAAGGACTTTGAGACACACAGTGGAAGCAATGTGGTCTCTGTGAAACCCCCGAATCAGACCCCTTCTGTTGTAATTATTCAGAACGGCAACAGAGAATCAGAGAGGTTGATGCCACATATCTCAAAGAAAAATGAGGTTGTGCGAAAGGTTCCTAAAGTGACTGTGAAGAGGACACATATTGCTAAAGCAAAACAAAATCCAGGCAATGCACAACACAAGTGCTTCCAATGTTTGAAGTGTTTCCCAAGTGCCTCCAAATTACAGAGGCATGAGATGGTACACACGGGCTTGAAACCATTTCAGTGTGTTTTGTGTGGGAAAGCATTCAGGCAAGCTCCACATCTGAAAACCCATGAAAGAACTCACTGTGAGAGGAAAGAGCCGGTCGATCAACGGGGAAACAACAAAAAAGTGAAAGTGCAAAGTCAACAGCAGCTTTACCCAAGGATCAGTGTTCGTATCCCACAACAGAAAAAATCTGTGATCGCAGACAGTACGCTTTCAAATTCTGATTGTGCTGACGGTAATGGAGTGAGTGCACAGGTCCACAGCAGGCATGAAACACCCAACACAAAAGTGAACAGTCTCTTCAAGACAAACTTGAAAAGTAATATAACTTTTAAGAAAAGAAAACTTCACACGTGCCGAATATGCTTTAAGAACTTTGCTGCTCCATATAAGCTCTCAAGGCACATGGTCACTCACTCAGGCGTAAGGCCATACAAATGCACTGTCTGCAGCAGAACCTACACACAGCGTGGTCATCTAAAAGATCACGAGCTCAAATGCAGACAGGGTAACAGGACCTCTGACGGAATTCAAGGAGAAATGATGAAAACCAACCAACTCCGGGATAAATGCCTCAAAAACATTTTAGATTTTAATGTAGATGCTGCAAGAGAGCAGCCAGAGACACATCACACAAGTGTTGGTCGGTACTCACTCGCTGATGGAGATTTGTCTTTTTGCTCAGAGGCAGCACGCGCTGAATGGTTGGATGCTCCAGAAGCAGAGAAGACTGAATTAGAGAAAATGCAGAGGGACAATTGTAATCAGGCCACAGACAATTACAGTTACTCATTTCCCTCTGAACTTGCATTTGAAATAAATAAACTTCAAAAACAAAACATGGCAGCTTCCCATTTGTCACACCAGTTTGAGGGAAGTGCACATAATGTAGCGTTAACACGTGAGCCTAAAGGAGTTATGGCTATTTCAGATAACAACCAGCTGCCCAGTGATGACTTTTTGACCTCTGTGGTTGAGAATCAAATGCAGCCGGATAATTCCTGGTGTGAGCCATTAACTTTGTTTGAATGTGACAAGTGTGCTGAAAGTTTTAACAGTGAAAATGACCTTAAGCGGCATATTTGTTCATCTAACATTCAGCCTAAAATGACAGCTCAGAAGAATTGTTGTAACATTTGCTCCAAACATTTTGTGACTCCCTCTAAACTGAAAAGGCATTTTCTTATCCATACTGGTCAGAGGCCGTTTAGGTGTGACATCTGTGGCAAAACGTTCACACAGTCGGCACATGTCAGAACACACCGACTGATTCACTGATAATAAACATGTTACTGTGCACTGCTTGTTTTGTGTGTGAAATTTTTTAGATCTGTTGATCATCATGATTTGTCACTAATGTGATGGTTATGTCTAATGTATGTATGTAAAATATGTAAAAGGGTTAGGGGATCTTTAAAAATATGGACGTATGTAATATATTTTTATATTGTAAGTATTTTACAAATTAAACGTGTTTCATATTTAATAGCGCTTCTTGTTGAATTTGTGTTGGCTGTATTTGATGTGAAAATTTCTGAAAAATTATTATAATATTTTACGATAGCCTTTTTGTACTTTAACTGTAAGTTTTTTTGTATTAAATATGTAAGCATACAATGAAACCAAAAGTTGGTGACTAGGAAGTAGATGATTAAATATACGCAACAGCAAATGATGGGACTGGAATGAATTAAAATAAAATAAGCACAAAGTTAAAACACTAAATTGGGAGCATGGCTTTTCTTTTTTCATTTTATGATGAGCTCTATTTCTTTTTTTTTAAAAAAAACGTGAAAGTGAGGTTTCGTTTTAGCAAAATCCGATTTATGAAAGTAAAACATTGCAAACAATCGAACGAGATTAATTTTTTTAAATGGCATATGGATAATTTATTTTATAAGAACTACAAAAACGTTTACAGTGCGGAACTAAAGACTTTGTACCCGGGGACGCATTTTCGGACGTACCCGTCCAGGAAGTCAGTCGGAAACAGCGCGTTTTGATTGTGTACATGCGTAACTAACCGTCCAACGGCAGTAACACTCATGCTGAAATAAACCAAAAGGTTTGTGAGTTTACTTTATTATCATCATATATTTACTTAACACCATGGAGCTAACACAACCTTCATCATCGAAAGTTAGTTTTGAGTCAGCCTCTTAGTGCTGCTAGTTAGCTTAGCTCAACACTTGAAACAGCTAACATGTACTCGTGTTAGCATATTACGAATCTATATGACTAATAACACATTTTAGGAACGTATAACACTAATATGATGTTAATTCACTATTTTTGGAAGGCAATCGAGTAATTATAATGTTTAGAGACTCTTAAATTAACTTGACCTACTGAAGTTTTACAATAGCTAGCTAACTTCCTCAGCACTGTTTTTAAGGCATGATTACAAACGGCTAATTTCAAACCCTTTCAAAGCCTTATTTCCCTCTTTTTCTGACAGTTGACGTTGTAGCTGCTTGAGATGGCCACCACGGAGAAAGAAACCCCTGCTAAGAAAGCTGCAGCGCCTTCTGTGTCTCAGATTAATGCAGAATATGTCACACAGGTAATCATGACACACGTACACCACATATGTGCTCCAGCGCCGTTTGTTCAAATAGGTTTTGCCATGCTTTGTTTATGCTAAAGACAGAACGTATATCTCATCTTCTGCACTCAAATTTGCACATCTTATGTAATCTAACGGAGTCTGTGAAGTGAACCTGCATTATGTTTTTATAGAGGATCTTATTGCATACAAAAAGTAACAATGTGGGCGGTGGGGGAAAAAACAAATGAGAGGAGTGTATCTAAATTCACTATTTAACCAGAAGAGTTTCTATATACAAACCAGAGGACCACAAAAGTTTATATCAGGTGTAACTCTTTAATTTCCCACCTGTACATCAACCTGCAATGCATCATTTGTGCCAACTTAAGATAAGATAAGATAATCCTTTATTAGTCCCACAGTGGGGACATTTGCGGTGTTACAGCAGCTATGAGGTACAGGATAAAAACAACAATATAATAGTAAAACATATTTTTTTTAAAAATTACTAATATTATAAAGAAAAACTTCTGCATCTTAATAACATTTGTATGTATATGCTGTTTACATTACTGACGTTTTTCTCATTTCTTGTTTCAGCTGGCTAATAAATACTGGGCTCCTCATGCAAAGAATAAACTACCCTTTGACCCTAAGGTGAGTTATGTGGATTGCTGCATGTTAAAAGATTTCAGGAATGTTTACAGTTTTTGTAGCTCAACTACTTGAAGAAAGTAAATAACACACATGATCTTTATGGTATTTATCATCGTGTTGGGTCATTGTTTGTTTGCTGTTATACCTGAGATTTGTAACATTCTTTGCTGTTTGTTCAGGTGATGGAAGATGTTTATGAAAAAGAGATTCTCAAGTCCAAGTAAGTATATCTGTGCCATCATTGCTCTGAACTGCTGTGTTTAATCTAAAGAACACACTCTACTCATATTAATCTTGTTCTGTTATCTTCTTTCCTGTATGTTTTCAGATTTGCTATCAGAAAAATCATGCTGCTTGAGTTCAGGTTGGACATTTTCACTTTGTCTTATTTACTCTTTTTATGAGGTAGCCAATTATTAAAAGTGTTAACACACATTGGTAGGACAGATATTGATGATTTTTTTAAAAAAATCTTTCAGCCAGTATCTTGAGAACTACCTGTGGGTGAACTACACTCCCGAGGTGTCCAGCAATGCCTACCTCATGTCCATTTGTTGCATTGTCAACGAGAAGTTCAGAGAGAATGTCCCAGCTTGGGAGGTAAGAAATGCAGTACTTTATACATATATGTTAAGTCCATTTTCACTGCATGGTGGCTTCAGCTTCCAAAGACACTATATTTATATGAGTTAATTTAAGAATGCGTGTTCTCCAGCTTTACAGCTTCAATTATAATAGATTTCTTTCTACAACATCATATTATCTTTTGAATTGTGTATCAGGTGTTCAAGAAGGAGCCCAGCCATTTCCCATTCTTCTTCAAATGCGTGATGGAAGCTGTGTTGGCAGGCGAGGAGGTCGGCCTCTCTCTGAAGGAACAAACTGTGCTGCTGGTCTTCCTGGATCACTGTTTCAACAGTCTGGTGTGTACCATTACACTGATATTCAGTGTGTTGACTCAGTGGGGGAATATGTAGTATATTTTAATGTTATTTTGCTGCTTATATGGTCAATGAAGACTTTTTTTTTTCAGACAGAATTGTAAACTACGTACCTTTTATTTCCATCGTCAGTCTGACATTGCCTCCGCTCTCACTGATTTCAGTGTGAGAGGGGGATTTGATTTTTTCCTTACCAGTCATTAAAGACCTATGATTTTTCGGTAGTTTTAAGAGTGGAGCAACAAACAAATTACAACTGCAGGGGATATTGAAAAGAAATGTCAGTTTACAACAGCCTTGATCGCTGTGTCTATCTTGTCTATAGTGCTCACCATTGCTGTTATCACTCCTCATTGGTTTGGGCACATCGCTTGACAAAAATATTATTCCCCCCATGGCATTTATTGGCTAATCATTAGTCTCGTGATCCCATAATCATTAGTTCATGGTCGTTTTTTATCTTGATGTCACAATGCCATCTGAATTAGTCAAACTCAGTGGAGCTGGCAGATTCTAAGGTTTGGACATGTGCAATAGAGTATTAGGAATAATCAGCTAATATTTTACTACTATAATGTAGGCAATGCCAAAATGCCTTGTTGCCCAGAATAAATGTGGAAATTAAAGCAATTATTCGTAATGTCCACCAGGTGGCAGTAGTAGACTAGGCAGTACAACATGGGTTAGCTCCCACCCATCTGTATCCACTGCAGCCGCATTAAACCACAGGGAAGCACTGCAGATGTCTCACTTTAAAATCTGCTGTGATAGCCTGCTGCACTTTGATTGTATCCTATAAAGCCCTCTAAATATTTTAGTTGCACACTTTTATTATGGGCAGAAGTGTAATAAAAATCTGTCATACACAGTGCATCTTGACAACTCTCTCTCTCTTTTTTCTCTCTGCCTTTCTCTTTGTTCGCCTCCCTCCTAGGAGGTAGATTTGATCAGAGAGCAGGTGCAGCAGCTCATCTCTCTGCCTATGTGGATGTGCCTCCTACCAGTAAGATGTCAACCTATTACCCTAATTAAGTTTTTCTGGGGGTTATTTATTGGCACACACCAAGTAATGACTTTGATTGATAAATTGATGGAAAGAATGACCTCCTTGCTATGACAGTAATCCCAAGATAAAATAGTCTGACATCTAATTTGTCTTGTGCCATGTTTGCAGTCCAGACTCCAGCACGAGCTGAAGAAAGTTCCAAAGCTGCAGAAGTTCTGGAATCTAATCAAGAAGAAATTTGATAAGATGGATGCTGACGCAGCTGAACAGTAACATCATTTTCTTTGCTTGCGCGTTCAAATCTATACAGACTTTGTGTTGTGTATCCTATGAGTGTCTAAGCTTCTTTTCTGATTTGCTTTCTTTGTGTCGTCCTCAGGGCAAAAAGAGAGAGGACCTTTCTCTCGGCTCTCATTAAAAAGTTTCTCGGAGTTCTCACGTCAATTTCGCCATCAGGTAAACAGGAAAAATACATTTGTTTCCTTCGGGATGTCATAGAACAAGAACTGCTTAACACTGAATAACTTTAGCAAGAGGAAGATCCATTCGATCCTGGTGCTGTTTTAATAAAAGAATAGATGCATCTGTGGTGTGGATTTCTACCTCCAAATAGTGAGTAAAATTAATGATACCAGGTGACTCTCCCTGTGATTTAGGTCCCAAAGCAGGTCTTTGCATGTGCTCTCTCTACATTTCCCAGGATGATTAATGTATTTAGGATTTTTTTGGAGCTTGCACAGTGTCAGAGAGCACATCCGTTCAACCCAGGACTGTGTTTTCAGTATAAAACATAATATTACCCTTTTTTAAATCACTATTTCCGTTGCATTACTCCCTGTCTTTCTGAGTTGTGCAGCCGCCGAAGGAGCATGTGCTCCAGCTGCCATACAGCCACCGGCACTGTCTCCTATGCTGTAATGCAGGTCGACACAGAGGCCCCCCACCTGAATGCTAAAAACAGAACATGTGTATTTGTGTGTTTAGGTAGAATTCAAACCTGACAGGGTGGATTACAATCTAAAGCCCAGCAGGAGCCGCATCACTCTAATGTGTGCTGCATGCCTCAACTTTAAGTACACTCACACACATACACACTAACATGCTTAATGAGGTCTGAGGTCCCAGCATGCTGCTGTGCTGGCAATGCAGTATCTCATACTGAGGCTCACACACTCAGCATGGCACCTTGGTGTTGTCCACATGAGTTTGCTGTCCTCGTATCCTTCTTGATAGCTACACCTCCTCTCCCTTGCCACATCTTATCGTTGACTTATCGTTCCCTCTTTTTTTTGGCCTTGTATGTTTATATGGTCATGTCTGGGTGTGTTTCAGGTTGCATTCGTTGTTGACAACATAAATTCCTGATAGAAAGTGAACGTCTAACCTCCATGATTTCCTTCTTTTTCCATAGGGCCTGTATCTATGGACAAAGTACATTACTGCGAGAGATTCATTGAGCTCATGATTGATTTGGAGGTAAGACACACCCATCCAAAGGCTTATTTTGATTGTCTAATTTAAAATGCACAGTGCTAGATGACTCACTCACTCTCAACAGAGACTAAGCGGACACTCATTTCCACCGTGTATGTACAGTGTATTTGCTTAATCATGGTATTCTGATGAAGGAAGCAGTGTCGACGCCCGTCTCTGCAGAGCTCATTTGCCTTTTGTCCTTCACATTATAGCTAACTCAGGTCAACAGACAGTGGCTAAATGTCCAGTCTCATCTCCGCCCGATGCGTCTCTGTCATTGCTGTCTGCAAAGCTATGCAGTATTTCAAACAGTTGTCTTTGATTGGAGTATGAGAAAGGTTATTTTCAGCCTGATGGCTTTTGGTATCTGGTATAAGGTGTAGGGTGTAATCTGCAGTGTCTGTTAGACATGAGCAATGTGACCTGAGACACAGTTCTTTTCGGAATAATTTGTGTTTTGAAGGAGTATTTGGTAAAAATACGTTTGCTTTGTATTTTTATCCATTTTTAAAATTAACGGTAACCATTTTCCAATATCTCACCTTTAAGGTATGCTTTGAAAATTTTCAGCTTGTATCATAACAGTGTTGTTAGAAATGAACTGTGGTAAACTTCCCTCCATCTTACCAGTGCCCAGATCTCCCTGCTCATCTTCCAACTCAAATTTTTCCCGTGACATCTGGCTGATTTTCGCTTACTGGCTCTAGGGCTGTTGCCCAAACTCAGATCAAGCTTTAAAACTAGGTAGTGCTGATCAAATATGTACCAAAATTCTTTTACTGTATTGCCTCGCAAAAAGAAATTGTTGATAAAATATGAGCAAAAATCAAGTTACTGCGTCATCTATTAGTAGCATCTAATGTTGTCAGAATCATATTTTAGCTTGCCACTTAACTGTAAGTTGAAAACATATTTCCACCTGGCTGCCATATTGTTTCCTGTCTCAAATCGGCAGAGCTGGCATTAGGTCACCCACCAGCGGGAGTGTTTATTGGTTCAGTTTGATGCAGTGCATTCTGATAGTTATACATTTTACTTATACTTTACTCAATACTTTACTCATCTGCTGTATGCTGTTGCCTCCAAATTTGAGCTAAATGTCCGGTAGGTGAAATACACTCGAGCAGAGAGCATATCGTGGCTCTTTCACAACACTTAGCTCTTTTTTTAGAAACTGTATTTTTGGTTGTATTTTCATGTGCAATCTTGTATTTTGTTGGAAACAAAAAACTAATTATTCAACAATTTGAACATCAGATTGCACAGTTTGTCTCGGCTTGTCTATGTTTTACTGGCTGACACCAGCTGGTGTGCATCTCTACCGTATAGTGAGAACAGTGTCTTGCCCATTTAAATATCAGTGTTGGTTTAACCCATGTGAATGCATTGGTCCTAAAATGGTTTTAGTTCTAAGATATTTCCCTCCACACCACAGAGAGCAATAGTCTTAATTGCAAAAGTAGTCATAGAATAGGATAGAATAGAATAAAATCTTTATTGTCATTACATGAAAGCAGTGAAACAGCAGAGCATCTTCCTGAGTATTTAGAACAAATAAAAGAATAGTTAAGTGCTAAAATGCCACATTAATTTTCACAGTAAAAGAAAATAAAAATGACATTTATCCAGTTAGTGCAAATCAGTAGTCCAGGAGCAAAGTGCATGTCCTGTAGTGTATGTAGTGTGCGTCTTCAAGTGCTGAGTTTATGATGCATTAGAGATATTTTCTACGTTGGTATTCATGATGCATTTTCAGTCACCTCATACAGTAAGACATGGCATTTCCAGCATGATGAAATAGCTCATAAAAATGAGGAATTTTTCTGAGCTATCATATTATTGGTTCATTCAAAGGAAATAATTAAGGAAAATAGAATTTGACAGTGTTTCAGGGCAGCAACGTTGCCAACGAGGCTAGCTATCTGTAGTGAAGACACAGTGTCACGTAAGATTGTTGCTGCTGCTGCTGGCTGTGCAGATCTCCTGTTACTAGCGAGGTAGCTCAATAGATTTCATCTGGCCGTCCTGCTGACAGGCCGGCCTTGCTGTTCCTGGCAGCGGCTAGTGGCCGGCCAGCTAACTGTCTCCAGAGACATCTTCTGTCCTTCAGTGCTATCCTTTTACAAAGCCTCAGTTGCCTGAAATCCATACTTCCCCTCTTTGATGACGGCCTGAAAATTAATGCAGGGAAAAAAAAGATCCTTGTTTTCATGTCTCTTGTATGCCGCCTGTCAGGACTGTTGAGATCGAAGATGGATGTTGGATATAAAGGTATCTCTTGTCTCTGTGTTTAGGTATCACATTGCTGCACCTGCTGCCTTTGAAGAGCAGTTTTCAATGAATAAAATAAGAGATATTTCGTTTTGTTGGTGTTTTGCATTTCAGTATTCCATTTCATATTACACAATGCTGTTTTTTTTATCTGGGCAGTGCCTCTCTTTCAGCCTTTATAATATGATAGATTGAACCCCGTGTTTTTGTTCCGTGTGCACCAGTCATTCTCTATCTCAGACTGTCAGCCCATCAACATGTACACTCTTTCTTTGTTATATTCCTACCAAAGCAGCTCTGTTATCTCATTTTGACAGGTTGCTTCTGTACTTGCCTTCATGTCATGTTCGTGTGCTACAGCAGGCAATAAATGATGGCTATAGATGTATTCTTCTCATTTCACTGCCAGTTTGCCTCATTGTTTGCCGCTCTATCATATGTTTCAAAACAACCTCAAGACAAGAAAAGACCATGGATCAATAAGATGTATGGATAATCATGGTCCAGATGCTGGGAATTGTGGTTGTTGTTGAGACAATTGATTCCTTTGACCCCTGAGAGGTGTCCTCTCATACAGTACCCAATTATTTTTTTTCTGTGATGATGGAGGGCCATCGTACTATTTTGCTGCAAATTTGGCTTGTCTTTATTAGTTATTTTGCTTCTGTCAATTGAACTAGAATTACTCCTCTGTGTGTTTGTTACCAAATGCATTCTAGTTACAAACAATTGTTGCGAGTACTTACAGGGATGATGGTACTGATTTTTTGAAGTGAGGTTGTATGAGGTACTTATTCATAGTTAGGCGCAACTATAAACATAAATTCCAAAGCTGTAAGCATGGTGTGCTGTGTGTCTAGGCCCTGCTGCCCACCCGGCGTTGGTTCAATACAGTGTTGGATGACTCTCACTTGGTGGTCAGCTGCCACCTGTCCGGCCTCAACCATAGAGAGAAGGAGGGGCACCTCTTCTGCCAGGTACACACAAGCAAACACAAAAACGTAGTTTATACATGTAGACATAAGGCTATTGTATGCAAACACATCAAATCCAAATCACCTCTGTTCTCATTTTCATGCGTAAAAGTAACTTGTATTATCGTCTTATCTCTCTAGCTGCTTGACATGCTGAAGTTTTACACCGGCTTTGAGATCAACGACCAGACAGGAAATGCCCTGACAGAGAAAGAGATGACCACTCTGCACTATGACAGTATCCTCTCCTTGCAGGTAAAAAGCATGCATAAAGACGGAGAGACAGACATGCAATGGTGTCTCACGGCTGCCTGCTTTGTCCTATCTGCTTTACTTCTGCTTCCGTTTTTTACCAAAAGTGCTCCATGTGTTCTTAATGGATCTCTTTGGGTAGTATTGTGCATGAGGAGTTTGTGAAGAGCATCATGAATACAAAATATGGCTGCTGATTGTCATAGTTATGATGATAAATGTAAGGATCCTTGGTGTTGTATATGTATGCAATGCTACACTCTGGACTATTTCTCTTTTTCGTATATTTTTCCATGAAGGTTTTTGAGCTTCTTATCTTGGTCATGGCGATGCAATATATGTAATAATGAGTAATATAATTTCTTTATAGCGTTGGTGTGTGTTTGGACATCATTCCGAGTTTTTTGCTCTGTGTTTTTTGTCTTGCAGAGGGCAGCTTTTGCTCATTTCCCCGAGTTGCAGGATTTTGCTCTGTCCAACGTAGCAGCAGTAGACACTCGAGAATCCTTGACGAAACATTTTGGGCATCTCAGGTAAACCAAAACATCCGGAGTGAATCTTGAAACGAACAAGTGCACTTGCAGCTTGTCAGTGCACAGATGGTGGGATGTGGAGAGCTTGTTTGCATCATTGAACTTAGTAAAATTGCAGTGAACTTTTAATACTAAAATGCTGTAACACCAGAATGTTGTTTTAGCCAACAGGACTGCTTCCTTGTGTGTAAATGTACTGCATATTTACCTAGTGGTGAATCACCCTTTTTGCTTCATGTACTTAAGAGAACACATCGTACCTTCTTAAAGAGCCTCCAGCAATTCATCAGCAGTTAATGACCAGGTCTGACCTTTTACTTGAGGTTCTTCATATCACCAAAATATTAAAATCCTAGTTAAAGTACCATGCAGACTACTACTTACCTCTTTTGGAAGGACCTGCAGTACAGCATCAGCACGTTGCTGCCTGACTTCTCTGCTAAATGGCAGCTAGTGAGCCCTTGAACAGGCAGCTGGTACCAGCCAGAGAGAGAGGCACGCCTCATTAATTTAATCGATTTGCAGTGGCTTGAGAATAAACTCTCTGAACAGCTGTGTTTGTCAGATCATATTAGCTTGCCAAAGAGCTAAAAAGCACCCTCGCTTTGATTAACTGGCCTGCGTGTATTTTTTTTTAACTTACACATAGGCGTAAAGGGAGTGAAAAGACATTGATTTATTGGTAACTTGTAATTACTTCAGGGTTTCTAACCTTTCGTGGCATTTTGATGTCTTAATGAAATTTTGAAATTATTCCCCTAAGCTTATTGAAAGTTTTTAACTGCTATTTTTTGGCTCTACAGCATACTCTAAGTACGTGATGGATTACTTGTTTGTTTGTTCAATATGTGATGTCTTTATTTGTCATGATTGCTCTGAGGTTCTGTGTTTGAACGACACAACTTTGCTCTTTGCAGTCGATGTTTGTATATCTATCACCTCTTTTTAACTTTTGTAGTGGATTATAAATTCTAAAAGCCCACACTAAGTTTCTTTGAGTAAGGCGGAGAGTTATGAGCCGAGCTGAGCTGAATCAGGTGAAGACTTAGCTGAACCATTTCATGTTTTTGTAGAAGCTCTGCTCCTTTTCCCAGAATTAGGGTTTTGAATATAGCAGGAGCTGCATTGTTCCCAGCTCCACAACTGTCACCAAAGCAGCTCCTGGGTAACTCCAAATATGCCGATCAGATTTAACGAGGCACTTTTCATCCAAACAACTCACGCTAATGCCAGTTTATTCCAGCTGCGCTCCCCATGGGCTAAGCTCCCAGTCACCCGCCGCTCTGAATTTATCCGCTAAGTCCCCCAAACGCACAAACGCAGCATTATTTCTTAGTCTGCCCACACATATACACACCCATTCTCTCACATATACACACACACTTCTTTCAGTTACATAAAACGTGAGTTTGTTAGTGTCATTTCAGGCCAAAAAAATGAATTGACTACATGATCAAAGAGTATGCATGACTTTGTAAAACACTTGCAAAGTTGAAGAGAGTCATTATCACCAGAAATGACAAAAATAATTGGTGTAATTCGCTCTGTAGATTAGTGCTTGAGCATGGTCCTGTCATTGGAAAGGGCTTTTTTTTTTTAGATTTTATTGATTCCACTTCTCATTTAATCCCGGTTCCTATTCTGCAGATGTTCTGTGTGTAAAGCTCATTAAGTACTAGGCTAGATTAGCTGGGGACCTCTGGTAATTTTTAAGAATTGTGGCGGTTGTCTGTGAACTAAATTTTATGTGAACCTGCCATGTCTGTAATTTGTCGAGTAAAAATTCCTAATAATTTACCTTCCATATTTTGCCAAACAGAGTTCTTCTGATAATACAGAAGAGTGCGAAACAGCATCTCTGTGATCTTGGGTCATATTGAGGTTTTCTGTTTTCTCTGCACCTTGTTTCTGCCTCTTTCCCAAATTACCAGGGCTGCATTGGCAATTAGAAATTAATGTTTTGACAGCATTTTGGATACAGGGGGCTCTTCTTGCTGCACAGCATGGAGACCCATTGATAGAAAAAGAAGCTGAAATCAGTCAGAAGAGCAAAAGCCCAAAAGATGATGAGATGGATGATATATCACAATGTTTGTTTAAATGAAAAAAGGAGGTCAACACTGTACATCAATGCTAATAGTGTCTCTGTGTTGTGAAGAAAGAAGTTACAAATGACTGTGTGCATTAAGGGATAATATTAGAAGATTTGAGTAAAGTGCAGACTTCACTTATCCTGTGTGATTGTGCTGCATGGGAGGTAATTTCTGATTCACATGAAGGCCTCAGGTAACACTAGTCCTGTGTGAATAGGTCTGAAGAAATGAAAATATAGTGAAAGCATAACCACCTTAATTTTCATCATGCTGCATCAAAATCCATTTATCATATGTTTTTGTCTAATTAGACAAGACCTGGTTTGTGATGTCTCATGTTGTGCTTATGTTTACACAAGTGTCTCGCTAGCTGAGTAAATTCTGAAATTAGAAAAACGTTTCCAGGCCTGGAAGTGGTTTAGAATTAACAGGATATTTTTGGTTTAGAATATATTTTTAAAATTCCAAAAACATCTGACGTCATGCAAAATATGTTCCCTCTATTACTAATCTAAAATCTAGAGCTTTGCTGCTTGACCATTAAAACAAGAAATAATTCCATACAGACATGTCAAAATCATAATCTAAACACGCGTCAAATTGCATCGACATCTTTAGGGTCTTTGGTTATCTATCCCTCCAAAAAAAGAGCTGCCTTGATGTTTAATGAAGCACCTGTTTGTGCCGGTTTGGTCTGTTGGCATATGCAGCTAGTTTGCAGCAGGATTGTTAAACAAGCACATAAAGTTAGCAAGTGTTAGCTGTACGCTATCCACAAATGTCTGAGAATTGCCTGATAATATACGGCTGCATTGTTATATAGGCGTTCCTTTTTTAAAGCTTTTAATTAAAGTCATGGAAATGGGGTAAAATATTATGGAAAAGTTGAAAACTGAATAAGGATCCAAGACGGCCTTAATGCTTAAGAGTAAACTTGCTGTAGACCAGTTTCTATTATGTCCCCATCGTTACCTTCCCCTGCCAGTAGCTCAGCTGTCAGTCATGACCTGGTCCTGTCATCTCCATTACTTGGAGTGAGTTGTTGTGCTGCTGTTATTTTGTTGCTAAGGGAAGGAATGTCCACATGACCTATACCAGGTCATCCACGGGGGCACCAAAGTGCAACATTGGCAGAATTGCCACCCCACTGCCCAAGCACGGCATCGCAAGTAGCAGAGTGCATGCACATTCACGGATACCGCCGGGTCAGAGCCACGTGTGGCTGTCCAGAGCTGTCACAATGTGTCCAGGCCCTGTCCTTCGTTGTGTACCAGACCCTGCCTGTGTCACAGTGTGTCAGCCTGATTAAAACAGGTCTGTATGCACAGAGCCATGCCTCAGCTTTGCGAGACGGAGATGGGCTTTGATTTTCATAATCCTGTCGCATCAGTGCGCCCCAGCCCCGTAACACACACATGCTGACAGAGCAGGAGTAAGTGTCAAAGCAAACAGAAGAATTGCTTTGTGCCGCAGTGCTAACAAGCACAAAGAATTTGATAAGGCTGTGTATCTTCACACATATAGTGATGTCGCCGTTGCCATTTGAAATAACTTGCTCAGAGAGGGAGGTAGAGTCCTGAAAGAGAGGCTGAACCTACACATTTTTTCCTCTTTATATATATGATGCACTGAAATAATGATACATAGTCAGAATGTTTGTTTTTTTATTATCATTGTGATATACAGTAAGTAGACAACACATTGTCAGTCTTAATCTTTACCTTTCAGTCATAACAAAATCATTGTCTTAGGACAGCAGTTATTTATTTGCTTACTATCAGCCCTGCTCTGGATTAGAGTGTCAGCTAAATCTGTAATTTGCAAATGCAACTTTTCTAGCTGACTAACCACTTGTTTACCTCATCTTTCTCTGTAGTCCCAATACGCTCCACCAGGTGGCCTCGTATCTGTGTCTGCTGCCAGAGCTGCCTGAAGGGCAAGACACCACGTATGAGAAGGAGGTTCTTCTTGAGCTGCTGGTAAGTGCAGTCTCGGCTTTCATTAAATTGTCCATGCGGGCATTTCAGTTTTGCATCGTGGTGGCAGTTTGTGTGTGTGTGTGTGTGTGTGTGTGTGTGTGTGTGTGTGTGTGTGTGTGTGTGTGTGTGTGTGTGTGTGTGTGTGTGTGTGTGTGTGTGTGTGTGTGTGCGCGCGCATGCGTGCGCACATGCACGCATAAATTGCAAGTCTGAGGCTTCACATGGGGGATGTAATACATGATAAAGATAATTAAATCTGTTGCAGTATAATTTTCGATGGAAAGGCAGACAAGCACCAGTGACATATGGCCTGTGAACTTGAAAAGCACCTGGGAATCCAGACTTGTCGGTTCAAATCAGGGCTGTACAATTTTGCCATTTTTTTCATGCAATTTTCAAATAAAAGTAGGCACAATATTTGTTGATGGCAGAATGTGCATCAAAATACCACTTTGAATGACATATTGTCGGGCTGCAGAGACGTCCTTGCCTACATATCATATTCTACAGACTTAAAAACAACTCCCTCGCAAAAATTATAACATAATCATGTTTATGTTTTTTTCAATGAAAATTACAGTAATAATGTACAAATTTAAACTGAATTATCATTCTGTCTAATATTGGAACCTATATTGCAATTGCAAAACTTGTCAGATTAATCACAAAGCAGATGTTTTTCAAAAGCATCAAATTTATAAACAAGGAACCTATTTCTTCTTTTTACATAAAATATTTAAATCTTTTCCCTGCCAATATTTAATGCCTCAGACATTTAAATGGATTAGATGGAAATAATTGGGTTTTATAGAATGAAGCATTACTTCAAGCACTATGTGCTTGTCATCTTGCCATATAAGATGCATCGTTGGTATTGGTGCACCTCAACAAACAATGTTAGTGAACAGTTATTTTCCAGAGCAATAACTGGCCAGTCAGCGCTACGGCATAATAGGTTTTGTGTTTCTCATTTTAAAGTAATTAATTTAAGCCCTTGACCTTGGAATACATATAGTATCCCCTCTTCACTGCCCGTCCCTCTTGAATTTGCCTTCTAATCCAATTATGCCTTTTATGTGGGCATTTGTGTGACGTTAGGTCATTTGAAGACAGTGCTTATGAGATCGACAGACCTGTTTTTCTTTTCTTTTTTCTTTTTAAAGTGTATCTAGAAAAGCTAGAGTTCGTTTGATTGTGTTCTCTGCTCCCCCTTCCCTTCCCAATTTTCTTTTTTAAAACCCCTCCAGGAAACTGCTGGGCCCTTGTCCCACTAGTCTCCCCAATACACACTTACACATGTGCAGCAGAGCTCTTCATCAAAGTGGGTGTTTCAAGGCTGTCCGCAGTTATTCATAATTACCCACTCAGACCCTCCCCAGGTCCTCTCCGAGAAGCGATGGAGAAGAACTGTTTCATAATTATCTGATTAGATTGTTGCAGGAGATGTCTCATTTGTTTGCGCCTGAGGTTGCCCCCAACAACCAGCATATCTGACCGTGTGGGTTTAAGAGGAGGGGGCCACAGGACTAGCACTCTGCTACGCTATAGCAAAACAATTGTGCTTGCTGCAGAGAGCATACTCATAAATATGCTTAGGGAGGAGGAACCATTCTTTTTAAGAGGCAGTGCTGCTGTTACACCAGCAGCGCCGACGTTTAGGCTGTTTATTTCCTCTGGTGCAAAAGATGAGCTGGTTTGTTTTCTAAAGGAAATATCACTCCCCATGACATAGTAAATAATTTATGTAAGTTGTGTCTTTTTCCAGAACAGTAAGAACACAATAGGACAGGTGCTGGGTTCAAAGATGAATGCAATGAAATTAAGAGATATCTGCACATCAGACCTGAAGCTCCCTGATTATCAGCGGTGTCTTTACCAAATTGTTCTTTTTCATAATTAGTGGTGTCAGGGTTGATACAAGGTGCTTTGGGTGTTTGAAGTACTTGAATTTGACTCAGAAATGTAAGTCCTGGAATATCTCGAAAATCAGACTTTTTTTTTTAACTTTGTCCTTGAAAAAGTACTTGAATATATTTGAGTGGAAAAAAGTTATTCTCTGAAACATTTTAGATGAATGTTTTAAACGTTTTTGTCCTTTGACAGTTGCACATATCAATAATTTAACCAGTTATTAATGATAAGTCAAGTTTAGGCACTGGTAGCATCTTTGCTCCATTTAATAATTTGCAATTCTTTTGCAACAGATGGTTGTGGAGAAAACAATTTCATCCTTAAAAAATAAAAATGGGTGCTTGAAAAGGTACTTGAAAGCCCTTTAACTTAACCCTGTCTGTACAAATCCCAGTAATTGTTCAGCCCTTGATGTAGCCTTTACTTTTATACTCATTTTCAAGCATGCACATTTTAAAACACACTGAGGTCTAGTAGCAGAGCTTCATTGAGGACGACAAGTAATAAAAGCTTCAGTTAAACCAGATGTTCACAGTGGGTATGATGTAACACATTTTTTGAGAGAACTGATTTTGTGAACGTGCTTTTCTTTATTCCCTGGTCTTTCTTCTAGAAGGGGAGTAGATAAAGATCCTGGAAATTGAGCCAAAGGAGCAGAGGAGCATATTGCATTAACCCAATTTCTCTTTGTCTTGTCTCTTGCTCTCTCTTGCTGATTGCCACATACAGGTGTCCCGTCATGAGCGCAGAATCTCTCAGATTGAGCAACTTAACCAGATGCCCCTTTATCCAACAGAGAAGATAATCTGGGATGAGAACATTGTCCCGACAGAGTACTACTCTGGCGAAGGTGTGTGCGTGTGTAACATATATGAATTGTGATTTGTCTGTGTCATGTCTGTGTGAGTCCATGCTGATTTCAGTGTCTGGTAAGGGGGCCTCATACACTATACTACACACCCAAACCTTGTGTTATCCCTTAGCCCGAGGGCACTCGTCTGGCACTGAACTGGCACCTCTCTTGGGGAATCCTCTTTAGTTGGCAAGGGCACCTTCAACAACTCTTAAACCACCGACCATTCGAGTAAAATCCCTTAAGCATATTACTTGTAACATGTAGATGTGAGTAGTCTGTAAAGAAGCAGCAATTTAAACAGCTGGTATTACAGAGGTAGCTATCAGTTTGTAATTGTATGGAAAAAAATATTTTGGACCTTTTATTGACTAATGGTCAGTGTTTGTTTGTTAATAATCACTCTCATATTTTAGATTATATCAAGCAGCAACTTGGGGCTGAAAAATGAAGCCAGCGCAAATGTGGGAAAACTGCAGTTCCTCTATCCGCCACATGAGGCTGGCTCCAAATGCGAATCAGTCCCCATAGACCCTTATGTTTAAATGCCCAACTCTACAGCAGACATGAATATGTTTACAACCTGGTTCAAATATGGGTTTTGTTCTATTTTAATGGTTTTAAGCCTTTTTTTGCAAGTAAAAAAAACATTATCACAGTTTATCACAACTGTAAATGCACTGTGCTAACCAAGCTCAGCCTTAAATATTGTGCCTACTTTCATTTGAATTAACTCTGTCTGTCTCTGACTCTTTTCAGGCTGTCTAGCTCTGCCTAAGCTGAACCTCCAGTTCCTGACTCTCCATGACTACCTGCTGAGAAACTTTAACCTCTTTCGTTTAGAGTCCACCTACGAGATCAGGCAGGACATAGAGGATGTAGTGTGGCGAATGAAACCATGGTGAGACGTCTTTAATTCTATAAAGCTACAGGAAACTTGATCCAGTATCTCTTGTTTTTTTTTTTGGTATAAACACTGAATTTTCTCATGTTTTTCAAACGTTGAAGATTCATAATGTTGTAGAGTTTCAGCTTTTTTTGTCATTGTCAAAAGCTCATGAGCAGTCATAAAAATGTATCATTTTAAACCTTAGGGCAGGTGTGGAGTTTAAAATGGGATTCTCACACACTGATAAGCAGCTCTTGTTTCTTTTTCTGCCAAAGTAGAAAAAAATTCTATCATTTACTCAGCTGCAGCTCTCTTTGTCTTCTTACATCAATGAAAGAAGATTCTTGTCCTCTGTCTGCCTCTCACAAGGTGGCATGACGCATTGATAATATTTTATTAAAAGACTGTGACATTCGGTAAGCCACATTTGAAAACCCATTGCTTAACATACTAAGTGCTCCCATTATGTCAAGTGATGTAGCAACTTGTTTGTTGTTCCTGCAAAAGTAAATAAGTAAGCAGTAGTGCCATGTGCTGCCCTAAATCCAACTGATTTCAATCTTGACAACAGCCCACAGCGCTTGTCTAACTTCTTGTTGTGTCTGTCCCTCTGCGCAGGCAATCAGAGTACGGTGGAGTGGTATTTGGGGGCTGGGCCAGGATGGCCCAGACGATCACCTCTTTTTCCATAGTCGAGGTTGCCAAGCCCAATATTGGAGAGAGCTGGCCTGCCCGTGTGCGAGCTGATGTAACTGTTAACCTCAATGTACAAGATCATATCAAAAATGAGTGGGAAGGTAAGAGTATATGTGTGTCTGTCCGTTCCAGGTAGATCTTTTTTGGTTAATATCTTTTATGTATTTTAATCACTCTGCTTATGCTAATGTAGGTATCCTGCAGTAGTGTCTCCCCAAGGAATTTTTCCAGCAGCAGTGCGGAAATGCTTGAGATGCTCAAAGATATTTAGTACATTTACTGACACAAGAGGTGCTTTAGACACGTATTTGTACACAGTTTTAGATGCTGTCCAAATCAACCCTGAGTGCGGGGGCAGATGTAACATTTGACATCTATTAAGTCAGCATTGTTGCTCTAACAGTGCACGTAATATTAACAAGTAAAACACAGATACAAGTTACCGACATGAAAATGTATCCAAATAGTTCAAGAGGTTTTTGAGTGATGACATCAAAAACAAAAACTGTTAAACTGCCCCAGGTCCCCCCTAATCAACCTTGTGTTTTCAGCCACAGAGACAAAACGACTCAAATCCTGGAAAGATGCAAATGAAAAAGAGCTGGTATACATAAAGATGTCAAGTCGGTCGTGTTGGCACAATATTGTGCAAAACGCAGCTAAATGTAAACAGTGTCAGACAACAGCGGAGTGTATTGTAGCCTCTACAGAAGTGTTGAGTGATATGTGTGTGGCGACTGAGGAGAGAGATGATGAGTCTGCATTGAGAACAGGCAGGTGAGCTGGATGTCAAGTTAGCAGTATATCATGAATGTAACAGTGAATGCTCAGTGTGAGCTACAATTTGTTAAAAACAAAACACCTGACCAGTGATGCTATTTTAGCTGTGCATAGAGAAATTGTCTTGTGTGTTTTTTGTCATTTGATTGGCTCCGCTGATCGGCCTTTAAAATTTTTAGAATTAATATTCACGATTGGTGTCAGATTCCGATTAACAATTTTTGTCTGATTGATTGGCAAACCTTTATCTGGGGGTGTTCGATTTATAGTCCTTGCTTGTCACAGACTTTGGCTACTTGAAGTAGAGATAGTAAGTAATTGCGGATGGAGAGATTTTTATATGGCAGCGGCTCTAATTAGGGGAAGCACTGTGTATGCGTGTTTATTTGTTTATTTGTTTATTTTTGGGCATTGGGGCGGCTCTGGTTGAGGAGGTAGAGCAGTTGTAGATTGGCAGTGTGATCCCCGAGTCTTTCAGTCTGCATGTTGAAGTATTCTTGAGCAAGACACTGAACTGAATTGCTCCTGATGGCTGTTCCATCGGTGTGTGAGTGTGTGAGAATAGTTAATAAGTTGCACTCAGCCACCGGTGTGTGAATGGGTGAATGTGACATGGTCTAAAGACTAGAAAGGCATCATCAGGTCCATTTACCATGTTTTACTCAGAAAGGATAATAGGACAGGAACATTAACCAAAAATTAGGGGTTAACAAGCCACTTCCTCCTACAACTTATGGCTGTCATGCATTGTTTTCCTCCCCATTCACTTTGCCTGTGTCTTCTAACAGTCCTCCTTGTAAGCTGTTTATAACCTCCATAAAGTCTTCCCTCGCCACTTACACTATTCCATCCCACTGGGCCTTGACTCATGACCCTTACCTACCTTATGTCTCTGTGAAGACTTGCTTTTTCTGTGTAGCCTCTACTGCTGAGCCTTTGTTTTATTTTACGATCGTTTTTCTCTCCATCTCTCTGTGTGGCTGGTAAGGGCACTGTAGATAATTTTAACAGGAGCTTGTCAGCCTTGAAAGACATCAATTCACTGGGAACATGGAAAGCACAATGAAGCCGTCGGCAAGCCGACTGCTGTAGCTCTGCAGCGCTGTAGATATAGGATACATTCATGCTGGTGTATGCCGATGGTGTATTGGACTAATTAATGTGAAAAATAAACGGGTTCTTTCCGTTGATAAAAGCTGTAGAAATCAGGCAGTGATTGGTTGATTTAAAAAAAAAAAAGCCTAATATATCCCAAATTTGTGTCACCACTTTTTTCTACTTTTATGGTCTTATTTTATTTCTTGTAATTCAGTTGAGGTATGAAGTATTACTTCCTTCCATCCACTAGCTCTTCCCCATTGTATAATTAGAGCTTCATGTTTTAAAGATCAGGCAAATGCTGACAGGATGGTTTCTCTCACCTCTCAAAACGCCCCCACACTACTACTCTGTTTCACTCTTTCTCCCTGTGTCCCCTTTCTCTATCTCTCTCTCCTCCCTGTCTCCAAAATCCTTTTTGTTGTTCTCTCTCTAACACCATCTCTCCATCCTCTTCCCCTATAGGGCTGCGGAAGCATGACGTTTGCTTTCTGATCACGGTGCGGCCCAACCTGCCCTACGGCACACGTTTCGACCGGCGCCAGCCTTTTGTGGAGCAGACTGGCCTGGTGTACGTGAGAGGCTGCGAGGTGCAGGGTATGCTGGATGACAAGGGCCGCGTCATTGAAGAAGGTACGCTCATATGTGCTCCCTGCCTACACACACACACAGACACACACACACACACACACACACACACACACACACACACACACACACGTACACAGCAGTGGCACATGACATCCAGAGATCTTCGGAAGAGGGTCAGGATGGTGTTGTCATGGTGACAGTCACAGTGAGACCTGACCTGTTCACATTAACATTCCATTAACCTGAGGTCGACAGCAGCACCTGAGAGCTCTGGGCCCTGCCCCCCGAGCTCTTTATTGGATTTAACTGAAGAGCTGCATTGGCTGTATCTGAATAGATGTGCCTCTGTAAGAGAACACTGAATGTGCACATCCTGCACAGTTCAGTGATGTGTGTCATATAGCAAACATTCACCTCTGTCTCTGAAACAGGGTATTGCCAGCAACATTTCGTCCTTGCGTTATTTGAGCACTGAATGATATTGTAACTGTAAGCTACCATATTTAGCTAATAAAAGCTTTCACGTTTAATATAATCACATATAAGACTCAGAGAGTCTGTTTTGTGTGTGTGTGTGTGTGTGTGTGTGTATCCACACGAAAGGAATCCCCGCAGATCTAATTCAGATTTCTGGTCTTTCCCTGGAAAGTAAAATATGTTTGGAGTAACACGATCTTCTCTGTTTACCGTGTCGTGTTCTTCCCCAAAGCAGTCCCTCTGAGTGGGTGGTTCACCTAAGCCAGCCTGCAGCCCTGCTATTCTAAGTGTTTGCCTTTTCCCCATGTCAGAACATGTGTCCATGCACTGAAGCACCCTTTCCCCTATGCTCTTTCATCTGTTTGGATTAAATATGCAGAGGGCAGGGCCTTCTAAAAAGACATGCTGCCAGGGAACATGCCCTGCCAGAGTCAGCTTGGTTAAACTTTCAGATCCCCAGTGGGAATAAGTGGCAGTCAAGGTAACTGTGGTGGGGTGAGACATAAATCACTGGGTGCTGAGTGAAGGTGGGAAGAGAGGCAATCTGAGGGGTGCATTTTGACTCACATACTGTATGCACATGTTAAAATTTTTTAACCTACCACCTTCAGCCCAGCAACTGTTGATTGCTGATGTATCCACACAGGTGTGTTAGTTTGGTAGGGCTCCACCCTACCGACTCAGAAATATGTCCTTCGAATTAGATTTAGTCATGAAATTCAGATATTAAATGGTTTGTTTTGTTTTTCAGTACAAAGTTTCACAGTTTAAACAGGGCTCAGTGAGATGTTCAGTGTCACAGCGGCATTCACATCATATAATAATCAGGCTAACGGTGCTAATGGGCAACAACATTTTTTGCTGACATCAGACAAAAGCCAGAGACTGTGTCGTATTAAGTTGCTGTGAGCTGTAAAATCACCACCTCTCAGCAAAATAAAGAAGATAATGTTATCTCAGCCTTACAGTGTTGCATTGTGTCCGCGGCAGCCTCTAACAAAGACTAGAGATACAGTCAAGAGCACTCACTCCGCATCAAAGTGTGGGGACCAAAATGTCCCCAAAAGTACTCTGCGCAGCATTCTGACTAGAAAAAAACAAAAAAACCAGACTGCTCGACTTGAAGCTGTCTCAGTCGAATGAGAGGTCTCCGACTAATGATTCGAATCTCTGACTTTCAGGGTCAGCCCTTCAGAGGCAGACCATTAAATTGGCATGATAAAATCACAAAAAAAATTTTTTGCTCCCATAGGGTGATGTCTAGCTCATCTGGTATAGTGGATGCCCCTTACATGCAAAATCCGTTTGATTTCAATCCATGGCCCTTTGCTGTGTGTCATCCCCTCTCTCTCCCTCCCCTCCTCCTTGTCACTCTCCAACTGAAATGTAATAAAAGCAATAAAAGCTCCAAAAAATAATCTTTAAAAAAAGCGCTTACCAAGTTGCCGATAGCCAAAATATACATTAAATGGCCCAACCCTAATGTGATGTTACAAGCGTACAAATTCTATGTGAGTTAAATGAACAAATGCAGTGCATCTCTGTTCACCTCTCATTGTGTATTGATTTAATCCTGCCTTTTAATAACTGACAGTTTAATATAATGCCACATACTTGTTTTAACTGCTCACACACCTTGGCTCAGCTGTCCACATTGTGATCCCTTGGTGTTGAGGGTATAGCTTCCACTCTTAAGCTATCACCACACTGATTTTAGAACGGGGGATTTGATGATCCCCACATAGCTGTACACATGTGCACAGGGACAGACGTGCGGGCACACACACATCAGAGGTCAACAGGATTGAGTTTCATTCTCCTGCTCTGCGCCCTGCAGCTCCATACAAGATTCTTTTTAGACATCTGTTAAAGCTGCACTTGCTGCACCACACAGGCTCCCTGTGGGAGAAAGCCTAAAGCCTGTGGCCTGTCAGTCAAGCATCTATGCGATTCCTGTTCCCTAGGAGTCATAGTATTATAGCAAAGCAAGCCACTGGTAGCTATTTTTTGGGTTTTGTCTTTTAAAGGAAAGAATACAATGGAAATTGCTATTGAAATCATCGTTTTAGAATGAGCTGATTTAGATTCAGTTTTAATATTGACCTTTTGGCCTTTAAATCTTTGCCCTGCCATTTTCTGTTTTAATGTCCGGGCCTACAGTACTGTGCAAAAGTCTTGGGCCACCTTTAACGTTCTTAATTTAGCAAGGTTATATTGATCATACATATTTATTTCTCAATAGTCTCTTTACTAAAATACAATGAGAACATACAGGAAATATGCATACAATTATAAAAACACAAATATTTTGGAATAAACCAACTTCAACAGGCTAAAGTATTAGTGAGTGTTTTGTGTGAGGCCCCTTTACACTTTGCATGTCTTTTCTCTTGGGCAGACAGTATGAGATTTACAATACTAATCTTCTGGTGTATTTACACCAGACTGCATTCAAGACATGTCCAAAGCTCAATCTTGATTGTTTGAGCCACCTTTTGTCATAGTTGTACAATTCCAGATTTCACATTAATTATTGATTTAAGTTTATAGAAGCCATTTTGTACTGACTGTTTTGGTGTTTTAATGCATTGCACATTTTTCTGTGTTTGTTGGTTGTATCTTAAGAAAGAGACTGAGAAATATACATATGTCCTCATCACAACTCTGCTAAAACAAAAAAATCTATGGTAGCCCAGGACTTTTGCACAGTAATGTAATTAAATGTTTTTCTTCAAAAAAAATGGCATGCAAATTTATATTTATTCATCACTAATTGTAATCATTGCTCCATTGCTTCAATAAATATTCTCCCCAACCACTCTGGTCTAGGCCCAGACCCAAAGCCGAAGCTGCGAGGAGACGCCAGAACATTCCGTGTGTGGCTGGACCCAAACCAGTACCAGCAGGACATGACCAGCAGCATTCAGAGTAGCACTGAGGACCCATATGAGACTTTCAACATCATCATGAGACGCAAACCCAAGGAGAACAATTTTAAGGTTTGGCCTACATGGTGAAGCACACAGATCAGCCCTCACTGTACGTAGTGTTTGAGTGCTTTATCTTCAGACCTTGAGCTCTGGTCTTCCCAATCCAACCCCAGAGTGATGTATCGCACATATTATACTCTCTTGGGTATTGTAGCTGTGAGGTTGGGGCCAGGGCAGCTCTGAGATTACCACCCACTCAAGGCCCTTCCAGTGATCCCAATGAGAGACACTTCTCACTGGATATTCATGTGATATGTACTCCCACCTCTCTCACCCTTAAGAATCCCCTTGGGACAGCAAGCCACCATTGTGCTGTATACAGTTGTTGTGCTTTCTGTAAAACATAGCAGCAGGCTTTCTTTAAAGCATAAACATGTTATATTGTCAGTATAACATACAGGTGCCCATAGCAGAACCCTGCTGTTAGGGAAGGTTAACTGAGGTGAATCTATGTTGATACTTTTACAGATAATAAAGTTTTTCAGCGGGTCATAGTAAAGTTATCCATGCAAGTGTGTGCAACTTTTTTTAAACATCCCATCTGTCTCTTGTTGTTTTGCTCCATTTTGTTCATGCACGAAAACCCTTTTGCTGTTTCTCACATCCTTTTATTTGAGAGCTTCTCATTACGGCTTTGTCAAATCTGCTATTCCTAATTCTGCACACCCATTTCTGTCTTTCACAGCCAGAGCAATGTCAGATGACTTTGAAGTGTTTCTTTTTTTTAATTTGAAAAGAGCAGGAACTAATGGGTATTCAAGAAACATTCTTCTCCATCTTTGATGTGTGACATAGATAAAAGTAAACACATTCCCCTACCCAATGTTTGATGTGTTTGGTATTAGACAGTTTGGAGTTCATTAAAATCTAATTGACAGACGTACAAATTACCTGCTGTCCCATCAGCCCACCACAAAGTTATTCTTATCCAGCTAAACCACCTCTTCTGGGATGGTTGTCTGTTGTCTGACGAGCCTCGTTGTTCACATTTCTCTGCCTCTCTGTTTTAGGCCGTGTTAGAGACCATCAGAAACCTGATGAACACAGAGTGCGTTGTTCCAGACTGGCTTCATGACATCATCCTAGGCTATGGCGACCCAGGCAGTGCCCACTACTCCAAAATGCCTAATCAGATCTCCACGTTGGACTTCAACGACACCTTTCTGTCCCTGGACCATTTACGGTCGTGTTTCCCTGGTTACACCATAAAGGTCACTGAGGCGAACCCTGAACTGCAAGTCTTCCCTTTCAGGTGAAAGTCAACCTTTATCAAGATTTAGTTGGGACCGAGTTTGAGAGAGGATAATATTATATAATATATATAATAAGAATATATATAATAAAAAATGCAAAAAGAAAACTTGCAATACTTAAGTGAATCCATTTTTATAACCACCCCTTATGGATACTGGTATTTTATTACGTGTTATTGTATAATTTGCCTTCTAAATACAGCTGATGTCACAATACTACATGTAATAATATATTGTAGTGTGTATTATGGTATATATATAGTATATTATGGCCATAGTAATCCATTTTTTTCTTCTTCCTTTTACTTTACCAGAATCAAGTTTCCCATCTCAAACAAAGCAGAAAAAGGAAAGAAGAGGAAGGCTGATGAAGAAGTGGAAGAAAAGGAGGAAGACATGACCTTGATCGTTGAGCCTTACGTCACCCCCAACCGTGGGCCATATCCCTACAACCAGCCCAAACGGTGAGAGGTCACGGCCAAAACTCAGGCCTTCTCATTCGCATTTCTACGAGATCAGGGGTCAAAAGTTTGTTCAGTGTTTGGTTAATCCTCAACCTCTTCCTGAGGTCAGTGTACTAAACTTACTTGAAGTGCTTGACCTCGATCCAAAACATCTTTTCACAATTAAACAGCACAGTGGCTTATTATAGGTACTCTATTCTGGCCCTGACTATTTTGATGTGTTTGTCCCTGCTTGTCTCCTTGGTATCTGCTCTGACTTGTCTGCCATGTAATGTTGTAGTGCTATTTTGGTTGTTGTTATGCCTACAATTAAAAATTTTTATGCAATTAAAGGTGAACAGCAAAGGCTTAAATATTTCTGCACTAATTATAACACCACAAAAAAAACTGCCCTTCATGAAAATTTAATATTCATCTGACGATGTTTAAGCATCTCCAGTTTGCACTTTGATATTTAAATCTTGATAGCAACAACATGTCCATGGGGAAGCCCTGACTTAACAATCTTAAAAGATGGTCTCAAAAAACATCACAACAAAACTTGCAGCATTAAGCATCTGTTTAAAAAACAGTTGAAAGCATTTGAACACAGATGTGTTTAGGCTGTCAAGGTTATTCAGCATGTCTGACTAATTGCTTGATTTATTAATATCATCAATGTGCATTTCTTACAGGAATACAATTAAGTTCACTCCTACTCAGATTGAAGCCATTCGAGCTGGAATGCAGCCGGGACTCACCATGGTAAGGACTCTGTATTTTCTGTGGCATTGTATTTGTGTCTCACATAAGTTTCAAGAATTAATAGATACCACCCAAAAGAAAATATGCAAGAGCTAAATGATAAATTCGACACAATAAATTTCAACATTTCCACAGAGAACAGCAAATCAAATATACAAAGTATGTATTAACATAAGTAGTATTCATGGATATCTAGCTTTAGGGCTGGGGGGTATGGCTTAAAAATGATACTGCGATATTTTGAGGCTATGTGGCAATACACAATATATATCTTAGTAATCTCCACTACACTACTGTAGACTACTAAAATAAAAAAGGATTAAACAAAGTTAAATAAAGTAGCTACTGTCACAATAAAATTAAATGAACAGCTGTTTTAATTAAGTTTAATAAAATACTGTGTAAGTACAAGTAAATTAAGTACTGTTTTCACAAAGTTAATAAAGTATTATTATAATCACATAAATTAAAGCTGGTGCTTTATTTTAAATCACCTGACTCGTCTCACCTGGAGGTGCTGATGTTTTTTTTGATGAACTTGAAGCTTTTCGGTCAACAGTTAGATGTTAGTAATAAGCAGAGTTAGACTGTTACTGTGGAACCTTTATAACTGGGGATTTATTACCTGTGAGCTGAGACAAACTGACATCGCTTTAGTTCATGTGTTTGTTTTTACAAGTCGCACTTGTGCTGTGTAGATACAAAAATACATGCTTCATCTGCTTAAGTTGTTGTTTAACTCAAGTCATACTGTTACAGCAGGATGGTGTAAGGTTGAGGATTTATTCACTTTAAACTGGAAACAAACGAACTGCTCCTCAGTTCATGTATTAATAATATTTTCAAGTTGCAGTGGTGCTCTGTGGTCACAAAATAATGACCGTTTGGAGCCGTGCAGATACAAAAAACAGGCCTTGTCTTTCCTGCTCAAACACTGTTGCCAAAGGGGAAGTGATCTGGATGGGAGAAACGTGTGTGATATATCAAATTTGTGAGTCTTTCTTTTGTGTGTGTGTCCGAGAGGGAGAGAGCGGAAATGGTGAAGCAATATTAAATGTTAGTGATATAGTCATTTTATATATTCCACATGGAACAAGCTGCAGTATATTGAGTATATTCGATATATGACGCACAACCCATCTGGCCTTCATGAAATACTTGTTAAGTTATCCTATTTATAAGTCACAGAACATAGTGGACTTGAAATAGTCTTATGTGTCAAACCCTTTCCTATAAAATCATCATGCACATCCTTGAGTGTGACACTGTCTGGGCAAAGACTCCGTTGAATGCTGATACTGCAGATGCATACTGTTCCAGTTCGCTGGTATGAAGCCAGAGATTGCAACTATTAATCTTAGTGATGTTCACCAAGGGAATTCCCACACCTGTGAAGCGGCAGTTTTTTGGTGTCCTAATCTCCATCATTCATTTAGACAGATGAGAAATTTCTCTGAAATCCTGTCTGTAATTTTGCCATTGCCAATGAAATCGTCAACTACACATAAAATAGTACAGCTGTGAATACATCCTGTACATATGCACATCCAAAACTATGTCATTCCAGCCTACTGTTGTTATCTTAAGAGAAGTGTAACACGCATTGTTTTGACAAAAGTGCGGCGATGATTGGAAACTGGCAGCCAGGTCTGAGTTATTTATTGTGCAGCTTGCTGAGGTAAAGATGACAAGTGGGCTATCAGCAGAGTCGTAAAACAACTCAACATGCATGTCTTTCTTTGTCCCTTTCCTAACCTCTCACAACCTTCCTTCTTGGCATATGTCGTTAGCAGCCATAACAAACACACACTACCTCTTGGTCTGCAGGGCTTCATGTAGGGGAACCAAGGAGCTGATTATGTCCTGATTTATGCAGGAATGTCATATTGTGCTCACTATTTTAGCAGAAATGACTCACCTGAGATACCCATACTAAAACTAACCTGTTTCATGAATATTTATTTGGTAAATTAGATCACATTCCCCCCAGTTAAGTAAATATGAGGCTCATTATCATTGTAGCCTGTTTACAGAGATAAAGAGCTAATAACATTCAGTACAAAAGAAAGATGCTTTTAGTTTTTTTCCATTTTCAGTAGTCACTGGGTCTTGGCATGTCAGGCAACACCACAGCTGTGTTGCATTGTATATGTGAGCACGGCTAACAATGAGGCACCAGCCTAGCCCGTTCTGACATGCCCACG
Source organism: Plectropomus leopardus (assembly GCF_026936395.1). Lineage (NCBI taxonomy): Eukaryota > Metazoa > Chordata > Actinopteri > Perciformes > Serranidae > Plectropomus > Plectropomus leopardus. The sequence continues at coordinate 13,216,421 of NC_142189.1, read as the reverse complement.
GCCTAGCTGTCACAACCACTAGGGTGTCTCCAAGGCAAGTGCCTTTGCACTGTGACCTAACTCTTGATTGTGCTTCTCTTCTGCTTCTTTCTGTTAAAATTTTGCCTTTTTTCTCACCACACCCCTTCTTCACTCCCTGCCATTTCTCTAGGTTGTTGGACCACCAGGTACCGGAAAGACGGATGTTGCCGTTCAGATCATCTCAAACCTCTATCACAACTTTCCTGAGCAGAGGACCCTCATAGTCACACACTCAAATCAGGTTAATCCACCACACACACAGCACGTCTACGCCCAAAATGGCTCAGCACAATTCTTATCGCTGATAAGTTTCCCCAACTCTCTGCTCAAAAAACAGTGGAGCTGTCTGGAGAATTTAGAGCTTGGACCAGAACTGCCCATTAATCAGGCGATAGTCACATTCAAGCCATGGAGGAAATATTAAAATCTAAGCTCTCTTGTGAACCAGTCCTCTCCCTTTAGTATTTAATCATAAAGTAATCTACTCTTGTTTAACATCAGTGGAAGGTTGCCAAAAGAAACCTTGGCCACAAGAACCATAGTTGGATATAAAAATTAAAACCCAAATCTCATGCAATAGTTCCCCGTTCCATTTATAATCCTTATACAGCAATAGACACTTGCTTCATAACATAATGAACAACTCAAATTTATTATACATTAGCAACACTGCATCAAGAGTTACACCGAATTCATACAGACTAAAAGAGAGACAGAGTCAAGAAGGGTTTATATGTACAAGTGCTGTTGACAGATGAGAAAATACACACACAGATCAAAGCAGGGTTTTCCATGTCTGATCATGTTTACTTGTTTCCATGGTTCATTCTGCACCAGGCTCTAAACCAGCTGTTTGAAAAGATCATGGCTCTAGACATTGACGAGCGCCACCTCCTTCGTCTGGGCCATGGAGAAGAGGAGCTGGAGACTGAGAAGGACTTCAGCAGGTGAGGCTAGCAGAGGACAGGTGGAGAGAGAACACACACATAGATGCAATTAAGCAAACAGAAATGCACATGTGGAAATTGAGACTACTTGAATTCATACATGCATGTGTGAAAGTGCTTTCAACAAGTAGTGACAGACTTGCAGTGCATGTATGCTGCAGAAGCAGCCCTTGCAGTTTGATCAAAGCAGACAACACACACACGTACACAAAAGCAGCCCAGCTGCTCACATACATAATGATTGTGAGCCAACACAGTGACAGGGCTACTTGATACTCCCGTATGCCAGGCCATGGACCTGGTTTATCTTCATTAGACACTGTTGGCCTCTCAGGCCTTTAAGACCTTTTCACCAGTGAAAGGGATCTCTCCCTATAGACCTGCACTCAGGCATTTCCTGTCTGATTAACCCTCTCATCACTGCCCTGGACCACAAGAACTGACCTTGTGCCCGTTCGTCAAGACATTTTGATGAAAACTTCTTTTTATGAAGTATGCAGGAATTGTCAGTTACTGTTTGTGAGCAAAATCAATTGAAAGTTATAGCCAACCAAAGATTCACTTGATATATTTGTGCTTTATCAGAGAGAAGCAATATTTATACAAATACCTCTACTGTAAGTCTATAGTAACAGGTATGGCTGACCATAATACTAATAATAATTTAAAAAAAACCCTTCAATTAAACAAATAAATACAAGCAAATGCTCAAATCACTACTTTTCATGGAATATACCCAAAACTTTTTAATGTTAAAATGTTTGGACCCTTTTGATATAACTTGAACAGTGAAGTTAGCTATTTAGTATTTATGATAATTTTCCAAGCTCATGAATTAGGCCTTTGAATGAATGATTCATTTGCAAAAGTAAGACTGAATAATTAAATGAATAAATACACAAATAAATAAATGATTACATGTATAAATACATTTAATTTCAGGATTTTAAGACCTTAATGTTTATTTGCTCAGGTCTGGAAATACTACTCAAATCTGTGGTGGGCAACATTACCTGGCTGTGATTTACAGGCCCGGTATGTAGGATTGAGGGTGAAATATTGGCAGAAATGTAATACAATATAAGCTAAACAGCAGTTCACAGTGTTACTGTTCTTCATCTAGCTCTGGTGGCAGGCTCTGAACAAATGGCCTCAGACAAGAACCACTAGAGTCCTGTTAAGGAAGCCCCAGTAGTTCCCAGCTATCTACATTGTGTGTAAACTGTGTGTGTGTGTGTGTGTGTGTGTGTGTGTGTGTGTGTGTGTGTGTGTGTGTGTGTGTGTGTGTGTGTGTGTGTGTGTGTGTGTGTGTGTGTGTGTGTGTGTGCGTGCATGTGTGCGTGCATGCTTGTCTGTGTGTTATGCCTTAAAGGATAGTGACTCAGTCTTTACTACTGAGACATGGTGAGTTGAAGTTTGGGGGCAGCGCTCTTTACGCACTCCTGACAGACTTGAGAAAGAGAGATTTTCTCAAGATACCCAAAACATTTACAGTTCTACATGACTGCTGCTATATTTAACACCATTATTAGATGAATCAGCCAGAGCCGTCTTTTTCTTTGCTGGCGAAGCTTTTTAGCCTGTTCATGCATATAAATAGCTCAGCATTATTGAAAATAATTAAGCTTTTATGCTGTTACTATTTAAAGTTTCCTTATGGCCTTCATTGTTAATTACCACCTTATCCATCTGTGGCACCGAGCACCCTATAGCTCTTAGCATCACTTCAGTAGATGAAGGGAGGGGTGATGCATGTCGCTGATTTCCTGTACTATGTATATGACTAATGCTCACTGTGAGTGTATGACTGTAGTATGAATAGTGGTGTATGGGAACGGGTGTCTGCACACAGAGGCAGTCTGTTACATTCTTAAATTATGCAGAAACGCCAACATAAAAGAAAGAGCTTTAGCTAGCAGCATTTAATATGTTCCCGCCTGCCTGGCTGCCTCATAACAACATGCAGACTCCACACTCCTTCCACCCCACTGACACAAGCGAGAGGAGAGAGCCAGAGTTTTAATTAACGCTGTATACGAGATGACAAAATGGAAGGCAGTGCTCCCCCGAACGCCTAACAAAGGGAAAGCTACATCACCATCAATTAACAATGCCGCCCTGCATTTCATGATGAATTTTGTGCAGTTTTAATGAGACTGCAGGGAGTGCATGTTGCTTTGTGTATAGGGGGACCTTCAAAAAAAAAAATCCAAGTTGTATGCTCAGTTGTGGGCGGTCTATGTGTGCACCCTGGGGTCTAGGTAAAAATTTTTCTTTGTCTAGAAAATGTCATGATGCCACTTTTGCTCCGGGTGGAAAAGAAATGCAGTATCCTTATTCATGTTTAAGCACTGTTGCTGCTGTTGTGTGTAAGTTTTACATTTATGGGATTTTAAAAAAGAAAGAAAGAAATACAATCCTGTCGATAAATGCTGCTGTTCACACCTGGGTATCTATTCTGGGTACCTGTCTCAGTAGCTGAATTCATTACAGGTCCGTCATCCTGGGAAGCAAGGTCACTCCCCATTTTTATTTAATTTTATTCAGGCCAAACAGGCAGACCACTGTGACTGTCTTTGAGTCATCTGCTGACTGAGGATCTTTGCAGAGAGTCTAAAAATAGAGTTCACCTCTAGTATTACCCTGTGACCCCTCCCACTTCCTGTCTTCCTGTGTGTGCTGCTTGTCTTGTTGCGACCTGATAATTGCTTTTAAGCAGTGTTGTTTAGCTGCACAAAAGGATGCATGATAGCTCCTAAACAAATCTTGCGTACAGTCAAGGACAGCCATTGCCCTCTTTAAACCTCTGTACTCCACTGGGTCATATTTGCAATATATTTAACATATTTTACTTTTTTGATGCTGCATGTCCTCAGATGACCAGGCATTTCATCACCTGCTTACTCACAGCCAACCACACAAACACAATGTCAGAAATTACAACCAAAATTCCACACAATCAACTCAATCACATAATGAAGAAATAACTCTGTTGAAAATTTCAATTCATGACATTTAACAAGCTGATGCCACTGCAGGAAATTATCCAAATCAAATCACAGGCTGAATTAACAATAACAAGACACAATGTCTCACATGTTTGTTATATGCAGTAGTTTGTCTGAGGTCTCTGTCTGGGTCACCTCACTAGCACATAGGTTGATGAACCTGGGTCATGACACCAATTGTTGTGCAGTGAAGTTGATACTGCAGCACAGGAACACACAACTGTCAATGTCATCACTCACTGCATCAGAAAGTTTAATAAAACATCAGTGTAACAACATTTACAAAGTCAGTGTCATTTTGAAATAAGACCATCTAAAGGTTTCCATGGTCGTAAAATTACAGGAAAACTTATGAAAATTCCAGGAAAAGTTATGAGATTAAAAAAAAACTATTTCCCAGGTCTGGAAATGGTTTCAAATTTAAAAATTAGCGAGCGCTGGCAGTTTTCCATCTGCAAATGCCTGGAAGGTGTTTGTTTAATAATGTACGGCTGTACTGCATTCAGTTCCAGAAACAGCCAATTGAACAACGTGGACAAGCAAACAACGACATGAACAAACATGGATCGTCTTACATCATTGTATCAGTCTTAACCTGTCTTTTTGTCCCTGTACAGAACTGTAAATTATTTAATTGTTGACCAACTATGTTGTGCTGTCTGTCTCCAGATACGGCAGAGTGAACTATGTCCTAGCAAGAAGACTGGAGCTCCTCAGAGAGGTGGGGAGGTTGCAGGAGAGTTTGGATGTCCCGGGAGATGTTTCCTACACCTGTGAGACTGCTGGACACTTTTACCTCTACCAGGTAAGACTATAACTGGGCTGAATGTATATAATTCTGCAACATGTAGAGAGATTCACAAAATGTAACAGACTAATGTTGCATAGGATATGCCTCTGATTTTGCAGTAGGAATGGGTTCATATTGTCCAAATAAAAGTTCTAATAACATAAGGCTTCGCAAAACAAACCTTACCAAAACGCAGTTGTCTGAAACTTGTATTTGGTTGTTAATATTGATTTACAGAGAGAGGGAGAGAGTTCAGGGGATCCAGGAGATATTTTACTGAATTAATTAGAAAGGAGTTCTATATTGTCTTTCCTGTTCCTCAGACATATCCATGCCAGTCAAACCCAGACGTAATTAAAGTTTCCATTCCCCAGACTCGCTACTCTTTTTGCCTAGACTGCAAATACGCTAGAAATAGTCTCAAGCCTTGCTGTTTATTAGTGTCACCTAATTAACACTGTCCTCTCGGGCTGCAGGAGAAATGCATCTGCAGACAATTACTCTTGTATTCCCATGCCTCTTTGGAAAGGCTCTGAAATAGACATTGTAACATAAAGAAGGGGCCGTGTAGCTGTCATTTTCAGTGGTATTGGGAGCTTGAAATCATATCCAAACTTTTATTGCTCTGAAAAACCTGAGTAATGTAAGATTGATACTGTTAAAATGAGTGTAAAGCTGCCAGCGACATAGTTTTTAGTGATGGTCATAGCTTAAACTACACCCAAGAGTAGATGATTGTCTGGTGACTCAAAGCCACAGAAAATATTTGGATACCTCGGCTGTTACCAGAGCTCTAGTGTCAGAGTTCATGTCTGATGGTGTTCATGCTGCCATTTTTGCACCTTGCCAGAAATCTGTCAGTTGTCTGCCTCACACACACAACTGTGGCTCCTTGTTAATTTAATGTGAGACTGGACTCTCAACCTTTATGTTAACTGAGTTCTTGTGTTTATTTTTGCTCTGAAAACTGGCCAATAGTGTAACAACTCCTTGACATTTACATCTTCAAATGTCACAGAACTAGTGTGGTGAATCTGTGACCATGAGCAGAGTGTACACTGTCAATGATAACAAGGCACATATACACGAACTCAAGGTTTCGATGGTGGTCTTAATAATCCATACAGACATATGCTTAACGTGTAATTAAGCGGAGTCCTCTGGCAGGCTCATTAACGTTATCCTTAATGTTGTTTTTCACAGGGGTATTTTTAGATCTAGGCTATCCTGCTGTTTGGATGAAGCTGGTTTATTAGGTGCTCAGCAGGGAAACCTGTATACCAGCGAGGCTATCTGTTCCCATTTGTATATTTGTGTGTAATTTTTTTTTTTTTTTTGCCATGGTCAAATAATTGCAGAGAAAATACAGGTTTGGCAGAGCCATGCAGACACCCACTATGTGTGCATACAGCACTTTGTAGACCTCAGACACGCATTGACTAAGTCATAGCTTGTGGAGTGTGCATTCTGTAAAGTCCCTTCGTGAGTTTATTTATGTAGTAGCTAAATCAAGCTGCAAACACTTTGCTGCCATGGTCATTTTGTGTAAACAGTTGTGATTTATCTGTCAGTATCATTTCAAAGCCGCATGTCATACATACCATCCAACCCACCTTTACATGCACTCAGAATGTGCCAAAAAGGTTGGCTTAACTCAGAAGGCCTGTTTGTATTTGTGTGATCATACAAAAACACATAGAGCAATAATTCATACAAGCCATAAGGATGAGTGTAGGGTTCAGTGTTGGCTATAATAATACAGAGACACCAGACCAAAGATGGGTCTTTTCATTCCAATGGAGTTGCTTGCCTGGTGCAAGCGCCAAAAACGTTTTTAGCTTCCAGGTTTACTTACACTGTATGTGGCCCACTGAATATGTGCAGTAGTGTTTCTCCCGTGGCCCCGCTTTAAAATCACCTTTCTCAGTGTAAGGAAACTTTTACAAAAGGAAAAAAACCTCCTTGGCTAAAAAATGCATTATAGAAAGATTGATAATTGACCTTGTTTGCAATTTGAGGTGTCCAGTTTTACAAATGTCTTTTTTATAATGGTGTTCCATGGAGAAAATTATCAAAGAGCAGCAGATTTTTCTCTGCAATACCATGAGTGGCTGCAGGGAGAAATCTGCTGCAAGGCTGAGCCGCTTTCCTGGGGGCCTGTTACTGGTATTTAATACCTTCAAAGTATCAACCAAAACAACCCAGAAGAAAATGGTATCGAAACATAAACAATACCTGCATTCTATGCTTCGCCAGGGGTCTGACCCCTGACTTTTAGACTCCCTGCTATATAAGCAAACTTGTGTTGCTGCCTTCTCCGGAGCCGCTCTCACACCACAACCGAAACAGCTCAACTCAGTCGTTAAACTCATTAATAACTGTTAGATAACCTTAGCCATGTGATGGAAACAGTTAGGCCTGTTACTGTGTACATGAGGCTGGGCAGACTCTCTGTCTTCCTGGTGCAGAGCTCACATTCCTGCAGCATCAGCCACGACCCATGCAGTCTGTCTAGCGTGGTGTATTTAGTCGGCAGTTCATAATCGAGATGCTACCAAAATGTTCACAGGTGTGGCTCATTGGGGTGCTCAGTATCTCACCTGGTGTGGCAGGTGCCCCATGTACAAAGGCTCTGTCCTTGCCACAGCATCCATGGGGTCGTCCCCTCTCTCTCCCCATTTCACTGTAAAGCTGGTTTATCGAATAAAGAGTAAACTTATCAAAAATAATCTTAAAAGAAGTATGGCTTTTGCTACATGCCACTCAATTCATGTTATGGGTATAGAATTAAGTATTCTGTTGGTATTTGTATCATTTTAATAGTACTGGTATCTTATTTTTTAAGTGATATTCAGCCCTGCCAGTGTGGGGATCTCTAGCCTACTCTAAACAGACCACTATTAGGGCTCGACCTCTTAACATTCGGAGTGTACTAAATGTTTGCTCTCTCTCTCTCTCTCTCTCTCCAGGTGATATCTCGCTGGGAAGAGTACATGAGCAAAGTCAGGCCTAAACAGGGCAAGACAGTGGACGTGGAAGCTGTGGCGGCACACTTTCCCTTCCACAAGTACTTCTCCAATGCACCCCAGCCTGTGTTCAAGGGCCGGTCATATGAAGAGGACATGGATATCGCAGAGGGCTGCTACCGCCACATCAAGAAAATATTTACCCAGCTGGAGGTACGAATGTCACACAAACACACAGTGAACTAGTTCTCTCACTGCTGAGCATCACCCAGTGGGATCTAAGGAGGTTACTTCAGTGCAAAAAGGCAATTTTAGTTCTAGAGCACATGTTTTTACAGTTAAATTGAATTAATTAAAAGCTGAACTGGACACATCATCTTCAGCTAATTAGTGGTAAACATATACAGCACTTTCATTCTTTTACAGCTGCATTTAAAAGAACTTGCAGACTGTTTACCAGCTGTGTCTGCAGGTATTTCACAATCTTATATGCACAAGTAACTGTGCCACAATGGCAGGTTGTTGTAGATTAATAGTGGCTGGTCAGACGGTGGATGTGTCTGCTCGTAAGTAGCTCTTCTGCCACTTTTGTATCTCTCTGAGTTTTAGTCATCACCTGTCTAGTAGCTATAGTGAATCATTATATAAGATACTTAACAGTTTATTTGTAGATAGGATTGCTGACCCTCTTAAAAAAATGAGCGGTACAACAATGTGATGAAGGCTGTTACAACTTATCTTTTTTACTCTCCGTGTCACTCTTTTTCCACACTCTTTCGCTCTTACAAACACACCTGAATGCGTTATCGTTGCTCCTCCTCGGCCCATCGAGTATTTCTATAGGGATAACAATAACATTTCAGATTTATGGGAACACCAAGAAGGTCTCTGAAAAGCAATAAAGAAGTTATTGGCTTGAGGTAATATCCCAACATGTGTGGTGACCTTGATTTATCTGGCTGGCCTCTGTATCACTGCATCACAGCACCTCTCCCTCCTCCCTCAGCCTCACCCATGCTGCAGTGAAATCTGTACACCCATTAAGAGGTATTGCTGTCTGTGGTGCAGGGTAGACAAAGCAACAATGTGCTGAATATGCTTATCTGTCTGCCTCTTCAAATGTAAAAGCAGTTTGGAATAAGCTGTCAGGAATATCCAACGAATGCAGTGCAAGACAGAAAGACAGCAACACAACGTGCCTCCTGGGTTCCTCCTGTATAGACATCTCTCGTTTCCTCCTCTGCAGTCCCACCACATCTTTACTGCTGTTTACTCTTTTCTCTCTTCCCTCTCTTCTCAGTGTCTGTGAATCCTTACCATCTTGATTTCACCCTTCCACTGCTCTGGAGCCATGGGGGTTAAAAATAGACCTCATCAATATTGCATGTTTTGATTGGTTTAATATTAATGCTAAAATAGTAACACATCAAATATTTATACCCCAGTGCTGTCCGAGTCCTCCGCCCTCTCCTCCTCTCTCTCTTCCCTACCCCTACCCAGCTAGCGTGGCGACTTGAAAATAGCACGCCTGTTTACCCATATTGCCTCACTGTGTTTCTCCACCACAGCGTGGTTTTTATAGTGCTATGATATCGGGGCTCTGAAGTAATCTCATTCATATTTTGAAAAAAAAAAAGAAGAAAATGGCCCTCAATTTTCCTTTCCAGTTTAAACCATCCTCAAGCTGCAGTTATTTAACAGCAAACAGCATACTCTCCAGGCTCGCTGACCTCTGTATCGCTGCATCATGGGAAAAGAAGAGACTGTTTCCTTATGAAATGAGAAAGCAGAGGGATTATTTTAATAATGTTTTTAATTAACAGACAGTTAGATTGCCAATCACTGCAGCATATTTTATGACTATGAATCAAAAGTAGAGGCAGTAGGAGATATTAGTAGTGCTGGGGTTAAGCCACCCTGCAGTTTTTAAATGTGGGTGACCCAAAGATGTATTGGGGTTGTATCTGAATATTGAACTGTGACTTTTCTTTTATAGATGTGATTATTTCACCTTAGATAATCACCTTATCCATCATCTCTGACAGTGATCATCCATCATTTTGTCAGAATGCCATGATTTAAGTTCCCCCTCCCCCCACCCGCCCACAGTCTGTATGAAACATGAAAGCCAAACTTAACTTCATTCACAAATAGATGCATGCATATCTACAGTATGTAAATAAGTCTTAGATTGCTAAATTCTTCCCAGAGGTCTATATAAAAGCAGTTTTTAATTGCCTATGGGAGGTTGCTGTTTTTCTTAATTTCTTTTTCTGTTCCCAAACATTTTTTGCACAGTGACCAGCTCCTGACCCTCATCTCCTCTCTTGTCTACCCTGCAGGAGTTTAGGGCATTTGAACTGCTGAGGAGTGGATTGGACCGCTCCAAGTATCTGCTTGTGAAGGAAGCCAAAATCATTGCCATGACCTGTACACATGCTGCACTCAAACGTCATGACCTGGTGGAGCTGGGATTTAAGGTATGCTCTTCACAGTTAAAAAAAAAAAAAAGGCAATAACCTGGTTAAGCTACTGCAGTTACTTAAAGGACTCGGTTTAAATTGCTGATTCTCTTTGTTAGTATGACAACATCCTGATGGAGGAAGCTGCACAGATTCTGGAGATCGAGACCTTCATCCCCCTCCTGTTACAGGTAACCCTGTCCTGGCTAAGTATTAAAACTTAAGTATGCTGTGCAGGCTTTATGACTAAAGGCCTTGACAAGAGGTGTTTTTTTTTTCTTTTTTGCAATTGATTTTGCAATTAATTTGCACATCAGTATTTATTTGTTAACAAAACTAAACTGTTGTTTTTTTTATTTTTTTGTCATGAGTACCGTCACACAGAATACAAATATGTATCAAAAAAGCTTCATGATTTTATTTTCAGAACAGGGTTGATAGTCTTTTACCACAAATAAAGGAATAAACCAGTGACATTTCACCTACACTTATGTCCAAATGAAGGACAGCAAACTTTATAAATCTTTTCAAACTTGCAGCACATACCAGATCCCTACTTTCTGTGACATAGCTTCCACAATTAAAACTCTAGACGTATACACTGTGTAGGTATTTACCAGAGGGAACTCAGATTCCCTCAAAATATTTTTCTAAACGAAAACTAAAATAAAAATAGGTTATAGTAGGTTAGGCTATACAGGAACCAACCTCAGACAGACTACACACTGCTTTTAGTCAGTAGGATCGTGCTAGTTGTTACAAATTTGCATCATTGCAACTATGACTAGTTCTGATGTAAAATATTGCAGGCCAAGTATTTTGTATTTTAGTGTTATTTTTTTACACCCCCTCAGTGTGTCAAGGCCTTAGACTGTGAACATTTGAGCTGTTACTCTTGACTATTGAAAAACTACAGCCGTGCCTTGCCAGAAAACTCACTGCCAGGTCAAAGCACCATCATAAGTTCCAACATCAAGGCTTGTTTAATCCTTTACTCAGCTTTCTACCACCTGACTTCCTCTATTAAGGTCTGACTGATGGTCTCCAAACACAGTAATGGTGCTTGTCTTTGGTAGTTGTGCCTAATTGTCCGAGATAGCGCTAATGTCTGTTTACAGATGAGATCATTAAGCGCATCATCCCATTCAACAACCTCGCCAGAGCTCCTGTCTTTATCTCTCTTCTCTAGTGAGTCACAGTCCGAGCCTTCTGCCGGGTATACGTCACAGCGAAACTGTTTATATCTCCTCCTCCCCTTCCCTTTTCTTATACAGCCATTCAACCCTTATCAGTGATTTTAGTGATTAAATCAACTCTTGATTTGCAAAGCTTCGTTTATCAGATTTGTCTGAGGTCCAGTTCCAAATAAACCATATCTAATAAGAAAAACCTGACGTAGACAGCTGTAGAGCCCCTTTATGCTTCACTGCCCACCTGGAGTTAAATGTTATTATCTGCTGAAGATCTAATTTCACATGCACTATTTAATATGATAAAGTCATTAGGCAAAATTGAATAAAGTTGGACAAAAATAGAAAAAATCCTTACTGAGTCTAGTACAAATCATTCAGGTGTTTTCTGTAATCAGTGTTCTTACCACTTATTTTGCTTCCTCGCTCTACAGAATCCAGAAGATGGCTACAGCAGGCTGAAACGTTGGATCATGATTGGAGACCACCACCAGTTGCCCCCCGTTATCAAGAACATGGCCTTCCAGAAGTACTCCAACATGGAGCAGTCTCTCTTCACCCGATTTGTGCGCCTCGGAGTGCCCACCATCGATCTGGATGCACAGGGTCGTGCTCGTGCAAGGTGGGTCGCCCTGGCAAAACATAAAGCTAAACACAGAAGATGCATTGTCTTAGTAACTGGTTTTGTGTAAAGGACATAACAGTGACTTGATGTGTGTCTATCTTCCTGTCCCACAGCTTGTGTAACCTGTACAACTGGCGCTATAAGCAGCTGGGGAACCTGCCTCATGTCCAGCAGCTGCCTGAGTTCCAGGTGCCAAACCCTGGCCTAACCTTTGACTTCCAGCTTATTAATGTAGAGGACTTCAATGGGGTGGGAGAATCTGAGCCCAACCCTTACTTCTACCAGGTGAGTAGTAGTAGTACCCACCAAGGGACACAAATACACAAACATTACAACTGTTATATGTACTAAGGATGTCTACTGGTTACATTACACATTCAAACCACTCTGTCTAATTTGGAAATCTACTGCAAAAATAAAACTATGAAAGAAATATCATAATAATAATAATTTCCAGAAAATAAAGTTACTGTGTTGTGAAAACTAATTAAACCAGAACTGGTATCAGAAAGAAAAAGGTTAGACATGTTTTCAGCAGTAAATACCAGGGATGGGCATTTTAAGTAACTGCCATATAGGAATACTGCATAAATGATTATAGAGTACTCAAGCACTTGCAAAAAAATCTTAACATAAGAACAGGAATGTAAAACAACGGAAAATGTGCAGTTTTAAATTAATTTTGAACTAGCCTATTCAATCATAAATACGAACTAAATATTTTAAAAATCAGCAAACTTTCTGTCACTGCTGTTACATAAATTAGAAGCAAACTGAACGACTGTCTCCAGAGTCCGAAGCCGCTCTCCTTCGAGGCAATTCAGTGTCTGCCCAATTAGCATGTCATAACACAATAGCAGCAGTTGTGATTGTCTGTACTTTTATTTTTTGTTTGTACTGTATTTTAATGTGAAGGCTCAAAGAAGACCACACACTCATGTGATTTTACCCATTTTAAATAGTACAAAAAACATATAAATGTCATGTTCTCATGTAGCAGGTTGGGTGGCGATTACTTTATATGTTGAACAAACCCAGAACTCATATCTTTCTCTTGTAAATACCCTGCGGCGAACAACAAGAACCTACATAGGCCCATATGTGTTATTTCAATAAGAAGAACTGTGAACACCGAGTTTTTAACACCAGTATATCTATAGCACAAGGACGTAGTGCAATGTTTGAACAGCAGAAATAGTTTATGTTACACAACTTGTGGCAGTTTTGAAGCACAATTTACACTCTCCTTTACACGGATACACACTCATGCACACTTAGTTCCACCAGAGCAGAGAACCGTATTCTTCCCTAACTTCCATTTCCTCTGAATGGGTTATTGTACAGGAGTTCATTCATTTTAAAATTTTAATGATTTAGCTACTGGCCCATATGTTAAATTCATAACCCTGCTTAGGCTGCAGTGAGCACTAGCTGCCCAGTACAGACCAGTGGGTTTGTCCTTCACACCAGGAGCCAGATTGTGTTTCATCATGACATTGCTGAGACACTCAAGACTGTGTGTGGGTGGAGGGCAGGGTTGATAGGGGTGTTTAAAAAAATGTTTACTTTGGCACCATACCAGCGCAGGAGCCCAAATGTTACTGTCAACATTAACAGCAAAACTGTGTAGTGTGATAACATTTTAAGCACTGAAATGTGACATGAAACCAGTTACTTTATTGGAAGATTTACTGGTTCCTTTTTAATAAAGGAAGGAAACCAGAATAGTTGTGAGAAATATGGGACACATTTTACAATAAACACAACAATTTCTGGGACGTGACAGAACTTGTAGTTGTCAAAAAATCCAGGAGCACTTGATTCAGCTACAATCTGTACTTGTTAGTTAATACTTAAGTTGAGACACTGATTTGTTTATAAGTTGCAAGGCCAATGAACATATCTCTGTGTTTCAAAATATATCACTGCTGCGCTGTGCACGCTCATGTCACCGACGCTTCTTATTGTTCTTAAATCCAGACCATGCGCTCTTCTCGAGGCACCAGGTCATATGAACCTCCATTTGCCTGTTGCCATTTTCAGTTTCCTCCGGGGAATTGCCTGTATTACTCACCCTGCCTTCCACACTCACACATGCATATGCACATACACTTTCACACACATGCGTGCACTTTCCGAGGAACCAGAAGGGATAAATTGGACACTAGAGAAGCAATTGTATCCAGTGCATGCTGAATGCCTGTCACAGCTGAACAAACACTGCCACAACCCCAGCTTTGCACTTACACAGGAACTGCACATCCATCAAACACACAACCACACGTGCGTGCACTCAGACAATCCGCAGTCCAAAGGTCTGTCCCTGCTTCTTCGCCTCATTTGTTAAAGCACTTTCCATATTGAGTCTCAGCCCGTTGATAGTACTTCCCAAGTTGTCAAATGGCTCATAAAGGGTAAGATGCTTATCTAAATCCACATCTTCTGTTGTTAGAAAATGGCTTTTCTCAGCTGCTAGGCTTGTTACTCGAGGCTTTTCTGCTTCGCAAGCTACTTTTTAAATGACATAAAAGCAAAAAGCATTCTGGGCTTTACTCACAGGTAGTGTGGATTTACTACTCTTATTACCCCTTATTTGTATCTACACCACAATATGCAATCCTTTCTCCCCGTTCGTCTCGTCTCTGTTTCTGCCTGTTTCACCCCTCCATCCTCTCCAGTCTTTGTGTAGCCTCGGGCCATTGGCTCAAATTCGAGTGCATTTGCTTTGACCTTGTTATAGTTAACAAGTTCTCTGGGGTGTTAGGGCATTAGATCACATTTATGTTAAATATGCACATGAGGCAGGCAAAGCTGGAACTGCCAACCACGTCTACTTAGATATTACTCCTCTCGTAAAACTCATGTATGTTTATGGTTCTTGTGATCTTTTTCTCTCTGCAGCCAAACTGCAAAGCTACCTCATTACTACTTTTTAAAATGCATAACTTAAATAAGGTGTTAGCAGAAACAATCTTGATCCCAAATATGAAATGACGCAGGGTCTTTACTCCCTTAATATGATTTACATCCTTCTTTTCCCAGCATCATGTTTCAAAAGAAACTAGTCAGTAACAGTATGGAAAGAATTCATATGACGAGGCCACTGAGCAAGACATACTTCCCAAATTATCTGCCTTGTGGGCAGATCATCTGACAATGTCACATTGTTGAAAAATAATGTCATTGTGGTTTTCAACATTTTGTAGATAATTTTGAATATATTCCCTTAAAAATCACCAGCCCATACCTAACATTCCCTGACAAACTTGTATACAACATCTCTATCAGTAAACACATGGTGTGGTTTTTAGAGTTATGAATTTGTGCCATTTGGAGACAGGTAAGAGGGGAAGAGGAACAAAGGCTGTCACTGTTTTTGATGTGTTGACTCTAGTGCAGCTGGATCAGGAACTGTTGATGAAGCTGCATAAATTATTATCAAAGATGCGAGGCTGCAGTCTAGGCTTAATTGAAACTGGATGAATAATGCATACTGTTGCCTTTTTTTCTTTTTTTTTTTTGGTCACATTTGAAGGGCAGAGTGTAGCCTTGAAGCCAGGATGTTCATGCACATGCTGAGGAATTTGTTGATTGTTAAGTGGGCGAATGATGCATACAATGCTGGCCTTTACATTTAGTAACATTTGGTGGACAAGATCTTTTGTTGTTGTGCAAGGGCCTAGATGATGTTGAGGACAGAATTTTATATATACATACTCATGTTATAATCACATTTGTGTAGAATTTGGAAACAACTAACACCAGATGTTTTTGAAAATCTTGCCTCTCTTACTTAAAAAGTACACGATGTGATATTGGTAGTATATTGTTAGAACATTCTGCCTTCAGACTGAGTAAAGAAACTTCAGATGACGCAGCCTTTGGTCACACTCAGCTATTCCCCATTTAATGAATATCAAAGCCACAGTAGAAATATGCCATATACCCTCCTCACTTCTGTGTTGGGGCTCCTAGAATGGGACATTTTGTCCCAGCCTGGCTAGTGTTGGTGCTTAGCTCTGTCTGAGGCAATTAATTCCAACCCAAATCAGACGACTACTCATGCATGAATGAGTGGGCTTTTATCTGGCAGAAAGTTAAACACTTGACAGGCGAGAAAGGGCCGGAGCATGATGTTAAAGTACAAGAGAATGAGAACAGCAAGGTGTCAGACACAGCAGACAGCGCTGGGTGTGCTGATAGGAAGAGAAGCCCTTGTATTTGGGTAATTCAGCTTTGTGCTTTGATTCACTACAAAATTACCACATCGATTAGACAATAGCTTTTTCGGGGTCAGTTTTTTAAACATCATTTTTTTCTAACTCTCACTACTTGTGTGCAATACCAAATAGTTATATAATAATTTGATAATGTCAATCTATTCCCTGATTTTCTCTCTTTCCCTGTGTAGAACCTGGCAGAGGCGGAGTATTCTGTGGCTTTGTACATGTACATGCGACTGCTGGGCTACCCTGCTGACCGCATCAGCATCCTCACCACCTACAACGGACAGAAACACCTGATCAGAGATGTCATCAACCAGCGTTGTGCTGGCAATCCCTTCTTTAGTCAGCCCAACAAGGTAAGGGCACACATGCACCACTTGACTACAGTAAACAGTGCACATAGTTGCAGCCAATGACTGTATTATAATTTAAATCATTATTTTAAAGCAAGTATAAGGAGAATTATGCCCTTTTTATTATTTAGAGGAAGCACTGATGTGAGTCTGCGTGCTGAAATATTCAGGCAATATTCAATAATGGGCTTGAATCTAAATCAAAATGGCGTTTTAATGAAACATCACATCTGCACACAACTCTGCTGGCTAACATTACAGCCCTGCCAAGGAGGACGCCAGTGTTTACATCTTGTGCTGTCACAAGCACAAGCCTGTCCACGAGTAGATGCATAACTTCCTCTGCACAGTGACACAGTTGATGGGCGTAGATTGGTAAAAAGATTTTAAAAATTAAAAAATTGTTGAATTATCTTCAGTAACCAGGTCATGATTTCTAGAAAGAGACATTGCTGTTGAGTTTCTCAAATTAATTTGTTTTTATGCTTTGAGCACCACAAGCTTAGTACCATCTAGCAGCATTATATTTGAGGGAAGGCGGACATCTCTGCAGTCTTTCTCCAACAATTGGCAACTCGCGCAATCTGTATTTGTAAATAGCGCCACAGGTACGTAGAAAAATATGTATCTTTGATTTCGGGGTGAATGCTCCCTTTAAAGTGTATTCGTGAAAGGTTGACATTTGCACATTTCATGTAGTATTCTAACACTGAAACACACCCGTTTCCACATGCATGAACTGTACACACTCCAATCACTTGAGGCTGACACATTTCCCCTCTCCTGTCAGGAAGAAATCCACAGTCCCAACAGACATGTTTTCACCTCACATGTATGTATAGGACTAGTTTAGTAGGAACATGCATGACGTACATAACATGCACATGAACACAGCGTCTTCACACCTTTAGATGTCAGCTGCAGTCAATGCACCAACCCTCTATCCTCTGCTGCACTGAGAGAGAAATTCACAGCTTTCAATTTGCACAAAGCTTTTGCTGTTTCTGCCTCCCACAGTATTCTCTTTCTCCCTTTGTAATTTATGTAGGTTTGTACATTTTGAAAAAAACTTTTCCCAAGTATGCAGTGAGACAAACAGTAAAGCATCTCATTGAATTAAGTGGATCTGCATGATTCAAGCAGGGTGGAAATTTAGTGACCAGCTGATGGAGGTTTGTCCAGTTGCAGGCGAAGCAAGAGGTTTTTTTTCACCCTGGCCTTCATTGTCCTGCTCCATCAAATTATGAGATCATCAAAACTGCTGCTGGTCATGAGATCCGAATAGAGCAGGACACTTTGTGCCCTCTGTCCTCATCAATTTACATACCAGCCGACTACATACCTCTGGAAATTAAACTCACTGAGGTGTGTGTTAAAGGAAAAGGATTTAAATGTGCATACTTTGAGAGTGGGTGTAGACTCCATGCTGTGTTCATCCCTGAAGAATACTGTTAAATTGTCTCCAGCCCACGGTATTTCCCCCTACTCCTTTTGTCTCTCTTCTCTCTTTCCTTCCTTTACACTGTGTTAAGTCAGCAGCCCCTTGGCACAGTTTCCCATCCCTTTTCTGTTTGTACTGTTAAATGCTCTTACCCGCTAGCCTCAGGTTACGCTTTCCTCTCTTTCTTCGTTCTTTTTCCCTACCAACACTCTCTCACCTTTCTTTGCTCTCTGTTCTTTAGGGCTTTCACACACTTTACAATGTCACAGACTGTTAATTTCATGCCAGAGAAATTTGCAAGATCGGACTGTAACTGGCACTTCACCAGTCAGTTGGTGTGTCATTGAGCCATAATGGCATAGGGTCAGCATGACTCAAAATTATGTTGTGTTGTTCAAGGTGGTTTTCCCCAGTGGCCAATGAAGCTTCTGTAGTTTGTGCCAATACAGCAGAGGAGAGTGAATACAGGCAAAACATCAGCAGAGTGTATGTCAGCCTAACAATATTTAAGCTTAAAAGATGTTATTTTTTATTGAAAAGATGTTGTGAAAAATGTGTTATTTTATATTTTTTACTGTAAACAAATGTTATAAAAAGACCAAATATCTGTCTCTTAAAAACTCTCAAATTCGTCAGCCTAACATAAGCATAGATGTGCACTAATAACTAGATACTGGACCCCAAGTTGTCGCCTATTTATTCTAATATTTGATTGTGTTTTTAATGTGCTACATGGTGAACTAGTGTCAAGGCAGTCTTTCAGTTTTCCCTCTTGTGTGATGATTACTACTACTGCTAGTATGGAGGGGTGTTTCCTCTCACACAGGTGCAGAACTTAAGTGCAGGTTGGCTGTCAGTTGTAGTCTCTGTGTTGTGTTTATGTGCAACTTTTTGGCCTGGACACAAACAATGTGAGGTGGTGCATCAGTAGGCCTTTGTCACCACTTTTTTTAATGTCAGTTTGATGTGTCTTGCTTTTAAAAAGCGATCACAAATGCATACTTTTTTGACACAATTGATTGAGGCCAATGGCAAGGAATAAGCTGTACCTGGCTTTGTTAGTGGGAACATTTTTTGTCTGTTTTGTCTGTTTTGGTCTTGTCATGGGATTTGCTGAAAATTAGAAAAATGTTGAATATCATCAGCCTTATCCTTTTAACACATGAAGACAAATTTCAGATTGTTACTATTATTAACTGTATAACAAGCAGGCAGGAAGTGAATCCTTCTTATGTATTTGTACACATGGTGCCTTCTATCACCTGCAGGGCTGCAGTCTTTCATCTCCTGTTGTTGTGTCTGTATTTTGTGCTGTGCAATCCTACCTTGTTGCTTTGTCTTCAAGTCTATTCCCTGTTCTGACAGCTAGCCAGCATTTATGCTTGGTCATGTTAAATGTCCTGCAATGTTACGACATGAAGTGTCATTCAGTGTGCTCATGGCCTTAGTCAGTATGCATGCCTGGTAATAAAGTGACAGGGGTGACAGGCTGTTAGATTTGCTGAGAAGAAAGACAGCCAGAGAGGGATGGAGGGACGGAGATGAAAAAGAAAGAGAGGCTCTTGTGGGAAAATGCTGAGCAGCTGAAAGGTCATGGCGCAGAGTGTTGGGTCCACAGTGTGTCTGAGAATGTGTCACAATAGCTAAAACTAAGCAAATGTCAACAGCCATCCCACTTTACTGCAATGACTTTAATTACTAAGAAAAGAAGGGACAGTTAGTACCAGTCACAGTCTCAAAATCAAATAAACAGTCTAGCCTAAGCTGTCTACTGAATTTCAAACACAACACTTGGCACACATATGTATGTAACTTTAATGTTGTTTTTTCAGTTTACTCTGAATTCTCAGACAGGGTCCATTTGAGTTCGCTTTCTGTCTGTACTTTATTACAAAGCCATTGCATCAGTTCTTCCTACCCAAATTTCAGCTTAGTTCTTAGGAGCGGACAAGCAATGAAACAAAATGATATTGGAATTTTGAGCAACTGCAACTGAGTGAACCCGCGTTTAGTTAGTTAGAAAGCATAGGAACAGAGTGGAGGAGAGATGAGTAAGAGGGGAAGAGTGTGCATATTGAATGTTTAAGTTCACCTTCTGGATCCCTCCCTTAATTAATATACATGGCTGGCTGCAAACACACACACACGCACACACACACTTTTCCTATCTCTCCTATGGGATTCCTTCATTTTCTGAGAGCAGGAGCCTCTTGAGCAACAGTAAGGCAAAAGCTGCTGTCTGACCAAAACCAGGATATCTTTTGACCAGATGTGTTGACATAAGCCCCTTTTACATTGCCTGTTCAAGGCAGGAATATCGTTCCCATATGTCACCTCACCGTTCAGTGTAAAAGTTACAATTGCAAAATGCAGGGACGTAGTTAACTCGTCTTTAGCCGGCAATGGAGTTAATAACAGTGCACAACTGAGGTCTGTGAAAAAGGGACACCCAGTAGGATGGGACTGTGGGCGGGATGGGTGTGATGTTTTGATGGTGTGTTATGCATGTGATCCACTGCAGGAGTTTTAAAAAGCAGCTGGCAGCAGTTAGCGGCTTTCAGCAGCCATAAATGTCCACAAATTGGGGAAGCAATGAGATTAATTTAAGCCACCTAGTAGAGGACCAGTTAAGCCATCACATAACAGGGAAGGTAAATGATTGACATGTTATGCCATTGTTAATGTTAATGAAGAAAGGGATGCATGTATGTCACACAAGAGGCAGACTCTATTTTGTTAATAGTCATGCCTATTTTTCCTCTGCAGTGCCGGCATGCTGTCTATAATCACACACAGGAGTGGCATGATGCTGCTGTCGTTTGATTCTGAGTAAAAATGCAAAGATGGTGTAAGAAGGGACTTCATAGCGTCCCTATAGTGCAATTGCTATAAAAAAAAGCTACAAATAGGGAAGTGCCCCCCTAAAATTTGCCGGCATGCCTTTTTTAGACTGATATGAAATCCTTAGACACACATAAATATGAAGGCACAAGGAATGAGATATTACACTGTTTACTCTGTCACCCCTGAGAGTCTCTGGAAATTGAATAATCCAGCAATCTGAATTCTGCACATTCCAGAGAGTAATTGCCATGAATGAGACATAGCAGGATGGATAGAGTGAGTAACAATGAAAGAAATAGAGAGGAGAGATCCAAGCGTGACCATTAGCTTAAAGATGGCCTGCTAGTCCTCATGAAAATGAGGAGAAGGAAGGGCAAAAAAATGATTCTCAGTCAAATAGCTTCTCTTAGCAACAAATTGTTAACTTGTGCACAAATAAGCATCTCACATCTTATTCTGTGCATGTATGTATGCTTCTTTGTATCCATAGACATGCATGTGCCACAATGACATGACCTCTGTAATTCACTCCCTGGAAGATTTCTCATAAATAACTAAACACTGTGCAAAATGTTACGCCTTAGGGAGATTCTCTATCTGGGTTTGGTTGTCATTGTCTGTGGGCTAAGAATAACTCCCTCTCTGAAGCACCATGTCTCCGCCTAAGAAGTTGTGCTGTTTTAGTGAAAATCATGCAGTTACAGTCTTCTTCAACAAAGGGGTGTGATGAAGTATTGTCCCTGTATGCCACATTTGTGTGATCATGTGCGTGCATACCACGGCTGTTTGAGTTGGCCATTAAACAACTGACTTGAACATACAGCCCGCGATGCCTCATGCTTTTGTTAAACCGACATATTGTTGCCTCTGGTGCTGCACCTGTTCTACATAGCAACAGGGAGACATAAATAAATATTAGGCTACTACATCATTTGTCCCATCTCCCCCTCTTTTGCACGTTCACACAATGTCCTCACAGTGTCTTCCTGTTACCCAAAAAAGGGTTTTGGAAGGGTCTGCCAAAGGGAATTCCAGGGTCACTGAAAGTTGCATTAGGAGGTAAAGAATGACCACGGCATAATTTATTTAGCATGGCTGGTTCATAGGTTGGTTGCTGTATTCCTGGGCCTGTGTGGCTTCGCGGTGGTAGCTGATGTCCTCTTGATCCACTCTACAGAATGGATCTATAGAGGAAAGAGCCACCTCTTTCTGCTGGGCTTTGGGTTTCCAGGCATGTGGCCTAACTGCATGGTAGTATTTTTTGCAAAATAGTGAATGAGGAGGTCTTATAACCCATTTTGTTTATGTAGCCATTATTTACACGCATTCTTACTTAATATAGGTTTAGGCTAAAATCATTGCTTCTTACTTGGTTGCCATTTCCACGTGAAAGGAGCAGCTGGTTCCACAAGTACTTAATCCCATCTGTATTCCCATTTTATATATTTTTGAAGCAAAATCCTCAATATTGACAGACGGCTCTAAATACTATAACACCCATGTTTTGGAGCAGTAGTTAACTTCACCCCTGAAGATTTTATGCTCACAGGCTTGTACCCTTGGCTGTAGGGATATTTCAGTCCCCAGATTATGCCACAGAACGAGCGATCCATACTTTGACTCTGCTCTCTGGTATATGCTGCAGACCCACACCTAGGGTGAGTCTGAGGGAGATGGAGGCAGCTGCCTGCAGAAAGGGAAGCTTTGCTTGTCCAAGCTCTAAAAATACATAATTCTCTGTCTTCTGCTTAGAAGTGGTGAACTTGCAGCTTGCAGCAACTTAATGCAATACAGGCTTTTGTTTGATATCTAGTTTCGGCAAAAAATGTTGTTGCAAATCTCTGATCCGTAGTTAGCACGCATTAGCTTGGAGGGCTAAATGAACTTGCTTACTATGTTACGTGAACATCTCTGTCTGCCTGAACTTCTCACCAAATCCTGTTCAAACTCTCACTCTATATGGGAAATTGGCATTGAACAGCAAATGTCAATTAAACTGACATAATTCAGGGTTGGGTACAGCTCTACATGGCAGCAAGTGTAAACCTAGTTAAGTAAAGAGGAGTGTTGTTGAGGTATTTTGGAAAAACAACTAGGTTGGCTGGAGCTGATGTGGAACTTTCTGTTGAAGTCCCGTTTTCAAATTGTGATAGCAAATATGGCAACATTTGTTTGTGAACATATTGATGCTACACCACCACAGCTCATCTCTGCTTACTTGTCATATGTTTTGTTGCTCTGAATGGTTGTAGGTCTATCTACAATTGTGTCCCGATCTGTTTTGGTCTATGGCTGTTGGTAATACCCCTTGGAAATTGAAAATGAACTGAGAGGTTGCAGACTAATTTGAATTTGCGATTTGGTCTGGCAATGTCAGGCTAGTGTTGTTTTTTTTACTGCAGAACCAAACTTGTGACTCAAAAGCCATTGAAAATACTTTTCAACATGGCCATAGGTTCTGCACAGATGTTGTTTACATTCAGGCTCTAGGAGCAGGTATACATACAGCACAGTTGTACAGCATGTGTAATGGGTTCTGTTTTTACAGGGTTGCATCTCCATTTCTTCACTTTCTATTGAGATGCAAGTGCAGTATCTTTTCTTTATTATGTAAGGTGTAACAGCACTGGCAAAGTCAAAACACAGCTCTGTTCTTCATGTACGGGAATAAGTACGCTTCTTAGCAAGACAGGATTATCAGGGTATAAAAGCAAATTGGCTGACATGAGTTTCCTTTTGCTTTGAAAAAAAAATCCTACAGAGTCACTTCTTCATTCTCTGTCTCCCTGAAATAATCTCTGATCCAGTCGAGCAGCGGGGTCCCCGGTACCTTGGCCCTGAGTCTCACGGGGCCAG
Source organism: Plectropomus leopardus (assembly GCF_026936395.1). Taxonomy (NCBI): domain Eukaryota; kingdom Metazoa; phylum Chordata; class Actinopteri; order Perciformes; family Serranidae; genus Plectropomus; species Plectropomus leopardus. The sequence continues at coordinate 13,192,692 of NC_142189.1, read as the reverse complement.
GTAAGAGGCTAGTGGCTGCAAATGCCCTCTAAGCCGTATTAGCCCTGCTGGTTGCCCATGTGGCCCGCAGCGATAACAGCAATAACAGGAAAACACAAGCACCATCATTCAACCCCCCTCTCAAAAATAAATAAAAAAGAATTTAAGACGGAAAGCAGTCTCCCTCATGTTTTTGAACATTTCAGCTAAATCCCTCCACCTACCCAAAATGCACACACTCATTTACTTTGCAAAATACATCAGTTGCCATGGCTTAGTTAGCATATCTTTGATATGTATGTGTGTATTTGTTTGCTTTTTTCTTTCAATAATGAATATGTTCGTGTGTCTGTGCAGGTGACAACGGTGGACAGGTTCCAGGGTCAGCAGAATGACTACATCATCCTCTCACTGGTCCGCACCAAAGCTGTGGGACACCTGAGGTAATTACTTCAGTGCATGCCAAGCACAAAAACTCACCTGACCCAAAATAGACACGTTCAGCAGCTATCCTACTACAAAAAAATTTGTTTAATAAGATCTACACCTTAGATACGCATCCTCCAGGGAAACAACACAGCAAAAATGTAGGCTCTAAACTCACTTGAGACAGCTCTCAGGAGGCTTTCTCCTTTTTGTCATGTGTAGCTACTGAACAGAGTTTGCTAAAGGGAAAAGAAGACAGTAACACAGTGGCTGTCTTAAAGTATGTATGAGCTTAATTTTGAGGGGAGGGGGAAAGGATGCTTCAGGACAGGAACATGTCTGTGAAGCTGACTGTACTTTTTGTCCTGGATAAGAGACACTATTGTGCTCTGATGATTGGGGTGAGACTATCAAACAAAGAGCTCTGCTTTGATCAAAGGCATACCATAAAACAGTCATTAAGAGGCATGATGGTTAACCAAACTGCAGCAGTACTTTTTATGTCTTTTTGTTCCATGTCCCATTGCTTTTAGCTCAGCTGTATTCCCTCTCTGGCCTCTCTTATTAGTCTTCAGCTCCTTATCTCTCTGCTCCCTCTTTTCGTCACTCACACCTCCTTCCTCATTTCACTGAATTGATTTGTAGTGAAATAGCCTTTCACTTCTCAGCTGCCATGACACCCTGATGAGCTCTTTACACCTAATACGCTGTATGTTTTAATACCAGACAACTGAGGCTGAACTCTTTCACAGCACTTCAGTTTGCCATGTTAGCCTCTGGCTTTGATGTACGGTAGCTGCTGTTGGAATTGTACCGCTCAGAGCTTTATCACAGCTGTACTGCCAGGGCTTTTACATGCCCCCACACTGGACAGTCTGCAAATTGGAGCCCCAGTGCAAATAATAAGCCATTCCTTTTGTGGGGAAATGCATAGCTCGATAGCCCACCCTTGAGCATGGTCACTTTTAGAGAAAACACTCAAAAACTCTATTTTGTTCTTTTCTCATCTCACAGATAAAGCCATGAATTGATGCAGCTGTAGTGGTAGTTTATCTTGCTGGCAGCGTCTGCTCTCCTCTCGGTATCATTCCCTTGATCTTGTCTTACACTAGATATTGCACCCTGCCTTATACACATTCTCAGCCCACACTAAGTGGGGAGCTTGTCAAAGGTTGTCCCTATAACAGTGTGCAACAACTCTAGTTATAGTGAAGGGTATACAGTAGTAGTAGAGTTTCTATTCTCCTGGATAAGTACCTGGATCAAGGACATTGAACTTAAGGGTTTTGAAAACATAATTTTTCAATCAGCTTCTTACTATGAGAGTGAGAGAGAGAGAGAAAGAAATGAGCTACATGAACACTCAGTTGTTTTTTGTGAGTTTAAACTGTTTTAGTTGTTAAACATAGAAGTATTTGAATCAAAATTTGATGACAGTTGAGTGGATATTTGTTTTTATGCTGCCAGACGATTTTGAATCTAATCTGCTGAGTTCATGAGAAACATGAAACTTTCTTTCTTTTCCTTCATTTAAAACCCTTTCAAAATGAATTTTTAGATTGCGCTTCTTGTCTTTATGTTCCTATCATTGCATCAGTTTTTTTGTTGTTGTTTTTGCAAGTTAGGCTAATAACTTGATGACAGTACTCACTTTTTTTGTTAATTGTTGTTAAATGCCAGTTGTTTTTTTCCCCTTTTAATTCAAAGCCGATCGCTTTTTTTCTGCTGCATTTGACAAGGATTTGATTGCATGTTGGGGGGAGCAACCGCACTCCCCTTTTTGTTCAATAGCTGGTCTTAGATGTAACAACAAATCCTCTGCATCCCACTTCCACAGGGGAATATCTTGGTCTTCCAGACATTTTGTGCAGGTTCAGTTTCCAGTTCAGAGTATTTGGTCTTTTTCCTCTCATAAGATTCTTCAACAACATCTTTCTATGTTTCTAGCTTGGCTGTTGTGGACCATAGGGCCATGTCTGGCCAGAGAATTGGGGCCACAATGTCTTGGGGACACAAGTTTTGTTTTCTATGTCCATTTTCCAATCCTGAGCAGCCTGCAGAGTGCTTGCATCCTTTGATGCTATATGGTGCTCTGGAGGTTGGCCTGCTGGCACAAATGGTGTGAAGTGGACATTTACTGCCAGTGTTTTTTGGAAAGCATTTGTGGTGGTTCCTTCATGTTCCAAGGTTGATGGCAACAGTCTCAGAACTTCTTCATGCTATCAAGTGTGACACACTTGGGCAAGGCTTGTAGTGCAGTGCCATAGTGAGGTAGGTGCTTGGCAGAGGGAGCAAGCAGGGGTCTTTTCTGAACCACTGGTCCAGGTTCTTGGGTGTGGGTAGGAGGTCATAAGGGGTTCTGTGACAAAACTTGCTGAGATCCCTCAGCACATTCCATGGGTTTCATTTTTTCCAAGCTCTCCCAGTTAGTCCATTGGCCATGCTTGTTGTTTAGTTTCTCCTGTCTACTCACCTCCTTCACCACCTCTTCTGTACGGTCAAATACAACTTAAGCATAGTGGAAGTCCAAGCCGCTGTTTCATGTGTGTGCTGATTACTCTTTTAAACTTTTCCACTTTGCTGATGGGGATTTCATACACAGTTAAAGGCCACATGAGTCTTGGTAGTGTGCCAAAGTGGAAGCATACCAGCTTGAGTTTTCCTGGCGGCAAGGTCTTTTTTGATGGAGCTTTGTGCATGATGATGTCCTTTTGAAGTTGTTTGAAATGCTCTATTTTCTTGAGCTCAGCGTCATACCATTGACCCAAGCTCATCACTTCTGGAACATTTGGGGCAATTTTTTAGACAGCACTTTGATTGTGGGCTTGACCTTTGACAATGGAGAGCTTCTGCACTTGCTGGGCTTGATCTTCATCCTTGCCCATGTGATATTCCAATAAAGCTTTTTCCCGAGGTCTCTTGGTGCAGGGGACAGTTGTAGTCTGCATGGTTATGTTGTTTATACAGGCCTGTATTCACCAAGACCTATAACATGCTGTAATAAGTCAAATCTGTGCACTTCCCCTTTTATAACAGTAAATGTTTTGTTAATTCTTTTTCTCATAGGTTTTGACTTTATATTCATTCATATCTTGGTGTTATGGATGGTTGGCTAAATGGTTGAAAGAGCAATGGGTCATGGGAAATTCTAGAGCTGCTCTTTGTGTTTTTCCCATACTGGGATCGCTGTGGTGTACCACTAAGTCCTACCTCACTATACTCCTCTTGCGCTCTCCCTTCTTCCTGCATGTGTCCTCATGGCAATCTGCTGCCGTGACAACCACAGGGGACGCAGCTGACCATATGACAAGCTGACCCTTGCTTTGACAGGAGAAGCATTCCTGCTGATACACACAGGCACACTCACATGCGGGAGCACACTCTTTGACAGGGAAGCACAGATCCAGACACACTCTGACATGTACACACACATACACAAACACATGTGAGAACACACACGCAAACAGTATTCGTCCACTTTTCCCTGCCATGTCATAGCACAGCACAGGTGGGCATCTCTCAGTAGTGCCATGTCCACAGGGTATCATGCTTCGTGATTGGTTCATCTCTTCTAGAGCTCGGTGCTCATTGGTTGCAGGTTGTTGTAGATTGTCTCTGTGGAAATGTTGGGCTTTTAAGTTTCATTTACCGGCTGCACGTGCTCATTCACTCATAAACACAGCACAATGGTTTCTATAAGCCTTTTCTTTCCTTCTACATATTCATGGAACTCATCATGCATATTGCAAGGATTAATCCCCTTAATCTCATGAAGTGCACAGGTGGACATTTTCCACATTTTTTGGCTGCATTTCATCATACGTATGTGTTGATGTGTCTTGGTAAGTGTGTGCTTACACACATGGATGTGTATGTACTTCAAATCAAAGACTGTTCTCAGTATCAACAGAGCTGCTTAAATAAGCCAAACACTTCTTACCCCTCATATACTCTACCTCCTTCCGTGCTCTGTAGATTTCTATAAGCCAGTACGCATTTTACTCAGAGATTTACAGGCCAGCTGGTCATACTTTGCAAAGCTCCATTAGGTTGCACATCCAAACACCTAAAACACACAATACAAAGATTACAAAGATTTATTTCATACATATAGTACAAAGCATACCCCTTCCTTTTTATGGTTGGTTCATTTTGTGAAAGATTACATTTTTTTTGAAGATTTTTGAAGTTGTCCAAGAATATGTGCCTCTCTTTCACCAGGTGTAGTAAATTCAACTTTAATTATAACTGGAGAATATGTGGATGTGTACTATGAGATTACTTTTCTAAAATAAGGCATTGTATCTTAAATTTGTACTGTCAGATGCGGTATTAACATTTTTGCACATCTAATCCTAGTATTTTGTGTGTTATTTTGTTTTTTTAATCTGTTATCTGTTAAATTGTTATAAACAGAAGCACACTGAGCCTGATGTGTTACGTTGTTCTACTTGCTGTGAAAAACTCAAAATACAAGACAAAACGTAAAGACACATTTGCTTCCTTGCTTCTCTCTGGAATTATGTCCCCGACTGTCGCCACTTTCTGCCTGCGTCTTGCATTTGACACTGTGGCTACCTGAAGGGGCTGAGCTGTCTGACCTCTCTGTCTCCACACTGTCGCTCTGTCTCTCTTTCTCTCTCTGTCTGTGTTTACATTGCTCATCCTCTATTACATCCTACTCTTCACGACCATCATCAACATGAATATTACTGTCTGACCTGTCAGAAATAATACTGTGTGCTCCTTTCCTCTTGTTACAGATACATTTTTCCTGCAGGTTGTGCCAAATTTTCATCACAGGTCAAACAACTCTCTAGGGTTTTGATGGATGCAAAAAAAAAGAAGAAAAATTGCACCTGTTCCGAACTTCAATACCAGACAAAAGTCTTTAAACGTGATTAACACAACAGTCATATTTATTTTTAAATGTACAACAACTTCAGATGAAAACATACAGATTTGGTGTGTAAAGGCCTTTAAGCATGGTTTTTAGATGTTAAACATGGGTATATAGGCATTAAATCGTATTCCTCTAAACAGGTCATGTAAACACCCTCTCTGGCCACAACAGCAAGCCAAGCATTTTCCAGGAAATAACTCCTCTGTCTCTAAACTCTTAATTCTACAGGATGGCAAGAAAAAGTTACTTATCTGCCTTCTCTTGTACTCTTCCACCTTTCCCGCTCTATGCATGACTTGTTTATCCCTGCCCTTTGCCTTTCATTTCTTTATTTCTGTCGTAGCTTATTTACTCGGCCCCCTCACCTATTGCTGCTTATCCTTCACTAAACCTCTCTCCTCCTACTCAACACTCCTTTTTCCCTTCCTTTACAATCTTTTCTTGATCCTTCACTTTGATCCCTTTATTTGTTTTTGCCCCTACACATGATTTCGTCTCCTCTTACAATTTCACACTTTCCTCCCACTTCTCTCATTTTTTCTCCCCTTCTGTCAAAGCAATTTTCAACTTTGTGTTTTTTCTATCACTCCGCAGGGATGTGAGGCGTCTGGTGGTAGCCATGTCAAGAGCCAGGCTGGGTCTGTACATCTTTGCCCGCGTGTCGCTGTTCCAAAACTGCTTCGAGCTGACCCCTGTCTTTAATCAGCTCACTGCCAGACCATTGAAGCTTCACATCAGGCCGCACGAATACTACAGCCAGGAACAGCCCGTATGTAGACACACTCATGCACACACCGGTTTCTTATAGCATGATAGTCTTTTACTCCATTAGATTTGGCTGATAATACTAATTATTAGTAATATCATACCACTTTACTATATTATTTCATAAACATATTATCATTATTATTATTACTCAGGATATATGTGGTGCTACTTTAATATCAACACTGCACTTTTCTCTCTCCACAAACAAACCTCTCCAGAATGAGTAACCAAAACAGGCACACATGCATTACCCACATATACTCTACCTAATATAATCTAATACTAATAATATAATCTCTACTCCTGGACTCTTGTCAGGCACATCCTACATCATAACTGCTTCATGTTATTGTCTGTATGTAAGTTGTTTCTATGCATGTATGTATGTATGTATGTACGTCTGTCTATTGTGTTTGTCCTATTCACCTTTTACACCCAGGGCTGGAAATTAGCAGCAGCCACCAGCCACATGCTGGTAAAATATGCAAGTGGCTGCTAGATTTGCATCACTCACCAGCCAAAAAAAACCAATCGTAATTTATTGAGGGGCTGGTAGATTTTGGAATCCACCAGCCACAGTGGCAGGTGGACAAAAAAGTTAATTTCCAACCCTGTATACACCACTCAGTTTTGTGACATTATTTCACCAACACATGTAAGAAATTTAAAAAAGAAAAGAAAAAAAAGAAGAAGACTTTGCTGCTAGTTAAGCACTCAAGTTTCCCATTTGCCAATAAGCACCAACTTTATTCACATGTTCACATCAGACTGTGTCTGTCTAATCCCTGCGTCTTTATTTTGGTCCTCATTGGTCTCAACTCTTACTGCAGCTTTAACCATAAACCCTGGCCTGTTAACAGCATTCTGCAGGAGCCTTCTGCAAGCATGGGAAACACGGGCCTGGCTATAATTAACCCCCGAAGGTCAGAAGGCAAAACCACTCTCCCTAATCCCGCCAGGCCAGCATGAGACGACTGTTGTTTGGTCACTGTGTCTCACTGACTGGCATGTGTGGCAACAGGGGTGTCTAAAATACCCCATAGCCTCTGACACTTCCTCTGACTCTAGAGTGTTCATCCCCATGGGGGACGGCTCTTTTGGGCACACACATGCGGCCCCTGCTTATCCCGTCTATCTGGAGTCAGTAAACCCCTGCTGTTTACACGCAGATGCAGATTAAAAGTCGGATTTTTGTCTGGCAACAATTGACCGGAACTTTGACAGTCTACTTAACAGTGAGATTTAGGAGTAGTTGTAAAGATAAAGGATAACACTGCTGCTCCATATGGATGTATACACAGCACTGTTGGATACAACTGGACAGACGGTAAAGCTTAATGTGTAATCAGACTCAATCACAGGGAAACACATTAATGCCTTGATGTTTTTACTGATAGTTTTACAGCAATAAAACCACGCACAGTTGAGTTTTACTGTACTGAAGCCGTCAGTGCATCTACTCAATGCCCAAAGGGCCTCTCTGAGCATTATCACGGTTTTTATTAAATATTCCGCTCGCCTCATTCCTCCCTTTAGGCTGTAGGACTCTGTCTGCATACTAATATTGTCAAATTACAAACTCTGCATCCTCGACTCCTTTTGCTAGTACGCAAGTTGTGATCGCCAGAGGCAGTGAGTGAGAAATTTGCTGTCAATTAACAAGCAGTCACAGGCAAGTGATTTGTAGTTTCCCTGCACATTTGCATCAGATCCATAGTTTACCATGTGGCGCCTGAAAGACTGAGTGCCAACAAGATGGGTATACTTCTTCATTACCATTCCTTTCATATCACATCTTGGATCTTTGTTCTACTGATATTTTTTGTTTCTTCTCTCAGAGAGATGCCTCTGGTCAGCCAGACCAAATCATCAACAACATGCCAGAGATGACCAACCTGGTGTATAACATGTACATGCACATGATCCAGACCTCCCAGAAGTACAGACAGGTAAAACCTTTTATAAATATAATATTGAAAACTGTCAAGACAGGATATACAACTGTATCATTCCAAACAATCAGCAGTTCAGTACTGTTGCGGTGCCATGGGTGTATCATAGAAGAAAGGCTAATATTACCAAGGCTGCCACTGGTTTGCTATTTAGACCGGCATTTCTTCCTTCCTTTTGCTATCTGTGTGTTGCTGTTATTAAAAGCCCCTTCGCTATGGGAAACAACTGCCGAGCTAACAACCTACTCATAGAAAATGGCAAGTTTTAACTAAGACTCATCTGATGTGGATCCATATTCTGATACTGCCAGTAAGATTTGATTTGCTACATTTTTCAAAACATCTCCAGTCAGATAATACCTGGATACCAACGATGCTTTTTGCACCAGGGGTCTGATATGGGACTGTCTTGTCTCCTTGCTAGATCAGCAAATCTTTCCGATACATAGTGGAGATTTCCTTCAGAATTGTTACAGCATCCGGATTTTTGTTTTTTTCATACTACACGCGACATTTTGACCAAATCAATAAGTACTGCTGGTATGATAGGCAGTGCCACTTACAGCTAAATATTTAAAACTTGCATTTTAACAATTGAGAGGGTACAAACATTATACTTACAACTGTTTGTTTAACTTTCTTTCAGTCTTGTAACATTAAGCACTGAAGCAGTTCTAAAAGCTGTCACTGTCTCTCTACTGTCGCTAATTTACTATTTTTAAACTTAAATGCAGAACAGTAAATAGGTCATATGCAGGAGAGCTGTTGTGCATGTGAAGATTAAACAAGCCACAAAGCAAGCATTTTAAGAGTGGCGCTCAGGTGATTCTTACTCTACATTCACTGTCACACATTGTCTATTGTGCTAACTTAAAAAGGAGGACTGTGATATGATGGAGGGAGAAAAAGTTGAAAAAATACTTTGCTTTGATTGTATACTCTACATTGCCCTTAATATTGACTATTTCCCTGTAGAATGCACCAAGATTTGAAATGAGTAAATAATATTGATAATTATAAAATTTACATTTTTAACATTTTCTCTTTCCATGGCTTCTTAGCAGCAACAGCAGAAACTGGCTCTGCCCCCACAACAAACCAAGACAGATGCTGCGGTCGAGAAAGCACCAGTTAGCTCTGGGGAACCGCAGGAAGAAACCCCCATGGAGCAGGAAAGCCCAGAAGGAGACGCAAACTCAGAGCCAAACTTGGAGGACACCAGTGAAAAGGAAGAAAAGCAAGACACAGCGAGCCACGCTAAGATGCCAGAGCATCCTGGCAGGGACAGCGACAGTGATGGCGAAGACACTGGAGACGAGCAAAAGCAGTAGAGCATCGACATAAGGACTACTGTTTTATATAGGTCTCAGTAATTCAGCGGAGCAAGTGGACTGTCCTTAAAAGAAATTTAACTGGGACTTTTCTACTGAAAGGAGATCATGGCGGTAACGTCTCAGTCATTTTTTCTACAACATTCATTTTTGTAACCATCAGTAGTTTTTTTATTAAAAAAAAAGCAAATCTGCCATTGTCTGTGGTATGCTTAACTATATATGCACCCCACAGAGCTTGTAATACGCTTAAAGAGCTTCTAATCTATATCACTCTCACACGCAAACTCAGCCAGACAAATACAGTGTATAGTCAACATCTTTAAGCCTTGTTAAAATCTCTTTGTCATGATACTTCCATCCATTCATTTGCTTCCCTCCTCTGCTTTAAGCACAACTCAAATCTGATTGGCTCAGCCTATACCAGCTACACAAGCTGCGACTAAGCTGCATTTGTAGGTCAGTCACTTCACCCAAGGGCCAGTGTGCATGCTGGGGGATTTCAACTTGCCCTCTGGATGTACACAGTCACTCAACCAGCAAGCCTTAAATCCTCTACCATTCATAACTTTGTGTGGAGTACTAACAGGACAGTGCTCTGCTGGAAAACTACCATCAGCAGCACAGCATTACGTTTAAAGCTTGACAACCAAATTTAGAAATATTTGTTTCGACGTCAAAACTACCATTTAAAAGCCAAGGTCAAACCCAAGTCTTGATAATTAAAGCGTTAATACGCTCAAAATGAAGAGGTTAACACAGTCCAAAGCCCAGTGGGCAAAAACACAGACTGGAAATTCATTCATTATCATGCACCAGAGGTTGGTTGTTGTTACATCATACCTCAGGCAGGAGGAGAGAACAGGTCAGCTGCACAGCTGCTCTAGCCCGGGCCAGTCTAAAGACCTGATGGAGAACCATGTGTTGATAGATGTGGAGAGACATATTTTCTGCATTCAGTCAAGTGTGGAGCCATAGTGTCTATTTTTCTATCCTCAGAGAGCAGGGCACTCCGGGTCGAGGTTCCTCTGTGTATTTGGGAGTAGTGGGATATGCCTCTCTGTCAGCTGAGGAAAGGATTAGAAAGAGAGGCTAGATAAGGAAGATAATCCATGTCGGCTGAGGTTGCATGTACAAATTACTGACAGTTTTGGCATACCACTATACCACTATACCAAGACCACTATACTGTATCATATGATACTGAAATACTTAATGATTTGTTCCAAATCAATGAACATCACCACAACAGATGTTTATGGAGCCATCAATGTACAAGCACTTCTATCATATAAATCAACGGTAAGTCCTCCACAAACTCGTGATAGCAAGCATACTCTTTGAGTCACATGAATGTCTGCATTGTGTAACATCCTCCCTCTGCTGAGCTTTCCAGTTACTAACTTTCTGTTTTCTCCCAGCTGGCCTCTGGAGAGTTCAGTTGCCTGTGGTGCCTTGTTGTAGGAAATTAGAGCTAACTGGTGGGAAGTGGCTACTGCTGATCGCACATAACATCTCTGGAGGTCTCGAGCAGGATCTGGGAGACTAGAAGGAATAACTACAAGGGAGAAGTAGATCACGTCCTCCACAACCTTTCTCTGCTGAAGGTGAACATGTCTTTTATACTCACTCGACAGGTATTCATTAGGTTAATAGCTACTTTGCAAAGCTCGCACTTCTAACCTTTGCTATGGGCTGTCACAGAGACTAACAGCATGTAGTTAATGTACATTTGGTCATGAGCACAGATGCTATATTATTGTTCTTTTTTATACTGACTTAATTTGCCACATGAAAATGTATTAATATGTGTAACATCCTCCCTTGCTGAGCTTTCCAGTTACTAACTTTCTGTTTTAAAAAAAATAACAAAAAACTAGGGCTGTCACTATTAACGTGTTAATTGCAATGCAATTAAGGTGTGTACATAATGCTTTGTTTATGAATAGCCAGTGATCCCAGCAGACATTTCTGTCTTTTAGAGACTGAAACAGGCTGAGTTTTAAAACTGTCAGGAGGTTTGGCTCAGTGGGTAAATCAGGTAGTTAGTGCCTGATAAATTAGGACTTAGCTGACTGTCAGCCTGACTCGTATATCAGTTGAGTTTTTAACAGACGTCACTGCCAACACTGAGCTAAAGGAAAGTCGAAAACATATGTACTGTTATGAGGTTTGGTTTAGTGGGTAAATCAGGTGGTTAGTGTTCTTGAGGTTGCTGGTTCAAGTCTTGTCTGAAACAGGTACATTTTTAAGACTGAACTAAACCCAAAGCGAGCACAAAGGTAAAGGGAACGTCGAAAGCATTTTCAGTGTCAGGAGGTTTAGCTCAGTGGGTATATCAGGTTGTTAGTGTAGCCAAGGACTTAGTTGAGTATCAGCCTGACTCTTATATCAGTTGAGTTTTCGACAGTTGTCATTGCCAACACTAAGCTAAAGGGAACATTGAAAACATATGTACTGTCAGAAGGTTTGGTTTAGAGGGTAACTCAGGTGGTTAGTGTCCCTGAGGTTGCTGGTTCAAGTCTCCTCTGGTACATGTAAATTTTGAAGACTGACCTAAACCCAAAGCAAGCACAGAGGTAAAGGGGACGTCGAAAGCATTTTCAGTATCAGGTGGTTTGGCTCAGTGGATAAATCAGGTGATTAGTGTACCTGAGGTTGCTGTTTCAAGTCTTACCTGGGACATGTGACATTTGACTTTTATGGCATGAATACAATAAAATTTCGGCTGATATATGTGTCTGCTCTGCTTATATAAGTCATCAATGACGTACCTTGCAACGAACACTTAAAACAGTTAAAAAAACACAGTTGTCTCCTTGTCTCCTGAACTTCTATATACTGAATACTGAATTGTCCCTGCCAAAAACTTAGTTGACAGTCGACCTGACTCATATCAGTCAAGTTTTTGACAGAAGTCACTGCCGATACTGAGGTAAAGGGAACGTCGAAAACTTGTAAACTATCAGGAGGTTTAGCTCAGTGGGTAACTCATGTGGTTGGTCTCCCTGAGGTCGCTGGTTCAAGTCTTATCTGGGACAGGTGAATTTTGAAGACTGAGCTAAACCCATAGCAAGCACAGAGCTTAAGGGAACGTCAAATACATGAAGTTTGAATGAGAGAAAGGAAGTCGGGGGAAAAGACAAGAAGTTAAGTTAAGAGACAGGAAAGTCAGTCAAGTTACATGCAGTAGGGTTGTGAGACAGGAAGTTGAGGTGAGAAACAGGAAGTTGGGTTGAGAGATGGGAAGGTTAGTCAAGTTACAACAAGTTAAGATGAGAGACAGGAAGTTGAGTTGAGAGACAGGAAGTTGAGTGAAAGTAGAGGATGAGAGTATAAGAGGTGAAAAAACATATATAAGAAAGTTTTAGAAAGTATATAGGAAGGAATATATATAGGAATAGGAAGTCAGGAAAGTGTGACCCCCATATCAACAGAGCAGACAGATATATCATCCAATTTTTTATTTTATTTATGCCATTAAATATCATTTGGCTGTAGATTTATACAGTTTAGACACTCATTGTGATATTGCAGAACAAATTAAGGCACGTAAAGTTGATTTATATATCATTTTGGCTGATAAAACAGGTGAAGTGGTCCCGAAACAGGTAAAACCAGTATCGGCAGTGACGTCTGTCGAAATCAAGAAATATCGGCCTGACTCATATATCAGTCGAGTTTTCGAGTCGAGTCGAGTGTTTATCTCTGTATTTATTTCTATACATTTTCATATGATTTGTGTGCAAAAATATTAATTTATAGAGCAACTAGTGACTTAAGCCATCAAACAATTGTAATGGATTAAATGGTGCAATATTTCCTTCTGAATTAAGATAAAGTAGAAGTAGAAAATGGCATGATATTAAAATACTCAAAGTTATAACACCTGAAATTTAAACTCAAATACAGTACTTTAGTAGCTGTACTTAGTGACACTCCACCACTGGTGATAAATGTAACAGTACAACAACAAGATATTAGGGGTACAAGAGGATTAATTTAAGGGAAGTACAGCAAAAAGAGCTGATGTGTTGTGTTTGAGGTCAGAGTGCAGTTGTTTTTTCTTCTCTTCTTAATGTGCAGGCATTTCCCAAAAGCACGAGACCCACCGTGGGCCACGCTCGTGTTGAATGTGTCGCTTATTGTCCAACCCTACATGACAGCAGTGTCACAACAGGAAATTAGACATTATGTTGCCAAGACAGCCGTGCCCCGAGGAGGGAAGCATCTGACCATTGTGTCTTAAAGCTACAACAGGCTTAAGGAATCAGTGTGACTGCACACTACACTTTCGCACTCATAAAACCATCAGATCTATCATCTCAACTTCAAGGCTGGGCCTCTAGGCAGATATTTCTGCTGGAGTTAAAATGCAAAAAGCTCCTCCTGCATTTTTGGAAAAATAAAATTTCACTGCAGCAAAAGTCTCTAAACATATATAGATATGCACAAATCATTAGGTAAGATTCACACATTGCACAGTATCCAATTAGCAGTTTTTCATCGCGGATAATACAACAGGCATTTTTATAGCTCAAAATAGCAGCACATCATACTTCTGGCTGCCGTTATCAGTGCTGACAGATAAAGTAATGCTCATTACCAAAGTTATGCATGATCTCCACTGATCTGTTATTAGTGGGTGACTAATGTGCCAGTGTTGGTCCTCAACACCCTGTAAGTGGGTGGCCTCTTGATCTCACAAGGCAGAGAAGCCTGGTGGTTACTGCTTTAGGTTGCCAGTTTATCATGCTTTGTCAAGGCCACTACCTAATCCTGACATTCAGATCATCAACAGGGCACGTTTCAATCTGCTTAACTCCTATCATTGCTGAAGAAGTGCAAAAGCCCACAGGATGCTATTGTAGTGACTGACACACTGTTATTTGTGATCCTGACAGACTTCCTGACAGACTTTCCTCCCAAATTCCAATGATAAGTTACAGTAGAATGTCATAGGCTTTGCAATGCATGCATGACTTAAAATAGCTGCTCACATCTTCCTCTCTTCCTCCCAGACTAGGATGGCCGGTTGTGGGTCATGTTTCTGGGGCATCATCTGGCTCGTGGTTCTGTTCTGCTTCGGCTGGCCCCTCAGCGTCACCTTAGGGGGTCTCTACGGCCTTGTCAGCCCCCTCACTACCTGCCTCGGTCTGGACCGACTCTCTGATCTACTCCTGGAGGGGGCCAACCTGGGCCGGACCTGTGCCAATAACATGAGACATGGCAAGCCTTTGTGTTGAGATGCATCTGGAGCAATCAGGACCGAACAGTGGACCAGAGATCAGAGGCAAGATTTTTGCTTTTCTGCAGAGACACTGTTAGTATCAGTTTTATGTGGAAACATCCTCTATACAGTAAATACTTTAGCGAGCAAAAAGGTCCAGAAGGTTCAGAAAATGGATTCCACTTGTTCTGTTAACATGTAATTAACCACGGATTTTAAATTTGAATGGTTTTGTCAGGAAAGAAATAGGCTTTGTGTTCATGGTCTCTGTTTGCTGTTTAATTCACGATGGCACTGCATGGAATAGATAAGAATGAAAATGGCAATTTAACAATGGAAAAGCTTCAACTTGTAAATTACAATGCAAAGTTTTAATGAGATTAAATGGCTTTGAACTTGCCCTCTGTTCGTTGACTGACTTATTGTTCAGAGTTATTGGTGGAAATCCATGTTCTGAAATTTTAAGGTGAGGGTAAGTAGAGTAAAAGGTGAAGATATGAATGGATGGGTTTCTTGTTTATCTGCTTTTTTACCTATTTAGGAATTAAATAAATGTAAAGATTTTAATGCTTTTCTAATGTTTATTAAACACTTTTTAAATGCAGGTCACGCCCAACACAGGCCTTTACATTATCAATGGGCCATTTTTGACGACATACTATACTATGACATTTTGGTAAAATTGATACGACATACTATACGATAACATTCTTGGGCCGTTTTGTCATCAAAAATGGCCCAAAATGTCACAAAAAAAGTCATAGTGCAGTATGTTGTCAAAAATTACCCAAAAAGTTCATAACATAGTATGTTGTCAAAAACGACCCCAAATGTCATAGTATATCTATGACACGATACTATGAGCTTGATGTTCTTTTGTTTCCTTGCCTTTTCCAATCCATCGGCCAGCTGGACCAGCACGTGATCATGCCGTCATCTGAACCTCTCCTCTGAAAGGCTTGTTTGGCATGAAGACAGGATGTGCTCCAGGTTAGCTGGTCTCCTGCACAGTGTACAGCAGGGGTTTCTTAATTGTTCTCCACCTTTGGAAGTTTGTTGGAGTCGGAAGAACGTCATAAATGGAGCAGAGCAAGAACTTAATTCGATGTCCCTCCATATTCCGGATGTCCTTCGATTCCAGAGATCTTCCTCTTAAGCTTCCCCACCGGGTCAAGCTGACCTGTTGCCTCATGGCCACTGCTCAGGCCTGCCTGGCCTCTTCCTCTACTGCCCTAGTCTCCTTCTGCACCATGCCCCTTTTATTTCTCCTTTATCTCTGCCTTCGTCCAACTTGCTCTAGTGATGCAACCCAGGCCCAGCCTCCCCTGGGTCACAGTCCCCATGATGTCAGAGTGTTGCAGCCGGTCCTACGCCTCTCTCCGTGCACAAGATACTTTCTACTTAAGTCCTGTTCGGATGCTGATGTCTACCTGTTGGACTGCCTCAGCTACACTCTCCCGCAGCATCGTAGCCAACCAGACTTTTGCTGACTTTTACTCCCCTACCACTGACGATAACGGCAGGTGAAGCTTGCTCCCTGACCTGTACAAGCTGATTGAGCAAAACCTTTTAGAGAAAGACAGCCATCTCCTCAAAACCTTGTTAGTTTTCCTTTACAGGGCATCCACTGTTGACAAAAGCAAACAGCATTAAGTAGCATGCCAAGAAAGGCCATACCAAACAATGTTCCAAAAAGGGCCAAAGACCCCCAAATATGGCATGTTGAAAAAATGACAAAAAAAGGCAAGACTATAGTATGGCAAATATGTGAAAATATAACATATCTCAAAAAAAGCGGAAGACATCTCAAAAACAGTTTACAATAGCGTGCCGAGACATGCCATAGCATAGAATGTTGCAAAAACGGCCAAAAACAGCGAAATAATGCATGTCCAAAAACTGACCGAAAAGGCAAGGCTATAATATGGAAAAATGTCAAAATATGACATGTCCCAAAAACAGCTTAAAACACCTCAAAACAGCTTAAAATAGCATGCCAAAACACGCCGTAGCATAGAATGTTGCAAAAACGGCCAAAAAAATGCTAATACTGAATGTCCAAAAAATGACCGAAAAGTCAAGGCTATAGTATGGAAAAATGTCAAAATAGGACATGTCCCAAAAACACCTCAAAACAACTTAAAATAGCATGCCAAAACACACCATAGCATAGAATGTTACAAAAACGGCCAAAAACATGCTAATGCTGCATATCCACAAAATGACCGAAAAGGCAAGGCTATAGTATGGAAAAATGTGGAAATATGACATGTCCCAAAAACACCTCAAAACAACTTAAAATAGCATGCCAAAACACGCCATAGCATAGAATGTTGCAAAAACGGCCAAAAACATGCTAAAATTGCATGTCCAAAAATTGACTGAAAAGGAAAGGCTATAGTATGGAAAAATGTCAAAATATGACATGTACCAAAAACAGCTTAAAACACCTCAAAACAGCTTAAAATAGCATGCCAAAACACGCCATAGCATAGAATGTTGCAAAAACGGCCAAAAACATGCTAATACTGCATGTCCAAAAAATGACTGAAAAGGCAAGGCTATAGTATGGAAAAATGTCAAAATAGGACATGTCCCAAAAACAGCTTAAAACACCTCAAAACAGCTTAAAATAACGTGCCAAAACACGCTATAGCATACAATGCCGCAAAAACGGCCAAAAACATGCTAATGCTGCATTTCCAAAAATTGACTGAAAAGGCAAGGCTATAGTATGGAAAAATGTCAAAATATGACATGTACCAAAAACAGCTTAAAACACCTCAAAACAGCTTAAAATAGCGTGCCAAAACACGCCATAGCATAGAATGTTGCAAAAACAGCCAAAAACATGCTAATACTGCATGTCCAAAAAATGACCGAAAAGGCAAGGCTATAGTATGGAAAAATGTCAAAATATGACATGTCCCAAAAACAGCTGAAAATACCTCAAAACAGCTTAAAATAGCATGCCAAAACACGCCATAGCATAGAATGTTGCAAAAACGGCCAAAAACATGCTAATACTGCATGTCCAAAAATTGACTGAAAAGGCAAGGCTATAGTATGGGAAAATGTCAAAATATGACATGTTCCAAAATCAGCTTAAAACACCTCAAAACAGCTTAAAATAGCGTGCCAAAACACGCTATAGCATACAATGTTGCAAAAACGGCCAAAAACATGCTAATGCTGC
Organism: Plectropomus leopardus; assembly: GCF_026936395.1. Taxonomy (NCBI): domain Eukaryota; kingdom Metazoa; phylum Chordata; class Actinopteri; order Perciformes; family Serranidae; genus Plectropomus; species Plectropomus leopardus. The sequence continues at coordinate 13,174,907 of NC_142189.1, read as the reverse complement.
ATGTCCAAAAAATGACAGAAAAGGCAAGGCTATAGTATGGAAAAATGTCGAAATATGACATGTCCCAAAAACAGCTTAAAACACCTCAAAACAGCTTAAAATAGCGTGCCAAAACATGCCATAGCATAGAATGTTGCAAAAACGGCCAAAAACATGCTAATACTGCATGTCCAAAAATTGACTGAAAAGGCAAGGCTATAGTATGGAAAAATGTGAAAATATGACATGTACCAAAATCAGCTTAAAACACCTCAAAACAGCTTAAAATAGCGTGCCAAAACACGCCATAGCATAGAATGTTGCAAAAACGGCCAACAACAGCAAAATAATGCATGTCCAAAAATTGACCGAATAGGCAAGGCTATAGTATGGAAAAATGTCAAAATATGACATGTCCCAAAAATAGCTGAAAATACCTCAAAACAGCTTAAAATAGTGTGCTAAAACACGCCATAGCATAGAATGTTGCAAAAACGGCCAAAAACATGCTAATACTGCATGTCCAAAAAATGACCGAAAAGGCAAGGCTATAGTATGGAAAAATGTCAAAATATGACATGTTCCAAAATCAGCTTAAAACACCTCAAAACAGCTTAAAATAGCATGCCAAAACACGCCATAGCATAGAATGTTGCAAAAACGGCCAAAAACATGCTAATACTGCATGTCCAAAAATTGACTGAAAAGGCAAGGCTATAGTATGGAAAAATGTCAAAATATGACATGTCCCAAAAACAGCTTAAAACACCTCAAAACAGCTTAAAATAGCGTGCCAAAACACGCCATAGCATAGAATGTTGCAAAAACGGCCAAAAACATGCTAATACTGCATGTCCAAAAAATGACCGAAAAGGCAAGGCTATAGTATGGAAAAATGTCAAAATATGACATGTCCCAAAAACAGCTTAAAACACCTCAAAACAGCTTAAAATAGCGTGCCAAAACACGCCATAGCATAGAATGTTGCAAAAACGGCCAAAAACATGCTAATATTGCATGTCCACAAATTGACTGAAAAGGCAAGGCTATAGTATGGAAAAATGTCAAAATATGACATGTACCACAAACAGCTTAAAACACCTCAAAACAGCTTAAAATAGCGTGCCAAAACACGCCATAGCATAGAATGTTGCAAAAACGGCCAAAAACATGCTAATACTGCATGTCCAAAAAATGACCGAAAAGGCAAGGCTATAGTATGGAAAAATGTCAAAATATGACATGTTCCAAAATCAGCTTAAAACACCTCAAAACAGCTTAAAATAGCGTGCCAAAACATGCCATAGCATAGAATGTTGCAAAAACGACCAAAAACATGCTAATACTGCATGTCCAAAAAATGACCGAAAAGGCAAGGCTATAGTATGGAAAAATGTCAAAATATGACATGTCCCAAAAACAGCTTAAAACACCTCAAAACAGCTTAAAATACTGTGCCAAAACACGCCATAGCATAGAATGTTGCAAAAACGGCCAAAAACATGCTCATACTGCATGTCCAAAAAATGACCGAAAAGGCAAGGCTATAGTATGGAAAAATGTCAAAATATGACATGTCCCAAAAACAGCTTAAAACACCTCAAAACAACATAAAACAGTGTTCCAAAACACGCTGTAGCATAGAATGTTGCAAAAGCGGCCAAAAACATGCTAATACTGCATGTCCAAAAAATGACCGAAAAGGCAAGGCTATAGTATGGAAAAATGTCAAAATATGACATGTCCCAAAAACAGCTGAAAATACCTCAAAACAGCTTCAAATAGCGTGCCAAAACACGCCATAGCATAGCATATTGCAACAACGGCCAAAAACATGCTAATACTGCATGTCCAAAAAATGACCGAAAAGGCAAGGCTATAGTATGGAAAAATGTCAAAATATGACATGTCCCAAAAACAGATGAAAACACCTCAAAACAGCTTAAAATAGCGTGCCAAAACACGCCATAGCATAGAATGTTGCAAAAACGGCCAAAAACATGCTAATACTGCATGTCCAAAAAATGACCGAAAAGGCAAGGCTATAGTATGGAAAAATGTCAAAATATGACATGTCCCAAAAACAGCTTAAAACACCTCAAAACAACATAAAACAGTGTTCCAAAACACGCTGTAGCATAGAATGTTGAAAAAACGGCCAAAAACATGCTAATACTGCATGTCCAAAAAATGACTGAAAAGGCAAGGCTATAGTATGGAAAAATGTCAAAATATGACATGTCCCAAAAACAGCTGAAAATACCTCAAAACAGCTTAAAATAGCGTGCCAAAACACGCCATAGCATAGAATGTTGCAAAAACGGCCAAAAACATGCTAATACTGCATGTCCAAAAAATGACCGAAAAGGCAAGGCTATAGTATGGAAAAATGTCAAAATATGACATGTCCCAAAAACAGCTGAAAATACCTCAAAACAGCTTAAAATAGCGTGCCAAAACACGCCATAGCATAGAATGTTGCAAAAACGGCCAAAAACATGCTAATACTGCATGTCCAAAAAATGACCGAAAAGGCAAGGCTATAGTATGGAAAAATGTCAAAATATGACATGTCCCAAAAACAGCTTAAAACACCTCAAAACAGCTTAAAATAGCGTGCCAAAACACGCCATAGCATAGAATGTTGCAAAAACGGCCAAAAACATGCTAATACTGCATGTCCAAAAAATGACCGAAAAGGCAAGGCTATAGTATGGAAAAATGTCAAAATATGACATGTCCCAAAAACAGCTTAAAACACCTCAAAACAGCTTAAAATAGCGTGCCAAAACACGCCATAGCATAGAATGTTGCAAAAACGGCCAAAAACATGCTAATACTGCATGTCCAAAAAATGACCGAAAAGGCAAGGCTATAGTATGGAAAAATGTCAAAATATGACATGTCCCAAAAACAGCTGAAAATACCTCAAAACAGCTTAAAATAGCGTGCCAAAACACGCCATAGCATAGAATGTTGCAACAACGGCCAAAAACATGCTAATACTGCATGTCCAAAAAATGACCGAAAAGGCAAGGCTATAGTATGGAAAAATGTCAAAATATGACATGTCCCAAAAACAGATGAAAACACCTCAAAACAGCTTAAAATAGCGTGCCAAAACACGCTGTAGCATAGAATGTTGCAAAAACGGCCAAAAACATGCTAATACTGCATGTCCAAAAAATGACCGAAAAGGCAAGGCTATAGTATGGAAAAATGTCAAAATATGACATGTCCCAAAAACAGCTGAAAATACCTCAAAACAGCTTAAAATAGCGTGCCAAAACACGCCATAGCATAGAATGTTGCAAAAACGGCCAAAAACATGCTAATACTGCATGTCCAAAAAATGACCGAAAAGGCAAGGCTATAGTATGGAAAAATGTCAAAATATGACATGTCCCAAAAACAGCTTAAAACACCTCAAAACAGCTTAAAATAGCGTGCCAAAACACGCCATAGCATAGAATGTTGCAAAAACGGCCAAAAACATGCTAATACTGCATGTCCAAAAAATGACCGAAAAGGCAAGGCTATAGTATGGAAAAATGTCAAAATATGACATGTCCCAAAAACAGCTTAAAACACCTCAAAACAGCTTAAAATACTGTGCCAAAACACGCTGTAGCATAGAATGTTGCAACAACGGCCAAAAACATGCTAATACTGCATGTCCAAAAAATGACCGAAAAGGCAAGGCTATAGTATGGAAAAATGTCAAAATATGACATGTCCCAAAAACAGCTTAAAACACCTCAAAACAGCTTAAAATAGCGTGCCAAAACACGCTGTAGCATAGAATGTTGCAAAAACGGCCAAAAACATGCTAATACTGCATGTCCAAAAAATGACCGAAAAGGCAAGGCTATAGTATGGAAAAATGTCAAAATATGACATGTCCCAAAAACAGCTTAAAACACCTCAAAACAGCTTAAAATAGCGTGCCAAAACACGCCATAGCATAGAATGTTGCAAAAACGGCCAAAAACATGCTAATACTGCATGTCCAAAAAATGACCGAAAAGGCAAGGCTATAGTATGGAAAAATGTCAAAATATGACATGTCCCAAAAACAGCTTAAAACACCTCAAAACAGCTTAAAATAGCGTGCCAAAACACGCCATAGCATAGAATGTTGCAAAAACGGCCAAAAACATGCTAATACTGCATGTCCAAAAAATGACCGAAAAGGCAAGGCTATAGTATGGAAAAATGTCAAAATATGACATGTCCCAAAAACAGCTTAAAACACCTCAAAACAGCTTAAAATAGCGTGCCAAAACACGCTGTAGCATAGAATGTTGCAACAACGGCCAAAAACATGCTAATACTGCATGTCCAAAAAATGACCGAAAAGGCAAGGCTATAGTATGGAAAAATGTCAAAATATGACATGTCCCAAAAACAGATGAAAACACCTCAAAACAGCTTAAAATAGCGTGCCAAAACACGCTGTAGCATAGAATGTTGCAAAAACGGCCAAAAACATGCTAATACTGCATGTCCAAAAAATGACCGAAAAGGCAAGGCTATAGTATGGAAAAATGTCAAAATATGACATGTCCCAAAAACAGCTGAAAATACCTCAAAACAGCTTAAAATAGCGTGCCAAAACACGCCATAGCATAGAATGTTGCAAAAACGGCCAAAAACATGCTAATACTGCATGTCCAAAAAATGACCGAAAAGGCAAGGCTATAGTATGGAAAAATGTCAAAATATGACATGTCCCAAAAACAGCTTAAAACACCTCAAAACAGCTTAAAATACTGTGCCAAAACACGCTGTAGCATAGAATGTTGCAACAACGGCCAAAAACATGCTAATACTGCATGTCCAAAAAATGACCGAAAAGGCAAGGCTATAGTATGGAAAAATGTCAAAATATGACATGTCCCAAAAACAGCTTAAAACACCTCAAAACAGCTTAAAATACTGTGCCAAAACACGCTGTAGCATAGAATGTTGCAACAACGGCCAAAAACATGCTAATACTGCATGTCCAAAAAATGACCGAAAAGGCAAGGCTATAGTATGGAAAAATGTCAAAATATGACATGTCCCAAAAACAGCTTAAAACACCTCAAAACAGCTTAAAATAGCGTGCCAAAACACGCCATAGCATAGAATGTTGCAAAAACGGCCAAAAACATGCTAATACTGCATGTCCAAAAAATGACCGAAAAGGCAAGGCTATAGTATGGAAAAATGTCAAAATATGACATGTCCCAAAAACAGCTTAAAACACCTCAAAACAGCTTAAAATAGCGTGCCAAAACACGCTGTAGCATAGAATGTTGCAAAAACGGCCAAAAACATGCTAATACTGCATGTCCAAAAAATGACCGAAAAGGCAAGGCTATAGTATGGAAAAATGTCAAAATATGACATGTCCCAAAAACAGCTGAAAATACGTCAAAACAGCTTAAAATAGCGTGTCAAAACACGCCATAGCATAGAATGTTGCAAAAGCGGCCAAAAACATGCTAATACTGCATGTCCAAAAAATGACCAAAAAGGCAAGGCTATAGTATGGAAAAATGTCAAAATATGACATGTCCCAAAAACAGCTTAAAACACCTCAAAACAGCTTAAAATACTGTGCCAAAACACGCTGTAGCATAGAATGTTGCAACAACGGCCAAAAACATGCTAATACTGCATGTCCAAAAAATGACCGAAAAGGCAAGGCTATAGTATGGAAAAATGTCAAAATATGACATGTCCCAAAAACAGCTGAAAATACCTCAAAACAGCTTAAAATACTGTGCCAAACCACGCTGTAGCATAGAATGTTGCAAAAACAGCCAAAAACATGCTAATACTGCATGTCCAAAAAATGACCGAAAAGGCAAGGCTATAGTATGGAAAAATGTCAAAATATGACATGTCCCAAAAACAGCTTAAAACACCTCAAAACAGCTTAAAATAGCGTGCCAAAACACGCCATAGCATAGAATGTTGCAAAAACGGCCAAAAACATGCTAATACTGCATGTCCAAAAAATGACCGAAAAGGCAAGGCTATAGTATGGAAAAATGTCAAAATATGACATTTCCCAAAAACAGATGAAAACACCTCAAAACAGCTTAAAATAGCGTGCCAAAACACGCTGTAGCATAGAATGTTGCAAAAACGGCCAAAAACATGCTAATACTGCATGTCCAAAAAATGACCGAAAAGGCAAGGCTATAGTATGGAAAAATGTCAAAATATGACATGTCCCAAAAACAGCTTAAAACACCTCAAAACAGCTTAAAATAGCGTGCCAAAACACGCCATAGCATAGAATGTTGCAAAAACGGCCAAAAACATGCTAATACTGCATGTTCAAAAAATGACCGAAAAGGCAAGGCTATAGTATGGAAAAATGTCAAAATATGACATGTCCCAAAAACAGCTTAAAACACCTCAAAACAGCTTAAAATACTGTGCCAAAACACGCTGTAGCATAGAATGTTGCAACAACGGCCAAAAACATGCTAATACTGCATGTCCAAAAAATGACCGAAAAGGCAAGGCTATAGTATGGAAAAATGTCAAAATATGACATGTCCCAAAAACAGATGAAAACACCTCAAAACAGCTCAAAATACTGTGCCAAAACATGCTGTAGTATAGAATGTTGCAAAAACGGCCAAAAACATGCTAATACTGCATGTCCAAAAAATGACCGAAAAGGCAAGGCTATAGTATGGAAAAATGTCAAAATATGACATGTCCCAAAAACAGATGAAAACACCTCAAAACAGCTTAAAATAGCGTGCCAAAACACGCCATAGCATAGAATGTTGCAAAAACGGCCAAAAACATGCTAATACTGCATGTCCAAAAAATGACCGAAAAGGCAAGGCTATAGTATGGAAAAATGTCAAAATATGACATGTCCCAAAAACAGATGAAAACACCTCAAAACAGCTTAAAATACTGTGCCAAACCACGCTGTAGCATAGAATGTTGCAACAACGGCCAAAAACATGCTAATACTGCATGTCCAAAAAATGACCGAAAAGGCAAGGCTATAGTATGGAAAAATGTCAAAATATGACATGTCCCAAAAACAGCTTAAAACACCTCAAAACAGCTTAAAATACTGTGCCAAAACACGCTGTAGCATAGAATGTTGCAACAACGGCCAAAAACATGCTAATACTGCATGTCCAAAAAATGACCGAAAAGGCAAGGCTATAGTATGGAAAAATGTCAAAATATGACATGTCCCAAAAACAGCTTAAAACACCTCAAAACAGCTTAAAATAGCGTGCCAAAACACGCTGTAGCATAGAATGTTGCAACAACGGCCAAAAACATGCTAATACTGCATGTCCAAAAAATGACCGAAAAGGCAAGGCTATAGTATGGAAAAATGTCAAAATATGACATGTCCCAAAAACAGCTTAAAACACCTCAAAACAGCTTAAAATACTGTGCCAAAACACGCTGTAGCATAGAATGTTGCAACAACGGCCAAAAACATGCTAATACTGCATGTTCAAAAAATGACCGAAAAGGCAAGGCTATAGTATGGAAAAATGTCAAAATATGACATGTCCCAAAAACAACAAAAACACCTCAAAACAGCTTAAAATACTGTACCAAAACACGCTGTAGCATAGAATGTTGCAACAACGGCCAAAAACATGCTAATACTGCATGTTCAAAAAATGACCGAAAAGGCAAGGCTATAGTATGGAAATATGTCAAAATATGACATGTCCCAAAAACAGCTTAAAACACCTCAAAACTGCTTAAAATAGCGTGCCAAAACACGCTGTAGCATAGAATGTTGCAAAAACTGCCAAAAACATGCTAATACTGCATGTCCAAAAAATGACCGAAAAGGCAAGGCTATAGTATGGAAAAATGTCAAAATATGACATGTCCCAAAAACAGCTTAAAACACCTCAAAACAGCTTAAAATAGCGTGCCAAAACACGCTGTAGCATAGAATGTTGCAAAAACGGCCAAAAACATGCTAATACTGCATGTCCAAAAATTGACCGAAAAGGCAAGGCTATAGTATGGAAAAATGTCAAAATATGACATGTCCCAAAAACAGCTTAAAACACCTCAAAACAGCTTAAAATACTGTGCCAAAACACGCTGTAGCATAGAATGTTGCAACAACGGCCAAAAACATGCTAATACTGCATGTCCAAAAAATGACCGAAAAGGCAAGGCTATAGTATGGAAAAATGTCAAAATATGACATGTCCCAAAAACAGCTTAAAACACCTCAAAACAGCTTAAAATACTGTGCCAAAACACGCTGTAGCATAGAATGTTGCAAAAACGGCCAAAAACATGCTAATACTGCATGTCCAAAAAATGACCGAAAAGGCAAGGCTATAGTATGGAAAAATGTCAAAATATGACATGTCCCAAAAACAGCTTAAAACACCTCAAAACAGCTTAAAATACTGTGCCAAAACACGCTGTAGCATAGAATGTTGCAACAACGGCCAAAAACATGCTAATACTGCATGTCCAAAAAATGACCGAAAAGGCAAGGCTATAGTATGGAAAAATGTCAAAATATGACATGTCCCAAAAACAGCTTAAAACACCTCAAAACAGCTTAAAATAGCGTGCCAAAACACGCTGTAGCATAGAATGTTGCAAAAACGGCCAAAAACATGCTAATACTGCATGTTCAAAAAATGACCGAAAAGGCAAGGCTATAGTATGGAAAAATGTCAAAATATGACATGTCCCAAAAACAGCTTAAAACACCTCAAAACAGCTTAAAATACTGTGCCAAAACACGCTGTAGCATAGAATGTTGCAAAACGGCCAAAAACATGCTAATACTGCATGTTCAAAAAATGAACGAAAAGGCAAGGCTATAGTATGGAAAAATGTCAAAATATGACATGTCCCAAAAACAGATGAAAATGCCTCAAAACAGCTTAAAATAGCGTGCCAAAACACGCTGTAGCATAGAATGTTGCAAAAACGGTCAAAAACAGCAAAAAAATGCATGTCCAAAAAATGACCGAAAAGGCAAGGCTATAGTATGGCAAAAATGTCAAAATATGACATGTCCCAAAAACAGATGAAAACACCTCAAAACAGCTTAAAATACTGTGCCAAAACACGCTGTAGCATAGAATGTTGCAACAACGGCCAAAAACATGCTAATACTGCATGTCCAAAAAATGACCGAAAAGGCAAGGCTATAGTATGGCAAAAATGTCAAAATATGACATGTCCCAAAAACAGCTTAAAACACCTCAAAACAGCTTAAAATACTGTGCCAAAACACGCTGTAGCATAGAATGTTGCAAAAACGGCCAAAAACATGCTAATACTGCATGTCCAAAAAATGACCGAAAAGGCAAGGCTATAGTATGGAAAAATGTCAAAATATGACATGTCCCAAAAACAGCTTAAAACACCTCAAAACAGCTTAAAATAGCGTGCCAAAACATGCCATAGCATAGAATGTTGCAACAACGGCCAAAAACATGCTAATACTGCATGTCCAAAAAATGACCGAAAAGGCAAGGCTATAGTATGGAAAAATGTCAAAATATGACATGTCCCAAAAACAGCTTAAAACACCTCAAAACAGCTTAAAATACTGTGCCAAAACACGCTGTAGCATAGAATGTTGCAACAACGGCCAAAAACATGCTAATACTGCATGTTCAAAAAATGACCGAAAAGGCAAGGTATGGAAAAATGTCAAAATATGACATGTCCCAAAAACAGATGAAAATGCGTCAAAACAGCTTAAAATAGCGTGCCAAAACACGCTGTAGCATAGAATGTTGCAAAAACGGCCAAAAACATGCTAATACTGCATGTTCAAAAAATGACCGAAAAGGCAAGGCTATAGTATGGCAAAAATGTCAAAATATGACATCTCTCAAAAACAGCTGAAAACACCTCAAAACAGCTTAAAATAGCGTGCCAAAACACGCCATAGCATAGAATGTTGCAAAAACGACCAAAAACATGCTAATACTGCATGTCCAAAAAATGACCGAAAAGGCAAGGCTATAGTATGGCAAAAATGTCAAAATATGACATGTCCCAAAAACAGATGAAAATGCCTCAAAACAGCTTAAAATACTGTGCCAAAACATGCCATAGCATAGAATGTTGCAAAAACGACCAAAAACATGCTAATACTGCATGTCCAAAAAATGACCGAAAAGGCAAGGCTATAGTATGGAAAAATGTCAAAATATGACATGTCCCAAAAACAGATGAAAACACCTCAAAACAGCTTAAAATAGCGTGCCAAAACACGCCATAGCATAGAATGTTGCAAAAACGACCAAAAACATGCTAATACTGCATGTCCAAAAAATGACCAAAAAGGCAAGGCTATAGTATGGCAAAAATGTCAAAATATGACATGTCCCAAAAACAGCTTAAAACACCTCAAAACAGCTTAAAATACTGTGCCAAAACACGCTGTAGCATAGAATGTTGCAACAACGGCCAAAAACATGCTAATACTGCATGTTCAAAAAATGACCGAAAAGGCAAGGCTATAGTATGGAAAAATGTCAAAATATGACATGTCCCAAAAACAGCTTAAAACACCTCAAAACAGCTTAAAATACTGTGCCAAAACACGCTGTAGCATAGAATGTTGCAACAACGGCCAAAAACATGCTAATACTGCATGTCCAAAAAATGACCGAAAAGGCAAGGCTATAGTATGGAAAAATGTCAAAATATGACATGTCCCAAAAACAGCTTAAAACACCTCAAAACAGCTTAAAATACTGTGCCAAAACACGCTGTAGCATAGAATGTTGCAACAACGGCCAAAAACATGCTAATACTGCATGTCCAAAAAATGACCGAAAAGGCAAGGCTATAGTATGGAAAAATGTCAAAATATGACATGTCCCAAAAACAGCTTAAAACACCTCAAAACAGCTTAAAATAGCGTGCCAAAACACGCTGTAGCATAGAATGTTGCAAAAACGGCCAAAAACATGCTAATACTGCATGTTCAAAAAATGACCGAAAAGGCAAGGCTATAGTATGGAAAAATGTCAAAATATGACATGTCCCAAAAACAGCTTAAAACACCTCAAAACAGCTTAAAATACTGTGCCAAAACACGCTGTAGCATAGAATGTTGCAAAAACGGCCAAAAACATGCTAATACTGCATGTTCAAAAAATGACCGAAAAGGCAAGGCTATAGTATGGAAAAATGTCAAAATATGACATGTCCCAAAAACAGATGAAAATGCCTCAAAACAGCTTAAAATAGCGTGCCAAAACACGCCATAGCATAGAATGTTGCAACAACGGTTAAAAACAGCAAAAAAAATACATATCCAAAAAATGACCGAAAAGGCAAGGCTATAGTATGGCAAAAATGTCAAAATATGACATGTCCCAAAAACAGATGAAAACACCTCAAAACAGCTTAAAATACTGTGCCAAAACACGCTGTAGCATAGAATGTTGCAACAACGGCCAAAAACATGCTAATACTGCATGTCCAAAAAATGACCGAAAAGGCAAGGCTATAGTATGGAAAAATGTCAAAATATGACATGTCCCAAAAACAGCTTAAAACACCTCAAAACAGCTTAAAATACTGTGCCAAAACACGCTGTAGCATAGAATGTTGCAAAAACGGCCAAAAACATGCTAATACTGCATGTCCAAAAAATGACCGAAAAGGCAAGGCTATAGTATGGAAAAATGTCAAAATATGACATGTCCCAAAAACAGCTTAAAACACCTCAAAACAGCTTAAAATAGCGTGCCAAAACACGCCATAGCATAGAATGTTGCAAAAACGACCAAAAACATGCTAATACTGCATGTCCAAAAAATGACCGAAAAGGCAAGGCTATAGTATGGCAAAAATGTCAAAATATGACATGTCCCAAAAACAGCTTAAAACACCTCAAAACAGCTTAAAATACTGTGCCAAAACACGCTGTAGCATAGAATGTTGCAACAACGGCCAAAAACATGCTAATACTGCATGTCCAAAAAATGACCGAAAAGGCAAGGCTATAGTATGGAAAAATGTCAAAATATGACATGTCCCAAAAACAGATGAAAACACCTCAAAACAGCTTAAAATAGCGTGCCAAAACACGCTGTAGCATAGAATGTTGCAACAACGGCCAAAAACATGCTAATACTGCATGTTCAAAAAATGACCGAAAAGGCAAGGCTATAGTATGGCAAAAATGTCAAAATATGACATGTCCCAAAAACAGCTGAAAACACCTCAAAACAGCTTAAAATAGCGTGCCAAAACATGCCATAGCATAGAATGTTGCAAAAACGACCAAAAACATGCTAATACTGCATGTCCAAAAAATGACAGAAAAGGCAAGGCTATAGTATGGCAAAAATGTCAAAATATGACATGTCCCAAAAACAGATGAAAATGCCTCAAAACAGCTTAAAATAGCGTGCCAAAACATGCCATAGCATAGAATGTTGCAAAAACGACCAAAAACATGCTAATACTGCATGTCCAAAAAATGACCGAAAAGGCAAGGCTATAGTATGGAAAAATGTCAAAATATGACATGTCCCAAAAACAGATGAAAACACCTCAAAACAGCTTAAAATAGCGTGCCAAAACACGCCATAGCATAGAATGTTGCAAAAACGACCAAAAACATGCTAATACTGCATGTCCAAAAAATGACCGAAAAGGCAAGGCTATAGTATGGAAAAATGTCAAAATATGACATGTCCCAAAAACAGCTTAAAACACCTCAAAACAGCTTAAAATACTGTGCCAAAACACGCTGTAGCATAGAATGTTGCAACAACGGCCAAAAACATGCTAATACTGCATGTTCAAAAAATGACCGAAAAGGCAAGGCTATAGTATGGAAAAATGTCAAAATATGACATGTCCCAAAAACAGATGAAAACACCTCAAAACAGCTTAAAATAGCGTGCCAAAACATGCCATAGCATAGAATGTTGCAAAAACGGCCAAAAACATGCTAATACTGCATGTCCAAAAAATGACCGAAAAGGCAAGGCTATAGTATGGAAAAATGTCAAAATATGACATGTCCCAAAAACAGATGAAAATACCTCAAAACAGCTTAAAATAGCGTGCCAAAACACACCATAGCATAGAATGTTGCAAAAACGACCAAAAACATGCTAATACTGCATGTCCAAAAAATGACCGAAAAGGCAAGGCTATAGTATGGCAAAAATGTCAAAATATGACATGTCCCAAAAACAGCTTAAAACACCTCAAAACAGCTTAAAATACTGTGCCAAAACACGCTGTAGCATAGAATGTTGCAACAACGGCCAAAAACATGCTAATACTGCATGTTCAAAAAATGACCGAAAAGGCAAGGCTATAGTATGGAAAAATGTCAAAATATGACATGTCCCAAAAACAGATGAAAATGCCTCAAAACAGCTTAAAATAGCGTGCCAAAACACGCTGTAGCATAGAATGTTGCAAAAACGGCCAAAAACATGCTAATACTGCATGTTCAAAAAATGACCGAAAAGGCAAGGCTATAGTATGGCAAAAATGTCAAAATATGACATCTCTCAAAAACAGCTAAAAAACACCTCAAAACAGCTTAAAATAGCGTGCCAAAACATGCCATAGCATAGAATGTTGCAAAAACGACCAAAAACATGCTAATACTGCATGTCCAAAAAATGACAGAAAAGGCAAGGCTATAGTATGGCAAAAATGTCAAAATATGACATGTCCGAAAAATAGATGAAAATGCCTCAAAACAGCTTAAAATAGCGTGCCAAAACACGCCGTAGCATAGAATGTTGCAAAAACGGCCAAAAACATGCTAATACTGCATGTTCAAAAAATGACTGAAAAGGTAAGGCTATAGTATGGAAATATGTCAAAATATGACATGTCCCAAAAACTGCTTAAAACACCTCAAAACAGCTTAAAATACTGTGCCAAAACACGCTGTAGCATAGAATGTTGCAACAACGGCCAAAAACATGCTAATACTGCATGTTCAAAAAATGACCGAAAAGGCAAGGCTATAGTATGGAAAAATGTCAAAATATGACATGTCCCAAAAACAGCTTAAAACACCTCAAAACAGCATAACATTTCGTGTGGAGACATGCCACAGAATAGAATATTGCAAAAACAGCCAAAAACACCCTAATAATGTCCAAAAAATGACAGGTATGGCAAAACTGTCAAAACATGACACGTTCCAAAAACAGCTGAAAACAGCATAAAGAAGCCTGCTGAGACACGCGATAGCTTAGAATGTTGCAAAAACGGTAAAAACTAATAATGATATGGCAGTTCCAAAAAGTGCCCTTAAAAGGCAAGGCTGTATAGGCAACAATTTCAAAATATATCCCAAAACCAGCTGAAAACACCTTAACATAGCATTAAATAGCCTGCCGAGACATGCCATTGCTTAGAATATTGCAAAAACGTCCAAAAACACCATAATATGACATGAAAAACAACCAAAAAACATGCTATACAATGTGGTTTTTATTTCTTTTTCCAACATGTTATATTTTGAGATGTCAACATATACTATGTCGCTTCCATTCACAGAGTATCAGTGACCTCAGTCAAATGAGGTATCTGCACAGAGGCCAAAGAAAAGACAGCAGCAACCCCAGACACAGCCTGTTCACCCTGCTGCCATCTGGAAAAAAAATACAGAAGTGTCCGCTGCACAACCATTAGACTACGAACAGCTTCTTTCCTCAGGCTGTGAGACTCCTCAATTCCTTGTTTTACTCCAAAAGATGTAGATTGAACTATGTTTAATAAAAAGATGATGAATAAAACTACTTTCTACCTTCTTCTACTATATATTTGGCTATTTTTTTTTTTTTGACATGCTATACTATGACATGTCCCAACATGACATAAAATGTGTTTTTCTGCTTTTTTTTCCAACGTCATATTTGGTTGTCATGTTGTTTTCAGTCGATTTTTTGACATGCTATATGATTATGTTTATGGCTATATTTTTTTGACATGCTATATTCTGAAATGTTGCGGCTACTACTACTATACTATAATGTTTTTCATCATTTCGGACAACACACTATAATATGAAGATTTTCTCATCATCCTGGTCAACATGCTATACTATGACATTTTCGGCCATTTTTTTTGGCATGATGTAGTCTATTACCTGTCTAGAAATGCAATACTATGTGGTTTTAAGCCCGTTTTCCAACGTGATTTTTTGGCCTTTCTTTCGACATGTTATACTATGACGTGTCTCGACATGCTATTACATGAGGTTTTCAGCCGTTTTCACATGACATATTTTGAAATTTTTCACACTATACTGTGTGGTCTTTGGTACATGTTTCGACATACTATATTATGATGTTTTGGGCCTTTTTTCGACATGCCATATTTTGATATATATTTTGATTGTGTTGTTTTCGGCTGTTTGTTCAACATTCTATATGATGAGGTTTTTGGTCTTGTTTCAAAATAATAAACTTTGACATGTCTCGACATGCTTTACTATGTGGTACGCAGACACACAAAAAAGTCTCTTGGACCCACCCCCAAACCCAACAGAAAGTTAGCCATTTTGAATTTTGTGCTACTTTTTGGCGATTTCGGTCCTCGTACTTCTCATCTTGTCCTACAGGACTTCAGAATTGGTGTGTCCATTCTCAAACCAAAACTTTTACGGTTTTCTCGTTATGAGGTGCACAATTTTGATGTTTCGCATAAAAACAAGACATTGTTGTAACTTTGGTGTACATTGTCTGATCTGCCTAAAACCTTATACGTTTTAAAAGGGTCCCGCCCTGAACACATATCTATGACAATATTAACTAGTCATAATAGCGCCACCTACTGGCAAAAAGAAGTAAGCCTTGAGGGACAATTATCATTGGATTTACATGATATTTACATGGTTTAGTCAACAAATGATGTCCACAAAGATGACATGGAATTTGTCTCTCCTCTGCTGGTGGTGGAAGTACTACACCATGTGTAATCGCTTACTCCAGGGTCCAAAATCTGCATATATTATCTGACTTTTACAGAATTAGTCGATGCTTTATTTGAAGTGCCACCAGTACCCCAACAAATGTCGGGGTGTGAGGGCCCATTCATTGCTGCTTGCAGCTTTGATTTTTACCTGCTTTATGATTAGTTTTTTTGGTCTTGATATTAACGTAATATACTATGACGCGTCTTGACATGCTTTACTATGTGGTTTTATAGCTCTTTTTGCAGCATTTCATATGTTCAACATGCTAAACTATGAAGTGTCTTGACATGCGGTACTTTGTGGTTTTCAGCCGATTTTTAAAACATGCTAAACTATGACTTTTTTGACATTCTATATTATGAGTTGTTTTTGTCTTGTTTTGGATATAATATACTATGACATGACATGTTATATTTTGTCATTTTTCGACATACTGTTTTTTCGACGTTATATTAAGATGCTGTTGAAGATTACTTCTGCATGACATAGTATGACCTGTGTCAAGATGCTATACTATGTGGTTTTCAGTTGTTTTTTTCGACATATCATGTCATGAAAATTTTCAATATACTATACTATGATGTTTTTTCGACATGCTATATATCTACTTTTTAGGGCGTTTTTTCAACATGCTATACCATGACATGTCTCAACATGCTATACTATGTGTTTTTCAGCCATTTTTTTGACTATGATGTGTCTTCACATGCGGTACTTTGCGTTTTAACTTTTCATATTTTGATATTTTTCGACATACTATACTAAGTCGTTTTGGGCTGTTTTTTGACATGCCATATTTTAGCATACTTAACAATGTCATGTTTGATCGTTTATTCAACATTTCATATTATGATGTTTTTGGCCGTTTTTTCAACATGCTTAACTATGACGTTTCTTGACATGCTATATTATGTGGTTTTCAGGCCTTTTTTGCGACCTGTCATGTTTCCACATACTAAACAATGAAGTTTTCGTCCATTTTTTTGAAATGCTACACAATTTAGTGTCTTGACAGATATAATATATGGATTTCAGCCCTTTTACCGACATGCCATATTTTGACATATTTAACATACTATACTATGTAGTTTTTCGACATAGCATACTATGTTGTTTTTGGTCATTTATGCCATATAATGATGCTTTGGTCCTGATTACATAATTGAATCACATCACACAGTACCATTACTCATGATTACATTCACATTTCGACATGTTCTATGTTATACAATATTATGATGTTTTTGTCTGTTTTTATATTTTTGTGCCATTTTTGAGGACATACTATAGTATGATGTTTATGGGTCATTTATGATGACATACTATATTATGAAGTTTTTGTGCCATTTTATGGCATTTTTGACACCATACAATAGTATGATGTTTTTGTGCCATTTTATGCCATTTTTGACAACATACTATATTATGATATTTTTGGGTCATTTTTGACAACATACTACACTAAGACGTTTTTGTGCCATTTTGGGCCATTTTTGACGACATACTATAATATGACTTTTTTTGTACCATTTTGGGCCATTTTTGACGACATACTGTACTATAATGTTTTGGGTTTATATTTGACGACATACTATACTATGACGTTTTTGTGCCATTTTGATGATATACTATACTATGATGTTTTGGGGTTATATTTGACAACATACTACACTATGATGTTTTTGGGTAACTATCACATTTTGGTGCCTTTTTTGACAGTTTGGTAAAATTTTTGATGACATATAATAATATGATGTGGTGAAATATTTGATGGCATGCTATACTATGACATTTTGGTGCCATTTTTGACAACACACAATACTATGAAATTTTTAGCGACATACTGCACTGTGACGCTTTGGTGCCATTTTTGATCGCATATGAAGTTTTGTTGAAATTTTTGACGACAAGCTATACTATGACATTTTGGTGTCATTTTGGACAACATGCTTTATGATAACATCTTTGTGCCAGACCTACATACTATGACGTTTTTGTGCCAGACATACATACTACGTTTTGAAATTTTTGACAACATGCTATACTAGGAAGTTTTGGTGCCATTTTTGACAATATACTAAACTATGACATTTTGATGTTTGTAGGCCATTTTTTTGTCATTAACCATATGTATCCTGACACTCCCAGACAACAAACTATAAAGTAAACTAATTAAACTTTCATAAATAGTTTTAAAAAACAGTGTGTGCTTTTGTCAGAAGTCAGCAAAAGATTGAAAAGCACTTAGAAAATAATTATTGAAGTAAAATGACTTAGTGGCACAAAGTGTGAGACAGCTGCTCACTCTGAAAGATGAAACATCAATTTATCTTGCCAAAACTGTAAACCTTTACAATGGTACCTGAAATTGTGTGACCCTGTGGCTAAAAGAGTACTACTAACATATTGTCTAAGAATCACTCATTGTGTCTTATAATGAGGGCCATGGGGTCACTTGCGGCTGCGGTATGGGCTTAACAAGTAAAATTGTCATGAAAGTTTTGAGGATCTGTAATCAAGGTTTATATCTCCTTTTTTCCATTGGAACGTTTGAAAGCAAAGACTGAAGTTTTGACCAAAAAAGAAAAACCCTGTGAAAAAGTATGATTCAGTGGCTCCAAGTGCCGGATGGTTGCACTGAAGTTTTGACATTTTGGGTTCATGCCTGAGTAAGTTATTGAATTTAGAAAGCCAACACCCAGAGGAAAGGGTGAGAAGTTCTTAACAAAGAGCTTTGAATGCATGGGAAAGTGAGTATAATTCATCTGGTATATTGGATAATGTGCATTTTGGATTTTTTTTTTACCACTTTCACATTGACACTGTTGTAAATGGATAGAGTTCCCTGTCTTTATGCTCAGCTATATTGGCATGTGAACATGACAGTAGCATTACTCTCCTCATCTAACTCTTGGCAAGAATGCAAATAAGTGTATTTTGTTAAATCCTAATGATTAATTTTATAAATCGAGTGTTATTCTTTGTTTTTGCTTGTGATATTCCTTTATTCCACTGATGCATATGTCCTCCATGCACTCCTTCCCATTTTTTTCTTGTCATTGTTAGATCAGCAGCCATGAAACTTTAACTTTGACCTAAAGTCAAATTAGGTCCATGTTATTATACCATGCCATATCTCAGAGGGACATCTGGCTATGTTTAATTCCATTTCTTTAAGGCTAGTTGTTAGTTTCAACCCATGTGACTCAACTGAATATGCTCTGAGCTATCATGACAAATAGGGGAGGGAACGCTTGTGCTTGAGCAAACATTTTAGAGAAATATCATGGTAAATTACCATTTTTATCTGGCACATACTAATTTAGTGACCCTAAATCACCCTTCACCGCATTGCTGCTGTTGGGGTCAGCTTGGTTTGCTTCAGTAAAGCTTTTGCTGAGCTTTGAGGCCAGAGGTAATGTTTCTCACAAAAGCTGATCCTTTTGTGGAAAAAAAATTCATGAAAGGTTTTATTTTATACTGCTTATTTGTCTTACTGATAAAAAGGAAAGGAAAATAGACTTAAAGCCAAGTGAAAATGTCAGAGGTTAAGATGATTATAGGTGACTGCCATGAATCAATTTTGAAATAATGAGTTGTTTACGGGTAGAATGTAACTAAATACATTCATTCAAGTACAGTACTTAAGTATTGTTTTGAGGTAATTTTACTTTGTTTGAGTATTTCTGATTCCTGTGAATAAATACTACAATACTCAACTGCATTATATTCTGACAGCTGTAAAAACAGGTTATTTGGCAGTTATTTTTTCATACTAAATATACAGTACATAGAACTTCTAAATTAAGAACAAGTTAAAATGTTAAGACTGCTCTAAAATAAGTCTCTTGTGGTTATATACAGAAATATAACAAGCTGCCCATGATTTAGCTTTTTAAGCACCGTGAAATCAAAACAAAAATGCTGCTCACATGTTAATGCATCTGTGATAATAAAAATCATATATGGCACATTTGTACTTTTACATCGCTGTAGTATTACTTTTAACTTTAAGTAAACAATCTGTATACTTTTGCCACTAAAGGAGTCCCTATGGGTTTTTATATACATTTTAATATCACAAGCTAACTTTACACTCAGATCACAGCAAACTTCAGAATAAGTTCACTGTAGAGGCCTACTTTGACTGAAAAGTCCAGCTGAGGCACCTTTCCTACTTTTATCTTGGAATGCACTTTTGAAGCCAGTGAGATGAACAGCAAAACATGAAACAGAATCACAGTTCAAAAGAAAGGAGCAGACGGGGGTCATGAGGAGAGGCAGCAGAGCAGCAACTGAATGGCACATTGATGTACAAGTGAACTATTTGGGGGCAAAATGTGCAATACCTTAAGCAATGCTGTATTGATCCTTGACAGAAAATTCTCTTTTGATGCAACATCCCTGAAGCAGATAGGGAGGGCTGCATATTGCAAAAAAAAGCCAATATGTTGGAATTTTTAATATCTTGTTGCTTAAGAAGCCCAATTAAATAGTTCAAATACATGCAAGACTATCAGAGAGCAAAAGCCTATTTAGCTGAACTTCTTCAAGGTGTTTGGGTACTAAACTCACAAGCTCTTAAGTGGCACTGTGCAGTCACTGCTACCACCAAAATAGCTCAGGATTCAATACTTAGGGACCTCTATAAGGAATTACCAAAATACTCTTGCTGAGCAGCCTACCTACAAATCTGGATAGCTGTCTATTCTGTAGCTTATTTAAATTTGATTCATGAATATTTCATTTCCAATCCAAAGCACTTTTTAACCTCATTTTCTACCCCCTCATTCTTGACTGATGCTCACAGTGACAAAATCTCACTCATTCTTTAAAGTGCGGGTTATAATCTGAGACAAATTCATCAAAAAAAAATGAAGTGGCCAATGCCTGACTGTGTATTGCAATATTTATGTGAGTGTCATAGGAGACCTAGTTAGATTGCTTTTTTGTCTGCCCAGTTCTGCTCCCAAACATCCTGAGGATAGAAGCCCCTTGCCAAAAAAATCGCCAATTTTAATTCAACTTTCTCTGTTTTTCCTCCCAAAAGTCTTGGCAGAGGACACAGCAGGCAATAGGCCTTGAAGCCAAGCTGACAGTGCCTCACTGAGAGGCTATGAGAGAGAGAGAGAGAGAGAGAGAGAGAGAGAGAGAGAGAGAGAGAGAGAGAGAGAGAGAGATGGTGAATTTTTCATTGGGATCTGAGACTGGCTGTGGAAAAAGCCTCTTTCTACTGTACTGGCTACAAGGAGACCTGGGAGGCAGAGAGTGAGAGAGAGGATAAGTATAGGCCTCCCCATTCAATTAACCACATACTGCTCTGTAATTTCACCCTCACACTCACACACATGCACACACAAACACACAAGGTGGAGTGGGTACACTGCTAAATGGCTATGGGAGGAAATGTCAGCTTGCAAGGCCTTGAAGTGGGCCACAAGAGGAAGGGCTTCTCTTGGTTTCTCGTTTCCTAATGAGAAATTTAGAGTTTTTTTCAAAGGGTTGTACTTTGGATAATTTAGTAATTCAGCTACAGTTTTATAAGGTAAGCAGGACAGTAGCTAGCACTGAGGACACTGAGGTCATGCTGTGATTTTAGCAAACAGAGTTTACATTTTTAAGCATGGTGGACATTGATTTGACACAAAGAGGTGTGACACTGCTGAAAAGATTGTCTTTTTTAAAATAAATCAGAGATGCCTATGCAGTAGAGAGACATAAATAATTTCAACATCAGTGCTACATAACTGGAGAACAGAAAAAGGGCAGTGGCATTTGGTTTTGCTCAAGAGGTGGAGAACAGTTACATAGGTGGAAATTTAGTTTACCATAGTTCAATTTCACATACAACCTACATTGCTATGATAGAAAGCTGGTTGGAAATTAGCAAAAAGTATTTTTTATTTTTATTTTTAGCTAGTTCATTGGACAAACTAAAATTAAAGGAAAACTTCAGCCTGGGGTCTTTTAATTGGCATTTTCATTTTGTGACATTTTAAAAAAATAAAATAAAAATAACCATTTGTTACAACCCTAATTGGTTTGAGAGACATTCTATATACAATTGATACTACATGCAGATATTTCCTTCCCAATTTTAATCATTTATATTTAAATATTGATGTGGTTACATTTTGTTTGAGTATATTTCACCATTTGGCTTTTAGATAATAAAAATAAACATTTTTTTACACCGACATGTACCAGCTCAAAAATCTTTAAGTCTCTTTTCCTAGATCAGCAGGGTTTTTTTTCCAAATGTCTTTACACATGTTATATAACAGATGTTCAAAAGTATAAAAAAATAAAAACTCTGCATTTTAAGAAAGTGAGACTTACTGTCCAAAGTATCAAAGATAATGCAAATATTTGCTGTATAATTGCAGCCACACTGACAGTTATCCAAGCCTTGTGCTGCTTTGAGGTACCAAGCTGAAGACTTTAACATAAGCCAACAGCTTGTCACTCAGTATTCAGTGCAGGGGCCAGAGAGAGGGAGGACACCCAATTTTCACTGAGCAATATGTTTCATGTCTTCTCTCTGCTGTGACCTTTAAATGGCCCCTGACGCTCAGCACAGATAAATGCACCATGTTGGAGAGAACAAAGTGCTCTCAGACCATTTGTATTGAGCGAGTTTTTGATGAACAGCTCAAATGCAACAATCCAGCGAGGGGACATTCCCATATATGTACACATTATTGATTTAGGTACAAAACCTTGCCTGCATCAGGCAAATGACTGCGCCTCGGGGTTCTTTAAAAGGGCTTGTACTCTGTTTATGATGTGAAATTCCCAGAGAAAATCAATGGGTTTTTTTTGTATTCTGGGTGGTTTTGTCCTTATTATCTCAACTCTACTTGCTGAGTAATGAGGCTGATATCCTAATGTGTTGTTGGGTAGGAGGAGAATGATTGTGCCACAATGATTTAATCTCAGTTGCGACAGCTAAAGTAAAAGTCACACTACAGGACTTTTTGAGCAGCCTCTGAGTGACCCCAGCTCTGGCATGAACCGTTCACATCCGTGGCTGCTCTGAAACAACAACAATACAACCTATAGTGAATACTGGTAAAGTGGGACAATGAGTAAAATGAGACAGTTAGGCTTCATCATTGTTATCTTTATGTGTAGATATTTTAATTAGTAAATAAAAGCACTGAGGTCATCATATTCAATAACCTTTCAGAGAATGACAGTGGTAAAATGACAGTGATCTGAGGTGAATAATGATGAAGTTATACAAACTTTTACATTAAAAAAAGGTTATTTCTTCTTTATTCTGAGTAATCAACACCTTCTCATCCAAAGTCGTCACATGTTGCATCTACATATTACACTAAGTATCCTCCTGCATATGCTGTTGACATTCTACCATGCTGCAACCAAACTTAGGATTTCAACAAAAGCACGGCTTAGGCAACAGGGGCACATGGTTAGGTTTAGGAAAAAACATCATGGTTTGGCTTTACAATCATATGAGAAGCGAACACCAGGCTCCCGGGTGAGAGACAGTTGTTAGTTGGACCCATTCACCATCATTTCTGCCTGCTCTTATATTATGTCATTACTGTCAGCGTTTCAACCTGAAACCATCCAGAGGTGTATCATACAGCCATGACAGGTTCCATCATGATATCAATTGACACCACTCGTACGCATGATATATGGCCATGACAGGTGCCATAAGGCCGACAATGGCATATCATAACACCGCAAAAGGTTCCGCCTGGCCGTGTTACAAACTGACACCACCCAGCAGCATATCACACTGCCGCAAAAGGTGGCTTTTGGTGTTGGTATCTTACGCCGAAATCACTGACAAAGCAGCAGTATTTGACGACTTCCAAATAAGAACGGGCTGGTATAATTTAGAAGAGCTCTTAGGCTATTTAGAATAGTATCACAGGAAGGGCTGAGATATTTGGATCATACTTAAAAATAATGCATAAAAATAATCAGAAAATGTCCTACTTTACCAGTATTCACCCTATTCATCTGGAGCACTTGTCCTGGCAGTGATAGTACCTGAACACACTATGAAAAAGGATAGTGAGCCAGTCAAATACTTAAATGTAGTTTCTGAACAATTTTATATTTTGGCACAAGGGCCAACTCATGTTGAAAGTCCACTGTTCCCTCCTGATCTTAATAGTTCTGCTCTCCATAGACAGACTTAACTAAGCTCTGGTCATAAAATGTTAGCATTATTTGAATACTGGGGCAAAAGGATGCTTAAAGCAGACCACAGCCTACCATTCATTACATAAGACCAAAACAAAGAGTCACACAGTGAAGGGTTATGGCTCGGGGTCGGGTGACAGCAGCATATGATTCATGGCTCGCTGTGCCCTTTTGTCTTGTCCTCCTTGTGGTGGGACCATCCACTGCTCTTAGCCAATGTTATTTCACAGCCTTCAGAGCTTGCTCCCTGTCTGTTTCAAGCAAACCGGCAATGTCATTTCCTATGTCTTGTTCTTTCCTCAGTGCAGAAATAAGGAAAGAATATGGCATGTGTCACAACAAGAGATGTTCTTTTTTCTTCATTGTTTTGATGTTGGGAAAAAACAAATAGTATCAACATTGCTTTTGATTTATCTATAAAGGTTTCTTATACATTGCCTTGACTTTTATTACATAAAAAGGTAATTACCAGGCCGTTGGTTGGTGCTTGAGGTGCCGCTATGTGTTCAGACAGAGGAAGAGCAAAATGCCAGCGAAGAAACATTCAATGCACTGCCATAACCTTTGATATTAAACCCAGGCCAAAGTAATTTCACCCTGTTACCTTTTGACATAATATTGCATGTTATAGTCTGAATTTTGAGACAAATTAATTGAAGAATGCTTTGGTTTGTTTAGGATTTCTCTAAAACAAGTGAATCAAAGCGGAAAATGCAAATGGAAAACCAAGAGAGCATGACTATAGCATGACTTTTAATCATTTCAAAATTTTCCATATGCGGACACAGCATGCTGCATGGTGACCACATCAATAATGTCCAAGCAGCTCATTAGAATTATGGAAACTTATTGATTTTATGCTAATTAAATCTATTAATGCAGCTGCAAAAAAATATCTTTTTATTTGCCATATGGTGAGTCCAGCAGTGTGCTTCTGTCAATGAATATATATGCATGAAATTCAGTAAAACTGTTCGGAGTGGGGGACACACTCACACTGTGTACTAAAATGGGAATGTTTGGTCTGCAGTAGTGGCTTCCCCCTCTTTGTTCAGACAAATCTGAAATGTGGGGTTTAGAGCTTCTAATACAGTCAAACAGCTGCTGACACCAGCTGTATAGCACAAGTGGTGTCTCCATTTGGTAGTTACTGTAAGTCTACATGTGTCCTGCCAATCTAAAACTTTGTTGATTTAGGAGATCCTTCAAGAAAAATAGACACTAAATTAATATAATAACTTAATATTTAGAATACCCCCAAAAAAGCTGGATATTCAGATAGAGTAGTTATTATCAACATTATATTGATAATAGATAGAATTGTGTCATACTGGCCTTCCACAGACACAGTGGTGATTTTCAGTTATATTATTATGATTTATCTGTGAGAAAAAGATCAAAAGGAAGCCTGTCATTGTCTGTTTGTCTGTCCTCACCGCTGTCCTCTCATGGGCAGCAGGCACAGATGTCCATGCGGGAGATCCCTCTCCCTGTCATGCCATTCATGGAGTGTCTGTTGTCAATAGGGCAACAGGCTACCAAATATGGACATGTGTCAGGGTATAAATTGGTCTGACGTGACACATCGGCACCCCCTGGTTTACACACTCAAGATCCAGCGCCTGGTGCTGATCTGGTGAGTAACCTGCACGGCTGACCAAAGGACTAATAAAGGGCAAACCAGTGGATTTATCAAAAGAGGATCGATGCAGGATTTTAACATGAATGGCAGTGATTTTTATCTTTGCCTAACTAAATGTCATCATCTAACGGAAATGGATCATCTCGCAGCAATGGCATGTGGCTCATCAGCTTCTTTTGTGGACAGTAGTTGTTGTGAAATACTGACAAATTAACCTTTACATCTCCAGTGGGCAAAAAGGGAAAAAAAACTAACACAATAACATGCAGTTAAATAGCAGGCTATATAATATAGGCATCCACTGTAAAATCTGGAGCTGATCTTACTTAAAATAGTCTTGGAAACCAGTGGCTTTGAAAAAGTAAAGTAAATATAACCATTAATCTTAACTTATGTTTACTTTTTATCTAATTGTTAAGTTTACTTAAAATCTAACTGCATGTACTTATTTTTGTGAAGTTGTTGCAACTTTAAAATGATAAGTGAAATTACCTTGTTCTTTTTAAGTATTAGCAACTTCAGTAAACAAAGTTAATCTGATTTATCTTCATCATGACAAAGAGGATTTTGCTAGTGATGAAGTTAAGAGATCTATGAGTTCTGTTTTGTTTACACGTTTAAGAAAATGCGAACAGTTGAGGAGTTTGCAACCATGCTAATATAAATATATAGCACAATGAACTGTTAACTGAAGTTGCTTAAACTTAAAAAGATTGATTTATTTAAACGTGTATTTTTTAAGTTGCAACAACTTCACAAAACCAAGTACATAGAACTGTTTTTAAGTAAGCTTAACAATTAGATATGAAGTAAACAGAAATTAAAACTAATAGTTAAAGTCACTTACATTTTTCAGGGCAAACGGTTTCCTAGATTTTTTTTAAAGTAATTAGCCAATTTTACAGTGCAGCAAGGTACAAATAACAATCATTCCCTTCATTGTTTATCCACAAAAAAAAAAAGATGACTGTCTGTGTGTTGTTTGTGGTGCCTGTCTGTGAACAGAAGGCTTTAATCACCCAATTCAAACAAACAGAGAGGATTTCATTACTGGATCTAACGGTGTCACTGCGTGCATGTGCGTGTGCCCGTGTGCGTTGTAGAGCTGACACCATGTGCGACGACGAAGAGACTACCGCCCTGGTGTGTGATAACGGCTCCGGCCTGGTGAAGGCTGGGTTTGCCGGTGATGACGCACCTCGCGCCGTCTTCCCTTCCATCGTTGGTCGCCCACGTCACCAGGTAAGGTGACCTATTCATAAACTATCACTTTAAGTTGTAAGTGTCACATAAAAACAATCTATGGTTTTGGAAGGAAAGATCCACCGTGCGTTATTGCGCGCCAAAACTACGAATTTATACTTTAATTGAAAACTGAGGAAAACAGACGACTCCTGTTTTCCTGAAAACAAAATTCTGCATATTAATGATGCTGTGTAAAGATGATTTTTTCTCCGGTTTATCACTAAATCCCCGATCTTTGCTGTTATCAGGGCGTCATGGTTGGTATGGGCCAGAAGGATTCCTACGTAGGCGACGAGGCCCAGAGCAAAAGAGGCATCCTGACGCTCAAGTACCCCATCGAGCACGGCATCATCACCAACTGGGACGACATGGAGAAGATTTGGCATCACACCTTCTACAACGAGCTGCGTGTGGCCCCCGAGGAGCACCCCACCCTGCTGACAGAGGCCCCTCTCAACCCAAAGGCCAACAGAGAGAAGATGACTCAAATCATGTTCGAGACTTTCAATGTCCCCGCAATGTACGTGGCAATCCAGGCCGTACTGTCCCTGTATGCCTCTGGGCGTACCACAGGTATGACGGATTCCTCAGGCGTGTAAGATTTTGTTCAGTGGGTTAATACATCAATTAAATGTTGTATTTACCTTCAGGCATTGTCCTGGATTCTGGTGACGGTGTGACCCATAACGTGCCCATCTATGAGGGTTATGCACTTCCACACGCCATAATGCGTCTGGATTTGGCCGGTCGTGATCTCACAGATTACCTCATGAAGATCCTGACTGAACGTGGATACTCTTTTGTCACAACCGGTGAGTGCATATTACTTATTTATATTTCTGTCGAACTTGGGTTGGCTACACCATGTATTTCCAAGTTATTGTTACTTTAACTATGTAAAAACTGGAAACAATGTACTTTGTTTTGGGGGAAGTTAACATTTTATTCTAACAAATAGTTTAAACGGGGTGATTATAATTATCTCTCGACATTTTGCGATGATGGACATTTGATCGACATAAAACAACTCTGATCCCCTCCAGCTGAGCGTGAGATCGTGCGTGACATCAAAGAGAAGTTGTGCTACGTTGCTCTGGACTTTGAAAATGAGATGGCCACCGCCGCCTCCTCCTCCTCCCTGGAAAAGAGCTACGAGTTGCCCGACGGTCAGGTCATCACCATCGGCAACGAGCGTTTCCGCTGCCCGGAGACCCTCTTCCAGCCCTCATTCATTGGTGCGTAAAAGCACGTGCAGACACCGTAAACTTCATTATACTAGTGACACTGTCCCATGAAATCCAGATTTAAATGTTTCGTACAGTGACTTGACTCCAATATAGTCATTTAAGTATTAGAATTAGAAATCATTAAATTGACGATCTTCATTAGAAACAAATTAAATTACAACTCCACGTGTTTTTGAGCGCAAATAAACTTTTATTCTAAACCTAAGTAAATGGTTTTATCAGAAAAACCTGGATGATGTAAAATTTTGAAACAAGCCGAAAGTAAACTCATTCTGCACAGTCTGCACAGAGTTTTAAGCGAACGTAAATATCTTATTAAGTCAGAATAAACATGGATGCAACGGTGGCTTTCCGAAAATAGACGTGCTTATTGCTCATATATTAGTGGTTGGCTGCAAAGATATGATCACCAAGTGGAGGTCACAGTTTATCCACCTTCGGCTTTATCACTTCGTGGCCGATAAATAGACACGAGTTTATCTAAATCAGGGGCTTATTGTTCACATTTGCGCCACAGAGCGCGCAGCTGTTGGCGGAGCTGTCCGTTTCAGCACCTGTTAGGACAGCTGACGGCGATGTCAGACGTGTTCTCTGCAGCAGGGGGTAAAACCCACTAACTTTTTTTTCCGCTGTGTTTGCACAGGCATGGAATCTGCTGGCATTCACGAAACCACTTACAACAGCATCATGAAGTGTGACATTGACATCCGGAAGGACCTGTACGCCAACAACGTGATGTCCGGCGGCACCACCATGTACCCTGGTATCGCTGACCGCATGCAGAAGGAGATCACCGCTCTGGCCCCCAGCACCATGAAAATCAAGGTAACTCTGACTGCTGTTTAGTGCATAGAACTATGACATATCCACGAGCAGAGTCTGATTTACAACTTTCTGTGTTAAGATCATCGCCCCTCCTGAGAGGAAGTACTCCGTGTGGATCGGCGGCTCCATCCTCGCCTCTCTGTCCACCTTCCAGCAGATGTGGATCAGCAAGCAGGAGTATGATGAGGCTGGACCCTCCATCGTACACAGGAAGTGCTTCTAAGCGCCAGACTGTCCCCGCCCCCTCTCTCTGTGCCAGCAACCCAATTTATGGCTCAAAGCAAGAATTCGTGTCTTGCCGTCAAATTATTTGTTTACACTCCAAGTGCAATTTATATGTGGATATGTACAGGTTTATAAATAAAAGAGAACCGCAACTTGCAGTACATGAATCTTTCTTTTCTTTATAGTTAAAATCTAAAGCATACGGGTGTTTTTTTTTAGGTTTAGGATCTATAAAAAACTCTGTCTCTCGAAAGCAGAAAGCCTCTGTCCTTCCGTCACGTGATGGATGAGTAAAGGTTACTAAAGATTTGAATTAGAAAAGATTACAGGGAGCGGAGAGGATAAGCCACCTCATAAGAAATTAACCGTACCAAGTTTCATTGAGTGCAAACACCGCTGTCACGTGATCGGTAATCCCCAGTTTCCCAGGTTGGACAAAGCTCACCCTGCTTACCTGTAAAGACACATTTAGATGATGCTATTAATAAACTTGCATAAATAATAATCTGATGCACTATTTAGAAATAGTAGGTTATATGCAGTGTAATTCCACAGTGAAGCATTTATATAATAATAATAATAATAATTATTATTATTATTTATATATATTTCATCGACATGAATAGGACCAAACCACATAATAGTCTAATATTAGTGTACACACAATACAGCGGTCTAAATTGATCAAATCTCAGAGTTATATACAGGGCGGGGTCACATTTTGCTTCTATTTTTAAACCTCCACACAGACACAGAGAGAGAAAGACACACGTACACACACACACACACACACACACACACACACACAGAGAGAGAGAGAGAGAGAGAGAGAGAGAGAGAGAGAGAGAAAGAGAAAGAGAGAGGGAGAGAGACAGGCAGGCAGGCTGCCTTGTAAAGCGATTAGCAACTCGGATGGTACTTTCACTCTGTCACTGTATCCAGAGCATCATCTTTGCCTGAGGTGAAAACAACAGCTTTACCAGCCGGGCCAGCAGCCTGCGACATGGGGAGGGAAACCTCCAGGCATGCGAGGCTGTCCACTCCAAAACAGGAAGATTGGGTCCATTTGTAAAGCAGTAAAGGCTTTGTGTAAAGGCACAATAGGTTTGGTTAAAAAATGAAACATAGCGCATATGACTACAGGTCTTTGTAAACTACCTGCATATATTAAAAACATACAGAAGTCACCTTGACCTTTGCGTCCAAAGCACGGCGCATCCACAAGCTAAGAAGAATGGCTATTGTTATGGTGCACATGTGGCTCTGTTGCTCACTGAGTTGATAACAATACAGCCAGGGTTACAGGTTTGATTCTCACCCATGTTAAAATGCATTAATTCAATGCACTCAAGGTTATAACACTCTGGACACCATCGTCCTAGCCAGTGTCCACTGAACGACGCACGCTATGTACAAAACTGAAATATTGAAAATCAGAAGCCCTGGTACTCCTGGCTGCGCTCCACCGACCTGTCTGCGCGTACGTGACGCATGGGAGGGGGAGACTACTTAAAGGCGGATTAACGCTGGCAAGACATTAAATCCAACCTCCCTCCATCCAGACGCAGCGCGCAGCCCATCAACCTGATCTGAAGATCGAAAATAGGGGGGCTTATAGTAATCAGCCCTTCAGACTCCCATGACAAGGAAAAGTGTGGCAACGTCGTGGGAGCGCTCGGCACACACAGCAGGACGCTCGCTGGCGCTGCGCGCTCAGCTCATAACCAACCAGATAGCGCGCAGAGAGAAGGAGAGAAGCGGGACGGCGGCAGCATCCCGTGACGGATGCATTTCTTAGCTAAAATCGGACGTTTTGGAGACTGAAAACAACCACAGAGAGAGAGAAAGAAGGAGGACTGGAAATAACGCGCTTTTTTTGGGAGGGATTTGAACAGAGTGCCGTTGTGCTCTAGTCTTCTCCGGATGCTCAGAAATGGGGGAATGGACTATACTAGAGAGGCTCCTGGAGGCTGCTGTCCAGCAGCACTCTACTATGATAGGAAGGTAAGATGATCAACAAAAACCAAGAAAAACAGAAGAATCGCAGCAGCCTCCAGGATCGTCTTTAGCATGGTTCCCAGTCCCCCGTTTCTGTGTTGTGCCTCAAGGATCGTCTGTAGCATGGTGCCCAGTCTTCGTGTCTGTGTTGTGGATTTTTCTGTCTTGTTTCACAGATTTTCCTTTTTTTAGTCTCCCTCCCTTCTAAACGAGACAGCTAAGTAAATCAGTTGTCATTTCAGGACCTGGGATGGTGCTGCAAACAGCCTCAAGTGAAAACAAAAATCCATGTGTCATTTCATGTTTTCATTAATCCACGTATCCGTTTGATGTTTGGTGGTGAGTTGGAGTGGTGGTTGTGCACTCATGGGTGGCAGAAAGAGATCGGCGTTATCACCTCTTTCCATTAACAAAGCTCACACAGGTAGAGTCAAAGAAAGCAATGCCGATTGCTTAAATGTCATCTCATTTCAGCCATTACAATCAGAAAACACACAGAAAACACACTAAATCAACACATATCCTCCAGAGCGTCCTGTTTCAGCACTGGACAGCTCCTCAAATCCAACACACCCGAATTGGACTGTGAGCGCTTCAGCCACCGAGGCTGCGCACAACTCAACCACATTTGTATCAGTTTAACACACTTATTTTCACATTGTTTGTTTGTTTGCTTGCTTTTTAGGATCCTACTAACAGTGGTGGTCATCTTCCGGATTCTAATCGTAGCAATAGTTGGAGAGACTGTCTATGATGACGAGCAGACCATGTTTGTTTGTAACACCTTACAACCGGGCTGCAACCAGGCA
Organism: Plectropomus leopardus; assembly: GCF_026936395.1. Taxonomy (NCBI): domain Eukaryota; kingdom Metazoa; phylum Chordata; class Actinopteri; order Perciformes; family Serranidae; genus Plectropomus; species Plectropomus leopardus. The sequence goes on along the minus strand of NC_142189.1, from coordinate 13,142,792 downwards.
TGCTACGACAAGGCATTTCCCATTTCACACATTAGATATTGGGTTTTTCAGATCATCATGGTGTGCACCCCGAGTCTTTGTTTTATCACGTACTCGGTGCATCAGTCGGCCAAGCAGAAGGAGCGGCGGTACTCAACAGTCTATCTGACACTAGATAAGGATCAAGATTCACTGAAGCGAGACGAGAGCAAAAAGATAAAGAACACGGTTGTAAATGGAGTACTTCAGAACACGGAGAACTCCACCAAAGAAGCCGAACCGGACTGTTTAGAAGTCAAAGAGATCCCTAATTCGGCCATGAGAACTACAAAGTCCAAAATGAGGCGACAAGAGGGCATCTCCAGGTTTTACATCATCCAGGTGGTTTTCCGAAACGCGCTGGAAATAGGCTTTTTGGTGGGTCAGTATTTCTTATATGGATTCAACGTCCCGTCGGTGTACGAATGTGACCGCTACCCCTGCATAAAAGATGTCGAGTGCTACGTCTCCAGACCTACGGAGAAGACAGTGTTCCTGGTGTTCATGTTCGCCGTCAGTGGGTTTTGTGTGGTGTTGAACCTGGCAGAACTCAATCACTTGGGGTGGAGGAAAATCAAAACGGCTGTGCGAGGTGTGCAGGCTCGGCGGAAGTCAATTTATGAGATCAGAAACAAGGACTTGCCGAGGATGAGTGTGCCCAATTTTGGGCGCACTCAGTCAAGTGACTCTGCTTATGTGTAAGGAAGGAAAAAAAAAAACATGTAAAAAAAATAATTATGGACATGATGGACAGCTCCGCACGCCTAATTCGTGTCATGACTTTAAGAGTGGGCAGATTTTTTTGATTTGTTGGTCTTTTAAGGACTCCATGGCAAGCGTGGGTTACACGTTTGTTTACTTATTTATTATTGCACTGATGCAACTTTTTAGTAAAGTTTATACTCTGTAAGATGCTAAATGGAGACCATGATGAAGTGTTCACATATTTACTCTTTGTGGGCGTGTTCTGCTGTACTTGAAGAGAGTAAATGCAAAAATTGCACTAAGAGGTGAACACTTGAGGGCCTGACCTTATCCAAAATGTGCTACTGACCTGATGGTGTTTTTAGGATATTTTTTTCCACCCGTTTTCTGGCATCAACCTTATTAAATGGCACCATACACAGTAGTTAAAGGACAAATCTATCATTCAGATTTATATATGCATAGATATATAAATCCTTACTATGGTTCGATCTAGTTGAAATACATCATACATGTTTTTATGTTGCCTGTGTTGCACCACTGACCTTAACATATGTAACCATTCCATTGCTTTATAGCTGACTTGCAAAACAGTATCTGGTGAATTTGCTGCAAACGCTAACGTCTGTGACTTCCTTAATTTATGACACACCAAAGCGCCCACTGCTTTTATTTGTGAAGTGTTTCTTTTCTTGCTTTTGTGTAATCAAGTGCCATACTTGTATATAAACATGATATATATGTATACATATAAATATATAAATATATAATAATCATCATGAAAGCTGATTCCCTGCTTGGATTATGCTAAATGCCGCCCAATTTTTTTATTTGCTTTAAATGTATTTGTTGTGATTTAAAAAATGAAGATGAAAAAAAAAATAATATAACAGTTTTCTCTGTTTTATTTTGCAAATGACTGGAAAAAAATGAAGTGCTAGTCTTTTTATATACAAGAAGTAAATGTGTCTCCCTAATCAAAAGCTGATCAAAACTGAAAAATAGCACAAATTGACATTTTTATCAAAGAAAGGGCAATAAAAATCTGCTCTGGTGCTACAGTTTTTTCATAAGGTGGTTTCAATGTAACCAAAACTGACCAGAAAAAATCAAACATCTTTTTTTCTGTGGAAAATAAAAGTGGGATTCATGTACACCAGCAATGTGTGAGGTGCAGTACTTTGTGTCTGCTGCTCGAGCTTCCGTTAACTGACCTAACACACAGATATAGATATCCAGTGGAAGTTTTGCCTTGGTGCAGTGAAGATCCAAGCCACACCCACTCTGTCCAGAAAAAAAAAACACTGCAGGACACACCTTGTACAGGATCTCATCACTCTGCAATGTGTTGCAATACTGATGCTGCTTCTATGAGGCACATCAATGCTCCATAACGGAGGGGTCTGAGGGAACTTTTAGTCTATATGCATCAAATTCAACACTGCTCTGAGCCCTTACGACGAGCTATACATTCACATTCTCACTATGAACTTAGTTTGTGACTTTCCTTGTACTCTGCAGGAATGACAAAAAGCTGATCATGATTCGGAATACGGAGGGAGCTGCCCTTTTCTGCGGCTCCCTTCTTCTCTCATTCTCCTTCTCTCATCAAGGATGTAAGGACGTAGCCTGAAGTGAAGGGAAGGGAAGGTCGTGTACACCTCATGAAGGTCAAAATGAAAACAAAAGATGGGGAGAGGAGGGGAAAAAATGAAAAAGTGCAAAGATTATGCCCACACAAGGGAGAGAGAATGAAATAAAGACACAGAGAGATAAAATGAGACGTATGCAGCTGACCGTTGCAGGTGATCTGGGTAGGGCTGGTCTCTTCATGATTCTCCTGCCAGGATGACTTTGCAAAGCTGGGAGAGATCGAAGAGCAGCGGAACCAGCAACATCCATCTCCAACTCAGTGGGGAACCAAGATTTCTCCTTAAGTCCTGAGACTGAAAAAAGAAAAACAGAAGAAAGAAGAGCCGTTTGTCAACTTCGCTCTGATGCAATGCAGTGCACGCCTGTGTGCATCTTTGTCTCCCTTTCTTTTTTCTCCTGCTCGTGTATCTTTTTTAGGTATACAGATACTCTTCAAATGCCCTATTAAAAAAAGCTTTTTTACTTAACAGCATTGCAGAATTACAGCAAAATCATAAATCAACCTTGAGAAATGAAAAAAAGTAAATATAACAAAACTGTACTGTATAATTACAGTGCAATGTTTAAATGCAATTGCCATATTTTTTTTGCTTTAGTAGTTTTCCTGCAACACTCAACCTGGTGTCAAACTCCAGCAAAGTGGCAAAATTATTGGGGTATGTCCCAATGCAATTATGCATGCTGTCATGCATTTACATCATGTGATGGTATTAGGACTCAGCAGAGATTACACTGTACCTGTGTGTCTGCATTTTTTTGTTGTCATGAAAGCCAGGTTACAGGCCGCATAGAGGCTGGGAGAGGGTATGTGAAATGTGTACGACGATTCACAATGCAAACTCACTATATGTAGACATCAAGTAATCTCAAGGCTCTATGCATTTATCTACTGGCCTTACCCATCCTGACAACTGCAGCAGAACACATCAAGGCTGCACGCAAGCTATTTTAAGACTACAAGGCAAAACACTGCAGGAACACCTCCAATTTCGTGTGATTGCAGGTGCTGAGGGTGAAGGCAGAGATTGTTACAGGCGTATTTCCCCCCTTAATGTGAGTCATCGATGAAGAGACACCCTAATATTAAAGGAGAGGTCTTCTCCCTGTGGTGTGTGGCAGCGGAAGGGACTTAGAGCATAAACACACAGCTTTTTTATGAGCTATGTGGGACACCTCATCAACTGTGTCTACCTTCATTCAGGATGACGAAAGATTAATATTAAAGATCATAATCTTTGCACACTCATTTGTAGGGGTGTGTGGAGTGCAGGTGTCGTTTGAAAGATTATCTTTAATTTAATTCTCCACTTTCACAAAAAATGTGCATATACTCATAAAAATGCACATAATTAAACACAAGGCAGAACATAACATAACATAAATATTCAGTGTTTACATGTGGGCATCAAGAAGAAAGGTCTAAAGTTTGAGTTTAATGTAATATAATATTCTTAGGTCAGCAGGCAGGCTGTTCCAGTGTAAAAACACAACCATATATGAGTTCATTTCTCTGTTTATTGCTGCAGTATAAAAAGTTGAATTCATTAGTATCATCTAAGGAACATATATTATAAGTTAAATCTGACTGCTGCAGGTTCAAAGTATCCAAAGTGGCTAAAATTGCAACATTTAGTTTGTGTGTTGCACTGCAGCTGTTTCTACGCATTTATTTTTTATTTTTTACATAACATTCAGACTCAAAGATTTTGTTCTTGGGTACCTGATCTAATAGGAATTTCATTGTTTGGCACAGAACTGTAAAATGTTCATGCTGCAGGGGAGGATAATGAAATCGATATATTTTAAAAAAGCCCTTTCACTGCAATTGTGTTTGTGTTCTAACTTCAGTAAATTTGTGGATTAAACTATTTGTCATAACTTCTCATAACATATTATTATGTGTGTTTATGTTAATTAGTTGCTAACAAACAACAAGAAGAAAATTTTGTATTAAACGCTGCATAACATAGCAAGTATGGCATCATATATTGAACTACATACAGGGGCGTAGTAATAAATTCTGAGCCCTATGCACAGTCTCAATGGGCCCCCGGCCTTTCCTCTTATCAAAGTCAGCTTTCTTTCTTGCTGTCTTTCTTTCTCTCTGTCTTTCGTACCCTAGTGCAGGGGTGAATTCAACCATTTTGTGCCTTGAGGTGTGAGAGGGGCTTCAGAGAGCTTCCACTAATTTTTATACAAATGTTAGTCTTTTTACCAATTAATTCAGCCAAATTTAATTCAGTTATGGCACAATTTACTTTGAAAAAATAATTGCAAACAAAACCAAACTCTTTATTCCAGGCTTTCTAATCAGCAATCAGTCCCCCCCTCCCCTCCCCTGCCCCTGACTGCAAGTTAGCTTCAGGCCTGAGTCTGTTCTAAAGAGCCAGAGGAGACTGGAGGACTAGTTTGGGATTTGATAAGCAGATCTGTGTTCTTTCTTGGTTGTTTTCTCATGAGACAAACAGAAAAAAACATATATTTAGTGGTTTGGATTTACTAATGTGATATAGTCCTGACTAGAGTGAGTTTTTATTTGAGGGACAAGGCCGAACTGGTGCGGGTGAGTGATGGAGCTGGACTGCTGACACCTTTATTAACAAGCATGGCAGCCACCTTACATCATACTGACAACTCCCCCTGGAATAAGGTGTTGGACGAGAGCAGCTGAACTGATTCCAAAATACAATCAAATCAATCATAAGGGAACTCAGAATAATTTAAATTCTTCAAAATATTTAGGGTCTGTCTGACATTTGTCATTTTTTAAAACTAATTATGCGTAACTTCATTTTAAATTAATTTATATTTAATTAAAACTACCCAACTAAATGTTACTATTATTCTGAAGACAGGAAATCCCCACTCCTGATTTTCCTGCAGCAGCCCCCGCTCTCTGCTGGCTTTTAGAAAATGTGACAGATTGAACCAGAACTTCCACCTGAGAATCAATCCAGCAATCCCTTTGCCCCCCAAACAAGCATGTCCACCCAATTTCTCTCCTTTCACCAATCTGAAAAGAGAAGGCTGGCTCTGGGGGAGCGCTGCTTTAATTCTGCCTTTTGCGCAGATTACTGCATGAAAAGGGGAGAGCAAACAGAAGAAAAACACTGAATGTGGGTCTTTTTGATCCACTCAGCCAGAAGCAATGAAATTAGCCTGGTTACTGCAGCACATATGCACGGCATAGCATGGCATAGGCAGATATGGCAGACATTGAAACAAAACACACTTGATGTTTGCATCCATGGGGGAGGAAGCCGTAACGCATTTTGCACAGTGTGACCAAGTTTCTAACTTTCAGTCTGCCAGGGGAGCAAAAGCATCCTCTCTGTTCTGGCTGTAAAGTAGTTTCCTCTGTCTCCAGCTGCAGCAGTTTTCTCTCCCTCCTCACCGCCGCTGCTTTATAGCAGATCAGGGAAGCAGAGCACCAAACTTTCGTTCTGTGATCTGTACTTTGGGTGTTTTTGTTTTTAAACTTCCCAACTTTAATGAAATCTTTTCAGTACAAGGACAAAAAGGACAGAGAACATTTGACAGAGGGATTTGGCTGGCTGGTCTGGTTGATGGTTGCAGCCGTATTGGCTCATAGAGAAGGATTTGGTTGAAAATAAGCACTGGCACTGACAAAATATACCTGACAGACCTGACAGCAGATTAATTTCCCATCCATTTTTTAATGTGACCCCCAGGATTAAGAACATTAGGGGATTATACACAGATTTGTTCGCAGTGGGACAGCCAGCACCTGGGCGAGGACACAACGCACCCAAAGCCAAAAAACTGACATATTCATCCTCTTTTAACCAGGTAGGTCAGGTTGGGTTAGAGTTAGCAGTGGTGGAAAGTAACTAAGTACAATTTCTGAAGTACTGTACTTAAATGTAGTTTTGAGGTAACTGTACTCTACTTGAGTATTTTCATTTTGTGTACTTACACCACTACATTTCAGAGGGAAATATTGTACCTTATACTTCACTACGTTTATCTTACAGCTTTATTTACTAGTTACTTTACAAATGACAATTTTTGTATGAAAAAACACAAGAAGAGCTTATAAAATATTATGTTTATTATACATTAATCTACCCAAAGGTTTACACAAAAAAGTTAAATTTTTGGGGGGTGTTTTTTGTTTGTTTTTTATTGTCCTGCATTTAGCACTTTTACTTTTATACTTGAAGTACATTTCACTGATTATACTTACTTACTTTTACATAAATAACATTTTTAATGGAGGACTTTTACTTGCATCAGAGTATTTTCACAATGCGGTATAAGTACTTTTACTTAAGTAAAAGAACTGAATACTTTCTTCACCACTGAGAATCAGTCAGGGTCAAGTTAAAACTTTTTGAGACAGAGACCAGCTGACTTTCCCTGTTTGCATTTTACTAATTGTTTTCTCTGCATTCAGCGTTTTCTGTTATTGGAAGCTACACCCTTTTGAACAGCTTTTTGCCATAATGCACCATCTTTCTCTAGTAAAGTAGTTTGTCATTAATGCAAAGCAGACAGAGCCAGGCCACTCTGCAGCAAAAAACAAACCCTAAACAATTTCCTGCTTGTGATATCTTTAATTTCCCACCAGAGGTGACAGTTCACTCTGACACCTACTGCTTGTTCTAACTTCCCATGCCCAATCGCCTTCTCTGCATTCCCTAATAGCTTGTACTACATGCAGCACATCGACCCTGATAAATGTTTAGGTTCTGCGCCATTACACAGCCAATAAAAATCAGCGGCTGGCAAGTCTTAATCAGATACGGAGCACTCGCCGGCCAATTGGACTTGGGAGCTACAGAATAGCAGCGTGCTTAAGAAGATAGAAGAGACAGTGAGACAGAAGTATAGAGATATTTATTTACTGCCCCCCACACTGAAATGCAATCACACACAGAGTAGAATGTGGCTCTGTATTACAGAGGCACACGGGAATGGAAGATAATACTCATCTTGTGAGATTTGTGGCTGCACAATAAAAGGACCACCTTTTAACATGTCGAGGAAGCTGCTGCTATAAAAAAAAATGAATGCCGGTAATGGAATTCAAACAAAGAGAAAGGGAAACAAAGAAATATTGCTACTTTGATGGCGGATTCTGTTGTTTCTTAATCCCAGGGGAAGTGTAAGATATCACAATGTGGGTTGGACTCAGTGACTCCACCACTGCTGCTCAATTTGCTCATCATCTCTACCTCACTGTGGTTTACCTTTGGACTCTGTATGAACCAGCCACAGAGCTGTCTGCTTTCTCTCAGTTGATTGTCTGCAAGTATTTTCTCCTCCGCCCTTTTCTTAACTCCTTGCCCTCCTTCTAAAGACTTCCCCTTTTCTCCAGCTCGATCCTTTCCACAATCCTCTCTCATCTCTTTCTCTCATCCTCCTTACTGTGTTTCTGTTCTCTTCCATTCTACCTTTCCTACTCCTTTACCCCCCCCACCCCCCCACCCCACTCTGATGTGATGCCACTTCGCTGTGAATCACGTGGCTGCTGTTTTACTCAGCTCCAAAGAAAGGTATGAGATCACACTTTACATTGCAGCTTTCTGTCTTTTATTGGTGCAGCACTTTTTTGAACCAAAGCTCAGGAATAAAATAGGTGGGGGATTCAAGATAAATCTGGCCACAGGTTTGCTGTTAAAGCAAAGGTGCTAAAACACACGATAATTTAGATGATTGCCTTTTTAATATTTCAACCATCTCTTCTATTTGACACTGACATGAAAATAAAACCACAGGTCAGACTATACTGGATACATCAGATGAGTTTCCTAAAGAGCTCCATTCCTACTGAAACACAATAAAGGCTCAGACATACTTTCTGCGTTCCATGTCCATGTACAGCTTTTGACTTGTACTGGTCGCAAAGACACACATGTGGTTCCATTCATATTACAAATGAGGGTCAGTCTGATGTTCCATGCATGCCCATTTCCAGTCCACATGTCATCCCAGTTGGTGGTGGTAATACACCATAACGTTGTTTGCCAAACACCATAAAAATTCAAGGAGACAAAGACGAAGCATGCACATTAGGGTAAGCAAATTTGCAAATCCTACGATAGCAAAGGAATGACCCGCCCTTGCGTCCCTATGATTGGATAGTACTTGTTGCCTTCATTGGTTGTATTGGTTAGGATTAGACACGATGAGTGGGATTGCTTAGGGTTAGAATGTCAGAGTAAGCCAATCAGAGTAATGTGGGCCATTTCTGCTCTCCTAGGGAACATAAATTTTTCTTACTACCACCTGCTGAGGTGATATTCTTGCTAAATGTGCGACTGACATGGAAAGCTAGCTTGTTAGCTAATGCTAGTTTGCTTGTAAAATCTGTGAATATATGATGTTATTGTTATATTTTCTATTACGTTCTGTTACGTTTCATGTCTCTTGACTCACTGACAGCCAGGCAGAATCACTCATGTAGGGCAGTTTATATTTCTTATAGCCAATTTTGGTTAGTTTAACATGGCAACAATCCTCCATACATACTTCTTTGATATTGGTTGAGGCAGCAACTTTGCCAGTCAGAGTGCACCGAAGTTTAACTTGGAAGTAAAAGGGAGCCAATTATTTGCCCATGTAAATTTTTTTCTAATGTATTACATAACCTTTAGAAAAGAAAATGGCCAGACGTTCAATGCCATATGGCTGTTGTTGTATGTCTTTTAAGACTAATTATATTAATGTGGGTAATGTTGTATATCTTCAAACAACTTCTCTTCAAAAGAATCATCCATGTTGTTATCTTCTTCATGCCAAACCAGCTAGAGGTGCAAACGTCACAAACTGACTGGTTTGTGGAACAAGATATTCTATTCTGTAACAAGAGCATGGACAGTCAATGTGCTTGTTATGCGTACAGTCCTGACTGTCACAAATTTTGGGCTGCAGATAGACACATGCGCCAACTCTCATGGACATGGTTGGATGATGTTATTTACGTCATGTGGAGCAAAGCTGACCCTTGCTGACATGTGGATGCAGAAAGTATGAATTGGTTTTAAGAAAACAGCTAATCACTTCTTACTTTTGTCTCTTTTCCTTTGGTTAAGAAACAACAAATCAAACACACTGTAGACTGTTAAATTTAAGGGTCACACCCCAGTTCCTCTGCTGGGTCTCCAAAAGGACCACTGTCTTTTCATCCTCTGTGATAACTTCAATTTAGCTGACAATTAAATTTTTCTAAGTAACAACAAAAAAAATTAACACAATTAAATTTTTCTCATTCACATACATTAATATGAAAATGGGGGTTATTTTACTGTAAGTCTGTATGTGGACAGTATTGTGTTCTGAAAGAGGATGTCATTTTCTCATCTTGTAGAAAAATCTGTCTTTTCCTGTATAGATCCTGACCAAAGATGGCTCCCACATTTAAAAAACAAAAAAACAAACAGGAATTACACATCTCACCTCAGAACAACCAGGCAGTAATATAACTACAAATGCATCCCATATTACAGTTCCATGTTGCCTTTCTATCTTATGCTACCTGTGCATGTGAGCTCTTGAGACAGCTGAAACATGATCCAAAAGTTTGAATCTGTCACATTCTCATCAACAAAACTCACAGAGATACCAGCATCCCATGTCTGTCTGTTTGCTCTAAAACTTAATATTGAAATCTGTGATCTTTGTGCATCATGGTGATATGATGCAGATGGTAGCAGTAACCCCAAGTCGCCTGTTGGCTATGAACCAACAACACTCCCAAAAGTGTGTCAGAATGCAGCATTTGCCCAAAATGACCTATCATAGGACACACACAAACATACACACACACACACACACACAAGTCACAAGTCTCCAAGCACACATGCTGTGCTGCTCCCTTGTCAGTGTTTCAAATAAAAACAGGGCTGTTGGGAAATTTTTTGCAGAAACGTATGCTGCCGTTGTTGTTGCTGAGGCGTTAATTAGACTGAGAAATCTCGCCTTAGACCCTCCTTCCAAGCCGTCCAGTTGCACACACACACACACCCTCCCCCACACACCAGAAAGCCAGCTCTGTGTGCCAGAAGATGTCTTAGCTGTAAGCCATTTGAAATGCGTGCATGAAATTCCAGTTGATCAGAGAGATCAATCGTAATGTGTCGTTAATTTCTTTGACGAAGCTGGTGTAAATCTGCACGTTGGACGAGCTTGTAGCATCCGGTCTTTGGCGTGCAGCAAGTGTTGATTGTGCTAATGATTCTCTGCTTTCTCATGCCAGCTCATTTTTACAGCCAAAGGTTACACCGCCATGATTTTATATCATAATTAACATGCTATATTTGGATGCTGCAAGAACAAAATGGTGTAGATGAGATTTAAATCCAAAATAAGACATAAATATTACACAATAAAAGCAAAGCTACTGTTAACAGAAACCAATAAAGGACACCTTTAAGTGTCCAATATCTGACAAAGGTGGAGCTAATGGGAATTATTTTATATGTTGCTGTGGTTAAATCTAAAATAACATACCAGATTTTTAAGTTGATTATATTTTGTATCAATACTGTGAATCTGTAAAGTAACAAATAACTAAAGCTATCCAATAGTAGAGTAGAAAGTACAAAAGTTCCATCTTAAATATAGTGGAGTAGAAGTTTAAAGTAGCATAAACTGTACTTAAGTTTAGTACTGTTCTTTGTTACGTTTCATCACTGGAAAGGCAGGTCAAAAATGATAACAGGGATGGTGGGACCGATGAGGGTCTGCAAAGTGAAGGCAGAGGAAGGTGCTGTAAGCGTAGGGTGCTGATGCGGTGGAATCCTTAAAGAAATGGCTTAATGGTATTCTGGGATCAATATACCAGCAGCAAACAGATGGGCTCTACCTGCCGAAGGTCCGTTTCTCCTGACTTCAGCTGATTTATGTTCTTACACTGCTAAAAAATTTCTCTTTAAAAGTCATGTAGTCTTAAAATCGTATTGTCTTATATTGAGGTAAAATAATTTCATTTCTGTCCAATACAGGCAGCTTCAATTGTTATGGAAAACACTGCTATCTTGAAAACTGGCAACTCTGCACAGTATTGTTCAGTATTACAAAGAATCTTAATCAAAAGATTAAGCAACTTCATGACTTGCAATATTTCCAGATATACAACAACAACAGCACTCTTGCATCTATTGTGGCAGTTACACATTACTGATAAAAATCATCATTGTACAAGTTTGCAGAGCATGTGTAAACTATTAACCTGACAGTGTGTAACATTTTTTAAATATACTATCTGACATGTATTGAGCTCTTTTTAAAAATAAACTTTACATTTCTCATAATTTAGTTATTATATTTTGAAAAAAAATCACCCACCCTTAGTTTTGATACTCACATGAGCAATTTCAAATGATCTCACTGCAACGAAATTGCTACTATAAAGACAAACATCATTGCACATGAATATAATTGGGCTCATCAAAGTGTCACTTTTCCAGTCATACACAATTTACGCAAGCCCAAGACTGTTCAGGGACCCCAGTATGCAGAAATTGAGCCCCCCCCCTCCTTCTGGGCAATATAGCATGGCATGGTTGGTACAAATGAATGCCCTAGATTATCTAGTTTCATTCGATACCAATATCTTCAGTCTAATACTCTAAAACTGAGCCTGCTCCAGCGGGTTTTAATTGGTAGTCTGCCCAGATCCTCACCTTTGCCTCATTCAGTTTCGCCTGTCATACCTGGTGCTTCTTCACACTTTTTTTTGTCCATTGCTTGTCCAATGCTCCTCTAGTCTTTTTACATTTTCTCATTCTCTGTGTACCCTGTTTTTTCTATTTTGAGCCCCTGATTTTTTGATGAGGCATTTTAACTTAGTCAGGCTGAAGTTCACTTTACATCTGTACATTAGCCCCAATAGATTTACTTATCGTGTAAATAACACATAATTTGTTATGCGTACCCTCTCAGCACCCACAGCAGGCCTGTCAGACAATAAAACATTTTTTGTTTATTTAGTACATGATAGCTATAAAAGCTTTGTGTAATTTTACCCTTTATCTGTTTAATCTTTATCTCAGGAACATTTTTCTGATCCATGCATTTCTCAAGAGGACCTGCAGTGATCAGTCACCTGTGATATCAAGAGACACTCTTTCTGTCAGCTCTATATGCATAAAGAGAAAAATCAGGTGTGTGTTCAATCTCATTTAACTGTGACCATAAAATGATGATCCATTAAGCATTAGGTGATTACATGAACAAAAGCAGACTTCATTTATCATTTATCAGTATTGATGTTCATTCTGCATCATTTATACAGGCATTAGATTATGATGAGTAATGCATTTGTCATGCATTTGCATACTTAAGATACCAGCGGATTTATCTACCTTTATGTTTGTGCTGCACGATTTCATTTGGCAGTATCTACTAGAGGAGTAACACATCTTTTGTCATGACAGCCAAACAAAAAAAAACTTTTCTTTTTCAATTTAATATTAGATTCCAGGTATCAAATCTGACTAAAATCTATTCCTAGTTGCATTGAGGTCTTTCCTCTTTCCAGCATTTCCTTGTTTTCTTTCCATGTAAAAGGAGCTTGGTGCCGTGTCTTTCCAGTGAGAGCTGCTCAGGCTCAGGCTGGTCTGGGAGCTCTCCCATGGCCTGAGGAGGCACAACTGGAGACAAGCTGGTCTCCCTCCAAACAGAGATTTGGGTTCACATGACCTGAGCGAGCAGCTGTCCCCAACAGTCCTCCCCTGCAGCACCACACACTGCACGATGGGAATGTCCTCTGTGCAGAAACTCTGCATGTGCAAACCATGATTCAAACAAAGCAGTGCCCCCTCTATGCCCTCTCCCCCTCTCTCTCTCTCTCTCTCTCTCTCTCTCTCTCTCACACACGCACACACACACACACACACACACACACACACACACACACACACACACACACACAATAAAACCAGCCATCATGGACAGAACGCTGTGTTCCCCCCATGTTGACATACAGCACTATAGAATTGCCTCATGAATATCAAGTACTGGTTTGTAGCTTGCCAAGTCATTACTGAGAGCTTTTTACACAGCCAGAAGGCATATGAACTAAAACCACACATATTAAACAATATTTTATATAGTAATCTGTACAGCTTGGGTGCAAATTTGCAGTGCAAACATACCCAGTTGTTCCTACTGAAGACATAAATGTTTGAAAAAGGGTCACATATATAATTGTAATTTGAAAAAGGGATAAGTCATCTCCTAATACAGCTGGGTGCTGTAATATTTAGCAAACATTTCTCAAAGTGTAGTAAAAAGTGCATTTGTTAGGGAGTATTTTCAGTTGATTTTGTGTATGCAGACCTGAACTAAAAAAAAACAGCTTTATTTTCTGTGTCCATTGTAATGAAGGTACATATCACTCAGTGCTACAGTGCAGCTCACTAATGTGTTTTTAATAGTTTTTGGACAACGATGGAGGTTTATGGCACAGAGGATTAAACTACATCTGGTTTTGGCAATAGCTAGCGCTCACTTGAATTGCTGATTCTGGTCTTTTCATGGATTTGTTGTTACTTAGAAAAACATAAAATATCAGTAGACTTATTCCCAACTGAGGAGGATACCATTAGTGTTTACAACTCGCTCTTATGTGCATGAGGCTCTCGTCGATGAGTAGATGTACACTTCCCTCTGTGCAGTGATACATTTGGCGAGTGTAGTTTGGTAGAAAGAAAATAGTTTTTCAAATTCATTTTTCAATATTTCCAGAACCACAATCCAAGTGATATAGTTCCATTATATTTGAGAGAAGGCAGACATCTCTCCAACACTCTGCAACTCACAACAGAAAAATCTAGACTGATAAATAGCACTATCGGTAGGAGGAAAAATATATTTTTGATTTGGGGGTGAACTGTCCCTTTAACACTCCGGACCAGTTAAGTGGCCTTATCAGTACAGTGTTGGTGTGTTTTTTCTAGATTAGATTGACAGAGGTGTCTCGGTGATACAAATATCAAATTTTGATTAGTCCATAAAAATAAGTGACGTAAATTCAGCGAGTCTCATGCAAAATAATAAGTTTTTTTTAAAAATGTTACTAGATGATAGTTTTTTCATGTAGAGCCACATTGCTCAGACTATGATGGGCCTTTAAGGCTTTTAAAAACTGTTTAAGTTGAACATTTTTTTAAACCCAGTGAAGTGAAACATTTGAGACTCTAATGAAGTTGCCACAGTTGACCAATTCTAGTCCCGCAGCTGCAGTTATCATTTATCATGTTCCTTTATTCCTCTCCTTGCCCTCCTGATCTCCCTTTTCACTACGCCGAGGCAAGACTCTTTAACCTCTTATAGACATAAGGGATATTAACCGCACAATATATTTGAGCAAACCCATGCTCCGTGAATGTCTGAAAACACACACTGAGTGCAGCCTACTGTATTCACGGGAGGACGTCCTCCTCCAAACAGCCCAACAATCCATTGAAATTGTAAGTCTGGGAAACACAATCTCTGCCTGAATCCCTGTGAACAGCTAATTCATGTGAAAATCAAAACTTCAGCTGTCATACCGCCTTGTAGCCGCTATAATGCCACATAGGAATAATTGACTCTGTCTGCATTTGAGAGACAGAAGCCATCAGTTGTGCTCTCTGTGCTTATGTACAGTATGTCATCTCAGCTAAAGGCATGTTGTGCATGTGTGTGTGTGTGTGTGTGTGAGTGTGTGAGTGTACATGATGCATGGAAGGGGAAGAGGGCTGAAATTGGTTATCCATCAGACCTGTCTCTCTCCCCTGTCTCCCCTTCTCTCTCTGTTTGATTGCCTGGGCATGAGGGAAGGTTTTAATTATGTTTTCTTTTATTCAAACGATTAATCCTGAAGCACAGTGCACCAGGGTTCCCCCTCGGGAGACGTCACACATCTGGCAAAGACTGTGCTATTATCATCACTCTCTCTCTGGGTTACTGGAGCCCCATTCTTTCTCTCTTTCCACCCAGAGGTTTGCTTAAACACATAGACATTCATACATGCAATCACACACAAAGAGTATTTATTTAATGCTGATAGCAATTTTTCTAAAACTGTCTGCTTTTCTCTTTCTTAATAACATAATTAGCTTTTTTTCTGCTAATCTTTCTTTCTTTTACTGTTATGGCAGCATAATTCAGACATTTTCATGATCATTAGAATTTTTCTCAGTTAGAGTTACATCTTCAAATATCTTGTTTTGTCCAACCAATGGTCCATAACTCAAAGATATTTAATGTATAATAATATAAAACAGAGGAAAGCAGCAAATCATCACATTTGAAGAGTAAATGTTTGGCATTTTCTGCTTGATAAATGACTCCAATGCTGTATCAATCATTAAAATTGTTTTAATCCAATTGCAGATTTACTGACTAGTCATTTCAACACTAAACATGTTAATATATGCAAACATATGTAAATGGTTGCACTTCATGCATGCCTGAAAAACTAGATTTCTGGCTGCCTATATGTGTTTATGTCTCCTAAATGCAATAATTGTTGATGAATTGTAATCTATGCAATATAATCTATGTGAGCTTTTCATGTATCTGAGGTCGATGTGACATCAGACAGACATTGGGCTCTTACATTGGACAGATCAAATTCTTGTTGAAATACAAATCCAGATGACAATATTTAACAATATTTTAAATGTCAAACAATGCTCGATTTTTCAATTTGTGTAGATGTTAATGTTATAACGTTTTGCAGGGGTTGAGTTTTGGTCCCTATACTTTAAAACTAAATTTTGTAATTCAACATTCAGAAGTTGTTGGCATGGGATGTTTGTAAGATGCTGAATTTTGGTAGCATTACAACACACCTTAAAACCAACAAAATATCAATTTGACTTGTCATCAGTATGTTTTGCGTCAAACTGACGTTGGCATTAGATGTCCTGACACTGAATTTTGCTCAGCCAAAGTCATAACCTTATTCAACCAATGTCAATGTTAAATGGTGTTAATGGTAGTTTTACTTAACACTCTTTGTATTTACTCATCTCTACAACTGTTTAGATTTTTTCGCACCAAAAATTAACACAAAAATTTGTGAAGTAACCATGACCTCACCACATTATTTGGTGGTGGCACATAATGTGTTAAACTACATGGTGGCAGAACAGTTGGGTTGAGGCACCAAAACTATTTGGTTGGGTTTAGAAAAAGACTGTGGTTTCAGTTCAGAGAAAAACGCTTGTGACATATGGCACAGTAATGTGGTGGCAGCACAGTTGCTGAATTTGCTATCCCAAGGATATTAAGGGCATGACTCACCCTACTTTCCAGTACTCTGCCTATAATTGGTGAGCCTTGACATAACCCTAACCACTCTCAATCCTCTTGCCTAAACCTAACCAAAACAACCAACAAAAGTACTGCGTACTAGCCAATTAGAGGGAGGGAAGGATGAGTTATACCCAGCTAAACTAGGAAACACAAAGTCGCACATAGCTGGGTTTAGGCACCAAAACTACTGGGTTAAGAGAAGATCATGTTTGGATGTGTGATGGTAGGACATAAGGGACATTTTTATGTAAAGGTAAAAAACACACTGCTGACTTTTGGTGTCACAAGGGCCACAAACACAGGTCTCCTGAGTGAAAGTCTTGTGTTTGGTTAATCTATCCAACTCCTCAACCTCTTCCCCACACTGACTTCTACCTCTTATTGCAACCTGTGGGGTCATAACATTAACCACCGCCCATTGTGTGACATTTCTGATACAGGGAATTTGTGTGTCCACCACAACAAAGGATCCTAACTGACTTTCTATTAGCAGTGTACTTCTTTCGGCATGTAATTCTGTGACACCGGGCTGGAAACACGACACAAGACCAAATACACAATTGCTCACAAACACACTCACACTTACTCTGAAAACACTCAGTCCATCTTGGCCTCTCACTGGCCTCACATGACTGAAATAGAGTGTGAAATTTCTACTCAAACATTAATGAGTGCAGACCTGTATTACATCACTTCATCATAGGAGCTGTGAATCACAACAAAGCCAGAGCTATGGAACGGTAAACACAGAAAAAAATCACACTTCAATGAAGGAGAGAAGCAACAGACCTAAAGAGACACAGAGAGATAGAGGAAACGGGAAGTTGGAGGAGCAGTGGATGAGGCCACAGGCATGTTCCTCTTAGACTGCTGTCTCTTCCAGCTAGCCAGACATGACTTCACCACAGCTTCCTTGTTTGCAGATATGACCTCACTCATGCAGACGGAGCCTATGCCATCCAGCATTAGCTAGAAGCAGCCAAATGCTTTAATGCAAGTTGCTCCCCTCCTCTGCGGGAACCTGCAGCAGCCATACAAGCTGTTTCTAGCCTTTGATAAATCATGCAGTGTTTACTACTACACAGGGTACAGAGGAGCAACCCAAATCCCCAAAAACGTTTGGGATGATCCTGAACTGCATAATTCATCAGAGCTGAGGTGCAACTGTGCTCCAGTACGAAGATTTCTGGCTGGAGATACCCATCTTTGCACTTTAAAGGCTGAGCCCTTATATTTGTTTACAGTGTTTTGATATATAGGTTATGTTTAACATTGTGTATATGTGTTATACAAACAGTCATCATTATAGTGTGCCACACTCCAGTTCATTTGAGGTGCCAATCTTTTTGCCTTTTCACCTCTGAATGTAAAGGATAACATTTTGCAATGTGGTTTTATTTCCAGTTTTGGGCATTATTTCTATTGGATACAGTAATATTGTACTCATCCAAGTAATTGCTGAGATCTAGGAGCACAGGAGGTAAACTCAAAAGCGAGAGACATATTAGTCCTTTATTGCACATGGAGAACACACAACTATGGCAAATGTGGCAGGCCAACGCTACAACTAGGTTTCTTGTACCGTTTATTAATCTGAGGCCCAATCCCATTTCTTATTTTACCCTTACACCTTGTTTTTAAGTACCACCTTGCCCCTCAGAGCAGAGATAGAAGGGCTAAAGGTGGAAATCTTCCCCTAACAAATGGGACAACCCTACAAGACCCTGATATGTCATCGGTAGTCATCGATCTTAGCGTAAACACATTCAATGAGTGTGACCAGACATTTCTAACTTTGCCTCTTTTGCGTTGGTGATTTCTTGTGTGCGGGCTACAGCCATCTCTTTGTGGTTGTCGGGATACCTGTGATTTGTTCACAACTTCATCACAAGAAGAACGCTGCGTCCTTACGAGGCCATTAGCAGTGCTAACATTAGAAACTTGTGCCTCTACCCCGCCATTCTGCACTGATATTAGAAGTGGGGCTACTAGTGCAGCATCTTCACTCCTGGACTTGAGTATTTGTGTATTTTTTCTGAAAGCCTAAGGATATGGATAACATGAGGCAGTACCAGCGGAGATCGTGGGGGCAGTGTAGTGTAGGTCAACAGAAATATGACTGTAGGAGACAACAAAGATATTTTAAAAGCTGCAGGACTGAATGAACACACAAAAGTCATCAGTCATTTAAAAACTGTGTATCTACAATCACCCCAAAAGCCCTTCCGCCCCTTCATAGTTTTGATGGTGACACAGTTTGCATGACCTTGTTTGTTGTCCTTATTCTGGCATGTCTTTTGCCACTCTGGCCCTCTCCACTCACCCACCTCTGGGTGCCCATGTCTGCCAGCCAAGCAAACACTAACTGTCACTCATTTTTCCCGTCAAAAGGCTGAGAGCGTTCCCTCAGGACTGACGTCTCCAATCAGCCAACTACTCCCCCCCCATCTCCTGCCCGATGTCCCAATGTACATGTTCCACTTCGGCCTCTCAAGTGACATGAAACAATGGAGGGAAGAGCGAGTTTGTGATGAAGTTGTTTGGCGGTGCTGACAGACAACTGGTGACGCAGAATGTCCTGATGTCCATCTCTGGAGAGATAGACCCGGAAAGGACTCAGTGATAATAGCTGTATAGTACAAAAACAAACAAACACACAGAAACTTCGGCTTAAAGTGATGATTCATGGACGTCTTCAATCGCTCAAGGGAGCCTCTCCTGAGTCATTCCACTGCTCACCTGAGAGCCCGCACCTCCACACTCTGCTAGTGACACACTTTCTATTCATTTTTGTTTCCATTTTATTTTGTAGCCTACGGGAAAGTAATTTAGAAACATAGACACTTTTGAACATTATTTCCACAGAAGAGAGGCAGCAACTTTTTGTTTGAATGTAATTTGAATATCCCCTACTAGTGGGTTCAGGCTTGACAGCACAATCCCTGGATAAAGAGAATTGAATGTGTCTGGTGAGAACTGTTTATCTAAAGAACGCTTACATTTCTTTTGTGAAGCATCAGTGTACAAGAACACTGTTCTGTTCCAACCAAAACATTATGTTTATATCTGAACTAACTACTACTTAAATAACTACTTTCTTAATTCTATTGTTGTGGCAACATACTCACTGCGTTGATCTAGTACAGAAATATTTCTTTCACCTAACGAAACACTTCATTCATGCACTGCATAGTGTTTGGAAAGAAGAGATCGGGGAGGATGGCGGAGGGGCTGCAGTATTGAATGAACGTGATCGACTGCAATAGTGGTGTTAAAAACATGTCTTCTGCTCATGGAAAACTCTGCTGTGTAACAAATCAAATGTCTTCTACACTAAAAACCAGCCTCCGCTTTGGTAGAGCTGTCCTTACACTATGCATACACTCTGCAGCCACAGCCTGGCTTTGTGAAAATGTAATTTGCTCGGCATTACGTTTGTCTCAAAATGTATATCCTGTTTGAAATTTGTTGTATGTAAACCTAATACCAAGGAAAAACAACTGCCACTTCCACTGAAATATGTCATTGCATTTCTCGCAGACATCCTGACTTATACTGCATAGCTGCAGTAAATAACCTGCACTGTTAGTGGTCTATTTTTATTCCTCTTAATATCACATAGGTGATGGCATAAAGCACTCAGACTGCTGAAATGTCAACATGATTTTTTTGCCTGACAGTCTGAAACGCACAGTGCATATGGGCCACACCTCTCTGTGTGCACCTATAGACATTCACAGCTGTGAGACCAAAGAGACATGTGCAGATCCTTAGCTCACTCCAAAGGCTTTTAACACCTTCTGCATCATTCAGCGCCCAACACATGTGAGCGAGAGTGAGTAACACATGTCACCCTCACATTATGGACTCCAAACTGCAGTGGCTCAGCTTGTGTGAAGAAGCTACGGTGCCTTACAGTGACCAGGCTGGCAGCTTATAGGAGGGGAGCTGCTGGCCTGCTTTCTCACACTCCATTAGCTGACTCAAGATGAAGAGTCTGAGATCTTATTTGCCCTATTTTGCCACCATGGTAACACACATAAACACGCTCTCATCCACAGCTGTCTAGTAAGACATCATGCCTGTCAGCCACCATAGTCTGCATTATAAGTGGGATAGACCAACCAATACAGTGCTGCGGAAACATCACAGACTATCCTCCTTGCATCCTTCGTTAGTTCCTTCCTATCACAAATATCACAAACCGAATGCCTTCTCTTCTTCATGTCTCTTTGATTACTTGTTGTGTCATCAATGCCAGAGCTCAGCTGAGGCCAACGTGCCGTCCTCATCTCTCGACCACACGACTCAGTTTCTGAGAGATGCCAGAGGCTATTCAGACTGCAAACATACAACACGACCTACACATGCAAGCATCCGGAGGACACACACAGACATACAAATGTTATGGGTTATCCAGGCTTGATGTATGCACTGATAAAACACAATTCAGTGCAATCGTGTTCTAGATTAGACCACATTACCATAGGGGTCAATCAACAGACTCTCAAAAAATTAAATAAACTTCACCATGGCGTGTAAGCATTTATTCATGTTCTGGTTACTGAACCCTGTAGGTTGAAACATCAATAATTGATTTTTTGGTGCCTAAACACTCAAGTTTAAAGGGACAGTACATCCCCAAATCAAAAATATATAATTTTCCTCTTACCTATAGAGCTATTTATCAGTCTAGATAATACTGGTATTAGTTGTAGTGTTGGTGATATCAGCTGCTGAGATGTCCATCTTCTCTCCAATATAATGAAACTAGATGGCACGCACCTTGGGGTGCTAAAAGTGTCCACAGATCTTGTTGTGAGCAATTTCATGTAGAAAATATAATCTTTCTATGGAAATTCATCCACCAACTGTATCAGCACACTGAAGAAAGCATGCATCTATTCCTGAATGAGAAGCTTAGTATGTTCATTTGAGTGGGAGATGTAAACATTAACATTCCTCAGCTAAGCTTTAAAATTAGCCAGCTGAGTGGTGCTAGGTGAGCTAGCAGATGCATGCTTCCTTCTGCGTAGTTATACAGTTGGTGGGTTTATTTCCGCTGAAAGAAAATAGCTCCCACGTGAAAGTGCTCACAACAAGGTCTGTGAGTTATTAACCAGGTCATCGTTTATGGAAAGAGACATTCCTGTTTTTCAAAAGTATTTTTTGGCA
Organism: Plectropomus leopardus; assembly: GCF_026936395.1. NCBI lineage: Eukaryota > Metazoa > Chordata > Actinopteri > Perciformes > Serranidae > Plectropomus > Plectropomus leopardus. Next base: position 13,120,967 of record NC_142189.1, on the reverse strand, counting down.
TTTTAAGCACCACACATATCTACAGCCAATATCGCCAATGTTCAACTCACACTACAACAATCTAGATTGGGGTAAGAGGAAAAATGTGTATTTGTGATTTTGGGGTGAACTGTCCCTTTTGGTTGCTAATACAACATTTCTGAATGTAATGCACTGGTATAGCTAAAAACGTTTCATTATTACAAAAGAGATGGGACTTCTCATATGCAGGCTTAAACAGAGATTATGATAAATGTCATGACACTTTGCTGCATGAGTGAGGTGGCCCATTGTGACTCATAGGGAAGAAAAAAAAGAAAATCTACAATGGCTAATGTCAGAGTTATTCTAAATGGCTCTGTTGAATTACATTGATAAAAACTAAACTGCTGCTCATTAATGAAGCGTGTGTGAATGAGTGGTTACCAATTTAGCTGTATTATGTAATAAGCAGTCACTTTATACCTGCAGCATGTTGCTATGGTTTCCATTTTGTAAAGCGTGCTTTCCACTTAACCTTTGTTCCCCCCCTTTCCTCATGTCTGTGTTCTGTTTGTGCACCTGCTGAAGATTAAAGCGTGGTCGACAGTCCGGGGCTCTTTTGAATGTGGCAGGGCCGAGAAGCAGTCTGTTTCCATTAGCAAACATGGATTTGTGTGCTCAGGACTCTGTGTTCTGTGCCTCTTTCAGTTTTTCTTCCCCTTTTACCCCCAACCTCTCCTCTGCTCTACAAGGCCAACATCAAGCGACGTGTTTACACTAAAATCTTCCCATGTACACATCAATTTTGTTTCTTAAAGCAATTTTTCTTACTAAAATATCAGTGAGAAACATCTCATTCTGATCTCTGTTCTGACACATTCTGCCGTGTCCTGCTTCGTCCTTTCCTGCCCTCCTATCCTAATACTGTAGTTGGTATTCTATACAGCACGGCTTACATTCGGTGTAATACAGAAATGTCATTCGGCTTCACGCCTCTTTCTCAAACATTACCATACAAATAAAGGCAGGAGAACAAAAGGATCAGAATTTATGCTCTGCATGAATCTAAATAACAGTGCAAGTGAGCTTCATGTATCCCAACCTCGCTAATGATAATAATAAAAGTAATAAAAAGCTGTCCATTACTAACATGTGAGATATGGATTGGAGTAAATTGGGCTAATAAATAATTCCCTTTCATTGGTAAACACATTCAAAGCAGGAATTAAATATACATACTGCACTGGCGCATATAGACTGTTTTTTATATTTACATTGCAGGTTCAAGAGTTCAGTTCAGAAGTTTATTACTGGGTGAAACCATAATACGTTTTACAAACAGACGCAGTGGTCTGTATATACTTTGAATTTATGATTTGAATATAACTGTAATCTCAGAAATAAAATTCTATTTCTATGAATATACTATTAGATGAGTGACAAATCAGTCAGGTGAACTGGAAGGAGAAAAAACATCACGGACATTAAAGGGATAGTTTGTATTTTTTGAAGTGGGGTTGTATGAGGTACATATCCATAGTCAATGTATGACCTACAGTAGATGGCAGTCGGCATGCTCCCTGTTTGGCAAAACTGATGGAAGTTCTGTATACTTGGCAGTTTTCTGTATTTTCTTACCATAAACTACCAATGTGCAGATTTAGCTGAAATGCAGTGCCCAGTTGTTGAAAAAAAAAGCCTAGATTCTCTTTCCATTGATGTTCAGATCAGTACTTCATGAGGATTATTTTTGTCCAAAATGCTAAATTCCATCATCTCCAAAAAGAAGTCAGTACAATAGACAGAGAATTCGCAGCTGTTGTGACTTTAAAGAGCCGTACAATTTTGGGATTCAACACAAAAACGTTTGATCCACACTATCTCCCTCTCCTCATTTGGAGCATGGCTTAACTGAGCCGTATGAAAAGCAACACTATCTCATTGTTTCAAAAGCAGATTATCTGTGACTTCAAAACCCCCACTTTAGGCAATGCAACACATTGCCGAGCTGTATCTGAGCCACTACTCAGTTTCACGCCATAAAAGATTCTGAAAAAAGGAGGAGCGTTAATCTGTTTCTCGATGCAAACCCACTGGAGGAAGGTGGAATCTGCCTGTTTTGTTTTGGAGAATGATCTGCAGTCATACAGACTATCTGTCTCCATCCTTGCATAGATTAGGTGTTATCTGTAGGTGAGTCACACATGTGTTTACGTGTATGAGTGAGTATGAGAGAGTCTGCCAAAAGATTCACACAGTGACTGGTTGCCACCTTGTCATTCACACACTGTCAGCGGATGAGTGGGTGAAGCGTATTTTCCAAAGGAGTGTGAATGCATGTTTGTGTGTGGGTGTGGGTTTGTGTGCAGTCACAGGATGCCGAATGGTACCTTAGAAACACTTGTTTATTGTGTCTCCTGTCAGGCCCCTGTGGAACTTACTTCTTACTTTCATTCTTATCTAAAGTCCTTCTCCTCTTGTCTGCCCCGCTCCCATTTTTTCCCTGTCCTCCTACATGAAACTGAGGATTTACTGCCCTCATTGCAAAAGTTGTTCTCCCATTTAGAGTCTCTACTTTCCATCATGAAAGACTTTTCTACCAAATGGAACAAAACTTACGTATATAACATATATAATAGACAGTACAGATCATGCGGTATTTCCCAGTTTTAATGACAGAGTGCCAATTTAGGAAGCCAACATTTCTGGGTGCAGTTTGACACAATAACCGAGTAGTGTACTAAATGAAAGATATTTGCATTTTAAGATATTTTATGATATATGGGCTTCTGCATAACACACTGCATAAGGAGGACACAAATCAACACAGTAGCCAAGTAGTGCATTAAATGTAAGACACTGAGGGTAAAAGTATTGACGGTACGGTTATTGTCATGTCAAAAGTACTAATTTGTCTGAATAGTCCTATTATGATGGTGGAGAGTGCCATCTAAAATGTTGGCTCAGAATCTCCAATAAACAAAAGCAGTATCTTCATCATTTCCATTCTCATCAAACCATTCACTGAGCCCTCTGGCCCTGTGTGTTTCTATACTCCTTTATTCATTTTTTGTCACCAGTCTGTTAATATTATTTATTTTACATATTCATACCATTACAATACAATCACAATGCCAATATTCAATCTACCATTAGCAGCTAGAGCATATTTCTCTGTTCTGCCAGTAGCAGTTGGTTTTTAGGTAAATGGCATTCAATATTGTAACTGTTGCAATCTAACTGACATTATTACATCTGCATCCAATTTACTTGTTCTGCCATCAGTTGACTGCTAAACAAGCTAGCCATTATACTTGCTGTCAGATACCAATATGTTTCTTTTTGGTCAAAATATGCTCAAAATGTTTAAAATAGCACTAAATCATATTGGAATCACTTTACCTTACATGTTATTAAGAAAAATTTTAATCTTAAATCTTAAAAATATTTTAGGTGGAAAACAAGTAACCTCAAAAATACAGGCTTTTCAGCTATTCGAAACTGCATCATAAGTTGCCTTGTGAAATATGCTAATGCAATTTGTTTTGTTGTGTTTTGTTTTGTTTTGTTTTTTAAAGTTGGTGTCGTATGCAGCCTTTTTTTTTCAGCTTCTCTTTTGCTGCTGATTGCTCAGCAGTCTCCTGAATGCTGCTGGACACGAAATACACATTGTCAGTGTTTTTTTGTTTGTTTGTTTGTTTTTTGTTTCTGTCCACACCTGGCTTTAACACTGTATTATTACTGTATTACACTGTATTATTATTATTATTACTTCCTATATAGATTTAAAAATGATCGTTCACCGATGATACTTTGTTTTTTCCTCACATGAAAGACTATTTAACCTGCTGCAACACCCTACTTTTGTGAATCCTGTGTCTAAAATTAGACATTTTCACCAACCCTTTGGTTGAACTCTTGTTTATCATATTTAATTGCTTTTTATTTATAGTCACGATAATTTGCTGTTTCATACTGTTTTCTCAGGTTCTCAATTGCTTCAAGTTTATTCCAGCGCAGCAGTTTTTGTAAGTGTGTTTAGCTTGCTGCACAGCTGTGCATCTACATGCATGGTTCCAACAATGGCAATAGTACAGTCAAAAGCAGAGCTGTTATTATTTGCACTACTCTGGGTAGCACCAACAATGGCTCATAATAGTGACAGGCATATTACTAAAATCAAAGTTTAAGATGAGACACTTTCTACATTTTATACTATCAAATTAACCTTGTCTTGAGTCCACCATGTATTCACTATCTGTGTAAATTTTCTAAACTATCAGGATCCACCTCATTCCCATGACAAATGTTATCTTTCCTGCATTCCATCATATATCATCTGACAAAATGCTGCAGAGTTCTGCTGTGTCACTCTGTCTGACTGCCTCAGGGCCGCAGCCTCCTCCCTGCCTTCGTAACAGATATATCTTTATTCAGAACTGGCCCTGCACAGGGGCAGGACATCAATCCGCTTTGTGTCTGCAGCCTCTGCCTCGCTGTGCCTCGCCGCTCTGCTTCTTGCCTCTCTGGGTGGGGCCTAGTTATTGAATTGTCTGTGGCTTTGTTTTGGCTGGCAATCTCCTCTTTTTCCCCTCTCTGCTCCAAAATCATGGCCCATTTATTCTAACCCAATTATTATTGAAGCCTGGCTGAGCAGAGTGATAGATGGTACTTTGCTAAAGCTCGGCTACTGCTGACACACATGACACTGCTTCAGTTGCAGAGGCACTGATTAGGCGCACACACGCTGCAACACACACAGAGTGCAGAAATTATCCTAATTTACGACGGATGACAATTTTGTTAATTAACACGGCGGTGTGAGGCAATAAAAAAAAGATGTGAACATGAATGGCCGGACTAATTGGGCAGTGGGTGTGAGGGAAGGTTTGTGTTTTATTGTATGTGCTTTGTTTTGACACGGCTCATAAGTCACGACACAGTGGGAACAAAAGACAATATTTAACTGAGGAGACATTATGTGTGAAAGAAAAAATTCAGAAAACGACAAACTCCTGTTTCCAGTCAGAGGTATTCATAAGGGAAAGCCTCCAACAGTACATTTCTAGTCCAATTGCTGATTAGTACCTTTAATCAGTCCATTTCTCTGACCCGCTCATGATCACACCGCACATGTTGCAGAGATTGCTGGGCTGCATTAATCCCACTGGATGATCCTGTCTGCTTGTTAAACTCAAACAGACTGGAATCACACCACAATGACCTTCTCTTTACCTGGAGCGCTAACTAGCTCACTGTTATGCTGGTGCACATAATGAGGACATCACCTACTTGCTTTTTGGCAACAGTTCCTGTCCTAAAATGACTCATTGTGGAATGCTTTGACCGGAACAATCTCCTATGTTGTTTCCTTTGTGGTGTAAAGCACAAGTCTGGTGTTATTTATGTTTTATTTTAGCAATAAATCCCAAAGAAAGACCAAAACCAACAATTAATTTATCCTAGAGCTATCGTCTGTTGAAATTGTTAATACTGTATGCATCTGTGCCCACTGTAGTCAAGAAACATATATAGTAACTATAACATCAAAACTGAATTATTTATTCACCACAACTAACATGGCCTGTGCACTTAATTATGAAAGAGCTTTCTTTAGCTATTATCACATATTCAAATGCTCTGGAAAAAGAGAGTAAGTGGACCTTGAGTTCAGAATATCTTTCAAGAATGAACTGTTAAGCTCTACATTTTCAGTCTCGGGAGAGAAGCTCCTCATCAGGCATGGTCAGAGAAGTGGACTGTTCTGAGTTTGCAAACTAGAATTACCACCTCGCAGTTGTATGCTTCCATGAACCAGTCAAGTTACAGTTGCAGTTTACATCCATGTCTGTCCAGACTCAAATGTAGCCATGACAGTTGACAATGCTTCAAATAGGCTATGAATGTTACTGCAATAGACATATTCTAAAACATGGATGCTTCAAAAAAATCAACCCCACAGCAGAGAAGATCTGCACAATAAGCATGGAATGGGTTCCCAATATTAGTGTCACAAATTAAATATCCAAACAAATGTATTTACTGTTGTTCACAGCATCATTACATCCTACTAGACAATTATGAATATGAATTTTTTTAGTTATGGCCAAAAATATGTTTTGCAAGGTCACAGTGACCTTTTAAGACTCAAGTCTTAAAAGACCTCAAGTCCTTCTTGAGATATCACATTCACAAGAATGAGACAAACGATAGGTCACAGTGACTTTGATCTTTGACCACCAAAATCTAAACAATTCATTGTTGAATCCGTGTGAATGTTTGAGTGGGCACATGAAAGCATTTTGGAAAAGATGGCTGGACATGTACAGTAAGTATTTGGGGAGTAGGGTGGATAATACAGAATAATTGGTTTGAAAAAGATATTAAATGCACAAGCACAGATATCTAAATTACAAAGCAGCTAAAATTAAGCAGAATTTAACTTAGATACCATTTACAAAGCCTGCACAAGAGCAAGCACACTTTCTCTGTCTTTATTGAAAAACACCACTCAACTTCTACAAAGGCTGTTGCATTCGGCTGTGGTCTGCTAATTGTAAGCCTAATATTATCTCTTCCAAGGGCAGTGAAGGGTTATAGGAAGTCCGGGTGTAATGAACATATGGTCATCATAGCTTGTGAGCTCACTGTCTCCCAGCTCGCTCCAGACCGAAGCTTACTCTCCTGGACTGGAGAGAAGCGCTGCCTGCATGTCAATGAGCACCGATTCCCTGTTAACCAACTGAGTGCACAGGGTCTCTTGTCTCACACACACTAGCTGCCATCTGCACCCTGAATGGGCTGCTCTGAGGGTGTGTGTGTATGTGTGTATGTGTGAGGGTGGAGGTGGGGGGTAGTGAGACAGAGAGCTCTTCAGAGGATGGGCTGTAGTTAACCCCATGCACATGCCTGTCTAACAGCCGGCTGCTTTGAGAAGCAGAGAGATCATTGAGAAAAAGATCTATTTTTAGACATGAAATAGGGAGGGGATAAGCATGAGCGGTGTGCACGTGTGTGTGTGTGTTTAATTCTATGGATGAGCATGATGCGTAGTGATAGTCCTTTCCAAAACAATGTAGCAGAAGAGGCACAAGCTATCTTAAACTTCACACGCAATCATATAAGCCACACATGACTCTTGGAGAAAAAAAAAAAAAAAAAACAACCACACACACACACACACACACACACACACAAATCTGGATATCTTCCTTTTGTGCCTGCAGCTAGGCCTGACAGCGGTGTTGGACTTACATCACACACAGCCTCCCTAGCAACGGGACACGTGATGCTAGTATTGTATGCCCAACCTTTTCACGTTTTCCCTCTCTCTCTCTGTCTCTAATCCATGTCTTTCATCCTGACAGGTGCCAGCGGCTGGTGAACCAGGCTGCAGATTGATGATTAGAGTGGGCAGAATGGACACATGGACTGGTACCAATCTGAGGTCATGTAAAAAGTCTGTTTGTCTGTTGGCGAGGAAGGTTTTAGTAATTGGGACTTAGGCTAAAAGTTCATCTTTTGCTAAGAGGCTAGTAGGTCATCATCAAGGTACACACAAGTACAATCGAGGATTTTCATTTAATCCTATAGAAAAACAAAGAATTTATTTTAGTGCATTTCCAAACCTGGGGGCCAGAAAAAATGTTCCAAAATTAGGGGTCATGAAATAATTATAACAGAATAGTATGAAATCTGTTTTAAAGCCTTTATGCCTTGTGAAGTGGCTGTTGACTAAAACCTTCCCCAACACGGAAATTCTACAATTGTAATTTAGCAGCCATAACTAGACATGGCAGGCCTGTCAAGCTTTGGATTTCTCAACATGCTGAAACCATGGATGTACAAAGTGAACTTGATATAGCACTGGAGAAGGGACCGCATTCATATATACACCCACAAAGGAAGCGTACCATAGACTTCCAGTGGAAGAGTTGGCTATCTTGCAGTTTAGGCCTCTGCTCATCCACCTGAATGGAGATAAAATGATTTCACTGTGTGTCCATAGACTTTTGAAATGTCATTGGACCGAATAGACCAATTTTGAAACAGAAAAAAAAAGCAAAGGAAAAAAATCTTACAGTGAAATGAATCATTTCTTGTGGGGTTTTGTGAAAAAAAGTATTCACTTATTTACAGATTTGTCTTTCACAGTGGTAGTCTATGGGAAAAAGTCTTTTTGGACCCTCTAGCACATGACGCCCCCAGAATTTGTAATTCCTTGTTTGACCACCATGTCCAAGTGGATTCAAAGCCTGGAGATGTTGTTAGGGGCTTGGCTGGGCTAAAACTATGTGGATGGAGCTGTAGAGCGATAGCTTACTTGGCATCCAAAGAGTTTACAGTGTTGTGTCTTTTTTTACCTTTCCCAAATCCAACATACAAGAGCAGTATTGTAATAAATAGATAAAACATTGTGTATGTCTGCTCTAACATAAGTTGCAAATGTCAGCATGTCAAGCTAACAAGATTACTACCTATAGCAGTAGTAACCCAACATTTATTCTGAGCTAAGGAGCAGCTAACCACAATATTTTTCAGAATTACAGGTTACATTAGAAAAATCCAACATACTCTCTATTGGAGCATTGATGATATTATATCACAGTTAAATGTAAAATGATCACTTCGTCCTGTTCTTTATTTGATTTGGGAATTACACTTCAACCAAGCTAGTTACCCAGAAAAGTGTCAGTTTTCCCAATCAGTTGCCCCTCATTCTCAAAGCCTTTTCTCTATAGGCATCACATACCCTTGCTTTGTAACCACACACTCATGTAGACAACCAGCTGCGTCATGAAAAAAATTGTTCACATACTTGCCCATGTAGCCCACCACAAATGTTACGTTGTAGATTCCATTCAAGGGCACAGCAGAAAACTATATTGTTAATTCTGAGATCATGGCAGAAAAAGCGAGAAGGGAACCATCATAGATAGTATGTAAGACCCCCAAATAAGATCACAATACAGCCCCTATCTTTTATGTGCCTACAGCATTGCAGACACGTAACATTAATTTCTGAGGATATGCACAACAGACGCTCCAAATGAAAGCATCAACAATGCAGTCACCATACACGTGCAAACATAGAGATAAAAGCAAGTTTTTCTCTGAAACATATTTTTTAAAAAAACAAAAAACTAAAGCATTAATGCAAATTCTGTTACTTGTCCAAGCTTTCGCATGAAGCTTTAGCCTCAGTCTTTTATCATCATGTGTAAAGCCATAAAGTGCATAACAAAGTTAATGTTGTTTTCAGCTGAAGATTGAGTTTTTAAGCAACAGGAGGAGCAAATGGTAATAAGCTAGCAAGCCACTGCTAAAAAAAAATCTTCCACCCATATTTAGTTCAGCCACCATAATCAGTTGTCAGCTAAAAATGGAAAACCTGCCTCTGTGTGAAACTACAGAGCCATTGTTTATTCATTTATTTTGAATCAGACTTTGCTATGGGACAATTACTGTATAGTTTTGCCTTTTCAAGAAATTATTAGTGGTTGCTGCATCTGTACAAGAGTACATAAATCCCTGTGATGAGTGACTCCCATGTTTCCATCTTCTACTTACACAGCCTAAAAAGCATCAAAGCTAATGCAGAGTTTAATCTCCCACAACATACTGGTTGCTTCTTAGTAGCCAAAGTGACAACATTGGAAAAACAGGCAATCATGCACACACACACACACACACACACACACACACACACACACACACACTGTCATTCTCATTACCATATTTTAATTTGCATGCATGCCCATAATCTTTACAGTTCGCTTCATGTAAAAAGGCATGTAAACATTAATGCTTTCAAATGGAGAGACGTCTCTGTAGGTCTATAATCTGACACTGCAAAACTTCTCCAAGACAGAACAAAGACAGACAAAGTGGTAATGCTACAGCAAAAATCCAGTCTTTTGAACCGCCCTCACAGTGTGATCGATTTCTCAGTCCAATCACACAAACAAAGATATCAATCCTTTTTTGCAATAACTCAGAAGATCAATCTGCTCTCTCTAAATCCATTTCAAGTCATTCTCAACCTTCATCCAATGTTCCCTACCCCTCCCCCTCCCTTTGTCACCCAATCTCAGCACCACACCTCTCTTTCATCTGTGCACCGCAAGGCTCCAGCTTGTTTTCATTCCCTGCCCCCTTCAAAACAGTGTCCCCAGTCTCGACCTTTCCTACTGATTGTGCGCTGACCCTGCAAAAAAGCAAAGGCATTCTTTCGGTTTTAATTATTCATGTGTGATGAGAGGCTCCGGCTTCTCTCCACTGCAAGCTAAGAAAAAAAAGTGCCTCTACAGTAAGAGTGTGTCTGTGTGTGTGTGTGTGTGCCCATGGACCTACAGTATCTTTTTGTGTCAGTGTGTCTGGTAAAAAAAAAAAAAATCTTGATCTTGACAATTTGGGTCTTATTTCTAAAGGTTTGAAATTTCACTGAGAGCTGGGAATGTAACGTGCCAATGACACTGCTAAGAGGAAGTCAGACAATTATACCACAACATTCTAACCCCAACTTGTCACATGTTGCAGCTTTGTCACTGGACCTCCACGTCTACATATGATGAGTTCGGTATCCTTCTGTGTCTATTGTTTATGCCCCAAGATGTCAAGAAATGCACATAGTGGGATGACATGGCATGTGATTGTGTTTAGGCAACAACAGCACAGATGGTTAAGTATAGAAAAAAAACATCACATTCAAATGGGAAACAAACACCGGACTCCTGCATCAAAGTCCAGTTTTGTGTGACCTGTCCTCCTTCCCTCCCACCCATAAGCACCCTCATGGTCCTTATATTATGTCATTACCAGCAGCGTAATGAGGCAAGTGCCATCACTCCCACTGGTGTATCATAACACCTTTACTGGTTCTGTTCGGCCATGTTCTCACCTGACACTATCACAATCATCACTAAACTGTTGGCATGTTTACAACCTGTCTGACGTGTTTGAATAATGTCTCTTGCTCTGTTGGACTTTGGTTTAGCAATAACACCATGTTCCCAGTGTTTATCTATTACTTCAATATAGAACAATGTTATGGCAAGTTAGTTAGTTTATCATAACACAAAACATGACTTGTGGGTAGAATTGATCTTTATTATCATTATTATTATTATCATTATCATTATTATTATTAATACTACTACTAATAACAATAATAATAATAATGCAAAATCGGAAATTTGGAAAGATTAATTTCATACAAGCTAATAACATTGAAGGATTTATTTTAAGATTATTGAATTCAATGCCTCTTAAGACTTTTTAAGGACTTGTGGGAACCCTGAATAGAAATGACGGCCATAACTACAAAAACAAAAAAGCTGTCCTTTAGATGTGGGAAAATTACCTTGCATGAACATTAAAAATGTGCAAATTAATTTGTGCATTGCAGTGCATTTTATGTTTATTAGCTGTATCAATAAAATACTTACACAGCAGTAGGTGTAACATACAGTCTTACTGAATGCTATACCTCCATTAAGTTACTCCAACTTGTCCAACTTTAAAGTGATTACTTTTCACACCAAGCAGCAAACTCACTTCTTTCCCTGGTGACACCGCTGACAACTCCACATGACACCTCCAGGAGAAGCATGAATTTAAACTTCTTACAAATTTCACCATTAGGCTGACAAATGAAATGCAGGCTTTAAGTCGGCAGAGCGAGCCTCAAAAAGCTGGTATGGAGTGGATGCAAGGAGATTATAGGGAGGCCTCATCTCACCAATATGGGGCAGAAATCACTGACAGTCAAGGCGATGCGGAGCGTCACGCTTCTGATGCATAAAGTCTGGAAGTTCATTACCCCGCATATCATCACTGAGCACACCAAGGACCCCGGAGCTCTCCGCATTCCTCTCGCTTCGGTCTCTCTCTCGTTCTTTACACCCTCTCATTCTGGCTGTCTCTCCCTCATTCTCCCTCTCTGCTGCTGAAGATGATGAAAGACTGGGGAGCACACAGTCATCATTATACACCTCAAACCCCTAAATGTGTCATGGTTGGGCCTGTCAGGCAGAATAATGGCCACTTACCCAGACTGCTTAAGCCATGGTGTGGTAGGGTAATATGGAAAGGAGCAGAAAAGCAATGAGCTAAATTGGTTAAAATTGTATCTTTGTAATGTGTATATATATATTTTTTTTTCAAAATGTCATCCCTCACACTAACAGCTAACCATGTAGAAACTGTACATATATGTGCAGTTGCATGCATGCACAAATCATAAAACAAAATCAAGGTGTTTAATCCCCCTCCAAAAGCACCTGCATGACACTATGACTCAGACCCTTCGCCTCCGCATTTCCATGGCGACACCCCTCCTCTCGCCAGGCGCCAGGGTCACCCACTCAGCCGAGCTCATTAGGGCTGTTGTCACGTTGGCCATGCTGCCCCTGGGTGCCTTTGAAGATGACACTGTGTGTGTGTCATTGTGTGCATATCTCATGTGTGCTTGTGTGTATAGGCAAAGTGTGTGTGTTTCCAAAGGTGTGTGCATGTGTGTGAGGATAATCAGATATAGTGGGACAGCACTGTGTTCTTAGCTTGTTGTCACATCTTTATTTTCATCTTTCATAAATAAGCAAAGATATAAAGGGTGAACTTTGTCTTAGCACCATCCATCCCACTACCACATACACACCCAGCCCCTCCCCACAGGGCGCACAAAGAGAGGCTTCTGAGGAAAGTTAAGTGAGATTGATTGGTTCAGATGATTTCAGAGCAGCTCTCGCCAAAGGGCAGCAGTGATAGCAAAACTGAGATGCTGACAAATGAAACCAACAACAACAAATGAGACAAATGAGAGCCAGAGCTCACAAAGAGGAAAAAGTTTGAGTTTGGAGGATTTAATTCTGTTTGAATTGAATTTATTTCTTTGTCATTTGCTCAGGGCTCCTCTCTCAACCTCTGGGGTCTTGTCTTTACTTATTAATCAGCTGTGACTTTGTCAGAGTGTGGCAAAACACTCAATAATAGATTGGGAGACAAGTCATGTGACTCACAGACACATACACACACACAAATAGAAAAGTGTATGTGCAATCACGCCAGCTGTTGAGAGCAGAAAGGAATAAAGGGAATGGAAACAGCCACCCAGTCTCGACTCTCACCAACATGGGATGAAATTACATAAAGGCTCTGGGGAGCTGCACTTATTCTAACCTGTCCCCTGGCTCAGTCAACTGAGGTAATGTAGCAATCTGCAGAGTGAGACTGAGTAAACCGTACCTCATCCCACTTATCGATCATCCTTCTCCTTCTTTTAATTGTTTGGGATTTTGACCCACAGTGTCTTGTCAGTCAGATTTCTTGATTATGATTTCTGACTTGGCTATAATATCACTAGTATTAACAGAGCATATATAACAATTTATATATTTATCTATTTATTTACTAATTCATTTATTTATTTCACAGGATCCCTATTAGGTGATGCCAATGAAGCTAATCTTTCCGGGGCCCAAAATTCAGTACATCATATGCATATCATCAGATGATATACAGAGGCGTGTGTGTGATGTACATTAGATTCTTCATAACAAACATCATATTCAACATTGCATCTGTGCTACCTGAAATCCATCACATATGCACCTCAGTCTATGTTACATTAAGGGGTTGTAGAATTTCACTGAAGCAACCATACTGATACACATTCCATAACTCTCACATTAATTAGTATCGAGATCAGTCCATGAATTAACCTCAAGGGTCATCACTAGAGAACAAGAACAATTTGTGACAAATGTCTATATCTTGTATTGTCAGTATAGTTGGCTTTATACACATTCCAGATGCACAAACTAGAACTCCTATGGTTTGTTTCTTGTGTGTTCTCTGAACGAGGCAGACTGTGCTGGCCAGCCTCCAGAGTGGATTCGCTGTGACACTGTCTCTTCGAGGGCCTCATGAAGGGAGGCTCGGCTCCCCTCAGAATGGCCTGGGAGCTTGTCAGTGGGCTGGCTGTCAGCACACAGTCAGGCCGGGGACGTTTGATGTACCGCATGAGAGGACAGATGGGAGGAAGGAAGAGATGGATGGAGGGGAGATAGAAAAGGAGGTAATAACAGGTGAAAATAATGTGGGAGGGCAACTGTGGCTACAGTCATAATGAGATTTAATATTCCCTTTACACCCTGGATTTTATGTACGACAGGTGGCGAAATCCAGGAAAACAGTGCTGAATTGCCAGAGGAATCGATTAATATCATGACTGGTAGACACTGCTTTGTCTCTACAGTCCATAGCAAGATAAGCAGGCAGACGTGCAGTTGCTAATTAGACAAGTATTGACGGGGATCAACATTTACTGCATAACCTTCGGGGGTAGAAAGACGGATAAGGGATAGACTTATCAATTCAGAACTGACAATGTCACAAACTGGGATATAGACGATCCTGCAAGCTTTAATAAGGTCTTCTATCAACCAGGCTTTGTGATTGCAAAAAACACAAATCCTACTTGGTGCCACAAAATTGTAAAACATGGCATATTCCACCATAATGGCATTTCAACTTTCGTTTTAGATGCACCCTGAGAGTGACCATGGATGTTGTAATTAAATGCTCCTATGTAGTAAAATGCAACATGCTCAAACTCATACTAAACGTGACCTACATTTTAAAAGAAGAAAAGGAAAGCTGCTTCTCTTTGAGGCTCTTGTTTTGACCCCCCTCAGAATTAATATTACTGTTTCTGCTTCAGTTACGCGGAGGCAGGAGAAAAATAATGGTCTTTTGGCACTATAAAATACATTCTTGGTGTCCTCATTATATGCACATAAATAGTCAGACTCACACAGCTGTATTCCTACATTATTATGGTGCATGGAATATCACACTCACACCCTGCTGAGAGACTCTTTATAATGGGCCTTCCCCTATTCTCTCAGATATTCAGGCTGCCTTCTATCGTAATGTGAGCCAATCACACCATACAAGAGAACAAGGAGGATTTTTTTCTGTATTTAAAGGCTGAAATGTGCTAACATTAGACACATCTGTACACGCAATGTATATGTGCGTGTGCGGCACACACTATCACACAAAGTGGAGTGATTACCCATGTTTGCCGCAGTCTGCCACATATTCAGCTAACATGTGGAGTGTAGGTGACTGGCCTTCGATCTCTGATGCTTTGGGAGTGCTCCAGCCACATTGGAGGCACTGCACCATTTGTTGCCCTAATTAAGAATTCATTGGCCACTAACGATGAGTTCTGACCTCCATTTCCTGCACCTTTGTCTCCCCCACGGCGTAGTAAATCAGCCTAGAGCGATTGGCTTGACACACACGCAGACAGAGTGATTGGTACACCATGGCATGCAGTAGAAAGGAGGAGGAGTTGGGGAAAAGAGGAATAAGAAAAGGCAGGAAAAGAGGAGGAAGAAAAGGCAGGAGGAGGAGATCAACTAAAGTGGACCGAAAGGAGATAAGAAGAGAGGAAGGAGGAGTATCTGGCCAGTCTCCAAAGCCAGCCCCATAAAGATGCAGAGTAAGACTGGCATTAATTTGGAGCCTTGGGGAACGCCTCGGGTACTGATAAACACATCCGACTGTCTGTCTGAGCTCTGTTATCTGTTGCACGGTGCTGTACATACCACTGTTATCCCTGTGGGAGACAGGAACACCACTAATCTCCCCCTGAGGTGATACTTGCACCTCAGCGGAACCCCAGATGTTGGAATGCTGATCCCTGTTTTTATTATTTTTGCAACTGCGCGCATCAACGGAGCTACATCTACGCATGAACCTCCTGTCGTTTAATTATGTCCTCGTGTTATCATCAGATGTTTGACTCACCTGAGTCAGTGGGTGACAGAAATGATTGACAGATGGAAAGTAGACCGTAAGGACCGTAAAAAGGATGATAGGAACTTGATGTTAAATTTAAAAGAAAGTTCTGGTATTTTTCTTATTGGGTTTTCCAATTTCTGTTGTTACTTTTTCTCACTGTAACAAGCTTTTGAAATTGTTTATGTACAATTTATCTGAAAAGCTTTTTAGGTAGCTTGCAATACTTGTCCGTCCCTCTCCAGTGGACCATCATGGGACCTTATTTTGGAAAAAAAAAAAAAAATACACATGGTAGTCGGTAGCGAAATACTTTTTTTTTTTTTTTTATCCCATTTGAATTGTGGTACACAATTACTGAAGTTTAATACTGTCACAAGTTGTATTTGTGATGTCAAACCTTTCTAAACGTGTGTTGCTTGTCCTTTCGTTGCCTTGATGATAAGACCAAGGGGGCTCTGGATGAAACACATCAGGTAAGATGATGTTACATTTGTACATGGAACATAGCTGAGTTAAACTCATAAGTAGTTTCAAACAAAACTAAATAGTACTATGACAAACATATGGCAAACTTGTTGAACCAAAATCTCCCAAATTTCTGAAATGAAGGTATTAAGTTAGGATGACCCATAGTCAGAGCGGCCACAGTCACGAGAATAAGACCTGAGTAGAAAATGCCAGAATTAACCTTAAAGTCACTTAAATCCCAAACTATCCTATCTTCAACTTTGCTACACCTACTGCTGTGTTCAAATGATACTATGCATCCAAACAATTTTCTAACCTGAAATGAATCCAAAATACTACTAGATATCCCAAGTTTTTGTAGATACAAAAATTGTCCGGCTGAATATTGGAGAAATGAACTTTAAAAAAAGGCGTTAAAACCTTTTCAAATACATCTTAAAGTCTTCTGTGCGAATACCTCACTCACTTTTAGCATTTTACAACTTAAGTGTTGCAAAGCAGACAAAGGATACAAGTGTGACACCGTCATATAGTCTGGAAATTATTTTTCTTCTCTAAATTAAAAACACAATCAAATGAAAATGTAAAAAATCAAGAGTTCAACTGGTAATTAAAATTAAAGGTAAAATGTCTGACTTTTTAGGGTATACATTTATTTGCGGTCTTGCTCTAACTTACAGTAGATAAGAAAATTGTTACAAAGGTAAGTATGGAATTTCACTTTTAATGGATTAATTAAACAAAATAGAACATGTTAATTAATTAGCTTTAGAGGTGCTGGAAAGAGCCAGGCTACCTGTTTACCCTGGTTTTCAGTCCTTATGCTCCGCTAGGCTAACTGACATTTCAGAGTGAACCCTAGCACTTCTGATATACAGTATTATTGCTGCACTATTAGATGAATTACCACCGTCTTCATGTTTTTATTATTATTCAATATGTTATTGTGCTCTGTGGATTTGTTTTCCTCTGCGTCTGTCACCGTCCAGTGTGTACCTGTATTGGCATCTATACTGCTGCTCTTATTGCTGCAGATGGCAGAAAACAAAGAGATATATCCTCAGCATAAGCACTTCCCACTGCCAGAACAATGTCAACTGATTTAAACTGCCACGGCTTTCCTGTCACCACAGGCAGGGCTGGGGCCAGGGCTGGATATGCTTGGCTGAATATGAGCAGGACAGATTGCTCATTCACGCAACACAACGACAAAGACGGATCCTTCAAAGTCCCTCCACTTGCATGCGCACATCCAAATGAACCAACTGGCACGCAAACAAGCATCCTTTGCCACCGATGCGCATACACATATACATACACACACACACACACACACACACACACACACACTACTCAGCATGATAGATGGAAAAAGACACAAAGGTCAGCAGTCAGCAGGGCTTCACTTAGACAGGACTCGGGTTCTTTTGCATCACCTTGACTTAGGAGATGGAGCTGACCCAAACCGGTCTTTTCCACAGTCGTTGCACTGTAATATACAGTACAGGTCAGCAACTGTTTCAAAGGGCCAGAGCGCTTAAAGACTTCCAGTATCCCCATTGCTATTTAACCTGCGCTGTGCTGGCAACTGTCACGACCGCACTGCTTCTCATTTTCCCGTCCTCTGGCACATGAGGAAAGGGATCCCATGTGGTTGTGAATGACACGTGCATTTATCTTGTCCCCGTTTGCAGATCAGCTCTCCCGTCAGTGTGATGGTATATCTCCCTGAAAAGCTACCCTCCAGGGGAAGAGATATACAGAACATATCATTCTCATACACACACACACACACACACACACACACACACACATATGCACACACGATTGCACAGCTTGTCACAGAGATGGTAAGGTGACTGGTTGTCACACCCCTTGACACTCAGCCTTCACTGTGCTGTAACCAAACAGCATGCATTGCAAGAGAATTGAAGCAAGCAAAGGCACTGAAACAATCATACATGAGAGCTAGTTTGCGGTGTTGAGATAAGATACACTATTATTGATCCCCAGCAGGGTAAATTTGGTTGTTGCAACAGTACAAGAACAGAAAATGAAAACAGACCACAGGGGTACTAGGAGAGGGCATTCCTCTGCCAAGGCCAATTGCCTCATCTTGCTATGTTAACTAGTAAAAAAGAATTTGTGTATATGCCCTGGGAATTGGGAAATAAAAATGTAATGGGGTCCTTCTTGGCCCATGCTAGAACCTTCTACTAAGGTTTATGAAAATTGGGCTACTTGTTTTTTTCTGTAATCCCTCTGACAATCAGACAAACCAACAGACAAACAAACTGAATTAAAAACATCATCTCTTTGGTTGAGATAATAGGTACATAAAGTAACAGAAATGAACATTAAGATGTATATAAACTGCTGATAAAGTGATGTGGTTTTATTAAAATAATAATAATAATTCATTTACATAACTGTATAAAACAATAAAGATTCGGAGTGTAATTACACTGTTTTGTTATTGATTTGTGCAACTGCCATTGCAAGATCCAGGATCAAGAAGGAATAATAGAACCTGTTGCAGGGCAGACTGTGGTTAAGCTCCCCTTACATAACTTTGTTTCCTCAGACACAATAGCACACAGTCTACTGTGCAAGGATCTCATTATAGCTCCTTTAATTGGCCTGACCTTGGAAGAAGGCATCAGGGGTCAGAGGTTGGGAAAATGGTAGCAAGTCAACATGACAAGCATTTAACACTGAAAGCTGTGGGAGCTGTTGTAGCTAATAAATTTAATTAAGTAATTAATTCAATTAAAAAAACAAGTTAAAAACTTGTTGATGATAGACCTTAAGACCAAATCATCCAAGAGTACCGTAGTTTTCATGAGCGTTATGTGAAAGAAAATTCTACAAATAATACTGCAAGGATTCAAGCGTTGCATTTTTATAGACAGTAGGTAAGAATGTAAGCTGTACTAAGAAATGTTTTCGTATTAACAATTGAAAAATGTTAATATTAAATGTTAAAAATGTTATTTATAATTTGAAAGGTGTTGTGTTGAATCCACTGAGAATTTTTCAGAGCTGCAACTCTGAAAAAGGTTTTTACAGCGTCTTTCAAGGTCATTGTTTTGGTTTAATTAAGTCTCACTGCGCACATCCGTTACTGATTAATCTCCTGTGCACAACCTGCCCAACCTACCCAGACAAAATTTTAGGTTAGCTAGTGAACATAGTAGAGCATTTATCAGTTTAATATTCATATATTTAAAACAAAGCTAAAAGGACATCACCTTTGCCAGGTGGCCAGAAACTGCTTATGTATCTCTAACACATCTGCTAGATATGTAAATCGAATCAGTCGCCATAAACAATGTACTCAGTAATAATATGTCAGTGTTGTGTTTTCAGCTAATTGTGTTGCCCCTAAGGGGCAAAAAATACTTAGTGCAGCTTTAACCTTAATAAAAAATTACTCTCCATTCTCATTTACACAAGTAAATTCTAACATTTTAGAAATAACAAAAAATGTAATCAAAACAATCCAAAGCAATATTTTAGTTATGTGACAAGAAGTAATATTAAAATTCTGAAGAGGGATTAAGGTAGTCATTTTTATAGGACAAAAACAAAGCCAAAATGTGTGTTTTTCAAAAGATGAATTGGAGTTAATGGCCATGAAAACATGTTGTTCTACTTTATTCAAGTGCATAATGAACCCATGATCAAAGCTCATATTTAAGTGACATTGTTTCAGTAAAGGGTTGTTTTTTGATTAAAATAGGCCAAGGCAGACTCTTTGTATTCACTCAGTGTGGGTTGGAACCTGGCTTGTTTTTGTGTCCCATGCCAATCTCCACTAAATAAAGCACAAACACTGTGGCAAACTGTCTTTTAAAAACACAAGTACACTGGAAAGCAAACTAACTTTGTTGTTGATTTGGTCTGTTTTGCAGCTTAGCCTTTATCCTTGTAGTGGCAAGGAATGAGATAGCATGACCAGGCACGTGATCAGCACCGTAACCCCTTCATGAGAAGCCACGCAGGCAGTTCTCGAGAGGGTTCGTTCTAGGACACATGGCGGGGACTATGGGTCTAACGGGCAATAAGCTTGGCAACCTGCAGCCTCAGGTTGGAAAAGAAGGCTTAAAGTAACAGGATTGGGGGAGTTTACCATCTGAAGAAGGGATAGTAAAGTGGATTACACTGTAAATCATTCAAGATCTTTTTACCAGCTGTGGTGCTACTCGACATCTGCAACTTGATGCTCATTTGGCAGAGTTATGCAGCCTGGAAAACATACAATGTGCATGTGAATTGACTGCATTAACATTCATGTGCTGGCTAGATTCTCGTCTTGCATTGCTCACATTATACATACTACACAGGACACTACATCATATTAGATCTACTGTATATACAGTAGATACTAATGACAACATCTTTTCTGAATGCATGTCATCCGGTAGAATTATGTCAGCAGATGCAATGGATGCTTTGTTGTGGTCTACAAATTCCCATCAGCTGTTGTATGCTGTTACATGTCAACTTAAACTTATCAGTTGGCGGCGAGAATTCACTGAAGTGTTGTTTCCCCAGCTGTGGATTAGCAAACAAGGGAGCAGAGATCTTCTTGGCTATAGCTGTCAGTGTGGCGAGATAGACAGTGTAATTAGCGCTTAGTGCCAGCATCCAGGGCAGATCCACTGACTGGTGGGAACCCACTGGGAGAGAGAGGAAGATGCTAGCAAAAACGGCTAGAGGCTGACTGACAGTGGTGAGGACGAGAGAGAGGAAAGCAATAATGAGTTGCAGCTCTGGGCTTCTGAGTTTTTCCTGTTCTTTCTTTTTCCTCCCTCCCTCCTCCTTGGCAAAGCATCGAGGGCCATGGGCCTCCAGTGCTGTGATGTCCCTTTTACTGTGCATAAGTGTCTGTTTTGACTACATGGAGAGGCAGCAGGGACTTCCACTGAGAAACGCGTGCTACAATAACACCCATTTTCTCATGTATTATGCATGTCCAGTCAGCATATTCATTCCAGATAATGGGAATGCAGCAAAAGGCTGCTCTCATGGAAGGCTGTTTTGCATGTGCAGTCAACGCAGTTTAGGAGATTATGTTCAGCACGCCTATAAGAGGCCTGACTACAAATGATTCTAATTTAACCAAAAGCACAACCATTTTTCATCTCTTTCTAACATTAATGTAACATCTTGAGGACAGAAAGCCAATGAGACATATGCACCAACAAAAGCAGGGATTTTGGAAAAATGTGTGAAGCTCTAAGCATGACAATGAATATGTGTGAATATGGAAAATAGAGCTAACTAGAATTACCGCCTCATGGTTATATGCCTCTGTGAACAACTCAAGCTGCACTTTCATATTACATCCATGTCTGTGAAAACATGGATGCTTCACACACATCTTGCCCCCGGCAGCACAGAAGATCTAAACAATCAGCACAGTTTCAAGTTGGACAACCAAGATTAATGGCATCAGTTCAGTATCTGATCAAATGTTTCCTCTGTTCATGAGTTATGACATTGAGTAATGGTCAGAAAAAGTGTTTTTGCAGAGCATTATGATGTTATGGTGAAGTTCAAAGAGTGAAGACCATCAAAATCTAATAATTTCATTGGGCAGTCCAAGTCAAAGTTTGTGCCAAATTTGAAAACATCCCTTGAGCTGTTCTTTACATATTACGTGCACAAGAATAAGACATACAAGGTGAAAGTGACCTTGACCTATGACCTATCACCACAAAAATCTAAACAGTTCATCATTGAGTCCATGTGGATGTTTGTGTTAAATTTAAAGAAATTCCCTCTAAATGTTTTTAAGATATTGCATTCACAAGAATGAAACTGATAGGGTCACAGCGACCTTGACCCTTTGACCACCAAAATCTTATCAATTCATCTGTGAGTCCAAGTGAACATTAGTGCCATTTTTTTAAAAAAAATCCCTTTAATTCTTGAGATATTACTTTTACAAGAATGAGACAGACAAGGTCAGAGTGACCTTGACCAATGACCAATCACCACAAAAATCTAATTAGTTCATCTTGGAGTCAAAGTGGATGTTTGTGCCAAAATTTCGAGAAATTCCTTCAAGGCGTTCTTGAGATATTGCGTTCACAAGAATGGAACAGACAGACAACCCCAAACCATAATGCCTCTGGCCACAGCTATTACTGGCACGGAGGCATAACAAAACACCTTTTTTTTTCAAAACATTTTAAAGGAATAAGATGCATCCTCTCGAAGACATTACAACCTTACAGCCATTTTAAGGTGCAGCATATATCACACCATGGGTGATCCCCTACAGTTCCCCCACGAGAGTGGACAATGACTGACATGCTAATTCAGCGTAATGAAAGGTCAGTGTGACAGGGACCTGCCCTCTCTCCTGGGAACACCGTGACGAGAAGTGCAGGCTACTGCGTGCTGGTGACATGATGTACTGCTGTGCCATTAGTTACACATGTGGAGTGAAAAGTGCAACAGAGGTGTAGTGTGTTTATGTGTGTGTGAATGCATGTGGACGTGATGAGGGTGCAAGGTATGTGTGACAGAGGTGTGTGGGTGTTTTTTAGGTGTGTTCCTGTTGGTGCTAGGCCGCAGCACATCGTGATTAACTTGCAGGTCAGTCTGGCGGTAGTAAGGCCATTGCCCCAATCCCGACATATCCATCACAGGCTCTCAGGCCTGGATTTACAACACTAGCCCCAGCCTGACAGGTTAAGACTGGGCTTCCATTGGGCAGGAAAGCCCCTGTTTTTAGCTCTAACTTATCGCTTGTGGTGCAATTTGGCATAAGATTTATGGACCTCCTCTCTGCAATACTTCAATACTTAAGATTGATGAAAATCTGCGATCAATAAGCAAATAAGAATTGAAAGGACAGTTGGGATCTTAATTCATTGGCATGTGAGACTGGGATGAGCCGTGGTGTGATGGGACTCTGGATCTAGGTGTTCCATCAATCCTGCAGCTGGACATCAGCCGACCTGGTCCCGTTTGAACTGAAAACCAGTGCGTGGAAGGTCTTTAAGCACCCAATCGCTTTTTTTACATTTCACTCAGAACCTATTTGGCCTTGGATCTCAGTAACGGTTAAATAAAGACATGTTTACACTAGAAACCAGGAGGACAACACAAAAAAGCAGATCATAAAAACAACAACAACAACAATATTAATGATACTAAAAATAAAAATGTAAATAAAAATAATACTTCTTAAAACTGAATTACTGATGGGGCGACTGGTCCAATCTTTTAAATTATGTTAAGTCAACAATTAAAGATTAACCACTAGTTTGTATAATATTACCAGTGTAACCTTTGGGAAACCAGGAGAAAAAACATGAAAAAACAAACATACAAGCAGATTTTAAAAAATAAGAATAATTCCAAAAACGAAATTATTGATGGAATGACTGGTTTCAGCTTTCAAACATTAATCATGCCAAGTTAGCAATTAAAGATTCACCAATATAGTTTATCAGCAAATATAACCAAGGTGTTAGGAAATCAAAACCACCACCTATGGTAAAAAACGAGCATATAGTTTATGTGTAATATGTGCCAGGTCTATATAAATGAGGCAAATGCAAATATTGAAAACAGTGAAAAAATGTGCAAATCACATCACAATTTACAAGGATAATAACCAAGATACTGAGATATTAAAACTACTGAAAATATTGAGAGGAGGAGATCCTGACTGCACAAGGAGGCTGAATCTCAAACAGCTCAAATCTGCCTGTTTGTCTACGAGGAGAAGATTGATTAAATCAACAAATCACAGCTGTCAGAAGACTGCAGGAGTCATGGTTACTAAATCACAGCAGTTGAAAATTTATAACCAGGCTACAGTCTAATCCCTCAAACTGGAAATCACATGCTTCTCTGGCACAGAACTGCGTCAGAGGTTTTGAGGAAAGGGAAACAAAATATGAGATAACGAGTTAAGGGAACATATTGTATATTATGTCATTAAATATTTCATTTGGAGCAACAGTGAAAACTGAAGGATTAAAGAAAGTAAAGTGAGCTTATTAAGTTTTAATTTTTTACAGAAAACTTAAAAAAAATGTGCTTAATGACCACTTTCTGACCTCATTTTTCTTTCTTAATGAGAAGTCTGTGACTCCTCGGGGGCCTCATCCAACAAGTTTTGTGACTTTCCAAAACAGACAATCTGACAGTCACACCCCAATGCATCGCTGCCAAGATGAAGGCAGGCAGGGTTTGAAATTCTCCCTTAAGCTCTGTCTTTTTTCATTCTTTCTATTAACAACTTAAACCACAAATTAATCTAATACCAGGAGAGTATGAGCTGCTTCAAAATATTTTTTTGTTTGTTTTTGTCTTTTTTAAAAAAAAATTTAAAAAAAATACACAAAATGACAAAAATAACAAATATTATACAGTGCAGGGAGAAGCAGAAAATCAAGAGAACTTATTTGAAGCCTCTACCTAAAAAATATCTTCACAAGACAAGTGTGTGCTGTACAATTCCTTGCATTGAGGTTACAAAAGACACAAATTCTCAGAGAGAGATCAGGGAGGAAGTGAGATGTAGCTATGACAAGGCTATGACAGCAGGAGGCTATTCAGAAAAGTTAAAGATCACTGTGTTTAGATATGGTCATGCATGTTGTGCGTATTCGACTGCTTTGAATGTTATCAGTTGATTAAACAGTTTTTATTGGTGGTTATCAAACTTATAAATATGGGTTAGAAGGGCCTGCTCCATTTAACAGTAAGCTCAGAATGCCATTATCAGCCTATTAAGTGGTTGTGTTTATTGTTTGGCAGTGCCCTCAAGCAGCAATAGTAATTATGACAGGAACAAAGGATGAAGCCTGGTGAAGCAACATTAGCATAAAGAGCAGGAAAGCCCCTGACTGACAGAGAAGGGTCAGAAGGGTCAAACAAACACACAACTTTCACCCAGGAGACCGAAGTTTGCGTCCCACTTGAAGCCAAAAGTCAATGTCGAGTTACGTAAAGCGATGTACATAGGTTTGTCATGTGATGTTACAGAGGTACCTATTTTCACCCAAAACATGATCTTCTTTTCTGAACCTATTGGCATCCAAACCGAACAAAAGTGGAAGTGAAACCTAATGAAACAGCTCCCGATGACAACTGATAACAGCCATTTAATGGGCTGATAACAAAACTGAAGCTACCAGCAGATGTAGTAGACCCCTTAGCAGCAGAAATGTGCCTGATACTATGACACCTACAGTTACAGACACCTACATCACTTTTCAGAAATTTAACAAAAGATTGCTAAAATTGAAAATTGATTAGCAAAACAATGCACAAATGACTATCTACTTATTTGCTTCACAGGCGTATTCAATGAAACATCGACCGTCTTTACAGCAACTACTCTGATGTGACTCGTTTTCATCCTCGCCATAGGGTTGATGTCCATAATCTCTGTCCTGGCTTACAGCCCAATTCCTTCCTCAGAGAAGAGGGTGGAAAGAGGACAAGGTGTTTTTGTGTTTACTCAGTCATAGACCCACAATGCTTTAATCCATACTTTTGAAATGACAAATTGGCAAAGGATAAGAAAGAGAGATTTGGACATAGCACAAGAAGCGCCATGCAAATCCTACATACACACAAACCCTTTTGGTCTAAAAGCTAAAAGTGAAAACACTTGAAATCAAATATGGTGAACATCCATGGATTTGTGAATGATACTGTACATGTTTGCAAACCTATTAAGCACCAAATATATTAAAATGGCCCAAAATGTGGTCTAAATGTGGATTCCCAACAACCTGAAGCTTCAGTTAGCCTTATTTGCACAGGATGGGAAATTAATTACAGCTAAAACAAACAGTGACAAGATCAAATCCCTCAACACGTGACTGGTAGCTACAGGGGGAATTTGTGCGCTCTCTCTTTCTACTCGTTAATATAATTAATTAGCTGCTTCTGGAGATTGTCACAAATACATTTAGTGAAATTAATCTTTCTTTTTCTTTTTCCTCAAGGATAAAGCAGAACTCTCTCAGGTAATTCCCCTCACTTGACCTTTTGTTACTGCAATAAAATAAAAAGTTAATAAGAGTGCAGTCAAGTTCACTTTAATAGCCACAGGACAATTTCTGCATCAGCTCTCAGTAACAATCCCACTACCATCACATCTATCTGAAAGCTCAGGAATCTCTGTTTTAATGTGGAGAGAAAGGCCTTAGAACGACATTAAGCTCTTCACATCAAAGAAAAAGAGTAAATGGTTTTCTGAGGGCTTTTCACTGTGGAAAGGGGAGGAGAGGAGGCTGATAAAGCATGGCAGAACTACATCGCAGACACTGAGATTGAGATATCGACCTAATAATGTACAAAGGAGCCCTTGATGTACATTCTCTCTCGGTCTGCTCCTATCTCATTTTTTTTCTTCTTTTTTTGTCTCTCTTCACTTTCGACTCCCACCATTTCTTTTCTGCCCCCTGTCTTTTTAAGGCCTGATTTTGCACATCCCAGGAGGCTGGAGAAACTTCTAAAAAGTATACTCATTTATCCCATTGAGTGGCTTTCAAACTCAGCTCATCCTTCAGGGACTGACACGATTCCAGAGTCCAAGGAGGCGAAGGAAAGAGAGTGACAGATGGACATGGAGGAGTGAATAAAAAAAGAGAGCAAAGAGCATGATGGAGCAGCAGAGGTATAAGAGAAAGAGAGAGCAAAGACGAAGTGATGGGAGCCAGAGAGTAGTATGTGACTCACCTAGCTCAGCATGAGAGCAGAGGAAGGACGGGCAGGTGATAAATACAGCAGGATGTCACCCCAGCGCCCTGGAAAGCTTTTCTTACGCACTTTCCCTCATTTCTGCAGAGCTCCACATCGTGGAAACAATACACTGGCCTAGTAAAGATATAGTAAATGCAAACTCACAAAAAACACTTTACCTATTGTGCACCATTGTGCAGTCATAAATTAAGACAAAGCTGAGCATTTTTACTTGCCACAATAAGTGTCCACTATAGGCTTGTAGTGCACTCAATGTATGATTTATTAGAACTCAACAAGCTACTGGAAACATTTCAAAAGGATCCTTGTCCATTCTGACAGTGCACTTTACAGGAAGAGATTTGAGGGAAGAGATGTTGCTGGAACAACCTTAAGATGATGTGACATTATGCATTACTCTGTGGCTAGTGCATGTTTGACGAAGGCTGAGGGATGCATCAGTATCCAGGTTTGCTATAGCATTCAAACAATGAAAGGGCTTAATATGCAAGATATTCCTAATGAATGATGAATTGCTTGAATGATGAATGATGCTTGATTTATAGTTGTATGCTAGGGGGGCAAGGGAGTTAAGTGTGTGTGAATGGGGGAATGTGACAATGTAGTGTGAAAGCACTTTGAGTGGTCAATAAGACTACAAAAGCGTTATACAATTACAGTCCATTTACCATTTACAACAACTTTCTGTTCACAGGTGATTGCACAAAAAATATTAACCACTGGGACGAGACGAATCTTCCCACTATTGGTACTATCACAAAATGAATGACAGAATGTAACACAATTACTGTGGGGATTATAATTAAAACACAATGTGGCCTGATCATATATGATACATAAATGTAGCGTTGTGGTTGTGAAAACAGATACCTAACTATCAAATCACACTCATTTTACAGGGGCTTTTAAGCTTGATTCAATATTAACCAGGGTTGTCTGGTCATCTGATGCATTTACTTATCTATTTCAAGGTTTCCCGTGGCTGTATGAACTAAGCTTCTGTCATGCGTAGTAGGGTTGAGCAATTAATCAATGAACGAAACTAACATTATGATTTTCTTACCAACTCGATTTCAGTCATGTAAGAATGATCGCCAAATTCTTTTCTTCATACAGGCTACCAACTGCTGTCTAAGTACAACAAAGAATCTTAGGACGCGTTCACATCAAGGACCCAAGGCCAGTTCCATATACACTTCACTCCAAAATCCAGTTTGTTTTATAAGTGTGAACACTGTGTACTAGTCTGCGGATGTTTCATGTGCACCAATCGACTTGAAAAGGTGGTCTCAAGTACATTTCCTGTGGACTCAGGTATGATTCGCATTAGCTGTGAAAACAAACTGTGTCAAAACACAGAAGCAGACTGCTATTTAACACAAGTAGCTGTAGACAAGTAGAGATGGAAGACATTTCTCAACATGGCTGGTTTCTGAAACCATGCAGCATGTGCCGTGTACATGCAGTATGCGCCAATCTCATCGACGCTCGACTCCATTGTGTGGGCTTGGGCTCTTGCAATTGGTGGTGGATGGTACATTGGTGCATATATTAAGTCCAAGGGGAGCTGATTCCAGCAGCGGGCAGCATAGTGACTTAAACCTGTTTCACCACATTTGGTTTAAACACAGGGCTCCACTAACTGAGCAGTCCCTGCAGATCTGAGGGCCCTACCTGGCTTGTATTCAGCAAACATATCTCAAATATAATATAATTTTACACAGGCAAACAAATTAATCGTACATAATATGAGAACGCCCTTACTCTACAGGGCTAAATACACAACCAGTCAGACATTGCTGTCTATGTTCATTTAACAGATTGGCATTGTTCCATCGGCTGGTTAAAGGTGATTAACTACGTGTGCCCAGTCCAACCTGGATGGATGTTTGTTAAAATGTTGTCAGTCTACACTGTAAAAAACATTCTGCTGATGAAATGAGATATCAGGTCAAGGTCAAGACAAGTGTCAGATATATTCAATATGTTCATTATTTTGATAGACAGTGGTGAAATATACCATAGTTTTCATAGCATGGAATATGTTATATAAATGACACTAAGTCATTAGAATTAATGGAAGCTCTACTGTGAAAATGTTGAAACATGCACACAAGTATAACACATTGTGTTTTATTTGTTTCCAAGGTAAATATGACAATAAGGATATTGTTTTTAGATGATATTGCCCAGCATTAGTGCATATCTCTAGCAATGGATCTCTAGCAAGTCAGTCAACCTTGTCTTTATGCTAATGGACTGTATAATCATTTACATCAACTAGCTCTGTATATACTCTACATAAGCATGTACATGGACTTGGGCCAATATATTCAATATTTCACCTACACAACAGAACCTGGTAGTGTGACTTAATTAATGATTGGTTATTCCTGTTGTCTATTACAGACAGACAAGAAGGTACAGCTAATGAGCTTCCCACCCTCACACCAGGAGTCATCTGGGGAAAGATCAAAGCTCCGTCTCTCTCTCTCTCTCTCTAACACACACACACACACACACACACACACACACACACACACACACACACACACACACACACACAGAAACACAAGGGTTCATACAGGACGGATGTGCAGACAAGGCAAGACGATGGGTGAGAAGAGGAATGGCAATTAAAGTGATGCAGACCACCTTGAAACACCTGGTCAGAATCAATACTGGAATCCAGTTGGAAATTTACTACAGATGAATCTGGTGTGTCCTTTCACACCACATATCAGAACTATACTGAAGCAGGTACCTGAATGCAATCTACCAACTCCTGCATGCAGCCAGTGAAACATCTACATTAAGACATAAAATAGAGAGTACAGAGGGAAAAATGTTGCACATATATGTAGCATGTAAGGACAATAAATGGAGCCATAATCTGAAGACAGCCAATCCGAATAGTGCCCACCCTGTATATTTTAATTAGTTTAACTTACCTAATCAGAGCATGCAAACCTTAAAAAATGTAAGTAAAGGTACTAATTTGACTTATGTAAAGTGGATTTTTTTTAATTTATGGAGTATTTTAGGCCTATGTTGTAAAAATCTAATCTTACCATCAAGTAAAATGCATTGTGTTTGCATTTGAAAAAACTAATTTATTAAAGCTGGGCTAAAACTAATGTTACATTTCCTGCAGCCTAAAATTTCTCAGTTGTATTTACTTGAACAAAAATCTTTCGAGAAGCAAGGTAATAAATAAATTGCCTGGTTATTAGTAAAAAGACTAGGATCCCCTTCCTTAAATAATGGTATGACCCTAGCAACTTTCAAGTCTTTTGGGACAACCCCAGTTTTTAAGAAACTGAGAGTACATGAGTTAGAGGTTCACTAATTGAAGATGCCACTCTTTTTATAAGCTTAGCTGTAATATCATCATGACCTGCTGCAGAGTTATTAAGGCTGATAATGATGTCATGTACTTCCCTGAGCTTCACTGCTTACACTCTTCATCTCATGTCAAATGAGCTTATCGCATTGGATCCCTTCAATTATTAGATATATTTAAACACAGACCTGAGTATATGTTTATGTAAGTATTATGTATATGTGTTTATGTGTGTATGTAAGTATGTGTTTATATATATAATTCACATCTATTTATTTATTGCATTCATAAGTTATGTTTAAATAAGGAAACATATGCAGAATTGTTAGCTAATGAATAATGGAGAGGGGGTGGGATAAGTTCACACTTCTTCCCACTTCTTTTTGAACATGTAATTAAAATTGACTGTTTTCTTATGCACTAATTGTTTGTTGCTTTGTTTATGGTCCGGGGGTACATGTTTAAATCAATCAATAAATCAGGGGTACCCCAGCGGACCTGGTTAGACTGATTATAACAACATATTTGAGACCCACATTTTGCTCATAAATACTGGGAACTCAATGGACCCGTATGAAACACCTGACACACACCTGTTTTATCTTTTTGTCACGAAAAGAAGCAAAACAGAACCACAGCTGCATTTAAATTATCCTCTGCCTTCTGTATGATTAGCTCTAACTTTACCACAACCATCAGAGCCATGACTTTGTTATGAATTTCACTATCAATATATTGCAGTGAAATTTTCTCCAATGTACTGGCATTTACACCTAGTCCCTTTTTCAACAGCCCCAGAGAACAAAGAAAATTTGCATTAATTTTGGAGTGTACTGGAGGGTTTATGCAAACACACTCAGAAACACTCAGAGAAAGCACTGTGGGTCACAGAATCCTGTTTCAACACATCAGCATAAAGCCTAATCTGGAAGTGGCACAGTTCTGAAGGAAATTAATTATACATGTGTTTTCATGGGATAATATGTCTCTTTTGGTGTCTCGCTCGATATGGATGGTGGGTCTTGTTGACTGTGTCCTACTCTTGAAAAGTACAGGCCAGGTCAGTAGCTGCCCATGTGGGATGACAGGTTACCCTGCTGATGTCGGCCTTTTTTAGAGGTTACAGCGCAACAGGACTGGAAAGATTCTCTGCATCCGCTCGTTGACATGAAATATCTGGCGTGACACCCCGTTGAGAGGGGGGAGATTCCATAAAAAATTCTGCTGATACCTGCAGACGTCGACTTCTATTACTCAGCAGACATCAGCAAAGTCATTTTCATTGGATAGTCTTCCAGTGTCACCTGTTTTGTCAGCTCTACTTGGTTCCTGTTTCCCTTTCCTTTCTCTTATCTATAAAAAAGTTGTGGTGGGCCAAATTTAAGGATTCAATCAAAAATGCAGGTATTTCCAAGCACAACATAAATTTGCTGTCATTTCTATTCAGCCTACCCTTTTGTCCTTTTATCCTGTTTTTCCCTCACTGTATTGCCTGACATTGTGGACTTGGGTCACCAGCTACCATCAATAATACTGACAACTGCTGTTTAGAAAGCTGCTCTACTGGATTATAACAAATGACAGGAGTGCCATGCAGTTTTTTCGCTACTTGGACAATGCAAGTACTTCCTGGATGCTCAGCACTCAGGGCAGACACATTTTCAGATTTATACTAACAGTTAAGTATATATTATACCTAACATGCCAAAAAATGTTTTTTTGTTGTTGTTTTCTAACAACCGTGTGCAACTCTACATATGCCTTCCAGGAAAGTTTGTCCAGAAGTGTGCACCATTGTCGAACAACACATTGCATAAACTAATTCTTGTCAACACTCTTTTTAAACACCTTTATTGCAATTGGTCTTACAATAAAGGGGTTCTATACATTACAAGTGTTGAAGTTTTGACGTCTTTAGACTTATATAATTACTCCATGCACCTTGAAAGCAAGTGAACTTGTGCAAGAAAACCTCACAGTGCAAAAAGTGGACACGACCCTCAGTGATGAACTGCCATTCTCTCCAAAAATTGCATCAACACAGTTGCCTGTCTGGTGCTCAAACTCCCTAACTCCCTATAGCTTACAGGGCAGTGAAGGGACTGCTTCTATTAACAAACCATTGTCCTACTAACAAACCACTCAGTGAAAACCAAGCAGCAACCTCCTGGGTTGGGAATTGAACCCAATGTGGAAGTGCCAAAAATTGTAGGTCCTTGAATAGCCACTTTGGCCTGGCTCTATAAGTGTGTCAATCCCCATAGAACCCCCCATGTTAAAATGTACAACTTTACAACAGAAATAAACATGTTTAAAGCCTGATACAGAGAAACAGTTTTGCTCTCTAAAGCTAATTTCAACATTTATGTCCATGAATAAAAATTCAATAACTCACTTGTTTGCATTCTGTTAAGACTTAAAGTTATGTGTAATTAAGGCCATGGCCTCTGTGAGCAACAAGCTGTCTGCAAGGCATCACCACAGTTTAGGAATCAGATCCACCACTCACTCCAGCTCTAGTCTCTCATCCAAATATAGTCACTTTTGGCTGCAAATATTCAAAATGGCAAGGGCCAACATGCCAAAATCAAGGCTTTAAAACAGGAGTCCACAAACTAATCGGTGACATTACAGTATCTCCTTTCATTATTTTATACCATCTATGGTCAAAACCCTACATTACATTGCATTCTTGAGCCTCTGTATAGCCTCAGTCCCACTGCACCAAAAACCTGCTAATACCCACTAACATCTGGCTTTTTAATGCAATGAGAATGTGTACAATCTGCATTCACATCCGCATCAAATGACTCTGCAGTAAACACGGGTTGATGGGAACGCACCACCCGGGTGAACGCAGTAATTTCAGCTCTTTAACCAGCAAGATGCAATGACAAGCCTTCACTAATTAACCTCTGTTTCCTCTCAAGCAGCGCTAAAACACCAATCCAAATACATCTGCACCGAGTTTGAAAGAGACACTGAATAAGTAAGAGATATATAACGTGAAGAAATCACTGAAAAGTGTTCAAAGACCTCTGTGCCTACTGCAGTCTGGTGTTTACCTGTTCTCCCGCCTGTCTGTGTCATTGCACAGGCACACAAACAAGACAACGCACACACACAAACAAACACACACACAAAAAAAAAACAAACAGAAAGGCCAACTCGCTCTACAGCGGTAATTTCAGTGGCAGTGGGAATACAGCCATTTAGCGGGTTTAACCGTGTTTTAAAAACCTGCGTGCACCTGCTAATTGTGGTTGGAATGCAGTAATTGATTGGCCACTTTGCATAGCACTTACTGATGTCTAATGTCCTTTTAAAAACTCTTAAAGCACTCCGGCGAACGCGCTCATAGGCTAATTCTTTGTTTGAAAGGAATGCACTTAAAATGTTTGACAATAACTTGCTTTTTCTCCTTTGGGCCTTGAATGCATGTCTTTTTAATCAGCTAAATGAATGCAAATATATAAAGCCTGAAACTTACCTTCTCTGCATTGTGAATCTTCACTTGAAGCATGCGGTGATTCATTACGTCATCCTACAAAAAAACAGATGCAAATTTTGTTAGGTCTGCTCAACCACTTCATGTCTTAGTTGTTGGTGGTAACATTTTAAATCTATTTCTAAGCCTCTTGCTCTTATTTTCTTGGTATTTTTTTCTTGGAGTTGTACTATAATAATTTGACTCAAGGCTAGAAAATGTCAGAGTGATTTATACTTGTGAGTAAAAGGCCATGAATCAATAATTAAATAATACTTCAGAATAACAAGCATTCCTCCAAGAACATTGTATTTACTGAAATAATCACTAACATTCTAAATCAAATGGATGACAAATAATCATTTAATCATTGCATGATTATGTGGATATGATATTTGTATCATTGTCTTTGCACTTAAGTAACAATGCTACAGTGCATGAAAATGGTAAGAAGGTATCACTCCCTACAACTAATCCAACCTTGCCGTGCCAACCTTTCTGGTCTCAGCAACTATTACTGTCTGAGTCTGATCCTTCACTCCAAAGGCTTTACAAGGAAATGAAAGATGCTGTATTTTTGGCACTTGGCCACTCAGATAAATCCCATTGAAGAGTGAGGAGGCATGAACCAATACAGGAGACTGGATCAGAGGGATCTTATTGCTCCCCACTGGACCTCAAAGATCCTCAAGTCTCTTTCTGTACATGTAACTTGACCTCAGGGAAGGGATATGTAGAGGAACGGATGATGGTATAAAATACATAGAGATTTAATGCGTAATTCTGTATTTAAAGAAAGGATACAGTACACCACCACCAGGACTTGGTTGCATCACTTGTTTGGAAGTTCAAACTTTTTGGTGTTTACTAAGTGGCAATTTCTGTGAAGATTCTCAGCCATATCTTGGCATGTCATTCATATGCTGTCTTTTTTATTCATTGCTGTACAATTGTCAGTGTCTTCCTAGTCTCCCTCCCTTTTTTGAGGATGAGGAAATTTTGCCCTCTGTCCTCAGTGAATTGCCTGACGTTGGGTGGACATGGTTCACCAGTTTTATCTTGTGTGTTGTCTGTGGTGTCTGAAAACTGTGTCAAATGGATACCTTTCACCCTATACTACAAACCAAATTTACCTACGGGTACAAATAAAGGAACCTGAACATGAACCTGAATCAGTGACCATCAATAATACTGAAAAATGCTGTTTAGACAGTGACTTCACTGGTTTTCAATGAATGATAGGAGTGTCATGCAGTTTTCTAGCAACTGCAGTTTTTCTGGATACTTGGCAATATAAGTCTGAAAATGTTGCTGCTCAAACAGTGATGCATATATTGTACCATACAAATATATACTACAGCCCATGGATTTAGCCTAACAGTACTTCTGTAGCTTAAGCGTCACAGTGAGCATGATCCAACCCAATCACCAGAATAAATGTTGGTAATGTAAATTTGTGCAAAGCATGGATACATTTGCAAGTTATCAGATGCATTAAAACATTTCAACAACACTGTGGTTAATGTGTTTAGATTTAGGCACAATGGTGAGGAAAAGATCATCTTTTGGTTTAAAACTCCCCTTTTAGGGGGCACTTTTCCAACAGCAAAAGCAGCAATGTCTCTGTCAAAAAATGCTTTTGGGGCCTCAAAAGCCATTGGAAAAACAGCGATGGGTTGCAAAAAATAAAAAAAAAAAGCTGCTGCAAAAACAGTGACGGGTCACTACAAAACAACCCAATTTGGTGCCTGATAATCTACTATAAACACAGCAATGTCTCCGCTGGTTTTGTTGTTTGTTGGTCTTGACTAGTGGTCTGCAGGTTGGTGGGTGTCTTGCCTTCGTGCAACACCATGCATCATCCCCTCTACCTCACAATGATAACAAAGTCAAATCATGTCAGTTTATATAGATTGAGATGGTACATATGAAACATGCAAATTTAATGTCGTCATGTCATGGTTTGCAGAAATGTATAATGCCAACACTTTCTTGGGGTTGACTGGGCTGCATAGCTTCCTGGTTATTTCTCACTCATTCTAAACTGCATGAATACATCTAACATCATGTTTGTGTGTGCGTGTACAGTGAATGTCATGTGGTTTGAGCTTTCATACTTGATACCACAAACATTCATTAATTCAACCTCGAGGGAGAATTAAATCAGTAAAGCAGAGGCTATTAGGAGCGCTCAAAATGGTGTGCGCATAATGGCTGCAGGGACAAACTAATGCGCTGATTTTGCCTTTTCATATCTAGATGCTGCTCATTTATCTCTTTTCAACTTTATGACCCCTTTTTACGATCTAATGCCACCATCCTTCGTCTTTTTAAATACTGCTGACTTTTGGTTCTGAGGTCAAGACATTTACATTGTCTCTCTTCTTCTATAAACAAAAGAGAATCTTGTCAGCCCTGTTGCCACTCCAAAAGCCAGAATAATATATGTAAAGCATTAAATGTGAGTATTTGGAGTTACGACTGTTAGAATACGACTGATTGTCAGGAAGTTGGAGGGTACAAGGTTAGTCAGGGTGACAAATACTCCCTTGACAGACAGCTAAAGGTCTGCAGATGCCATTCCACTTGTCTCAGATACCATCTGCTATCCCCAAGCCACTGATCCTTTCTTTCACACTCTGCTTTTCCAAGGAAAAATCGCACTTTTACACCCACTTTATACTGCTCATTTTGCAGATATAAATGTTTGCAGGAGAATCTGTCTATGTACAGCAATACGCAGCTTCAGCTTTATAAAGTGTTCTGTGGTTTGCATATCACAGAGCTTTTCCTCCTTTCTCTTTTGCTCCCAGCTCCATTTTAATCATGCCATGTCAAAAATATGAGGATTATGAGATTTGCATTGTCTTCCCATGAAGCACACTGGGGGGCTATTTTTTTAGATGCATCAAAATGATCGCTTTGTTCAAAACAATAAAGCATCATGCATGCACGTGCAAATCCAGTTGTGCACACATACACACACACACCATACACACATCCATTTACAGAATTAGGGAGTTTAAATACAAGGCAAGGCCCACACTGGGATTTGAAAGGGGAAGATCCCAGCAGCAGGCTTTCTGCTTTGTCCAGCTCAGCTTTCTACAGCACACATCATTAATAACCTCATAGAAGAGGAGAGAGGAACAACTGTTCCTCGTTTTGATTTATGGCAGAGTTGCTGTGTTTAAGAGCGGATCCAGATTTTCACAACGCAGGGCCCGAACAGCAGTGAGTAAAGCAGAGTCCCTGGAGTGCGAAGGTCAAGGTTTGTTTTCAGAGAGGTCATCTTGTTCTGGATCAGGAGATGAAGAGAGAACGCAAAGAGAGCAGGGGAAGGGGTGTGGCTTCCAGACTGATATAACATCCTGCTGTTTACCATTCGACGTCCTGGAAGGTATTTGTCCCTCCAGCGACTCTCTGTGCCTCTGTCGGTGCTATTTCAAGAGCAGCATGCCTACAGTTAGATCAATACACACCCAGAGCAAACTGGGCATATACCCTTCCAACTGCAGTGCAGAGTGGAGGATGAAAGGTGTGCTAACTCCACAGTGTTCTGGGACATGCTGTTCGAAGCTGTTCTCTCTGGCAGGGAGGTTTCCAGGTTTGGAGAGACCAAGAGTCAGGTAGAGGCTTTGATGTTAAATAAACAGTGCGACAGTTGTGTTTGTTATCTATCTCCAAACTTGAGTCAATCTCAGAAACTGAAGGTGATATTCAGGTGGCACTGAAAGGTTACTAAACTTAAGGGAAGGTGTAAAGGGAGTAAACATGATGAAGATGTTTCTTTTTTGAAAAAGTGAAAAGCCACAACATGTTTTCAACAACATTGTCATCTCAGAGTCAGCATCAACATACATACAGAAGATATACCTACAGAACCTACATTGGCC
This sequence comes from Plectropomus leopardus, assembly GCF_026936395.1. NCBI lineage: Eukaryota > Metazoa > Chordata > Actinopteri > Perciformes > Serranidae > Plectropomus > Plectropomus leopardus. Next base: position 13,083,253 of record NC_142189.1, on the reverse strand, counting down.
TGTCAGCTGTCTTCCCCATATAGGCTTCACAGGCTAACAGTTGGAAAACTGAGAACGCAAGTATGAGGGGCAGAGAGGGCAAGAGACAGAGAGATGAAAACATAAAGACAAAGGCAAAGACAGTGACTGAAGGGTATGAGCAGAAGAAAAAAAGAGAATAAAATAATGCACAAAAAAGCCCTGAGTCATGCAAGAGTGGGTAGATAAAGCAAGAAAATGTACAAGCATCAGCACAAGTGCAAAGTTAGGAATTTCTGTTGCAGCAGCAATTAATAAGCACTATCTCTTTGGGCATGGGTAGGAGGAAAAAGATAAATCCTGATCAAGTTTTTGTCGGTTCTGGTGGATTTGACAGCTCAAGAAAGGATCAGATTGAATCCTCTCATCAAACCTTATCATTAATTTACACATTGAAGCGGCGTTATCTCTGTGCATAACGAAAATGCACCAAATCTGGCACGGGGATCCTGTTTTCCATCTCCAGCATTTTTTTCTTTTTCTTTTTTTTTTTTTTTTTAATCTTCTCCTAGGAGGAGTCAAATCTGTTGTTTAATTAGAATTTCTGGTATTATCCTGGCTCCTTTGGGGAAAACACCTGTGAGCTAGATACCAGTTAATAATGCAGTCAAAGAGATATACTGATATAATGAGTTTAACAATTAACAAGCTTATAATTAGGCTGGCTGAAAGTAACACCCCTCCATCTCTGTTAAGCTACTGCCACTTGATGTAGCCAGTACAGGATGTAATAGAGGAATATTGATCTTATAACGCTGGACTCACTATTATTATCACTTTTATTTCAGAGTTGTTTGATTACAATGTTAAACCGTAAGGTCACCAAGACAGAGCCATGCTTATTGTTGCTGCTTGGTCTGTAGTTTTGTTGCGACTACGGGTAGAAAAGTAATTTAGGGATGCATTCAATCATCATCTTAAGAGGTCAGTGTTAATTAAAGGGAAAATTCACCACCTTTCATGTGGCTGGCCAATTAATGTAAATGGTAAATGTAGTCCATTGAAGCTATGAATTCCTCAGTGCATGTTATATTGACCAAGAAAGTGCAGTTCACAGCTGCATACATATGTTCTTCTGTCTGTATCCAGTGCTGTTATTTGATGTGACAATTGGTGTTTTTGGACCAAACAGCTCTGGGGACTTCCTGATAGGAACAGCCCACTGGGGAGCTTCCCGAGAACTATATTTCCATTTTCCATCCACACCGCTGATAGAAATGTTGGAGTGTTGACTGTAAGCCGGAAAGCGATTGATATAAGATGCCACCTTTCTTTTGCATTAAGGCCATCTTACTTTTGTCCTTTGGGTAGCTAGGGGGCGTCCTCTAGATGCCCCTCAAATAATATAATTTTCATATTGGATTCCTATATCCTATTGTTAACTGTTTAGCTATCTGTTGGTAGTATATCAACAAAACATTTTGAATGTTTCAAAAAAAATCAGTAAAAGATTATTTTTGCTTTCTGAAAATTTTTTAAACCATTTTGATGACTCCTTTTGAACATTTTAAATATACTATCAAATATGATTTTGGGAGAGTAGCTAATCCAGCACATCATATAAATGTATACAATCATATTTCCTCCTGTTATAACAACACAGGTGAGTGAGGTGTGGTAAAAGGCCAACAGTCCTCTACAGTTTTAAACTTTGAAGCCAATTTCTCATAGTGCTCAAATGCAGAATTTATAATCCACGTCCGTTACGTGATGCCATGGGGCCCAAAAGGCTTTATCCCATAGATTTTTATGTAAAATAGACATCTGTAAATCAGTGTTTACTTTTTTTTGAGTGTATCAAGCCCAAAAAATTACCAATTTCACTTTTTTGTCACTTTGGTCCAAAAACACTCCCGAAGCCTACAAGAGCCACACAAGTGAATATTATCCCCATACAAGATAACGAAAGGGTTAAACTATACCTCATGATTCGAAAATTCTGGGAAGTTTCATCACAAGGAAATCAAGCTTTTTTGGGTTAATGCGCTACAGAGGAACTTTTATAGGGATGAATGAGGCCCCACCTTTGAATATATATCTATGTCCTCTAAAGACGCAGGGCGGCTGTGGCCCAGAGGTAGAGTGGGTCGTCCTCTAATCAATAGGTTAGCAGTTAAATGCCAGCCTCAGCCACCAGTGTGTGAATTTGTGTGTGAATTTGTGTGTGAATAGGTGAATCTGACATGTAGTGTGAAAGTGCTTTGGAAGAAGTGCTGGTCGGAAGACTATAAAAGTGCCATACAAGTGCAGTTCATTTACCATTTAAAGCTGCATATCACTCCACATTGCTAAGTAATTCACTGAACTAAACCCCGCCCACACACATTCCAGTACATATTTCACATCACCGAAGACAAAGATGCTTCAACTTGTGTTTCACTGTGACTTAAGTAGGTTCACTCTACTGTATTTCATTCAGTTATGATAGGGAACACTTGTCTCCAGCTTTATGACCCATGACATTGCATTTTCAAGAAAAATACACAGCAAGCAGAGCTTTAAATTGGATTAAGGTGAACATCTCTAAAATCTGATGTAATCCTCATGACATTAAAGAGCCTGGGAGGATTTTGGGTCCAACAACAGTGACCTTTTAGCAGGTCATCTCAAAGGCCAGGCTGCTAAATGCCCCGCCGGTCTAAGAAATATCCCCCTAACCAGAACACATTATTCTCATATTGCCAGCTGTAAACAGAACGATAGATACTTTGTCAGCACATTTGTCACATCATGCTTTATTACAAGGTTAGCCGAAATGCCAGATGCTCTAGCTGTCATGGCATTTAGTTTTATGGCTACGTTGTAGCTTGCACAGAAAATGTCCCTCCCCTAGAAATGAACTTAACTCAGTATTTCATCTACATGTGTGCAGGAGTGGAGGGAGAGAACCACAGATCAGTACCATTCCTGATAGAGCAAATGTCACAAAAAAAATCATAGCTCCAGTTTATATCCATCACAAAAAATATCAATCAACTAATGGCTCAGAGTCCAGTGATACTTTAATGTTACAAATTAAAACAAATGTATTCAAGCAAGGTTAGCATAAGTGATGCCTGCCACTGAACAATTAAATGTGCTAGATGTAACTTTTTACAGGTATTAATCATGTTTCATTGCCAATGGCGAACAGATAGTAAGATAACTAAAAACAAAGACCATCAACAACTTTTTCAGCTGCCTATAACAGCCTGTGGACTGACTTCTATCCAACAGACTCCAGACAATGAACTTTAACCAACAAATCCCTTCCTAGCAGAAAGCCCTCAAGGCCCCCTGGTGCTGAAAAACAATCCCAGAGGAAACACTGACATGTGAAACATACTGTGATGTTGTGGTTTTAACCAAAGTTGGCTTGCTTTCTAAAATGTACAAATTTCTGGGTAACAAATGTGAAAACAATACTGTATTAAGTGGATAACGTAATTCATCCAGACTCCCCGAGCTGGTCTGAAAATCAAGTTATCATCGACAACACCAAATGATGCCAGATCCATGCAGCGTAGCTAAAGGTGAAGCTAGCTGGGTGGCCTTCGAGCTAAATGTAACCTACGCTAAGGTTAAACTGTTAGCTGTAAAGCTAGTCTGCATGGGTCTGCCATTGATTGCTTTGTAATGTCAACTGATAAAGTAATTTGCAATCTGCAAGCTACTTAGTATCATGGAGCAAATTGTCCAAATGAAATGTAGAAACATTGTGGATAGTAATGTTATGTAATATAATGATGGTAATGGTATATGTACTGATAGTAATGTATGTGCTCGCTTGTGACTGCAGAGAAGGGATTTTCTAAAAGTTACAAACAAAACCTTTAAAGAAAATATGCTGTAACATATTTTCTTCCTGAAGATGACTGCCACTTAGAAGTCATTAGCCTCAAACATTTAATGAAAGCTCTGACCAAAAGCTAGTAAGTGGACCTTGATTCAAATTGTGTTTATAAATGGCATCTCAAAAAGCCACAATTACCCCGTAATTGGTGCTTGATATATTAGGGTGTACAGTGTGGCAGCCTTTAAGCCCCATTAACCCTCCATATAGATCCACAGCTCACTTTATAGGTCTTGTTGGCAGAATGCTTTCTATGAGGGCGATTTTTCAAGGGCCCTATCAATATCCAATGGCAGTGTAAGCTCTGAGGGCAGAGTAGTGAGTGATGAGCGCAGCGCTGTCATCATGCAGGGAGGGCTAATGGGAAAATAGTTCCAGCACCTGCTCTTGCATTGCACATATGATTACAGATATGTGGTGTAAAGATAGAGGCTGCGTTAAATGATAGTTGATGACAAGAATATGAATTCTCTGGCTCTAGGGCATAGAATCAGTACAATAAATACTGTAATCTGCAGTCTGGTGAATTTTCATGGAGGTGTAAAAGAGGAGATTGAGTTACAGTGAACTGCCTGGTTTCCTGACGTGGCGTACAATGTGTGGGTGGTGGTGGTGGGTGGAGGAAGACGAGTGCATATAGGGTTGAAGGAGTCAAGGTTCCCCTGATGGGGGGCTGAATGGTATGTGGAAACAGGCGTAATTAATCTCCAGATGGGTGAGGGGGCGTTGGGTAGCCGAGTGTCTGTGTCGTGCTTCTCTATGCTGGGGTGTTTCGTGATGGCCCCTACACCCTCCTCACCCCGGGCCCCTGGGGCCATCCTTCATTCTTATTTATGAGCTTCCACACGGCCACTCAGCTCTGCTGTACCACCTCTGCATCGATCCCTCAAGGTCGACAAGGAGCTAAGCTGCTGCCGGTGAGCCGTATGCACGGACAGCTATAAGAGGAGGGGTTGGTGTTGGTGTGTGTGTGTGTGTGTGTGTGTGTGTGTGTGTGGAGACTGTTGCAGCTTCCAGCAGTATTTCCGTCTGTCCTGTTCAGGAGGGGGTATACCTTTGAGCAGCCATGCAGCAAAACCCGAGGGTGCCACACCCAGTCCTGCTGCAGAACCACATCAGGACAAGGTTTCCTCACAGGAAACAGAGACACATGCCCTGCTAACAGTACGCAGGATTCTTTAAAGCCTCCCGGAGACACACTACTGTGTGAAAACCTGGTGAGTTACTGCTCTGTGGAAAGTGACACAGGGGAAGCATGAAATACTTCCAAAGCAGATGTGAGATAAAATGATCTCACGGTCTGTTAAGGAACATTTTAACATTGCTACTCTCTATCTGCAAATCCAAGCTACACCACAGGACTCTTGGGAATACAAGATTTGGCAGTAAAATCACAAATAAGATGTGTGCTCTTTAAGGAACAGTGTGTAAGATTGAGGGAAATTAAGTTGCATCTAGCTGTGCTGGCTACAGATTGCAACCAACTAAAACTTTTCCTGGGTAGAATTACTAAAGTGCTCATTGTTCAGGAGCTTTTAACTGGGAGATGAATTATCCACAAAGGACTCCTCTCTAAAATAGACATGAAAGGCGGTTAAAGCTAGTAAAAACACTGAGTAAAGCAGTGTCACATTACAAATCAGCATTTCTGCAACGCTGCGGTGATAGCTATGGCATCATGTTTTCAGGTTGTCCATCCATCAGTCACATCCTTGTGAACGCAATATTTCAAGAATGCCCTGTGGGATTTTTTTTTTCAAACCTGGCACAAACAGCAACTTTGACTCAAGGATGAACTGATTATATTTTAATGGTCAAAGATCAAGGTCATCGTGACCTTGCATCCATCTCATTCTCGTGAATGCGATATCTCATGGACACCTAGAGGGAATTTATTCAAATTTGCCACAAACATCTACTTAGACTCAAGGATGAACTGATCAGAATTTCAATTCTAGTTTCTCTGATTATGTAAGATCCAGACGTTAAGGACATTTTAACAGAATTACCCGCGGAGGTGTCTTCATCTTCAAAACACAAACACAGTTATTTAAATCTGGAAAACCACCTAATAAAGCAATTTCACATTTAAAAATCTGTGTTTTTTAGGAGCCAGTGTTTGGTTTATCCATTCTGGGCTACTATGGAAACACGGCATTACAACATGGCAATCTCTGTGGTTTCTTCTAAGAACAGAAAATAAAATTATTCTTATATTCAAGTGATACTGATTCTGATTATAAACTACAGAAATAAAACACAAAACACACAAAACACACTCAACTGAAATTCAAATCACATATGTTTATGGGAGAAAATCAAAGTGTGCACAGGCCTGATGACCTTCGCCCCTCCCTGCTCAAGCCTCTCTACTTCTTGAGTCTCTATTTTCCATATGTCAGAGCAGCTGCAGCCTTGAGCCTGTTATATCCTTCTGCAACTCAAATGACTAATCTTCCAAAACTCGGTGCTTCTCAGCGTCTGCCACACATGCTCGCCTGGTACATAGTGACTTAGGCAGCAAAGTTTTCAGTCGAGCTGTGAGCAAAAGTCTGCAGCGTCATCCCTCCTCTAATGGAACTTTGTGGTCTTTGTGCACAAGTGAGCGGCTCAAGGTCAGAGGTTAGCAGGGAGGGCAGCTGGATTCAAGTTGGGGGAACAATGTCATTGCTGTAGCCAGGCAGGGAGCTTCAAGCTACGGGTAAGGAACTTCCTGCTCTCCCCTCAGGGGTGGACAGGCACTGGGTGGGTGAGTGACGCAGAGCCCATAAAACCCCTGCAGACTGAGGCGCTACATTTCACAATCTTACTCATGTTTCTCTGGAGCATCCCCTGTGACTGTCAATCTGTGAGTCACACCACAGTCAGTGGTGTTTCTATTTGTTTCCTTTTGTCTCCAGTTTTGACTTTCATGGAGAGAGATGATCATCTGTTATTTCTCATGGGGCCTTCATGTAAATGAAGGAGGCTAGCACAGCGATAACCATATGGGTTGCTGTGTATAAAATAACATGCGGCAGTGAAAACAGGAAACACTGCATTTGTGAATACAGGCTGTAAATATCTACAAATATTCAGATTAAATATGAATTTCAACTTCACACTTTCCAATCACATGTTTTCATATCCCACAGGATTTTGCTTTCTTTACTGTTTACGTACAGCACAGGAGCTATTTTTTGTATTTTCATTACATCATCCACTCTTTTAATTTATAATGCATCTCAACTGATATTGATGTTTAATAGAAAACTGTACATTTGGTGATTACTCTTACAGCTTGTATAAATATTGCAGTATGGAACTGAATTATATTGTGTGTGACAGAGAAACAGTTTCTAATATTATCCCACCTTTCAATGCACTTATGCATGGATGGATGGATAGATATCTTGAAAAACGTCCCAAGGAGCTGAACACGTTTTAGAGAAACATTTACACAGATGTAATTTCTTGCTTTCACTCTACACATTCATCCATTCACACACACATTCATACACTGGTGTAGGACTCTGACAATTACTGTAATACAGCGGCAATGTGACGCTACTGCGCTGATGAGGTCATAGACATTATCACCACACGTTTTCCCCTTTTTTTCCCACCCACAGCACTATCTGAATCATTAGATGTAAGACGTATTGGCCTATCAACACCAAAGGTGCAACAGACGGAACTGTCGATTAACTGCCAAACTACGGTGAATCATTGTGTTTTCACCGTGGTAAGAAAATATCCATACCATCACAGCCTCACACTGGTGGCCAAGGCAACCATAAAACAGATTCATATTCATTTGCGGCGGATTGCCATAATAAAACTATCTGCCGTCAATAATAGATTTTCTATTTTGGAGCTGGACGGTTCATTAAGAGCACTATTGGAATATATATGCCCTTTCAGGTACCACACTGTGAGAGCACAGAGTGTACTCTGGGCACATATGGAGCAGCAGTGAGAGTGAAACTTTAGCTGGGTCTAAAAGTCTGCTTTCACTCCCTTTGCAGCACCTGCTTCTTATTCATCAATGTGATTGTTTCAGCTCTGACTAAATTGCTAGATCAAGTATCCACCCTGTGACTCACAAACTGCTCCTGAGGAAAAAACAGAACTCATCGAGAGCTCTACCTGCACAGCATTCATGGAACAACTAAGATGTCCAAATTTTGAGAGGGGGACACATAAATATAGAAGATTTTTTATAAAAATCGGGGAAGGTGCTCTGCGGTCATGAGCTACCGCAACACATAGATTCATATCACAAAGAGCAACCTGCTATTCAGTTAACCATTCACACATCAGTGGCACAGCAGTGAGTATCAAGGGTTTAATAACTTGCCCAAGAAAACTCCAACATGTTGACTCCGATTAGTGGACCTACCTAAACCACAGCTGCTTTCAAGTTCGTAGGTATAATACGTATTTTAAATGGCATTTAGTTTGACTAACTGACATGCATGCATTAATTGCTACTTACATAAAAATACAGTTAGTCACAGGCCTTTTATTGCCATACATCAGTTTTCTTTAATCATTCATAATCTACTGGGCATTCTTCCTTCTCATAAACAGGATCTGTGCTTTGATGTACAAACATTACATGTCTTACAGGCTTTTAAAAAATATTTGTGCTGCTCTGACATGGTTGTCATGGTGAGCCTGATTAAACGTTACTAATTAAAGTCAATCAACAAAATTGCATTATTGACCTGGTTCACAATAAACTGAATGAGGCAGATGAAAATGCATGGCAAAAACACGTGAGAGAAATCATCAACCATGATACCGCCTCTGTTCCATTTTCATTCACCACAGTGCCAATGGGCCTTGAAGATGCCTCACCATCACTTATTAACTTCAGTGGCATGCTAATGATGTGGCCATTGCTTTAATTCTATTTGCATCAGGAAAACTATCTAGCAGGCACACACGCATGAATACCATTAGGGTGCAACTCATGAAACGCCAGCATGAAGGGCAATTCACTATGGAATGAGTCTGGTAAGTGACAGGTGATGTGAAAAAAGCATACACAACTTCTGAATAGAAAACACATCAGTATAATGTATTCGCTCGTAGTGATTTAAATTTCTGTGCCTCATTTTGGCAAAGGAACCTCTGTAGAAACAAAAACAAATGCCACCTTGCAATTAAAAAGTGTCAAAAAAGGCACAATAATTTCAGCCATCCATACATTCCATACATCCATTTAAATGATCATTTTTATTTAAAATGTCTTATTAATCTAATATTAGTTCAAATGAAACTTCATTAGAATTGAGTATCATTTTCCTAACTGCCTCCTGCATGATTCAGTGCATTTGCATCTCACAATCATGTATTTCACACATTTGGAAAAACATGACTGTCTGTTCATTCATGCATAATGAATGAGTTGTCCATTCATACATAATCCTGTCCATGCATGCATGTATTCAGTTACACTAATATCTCCTCTCAGCACTATTTGACCGGATCACAATATGCCAACAACCAAAATTGACTTGTGGAACCAATATGGCCGGCACACTGCATGGTAAAGAGGCCGAGCCGAGCTTGAAAAGAGCTTTGTGGGGGAAATTGAAGAATGCTGAGAATAAATGTTTGCTCTATAGGATGTACTGGCCACAGTGTGCTGTGTTGGTGAATAAATGATGAAGAGGAAGAAGGCCCTGTCCTGCTGAGCTTGTCAGCTTTGGACAGCTTTGTGTGTGTGTGTGTGTGTGTGTGTGTGTGTGTGTGTGTGTGTGTGTGTGTGTGTGTGTGTGTGTGTGTGTGTGTGTGTGTGTGTGTGTGTGTGTGTGTATGTAGAGCTGACAAGATAGCTGGCCCAGTTGGATTTATACACAGGCAAATTTCAATGTCAACATTTCATGGGGACTGAAATTATTTTTCGGCATATTTGCAAGGATTTGTCCACTGAGAGCAGATTCTCCTTTCCATTTACAAAAATCAATTGTCTCAGTTGTGAGAATCTTATTTCATTTTCATGTCTCTCTTTCATGTTCATGTATTATTTTATCCTTCATAGGATTGGTCCACTTGGCCTGTAGTGAAGACAGAATATATTTAACGCTCTGCATAAACGTGGATTTTCAAGTGTTCAGTTTGTTAATACAATGTTGAGAAATATAAAAAAAAAACAAAGGCTCACAGTGACCCTCAAAGAACCTTGTTCACCATCTTAGCATATTTTTTTTAGAATTACACAACTGCTGCAGCAGATGGCATTATACTTAGTTTTGCGGTTGAATTTCTACAAACAAAAACTTTGGACAAATTAAGACATTTACATCCGGTGTCATTATAACAAAAGTGATTTTAGTAAATTATTTTATTAGTTTATATATTCGTTTAGTTTATTCTGAGAGAGACAGGAATGCCTGTCCCAAAATCCTTGGAAATTCAGCCAAATTCAGAACCTCAAATATGACACCTCATGGTGGTGCTGGAGGAAAAGTCAGAGCATCACTTAACTTCTTCGGATTTGTCATCTTGGTGCCATGAATGTCTACAGTATACAAAATCTCATGGCAATCCACCAAAACGTTGTGGAGATGTGTCAGTCTAGACCAAGCTGCAACCTCCACGGCTGAAAAAGGAAGCCAAACAAATGTGCCAAAATTGCACTTCATCCAATGGCCACTTGAGACTGGCTCCCCCATCTTAAATTGCCCAACTTAAGGATATAGCAGAAATAAGCATGTCTACAGCCTAGTACAAAAAAAAAAAAAACCAGTTTCAGTGTCTAAAGACTTATTTCCTATTCTTGACAACTGTATGGGGGGTAAATTTCTATATAAAGTTTAACTTGTATTAAGGCTTAGTTCTACATACATAATGAAGGGTGTGGTCACTATGAGCGACAGGCAATATAGTCAGATTAACCTATCGCTCTTTCCCACCTCCACTCTGCCATCCACATATGGTCACCGTGGGTCAACTTACTAAAAGTCCAATAAGGCTATTGCCAAAATGCCAAACTTGACAGTGTAGTATAGTAGTATACTATTTATAGTTTAGACTGAAAGACTGTCATCCCAAAATTGGGATACATTGAGCTATGACATTAGTGGCTGAAAAAAAATGTAAAGAAGTTAAACAATAAATATTAGTATTAAAAAACAGAAACCAAATTTTGAAATGTCCACATCTAGCCCACAGGGATAATAAGCATTTTAGCACGGCTTAGTAATTAGATCAAAGTTGGAAAAGCAGTTATCCATGTTCTGTGCTTTGCATGAAGCATGATAAAACACAGTCAACTAGTTTCAGGTTTTCTTATTGTGTATCTACAAAGAAATGACCAGAGTCAGAGGAATCTCACTGGCTTGCTATAAATCTGAGGACATTACAGCATTGCCTCTATATCTGTTGTTCTATTTTTAGGTTTAATTATTGAAGGCATCATAAGATGCTGTGTTTGTGTGCGCATAAGGCATTAGCATGATTATGTTAGACACACATGCTGCAATTGCTGATGTCTACCAGCATCACTTATTCAGCATGGAAACAGAAGAACAACTTCTCAAGTGCCTGTCAAGTGAGAATTTAGCCACTTAAGGACAGCAATTTTTTTTTTGAGTCTCTGGAAGCTCTTTACTGTACGCTCCAGATGCGTATGACAGGTTCTCCAGAAGTACTCTAAGCAATGATGCATCATACAGTCACAGCACACACGGTGGTATGTCACTAATTCATCAGGGATTTACTCTGCTGCTCCATCTACAGCACATGAAGCAAAGATGTCAAAGAGTCAAGGACAACATCTCTGAAGTCCACGGGACACTGATGTCATTTCTTATGGCACCACTAAGATGATTTCACAGATGCAAAGCTGACATGCACCAGCCCACAAAGAAGTTTTGCACAAAAACAGACAGATCTTCAAGGACATGTAGCGAGTCCTTTGTCATGTGCAAGACGATTTTTGCAGACAGCGAAGACCCAAAACCACACCTACAAGGACATACTCTCCAAACTTGCTGTGTGAGTGTGTGTATGTGTTTGCATACGTGCAATCCTGTGATGAGCCATGGAGGTGTCACCTGCTGCTGCGTGCGCCTGTGTTCCTCTGTGGTGTTGACAGGGAGAGGGGGGTTATGGGATAGGAGCGGCGACAGCGGTCTTTCAGACTGCAGCAGGTGCTGTCAGCCCGCTGTGTTCCTTGTCTACCCCTTCATCTTTCTCTCTTTCTTCTACCAAACTCCCTGTCTCTTTCCTCCTATGCCTCATGAGGCTCTCTAGCAATTTTAGTCTACCCAACGACATGTATCTCTAATTTACATGTGTGAATAGGACGCCTATATATAGCAGCACTGCAAATAATTTTGAGTGACTTGGGCAGCATTTGTTTTTAAAGTTTGCTAGAAGAGGAAAAGCAGCTGTATAATGTTATTTAAAATCTAGCCAGACAGCTGGAAGATTTACAGGATCATGACATCTAATCAAGTACAGGCATTTTCCATGAGGGCCCAACAGATGGAATGCCAGCACGACTACATGTAACATGTTTAATATCATGAGGTAAGTGAACAAACATAGCCTACATAAGCCTGATTAATCTGTAGTGTCACGCATTTCAGTAAACACAGCATACACGACACATAATCACTTCTATACAGTACTTAAACATATAGTAAACATATAGTAAACTATTAGTGGAGGGACAATTGTATAAAGCATGATAAGCAGACAGCTGTCAGTCAGTGTTTTATGCTCCACAAAGGATTACTCCATGCATTGACAAACACCTAATTACCCTCAACTGCTTTTCATTCAGATTCTATGAATATTTAATGGCACACAGTAATGAAATTGCGCAGAAGCAAATTCAGCGATAACAATGCCGAGTGAAACTGCAATTATTAAACGGCGCAGGCCATCGCAGCGTGAGGCCTTTTAATGCAAGACTAATTAAAACTTGGGAAATTATTGACAGCAATAACAATGCAATAACACTCTGACAGTTGTGGGATTTAAAACATGATGCACATGCAGTTCTTATCATAAATTTGTTTTGTAATTACATTCCTAAACCACCACGTAAACACAGATAAACACTGAAACAACAAAGTGGATGGTAAACACATCATTTATATGCTAAAGGCCTATGCTAGTCAGTAGAGCTGCTCTTAGTTAGAAAACCCGGCTAACTATTAAACATAATAGATTTTTCTATCTAGCTGATTCTCGAAAATGCCCTCCATGTGAGCCACCAATTAGTGTCTTTTCTTTCTTGTGAAAACCAGAAAAAAAGACATCAAAGGGCTTGTTCCCTGATTTTCAGCTGCATGTTCACATGCATTGTCCTGGACAGGTATTGATCCACTGAGAAATGAAGAGGAAGAAAATCAATAGCTTTTACATGAATGCACATCAAGCAGTTTTAGAATGTGTGTGTGCAGGATAAGGGCCGAAAGGGTAAAACGCACAATAGCACCACAAATGTGCACACAACAAAACACATACTGTAAGTGTAAAGTATGCACATGCTCACATACCTACAAGTGCGAGTGCCCTACCATATTGATGAATCACTTTTTACATGTTCATGTGGGGAGAACGATAACAACAGTGGTTGTTGGGGCCAGAACCTGTAACCTGCTCTTGCATCCATTACCTCTGTGAGGGTGAGAAAGTTGGGCTGAGCCGGCCACACTTCTCTGGAGAGATTTAAAAGGTCTTTGGATCAAAGCCAGGGATTTCATTTCTCTGGAGTATCAAGGCTGACACTGGCTTAGGTTCCTGGTGATACACTCATTAAAACCATCAAAATGCATCTCTCAGTTTTTGTCTCACAATCTATCGCCCCCTTACTGTCTTCTTTCTACCTTCCTTCCTTCCCATCTCACTCTTTATCTCACTTTTAGTGAATTGACAGACATGCAGAGCAGTCATAGGTCTGTGACAGATGAGGTCTAAATGACCTGTCATTATATTTGACCAATGGCCAATCAGACCAGATAGAGACGTGGACAGACAGGCAGACGCCTGCGTAGATCTAAATCTCAGAGCCAATGTGTCGCCATAGCAGAACAAACAGATCAGCCCGACTGCCCACTGAATCATCATCAGCTGCAAGATAGAGTTAGCATGGCAGATGTTCATCACAGGTTTTAGGTCTTGTGGTGATGATGTAAGGGTTTGTGACCTTACTTCTTGGGGATTAAAATGTTACATTCAGCCTCCTTACAATGTTTTCCTCTACATTTACGAAAGCTATTTTCGCATTATAGCAGCTTGAGGGTTTTGGCTAAGTACAGCTTTTCAGGATGAATTTCCAGAAATCCCCACCTTTTAAGACAAGGTCTGGTTACACCAGCTTTGAAAATAGCCACAATGCGGTAAATGATTTATTAACAGATTTGATCAAAAGGGTAGTTTTGTTTTGGTGTAAGACAACCTTTCTTAAACTCTGAGACCCTAATTTGCACCACTGACCTATTAAGAGTTGTCTTGACTGTTGAAGGTGCAGATGTTGAAAGGACACTTAGCCACAAAAGGCCCAAAATGGAGGATGCTATGGTTGCTTATTAACTGTGTTGCATCATCCACTTTTGCCTAAGCATAAGTGTATTAATTGCACCACAAAACAGGAATGGTTTGCAGATAGTTAAAAAAGACAGACCTGATGCATCCTTCAAATAAACTCTAAGTTATTATCCTGCATGCTAGCTCTGAGAGCTTGTTTTTATTAATTTTAACATTTATTGGTTCCACCATACCCTAACTTCAATTAAATTATGTCCAATTCCAAAAACAAAATGTTAAAGGGGAGTTAAAAGCCCAATACAAAAAAACAGGTAAAGTGGTTGTGTGGTGGTTGTGACTGACTAAGGGGCCAGTCACTAAGATGTGTCGCTAGACGAGCATCGCCAGCAAAATCATAGGTTTCCCTAAGGTACAGCGTGCCTGTTAAAGTTAAAACATTTTCAACTTTCCCAATCAAAGCATGGAGTCACACCACCCGTCAATGTCACTTTAGGCCACACCCTAGCAGACCTGCTCCACAGGCGCTACGAGCTGTTTGTCCAGATGCGGTTCCAATGTATTTTCTAAGGTCACAAAAACAAAACAATTCTTCGTTTCTGCAGTTAAGAAACTAATGAGAATATAAATATTATATTCCATTTCTGAGAATATATCCCTCTAAATCCCACAATGGACCTTCACTGGAGGTGTCTGGAGCTGTGTAGCACAAACTTGTGTTGAAGGCATGTGCACAGCCAACAAAGTGACACATCAAAAGCTTTTCTGACTTACAGTAATCAGGGAGAGCCTCAAATCTGCAAGAGTGCGAGGCAGTGAGTAATTAAGCCTTGCTGGCAGAGCAAATGCGTGGACAAATGTTGATTTAACTAATTCCTTCTCTTTGTCGGTGTAAACTTGTCAAAGTACATGGTGTGTGTTTGTGTGCGTGTTCACATTTCGTTTACCTCCTGTGGTCTCATGTCGCTTCATATGCAGCAGTATTTAATAGCATAAAAGTATAATCATTCTCTGTGTGTGTTGAGTATACTGGGTTAGTCATATTCATCTCTCTCTCACACACACACACACACACATACATAAAGCTGTCAGTGCAGGGTGTTTTGCAGCTGGAACAGAGGCTGTCATAGGGACCCAATGTCAAAGCAGAGCTGAAGTCACAGTTGAACCTGAAGGCATAACCAAAGTCCATATCAATTCTCCCTCCTCTCTGCTCTCCATCGCTTCATTCCCTCCTTTTCTTCTATGATGAGAAAATAAAGCTCGGTTCAGACTCATGTTTTTTCAGATCAGCGATTGGTGTCAGTGTCTTTCTAAATCACCATTTTAAGAGGCAGTGGCTCTGATAGAGATGTGACAGTAGGGACCAGCGGTAAATGTTTGTGGGGGATTGAAATCTTCTCCTTGTATGACACGTGTCTAGAAACCCATGACCCCCACAGCTCAGTGCTTGCAGGCACATTAGTCACTATAGGCACATAAAGCCTGTCTTGCCTCTGCTTTGTCAGCTTGGGGAGTTGGATTACATCACATCTGAATCAGAGTATTCTTCTCTGACCTTCTTTGGCATCAAAATCAACTGAACAAGATGAGCCTTAATACTGTAGGTATGTCTTGAAGAAAGAGCAACTTAATGATTCTGTCATTTGCTCATTTTTTACCTGCTTTTATATCTCTGAGCACAAACAAATCTTGCTTTTGTGCATGTATATGCCAGTATTTGTTTGTTATTGTTATTGTTATTATCCACTACCTACACGACTCTTTCTTCCTCTTCAGATATGCTGTCTTTTTCTTCACAGATTTGTCTTTGTTGGGATTTTGAAGACTCATTATTCAGTTTTTACTACTGATGCAATTTTCCGAATATCAGCCCACATTCTGAGATGAAAGTCATTAATTTTTAATTTTATCTCAACATCAGCACACCCAATAAAATCAATTAAAGATGCTTAAAAATTGTAATACTTCTAACTGTCAAACCTAGTTAGAAATGAAAGAATGAATTGCTTATTTTTACCCTTTAAAGGGGACCTATTAAGCCTTTTCCTTATTTTCTGTCTTACATATAATGTTGGATGTTCATTTTAAATGTTTTGATGAGGCAAATGTACGGAAAAGTATAAAGAAAAGTATTCTACTGCAAGTGTTTTGCATTATGTACGTTGCTACATGTAGCTACATACTGACATAACTACATACTGACATAACTACATACGGACGTACTGACGTGAGATCAAGGTTTAGAAGCTTTTATTGTTGTTTTTTTTGACAGGATAAAGTTCCTCTAGACTAATACCTTATTTCTTGGCTGTATTGACGGTGCAGAGACACTGAGATTAGAAAGACTTGGAAATGCTGACCAATCAGAGTAAACTGGGCTTTTCAGTGGGGGCTATAGAGATAGGCGCTAAACTGAGAGTTTCAGACATAGGGTGAATATAGGTGTTGTAGCACTGAGAGTATGAGAAACATAAAGAAATAATAGAAACTCAAAATGCAAGTATTAACCTCAAAATAAACATAATAGGTCACCTCTGCTCTATAAAATGGATTGTAATATTAAGGATAGTAATTCCAAATATCACTTGATATATAGAAGACTGCAGGAGCAGTTTAAGGCAAATATCTATCAGTGATAACTGATTACTGCGTTAAGGGAAATTCTATTGGCTTTGCTCTAATAAACAGGTGCATCTTCCTCCAGCTCCTCAGAACACTGTAGACCCAACACACCTTGTCTTGCTACTGACAAATGGAGACTTGGTAGATGAGAGAAAACAGCATTCAGACCAGACTCATCCATTTCAGAAAGACAAAGAGGAAACAGACATATAATGAGAAAGAAAGAAGCACATCTTCTTGTGCACATTGTAGAGAACTGCTTTAGGGTTAATAATTACATTCCCAAATTACTTGAATATACTGTGACTGATTAGATAATAATAATAATAATGATGTTTGATTCTTTCTTTTACTCACAAGTGATGTGGTCATACCCATCCGTACAGTACATACACACAATTAGTCTATTGGTAATATACCTGAAAAGGTAAAATTAAATGTGGTTACCAGCACTGAAGTTTAAAAAGTTCTTAAAGAAACAGTGTGTGAGATTTGGGGATTTTAGATTCCATCTAGCCAAAACTTTTCCTGGTTAGAATTTTTTCAGTGTTAATTGTGCAGGAGGTTGATACTAGGAGCTGAATTATCCACACGGGTCTCCACCATTTTAAACCAAAAAGACTCAGTGATTTAAACCAATAGAACACTTAATAAAACTTTGGCAACCATAACACTCTGACAATAACTTTAAACTATTTCAACTATTTCAATAAGAAATGTCACATTCAGGCATATTCATAATAATTGAGTGGAGATAATTACACCGAATCAGTGTTGCCTATGATCATCCCACCCACAAACACACATACACACACACACACACACACACACACACACACAGAGACACACACACACAGACATGCACACACAAACACACTCACACATCAGAGCAGTTGTGAGAGGGTAAGGGCCACAGATGGTCAGTGAACCTAGCAACTGTTGCTGCACTAAATTTTGAGACAGAAAGCTGAGAGTAGAAGGTCAGAGAGTCCTTGAGCAGCTTTACAATACTGATCTAATCCACACACCTAATGAGGAACAATCAGCTTTAACTCTGAAGGCAAGCCTGCAGTACCCGGAGCTGTGTAGCAAACAAAGACAATTCAAATCCAAAATACATAGAAATATTGGTCAGACCCTCCAAAAGACTTGAATGGTGCGTGTGCCTGTGAATACATTTCTGGGTGCACATATATACTGTTTTGAGTTCTGGTAAAAGATGACGGTTTTTAAAAGAGAGTTCAACATACTCCGTTTGCTTCTCACTGTCTAAACCGATGGGGTGCTCTGATCTCCCAGTGAGACTGTGGATGCTGTCCAGCAGAAGTGATGGTGATTGCCTTGGAAAACTTCCATAATGAAGCACCGGTCAGTGACTCTGACACTGGATTACTCCCAGAGAAACAATTTTCACCGGGTGGCCTCGCAGTATAACCGAGTATGTGTTTATTTTATTTGGTAAATGAGCCTCAGAAAGGAAGACAACCTCTTCTGCTTTCTCTGATTGCAGTATCACTCGTACTATGATTGTTGGGTGGCTAACGAAAAAGACTAATTACAATTCGTTCCTCCTGGTCAGTCTATACTTCTTTTTCCCCTGGTCCCTTCCTCGCCCTCCTTCTGCACTGTTAGTCTGTGCTTCTGGCCCCCATCAAATCAATCTCAGCTCCTTAGCAGTGTGAAGTTTCTCACTTTACTACACCTGCTGCTATGATTAAACGGACATGGGACACTCTTGTGTGACCTATCCATCATGCATTTGTCACACTGTACGTGTGTGTAGGTGCTGGATATACTGTTAGATGGGATGGTGATCTGATGTTTGCTTCTCCATTTCAAATTAACATTTGTCGATGGCAGAGCATCATTTGATTGGTCATAAATTAGCTGGTTTGTATATATGAATATGTATGTGTGGTATTTTATTTTTGAGGATGTTTAAAGGTCCCCTGTGCAGGATTTAGGGAGATATTGGCAGAAATGCATTTTAATATTTTAAGTATGTTTTTTCAAGTGTATAATCACCTGAAAATAAGAATTGTTGTATTTTCATTACCTTAAAATGAGCCTGTTATATCTACATAGGGAGCAGGTCTTTGTCTACAGAGACTGCCATGTTGCGCCGCCATGTTTTCACAGCAGCCCATAAACTAGCTCTAGATGGGGCCATTTGCATTTTCAAGTCGGCCACCATAGTAAGCAGATTTCCCATGATGCCAACTTTGAAAAAAAAATAAATAAATAACATGCAACTGCTTTATTCAGTGTTTTAACTGTTTAAAATTACCGTAGACCTCTGTAGATAATTTTGGCTCACAGTTAAAACCTCCTGAACATCTGGATCTTAAGCTATCAAAGAAAAAAAGCGAGCACAGATTAGCAGGTGCTAGTTAGTTGTCCATCTCTGACATGTAAAATAGCATTGGAGAAACACCGTTGTAAACACGGTTGTAACATCAAACTACTTTATTAAGTCATTTTATCGATATACATCACTGGGTCTGTTTGTTATAGAGGGGAGGAGACTTCTGTGAAAAAAATTAGGTGCCTAAAAACCTTCTGAATGTCTGGATCAAAATAAAGTGAGCACACATTTGCAGGTGCTGCGCATGTGGGTCAGTCTGCAATGTGCTGAACAAGGTACGAGATGAATAGATTTGTAAGCCTTAACTGCTTTATCCAGAGTTTTTACTGGTTTAAATCACCTGCTCTGTTGGTTTTGGAGACGAAGAGAACTCTGCAGATAATTCAGCTCCAGGTAAAAACCTCCTGAAAAATAAACACTGAAGTAATTCTAACCAGGAGAAGGTTCTTCACTGCTGAATGCCACTATATCCCCCTAAGTCTTACATACTGGGCCTCTAAGTGTTGCATGTCAGGCAAGGTCTCCAGATGTGTCACATATTTAGTGGTCTCCAGCATAACATTTTACATACATCGCCTTAGGTGCTACTTCTCAGTTTTTATGTTTGTGTGCCTAAAAAAAAGCCAATATGTTGCATGTTGCATCAGCTTTCTTATTTAGACATGCAACATGGGTATGGTAGCATGAGGGTCTGGATGCTTCATGCATAAATGCACTTTCACTGAGAAAGTTTCTGTCTGTGAATTGGACGGAAATAAATCTGCAATTTCCACTCCCCTCCCCACTGTGTCCACCTCACTTGACTTTATTTCTGCTTCCTGACTCTGCATGTCTCCCCATCTGGCTTGCTGCTTCATTTTCATTCTTTCCATCTCTTTTAATTTAGTTTTCTATCCCCCCTCTTTGTCTTGTTTTTTTTTCTTCATTTCCTCCCTTGAAGTCTTGTTCACCTTGAGAGGTCTCTCCCCGTCTCCTCCTCCTCCCCCTACCTCTTCCTGTGTGAGAAAGTATCTGTTTCAGAGCCAGGGACTCATAGAGATGCTGCTAGTGGACAGAACAGAAACATCACCACCGCCCTCCTCCCCACCTGCCCCTCCCTCCATCCCCTCCTCCTCTTCACAGGGTTCCATGGTGTCTAGATGGATGTGAATGAAGGTCATCTTGTAGCTGACTAAGAGCCAAACACATTGCTAGTCTTCCTCAGCAATTCAAATACTGGAGCACTGCTCTGTTTTCTCTGCTTAAACTATGTATACAGCTGTGTAGACAAATGGCATCGACAGTTACTGCAGTAAACTGATACTACAGGGTGTGTGCATGTGAGTGTGCACGCATGTATTTGTTTGTAGCATGCATTTATCTGTGTTTGTCAGTGTGTTTTATATGTAAATTGAAGAGACCTGTGGTTGCAGGGGGTGAATATAATTAACAGCTTAATGGCTGATGCAGGCCAATCGAAAATGTGCTTGTGGCTACAGGGTAACACTTCCGTCATTGATCGTCGGTAGGCAGCACCCACCAAAGCATGCGAAGTGGCTGTTTAGATGCTTGACATAGACTTTTTAGGTAAAAACAAAATGGCAAATAGCTGCAGAATGTGTGGATCTATGAGTGAAATGAGTCTATGCTACTGTCACTGCTGTAAGCCCTTTTATCTTTCATTCAGCAGTGACCAGAATATCACCGCAAAAAGTAAATCCCCAAGCCCTAGCACAGTGAATTATGCTTGCATTTCTATGCATTATACTGTATGTCCATGCTCCCTCTCCACTGAGACTGTCAGACTTTGCCTTGGCTTATAGGAGAGAAAATTAACAGGGCAGATCCGCCTTAATGGGTCTAAATCCGCTAATAAAGAAAATGAGCTCTCAATCAGTCAACCGGGCAGTTTTTATTTTACTCACTCCCTCCCAAACGCTATGAAGTAATGTAAGAGAGGACCTCGGGGAAGACTTAGCAGATATACGGCTTGCTGTATGTGTTCATTCACTTTCATAATCCCTCTCATATTTCATACATTCCCGCAGAGTATCAAATAGTACATGTGCTCTCTGCAGGATGGACTGTAACTCTGGTGTGTTGCTGATTTTCTGCATGTTCTGCATCTTTTCCCAAAGGCCTGCACAAGTACAGGTTTTCTGTGTGAATTAGACCATCGCAATATGGAAATTGGATGTAATGGATAACACAGACATGTCTTCTTTCCCTTCTTGGCTCATAAAATAAACATCAAATGGTCCTGCATGCAGAGAAACTGCAACACCACGAATTAAAAAGATCAAATATACTGACTATTACAATCTCAACTCCACTCTTTAAAATCACTTTAGGCTTCACTTGTGCTGAGGACTCTACAGAGGTGCATTTCATGCTCGATTAAATCATTACATGATAATAACAAGGTTGTGTATTGATGTGCATTTTGGCAACAGGGTCAGGTATTGATCTGCCTTTGATTATCATGAGGGTCATTTATTGACGACTTTCAACTCAGATCAATCTGCGCCCTTTAGACAGTTCAATAGTACGCTGCCTCTCACTCAACCTCCTGCGTCTTTTTATTTTAGTTCCTGTAACAAAACAAGAAGAGGATGGGAGGGGTTTCAACAACATGGAATTGCGCTGAGTGCTGTCAAACAAAGAAATCAAAGATCAAGATACTACAAGGGATAGATATTGAGTTTGACTATCTTCAGTGCCAGTTTCAAAACACTATCACAGTTTTGGCACTGTCACCCCAAATACTACTTTTGTGAAGACCTATATTTCCAGCCCATTCTCATTTTCAGGGCATGTGTAGTCACGCCCCTCAGCATGTGGTATTGATGCAAAAGGCAGCCTAAACCCATCAGCAGCAATACTTAACCATGAGAGCAACTAACAGATTATAAAGAGTAAGAAAGCCCACATAGAGTGGGAGGGATGGGAGGTCGATGGGTCAAACAAAACTGGACTTTCATCCATGAGATCAAAGTTTATGTCATGTGTAAAACCAAAAGTAAATGTTTTTTTAATGTAATGTTACATCATTTATGTACCTATATCCTGTGTGAAAAAAAAAGTATTTTTTTGTTTTTTTAAGGTAACGTTACACAATTTACGTGGGGTTGTCATGTACTGACATAACTCATATGAAGTATTTACATCATGTTACATTGCAATTAAAATTATGAATGAAGGCTGTCTACTGATTTTTTTTTTAAATCACAAGTGATTGCAGAATTTCAATATTAATCACGATTAATCTCATTTTCAAATCACGTTTTAATTCAGTCCATTATTTTGCATTTCAAAAACTGCTTTGAAGTCCATATTGACAAGAAAAAGCATTTCCCACCAAATTGACGATCTCGGAATGAGAATGGGTTGATAGTTTTAGAAATATAAATACGAAACGTGTTGTATGAGAGTATTGCCAAGATAAAAACTTAAGGAAGTTATGATTAGGACCGAGGAAAATCTTTTCGAAGAATAACTAAAAAATGCTAAGAAACTGATCAAGCAGTATTGGTACGAGTATTGGTACTTACCAGTTTTCAATGATTTAGACTACAGATACGTTTTGGTCGAAGGGGAGTGGTTAAATCTTTTAATAGCACAAGTAAATACTGCACAGTAGATGCACAAGAATGATTCTAGGAGACAATATCTGTGTCTGTGTGTGTGTGTGTGTGTGTGTGTGTGTGTGTGTGTGTGTGTGTGTGTCTGTGTGTGTGTTGTTCTATGTCTGCAGTGCAGCCTCAGCAACCAGATGAAGTGTCCCTAATAGGATCCCTGTGGGATTCCTCAGCAGCTTTTCCCAGTGAACCTGCACACTGTCAGCAGTCAGCACTGACAGAGCCCAAGTCTAAAACTAAAGATGGAACGTACTACACTCTCTCTCCACACTCACACTCATGCACCAGCCTACATTCAGTATACACAAACACACAACCATCAGTCATCAAAATACATCTGTCAGCTTCTAGTGGAGCGTTTTGGACTGTTGAGATGAGTCAGGCCGTCATAATTATTGTAGCTCGCCAAAATGTTTACACCCTTGCCTACCTTCCCGAATAATTGGATGTGTCCTCCTTACTGTTTTCCCCGCTAACTTGTGCTCCAGTTGTTGTCTTATTTTCACTCTGACACAAACACGGAAACGGACAGCTACTTAACAAGCTCTCTAATGGGGAGCTGTGTGTATGCGTATGTGTGTGTTTTCTTGACAGGTACGACGCTGTCAGAAGTAGTCAGACTTTTGAAGCCACTAATTGGCGTTTGTAGCACCACATGAAGGTAGCCGTGGGGAAAATGGAAAGCACATATGTGGCTTTTTATTTTTCAGCTTTTATGAATATCATACATACATTTAACCAGGTGCTTTAAAGTGCACTATTTGTATCCATTAAAATATTTATTAATAGAATATGAAATAAAATAGGTCCAGTCAGAGCTGTTGTTGTGTGCTTTGTGGGGGATGTAGGAACATTAGCTGCCAGAATCACCCTCCCAGTGCAACATAATGTATCTGAGAGCCTGAAGGATTGGAGGGTGAACATTATAAGAAGTAATTAACCAGCTTCTCTCTTTAGCTAATTGGAGATTGGAAGTGTGATAGTCATTAGGCAGCTCCCATTTTCTAGTCATTGCTGCATAGCACAAAAATAAGAGAAAGGGTGCAAGCACATGCAATTCAATTGGACATTTCTGAAAGCTAACAGAGACATGAATATAAAAAGACAAATTAACAGCACATAATACTGTATGAATGCCATTTTCCTATTGAGTCCTTGCAGCCAGAGATTGCTGTCTCAGCCAGCTGGCTTTAATCCTTGTTCACCCTCCATTGTATGAGCGATGTAGTCAAGACATCCAGGATAAAAGACCAATTCAGCGCAGCCAGGAGAGAGAATCTCTCTTAAAGTGGAGTGCTTATCATCACGTCTAACAAAGCAGAAACAATTTGGAAGCCTTTTTGCTTCTCTGTATGGTGACTATCACAAACATAAGACTAGCAGCACAGAGCATCAACATCTCCAAAAAGGTACAGATAAAGGACACATCATCCTGCTAAAAATGACTTGGCATGAGATCAATGCCACCCAGCTAAAATAAGCTGCTGCCATGCCTGGGATGATTCCAATATGGTGTAAATGTTCTACTTAAGGAACGCTGGGGCAGCTTGGAAATAAAGGAAAGTTAAACCGTGCCTCTTGTTGCTGTCTTTCGCCCCTCTCTCCCTCTCTAGTGGATGCTGTCATCAGAGTTTTAGAGACTTGTAACTACCAGAGATGCAGGATGTTAAGAAAACAAACACCCAAAACACACTGGAAACAGACTCGAGCTTGACAAGGACATTAAATTTCGGGATTTTCACATTCAGTTCAATCCATTGTCTCATGATTATTTCATTGAGCATGGAATTACACACTAGCCTTGGGCTTGATTTTGATTCACTGCACAGTTATTTTAGAGCATCATTTGATCATTCTAACATTGTGCGCGGCATTTTCATGACCATGACTAGAAGCCAACTGCCTTGTATTACAAGAAATCTCCAACACCATTTTAAAAAATCAATCTTTGTACTTTCTTCAATTTTGTCAATCTCAATTTAACTAAATACAATATGTACATTACTAAAAATATCTAGTTTTATGCATTTGTGCAAAAAATGGTTTGGATTTACTTTTAATTTAGAAAATAAAATAGAGCTTTTTTAAATTTCTAAACCAAGTATTATAGAGGTCCACACGGCAACCACACACACACACACACACACACACACACACACACACACACACACACTTTTCCTATTAGAAGAAAAACTGTCCGACCGTCTCTGGCTGTTTACATCAGATGCCTCCTTGATGACAGAATTACTTCTCAACACCTTCAATCTTTATTTGGTGACATCCTAGGTCCTTCACTTCTCTCACCATGTGTGTTTGTTTACAGCCCAAGGACATCCATGCCACAAATGCACTACTTGTCATAACGTATGTGAGCATGTGGGCATGTGTGTGCGTGTGTGAACGTGTGAGCATATGTATTGTGAGAGTGTGTTGTTGTGTCTGTTTGTGACATCCTACCACCCTCCCTGCATCAGACACAAATCCTCAAGGTCACAAATCAGGCCAGGTGGCCATTCGGAAAGATTAAGGACACATTCCTAAAAAGGAAACACCTTTGATTTATCATATCTCAGCAATAGCCATGGTGATCTCTGCTACAGGAGGGCAGCAGTTAGAGGTTGTGAAGCAGGGCTTTCGGCAAACACCCGAGAGGTTTTAGGCTAGCCTCCTAAACCCTTCTACGTGTTACATCCCAAAATGATGGCGGTGAAAGCGAAGGAGGGGATATCAGGAGGAAAAAATGGGCGAGGGGAAGGTGGAAAGAGGCAGAGTGTAAGTGAGACAGAGACATTAAACCCCCACTAGTCCCCTCTGACAGATGCTAGCTGAGGCGGCATGCCAGGGAGGCGCAGTCTTAAGGTGACAGGCTCTGCCACAGTGAACAAAATTGATAATGCCATATGGCTAGAGAAGAGCGGCTGTGGATTCCAGTCACGAAGCCATGAACGAGGAATAATCCTCCTACCGCTGTTGTAGGACATGGTTTTACTGCCCTGTAAGGCTGGAAGGAGGGGAGAGGAAAAGAGGAACAGGGAAGGAGATGAAGGTGGAATAGATGGAAGGAGGAGGAGCATGCTGCAGGAAAGGCCGCACTCATGACCCACCCTTTTTCTCCTCTTATTGGGCACAACCCTCTCACTGAAGAAAAACATCCTATCTCCTTTCTTAGATAGTTACACAAGAGCTGATATAGCTATTCCTTGTGTTACTTAAAATCCAATAAAAACGTGCTTAGATTTTGCAAGACAGGAAGATGGGTGGCACTGCAGATCAGGGATTCTGTATTGTCACAGTTTACACAGACGCTTTATAGAGATGGGAACTGTGCAAAATGCAGACTCACAGTTACCTTTTCCCCAGGTATGCAGAGGCACCAGGGGGGAGCTGGTGGGCCTATTCTGTGGCAAGAAGCAATTAATTTGGAATGTGCAGCACCGGGAGCTGGGAGGTTAGACTTAAATGGAGCACAGCCAGCTACAGAGACTAGGCTTAATTGTTTGATTGATTGGCCACGACTGCAAGGCATATTTCTGTAGCCCCTCTGCGCCGATCAATGAGTCAATGAGCGCCTCGGCAAAACCTCGCAGCTTCCCGGCCTCGCAATTCAATTACTGCAGAGGCCTTGGTGGCCCTTGCCTGCGATCGTGTTACAGCCCTGGAGACAAACGTCGACTGCTCCCCCTCTTTCTCTCACGTTGAACTGGGAGCTTATTGCAGCAGATACACGCTGAGGGGGCAGGGTGTGCGAATGAGGGGAGGGACTGAGGGGAAGATGCAGAGGGGGCGGGGAGGTTGGCTTTATTAGATTGGTAACAGACACTACATACTGTATCGGACACAAATCG
Source organism: Plectropomus leopardus (assembly GCF_026936395.1). Lineage (NCBI taxonomy): Eukaryota > Metazoa > Chordata > Actinopteri > Perciformes > Serranidae > Plectropomus > Plectropomus leopardus. The sequence goes on along the minus strand of NC_142189.1, from coordinate 13,056,460 downwards.
AGTTAGCCGCCTAATCTGTCATTTAAACAAATTATCTTGGGTGGTGATGCATCAGCAGTATCGCTCCTCTCCGGGGGGGTTTAGGTGAGGGGGGAGGGGTAGAGGAATGGAGAGAGGCAGCAGCAGTGATGGAGGGCCGGGGCTAATAGAGACACAGGAGAGACTGACACTTTGTCAGGAGAGCAATCGAGGGAGGAAGAGACGGTGAAGGGTGACTGGGGGCAGTGCTTTAGAATTTAGGATACAATCTAATGCCATTTAGAGATTGCTGTTTGTATTTAACTCAGTCCTGCAACAAATGTTAAACTGAATATTTGACAATCTAAAGAATACCATAATGCAGTAATGTAAACAAATACTAGTACTGTATGGTACAGGTGGAAATCTCTACTCATGATTTGATTCAGATTCAGAGGGCTACAGTGCAATTAAAAAGCTATTATTAGAATGGAATCACACATCTTGGACTATTATCACTGCACATTGTACATATTTTCTCCACTGTGAACGTTCGCACATAGCTTCATTAATATTTTTGCACATTCTGCATTCTTTTACATTCTCAAACAGCTATACTGTATATATTTCTTATGCTATAGTACTGTGCCTTATTTTTATTTTAATATTTTTATTGCATTTTTTATCTACAAAAAAGCAAAGCAAATCCCTCGTCAGTTAAAACCTACTTGGCAATGAGTCTTATTCTGATTCTGTTTCTAAACCTGATGCAGATGTTTGCATTAGTTGTATTTCACCATCCAGTTGCTTCAGTACTAAGGAAAATACAGGTTGGTATTACAAAATTGCTACAGGTGATCACAATGCAGAGAATCGGGTTTTAAATTTCTGATTGTTGACTTCTTTTGCAATGAAACATATGTTTTCAGGGGGGAAAACATTTAAGAATCAATTTTTGATCACGCAGGAAAAGGAAAGGACAATAGACTGTGAACAAGAGCACACTCAGGAAAAGAGAAAAATTCATGAAAATATTTAAATGGTGTAGCTGAATAATTGTCCTATATCCAAACCAAAAAAAAGAGAGGTTCAAGCTGGACTAAAGGTAATGTGTGCTGGCTTTTAAAATGGCAGACAGCTCTGACATGACGTTTGGTCCAGGTCAGGGTTAAGGCTACAGCCGCCATTACTGAAGATTGACAGGTTCATTGAGGGGAAGACAAACAGACAACGCAGACCCACAGAGACATCTGCGACTCAGGGGCTGCCACTGCATGATGTTCAATGTGTTGCAATGTAAACATGAGTTAAGGTGGCTGCAGTCACAATGTATACATGCACAAAATATTCAGTTTTTTACTGTTATCTAGAAAAAGACATCTCTATTTATCATGTCATCATTAAAAAAGAGAATTGTACACATGAATTAATTATGTTTTCTCAACTCAAATTCCAGGTAGTTGTGTTAATTAAACTTTTTGTTTTTGAGTGAAAATGCAGAAAAGTGGGGGCGCCTGGTGGCTCAGTGGATAGAGCCGCACCCCATAAACAGAGGTTGTGTCCTCACTGCAGCAGCTGAGGGTTCCAAAAAAGCAGTTCTTACAAAGTTTCCCACCGATGGCAGCCTTGTTCGACCGTGTAAACGCAGCCGTATGCTGACATTGTTATGCTGTTGATATCTATGTCTTTAACAATGTGGGCTTTTCCCTTGGGCGGACAGAGCCATGCAAACTGCTGGCAAGTTGGTTTGTGCACAGCATATTAATGACAACACACAAAGCTGACCAAATAAAGGTAACAGGCCGTGTGTCGCAAATGTGCCAAAATGCCCAGTTGAGACGCATATTTCAAATGCACTGTATACATGTAAAAGAAATGCCCCTAATATTTAAATAATATCAACATATCCCACATGTTGTAATCAGAACATGCTAAATTGTGTGTGCATGTAAAAGTTCTTAATGCTGTGCACTGTAAAACTAGCTACTGATATGGAAAAATGGGAAAGCTATATTTTAATAATCTATGAAAGACCTAAAACAGAAAGTAACCTGCCTCAAAGCCCATAATGACATTATCAACTGTTAACAACAAAAGTCTGATAAGGCTGTTAATTGCAATTTGTTAATATCCTTAAAAAACTAGAACCAACCTCCAGATATTACTTAAAAGCATTAGCAATTCACCTGTTCATTACAGGAATTTCTGATCTAATCAGTGCACCAGCTCATGTTTATCATGCCAATTTCAGACCCTGGAAGCTCACCAGCAGTAGCTGTGGTGGAGGAAATCCTGCCCCTGGCAAAGAAGCCAAGTTTATCGTTATTGCAAAATGTACTAATATCACTCCATCAGAGGTCAGTTTTTTTTTTTGGTTTTTTTTTGGGAGGGAGGGCCCAAACATTTACCTGGTATGCCGCTCCTGAAAGTGTGCCCCTGAGTGGAGGTAACACTGCTGTGGGTCTAGATAAGTAAAGTGTATATTGAAGTGGGTTGTGTGATGTTATACATTCCCTACTGGTTGCTGATTAGAGTCATAAGTTACTGTTTTCCAATCGTGACATGCTGCACTTGTCAGGGTAAATGACATTCAAATAATCAGAGCAAATAATGTCAGCATGAGCTTACAGTGGCACACGCCGTTGGGTCGACACGTTAGAGAAAAGTGCCATGTGGATAATGATTTACCTTGGAGCTACATGCCCCATTCTTTATAACTCTTGGCTCAATATACAAGATGTCAAATACATTGGAGAATGGTTAATGGGGCTTGCCAAGACCGGCAGGAAAATGTTCCTTAATCTAAATAATATTTCAGCAAGTACATGACGTACGAAAGCTTATCAGAACAGATTCATGTAGCTGCCAAGTTGTGGAATTCCCACTTCTGATTTCTTGATTACACTGTATACTGTATATCACATGCTTTGCAGGTAACACTTACAATATTGTTGATTATAGAGCATAATGTGTTTGTGTGATGTAGTGACCTGTGCATATCTGTATGTGAAGAGTCCAAAATAAATCTGGGTTACATTGCAAGTGGTAATAATCTGATAAGATGTCATGAATATAGTGAGCGAGCTGCATCCTGCATTGTTCAAATGCTTGTTTTACAACAATGTATATTGTCTTGCCAATCAATTCATTTCACTAAAACCATATCCCAGTGCATTGTAAAACTGCTAACATGAGACAAACTGCTCATCACAGAAGCACACACATTGCACCACAAAGTGAAGCAGTGTGAGAGCATTGACCAGAAGATCAAGGCAGGTCTCAGAGGCCCGCTGCCTCCCTTTGACCCTCCAACCTCTATAGCTCCACTTAAAGAGTCCCAACTCCTCCCACGTCCTACTGTGCATCTCCTGCCCCCTCGGCTCCCTCTGTACCCGGCCGTGGGATGCTGAGTGCACACTATCCGACTCTGCCGACTCAGAGAGGCAGCGGGTCAAAGTGCAAAGGTCAGCTTTAAATCTACGACCCCTGCCATTTACACATGACACCAGCTTTCTCTGCAGAGCTTTGCATCCTACTGGCTTTTTCATCAAGTATTAATTCAAACAGCTGCCTGCTCTGTATTTTTCTCAGCACGGTGCATTTGCTGTAACCTCACCTGCCTGTGCTGTGATGTGCCTCCAATGGTAAAATGTTATGTAAAACACAGACCACAGCCTTTTGCATAAAATATACTGTACATGTAAATGTTAATAAATACATGCACTAATAACAGTTAAAAAAAAGTAATAAGTTCGAAAATGTAATAAATTATAAACAATTCTTAAATTTACAGTATCCTCGGTGTGTTTTAGTGTGTTTCTCTTTCAATGTTCCCTGTTCATCAGATCAAAATGTTTATATCTTAAAATGTGCAAGAGAGTGGGTTTTGTGTCTTCATTGCAGGGGTACACATATGAAACAGGGAATGTTTGAAATTAAGCATCAAACACTTCATTTCGTACATTCTGCTATTTTTAGTGCACCAATTTGTGCATTTTTTCATGGTGTAAATGTCTTGAATTTTGTTAAAATAAAAGTCCTCTGCTTACTAATGTAATTGAAAGTAAATGTAAACATGTTACGACCGAATAGTGTCACATTCAGTACAAAACTGTATCTCCTTCTAAGTGAGATTTTCATACTTTATGTCACGTCCACATTCTACAATATATATTTTTTAACATGGAGCTGCATCTGTAAAAGCTGTCCTCATTAGGGCTCACACACCTACGATCTTTGAGTAAACAACATATGATACAGTTGCACACTCAATAATTGGCTGTTTGTGGAGGTTGGCTATATTTCTCAGGTTCCTCTGAATTAAACCACAAACTCTCACACACACACACACACACACACACAGCATAACATTTGTCATGGGACCACTTACTGTGCCATGTAGTTTTAATACCCCTCTCATTTCTTTTGTTATATCTGTAAATATAAGGCAACACTGACCATGTGTGATGCTAAAGGCCTGTGCTGAGGTTTATTTCTTAACACTCAGTCATTAATTGCAAGGTTGAATACAAAATACTGCTCTAATCTAAAAATGAATTATCCAAGACCCGATCAACAGCCATGACTGTAACGGAAAATGTTATGTGCATGTTTTAGTACAGGCTTTCCAGTTACTTAAAATCAGTTTCTTTTCTTGGTAAAGCGTAAGGTAAATGTAAACTGGAAACCCCAAAATAAATAAAGTCTGCACACTAGAAAATGCTCCCATGAATGTTTACTAAATTACCCCCACACGTGTGATGTTTCAGGCCACAGCCCTTCTTCAGACATGTCTGTCCCACGCATACCTTGCATCTAGTAGGCGCCTGGCTTTTACATATACTTAATTTGGCGAGCATGTGTACAAATGATAACCAACAATCCTGCATAGTGTGCAGTTTACCTTCACTAGTTTAGTTACTGATGTACAGCTGAAAATGGACCTATTTAACTACAAATGTGTAAACCTAAAGTACTATATATACCAACACTGGCCTTTAAATAGCAACCAACTAAAAATATCATGACAATCAATTATTTCTGTGTCACTACATTTATCATTTTGTTCCCAGAAAAGAAACAGCAATAACTTGCATTATTGACATTTTTTAAAAAATACTATTCAAGCCATTTGTTTCATGTGTGCTTTTCTGCACAACTAAACAAACTAGTACTATATATTTCCTTAATTTATTTATTGGATACTAATGGCTTCTTAATGTGAGGTTGGTTTCAGCTTAATGGGCACACATTATTATCAATTAGTGGTACGTGAATTGATAACATTATAAAACCATTACACAGTTCAAACAGTAACTTTAACAGACCTTCTTTTTCAAACTTGTTCTGATGAACAATCTCTTTGTTTTTAAAACTATGCCAAATTTGACAAAATGTGCAGTATAATGCTTGCTATTCCTAACACAATCCTCCAGTGCCTGCAAGATTGCTTCTTAAATTATTCTGTCGAACTCAACCCATTATCATAAACCTGACTGCAAAGGTTTTAGGACAAATTGTAATAATCTTCATTCTATCTTCTTCTACCGTCTTCATGAGTAATACAGGCACATATACAGACATATGAAAGCATGAGTCACATTCTTTCCCAATGAATTTTACTCTCATTTCCAGTAACATACGAGTGATGGTTAATTAAAGCAAAAGGTTAAACATGTTACGTCAGCCACAATGCTGCTAATCCATACTGCAGGTTTACCGTAGGAGACTCTGACCAGCACCCATTTCCAAGATTACCAAAGACACCCAACTAAACATCAACATCTCGGTTCACTTATAATAAATTGAGAAAAACAAATTATTTTCCTGAAGATTGTATTTGACTCTTGGGACACTCTTTTTTTCTGAGTGTGAGGGTGCCAGCACTTAAAAATAATCAGCTCCACAGCCAGAGCAATAAACTCTCCACACGAATGTAGAGATTTCATTTTCTCCTAATTGCTTCTGTGCATTGAATAAGTGAGTAGTTTTTAGGCATGCTGTGGCAGAGTGCATCTCGACTCTCAGTATGACATTCAGCTTTTTTTCCTTCATCAAGTGGGTAAAAAAAACCCAACTATGCTGAATAAAATTGAGGCTCTTCGTAACACACAAACACAGCGTGAAACTGTGAGTGTGTTTGATGCAGCAGGACCCAATTTCCAAGTGTTATGGTTAGTATTCATGTGTGTGTACATGTGCATGAGAGTGTGTGCTCCTCTCTTAGCCAGTCAGCCCAAGTGGCTGTTGAAATATGAATGCATGGTGTAACTGCCCTGCTATCCCACTTGCAGTGCTTCTGCAGTCACTGTCTTATCACAACGAGCTGTGACAAGGGAATTCAGGGGGAATGGGTCTGCTTCAAAAGCCACTTCTACTGCCACTAATTGTCTGTCATCCTGAGCTGATGGCCAGCAGGACACTGACAGACAGCACTGATCACTGAGACGGGACACAATTGGATTCTGCTAGATGGAGTCTGTCTAAATGCCTGAACTGAGTGAAAATCAGAGTTTCATTACACAAGATGTTTATGTAAGTCTACACCTGCAGCGAGTTATTGGCAGTGTTGGAAATGTTCAGATGTTTCATTTAGGTAAAAGTGCCAGCATAACAATGTAAAAATACTCTATTACTGATTTTAAACCCTTGCTGCAGTAAAGGTACAGAAGTATCATCAGCAAAATGTACTTTATTTATATAGAAATTACTATATGAACTACAATTACTGCCTTGGGAACTACGTTTGTGCCACATCTTTGCTATTTTCCCTCATGGCCTTTTTGAGATATTGCATTCATGAGAATGAGACAGACACAAGGTCACGGTGACCTTGACATTTTACCTTCAATTTCTAATCAGTTCATTGTTAAGTCCACATTGAGGTTCGTGCTAAATTTAAAGAAATTCCCACAAGACACTAGGGTTGCAAATCATAAGCACTTTCCTTAATCGGTAATGAGTCAAATTAATGATTGATTAATCAATTTATTGCTATTTGAAAAAAAACTTAAAAACTTTGCTGATTTCAAACAATACCAAATGTGTGTTTACCACAAAGCTCACAGCAACATATTGCATATACTTATACTCTGACACCATTGCATAGTCTATCGATTGATTAAATTTCACATGCTTGATTAAATTCTGAGGACCAATTGATAAATCGTTGAATAATTGTTATCATCCTTAGTTCACACTGATGCATCTGTGCATACTGTAAGTAGTACTCAAAACTGTACCTAAGCACAGTAAAAGAAATGCACTCTGTCACTCTCCACCACTGGCTATCGGACTACATCACAAAATAATGCTCCTCCCATCTACAGATATAAACAGTTTAATTTCATGTTGTTAGAAATCCCCTCGTTAATAGATAGAGCCTAATTCTGTACATATTTCAGCTTTATTGCCCAGTTTAAAACATTTGTTAGAGAAGCATCAAACATACTAAGTAATATTACTTTGAAGTAAGTAACTTATATAGGTATGTTACCTGATTACAACAGGGTCTAGTGATCTGTAAACAATTACATTAGTAACCTTCCTTACACTGGCAAAATGTGATAACATTGTTGAATATCGCAATACTGATATTACTTGTGATAAATTGAAATTAAAGAGTATTCAGTTTGGCCTTACTGCTGCTTTCAGTATACTGCTAAAAAATAACATGTTGCTTATTGAATTGAAGGCTTGAAAGGCACCACAAAAAAAGCTATGTTTGAAGTGCAGTTTGACATTATGATGATGATAAAAAAAGTGCAGCCCTAAATATCATATGGTATTAAACCATTTGTAGACCAGTAACATGAGGTGTACAATAAATTAACCATTTATGCTATTCAATATTCATCAGTAAAGACGAAGTGGGTAAAGGGAAATAATTGAATAGCTAGAACAGTCTGGTAAGATCAGAAAATTGCATGACTTTACTATAGAAACCAGGAAAAGACAACATTTACAATATTACGATACACAAAATCTGTATCAATCTATCAATTTAATATTGATATATTGTCCAGTCCTGATGAAAAGGTTTTAATCATGCCCTTTAAATATGTAAAGACAAGTCAGACTCCCATCAACATAAGTTCACACATGCTTTGTTGTCCTGTCATCCCTGCATCCTCTGTTCACACTCTATGTCCAATTTGAGTTATGGAAGACACAATGCTCCCTATGGCATTTAAATTAACTCCAAAGCCCCAAAGTCAGCGTTATATTTACCTCACTGACGCACAGTGGGCATTGGATGACACTGATTCACCTGCTGCGTTGGCGGGCATGGCGCCTGGCTGAGGTGTGAGAGAGATACTGGACAAAAGGATAATGCAGAATGGAAAACACCTGTCTCGCTTGCTTACACAGACTGCAGGAGGCAGAGTCGACAACGAGAGGCACTCAGGTCAGTGTGAAGCGGCTGAAAATACTGCAGACGTTCTTAATGATAGCAGGTTTATATTCGGTATGTGTCATCAATATCATGAATAATTCTGTTTGTGAATGTGAAAGTCTACCTTTAAAGTAGACTTATTTCTTCACTCCACTTTTCTATTTCTCAGTCTCTATTTCTTTTTATCTCTTGTTTTATGTCTGCCTCTCTGTAGTGGTGTACCCATGCGGAGACTAGAGCAACTTTTCCCTCTTTCGCAAAGTCTTTGAGGATCTGTTGGCCAGGCAGACGACCCGCCGCTGCCGCCGCCAGCTCAGGCTGACCCAGCCCAATCCAGATCCTGAAAGCACGGGGGACTCTTTCAGTCTCCATGCAAGGCCTGGATGACAGGCTACCCTCCCTTTTGTCTGATCTTGGAAGTAAGAAAGTGGCTGTTGTTTCAGCTGCATTGCAGTCATCACGAACACGTCCATATTTCACTGGGGGAAAGAATATAGATCGAGGAGAAAAGGCAGCTGAGGACAGCGGCAGAGCTGAGAAAGAAGAAGAGACAGATAAAGTACTGTGGAGAGACGACAAAAAGTAACAGGAAAGAGAGGACTAACAAACTCAATTTAAAGAAGTATTTCACCAACATGAAGAGGGCCCTCACATAAAACTAAGCCGTCTCTGCAGTAAAAAGACGGAGGACATTTTTTTACCTTGTCCGACAGAGTTCCACTGGGGAGGAAGAGGGCTATCTAGGTACAGGTTAGATGGAGGGAAGTTTACCACAGATCATCTACACACACTACCCACATTGTTTTGATGCATAGCTGGTTGTAAATTGGCAAAGTGTCCCTTAAAGGGTTTTTAACATGTCTTATCCATCTGTGAGTCATTAGTAGACCCTGATTTGTCTGAACTGTCCTTAGACACAGAAAGGACACATCACAATATCTCCAATCAGCTGTCACAAGATCAACAATTCACTCACTTACTCACTCAGCCACTCATTAGACACCTTCCTCCAACTATTCATGACATTCAGAAGTCAGAGCTGCACAATTTACATCCTCACAGTCCATCAGCTGAGCAGACAGCAGGCAGTAACTCAGCTATATTTCTGAGAACTGAGCTGCAGCAGGTAACTCATTTTTCTGACACCCCATTGGGAGGGAATTAAATAAGATGGACCTGAAATCGTCAGACAGTTGACCTATAAATCCACAAGTGGGCCAGGGGTGCCTAGGGGGAACCAACAGCTTAAGGAAGAGGGAGATAGGAGGGTAGGATCAAAAGTTATCTCCAAAGAGAGGGAGAAAATATAGTAAGTGAAAAAGGAGGAAAAAAGGACAGACAGATATAAGAATATTATGTGCTTTTTCCCTTCATCTGTCAGGTAGGACAAACACATCCAGATGGTGAGATATGACACAAGGGTGTGTCCCGTTCGGCCCACTTTTCCCACAGCAGTTCCTGCGAATGTCTGGTTGGCCTGTCCCTAATCCACTCTGTGAGACTGCACACCCCCTCCCACTAAAACTGCATTTTTCCCCCCTCTTTTCTGTACTTTTACATGATACCAGGTTAAAGGAGGCTGTGTAAAGAAGATGATTTTTCATGGGGATCTTATGACAATCACTGCAGAGATTTGCCGCAGCGAGGAGCCACAGAAAGTGAGTGAAAGAGAGAGACAAAGTGAAGAGTGGCAGCAGAGAAGCATGATGAAACAAGCAGCGTTTGTGATGCTCAGAGTGTTGAAAGTGCAAAAACGGACCGCAAGATGCAAATAACGCCGAGCTTATCTGCCAGTGTGATTAAAAAGCGATTGTTGGAACACATAATGTTTAACCTACATACCCCATCTCCAGCGAGTTCCACCGCCAAAGTCCCTCTTATCTGCTAATAGACCTTGGTAATCCCTCAAACACGCATGTACTGCACACTGGCAGCTTCTAATGAATACTAAATGAGAGAAGAGTCTGCTAGAAACCAACAGATAGTTCATATGTGCAGCCTGTTAGATAGCACGGAAATACAAAAGCTCCAGGTTTGTACATGTCAGTCAGGACTCAAGACAGCAAGTCATCAATGATTTTTTGCCATTGAATAAAACTGAAAACCCAGAAATCGATCCAAAGCTCAGGTTGCAGAAATACTGCGGGCCAATCACATGCATCTTTCCTCAATACCGGCTGACTTGCAAAATGTTGATTTAATCACTAATCATCAGCAAACAAAGAGCAACATAAGGACGAATCATCCAGGGCTTGATGCAAATCACTGAGAGGAGACTCATGCGTAATACAAAAAGAAAAAAAATGCAAACCCACCTCTGCCAATTTTCACTGAAAAGCACCTCTAATATTCAAGGTGACAGCAATGTGACTTGAATACAATTAATCAATCGATCAGATCAACCAATTTATATTGCACATTTCATACTAACAAATTGTAACGCAAAGTGCTTCATACAATATAACACAATCACACAAATAAAAAGTAAGACTTTGTAATTAAGTAAGTAAAATAAGAGTACTCACTAAAACCAGGAACTGAGGAAACACCATCATAAGTGGCAGGATAAAACCTATAGACAGAAAGATAAAAATGATTTTAAAAAGTTAATTACATCCGTAATCATTTAAATACTCTAAACAGTAGATAAGAGGTTAGTGAAAAAAATAAAATGATAAACCAACTAGTAAATCAAAAATCAATCAATCAACAAGCTAAAATGTATGAATAAATAGTGAATAAATAAACAGATAAAGTTAAATTGAAAGCCAGACTAAAAAGGTAGGTCTTGAGTTTGCTTTTAAAAACATCAACCCCCTCTGCTGTTCTCAGGTCTTCAGGCAGACTGTTTCACAAACGTGGACCACAGTAATAAAAGGATGCCTCACTCTGAGTTTTTGTTCTTAATTACATCTCCCCTTTAAAATAATTTCTTACTTTGTAAACTCTCACCACATCAAATTAGTGCCAATCAGTTACTATTTTATTATTAATGTGGAGGGGAAGTAGGAAAGTGCAGGCTCCGGGGGATTTGGGCAGAAAATCAGAGTGCGGAGAGAGAGATTGTAGAAGACCAGTAGTGGAAATCAGCAGTGTGACCATATCCAGAAAATTAGATTAACTGAATTAGAGGGATTAGATTGACTACAGCTGTATTGGACCTGATGCCTCTAAGAAAGGAGAAAGATAGGGAGGGAGCGCTGCGCACATGAGGGGAGGAAAGGAGGATTGCCGCAAGAGTGAGATATAAAGAAGTTTCTTTAGGAGTTGTGTTGGAAAAAGTCGTATTGCGGTAGAGAGAGGAAGGAGGAGACAACTCAGCAGATTTAGGTATCCTGGGTAACTTTTAGGGGCTGGCACTGAAGAGAGCAACCGACGCCGTCGCTCCTAGCCCCTAAAAGGTTCAGCCGGGTTCTTCTGCTCTGTTGGACTCTGCTTAAGCTGCAGTGCCCCTCAGTGGTTAAATGTGGGAACATGCACTGAAGCTCTCAGCATGATAAAGTCAAAAGAGGGCATGGGTGATGACAAGAAATACCCCACAAGTGCATAGAGCTTAAAGAAAAACACTTCAGGTATTATCTTTGGCTTAAAACTTAAAAGCTGTTCTGCGCTAAATAGATAAAATGTATTGTTTCACATGTGTGATATTAAATTATGGTAATTTTCATGTTATGGTAGTAAAATTTTATTCTGCTCTCTTCATTATTTGGCCTTATTTGACCTTCTCCAATGTAATAATGCTTGTAGGCATGTAATAGTAAGCCATTATCAGCCCATTATCCTGGACAGACGTAGTGTAGTTTATGAAAAACAGGTTAGGTGTGTGTGCCTGTGTGAGACTGTACAGCAGAGAAAGACAGAGCTCTAACTGGGGGGAGATGAAGCCTAAATCAATGTGATTAATTCATGTTAATTGCTGCCCCCTGGTGTCAGTGCCGCAGTTGTTGTTACTTTGCTGATACACACGCTTTTGGGCGCCGCCTCGTTGCCCAGAGGATAAATCTCCCACATCGATGGAGAGACAGATACAAACTCCTGCTGCCTCACAGCTTCACACTGCGGTTACCTCTGGCCCAGACACAGCAAAAAAAACACAAAAAAAGACTCACAATAACTCGCCTTGCTACCCTCCAATCCTCTGGTGGAATCTAGAGAATATTAACAAGGCTTGGTGATGTATCATAGACAAACAGGAAGTGACAGATTTTGTTATGAATTCTGCCTCCTGCATATTCCACCGTGATTTAGAGGCTTCACGCAGCCTGCGCTGCAAAACTGTAGGGCGTTGTCTGCATACTGATGTCCTGCTCACACTGAGGATCACAGGCCTCCTTCGAGTGTCCTAACAGGACTATTCCGTCACACAGCAAACAGAGATGTTACAGGCAAACATTTTTGCATACAAACATTTCTTCAAAAGTAAACTGACCCATCAAAAGCACAATATCTGCGACAGACAGACAGCGACTGAGGCAAGGATTCAGGCGAGGTTCAAATCGAGGAGGACCACGTTTAAGCTGATTCTGCACCCTAATTTCAAAACTCACACACACATACACACACACACACACACACACACGCACACACACACACACGCACACACACGCACACACATGCACACACGCACGCGCCATGAGGGTGTGCATTTGGATCAGCCTTCCTTTGGTCACAGATCAATGAGGAACGAGACTAACTGGAGCTGATGATGTAAGGATGATTAATGCCCTGCAATCAGTCAAACCCAACGACTTTTATTACTCTGAGCAAACTAATAGAGATACGTGTGTTTTACGTTTTGCTAGCAATATTTTTTAATTAATATATATATAGCATCCTGTTTTTCTTTTGAAGTACACTGAATGACACTATTTTTGCCAAATGTATTGATGATGTAGGTCAGTTAAGTTGTTCATAAATGGAGCTATGACATAAACATTATGAAATTCTAAAATTTGCAAGAAGATACAAATCCAATTCACTGTAATGTTTTTTGTTGTTTTGTTTTTTTAAATGTGGGTTTCTGCCTCAGTTATAAATTTACTTAAAAAAAACAGTGTGTAAGATTTAGGTTGATTTAGTGGCATCTAGCAGTGAGAAATGGCCTTTTCCATTTAAAAAAATTGATAATACATTATTTTGAGGTCATTTTTACTGCTATTCTATGCAGTAAAGTCCTCCTGAATCTTCTACTAAAGCTACCAGAGAAATCATGACAAGAAACCCAAATTCCGAGATCTTAAGGTCTGCACCTTTGGCTGTGAAACAGCTGTATGTATCTTCACTGAACCAGAAAAACACCCTGTTTGATGTATGTCTTCAAAAGGGGCAGACTGACTCACATGATCACCTCATCCACATGATGGTGCGAGAGCACTGAGTGGTCCCCTAGGAGGGAAAGATTGCATGTCGCCGCTTGTTTGAAGCCAATCTGTTTCTTCAGTCAAGTCAATATTGTAACAGCTGGATACACTAAAGGAGTAGGCTGCTGGATCAATAATGATGCCACTTCATACCACGAGACTCATGCAGGTTTGTGCACACAGACACACAAACAAGCAACTGCATACAGAAGCATTTCCTTTTTTCTACACTGTATGTTCTAAAGGCTTAAAAGGTGGAACAAACATCAGGAGAGTGTCTTGAGGCTTTATCACACACTAACATTTTCTCTTTCAATTTCACAGAAACAGCAAGCATCCCAAATGTTTTGTACCTTGTATAACAACAATAATCCTGTGTATTTTGCATTGTGAACATAAATGGCATAAAAGGTCCACAAGGAAGTGGGTCACTGCAGATCTTTTGCCTCCACCCCCGTTTGTCCTCTGAAACTAGTCTCATTTCCAAGCAGCAGCTTAAGGTGGTATTTATATTTTGTAAGCAGAGAAAATGCCTCTCTGTGATTCTCCCTTCAGCTTAAAAATATCCCTTTGGGTTTATTAATAAACACAACAAACAATATTAGGTCTTTTTTTCCAACCCGGTGTAGAATTACACAAAGCTCAGCATCAAAAAACAACTCGGTGTACAAAGAGAGTAAAGTTAGTAATTTTCTGACCCACTTCAACAAAAAGTACACCCATATTAGAAAAGAGAACGTGTGATAGAGAAGTGTGCAGGGTAGATACAGGATAAATGATGATTCCAGCACAGCTGACATTGCACTCCACAGGAACTCAAGGCAGAGGAGAGAATGGGAGGCCCGATTTAGAGCAAACAGCTGTTGTGCACTTCGCCTCACTACACATCTGCCAAGTCACTGTGGGCAGGGCACTGAGGTGACTTCCTGAGCTCTACCAGTCATTCTTTGATGCTTCCTCACACAGAGTTCAAATTCTCTCTGTTAACACACAAACATCACAAACACGCACTGGTCACACCGTGGTCACTTGCATAATTGAGGGGGAGCACTTCTTATTAACATGCAGGAGCTGCAGCACTGAAACTGAAAACACTCCTCCCGCCTTATTCAGTTAGCTCAGGAGGCTGCGTCACATGTGCTGACTTTGTGCCTGTCTCAGTGATGTAGCTCTTGTTTATTGGTGCCATGTGACTGCACATAGCTCAGCCAAGGTAAACAGTGTGTCATTACTCTGCCTAGGTGAATGCCACATTGCATAGGATGCAGTGGTGGTCTTCACCGTGCTACTATTTATAGGAACAGTGTAGAAGATTTACGGAGATTTAGTGGGATCTAGCGGTGAGGACTGTAGATCACAACCAGCTGCAACTTCTCCCAGTTAAAATTCCTTTGTTTTTATTGGTCAGGGGATTTTACCGTAAGCCGAATTATCCACAGAGATCTCTTTCTCTAAAATAAATGTACCTGGTGATTTAAACCAGTAAAAACACTTAATAGATCCACTGAACAGATTAAACAACACCAGAAGTTGTTTAATCTGTTTATTATTGTGTTGTTTTTTTGTTTTTTTTGTTGTTTTTTTCAATTGACTGATTAATAGTTTAGTCCATAAAATGTCAGAAAAGCTTGTTTTTACCAAACACTGTTCCCACTGTTGTGAAAAAGAAAAGATCTAAATATCAGATTTTGGCCACTTGTCCAGCTGTCTGAACAAAGATTTAGTGTCTGCAAGAAGAAAGCAGCTCACACAGCGGAACACCAGAAAATGTTTGCAGCACAGTTTAAGAAGGATTTGCAAAACAATGTAAACTTTTATGAACCAATGCTGGAAAAACAGCAAAATGCACATGCCACACAACACTAAAGAAATGGACAGCAAGGAAGAAATGAATAAATATTGCACAAAGGTAAAAAGCAGCAGCAGCATAATTGCAGGAACTGCCAGCAGACACCATGGGCCATATCAACCACAAGCACATCAGCAGGAGAGCAATGAAACAGCAGCAGACATCTCATAATGTTAGCTTAATGTTACGGATAAACATACACAAACATACACACACAAAAACAAAAACACCACAACAGAGCAAAGGTGTCACAAAACACTCTACTTCTGGTCTGAAGGACGCATCTGAGAGCAATAGATAAAGGTATTTTTTCCACAAAGCCAATCGGGGACAACATGATAAGACTGCTGGCATGTTAGCTTGCATTGAGCATGAGCAGCAGTGAACACACAAGTGCAACTGGAAATCTACAAACACCAGTGCTTTAACGTTTTTATGTGACTTCAGTCTTTGAAAATAATCTTAGACAACTTTATTACAAAGTTAGA
The DNA here is from genome assembly GCF_026936395.1 of Plectropomus leopardus. NCBI lineage: Eukaryota > Metazoa > Chordata > Actinopteri > Perciformes > Serranidae > Plectropomus > Plectropomus leopardus. The sequence goes on along the minus strand of NC_142189.1, from coordinate 13,040,410 downwards.
CAAAATACAGCATCGTTGACATGTAGTATAAGAATTAAATCTCTTTACATGAATTTTCTGCACTTTGTATAGCAGTGTAGTGGAGTTCTACAAATGTTTAGAAATTATATGGACCTCTCATCCCTTTGGTGCATGCTCATGGAGAAGGAGAAGCTGGAAATGCATAAGAGGAAATGCAATGCTACCAAGCCAACTGTGGTCTGCATCATCACAACCTGTAGTTACATTAAGGGAGGTGTAGACCAGATAACCACATAGGTGGGGTTAGCATCCATGCTGTACCTATGCAATAGATTGAATGCAAAATTATACACTGGCCTGAACTCTGTTGAGTTAATTTCATGTCAAATTAAATGTAGCCCAAGTTATAGATTAAATAGTTTAAAATGCATTACTCTTTTTAACTTGAACGAGATAGAGGATAACCTCAGACGACACTTATATTTAGCTAATGGTTAAATTGTATTTATCACACAGCAACACTGAGGTAGAGCTGTTCCTAACCATGTGAAAAAAAGTTTTATAACATTGTAACAACTCCAATCAACAAACATTTCTCTAAATCCCAATTTCCAGAATACCTGAGGGACACAGGCAATATCCTGCTGCAGTTATTAAACTCTGACTTTGGGGTGAAATCCAGTCCAGACTAATAGGACTACTCAGGAATCATTGCAGAGATTTGTATGTGATAATGAGAAATAGAGGTGCAGTCCCAATTCATTCGGCCTCCTCACCTCTGGGTGTAACTTGTAATTACGCCAGTGGAGCGGTGGGGAGGTTTGGCAGATTAAAAAGGAGTTGCCCTGAGGCCGCCCGGGCAGCCAGTTACTGTACGTAGTCAGGCAGCCACCAAGACTCTCCCGGAGTGACATCTACTCCCTGGCTGACAGGAATGTCAGTGCACCTCTCAAGGTGACACCAGACCAGATACATTCTCCAGTTTTGTGCTGAGATCTCCAAAGACATGAGAACCAACAATGTGTTCCATACCGGTGATCCCTCTGCATGTGAAAATTAACAAGATGAGATAAATCTAGATGAAAAGTTATAAAAAAAAATAGTATGCAGGCTGTTTTCATGCACTACTCATACATTTCTCTATGAAAATAACTTTGAGTCATTTAAAGGTACGTTTTCACCATCAACCTAACATTCATAACTTAACATTCAGTATGTAATTTCATTCTTGGCACGCTAATTTATAGTATATCATACAAACCGTTGTATGTGCATTGAAGGATATCAAACAAGCCGCTATACAAGGATACATTGTAATATGCAGTGGTGGAATGTAACTATGGACATTTACTCAAGAAGTGTACAAATTTAAGGTACTTGCACTTTGAGTATTTCTATTTTGGTAACTGTGGACTTCTATGGAACTTTATTTATCTAAAAGTTATAGTTACTGATTACTTTACAGATTAAGACAGTACATGAAAAAATATTTTTAAAAAGATTATTTTATGGTTTTTATAGGGGATATAAGATACATAAAAAGGAGGTCCTTGCTAATCATTTCTAAATTTATTTTAATGTGTTTATTAACCGGCCCCTGGACTGCTGTTTTTCAAAATAACTACTCTATAGAGTTGTATTTTTACTTAAAGGTCCAATGTATGGGATTTAGTGGCATCTACTGGTGAAGTTGCAGAACTACAGTGGCCAACGCAAAACCGCAAATATCCCTATCTAATGGCAGACTCTATGGACAAGGACCTGCTTGCTATGTAGACATACATAACTCATTCTCAGGTATTAAAAATACAGTGATTCATATTTCCAGGTGATTATACACTAAATAAATCATGCTTATTGTACTTTATTTCATTCCTGCTAATATATCTTCCTAATCGTACACTCTGGACCTCTGATAAACGTCTTTGAACTTCTTCCAGCACAAATAATTTGCAACATTGGTGTTACATGCAAAGAAACAAATTACACAACACTGGCAGGTATATCCATGGAAAAGAAGGCAATTGGAAAATTTCAATAACATCCTCTACCGTCAAGGCTTTTCCATGTATGTGTTATGCTCTGTCTGCAGGTCGAGTTTGATTTCTAAACTGCCCACTTGCTATGTCTCACTGTAATTCAAGCCCCTGTCAAGACAGTCACTGTAGCAATTACTGACATTGAACAGCTTTCAATCAGCCCTTAACTCACGCCTTCAGCCTGCGATCAATGTGTACGTTACACTGAAATTACACACTAATAATCAGTCCAACTAGTCAATAATCTTCTGGGCAGTAAAACAAGCTGACGTAGGTAATGAGTCTTTGTACAAAGCTAGTGCACCCTCCAGTGGTGTATAAAGGTAATTTCACTGTGATTGGTGTACATGTAAAAAGTAGAAATGTTTTATTCCAGCACTCAAACCAATCAGATTACACTCTTTGAGACAAATAGTCACGCTGATGAGTCAAGACGTAAGCCATGTGTGCTTGAGTGGATGGCAAAAGTGGACACATTTGGGATCTCAGCATTGTCAAAGATAGGAGGGAAAGAGAAAGGAGAGCTGAACGATTAGAGGTGGGTTTTTAAGCAGGAACCACGAATGATTCACAAGAGCTGGCAGAGTGAGTGATGGCAGCAGAGTCCTGCACCGGGGTTTTTATGAGGTACTTACTTCCTCCCCTCTGCAGCACTAAAACCTATAGATCATGTATCTCAGCACTGCTACTGCGCCTCCTGCCCCTCTGCTTGTCAGATTGGTCCGCACCATTAATTGGAAGATTAAAACACTATTAGGAGGTGGCACAGAGGGGGAAGATAACATAGATGTTTAGATAAGATTGATTTCCGCTCACTTGACTCTGCTACACCTTTGGAAGTCTTAATCAGGATTTCATCTTTTTTCCATGAAAACATCGAATGAGTTCAAAGCTCAAGTTGCTTTAGTATAAATATGATATTAATAATGATATCTACTAATATGTGCTGTATGCACATGCCTTTTAATTGCTAATGATGCTGGTAGCAGTTAAAAAATGTGTGTATATCATATGATGGAAGATCTTGGATACATATAAGAAAACCTAGTAATTGATTAATCTTCCTCTCTGTATTAACCTATTGAAACCTGAGCAAATTGGCTTGCTTTCTTCCAAAAACGCAGGAAGACGTTGAGTGACGAGTTGCAAAAAACATTACCTGAAATAAAGCCAAAAAAAATAAGAAATTGAAAAAAAAGGTTACAAAAACTAAAAACAAAAGTTTATTAATAATAATACTAATAATAATCATCATTTTCTAGTTATTTTCCCTTTTATTATTATATTCCAAAATTATTTTGTTTCTCTCCCTTGTCTCTCTACCTGTCTCTGTCTCTCTCTTGAAGCTTTTTTTCAGGTGATTATCTTTTCTCCAATTTCTTTCAATTTGTGGGACATCTCTTGCCTTTTTAGCCATGTTTTCAAGAGAAATCAAACCAATTTAGGCATCTGAAAACAGCGCAAGAAAATTGACATTGTTCCAGGTTTCAAGAGATTAAAGGACCTGTCAACCAATGCAAGAGAGTCACAGGTTCTGATACACTGTTGTACGTTTTTGTTTCACTGTACATTAGTTAGTACCAGGGCTAAGGCAATAGGCAATATCGAGACTTGCTAATGCGCTGACATTGCCATCTCCTGGGGAAACAGGACAATCTCACAAAGAGCAGTGAGAAAGGTTTAAATGCAATGCCACTGTGCTTCACTTGTGTCTGAATATTTCAGTGAATAAAAAGTACAGAAAAGTCATTTGGGAGAAAAAAAAGTGAACAGTTATCATTAATATTTATTCACACAATTTAACCTTTTAGTAAAGAAATATCACAAGTATTCTTTTAAGTTGTGTATTTGGGAAGAAATTATAGCTGTTAGTGCAATTGTCATGGTGATTCTTTTTATATGGTTACGTTTTCTGTTCAAATTCTTAATTCAGGTGGTGTTCCCCTTTGAGCTTTTGGCAGCTTAATGTTTGTACGTAGAGATAAATAATGTGATTCAATGTGATCAACAATGATAAAGAGCACCCAAACATAAATGTACAACTTCTGATCCCACTGTTAAACAGAACTGTTAAAGCTTGTTATAAAAAAGACACCAACAACAATTTCTCATATATTTCTTTATTAAAACAATAAACATCCAAAGTGTTAGAGTGAGGAATAAAAGCACACTAAGAGTTAGGCAACTGGAACGTTTCAGTATGAACTCAACAGTGTTCTGCGAGATAAGGTTATCAGTGCATTGTAACATTGTGAATTATAAAATTCAAAATATGAAAAGAATCAAATACATCTCAATTGTGAGGGCGGTATCTGCCAGTGAGGAAGCCGAAGTTACAGTCAGTGTGAGAGCACCAACACAAGAAATAAACTACTACACACTGCTGCTGCTGCTGCTGCTGCTGCTGCTGCTGCTATTGGAGACATTTTGCCTTTTATCTATCAGTATACACATCTTTATAATTACCCAAATTATACAAAAAGCTTAAGGTATGACTACTAAGTGTTTAAATTGAAATACAGCTGGGAGTCATTTTAAAACATCCCATCTTCTTGGGAAAAGTTAGCTCTACAGACACCGAGATAATAGTACTAGAAGAATTACGTTTTGCTTTTTACAATGCAGAAGCTGGTTTACTGAATTTAACATAAATTATTATACTCAAAAAGCTTATTTTCAAAACAGAGTTCTTCAAGTACACTTCCAAAAAAATGTTGGCAACTGTATTCCATGTAGTTTTGGTTTTGTTTTAATGGTACACGTATCTAACAGAGGACTCAAATATTTCACGGTTGTTATATATGGTGTCACACAAGCCACTCTATTCAGCCCCATATGCAGTTTATGAAATGATAGGTTGCAAAAATTTTGACTAATACTGTTTGTATACATGTTGAAATGATGGACAGAACAACAGACCGTAAGGCTGCAATGTCCACGATTAAAAGGAGAGCAAACATTAAGCTGAGAGTGAATACTTTTGGATTTATTTATGTCCAGGGGCAGAGTTAAAGGTTAACTTCGGTATTTTCAGACTCGCCCTACTTTCCCATGTTTTTGTGACTATTTAAACAACAATTTTCCAAATTGGTCCAGTTATAAGTGATACCACCGCAGCCAGCAGTGATGAAACAGGCTGCAATGAAACCCCTGCGGGCAACTGGCCACTGTAAATTAACGCCCACTAAAAGTGCTCATTTTTGCCACTGACAGGTTTAGATTGCTTTTCTAAGTGTCTGACGACATTATGAAAATGATCTATATGGAGAAAGCCCTTTTTGTTGACGAGTAAAATCCATTTTAGTTATTTATTTATTTTTTAAACAAAAACGTCCCCAAATCGCTATCGCTAAATCCAAAAAAACAGCAATTTTATCATCGTAAAACACACGTCATTTTGAGTCAACAAACTAAAAATAAAACTACCAAAAGCTGTCTTAGTTAATCTTCCCATTATGCCAGCAATTACCAACTCTGGTTTTGTTGAAATAAACCCTTAATTCATGCAGTTAGATGTGAAAATATGTTGGTTCTATACACACACTAAAATGACTGTTTATTTGAAAGGAGTCTGGTGTGTTTGTCGATGGTGATTTCAGGGCTGTTTCTGGTTAAACAAAAGGATCTTACTCTTTCTCAAAAAGGTTGACTTCTGTTGCAATCCTTTCCTTAAGATGGCATATAATTAGAATAACAATGAGCAGGTCAGTGGCAAAAACAAACATTTTTAGTGGACATTCACTGACTGTGTTAAATTGCCTTCATAACATTGCTGCTGGTTTCACCTCTGCCAGCTGCAGTCTTCTCACTCAAAACTGAACCAAGTCCAGAAACTATTGTTAATCCCATTAGTCACTTCAACATGGGAAAATAGGTTCCAGGCTGTAAAATACCTGAGACACACTTTAATCTTCTCTACAGATGTGAATATTATTTCTATCTTTTGTCCCACTCTCCTACATGTGTTTCCAAAAATATTTATCTGGGAACAACTTAGCATCAGATACAAAAAATCTTGTCTTTCCTGGTGTGAATGTGTAAATATATTTGAGTGGTATACTTCCACACAAACTTAATTCACACCTGTTAAACCCACGAGAAGCTCCATCACTCAAAACTCAGACTGCATAATCACCGCAGTGCTCATAATTAACTCTGAACAATTAATAACCGGCGAGACAAGCTGTTCCTTGTTTTGGACTGATTGCTGATAATGATTTGTCAGCATGTTTACTCTCACATTAGTTTCTGAGCATATGAAAATTGTTTTGAGTGGTCGTGGTTTTCAAATAGAGTCATGGCTGTGTGGTTTGTTAGGTTTTCTTGTTTTTTTTGGCAAACAGAAGCATGATACATTCTGCTGACAGTGTGAAGTAGCACTGGTTACCCCTCTTCCTCCCCCCCTGCTCAATGTGTCACCGTCAGAAGATGCACCAGAATACAACAACCCAAAACATTAAAATGTTAACATTGTTAACAAATAGTGATCATATTAAATCTTTTAAAAAGAATAAAATCTGGAATCCTTCTCCTGTACAGCCACTGGCGATTGGTGACCCCCCTCCCAGCCCAGTTGGTTTTGGCAGTGGTCTAACACTTGTGCTTCATGGCAAGCTGTAGAAAAATTGGGGTAGGGGTTGCAGAATAAAACAATGAGAATTTTGAATGACCCTATCAGCAAAACTCTACACAGCTAGAAACAACAAGCACTGCAGATGTAGAGGCGCTGACCTGAGTGCCTAGAAGCTTTGATCGTTGCCACAGTGATCAATGTCCAAATCAGTATTCGAATGGTTCGGTTATGTAATAGGGTTGCAACAGTATGAGATTTTCATGGTGTGCTTTATGTTTTATAAAAGTGTGTCTAAAAGTCTTCCTTTTAAATAAGAGAAGAAGAAACATAGTCCATAGATTATGCTCCAATGAATATTTAATGTAATTATTACCAAGGTGACATGACCAGCGACATGCTCTTTATCAGGCATGTAGCTTGAAACGTCAACTATCCAGCACCTAAGCTTTTTGTCTTCCAGATGTGTGAAAAAAACCAAAACTTTTTACATTCCTTTTGAAAACAACCAAAGATTCTCTGTCTGGTTTCATTTTCTTTTTCAGTACCGTAGTGAATATACATGGCAAATAAAAAATCAATTTTTATACCACAGTATATCTTTAAACCAGCATATTGTTGCAACCCTATACATATACATATATATATATACATATATACACAAACACACACACACACACACACACACACACATATGTATGTGGCTAATTGTCACATTATTTTAGGTGCACTGACTAGTAAGTGCTGTTTCAAAAAAGTCCTTCTAATGTCTTTGTCTCTCATTACACCCCACCCCCTAAAAGACAAAAAAAAAAATCATATTTGGGACAGCCCTTAGTTGTAACAATACATGCAATAGCAAGCATAGCGAGTAAAACGAGGTAAAAAGAGGTGAGATACAGATTTGACTATTTAGGAACCGTTTCACAAAGGAGAAAAAGTTGTTAGGGAGGGTTTATTATGCAGGTGCTGGAAGGCAGCCAGGGGTCATGGTGTTTTATATTCAGGCAATGACAAGGCAACTTCATTTATCTCATTAACAAGGGTCCTAATGGGCTTGGTTGGAGGCTCGTTAGAGAGATGACCAGGGCCACCAATCTAATACAACGCTACAGGGTATGGAGACATGAGGATGGAAGACACTTTAACACAAACATGCACACACACGCACACGCACACACACACACACACACACACACACACAGACCACAGTATGACAGAAGTTGCTGCAGAATGAGGAGAACTTAATTCTACAGATTGAACAAGTGGGGGCAGTAGAGCAACATACACAAAAGAGTCTTGTTTGAAACTGAGCAGCAAAATTGTCTGCCGTTACAAAGTGAGGCAAAGAAATGGGATTGCAGAAGTGAACTAAGAGGAAGAAGAGTCAAGGTGACCCTCTCCACGTACTGCAGACAAGCTACTTACAACACATGCAGATGGCTCGATCCTGTCAAGCCATCGTTAAATCCTCCTCAGAGAAAAATGTGATGGATAAAATGTAGACTGTCTTAATCCTGTCACTGATGATTTCTTTATGCATCTGTAAGGCCACCAAGTGCCTTTAACAGAAGGCTTCAGACATGCAACATTATGAGTCTTGCTAATAAAGTGAAAAACAAATGATATGTGATAACACACAAAAAAGCTAATGGCAGCAAGTGAAATGACAAACGCCGGCAAATGAGTGATTCTTCATGGGGGTTCTACAGTCATTCTCTCCTGACACCAGCAGAGCCGAGGCATTTTTCTTTGCTTATCACAGTTTTTGTAATTCATCACGGTGGGAAGGCTCATCTGTGAGCAGTAAGAGGGCCATGCAAAGCTCTTTAAATGTCTTTCAATTATCCCACCATCACTAGTATTGCATTACGCATCGCTCAAAAAAGTCATTTCAATCTGCAATGGATGGCTATATACTATTGTCACTGACATCTCACTTTAGATGGCACATGTTTATCAGTGAAGGCTATCTGCTAACAACAAGACAGTGCAGCAGGGGTGTCGGGCTGCAGGGGTGTGTGATGTACTGTGTGCTATTAGTAAGACAGCTATGATGATCATAATCAGGTGTTCTCGTTACAAAGCATACACTTCTTTCTTTTGTTTTGCAGTAAAAAAAATCACATTATGCTAATAACATCATTAAAGAGCATGCAATTAGTTTTCCTGACAAACACAAGATATGAGATAGATGGAGGATGAGGGTGAATCCACTACAAAAGAGAGAGTAAATGAGGGAAGAAGGAAAGGACTATTATTGTTGCAGAGCAGAGAGCACAACACTGCTGAGAGACGCAATGAAGCAAATATCCTCAGGTTTAAGTAAAATGTTTGATCTTTTGGCTGAACTAATAACGACTTTAAAATTACTTGCAAATGTCCATAACACATGAGGGGGAACTGGAAGTCAGCTTTGTTAAACCAGTAAGCCCACCCTGAGATATTTACTTCCTCTTACTCCTTTTCAGACATGAAATACTTACGTTTGTTTACTCAATACGTCCGGTGGGCAATCTGATGTTGTTTTTTTCTTGTTCATATTTTTGTTGTCTTATTCTATTTGCCGGGTTCAAAAATAAAGATCTAACTAACTAACTAACTAATCCTGAGGTTATGCATTGTAATGTACACTGTCTTACTAACAGGGTGCCTCACCTTGTGTGCAGTAACAGCAAACTGTTCAGCACTGTTCATCATGTCTGCGGTCCTCTCCTCGGCCCGACCTAATCGCTCGCCGCGCTCATTCAGAGCCTGGCTGGCCTTCTGTACAGCACTCGTCACACTGTCAGCTGCTGAGTGTAGTATACTGTTACCTGCAGATAAGGGTGGAAGTGAAGAAGCAAGGCAGAGTGAGGAGAAGGGAAGAAGAAAAGTAAGGTAAAAAATGGGGGGAAAAGACAAAGAGAAAAGAAATTATAATTCCATTGCTGTGGAACAGAATGTAACAAATGAACCTGTGTCATAATATGCATGTAGTTACATCAGTGACCCTGAGCATTACTACTGATGGCAGCAGAGAAAAACATGAAAAAGTAAATGGCTTCCATCAGGTGAAATGTGGGAAGGTGGCTAATGACTTTCCCTCAAAGTTGATTTACTTCAAGGAAAAGATCAAGTGAAATTAACCTTTTCAAACTTCAAAGTATGCAACACCCGATTTAATGTCTCTTTTTAGGAAAGCGTGTCATTCCTGGTGACATCCTGCACTGCTTTTCTTCAATTTTGAACTTGTGGTGCCAGCTCTGTGATTGCTCTCCTCTCCTCTGAACTACAGTGTAATAAGAAGAGGATATGTGCTTGATTGCATTGGCAGCCCTCAAGACCTAGTCGTGGATATAAGACAGAGAACACATCTTACCGATAGCCGTGGCAGCCCTGTGGATGTTTCCTCTGACAAGCCATTAATCTACCGCACGTCAGGAGAGCTGCTGTTATGTGCTACGAGAGCACCCAGACTAAGAACAGCATTTTTTCTGCAGCTTTCTCTTTGTCAACAATACAGTTAGTTGCTTGTTGGGTATAATCTGTCACTTGCGGCAGTTTGGGAAAAATATGCATTGATTTTGAGGTTGTCACCTACTGCCCATGAGAACTGGTACCTCTAATCGGTCAACAGAGATTTTCTTTCTGTGGTGGCAAGGTCCTGACACGTCATTTTAAAAACAACACCAGAGCACCACAGGGTTCCCAAAGTGACAAAGGACCAAAACAGTGACAAGCAGCCAGGGTTCCGACACATTTTTACCAATAACTTTTCAAAAACTTCTCCATAACATAGTGTTTTACCCCACACCCATTAGCTTACTAAAGTAGTTTTAAATAGGTGGGTCTATTCAGTGACCAAAGGGTGCAATAATGTTGCTTTCATGCCCGGAGAAAGGTCAGAGCTGATCAGATTGGATGAGAGGAGAAGCAGAATGCAGAATGAGTAAAAGCAAACTTTTAGACCAAGTAAAATGAATGGTTAAGTTTCACTTTCAATGCGTCTGGTGTCCTGCCGTGACAACAACATGCAGTGAAAGTGCATTCGACACCCTGAGAGTGTAGTGCATGAATAAACGCACGATATATATATATATATATATATATATATATATATGTGCTGAAAACAATGCATGTACACGTACTTTCAAGGCTTTTGCATATAATCAAACTCCTGGCACCACCTTCACTCGCTTGTTGAACATTTCAGGCACAAACTAGCTGCATGCACCAATGTGTATCATGTGACACTAGTGACATTTAGGTGCAGATTATAGTTTAGTAATACAAAGAACATATTTCAAGCACAATGGACATGTTTTGGAATTTTATAAATATAATTTAAACAATACTCATCTAAAACTTTACCAAACCTTCTGTCCAAACCATTTCCAGGCCTGGAAAAAAGTTTTTGCTAATTTCATAACTTCCAGGAATTGCATGACTGTGGGAACTCTGTAGGAGTACAATATTCTGCCTATTGTAATATATATCTTTAGGGTATTGATCTGGTGATGAACATGCCAGCCACTCCAGGAAGGTAAAACCCACAATGACACTGTCCACTCCTGCTCCTAAATTTAAAGAAAAACACCAAGTGAAGGTGGGTGATATACAGTAAATGAATTTGAGAGGGGACAGACAGAGCAAAGCTTCAAGGTACCGACTGTATTAAGACTTGACAAACCTGATTCTATCTCTTCCCACAGGAAACTGCAATATAGAAAGTGTGTGTCCTGTGGCATCAAGGCAGGTAGGCTGAGTGACGGATAATTGGGAGAGCTCTACTGCAGTGGGTTATATGACAGCCCTAAAGCAGACGGCAAAGCCAGCTGGTGTTCCTTCGGAAAAAAGTTAACTCGATAAAGTCAGAGCAGTTTATGTAGAGACACGCCTGTGCCGCAGACACACAGATGGATGTATGGATGTTCATCCCCACGGCTATGCATACAAAAGGAAATGGAAACAGATGCACATACACAAAGCCTTCCTTCAGTCAATTTTCAGGAGATTACAGTAAATGAATCACAGACTGCGGGCCACGTCGCACATGACAAACACATCTGGACCACTGATGAAATAAGCTTCGCACCTGTTGGGATTCCTTTGCCATTTGGTCAAAGGCGTAAATATTAGAATCTGTCCACAGATATATATCATGACTTCACAGTGTACAGCCACTGATATTGACTTTAACTAGGAGCTCTGCAGCCATTAGCAAAGCAAAGTTCATAATTATCTGAATTCTGTACCTTTAATGTACCAACAGAATTACAGCGATACTACTGAGTACCAATTCATGTTAACGTACCTAGGAGTTCACCTGGATGAGACTGCCAGGTTAAGACAAGGAATGGAAACATTGAGGAGCGCTCCTGTAGCCGGAGAGCGAACACCAGAACTCAGCTTCCCAGCTTCAGGGCGCTTTGAGGCAGGGACAATGGTACTTTGTGGCGCCACAGGGTTCAGACAGAAGCTCGAAGTACCACAAAGCACCACTGAGCACCCCAAAGCCAGGAAGCCGCGCCTGGGACTCCATGGCCGGATTCCCAGCGTCCAGCCACCTCACAGTGAAGATAAAAGAGCTCCACGGAGCTGGCTCATTCACAACTTTGTGTTTCTTAGGACAGTGAAAGAATTGGCCACCTTACCCTGCCTCTAAATGGCTCATGCTGACTTTCTTACCCCAAATCAAAGCAATCTTACACCTCTTGCCCATACCTAACTACCCCAACCAACGAAGCAGACAGAATAGATGCTGACTGCCGTTTTTTCAAAAATGACATTTTTGTCAATACAGAATCAGTAAAGTACAGAAAGACGGTACCATTGGGTCCCGAATTCGAGGAAGCGCTTATGGTAGCGGTCCAAATGTGAACGGTACCCAAACCTAGATTACAAAGGCTAATACACATTCCTGTTCTGTCTCTATTAGGGAAAAAAAAACACTTTCTTGGGAGGCTTTAGGTCTTCACTAGAAAGGATAAGACCTTTTCACCTTCAGACAGATTCCTCTTAATCCTCTTCTCCTCGGGAAGAGCCCAGGGAGTAATACTACCATCATCCTCCATATAAGCCCCCACACTCAAAACCCCTCTGCACCATGCACACAGAGAACATCTCCCTTCATTTGTCTGCACACAATTTTCCTTTCTGTGGTGCCTTTCTTCTCCATTCTCAGAGATCAACGGTGGGCTGCAGCGTGGGCTCCCCCAGTGGAGAATGTAATTACAGTAAAAGGCAGGGTGGAGACATTGTGGAGAGCTTATGAAAGGAGCTCCAGCATCAGGAGCTGAATGGAAGATGTGTAGGAGTAGATTATGGTATGCTGTGCCATCGCTGTGAGTTTTAGAGTCTCTTAAAGTGGGAGCTGATAAGCTGCCACTGTTATCAGTACGGATAACAGCAGTTCTTTTATGTTACTTAGGAGGTTTACTGGTATTATTACAGTCATTTCAATGGTGCTGGAGTTAAAAAAAATGTGTTATGACTGATAAATCTAAAAGAGATATGACTTAGAGATATGACTGTCAACTTACATTGTTGATTAAAAATGAGCTGCTGTATGAGGCCAGTCCTACATCCCTGACACGCCTCTCCCAACAATGCAGAAGGAATTTTGTTATTATACCCCATGATATCATGTCAAGCCAGGATTTCTTTAACAATGCAGACTGAACAAAAGTTGTTATCAGGCAACAAAATATTCCAGAAACTACAAACTTTGAGCAAAGAGAAACATACCAAGGAAGGGGAGAAATCAGTCAGTCAACCCCTCCTTCTCCATTTTTGCTGTAAACTGGAGATTACAGGCTACGCTGCTGTGGCGCTGAAGAAAATAAGATGATGGTTATCAACAGGAGCATGTTAGATTAGCCTGCTGACAGCCAAGTCACACTTAAGAATTTGGGACTGATTAGAATAAAAACAAACACACCTACACACCTACATGCTAGAGCGCCTTTAATGTTTTAACTCAGGCAGCATACATGATCATATTATCACTGTGCTCGGATGATGCTTTGGGGTATAATATGAGTGGGTGTTTTAAGGGAGAGAGTGTCATACAATAATTTCTTTTAAGTACTAGCGAACAGCATATACTTATCTGCACTTCAACAAGTTCCATCAAAAATTCTCCTTATTAGCCTGAAATTACCAGAGGGCTTTAGGCTGCGGTTATTCATCCAAAAAAACACATGAAGCGTTCTGTCAAGGATTTCTGTGAGTGATCCCAACCCTACTCAGAGCTGCACCTACATATCCACAGCCTCTTCGCTCTGGAGTACTCAGTAATTACTGTTATTTCCAACCTGGGCCTTATTTTCCAAGTATATGCTTTTATGAGACGGGCAAATTAAAACATTTCATCACTTATTTTACCATAGAGTTATGCAAGTACTTCCAGTACACAGAGAGGAGATAAATGATTAGATTTTCAAAGTGCTCATTACAAGAACAAAGGTATGTCAATTCAAGCTGTAAACAGCAGGAAGTGCAAGGTTTTGATGTCGTGTAAATACCACATCTATTGCAAATCTGTCCATCCTGGAAGAAGAATCCCTCCTCAGATGCTCTTCCGAAGGTTTCTACAATTTTTTTTGCGGGGAGTTTTTCATTATCAATTGTAAGGGTCGAAGGACAGAGGGTTGCCGTATGTTGTAAAGCCCTGTGAGGCAAATTGTGATCTGTGATATTCAGGGTTCCCAAACATTTTCATGGCCAAAATCTCAAAAACTTTCTCAAGGACCCACTTTTCTTTTCTGGCCCTACTTGCCCAGCATTTTTCAAACATGACAGATTCAAAATCTATTCAAATATAACGTCAGCTAGTGTGCATGCATGAAGGGAGACAGAATGAGGGGAGAAAATGAAGAAACCCATGTGATGGTAAACAAAGCATAAGGTTGTCAGCAAAAGAAAGTTCATTTGTCGTTATGTTACATTATGTGGAATGTTATCCATGGAAAATTACTGTAACTATTTCATTACACACAACAAAATACCATGACATTTCCAAAACTTTAAAATCATTGTCAATGTGTCTTTGACTTTTCCAGGCCGTGAAAATGTGACTGAGATTTCATGACTTTTTCAGGTTGTCCATGACCGTGGGAACCCTGGATATTGGGCTTTATATGTTAAACAGAATTGAATTTAACATCAGATGGTATACCTCATCTGTAATTATTAATTACAGTCAACAGTACTGAAAGATAAGGAAACAATCTCATATACCAATTAATAGTTGAATTTAAATAAATAAATAAATAAACTGTCATGTCAAATATTGCTTTTGCAATGTGTTGAACATTAAGAATATTCTTTACCTCAATCAACAAAATTCTTTTTCCTGCTTTTAGAGGTTATCAAAAAGTAGAGAATGGGCAACCCTAAAACTAAGCAAAAAAGGTGTGTGAATATTAAAAAGTATAAAATTTATTTTCCTATTAGATTTGTAATTTTGTGATCAACTCCACCCAAACCGCAAATGGTTTCATAATATGATTGTTTCTGTGATAAACTCACATCTTTTCATTTATCTTCCCTTTTACAGAAGACTTCTGCACCCTGTGTGACAGCAGCACTCTCTGGAAGGGACTATGAAGATTTAAAGCAAATAGCTGACAGCTGAATACAATAAATCACCACGATGGCATGAAGGCCAAGGCTGGAGAAAAAAATCTTTTAACAAAGCAAAGCATTCTTCCTTAAAAGGGATTGAGCGGATTTTAAAGTGGGGTTGTATGAGGTACTTATCCATAGGCAGTGTAATACCGACAGTAGATGACATTCAGTCCCAAGTGCAGCGAAGCAGAAAGGGGTACAGCCACAGAACCTAAGCAAGGTATTTAATCCATCCTAAAAAAGGACCCAATAAAAAAAACAGCATCTGTTTAAGTGTATGCAATATTTAGATAATTTTTATCACTTTATCTTGTCATCAAACGACTCTCTCCAAACAGGAGCTGAAGCTGTTATCTATGCTCTCTTTAAAGACACCAGACTCCTTCGACAGAAACACTCATTTTACCTCACATAACAGTTGCTGGTCTATCGCTGCGTAGACTGTCGAAATGAACATTTGTGCAACATTTAATTCCCTCACGGTGTTCTAAAGTGTTCTTTAGATGCCACATCCACAAGAATGAGGAAAAACAAAGTCACAGTGACCTTTGACTTTTGAACAAAGTCTAATTAGTTCATTCCAAAGTCCAAGTGGATGTTTGCGCCAAATTTGAAGAAAATTAAGATATTGCGTTCACAAGAAAGGGACGGAGGCTGGACATTGGGGTGGGAATGGATTCAGGAAAGATATTGCCATATTCTTGTGTGGCAATATTGTATTGTTATTTTTTTTTTAATTATATTATTTATTTTTGCTACAAAAATATATTTTAAACTTTTGGTAGCCAATTAGAATAATATTATCAATTCTGTTTTCAGTCCACTTGATACACTTTGTTGCAAGAGAAATAACTGAAGTGAGACAGAAAACATTATCTTAATAGATAAAACCGACGTTGACATTTTCCCCTTAGGGACTTAATTTGTAGTTTGAAATAGGTAATAAATTGCAATATATTGCAATTTATGTTATCACAATACTAAGCATAAAATAATAGAAATTGCAATAATATTGTATCGCAACTTATACAGTAATAAAATAATATCGTATTGTGGGGCCTCTGGTGATTCCCACCCCTAGCAGATGTATGTATGGACAACGGACAACCCCAAAAGATAATGACTCCGGCCATGGCTACAACCAGCATGGAGGCATAAAAATCCAAACCATCCCTTTAATCCTTTCTTTTGATTGTCTTATTCAACAATAACAAAACCGAGAGAATGGCAACAAAATCTAACATGTACATGTTTTTTTATTTAAAGTTTAGTATATGCTCTGAGAATAAATGATATTTTGTAGGTGCCTGTTTCCTAAACACTGAAAACTAGAAAGGCATGTCTACAATAAATAAAGTCTTAAGGTAGCGACATTCCTATTTGACAACTTTAAACTGATTATGCATAAAATAATGATGTACAAGACATGGCTAATGTAATCAGAATCATGGGGGCCTAAAGACACAGCTATGGAGCTCCTGCTGGAAGATAAACCCCCACTGCCGCTTCATTAATGCAAATCTTGACATTATCCGCAGCAGCATAATGAAACTCTTGCAGAGGTTCAACCAGGAAGGCCATTTCCCTCCGGCACTCCTGACAGACACCTATTATTTCTCTACAGCCTTTCATACAATCATTTTTTTCCACATTTTTCCTGCATTTATTCCCTATACAGCTAATTTCTCTCTCTATTAATGGTCACTCCTAAACCTTTTATATGGGGCAGTTCTCTCTTTCTTTGCGTCCTTCTGAAATCATCTGTACATTTCACTCTTTTTCCAATATCACTCCCTCCCTGTAAAATACATACTGTTTATACGCCCTGCTGTATATATCTATTATTATATTATTGCCACCACAGGCATCCAGGACCTCGATTTGCTCAGCATCAGCAGTCACAAGCTATCATCATTTTCACCTACATAAAGTCAAATGCACTCAATCACTTAACAGTTAATGAAGAATGAGGGATCCAGTGTTGAGGTTTATGACAAATGATGCTATTATAAATTTTTCTTAAGCTGTTACTCCGTATCATTGTGTCGGTCCCTCCTGCTTGAACTACATTTAAGTCACTTTTTATATTTATGCATCTTACAGACACCCACATTTACTCTGGACTGAGATGGATGTGTAGCCTGAATTACTCCTTCAATGGTTAACATGGTTAACTACTCAGCAAAATAAGAGATCACTCAGACCCTGACATTCTTGCATGAAAGTGAGGCTTGACCTTGCTTGCTCAGTGAGCCTTTAGTTTAGTCATTGTCATGCTGGTTAAAAAGGCACTAAGAGCACCTATGGGGACAAAAAGGGAATATTCTGTACTGAATGTACCATAGAGCTATGCCAACACCTCCGGAGAAATAGCCACTAGGTATTCATGAACAGCCTATTCTCATTGGCTTTAATCAGCAGATAAATGTCAGCATCACACAATGCATTAAACAGCCACAGTTCCCATCATTATGATCTTGTCTAAGCTTAAATGTTAATTTGTGAAATGCTATAGAGAAAAGTACAGAACAGAATACTGAGGACACCATTAGGGAAGAAGCACTCCATCACTGTGTTGCCCTCATACATCAAACTGTGATCTACCTCTGCACAGTATTAGTCAGTGATGCTGCACACTGTCTGACAGTGAGGGGCAAGGACAGTGGACTTAACTCACATAACCTTAAACTTAAAATCCCTTTCAGCGTGTAGTCAACCCCCAGAGTGACAGCACAAACTAGGGATATTTTGACCTTGTGCTCACTGGGAGCATAAAGAGGCAAGCTCTGTGTGTATAAATGTGTGTGTAAATGTTAACTGCAGTATATTCCCAAAAATGACCACACAAAGGTCACTTTAGCCTGTGAGAGCCAAGAGCTGAGCCCTCAGATCAGAAAGCAGAAGGCAGGCTTCATTTTAATATTGTTTTAAAAGCCCATCTTAGCGGAATGACCCCATTTATTGTAGTCAGATTTTTTAAGTGTGTCTTCTATCTAGTACTGCTTTACTTTACTTTTTTAATTGATTTTCTTTAGACTTTGCCAACTGCAAGATAATACTGGCAAAGTGGCCGACGAGGGCAAATGCACTACAACATACCAATACATTTCCATTGGGAGAAATACGCTGCAGCTAAAGGAAGAATGCAAATTAAAAGACAAATTTAAAGAAAAAAAACCTAAACACATACAACACCTACATTGTGCTGCAAATGAATAAAAAAAAAGAGCTGCAGAAAGCCGAGACAAATAATAAATGGCAAATGCGCTGCAAATACAGAAACATTGCAAAGTCAAAAGCACACAACAAAATTCCAAAAACAAATGCAACAGAAAAATTGATTCATGTACAGTCAACACAACGGAAGCTCTCCAGGCCTCTGGGGCTGTTATAAAAATCATTTGCTCTTTCATAAAATAATACAAGACTTAAGCCAAATGAAAAAAAAAAAACCTTTTGTAGCACCTCTTTACTCCACTTATGTTCCTACTTCAAAAACAAACACTCTCTCATCTGGTCTCTCTCTCTCGGGTAAAAATTGAGCTGTTCCACTTAGCGTTCCCCCTAGAGGCCTGAAGAACACTCATTGTGTTGAGTGGATATGCAGCTTTTTTCTAATGCATCTGTTTTGGGGGTTTCTATGTTTTTGACTTTGCACTCTTTCGGTATTTGCAGCATTTTTGCTTTTAATATATATGCTTTGGCTTTGTGACACATTTTAATTTGCCTCATGTTTTCATTGTTGTTTTTTTTTTATTTTCAGATGTGTTTTTTAACTGGCATCAATTAACTTAAAACTTGTGGGGGATTCACTTGTTAACAACATTGAAACATTGTTTATCACCTTGATTTCTTGAAGGACTTAACATGTTTTAGAACGAGATAACTTTTTAAAGTAGTTTTGTATTCTTTACCACTGGCTTACCTCGTCTTAGTAGATGACCGTGGTGTGCAACAAATTCTTTCCTCTTTCTGTTCAAATAGACCTTGCAACGAAAAAAGACTGAATCTACATCCTGGTCTTCTGTGATGAGAAAATATCAGATATAGTCAGCTGTGATGTTCAAAATATGACATAATTTAAAATTAGTCAAGAGGGGTTACCAATTTTGGTTATTAAATCATGAGTTAAGTATTGAGGGTTCAGTTGTAAATTTCATGCAAAAAACTGTGAAACTGGTTACTGTTAAATTATTTATTCATCCATCCACTGAGTTTAAACCTGCCTAAGAGTAAAATTCACACGGAGTGTTTAGCAAAAAAAAACTGGGAAACAAGTTTGTCTAATGCTGAGGGTTTGAAAGCATCCACTTAGCTCTCAGATTTAACAATTCATTTAGAATCAAGTCATGAATACGTGCCAGTAAGATAGAAAAGCTCAGGTGGGACTTGGGGTGTAACAGAGTATAACAGTGTGGGCAGCAGCCCAAGTCTACAATGATAACAAGCCAATTAGCAAATTAACTGCTTTTATTTCTGAACCTATTACATGCCCCATCAAGGAATAAAAAAACAAGGCCTGTGCATCTACCCCATACCTCTCTGACAGAAGTCTAAAACTCTGCAGTATCAGCTCACCAAGAGTTTCACCTGCTTTTAAGAAGATATGTGAACAAGCAGTCAAAGATGTTAAAAAGGATACTTCCTGAATTTAATAGAAATTTAGGGTGGCATTTAAATGGAATTACATCACTATATCAACTCCTCCGTTAACTCTAATGAACTGAACACGTGTATTTATGGTTCTATGGCATATATGACATAATGGCACTCAGGATGCTATTGCCTGATGACTGAATATTAACCATATCATGGATGCAATGCACAGGTGAGCTTGCTGCTGTCTGCATTTTCAACTCACAATTGACAGGATCTTTTGTAGTAACATTATCAGCATGGACGCAAGATTAAGCTTAAGTTGAAAAAAAAACAAAGCTGTTGGCATCCAAAGACTGCTGATTACATTGTAATAATATCCCTAGCACACAAAAAGGGGGAACTGACAACTGATATCATGTTCATACATTCTGTACTCCCTATCTTGAGTGCCAAAACAAAATTCTCCAGTACTTTCGTATTTTCTGGAGGCTGCCATTCCAAGAGGTTTCTGTTGATAGAGTCTCCCACAGTTATGGTCCCACACCTGAGCAGCGTCATGATTTTTGTTTTGCACTGGTGTGAGACTTAAACTGGAGCAGACAGAGTTGGCAGCAGGCTGGCTTACTCTCTGTTCCTCCTGTCACAATGAGCATGGTGAACTGTCAGCTTTTTTAGTCTATTGCACACAGCATTCTCTACTCACTGAGAGTCAGGAGTTCATTATGAGATCATTGGCCAGATGGTCGTACAGCATGGTGTCAATGGCTCGATCAATACTGTAGCTGTTTCTACAAAACCACAGGGTTGGCTTTTTCAAAAAGAGAGTAATTTAAAGGAATACTTCACCCCCAAACAAACATTGTTATATCAGTTACCCACCCTGTATTAAACTGAATGTGTTCCTCGCATGCCTCCACTGTGAATGACGAATCCAAAAACAGAGAAAATTGTTGGCAAATTGAAGTCATAGGCAACCATGTTCAACCACAAAACTGTATCAAACCATTTGTTTACAAACTATCACACAACTTGCGCACTATAATCCAAGATTCATTTATCCAGTTGTTTGCTCAGTACTTCCCCAAATAGACAGCCCTTTCTGATGAGGAACTGAACTAAAAATTAAACTTATCTATGCTCTTATTAAAGCCAGACTTGACTGACAAAAAACAGTAATTTTACCTAGCTTAACACGGGATCTACCACTGCCACCATCAGTAGTTTCTTTGCGTTACTGTCCAACTTTAGGGAATTCAAACTAACTCTTTAAAACACCAAAGTCACACAATAACTCAACAAAGTACAGATCAACGCAGCAATAGACCAGCAGCTCCCGTGTTCAGTAAGGTAAAATTACTGTTTTTTTCAAAGGGGTCTGGTTTTAAAGAAGGCAAAGTCTCACTTTACATTCAGTTACCCATCAGAAAGGGCTGTCTGTGTAGGAAATATTTAGTACTTTTATATGACTGGATAAAAAAAAATTGGATAACAAGTTGTGTTAGAGTTTGTGACTGGATGTTTTAATGGGGTTTTTTTTTGCAATTAAACTTGATCCCCTGTGACTTCTACTCATCAAGAATTCAGTTGTTAGACTCCTTGTTCACCAGAGGCATGCAGGAAAAAAAAACAAATGAAGTGTAACACTGTGTGACTAATTGATATACAAATGGTCATTTGGAGGATGAAGTATTCCTTCAAATAGGACATGCATTTTTATATGAGAAAATGTATTTGTATTAAAGACATTTATATGAGGTGCAGTGCCATGTTACCTATAATCATCCATGAGAACAATGCTATGCGGCATCTAAGTGTAATTTTCAGATCTACTGGAGGCGTGTGGTTGATATGCAACATTTGCACTCCATAATACATCCTACTCTAATGACCCCGGTGTTCAGTGCTCTCGGGGACACCACTACCTTCCTGCCTACACATACAGAGACTAGAGTATGCACGAGGGTCAGTTTAAGCGAGATAAATATGGACACGGTATTCAGAGTGGGATGGAGGTCAAGGCAACCTAACAGAATGTTGAAGAGAACGAGCAGCTTCATCATCAATGAGTAGATAGTGAGGTCCTACACGTACAGAGTAAGAAAAAAAAAAAGAAACAATGAGAATTTGACAGTAACTATAGCGTCTTTCAATTCATATTATAGCTCCGTGCAATGTAATGAAGGCTCAAAACTTTCCAAAGCTGCAGCATCACCCAAACTCCAAACTGTGTTGGCATTATTAATTCTGTGACTTAGCTCAAAGTAAGACTAGCATGTAAAGTTTAAAATCCAGCAAAGTAAACATGTTTCTATCAATTTTTAGTAATTGATTCTGGTATACTTGGGGCAGATGGACACGCAGCAAGAGGCAGGTTCAGGATGTGTCTCCATAAATAATCCCATGAATAATACAACATGTTGAATGGTGCTCAAAGATGAGGTTGGCTGTAAACAAATCAATATCTGACTAAACAGCTCAGGATGCTGAACTCCCCACTGGGTTTCACTTTAGGGGAAACCATCAAGCAGCACTAGAACCCTGAATCTCCTGTGCAACAAACACACAATCTGCAGCCAGGATAAAATCAATTATGTGGTTTTACATTTACATTTTACCTGTAAACATTTGGGAATTGGTTGTGCTTTGACTTGTTTGATAATTTCTTCATGTATTGGTTGGGCATGAAATGAATGTTATTTTCCCAGGGGGTTGTTAGCTTTCAATTGACTGTTACAGCTCTTCCTTTGATGATTAATGTTATTTTCAAGGATGAAAACCGACTGAAAACAATGAGTCTCACACACTTCAAGCACACAATGAAATGTGTCATCATCACATAAATTAGGGGAAATTATTATTTAGTGTTGTATCGAGTATTTCAATGTGCTTTAAACCAGTTGATCAATGTCACATGCTTTGAATTGCAGCTAATGCCTCTTGTTGGACATCCTTATAAACCTCTCTTGAGCAGAGCACTCAACAGATGCTGAGGAGGACGAGGACGAGGAATAAGCATGAATTTTCATTCATAGCAGGTGCTGCTTGTCATCATACATAATCAGATTCAAACTGGCTTACAGCACAGTGACAGCAGTGAGTGTGGCATAGCAGAGCCACTGTGTTCCAAACAGAAGTATTAACTTAAAGACAGTTAGCATTTATTTAACTGTCTTACCCCCCAGCAGCTTAGACTGACAGTTGATGAACTCTGGTTTCCGTGCTGAGCTGTAGCGCTGGCAGGTGTGGTGAAGAATCTGGATGAAGGTGCACTTCTCTCCTGCTGATCCAGCAACCCACTGGTCAAACGCATTCTCAAACATCAGGTCAAACTCTGGAGAGTCCTTGGAAGAAGTAAGACAGGGACATGAATGAGAGTTAGTGAAGTCATGTGTAGCCATGACAGTACATCACAGAAGATCTATACAATCAGCACAGTGTCAAGGGACACCTAAGATTAGTGTCACCAATTCAGTATCTCCCCTTCTGTTCCTGAATTATGGAGATGAACAATGACCAGAAAATTATTAAAAAGAAGAAAAAAAACAATTAACTTTATCATAGTAAAATATGCAATATGTGGATTGGATTATTATTGTACTAGAAACATCATCATCTGGCCATCTGTCTCATAACTGCATCGCAGTTTTCGGTGTCTGACCGGGATCATTTTTGTCCGGGGATTTAGAGTGACCATCCAATGTTTGCTGGGTCTGTATCGGCAATACTCATGTTAACCGCCCCAAAACTCTGGCTATACAATTAAATAAATAGCAGTCCTTGAAGATGACTGGGAATAACCTACTTTGTTTGGGTCAATCCCGTTGACCTGCCGCAGCTGGTCGATTGTCCACTGTGACCTTTTTACGAAGGCAGAAGATCCTTGGAACTGCTTCACCTTAGTGATGGATACGTGGGACGGTTTCTTATTTGTCACTGTGGAAACAAAAACAGTAAAACACACCAGGCAAGATTTAACACCAACATTAAATTCCAGAATATGAAGTCTCTGTGTAACTTGTAGCCCCAGTGTTTATGACATAGTGAGCAAAGTTTGGATTAGGATAAATGGACAGTTCAGGTCACAAGGTGAGGAATATTAGAGTCAAGCACAAGTGCACACTTCCTTCTGTGGGCGGCAGAAACAAAAGCATCCATTAACAATGGACATTTCACTTCTGAAGCCAACAGCAACAGAAATCATGATAACATTTCCTATGAGAAGACAGCCTAAGTATGAACAGAAAAACCCTGCCAAATTGAGCGCAATAATTATATATACAGTGTACTGTGCACTGAGGTCCTGTTGTTTTCCAGCTCAATAAAGAACATTTTTCCACACTACTTAGGAAATAACATAAAGACATAGTTATATTGTTCCTGTCAAAGCAGAAATTGCTGAGTGTTTACACTGAACTGGACACAACCCATTTCTCTTGAAGAATGTGATGTATTTCTTCCACTGGTGCAGTGGTGTAGTGACTAAATCTAAGGGGTATCAGAGTACACTGCAATCAAGCATGGAGATATTTTCTTTTAAACAAGTCACAAGAGAAAAATGGACATATTGATAACACAAATCAACAGTGGCATTACATGTGTTTCCATTACAATTATTAGGTATAAGATGGTACAACAATCACACTTAAGCAACATCCCCACAAACAGTAAGCAGATTGTCTATTTTTTTTTCTTAGACTGATGATTAGGTGGAATTGTTACTGAAAGTAACAACAATATAAGGCAGTCAATGCGGCTGAAAACATGGACTGGGGGTTGTTGCAAAGCAAAAACAGCAACATGTTAGAGCAGTACTGGAAGCATTATCCCTCACCAGAGGAAGCTATGGCAGTAGGTAAGGAGTACCAACACATCACAGGGTTTCTCACATATTCATTCAACAACATAATTCAATATTCAATAACATCTGCTACCACATATTGATTTTTTATTTTTGGAGCTGTACCATTCATTAGAAGCAATATTGGAATGTACATATATTGTCCGGTTATTTATTGCACCACACTGTCGGAGCACAGGGCGTACTATAGGAACAGACGGAGCACAAAAGCTAGGTGCTGTGGAAGTGAAACTCAAGAACGATTACGCTAGATCTTAAAGTTTGCTTTTACTTGCCTCTGCAGGCAATCGATTAGATCAGATCTGATTGGATCAACTGATTAAATATCCACCATGCAACTCAAACTCCGCAAACTGCTGCCACGCTGCATTCAAAGACCCGCAAAAACTTCTAAATTAAGAGAGGGAACACAGAGTAATATAAAATGGACAAAATTACACACACAAGAAAAAACAATCTTAAAGTTTACTTGCATATTCATTGAGGCATTTTCTGTCTACTTTGGTATATGACCTAATGAGTTTGTCCTACATGCTAATAAACTGCAATGTTTATGAGGTGCTAAGGTGTTTTTGAGTGCCTCTGTCTTTTCACTTCCTGTCCAATGACATCATCATTTTGTCCTTAGTCTGACCCCACTAACATTGCAGTACACTTCTCTTCCCATGGATATGTGTGACTCTTCCCATACAGAGATCAACACTACTGCGTGTTTAGAGATCATGGAAACTCCCAGTTCTGTGTGTGGCTGGATAGTGTAACCCTTTTGTAGTTCTCAGGGGCAACGTGTTCCTGTATCGCTTTTTTAACCCTAGCAGCTAACCCCTGCTTCCGCTCTCCCACATTTACCATTGTGTCATCTCAGAAAGAGTAAAGTGTTCGGGTCGCCATCACCGCCATTGCAAAAAACGCATCCCTGCTGGTTCTCATGTTACATTTTACCTTTGTTTCTGTGTTTGTTTTGTGTTTAGTTTTGCCACACCTTTCTCTGGAAATGATCTTGAAAACATAGGTAGGGCTGGATGTTACATCAGGTGATACATTCAGTGAGAGAATTCCCCTGAGAGGAGCAATGTTTGGATATGTTTTTTGTATCCATTTAGACAGCTGCTGTTAATACTTTAGGTGCTGGCCTGAGGTTGCAGGGTGGGACAGACAGACAGAGGCAGACAGATAAAATACAGGCCGACTGGCAGGCACTTCTTTCTAATCTTTTCTCTGACAATTTATTTTTATTCAACCAGACAGAGGAAACCATGACAAACAGATGAAGTGAGTGATCAGATCTGTCTCGGGTCACACAGAGGGCTAACAGAAGCTCCAGAAAACTGAAAATTTCATAAAGAAGACAGCTGGATGTAATGAACTGCTGTGTTGAAGGTTAGGAGTCTAGAAACGAAGGTCACCCAATTCACAGTGACAATAATTTGTCTCTGAGTTACATTCGTGTTAGATGATACACTACAACACAGAACCACTACTTTCCCCAGACTGATTAAGTAGAAATAAGGTTTTATTGCTCTCACTTGATAAGTGGAGGACTGGTAGCTAAGAGATAAAAGACTAGTACAGCATGAATTCAACTTGTCGAATCCACATTTATCTCCTTTCTTCCACCTTATCCTTCCAGAAAGGTCCAATACTGTATGAGACTGGAACTAGTGATTATTTTCATTTCTGATTAATGTGACAATATTTTTTTCACTATAAAGAATACTTTGCTGATTTTCAACCAGCATTTCATCATATCAATGTGGGCAGTGGTTTAAATGAACTGAATATAAAGACAAGGAAGTATTCATTTAATAATAAACAGCAAGGATGAAATAAAGTAAACCCCATGATTAATACCTAAATCAAGACTGTAATGTGACTCCAAATTAAAAAGCCAGATTAAAACTCAGACCAAACTTAGATCAAAGAGTAAAACTAGGTTGATGATCAAATATAAACCAAGTCTCTGTTTCTGCGTTGCCTATTTCTCACCGAAAATGTTTTCAGAAACATATTTAAGCTGACTGTAATTTGAGATGGTGTCAAAGCAGAAAAGCTTGCATTTTGTCACCCACAAGAGTGTTTACTTGTCCAGTGCAACACAGTGCATTCTGGTAGTTAGGAAACATAAATGCCATAGCCCTTTTCCTCTGTTTTCTTTAGTCATGTAGCACCAATTCAAAAAGTATTTGCATATTTCTACTTCACAGACAACCCAGTTTTGGAAAACACCATCTTTCCCACAGTGAAATAAGTCTTTAATTGAAACTGCCTAGTCAATTAAATGTCACAAAATAGTGATAACAGCCCATCGCAATTTCCCAGAGCCCAAGGTTACGTCCTCAAATTGCTTTTTTGTCTGATAAACAGTCAAAAAAGACATTCAATTTACATTTACAGACAAATGCAGGATGTCCTCAGATTTCAGAAGATACAATCAGTGAATGTTTGGCATTTTTGTGGAATAATTTTCTTATCTAGCAATAATTTCAGCTCAGTCCTATGTGAAAAGTGTAGCCTGCCTTCCAGTCAAGCTGCGCACAAGCTTCAATTCTGTTTGCTTATCACAAAATATACAATGACCCAAAGCAGAACAATCAGTCAGCGAAGGGAATTGGCATATCAGGAATCACACACTGGAAATACAGCAACAGTACTTTTACTGTAGCAAGCGCTCATGTCAGCAGTTGTAAATGTCTGTGCCCACGGCATACTGTAAAACAATAGATGAAAAAAAACAAAGCTGATTATGAATGAGTGTGACCCCCCGCTGAGCCTAACAGGCTTTGACTGACACATTCCTGCATTAGCATATTCACTGTCACATAACAAGCTTTGTAGTGAGCCTGCTTTCAAAACAATCACTCTCTCTCCAGGATCAGAATAACAGTTGCATAATACTGGAGAAATGGCATGAAACACAAAATGCATAAATGATCTGTTCCGCACATGGGGAGAAAAATCCACGGCATGTTCGGTCTCAATCTACTGTTTGGCTTTTCATTTTAAATAAAAAGTATGACATTACATTGAGACCTGACTGCTGAATGCATCAGTGGATTTGTGAAAGAGACCCGCCATCTCAAGGCCACGGAGCTAAATCGTCAACACATCAACACTGAGGTCTTAATCAAATTGCCAGACACCTTTGAGCCTCTCGAATCAATTTCATATTCAGCTGTTGACTCCCATCTTGTCTGAGTTGCTCCCCTGCATATTAAACAATTACTGAAAGTTAGAAGAGCTGGCTGTATTGAAACAGCAATCAAGGACAAGACTGTGAAAATTGTATGCTTTCAGTCCTTCTACTGAAATGAAAATTCAAGCTGCTCTCATGATAAATTCAAACAGATAGTGAGTGATACTGCGAACATGGAGAAAAAATTAATTTTGAGAAGTCATTCTGAGGCAAAATAATCACTGAGGCAAGCTGGGATAAAACCACTGATGACAAAAATCAAAGAAGGGAGTAGAATGTTTTTCCCATCATTAGACATGCTGACATTATGCCTAATTTTATCAATATACATATCAAGTGTCACAGTAAGTTACTAATTTAGATATTCACATTCACTGAATGCAATTTTTGTGGATGATTCCAGAATTAGCTTTGCTATGCTACACTTTTGAGTTACTTATCAGCTCCATGATTAATACAGATTGGGGCGATACACCCCTTTCTGCTAGTTATCTTAACACAGTAGCTTTCAAACCATGTGCAGCATGCTTGGAAATAAATAACATCTCTTGAGAATAAGTTGCAGTGGCTCTGACATTAGTCAGTGCTGCTGTTTGCGACGTGAACTATCATGCGGCACATGCATGTAAATTCGATCTGCACAGGATCAGCTATATCTGAGAACTAACCCATCAGTCATAACCAAACAAGCTGATCAGTGCATATCCAATTTAAGACTGTATCTTGTAATATTGTTTAGCTAGATTACTATTCAACCAGACACCAACCCAACCACCACTCCTCCATGTATCATTTTTACATGAATGTTCACAATGCTGATGAGCTCAGCATATTGAGACTGAGATTTACAGGCCAAAGTTCATGGAGCTTGAACTGCTTCACAGAGTGAAGAGACAAAGATACAAAAACCCCTTCCTACATATGGACTGAAGTACACTGAATGTGAAACTAATGTGACACACTTCCCTGACTTGTTTCACTTTTACAAAGCAAACACAACAATCGCAATCACACCCTCATCATAATGGTAATGCATAATAAACTTTATGAGAATGAGCAAACCTAACCTGGCTCCATAAAACATCTAGAGACAAGGAAAAGCCTGCAACCATTGACTGGCTGCCAAAGCCATTGTTTCCATGTGGGCTGTCAGAGGAAGGCCACGGATGGGGTTCCTGTCCTGCTCCTTTCTCATGCTCTGATGGTGACATGCTCTCACTTCCTCCAGTGGATCAGTCCCTTGTTGTATTTGGCTAAGCACGAGCGCTGCTGCTGAAAGAAAACTCATACTGTACGACTCTCAGACATCACAGAGGAAACCTTGGGATCAGCTCTCCCTAAAGGAAATATTATCACAGTTGTGGTTGTTAACAGAGAAATATGAGCACCAGCAAAAGCAGTAATGACATATATGATCATGTGAGAAGTGCGGGTTGTCGATTATGACTACATACAAGCATTTGTGGATATGTTTAATGGAGCATTATAGAAATAAATATAATCCAGTACGAGCAATACTATAGGAACAACGGTGGAATTCATGCAGAAACAGTTCATGCCAATGATTCAACAAGATCTAACAGAAAATGGAGAAAGACCACCCGTATGGGCAGGACATTAATATCTTCCTTTTCCTGATATAATACAACTTAATCCTCATGTCAACACTAAAGCTTATCAAAAATCGCCATCCAAAGCCAGAAATATGATAAACCTCAGCAGTTTGGTCCATTCGAGAGGAGATATGAAAATCCAAAACCATAGAATAACAAAAGATCACATCAGATATGGAGGATAGTGTGTAATTGTACAGTCAGTGAGGCACCATGTTGCCCTTGGAATGACTGTTTGTTCCAAGACGCGCCCACAGAGAAGAAATGACTAATTCAAAAAAATAATAAAAATGTGGAGAACTAGGGCTGGCACATATGCTGCGTCTTTGATCGGAAGTCAGACGATGAGTGCTTCTCTTGTGTCTACTCTGTGCCAGCTTTCAAGAGCGCACAGGCAGGTTGCGTCTGAGTTTGCTAAATGACCATAACCAGCACTGCATTAAAGCCTACAAACCAAAAATCCTAAGTGCATAACTGATCTTCTTCGAGGCGTTGTTTCCTACGTACTGGGCCTAAAATATTATTCATAAATGGAAAGCTCAGGGTAGCCCTGCACTGAAATGATGAACTCTTCTATGTTTATCATAGTGACTGACAAATTTTTATTGGTCCCTAAAACATAAAATTAATTTATTTCTATGTGCCACCAGATATCTAGCACAAGGAATGATCTGACCTCAAGTGTCTTGAATAGCAAATATAAAAACTTTCTTGAACTTTGTATCGGCAATCTTTGATTGTGCCACTCAACAGATTTTTATGTTTCCGATTACAGTTTGAGTACACTCATTCAGTCAAGCCTGAGAGTTGACAGTATGTTTTTAATCATCTGACTCTCATCTGTCCTACTATAAAGAAACATTTCACAGCCTCTGTCTCAACCAGGTGGGCTGAGGATCTCTTGACAAATCAGTCAGGAGTCAATGGCTTTGTGCTCTGACAGTAAGCGGACACGGTTGCCATGGCATTCTCATTTGCATGACACAAAAGACACCTGGAAGCAGGGGCTGGCACCTGGCCGAGTTCATACAAGGACAGCGAACTAGGATTGTTCACTTGTGACTTTGACTCTCATAATTGATGGGAATTTAAAGTCATTTGGATATCATTAAGACAGTAGGGGATGCTATAAAGTGCTGGGCTACAAAGAACTGTGTACTGTTGTTTGTTTGGCTTGGCTGAGGGCCAGAAGTGACCTAAAGGGATCATATGCATATGGACAAACTAAACAGCTGAATCCACATGAATCATTAACAGCCTTATGCAACAAATGGTTCTAAAAAGCAGGATAATTCAAATGTTACTCTTAAATTATAAATAGGGGGAACAAATAAGTTACAACAAAAATTAACATAAGGTTTGGGCCGTATCTATTTTTTCATACTTTACTGACATGTATACTGTATACTATGGTATTTCTCTCCCCCGATCATTCCAGCTAAGAGATTTGTTTGTATTCAAGTTTGCTACGTCCCATAAGCTCTCTTAACTTATTTTTAGTCTAATAAACAAAATAAACTCACAAAATGTCAAGAAGGAAATATTCCTCTACCTATATTCCTTATTAAACAGAAAAATGCAACTGTACACCCTCTGAGTCATCGTAAAACACGGCTCATTAAAACTCGACAGAAACAAATTAAAACTCACCAACATTGTCCTGGTTAATTTTTTCATTGTTCCAACAATCAATAACTCTAGTTTGATTAAACTATACCCTTTCTTCACTGAGTTAGATGTGAAAATATGCTGGCGCTACGCTGTTTTTTCTCCGCCATTGCTGTCTGCCTTTTTTCTATTCCTGTAACATTATCCCCACCACTCGCAGTCGCCATCTTACTCAGCTCAGCTACCTGTTCTACCAGTAGAAACTGACCTCTGGTGGTCCATGCTGTGCACAACATCACCTGAATACAGAATCTCAGTATCAGTTCAACAGATAAAAGGAGAGTCTGTATTTTTAACTGTATTCAAAATCATACCATAGGGATTTTGTAATACCTTGGTATACCGTAATACTGTGATAACGCCCAAGCCTAATGAACATTTATGTCAGTATCTTACATTCAGCAAATTCTAATAGTTTCTTACTCTTTCCTTTCCTATGTTCCTGTTTCAAAGTAGTTGTGTAAAGTTTTCTTTTGTTTTGAGTCTGTATTAACATTTTATCCAACATTCAACATTTGAAAGTCATATTCTAGTGTGTCTTTCAATTTTTTTATAACAAGAAACCACAGATTACATAGTGTGGGTTTATGAAAGATCAGATGAGTTCATGTGATTTGGGGAAAAAAATGCTTTCATCACTTTTTTAAAGAGGCTGCTATAAATGATGACATACACTGTCTACTTCTACCTCCTGAGGTACTTAAAAACAACCTGATATCCTGATACATCTATGGGTAGGAGAATGGTTTTAGTATGTTGGAAACAAGGACACTATTGCACAAGGTAAATAATCAAACAG
Source organism: Plectropomus leopardus (assembly GCF_026936395.1). Lineage (NCBI taxonomy): Eukaryota > Metazoa > Chordata > Actinopteri > Perciformes > Serranidae > Plectropomus > Plectropomus leopardus. Next base: position 13,008,497 of record NC_142189.1, on the reverse strand, counting down.
TTTGCCTTACAGGTTGAATTTTGCGGCATGTTATTAGAGCTGTCCTCCTGAGGCATGTCTAACACTTTTCACCGTCTGGGTCTGTGATTACAGGTCTATTTTAAAGCTGCCCCCACTCTGCTTGAGCAGGAACACACTGTTATCTCCAGAAAGAAGCTGTCACTGGAATGAACCACTGGCACTGGCTAGACTTGCAAGAACAGCCCCGAACAAAGGCCTCTACAGTCTATTCATGGGGTTGAAGACACAGTTGCTGCTGTGTACAGGGCCTTCTCTACAGGATGGTGCCCATGCAGTGGCAAGGCACCAATAGTAAAGGGGAGTGCATATAGCATGGTGAATAATAACTGCAGAATAGAGATCAGTCTCGTGCAACCCTTGGGAGGGACAAGTTACCTACACAACAGATACTATAAGCTTGACACAACACTTGACAATAGTGTGGTGGAAAATTGTACGTCCTAAGACAACAATGATACATTTACTAAAGACTGTGAAAAAGCAATTCTATTAAATCTCACTCTAAAACTTAGTGTTGTATGAATAATATCAGTTTTGTTTGACTGTCATCATGTTCACATTGATCCTAAATGTCTAAAAATCTTTTTTTCCATGAAATGATTTTTAATGAGCAAGCAGCAGACAGTAAATATCTGACTTCCACCTTAATCACGACCAAATGCAGTGATCCTCTAAATGACGTTTTGAAAATTTGCTCAAGAAACATTAATAATCCTGTGAATATTTGATGAATTAAGTTGTCTGTCATAGCTGGCTTTCAACTCAGCAAGTTGTTACAAGGAAAAGTTTCCCATTCGATTTGTTTTGTGTGTGTTATGCCACCTTGGAGTGTGTTTGGATTTAATTTGAACCACCGTAGTTTTGAATTTAGTGACTAACAACCCCTAAAAACAACAATCGAGCACTGCTGCTAATAGCTGTAAACCTTCACAGTGGGGTACTGCTGATAGCTGTTAAAATGACTAAAACACCAGGAGACAAGGAATCATTATGGAAGCCGAACTGTCATTTTCACATTAAATAAAACTGAATTTGCATTTTTGCATTTAATTAACTTAACAACGACTCACATGGCACTGAAATAACCTCATGTTGGCATCACTTTCAAACCATATGTTCCAAATAAAACCAGTCTGTGAGGATCTTTTGATAGTCAAGTCGTTCCTTTCATCTGAGCTCCTTTAAACAGTAAGAATTCAAAACCCAAATGAGCTTTTTAAAACATAGCTGCCTTTGGCCTCCAGACACATCTGTTATCCATCCAATTATAACACTCACCCAAGGACAACACATTAATAGGATTCTGGAGGCTTGACAAATTATGTGCGTCAGCTTTCCAGAATGAAGACTCTCATTTGAGGCTCCGAAGATTCTTTAAGTTAAGTTCAAATCAAAGCAGAAATTATTTACTTAAAGAATGTGGCTGAACTTAAATGTTCAACAAATTACGTTTTGTTATCTACTGCATTTGCATTTTTTCATTCACTGAAGCAAATCTATACATATTGTAATCTAAATAAATATATTTATGTTATCTGAACTTTCTTTTTTCTCTCTTCTGGTCAAAGTTACACAACTGAATTGAATTTGACTTGGTTGTACACGTGAAACTAATCATAGCAACTGAACTGTAACATGGTAAGACACTTTGGTCATGGGGTGATGAGTTGCCCTGTTGACAGCTTATATGATACAGTGCAAACACACTACTGGTCACTGTGACATTTTCCTTTGATGTCTGAAGTGCAGACTTGAGTAGTTGATTAATGAAGTAACAGGACGAGTTAAGTCATCACAGAGTAAAACATTCAGAGCAGCAGTTAGTGAGGAGAAGATGAAAAACAAAAAGTGAATATGCAGGTCTGGCGGCAGATAAGATTAAGAGGGTTAGAAGCCATTAGCAAATAGAGGCAAAGACAGGAGATAGCTGTTGAACCAGTTTGCTTATTTAAAGGTTTCGACCTCTACAGTAGTTTTTGGGGTCAACATACAGTGCCTAAAAACAAAAATGTTAATTGATAGAATTATGACACTGAGCAAAATATTGTAGAAGTGTACAAAATTATCTGTATATGGGGTGCCCTGTAGCTCACCTGGTGGAGCAGGTGCCCCATGTACAAAAGCTATGATCCTGCTGCAGCGGCCATGGGATCGATTCCAACTTGTAGCCTTTTGTTGCATGTCATCCCCTCTTTCTCCCTTTTTCACAGTAATGTCAAAATGCTATGGCTAATAAATACAACATGTTACATCATAATAGAATAGGTAAAATATTTTGGTAATATTTAGACAGGATTTTTTAAATGGAGGAAATTAACTCATACAGCACAAAACGTAAGGTTTGAAGCTTCATTTTGATGCATAATTTGTGCAGGTTGAAAGAAAACCAGCAACCACACCAGGCTTTTGTCTCCCTACTCCCACACATGACGCCTCCTCCTCCTCGATGATAGCAGGGAGCGGTCAGCTCTCAGCCAGCTGCCTGCTGTGCACTGACTTGGTGGGAGCAACTACGGAATATAAAGATCACTTTTCAATCATATGTAGTAAATTAAAATGTAAATGAAAATAATATTTTGTCAATCCCCAAGGGGAAATTCTTGATGTCAGGGTGAGGGGGCTGCCCATGTACAGGCGCCCCAAGCAGCTGGGGGTTTGGTGCCTTTTTGAAAGGCACCTCAGCATTGCCCAAGAGGAAAACTGGTAACTGGCTAGCACTCAACACTGCACACTTGGTCTGGACAGGGACTTGAACCCTCAACCCTCCAATTCCCAAGCAAACTCACTATGGACTGAGCTACTGCCTCCCAAACTGGCTACAAATGTAGAAACGTCTTGTTTCTGATATTGAACTCTTATCTTGTGGTCATCCACAATGATATATATCAACTTGAGTAAACATAATGGATGACACACAGATATGTCCATCATGCCTTTTTTTTGTCAGAGCAATTTCAGGAAAAATGGATATTGGTTCCCACTGCATTATTCAACTATTCCAAAATATACCAGGTACAGCCCTAAGAGAAAATATTGCATTGTCTTGGAGCAAGTTATAGATAGGTTTATGTTTTGGAAAACATCATCAAATACAAAGGTAAAGAAACCAATCACACTTTCCACCGAGGCAGGTCATTGTGTTGCTCTTTCTCATTTTACATTCTGCTCCTGTGCACATCCAAGGAAGGAAACACAAGGTCTCTTTTGAGGCCTGTATTCCACCTTATGACCCTCTGAGCGCGTCCATCATCCAGTGCTCTGTGGATCACCTAATATCCCAGCTATTTAGGCTTAGCCCCAGCTCACATAGTAGACATTCCTCTAGAGCCAGAGCCTATGGATACAAGGACATATTTAATTACACTGGGGCACCAACCTGAGGCTTCTCTCCTCCTCTGATGCTATGGAAGAATCTTCCCATCAGCCTATCATGCCTACTGGTCATGTAAAACTTGAACTGCTTGTGTTTTTATATGACACCGACATGCTTAAAGCTATTTGGTCGTTGGCTGGCATTTCCTTATTCAAAAATAAGTAAGAAACAAACACGAGGGAATGTAAATACAGCTATATTAGAGAGATAAAATGTATATTAAAGAGAAAGTGGGAGAGAAAGACCAAAAAAAGTAATACCACCAAGTAGATGTCTGCCTCCGCACACCAGTAAAGTTACACTAGAGTTTACATTCATGTCTGTGAAAACATAGACGCTTCACAAACATCTTCACCCTAGTGACCCAGAAGGAAGAAGCACAGTTTCAAGGTGGAAATCAAAGACTCATGTCACCAGTTCGGTATCTGACCAAATATCTCCCCTTTTTATTCTGTCTTCAGATAGTGAGTAGTGGCCATAAAAGGTGGTTTTGCAGAACATTATGATGTCACAGTTGATCCTTGACCTCTTAGATATGAAATGTCAGAACTTTACTATTACTTTTTAATCGGCATTCTTGTGAAATTTCAACGTATGAATTCTTGAGTTATTTCCAACAATAGGTTTTATGAGGTCACCATGACCTTCATCTTTGACCTTTGAGCACCAAAATCTAATCATTTCATCCTTGAGTCCAAGTGAATGTTTGTGCCAAATTTTAAAAAAAAAAATGCCCTCAAAGTCTTAATGAAATAACACGTTTACAAGAATGAGACTCACATTGACCTTGACCTTTGACCACCAAAATCTAATCAGCTGTTCCTTGAGTAAAGGTAAATGTTTGTGCTATATTTTAAAAAAATCTCTTAAGGCGTTCTTGAGTCATCACTTCCACAAAAATGGAGTGGACATACAGATGTACAGACAGAAAACCCACACAAACAAAATGCCTCCAGCATTGGCTATCACCAGCATGGAGGCATTAAAAGAAGTATGTGGTGTCAGGTCATTACATTCTGCAGCACAACCTCTCAGCTTGTCGTGGAAAGAGATAAAACACATCCAAAACTTGTTGCATGTGCCAAAACTCTGGTGAGTGTTAATACACAAGGACCTCATAACAACCTAATCTGGATATAATCATGCGATAGCATGTGCCGGTATTTCAAACAGCCAAAACAAAGTGCATTCCTCAACACTTACTTCTTCAGGATGACATAAACCGATGTGGAACAGAAAGCTTTCAACCAAAAACAACCTCTGTGTCAAACCTGGGTCACAAAGTTTTCAAAAGAAATGTTCAGAGATAACCTGTTTGTGATCACAAGATGGATGGAGCTTGTAGATCATTCTGATCAAGTGAAATATGTTGTTCATCACAGAAGCAACACTGCACAGTCCCTGTCTCACTATAACCTGAAACATCTCTTTAGGAAATGTTTCAAAACTCCACTTTCATTATGTCATTTTTCCTTTTCAACTAAATCCAACTTGCAGTAATTGTATCCCCCTAATAACTCTCCATTATTCATGGTCATTTTGGAGATACAGCGGTACTGGTCTCTTATCTGGGTGGTCTGGCTTTTAGTCCTGTGATGTTAGCAATCGAGGAATTCTACAACTGTACTAATATATCTATTATCCCAACATCTTTAATTGTTCAGAGCTATTACTGAAACATCTGATGGAGTTGGACTGAATGCTGGTGAGTCATCCCATTGAATTCTACCTTAAGCCCCAAAAAGTGAAATCAAATGATGAATCAAAGCATTACAGCACAGGCTTGTTTCCAGATCTCATTTCCTGGCCCATCTGTTCTCTTTTAGACAAGGTTTAGTGAAGCGCCGTCTGTATCTAATATGGAAGGAGAGACATGGAGCATTAATATTGCACAGCCCACTTCAAATATTCAAGAATACATAACGGCTTTTAAGAAAGAAAACAGACAAGTTTCCTTGTCATGGTTCTGATAGATAAATTCAGACAAAGATATTTTTTGGCACTACAAGAGCATTAGACATTTTTTGAATAGCGAGGGAAATGATTGCAGCATGTAAATGCTGCAGGGCACTTTGTTCTTTCAGCATCGAGACACCATCTACATTTCATAAGATTAAGGCTAAAAAAAGCATTGGTGTTTGTTTGTTGTTTCTGTTTCAAAGGAAGTGCTGTCGCTTTTGTCGAAAGTGATCTTATGTAATGAAAAACACAGATTTTATCGTTGAGAGTGTGTGTATTCGTGTATGTGTGTGCACGTTCATGTGTGGTTAATGTATGTCAAGGATTGGATGAAGGTTGTCTTCACAATTCCTACCACGTATTCTATGAAGACGGGATTAAAACCTCACCTGAAATACTTTCTAAGGATTATAGGGTGAGGTCAATATTTCATGAGGAGTAAATACAATTCACAGTAGGAAATATAGATTTATATGACATCTTTGAGTTCCTTTTAATGCATGAATTATGACAATCTCAGCTGTTTTCCCCCCTTAAGTCTTTCGTTCCACTTTCGCCATGAAAAAAATTGAAATTCATATTTTGTAGTTTTTCCACTCCGGTGAATAGCATGCATTTGATTTGTTCAACTGAAGAAATAAGTATTTACATACCAATGGATAAAAGCAATGTGTTTTGTACAAAAAATAATATGTATATTAAATGGCATTAATCAAATTCACATATCAGTATTCACATATTTAACATATTCTCATTCTGTTCCATCTTCAGCTCACTCAGCTCCATTGTCACTGCTGCTAGCATTTACTAATCCTTCTTTTTCTGGCAGCAATTCATCATCACTACCACTGGTGTCATCCTCACTTGACTCAGATGGTATTTGCTCCACTCTCCTGTAGGCCTTTTTATCACACAATGTGCAAAATATATAGACACCAACTGTTACTCGCATAATGGAACTCATCTGCACAAAGTATAGTTTAACTACAAAAACTTTAAATTACATGCTTATAAAATAAATCAACTGATTTATGGTGGGGAGATTATTGTGAGATTCTGTGCTGATATAACACTGAAAATAACAATTTGTCAGATAGCCTGGTTGATTGATTTGGTTTGTTGTTACAGCAGCTAGGTATGCTAGCTATTATTGTCCAAGTACTACCGCATTCAGGCAAACGAGAAGGATAAAAGGTCCAAGTGGCCTTGATAGTTCATCCTTGAGTCCAAGCAGACATTTGTGCCAAATTTAAAGCAATCCCCTCAAGGCATTTATTAGAGCCATTTCTAGCAAGCCTTTATAATTTCCCATTTTTGGAGGATCAATTGAATGCATCAACTGACCTGGCATCTTTCACAAAAGGCAGATGTGTAAAGTCAATAGAGAGGACGCAGAAGAGGACACAGTCGTCAACTACTATGAAATCTCAGTTAATTGTTTGTTGGTGGGGGGTGGGGTAACCAAATACAGTGAGATGGTCATATCCCATGGCATCTATGGGCAGCTTATTTAAACTTAACTTATTTAAAGCTGCAATAGCATTCTTGAGATACTGCATTCATGAGACATAAGAGGTCACAGTGACCTTGACTTTTGACTTATGATCACCAATATCTATTCAGTTCATCCATGAGTCTAAGTGGACAATTGCGCAAAATATGAGGAAGTTCTGTCAAAGTAAACTTGAGATATTGTGTTTAAGAGAATGGGACAGACGGACAACCCAGAAACATAATGCCTCTGGAGTTAGGTTAGAACCCCTGCTGCTGGTATAAATATGATTAAAGTTCTTCTTCATGCAAATTAATGAACATCACTGCTTTACCTGCTGAAAAAAAAACTTTCTTCAAGCACAACACACACATCAGCAGAAACAGTATAAGCGTCTGACCTATGCAAAGTTTTGGGGTACATGATAAATGAGTCATGTCACCGTGGACGGCTGGATAGTAATGAGCATCCATCAGTCTTCCTCACCCGTGACAGGCTCCAGGAGAACTCCTGAGCAAGAACCTCCTCCACAAATCCAGACTTCAGTATGATCAAGGTCATGAAGACAGTCAACTGAGCCACAAATGACATTTTAAAAACATCCCTTTACACAGAACAGAAGGCTGCATTATTTATTCTCCTTAAGGAACAACAACAAACCCCAGGAGTTATAATCATAGCACTTAAAATTCCAGCAGCCTGGATTATGTCCTCTGCACCAACTGCAGCTATACCGCTAAAATAATGACTATAGCAGGAGCCCAGGGGGCCTCTGCTGGATAGTTTTTTCCCATCATAGCAGCCTAGTACAGTATTTGCTGTCCACATTCACAACAGTGATCTAAAAGATAATACAGATGACCTAACCTGATCTCTGAAAATGACGCAATGGTGACAGATGTGTGCAATTAAATGGTCTGTAAGGCACATGTGTATTGTATTAAACTGGAAATTGATGATTAACTGAGGGGTAGTTCCCAAAATGATTCGCTCAGTAGTAGAAATATGGTGAGTTTTTGGTGAGGTTTTAGTGAGGTTATCCCAAACACGAGGGTCACACAATTCACTTCATTCACGACATATAAACACTCTACTGCCACAGGATGCCCATCTCCTTTTGTCTTTGCTGTTGTTTTATATCCATTAGTCCCGTTCTCAGGAGTGTTCATCAACAATGTCAAAGTGTATAGGTGGATGAATAATTCAGTGCACATTATAAAGGGTCATGGGAAGAACAAAGGCAGGGTGATCTAACCACATAAACATATACAACTGTGCATCAGGAACATATTTGTGCAGTGATATATGAAACAAGGGTTTGGTATGACAGGTGACTCTGTTAAGTTTATGTTGTATGAGTTTATGATCACTGTCACAGCAGACATCCCTAAAGAATAACTGCAGTCCATGGCCAGTGTCAATGACCGCACGGGGCAGTAAATCTAAAAGAAGGCACTTGCATGAATAAATCTCATTTGGTTACACTTAATCTGTACATTGATTAATGTATGATGTGATCTTGTGTAATGCAGTTTGGTTTTGAGCAATTCAAGAGAGCATTAAAATTAGACGTTAGCAGCATCACTGCAGGTGTATTAAAGAGATAAAAGGCATGACCTTAACAGGGGAGAAACGTTGGAAAAGCTCAACAATTTCAACAACAACAAACCTGAAATCCAGATCAATACATTCTCCAAGAATCCAATTAGGCCTGCTGGTTCACTCACTGGATGTTTATATTGGTTTTCAGTTGCTCCCCGTCATTGGGGACACCTGTGTGGCTGATTTACCAAACTTTTAATTCATCTTCAAGAACTTTTGCAGAATTACCTGGAAAAAAAGAATAATGTATTCTTACTCAACTCACATCTAAAAGAAAAAGTTCCCCTCCAGACAATTTTTAACATGATTTCACCACATGATAGTTACAAAATAAAACTATGAAGGGGCCAGAAGCAGATCTACTCTTTTGACAATCTGGATTTTTTTTTTTTTTTTTTAATTTATTGCCATCATATCATTTCATGTATTTTACTCCTTACATGGCTCATGTATTGATGGCATTTCTTTTTCAAATGAAAAACTATGTGAAAACGTGTGTCACTCAGCGGTACATCATAACAATCTATATATAATGATCAATGATGATAGATAATGACAGTAGCTACAGCACAGGTTTAAATCTATTAAGTGTTATCATAGTTTTAAAAATGTAGAAATATATTTCATTTTATGTTAAAATTCTTAATTCTATTTCATAATTCCACAGTTTTTTCATCTTTTATAATTTCAACCTCCCTGTACAGCAACAAAGGGCTAAGTAAAAGACATAGGAAAAAAATATATGTATATGTATGTGTATAGACAGACTTACACACTCACATAAAAAGAAAAACAATGCAAATGAAAGAATATAAAGTGCCAATACAAAAAAAGAGAAAAGAAGGGAGAGAGAGAAAAGAGTGCTGCCTTTGATGATTGTCAAACCTAACATAAAGAACCAAATGACAACAGCTTCTATGCATTACTCTTTTCCAATATGATAATAACTTGACCACTTCGATCATCTTTTTTTAAATAGTTTCAGTTTCCTGAAATTATTTGAGGAAATTCTTGGATCTGGCCTCTGCCCAATCCACCATTGCTTTCTGATTTCTGCAGTGCTGATCACGCTAGGTTGACTGGTTAAAGAGCAGTGTACATCAAAATGACTAGGATTAGAATTTGAGAAAACATGGGAGAGATTCTGCCACACATATGTGAGTCTCAGTTTGACATGCAATCAGATGAGGAGTCTGTTGTGCAGCAAAATTGGCCACTAGTAGTCATGTCAGGATGATAAATGTAGTTAACGTCTTTTATATGTTGTTTCTTAGCTTGTAGCCTAGCTAGCAGTCACTGACGCAGTGTTAATAGCTGTGGCACATACAATATTCATTACGACAGGTTTTTGGCAGATTGTGGAAAGAACCTGCAGGGTTCTGTTAAGATCCAAAAAAATAATTCACTACCCTAATGCAAACTCTGACCTCTGCACTAGCAAGTTCTCTCAGTTAGAGGTTTCAGGTTTCCAGAGGTCTGGGCCTTAAATGAGACGTATGTCCCATATGAGGACATACATAAAGTGTATAGTGACATAACTAATCTAGCCTGTCTGGCATATGTTTGATAGTCATATCTTAGGGAATGTCAGATTTTAGGTAAGTGCACAAGCACACTTTCTAAAAAGTCAAGAGTTTTTCTGTAATGTGCTATACCCTGAACGTCATCTCAGCTCAGAGGGAGTTACAGTGTAATGACTGTAACTCTGCGGTCCAGAGCACTAAGTGAAAAAAGACAACAAAAGCCCTGGGGGCCTGTCTCTCTCTCTCTCTCTCTCTCTCTCTCTCTCTCTCACACACACACACACACACTCACACACACACACACACACACACACACTCACACACACTTACAAACACATAACCACACACACAGAACAGTGTCATTGAAGGGCACAGATTGTCACTCTGCCAGGATGGATCATGAACATGCAGGAAGTTTCATTTGTTCCCTCAGTCATTGGGTTTCCATCTGGCCTTTCCATGGATGGATGTTCAATGTAGCAGGAAAACAGCTGGGGGTTGTGAGAATGATATTAAACTATGATAACACTCTTCCTTTCCTTCCGTCTTTAGCACAGGATTAAATGTTCAAGAATAAAAATGAGAAACTCCATTCTTTTGGCTTCAATTTAGCTTGTAAAAACGTTTAGAAATATCCTCAGTTGTTCTGAAACTATCTTCCAACCATGAATAAATGAAAGAAAATGTCCAACAGATTCATATTTTTCTGTAAGTGTGTGCTTGGCATCCCACTAGTAACCAGCGTGTACCGATACAGCACAGTCAGGGAGCCCACAGGGGTGCAAAGCCATGCCCTTAATGTGAAATACCAGAGCAGAGCCCACCCGGTGCCTGACAGAGGAAGTCTCAACAGTACACCACTAGAGTCCCTGCAGTCAGCTGTCACTAGGCTGCTGAGCCACACAGCTGCCTGCAGAGAGTGAGATGCCAACGTGAGAGTCCACATCCTATCTAACCTTTAAATCTCGATAAGCACTAAACTTTGAGTTGTCTGACTGCCCGGTGGTCTTATTTTATTACTACACTTCTGCTATGTGCAAATTTACAAAGTATTCCCTACAAATATGAGAAACTTTATTACTGAAAGTCATTTATGCAAATTATCTACATCAAAGCTTCTTTTAATCCATATAACTACATACAGCACAATGTGTTTTGCACAAATGACAACCATGGTGCAATGTCCTTATGCTGTGAACATGTGGTGTGAAAAAGACATTTCAAAATCTTACATCCCTGCTCAAACTAGAGGGCGTTATTTGATTTTGTGGATTGTAAAATGACGGAGGAGGGAGGAAAAAAGCAAAAGGCAAAGAGAAGAGACGAGCCAAAGAAAATGACAGAAAGTGTCCAAAGTTTGGGATAATTTAAAGCTGAAAGAAAACATGAAGTCTGCACAGTACATCTGTTGTAAAATCAAATTAGTTTACCACAATAGCATGGCGTCTATGCTTCAGCATCTCAGCAGAGAGCATCCAGTCCGCAGAGCGGACCAGACAGAGGGTGACATTACTGTTTGCCTCCCTGCGGGCTTCAAGCCCCTAAAGTTTTTCGCTTATCCACTGACAAGGGCCTGCCAGATGACATGAAACTCAGAAGCCTACAACAGTTCCCTCACAGTGATGCATAAAGTACCTCAATAATCAAAAATACAGGAGCCTAATAACGGCATGCAATTTAAGCAATACAAATGCTGACTTTCCTAAAAGGAAACAAATTAGTTCATGTAAGTAACATGTTTTATTTTCTCTTTTTTTAATTATCTTTAATAAAGCAAAAATAATTCTTAACCAGTTACTTGATAAACCAATATTTGGTTCAGTACTCAATTGCTAAAATAATTAACAGATGCAGCCCAACAAAGTCCCATGAGCAACTCTTTGTTAATATTATTCACAAACACTGAATTATAGTTCATGAATGTCTTCAAGCACACAGTTTCAACGTGTTTGGCTTTTTATTTGTTAGCATTAGCAATGCATTACATGCATTTGTACTACCTTATACTAGGTGAAAATTTTTGGCGATTTTTTTTTCTCTCTAAAAATTTTTGATTGTTTCTCTCTAAAATTTTTGGTGATTTAAAAAAAAAAAACACTTGGTAACTTATTTTTTTCTTTAATCATTTTGGGCTATTTTTCTTCCTTTAAAATTCTTAGTGATTTTTAAAAACTGTGTGACCTCAAAACAAAACTTTTTGTGCTCTACAAGCATCATGGACCAATTAGTAGTGAGGAAGTTCTGCCCATAAAATCATAATCACAATCATACATAATCCAAATAGAAATTACCATAAAACCTCCACTGTTGGTATTCAATAATTAGAATGTACAAAATCCGAATTATAAAGTCTTAAGGCCAATTCCAATTAAAGGGCTCGGGCGAGAGTGCAAACTTGAAGAGTGTTCAACAAGCCGAATCATTAACAAACTAATGTACCAAATGATTGTTTTCCTTAGCATTTTATGACATATATTCTATATGAGGCTGTCAGTCTCACTGATCTTTCCGCGACTGCTGTGAGAAGTTTTAATAAAAAAGTTATCCATTGGCAGGATTCCCACACATTGTTGCAGAGGCACTGCTGCCCTTTAAATCCAGGCGTCTCAGAGTTTCATGATTCTTGCATTTTCAGATTAGGTAGAGGGATTACAGGTCGAGAAAAAATCTTCAAACTCTAAGACTCATAAAACAGCCTCAAAATCCTCCAGATTTTCCCCCAAAATAATGTCACCTTGCCCACAACTAAGTTGTTGTTCTCACTTTGTGAAAAATTGGCATATTGAAGATAAATGGTTTTCAGCCAGGCAGTATCAAGAGACAGATGAGCAACATATAATGGATGTGCAACACACACAGCTGCACCCTGGGCTTTGTGGTCTGAGAGGACAGGCTGAAGGAGATAGGAATGCATCTTGCATTGAAATGAGCAAGCACAAGACTTTTTGTTGGTAAAATAAAGTATTTAACTTTCCCCTTGCACAGAGAATAATCACAGGACACGACAATATTAGTAACAGAACTCTGCTAGGATGTTTAAATTGTTGTGTTTGCTGAATATTAACGCTTTGAAACCTGGATAAACATCACTTTTAGTAGTATTTAAACCTATTTAAACCTTCAAAATCAGAGCAAATTGTTTTGCTTTATTTCAAAAACATTGGAAGAAAAGGCAATGAGCAACTTGGCAAGAAATGCAAGAAATTTGTAGATTTAGAAAATTATTTTTTTAAAAGCTAGGTAAAAATGTTTAAAAATATTTTACAAAATTGTTATTTTTTGAGGTTTTTGTTTAGGTCATTTCCTTTTTTTGTTTGTTTGTTTTTATTTTTAAATTTTTAATCTTTTTTAGGTATTTCTTTTTTTGTACTTTTTTTTTGGGCCATCTTTTGCTAAGTTGCTCATTGCCCTCTTTCCATGTTTTTGTAAGAAATCAAGCCATTTTTTAGGTTTTCAAAGGGTTAATTATTGCTTTAGCTATACGTACATGACAAAAACTTTGGTGTCTCAAGGTTGTGGGTTTTTACAGTTAATTTCAATACCCACTGGCCAAAAGTCACTTCATGTAACCTTAGGGCAGCCTCTTTTTCTTCTGTTTCACTTGATCCCAGTTTTGACAGCAGATCACAGTATCTCACATATCTTGCATGGCTCTGGGCCCTGTGATTGAATTTCTTAGTGGCAGGCCCTGGAAAGGTGTGAGGTGGTGGGTGGGGAGCATATGGTGTTTTTCGGTGTCCTGGTGGGGTTCACGCCAGGCAGCAACTTTCCTACAGGGAGTGTTGTAGATACAGAGAAGAACTCCAGCTGCTCCTCTGGGTGACCTTCATTACCACAATTAACATGCATGCCAATCACAGGCATGTGAGGCTGGGGTGAAGGCTGCACTACAGCATGGGCAGAGGGGGGCATGACACAGCTGGACAGTGACAATTAAAACTTGAAAAAGAATGTTTAAGAGGGGTTCCTCAAAACTATAAAGAGTGACTGAGGCCAATAAAAAGATGTGATATTAAAATCATACAGCCTAAAATAATTTGAGAATGTCAAATTAATCAATCAATACACAGGATTTATTGCATTGCTGCTACCCACTGTGTGATCAGAGGTTAATAAAATAACTAGTTACCACCAAAAGGTAAACCATAGAGAACATCAGGCTCCACTGTCATTAATGTGACTACAAGACAGCCAGATATATTTTTCACTTACCCACTTGAGCTTTTGCGGCGAGTGAGTCAATGGGGTTATCAAGAAGGCACCTCCCCCACCCATGTTTTGTTGCATAAGACCCATGAAACCCAAAGACAGATAAATTGCACAACTGCATTGACATTATATTGTTCTTGCAATATGAATTTCCACAATAAAAATATTGCATAGGGCAGCCACATCAATGCAGAGACTTATAAAGCTTGCAGCTCCTGGTCCCTCTCTGCCTGCTGTACCAGAGCTGTAATAAAGTCCAACCCTCAATCCCAAACCTAACTGCCAACAAAAGAAACTGTGAGATGCAATAATACAGATGCTGACCAACTGTTATCAAGTGACATTAAATCCTGTATTTCTTGAAAAAGCCAGACATGAACCACAGAGCTACAGCTGAAAAGATTTTGCAATGAGGCAATTGCAGGCATGTCACGTACACGTAATTTCTTTTATCGTGGAATGAGACAGTAACAGGCTGTGTATGTAGAAGCACATGTCAGCCATGTATTCCATCCAGATTTTAAGCGTCACTTGCACTTTAGAGACGTAAAGTCTGTTTGTCTTACATGTGTAAAAACAGTGATTGTGTATTGGGTTGTGAATGTTGCCAGAAAGTGTCTTTTTAGCATTTTCTCAACAGTTGGTTATAAGATGTCATTGAATGCTTAAAAATCCTGGTCTCAATTTGAACAATAGCAAGCAGACTCATTCCATACCCGATACCTTTTGATCTGATTATGTTAGTTATTTAAACAAGATGAATGAATCAACATTTTTTTGTTATCTTCACAGCCATCTTGACCCTCAGGGAGCCAGGAGGGACACTACCACCAGACGCAGCTGTGCCAAGTTCAGGCTGCAGCTTGTTCTGTTACCACAGCAGGGGCAATTCAGAACCAAAGACTTTTTCCTGCTTGAAGTTGATTTTGTCCTTGTCATCATCACAGATTTTTATGCGTCTACTCTAAGCAACTATTTTCTTTGTCTGTTTTATCTGTTTAAGTATTAACTTAAGTTAATACTTAAATTTATCTATATTTCACATACATTGCCTGGTAGCAGGAAAACTCCATCTGCTCTGTGCAACAGAGCAGTGGCTTTGCAAAAAATAGATGAGGTGCGTACTGTTATTGCTTTCTGGTACACTTCTGAAATGTGCTAAACCGCCTGAAATCGCCTCTGTGGGTATTACAAGTATTGTTTCAAGTAGCCGTAATCAGTCCGATTGGCTGCTTGGCTGCCTCAGTAGACATCTGCACTCTACTGAGTGCACTTTTCTTGATTGTATTATAAATTTTTAAGTATGATATGGTATGAGTATGAAAACACTAAACACATTTTCTCAACATCATGCACAGCATGGATGGTCAACAACCCTTCAGATTGAGGATTTATCAGACAATGGAAAGAATGTACACTCTATGTCCTTCAAACAAATGAGATGAGCCATTTTATGGAGCCACTGAGCCATTACACATATGCATTTACTTTACTGCAATGAAACATGATGTCTGCTCAAAAATATGTCCTCTCTATTCAGGTTGGATCAGTGGTTCCCAACTGGTGGGTCATGGTCCGAAAGTGGGATGCAGGTCCATTCTGAATCTGTCTGTAAAAAAACACCTATTATTTTTCAGTGAATTTTCTGTCGTTTCTGTTTATTCTTGCAATATGTTTTATTTCTTTGTGTTCTAAGCCAACATGTTGTTCACATTTTGTGAAAAAAAAATTGTAAATGTGGTATTTTTTCTAATGAGTGGACCCAGAACTAATGACTAAGGAGAAATCTGGAACTCATGGCTGGACTAGTTGGGAACCACTGAGTTAAATCATCTGAAAGGCTTTCATGTACAATCTTAGGTATTAAAACACTGCTTTCTGTCAAAAACCCTGACTATACAAAATCAACAAACATTCAGCGTATTGCACAATAGCTAATGGCCACTTTATTCAGGAACCTTTGTTTGTTATTCTAAAGCGGATCGATGAAACAAAACAGAGGCCAAGCAAGGTGAACCCAGAGACCATTACCTCCTACTTTCCACAGCTTCCCAACGCAGCGCCATTCATTTACATGCCTGATCAGGTTCCTCGGTACAGAGGCAAAAACTGTGCTTAATTGGTCAGAGAGGAGTTCGGATTTGTAATGACAGGAGAAGAGAGCCATATTAGATGTTGTGTTGTTAAGACTGAAAAGCTCCCACATTTGTTATTGATCTGCCCCTCTGATGGTTAGAGACTGTAGAGGAAGCTAATGAAGCAAAGTATAAGAGTTTGGTTATGAAAAAAATGTGTTCTGTATGGTGTTGATCTTCAAAACATCATTAACCCGATGCAAATGTTTGAGACTTGGGGGCACTATTGGGAACTGTATCAAAATCAATTTTCATGTATTGGAAGCATATGCAGAGCAAGTATGGAAACTGGACTAAAACAGTGAAAAATAGTTAATTTACATTTGATGGAGCACATCAATTAAACAGTTACAGAAGGTTTGATGATACACTCTTTAAATATACTGGTAGTTAATATTCTACAAGGCGCTGCCCCAAACCCATAGACTTTTATTGACATGCACCTGGCAGCCGAGCCAAAGTGAAACTGCAGCGGTGTTATTCTCTGACGTGACACTTGGCTTCCTGTCAACGAGACCACTTAAGAGTCCAAAGGGCTTAATGCCACCATGGTTTCTACAAAAAGCTGTATAGTAAGTGATTAATGAACTGGCATCTCAGGTCACACTGTTACTGAAGCATCAAACATAACCCTTCCAATTTTTTCTGAATGATGATCAAAAGAGTAGGCCCATAAAACAAAACAAAAATCTCATGAGATGACATATTGGGGAGAAACACGACCTGTTCTTTATATAACTGTTTTAAGACTTCCATGTTCTAAAAATACCTTTTTTTTTCCTCAGAAAGGACATTCAATTGGCAAATACATTCCAAACAGGCACACACGTAACCCAAGACAACAGCTAGGGCTGCACTATATGAGGAAAATATGCAAAAACGTTTTTGAACATTGCAATAATGATATTACTTGTGATAAATAAACAGATATTAAAGTGCACTTAGTTCTTGACTCAGATCTAGTGCTTATTTATGCTTAACATTTGATACATATACAGACAAGGAGGGATCCCTCTGTCTATACACTGCATTCATGTTGTATCTGTGCATATTTTCTCAAAGCTCACAGATACTCACGAAACAAAGCAACACCACCGGAAATCACTGGGGCAGTGTAGCGAAGTTCAAGGAAGACGCAAACAACAAAGGTGTTTGAAAAATGGTGTAATGGAACTGCTCAGTAACAAACTGAAAAAAAAAATCTCCATCCACATGTCATGTTGTATATAATGTCCTCAGACCACTGCAATATACAACACTGCCTCAGGGAAAAGGTTCATTATTGCTAGGGCTGTACCCGACTCAGAATTATGCCAGTCAAAACAGATTTGGCTGTTAAATTTGAATATCACACGATTTCTTTTGTTTTTCATACGAAGTTTTAAAGCTTGAATGGGCTCAGCAGGATGTTCAGTGTGACAGCAGCAGTTACACAATATAGTCAACAAGCTAACAGTGTTTTTATTGGGCCTCAAAGGGAGGACAGAATCTGTCGTCCTAGTTTGAAATCCAAACTCCAGCTCATCATTACTATAGATAAGAAAAGAACTGAGGAAGTGCTGTATGAAGGAGATGTGGGAGATGAAGACCAGCAGATTGAAGATAACAAGGAGAAGGTCGAAGATATGAAAATGGTGGGGGGTGAGATGGAGGAAGAGATATAAGAGCCATCACAGGAAAGGACAGGGAAAGATGAAGAGATTAAAGTTATGAGCAGGAATAGTCATATCTCTTTAGCCCCCAGTTGTTCCATTAGAATTATGGGTTGCATGGGAGAGAGGAGTAATGGAAAGTCAACTCCATCTTAACTTTTACCATTCAAAGGTCACAGAGCAGGAAAAACAAGTCAGAAAAAAGCCTCACGATAGCTGGGTGGACTCCGTCTCATGATCAGCTCTGGTCTGTTATCACAATTCCTCAAATTCATACGTCAACTCTGAATGAGTACATATAAAAACATAAAAATCAGCATGATGTCACTAACTTATTTGTCAAAAGCCATTTGCAAAGCAGTATTATTTTGGAGAGAACATGTACCTTTGATAAAAGTCCTTTTTGTTTTTCTGGGATTAAGGAACAGCTTCGTTTTGATTATTTCATTTTTACAATTTTGATAAGTTTATCAGAAAAGGCCAAATTCAATTTGTTGTTCTTTCTGTTGGCAAGACCTGCAGCCTGTCAGTTTATTTAATGATTGTTGTGAGATCCCTTGATTAAAGAAATTCTTGTTGAAAAAGCACAGCATAACTCTCGGTTTAACACACACGGTAACGCCTGCCAATTATAAGGAGGAGAGCAGATAGAAATGTTTTCCCTTTTTTTATTTAAAAAATGTTGTGAATGGATGACACAAAATACAAATGCGATTAAAGAAAGTTCCATTTTCAAGGTTTCACTTTTTATTAAAATGCACATAAAGTATTCCAGACTTATCCTGCCCCATAGCAACTTAAACTATTTGGTTAAAAGAAACATAAGTAGCCAAGACTGGAATTCAGAGTCAATAGCGGGGTTTTTCCTGGCTCAGACTGGGCATCTGGGGAGTGACGATACATGACAGCATGATCAGTCTGCGCACATTCAACGCATTGAGTCTGCAATGCATTATTCGACAGACATCTATACATTTTCTTGAAATGTCTGACTATTCAATATACAAAAATGTCTACAATGCTTAGGTAAACGAAACCCTGATTAACAAAACTGGAGTTGGCGAGGAAGGGATGTGGGGTTGGGATGTTTCAACATTTTCCAGTGTTACCTTTTCATACATGTAGCACACAACAGAATATTGTCGTTTCAAACTTGTCCTCAGTCTGATCTATGCAAGAGGTGCAAGAGACAGGCCATGATGCAAAAAATATGCAGTGTGAGAGTGTGCTGGGTTTTGAAGCCAATTTTCATAGTGGCTAAAAACAATTTAATTATATAAATCGCATGATGCCCTGTGGCCTAAAAGACTTGTCCACATTGACTTACATGGTGAAAGAGACATTTGTGCATAAGTGGAAAAAATTGGGTGTCACAACCACTGAAAAATGACTATCACTATTGGGCATTGATCCATTTGGTCTATATATGCATTTAGGGAGTCTACAAGAGCTGCAGAACTGTCTCCATTCAGCAAGCAGAGCGCTTAACCTAAAGTGCGCCTGCACTATGGGCCACACAGTGCGAAAGCAATGCCAAGCATTAGGGTATATTATTATGCAATTTCCACTGGCACTGGTTAACGCCTCTTTGGCAGGGGGTCACGGAAAAATTCCTTCAAGCATGAAAAACCCTGTATAGATATTTCTAGCTTAAAACCTGTAGATAGCAGGCTAGTGTACAACAGATTTACTGCACCAGAGGATTGGTAAAACTTGGCCATTACACAAGGTATTATAGCTCCTCAACGTTTGACTTAAACTCTGTATTATGAAGACACACCCAACATACATACAATGAATAAAGACATAAATAAAAACACTTGTACATATACATGTTGACCCAGTGCTCTTTTATGTCTTAAACACTTCTAATTAAACTGCAAGCAGACTTTTATAATAACTACAACATCTACTTCAGTTTGCGAAAGAAAATTTTAGTCAGTCATATGAAAGAAGTAAGATAGAGTATATTTGGACACTCTCCAAAATTTTCAGATGACCTATTTTTTTAAAATAAAGTCAGTCCAGAGATTTCAGAACATCTCACATGTTTCTGTCAAATGTTTCACTGAGGTGAAAGTTAGCAGTGGAAACTGTTAGCCAGAGTGTGCTTCCCGCTCTGTGACAATAAAGCACTACAGACTGAGGTTTATCTGTGTGATCTCTCTCTTTGAGTACCTGACTGCAGCCTGACTTAAACCTGATGATGTTCAAGATTTGTTACAGGCAACGTGGAAAATCTTTGTCCAAAAACGCAATTTATTCTAATCTCACAACAGGCTGGGTTTTATCTGATCACTATGACAAAAAGCAATATTACGGGAAGCTGTGTGTGTGTGTGTGTGTGTCTGTGTGTGTGTGTGTGTGTGTTTTAAAAGTGGGTCTAATGTTCCCTACAAGGTCCAATTACTTAGGCTCAGTAGATGCTACGCTGTCTGTTTGCATCAAAGCTGATCTACATCTAATGGCATGATCTAACTAAACACACAAGGATGCATTCATACACAAACAAACAAACAGATGCACTCCCACAACCCAAACAAAACAGCAATCAGTAAAGAACCACAGTCGGGTCGTGGTGCACATATGTGTCCTGTATGCCTCGACTCTGGCCCACCTGCCTGATATGACACTGACTGTCTCTTGGCGCTGTCTTAATGCTGCCCTGGGTGACTTCTCCAACAGCTCTCCTCTGTCACTCACTCTCTCCTGTCTTACTTTAGTTCACCCTCATGGTCTTTCACTCAGTCACTCACTTGCTTTGTGGCCTCCGAGGGCTAAAGGATTAGAAAATGACTAAGTCAGGGATCTAGGAGACTGTCTTGGACCTTTTCCCAATCGCTAGCATAAGCACCATGCACTTCTAAGCGCTAAAGTTAGCTCTGGCAGATTTAGTTTAGCATGCATGTTCACAAATCATTCACTGTGTAGACCTCCCTACTAAAGTAGATGTAAAAATAAAGTTTTTACAGATCTGTTGTTTGAAATAGTTGTTCCTTACACCTCGTTTTCAACAGTGAGAAAAGATAATATACATATCATGCAAAACTTGAATAACGACCTTGCGGTTGTCTGCCCTCATGCACCTTTCATGCTACACTTATAGTCTGTGAAAATATGGATGCCCAACACACACTTCCTCCCAGCAGCACAAAAGATCTGTACATCAGCACAGTTTCAAGGTGGGCACCCAAGATCAGAGTCACAAATTCAGTATCTGACCAAATGTCTGTTTCTGAGATATGACGTGGAGTAATGTCCAGAAAATAAATAAAATGTCATCACTTCATAATTTTATTAATAATGTCAAACACGTCTTGTGAGGTCACAGTGACCTTGACCTTCAACCCCAAAATTTTTATCAGTTTATTCTTGAGTCCAAGTGGACATTTGTGCCAAATATGAGGAAACTACCATAAGGTTATCTTGAGACACTGTGTTCATGAGAATGAGATGGATGAGGTCATGGTGACCTCACCTTTTAACCTTGGACTTGTTGATGAAATGATTACGTTTTGGTGGTCAAAGTGGACGTTTGTGTCAAATTTGAAGAAATTCCGCATTCATAAGAATGGGACGGAGGGACAGAAAACATCTACCACTGGTGCAGAGGCATAAAAAGATGAACATAACATGGTGTAGTGTGAATCAAATCCAACTCTGCACCTTGTCTTTTAGACTACAGCTGGACTCAGGAGATCTGCTTGGATGGCAGAATTCTTCTCCGTTTTGGGGCAGTAGATAAATCCACTCTCCCTTTAAAAGAGACTGATAGAGTTAATTCCAGATACACTGGCTTAGCAAATCCATGCGCCTCACTTCAAAATCAATACTAGCTGCTTTGAAATGATATAAGAATCATCAGGCTCAGCCAGCATGTAACCGTGGGATCAGATACAGCTCCGAATTCATTACTTCTGATGGTATCAATCCTGCTACGCCTTATTAGAGCCCTTCACAGAGAAGCTTTTCCTACTATACTCCTTTTAAATCTTCCTTGTTCTCTCTCCGACAGCTGTAGTCTGACAGCATATACTGTAGAACAGAGGCAGAGAATATTGCTGCAAAGTCTAAGAGGTAAAAACTGAAAATCAACTAGGATACATCACAAGACTGAGTGAACAATAAATGGTGCCTTAAAAAATAGTCATCTGCAGCCAGCTTTGTAAAAATCAAGTCAATTAAAGTATGTTTACATTAGCGACTACAATTAGTTCACTACCAGCAGGAGCAATATGGACATTTAATAAAAGAGTTTTTTTTACACAGCATATGTTAGTATGTAAAGCATGCTACTTTTATGAAAAGAATTGGCCTTACTGTATTGCTGTATGTGGATTATTTTGGTATTTTCCATTTATGAGCTATAATAAACGCCCCTAACCTTCTCCATGCATTTGGTCAAACTATTCCATTAGACATTAGCTTTGCTCGAAGTCTGCAGGACAAACGGAGGATGCATCTTTCATTTATCATGCACTGAGAAGATTTATTAGAGGCAACTGCAGCATCAGGTAAGAGTACTGAGAGCCTGCATGCTTGAGGAGATTCACCTCTATAATATGGTGCGTAGCAGCAACTTGGACTTCCTATAATGAATGCCCAGCTTGAAAACAGATTAAGTGTCCAGTAAAACAATGAAATGAAAAATGAAATGACTAAGATGAATCTTGGAATTTGTGAGAAATGAGACATACCAGCAATAGGAATTGCAGACTATTTAGTTTGTAACATGACTCATGAATTAAGAAAAAAAAAGTCAAATGTATAAGCAATGCCTCAGCCCTGGCCTGGCAGACAATGATCATGAATCGCATAGATGGAATAAATGGATCAGCAGATCTACTTTGTATTTATGAGTAGATGTTGTGGTGAGGTAGAGAATATCCAGTGTTAAAAGTCTGCTTAGTATAATTCAGCATATGCGCTTTGCGTTATTCTCTTACCTTGGGCCTAGAGGGAAAGAGCCAAACAAATATTTACTGTGAGAGCTGGGAGGGATTTTCTGCAAAAGAGCCTAATCAATATTTCTCAGCCCTTGCCTCAATCACTTACAGGCAGTTAACAAGCCAGTTCCTTTCCTTGAGCAATGGAAACTCAATTTTACAGCACAGACTTGGGGTTTAAAAAAGATGGTAATGTCATTTTGTTTCTCTCTTTTACACATTCATGGGGAATGATAAAGGAGGGAAACTGGGGGCAGCATTAAATGTTTGAGATATTAGCTGTAAAGATATCGTCCTTCTCTCCAACATAATGAAACTAGATTGCACTCATCTTGTGGTGCTCAAACTTAAAAAAAAATACATTTGAAAAACTCAACAGCAATGTCTCTTTCCAGAATTTATGACCTGGTTATTCGAGATAATCCACAGACCTTGTTAAGAGCAGATTCAAGTAGGAACTATTTTCTTTGTAGCCAACTCCACACACCAGCCAAATTAAACTGCAGAGGGAAGTATACATGCACTCATGGACGAAAGGTTTGTGCCTTTAACAGTGCGAAATTTGAACATTAATGGTGTCCTCCTTGGCTGTGCTGTAATGTTAGTTAGCTCAGTGGTGCTAAGTGAGCTTGCAGTAGATGCATAACCTTCTCTGTGTTGGTGCATTTACAGAGGTAGTGTAGTTTAGTAGAAAAAAAAGTTCCTAAATGAAACTGCTCACAACAAGGTTTTTGAATTATCTTGAGTGAATCATCAGCAGATCACTGTTTCTGAAAAGAGATGTTGCTGTTAAATTTTTCAAATGATTTTTATTTATTTATTTTTTTTTGGTCACTTTGAGTGCCACAAGCCATCTAGTTGCTTTATATTCAAGAGAAGACAAACATCTCTACAAATATCAACAGCCATATTTCCAACACTACACGTCAACTCACACCAATACAATCTAGATTGATAAATGGCACTACATGCAAGAGGAAAACTATGTAATTTATATTGTGGGGTGAACTGTCTCTTTAGCTCCTGGCTGGCACGTAGCAGATCCAATCACGGGGCTTCCAACAAGAAATTATTTAGCAGAGTATGTAAGCCGATCAGTTTTTTATACAACTCATATTATAATCACTTTAATCAGTAAATGTCAGCCTAAACAATGGCCATAATAATTAACTACAGACTGCATTTGCTGTGCATTGTGCCCTGTACTGTAAACATGAATGAAATTATGAAAATTAGGCTATTAGGCTTTCAATGATCCAAAATGACTTAAGTCATCACTTGCCAACACTTTAATTCTAATGTGCCATGGATAAGCCATGTTGATTTATGTTCCAGAAATCCTGAACTCAGCCAATATTTCTGCCAGAGGGATAGAAACAATATCATGCTTATATTATGAAACACACACAGACTCTTGCACTACCACACAGTAAGGATATTCAAATAGGAGATAATTGGACAGCTAGAAAGACTGAGCCTGCTGAAGTAGAAAATAATAATATGTCTCTCTTTAAAGTTTTACAGCCAAGCAGATCAGTCTCCAAGGTTAATGCATAGAGTTTCCAGTCCTTCAGCTTTTGTATTCAAGTGTTTGTGGTGTTTGCTCCGAAACAGTGTACTCTCAGCTTTATTAGCCCCATAATACAGGTTTATGTGGAGCTGACAAGAGACACAGAGACATCTCGGAGCTGGTTGAGTAAAGAGAGGATGAATAATAATGTAAAAACAAGAACTGAGAGAAAAGTCTACTAAAACTATAACACAACTCTCCTATTACTTCTACACAACCTCTTTCTTCAGAAACTTTAAGAAAGGAAGGAAAATGGCATTGACACAGAGCTCTGAGAAACATCGATGTGTGTTTCTGTGTGCGGACATGGACAGAGGAGAAGCTGATAGTTTCTAAAGGACATGCATAAATTGATCAGCTCCTTTGGTCCAGGCAGATATTTTATTTATGCAGCACTTGAGGTATTAGACACCTTTCTGGCCATCAAAGGAATTGTAAATCAAGGCAAGACATGCATCAACACCAAAAGGGTGAATAAATGTGTCTCCTAACCTCAATAATACATGACTCTGGAGACACAGTAAAAGTACAAGGAGAAATACACTTATTATATATTATAGATAATAAGGGTGTGGCCTAAAAAAATAATTTCTTGCATCATGGTGCAGACGTGGACAACTTGGCATCAGTTCACAAATGTCAAAAATCAGTTACCTAAATGTTAGTTTCTAACATAAAGGCAGTGCAGCACCCTGACAGTCTACAGTGCGCACATGCCGAGAGTTAGCCTCTTTTAATTCATCTTCACAAAAGGCAGCAGTGGTAAGCATGTTTTCATTTAATGTCTAAATTATTACATTTGCAAGGCGAACGTGAAATATATTGTGAATACCTTTTGAACCATCCCCCAGAGACAAATGTTAACAGAGCGGAGCAGCTATCAGCAGTAATGTAAACAATCAAGACCACTCGCTGCAGCATTAAACAACTTAAATCAACTTTGTGTTGAAGAAAATAACTCAGTACATTTCACCTCGACTGAACGTTCAGCATCTTGGCTTTCCCCGAAGCTATTAGTGGAGCACAGAGGCTGCTCTCCACAACTGGAGACACAATATAACCTTAATGACAACACAGTAGAGCACTCCCCCTCATTTTAATATTCTAATGCAGGGAGGTAAGGTACCTTTAAAATCAATTAATGCAGCTGCGGACAAGTTACCTTAATTGACAGTTGTGTTTCATATTATATTTTTGTGAAATAAAAACACCAGTCAAGGTTTGGAACACAAAACCTATGTGCTAAAAGAGTAGCCTATCTGAGCATTAATAGATAACAGACTGGGCTTACCAGGCACAAGGCTCAAGTGTCAGGGGGCCGTCCTGGCATTAACCTGCAAAATGTATCTTAAATTAACATGAAATGACCAGGAGGAGACTCAAAAGACCACAAAGAGGTGCAAATGAACTGTAAAGAGACACAAAACTACTACAAAATCACACTTTACCACCAAAAAATACACAAAATTACTTAAAAAAAGAGACATAGAACAGCTCTCCTATGTGTTGGTGGTGCCTTTTGGATACCTCTTTTCAGGAGCCTGTTGTCTCACAATGTGCCCAAAACCTGAGCATGAAACCATCTGTATGTGAATAGCACTATTTCCAGTGAAATATTATAGTGTACAAACACTGGACAGTACACATAACATAAATATCATATATACAGTATATCTCATCATGTGTTAGCAGGCATCTTGCCACCTATGAAGTTGAAGGCTAATGGGACCTGGACAGTGGCACACTGTATGCAAGAAAACGTAAAAAAATGCAAGTATTCACCCTGCAAATAAAAGTCATGTACAGAAATCAAAATTTGATGCGTGCAAAAGATGCATTGATAGTTGTTTTATAATGGCATCACAGCATTCTAAATCATAATTAAAGTGAATCATAAGGTGCCTAAAGATTCCACCCCTAAAAGATAACACACTTTCATTGTCTTGTCTTCAGTCTTTCCATTCAACATCACAAGAAAACAGCTTTTCTGACTTGGAAAAACTCAAGCGTGGTTGATAAATAACAGCAATAGCTTTCCAACTTTACTTGCCATTTCAAACCCTCCTCCTTTCCAGTAAAGACTATCAGAGGTTGGGACCCTTGAGATCTTTCCCTCCCTTTCTCCCCTGACATCTCTGTCTGCTCTACTATCCACAGCTCCTCCCTGTCTCCCCTGCCCAAGCCTGAGTAGGTACATACTGCTATATAGTGCTGAAGAGTCCTCCTTTTACTCTGGCTGATGGCTTCCTACATCACGGATAGTCTCTAATAATCAGATAAGTCTTCCATGACAGCAGAGTCACTGAGGGACCCTAAACTGAACAGATTTACTGGCTGCACCTGTAGATTAACACAACAGAGATGCAGCCAAACTCAAATTTGTCATTTCTATCCACTAAAATTAATCACTTTTATTCATGGCAATATGGTAGATGTCAAGGTCCCAAATTCCAAATTTGTCTTTCATTCTACATGTCCCAAATCATCTACCTATTACCATCAAAGTTTAAATGAAACAGAAAAATAAAAATTTGAATAAAACCTTGTAATGGCTAATTATTCAAGCACATATCACTAGTTGTTTTTTAAAAACAGCTTTCTGTATCTCAAATATGCCATCTGGCAGCATTTTAGCCATACGCTTTTCACACAGCTGGATGCTTTTTGCAGATGTACCAAAGTTTTGTTGGCCAAACTGATGATAAATTGCACTGGAGGCATGAAGCCAGGATGATTGTGTAGTGTCAATTTTCGAGCCAAAACTTACTTTGGTAAGTCCCTGTATGCTGATTTCCATCCAACAAAGAGCAGGTTGAGCTGCTGAGCGAAGGTCAACACAATATGAATTTTCTTTTAACAACAAAACATTTTCAAATCTGGAGCTACTGTCAGATGAAAGCTGCTACTGTTCACATGACCACCTCCCCCGTATCCCCCTGCACTGCTTCTTCCTGTACTCCCTTCCTTCCATTCCTGACCTATTCTCTCCCTATCTACATTCCCCTGCTTGCAAACAAACAAATGACCCAATAAAGTACACAAAAGTCACTGCAGTCAAACGGAGACAGGTATATAAATTACTTGAGTGCACAAAGTATTCTGAGTGGGCCTTTGTAAAGGCTTGAAAGACGGATGGCATTGGTCGCTGGGAAAAACATTACCAAGTTCCATGTTTTGAAGAGTTTTCGCCGGGGGAAGTGCTGCAGCTTTAGAGACAAAATGTATTCCTTCTGCTCATGTATTCAAGAAATGTTTTGCAACTGCAGCTGGCAAACACCTAACACAACTCAAAAACTCAATGTTCGCAAGTGAACTCCTGCCAATGAATGTTTTGGCGTTTTTGAGCAGTTGGCCTAAATATTTCAGCAAAACCACAAACTACGACAGTCTGAAACCTGAGAAGTCCAATACAAGTCAGTTTTGAAAATGAATGTGGAAAAGGATATGGCTAATTTAGACCAAACATTTGTTTCATTCATACTCTATTTCATTCATAGTGTGATTCCCCTAGTCCACAGGAGCCATATGAGACAAACAAAAGTCCTGTTTGTTCGATTAGTTAAAGAAATACTTTACCATAGGAAGGCACGATATATATTGAGCCTATAAATTATCAGTAGGTCATGGTAAATATATATTATTATGTGTTACTGATAAACGGTGCCAATAAGACAAAGCCAGACTGCTTCCATCGACTTAACAAGGGCAGCGTCTACACACCCCAATTCCGTCGGTGGCGGTACACCTTTAAAGTTGGTTTGTAAGTCGCCTATAAAGACAGAAAAGAGCCAAACATGCTGTTGCCAGTGTGGACAGCTTTCATAGTTTCAGGACTCCCGTCCAGGCTCCCGCCCGACTCCCCATGAGATCAGTAAACATCCTGCAGCCGTTAAACAAGTTTGACACAGCAGCATCTCACAACTGTCTATGGAATAATATATTGTCCATTTTTTCTCACTACATCTTAGTCTTTCTTACCCTAAGGTGTGCAATAACTAAAGGTTTTAAACTTCTTTTTAAAATACAAACGTTAAATAATAGGTCTTATTTTAATAATCTTATCAGTATCTTGAGAAGCAGCTAATTATTAATTATCGGTATCAGCTTGCAACCCAACTTAACCCACAAAATAAATAGACCATTTAGAGAAAAGAAACAGTGGAGAAAATGTATGACAGCTAAATCAGAGACATTATTCTGCAAGGGGAATCCATCTTGCAAACATCTTAGAAGTTGACAGGAGAGTTGTTAGGGAGAAAACACTCCAGAACTTTGACTTTTACTTTATTGTTATGATGGCTTAAGTTTGTCTCGCCAAGTCTTCATCAAATGCAGTTGTTGAAAGAGGGCCAAGTGTAGTAAAGAAGATCCAGACAAGATTGCAGAGTTTAATTAATGGATTCAAGACATGGTCCCAGGCGTGCTAAGGACACAATCTGTGAGTGCTGTTTTCCAAGCTTAAAAAACAAATGAGAACAACCAGTGTCCTCCATTTCTTTCATTTGACCAAGATTGCTGCATAAATAATGAATTCCACTCACATTATTCTTGGTGGAAGACCTTCAAAGGACCAATTCATCTTACGTCCTCAAGCAGGTGGCTACTTCTCCTATTTATCCTGTAACTCTCTGACCTAAAGAAGAACTGTTATTGCCACCAAATTGCTGTGACAGGCTAAGAAAATAGCTTTGTAAAATGTCTAGAATTATAATGCGCTGCCAAGACATTTTGTAATAATCAAGGAATGTCAATACATTGAGAAATACCAATGACCTCTATTGAAACAAGCCTTATTTTCAACCCAGACACGGATCATAAAAATATTTGACTTCATATGAGCCATTGTTACTTTCAATATCTTCAGAGACAGTTTTAATAAAGCCAAAAGAAATGTGTTGGAAAGTCAGTTGAGTAACTAAAGTTGGTTATTAAATGTTTCGTGGTGAAGCCTCCAAGTTTGACAAGAGCAGAGCATCAGCTAATTATATGGATGACTGACTTTTATAAAGCTGGAGCTCTTCGCTCTTTTATTACAGCTCTCTCTTATTTCCTCATCTCCTCCCCTTATTCCCTTCATTTCACAATGCACAGATGAGAGGAAGGGTCTGGGGTACAAGCTTTGTTTGCACCAAACAAAAGCTGAGAGGACTTCTTCCAGGTATGCAGGGAATTGTGTTGACACGGTTTTTGCTCTGATAGTGAGCCAATACATATGGTCAGAGTACACAGTATTAAAAACATGTGTGGTGTGGTCCTCTTCTCGAATAATTACCTCCCCAATGGTCCCTGAGTGGCCACATCACCTCATCTCCCTGGGCTATTCCCTGTTGCCGTGTGCCATCAACACTTTCACAACATTCAGAACAACAATAACCGTACACCCCAGGAAGGAGGCCAGAAACTAAACCACTTAACTCTAAACATTTCTGTAAAAAACAAGAGAGAAAAGTCATGAACTCTTCAGGTTAACAAGAACCATGCCCAGTTTTGTTAATGCAATGACCAGTTGGGACTAACACCAATGGTTTGCCTGCCAAGATCAAACCATCTACCGCCACGCATTGATTTTATATTCCTGGAGTTGGCCTGTATTAAGAGCTACTGGAATATACAAAGTCTGGTGCAATCATTAATCACTCGGTCGATCGCACCACCACACTATCAGAGAGCAGAAGGTACTCTAGGAACAGACAGGGCAGCAGAACGTCAGGCGCAGTGAAAGCAAAACTTCATCATTTGTTGCACCTCTAAGCATTGATCTGATCAGCTCTGATCAGATCAACAGATCAATTATCAACCCCATGACTTAAAACTTCTCCAACTGCTGCTAAGAGAACAGTAGTTGTAAAATTGCAACCTACCCTGTTTACCTGTGAACTTTTGTTTTTAGTACAGATACTTACCCAAAAAACAAGCATAGACCAACTATTAATAAGGCCATCACACTTTTTTGACAATCTCAATTGACCTCTTCTTTGTTGCCTTCTCCATCCTCTCTTTCCAACCTAGAAAGTAAGACATGCCCAAAGATGTCTTCACGGATCACATTTCAGATCAAGAAATACCTGTTTTGGTTCCAGCTGAAAATCAACTTTTCTGGTTCTGAGCCAATTTTTTTTTAATTTTTTGGTCAAAATGCTCTCAAAAGTTGAAAATTAGGCAAATTAAACTGTGTGCTAAAATAAGTCTCACCCAAATGACTGAAGTACATTCTGAGCACACTATCAATTTCCCTCATGACTGCCTCAATTTAGGAATAAACAAGCACAGGAAATTCATCGCTGCACCACAACAACTAGAAACAATTGTAAAACAAATCAGTTGCAAAGCACGGTTAACCACAATTAAGTCCCTGAAGTCAAATATATCCTCCAAGCGTGCAAGCTGAAATGAAAGAATATCCCCAGTCCCTTGCTTTATTCATCTTGCTCCCATTTCCATCTCCCATCTCCTGTGTGCCTACAGTGTCAGCAGGAGCACTCCTGTTTTAAAAAGAGACTCACAAAGAAGGAATGGAGCTGCACCAAAGCAGCCAAAGATTGGATGAGGAGTTAGAGGAAGCTGAGGGGAGTCTTCCAAGCTAACAACTATGTGCTGCATCCACTACACCAATCATCAGATTTGTGCTAGAAAGAAAGCACCCTACTGTTTCTGCTGAAGAGAAAGACACACACACACACACACACACACACACACACACACACACACATACACACACACACATACACACACACACACAGAAACACACATGACAAAGCAGTGGCAGCCGAAACTCTCACAGGACTGTGGTTGATTTTTGAGGAGATCGTGGAGCAAGATTGTAGGTTTGTTCCGGGAACCAAAGCGCTGTTTGGATAGAAGACAAGCAGACGGAGTTGGACAGTAACGGACAGAGGAGGGGCTGGTGCAGGAGGATGATAGACAGTTTGGCTTTGGTTTAGAAAAAGCACTGTGAAGAGAGCTGTCAGAAGCACTGGAGCATGTACTGATTTGAACACACACACACACTCATATTCTCTGTAGACTGGATTAAACACGCTGGCCGTCTATACAGAGGGAGGTTTTTGTATGCATAACAGCACACGCAGCTCAGTCCACCAGCAGAGCACCTGAGCCTTTCATCTATCCCGCTCCACCTGCTGTACGCTTGTGTGTGTGTGTGAAGTTAGCAAGTGAAAAAGATATCAGAGAGACCCTACATACTGGATTGTGCAACAGCTTGACCACACATCTATGAAGTCAATGGGCTTCTTTCACAAATGTTTTCCTGCTTTTCAACTTAAAGATCTGTTAAATTGAATAAAAGAAAAATTGTAATTCTTCATATTCTTATTCCTATAGGTGTCAGGTCATGTGTTAGGGCCATAGGAGAGGACACAAATTTCCCAAATAGCTGAAATGGATGAGCGCATTGGATCCATTATTGAAGGATGCGGTGCCACTGGAGAGTGATAGAAATGGAAGCAGCGTCTGTGGGCATTCAAGCATCGAGGCCAGTTATGTTGTAGCAATCTAAGAGATTACTGTGAGATATTTTTTTCAATGGTCAGAAATTGTTTCTTTATGCCTTATTTATACCCATCCACACTCCAGTTTAGCTTTTACCCACAAAAATATTCCAGCTCCAAACAGCATTGATGACAACACAAAACCTGGGGGAACACATTCATTTTAGCAAGATGCAATAACAGGCCACCACTAACTACCCTCCATCTCTTGTTAAGTAGTGCTAATACATTGATCCAAATGAGTCTGCACCAAGTTTGAAAGACAGACTAAGTAAGTGAGAGATAAAGTGTTAAGTTTTCACAGAGCTCTGCCCGTGCTGCTGTCTACTGCTACCTGTTCCCCAGCCTGTCTGTGATGTCAAAAAGACACATCAAAACAACCTCCTCACACACACATACTCATCTGCTGCAGAGCAGTGTACACAGCTCTACTTTACTGACAGTGTAAAAACAGTCTATGGCTTATTTCATCAGGTTTACCTGTATTTAAAAAATCTGCATGCACATGCTAATTTTGGTGGAAAAGGGGTATCCTTGTATCAAAAAATCCCCATATTAAATAAACAGTTGTGACTGGGCCTTGGCCAAGCCAGTTGGAAACCTGTCTGAATGGAAGAAGAACCAGACACATCTGCCAGAGCTAATTAAACGTGAGCTCTCAGATTCGTCTGGTTCCCATGCTACCATCTTCAGTGTAAAACCTAAAATAATCCCACACACTGCTTGTCCTATTGTCCAATCAGTGCAGTTTTTCTCTAGTTTAATAAATTTTCATATACATTTAAAACAATGTTGTTATGTGGAATAACCAGCACGAGCCATTGCTTAAGTTGTCGTCTTTTCCTGCATAATGTTTGAAAGCTCCCACAAGATTGCACTTTCATCTCTTAAATCCTCTCATTTTGCCACCAGCCCTTAACCTCTCTTGCCTTTTACTTTCCGTCTTAGCTCTCCTCTACTAGGCTAAACTCAGGTCACTCAAGCATTGAACACCCCTGTCTTGGCCGAGAGGAGATTGGAGGCGAGGGGGTTGAGAGGGAGGCTGACGTGATAAGAGGGGGCGAGGGTGAGAGGCAGAGACAGTTCAAGAGTGGTCTGGCACAAAAATAAACTGAGCTGTTGCAAGAGCCTAATTAGTCTAGATAAAGACTGCCATAGCACACTGATACAAAGAGGTTTTGGTATGGATGGCGAGCACACACAGATGCATGTGCATACGCACACAAATACCTTAACAGGGAATGTGGTATTAGTGTCATGCTGATGTATCTGGTCCTGTGTGAGTGGGATGTATGTCTCTGCTCTCAGTAAAAACTGGGAGGCCAGCATCAGTCACTGCTGCTACACTGGCCCTGTGAAAAACCCACAGAAGGCAACATTCTTCACAACAGAGCACAGACCACCCGCGCACCCACGCCTGGCTAAACCTCGTTAACAAACATTTGTCCAGACTCCCTTAGATGTTTGAAAAAGTTCAGTTAAATGCAATGTGGGAGAAAAAAAAACAAATCAGAAAATGCTGAAAAGAACATGGACCAACATTACCAGCACTTCTGGTGGGAGGATTTTATCTTGTTTGTTTAACACATACAAAAACCAAAGTATGAAATTGACAATTTGCAATTTTAAAGGGTGGTTATGTGCCAGGCTAACTGTTTCCCAGTTTTGCTTCCAAAAATGATGACCTATTCATTTAAGTCATAGTCAGTTCACCTACACCTTAACGGGCTGCATGATATTGAAAATGGTCATTTACTTATTTCTTTTTTTAACCTTTTTTTTTCCAATGTTAACCATTTTCTGAATTGATGGGTGAAAAGAGGTAGTAATTTTATAAAAAAAAATTAGTTAAACTTTCTGGATCTAAAGTTCTACTATTAACAGTAACCCTTGAATTTGGCTCTTCATTTGTTTCTGAGAAGATTTTAGTTTATGTATTTCCTCACCCTGAACTGCATACCTTCTGTGCATCTCTAAAATAAACATGAACTCTTTTTTTTTTGGATGCAGCCTTAGCACCTCTCTGATCCTCATAAATATGCATTCATGGTCACTCATTTCTGTTTCCATCTGGACTTATAAGGATTGACTAACCTTGATAAACACACCCCCACCCTAATAAGTATGTATATGAAATCAGGAAGTCAGACCGATCTCTTCTTGGACTGAGTAACGAAGGTCATAACTGATCTGACTTTCTAAGCAGCTTAATATACCAGTGAGCTACACGATCTGCTTGCCCATCCATCTCACCATGTAATCAATAGCCACAAGGCCCCGGATGACAAATGGAGTGAAGTGGAAAGTGCAATACACAAACTGGTGTGGTAGCTGTGGAATCTATATTCTACATGGCCTTGAAGAAAACACTGATACTGGGCTCTGTTACTGAATGTGTTTCTGTGACACATAGTAAGAGATCTGTGTCCCACCAACAAAGACACACTGGTGCAAGATGGATGGGAGCAATTGTAATAAATACAGTTGTTATAAATCACTGGCCCCGACTAAAGATATTCAAATTAAATAATCCCTGTGTATCATGTGATTTAGTAGATCCTATCTACTTAATGCTGTTTCACCTTCAACTGATAAGGTGTGGCAGAGAGGAAGTGATAAAGATAAAACTAACACTACATAACACCGTGCAAAAAGAGATGCACACTTACCAAGACACTAGCATGTGATTTTCAGCATATCATACGTTAGACACAGCCTACACACAACTATAAACATGGAAACCAACACACAAAATAACATGCCTGCATAAATACACTGTGCATGAATACACCAATATAACAGAGATGCCTACATGCTTCCCACAGAAAATTCCCACATTAACATAAAGCATCAGCAAGTGTGTTTACATGCGCATAAGTATACTGGTAACGCTCTAGAGTCACAGTTATTTGTTGCACATGTAAACATCATATCCCAGATATAGAAACCTGAATGACCTATTTTGAGAAACCTGGATATGCTGTCAGGAGTTCTCTTCTCCAAGTCACAACTGCACACAATTGATCAGACACCTGAAAACTGTTTCTCTGTTTTATGTAAACATCACATATCCCAATTAGATAAAACATACCTTTAGTATGGAGCAGGATTTGGGGTTAGCAAGGTAAATTCAGGGCTAACACTGAGTTTTTAGTGCTATGAAGCTAGTTTGATTCTTAATGGGATAAATCACCGTGGCAACTTATGCTGAACAGCTAACCTGCTCCAGAGGAGGTTTAATTTAGAGTATCGGATCACAGCCTGTCAGCACTACGACCACTGACGAATCAGATCAGTGGAAAAAAATATCCAGACAAAAAAGTGACAGGTAAAAAATTCTATATTTGTATAGTTCAAAAGGGTCCTTTTATGGTTCAAGGCTTCATTTTTCACTCAAGTTTTAAAATACAGATTTGAACAAACAGAGATTATTTGAGACATTAAACACATGATGATTTCATGCAGCTACAATAATTATGTAAAGTTTATTTTCAAAGTACTTTTCCCAATTCCAGTAGCAGAAACAGTTTGGCATTACTTTGAAGTTTTTTTATGTGGCATATTCAGAATAGTCCTTTCATCATCCAACCAAAGTGCAAAAATACTCATTCTATACATAAAAGTCATATATAAAAACACCTAAACATACTACTTATTCTGATATAATTTCTGTTGTTTCAACAGCTTTTTAGTGGCTGTTTTAACATACTAAAGTTCCTTGGCCACTTAGTCTGCAAGGTGTCTCAGTTTTGACTCCGGTTTCAGATCCTTTTTGTGAAAATCCAAAGTACTTAACTGAGGCAAGAAAAACCTTCAACGAGGTTTATTTCAGAATGCCAAAACACAAAAATATAGCAGGCAAAGTCCGCTACTGACTTGATTTCCTATTCCTATGTAATCTCAAACATCATCTGTTATTTATACACTCTAACATGCATAATGTGGTCAAAAACGTACCAAATCTATGCAGACTTCACATTGTCTTCAAGCAAAGTGTAATAACATTCTTGTTTGTAATGCACCCTAAACAGCCTTATGACACTATACCTGTAGCAAATAACTTTTAACTGTATCTTACAGAAAATTAAATAATAATTAACATAAATATAAATATAACCTTAGCGTAGTCTACCACTATATACTATTTGAAATACACAGAGGCTGTTTTGTAAACTTAAATAACATCAGAACACGTATATTGTGCCATATACCAACACAAACACTTTTTCTAAATATATATGAAGTGGCTCTTACAATCCTTCTATTCTGTTGAAAGGTTACAGGCTATCATTTATCATCTCACATCATATGAAGTACTTCATTTATTGTTCTGACGATGTTACTTGAAATTAAAAACTCTCTCGCATGAGCACAGTCATGGCTGAATAAGAAAAGCCAGAGTTGACTAAGCTATTTGATAACCAGATTTATGATACCGCATAAAGATGACCAGTGTTAGGGTTAGTGAGGCCAGATAACCAAAACATATCTTGAGTATGCTGAATTTACTTTGTAGTGCACGCCTCAGGATATGGCTCAAAGCTGGGATACCAGTGCACACGTAAGCTCATTCAATGAAGCCAAACTTACAAAGAAAGTGTTACTGAAACATAACTGGGAGTAAGGCCATGGCTTACATCAATCAAGCAAAGTTCAATAGTCAAAATCAAAAGGATGGAAATTCCTAAAATGATTTAGAAACCCAACAGATGGCTCCTTGTGTTCAAAACTAAAGGCCCCAAAGCTGGCAACATGTAACAGTAATACATATAAACACAGAGATGTAAACAAGGGCAAAAAGGGTTGTGAAAATCATGAGGATTGCTTGAAGGACAAACAGGATGGGAACGACAGAAAATATGTTTTCCTCTCAGATCAAAAAAAATGAAATGAAAACCATGTAGACTAATCGGCTACTCCAGTGAACTTTCACAGTGTCTTATCTAGCTCAACTGGCCTCACATCTCTCCTGCCAAACATTCTGTGGGCGGTCCTGTGTTTCAGCCCTGAGGTCCAGCCATAAAGGCACCGCGTGAAGCCCAGTGATCAAAGAGAAAGCTCACTAACCAACTTGGTCCGTGTTGAGCTTCTGGCTTCGCTCCAGCACACTCCTATGTCATCAAGACCCCTGATGTTGTTGTGAAAGCCCGAACATACGTTTCTGTGTGCAGTTGAGCAACACTATGTGAACGTGTTTGTGTATAAGATCAAAGACATCATAGAAATCTCATCACAGCACAGGCTAGGAGCACCTACCGGTCACAGAGGTGAAGAGAAGCCGAGAAGGACAGCAGAGTTTAGTTTTGTATCACTTTTAGTACAATAAGGTATATATGACTAAGTCAATTTGATACCACAAAAAATAAAATAAATGATTCAATAATAATTAAAGTGCATGCTGCTTTGTAGCTCTCGTCTGCTTTGTGTTCACACTGGCGTATGACAAACAAGTCATGACCTTTCAGTAACTGTGCTTGAGGGCTTTTTCTCCTCCGGTGGTCATGCTGAGCTTATAAATCTTACAATGTTTGATGATGACAGCTATAAAAATAGAAAGAAAATTACACATCCTGACTGCATACTGCAAAATGATGTTTAAAAAAAAGGTTACCATGATCTGCAAAGTGATCATGAAAATCAGTTATGTTCCGCTTTGAATTCATATTGTAAATATCACATAAATGGTTTAGATTGTGTTTTCACCGTTAACTACACCAAATTTCAATTTCAAACAGACTAAAGCTGTGTCCCAAATTGGATACTCCCATACTTAAACTGTGTGCACTATGTTCTTACTTGTGTAGTGCACACATTTTGACAAGGTTGTGTTGTCTCAAATCAAATATGGCCATTGCATACTTACTAGTAATGACCGTCACAAGATTTTACCTTTTTTCTTCACCTCTGCAAATTGCAATCGGCAGAGCTTCATCACTAACATTTAACCATGACTGTCACTCACCAAAATATATGCTTGCTTTATTGTTTACTCACTTGTCTTGTTCTGCATTTACTTATTTATGTTATTAAAAATGAGTGAGCTTTTAGAAAATATTATGAATGTCTATGTCTATGTCTGGCGCTGGCTGGCTCTATTACCAGTTGATCTACTGAGTTAATGAAACTTACAACTAGGCATCAGGCATCTGTGCACAAATCTAATACTAACATATTCTACAATGAAGATGATAATTTCACATGCACTAAGACCAGATGCAACTACACCCCCAGATTGTAACAGATAACTTACACCACAAATCACGTAACATCAGTGCCTGATGATAAAATGACCCACTGTTAGCTAGCTAGCAAGCCAACATTTGCGTTTGTGTTCAGGTTTGCTGTACCAAAATACTACAGGATCATCCCAGTACACAAACTGATGATTCCCATCAGACAACAGTATACTCATAGTTCATTTATACAGATGTATATTTGTAAAGTGCTTTGGTGTTCACCGCGGTAGTTGGCAGACATTTTACCAGACTGAAATATGTTTGTGACACCACCCCTTTGCACTACGTAGGCCATGTCAAACATTGAGAGTGAGAAGTGTCCAATGTTCTACACTTAACTTTAGTCATGAGTGCGCCATCCAGGTTGGCTACGCATAGTGCACAGCCATACTTCTCTGTATGCACTTATGCACTCAAAATCACAATAGCAAGTATGAATAAAGATATAGACCTATCTGATTTGAGACACAGCTCAAGACCCAGATCCTGTCTAAAACCCTCCAGACTGTGTTGGCAAACTGCAAACCAAAGTAGACAAAATGCACCTGTTAGTCCAAACCACGCTTAACAAGTTAGGACATGAGTATCATCTTAATCATGCACACTGCATGTTTATGCAATATTGGATGCTACCTTTTTAGGCGTTGTGGACAAAAGCTTCCTCTAATAGAAATCAGTTCATTGCTACAGGGAATTTCAGAATATTATTGCTCCACTGTGCTGACATACAACTGATTTCCAAGATTTAACCCTGAAGCCAAACAACAGCTAGCAACGTGAGCCAAACCAGTCTTGTTTTCCTGTTGCTTTAGTTATAGTGAAACAAGAAGCTCTTCTCTTCAAGTGGCAGCTATCCAAGCCTTGTTGTTCCACTGATAGATGTAGTGCTCTACCTAAGACAAAAAGCCATGTGTTAAGCCAATTCAAAGATTCAGACTCACCCATACTAAAAAAGACGTCTCTAACCGACTGCTGCGGTTACAAGGTCAATTGCATAACATCCATATTACATGCCTCTGAAAGTTGTGATTTATTAGCAAAAGATAAAAACTGCAAATAATTTTCTTTATTTCCTGTAGAAGTCATATGAGTTAAAAAAAAAAACATGCTGTTTTTCTTGTACTCTGTCAGATCTTAGGGTAATATTACAGCATATGAAGTTGAAGCAGCAGTGATGGCCTGGTGTTTCATCCTGGCACCCTGCTTGAGAGTTGAGCGCCCGCGGGTGTCTCTACAGTACAGCTCCTAATGCTATAGCATTCCTTGAATCGTGACATACCACAGATTACATAACTGCCACTGTATGGCCCTCATCCCTCAACTATCTGCTACTGTAGCCATGAGACTGTCAGCGACCCCCTTCCCCCACCCTTATATACAAACACACAGTGCTTTCACATAGTTACACACACACACCAGCCTTGTTTCTCTGATGCGCTGGGAGGTGCAGCCTGGTTTCACACTCGTGGTTTGACTATACAGTACACGCACAGAGACACACACACACACACACACACACACTACTCAGAACAATGCCTGGCTGGCTTGAAGAAATGCCACATGACTATGTGAACCACATAACAGTGCCTGCCTTGACTACTGTGCTCCCACATGTGATACAAAACAGCAGCTTAGTCAGGAGACTGTTAGTGTAGAGCAGACTGCAAAACTTTCAACAGTCTAATGCAAGACAAACAGGCGCGATTGTGGTGATGCCATCAGTGGCCATAAACTGCATTCCATTCACATATTCAACGTATTATAATTCAAAGGATAACAGATACAAAATGTTGCACTGAATGAACAAAAGGATAAAACAGCCCAATGTCTCTGCTCATTCTAAGCAAAGATAACAGTGAATGAATGGAAGTTAGTTTTCTCAGTCCTATGTAAGAAGGACCTTGACTCCCACTTACATTACCCACAGACCAAAGCAGAAAACATACCTATTCAGCTGGGTTATATAAAAAGAAAGTGAGAATGCAGCAGCCCACAGTCCCTTTAGTCACACAATCCATCGTTAGGGCCTCTTCATCCTTTCAGCACAGTTGAATTGTAGCAAACTTATCTTGCTCAGATCAGACAACACAGAGATCTGAGGTATAAATCCTCCACTGATAGCAATTTTAAAACAGTTTAAATTGGCTACCCTTTGACGCTTCACAGAGGATTTAAGACTGACCCTGGCTCAATCTTTCTTTCTCTCTCTTCAGGTTACACTGACACACACACATACATAGAGACAATAAACTGCCCAGCATTTCCACAGCTTTGCAGTGTTAGAGAATGAGCAGTCCCACTGACACAATCTGAATTCTTTTGTGCAATTCTGAATAAAGCTAATATACCGGGTTGATGACAGCTACCGCTTTTTGTGAATATTTATAACTTGTCAAAAATATGACCACAAACGTAACTACACCCCCGGATTGTATAGCTCCATATGTCATGAATTCTGTTTTAATTATTATTCAAAAAAATCCAATTCAATTCAATTAAGCCATGCAGCCTGAGTAGTTAGGATATCCAGTGACTTTAATAGATTTTGCAGCAGCAAAGCTCAACCGGGACACAGAGGTGAAGGCTGCCGCCCGGGACGTGATGAGACGAGCAGAACAACAAGTGAATATCAAGCAACACTCATTTCTACATCAAAGGAGAAATGACTCATCATAAACCCCTCAGAAAACAATGTCCACTTTCAGAAACCTGTGTGTAATTGTGTCAAATAGCTTTTATGCGTTTATGCCTACGAGTGTAAACACAGAAACTAGACTACTGGAAGACAACCTTGAATTTGAATCTCGACAGAGAGTCTGTACTGGCCTTTGTGCTGTACTGATGTACTCTGAATTCATCCAAGTAAACGTTAAGCAACTTTGAACTTTTAGTGATGAGATCTGCTGCTGCCAAAGCAGAGTTAAATACACATTTAAATGGTGGGATTAAGAAATATCATTGATCTTCTTAAGCAGTTCTGCTGGCACTGAAATTAATATGCTCCAGCCATTCTCCTTGTGAATAATATCCGTAGCTAATTCAATTAACAAGCAATATCTCAGCTAACATTCAAATGAGAAAAAAGCAAAATAATTAAAACCTCAATTTCTGCTGAAACAATTATTCCCTTTTGGGGTGAATCTAATCTATTTAAATAGGATTGACCTAAAGCCCAGCAGTAAATTGATTTAGCATGTCATTCTACTGGCAGAGGAAACGCAAACATGCTCATCAGTGTGAACATTAGCAGGAGAATTGAGGGAGACATGCTACAATGTGACTTTGGGTTGCAACAGCACAATCAACACTCACATATAGATAAAAAAAAGGCCTTTTGAAGAGAAGAGAAGAGAAGAGAAGAGAAGAGAAGAGAAGAGAAGAGAAGAGAAGAGAAGAGAAGAGAAGAGAAGAGAAGAGAAGAGAAGAGAAGAAAAGAAAAGAGAAGAGAAGAAAAGAGAAGAGAAGAGAAGAGAAGAGAAGAGAAGAGAAGAGAAGAGAAGAGAAGAGAAGAGAAGAGAAGAGAAGAGAAGAGAAGAGAAGAGAAGAGAAGAGAAGAGAAGAGAAGAGAAGAGAAGAGAAGAGAAGAGAAGAGAAGAGAAGAGAAGAGAAGAGAAGAGAAGAGAAGAGAAGAGAAGAGAAGAGAAGAGAAGAGAAGAGAAGAGAAGAGAAGAGAAGAGAAGAGAAGAGAAGAGAAGAGAAGAGAAGAGAAGAGAAGAGAAGAGAAGAGAAGAGAAGAGAAGAGAAGAGAAGAGAAGAGAAGAGAAGAGAAGAGAAGAGAAAAGAGAAGAGAGAAGAAGAGAAGAGAAGAGAAGAGAAGAGATTTTCTTTTTCCTCTGACCTGAGACACAGATGAAGGTCATGTAGTCTCCCTGACCACCAGTGGCCAGGAAGGGGATCTTCTTCTTGGTCCTCCGCTTCACCTGCACAGCAGCAAGCATCTTCTCATCGTGGGGTATGAAGACCTCCTTGTTGATGGCTGACTTGGCACTCATCTCTGAAGTGGGCAGGAGTGAAACAGCTGGCAAACAGTTAAAGGGGAGAGGACGAGATCCTCTCTTGCTGAAAAAGAAGAGAAGAGCAAATTATATTTCCAGAAATGATGACACAGAAGTACACATAGTACACAAAAGTCTCAGTTTCTCACTTTCCAAAAATCTCTGACATTATGAAATGCCTCTACTGGTACCTGAACATCCAGATAGTGTGGGTTCCATTTGTTCATGTTTTGGGATATACAACTCTTTCATCCCATGAAATAGTCCCTATAAATACTGTTGACATCTTGTTCTGTGGATTAGCAAAAATAGAAGGGACACCAACTCTTGATGTATTTTAACACTGGCTGTGTATACATAATATTTCAATGGTGTGAGCTGCCCAAAAAAGTTTTGTTCACTAATGTTGGATTGGTGTGGAGACAGAAGTCTAAAGAAACCGAAAACAAGAGCAAATAAAAAGCAAAATAATCTGCATGAACAGAGAGAACTACAGCAGTGGCGA
Organism: Plectropomus leopardus; assembly: GCF_026936395.1. Lineage (NCBI taxonomy): Eukaryota > Metazoa > Chordata > Actinopteri > Perciformes > Serranidae > Plectropomus > Plectropomus leopardus. The sequence continues at coordinate 12,965,771 of NC_142189.1, read as the reverse complement.
AATCTACAGCCTCCGATTTAAAATGTGCACATCAGACCGTGATGTTTATGAGGGAGACATCAGATAACTGAAGTTTATTAATTCTGTGAGTCACAGCCGTTCATCCAACATTAAAAAATTTTATTTCATTTTCAGTCTTGAAATGCTTCACAGTTCAAAGTGTCAATCATCGACAATAAATAGATAATCAACTAATAAAAAAGATCTATGTTGAATTTCAGTGAAATAAAGGTAAGCATGATAGCATCAACAAACTCATTTTTGTTTATATTCCCTGCATAAATCACATTCATTCAGCTTTGATTCACTCCAAACTGTCCCCTCGTTTATCCACGCCCCACCTGCAGTGGCTCTTTGCCCCCCAGGAGAGCCAGCTCCAGTCTGAGAACTACTGTTTAAGCTACAACTTGTAATGCAGTAGACTAATACCTGGAATGGCACTAATTGCGGAAAACATCATATAAACTGTTTCACCAAACTTTTTTTTTTTATATATAATTTCTATCATTGTCACTGTGATTGGCAGAGCTGTTACTGAGCAGTGAGATCAGTCATGCGACTGGCCATCACCACACCCTCTGATCTATTTTCCAATACGGCGAGCCCTTTTGTACTTTGTGCTGCTGCACAAACATGAAGCAAAACAGCAGGGGTGCTCGGAGACGCCCACACAGTCTGTGCGGCCAAGGCCTAACACTTTGCACTTGCATATTTAAAATAAGGCCCAAAGCATGTGTACTTGCGACCAGTTGTCACAGTTTGTGCCTCTGAATAGTGAGCAGTTAAAGGCCTGATGATAAAACTATACAGCATTTTGAAACATTGCAGAAAGTCTGAAAAATAAAATGGTTTTTTTTTTCTTGTTTCTTCATCAACCCTTGAATAAAGATAATCGCAGTGAGGCTCAAGTGACATGAGTGAACAGGAGAAGTCATTCTGCTGAAAAACAGTTAAAACTTTTAAAGCTTATGTCTTCTGCGTGTGCTCACATCCTCAGCCTCGGGCGAATCACTCCCCTCGGCCTCCAAAAGTACACACACAACCAATCTAAATTTATACACTCTCCACTGCTCACTGTGTAAAGCACGTTAGAGTAATGACAGAGGGAGTTAAAGGGTTCCAAAACAGAGAGCGGTTGCGTCTCTTCGTGTTGTAGTCTCCACGCTCCATCTCTTTAAATGCTTTGCCAATGTTCTTCTTGGAAGCACCACCACTCACAGAGAAGAAATAACTCGAGCTGAAGCTGTTATAAGTCCTGGTAAGTCTCACAGATACAGAACAGCAATCATGTTTCTATTATTACGAGCAAATGTCTACCAGGGAATGTATTTCTTGGTGAATGTGAATACAGTGCCAGAGACACAGCAGTGTGCCTGATGGTGTCAGGGAAAACTGTTTTGTTGGCCTAACTGTGCTTAAATGCAGGATATAGTCATTAAGAAGTAGGTTAATTAGGTCCAAAAGCTCTCATGAGGCCTATAGAGCTTAATCATTTTCTCAGCCACACATATTCACCTGAGACACACAAGGACTCACATCCTGGTACCGCACAGGCCACCCGGAGGAACCGATCTATCTGTCAGTCCAAACCAGTCGATGAATTACTCTACTGCACGGCAAAGCAAGCCAAAGTGCAAAAAAATGCCCTCATCAAACTGGCTTGCTAATAAATAACAGAAAACAAACACTACGTTGTTTAACGGAGCAGCAAGCTCTAAAACGAAAGCTCAGCAGCCGAGGAGAAGCAAGTGCAGTCAAAGTTTCACTCACTGATTCTAATGAAAGCAAAACCAGCAGGGGTACAAGGTCCAAGGCCAGAAGGAACACTTCAACAGCGCTGGAACATTAAAACTTTGGACACAACAAAGTCTAGAATATAATGCAATCTAGCCCAGTAGTAAGTATTACTTCCATGAAGCTATTGCTGTTATTTTTTTTGTTGTGTGTAGGTGCGTTTACCTACATGGACCCTAATATTCCACTAATAAAAAATGCCTCATGTCACCTCCACAATCAGAAGAGACTGGTCCGATGAGCCCCATTCAGAAGGAATTCTCAATCGGGTTAAGAGGGCTGGTGTAAACATTTATGAAATCTGTTCAATAGGAGAAAATTAGCGCATAAAAAACAATTGTTTAAGCGGCAACCTCTGGGACTAAAAAATTAAAACAAAGTGCCTAAAACTGCGTTCATCAAATGGTCACTTGAAGTCAGCTGGCTTCAGAAGATAGCAAATCTCCATAGACCCACATGTTCAAATGCCCAACTTTACAGCAGAAATAAACATGTCTACAGCCTGCAACAAAAAAATGTTGGTCTCTATAGCTACATGTTATTTCTGTACAGGGTTACATGTATATACTCACTAGTTTACATTTTATTAAGGCTTTAAGTTGCGCACAATTAAAGGCAGGCTGCTTTGAGTGACGGACTGTCTGCCGATAGCGTTCTCAGCTTATTAGTCAGATCCATCACTCGCTCCTCCACAGTGCCAGCTTCTCGCCCAAATATGGTCATTTCTGGCTCCTAAAAACCAACATGGCGATGCCTGAAAAGTCAAACTCGAGGCCCTGAAAACAGAAGTCAACAAACCAATGGGAGACATCACAGTAACTACGTCCATTATTTTATACAGCTTATGGTCGTTAACAGTAACAGTAATCTGCATATGAGACGTCTGGGGAACAACGGTAAATTTTAACATCTACCGATAGTCATGTGAGGTGTTAAGGGAAACTGTCATTTGTAGCCATAGAAAATAACCTGTGATACACTTATGTTACTTACTACTGAATTATATTGTAAGGCAGAACCACTTCTTCTTCTTTTATACTTTATGTATTGAAAGAATTTAATTTTCTCAGTGAAGTTGTAAAAACCTTCTTCTGTTACATTTAAGATTAGACGCCTCACAGTTGGCAAAACCACTTAACACGAGTCTAAAAAGTTATATTCTGATTCGGCATGTTAGCACACATCTTATCAGATCACTTTAACATCCATGTAAATAGTTCAGTTTAAATCTCTAATCAGAAAGCATGTCACAATGGTTTCATACTGAATTGCATTGCAGGCAAAGGTAATGTGTTAACAAAAAGACTTCAATTATCACTTCTCTGACACCATAAAAAATGTACATAATCGGTTTCACAAGGACACTGTATAATACTGCATTATGTTGAACAAAATATTGAAGGAACATCTCCTACAAAACGTCAGATAAACATGAAAAGCTAACTGCATTAGTTCTACATTTACAAACTTCATTTTGTGCACTTGCTTCTGTTTTAGGCAGTTTACGGTATAATTAAATATCCTCTCTTCCTATCCATCTCCCTTCCTCTCTGCTCTTTCGGTGCTGCAAGACTTCACAGTAAACAAAAACTTGGGCCAAGATTTTGGGGAGAGTAATTAGAGAGGTTAATAAATTAGCCTTCGGAATTGAAAGGATGTCCAACATAAAAACTATTGAGCTGGGAATTTGACCTAAAGTTTGCCTTTAAAAATGTGACACCCTTGAAAACAAGCACAGAGTTGTTTTGTAACACAAACTTCTTTCAAATCCAGGAAAATTCTTTCAATAAGACCCCTTTAAGTGAACCGGGCATCATATAAAAACTGCAAAACTGTGCTTTGAGCTGTGGGCGTATGTCATACTGAACTCTGATAAAGATGGCAAGACCTGTGCTGTGCTAGTCCGACCTCGAAGTGCACAAACAGTACAGCAATAAAAAGGCTTGGACATCATGTTCTCGGAAAACAACATTTTCTGAGGTCAGCTCTGAATCTTTCCAGCATCCAAAAAAGATGACAGTTTAAACTTGCATGCGTCAGACTTCGCAATTGTCTTCAATTTGAAGACAACTGAGACTTTTTTTCTGATTAAGATATTAGATTATCTTATTGAGAGGCAAAACTGCTGCACAATTTTGAGATATCATGCATAAAACATCCTACATTTGCATATACTTTACACATCTGTATTCATACTCATTTACATATGAACAGTAAATGCCCTATATGAGCTCAACCATTCCCCTTAGTTTCGATCCTTTAATACCTCCTTTCCTTTTCAGTTACTGAATGACACAAAGACAAAAACAAAAACCGTAAACCAAGGTTAATTGTTGAAAAGCCCCTCATCTTGTTGCTCCCTAGAACAAATCAGCCCAGCGGAGTTCCTCTCGCTAGAAGCCCTAATCCGTAACATTTCTCCCTCTTTTCCTAGCTCTTCTAGTGAAGAAGGAAGGCTGCCCACATCTCCCTGCAAGCTGTAACCAGGCAAAGGGGAGCGCGTATCCCCCCCTCAGGTGGCCTGCTGAAGCATGACGGCAAGGAGGGGATAAGGGGATGGGGGATGCAAGGAAGAAAACAAGAAGGAGGACAAGGAGGAGGCAGACAGGAGCCTCCAGGCAGTGAAATGTAGCCAGCTACAATACATAGCTTATGGTTTGACTTTGAGCAGTCTTATGCAATGCTCTAAGTGCAGGACTTGAGGAGCTGCTGTGGCAGTGTAAACGACGTACATATATTTTGCGGCTGTTCATCGTTCCATTTCGAGGTGAAAACACTTTATTAACTGTGGCTGTGTATTGCCAAGCAGTCAAAAGGAGCACTGTTCCCTTGCCCCCTCTTGCACGGTGTGTTAATGTGAAATCTGTTCAGTCAGTGCTCCCGGCTCTCCAAGGAACTCACTGGAGTGGGGTCTTTGAGTTAGCGGCACAGGCATTTCTTTAAGCATCAACACAGTCCTGCTCTCCAGCTTGTGCTCACAGGCCCCTTGGAGCCTGCCACTGTAGCAGAAGCTGCAGCAGCAAAGGGAAGGGGCCAAAAAGGCAGGTGGATGGCTCAGGCCTCATTACACTGAACTGAAGGTGTGTTTTTAATTTCCTTTGAGGAGGCACAAACACTCTAAGTCAAACTTTCACTTGGCACAGGCTAAAAAATCCATCTAGGGAAGAAGTATATTTACTCTATTGCTCTTGTAATTAAAATTCTGGCAGCTGGCATGAGAAGTATTTAGAATCAATCATATATACACACGCACACACACACATATATACGTATATACATATATTGTCACATATAGATACTAATTCTGAGAGAAAAACTGGAACAGCAGTATAAAAAGTGACACCAAAAACTGGCTGCAGCACCTAAAGTTGAATATTTTTCAACTCTGTGTGACGAGAAACAAACAGCAAATGAGGAGTGCTCAGTGTGCAGAATACATGCTCAGCACCTCCTCATGTTGCTGGCCTTTATAGCAGAATGTAAATGTGCTGCAATCCAATCAAAATCAAAAGAAAAAACATGAACAAAGCCAAACATTTGAGTCCTATGACAACAGCCAAGTTTTGGTTTTTGTCATAGGATAAGGCCAGGAGTTCGGCATTCCAAGATATATGTGTGCGCATGCATCAAAAAGAATGATAAACATGGGAAAACACATTTTTGAGCCATATCTTTACCCACAAACCACCACTGAACGGGAATTAGAAAATCTCCTTAACTTTGTATATCTAAGATTTGCCATTTAAGATTCTGACAGCTTCAACTACAGCAAAGCTCCAAAATCCCTTTTCTGTACATGGCCTGCATTGCAAAGCCCAGCTCAAACATGAACAGCTGCATCTTGGACTGATGTTAAGAAATTAGTCAATAAAAAAAGGTTAGTTTGCTTTTGAGAATTGACTATTTTTCAAACGATTTAAGGAAAATTGTAAAAAATAATCAATAATCTTCTAAAAAAAACATGCTTAACATATTCTGGAGTCCCATGTGCCATGTTTAACAGACAGCGGCAATGGTATGCTTAAATTCTGCACACTCAGCAAACACAGGTGCACTGGTGTGTCAACAACCTTTTTTTGCTTCCTGGTACAATAGCAACAAGACGAGGAATTACAGTCCATCTACCAACAGCAGAAAAACCGTTGACTGCAGACTGAACCTGAATGAGTATGATGTACAAAAGAGGTTTTTGGAACATAATATCTGGCAAGATAACCAACTCAAACAGATAATATAATCCTCCTCTAGAAGCAATTCATCCCCTGTATCTACTCCTCCCACTCACATTTAACTGACTTTGGCAACTTTCAAAGACAAAGTACTTTCTTTCATTCCACACAGTGCACTCTCAAAGACGCTTGAAAGAAATAAAACACTTTGCCTCATCTGCAGCCTCTCATGCACATCTTTCATGTCGATTCATGGCTCGCTGTACAAGGCCTTGATTTCACAGAAAAACCTCCCATCGTGTGCACATCTTCACAGATTACATCTTTAGAGAGTGATCTCACACGACAGTGTCACTTTGAATGAGCAGTATCCATCGTCGCCACAAGAACAGATGGCGAATGTTACCTCTCATAAAATGACAGAGATCACACTGTCAGTCCCGCTGTTTTTCTGGTGTCAACAGTACCATGTGATGTATTGAAATCTAATCCAAGTTAGCGCAGAATCTGGCCACAAATAACAGATGAAACTCAGCCTTGATATGCGCAGTAAAAACATTTCAGTCACAGGTCACTTATAAGTATCATATTGGATCATAAGAGCCAATAACACCAAGAATTATTATGTTGTACAACTTCACATTCCAGCTCGTGCTGAGGGAAAAGCTCTCTCTGGTGTTTCATAAGAGATGAAAGTCAGTGAATGAGTCAGTGAAAGAGAGCTCATAATTTTTGCAGTAGTTCTGCCATATACTACTCTAAATCTGCACTTTGGGTATCAACCTGCACTCTTTTTCTCTGGTAGCACTACCGTGAGATTGGGTTGTGAAACATTACATCAAATTATATTTTTCCCTGAAATAACCTTGTACTGAGAGCACAATAGAACAGCAGTTGTATTTTTGTGAATACGTACTCAAAAACAAGCTCAAGGGGAAGACAGATTATTCGAGCTGGGTAAGACTTCAAGCCTGATTTTGCTGTCCAGGTTTTGAGATCTAAAACCAAATCCCTCCATAAGAACCCACTCAATGTGCCTGCCAGTCAACAAAGCTCATTAACACAGTTCTCCTGCATCTCAGAAGTGCTGAAATCTTTAAATATGCTCAATTTCATGAAATCTACTAGAACTTTTAGTATGTAAAGGCGGTATCTGAAAACACCTAAAGTACACAGGGCTGAAGGAGTGGAGGCTACAATACTCAAAAACATCACCAGGCTCAAACTCTCCCAACAGAATGACAAGCAGTGCTGCAACTCAACCATGTTCTCCAAATCCAGCATCCAGCAATGTCTTCTTTTTTGACACTCAGGTTCTGAGCTTTTCTCTCTCCTCCTTATTTTAGCACACACAGGTGAAAAAGTCTCATTTTGTTGAATATCACCCAAATATTATATATATATATATATATATATATATATATATATATATATATATATTTATTTTTTTTTTTTTTTTTTGTCTTGTTTTGGAGACATAAATGAGACAGGATGTCTCACAACCAAACTCCGAATGAAAAGACTTGTCATGTGTAACTCCTGGCTTGAATCACAGTTTACAATGTGTGAAAACGTTGGTGAGATGAGAAATTACTGGAAAGAAGCTTGTCCAGTTAACATATTTTTTAGGTTTCTAGGTTTCAGTCAGCTGAAAAGTTTGAGCTCAGCACAGATTTCAAACTCATTTTCAAGATAATGAACGGGAAACCCATGTTTGCACTCATAATCGGCTATTCTAAGATGCTGCTACTGTAATTTGTAGTCCACTTTACTCTCAAAGGAGCATTATAGCAGTTTGTCTAAAATGCTCTCGCTGAGGGGAGCACGGAGCTTGAGGGAGGAGAGGATCAAACCATTTTTGGCTGAGGATCCTTCGCATAATTTCATCATGGGAAGGATCTTATCTGTATGTCTATTTTTTATCCTGCCTTGGTCATTTGTGTCTTTTATGCAAGGTTTCTCACACATTCATTTATGTGTGATAGCCTGCCATGATATCAGCATTTTCTACCACATTATGATTATTAGTTTTTGGAGCTGGACCATTCACAATGAGCACTGTTGAAATATATATATATAATGTCCGGTTATTCAGAGAACCACACTCTCTGAGAACAGAGCGCACTCTGGGCAAAGACAAAGCAAAATCCTCTGAATTCAGAGATGGGATGCATGATAATATCTGCGGGTCATTGGTATTGGCAGAAAAAAGCTTTAAAATAAAATATTGTCTTCGGCCTGGAATGAACATTTCTGCTGATATGTCAGGCCAATATGATGTTGCTTTCATTATTTGACTTTAATTATTCGAAATAGGTCAAATTTGCCCTGGTTTTGGCTATTGCTGAGACTGTCTTAGAGGGAGCATCGTCCAAGCCTGTTAAAAAGGGAGGAATTTTGAAGTTTTGTTTACACACAATAAACATGGCATGTTTTCTACATAAACAAAGTTGAAGGCATTTTTGTGTTTTGCCCAGTGAATATGTACATTTTGAAAAGCACTGTATTTTCTGTCTGCACTGGCCACCAGTGAGCCATCACAATAATACATCACATAATAATATGTTAATTCCACTACAGGACAGACTTGATGTTGTCTGTAATTAGGTGGGAAAAATGTGCAAATCAGCAATAGCTATCTGCCAGATAGCGAGAAAATATCAGCATATGGTATATCGGTAAAAATCCAATATATACAATATATAAACAAATACATCTCACTGTAATGTGAGTTGTATTTGTTTTTCTTTGTACAATATTTGAGGCAAACAGTGCACACTGTACACTGTGGAACAAAAGGTAAATGTACAGTAGAATAGATACTGCACATCCTGCTGATGTGCATTTCCTGTTAGCGAAGAATGGAAACCATTGATCACAAAAAAGAATAGCTCTCCATCAACGCAGCAGGTTGAATGCAACCACTCTTTTCCCTCAAAAAGGAAAGATATGTGAGGACCCATCCATTTTCCTCAGTTGCTATCAAAGGTTATACAGTGCCAGGGAGGCACGGACTAACCATGAATCAATGACTGACATGCCAGGCCCCCAAATGAGCTCATTCTTTATAGCCCAGCACCTTATGGCAATAAAACATTTGCAAAGGATTGAACAGCAGAGTGTGAATGGAAAAGCAAATACAGAGTACTTAATGATAGATGTCTCGAACACAACTGCAGGGATCATTACCACAATGACAATGGCAATGGCTTGATGCATTCACAATACACGAGTGAATGAATGAGTTTGCACAAGGATAAGCTTAAAGCAACAGCACTGTGTCAGCCAGAATAACAGATTTGGATGATATATTTAAGGAAATTATGCAAAACTTCAGAGGTAAACAAACACATATTATTGTGACTAAATTTACCACTTCTCCATTAAATGTTTTGCACAACTGATGTGCTGCTTATGACTGAAGCAAAGAGAGCGTGCGGGGAGGAAAACCACAGTCGCAGTGATTCACATTCCTCAGGGAGTCCAAATCTTAGTGTCATTTTGTCAGAAACAGTGAAAGCGTTTTTTTCCCTTCCCCTTTTCATTATATGAGCCACTAAAGAAACAAGGCCCTTTATGTCTTAGAGTCTGCCTTCAAGGATATCTCTCCTTGTTGGCAGCAGAGCAGGCTGAGCTGGTGGACACACGGAGAGGGAGCCAACTCGACAGTTTACATTATGCTGACTGTAATTGGACACTGAAGTATGAGGAAAGGTATAATCTTATCTTTGTGGCGTGCCAGAGCAAATTAAGCCCTGAACTCTTGCATAGGAAGAAGCCATATTTTAATGTAAGTGGGGTAGTTAATGCTATTGGGAGGCACATGGGGAGGATGAGGAGCCTTGCAGCTAATCTTAACCAAATGTCCCTCTAGGTCCTAACCTGTCATGGAGATACAGAGGTGGAGACATGGTAATTAGTCTGGCCAACAGGATGGAGACCGTTTCATGAGCCTAACACTGCCCGCCTATTTTAAACAGAATTCTCGTCCCCTTTTACTGCCTGTGTCGACTCTTTACGCTTCAGTTGTGATTTCCAGCTTTTCAGGCTGATGATGTAGCTGGATATAATTTGTAGCTTCTTAAAATAAGAATGGGGACAGTGATAGTGAGATACCTGGTACAGTTGCATCCCTTGTTGGCCGGTGGTGAAACGGAGAAAACATAAGCAAAACAAACTGAGCCTCAGATGTACCACATTCATAGTAAATACACCATAATCATCTTCATAACCAGTGCTGATTAATCAGTCAAGGAGTATGTGTGTGTTACATGCAGCACATACAGCGAGTGGCAGCAGTGACCCACCGTCTGGCACCAGCACAACGTGAGGACGGAGACTGACAGCCGTGTCCACAATCATGGGGATGTAAATGAGGCGGACTTGGACTCAGCAGGGACAGAGGGCCATTGTCAGAAATTGTAGCAGCAAGACAACATCTGCAGAGAGATAACCGACTTGACCAGCAGACTTGACTAAAAGCTGGCTGGCTGTTAAATAGCTGACGTGTTTAAATCTAATACCAGCCACTGGCGATTTGACCATCTGAGTTGCAGGTGACATCATCAGCCGGCCTGAGTCGAGCTCCGACTGATCAGTTCACACCGTAGCAACTTTTCTCTGCAACTTTCTAAAACAGTTTCATCTCGTTGCAAATTATTGGTCTGAACTGGACCTTACAGCTAAACCATCTCCATACTTCATTATAGCACTGTGAGTGAAGCAGTAACAATAACTTCTGAGCAAGCAATGTACATAAATTTAAAAAAAAGTTCAAAACATAACATGTTTATGACTCCACCAAACAATTTCCCTACCAACACAAGACGAATGTGACTAGTTTACAGAAATAAAAACAACCCAGAGCTTTTTCTTCACCTTAGTGCAGAATTATAATGAATTCCACCAGACCTTCCAGCACCGGCACGCGGTCAATGCAAGACCATTTAGTCATTTGTCTTCAGATATACAAACACACAAACAAAACTATTTACTCCGTCTTGGATTTGACAAAGAGCAAGCCCAAGTATTTAAAAAAAAATTTAAAAATCAAGAAAATCAGTGAAAGAAAATGTCAATGTGGTTTGCTTATCTAACAAAAACAAGTCAAACATGTTTTCACACAAGTAACATGACTTCATATTTGGTCACTGTGAAGATTTAAGCCATTTTTCTACAATTTGGGTGATATTCAAATATGTTCAAAGGATGCATTTAAGTGTAATGTCAAAAATCCACTATGTCATCCAAAAAAAAGGATGTTTTGGAGGAGTTGACATTTTGGAAATGCAAGGGTGTCACCTGCTAACATCAATTTGCTAGTTTGGGGTCCTTTGGGGGCCCTAAGCTGTTGCTCAGTTTGTATACGCCTTGGACAGCTTCTGCTTTAGCACACACAAGAACGGCACACATTTACTTCAAATCACAGCACCAAAATCACATTATCAGTGATGTTCCACTAGAGGAAAGCACCCGGTAATGATGATCCAATGATAATATTTAACCAAATTTGATTAACCCAGTAATTTCTCTAGCATCAGGGATTATTATGTTTTTAAATTAGATTTTATTCAATAAAGGATTTCAATGTGTTGTTTCCATGTCCTAGAAGAGTTCAATCAATATTTGTGAACACAGGCTACTCTCTCTCAAAGCAAGAAAACACAGTCTCAAACTTGTGATGTCATCAAGTATGAAGTCTGGAGCTGCTCTGTGGACAATGAATGGGAGCCTGAATTTGTAGACCCACAGTCTTTTGTTTGTTTGTTTGTTTGTTTGTTTGTTATAAACCTACAGTAAATGACCAATATTCTATTGCAGCGTTCTCAGTCTACATGAGAAAATGTACCAATATAGGTGACTCAGAACATGCCCTAGGTGCCTTTACACACACTAGTTTTTAGAATATTGTATTATCTGTCTTAGACAATAACAGGAATGAATTAGTTCCCCTTGAAACACTTCAGTGCATATGACTCATTGGCATCACCATAAACCACCATCATCAAATTGACCATAAGTGAAGATTGTCTGATAACGTGATTATTGTAAGCTTATGAAACAGGTGTCTCATGTTGCTTTATGAGCAAACAAAGTAATGACACAGAAGCACAGCCTGCAATCATAACGCTCAGCTATTCAAGGTGGACTACACCCATATACACTACTCAGAGCTGAGAGGAATTTCACTGGAATATCTGCACTTCCAAGTAAATTATATGTAGGAGGAAGGCAAACCTGTTGTTATCAAATATTGGTCGATTTAAGCCTTAACACACACCAAAAAAAGCATTTTAGTTCTCCTTTCAACACACCGCCATCATAGCCTCAGTTTACAAAGACAGCTGCTAAAAAGGGAGGCACGGCTCACCTCCGTGAACACCACAAACACACAAAAATGACACTCGTACACCAAATTAACCTCAATTATCCCAATTTTGTCAAAGCAAAGCAAGAACACGTCATCATTAAGTTTACTTCCAAACTGGAAATATTTACAAAACAACGCTTAATAGTTCCTAAAATTAAAAAAAAAAAAAAAAAAGAAACTAAACTGCGGTAAGTTTCATAGTATAATGCACGTGCACAAACCGTTGATGAGCCAAAGTGTTTGAAATGTTGACGCGGTATAAATGTCAATCGCTAATCAATAACGCGAAAACAACATCTCCTAAATCAATTAAACTTTTTCCAAGCGGACAACCATTTTATTTGCACATTAAATTTACCAAAACAGAAGCGCAGTGTGAAGTTAGCGTTACTTACCGATGTGTTTCAGCGGTGCTTTCCACGTGCGGTCCACAAATCCCTCGGCTAATGTCTCCAGCTGCTGTCACAGTTGAGCCACTTTCAGCAGCCTCTTCCTTGTTGTTGGCTGTCTCCTCAGACTAAACGGTAGCATTTCGTGTTTAACATCGCGTCAACTTCACTTCTGCGACAGTTGTTGGTTTGTGAAGGGCTGGAGGAGTTTGTTTTCCCTGCCTGTCGTTGCTACGTAGAGCCAGTCTGTCTGACTGCGGCTGTGTGTGTGCGCGCGCGCATGTGTGTGTGTGGATGGGAAACCAGTAGCAGGTTCCCAGACACACAAACTCCCCCGCCAATCACGTACAGTGTCACACTAGCACGTAGCAACCAGTCACATCTGCACGTTTTGGAGCGTCTTTGAGAAGTATACCCAATACCAACGCTTGTTAAGTATTATAAATGCAGGCATTGGCTGGATAAACGTTTTTGTTTTTGCAGAATATATCCCATTTATGACATGTTATAATAGCAGCCTAATCAGGGTTTTTGAGACTCAAAACACCCTGTTTTCTTTGTGGAAAAATAGCAGAAAACATTAATAAGAACACCATACATCATATCACATTTAATTAATTTGACCTATTTCATTTATGTGTTATTTCTTTTAATTTCCTTTATTCGTTTTTATTCCTTTAATTGGTTTTGTTGCTTTTGGTTTGTTTGTTTGTTTGTATTATTTTATACCTGCATCTTGCATTATTTGTCCACTTGTTTTAATTTTATCTTAACTCTATCCTAGTTTCATCTTGCTTGTGTTCTTCGAGACAGTTTGGCTTTCTGTTGTTGAACTGCCTTCTATGTATCCCATTTTTGCTTTTGCTGATATATTATTATAATTACTATTATTATTATTATTACATAGGCTGCATACAATTGTTAGTCACAATAGGCACGAGACAAGAATTTGAGTTGAAAAATTTGTACTGTAACAGTGACACTTCAATGGGACAAATCAACCAAAAATCCAAAATACATATTTTTCATCTAACTTGTAGTGCTATTTATCAGTCTACATTGTTTTTGTGTTAGTTACTGAGCATTTGAGACATCAGCCATAAGGATATCTGTCTTCTTTCTAATATGAGGGATCTAGATGGCATTCAGCTTGGGATGCTAACAGCAGCAAAAAAAAAAAGAAAATAATAAAAATACTTTAAAAAAAAAATCAACAGCAATGTCTCTTTCCAGAAATTACGACCTGTTTACTCAAGATAATCCACAGACCTTGTTGTCGGTACTTTCCTGTAGGATCTTTTTACTTTACTGAACTACAGCTGCCAACCGTATCACTCTGGTTAGGTGCCAACTTCTTTTCGTTATACTGTACTTGTATTGTGCAATGACAATAAACTTGAATCTAATCTAATCTAATCTAATCATGCAAAAGGAAGCACACTTCTCTTCTAGCTCACCTAGCACCACTGAGCCAGCTAATGTTACAGCTCAGCCGAGGACACAATTAATGTTCTCATCTCACATAGTCATGAGCACGAGCCTCTTGTTTATGAATAGGTGCACGCTACCTTCTGTGCACTGATATGGTTGGTGAGTATGTTGTGGGGAAAAAATTATTTCTACCTGGTGCTCCTTACACTAGGTCTGTGGATTATCTTGAGTTATCAGCTCATTATTTCAAGAAAGAGACATTGCTGTTTGAGGTTTTGAAATGCATTATTTTGGTGCTTTGAGCACCACAAGCAACTGCCACTTAGTTCTATTATATTCGTGATAAGGCCATCTAATAAGATAACCCAATGAACATGTTTAGTAGACGGTATTCCTAAAGGTCACCATTATTGTTCAACTTGTTTCGGTTACTTGTTTTGACAATTCTGCACTACCAAACCCTTATAATAAAGAGAAATTGTGTTCTTAAGGGGTTACTATAGAATTACATTGGTGAAAAGTAACAATAACAGTTTTTTATTACCTTGTTTGTGTGAATCAAACCTTAAATAGCTTCCCACTGAATGAACAATAATTAGGATATCCCCAGGGTCACCATATAAAAACATTGCCCTGATAAAATTAGTGGCCACAGAGCACTGACTTTCAGACCTTAGAAGGAAATACTGTACTAGGACTATAAAGGTAATGTTTAATCGCTTTTATCACCCTATCTCTGTGACTCAAACCTTAAATATCTCTGGTTATAGTGGGACGCTTCCAACATTATGAGTGGGAAGAGTACTCTGGCATTCCCCAAGGTCACTATAAAAAGTAGCTTAACGTCTTTGAATTACTTGTTTAGACAGGCCTACATGAGCTGAGCATTTTCCAATAGCTCACTGCTGGAAGTGTGTCGATGTTCAAGACTGTCTTAAAGTGCCAGCAGCAGTTTACTACCATCTTTTGTTTCCACAGCCATGCCAACAGAAATTTGTTCCCTGGGAATTCACACACAGAGGCGGTGAAACTGCATGTGTCCGTCTAATGTTTTGCTTGGCTGGTTGCGATTCATCTAAATTCCCCAGTCTAATGCCTTTCTTGGTAGATTTGGCTTCTTTTATAAGCTCTGTCTTCATTTTGAACAGACTTGGATAACATCGCTGCCACATCTGAGATAGTTCAAGTTTTATGTGCTTCTGTTTCTTTGCCTCTGGGTCCCTGCAGCTGATGATTAACATGTTGTTGGGGGGAAATTATGAGCATTTAAGCCATTTTTGTTTGTCATGATCAGCAAAGGGCCGGTTGGACTGTAGCAGATGTTGGTGATATTAAATGCATGATAAAGGATAAACAAATCCACTTGTGGCTTACAAACAGCAATCCTGTAATCAGATATGAATGTTTTTGATTTTCATCACTGAAAACACTTTCCAGGAGTTTGTCTGGGTTTGTATTTCTGTACTATGGTAATCTGCTGCAACACCAAAGTAGTCTTAAGGTGTTATTTGAAGATGTAGATGTATTCAATAACAGCAGTTTTCCACTTATGAATAAATTAATTTACTAGCTTAAGCTCCTGAACAAGTTATTTACCAAAAGAATTACACTTTGCATATGGCACACCAATGACCAAATATGAACGTTCCTTATTCCTTCAAGCTTCCTGTTGATCAGGGATACTCAATTTTCTTATATTTGCCCGTACATGTTTCTAGGATGTTATGACATTTGTAGGATTTTAGTGCATTTTTAGGATTTTAGGACATTTCTCTGATTTTCTGACATTACTCATTTTTTTGACATTTCTGTGATTTTAGGATACTTCTAGGATTGTAGGATGTGTCTTGTACTTGTGTGAATATGTGTCTTACATTTTAGAATGTTTCTTAGATTTTAGGACGATTCTAGGATTCTAGGGCACATCTAAGAATTGAGGACTTTTCTAGGATTTCAGGACATATCTGGGATTTTAGGACATTTGGATTTTAGGATGTTTCTGGGATTTTAGGACATTTCTAGGATTGTAGGACATGTCTAGGATTTGGTCCTGTACTGGCACTTTTTTTGATAAACAAGCTCTATTTTGATGCTATTTTATGCAGTCTGGCACCTTACATATACTAAAAGTACAAAAACAATTCCCAGTGTGAATCACTTTACTTTTATTGTGAATTAGAAAATGGTTTGGGGGCCACCCAGCACCCTATTGGGGGCCAGATTTGGCCCATGGGCAGTAAGTTAAGTATCACTGTTCTGGATCATATTACAGTTTGTCTGGCTTTGTGATTCCACGCAAAAGCAAGCTGCCCAACCATCTGGTAGAGCATGTGGAAATAGTTCATTTCAAGAATTTAGAATTGGAAAATGTTTGCTGAGTCTTCTGAGACTCTTTTTTTAAGCTTACCTTCAGACAATCAACTTTGATTTACACACTTCTTTTGAGTGTAAATTTGGACATTGGGTGTTTTGCTGCTATGGCTGCGACACCATAGGGACAGTAACAAGAAAGTATTGGATACTTTGACTGCAGAAATACTGAACTGTACCTCTGCGCTCCCCCACATGAGCAAAAACTTTCACTGCTGTAATGAGTCACTTTTTCCAGGTGGAGGGAAAAAGAGACAGTGGCCAAAAGGGAAAAAATAATACACACGCACATGCAACCACACAGGCGCACACAAGCAGAGAGGGTTAAAAGGGCATTTACTGTTTCCTGCTGAAGAGTTTGGGAATTCAGGCAGCTGGGTATCTCTAGGGAAAGACTGGTCTGTTGAAAGAAGCAAAACACAGAACCAAGTAAAAGTATATGGCACTACCAGTCTCAATAACAATCTGAAAAACGATTGCCCAATAAAGATGTTGAAAGCTTTGACATCCATTGCTCAATTCAGCGCTGAGGTTAGCTTTTGGATGCGTGACACACCACAGAGGCTGAAACATCACTCAGGTTTTGCACATGTGGCATGAAGTTTCCGCGATGTGTTTATAGGACTGGAATCTGTGAGAGGTGGAAAAGTAACCACTTGCAGCTATTCTAGTGAATTTGCTTGAACATCTTATATAGTGCTCATACCGTTTACTGAACATTTGCAGTGGTGTACCATTTAGAGAGGCAAACCAGGCAAAAGTTTGGGCCTCTTTTAAAAAATAAAAATAAAAAAAGGGAATAGGGGCCCATGATGGCCTCTGATATTAACACATTTTGCAATGACAGCTATAAACTACTTGTAAAACTAAATCTTTCTTAAACCTGCACTGCCACTTCCCTAAAAAACCCATAAGACTCCCATCATAGAGGCGACATGTATACCTGCAGCCATGTTCTATTAGAAGCCTACCCAACATGTTCCCAATAAACTGCACCCACTACCTGTACAACACAAACCCACTAACATCCTACAGTAAACTTTACACCGACTATCAGCTAGGCGAGGTTCCTGGACCCGCTGATGGTGCTCCGTGTGATTTCTCCTCTCTCCATGTACCCACACAGATCTCAGTTTCTGTGTGTCCAGTCCCTAAGTGCCCCCCATTTGTGCATTTTTATGCAGATTTAAAGTTACATCAGTCATCCTCCAGTACCTCCTAAAGAAATAAAAAAGGCACAAACATGTTGAACGATAAAACAGAACACCAGGTGGAGGTGATGAGGCTGATGAGGGGGAGTGGCCGGGTGGAGAGAGAGGTGGGGCTGAAGTAAGTGGAAACAATCCCACAGCAGCAGGAGAGAGGCAGAGCAGACTGTGACACAGATGTGTTAGTCAACATCATAGAAAAATAGCAGTAGAGTTATTTTCAGGAGCAACTCTGCTTCAGACCTGAACGCAGTTTATTCACTCAAAACTGCTGTTTCTAATATTCCCCTCTGTTTTTCCATCAACTAGCATTAAAGAATTTCCTCACTGTTGTTTCATCACTTATTGTCAAATCTTAACTTCATTTTTCTACACCATCACTTTAAGAGGAAGCATTTAAAGACTTGTGCAACATCCGCATTTTAAAACTGGATGGCATATTTCACACACTCACAGTCTGAGAAATATTTATAGCCAAGATTCCTGTTTTAGCGCTGCCCCTTTAGCTACATGAAATGGAAAATTGTGCATTACTTAACACGTCTTTGCAAATCTGTATGAAGCATGGCATCGTTCAAAACCTTGGAATCTTGTCTGGAATTCAAGAAGAGCTTGTGTAAACTTGAGGAAAGATCGTCTGCATAACTTGATGAACACACTAAAGAATCTGCAGGGTTTTGAGAAGTAAACTGTGACTCAGTGAATACAATCAGTTTCCATCAGTAGAACCCCCACAGCGGGCAGAAGCTACTGTCAGAGCTCTACCTGGCACTCCCTCTCCCTTGGCTCCATCCCTTTCCCCCCTTTCTCTCTCTTTGCACACCCTCCCAAAAAATCCTGGAAAACATAAACATCCTTCCAGCCTGTGATGTCAGACAAGGCGCTCTGCAGGCTGGCTGGATTGGGAGAACGAGGAGCCTCAGTCCCCATGGTGCGCAGGGTAAACATGGAGATCTGACGAAAGAGGAATGGAACAGTGCGAGGGACCCTTTGCTCCGACCACCGGCTGCCTCTCATCTCCCCACACGGCCAGATGGCTGCTACACACACACCCCAGTACTCTTTCTACTAGTCTCTATATATTTTTCCCTTTCTCTGTCTTGCTGCAGCACTAATCAAACACTGAATTCATGTGGTTTGTTGTTTACTCTTCTCAGCGTGCGGCATGAAACACACACATCAGACGCTGGTTACAGAGCTGCATGAGAGCTCACTGGAGAGAAAAACATGCCTCATTGTGGTCGAGCCGACATCCATAAGTTACTTCAAAAAATGTGTGTCCATAGTGTGTGAGCTGTTGCACGCTTGCATTTGAGATTTTCAGTATGTTCCAAGCAGAGAATATCAAAGAGCGCATGTTTAATTTTCTGTCATCGGAGTTGTTTGGTGGTTTTGGTGACTTTGTTGAACTCTTCACATTCAGGGAGTTTGACTGTGTGTTTATGTGAGGAGGGGGTGTTTGAAACTTTTTGCTTAAGTTTCACTTGTCAGCACGGGTGAATTATGAGAAAATGGGCCTCTGTGCAAAGATTTGCAAAAGGCCCCACCACCTATCCCACATAGGAGCAAGACACATGGACTTTAAGGAGGTTTTTGCATCTCTTTGTAGTCGTTATGCATCTTTTTGTGGTCAATGTGTTATTATTATTTTGTATCTTTTTAAGGTTATTTCTAGTTATTTTGTCTCTCCTTGTGGTAGTATCGAGTCTTTTTGTAGTTATTTGGGTCTTGGAGGTCATCTGATATGTTTTAGATTGTTTTGTGTTGTTTTGAAGTCATTTTGTGTCTCTGCGTGGTAGTTGTTAAGGTCTCTGAGGTCATGTTGTACCTCTCAAGTAACTTTATATCTTTTTTGACCATTTCCTTGTGGTTATTTTGTGTTTCGTTGTCATCATTTTGTGTCTGATTTGGTGTTTTTTTTTAATGCCTTTTTGTAGTGGTTTTAGTGTATTTGAGGTAATTTTGTGTCTTCTTGGGGTAATTTTCAACTTTTTTGGTAAATTGGTGTGGCATTGTAATAATTTTGCTTCCAATCGCAGTTGTTTTGTTTCTTTTGAAGTTATTTTGTGTCTGTTTTAATTGTTTTGTGTCTCTTTGTAGTTGTTTGGTTGTTTTCAATGTAATTTTGTTCTTACTTAGGCAATAATGTTTCTCTGAGGCAGTGCGTCATTTTGTGTTGCGCTGTAGTCGTTTTGTGTCACCTTGTGATCGTTTTGTATCTCTGTGGTTGTTTTTCCAATTTTTGTAGCTGTTTCTGTCTCTTTTCAGTTCCTTTGCACCTCTTTATGGTCTTTTTGTGTCTCTTTGTGGTTGTTTTGAGTCTCTCCCCACTCTCCTTGTTTTATGATTAATTTGAGTGACTTTTTGCAAGTGAAGGCCAGGAGGGGGCCCTGACAGTTTGGACCTAATGGGCCTGTGCGCTGTAAGCCAGTTCAGCTTCATGCTTGTTTAGAGAGGAATAAATGTGTGCTTGTGTGTGTTCACATTTAACATTATCGAAACAGGTCAAGTGTAATAATCCACTTTGACCGTCTTTAAATAGTGTGAAATAAGAAAAGATTTTGATCTCGGATCTGGTATTGATTATACCTGCTGTTGCCTGATAGAGCATCTCTCTCATGTTGTCTCTAACCAATCACATTAGATACACAAGAATCCAATTTATGTCATGATGTCACATTTCTAATACTTTTTTTGTATTACTGTTTTGTCTTTCCATTTTCACAGAGAGCTCTGTGGTTAGCAGAAATACTTTTAAGGCTTTTTTGCACTTTCTAAGGAATATTTCCTTTTTACAATGAGTCATTCGGGGACGATGGTTTTCAAAAGGCTTCATCTGATCTGTCAGATTATAAGAATTACCCGTGTGACCTTTCAGGCACTTATGAAACAGAGAGACCTGTCATTTCTTTAAAATTATTTTAACAACTACTCATACATTGGCTCACACTGACATCACTTTTGACAACGCTTTGCTTTTCTAAGCGTGAATTTTGGGACCAGTCATTGGAATATTACTTTGCCAAAGACAGTCACTTTAATTAGATTTCATCATCTGACTGCACAGCCAACCACAAGTAATGACTTTCATGCTCAGATCAATCATAGCTGCTTTGTTGCTTTATAAAACATAGAATAGAAATTTGCTTTGAATCCCTGTTCTGAATTCTGCATTACTAATGTAAAGCTGGTTGCTTGATCAATGGCACATTTAGTTTTAATATTAAAAGAATCAATATTTAATTAAATTCAGATCATTGTTTTGTGAGAGAAAGAGGGAGGTCTCGCTAATCTTGCAGTAATATACCTTAAACGGACAAAACTCCACTTTTTGAAACTAATCAGAGGTGCAATTATCTTCATTTTGCATTTGCCAGATTGGCATTATAACATAAAAGCAGTGTCTATGCAGTTCAAATTACATCAAAAATGATGAATGTAATTGTTAATTTTCCACATCTGGGGAGTACAAAGGAAACACAATGTGGAATGCAAAACACCATGCCTCGCTGTAACAGTGAGATGTGTTTCTGTCAGTCCTCTCTGTTTTACCCTCGCCTACTATCCCGCGTCGTGCCGGAGAAACATTTAATCTTGCTTTGCCTACGGGCAGCAGCTTAAGTCAGGAGTGAAAACAGGATTTTCAGAAGGAGAACGCATCCTGAATCAAAGTTAATACTCTGGGGTGTGCTGAAGTCAGATTGCAGAGCCAAAGACTCTGTAATGGAGATATGCGCCATTAAACAACACAAACTACATCCATCTCCATCATGGCAGTCAGACAGTTGAATGATGGGCGTGTGGAATGCGGGTATTGTGTGAGGTATTCTTTAATACACCAAGTCACCTCTGATATTATAAATGATTCAGGCGCCTGAAAGTCTCACTGGAGTCTCTCAGTCCTCATTATAGTGAAGAAGTCCTTCAGTCTGACGCCTTATGTATATCAGCTTTCCTATACATAAACATAGGTGTAGATTTTTAGGGGACGCAGAGGACATGTTTCCATCAGTATTATGAAGGAAATTTTTAAAAATATTATCTTTTTTGTTTGTTTGTTTGTTTTTGTTCATTTTTTGTATTTAATAATCATCTTATTCCACTTTAAGTTTAATTTTATTTTCTGAGTAATAATGTTTCGTCAGTGGGATGGTGTTAGGTTCTTGTTTTTTTCAGTATTTTTTTCTGTCACAGACACTTTGCCATGTTCTGTATTTACTGTACTGACTTTGTCAGGTTTGCAGAAAACCCTTTCAAAAATGTGTAAAAACAAACAAAACAAATTTGGTGGAGGACTATTGAAACAAAGCCCACAGCTTTCAGGGGTTGGGACAACACAGGAGACACGACCCCTTCAATTTAAAGCATGTGCCTCTGCATTTTCATTCAGTTGAAAGTTTCATTCACAACTGCAAGTCTCTGTCTGTGTGAGTTGTCTCTCCTCTGTCCTCTGTCCCTCCCTGCCACTAATCCACTTGGTTAAAAGCTGCTAAATTAGCCGATCAATGAGCAGAGCCCTCTGGGTAACACGAAGAACCAAGGATCCAATTTCATTTTGCAAGTTCAATTTGGTCTTTATTGTCGGCAGGACAAGTGGTGTCACTTGCAGACGCTGTCACAGCCGTAAAGCCACAGGGAGATAATGTGGAGATACATGGACACAGGGGGTGCTGACTGACTTATTTCTTATTATGTTTCCATATCTGAGGAGAAGGGCAAACAGGTAATAAAGAGGAGGCTGAAATAGAGGGTGGAGGCACCAACAAGGTCCAGGTCCAGGAGGGTGACGGCATAAAAGCTTTTTTAATATCGATCCAAGATCTCAATATGTTACAATGAGGTGTACTTGATACCAAATAAATGCCTTTATTGAAGAGAAATCTGTCCCTCGTGTCCTGTTTGAACCTACTTATTTCCTTAAAGTTTGCTCCTTATTTTTCAAAAGCAAGATTCCTATTGATTCTTTCAGTGTCATAATTCTGACAAAATATTTCCCAGGATACCTCTGTTTCTTCCGTGTCAGACAAGTCAGCAAATACGCTCCCATCATGCCTCAGGCAAAGACAGGTTCTTCCACTTAAATGAAAAGGGGAGGGAAAAAAAGGAATCTGACACTTGTCTGTTTGTCCCAAACGTATTCCCTAACAACAACAGCCCTTTAAATTGCATTAACTCATCTGAAAAACAAGATTTAGCCCAAACAAAACAGGTCTCACTGAGCGAGGCGATGCAAATTAACCAATTTTGTGCAACAGTGCTTAAAGCCAAAGGGTCCCCGGGGGAGAAGTGGATTACTTTAGAAAAGACTCCAACAGCAAATACCCTGAGAGAAGATTCAACTTAAAATGCTACGTGAGCCAGAAGACACAACATCTGTAGCTTTAGCTCTAATTTCTTGCACACACAATTCGTGTATACTTGTGTACTGAATGTATGCATGACCATAAAATTCTTGCGTGCTACAGAAAGTGATGATGCAAGCGCCTTGGCTCACAACAGGCTCATCTCATCTCTATAAACACCATGTGACATGACCTCATCAGCTGAGAGGACACCCTCCGGATCAGCTCTGAGACTTTAATGACATGGTTATAATTTCTGCAACTGCATGCGTGATGTCCCGGTCTTCAAGGCAAGACTAACAAGGTGGATGACCTAAGGCTTTCGGTAATCATCCAACAGCTGAGATGTAGTGCTGTCAGATGTTGTTTATGGATAACAATGTTTTTATGTCTCTATTAAGACAGGAACAGAGGATGAATAACCTATTTTGTAGCAATAAATGAGAAAACTTTCATGTGTGAGTCAGTGACAAAGACTTTAGGACAAAGACCCAACATCTTTCCATAATATCTCCCTAAAATAGAATCCCCCCAGAGTATCTGAAAGGCCTGTTACATCTGTTAAGAGCTAGAACACACCAATACCAGTCTGACAAACTGCCTAATGTACGGCAATGATGAACAGAATTTTCAGAGTTTATAGATTTGATGTTTTAAACTTTGAACTCCAAAGAGCTTTGACCTTAACATATGTTTCCTGCAGCCTTTAAAGTCTGTTTAGCAGCTCCAGAGTGTAATTGATGACATCAAGATAAGAGTCTTGGCACCCTTCAATGTTTGGCCCAGACCGGGCCTTCTCCATGGAAACACATCTAGACTGAACTGTCCAAGATAATGAGAATAACATATGTGAGTTTCTTTTTAGGGTGGATTTTTTCATGCTTTAATATGGGAATCCAAGAGGTCAAGCATATGAACCCATAAAGCCCATAAACTGCATGTAGTGGTGTTGCATGGCCAATTGAAAGTTCTGAAAACAAATGGAAAGGGACTGGAAAAAGTAATGACGCCTACTAAGTACATTGTTTACTCGCCTTTTGCCTTTTAAGGAGAAAGATTTTTCATTATCCTGAGTATTACATTAATTTTTCCAGCAAGGAGGAAAAAATAGTGTTGCTGTACAGGCGTCCAAAATGGTTTGGCTTGCAGGAATCACATAAGGGAATTAATGCAGCACACACACTGGAAACACATCAGACTACTTAATGATTAAAGTTTATGCCATTTGTTGTTGATTTACAAAGCAAAATATCCATGGCCCCCAATTATGCTGAAAAAAACATTCACTTTGCCAAGTTAAATAATGGCATTGATTAAAAAAAATGAAGATAAAGTATGTTATTTTATATTGAAAGAAAATGGAAGAGAAATGGCCTAGAAAAACAACCAAAAAAGGAGGTGTTTATAAAACATTCAGAGCACTAATAGCTCAACAAAGTCATTGGATTTCATTTGGAGGGGGAACAAGAATGTCTGCAACCAAATGTCATGTTAATCATCCTTCATCATCCGACACTGTAGACACATTTAACACAAAACCTAATGGTGGTGCTGGAGGAAAAGCCAAAGGTTCACCAAAGCATTTATCATCCAGGGACCATGAAAGTCTGTACACCCTAATCAATTTCAACTTGCTTGTTATGCTGGATGAAAAGTCAGTGAATCACCAAGTCTGCAGGATTTATCCTCTTGGGGACCATGAACGTATGTAAAAACTTTGGTGCCAATCTACTGAGTACACAAAATATTTCACTAGGTAAGTCAAACTTAGCACTGTCAATGGCGAGATGGAAAGTCAGGGGATCACAAAAGTAGGATACAATGTTGAACAAAGTTACCAATACATGCCAATAAAAAAACAAAAAAAATGTCAACCTGTTGGTGGCAATGGATGAAATATCTAATATCTCTAATATCACCAAAGTCAGCAGGATTTATCCTCTTGGGGACCATCATCATATGTAAAAACTAAATTCATTGAGAAAAATTAGATATTTTATCGGATAAGTGAAAACTTCAGTCTGCTGATGGCAGGAAAAATCACGGAATAATTGGTCATTAGGATCTATCCTCTGCCATGACTGCGTATAAAATGTTGGTGCCAATTTATTGAAATTTACCCGGACAAGGGAAAATTTCAGCTTGCAAATGACACGACCTGAAAAGTCAGCTGATGGCCAAAGTCAGTAGAAATCATTCTTTGGGAACTTGAGATGTCCGTTCAAAATCTTAAACAAATCCATAGCATAGTTCTCAAGACGTGGCAATAAAAACAAAAATTGTCAACCTGCTTGTGGTGCTGGATGAAAGGTCCAGGAACACCAAAATCAGAAGGATTTATCCTCATGGGGACCATGAATGAGCATGCATGGTTTCAAAACCGCAAGATCTCCTCAGTTTCTATCATCTTAGCAGCAAGTATATTAACCTTCAGTTATGAAGTATAAATACAAATACCTCCTGACTGTTGTTGTCAGCAGTTAGCGAAAGAGAATAAAAAAAGAATTGATCCAGACAAGGTCAACACACCGGTCTGAAGAGAATAGTTTCCTTAAAGGATATTTTAAGGCTTATCTAAAACCAGCCTATCAGCACATCTGCTGTCATGGCTGACATTATCCATAGTCCATTCACTGCAGGCGATAGGGGTGAAAGTCAGAAATGCTTTTCTAGAGAGACATTAACAATGATTTTAACCAGCTGTGAACTTCAGGAATGAGGAAAGCAGAGCAGTACTTCCTTTAAACTGTACTATACGCTTGGTTCAACCAGGAAGTTGCTGGTTTGAATGGGTGCTACTTTGCGCCCTGTATTGTGTTACTCCTTTTATGTTTTGACTTCCCGCATGTTAATTGTTGAAAGCAGTGCAATCTATAAATGTCATCCTGAAGTCTCACCATCATCCAACTCTTCCTCCCAAGAGTTCTGAGGAATTCCACGTCACGAGGTGGAGCCAATCGTTGGGACGTCATTACTTCCCATTCACATCGTTAACACAATGGGCCAGATTCCACTTGGGATTGGGCTATATGGGGAACATCAGAGGCCGCAGGAGAATAGTTACATAAAGGTATGCTTCCATGTCTTAATCCTATGTGCAAATGAGTCATTTTTCACTTTGTGCGTTAAACGTTTTCTTGGAGGGTACTGCTGTCAAAAGTGACAGTTTAAATGTCGGATTGGGACCCACAAGAACAGGATGTTCTTGCAGATATTCATTGTTCCCACTGCACACTCATCTGATCTCACAATTCACAAGAGGGTGGATACAAGCTCACGGGCTGCTGAAACGCAGTGTCAGCTATTAATGATTCAACACTTTAGGGTTGATTGTAAGGGTCTACTGTATGATTAAATTAGTGGATGAAATGTGCACAATAGCATGGTAGATGTACATTTCAGATTCAAAGAATGTGGCATCAAAGCCGAAGACTCTGGAGGTTTTAATCACCCCAACCGGAGAAGAGAAGATCAGACATGAGCCTATTGTAGTTTTTGATTGTAATGAAACTCCTTATACATTTGGAGTCGCTGCCATAGTATTATTACTGACACTTTATGAAAGGGAGAATGAGCAGCACTCATGTCATTTATGAGTTCTTTTGTTGACTGTCCACCTTTCCAATGCTGTTTATCTAACCTCATCTAGCAATTGTCCAACCATTAAATCATCACCTGTGCTCACAATCTGCTCACTGCTCACAGTCATCATTATCTTTCAAAAACATCCCTTATTTAACCCATGTTGCCTGGGCTGCCATTCTATAAGATACCACTATGGACATCAGGTGGTGTGAGCATCTCCCCAGTTACCACCACCACCAAAACATCCATATCCAAGCTGCGCAGCAGGTGACAGACGGTCGTGCACGGCGTCCAAAGCATGCAAATAGACAGTCTGTCTGCAGGCGTTCTCTGATCTAATCTCCTCCTCAATCTGGCACTTGGTTCTCCGCTGGGATGCCAGGTAAACATGTCAGAATTGGGCAGAGAAACCTTTGGAGAAGTGATAAAAGCAAGTGAGAGAATACAGGGGGGAGATGGGAGAGAACAAGTGGTTGTGCAATGACCTCTAGTGGAAAAACATAGCCAGCACAAATATAGCATGCATGTAGGAAGTTTTTTTTTTACATATATATTTTGCACTTTTAATAATTATTTATTTTACATAGCACTTTTCAGAGCACAGTTACAAACTGCATTACAGATCAAAATAGCACACAGAGATAAAAACAACAAAAATATAAATAAAACCTTAAATAAAATAAAATAGAACACAAGACCACAAAAAAGTGTGAAAAAATAGTGATAAAATAAAGAATAGGAACAGAGCCCAGGTGTTAAAGAGAAATCACTGAGCATTTTTAAAGTTAAATTAAACAGTTAGTTTGCATCCATGTTTGTCCAGACTCATATATAGCCATGACTGTTAATAATGCTTCAAAGATGGATGTTGCCGCAAAGAAGCTCAAATTCTCAAAAAACTGCGTTTTCTCACACACGCACACGCACACACACACACACACACACACCTCAAATCCAGTAATATCAGAAACAGCACAGAGCTATACAATGGCATTGAGTAATAGCAAGAAAAGTGTTTTTTGCAGAACATTATGATGTGACAGTGAAGCTGAGCTGTTAGCCCTTTTAGATATAACATGTCATCACTTCTTCTTTTTATCCTATTAGACATTTCTGTAAAATTTGGTCAAAATTAATCTACGAGTGCCTGCATTATCGCAAGAAACACAGAGGTCACAGTGACCTTTGACCACACAATCTAATCAGTTCATCAATGCATCCAAGTGGACGTTTGTGCCAAATTTGAGGAAATTCCCTCGATGCCTTTGATATCGCGTTCACGAGAATGGGAAGGACAGACAGACGGACAACCCAAAAACATAATGCCTCCAGCCACAGATATTGCCAGTGCAGAGGCATAAAAATGAAACTGCATTTGTGACCCTTTTTTTTTTTTTTTTTAAGATTTCCCTTTTTTGCAACAGACAGAACAGAACAGACAGAAAACTCTGATGAACTGCTGTTTTCAGTTTTGTTTTTTTAAAATTTGTTGGCAATAACTAAACAGAAGACGCCGTCATTAAATAAAAATTACTTTATTTTTTAAAATAAATGCATTTTTTACAGTCAGAAATCAGAGCAGCAGGACATGCACTGCTGCTCCTGACACTGGAGGCAAACAAAAACAACATCAGAGAAAATAAAACACACTAGGCTTAGTTTTCTCTGAGCTCTGTCCACTTTTGCCGATTTGTCTCAAACTCCAGGGTCTAAACAATGTGGGTCTCCTTCACATGGACATTATTAAATGGCACACTTCAGTTGTGACAAAACCAGACAAAAACGTGAAGTATTTTAAAAAGGCGCTGAGCAAATCAAATTTGCAGCAAAAAATAGGTAACGTGGTCAGTCTAAAGAATGAGCTAAAAACAACTCAGGGCCACAAATGGACAGAAGAGGAGCAGAAAATTAATAAAACGAAGCGGAAATGCAAGAAAAAAAAAGAGCACATTGAAAAGGCATACGTAATTGTATTTTTTTTTTAAAAAAACATAATATGTACTCGACAAATACCTTAATCAAACCTGGAGTTTGAGACTAGTGTTATCTTCATATATATATTCATATTTATCTTCATCTGAAAACTCAGTAAGGACACAACATAAGCAGGCACAATTTTGAATACTACACATGTTGACACATGGCTTCCCCCCTCGTCTCTGAAAGGAAAAACTTCCAAACCCCCAAAAAGCAGAAAAAAAACTGTACAATTCTATAAAACGTTTGTGTTTTTACATTAGTTACAAAAAATAATACTTCATTTACTAATCCTTCATACTGAGGACAGAAGAGAAAAAAAAGTTGCATATTCATTCTTCAAACTCGGTGACCTTTTGCTGGTGTGTAATGATAAAAATGATAATAATAATACTATATGGTGTGAGAGACAGAATGGGAATAAAGAAAAAAGGTGGTATAAGGGAGTAACAATCCCTCCTGTTACGTAGTGCACATGCACTTAGCAATGAGGTGTCAGGGGTTTCAAATCTTTGGATGAAATTTCAAACATGCTGTTGAGATCTAGCAACGTGCAACTGCCGTCAGGACAGCAGCCTTTAACAGGCATGTTTGCTACAATATTAATGCCCTTTGGCACTTTGTTTTTGATTGCCAGGTCAGAAGAAGAAAACACCTTTCCTATCTAAAGTCGGGAAAAGAAGACGGACATCTTAAAAAGTTGCTTTGTGTTGAGGCTTCATTATTGTTTTAAAAAAACAAGGGGATAAGATATTTTAAATACACATGAACACATGATCTGCCCTAGCTGAACAACAAGCGATGAAAGTCTTTTAAAGGAACAGTGTGTGAGATTTAGGGGGAATCAGTGCCATCTAGTGGTGAGGACTGCAACCAGCTGAAACTTCTACTGGTTTAAATTCTCTGTGTTCAGTGTTTAGGAGGTTTTTACCCAGAAGTGGATTATCCTTAGGTCTCTTCCTCTCCTAAACAAACAGACCTGACGATTGTAACTGGTAAAAACACGGAAAAAGCAGTTTCGCGTTACACATAAGTGTTCCTCGGATGCTGTTTGGCATGTCAGAGACAGGATGCAAGCCCAGCACCTGCTAATGAGTGCTTACCTCTTTTCTCTGATAAGCTCACGGCGTTTAGGAGGTTTTTGTGGGAGTGGAATCATCTGCAGAGGTCTCTTTCCCTCCAAAACATCAGCCCTGACAATTTAAACCAGTAAAAATGCCCAATGAAGCAGCTTTATGTTGAGAATCAGTGTTCTTTTGATGCTGCTCGTCACAGAGGGGCTACTATGTGGCCAACGCGAAAAAGTAAATGTCCCTTTTTAGAGACAGTGTTTGGTTTGTCCATTCTGGGCTACTGTAGAAACACATCGCAACATCGCAAACTCCTGGGGCAAGGACCTGATCCCTCTGTAGATCTAAACGGCTCACAAGGTAACAGAAACATAATAATTCTTATTTTCAGGTGATCATTCACTTAAGAAAAACATACTTATATTATGTTCCATTTCTGTAAATATACCCACCTAAATCCTACATACTGGACCTTTAATACTTCAAATATAAGCTATACTTAACACTAGAATTAATGACTGTTTAAGATGAACAATTTTGCAGAAAGGGCATTTAAATCAGTTGGGGAAAGATTTTCAAACCCACAGGACACTCATCCCAGTGCACTGAACTGTAGTGTTTCCAGACATGCTCACTATCAGCAGTCCATTAAATACAAAACAAAACTCTCAAAGTCACACCTGCCGGCTAATACAATTCATTAAAGAGACTCGACACAGAGGAGACAATGGCTCCGGAAGAGCTCCGAAACAAAGACGACATCGAATGCAAATTTAAAATCAGCTTATTCATTACGAGGACTGTATACTGTAGAAGTGCTTACATGTGACTTCAAAGAGATTAAACCCTTCATAGGTTGGATATGATGGACATGTAGTGCTGCCATCAGATAGCCTTTTGGTGGACTCTGATGAAGTCCGTCCTTCAGGATAAGTATTTCGATACGACGGCAGGTATCTGCGGCACTATGATTAATTGTTTTAAAGACAGTTTGATGTCAGCTCCTTTAGTCCAGTTGTAGAAGAGAAAAAAAGCAGTGAGAGAACGAGTGAAGAGGAGGGAAAAAGAGATTCTTTGGGATTAAATCTGGTGTTTGATTGGTTTTTAAAGGGCTGTCATGGACGTAACTTGATGGCCATCAGTCCAGGAGAAGAGGAGGCAGGTGGTCGTAGAGGAACCTCGCGGTTCAGGTTTGTGTAAGGCTTCTGCTCAACCACAGGAGTTTAGATTCAAAAGTTCATCTGGACTGCATTCACCACAATATTAGTGTTGTAACAAATGACTTAACGTCAGCGTTAATGCAACAGAAAAAAACTATAACGATAAAAACGGTGTCAGCCATGGCAATTTTAGTGCTGCTCTGGACTCTTCAGCACAGCTCCAAACAATTAAACAGACTGAGAAATAGTAGAATAAAATAAACCCCATAAACTGTGGTTCAACCCCCCTCCCAAAACCCACCCCAGCCACTCCCTCCTGGCCCCTGACCTACAATCGTTGGCCCCTGGTGGTTTGGGGCAGCTCAGACCCAGCCGCTGGTCAGCTTATAGAACATCTCCTCGTCTAGAGACTCATTCTGGTCCTTGGCACGCGTTGAGAGGAAGATGTAGCCGCCGATGAACTCGTGGACCACCTTACAGTCCACCTCAGCACAGATGAACGACAGACTGGGCTCGTCTGCGAATTCCACCGTCACCTGAGCACAGAGCACATCAGTCATGTTATTCATTTAATCGATAGTCCAAATCCCAAAAACATTCAATTTATCATCTAAGACTTTCAGAAGAAAACAGGCACAGATTTGCATCCGAGAAGCTGGAACCAGTACGTTTTTTGTTTAGTTTGCTCTGATAATACTAGTGATTGCTTTAAAGAATTCTTCAAGAGTTAGGCCTGTTAAGTTAACCTCACATTGCACCAGAAACAATTGCACTGTTTTTTTTAACTGTCATTTAAGACCAATTAACACCACTGATATAATGATAATATAATTGCATAATAATGCAAATACACCCTTTCAAAGACCAATGGACTTTTAATTCTTAAGAGTACTCTGACATTCAAACTGGACTGTGAAAAAAGATATTAAAATATGCTAAACAGATTAATTTTTTTTTAAATGCGTGTATGTGCGCAGCAGCATGACCAGTAATAACAGCAAAATATCTCATCTCATATGATATGCATATAAACTCAAGGGCAATATTAAATGTATGGATATGACCTCAATAATTCTTGTTAACCATAATAACTCAATAATTTAATAATCAAGAAAGAGCTACAAAGACTACTCAGATTTAGCAAAAGCCCTCCTAAACCACTGTTGGACAGAGTATCAAAGTACATGCAGCAGAACTGGAGATATCGTCTTTCATATTCCACAAATTATTTGTCCTTCTAAAACCTAGTGCCTACATTACCCACAATGCAGCTCTGCTGCCAAGATTTCAGTTGGAGATCTGCGTGTGTTTTGCTTGGATGCTAGCCTCAAGCAGAGATGAAGAGCAGGCTGCAGAGGTATGACGAGCTCATTTCTTTCTAACTCCACCCCTCAGATATTTCTTCTCTTCTAACTTGTAGTCGTCATCTCCAACTGATGCAAACTCAAGTGTCACTTGAGGCAGCTTGTCGGACTTTGCATAGCTTCCTCTGGAGCCACGAAAGGCGTTATAAAACTTGAATTGATCTTACTTGTGAAGTGAAAAAATGGTGGCATTCACAATAAATCAACTAATTGTTTCAACACTATAAAACAACTTCCAACACTGAGAGTCGACTGCGAATAACTTTGAAAAGAAACCTGTTACTTTTAAAATCATCACATTCAATGGGTTCCCCACCATCTTGATCTCCCAGTTGACGTTCCACTGCTTCATGTTGCTGAAGCGCCAGGTCTTAATAGCATCTCCAGTGCTGGCATCCATTCGGATCAAACGGTTGTAAGTGATGCCGATCAGCTCCTCCCGCTTTCCACCCTGAAACCTGCAGAGGAGAAGAAGAAAATCCACTGTGAAATAAAAATGCACAGACGAAATGAAAATATGAGTCATTGTCAGCACATAAAACTGAGAGTGAGTGACGGAGATTTGAGCGTGAAGACACATCAGCTTACTTGGCAAGGAAATGAGTGATTCCAAACTCAGGCAGGGACTGCCACGCCTGGATGAAGCGCATCTTGGCCTCAATGAGACTCATCTGAGCCACGTTCTGATGGGCTTCAAGGATCCGGGCTGAAATCTGACAAATACACAATCATACACATTAAACATACGAGACATTTCAGAACACCCCCTAACACCGGAGTCTCGATAAACACTAACACACTCCCCTCCGTAAACAAATGCATCCCATCACCACACTGAAAACCACCTGATGCACCCAAACCCACATACACACACACACACACACACACACACACACACAGTGCGTAAACAAGCTGTGGCTAATTCCATTAAGCCATCAGCACACACAGTGTCAGCCAATAAGCAGAGAGCTGTCACAGTAAAAGTCACACAGCTACAAAGTAGACAAACAAATGTAACCCTTTGAGCCCCTGAGAAGCCGGACTACGGTTAATGTGCGAGTTTGTGAGTGTGCATGCATGTGTGTGTTCCCCTTTTGGACCTACATCCTTTTTAAGGCTGCAGCCCGACATTTGATCAACTAATTCAACAGCGTAACTGAGACATCCAGAGTAAGTAATCCATCACAGTGAACTTCACTTTGCCAGCCTCCCACATGTTGGTGTCTCGCGTTCTTTAGATTCATCGGAAAAATCAAAGGTAGAAGAAAAACCGGAGCAAATTTGTGTATCGGGAATAAATTGACAAGGTTGATAAATTTGTTGTTGTTCGGACGCAGCACTCTTTGATTCAGCAGTTCCTGCTCAGCTGCCTAAACAATAAAATAACTACAAAATAAAGGAGCTGTACTATGATGGATCACTTACCTTCAGCAACCTTCTAGCCTGTGCATTTTTATTTTACAGACTGAGAAAGTAAAACGCATTACTCACAAACACATTAAAGCTTCCCTTAATCTAAAAACCTGGGGTTTACTTTGATAAATCTTCAGCTTTAATGTAGTCTTGTTAAATGGGCTAAAAACATGCAAAAACACCTGCGGGGTCCATTTATTTCGTGTTTATTGTACTATAAGTTGCCCCTACTGGTAACATAAAGAAACACACAAACATAATACAGACGGCCCAATGTTGTTTGAATAGAGTTATGTGTCATTTTATTGTCTTATAGCATCTTGAAAACATAAAAGCTTGTGACAAGCAACGGACAAACAAACTAACAAGAAATATTCTAGCTAATCTACTTTGACTACCAGCTACCAGCCGCTATGGCGCTACACAGCTGCACTACTTTTGTTAGGGATAGGGATGCACCAATACCACTCTTTTCAGACCTCGTCTCTGGCATATGGATAATTACAATTAATCAATGATCGATTAACTGGTCATAAAGAATTTAACTGAACATGTGAAATTTACTTGATTAACCAACATGAAATCCTATCAAAATATATTTAATATGTTGCTGTGAGCTTTGACTGAGGATATAACTAATCTGGTATTCTTTAAAATGAAAAAAGTTTAGATGTTTTTTTAAATAACGATTAATCATCAACCCTGCTCTGGATTTTTTGGCTCACTCCTCCAGCATTCGCTGCATAGTTGGTTGCTGTTTCCACACTTGCATTAGAAAAGCTCCTTGAACTTTGCTTCACGCTGTTTCTTCAGATGTTTTATCACATTGCTTCTTTAATCTTGACAAACTAGCAGAGCGTGTTTTGCAGGCTGCTCTACTTTTGTCATCATCATCGACTGATGGAAGGTTAACATCACGCTGCCGTCAAGTGGCATCAGGTACCGTTGTATCAAAGTCATTTTAGTGAGTACGATCGCAAGTACATGAGAACAGCATCAGGCTGATACTGTTGTTGGCATCAGTGCATCCCTAGTTAGCTGAGGCAACCCGCACACAAACAGTGTTCAGAGTTTATACAAACATGCACAAATGTGTATCTAAAGCTTAGAAAGGCACCCAGTGGACACATAACTCAACTTACCAAGTCCCTGATATAGCCTGGCTGAAGGTGGGAGGAGGGGATGGGAGAAGGGCACAGAGGAATGAAGGAGATGCAAACAAGAAGAGAGAAAAGAAAGAAAGATAGGACAAAGAGAACAGGCAAGTAAGATCAATGTCAAGGGAGGAAAGAGCCAAAACAATAAAGCAGGAGGTCATAACTTTAATAATGAAAGAAACAAAGTGGGGTTTTGGAGTCTGGAGGTCATGCAGTATTGAGCCACAACAACAGAAAGTATAGCAGCAGTCAGATGCTTTTTTTAAGGGAAAAGAGGGAATATGCACAACATTAGTGTGGTTTCACATTAAGGAAGTAGGTGCTGGAACTGTACGTTTCAGATCTAGATAATGGCTGTTTATTTTTATCATACTTTTCACAATGGGCCATTAAAATCATCACACAGCTTCCCCTTCCATCCTCAGGATGGCAGTATGCACCAAGCATCACACTGTAGGCACCAAACTGTAGGAGTGCCATGTCTCCGGGAGTTTATTATTGTGTCTTTAATGCTTGTTTTCTCTTGTGTAAATGTATCGATTTGGCCACGGACCACACTGCTCCGAGTAATCTAAAAAATCCTGTGTGTGTATCCCCTGGGAGCTGCTGCGCGGAAGTCTCCTCAGACCGGTCTTGCAACAGGAAGTCCAGTTTTAGGGAGGTGGGGAGGGGGTCGCAGATGACTGAGTGAACGGGCTTTTCCCAGACAGTTTTCCCGCGCAGCATTCCCAGGCACGGCTCATTTCCTGATGCTCCGCGCCCACTCACATGAGTTCACATGTGTGACTGCACAGATGCACGCACATACTGTACATGTGCCACAGCTCTTTCATGTTGTGTGCCTGCTGGGGATACCCCCTGTCAGACTGGGATAATGAGTGAGGCTGGAGCCCGACCAGAGAGAACCACGGCCCCAGTTGGACACGCACCCTGCCGAGTTAATAACCCTAAAAAGGATAAGTCCTGCCCACTGCTCAAGTTAGCCTCTTTTCCAGGCAATGTGTTACACCACAGAGTTTTTTTACCATGTGTCTCTAAAAGAAAAAAACATGATACTGGAGTTTTCTGTCTATATTCTAAAGAAAACGGGTCAGCTAATGATTGTAACTGAGATAAAACAAAGAGTATTGTGTAAACTATGGTTCCCATGTGGTTTGATAGCACAAACATGGATCATGGGAGGGGTAGTTCTTCAGCAAAACTATGATTGCTTAATATTAATTAAAAATGGTCTTTTTCTCAAACTTTTCTGTCACTACTGTCCAGTTTCAGTGCAGAGGGCTTTTATTGCCTTTGTTATCGAGCAGCTGTAGAGTGACAGGAAAGGGGGGGCGGGAGAGAGAAGACGACTCGCAGCAAAGGGCCACAGGTTGGAATAAACCCGGGCTGCTGCAAAGGATTCAGCCCTCATGGGGCCCACGCTCTATCAGGTCAGCTAGAGGTCGCCCTCCAGGTATCACTTTTTAGCTTTCCAGGAAAATAAATGAAAAAAAAAAAAAACTTCTACTGCAAAGCAGAGCATATACAGATCCAGTGGATGTTATGTATAAAGAAGTTATGAAAGAAAGACAACAAAATGTGTTGACTAACAGAATTATCATCATGTCCAAATATTACATAAACAAAACTAAATTCATTAAAACATTACCCACTTTTAAAGCTTTCTATAATGATTTTTTGTTGTGATGCGAATCCCTAAAATGTTTGAAATCTAATGAAATTAAATGAACTGCTCAGTAGTGCAGAAATTTAGAATTTAACAGACCCTGAAAAATGTTTACTCTCAAATGAAGACCAGTATTTATCTTCTGTATTATTTATAATTGATTTGCATCTTTATATTTTCTATTAAGTATCTTGTTTTTACTTATTCATTTTTCCTTCTTTTTTAATCTGTTTTCCTTTATTTATTTTAAATGCTATTTTTCTCTTTCTTTCTTTCTTCCAGATTCCTGCCCATATACTTTGTTAGTATAGCTGACCTGCCTTATGTCGTGTATATGATTTCTTTCAATAAAGTTATAAAAAAACAAAATGAGGAGATGCTATAAAGAGGTGTGTAATTGGATTGAATTGAGCAACCTTATTTTTGAACTTTGAAAAATGTATCTCGAAAGCAACAACCGTAAAAGTTTATAAAGATCCAAACGCCAGTGGAGCTAAAGCTAGTGAGTTGGGTTAAACTCGGGGGTAGGGGTAAAGAAAAAATCGATACGGCATAGTATCGATGTATTTTTGTGTAGTAATATTGTATTGTTAAATGGTACTCAAGTATTGCTTTTTCTTGTTATGTGAAAATCATTAAAATTGGAAATAAAAATAAACTCTTGGTAGCCTACTAAAATTAAAAAGAAAATCAATTGCTTTTTTATTCCATCAGATACATTTTGCTACAATAAAAATGACTGAAGTGAGAAAAACAGATTGAAAACTTGAATATTTTCCTTCGGGGACATAACTAGCAGTTAAAAAAAGGCAAGAAACTGCAATATATTTTATTGCAAAACTCAGCATAATGCAACACCTATGAAATTGCAATGATACTGTATCATGACTTGAGTATTTTGATATTATTGTTATTGTTGGGCCTGATGTTTTTCTCCCTTAGTTAAACCCACAGCTTGGCAGGTCTGAATGGCTCAATGTGAGTCATGTGACTGAGCATCATGAGCTTGTCTTTACTTGAACATGGACTGCTCACTCCTCAGGTTTGACAGACAGGATTTACTATTAAAAATGGGGATCTGATTTCATGTTACTCATCCAAACCATATTTAAGGGGTTTTCTATCATCTAAAAAAAATATAAAAAAGGGAGACGTACAGAAAAAGAGAGATCTGAAACTGCATGTGGTACTCTTTAACTGTAGATAAAATCTTACTTTTAGCAGTGCTGTGCGTAAATGTAACTACAGTTGTAGAACAAACAGAGCAGAGACATTTTGGGACCTGATGACCTGTGACATCGGTCTCTATGAATGAGTACAGCATGAGTTCAGTCGAACCGCGTCATACTCAAACTTTCCTGCGTCAAACTGCACACAAATCAGATTTGTTTCTCAAATCAGATCTTTAAGACAGACTGTCCATGCTGTCATTTACAAGTGTTCGGACCAAATTCCTGTGTCCTCCAGATAACATCAACCTAGCATCTGCATGGGTTGCTGCGATATCAACGTAGAGATGAGCAGCTACATAGAATGAAGTGGCTTAACCTCACAGGAGCATGAGAAGTGGAGGTCCATCATTTCACGCTCCAAACAAAAGCACTGACAAGTTGCAGAGCAGAACTCCTCCACTGCAAAGTGCAAGCCGACAATTTATTCCAGCGTCTGACCACAGACTGCTGTCCTCCAAAGGGCTCTGCTCGTAGCAACATGAAGTCCACTCAGCATTTCCGTCACTTTGTATTTGACATTGAGTATGTTCACATACAAAAAGTCGGCTCACACATATCCAAAAACTATGATACCTTAGTCTTTCATAATGAGAGCAGAAGTGTTTCTCCTTCCGACCAGAAATGAGGGCTTTTCTGCATGAATCTACCCCAAAGCCGTGCAAACTGTTGGTCAGTTGGTTTGTATGTAATGTATCCATGACTACACAAACAGAGAAAATAGACTGCATGTTGCAAACTGTAGTAAAAACCCCAATTCAGACACATATTCATGTCTTAATCAGAAAATGGTAAATTAGGAAAAGATCCTAATTCAGAATATTCAAATGGAACATGCTGTTTATATGACCCACAAAATTCAGAATATTGTCATATTCTGAATAACAGAGGGATATTGGTGTGCATGTAACCATAGCCACTGTCATGTGTAGCCTTGTGAGCGATGCAAAAGACTTTCTGAATTGAGAGACCGGAGCGTCCGGACTGAGACTCATCGGTAGAAATTTGATTGGAATCACATTTTAGAACCTCCAGGCCAATTTACAAAAATCTCATTTTGTGGGTTTTTTTTTTTGTTGCTTTCCAGATTTTCTAAAATCAATCTGGTTACAATCTGGACATGCTAAAAACAGATTTGTGTCAAAGACACAATGAAGTCTGGTTTTTATTGTGGCCAACTAGAGGAACTTTTTAAGTACCTGCAGCTTACAGACTCTACCAGCAATGCTGACACTCAGAACTTTTCACGTCAAGACCATTTCTGAATCATCATTAACGGTAAAAACACTCCTCAAGCAACATTCTTCTTCTCTACTTCAACCTAAACAAAACCAGACTATGTGAGTAAGCTATGGGAAGGCAAAACCCCTCCCTCTCCCCCTCACCCATCCCCAGCTAACACAGCAATGGCAGCTGTATACTCAGCTGTTCCAGTGTACACACACTAGCCTGTTGCTTACTTGCAAATCTGTTGGGCACATTGGAGAATTTTCCTAACGCGTACAAGCGAATTAAACTATTTTTAGAGCTTAAATTCTACACCTGGTTATCAAGATGTTTGCTGATGGCGTGCTGCTGTCGCTCAGAAGTGACCACGCGTCTTTTTTTTTTTTTTTTTTTTACCAGATTAAGTGAGCACTTACAATCCCGCTGGCTGAGATATTTACACTTATGTCTACAAGCACAAAGGCCACAAGCAGACAAAGTATCCATAACAGACTGACACGAGCAACTCCAACTGTAAGCATGTTTAGTGGTTTGGACGTCTGCTGTCCTGGTTTCCCCTCGGACAAAGGGGGGAGAGAACGGAGCGAGGAGGAGCGTAAAGGAGGGGGAGTAGAGGGAGGCCACATTCCAATGCGAGACAAGCCTGATGCCAGGAGGCGCCCATCTGGGAAGCATCAGACGCTGCTCCGTCTAACTCAACAACCAACTCATCAAACAAGTAAACAACCTCACAAAGATACACATTAGAGCAGATAGTTACCTCTGTCTCTTTGCAACTACACTTCACCTTCCATGTGTACAGCCTACAGAGCATTCACAGGCTGTATGATTACGGAAACGCACGACTTACCTGCTTGTTCTTGTACTTCTTCAGATAACGCGGGGACACCAGGCACTCTGGGTTGATATCGGTGGTGATTGGCTCAATGAACTGAGGGTCAGGGTTCATGTGCTGCATCTTGAGGAAGGACAAAATGTTCTGGACCTCCAGGTTGTACGAGCTGTCAGCCATGGTCTTCCCTTTGGAGGCCAAGCGACACGCAGCCATCCAGTGCGCGTACTGTTTCTCCTGGAGACACAAGCCACCAGTGGTGGAAGATGTATTCAGTTTCTTTACTTAAGTAAAAATACTAATACCACACAGTGAAAATACTCTGTTACAAGTTGAACTTTTGCATTGGAAAAGTTGTTTCAGTAAAAGTAAGTATAATCAGGAAAATGTACATATAGTGTTCGAGTAAAAGAACCCAAGGCAGACAAATTTAAAGAAAATTTTATCTGAAAAAAACACTCCAAAACCACAAAAATATAAAAAGGAAAATAGAAATAAATACCCCCTCAAATTTAAAAAAAAAAAAAACACCAGAAAACCCCCCCTCAAAATTATATTAAAAAAAGATTTAAAAAAATAAAAAACACCCCCCAAAAAATCAAAATTCTAAAACATATAGAAAAACACACCCCAAAAACCTAAAAATGATCGAAAAACAGATAATTTACTTTGTTTATCACAATAGCTGGCAATTCATTTTCTGTCAATTAGCTTATTGATTAATCAACTACTCATTTCAGCTGAACATGTAAAAACTGTTTGGTAATTTAATTCATGACAAAACATCAGATTTTATAAACTCTTGTTTGGATTTTAAACGGAAATCTTACTTTGCTAAGTAACTAAAGTTGTCAGGTAAATGTAGCGAAGTAAAAAGTACAATATTTCCCTCTGAAATAAAGTGCAGTATAAAGTGAAATAAAAGTACAGTACTTGAGTGAATGTACTTAGTTACATACCACCACTGCAAATCACACGCTGATAATTAAAAAAAAAAAAAAAAAACTTTTAAAAAGACATTAAATCAACATAAGTGGTGCACCAACTTCAGTCTTACCGTGTCACACCGAAGCCAGATCTCATTCATGCCATCGGCCACGGGGATTAGCAACTTGATGTTGAATTTCTGACCCGAGATGTTAACATCTGGTGTTACCTCACAACCTACACATGGCAGCCCAAGTGCAGAGCGGGAGGAGAGGTTGAAGTTCACACCCATTGTTTAGACAGAAAAATGGAGCATTATGTTCTTGCACGGGCATGAAATGACATTATTTGTGTGTGTTTTCACCTCTGAGGTTCATTTGGTGAGCAGGCGTCCCGTGTGCCTCCTCTTTACTCTTGTAACAGGAAATTGTGATATCCTTGAATGTGCACCAGTACTGCTTATAGCCCTTCAGTGTCAGTTTCTTGGGTCTGGAAAACACATAACAGACAGATGGAGACATGTCGGAAGGCAAAAAAAAAAAACCAGCCATTTTCTTTATTAGTGGTCAAGAGGAAGCGCGGGGGCGGGGAGATCAGAAGTGAGTGCAAAGTGGAGAAAAGAAAAAGACGGAGAGCTTCTTAAGTGCTAACTCAGCAAGGTGAATAGGAAAGGATCCAGAATTGGATGTGAACATTAACGGAAAACCATTAAAGAGGAAATGCCTCTTGATAGCACCCCACCCCCCCCCGGTTTATACATTTTATGAGACAACCGCCACAGGGGCCACCTGCCTGTCAGCAAAGGCTGAAAGCCAAAAATGAATATGGTTAAAAAAAATATGCTTTGTCCAACTGTAATCACTTTAAAGAAGCTAAACTGAAAGCTCAGCCTGTAAATGTCCTTTGGCAAACAATGCAGCCTATTACACTGATGCACACCAGGCAACAGGTCTCTCATTTAGCCAGAAAATGTTCTTTCCTGGTTCTTTGATAGACTCAGATCATCTTTTGGACAAATGCAATTTTTGCAAGCACTCAGGGGTGTTTTGCAAGATGAGGTAGCTCTGGATGTGGACTTACTTGAAGACTTTGACATAGTCCGCTAGCTCGGGAATAGATGTGATGTCACCCTGTAGGAGGAAGTCAAAAAAAAACAAAAACACTGTTAATATGAACCTGGCAGATTTTGATATAAATGCACGACTAAATATAATCATAACAATGACCTCGGGCTCAACTTTGCACAGTTTCAATGTCACAGCTCAGCAGATTAGGTTAAAGAAAACACTTCTTATGTAATATCTCAAAGCTCCGTTTCCTCTGATAAGCTGAATAAACTTAAGTTCTTGAGGCGGGACCGCTGTAATAATAGGGACATATATTTTAAATGTATCTTTGTATCATGCAGCCTTTTTTGCGTTT
The DNA here is from genome assembly GCF_026936395.1 of Plectropomus leopardus. NCBI lineage: Eukaryota > Metazoa > Chordata > Actinopteri > Perciformes > Serranidae > Plectropomus > Plectropomus leopardus. The sequence continues at coordinate 12,923,669 of NC_142189.1, read as the reverse complement.
GTTTAAGTGTCAAATATCTCACACCCCGAGTCTTTTGTCAGAAGCAGGGCTCATAAAAAACTGTGTGAAATTTAGCACTTCCAGCGAGATTCATTGTGATTTCCCCTCCCTGGGGTCAGTGTACAGTGTCTGTGTTGGTCTACACTCCTGTTTAATACAGCTGATGAAAGGACACTTCATCACAAAACAACCGAGAAACAAAGGACCAAACACACTGCCAAGCTGCTGCATTTGGGAAACAAATAATCACATAATGAGTTTGGAGCCCAGCACATGTAACAAACAACCAAAAGAGATTTCCTGTCATGACTGCAAAGAAGTGGCGCTGTTGTCATACCAGTGTGTTGGACGTCTTTCCTCCTTCCAAAGTTATTTCCAGGTCTGACAGGGCAGCATCCACCTCATCCACCTCCTTCTCACTGTTATTCATGTGGTTGTCTGAAGACATGATTGACAGCTTGTTGATGTGGTACTGTGGAAAAGAAAGAGAGATCACCCCGCTTATTTTAAATTCTTTAATTTGCAGCATTTAATTTGCTGTATTAAACCACGGCTTCTAATTTTCTATTTTTAGATTACATGATATTTCCAGACTTTTAATATCTGTACTTTTCCTCTCCAAACCTTTTCACGGTCTGGAAAGTGTCAGTTTATTTGTCCTTGTTTTCAGACTACTGAGTAATTCATTTAAACTAGTTACATACAGAGAAATTTAAGAATGTTATTTTTCAAAATTTTCTTTTTAGACATATTCAGTATGATGTTTTGGAGATCAGAGACTAGTTGTAGCAAAGCATGTGGTGCTGTGGACAAGTCTTAGTCTAACGTCCAGGCCACACTGCCGGCATGAGCAGTGTGTGACAGCTACCTCGATCAACTCCCAAGTGTTGCTGCAAAGATGCCTGCCAGCTCTATCTTTCCTTATTGAGCTTTCCTTTGATAATGGCTGCTATGACCAATATATTTCTACAATTAAAAATTACAATTATGTTTTTCTTGTCTGACAAATATAGTCACTGAAGTTGTAGTTAAGGTGGTATGATGCCAGTGTTTTTCAAAACACCATGTTCACTATTTATTTTTGCTGAAAAAAATGCTCACATCAAAGAAAAAAAAAATTGCGAAACACCAAATCTCAGATCTTCCACAGCTGAACAGCAGCTGAGTCTCAGCTGAGCTGTGTGGCTAATGAGGTTAGTGTGGCTGCTCTAAACTGTTAACAAAGGCACCAAAAAAACTCCAAAAGGTTCTGCAATGCACACGCACTGGTCATGCAGGCAGCATGGCCCTGCTGTTATCTTCTGTTAAAACCTACAGTCTTCCAGTTACTAAATATTTCTATCTACTAGATTCATTGAAATCTTATTGATGAGAAATTAATTCCAGGTATTGACTTGATGACTGTATGTATTGACTGAAAAGGTAACAGCTAACAGCTGCTTTTAAGCTCTATCTCCAACCTCAACAGCTTTGTCAACAGTTTTGCTAATTTCTATAAAGTTTCCTGCTATGTGTGCCACCGGTGCAAAATCCCTCCAACTTAATCTTATAAAAGTGAAGTAGTCTGTGATAATAGCCACATAAATACTTTAACATGTGCTGGCATTTATGTTAGCAAGTGTTGCCAGTGTGCACCATACAGGTGATGAAATTAAGACTTTAATCTTTGACGGAGATGAAGATGAGGAGTTTCAGGATGAGTCAGTGATGATGATTCACTGAAAGAACTAAGGGGTACGATTTGAACAATGTGTTCTCAGCATGTCTCCGAACTGTAAAAGGCTATGAAATTGTTTTTACTGGGAACATATGTGAGACTACAAACACTTGAAACCCATATTCAGCAGGATGGGGACGTTCATGAAAACCTGACTGTGTTTTCCTCTTAGTGTGCGTCACAGACACTAAATACAACTTGTTGACAAATGGTATTTATAATGTCAACCAGTCACCAACCCCCCACCAATGTATGAATGAACAGCTGTCGAGAGAGTGAGAGATGCAGACTTTGAGAGAGATATGTGCGGCTTTAGCCCAGCTAAGGTTACAGAATGTGGGACAAAGGGCTCGCCATGACACTCCATTCCTCCGCCTCTTCCACTCGGACAGTCTTTTAAAATCTGCAAAGCTGGAGCGGGGGCTTGTTTCCTGTTTGTGTGCATGAGTGGCAAGGACAACCTGTGCCTCAAGTCGGTGACGATGAGGTCTGTTACTGTTCCTGTCTCCTTATTACCTCATATCTATGTCCTGCCAAATTAAAACCTCCAGGTGATAGCATGCCAGCAGCATACTGGATGTGGACAATCACTGCTCTTTATTTAGACACTGTGTATCCTCACCAGTGAAACATTTGCCAAAAACACTGAGCTCATATGACCCCGCTGAAACATAGTAGCCACCAAGGTGCTAACGGAGAGGCAGCGACAGTGAAACTGGTAGCCAGTCTAAACACCCATCTCGGATTAGCATCACTCTCAGGAGGAGTAACAAGAAACCAGTTTAAGTGCAATTATAACCAGTCTGATGAAACACACCTAACACCTCACAGTGTAACAGGGCTTCAGGAGGAATGTGAGCAGGTCTGTGACATCGTGTCTCGCTGGGGTTGGGTGGTCTGGGTCGGGACACTGGGTCCTGTGGCCCGAGATGCTCTATAATTACCTCAGGGGTGAGGACAGGGTGGCGTCCTCAGGTCTTGGCACCCACAGTTTATGAGGGTCAGAAATAGCAGGGGCACCACCCCCAGACTTCAGGGGGGCTACCTAAGGGGGGCTAAAGGGCCTAACATCTGTATATCACTTCCATTTCTACTCTTGATCTACCTTTAAATTTGTCTCAAAAAAGTTACGTACTGTGTTCAGTGTGGCTCCAAAGTCTAGACCGGACCAGCTCTGTATGAGCAGCGGCAGCAAGTTGCCTCAAGGTTTGCAGAAATGACTTGATCACATAAAGCTGAATAGCCTTTGTCCAATATACAAACATGCATGAAATCCCTTAGTGTCCGTGAGACAATCTAATGTTGGATATAATGCTGGGGATTTCTACAGGTTATTTTATGTAGACAAGAACATTTAAAGGAGCAGTGTGTAGGATTTAGTGGCATCTAGCAGTGGGGATTGCAGAGTGCAACCCACTAAAACTTCTCCCATGTGCCAAGCATGAACTCCTGGTTAGGATTCCTTCAGTGTTCAGTGTTCAGGATGTTTTTACCAGGAGTCAAATTATCCACAGAGGTCTCTTCCTCTTCAAAACAAATGGTACAGGTGATTTAAAACGATATAAACACTGAATAACACAGTTTCACAGGAAAAATCAGCTTTTTATTTCTGCTCATCATCAAGGGGCTACTAACTATTATAGCTTTCAATGCAAAAATGTGAATGAACCTGTCTGGAGCCTGTGTTTGAATTGTCTGTTTTGGGCTACTGTTAAAAAAAAAATGACGGTGCATCATGGCGATCTCCATAAACAAGGACCCACACCCTATGCAGATATAGATGGCTTATCCTAAGCTAATGAAAACACAACAATTCCTATTTTAATAAATAAATATTTATTATATTATATTCCATTTTTGCTAATATATCACCCTATAAATCCAAAACACTAGGCCTCTGATGAAAATCAAATAGAATATTTAAACAGCATGTTTTTATTTCTAGGTCATGATGACTCATAAGGCCTGGTTTCCATTAGAAGTGACACATCACTCTTTTTAACTACGTGGGGTAAATGCATTAATGTCTTCTAAGATGGCTGTTATTAATTATTCACGGGAGAAGTTTTTGTTCAAAAGCCTAATGAGTCGATTTTTTCTATAAATGCTATGAAGACAGAAATAACAAGAACTAATTGATACTGAGGCACTTTGATAAGCCTTGTGGGAATATGTGTGAAAATGCCTTCATTAACTCATTCTGCATCAATGTGCAATAGTCACGTTTCAGTATGCGTGCTGCAGCAGAACTGGCAGCCATATGTCTCAACTCTGGGCTGGAAGCCCACCCAATTCATTAGCTTGTGGTTAAGAAGGCAAAGTGCCCATTGCCCAATGAAAAAAGGACTGCAGGTCTTCAAATTCTGACCCTGACAAATGAATGCTGAAACAGGAAAATTAAGACCAGGCACACACACAAGCGGGCACACACAGAAACACACACAGTCTCTACCTGCAGGGCAGCAAACATCATCATTTCCTCCTCCGTGCACTCAATTTCCTCCAGCAGGATGGCCCACTTGGACTGCTCGTAGAGCTGGTTCACTCGGATGGCATCATACTGTGGAGAGGTTTGTCACAGAGTTTAACATGCATAAACAAACAGTGAGTAAACACAGATCCTCTCGCTCTCTTACACTCTGATACAAACAAGACAAAACCAGATTTGAGTGATGCACTAGTTAGAAATTGTATGCGGTTAATGGTATCATGACTGCTCTCTACTAAGTACTCTACTCAAATGAGTACTGCACAGATGACGCATTGCACTTATACAACATTTTTGGACACACAGTTGTCCTTAGGGAAATTAAATTGTACTGCATCGTCTATGGTACGTACCTTTGGGTTGAGGTCAAAGAAACTGTGGTATTTAAACCTCAGCAGCAGCACCTCATTTTCCTTTACATCCTGCTCCATCAGAGACCTGGACGAGTCCAACCACCTGCAAAGACAGTCAATAAAATAAAAAATGCCTTCTGAAACAACCAAACTCTCTGTAGCCTTTTACTACTATTGTATCAGCTGCTCAGCCACACCACAGCATTTCTGACCATAAACAGTTTAACCAAACAATCTAACCACTGAGCAAAGTTCATCTCACCCCTGGTTGATTTTGGCTTTGTCCAGCAAGGACTGGGGCTTGTAGAGTTTGACCAGGATATCTGGTGAAGAGATTGGCTGGCTGACAGCGAGGATACTGGGGTTACCCTCAGAGAGGGGGCTGTCCCCAAACCAGGCAGTGGTGGGCGACAGCGGGCTGCCGTCTCTGGAGTCATAGGTGGGCGTCATAGTCTTACTGTACAATCCTGGACTGGAGTAGATGCTCCCTGAAAACACAAAGTCAACAGTTAGCCCCTTGTAGTGTACCAGGGATCATAAAGGAAATGATCACATTAATTAAAGGAACAATACTACATCGTTGGTTTTTTTTTATACAATAGTTTTCAAACATCAAACACACTTCAATTTTAAAGCAAAGAAGTGCACATTCACAAATACTGTACATCAATATCAACAGTAGGGTGAAACCTTTTTCATAAAGCACACACACACTTGCAGCCTAGCCAGGCCAGCTAGCGGTCAACAACACTACGTGACTACCAGCCCACACGTTGCAGATGAGTGGCTTGAACTATGTCCTCCTGCTGATGGCGAGATTGATGTGGATCAGCATGCAGATGACGCAGAACATGATCAGGGTCACCCACTTAGTCACAGTCAAAAAACCTGCAGGAATGCACTGCACACAGCAAACTACTGCAACACTCGCCACACAGTGGAGAGGGGGAATGTAAAGATAAGGGAGGATAATGAAAAAATTAGCCACATAATTTTCAGACTATATCTTCAATGAATAAGGGCTCAAAAGTTTGCTTTTGTTTTTCCCGTAGTTTTTCAATTAGTTTGCACTTTAGCTGCAAACCATCAGCAAGCCACCAAAGTAAAGCTTGTTGCATTTCCTGTTGGCTGGCCTTGTGGTAGTATTTTTGGCCCCATACTCCCCCGTTCCCTCTCTCCCTCTGTGGGGCCTAGGTCAAGAAGCAACACTGACTAAACCACTAAATCCCTTCTGAAACCAGGAAGTGGACTCGGTTTGTGAGTGTGCACATGTATGTTTGTGTTTGCGAGCTGGGGTCATGAGAACAGGGTGCAGGCTATGGCCACACATCCCTTGTGGGGAAGGGTGTTACTCAGTGGTTCTTTCAAGGTTTCTCCCTTAATGTTGAGTGCATTAGGTCAGGGAGAGTGCTTCCATCTCTCTTGAGGAATCCCAAATATCCAGAGAGACCATCCTATGAGGTGAAAGCTGGCAGCCCATTAAAAACACAACTCCTCCATCCTGTTTACTGACTCTCAGATGCAGGCGAAAAGGCACAAAGAATGTTAAACATGACTTGACTCCCTAATGCTCCCACACTGGGGATTCATAGAGGGCTCAGATGGATGGAACTGGACCACCATGGGCTGTTAAGACTAGAGGTAAACCATGAGAGGTTTGTCAGTAAATTAAAGTGTCTCTTGTGGAATTGATTTTTACGCAAAGCTTCTGTGTGAGATATTGGCTGTTTATGGACCAATAAGTGTCTGATTTCTACACTTCTTTAAAAAAAAAAAAGGCTGAACAAAAACAAAAAAAACATCTAATAACACATCATCTCAGTTAGTAACCACCACTTTCAGGGGCTAAAAGTGATCAACTATCCTGCAAAACAGTCAGCAGTCACAGTGAGCAGGCCTGGAGTAGCTTTGAATTAATTTCTAATGCGAGGCAAAGCCTTTATCATGTGACCACCCGAATCAGCTGACTTCCTCTTGAGGAGCAGTCAGGTGACTCGGCTGCAAGTCCCACAAGGTTAAAGATGTCATGTGACCTCAACACTCCAGCTGTGGGGGGTAGACGGGGGTGAGGAAGCAGTGCTGAAGAGTAAAGGACAGAGGAAGAGGAAAGCTTACCTTTGACAGGTCCGATGTATATAACCTCAGAGGCTAGGATGAAAAGAGAAAGAGTAAGAGCAGGAAAGACAGGAAAGAGGTGGAGGGAAGAAGCGAAATGGGAACAAAAAACATCAAGTGGACAGATTTAAGATACTCTACAAGGACAGGAGGAAACAGAGAAGACAAAAAAGTAGAGAAATACAAGAATGGGGAGATCCGTGGTATTTCCATGGGCACCGCCAACCTCAGAGTGGATGACTCAGTTTACCCTCTCTGCACAGGGAGATCACCCTGAAATGACTAGTGAGGTTCTGTCGTTTCCATCCACCCATTCATAGCAATCCGACGCAGCATGACTGATTGAAAACCCAGGCAAGGCGTTGGTCGACGTGACCCAGCCATGCGTGTAGCAACTGCAACGCAAATATAAAAGTACTGGCTGTCTGAGATATGTTTGCCGACAGGACAGATAATTAGATACGGCAGGCACGTCAAGATGCGGCAAGCCCAAGAGGGACTCGATGGACTGGCATCATGGGCAACATGGATTTATGTCTGAGTCATGACAACAGCTGAGGATTAGTAATGTGGTTTACCTACCAAAATGACCAATTCTGTGGGGTACTTGACATGAGTGTGCAGACAGACAGGGGACATGGACTTTCCTAAGTGGTACATTTAAGGACAGAGTTTGAGGTTTTGGAAAGGGATTGCCAGTCTTTAAGTAGAAACGACTGGTCATGTACTGCCTCAGTGTCCACCTACCACCCATGTCATCTGCGTCAGAGGTCACTGTGGTCCTCCCTGTACAGTATATGTACACTCTGCACTGTATGTATCTGAGCTACTTTGTCAGGAATTTATTTCTTACTATCAGTATGTTGTATCAGCAGTGTCAAACACAAACAAGTTATCAAAAAGATGGTGATGCAAAGACAAAAGACCAATTAAATCTAAAAGTAACAAGGAGAAATATTGAAGATTATTTTCAGTATGAATTAATCTTTTCTTGTTTAATCAATTAATCATTTTGTCTACAAAAAAAACTGCTTTTCACAAGTTCCCAGAGTTCAAGGTTATGTCTTAAAAAGTGTGTTTTGTCTGAACAACAATCAAAACATATTCATCTTACAATCATAGGAGACTAAAGTTATGTGTCCATGGACCATCATTTCCACGCTTCCCATTTAATGTCTACGTAAGCAGCCGTGCAATGCATTCTGGTAGAACTGCATTGCATTTTGAGAGAGCCAGAGTCTGTTCCTCACTTATATTTCAATCTTTTTTATACACAAATCAGGGACTTCTGGCAAGACTTGCCCCCTCTGGAAACACCCAAAAACCTTACTGTAACAAGCACTGTCGATCTCAAATGAAGATGATCAACTGTATGTTTTATATCTCTCCTCAGATGTTTTCAGAGACACATTTCAGTGAAATAATTTCGCAATACAGGGGAAAGTTGCCAAACAAGCCACCATGTTGGTCTTGTTTGAAATCCTGAGGCAGACAGACCACATGTCAAGTGACACACCCATCAAGTTTTCAAGACTGTGAGGCAGCACAACCCCTTGCATCTAAAAAACACCTCTGTGAACACCTGCAATAAGAAAATCAGATAATATTCATATTTGAGAAGCTGGATTCCTTATATTTTGGCAATTTCTTGCATGAAAAATTACTCAACTGCTTATCAAAATAGTTGCCAGTTAATTTTAATGTCAACAACTAATCGATTATTTGACTGATAACTGCAGCTCTAATTATGACAGAAGTATTTTGGAGAGAATTTTCTTTACTCGGCTAAGTCAGACCATGGTGAGCTTCAGTGAGTCCTCCACTCTTCGTGTCCTCGGCGTTGTGGAGCATGCAGAGGCAGTTGGCTGCACAGGGGAAAGCTGTAGATCCGATTGCATCGCTGTCTATCTTCAAAACCTTGTGATTCCTGTCAGGAGACCTAACCTAAGAGGCCAGCACTTCCTCACAAGGGACGGAATAACGCCTTATAACTTGGCCATGAAATATATGTGATCTGATGGGGAGGATGCAGGAAGTGTGTTTGAGTGTGTGCACTCACACACGAGAGAGACACACAGGGAGAGTGTGACAGTTAACAGATTTTGCACATTCCTGTTGAAATTCTGTTTCCCTGCAACACCTAATAGTGTGACCACAGTCGCCTGCTGAAAACAAAATGCATCTGTACTGAAGGCATCAGCGTAGCCCGCCCTTGAAATGGAATGATGCAACTTTGGGTGTGATCATCATGTGTTGATCATAAAAACTGAGTTTTCCATCACTCATTTTATTTCGACGTACGGGCAAATAAACACAAAGTCTGTGCTGCAAGCATGCCAGAAGGATTACGATTTTCTTGACAGTAGGAATTCTGATGGTTTACCAAGTTCACAGAGATGGTCGGCCCACTCTCCACTCACATGAGAGTGCATATATGCATTTTGAGGAGCCAGCGGACAGACCGGGGGCCGGGGAAGAAGAGACTCGACCCACACAAAGAGTCCCATTCACCCTGTCTCATAGTGTTAGCAGTTTTGCTTCATGCTAACTCTGTGACAGCAGCACAGCCTGTTTTGTTCTGCTCCTCCCTGCTCACATGGTTGTAACTCTCCCATCCCTGGCGGAAGGAGGGAGGAAGGAGGGCCTGTATAACTGCAGTCGTGTAGCCTGGTTTGGGTTTAAAATGGCAGCGTGACCAACTATGTGTGGAATCTCAACCATTCTTCGTCCACCCTGCCAAGGAGCTGGGAGCCAGGGCTGTGGATCCCATGCAGGCCTCAAACTCACACATTCATATTTGGTCACTAGAAGCAGGGGCAGCAATCTGGAGTTATCTTAGTGGTTTTCGAACCACAGACGCAATCAGACTCAAAAAAAAAAAAAGGAATGGAGGACGCTCTGTAGCAGCTGGTGGAACATGTTATTCAACCTGCTGCTTGAGGGAAACAAGATTATTACTTTTCAAAATGAAATGCAAAAATAAAACCCCATTTTCCATAATTACTTTTAAGTAGACCTTGAAAAAACTGAGTGCACAGAATAATTTTTGCATGAGCCTTAACCCTTTGAACCCTGAGCAAATTGGTGCAATTTCTAACAAAAAAAAAAAACAGGGGAAAAAAGGCAATGAGCAACTTGGTAAGAAATGTTCCACAAATTGCACTGCGAGAAATGGGTAGATTTATATTTAAAAAAAAAAAAAAAAACAGGGTAAAAAGTCATTACTTTGTTGTTTTTTTGTTTTGTTTTTAGTGTGTTGTTTGTTTTTCAAACTTTCAGGTAATTTCTTGTACTTTTAAAGATTTCTTGCTAATTTTTGAGTAATTTCTTCTTTTGTTGCTCATTGACTTCTTCCTGTTTTTTTTTAAAGACATTTACCAAGGATTTAAGGAGTTAAATACAGTAAGTGCGAAACTTGCACTCTCCTCTTTATTTCAGAAAATATTATAATTCTTTCCTACTAACTTTTACAGTCAGCTGAAACATTTTAGAGCGAACACTGTAACAAATGCTCTGGAGCCATAAATGCTTTATCTCCATGGAAAAGTTACTACCCATGAGCTCACCTGATCCTGGAGTCAGCAGCGGACCCTCCAGCTCCAGATCATCCTCCTCTGCCTCCTCCAACTTTTTCTTCTTCTTCTTGGGATCACGGGGCTTACGCAGTAGCGATAACTCCTCTGGGTGGCGGATATCTGGAGGGAAGGAGAGCAAGAAAAGTTCATTTGATGTCACATAAACAAGGCCTTGCCTCGCAACAAAGCCAAGTCAGGAGACCAATAAGTCCCTAAAAAACATACAGTTTGGGTGTTTTAAACTACAGGCTTCAAATAAACCACATGACCTCTCACAGAGCACACAGACAATGTGGAGAGCCTGTTATGTAGGTGAAAACAGAGATATCAGGGCAACATAAAAGAGACCTGTAATGCTTTTCCCTTTTTTTCTGTCTTATATAGACTGCTACAATGTTGGATGCTCATTTAAGACATGGCCAAGGTTTTTAATAACGAGGTAAAAGTATGTAAAAGTAATCCCTGTGAGCAAATATCTTTGGCTACAAGCTAACGTCATCTTATGACAGATTTGTTGATGTGGTCATTTACTCCAGACACGCTACTGTTTACATTATGTAGCCTGCAATGCTATGTAGCTACGTGCTAACGTCATGGTCGCCGATGTTGTTAATTTCTCCCCAATTTCAGATTACATTCCTGCTGAAACATGTCCGGTTGTGAAGATTTTGGTTCAAAAGCATTCATTGGTAATTTTTCAAATTTAAAGCGCCTTCTATGTCTACGTGTGCACAGTGCAGCGGTCAATGGTGATGCAGCGTGCAGATTATGATCACTGTCTGACCTGAAAACCCTGACCAATCCGAGAAGACCGGAAAATTTTGGGAGGGGGGGCTTAAAGAGACAGGTGCTAAAACTGAGAATTTTTAGACAAAGGGTAAATACGGAGTTTCAGCGCAGAAAAAAATACAAACACGAATCTTAAAATAAGAATAATATGTCTCCTTTAAGTTGAAAAAAGGCTGAGACTGAGGAGATGGGTATGAATTGTAGACAGCTGTGCACACGAGTGGTGGAAAATTGCAAATCCCTTTTCTCAGGGCCCCAACAAATCTTGCTTTAACTGTAATCCCCAACTGAGACGGGGCAGACACAACCTCCATCTCCTTCTTATCCTCCTATCTCCGACCATTCCTCTCACACAATATTCAGTTGCTGTGGGCGAGTAACAGGACAGCACAATTTTCACAAAAACACGAAAAAAATCCTTGAAGATACCATAAATGAAACCTCCTCCTAACAGTATGTGAGCCGTATGCAAAGATCACAATCAGACAGTACGACACCACGCTGAATATAATGAGTAAAACAGAGCAGACTCTCTCCCCAGCTTCTCTGCCCACTTTAACTCCCTCCCTCAGACGCGGAGGCCAGGGAACCATCACTCAGCAGCAGCAATGATGTTTTAAGATGGGCTTAGGGATGGTTCTGATGTAGTAGTGAGTCGGCCAGAAAGTGTCAGGACTAGAATAGATGATGCTAGTCTGAAAGCGAGCACATCTGGATCCTCAGCTGGATATGGTTTTTCCTAAGATTCCATATCAATCAATTAAATGAGATGATATTCGAGAGCCTCGTTTTATTATTTCCACTTTGTTTAGTGCAGGACTGTTGAAAAAAAAGGTTCATTTTCTCATTTTCACAAAACTAAATCCCTTTTTCTTTCTCTCTGTCTTTATTTTTTTAAAGATGAAGGATTGGAAAGGTGTTGCAGACTGATTGAAGAGGGTGTTGAAGAAAGCACGAGCAGGAGGGGAGAGAACGTCTTGGCTTGGTGAGAAAGCTTGTTTGGTTTGTGTAACTAAAGCAAAAGCATTCCAGGAGTTTTAAGAACTACCAGATGGGAGCTCTCTGTGTGTCTCTCTCTGCCTCTCTCCTTCTTCGTTCTCGCTCTGCTACAGTGAAGCACAATCGCTGTGCCCTTATACAGCCATGTGAGTAGCAGGCGTGCTGCCGAGCTTTAGCCCCACTGAGCTGCGCGAGGAGGCCAATACACACACTGAAGTGTGCATCGAACTGCGTACGTGGGTAGGATTGTGTCTCTTGGTGAGGCACTGCAGAGGAATGTGGCGTTTTACTACGATGTCACCAATGCCGAGAAACTTAACGATGCATCACTCAAAACTCTACAAAAAAAACAAACAAATCTTGGGCATGGAAAAGGGCAAGAAAACAGATATTTAAGTCTAAATTCCAAGTTGGAAACTTTGAGAGATCCATCTAGCCTGAGTTCGCTGACATAAACACACCTGACGTCACAGCAACATGGCAGCCCACGCATGAACCCTCCACAGAATTACATTTTCATACAATTTTTACTTTATGTATTGTTTGTGTTATGAAACGTGCTGTAGGAACATTGTAGCTGTTATTCCATTTTCAACTCTTTTGATTTGTGCTTAATAGAAGTCTTTTCAAGCATGCGGATCTCAGACTGGCTTGTAAAATAATGTGACAATCAGCAACATGAAACTATACCATAAGGTTGACTTTTTTGACATCTTGCATCTGTAAGTGTGTAAGGTCTGGTCAAACTGTCCCAAATTCTGTAGCGCTGGACTGCTGGTAAGTGACGTTATATGAGAGTGAGTCTGAGTCACAAACCTATTTAAATGTCCTTCTCTGGAAATAACTAATAATGATTCATGTTGGTGCTTAATGTATATTGTTGGATCACTATTTCTTAATTTATGGGCTTTTTAAGGTAATGCATATAGTATGTACAGATATATATAGAGAGAGAGACTATATCGACTATCATAGTAATGATCGAAGAATTTGGGTCAGCGGTAGTTTTAAGCTGTTGTATGTTATTTGACTAAGCAAAGATGAGCAAGACAGATGACTTGCAATTTACAAATAGCGCTGTGGTAATATATATAGGTCCTGAGTAGATACTTGTAAAGCTGACAGACTTATAACACAGATTTATTTTCTTGTGCAGAAGCCATGAGACACATTTAGATGAGAAATCTGGAATAACAACTTAAAATGATCAACTACCGATTTGCAGTAGATTGCAGGATTATCTAAAGGGCAAATTTCTACAAAGCAAGACCAACCTCATACACACAAAAACTAAAAATAACAAATCTTTTAGGCCTATTCCAGTGGACCTGTTGCTTCCTCACACATTCCTCACACATTTTAACCCTCACATTTTAACTGTGGCTCAAAAGCAAAAAAAAATGGAGACGATCCTCAGCAAACCATTACTCAGTAGAGCAAGAATCCATTTTCTGCGACAGGTTTAGGATCCATTATCAGAGGGGGAAAAAGTTCCTGTAAAAGTGATATTTTAGGTGTCTCTACAGAATTGCCTAGAAATGAGAGGAGTGGGAAATGGGTGGGTGGGATACATAAATTGACAGGTTTTCATTTTTCATCATTCCAATGAAGGGAGTATTGGTTTAGTCGATATGATGGAGGTTTCGTGTCTGCTTAAGTATACATACCATCTAAAATATACAGATAAAGATGGCCAGATCTGGCTAATGGGGGAAAAATCCACTTGTTTTTTTTTTTTTTCTCTGACAGACAAGCACTACATTCAATTTCTGCTGACATATTCAGTTGAGTGTTGAATTGTATGTTTATAGTTATAATTTAAGAATCCCGATCTGGTGGGAAAGGCTGCCCCTACACTCACATACTTGTGGCTGATGTCAGGAGGAGGAGGAAGGGTGAGTGACGGTTAAAGTGCTTACAAAAGCTTGGTTGATTTCCATTAGCAGAAATGACACCTTAGACAATAAGACCTCGATCTTCCATCCTGTAGACATGTGGCAGTAACCAGGCCGGGAGCCAGAGGAAAGGCTGACTGAGAGCCAGCTGGGCCTGAAAGATCTACTCCTTGGAACACATGATTCACTGCAGTGAGTAAGGCCAGCCGAAGAAATCACAAACACCGTCACAGTCTAATTTTACAGCGCTAAAGTTTACCGTACAAACAGTTTGAGACCCTACATGGACAAAAAAATTAAACAGGAGTGATTTCACCTTCTGTTTTCCCCCCTGCATACCTCTTAATGTTATGAAGAGTTAGTCATTGGACTGAGAGGCTGACTGATCAATACTCGAGAACTGTAAATCAAGCATATGTTTCAGGAAAGACAAAATAAATCCTGGGGTAAATGATGATTCACACCGAGTGTCGAGTCTGACGGGAAACAGACAATAATAAGAATGTACACGAGGTAGATGTTTTAAGATTTAAGAATCAAGCTGATGACGAGTACATTGAAGTTATTTTTGGCATCTAGAGTGCGTAGCTATGACTCAGACGACATCCACACTTGTAAGTTTCATTTTTAAAATACATAACTATTACTGCATTTACGCCTAGCATCCACACTACCCTGGCGTTTAGGACCCCCTAAAACGGAGACCTTTAAAAAAGCTGTTGACATCATTTTAGTTTGAAAACTCTGGGGATGTGTTTTATTCTGAACGGGTTGAAACGGAGACTTTTCAAAATAATAACAAAGCACACTGATTGGGTCTTATGAGTCACAACGTGTCAAGACAAAATATCCTTTTGTGATTTCATTCTTCTTGCTTGAGTACTCCTTTTTCATTTCCATGACTTCCTCTTGTGGTAATGCTTTACAGTGTCACCATGGTTGCTTTGCAATGACTACAAATCGATTTTTTCTACCGTCCTGACTGCCTTATACTCGCATCATTTCCACCTCACCATTGGTCCAACTGCAGACAAGACAACCTGCTTCCTGTTTACATCAGCACGTGCATGCCCAGTGTGTGTGAACGGTCATGTGATACGGGTTCTCAGGCATGTGAGTGTGGATGGAGATTATTTTTGAAATAGTACTATGTACAGAGTTCATTTTCATTTTAAAATTAAACGTATTAGTGTGGATGTGACCTTAGTATTATCATATGAGGCACACAAATAGATACAGATCACAATTGATTGACCTCAGCTGCTTAGTGTCAAAGATTTGGCTAAAATGTGCACAATAAGGATAAATATTCACTTTCATTTAGGGGTTGGAACTCAGGACAAACTGCATTCATCCTGTTTTGTGATAACAGTGCATTTCGATAACTGTAGGTTGAGTTTTTTTTTCACTTTTTAAACGATGCCACAGCTGATTTCTCTGTTCACATCGAATCAATTTCGAAAGTATTTAAGTCTTTCTACTGCAAAGACAGCCTAGTTACTTTTAAAAGACCTACTTTCCAGCAGTGAGGCTCAGATATTCTCTTCATCTATAAGACAGGCAGCTAAAAAGGTGCGAAAAGGCAGCTCAAAAAGGATAATAACGCTCTTTAATTTAGGGGTTGGAGCTGAGGCCAAACCGCACTCCTGCTGTGTTGTGACAACACTGACCAGCTCACTCGGGCCAGTTCAGCAGACCACAGGTTGATGTGCCATAAATCTGCCGGACCGAAACGATGAAGCAACAGTCCCACACAAATCTGAAAAGCTTTCTGGAGGACAAAGACCAAACCCTTCATTGCAATACACCCCCTCAACTGTCAACACCATCCTTCAAACTCCTCCTGTGCGATATTGACAAACATCCTCTCAGGATGTTTCCTGCCTGCTCAGCTGTTTCTCTAATTATTTATTTGACTCGCTGTAACGTTTCAATGCTGACAAAAGCCAAAAGTTGCAATACTGCTGCTGACCCTTGAATATTCCAGAGAATACTAATGTATTGTCTCAGTTCTCCCACACATGGCTGCAAAGAAGTGCTTACTAAAAACCGCAGCGCTTAAGTGGAGCAGCCTGACTCTTGTTACCCGGAAGAGGTGCTTTGCTGAGAGAAGCAGCCTCATTTTTGTCCCACCTCAGGCCCCCAGGTCCACAGTCATGTGTTAGTCAGTAGTGGAGAGAGTATATTTTGTGTGCTGGCTCACAGGAAGAGTAAAACAGTCGAGGGAGGAGGTGTATGAGTGTATTTAATGTGCTGGAAATGAGTCCAGGCTGTCTAGACAGGACAAGCTCATGTCTGACTGCGAATCTTCATTGGGGAAAATTAACCTCTACAAAACTCAGAGGAGCCATTCATTTGGTTCGTTACTACAGACCTGACTTTTTGCATTTAATGCAGCATTTCAGAGCTGAAATTTCTACCATCTTATAGGTTTTAAAACATCTTGCCGAAGGACTACAGTTGAAAATTAGATGATGCTAACACAGGTGCATTAATAGAAATGTTGACTAATGTATGTTGTCTTTATAAATAAAATAAATGAAATATTAAATCACTCAGTAAGTTAACGGAATATAGTCTTTTTCTTATATTCTACCAATCACAAAATAATTTATCTAATAAAAAGGCCAAATATTCTTTGGTTCCAGCTTCTCAAATGTTAAGAGTTGCTGCTTTTCTCTGTTCTTTCTGATTATAAACTTCATGTCTTTCTATTTTTAACTGTTGTTGGGAAAAACCTGCCAACCTCCAGAAAATTGTGACAGGCATTTTTCTTTTTTTTTTCCTGATATTAAAAAACACTCAGTAGCTTCATTTGTTAAGCAAAAGAATAATCTGTTGCAGCCCTACAGCATTCCCACACTATAACACATTATAGCTGAGACATTATTAACAAGGTTTTTACAGTTTACTAAAACTAAACTGGAAAAAACCTGACTTAAATAAAAGAAAAATATACAGGAAATGTCTTTAGTATTAGTCTTTGCAAATTTGGTCAGGTTTGCCAACAAGCACGAGGAGGAATTGGTGCATGTGTTTATTGAGTTTGTGAATCGACCCCGAGTCATGTAGGCAGCACAAAGTATTGTGTGTATGGTAAAAACTGAACCTCTTGACTGTTGCCCTTCACAAATACCTCTCATATTAGAATAATCAAAAAAATAAAACTGAAACAAGTAAGTACTAAGCCAAAATGAGGAAACCCCTCAGACTGAAACTAAACTTAATTTAAAACAAAAATGAAAAACCAAATAAAAATAATGCAAAATGCACTACACTGCAATGTCTCTGATTCTTAAGACTTCAAACAGCGCACAAACTTGGGTTCGGAAAATTCTCAGAATTGTTGACAGAGTTCAAAAATGTTATCTCGCAACTTAAAGTGGAAATTCCCTGATGCAGTGTAGCACAGGATGTGAGAGCTGCCAAATGTAATCAGAGGTCAAAACAGGAGTGAAACTGAGTGATTTTCGTGAATTTCAGTGCATGAACTTTTTGCTGAGTCCTCTGGGTTCCCATCCAGCCCAGATGGACTGTGTCTGTGTCAGGACACAGCTGCCATGGGAGAAGAGAACAGCGGTGATAATTGGTTTTATACTTTTGACTTGGAGTGTTATGCTGATTTTCTATGCTTTTCCCACTGTATGGGACACTCACTGCCAGAGTTTTGAGTTGTGCTAGAGAAACTGTATCATGATATTACAAAGTTACAGTCCGAATAATAGTTTCACAGCGTAGTTACATTCTTAAACCGTACGATGTAACAACAACAATAAACTATGGAGAGTTGGGGAATAAAAACAACCAAATACTACACTGGAGGACTGAACTGCCTTGGAACAGGAAATAGCTTCTGTGTGACCAACTGACTGGATACGCCACAGCAAAAAAAACCTGGAAATAAATTAGTATGGGAAAAAGAACTTGGGCCAGAGGTGAGTTCACAGTACTGAAAACAAAAAAAAAAAATCTCCATCGACTTTTTTTTTTTATCTTCTAGTATCCCTGCCCCTCCCATTCTGCTGTCTGGAGCGAAGGCCAGTTGGACAGGCCTCGTCTCTTCCTGTCCCATCTGATTCTCTGTGCTGTGCAGCTTAAAGGGAGTCAGCAGAAAATATACACAGGAAATTGTAAAACTCAAAGTTGCCCGGATAAGAAAAAATAAAATGCTTCCAGGCCAGATCAGCTGTAAGTCAGCTGTCATACCCGCAGTTACAGTTAAGTACTTTTCAAACGCCCATTAGCATAAGTTCTGCTTTTCTGAAGCAATAATGCACAGTGATACGACAACAGTAGAAGCCTGTCACACTGAGGGGCCCTTTACAGCCACCGTACAACATCTTGCAACATCCTGGCACGCGCCATGTCAGCCAAAAGCAGTTTGTCCGAATTCCTACAAAGCTGAAATAAGATTTATTACAGAAGCAGAGGACACATTCCTAACAAGGCCTGAAAGGCTACAGGACTCTTTCTCCCCCGTCTCCTCGCCTCTGCTCTCAAAAACAGCCCCTTGTATATTTACATTAAATAAAGTGTGCTATTTGTTCTTTTCATTTCACAGAACTGCGTCTTATGACTCCGCAGCCTGCTGAAAAAATAAAAAGCTCCATTCCTACCAAACTGAAAACGAGGTCGAGTGCTACCTGTAAAAGCCAATAAAAACAGGAGAGCTGCTACTGGAGCTTCTGATCCTGTCTGCTGAACACAGTCCAGTGACAAAGACACAACAGGTGTGCTGTGACCCTGTCTGATGGAAGCATTTATATCGGTGGAGGTTCTCCAAACCTGCAAACCCCACTGGAGACAGTGACTCAGAGGCAGGGCCAAGAGGTGAGGTCTGAGCCAAGGAAAAGTGGGCGTTAGTGGGTCAGAGGTCACTGAGGTGACCTCTGACACGTCTATGAAAGGACACAGTGGTGCCATGGATGATGGACATCGATAGTGTGCGTGTGCGTGTGTGTGTGTGTGTGTGTGTGTGACCCTTGGGTACTGCTTACACCATGGGGGACAGTTAAATTGGGACATGATATTAGCAGGGCTGAGTACTGAACTCTGATTCTTTTATGCAGTGGTAGAATTTAACTGAGTGTATTTACTCAAGTACTGTATCTATGTACAAATTTAAGATTCTTGTAGTTTATTTGAGTATTTACTTTTCATGGCACTTTGTACCTTTAACTTTATGACATTTATCTGACCCCTTAAGTTACTTGTTATGTTAGAAATTAAGATTTTTTTATTAAAAACATGAAAAGAGTTAATAAAATATGATGTTATGTTATATATATCAGTTGGCCAACTAACAGCAAAGTAATTGCCATTTGAGTCTTTCACAACAACAAAAAAAAAACCTACTACTCGCCTTGAGGAATCTGAATTGACTGAAGGGTAACCAACTGCTGATTCGAATCTTCAACTTTCATGGGGCAGCCATACCAGTACAGAAATATATTTAACAACCTCCAGTCCAGAGTTATTCACAGGACATGAATTTGTTCTTTTTGGTGTGTGCCTGCATTATAAGCCTGGACAGATTGATAATCTCTGTTTACTAAACATTACTGTGAGACCGATGGAGCCCAGGTTCCAAGGACACGACTCCAGAGCGAGCAGAAAACTACCAGTCAGAGACGTGAGTCCAGCATGCAGAGCTCAGTGTATTTAATAAACACCTCAAATTGCCAGGGATAAAAACAAAGTGAGAGGAAGGACATGATCAGCTAAGTCTGATGTAGAACATTTCCAGAACTGTTCCAGAAATAGTCTTACAGGGAGATGTTTTTGGTTCAGCTCGGTGGCCACAGACTGGACCACTACTCTACGCTCACTGCCGTGACTCTTTGCCAATCAGTCACACCTCGTTGCGCACTTGCTTTATGACCATTTTCCACATCTAGACTAAAATTAAGGACGCTGCTTCGCCTGCTGTCTTGTAAATGAGTCAGTCGTTCCACTTACTGAAAGTTTTGCAGATGTCGGACACAGCCTTGAAGACGCGGTCCGAGAAGTTGACCTTGACCTTCATGTGCTTCATGTTGGGCAGCTGGAGGCGCAGCAGCTTGTGCTGCGGCGTGAAGAGCAGCCTGGCGTCGGCTTGGATGCCGTACTTGTCCAACGTCCAGTGGGTTTTCAGCAGCCATGTCTTCTTCTTCTCCCACCACAAAGCGTGGTCTGACCAGTCCTTCTTCACATCTAAGGAGAGGAGGGAAAAAGTGGAGTGGATGAGTTTTATAAACTGCAAAAATGCAAAAGAAAACACAGCAAAAGACTGGCTGCTTGTATTTTTACTAGGGGTGGGAACACCATGGTAACTCATGATACGATACGGTCAACATACTTGGCCCAGGATAACATTTCTGTAACGATGCTGTGATGCCGATTATCTGCGATAATCGACATTTGCAAGACAATTCATCTACGATACATCGCAATATCTGCGACTAAAGAGGAAAAAATACCCCTCAAAAGACAAAAAGCATTAATTAAGCAATTATTCCCTGCATTGAGGTGTCAGTTTAACAAATAACAAATTTTAGTGCCAGTGTATTGATCACGTCTCCAAAAAACGTCTTGTGATACATCACAGTATCAATATTTTGTCTCACCTCTAGCTTTTTACTAAAATCTTTTGGGGTGAAGATATTATTGGCTAAAGGAAAGTGTAACTAGAGCACCCAGTCTGTATCCACCACACTGTACTGACCTCACCTCACCAAATAAGTCCCTCCAGGGCACAGGGTCACATTTAGGGTGAAGGGTTTGTGGATGGGCACAGGAAAGGTTTGCACGGGGGGGTGAAGTCAAAGTGAGAGGGAGGAGACGGCTGAGTGTGTGAAAGACGTGGCTGTGTGTGTGTGTGTGAGACACTGTGGGGATATCAGGTTCATACCTCCCTCTTTGTTCAAAAGTCATACTGTGATCCCTCTAAAACAGACACAAGCCACCCAAAACCCCACATAGCTCCCAGGTTTTCACTCCGCAGGGGCTCAGAAACAATGAGGACGGACCTGCGGCCTCACGGTGTGTGCCTCACTTCAAGGGGAAGGTGAAAACTGTGAGGATTTAAGGGAACTCAAAACAGCTGTTTCTGCAGATCACCTTACTCTGGTTTCTGTATCAGCAGCACCGACCCCGTCTGGGCTGAAGTTTTGAAGTGTTACGTTGCAAATCAAGGCAAAAAGGTAAAAGTAAAAAAAAAAAGGCAGCATCTTCCACACTCAAAGAGAGAGTGAGAGTTCCTTTGCATCCATTTCTCATCTGTGTATCAACTTCATGGGATGCAGTCATAACATACAGCAGACCAGCTAGCTCATGGACTTGCTTTTCTTCACTCAGTTCACTTCAGCAGAGTTAAAAATATCCATCTGCTGTACCAAATGCTGTACATAATGTTACTTTGTGTAATGGCCTTAGCAGTCTGTGATAGCTGAGAAGGAGAGAATAGGCCCATAGTCCGCTGTAGCCTATTATACTTTCAGATGTCCCCCCCTGAGCAGTGATGTCATTACTCCGGCATTACTCCAGGAAGGCACTTCCCAAAGCGGTGTCTCATTTCCTCCACCCACATACCCCTTCATCGCTTCTCCAGCCTGTCCTCTGTCTTACTCTGCGTCTCCCTCTCTCTCTCCTCTGCATCCAAGCACAGACATCAGTTTGCTCAGTCATCCTTTAATCAAAGCAGCCGATCTGAGCTGTTTTAGCTCGTACACTGCTGTGTCAGCAGGAGTGTTTAAAAGCATGTACCCTGATTAAGATTAAGAGGTTATCATATCGCAGCATCATGGCCAGACAATAGAAATACCAAAAACGCTTTAAAAAAAACGTACTTCACAGCTATATCTCTCAATGAAAGGCTTAAACCAGTAAATTTGGGGCATTTTCCCTTGATAAATTATAAGTAATATTATTTCAGTCAACTAACAGATTAATTGATTAATTCCTTGAGCAGTATCTTACGGATAAGTTTAAAAGAAATAACCCAAATATCCACACTTTAGGTCCAGAAATCACTGCATTTAGTGCAAAAACACGCTGAACCTCGCTGTGGTTAAAATCAGGCAAAAGCTGCACTTAGACCTTCAAAAAGAAACACCACTCTACTTTGTATTCAAGGCTGGTGGCACATTATATAAACGTGGCATATACACATTAAGTCTACTCATTACACGAGGAAGGACACAGCAACTAATGGACAAACTGGAGCCATAATAGACTACTGTTACTTTAGGAAACATGGTGAGCAAACAGCAGTTAAGAGGACACACCTCAGACTTTTTAACATCATAACCCAACACTGAGTGCTGCACATTGCTTTTGTTCATTCTGAAAGGAAAATAACAATGTTTAAAGATGGAGGGAACGATCTTAAAAGTTGCCCTGCGTTGACCTCCTCCATCTGTCAAACATCTTGGTGTCATGGTAACCTAAACCTTGAGTGGCCCTCTGTTTCCATGTGCTGCTATTGTTTTCCCTGACCTTAACTTTACATAGGGGCGTCCATATGCATTGTTGACACTCTCCCGCTGATCCCGTCTAAAAGCTGAATGAATGGGATTAGCGGGTGAAATCGGCTGCTCAGAACCAGGAAACAAGACTGCTGTGATGTGAGTAAAGCAAACTGGGATGAGGAAGAGATTACACTGGTGATTAAGATGGGAAGGGACGTTTTGAAGGAAGAGTGGCCACCAGCATCTCAATGCATTTGTCATTGTGGAGACTGGGAGGAGTTGTTTGTCAAGCTGTTGGGTTTTGTGCTGTTTACAGCGGGGATAAACACTTCAGAGAAAACATTCCAAGCTTTCTTCCTGAGACCCTGTGTGAGTTACTCTGGCAGCGCGGGGGTCTAGCTGTCATCGCCCCATTCTGACGCCTCAGCTGTGCACGACACAACTTCATTGCAACCATCAGAGAAACGGCTCCCTTAAGTGCACTGCAGCTATTAAAGGCTGATATAATGAGAGGGAGTAAAGGAGAGGAAAATTGAAAATAGACCTGAATGTATTTTCATAACTCTGCTCGCAGTTTTTCCTCTTACAACCTTGTAATTTCTGGTGTCTGGGAGCGACGCAGAACAGCTAGCATTAACGTTTGGCACTCACGTCTTCGCCACAGACCACGTCCTATATGCTCAGCATGCATGACCACCATACAGTCTGTGGCAAAGCATGAATGCACGTCTCTGCTGGTCCAGTTACCCTCAACACGCTCTCAATGGCCCCTGCTCCGCCGTTTCCTCGTCACCGCCCACTGCCAAAACCTTAATGGACATAGCCTTTCCTTCTGCTCGCTTGTGTCATTACGCAGTGGTTCGATGTGTTGTGATTGGACGGAGGCAGCTCGCGTAGGCGTCCATTGGGCCCTTTCAGCAACAAGGTGGTAACTCAATCCACACAGAGGGAGGGAGAGAGGGCCAATGGCATCTCCAAGCTAAAAATACAGCCTGCCAAAGCCTGACGTAATGCAGCAGCAAGAGAAGCGGGGGCCTAAGTAATTGGGTGCATTAAATGTGGACCCACAGCCTCTCAGTAGAGTGATATGTGTGCATGTATGTGTGCGTGTGCACACAAAGCGAGCTTGAAAGACAAGGGGAGGAGAAACAGAATGGGAAAACCATGTTTTATGACCTCTGCAGGATGTGAAAGATGATACAGAGATTGTTTGTGTGCTCGTTTGGGGATTTGTGGAGGGGAGGGTGTTCTTATCCATCCATTAACTACATTAGCTGTGTGTGTTTTTGTGTGTGTGTCCTTTAACAAGATAAATTAATCCATAAATTCTGTCAAACTGGGTTCTTTTCATTCACCACCATCACCACCACCACAGGTCTCGATCAAGACCACTTCCTCTGCTTTGAGCACCAGATACCACAGCGAGAAATACTGCTTTGGATTCATGCAGAACAGTCTGCGAAACGATTAAGCAAAAAGGCAAATAGCATGCAGTGAAATTGTATTTTAAATGTTGCATAGCAGGCACAAAAATACCCTGTTCACATTATTTAAAATAAAGGACGCTTAATTGTCCCTTCTTCCCATCACTCCTCTTTGCTTTCTCCATCCCTCCCCTCCTACTCAGAGTATCTGCTGTGTTTACATTAGGAGGCAGCTATGTTTATGGAGGTCTGTCTGTGAGGGGGAGGGGACGACAGAGGAGAGGATGAGACAGAAGGAAGACGGGAAAGGGCATAAAGAGGAGACATGAGGAGGATGAGCACAGGGCAGGGGAGCAGATTTAAGTGAGGACAATAATCTGAGACAGAGCAAGCAAGTGTGAGGAAGAGGAAAGTCAGACTTAGAGTTTACATGCCATAATATTTAACATGTAAAGAGCATCGCTGATTTTAACGCATAAAATTGAAAACCTAGCCTTTATGCTCAGGACAGACAGACAGCATGCATCTACTTGTTGCTTAAACACTTGTGCAAGCACAGATTTGGTAACTGATGACACCCTCAGCTGTCTGCATTATAGGCTTACTGTCCTGTAAACAGCACTTGATTATTTTTCCAACAAAAAGCTTTCTCTAAATTACTGTTTGCCAGCTGACATGTTTCCATCTGTTGCTGAAAAACATTATACTTGATTTATGGCTGTCTGTATAAGACATTTCAATAAAATCCACATATAAATATGTTTTTTTTGGATGATGATGTGATTTCTGCTGGGGTCTGTACCAAACAAGCATGTTCCCTTATGTTTGGAATGTGATCTGTGGCCCAGGGCTTCTCTGTGGCACCGCAACTCTTCATTTATTAATGGTATTTTAACTTTATAGAAAAAATTGCAGCTCGTGCTATTTGAGTATTGCACTTAGCCACAAAGACATTTCTATTAATTGTGCTGCCTGAGCTGAAATGCCAATAATAAATGCTGAATGAGGAAAAAACAATTAATCATTGTTGAGATTTGACGATGGATATTTTAGGCTCTTGTACTAGTTTCAGCCGTGCATTGAAATCTTGGTAAATGGCCAAATTTCATTAAATTTGAAATCCTCCTCCATGTCCTCCGGGTTACAGTGACAGCTAGCTAGCAGACAGTGGGTCGACTGCTCTGAGAATCCCAGCCAGAAACAAACATAAGTGTAGCTGGTTCCACTGTCCTGGTCTGTCTGACGTTAATGTGAGAGGCCTTCGGTAAATAATCAAAAGAACAGATGTTACATATTATTTTGAGATTTTCATTAGTTCTTTACCTCCCATGTCTTGGCCCTTTTAGAACCTTTGAAAGATTTGATTTAAGATGTTTTGATACCAATTAAAGCCTTATTTTCAGATTAATAAATTCAATGCCTTTTTAAGGATCTGTGGGAACCATTGGGTTAGAAAGTAATAAATCCTTGCTGTTAAATGTGCACTCAGTGACTCATATTTACTCTTTATTTGGCGTCAAAGCAGTGACAGTCAGCTGACGCCTAAAGGAAAAATCCAGGCTCATCTCTAGCATCATTGGTGGAGGTGATTCAAGAGCGGACACACTTACAGGTCAGGACGTTCTCTCTGTGTTTGCACAGTAAGTCTGAAAATGTTTTTCATAAGCTGTCAGTGCCATGCTGTTATCCATCAGTGATAACCATGGCCACGCTGTGCGAGGCTTTGTCATTTTCAGCCAATGGCTGATAAAAACATTACAGCAGGGTGAGGCTGGTCATGCCGTTTCCTTGGTGACTCCTGGCTGACGCCACGGGGGCAGTGGTGCGAGGCGAAAACTTGTTTTCATACACAACAAAGCTACAGAGCTGCAGGTTTGTCAGTCTTATTCTCTCTCTCTGTCACACACATGCAGCTTATCCTCCCTCTACAACATGAAAGCGTTTCCCTTTCTAAATATATTCTGCGTCTGAGGCAGGGTGAAGGTCGGTATTGACAAGCAAAGATACAGGAAGCAACTGTTCTGCACTGTCCTTAAATTAGATCTACTGTAAATGACCTTTAGGCACTCACTTGCATGTGCAGTCGTGGTAGATAGTATCAACATCAGATACCAACATGTGTAAAACAAGTTTGATAGCGACAGGTGATGACAATATCTGTATGGCAGACATGAGATAGAGTCACATGGGATCACAGTAGAAGATTATCACTATACAGTCCTTCAGACAGAAGTGGCAGCGAGAGAGGAGACAAACTTGTTTCTCAACTCAAGACGAACGATCAACTGATAAACTACACCCAGAATGCATCTGTTTAATCTGGTACACCACCAAGAGTGTGTAACAAATCATTTTTCCTGACTCTGACGTCCATAAAAGGTGAAATCATTGACTAATATTTTGAGCTATTCCAGCTGTGTCCTTCAGGTTTCCTCTAACCAATACCATTAAATCTCAAGTGCTTTTCATTGACAACCTGAGTTGAGCGAGGTTAGCTGAGCTTATTTCAGTCACTTATAGCTCAGCTTCCTGCCAACAGTCAATCAAACACGCCATTTATCACAGGCATTAAATATGCACAAACACGCCTGAACCCTTTCAAGCTGTCAAACTTTACCTGACAAAGCAGCTAGACAAAAGGACGCTTAATGCGGCCATAAGAGCTTTTTAGTCTCCAAAAATAAGAAACAAAATGTTGATTGAGGACGAGCCCTCTCTCAGTGATACACAGCTCATATCAAAGATCCTTTGAGGTCAAGGCTGGCCTACAAGGAGTTGGGGAACACTGTGGCAGATATTGATTCAACAGTATTTTCCTGCCACAACTGCTTCACTATATAGACACCCAGTCCAAATTTATAACTATTGATAACTTCTATTTTGAAAGGCAAACATGCTGTCCGGTTTCACAACAAATACACACAAACACACACACACACACACACACACACACACACACACACACACACACACACACACACACACAAATTCAACCATGCTAATCTATAGCTGAAGGTTTACAGCAGGGTTTCCCGACACATAATTTCTTTTTGGCAATTTATATTTTTGCAGCTGGACCATTCATCAGGAGCACAATTGGAATATACCGTCTGATTACTGACTGTTCCACTCTCAGAGCACTAAGCAGTGGATCACTAGGTGCAGTAAAAGTAAAAAAGTTTGCTTCTGCAGTAGCTGGCCCTGTCATTCATCAAACTGACCAGCTCGGATTGAGGCTTTTGCATAGGGATGGTGTTACTAGCGGTAACTCGCAGGTAGCTCGCGCCCATCGGCCCTGGCTGGTGCACACACAGTAAACTGAATAGTAGCAGAGTTAACCTATGAACCGTCATGTGTAAACAGTCAAAAATATTCTCAGCAGTTAACCAACTAATGTTCACATCCCTTAGCCCTGTCACACACACTTGTAACACTCAGGCTCACAGTTAAGGTCTTCACCTGGCAGCTTTGGTGGAACAGATTAACCCGTAGACCTGAGCTCTACAGGTGAAGTGGTAAAGGCAGAAAGAGCCCCTTTATCCTGTACAACACAGTAAGAGAGTCTGAAATCAGGAAATCTAGCAGCATGCAGCCTGTTGGGGTAAGAAAAGAGTGCAACAGTGCTGGCTTTGATGCATTAGGAGAGGCCAGGAGGGCTATTAGAGGAAACCTCCTTAGAGACAGATAGTTTGTATCCATTTGTGTCATAATACAAACACAGCAAAACAGTGGAGGTACTCCCCCTCCGCCCTGACACAGCTTTATGCAATTAAGTGTTCAGGGGCCCGGTGGAGTAATGACATTACAAAGAAACTCTGAGACTGAGATCAATGGAGCAGATAGGCAATATTCATCTGTCCTTCTATCCATGTATGCATCCTGCCTGCCAGACGTCCCCTCAGGACTGTGATAAGCCGGCCCACTGATGCCTCTGTGAGTTGAACAGGAAGCAGTCGCTCCCCAGCTTCTGGATGAATTACTCCAGAAACCCAGAGGAGATCAGCCAAAGTAAAATTATACTTGAGGTCGCTAAGTTCAATTATTGGACAATTTGCAACAGCACAAAACAATTGGCTGATTTATTAATTAATGAATGAACAGACTAATCTGACAATAATGCAGGTGCAAATACAAAAATCTTTACAGTTACAGATTTAATTGTTCAAGTTTTCTGCTTTGTACGTTTTTTTACATGTTGGTCAAACAAAATCAGTATTCATTTACGTTTTGTGATAATGATTATTTTTACCATTTTGAGACACTTTTCAAGCAAATGAGAAAATGAAATGGAAGTAAAACAGTGTCAACTTAAATGAGCTGGCTTTTAAATCATGCATAAACTTCAAGTGTGACGGAGCTGTAATGAAATCATTTAAACAATTTATGCTCTGTCAAAACTGCCTTAAAAAAGCCTCATCCCGCGGTTATGAAAACAAACACCCCTCTTCCCCCTTTGCATGTAAAAGGGAGAGCGCCGAGACAGACTGTGAGGCGGGGACACGTTCAAATGAATGAAATGAGGTCCGAGAGCACAGACAAAAACTCCATATCAGTTTACACCAGTGACACACAGGTGTGTGGTGTTACAACAACAATGTGCTGCTCTAACATTTCCTTCCAATGTGCTGCCTGCCACTACAGGAAGGTGAGAGGGACAAAAAGCAACAGGCATCAGATTCCCAGAGGAGCCATGAATGTTTGTTTCACTGCATTTTTAAGATGCCATCCCATGCTTTTTAAACATAAATTTGCAAAAAAAATTGCTAAATTCCTAGATGTCTTCTTTCGAATAATTCATCAAGTGACAATGAAGCATTTGCAGCTGATACAGTTCTCGTATGACTCTTACTGAAGGAACTGCATCAAAACAAACAGCTGTCAAAGTTTATTTTAGTCTTAACGGAAACTTTTCCAAACATAATGTGTAAGATATTAACTCAGCAGGACAGTACAGATTTACCATCACAGCTGGTTTATTTTCTTTTCATCGTCTCTTTAAATTCGTTATCAAACTACTAAAACAGATATGATAGCTCAAGTGAAATTCTAACTAACTTAACTCTCTCCACTGTCTGCACTGCCAAGCAGAATATTGACAAGAAGAAATACTTACGCTTGTGAAGACAAACTGCTTTTGTAGCCTCAGAAATAAATGTGATTAACTATATTAGTCATTCTGAGATCATTGTAAGTACTTCCCAGGGTTCCCTTACATTTTCATGGACAAAATTTTACAACTTTGAATGACTTCTCAAGGACTCATAATTAAAAAAAATGTTTCTTGTCAAACTTGCCAGGTGATTTTCTTTTACACATGTCAAACTATTCACACCTAATTTCAGCTAGCTGGCAAACATGAAGGAAGAGATGGACTGTGCGGAGAAAATGAGGAAAGGTACGTGATCCTAAACAAAACACTGTCACACAGAGATGCATATGAAATGATGTCGACAGCTACAGAAAATACGGTGTGCTGCTGTGGATAGACAGCCGGGTTTTACAGGTGGATTTACAGAGTGGGCAATTAAGTTGTTGGATGGTAAAACTACAAACTACAGATTTTTTGGTTTGTTTCAGGGGTTGGCAAGCTAATGATTATCAGGACTGTGCATCTTCCACTCCAAATGTGCAGCTGCAGGCTACCTGTTGGCTGCAAGTCTTTTATTTTTCTTCAAACTCGCACAAGTAGGTAAGGGTGGAGAGAAAAAAGAAGAATAGCTGTGCCAAGTCTTTTAATAATCGGGAAAACCCTGCTGTTTATTCTGCCATCGTGTTGCCTAAATGTTGGTGACTTTCTTATGTCATCAAACTTACATGCAAACAGACAATATATAGGTCAGCAAAATGATTAAGGTTATGTCCATATATCGTATGATAAGGCGATAAGTTATTATCGTGACAGGTCTAGAAATAATAAACATAGTTCAAAAACCTTGTAGTTTGTGCAAGTTACTAAAATTAAATCTCTATATATGGGGAACAATAAGTATTTATGTAAATATACAGGCCGAGGGTGTGTGAGCACATGTGCAAGAACAGCAGCGCAATCACTGTAGCATCTTGCTAGTGAAACAGGAAAGCTCTGGCCTGGGCAGGACCGCTACTTAGGCTAACTACTTCCTGTCAGAGAGATTAGAGAGTTGGATGATCACACAGGCTGCCAGGCCGTTTCTCACTTCGTAATGCCAGACATTTAGGATGGCTCCACAGTCGCAATCAATACGTCTCATTACACATGGTGATATATCTCAACTGTGGCAAGCTGACACGAGGAGAGGGAAAGTGGTTATAGCCGTCAATCAAAGAAATCTCCCACTGCCCTGGTGTGTGATATTAAATGTCAAGAGATGTTCACAGCTCTCAGGACAGATACGACTACAGTATCTAAGCTCTTCATCTTCCTCTCTGCAGGGACTGAGGACCCATCTCTCCCCTAAAACAGAATCATATCCTTCAGAAATTCCCATAAACACCGAGAGGGCAGGAAGGCGGGAATGCAAGGAAGGCACGAGGGAGAGGGCGCATAAAAAAAGCCCAGAGGAAGTTCAGCATCCTGTGTTAAATCGCGTCTGTTTCCTAATGAAACATGCACTCCATTGTCGAACCCAAGCCATCTCCCTCTGGTTACCATAACCTGCAGCAGACAGCATTTTGGCATCGCAAAAAGGACACAGAACTCAGATAGCCGACAAATTAAGCATCTTGAAAGCAAAAGCTGCTCAAGCAAAAGTCGCTCTAAATCAATACTAACTGAACACTAGAACTTTAAGTGGTGTTTGCTTTTTTGTTAGAAATGCCTCTGAATAAAGGGATAAAAAAAATGAATGTTATGGTTACTTGCACTCACATTTCCGAAATGATTTGCTCTAACGAAACTGAAGTGAATGCGGGATGATTCGCCAATTCACTTTGCGAAGTGAATATGTAGGTCATCGCAAATACAAAACACACATTTTCTCTGACATGCAGGGAAAGTTCTCTGCGGCTGGCTGGTGGTGCGGCAGCCAAAAACTGCAGGCCCCACACTGGAAACAACCGCACGAACTATCAGAGTCACACTAGACCAATTAGTTTGCTCAAGTTCTATTTATGGAACGCCGAAGAGTCGGCGGACATGAACCTGGTTCAGAAACCGGGAGAAAGTGAACAATGTGTACTTCAGTGTATTGATTATATGGCCTTGATACATGGCTGATGTCAAACATTTAGATGAAGAGGAGGTGAGAGGAAGGGGGGGGGGAGAAGGAAAAAGAGGGAGTTGACAAAGAGAGAGGGGGGGTGAAGCAGGCAGCAGAGAATCCAGCAATGACGGCAGCGACCAGAGAACAACATGCCAAACCCTGGAAGTCATTTCCTGCTTCATCGAAGACTTTTATGGAATTCTAGCAGCGTGGCTAACGTCACAACGAGAAGGGAGAGACGGAGAGAGAAAGCTCGGGCCTTTCTCACTCCACGCAACCCCCCAGCGCCCACCCCCACCCCATCGCTCTCTTTCCCTCCCATTTTCTTCCCCATCCACTCCCTCTCCCCTCAGCTGTCTTTTGTGAGGCTAAGCAGAGCCAACACGGCCAGGCTGCTTCCAGTAGTACGAGTGTAACATTCTCACAAATCATTTACATTTACCAGCTAATCACGCAGCTCATTTCAAAACTTGCTTTTTCAGTGGTCTGCACCATTAGATAAGATGTGTTATTCTTATCTAAAGGCTTGACAGGCTTGATAGTCTGAGGCCTTGACTCCAGGCTCATGATTTCGCTGTACAATGTACACGTGACAATAAAGAATTCTTATTACTATCATTGTTATTGAGTTCAACATTAGGATTTTCCATTTCCACGCAAGTCAAACTGTGCTGCGTCATTTTGCATTTCCATTACTAGCTTAAACGCGCCGAGTTGTGCCAAGACAGGTCAACCACCTCCAAACAGGTTGTGATGACGTCAGATTGTCTTTGTCACCATTATTCAGCCTCAACATTCAGTGACATGATTGCATTGCAATCAAAAATGTGCATTGGTATTTAAATAAATGCAGAGCAAATAATGAAACTGAGAAACAAAAGGGATCTATATTTCACATATAGTTAGCAAGCTCTAGACTGAGACAAAATTATTTAATTCCCTGTGCCGGTCAAAGGCTGCCAGCAGCAATCAGCAACCTTTAAGCTGAAATGGGTTTTTTGCATGATACTTTGTTTGTTTGTTTGCTTTACCAGAGAGTCAAATCATCAGTCAGACACCCTAAGTTGACTTAAATTGCACAGAGCAGTTTTTTTTTTTTGCTAGTCAGCGTGCTGTGCATTGTGCTTCTGGGAATATTTTGGAGAAAAGAGATCTTCTGCTTAGAAGTGGTGAATTTACAGCGTACAGCAAGTTCATGCTGAACGTCCAACGAAACCCGATCAAATTTTAAAACATCGTTGGTCCACGAGTGCACCATCATGCAAAGATGCAAATACCTGTCGTGCTGAGCTGGTACGACCCAAGTCAAACCAAGCACGTGCATGGAAAAGTCCTACAATATCACTAAAAAAGTTCTCCTTTCCACCTTCAGCATGTGCAAAGTAGCAGTGCATTTGTGTGAAACATTGATAGCTTAAGCCTTTACTGTAAGCAACACTTTACCAGACTGAAAAGCAGTGTACCTTGGGAACAATCCCTCTGAATCCAAGTCCCGCCAGCTAATGTTGTTTGTACAATATTTGTTTTCCCTTCTTAATGGCAATATTAGCTTTTAGAGAGGAGGGCACCACTTTTGGAAAACATCAACAAAGTTGGAGAAGGCAGCAGTGATGGTAAGCAGGGAGGACTGAAAGGATTATAGGAGTGGGGGACCAGGGGGGTGGTGAATCAGCTGGCTTTAAATACTGCTCTCCTGGAGTGCTGCAAAGGAAATGGAAGCAGCGTTCGCTCCCGTGATCAATAGCTAAGTGCCTTCCTGGCATTTGTCTATTTAATCTATTATCGAAGGCCATCTGAGCCTGCAATGTGGGCGAAAGACCTGCAGCTCACAGGAAGAGCTGAAAGATGGATGCAGGACGCATGTGGACAAGACACACCCACACAACCCTGCTCACGTGTGGAAACACGCGCACAATACTACTAATGAGAACACTGGCTATCGTGCAGGAGACGGCTGACGTGACACTCTTGCACAAACACGTACTGCCTCTGAAAACAGTTACAAATGTTTACAGCTAAAAAAAACAACAACGAAAAACAGCAAACAGAAACAAGTGCTGTAAGTCTTGAAGAAAGCAAGTACTGAATCACAGGAGGTCCTTCATTTGGAGTGTCAGAGACCGAGAGACAGACAGAGAGGGGGGAAGGACAGAGAGAGTTGTGTCATTGCACCAAGATGTCCTTTCAATGTAAGACAGACGCACTGCCTGCCAAAAGTCTGTGGTATCTACGTGTCCCTTCTCACAGCAGCATGTACATGTGCATGTGCATTTGCACGTGTACAGATCTATGTATAACCACCATGTCAAAGCAATCAGCAGATATAAAAGTGGATATGTGACAACACTTCCAAGGTGTGCGGTGAGGACTGTGCAGCACTGTCACCTGTAGCCCTGTAGGAAACCTGTAGGAAAGAGTTTTCTCAGTTTTAAGCCGGCAGCACCAAATTGTCTGTGTAATAGGGACAGCAAGCAGGACAGGACAGGTATGACGCTTTGACAATGTTGCATGTGTGTGACCAACTGCCAGGAGATTTAAAAAGCAGCTAGCAGCAGTTAGCAGCTGACTCAAATACCTCATTTCCACTGCAATTAATGGGTGCATGCGGGGTTTTAAACACGGGTAGCCCCGTTAAATGTCTGTTTTCCCACTGCCACATTTACTGCTGGAGAGGGAGTCAGACTTTCTGTCAGCTGGTGTGGATGTGGATGTGTGTGTGTGTGTGTGTGTGTGTGTGTGTGTGTGTGTGTGCGTGCGTGCGTTCATCCGGGTGTTGCGTTCTCATCAATGCCGATCAGAGCCGGAGACGATTAAAAACCTGTCCACTGCAGAGTCAATTGACCCGGGTGCGAATGCCGATTGTACGCATTCCCATTGCATTAAAGAGCCTGATGTTAGCGGGTGCTAGTGGGTTTTTTGTGCAGTGGGAATGAGGCTAAAGAAGAATAGCGACTGAAAATGTCAACAAATTGGGGAGACAATAGCCTCTTTTAAACTGCCTGCTCAAGACAGGAATACCACACCGTTCTGACGCCTCGCCGCTCTTTATGTAAAGGTACAATAACGGAATGAGGGGACAGAGTTGTCTCACCTTTGAGCTGCCACTACAGGTAGTAACAGCCCTGAAACAGTGTCTTTATAAAGAGGAGAGCGGCAGGATGGGATCATGTGCAGAACACGTGTGTTTTGATGATGCGTAATGCATGCAACCCACTGCAGGAGATCTAAAAAGCAGCTAGCAGCAGTTAGCGGCTAAATCAAAGATGAAGAACAATGGCCGTAAATGTCCGCAAACTGGAAAAACAATGAGACACGGGAGCTCCTTACCGTCAGAGCAGTGGATAAGATCAGTCGCCATATAATAGACATGGTAAAAGAGAGTTATTGTTTAGATAGCGATGCCGATGCATTTGTTATACGTCACATCTCTTTTGCCTCCACAACACCAGTATGCTATCTAGAATCAAACACTGGGGCTGCATTATGCCAGTGTTAAAGGGTGACAGTTTGCTTACTATTTTCTCTATTGTAATAAGTAACTCAAATTAACTTTCACTGTTTCCTATTATATCAAATTGTAAGTTGGGGTTGGTTTATGTAAGAAGGTCTAAAAAAAAAAACAAAAAAAAACCTGTAATATGTTATTTCTTTTGACAAATTTTCATCAAGAGGTTTGTCTAAACTGTTCTTAATGTTTATTAAAGAAATGTTTATTTTCTGGACTATCATAAGCATATCTACTTTGCCTGTTCCAAACACAGAACACAGTGTATCACATGAATAATGTACAGTTTCCTGCAGCGTGTGGCCATGTGGAAAACCCATGTGGTCGGTGGGTTAATGATTACAGTGGAAAGCAACCTGTTGACTCAGGGTAGGAGGACGATGGCAGTCAAATGAAATGTCCCCACACTCACTTTGTGAAACTTTTTTAAAAGGCACAAATACACTCTCAAAAACTCACAGAGCATTTTAATGCCAGTTCTGATTCTGCAATAATGACGGTAATTTGGTAATAATGCAGACAGATTTTAAATATGTTTAAGAATAGTAACCAAGGCTTGAGTTACAGTACTATTTTGATAAGACAGTGGAGCAACCATACACACCCACATCTTGTTATTTTACTTTGGCGCAACAACAACCAACTATGGTCAACAAATCACAACAATTGTCAACTGCGGATGTCAAGATCTCAAACCACCGGAATCCTGAGCCGATAAAAAAGGACAAGTCATCCTTAAGACAGGAAAAAAGAAATCTTGGCATGATGAAAACAAAAACAGTCAACTCCCATCACAGCATGATGGTTGAAAACATGTCAACTTGATATAACTGTGATACAACTGATTCAACAGCAAACACGTGAGGCCAAATGTTATTTCTACAACAATAGAAATCTATTGAAAAGGTTCAACATTGTTATAAATCAATTATCCAACTTTTATGACACGAATAACTCAAAGACTTTCCCCACACTACACCTCAGAGAAGGTGTCACATCAAGAAAGGTCATAACCTTCAGCCAGACCTTAACAAGAAGGGCAAACACAAGTCAAACAATGGATAAGGCCAAGCCTTGAGTGGAGTTGGACCAATAAATTCACGTCGTCCCACACGCGGCAGCAACACTGCACTCGCCTTGTGTAGATGCTGCTCTGCAGCACAGACGACCGCAGAGAACAAAGACCTCAATTATGTGGAACTCCAACAAGAGAGCTAAAAACGGAACCATGGGCAGGGAATAAAACCTTGGGAGCGCTGCAGGAATGCTGAGCGTTCAAGCGCCATCAACACACAACGCACTGTCACTCCCAAATCGCACTGCCGCCACCACTGAACTTTCTCCAGCCTCCATGAAGCAGGGCAGTGTTCAAGTGGCTGGAACAGAGGACTCTTATGCTTACTTGCACCCAAAACTTGTCAAGTGCGTAACTGTAGTTGCAGAACAGTGCGTGATACAGAGGGGGGAGGGAAGCTGTGTATGGTTTCTTTATACCTTGGGTTACTGACCTATATACACTGCTGGGTAACAAAGAGGAACATTAACCCCTGAGAGGCAAGTCCTCAAGCCTGAAAGAGGAGTTTGAGCGGGTGTCATGCAACAAAGGTCCATACTCATTAAATTGTCTCCAAAGACAATAATGTGGCTTTTTCCCAACCTCTGCTTTCATACGTTTTCTGTTAGTGTTTCTGTCAGAAAGCATACTTTTAAGTTCTCAGCATTGAGTTGGAGAATGTATGCTCTTATTAACTTTGGCAAGTATTAAAAAACAGTCTGCACATTCACAAAGAGTGGTGTTTACTTAGAGGAATCTCACTTCTCAGAATGGCAACTATTTTGAGAGAGAAAAGAGGCATTTATTGCCCCACAAATATGAACAGATAATACAAAGTCACCACTGACACACACAAAATCCTGCTTTAGCAAGATGGTACAGGATCAGAGATTAAAGGAAAGGACTTTAATTACCGCCAACAATATCACTCTAATGCAAATGGAATCCATCTTTAATCTGCACAGTAGACTGCTGTTATTTCTGTCATGTGTAGAAATCAGTTAATTGAGACTAAGATCAAGTTTGTTTAATGCTTTAAAAAGCCACAGTGAACATGCACGCATACCTAGTTTCTCCACGAGTTTCAGCATGACTCCGCCGATGTGGATCTCCCCAGTTACCCTCAGCGACACGTCCCTGTGGAGGTCAGTGACATGCATCTTCAGTTCCCACGTTCCGTCGGCGTAACAGCCATCGGGCATCCGGATCCCGTCCAGCGCCATCCTGTCAAACAGACCCACAGTCAGGAGGGGAAGAGGTCCAGCTAAACTTTTGCCACACTGGAGTGAAATGAAACCTTTTGACCCTCTGGAATGAATATATGCGGTGCAAAGCCCACGCATGCAAGGTCTTGGGAAAAAAACTTTTAGATATCAAGCAGACTCAGCTGATATTTCTGTGCATGTGTACTTAGCAGGGGTGTAAATTAACTCGGTATATTTACTCAAGTTCTTGAGCACAGTGCTTTACTTGAGTACTTTCATATATATCCCTCTACCTGGGGGAAACTATACATTTATAGTCCATTGCATTTAAAGTATCTGGCAGCTGTGGTTGCTGGTTACTTTGCAGATTAACATTTTACATTCAACATATTTGATTACGTCATAGAGCAATGCACACCAAACCAATGGCATAAAAAGGAGCTGGACTGGGCACCACTTAGACATGCCACGCCACTAAAATAATGCTTATACATAAAGGCATTGGATGGACAACAGGACAACAGTAAATGTGTCTTCCCTCAGAGGTTTTGCATTACCATTAGCCTAAGCTATGCTAGGTATACTTTTTAAAAAGGGCACTGCAGTGCACATCATACTGCACATTAAAATCAGCTGACTGCTCACAGTATGGATGGTGCTGCTCCTGCAGAAACACTTGTCTGGAGGATTTTTCCAAAGTAATTGTAAACCATGATGATGTCATAGTGATGTCATCAGGGTTACGGTCAGTAAACTTGGGACTGAAATTACAGATTTATCATCGAAAGCCTGTGGTACAGACTGGAGGTGTGGGGTTTACAGTACGTGGGCATTTGTTGGGCACTGTACGTCGACAATATTGTACATTTTTTAAAGATTTTGCATCAAGATAATCAAGTTTCTTAACTTAGATAGTTAGTTAGTGGATAGAGTACACTGGATTTGACATAGAGACATGTTCATCTAATTAATTTATCCATAAACAGATTTCCCATTGATATTTTCATATATATAGCTATGTCATGTTATATTGTCCACTCCTTACACAGGGTGTCAGTGTCAGACATTTACACTGATTTTTTTAATGCTTTTTATGCTTTTTAAGACGTTCTTAAGATCATTTTTAACAAATATTAGACTGACTTTTGGACAGATCCTCTTCCTCTTATCCAGGCATTGCAGTTAAGTGTAAAGGTAAGGACATGTGGTCCCATGCAAATGTAGCTTTTATGCAGAAATATGGTTAAGAGTGAATTAGGCTAATCTACATTTTGCCATGGTAAATAAATGCAAGAGTAAAGTAAAAGTAGGATAAAGCCAGATACTCCTGTGAAACAAGTACCTGGTACAGATAATGTAGCCCACTTTTTCGAGTATCAAAGTATAAAAAACCTGTACTCCTAATGAAGGGAAAACCTTAAACCTGTGTTAAATCTCCTACTTTTGTGATAGTAAAAGAAAGATATAAAGCTCATTTCTTTTTCTCATTTTGTTTCCTGAAAAATAAAAACATAGCAATTTCAGATCAACCTAGATTAATTTCAGGCTCAAAATAACAACTTTAGTTAAGGTCCCGAACATAAGGAGTACAGGTACAGATAATTAAGCTAGTTGAACATATACAGATGTCAATACAGATGATGGTGTACTGGCTTATCTCCAGTTAAAAGCGCCAGCAGTAGCATCAATGGTAGGTTTAAAGATTTGTAACATCAGAAATGTGGACATTTGCATGACTAAGTCTGACAGAAAAAATGTAAAGATGGATGAATGAATTAGATAAAATGTTGCAATTAACACCTGACAAATTTAAGACTATTTAATGACTTTTTAAGCTTAATATCAACAAAATTTAAGACATTTGAAATCTTTTTAACCTGTAGACACCCTGCTAAGGAGGTTTACCCTTAACGATGAGTACTTACAACTTCTTAAATATATGGTATTGCAAATAAATGTATCTGCTGATTTGGCACAATACTGGAAGGCAGAACTTGTACTGCTACTTTAACTCTTGAAAAGTAAGATGTACTTCTTCCAACAATAGCACACCGTTATAGAAATAGGCTACTACTATTTCAGCTCACTAATGAACATTTGACCCTTAATGATGACTAAGAAAAATAAGGGTTAACAGCACCATCACTGTGGCTCTCCTCATGCTCTTTGCTGGGAACAAGACGCGCCCTGTTGTGTGAAGTCGCTGCCAAAAAGTTACATTATAGCCGATCTGTCATCCTGTGATCTGTGGGGCTGTCCAGTACAAAGTGGCCTGGCGATCAAAACAGCCGTCTGATCGATACACAAGGCCGAACAAAGGCTACAGGCCTGCGGCTACAACTTCAATAAGCACCTTTGGCAGCTATTCCTACCGCAAAAGTGCCGGTTCACCTGTTAAAAATAACGGTAAAGGCTCTCTTACAAATAGGCGGAGGGGTTAATTATGTAAGCAGAGTCCGTACAAGAGCTCCCCGGCTACATGCACACTCACTCAGTCGGTCGTTAAGGGGGGTAAGTTCACGAGAAAGTGTTTTAAACCACTCAAATGAGGAAAAGAGTTGTAAATGAAGGTAAATATAAGAAAAGCGGTGCGACAGACAAAAACGTTTTCATATTTTTGAGCGGCGAACTAGCAAAGCTTTGAGGACGAACATTTAAATCTGTGTACTCACCTTCACAAAGACGAAAAAAACCGCACTAAAACAGTCGACTACACGGTTCAGAACAAGTTCCCCCGCTTTAAATCATGTATGAAGAGTTTTTAGACAATAAAAACAGAAAGAAATCCCCGAAGAACTCGCTGAAGAAGTGAAGTATCCCAAACAGTTTTCCTGCAGGCTTCGGCTTAATGGAGTCCAGCCGTCCCTCTTTCTCCCTCCCTCTTTCCAGCAGCGGATAACGTCACTGCTCCAATCCCACTTTTCCTTTCATACTGGGAGCTTTTCTGGTCGCCCACTGGCCCCCCTGTCACCTCACACACTTCACACACACACACACTCAGGACCTGTGAGGGGGACTGTGGGTTACTTGTGCCATTCTGACGTTTCTTTGTTCATTAGAAAGCCACTTTGTAAGAATAGTGTTTTTATCATCATTTGACATGTAATTTGGTGTGATAGTCAGCCTAAACACACTTTAAACTGTCAAAAACAATCTGACTTTTGTTTTTAGCTTTTGTTTGGCACACAGGTGTTTTCTGGTCAAAGTAAAAAAAAAAAAAAAAATGTTGCTTTCATCACCTGAAGTTATTTTTAATGTTAAAATATCTGTAATTTGCTGACTTTTATAAGGGTGAGGGTGACATTTCAGTTATTTAAAAAATGGTCTACAGACTAATTTTTTCTTTTTTCAAAAAACTGAGTTAGAGATATTAGAAAAGTGTAAACTCTGATTTATTAAGTCTGCGATGAGTAGTGTTAGGCTAATTTCATCACAATTTTGAGTCAAATGTGAGCACGGCTGATGGCACACTGATTTGGGGGGTTGCAAAATGAACAGTTGTAACTATAAATGTATTTTGAGCAATTACAACTATTTCAAAAGATTTAAAATACTTTTTTTTTAATGATTTTTTAAAAGATTATTTTCAATGTTCAGTGGAAAAGGTAACTATACCGTCCTACTTATAAAATGCTTAAAATGTTGTTTATTTTCAAAATCGGCATTGAGTTAAATGTCCAGCTGTCCCCTGATGGGGTACAAATACACAACATGTATTTAATGAAACATTTGTGTACATCAAAACATTTTTATTAATAACAGAGGCCTTAAGCTTTTATTTGCTCCTGGTTCAAATTTTCATAACATTTCTATGCGGGAAATACGGGAGAAGGTGAAAAGCGTTCCAACCAACCCCAAACTCCCCTAAATCACATACTGTTGGAGAAAGTTAAATACAGAAATTCATAATATTTCATCATTTGATTGAATATTGAATCTTATTATAGGGTTTAAATAGTGATTACAGGTGCAGAAAAGTAATACAAACTATAATATTTACCTCTTGACGTATAACACTGACTTACTTTTAAGAACAATCAGCCAAAATCAGGTATTTGTTTGAGTTTTAATGTCATTTTCACTTTTGGCTTGGTAAAACATAATAAAATAAATTTTAAAAATGATTTTAAGTAGTACAGTATGTAATTATGAAAAAAAGGACAGGCTTGTGTTTTAGTGCAGATTTCATCAAACTGCAGCCCTCTACGGACCAAAAATTCAACGCTGTGTGGATAATGGACACGCAGTGAAGATCTCAGGCTGCCTTTTATGGCAATAGTGCTGCTGAACGTTGCAGCAGCAGCAACATCCAGGGACCTTTGGGTCTTTAGCCCCGGGAGTAACAGCACAAAATAACAAGGCAGTTTGGTTTTGTCACTTTTACAGTTTTAATAACTGCTTCTCCTTTTTTCTTTTCAGTGTAGACCAATTCCTTTATAAAGCCTTAGAAATTAGCCAAGGTATACAGATATCTAGTTTCATTCCTGACACATCACATATATTCAAGGAGCATTTTACTGTAGTGTCGTAGCTGCTCCATGTGGAAGTTTATCAAAGTGACCTCACATATTCTATGGAGCTCTAAAGTAAAGAATTTCATCATATTTCATCGCTTTATCTAATATAAAATCTTACTCTGAAGCACAGAAAGTAGGGGAGAGCGGGGTAGCTTGTGACGTTTTTCCATTGGTATAAAATAACACACACACTTGTGTGTTAAACTTCCTTAACACATACAAGTGTCTGCTAACAATTTAAGTTTTTTAAGGCACAATTTTGTAAAATGTATAAGGAAATTCTGCATCCCTGGGGTGGTTGCTCTGGGCTAAATATATATATATAATTTATATTGACATAAATCACAGTGTAAATTTGAACACCTTATAAAATATGTATACCTGCAGACAAGTATTTGAAAAATACAATGTCTGCTTTGGATATAATATAAAGGTATAACAAATATAACGTCTCACAAAATGGAGAGATGAAAACTAAAGTACCAGTATTTCCATATTATCCTAAAGTACAGTAAATACATAATTATCCTTATTGTTATTACTTCACCTGATTTCACTTATGAAACTTATTCTACTGCATGTACAAACTATATTCAGCTCTTACACAACAACATTATAGTGCATCAGAAACTCTTTAAAATACTAAAACTCTGATTTGTGCAGAGACATTTATAACCATCTGAAGCAGTCTCCCAATTTTGCCGTCTAACTATGAGAAAATTATCTTGTGCAGGTTAATGTTTTCTTCTCCCTGTGCACCAAATTCAGGTTTGTAATGGAGGTGTAAAACAATGCAACTGCATGTCGTCAGTGTCTGAGGATCATAGCTTTCCACTGAATGCAAGACACTGAAGATAATATTGTCTGCAGGTTGGTGCTCGAGTCTCCACCGCTGCAGATGAATAATGACGTTTTATGAGTGCATTCAAACAAATGATCAGCTGGAGGGAAAGGATTGAAAAAAAGGCTGCCGTCTTCTTTCTTTCCAAAGCAGCAGCACAATACACACTTCAACACAACACACACAAGTGGTCCGCAGTAAAGACCCATGAATCATCAGTGTTTCTGGCTCGGTACCCTGGTGAACTCGCTCAGCTCCAATCCTCCAGCTCAGGAATCTGGGCCTTCAGACTACGTTCAGCATCAAAGCAATTTATAACCTCTCTCCCTGCAGCTCCGACCTCGTCGTCAGTGTCTGGCACCCGACCCATTGCCTTTTATAGGCTGTGTTTTAATTGCAGAGTAAACATTTGAGTCAGATGCAGAGCAGGAGAAGGAGAAGGAGAAGGAGAAAGAGAAGGAGAAGGAGAAGGGGAAGGAGAGATGGCTTGGCTGCTGATGTGGATGAGGAGGGAGGAGGTGCGGGGAGAAGGAAAAGGTTTTTATTGTCTGCTGGGGTCACCTCTGGAAAAACATAAATCTATTTTTCTGCTATGGACTGTAGTTGGTGACATTTGATTGTGTAAAACTTTCTTTTCATTTTAATGCCAATTTGACATTTTATCTTACAACCTAAAATCATAACTCATCAAGTCCTACAAGTGAAAAACGGGAACATTAAGTGTCAAAATAGTTCAATTAAAGGTCATTAAATGGAAATAGGAAAGGAGA
The DNA here is from genome assembly GCF_026936395.1 of Plectropomus leopardus. Classification (NCBI taxonomy): domain Eukaryota; kingdom Metazoa; phylum Chordata; class Actinopteri; order Perciformes; family Serranidae; genus Plectropomus; species Plectropomus leopardus. Next base: position 12,880,794 of record NC_142189.1, on the reverse strand, counting down.
AAGCACACTGACTGGACAACAGATGGTCAATGGAGTCTTTGTTCCAGTATTACCAATAGATGACTGACCTCTTCTGGTCAAACACAGAACAGCAGGGCCAAATGCATTATTTATGAGTGTCACCTCTGTACTAAATGGCCCCATCTGTGAGCCTTGCCTTTGCAGATGTTGCTAAAGTGCATTAAAGCACCAGTAACTCATATGGAAGCCATGGCTGCTTGTGAATAACAAAGTCAGCTTTGTTATTCACATCAGGGGGCCTCGGAAGGAATCTGATCTGACTTTCAGACGAACAAATAGCTCTATTGTCCTCCAAAATCAGTCTGGAAATGAGCAATGAGACCATCTTCCTCTGGAGATTTCAACCTCCTCGTCCTTCTATGCAACAGCATAAACAGAGTCCAATTCAGATATTTTTCCCCTCTTATTATTCATCTCATATGACAGATAAAGGCGAGTCATCCCAGGTGACAACATGATTGCACGGGTCAATTTTAAGATTTTGACCTATTTTGCCTCTATGACATGTCCTCTTACAGATGTGGATAGAAAACGTCACGAATACACATTTAGGTTAGTTTTGGAAATATATGTAAAAAGTGTACATGTAATTAGATAATGAATCATTTACATATTTAAACATAATATAATATGTTACATATAACATATTATATTATGTTTATTACTAATGACATTAAAAATGATCTTAATATCTGTAATCAACTGGAGAAGTTTCATGATGATATTTATTAGGACTATGGATGAAATTTAGCTATTGTGCTAATTCCAGCAAATTTACATTGATGTGCTGGTATGTTGATTAATATGTATTGTCCTAATTCAATAAATTTAATTAAAAAAAAAAAAAAAGTACCCTATACGTCTGTAGTATCTTGTTTTTGTTCTAAAAATATGTGGAATTTTACAATACAAAAATCTCCAGTTCAGTAGCACTTACATACACCAAACTTCCATAATCTAAAGCTTTTATAAGAGTGCTTTTATTAATGTATCATTTATAGCCTGATTTATAAGACATTTTATTGCTAACAACATGGTGATAAATTATTTTTTTTGGGGGGGGGTTGTTGACAGTATTTTCTGATTTATGGAGTGATAGAAAAAGATATCCCACATCCCCTCTATAAAAACCTTTGTCTCTAATTAGTTTGTCCGGGATGCTGCAATTGCAACAGTTAAACAGTTAAAAAAACAGTGTCCATCAACTTATCTGCAAATTTAACACATTTAAAACAGGTAAAATCTAATTTCAGCGTATTTAAACTATAATGAGCATTCAGACTGAATGTCCATAATAATAAGCTCCAAATCCAGGAAAGCATTGTAGCTATTTTTGCAATTTTCACTTGCCCTTGCAATTTCATCGCAAAAACCGCCCACCTACAAATGCTGCAACATGCATGGCAAAATGGAAATCACTCATTTCAGGTCGCAACAATCCCAAAATCAGCTTGCAAAATCCTGCAGGGACTTTCTTATGTGTCAATAAAATAAAACAATTATACTGAACCTGACCTTTTCAGATTTTTGTTCTGGAGATGTATGCAAATCAGCACATACTTTATTAGATCATATATAATTTGCATATATAAACAGAACATTTCAGAAAACTTGTAGCATAAAAATAATTGTCTTGTTGTAAGTAATCAACTGGGGAATTGTCATGGTGATATCTATATGTTCATTTTACCCTATACACCTGGGGTGTCTCCACTTTGAAAAAAAGTAGTCATCGTATCCAAAAAAAAAGGAAACGCTTTAATAAAAGGAAATAAATAGAGTGCTTTGGATGGCAGTTAGAGTCCATTACAGGCATGGGTTATTGCACAGCTCTAAGGACAGACAAAAACACTTTTCCAGACATCCATTCAAAGTTAGAGCACAAATTAAACACATTTCATTCAACACACTGACGATTAATTTCACTGCTCATTTCTTTTTCTCACCCACTGACTGATTACATATGGCTGTAGGCCCTTCCTCATTTGCGTCAAATTCTTTTACTCAATAATGGCTTCAAACTGGTGTCAACAGCAATGTTGAATCGACAAAACACATAACAGTAGACGTTTCCCTGATGCTTGTGGTGCTTTTAACAAGAAAAATATACTGTCATCATTCAAAATGCTGTGCATTAAATGCTCATATGGTCAAAAGTACAATGTATCTTCAATATTTTTTGAATGCTCTCCAGTTTAGTTGCTGTTTTTTTTGTAAGCAGCGTGAACACAGTTGAAAAATCTGTGCTTGAATTGCTATAATGGAAAATGTGCAAAGTTCGTGTACATTTTGGAAACTCAACCAAATCAGAAACACTAGCAAAAACATTGTTGTTAGTGTTACTATAGTCTGTCCGCACTCTTACATATTTCCAGTGTCTGAACCCACACAAGATGCAGAGGCAACAACGTCCTTGTATTTTGCATTACGTGTCTCAGGTCCCCAAGGGAAATTGCATGCCAACTGCCCATGTGACACGTTAAAATCGCTTTCTGCATCCATTGCTGCAGAGTTACACATGCTCAACGAAAACAAACATCAACAATGGGCCGTTTTCTGCAGAATTTCTGTGCAATTCATGGCTGATGAATGGACAAGATCCACCAGGTCAAATATAGAAACACTTTGCTACTCCACTCCCTTATTTGTCCCTACTTCCACTTCCCAGCTTTCTCCGGTCATCTGAGAGGCAGCCTGGTTTCAGTCAGTAGGCCTTTGCATAAATAACATAGACATTAAATGCCAATAAATGGATTCCATTCAGTGGTGGACTAGTCAACAACAGCCCTTGATTGTGTGGAACAGTAAAGCAGCAGCTTGCACCATAGAAAATCAAAAATAAGCTCTTTGATAACCACAATATTGTCACAAGAAAATTTGACACTGGCAATAATTATGTGTGTCTAATTCCAATCTGGCCGTGATTCCATTTCTTTATCCCTTGCAAAATGTTTAACAAATTATTTCATTATTAGTCATTAAACAATCAATAAAGAACACAGAGCAGTTTGTTAAATGTGTGTTGGCACTCTCTGCAATGTCTTCTTGTTCCAACATCCATCTACTATTAATATGACACCATTAATATGACCCCATGCAAAGTGAGTACGTGTTCGAACTTCTGCAGAATCATGACTGGTGTGTTTTTTTTTTTTTTGAAGGACGACATTCGTACGATCCATCATTACAGGAGTATTATTTTTAAAAGTAACTGCTCTGACAAAGCAAAGGCAGCAAAAGTTATATTTAGAAAACAAAAGTCATGATTTGCCGTCTCCAATTGTCATTTTGGAGGAAATTTGCAAGTAGTGCCAATTAAGCAATGACACATGTCTAGTAGCTTAAGAATACACTATTTTTTAAGATTAAAGAAACTCTTCTTTCTTCTTTCGCACATTAAAAAAAAGTCACGCTGACATATTCAAAGCTCAAATGAGGAAATGTGTGAATTGGTCACAAGAAAAGGCAAAAGAGATACTATTAACTTTTGCTTAAAGTGTATCACAAATACACGAAAATTAAAAAGAAGCTTTTTTTTACCCTAGACATATTTTTTTCTTGGAGGTTGCCTTAGAATTACTATTGCCGAACAGCTAATAAGCTAGACACATAAACGTCATATGGCCGCCAGTTTGAATCCCATTTTCCAAGAGATGAGATCCAGGTTTATATCTGCAAGGGCCTGAAAATCACTTGGAAAAATATTTCTGTTTTTTTTAAGAAAAAATACATCTAGTGCCACTTTTTTCATTTGGATATCAATATAAAGATATAGCACAGAAAATTATCTCCAAGATTTATCCTTAATAAAGAAGCATTGTTGTAATGACTGTTGCGGGTGAGACCTCTTGTCTGGAAAATGACATCACCAAGAGATTTTAAAAAATGAAGCCGGGTGTAAGAAAATAACTATACATGTATGACTCCTGTTTAAGAGCTTAGATAAAGAACGTCATGACACAAGCCTCATGTGGCTGTAAACCTCTGTATGTACAGTAATGTCACATGGGAACTGATGATGTCCTGCAGGATGTTGAGCTGTAACTGTTCGTAAAGAGACATTTTGTGCCTGGTATATTGACAAAAATTGCACAGTTTAGTTGCAGGAAACCAAACGGAAATTCTGTTTCAGTTGACTGTGTATAAAAGTGGTGCTTTTTGTTATATTTGGTACATATCTATTTCAAGAGTCATGTTAAAAAGAGGCAAACGTAAAAATAAGAGAAGGAAAACTAACTAAAAATGTGATGTTTGCTATGTCTTTTTTCACACTTCCAAAACATTATTAAAGGGATAATGCCCGGAGTTTTTGTTCCGAAAAACTAAAGAGAAATATTCTACATGAGTAATATTATTTGGCTAATTTTGAAAGGCATTGCATTAAGTTTTTCAGATGTAGTAGCTAAAGGTTTATTTTAAAGATAAAACTAAATTTTTTGACAGTTCTATTTCTCTCTGCTTCATCTAAGACAAAAAAAAAAAAAAAAGTTAAAGAGATCAGACACAGAACTCGAAACTTCAGTGACCGAGGGTCAGGCAAGAGTGTCACAAGGCTCCATGATGAGTCTGCGAGCGGGATTTAAGCATTGAACAGGAAACGTATGGACACTTTATCAACAGGCTGCAGCTGTTTAAGGTTGAGGACTTGAGGGTGAACGATCAACTCTCCTGCATCTTGTTCCATGTTTATATGTAGCTCGTAGTTATACTGGCAAAGGGTGCACCTCCTTAGGGGTTCCTTGTCCAAAATTGTCACCCTTAGGGTGTGCAAGTGCGTACAAACTACACAAAAAGAGACAAAAAAAATGCACATCTTGGAATGAAGTCAGTTTGTAGATGACGATTCCCAAGAGTTAAAAGAGCTGGATCACAGGGAGATATCGGGGGCGAAGAATGTTAGTGTGACTGAGCAGTTTGTGTGCATGAAAAATAAATGCATGAGGTTTATTTTCGTGTCTCGTCAAGAAGGCGACACACCCACTTTTGGGTTTTAAGACACCATTCAAGTGTCAAGTATGTGTTGTCACAAATGTGCTGCCTCAGTCTGGGTCCGGAGCATCTTCCTCTGGGTCAGAAGGCGTCGTCTTCTGCTTGTATATGAAGGTCAACAGGAAGAGTGCTATGTCGTGTGAGCACCAGTAACCTGTGTGGGAGGTCACTGCCGACCAATAGCGGCTCTCCACCAGACCTTCTCTGAGCTCAAAGTCGATGCGCCGCTCCAGCTCCACTGTAAGACAGAAATAGAGACGTTACAACTGCTTTTTATCCTCCCAACCAAATGACAAATGTTTGACTTTTTATGATTGTTTTGTGCTGAAAAAAGTGAGTGAACTAACGTGACGTGTCACTGATGGGTATGCTGGGCCGAATCATGGTGGAAAGGCCGTATGCTGACTGGCTTTCTGTGCGCTTCTGTTCCTCGTCCTCTGCGTTCGCCCCTCCGTCCAGTCCTAAAGAAACCGAGGGCTGACTGTTGGAGCGGGAAAAACGTGAGAAGAGGATGCCTCCGATGCCCTTCCCGATGCTCGCAGCTCCTACAATGAATGCGGAAAAAAGAGAAAAACAAAAGAGAAATGCTGAGTGGGATGGGGTTCAGAACAAGACACAAGTAATGCTACTAACACCTTTCTTTCTGTTCTTATTTCTTTATTTTTTAATTCCTTTTCTTTTCTTCAAAGGATAGGGCAAGCAAAGTGTATGAGGCTCATTCTCTATCTGTCCACATGGTGGCACTGTTGACATGCGCATTATTATTCCAAATATCGCACCTCACAGGAGAGAACAGACTTTACCTCTGCAATATGGACAATCTCCAGTGTGAAATTTGACTAGCTCAGCTCTCTCTCTGGGTGTCTCATTGCTATCAGAACTAGAAAATGATTTCCCTTTGTCAGCTGTAGAAAAATGATGTGCATTAAAAAAAGAAAATCTCCTTTATTTTCCACCCAAGACACTTACAATCATAGCAGTCTATTCTACAATTTTAAAGGTCCAGTGTGTGGGATTTATGGGAATTTATTGGAGGACATCATAATATATTAAGTATGGTTCTTTAGTGTATAATCACCTGAAAATAAGAATCACTGTGTTTTCCTTAACTTGGAATGAGCCGTTTTAATCTCCATAGCAGGTCCTAACCACTAACAAACCACTGACAAATGATGGAGCTAGATAAGGCCATGCGTGTTTTTGATTGGTTACTGTATTTAGAAGCCCTTCTGCAACGAGCAGTGTTGCTAAAACATTGATTTTTTTTAAACAAGAAACTGCTAATTCAGTGTTTTTGGCTGTTTAAATCACAAAGTCTGTTTTGGAGAGGAGTAACTGTAACATGAAGTCATCCTGTAACATGAAACTGCTTTATACAGTGTTTTTACTGCATTTTAATTACAAGGTCTGTTTGTAACAATGAACCCTGAGGAATCCAAACACGCTAGACGCCAGTAAATCTCCCTAAATCTTACACACTATTCCTTTAAGTAGCTAAATAAGGTGGTTGGTTTTAATCAACATTTTAACAACTCTTCAAGAGTAATCATACTGATGACAAACAGAAAACAGTTTTAAGATCCTTAATACTGTATTTTACTGAATTCTTCCCCATGAGGTAACTTTTAAAGGCTGTGTCATTTATGTACACGATCAGAGTGAAGTCTACACCATAATTTGAAGAGTTGTGGTCGTGTCTTACCCAGTATGCTGGCCTTCCCCAGATTGGTGATGGACTCGCCATAATGCCTGCGACTAAGTACGGGAGAAGTGCTCGGACTGGGGATGCTCTCAGTGTCGGACGTCGGGTCTTTGACTGGGTTCAGGAAGGTAGGCCGGATCTCATCGTAGGGTGTGGGGTTAGTGGCGCTACACCTGATAAGAAAAGAAACCCAAAACAATACGCACAAACATACTCTGAAAACATTCTTAGGCAAATACATAAAAAGAATGCACAGCTTTTTCAGCGGCTTAATGTGCACAAATAACACAAAAAGAAATGTTTCAAGCACAAGCGCATTGTTTTTTAAAATCAAATTCTCCACTTAAATTATAACCCCGCCTCCATGTCACAAAATATTTTTTGGGTGTTGACCAGAAGAAAATTATTTCTTGCTCTAAACATGAGTATTGCAGTCTTACATTTGACCAGATCTATGAATTTCAATGCATGTGACTTTAAAAACAGCGTATTCGTGTGCTCCAAATATCCCACATTATGCACTATCCTGATTGCTTTCTTTTGAAGTATGCATATTGATTGTAAGTTGCTTCTGTTAGTGTTACCCCAAACAAACCCCCCAAAAAGTCTTACCAGTGTATCTGAACAGGAGCAATATTGCTGTAATGTTTGAGGATGAGGGGCTCCAGTCTGTAGGCCTGAACAGAGCAATAAAACTTCAATTAGCTTATAGTACAGACAAATGCCTTCACTCCTTCAAGTTGTCAAATACATACTGTGCACGTCTTAAATTTTAACTGGTGTGTGTGAGTAAAGTTGAAATTAAAAGTAAGAATAATCAAATTAAGAAGCGGAAATCTAGATTTGGTGTAAAACCCTGAGTGAGAGAGAGCATCTGTATGCGACGGGGAATTCAGGAGAGACTGACCACAGGGTCTGTGGGATGGAAGACGTTGAAGAGCCTGCTGCAGATGGAGGTGGGCAGGATGTGGTCCTGGTGGCAGCTGGTACCAGGACGGATCCCTCTCAGAGCCAAGAACACCGCCAGAGGAGAACCCATGCAGAAGAAGTTTTCCACCTGGGAAACGAAAGGTGCGCAGATGATAGAAATGTGTTAAGTGGGGTCTTTGGGTTTGTCACAGATAGCATTTGAGCGATGCTTTGAACAGTAACCATTTCTGTTTTGTCTTCTTATAGAAAATGAACACATGAAACTAACACACGTTTAAAGGTTGCACAAATATTTACATTATGCGAGGAAGTCAAAACTTTAGCCGTAGCGTTTGGTGGTGTGCTGTCGAACAGAGTTGTTTAGTCTTTCTATGCAAGTACCTTCACAACAAGATCATTTATCGATTTTGAGTAATATCACATTGTAATGGTACGCATTAAGTATTTTCAAAATAATTGAGCATCTGACCTTAAATTTGAGAGCTGGGCGTGCCGGGGGTTTTGAGGCCTCCAGTGTGAGGAGTTTATCTTCCAGCTCTTGTAACCTGTTAGAGGCAGAAAGGGAAAGTGTTAATAAAGGAAAAACTTCTCTGAAGCCATAGCTTGAAAACACTGATTTTAACATCCCTGTATGCTTTTTTAAAACCTCTAACTACCAAGACACATATACCCATTTTCCCAGCAGAAAAGTATCACTCAGATCAACAACCTCTTTTCCAGCAGTTTCTTATCTCACTGAGGTAATGGTGCGTACACTAAAAGATACTGCACACACGGCACAATGGGTGGTGCAGAGGAGATATATTAAAAGTCTCTTCCCTTTCATTTGATAATGAGATATCACAATACCCTGATGCCTCACAAAATAAACAGGAAACACAACCTGCCATCTGAAAATGGGGCATTTGATGAGCAGCACACATAAATGAGATGTGATGCTCATAAAAAAGAGACAATTGCAAGTTTTAATATTGAATCTAGGAGACAGTGCTTTGAAAGGTAGGAACAGCTTGTTTTCTTGATAATATCAAGAGAAATTGAGGTAATCTGGAGGTAATTTTTGTTCACTGGTTGCTATTTTGTGCTCACAGGGATCCCACACATTCTCATGGACAACATTTTAAAACTTTTCCATGACTTTTCAAGGACCCCATCATCATTACGCAGTCAGCTACAGAAAATAAATTCACCATTATGTTGTATTAAACTAATTAAATTTGTACTTGTACTTTTCCATGCCTGGAAAATGTGACTGTGATATTCCATGACTTCTCAAAGTTTTCCATGACCATGAAAACACTGTGCTAAGGAAACTTACATTAACCACTTCCTCAAATTATGTTATTGTATATCAAAAGTTATATCTCAAGCCTCCCTGAGATCTTGACCACTGTCTCCCCAAATGTCTCTCGAGTGTCCTTACAGCCGTAAATGTCAGAGGCCAAACTATGAGTCACTGAGGATCCACATTAGGATTCTCTACCTGTTCCTTGTGATCCGTAGCTGCTCTAAAACGTGTCTCTCCTCATAGGACATCCAGCGCAGGTCCAGCTCCTCCTCCACAGCATGATGCTCCTGCTGACAGAAGCGCACGGGATCCCATCCAGTCATGATGTCGTAGGTGATGACGCAGCCGAGGGAGTGAGACACGATGGACACTTTGCCGTCCCTCTCCTCAAACTCGGGGTTCCGGGAGCAGAAGAGTGTGTAGAGTCTGTTTAGCTCCTGCGTTAGGCCCTTGGTAATCTGGACAGAGACAGGCGAGTAGATAAGCGTTTGGTAGAAATATTGGTCCAGGGAGAACTCTGATGTCTGGAGGAGTGTGACTCACCTCATCCCGGTAAAGGGGGCTGTTGTAGTACATGATGTCCATGGCACTGCTGTTGAGTAGATCTCTGAGTCCTCTCACTTTGTCTGGGGTTATTGAATCTACCGTATCTACAGAAACAAAGCACCGACATCATCAAACAAAAGAGTTTTAGGGCCACATGATGGAGACAGAATTCATACGCTCAGCGGCCACTCTATTAACGACACCTGTAACTGCTGATGCAATCCAATACAACAGCTAAGCCATAAATTGTACCTTTACAAAGATAATAATGTTTAAATTGTATTGATACCATCAAGGAAATATGAATTTAACTATATGTTGATTATTTAGTTTGCAGTTGTGTTGCAGGTGACCGACAAAAAGGTGATTGGCAGGTGAGATTTTGTTGTAATTTTATTTTTGGGTTTGGTTCTGGGTAAAAAAAAGAATGTGTGGGTCAGATCCAAGTGTTCAATGATAAATATTTTGAATGAAATTATAATAATAATTATTTAATTTCATTTTTCATGTATTGATCCTCTGACTGCAGATTTTTTTAGTCTTCTGTGCCAGCTGGAATATGAGAGCTGCTTCAATCAGGCAGGTTAACTGTGGAGTTGTGCTGCTCAATATTAATATTGAATATTATTGAATATTACTGAAAATGTATTTTGTGAATTACCTTTGTTTAAATATATTATCTAAGTGTCAAATGTTTGAAATGTCCCAAAGGGAGTACTTTAAATGTGCTGCCTTAGCAAATATTTGAACAGCTCATACTTGTTACAGTATTTGCATGTTGTGGGACTAACTGGTCGTATGTGCGGGCCGCGGGGCTGCAGCGCTATTACATGCTGCAGTTCTGATTCTGAAGCGGGTCCACACTCTGACTCTGGCTATGCATCATCATCTTTTTTAACAGAACAGGAAAGACTGAACAACTCAAATACAACACACACACACACACACACACACACACACACACACACACACACACACACACACACACACTAACTGCTCTCACTTGAAGCACAAAGCAAACACACTAAATAAACACATGCACACAGGCATGAGCAGTCTGTAAGACACACACTTACCTCCATCCAGTGCAAGTTTGGAACGCCACTCGACGGGCAGGAACTCCACATGCTCGTCATTGTGCTCTGAAAAGTGCTTCTCCTCCATCTTCCTCACACCCTCCCTCAGCCTGAACAGACACACAACGATAAAAACAATACAGTATGTAAGAACAAATGCACGCTGAGACTGTTTAGAGGGCACAGGTTGGTTGATATGCTAAAACATTCAGGTAGGAAATTTAGAGAAGGTGGTTCGTTCAGGAACAACGCCGTCACCCCGTGTTGTGGGCAGCAGCGTATTATAATGACAGCTGGAGAGTGAATGAGTAACATGCTCTATCAGACAGACTAAGGAGTCTGGGGTTGTACTTGTTCTCTTATGTACTTTAATGACTGTCAGGAGGAGAAGAATGACACCAGTTTTGCATATCCTGATGCAGCACATGCACACACACACACAAACGCACACACACAGAGTGGCTGCAATGCTGCTCGTCCTATATGGGGCAGCATTAGCTCACAAGAAACTCTAAATACACAGAGAGAGAGAGAGAGAGAGGGTGAGGTTGGGTGTTTACACGGGCAAATGGAGGCTGAGAGAGGCTTTTAGGTGGCTGGTCTGTAAATGGAGTACCTAATGCAGGTTTTGACAGGACTATCTGCAGGCTAGTGTGTCAGCAGGGGAAAGAAATGCTCACAGGGTTGAACGCTGCATTACAGAGCTCTCTGTGCTGCACCCGCACAAGGAGTCCCTCGCTCTTATGTTGGCATTAATTGGGAAGTGAGCTTTGACATAATAGTTTTAGCTAAAAAAAACGTAGCGAATAGATACTCTGTTTTTGTTTTAGTGCATAAGAATACGCCACAATTTCCTTTTTCACAGCCAGTGATGACACTCAAAAAGACACAGCTGAACTTATTTAGGTTAGAAAAATAAAAACCAAACAAGGAACTGGCTAGACGTGTCAGGTTGAGCTTTCCTCTTGGCTGGGAAGAGTGTGTATGCTGTAATCTACAGGGAGCTGGGAGCGAGGCTTAAAGTGCTCCGCAGCTTGACTTGGTCTACTTTACCTGCTTAGCCGGCCTAAGCTGCAGTCAGTGGACTGACGCTAACTTTGTGACACAGAGACACACATGGCTCGAGTCCACATGTTCAGTACTACTGCCTGTAGAGCTCTCTGTCTACAGTACACAACACAAAGACACAAAGAAAAGGACTGTTCCCGGCTTAGATATCAATTCACTGATGAGCTGCAGCGACACAATGGTGTTTCATTTTTAAAAACATAAGAACATTGTAATGATTTTCTCCATCAGGTCTCTTACAGTGATTATTGTTGCCTGTTATTTTCCACTGTGGCCTCTGGACAAATATCTACTATTGACAAGTTCCTCATCAAAACATCAAGCTTTTTAAAGACAAAGGGAACTCGGCAGGATCTGCCAGCGGTATCAAGCTGACTGGCTGAATTTTGGTTTTGTGTGCCAAGGTTGTGAGATATCCATCTCTGTAAGTTGTGCCAGCACCCCAATAAAATGAGAGGAAACACATTTTTGTTTGCACTTCTCAAAGCTTTCAATACTTTAATTTGTCACACATGGCAGCAAAGATTGTAATGTGAATTCATGATGTTGGTATAACTTTACTTATGTTTAATGCTAATATAGCATAACGGCCAGCTGTACGGACAACTCATTTAGATTCAAATAATGTTTCCCTTCTGTAGGTTTTTCCATTTAGCAATTCTCGGGAGGCTATTCATCACATTGGCGGATACATTTTTGTGCAGAGATAGAAATTGAATAAACTATGCTGAGAGTGTCTATCACTTTCTGGTGTCATTTATAGGCACCCTGCTTCTGTCCTCTACTGTCTGTGTCAGAGTCTGACACACATGCTCGCGCACACACACACACACACACACACACACACACACACAAATTCAACCATGCTAATCTATAGCTGAAGGTTTACAGCAGGGTTTCCCCACACATAATTTCTTTTTGGCAATTTATATTTTTGCAGCTGGACCATTCATCAGGAGCACAATTGGAATATACCGTCTGATTACTGATTGTTCCACTCTCAGAGCACTAAGCAGTGGATCGCTAGGTGCAGTAAAAGTAAAAAAGTTTGCTTCTGCAGCAGCTGGCCCTGTCATTCAAAGGGTTGGTGTTACTAGCGGTAACTGCAGGTAGCTTGCGCCCATCAGTCCTGGCTGGTGCACACACAGTAAACTGAATAGTAATTTTTGACCAGTAAAAAACATGCCTGCTGGTGGATTTTTTTCATGTACTTGTCCCCTTAGCTGGTGATTCAAAAAGTTTTTGGAAAGTGCCTTTGTTGCATCGTATTCCACTGATTCTGCATTTGCTCATGCTGCAGAGCCTCACTCCAGTAATGTATCACTCATATTTATGTGTCCTTGTTCCCTTGTGTTTCCTTAAATTTCTTTGTGCTTTCTTGGCAACCGCACAGAAGGAAATTTAACGATCCAACGTATATTGTAAGAGAACAGCAGGAGAAGACAAAGAGGGTGAGAAAGATGGAAAGAGAGGGGCGTTGGTGAGGGGAACAAAATACAAAAGCTGCAGGTGCAGTGTTATCAAAAGGAATGCTGGAAATAACTTCCACTATAGGTGGCCTTGGATGTACAAAGCAGAGGGAAAAAGTGTGAGACATTCAACAGCGGCTCTAAGGCGGGGCGGCAGTGCTTGTAATATTAAACCTGGACTCCCCTCTGGCCACACTAACTGTGGTGAAAATATTCGTACATATTTCACCCTACATTTATTCCCAGAAGAAGGAAAATATGATAATTATTAATGGGCAGTGATTAATACAGTCTGTATTAACACTGAATCAATGTTCTTGGGTTTATAGAGTGCCTCAGGAAAAAGTCCTAAAACCCTGAAATGAGTTTGCATTTTTGCACTTACAGTTCCCTCATCAAGTCAATGTTTTTTTAATGTTCTTTTTTGTTTTCGGTTAGATGCCTGAAATAAAGTCTGTGGTAATACCCAGCTTAATGAATTTTCACATTTTCTTCTACGGCATAAAATACATCAGTAAATACCGCTCTCATGAACACGGCTTCACAGGCTCGTTGTGGTGGTTATGTTGAAGTCATGTGACCATAATGAAGTTCGTTTCGGCCCAACATTAGCCTTTTACTTCTAGCAATTGCATTTACCGATAAAAATAATAAAAGCGGCTTTCACTTGTGATATCAAAATATTTAAGTATCATGAGCAGTTGTTTGTCACAGATCTTATATTCTGTAATAATTCAAAATCCAATAGAAAACTTTCATTGGCTTTTTGTCAGCAGAACCAGGGCAAAGCTTAAACAATAGCTGTGGTTATGTAATGAGTTGTGCCTACATTTTTCTGTGAGGACTGTAGTTGTGCATTCCATTAGTACACTTAGTTACATACTTGGCAATGATGCTTAAAGAAGAAGCTTTCTGGAAACACAAGAACTGGTCACACAGGTTGCTATCTAAAACCCTTTGTCAGTTAAAAAAATCACAACATGTAACAAAACCTTTATCAGAAGGCCAAAGAACACACAGAAAATGCTATAGCACAGTTTAGAGCTTCTTCAAAGAGCAAGACATAATCACGATTTGTTGTGACAAACAGAGAAACAAAGTAAAAAGAAAGAAGAAGTGAGCTGTCTTTCTAAAAGCCACAGAACAAACACAAAGACAGAAAGAGAAGTGTGAGAGACAGACCGTGTCTCGTAAAGAAGAGAAAGGGAACAGCAAACAAACATGGCAATACAAACATCACATCATCAAAGGGAGACTTTTTTTCTTAACTTCGACTGGATTCGGTTGGTGTGCAGATGAATGAAAACCTGCTTTAGAGCCTTTACAAATTCTAACGGAACAAAAGTGAACAACTCTGTGTTTTATATTCCACAAGAAACATGCACATCAACAAATGTTAATTTCAATAATCCTTTTTTTTAAAAACTCACATTCCAGTGTTTTTAATGATTCGTCCCTGGTCCATCTTCTGCCCAATCCCATGGACCACAAAGACGATGTGCGTAGTCTGAGGGGGTCTGTCCTCAGGTGAGGCCTCCTCAACATAACCGCGATGGAGCCTCGTTCCACTGCTGGAGGCTGGAAGATGACAGAGGACAGGGTTGGATGATAACTATCTAGCTTGTGATTTTTGCACACTACGAAAATCATTTTCACAGTATTTTTATGCGCCGTATTGCTCAAGACAGAAATTCCCACACTGTTCACTAGAAAGCTATAAATATCTGTGTGACTGCATTTAAAGAAACATGCTGTTCTGAGTCCAAAGAGGCCAGTAGGTGAGACACAAAGTCTAGCTACGAATCTGGCTTGAGACTGTGCCAGCACTTGAAATGTGACTGGAGGGTTGAGTGTGTGTCCTTATTTAGAGTCTATAGTCTGGTCCTGCCATGTGCTGTGCAGCAAGGTGATCGGAGCCAGTGGAATTTGCTGCTGTCTGGATAGCACTAAGGAGATTTCCCATCACTGAGCATTTGTGTGTCAAGAGAGATTGACATAGCCGGTGCCACCCCCTCCTCTTATAATCTGGGAGCAGGAGATGAAAATGCACCGTAGGGCTGGGAGACTGTAGATCAGATTAAAGTCGTCCATAAAGATCAAACATCGGACACGGGGTCAAACTGCAGTTGCCGTCTTTTCTGTTACACTTGGGCCATCTGATCAAAACTAGACCCTGAGAACAACAGATGGACGCTGCGTGATTCTCCGCGCTAATCCAGTTAAGAGACTGAACTGTACCCAGCCATGTTTAAACTACTGTTTAATAATAGCAGATGGTGGGACAGTGTGAATGCAGCTATATCATGTCTGCATTAGATGGGCAGAAAAGTGGGAACAGGTGCAAAGGTTTGAAGCTTATAGCTCTATAGATGGAAATGTTGCTCTTTGGTCAGCTGGGCCACCACTTTGGTCCAGTCTGAAATAGTACAGACCCTCCATTACACCTTTTGTACATACATTTTGTGTCCTTTATATTCTATTTTGTCATTTTATACATTAAGGTTGCTTCTATATTTTTTATCGTATGTTCTATTCTATTTTTATTCTCTCCTTTATGTTAATTGTTTTGCACCAAAACACCAAGTCATATTCCTTCTATATGTAAATGTATGTAAAAACCAGATTCTGATTGCTCTAACTTTCTCTGGCTGTTCATCTAGCATCATTATCAGGTCAAAATTTCTCTTTGTTGAATACATTGGTTAATGACCAAATACCTGCTAAACTAATGACATTTAGGAATGTTCTGATCCAATCTTGAATTTCAGTATCGGGGCTCATCAAGGTATTTTTTTTAATTGATCAGTGTCGACTACATTGCGCTTGATCTTTTTTTTTTAAATGTCAGCTGTTACACAGGTGTCATAAACTGAAAGCACAATTTATGGCAGGATGTGGATAAAATGTCTACAGCGCGGAAACATTTTAAATAGGAATACAAAAGCAGTCCAACAGCCACTTGTAATGTCTGCAATGTGTACATTTTGTGAGGTGGCAGTAACAGAGCTTCAGTAAGCATTCAACACCTTTACACCTACACAGCACCTTAAGAATAAACGATCACTGAAATACAGATTCACAAAGGAAACAAACACTGGAGGACACTTTTACAAGGGGAGAGAATTTTCCTCCAGACAGTGAAATGGCCAAAAAGATGACCAGCCTGTCGTAGAGAATACAGGTTTTTGCGTCTTTTGGAGCTTTCAGAGCCATGGTTATGCCCTTTTCTCTCAATGCTACATTTAAGTAACTGCTGCAACTGCTCTAACTTAGTGGAATTGATAAGAGCTATTTGTAAAGACATTTTAATTGACTTTTAATTTGTTTATTTGGTTATTTTGTAAAAAAAAAAAAAAAAAATTGGATTTGGAATTGTGATAAGAGCCATAAAAATTCTTATTTATTTACTTTGTTATTTTGTCAAAATAATAAGATAAAATTAAGTTAAATTAAAAATGCCTGCTTGGATGCAGGGATAGCAGAGCTATTCAGCTGTACATAACGTACATTAGATTAATTAATAACTTAAATACACTTGAAATGTGCACTGTGCAACTGCAGTTTCTCGGAAAATAAGTATCTGATCAGGATTCGGTGATGGCTGACACTCAGTATTAAATGACTCAGATCGGTAACAGGGTAAAAAAAAAAAAAAACTCAGTCAGGACATCCCTAATGACATTGCCATGTGTCTCAGCTGTACTGCTAATCTGCACATGTGTTAGCATGCTAAGATGGTGACCTTCTTATAACTACATGCCAAACAGCCGCATGTTAACATTGTCATTGTGAGCATGTTTGCATGCTGACATTAGCATTAAGCTTCAACCATCACCAGAAGTAAAGCCTCACCAAGAGTGTGGCTGCAGACTTAGTCTTGTTTGACCCAATGTTCAATATTTGGCTTCAAACTAAAACAAAACAAATAGTTTATATTTCAAAACATGTAGCATTAACTTGGTTCAATAAAAATTCCTTACATTTCTGGTTTCCTCATCCATATGTTTAAGTTGTAGTTGATGTGTTCAGTAATGTAATTTTGAGTAAACACAGTTTGAGTAAATTATTTAAACCATTAAATGTCCCAATAGTGGCTTAAAACTGATTCAGTTTTAGTACACGTACAAATACACATATACAATATATTCAAGGAACTGTTTGTCCGCCTTATTATTTGGAAAAATAATTAAAGTGTGAGTTACAGACCTTTGGAGAAGCCCAGTTTCTGGGTGACTGTGCGTGCAATTTTGGAGGTTGTGGCATCGCTGTAGAGGTATACTTCATCCACGCTGTGCCAATCCACGTGGGTCCGACTCAGCTTCAGACTGTGGATGGCTGTTTGAGGGGTTGGCAGTGAGAGGTGAGTGAGTGAATGAATGGACAGAGGAGAGAGAGAAGAGCATTGGAGGACAGTGTGGGAAATTGGGCAAAGAGAGGGGAAGATCAGGGAAAAGGGTGAAGGAAAAAGGTCCAACAGTACAAAGGTTTGTTGTTACAATTTTCAAGATGAGCACAGAGGGAGGGAGAGAGATTGAAGACATTATGAATTGTGATCATCGCAAACACAGTGAAAAAAAAGCAAAGATATAGGATCAATCTATTCACAGAGCTCAATCAAATGCAGTCTGGAGCATTGATCTGCAGTTGGAAAGAAAAACACACCAAACTACCACACACCATGATTGCATATTTCAGCTCTTGCTTGTCTGTCCTGCTTGTGTGTCATCAGTGAATATATTTCTAAATTCAAGTCACTTTCAGTTCAATTTCTCTCTGTAATGTTGTTTCACACTATAATGCAGTGACAAGGGCAAGTAAGAGCAGACTTATGGCGAGGGAGGAGACATTTGCTACAGAAGCTAAGAGCAATAAATGAAACTGGTTGACTTGAGAGAGTTATTTATGTCTCTGCAGCATGTCCTTTAAATGTACCGTGCAGTCAAGTTCATTTGGATGAGACTGGTGGCAGACTTTGGCGTAGGTCCAGTGCACAGTCACTGCTTTGTGTACTGCTCTGAACCAATCTGGAGATTAAAACCCTGAAGAACAGCGTAAAGTACTTGGAGAAATAAAACGCTCCAGAATGCTTTTTTAATTAACTTGCTAAACTTGTAGATATACAGACCCACAAATAATGCAAAATGAAGTTCTTCAAGAAATATAATCACTGTCCTACTATGGTGCTTCAGCATACTGAATATCCTTCAAAGAGATGACTTGTTTTTGTCGTATGTCAGACCTGTGCATCCTTTTAATTTCTTCTCACTCATCCTTTAATATTTGGACATTTATGACTCATTCCTTAGTGCTAGTTCTACAGGGATGAGGTAAGAAGCTCAAAAATTTAGCCATCTCTCTCTTTCTATTACCCATATGAATTATTAAATAGGATATATAATCAGAGCCTATGTGTTCGTGAGTCACATGGTGGACTTAAGCTGGGCCTCTGTAGCCCAGCAGGCTAATTTCTTTATTGGAAAAGCATGACCGGTGGGTAATTCAAGGCCAAGCAGTAATTGCACCTTAGCTATTCACTCTGAGGGCAACCAGTTTGAGCTGGAAGGGCTGCCTCTAAAGGAGAAGGACAAGCTGGGTTTGGAGGAAGAGTTTGCCACAAGGAACAAAAGTGATGGAGTAAAGGGCATTCATTTGGAATAAGAAAGGTAAGGAAATTGTTTTCCCGAACCACATAAAACAATAAAGCTGATGTCCCGAGGAACCTCAGGTGAAAGATAGAGTCTCCTTTGTCACTCATTTCCATTTATCTTTGCAGATCCTAAAATGAAACCACTCAACTGCAAAGCAAACACAGGCTTAACCTCTATCAGCACACAAACTATTACTAAATGACTCGCAGAGGAGGGGAACAATCAACTCTTCAGAGAGGAGATCTTTTCACCACCTGGTTTGGATTCATCTTAAACACTTCAGAGTGGCCTCCTTTCCTCATCTACCTCATGAACTCACAAGAAAAGGACTGTGGCAGTTGCCATGAGAACTACACACTGTTACAGGGTCATAGGGTTGTTCAAGCCACTACAGTTGAGCTTCACTGGCAGCCTGGTCCAATGTAAAACAGGAGATACTAGTCCAGCTACAATAGAGTATTTTAGTTTAACTCTTTCAATACAAAATATTGGTTAAAGTGCAGCCAGTAAAATGAAGTGATACTTTTAGGCTGTACAAGGTCACTTCCTGTTTTACAATGAAAGGCAATGCATTGCGAAAGGAAGGGAAATGCAGAGGGATCAAAGTGTACAGAGGAACTGGCAGTCAACCAAAAACGGTTAAAGAGTTTACTGAGGGAGTTCTCTAACACTGCTACGGCAAAAGGGACCACGATTGAGGAGGAGGGCTAAAAAGTAAGGGATGAGGGGTGGAGAATGTGACAGAGTGGGGAGGAACTGAGTAAACTGCTGTAGTAAAAGAAGAAAAAGAAGAGAGAGTTTGGGAAATATGCAGGAAGTTTAGTTGTGAAATGAAAAGGATGGGCTCTTCAAACTAACTGTATGAACAATGTGCCATGATGCTGGTCTGGTACTGGGTTTTGATCTCATGTGAGGCAATATTTCAGTAAGAACTTTTTCTTAGCAGTAGCATGATAAAAATATCACCTACAAATCCCTCATAATGTTTTCCCTCCTCTTACAGAGAAGGACAAGGCAGAATTTCAGTCAGCGTATTCCCGATAGTACATGTCTGTTGGCATGGCCCCAGTTTGGAGAAGCAGTGAGGAGTGCTGGTGTGGAAGCTGGTTGATGTACTGCTGCCGAGTTATTTTGTTATTTTGTTTAAGCGATTGGTTGACTTTATTCAATTTCAATTTTTACAATTGAGGTAGCAGTAAACCAGCACCTCCCATGTTCTG
The DNA here is from genome assembly GCF_026936395.1 of Plectropomus leopardus. Taxonomy (NCBI): domain Eukaryota; kingdom Metazoa; phylum Chordata; class Actinopteri; order Perciformes; family Serranidae; genus Plectropomus; species Plectropomus leopardus. The sequence goes on along the minus strand of NC_142189.1, from coordinate 12,860,837 downwards.
TGGGGTAAAATTAAGTTTTTTGTGAAGGATATTAGGGGCTGTGAAGAAAGCATAGCTGACAGCCATATACTGTAAGTAATACACTGACTACGGATAAGTACCTCATTAAACTCCACTTCAGAAAATACAAACTATCCCTGCAATTTAATGTCACTTAAGTGTACTACTATCAGTACTGTAATACTCTCAACCCAAGAGGTAGGGCTGGGTATTGGTGCTCCATACCTTTACAGTATTGACTGAAATAACAAAGTACCAAGAAGCAGTGAAACTTATCAAACGATAGCTGCACTCAGTCATTTTGGACCCAGGTCTAAAAAAATGACTCTTCGTATGGTTTTGCTCATAGCCAATTACAGCAAGTGCTCTCTGACTCTGGGTGACATGTGATTGTCCCACAACCACAGCCACTACAACTCAGGCAGTCTGCAGTGTGCTGAAGTCAAGCGTGTTGCATTTGACAAGTTGGCAGTTCAGTGTGCCGAGATGCTACCAACACATATAAAAGTATGGCTATACAACATGCCTGTGGTCTCCATGTACTCCATTCACATGATGGGTATCAAATGAAGTAGCGGAAGAAGGTACTGAATGCAGTACTCTTTAGGTATCTGTATCACTTAAAGGATACTGGTATGATAGTAGTGCTATAACTTTTTTTGAACAATACCCAGGCAATGGGTTATGCAGGAAAATCACAGGTCTCTGTTGAGGTCAATGTTCGCTTGGGTTTACCATGAGATGAAGACCCCGAGACCTCTCTGTTCAGCATTTACGAGAGGGTCAATACACCCAGAACTGGGACGGTGATGGACCTCTGAGAGGGCGACTCTATACACAACGTGTTAGAAGGCTATAGTAAAGAGCCACAATGGCTCCACTGTTCGGCTCATCACTTGTGTTTGGCTCTCAACAGAGAGCTTTGTTCCCAGCTCTTAGAGAGAGAGCGGGCGATGGTGGTTCATTAATGACGGTCATACTGCCAGAAGGGATGAGAAAAAGGGAGCAATGAGAGAGAAAGTGGAAGGCGGGGCTGGAAAGAAAAAAAAGGGGCAAAGAAGGGTGGCTTTTTGAGGACCAGCTTATTTATTTCACATCCACTGGTTTGAGGGCTTTTGCCCCTGTAGCTGAGTGAATCATGTTGTCTGCTCTATATCTCAGCGAGGAGATGAGAGACACATACAAAGGTTTCCTCAAAAAGCAGCAACAGCAGTACCAAACTCTGGGTCACAGCACAAAAGGGAGAAGTTCTAGCGACTAGGCCCAGTTAAGGCTGCAATGGAGGGGAGGGGAGCCTAAATCCATTTTAATACAACCGTTTCTAACTGAGCCTAGGTCTAGTTCTAAATCTTAGAACGAACAGGTCTGAACAACAACAGAAAGGAAAATCTAGTTCCATAAGGACCTAGGATCTACCAGGAAAGGAAACAAGCTAGCAGAAGTTAAAAAAAAGAAAAGAACTTTGTATTTTACAGTACCTTGGCAGCGTTTGCGCTTGTGACATGTAGTTTTAGCACTCGTCTGATATCCACTCCATTTGAACAGAAAAGGGAGGTAGAAAGGGGGCAGGTGGGAGAGAACTAACAACCAAGAGAGAGTGAGTAATGGCTTTTACCCTGGTGTCAGTCACACAGGCTACCACTGTCATCACTCTTGAACAGGCCAGTCTATCAAGTAGTGCTGCTATCAGGTTACCACATGAAGGCCCTGGACGCTGAGCCGTACTGGTTTACTGACAGAGCCTGTAGGCTGCAGGTAGGTAAGCCGACAGCTCAAAATGCAGCGCTGCTTGACACATGCCTAAGATGACTGAGGTAGCATCTGTTTTACACTCATTACATCATAAATCTTTGTCTTGTTTGTCAAGACTTAAAATGCCATGAAGTTAAGCACTTTTAAAAAATCTTTTGTGAATGTATAATACACTGCTAGTCTTCTATACAAAAAAATCTATATTGTACAACAAATTGCACAAAAAATATATAAGTGAACATTTAAAGAGCCTTTGCAAAGAAACACAAATAACAAAAAAAAAAAAACCCTTAAAGGGACAGGTAACCCCAAAGCCTCAAAAATACGTTTTCTCTTAGCTGTAGTTTTGTTTATCAGTATAGGTTGTTTTGGTGGGAGTTGCAGATATTGGTTATAAAGATGTCTGCCCTCTCTCAAAGAAGAAAGCAGCATACTTCTGCTCTTGGACAAGAGGCTCATGCTCTTGACAGCGCAAGAAACATTAAAGGCGTCCTCCTTAGCTGAGCTTTAATGTTAGCTAGCTCAGTGGTGCTAGGTGAGCTAGCAGTAGATGCACGCTTCCTTCAGCGTGATGATACAGTTGGCGAGTGTAGTTAAGTGGACATAAAAATAGTTCCTACATGAAAGTGCTCACAGCAAAATCTGCGGATTACCTTGAGCAGCTGGCTCATGATTTCCGGTAAGAGACATTGCTGCTGAGTTTTTTTAAAATGTATGTTTTTGTCGCTTCGAGCACTAAAAGCCGAGTGTCAACTAGTTCCATTAAATTAAAGAGAAGGCAGACATCTCTACAGCTGATATCTCCAGCACGGCAAACTCACACCAAAACAATTTAAAGTGATAAATATCACTACAGATAACAGGAAAAAGATGTATTTTTGATTTGGGGCAAAGTGACCCTCAGCATCCGGCAGTACTTATCTTTCTATTTGGGTTAATAAATAGTTTTACTTTCAATATTAGGGATGTTTAAAGGAACCGATGCTGAATGAACTCAAAGAGGAAGAAACAAACTGACTACAAACACACAAACAGATCTGTAAGAGTATAATGTCACTCTAAGAGTCTGACAAATTAGAAATGATATGTAGCTTGTTTAAATATGATCTTTGAGGAGAGAAAGATGATTTTTATTGCTAATGTCTTATTTATATTGTCTTAAAGCTGGTGTAGAATAATTTTGAAAACACAATTGATCTATCAGTTCTTATAAATGTGCAGTTCCTGTTATTGTGCTTTATTATTGCAGTAGCTAGAGTCTGAAATATAGGCACTGCTATATGAGATACAATGGTAAAGCATTTTTCCACAAATACAAATAACTTTATATTAATACTGAATTAAATTACCTGGATTTCTATATTGACAAGTGAGCATGGTTTTAATTCAATAAATCTTAATTTTATCATCTTGTTTTAAAAAAAAGTCTAAAATACCCAAACAAAACAAGTTAGTGTACTATATCAATAAAACACAAAGCAACACTTACATATATAAACACTAATGGATGGAGATTAAACGCGTTATTTATAAAATGTGACAGATATTGATAAATGTTTGCTGTATTTTAATAATAAGTAAAATGAATATCCAAATGATCATCCTCTGGTCATTATATACCGGTTAAAATAAGAATCTCACTTACAGCAGATCAATGTTCAGCAAATCACTGAATCAGGTGTAAAGGGATGTCTTGATCTGACATTTAAAAGGACCTCCTCGGCATTTGTTAAACAAATCAGCAAAGTCCCTTATCTGACTAAATCCTTTACCCCCGTGATAACGCCGACATCGGACTTGCAAATGTCAGCAGTGTCTTCCTCTGCAGAGGTGAAAGGGCTGAGGAGCAGAGAGCTGCTGAGTGCACAAGAAGTTTGTTTGCTGCAAAAGCTATCAGTGAAGTCCTTTTGTGCATTACAACACTGATGGATCCATCCATAAATAGGTGTTCCCTAATGACTGGAATGTCCACAATGTGCAGAATATGAATCTACTGAGGAACAAGTCTTTTTATGATCATCCTAGAGGTTTAGGTTACATTACATGACTTTTGGGTTACCGAAGGGCACATTTAGATGATCTCATATTGACTCAAGGTATTGGCACAAAAATAAGGAAATAATGAGGCTAGATAAAACATTTTAAAAGCTCATTATTATATGAGCAACTTCCATTTCTTTAAAGCATGTGTTAGATATCAATCGTGCAGTGTGTTTCGAGCCTCACGTGGAGGTTAAATAAATACGCAGCTGAATATGTCATGTACACAAACCAACGTGCTGGTCTTCCTCCTCAAACATACCAAAAGTATTATGCTGACAGATGACACTGTGTCCAGCCTGCTGGCTTTATTTTTCCTTTGACGTCGGAGAAGCCTGACAGACTGGGACACACCCTACAGTTTCCACCGCAAGCTGACTGCTCTACACGAAAACACACACACAAACTAAAGGAACTTAAAATGAATGCATGGCATCATCTTCTAGTTAAATGTTTGAAGAAATTCTATTTCATATCCAGCTCTCTGTAAAAAAAAAAACATTTGCCTCAGCGTGGCTTGGAAAATAAGTCTGCAATCATTATGCTAAGAAAAGATTCTGCTGATCGAAGTTGGCCAATGGAAATCAAAACATTAAAAGACAGTTTGTAAAATCCATCAACAGTAATGCCCTCGTGGCCATTTTCAGCCTCAATAACTGAAAAAAGAGCTGTGAGTGCCACTTTGATGCCACAAGCTCACGATCTGTGGAAACTGTCAACTTCCCTCTGCAGTCAAATGGCAGCAGTCACTCTTTAATGAAAGTTAGCCACAGTAATATTAATAAAGGAAGACAAATTTGGAACGAGAGAGACAATTGTAAAACGTCTTTTCGGATACCATTTTTGAACAGTCACTGGTGCTCTTTTTGAGTAAGAAAAACATTTTTGAAGGACAATTCAACATTTTATATTCACAAAAGCTATCAAAGCAATCCTTGTTTCTTTTTATATCTGAAAAACTGCTGTGAAAAACAACCACTGTTCACATATGAAAACTGTTTTTTTGCAGTAGAACATAATTTGTCATGCATTTGGGTTCTTCCCTCCTTTACGATTCATGATAATAAGCATCATGCATCATGAGGGAAAAGGACATCTGTGTACTTTTTGTACCTAGCCTCCTGCCCACATTACGATGTTATGCCAGCATGGCATGCTGGTATGTCTACCATGTGTCTTCTGCTTTACTAATCTTTAGTCTCAGACACAAAGAGACAGAAGGGAGAAGAGAGCTGAGACAGGGCGGGGGAGACATAGCAGGGGAAATGTATGTACTGCAGTAATGTCAGAGCCCGGCTCCCTGGCTTTATGGTCCATTTCTCAATTGTAATGCAGTTCAAGGTAGCCCGCTTATGGCTCCAACTGCTTCAGATTATTAGCTCTGAGATGAAATACTCTACTCTAAAGGCTCCCTGTGATAAAGACTGAACAAGGTGAATTAGCAGCATCTATCACTCACTGTGCTTTCACACTCTGCTAAATATAGGAGTGGAAAATAATGTGCCAACAAAGGCAGCAGGAGGCTTTCAAGCAGATGCTCGCTCTTCCAAGTCCCGTGCATTAAAAGATATCATAAGATTGTGCAAAAATAAAGCAGGCATTACGCTTTAAAAAAACATATGTTGTGTAAGAGTATGTATTTATCTAGCACATGATATGGTGAAGAGAATTATAGACCAAATCACTGTGACATTGCGCTAACAACAATCACTTCTGTTGTCATTTACAGCCATAACGGTAAAGCTATATAGTTAAACATGTTGGTACAACCTATCTGACATTTCTGCTGTGCTTATTTTAAACACTGATTTGTTGTTGCTTTTCTATTGTCTTTGACAAATGAAATCTATCGTCTCAAAAGCTAAGCAATGTGCTACTATGGACGGGGCTCAGGCAAAATGGACTCTACCCACCTGAAAAAATAATCTGTATCAATTTAAATGCACTCTATATTTGGAATATTTTCCCTGCTTTAGTTTACACACTAACCAATTAATGTCGCAGAAGACCAGTAACTACAGTGTTCTGCAAAGTAAGATTATTGGTTTTTGTCAGTGGAGCCTGGTGGCTTTTCGATAACTGCTTCAGTTACCCGCTGCAAAAAGCTGTCCAACAACAAGGTGACACGGTGAAAAAATATTTTAAATATAGCACACACATGAACTGCCATTTACTTTTTTAGGTGTGCTTCTTTTTGGTGGCTAAAAAGTAAATAATTGAGGCAGCGTTTGCTCAGTGCCACTTTTTATGTACATGACACGGGAAGTTTCTACGTGGAAGTTATTGTAAACAAAAATTGGGACTCAGTCTTTTCTGCATTATTTACCCGAGCAGAAGCTCAACCTCTAGACAAGCTAAGGCCATATGATCAGTCTGTTGTGCAATAGAGGAGCCTTTAAGTGTCACACAACCAGTTTGTGTGCCCTTCCTCTTTGTCCTTTGTGACTGCTTATATAGTGTCCATGTGTACATGTACACAAATCCTGACCTACCGCTTCTGATGTAAAATTGCGATTCGCTCACCAAAAGTTTCAGTAGCTTTGAGTACATGGCACAAAGCGACAATGTGAACAAGGCTGATCGACCTACTGTAGTCACTTTCTTCTGCTCTGTTGATGGCTTTATTTATAGGCCTTAATTTATTTTGAGTGGGGGGGTGACAGAACCCTGACATGTGACCTACAGTGCAGTGTGCTCGAAACAAGGCAAGCAAAAAACTTGCAGAGGCTCTGTGCAAATAATAGCAATTTAACAGTTTCAGTCATCACGTAGGTATTATTAAAATATATACCAATCAGAGTTTGAGGAATAAGTGTAATTCCACGATTAACTGCAATTAATTAAAATAGGCTGATGATTTCAAATTTTTGATAAATCTTCCAGATTATCTTCGCAATGTCTCTCACACATCTTTGCTCTGTTTTAAGGATGCAGACTAAATATTGTCTCACAGGTTGCTGCTGCATCTTTTTCTTTCTGCCACATTCACACACCCACACACTCATCACAAGTGAAGGTCCTGTATATCTGGCTGCCTTAAGGAGACTGCTGAATCAAAGAACTTCTTTCTTATTGCCCCTCGCAGCTAGAGCCTGCTAGGTTTTCTCTTGAGCCAGAGAGACGTGCCGGATTGTACGAACTGCACCTGCTTTACGTTGGGAGGATGACATGACAAAACCTGCACTCACATGAATGGAAGCACCTGCTCCATTTGTTTCTCTCGACTGTGCATCGACACTACAGCAGGCAGGGCTCACTATTTGTGACTTTCGATGCTTTTCTTCTGGTTTTATGGTGAAAATGATGACTTCACTTTTTCATGGAATTTATCACTAATGAGGGCCTTTGGCAGACACACTGCCCCAACACAGCACTATATAGGTGTTCTTTTACGAGATGCTGCCTGCCTGCAATAAAAAATACTGCAGGGTTAGTGAATGCAGCAGTGAACACTGGTGAGTGTGCAATAATGTGTTTTGGCCTTATGTCTCTATCACAAACCATGCTCTGACTCTATGACAACATTCACTCTAAAATCTAGTTATAATCAAGCTATCAGCTGCGTTTATTTATTCAGACTTTAGTCACCAGAATGGACACTTCAGTGCTGCGTTGTTTAAAACAATCTTCTTCTGGATTCTTCTGCCACATTAATCTTAAAAATCATACAACCTTACTTTTCTATGTTTCCCCTTCCCAGTTCTCTCACCGTCTTTGCTATCGACGGTCTTCACAACTAGATCCGTTTCGAAGGTGTCCTGCATTTGCTGTCCTCGGAAATGGTTCAGGTGCTCTTGTTCGATGAGGTCACTTTCCTCTTCGTCTAAAGGGAGCCAGGTGCCATCGATAAACCACTGACCTCGCATGACTGGAATATGGTCTTGTTCTGTAAGACAGAGATAGAGGAAAAGAGTGACCTATAGTTTCTATCGTGTGGGTCCAGGTGACATGGTGCACACTCCTGTCAAAGGTTTAAATCTATCCCACTGATGTGAAGGTGGTGATGACAAGACAAGACATGCAACGATGTGCCAACAAAGGCCCTGCAAGCTTGTAAAAATGGATGTAACGATGCTGGGTATAGTCACTTTTAAGTAACTGTGTGCATCACTTTGCCTTTCAGAATGTGCTCTGGATGACGTAAACTGCTTTCTATTTAACTCAACTCAAGTCTGACAAATCCAGGAGGAACAAGTCTCAGTGGCTCTCGGAGCGAGGCCACTTTTGATTACAGTCTTGAGTGACATTATTAACTGATTCTCTGGTGGTGAATAAGATTGTTAAAGAGCTGTGAATGTAGCACAAGACAGGGCTCTTTCTGCACAGACTGAAACTGCTCAGTTGGACAAAAACACGCAAGGAGACTTGCTTATAGACAGAGAGGCCCACCACAATGCTAAGGCAAAGACAGACATATAAGACACACTGATAAAGGCTCACAGCGGAAACTATTCACTCATTTGTTAAGGTGGTTCATGTCTGGTCAGAGAAGATAAGCCAAACTCTTCACATAACATGGTGTTTTAGGTTCTCATGAGGTGAAAAGTGACCTCTTCATCTTGTTAGAATATAAAGCTATTATTACACCTTCCAAAGCCTTCTTTGTCTCTTTATAGATGCTTCACTTCCTATTACAGTGCATCAACATCCCCTCCTCTTCATGTCTCCCATTACATAAACTGTCCTCTCTCTTCCTAACTGATATGCATTAGTTTCCAACTCAAGTGTTGTGCATCAAGGTCTTAAATGCAAACATGACATTGTGTTTGCAGCGCTATAGGCCAAGCTGAAATGGTACAGCGTGAGCAGAGCGGACTACAAATGGACTTACATCCACAGCATGAACATTGACGAAATGTACTGCTTCTCTAAATGTCACTTGGTGTTAACCTTCAAAAGAACCAGCTACCCGTGAACCTTTTCATCGAGGTCAGGTTTGCAGTGGCTCTGTAGTGACCGCCCTCATTTGTACTCTGCCTCCTTTTCCTGGAAATATCCATGAATTAGTTAGCACAGATCAGCTGAGGCCAATCGACTGACTTCCTGGGTTGTAGCCAGTGAAAGATCTGCGAAACAATGCAGGACTCAGCAAATGAGTGGATAATTATATCCTGGTTTATTTCTTTTAACCCTCGGACACCCCGATCAACATCAGTTTTCTTGTGCTGCATTCAGGTGCCTTTGACAATCATTTAAACCTTTGTAATGCGAGCAAAGTGGTTTGATATCTGTCAAAAGCATTGGAAAAAAGGCAACCAGCAACTTGGCTTTTTTTTTTCTTGGTAAATTTCCCTGTGGCACAAAAAAGTATACCTTACCTTACGTGACTTTTTTTGCCAAGTAGGGATGATAACAATTAATCACTAATCAGTTAATTGACAGTTAAGAACTGAATCACACTGGTGACATTTAATCGATTAATAAGCTATACAATAATGCAATGTGTTGCTGTGAGCTTCGATTGAGGAAAAACTTACTTGGTGTTGTTTAAATGAGCAAAGTTTTTATGCTTTTTTAAATTTTAAATAATGGTTTACTTTACCTGTATCAATTAAGGGAGGTGCTTACAATTTGCAGCTCTAGTGCCAAGTTTATGTTATTTTATTGTAGCCTTTTACTAATTGTGCATCTGTCTGTCCTAGAAGAGGACCCCCTCCCCCTAAATTGCTCTTCCTGAGATTTCTACCATTTTTTCTCCTGTTAAAGGATTTTTGGGGGGAGTTTTGCCTTATCCGCTGTGAGGGTCCAAGGACAAAGGGATGCTGTAAAGGCAATCTGTGATTTATTATTATACTGGGCTTTAAAAATAAAATTGACTTACTTTCTTGCAACTTTTTGAGATCATGTTTTTGAAAGAAATGAAAGCAATTTGCTGTGGTTTCAAAGGGTTAAGGGAGCAGGGATGGATGTTGCTCACAATGAGTCTCAGAATAAGCTTGTGAGTGGCTCATTGATCTGCATGCTGTCAGACATTATACTGCAGAATATAAAGTATACATGAGGTACATGTACATAACAGGAACCAGGGCCTGTTGGAAAACACCCAGTGATGCAACATATGGTGTGACTGATGCAAAGCAAAAAAACGAATTATGGATCTGTTTTTATGATACTCACGCTTCCAGTAAACAGGATTGCATTCCTTCTCTTTAACATCCACCTCATACAGCCCTCCCCGGACACACACAGGCTCCATGTTGATTTCAATGCTGTCAGGGTCTCTCTCCTCCGAGGACACGGTGGACGTGTCCAGGGACCCCCTGCCACCGTGCACACTGCTGGTCCTCGTCTCCACCGGCACTGCACCGTTCAGTCCTCTGCTCTCCACCCCGTTATTACCGCACTCTTCCTCCCCACCGCTGATCTGGGAGCCTGCTCTACCAGGGTTCAGCTCACAGTATTTCCGAAACATCAGTTCAATTTTGAGCGAGTCGTGTCCCACAAAGGGCTTCCAAGTTTTCTTGTCCTCTTTGTAAAACCACCGCACCTCCTCGGGACCGAGCTCCGTGACCACCTCGTTGAAGCGGTGTCTGGAGCTGTTGGACCGCGACCTCTTCCTCCTCTCGAACAACGGACCCGCGTTGTTCCCGTCGCTGTCGCTGTAGTCCAAAGAGCTGCTGTCCAGGAAGGTGGCCGGGGAGCTCAGGTCGAACAACAACCCGTCCTGGGTGCTGTGGTGCCGGGTGTGTAGGAACGGCAGGTGTCCGTCCAGTCCCGGTTGGACGGAGGACATCCCTGCCTGCATCGTGTCATCCATGGGACTCATCTTGTGACAGTAGGAAAACACATCGCTTACCAAACCCCACTCCTTGTTGTTGTTTGTAGCGTCGACGCTTTTACTGTCTGTGCTCAAAGAAGATCTTAACGTGGAGGTTTTGGTTGTAATGTTGAAATTGCTCATAACTACCTGAGCAACCTCACCACCTCCTCGGCTGCCACCTCACATCAACACAGCTCTCAGCATTACTTCGCAACGGCTATTATAACATTTAACAGGGCAGTTTTAATCTGAAAAATATCAACAAAATAAAATTCCCACTGACAAGATCCCACCTCATTTCCTTAGATGTCCCGCAGCTTGTTAGCTTGCTAGCTAGCTAAGCTAACGAAGCCGGCTGTGGAACTCCGATGCTAGCTTATTAGCAAGTCCGCAACGTAGCAACCGAGAAAACCTGTTCCCCTCTTTTATCCTCCTTCTCCCTAACGTTAACACAAACCTTTGTCAAAATACTTTACTGTCACCGAGACGCTTTAGTCCAGCTTGATAGGCGTAGTACTGCAGTCACCATACTTTGTGTGTGTGTTCCGGTCTCTGAGGAATTTCAGATTCATTCGTTGTCCAAACAAATCTTGCATAGAGACAGCACTGTGGTGTGCGTGTGTATGGCTTGACAGCTGACGCATTGATCACACGACCCTGTCGGGAGCGCGCACGTAGAAATTGCGCGAACATGACGACATCCGATGCACTATTTGTTACTGTGCACTAGATGGAGACAAACAATTATTAATTTTTATCAACACCAGTTTTCTTGTGCTGCATTCAGGAAGTTTTAGCATTTAAACCTCTAAAACCTGAGGAAATGTAATTGATTTCTTTGAACAGTGAGCAAACTGCAAAAAATAGTAAAAGGTGACATGGAAATTATTTGAAAATTAGTGAATCGTCAGACATTAAAAAAGGAGGAAAAATGTCCTGAAAAATATATGTAGAATTCTGTTACCTATACATTTAAAAAAAAATGTATTATTTTTTTCTACCAAACAAAGATGTGGCCTCATCCATGCTGGAAAACAAAGCTTATGCTGGTAGCTGGTTTTAGTTGGTTTAAGATGGTATAGCGGGGTCAGCCAACAGCCGGACATGCTGGTGTTACCAGCATGTCAAGCTGAAAACATGTATCTTAATGCATATCCCATTAAAGTAGACTTAACTGGTATATGGCCTTTGCTTTTCATATTTCCCTCGTGAAATTGTTATTTATAGAGATTTTTTTATAAAAAAAATATTTGATCCTCATTGCACTTTTATTTTTTTGTATAGAGTTACATACATCTGTTCAGTAAAACAGGTGAAACTCTTAACGTCGAAAAAAATCCACCTTTGAAAATCCCACCACACACAGCCATCGTGTCTGAACTGAATGGTAGAGATAGCTTAATCAGACTGAGTGGAGTTCAACACATTTTTTAGATAAAGTGACTAAAAATGTGCTCCACCAAATGGTTGAGCAGGACGTTAAAGGGTTAAATACTTACAGGCTGCAATAACTTGGTTTTCCACCAGAGGACAGCAAATACCTACTCATAATAAAGCAACATCCCAGCTGGCCTGTTACTTTTGGAATGAATTGACTGTCTAAAAATACTCTTACAAACTACAAAAACTTCTGTTGTCACAAGGGTGGACAAAATAACAACAAGAGCCCAATACAGAATAAATACAAACTTTCCTGCAGCCACAACATTTTAAATAAAGCAAAACCGCTGCCGTTCTGACAGTCTCACTGAAAAGTCCCTTTTTTTGAGATAAAATCTAGATAGATACAACCATCCTCTGTAATGAAAATCAAAATGAAGCAAGTAGCCACATTGTAATTGCCTCTAAGTTTAAGTTCAGCCCACACTGGTGTCATTGAACTCCAAAATCTATTTGTAGTGTATCTGTTCTAGAGCACAACCAGTGTTTACATCTCTGTGTTTGCGTGCATGAGTACAGTTTGTGTTCATATGCATGCATGTATGCATGTGCCGCTTTGTTTGTTTATGCAAGTGCATGTGTTTGCATAATGTGTGTTTTGCGTAGCGCCATTTGTGTGTGTACTGCTGGTCCAGGTGATCCTGGGGCCATGGTGTGGTCTGTGGGGAGAGAAGGAGAGGGATAGGAGAGAGGCCCAGGCAGCTGTATTTGGGATAAACAGACATTACCCTGCTGTGTTCTAATTTACTGCAGAGTGGGAATTAAACTTTAAACTCGTCCCGCCCCTCTGCAGTCCAATACTCCACGCTTCTGGCCATCAACAACCACTTGCACAATGTGCGTTATTAAAGTGTTTCTCCACCCAAGATCAGTCTTTTTAGTATCGAATTCGCACCCCCTGTAGGCTTTAAAGGTGGTTGTAAAAAATGTTGTCTTTCACAACAAGATGCAGTTTATGGAGGAGGTCTGGATGTTTTTAGGGCAACAGAATGATGTGGAAGCAGCATGTAGCCCTATTTAGACAAAAATGATGATAGTTTGAAACACACTGGGATTATTGATGGACACAAGTGGAGATGTTTCAGGAATGTTTTTTCACACCTTAAAAAGGTGGTACTTTTGGAAATTATTGTACCTGACTATCTAAAAAGAAAACTTTTACAGGCACCTTTATTATCCATTGGGAGTGTTTGATAATCAAAAGATAAATTAAAAGCAGAACAATCTTGAGTTATCCCAGGATCATTATCACAATCCATAGCCCACACAATCTTATAATTGCACTTCAAAGTTTATATAGTAGAAAAGAACACTCTAAGGCCAAAACCCTGGAAAAAACGTCACTTTTATGATGTGCAAAATTCAGATGTAGGACAGGAAGTGATTAATACGTATATGTCAACTAGAAATAGATAAACATAGCTATAAAAGGGTTGGACGAACCTGCAGAGAGCAGGAAATCATCCAAAAACTGAAACTCACACTAGATGTGATCCATACAGAACAAAGATGTTATGTTTTCCACAACTTGGCCAGTTTGCCCACTGCTGCAGACACGATCACTGTCACAAATTACCTTGTCCTCCTGATGTTATTAACGATACACAGCAATCTGTTAAAAGTGCACAAGAGTCTAGTGCACTATAACTCACGTTATTTTGTGTGCGGTTGGTCCATTGCTGTGTTGAAATGGCGCTGGTGAACTCATAGTTACAACACGGGAAGCTGTGTACATGTCATGCTTGGGGTTCAAGTCGTGAGAACACCGCTGCTAGGCAACAAGGCAAACAATTTATAAAACTACAGCGAGTCAAGTAATTTAGGCAATGCAAAGGCATAGCGTCAGGGGAAAATGATGAGGCTGTTGGGAATGTGTACATTTTCTTCAGACATATTATAAAATTACATATTCTATACAAGTAAAATTACAATAATTAAAAATTCACAGCCTGCGCCATCTCTGAAAACATTGTAGAGGTCGTAAATATCACATTAGGGGGTGTGCTCAGATCTTCTTGTGATCGCGGTAAACACAACATTTGAATGCAGCCCATGACTGAAACCACTGCTGTCTTGTTATGGCCAAGTGACTCAACGTGCTCAACTATAACTGTCTTTTAAATGTATTTCAACTCTGCACGTGCGATGCTGTCCGGCTAATGCTACTAGCTAACATTTGCTAACTTAAGCTACTATTTTCAACCTAGGCTACAAGGTCAACCGTTCTCAGAGATTTAGTGAAACAAAAATCTGGGTTGTGGGTAAAAGCATTAAGACGTTGTGGCAGCAATTTGTAACTGCATCCAACTTAAAGAATGTTTAACACTTTAAAATCAAAGTTTGACATTAGCTGATTGACCCCGTTCCTCCAGACTAAAGATGGTTTTTGACACATTATTTAGTTTTTTACTTCGTCCCTTTAAGTCCTACTACTTTTTGAGTTTAAAGCAGTCTCTGTTTTTTTCCAATTTGATGAATTGGAACAGCCGTAAACAGCGCAAATCACAGACATTTGTGCGGGGTTGGTAATCTTCGCCTCCAGCTGCCTGCCTTCCATCTGGACAGCCTGTTGATGTATGACGTCATATGCAAAGACGCTCGTAGCTATAAATTGCTCAATGGACAATGTTCTGCAATCCCAACATGAACGTTGTAATATCTTCATTTTCCAGATGATAGTCATTAAAAACAGCTCCACCATTGCGTAATTATGAGCGCAAGACAAATTCACATTGCAGTAATATCTAATCTGAAAGGCCAAAATAATTACTGGGTTAAATATGCGATGAGATCTTGCCAAGAGCTTTCTCTCACTGCAGGTTTACACCTCAGGATGACATGTGGCTTTCATATAGGAATTAGTCAAATTCCTCATCTCTGGCAGTCAAACTGAAACAGGTTGGCCTCCCTCTCTCTCTCTCTGTGCTCTGATGTTTTGCAACCGCCAGGCCCACCACCTGGATGAGTGGATGACAAACAAACTGCAAATTTTCCTTCCAGTAACTGACCAAATAGATATTTATAACCAGCTGGTCACCTCCCCCCATCCACTGGGCCCCCTTCTCCTGAGCCACGGCTGCGAGAGCTCCCTTTAAAGACCAGTTGTGTCACTTCTGGCTTTGTTCTTAAACAAAGAGAACTGCCCCTCATCTGCCCGTAATTGGGCCGACTCTTGGAATGTGCTTGATGTCTCCGCGCGGGCCATTGCCGCTCCAACAGACAGGCTGCTGGGACATGGGAGATGAATGAGTGGAAGTCCATCCACCCTTGCTCTGTTTTCTTTTTACTTTCCTTTACCTCCTCTATCTTTCATTTTTACCTCTGTTTCACCCTTACTTAGCCACCTTTTTCTCGGGATGGAGGATCCCTGGATTGGAATAAAGAAATCCCACACTCACACTAAATGGAACAGTCTGCTGATCGACTTCACTGGGTCTGTTTGGTCTCTCTGAGCTGCACCACCTCGCTAAGGTTGGGCGGTTGGACGCACTACAAGGCCAATCTGCGGCACATGTCACTAGCAGTTACTGAGGTGATGTTGACCATGGGCAGATGTTTTAGAGGGGATTGGAGGGTGTTTATGGCATTGTTACTAAAGGGAAGCAATTTAGAGAGTTCAAATTCCACTTGCAAGGAAGGAAAAAATGTTGAAACAGTAGTTGGCAGGCTACCAAAAGCCTGAGCCCCTAATTGTTTTCATTAATAGCAAATAATCTCAAAGTGCTTACTCCGTATTCTGGGAAACATTATGGTGTTATGTTCAAGATGTGTACATCTGGGAAGCCTCTGTGGATTAGGTTAGAAATTTGTCTGCAGCAATCACATGAACTCCAGGTGTTCGTGTAAAGGGTTTACGCTCCGACCACAGATATGTTTGCGTCCGTGCGAAGGTGTTTTGTACCTTTTGGTGTTTAAGCAACCTTGTCCCCAGAATCCAACCCTTTGGTTTTGGTCATGACTCATTTACTCCCGAATCCTTCACCTTTCACCCCCAGCTCCACTCTCCATGTCAGTCGCTCCCAACCCTGGATAAGTAAATACATGATGTAATGTGTGGTTTTTGCCTCCAACCCCCCACCCACCACATCTAGAGGTGATTAAAGTGGAGCAGCAGTTTTAGGTGGGGATGGCTGGGTGTGGTCAAAAGTGTCCTGAAGAGGAGGAGCTGGTTGTAGATGGGAGTAAATGGAGAGGAATTTAACAAGGCTGGTTTTGGGCAAATATAATGGAAGGGAGGGGCACATGCAGGTCACCAACAGGGTGGGACTTAAAGCAGGGAGACATCACACTCCTGGTTGATCCGTCTGGGCTGGGGCTCCTCCGTCCCCGCAGCCTGTAGCCGGGGTCAGGCCAGCGCCCCCCCCCCTCGCCTGTCTGGGCTCCAGGTTCCAGGTGGGTGATTGGGGCTGTTGACTCCAGTACAAGGCAGCCGCTGCCTGGTCCTGCTGCCCATAACGATCTCCTCCAGGGCTCCCATTGTCATTCAGACTCCTCACAACACTTCACAGGTCTGATATCCCTCCTCACTGGAGCCTGGACTGGGCTGGGCTGCCTGACTGCTGTCCTCATGTTTGTTTGTGTGAGAGAATGTCAAGAATAATAAGCCTTGTGATGGTATTTTAATTGCAAAGTGATCTTTCAGTTGAGACCTCTTGTTCTTGTGTTTGTGATGCTTTCTCTGTTGTCATTTGAATAAAAAACAATTAAAAAAAACACTTAAAAAAGACGCCTAAATCTTTAGGAGGAGTGGGTACAAGCAATGTTAGGAAGATTGTGCAACATTTTGGTAAATGCACTTTACTTTCTTGCTGAGATTTAAATGAGTAGAACTGACATTGATCTCACCCCTAGTCATTATATGCATTTGCAGCCACTGCAGGTTCCACTGGTGTTAAAATGCAGCCTTTTGCAGTGTATCTTGAGCCAGAAGGGGTCAGTGGCAAGATGTTATCAGCAGTTAGATTTAGCCAATAAAACTACTTGGTTATGGTTGAAAAAAGATTGTGGTTGTTTTTCATGTACGGCGACTTAGACAACTAAACTACTTTACGGCTGGGAAAAGATTGGGGATGTTTCTAAAAAACACTTGGCTTCAGGTGTCACAAACACAGCTAGAAAGGCAGTGTGATACACTAAAAAACAGTCAGCTTTGAGTGAGTTTGACAAACCCATCCACCTCCCTTCCCCCCAACCTTAAGCGGACTTTCATGCTTTTTAAACTACATCCATTGTTCTAAATGTCGAATAATGACACAGATAGGTTTCTTTATAGCCTAGACACAGACAAAAACTTAACACTGACACTGCCAATGTGGCTTATATTGATGCTTTGGGAGTGCGAAGACTCAAAAGAGTCACTGCAATCTTTTTCTCTTTGCATGAGAGCGAGCAAGCATTTTTCCGGAAATGTTGGACACTTCTGTTAACACACCACCAGACCACTGCTTCCTTGAAAGATTTGTTGTTGTCTGCTTTCATAGAACAAATGGACATGCTGCACCTTTTTATATCGTGGACAAGTCTGCCTGCCTGGTTTGTGTCTGCAGACAGAAGTCTTTCATTGAGTAAAATAACTTGGTGAGAGTGAGTCAGAACACTTCACAAGAGCCATCTTTAGACCACAAAACTTATCAGGGAAAACTCAGTAACTGTACATGTAAGTTTTGATGTGCTCTCTTCAGCACGTCATAATAGACCAGCCTCACTTCTTAACATGCCAGCCAGGAGAGGAAAGTATGTGTCCAAACATATTAGGAATTCCATTTTAAGAGCAATGCAGAGGGCACGGAAGAGTTCAGAAAACAGGACAGCGTTTAAATTACAAACTGTGTAAATTATTACTTGTGGGTGACGCTGAACATTTTGCATTCTAAGGCGTCCGTTTGGGTATCAGTCACTTTCACCTCCACGTAAAAGTAAACTTGGTGGTGAAACAGACAGCCGTGGAGTGGAAAGTGCCAGGAAGATTAATGAGGTGTGTCTTTCCTCTCTTTCACACTATCCTTCTCTTTATCCCTCTGGTTTGTCTGTGTGGGCTGTGGGTCGATGTGTGTGGGGGTCCATGTGGGGTGGCCCGATGGGGTAACATGCTGGGGTAAACAAGTAGAGGAGACAGCAGGGTGATGTTCCTCTCACTCAGCTCTATACACATCAAACAGGGAGCTAGTGTTACCTTGTTTAGACAAACACCTTCGCCAGCTCATTTTCTGCCAGTGCTTGCCTCTTCAATCCACACACTTGTCATCAATCATTTCTTTTTTCCCCAGCTACATTTGTTTTCTTTTCAAAAGTGACATATTTAAAGAATAGTTTGACATTTTTTGGAAATATGCTTATGGAAATACTCTAGCTAAGAGAAGGTTGATACCAGTCTCATATATACAGTATGTCCATTAATAATAAGGCTACAGATAGCAGCTTTTTAGCTTAGCTTAGCATTTAGATTGGAGACAGTGGGGGGACATATAGCATGGGTCTGTCCAATGATAAGGCAGGACTTGTTTTTACACTTTTGCATTTGTATGCATTAAGCAAATGAGCTTGCTGTTCTCATGGACCAGCCTGCTCGTAAAACAGTGTCACTTTGACGGCGCTTTGGCGCAAGTCTGTGACGCTAAAAGGCACCTCTCTTGTATGCAAGATATACCACTGGACATATTATGGCACCAATAAACCCTGGACTTTCATGGTGGAGTTCGGTGTTTGCTTCCTGTCTGAATGTTATGTTTTTTTTCTACACCTTACCATGTGCCTCCTTCCCCTAAGCCTAACCATCCATGCCCAGCATGTACATTTATTGATGTTACGGCATTTGTTGCCACATGTGGCGCCATCCCACCAAGTACATTGGTTGACATCCCGATAGCGCCATCCCAGAACGCAAACAGCAGATGCAGAAGGATAAGGGGAACGTAATAAATAGATGCAGAAGTCCACAGAAAAATGGCTATGTGATGAAGTGCAAAGCGGTAATGTGACATGTTGGGATAAGTACAGTACATGTTGCATAGACTGCTGCCTACAACAAGTGATGTACCCTAACTTTTATTACCCACACAAACCTGGGCTAGTAATTAATTTGTGTCCCATGTAATCACCTTGGCAGGGCTGTCATTCACGACTTATGTGCTGAAACAAAAGAACAAAGTAGGATAAAGACCAAAAGTAAAAAAAAAAAAAACACAGGACATTCCCCCATGAGATGGATGTTTGTGTCCCAAGTGAACTTTTATGAGTTATTTTAAGATACTTCATGTTTTCTTCTCCTAAACCTAACGTATGTGTCTTTCCCTGCCTAAACCCAACCTACATAACTTTAAGTAAGTAACTTTACATTAAGTATGCAATGTCATTCAGGTCATTCTTTAGATATCATTCAAATTGTCGTATGAGCAAATGTTGAAAGGAAATATGACATTTGTGAGCTTTAGATGTGACAGTAAGGGGGTATAGTTATCAAACACAGCCTGTTTCCAGTTTTCAGTTTAGCTAAGTTAATTTCACAGAGAAGTCAGCCAAAAAGTGAGTTTGTTGCTGTCTGTACCTGCACTAAAGACTGTGCTGCACTGCTTCCAAAATAACTGCCTTTTATACTCTCTTCCAGGAAAGATGACTATCCCTGTAAGCACAAAGGTGAAGTCTATTGTCTCGAAGAACACTTTCTCCTTAAGATCTGCCTGTCATTTACAAGGTGAGTGTTCTGCCCTTAGGACCTCTGTGGCCCTGCACAGAGACCTACATGTGTTGGGCCGATCCTCAGTGTTTTCAGATGATGTTTCACACTGTCAGGGTTGACTTATCTGAGTGGGGAAAAAGTTCCCAGGGAATAGACATATCCCACAGACAGCTTTGGAATGTTTTTACAGAATGGCCCGGGGACCCTCAAAGACGACGTATGATCCAGACTCTGCCGCTGTGGTAACTAGAGCAAGAAATACACACATTTTTTTTTGGTCTACTAGCCTGTTGTCTATTTGTTGTGAGTGGTTTCAGTGTTGCAATTATTTGTTGTCTATTAATCTATTCTGTTTATTGTCTATTTGATTATGTTAACTGAAACTCTCAAGTAGAATAGGGCTTCCATGTGATGTTTGGCTTCATGCCATGATGATTAGTAAAGCAGGAAGACGTAATACAAAACTCTTTGGTACTTAAGTCACTTTATGTTACTGTTCTGGTGCCCTGTCAGTTAAGATTTCTTTTTCCAAGACCTTTTTGTTTATGCTTTGTCCATTGTAGTGAACATTTAGCCATGCACTGCTGAATTGATTGGACAATAAACAGCTGAAAAAATTCTCACTTTGAGTTACAATAAAAATGTGTGTATTACCAAATTGTACATATCGTGTTGTAATAATTTAATAAAATGTTGTCACTACATATTTCTGCAAACCATGGATATGTTACATTTGTACATTTTACACGTATGATTTAATTCATGTTACATGCATATGAGCTGAGTTTCTCATCAGGAGAAGAACGGGATGGTGGACTGTGTGACACGTGATGGCTGACAGCAGCAGACCACAGAAGAGTTTTTTTTGTTGATTTTTTTAACAAGAGTTCGTGTCCAGTAGTGCAGCAGTACAGCAGTGTTTCTAGCAACAAATCCGGGTGCTTTTTAAAAAATATATATCATGTCCAGCTATGTTTGAGGCGAGGCAAACAGTTGTATTTTGATGAGAGTTCAGGACATGTCCAGTCATGTTTGTAGCGACAACAGCAGGTGTTGTAACAAGATTTTGGGACATGTCCAGCCATGTCTGAAGTGACAAAAGTGTGTGGGGTTTTTATAATCTTAATTTGGGACATGTTTTTTGGGATATGTCCAGTCGTGTTAGTAGCGACAAAAGTGTTTTTTAACAAGAGTTCAGGACACATTCAACAATGTTTGTAACAACAAATGTGAATATTTTTAACAGTAGTTTGGGACGGGGTGCCCGGTGGCTCAGTTGGTAGAGCAGGCGCCCCATGTACAGTAGGACATGTCCAGTAGTGTTTTTAGTGACAAAAAGAAGTGCCTTTTGTGCCAAAACCTAACCACACATTAACCAAAGCACTGTCATAACATAAAAATTGAATCCTAAAAAAGTTTCAACATATGAGCTACAAAGAAAATGTACAGATGTAACATATACGTGGTTTGCAGGAACATACACTGCCAACATTTATTCTGGCGATTGGGTTTGATATTAAAGTGGTTGGCTGCCCATCTAGAAGAGAAAAAGCAGTGATTGTAGCCCAAGTTTGGACCAATAACTAGCTGTCAAAACTATCCACTTTTTTCAACCTCTTACGTCCTCCCCCTTCTCTTCCTTTCTTTTCTAGGAGAGGAACTGAGAGATGGGACCGCAAGTCCCCTCAGAGGCTTGGTCCTCCATCAGTATCCTTAATGGATGTCAGATGTGTGTGAGAGGAGGCCGTAGCGTGAGTGTGTTTCATGTTAGTTCTCAGCGTGATGAGCAGGGAAGCAGCTGGAGATGAACAGAAACCGCCCCGGCCTCCTTTACAATACCTCCATTTTTTATTCTGTCCTTCCAAGTAATGCTCTGCTGCTTTTCCCAGTGTAATATATTGGTATTAATAAAGGGAAACAAAGGCAAACATTCTGTAATGGGAGAGGAGAGGATATTTTGGTTTCCTGGAGAACCAGACAGCAGCCTCTTTACTTCTTCTCACTATAAATCTCGTGGCAGTTTGAATGGTTGGATGGCCATGCTCTGTGTTAACGTTTTCCTGAGTTGATTACAAAGGAGTTCAAGGAAAAGTGCTCTGTTATTGCTTACAGCCATGGTACCTAATAGTATGCTACAGTGGAGCACTTCAATAGCATGCGCTGTCATACAATATCAATTTGGACCTCTGGAGGAATTTGTTATTCACCAAAGCAGTTGCTGCATAGAGATGGTTCTTTACTGTTAGTGGCTTCTGAGTGAACACAACTGAAGGCCTATCCCCTTCTGGCAACGCAACTCACATCCCAATTGCTTAATAGGAATTCAAGTTTCCCACAAACGTCTTTGTTGGAACAGCATCCTTTTACCACAAGCATTTAACACTGCAGCTCACATTTCTTCTGCTCCTTCTCAGGAACATTTTATTTGCATCACTTGAGGGTTTTTTCTTGGCAATATTGCTCCTCAGGGAGGGCTGGGGATGAGGACAGTGCTGGATTGCTAAGCCTAATGAGTGAATAATGCAGCACGATGGCGTACAGTAAGATGTTGACTGCTTTTTATAGGGTGACGGGAAATAAATAACTCCAGGTGTTTTGTGAAAGAGAACCGATCTAATGCGGTGAGTCAAAATGAGTATTTCCCATTCGTCAACAAACAGACTTGCTCGCAGTGAGTAAGACTCGGGTGGCTGATGTGTGGGGCAGGCCGCTAAGTGGAGCAAGGGGAGTTGTGAAGGGTTTGTATTTGTCTGCACTGAGCAAGTAAGTATTTTGGCTAGTTAAAGCTATGTCAATGTGACGAGTTAAAGAACTGCATTCTGATGTATTTCATCTTGAGGTTAGTTAGTTCAAGGGACCTCTTTGAAAATGGGCCATACCAGTTGTTTCCTCACCAAAATTTAGCCTGATTTTGGAGTGTCTTTTAGCCCCTTTCCTGATGTGCATAATTTCTCTGTGCTATGATTGTAAAACCATATGACAAAATAAAATCAATGTCATTTACTCAAGCATACTGTATATACATTTAGAACTAGCAGGGCATTTTTGTGTCCGCCCTGTAATTCAGATCTGCTACAAAATGTTATGGGTTCTTACTCTGCTTAGGCTACACCCTTCTACCAAGTTTCCTGAAAATCGGGCCATTATTTTTTTATTATGGTGACAAACAAACCAACATGATGGAGGAGGTGATAAGTAATCAGAGAGGGTCAGAGGCAGCTAACACGATGCACAATAATGTACACAAGAGTGGTGTTGTGTCAAGTTTGTTTTACTCATCGATTTGTGTTTCCCTCTTCCTTAACCTCAACCCAGATTTATCCCTAAACCCAACCACTCATTTTCTATGATGAACCAAGAAAAGCAGCAATGGGGCATTTTTATATTATACATTGTGGAGACTGTTTTTGAAAAGCTTATGTTGATAGTGTGCCAGAAAAGAGAGAAAAAGATGTGTTTTCAAATGTACGCATATTTTGAAAACACATAGTTCAATGTACCCAAGTCGCCAGAAATATGTTAAAAAACAAACAAACCTTGAGGCATAGAGACAAAATATAACAGAGTATCAAAGAAGGTTCATTTGTTAGGGAGCTGAGGGCAACTGGGTTGAAGCAGGTTGGCTGTTGGTTGGGGAATTTGAGCGGGCAGCCAGTTGGTAGGCTTCCCTTTGCTCTGCAGGACGGGGGCGGAGGGCCTCATTATATCTCTCTCCATGTCGGGCCCTTAAGTCCGTCTCCTCAGCGCCCGTTCTGTTTGTTTAGAGAGCCACAGCCTTTTTAAGCTACGTTTGGCCTAATGAGCCCATTATCTGTCAATGATCCACAAAGAGGCCCTCCTCTCTCTCGCTCCCTCTCCCCTCTACCTCCCTGCGTAGTAGCTCGCCCTGCTCCCCTTCCCCTCCCCTCACCCTATTTTTCTGCCACTTCTCCCCCCTTTTTCTCTTGTGCACAACTCACAGTCCGCCTTCTTCTCCATCCACCTTGTTTAGCTCATTTTCTCCTCCCTACCTCCCTGCTCCTAAACAAAACCTGTCACATATTGTGCTCATTTCTCTCCCCCAGGACAACAGCATTACATCCTCCCCTTAAAAAACACCCATCTCCTTTGAGGCTGTACATTTTATGTCGTTGTTGGGAACTACGTTGGTCTGGTTTTAACGGCCTCACACCTGCAGACAATGTTGCCTCTCTTAATCACAGCCAACAGTCTGAGCTGACAGTAGCAACAGAGGGCAATTATCTTCAGGAGCATGATGACGAAATTTTGCGAGGACCTCGTTAGATGCATGATGCCTACAGGATGCTGACCTTCACTTTGGGAATAACTTAACGTAAACGTCAAATAAATCTTTCCCAAAGATGGCTTCTATCAGATAAGGTCGTTCTTATCATGCTGATGTCAATTTAAGTGGTTGTTTTTAGGATCATTTTGGTTTTAATTAGTTATTTGAGGCTATAAAAAGGGGATTTGACGAAATGATAAACAGCTATGTGTGCCAATCGGAGTGCTAGCTTTGCTTGTGATTGGTCAGATGGCTGTATAGGCTGGAGGCTGATACCCTGAAAATTGTACTCTGGCTCCAAATTTGCTAGCTACCTTGTTAATTCCACCATGCTTTTGTTCAAATGTTACAGTGGTTATGAAAATTAGCCAAACAAAGTTGTCACACGTGATGATAGCAGACAGACTTTTGCGTTGGCTCGCCAAAAACTGGCTGCACTTTCATATGGTCTAGCATGTGCCCACCCATTTAGGCTCATACGTCTTTGAGTCTTACTGCAGGTGTAACAGGTGTGCATTTGGGAGTACATTCACAGACGCCCCTTTCCCCCTGTACTCAGCATGTGGTACCCCCTCCTCATTTCTAGCAGTAGCCACAGGAAGCTGGTGCGGATCAGCCCTCTGTCCGGGCCTGGTCGCCCCGTTAACACTGAAGACTTAATTACGGTGATCTGGTAATAGCAGAGAAAATGGAAGGAATGCTGTCCTCATTGCCATACTCACAGCAGGATTAACTGCACGAGCTGCACTCTACAACCTCCACAAGCTCGACGGCCCCTCTCACAGCTGCTTTTGTCTTGTGCTCCGAAAAAGGAGGGTGTGAGGAGGAGGAGGGAGGAGAGGAAGAAAAGAGAAGAAAAAAGACAAAGAAAATTAATCTGCTGGGTGCAGGATCTTAATTCGATTTAATGAAGGGAGCTTTAAGTCTGAGAGGCTTTGCGCTCGCACACCTCCACAGGCACGTACACATGCACACACACTCTGCGCTCAACTCATGTAGGTCCTATTGATCTGTTGGAACAAACCTTATTATGGGCAATTATGTTATTCACCAGCCATGGCAAATCCATTTCTTTGCTTTCATTACTCACTAATACACGGAAAGGAAATCTATTAAGCTTGAACGTGACGCTTCCTGTTCGCATTGAGGGTGAGATCGGAAATCTTTGTTTCCGTCTCGCCGTAATGCTTTTGTCTCTCATCACTTTGAACCTAATTCTTAAGGGGAAAAAAGACTTCAAAAGAAACAAAATGGCACATTTGTTCTTGTTTTTCTCATCTATAATTGACCCACGAAGGATTTGACTCTAAATCTGAATTTGTACACTTTAACCCTTTGAAAACGCTGCAAATTGGCGTAATTTCCTTTAAAAATCCTTTAAATAATTGAGCAATTGAAGAAAAAAAATTACCCAGAAATAAGCAAGAAATTAGTAACAATGAACTACATGAAATTTAGCAAAAGAAAGGAGAAAGAAAAGTTAAAAAAAACAAAAACAAACAAGGAAATGACCCAAAAAAGTGCTTAAAATAATAATAATAATTCTGTAACATAATTTTAAATATGTAATTATGATAATTTTAAATAAAGTTTTTCCTATTTATTTTAAAATAGAAGTTGCTTATTGCCTTTTATACCATGTTTTCAATCAAACAATTTTGTTCAGGGTTTAAAGGTTTAAATGCCTGTCAAAGGCATCTGAACGCAGAACAAGAAAAGTGATGTTGATCCAAGTTTCAAAGGGTAAACAACCAATATTCAAACTTTTATCTCCATTTTTTTTAAGTATTTGTAGTAGCTAGAGCTGAAGAGCTGGAAATCATGCAGTGCATCAGCCCTTGCCGTAAAGCAAAACAATCACAAAAGGCCTCTCTTTGCACCCCCTTATTGCCCCCTTTCCCTCCCTTAAAAAAGAGAACAAGCAAAACCAGTCTCTCCATCTCTCCACCAGTGCAGGAGAAGCCCATTACTATGTTCATCTTCTCAACGTTTGACAGGTGGAAGTAGAACTTTGGGGTTTATGTTTTAATTATAAAGAATTCCAGATGTGGAGGGGGGCTCATAAATTAGAAGCAGAGCTACTCAAATGTCTTTTTTCAAAGGGACCAAGCGGGTCAGCATCTGCTTCTCATTGTAGCCAATGTTATTAAGGGCCCTGACTACAGAAAGGCCCAAGTCCCCCGTCTGGCCCCACAATAATTGACACTATTAAATGTGCCTAAACAGATTTAGAGCGTCCAGAAAAGTTACATTTGTCTTGCAGAATGACTCTAATCATCTATTTTAGATTGAAGGGACCCAAAGAGGAGGAACCAACCACCTAATCTGGTGCATGATAGAGAGGGAGCGAGAAAAGAAAGCAGGCAAAGCAGAAAGCCGGAGGAAAAAAAAATGCACAAATACAAACAAATTAGGGCAGAACGGCTCTGTGTAGGAATGTCAGGGAGGGCGGGAGAGAACGACGGAGAGGAGGAGAGAGGTCTGAACTGTATTACCACACTCCAGACCGCGCTGCTCATGCTGGAGCGGGTTGAGCTGAATGCACATGGATGGCTTTACAAAAGCACCAGTCATGAAAGACCATCTGCTCCACTCCTCTGGTGATCTTTTAAACCCACATTAATGCAGATTCTTCTCTTCCTGGAATGATGTGATACTTTGAGTGATTTTCTCTTTTCTCTAGGGCTCGATTCAGCCTGTTGGCCAGTGTTTGAGGGTGGATGTATTTAACAAGGTATGAGTTTGATTTCTGACACATTATTCTGGACAGGCATGTTTGGAGGCCTTCCGCTGCTGCAGGATCAGGAGCGGAGGCAGAGGGAGGTCCTGCAAGCTGATTGGCTGCGGAGCTGGTGTTTGTAGTCGGTTTGGGCCGGCGGGTGAAATGGGGGTGCAACAGGGGGGATGAGATGCAAGGGGAAGGGCGTAGAGGGTCATAAGGTTGCTCTCGGGTTGGTTTGAGGGTGCAATGTTTCTCTACGGTGGAGGAAAAAAAAGAATTAAAAAAAAACTCCATCCAAAAAGTGGAGCCAGATCGGCAGAAGTAAAGTGGGGCAGGAACTCTCAGGGGTGTGATTGAAAGGGTGAGAAGTTAATTTGGCAGCTTTTCCTCCTCGCTTTGCTAATGTTTCCTCTCAGGACTAAACACCCTCTGCACCCCCTCCACCACCTCACCTCTCCAAACTCTCTAACCCCCAGACACCCTGCTACCCCACCACCCACCCACCCACTCACCCAACTTCCATTTCCAGCCCCTTCAAACACACACACACACTCCTGCCACCCTACCTATGCCATGGTTCGCTTCTTCAAACATCCACATGCCTTGTTTCGATTTCTCACCACCCCTCCTCTTCTCCCTCCATCCTCTCACCATAAGCTGACCGCCCCCTCCCCTCCCACACCCTCGTGAAAAAGCACCCTCCATCACAGCAGTGCACGCTGACCCGAGACGAAACCTTTTCTCCCCAGGAAACATCCTGCTCTGAAACACTTTGGCTCAAGTGTGTTTTCTCCTGGGACGGTGAGAGGAGGGCGGGTGGGGGTTTCTGAGGTGATGGCGGTGTGGTACTTGAGCTAAATGGAGACTATGTTGGTGTATCTTCACGGCCTGTCAATCAGAAGCCCGCTGATGTGTAGGGGCGCTCTGCTACAGCTCAGGAGAGCATGAAGGGTCATGTGGGGCAGTTGCGGAGGTGGTGGTGGTGGTGTGTAATGGGGCCGGTGTGTACATAATTGTGTGTACGTGCATTTGGTGTGTGTGTTACACAGGAGAGAACCACATGGTGTCCTTGCTCTCCTCACTCACCACATGCAGGATCACTCCCATCAACAGGAGAGTGTTGGAGAGGAGGGGAGTGTTGCTGCAGAGAGGAAGGGGTGAGGTGAGGGGGGTGGGGGGAGTTGAAATGCATCTTTTTCCTCTCCATTTAGAATTTCAAAATTAATGTTTTTAAAAACACAGTCTGCACTGCATATGTTAACTCAAGTTATTCTTCATTGACAAGGGTGAATTCTTCATTCAATAAGAAATGTCAAGACTCCCACATTCTGTCACCTGCAACTCTTTCTGTAACTATACTCTAAATAACATCGATATGACTTAAACTATATGACAATACAAGTTGGTTTGTGCATATATAGGTAGGTTTGTAGGTTATTTTTTTCCATGTTATACATAAAAACTAAAGGGGAAACCAGAAACTGGAGAAATGGTGCTGACATTTTGCAAAAAAAAATTGCCATACTACAAAAGAGAAGATGCAGTAATAGCTAAAGGAAACAGATATCAAATACATATTGGTGCTGTTTTTGCTTCATATGTTAAAAAAGCATTTATCTCATATTATATGCCTCCCCTCCACTGGAGAAAAAAGTAAATACAGAGCATGGTGTGGGGGGTGCTTGTAACTGCAGTGCTCCAGATGGGGACATTTGTTGCATATGCCCCCCTCTCTACAGTAACGGCTTATATAAACACCAAAATGGACCTAAGACAAATTCAAAAGACAAAAATGCAATTTTTATGGAAAATTATGAAATGCGACACAAAATTGTATAACACACTGATTCACATCTTGATTTGCAAAAATGTTCTGAAAATTTCCTCAAACTTTTTATGGAAACTACCAATGACATCCTGACATCTGTTGATGCACTCAGATAAAGGTACGAGTATAATGTTGTAATTACATAGAGGGAATTCATTCACCAGTAAATTAATAAAGGGTAACCTTGGTTACAACAATAGGCATTATTAATGACCTCCCACATGTTTTCATTCCCACTTCATCAAATACTAACACTTAAGTGGGCCTATGTTTCAAACTATAACGCTCCAGGTATCCCTCTAGCATCAGTTTTGGACGTGTGAGTTTCTGCTCATTACATACATACACTGCCCTTTAAAAATAAATGTTCATGTTCACTGGAAATGTACACTTTCTGCTTGTTACATGAAAACAGTGTTTTTTTAAAAACAGACTTTTAGGCTTAGGCAACAAAACTGCTTGGTTAGGTTAGGAAAACATAATGGTTTGGGCATTTACTTTTGGTTTCACACAGGACACAAACAGCTGCCTCCTGGGTGAAAGTCCTGTGTTTGTTTGACACATCTTTCTCCCTACATGGACTTTCTCACTCTTTATACTACATCAGTTGTTGTGAGCATCAAATACTGCCATGGATGGCTTTATATTGGAGTTTTACACAGACGCTAAAGGGTGCCTTGTGCATCAGTATCAGATGCCGAAAGACACGACAAAGTGTTTGTATTTGACCATTCATGAGGGAGAATGGGCTGTACAATCAGAAGTTTAGCTATATTGTCATCTATACATAGGCCTTATCAAATGAAGGTGGCAATACAAATTTATATTTGCCTGCATTCCCAAATGGGGAAGAACACAAGATTTAATGTGCAGTAATTTTTAGATTTTTGTGGTCAGAACTCTGCTTGACATTCAAGTTTCTCATTTCACTGCTGTAAAAATGGTCTTTTCATAAAACTAGGCTGTCTATGAAGTTAAAAGATGAAAATTGCTGCTATATGACCAGAGAAAACAGAGAATAGGGCTGTGGTATTTGCTGTTGCTCAACAGGCAGAAAATCTCTAACCCACATTATCACAATACAAAGCTAGCTGAAATTTGGCATTTGGCAAGTATCCCTTTAAGTGAAAAGTAACAAGAAACAGAAAAGAAAAGACAGTCCTAAGCAGACTGGTACATCCTCTGCTGGTCCAGGCCACACACAGATGCGAACATGCGGCAGATTACCGCCAGCTTAGGCCAAACAGCTTTAGTCCTTAGACTGTAGAAAAAAAAGGAGGGCTATTGAGTGCGAAGATAAACGGCAATATATTAAAGTAATAAATGTTCCATGTTATGAACATGCTTTTGACCTCTATGAGTCATACAAAACATAAAACTTTACATTTGGAAATGTTACAGTACACCCTAAAGTTATCCAAAATTATCTCTAAAACAATTTGATAAAGCCTCAGAAAGATAAGAGTCAAGGTCAGCAGCATGCAAATCATTACTCGGTCATGGAAATTAAATTTGACTGAAATATTTGATATATATGTGAAATACTTAAACATCTGACAGCACTAGTGTAGTTTGTAGTGGCCCCCTAGTATAAGGGCTCTGAGCCTAAAGCATGGAGGGTGGGGTGCTACTATTGTGTTCCAATAGGACTGACATCACCTTGTAGCTGTAACTCATTTTGCTACAGCGGACCCTGCTGCATGTAGTGCAACACTAATCAAACATACTTGCTGGCTGAGCCTAGTCGCTTGCACATAACGCCCATGATCTCAGACATGTACCTATAGGCACACATGTGCACACTTACATACAATCTCAAACACCACAAAGCATGATCTCACACATGCACAGACACACATGCTCATAGGCTACAACGTCCCGTAAATTTCTAGTCGCCTCCATGCCCCGTAAGTACCACTGGGGTCCCCATTGCGTGAGCAGCCCTTTTTAGCTGTATTATTTCCCGACATTCCCAGACAATGTCTTCGGAGGGATCGCAGGAATCTCAGCATGATGTAATCAGATGTGACACGCTAGCTGCAAGCGTGAAAAGTGTTGTTATCCTTGTCTGATGCTAAAGCTAATATCAGAGAGATGAAGTGAAGATGTATGGAGTATGTTTGCACTGCTATTGTTTGTTTTTCTATATTTCCATTCTCTGTATACCTGCATGAGTGCCTATATGTATGTGTTGAACTTGCAAAATGTCGCTTGTTAGCATCTACACCAGTGTATGTGAGATTATACAACGGCTCGCTTGTCTACAGCTCTGTGTACTGTCCATGTGTGTTTACGTGCACATGCATTCTCCCCAAAGCAAGCCAGCCGTGGGTGCTGGATAGGAGCACACGCAGCTAACACACTGCAGGTTGCAGTGTGAGACAGGCCAGGTCGGCTGGTGACAGTGTGCAGCCCCTCTCCTGCCTCATTTATCTGCTATGGCAGCGGACAGAATGCAATTTCCTGCGAGGGGGAGGCCAGGGGATGGAGCGGCGCGGGGGCCGGGGGATGCAAAGAACATCAAAGGCCCCTGAAAGCTATCAGGAACTTGAGTACTGCCAGCGCTGCGTGCCAACTCGCCAGCCCTCGCTCACCCTGTGGTGCACCCGAACGTCAGCTATGGCTATACTGTGTTTGTGTGTGTGTGTGAGGGAGTAGGATAAAAATACCCGTCCATTTAGAGGCTCAGACACCTTGAGCTGGAGCACTCAGGGCAGCCATTAGGCATGTTGCAGTATGAGGAGAAGGTCACAGTTTATCACCCCCTGCCACCCTGCCTCTCCAACACAAACAGCCGCTTGCTCTCCTCTCCGTCGCTCCCTCCCTCCAGTTGCTATCAGTGAGGTGAGCGGACAGGGCAGAGCGGGGAGGTTCGATTAGGACCATTTGGTGGTGTGCATGCTCTGTAGTGGAACCTCTAAATGAGAAGCAGCTTTCCTCAGTATGCTGCAGCTGTGTGTTTGTGTGTTTAAGCGTACATGTGTTTAGCTTCTGTGCCCATGCTGCCTCTCATCTCACTGTGTGTTAGATTTAATACCATCCTCTGTAGCCTCAGAGCTGATAAGAAAGCTTGAGAAGTTCTTGCTTTCAGCCTGTTGTATTGGCTATTTGTATGCAGTTACTGATTTAAGTCTTTTTAATGCACATTTCTTTATTTGAATGTGTTCCTGTCATATCATCTGTGAGGGAGAAGGGATGATAGGTTATATGACAGGAAGTAATAAGGCTGCCCCTGCTGGATTTCATCTGTACCTTCCCTTTTTGGCCTCCCTCTAACTTCTTTTTTATGTGGCGTTTAACAGGCCTACTCTACAGAGCAGAGGAAACGGTCCATCTATATGTTGGGTTCATATGACGGCACCTGTACCACATATATATAGATCTTTCAAAAGCTTGTACCATTGAGATTCTAGGTGCTATCATAGGCAACTGGACTTGTTAGAGTGAGTCTTGAGGATGTTTCACCTTTCATCCAAGCGGCTTCTGGTTAACATTACACTGTTATTGGTAATTTGTACATGGCAGTCCCACATTTTGACATATGTCCATATTGTATTCCCCCTCTCTGATGGCATGCCCAAAATTTAATGGACGTCCAGCAGCAAAGTTACTGCACTTGTTTCCACTCCTCTAATATCACTAATCAGGTAAGAGCACAGGCTACTAATGTTAGTGGTTAGTGGTGTTCTTTTTTATTTGATGACTTGACTGATCGATCGCATGAAACTTAAATTGTGAACAAATCGGGAGCGTCCTGACAACCGCAAATGAATGCCGACAGCCCACACAAGAAATCACCAAAGCAGAAAACCATATATTCACAATGTCTGGCACCCATCACATCTGTTTATGTAAACTCCAGCATCGACAGCTACCAATGATGGGGTCTCAAGGGATTGTCCCATTTCATTAGGGAAGATTTAAATCACTATATCTCTGGTAACTCAGATCTGTGCAGGATGGCACTAGAAAACAGATGTAGGGCTAAAGTCTTAACAGTTTCTGTGTAATTATCTTGAGAAGGATGGGTGACCTCCTTTCATTCATGTAAAACAAATCACAGATGCATTAATGCCTCGTCATGCTTTTACTGTTTCCATTCCTGCTGTATACATGTTGATCATACAGTATGATAGCAGCTGGCAGCTGGTTAAACAGTCAACAGCACTGACCTCTGAACATCCCAAATGTTTGCATCCATATGACCGTGGCTGGGCCTCAGACAAACACAACATTCTCTGCATACAGCAGCCAGCTGCATGGAGTAGAGTCCTATATGGACCCTATCTAGAGCCTATCACTAACAGGACGGCTGGCATTGCCTATGGAATGCTTTTGTGTCGGTCTGTGCATTACTGCGTGTGGGGGGTCATATAAATGACCTCCATTCGTTGCCTTCCGCTTTCACTCAGTCTGCGACATTTGTGCATTTCAGCAAGAGACCACCTTACTTTGTCTTTCAGTACCAGCTCTTGGAAGGATGGTTAACCTGGTTACTTGAAAGGCCGGAGCTGGTGGTCTGGTCGGTGCAAGAGGGGCTGGACGGCGGGGCGGGATATCTTATCACGGCCATCAGAAATGCCTTGTCGGCAGCCATTCATTGGGCTTCAGGAAAATAAACCAAACTGCCTCCCCCCATCTCTCCCCCAGATGACTGAGTTAGACAGATAACAGCAGACCAAGGGGGTCCCCTCTCTCCTTTCCCCACCCGTCTTTCACTCTTGCTCCCCTGTCTCTCTCTCTCTCCCGCTCTCTGCCGGGTTTTATGGAGAGGAAACAGAAAACAGAAAGCCTCAGTGTGGGAAGCCACTTGTTATCTGAGAGTCTTGGGAATCGAGGCCTCGGCAGAGGCTTCACTCAGCGCACTAATGAAAGCGGGACGATTTGGCCGCTTTCGTTCCCAACATAGTTAGACCTCCCGTCCCCATCTCAGTGCAGGTACTTCCATTTGCCTACCAAACCCAGCTTCCTTCTTCCTCCTCAGCAGCTCAACACCATGACCTCTGGTTTCCTTTTGGGGCAGAGCAACCCAGTAATCCTGCTAATTGCTTTTGTGGGGCAAATCTTTTGGAATTGCCCACCTGTTGCTGAAATACCACTACAACTTCTCCATGAAGGCAGTGACACACTGAGCCGATGGTCAGCCATCCGCCGACACTGGGCTGATGGCGAGCGACCACAGCCCTTGTCACTGTGGTGTGTCCTGCACCGATAGCCCTCTTTGACCCTTGTTGGCTTTTCTTTCGCTGATTAAGCATGCTGAATCGGCAGCAGTGGCAATGGAGCCCATCTGTGAATGAAATCACTCTGATTGGCAGTCCAGCTTAGCTCACGAGAAGAGAAATGGAAGTGAGCAATGTAAACAAAAAGCTAAAGACACGATGGAGTTAGGTCGAAACGAACTTGTTATAAAAGATAAGATTGCTTTTCTTTAGCCATTGAGCTCTTTAGCAGGACATTCCGATGTTTTGTGTTGTTGTTAACTGCTGCGTGGTAAATATGTTTTTTTCTCTGAACATTACATTGTGCTGTTAATGTGCTTACTGACTAACTAGCGTCACGGCAATTTTCTGGTTTCACAACTGTCTGTTACAGACAGTTGTTTTCTGCTGGTATGGAGGGGTATTTCCTCACATGCAGGCACAGAATGTACGTGCTGGTTTGCTGACGGTTTGGTGTGTACATGTGCAACTTTTTGGCCAAGACACGACAGCATGAGGGGGGCTTTCGTTGCCACTAGTTCTGTGATGTCAGTTTGGTGTGCTTACATGTAGCCTTCAATAATTTGAATTTAATGATAAACGAGATAAGCAGGACATTCACTTTTGCAATTTTTATGTGATAAAAACTTGCTTACTGTTGATTCGTGAGATAACAGGCCAGATAATGTACTAAGAATGCACTTTTGGTGCAGCTGCTGAAAATTTAATTTTACTGTCCCAGAACAGATCCTCGGATGTATTGTGCACAGCCTGTTTGTCAGGCCTGCGCCTATAGAAAGCATGATGGACAGGTTTTTCAAAGTCACACATGGCCCCTTGAACCATAGAAAATCCTCTCCATTCAACAGTTCATTAAGGCTAGAAGATTTAAGTTTCCCCAACTAAACAATGCAGCAGAGATCCACTAAGTTCACCTTTGTTTGCCACATAGCTGAGGTTTACCATCCCCAGGTGAGCGACTGAGAGCTCCTCTCTGTTCTGATTCCCTCCATGCCGTGGCTCTCCCTGCGGAGCCGGGGCAGGGAGGCAGCAAGGCCATGTGAATGCTGTGTAGTAAGGTAAGACTTGGCCGGCGGGCATCCGGAGAGAGGGCTCAGCTCCCTTTGTGGTGGATCCCTGACAGGTTGGGGCGAAGCACAGACCAACCCCTCCCATCCACTTTCACCTGTGATATTGTCCCAGGTGGAGGGGTGGAGGAGGAGACAGAGGGTTAGGTGGAGGGGTTGCAGAGGAGGCACTGAAATGTCCCCATAGGGCATGGCTTCTGTGTAGCACGATATCCCAGTGGGCTTTACCGGCCTCCAGAGAGAGGTTAAATGAAGCCAGGGCTGTCTGACGGACAAAGGCCGCAGGTCAGCACCAAGCCCTTTGATCCATTCCTGCCCTCTTCAGACCACAGAGCCAGACCTTTTTGTTTCACCTTGCTTTTCTATCCCTAGGGCTAGCCCCCTTTTTTCCTCTCAATCTGCCCCTGACAATGGAGTCACTTACAAAGCTCTGAGCGCTGTATGGTCTGCCAGTCACCAGAGGGGAGAGGTTTCAAAGGGAAGGTAGTGGGGCTCAGTGTCTCCCAGGTCCCCAGTGAGGAGATAGATACTGACTCTTTCAGTCCGCAGCACTGGGCCACAACCCCACAGCTGCACCCAGCACTTTAGAGGCCTTATCCAACAAAGGCGCAGAGAGGGAAGTTCATTTATGGGGGTAAACAGTGGAAAATGGAGCAGGGAAATTCATTGACACATGCTTGACTCCACCTCAGCACCTTACTGTGAGAGGATCTGTAATTTTTCACTTTTTTAAAACTTCTCTTGGAAATGTAATGACAAGCAGACCCAGGGCAAATACACAAAAGTATTTAGAGGGTTGTAACTTAGCAATTTTAGTGCCAAAAAACAGCTCGCTGAAATATGACTTTCAGTTTTGTGTTTTTTTTCTTCATTTCTCTCTAATGGTCAAAAGGGGGAGGAAAGGATTTATCTTGGAGCTGCACATGCTCTTCAGCAGATGTAGAAAGACAGAGTAGAGCTAACATGTTTTGAGTTTGTCTCCAGCCTGTTCTCTGGCCAAAACACTCAGGTGGAGCCCTGCTCGGAGACCACAGTCGTATAAAAGCCCAGAAGTAGCTGACACTTCCCCCCTCCTCTGCCTGTCCCAATGTGCCTGAAGACCTTGAAGTGTCAGGACATCAACGCCTCATCGAAACTTTCATGTTGGCCGGGTCCCACCAAAAACAAATCGAGATTTCCTTCTGAATGGTAGCTTTCATAGCACCAATATTACTTAAGAAAATAAAAGTTACTGCACCACATATTT
Source organism: Plectropomus leopardus (assembly GCF_026936395.1). Taxonomy (NCBI): domain Eukaryota; kingdom Metazoa; phylum Chordata; class Actinopteri; order Perciformes; family Serranidae; genus Plectropomus; species Plectropomus leopardus. The sequence goes on along the minus strand of NC_142189.1, from coordinate 12,824,800 downwards.
ATATTTTGTCAACAATATTTGTCCATATTCTAGTTAAAGCAGATTGACCTTTTTCATCAAATAATAATGACTTAAAGGATCAGACACACCAAATCAACACTGAGGAACTAATGGCAGTGAAAGATTACTGTCGCATTGCTCACTTTGTCTGTGTCTCAGCCAAAAAGTTGCACTGAACACATCGCAAAAACGCACTAACTAGCATGAATGTTCCCTGCAGCGGGAGAGAAAACTCCTCTAGCAGGTGGCAGTTGTCCGTATTTGTCATTCACAGAGGAAAACTGAAAGAACAACAGGACGGATTCAAAATGCTAGTTAGCCGGTGAACACATTAACAATGCATAACAAAGGATAAAATAAACAATAACACTAACAACTACTAACTTTTTCTGCTAAAGACCTTAATGGCAAAAAAATCTTACCAAATATAACTAGTTTATTTCAGTCTCTTGACACAGGTCATTTGTAGGGCTGCCTCTTGAAAGTCGGAGACTAAATTATCAGTCAGAAAACCACTCAGTTGACTGAGACTGCTTAAAGTTTAGCAGTCATTTTTTTCCTGTGCAGTGTACTTCTGGGGATGTTTTGGTCCCCAGATTTTGCTCTGCAGTTGCGGACATGCTGCAGAGGCACAAAGGGAGGGAGAGACCAAACTGGAAGGTGAAGAAGTGGTGAATTTACAGCTCACAGCAAGTTTATACGACACAGTCTCTGGCTTTTGCGTGTGTATATATACTGTATATGTAGTGTTGGAAAAAATGTTTTCCATTTGTGATCAATCATTAGCAGCATCATTATGTTACATGAATTCCGCTGTCACGCTGGACGTCCCGCGCAGCCTGCTAAGACTTTATATGGAAAATAAAATGAATCGTGCAATATGTGTAGTGAACAGCCAAATTCAATTTGACTGGCATAATTCTGAGTCAGGTACAGCCCGAGTAGTTTGTTTGCTTTCCCCACTTATATTTCTCTTCTCATGCACTGCATTGAACTGCCAGCCAGAGTGATTTCTCTCACAGACTGGCACAGCTGTCTCTGGCACAGAATCACCATGCTGAATCAGCTAAAAAAGCTGAGAAGGGCCAACAAGGGCCAACAAGGGCCAACAAGTGCAAACGGTGCAGGATACACCACAAAAAACTAGGGCGACAGCCGCTCATCATCAATCCTGACATTGACCAACAGCTGACCTTTGGCTTGGTTAGTCAGGGCCTGTCTGCATCAATTTATGGCATAAATGTCTATTTTTTTCAAAGTAAAAGTTCCCCTTTATTTTAATGTTGTTATAAGGGGGCATAAATACACATATTCTTAACATTGACAGGGATTTCCCCTATGTACCCCCCTAAATCTATGCCTATGTTAAACTGAGATTAACAGGATAAAAACATTGACTGGATTTTTATACAGTAGCTCACCTTGAAGCAAATTGGTAAAATTAGGATATTCCCTTACAGGTAAATAAGGCTATGGGCATTGTTTTGACATTTCTGCCATTATTCATGATTGTGATAGAACAAAAGTGTTTAGCCCCCCCCCCCATCAATATAGATATAAGTGTGTGTGCAACAGTGTGTTTGTGTGTGGCGGGGCCCCGAGTGAGGGCCACAGGGGCAGGAATGTAAAGGCTGCCCTGGGGGCCTCTGTGGTGCTAATGGATTAACAGGCCAGCTTGGCATGCTAATGGAGATTGTCTGTGATGTAATGAGCTTCTAATTAGGTCACCTCTGAGCTTGACCCTCTTGTAATGAGGAGGGCAGAAGGGAGAGGAGGGGCCGGGGCTGGTGATAGCACCCTGACCTGCAGGTGTGAACCGGCCCGGGCTGTAAACAGGGCTGGACATTCCTGGCATTCTCAGCTCAGCATCCCCTCCCGAAACTCCCCTCCTCCTGCCTGCCAATAACCCTTCTGTAGTGCTATGGGTGGATACACACACAGAGAAACAATTGGAGCCACATTTCACGCTCCAAGGTGCTTCACGATTTGGCCGAAAGAAAAAAAAGTTCTCTTGAATTCTATTCTTTGATTGTTGGACACTATTTTCTTTATGATATCCCTTTCGCAGGGGTGTCGCAGCATTACGCTGTGACCTGGATTCAAATGCTAAAAAGATCTGCAGGAGGGGAACTATCTAATTAAATGTGTAAGATTCTAATCATACTGTCTTATTGTGTCGTCTCATCCCTTCCTGACTGCGGTCTCCTCGCACTGCTGTCATTAATCATTCACTCCTCTAAACCTTTTCTTCCTCAAACTGCCTCACTTGCTCACAATTCCTTTTTCTCTGCTTTGGCACAAAGTGGCGCACTGATACCACCCCAAAGGCTTTTCCTGACAGAACAAAATGCCTCTTTATTTCCAAGGGGGAGAATAACACCCAGTGTGCCACCAAGCAAGTGAAGAGGTAAAGAGACCAGTCCATCTGCAGTCATTAGAAATGCCCTATGAAAGGACTCCAGGATGACTGCCAGCACTTTTATTGCACCCTTTATGGGCATTGCATTATTATAAGTATTGCATGATTAGTCTAACTGGGATTTTACAATGCGGTCTCGGGGTTGGTGTTGGGTAAAGTGTAAATGAGGAAGGCTTTATGATATTTTTCTCTCCTTTTCTTCTTGTTGAATGAATTATTCTCTAAATATCCAGAAACATTTGGTTCTAATTAAGATTATAGCAGTATGTGGTTTGTGAATGTTTGTGCTTCTTAAAACTCGTGCACACTTACCACTGGTGGAAATGTATGCACGTGCACATGCATGTGTGTTTAGGTGACTGGTGTCAAGATGTAGCGCTTGTTGTTTTCAGAGGGACAGATAGGATGAGTGTGGTTTATCAGTCAGGGAGGGCGGTGACCAGGATGCACGGAGCTTGAGGGGGAGTGGTGTGACGGACGACCTATAGGAGCTCATCGCCCTGTTTGGACAGTGGGACTTATCAGATGCTGAGGGTCCATCCAGTCACTTGTTTGGAGTTTAATTTTTGCCTCTGAGGCAAAAAGGTGTGGGTTGTTGTGCAGGCCGTTTGGGAAATCAATTAATCAATTAATCAAAAATCATCATAAGTTGCAGAACTTGCTGTAACTTAAAGGTATACCATGCAGGAACTGTAGGTTACTGTTTGTAAAGGCAACATTCAAACTTGGACCCTCCTCCTTACACTGCTTCTTGGTATGCTGCAAGCCACTGTGTTATTGCAAAAATATGACATTTGTTGTAATAGAAAAGCTTATACCTTGGTTAGCTAACTACAATAACTGCTTGCACCTATGTGTCCAACAAAAAGAGGGATAACTATGTGTGTCTCTTCTTCCTCTCCTTCAGTGCCTGCCATCAAAAGTGAAAGTGAAAGCCAACCTCACACTCTGGTTTTAATAATAATAATAATAATAAACTTTATTTATAGAGAACTTTTCATACAAGGAATGCAGCTCAAAGTGCTTCACAATAAAAATAAATGCAACGGACGTGGATGTGGTGAGAACAAAATAATAAAAGTCAAAATAAAAAGTAAAGAGACCAGTTAAAATGGTGCAAATAGCAGAATTGATATAAAATAATAAATACAAGGGTTCAATTAATTATAAGCTGGACTAAATAAATAGGTTTTCAGCTGTCATTTAAAAATGTTCACAGAGCCTGCTGCTCTTATGGGTTTTGGAAGGGTGTTCCATAGTTTTGGAGCATAGTTAACAAAAGCTGCTCTGCCTATTTCTTTGTGCATATGATTGTGTGTATTTAAAAACCCAGCAGTAGAGGATCTAAGAGTTCGTGAGGGATTATAAAATGATAGAGTCTGCAATATAGGCCGGTCCCAAACCATTAAGAGCTTTAAAAACAATTAAAACAATCTTAAAATCTATTCTAAAAGATACTGGGAGCCAGTGGAGTGAAGCTTAAGTCAGGGTAATGTGCTCAATCTTCCTTGTTTTTGTTGAAAGTCTAGCTGTGCAATTTTATATAAGCTGGAGTTTCTCTATTGACTGTTTTGGGAGGCCAGTTAAAAGAGCATTACAGTAGTTTTACAGTAGTGGTTTTGGAACTAGCTTTGTCCGCTTGGGGTTTTGCCTCACTATATTTGCGCTTTTGCTGCACTTTGTCCATTATTCAATGCTCCCAACTCTTTTCCAATAAAAGTCTCTATTACTTGCTCCAAAAGAGACTAAAAGTCGCCAGATGACATTTGACACTCATCTGCATATTGGTGACATCAATGCATTTACGGAAGTGTTAAAATATTGCTGGATTAGATGCAATAGAAAAAATCCTCTACAAAATATTTGAATGGCATAAGAGCTAAAGTACATATATATAGTGCATCCCTTTTTTGCACTTTTAAATCCAGAGAGCAAGAGCGTCAACATAACCATAAAAAACGCTCTATAACGGAACACCCATGGTGAGCAGAGTCTCCTCTACTCCTGCCTGTCCCTGCACGGCACAAAAGACGAGAGGGGGAGAAACCCTGTGCTGATGCGATTACTCTTAGCAGCATGCACTGGGATGAATTCCAATGCTGCTATGATTTTCATAGCTTCCTCTTGGTTTATGCTGCTGCTGCCTTGTTGCTACCTTTTCATAAAGTCCCAGCCTCATCCGCAAGAGGTCATTGGCTGGGGGCCACCAACCATAAAAGTCCCAAACACAGCTAAATAAATAGAAAATTGACAAACACGGGCAAAGGGCAGATTCTGCAGATAAGTCAGCCCTTTCTCATACCAAAATCGTCAAATACTGCCGCTTTGTCAGTGCTTTTGGAGTAAGATCCTAATTCCAAAAGCCACCTGATACGCAGCTGGATGGTATAAACTGAGGACAGAAGTAGCCACATTGTAATGTTATGTTGGCTGGACAGCACCTACCGCAGCAGCCTGATACGTGGACAGGCAGTGTCACATGAAAACGTGCCAGGACGGAACCTGTTGCTTCTGCATAACACAACCGGACAGCATCGGGTTAAAATGCTGCCGACAACAACAAAACACAAGGAGCACAGAGGGCAAGAAGGAGGGGCGGTTGATGGGTCCAACTAACCCCAAACGGTGCGTTTGTTGATGTTCTGGCATTGGCTGCCATGTGCTGTTGTTGCCTAACCATGAGCAGTAGACGCAGAGGAATACCTAGAGTGTGATGCGTAGACGCCACTGTAGTCCACTGCAATATGTGACACTGGGGATGAGAATGTTTTGGATAAATGCACCCCCACATACTTCTAGTGGGTCATAAGTAATGACAGAGAGGGAATACTGCTGCATGTGTCTATACTTTGTTTTCTAGGAATCCTGCATAGTATACCTTTAAGACTGCAATCAGTGGTCTGGATGAACATTTGTGATCAGAGACCAGTGTTACCTAAGTAGCACATTTATCCTGCTCCTTAATCGTATTAAAGGTCATGGGGAGGTTTCAGTACATTCCAACATACATCAAGGTAAAACGGAAACACTCTGGACACACTCACACACACACACACACACACACACACACACACACACACACACACACACACACAACATTATTTCATAATCAGATAATGTTTGTTTCTTTGAAAGAAAGGACTTACAGGATGAGTAAACTCCACACAGAGGAGACCCTTAATAAAAACCAGAATTGTCATATTTTGCAGCATCAGAGCTAACTGAGGTAGACAAAGATTTCAGGATAAATAAGTAGATTTGACTGTAATTTCTGAAACTGGACGATGCTCTGATTGGATTTGTCTCCTTGGCTGTGTGATTTTTACCTACAGAGGTGACTGTTTTTTTTTTGAGTAGACCTCTGAGGGCAGGGAGGTGCAGAGACAGGAACCCCAAAGTAGTAAGTGGACACTCTCTTTATCAGTCCCTCGTTCCCTCTCTTCTTTTAGTGGCCTAGACTCATTAAGCCGTCCATAAATGGTCCAGTCTTAATGAGGAGGCTTTTATAGGGCTCTCCCTGGGCCTCCAGGGGATAATCAGACTCCAGTAGGAAGTCGTCTGTCTTGATAGCCTGCCCCTTTTCTCAGCGGTGGTCCGGCCAGGCCTAACCCCAATCCAGCGTACAGTCACACCACCCATTTAATTCCATCTCCATTTCTTTCTTTTTCCATCTCTCTCAGTCTTTGTCATTGCCCTGCATGTAGTTATTTCATGACACGATAAAAGTCAGCTGGTGCGCAGCACTCAGGCCACTTGCAGGTCTTTTAATTGCCTCTTTCCTCCCCCTCGGCCCAGCCGGCTGCGGCTCTTTTACGAGGCCCAGGCCCCGGACCCACCGGCTGCTGCTCACCCCTTCAAGGGTCTTCCTTCTCTCCTGAGGGATGTCCTTCTGTCTCTGGAGCCACTGACACTCCAATTGTCTCCATTTTCAGATGATATCTAAAGAACTGTACAAATATGTGAGCTGTATTTGGTAGTTAGACTGGGGATAGATAAGCTGCGTTTCCACCAGCAGGTTGGTTGATTAGTCCATTTTGGTATGCTTTTTTTTGAGTTTACATTGTAAAAAATTGTGGATGGTAACTTTGGTGCCTTTGGAAACATCCTCATTTTTTGTCACCCGCTGCTGGAGTACCCAGCAGACAGATCCAGTACTAAAAGGTGAGCTAGAAACACTGCAGTCATTTGATTGGTCAGTAACAAATCAAGTTCTTCATACATTAGTAAACTATTATTATTAAAGCAGCTGTAGACTGAGAAAAAAAACATGGGCCAACAGCTGGCAACTACTTCTAACACTGCATGAGTTGACTGCACCTGAAATGTTAATATGGCAACTTTGACCAATCCATGTGTTTCATTGTCTCTCTTTAATGACATACACTTTCATTAAGTGAGTGGATTGTCAAGAATTGTATAAAATTTATAATAACTTTGACCGGATTATGTGCCCTGCATATATTCTAATCCTCACTTAGCAAAAAAAGCTTGTCGGAGCATCATTTGTGTGCATTTGGGCATCACTAAACTCCTTCTCTTGCCTGACAAGGAGTCAATGAACAACCCATTATTTATGGATATCCCATTGAGAGAGGCTCTCACTCCAGCCTGTTCTTTTTTGGTCTGAAAATGTTGCCATGCTGCCAAATTCTGGGAACCATAAACGGTGCAGATTTCACTCTGTATGGTCGGTGCACAAGGAAATACAGGGAGTGCTGCAGGATGCAACAGCAAGTGACAATAACTCCACCTACATCTAAGCGTACTGTCCACAGTAGAAACGCTTAACAGATCTACTTCTTCAAAGGTGTTACTTTTGGATCCAAAGGTACTATACTAAAAGCTTTTGATGGAAATGTGGCTATAGAGGGAGGAATTAGAGTCCTGAAATAAAGCTTGACACCCCTCACCCCAAAGTGATTTGATATCCAAGACTCATATTTTTAAAAACTTTGTGTAAACTCTAATGGATTAGAGACTTCACAACAAACTAATCACAAGCTTGAAATCCCCGTTTTGTTTGTGTCAATAAAGCTTGCTTGTACAGCTTTACTTGCGGCTCTGGTGCTCACAAGACAGCAGTGTTTACTTTGTTGCTTAAGTAGATAATGAAGATTCATTTTATGTGTTGCTTTTGGTGATTAAAAGCGTATTCATCAATGTCATGTCAGGCGGTGCTCGAATGCGGGTGAAAGCCTATCCCCGATACAGCCACAGATGTTTACCACAAAGGTCAGAGAGCACGCTGTGTTTACATCAGCGGGTTTAGGACGGACATGTTTAGAATTGGAAATGCTGCTGTAGGCAACGACTTTAATCAAATTACCTTTTTCCTTTCCTCATCCTCTCCCCTTCAGTCTATCGTCGCTCTTAAGAACTTTCTTTTTGTCTTACAAGATTCAAAACAACTGCTGCCTAGCGTCATTGAGTGTATGTCACTTCCTGCCTTAGGGTGAGTGCGGCCTCTCCACTTCCTCCCTTATTCATTCCAGAGGAGGGCTCTGCAACGCTGCTCCATCCCAGCGAGCAGAGGGCCTTGTTTCAGGCCTTGGGGCTCTCTAAAAGGCATGCAGTTTGTGATTTGGAATAAGATATGTAAATCTGGAATGGCCTTTAGTATGTTTCTGAGAGGAAAGTTACTCAGCAGCTGCTTTTTGTAACTGTGTCTAAAGTCATTCCTTTTAATTCTTGGCAGGAGATACAAAGAGGGGCTGAGAGGAGAGAAGGGAGAGGCATGGCTTATGGGAAATGGAATGATAGCTCAGACCAAAACAAATTGTTTCTGGTTTCACTTGGGCCCGACCCTATTATCAGGCTGAGTGTCAGATCAGACAACTGCTGGAGCGGAGACAGTCCAGATGGAAGCGAGAGAGAGAGAGAGAGAGAGAAAAAATACCACTTGGAGACAGTTTGCATTTGTGTAAGTGGTAATGCTGTTTTAAAATTTAAATTCAAGTTTGGAGTGTGTGTGTTTGTGTGTGTGTACTGTGGAGGGCCAGTAGGTTGAAGGTCAGGTCTAAGGCCACAGTCCTTGGTGGGGGAGGTGGCCACCATTCCCTCTGAGTTGTGGACATGAGGGAAAAGTGAAATCCACTCTCAGATCCTAATGATGTTTTCTTTCAGAGTGAAAAATCTAAACATGTCCATTGCTCAGTAATATGACCCGATGTGGGGTCGCAGTCTGGTCACTGCAGGAAGGGCTTGTGTTTCAATTACTGGAGCTTGAAATAACACATTTGCTGGGTGAAACTAAAAAGAGCATACATGCATATGCAGTGTTCGGCAGTTACATTTGCTTAGGGTGTTGGTTTGATTTCAACATTTCGGGAAACAAGGGGTTTGGGGGTCCACTACCAGAAAATTTTAAGCTTCAAACACTTCATTTCTTGCACTCTGGTCATTTTTTATGCACCAATTTGTGTCATTGTTGCGTTGATTCATAATGTAAATGTTTTTCATTTTTTCAAAGTAAAAGTCCTCTGCTACTTTCATGTTTTTAATGGAGGGCCTAAGACACATGTTATACTTACTGAGGTGGCTGTGTCCCCTGATGTGTCCCCTAAAAATGGCTTATATTTTTTCCATTTCTTTTTCTGAAAGGGAAATTCAAAGACCAAAAAATACACTGACCTCCATGCAAGATGGTTTTATATTTAAATTACAAAATAAGGGTATTTGTGATCTATTAATGTTACTGAGAAAAAAGTAATTAAAATACATATACTAATCAAACTGTGGGTGATTACAAAGGGATTATGTTGGAATACATTAATCTTGATAAAAAACATTTTTATTGGATTTACAGACTAACTACTAACCTGTAAACTACTCCAGAGGCCAACTCATTGTTTTGCAAATCTTAAGTCGGTTTCAAGTCTTTTTTGGCATTGCCAATTCAATTCACATCCTAATTTAAGTCCCAAGTCCTGAACTTTGAGATAAGAATGTGCACTTCACCAAATGCCATTTTAACGTCACAGTTACAATATAATACATTTTCAAAATTAGTAGTTGATTTTTAAAAGTTGTATTTATTTGTGACAAGTTTGTTGACAGAATACAACTGAACTTTATCATTAAAGAAGTAGTGCTGACATTGCACTTTCACAGCATATAGCACTTCTAACCACAGACTGAATTTTGCATGTTTTTGTCCTGTCTTATTGAATTTAACTCATCTCATACTGGAAAAACATCTGTAACTTTCATCCCGAACTGGCAGGTCCAAGTGAAGTCACGAGTCATGGGTGTGTTTGCCAAATCAAACTGCAAGTCCTTCTGATTTTGTTCAGTCGAGTGTAAAGTCGTCACATTCGTGACGTGAGTCTGACTCAAGTTCAAGTCATGTGACTGGAGTCCACACTGCTGACTATTACATTTCAAAAGTAACCTTCCCCACCATGTGCACGTGTATGTTGGCAAAGATGCAAGCAAGATTAAGGGAGTAAATGGAGGCTACCTAAAAATGACTAGATCAGAGGTTATGGAGATACAGTGAAAAATAAATAAATAAATAAATTGGGTACTGCAGATCGAAGTTCAGTGTCTGACATTCAGTTTCAGTGTGACTTGTGTGGGTGCAAAGAGTAACTGTGTTTATGGGGATGAGTGGGGCATACAAGCGATAAGTCATGTCAGACACCAGCCAATGATGATAATTTATAGCGTTTTAATTGGGGGGTGAGCTGGTGTGTGGGATCCCTCTCCAAAAAAACCCCTGTGGTCGTAAGTGATACTTAAGCGAGAAAAGGAACCACTTGAGATTTTTTTCTTTCTGTTCCTCCCCTCTCCTGTTTTACTCCTGTAATTGCATCATCACACCATGTCTTCACTTCCTTCTCCTCAGTCCTCTAGTGACACCTCTGCCTGACTCACAGTGATACCTACGTGGTGTTATTATGGCTACCGAGCAGAGCATTTGGGTGAGGCCCACTCTTTGTTGTTGACAGGATAGCGGTGATTAACGTGCCTTCTCCTGACCCCAGCTGCCGCCTGCTCCCTCAGCCCTCCCTCCTCGGTCCCCGCTGCTCCCGATGCCTGAACCCGCGGCCCTAGAGACAGCCTCCGCCGTGTGTGTTTGTGCACATGTGAACTGCTTTGTATGTTTGGGGAGGCAGTAATGATGTGTGAGAACAGTGGGGGGTTTCTTTAGGTTGCTTAATTATCAGCTAATCGCTTCCTATAACTTTATAGTGTTTCCACTGTTTTATAGAGAATAGCTTGAGCCGTTGCTTTTTTCTTTCATATGGAATTTGCCTAAATGGTGTGATGTCACCCTTCCCCACCCCCATCCAATCCGCCTCGGGGCACCGTAGACAAGGAAAATTAGAGGGGAACTTTCACATAAAAGACGAAGGCTTGGCTGGTTTCAAGTCAGGTGATGCGAAGGAAAACAGGTATTCACCAGGTTCACTTCTGCTGCTCAGTAGCGACAAATTCATTTTTAATTACAGAAAAAACATCCTGGAAGTCATTTCATTTTCCAGCCAGGCACTGTAATCAATTTCTCTTCAGTGCGGCTCGATGGAATGGTAGTTGACCACAAAGTCTGCAAGTTTAGTTAACCGCATTAAAGTTGCTCTGTTGAGAGATGCTGGATTAAAGAACAGGCCTGAGGGGAGCTCCCCATACTGGTCCTGAAACCACCCACTGTTCCTTGTGTGGTTCAACTGTACGTGGGCGGAGATGTGCATGCAAGGTGTGTGTGTTTGCATGGACGCAGACGTGTCTTGACATTCAGTGTGTGAGCGCCTGTGCAAAAAAAGAGAGTGAAACATCAAACTTGCTACAGCAGGCTGCTTTTCCATCACCCTCCTCTCCTCGCTGTTTGCCTGAACACAACCTGAGCTTTATTTCAAGGCAGAAAACAAATATTAAGTGCACAACTTTCTGACTTTACCTCTGCTACTGTGTATCTGCCTGGCTCTCGCTCGCTTCTGTTCCTTCACGTCCCAGATATAATTATAGCTGTCCAAGGGATGATTATATGTTTACTCTGGAAGCTGGCCGACTGCCTGTCCCCAGTCCCTGAGGAGCTGCCTCTCAAAGGGGTTCCTCTTGAAAAGCACCACAAAAGTGGCTTCAGCAGACACATAAGGGGAGCAGATACAACAGCTCAAGACAGACAGAAAGATACAGAGAGAGAAAGTGGCGGTGCCTTTATGTATGTAATTTCTCTCTTAAATGGGTCTATCCTGGAGCTGTGCGATAAAACGATAACGATAAGTATCTCAATATTATATAATAAATGTTCAATAAATCCTCCATTTAATTAAACCACCCATACATCCCTAGAGGGGGGTTGGTAATGCCTCTTAAACGCCAGTTACCACATGCCATTAACCAGAAGAAGAAGACGGCAAGGCTGCAGGACAGCAACCACAAATTTGTCCACAAATGCATAAAGCAGCGTTTTAATGTTACAACATTTAACCAAGCCCCTAGGAAGTGCGGCAGGCTTTGAAGCAAATTTTACAGAGCGGCCAAAAGTGGAATTACACCGGCGGGTCCGTTATGTGTTGCCATGGAAACCAGAGAGACTTTTTTACTTTTGACCGACAGTGAAAGAAACATCTGTTAATCAGTGGATACATTTTTGTGAGCATTAAAACCTGTGTAAAAATGACTCATTTCACTGTCAGAATTTAATCCATCAGTTCAATAACATTTGGAAAGTCTAAAAAAAAAAAAAAAAAAGCAAGATTAAATCATTTAATTGACATTCAAACTAGCAGAGCAGTAAACCAGAAGTCAGCCACTCCTCCACCTTAAGTCATTAGTCATGCTCTATGGGTTCGGTTATTACGGAGGATCCTCATACTTTCATACTGCGGAAATACAGCATTTTTTTTGCTTCATTCACTACTGAGCAGCTCTCATGGGAATGAATAGGGCCTCTGTGGCTGTATCCATATTTTCTTAATAAATCTGTGCATTCACATGATGTTATCTGCAGTAGCCGTAAAGTTTCCTCATCTAATGCTAATGGTAAATAAGCAGGTTAACGTGACTGACTAACCAGCTATTATAATGATGTGACTTAAAGTGACTAAAGGTAATGTGAATAAAACTTTAACACATCTGTAAACATCTCTGCTTCAGTCACACTACTTCACGGCGCCATCAAATTCATCTTTTGTTATTGTTTTGACTGAGAGAAAAGACAGAAATTAACTGTGGTACAACTGTGGGTGTAAAACTTTACAGAAAGTACTAACCACAGCTGAGATTTTTGTTTTGTCTATTCTGTCTCCCTTGTCACTATATACTTACAAAATGACATGCTGCTGATCAGAATTAACATTTATTTACATGTTAATTACATTATTTATTAATATTATTGTGATTATAATAATAATAATAATAATAATTGTTTTCAATCTACCTCAGATTTGTAAAATGTTCTGACTTTAAATAAAAGTTTAAATGACAATTAACAGTATCAGTTCTTCAACTTTCACTCAGAAGCAAAAATCAGCCTTTAAACTTAAAAGAAATAATGATTTGGCTTTTTGAATGATAATTATCAATATTGACCATTATGAACATTTTATATCATGAAAACAGTTTTAGCCATATCACCCAGCCCAACTCGATCTACGACACGAGCTCCTGTGCTACTTCTCTCTCACTGGCTAACAAGCAGCAGGCAGAGGGGGGACTGGATGAAATGAATGCCTTTAGTTGACGACAATGCATTTATATTTATACAGGCATAAATTTGTCTGTGCTTGGGAGATATATGTTATTGCTGGTATGAGGCTGAGTGAGAGAACAATGTACAAAAGCTTTAATCACACTCCATTCCTTGTTTGCACAAATAGCTTCTGTTATCTCTGCATTGTTAAACATGTCACAGCTTCTTAGTTGGCAAATTAGCTACAAAGAAGCATACAAATTATCTTTCCCTGGATGGAGGCTCAGTTATTTTGGGTAGCATAGCAGTAACAAGAGTCATGTAGGTAATCAGTCGCTCCCAACTGGTCCAGCCACAGGGTCCAGATTTTGTCCTTAGTCATTCGTTCAAGGTTCATTCATAATAAATATTACAACATATTCAGTTTTGTTTTACAAAGTGTAAAGAAGACTTAGTAAATATATACTCCTGCAACTCCAAAGGTGCATATTATTGCTTCAAGATCAGTGTCATAAAAGTGCTGCGAAAACACAGCATGTTAATAACGCCAAATAACACCAAGAACAGGACAATAAAATAGTCGCTGAACAGCAGGAAATGGCACTTCAAAATAAAAGCCCTGTACCAGTAATTCAAAATAAAGTGTGTGTGTTTTTTTTTTACAAACTTCGGGAGCCACTTATGGTCTATCAGAATGAACCCGCGACCCACTTTTGGACCGAGGCCCACCAGTTGGGAACCACTGGTTTAAATCATCATCAGCTTTACAGTCCACATCTAAACACTGCATGTAGTTTTGATGTCAGCGCGGCCAAATGAAGTGTTTTTAATGACTTGAGACAGAATTTGCAGACGGCTCGTTCATGTTGCCTAGCAATACCTATTAATCTCTCCATGGCTGCTATGCATAAAGGTCTCTTTAGGCCAGTCAAAGGTCATCATTCCACACCTAATTAACGCTGCACACACACTGACACCTCATTTGCGCCAAATGTGTTTTCTTTAAATAAAGTCAGCTTGTTTGAAGGTACAGTATAGAATGCAGGTTTGCAGTAAAGGTGGACCAAAACATGTGCTTATGTCATGCTTTGACTTGTTTACAGTTTGGTATTTCTGCAGACAGGCAGCAGGGCTGACCTGTAACTGTTAGTTGGCTGGTAATCCTTGGGAATTTGCTACAGCTAATCACCTCGGCCCTCATAACATGCTCAGAACTGCGGGCCAGTTTGACAGGAATGAGAGCAAAAGTTGCACACAAAGAAGCAAAAGCAGGAAACTCGGTGTCCGCTATCAAATCTCTCCCAACCGTGTATAAACAAATGAATAGTTTGTTGCTGGGCACTGGGAGGACGGAAGGACAAGCCAATGGCTGACTTTGCAACATTATTTTTGTTGAGCTGTGATCATCAACATAATGTTTGCCCGAGGGGTCCACAGAGTACATGTTGGCCCCGGTAAGGTTAAAAGTTGGATGTGCACAGCTTGTATATTTGTGGATGTTTGGTTGTAAACTGCTTTTGGTTTCCAGTTACCTCATTTCCTGAATGAGAACAAATAAATAAATACACACTTGCATAAAGAGACTTTAGACGACTAAGCACACTCGGGTTTTATCGGCATAATTCCCTACCTCTTTTTTTCATACATTAGTTAGCGAACGAGCACACAGACACACAAACACACACACACACACACAGACACACACACACACACACAAGTGTGCACACAGATACTCCTTTTAGCTGCAGACATACCGAAGCCCACGCATCCAGGCTCGCCTCAGTGCTGTCCTTGTAATGGGCGGTATCAGCGCTCCCTTAGCCCGCGAAGGACGATAAAAGCCAGGATAGCTGGGTTTTATCTGCTCTGCTGAAAGTCAGCCATTGACACTATGCACTTTAGAGGAAGTATCACTCAGTAGGAGAGTCCATCTATCCTCTCATCTCCTCAGTGACAGTTAGTTCCCCCCACTGGAGCAAGGTCGGACATATAGACAGACCTATTGACAGCTACTGCTGTTAAAACTTTTACTATTGCCACAAAATTCAATATTCTGTGTCAAAGTGGATTATGGACGCTGTCCTGTTTCTGTCCATCAGATGTTAAAGGAAAATTATGGTTTCTTACAACCAAGGTCTTTTAAAAAAAAGTTGTCACTCCATTTGCCAACTAGAAAAGTGCGCTTATCGCAGATCTCCACCAGGTGGTTGACTGAGCTGATCATGACGCTGCATGCTTTCACACACTCTCACACACATGCTCACTCATACACACATACACACAACACTTTATTTTGGTTGACTTACATTGCTTACTATGTATTTGTTTATTGACTTTGTTAGCTATTTTGGATTACACCAAATTTGTATGTATTGTCGTTATTAAGGTACGTTTTTTTATGAGCCCCAAGCGGTTTCTTAATCTCATCTGCACGACCTTGTCTTAAAATCTTCAATCTCAGACAATTCTTGTACTTTTAGGACATTTAGCGGACATTTTGGGCCCCAGATTTTGCTGCAGAAAGAGTGCTCTTGACTTTCATGCCACTTTCTGTAGCTGTGGACATGCAGGCGGTAGCAAGAAGGGAAGAGAGACCAGAATGTAAGATGAAGAAGTTTTAAGTTAACAGGATACAGACTTTTGATGATATCTAGAATTGGCAAAAAATGTTGTTGCACATTTGTGATATGTGGTTAGCACCACTAGCTCATTTACTATATAACGTGAATGTCGCTGTCACACAGAACATCCTGCAGTTCAAACTTAAAAACAAACAAAACACCCTACAGGTCGTAATCAATGAACCCCACACAGCTGCTTTTTTAAGAGCAACTGTAAAAGGCAGGAATACAGGAAATACAGCAGGTTTGACAGGAAAGTGTGTGAAATCAGGATGCCCGGTCTTATCTCCTGCCTAGTACCTTGGCTCACAATGACTCAGTGTCTCCCATTTAGGCTCTTTATCCATCCAAACTGGTTGTGTTTTGTCAGCATTGTTGTGAATTTAATTCTTTCGCAATCACCCACTTCACCAACGGCAACCTCAACAAAACAGTCAATCACTGGCAGCGCCTATTTTTTACCAACAGACAAAAGGAACAAAACCGGAGTCGGTGGGTTTGTCCTCCATAATTTGATTGCTGACAAGTGAGGGGAAAAAGGTCTGTCAGCTTAGCGACGATACCCAACAAAGGGCAATCTCATTGTAAACGTTGTAGCACTCAATTGCTGGATGATGGGGCGCTGGACAATGGAACAGCAGGCAGTGCCGGGCATGGCGAGGGCCCTCCCTGCGGCTCTC
This sequence comes from Plectropomus leopardus, assembly GCF_026936395.1. Lineage (NCBI taxonomy): Eukaryota > Metazoa > Chordata > Actinopteri > Perciformes > Serranidae > Plectropomus > Plectropomus leopardus. The sequence continues at coordinate 12,808,444 of NC_142189.1, read as the reverse complement.
CACTGCAGTAATGACAGCCTAAGTGCCAACAGCAGGTGTCTCCCATTCAAGGCCGGGCAGGTTAATAAAGTTTCTCCCTGAAAGTCAATAAACAAGAGCTTGTTCACACACTGGCTAATTGTACTAGTTCTTGTCCATGCTCTCTCTCTCTCAGTCTCTATCTGTGTGTCGTCCTCTCTCTAAACGTCAGCCGTTTGTGTGGAGAGGAAAGACATGATAGAAGATAACATTATAGAGAACTGAAGAGAAACCGGACTTTCCAAGTTCTGTCCCAGCACTGAAAAAACATTATGCAATGTGGTAATTTGTCTAGACAAGGGTGGTGATTCTTTAAAAGCTACGCAATAGTATTTATTTTTTCTGTGTTTTAGTGGACTCATTTCCCACAAGGCCAAGACTGTCACTGTTACTGCAGGTTTAACATCACCAACTTAGTCGTAAGCTACTCACTGCACTTTCTGTTTTCTTTGGATCTTTGCATCAGATATGGTTTGAAAGGGGGATATGAGTGTGCTGATGTCTGTATGCAAACAGTGATGATCAGTGATGTATTCACAGTTCCTGGTGTTAGATTCAGTCAATCTGCTGTTGAATCTACAAAGTAAACAGCTTTCTGAGGCCACTTACTGGAGTTTGCATCAGGTCACAGAGGTGATTACCAAAATCTTTCCCTAACCTTTTCAGTTGGCTAACCTTAACTTTAACTTGATCATAATTCATCTGCTGTAGCCACAATCTTTTCTTGACCATAACCATACTCTATGGTTGCCACGTGCAGGTGTTGTAGAGACACATATTATTTTTTAGATGTTGGCATAGGATGCTAAATAACTTTCACCCCTCTTACAACAAAATTAGCGTATACATAAAAGTTTAACTATAGTAGTATATCTTTCTGTTTGTAGAGACAGTACAGTAGAAAGCAACATGGAAGCCGGAGAAAATGTGTAGGAGGTGGTTACTTCTTTTTATCAGTTACATATTAAGTCTTTTAAACTCTGTATCGACTAATTTGGAATAATGGATAGATGGAGGTGGCCGAAATTTGATGACAAAGAGTCACAGAAGTTATCGACAGAGGAACCCAGAAAGGGGTTCTGCAAACACACTGCTTCCTGCATTGGCACTGAATGTCGGCAATAGATTTAAATCACGTGGTGTAGAATCGTCCTGTATAATTCCCATATACTAAGCAGTTCCTTCTTTTGTTGAAAAAAAAGGGATGATCTGTGCAAGTTCAATTAGTGTGAAGGATCAAAAATTGTAAACAACTGGGAAATTTCAAAATATGACTTTCTGAAAATCCCCAGATACTTCCTCTGATGTGGAACCTGTCAAATGTTGTTGTAATCCTCTTTAATGCATGCTGACCGTCCTCTGTGTTATGGATATCTGTCACATACGTGCTGTTGCCATTCTTTCTCAGCATCGCTCTAACTAACTCAGGCTTGTGTTCCATTTTTAACAAGAGCCAAGTAAACAACTCCTTATGTTAAAGTAGAAAAAAAAAATGGAGTGGAGCAGCCGGGAAAGTCAGCGGAAAAGCTTTCACAGAGAGAAAGAAAGAGAGAAAGGAGGGATGGAAAAAAAAAAACCTCCCACACCACAACCATGCAGCAAATTGGTTCAGTGCAGTGAACCTGTGTTCTGTGTTTGGGCAGGCAATAAGCAAAACGGGGGAACATGAAATGATATCTCAGCGCATTTATCTTGATAAGAGCAGAGGATGTTGAGGCGTAATAGGAACAACATGGCTGGTAATGAGAGGAACAAGGCATGATGGAGGAGTAGACATGGATTACCAGCATTCCTCTTGATGGGGTTTTATGGAGGAAAAAAAAAGAATAGAGCTCCCTCGTTTATTTGATTTTAGAGGTTGTGGTTGGGGAGGAAAAAAAGCTAGATAAATGCATGTTTCATCAGGGCTAAATATTTCCACCCTGTGAAAAAATGCCGGAAAGCAAACACAAGCCAGATTGTGGACTAGTGGTAGGACGATTGTGGGTATTTGTTTACATGTCGTTCTGTGTGTGTGTGTGTGTGTGTGCGTGCGTGCCTTCGCAAATAAATACCAAGCCTAACCGCTCTCCGTGGCATAGCAGGTGTTTCTAAAACAATGGTAGCTTAACATTACTGTTTACTAAAGCTGCTTTTACTGTGAAGTGTTTAACAAATAAAGGAGAAGAGGACGATTTATTAAAAGTGTTGAAGCATCAGCAAAAGGGTGGATTGTTTGGGCCTGAAGTGAACACAGTTGACGCCGACAGGTTTGCCGAAAGGCTTTCATCAAAGAGAAAGTCTTATTCACAGTGGTGGACAAAGTACACCACTCTATTACGTGAGTAAAAGAAACTTCAGACATGGACCTGAGGTATATCCATATGGAAGTGCATTGACTTCTCTGAATAAAAAAACATTTGACAACTTATATTGTAATTATGAGAAAAGATCTTGTAATTATGAAAAAAATATCTTCTCAGCAAAGATCTCATTATTATGAGAAAAGATCTTGTAATCATGGGAAAAGATTTTGTAATTATAGGAAAAGATTTCATAATTATGGGAATACATCTTGTTATTGTGATAAAATATCAACAGTACTAAGTTTCCCCCCAACAAAATACTCAAGTAAAGTAGATATACTCAAAAGCTGTACTTAAGTGCAGTACTTAAGTAAATGTACTTTGTTATTGTCCACCACTACTCGTCCCTCGCTCTTCAACGATAGGTAAGCTCCGTCTGTTCCGTTTTCATCTGCAGATTCTCAAAGTAATCTCTACTTTTTCTTTCACTTTCGGCGTCATCTTTGCATCACATATGCTTTGCAAAAGAAAATTTATGAGTGTGTGTCTCTGTGAGGTCAGAGAGACACATTAATGCAGCTCAGCGGCGTGTTCACAGTTCCTGGTGTTAGTCAATCTTGTATCCACAAAGCGAGCTGCTCCCTCGCATTTCTGGAATGACTCACATTTCTCCCCTCTCTGTTCTCTTTTTAATTATTGCTGATCTTCTTATGGGTTCCAAGCCAACACCCCCCCCCCTCCTCCTTTCTTCCTTTCCTCCCTCTTGACTTGTCTTTTCTGCAGTGTCACTGTCGGAAACTGAGGTGAGATCAAGAGAAAGCAAATCCACCGGGCTGCGGTGGAGGATACTCCCTTCTCGGTCATCTGGACTCCATTTTGTTTGCTTTAGATGTTATCTTTTTGTTATAGTGCTTTCCAATCAAAAAATAAAGTGGTAAGATTAAGAAAAAACACCCTGTTATGTTAGTGGATTAAAGTGTTTAAAATAAACAGGACTTGTAAAATGAGAACTGTTAATTTTCTCAACGCTACATCACCGGTGCCAAGTCTTTATTTCATAAACAAGATTAAATACCGCTTGATGTCATCGGTGAAACGTGTTTTTCCCATGCCCTCTGACAGCAACACTGGTATACAAAAACAGTTTCGTGTCCAGAGAGTGGAGGGATAAGATTTTATCCCACTGCTTGTCTGAGAACAGAGGCAGTGAGTTAATAGAGATGCAGAGGTTAGGAAAAAACAGGCAGACAAGAGGTGCTGAGGCAGAAATGCACAGGACCTCTTATTTGTTATTAGAGTTATAATTTAAGTTACATTAGTCAAAAATAATCATTTCTGTTTGCTGTTCATACAATATTTAAAGAGAATGTATATTTAAATGATTTCAGTGGATTTAGGGGATGTTAATTTAAATTCAAAGCTACAGAATTTACTTCATTGACAGAATAATTCTAGTTTATAATATAATTGCATCAAATCATCCATTTTTTTGTTGCTTGCCACCGAGACACAGACCTGGATAAATCTGCTCTTGCTATTTATTCAAATTCATTCCCAAACCAGAAAAATCCATTTTTCTTCCAGGCAGTTTTACATGTAAAGAAAAACACACAAAAAAAAGTCCATCTACAAACATGAATGCACTTCTACAGCTGATAATACGGATAATTGTGTTACTGTTTGCTACTGTTTTTTCTCTTCAAAATACATACGGCAAACCTGGAAGTTTGCATGTGTCCAGACTATTTTTTGCGGTATTGCCAGATTGATAGATCTCAGCATTTTTTGGTTTTTGCATCCAACAATTTTTATAATTTCCAGAAATCTGACTAATTTAAAGAGCATGCCAACTTTATATAAAGATTAGGCAAGTGTGCCCAGGTGAGAAGTATGCAGGTTCAAACTTTTCTCTCAATTTTTCTTCACATATCTTACTCTCCGTATGTAAAACTGAGTGAAACACGACAGACTTTGGCGAGCACCTGCCTGATAGTAGACGTGTTTGTGTAGAAACTGGTGCACTTGAAGAAACTTAACCTGTTAAGCTCAGAATTACAGAAACTTTGTACATCTACAGCTCCATGAACAAAGCCAATCCGCTGATGAGGACTGTGTGATACAAACCAAGCGAGTAATGGCTCATTTAAAGACACGGATGGAGCCTTCTGCTTGTACTCTAATTTCATCCGTATTTGGGCACGTTTTCTGAAAGCTCACGGATACCGCCAAAACTCAGCCATACCCAAAGAGATTGAGGGGGCAGTGTTGCATATTTCAAGCAAGATACAACCATAGAAGACTACAAAGACATTTTAAATATAGCAGACTGGAAGAAATCGGTAATATATTAAAAAGAATTCTCCATCCACGTCGGGACATATTTAATGGTCTCAAAGACCACTGCCGTGTACAACGCTGCCTCAGTTAAAAAAAATCAGCGATCTCCTCCTCCGTCACCATGTTGGTTGATGCCACAAAATGTATGTAAAGATGGACAACATGACAACTTCCATAAAGTGTAGCTTCTCAATCTTGATCACCTCCTGGTGTCTGGCTGCAGTATAGGTCATAAAGTTCGGCCCTTCATGTTAGTGAATAGGACAGAGGCCAAACTAAAAAAGTACATGCCAAATTAATTTCGCCCAAAAATGATTTCTGCCACTGAAGGAAGTTCTCAACACCCTGATGTTTGTCCAAGTGATCGTTTTTATGATATGTTCGGTTTTAATGAGCTGTTCGATTCTACAAAAAGGCAATTTTCCACCATGATTGACAGCTGTGACAGCCAATCCATGCACAGACTCCAGCTCTGAATGACATCACCAGCGCAAGATGGTAATCGCCGTATCCCAGATATTTTAACTTCACTTAAGCATAGCGGGGTTAAGTAGGGGCGCATTGTCCACCTTTATATAAAGTCTATGGTTGATGCCAAAACTTTTTACTCAAATTCTACAAGGTGCATAAGTCTCCTTCTTCTGTCATGTACAGTTGTTGCAATAACTTATATCACACTTCTGCTGTTGCCTATAAAATATCATTATTCATTATCAGCTCAGAATATCTCAGCTAATGGAGGAATGTAGGCTGCAGAGGCCGATTAGCTGGAATCTCACCTGCAGATTTATTTTCTGGGAGCTGAAAGTGCGGTGACAGAAGGAAACTCGATACTTTCACACATTATCCTTATCACCTCAGACTCCGTTAAATCACCACCGTAATGGCTGCCATGTTTTCCTAGCTCGCGCCATTAGTTATCCCTCTTTCTCTTCCTCCCCTGTGCAACGCCCCCTTCTCCCTCTGTCTCCCGGTCGTTGTTTTTTTCCCTCCTCTTTTTTCCTTGATTTTCTCCAATCTGCCCCACAGAGACTGAGCCAGAGCACCTGCAAGTGCTCACTTTGAAAGATGTTGCAGCCCCAAGAATGCGCGCAGTAAACACACGAGAGCTGTATTTATAATAAATCAGCTTTATGGCCCTCTGATGGAGGTGATATCAGTGAAATTTATGCTGAGAGACCTCGCCGTCCTTAGCAAAGCAGCTGCGAGATAGCACTACACCCCCTCGCCCCCACCAACACCACCACCTTCACCCCACCCCGGCGAATAGCCTGGTCTGACTGGGGTTAGAGAGCCCAACACAGTCCTCTCTATGTGGCGGGGCCTGCGGTCCCTGGAACGGTAAAGTCCAGACTGAAATAGAGTGTGGGCAGGGTGGCGGTAATGGGTAACAGTGTGTGTGTGTGTCTGTGGTTGTGTGTATGTGCAGTCATACGTGTATTTAATGTAGGCTGGGTTGCACAAATAGAATAAGCCTTGTGGAAGAGACCGGAAGAGTGTCAGAGAGTTTTAAGGTACCTCAGCGCTCCAGACTGATGTTATCTCAGTGTTTCTTCAACATTCACCTCAAAACATTCTCTCATGATCTTACACATCGTTTCCCTGCAAGCATATTAAAGCTTACAGTTAAACTTTCCCTCGAGACACATTTTTAAGTTCAAGTGTAAAATGACTTTGCTATGATTCATATTTTGTTTAACATGTTTTTTCCCATATAAAAAGTAAAAAAGAAAACTGAAAAGCAGCTGGAAGCAGATCTACTCTTTCCCTCATTGAGAAATTCTCTACACTGAGTCAGAATCAGTGGTGGAATGTAACTAAGTATATTTACTCAACTACTTTCAGTATATTCTATTCATGTCACCTTATGCTTTTACTCCACTACATTTGACAGGGAAATATGGTACTTTTTTAGTTACTTTACAAAGTATAATTTTTGCATAAAAAAATGCAGAAAGATAGTTTGGTTGGTGCTTCACAGTACCATTGGAGCACTGAAAAACGTTGAGGCCAGCTCAGCTTTTGAGTGTAACCCATCACGACCATCAGCAGCGACAAGTATCGGCCGTCTGTAGCTTTATATCACAGGCTACCATTGAAAATGATTTGTAGCCTGTTGCTGTGTCACTCATCGTGTGAACATAGTATTATATCATAAAAAAAAACCTGTGTCCTTGTCAAAGCGTTATCACATTTGAACCTTACACTTTAACCCAAAATAGAAGCATTCAGTAAGAATGGGCTTAACAAATTTACACAAACTGTCCTACATATGCTGTCACAAGCACAGATGCACACACACACACACACACACACACACACACACACACACACACACACACACACACACACACACACGCACACACACACACACACACTGCTTCTCCCTTGATCATCCAGCCTTCTCTAACAGATGTTTTTTGTCACTGCTAGCCAATGGACAGAAAACAAATTTAAAAGCAATGATGTCACAGCCATGTCTGCGTCGTATGGTTTCACCTTACAGAGCCCATTCCCATCATTCCATGATGAAAGGTGACCACCCGCCATTATTTGGTTTTCAACAGATGCAGGCAATAATAACAACGGCTGAGGCCCCGATGGTTAGAAGTGTTCTTAAAGCCTCTAAAACGCTGTGGAGTTACACATAATCAAGCCCCGAAATAAACCGCGTAAACAGTGAATTACTGTGTTTTCCTCTGATGTCATCTCCTGCTCGTCTTGCCAAGAAGGGTGCAGCAGCTTCTGTAAATGTTTGTTGTCCTTTTGTCAACAACCCCTCTTCAGGAGCCTTCATTCAAATGTGTTTGCCAATTTGGTATCACGCCGAAATGACACAAAGGTGGATGAGCAGAATCTGGGAGCAAGTCACATTAACTGTATTTAATACTGACGCATAGTGGTGAGAGCTATGAAACCTCACTGGAGAAAGAGAGACAAGTTGGTTGTTCCTTCATTTAGAGACCACTGCGAAAGTACTTTTGAGCATGGCACTAACTAAGAATTGCTAAGAGCTTAAGACCGCAGTCATACACAAAACCTCCAGGTGTGAATGCCTGTAAGCAGGTGATTACAGAAAAATGTCACATAAAGCTTTAAACTAAAACACATGAGTGTGAAGCTGAAGGTAGCGGTGAGAAAATCAAATATGATGAAAGAAATCTAGTTTGATTTATATATTCAAGTTGTAAGGTTTATCCACTGCCAAAATACCACACTGTGGCAGTGGTGGAGAGTAATAAAGTAAATGTTTACTGTCCTTAAAAGATCTGAATACTCCCTCCATCACTGCACAGCAGGGACAGGATTTAACTTCTCTGGAAACTGATAACTGTGACAGTTATTTCCATGTTGGCATAGCAGGATAATGTGATTCACATAACGGAGCCCTCTACCAGGCAGAGCTGTAGCTACAGTACCACTGAAGACCCTGAGGTCATCTGCTCTGTAATATTTCTGGGAAATCAAAGGTTACATCATACCAGTTACACACATATGACAGTATATGACAGATTGTTTATATCAGACTGATTCTGACATTTTTTTAGAGTAATTGTCATAGAAATAGGCCACATTTAGATGAGAATGGGCCAGCTAAAAATGGGAAAGTCTTTCCTTTGCGTTAAAAAAATGAGTGTTCATATGATAATACTGTGAAAACAATCCCTTTGTACAATGATACGTAAGAAACAACCACAAATGCTGTAGTATGCATGGCATAGAAGAAGAACAACCGTAGAAGAACAACAAGCGCACATGCAAAGTGCAGCTCTGATGTCACCGCTCTCACAGGATCCACGCATAGCCAGCGTATACGGTGACAGAAAGGGTTGCTTTTTTAAGAAGATTACACTCTAGAACCCGGTTTCCAAAGTTTGTGTTTTCAGGCCCCCAAAACGCCGTTGTTGTGTGAACAAAAGGCCAAACCTCGACAAAAGGTTAATGTTTCATGCAGGAACCATTGCCGTGTAATCTGCCCCTTAGACAGTTTTCGTGGCAAAAACATATGAATTAGGCCTAATAATAGTCATACTAATATAATAATTATATTACCTTGCGGTTCAGAGTGCTTGAAACAACTTTAGAAATGGGGGGCGCATATGAAACAGGGGGTTTGGGTTTGATCCTCCGCAAGAAAATGTGAAGCACCAAACACCTAATTTTCGTGCATTTTTTCATGATGTTTTTTATGCACCAATTTGTGCCGTTTCTGCATCAATTTATGCTGCAGATGCCTTAAATTTAGTCAAAATACATGTCCTCTGCTACTTGCATGTTTTAAAGGGGAGACAAATGCACATGTTCAAAATATTTAGGGGGACACTTCGCCCTCCCTGAAATCTACACCTATGCACGCAGCTGTCACTAGTACTCTTAAACGGTCTTATGTGTCATTTTGGGAGTCACTGTCAAACACAGCAAAACCATGACCCCCTGCTCTCCTCCCGTCACAGTTACCTTCTTGTGTTTTATATGTAATAAATAAATAACAGCCAGCTATAAGTTCTGTGACGGGGGACGAGAACAGGAAACCGCGGAGAACCACAGTGTGCTTTTACTCAAAGCAGCATGAGGAGGGATGGGGACTTTTAAGAAGTCACTGGGTTGCCCTCTTTTCCCTCTCCTCCTCTTCCTGTCCTCCCTCCCCTTCCTCCCCTCCCTCCCCACCCGGTGTTCTCACCTCCTCTCCCCTGCTGCGACCCAGCCTCCCAGTGGGTGGGGCAAAGTGCTAGAGGGGAAACCAGCGGAGTAACGCAACAAATTTGGCAGTTACCCCAACACCAACCACTGGCGTGTTTGAGCTGTTGCCGAGGTGACCAGCGGGCTCCCGTGGCAGGGGTCGGGCCTCCCGTTTTTCACACCTTCGGATCCAGAGGAGAGGAAGCAGCTTAGGATGGGAGGTGTTTGTTACAGGAATAGAGGATCAAGGCAGGATGGTTTACGCACATGCACTTTTCCTTTTTTTGTATTTTTAGTGTTCTGGTTAAGATCAAAATCAGAATAATATGTTTATACATATCTTTTTAGATCCTGCTCCCGGATTTCCCCACACATATAAATAAACAAAACATTTCAAATGAGGCCTCAGATATCATTTAAAGTGAGCCAAACCACTAAAGACAACAATAACTGGAATAACATGGACACATTCATCATTATCCTGGCTAATATTATTAAAACTGTGGTATTTTTATTTAACTTTTTCTCCCAATAAGCTTTCATTTCATAATCTTATTTAGGTTTTCGTGAAAAGTATACAATGTTTGCATGCGTCAACACAGAAATGGCATATTTGTATTTCCTGAATGATAAAGGGATATTGATGTGCGTATAAACACACAGACTTTATAAATTAGATTTTCCGACGGGGAAAGGGGCTTTGAGTGCATGACATTTTACTTAGTAGGAAAAGAAAATCCAAGCGCTTACTGTTAGGAGTATCATTCGGTGCTCTGACCTAGCAGGGCCCTCGAGGGCCTGGTCGCGTCTCCAAAGCCTGTGTGTGTGCGATCTCCAGCTGCAGCCCTCAAGTATGCTTCTGCAGTAAAGAAAAAAAAGCACAACCACTCTTAATGCTCCTGACTCATTTTGGAATCACAGACTCTTTGTTTATTTATTTATTTATTTTATTGTCGGCGGAAAATTTGTGTCATGTCAACGGGCCCCGGGGACCAGCGGTAAAGCACAAAGAGGAGAAAAATGTGGCTTCAGTTAGCTAGATCTCTTACCATGTCTCTGAAACTAAAGCGGATAAATCTGACTGCTTTCCCCGCTTTTGCTTTTTTGTGTTTAAAGTGTTCATTTTATTTTATTTATTTATTTTGAGATTGGAGTATCTTTTAACAGCACAACTTTACTAACTTTGGTATTCCATCGCACTGGCATTACATACTCTCTTCTCCGAAGCGGGCTTACAACAAGAGGACTGACTTGACGTGGAATTACAGGTAATATGACTAAGCATGCTTTTAAGAGCTTCCCAGCAGTCAACAACTCGAGTTACATCTGGCATCGTAACTATCTGATTTAAGATCTGCACTAGCCCACCAGAGGTGCAGACCATAACTTTAACGAGAGAGAATTAAAACAAGCCTGCAGATTAACTCACAATTCAGAATCAGCTAAACACCAATATAAAATAAAAGCTAAATTCTAATGATATTCTAGACTTTTTGTATTGTCAGCTAGTATCATGAAAAGACCAATGAATTGTGTCTTTGAGCCATAGACCTCCACTTTTTTGTTAAAACCATTAAAAACACATTAATGAGCCACATTGTTGCTGGGTGACAGTGCAATGAACATGAGCACTGTATGTATTTTGAGTCATCCTTAAATACGCCATCCTACCTTCCATTTGGAGTATTATCAGCCCATTAAATGACCAGTTATCACTACCATTATTCAGACAAGACAAACTGCAGCTTACAGTAGGCCAGAGGGTGAAGATCAACATTATGAAATGGTCAGTTTCTTAAAGGTTTCAGTTCCTTTATAGGGTTAAAAAAAACATGCTTGGTTAGGGATAGGTAAAGACCATGGTTTGGGTTCAAAAAGTATGTTTGTTACATAACTTAAGCTATGTACATAGGTGAACCTCACATCGTGCTACGCACTTAAGTACCAACATGTTCTTATACCAACTCGTCACGTTCTCACATTGTCAGTGGACTTCCACGATGTTTTCATTACGTGTTAGGTATCATACTACGTCTGCAGTTTACTGCAACCGTAAAGTAAAGAAATGCACATAGTGGGACGACGACGCACCTGGTTATGTTTAGACAACAGGAGCACATTTCAACCCATGTTGGACACCCAAATGAATGTTTGTTGTTGGCCCTATAAGTGTCCTCATGCTCCTTATTGTTACCGGCAGTGTTTAAACCTGCTGCTGAACTGCCGCATTTGATGCGGATGGATGGCAGGTTCCGTTCAGCCATGTTCTCAAGTTAAGTCGCCCGTGCAGCAGGTGCTGTCTGCTGACGTATAATAACAATGCGGCCGGGCCTGTGTAGCTACACTCTCACCTGGCACCGTCCAGCAGGGTTTTCCTACGCACACCAAAGGTGCCTTTTGGCGTTACGCATTTACTAGGGACATAAATACTGGTCTCCTGGGTGTGTTTCGCCTGTTCATCTGTCCCAACCTCGTACATGGACTTTGTCACTCTTTTATACTACACCATCACCAGACTTCTTCATTTGCCCCATCCATAATTATAGTCATTACTAATGATAAACATTAATATAGGAAGTAGAGTGGGGCCATACTTAAATCAATGCATCCCAAACAATTGATGATGGGCATTTAATGGGCTGATAACATTTGAACCACATGGTCCTGCTACTGTGAATACTTAGTAGTGCATCAAATCTGCAGTTGAAAATAGTCCCCACAAAATCTACTATTTACTTCTGTTTGTAGGAGTACAGTAGCCAATTGTTTTTGGAAATTATTAAGCCTTTTTTATGATTGTTGAACTGAATTTGTGACCTGTTTTGAAGATTCATGTCTTCAGTAGGAGCAAACAGGCTTGGGGCTGAAAGACAAGCTGGAAAAGTAGGAAAGTATGGAGTGACAAAATTACAAGTTGTTGGTATTTTCATAGGATCTGCTGACAATAAAGAAAATATAGAATAACTCCACCCTCATCTAACACGATGACCTCTCGTCCCACATGCATGTGTGCTGTACAGTATGTTGTGTCAGCGTGCCTGCGCAAATGTAAGTGGGGTAAACTGTATCCCACCCCTGAGCTTCAGCTCTCAAATCAAGGCCCTGAAAGTAAACAGTGCACTGCCAGAGGACCTTGTTTATCAAATCTGCAATTGCACTCATAGAGCAAAATGACCTACAATTACAAGCCCAGCTAGAAATTAAGTTTTCAGTCAGCCATCCAGAAAAAGATCATAGGATATCCTGCAAAAAGGAATTCTTCAGGAGTCCTCCCCTTCTCCCCTTCTACCTTTTTTCCTAAAACGCCATACCGCCATGGCTGCTGAAGGGACTTGCTTTTAAAATATGTTCCTCAGATTTTGTGAAAGGGTTTATGCAGTTACCATGCACACTAACACATAGTGGTTAAGAGTGTATATGTCACATCTTGGTCATATTTGTAGAATTTCCTCCCAAAACAACCACAACAGGCTCATTCTTCCAAGCACGAGAGCTTTGTTGCTACCGGCTTTGCCAAGATATTCCGACCACTCCTAAAACGTCAACCGTTCCAGCAAAAGCAATTACATGCCGCTGCCCTGAAAGCAAAGTGGAGAGGTTCTCTCTTTAAAGTGTGTAAAATTCCCTCCTAGTTTAATTATGTGGTGCTGGGTGGAACCTGGAGGCTACTCTCTCCTCACTGCTCCAACATAAGTGCATTTTCCATGGCACAAACATGCAACATATCGGTTCCCACTGAGAGAGCATGGTGGATCCCAAAACCTGGGTTACAGCATTCCTGGATCTCTGAGCAGAGTGGTGACCTAATCGCCTGACCACCTACTACTCTGTGCCAAATCCCAAGCAGCAGGCCAGACACCCCTGAGAGTAACATCCGACTGCGCCATGAAATATTACGTCAGGAGTGAGTCATTGGATACTGAGCCTCAGTTAGAACAGCTTTACATACTCACAAACACAGGAGCTTTACTCAGACTGGATTAAGCCAGTGAATAAACCGTATCACAGAAAGGAAACTTGTCATTTCTGGCAGCCATATCATTCAGATTACAATGTTACAGTACATTTAATGGACACTGTTGGAAACCAAAAAGTGACCATGGAGTTTTTTCTTCTCACATAAAGAAGTCTGGTTAGGAACTTTTGCAAATTTGTGTGGTTCTGTCAGTTCTATCAGCTATGTAATAGTTTCAAAAGTAATGTGCTATCATTTTGCACTGACAAAGTCTCTTCTCTATTCTGCATCCAGCTGTTGTACGTTTTTGACATCACAAACAAATTCACTTTGACAAATATCCAAGCTGGAGACCCCAAGTTTGATAAACAAATCAGCGTCTCCTAATAAATCAATTCATGTTGCTTTTATTAGTGTTTTGACATATCAGTCAAGCACGTAATCAGTCAGCATGTGTAGATTACTCACAAACCAAGCAAGACCAAGGGTATTGACCAGTATTCCCCACCGTCAAATATGTGCTATGTTTTAAATGTTTCACCAGAGTCATGCTTCTTGGTGTTGTAACCATTGAATTAACCCTTTAAAACCCAGATCCGCATCAGTTATCTTGTGCGGCATTCAGATGCCTTTCACAGGCATTAAAAGCTTTGAAACCTGAGCAAGGCAAATTGGTTTGATTTCTTCCGAAAACATGAAAAAAAGCGATAAGCAAGAAATTGGTTAAAGGAAACTTTAAAAGGAAAAAGGAAAAGGATTTTTTTTATAGGACTGAGAAAATTATTAAGAAATTATAAAAGACGAAAAAAAATTATAAATGTCAAGAAAATTCTATTAATGTTCTATGTTTTCAATTATGTTACTGAATGTATGTATAATATATAATGTATGTATATTATTATTTTCCACCATTTTTTGCAGGTCATTTCCTTGTTCATTGTTGTTTTTGGGTCAGGTTTTGTTGCCTCTTTTCCATGTTTTTGAGAGAAATCAAGCCAATTTGATCAGGTTTCAAAGGGTTAGGTGGTGGTAAAAGTGAATAAGTAATATAGAATAATTTAATACATGTTTCAATTTCAAGCCTGACCTGATTTCTGATTTTTTGCCATCTTCCTTATTTACTACAGTCGTGACCAAGCATTAACTTAATTTATTTATTAGATAACAATTATTTGTGAGGCTACAGGTTATGCTGAAAGTGAAAGCTTACTGCTTAAAAACAACTAAGAGTAGAGTGTTAAATCCATCCTGTTGTTCTTCTAGTTTCTCTTTTTAATGACAAATACAGACTGCTGCCCTCTGCTGGTATGGAGAGTTATTTCCTCGCACACAGGCCCAGAACGTACATGCTGGTTGGCCGTGGCTGCAGTCTTTGAAGCGTGCTCAATTGCAGCTTTTTAGCTGAGAGACAGGACATGTGGGGCAAGGCAACAATCGGCCGTCTTTGCAACCAGTTCTTTGATGTTGGTTTGATGTGTCTGGGTCTTTAAGTTTTACTTTAACTTTGGATTGGTTTAGGCACCAATGCTATATTGTTAGATTTAGATATTGGTTTGGCTTAAAATATGTATGTTTGTTACTACTAAAAACATAGTCATAAATTGACTTCACATAGGACATGAAACCCAGTCTCCTGGCTGAAAGTCCTGTGTTTGTTTTACCTACCCACCACCCTAACCACCTCTGTACATGGACTTTCTCGTTTTCTTATGTTAATTTTATATTACCTGACTTCTTCTGTCAATGCATTCCAATAAACAGCCATTTAAGGGGCAAATAACAGCAATCTGAACCTACAAGCAGGACCCTTATAACCAGCCCATTCTCATTCTCAACTCATAAAATAGCATGTAAGTGCGTGATGCTGAAAGGCACCTTTCACATGCGCATGGATTGCCGCTTGACAGCGTCAGGTAAAAATGTGCCTGTACAGAACCGGTCACAGTGTTATTATATGCAGGCGGGCAGTTGGATGACATCTACCCCCCTTATACATGCACTAGCAGCGTCACTTGAGAACAAGGCCCGACAGAACCTGTCACATGCACATGAAACACGGCAGGATGGCGTTAGGTTGAAATGATGAAATGTAAGGAAGGAGAGGGGCACCTATAGGGCAGGAGGGAGGGGTGGTGGCTACGTTCCACAAACAACGGACTATAATGTCAGGTGTTAACTTCTCGCTTGAATGCGATGTTTTTTCTACATCTTACCATGTGCATCCTTGCCCTAAACCTAACCATCCGTGCCAGCATGTGCAGTTGTTGACATCCCTGCGCTGGTTGCCATGATCTGTTGTTGCCTAAATATAAGCACGTGCAGCATCATCCCAAGCATTTGTTGACATCTTGGTTGCGGCATCCCGGAACGCAATATGTAGACGCCAAAGTCCACCGACAAAGCTATAACACGTGACAAGTTGGGATGAGAGCACGTTGTTCTAACCCATATCTATGAGGCTTATAACCATTAATAATGCTCCTTTAATTGACTGATAAAATTTTAACCAAGTGCCTTTTAGAAGCTTCTTGTTTAAAAGCCAAAGCAATGGTAACTAGGTGGGGTGGTGCTTAGCAAACCATCAATTCATTATGATGGGAAAAATCAGTATGATAGAACCCAGGTTCAGAATAATATCACCCAATTGAGCATTTGTTTGCCTTTGATTCTTATGTGTCAAGTGTTTTGTCCTTTTGTCTGTTTCAACACTCTCCCGTCTCTCCTGCTGCCCATGGTTCGCCCACACAGGGATGTTAGCATATTCCAACTGCTTGGAATTCCTTCCTGCCGTCTTGGGAGCACACACTGCGTTTTAAAACTTGTTGGACCCTTTCAAGTTTTATTTGAAAGTATGTAATTACATTCTTGAAGGAATAACGGGTCCCTGAAGTGATTTACATGCTGTATTAAATGTCACAGTTTGAAAAGACACTGAGAGCTTCTTCATGGCCTCAAACGATAAGACAGATTTGGTCAGTACAGATGAGAATATAATATAGAGTGGTGGAAGATTTGGAAATGAGGGCAGAGGCTTTGAATGGACTCCACCTCTGCAAAGTCTTGTTGATGTCTTACTTTGCAGTGGCTTGTTGGGATGGCTGTGGCCGGTCTCTGATTTATGAGGTTAAACCCTTTGCCACTGTAGAATACATGCAGTAACAGTAAATGGCAAAAGGACTTGCACTTGTATAGTCCTTCTCTCATCATTTTTGACCACTCAAATCGCTTTCACACTACTGAGTCACATTCACCCATGTGCACACACATTTATGCACTGGTGCCCAAGGCTACCATATTAGGTGCCCCATGATGCTCAAAAGTAGCTGATAGCAGATAGCGGATAGCGGCTAACTTAAAG
Source organism: Plectropomus leopardus (assembly GCF_026936395.1). Lineage (NCBI taxonomy): Eukaryota > Metazoa > Chordata > Actinopteri > Perciformes > Serranidae > Plectropomus > Plectropomus leopardus. The sequence goes on along the minus strand of NC_142189.1, from coordinate 12,791,811 downwards.
AAGAACAAAAGCAGCCATAAATGTCCACAATGTCCAAGCTGAGGACAAGATCAGATGCTATCATCGGTAAATGTTTGCTACTGACATGTTTTGCTGTTTCTATTGTTTAAAAATTGCAGTTAACGCATATGTTATATATCAAACTAAAGGCAGACACTGCTGTGTTAAACGTATGCTTGTCATGTCCCTTGTTTCCGCAATGCTGGCATGCTATCTAAGATCACACACTGGAGTAGCATGATGCCGCTGTTGTTCAGGGTCATTTAAGGTACATGACTTTCTATGAATCAGATCAGCTGAATAGAAATTTGCAGTACCTTCATACCCTGATTTTAAAAATATAACAATTTGACTGGCATACAAAGACTTGCAGATATTTACTTTGAAGCTCTGGTCCCAGGACTTCTCAGGAAGACTGTAAAGTGAGTCTTTGCATTTGCTTTAATTATGTTCTATTCTGGTCAATTTCCATCCATTCAAGCCTAATCAGTTTTTCCCTCGAGCACCAGCACATGACACTTGCGAGGTTCTCTATCACAAAGCAGGGCCACCGCTGGAGAATTCATTTGGCTGCCTCTTAGCTCTGCCTCTTAGAGACTTCGGTGTGGGCAAAGTCAATTCCCCCTCTCAGATTAAAGGAGTATCTTCAAGTGCCAATCCAAATGGTGGTGATAAAAAAGCTTTTTAATCCATTGAGAAAGTTTCCCGGTGTTACCCCCCAGAGTCCCGGCATCAGGCGTTGCCCCACTCAGGCTGCGTCTGGACAGTGTTGAAGCCCAAGTGTGTCTCCTTGCACCCTGACAGAGCGAGAGAAAAGGCCTAAAAAAAGGCTCTCACTTGACCAGCTCCCTTTGATAACATCTGGCAGGGGCAGGTTTGCACCAGCGACAGCAGGAGATGGAGGGACATTAAAGTCCTGTCACTCACTTGGCAGGAAGGCAGTTGGTAACTCCACATCATTCGGCAGACTAAACCTCAAACGCTTGCGCTGGAGTGTCACTGATGATCACTCTTTCTAATGGGTCTGATGATATTCTCCGGTAGGAGTGTTATATGAGATGATGGCTGCTTTTTATTCTGAACTATAATCCCTTTATCTTATCATTAAAATAACTCAGACAGCTGATACCCTGTTAGCTATTCAGGCCAAATGTTCCCGTATTTTTGACCGCAGAACAAGGACAAAACCGCTGCGACATGAAACCTAAACATTCTTTCAAGAAGCAATTTCATAGTTTATGTAAACAGTGATGTCTGTTGAAGTAGATGGGCCGGAAAAGATCATCTTTGTTCTGGGTTAAGGGGAGGGGGTGCAAGCAGTTTAACCCCTTGAAACCTGGATCTACATCGGTTTTCTTTTGCTGCGTTCAGGTGCCTGTCACAATCTTTCTGCCTCTTTGAAACCTGAGCAAATTGTTTTTGTTTACGAAAAAATAGGGGAAAAAAATTAAAACGACCTAAAACTTTGTTTTAAAAAAGGGGGGGATTATATATAGATATATATAAAAAATACATTTTTTTCAGCATTTTTTAGGTAATTTTTTTGACTTTTTAAAAAAAAACTTTTTATGTTATTTTTACATATTTTTATGTGATGTTGTTTTTTTTTTTTACTAATTGTTTTGGTTTTTTGCACCATGTGCTTCTTTCCTTCTCCCCGTGTTTTTAAAAGAAATCAAACCAATATGCTTCGGTTTTAAAGGGTTAAATGTGAGTTTCAACACCGCTTCCCCGGAAAGGCTCAGACCAATTCAACATCCATCCCTCTCCATTTTCCTTCTGTTTACTTCTAGGTTCATGAGTTTACATGCCAATTCCATTACAGGGATTAAAAAAGTTTGTCTAATCCATCCTCAAACTCTGCTTCCCTTGTCCTTCTCCCTCCCTTAACCCCTCGCACCACTTACAGGCTTCCAGGTCCTAGGTCTGGTTTAGGGGATTACAGGACAAGCAGCACGAGCACCCAAAGAAACACAAGGCGGCCCTGCTGAAGAATGTTTCCAACGAGATGTCCGAGCATTAGTGAAAGCTAAGGTTTGATCAATGGCTGTGGCGCGTGTCTGCACTAGTGAGCACTTTACGGAGCGTCTGAAAGAGAAGAAAGAGAAAATGAAGGTGTGTTATGACATGGGGGCTCGGGGTCTAAGCGGCTGGGTCACCTTTGAGCTGGTGCTGATTAAGGGCTGGTGTTCACAGGTGAGCGGCTTCGAGCAGGATTTAGTGACACGGGCACAGAGGTGAAATCACCCCACTCTCTCGGCTAACGTCAAAGCAGCAAAGCACCGCTGACCTTTTCCCCCAAAATGGCCAAAAGGCAAATGTTAGAAGATAAGTGAGCTCTGTCACTGCGCTCAGCAAAGAAAAGTGATGACTGGTGAACTTTTCATGTTTTTAAAGTCAGTTTTCAAACAAATTAGGTACAGAAAAAATAAAAAAGGAAAAAAGATCTGCAAAAATGGTTAGGGGTATGAAATACTTTTGCAATTTTTCATCTACACTCACAGAGTGCAAGACTTTAGGGGCATAAATTCATATTGTATTTAGTAAAATATGTCAGTCGGTCGCTGCCTGTGGCTCTAAGCCACCCACAATCCGTAATCTCCTTCGAAACTGGAGGGACTCAAAGGGGCTAAGCCTGGTCAACACCTCGGAAGGGACATCCACAGTGTATCTTCAAGTGCTCCCAGCAGCCTGGCTGGTAAAACATGGCTGAGGTTTCATGTGTGGAAGAACTCAGCAAGGCTCTCAAGGCCATTATAGGCCCACTATAGGCACACTATAGAACGTATGACTGAAACTGTAACAAAATCACAGCGCATAACTGAATAGAAACATTTTGATTTCTCAAAAAATTCAGTAGAGAAAGAAAGTGAAAGAGGGTCAAGCGTTCTTTGAAAATATGAATAAAATTATTCAAAAGATGACACTGTAAACCTCTTAAGTCCTTAATCAGTCAGTACTTAGTTACTATTTTTCATTGTCACTAAAACCTTAATATTTAAAACCGAATTAAAAATGAAATATATGTATGCTCTCTTTAATGCCAGACTTCAATACCAAGGTTTTTTAGCGAAACTGCATGTTTGGGAAGTACTGAGCATAAGACTGGATTAACAACACTTGGATTCTACTGCGCAAGTTGTGGGAGTTTGTAAATGGATAATTTAACTCATGTTTAACCAGGAAATTCCTGTTGAGATCAAACCATCTCTTTTTCAAAAGAGACCTGGTCAAGACAGCTGCATAAGAAACGGCTACAAACAACAATATCAACAACAAAAAAGATACAAGATACACAGTAACACGTAGAAATATTAAAACACCTACACACAGTGACAAGTGCCAACAGATTCATTCACCCAGCCACCCTAATCTGAAGAAACCTCAAAGTATTCCTGCCAAATACTATCTGCCACATAATGAGATGCTGCTGCTGCCATCAGTGACACAGATCCGCCCAAAGAAACTGTGACATTAAAAGGTTTCTTTGTTTTTGCAAACATATCTTTCCCATCACAGGTACGTGTACAGTATAAGTTCATCTTTGTGCTATCTGTCCATCACAAATTGCTCCATAACGCTTTTGTTTGGTTTGTTTTTTTCTGTCTTTTTTTAAAGGCTTATCTGCTTTTTGCATCTTGTGGCCGAAGGTAATGCTGGTGTTTTGCCTTTGACACAACTACAGATTACGTACATCATATTGACGTAATGTTGCAATATCTCATACATCTCAATAACCCACAAAAACATCCTTTTGTAAAAAAAAAAAGTTATTGTTAGTTTATCCTTCACAGATGTGATATTATGATGTTTCTGTAACACTGCATTTATGTCCTGTTATACGCTTTATGCACAGTGACACAGTAACAACTTTGCAAATGTGTTAAATTAATTAAAAAAATGTCAGAGTACAACATGTCAATGATGTTAAGCTGCAGGAATGTTCAATTCAACGTATGTGATACATAATATTAACAATGTTACAATCAGTGATCAGACGATAAATGACCTGCACTGAACAACATAACCTTGAAAACAGTTCCGGTACTTTGTGATAATATTGTAAAGATATTGCAGAAAAATCATATTTTATCTATCTATCTAGTTTCCAGTATCTAGTGCCATTGAGCTGCAACACTTGTTGCTGTTTCAGGAGCCTTCAGCTGTATTCAATATGAAATCGTGTCTCCAATAAGCTAGTGATATCAAACCATGCAATGAGGCTGACAAAAAGGACTGTTTGATCCATTTTTTTTATACACTGGTGCAACATCAGGTCATCGTCAAGATCAGTTCCAGTCATTAGAACTTGAAAGTGAAAACATGAATTATGGATCCCACAAGAAAGGCTGTGAGTTTGACCAAAAATAAATTGTGCATGACAAGGTCCCCCATCAAAGAGACAAATGGTTTTGGTAATGAGACAATCACAGCTGGAGATCCAGCATCAAGAGTCATGCAGAAGGTATGCGCTGGAAGGTGAGGAATATTAAGTGGCCTGAGTCACAAAGAACATCCCAAATGCCACACACACGCAACACGACACTTATCTGCAGCTTTTGCTTAACTTTTTGCCCAGAGAGATGAATAAAGAACCAAAGTCTGTCAGGGTGACTGAGGAGATCAATAATGATTAACAAAATAAATGATTTGATTGAAAGGGGCCCTCAGTGCAAACAATGTAATGGACTAGAATCACAAAAGCAAATGAAACATGACAAACAATGTCAGATTATTTCCATCCAAAATCTCCACAGACGCTTGTTAATTCAACATGGCCTCTTAAAGCATAGGAGGGTTTTTCCTTAAAGCTCTCAAACAACCAGAACAATCCAGAGCATATTTAAAGCATGAAGGAATCACTGCAATTTATCTCATGTTTCAGCAAAAACTGTCAAACATAATCATTCTTTAGGACTATTTTGGTTTGTTAGAAATTAAACTTTTTCAACTCTTCAACTATTTCATCTAAAAACTTTACTTTCTTGTTACTCTCCCACTGGACATGAAATCAGTGAAAATGTTTCAACGAAAAGTAATCATTACCTACACTTAAGTCCACAGGCTTTGACAATGACACTTCTAAAATATGCAGTTTATCAGTTAGTTAATCCACTTCAGCAGCACTGGTCATTATGAGTGCGGAAATTCCCAAGAATCTGGTAGCTCAGCAAAGTTTGACCCGTAATGCAGCCAAAGACAATAAAAAGCTTCTTATTTCAAACAATAGCAGACCAGCTTTGGATAAACTATTGATAAGTGCAGTGTGAAAACATCAATGGGATTATATCAAACGATAATTAAAAAATGTATTACTCTTTTGCAACTCTGTACCAGTATAAATGTGATATTCCTATAGTTTAGTATTGCTTGTGATCACAGGATTTTAGAGATTAAATTGTTGTACTATAATGAGATGAATTACAGCATGGTGTGCCACAGGGCAGCTCCCTCGGTCTCCTGCTTCTTCTTTTTTTCAACGATTTGTAAAATATATATCTTTTGCTTTGGCTAGGTATCAGGTAATATTGGTATTTTTAGTTTTATCATAAACCAGACACTTATCGCCCAAAGACAATAAATGTTGTCATACTAGCTGAGCTGATGTCTGGAGAGATGCTACAGGGGAAGACATCCCTGCAAACAAAACACAACACAGAGCTGCAATTGTTATTTTGAAATAGTTCAGTGCTGTAATGCTTTTGGCTGTTGGATGGGTCAGACATAAATAGCAGCAGAGAGTAGTGGTTTCATTTCTCAGACATCTTAAGGGAAAACAGATTTCACTGTTTCTGTCAAACAATAATAGAATCAAACAGGCAGTTATCTGAGAAATGCTTTTGAAAAGTAAAAACACTATTTGAGATGCAGTATTAAAGATGCATGGATGTGATTTTTATGTGTTCAAACACTTACACTCACCTACATTTTTATAAATGGCAATATTACAAATCCATTGATTAAAGTATGGGTTTTAATTTTATTTTTATTTTCTGAGAGCTCTTGAGAGTCATCCCCTAAAGTTTCTAATGAAATCATTGTTTTATAGCTCCATATGTACAATATACATATACATTATACAATTCCATATACAATACCTATACTTCCCCCTACAATACCTATATATTGATAGCCATAGAGGTTGTTGAACTATGAAACACCCCATGGATGCCTATATAGAGAATTTTTTTTTTATATTTATTTAATATTTTGGTCAGTGTGTGATAAACTGGCAGCAGGTCAACAAAAAGGGAACATAATTGCTAAAATTTCCTCTAGTGTAAGTTTTTTATGTGATTTTTGACATTTTTATTTGATTTGCTTGCTTTGTGGCTAATAAATTGCAATAAGATGATCTTTAGACATGTCATTACATCTGTAGGTAGGCTACATTTTATTTAGAGTACCACGATGTTACCATGCGAGTTTACTGTCTGGATCCCAGCATTTAAATGCAGATTCAAAGCATTCAGCATCTGACCCGTCGGCTGTTATTCACAGGCAAACGACGAAGTTTCACATAATGAAAAAGAAAACAGTGCGCGCGATGAGTTCTCTTTATTTAAAGTGGAGGAGGAGAGAAGGGGGGTTATCCAAGGTGTTTGAGACAGATGAGTGAGGTGGGGGTCGGGGAGGGAGGAGGAGGCAGGGACGGTAAATTGGGCGGACACATAAAAACTGCAAGGGGGCCATAGATGCTGGATCATTTGGAAAGTCTGGCCGTCCTGCGCACCACCCGCCCTCACGAGCTGAACTGGAGACGGATTGGAAACCCCGCTGCAGACCCCGAGCGCCGGCCTTCACCCCGACCCCGTCTCCTCTTGTCCGTTTAGAGGTGTCGCTAAAGGATTAATGAGCCAAAAAGGCACCCAGCTTCTCCTTTAAGGCTCATTTCGGCTCGGCTTCGTTTTTCGGCTTTGCGCCTAGGACTGCCTAACACCTTCCCGTTCATATTCACTTCATTCGAGGATACCTGTACCTCTACTGATGGTAAGCGCTCTTCCTCTGACACATTTACACATAACAGACCCAGCAGCGCAGCTTCTAGAAGTGGAACAATACAGGAGACAGTTTGTGACTATTAGTTTTGGTCTTTGGTGTTTCGGCGCGTCAACCGACTTCACTGCGAGTTTGGACAGCTTTTGCGGTAGAAATATACAAGGATACACGCTCATAAAAAAACTACAGTCTACCTTATTGGCACAGAAAATAGATAAAGTGATACAAAAGTGAACTTTGGGGACGAATAGCGCAGCAACGCTGGTGGAGCTCGTAGCAGGTTAAAGCCTTTTGTGCCGGAGACTTGTGCAGTTTAAACCAAAATGGTGAGCTAATTTCCAAACAGAGTGTCTTGTTTCTTTACGCCTGTTTTTCTTCAACACGATTCGAATTTTTACATTATTCCGATTTGTAACTTTTTCTGAAGTTTGGCACCGATCTAGCCCGATTAAACACCTGTATCTGCGTCGTGTCTCCCCAGTGCGTAATTTGAAAGATGGAGTTGACACAGCTCAGAATGAAAGCCAGAATAATAATTTAAAAAAACATTGTAAAATACTTTTACTTATTTCTAATTCTAATACAGTTCAGCTTCACATAAATGTTCTCATGAATAAACCATGCGTAACTGGGCCATTTCTGTCAAGTTAGGACAAAGTCTGCAAAAAAAGTCAGTGCCAACACATAACAGTAGCACAACTGATGTTATTCCGGTTTGTAATTGCTCGTCATTGTAATGTAAGGACTCACATGTTTTCACATGTTTTGTAACAAATGATTATAAAGTGGAATTGCGTCATTTAATACTGTAAAGCTGCAGCACAGAAAACGTTTTGCGGCCTGCAGGCGCATGGCGTCTTTGGCACAGTCCTTCGCTTTTCAACTCAAGTTTCTCTGCTGTGCTGCAAGGAGACAGACTCGTCAAACTTTGGGTGCGAAAGTATTATATGTTGACGTAATTATATATTTTAAAAAAAATCACGCGCGTCTGGCAGAGAGAGGTTTAATTTCTTTTGGTCGTTTCGGGAAAATAAATTGGCCCATGTGTTCATTTTTTTCTGGTTTATAGTTATGTTATTTAACACGCTTTTGCCTGTTTTGCAAATCATCTGGGAGTATTTATTTCCAGCGTTTTGTTTTTTTTTTAAATTTGGTTTGAAAAGAGCGAAATCTGCATTAAAAAAAGTCATGCAACTCATCATTTCTATCAGAGTTGTTGCCTCTCAGAATGCACTACAGCTAACAAAACCATTAACCTGCTCTCAGTGATCTCACTGACTGTGAATGTTCTTGCTGTTGAACTGCTCACTGGGAGCAAATAAAATCCCAAATCTACACCATTCAACAACAAGAGTGACTACAGGTCTGTTTTATTTCTGTCATCACAAATGAGGATATTGCATTCTGTTGGGCACATTGACTCAAAGCGAAGCCAGTTTGTAAAAACCCATTTGTTGTCAGGAATGTAAACAAACCATTTTAAATCTTTTTGAAAAACTAGTGTTTAATTTTTGTAAGATTTTTTCTTTGCAACTATTGAGTCATTATTTGGAGTAGCCATCAAAAGCATTTTGAACTGTTTGTAATCTAAAGCTTATTAACAAAAACCCCAGAAGGACATTTATCATGAAATATGGCAGCAGAGCAGAGAAACACAACTCCAGTGACTAAAAACACGTTGGTGAACAGATTACTGGCATCGAAAAATGATTAAAAAAAAATAAAAAATCAGGCCAGAGATTTGTCTGTTCCATGGTAACCTGTTGCTCTCCCTCCCTCCTTCCTGTCTTCCCTCCCACCATCACTGTCAAATTCCTCAGGAAACACATCTGAAGAGCCATGTGCATAGTCTGATCACATTATCTCTGGTCAGAGAGAGAGGGGGGCCAAGGGGGATCGAGCAAAGCCAAGGGCAGTTGACTGCTCCGGCCTAATTGCACCCTGGTCTGCATTTGTTGTTGCAAAATGTGCCTCTGTCTGTCGCTCAGTTCAGTTCAGAGTATGAATCTTCTTAAAACATTTTGTAATCTGCTGTCGCTGTTTGATCAAGAGGAGTAAATATGAGTTTACAGTGTTGATAAATGTGAAAAATCATCAAAAAATGAACCGAGTTTGGTGTAACTTCAAATGTTTTGCTTTACTTTCTTTTTTTAAAACCACAAATGGTGAAAACACGCCAGCAAAGTGAACGCGATGACTTTTTCCGGAGTTGAAAGTTACTCCCCGTCTGCCTTACATCTTCTTTCATCATCATCGCACCACTTTGAGTGTCTGTCTGTTTTAGCCTGCAGCTTTGTCAGTGGCTGGTTACAGTTACAAGATGTTCTGTATGGTCAGTGTTTTTGAGTGCTATGAATCCCTGTAATCATGGGAGAGGCCCTCGCTGTACAATGAACGTTTGTTGTAAGAGATGTGCACACACACACTCGCGCACACACACACGTTATCCCCCCACCCCATGGGTAATAGAGCTGATCATGTTCTGAACCCTCCTCTCTCTCTTTGCCACAGTTCTCACGAACATGCAAGCGGTGGCACACACTCGTACAGGCCCATTTAGCTCATGCACACAAACATTGAGCACATCACCCTTTTCTTCACACACACACTGGATCTAGTGTCATGACCGAGAACGGGAGGGGTCAATCAGAGGTCAAAGTCTAATGCTGTTAGGAAAAAGATCCTTGATTGCATGTACCGTGAGCCATGCAGGGGCCAAGACAATCCTACAAACACACACACACACACACACACACACAATGTTCCTGTTAATGTGCATCCTTACCGTGTAGTAATGCTTGGATGCTTTCCAGTGGAACAGGCTCCAAATGATGACCAAAGATCTACGTTGCTCCGGAGTAGAAACGTCTGTTCAGTGGTGTTGTTGTTGTGGTCACTCTGTTAAAAAATCAGTAATTTTATTAGGATGATTCAACAACATTTAACACATTTAAATGACGCGTAAAAAGGAATTGAGTCATTAGAGCCAAGTTGCTGTGCTTGTTAAAACCCCAGCAGAGGAAAAAAAAGACTGCTAAGGCAGAATCTTGTGTAATTTTTCAGCGTTAAAGGTCTCTGTTTCCTGCAAAAACATTCACAAAAATGTCCTTCGTGTTGTGGTTATACACAAAATTCAGAGCCAAATATACCCTACAAAAAACACAGCAGCGCTGAAGTACGACTCGCCTACTGATGACAGTGATGTCAAAGAGCAGAAGGCCTGTCATCAGCGTCACTTCAACCTGTGTGATCCCTCAAGTGGGGAAGCGTTACTAAGAGATGAGGCCCTTTTGAGATATTCAGTTCCTTGTCTGAAAAAGGTGATCTCAGTCGCTTGGAGGGATGAAAGGTTGACTGAGTTCACTTGGTTTCTGTAAGCAAACAGCCCTCTTGTTTTGGATATAGATTTTTACCCCTCCTGATCAAAGTGGTGTTATCAGCTCTTTGGTCTTGTGTGTAAACATGAGAGGATAGTTTGACTTATCTTTTGCTCTTGGTTATATTTTTGCTTATGAAACAGGTTTCTTATCAATCCCTGGAAAAGATGCAATAGTGTAATGAGGTGTGTTTTCAGTCTTAGGTGAGTGTAAGCGATCTGCTGTCTGTGTTGTGGCACATACCTCCTTACATTCCTGTTACAGTAAATAGCTAGCTTTGCCCATGAGCCAAAATGATAAGCCTTAAAGAGACACTGGGTCTCTCTCTTACACACACACACACACACACACACACACACACACACAGAATACCTTCCACTGCTCTTAGTAAATAACAGCCTCAAGTAACTGCATTCAGTTTATAATTGTTTTTATCTTTGTCTTTTAGGAACAGGGTCACTCCAACGTTCTCCTGCAGCCGCCCAACACCACTTAACATTTCCTGGAAGAACGTGTCCATTGCCTGCTCCCAACAAACATGGACTGTTTTCCCATGCTTTATTTTCTGTCGGTAAGTAAGTGGACCATGCCATTTCAATTTGTGGCATGTGACACACTGCCGCGCATCTCCCATTCTCCCCCCTTTCCTCTCTGTCCACTGAGTCACTGATTCATGCTGCCAGACTTGAACTGAAAGTCCCTATGGGGTGCTGGGCACTGTATGAGGAAGAGTTTTTCCAGTTAAATGTGTGCCACATAGTCACTGCTTTGCCCCATGGCTTGTTACAGGAGACTCCTTATCGAGTTAAGAATTTGCTCTGACCCGAGGGCTGCCTCTTCTATTTGTCTAATCATAGTGGAGGAGGGAGAGGGGGTGAAGAGGAATGGCCCTCAGATTCCATTCAAAAAAGTTCTTGAACCAGCTGTTTACCTTTGGAGGATGTCGCCAAAGATAAACTGCGAGTGGACTATCTGATCGGGGACTGCTTTACTGTAAACAAGGCGGACTGGGCTATTTAAGCCAATTAGAGTCTGCCTTCAGTGGGAACAGTTAGAGATTACTGGAGCTGGTGAAGGCATGTAGAAAAGGGACAGACAGTTAAAAATGGAGAACCGTCGATGTCTTTTTTTGTTTTCCTTCCCATCTGCTCTGCCTTTCCTAATCTTCTGTCTCTGCCGCTCCTCTCAGAGACATCATGATTCCTGGTAATCGAATGCTGATGGTCATTTTAATATGCCAAGTCCTGCTGGGAGAGAGCAACCATGCTAGTCTGATACCTGAAGAAGGGAAAAAGAAAGTACCGGGCCTGCAGGGTCGTTCGGCCGCTCAGAGCCATGAACTGCTGCGGGACTTCGAGGCCACGCTGCTGCACATGTTTGGCCTCAAGAAGCGGCCGCGGCCCAGCCGCTCAGCCACCGTGCCTCGCTACCTGCTGGACCTCTATCGGCTACAGTCGGGGGAGGCTGAGGAGGCCGGGGCGCATGACATCGCTTTTGAGTACCCAGAGAGGTCAGCCAGCCGGGCCAACACTGTGAGAGGCTTCCACCATGAGGGTAAGCAAAAAGATGGAGGATGTCGGTGTAATATTTAGGAGTACAAAAACAAAGCTGAAAATGTTGTCCTTAGTTGGACAAGAGATGATGAATGTATCATGTCAGCACAGAAACATTACGCCATGCTCGCTCTCGCCAAGCATTCCAATGATTTTGGTAGTAATGTATTTCATTAGAAAGGGCGAGGGCTGCTAAGTATTCGATGTAAAAAAAACATGTCCTACATCCCTTGAAACATGATTGTAAGGCCACTCCACCCATCTCACCATAACCAAGGAATCTAAGGATGTGGTCACCAAACACTGTCTACAGAGGGGCAAAAAAAAAATCTGCTAGACAAGCTCTCAAGAGCCTCATTTGACAAAAGTCTGCATGTTTGGTTAGTAGCTGAAAGAAAAGCATACCATCATATTACTGACTTACACTTCTCACCCCACCCAGCAGAATACGGCTTAAAAAAGCCCGGTCTTGGCCTGGAATCGGAGTGTGCTCGTCTCTTATGTCTCCAGTTTATATGGAGGGCTCTTTTAGAAGGACCTTCCTCAACGTGCAATTATCTTTAATGCTACTCTGCAGCCTTCTAAATAAAGCCCCTACTGCCAACAATGTGGGTGCTGAGAGCAGACGCTGCAGCTCTCTGCAGAGATGGAAAAACAGTCTGGTGTGATAGAAGGACTGGAAAGTTAGAAGGGTTTCTGTTTATTGTGACTTGGATCTGCTTAGTTTTAGCGACAAACGCAGAGGTCTCAATTAAACTCGGAGGAACTCCAGGGTACCCGATCTGTTAAATGTACGTCGAGGTTGGAAAGCTCGACTGAAACACGTTGGGTAAATGCTTGAGAATGGTCTTTGGCAGAGAAAAAAGGGTGATGTGCCGGACTTAGCGAGCGAGGACCGATCTTGTAGGGTGGTGAACTGAGCAAAATCGTGGAGCTTTAGGGCTACAGAACATGTCCGCCCTTAGGGGGAGGAGTGAGGAAGGAGGGATGAGTCAGCCTTAATGGGGCTTGTCAAACACACTGCCAGTGGTAGCACACGGCAACGTACCAAGGCTAGAAAGGAAGAAAGAGCACCGCCACTGAAGGAGGAACTTCCGCCTGTGATGCAATGTGTGTGTGCATGCATGTGTGCATTAGTTCCTACTGCTCTCTATAGTCATTTACCCTCCTTCTCCTTTGCTAAACTATGTTAATAACACACTTTGAGGCCCTCTGTGTGGGAGTGCTCGCTTCCATGGAAGCACCATTGTGAGACAGTGCAATTCAGTTGACTGATCTGTCCAAAACACCTTGAGTTATGGACAGTTGGGTGTAGTGGTGGAAGAAGTTTTCAGTTGCTTTACTCAAACAGAAAGTACTAGAACCACACTGTGAAAATACTCTGTTACAAGTGAAAGTCCTGCGTTGAAAATTTTACTTATGTTACTAAGTCAGTAAGTATAATCAGCAAAGAGTACTTAAAGTAAAAGTACCCCGTGGAAAAAAATAATAACACAAAAACACACCAAGATCTGCCAAATTATTGAAAAAATAGAAAATGACTGAAAAAATGTTGTTTTTTTTTATCAGAATAGTTGCTAATTAATTTTCTGCCAATCAGCTAATTGATTAGTCAGCTACTCATTTCAGCTCTACTTTTGTAAAGTGTTTGGAAATTGAATTTATAACAAAACATGATATTTATAAACTCTAGTTTAGGTTTTTATGCTAAAATCTAAATTTATTAAGTAACTAAAGCTGTCAGATAAATGTAGTGAATTAACAAGTACAGTATTTCCATCTGAAATGTGATGGAGTAAAAGTATAAAGTGGCATGAATAGAAAATACTCAAGTAAAGTACACTTACCTCAAATTTGTACTTAAGCAAAGTACTTTAGTAAATGTACTTTGTTACATTCTACCACTGGTTGGGTGAGGGGACATGTTTACAGGACAGGTAACCATTCATCTTGAACCAAGCCAGAAAGATGTTCTTTTTATTGGCTGTGTGTACGACATTACTTTTCCCTTTATTTCAAGTATTTCAAAGTGTTTTTGTGAATTAAACCACAAAGTGCAGAGTACCTAAGTGTGCACTTTTCTCATTCTGAATAACCTTCGATTGAGGATTTGAACACACTGAATCCACTCACAAGACCTCCTTTCCCATGGGCTTCAGATAAATGAGATTCTACTGTATTGTCTGACTCCTTAATGATTATTCATGATGAAAATGATAAACGTCTTAAGTGAACAAACTGCGGAGCTAATCAAAAACACAGCAGGTTTTAATAATGAGAACCACCTGGGTAAGATTAGGGCCTGGGTGTGAAATAACAGGGGTGGATTGAGCAGGAAAATAGTAGACACAACATTCCTTTCCCCAACAATGGTGATCTTGCCAGAAATCTGCAGACTGAGCGTGGAACAGGGAGCCTCCACTGTGTTTATACTGTAGCTGTGGTACGTTAATCACCACCCTCCTTGTAATGCATGTTTCAGCAAAGTGCTCAGGGAAAGGCATTGAGAGAAGGACTGGATAATCCTTATAGATAGATAAGGAAGCGTGGACGATGTGTATTTATATGCCTGAATATCCCAGAGGCCTTGAAAAGTGTGCATGATGTGCATTCTTTTGTGTCAATTAAGCCACGTTAAAATATGAAGTACGTTTCATTTTATTATCTGTCGGTGCTGTTTGGAGGTCAAAGAATTAAATACGGGATGAAGGCTCTTCATGGAAACTTAAATGCTGAATATTTTTTAATTTGTAAGATGTAAATATGAAGTACAGTTGTGAGTTTACTTTCTACTAAGGTTGTCAAACAATAATTTTACTGAAAAATTGGGATAATCGTAGATTTACAATGGTTAATTGTGACTAAAAACATTTCTCAAATCAAGTTTTCAATTACATTATTACATTTTTGTTTTGAAGTCCACGCTGACAAGGAAGAGCATTTCTTATCAGACCGACTTGCAAAAAACTGCATGGGACTAGCATAAAGTTGGCATGTCTGTAACGGGGAGTCATGAGGACCTGCAGAACCCCATTTTCATTCAGATAACACGAGCTCATGCTGTTTTTCCATCGCCAAAATTTGGCCTAAATTTAGCTTAACTTAGGATTTTTATTCAGCCGACGTTCTAGCAGTCTAGCTTTAAAACAGCCCAGTGCAGCCTCTTAAAGACAGGAATGTTGATTAATTTTTAACATTTTTAAAATAAAATAAACGTGTTATGTACGTTAACGCTGACAGCGTATAATGCAGCAAATCAAACTTTTCTTATTTCTCATTTTCAGAGCACATGGAGAGGGTGCATGAACTGGATGATGGGGAAACTGCGCCCTTTCGCTTCCTGTTCAACCTCAGCAGCATTCCAGAGGATGAGCTGCTCTCTTCTGCCGAACTGAGGCTCTACCGTCATCAGATCGACGAGGCCATCGCCGACGCCTTCTCAGACAACCAGGGGCTTCACCGGATAAACGTGTACGAGGTGCTGAAGCCCCCACGGCCAGGGCAGCTAATCACGCAGCTCTTGGATACGCGGCTTGTGCGCCACAACACATCACGCTGGGAGAGCTTTGACGTGAGCCCAGCCGTGCTGCGTTGGACTCGCGAGGGCCTCCCAAATTACGGGCTGGCCGTGGAGGTGCTGCATCTAAACCAGACACCGCGCCACCAGGGCCGTCATGTCCGCGTCAGCCGCTCACTACACCAGGAGCCTGGCGAGGACTGGGAGCAGCTACGCCCCCTCCTGGTTACCTTTGGCCATGATGGGAAGGGTCACCCGCTGACCCGCCGGACCAAGCGCAGCCCCAAACAGCGGGGGCGTAAACGCAACCGTAACTGCCGGCGCCACGCACTGTATGTGGACTTTAGCGATGTGGGCTGGAATGACTGGATAGTGGCGCCCCCTGGTTACCAGGCCTATTACTGCCACGGGGAATGCCCCTTCCCTCTGGCGGATCATCTGAACTCAACCAACCACGCCATTGTTCAGACACTGGTGAACTCTGTGAACAACAACATTCCCAAGGCCTGCTGCGTGCCAACAGAGCTCAGCGCCATCTCCATGCTCTACCTGGATGAACATGACAAGGTGGTCCTAAAGAACTACCAGGAAATGGTAGTGGAGGGCTGCGGCTGCCGCTAAAACACAGACTGACAAAAACTTGGACATGAAAAAGCAACATGGACGCTAAAACAAACCAGAAGGTCTTTTACTCCCAAAAATGTTCACTTGGACCCTTATTTATAACTTTTATGTTGAGGTGTATGTTTGTCTCACTTTTTTTGTTTCCTTGACAATATGATCATATATTTTGACAAAATATATATATTTATATCTACATATTAAAAATAAATTGAGTCCTTATTTTAAACATAAAAAAGCTGTACAACTTTTCATAATGTACATTAGATTGTATAAGGTTTTTTTATTGAGAAAATAGTAAAAACAATCTAAAAAGTAAAGTTTATTTACTGGTAATATTTATTGCATTCATATGATATACATTTTTGAGAAAAAAAAATAAAAACATAAATTGCTTCCAATAACACATCCAAGCAGATCACAAGATGCACCCTTTGTCTGTTTGCGTAAATTAGAGCACTGCGTGTCACTACACTGATTTTTTTTAGGAATCAGAAATAATCAGAAATGTACATTGACCTTAATTAATGTCTTTGAATTAATATTAGGCTGATTTTAATAAGCCCCTTGAAGCAAATCCATTTGACCTTTTTGTAAAATAATTAATAATCTGTAATAACTAGCGACTTTAAGGAAGTTATAATAAAAATCAACAGTAATTATTTTTTACTGTTTTAACATGAACTTATACAAATTCTAAGCCTAGTGCTTCCTGGTGGCCTTTTAAATGTGTTCCAATTATTTTTTAGCTGAAGAAAAAGCAGAGAAATCTTTCTGATTTTACTCTGTCTTTCCCAAATAAAAAATGGTTTGGTTTATTATCTGGCCTCTCACCAACTTTGAATGATTCACACTTCATCAAAGAAAGACAAATAGTGGAAATGATTACCCTGCGGTTCAGCATATTCTCAATTTTCCCCGTATTTCCAACGACAGAAGCTGTTACAGAAATGGTATGCCATTTCAAAGCCAGCGGGCCTCTGGGTTAGAGCCTTATTGTTCTCAAATTTCACTTTTATGTCAATTAGGCTAACATGTGGTGGTTGGACACTCGCTAATCCAATTGCAGCCGGGGCGGGTTGTTGAGCCCGACTGTGAGAGAGTGATTCTATTGTTCTTGACGTCCCCACATTGGGGGCATGATTGTGGCCGATGCGTCCTACCCCTGACACAAGGCGGCTGAGTCCTCAGAAGAATCAAAGGTTAGACGCTCTGTCTCCTGCCTTTGTCTCCGGCGGCTCATGCCGGCAGAGCAAAGACGCCTGTCTCCAACCTGTGCCCCTTCACACAATAGGCTTCTACATCACTTATTTACAAGCTGACGGCTGGCCCAAATTATATGATAATGTTTAGAGAGAGCGACTCCTTTGAACTGTTGGGGGACGTTGGCTGTGCATTGTTTCGCGGAGAGTGCCCTGTACATCATCGTGTCTGATGTACAGGGGTGCACATTATTACAAAGCTGCGGTATAATCATTTAAAGGGATTTTTTAACACGTTAAAACTACATATTTAATCCTTTGAAACCTGAGCAAATTGGCTTGATTTCTTTCAAAAACATTGGAAAAAAAGCAATGAGCAGCAAAAGAAGAAATGACCCAAATATTAGCACAAAAAATAGTGATAAGTACAACAAAGATACCCCCCAAAATCTGTATAAAAAAAACAAGAAAAAGAAAGTTAAACAAAACAACAACATGACATGAAAAAGGTCAAAGTTTTGATCCTTATAAATACAGTTTTTCCCTCACTTTTTAAAAAATACATTTCTAAATCTACTTATTTCTCGCAATTTGTGGAATATTTCTTACCAAGTCGTTTTTTTCCCTGTGACTTTGAAAGAAATCGCACCAGTTTGCCTAAGCTTTAATGGTTTCATACTTATGAAAAGCGTCTAAAAACAGCACAAGAAAATGATAAAGCTCCAGGTTTCAAAGGATTGAAACTAACCCCTAACCCTATCCCAGCAGACTGGTGTCAGTTTTTGTTTGTTTTTTGAATATATATATATATATATATATATATATCTTGACTGGTATGATGTGCCACCTAAAATAGTTACAACTCTGGACGATGTATGGCAAGTCTGGATTGTTAGTTTCTTCTCTACTGGGGCATGCGCAGGCCCTCAGGCCCTCTAATGGCCGCTGGGCTTCTCTTTGATGCCTGCATATCAGCGTCAAAAAATGAGGGGGAATGCTAAAGGAGGAGAAGACGGAGAAGAATTTCATTTTGAAGTGGCTGAAGGCAGCAGAGAGGGGGCTGAAAGGGGGGCGGGTACATGTTTGTGTGTGTTCGGGAAGAACAGGGATAGGAGGGTGTCTTTTCAGCAGTTTGACACAGCAATTACAACATTTCAACTGATCTCCTCCTGAAGTTGAGATACCATCAGCCAGTTATGATAATTGTCTGGCCTGTTCATTATCCTACTACCCTACACAAAGACAGGATGCGTGTTTATTAAAAGGCTCAGAGAGGGACGTTTATATAAGCTCAGCACACCTGGTGAGCCTTACAGGGCTCCAACACATTTTAATGGTCAAAATTTCAAAACTTTTCAATGCCTTTTCAAGGACCCATAATAATAATTCTTGAAAAAGCTTGCCCTATACGCCTTGCATTTCTCAAACTTATTAGATTCAAACTGTATTCAAACATAATTTCATCTGTCTTGCATACATGAAGAAAGTGATGAAACGATGAAACAATGAAATGATACTACACGATACGATATGATACTATACGATACGGTAAGATACGATATGATACAACTTTAATTTCACTTTACACCTAAATTTATTTTGCATCCTCAAAAGGCGGGGAGAAAATGAAGAAACTTTCATGTTGTTGAACAAAAAGTCATACATCATCGACAGCTACAGAAGATAAATTTGCCGCTGTATAACATAATGTCTAATTCACGCAAGATGACTTCAACAGTTTCATTACTCAAAAATTCCATGACTTCTCCAAAACTTTTTTTTTTTACCAATGCCAAGACTTTTCCAGGCCTGAGAATCCTGTATTTAGTTCTCGAGTCGAAGTTTGTGTATGGCACAAAGTCCCAAAATACCTCACTGAGTGCCATCAGCCATGTGATTGTGAAGGGAAATAGAACGTGAGTGTGTGTGTGAGGGACAGTGGGCAGGGGGGTTGGGGTCTATTACAGAATGAGTCCTTAAAAACAGATTGAGGTCTTTGTCATGCCTATGTGACGTGCCATTCAGTCTCCTGTAAGTGCTCGTTCTCACGCAATTACAGGTGAGTCATTATGCAGCAGATCTATTGACACTGCTCGCCTAATTGACTGGGTGAAGTCTTCAAAAAGCTTTTTATTTGGACGTTCCACCGTAAAAGCCAAGTGTTTATAGACAGTAAACCTCCCCGCAGGAACAAAGGGAGATGATCCTCGCTCACATTGCCTCGTTTGAGTGGGTGCACTCCATACTTCCACTGCTGAAATCCAGCCGCCCCCCCCCTTAGTTACCAGATGTTAGGGATCTGAAATGAGTGTGTAAATCAGGCTTTCATTTAAGTCACGTGTCACAAAAGCACATCAGAAACATAATTGCTACCTATGAAAATTAGTTTTTTGTGTTTCAGTGAAGTTAAAGTGATAGTTCACTTTTTGACATAAGGTGACTGTAAATCCTGTTTTCAGAGTTAAAGCCGACAGCCACACGTTCTCTCTTAAACAGCTCATTGGAGGTAATGTCTGGGGGGGGAAAAGTAGTTTCAATTTACTCACAGACCTGACAGGAGAAAAAAAAGTCTTACAGTTCATTGTGTTGTAGTTTTAAATCTCCTATGTTTTCTATATGACGTCTCTTTGACCGACTGAAGGCTAAATCCACACTAATACATTTTCTGCAGAGTGTTTTAACACCATTTTAGAAATAATCTCCATTCATAGACACATGACTGAAAACACATATCACATGACAATTCACTGGGCATCGACGAGCTAGTGTCTGCTCTAGGCAGGGCTGACAAATCCACTGGACACGAGAGTTGTCACAAATAAGGTGGTAGCAACAATTATAAAACGGATTTAATTGCACAACAGCTGCTAGCAATGACAGCAAGGTCAGTAACACCTGTAGATAGTTATCCATGGTCAATTAACCACTGGTGGTAGAGGCTGATGTTGTTTGTTTTCTTCTGCAAAGGGTCACGTGATGCGTGGCACACCTGAGACAAGGTGGGTGTGTGATCATCTTCCAGAGTCTCCATCTTTGCAGACTAAAATGCAGTTCCTGAGTTTTCAAACTTGACAGGGTCAGCAGCGTTTTCATAGGTCTCTGCTGCAGTTCAGAAATAACGTGGATGCTAGGTGAAAACGTACACAAGTTTATATATTTTTTTTTTTACCAGAAAAGCATTAGGGCGGTTGTTTTTCTGTCATGTATAAAAAACACACTGTACCTTTTATGTTTTAACAAAATTATGTTCACTAGTGCAAAACAGCTTTTAGGTCAGTACTCCTTCGTGCTGTTTACACATTTATGTTTTGACAGTTTATCAGTGCATCCAGGAAGTTACAAATGTGCTTCCTTCCTATGCACAAATTGGCAGTTTTGTACTTTGACTTTAAGGCCACATCCACTCAGGCTGCAACTAACTATAGTTTTCATTGTCAATTTAATTGATTTAACTTATGACATGTAAAAAAAAACAAAAGAAAAAAAAACACAGCCAACTGCCCAACATTCAAAGATGTCCAGTCAAAAATTATGTAAAAGGAAAGAAAGCACAAAAGCTCATGTTTCAGATGCTAGAAAGAGCTAATGCATGGCTTTTTTTTCGTACTGAAAGTACTTCAGCAATTAATCGATAATCATCATTGCTGCCTATTCATTTCATGTCGATGTACAACATACTCGACTAACTGTTACAGGTGTAACATCCACAGATGCAGATAGGTTAGAAAACGTCTATTTTTCTCTTCAGTTTGGCATTGTCTCACACGAAACCATAATGTTTTTTACCCTTCGACGTGAACCTGGAAAACCCCTTTGTCACACTGTCGAAACTGGAAAATAGCTATCTCATGGTGTAGTGTGGATGAGTTTTTTGAATTTTAAAAAGCCTTTATTCTTTCACCCCCAACCCTTTTTGTGATATATTGTTTTGTACATCCAACAATGCAATAAAAGCAACATTTTTTTGTGTATCTTGTCAGATGACTTCATGAGCATGAAATAGTGATTTCACTGAGTCTGAATGTAGTGCCTCAATAAGTACTGTGAGCTTGTTTAACATGTAACATTTACAACCCACTATTACATCACTGTTCTGTTCGACAACAAAAACTAAAAACTATCACAATTACCAAACACCTGTTGTTTGCTCAGCTACATTAAAACCCTAATAACTGATCAGAGGAGACCGATTAAGTTAAACCTGCCAGGACTGAGCTGAGCAGATCCTTAGTGATGGTAATGCCCAATTTTGTTGGCTGCCAACATTTGAGATTTGAGACCCACAAAAGAAGATTCAAAGGAAACTGTCCAGAGCAAGGTCTGAGGCATTGTTTCTGAGATCTGCTCGCTTCCATCATATTAGGGTGGTGGCTTGGCACGGGCGGTGTCACGGTATTACAGTATACCAGGGTGTGATTTTAAATACCATCAAAAATACAGACTCCCATCTTTCGGTTAACTGCATACCGGAGAGACTGCATTCAGGATGTTTTCCATGCAGTGTGCATCATGTGTCCTGGTGGTTACGCCGGTGCTGCTGCAGAGCTGCTCACTCTTACTCTCTACTGTATTTCCACACTCAAAAGCACATACTCCACCCATTTACAAAGCCAGACATGCTACTACCTCATCAACAACAAGGTCCTGCAAATGTTTCACAGTAAAATGCCTTGTGTGAACAACTGAAGGCTTTTATTTTGAAAGAAATAGAGGAAAGGTTGAGTAAAACACATAAATTTGTATTTTGTCATGTCTGACAGATAAAGACTTTGGAACTGCAGTAAAAGGTGGTATAGAGTCAATATTATTATCAAAAGACCATTTCCACAGTCTATTTTTTGCTGAAAACAGCGCACGTCATGCGTTAAAAATCGGCAAAACTACATTTTTGTAGATGTGCTGCACCTGAGCAGTGCTTTTCACGCCGTAAGTGTGGCTGCTTTAACATAGTAACATAGGCACTGAAAAAAATGCAAAAAAAGGTTCTGTGACATGGAAGTCTTAATCTCGGTATCTTGTGTTTCTCTGTTTAATAAAGAAAATAGGTGTAAGAACCTAGTACTTTGGATGGTGTTTTCACCGCATACTGATTCCATCATATACCATATACCCCAGTAAGGTATGAAAGTATGAAAAAATAGATACCACCCAAGCCTGGTGACAACAGTTTTGAACGGCAGTGATCTAAAAACGTTTGCACTTGGTATAAAGAACAAAAGAACAGCTGTGAGTGATACTCTACTGTACAAGAACAAGCGTTTATAGACCATGTGAGGAGGACAGGATGCGTCACGCTGTACCGCGCTACAGTCCCAAACTGGAAAGAGTTAGTCGACGCTCTCTTGTTCCTGCTCTCTCTGTTTGGTAGATAATCAGGAGGGGCTATCGTGATGATAGCTCATGTCAGTGCCGCTCGAGGTCACGGCCTCTTGTTTCACTCTCCCACTCATACTTCCACACACATGCACGCACATACACACACATTCTTTCTTATAGCCTTTTTCAGGGTATATCATTTTTACACAAAGACCAGAGCACACATTCAACACACAGGTCTGAAACCTTAGACCCTCCCCGCTGTCCATCTGTAGGGGTTATCTGTGTGACACCTCCTCTCACCCCTGTCTGTGACTCATCTCCACTCATCACACACACCTCGGAGCTGGCACATGGCAGCCGGGACGCTCCACGGTGCATTTGAGGGGATAAGGCTGTCATCGATGGAATACTTTGACCTCGGGGTCACAGGCACAAAACGCGTACACACAGGCTCACAGTGCAGTGCGGTACAGTGCATGTTGTGATGGTAATAGTAGAGGAGAATGTTAGTCTTGAGGGTTCAGACACAGGTGAAGTCATAATGAAAGCAAGTGCACTGCTTTAGTAAACAAAAAAGGAGTATGCAATCATTGGCAAATTACACTCAAGGTTCAAGGTCTTTAGGGCAGGTAGTTTCCAACATCAGTTATGTGGTCAATCATAGGTATTTTTCTTTTTGCTGGAGTTGGGTTTTTTACTTTCTGCTTTTATGAAATTGCCTGATTTTATTTACCCAAGTACTTAAATGTTTTAAATTCTGGTCCAACAATGTAAAGCAATTTGGACCTTAGTTTGAAAAGTAATTTAGAAATAAAGTTTATCATTATTATTATTTTATATCACTTGAAAGCTGTGTTTCTAAATGCATAAACCATTTTAAGATCTCTATAGCCCTTATTTTACAGAGGTCGCACTACAGGGTCGCTAAAATACCCTTTTTTACACAGAACCAAACAACAGCACATCATCAGCTCCAGTGTGTTTTTTGGAAATGCAGTGCAAAAAAACAAAAAAAACAAAACAGAACTGCAAAATAAAATGTAAAAAAATAATGTCTTTGTGGATTTGGTTGAGTCACACCAAGACCTATTCTGATTTTTTTGATAGCAAATACTGATGATAGAAAAAATGTAAAAAAGACTATGACCATGACTGTAATCAAAAAGACTCAAAAACAAACAAAATATTAATAGGTACAGGTCATTTGGGGGTCTTGTGTAATTTCTCAAGCAAATTTGCAACAAATTTAAAAAAAAAAGAATGAACTGCTAAACTGACTATCTTTCATTTTGCGGCTGTAAGTCGGCCAATGTTAAGACGGCAAAATTAAGATTTTCTGACTTGCACAACCTACATGATTTTTTTAAAAATTAACTGTTAGTTGGAGCCCTACACTGCCTCTTTAGGTGATTTTGGTTACATTAACAGCAAAGAAAACACGGTTGCTAACGAAAAGAAAAAAACTGAAAACACTTATTCTGACTGACAGTTGTTAGGGTTTTAGTCATTCTCACTCTCTATGAGCTTTCTTTAACTGACAGTGTGTGTGTGTGTGTGTGTGTGTGTGTGTGTGTGTGTGCGTGCGTGCGTGCGTGCACGCTCTTGCCTTTACACGCACACTTAAGTACACGGTTATAAATGTGCAGTTGCTCACTCCGCTCAGGCTGTTAGCTCCCCTGGTGTCTGTCACTGGTGTTAGAAGAAAAACAATGAAGGCCTCTCAAAGAAAGCTTAATAACAGTAATTGCTGCCTGAGTGATTAGAAAGAGTATCAGATATTTCCATCTTGACAACTGTTCCCAAACAAAGCATACAGGAATGGAGGGTCTGGGCCATGGAGTGTACGAGTGATTGTGTGTGTAGAGGGGGTTACACACTAACTGTGTGATTAAACCCCCTCAACACTCGATTCTCTCACCGAACCTCCCCGACTGGGAAGGGATCGCAGTGGAAATTTCCACTTGTTGAAGAAACAATCCGTGGGTTTAAAATTTGGTGTCAAGTGCCAGTGTCGCTGTGCGGACGGAATGCTTCTTTTGTGGGCGAGTCTCTGGTGTAATTTCGGGCAGGGCAGGGTGTCCCTGCAGTAGGCCTTTCTTCCTCGGGCCCTGTGCAGTTTCATTAGATACGGCTAATGAAAAGATGGCTGCTGGACAGCCCGGCCCCCCGACGCTGCTCTGGCCTGTATTTAGAGCCCCCGCCTCGCCTCTCCCACTGAACAGGTGTGCTGGCTGGCCCTCCAGCACTACAGCAAGTCACTGAAAACACTTTTCATCCTCATCTTCTCTCTTACAGGCTGCAGAGCGTTATTCTCACCAGTTTATGTTACAGAATTACTCTCATTTAAAGCAACTTGTTTACTCCCATTAACCTTTAGAAACCTGGAGCAATGTAATTTTTCTTGTGCTGCTTTTGAATGCCTTTCACATGTTTTT
Organism: Plectropomus leopardus; assembly: GCF_026936395.1. NCBI lineage: Eukaryota > Metazoa > Chordata > Actinopteri > Perciformes > Serranidae > Plectropomus > Plectropomus leopardus. The sequence goes on along the minus strand of NC_142189.1, from coordinate 12,766,788 downwards.
AACACCTTGAACTGTGAGCCAATTTGTGTGATTTTTTTTAAAAACACGGACAAAAAAAAGCAACTAGCAACTTGAAATGTTCCATGAATTACAATAAATTAGTATCTGTAGAAAGTTATTGTAAAATAAAACAGGGGAAAATGTCAAGGAAAAAAAAATATATATGTAAAAACGCTATCATAATTACACATTAAATGTTGTTAAAGTATTATTATACAGTATATATTACACTTTTTCTATATTCCTTCCTTGTTATTTTTTGGTTTGCTTATTGTTTATTTTCAAGTAATTTACTTCTACTTTTTACAGTGTTTTTGCTAATGTTTTGGTCATTATTCCTTTCATAACTCATTGCTTTTTTCACATTTTTGAAAGAAATCACGCCAATTTGCTCAGGATTCAAGGGGTTAAAGGCCTTTATCTTTTCATGTTATAACTCTGTTTTTTATCAAATGAACAAGCATCGTTTTAAATTTATTTCGATTATTCAGTGTTGTGCAGTTCAGGCTTCACAAGAGCTATAACTAAAAGTTGAACTAAGTAAAAAATAAACTAGTTTACTTTAATTTCTTTATTGTTTGCTTTTAACAAAACAGGCTAAAATCTTGTGATCATCATTCACTCACAGATCAACCTAATTTGCAGAATGAATGTTGGTATTTTATATTCCTGCAAACCACAGATGTTATATTTGATCGTTATTATGTCATGTCATTGAAATTTTATGTTCCAATAGCTCTGTGTTGATGTGTTATTATGTTCAAGCACAAATACCACTTGGCTATGGATCACATTTTGGCATGAAACACCCACTGTTGGTGGTGCAATCCTGAAAAATGCAGCAATGTCTTGGTAAAATAACAACTGCTTTTGGTGGCGCCAACCTCAGTGAAAACACAGCAAGGTCTTGGTAAAAACACCCATGTTTGGTGCCTGAAAAAAAGAAGCCAGTGGAAACGCAGCAATGACTCACTAAAAAACAACTAGTTATGTTGTTTGTTGGTCTCAAACAGTGGACTGCAGCTTAGCAGGTGTCTCACCTCGGTGTCACGCCATCCACCATCCCCTCCACCTCCTGATGTCAAACCCGGCTCATATAATATGTCACTTTGGAAATGTTATGATACATATGAAACGTGAAAATGTAACATATGCATGGTTTGCATAAATGTACAATACCAACATTTTCTTCTGGTGACTGAGCTGCGCAGATATTTCCTAAGACTTAAGCTTCAACTCCATGGATCAATTTAAATTCCTTACTGCTGTGGCCGATGTTTGCTTGTTTTGTCAGACCCTGCAGGAAAAATTCACAGAAAAAAAAGAGATTTTATCTATTGGAAACCAATACAGACCAAACCAAAGTTCCTCAAATATTTACGTGATTTGGCTTAACAGTTTCAGTAGCTGCACTGTCTAAATTGCAATTTGCACTAGTCATGCAGGTATTGTGTCGAAGTCTTTTTAAATTGTGTTTCCCTCCTTTTAAAATGCGTAGTACCCCTCTCAGTGGTTATGTAAAGAAAGAGGCTCAGATTTAGGTAGAGAAAAAACATTTGAACAGGGAAACTGTCTTCACAAAAACGGCATGCTGGGTGCTGTTAATCCTTGGTGTAAAACGGCTGTATAACAAAGTGTGTGAGCGTCATTGACTGTCCTAACCCTTTCCCCTTATTTAAGTGCTGAAAATAAAAAGTATTTTGTTTTATATATTTTATCATATAAATATAAAATTATTGCAATTATAAACATAGCATAGGGATATTTTTCCCTGTGGATACATTTCTAATAATCCTCCCCTTTTTTAAAAAACAAAACAAAAAAAAAACAAAACTAATTTTCAAGTAATTTTTTGTCATATTTTTGTAATTTCTTGCAATTTTCGGGACATTTCTTGCCAAGTTGGTCATTGACTTTTTTCCGCCATGATTTTGAATGAAATCAAACCATTTTGCTACATTTTAAAGGGTACAATAGTTTGTGAATAGTGACCAAACGCAGCACAAACTAATAAACTAATGACAATCCAGGTTTCAAAGGGTTAAGATTTTGTATTCTTAACCTAACCTACCCAATTTACCAAAACATACAGTCCCCCATGTTTTTTTCTAAACCTCAGCTACGTAAATTTATGTTATGTGCATAATTTGTGGTAATCTGTTAGCTATTATATGATCATATGATGATACGTTTACAATCTATTTAAATGCACAAATTTGAGATAGAAATCGAAATATACGGAGGCTGCTATTTTATGAATATGTATTGCCCTAAAGACAGTCCAGTAAAAACAAGTGGCAACATAAAGTGTCACATATTCTTCTCACATCCTTGTCTTTATTTACACATGTGGCAGGAAATTACAGACAGCGAGTAAAGCGAGTATCCCTAAGTTCATTTAACAATCTCCACCGCTCTGAAGCCTTTGGCAAACTGAGACGCTGTAAAAAGCCTCCTGTAATTAGACAAAGCTGTTTATGCACAACTGCTCCATCTCATCCACCCCATCCCCTTCCCTATGAAACACTAATTTGCCTTTCAGCGTGATAATAGTTGATATACAGTACAGCGTCATCAGCTGACAGCTCATTGTTTCGCTCTGCTTACTTACAGAAGCCCGTTTCGACTACTGGCAGCTTCTCCCTTTCAGGTGCATAAATATCTGAGAAGAAAAGTGGTGTTTGGCTGGAGCGCAGCCCCAAAGTTAGATCTCAGTGTTTATTTGCTAACAGACTCCCTCTGTGTTCATACGCTGACCCTTTGTGTGGCTCTCTGAGAGGCAGGTGGATTGTGCCTCGGGCTTGCGGGCTACAGTTTGAAAGCAACAACGTGAAACCGGAGCTGTAACACGACCCCGAGGCAATTAGGTCCACAATGAGGACGTTTTTTTCGCATTCACTCCTTTTGTGTTGCTAAATACTATTTAAGAGCAAATAAAATGAGGAACTTGGGTGCTTTGGCAGAGAGGCCGAGGAAAATGTACAACCTGGTAGCAAATCAGCGACAGATTAAGTTTTTGTGCCTGAGCGATGGCAGCTTGTCGTACATAAGATGAGGGAGCATGTCTCTCCTTTGATGTCGCCCTACCTTGTTGTGCTGCGTTTTTAAGTATGTGTATACACAAGGAGGGGGGAATGGGTGGAGTGGACAGGATTGTAGGATGCAAGACTAATGGAGACCATTCTGGGGGGGAGGTTTAGCACCGCAGACCCTTCACCGTGTCTGCAGACATGCTGTGAAAGCGGGAAAGGTGCAAGGAGGGCTGGAAGAGAGCGAGAGAGACCCTACAGCTCCTTCCCTCCTTCTTCTTCTCTCCCTCCTCCCTTCCATTGCTATATAACCTTCCCTGAATGGAGTGTGTCTACCGGATCTGCCCAGGATGAAATGTCATATCTTAGACTGATCCTTATCTCTTAATCGCTTCCTTTGTCTCCCATGATTCCCCAGACCCTCCCTGACTTCCCTCCTCGGACACGGCCCTTTGATGTGTCAGCCACGGTTAGGGACGCTGGGGGTGGGATATTTGTGGTGTGTGCATGCATGTGTGTGTGTGTATGTGTTTTAAAGTGGCGGTCTGGTTCTGCTCTGAGCTAACAAGAGCCCCAGAGGTTATCAAGATTCGATGGTGGAGGAGACTGCTGGAAAGTGTTGCAAAGAGTGCAAAGAGATGGTTTGTGTTACTGCATGTGTGTATGTTGCTAAGAATGTGCACATGTACTGCAGGAGTAATATGGACAGTGATGTGTTCCCGTGTGTGTGTGTGTGTGTGTGTGTTTGTGCATCAATGACTCTACATCAGGGTTGGAAATTAGCACCAGCCACTGTCCAAAGGCTGGTAAAATATACACGTGGCTGCTAGAGTTGCTTTACTCACCAGCCAGAAATACAATGGTAACCTATTGAGTGGCTGGTAGATTTTTTATTCAACCAGACAACAAAGAAGTTAATTTCCAACTCTGCTCTGCATGGGGTGAAATCTGTAGGGCTAAAAGTCGATATTTGCATAGGTCACAGATAGTCAAATGTCAAACAAATCTAAAAAATATTTAAGGAAGAGTGTGCAAGATAAGAAAACAAGACCACAGAGTAAATTCAAAAAGCCCCTGAGTGTTAACAAAACACTTTCTCATCCCAAGACGTCACATATTGCAGCTTTGTTGGTGGACTTCTGCGAAAATATTAAGTTTTACACTCTGAGATGCCACTACCATGATGTCAGCAAAATCACATGGTGAGATGATGCTGCACACGGTTATGTTTAGGCAACAACAGCACATGGCAACCAATGCCTGGATGTCAACAAATGCACATGCTGGCAGGGATGGTCAGGGGACGGAGGCACGGTGAGATGTAGACAAAAAAAAATCACATTCACACTGGAAGCGAACACAGGACTCCTGCATGAAACGCCATCAGCGTTTTATGCACACGCGACAGGTTCTGTCCAGCTGCCTTCTCAAGTGACGTCTCATGTCACCGCGACTGGTTCTGTCCGGCCACGCTCTCAGCTGACGCCATGCACCAGCATTTCATGAGCAGGCAAAAGGTGCCTGTTGGCGTGGTGATCTTACGCCAAAAGCACTCACAGAGCGATGCTGTTTTATGAGTTTGAAATGAGAACGGGCTGGTACTTCTGGGCCACATGGCACAACGTGATGGACCCAGAGAGTGTAATTCCACTTTTGGCCACTATGTAAACTGGTGGTTTAGCAACAGTGTTGTTTGAACACTGTAAAATTTCCACAAGAAAATATTTCTAAAAGACCCTTTGGCAAGATAGAAAACTAAATTGTACAGAATTTGCCAAAAAGTTATCAAATAAGTTCATTTCAGCGGCTTTCAAGGTCCCTGAAAACACATCCAGACAGATTTGTTATTTTTGCCATTGCAAGCATTATTAGCCTCTTTGCTGTAATGTCAGTGGCGTTAGCTGCACCCATTAACTTCCAAATACTTCTTCTGTGTATATTTGTGTTGCTCAGTTTCATAAACTGATCTAACTGATACAGTAGGTTTAATAATTTTACCCTCCCTGCCCTCAGTTAGACGTGGACATATTGTATTCACTGCACTGATTAAGTTTCCATATCTATATGCAGGTTTAAATAATTCAACGAAAGAAAAGCTAGAGTGATCTGAGGTCTAATTGAACACACAGTAGATCTAATATTTTTGACCTCCCTACCTCCGGTTGACCCAATATTCACGGCTCTGATGAATTTTCCATGTTTATCTGCAGGTTCAAATAGTTCCAGACAAACAGCTCAGTGTTTCAGGCCTTGGCACAATTCTGTTAAATTATTATTGGAAGATTTAACATGACAACGCCAATGAAGCTGAATTTCTATCTCTGTATATCACATTATTTAATTCAATATTTTGAAATTGTGAGTGGTGTAGAAGTTTCAGTCTCATGTTGTTTTTATCACATTTGGTTTAAACCAAAGTGAAATAAAATACATTTAATACAATTCTAATCTACAAACAGTTAATGCAGCTGGATTATGAAACAATGGGCTCCTGGGCACAGATACACAAAGTGCCCCTTGACCTCTCTTATGGAGAAAGACACACAGACTTTGTGGTAGTTTTAAGTCTTTTTGCATTTCTTTGGGTCTCTTTCTGATAATTTTGTGTCTTGATGAAATTTTTTGTCTAGGGCAGTTTTCTATCTTTTTTGTGGTCGTTTTGAAGTCATTTATGTGTCTTTGACATTGTTTTGTGGGTCTTTATAGTCATTTTGTGTCTCCTTGTGATTGTTTTGTGTCTTTTTGTAGTTGTATGGGTTTCTGAGATAATTTGTGTCTCACTGAGGTCATTTTGTGTCTTACAGTGTTGCTTTGTTTACATTTATGTTTCCTTGTGGTGCTTTTGATTCTGGTCGTAGTCATTTTGTCTCTTAGTGGTTGTTTTGCCCATTTTTTTGTTATTTTGTGTATTTTTGTAGTCGTTTGGATCACATTTAAATAATTATGTGTATTACTGAGATCATTTTGTGTCTCTTTGAGGTAATTTTGGGTTTTTTGTTGTATGGTGTCACTTTGTAGTCATTTTGTGTCTTTTAATGGTTATTTTGTGTCTCTGTAGTCATTTTGTGTATCGTTGTTTGCCCGTTTTTGCACTTATTTTGCGACTCTCTGCAGTTTCTTAGCATCTTTTTATTGTGCCTCCTTGTAGTTTTTTGTGTCTTTTGCGGTCCTTGGGGTCTCTGAAATAATTTTTTGTCTTATTGAGCTGATTTTGTGTCTCTTAAGGGGTATTTAATCTCTTTCTTTGGGTGTTTTGTGCTACTTTGTAGTCATTTTGTACAGGTAAGTGTATCCAAATTATGTATAAAAATATAAGAGCAGTGTAATGAAATGGAAAAACTAGGCCAGGTGGGTACAGTCAGACCTTTTGGGTTTCATTTGGGGTGACCAGAGGACGGCTGCTTTAAGACTGCCATATAGGTGCTGCTTCTGCTTTCACAGATCTCCAGTGGGAAGGTGTGTAAGTATTGTGTGTGTGTGTGTGTGTGTGTGTGTGTGTGTGTGTGTGTGTGTAAGAGAGCAAGAAGGCAAAAGAGATGAACTGTGAGAAAAATGAAAAGACAAACGGAGCTTGTTTGAAAAGGCTCATATCTTCCAGCGCATCTTTGAGCAGATATATGCAGTGGTATATTGAAACACGCAACTGTGCATGACTGGAAAATATACGAGTGTATCCTATCACAGCTCATTGTACTCTGGTCTGCTCATTTTTCCGATCCAACATCCGGAGGCTCATTCTTTGGTCCCTAAAGGAATCTCGGGCTGAAGCCAGGGGTGATGGGGGCACATTGTCTGCACCCTCTGGTGGCAGGATGCAACAGCACAACTTGTCCTTTTGTGTGTGTATCTGTGTGTGTGTGTGTGTGTGTATCTGTGTGTCTACACGTTTATCTGGAGACAGTAAAAGAACGTGCCGCCTCAGGTGAGGACACAATACTGTATGTTTGTGCGGGGAGGCCACCCAGCATCAGCTGCATATCCTGACAAAGATAGGAGACCTGGTTTACAATTAGAGGGTTTTTTTAGCCCAGCCAAAAGCAACATTGTTCGTCTTAGTGAAAGAGCGGGGCCCTCGCTGGGTCCTGAGCCACCTGGAGATGAAGGTGGGCGGAGGCGAGTGGAAAGCAGAGAGAAGAATAACAGCATTAGAGTCAGAAAGAAAATGTCACCATAAGAAGAAATTCATCAACATGTAATGGTAGGGCTATTATTATCCTCTCGTATGCAGCCTGGCGTTTTCAAACCCTGGGTGGATTTTGAAATAACGGAGCAGCATTGTTTCAGCCACTGGTGCATCTGTGTGTATTTGCACATCCAAGCCAGTGTAGAGAGAAAATAAGCCAGCCACTTTCCCCCAGATTTAGGTCTGAGCTTGAATAAACCCTGACACTCCCTCCTTTGCGAGTGATTGTCAAGAGGCTGTTTGTTGCTCTTGGCATGGACATACACAACTGTATACATTTAGCTGTGGACGTCGGGGCATTCAAGAGTGAGATCATTAACATATGGGCCGAGCAGTTAAGGCCTGCAGCAGTGAGCCCTGGGGGACAGCCTGGCTGTGTAAGTGAATACTGATCATATACTTCAGATATTATTACCGCTCCCTCAGTGCGGAAAAAGCTGCTTCACTAAGTGCTTCAACCCCAAAACGGAGCAGGTGATAGACAAGCAAACAAATCAAGCAGTGTGCATTTGTTTTATTAGCAGAGGTGCAACAAGTCATTGTTTTTCAAATCACACGCTAGTTTTAAGTTTTAAGTCCCAAGTCTTAAACTTTGAGTTTCGAGTCCTAAACAAGTCCTAATGCACTCTTCGCCAAATGTTATGCCATATAACAGCAGTGTAATAATATATATCCTTTCTTTAACCACGTAAAAGTCTTACTGAGATTTAAAATCTTATGTCAAAAGCAACCTGGCCAAGAGGGCAGCAAACATCACAACAACAATAACAAAAAAAGATAAAAACAACTGTCACGCACTACAAATAAGCAAGCAAAGCATCAAGTGCCATGCAAAACCAGTTAAATACATAAAAATGTACAATATTCTAAAATGATTTCCTTAATAACTGGAGAAGCAATCCCAATTACAGAGTGCTATTTCCTCCATCTTTTAAAATTGACTTAAATTCGCCCAATAGCAATCGTCCTTCTGTAAATTCTTTCAAGAAGGAGCAGCATATTTAATAATACCTTAAATGTATATGTCATCATCATGTTTGCTTTTTAAATTTTGTAGTTAGTTGTTAAAACAAGTTTACTACAAACTTACTTAGCTATTAAGCTAACTTAAGCTCGCCAAAATATGAATATTGGCCTCAACCGACTATTCTTTGTGCACATTCAAAGAAATTAAGGCTCTATCCCAAAGATCTAACCCTTTCATTGTTGCTTGAATGATTTAATGTAATGGCCAGGATTTTTGCTTAAATGTTGGACTGAAACAGTTTTCCTATGTGTATTTGTCTTTGGTCATGAACTTATGACTTTTATCTTCACAATATCACAAACTTTCCAAGTAAAGTGATCTCAAAACTGCCCTTTTTTGTGTTTTGTTGCTACAACCCTGAACCAAAGACTCCAAAGGGAGGAAAAACTGTGAAAACGCACAATTAAACATTTCAGACAGCAATAAAAAAAGGAGTGGAAGAGTCACACCAAACAAACAGACCTGTTGCCTTGGTAACAGCAAAGGCCCCTGCTGCGGTGGTGTGTATGGGCCCTCCGGACTGTCAGGAGAAGGTATCAGAATGAGCTATATCTTTAAATGTGGAGGTCCACTAGAGGAACAAGCTGGAATCATTGAAAGATGTGAGATGTGGAAGAGAGACATTTTTTTTGTTATGTATCTTTTGTCCTGCAAGAACTGGAGGAAAAGGTAAAGAATAGCATCCAGATGAAGGCCAGGCTATCCTGGAAGATGGTGTGCTCTATTGGATACAGCATGTGCTTTCATTTGTCCTTTTCATTTGGGAGAAGATTATATACTGCGCATGTTAGCCTCTGCTGCTCTTTGACACGTACCTGCCATCAGAGATGTGTGATTATATATATATATATTATTATACAGATATAGAAGGGAAGGTGGTCCTTTGACACCCGTGCCTTTTCCAAGTATCTAATGCTTGAGCCCTGAGCAAAGTCGAGCAATTTTCTCTCTAAAACATGGGAAGAAAGGCAATGAGCAAGTTGGTAAGAAATGTTCCACAAATTTGCAAAAAAAAAGTGGATTAAAAATGATTTTAATAAAGCTAGTGAAAAACATCCAAGATAAAAAGAAGATAGCTAAGTTAAAACTATATTTCTAATTAATATAATTTCATATTTAACATTATGTTACAGACTTATTATACATTTTAAGCACTTTTTCCACATCATTTACTTGCTTGTTTTTACTTTCTTTTTCTCTTTTTAAATACATTTCAGGTAATATTCTTGCAATTTTTACCAATTTCTTACTAATTTTGGGGTCATTTATTCTTTTGTTGATCATTGCCCTTTTCCCATGTTTTTGACAGAAATCAAGCCAAGCTGTTCAGGCTTTTAAAGGCTTAAAAGAGCCAGGTAGAAGACATGGGGACAGTTCTGGTGCTGGATGGGACAAACACATGACTAAGGCACTCTGTTTGACTGGTCAACACGTGGTGTGTGTGTGTGTGTGCGCCTGTGTTTCTGTGTGTGTTTGTGTGAGGCTCGCGGCCACAGCCGTGCCCGGAAAGGCTTGGAGCACAACCAGTCATTAGGAAGTCAGGCCGTCTGGAGTGCATTATGGGCTGGGTACTGTAACTCTTACAAGCGCAGGCTGCTATCAAATCAGGGATAAGGGGGGAGAAAGAGAGAATGAGAGACATGAGTGAGAAAAAAAGAGGAGGAAATCATCATACCTGTGTCAGATAATAGATACAAATAGCTTCCTAAGCTTCCTTTAACTTATGTGGGTCGCGAGGGACATGAGAACAAATTTTACAGATAAACCGGAAAGCAGCTGAATGTTAGTTTGCTGGTCTTGTCCAGCTGCAGGTACTCAAAGCAGGATAAAAGACATTTTATGAGTCAAATTGTTGTTTGGCTCAGGTCTGGTTAAAATGCAGGTGACAGCTTGGAAAAACAGGAAAAGAATTGGATCGATGAGGGGAGAGGCGAGGAAAATGTGAGGAGAGGTTAAGAGCAGAATGGCCAACATTGTTAAAGCAATCAAAAAGAAGAGAGGAAGCACTGGATGGAGGGATGGAGATGGTAACGAGGCTGAATCATTGCTGCGATGTTAACCACAGCTGAAGTTTTGACTGCAGCTCTCAACAGTTTGACAGGTTTTGGTGCTTCATGTCAAATTAGTGCTTACATTGTTTCTGCTTAGGTGTCATCAAATGGACATGACTCACTCCAGACCATACAAAGAGAGCCAAACTAAAAAGAGAAGGAGAACAAGCATAAACAAAAATCGCAGGCTTTGTTGAATGATACCTGCAGGGTGTACCATGAAGCAAGTTCAACATGGCCAAGCTTTCTTTGCCCTGACTGGCTCGACAGAGCCAGATGGTTATGAACTTGCTTTGTTAACAGAGGCTTTTTCCATCAGGCTCTACGAGATCCCATTAAGGGGTGTTTGGTGCATCATTAGACTCTATTTTTGCACAAATCACAGTTTCTACAGTTTGAGGCAAGCCACACTATAGACTTTTTAAGATTTTTTTAATGCCACTCGGAATAATATTTAAGACCAATTTTACAATAACCAAAATTGAATAAAAAAGAAAACATGAACTAACATCATTATTGTGGATTAGAGACAATTTTCTAGAGTGAACATTACTTTTTTGGTGATGCAAGAGGAATTCTGCAAATTCTGTATATTAGAAAATAAATAAATAAATACAAATTATAAAATAAATCATGTTCCCAATTTGAAATTTTACAAAGCAATGTAAGAAAAATATATAATTATAATACTTTATAAAAGCCTATTTCCCATTGCTGAGCATTTTTAAGACTTTAGATTTTTCTTTTTGAGACATTTAAATGACAATTAAGGCCTTATTTTTTAAAAATAATTAATTCAATTTAAGACTTTTTAAGGATCTACGAAAACCCTGACAAATTAACCAATTCAGTGCCACCTACTTCTGCTTAAAAAAAAATATTACAGCAAAAAGCAACACTGTTGCTGTAAACAAGGCAAGAGGGGAATTCTGGAAGAAAAAATAACTCACTGTAAAAATTCCTAAGTTTAACCATATTTATTTTCAGCTCAAACTGTGCACCGTTTTACACCATTCAAACAGAGAGCTATGCCATCAGACTGACTCTAGCTGGCGTCGCATTCAGTTAGGAAACAGTGTTGGATAAAACTAAAACAAATAATGCAATCCCTTCAAGCTATCTATTTTAGAAGACAGTACCTGTATTCAGAATACCACCAATTTAAACTGATGCTATAACAGTATACAGCTCTCATGTTTAGTATTTGAAATATATAATGGTGTTTCTTGTATTATGTTACTCCCCAACCCTTATGAGTGATATACTGCCAGTTCCCTGTCCAAAAAAAACCCAGCAATGCTTTACATAAACTCTTTGCTTCATTTAGTTGCATTACCGATATAATATTACATCGTAACAGGTCTGCATTTATAACATATTCCATCAGGTGAGAATCTGCTCGCACACTGACTGATACTGATGATGTACAGAGAAAGATGCTTTTAAGCAAGTTTCAATCCCAAACTCTGAACGTCACCTGGTCTGGACCAGTTTAGGTCTGCAGCATAAATTCCTTGAAAACTCTGGCTTTAGGCTCAGCACACCAAGCTCACTAATCTCACTTTGTGGCACACCCCTACGGTGAGAACCTTATGATGAGTTTCATCAGAAGGTGTTTTCCTAACTCATCTGTTTTGCTTGGCTAATAAAGTGGTGTTGCTAATTACAGTACTACACTACTCAAGATGATCAGTAATGATCTGCACAGGTCTGCCAGGGCTGTGGGCAGACACGCTGTAATGTGTGATCATAGTGCAGGCTCATTAGTCTGCCATAGCTTACCACACTCGCACCAAATAGCTGTTTGGCAACACTTTCTAAATAATAGCCTGTCTTGTCTTCATCACAGTGAAGCATTATATACAGGAGATTGAGTTTTCCAGATTTAGGACAGAAAAATCCTCAAACTTGGTACAAATACAGTTGATTGCAGCATGAGCGTGGGGCAGAAAACCTGGTGGGTAGTTTTGGCCTGAAACAGCTATTCCCACGCAGACGTCCATCAAGCAGCATGTCCTGAACTGACTACCACTGCCAAACCAACACGTTCTCATTCCAACTCACATGTTGCAGCTTTTGTCAGTGGACTTCTGCATTAATATATGACGAGTTAGGTATCCCTCTGCATCTGCTGTTTATGCTCTGGGATGCCACTACTCTGATGTCCACAAATGCACATGTTGGGATGTTGTTGCACATGTTTAAGTTTAGGCAAGAACAGCTCTGATGGTTAGGTTAAGGCGACAAAGTCACAGATGACAGACAAGAAAGGGTAGGTAATTGTCATTTTTATATCTGACGAGCCCTTCCACTAAATTAGCGCAACTAGCAAGTTAAGGTGACAAAATCCAAAATGCTAAATTTGTACACAAACACGGTGGAGTTTTATGAATTATACTGATGCCAAACTGATCAGAAAACTGCTCAAATAAAAAGCTTTTTGTCATGTTTTTGTGGATAGGTGAGAAATTGTTAATATGTAATTTTTCTTTCTTTGGTGTAATATTTTCCAGCAGGAGCAGGATGGGAAATAATTTTAAAAAAGGATCTTGTTGTAGGCTTGTAAATATTGACCCTGTAAGATCGTTGTAAAAATTTCCAAATTCTTACAGTGTGTGACTACAAACGTACATTGTCTTTAGATGTGAGAGGGTGTCAGACTTTAGTCTTTTAATAGTATTTTCAAAGTCTTCTAGTGCATGGTAGGAATCATAGACCGCTGTCACCGAAGCAACCGCCACATCCTTCATGGGTGACATATTTTCTTATGTTATGTCCTTGTTCGGATGCATTAGCGTTTACACTACAAAAGACATGAGGTCAAATTCATCCCAAATGATTTCGGCAAGTGGTCTGAGTGATCAGATCACAAAGCATCTTGGTGGTTGTCACGCTTGTATTTAGCGCTGTCTACTTGTGATGTGATTGCCCCAAGATGCATTTTAAATCCAAGTGTACACAGCTGGGATGAAACCTCTGTACAGTCAGTCTGGGTTCATGTGGGAAGTCCCTCTTGGAAAACATGTCTACACCCACATCTCACCCACAACAGCCATGCTAAGTAAGACACACTGCAACAGTGGCACAGACACTGTAGATCAGGGATACTCGACTTGCTTTGCTTGGGGGCTACATTTGCAAAATGACAGTAGACTAGGATAGAGTCGCAGCAGCCCCATACATGTTTGTAGGATTTTAGTTCATTTCTAGGATTTTGGTTCTTTTTCAGGATTTTAGGACATTTCTAGGAATTCAGGATGTTTCTATGATTTTAGGACATTTCTCAGATTTCAGGACATTCTACGATTTTAGAATATTTTCAGGATTTTTGGACATTTATGGAATTTTAGGACGTTTATAGGATTTTAGGATATTAGCGGCTTAGCTACAACCTCTGTTGGGGAGTGTGGAGGATCCACCTCTGGCACTTTTTTGATAAACAAGCTCTATTTTGGTACTGTTTTATGCACTCTGACACCTTATGTATACTAAAAGTACAAAAACAATTTCCAGTGGGAATCATTATATTTTTATTCTACTTATATTATTTCATTAGATTATAAAATGATTGGGGGGGGGGGTGCGGCACCTTATGAAGATGAGTATCACTGCTACAGCCAAATGTAGTCTGTTTAATACAAAAATGAAAGATCACAATCCTTCTGTGGTGATTATTGTATGTGTGTAGATAAGTTGTACAAAAGCTATAAGCAGGCAATAGCTGAAAAGTTCTGTTTTCAGACTGTAGGAAACTCACATGGTTTCACACTACTGAAGACTTATCTCAGACTCCGGAGTGGATCCATATAAAAGCATGCAGACAAACACCACCACCAAACAGCACAGCTGGGGAGGTCACAGGTCACAATCATGGCAGTCCCACCAGACAAACCTTTTAAGGTCATTTGTGTCTTTATCTATTGCTCATTGTCCATATAGTGAAAATAAAGTTGCATTTTGGGACTGAAAAAAAGCATATGAGTCATCGCTGTTCATCATTTAACCACAAAAATACAAACAGATTTCGTTGCTCGGTGAGTTTGGTAAAGAGGCAGCGAGAGATTTACAGAGAAGCGAGCCTTCGCAGAGGAGCAGCAAATTGTGTTGTAGCTGTTCACTTCAAAGAGAATTCTGTTGATTTATCAGTTGAATTTTTGCATTTTTGCTCTGTACTTTAAACTTATGAGACAATCAGAGCAGGTGGCTGCCATTTAAGGCATCATCTTCGACATCTTGACTTCATCTTGGTGTTCTGCTTTTTGATTTAGCGGCAGGAGAGGAAAGGAATTGCCTGGCAAGCGTCTGGCCTTCATGTTACAGCGGTCGACATATTGAAACACCTGTTTAGATTTATTGTGTTTGGATAGTTGGCAGTGGATGGATTCCAGCACCCTGCTTCTTGCACATGCACTGCCAAGGAGACACACATTCACAACTGTCTTACACGCTTACACACGCGGAGAAATAAACATCAAGAGGACATATTTGTGCAGCCCAACACACACACAGACACGTCGTATTCCTTACAAGTTTTACAAATGGCTTGGTCGAGAGATCAATCATAAAAGCAGACACTCTGGAAGTCTGTGTTAATGCCTTTCGTTTCTGAACGTCCCCCCACTGAGCTCAGGCACACAGGAGAAGAAACAAGAGAGTGAGGCAGGAGGAAAACAGCAAAGTCCAGCAAAGAAAAAGACAGTGGAATAAGAGAGGACCATACATCAGTCTGCCCTGAGATCACCTTTGACATGATCCCACCTGTCAGCACACACCTGAATGAAGCCCCCTTTTTCTCTGAACCCATGTGCATAAAACCCAGAGAGCAAATTCACCGCGCAGCCTTTTCTGGTGCTGCGCCAAAGTGTCTCTCTCTGCCGGCCTGCATCTATCTATCTGGTGTACAGACTGGAGTTAAAGAGGAGCAAATAGATACGCCATCTGGCAGTTGTCTGGCCTTAGCTGTCTGTAGGACATATGATGGATTCTATCGGGAAAAGACGCCAAAACACAAAATGGCTGAGGTCAGTAAGTTTAGGAAATCCCAAAAGTGGGAGAGGGCTGCAGATCTTTGTTGTTTGAATGTTGGGGAATTTTTTCGCACTCTGGATTTGGATGCTAGTCACATGACTTGGAACAAGACTTGCAACTGGACTTGGACTTAAACACTAAAGACATTACTTGGATTTGAGCCTTCTGACTTGATCATACTTGATACTAGAGGTGTGGAGCTGAGTCACATGACTTTGACTTGTTTCAGATTCAAGCATTAGCACGCTGATGTGAGTGCTGTCAGCTAATTGTGCTTAATAATGCTATGCTATTAACATGGAAAGTTAGCACTACATTTTGATGATTATGCAAGTCGCACTTGTTAGAACAAATAAAAACACATTTTAAAAAGCTTTTAATAAATATATTATCACTCTTTAAATTGCATTACATTAGCTGAAGAGCGCATTATGACTTGTTAGGGACTCAAAATTCAGAGTTTAGAACTTGGGACTTGTCAGTTTTGACTTGGGACTTGCCTGTCTTGAGTTGAGACTTGCAGAAAATGACTTGGCCCCATATCTGGTTTTCACAGGTTTTTTTTATTAAAAGACTAATCAAAGAGTAAAATCTGAATGTCCCTATTTTTCGATTCTCTTCAGAGACCAGCTGGTATCAGCTCCGCCCGTTCTGGTGGTTCATGGTTGTCGTCACAATGACGCATGTATACGTGATCCTAATTAGATGTTTGGGGGACCCAGACGACCATTTGCGAAGGCCAGACGGGGTTCTTCCCTTTCCTGTGTGTCATAGTATGACATCACAGTCTGGGTGCCAGGGCACCCTATCATTGGTATGATCGGGCAGGACGTGATGTGTTTGGGGAGTGACTGGGCCAACCTCAGAGTCCTGTCAGAGTCCCAGTCCAAAACGCAGACCAGGTTTAGGAGGAAGTAGCCCATGTGCCAAGGAAGTGTGGGCTGTGCCACTTCAATCCAGGAATTCTTATCATGTTGACTTTTCAAAAGGGATGCACCACACTGCGGTTTAGTCTGCAGCTGGGACAACAAAGTGATGAATGGAGCGGCTAGTGAGGAAGGGATATGCCCACACACTCACCTCCTCCCTCTCCCTTTACGCCCTCAATCAATTCACACACACATACATACACACACCGGTCTCAAATCCTGTGGCAGCCATCCGGGTGGAGAAATTTGTGAGCTGTGGGGCTCCGCAGAGCTTCTCTCCAGGGCCGTGGCCATAAAACAAAAGCACTTGTAACATGAAAGAATTCCTGCAATTTACAAGAGGAAGTGGAACATCTGAGAGACGATGTTTGAATTCTCAGTTTGCTCTTCATGGGCGAAGTGTCAAAGCTGGGGCGGCTGCTGCTGGCTGATGTTCCCCCCTTCCACCACCATCGCCGCCACCATCCCACAAGCTCCCTCCATCCCACCACCCTTATGCACTCCTCTCAATTCTAAATGTACTTCCTGTTCCCCATTATACCGCCATGTCTCAGTGACCAGTGAGACCTCAGTAAAACATGTCCACCCTGAGTGCAGGCACCCACCGCGCACTGCTCAGGGGCCGTCAAGGGCTTCACTTTGAACCTGGCAGCTCCGGGGAACATTCCTGCCTTGAAAGGTTTATTTGGTTATCTCTCCAAATGCCCCGAGGTGAAATATACTGTTAAGTAAACTTAGCTGATACAAACCAGTTGTAGGCATGCAATAGTAAACAGATTGTAACCGCTCATGAAATGGTTGCTGCCTGCATCAGAGCAGTGTGCTGCACACTGTCTGCCTCCACCCTGCAACGTCAGAAATAGCAGGTTTTTCTCATAACGCGCAAGAACTTTGGATGGACGTTTGCCTTGAGGCAACTTGGGGTCTGAACTTTTCCAGGTTCTCTGGTTTGGTGTCTAATTATTGTCTCAGCCTATATTGCATGATTTCTACATTTTATAGAAAAAAGGGATATTTTTTTTGGACTTTTAAAAGATGTGCAAAGGTACAATTCTTTGCAAAACAGTGTGTAGTGAGTGTGTAACCTGCATGTGTTTGTGTGTGTTTGCAGTTTTCCAGAATTTGGTCTGCATTCATGTGGATAATTATAACTTTATGGAGATTTTTTTCCCTCCCTTCCTTACGACCACATCTGCAGCAGAGGCAAATAGTAGAGGAAGGGTGGAGGCCGAGCTTTCTCGTTCTCTCTCTTTCTCCTCTCTCTGTTTCTGTCTCTTTGCCGCCTGCCTCCTTTCTCTCTCTCTCTCTTTTTCTCTCTACCCCTCCTTCCTTCTGTCGCTCATCTTCCTCCGTGGCCCGGACCACCTACGTTTGGAGCCTTGGGTGGACCCAGAACCATTGCTATCAGCGCAAGTGTACTCAAACGTCCCATAATGACTTCCACTTAGAGCCAGTCCATAAACACTCTCAGATGCACAGAGACACACTCTCAGGGCTCGGGCAGGCCGGCTGCATGCTTTTCTCCTCCGCAGAGGCTGCAGTCACTTAGCTAGTTTCCTTAATTCCTTCCTTAATAGGAATCTGTTTGTTTGTTTGTGCATTGGTTCAGTGCTGCTTATTTGGCTGCCCATTTTATGAGATTTAGCAAAGCCCTCAGAGCCACCCTAGGAGCTGTGCTAACCTCATGTGTGTGTGGCAGCACTCACATATTAAACTTGAAGCTTTTTACAGTAACTCGTTGAGTTTTTCCGGCAGTGGTTAGACCTGCGGCGTGGCTACCTCCACGAAGATTTGCCCGTCGGAACGGCTTCATGACTTTGTACTTGTCCCCAAAGCTACAAGTCCCACGCCTGCGGACGATGATGTCACGCCATATTGTGTAATTATGTCTTGCGTTGTGTTAAATACCATAAAACTCATGGACACTGCAAGGGTGGAGCTGACATATTCCTTTTACTCATTGAATGACCTCAAGCTCATTTAAAGGCAGTAAAACGCTGTGATTGGTTTGTGCAACTCTGAGGAGGATGTTGTGTGATTAAAAATGTCAGTTTGTTCTGTGTTATTTGTTTGTGTTCTCACAGATGTCACTTCTAATCTATGCTAGTATTAAACTGAAAAATGAACTGTAAAATAATAAACACTTGTGCCATTATGTGATTAGCACTTAGAGATACAATGTGAAAGATATGGCCAAAATTTTGTGTTTAAACCATGACAAAGAGTAACTAACATTATCAACAGAGTGTGAAGTATCAGTTTTGACGTTATGACAAAGACATCTATGCTCTGGGTTTAACTAATGAATGAGCATGCTAACCCACTAGCTCTAGCTCATCCTGTCATGTAATACTGTTCTCATTCCAAACTCATAAAATAGCGCCGCTCTGTCAGTGTTTTTTTTAAGTGCGTGACACCAAAAGGCACCTTTCGCATGTGCATGAAACACGTCTGGACGGCGTCAGCTGAGAGCGCGCACAGAACCAGTCACATTATTATATATATGCCAGTGGATGACCTGATAGCACCTGCCGCGCCCACTTGATACACACGACACTTAACAACGTGGATGAACATGACTCTGCCATTCAAAACTAACAACATAATCCCAGCATGTTACAGGGGGCTGTGAAAAACACAGATCCTACTGTTCTGACTGCATTAAAAATGTAAACTTATAAAATTTCACACATATGGTGGAGTGGTTTTTATAATTTATTGAAATTAGATTTAAAAAACACCACAACATATTGCCCTGTCCACAGTATTGTAATATATCTCGCTACAATGAATTGTAACATGTGCCATGGTATGTATCGTATCACCATATTTTCACATTGTCTAACCTGGCCCCCATTAAAAAAAAAAGTGCACTCTCCTACTCTAGACCATGCTATTCATATTTTTGTGTTTGCCCATCTACAGCGAGCCGAACAGCACTGGATAAACACCGATTTTTAATCAGAAACTACTATATTCAATGTTTTAACCACTTTAAATCAAGTTAAAGAGACTTCTGCAGATGATTCAGCTCCCGGTAAAAACCTCCTGAACATAAACACTGAAGGAAATCTGACCAGGAGTCAATGTTTGGCACATGGGAGAAGTTTCAGCTGGTCGCAATCTGCAATACTCACTGCTAGATGCCTCTACTGACAATAAAAAGACTACAGAATATCACCAGACATATCCTTTCATGAAATGGTATATAGCAGTATAGCAGACTAAATCTCTCATGCAACCCTGACACCTGTACACACTTACTTGAACTTGATCGTGTCAGAGGAACGTGAGAGACGCCCAACGACAGTATCTCAATCACAACACCTGGAGTTTATCTACCAGCGAGATAAACACAAATATTCACACATCATTCTGCGCAAAACCTCCTAAACACATCACACACTCCCTGTTGTCAGAGATTAGGTGGACTATCTCCTGCCTGCTCTGACAGGATAGCAAAGATATGCCTTTTAGAAGTGACATTTTTGCCAGCAGACTGTAAAGACCGTTACGTGACAACACATCATCTCCCAAAGGTTCGGGAAAAAAAGGAGAGAAAAAGAGAAGATTGAGATCAGACTTTCAGCTGCTCTGCTCCCATCTTCTATCAATGTTGACATTTTAGTGTTTTATATCATGTCAGAATGTGGTTTTGAAAATGTGCCACTGACATTGCGGTTTTGAAGTCGAGCCGTGGAAAACAGATTCAAATGCGTCTCATGTTTTTTTTTTGGGGCTTTTTAGGATTTCCAAACCAAACATGAATAGACCCTGATATTCTATATAAATGACAAGCATGTGCTCATGTTCACACACAAATCCAGAAATGAATCAAAGACAGTCAGATAAAAACATCCAACAGCCTCTTTCATCTAAATTGTTTAGAATTTTTCCATCTCGTGTTTATCCCCCGAGCAAAACTATGCATCTTGTTTTGCAATCAGCTCGCCTTTAATCTTTTTGGGACATTGTCTCCCCTTCTATCAGTACACAGGTGAGTTATCGCTGCAGCTCTGCATCCTGCCAAGCGTGGGGTTTCACAGCTCAGGGGCCACTATCTGGACTCGTACTGAACAGCTATCTTCACATGTGGGCCACGGGGGCGGACATATTCCACAGCTTACAAGATCAGACACAGTGCTGAGCCCTGCCATGAGGTGATGTTGCAAAACTCAGGAGATTACAGATGAGCAGATTTAAGATATCAAACATGCAATGATGGGGCAGGTGGGTGTAAGGTTTCTTTCTGAGCAACTGAGACAAAATGCTTTTATTTAATGCTCTGTTTAAAACTCCAAAGCTGGAACTTAAAAAAATCTAATGGCGACCAAACATGAGCAGATAAAATCACTCAACTTGTGACATTTTAATCAGAGAAATGTACTCGGAAGCTAAGTGCAGCGTCAAACTGTCTGCATGAGCGTCATTGTAGACGAGTGTTTCAAGTAGTGATTCACTACACTGGCTTTCAGTGAATTTTAGAATTGATTAAAAATGTTTACTGCTTCTTTTAGGGCTTTACATGATCAGGCACCCCAATATCTCTGATTTGCTTGTGATGCAATGAGCCAGCTCAGCTCCTGAGGTCATCTCCAACAGGTTGCCTGGTGATTCCCCAGGACTTCACAAATACGGGTGAAAGCGCCTTTAGCTGTTAACCTCCAAGCAGCGTCCCAACAGCATCATCTTTTAAAGTTAAGTTGAAGACATTCCTTTTAAGCCGAGCATTTAGCCGAGTCTTGTTCAGCTATTTCATTTTATTTTATTTCTTTTATTGGTTTCTACTTGGATGTGTTTTTACTTTCAGTGCTTAATTGTTTTTATTCTATTTTTAGTTATTTTATTTAGTTTAATTCGTATGTATTTTCCTCTTCTATGGTCTGACTAACATGCCTTTGCATCTCTTATAGGTTTATTCTTCAGCTTAATTATTATTTTATGAGTGTTATTTTTTATTTTAATGGATTTGATTCGCTGTAATGGTCAGCTGACGGCTATATTGCGTGTCTGCACCTTGAATCTTGCACACGACATTTTCCACTTCCACTTTTGGTCCACTTACTTGTGTTTTACAGAGTTTCCGGCAGATCTTGTGTCCTTCCTCATTGAAGCGAGTTTACTGAAGATCGTTAGTTGTAATCAAGAGACCTAAGAACGGAAAAACAGTCACTTGTTTAGAATTTTATATGAAATACAAAGTGGCTGAAAGCTTCAGAAACAAACATTGATGATAAATTAATTTTTAAAATGAAGAAATCTTCATTGGCAAGTGTTTCTTGGCACTAATTTCTGAATTTATCAGCCATCTGTCTAGGAACAATGAGCCTCTAGGGCAGGCATGTCAAACTGGTCCACAGGGGGGCCGGTGTGGCTGCAGGTTTTTGTGCCAACCAACCAAGAGCACACAGTTTGACCAATCAACTGTCTGAAGACAGAGATCAGTTGATTAAATGAGTCAAGTCTGGTGTGCTGCTACTTGGTTGGAAAGAAAACCTGCAGCCACACCGGCCCCCCTGTGGACCGGTTTGACATGCCTGCTCTAGGGGCAACGGCCAATACCTCCAGGGTCCCCATGTAACCAACAAATACCTGGGCCAAGACCTGTCTTGCATGTGTTGGTCATTTCAGCAATTCTCAATATACATATAACCTCAGTAAAAACCTTTTTCTAAAACCCAAGGCAGCTTTATTTAAAAAGTACATTTCATACAACAAGGTAACTCAAACTGCTTCAAAGAGCAATAAAACACATTAGAGGACAGAGACTTGCAATAAAGGAATAAATAGAAAAGATATAAAAGGCCAAATTAATTACTAAATTATTTACAATTTCTTAAAAAAATCACCATTAAAAACAACAGATGCAAAGATAAAGAAATTATTTAAAAATATTCAAAATCAAGTTTTAAAATAAGTTTGCAGTCATTACCAGGTGGAGTATGCAGTGTAAAAAAGGAATGTTTTTTAGTTTTGTCTGCATGATAACAAAGCGCTGCTTCACCCCACAAACAGAAATCAAAACACCTCTGATACAAAAACTTGACCTCTTGCTCGAGCGACCTCTTGCTCACCTGGTAGGCTGAATCCTTTGCAGCGGCCTGGGTTCGATTCCAACCTGCGGCCCTGTGCTGCATGTCATCCCCATCTTCCCTGACAATCTTCAGCTGTCCAATCAAAAAGAATAAAAAATAATCTTAGAAAAATATTTTACCACTTCCCACAGAAATTACATATATGCAGATATCCATTTATAGAGATTAGCAGCCATACATCTTAGTTTAATACAGTTTACATTTAAAAGCTCATTTTCTCGTTGAGTTTGTTGACCTCTTGACCTCATGCACATACTGTACACCCACAAACAGATAAATGATACACAAAGGTTTTGTTTCATACATCATATGCATAGCTTATTATTGTTGGCAGCATATAAGGCCACATCCACACTACTAAATTTCATATTAAAAGCAGCATTTCAGTATGAAAAAGATCTTTGTATATGCCAGCATTTTCGCACTGTTTCTGTAAAAACCCGTGTTTTTCCCACTGTGACATGTCAATATGTCTGCTGTGAAAGAGGTCTAAAGTTAGGCGTTTTAACACAAAAACATATCGGTGTGGATGTGGCTTTAGTTTCTACTTGTTGGGGCACATTTAGTTAACTTCTGTGCAGTCACAAATTTAGTTTGTATGTAGTCAAGGTTTTCTAAAGTTATACTAACAATAACAAAACAACAACAAAAATATGAAGTGGCCAATCAGACTGTACCAAGTGCCCGTGACTTCATGGGGGGAGGCTGAGATTTCTACTTCAGAGATTTTTTTAATTACTTTGATATGATATTAATTTGTAGGCTTTTTGTTTCAGTTAGTGAGTAAAACGCTGATACTAATGGACTAATTGTTATTTTGTTTTAGTTTGTAGTTTAGGTGGTAGTGTTTGTTTTTATATTACCGCCTTTTGTTTTTTGTTTTTTTTTTTAAAAGATTTTTCTTTTTTGGGCTTTTTGCCTTTATTAGAGATAGGACAGCGTGACAGCGAAAAGAGTGGGGAGGACATGCAGCAAAGGACTGCAAAGGACCGGCTGCTGTCCTCACCGCAGACTGCTGCCATGAGGACAGCCCCTTTTTGTTTAAAAAATGGTCTTATCTAATGTTATATATGTTCCACTTAGTGTTCAGTTTGTTAGGTCAGTTTACTCTGTGCAGTTTTAAGTTGGTGTAGCCTGAGTTAAGTTCTGTTTAGGTGACCTTTGATGGGCCTAGAAGTTCACTGCTTATTTTGTTGAATTGTTTAATTTTGGGGTAAATAAAACCCTCCTACTGAAAGTCCACCTGTGTCTCTGGCTCAGACTCTCACATCCTTTTACACAATGACTATGTTTATCCTACAAACGTGTCATGGATCCGGTATGACTTTAACAGAAACCTGTCTTCATTTAAAAACACCTTGCTACTTAAAGACAAGTTACTACAATGGCATGTAGTGGTGGCTTCCCTCTTAGGGTCATGCAGAGTTCCTCAGAGGGTGAGTCAATTACACTTGCGGGTGAGTCAATTAGTGTTTGTGACTCATTTTGTGGGTCCATTTTCTCCATGAGTCACCTAGACGAGCCACTGTGTTTCCCGCAACACAAAGAGACTTTCTCAATGTTTTTTGTCTGTTTTAGGTACCCACTGTTTGGACAGAGTAGCTCCCTAAATTGACCTCACTTTGATGTTCCCAGTTAAAGGTTTTGTCTGTGTAATGTCACTCAGCAGGAAACAGCAACTAATGACAATCTCTCCCTCTCACTCCTGAATAGTGGGATTTTGGGGATTGCACGGTGTCCAGTGAAGTGTTTTACCCAATACAAGTGCTTCTTTAAATCTTGTGAAATCCTGAAGCCACAGCCACAAAATACCAACATTAATTGGATGAGTACTTCAGGGGCTGTATGTTAGTAAGCCGAGTGAGTAAGCAAACAGTCACTGAGGCCACGTCCAAACCAAGGTGGATAAATCTGGGAAACTCATTAACAACAGAAAATGACTTCCAACTAAACTGGCATAAAAGTTGTTTTTAAAAGTTCCTGCCCAAAGTTAAAGACCGAAACAACAGTCAAACAGCTAAATATATTTTTCTTTAAGATGGAGAAAACAGAGTGAATTGGACTCATTAAGGTACTTTAATATGGCAAACGGTTACCATTTAGTCTGCGGCATGGCAATGTTGATGTTCTGTATGTTGAAATGGCAACAGCAGGCAGCATCTGCACTACAGGTTGCTACTATACTCCCACACGCTTATCTCTTAAATTTACCAAATAAAGTGGGCTGTAGCTTAACCCTTTGAAACCTGAGCAAACTGGCTTGATTTCCTCCAAAAATATGAGAAGAGGGAAATGAGCAAGTTAACAAGAAATGGCCCAAAAAATAGCGATACATTTGTAAAACATTACAAAAAAAATCTAAAAATTAATTTAAATTTAAAAAAAAAAAAAAAAACAAGAAAATTTCCTTACGGAAGTGGTATACTTTTTTTCTGTAGCATAATTTTAAAGATATAATTATAAATAAATAAAATAAATATATCATTCTAACTATTATAATTATAAGGATCATTATTTCTTCTTTCCCTTTTTTTTCAAATCTAATAATCCCCCTGCAGCTAATTTTCAAGTCAGTTTCTTGTCACCTTACATTAACTTTTTGCAATTCATGGGATATTTCTTGCCAAGTTGCTCATTGCTTTTTTACCCATGTTTTCGAAAGAAACCAATTTTCTCAGGTCCCAGAGGTTTAAATGCTTATGAAAGGTGTCAAGAAAACTGAGGTTCTAAGGGGTTAAAGTGAAAGGATTTTTAGTAAAGTTACTGAAAATTAGTAATTAGTTATAGTTACTAGTAACTTACGATATTTATTCGATTCAATTCAGGGGTCTGCGATAGATATGAAATGATATCATATTATGCCCATTTAACAGTCTGTTACAGAAGAAGCTGCCACCCATTTATTTTTTGCTTTTGGCAAAAAGATAAAAACATCCCATAGCCCTATAATGTTATAATGTAACTGTTAAATGCAGTCAAGTTTACTTTAAACAGCGCATGGGATAAGGTAACCTCCAGGACTCTCTCTCAAAGCCCTTTCTGAAGAAAATTAATTAATTTTAACAAAAACTAAGATATTTTTACTACAGCTTCAGGGTTAACTGTCTGTAAGCTCTGAGAGCTAACTTCTCCCAACAACCACAAAACATGGATTAATAACAAGACCATTTAACAAAAGTATGAAACTCGGATCAATAATAACTGTCAGGGTGCACAGACATCACAACTGTTTTGCTAGTCACACAGTATTAGCTTTAAGCTCTTACACTGGATAAATTAGCCTAGCGGCTAATGACGTTTAGCTGAACAATTGACATGTAATTTTTGTACTTATTTGTTTACTCACCGCTGGTTAAGTTTGCCGCATCTCTCGACAGAGGAGCGTGGATTTATTCCAAACTGCATGCTCATTTTTCCAGTCTAACATTGTTGAAGCAAAGCAGCTAACGCTAATGTCGCTGTAGCAAAAAGTTAGCAGCGTCAGACGCTCATTCACGCAGGTGCGTCGGCATTAATCCCATGACGTCATCGTTTACGTATTGCATTTCCTGTGTCAGCTGACCCTTTTTTTTCCAAGTCCAAAAATGTTTCCACACTGCTGATGTTTTTCCTCAGTAAATAACTTTACCCTCAACGTCTTTTTTCCTTTTTTCTTGTCTGCTCGCCTGCCACTGTTTGACTGACTCAAATTAAAGGTGTATCCTATGATGATAGAAAAAACACACCCAAAAACTCATAGTTATCAGAATTTATTTTTTAAAAAAAGGGGAGGGCAAAGACCCCAAACCTCAACATTATTGAAAAAAAACACCCCCCAAAACTTAGAATAATTATTAAAGAAAAAGACAAAAACAATTAAAAATAATCAAAATGATAAAAAAAAAAAAGCAGGAAAAAACACCAACAATTACTTTAAAAAAGAAAATTAAAGAATAACACCCCAAAACTCAAAATTATTTTCTAAAATAGAAAAAGAATTACATTTTTATTACATTGTTATCAGTTAACAGTTTGCAGTTAATTTTCTGTGAATTGACTGGCAGATTAATGAAGTAACTGTTGTAGCAGTACTCAGTTAAACTGTTTGATAATTCAAGTCATAACAAACATCATATTTAATAAACCCGTCTTATATTTTTTATGCAAAGATCTTAATATCTAAAGTAACTAAAGCTGTCAGATATATGTGGTGAAGTATAAAGTAGAATAGGCTATTTCCCTCTAAAATGTAATGGAATAAAAGTATAAAGTAACATGAAAATAAAATACAAGTACCTCAAATTCATATATAAGTGCAGTACAAAGACCATTTTAGAATATTTTCAGGATCTGAGATACTAGAAAATGATTTATTAGTTCATGCAATTATCATGGACACGTGCTAAGTCACAGCGGAAAAAAGCTCAACCATTATTATCTAAGAAGGCAACTATTATGTTTACTTTCTGTCAGCAATCACTCACTGACTGCAAGTACCTTTATCTGGACAGGAGCAAGATGACACTGCCCAGTGACGCTGCTCGGTGTCCACAGATTAGCGGTCACCTGATAATCCCTTTTTTTAAGTGTTTCGGTTTTGCCAAACACTCATTCTCACCCAGGTATTTTCCAACATAACAAGTATAAAATAGCAAAGCACAAAACTGTATGTAGCCTTTTAGAGAAACCAATTCACTAGGTGTGAAAAGCGATTGCCTAATGTGGATGGAAGGCCAAAATGTCGAGGAAAACATGAGTTTTTAAATTTAGTCAGCTTACGCAGGACATGGCCTGAGTCATCCATATTTGTATCCTCACACACTTCACTCTGCCCCGTTATGCACCTCTATCTCTGGGGTGCTGAGAGCAGAGATTTTGGTTCCATCATCACAGGCTGAGTGGCTGCAGACAGGAAGAACCGGCCCATCTGCTCAAGTAGTTTTGCTGCTGCTGACTGTGGAGGACGTGAGTGCTGTTTTTGTTATTTAGCATTAATAACAGCCTGTTTTTCTATTCAGTTCATCTCAGTACGATGTGTGCTTTATTGAGATGATGAAATGGACAATATGTATATGCACACACGCAGGGGGAATCGTGAGCACCTGTATAATCCAATGTAATGCACCATAAAAGCCCCCATTGTGAAGCATATGATGTTGATACTCTGTCTCTATGGTAACTTTTGAGGCCAAAGTCTGCTTTTGTGCATGATTGTATTGGGCTGTAAGTGTACTGTTAACCCTTTAAAACCTGGAGCGACATGACTTTTCTTGAGCTGCTTACAGACACCTTTCGAAAATATGTAAATCTTTGGACTGTGAGTAAATTGGTTCAAATTGTCAATGAGCAACTTAGTAAGAAATGTTCCACAATTTCAAGGCATTGTAGATTTGGAAAACTATTATTATTATTATTATTATTATTATTATTATTATTATTATTATATTATAATTATTATTATTATATTATTATAATGATCATACATGTCACAGAATTATTCTAAAATGTATTTGTTTTTTGTTTGTTTGTTCATTTTCAGGTAATTTTCTTGTACTTTTTACTAATTTCATGCTAATATTTAGGTAATTTTTTGTTGATGTGCAATTCCTTCAGTTCATTAAAATCTTCATACACAATTTCTTCAACACAAGTAATCCTAAGTGTATCCTTGCAGAATGCACTTATACTAGCATAAGGATATTTTAGAGCAGCCACGCTATACCCCAGCACCACAATGGACACACACACACACACACACACACACACACACACACACACGCACACTCCACACACACACACATACACTCAACACACACATACATAGACTTCAAAGGCAGCAGAAATTATAGCCTGCATACTAACTGGGGCCTGGCATATTCTCCTTGGCTCTCTCCTTGGCTCTCCTTCATCTGAAATAAATACACCCGCAAATACAAAACAGGCAAATACAAAACCAATGAAACACATGTTTTTTCTTTGCAGTCCAAAGCCATTGTTTTTCCTTTCATTTCTGAGGCAGAAGGTTGTATTTTTATAAATGCAGGTGAACCGTTGCGTGATCGTAGCGCTCATAGTTTTTCTAATGAGAATGTTATCCTTACAAATCAGGCCGTTCTCATGCACCATTTATAGGTATTCCAACTAAAAGTTATGCACCAAAATTTGTAGATAACCCACCAAATCATGAGCCAGTAACTTTTGTATGAAGTTATACGAGTTATATAAAGACCAAAAGGCCGTCTAGAGAGGCCAGCTGTAGGTGGTAGGACAACACAGGACATTCCCCCAACTTCAGAACTGTGTGAAACCAAGTAAACTTTGAGTTATTTTTAGGAACTCTGTCAACATATTTTGCTCCTAAACTAACATAAGTAGCTTTATGGCAGGTATGTCATTTTACAGTAAGTACATTAAGTCATTTGTGGGGGGCTAATTTGTTAGATAGCATTCAGACAGTTGTTTTGGCATTTCTGTTAGATACTGTATGAACCGTTGTATGTGGGTACATCGCACAAATACACACTTTTATGCTTTTATTCCTCTGTGCTGGTGACAGCTGTGACTTGACGCATTGTGTTTTCAGGTTGTCTGTCCCTCCATACATACATATTTCCATCCAACCTATTCTTGTAAATGCAATATCTCAAGAATGCCTTGACAGAATTTCTACATATGGGATGAACTGATTAGAATTTAGTGGCCACTGGTCAATGTCACTGTGACCTCAAAAAGCAAGTTTTTGGCCATAACTTAAGAATGTATATGAATGCCATAACACATTTTAAACAAATGCCTAATAGGACAAAAATGATGACACTTTATATCCAAAAGGTCAAAGGTCAGCTTTACTCTGACATCATAATGCTCTGCAAAAACACTTTTCTGGCCATAATTCAACATCATAACTTAGGAGGAGAAGGGGAGACAGCATCGTCCATATCTGAAGCATTGTCAACTATCACTTAATACGTCGATTTCAAAATGTTAATGATCACATTAAATGGCCTTTTTCCAAATAACATCAAGGACTTATTGACTTTCTATGTACCTGGGCATTGCCTTAAACCAGTGAATGCTGCCCTACTGGTTGTTTCCCATTCTTGCCTTTTGACTAAAGGTAATTGGGCCTCTGTGGAGCACTTTGCCTATTGAGATTAGACACGTAACATCATTAGCATCTTTTAAATCCCTTCTTAAAACTTTATTTTATAGGAAAGTATATGTTAATGTTTAATATGTTGCTAGGTATAATCAAACCCTCTGCAGGCATTGTAAGCTACTTTTTAAACTTTACTCTATTTCTATTCATGGCTACATGAGTCTGGACATACATGGATGTAAACTGCAACTGGTTTGTGGAGGCACACAACTGCAAGGCAGTAATTGTTATTTTAAAAAATCAGAAATAGCAAACATTTTGTTCATATTAAAGTACACATAAACACAAATATTTTTCATATTAATTAAAGCTGTGCTTGGATTGAAGTTAAGATACCTATATGTGATGGTAAGATGTTCCTTTAAAGTTTTTTTCCCCTCAGCTTCACCATCTGAGATAAGCAACGTGCGCAGTGCCAGCCCTGCATGCTGGAGACCAGATAACAGCCTGTGAGAGTTCAAAATGTTAACAACTACTACTATTCCCATCATTCTGCCACAAGCCATGACTATCTCGTTTCGGTTCTTAAAGTTTGATGGAGTGATGGCTTCACTTCGGATCCTTTCCGATAGAAGGCAAACATGGGCATCATATTTCCAACGATCGTCACAATATATTTCTCCCTTGAGACAAAGTTAAACAAAACCATTCCAGGGATTCCTGGACTCTGAGTACTATCTGCTGTTTGGACCACCGTCCTCGAAAGAAGGCAACCTGCAAGCTTTTAAAGATGGGGTCTGAACGAGCTGCACAAAATGTTTTTGACGTGTCAGGCAAAAACTCTTTAACAACTGAGAGGACGGTATGTTTTTTAGTGCAGCCGGTTTATAAAGTACATCTGCTTTCTTTGTTTAGAGAGAAATGTTCTCTCTCATCTTTTTCTTCCGCTATAAATCAGGAACCACAATGGCACAGTGAGTAAAAGTCAGGGACAGCTAAGCTCTGCTGTACGTCTCACCAGCAAAAGCAAAGTCTGTGTTTATGCTTTCTTACATTTGTTTGTGCTGACTCTTTGTCTGTGTGTCTGTCAGTATGTCTGTCAGTCAGTCTGGGCTCTCCATCATTTAAAATGTCTTTATTTTCAAAACGCTTGGCATGCTTGTTTCAGGAAATACACACCAAGGAGACATGAGGGGGAATGTCATGCCCTTGTTAGTATAAATGATTAAATTCATCCCCCTCGTTAACTAAATGTTTTAGGGAAATTGTGGTGGATATCATCAATTTACCCTCCGTCATTCTTCCTCGCTGACTTTGAACAGTTTGCCCGCTGCCTGATTGGTACTAAAACTGTGGAAAGATTGGGTAAGCTATTATTTTGGTAGTTCCCCTCGCTCTCTCACACACACATAAACACGCATACGCACTGCTGTTTTCAGTATAGTTTCTCTTACAACTATTTTCAATAACCAAATCTGTTCCAAACACACACACACACACACACACAAAGAGCCAGCTGGATGAGGCCCACCCCGCAGCCTGATCTTGTTAGCAGTGCGGTGGAAAGCGCAGCCACACCTCAGAAGAAATGAAAGAAAAGATGGGACAGAGAGAGAGAGCAATGCTCCGGGTTTCGACCCCTAGTCTCTCTCACGTTATCCCGAGGCGTGGACCGTGACTCTGTGGTCATTTGCCTGATGTCGAGCCACGGTGCTCTGAGGATCCCCCCTACAATCAGAGTCACGCCAGTCAGTCATTCTGCCACGTGTGTGGGCACAAACAGATGCACGCTTGGATGCATGAACACAGAGTTGCTGTCTGATTGAATGATGTCTTAATCAGGCAGCATTAAACAGCCGGCTTCTTGCAAGACAATGAGATTTATGTTTACTGAATAGTCTCAGAGAGCACAAAACAAGCCCTAAGTGGCTAAATAAGTTGTGTGTCATCACCTCCCAAAACAATCCAAATGATTGATTTCTGATCTGCCACTGCCGTGATTAAGGTTTGATTGGATTTAGGCAGCTAAATCTACTTGGTTGAGGCCAGGGAAAGATTGTGGTCATGATTAAAAGAAACCATCACCACTGCCTATGGGTAGAAGACGGGATTTGCACCCCAGTCTTCAATGTCCAAAGTCCATTTTGTATCATGTGAACATAACACACACAGTAGCCCCTTTTACACTGTGAGTTCAAGGCGGGAATATCATACAGTTATTCTGCCTCACTGTACTGTGTAAAAGGTCTGATTGAGGAATTGGGGGACAGGACAGAGATGTCTTGCCTTTAAGCCAGCAGCAGAGGTAGTAACAGCACCAAAACAATGATTGTGTAAAAGCAATAAAAGCAGGATGGGACAATTGTGACATTTTGATGACGTGTTATGTGTGTGACCCACAGCCAGGAGATATATGGATGTAACGGTGGCTAAGTCCATTATTTCTATTGTCTAACAGGAAATCCCCTAATATTTTATAATAAGTTTATAGGGAATTTTAGTGTGTAAACTGTGATGGAAGTTTACAGAGTAAATTTGACCATTTTAGCTTGTTTACCACCTGTATCATCATCTATCAGCTCTTCATCTTTCTCACTCTTGGACAATTTTTTTCTGATGCTGCTCCCAAGTTGCAATAAAACCATAGCTTTTCTTCAACGGGTTTACAGCACTATAACAACTTTATATTGGTATTTCTGCTTTTGCTCCTAAGAAAGAGAACAGTAATTATTTGCACAACCACAAGAGGACGCTTGTCAGGGGAGCGTAAACAGCCCTTTTATGTGTTTGAACAAAACAACCAATGCTTGTCTTTTTTTCTGGTGAGGACAGTCTCAAGGCACATGTGCAACTACAATTTACAGAAATCTGATTTCGATTAGGACGCACTAATGCATGCAGGTTACAGTGGAACGGAGCGGAGCAACATATTGCCTGGGAGGGGGGTAGAGAGTGATGGAGGTAGAGTGTGTAAATGTGTGTGTGTGTGTGTGCGTGTGTAGGGGGGTGGGTTGGGGCTGAGCTCACAGCTGGGAGAATGGTGTGCTAACCCTGCCAAAGCCTCAGCACATGACTCCCACCACTTGTCAAAATCACCATGTGTGCAATAATGTGATTACAGTCTGGTTACTATTATGATTTAAAACAACAGCTTGTGCGGAATGGAAGAAACGCACTGCCCCACAGAATGTGTGTGTGTGTGTGTGTGTGTGTGTGTTTGTGTGTGTGTGTGTGTGTGTGAGGGGCTGGAAGGGGGGAATATGGGTAACAAGAGTAGGGAGGGAGTGCGTTGGATGTGTGCCCCGGCACCCTCCCTTCTCTCTCCCATCTATGCCCTGCAGGGGGACACTGGGTGGGGGTTTCAGGGTGACTGTCTGGGTCTTGTCATGGATTTACAAGTCCGGGGAACGCTTTATGTCATTTTCTCCCCCCTCTGTAGCCCCCTTACACCATCCACAGCCTCCCCCTTCTTTCATTCCAGGTTACACAATCACTGCACTGCACACAAGGGGTTGTCATCACAGGTGCAGCCGAGATTGGCCAGGATAAAGGAACGCTTCCAGCTCAAGATGTTTTTCCCCTCGCTTTTCTTTTTTCCTCCACCAGCTCGTTTCTTGTTTTCCCTTTTCTTCTCCTGTCTTTCTTTTTACTCATATTTGTTGCACACTTTTCACTTATGTTTCCTCTGTACTGGCCCATTTCCTTCACTATATATCCCTGTCAAAGAAGGCGGTTTAAAAAAGGGAAAAATAAGTCACCACCACACAGGGTTTGTCCTTTGCCTTGATTGAACTACCCCGTCCAGCTGGGAATCCTGGCCAAACTCTCACTCATATACGCCTCTTGACGGTGCCTGCCCCTTGGCTCACTCCTGAGGAGCAGTCAGGCGGCCAGCGGAGCAAAGGTGTGAGATCACCAATTTGCCAAAATCGTGAATATGTGTCTGTTTGTAATTACGCAGGAAGGCCTTTCAGCCTCTCAGCCGCAGAGAATGGTGAGCCTCCTTTTTGGTGGTACAGCCTTGGCCGCAGGGCCAGATGGAAAAGGGAGAGGGAGGGATGGAGGAAGGGAGGGAGCGAGGGAGGAATGTAAACTGTAACCAGGCAGCCCAGCATGTTAGAAGCTGGACCCGATCCACACGATGCCAGCCGGGCATGAAGGCAGCTCTAACGATTCCCTCCTGGGCATCTGGAAGTGGGAGAGACAGAATGAGTGAGGCCCAGGCTCGCAATGCCACCCATCTCGGAGCTCAGCTAAGGAAAACAAACGCCAGCGGTCACAGAGAGGGGATTTCCGGTTAGAGTCACCTAATACCTCCCTGGAATCTCAGAGGTTTGGAATCCAGAGTTGTGGAAGAGCCGGGGCTGCCATAAGCCACACAGCAGCGATGTAATTCCACTTTTAAGTTTCACCTCTTCGCACTAAACTCCATCGGCTTAACATCGTGCTCCCTCTATCTGCCGGCTTAGCCCAGATGAAGGAAATAACCAAGGGCATAGGTTTCGTTTCAACACTAGGGGAGGGACACATGTCAGATGGCCACCAATTTTTGGCTGAATTTAGGTTGTGACATTGGGTGGCCAAAATTCAATGTCAGCACAATGTCTAACACCAGTTAATTTGACGTAGAATACAATATTCCACAAATGAAAACAAACAAAATAACAATGTTGTCAGTATTCTGAATACTGATTGATATTTTTTTGGTTTTAATTTGTATTGTTAAGTGACCAAAATCCAATGTCTTCCAAACATCTATAATGCCAACATTGTCTCAACATAGAAAAACAACATTTCATCATAAGGTATGAAAAACAAAACCAACGTCTGCAAAACGTCATAATGTTAATGTCCAAACAACATAAAAGTAAAATGTTAAACATTTCGTCAACTCGAATTTCATTCCAAAAGAGTCCAGTTTAGGTGTCCTCTGCCACAAAATTTTAAAGCATCAAACACTTAAATTCCTGTACTCTGGTAAATTTTTATGCACAAAGTTGTGCCTTTTCTGCATCAAGTTATGATGCAAATATCTTTAATATTGTCAGAAAATATGCTGCTTTTGTGTTTTTTATTCGGGAGGACAAATGCACATCTTCTAAATACTGAGGGGGACGTTAACAGTGGATTTCTCTGACAAGAATAGAAATAATAGTGTGTTATCCAGTTTTACAAATCAGCAAATACCCATGACTTTCCAGCTTCTCGTTTAATTCATACTTTTCACATGATTGATCCCTGTTTGTAACAGTTCAGGCATTCTTTCCGTAAACTCCAGGCCAGATACGGGAATTTAGAGCAAGCACTTGGCACAGCCTTCCCTCTGGAAACTGGCGTGAAGGAGGTCAGGTGCAGGATCTCAGGATGTGTTTGATGTGTGCAAGAACTGGGGTGACCAGGTGGTGTAGTCAGCGCTCATAAGCAGAATCGTTCAGTAACCCTGGTAGCGAGGCCCCTTATCCGAGGACTTGCCTTAATTCTTTCACCAAGTCCTTTTTCACAACAGATGTTGTTAGACAGACAAAACCCAGACTCCTAATAGAAATAGTTTCAAAAACTCCCTGTTGGCTTTTTAGGGAGAGAACCGATTGCGAGGCATGTGTAAGGTCGTGTGTGCTATGGGTTTTGGTCCAATTGGTTTTACGGCTTCTTTTGTGTCTTGTGATGAAACATCTGTGGACGGGCTACAGTTGAGAGCACTGGGTGCATGCATGTCTCGTGTGGACGAGGTGCGGCCCAAGCTGTTTACATCTTGGACCGGGTCTGTGCTGTGTTTTTCGCCAGAGTGGTACACGTCCTGCGAGCACTCTCTGGTTTCTCTAAGCACTTTAGTAAAGGGGGTTTCTGTGCTCCGGGGACCCTGCGATGAGACAGCTGTGCAAGAGAAGAAGAAAAGAAGTGCATATGTGCGAACAGGCCGCCTCAGTGCTGCTCGTAGCCCATGTGACCCTTCGCCCCTGACGCTGCAGGACGGTGTGAACGAGCGAGGTCGCCGTGCGCTGCGGCCTGATGGGAGTTGAGGCATCTGTCTCGGGCGGTGATGAATAGCAAGCACCTGCACTACTCACGGAAACCGGCGAGATTGAGAGATGGAGAGGAGGGGAGGAAAGAGAGTAAGTGTCCAGTGCCGAAATTGGCAACAAGAGACCTCACCTGCTACAAGGCATGGAGCAATAAAAAAACTCTGCTCCTGCCTTCCTGAGAGCTCCAGCGCCCCCCTTACTACCTCTACCATACACACAGATACATGCAAACACACACACACGCACACATGCTAGCTCAACCTGCTTTATTTGTGATGTTTGTCTTACTAATGTGCAGAACCTCAGAGAGAATCAGACTTAATGCAAGGAGACTGCAAACTCCTCGTTCTGTGGTCTTAATAAGGACTAACCACTCGCCAAGCTTGGCCAGAGCTGGACCGGGAGTCCGAGGGGAGAAAACCAGAGCAAGAGAGAGTGAGAATGAGTGATGATGAAGAGAGAGGGAGAGCGCAGGATGGAGGACGAGAGAGTATGAGATGGCAGGAGAGAGAAAGAGAGAGAGGTCAGGGATTGTTTTACAAACAGAATTCCTTTAATTAATCACCCTGTTTGAACAGCTGGCCTACTCAAGACAGGTCGTAACGGGATCCCTACATGGAAGTGCGGATTACAGACGCGGATTCGGCAGAAAAATATTAGCTGTCAAACGCTGCAGCCGAGAGGTGCAGGAGAAGGCCCCTGTTTCCTGGTGGTGAGAGAGCCACAGACAAGGGGGGGTTGCTTAACATGGCTCCCCGAGGACTGAGGCTGCACAAGGCAACACAGGGGGCCCGCAGAGGAGGGGGTGCGACCTCAGGCCAGGGGGCAGCCCCCAAGGCCAGCGGTTGTCCCACAGGGCCGAACCCCGTGCAGCAGTCTGGGAATGGGGTTCAGATTTGAGGTCAGGCTCTGATATGGGACTGGAAAGTTGGAGACCCCCGTGTTTGCATTTATGTACAGGCCGCACATAAACAACAGAGAGCAGCTGTCAGGAGGCTATGCAGTGTCCTAGTGGTACATGTTTATTATCGATGTAGCAGCAGAGGGGTTGACATCATGGTTAAGAATGTGGCTGTGAAATAGTTGGCTACCTACTCTTTGTAAATAAATACGTTTTGTATGTAGGTCAGTTTGTGGACGGGTCATTGGCATTGTGGAGGAAGGCTGGGAATTACATTAAATCACAAATATTCATCACTGAAAGTTTTACATGAGTTTTCTGTGGGAGTCTGTCTATGCTTTTTCGCCTGAGCGCTCACGTACTGCAGCACTCATGACAGCAACAATTCAGACAAAAATTCAGTTCATTTTAATGGTATTTCCTCAGTCAGTGGATTCTCTCAGGGAGGAAATACATTTGCATGGTGCTTTTGCATAAAGTTAAACTTTGGTGAACCCTGATACGCAAATTTACATTGTCGTGTATTTCAAACCACCTTAACAGTGCTGAGGGAACAGAGAGAAACTCCAGAAAAGGCAAAGCTATAAAATCGCACCACCCAGTTCTATATATTCATTTGGGCTACAAGCATGTTAGACTATCACGATACGATAACCATCTCAGAAAATATCGCAGTACATGGTTCAAAAAGTAATATTATTATCATCAGTTACAATTAGCCATAAAGAAATGGAAACAGAAGTTCAGATAAACCAAGACAGCCCACTTCAGATTCCCTGCATCTGCTTATGGTTATTTCTTAACTCTTATTTTTATAAGAGTTAAGAAACTTAATATGAACTTATTTATGAAATTGTATTGTACCCTCTTGTACCCTCATATGTTCTTGTACACAATGTTGTTCTATTATTTGTACTTTAATGTTCTTAATTTTGGTTATGTCAATAGGGGGCAGGGGAGGGGCTACACGGGTTTCTAACGTATCTTATTCTGTTAACCTTTTTATCTAGAAAGCGCTTTGTGCTTAAGCTTGAATAGTCCTATACAAATTAAAAATTATTATTACTATTATTATTATCATCTTTGTCATGTGGGTTCTGCCACTGCCCCGCCCCTTTAGGAGACTAGCAGCAGTCCTGAGTTTATTCATTCTAACGGGAAAAGAGAGCGTAAATTATGCCTGTTTCCTCAGTATTGTGGTAACTGAAGTAAATATTGGATCCATTTGTCATAAGCCCCAACCATTCTAAACCTTCTGACACTGAAAATTCATTTCTTCAGACAGACAAATAAAGAGGAAATTAACTTTTTTCGAGACATGTGTCCGTTTTTGCAACATACTTTCGCAAGATGTGATGTCGGTTGATGTCAGAAATCAAGCTAGAAATTAAGCTTGTAAAAACAAGTGGCAAAATATGGAACAAACATTAAATTTGAAGTGTTTATAGTGTCATATTGTTTTAAATTGTATTTCATCCATCGACATAAAGTTCACGTCATTTCCAAACGAGGTTTAGGTATGCGAGGAGAGGCAACCACGCCCACTTAGGAGACTAGAAGATGATACCATTTTGTAGCTGGAAAATAGGTGTCTTCTATCAAACAGTATCTTTGGTATTGCGAATTTTTGCATCAAATAAAA
This sequence comes from Plectropomus leopardus, assembly GCF_026936395.1. Classification (NCBI taxonomy): domain Eukaryota; kingdom Metazoa; phylum Chordata; class Actinopteri; order Perciformes; family Serranidae; genus Plectropomus; species Plectropomus leopardus. The sequence goes on along the minus strand of NC_142189.1, from coordinate 12,728,802 downwards.
CGTACGTAATGATTTTTATTGGAAAATGAATTTTAAGCACATACATGTCGTGTGCAAAGGCCTTATCTCTCCTGTCCCTTCAGATCCTACCAATACAACCTGTTTTGTAGCAATGCCCCATCACCTGACCTCCCCTGCCCACCTGTTGCCACTTCCCCATCTGCCCAGTCACCTCGGCTCACCTGTTTTTTGACCTTAAATAAACTTTGTATTTTATTAGCCTGATCTCAGGATTGTGTTTTTTGTTTGTTTTTTTGGGTTCAAATCTGCTTTTACTAAGCTTTATAGGGATTTGATTGAAAACTCTAGAACAGGTACTGATGTACCTTGATGATGAGATTGCTTTAAATATCAAACATGGGCAAAGATATATGAGCATGTTTTCTGTTCTCCTGCCAGTTCTGCCAAGGAGAATTTGAAAAAGATATTTTCCTGGAAGAGTTTCTTCATTTTTTGTATGTGATAGACAAATGGATTACTGCCTTCTCTTCTTCGGCTCCTCTGTTTCTGTTTTCACTTTCCTTTTTTTCTGTTTCTCTCTATCCCTTTGTCTTTGTCTCAATATCTCATTCTGTCCAGTCAGTGCAGGAGGAGCGAGGGGAGTAATGTTGGCTCAGGTGCTTGATTGTCAGAACACTCACTTACACTGTATTTACAGTACATGGAGGGTAGGGAGGAAACAAATGTTCACCGACCACACACACACTCACAACAGCATACACACATAACCAAGATGTATCACTCTAATTGTGTAAACAGCGATATTACTCTCAGACCTTCCGCCCCGCCTCCACTCCCCTTTCTCTCATGGCCATGATGTAATTACCAAGGCACTTAATAAGTCATTGAGAGACTTGGAGCGGACACAGCTACCATTTCATGAGGCTGAATCCTAATCTCATGCACTCTTATTTAATGAATGCCAATAATTTTAGGAAGCCAAAGCTGTTAACAATCCAACTTTTGACTTCAAGGTCATTCACTGAAAAATACATCAAAGGTAGGGGACACCTTCTCTGGATGGACGGTGTACTTTTTAGTCTTTGAATTTTCCTTTCATTTCAAATCCAAACATAAAAAATGAAAAACAAGCCATTTTTAGTTTTTAGGGTTGAAATGGAATATAAAGAGCCAAAATCAAATTAGTATAGTCAGTGAGAGAAGTGAAGAGTGAAGACTGAACGTATTGTCATAATTAACACTGTAATGGATTTTGAAACCATATTCTGACGACATTTTAAGCATCTTTATAGAGTATGAGGAAGGAGATTCTGTGCTAAAAAGGCAATTTTATTTCAGTGCCTGTATAGGAGCAAAAAAGAAAATTAAGTGCCATTTTTACTTTGGATATTCCATTTCTGACCCTGAAAAATAAAAATGTTTTTCACTTTTTGTTTGGGGATTTTGAAATGAAGACCAAAACCCAAAAAGTATACTGACCCTCAACGATGGTGTAAAAGCTTTTGCGAACATCTGCTGGGCTTTCCTTTGAGAGCCTCATAAAGTTTCACTACGGCGTTGTGCGGTGATTTTCTGGGTTTCTCTATGTATCCCTATAGGGAGGCAGCAGTTTGTTCAGTGAACCGTGTTGAGTTCAAAGCGCAGAGAGGAGTTTGAGGAGTTTGAGGAGTGTTGAGGACGATGATGTACAGCAGACTGGACCACCAGGTCATGGCTTTGGTGTACCTCCATGTATGTGTGTGTTTGTGTGCATGTGCGTGTTTAAAGAAACCTCTTAGATCACACATAAGCACACAAATACAGACACAAAACAATAATTAATAGCGTTACGTAGTGAATACATTTTTTACAACCTGGTCATTACTTTAATACTGTTATTATGCTTTAATTCTGGTAAAACTAATAGATACATGAACATTATCTGACACAAATTATAATTTTTAGACAACAAGCAAATATCAGAGGCTACAAATTTGACCACAGTGTTAATGACATCATATTGTTCCACATAAACACTGAACAAAACCCACAGGAAGCTCAAGAGATTAAGAGACTTTCAGTTTCTGGTATCGCTCAAACTCAGAAAAAAACTGGATTTTAAACATTTCTCATGACACATCTGCATCTTTTATTAGAGCAAACTGCTACCTAAAGGCTGATCATCTAAATGCTGCAGAGCTGCTGCTTCTTACTTTTAAGACTGCATACTGCAGTTGCATTTTAGCAGTGTGTAAAAATTGTATAAAAGTCCTCTGCTACACTGTTTTTATTGGCAGCAACAAATACGCATTTTCTACATAGCGAGAAGGACGTTTCCCCACCAAACTCTTTGCCTAGATTGTTTGGCTATGGGTAATTCTCTGGCCACAGTTTGTTGCCCAAATGGTGAACTATCCCCAACTTTAAATTTTGCAAATGGCAGCAGATTGGAGTCGCCACCGCAGCTATCCATAGCCTACAGTCACAATAACACTGCCTGCTCAAGGAGGGTACGTGACACCATTATGCCGCTTTGCCACTTTGCTGTTCTGTATATAACGTCCATTCACGGAAAGTGGGGATAGAGTGGTCTCACCTCTGATCCTGAACGGAGGTAATAACAGCACAGTAACAAGCACTGTGGGTGCAACCAACCGCTGGACATTAAAAGAGCAGCTGTTAGCACAGCAGCTAATACAAAGAAGAAAAAAAGCAGCCGTAAATGTCCACAAACTAGAAAAACAATGAGATTTGGGAGCTCCTTACCCTCCAAGCAGAGGATGAGATTTACCGCCATATAACAGGGACAGTAGATGACTGTTATTGACATATTGCGCCTTTGTTATTGTTTAAGCCTCCTATAGACTGTGAGGTTTTTGCAGTCTTATAAGATTAGCTTATGCTACACAGTGTGACATGGGTCTTCATAAACGTGGATATGATATCAAGTTTGATGTATGCTGACTGTGCAATGACATCACCTTCTGAATCTCAGGCTGTGATCTACGTCCATTGACGTCACTACGGAAGAAAAAAACTCCAGCAAAGTGCATCATCCATCTATGCTGCTGTCGTGGTAAGAAAAATATGTGAACAAACAAATCTAGCCTTTGCGTGACATAGTGGCATTTATGTATGTCAAAAAAAGTCTGAAGAGGAGGAGGAGGAGAATGTGGACGCAGTCATAGTTGGGGAAAAGAGACCAATTTGGTACGCCAGTTAGGCAACGAGAACTGAAAGTATTAGCATTCACCAGCATTTAGCAGTGTTGCGCTGATAAGTGCGCCCCGATGACATCATCTGGGTTATTTTTACAGACTTTGGAAAGCCCCATTCAAATACACCTTTTATTAATAATCCTGATGAGTAATAAACTAAACTTTCATTGGTAGAGAGTCTTTTTCAGCAGGCTGCCCTTCAGTTTGACCAGAACAGAAACTTGGTGTCATGTGAAACTCTGTGTATACTCACTGTGGCTTTGTTTTGCTCATCTATTTACACTACACACCAAAAGGGACACATTAAGATTAAAGAGGCTACAGTAATGCAGTGGGAAAAAAAACAATGACCAAAACTTCAGAGCGGAACATTGAGTGTTAAAACATCCGATTCAGGATGTGAGTCTTTCTAATCAAACCAGGGTATAAGACTGACAATATATCACATGATGTTTGTGCACACGATGAGACATTTTTCCGTGCAGCGCTTCATGTTTTCTCCAAATGTGCCTGTGAGAATTTGCCAAAAAATTTGCTTTGCAGAACATAAACAACAAATTTCTGGGGACGTCAACCTCAGCGCAACATCACACATGATTCCCAGGATGCTTTCATGAGACGCGGCGCTTTTGTTGTCACCCCCGCAGTGTGCAGAGTCGTGTGTCTGCATGCTCTTGTGTTTCGTGACCATGCATGTTATTGACTTATTTGCATTCTCTTGCAGCAGGACCTATTTTCCCATCAGAGAAAGAAGCAGGCCATGTATCCACATCTGCACACTATGTGCTCATCACTTGGATTATACAGTATGTTTTTATGTTCATGTTTGTATTGCGTTAGCTGGATTAGTGCAGTTTTGTGGGTGTGTTTGCATCCATCACTCAGAGTTATGTGCTTGTTGAACGTATTTGTGCAACTGTGAATTCCCCACCCTTTTTCTTTCTCCCTCCTAAGCAGTTGTTTGTGTGCGTCTGTGCTTAATGAATACACCCACAGGATAAACAGCCGCATGATAAAACGATTACAATTAAGCACATGTGTGAAGCATGAGAGATTGAGAGAGCACAAAAAAGACAAAACAAGAGACAACAAAGGAAAAGAAAGAAAAAGGTGTGAGAAAAAGCAGAGAACGCGAGAGCGATGCCTATCACTTCAACAGTAGTGGGCAAAATATTGACTTTAAGTAATGGTCCTGCGCTGAAAATGTTACTTAAGTAAAAGTAAGAAAGTATAATCAGGAGAATTACTTCAAGTACCAAAGCTGAGACATTAAAAAAAGTAAAATAAAATAAAAAAAAATATATAAATTATTTTTAAAAAAACCAACACAAAATAAAATAGAAAAAATATCTCAAAATGTATAAACACACCAAAAAACTCAAATAATAAATAAAAAACATAAATAAATAGAGGAAAAAAACATCAAAATACTCCAAATTATGAAAAAATAAGAAGAAATATATATTTTTTTCAAAAACACATATACATATGTAATGAATAAGATACATGAAATGTTATGATAACAAAAAAAAATTTAAAGTCAAATCACCTAAAATTTGTACTACAGTACTTGAGTAAAAGTACTTAGTTACATTCCACCCCTGCACTTCAGTGGCTCATTTTGGAGACTTGAGGCGCTCCCACGTCCCTCTGCTCTCTCCCTTGGACGACCCTGCTCCCCTCTGTCTGTATCGGGAGAAAGGAAACGGACGAAGGATTTACTGTTGGGTCCTGACTTGTACACATTCCTGGTGTTGTTTTTCTCCCCTCGGCCCCTCGGCCATACCAAAGGCCTCTAAAACAACAGGCTGTCAGGTTGTGACAGCTGGCTTCAAACAGCTCCTACAGCAGCCCTGCACCCAGGTTCCCAGCCTCACCAAGGAGCTGTGAGTGTGTTTGTATCTGTGTGAGCACGGATGGCTAGATGTGTGTGGTGTGTGTGTGTGTGTGTGTGTGTGTGTGTGTGTGTGAGGGGGGGGGGCTACGTGTTTGTTTGGTCTGTGCATGTGGATGTATAGCTTCTTGCGTCTGTGTGTATCTATCACTTTGAGATAAGTAGGACTTCAGTCACTGACTTAACATTTAAACCCCCTTTGGTGTGTGTGTCACAGCCTCACATGTACACACACACACACACACACACGCGTGCACACACACACCCCTCCCTGTTCCCAGCGATGAGCCCAGGTGGCAGAGTGGCTTTGAAGCACTGCGAGCCTTCTTATGATTCCTCTGGCCATCCAGGTGTGTGTGGGCCGACCCGTCTGTCTCAGCCAGAGAAGGCCCTTTTTGTCTGAGCTTTGTCAACCAGGAGAACACCATTGATCCCCACGACTCCCCCCTTTACTCCCCTTCACAGTGCTACCACACCTCCAAGATACTCCCCAGCTTCAGATGTGGGAGCTGGGGAGAAACCAAAGCTGTCTGGACGTTGGAGGGATTGTTGGGAGGGGGGCGATGGCGTGGTGCAGGAGGTGTGGGCGGGGATAAGGGCTCCTTTAGGTGAGCAGGAGCAGCCCCTCTCAGCACTAATGGGATAATTGTTTGCACTTCACAGGTGCTCGGCGTCCAAATGAGGTCACAGCTCAAGTGTGGCTCTTCAGAAGTGGAGGTAGGTTGGAATTTTTTTCCGTCAGAGAGATGAAACGGGGATACAAACATACGTGCAGGCATGCACACACACCAGTGGACAGACTGTAATGTTCAGATTCATTTAGATTTGATGCATGGTGCAAATAGATGCATATAAACGACCCAATAGCCAGAATAAATGTTGGCATTTGTACTTTATGTAGCAATTAGCCTACTTTTGCATTTCAGCAATCTAGTGGTTAACCCTTTAAAACTGGGCAAATTATTTTTTTTGTTGCAAAAAACAAACCAAGACACAGCTTGTAAAAGGTATCTGAATGCAGCACAAGAAAACTGATGTTGATGTTAAGGGTTAATGTGCAGTTATGTTTGGGCACGAAAACCACTTGGTTATAGTTAGGAAAAGATCATGTTTTGGCTTGAAATACCTGGGCATGGTGCCAAAGTCATGGCTGGAAATGCTAATAAAAATTGACCATGTTTTATGTTTGTTTTGATGGTCAGGTGACAGGTGTGCCACCAAGATGGTACACTATACATCATCTAATAAACTATGTCACTGTAGAAACATTTATTATATTTATGAAACATACAAATTTAATGTATCTGTGTTTTGCGGAAATGTACAATGGCAACGTTTTTTGACTGAGCTGAACCCATTAAATACACACATTTTGTAGAAACACGATAATTGCATACTTTAAATTAGACAGTGGGCTTTAAAATAATTTCTCAGTGTGAATTTAAAATTATGAAGAAGGGTTGAAAAAAAAGAAAGAAAAGGGGGATGGCACTGAAAAGGGGGAATAACAATGCTTGTATAAATATTAATGTTTTGCTTTCACTTACTTTGAGATTTTACACCCTGCTGAAGGCTGCCGACTAAAATTTAGTCAAGATGAGAAATAAGAATAATATGTGCATTGATTGCATACAGATGAGCAGATCTTCCTTTGAGGAGCTGACAAAACCTCTCTCTCTCTCTCTCTCTCACACACACACACACACACACACACACACACACACACACACACGGATGTACACACTGAAAGATAAACTTAAAGTCAGATACAAGCCCCCTCAACCAGTGTCATTGTTCCGTGCCTTTGATGGTCTCATGCAGGTATTTTCCTCATGATATTTCCTGTGCTTTTGAGTCACTCATTGTGTCCATCCTCCGCTGAGTTGTTTTTTTTCTTCGGAAAGCCCCATGATATCTCTCTTTTCTTTTATCCACAGGTTACAGTCACATATTTTCGGTTTGATCCACAGTACGTTCCAAAAAAGAGTGCTGTTTTTTGATAAAACTTTTCTTTAAGGTAAGCATGAAGGGACAATGAGACTGCAGGTCACAGTGAGGTTTGTAGATCGTACCAAGTAACAGGAATATTCAAAAATATCAAATGTCATTTTTACATTTTTTTTAAATGTCAGCGTTTGTATTTTTTTATATTAGATACATGAAAAAAAGAAATGGAAGAGAGTTTAAAGAGAGGAAGATCCATTATTGAAGCAATATGTATAGAACTGTTTTAAAAACTGTCTCCACGTAATGCCCACTTACAGACACAGACAACAAACCGACATCAAAGAATTAGCGGCAATTCCAAAAACAAACTGATTCGTCGCCTCATGTTGCCTGTGTCTCGACCACAAAGTTGCACATGAACACCACACAAAAAACGGCCAACTAGCACGTACGCTCTGCACCTGCATGTGAGGAAGTTACCCTCCCAAAACATTCTCACTCCGAACTCGTCACATGGTGCTGCTCTGTCAAGACCTTCAACGCCAACATTTTAGGCAGCACGGTCCCTATGTTGCACAAAGTTACGGATGTTTATGTTTATGCAAAAGAGGCACATGGTAAGGTGTACCACCACACACAAACCACACGGAAATGGAACTGGGAACTCCCGCAAGAAAGTCAGCTGTTTGTTGGACCCATCCACCTGTACCATAGTGCACTCATGCTCCCTATATTACCGGCAGCGTTGTTACCTGACGCTATCCTTCAGCGTTTAAGGCACATGTGACCGATTTCATCTGGGCGCATTTAATGTGGGTGTGCATGCAGCCATCCGGCTGTCGGTTCTGTCCGACCACGTTATCTCGTGACACATCCGTGCGGATCGCATATGGACGCGGTGAGAAGTGAGAATATATTGGAACTGCCAATCAGCCAGATTTTATTCCCCCACAAGCTCTGCCATCTCAGACAAGTCAACATGCTGCATCTGTCAAAAAATAGACCCGGCATGTGCCAATGGTGCAAGACACGGTGTCAAATAGGCAACAAATGATCACCAACAGCTGGCTATCAGCTTGGTATGTCAGCGGCTCTTTAACTGGAGCTTTTAACAGTGTGTCACATGGTCCACATCAACATACTGTATAAAGCTTTATGGAACCTTCACAAAATAATGCAAAAGTCAAGAATGATCTGTCAAGCTCAAAAACAAGACTTTACCTTGTGCTTGTGCGCGCATACTTTTATGTCCATTTATTAGTGCATAACCTTAAATGTAACTGTAACTTTTTTGTCTTCATCTTAGCCATTAGGGAGCTTAAGCTGATGCTTTTACTCATTGGAGATGACTCCTCCTGCCGCTGAGGCGTAAGTGCACCTTGTAGGTGCATGTAGGTTTCTCTCTCATTGACCCTTAAGTTGTGAGTGATTTGCTGGCTGTTTTGCGGTTTTCACAAGGAAAAGCATATATTAACTCGCTCTCCAGTCCACAGGGAGGTGAAGGTCCCAGGTCAGCTTCAGTCTTTCTCGTGCTCATCGTCACTTGAGCAGGGCATTTAAAGTTCAGAGAGGGTGTTTTCTTAAGTGTTTTCTACAGTGATTGTACATTAAAATGTGTTTAGATCAGTGAAGTGCACTTTGGAAACTATAATGTGGAATTTAAAAACAATCCTCCAGGCCCGTCTCTCATCTGAGCGCTGCTTTAGGCCCGATGCCACAGAGCAGACTGAAGTCACAATGGGAGACATCACAGAGTCATGGCCTGTAAATGTTAGCTTTAGTTTCTTTTACATCAACAGTTTACCCATCTCTAATTGGAACATGGCCCCCCTCCCTCCTCTTTCTATCTAAACACACAGACATGCACGCGCTCATCCAGATATGCTCCCACAGTCGGGCGTGCACGTACACATCCAGTGGAATTATGGGAACATCTGGAGGAGCTCATCCAATGCACAGACAAACGTTTCCTGGAGAGCACCAAAAGAAGCATCAGAGAGGCTTCAAACAGCCCGCCACTGCTAACACAAACACACACACACACACACACACACACACACACACACACCTCTTGGCTGCAGAGGTAAAGGCCAGATCAGATGAGCGGAGGGAACAAAGAGCGTCTCTTTGCACTTGAAGGCATTGCAGCACTTAAGGTTTACTCTCCGAGCACAAGGGCTGGCTTTCGTCTCCGCCAGTGTCTCATCTACACATCCTCATATATTTGCCGCGCTGCCAGGGTCTCAGGCCCACCAGGACACAGAGAAAGCCGAAGGGCATAGGGAGCTTCTCATGAAACAATTTCAGCATGTCAGGGTCAGGCTGTCTGGCCTCTGACAAGTCTGTGCAACAGTCAGAGTGCAGCAGGGAGGGAAGATCAATACACTTCATGTGTATGTATGTTACAGATGACATAAGCTGGTGAAGTATGCACATAAAATGGAAAAAGCAATTTGTTTCCTTTGTTTTTTGGGTTTCAGGAAATTGAAGATTTTGATTCAAGGTTCATGCAGGCAAAAGTTATCATAACAGAACAAAACCCAAGGATGAAACAAAGACTGAACTTAAAACCAGGACTTAAATGCAAGCTAATCTGACGAGGAGCTGAAGTGCAGGTGGAAAGAGAAGCTCAGGTGCGGGGAAGGAGGTGAGGAAGGCAGGAGAAGGCAAGAAGCTGATTGGCTGGGAGAAACTCAGCGGCAGAGAAGGACTAACGAGGCTGACGCAGCACAGGTGTGTCGCTGGGTAAAGGAGGGAAAGACAGCAAATAGGAAAAACCCAGAAAAGGCCTTCCCTTTAAATAATAAACTGACATCAAACTATCTAATAATCATTGTCCTGCCACTGGGGATAGGAGCACAGTTTGCCAGTAAGAGACAAAACCAAGAGTGGGAATAATTAAGTGGTTTTTGTGCCTAAACCCATCCACATGTCAACTCCTGTGTTGCTGAAATGTAAAGATGCAGGAAGTTTTATCATGTTTGCAAAATAATAACATATAAATGCATCTGTGGTTTGCAGAAATGGACAATGCAAACATTTATTCTGGCGATGGGGTCACTACAATTCAGTCCAATCTTCAGAAAAAGTCTGAGGGCATCGAACACAGAACCAGTGACACACATTCAAATTGTTTGAGAGTTAAACATGTACTCTTACTAAATGAAAGATTCAGACTGAAGCATTCTTCTTCAGTACCATCACTCAAATGACACTGTTGGTTGCTGCAAATATTGTAGAATTTGATTAAACAAATGGGACTTTGTGAGGTCAATGACATGTTTGACTATAAAGTGTTGTTTTCTAAATAATTAAGTCACTTTTAGCAGTCAACTCCACTATGGTGTCAGCTTTCTATTCATCTTTCCTTTTCGTCTCTTTTTCTCTATCCGACACGACAGAAAAACACCGTTTATCATTATCACCCCCTCTCACCTGAGACCTCACCTCTTGTGTCCCCTCTCGCTCTACTTCCTGACACCCCCTCCCTCCACCCTCTCGGCCCTTTCACCCTTCCTCTCCCCTGCCACTACCCATCCCTTCACACGTTCTCTCCCCCCCTCCCTCCTCACCTCCCTACCACCTAGTGAGCACATTTCCTTACTCCCGCCCTGCCAACAAAGGGGGAAAAAAAGCTTTTACTCATTAGCGGATGACCCTTGCCCCTAGGCCACATTTTAAGAGGCTCTACTTGACTCCTGACATGGCCGTCAGCAATCAAAACATGTGCGTTCAGTGCATATAGACCTGGAGAACCAGTGTGTATTGATGCTTTGTGCGATGTGTGTGTGACAGCAGTCTGACAGGAGACAGACAGGTTCGCTAACTACTGCACAACCTCCGCTGTGGCTCCTCTGTCCCTCGGCCGGACACCGGCGATGGTTACCCAGTGATGAAAGAAGTATTCAGTTTCTTTACTTAAGTAGAAGTACTAATGCCATACTATGAAAATACTCTGCTACAAGTAAAAGTCCTACATTACTTAAGTAAAAGTAGAAGTATATATAATCAAGAAAAGGTACTTATAGTATTAAAAGTAAAAGTACCCAATGCAGAGAAATTTATAAAAATATTAAATTAAAAAACACCCCAAAAAAACTCAAAATTATAGAAAATAGAAAGAGAGAAATCTAAACCCCTCAAAATTGTTATTTAAAAAAAGAAAACACAAACAAGCTGATTTAAAAAAAAAAAAAAATCACTCAAAAAACTAAAAATTAGAAAAGAAAATAGAGAAATACCCCGAAACTCCAAATTATGAAAAAAAATGAAAAAAAAAACTCAGAATTATTGAATATATATATATATAGAAACACCCCCAAAAACTGAAACTTATTAAAAAAAAAAGACTTCAATTGTCATCAAAATTGTTGCCAATTAATTTTCAGCCAATTACCTAACTAAAATCAACTACTCATATCAGCTGTACTTGTATAAATTGTTGGGTAATTTAATTTATACCAAAACATCATATTTTATAAACTCTTGTTAGGTCTTTATGCAAAAATCTTAATTTGTAACGGAACTAAAGCTGTCAGATAAATGTAGTAAAGTGAAAAGTACAATATTTCCCTCTGAAATGTAGTGGAGTAAAATTATAAAGTGGCATGAAAAGAAAATACTCAAGTGAAGTACAATTTCCTCAAATTTATACTTGAGCACAGTACTTGAGTAAATGAACTTAGTCGCACTCCACCAGTGTGGTTACCCACGATGGAGATGGATCACTCTCCCTCTCTCACGCCTCGATGTGTGTGTTTGCTCATTGGGATAGGTGAAGGGTTTGGGCATAGCGTGTCAGAGTCGGTACGTAATGGTGTTGATGCTTTTGTAATTGCTCACAGAAGTTGGATGTGGTAAGCTTGTTTAAGATCTGATGTGTTTGTGTTTCTAATTTAACAGGCATGATGAAAACACACATAGGCTGTTTATCTCACTCTTGCACTTCCATCTCGTCCCACATGCACACATTCTGCCTGATATTAAAACTTAAAATCACTTGCAATCTTTTTTCATCTTTATATTCACTAATTTCTTTTTAGAAAAACAGCAAAAGAGTCAACCTGAAAATGCGAGCTAACCCGAGGCTCTCTCCTGCCCCGGTCAGTCTTTTAATGAGGAAGCTGACAGCATATTCCCTAAGGCAGGGTGCTGCTACTGTAGTAATAGCCCTTCATTGCTGACAGATTCATGCACACTCCTCTTTTGATGTGGCTCTCTCCTTCTGCTCCGACCTCGGCTCGTCTGCTTTTGGAAAGTTTTCTTCCAAGGAAAACAGAGCTTTTCAAAGGACAGCCACTGAGCAATTTAGGTCCTCTTTAACCTGTTTTACTGTGTGGTAATGTGACATACCTCTGAGTGTCTCTGACACTAATATAGACATGTCTGCTCCCAACATGGGAACAGAGGGCTGCTATTGTTGGTGTTTGCAAGCAGAAAATGATATTGAATAATCAATAATGACATTTCAAACCACTTAGAAGGAAATCTTTTATATATGAAACAGAAACAAAACAAGAAGAGGGAAATAATGATTCGCTTAGCCTTAGGGACCGTGCAAAAATCATTAGGAGAAGAATGGGGTCAGAGAAGGAGAAGGATTATTTTTCTATTTTCCACATCCCAGGTTAATTCTTTCCCTGTGAGATTTATAGTAAATAAAAAAAAATAGATACACCCCAAAGATTTACTTCTTTTTAAAATTTAAAGGGACATTTCACCCCCACATAAAAAAACTTTTTTATGCTTTTTCTCATATCTGTAGTGCTGTTTATCAATCTGGTTTTGGTGTGAGTTGGCATCTCGTTCTTATTCTGAACTTGTAAAATAGGTCCAACTATCCCCAGACTTTCATGCGAGAGTCTGGTGTTCACTTCCTGTCTGAATGAGATGTGTTTTTCTACACTTTATCATGTGCCTCCTTCCCCTAATCCCTAACCATCCGTGCCAACATGTGCATTGCTGACACTCCAGTGTTAGTTGTCATGTGCTTTTGTTGTCTAAATATAACCACTGGCCGCATCATCCCACCAAGTGCATTTGTAGACAATGGTAGTGCCAGAGGGATACCTAAAACGACACTTGCTCCTATGCAGTGATTTGGTGGAAAAAAATAGTCCCTACATGAAACTGCTCATGATTTCTGGAAAGAGACATTACTGTGACGGATACTTATAGTACCATGACACTGGATAGAAGGCAGACATGTCTAAGACAGATATCTGCAACACTGCAATACACATCAAAACTATCTCGAAAAATATATATTACTACGTGTGAGAGGAAAAATATGCATTTTTGATTTTGGGGTGAACTGTCCCCTTAATAATATTCTCTTATAAAGGCTTTCTGAGAAAACACTTGAAGTGTAACTCAGGCAACATTTAGCTGAATTGAGGAACAGTCAAACTTCTGATTTAATAAATAACAGGCTATTTAACATTATCTAATCAAAGTTGCATATTTTTTCATTAAGTCAGATCCATGCTCAGAGCCACAGAGCGGCCACCTCTTTTCTATTGTTCTGTGACTGTAATAATAATAAGAATTTGCATTCAGTTGCAGCTCTTAATTTATAAATAAGTTGTTGGAATATCCATCATTTGGTCATTATTTCTAGAGTTACATGTTGCTTTTTACTCAGTGTAATATATGATTCAACCTCCAACCCCAAGCCAATAATTTGCATACACTCCCTTAGCTGGTTAGAGATGAAAGTTAGGAGTCAGGTCTGGAGGTCAGGGTTGATTTTTCAGCCCTGGAGGGACCAAAGCTGGACGGATGAGGAGGAGGTTATTGGTGAAAGTCTCGTATGGGGCCTGTCTTCAACAGTCTACCACCCGACCCCTGTATTTGGACAGGGTTTATTTTCAGCCTCTGCGTTGATGTTTAGCACGAAAGCCTGCAATATCCAAGTGCTGAGCAGCAACAGCGACATGTGGCCACCAGACTCCTTCAGAGCCCTTTCTTTCTCCTCCCTTACATTCCCCTAACCTCCGCCCCCCTGCTCCTGCTGTTCCTCTGAAAACATCGTGTCCCATGGCATGAGCAAACATGCTTGGCCATCCTTCCTGTGAACCTGTAGAATGGCAGGACCCCCCTCTCTGCAAGGCCCATATGACATCCCCACCTCCTTTCAGAGTAACTCAGAACTGGTGAGACAACAAACCTTGAAGTTGGCTTTCTGTGACCTTTTAAAGGTATTTTAATGGGCCTATCTCCCCACGATTGAAATATTTGGTGAGGCAGGGTAATTTTATTTCTGTGAAATGGAAAACAGCTAATCCTGCTTGAATAGGCTACCCCCTAGTGTTTAAAACCATCATGACTCACATCAAGGTGCGTTCCATGTCTTCTTCCACATCAATTAGTGCCATGTTTTCACACCAAAGTTACACTTTGAACATGACCGTCAGAAGTTTCGTTCCTGCTGCTGGCTAAAGAAAACCACAAATGATTGAAATAATCTAAATAATTCAGTTTCACTGTGGCTACTCCTGAATGCAGTAACAATAAGCTTATAGCTATGATAATTTATATCTATGTACCATTTTATTTTTTACCTTTAGATGCAGAGAAATAAATTAGGCCTGATTTTTATTTTTTTCCCCAGTTTTTCTTTGTTTTTTATTCCTAATTATAGAGGTCACGTTTGCCTGAGCCTTCCCTCGCTTTCACCCTCCGCCTAGATGTAAAAATGTTTGCCTGGTGATTGCTTTACAAACATGACTATTTACTCATATCCAAAATAGACAGCATGCAGAGACAGAAGCTCTTTCTCTCCTGCCCCAGTGTCAGCGCAGAGTGGACTCTGTGTAATGTAGTCAATATTTTGAGGTACTAAAGGTCAAACAGTGTAAGTCTCTCATCACTCTATTTGGCACTGACCAAAGAAGTGAAAAGGAAAATTAGTGAAAATAGAAACTGAAAAAGACAGCAGGAGAGAGAGAAAATGAGAAATCATGGCACATACAAAATAAATTTAAAGGGTATGTTCAAAAATAAAACAAAAAAAAAAGAAAAACATTTCTCCGTTACTCCAAGCGGTGTCTGACCATGCAAATAATTTGGGTTTTATTTGCCCAGATTTCTTCTAATACTACTACTACTACTATTACTACTACTACTACTACTACTACTAATAATAATAATAATAATAAACTTTATTTCTATAGCGCTTTTCTATAGCGAGTTACAAAGTGCAAGACCATAAAATATAAGAAAACAAGGTAAAAGATCAACATAAAACACATAAAATGCAATTAGATATAATACACACATATCCATATGTGTAAGAAATCTGTAATGTAATATGTAAGAAATAAAGAAGTATGCATGCTCTCGAGGTTGTGTTTGCTTTGGTCAGTCTCCCATGGATGCTGGACGGTCGTGTCACACCATCAAGCCTCAACTCTCAAACCAGGTGATGACAGCAATATTGTAGTTAGGTCCCTGTAGGCTTCTGGTCAGTGTGTTAAAACATTATATAGGTCCTGACGGTCGAGAAGTGAGAAACAGCTCTTTTCACCTGCTCTGCTGTGGAGCCGGCAGACTCCCATGGTTGTGTGAGGTCTTTGTCAAGCTCTTCATTTGTCTCCCTCACCACTGATAGCGGAATATAGTAAATATTTGAGAGAGTTATTGCCGGGATCGGATTAATTACATGCAGTCTTGAGTTTCTGCAATGCATCCTTTGTTCCCGGAGAAGTCACACAACATTAACAAGCTGTCAAGCTGTGAACTGACATGGATTGTCTCAGTGACGTTCTGTGTGTGTGTGTGTGAATGAATGTGTCTCTGTGTAAGCACACAACATTAAAGGGTAAACACACTTATAATCTTTGAGTTTTCATGTCCAGGAGTGTGTGTAAGGCAGAAAAAGAATAAGGAGACAGTGACAGTGAAACAGCAAGAGAGTAAGAAAGGGGGGAGTAATGGAGCTTGACTAAACCAAGCGCTTGTACATAAATTGACATGTGCAATTAGGGAGATGTACACAGTCCCCCTGGTCTGTTTAAGATCTGAAATAGTTTCCTAACAGCTTCAAGATGCCCTGTTTTGGCTTTGGTTTCAAATCTAAATCGGGTTTGACCTTGTTGAATAATGGTGCTGGTGAAGTTCACTCTGTTCTCTTTGGCCAAAGTCCAACTCTGTGCACCATACATGACGGCAAACACAGAACACGGTTTGGCTTCGCTGGAATGTGATGAATGGTGGATGAAATTTTGACCTGAACTTGAATTCCTAACACTGGATTTTGCAAGGTGGTCATAAACACTTTTGGTTTCCTGTTTATATGGTGTGTAAAGATGGAGGGGGCATTAAAACTGGAGGAGCTGAGGGTTGTGCTAGCATACTTGGCCTGGAACCTTTCAGAATGAAATGCTTTGGGCAGCTATTGTTGTTTTCTCCTTTTCTTTTTTGTATTTTTCTCACTTTTTCTTTCCACTTTTGTTTCTGCCTCTTCTCACATTAAAGGAACAGTGTGGAAGAATCAGTGTCACCTAGTGGTGAGAAGTGCAAGTTGCACACGGCTGAATTTTTTCCCTCATAAAATTCCTTTGTTTCATTGCTCAGAAGGTTTTTATGTGCCAAATTATCTGCAGAGGCCTCTTCCTCTCAACAAATAAAGACCAGGTGATTTCAACCAGTAAAAAAAATTAGAAATTCAAAAGGTCATATCAAGAGCCAGTGTTTGGTTTGCCTGTTCTGAACTACTACAGAAAGATAGTGGTGCAACATGGCGTACTCCATGGATGACCCAGTCACTGTCATGATTTTAAGGTAACAAAAAAACAACTAGTCTAATTTTCAGCTGATTATACAGTGAACAAACATACTTATTATATTATGTTTCATTTCTGCCAATATATTCTCCTAAATCCTGGCCAACACAAGTACTTGCGCCACATTTTTTTTATCAGAGGCTTTTAGTGGCAGACTGGGACTCCAGTGTGGCATCTCATGGGTTAAAGACAGCTGCCAACATCTGTAGCTGTGGTTAGCTTTTAATTGTGAGGCCCAGCAAGTGAGTGAGCAGCATGGCGGAGAGGGGGCTGGCAGGCCCGCATATTTCAGCCGAGTGTTCACAGAGCAGCTTTCCGGCCGGCCATGTGGACTCAATGATGGCGTCCAGGGGTGCGCTGTGCTCCTATGAAATATTAAATCTGCTCGGCCCCCAAGTGTGGACAGACCACCTGCAAGCAAGCGTGGCGTGCAGCGAGCCCGGAGATCAGATGTCCCTCAGCAACACACATGCACAAACACACACGAATGCATGAGAAAGCAATGTACTCGCCAGTGTCCCCACACAGGATGAACCTGTAGGTCTGCACATGCTTACACTAATGGACATAAACACATACAACAAAAAAAAGCACTGAGAACATGGAAACACTCAAACTGATGTGGGAGGAGAGATCCCTACAAAAGCATATTTCCTGCATATGATAAAGAGAATGATTTTCTTTGGAAATTTTCATGCTTCTCTCACCTATTTAGCTCCAATGAACAATGCATACTTCTAATTCTCTCTCTTGAAACAATCAGCAAAAACAGTGAACACTGGTGAAGAAAAAGAACAAGAAAAGATCTGGAAAAAAAAAAATCTTGGAACTTTCAGAGTCCAAAAAGAAACTTAAGCCTACTTTGAAAAGCAGCCAAGAGGACAACGGGTGCTTGTCGACTGCCGTCCCCTTCAGGGCCTCGTTCATTTACACGTCGTGCAGTCGGTCCTCAGCCTCCCCTCCGCTCCCCCGAGGCATCTCTGCCTGCCCAGATGTGCAGCTGTTTATGTGGGGCAGCAATAAAAGCAGCTGGCTTGTACTCCACATCCTCCAAATGAACAGAGGGGGGCGCCATTCTCCAAACATACAGTTCTTAAAGAATGGACTGACTGGCTGAAATAATCTGATTTACCCGCAATAGGTTCAAGGAACATTTTTTTAAAAATCTCTTGCCTTTTAATCATATAAAGTAGCCAAAGAAAAATTACACTGCCCATAATAATAATTACAATGTGGAAAGCTGTGTTTTTAGGAAAGTTTGTGCACTCTTTGGATCGTTTTTCACTTCAGGTTTATGAAATTGAAAAAGACTGGAAACATCCTAATCAATACCATGCAGCTGATATACATCTTATGTAATGTTGTGATATCAGGATTAACTGTGAATATGTAAAAAGACCAAGCAAACACTCATAAATATCACATAAATATCTCACGTTCAGCAACATGTAATGAAAGTCATTCACAGTTTTTACATATGACTGAACAAATAATCAGAAAACCAGAAAGATTACTGCATTATGTTAAAAGGGTACCACTTACATCATAAGCTTTGTTGTTATGATAACTCAATCATCTAAATGACTTAATTACTAAAATGTTCCTAATAAACCCCTGAGCACAATAATTATATGGAATCCTAACGCATTTATGCCACATTATGATTGAAATTGCTTTGATAAGCAGGATACCTCTAATTTCATTTTGAGAAGAGATGAAATTATTGTAGATTATCTCATTCTGCTAAAATATATATTTATCAACAAAATAATCCCAACACTAAGAATGTCATATGAAAACTTAAAATAATACAGACTGTGACGTCAAGCAGCATCCTTAAATGTCTTAGATTTATTTATTTATTAGATTTGTTTTATATATGTATATATTAATACATGAATTATATAATAAATATATATATATATATATATATATATATATATATATATATATATATATATATATATATATATATATATATATATATATATATATATATATATATAATGTAAGGGTTTATGAGAGGGAGAGAGAGAATACTATAGGTAAAAAATACATAAATATTTAGTTAATTAGTTAATGTCATGCAGAAAAAATGTATTTCTACATGTCAAGTTAACTTTAATAACAGCGGGTCATGTCTGGCTCTGTGTGCGCCTCATACAGTTCTTCCTGGTCATTCCATAGACAGCAGTGACATCCTGTGGTCATTTTGTTTCGATGTATCTTTCAAAATATATGCTCTTTTCTTATTTGTCCATTTCTTGTCAAGGGGAGCCAAACTCTCACACAGTTGCACACAAGAGAGATCCAGATGAGGCACTGAGAGTTTACAGGAAAAAGGTGCTTGAAGAAAAAAAGAGGTCTACAGGTTGGCGAACAGATTTTGCCAAAACAGCAGCTGCTCAGGATAATGAAATTAAGTCAGTTGCTAAATCCCATACAAGCTGTAGTGACACATATAATAAACATAAATGCCATTAGTGCATCAACCAAAATCACCATAATAATATATAATGCTGCATTGACATGATTGCCAAATGCCGTTCATTTCGTCTCCAGCTTATCTGTGGTTCTGACTTCTGAACACCAACAACAAGCAAAAAATATATATCAGCGCACACGTGCTCTGATGAAGGTCTGAAAGCCTAGAATAAAGTGAAACACAGCATAGATGTAGGTGTGTGGAATTCTTTTTTTTTATAATTTTAGAAAATTAATTTTAAAAAGTTAGGGAACATGTCTGGGGAAAAAATATATTTATAGTTAAAATAACTATATATATAAAATCATGTTACAGATTTATCAATACATGTTATAATTATATTTTTTTACATTTTATCTATTTTTTTATTTTGTACTTCTTTTCTTCAAAAGTTGCTCATTGCCTTCTTCCCATGTTTTTAAAAGAAATTAAGCCACTTTGCTCAGGTTGTAAAGGGTTAAGGGGTAAAGAAAACTGTGCAGCATTTTAAAATAAGATTCACAAAGTGCTTACTTCCTCACTGTCTGCCTCCCTGCCGGGCATGTAGGCCATCTGCCAGCACCCAAGAGATTTTAATAAAGGGCATGTGTAAACTGCCAGATCTGCTGAAGCTGTGAGCTGCATAAAAATGTTGTGTTTATCTCACCACAAAGATAATGAGTTAATGTTTCAAGATTTACTCTTAATGTAATACCGTTTTATAAAATCATATATACATAGTATGTTTAGTATAATAGACTATGGGCTGATCCTCGGTCAGTCACAAGGTGGCAGTAGAGGCCTGCTGGCATTTTACCACATAACCTTAAAACTGAAGAGCCTCCATGTGCACCTGCTTTCTCTGTGCCATATGTACATATAGTACACTGCGTGCAGGGGGAAAGACAACTGGGCATTTAAAAGGTGTGAAGGTCAAGTATGTCCCAGAGGTCCTGACCTTAACATAAACACGGCCAGGTCCTGGAAAATCAGGCTTATTATACTCTGAGGACATCGTTATAAGCAGCCTGGTTACATGTGCATGCTTTGTTTAACAAGATACAGGGTGAAGACAGGTAATTTGAGAAACTTTTCGGGAGATTACCAAGAAAGACGCCTAAAACTCTACAGACTACCTTAATTTTACTTTTTTAAAGTAGAAGTACCAATACCACACAAAATACTGTTACAAAAAGGTGTAAAGTACTGCATTTAAAATGTTACATAAGTATATAATCATGAAAAAAGTAAAAGTACCCAATGCAGAGAAATCAAATAATAATAACAGTAATTATAATAAATAACTTGAATTTAAAACAAAATAATAATTACCCCCACACACACATACACACTTCAAAATGATTAAAAAGAAAATCTAGAAAAAAATACCCCAAATTAAAAAAACAAAAAACAAATAAAAATTGAAAAAATATATTAAAAAAGTAGGAAAATGCCTCCAGACCTGAAAATTATATAAACTATAAAAATAGAACATGATGTAAATATTTATCAAAATAGCTGCCAAATAATGTTCTTAAAGTCAGGATCATATTTTAGAAACTCTTGTCAGGTTTTTATGTGCAAATCTTCATTTGTAAAGTAACCAAGCTGTAAGATAAATGTAGTGAAGTAAAAAGTACAAAATCCCTTTGAAATATAGTGGAGCAAAAGTATAAAGTGGCATAAAAAGAAAGAATTAAAATTTGTATCTAAGTACAGTAACCTACAAATGTACTTAGTCACATTCCATCACTGACGCTAGGCTAATAGCAAACCAATTTTAAGGCAGCTTTTAATTTCATTGTTCTATAGCCATTACATTGTGCAATCAACATTAAATTCAGAGTTAAACGCTTTAACAAAAAAGTTGCCTCTGGAGGTTTGAAAAAGCCCAAGATGCAACTCCTCATCGTCCCATTTTACCTGATGTCCCACTTTACCTGACTTCACCCTATGCAAACCCCTGCAGCAGGACCATTCACTGCTGCTGAAACATGCAGACATTGACTTGCCCTTGGAATATATTTGTGAATGAACCCAGTCAGAGAAGCTCTCTCTTCTCATTTGGATAAATGTCACGGATTACCTAACGGGCGAATCAGTGTTTTTTTCTTTTTTTTTTTTTTTTTTTTTGTCATTCAAGAGGAGGCAAGACTGTCGTTTTGTTGCCTTGGAGACTACAAATCAATAGCATCATGCAGTATCTCCTCGTCCATTCCCAATGAGAGGGTTCAGTCGCTGCTGGCGTCATCAGGGCTGAAGGTGGGGAGGTGGGGTGGGGGGGCTCGAGCCACCTGCGCTCTGATTGGCTGCTGCCGATAACGCGCTGCCATTGAGGATTTCTGGCCCGTGCAGGGAGGAGGTGTGTCTCCGGCTGTAAAAGCACACGCCTCTCGGATAAAAACTCAAACACAGCTGAGGTGATGATCAGACGCTCCGAATTATAGAGCTGCGCGTTGTGCACAGACTTTGTCGCGCGGTTAGTTTCGGTTAACGTGCGCGTGTTGTGCTGCCTGACAGAGAAAAGACAGAAAAGTAGAGTGACGTCCGCGGCTGTAATTAGTTCCCTAATCAGCAGAATTGCCAGCAGGTGTGAATTCATGTCTGTATTTTCCCCGCAGATATACTGGTGAGTACATCTCTAACACCTTCACCTGTTTGCATGTGTGCTTTGAGCTTGATAGAATTATTAAAGACTACATTTCTTCACTTTGCACCTGACAGGTAAGAACACTGAAGCATATGTACTGTAGTGGTGGCTTGTTTTTGTTTGGTGATTTTCCCCAGAAATTGAACTGTTCCCTTTTGAGATTTTCCGTGGGGTGTTGCCCCTGAAACTGGAAATGTCATGGCACACAAAAAGAAAATTCTAGGTGTCCATTTTGTTTTTAATGAGGAAATGATTCCAGGTTGATAACCATCGCAGCATGTGCCAACTCAGAAAGGTCACAGTGGTCATACATTGTCTTTGATTAGGAGACAAAATGCATTTTATTTCCTCTTCAGTACCTTTCTCTGCTGTATCCTTGATTGCCACCTCTATTCTTTGGTCTTTAATACTGCAGGTGCAACTGGAGAAGGATGCACTCTGCTCCTATCTATTACGTCTATCTGCTATCAGTGACTTTTTCTCACATTTCCTCGTGGCAATCAGTGTCCAAATACGTTGATTTTCTTCTTGACACCAGAACAGGGAGTTTTTTTCTGTTCCCTTATCTGTCAAATGTTTTTCCTGTCTGTACAGAGGATATGCAAGTCGAAACATTGTTTTGTGAGCACCGTTCAAACCTCAGCAGGCTCCTGTCTCTACCAGGAAGTTCAGACTCGACCTCTTTACTGTAACCACACTTTGCTCTCTTCGCCTGTGCTTACTTACAGTAGACCTAAGCTTCTGTTCTGTGATGTTACTTCTGTGAGGAATACGAAAACTGTCTTTATTTATTTAAAAGGTGTGGACTGAAAACTTTTGAGCATGATTTGACTTGGAACCAGAAGTTCCACTTCATGTTTGCACTGGGGTGTTATATTTGTGTCAACAGGAAGACATTTTTTTCCTCACAACAATAATAGGATATGTAGAGAACTTGGTGCAAGCTCTTATAAGATCAATAAGATTTTCACCCCCATCACTGGCATTGGAGTGGCAACTGGTCCGTGATGTGTTTTCAGTGGCACACTTGACTCAACCCATTTATTCCAGCACTCTCCTGGGGGTCTTACTCACTCCCTGCACCACCCACATACCTGCAGAGCTGTGTGGAAAGCTCTGTCAGCGCTGGCATCGAGCGTCAGCAGCTTTGCCCTGTCGCCACACAGGTTGAGATTTATGATTGTAGTAGTAAGAACTGTGGAGCGGCAGAGAGGAAACAATGTTGATAACGCCACATGCATATTCCCCTCCTGTGCAGGAGGATTGTTGCGGAGACCACTTGAGCTCCTTTCAGCACTATAATGACATTACATACAGGAACAAGCATGGCTTTGGCCTTTTTATAGGCTAGAGACAGGTGGAGGAACCTGCTGTCATGCTTAGGTAATGACTGTCAGTCTCAGGTCGTCTGAACTGAGTGATTGTGACCATCAGATGGTGTAAAGCTGGTGTGGCAGATGGCTTTACTGACTATCTCTGTTAAAGTGTGACTGCTGCCAGATATTGTATCAATGGCTGTGGCATGAAGTAAGGCTACTAGGAATATGGTCACTATGTAATGAGCTGAGGTAAATGTTTTACTGCTAAACACGTCAACTGCTTCATTGGTCAGTGGGTAGGTGCGTCTGTCTGTCACTCCAGTGGTTGTCACAGGGTTAAAAATCTGAAAATATCACATTGTGCTCTGTTCTCATATACGGTAGTAGTAACTTTGACAACACTGAGGATACTTGCACTATAAACTGATGCAAAAAAGGAACAAATCGGTGCATAAAAAAATCCCCAGAATGCAGGGAATTAAGTGTGTGATTTCTGAAAAACCAAGCCTAAGACCACATTTTTTTAAATTGCTAGTTTTGTTTGATCAACATTTCAAAAGCCAAAGATATTAAATTTGCTACAGAAGACTGAAAATCATCCAACATTCACATTTTTGGAATGATAGTTTTTTGACCATAGGACTGGGCAATATAAAGAGAATCATCACAGTATTTTTGGCAAACTATTGGAACAGTACAAGATTTGATTAGCTGCCAACCTATGAAATAAATCGGAAACTAATTTTATAATCAATTCATCAGTTTGTCATTTTTTTAAGTTAAAAAAAAGGGAAATGCTCTGATTCCAGCTTCCTAAATGCCTATTATTCTGGTTTCTTTACTCCAGTTAACTGAATATGTTTGGCTGGTGGACAAAAAAGACATTTAATGAACGTTATCTTGGCCTTTGGGAAAAACTGATTGACATTTTCACCATTTCCTGACAAAACAACTAATAGATTAATCAAGAAAATAAGCAACAGATTAATCAACAACAAAAATAACTGCTAGTTGTGGCCCTAATCAACAAACTGTTTTAGCTCTAAACTCTAATAATCCTTCCGATATGTGTTTTGGAAACAGCGTACATGACGGACTGTGTCCTGTACACGCTGCTGTCCATCTGTGCTGTGGCTGGATGTGGCATTAGTTGGCTGGCAGGAGCATTATCTTGACCGGGTCGAAAGGTAAAGAGGTTTCCGGTCATCTGCCACACCACATTCACACATAAGTCAATACAGGCCATTTGTCTCTAAATGTGTGACTGCCAAACATGTGCTCCTGGGCGTAGACTCTGGTGAACTAGCTGTGCTCCATGCAGATCTCATGTCGCATATGTTACAGGTCGGTTACTTATAGAAACACTTAACGTCTCCTCTCTAGGAACCAAGTATTCCACTCTGTGTGAGGGACACACTGTTCAGCTGTTGCGCCCGACACTTATAGCAGTAATAGATGTGACTGAGTGTGTTTGTTTCCTCCCAGGTTGACTTGTTACTCGTGCACCCCCAGTTCCTCCTCATTGTGCCCCTTTATGTTTTATTAGGCCGATGTTCTGTTATTCTTAGCCGAGCAGGATGTTTATACGATCCCCGAACAGAAATATGACTGGCAAGGCCCGAGTGTTTATCTTTCTTTCCCTTCCCTCCCTCTCTTCCCCTCTCCTCCTCTGCTCAGGTCTTCACTGTCACTGCTCAGCCCTCCGTCCCCACCTCCGCTGCTTTTTGCATGCCTGCCTCACCCTCTCTGCATCCCACTCAAAGATGAGAGCAGCTGACATTACTTTTTCCATGTGAAAACTTGTGTATCCTTCGAGCTCTCCTTTCTTTTATTTTTGGATATCCGGCTATTGTTTCAGCCAAGCATGTCTTGTCGTGGTGCAGTGAATGTTACTTTACGGTGATTCAGTCAGAAGCTTTTAGATTTTCTCCGTTTTAGAGCCGCCCTGACACCCTGCTGTGATGTCAGTGTTTCCTTGTGAAAGAAACGAGGGGTGTGTGTAAATGAAGGGCTGGAAAAACTGATTGATAAATGCCATTGCTGTAGAAGTTAATGATCTCTTGGCTTTGAGTGACTCATGTCACGAGATTCTCTGCTCCTCAGGATGAATTTGAGTTAAATGTGCTTCTTTATTGACTATTCATGAAGACTGCAGTGTGTGTGTGTGTATGTGTGTGTTTCAGGTCAGGATAAACTTGACTGACAGTGCTTCATAAAGCTGTAGACGCACTGTGTGGAAGCCTAGAAATTCTGCAGGCTTATTCTGACATCAATAAATAGAGCATTTGCCCCAATCTCCTTAGATTAGGGGAGATACATTTTGTTTGTGATGTTAAATGTATAGTGAGATTAACTTTGCTGGATGTCACTTGGAGCTACAAGAGTATGTTAAAGCTGAAATGTGGTGCAGTACAGGTGGGGAGGAGTCTTTGAAGTGAGAAAACGGCAATATCAAACTGGTCACAACAGATTTGATAGCTTGTGAATTTATGCTTTTATTTCTCAGAGAAAGACTTTTTTTTCTCCCAAAAGTTACACAATCTCTTATTTTTTTAAATGTAATGTTTATAGAGATGCTCCAGTACCATTCTTTCCTTCCCGATAGCAATTCTACCTGACTTTGTCTACAGGCCGATACTGCAATGGTAACTTCAGTTTCTGATACCATTGTGCATGGTTGCAGTGCTATGAGATTTTAACAGTAGGATTACCATCTATCACAGTTTCACAGTATAATTGTGTAATACTACTCTGTTCTATCAAGACTGTTCTACGTTCTATATGAGTCATAAATACAAACAAAAATACATTACTCCTTTACTCAAACTCCAGAAAATGTGTCATATTGTGGGCTAATCGTAGGTTATGTTTATTTTTAAAGGGCCTTCTGTTTGTGTAACACTGAAATGATTCCCTGTTTTATGCTGTTATCTAATCGACTTTGAAGCAAGGCTGTTTTGATAGATGAATAAGACTGTGGTGAATTGAGCAAATTAATTCCGTGGAACAGGTTTACATAATCGCTCCTTATTTTAAAACCACGTTTGAATCACTACCACAGTATAATTTTTCACCATTTCCAAAAATAAACATTTTTATTTGAGATTCAAAGTAGGTCGAGCGAAGCCCACACATCTCTTCGCCCCCAAAAAACCCAGGTCCACTGAACCAGATAATGTTAGGATGTTAGTGAGCCTCTTTTTGTGTTCTGTTTTCTTTGTTCCATATAGCCAGTGACCACACAAACCACAAGCCTGTAGCCACTGACCACAAGGCACCAAGCTTTAAATAGAGAGCGTGAGAAGGCCGCTCAGCATCTCGTCTCAAGACAGCGTCTGTCGGTCCTGGGACCTGCTTCCAGTCATTTTTTTTTTTTTTTTAAAGCTTTACTCGTGGATAGTGAACGCACTGAACATGGATAAACAAGCTCTTGTTACTTTAATCTGAAATGGAAAGTTTGGCCACGCTTTGATGGAACTAAGTGCATCGAGTTCCACCCCAGTCAAATACCACAGCACGCCCCCAGCACACTCTCACAATGACTGTGTTCTCTGGTTGCTACTGCAACAGCACATCATCCTGTATTTAGACGGCCACCTTATGCAAGCCACATCATGAGTGGTGCAGCTTTGCAGTGCATTTGCAGAGCACGTACTGGATGCTTGGTGTGTTGTGGTCAAGATGAGCAGAGTGTAAATAAAACTGATTATAACATGAGGGTGAACAACCATGACTTTCAGACTGTGTGTATGCATATGAACAGTTGGATAGATGTTTGTTGGTATTCTGCTGTTTTACATGCCATTATTGATCATTTTAGTATCATTGCCTCCAGCGTATACAACCTGAGTGACTTTCCTCTAGTATATAAAGTAGAAAACAAAAGGGGACCATAATATTAATTGTGAAATTGTTATTAAATGGATGGTCACATGGATTGATTGTCTTTTGGCCATGATTTTAGGTTATTTTTAGATTAACAATATGTGTCACAGTCTCTGATAAATGTTGGCAGACGGTTAAGTCTATGTGGTCGCCACTGCACAGTATCTAATCACACTAAACTACTTTTCTTCTTTCACCCCTGCAGCCCAGTGTTTGTGCCCGGCCGAGATATGACTGAGGTGATGATCAACAGCACCCCCATGGAGGACATGAGGCTCAGCCCCAGCAAGGACAGACTCTCCTTTCAGGTACGACACACATGTATGACATGACTTCTGTCCCAGTTCCCCACCAGTATATTTTTTATGTGGTGTAGTCATTATTTATACCTGTCCTCATCCATTCATTATCATGGATTGGATTGAGGTCAGCATGAACCAGGGGGAGCAGCTGCTGCATGTTGTGATTTGGGAACAGCAGCTGCATTTCTTATGAGATGGTAGAAATGTTCGTAGCTTATAAAAGAGAGGACTTAAGAGTGAATATTGGATTTTTTCTTTAGTTTAATCTACAAGCCCCCCGGCCTAGATAAAAATGTGTTTGTATAAAAGACATTTTGGAACAGTTTTGTCATTGATATGTAATGTCATAAAGATAAAGTCATAGATTAAAAAAAATAATAAAACAAAACTTAATAGAGTACATCCATCACTTGGAGGATGTATGTTCTAGATTTTTATTACAGAAGTTGTAGAAAATATTTTATTACATAAAAATGTAAAAAAAAAAAAATAAAAAATTGGATTTAAAATTTCTGAAATTTAAAATTTCAGAAGTAGTCAAGTACATTTTAAAAACCGTATCTTTAAAGATATAAAAGGATGGTAGTCAAATGTTTTTTTCTTTTCTCAATTAAAACAAAAAAAAAATTTACACCAATATTATGGACAACAAAAGATGAAAAATCTAAGATGTCGGAGTGACTGTTTGTTATAAAAGGCATATGGACATTAAGAACATAAACCATATCTTCTAACTTGTACCCTAATTTCCAAATCTATAAATCCTTCTTACCCACATTTCAGTTCCTTCCTGCTAATTACAGATAAAAAAATCAATTAAATTACACAAATGATTAAAATAATATGAACAGAATTATATTTAATATAAAAATTAATTTAAATAGGTTTTCTAGTTAGGTAGGAACATACTTACTAATACATTTTAAGTAGAGTTTATGACATGCAGCAAAGGGCCGCAGGTTTGAGTCAAACCACGTCTACCAGCTGAGCTACTGGGGGCCCCAAACTTGCAATTTTAAAAACTAGATAATTAGCCACAACACTAAGGAAACATTGCTGCAAAAATCTACATGCCTTATTTTCATTAAGACATTAAGACAACTATTGTGGTACCCGTGGGGATAACATGTCAGCAAGAGGACATTGGAGGTCACAGTCGGTCACAACTTTAAACATACAAAGGAAATGTATGTGTGGGGAAATAGTGTGTAATTTACTGCAGCCTGTCACAAAAATAAACAGAGCAGATTCAGAGAGATGAGAGAAGAAGCCATCAGGTGGTCCTGACAAGGTGTTGCCAGTTGCTTTGTTTTACTGTCAGCTCAACGGGGCCAACATGGAAACTACTTACAGCTGCTTGGTTATTTTAGTGTCACATTCATACTGAGAGTGGAAGAAAAAAATTAAAGGGCCTTGTGTTAATATTTAGACCATGTTACTGTAAAAGATGGTGAAACTGAGTCAAGACTATTTCTGATTCTGGACAGGAAGTTGGCCTCATTGTTAATAAAGCTGCATTTTAACTGGTGGGTTACCACTGGTGTTTTAAGGTCATGGGTTTTAAAATATTCTTGCGCAAGTACCACCTGCTGACGCCTTTAAAACTCACATTGCTAAAAGGCCATTTCCTTTTTTAAAAGAGATTTCAAGAGAAATACAAGATTGATAGAAAGTTCGTATTCATACATTCATAAACCCAGTACAGTAGTTTAATGCCATGTTGTATGTAGACGTTGTTGACTCTGAGAGGATGTAGACTGACCCAGAGGAAAAGGCTGGCTTCCTCTCCCCACAGTTCACACCCCAGCTGTGAGCCTGTCTGAGGGGATGAGAGGAGCGGATGAGGAGGGGGAAACGGCAGAAAAAGGAGGCTGCCACTTCTCCACTCTTTCCATCCCTGCTCTGTGTTTTCCTCACCTCGGCCATCTGCCCAAGGTCTCAGCCACTCCTTAGAGAAACACTGTATAAAGTGGTGATGTCGCCACTAGTCACTTCCTCCGTTATGAGTGCCGGGGGGCTTTGACACAAATTGTGTGACCATAAAATTCCAGCTGCACCTATAAAAGGTATCGAAATGAATGTGACCTATTTGTGTAGAAGGATGAGCAAATAGTCACCGATTTCCTGAATTATCATCTCAAAAGGCAATGTCATGACATGAATCAGTGTGCACCCACCGCACACCCCAGAAGATCCCAAAATAGCCAGCATTGTGCCTGGCCGATGATGTGTCGTTGCTTCCTGCCACTGGAAGCGAAACAAGTTATGACATGTGTTAGCTAGGGGTCCAAAGGCAAGGTCATTTGCTGCCTAACTCCCTTTGGTGCTGACGCACAGCGAGGATTGGTGATGCAGGCCAGGAAACGGAGATACACGCAGGCATTAGACATGAACAGACATGCACACATATAATCACACCTCTTGGCGTGGCTCTATACGCAGCTGTTTGGAGAATGTAAAAGCTGCAGAAAAACACGCGCTCATAACCTGACAGATTCTCACATTTACAAGCCGTATATATAGCTTTTTGTCTTTTTTCCTCCCCTCTCATTTGTCTCCTATGGAATTCACAGAGACTTTGACACAGCTGGATCCCCTCTTTCTTCCCCTCTCTTCTCATCTCTCTCCTGCCTCATCTAATGCTTTCTTTCCACTCGGCTCTCTGCCCAGACAGCGACATTGCTCCCTCCCCTCCAATGTCTTGGAGTGAAATATGCAGGTCTAAAAATATTCATCCACTTTATCCAAACAACAGCAAAAAAAAATGCTGTTCTTGGACCAGGAGTGGCAGGCTTTTTCCCCTGGGCCATTTCTCTGGTTCCTGAGAACAGAGAAAGTCTGATGTTGATGTCCAATCTTGCCAGGACAGGGAATGCATGTAATCTCTCTTGTCAGAACGTCTCTCATGCCCTTCAGTTTCGATCCAAACATTTGAGTGTGGCACGCTGCATTTATAAGCAGACATATCAGTCTGGATTTGCAGATTACGCGGCCGATTTCGTGTTCTTTCCTAAACCTTTTTTCCAACTCCATCCTGGCAGGACTATAAAGTATTCAGCACTAAATACTGACTGTTATTTTTATTTAGACACAAATCATGTCCCAGTAAACCTTTCACCTTTTGTGTTTTTACTGTTGATTTGAAATGCTCTGATTATGCTCTTGTATAATCTTCCGAGTAGTGGCTGATGTGGTACTGGATGAGTTTGTAAGCAGCTACGAGCTGCTTGGCACAATGCCTTCCAAAGCATTTAGATTAAACATGATGCAGCATTTACTGTAAGTCTCACTAGACATGCCTCATTTAGCCGTACACAGCCACTGATGTAACACTTTCTTGTGCAATTTGTTTTTTGGGTGAGTGGCACACCTATGTGGAGAGCTAGCTTAGCTATTAGAGGAATGTGGGCTGGGCAAGAGCAGGTATGCCACTGGGATTTTAAGCAATCACTTCCCATCACAGATGTTTAGTCTTCACATCACTTCCCTTACAGTTGTTTAGCCTTGTAGTGGTGCCTGCAACACTTCTACGAGGCTCAGGACTAAGTTCTGGTGTCCTGGAGCTGACCGCACACTTAGCGCTGATCAGAAATATGCTCACAAATCATTTCTCGCCGTACCACAGGGGACAGCTGGCTCGAAATGGCCTGTTCTGCACTCAGTGGCGCCACAAGAAATTTTTCATAAAGATGGCAATGTGGGGGCCACTGAGGATCTTGGTAGCACACCAAAACGTAACTCTCCATATTGACCTATGTCAATATGGAGAGTTAAGGAGTTAAGGAATGGTAAACTGATAGTTAAATTTATTATTTCACAGATAATATGACATATTATCTAATGTGCATAGACTTATACTGGTACAGTTAACATTTTGAGTTCTACAGCATTCCTACTTTAATGTGTTATGTATCTGTACAGGTATGTCAGTGGGGGGAAAAGTGGGACCCCTTGGGCCCCAATGTAAAGGAGGCCCTTGAAAAGCCTGGCATAAAAAGTTTTTTGTTTTTTTTGAATTTATATTTTATATTATATATTATATTATATTATTTATATATTTATATTTATATTTATATTTATTATTATTATTATTATTATTATTATTATTATTATTATTATTATTATTATTATTATTATTATATATTTATATTATTTTTACATTATTTTATTTATTTTCTAAGTAAATAGTGCCAAACTTAAATTAAAATTGGCAGAATAAAAGAGTATACAGACTGAACTTTTAATTTGAAAAAATCTCTCTAATGCCCTTTTCACCTCTCAAAGGTCCAAAATGGTTTAGTCTGCCCCTATACTAGGAGTTATCTCTTAACACAGCTATAGCAAAGTAAATGATTGCTTATGTGACTAGAGCCCCAATGTATGCCATCATGTCTTTCCCCATGAAAGAGAAAGCGAGTCTCAAAAAAAAGGAAGAGAAAAGGGGAAGAAAGTAAACTGACTTGGCTCAAGAGAGGTGGGGCAGGGGGACAGCAATTGCTTATGCATAGGTATGGAAATTTGGTGCTACACTTCATTTGTATATGTTAGGCAATTAAAGGCTGCATGTCTTTTCCTTAAAAGGCGAATACTCAGCTTTTAATTTCAAGAAACACACTGATTCAAAGGAGCAAAACATGCCTATTCAAGTTTAGAGGAGACTCTCGTGGGCACCCACAGAGCCAATTTTCATACATATATTTTGAGGTGAGTGTGTGAAAGTTGTTCCATCGCAAAAATTTAGCCTAAATTTGGAATGTTACTTAGCCCCCTTACCAACAAGCTATGTCAACATGGCTGGTACCAAGTGATGCTTTAGGCTGTCTTGTTTCACAAGATGCCCCACCTTCACGCTAGCTTAAAAGATGAGTGTGACACAACCTCCTAAAGACAGTAATGTCTCCAATTAGTTTTTGCCATGGTGGCCAGGAATTGTATCATGGCTCGCCCTGGCTACCCATTGCCCTTTTTGAGGGCGCCACTGTCTGCAGTTCAGTTAACAAATTGTGTTAACTCTTGAACTTATTGAAAAATTAATAACTGTTTTTTATTCTTGTTTTCCCTCTTTAGATATTCCCTGATCCCTCAGACTTCGACCGTTGCTGTAAGCTCAAGGATCGGCTGCCATCTATTGTAGTCGAGCCAACGGAGGGAGAAGTCGAGAGCGGGGAGCTCCGCTGGCCTCCAGAGGAATATCTGGTCAGCGAAGAGGAAGAAGAAGAAGAGGAGGAGGAAGAAGAGGAACAAAATAATGGCATCATCCAAAATGGACAACCAACACAGAATTCTCAGCACTAGAGGCTGTGTTGCAGCACCCATCCTCCCTTGTTCCCTCTTTTCTTTTTGATAGACTCTTCTTTTCCCACACTGGTTACACTGCACCTCAGCACTCCCGACAGACTGGCAGACACACATGCCGTGTCTCATGATGCCATCTCGTTGCTCTTGACACCAAAGCATCAATCTCACAAGAGAAGCAATACACACACATTCTTACACAATAATTTATCCTCCTGGAGTACAAAAACCCACAAAATCAGACTTGAAAAGAATGGACACGCACAGCTGATATTCCTGCAGTGTGCGCTCAAACTACACTTAAAAGCTCTCCAGCTCCATGACCTTCATCTGCACCTCCACCATCTCAGATGTCATGGAGAGCTTGCAAACATATATCCTCCCACTGTTTGTGTCTCGGCCCCGGAACAGACGTCCTGTTGGACAGCGGCAGCTCAGTGCTCCATGGACAGCTCTTACACTGCAGGGGGGTCCAACTGCTCTGTACTTTACTCCAAAATGGCTGGCGTTATGACCCCAGAGACTTCATACTTGCATACAGAACTATTGTGGTACCCGTGGGGATTATCGTCTATAGTGTCCATACCCGTGTTCACTTTCTGGACTGATATGTTCATTATTGTGATTGCCACTGCTGTCCATAGATCTGTCTGTTTCTGAGAATGTTTTGTGATTTGTCTGGTTTTTGAGAAGTGGGTGTTTTGTGTAAAATGTTACCAGGACCCCTCCCTTGTCTAAAGATTTTTTGTGACCTTACATCAGACATTCATAGTAAAAAAGCAACCTAGAATCATTTTAGAGAAGTGAGCAGAAAGAAAATAAACCAGCATGCTATGCGATAAATTCATTGTAAAAAAGGCTTGCAGTGAGGACTAAGTCATGCTATGATCCTCTCAACACATCGGCCTTCTGTGAGCCTTATGACAAAAGCAAAACAGTGCAACATGGAGAACACAATCTGACGCAAGCAGGTTTATTGTTCAAAAGGGCAAAGCTGACCAAGGACTGCAAATTGTTTGTTTTGGTTTTTAAAAAAAAAAAAAAAAAAAAAAAGCAGTTGATGAAGCAATGTACAGACCCATTGAAGGAAGTGTAAATAGTTGTTCCCGATGAACCAACCCCTGCGGCCTTGTAGTGCGCTCATCTTGTTTGTACTATGGTTGACATTTTAGAAAGAGCTGTACACACCTGAACTGAAAGTCTCGCCTCGTCTTCCTTTTTTCTTTTTGCAAACAGCCATAAGTTTGACACGATGAAGTTCAGGTCACGTATAATTCACACTGTAGGACAGAGCTCACAAATAAATAATATCTGACAGTATTTAAGTTTCGTCCAGATGTTTGCCAAAAGCTGTTAATGGGGAATCTTATTTGTTCTCTGGTAGCAATGTCTTGTTTTATTTGTCCATGCTGCAAATTCAGAAGTTGATGTTCTTTGGTTCACTCTCTAAAATCACCACTTACTGTTTGTGGAAGTCTCGTCTGTCAATTTGTGGAAAATATTTCACTTTTGTGTACACAATATGAAATCCTGTCGTACAAGCATGATTGAGATATGTCTGTCTTTTTGTAATTTCTCATTTGAGTGGCATTAGGGCTGTGTACAGAACATCTCTCTTTCTCCTGTCTGTCACCTGCAGGTCCCACATTGTTTTTGTAAAGCTCAGGGAGATTAGCCGCCATCTTTCTCTTGTTTTTTTGTATTTAGACCACTTTTCTCTGTGACAATTACAGAGGCTGTAAATAAACATTTGAATTTGCTATCCAACTGTGTGACTCTGCTGTGAGAATAATTGACTGTGAAGAGTTAATGCTGTTTTTATGGCACGAGATGGAAGTAAATGAGTGTTTTACAGGGGTAATCCTTCAAAGTATTGTCTCAAAGAGAGTGTTTACTTTCATTTTCCTTCATGTGAAACCCCCTCTTCTGCTCCCCACTCAAACTTCACCTGCAGCGGTTGCAGAAAAGCGGTATTACTTCCTGTTCGGCATCTCTCGCATACAAAATCTCTCTACGAATACAAGTGCATGTATCAAACAGCTATATGTAGAAGCGAGAGCAGGCCACATGCTACTTCCTGTCTTCAACTTGCACACAAACAAAACACAATCTGACTCCTCGTTGAAGCAAAATCTAATTTCTGAGAACTGAACAGCTTCATTTCAATACTTTTAATAACTGCATGGTAAAAATATTAAAATAATGCCATGCAGCACTTTGGAGAACATTAATTTGACTGATCTTTAGACAATTTACAGTCACAGTAAAACTGAGGACAGTACAGAGTGTAAAGGTCTGTGGACGCAACTCCTCACGCTTTCCCCATAAACACTCACCACAATAATACAAGCACTGGACCAACGACCAGATAATACAGAGTTATCCAAGATCGGATATGTTTGTATATGTCAGAGATGCGGACAATATCTATCCACAAGAATACACATTGCATCTTTGAAGGATCCTATCTTGACATATCTCCGTAAATGGTCAAAATTGGACCCTGAAAAATCCGGAATCAGGATACCCATCTGTATATATACATAAAATATCCTACAATGTAATCTGCTTAAGATCTATGTGTCGGATCTTTTCATATATTACCAGCATCTTTGAAGTATCCTGTTTCAGATATCAGATATAAATGTACCTGATACCCGACAGATATGAGTCCATATATTTAATGCATCCGATATCCTTAAATATCCATATAATATCCAGAATTTAAATCTGCTAAAGATCTTTGTTGCATTTTTCATATATTAACTGCATCTTTGATGTATACTCTTAAATATATCAGATATAAATGGACCTGATACCCGACATGTACTTTCATATAATGAATCTCTGATATCCTGAAATACATGTAATATTCTGCAATTTCATCTGTAAATGAGCTTTATATATCAAATGCATCTTTGACGTATCCTGTTAAATATACCAGACATACGAAATATTGCGCAATCCAAGGAAAGGTACATGATAGTATCTTATGGATCAATTATGACCCTTTGATGGTACATCAACAGCAGTTGTACCTTAAAGAACATGAATGTGCCCCAACTGTACCCCTTTTCTGACAGTGTAGTATAGTAATATGGGTACTGGAACCCACAGACAGCTTATGGTGAATAACAAAAGAACCAAAGCCCTAACTGCTTGAAGCGCTCACTATGTAGCAGCTCCATCTCTCTGACATGACTACAATTACTGACATACCTACAGGTCCTGTGCGTCAATGTGTGTATTTTTGGTGTATCTATGTATGTATGTAAGGATTATAAGACTAAACAAACTGAATTTCCCCTTTGAGGGATTAATAATTAAAAATATATTATTGTATCAATATTGATTCAAGCTAAAAAAATATAGAAGCATAACAGACAGTCATGGCACGGCGGCCATACCAGATCATTCCAAGAGATAAGTCGGCACAGCAGCCAACCAAAAACACGACAGATTTTAAGAAAATAAAAACACTATATATCTTATGTGAGAGTCAAGAGAGATGTGCCAGAGATAGGGATGAATAGAGATGTAGTTGGAAAGATGAGGGAAAGACACTGTAGGGTAATATGTGAAGGAAGAGTCATGGCACAGCGGCCATTAAAGCTAATCAAACAGACATGTCAGCACAGTGGCCATGACAGATAATCAACAGATCGGTTGGCACAGCAGCCAACCAAAAACACAAAACACACGAAAAAGAAATATGGCACTTACTTT
Source organism: Plectropomus leopardus (assembly GCF_026936395.1). Taxonomy (NCBI): domain Eukaryota; kingdom Metazoa; phylum Chordata; class Actinopteri; order Perciformes; family Serranidae; genus Plectropomus; species Plectropomus leopardus. Next base: position 12,692,377 of record NC_142189.1, on the reverse strand, counting down.
TTGTAGACCTTGCTGGGCAGCGATAGCTTAGTCTGCAGGGATTTGATGTAGAAACTGGAGAATGGTGCCCTTGAGCAAGGCACTGAAGCTCTAACTGCTTGGAGCTCTGAGTATGTGTCGGCTCCAACAGTCTGACATTTCCCTGCAACTAATGCAGGTCCTGTGTGTGCGTGTGTGTGTATAAATAATAATAACAGTGTTGTATTCAATTTCAACAATTATTGTATCATATAGATCTAAACTAATAGATCTAAGAAAATAGACAACAGATAGTCATGGCACGGTGACTGTGACAGCATTATATATGACATTTTTGTCAAAGTTATTATTCCTGTTCTGTGACAACTTAACATCATGTGAGGTGTTTCATAAAAATGCTATGTATTTTTGGACTTTTTATTTAGAAAAAAAAAGTTCTTTTAATTTTTGAATGGAAAACTTTGAAGCTCAATATCTCAAAACTGCTCAGAACACAAATAGAAACTCAATTCTAAAATGGCAAAATGTAAATGACACTTATATCCCCCAGCAGATAGAGAGATAGAGATAGAGAGGAGATATAGAGATAGTCATGGCAGGGCAGCCATAAATAGATAAAAAGGGATGAGGAATAGAGAAAGGCAGAGAGTTAGAGAGGTAAAACCAGAGATAAGAGATAGTTACAGAGATGAGAGATGGATGGTCATGGCACGTCGGCCACAATCAATAATCAAACAGATCGGTCGGTATGGCGGCCAACGAAAAACACAACACAGACTTAAAGAAAATAAAAATGACCCTTACTGTTAGTAGATCTACTTTGGTGGCAGTAGCTCAGTCTGGTGTGGGAACCAGAGGGTGATGGGTTAGAGTCCAGAAGTCCAGCATGGACAATGTTACGGAGTGTGGACTGGTAGAAAGACAAAAAATGAGGAGCTATAGAGGGATAGTCATGGCACAGTGGCCAAAAACACAACACAAACATAAAGCCCATTTGCACGGGACTATTATAACTATTATTACTATGATAAGTGATGCTGTGTTTCCCCTAAACTTACTGACAACATCATACTAAATTTGTAACACAGTAAATGTATAATCATAAATTCATGGTTGATGATGAGGTGATTTTTTTTCTCTCAAAATAAGACAACTGATAAAGAAGCACTAATAAAGCATTTATTGATATAACAAACAAAATGTGTCTATTTAAAAATATGTACAATAAGATGTTACAGTTGGGCATGAGTTTTTTAATACGGTTATGGTAAATATTAAAATCACAAACTTTTCAGGTCATGACTTGTGAGTTCAACCAACAACTGAGGAGAGGAAACCCCTCTCTTTGTTCCACCATAACCTAATGCTACTTTAAAGTCACATTAGCTCATTAGCTAGATATCTACCATTAGCTTAACAGTATAACATTATAGCTTCAAATACATCAGTAATACATCTACACTTAAAATGAATAGCCTTCTGTCTTTTTTAATCGCAATAATGACACCGAAAATGTTGGAAGATTTCTGAAATACTCACCAAATGAGAAGGATTCCTTTAGAATGTTAGCGGTCCAGAAAGTTCCACCGAGTTAAAGTTCCGAACGTTCAAAATCTGGCGGTCCATGTCCCTCTCTCACTGACATGCGCAGTAGGCGGGGTCAGTCTGAGTTACTGGGCAGTTTATGTTTGTCCCATTAAAATAACACACACACGTTTGAATATAAAGGAATAACACTGCAATTGACCTAAAGATATAAAGTAGCTACATGTTTTGCTTATGTAGCAAACCAGCATAATATACTTGCTTTCACAGAGTAGTCATAAAAGATGGAGACAATATTTAATTACTATCCAGCATTGCGTCTCACTAACAAGTTGATAACATAGTCCAGTTTATAGGCTGTATGTAAAGACAGATCCCCAAAAATGAGGTTGTTCAGTTTCAATCGCCCCGTGTCTGACTGCAGTACTCGTCCTAAGACCCGCCCCTCCATGTTAGTGAATGGAGTGGAAAAACTAAAAACTAAAAACTCAAAGTACAAAACAAATAAATTTTTCCCAAAGGTTTCTGTCTCTGAAGGTCGTTCTCATCACCCTGATGCTTGTTCAAGTGTTGTTTTCATGATAAATTCGGTTGAGTTATTAAATTATACAAAAGAGGGCTTTTCCGCCATGATTGACAGCCGTGACCGTCAATGCGTGTGCTTGCATTCAATGGAGCTTCTCACAATTGGTCGGACGTGTGTTTGGGCGGGAACTCCCCCACCGCGGATATTGTTAGTGCGCAGATTCAGGGCTTCCGATGACATCACCCTCGCAAGATGGCATCGCTCGTATCCCGGATATTTCAACCTCACTTCAGCATAGTGAGGGTAAGTGGGGGCGCGTCGTCCATCTTTCTTTACAGTTTATGCTTAAACCATTGTGGACTGGTAGCTGGAGAGGTGCCAGTTTACCTCCTTGACACTGCTGAGGTGCCCTTAGGCAAAGCACTGAGGCTCTAACTGCTTGGAGCTCTGACTATGTATACAGTATGACTGAAATCTTATAGGATATGTGTACGGACAATATCCAGAAGCATATGCAACAGATGAGATATTTTCCAGATATCTATGGATATGTAAAAGATACAATTGTATATCACTGGATTTTTCAAGCTAGCTGTAATGTCCTTTGTCTTTGTAAGATTTTTGGGGTAAGGGACACCTAACCATGTATTTCTAATAGATTGTACTGTAGACAAATATTACAACATTATTACAACATTTGACACATTAGTTTAATGTTATACGTGTTCCTAACATGCTCATGTAAAGATCTGTTCTCGACCATAGATGATCCAATTTTTTGACCAGTTTTTTGAGACAGTATTGCAGATCCGTGAATATGTCAATCATATTTCTTTGTATCAGCAGTTGCCTGAAAATCTGTTGAATTTTTCCAGATCTGCGATCTTTGTGATATACAAATCTGGTATCCTAACGGATATGTAACTGATATCATATGCAGAAAGCATCATATTTATGGATCTGCTACGGACCAGGTCTTCCAGGATACTCTCTGAAAATGTTATGGATGTGTGAAAGATCCCAAAACTTGTATACTGTTAGACCTTTTCGGATACAGGTCCTTTTATTCCAGTAAAGACTAATAAAATGTGGCTGAGTGGAAAAGCTAATGGGGAACTGGGGCATTTACAGGAATAAACAAAGCTTTCTGATCACTGTTACAGTGGAAACTTCTCAGGTGATTTGCTGCTGTATTAGTGACCCTATAGGTCAACTTTGATTGCCGACTACCGGGAATAGTCCATCAGAGTTGCTGCTGTCGGGCCTTTAGAGGCCAAGAGCCGGGCAGATTGTGCCAAGGTGCTACTCTCAGGGCCTTACAGTCACTTCCTGGAAGGCGAACAATGAACTGACATTCTATCCTGCTTCCTTCTTCCTGGAAAAAAAATGGAGAATAAAGAGTTATTAATACCCCCCAGCTGATAATGGTGGTCAGCAGCAGAGTGTGTCTGGCCCTGGGAGCTTTCTGAATAGGTTAGGATGTGAATGTCCTTTGTCCCTTTCTTAACAACAGCTCCTTGATCTCAGTGGAAAATGTCATGAGATCATGGAAAGAAGAAATCAGAAGAAGTTAGAGAAGGATAACCACAGTCCGTCGGAGAGACTGCCTGAACTTGTATCCAGCTACGCAATCATGTGACGTCAGCCTGGCACCTCTGAACTCTGCACCATTTTTCAGATATTACTGGAAAGAATAGTGAGAAAGCAATATACTTGGGATTTATTAAAGAAGTGTCCTGTGTTTCTGGGGCTTGAGGAGATATGAAAGGAAGCCCCTAAAGCATGTTTACATAGCATTTTGACATTTTGAGCAGCTCTTATCTTCAGCTCCTCTCCTTCAGCCACTCCTCAGCTGATTAACTCAGCGAGGAACCTTTGAAATTAATGACTCTCTTATTGCAACCAGTAATTTGAATTTGCTTTGCTCCTTCAAATCTGATTAAAGCACTAAAAATGATGTATTGTCAGTTATAATTCATTGAAAGATCACTTTATATGCACTGAAAACCTATTTGATCAATCGGCATGTTAAAATGAATGATTGCGTCCCACATCAACACAACTTTTTCTGCAAAAGTACTGTATTGTATAACTACTATGTTTTAGTACTGTATTATTTTCAGAATGGAAAACATGTATCTCTGAATGTTTACAACGTTTCCTCTAATACTATTATTAGCCATCTGAATTGCACTGCTCTTTAAACCTAGCGACCTAGCTCTAGTTTCACATTGTTACAACTGGCTCAAAAGTAGCTCTAGGCCAGACCAATCTCCACACTTTGTTTTAGTGGTGTCAGCACTGGAGAAAGCAAACACGAAACCCACTGTGAGCAGTGAGTTGCTGTGGTCTGCAGGGTGGAGGCCAAATCCATAACTTCTCAATGAGGTTAAAAGGTAAAACAAAAAAGTAGACATGCCTCAGCCCTTTCCCCCTTTCTAATAAATTTCTCACCGGTTTGAATTAGGCTCAGTTTAGAAAAGGTAATGTCACATACTTCCATGCACCAATCTGGATTTAGCAACATTTGAATCGCAATAACAGTTGTGTTTTTATTTGCATATGATGCCTGTATAAAAGAAATACTACAATATGCTAAACTAAGCTCAAGTTAACTGGCTACTGGCTTTAAGAGAGTGGTATCAATCTTCCTATCTAACTCTCAGCCATACAGTGAATGACGATGTTTCCTAAAATGTCCAACAATTCTGTTACATTCTGAATCAAAACCTCTTAAAGGGAAAATCAACCACAAAAGCATAAATCAAAGAAAACAGTCTCTACATGAAACTGCTCTCATCAAGGTCTGTGGATTATCTTGAATAACCACTTCATAAAATTTGGAGATATTGCTGTTGAGTTTTTAAATCTATTTTTTGTAGCTGTGAGCACCACAAATGGAGTGCCATTTGGTTCCATTGTATTGGAGAGAAGGCAAACATCTCTATTGGCAATATCTACAACTCTCTGCAACTCACAACAAAACTATCTGGACTGATAAACAGAAATACAAGAGAAAGAAAAATGTGTATTTGTGATTTTGGCGTGAACTGTCCCTTTAAGGCTGTTTTTTCCAAACTTTGTGTGTTTCTGTTGCTTATTTAGTTGTGTCTATTTTATTGTGAAGTCAACTTTGAGGGCTTTAATCCTAAAATATGCTTTTGTGATGTCCTGAATGTGATTTTTAATCACTTTATCTCTACACTGTTCATCTATTTATCAACCACTCTGCTGGTGGTCAGAGGTGACAGCTCTTATTTTGCAAATGGCATGATGAGAGAGAATCACTAAGTACTCAGTGACATAGGGGAAAGGAGTGTGTCTCGCACACCACTGTCGACATGGGACACAGTATCTTTAAATGTGTGTGCATGAGAGCCTGGCTATGTATTAAAACTGTTGTCAGCCCTCTGAGTGAAGTCACTGATAGCTCTTCTAGCTCATTCTTGGAATTCTTTCCAATGGAAACAATCCCATCGCTGATCCCAGTGTGTCAGCGGAGTCTGACCTGCCAACCTCTGAATTCTCCCGGACTCCCAACTATAGTCCACATTAACGCTGTTTCACTGTCACCCCATCTACACATAAACTCACACCATGTACCCAAAACATGACCCCTCCCTCCTCAATCAAGAGGAGAAAAATAATACTTATCCGATGAACTCTTTTTTCCACTCCCTCTGCTCATTTGACTTTTTTTCTCCGATGTTGTTGTTTTTGTTCTTTCTATTTTTCGCTCTCCCAGACTTTTATCCCATTCTGTTGTTTCAGCAAGTTCCCATACTTGCATGACAGTAGAAATGTACTCTGCATTCCCACAATGCAGGTTATGTAATGTAAGTTAACATTTCATTATAAACAGTGCCCCTGTGCTTATAACCTTGCTATTTTAGTGCCGCAGCCTTATTGTATAAGTCACCAAGGTTTATTCTGTGTGTGCATACATAACTGTGTCTGTGTGTTTGTGCAAAGCTTGCACACGGGCACATGTGCGCAGAGGTTTTATGTATAACCGTGTCTGTTATTATGAGTGCCATGTGCGTAAGGGAAAGATTCTTTTCCCATGGTTCCTCAAGTGTGAGAAGAGAGTAGAGCTCTCAGGACTTGAAGCGAAAACTCTGCTAGTTATTTATAACCTGTCTGGAGACGGCCCACCAAGCGTAGACACATATCTGGCACTGTCAACAAGGGAAGAGCTAGAATAAGATACGCTGAGAGGCATACAATAAGGAGGGAGGATTAAAAGGTGAAGGGGTCAGGGAAGGAAAATGAAGGATGTTGAGCATTTAGCGTAATGAGCATAAATGACACCTGCACTGTGACATGGATAAATCACAGCTTAGAGACTGCTTGTCTCTCTTGGTGGCCAAGTTAGATAAGACTTGATGAGATAAAGCAAAATGCAACCATAGCAAAAATGACACTTGGGAACTTACTTGGTGTTACTCTGCCCTCATAAAGTTGAACTAGTGTGCTTTCCAAATGACGCTGCAAACAGCATCGCTGTAACTAAAGGTCCAGTTTATAGGAGTTAGGGGGATATATTGGCAGAATTGGAAAATAATATATATATGTTTTGTTTAGTGCATAATCACCTAGAAATACGAGTCGTTGTGTTTTTATTACTTCAGAATGAGCTGTTTATATCAACATTTTCCACTCATTTATTCATTTGTGGCAGCCCGCCATGAGTAAAACATCTGCTGCTACAAATTGATTTTATATTTTTGGAGCAGGACGGTTCATTAGGAGTGTTATTGGAATATATACATACCATTCAGTTAATGATTGCACCAGTCTTTTAAAGCACAGAGGGTACTCTGGGCACAGAGCAAGCAGCAGATATCCAGGTGCAGTGAAAGTGAAACTTAACAGAGGGAAAAAAGAACTCATGACAAGTTGCACTTGTGGTGAATTCACAAAACATCCGTAATTAAAAAGTGGGCAAAAACACACACAAGATTAAAAACAAAAAAAGAAGGCGCCTTCTGTCCGTACTTGTACACATTTTCTGAAAGCGTAGGGATACATGAGACTTTTGGAAGTCAGCGAGGAAACTCTTTTTTTTTTTTAAATATGTCCTTCTTCTGAGTATATTTGACATTTGAAAACCCCACAGCGCCATATGATACTCCAATCGAGGAACAGAGGGCCACAAAGTAGTGATTGCTATTCAAAACAAAGCCTCCACAACATCACAATTAATCAGAGTCAAGCAAACTTAACAGTCTGCCAAACTGCTGTCTGTACCTGCACCTCAACAGAGCAGCCTTTGAAGACATAATGCATCTGCTGGACTCACAAGTGCGGTGCATATTTGGACGGATGAGTCTGAGCACCCTGGGACTCATTCTCTATTTAACAGGGTGATGTAAGGCACATCTCCATCTCATCCTCGAGCTTTTAAAGCTTTGATCAATACACGTCTGCTGGCATCCGCTTTGTACTGTAGTTTTGTGTGTTAATGTGCTAATCCACAGGCTGCTGCTCTTCCATAGGCAGTTTATGATATAAATAGACAGCTTATGGCCCCACCACTCTAATCCTTATTGCCTAGAGACCAGTGGGGGGGAGCAGGAAAGAGGGAAGGGATACGGAGATAGGCACAGAAATTAAGATGCAAAACTAAAATGCTGTTACAGGTGTGAGGTTGATCCATGCCGTCAACGTGAAGAGGAAGTGAAGTGAAAGAGAAGAGGACTAAATCATCCATGTCCTCTCTTTGAACTAGCACAAAAGCACAAGAGGTCATTAGAGGCAAGAATGTTTAACTAGACGAGTTTTTTCCCCAATAAAACCTCGTTAAAGTGCTATCAATAGACTCCATTGAAAATAAACCAAAACACAGTGTACAGTGCCCGAAAAAAGTCATTCTGTCTCTCCCACACGGATTTATGTAAGTGGAATGGCATGTCTAACATGAATTAATGTTCTCTACATTTATCTGTTGCATTTAACTTGGCTTACCTCCCGTGTCCTTTCTATCAGCAAACGCAGCTAAAGCATGCATGTTTTATGTTTTTCGTGGATGAAAACGCCCGTGATTCTTAACAGAGGGCTCAGATATTTGGAATTCTCAAAGGGAATATGATTAAGAGTACCTGATCAAATTGCTTTTGCTAAACTATCTCGGACAAGCGTCATTAATCATGCGGACGTGCTTCACTTTTGAAGGTGAGTTGGCACCAAACTGAAAAAATGAGAGCTTGTTTCAAAGCAAAGTTTTTTCCGTTCCCCTCTGAAGCGATGCGTTGACCCTTGAGAAGTTTATACTGACAAAGCTATACAGTTCACTCAGTCTCTCAGATAGAGTGCATGCCATCGGAAGCAGGTCATGGAAAAGTCTTGAGTTTGACTAAGTGCACTCTCTCTTTTACCCTGTCTGTCAGTCTGTCTCTACCTCACTCAACACACACACACACACACACACACACACACACAAGAGAGTACATGCTCGGATATGCTCAGACACATTGACCAATCTACGCACACACACATCACTGAATGCTGAGGTAATTTGTAACAGTAGAACACCTCATAACTGTGGGTAAAAGAAACAAATGACACATGCGAGGATTTACACTACTTTAAAAGGCTATGTTGGGGGTGACTCAGTGAAGAAGTACATCATCGATACTGTGCTTAAGATTTGAATGAGTTCTAACATATTACTAACATGGGGATGTAGAGGAAGAACACTAAGATGAACAAAACCTCTCGAGCCGTACAAAAAGGATTAGTGAGCACTAAAATAGTCACTGAAATGGACATGCCTTTCCAGTGGAAGTTTATTTCAATGATTTCAAACGTAATTTAAAGACATTTGCGTCGCTGTAAAGGTTAAAGTTTAAAAAGATGAAGTAGGCCATTAGGTAAAGTGTGTTGAAACAATTTGAAGCCTTCTGGATATTTCCTCTTGAAACACTTCAGCCAAAGGGCATGAAAGATGAACTTCTCAGTGTAGTGCTGTGGAACAGTCATGTTCATTGTTAACCCATATGAATGATTAAAAGGATGACATTTTGATTAGTTAATTGGATACAGGACTTCTTAAAAATCTTACCTGATTATATAAAGAACAAATATTTAAATAGTTTTGTTGTCACACCAGATACTGATTGATTTAGGGCGTATATGTAATGAAAAAGAGCATTTCTGCGAAATCTAATAAATGGGTTCAATTTTGGGGTAGACCTACTTGTCTTTTACTCAAGTATTGCCATTTCATGTTGTTTTATTCTACTACTCTACTGTATTTTGAAGCTAAATATTCTACTTTTTTGCCATCATTATCAATACAGACTCACAGATAATTATGATGTTGTGATGTTAATATGTCATAAAAAGTCATAGTATAGAATATTATTTAAAAAAATACATTAAATGTTATATAACAATCTGTTATACTTTGTTTATTTTCCTGTGCAACCCACAATCCAAAATTGAACTTGGTTATCAAAAAAGAACCAAGATCTAAAGTGTTTTCCTCAAAATGCTCTAAAATGGTCAGTTTAGCTGTTTTTTTTTTTTCTTTAATTTTGCCTGAGGGAAAATTATCCCTAGTACCCCCTTGGGGATTGAGTTGCAGAAGTTGTAGACTGAAAATGGTCTCCCCCGATGTTAAATACGTTATTATGACCCTGTTGCAGATTCTTTTATGGCCAGTTTTTTAAAATATGATGTGACATTGCAGATTTTACTAACAAATAATATAAAGTAGGCTAATTATGATTATAGAAGTCCCACCTGCACCAGCTGAAACATTAAAATACTGCTCAGACGTTGAAAAAACTATAATTATAAGCAAATAATATGATATACTGTGTAATAAAATCACTCACAGGGGTTATTCCCCTGCATAATGCACATTTGTAGGTTACTTTTGACACTTTACTGATATTACTTTCACTTTTGATAAGGTTTTAAATGCATGACTTTTATCTATAATGGAATCATTTTGCAATCTGGTATTAGTAGCCTACTTTTACATTATTTACTTTCTCCACCACTAGAACTTGCATCAGAAATACATGTACGGAGAATTTTTTTCCCTCATAGTCTACATCTCCCTCCTTTTGCACCTCCTACGGTGGTTTGGCTGCTGCCTAAAATATAACAAACACCTCAACCATGCTCAGTATCAGTATGCGAAATCTGCATTGCATTCACCTTTGTTATTTTTGCGCCTCATGGTGTGTCTGCGGTTTCCCATCTACTTCTCATTTAATGCATTTTGCACAAACAGCGCCCCCTGTCAACGCTCGGCTGTCAGGACAGGTGAGAGGTAACAAGTTGAGAGGTCGTGTTAGCAAAACGGCAAGGCGGCTACACTTTTGCTGCAGTCATAGTGAGTATAGTCAGGCACTGAACGAAAGCGAAATTGTCGTGGACTATTATATCTCGAAAAACACATTTATTGCGAAACTGTCAACGGGCGTCTGCTTTGAGGACTCGTAAACGCTAATAAGATTAGCCAACGGTAGCAGGCTGCTAGCTGGCTTGCTAAGCTGCTATGTCGCAACCAAGTGCTTGGACTTACTGGAGCTAACATAACTAGCTCGCCTGGCTAACACTAACTTTAAATTCTGCAGGAAAACTGAAAGGTGAGTATTTTGTCAAAAGGCAGTGTGTAATATATATTGGATAGTAGCTAATGCATTGGTCGGCGCTGTTATAATTAGCAGGGTAACGGCTAACATGAACTAGCTTGTGTTTCATGTGAGGTTGACCAGTTAGCATTCATGTTGTAGCCTAAAGATAGCATGCACTGGCAGCAGGTAGTTGTCTCTCATTTTTTCATAAAAGTGAACTTTATAATGTAAACAGAGTTTAACTGACAGTAGAGTGACACCAGTGCACTGTCCTTTTTTAATGGTAACGTTAAATTAACGTTTTGGTGACTTTAACATTGTGTGACCGCTGAGGAGAACAAAATGTCACAAGGGAAGCTATCATAACATCAGACGGTACATCATGTCTCCACATCATCTCTCCACTGTTTGTCTATGGGGTTGCAACTTATTTGCATGCTAGGCTGGGTAATTATTCACGAAGCAACATGGGATGATTATTCACAGGCATACAATGGCACATCTCGTGTATGTCCTCTTTGTGTGAAGTTAAACGCTGGCTAACCCTTGTTGTCTTTCTGGTTAAAGTCCTTGCTTTTTCTTTGCCCCACCTTTGCTTGGAAAATTGTTACACGTTAGATCATTAGCAAATTATTTGCCTTGGTTTAGAATGAGGCTGATTGTAGTTGATTTAATATCACAAGGCGTTATTCATTCAATTATTATAATTATCATGGTAGAATGGGAAGGCCCACAAAGCAGCCACTGAAATGCACCTTGCCCCTAAACTCATTACTCATCAACAGAGTTTTTGTACAGCTGTAAACCCCAACCAGGTTAGACACACATGCTTAGAAAATTTTAAGAACTAATTAATTAAAATGTCCTCCCTGTGTTATGTCTTATTAATACTGGGGTTATTGTTTGATTTGTTGATTGCGGAAACTGTATTACACTTGTTTTCCTACCTGTGTGCAGTTAGTTATTATGCATGCATGAAACAGTACGTCCATGACCTGCCTTCAGGCCTGCTTGAAAGTGGTTGAGCTGGAAGGACATTGTCAGAAAAAAGTAACTCAAAAAAATCAGACTTTGCACAAGGGCTGCAACTAGCCTGTTGATTAATCTGTCAATTATTTTTTAGATTAGTTCCATTGTGTAAATTGTGAAAATTTGTGAAAAATGTCAGTCAGTGTTTCCCAAAGCCCATCATGATGTCCTCAAATGTCTTGTTTGTCTGCAATCCAAAGATATTCACTTTACCATCACAGAGGAGTAAAGAAATTGGAAAACAATCACATTTAAGAAGCCATAAACTGAGAAATTTGATTTTAAAATTGAGACAAACTGCTTAATTAATGCCCAATTTAGCTGGCAATTCATTTAAAGTCTGGATAAAGCAAAGACACACATAAAAAAGTTTGAAAATAACTTGAAATCATTTGAGAAGACTTGGAACTGTGTTCTTCTGAATTGCTGAGTTAGACTCGTAGCAGAGTAACTTACACACCAGCAGCTAAAGAACGAGACCCCCTGCATGGCGACAGTTAATGCCATATGCATTAATACAGCAAAACGTATTGAAAAATCAAAATCCAAAAAGACAAAAATGTCTCCAGGGGGACCAAAGGGTTAAACATTATGAGAGAGTTAGATATCAACAGGTTTTTAGATATGTGTAAATATTGCTGCACCAACCTTTTCAAGAATGTGAAGGAAGGAAAGAGAGTCCAACAAGTCTGCCATCATTAGGAAACTGAAAAAATCCTATTTTGATGCTAAGAAGAAAAAAGACAAGCGGCTCTGTCTGTTCTACTTCTTCATCTTTATATTTTGATATTTTGTGAGAAACAACATGCTAGGATACGTTAATCTGAGTACACACTGCATGTAAATGGGATTGTCAGTGGAATATTCATTTTAATTAGATATGTAAACAACTTAGTAGGGATATTGTTTTTTAGGAATAAGGGCAAAAAGCGGATTATTTTGTGTACGTAAATATACTCAGTGTTAGAGATTAAGGACAATGTTTTTGGGAATTGCAGCAAGTTCAAGAGTTGTTCACTTCTAGATGAGATTTTATCTCCTAGTGCTCTCTACTGTAGGCTGTAAAATAGACCTGCACTTAAATCTATTTGCAATTAATTTTACAGCATTATCTATTTCAGTCTTCCTCTCTCTGTCTCTTCGTCTCCGTCTGTCTCTTAACACACACACACCACTTAAGCTCATTGTTTAGCCTAGACATGCTTGACCTCTTCACTCCGCTCCTCTCTGTTGGGATGTCTGGTCTTGGCGTAAAGTAAGGAATGTAAAACGACTGCCAGAGAATTCAGACTTGGACAATGAAGACTATGCTTTGCATTGCGTGTGGTGGTGTGTTTGGGGAAGTGCTTTCAGGATCGTAGCTACACTGTCTTGATGAAGTAAATGTTAAACCAACTCAAATGGATGGACTAAATCAAACCACAAGTGGTGCTTGCTTTGGAGTATGAAAACAAAAGCGTTTCCGTGGATGCCTTGTATAAATAGCGCTGTGTCCCAGGTGTCCACACCAAGCGGAAGAAAAACATGTTTATTTAACACTTTAATGTCTGTAATTCCATTCAGTCTCCTCACATCACTGGCTCCAGGTGTGTCATGCCTTTCTGCTGTATGTATGAGTAGGCTCATCTTTTTGTTCCAGGAGCCACCCAGGGGTGTGTTTTTTTTGTGTGTGTGTGTGTGTGTGTGTGTGTGCAGGGACACCGCCTAATTGTGCTGAGCAAGCTTTTTTTCTCACCTCTCTCCTGCCTCACATTTTCCGTTATTAGAACCAGTAACCCTTAAACCTTTATTGCCAGCATAATCATGCACGCAAACACACTTGCATCTTTGAAATGCACCTTTAGCCACTTTGGTCGCTGCTGTGAGATTTGCTGCGTCATGGTGCCGCAGAGGGTGTCAGCGAAGGCAAGATGACGGGAGTGTTGGGAGAAGGTAGTCTGAACTAAAGACTTGTGCAATCATAACAGTAATTGGGGTGGAAAGTGTGAGCCACAGTTCATGTGAGCAAAGAAAACACCTGCTGGATGAAATGGCTCCCTGTAGCATCAGTTCAGATCCCCTGCGTCAGCAAGGCCACAGTCTAATCAAATCAAGACTTAAAAGTATTTCCTCTTTTAACCTTAATCTCAGAAGACTTGCTAGTAAGTGACTTGTTCTTGTGCTAAATTTAAGATTAGTTAATCCATTTGTTTATTTAGGTTGTTTGACTTTTGTGTGAAGTGTCCTGCTTTTTAATTTTACAGTCACACAGTCAAACCAGATCCGAACTCAAGGAGGAGAAGCACAGGTGTTCGTATTAACGCTAATGATGACTCTGTCGTATTCACTCGTTCCAGTGAGAGTGACAGAGAGCCAGCATGCACAGGTCTAAGACCCTAAAAATCAAAGCAGCTAAATGGATTTCAGCCATTTTTTCCCTTGGATAAAAGAGGCCAAAAATGCCAAATTCACAATGAAATCAGTACGGCACCTAATAACTTTGATAAACCTAACTAGTAAAGGATTTTGCCATTATGTTTTCCATTTCATTAACCTGTCTTGCTATTGTGAGAGGGAGGCTGGCAGTGGTTTGAGCCAAAATAAAGTTATATTTATTTGCCACTAATTAAAGGAAATGAAGCAAATAAACATTTCTCTTTAACGTAGCTCCATTAGAGATTGCTCCTAATATGATTCAATGGGTCTAATGGTAAATCAGTGTAAGTATGAATTCCATTCCAGTATGATTTCAGTTTTGCACAACCCCCCAAAAAATGTTCAAAATCCCTCCAGCACAAATTTGCTTCTACTACTATCACATATTTTATATAATGTGAGGAGTTCTAAAATATTTCACTTTTAATAACAAGTTGAACTCTTCAGATAGTCGGCTGTTCAGTATTTTATGTCCCCACAAATCATTACTTTGATTATTTTCACCTTTAGCCATCCTATTAGGTTTGATGGGGCCACACTTGGAGTTACATAACACCAAAGTCCATGTACGAATAAGGTATAATAGCAGGTATAGCTAGATGAACAGGAGAGAGATTCCAGTCCACCACACAGTCATGAGAAGAGGTCTAATCTGGCATAATAAGTGAAAACACCTGCATGTGTATCTGTGCCATATAAAAAGACATGTTCCACCAGTGTAACGTTACCGTTGGAAGCTGAATTGGTCATCATTGATGTCACTGAAATGACAAGGCATACCCAGATGACCCCCTTTAAACTTATCATGGACAATTGAAGGTCCTGTTACTTGGTTTTAAATTTCAGGAGGATTACAGGCTCAGATCACTTCCTCGGGGACCTAATGACCGTGTGGTATGTCCGCTATGTTGCAGCTACTGTCACGAACATGCTCAACAATTCTTTAATCAGTCTACTTAAATGGTTTTATTTCATGGTTATGTGTAGTATTAGTGTCTATGCTGTCTGTGCATATGTGTTTTTTTATTTCAAACCAGTAGCTGTTTTCAGAATTGCTGAGTAATGCCTACACCTGTGTGAATGATAATCAGTGTGTGGGCTTGTGATGAATGAAAAGGGTAATTACCAAACCAAGGATGTAATCAAATCATTCATGTCTTTATCAAAGCATGATAAAGTTTAAGTTGTCAGTTCAATTGTACCTTCAATAGTTTTTTATCATTCTATTTTTTTCCATTAGTTCCACTTCTAATATCAGGGTCGATGGCACTCAGATAACAGTCATAGCTTCAGGTGTGTGTGTGCTCTCTTCCACCACAGAAGTGTATCTTTTTCATTTGGAGACAGGAGTTTTTGTGAACGTTTTACCAAAAGTACTTTTTTAATTTAAATGACCGTAGTTAGTTAAAACAGCTGGCTGGATTTTAAAATGTGACTGTATGTGAGAACCTTCTGTATACTTTACTTTTGCTTAGAGATCTTCAACATACTTTCTGGTTTACTTCATCATTTTGAGAAATTGACTAGTAATTCTCATCAGTGGCAACCACTTTTTACCATATAAAAAAAGAAGGGACAGCAAACAGCAAAACTTTCACCGCAAAAATAATAAATTATAAATACATGTTGCATCTATGATATTTATATATTACAGTCAGAACCAGACAACACTGAATGTGCGTTGGTGCTTTTAGTCGTATGTGCAAATTCATCTATTACAGAGACAAAAGCAGAGCAAATTAAATTGTACTTGGAACAAATTCTGTACCAGTTAAAGCACAAATTAAACATAATTTTGTTCTGTTAGTGTATAAAGCTCATAAACAGAGCAACCATTTTTAAAAGTTAGTGTTGCTCCCTGTAATGGAAAAAAATGTCCTAAAAAATGTTTTTTAATCTGCAGTATTTCTTGCTTTGGCCTAATACACCTGCAGATAATGATGGGATATCTACCACTGTGTAGTACTGTGCACCTAACTTGTTATAGTTGCCTAGTTGTGAGAATGGAAATGCAGCCAGCCAGCCAAGAATTTAGAGCTTCAGTGAATATAATCAAGATATTTTACCACCAATTCTTTATGTAAAGAATATCATAATTGTTGCTCAAAGTTCATGGCACTTTTCAAGTCACAGCCGCACTTGATTTAGTGACCGTGCACCCACTATTTGTAACCCACAGTCAGAAAGGTTCCCCTATTTACATTCCACAGTAGGAATGTCTGCTTGGGATTTTCCACTGTTTGTGGGAAAATATTTCAGAAGAACAAAAGAACAGCAGTCTTTGCTATTGATAAGACTGTCGATAATCTCATTTGTTTCCAGTTACAGTGGCTATCCACCTCAACCATCTTTCCACTGTGGAAATCCAAGGCATTAATTCCACAAATGTCATCATGTTTTATTCTTAATACAACAACGTCAGGTCACGCTTCAACTGCTCATGGCCATTTTATTTATTCAGCATGGACCGATATTCAGGTTAATCTCGTCTATTTCATCTCTCCACAGATGGCTGTGTCGGTGCGGGGCCTGTACTTTGTGGTGACCCTGTTCTTGGGTAGTTTCTTTGGAAGTATCTACATGCTGGGTCCAGTGTTGCCACTCATGCTGCTGTCTCCTGCTTGGTACCGCTGGATCACTGATCGCATCGTCGCTACCTGGCTCACCTTGCCTGTGGTGTGTACACCAGCTTAGCCTTTACTTAGCCCACTTCTGTGTGTGCCAAATGGTCTTAAGTTACCTGTGTTTGATGATGATCTGCGTCATCGCAGCGTTATTTCTGCCTCCCTGTGTAATCAGATTTTATTTTTGAACTTCATTTACCTAGATTGCTCTTGAGAACAATTATGCAAATCTTGTTTACAGTGACTGCATGAATTGACAGAGTTATTTATTTATTTTCTTCTCACTCTCAAATTTATCTCACCGCTTTTCCTCTTCCCAGTCCCTTCTCTCTCCCTCTACATCCTTTTTCAATGCTCATTCTTGTCTCCCCTCAATCATCTACCTCTCTGTCATTCTCTTTTTCACCGCCCTTTCCATTCTTCCCTCTCTTGTACTTCTACTTCCTCCCTCGAACCTGGTGTCTCTCCCCCCTGTAGTCGTTGCTGGAGCTGGTATTTGGGGTGAAGGTGGTGATAACAGGTGACGGCTTCATTCCGGGGGAGCGAAGTGTGATCATCATGAACCACCGGACCCGTCTGGACTGGATGTTTCTGTGGTGTTGTCTGCTCAGATACAGCTACCTTCGTCTGGAGAAGATCTGCCTCAAGGCTGCCCTTAAGGCTGTGCCTGGCTTTGGTGGGTATACACTGTACACACACACACACACACACATTTACACACACTTGCACACCTCTGCATACCATAATATAATACATGCTTTGCAAAGCACTTCCTCAAAAGCATCATTGCGTCAGTACAAAGCAGTTTACTTTTAAAGAAGGAGAGACAGCTGAATCTAAATATAAAAGAGGAACAGTACAATGCAAATTCAGAGCAGTAGAATTCTATGAAAAGGATCAGTAAGGGTTGGAAAACATGCCGTGTCATTTACCGCTTGGAAAACACAAGAAAAACACCTACACCTTAAAGGGTGCAGCAGGTTGCACTTGAGGTTGCTAAGTTTAAGCACATCTTCTACAGGTGTTTATTTTTAAATGTATATTAGGCCTAAATGTTGCCCATAGGACAGATATAAAGCAGGTAGCCCTGCAATAAAATAATCACCTTTTTTCCATATTATTCACCAGGTGATGCACATTAGTGCACTCCAAAAGTTGAACTTTAGCCCTGAAAGATAGGTGCTTGGAAACACTTGCACACCGCGGTGGCATTGCTTTTGTTTTTGAGTGCGCTATCACACATCTAAATTGACTACAGTGGATTCGGGGGCAAAAAATACATATCATGTGTTCAGACTCTTACTCAGCCTATCATCACTGATATAAATGGGCGGACAAAATAATGAAACAACTGTCATTATAACAAAATGCAGTAAACAGCACCACCACTGTGAGCTTTAGCTAAGCATGGTTTATAAACTGGCAATTAAGTGCTGTTTAAAGTGAAATTAAAAACACATTTTCCCAGTTTATAAAGAATTTTTAAATGAAAGCCCTTATCTTTTCTCTTCCTGTAAAGTTAGGTAAAACAATTTTAAATGCTTGAGGACTTCTCAGTTTTGAGATCAATAAAGTATATCTATCTATCTATCTATCTATCTATCCTGCACTCTGGGGCATTTACAAAAGTTCATCCAATCAAATGAGACTCGAACCGCCTAGTTAGCCACAGCGCTCATATAAAACCGCACTTCTTTTGTGGGTGTGAAGTGTCAGAGACAGAGCAATATGGAGAGAAATATGAAGAAATGTGTGTTTGTACAGCAGTTGACAAAACCTTTATTTTCATTTCTAAAAAAAGAGAGGTCCAGTTCATTTATCTGTCCCTCATCCTGCGTCTAATCTAACGGCGAGGGAGGTGTGTTTGGAGCCAACAGGACTCCTCTGCAGCTCTGTATCACATTAAACTCTAAGCCCGCCCACTTTCAATCAAATGTGAATGATGTGATTTAAATCTCTCGTAAATACGGTACACTGCATAAATATTCTGTTTCACTGGGAAATTTGTCACTGTACTGAAAGCTAAAGACATTCTAACTTCAATTTCACAGTGGCTTTAACATAACCAAAGAAAATTAGCATTTCGTTTTTCTGTGAGAAGACGCTGGTTTGGCAAACCTGATATCCAGAGGCAGTATGTTTCAGCGCGTAGGTACTTGATGGGAAAAGCCCAATGTCAGAAGCTTTTCCTGGCAAACACGCTTTGCCTGCTTTGAAAAGGTTTACTGAATCAGTTGAGCATGAAAAGTAATCAATTAAGCATGTAAACACTTTGTATGTATTTTCCAGGCTGGGCAATGCAGGTGGCCTGCTTCGTTTTTATTCAGCGTCGCTGGGAGGCGGACAAGAAGCACTTGGAGAACATGCTGGACTACTTCTGTGACATCAGAGAGCCCCTGCAACTGCTACTGTTCCCAGAGGGCACAGACCTCACTGGTAAGAAATAAACAAAACAACACTCCATCCATTCATTGGTCACTTTGCCCACATTTCAGTTGTAATTCTCAGAATATGTTACCCATCAGCGGGTTCTCAGAGCTCAGTGTGGCCCTACACCTGTCTAACACCTTTGCACTGACACTGTTATGCAAACACAATTTCCAAGTGATAAGGCACAGCAGAATCCCCTGACACACACACCAGACAGTTATTTCTGCAAGAATGCTCTGATCTTTCAATCCAAGCTACAGCGACACCAGTGTCTAAAGCCCTTTCAGACCCCCAGCTAAGCCAATCAAAGCCCCGAGTAGCTTTACTGGACGTAGCTTAACTTCTCTTTACATATCATGATGTCATGAGGGGTCCAGTGAAGTTACATCATAATTGGCCAGCAGATTTAGGGCTTTAAGGATCGTTTCACTTGTGGTGTTGGGATGCACCGGTGCATGTGTGTGTCTGCATGCGCGCATACGTCTGCATGTAAGCCTCTTAAGCCACAAGGCTTAATTTGACGCAGACAAGGGGATGCATAGAGCATGCTCTGACGTCTAATGCGGAAGTTGTCCTGTTCTTTACTCTTGGTGCACTTACAGACCTCCACCTACAGGATCAGATCCGGAGTTCACTTAAGCCCCTCTGAACATTTCTGTGGCTTGTGTGAATTGAGTAACAGATTGTATAAGAATGAGAAGCCACAGCTTTGACCCTACTGGATAAGCAGACACCTGATCAACGGAGGTCTGCCCATAGTCCCTTTCTCCTGAAGGAGCTACTTGTTACATAATATGACTAATGAGTCATGATATAGTTTACATGTTCCTGCAACAGGTTCCTGGGGAATGTTTGGTTAATAAACAATCATCTTTCCTGTGTTTATTACCCCTGTGTTTTTTACAAATGTGTAAGCATTTGTCACTGGTGGATGTGTTTCAGGACTATGACCATGTCCCATAACCAACATTTTGATAGTTTAACTGCTGTTTTTCGAATGGCATATTATTATTTTTGCTTCCATATCTCTTTTTTTCATAATACATTTATTTACACATAGTCATGGATGGATTATTGAATGGGCCTACCTGGCATAGACCCAGGTTGCCAAAGTGTTAGGTGCCCCCTGGCCTTTACCTCCAAAATGTTACTCAAATTAATACGTGCCAACCAGGAAGATACACAAAAAGATCACAGAGAGATGCAAAGGAACGGTATATACTCTAAATAACTACAAAAAGACAAAAAATGATTACAAGGAGACACAAAATAGCTATGAAAAATGGGTAAAACAGCCAAAAAGAGACCGTATTAACTACAAGGTGTCACAAAATGTCCAAAAAAAGACACAAAATGACATCAAAGATACTCCAAACTATGAAAAACATTTTAAAAGAATGAAAAAGAGATGCAAAATAACTACAGACACAAAATGACAAAAAAGGACAGTTATCTCAAAGATACACAAAATAACTGCAAAAATGGGCAAAACAAACATCGAAACAGACACAAAATTATTACAAGGAGACACAAAATAACTGAAAAAGGGTAAAACAACATAAAAGAGACACAAAATGACAAGACGCAAAACAACCAAAAAAAGAGAAAATGTAGGAGAGATGGTGGGGTGTTATACATTTCTGTGCCCAGGGCCCCATCATTCTGCCGTCAGATCAGTGTCCACATACAACATGTAAAACATGATTTACAGATGAATACAGTGTAATGTTGCAGTTGCCAGAGGTTTAAAGTGTGTCCTGTCTCTTGCAGAAAATACAAGAGCAAAGAGCGATGCGTTTGCTGCTCAGAACAACCTGCCAAAATTTGAGTATGTGCTGCATCCTCGCAGCACTGGATTCACCTTCATCGTGGACAGACTACGAAAAGGTCAGTTGTGACACACATCAAATCATGAACTGTCCACATTAATCATGACAGTGATCCCATATAATAAAAAACATTACCGTTAGTTGGCAGTCAAACAGCAGCATGTTTGGTGATTGGCATATTTGGTAACAAAGTCAGTTAGTGGGACAAAAAGCCAAGTCACCATGATGGAAACATTTTATCAGCAAAACTTAGGGGTAATGACATGCTGTCATGATGACTGTAGTTAAACCACTGACGCTGTTTGTGGGAGAGGGCTCATATGTGTTATTCTTCAGAGTCTCAGACCTATGCTTCATCCTACTGCCAGCCATTACAACACCCCAGAGATTCTCATGTTTCCCAGTGAGCTAATTCTGGCAGCCTTCCAGATTTCTTAAATACCACCTCTGGCTCTGCCATCTCAGCCCCCACCTGCCCTGGGTGCTGAGCATGGCACAAACTCTCCGAGCAGGTGTTATGATTCAGTGTGATGTCATCAGACTTAGCTAATTCTCTTCTCCCTCTCCGGGCACTGCTGACTGACATGCTGTGCATGTTGTCTTTGTCCAAGTCCGCTGTGCCCCTCTCAGCTCTATTTTTACCGTAAAGAGCTGAGCTGTACAGGAGCAGGCGCTGGCAGGTGTCATCCTGTCCACTTGATATTTCATTCTGCTCTATCTGTGTGTCGTAAGGGCGCTGCAGATCAGGCATGACGTATAGAGCTCATGGTAGTTTTGAAGGCAGAGAGGGGATGAAGCTGTAAGCCCCTGGATAATTAGAGGTACATGTGTAAGGGAGTCAAGAGCTGGGATTTTTGAAGGGTGTATAATGCAGTGTTCATGTGGGAAAAGGATAATATTAAGTCTCCCAACGGTGTCGTGTCTGAAACTGCGTAATTTACAGTAAGCTGGAACTATTTTGAGAGACAAAAAATTAGTATTTCTCACAACTTTTTTATCCTTTTGCAAGCAATGGTCCTCATTTATTAATACTTGCATTGAAACGATCTTAATAAAATAAGTGAGCACACAAAACTACTGTCGGATTCATGACAGTTGTGCACCAGCTGGTTTTGTTATTACCACTGTGCGTATATTGGTGAATTGGGGTCACTCTAAACTGGCAGGCTCCTGCTCGCTGTCTGGAATCAACATACTGCCACGCCTCCATTTCGCTGTATATGGAAATCGATTTGCCTGGAGAAAGAAAGCAGTGAAGATGTGTCTGTGCACATATTACAGTTCTGACATATGAGTGTCAGACTGTAAGTGAGTGTCAGTGAATGTAACAGCAGTAGTATACAGCTGATAAACCATTCCTCACTCTCAAACATGTTGAAACATGTTGCTCTGATGCCGTCTCATTTGAAGTCACAGACTGCAGTTTCTTCCAGCAAGATTAGATGTGACATCTTAACAGCTGCTGAGAGGTAAATCAGAATCTTACCTTGTATGTCTATTAATAAGCTACCAATTAATCTGTTGGATACAAATTAACATACAGTATGTGCAATTTCAATAGAAATCTTTTTTAAATTATTAATTTATGAGGATGAAAGGGTGTCTAAGTAAATACATTTGACCAATGCATTAGTAAATTAACAGCTTTAAATGTTGTCTACCATAGGCGTTTAAACAATTACGAGTTAAATAGCTCTGCATTTAGTTAAAAGGTGTGTTTTTACATTTTCTAAGACAGCCAGGCCTTCATCATTTGTGTTTATGCATAGTCTGAGGTAGTTCTAAATTTGCTTGCAGAGTACAAAGAAATTCAGGTAGAAAATATTGATGAATCCCAGATTTCTACTAAACTGTTAATATGAACACAGATTTATGTGTATGCACTGTTTGTAAATGAGTCCCAATGTTTGTTTTGATGTTTTGATTACAAGCCTATTATATAGTGTTGTTCCTGATCATTTAAAATTGTGTCCCTTTTACTAGGAGACAATCTGGATGCCGTCCATGATATTACAGTCGCGTACCCCAAGAACATCCCTCAGACCGAACGCCACCTAATCTTGGGTCTCTTCCCCCGTGAGATCCACTTTCATGTCCGCCGCTACCCAGTGGCTTCGTTGCCCACCTCCTCCTCTGAGCTGGAGTCTTGGTGTCGAGAGCGCTGGGCTGAGAAGGAGAGCCGTCTGCGGGACTTCTACTTAGGCCAGCCCCGGGGCTTCGATAGGGAAGGTGTTGCACGCGTGCCTCCTTGTAAGACGGAGCTGCGAGTGAGTCTGATCAAAGCCGCCTCGCTGCTGTACTGGAGCAGCTTCATTGCTCTGTGCTTCACCGGCCTGTGGCTGTGGGCTCCGTTCAGGCTCTACTGCCTGGTCATGGTCGGAGTTTATATGGCCCAGCAGAAGCTGATCGGAGGGCTGGAGCTGCTGGAGTTGGCCTGCCATCGATACTGGAAGTCCATGACTGCCGATGTGGATGAGAAGAGTAAAATGCTAGATGGGAAGATGCAGTGAGGATGGAAGACCGGGTCGACTGGACAAGATGTTTCCATCTGTGCTCAGCAAGGACACTGAGATGTCTTAGCCCGTTCAGTCCAGAGGGCGAGAGGATCCTCCATGCCTCCAATGCTCCATGCCTTAGAAAGGGAGTTCACTTCCCAACGGTATGCATGGCTTCAGTGCAGAGAGCTTCTGTTGGAGAAGAAAAACAGGAATGTTATTTACATATATCCGTGTTGGATTCACGGAATTCATCACAAGTAATGCGTCACTTGCCCTTTTTATGTCTCTCCTTGTATAAGCTTGCTGTCAGTGCATTTTTATCAATTTATGTTGGTGGTGTTTATTGTAGCTGTTTGTTCAGGAACCTCAGTGTGGACATGTGTCATGAAAACAATGCTGTTAGTATTTGTTACACTGTTGCCATGTCTTTGAAACTGGTTTTATTGTATGCTATGTTGCCCTTGGTTTTATATCGGTGTCATAAACGACGGAGCAGAGCCATAGTACAGACCACCTGTACATATGATGACTTGACTCTAACTAATATTCAGATCAGCACTGTAGTTAGCTGGATTAGACTGAGGGGACTCATTAAATGAATCAGTTTGTAGTAGTCTCTAGCAAGGACAGAAAAGGATGTAATTCCCAGAGAATTACTGAGGAATATACAGGTATATATGTGTACCATTGTTTACCTTTATTGGGTATGATTACCCTTTTATACACACTGGGGAATGAAGTTTCCCAGTTAGTCCTTAGTGTGATGATGTTATCATTGTGTAGGTCTTGAAACATAAACTTATGTTATTCTGCTTGTTTGCTCAAGTAACTTTTGCACATAAAAGCCAAAGGTGAGAAATGCAGATGTGATTTTAAAAAGTAACCAAACAGAATGTCTTTGTTAGGAAAGAGTAGCTTCACCCACCACTGGCCAAGGTTACCCGCAGCTACGCTGAGGTAACACTCGTAATCATCAACTCGTCAAGATCAAAAGATCTGACTCAGATCTTATGTCTGTAGACGCAGATGAGCTTTGTGCCCTTTCTGGGAATGAAGGGATGCCTTGTAGAGGCAGGACGTGGGTGGTGCTGGGGTGGAAGAATGTCCTGTTGGGACAACATTACCCCTCCATGTGCAGGGTGGCATAGAGGACCAGACTTGGAGTGGAAAACTGGCCATGAACTCAACCTAATCCAAAAAAGCCCTGTAATGCCCACCTCTGTCCGTGTCCCTCTCTCGAGGGACTGGCATTGATGCGCCTGCTAAACTCAATTAGCAAATGACAGCTGAGAAAGCTGCTCCAGTTGTGCCAAAAAAGGACAGAAATTGAAACAAGATTGGAGTAGCACTTTTAGCCACTGACTCTCCTTGCCACTCATTACAAACCATGTTAATTCTGTGCGTCAGGAATCATTTGTCTTTGACAGTCGATAGCACTTTTTGTTACACTGTGCGATGTGTGATCTAGATGACCACTTCCATTTTTTTGGGACAAATGTATATTACCGAAGCATCTTATTTTTTGTTTATATGAATCCGAAGCTCCTGTAGTTTAAGTGTAAAGGGGCTGTTTCCAGTCACTGTGATCCAGCTGGGTGAAAGGAACACTTCACCTGCAAAATGACCATCTGTACATCAATTACTAACCACCTTGTGAAGAAAACTCTTTTTCTAGGATCCCTCAGGGGTTAACAAAGCATCCAAAAAAAGCCTACATTCTTTATGGATTTAAATAAACATAATCTGTATTGAACAACAGCAAAGCTATATCCAAACATCGGTCTAACAAGTCTCCCACAACTCATCATAATAAAGTCTCATTTGTTCAGACATACGCTCAGCACTTCCCAAACACATGCATTTTTCACTGAAACCGTACAATTTATAACTGAACGTAAAGTGAACCTTATAGGGCTGCCCTTTAAAAGTCAGAGCCCTGTTCAAACTTTAAAACTTAACATGGCAAAAAAACAAACATTGAATATTGGTACAAACAAATAACTAATTCTGAGCCGGTTAAAGCCCTAAAAAAGTATCTGTGCTCTCTTCAAAGCCAGAGTCCAGTATTTTATTTATTTTATTTTTTGTGAAAATGCATCTGTTTAGGAGGAACTGAGTATATGACTGGATAAGTGAGACTTGGATTACACTGCATAAGTTGTGTTAGAGTTTGGAAACAGATATTTTGATATAGTTTTGCTGTTGTATAGTGACTTTGCACATGAAAGCCAATCATGACTTAAGTTTATGGAGTGTGTTTGTCTTTTCCTAGATTTTCCATTCACGAGGCATGCGAGAAAACTTTTTTTTTTCAGTAATTCAGTTTAACAAGCAGAAAGTAACTGATTTACAAATGGTCATCTTGTGGGTGAAGTATTCTTTAACAGTTTTATCATCAGCATGTAGTAGTTTTACCAAACATGGTACTTTATCTCTCTCCTCAATCCTGAACCAGCCAGAAACTCTGTGTATGACTCTTTCACCTGTGCTGTTTTTTTGTTGTTGCTCATTTTACAATCACTTGCTGATGCTGGACCTTCGAAGTCACTGTCCTCAGGTAAACAGGAGTCTTACGGGAGGAAATATATATACAAATAAATATACTATATCAACTCATGTTTCCAGTCATTTTGATTTTTGTGGCCAACTTTGGAAATATTATCAGACGTAGCTGGGATTATAGGTGACGCTATTACATTACGTAGGATTTGTGTCAGTGTGTTTTCTCCTTTATTCATCACTCCACTTGTGTAGAACATTATCATTACACTGACATTTTCTCATGTATTGTCTGGGCAGTCCTTTAATCTAAAATGTACTGCAACAATCGCTACACTGCAGCGAATGAGTCAACAAGACCTTGAATGCTCGTGTTACACAACACTGGGGCCACAGTTTGCACACACACACATTCGAGTCTGGCACAGACAACCAAAAAGGTCAGGAGCTTTGAAGGTGAAGTGCAGTCGCCATAGTAACTAATGTTGACTCCCCTGTCTCCTAGCAACGGGATGTGGAGTGATGTCAATGGAAAGCATGCTATTTTCTCCCGCTGACAGAATGATGTCACTCCTTTGTGTGTGTGTGTGCGTGAAGAGAGAGTGGTGGAAAGATAGAAGTTTATTTCTATGTTCTATATCTCTGCTCTCCTGAGGGGATAGAGAGGGGGTGTGATGCCGACATCCCATTGGAATCATAGACAAAAGGAGAGGATAAACTAAAATAGCTGTCCGGGGACGATGAATCATGAGCCAATTAAGGGTGCAATTACGCTCCTGGTGCTTTTTTTGGTCCCCCACTCCAAATCATCCTCTGCATCTGAATATATTCTAACTTCAAATTTGCTCTGTTAGGTTTGACAGTGGGTGGAAGGAAAAGATGGATGATGCACACATCCTGTATGAGGCACACGAGAGCATCACTCATGTCCTTTTTTTTATCCTGTTATTAAATTTGATCTGAAAAATCAGCATCTCTTAATAACTATAATTGAGGATCCCTTATATGAACAATATGTCATTTTCTAGGGGTCTCTTAATTAAAACAGTAAAACATGGAGCAATACTGTCACTGCAGTCCATTATTTGTCTGTTGGAATTCCTTTAGTGTTCATGGTTGAACAGGTTTGTGCTGGGTGCAGAATCATTCACAGAGGTCTCTTCCTCTCCAAAACATATTGACCCGGTGATTAAAAATGTGCAAAACACTGAATAAAACAGTTTGACATTAAAAATAAGTATTTGATGCTGTTTGGCACAGCAGGGGCTGGAGCTGAATTGCCGCTAATCTTTGCTCAGTTTGTTTCTCTGAAACTGAAAGGTCCCATATTGTTTAAATCAGATTTCCATTATTTTTTTGTTATAAAGCAGGTATATGTGCTTTTTAAATACTACAAAAGTCAAAACACTAAATCCATTGGGGAATGCAGACAGTAAATATTCAGAAACTGTGACCTTAAACGAGCTGTCACGACTTTGTGAAGTTGTGATGTCACAATTATGCAATATAAAGTTAAAAACTGATGCAAAAGTGCTGTTACAGTCATTACCAGCAGCAATGATGGTGCAAAGATGCCAAGAGCGCAAATATGGAAGACCCAAAAACACTGACTAATCAAAGCAGAGTGGGCTTTTTTGGGAGGGGGCTCTGCCAAAACGAAGAATTTCAGACATAGAGAGAATACAGGCATATTCAGGCAGACAGTATGAGAGGTGATTTTTTTGTTTGTTTTTTTAAATTAAAGCATGTAAACGTGTTTTAGTAGAAACCCCAAATACAAGTATGAATCTGAAAGTTTGCATTATATGGGAACTTTAAGATCCAGAAGTCCAATAAATAAAATCCTTCATTCAGTTAAGACATATAGCTCACAACAAACAAGATCTATAAGTATATTCTAAAAATGTGGGCAAAAATTGGATAAAAAGTAAATTTATGACTGCTTCTAACAGACAACCTCAACCGTGATGCATGCGCAAAGGGGATATGATGCCACTGGTAGGTCACGCTGTCCTTAACTACAGTTACAGATTTCTTTGGGTTTGAACATTGCTGTAAGAGTTTGGAAATACATAGATGCCTGAATGGGCCTACCAGGCACAACTCAGAGGCCCAAAGTGTAATGAGGGCTCCCTGGCACTCATCTGCAAAATGTCACTCAAATTAAAACAGACTGACCAGGAAGAGATTCAAATGACCACAAAGAGATGCTGAGAAACTGCAGAGACACAAAATGACAACAGAGACGCAAAATAACACAAAAATTGCTTGACAATTATTACGTGTGTCTTGCTTGCATGTAGCAGAGATGAGGAAGGAGGCTTAACACAACTTAACATATATAAAATTGGTCTTTTCATTTTGAGACATTTGGTTGGAAAAATAATCAGTGTAGGGAATATCAAAGTCCTGCACAAGAGCACTATGGAAATGCCTGAGGTGAAAAATAGCTCTCTCTCTGTGAACGCACACATTAAGACTGTCACATCTAGATTTATGCCATGTCTATCCAATTGCATGCAGACTAATAGGATCAACAAGGCAGTATAATGATCTTATCTGGCCCGATGGCTTTTTCAATAAAGAGAGCAGATAATCCTGAGGTTAGGCAGGGACAAAATCAAAGACTGGTATGAATTATAAAGCAGGACAGAGAGCTTGCAGGAGGTGGAGCCTCCTGTTTGCCTCCGGTCATGTCCGGCATTTAAATGGCTCTACATATGGTCATAAAAACACCAATGTTGTCAATCCATTAATGCTCCAGATCCCTCCCTGCAGTGGATGCAGAAACAGCTGTGGCCAGAACAGTGTGTTGACTTCAACAGTCTTAATTAATATTTGTCTGAGCTAACTTTAGTGCGGCATGCTCAGAGCAGGGCGCCTCCAGGAGTGAGTGCAGAAAAGCAGACCTGTTGTTGATTCCACCACTGTGACACAGACACACTAACAAAGAAGCCCTCCAACAGGATCGACGCTATAAATAACTCTACAGCAGCACTGCAATATTAGTGGGTGGATTAGGAGAGATTCGTCACTGCCTATTTATAAACGCAATGCAGTCAAACCTCTTCATCCTGGGTGATTCATAGTGACTAGTGAATAGTTCGGATTAAAATGGAATTTATAGTTTAGATGTATAATTTGTTCATACATTTTTGCTTTTTCTCAACATCTTGTTCAATATTTGCCTGCATTTTGCTTTTAAACTGCACATAATTCAGTAGATGTTTCTGCTCCAGAAGATAATATCACTGACATGTATTTCCAGACTGCAGTGAAGCTATACAGACCCTGCCAAGCAGGCAAACGTCAGAGGCAGGCGAGGGACTCAGCATCATGCATCCAAGGGAAAACATCCTCATCCCGTTTCTCAGTGTCCTGCTGCCACCTAGAGGTACTAACATCCTTTTATGGATATAAGTGTGACAAAATTTAAACACTCAATTTGCAAATCTATTCTTTTCTTTTCAAATGTGTCTTGAGAACCAGGTGTGAGACAAATTTGAAATCTAGAATACAAAACATGTTGAGGACGAGGGAAAACAGAGGATAGAAGAACATAATTTGATAGTCATTATAGCCATGTCTTCAAACACCAGTCCTCTCCAACAGGAATAAAAACACTGGCTTTACGGTAGATTTTAACCCCTTTGAAAGCTGGATTGACGTCCGTTTCTTGTGGTTTGTTCAGACACCTTTCACAAGTGCATTATTCAAGCCATTTCTTCATTTCCTTCTTTTATTTACCATTTTCTGTCTCTTGTGTGTGTGTGTGTGTGTGCGTGTGTGTGTGCTAATTTTCAGGCAGTTCTTCAATTTCTTTGACTAATTCCTTGCTGATTTTAAGTAATTTCTGGTGAGGGTGTTTATTGCCTCCCTCCCATTTTTTCAAGAGATTAAGCCAGTTTGCTCAGGTTTCATATATATTTTTTATTTTCATATATTTATATTATATTTTTCCGACTCTATTGCACTAGCTGACAAGCAAATATTTTCCAGGCTACAAAACAAGCACATTAAGACAAAGAAACTGAACCCAGCAAGACTACATTTATTTAGAAATCACATCAGAGAAAACTATAGCCATAGAAGAAAACTTTTTTTTCCAAACCTCCAATAGAGAAAATATACAGTAAGATAAATGTATAAGTCAATAAAATAATAACCATATAGAGTAAAGCAAATAAAAACAACGTCCTATCAATAAAATGGTAAAAGTGAACAACAAAATGATAATATTCTGTCACGGCCATTGACTGTACACTGCACTAAATTGGGGATATAAATGGTGTCACTGTCCTGTTCTTTTTTAAATTTATTTTGTAGAGACACTGCCTTGCATGACCTTTTAAAGGCGGGCAAAAACATTAACAGTGTCGCTAGTGGGGGCTGGACCATTCTGGTAACGCCTGCAGGCATGCACGCTCTTAAATGGCACAATGTTACACCAGGGCATGATGCTGTGCTGAAACCCACTCCAAAAATAACCCCAAATGTCATGGAGATTAAGATTTTTTTAAACAGTTTGACATTTTGATTGATTTACAGGATGCTGGCAATATAAAATGCAGGCTCTGGCATAGTCAGAGGACAAAGGCTCAACTTTAAAGACTAGAACTCCATTAAAGCTAGCGTCGGTTTTGTGTTGTAACAAACAAGTCATCTTGTGACCAAAAAGCCGAGGATTACAAAAAGAGGATGGGTCACTAGACTGAGAGTAGTTAAAAGTTACAATAGGAAACATTATGAAATTTTTTTTTGTCATATTTGCTGAAACTATTGCTGACAGAAATACAAGAGATGCATAATCTGTGTAAAAAATCATGTTCCTCTGACTGACATTTACAAGGAGTCAGTCTCATCTGTGGAAGCAGAAGTTAAGGCTAAATTTCTGGCCTTAGTTTTTTTAAGTTTATTTGTCTTTGTCATAAGATTAGCTATCACATGTACTACTGTCAGAATATAGTGGCTGTTTCATCAAACACGAGAAGTTATTTTTCTAAAAATTTCCTACTGAACCTTTAAACACTCGGAGACAGCAGCTGGGGTCAACTGTTAAAATAAACAGATTACAGTCAAACTCAGGCTTGATTTAAACATTTTTTTAGTGTCGTTTCCAACATTGTAATGTATTAAATGAAAAGAGAGTAACTTCTGTTGGTTATTTCTCCAGAAGTCGTCTTTAAACTTGCCTCACATTGTCTCCCAGTGTTGGCTACTTTCAAACACTTGCATGACCCATCCTCTCATGATCCTGTCCTTAAACCGGCAGGCAGCCAGAGAATGTCTCCATCACACCTCAGACATATCCCCCCTCCCCGTCACACTGAAGACACATGGCTGGAAGGTACACGCTCCTCATAAGTCACCCAAGTGACACGTTTCTCTTCACACGGTACACCACACACGCACAGAATCCATGGTAACAGATGGAGAGTGATAGAATATAAGTGTACGTCATGTCCACACTATGAACTGCAATAATGGAGACACTTAAAGCCACTTTGTGTACATTTCAAGAATAACCAAAATAAATGCTCATCAAATCAGCAAGAAAAACGCCTATCATGGTCAAACACTCCAATGAATACTTAAATATGACATCAATCTGTGCGGTCTTTTCGGTATCACTTTTACGTGAACATAGATTTTAAACACTATTACATTCATTACACTACCGGCTAATAAAAGGTAACTGATATAGAATAAACAACTATCATGGTCTTGATGGCATTCAGTGCACACGGGTGACAAATACACTGAGACAAAAAGTCACAACACAGAAGCCTCACAGAAGCAATATGTACAGTGACACGTCCATCGGTTCATTTAACATCGCTGTGCAGAGCGGGCTGGCTGCCTCGCCCCGGTCTGGATGCTGAACACGCTCAGCTCTCCTGCCTTCAGTTATCTAAATAAACAAAACAACTAGGTGATGTTTTTGTGTGTGTAACTGACCATGTCTTTATCATGCATGTGTTTTGGTTACCATTAAAGAAATGTGGAGCATGCCTTCTGAGGTGGTGGAAATTTGATGTAACCGTGCATGAACACTTGGACAAGTGAAGTTATAACTCCCTATGTGTGTTCCGAGCTGTTTTAAGGGTGGTGCCCTGTGACACAAGTATTTTAGGAAAGCCTGTTCAGCAAGTGTGGAGCCAGCAAACCAATCTTCTAATCAGCAGAGGTCTAAAAGGCCGGAGACGGGGAAGGGTTGTGACAGGGTGAAGCCGAAACTTCACTGGCCACTAAGTCTGCAGGTGGTGATGCGTGGCGCAGAGGCGAGGGGACAAAGGAGAGGGGTAGGGGGATAATCCAAGGTTAGGGACTCATGAGTTGTCTGAGGGGACGTGCTCCTCAAAGCCCTCACTCTCTCTGACTAGCGCTCGCTCCAGGATGACACGTCCCTCTTTGTAGCGCTGACTGTCCTCAGTGGCAAACTCATAGATCCAGCCCAGCTTGCTGTTGCAGTTCTTGCAGCTGACGTCTCTCACCATGTGTCTGCCAGTAAGCATCACTCTGTCCTGCACCTCGCTGTACTGCAGGTTCACCACCTGAGAAAAAAGCATATACTTAAACTTCAAAGCTTGGAAAAAGATACTGAATCTGTGTAAATGTCCAGAGGTAGTTATCACAAATGAATGTGTACCTTGTTGAAAAGGAAAGCTCTGCCTGTGGCTCCTGTGAAGCGTGTCGATATGAGCTCAGATCTGTTGGTCAGGATGGTGTCACAGTTGGCACAGGAGAAGAGCCGAGTTCCACCAATGTGGTCCAAGAAGATGCGTCCCATTGTCAAATCTCTGGGAGTGACTCAACTAAGGCTAAAATAAGAGCCTGGAAAAAAAGGAAAACATTTATTGTTGGACATTATAGGACTTGGTGACAAACCAAGGTGACATTGTATACCTTAAGTCAACTCTAAGAGGTTTTTCCATACCGTTTATAACATGGTAGCTACTCCTTTAACATAGCTGGGTGTGCAAGGCTATTATGGGCAACATTGTATATCAGTGAGCACACTGGATATTTAAATCTGTGAAGGTTCTCAGTCATCTAAGCTGTGTTGTATCTAGTTAAAGGCAACATGGCTTGCTTTAAGTAAGCACAATGAAATAAGTAAAAGTCAAAGTGAAGTTATTTTGGTTTCTATTTAGTTTTGCTTTTATGCCTATTGTTCTCTCTCTCTCTTTCATTACCCATTTTCTCTTCTCTCTTTTTCCTTTCTCTAGCTTATTTTCTAATAGTGTTTTGAGGCTTTTACTTGTGTTTTGGGAGAATAAGTAAATACATAGAGTGCCCTTGAAGCTATGTAAACCCACACATGGACTGCATCTTGTTATGTGCCACCTGATTTCTTCACTGCCTTTCAAATGTTTGTGCTGGTGGGATGTGAAGAAGGTATTTTCATTTAGCAGATGTAATCTAGAGTCTACCAAATCGATGTGTAGTGTGTGTTGGCCCTAATTGACACTACATAAGTTAAATTCCCAAAGCTCCCTAAATGCAGAGGCCTTTTAAATGAGAGGGTGAGCATCTGAAAGAATTTAATATTCAGTTAATTTTATTCTTTATTTGTCAATCCACAGGAAAATCTGCAGGTGAAATGTAGATCTGTGCATCCTTCTTTTTACACACCACATTTATGTATAAAGTGGGATAGTGCAGGGTCGGCCACAGTTCGGTGCTCCTGAAGCTGACGAGTCAATGTCTGCTCAAAGGTACCTCGGCAGTGCCAACGAGGTGAACTGACACTTCTACAGCTGCAGGTTCACACTTCAGACTTGGTCCACACAGGGATTTGAACCAGTGACCCTCTAATTCACAAGACAGATTTAGATACTGCCGCAGGTTCAGCTTATCGTTGAATTGGGTACTGTTCTTTGTTTATCAGAGTGGGGGGCAGCTACGCTACAACGTTAGGGCTTTTTTATATCATGACCCTCTCTGGACTGGTGTAAATCCACTTTACACTCTTTAAAATCCACTTGCAGGTTTGGGAATTCTGAGCATCTTTTTGTAAAAATATATATATATATATATATATATATATATATATATATATATGATTATTTACAGTGACAGCAATTTTGATCTGTTCTTTTTGTTCAATTATTTTAAAAAATGTGATGAAGATCTACACAACATAAAATAAAATGCACTTTCATACAGGATTTCATTCATTACATTCACCCCAACAATATGTTTCCTTTTTGACATGTCTTAATGACTGTTTTTTATATAGTTCAACACAGATCATTTTCTTGTGAACTATGCAGCAGAAATTAATCTAATGACCATCTTTATAGTGTTGCACCATCCAAGCATAACTTTATATTCAACAGCCTTAAAAATAAAACAAAATGTATTTTTCTAACCACATTTTTGACGTGTTTTTGTTACCTTCCTTTGCCGTAGATGTTCCCCGTTGCGCATTTTACTAATTTCAACAAGTACTTTTTGTCCCTGACTGGCCTGTCATGAGGATTGTTGACTGTAGATGGCAGCTGAGCTTTGAATGGAGCTAAAAATAAAAGCCAAATCGAAGAATTATAATATAACATCCCCTCAGAAGATAAACAGTTTTAACCAACTGTCAAACGAAACACATTTGCTGGTTCCCATCAAGGTTTTGGACATGTTGGCTGAGTGTTGTCGATCGGATTTATCAAGTCAAAAAAGCTAACGTTGCGTTAGCCGTTCAGCTAACAGCGATAACGACGACAAACTAGGAACAAGACGAACAACAACAACGCGTATATTTCTGCTCACCTTCCCATGACGGCTTCCTACCTTTTCAAATTTGTTTCGGTGGCTCAAGATGTCCCCGTCAGCGATAATGTCACCGATGTTTTAAGTATATTTTAGACGCACATCTGTTGTTTTTACCGTCGTCGTCGTCGCTGCTTTGTTGTTCTTTTTCAGCTGTTCCTGTCTGCGCGCAGCTACAAGCTAGTATCAACATCCGGTCGTGACGTAGCAGCGGAGCGGCACGCGGATGCTCCACGAGATGTCAGCAGAGCGGAGCAAAACCTTCACGTGAGTGATGATGTATGACAATAAGTTCTGTTTATTTGAATGTGTGTTTCTAGTATTGGCGTAAGAAGAGGTTAATTTACTTCAATAAAAGTAACTGTACAAATAAGTATAGTAATAGTCACGCGCTCGACATTTACTCAGCCCAAGTAGCCTAAAAAGTACAAATGTTAGCATTAGCTTTACATTTTAACTCTCTATGTTATGAATTTTAATTTCAGTTGGTAAAAAAAAGTAATTTTTTTGTCATAAAATAGAGTAAACATCATTTAAAGACACTGTCAGAAATGTATTTTTGGTGTACACTGTTGGTCTGTACCATCATAGTAAAAAATGTTAAAACCTAAACAAAATTATATACAATAATGTATCAAAATTATTATTATTTAAAAAATACATATTTGACTTCTTACATGTCACACGTGTTTTTTATCCATCTAGATCGTTTTGGTGTGAGTTGCAGTGCTGGAGATAATAGCTGTAGAGATGTCTGTTTATTCTCTAGTATAATGGAACTAGATGACACTCAGCTTTTGGTACTTAAAGTGACAAAAAATACATGAAAAACTCAACAGCATTGTGTCTTTATAGGAATCATGATCCAGATACTCAAGATGATCCACAGACGTTGGTGGGAGGAGTCCAGTGGTGGATGAAGCAGCTGAAAGCCATACTCAGGTACTGATATTTCACCAGAAAATGACTGTGGTGAAAGTGCTTACAACAAGGTCTGTAGTTTACCTTGAGTAAATGGGGCGTCATTTCTGGAAACAGACATTGGTTTAGTTTTTCAAATGTATTTCTTTTGGCGGTTTGAGCACCACAAGCCGAGTGCCATCTACCTCCAGAGAAGGGAGACATGTCTACAGCTGATATCTCCAACACAACAACAACAAATCACACCAAAACAATCTAGACTGATAAATAGCAGTGTAGAAAAGAGGAAAATAAGTATTTCTGATTTTGTTCTTTTGTTTAAAATACCATCAGTAAAAATACCTTCAACACTGGACACTTGTTAACATTATTAGAAACACCTGTGCTTGACAAGTCCAAGTCTGCTGTGAAAAAAGCCCCCAGAATTAACAAAATATCTCCAGTAAGTATGGGCTGTATCCTGCCAGGAAAGACATGAAAACTTTGGTTGTAGTTTTAGCAACCGGGATATTTTTCTCCATAAATTGATTTTGATGCAACATTTCCCAGCATTATAAAAATGTTCTGCTGCTTGATGGGAATCTGATAACTTTACAACATCAAGATAGCATGTTTTGCTCTCTCTTGACTCCAAGGGTCAGACTATCTGCGAAGCAGATCTAAGGACAAACTCGTAAAGTATTTAGCAATCTAATCCTATCTCATCACATCTCCAAAACCGAACCCATCCAGCTTCACTGAATTGCTGGTTGTTAACAATTATATAACTCCAGGTGAAATTTATGAAACACCAGAGAATTGCATTTATCATCACAGTTTACAAAGTGTCCTATGATGACTGGCAGTTAAAGAGCAACATCTTTAATGCAGATAAACGTTATCCTTGTGATTTGCTGTTATGTCAATATTAATAATGTTGTACTTCCTGTCCATGAACCAAGATTGTAAACTGTGATAGAGGCAGGAGATTTTCTGTATGGTTGTTTGAGCTTTTACACCCAAATGAGTTTTATTATGAACCAGAAATGTATTCACTTACCTGGAAAATCACTCCGGTTACTATCATTGTGTCCACAAACTTTTCCTGTTTCTTAAAATGATGGTGTGTGTGTGTGTTACAGTGTATGTGTTTATGTGACCAACATACAATTGTCTAAATTAAACAACAAACAAACAAAAAAAAAACCAGCTAAGCAAAAAATAGGAAAACTGAAAATTTTGTGAAGTAACATCTCATTAGGTACCATTTATATAATACTTTCAATAAATGTTTTTTTTATAAAATCACATTTGATCACAATTTATTTTGTATATTAGGATAAACTCTCCAATAAATAAAATATAGAAACTAAAATATAATAGTTGTGAGCTTCGTAAAGGATTGTGTCTTTTCTCTCCATTAAACATGAGATTTATGATGATTTATTACCAAATAGGTTTTCTTCTACAAGGAGTTCGCTTTAGTTTTTGGTGCATACATTAAACATGCGATGAACATATTAAGAGGAATTAAAATAAGGAAAAATACTGCAACACTCAAGAACTTAAATATTAGATTAAAAATAAATACTTTAAAACATTCAAAGATAACCATATAAAGTACAAAAGTTTAACAAATCTGTCCAGTGTAACTGTTTCACAGTAATCTGTGCAGTTTTTTTGCAGGATATTCAAAAATAAAAAGCAGATTTTTGGATTGGTTGTGATTGGGTGACTTGGTGAGAGCCATAAACAAGGTATGGCTTGTAATGTGGTTGATTGTTATCCAGATAAACTGATAAGAGGAAGATATGACTGAGAATAAAAGCGTGAATCAGCGTTTGTCTTTTCAGGCAAGAAGTGGTTTCTTTCCTCTCTAAAACTTTGCCCTCCTGGGAACTCTCTTTCTTCTCCACTCCCTTTACAGGTACAGTGTACTTTTACACTCAGTCATTCTTTCTCTGAGGCTGAGGGGAGAAAAGAGGAGGGCATTACACAAACCCTCAGTGTGGAAGACACTCGGTATCTCACCACATCATGACTGCATCTGCGCTCCTGTTTCTGGCGGCCCTTGTTGGATCCTGCGCTCAGTTTACCGGTAAAGTACAGGACGTGATTTTATTCATAGTTTGACAAAGTTTGTTCCCTGAATTATTTGTGCATCCAGGACCTATGAGTGAAAGGATGGTCGTGTGATGAGCTCAGAATGATTTTAGTAACTAATGAGCCAGTCTGATTTTTGTGAAGGATAAGTTGTGGTCATGTTTACACTGTTGTTTGATGCATGTTGTACTTAGGTTATCAATAATATAAATACCACATGTTTAAATGATTCGTTCTTTGTTACTTTTGCATTCAATAGTATCAAAAGTAGCGGAGCTGTTAAAAAAATTGATTTATTATCAGACCTTTAACCCAAGGCATTAATTTCAAATGCATTGTTATACATTTAGTAACTTTTTCTGCACCAGCACTGTGTCCAGGTAAAGAAAAAAAGGGAAAAAAATCAAACATTGTTTGCCCTGGACTTTTAAGAGAGGTACATAAAGTATTGCTTTTATATACTAACATAGTATCAAAGTGTACAAATCTGAGAAAAGACTAAATTGTACACTTATTTAGCACTCACAGGCCATTTGCCACAGTGTGGATGTTATCTACAAGCTACCCGTTGCTGTACTTGTGTATTACAGTGTGAGCTTTGTATAGAGGAGAGTATGAAGACAAGTTGACAGTATTTCTCTTAATTACAAATACGGTATATATTTTTTCATTCAATTAATATGTCAGCAGTAAACGGGACATTGTGCGGGAGTTTCTCTGTTTGTCTTGAGATTAGTCCCTCCTCTGACGCACCTGTCACACGTTCAGTTGCGCAGAGATTTTCTCCAGATATTTTACTGTTCAAACAAGCTGTTGTGAAAAAAGATACTTTTTTTTCAGTCATACCTGTTCACTTTTTAAACTTACCTCTTTGAGATAATTTCAGTATCTTTAAAATGTATTCAAATCTTTTTTTTAATGTCACATTTAGATGCTGTCAGCTTTAATGTACGGAAAAATGAACTATCAACAGAGGAGGTAAAGTATGCAATATATACATGTATTAATAATGCACTCTATTTACTGGTTTTATACTCCGATATTGTGTCAGTAACAATCTAAAGAAATTGTTTTTCTGTGCTACAGACAGAAAGTTACATGTCAATACTCTGCTCACCAACACCTGCCCCCTCATCCCCATCGTCATCAGGTACTGCACTCATCATCATCGTCTATGACGATATTAATCTGACTTGTGTCATTTATTGATGTACCACGACATTGCTTACTTAATTTCCTCGTGCTCTCTCTCCATCAGTTCATACTCTCAGACCTGATGATATCTCAGCTGTTTATTTTTTGGGAATTCCTCTCTCACAGAGGTAAAAAGCCACAAATGCAGTTCAAATATACTCCAATAATACTTTAGTAATACACAAATGTGTCTTCCTGAGCTGCTTCAATGTGGAAGATAAACCTTTATCACCTCTCGCTGTCTCTGTCTGTCTTCATCATTAGGAATGAAGCATCCAGAGTGGTCAATAGAGTAGCTGGTAAGTCTATAAACTGACATCCCTATCCCTTTATACAGAAGTGTAATGCATTTACCAGAGAAAAAAAATCTGCTGTTTTTTTCTGAATTTACAGGATCGTTATCTCAGATTTCTAACAAAAGTTATCATGGAGAAAAATATCCTATTGTTTTTCTTAATCAATTAAAAAAAAAGAATTCAAAAGATTATAATCTTGTTTTTTTTCCAAAGAAAACTTTTCTCATAATTCTGAGATGATGGTGTTGTTAATTCAGAAAAGTGTGATTTATAAGGCTTTCATCTCGTTAACTCATTAGAATAAGATTTTTTTTCCACAAACACATTTCTTATAATTCTGAGATAATAATCTCGTTAATTCAGAAAAATGTGAAAATTTTAAGATTATTATATTGTTATTTTTTAAAAGAAAACTTTTTTCATAATTCTCAGATAATAGATAATCATGTCAATTCAGGAAAAAAATGATACAAGACCTTTATCTTGTTAATTCAGAAAAACAACAGCAGTTTTTTTTAAATGAAAACTTTTTATAATCTTGAGATAATGTTCTCATTTATCCAGAAAAAGGGAAGTCATTATGTTTCCGTAACCTCCTCATCATTGAATGTTTCTTCAAGTAGAAAGGAGGAGGTGTATAATAATCTAAAATATCTGGATTCTGGTGTTGGTTTTGAACATAATTCCTACTGTATTCTGTCTAAGGACAATGATCATTTGAATACATCATACACAACTTTTTCCAGACAATTATCAGCACTTTTATTGTGTCAAAATTACCTTTGATGTTTCAGACTTAGTTCAGTTCAAGGTCGCAGTCAGGACCATGTCACATTGTCAGATAGAGATCGCACTTTGAAGAAAAGCTCTTAGGACAACAATCTTATTGTTTTCTGAAGTTTATCTCTGAGGGTAAAACATGGGGCCATAAACACAGGTTATCGATCATGTCTGAAGCTTTCACTGGCTTCCTTTTTCACAACAGCAGTTACCACATAATGTATATAATCTACTGTCTGACTGTATTATAATGAATTGAACATACTGTTAATTAATTCTATACAATTGCGTCTGTGTGTTGAATAGAGTTGCTGTCCATGTTCAACCCTGACGTGATCAGTCAACATGTGGATCAGCCGTCGTTGCAGCCCAGGTAACACACACACACACATGCACATGACACA
The DNA here is from genome assembly GCF_026936395.1 of Plectropomus leopardus. Classification (NCBI taxonomy): domain Eukaryota; kingdom Metazoa; phylum Chordata; class Actinopteri; order Perciformes; family Serranidae; genus Plectropomus; species Plectropomus leopardus. Next base: position 12,651,966 of record NC_142189.1, on the reverse strand, counting down.
CACGTGCAGTCACACACAGTAATACTGTTTAATGATATTACTGCAGGTGTGTTACATGTGAGTGTGTTTGTGTGTTGCAGAAGCTTGTTGGAAGAAGCTGAGGCCTTGTCTCTCTCCCTTGCACATCAGGTACACATTAACCCTCTCAAACCAGTGTTAACTACAGTGAACAAAACTCTGATTGTCAGAGTGTAAAACCTGTTTCCTATATTTAAGATAAACTCCTCCATAAAACCACAACTTTTACCATTAAATTTTCGTACCAACTAAACAAACAAAATAAAATGAGTTAATAAGTGAGTGCTGGTAGGCGGACGTTTTGCCTTTAGACAGAGCCAGGCTCGCCATTTCCCCTTCTGTCAGTAAGCTAAACTAAGATAACTGACTTCCCAAATGTCCAATTGCTCATTCATCGCCTTTAAATGGACAGTTCACCCTAAAAATCAAAACTACATATTTTCCTCCTATCTGTAGTGCTGTTTCAATCTACATTGTTTTGGTGTGAACTGTCGAGTGTTCAAGATTTCGGCCATAGAGATGTCTGAATTCTTTTGAATATAATGGAAGTAGATGGCACTTCACATCATGTTCGAACTATTTTCTTTCTACCAGACTATACATATCACTGCGCAGAAGAAAGTGTGCATCTACTCATGGATGAGAGGCTCGTGCTCGTGACAGCGTGAGATGTAATCAATTATGGCGTCCTCCTCGGCTGAGCTGTAATGTTAACTAGCTCAGTGGTTCTAAGTGAGCTAACACTTAATGAAAGCTTCCCTCTACGCAGTGATAAAGTTTGCAGGTATAATTTGGTGAAAAAAAAAGTTCCTACATGAAACTGCTCACAATATAAGTGAACGCAGGTGAGTGACTATCACATTCTGAGACTATAATCTTGCTGAATGTGGTCAATGCCTCATGCGACAGACACAAAAAGCTAGCTTGCTAATAAATACCACGAAATATGATGTTATTGGTACATTTTCCATTTTCTTACATTCCATGCCTGTCGCCTGATTCACTGCAAGCCAGGCAGCATCTTTCACTTCAGACACTTTGTGTTTTTCATGGCAAATATCAGCTGGTCAAACATGGCAACAATTGATGTCTTCATCACGTATATTTTTCATTATTGGTCGAGGCTGCATTGGTTCAGCTCAACGCGATGTGAAGATCGGATTTGCTTTGCAACAGGAAGCAAATGTTTTTTTCAGCCCTCTGCTTGCAATGAATGGAAGTGAACAGAAGACGAATATTGAACGGTGTTAATTTTGCTCATGTGACATATCCCACTTTTTATATCATTACAGGTGACAGACTGGAAGTTTGTGCTGCTGTTTGTCTCAGCAGATTCATTTTGTGCCTGCTCACCACATGTAAGATTCCCCACAACAACAAAATCATGTTGAATGTAGCAGCTAGAGCTAATTAAAGATATTAACAATGTTTCTTTGTGCTTCAGGTTGCTGCAGATGTTAAAGCTGTTGTGCAGGAAGTGGAAGCAACTCTACAGTTGTTGCAGAATAAGGTAATGTAGGCTACTTTTTTGTTGAGTACTTTTTTTTCCATTACCAGATAGAATGTAAAAAACTAATGTGCTGGTTGTATGTTTACAGTTGCATCAGACTTTGGTTCACGTTGTAGTGTGGAGTACAAATCATCAGCAGGACAAGTGAGTGTTTTTGTTATCTAAAAAAAAACTTGCATAAGTTGTTTTTACTCACTGATTTTGACATGAAATAAACCCTTTTTGTTTGGCATGTGTGTAGTCTATTGTATTGTAATCCTGTTAATTGTCATGTGGCAGTGATGTGCTTGCTGCTTACTTCCTGCAGGTGTGAGTGTATGAGAGATGAAAGCATAAACTGGAGACTACAGCAAGCAACTCTTCTGAAAACACTGCAGGTAAAAAACCTGTACATAAATAATACTTTGTGCAAATCTGAATCATATTAAGCTCCTTCCTTGACAAACATCTATTTTTCTTATTTTCAGGACTCACTAAGTGAGGTCCTGGAAAATCCAAAGTGGCGCAGTAAAAAGGCAGACTTCACTGCTCTGCTGCAGTCTGCACCACTTATCCTTGAAGGCATCGCTGATTCTGTAAGTATAGAAAAGCTATTTTCTGACAACAGTTGTAAATGTAAATTATACAGCCTTCCTTCCGGTAACAATGCATGAAAGACCCTTGAAATGGCTAATGTGTAACTAGCATGTATCGTGTGTTTCCTTGTAGGAGAACACAGGGTCTGACCTTAACGAATTAGCAGTTCAGCTTTGGACAAACCTGGTAAGTTATTATTAATTTAAGCCCCTACATAACAATTACAGTGTACTGTATATACAATTAAGCTGTCTGACAAACCTTAACCATTGATCTATATGTTCTTCTAACACTGAAATTGACCCTGCGTGTGTCTTTGTTGTAAAATGAGCCAACAGTGAAGTCACCATAATCTCTCATAGCAAAACTGAGATGGAACAGTGATTACAGTGACAGTTTATTACTTTGTCAAGTACTGTGATAAGAGATGTAAAGATTAACTTGATGAGATTATCCCACAGGATGACTTTCTCCATCTTTGTCACTCTACATGTATGTGCAGATACAAGAATTGTGCAATCAGTACTGTTTGACACTGCATTGTCATTGGCTGCACTGAATGGCCCTACTTAAATCTAAAACCCTAACTAATCACAACTTATCCTCCTTCAGCTTCAGCCATCGACGGGCCACGCAGAGGTCATGGACACCAGTGTCATTGCTATTCCTTGCCCTACCCAGGTGAGGCACGCCATCCCATAACACTTCCACAGACAAATGCTTCATAAAATTATGTAATTTGTTGCAGCAGCTTTCACTATGCAAGATATAATCAATATCAAGATTTTAAATCTGATACTGAGGTTAAGACCACAAATTATTTTCCAATCTCATCCTAGGAACGCCCTTTCCTACGGACGCAGAAAAATTCTCCCACTGAAACGGAGGGCAAAGTTTACAGCAAAACCTCGACACTAATGGATCCTGTAAGTCTTTCATCTCAGCTTCACAACTACAGTGAAGAATGACAGCATGTAAAGTTCAAGCATGGAGGATTCAGGGGGCCATATTGGCACAAATGAAATAAAACATAATGAGTGTGTTTTCTGCTGTAAGCACATTGGTCATGTGATTTTAGGTTTTTAGAAACATGGGATATGCACAAATTTGGGTGCATTCATGTTTCGTAGGCAAATGTACAAACTTTTAGTGAGAACAGCATAGTTTATCTACAAAGGAAGTGGGTCCTCGTCCATGTCCCCCATGTTGCACTACCATGTTTCTATACTAACCAAGAATGGACAAACTAAGCAAACTTCAGATAGGCCTTTTTTCGTTTACGCATTATCGCATTTTCATGTCAGCCACCGTAGATAGAGGCCCTTCACAACAATCAGTCTAAAAAAAATACAGATTTTAAGAAAAATGTTAAACTGCTTTATTTAATGTTTTTAGCTGTTTTAATCACCAGGTCCATTTGTTTTTGACGAAGAGACCTCTGCAGATAATTCAACTCCCAGTAAAAATCTCCTGAACAATGAGTACTTAAGGAGTTCTTACCAGGAGAAGTGTCAGCTGGTTGCAATCAACAATCCCCACTGCTAGATGCGACTAAATCCCCCTAAATCTTACACACTGTTGTTGTTGTTGTTAAAACCTATTTGAGAGTACTCTATTTTTTTCAGGTTATGGGCACTGACATACCTTGCACAGACCGCAGTCCATCTCTCACTACACCCACTTCAGGTAAAAAAATTTATTTTAAAAAGTAGCTATTTTGCGAATAAATTTGGGGAAATGTAGTTCAATCCAACCACTTTATTCCCTGTGTAGTTCATAAACTCAGACCTGGAGATATCAAGGTGGTGGCAGCTTTGGGCGACTCTCTGACAGTAAGTCAGTTTCGAGACAGTTTTCATTCTCCTACTTTTTTTTTGTTTTCTTGATATAGTCCAAATTTACATCTAAAAACACACTTAAAAACCAATAAGCATGAATATAGATCAAAAATAGATGTACAGCATATATAAAAACGGGAGGATATGGAGCTACTGTGTGTAGAAAAATTGGGATCACATTTGAACTTCAATACTGAAAGGTTACTTGCACAGTGACTTGTGACCCCCAGTTCTGCTTCGATAAATATTTCCTCTGGTCTTTTGATCTCACATCTGATGTTTTTCAGGCAGCCAATGGTGTGGGCGCAAAGAAAGACAACCTTCTGTTAGTGATTAATGAGTACAGAGGACTGTCATGGAGGTGAGATAAGCTAAAGTGCACCTTTGTTGGAAATTTGATAGTGTGGGAAAATACTTCAGCAGTTCATTTGGTCATTTTTGTGGGGTTCGTTTGAAACTAACGAGCTGTTTCTTCAATTTTCAGCATTGGCGGTGATGAAAACATTACTACTGTTACCACTCTGCCAAGTATGTTTGTCTCTTGTTTATTAATTTTTTAATCGTAGTAGCATTGCAGAGGATTAAATGGCATGAAAATTCTTATTTAAGTTTTATCTCATCAAATATCAGATGATTGGCTTATAGTAGCGTTGTGCTTGATAATGTCTATAATTATGGTATCTTATCATGATCATTATTGGCCTCACTGTTCACTGGACCAAATTTATATGTCAGATAGTGAGCTGAATCAAGACTATATTTTCAGATGTCTTTGATTATTGATATAAAGATGCCCCTCATCTTTAATAGGTGCTAAAACTTGAAATAAAATTCACAAATTCATTCCAAGCTGTAAATTACTTGAGTAAATAATACTACAGAAATGCAATAAATCACAAAGTGATGTGATAAATTTAACTGGTTTGACAAAAAAAGTCTTGGTTTGTTTGTAAAGTAGTAAAGTTGAAGTTCACTTTACTTCAAATATTTGTTCGTTGCTTCATTAATGCTCTTAATAGAGCTCCTGTCAGATTTTATTAGATTGAACTTTCATGCTCAGTTTTAGACTGATTGTCCCAGTATTATACTGCTTTAAGGATCGTACTGCAAAATACAGAATGTGCACAATCATGTGCATCAATTTCCATTTTAGCTTTTCTTATTCTCTGTGTGTCTGGTCTGCAGACATCCTGAAGGAGTTTAACTCCAACGTCACTGGTTTCTCAGAGGGGGTCGGTAACCAGAACACTCCTAAAGCTTTCCTCAATCAGGCTGTGGCAGGAGCCAAGACTGGGTGAGCCATCATTTTAGTATTACTATTAGTTTTTACTCTTACTCACTTTTGGATATTTACGTTACTCCAGAGCAAAAGCTTTACCATCAAATCTTTCTATTTTCAGTGACATGGTACGACAGGTGCGCGTCCTAGTAGACAAAATGAAAAGTGATCCGGTAAGGCAAACGACAGTAGAAACACATGCAGACATGATCTCATGTAACCTTTGTCTCATTTTCATGTTCACAATTACCAAATTAAGAGAACTTATCTGCTTAACAGCGCATTGATTTCCATAACGACTGGAAAGTGATAACCATGTTCATCGGGGGCAATGATATATGTGACTTCTGCACAGACAGCGTGAGTACTAATTACTGTCTTTTAATCTAAATTTTTCCAGTCATTTCTTATTTTACACTCTGGCATTATGCTTTACTTATTTTCATTTAATTGTTAAACTGTTTTTCATTATATACAAAAACACAGATTTAGGATCTGTTGACATTTCAAATAATATTGTTCAAAATCTTCTTTATAATTTCCTTGTCAGATTGAAAGCCACAATCATCCAAAACATTGTGAGCAATTTGTTTTATGGCAGCAACTGACAGTTACGATCTTTTGTTTTGTCAATAAAATGGGAGAAAATACAAAACAATGTTCATCATTGTTTTGTATGTTCAATGTTCATTTCCCGGAGCTGAAAATGACATATTCAAATTGCTTGTTTGGACCTATCATCAGTCAAAAACTATTGTAAAAGACTAAGAAAAAACAACAAATCTTAAAGGAATACTTACACCCCCAGATGAGCAATTGTGTATAACTGACTCACCCCATGTTGTGTTTAATTCCTGAAGAAAACGTTGTTGTTATATGCCTCCATGGTGAGTGAAGAATCCAACAACAAATTCTTGATGAACTGAAGTTAGCATTTAACAACGGCAAAATTATTTCAAAACATCCATTTACAAACTCCCACACAACTCGTGCAGTATGATCCAAGTCGCATTTATCCAGTCATAAGCTCAGTACTTCCCAAACACAGTCCTTTCTGACTTGACACTTAACGGAAAGTGAAACTTATATATACTCTCTTCAAAGCCAGACTCCACTGTCAAAAACGTGAAGTAATTTTACCACGCAGAAAACGGCAGCTGCTGGTCTACTGCTGCCTCGATCCTTAAGTTATTTGTGTTATTGTTTGACTCAAACTTACCTTTTAGAACACCAAAGTCAAACAACATCACAAACAAACCAAGTGATCGAGGCAGCAGTAGACCAGCAACTCCCGTGTTAAGTGAGGTAAAGTAGCTTTTCTGTCAATAGAGTCTGGCTCTGAAGAGAGCCGTCTGTTTGGAAAGCTCTGACCAAAGGACTGGATAAATGAGACTTGCCAACACATTTTGGCCAGTGAAGAATTCTTTTAAATAGTTGCTTGTGCATGCACAGGCTCAGTTTTAATGCTATGGGTCTTGTGCACTTCCACAGGTTTATTTCTCACCCAGGAATGTGGTCGAACGTATCCGCCAAGCTCTGGACATACTCCACAGTGAGGTATGTCTTCATCCTCCTGCACAAAGATACAACCTCACTGCATGTTACCAAGTTCAAAGTCACAATTCAAACGTACAAACTTTATGTTTTGCATCACCCAGGTGCCTCGTGCCATTGTCAATCTGATAGAGCTGTTAAACATTGTACCCCTGCGTGATCTGCACAAAGATAGCAGTCTGGGCTGTCCCACCTGGTTTGTAAGGTCAGTGATTTTTCAGTTGTGTAAAACAAAAGAAACTGATCGAGTCATTGTTTAACAGTTTTGATGTTTGTGTTTCAGTTTAGTTTGCCCCTGCATACTGAAGCCTAAAAAGGGGTCCGCTGAACTCCAAAGGGTCAATGACTTCAATAGAGCCTATCAGGTACAAGACTAAAAGATGCTGAAAGGAATACACTGAGTTGTTTTTTTTTTTCAGTCTTTTCAAGTAATTTTCAAATTTAGTGTTGCTACAACCAGATTCTCAAGTCTTATTTTGACTTGGAGAATGTAATTTTAACACTTAAAATTCAATTGAACCCCCTTTTTAAAGGCTTAGTCATCACTATCATTATAGGTTAGTGTGTTTGCAAGAATGTGGCAATACGATTTGTATCATGAAGCAAGGGTTATGGTTCAGTATGTTGTGATGCTGTAAGCAACACAGCACCATATTAATAAAATCTGAGTAAAAAAAGTTCACTTTTGTATTAAATCAGAATAATGAGATCTGCGTTTGCATTTATCACAGTCCCTGTTACATGCTAGAAATATTTTGTTATATTGTCAGTAAAATTCCTGAAGATAGCTTAAAACACTGCATTCAAGGATTTGGGGGTTTGAACCAATAGTTGAAAAAACTCTTCATTAACCTGTTCAAACCAGAGGAAATTGCCTTGATTTCTTGCAAAATACTGGCTTACAAGACTTAAGAGTTACAAAAACATTACCTGAATGTTAGCAAAAACAGAAAAAGGAAATGCTTTTTTTTTTAAATGACAAAGTAATTTATATAAAGATAACATACTACTACTGTTACTACTACTACTACTACTAATAATAATAATAGTAATAGCAATTAATTAGCAGTTATCTGGACATTTTTCCCAATTTGTTTTTATTATTGTTAACCTTCAAATTTTTAATCATTTTAAAAAATAATTTCTGCATGTCTCTTTGAACTAATTTTTAGGTAATTTTATTGTCACCTTTTCCTAATTTCTAGCAGTTTGTGGGACATGTCCTCCCATGTTGCTCCTTGCCTTTTTAGTTCTGTTTCCAAAAGAAATCAAATAAATTTTGCTCAGGTTTAAATGCATATGAAAGGTGTCTGAATGCAGCACAAGAAAACTGATGTCAGGTTTCAAAGGGTAAAAAATCAACATTGTTTTTTAGAATTGATACAGTATCACAAAACATAATATTGCAATACTCAAGTGAATCCATATTTTCTCACACCTTAATCATCATGACATTGTCAACTCAAAATAACTGTCTCTCATCTTCTGTCTGTCTGTTTTTCCATTCAGCATAATATGAGAAAGTTGATTGACTCTGGGCGGTACGACACACACCACAACTTCACTGTGGTGCTGCAGCCCTTCTTCAGAGAGGTTTTCCTTCCCAAGTTGGAGGTAACCCACCTGGTACATTAAATATACCTAATATTTTTCATCAACTGTTTTTTTTATTATTTTGTAAAATTCTTCCCTTCTCTTTGAAAGGACGGCCGACCTGATCGCTCATATTTTTCACCCGACTGTTTTCATCTCAGCCAGAAAGCTCACACTCTCATGGCTCAGGCTCTTTGGAACAACATGGTAGGATATGTTTTATTAGAAGACATTTTCATACATTTGCTATTACATGTGTTTTTTATTTCTCTTACAGTTATCGAAAATATTTTACTGACTTTCACAATTTCTTAGTTAGAGCCAGTGGGCAACAAGACTTTTACTCAAGACTTCTCTGTTGGCATTGATCTGAAGTGCCCCACTGAGGTGACTGAGTCCAGCAAGTTATCAGAAACTATACACTACATGCTGTTGTTTTCATCATATTTGTGTGGTAATGTGTTTTTGGTGATTTCTTTATCAGGCCAACCCATATTTTAGGACTGCTCACAACAGCAACTATACCTTCCCAGGCCCTCCACCCACTCCTCCTCCTGTTACAGTAGGTTATAGTTTCTGTCTTTAATGCGCAACTTAATGACATTGATTTATTATTTATGCATGATTAGTTATTCTATAATCGTAAGCGTGTAACTTTAAATCCCTAAAATATTTCCCTGTCATTATGTAGAACTGGGGCAGTGACTTTTCCTGTCTTAACACAGCTCCATCCAATTCCGTGCCCACTTCAGGTAAGCGTTCAAGACATTGCAAAGGTATTACAGAGGGATGCATGATAATATTAGTGTCTCACTGGTATCAGCAGATAAAGGCTTCAACGTAAACTATCGGCATTGAATTAAAAAGAGCATTTCTGCTGATTTGACAGGCCTATAAAATGACGTTTTAATCGTAAAATTTAAATTTGTCAAATTAGTGCAAGTTTTCCCCAGTTTTGGATTGTCATCACTTAAAATGTTGCATAAAAGATAAATATGGCATTCTTTACATGTTATCTAAATCGAAATAGTTTTCATAGTTTGCCCAGTGATTGTGTACATTTTGGAAAAGAGTTGTATTTTATATCTACATTTGCCAGTTGGCCATCACAACAAGAGAAGGAGGAGAAACTTGATGATCTCTGCAATGAGATGGAAAAAATGTGCATATATTGACATCGTAAACTGGCCAAAATTAGTTAGAAATATCGGCCTATCAGAAATCTGCAAAAAATTCAGTGTTCATAGTACTGCCTAAAGGGAAACAGAGGGGTTAGATGTTCATGGTGATCTGTTGTTAGCTCACAGGTTACGACCAGCAGACATCAAAGTGATAGCTGCTGTTGGAGATTCTTTAACGGTAAGTTTGTACACAAGAACATGACAAAGTATTTTGTTATTTTGCGTGATAAAAAGATCTTATTAACTCAAGGCCCACTTAATGGATTTTTCCTCAACCTTTTGGTTCCATCTCCCAGTCTTGACTTGATATACTTTTCTCTATTCTCTATATGATTTCTCCTTGTTTTATATGTTTTGACTCCCCTTTGATTCCTCCTATAAAGCACTTTTCTGTTTTAAAAAGCAGCAAATAAATTAAGTCTGCTTGCATTCTTGCTAATAGGTTAAAAACTAGATGTCAGAAAGTATAATATCCCTGTGCCCTGTAGACCTGTTCAATAATTCATCCATGATTTTTACATTACCCAGCACTAATCATAAATGGTGGTACAAACGATGTAATAATTATATTTAGAAATCACTTGGTTATCACTGATACATCATCGCAGTTACTGCAGTTATATAATGCCAATTTTGTTATATATTTAGCAAGTGCTATTATAGCATTTTCTTGTCATGTGTGTCATTTTGTACACAGCATCTCTGCAAAATCGTGTTTTTTACATATTTTATAGAGCATTATTACTGTAATGGGTCAGAGAGAGAAGTGATTGAGAAGTATAACCATTTTTTACTGTATGTAGGCCGGCTTTGGTGCAAAGGCAAATAATCTCCTGCAGCTAAGAACAGAGTACAGAGGAGTGGCATGGAGGTGAGTGACTTCACACAAAGTTTAAGCATAATGAATGTCTGTATGTTGCATTGTGATCATTTTATTTATTTACCTTTTTGTTAAATTAAAAAGCATTGGAGGAGACAAAAATCTTGAGACTGTCACAACACTACCTAGTAAGTCCCAAGCCTTATCTGTCCTGTATGATGGACATTAATACCACTAGATGGCAGATTTGGACTGTAATAAAACTGTTTTCTCATGTGCAGTAATATCTCTACTTTCTTTTCATCAGATATCCTTAAGAAGTTCAATCCTAAAATCAAAGGATGGTCAAAGGGACAAGGGAAACGGCAGACTGGCTTCAACATGGCTGTATCAGGAGCTAAAATATCGTGAGTTTGAGCATTTCTTTGATCTATTGTGAGGTTCATTTCATGTGTTATTTTTTAAGCATCTTGTGCACTAATGAAAAATTTCGTGCAGAGGAATCCCAGGGCAGGTGCGACGCCTGATTGATACCATGAAGAATGACTCTGTGAGTTTTATGTCGCAATGATGTTGTTTTGTAACAAAATATAACGTGCAAGAAAAAATATCATCTTTGTTTCAACTCTGTTCTTATCCTTCTCACAAAAACAGAAAGTGGATTTTGAGAATGACTGGAAGCTGGTGACGATCTTCATCGGTGGCAACGACTTGTGTCAGTACTGCAATGACCGGGTGAGTTGAGCTTTAAGACATCGTCACAGGAAAAGCAAGATGAGCCAATGGATGGAGGACATTTTCAAAGCACTCCCCTCAGTTAAAAAAAACGTCCTGCCGTAGCACAGTGGTCAAACATTGCACGGTGTTGTGTAGAGCCGTCTCATGATATCACTGTCCAAATGGGACTACACACTGGAGCAGAATAATCAAGCTTTGTGAGCAGCCCTCCCCTAATTGTTTTATGGTGTCAGAGTAAGATGAGAGCAGACGTGGTTTCTTTTCAATGAGCACATTCTGTCACACAAAACACTCCCCTCCCCTCCTCTATCTGGGCCTCTGTCTGCATTAAACAAGCACACGAGGCACAGTGACAGGCCTTGTTCTCAACGAAGCATAAACAACATAGAGGTCAACCCAGACTCTCTTCATCCTGTCTCCTTCTTCTCTCTTTCTCATTTTGCCTCCATTTCCCTTTTTCTCTCCCTCTCTCTCTCTCTCCATTACTCCCCTCCCGCTCCACCGACACTGTAGTGTCTCTTTTTAATGTTTGTGCTTTGAAGCAGAATATCAAAGCACAGCATCAATTTAAGATGAGCTCTGAGACTGTGGTAGTGACAGCTTAGGGTTAGTTGTTGCTCGTACGCTCATACATGTTGCATGGCGTCGGCTCTTTTGGTTGACGAGCACTTTTTTATCTGTAAACTTGGCCAGTTTTTCAGTGAAATGTGCCTTAATTACTCTGCTCATCTATAGCTGCAAAAGAGAAGAGCTGTTAATGAAAGAAAGGCTTAAGAGTACATGTGATCATGTGCTGTATTAATAAAAAGTCTTGTGAATTGTAATTTTATTATTCCTTTGATCTAAAAATTGCAGGCCTCTTTGTCACCTCAGAACTACAGCCATCACATGATGACAAGCTTGGATATGCTATACAAGGAGGTAAAATATTGACGATATCTAACATTTATTAATTCAAAACCAACAAAAAATACAGTAATGAACTACAAAATAACTAAAAATGTTAAGTTTTCCCTCTACGATTAATTATGCACACATTTTCTTTCCTTTACTGCCCCTTAAACTATTATTATTTATAACCAAATAAATTCTGGATTTTACTCTGTGAAAGTTCATAAAGGTCATGTTTTCTGTCTGTCTGGCCGCAGCTTCCCAGGACGATTGTCAACGTCATGGAGATCCTCGAAATCGAAGGCCTTCGCAGGATAAAAAGGGATAGCCTCGGGTGCAATGTGTTACAAAAGTACGCCCATCGATCCAGTCAGTCCGAGGCTGATTGGTCCAGAGCATCAACAGCACTTTGCTTAATAATATTTATCCAATACCTAATCAATCCAGCGAAATAAATAAATAAATAAACATTTAGCTTTTGTTAAAGGATACCTCCTCCCAGAATCAATGACAAATTAACAAATTAACTCAGTGATTTAACATTTAGAGAAGCAGCTGTTTATTTTCACCGTTGCTCCTCAGGTATGTCTGCCCGTGCTTCCTGCTACCATCAGAGGATTCCCCAGAGCTGGCTGAAGTGAAACGGATCAATCGGGAACATCAGGTTAGCAGATCAGAACTGTGAAGCCAAAATGTTTGACCAGCAAGGCAGTGATTACTATATATATACTCACATATGTATGCTTGGTTGTTGTTTTGTAAATCAGACGCTGATGGTGCAGCACCGCATTGAACCTTTTTATAAAGGCTTTTTTTCACACTAAGAATGTTTTGTGCTGGTCAGGGGGGACTTGACAGAAAAAAAAAATACTTAAAAGATGGTACATTGATTTAAAAAAAAAAAAAACCCTGAGGACCACTGTTGTAGGAAACATCATCATGTACAATCATTAAACTCAGTAAATGAGCGTATTTCTTCTAAAGTAGAAGGAATGTCTGTCTGTTCCATTTTCGTGAACACAATATCTTAAAAACACATTGAGGGAATTTATTTAAATTTGGCACAAATGTCCACGTGGACTCAAAGCTGTTCTGATTTTTTTTGGTGGTCAAAGGTCAAAGGTTAAGATCAATGACCTTGCATCTGTCTCATTCCCCTGAACAAAATGTCAAAAGCACAACATGAGGAGATTTCTTTAAATTTGGCACAAATGTCCTCTGGGACTCAACGATGAACTGATTTGAATATTTGTTGGTCAAAGGTCAAGGTCACTTTGACCTAAAAAAAAAACTTTTCTGGCCATTACTCATTGCCATAACTCAGGAACAGGAGGGGAGACATTTGATCAGATACTGAATTGGTGACTCTAATCTCGGGTGTCCATCGTGAACCTGTGCTGATTGTATAGCTCTTCTGTGCTGCTGGGCTGAAGATGTGTGTGAAGCGTCCATGTTTCAGAATTTGTAGCTCCTTTGCAGGAACATCCATGATCTGAAGCATTGTCAGCTGTCATGGCTTCATATGACTCTGGACAGACATGGATGTAAACTGTAACTGCATCTTGACTGGTTCACAGAAGTATACAGCTGCAAGGCGGTAATTCCAGTTTTAACCAGGTAATTGAACTTTTGTGTTCTGTCTTTCAGACTGGGACAGAAAAATTGGTGTACGGAGGCCGCTATGACGGAAGAGAGGACTTTGCTGTGGTCACACAGCCCTTTTTTCAGAACACCATTGTCCCTTTGAATGTTGTAAGTCCTCCATGTGCTCCTGAGCCCCCACTGCACTCATATACAAACATTTACATTAGCCTTAGCACAGTACGTTCCCCTCGGAGTACATATTTCCTACTAACACTGGTGCATTATTTCATCTCCAGGACGGCAAACCGGATGACACCTACTTCTCTGAGGACTGTTTCCACTTCAGTGAGCGGGGACATGCTGAAATGGCTGCAGCTCTTTGGAATAACATGGTGAGTCTGCTGGCTAACTGTTTGACAGAGGTAGAGTTGTGGATATTACTTTATGAGTGACCACGTCTCACTGTGATTGAGTCACGTGCTGAACGAAGATGCACTTTGTTTTTTTCTCTAGTTGGAGCCAGTGGGTAAAAAACAGACATACAACTATTTCTCAAATTCCAGAGACAGAATCAAGTGCCCCACTGAGGTAAGAAAGTTGCCACACATCTCACATGCTACTGCCGAACCACTAATTTATCTGTAAAATTTGTGCATAATTGCATTAAACCTTTGAAACCTGAGCAAACTGCTTTGTCTGTCAAAAACATGGAAAGAAAAAAAATTGCATGAAATGAGTAAAAAGTTACAAGAAAATAACCTAAAAATTCAGCACAAAAAAGGAAAGTTAAAAAAAACACATCTGAATTTCGATTTTATCTTTTAAATTCTTATTGTTATATATTTAAAATTATGTAACATTGTTTAAAACTGTAATTATAAGAATCAGAAACATAGTTCTGGATTTTTTTTACCCTGCTTTTATTACAGTAATATCTAATCATCCCCCCTAAGCTAATTTTCAGGTACTTCCTGTGTCACCTTTTATTCATTTATTTTTTTGCAATTTGCAGGACATTTCTTGCTGAGTTGCTCATTATCTTTTCTCCCATGTTTTTGAGAGACATCAAACCAGTTTTATTTTTTTTCAGAAGGTTAAATCCTTGTAAAAGGATTGAGCACAAGAAAACTGATTTCAATCCAGGTTTTAAGGGGTTAATGGTCTTTAAAGTTGGGCCATTCGCATTCATAAAAGTGGACGTGATTGATCAGAAGACCTTCTCTCTTGTGTTTCAGGAACATCCCTACATCTTCACAAATGTGAACAGCTTTCCCATTTTGACAACCACCAAAGCACCCACAACTCACAGCCCCTCACAACCTCACAGCTCCACAGCACCCACAACTCGCAGCACCGCTTCGACTCACAGCTCCACAGCACCCCCAGTTAGCATCACTACCCTGCCTCTCACCCCTGATTGCACGAACGATGTGCCAATATGGCTCGCTGCTTTGCTGGCTGTGATAGGTCTCCTGATTGGCTGGGCTGTCACCTGGCTCCTCCTCTCCTGCAGAGCCAAGAGGAACAAGCAGATGATGACGGCTGCAGTGGAGATGAAGGGCAGTGTGTTTTAAAGTGCTACTTACTGTATTTTTGCTTCAAAAGCATGTTGCAAAACGTAAATTGATTGCGGTGATAATAAGGCCGTTTTTCCACAGAAAGTCATGATAAGATAGCCCTGTCTGCCTTTGACAAGAGAGGTTAAGTATTGTCCTTGAACCACAGAAAATATCACACCAGTCTCCACTGAAGGAATGCAATAAATAAAACAACAGGATGCAACTCCGTTTTAAGTCCTGCATTCAAGCATCACTGGTGTAAAAAGTTCATTTAAATGTTGTAGCTGGTCTCATGACTGACTTCATGACACGATGCAGTCAACAACCACTACAAATCAAACAGCAGATTTCATGTGCAAAAGTAAGGACTGAAATTGCTGACTGCACATTTACTTATTATTGCTGTTATATTTAATTACATTAAAAGGGTCTAAGGATAGAGGGTGTCATATGCTGTACAGATTGTAAAGCCCCTTAAGGCAAATTTGTGATGTAAAAATAAATTTGACTTGAATTAAAATGAATTAAAGTTGTCTATAGGAGTACACTCTTGATGGATGTAAATATGAACATTGTGTAACTATTTTGTTCAATTATACATACTTGCAAAGATAATACAATTATTCTTTTTTTTTTTACCTCAGTGCCATCGATTTTCCTCACTTGAAATAAAACAATTTGCAATCATTCATATAAAATGTGATCTAGTGTGATTTTTCAAGTGACATCCCGACATGTTGTAGCCTGCCTGTCCTGGAAATCTTCCCCATTACACCTTAATGGTATTTATTTAAGATACACAGGATATACAGAATATCACCATATCATAAATTACACAAACCACCCATGCAGAAAATATTCTGCTTGGATCACAGCACACATCAGCCTGCATGTATTACCATCATCATTACCACCAGTAACATTATGACCTCTTTGGAGAGACAACCGCTTCTGTTGATTCTGGTTTCCGCTGTTATGTCACAAGCATACAGTTGTGGAAGTACATTTACACAACTACTAAACTGTAGTATACTCATGTTGGGACATTTTATAATTCTACTCTGCTTCACGTATAGATGAATACTTTTATTTGCCCTAGTGGGGAAATTGGTTTGCAACACAATCACAAAGGTGTTTCATCACCATAGACATACCAGAAGATCACTTATAGATACAAAAATAATTTAATCTCTTGGACTAGTACTTTATTTTATTGGTTTTAATAGAGGTGTGGTTTTACTTTTGCTGCTTTATTGATTCATCTTCTTTTTTTTAATTGTTTTTTTTTTTGCTTGTGTGTTATCATCTCTTATTGGTCTATTCGTCTTATTTTATTCTTTTTATAGTTATTTTATTTATTTTAATGAAAATGTATCTGTTTTAGTCATCTACTTTTAATATTATAGTTTATTGATTTTTTATCAGTTCTGACTCATCTTTTTATCTTATATTTTTTAGTCTTCATTTTAATTACAAATATATGAGGTTTTATTGTTAGTTTTAAGGGATTTGGTTGCTTCAGCTTCCTTTTTGTTTAATCTGCAACTATTTATTTACTTGCTTTTGCTTGTTCAGTTGTCATTTAATGTTCATTTTATCCTTTCTAATTAATTCATTCCGTAACCACTTGTCCTCGCAAGGGCCGTGTCCTTTCTAATTTATCTATTAATTGTTTTATGAATGCCATGGTAATGTTTTCTTAACTTCTTATATTTAATGTATTTTGATGCCGCTCTAAAGCACTTGTATCCAGTGTTTGAATGGTGAAATGTAACAAAGTACTTTTACTCAAACATTGTACTCAAGTCTGACTTTGAGATACTTGTACTTTACTTTTACTGACACCCTAGTTACTCTATAAATCAGGATTCTGCATAAAATTCTCAAGAGGATTTTGTAAAATATGATGTTTAGTTATAAATGAAATTACCAAATGGTTTATACAAGTACAGCTGCAATGATTAGCTTATTAATTGATTAGTTGATTCAGAGAAAATTAATTTTAGTAAACATTTAGATTTTCTCTTTTTCCATAATTTTGATTTTTGGGGTGTTTTTTTTCTCATTTATTTTTTTGAATAATTAAGAGTTTTGGGCTGTGTTTTTTCTTCCACCTTTTTTTCAAATAATTTGATGCATTTTTTTTCTTTGCATTTTGTACTTTTACACAATATTAAAATTTTAAGTACAAATTTCTGATTATACTTAGTTTTACTTCAACAGGACTCTTACTTGTAACAGAGTATTTTCACAGGGTGGTATTAGTACTTTTACTTACTTCCTCCACCAGTGTAAATAAACATACCTTGCCTTTTTGAATCAGTTTAAAACAATATGCTGAGGGGTATTTAGTAAAAGATAAATAGTATATTTGTCAGCCTAAGGCCTGGTGTCACGAATAAACTCCTTTTAATAAATTTAAAGGTGGTTAAAGTGACACAAAGTGCGTTTTGTCTTCACTACTTCTCTAATTATCACCCTCGGCTGGTGTTTTCTTGTCAGCAGCGCCCCCTGGTGTGTGCAGGGGGACTCGAACCGGCCAACATTGTACCACAGCAGTTTGAAGATGGCGGAGGGTGAATTGAACGTGGACAGCCTCATCTCTCGGCTCCTGGAAGGTGAACCATTTTACTCACTTTCAGATGTTAGACGGAGTTATCAGTTTATGGTGAACAAGCCTGGTGCTGTTTGTTTTCTGTAACTACCGCGGTTGCCTCTCAAAACGCAGCTAACGTGTTAGCTTCTGGTGCTAACGCCAGCCAATCGCAACGGTATCTCCGGCTAGCTCCGGGCTAACGTTAGTGTTAGCTGGCCGTGTTTATAAACACTCAGCGGTGAACGCCTACATTTCTCATTTTCACTGTAACCACCACGTTACAGTTGGCGAGTAATTGCTCCGTATCGTGGTATTTACTTAAGCATTAATTTTATGCCAGGTGTTTTTTTTTAGGTTTTTTTTTTTTTGTGGTGTGTCCTGGCTCATTTATTTTCTAAATTATGTACAGCTCCTATCGAGTAGGAAGGGCTGGGACGTTTTATCCGGTGTGTTGTGACATAAAAATACAACCCACAATCATTTGTCATGCCTCTAACGGTTGTAGTTTTTACAAAATTTAATGTTAAGTAAGTTGTTCGTTAAAGACATGGACACCTTTTTTCATCAGCGCACCTGCCCTTGACACGGTTAAGTTTTGCTCCCTGTCAGCGGTGCTGTGGTGGCCGTTATTAGACACTGTTCAGTTTGTGTTGATGTTACATTGTTATTTAGACAGGCTGATTCAAGCTTTATAAAAAAGCTTACATTTGATATCAAAACACTAAACACTGGATAATCTTTTCATCTGATATTGGACATACTTATCACTGCATTTTAGACTATTTTGAGTTATAAGCAGGGGTGTTTCCAGAATTTGAGGACGTTGGGGGCTTAACCCAGATTTCTGCAGGGGTATCCTCCCTTGGGAAGTTTTTATAAAAACAAACTTGTTTTTTATCACTTTTAATGCACCCTCTTTTATCCTAACCACATTTGTTTCTCGTTTCTAGATTAATATTTGAAATATCATATTCAGGGTCTGAAATTAACACCCGCCAGGCACCATATGTGGTAAAATTTTCTGTTTGGCATATAAATCTTGGAAGACTCTCTGCCACACTGGCGGGTAAATATTTGTATCAGTCAATAGTCATGTAATTTAAAAAAAATATCCTCATTCCCACTGCACAAAAAACCTGCTACCACCCACTAACTTCTGTCTTTTTAATCCAGTGTGAATGCATAAGAAGAGAATGGCTCAGTAAGAGATATTTAAAGCACTGAAAAGGACCTCTATTCCTGCTGCTGACTACAGTTTACCTGTTCTCCTGCCTGTCCATGGCGTCACACGGATACACCCAAAAAAATATGATACACACACACACACACACACACACACACACACCAGCTGACAGAATGGCAGACTTGTGTGCTGGAAAGCTGTGTTTACGGGTCGTGGGAATAAAGCCTATCACGTATATTTAGCGGGTTTACCTGTGTTTGAAATTATTATGTCGATGAAACGTATCGAAACAAATATCTGAAACAAAAGTGCCATTTTATTGTGTTGGCTGGTAAAAAAAAAAATACTTGGCCAGTGGATAATTTCATCTAGCAGCCATCTTGGCCAGTGAGTAAAAAACACTAGTCATGTTAAAAATATTTGTAGTTGTTAATATTGAGTAGAAACAAAATAAGCTGAAGCTGCTATAATTAAAAATGTGTTGACTGAATCCGGGAAAATAGTATGTATTTATGTTTAAAATGGGGGAGAATGCAACTAAGTACATTTGATTCAAGTACAACTATCACCGTTATGACAGATTATTAGATCCTGGGTTTTTGATTATTGTTAGGCCTGTTCTTATTTTTGAAAAATAGTGTACATATTTAGATCCAGGACTATGAATAAAACATTTGGGGCAGAAGCCTAAGAAGCCAAGGCCTAAAAACACCACTGGTTGTGAGGTAGTTTGCTTTTTTTGAAGTAATTTTAACTTTTGTGTCTCACTGCTGCCTGCATATGTTTTAGTGGAAAGATTGCTATGATGCACTTTGTATCCTCAGTGCACAAACGTTCCCTTTAAACGCCTATCTGATAAAATTGGTACAGATGAATAACAAAACCCAAATAGAAGATGCTATAAAATTAGGAAAGAAATACTGTGTGCTTCCCCAAAAAAATCTTCATATTTGAAGTTTTTTACCGTGTCATATTTTGTTGTTGTGTTCACACTGTCATTACTGCTTTCGTGCTTGGTAAATAAATTGTGTTGGTGTGTGAGGGCCAGGTTTTGGCAGTGAGAGGGATGTGCAAAAATCCTTTTGTATTGCTGGCCACCTGCTCAAGAGAAGGCGGAGAGGTTTTCTGTTCCCCTGTGATATATCCTTTGAGTCAGACCAGACCACTAAGGCAAATTCAGCTGTCCTTGGCATACTTTCCACCAGTATATGTGACTCTGTTGGAGAGATGAGACACCAGCATGCCAACACTGAAATGCTAAGATTTGTTATTTATAGTGACTGCTGGAAAATGCTGCACATTGCAGCTGCCTTGTGTTTCTTGCAGTTTCATTTTGATCATAACATTTCTACCAAATGGAGAAATTAATTAAAAGTAAATGATGCTATTGCTGCACAGGCTGCAATCAACTTCAGGTCTGTTTTCAGCTCTTAATCATGAAATCATCATTTATTGAGCTGGAAAGCTTGTTGATGCCTGACACACTGTGTTTTCCTTGTTTCTCAGCTTGGACTGCAGTGACTTGTTGATTGTGTTGCTCATATTTTGAATACAAATGGGACTTGGCATGTTTCATGAGCGGTCAGTTGTGTAGTGATCTTGTTGGTGCAAGATGGTGATGTGTCTTTTTTATATTTTCACGCTCTCAAAACAAGTGACTACGCATGACTAATTGACTTGGATGTTATTGTTTCATAGGCTTCTTATGTAATAGTTCATCTTTGTGGTTTGTGCTGTGAACTTACTCAAGAGTGAGAATCAAGCACACGTGCAAATAGTTAATGATTACAGCGGTGTAACAATACACAGAAATGTTTTTTAAAAAATATTGATTCTGTGACCAGTGCTCAGATATCATTGTCATAAAGTGACAACATTGATGCACATCATCAAAACTGCATGATATGCAAAAAATCCAACTGCAACTATTTTGACAGATACTGCAATTGCAATATGAGTTTTGATTTACGTGGGAATGGTAATTTTTGCATTTCATTTCATATAAAATTGATGATGATGTGATATTTGCTGGGGTCTGTACCAAACAAGCATGTTAGCTTTCGTCTAAGATATGATTTGTTGGCAGACACCACAAGTCTTCATTTATAGTGATATCTTGTGACAGATTTTGTCTTTATCAAAACATTTCAGCTCCTGCAATTTGGATATTGCATTTGGCCATATTGCAATTTGGATAATATTTGGCATAATTGTGCAGCTCTACATACCATCATCTCTAAGATATGCCTTTTTTAAAAAAATTCACCATGGCATGTCTGTTTCACAATTTCTCTCCGAGTATATCCCTTTCCTAAACATTCAAACAAACTTCAGATTGGTTTTTAACCAATTTTTTGTAAATGCAACACTTTTGTTTTGGCTCCCACTCTTAACAGGTTAAAGTTAGGGCATACCTGTGTAGTAATGATGCTCACTGACATGGATTTTAATGAATTTGTGACCGAAATTTGAGAGAAATATATCCATTGAGCATGTTAAAATAATTTTACATCTTTAACAAATAAGTAGGAAAAATGGGAGCATTTAACAAAACTGGTTTTGGTCTCAAACACGTGCACCGTCAACTGTTGATATTTTTTTTAATGTTCAGCGGAGACTTAACCATAACAAAAGACTAAAAATTCCCTGGTGCTTAGTCTCTAAATCTGATTATTTGAAATGTCTTGAGCCCTTATTTTGCATCCCAGCATCACATAATAGCTCACTGTATGTCTTGCTGTCTGGGAAAATTTGGTCTTGAGGAAAAGCCAAGTGTCAGTGAGAGTGCTTATTCATTGGAATTAAAACTTATGAAACACTGTGCCACTGTGCCAGACCCGTACGGTCGCACAGTCACACACACACACAAACAGCGATTTGGTTTATGATGGCTGCAAATCCTTGTCATTGCTTCATTTTAGCCTTTGCCCCTCAATGTTCTTAAGAACGTAATCTCTTTTAAAAGTGCCAGCCTGCAGAAGTGCGAACAGTGAAAGGTTCAGTGTTAAAGCCGAGCAGGCTCAGCATCAGAGCTTAACTCGTTCAGCTCTGATGACGCCTGGCCGTTGAGTGAAGAACCCTACTTCTGCAATTTCATGCTTCACACCAGGCGTGGCACATGGCTATGGAGCACTGCAGATACAGTAGATAGATGATAAAGAAATGATGGTGTGAAATTGATGGTGTAAAGCAACACTTGATTAAGGTTGTTGAAGCCCTAGAATAGTGTTTGGCACTCAGACACACCATCTGCGAGGATCCATACTCCTCCGGTTCACTCTGCTCTTTCAGATTTGTTTGGATTACATGACTAATGAGACAGTGAGTGAGTCTAAGTACAGTAAGTAGCACATGTGCATTTATATATATGCACAAAAATGTATGCACTAAGCTTTAGGGGTTTCAATACAGCAGTTAATCTATTTTGAACCGCTTCCTGTCTGGTTATTTTATAATATAAATGTCATCTTTTAAAGAAACAAAAAGGGAAATATAAAAAGTGTCAAAGGAAACTTCCCCCACTGACTAATGCACATTTGTTTCACTCGGCTCAGCTATCCTTTATTGGAATCTTTAGTGGGCGTCTAGCTTTAAGGCAGTACCAAAATGGTTTGGCGAGTTATTACATAATTCCTCAGTCATGGATTTGTTCATCACTTTTGTTTCCATCGTCAGTGGTTCAGTTCACACAGTGTTTTGATTTGCTTTCTTTGACGACCAAACTGAGATTGAAATAATTAAGAGCACTATATAAGTGCCATCCAATTAAAATACTATACATGTATTACCATACAGACAAAACTCAATTAGTCACTGTTACCTCACCACTATAATAGGGATGATAATAATAATACACTTAATTATAGAGCACCTTTAGAAATAAAGCTACAAAACAGATAATAAAGGTGAAATATATCCAAAACACAACATATGAAATAAGACGAAATAATTTGAATAATAACAAAAAATGCCATCCGTTAGGAAAAAGCCCTGCGATAAAGGCGGGCTGTAAAAGAGGACATTGTATTTTCCTGATGGAGATGATCCTCAGGCTGCAGGATCTTAAGCAGCAATCAGGCTTATAGGGAGTCAGCGGATCACAGATACAGGCAGGAGCCTGACCAATCCAGGCCTTAAAAAGAAGCTGTAAAAGCCTAAAATCACTTTATAACTCATCATTTATTTCATTTAGATAGAGCGTGTTAAAAGCCTGACAGCAGTATTTTGTGTAGGCTGCAGTTTTTGGATGATTTGACTGCTGATACCAGAATTAAGTATGGTACTTTTATTATTGCTATTATAATTGTTGTCATTATTATTTAGCTAATTCGATTGTATTTCACAAAAGAAATCAATTGTGTGTAGATTTTTATTACATGTCTTTTTTAAGTTCTTTTAATATCAGTTTAGAGATAGTTACAACAGTGGGTTTCAGAGAGGGTGACTTTAATACGGGGTAAACAGTGGAATATTTAAGGGGACAATTTGCCCCCACATCAAAAATACTATTTTCCCGTTTAGCTGTAGTGCTGTTTATCCATTTAGGCTGTTTTGCTGCGAGTTGCTGAGTTTGGGAGATATCAGCTGTGGAGATATCTGCCTTCTCTCCAATATAATGGAACTAGATGGCAGGTGTAGTTTGGTTTAAAGAAAATAGTTCTTACATGAATCTGCTCACAACAAGGTCTATTGATTATCTTAAGTAACAGGGACACAATTCCTGCAAAGAGACATTACTGTTGAGTTTTTCAAATGTATTTTTTGGCGCCATCTAGTTCCATTATATTCAACAGAAGGCTTCTAAGTTTCTATGACCGATATCTGAAACACTCTGCACCTCACACCAAAGCAGTCTAGATTTATAATTTTATATATTATTATTATTTTATATATATTATATATAAAATAATATGTTTTATATATATATTTTATATATATTATTTTTATATACAGGTAAGAGGAAAAAAAATGTATGCTTGATTTCGATGTCAGCTGTCCCTTTGTAAGTGAACATAGCAGTTAATAATTCCTAAAATTTCAATACCAACCGTCTTAAGTAATGGTTTTAAAAATCATGGGGGAATGCAGTCTAAAGGGCAGGTGGATGATTTTGGAAGTGCAAAAGTGTATTCTAGACTATGACTTCTTCAGCCTAATATTAGTTTACTTGGATTTCTGCATTTGTCTACCTTTTGCAGTACACAATTTTTGCGTAGTTTTTATGTCATCCAACTGAGTTTCTTTTTTTTTTCCCCATATTTCAAAAAACTTGTACTGAACAGGCTGTCCAGATATGAAATCAAACACAAAAAGTCTATAAAATGCAGACTTTTGAAACCTAGAGGAAACTTAACTTTACTCTTATGTAAGCCAAAGGTACTATAGCAAGGAAGCAGTTTTCATGTAAATCTCACGTTTCATATCTCTTGATTATTTCAACTGCTGACTGTAGCCAACGTTTGCAGTTCTCACTCTGCTTTTCATCATTGTAAGATAAATCTGCTCCCAGAACTGTGGCAGAACGCCAGAAAGTAGGCTTAAGCTAACAGTGCAACTACACAGCCAATAAACCCACACCAGTGCTGAAGATGCAAGCTGCTCTCATAGTCTGAGCAGTGGGTTTCCTAAGTATGGCTGAGACCAAGCAGCTATAAGCTACAGAACCATTACGCCCACCGCTCATCAGATTTTAAGATTGCTTTGTGAGTCCCCTGTAAGTGTTTTTTTCTCCCCTTAGGTGAAAAATTATTCCATCATGGCCTCATTCTGATGAAGTTTGTGTTGTTGGGGTTTGCGGGTGATGCTGACAATGATGCTAACAGTTGTTGAAAGCACTGACAGGGTCTTTTATCTCCTCTCCAGTACGGGGATGTCGCCCGGGGAAAATCGTCCAGATGACAGAGGCGGAGGTGCGGGGCCTCTGCATCAAATCCAGGGAGATCTTCCTCAGCCAGCCCATCCTGCTGGAGCTTGAGGCACCCCTGAAGATCTGTGGTCAGTGCTGTACTTTTATGGCCTGGATTTGGGCCATTTTCTCACGACCTTGTGTTTATTTTTGCTCTCCTGTCTTTCACTGTCTCGTAACCTTCTGTACTGTATATTCTACTGTGACATTTCCTTTAAAGTTCATCTTAACTGAAAGGTTTAAAAGTGTACTTATGTAACCAGACAGGATAACACTGCCTCAGCCTGGGTCATATATCAAGTCAGTGTTACTCTCTCCGCAACCCTGTGTATGGAATTGCTCACATACGCAGATTGTGTATAATTCAAATTTACATGCACAGTTAAGTTGAGCTACGGATTAGGCCATTTAATTGGACTTGTATTCTTCCTTGTCCCAGTATACAAGCACTGGGGGAAAAATGGATTTATTGATGGAAGTTTGTCCAACTCTGCCACAGAAGTTGGTGTATGACCCCTTTTAGCTTGTTGCTATAGACAAAATTACAATGTTTATTTATGATAATTTCAGGTTAGAACAAATCTGAGTCACGTACATATATTCACAAGGTGCTGAGCAAACTCTGACTCAACTGATTAGTTCTAACCCACCTAAAAAAGGCCCACATAAAAAAATCTGTTTCACTTTTAATACATGCTGTATTGAGGGTGGTTTCACATGAAGGACACAGACCAAGATCCAGTTCATCTGATTAGTGTGAACATAAGTGTACTGCAGGTGTTTCTGCAGGTGTGAAAGCAACCGCTCTGTGCTATGCACCTGCTGCGGTCACTGCCATTACAATAACATTACCTCTGTCTCTGGTTAGGTAGTTCAGCATATTTTTTAATGAACAGTGGAAATCAAAAGAGAAGATTCTAGTCATCAACTGGTCTGTTTTTCACCTCAGGGGCAACTGCATACTCAAATATATTGTACACTAAAATTGATATTGATTTATGTAGGTGGGTAAAATATCTTATATTTAAATAAATTGTACACATAAATTGATATTGATTCATGTAGGTGGCTAAAATATGTTTTGCTGCAGACATTTCTTAGCTTCTATTCCGGTGATGTGTTGACTACTGTTTCCCCCGTCCATATGTGTTACTCCTACCTAAACCTGACCCAAATCCTGGAAGGGACTGTACTTAATTTATCAGAGGAAGGGGGTGGCTGGGGTGTGACTTTTGTATTTAAAAGAAATACAAAATACTACTACTAATAGTTGTATGTCTCTCACGTAAGCCAAAATAAAAAACACAAACCCCTCCCAGTGCTTAATTCTTTTAAAATGCTGAACCTGTTTTGCACCCACCCCCCATGAATTATGAACAGGCCAGAGTGAGGCGTATGCATGAAAGAGGAGCTCTATTTAGAACCAAATTTTTCAGGTGTGTTTGTCCGACTTTGACAAATTCGACTTGATTGATGATTTCAGTCGGACTAACGCAGTATTTTGACTTTTTTTAACACCATGTAAAGGTATGACTCATGCACAAACAATATAGACGGACCAAAGCGGAGCAAAGCAGTGTATGTTTGCAAGTGAACTCCCCTCTCACCAGTTAAAGTGCTATCACTATCACTATCTCTAGCTGGCTCCTGCACATCTCTGCACACTCCCACACGCTTTATCTCTTTCCTCCAGTATGGTGCTGCAACTGCAAACAAGTCAGAACTGTCTAATATATGTGTCAGGGCTGGGAAAAACAGTACGCAAGCTTACATGCAACCTCAAGCCTACACACAGTTCATTTGTGGCTGTCCTCATACCAGTGTCCTCCCACACACATTTACTTTGTTGTTATGTAGGCCTAATAACTGTGTGAAACTCAGATGACAGCATTTATATTTCATGTGATGGACGTAATAATAGGGAGAATTAATTTGATTAGGTTGTATTCATTTTGTTTCTTGTCAAACTGAGTGTTGAGAGAAATATGTGATCCATATGTCTGCGTAAGAAAAACTTTTTTAAGGTCTCAAGCACCTTCATCCATGTAGACCCAAGGCTGGCTTATCACTCTAAAATATGCATGAGTTCGAGGTGGTGTTATTTGTCACTGTGTGCGGTTTCTTTGTCTCTCCTTTACTTTCTTTGTTTTGTCGCTGAACCCCTTTGATTGCTGTGACGGCATCCTTTCAGGACACCAGCACTGAATATAAAGACTAAACAGTGAACGCCTTTAAATATTTACTAAGGCCACATGGATCAGGTTCTGCACTTACTCTCTCTCACATGTTAACCTTAATTCCACTGGCGTACTTTAACCCAAAATGGACTTTTTGGCACTGTTTGGCTTTTATTTAAAGAGAAAGATAGAAAATTAGATTTTCTTTTTTAGTATAATGTCATTGACAATGGTGTTCCTTGCTCAGTGAAACTTATAATAATAGTCCAACTTTCTTTGTGAGGATGTGTTGAATTGACAAAATAAAATCCACAAGTATGCATGCTATGTTTATGCCGTTGATGAGTAGTGTAGGTTTATGTTTTCTGCAAAGAGGACTTTTTGTCACACCCCCCAAAAGAAAGGAAAATCGCCAAAGGCGCCAAAGAAAAATCACAAGCACCAAAATTATAAGAATTGATAATAAAAATAGCAATTAAAATCCTCCCTGAGCAAGTTATTAAACAACTGTTGAACAAGCAGAACAGAACTTTGTCAGGGCTTTAAAAACTTAAAAGCTTTAAAGCCCTAATGAAGACTGGTAGTGGTCAAAACATGTTGGCTTTTTTAATGATTTAGCCACTGTAATAAAGGGTTTTTCATGTAATTCCTCCTGTTTTTTTCATGTTTTTCACACTTTTAGAGTACCTGTAATTCCAGTGTATCCTTTTTTATTTCTAATGAAAATTTTAAAAATATAGAGCAGATTTTTTGCATTAAGTCCTGTTACACCCTTTGCTTACCCAAATTGAGTATTTAAAGTAGGCGAGAACGTGTGTGGCAGTCGCATGTCGTTTGCTATATGTGTAAAAGGGAGACGAAAAATGTTCAGATCTGATTCTACAGGTATCGTAAGGTTTTCTTATACGAAGACTGTTTTCGGATCGAAGTCGGACGGATCACACTGTTGTGCAGAGTCACTCCCCCAAAGACCCATTCATCCAGGAACAACCCTGATTCTGGTATCATTTCTCATACATTTTCAGACTCTTGGCACAGTGTCAGGTCTGAGTGAAAAAGAGGGTCATTGATTAATTTCTAACCACAAGTACTGACTGAAAAGTGGCACAAATAGTTCACATGCTGAAGAGAATGAGATGAAAACAAGGTAGAACGCACTATAACAATTTTTAATCCAAAAGTTTATTAAGAAGTCTCATATTTTAAATATGGTCATATAATAAATTGATAGAACTAAATCAGCCTAATTTTTGCAAACCATCCCAGACAATCTTTGTTACTCAGTAAAAAGCATCTTAGTATCTTTCAGTTTTTTATCTATCCATAAAGTCGCCTCACTTGCTGTAAACCAGTTTTTAGGTTTCAAACATTTGAAATGAGATACTGTATATTATTATGTCATGCAGTATTTTTACAGTTTTTTATGAGCATTTACCTGCTCTTATATGTGTAAAGTGGATCCTTTGTCATCTGAAAAATTTTTGAATCACGTCATTTACAGTAGAACAGCCAAAACAGACTGTATTACAGTTGCAGTCGGCCTGTTTGCTGAGTGTTTTTGTGTTTATTTGTTGTTTTCATCTTGCTCTAAGCAGTTATTATTCACTGTTCCTCACATCGCGGACGTGTTTTTATGTGGGTGTTTTTGAACCTGTTGATTATCTGTCTACACGAGGTCACGCAACAGCGCACATGATTACAGCTTTGTTTCTTAAGATCTTCAGTATGTGCATAGACATGGTTATCGTTTGTTTATTTATTACTGATCTGAGT
The DNA here is from genome assembly GCF_026936395.1 of Plectropomus leopardus. NCBI lineage: Eukaryota > Metazoa > Chordata > Actinopteri > Perciformes > Serranidae > Plectropomus > Plectropomus leopardus. The sequence goes on along the minus strand of NC_142189.1, from coordinate 12,623,191 downwards.
CATCTGCATGGCAGCATGACAAATAACATATCCGTACCACACATGGGTGGCATGCTTGGAGTCATAAGATGTGTCCTTTTATTTTTATAGAGTTTTATCATCACCATTGCTTTTATATTGTGTTATTCTTTGGGACAAATGGTGCTCATTTATAACACTGACCTCAGGTCCAGCGCTCCCTTGTTTTCCAACTCTCAGCCTTTTGCTCTGTTTTTTAAACCCTAAATCTCCGTGCTGCTATTCTCGGACTGTTTTGACACTGCAGAGGCAGTGCTGGGTAAATAATTCACTGTCATCCTACAGTTCCTTGTGAGAGGGCAGGTGGGGGGGCTGCCCTGTGGAAAGCCAGTCCCAGTGAAGCTCACAAACTCACATTCAGTCATGCAGCAACTTTTAGTGTGGAGTTGAGGATAGTTAGGATAGAAAAACCAACCTGAGGCTTCTTTCTGGAGGCTGATATTTTCAAACAGACAGCCAATCAAAGGGTGGCAGTTTATCCAGGTTTTATTACAGATCCAAAGCTCAGTTGCAGTCAGCCCTGCTCTTAGAAAGTTCATTCACCTCCAGCTGTCTCTGCAGAGATTACAGTCTGTGTTGCCATGTCTCTTGTGTTTATAGTTTTATCCCAATGTGGCTTCGTTACTGCATTTTTTTTCTGAGCAAACTAGAAGATAAATGAGCAAAGTTAATTGTTCATGCCTCGATTCCACTTCTGTTTTGGTGCAGGGACAAGCAAGAATGATTGTTTTCTGTGTGATGTCCTCTGTGTTTACTCAGTCCTCTGTATTTACTCTGTTGTCCAGTATGTGTTGCTTTCAGCCTGCCAAGACTAAAAAAAACTGTGTTTGTCAAAATCAGTACTTTCTTGTTTTTATGTAGTATTTGTAGATTTTAGGAGTCTTAAGATCTGTTCCAGCTTCAGCTAGATTAGCACAGCACAGATTCAGGGTACAAATTGACACCATCCACCAGCCAAATGCTGCTAAAATATGCAAGTGGCTGCTGGTAGATTTGCTTCACTCACCAACCAGAAAAACAATGTTAATCTATTGTGTAGCTGCTAAAATTTGAAAATTAACTAGCCATAGAGTGCTGCAGGGATGTCTTTTTTTTCTGAACACAAGTTACTGTCATCCTTTTTCTCTCGTCAGAGAGCCAACTGGAAAATTCTAACTCTTTACCCACTTTTAGGACTTGTTCCCGGGGCACTCTTTATGTCTGGTTGACAAAAAAAGTTAATTTTGCACCGTGTGCTGACTTAATGTGTTTTGTATCCCGATAGATAATAAAATAGAGATATGAACATTTTTGCTATTTTGGCAAACTAGCATTGAAATAATGTTATTTGGAACACAAAAAGAAGTCCTATCGCTATAAAACTGAAATCTTGTAAAATACTTCTGACTTGTGGATCCTTACTCTCCCCCTCACCTTTCCACTTTCTCACGAGAAGTTAAAAACTTCAAAAAGGGTTTGAAGACAGCAACTAAAGTAGTAACGCATATTTAAAAGCCCTCCTGCTTTCATACTGACAGCTTACGACCTGGACTACAGTATGTTGCAGGAGCACTGCATTAATACTTTAGGACTTGTTTCATTGAAGTTTTGATATTGTATTATTAATGTGAAGGATTGTGATGTTGTTAACATTACCAGTACTTGTGTCAGAACTCAAGATGGCAAGCTGGGGCTGCGTGTCCGGGGCAAATAAAATGATTGATGGTGAAACACAAACCAGCCGGCTAAGCACAACATGAGCACCGAGTATAAGTCAGACTTCAAACATTCAGAACTGCTACTTTAATCATTCATTTGCATGTAAAAAAGTGTGTTTTTGCATGCCATCCTTAGACACACAGGCAAAAATAAGTACAGGCCTGTAGCCATATATTGATGCCAGTCGTGGTTTGGGTTTTGGTGCCGAGATCACTGAACTGAAAAAAATCATGCCAGGCTCTCTCATGATATAAAGTTGGACTTTTGTGGGTCATTTTAATCTCAAGGCCAGACAGCTGCACAGCTGAAAAAGGCCTATTATTTCATTTTAATTTGTATTTGGTGCCATCTTGTAATGAAGCATTGCCATAAAAAGAGTGTGGCTCATGAATTGGATTGCCGTTTTGGTCACAATGAAGCCTGTTATTATTGTCCTCGTCTTTCTGGTGAGGCTCTGTGCAGTCATCTGGGTCTGGAGCACTTAGCCCAAATTAGAGCAGCTCTTAAGTTGGTGCAAGAGGATAAAAAAGGAAGCAGGTCTTGGCTAGGTGATGAAGTGAGGCTCCCCTGTAGAGAATGTGCGCTTTGGTAGGAACTGCTCTGGCACATTTTAGCCTGACTGATGTCGAAAAGAGACGAGGTTGACCCTAAATCTTCAGAGAGTTCTTAAGATTAAAGTTAGTTTGTGTAGCTATGTGTGTGTGTGTGTGTGTCCCTTTATTTTTGTGATTAACCTGGATTGTCAGCATTCTCTCCCTCGATAGCTCGTGTCCCTCGGGCCATGACATTGATCTGGTGGCAGTTGTAATGGCTCATATTGTGCGTGTACACTTGCTGCTGTCGCCCCAATAAAGCAGAGGCACATTCATATATTCACACCAACCTACATGTCTGGCTGTTCACAAATGGTGCTTGTATAAATGTGGTTGGAAATAGAAAAGGTTTTTACTTCCTCATACTTTAAAAAAAAAAAGCTAGATTATCCCCCTACAAAGGTGCTGAATTTTTTATCATCATTATTTTTATTTATTTATTTTTCCTCATTCTGCATATACTATTGTTCCATACATCCATGTTCTGTGGTTTGATAAAATCAGGTTCTGTTATCCTCCTTTTTTAATTTAATTCTTTTATTTTTTATTTATTTTTTTAACATTCATATATATGCTTATTCTATTTTGTTTTATTTTTTATGAATTTATTTTGTATCATTTATTGATCTGTTTATTTGTTCTTTAACTTACTCTTTTACTTCCTTGATATGTGGAAGTATGTGTACACGGGTGTAAGTGTGCAAATATGTATATGTGGGTGAAAGTGTGCGCAAATGCGTCTGTGTATTTATATACACGTAGGAGTTTATGTGTGTATATGTATGGATATAAATATCAAGATTAGATTTATTTATTTTATGTTTTAATATCATTTCATTTACTTTTCTGAATATATTTTCTGGTTCTGTGTGAAGTCCCTCATTTGCTTTGATGATATTCTTCTTCGTCTTATGCTTTGTTTTTGATAATCTCCCCCTTTTTGCTGCTTTATGTTTAATTCTTCTCAATATTTTCCTCCTTTAGTCGCTCCCCCTTTCTGTAATGAATGTATGTTAAGCAGCTTGTCCTCATAAATAAACGCCTTCTCTTGCATCTCGCCCCATTTTTTTAGGTGATATCCATGGACAATACACAGATCTACTGAGGCTGTTTGAGTATGGTGGTTTCCCTCCAGAGGCAAACTACCTTTTCCTGGGTGACTACGTGGACAGAGGGAAACAGTCCCTGGAAACCATCTGCCTCCTGCTGGCCTACAAGATCAAATACCCAGAGAACTTTTTCCTGCTTAGGGGCAACCACGAGTGTGCGTCCATCAACCGCATCTACGGCTTCTACGATGAGTGTGAGTACAAATGAAGTCACACCTGCACACACACACACACACACGGCTCTGGAGTGTACATGTAGTTTGGTTTCATCCTTTCAAAACAGACGTTTTTGCAAGATTCTGTGTAAATCCATATAAAATAAAAACATAATAGCTTTAGGGGGTTTTTTTGTTACCGTATTTTTCTAATATGTCTCTGCTTCGAATCTCCTATTTAATTCTGCCTTAACTCTTGTCTGGTCTTTGTTCGGCATTATTGACTAACTTCATTTGTTTTATTAACTCTGGGGTTAACTGCCTCGCCTTTGCTTTGTTTGTCAAAGCACTTTGTAAACTGTGTTTTTAAAGGTGCTAATAAATAAAGTTATGAATATTATTAACTAAAACGTTCATTCTTTTTGAAGAAATTCAAGGTTTCTGTCTTCCATATCATCATGATGTGCGCTTGTGATGAAGTCATCAAACTATGTTAAATGGGTGTTAAACCCTGTGAAAACACGTGATGGTGTCAGAGGAATAAATTCTAAAACTGTCAAAACGCCTTTGCCATCTGCTCATAAAAAAATGAGCATTTCTTAAAAATATGGTGGATAATTTCTATTGCAGTGTTCAAAGGGTTAAAACGTGTTGATGTGTTTCGCCAGGCAAGCGCAGGTTCAACATTAAGTTGTGGAAGACCTTCACTGACTGCTTTAACTGCCTTCCCATTGCTGCTATCATCGACGAGAAGATCTTCTGCTGCCATGGAGGTAAGACAACAGCTGGCACAAGTTCTCTCCCGTTGTCCCAAATTTAAACCGAAACGTTCTGATGCCCTGGTTAAATATATATTTGTAGGAACTCCAAATCAAAGTAACCTCCTTATTTTCTATTTAAGGGCTATCGCCTGATTTGCAGTCAATGGAGCAGATTCGCAGGATCATGAGGCCAACAGACGTGCCTGATACAGGTACTGTGTGTGTGTGTGTGTGTGTGTGTGTGTGTGTGTGTGTGTGTGTGTCTGCTTGTACTTAAAACTGCGCAGAGGGAAGTGTGCCTCAGCTCATGGATGACAGGCTCGTGTTCGTGACAGTGCGAGATGTAAACATTAATGATGTGCAGTACATGCACGCTTCCTTCTGTGCAGTGATACAGGTGGTGGGTGAAGTTTAATAGAAAGAAAATAGTTCTAACATGAACCGGCTCACAACAAAGTCTGTAGATTATTGTTATTATTTATATATTATTATTATTATTTTAGTTTCGTTTTCTGGAACTTAGCGGCAGAAGCTGAGGGGGACCGCCCATCACTCTGATGGCCCCATCAGACGGAGAGCTCATTCCTCTGACCACTCATTATCCTAAAAACAAAAAAACACCCATTGCTCTGAAGTCCCGTTTTTCTGAAAATAAACACTTCCTGCAGGAAGAAAACCCAATTGCGAGAAAAAATGTTTGCATCTTTCATTTCTGTAAACCACCAATACGTGTGTTCGGTTAGGTTTCGGCACAGCTGTTTGGTTATGGTTGGGAAAAGATTGCATGTTTTGGCTTAAAACATGTTGGTTTGGTGACTCAAATGCTGCTGAGAAACTGAAACTAATTGCAGGGAGTGTATATTTCATGAGAATCAAGTCTTTGGAGTAATGGGCGTTTCTTTTGGAATAACTTTTGGTCCAACTTTTGGGACATTTTTCGTACCAATGAGGCTACAGAATTTTGGGCCGTCAGAAAAATGGCATGGCCCTAGGCTAAGTGCTGTCTAGTTCCATTATGCTGGAGAGAAGGCAAAAACCTCTTCAGCTGATCGCCAACATTCGGCAGCTCACACCTACACTAGATTCATATCACTACAGGTAAGACGACAAATATATATGTTTCATTTTAGGGTGAACTGTCCCTTTAAGTGCATGCTCATAGTTATAAGAGTGTTCCCGAATGAATGACTATAACATCAGTAAATCTTTTGTGTCACATCATCAAAATCTGCTGGATCTTCAGCACAACTTTGTCTGTCTATGCTCACCCTTCAGCTCCCATGATGTTTTTGTCCTTCATCTCCATGTCTCCTCTCCATGTGTCTCTCAGGCCTGCTGTGTGACCTCTTGTGGTCAGACCCAGATAAAGACGTACAAGGTTGGGGAGAGAACGACCGTGGGGTCTCCTTCACCTTCGGGGCAGATGTGGTCAGCAAGTTCCTAAACCGCCACGACCTGGACCTCATCTGCAGAGCCCATCAGGTAATTATGAAGGGAATTAAAGCAGAGCGCCTGGAGATGGATTATGAATGCAGGAAGTGCACGGCAAGCAAATTGATCTTTTTTTTTTCCTGGAGACTTAAAATTGGTTGGACATGCACTTTAATGAAAGCTGACCTCCATTAGTTTGTGTCTTTTGCAGAAGTAATTACTGCGGCTGACGCAAAGACACAGACACAAGAGCTAAACCACATAATAGACCCAGTGCTTCTCTTTTTCGCCATGCATCTTTCATTATAACGTCATTTAGCTGATTATCAATGCATTTTTTTTACTGAAGCAAAATAGTAGAAAACAGAATGTGAAGCTATTAATTTCACGTGAGACACTGGCATCAGGAATATTTACCTGATAGATGACTGAAAAGGATTGATGATTAAAATCGGAATGTAAACTTTTGTTATACATCGGCTATTTCGGCTCTGTGTTGGGCGTTTTTATATTGATTCAGATGTAGGTGGTTATGGACACTCAACCATGGTACAAGAGCTGGACTCTGAAATTCTGTTTTTCTGTATTGATCGCTGTGGGCGGCGGAATAATGTCATGTGTTTTCTAACAGGTTGTGGAGGATGGATATGAGTTCTTTGCCAAACGCCAACTGGTCACACTTTTCTCTGCTCCAAACTATTGCGGGGAGTTTGACAATGCAGGCGGCATGATGAGTGTCGATGAATCCCTCATGTGCTCCTTCCAGGTGAGTTAAATCTGTCGGGACACATGCGCATTTATAATGAGGAAAATACAATTTCTTCATTAAACATATTTCAAATATAAAATTTAGACCAGAAACTGATATCAACTCAATAAAGGTACCCATATATAGCAGTTTCTTCCACAAATGTTTCAGTCGGGTGATTGACTGAGTCATTCAAACAAAGGCTTCTCCACAAAGTATTAACCCTTTGAAGCCTGGACTGATGTCAATTTTCTAGTGTTGCTTTCAGACACCCTTTACAAGTATTTAAACCAATAAACCTTGATCAGATTGTTGGGATTTCTTTGAAAAACATGGGGGAAAAAGGCAATTGTAAGAAATATTCCACAAATTGAAGAAATTAGTTGATTTAGAAAATTATCTTTAAAATGCTAGGGAAAAAAATCTCTTTTTTTCATATCTCATTATCATAATTACATATTTAAAACTATGTTTCAGAATTATTATAATTTGTATGTGCTTTTTCTGGGTCATTTTCTTTTCTTTTTTTGGTACTGTTTTAAAAATAATTTTCAGGTTTCAACTGCATGGTCACGTTTTTGAAAGAAACCAAGCAAATATGCTCAGGTTCCAAAGGGTTAAACAGAATTCTGTTAGCATGTTCAATACTATTTTCCTGTGTTAGACCACTTTTTTTTTTTTTTAAACTGTGTAGTTTTAATGAGTTAACATAAATGTCTGGTCTAAATTTCATGTGAAAAGCTGCATTGGAAATATGTTTAAAGTAAAGAATGTTAATCTTTTTTTCCCCACTGTATATGTGTATATATATATTGTATACAATGACTTAATCTCAGAAACACTCACATGCATCTTCTCTCTGTTATTTTAAGATCCTAAAGCCCTCAGAGAAGAAGGCCAAGTACCAGTACGGTGGTGTAAATTCTGGTCGGCCCGTCACCCCACCCCGCACTACCCAAGCTCCCAAGAAGAGGTGAACGTACAGCCCTGGCTCTCCCCCTTCCTTCTCCCCTTGTCCGTCCCCGGTCTGCCGCCATGGCAACCCCTGTAACTCCCCTGTATAGCGAAGATACAGGGCTTATCTAATTGCCCAAATCTTTCTTTCCCACTCATCCACCCCCTCCCCAACTCCACTGACAGCTCTTTTCTTAATGTGTATGTGTACATAAATTTGCTGTGATCAATCTGTTTTTTGGTTTTTTTTGCCTGTTTGTTGGTATTTTTGATATTATTAACAGATAATTTTTTTTTGTGGTTTTACTTCCAATGCCATTCGAGGTTTTCTGAGGTTCTGTGTCGTGTAAGGAAACGCCTTCTCTGTGTAGAGAGGCTGATTTAGAGGAATTTCTTTTTGAGTTGAACAAAAACAAAGTAGAGATTGATTGTTTGCCTTGACCTCTCAAAAAGAGAGAGAATCCTTCCAACGTGTTTAAATGAGACTGAGGTTTCTGTGCAATGCTAAAACCGTACACACAAATAACATTGCTTGTATTCCGGTTTAACAGTTTAAACTTATTACAGCGTATGCGGTGCACTTGCGGTTCTTGTGCAGGCGCATGTTTTGTATATTTAACCAGTGAAGAAGTGCACGCCCCCATGAGTGGCAAAGAATGTGAAGTGACCGGTTTGAATGAAATATAGAGGCTAAATCGGATGCTGCTGGCAGTGGACGCGCTCTCCCCAAACACGACGCCCTCTGGGCATCCATTCCTCCACTCTGTTATGCCTCCCTGTGCCTCGACTCTACACCCACACAAAAACATGCCGCTCCTCACACAGAGCTGGCATTGAATATTTGCCTGGGTCTATTTATTATTTGTTGTCATCAAGACATTTTCCCCCTTATAATCCCACTGATTTGTAGTGAAATGCTGAGACTTTTTTTCATGTCCATGCACAGGCATTTAACTAATATGAGTCACTACTGGTCAGTATTTTACCTGCAGACATACTGGATAACTGGTGTGCAAAATGTGCTTATAAAATTGCCCTTTTCTGAGTCTGAAGAAACAGTGAAGAATTTGAAAATACTAACGGCGACAGGTGCAATTTTGCAATGGGTCTAGCAAATCTTAGTAAGCCGTACAGTGTTAAAAAGACAAATAAAAAGCAAACTCTGCAAAATGCTCCACAGTATTTGTGATGTGTTTAGAGAGAATGCAACAACAACAAAAACATAATGAAGAAAGTTTGCTCTTGGAAGCTTTTAAGTAAAGTGTCAGCTATCCTCCTGTCACATCACCCAATCTGTTCTGCTATATGAAAACTGCAGAGGAGTCAGGAGTGGGCGGCAGGAGCAGGCCGTTATGCTGTGTGATAGTGATGCCACCTGGTGTATAGTTACAGTAATACAGCACAAATCAGATGTGATTTTACTGGAAGTTAACTTCACTTTACTGCAAATAAGATGCAGTCGACCCTTTGTGGAAAACAGTTGCCTCTTTTTTTCTTTCTTTTTCGCTCTTTGTGGTATTATTCTTTCTGTTGTATTTCTATGTTCTCTATTCACATTGTTTACTTTCTGTTCACTTAATTTATTTCCTAATACTGATAATAAGAAAACAATGAAGTGTTACCAAAAGCTGTTTTGCAATTTGTACAAGTTTGTTTGAAAGTCTATAAATTCAATAAAATGGATGGAAACCAAAGTTGTTGTTGTTGTTCTATCTGTTTTTACTGATATCTTTGCATGAATGCGTGTCTCTGTGCTGTCGAGAAATTTGAGGCATTGCAAATATGGAATTCTCCGCACTTATTCAAACAACCATGTCTCGTGTGGAGAAATTATTTGAACGCAAATGCCTCTTAGCCCTGTTCAGTGCTCTGTGCATCGGCCCTGAATACAACCAGAGGATCAGTGGCAGGAGAAAACACGGAGCGCCCAGGTGGAGGTGGGACAAGATCCAAGCAAAGGCGATCCACAGTCCCACTTTGAGAAAGACAAGAGTGTAGTAGAGGATGCTCTGTGAGCTGAACCTGGAGTTGGCCTGAGGAAAGATTTGAATTTATCAATTTTAACTTATTTTTTCATTGAAACAAGTTATGATGTCTGTGAATTGTAGGCGTTTGTGAATAAATTAGTGTTTTTGTACCTGTACATCCACTGCATCAGTCATCATCTCCTCATCACTTTCAGTGTGCCTCAGGAAGTAGGGGGTCTGAGGAAGGGGGGGTCGTCTTTTCTTCTTTATGTACTCAGAAGACTTTTGTGGCCGTGGTGCTTCCATTTTCATACTGAGTCTGCCTAAGTAGAAAAGTCAGCATTTTTCTATGATGACTCCTCGATTTATCCTCTCTAATCCACTATGAAAAAAATATTTTTCATGTATTTCACTAATGCAATAGAATTTGCATTTTGTTGTGCAACTCTGCATTGTAAATAGCAAATTAATCTTAAATTTAGCTGTGCTTTGAGCACTTTAATCAACAACATTATTATTGTCGTGTAACAAAAATTATTAAATAAAAACAAATAAATGGCAAGACAATTCTTTAAAAATATATACTCCAGCACATAATAATGTGAATGAATCAGTGTGGAAGGAATGATGATGTATTTTTTTCTTAGTTTGTGGAAGTACATACACATATTTTGTATCCATGTTTATCTGTCTACATTAATTTAATATCTGCTTTACTTACCGTGTAGATGAATTGTGCCTGATGGTCGAGATAAGCTTGCTGAATTTGTTTTGTCAGCTGTTGTTGTTAGCAACCAATGCAAAATGAAGTGGAATGTTTTTTTTTCAAAATTGGATTGTAATAAAACTATTATTAACATTATTTTAGACAGGCTATATGATAATAATACACTTTTCTGGACATTTTTAACTCTTTATAAACTACTTTTAAGTTCGTTTTCTTGTCATCTTTCACCGGTTTCTTGCTCGTTGTCTTTTTATGAAACTCAATTTCCACAGATTTCATTGATTTAAATGCTTGTGAAAGGCATCAATTTCACGTGCTGAATGCAGCACAAGAAATTGATGTCGATCCAGGTTTCAAATGGTTAACTGCGGATCGTTTTAGTGTAATTCGCTCTCCCAGACAAATGGGGGCGACATGTATCACTCCGCGTAAATTAAGCTGCTCTTTTGACTGTTGTTGACTGGACAGGACGCGGCTCGTGACAGCAGCTTCCTATATATTATGGATGGATCGCCGCCACTGCGCAGTCGCTGTCGCAGCATCTATAGATCTGTGATGTTTTCCGGGACAAGCTACCGCACCAGAAGTGCAGGTTGTGTCCCGTCCTCTGCATCTCATACAACGAAAATAATTCATGAAGAGTGGCCTGATCCTTTACACCGCCCGTGTTTAACGGCAGAGGTTGTATTTCTACGGTTTCATGGTTTTAATACGGAAAGAAGTGAATTGTTTGGCCGTCGGAGGATCAAACTAATGTTGTGTCACCGCTGTTATTCCTGGCTGCTGTTGACAATCCAAAGTTCATCACTGCAGGTGGAGTTGAAGTGGCTAACGTTGTTAGCTTGTTGGTCTTTTTGCATCGTTGAACTGTAAGCTGGTAGCTTTTACAGCTGTTATGTAATGCAGGTTAGCACAGTGAGCTTTCTGCATCTGACTGCGATTCCGCACAGTTTCCGCATAGTGTGCAGTCATTTAAAAGGATGTAGCTAGCTCTCTGCACCTTCATTCTGCAATTTAAAGAGTTTAATCAGCAGCCAATTTAGTTAATAATTCATATTATTTTTTCCAACATAATTGCCAAACATTTCATGGTTGCAATCTCGTAGATTTGCTGCTTTTCTTTGCTTTACATCATAGTAAACTGAGTTAGAGTCCCAACAATTTCTAAATTAATTTATTACAGACATTTAATTGGCATCTTTTTTTTTGAATAATTGATTAATTCAGTTCACCCTAATATCAAAAATACACATTTCTCTCTTATCTGTAATGCTATTTATTAATTTGGATTGTTTTTGAGTGTGAGTTGCAGATAATTGGAGATAAGGGCAAAGATGTTTGCCTTTTCAGGGATTTAATTTAATTAGATGGCACTCAGCTTGCAATGCTCAAAGCATCCAAAAATGACTTGTGAAAAACTCAACAGCAATGTCACTTTCCAGAAATCATGACCTGGTTACTAAAGTTAATCTACATGCCTTGTGGGCAGTTTTCTATTAATTATTTTCTTTCTACAGCCTCATTCCCAATGTTAAAAAAAACCAAAATGTAAACCAAAAAGGTAATAAAGATGGACCACTTGTCAGTTAGCCAAAAGTGTTAATCACAAACATCCCCTGCCACTTCATGTTAGTGAATAGGAAACAGGCCAAACTAAAAACTCAAAGTACACGCCATATACATTTTTCCCAAAGATGGTTTCTGTCACTGAAGGTAGTTCTCATCACCCTGACGTTTGTTCAAGTCTTTGTTTTTATGATAAGTTTGGTTTTAATGAGTTATTCAATTCTACAAAAAAGGGAACGATCGGCTCCCAATGACATCACCAGTGCGAGATGGCAGCGGCCATATCCTGAATATTTTAGCTTTAGCTTCACGTAAGCATAGCAGGGGTAAAGTCTGTGGCCTGCACTGAGTTTGAAAGACAGACTGAATAAGTAAGAGATACGTAAAGAGAAGTAGTCGACGTTAAGTTTTCACAGACCTCTATTCATGCAGTTTTTAACCGTTTACCTTTTCTCCAGTCTGTCTGTGACATCACGCCGACACACCAAAACAATCTAGATTAAAAAATAGCAGCGAAGAGGGAAAATGTCTGTTTTTAATTTTGGGGTGAACTGTTCCTTTAAGTAATTTTTCTAGCGAAAAGGTGGAAAGGCCAAACATTTGCTTCTCAAATGTAAATGCTGCTGTCCCTTGTGTTGTTTACATTTTGGTCTTGCTCTGTTGGTGAGGCTAAACCTTGAGCTCTCACATATTGCAATGTGTATTTTTCACTGTTAAATATATAAAACCAATAATCAAGAAAATGTTTATGAAAACAATCGTCAGTGTCAGCCCTAAACTGAACATCTTTTTGTTTTCGACTGTTGGTCAGACATACAACGAAGCTGAAGATGCCACTTTGTGTTATTGGATTTTCTTTCATTTTAAAGAGCAAATGATTAATGGATTAAGCTGCAATGTTCTTTTGTAACACGCTCGCATCTCCTGTTTCCTCAAACCTCCAGGCTGAAGAAAAATTCACTGAAGGAGCTTTAATGGCATCCTATCCGACAACAACCCCTCACTGCTGTCTCAACAATGAACTCTGGAAAGCCTCAGGCGCTCACTGAAGAATGGCAAGGTTCAGGCGCAAATCTTGCATCACGTTAATTGCTTTGGTGTTGCTCGTGCTCATAGTAACGGTGGTCTTGAAGGCGCTGACACCAGAGGACTCTCCGTTCAGCAGCCCTGTCGGTGTGGAGCTGTTCCCGGACAGAAAGAATGACGATCAGGTCCAGAAAGACAACAACAAACCTGACCAAACCAAAATGAATGATTCTGCTCAGTCAGACAAACTGGAGGCTTCACTGAGAAGGTTCCCTCCTCCAAACTACTACGTCCATGCCTTTTACTACGCGTGGTATGGCAACCCCAAATTTGATGGCCAATACATCCACTGGAACCACCCGCAGCTGCCACACTGGGACTTTAAGGTGGCTCAGGGGTATCCACAAGGGAGACACAGCCCACCTGATGACATCGGGGCCAACTTCTACCCGTCTTTAGGGGCCTACAGTTCCAGGGATCCCTCTGTTTTAGAGTCTCATATGCAGCAGCTGCGCACAGCGGCCATTGGTAAGACAGACTGAACCTAAACTTAATTTTATTTTATGATAGTCCTGGGCAATATGGCTGAAATATGTGAAACCGACCTGATTTATTCACCTTTAACATTGTAGGCTTCATTCACAAACAATTCGCATGCACAAATCTGAGCTTAGAAATGCCGGATTCATCAATATTAACTTACCTGAATTTTTTTGTGCTCTGCAAACAAATTTCGAACCGCCTCAGACCATTCAAACGCGCAAATGATGAAGGCCAGGCTGTCTGCATCACACAGCACCCCCTTGCCTCATGCTGCCTAACGTAAAATGAACTGGTTTAGGGTCAGTGCTCAGTATTGGCAGATACACTGAACTGAGATATCAGAATCTAACTTGTGAGGGAAAAAGTAGGATTGGTGTATCCTTATTGCAGTCGCATTATTGATATGAACATTTTCCAGTAATGTGATATAGTAAGATGTTGCAGATGTCTGTAAAATTACATGTAAAATAATCAAACTGACCCTCAATGTATTTAACTCCGTTCCACCATCATGTGTCAAAACTGACAAAACTCGACACTATCAAGTGGAAAAAAAACAGATTTTTTTTGTTTGTTTATTGTCAGTATTATTATTGTGTATGGTTTTAACTGTTTATTCTCAGGTGTCCTCGCCGTTTCCTGGTATCCTCCTAATTTGAGTGACGATAATGGTGAGGCGATGGATGACATTGTGCCTTTGCTGCTGGAAGTGGCAAATAAATACCATATTAAGGTCAGTATGAAGATAACAGCAAAGTTAGTAGCCTTTTGTTTTGTATTTAGCAGCAGACTAATGCTGCGTTCACGTGGAATCAGACACACGGCAAACCGGTATCATTTTAGTGGACGAGAGCGAGAGAGTAAAATCAGGTGAGGCTGGCAACAGTAATGTGAGTTAAAATATTTAAATATTTTTAACTCTTTGCTGTCTTCCATGACAGAATTTTCAACTGGATGTTATGTAGTGCCACACAAAGCAAAAACACAGGCGAGTGTGTGCGCATATGTGTGTGTGTGTGTGTGTGTGTGTGTGTGTGTATTTATTGTATTTATTCTTTTAATACATTGTTTATTTTCACACTCTTGTATGGTAGGTGCTGTACAAATAAAGATTATTATTATTATTATTATTTAAAAAACACATAAAATACAGTTGCATTCATTTGATTTACTATATTTTATCCCAGTCTATGTAAACAATGTGGCATCAGCATCATAACAAATTGTTAAGCATATTTCATATTTCATTAACAGTCCTGCCTGTTTTTGTGTGTGTGTGTGTGTGTGTGTGTGTGTGTGTGTGTGTGTGTGTTTGTGTATGTGTTTGATTTTCCCTTACCGTCCAGGTGTTGTATGTCTGCTGTCCACCTGGTTCTGTGTAAACACAACATAAATGTTTCATGCAAACATCTAACATTTAGAAAACTTTGGGTGGGAAATCAGAGAAATTGGAAAATATTTTGTATTAGATAAGATAAGATAAGATAATCCTTTATTAGTCCCACAGTGGGGAAATTTCCAACATTGCAGCAGCAAAAGGATAGCAAAATAGAAAGATAACTGTGCAAAATAAACTATATTAATAAATAAGTACAAAAACAAGGAATGTGCAGGATAAAGATGAAGGAAATAAAGCACAGAGGACGACATAAACAAACAATATATACAGTATTTACAACGCCGAGAAACTCAAACAGTTAAATAAAGAATATTTATTTATTTAACTGTTTTATTTAACTCAACAGTTAAATAAAGAATGTTTACATATTGCTCCCATTTCTGTGTTTACAGGTGGCGTTTCACATCGAACCGTACAAAGACAGAGATGAAGTCAACATGTTCACTAATGTCAAATACATCATTGAGAAGTGAGTGTGTTTCATCAGTCAGCAGCTTACACTCCCTCTGGAAATCATTCTTTTGTGATTCATCGCATCAGTCGATAATATCGTGTTTGCATCACTCTCTTTATTCCTGTGACATTTTCCTTGTTTCTTTGTTTATCTTGACTTGTTTGCCTCCTCTCCTCAGATACGGGGAGCACCCTGCATTCTTCAAGTATCGGACAAACACTGGCAAGCTTCTTCCGCTCTTCTATGTTTATGACTCATATCTGATGAACTCGGAGCAGTGGGCCAAACTGCTCAAACACACGGAGAGTAACAGCATCAGGGATACCCCGTATGACGCCATCTTCATCGCCCTGCTGGTGGAGGAGAAGCATAAGAGGGAGATCCTGACTGCTGGTTTTGATGGCGTCTACACTTACTTTGCCACTAATGGGTTTTCCTACGGGTCCACTCAGCGGAACTGGGACTCCATTAAAGCTTTCTGTGAAGATAACAACCTGATATTCATTCCAAGTGTGGGCCCCGGGTACATCGACACGAGCATTCGACCCTGGAACTTCCAAAACACTCGAAACCGCATCAATGGCAAATACTATGAAACCTCGCTGAGTGCCGCGTTACAAGCCAGACCTGATTTCATCTCTATAACGTCGTTTAATGAATGGCACGAGGGGTCTCAGATTGAAATGGCGATTCCAAAAACAAGTCAGACTGTGTATCTGGACTACCTGCCCAATAAACCTGCAATCTACCTGGAGATAACTCGCAAATGGGCTGCGATATTTGGTGGGGAACGACGAAGATGGCAGGACTGATCTGACTAAGAGCCATAGCAGATGTGTATTCACGGTTGTATAAAATAATTACATTAAAGCTAAATGAAGTTGCACAGTGAAATGCAAATGATGAGAAAAGACAACTGATTTTCAAAGCCACAAGCAAGCGAATATACCGACCAAAATTTAAATGCAACTTTGTTTTTGCTCCCATTTTTCATACATTTAAGGTAAAGAGCCAAGACTTTTTTCATGCACAGTAGATATATTTCCTTTCTTTTCCGCAAACAAACAGACAATCTTATTATTTGTAGCTGTACACCATCAAGAGGCCTGTGACAAATGCACATTTTGATAACAGCCAAAACGAACATTTAGCAGTTATAGTTATACAGTTGGATCATCAGCAGCGTCACTGTGAGCGAAATGAGCCTCGCCATCATCTTTGTTCTAACTAACATCTGTCCATAAAACATTTCCATTGTTAAAAAAATACATCCCAGAGAGGAAGAGTTAAACCAAAATTAAGTAAAATTAAATTAGTAGATATATTTCTCTCAAATTTTGGTTGCAAAATTGTGAAAATCCTTGTTAGTGAACACTTCTCTTTTTTTAAATAAAGTCCACCCTCCTGACAGCTGTGGCATATCAGGATGCTGATTAAACAGCATCGTTACCATGCAGCCGTGCTTCGGGATGGTCATAATAAAAGGCAGCTCTAAAATGTGCAGTTTGATCACACAACACACCGCCACAGATGTTCCAAGTTTTTAGGAAGCGTGCCATTGACATGCTAACTGCAGGAATCTCCAGTGTTGTTTCTGTTCATCTGGCAGTACATCCAACCAGCCTCACAACAGCAGACCACATCACATCAACCCTTAGGGACTGTTTGGTGCATTTTGACTCACTTTTCATTCTTCATTTTGTAAAATTTTGGCTGTGTTCATGCATATGGCATACATTTTGACAAGATTGTGTATTTTTGTTTGACCTCAGAAATTCAAGCTCAGCTCCTACCATTAGGATAAAATACTCTGTGTAAACAGAATTGTTGCATTCATTAGACTGTTAAGTGCAAAAAATGCGCCATTGAAACCCATTCAAAATGCAAGTTTTGATCCCACAGCCATCAAAGCATAAAACCACGCATTGTGTTATTTCTGGGTGTCATTCTGGGCTTTCTAATTTGTAATTTGTTTCTATTTTCCACCTGATGGTGTTACATTAATTGTTGCTAAAAATCATTGGTATATCCCAGGCTGTAATAATTTATAAAAAAAAATACTTTACATGTAGTTTATTGAAAATATTTATATTTTTAATCTATAAACATAGTGGCATCATGACAAAAATCTGGCATTTAAAGGGTTCGAATACACACACAGTGCCAAAAGATGTATTGACTCCAGTCTGAAGTTTTGATCTTTTACAATATTAAAATGAAAGGATTTGTAATATCCATATGCATTTGACAGTGGTCATTAGAAAAAGACTCTGTAATGTCAACATGAAGATAAATGCCAGCTCAGGACTTCCACATTTTCAGTTGCCAGACTGTCTGAGATCAGTTGCAAAAACAAAAACAGCAGCTGATGCAATAATTAGTAATAAATGTCTGCACAAACGGTCTGAAACCGTCTCAGGGAAGCTCATCGTCATCACTGGGTTCTTGACCTGACAGAAGTTGGTCTGATGGCAGCTGGTGTGGCTGCATGTGTTCTGCAGATGTCGGAGGCCGGTTAGATCTTCGGCCACATTAACAGAAATAACACTGGACATTTCTGCAGCTAGCATGTCAATGGCACGCTCTCCAAAACTTCTGTGGCTTTGTGTTGTGTGATCAAACTGCACATTTTTGTGACAAGCCCAATCAGCACCTTGATATACCACACCTGTGAGGTGGAAGGTCAAGTGCTCACTATATGGGTTTTAACAAATTTGGGGCAATTTGAGGTAAATATATCTATTGAGTGCATAAAAAAAATCTTGCATCTGACTCACACTTGTGAAAAATGTGAGCAAAAACAAGTGTTACATTTTAGTTCAGTGTTGATTATCTTAATTTTGGCTACAGTGATGTTATGTGTGTGATTTTTTACACTTATTGTCAGTTTAAATGATCAACCTTATTACTTCCTGTTAACACAGCCTTGTACATTTTGGGATTCATAACGTAAACGGCATGTTTTATCATCGACTCCACCGTATCCAGCTGAAATGTGCATAGGCATGTTTTGCTGTCCTGTAATCTGTGCCTACATTAAACCTCGATAGACATTAATAAAGTGCACCCTGGAAAGCAAGGAGAGTAAACAAAGCAGACTGTTGGTGTAAAGCTGTCACCTTCCTCTCCCTCCAACTCTTCCTCAGTCCAAAAACAGTACAAGAGAAAGCACAATGTAGATCTTGATATTTGAAAGGTGTGTCGACCTAAAATAATGAATCATAGTGACTAAACAGTAACGGGATGTCAGGACAGCGGTTCAGTTCCTGAAACATGCAGAGCCCAGAGCAAGTACAGGGCGAAATAAAGATTATTTTTATCTGTGGGATAGTTTACCTTCTTGTTAATGGTCTGATAACATCGTACATGCGTTGTGCATTTTGTAATGTGTCACTTAAAGAGATCTCTATGATCTTATTTTTTAGAACTTCCTTGCTGCAAAAGTTTCATTTCAAGTCACTATGTCTTGTTTCAGCCCATCTGGCGAGCTCTAATAATCTCTCTTTTACTTCTGATTTTGGTCTACTGCTGAGGAGTATCTCTTGCTGTGTTTTAAATCACTATGATGCACTACATACCCAAAATGTGCACTATTGTCCAACATACCTGCTAACTTTGACAGTTTGGTGCTGAGTGAGCAGTGAGCTACTAGAGCTTTTAGTTTAAAGACATGGCCTTTAAACTAAAAGCAGAGAGGGCAGCTTATGAAAAACACTTATGTTGCATTATGGTACAAAATGTTGTGATATATAGCCTTGATTTTGACTGTTCTTTTTAAAAAAATCTGTCTCTCCTAAGTCCCCCAACTTCATAGATTGCTCCAGGGATGACCTTATTTCAGGCAGTTTACCCCAAAACAATATTGATATTGACAAATACATACTGTTTTGGTACAAAGTGTGGATGAGGAAATGTCAGACAAAAGGTTAGGGAAGTTGAAAAAAAGCTTTGTGTGCTGTCTAAGTCAGCAGACAGTCATCACCCTGATAACTAATGACTTCACACCCTGACATTTCCAAGTTATCAACTGACAAGCTGTTGAACTTCTCGTAAGCGTGGGTGCAGCATAAAAGCATATGTGTGAAAAGTGCATTGGCGATGTATAGATATAAAAGTTCAAATACTTAAGGTGTAGGATAAAAGTTTCCATCACAATATACACAAGTGCGTCAGCCTAGTGTTACATATAACATACTCGTCCGCAGTACTTTATAAACAATAACAATGGCATGACTTGGCAGAGAACATTGTTTGCAGTCTCCGTTTTCTTCTTTGACTTACTACTACTGACTGCTTTTTAAATCTTACATGGTGGGTTGCACACACGGCACGTCGCCAAAACATGACACCTGTGGCAACCATGATCCCCTCCTGACAGCTGTTTCATCTATACAGACATCATTTCAGCAGTTACTACCTACAGTGGCAGCTTAAAGGCGAGACAACTCTGTCTCCCCATTTCCACGACTGTACCTTTTATACAGAACAGGAAGACGGCATAATGGCGTGAAATTACTTCCTTGAAGAGGCGGCGTTATGCTGCGTTCCATTCAAAGTTGGAGGTCAGAATTTCCTGGCTGAAATTTCTAAACTCCAACTTTCAAGCTTTCAAGGTGCGCAACATCAAACATAAAGGAAAAATGTGACAGACAATGACTAACAGGTGTTTCTGTGGCTAGTCCATGGACAACTGCACCGTTAACGGGGCTGCCTCCTTTCATATTTGAGCGAAACAGAGGAAAAACAATACATACAGTAACAGATGCCATTATACATTTTATTTTTTGAGGAATTCGAACTCGGAATAGTATTCCATTGTACTTTTTCTAGTAGGAGGTCGGAATATCTCAACTTCCGTGTTGTATGACAGACAGCATAAAAGTGTGAGATAATTTTGAGTGCATTATGGGAATTGGAGGATTTAGCGGATTTAGTTTTGGTGCTTGATTGATAAAAGCGATTGATTTTGACTATTCTTTTTTCTTCCCCAACTCAGTGTAAGTGCAATAGCAAATCGCCTAGTGCATCTTTAAATGATTAATGAATGATCTTATAAGGATAATGTGCGATGCCAAACGTTTAATGGCCAGAAGCTGAAGTGCCTCTTTGTTAATAGTAGAATAATTATCCCACCTTATGTGCTCAGGCATGATCTGTAGCGATTGTTGTTAATAAAATCATAAAAATGTTGTGGGAAAAATGCATAAATTGCTTAGTTACTGGTTGTGGTGCATTCTCAGTGACTGGCGGTCATAGTTCAGCATTTGGCTCACCGCTACATCATTAAAAGGCAGCCATGTAACACATAGAGGTCCCATTATTTTGTTCCCGGGATAAAGAGTCGATGCAGGCCACGAGGGGGGGGGACCTTAAGATCCGCTGCAGCAATGATTCACCTGTTTATTCAGAGGAGAGCCTTCAGCACATGATTGAAGTTTAATATGCATTAACGCTGAATCTGAGCATCACACTCATACGCACACACACGCTCACTGGAGCTCCGCCACAGCCCGCAGCTGCATTGACCGTAAACAGAGCAAGGTAGCGCATGGGCAGCCAGCAGGGAATTATTCCACATCGCATCACATCAGTGAGCATACATGGCGTCCTCACACACCGAGACATGTATTTAGTGTGCGGGCTGACGGAGTAGCCGCCAAATTTTTATTTTTTTATTTTTTATTTTGCAGCCATCATTCTTTGCGTCGGTGTGCAGCAGCAGCAGCAGCAGCAGCAGCAGGGAAGGATTCAGCGCACATTGCTACAGTAGGTATCATTTTTCTGGATCAAGACGATGGATGTGGGTTCATCCGGATCTATTCCTGCAAATACGGCGGACGGGCGCGATTTTTTATTCCAAACGCATCCGCATCTTCCGTATGTTGCAAGGTGTCTTTGAGGGGAAAAAAGGGTACGCGGACCTCTGGAGGAAATGAGAAGAAAGGGCTATTTTGACTCACGCCTGTCGAGATGGTGAGTGAAATGCATGGCTGTTTTTTCTCCCTGCACTACATGGCTGAGCAGCGGTACCTGCTTTGACGGCAAATCCTCGCCAGCTAATTAGAAATGATCTCACTGTAAATTCACATTTCCTCAGGGTGTTTATCTCTACATGCATTTTTTTCTGTCTTACATTTCAATGCACTTGACCATTAAGGGGATTATAAAGGGTTTTCTCCAGTGAATATTGTTTTTACTTGTCTTTGCATTTTTTTCCAGCATCATCTTCCATGCTATTATTTATATTCTGCGCGTTTTTGGTGCGCAAAAAGGGTGTCGGGCAACACATGAAATATCCCAGCGAATCTTTCAAATATTGCCATCAACTTGGATGCAGTATCACGCCTAAAGACAACCATTTTAAACAGTGGCTCCACTATAGCATCACGTTTTAAAATGACCTTCAGTGCTCGGTGGCTGGGAATTAATTCTCACCTGGGATGGAGTGTCCTTTTACACTCAGTGATTTGGCCTTCACACTGACAAAAAAAAACATCAATCAAAGTGGAAATAAGAGAAGAAAATATCTTTTTTTATTGCAGGACTCTCCTTTTGCCTCTTATCCTACCTGTTACTAACATAAAGGATTTGATGCATCTCCGTGACTGATGTTACCCAAATCTGTGGTTGCGTTTTTTTACCTCCCTCTGCCTCTCTCCAGTCATTTCTAGCCTCCCTGCAGACTACTCACCCATGCGGTGCTCTTTCAGTGTCCCAAATACATCACAATGCATTTGAGAAAACCCCCCGTTATGTTATTTAAAAATCTGAGTGGGGATGCTTGAGCTGCACATGTCTCACCCAGGTCTCATTTGTTGGCGCAGAGATGCAAAGAGGGAAATAAGGAGTGTGTGAGCCCTCTCATATTAAATGCTCTGACCTCAGCAGCATCACCATGGAGACGCTATAACTTTACCACACACTGCATATTTAATAGATTTTGATCTCTGCACTACAGTACACTTTAGCTTTCTTCTTATGACACCAGCATATGAAGTTATGCACGGGCAGCATGCTCTGTAAAGCAAAGAGCTTATCACCGCTGCTCACAACAAACATGTTACAACTGTGTATAAGAGGATTTGCATGCATGCAAATGTATTGATACCGCAAGCTTTTAAAGGAATCTGGCTCTGGGTTATGTGGCCTTTTAGTGCTGATCTGTGTCTCTAAATCACACATGGGAGAGATAAAAGGGTGCATAAGGCCATTATCATATGCCACATTATATATTGTACAAATTGTGAAATGTGAAATTGTGAATTGATGTGTGAAATTCTAGAAAAGTCACCTCTTGAGTTACTTGTATGGCCTCTCTAAGCAACATGCAGGTGTGTTGAGCCCCAGAGAGTTTTCAGAGTCAGGGGGCCTCTCTATTCTCCTCAGCCTTAAGATGGCAGCATTCTCTTACAATACATTGTATATGGTAAAACTAATAACTGGAAGCTTATAGCCATACTTAAGCAATGAATTTGAAATAACATCAGTGATTAACCCTTTGATACCTGAGTAAATTGGCTGGATTTCTTTCAAAAACATGGGAGGAAGGCAATAAGCACCTTAACAAGATTTTGCCCCAAAAATAATTTTTAAAAAATGACATGCAAATAAGCACAAAAAACCCTCAAAAAAGACAGAAACTTTTTTTTCTGCAACATAATTTAAATTTATAATTATTTCAATTAGCCTGTAGTTTTCTGGACATTTTTCCATATTTTCTTGATAATATCTAACATTCCCCCAGCTATTTCTCAGGTCATTTTCTTGACACCATTTAGTAATTTTTAAGCAATGTGTAAGACATTTCTTGCCAAGTTGTCTATTGCCTTTTACTCCATATTTTTTAAAAAAATTATCAAACCAATTTTCTCACGTTCCAGAGAGTTAAATTCTTGTGAGAGGCATCTAAATGCAGCACCACAAAACTGATGTCGATTCAGGTGTTAAAGGTGTCAACCAGCAATTTAGCAATAATCTTCTTTATTTTCCAGCTAATTGAGACGATTTGTTTGTGGAGATGAAGCTCTGCATGTTGATTGCACATAACTTCACAGACATGCTTTTTCTACAGCCCTAATTGATTCTCTCTGATTCTCTCTCCCTGCTCACGTAAAGGAGGCGTCATTGAAAGGACCCGTACGTTCAAGATCACCTCATTAGATCATTAAGGATCATTGTTAATCACAGCGAAAGGAGCACCTCTTAGCTGTGACCTGCAATTTCTTTTGTTTGTCTATGAGCGCTGAATCACAAAGAAGATTGATCCCATCGTCGACCCGATGTAGGAACCGCTCTCTCCGATTCCCACAACCTCCACTCTTGCTTGGATTTCAGCATTCAGTCAAATCCACCAGGTTGGTATAATGAGTTTGTGGAGGCAACACATTTTCCTTTATGAGTATTGATCCAAAGTAGTGTGTGCCTTACGCACAGCAGGGTGCATACTCATGGATTATAGCAAGAATAGGAACACTGTGTTCACATGCAGATGCTCACAAGCCAAGTGTATTTAATTGAGGCACAAATGATCTTCGGAATCAATGATCCAGTACAATAGATTTCATAAGCACGTGGTCGTAATTTGCAATACCTGTGCATGATTAGATGATTAGTCTGGATGTTGCGTTGATCTTGACTTCTCCTTTTTGTCTTTGGTGTGCCCGTTCCAGGACAGAGTATGCCATCTGCACCTTTCCACAGAATCCTACGACCCCTTCTGCTCGGCACGTTCATACTGGGATGCTTTGTGACTCTGTTTTTGATGTATTTTAAACCATCCACCAGCTGGTTATCAGGTCCCGTAGAGTCCACAGTATCCACAGACCGGGTCAAGAACCTCTTCTCCACCAAGAGCGACAAAAACGTGACCACCGTTCTGATCTGGCTCTGGCCCTTTGGACAAACCTACGACCTGGGCGTGTGCAGCTCTCTCTTCAACATTGATGGCTGTTTCATCACAGCGGACAGGAACCTCTACAACAAGTCGGATGGGGTCGTCATCCATCACCGGGACATCTGCACCGACCTGTCCAACCTGCCACCGCTCCAGCGACCATCCTTCCAGAAGTGGATATGGATGAACTTGGAGTCGCCTTCGCACTCCTCCCAACTGCCTGGGATTGAGAACCTGTTTAATCTGACTCTCAACTACCGTCAGGATGCTGACATTGAAGTGCCTTATGGGTCAATCGTAGCAGCGGAGGGCGAGGAGGACTTTGTCCCACCCAGCAAGAACAAACTGATCTGCTGGATTGTGAGCAACTGGAACCAGGACCACGTGCGCGTGAAGTACTACAATGAGCTATACAAACACATTGAGGTTCACGCGTACGGACAAGCCTTCGGGGAGTACATCTCGGACCAAGACTACTTCCCTACCATTGCCAGCTGCAAATTCTACCTGGCTTTTGAGAACTCCATCCACAAGGACTACATCACTGAGAAACTGTACAACCCGCTTTCTGTGGGGACTGTGCCGGTGGTTCTTGGCCCGCCCAGGCAGAACTACGAGAACTTTATCCAGGGGGACGCCTTCATCCATGTGGACGACTTCACCTCGCCAAAGGAGCTGGCCGATTACCTGCTGCTCTTGGACAAGAATGAGGAAATGTACCTCAGGTACTTTGAGTGGAGGCGGCACTTTAAAGTAAAGAAGGCCTATTTCTGGGCAGAGCACACATGCCTGGCTTGTGATTACCTGCGTAGGCACAAGGAGTACAAGGCATTCAATAACCTTGACAAGTGGTACTGGGGCGGATAGTGCTTTGAAGGGCTATGCAGTGCTTGTTTTGTTGTTAAAGGCTGTGCTTTAAGGTTTTTGTCCTTCGGTTAACATGAAGGTTCATTACTGTTCTGTCCAGAGCTCCGGAATGATGTTTTTCTATTGGTTCAGTGGCCAAGTGACACATCCATCATGTTTTTTAAATTTTTTTTATTCACAAGCCAATTTTGCTAAGCCTTACTTTGCCTTTGGTGTTTTTCATTTATTGTTTATTCTTTATGAATTACCAATGCACTATGTTTATTATTTTAACCAATGTTTTGCTTAACATGACAACATTTGCTGCTATTTTTTATGTTTTCGTTCTATTAGTGCGAATGCTTGATTGTATGGATTTTCCTGTATAACAGGCAACATTCATGACGCAAGGTTGTTTTTTCTTTTCATGAAGTGGATATGACAAAAGTGTTGGCTGCAGACAGACATAAAAAGTGCAAATATTTATGTAATATTTATTCAAGTGAGGCATTATATGATAAAAAAAAAACAATCTCATCTGTGCTAGTGATGCAGTCACCTATGCAGTGTTTACTGAACCCAAATGTGAAAGTAGTTCAATTGTGTCATGTACATATTGTGTATTTTTGGAATTATGTAGCTGTCATCTTTCCCTCAATTTTTTTTTTTTTGTTGTAAATTTGCACTGCAACCAATTTTTACATGTGTACAGTAAGACAGGCGGACATGGTATTATGGAGTTGGCACATGGTGATCATTACCCCGGTAGTCTCCAACAGCAGATGAGACTCTTCTCTGCGAGAGGGAGGTTACTATTTTAATCAAGTTGTGAATTGTTCATTGTCACATGTGATGTGTCACAGTGCAGTTGGATCCCATGTGGATGATGATAGTACAGTACAGAGCCGTTGTACTGCAATATGAAACTCCAAGACACCTCATTATGTCGCATTCTGATTTGATCTGTAATTTTAATTTGAATGCGGTGATGGGAAAGAGCATAAAATGAACATACTACTGAAGCTGTTTTACTGTGCGTACTGCCATCCCACAATGTGACATTAAATATTCACACAGATATTTTCAACTATTTAAAGCAGATGTTGGTGAAGTGGGTGGGAATTAGAGTCAGCCCACATGTTTGAGACCTAAAAGACAAAATGTGAAGGATGAGAAAAGTTCACAATTGCTGCAAGATTGTCTGTCTTTGAATCATCACATCGCAGTACTGTTTGGGGAGTGAAAAGGTTGCATGTGAACGGTATTTTTCTAGATTCTTTTCTGTTTGTTTACACTCCTGTTTACAGTTTTGTGGCTCGCCAGCCAACCTACACCACTCACGATCACACCATGAAAAGCATCAGCATCTGTAGATATCACTTTTAAATGTCGTCAGAACAGCTATTCCACTGAACAATGCATCTCAACAGCACTCAGCAGCTATTGACAAGATGGTTAATGTTTTTACAGAACAAACTGTGCAAAACCAAGTCAACATTTTATGCAAGATGAGCTGGTGTCTTCTTGGTGAAAGTACTCAAAGGTTTCAGGTTATTATCATTTTGATATTTCTTCACTGTCAAAGGGACCATTGATGTATATTAGAATGAAGTCAATTATTTTTCTTATGGAATATGGCTCCAAACGCCATATAGTGAAACCTGTATATAAACCTTGTAGTGAACTGACTCATCATCTGGATCAAACCAGCCCACTAACACAGATCATTCCTGTACCAGACTGAGCGAGCTCTAACAGTGTTGATGGGGAAAAGAAACAGTGTGTTGTATATATTTTTAATGTTCAAATCTCTTTATAACAAGCAAATGTTGTCGGGCTGTGAATTGAATTTGCTGCGCCTTTGTTGGTGCTTCGAGAGGCTGTGAATCAAAAGTGAGAGACACTTGAAAAGGATTTCCAGCACCAGAGACAATGGTTTTAGTGTTGTGAGGTGGACGTTTTCACCGAGGGAAGCAACAATTTTACACTTTTTTTTTTTTTTTGATTAGGCGGTAATCTTGTTGGCATGACCTAATTGAAAAAGTCGTGCCAAAATGCAGCAGAGATATAGCACTTTTTATTCATGTGGAGTTGTGTGACTCACTGTGCTGGTGGCTGTCTTTAGATGAAGCTATTGTGAGTTGAGAAACTGTCATCCAAGACCTCAACTGTCCCACAGATTAACTATGAAACTGCCACTCATGGTTTCATAATGTACAGTCTAATCTCATGTATGAAAACAATGGTTTCTTGTCAAATGTGGTTGGTGACTTTAAGGAACAAAAAGTTATTTTTTTCTTCGTGTTGTCTGTCTCTTTCATCTTCTCTCTTTTTTGCACAAAACAAACATGAGGAGCCGTGGCTTCTCTGCCCCCCCATGTCTGAGTCTGTGAGCGTGTCACAGCACCAGAGAGTGAATCAAGACGTCTGTGGATGTTGTCTGACCTGGCACTGATTTTGCTGGAGTCCTTAAAAAACACTGACTGAGTGGGATGAAATCTTTGTGTGTGGTTGAACATGACGATTTCTCCAGAAATGCTCATTTTCTGCCAGTTCACTGAAATGATCAGTGAGTCAATCAGTACAAGTTTTTTGCCAAATCATTGTATTTTGCCAAATGTTGTGTTTTAACTGTAGATGTCTGATAGTGTCAAAGAAAATAAAGATATGGATAAATGAGCAAACATCAGTGGAGCATAAAGCACTTTTTTGTGAAGAGGCAGCTGATGAAGAATATGTATGAATTCCTACACCAAAACCAGTGTTTACAGATGTACAATGACATATGATCACTAATGCTTTTAGGCAATAATGTGCAATAATTTGACCTTTTCTGATACTTTCAATAGACATTTTTCACAGAAGACATTTTAAATGGTCACAAAAGAAAATGCACAGGTGCAAATAATTAAATGAAGGATTGCTGTACTAGTTGCCTTGATTTCCAGATCCTTGTACCCTGCATGCTGCAACAGCTCGTCAGTGTTATTAGTAACACCTGTGCTTTTCCCACTATGACAAGTCAAACTGTCTGCTGTGAGAAAGGCAGACAGCTTTATCCAACGTTTTCTTATTTTAATTAATTTTACATGATGATCAGAGGAGCAAATTATGGATCCTACGTCTGTGTTTCCACATCTTCGTGTTTGGTGTTGACTATGTTCACGCGACGTTCTGGAGCTTGAACTAAGGTATGCTGTCTTCAAGTTGAGTTGTTTTGAATGCACCGGTAAGGCCAATCATTTTTAGAATTATTTCTGCATTTTCATGCATTTTCATGCAGACTTCCAGTCATGCTGTCTCGTAATTTAATTTTATAATAGTAGGCTATTACAAAAATTGTCACCCTGATGGACAGATGGACTTTTTCAGAGTTATGACTCATACCCCCTTCCACGCATCATCAGCTTGCTTTAAAAAATGTTATGGGTAGATTTGTAGGCATGTCAAAAAGTCATTTAAACAAGCATGTTATAGATTTATGCCTATTTGTTCTCATGGTTATGACTCATGAGTGCTTTTCCTCAAAACATGATCATTTCACGCCTGTGGTATCGTGGTTTGCCATTTCCCATCTGGTAACACTGACTGAAACAATTTTTTTTTTTTTTTTTTTTAAATTCAGTTGTTGCTTAGTTTCCTTAGAGGAGCGGTTTGAAATTCTGAGAAACAGGGGAGACTGAGGATGGTTGCGACATTCATTAGATCTCGCTTCCCAGATGGCACTGTTGTTAGATCATTGAAATCTTAAGAATTAGCTGACCTACAGGGTCTTTCAGTGTTTTTCATGTCAAAAAGTAAATGCCCAGCTCTTGTGTGTTCCTCTTATGGGCTTTTACACAATGGATTTATGATAAAATGACTGTAACCATTAACAATAAAGGGAGAGCTGTAGGTGTTTGGGTGAGTTTTGTGCTGGCAAGTGCTTTATCCTAGCACTGCGGTGGCATTCCCAGTGTCTTTTTTGCTTCTATTTGTTTCCCCTTATTTCCACTGTTTATGCTGAGCAAGATAACAAGCTTAAGGCTGAAGCTTCATATTTACAGTACAAACTAGAGAATGGTTTTGATCTTCTCAACTAATTCAAGACAGTCACTCTGCAATTACATGGACATGAATAATCCATTTATGAGGCTTATCCTGTTGTGATCGTGAATATGGTGTTTACATGAGCACAGAGAAATCACGTCTCTGTATACATCCCAGTTTATTTCAAAATCCTGTACTGTACTGTAAAATCCTCCAGCTAGCATATTCGGGTTTCTCATGAGTGGAATATGGTGTTTGCATGTTCACAAATAAATGGGATGCTACAAAAACACAATCATAAACAGGTTATTTATGTCCTTGTAAACATACTCTATGTCATGACCTGCCCTGATCTCCTCTTGTTTTTCCTTTATTTAATCCCAGTCCTCAGTCATGCTTAGTGTGTCCTGTTTTATTCTGCTATTTAAATCTCTAATTTTTTGCTTCCTGTCCTTATGTTTTCCCACCACTATTGGCTGTCTTAAGTTGCTCAATGTCTACTTTCCATGTTTTAAAAGAAAGAAAGCCAATTTTAAAAGGTCAAATTTAAGCATTTCTATCATCTCACATGGATCTTGTTTACATGTGAAAGTTTTAGTTCTTCAGATTCAACAGAGTCAGTTGCTCTTAAAACATTTTGCATGAGGCCACCTGATATAGTATTCTTGCATCTATACCAAATATAATTTCCACAGATGTTGCCCACAGTGTTTTCCAGTGCCATGTAATGCAGGCGGAGGTATAAATAGCAATCCAAAAGCCTTGATAAGTGATTGATGAGAGCATGGAGAGCGTGTTGTGTTGGTTACGCCTCGATCCTCTGGCTGTTGTTAGTTACCCCATATCCTCACTAGCTCTCTGGTATTTACAGTCGTCTCCTCCACCGCGCGACAGAGATGACACATCTTTGTCAACTGCCTCCACTCAGCGCTGCAGGTCAAAGTGTGTGTGTGTTGGCGGGATCAGTGGCGCATATAATCCAACGATGTCTGTTGGGGATTAATGTGAAAGTTCAGGTGGCAGGAGGGGATTGTCCCTCCAGTTTTGAGAACTCAAGACAGTGTTACAGATTGTAATGTCAAAGGTGTGTCTCGTAGTGACGAACGCAGAGACTATTAGAACCTGACTCTGCAGTTCCCATCAGCTTGACAAAGCATCTATATATAGCATCTTTCATCTCATTGTTTACGACCTGCAACTTTACTGTACTGGTTCAGAGAAACTGCTCTCATAATATTGTTTCTGGCCATTACATGCAGCTGTTTCCAATGAAAAAAACAAAAAAAACAACAACAAAAAAAACTGTGGCTACAACAACAAAGTGCAGATGGACAAAATTAGCAACAAGTTAAAACAGAAAAAGAGCCAGCCTGGTTTCACTCCCAGGGCATCAAAATATGTCATTTGGACAGTGTCCTTGGCATCACTATAATGACACCAGGGGCTGTGCTTTGTGCTCAGGCACACTGGACATTTCCACAAACACCAACATAAACCCATTCGTGTTATTATTAGGACTAAGAGTATGAACATCCATGCGGGGTGGCTGGTTCCAACAAACACCAAACTTTGATCCAGGAGATTGTTGATACACCAACACCTTTGCAGCCACATTTATGCCACCCAAAGCCAGGTGTTTTGTAGGAGACATCTGTGATCTTTTCCTTTGCCAAAACTAATAGTTATGTCGCCTTAACTTAACCACCCCTTCTTAGCCCAGACCCCTTCTTTTATTGCATATATATTCCCTTTCAGTACAAAAATAGATATGTCTGTTTCAAATGTTAGAATCGTGACTGGCCTCATACTTCCATGCATCCTTTATGATTGCATAGATACAGCCAACAAATGGCGCTAAAGGGCAGAGTCAAAAGTTGCAACAACAAAGGAGGCAACAGTTAAGGTGGTCATGATAGTGTGCCTTCAAAGAAAGGCAGCGCTGCAGACAGCGAAGGTCTGTGTAACCATTTTATACATTTCAAGGTGGACAGAGAATTCTTTTCCTTTTGTTATATATTAGTATATATTATATACACCTATTCGTTCCACAATTATTTCAGTTTCTTTGTTCTCTTTGTGACGGGCATATCTTGCTTGAACTACATTACGCTGCCTCAATCAATGGAGTTACTACTTTGTTTTGTTTTTCCTTATCCATTAATATGCACAAATAACACATGATATGATGTTGAGCATAAATGAGCCCTTATTGCCAACCCCTCTTACGAAAAGTTAATTTTCATATCTCTTCCACACAAGAGACAAAATACTCATATTGAAAGAGTCCAATATTTCCCTCAGGGGTGAGGTGACAAAACTGGTGACCAAAAACATGACTCCAAAAATGATGTAAGACAAGAAAAGTTTATATATATATATATATCGCACACTTTTTAGCAACAGGGCATTTTATTTTATTTGTGAGAGAAAGTGAAAAAGATATGTTATAAAAGGATATTTGGAATTTAAAAAAAAGTCCTTAAAGAGGCCCAAGAGAATAGAATATAAAAAGAAGCTCAGCCAGAATAAAACCGGCTCAAAGAATAAGAGTTACTGTGCAGTGTACGGTTATTTGATTTAACATAAGGCAGCAGCAAACAGAAAGCTCTTCAGCCTTGATTTAAAAGAATTGAGAGTTGCAGTGGATATGCAGATTTCTGGGAGTTTCTTCGAAATATATGGGGCATAAAAACAAGGCTTTTCCCTGTTAAGTTTTGGCTTTGGGGAAGGAAAGCACGCTTTACCCTGACTCCCTGAGAGGTCTGGATGGTTCATAATGTAGCAGAAGATCTGGAATGTATTGTTGCTTGCTCCATATATACTGGGAGTGTAAACAGGCAAATATTTGCTAATACAGTCACCATCCACATAAAAAACAATAAAAAAATGTATGTCAGTGTTGTATACACAGTTTCTGCTGCACCCAATTGACCAAACTTTCAGTTATTGCAGGTTTGTGGTATAAAACATTCTCAGCCAAATTAATGCAGAAATAATGTCAACAAACATGAAACCATTTACCTACTCTGTAATTTAAATTCTATGTTTTGACCTTTTGCAGATCAGAAAATAAAGCCAGAGTTTAAATGACTGCTGGGCCTTTTTGGATCCGCCTAATCATCCGGAACATTTATAGAAAGCTTGTTTATTTGTGCTGCATTGCTCGTATAATTGGAAGTGTTTAAGTATGAGGATCTGAGGATGAAGTTATTACTGGGAAAGTGCCCTTGAAAGCTGGAGAAAAAAGCAAGTCTTTTTGGGTTCTGAAGCTGTCTGAGGTTGATGGAAGATTGGGATTTTTTTTCTTGAAGCAGGTATGTTAGAAATTCAGTTTTTAATGTTGCTATCTCTTTTTTGCAGGCTGTGAATAATTTAGCAAAATTCTAGGTGTACATTTCTTCTATAGGTGACATATTGAGGTATGCTTTGTGCTCTCATTTGCTGCTACTGGTGCTCAAAAGTAATCAGCCGCTTGGTCTACAGTTAGTCCGAATACCATGAAAATCAGTGGGCTGGGATGAGGAGAGGGATCGAAGAGCAGAACATTTTAATGGGTTTTGCATTCCTAGGAGTAGACAACTTTCTCTCCTCTTTAGCAGAGGAGATCATATGTCTGGCGTTGTGACAAGTCTTGTCACCCACTCATACCATGACTCATTTTGGTGAGAACTGGGGAGGCGGTGGAGGGGCAGAGTCGGTGGAGGCATTACCCGGGCGCTCACAGGGCCTCCCTGAAGGGGTGTAAGGTTTTGCGAGATTGTAGACTTAGTAGATTGCATCTCCTCGCCCCCCTATGTGGCTATCCTGTTCAGTGGAAAACACTGCTTTGAAAGCGAGCAGAGGAGTGCAGAGGCCTGCTCAAAAGGCCAGGTTTGTGTGAGTCCTCTCATTAACGACTAGAGCTGCCCCTCATCTCGACCCTAATGGATCCCACTTATGCTGTCATCACCATGCCAACCAGCTGTCAACCCTGGTGCAGCAAAGCTTTTGTGCTCCAGAGAGATGCGACTGTGTCGTGTTGATCTGTCTCAGTCTACAACAAGTCGTCACCTCAAAGGAGCCACCAAAGTAAAATGCTTCTCTTCTTCTCTGAGATCATTCGATTAAGAGGGGCGAAAAAACAGCCAGTGTCACCTTATTGTAAAGACTGAATACATTAAGATAAGAGGACACCCGAGTCCAGGTCAAATAAAGGCCTATTTATTGGGATTTGACAGGCCGCGTACGAAATCTGTTGGCAGCTGCTCACGAGTTGACTTCAGAGGATTAAGCAGGCAAAAAGGAATATGCAAGATCAGCAAGCTTTTTGCTCTGCAGAGTTGGCGCTGTTGGGCGTAGAAGTTAATAATCCAAGAGACAAAGGCCAGCACCTATTATCTATCAGACTCAAATCAGAGCGTGTTATAATAAAATTACAATCAGCCATGCACAAACGCAGATTAACACTGACAAAACTATAATCTCTGCTTTAATATCTAACGCTCTGTTGACATGCAATTTATTTGTCATGACTTTCATGTTGTGTTAATACACTCGAAGAGATGAGAGTTTTTGTTTGCTGGTGAATATAGGTCACCTCCACCCCTGGCTTCATGTCACATGATGACAGACATACTGCAGCCACCAGTGCAACAAAGATTAGAAGCTTTTTGACTATATTTGCCCTACAGTTGGTTATGGGTTTATTTAAGGTCTGCATTGTGATTTGCAGCCGCTGATCTGGACCCCAGCAGGGAGCGAGGATACAATACAGCGGTAATTTAATCCAGAGCAGCAGATGACTCTGTGTAATCCTGCAGATCCACCTACTTACAAATAAGTAAAACCTGAAGGATGGCATGCCTTCAGATCAGAAATATCTCCTGCACCTGAATTCAACATGATATGGTTATTCTGTGCTGAAAGCCTTACATAACACGCAGCTTGTAGGTCAAAAATAACACCGTCTTACATTATTCCTCAGTGGTTTGTAGATACCACCTACATACACGCAGGCCTGTGTTCCAAACATCATCTGCTGATCCGAAAATGGAATACATCTCATTTATTCACAAGAGTGTAATTGCAGCTGAATTTCTTTACAAGGAGTGGTAGAGAAAAGACAAGAGAGTTCATCTAGACATAGTTGCATTCCTCTCAGCCTCATCCCATCAATGACCTTCCTGTGTGTGTATACGAGGGATTAGGCCTGTGGGCTGGACTGGTGGTCTTCTCAGGGCTATTTTTATGAAGATGTCCACCCCCTGATCCTTTTGGAAAACTGATATGAGCACATGTTCCAAGATTCAAATGTAATTAGTCGACTGTCAGTCAAAGATGCTGAAGAACTAGGGGGCTTTTAAGGCGGACAAGGAGGATTTGTACTGTTTCAGGCATCATTTTTGACATGTACATTTCACTTGGTATGGGTGATTGAGTCAAACATGCATGCTGACAAATCTGGGGCATTTGTATTCTATACTGTACTGTAATGATCTGGGCACAACACCACATTCACTGGATCTACATTGATCCAGTTTGAGTCAATATTGCACTGATGTAATAACTTTACCACGCAAGACACAGGGTTGTTTTGACAACCCACTCACCTGAAAGAAGTGTTCCTATATGTATTTGTAGTTCTTGCAAACGATTACATTTGTACAATTTCGTAGCAGATACATTTAAACTTAATATTTCTTAACATTGCTGTGATTAAGTGTAGTTTGTGATGCTTAGAAAAAGATCCCGTTTTTGCTTAAAACACCCATGTTTAGTAGTTTAAACGTGATGTTAACACAAACATCAGTGGAAACGCCACTAAAACAGTTTTGGTCTATAGAAATAAATTATCCAAATATTGTCACCTCAGGTCACATCTGGCACCAAATATCATAGATGGGTACAACCAAAATGCAAAACTCAAGGCTTCAAATCGGGAGTCCACAAACCAGTGAGTGACATTATGGCTACGTCCATTATATTTATACATCATATGGCTGTAAACCACTGTTAGTGTTATTTTTTAAACTAAGCATAGTTGCAAAATATTAAAATCTAATTGGTAAATCATTACTTCATATATTTGTCAATGATAGTTCATGTAATATAGAGACTATCCTTTTCAGTTTGGGATGTAATGTGCACATCTTTTGTACAACTAACAATATGTTTGTGAGTTTCAAGGTGAAACTTGAATTTTTATTTATTTTTAAACCATATTTTAATTTGGGTAAATAACTAAACAGCAATTTGCTGTAAAGAATAGCACTGTGTTAAAACAATCAATATGTTGTAGTTAAAGTTAACCCAGTTTTCAACAGTGCTGTATTGACTGGTTCCATTTTTAACACAGTGATTTTTAGTGTGTATTGTCCATCATTTTTTTGTTCCAGAGCATCATACTAATTTTTTTTCTAGTGGAGTAACAAGAGTGTCATTATCAGCAAGATGGTCACCATCAAACTGTCATTTCTGCTCCACCTCCTCCATTTTGCCGTGGATGGATTGGACATCTACAGGCCCGCAGCTTCCCCCTTCTGAAGTGCTGCCAAGGCTCTCTCAATAGCTACTGAGAGGTCCTGGCAATATATAGTTCAGTACCTGGCAAACACAAAGCTGCTGGCGCCTACCTCTCAAAAGCCATCTGCAACTGCTTGTGTGCGTAGCAGGCACTGACGAAGGCCACAAGTGTGTGGCCAGATACGTCACAGCCTCCAAATGGCCAAGCATCTCTGCTGTGGCACCGGTACTCAAACTGATTATGCATAGAAAAATATTTTGCATCTTTCGGCTCAAATCACATTTTCTACTAATGTGTATTCGGACACTGACATAAGTTCAATGCAGGTTGTCATGTTTTCCTATAATAATCTATCTTCTAGTCCTAAAACTGCTTTTTCTCTTTGCTTTTTTGCATTCCTACAATAAAGCAACAATGATTAAATCAAGGCTTAGTGATCTGTGCACCATCAGAGCCCTTAAAAGGTGCAGAATGATGCAGCGGACCATTCTCCCCAGAGATTACCGCTAATAAGAGGGCTAGTATTTATAGAAGATCCCACCTAGTGGATCCCCTTAATCCTGCCTCACCCCTTTTCATCCCTGCCCCATCCCTGCACCCGGACTGCTCGCTCTCTGCAGCCTCACCCTCATATCAACTGAGGTAGAGACTCCTTTAACACAGCACTGATTTTTTTCAGATTCTTTTGACAGAAGAGGGAAAACTTGGCCTCTTCGCTTGACGAGAGGGGGAAGGGATTGCTCGGACTATTCCATCTTTTCTATTCATCTTTATTGTCCAATTTTCCTCCTCTTTGACCTGCAGCTAAGAAAATCAAACTACAATGTCCAGCGAGCGTTTTGACTGTCATTACTGCAAAGAGTCCCTGCTGGGGAAGAAGTACATAATGAAAGAGGACAAGCAGTACTGCACTAAGTGCTATGAGAACCTGTTCGCTAACTGCTGTGAGGGCTGCTCTGTAGCAATTGGCTGTAACAGCAAGGTAAGAAAGCACCAGTGTCACACTTAGAGTAATAGCTTTGCTGTCAGTAATGTCTAAAATAAGACCGTTTGTTGTGTTTATTTATATTATGATCTGAGGGTGAGAAGTTTTTTAATGTTTTCATCACAATCCAGTGCAAAAAAACACCAACTTATTACTTCTACTGGAGTTATTCTCACATGCACATTCTCAATAAATGTCCTATATATACAAGTGCAATAAATAATGTGGTAAATATCTACAGGACTTGTCCTACAAGGATCGCCACTGGCACGAGCAGTGTTTCAATTGTGCAAAGTGCAGCCGCTCTCTGGTGGAGAAGGCCTTTGCCGCCAAGGAGGATTTGTTGCTCTGCACTGAATGCCACGCCCACGATTACTCCTCCAAGTGCGGCACCTGCAAGAAAACCATCATGCCAGGTATGGTATGTTAGGATGATTATGATAATGATGATGGCAGAGTGTAGCATGGCTAGGTGCATTCCCCTAAACCGCTGGACTTTTGCCATCGGTGTCTGAGGGGGAGGTGAGGTATGTCAGAGTCTCTTGCTCGAAAAAGTTACAAAATGATCCTTTGTGGCTCAAAAGAATGTCCATCCATTTGATGTACTGGCAATAATTGGCCATTATGTGAAAAAAAAAGTGCTGTACAGCGATTCAGCTAGCTCACATGATTGCACAAGGATTCATCAGCGGTAATTACAGATTGCCTGTAATTTAGTCGAAAAAGCACAGGTGTAAATAATGAAATGACTGATTGCTGAATTAAATTTAGCTGCTTTGATTTCTGGCTCCTGCTATTGTGCACGAAGGCTCACTGGAACACTTGAATAGAGCAGAGCAATCATTAGCGTCATTAGTGACACCTGTGGTTTTCCTGTTATGACAAGTCAAAAATTCTGCTGTGAGAAAGGCCAATCAACCAGAAGTCCCTTAATGCTGTAGTTCTAGCGTGTAGGATTTAGTGGCATCTAGCGGTGTGGTTGCAGATTGCAACCAACTAAAACTTCTCCTGTGTGCAAAATGCATATTAGAACCACATTGGCAGATGCAAAAATGTGGAAATCCGTATCTAGAGCCAATGTTTGCTTTGTCCATTCTGTGCTACTGAAGAAAAAAAAGGTGAAATCCATGCAAGAGGACCTGCTTAGATATGCAGATATGGCTCATTCTAAGTTAACGAAGACACCATAATTCTTATTTTCAGGTGATTAAAATATAAAGAAAACATAGTTATGAATAGCATATCCCATTTCTGCAAATGTATCTTCTCTATATCATACACACTGGACCTTTAAGGGGAAAAAAGCGCATAAACATTCTTCCCAAAATGTCAAACTATTCCCTTTGTTACAGTATGACTACTTAATGTTGCCGTCAGCAATTCTAATTCAGTAGTTTTTTGAATTCGGC
Organism: Plectropomus leopardus; assembly: GCF_026936395.1. NCBI lineage: Eukaryota > Metazoa > Chordata > Actinopteri > Perciformes > Serranidae > Plectropomus > Plectropomus leopardus. Next base: position 12,585,378 of record NC_142189.1, on the reverse strand, counting down.
TAGTTTCTCCTCACAGTCCATTAGCTGTCTGTCTGTGTGTGAGCTAAAAAATGGTTACAGCCTTGGCTCTGTAAATGGAAAACAAAGTGTGTCGGATCAAGCCACACAACACTATGCCACTATACTGGCTGCTCTCCCTCCTCCACGTCCTCACCCACGAGGAGCTACACCGTGGTAGTAATGAAACGTAAATAAAACTTTATTACTGGAGCTTCTGAAGGAACACTGACAGGAGGGAGGGGTGCATTTGTTTGGTGTGGAGTTTAAATGTGAAAAATCACTCTCCAGAATCGTTGACTCCACCTTTAATAATATGAGGACGTCTGGATAGACTGTGAAAAAATCGGTTAGATGTCACTGGTTATTGTTGCTATTTTCAGTTTATTCATATGTGATTTGGATTATTTATTAAAGTTGGCGTGCACTGTACGTAACAGGCTGGTAAGAGATCCATATCAGCAGCCTAATGCATTTGGTTTGTTGTACAGGTGACAATAGACAGTAGTGTCACTCTACAAGTTGAGTCCATTTAGTAGCTCCTCTTGAGCTTTCAAGCATATCACATGATCTTCTTAAGGAGACCAACAGACAGACAGACAGATATATGGTATGTATGGATGCACATACTTTATTAGGCTCTAAAGGCATTGCACTGGAGCAGTAAAAACACAGTGAAACATACATCACACTTTTATCAATAGAAAAAAAACCATAGCATTCTGTCAGAATAAGAATATATATCTATAGATTATACAATATGAATAATATATTATAGAAAAACTTTAAATATACAAATACTAAATGCTAAAAAATATTATATTATACTATATACATAAAATGAAAATAAAAATCAACTAATAATAATGAAAATACATCTGTGTGAATATGTTATATGTATGCGTGGAGAGTCACATAAAGCTGAGTCATATTAAATATACACAGTCAAATCCCTACCCAGTGATGCAATTTCTTCCTCTGCTGAATTTATGTCCGAGATAATTAAGATTGCAGTGTCCTCTCCCCACAGATAAAGAAGGACTATTTTGGGCCTCAGTGTGTTTCCGTCATAGAGGTACCATATGCTGACTAAGCTGTTCTCGTCCCCTGTGCCAGGATCCCGCAAAATGGAATACAAGGGGAACAGCTGGCATGAGACCTGCTTCCTGTGCCACCGCTGCCAGCAGCCAATAGGAACCAAGTCCTTCATCCCAAAAGACACCGGCTACTTCTGTGTGCCCTGCTTCGAGAAGCAGTTTGCCTACCAGTGCTGTGCTTGTAAGAAGGTAAGGTTACAGCTGACTGTTTTATTGACTGCTGCATTAAATCCCCCTGACTACGGGGTTTAATGTTACTCACACAGTGACTGCACAGTAAAAGAATGCATAGTAAGAGGACTGTGGTTGTTTGTCTCTCTGGATTTGTGTTACCTCCAGGCCATCACAACAGGTGGAGTGACCTACCAAGACAAGCCCTGGCACCGTGAGTGTTTCCTATGCATCAGCTGCAAGAAGCAGCTGTCAGGTCAGCGCTTCACCTCCAGGGAAAACTTCCCGTACTGCCTCGAATGCTTCAGCAACCTGTATGCAAAAAAGTGTGTGGGCTGCACCAAACCCATCACCAGTGAGTCACTCATGTTTTCATTCACTCTGTCATGCAGTTCTCCTGCTCATATTTAAGGCCTTGATTTGCATTTGTGTAGGGCCTGTCAGATTAACAAGGTGAAGATGTTCTGTTAACCTGAACATTATGTAAGTGCACTGATCTTTTTAATGTGTGCAGGTCTGGCAGGGGCCAAGTACATCTCTTTTGAGGAGCGCCAGTGGCACAGTGAGTGTTTCACCTGCATTCAGTGCTCCGTGTCACTGGTGGGACGTGGCTTCCTCACCCAGCGCGACAACATCTTGTGCACCGACTGCGGCAGAGAGAAGTGACCTTTTCATTATCCTAATAATAATGAGAGCTCCTGTTCTGATACTGATATATCCATGAATATTTCTTCTACGCATGCCTGGTACATAAACAAACTTTAAATGTCAAATGCTAATTTTGGTGTTACAATGACCATTAGTTCTGTCATGTTGCCCACACACACAAAAACTGATGTTTCCATAGAGACAAACATGTATCTTTAAAGTAAGAGTGTCATTGTTGCGTTGTTGATGAATGTATTCTCTGTTTGTTGAAACGAAATATGCTTTTTTTTTTTCTCACATGCTGTTATTAGAGCTGACTGTGGCTGGTTAGAATGGATTACTCGACTGACAGAAAATGTATTCTATTTTGATAATTGAATAATCGTTTCAGTCATTTTTCAAGCAAAAATCTTATTTGCTAGTTCGTTAAGGCTCATTTATACACCCTTCATGTAGGAAAACATATCAGTCCATTTTAACATAGTGACTGTCACTACTCACATACTTCCATGTGTTCTTTAGATACATCCAATAGACGGCACTAAAGGAACGAGTCAGGAGTTTCTGACAACAACAAACATGGCGACGGTGGAGGAGATGGTAACAATGTATCCTGTAAAGAAAGCAGCACTGTACATGACAGCATGTGAGGCCATTAAATAGCCTACATCCCAACATGTAGACAAAGTTTTTTTCCCACTATAATACCCATGGATGTATAAAAAGACCTGGATAATGAGGCAAATGTTCAATTGCCGTATATACAGATACACGAATGGCCGGCGCTACTACTGCATGTATAGAGCACATGCACTAGAAACTTCTGGTGACTCAGCTGGCTACTTGCAGCTTAGTACTCTGCTAACTTGAATGAGGATAAATTGATTTCATCTTCTAAATTTTCCAAATATTTTCCAACCAAATGGATCAAATCCTGATGGTGAAACTGGTCATCTTGCAGGGGTTGTAATGCTTAAAAATGTATCCAGATGTCTTTTGCACAATGTATATTAATGGGAAACATCTTCTAGGGCCCATAGTCGTAATTACACTCATAGTCGTAATTACACTGTTTGACCCCAATGAAAAACTGGCTTCACGGCCGGTCGCACTTCCTGGGGGCCTGATATTACAGATTTGTTCCATTTTGTTCCAGCATTTTTGAAATGTCTCTGTCGTGTCCTATGGTCTTATCTTGTTTGGACAGTGGTATTGCTCCGTTTTTTCTGTATTTATGAGCTTTCAAAAAATGTGCTCAGATACAGACAAAATGAACCAACACAAGGCTCCCAAGGCTGTGTGTGTTTACATATCTAACGCTGAGCGTAAGTGAGCTATTACATCATAATACTTTTTTTAGTCTTATATGACAGTAATCTGAATTAGTTTGGATTTTGGACTGTTGGTCTGATTGAGAAAAAAAGCATTTTTATGATGCCAATAATTTGCACTAATTTCTTACACCATGGACAAAAAGATTATTCAATTAATCATTGTTTTATTATTATTTTAATTGTTAAAAATATAATCAATAGTTGCAGTACCAAAACATATTTCGCTTGACCACAGGTCTGACGTTAATTACACAAACTATATTTCTGCTGCATGCTTACTATGCATGATCATAGTTGCCTAGATAAATGTATCCACACTGTGGGGACAAAGACTGATGCATAGTTTATGCTCCTCTTTTGTGAAATACTTCACACTCTAAAGGTTGTTCCAATAAAGAAATGGCCTGTTGTTGCTCATCCTAATACGTTTTATTCTGCTCCAGTGATGCCATTCTGAGGAGGAGTCCTCACATGTCAGTTTAGGGCAGACAAATTTCAGGGTTAACAAATATAGCTGTGATAGTAGGTTTGGAAATCCACATCTTTTTTTATGGCCTTATATTCCCATCTTAGTCACCATTTAGACAATCATTGCTGTAAAACAAACCTCTTGTGTGCTTCTGTTGCCTCTTGACCTCATTGCACCAAGTTTATTCCCGTTGTAAACACACTGAGAGCGACCATATATGGTTTGATCAGCAGATCACTTGCTCCTCTACTTGTCCATTATCCACTCACCAAGCCGCCACTGTGGTCCACGCACAAGCCAAGAATACAAGGGACTGTTACTGTGGGCTCCTCAAAATATCTGTCTTCTTCACCATACCTATTGTTTTGACACTGGTAAAAGTTTCTTGGTGAGGCCGTTGGATGTGTTGTGTAAGTGTTCCCACATGGCAGGATGAGCGGTGTAAAAATGCTGACATAGATTTCCTGTCAGGGTAGAGTCACATGGGGAGGTGCAACGACTTTGCACTTCATAAACTTGAGGAATCAGAGGGGAAGGGAGAACCACAGAGAGGTAGGGGCTCCTTATTTGACATATTTCACAAAAGATCTGCACCTTTTGAATTTCACCTTGCAAAAATCAAGAGTCCTTACATTTCTGCAATGACTTTTAGAGCATTTACACCATCACATGTCTATGAAAAGCAATTAGGCCCAAAAGAAAAGGAAAAATCCTGCATCCAGTGCCTTGAGTGCTATGACCGAAATGTGTATATAGGGACGAAAGATGCAACAGTCCAGCATCTCATTCTCCCTAGTTGCTCAAACGGAGACCTGAGTCCCGGCCAAAGCAAAGTCAGAGAGGGCAAGGCGAGAAAACTTGGCTCAAGCAACCAAGTAATCCAACTGAGAGTAGTCCCACTTTTCAACCATCTGCTGGTCCTGTGGGACCGGAGCGTTACTGCCCTCAACATGTTCTCCTTAGAGCCTCTTCCTGCTCTGAAGAAGATCCAGTACGTGTCTTTGTTTGAGGTGTGCGACCCATCGCTCTCAGCCCAGTGTGTGGAGATGGTGACTTCCTCCAGCCGCAGGAAGGTGATCCGGATCCACGTGGTGGGAGTGGACAAGTGGGAGGTTGTAAAAGAAGTCCCTTTGCTCCAGGACCCTGTGGCCTTGGCAGTAGATGGCGCCAGTTTGTGCATAGCAACCAGCAACAGGTATCTCCTCTGTGATATTCAGACTGGGAGCAGCGAGGAGCTTTTCCCTCACAATCAGAGCAGGCAGCACGTCATTGTTACCCCGGTGGGACGAGGGGAATTCCTGCTGAACGGGCCTGGATCTTTGGGTAAGACCTGCATAAATGTTTGTGGTACATGTTGTTCTATAGCAGTGATAATCAACGTACGGCTTGCAGGCCAAATTTGGCCCCTGATAGGGTGCTGGGTGCCTCTCCATTCAACCATTTTCTAATTCACAATAAAAAATCCTACTGGGAATTGTTTTTGTGCTTTGAGTATACGTAAGGTGCCAGAATCCATAAGACAGCATCAGAATAGAGCTTGTTTATAATTTTTTTAAAAAAAGTGCCGGTGGAGGATCCCTTTCACAACCAACAGAGGTCCTAGCTAAGCCCCTAAAACCTAGAAATGTCCTAAAATCAAGGAAATGTCCTAAAATCATGCAAATCCGAAAATGGTTTAAATCCGAGTAATGTCCGAAAATCTGAGAAATGTCCCTAAAATCTAGAAATGTCTTGAAATCCTAGAAATCCCAGAAATGTCTTGAAATCTACGAAATGTCATAAAATCCTAGAAATGCCCTAAAATCCTAGAAATGTCCCAAAATCCTAGAAACATCCTAAATTCCTAGAAATGTCCTAAAATCCTTGGAACATGTATAGGGCAGTTGCAACTGGCCCCTGGCCCCCTGTCATTTTGCAAAAGTGGCCCCCAAGCAAAGCAAGTTGAGTATTCCTGTTCTACAGGCTGTCGAGTACAGACGTCTTCATACGTTTCCTTTGAAAGCAGCTATACAGTTAAATCATCTGTTATCACTCCCCCATATATCTATTTAGCCAGAGGATGTTTGTTTCGCCAAGATATCATTACTCCATCCTCATCCCTCAGGCATGTTTGTGATGAAGACAGGGATATGCCAGCGTCCTCCCCTGCAGTGGCCTCAGGAGGTGCTGGCAGCCGGAGTATGTTTCCCATACATCCTAACCCTGCAGCCCCAAGTGCTGTCTATCTACAGCATGGTAGATCAGCAGCGCAAACAGACTGTGAGTCTCAGCGGAGCGAAGGGTCTGCTCTCCACATCAGGTAAACCAGGCAGCATCAATTCACCACCTAATGTTGGCAGATTGCAGACCGAAAGGCTGTCACACTGCGGTTTTGTTTTCTAAGATGTCGCCTTGTCTGTCTCAGTTTGCACTAATTCAGTCAATCATCCTTGCAGCCACTGTTCCTGCTCACTGAGTGTTTCTGAAAAAGCAAAAACAAATCTCCCCTCAGATGGTGTGCTAGTGTTCACAGAGAGAGACATTTTCAGCCTGCGTCTGTTGCCAGTTGAAGAGCAGATCCAGGCACTTATAAAGGATGAGAGGGTCGAGGAGGCCTTGTTGTTACTGGATGGAGTTCAAAGCCATCGTCCACTTGACTCTTACAAGGTGAAATTTGATTTATACACACAGCAGCACAATATGTCCCTGCTATGAAATACAGATTTCTAACAAATACGTTCTTTGGTTCACACAATTTCTGAAGATGACTTTATGAAACAGATGCATTTATAGTATTTCTCCATTCTTCTTTCCTTCCTCCTTTCCTTCCTTAATTAAGTCCGATCAGGAACCAATCATGGCCCTTGGACAGATTTTTACCCCAACTTTTCTTTCAAAATAGACCACATGTGGCCAGTCATATAATATTGGTTAATCAAGTGAGACCAGTCAGTATTTTTTCAAATTTTTTCGCTCATGGCAGTACTATCAAACAGTTGTAGACATGCTCCAAGAAGGACATACGCAGGCAGAGCTATTGTGCTTTGACAAAGAGACAGTAAACAACTTTTTCAAAATAATTTGATGTGTATTTTGAGTGTTAAGTTTGGCCATGTTGTATCAGCTAGCATGGAGTGGGGGTTGTGACCCAAAGTGCAGCCAGGGGGCGATGAAGATATTTCGGATTCACTTTTAGAGAGGTGTCATGCCGTCCATCCTTACATATGGTCGGTGGAATGTCTGCACCAAATTTCTTGGCACTGTCCTTTCCAGTAGTTTTTAAGACATTTCAGTTTGACTCAAAGTGGTGGGTGATCAACCGCCAGACTGTCCTTTCCAGAGTGCAGCGAGCTTGACAAACCCTTTATCTCATCCTCACCTTCTCTTGTCTTGTCTGCCTCTGTAATGCAACATTCAGTACTGCTATAATATCACTACTTTATAGATTCATACACACCGACGATGTGTAGATAGTATGCATGCATTAGAACTCCAGCTGGCATCACATCATAGCGTTTGACTTTAATTTTTCATCAGTGTAGAACAGACTGAACCACGATGTCGAGGCGTAGGCTGACTACTCTGTTGTGAGCTGCCATTGTAGTTGTGTTCCAGCTGGATGAATGCAACTGAGGACAGCAGATGGTGTCTGAGATTTAGTGTAATCTGTGCCATATCTCAGGTTACAGGTTAGAGGTGAGGATGTTGGAACTAAAAAGCTGATGGGTCAGTTGAAATATGTCTGGTTTTGTGGGTTTTTTTGGATATCTTAAAGGGTAACATATTGCCCTCAGGATTTAAGGAGTCACACATTCTTCTGCTTTAATGATTTCAGCTCACATATCGCTGCTTGAATATGATCATGCAATGTGTGCCTGGTTTTAAGTTGTTGGTTTTTCTTTTACTGGCAGGAGCTGCAGAAGGCCATCACTTGCCTGGCTGGATTCGTTCATTTTTACCAGGAGGGTTTTTCCGAGGCCAGAGATCTATTCATGTGAGAGTAAAACCCCTTCCACGACACTCCAAATTCAAAGCACGCCAAGTAAATCACAGCAAACTGTGCAGTAATATGTGAATCTTGTGAGTCTAGTGTGTCCTTTCTGCAGACTTCTACACTTGAGTCTAACAGAAATCAATACTCATTACCCACCCAAACAGCACAGGTGAGCTGGACCCCAGAGAAATCATCCGCCTCTACCCTGACATGCAGTCATGTCTCAGAGAGAGCTTTCAATCCCAGCTTGATCAAGTGAACAAGGGAAGGGATCTGAAGGTGCTCTCCAAAGAGGACAAAAACACATTTCATCATTACCTGGCCTTCCTGGGAGATTTTCTCTCAGCAGTCAGGGGCACGGAGCAGGGTCTGAAGTGTGTTCAGGAGGTGGACTGCGCCCTCCTGAGGCTGTACGTAGAACTGGGAGACACTGAAAATCTGCAGCAGCTGGTGGCATTTCCCAATGCGTGCAGGCTGGACCACTGTGTTCCTGTTTTGGAGCAACACAACAGGTGAAAATGAAAGTATTATTTGCAAATATGGTATTGCCATGTCAAAAAAGCTGACAGTAAAAGACAGCAAAAACAGTTGACATAAATATATAAATATTCTTGAAAGAAAATGAGACACATTGTTTGAAACATATGCTCAGTTTTTAATGGACCATTTGCTGTTTGATCTTTTTTTATTCACAGATTTTTCGCTTTAGGTTCCCTCTATCAAAGCCATGGAAATCAAATTGATGCAATTGAGGTACAATTTCCCAAAAAAACCCCACACATTTTATATAAACTTAATACATTTAATTTGATTATTTTAGCCTGTTATGTTCCTACAGACTTGGGTGAAAATTGCAGAAGGCCTCCACAAAGACCCCTCTTGCTCAGATGTGTATGGACACATAGTTTGGACTCTCAGTCAACTGCAAGACAAAGACACTGTGTGGAAATTTGCAGATTGGACTCTTCAAAGAAACCAGGAGGTGCCTTTTTCCTTTTTCATGTTCTAAACTTAACTGCAGAGGGCAGAGTTGCATAATGCATATGTGTGTTCCATATATAAACACACAGCAACCATTTACTTAATTGCTTTGCTTAAGACAAGTATCTCTAATGAAATGTCCAATAACACTCGTTCTTTATTTGAAACAGATAGGGGTGCAGATTTTCAACAAGCGTCCACCAGCTGATCGATTTGAGACACAAGATGCCCTGGCTTTCTTGGAGAAATACCCGCTGGCTTTACTTTTGTATTTGGAGTTCTTAATCCATGATTTGCAGAGTGAGGTGGGTGCAGCAGCAGCGACCTAATCTAATATCCCTGGCTTCTTTATTAAATGCACCGAGTCATGATTGGAGTAATCTTCCCCCAGGAGGAGAGACATCACAACCGTCTGGCCCTGGCATATGTTACTCAGACGCTGCAAGAGGAAGAGGAAGCAGATTTGAGGGAGACCAGAGGGAAGTTGCAGCAGCTGCTTTGGGAATCCAAATTCTATGACGTCTCCACTGTGTATGGTGTGTGGATGCCTTAAGAGCAGTGGTGGGCGAAGTATTCAGATCCTTTACTTAAGTAAAAGTACTTATATCACCCAGGGAAATACTCTGTAACAAGTAAAAGTCCTGCATTGAAAATGTTAAGTTTAAGTAAAAGTAAGTGAGTATTATCAGGAAAATGTAGTAAAAGTATTCAAAGTAAAAGTACCCATTGCAGAAAAATATTTTTTTAAAACCACACCCATCCAAAAAAAAACCTCTAAATGATTAGAAAAAAATACAAAAATACACACCAAAAACTCAAATTAAAAAAAAAATTTAAAAAGTCAAAATTATTTAAAGAAAAAACACCAAAAAACTTCAAAAATAAAAATATAATAAACACAGCAAAACACAAAATAATAAAAAAATAGAAAAAAATCACCCCAAAACACAATTATTTAAAAAAAGAAAACAAAAACATAAAAAAACTCAAACTTATAAAGAAGACAGAAAAATTTCTTTGAATTGACTGATTAATTAACAATTGTAACAGTTGTACTTGTATAAACTGGTAATTTAATTTATAACAAAACATTAAATGCAATAATTCCCTCTGAAATGCTGTGGAGTAAAAGTATAAAGTGACATGAAAAGTCAATCAAAGTGAAATATAGGTACCTCAAATTGATACTTAAATACAATCTTAGAGTAAATGTACTCAATTACATTCTACCACTGCTTATGAGAAAATAAGTCACTACTGAATTGTTACTAAATTGCATTATTCTCATCACAGAGAGAGTCAAGTCAGCCACCTTGCATGTGGAGGAAGCCATTCTCCTCGGGAGGAGCGGTGAACACTCTCAGGCCCTGCAGGTGCTTGTTCACCGGGAGGGAGACCTCAAGGCTGCAGAGGCCTACTGCTGCAGGGCCGCCCAGGACCAGAACCCACAGTTCAGGCAGACCCTGCTGCTCACCCTGCTCCAAATTTACCTGAGATCTGAGGATCTCACCAGCGCTGCTGTGGATCTGCTCAACAACAACCCTGGAGTCTTTGCAGCAGAGAAAGTCATCCAGCTCCTGCCTGAGTCCTGGTCTGTTCAACTGGTCTCGCAGTTCTTAGTTGGATCCCTCAGAGAGACCTTCCACCAGAGGCGGATGGCGAGGCTGCAGAAGGCTTTGGGCCAGGTGGAGCTCATGCGGTACAAGGTCATTTGGGTGAGTTTAAAGGCGTATTTCACATTTTTTTCCGCTCCATAAAAATTGAATGTATTCTTGTTCTCTTTCATTCTGAACCTTGTTGCCCTTTCTCTCCCTCCTCTGCAGATGCAGGCCTCAAAAACAAAGTTCAGACTGGACAAGGGGCAGAAGTGTACGGTTTGTCAGGAAGACCTCGCAGAGCCACAGTTTGCCTGTAACCTCCACGGTGAGCTGATGCACACAAGCTGCACTGGCCTTTCATTGCCATAAAGACGCCGATATAGCAATCTGTGTATGCAAATATCTCTGCACTCATGAGAATCACACTCATTTCTAGCAGGATAAGTGTCTGCCTCCTACCCGATCATTTCTCTAGATTACACAGTGTCATCTAGACAAACTCTGTACAAGGATTCAATTCATGGAACCAGACACTTTTCCTGATTATATAAAAAAAAAGAAAAGAAAAATACATTGTGTAAATAACTGGTTTCAAAATGCAAAAGAGCAAGCAGTGCACTTTTTCAGGGCGGCACGTCTGAGCCATTTCCTAGACAGCAATAGCTATAAAGTGGAGGACACTCAGGGGCATATATTCACTGATCAGACAGTGGTGTTTAACATGGAAACCACCTGTGGTCAACCTGATGACCAGAGGGAATTTGACCATCTTCCATGGCTGTATATATGCATCCCCGCCATCATGGTTTCCACTGACTGTGTATATTTGTCTGCATAGAGCTGGAAATAGAAAGTCAACAACTGAGAGGCTGCACGTGAGAGACTTTTCTATTCAGCTTGTGAATTAATATATATGAATTAAAAAATTCACAATTACAGGTTTTAAAAAATAAAAAGCAAACAGGTTGACGAAGTAACGAGTTTTGGGTCAGTATTGTTAAAGGTCCAGTGTGTAAAATTTAGAGGGATTTAGTGGAATGTCTTTAGTGTTCATTGTTCAAGAGGTTTGTACCGTAGGCCAAATTATCCACAAAGGTCTCTGATGCTCCAAAACAAATGGACCAGGTGATTAAAACTGATAGAAACACTGACTAAGGTAGTTTCATGTTAATAATCAGTGTTTCTCCCTTGCTGTTTGGCATGTGAGAGGCCGGCGGCCAGCCCTGCGCCTGCCAATGTCATCCTTTTTCTCTGATAACTTGAGATCCAGATGTTCAGGAGGTTTTTAACCAGGAGCTAAATTATCCACAGAGGTATCTTCCTCTCCAAAATAGACAGACCAGGTGATTTAAACTAGTAAAAAGTCTGAATAAAGCAGCTTCACATCACAAATCAATGTTTCTAACACGCTTTTTGACATGTCGGATACAGTCCGCTAACCTGTGCTCAACTTTTTTCTCTGATAGTTTAAGATCCAGACATTTAGGAGGTTTCTGGAAGCTCAATTATCTACAGAGGACTCTTGCTTTGTAAAACAAACTGCCCCAATACTTGAAACCACCATGAACACTGAATAAAGCAGGTTCATGTAAAAAACATAAAGAAATAAAAAATCAATCAGTGTTTTTCCGGTGCTGTTTGGCATGTCGGACATGGGCTGCTGTCTAGCACCTGCTTCTCTGTGCTCACCTTTTTTCTGATCCAGACGTTTAACAGATTTTTACCGGGAGATGATTTACCCACAGAGGGAAAAAAAAACTGTGTTCTTCTGATGCTGCTTGTCTCAGAGGCTTACTACAGTGGCCGATGTGAAAATACAAATGGCTCCATCTAGAGCCAGTGTTTGGTTTGTCCGATCTCCCTATGTAGATATAAACGTCTCATTCTAAGGTAACAAAAACACGATTCTTATTGTCAGGTGATTAAACACTAAAAAAACATACTTATGACATTATGCTCCATTTCTGTGAATAAATCCTCTTAAATCCTACTGACTCGACCTCTAATTTTTACAAGCGATTAAATGACATATTTGAGCTGTACATAGAACATTAAATCAGAGCCAATTTTTAACATCATCCCTGTATCATTAAGGAACATGACAGACATATGCCCCAAATAATAACACACACAACTCCAGAGTGACCCCATGTGCAGTATGGAAATCTTGTATAAACTTAAACACATATCATTAAGTTAGACAACATTTAAAATTTGTCTATTTTTGTTGTGATTCAGTCATTAGGGCTAACCATAACTGAGTATTTCTTTATCCTGATGCATTTTTGGGACAGGAGTTAAGGAGACGCCTAAAGGAGCTGGAACAGTAACACTTGGCTGCAGTGCTTGCAAGTTTTTGGTGTAAGCTTTTGGCCTGGGGTGAGTGACTAATTGCAGTGTAGATAAATAGTGAATTATGAGCATGTTGGAAGGGATTATCTTTTTTGTGATGCCCTTGCAAAGATTTCTGCAGTTTCTCTCTCCTAATGAGGTATCTGTGGGACTTTTTCATTGTTCTCAGTGAGAGTCTGGTTCATTTAATGTTGCATAGTGTGGGTGTTATGCAGCAATGAGAGTGTATGTGGGGATAAAACTCACAAGAATACACTGGATTTGAGATTTTACTTGAGATTTCTCACTCGGAGTGTATAAATGTAACCTCCAAACTGGCTCGTATCAAAGAAAACCACATTCTGTTTTATGTGGCGGCAGGAAAAAAGGCCACTCGTCCATATTGCCTCCTTGTAATTTGGAATATCTTTCATTTCAATTTACTGTTCAGTCATTGTAAGGCACCCCTGAGAGGTAACAGTGCGCACAACAACACAAACTTCTCTCTGACTTGTTTTGGGGTGTAAAGGCACCTCTCACAGTTTATATATGACTGAAAGGGCTGCTGCACTGTGACTGGCTGAGTTTTGGGCCGTGCCTGATGACCGGTGACCACTGGGTGGACCCCAGGGCCCGGATCATGTCCTCTCCTTCCCTCTCACGGACATCCTTAGGGAGCATTAATGTTGTTTTGCAACACTTGCGGTCATGCTCTGCCTCAAAAACCTTTTTCTCATCTTTGATGTTGACCAAAAGCCCTAAGCAACCAAAAGGTAAAAATATACAGACCCAAGTACAAGTACACCTTCTTCTGCCCAATTTAAGACTAAATAAAGCCTGAAATTAAATATTTTTTAAATTTCTCTCACCTCCCTCTCTTATATATGAAACTGATATCAGTAGCTCCTGTTGATGTGGATGTAATGCTCTTGCAGTCTGGAGTTCAGTGCACGAGTAGGCAGGGTCACTGCAGGGTACTCTGGGGTGCCGGCCAGATGGACATTTTACACATGAGGGGAACGGATTGGATGCAAAAAGGAACAGTTATGGAGAGAAGTATGGTGGGGTATCCAGACGTTGGTTTATTATAAATATCCATGCAGCCACAGAGGGAAAACAAGAACATTTTCTTCTTGTGCTTGTCTAAATTTAAGACAAAATGTCGTCTGTCTGGACTGTTGGATGTAATTGTTTACATGTTAACATAGTTTTGTTTTTTTATGGACTAAGAAAAAAGTATGAAATGCATGAGACTTTTTTGACAGTGAATTGCGTAAAATGGAGTCCTAGAAACCCCAATTAGCTTGGTAGCTCATGGCTTTTCCTGATTTGATGAAAATTGCTTATGAACATGATTTTGAACTGATGGTTTGTTTTAGAAATATGCCAAAGAAAATGATGCATAACTTCTGTTTGGGCTGTCAGAGACCCCAGCTGTAAAATATCATAATTTTCTGTTAAATACAGCCAGATGAAACAGATTTTTCATATTCTCAAAACTGTGATGGGTACTGATAGTATTTCTTTAAGCAGCCCAAAATCCTAAAGAAGTCTTCTGTGAGTTATATAACTGTGTGTTTATTTGTAAGTAAACTAGTTTTGGCAAACAAAAATAAAATATCTATATTTCTACATCAATATCACAAACTGCAGCCTATGAAATAATAGATGTAGCCGCTATGATGGCCCTTATTGGTTTGTGGACTTTTGAAGGCCTAAGTTTGGCATTTTGACTGTTAACTTTTTTGTTTTTTGTTAATTTTTGGAGCCTGAGTCCAATGCTAGCTGCCACTTTGGTTAGCACGGTGCATTTACAGCTATGGTTAACTGTGATAATGCTAATGCTGTTTATTGCTTGCGAAAAAACAGGCTTTAAACCATTAAAAACAAAGTTTACTTACCAGAAAGACTGGAAATCCAAGACTTTTTTTAGGTGATGTTACAACTGAAAACGCACTTAAATACCAGCAGCTACGGCAACAGTTTCACGCCACAGTTATGTTGCCTAACTAACATTTTAGCACTGACAGTGACTTGTTGAGTTTATAAAAATGCTTCAAAAAATCACCTCCTTTAAAGTTGTTATTAAGTTGAGATGAAAACCATAAATGTGTTTAATTTTGCTGTAAAGTTGGTTATTTTATAATGGTGTTTATGGGGAGTGCTCAAATACTTTTCTACACATTAGGTTTTGGGAATAACATTTTTAGAAGAAAAAATGTTTGATTAGTAGTTGGGTCTAGAGGAATGATAAAAGACAATGTCAACAACATACAAAGGGTTGAAAAGTTTAACACGACACATTTAACACACACATATAATTTCACACGTTGGCACCAAGTTAAAAACAAACAAAAAAACAACTGAGGAAAACGCCTTAGGATCATGAAAATGTCATCAGGTGCCTCACTAAATAAAGCCTATGGGAAAAATTGAATACACAATGCTTCTCTGTGTATCATGCATCATATTTATAGTCAAACCACAAATTACTGTATCATGTCCCTTCTGACGCATTTTTCAGTCTTTTAGTGGTCGGCGAGAGACAAGAGAGAATCTTAATTTGCAGCCCTTTTGGTAGCAATAATGGTAAGGTAGCAGAAAACCTAAACGATTGAACTTTAATTTTCCACTTTCCCCAGCAAAACTAATTCTATAGATATAGCAGTAAAAAGTATGGGAATAAATAGCTGAAGAGGATGATCAAAACATAGCTTTTTTTAACTGCTAAGCAACGCTCTCATTTTCATGGCTTGCTACCTTGGGGTTTGGCAGAGTGCCACTGGGAGAAATGTGTAGGGTGGCCCACTGGAGACACTCAGGGCAGAGACGGCGACCACAGACTCCCACCCAGCCCTGCTGCACGGGTTATATACTTCATATACTGTATGCTATAGAGTCATGTCACAATGTCTACGGCCCTAATACTGTCACTGTTTGCCTCCTTCAGCTCAAAACTGTTTCCTTGACTGGATATTTTGAGGATGATATGACATATTTTAATTTAACTGCCACTTTCAGAATAATTATATTTAGTGTTGAAATATAATTATCCTAAAAGGTCAGTTATAGTATTACAAAAAAGTGCTCAAGGACTGTATGAAAATAATTAGGGGGAAGAGGTGGTGAGATTGTAACTTTTCTTTAAGGTCTCTTGTTTGTTTTTTGGAAAACAGGGGAGGGATTTTCTTTTCTTTCACAGTATTAATATTATATTTAGCCTTCTCCTGTGACATTTATCTAATAAAAAGAGGTATATGATTGATTTTGCGTACATGATTTCAATACATGAGCTATTTGAACTCACACACTTTATTGTCTGTTCGACAGTTTAAAACCTGAGCAACTAGGCTTGATTTCTTCCAGAAAAATGACAAGAAGGCAATGAGAAACTTAAGAGAAAATAATGCAAAATAAGCACTTTTTCTTTTACGTGCAAGAACATTACCTGATATAAATTTAAAAAATGGCTTTAAAAGGTGCTTAAGGAAAAAAATAATTCTGTAACATAATTTTAAATACATTATTATAATAATAACTAAAGTTAACTTGATATTTTCATACCTTTTCTAAGCTTACTAATTTCTACAAATTTGCAGGACATTTCTTGTTTCTTGCTAAGTTGCCAACTTTTTTCCAATGACCAATAGTTATTTCTGTCACTGCATGACCCATTATCTTTAAGATAGTGGTCGGTGTTTTTCCCTTTCTTAGAGATTTTATGTAAATAAATGATGTGATGTGGGAAATATACTAAGTAGCTTTCTTGCCTAGAGTTATATCAGAACCACATTTCCCAAACCTCTCCTTGAGTACCACAGATCGCTGCCTGCTCCAACACAGCTGATCCAAATAACTCGTCATGAACTCCTGAAGCTGCTTGATAACAAGCTGATCATTTAATTCAGCTGTGTTGCTGCAGCCAGAAATCTAAAACACGCAGGACAAATGGTACTCGAGGAGAGGTTTGGGAAATGCTGCATTCGAAGGCTGATACTTCTCACAGGTTTGTACGGTGAATATAAAGCCATTGCCATCATTTAACTTAGCTTAGCATTAAGAAAAGAAACAGGGGGAAAAAGGCTAGACCAGCTCTGTCTAAGGATAACAGAATGCACTGTCCTGAATCGCTAAAGCTCACCAATTAATATGTTTTACGTATATTGTTTTTCCTAATCTGTATACAAACAAATTGTAAAACCAAATTCTCACTGTTCTGACCGTACTTTTCATAAATGGTGTCGATCACCTTACTAAAAAAAAAACATGTGTCCCTAACATGCCAAACTATTTCAGCGCAGGTATGTGATCATACCTGTCTTCTATGACAACTATAAGGCCTAGTAGCAGGATAAAACATTAATTTAGTGTAGGGTTGTGAAACTTTGAGACTTGGCTCTATGTTTGCTTTGAAACGGAGACCAAACAGTACTGTTTTTATATATATTATCACTTCACTGTCTGTAAAGGCCCTGACACACCAAACCAACAGTTGGTCAAAGCTGGGCCATTGATAAGCGTCCTCTTCTCTTCTGTGTGTCCTGCACCGTTTTCCCTCATCATCTTTTTTTCCGGCGGTAGAAGTGGCGCCCGTTGGTGAATGAAACTCTGATGGCCGTTCAGCTCAGCCTACAAGGTGAGAAGTGTAAATAACCAGCTAAAGACAAGAGGGAGTGAGGTCAAAACAAATTTTATAAGGTAAGATTGTTTTTCTTTCGCGATTTAGCTTTTCAGCAAAGATGCTCGCTGGTGGTTTGTGTTGTTGCTCACTGCTGATAAATAAGATTTGTTCTTTCAACATTAGATTGTGTTGTTAATGTGCTATTTGGCTAACTTGCAACAAGATGGTCTTTGGGTTTCCGTTTGTACATTATGAATACAGATGACTGCCGTCTGCTGGTATGGAGGGGTATTTCATATGTGTTGTTTGGCAGTTGTTTGGTGTGTTTATGTGTAACTCGATATGAGGACAAACACCACGGGGCCTTCGTCGCCGTTAGTTCTCTGATGTCAGTTTGGTATGTCTGTGCCTGTTTAACAACTGAATCAGCAAATTATCTACTGCTGCTGCACGTTATCCAGGGTTGCTTTTTCAAGTCATTATCTCATTCAGGCAATCCCAGTATCCCAGTGTTACAGGCTGTGTCCCTACATTGTTTATTTCCCCCTAAATCTCTAAGACAAAGGAAGACACCTGTTTTTAAAAGAGAAGGTGAGCCATATGGTTCAGCCCCCTCATGCCCCAATCATTTTTGTGCAGTCCCTTGTTCTCAAAGTTTCCATTTTTGCCAAGAACCAGAAATCTCACAGAAATATCAAACACAGTTACATGGAAACACTTCTTTCTCTGTGATGGAGTCAACCATAAATAGACATATTCCTAAACAACTTAAGTGGCATTATCTTAATGATCTGTACTGCCTGCGACTTACGACTCAATTTTGGATGAGGTATTAGAGTTCATTTTTGGAAAGTAAGACTTTTTTGGCAGCCTCCTGTGTTTATGCTGTTCTTTTCTAATGAGTGAATTTCATTTGGAGAGTTAAGTGCTCGGCCCGAGGGGTCTAGTTGCGGTTGTCCACCTGGCTTTTTTGAATCTGGAAGCTTGTGTCTCATTTCCAGGTCTAGCACCTTTCATCTGTGAGCCATTTGGATTTCTGGGAACAGAAACAGACGGACCTGCTGAGTAATCAAAAAGTTGGGGTGGAAACTGCAATCTGGCTGTTGTCGTGATGAAATAAGAGAACACTGTGGAGATCAGGCTGGTACGAGAGGCAAAACAAACCTGAAAACGCAAATATTATTGCTGTTAGAGGAGAAAAGGAGGCAGCAAACATAAATAAGATAATGTTCACTGTATGCCATTGAAGATGCGCAATAGGCAAAAATGAAGATCAATCAAGACCTAATGAGGATAAAGAATTTGATCAGCTGCACACACTCAGAAAAACAGGAGAGATGAGAAAGCACACACTCTCTCAGTTGCTGAGCATGATCTCCACATGAGGAAATTGAAACCTGATCCAATGTGCTTATCTCCTGTGTGGTTTATTATGTTAACAGTATTTAATCAGTTTGTAACCTGTGTGTGATATTATAATTAAACTGAGTTGCATTAGTTTTTAAAAATACAAAACTTAAGGTCCCAGGAATAATGGTATCACGGGAGACGAGAAAGTACCTAAACCACAAGCGAAAACCAGACACGATTAGAATCGAAGCCAAAAGATGAGAACATTAGAAGGAGACCTGGGTCCCCAGAAAAGGATGGACATCTCCAAAAGAGCATAAAAGTGAACGTTTTGGAAGTGCTTTTTTAGTTTAATCCCGGGATTGACTGGAGTTTGTTGTTGTGTTGTCAAAGACAGCAATAAACTCCCTTTTGCAAGTGACTTTACCTGTCTCCAGTGCTCCTTGGCAGAAGACATCACATCTTCGACTGACTTTGAAGAAAGCTTGCGAAGAATAGCTAAATTAGATCTGAGTTTGAGTTAATTTCAGAAAAGTCTTCAGAGGTGTTTTTCCACAACACTATGTAATTGCTTCGTTATCCCACTCATACGAATAAACTTCATTATACTACATATGGTGAGTTTTTGGTAGCACGACATGCCAGAAAACAAATAAGATTTTATTGAGGATTAATAATTTCATACACAGAAGGCAGTTAATCTTATTTACAAGTGGGCCTTATTTAGATTTTTACTCTCATACTTCTTAATTCAGAGCATACTGTTGCTGGCATTCAAAAAAGGACATTTAACAAGCTGCAGGTGATGAATATAGCGCCACATAAATGCTTCATGGTCTGTCCTGTGTGAAATGAACATAATTAAAGCTCTGACAACAGAAGGGATGTATGCACTGCGCCGCAGGGTCCCGATAGTTTCAGAGCTTCTTTTGCGAGATGGTGCCTCATGTGATGTTTGACATCACTGATTACAGAGCATGTGCCATATTAAGTTACTGTTACTGTACCCTGGGAACGCTGAAAACGTGGGATCATGCATAATTAGACATTTAGCGCCAATCCTCCCCGCAGATGAACACACCCTTCACCACAACAGATGGGCCAGGGAGTTAAAAATGTCCCAGCGCCCCCTGATATCAACCACAGGAGCCAAAATGCCCTCCCTCTGCTATCTAGCACTGAACTTGCTGTAACCTACACAATAACTGCATGAAATCCAGTACTAACTCCAAAAGGCCTTATTCAGTCCTCAAACTGCAGCAGCAAGTAATCTGTATTTTAGAGCAGAAAGACTCTATCATAAACCTATATATAGCAATCAAAGCCACAATCAGAGCTAGGACAAATTAGAGGTATATCAACTTTTAGCATAGAATTACAATTCTATTTCCACAGATCGAATAACTCTGGAAACTTCGAACGAAGGACATATCAAGGCTTTCATTAAGTCTTTCATGAGCCCTAACTACCACTGAGCGCAAAAGAATAGAACGATTCTCAGCTGACGTGAAGCTGCACGACATCTCTACACTTTGTGGTTTCATGCACCAACACATACCCATACTTGAGGGTATTTCAGGAGTGCCCTGAGCATCACTTTACATCTAAAAAAAAAAATGCATGCAACAATTTCCAAAGAGTGAAAGATGTTTTTCTAACTGGAAGTGCACAAAAAAAGAAAATATTTGTCCTTAAATTAAATTATTTTGTGTAATATTTTCCTTAATGTGTACTCATTTTAGCTGTTAATTTGGTCCCAGTTGTGGATGTTTGCAGGTTGCAGGGAGTACAACTAACATATGCAGTTTTCACATGAAAAAAGTTGTATAAAGCCTTTGGTGGGTCCAAAGGAAACTGTGCAAAGTTTGATAAATTACCTAAATTAATGTCATTTGAGTCAGTGTCAGTTGGGGACTACCATAGAATGTATAAATAATGGACGTAGCTATCGTTACATCACCCATTTGTGTCATTTTCAAGCCTGGAGTTTGGCATGTTGACTGTCACCATCCAGAATGTTTTACTGGTATTTTTACTTAAAAGATGTGAATACTCCCCCGCTCTTTTGTCCTGCCTGCCACTGAGCCACCAGCTCTATCTTTGATGGGTGATTTGCCGAACGATGTGTTTAGTCAGCTTTCAACATATGTTCAAACCCTGTGGGTCCAGAGATGCAGCAGTAAATCAAAGAGCAGTCATCACTGTGGTGACAACAAAGTAAATCACAGTGTCCTAAATAAAGCTCTCTAGCTTTCCATTGTCTAAACACCAAAACCAACTCCAAGCTCTATAACATAACATTGTGTATGCTTAACATGTTGCTTAATGAAGCAACAAAACCATGGCAACAACCACTATTATATGTGTGAGTAAACCACAGTAAGCATGCTCTTTACACCCATGAAAAACAGGGAAAGTACATCTGTGCTCCAATCCTGAGGCAAGAAGGGCTTTAATATTCTTTTAAAATCTTTCTCTCTATGCACAATTACAATTAAATGTCTGTTATAGTAGCAAATACATCATTGAACAAATTAACTATACAACAATACACAAAACAAACAAAAGGAGATAGTTTACTACAAAGAGAAAAAAACAAAGTCATACAATAATTGACTACAAAAGACATAAAACAAGTTTTATTAAGTGGAAAATACTGAAATATCACATTGACCTCAGGACTCAGATCCTGTGCTTTGACTCATGGAATTTAGCTCAGGTGTCTCCTGTTTCTCTTGATTGTCACTGAGATGTTTCTACACTTGATTGGAGTCCACCTGTGGTTAATTCAACTGATTGGGCATGATTTGGAGAGGCACACACACCTGTCTACATAAGGTCTCACAGCTGACAATGCATGCTGATGCAAAAAACAAACCATGAGGTCAGAGAAACTGTTGGTAGAGCTCAGAGAAAGGATTGTGTAGAATCACAGGCGTAGAGAAGGTTGCA
The DNA here is from genome assembly GCF_026936395.1 of Plectropomus leopardus. Lineage (NCBI taxonomy): Eukaryota > Metazoa > Chordata > Actinopteri > Perciformes > Serranidae > Plectropomus > Plectropomus leopardus. The sequence continues at coordinate 12,563,856 of NC_142189.1, read as the reverse complement.
TTGAAGGCCACCGGGAGCACAGTGCCCATATAATTATTACATGTTTGGAACAACCAGGACTCTTTCTAGAGCTTGCTGCTCTGCCAAACTGATATATTTGGGGTGAAGGGCCTTGATAAAGGAGGTGACCAAGAACCTGATGGTCAATCTGGCTGTGCTCCTAAAAATCCTGTGTGGAGACAGGAAACAGAGGCCTCTCCCTTGTAAAAGACAAAGGAAAGCTCATTTTGAGTTTGAAATCAGAAATAAAAAAACTAAAATCTAAATAAGTTCTGACTGCATTGTAATTCACAAAACTTTAACATGTTTGGACACTTAAACTGACAGTCAGCTGAACTTAACTGAATGGGCAAGGGGATTTAAACAATGAATAAAGCAGTTTCATGTTGCAAATAAGTGTTTCTTCAATGCTGTTTGGCATGTCGAGGATGGGTTGCTAGACTAGCACCTGATAATCTAAACAAACAGACCCGGAGATTTAAACCAGTGAAAACAGAATATAGCAGTTTCTTGTTAAGCAGTCTGTTTTCTGATGCTCGTCATGGGAGGGCTGCTTACTACAGTGGCCAACACAAAAATGCAAATGCTTTGCTCTCTAGAGCCAGTGTGGTTTGTCCATTCTGGGCTACTGTAGAAACATGGCAATGCTACATGGCAGAGTCCATAGACAGGGAACCTGCTCCCTGTGCAGATATAAATGGCTCATTCTAAAGTTACAAAAACACAACAATTCTTACTTCCAGGTGATTATACACTAAAGAAAACACACTTACTATGTTATATTCCATTTGTGCCAATATATCCCCCTAAATGCCATACACAGAAATGAAAAAATGTGACTAAAAAAAGAAATATTGAATATCTGATGGTTTGTGGTTTGAGGCTGTAAAATACCCTCCAGCTGCCTGTGTTGAAAACTCATTTGACAAAGTGTGTGTGTCTGTGCACCTCTGTGTGACTGCACATACTGTACCTGTCTTTTTTTTTTCTTATCCCGAGGTGATTGCTGACATTTACAGTTTATTGCTGCATTTCATCACAGAGCAGAAATCTTAAATCGTCTGCAGGAGCTCACCTCGGCTCTCCTGCTCTCTGTACAGATTGGAAAGGAAGACTGATTTCTGCAAGCTGAAGCTTAATGCTAAGCTCTCAGTTAATGTCAAGCTGGGAGCGACTGACAGACTGGAGAGACTGGGCAGCTTTTTTACTCCCCAAAAAAAGCTCCCCGGCTTATAATGTCAGGTTTTGGCACATTTCCGACCTTTAATTTGGAGAGGGTGTTTCACAGTCATGAAGCCTTGGAGAGATAATAGCGGGTGAAAGTATAGCTTACAGTAGCTGCATGTGTACAGGCGTGGAATATAATTAGCTTAATTTCAATGAAGCAAACCGCTTGTCTGTGAGGTATAGATGGGATCAAACTCTGCAATCAGCCGAGGGGCTCCTGATTGTGTGTATGAGGTGAAAGTGAAGGGCTTTGAAATAAGAGTGCAAGCATGAAACTAATCTCATTTGGGTTTTAAATCTCTTATTTTGCATCTGTTAGTGAACGTATGCAATTTACACTGACTGAACAGCACAGCAACAGGAGAGGACAACACTCTGTCATTAGCAATGCAACATAATACCTGACTGCAAACATTTGGCATCTGTGTGAAATCCCTCATTAACCATGACCTTAAGTTTGGGTCAACAGAAAAAAAAATCTTTTATTCAAAATATATTTAATGTTGATTAAATTGGCACAGTTCAAAGAAACCCTTCTTAGAAGTATTCTAACTTATGGTGACCCTGTGCTTTTGGTATAATAAAACAAAGAAATTAAATGTGTGATATTAACTAGGAGGCACTCACAATTTAAGTATAATTGTTGTAACTCAAATATTAAACAACAAAATGTTTAAGGGGACCTATTATGCTTTTATACTCAAAGCTTTCCTCAAACAGACACAACATGCGGTCAAGATTCCCTTAGGGACACAGAGCAACTACAGAGAGACACAAAAGGAATACAAAAAGATGCATAATGATTAAAAGAGACACAAAACAACAACAAAGCCTGTGCCTTTTTTTCTAAATAGGAGAGGTGATGGTGCCTTTTGCTCAGGACTTCACTGTCTCAAATCCACCCATGCTTGCTGTGTAAGACTCATCACAGTGCATTCAGAAAGTATATAGAGTCCTTTGTTTTTTTTCCACATTCTTATGTTGTAATTCATGCCAGATTTATTTCAATTCATTTTCCCTAATCAGCAAAAACAGGATTTCAGGAATATAGAGACATCCTTCACTCAGGTGCCTCCTGTTTCTCTTAATTGTCTTTGGGGTGTTTCTACACCTAGATGAGAGTCCACCTTTGGTAAATCCTACTGGTTGGACTTGTTATGGAGAAGCACAAACCTGTCTAAGAGGGCAGAGTTTCTGCAGATTAATACATCACCACACACCTCCAGAGGGTCATGAGTAATAATAGAGGGGGATTATTTTTTGCGTGACTCTATTACATTATATTTGGTAAAGTCCTGCTCAGTATACTCTAAGAAAAAAAAGTAATGGGTGCATTTCTGTATTGTTAAACTAATCATGAGTGGAAACAGATGGCTTTGAATAAAAAATAAAATTTCATTCACTCCAGCAACCAAAGCGGTTTCAGCCTCCTGGAAACGGTTGGTTTGGCTCACTGGATGAGATGCACACAGTGGTACAGTCTGTGAATGCGTCCATTTCCATCTTGGAAAACATGTTTGATCAAATGTTCTGTCCCTTTTAGCAGACAGCCACTTGAGAAAGATACTGCCATTTAAATGCTACTGCAGGAGTTTCCAGACACAGTCTGAGTCCACCTGTCTGTCTGGCACGAGATGAGATTCAAGCGGCGGCTTCAACCACAGTTTTATTCAACCACGAGCTGTTGCAATCTGACCAGAATGTGACTAGACCAATGTAAACACCCCAGCAGAAAAAGTAGACCAGTATTAGGACTGTAATGCTCTCCTCTTTTCACCACAGGACCGCAAACTTCCACATTTGGAGATTTTGTTTGAAATACAGAACTGTAAATAGCTGAGAAAAATACCAGTTGGAAAGTCTTCAAAGTCATCTATGAAGCATTCAGCACAACTAGCAGTTCACCTTGTGCCATCCAGACTCGACTGTCCACCTCCAACTGTCACCAGAGACAGAGACGTATACTTACAGGTTTTAGATGTGCCTAAAAGCAAATCCCATACCCTTGGAAAAATGGTATTTACAGTAGCTGCATTATCCAGGAAAAAAAGAGATTTGGTACAGGAATTATAGAAGAGATTAACAGAAGCTCTTTGTCGGGAAAGAAGGTCAGAGACCCAAAATAGTCATCAGGCCTGTCCTAGAAAGATCTTCCAGCAAGCTGTCATTGCAGTTAAACCTATACATGCTGCAATTGAGGGAAAGAGCTCTGGGAAGTGACATTATAATTATTATGTTAAGAGGAAGGGAAAGTTTTACATGTGGATCAGTCTGGTTAACAGGTCCACAGCCGTGGTCACTTAAGACAGCTGCAGTGTGCCCAAATTACAGAGCACAGTGACTCACGCTCTTTCTGTGTTTAGGACCACTTGGCTCCGCTCGGGGACGGGACAGTAAAACAGACTCTCCGCAGAGAAACTGTTGGCTCATCAAAATAACAAACTCTTTGTTCTGCTTTGCAACATTGGCCCTGTAGACCACCTGGAAGCATTTATTATTTTTTGTCATTTCATGCTGATCAACTCAGAAGAATTTTGCACACAGGACGAAACAGGTCACGCTGGTATATTTATGAAGTCGTTTAAAAAAATAATTCACCCGGACCCCCCAGGAAGCTTCTTTGATTTTTATTTATAAAAATACATTTCCATAGCTTTCATCTATGTAATGCAGCTTAGTCGCATACATCATTTAACAAATCCAGCCAGGATTCAGTCCATTAGACAAATTAACAAGTGCATGTAAATGTAAGAAGCTGAAAGGATTACAAATGTGTACGTTTCCTGTACATCATCCTGAACCCTGGGCTTGCCTCCAAAAACAAAGAGAGGCTTTAACAGCTCATTTCACATAAATGCAGGTCTAATAGCTCCTTTAAAGATGTGCTCAACCATGACTTTTCTTTGAGAAAAAGGTTTAAATCACTTGTAATTTCACAGCATCCTGCAGAACTACTGCGAGTCCACTAAACACGACACGGCTAAATTTAGCCTGTGAGCTTTTTTTACACTTCAGGTTTGTTTTGTCTCAACGTCGGGGACAGTCTCAGATGACCTGTGGTTAGACATGTTTAACGCTCTATGGTTTCCCTTATAGTGGGTGTTCAAAAGATACACTGAAGGCAAGAAATACCCAGGACCCATGCTGTGTGAGGCAGTTCCACAATCGCCGTCCACGTGAGGCTCTGGATAAACTCACAATGTGAGTGTTTTTTTGCATTCGGGATCCACCTTTGGCGTGTCTCTTCAAAATATCCTGCAAACATGAAGTCTGGTCCCCGAAACCCCTTAAACAAACACGAGGAGAAGCCAGCCGACCAACATGCAAACCATATGGAATGAAACTTCAGTTTGTGCGTTCTCTTCCAGATTTATTCTGGGATGTTCTTGTGTCTGTGGATTACCAGCAACAAGCTCCAAAACATCTGAAGCGAGCCACTCGTCTGAATGATCTTTTTTTTTTTTTTAAATTTCAGATGGCAAGCCAAACACATGTAGAGTCTATTGCATTCTTGGTCACATCTGATTTAAAGTGACAAATCAACTGCATATTTGTAATTTTTACTGCATTTAAAAAATGAAGAAAATGAAGAAAATGTTTACAATACTTTAGCATGTAGAGTGCATGCATGACTTGTTGGTTTTTTATTGATGTTTCAAGTCAAATTTGATAGACTAGCCTCCATTTTCTGGCATGCATTCCAGGGATGATGCCACCCCTGAATGCTTAAAAGGTTTTTTTGTTTTGTTGTTTGTTTGTTTTGCACTGCATTCGTCACAGGCTCCTAGGGTGCGTCCGTAAACTTAATCTGATGCTCTACACTTAAACGAGAGAGCTGTTGTTCAAAGGAACAGAGCGTTCTATTTCTACATGAGTTAACAAACAGTTTAGTTATCACAGATTAACTCTGTTCGATGCTCTGCTGCTCCATCTCCCCAGACAGAGTGTTCAGATTGTGCTCTGCCAGTGCGTTACTCTGGATAACCGAATGGTAAATTCCAACAGTGCTATATAATGCACGAACAACTGTTACATTCAAGCTTTTGCCAAAGGAGTTCACACAATGCCGATTGAGCTTATCTGGGAAAGCTCTCTGTATTTCCCTGCATACTGGAGTTTGTGGTGCTGGTGTCGGTAAGGACTTACCAGCACCCGTGCATGGGATGTGATGCATATTACATCAACCAGCCAAAACTAACGGGGCCCAAGAAGTTTCCGGGAGGAATGCTCCAGCTAAGAAAAACTTGTTCTTCAGAGGACGTATTAAAGTCAAGTATTTGCACGAGAAGACTTGAAAAGAGCAGCCTTGGGGGCAGGCAAGATGTACTGTGCTGAATATTGCCGGTTTGTCAGTGAACTTTTGTGTCTACATATTACAAGTTAGGCATCCTTTTGTGTCTATTTAAGTTCTGGGATGCCGCTACTGTGATGTCAATAAATGCACATGATGTAGTGACACTGCACATGCTTGTGTTTATGCAACAACAGCACATCACAACTTTTGGAACATTAACAAACGCACATGCTGGCACGGATGGTTAGGTTTAGGCGACAGAGTCATGGATGGTTAGCCAGAAAGTGGAGACAAAAGTTCTGACCTCCAGCTTTCTCAATCAAACACCTGAAATACAGAGCATGCAGTTTTGGGAGTGAGTGCTGCTGGCATGGAAAGAAGCCAAACAGTGAACAAACAATTAAAATTTTATTAAAGTATGTATTTTCAGAAAAATGTACAAAAGTGTCAATCGTAAAATAAACTGCATTTATGTAACACTTTTTCTGGTATGAGTGAATGCTCAACATGCTTTGCAACACAAGCCATTTTTGGGTTTAGTATTTTGCCCAAGGATTATTACAACATGACGACTGCAGAGGCCAGAGATCAAACCACTGACTTTGAGTAATGGATGACCGCTCTTCTTCCTGAGCCCTGAGCCTTTACTAAAAAAAGTGCTCATTATGCAAAGTGGCACCTGTCACAGTAGTATTATATATTATTGAAGTGTTACTTCTAAAAATCTTGAGAAAGAACTCTTTATGCATTATTACTATAACTGTCAGCTGGGATCGGCTGCAGAGAGCAGACAGGATGACATTATTTGTGTATATTATATAATGTGGAATGATTCCCATTTAGCCTCAGTAAGGGCCAGTGTTCTGGCTCCGGCCAGAGCATCAGCCCACATGACGTCCATCAGCCAGCAAAACAAACCTCCAGACCGCACCGGATCGAGGCTCAACCTCTGCATTGTTACGGACGTACTGTACATTCAACTCCAACTAAAATCCTGTGGTCATGTCTTTATAAACAAACATCATGTGCAGAGATATGTGAATTTTGTGGGCATGAACTAAGAGTTTAGCTCCAACACTTATTTTGAGACAGACATGGCTGGAACCAAATACAGAAAACACTTGTCTCTCCGCAAGTCATTATGGTGCAGCTAAGTATCTGCTGCACAAGGTGAGGTGACATTGTGTTGTATAAACATTGTTTCTTGGTTGTCACTTTGCATTTCAGGCACAGAAAATGTTATTACCCCATACACACACTCATACAGTTAAGTCAAATTTAATTATGAACTGACAAGTCAAATATAAGTTGGCCTCTGCCCTGATGCAGTTAATTCTGCATTAAGAGAGCTGGGCGTTTTCATCGTTCTGTCTTTCAAAGATTTCTCCCCACACAATTCTTTTTTTCTTTTTTTTGGCATTTGTTGTGAAATGGCTGACGCTGCCTGATACAGACAGTGAAACCTGAAATTTTCACAGGCTTGATGTAGCGGATTAGTCATTATCCTTAAATACAGGACTCCACCACCCACACTTAAGCGCTGAAAATCCCATTAAGGTGGTTTTATTTAACTTTGATATCTTTAAATGATCCCACAATAAGCAGATACTCCCAGCAGTCTGTCTTCTGTTTGACTGAGAATTTTCTTTTAACTTTGAAAGGATTTGGAACAAGGGGAGGCGATCCAGTTATAATATCATGAATAACAAGCAAACCTTTCCTTGCTGGAAAACAAAACAAGAATAAAAAGAATATTTGTGTTTGTTGTTCTGACCTTTTTACCTTTGTAGTACATTGTATGCACAAGTGCTGTTTTGCAGCACCTCATAAACTGTCTGGCTGACTTCTTCTGGTTAAATTACTTTTTGGCTGCTGCGACTCCGAAACTCTGATTTCCTTGGCTAAAGAAAGAACACTGCTTCAAACCGGCAGCTGAGTCAGACCTTTCCAGAAATAAACTTACAGCAAACTGAAGTGTGGAAACTGAAATAAATCAAATCTCACAGTCGAGATACGGCGGCGCACAACTTGGTTGACTGGCAATAAACAAGCTCACACATTTTTTAGAAGTGAGCATGAAAAATATTTCCAAGTCATCTACAACATTACACAGTAAATTCAAATGGTGACATAGTAAAACATCCTAAAGTGAGATTTTAAACATTTTAGTGGTTTGTAGATGTTTTACTCTAGTGTGTATGGCAACAGAGTGCTCCACATTCATGCAGGGTCATGCATTCACACCTGGGAGTTTTTGAAGGAAATCCAGCTGATCCTTTCTCATCCATCCCCCCATTTTCCTGCTGTTCCGGGGTTTCAAACCAGTGACCTCCCAGACATTAGCCCTCATCTCTAAGGCTACCACCACCGCCATTTTTCAGTTACTTTTACACTTCCGGCTCGTTTTGGGCATATGTTTGTTTTCAGGACCCTGTAATTTCCCCACCAATCACTCACAAGGGCCCCCGTCAAGTCTGCCATTCATAAAGTTTAAAGTAGCTCTTAGTGGTCCATGGAGTTTATTGAAACATTAAATTTGTATCCCAGCCGTGATGTGTGTATCTTTAGCCGTTGCTTGACTCACGTGCTCTGCCGCCGGGTCCTCTTACATCAACCGCCAATTATGTTCTCCTCTTGGGTGTGGGTTGCGCCTCGGTCGGCATGGCGAAAAAACCAGAAACATCAATTCTTGGGCAGTGAAGCGAACAAAAACAGACAAAATGCGAAAACCGTCCTTCCAAACACTGTTATCATTGTAAAGTACAAGCACAAACATCACTAACATTGCCAGTAAATGTGTCCAGACGTGCTCTCTGGGGAATTTAGTGAAAGCTACGGGCTTTTATTAGATGCGCATGAAGGCCTGAACAACAAGCCGGACCTCAAAATGGCAGATTACTGTACGTCCTCTGCAAACGGGTCAGACAAAGAAAATTTGCTTCGTCAGAACTTCCCAGGCTTGTTCATATCTTCCGATCTATTTGTGCACATGAGCATAAAATTTGCATTGAGTTACCCTGCCAGCAGTGGCAGATCTTCCTATAGGTGACACACGTGGCGCCATTCGTAGGGGGCACCAAAATTGCTCCCAGTTTCTTGTTTTTCGTATTAAAAAAATTGAAATGATTCAAATGATCCAAAGATCTAATATTAACGGTTTGTCTATAGTAGGGGTACCGCCTCTAGTCCTGTCAATGCAGCTTAATTTACCCAGTTCACCCAACACATTCTCATCTAAACTTGTCAATATTGCTGCTGGGTCAATGCTGTTTACGTCTTTTTCTACATCTTAGGTACACTAGGTATCCTCCTGCATTTGTTGTTGATGTTCCAGGGTGGCGTGTCAATTTATATGTGTTAAATGTAATGTCTTCTTAAAATACACTTCCATTTTCACAGAAACGTACAGTTTCTGCTTGTTAGATGCATAGTCTTTTTCAAAGTAAATGTACAACATTGGTAAAACACCTTGTCTTTTCATTTCTTTCATCTTCATCATTAACAGTGGGCTCTCCATGTGTAAGTGCAGGGTATGTTGGACCCATCTACAGCCCCTCCAGGCCGGCCAATAGGAACTTCCAGCTTTTTATATTATGTTGTTAAAATCAACATTTCAAACTGATGCCATCCAGCAGCGTATCATACTGCTGTATCAGGTTCTGGCATATCCAGCTTTTCTCATTCAGAAATCGTCAAATACGTCCCCTTTGTAAGTGCATATGGCGTACAAGCGTGACGCCAAAGTGACCTTCAATGTCCACCTGGAACACGGATGGATGACATTTGCTAAAAATGCAGCTGGACAGATTGGCTGGCATGGGTGGCTTCACTTAAAACTGGTATTGTGCGCATGAAACCAGGAAGGACAGCATCAGGTTGAAATGCTGCTGGTGATGACGTGATATAAGGAGCATGAGTGTGCTTATAGGCCAGGTTGGCGGAAGAGGTGGTGGGTTGGTCCACAAACAACTGACTTTCATGTGGGAGTTTGGTGTTTGCTTCCTGTGTGGATATGAGGGTTTTTTTTCTACACCTTACCATGTGCCTTCTTTGCCAAAACCTAACTATTCATTGACTTTGTTGCCTAATCCTCACCAACATGTTGTTCGCATTGCTTGCCATGTGCTCATGTTGTGTAAACATAACGACGTGCTGCTTCATTCCACCATGTGTATTTGTTGACATCATAGTAATGGCATCCCGGAGCATAAACAGGTGACGCAGAAGAATATTTTAAATGCCATACGTAGATGCAGTCAGTGAGTTAATGCGCTAATTGCTGTACAATTAAGGTCTGTACATAATGCCTTAATTGCCTACATTAATCACTGGCCGACATTCAGTCTTTAAGAGGCTGTAACGGCCTGAGTTTTAATGCATTGTGATGACACAATTATCACCCTGTGGTACCAATCATGTCATGCTGGCTTCTCAGTTAGGGAGCTAAATAATGCTCCAAATTAATGCAAAATTTTGGCGATGGAAAAAAGGCATGGCCATTTCACAGCGGTCCCTTGACCTCTGACCTCTAGATATCTGAATAAAAATGGGTTCTGTTGGTACTCATGAGTCTCCCCTTTACAGACTTGCCCACTTTAAGCTAATCTTGTACATTTTTTGTCATTTGGTTCTTAATCAAGACAACCTGATATGGATTGCTTTGCCTTGTCAATATGGACTTCAAAACTGTTTTGTAATGCAAAATAATGGAAGTGAAAACATGCGATTAATCAGGATTAACTATAGAAATTCTGTGATTTAAAAAATGAATCGTTTGACAACCCTAAAAAAACACGTGGAACAAATCTAAAATCAATGCAATCCTGAAACGAGACGATGCAGCTTCCATGCTCTCTCAGTGACTTTGGGTGTGTCACATTCATAATTAGTCATTTTCTTATTTTTCTAAATGCAGTAAAAGCATTTTATGTCATATCAAGTGTATGAAGTGACATGAAACTGAAAGTGTATTTTACAGTGAGGGTCTCTCCACAATATAAGAGCAGAGCGACGTCACTGTCTTCAGCTTGAGGGCTGTTAACCTAATTCCTAATGGTTATTACAATAAAGCCTGCCGACCACATCAAGCTGCTGCGGTCCTGTAATGAGCTGAGCAGAGAGAGAGCTCTGCCGTGCACTTTCACAGCCTTCAATTTTGCCTCTATAAGCACAAGGACACAGAGTCCTTCACAAATGAACGCAGTGGCGTGTTTAGAAAATAAAAAAGATGCTTCAAGGTTATAAACAACATCCAAATTACACTGTTAATTTGAGTCTTCCTCAAGCCAAAGTATACTCTGGTTCCAAGGCCCTGCATGGGTGTTTCTGCCTCTTTGTAGGCTCACATGCAGATGCAGGTTGTTGTTACATTTTTATGCATAAAGAGATGATTCATTGTTTTCAGAACGCAGCCCTAAAAACGGAGAGCCTTTTCTGCAGTGGTTAAGCTGTGTTTGAAAAACATAAATAAACTGAAATTATCTGTACCTAAACATATAAAGTCCTAACTCCACCCTCTCTTGCTCTGTCATTTCAGCTAAATTTGACTATAACTGGTGTAGCTGGGCCTCTTCTTGGAGCATAAAGAGAATTTAAAATAATATAACTGAAAGATATCAAACACATGGTGTGGCAGCCACCAGCAATTCATTAAAATAGGAAACTTCAGCTGCTGAATACTTCAAAAGGATAAACATGATTTTGCTCAGCTGTAAAAGCAAGACCCAGCATGTGCAATCAAAATGAAAAATATGCCTTGCATTTATGATATTGGCACCACAGTGAGCTTGAGTTGCACGTGTCCCGAGCGCGTGTAATGTGACATTTCTCCATCATCACACAGCCTCAGGTAGTCAAGTCTGCACCTTTGCTGTCTCGGCTACGAACAGAATTTCAAACATTTGGAAATGAAGATCACAAATTACATTATGTTTTATTTGACAGGAAGAGCAAACTTAAACAATGCTTGCCAGACATGATTAAGTGCTATAAGCCAGCAAAGGTAGCACTTTGCAAAATTGCAGATAATTTGGTTTAATTTAGAAAAAAAAGGGTTCAAACGCGCTCCATGTGTCAGGATCTTTAATTATACCTCCGCTGAAAGACGCCTGTCACAGTCACGTGTTGCATAGATGCCTCATATAGAAACTGGTGAAGACCTAAATCAGGCAACGCGTCATCATTTCTAGAAATATACATTCACATGTTGTCAGCAGTATATGTACAGTACATACATTATAAGAAACACAGGATGTGCCATAAATGGTCCTTCGCTCTGAGATTCTGGGATGGGACACATAGTACCCTACACATCGTTTATGGCTACTTGTGTGTTTGAGAACATGTGATTATTTGGGTGTATGCATTTCCTATGTGGCTGAGCTGAAATTGAGAAATTACAGTTGAAGGATCTCAAAGTAAGCAAGGCAAGGTGGAGGGTGAGGGAGGATAATACTGGAGGATAGCGCTGATTGAGGAAATACAACATCATGACAGAAACTAGCTGTAATTGTAGGAATAGGCTTGAAAACCTCTGATGATGTATATGCACTGAGGGGACCAGAAATAACGAGTGACCACAGGGGCATGGCCCCTTCTGTGCAGCAGCAGCAGCATCTCGCTCCATGGAAAAGATGCTGTGGGACAGTAAAACCTGCCCTCTGGTGCTCAGACGTCAGTACTGCATGTAAAAGCAGTTGCACACTGGGTTGCATTCACAAGCAGAAACAAGCCCAAATGTCTTTTCCAGTGGTTCCTTATATAGTTTTATTAGCTGTTTTGAGGGTGACACACTAACAAAAATACACAACTTAAGAAAAAGTGTTCATCTTTAAATAGAGACTAAAATCAATGCTGCTTTGTCCTCAATTAGCCACAATGACAAGCTGACCAAATAATGCTTAGGAAACATACAAAACTAAACATATGAAAAAGTAAATATATAAATTCCATAAATGGAGGCATTACATCAGAAATAAACATAATTATTTGCTTTCAATCTAAGGCAGCTGAGCTCTCCAGCACCTTTCATGGCACTCTGCACAGCCTTTCCCCACCATTTCCCTTGTTTACCTTATCATGGCAGGCATGGAGGTGCTCAGACAGTCAGGGAAGGTAAAGGCCAGCCGGCTGGACAAGATGTAAATTTGCAAATGTGTCTGCTGCTGTACATCCTCAATGCAAGCCTTATGCTGCAGCACAGGTGCCCCTGCAAATCTGATGTTTTTTTATTGATGTGTGTTGACTATTTTCAGATGTTGCCCCAGCAATATCTTTATTGATTTCTTAAATATCTTCCAATAACAAAGAAGCAACTGTGTTCTCCCTCAGGAGACATCAAAAGTACAGAGATTATTGTCCAAGAGTAAAATGTGATCTTTCCTTAAATGTCAGACTTTTAGAGATAGCAAAATGCAATAATAATAACAATATTAAATAATAATTTAAGCATAATAATAAAAAACTCCTCTGTTTTCTTAGGAGGGTTCCCATATTGTTCTAATAACGTCACACTTTCCTTGTTTGTTCCTTGTGTAAAACTCAAAAACAGTCCATATGGAACAGAATAGTACAGTTAAGCATTAAGAGGAGTTTAAATAGTTCAGGCAAGTGCAGAGGACCACTACTTTCACATCATTCACGTTCTTCACATTATTTAAATCAATATTCTCCATATATTGCAAAAAAAGGACCCCAAATGATTTTGAGAGTGACTGTTTCCCTTTAATAGTGTATGTAATCTTTTCCTGAGGTAAAGTTATGGATGATTCTTTAATCCAATTTAAAAACTTCAAAGAGAGTATGAGACATTGTCATATTTAAGCAGCAATAAAAAAATATAATCAAGTCCTGAACATAAAAAACCCTAAATATTGCTGGAAAACTGCCAGACTGAAAATATAAAAAAAGAGTTATTCGATTATTCCTCCTGCCAAGCTTGTTTGCATTCTTTGTTTATGTATTCGTTTATCTTTGCTTTGTACATGATTATTTTCTAGTTCAGAAGAAGACTGAAATAAGTGATAATCATGTGTCTGGATCTTCAAGACATGGAGGCACCCTGATGTGACATGCCCGCTTTGGGCAGCTCTGTCTGCTAATTACAGCCTAGCTCTGAGGAGGGAGGTACTTGCGTGGTGGGGGCTTTTTTTTTTCTTTTTTTTTTAATGATGCGAGGGGTAGATATGGTATAAATACCCACATCATTGTACTGGGAGGCAGCATATCCTCAGTTGTGCTCCTACCCTAAGGATATACAGCAGCACCAGGAGCTCTGGTGCTGAAGAGATTGGTTTTACCCCCTTTGGATGCTGGTACGTTTGTTTTTTCTTCCTCTCAAAACTGCTCTGTCTCTGGAGGAGTGTGTTCAACATCCAGGCTTTGTCTGGGCCTTGAGTGTGTCCTGTGGCAGGCTGGAGAAAGAGGGTTGATTTTGGCTGGCTTGGAGCATCCTGAGCAATATTCAAAGAGGATCCAGGTTGCTCTGGCTAGATCAAAACTTTTCCTATTACTCTAACTTTTCCTATCTCATTGAGTTTCTGCAAAGATGCTCAGCCTGTAATCTTGGCTTGAAAAGTTTCTAAGATTTGCACTATGACTAAAAACTGAAGAGAAAGCTTGCTTTGAAAGTGGTTGTACTGATTGTCTCCTTTTCTTTTCCCTGCAGATTTTAGGCAAGATGGACTTACGAGTTGCAAGCATCTTCCTCCTCATGGTGGCCTTGGCTGCAGCCCATGGAAAAGGGGGCTATGTAGTAAAGAAGGTTGTGCCCTACTCTGTGAAGAGCCATGGTAAGAAAACACAACCTCCTGCTCTGAATGCAACCTGTTTCTGACAATTCAACACTAGCATTTCTCCTCTTATTAGTCTAGTCTGTCACTACAAAATGTGCCTCTTAAGTCATTTTTTTTTATCTAAAGACAATCTTTACTTGAGCAACATTTTGTGACAGTTTTGCCTTACCTTTAAATCTTCAGTTGGTAAATTAGCATCTTTGCTGTGGCAAACAGGAGCAGCAGAAGCAGCCAGACGGATGCTGGCCAAAGCCAGCTGCACTTTACTTTGAAAACTGAACTCCACCTTGCGCTGAAACTGCCTTGTGCTCTGATTGGCTGCAACAGTGTGCATGCTGTTCCAATCAGACAGTCAAGTTAGATCTAGGATTTGAACAACATGGTTTATTTACTCAGTGCAGAGCTTGACAATTTCTTTTTTTCTGGCAGTCATAGGATTTGATGCATGCAATTTTTTTTGTGTGTAGTTTCTTTTCTTTTCTTTTATTTGGCCATCACATTTGCAACATTTTTAGGTTAAACGATTTGGGGTCTTTCTCATTTTGTGATTATGGTGGTTAACCCAAAAGACATTTTCAAACACTTTTTTGGAGCTGTCTTTGTTAACTATCTGATGCAAAATGTTCACTGCATGATCCGCAGTTCAAAAGAATTACTCATGTTTTAGTAACATAATGATGTAAGTCTGAAATGTGCATTTAGCGCTTTAGGTCTTTCATTTTTGTCATTTTAACTGTAAATGTTATCTGTTCATTCACTTCCATACATTCATGTTAGTCAGTGCACATTTCGGTTCATTTAAAAAATAAGTGAACTTTGCTTTTTTTCTGAAGATTCCCAATGCAAAGTAAGAAAAAGATCCATATCCTTAGTATATTCAGAGATGTTCTACACTTTAACAATATTAAATATGACCTGGATTGCAGGCTAAAATGCAAAAAAAAAAAATCTAGTGTGGCATAGTGTAGAGTGTCGGCTAAGATGCAATATAAAATCTAAAATATTGTGTATCATGAATGCAATATAAAAATAAAATGTTCCTTTTGTGTGATTCAACCTCCTATTTTTATTTGAGAAAGTAGCTGTTAGTGGATTATTTTTAGTTTTGACACTGTCAATTACAGTCCAGTCACCCAGCAGTGTGGTTGGTTTGGGTGTGCCTCCTTCACACAGAAGTAGAAACATCTGTTTGGCTTTATCCAAACTCAGCAGCAGTTAGCCAACGAGTGAGGCTTTTTTACTCACACACATGTGACCACATTAAGGCAGCAAATAAAAAAAACTCCTTCTCATTTAGACCTACTGTTTGACAAACAAGTCACAAACTGTCTGTAAAGCTCTTGGACCAGCACAGTATAAGAAATGGCTATTAAACACATTTTATAACCAACCTAAAAAAATAATTTATTATTTTTACATTTTCTACATTGTAATTACATGAATGTCTAGATAATAAAATAGATCTAGAAATATAAGTATTTTTAAAAAGCAGAAAAAACTCATTTAATTTGAGGGATTTTGCAAGTTTAAGTTTTAAAGGATTTCATAAAATTGCGCCAGCTCAATGCAGTCAGACCTCAAAACTATATGATTGGTTCCTGGGAATAAAACTTGCCCCACCTCCAGGAATCAAATATCACTGAATATGGACCAATCAGTGAACTCTTTCATAATGCATTCTTCATTTTTAACTTGAAAATGAAATACATGAAAACAATGAACAAGAACAACAATCATTGGAAATTTTTCTTGAAATGTGTTATTTATCTCACATTTGACAATTGAAAAACCATGTTGCAAGTCAACAAGATGCTATAAAAATGTATTCATACAAACACACACTCAGGCCTGAGAGATGACCAATGGCTCCATGTTCTTGTACTTTCTGTCATTTGAATGGGATATAATTAGTGCTAGAGGTGCTTGTATTTTAAGACAGTACTGTATGAATATGATACACAGATCCAAGGTATATATTTCAATGTATACAATGTGAAAAAAATGAATGTACTTTTAATGTATTTAGTCCAAACTGTACCTCTTAGTAACTGATTTTAGTACCTTTAGTTCTGGTGGTACTGAAGTTGAACTCTCTCTTTCACTCTTCACAGTGGTGTCAGTGGCAGGTGAGCCTGGTGAGCCAGGTGAGCCTGGCCCAGAGGGACCTCCTGGCCCTCCTGGCCCTCCAGGTGAGAGCGCTGAGGGTCTTCCCGGACCCCAAGGACCCCCTGGAGCTCCTGGAGCTCCTGGCCGTTCCATCGCTGGCAAACCTGGATCACCAGGTGGACCTGGCAAACCTGGCAGCAATGGAGGACCTGGTGCAAAGGGAGACACTGGAGCCCCCGGCCCTCAGGGACCAAGGGGAGCCCCTGGAGCCTCTGGAAGCCCTGGACCTGCTGGCCTCTCTGCTACTGGCAAGCCTGGACCTGCAGGTCTTCCTGGAGCAATGGGACCTAGAGGAGAGCCTGGTCTGAAGGGACATCCAGGTATTCCTGGTCTGCCAGGTGCTAAGGGAGATAGAGGGGTGGGAGTTCAAGGACCTCAGGGTGAGACAGGAGCAGAGGGACCTGCAGGCCCAGCTGGAGCACCAGGTGAGCCTGGAGTTGGAAAGCCAGGAAAGACAGGTGCCCCCGGTGAGCCAGGAAAGTCAGGTAGCCCAGGTAGAGATGGTGCCACTGGTCCCATGGGACCTCAGGGACCTAAGGGACACACTGGTGCCCCCGGTGTAGGTATGCCAGGTAAACCAGGTGAGAACGGCGCCCCAGGTATGCCCGGCCCAATGGGCCCCAAAGGCCACCAGGGACCTGCTGGAGCCACTGGTGCCCCCGGAGTCCCCGGATACGGAAAGCCAGGTGCAAATGGAGAGAAGGGAGAGAGAGGAGCTACAGGAGCTACAGGTGCCACAGGTGCTAAGGGTGACCAGGGTCCAACAGGATACACTGGTGCTACTGGTGCTACTGGCTCCACTGGTCCTGCTGGACCTCAGGGTGCAAGAGGTTTCCCAGGTGAGCCCGGCGCTGCTGGCCCTAAAGGTGATACAGGTGCTACTGGAGCTCAGGGACCTAAGGGAAACAAGGGAGATCAGGGAGCTCAGGGTTTCGCAGGCAAGCAGGGTTACCCAGGCGCAGCTGGTCCTCCTGGACCCAGAGGGGCCACTGGAGCCACAGGTGACAAGGGTAACGTAGGTGCCCCAGGTATCCCAGGTGCCCCAGGTATTCCAGGCCCTGCTGGACCCAAAGGTCATCCCGGCCGTGCAGGTGAGCAAGGTGCTACTGGTGCTGATGGTGCTCCAGGTGCCAGAGGACCTGCTGGTCCTCAGGGTCCCGCTGGTGCTCCTGGCCTCAAGGGACACCCAGGTCTCCCCGGTCCTTCTGGCCCTGCTGGTTTGGCTGCCAAGGGTGTCCCCGGACCTCAGGGTCCCCCCGGTCTGCCCGGTGACGATGGTGCTGAGGGACCAATGGGCCCTGCTGGCCCTCCTGGCCCCCCTGGTCCTCCTGGTGAGGTTGTGTTTGAGAAGGGCATGGGAATGGGCGAGGTTATGGTCAAGTCCCCCATGTCTGCTTTCACTGCTTCTCTGGCCACCCCCTACCCTGCTGCTGGCAGCCCAATCAAATTTGACCAGATTGTGTACAACGCTGAGAATCACTACGACCCTGAGACCGGCATCTTTACCTGCCAGATTCCTGGAGTTTACTATTTCTCCTACAGCATCCATGTTAATGGCGCTCATGCCCTGGTTGCTCTGTACAAGAACGGCCAGCCTGTTATGTTCACTTACGATGAGTACAACAAGGGCTTCCTGGACCAGATGTCCGGTAGCGCTGTCCTCTTGCTCGATGAGCAGGACACAGTCTATGTCCAGATCCCCGACGATGAGGCCAATGGTGTCTTTGCCGCCGAGAATGTCCACTGCTCTTTCTCTGGGTTCCTCATTGCTTCAACGTGATACGTTGATACAGTAGTTCCCAAAAGCCAACCAACTAAATTTGCAATCTATTTCTCAAACTAAAGTAAACTCCCTGTTCAATTTTTCCTCAATCAAGCAGACAGGCAGTTCACCCTTATTTGAGGAATAGTAGCATCACGACTTGAAAACTACAAGAAATAGGTGCTTAGAAGAAGGAAAACTAATTTATGAAAATAGGTGATCAGGGATGGGGGAAGCAATCCACAAAGTTGCCAGTGAGCTTTTGTAATGGAGACAGCATGTGAAATTGAGGTGTTATAACTGTGTTGTGTCCTGACCTTTTCTTTTTCCACTCTGGTTCTTTTATACTGACTTCAACTGGTGATTCTTAACTTTGTGTTTGTCTGTTTTTTTGTTTTGTTTTTGTACCTGCTTTGTTTTTGTTTGGGTGACCAATAATCTTATTAAAAGTACACAAATACTTTCTGTACAACATGTTGTAACTGTTATCTTTGTATGTGACTTGAATATTGTGAAATGATAATGGTCAAATTGACCATTATAATGAAATAAGTCACCAGAATACTGTCATGCAAACACAAACTACCAGCAGCAACGTTGTATCCCTGAACATGCATTATGTCATGTAAAGCATAATGACCAAAATAAAAGATGTCGAAACAAATGTTTTGTCTCAGAAGCACTTTTTTGAAAAAAAGTTTATTTTATTATTATTTTAAAAAATTAAAGATATTTTACCCAATAGACAAATCACTTGGAGGTGCATGTAGAACGTAAAGAAGTCTTTATTGGATTATAATTATTTAGATTCTGTGATGAAAGTCATGCCACTTTCATCTTGTCTGATGTGGTTTTTATGTAAGTATTGCACCTACTTCTTAAAAAGAAAAATGTCCTTGCCCCCTGAAGCATCGGTTTCTGGATCAAGAACACCTTAGAAGGAATGGTTTCCAGTATGGCAGCATGAAAATGAGCCAAATTTAAGAATGGCTTGTGTGCTCACCTTTCCACCTGTTGTCACCTTTGTCTTCAATATGGTACAAACTATAAAATCAAAACCTTTCTATGATGATTTTGTACAACTCTGTAAGCAAAGACACATTAAAGAAAAATGGATTACCTGGTTTCATTTACCACAAGTTCTGCAAAATACAACATCTTTGCCAAAATATAAAAAGTCAACAATGGTCACAATGTCAAAAGACATTTAAAAGGACAGTTCAACCCAACATAAACATTTTCCGTCTCATCTGTACTTCTATTCATCATCAAGATTGCTTTGATGTAAATTGCAAATTGTTGGAGATATCTGCCTTCTCTCCAACCTAATGAAACCAGATGACACTCGGCAGGTGTAGTTTAGTAGAAAGAAAACAGTTCCTACATAAAACTGCTCACAACAACATCTGTGGATTATCGTTAATAATTTCTGAAAAAGAGACATTGCTGTTGAGTTTTTCCAATTCATTTATTGGTGTTTCAAGCACCACCAGCTGAGTGCCATCTAGTTCCAGTATATCTGAGAAACAACATTTTTTATTTGGGGATGAACTGTCCCTTTAACACTGGATCCTACCATATTAGCTACACATAGCCACATAGACTAGGTTAGTATGATAGATACACTCAAAGAGGCAATATTCTAACAGTAAAGCATTATTGGTCCATACATGTTAAGATGAAGTCTTGATTTTACATTTTAAGTTTCAGTTAATGGTGACTGACACACTGTATAATGTTTATTAGTGTATTTGTCAACAGCTATAACCTATAACCTCTTGTGAGCACCAGAAGTGGATGATGGTATTAAAAATGTTTTTATATGTACTGCAAGTAAATCCTAAATGGGATAAATAAAGTTAAGTGATGAGCCCTTCACTCCACTAGGTGTGTCTGTTATTCTGAGTCAAGGCAGAAGGTCCTCATCAATTAACCTCATGAGCAACACCTGGGCCCTCTGTGGCTCCTGACATGAAAGCTCACCACCTTCCTGCAGGCTCTTTTGGTAACTACAGACATTTGCACACACGCCTACATGACTGATTATTGACTTTTATGTTAATGCTGCTATTTGCTGTTACCTTTTGTAACTTAATATGCTTTTACTCTTGTGTAAACTTGTCTTATCTCCCATCTTTGTTGAGCCCCCCCCACCCCGTTATGTTGTATACTGTTGGGTATTTTACTCTGTGAAAACAAATGAACTTAAAAACATTTGGGCTCTTGCATTCAGACTTTTCAGTCATGCTAGATGCATGTTGCCAAATTTAAATTGTGACAAGGTGCTTTATTTTACAATATGATCTTTGTTTTGTATGTAGAATCTAAGTAAGCAGTTATGTTACCTGCGCCCCCCAAAAAAGTACCATAATTATCTCTGAAAAATAGTAGAAGTATTTGGAAATACTGACTTAACTACAATACTTGAATGAATGTACTTTGCTGCTTTACACCACAAAAAAAACATAGAAAGGACCATAATTATCTCTGAAGAATAATAGACTCTAGGTATTTGGACTTAAGTGCAGTACTTGAGTAAATGTACTTTGGTACTTCACACCACTGCTCCCGGTATAGAATCTGAGAAGGATGAGGATCATAAAGTATACATTTCTCCCCACATGATGGCCACTGGTTGCCTGTACTGCAGCCAAAGTTTACAAAAGCTACTCTACCGTGTAAGTCTGAATATGGGTGTGCTGAAAATAGTTAGCATGTGGGATGAGGGACAGGGATGGTCCCCTGGCAGGGCAGCGGCTGTTTGATCTTCCCTTGGAGAGAGAGCGAGACGGTGGTTAGGTGAGGGGCCCCTCGGGGCAGAAGAGAGAGGAAGCCGGTTGGTAGAAACCGCCGGGGATTGCCATCTGAGGGGACTGCCATTCAGAGACGCTGTGCGGTCGGTGCATGAGGTGGGACAGACAGGAACACAGACGGAGCGCTGCCTCTGGTCGACTCCACAAAGCCACACTCCAAAATTATCTATTGCACTCAAAGGAAGATTTTTCACTTTGATATATTTTTGCTTTTTAGCGGGCTCACCTGGCTGTATTTATTTGGGTTTATCTGTCAACTTGTCTAGAAAGCAGCTGACAATGAGGAGACACTTTAAGGAGGATGGAGAGTGTGTGGGCATTATGGGATGCTGCACCAGAGGCCAATATGGGCAACAAATCCCTCAACAACCTGACCAAGATGGACATGCAGACCAGTAAGCAGAAATAGAAATATTATGTGTAAAACACACCCTTCTTGTGGCGACAAAAGCTGCAGCACACCGGGTTAAACTGGGTGCAAAGGAAATAGAGGGTTTCAAAATGAGCATAAGTGCAGATGTGGGTGACTAAAAACACCCTGGAGAGGTTTGCAGCACCCTCTTCTACTCTTAAAAAGATTCTGGTGTTTTTTCTGGTGGTGGGGTTTGGTAGAAGGAATCCCAGCATGTCGATGGTTAGAGCAGGCAACAGTTAGGTATGTGCTGCAGTTGTTTGCTGTTGATACTAAAACCCTAGACGCCATAAAAATGTTTGTTTCGAACACTATCATTTACGGTGAAGCGGCTAACACAACATACCCCGAATCTCTTCACATAATTATGTTGTGGCTTTTCCCCGAGAAAGTCAATCACTTCCTAAAATACTGCAGGGCCACAAACACTTTTCACTGTCTCTTTGCAAATTAGGCTGGTTTAGAGAAAGGATTATTATTGTAATGATGCAATGTATTTTAGGATGTGCTTACTAGGGCCTTTAAGTGTCATTCATATATATGTGAACGACACATATATGTGAACGACAGGCCTACTGGGCACAGGCTCAGGGGCCCAAAGTGTCAGTGTGTAAACCTTGTATACCTTTAGAAACACAAAATGACTTCAAAAGCATGCAGAGGAACTACAAAGTGATACAAATCTACCAAAAAAGACACAAATATACCTTAAAAACACATAAAATTGCCTCAAGGAGACAAAAATGATTACAAACAAAACCACAAAGATGCACAAATTACCACAAGGGGACATAGGATATTGATAATTACCAAAAGATGCAAAACAACAACAAAAAAGGGCAAAACCACCACAAAGTCTTTGTCTTGACCCCATGCATGAGGTGGTGGGGCCATCTGCATATCTGTAACCCAGGGCCTATTGTCTTATAATCTGGCCATTGTGGTTATTTTAATGTTGCTCATTTTTCCAGTTTGATCACTGAATTTGGAATGGGATTTTAATTTTCATGAAAATGTATTTACTCTTAACAAAAAAGATGCATTTTTCCTTTGCTTAAGTTGTATAGTCTTCATACTAATGTGATTATTCCTTCCTGCAGAATTTCACTTTGCCTCAGTTGATTAAGTTTTCAGAAAAAGTATGGCCTCCTAAAGCATAACTAGTGTGAGCTACCAAAAAGATTTAAAGATGCTCCACTCAGGCTGATGGAAACTTAACCTCTGATTGTTATTTCTGTAAAGCACCACATGAGGGTGCTGTAAAGCAAAACACCAGTGTGCATGTCTCAGTCATTCAGCACAATGCTGAAATCTTGCACCTGCGGTGGATTTAAGTGGATTAATGGGGGCAACATTTAATATTTGCTAAACATTATGAACAAATGAGCTCAGAGTGCCACTTCAGTCCTTTATTCTTCATCAGTGCTCACAGAAAAGAAACTGAAGACCTAAAAACCAGTTTGTAAGCAATGTTACAATCCATATCGAAGAAAGCGAAGCCTTATATTTACAAAAAAAGATGTCATTTTCAAAGATTGCACCCCTGACCCAGAATTGTGTGCTTCTTTCGAGTGTAGATTTAAGTGGTGTGTAGTCATCACAGATTGATGCAAAATTTGCTTAAAACATCTCCCAATTTTATTCAATCTTACAAATGGTGAAAAACAAGAAAAACTTCATTTACAATGGGTAATCTGTTTAAAAACTTCAGTCATTTAGGTACATCTCAGTCATAAAACCAGTAATATCAAAGTCTATACAACGTGCATTACTACAGAGTTTTGAAATGGTGGAGTCTAGATGGGAAGTGATGAGCACCTATTGTTTGACAGTTAACTAAATCTACTTCATTCAGGAATGGTTGTGTCCACAGGAGCGTCGAGTTTAGGAGTTGTAAACAACTGTGCACTGCAAAGACAACATTTAAGACTTGGTTTAGGACTTTCCCTTTAAATATCACAATGTGTCAAATCTTGCAGACACAGCTTTAGCTGCTACATCCAATTGCCCAGCACCAAATACTTTGATAAAATATGTCAAATTTCAGCAACGTGTCAACACAGTCATGGTTTCATGTAGAAAAAAAGCATTCACACTCGCATTCGCACTTTCACACTCACCCAACGTCACACATGCAAGCACCAATGAGCAGTGAGGAAGCAGCACACTCTCCAGTACACCTCCTGTCCATCACTGCCAAGGACCTTGCAGTCATTATGGATGAGATGGTTGCAGAATAGTAAACAAACACCAACAAAAAAATTAACAAAAAAAATCCCTGGTTTTAGACAAGTCCTCGCATTCCTTCAGACGGGCTCCGTCACCTCCTTCATTCCGGTGTCTGGCTCAGCAGGATTACTCAGCAGCTGCCTCTGGACTGGCTGCCGTCTCTGGTTCAGTAGGTGAAGCTTCAGCTGGTTTCTCCTCTCCCTCTGCTGCTGCTGCTGCTGCTGCTGCAGCTGGCTCCTCTGCCTTCACCTCCTCTTCAGCCTTTGGCTGCTCAGCCTCAGCCTCCTTGGCTCCCTCCTCAGCAGCTTCAGCTGGTTTGGCCTCCTCAGCAGCAGCTTCCTCTGCTGCCTTCTCTCCTTCAGCTGGTTCTGCTGCTGCTGCTCCTCCTTCCTCCTCAGACTCTTTCTTGGTCTTCTTGAAGGAGAAGCCGCTGAGCTTGAAGGAGGGCTTCTTGAAGGAGAAACGCTTCTTCTTCTGCTTACCATCTTCGCTGGTGGAAGGAGTGCCTTCCTCAGGCTTGGCAGAAGCCTCTCCGTTTGTGGCAGCGGGCTCCTTGTCACCGTTGGCCTCAGCAGCCTCTGCTTTCTCGCCTTCTTCTTTTGGTGCCTCCTCAGTAGGAGTGCTGCCGTTGGCCTGGACATCAGCTTTGTTGGCGTCCTCTGCAGCTGGAGAGGCATCCCCATTGGTTTTGGCGTGGCCATTCTCCTGGAAGGGAACCAAAAATGAAATTTTAATTCTTGAACGCTCACATCAGTGTGGTTTTTAGCAGTTAGACCATGCTGATCTGTAATCCTGCAGGCCCACATATTAACATGTGTGTGCAAGACCACCCTCTGCTAAATCTGGCGTGCTGTGGAATTTAATCAAATGCAATGACTAGTAGCAACCAATAGGAAAATAGCCCTAAAACTGCAGCAACATCTGTTACTAGGAGAGTGACGACAGATCTGTAGCTTTCAGCAGTAGGCTACTCGGTGAGACAGCAGTACCGCTGAGATCCACCAGGGGGCGTTCAGTGTGGATACAACATAGGAATTTTGGAATTTTTTTTTTTATACCTCTTTTAATGACCTATGCAGTCAACCAATGTGTGTTATTTTAATTTTCATATACTCATTTCATCCACTTTGTGTGCTTTTTATAACTGGTTGATTTAGTGGGTTGTGCGTGTGCAAAAAAACGTGGCTCCTTTCTTGAATCTGGCAACAAAGGCGTGGTATCGTTTTGTAAAATGGCCATGCCACAGTGAGAGCGGCCACAAACCCCCGCTGCACACATTTCAACCAAATGCATAACAAACAACCGCAATGTTTAGGAAACATAACCCCAGAATCATGGTTATAATCAATCAAAAATGTCAGTTTTGAATAAACAATTAAACATTCAGCAGATCGGCCCGATTCACATTTAAATTATTATTATTTTTTAAAGTATCAATTAAAAGCATTAAAATACAATGCATCCATTTGAAACTCTGTAAAATACGTAAAATTGTAACAATGCACTCGCCGGTGAAAATGCATACATGTGGCCACTTTCCCTGAACGCCGGTGAGCGTGGGGATGCGCTACAGGGAACATGGAGCACGCCATTGACGCAACACATTGCTAAAAAACGAGACAAAATTGCGCTCGAGCAGTTCAGACTTAAATAATTTAAATTTTATTTACCTGTCCGTTTGCCTTCGCCGCAACAGCTGCACCTTCAGCTGGCTTTTCCACCGCAGCTTCCCCTTTTCCAGCGGTTTTGGAGATTTGTGCTCCCATGCTTTTTGGTGCAACAAAGGAACCCAACCGATCAAATGAATGAACAAAGACCGCAAGCTTCCTCCCCAAAATATTTCAAGTCGAGCGCCGACACCTCCTTCTCCAAGCGATGAATCAGCCCGAGACCGAAACGACCGCAAATGGACGTGTGAGAAGTTGCAAAAAATGTGGCGAAGATGCAAAAGAAACGCGAATTCTTTCAATTTTTTCTCGAGCGGAGTTTGTAAATGGAGAAATTGGCCCCACCGCAAATGAGATGCGGAGTACAACGCCCAAGTCCACTGATGAATGGGCACTGGGGCTATGACGACAAAGCCAGGCCGTCTCCACCAATCACAAGTCCGAAATCCAACGAGCGAGGGGGGGTCAGGGAGAGGGGGCCACGGACAATAGGAGAGACACAACAACATGGCCAGCAACTTGTTTTTATGCCCACTTCAGAGTGCAGAAACTTGATTTTATTTGATTGAAGCAGCGACTGAGATTTCACAGAGCTTTGCATTGCCCTGCAGATTTAACTGGCTGCTGATTTCAAGAGACAAACAATGTGTTTTACAAAAACTACAAAAATGGCCATCATTTGTTTTTGCATGTAGATGACGTTCAGTTTATATATTTAGAAAGATACATTCTCTCCACTGGCAAATATTTGGACTGCTATTTCATTTCTTTACACAGTAAGTGTTAATGTAAAATATGCAACAATACAATACATATGTCTTTTTTTAAATAACTGTGGGTTATGTTTTTACAATGATGCACAATATGACATGCAACGATATTGCCAAAGTGGAGTAGAAAAGACAGCATGCTACTTTTATTTACAATTCATCTACTGTAATTTATTTTAATATAAGCCTATACTGCATTGGATTGCAGTATAAAACTGGAGGATAACTGGGTTTTAACATTAATTTTTCAGTTGCCTATATGCCAGCATGTTACAGTGTATTTATTTTTTTCATTTCTTAACATAGTAAGTGTCATCTAAAATATGCAACAATGCAATAAATGCATTTTTAAATAATTGTAGGCTTTGCACTTACATAATGTACAATATGATATGCAACAATGTAGCCAACAACTTGATTTCATATTTTTGTGGATTGTAAACATTAACTATAAAGAATTTTTCTGTAAAGTAACAATGCTGGCGGCAGAGATGACAGCATGTTATGCAGTGCATCTACTGTTATTTATTTCATAAAGCTTTCACTGTCCTGCAGATTTAACTGGATGCTTATTTCATGGAATAAATATCCCAGGCATATTTAATCATCCAATGCCAAAATAAACAGTGTTTAAAAAAAATAAATACAGATACAGTGACTATCATTTGTTTTTACATGCAGATGACATTCAGTTTATAGATTTGGAAATATTTTTTCTCCCTGCTCTCTCTGCTCTTTCATTTCCTAACACAGTAAGCGTCATCTTAAATACGCAGTAACACAATTAGTGGGCCATGTGAATATATATCCAAAAGGAAATGTAACCTACGGCTTAATATTACATTTTTGTAGATTGTAAACATTCACTGTAAATGTTTCCGAACAGTAAAGTGCTCTACTGTAATTTATTTTAACAGAATATTACCCTATATTGAATTACAGTATATGATCGTAGGATAATTGGGGAATTACATTAATTTTAGAATAGCCTATATCCTGACATTTTACTGTTATTTTACGGTGCATCTCTTAGCATTTATTTCAACTGAATATTACATCAAAGTATATGACCACAGAATAACTGTGGGTTTAATGTTGATTTTACAGTCGTCTACATGCCAGTAGGCTACTGTTTACTTACTCATATTTTTAATTTATATTAATTCACAGTTAAATGTATATACAAAGCTGAAACCTAAGATTTATCACAATTGTTAAATTGATATGCACGTGTCAAACGGACAGCATGTTTTGGACAGCTGAGCTGAGAAAGCACTGCTCAGCTGGTCTCGTGTCATATGTGACATATGCTTCACTCAGTAAACAGACGTCCCCTGTAACTGTAAGCCCCTGTGCCCACAACTTCCCTCATCCCTCTTCTTGCATAATAGCGTCTTGTCTACTTGTTACAGCTGGAGCATCCCAGTGACCCAGATATAATGAGAGTTTATGGCCCTCTGCTCCGGCAGCCTGCAGTGCTCTGACTCCACCACCAGCCACAAGTCTCCTCTCTCTCTGCCATCACTGCATGACCCACATCTCCATGGTTACCAGTCCAAAATGGCTCCAGGGAGGAGGCTGCACGTTTTGCGATCATGACTCCTGGTTATGGAGAAGTAGGGTGAGAGTGAGTTCAAAACAGCGACAGACAACAGTTTGGGGATTAGGGTGACTTCTCTCAGCCACCCTCCCTTCATCAGGCTAACTAGGCCACGCTCATTGTTGTGATATTCTGATTACATGCAAAGCTGTCGTTATTGTGGTGAGCTGCCATGAATATGTAAACCAGGGGACAAAGACAGCAGGCCATGAAGTGTTTTCAACAAGCAGCATGCAGCCCAGACATTCAGACATAAAGACTTCACCTGTCAGGCGGACACTGTGGTGTGTGTGTGTGTGTGTGTGTGTGTGTGTGTGTGTGTGTGTGTGTGTGTGCGTGCGTGTATGAGAGAGAGAGAGAGATTATTTATTTATTTTGGCTTTTGTTTTTAGCGTCTTTTGGCATTAACAAAAATAGAAATTATTCTATTATCCACACACTGTTTTTAAGTTATTTATTCTGTCATTCAACCTTTATTTATACTAAAAAAGATCAATACTGGGTGGCCCTTATTTATACTGGCATTGAGTCAGTTACAGAAACAAAGAAAAGAAGAATAACAGCAAGAGATATACAAACAAAGAAAAGGCAATACCATAATAAAAATAATAAAAGCCATTTTAAACTTTGCAATTAGGGAAAGATATTTGATCTGATCAGGTCTATTTGGATTAATTTTAATTCCAAATAAAATCAACAGCATCACCTGCTGAATTTTTAAATAATAATACTAATTATTTTATTTTATTTCATAGCATCTTATTTAGGTGATAATCTGCCCTTACTGAACCCTTCCATGCAAGTGAAACTGGAAAATATCAGTAACATTCAGCCACTGGGAGGGAATTTTTGTGCAAAATGCAACATGTACTGAAATGATTAGGACAAACAATCCTCCCCCAGATTAGAACATGTTACTTTTTGAAACTTTTCAAGGATTTACAGCATTTTTAAACCAGCTCAGGAATGTAATTATGAATTACAATGCTGACCTCTGACCTCCATACAATCCTCCATTTTCTGCAGCTGTCAACACTAATCAGGCTTCAAGAAACAGGTTTATTTGCTTGACAGAATTAAGCTACCAACAGCACGGAAACAGAAAAAAATAACACATTTTGAGGTGCTGGTCTTAGTTTGACAATATTGTTTGGCTCTTTTTGTTATGTTGTCTTTTGCAACAAGAAACTCTTGTTGCTTCTGCTCATTTTTTAAAGCACTTAAATAAGCTATATAAATAAAGTTATTATTATTATTATTATTATTATTATTATTATTATTATTATTATTACTATTACTTTCAATGACATATAATTTTATCAAAATTGTTTGTCACAAAAACAATTTACTCTTTTCCTGCTCAGCTCAGTAACTTGCTTAAGAACATTTTAACATTTACTAATAAATTAAAAAGGATGAAGGACTTTAAATTGGCTGTTTGTTTTAAGTCTCTTGTTTGTTTCTTATATGTGACATTTTAATGTTGTTTGTTTTAACTTTTTAATATCTCTGAGGGATTATTCCTTAAATAATTGAAAATAAAGATTGAATTTAAATTAAATAAATAAAAATTCTTCTGTATGATGATCTGTGGGAACTCGTTTTTTTAAAGTCACGATTAAATACTTTAAATGAGAGTGTAAAGGGACCTTTATTGACTAAACCCAAAACAGACAATTTGCCAATCATACTCTGTTTTTAGTCCTTCCAAAATAAGAGGCGGTACCCACTTTGCATTATATTCTGTTATTGGTTTAACTTGGTGTCAATCACAGCTCTCCGGTCTGGGCTGTACGCAATCACAGCTGCGTCAAGACGTCAAGAGATAAACCGGAAATTCAAACAGCCTTTTCATGTCAAAATAAAAGTACAATAATAAGTCACTTAGAAAACATGTATTTTGCGTGCTTAGTATAATATTGCTCAGATAGTATTAGCAGAGTTATTATGCATTCACTCTTTTGATAAAAATACCCAATATTATTGTTTCCACATTGGAAAAAAACACGAGAAAACAATTTTATGTTGACAGGATTAACCAGAAGCTGCGCGCGTTATTGCTGTGAACTTGGTGGTCGCCGTCGTCATCATCTGTACGCACGGCGGCGACAGCAGCTTCTGATCGGCAGGGACGGGTATCCCACCGCTATTCTCTCCCAATGCGAAGAAAAAACACTCACAGAGAGTAGAAAAATACCCCGCACGAAAATCCCACTGGAACCCCCGATGGATTAATCTGATTTTTCTGCGGTAAGCACGCTTTCCCCCCTTTTTCTGTGTTGAATTTCAATTGGTGCACCCGCCTCGTCCCCTATTTTGCGCTGAAATGAATTCATCTCGGCAAAGAGAGCAGAGCAGATAAATAACACATTGTGGCTCGCTGCAATCTAGCCAGTATTCCCTCCAGTCACTCTGCAGATGGGGGTGCATGCATTTGTCTTGTAAGTTTGCCCTCAGAGGGGGTAAAAACAGAGAGAGGAGGTGGCGTGGTGATTGTGGGTGATGTTTTGCAGTGATTGTGGAGAGGGGGCTCTTGTGTTGCAGCAGCAGCAGCAGCAGCAGAGATGGATGTGCTGCAGAGCCGAGCTGACCACTGAGGCCATCCACACACATGATAAACGCCACAATGGCCTGCAGACAGCCTCCTATTGATTCAACCCAAAATAATTGTCATATGATTTAAGCTAACTGCATTGCCACGCTGTTAAATATCCAATTAAAGCTGTCCTAATCGGGTTATCTGATGTGTCTGGAGGTGCAGCCATCCATCTTGTTGGCAAACACCGGGGATGATACACTGTGTGTGTGTGTGTGTGTGTGTGTGTGTGTGTCTGTGTATATAGCTGGGAGCTAGAGCCTCAGTTGTGCAATAAGTTAGGCAACAGTTGTGTGTTGCTTTGCAACCTTAAGCTCTCAGTATTCACCCTGTCAGTGGTCCTTGAATGACTACACAACTGGTGTGCGTGATGTGTATGAATTTTGAATGAAAGGAGTTGCATGGACCATGTAGATCCCCCCTCAGGCCCTCTCTGTCCTCACAGTTTAGCCTACTTATGAGACACACTGGCACAGAAGCTGCTACTTATGACAGAGGTGAAATATTAAGCCCCAAAATGAGTTTATTGATTGCTTTGGTTAAAGAAAAATGTATTCATTTACAGCATGTTTGACTGTTTCAGTCAGCAAATGTTACACATACTGCCAGAGTAGGACAGCAACTGAAGTCTGTTTTCATTTAGAGCTGTATCATCAACAGGAGATTAATCTGGTCTGATAATTGGTTAATGATTTAAGTCCTTTTTTGAAGAAAAATTGGTAAAAATGTGATTGTTTTAGTTTGTCAAATGGGATGTTTTGTCTTTATGTGATTGTTAACATGAAGATCTTTTGGTTTTGGATTGTTGATCAGAAAAAATCAGCTCATGTGTAGACACACAATGGCGGCTACAGGAAATTGTGTTGGGGACCTTTCACTGTTTTGCATTTTCACACACAGTTTATACTTAATTAAATATACAATACTTAGAAAAATATCAACATTCAAGACCCTTTCAGATACCGGGAGATACAGGGAAAACGGACATTTAGTATCAGTACCAAGGTATTATCATACACTGGGGTATTTAAAAATCAGGAGGTCGAGCGGGTCGTCCACTAAGCGAAAGTCTGTTGATCCCCGGCTCCTCCAGTCAACATGTCGAAGTATCCTTGGGCAAAATAGTGAACCCCAAATTGCTCCTGATGGTTGTGTTTTCGATGTGTGAGTGTGCATGAAAAAAATGGGGTAGCCGTTGGCAAGAAGGACGCTCATTTCCTATCTATTCTTTTGGATCATAAGTATTTAAACCCAGGACTTGTCCAAGTAAACTAATTGTACATTAGAGACATGGCATTGTGTGATATATATTTGTTTAGTTCAAAATATCCATCCAGGTGTCCCAGAATTCTAGCTGGCATGTTCAATTAACCTGTCTTTTGCGACCAACAGTCCAAAACCAAAAGATATGCTTTTTATTATGCTATAGAACAGAAAAAAGTAGGAATTCCTCATATTGAAGAAGCTGAAACCAGAGAATTTTTGGCATTTTTGCTTCAAAAATAACTCAAAGGTCCAGTGTCTAGGATTCAGGGGAAAATATTGGCAGAAATGAAATATATTTAGTGTGTTTTCTTCAGTGTATAATCACCTGAAAAATCCCCAGTTGTCATGTTTTGGTTTTTTTTTACCTTAAATTAAGCCGTTTATAACCACATAGAGAGCGGGTCCTCGTTCATGGAGGTTGCCGTGTTGCACAACCATGTTTCTACAGTAGCTCAGAATGGACAGACCTAACACTGGCTCTAGATCGGACCATTCGTGTTTTCCATCCACCACCATATTTAGCAGCCCCTGCACAATGAGCTGAAGAGTGTCAGCAAGATTTTTTAACATGAAACGGCTTTAGTCTGTGTATTTACCATGTTAAATCATCCGGTCTGTTTGTTTTGGAGAGAAAGAGACCTGCAGATAATTCTGCTCCAGGTAAAAACCTCCTGAATTAACTGTGTCTTAAGTTATCAGAGAAAAAAGGTGAGCACACAGTAGCGTTTGCTAAGCCTGCGGACGAGCCGAATAGTGTTGAAGAAACACTGTTTTGTAACATGAAACTGCTTTATTCGGTGTTGTGCCTGTTTGAATGTCCCAGTCCGTTTGTTTTGGAGTCGAAGAGACTCTCTGTGGATACTTCGGCTTTCTGGTAAAAACCTCCTGAACATTGAAAACTGAAGAAGTCATAACTAGGAATTCACACTTAGCACATGAGAGAAGTTTCAGCTGACTGCAAACTGCAAGCTTCACCGCTAGATGCCACTATATCCTGTTCCTCTGAATAATCCTCAAAATAGGTTGCAATTAACTTTTTGTAAATAATCTACAATTCAATGTGATAAATCATAGTTGCAGCTCCACATACACCTTCGGCTCGTGCCTCAGTACGAGTGTTATTCAGCTCTACCAGAAACCCTCCATCGCTGTATAGCGGCCACATCATTATTTCCAGCGGATTCTTACATCGACCATTGCCCTCCACTGGCACGACGTCTGGAAAGAACCATTTGAACTGACAGGAGCAGAAGAAGCAAGAATCTGCTCGTGTTTGTGGAAAAGAAAAGAGAAAAAGGTCATGTTGTATTTTAATTTGCCCTTTTCTCCCATTAAAAAAAAAAAAAAAATCACAAATCTCAGTGAGTGACTGGGCATTTACAGTGGGCTCAGTGATTTAACAACATGACTCAACATACTCGACTGTGAACACTGTGACATCGAAACACAGTCAAGACTTAAACCCACATACTGTATGAAGCTCAGCTGTGGGTTTCATAACCAGCTCTGTTCATTCAGCATGAGAAGAATGCTTTTAAAGCCTAAACACTGCGTTTCATTGTGCTGATAATCTTGTAGCAGAGTGAAATGTGGCCATTGTCTTGTTGTTGATACACTGAATGAACTCAGTTGTCTGACACAAGCAAATGTTGTAACTATTCAGAGAATGGCGGCCATAAGGAGGAGATTGTCGGAGTTGTACCAAGTCCAGCGAACACAGGAGTGAGTTTCACTCCAATTCAAATTAACAGAAAATGAATCTCTCTTTTTTTACGTCATTTCTTTGTTGACTGAACAGAGAGTTGCGCTGCGGAGTTGAATGAGGTCGTTGCTGGTGCGGCTTCAGTAGGAGGGGTGTGGGATGTTTGACCTTGTTTTGTGCCATGTCAATGATCTGAGTGTAAAGGGACCCCACTCTTCAAATTAGACAGAGATGTCTTGTTAAAGGCTGTGTTGAATTGCAAAATGATTGTATTCTGGAGAGATTTGTAAGTTCATCGGGGTTAAATAATGAAGGCGTTCATAGACGTAGTGACCGGTTGAGCACAGTTTGCAAGTCAAATTTCAAAATTTGGAAGGTTAAGTGGTTTATTCTCATTGGAGCTCAGGCCATTAGCCTTTTATTTTGAATATTTGTGGTCAGTGTTCAAGCAAAAATTACAAAAATGTCAGAGTTGCTGCTTCTATTCATCACATATAGCAGCTCAGGGACCCAACCACTCAAAGACTTTCCACCGTCAGTATATGGAAGACCTTGAAAACTGCTGGTAGGTTTTTTGTTAAGTCAAGGTTAGTTGGTTGCCGTGGCAAAGGTGTTGCTCCAATTTCTGAGTTGCGATTACCAATAGCTATTTTTTGTACAGTTTGTTGAAATTCTTACAAATTCGTGCATGCTGTCTTTTAGGTACAGCAACTGTTCCCTGTCAACTATCCACAAACTTGAATTTGATGTACTGCGGGCATCTATGGTTAGTATATCACGGCTAACAACCAATGAGATTGATTGATTTGATTTTGATCTTTTGGGAAATCATGGGCATTTAAAAAAAAAATCTGATATTTTATAGATAATTGATTAATTCTGAAAATATGGGGCGGCAATTGAGAATTGATTTCTTCATTGATCATCAGAAGTGAAATTTATATTTTTACAGTGTTCGGAGAGACGAGGGATGAATGACGCAGGATTTCTGAAGAGCGCCTGTCCACTGATATTTTCCAAACCATTCTGGCCGATGCAGATACCAGTAAATGCACATATTGTTCACCACCTAATTGCAGACAATTTAAAGTCTTTACTGTAGTGGATTTAGCATATAATTATGGTTAGTCTTATTGTGATGGCCGACGCAGACATGAAATTCAATGCTTTCCAAAATGTACACATTCATGGGCTAAATAACAAATTCATCTCAGGCTACATATAAAGCATGCCATTTTTTATGTTACATTTTTAGACAAAACTGTAAAATTCATCCTACCCCAACAGGCTTGGATGATGCTCTTTCTGAGATGATCCTGACATTTCATTTTTAAAACCTTTAACTGCCATTAACTATGACTAGGGCTGCAACTTACGATTATTTTTTATCATTGATTAATCTGTCGATTATTTTCACGATTTATCGATTAGTTGTTTGGTCTATAAAATGTAAAAATGTGACAACTGTCAATCAGTGTTTTCAAAAGCCCAAAATGACATCCTTAAATGTCTTATTTTGTCCACAACCAAAAAAATTTCATTTTACTGTAATAGGAGTAAAGAAACCAGAAAATATTCACATACAAGAAGCTGACTTTGTTGTTAAAAAATCTCAAACAATTGACTGATTACAAGTGTAATGTAAAAGATGACAACTAATCAATACTTACAGTATATTAACATGCATCACAACAAGAAACAGAAACAGAAGAAACAAACAGAACTATTAAAAAAATAAATCAGTTGATTAGTTGTTAACTAATTGATTAATCAGGTAACTAATTCAGCTTTATAATGAATAAACAGCAGTGCTCTTTATTATTATTTCAGTCTACATGTATCATTTTTGTCAGACTGCACATATGTCTGTTTCTCGGGCCTGACTGTCTGCTGTGTAATCCATCAGTCACGCTGTGTGACCCTGACATGTCTGTCCTTTTAATTTACTATATTGATCTTGCAGCTTTACTATAAATGGCCCAGTATGTCATTCAGGCTCCCAGCTCTCTGGGTTCCTATAGATGATTAACACTCGTGCCCGTACAGCGTAAAAATAAAGGCCGTCGTTTTGGCAAATTCATTTCCCGTTGAGCCCGGCAGCTGTGACTGATGTAGTAGCACTAACCCCGTCCTGTTGCTTTGTCCTCGAATCATATTGGCGTCTTCATTTCTCTTCATTCTTCACTTTCTGATGTGAGGGAATCTCGTAGCAGATTTGAGTAATTGTATTTAACAGATTTGGCCAGACATCAAAGTCAGATTTCAGACTGAATCCCGAGCCAGTCAGGACGAGGAGTTTTTAACACGATAGCTGTGTGTGAAAGTCAAGTCCTCCCCCTCCTCCACATCTCTGCCTTTTGCTATTAACCGTTACAACGCACCTAGCAGCTACAATCCTGTCCCCATTGGACCTTCCCTATCACGCCAGTGTGGTTCTCTTGGAGGCAAGCTGTTCATTTGGGTCTGAAAATAGTGTGATGAGTGTTCTCGCAGGCTGAGGTGGTCATGCGATACCCGCACTGTGCCACGGAAAGGAACAAGCCCCGCGGCTGCAATGCCATCATCTGCTTTTTTTGGGGGGGAAAGTTGTGCAGCAGGTTTGGTGTGGAGCAGTGTGTGTGTGTCACTGAAACACACCAAAAATCATTATGTTGCAGAACTTTGTCTTGACATTTTGATATGATCCATAATGTCGACCCATGCATGTAATTGACCAACAGTGAGGATGTGAAGATAGTGATGAAGGCTTGTGGAACTCTTCATTATATCATTGTGAAAATGTGATGCATCTGCCTGTTGCTGTGGAAATATGGTGAATTTTTATGCAACTCATGCATCAACGTCAGCCACAACAGAAAGTGCACACAGATGTTATTCATATGTAAATGTTTACTAAGCAAACCAAGTGCCGAAAAACAACAACACCACAAAGGGAACATATGTATATAAACAATCCAAGATGGCCTAGTTTCTGTGCAGCGGGATGGTTGCAGGTATGTTAAAGCCTCGGTAGTCCCTGGCCTTTTTACTTCAAGAGCAGGAAGAATTTCATAATCCCCACAGGCAGCCGATGACGTGAGATCTCCCCTCATTTACTCTGATCCCTTCAGGAGTGGATTCAGTGCTATTTTCATTTCAATCACTGCAGTTTAAGAGAAAATCCACCAGACTTTACGTGTGTTGTCCCAGTCAGGTTCACTTAATATTTGCAAGCTTGTGCAGTTCTCCATCAAAGCTGCACTTTCAAACATGCATGTATCCCTGAAATGTCCCCGCATGGTGTCATGTGTGAATGGGAGCAGGGATCAATATTCTGGTAAATCTGTACCGCCAATTCAAGACCAAAGCCATTTTCTCACGCATGTCTAGAAAATCAGGTCCGGCTATTGTCCAGAATTGCCCGTTCACACATGGACCACACAACCGGAGATAGTCTGCCTCAGAAACTTCTTAAATTCTCTGGTTTAGGCGAAGGGTGGGACCTGGGTAAAGCGTGCAGAGGCAGAGACATAACTAGTTTGTAACCAAATGTATTAATAATAATAAATAATAGAGTCTCCTGCCATTTCTTTTATTTGTGAAATTATTTCTGCTTGGGCCCTTACTGACAGAAGTTCCTGAATATCATCCTCCACTTAGATAAATTCATTGGCGTCTTTGTGCAAATGACCAAATGTTCTTCACCCTCGGATGTTTGTTTTCTTCCAGTTTTGCGCGAGCTGCATGATAGAAACTTCATAAACATGTCCACCTGCTGGTGGTGAATTCTTCGGACAATGACCGGCTCTATTCACACATGGGCTAAAACTGAACATGGCAGGATAAATTCCATTTTAAGTCCAGTCCAACTGATTCGGACATTTGTGTTCTCACATACAACTCCTCCGGGTAATGTCTAGGCTTTTGTAACATTCTGGGACATTGTAGGGACAAGCATGTAAAGGGTTACATCTGTATGATGAAAGAAGCTTTCTTGTGAAGCGAGCAAGTCGATCACCAGACTCAGCTGATGAGATATTTGAATCAGTAACTTGTTGACGGCTTAACATTTAGGGCAACGCTTTCACAGGTGATTTGACAGATAACAAGCAAAATCTTCTCACCTGCATCTTCCTGAAAATAACAGACGTCTTCGCCATGCACACATACATCTTGTCTTGCCATATTCTTCTTCTTCTGTTGAGTTTTATGGCGGTTAGCATCCATGGGTGTTGCATGTCCCTTGCCCCATCTGTTGTGGCATTGCTCTGGCATGTATAAAAAGTGTTCTGAATGTAGTACATGTGTGAATAGTGAAAATCCTTAAAGATTATCCCAGTAATTTACTAAAAACTATGTGTGAAAGAGGCTAAACATTTTAATTTGTTACTAACTCTGTTATTATGGAGCATGAGGGTGATATGTCTTCTCCCTGAATGGAAACTGTTTTTTAAGGCAATACTGTACCTGCTATTTTGTTTTTTATAAAGGTGTGCTGTAAATACCAGAAGATAGTTCTTATAAATATAAATGTCTGTGAAGATTATTTGTTACTTTAAGGATTACCAGAGAACCAGCAGTTCTCCCCTTCTTGTATTTCAGTTTGTGGTCTCACAGTTTTGGTCTGGGCTTAGACTGTAATGCTACTGCTGGGCTCGTTTCTTCTTTGGGGTATTTCATGGGGTTTTATTGGCAGTAATGAATCACAATGATTCTCCTTCTCTCTGCAGTGGCTCCGTTCTTCTGTTAGTTAAGCAGTATGGAGCAAATATAGAGCTGGAGGAACTGAAAAATGGTGCCCAGTACACAGGAGGTGAATTCTGTATTTGGGAAACATGTATTTTATACTTCTGTGTACCTGTGGGCTGCAGGAAACACTGGAGAGATATACTGTGTCTGCATCACTAATAGTTAGTTCTAAATGCTACAGCCACAGCATCAAGTGGACAGATGATAACAAAGCTTCATGAAGTTTTAGACATGACAAATGTGACTGCACTACCTTTTTTATTTAACATTTGTCTTAAAAATGTGCTGCTTTTCAAAAAGAGTGAAACTGTGATGTAAGATTTATGTCTTAAACTACTATCCCTAACTTTGCCTGTACCCTGCTGCAGCGTTCACAGTGTGCAGCAAGTGACACATCTGTTTGCACTTTTTTTCTGTTGTAGGCATTTGGGTTTCTGGCTAGTAAATGTAAAACAGGCCCGAAGGAATTTGGTCATATACTCTGTAGCTTTCTTTGTAACCATTAAGCTTTGGTGTCCTCTGAGACATGCCTCTGATCCAGCTCATGTGGGGACGCAAACAAGTTTCCTAAGAAAAAGTAATACTGTGTTTGCTACACTGTCACCTTTTGCTTTATAAAATGTCAGTAGATGGCAAAAAAAATGCACAAGTTTCTAGAGCTCGTAATGATATCTTGAAAGGTTTAGAAAACTAAGAAATGTTTGCAATTTAAGAAGTTTGAACCAGTAAAGGATTAGTTGGTGATCAAAATAATTGTCATAACATTCATTTTAAATCAAATGACTTAAAAAGATTCTTAGAAAGTTTTAAAAGATGTTTAATTCATTCATCTAAAAATAAGGCCTTAACCAGTATGAAAATGTCTTAAATTACTCTTTAAATAATAGAAAAAAAGTAAGAAATTGGAAGTTTGTTTTAATTGGTGTAATTTATTGTGTATGTGTCTCTGTGTATTTTATACAAGTTTCTCAGACGCCATGTTCTATTCTACCCTCAAAAAGAATCACATTTTATGTTATAATAAACATTTGGGCACAGTTGTTTCTAACCTAAAAGTAGCTGATGTCAGTTCATGGTTGTTTTTTTTCTCTTCAGTTTTGGTGATTGTAAAATTAGTCATAAATTTAATTCCGAGCGGCATTAAGAAAGTCTTAAAAAATCTTAAATATAACCTGCTTTATGCTGTAAGATCCCTGTTGTCTTTAGTAAAGCATCAAACGCATCCCTACTCTGTGTGTGATGCTGCTGGTCACTTTTATGTTACATATGTGTCATTTTCACTTGTCCTGGCCTAATGTTTTGTCACACTGGCAAAAACATTTTTCATAAGGTGGCCATTCTTCCTGTTATATAAACTCCTCTTGACAGAAAAAGGCATCACCTGTGAGTCGACTAACTGTTAATGTGGATCTGAATCTTGTAGCTGAAGTCCAGAGAGCAGTGTGATAGTTTCCCCTCCTCCTCGGTCTCCTGCAGCCCTGGCGTTTGCCCCTAGCACCACCTCTCTCCATCCACAGCGACTGTAAACAAGTGTGTTTCCAATTAGCCGTCTCCAAAGTCAGCTGGCCGCTAGTGCTGATGAAAGACAACAGTGCTGTCAGCGGTCTCTTCCTTGCCGTGGCTTCATGAGCTCGCAGGGCTGAAAAGGGGGGCACGGTGAGCCGAAATGTGCATTAGTTTAACTGGGTCTTTTAAAGACGGTGAGGCTCTTTTTAATTGGCAAAGCAGATTGCCTCACTCATTACAGAAACTGGTTTAGCTTCGCTTTAGTGAGGCCAGTCCCCCTCATGAGACCCAGAGCGGAGCCAGGCAGCGGTTTGCTGTTCAGGGCCTCTGCAGTTTAACTGAATCTATAGATGGGCGTGTTGCTCCTTGTCAAGAAAACAAAAATAAAGTGCATGCCAGCTTGTAAATGCAATTGCTGCGTGTGAATTCTTCTTGCAAGTGTTGTCGTGCATAAGATGGAAAAGTAAACCATAATAAGTGCTGCTGTTAGATTCTTTCACAGTGTAAATAAAACTGGATATTCTCAGAGTTTCTTTATCTGTACACATATTTACAACGGCGATCACGTTATTCATTCTCTGCAGCTCTGTCACATTATGTTCAACAGTATAATTAGTAATGGAGTTTAAAGTATCGTGTGTAATTTCAGCCTAATTGAAAGATTTTTCACAAGGCTCTCTGTAACTCTCAGAGGAAGCTCTGAAATAATGGAATATTGAATCATAATTTCCCCGTTGGAGACGGCTTGTGAGCTATTATTTCTCCTCCGTGCTAATTTTGTCTCTGTCTCTCTCCACCCACAGAAAGTAGAGAATGGGCTGTGTCCAATGTAAGGATAAAGAAGCAGCAAAACTCACTGATGACCGGGAGACCAGCCTCTCACACAACTCGGGGTACCGCTATGGGTCCGACCCCACGCCGCAGCACTACCCCAGCTTCGGGGTCACCACCATCCCCAACTACAACAACTTCCACAGTGGCGCCTCACAGGGAGTGACCGTGTTTGGAGGAGTCCACACGTCCTCGCAGTCTGGGACACTCCGGTCTCGAGGTGGAACAGGTGAGGCTGAAGGAGTCCTTTAAAATTTATAGAGCGTGTAAAATAGTTCAAATGACAGGCAGCTGTTAACATTTGGCGGGTTTGGGTTTTTAAAGGGTAAGGATGCTTTAAAAATGATATTTTGTGATACTTTTTTCCATGCTGAACTATACTTATTTAGAATTGGAAAGCCCCCTGTCAATGTGTTGAGACCGCCATGTAGCAAAGAATTTCTCTGCTTAAAATAATACAATATTATTTTTTTTTGGTGAAATCCCTTTAGACAGAGCCAGTCAGTTTCCCTCATTTTCCAGTCTTTCTGCTTAGCTAAACTAACCTGCTACTGGCTGTAGCTTCATATGAGTTGTTAAGAACTCAATTATGTTTCAATGTTTCAAGCAAAAAGTAATGTAATGATAGATTTCTTCTCTCAATGCACTCATAAATCATTAGCAAAAGAAATAATATTTTTGACTGGCATAACTTTTTCCATCCATTCCAAGGAAGTTGAGTCTTAATGTACATATCACCTATTATTATAAATGACAATAAAAGGTGTTAATTAATTTTTTCAATTAAAACTGTGATATTATTTATTTTTTCATAAATCATTAAGTCATATCAGTGAATAAAGGAATTCTTTAAAACACATTACATTTATTATTTTGTATCATTTTTGTCATTGTGACTCAAAATATCTTAAAATGTCGAATTATTCCCCGAGAACAGTGTGTGGAAAACCTTTAGAAATTAATATTTTGTGAACATAATCAATAAGATGCATCAAAAGTTTATTGTATCATTAGAAAATCAAATCAGAATAGTTTTTCCCTGTTTAAAGTGTATATCTCCTTTTCATTCTCCGGTGACGCTCAGATCCACCATCCGTTCCAATGGACGGATATTTTTGGAAAGATCCTGAGTAAAGGCTGTAAATCTTTCATATGATTTTTTTTTACATGTATGAATAATATAACATCTCATGTTTACTTTAAAAGCTGTTTAATCACATATTATGTGTTTTAAATATATGATTAACAGCCTAAACTAATAGACTTGTGCTTCCTACTTTCCTCACAGTTGGTCATGCTTGTTAAAAAAGGGGTGTGGCTCTACTGCAGTCTACTTTAGATGATGTAGAACACTGTGATTGGCTTTGAGACATCTTATCAAGTAAGTCTGTGCTTTTAGGTTGCGTCAGTTAACAGTAATCATAGATCTAGACTTGCTAGAAAAGTCAAACCTGTCCTGAGATTTTGCAACTAAGAGAATAAGCGCATTTTCCAAACTGTTCCTTTAAGACCGGTTGACATTGTAATTCTGAAATATGTCACTGTCATTAAATGGGGGTCAACTTTCACACAGAGCAATTAAAAGGGAAATAAAACGTCAGTTGAAGTTGTAAAGCTGTAAACTTCTCTGCAGACCACTCACTGTCTGGCTTTTGTCCAGTGTTCAATAAAAAGGCTGAATAATAAACTGACCAGCAGACATCATTTGTCCAGTAGCAAATTCACTTCAGACATATTATGATCTCAGATTAATTAAAACCCTCTCATGCATGAATTATGACAACCTCAGTCAGGATTTTTACTTGGTGTCTTTATTCCTCTTCATGCATTACAGAAAAAAACAGTTGAACCTTGTTTATTTAAACACGTGCACGTCCACATTTTGCACTGTGGTGCTGTGATGAATTCATCTTTCTGCAGAAGACGAATGTCCACTGGCTGAAAGTTAATGGAAAACAGAGTGACCTAAATTATCGCCAGTGCTCTTTGATGCACATTTCATAACCAGAAAGATCAGACATTGTGCTGAACATTGGAGAAAGTGGCTTTCAAGTCTCTCACATAAAATTTAAAGATACATATGATGTGGGATGCATAACATAGCAGCATCTCTTGCTTTGATGTAAACTACTTAGCTTGGTTTTTTTTTCTTTCCTAGCACAGATAAACACTGCATCTGTGCAGTCAGCATCACCAGCTTGTATGAATAAGAAATTACTCCAGGAGGGAAACACTGAACAACATTCACATTTGAGATGATAAAGAGAAGAAAAAAAAACTCAAAACAACAGTCGACTAAGACAGAGTTGAGCAGAAACATCATCTGACCCCCCCTGTGAAGACATCAGCATGTAAAATCAAATAAATAACATAAGAAAAATGTAACACAATTATTTACAATGTCATAGACATAAGTAATGAAATATTATATGTTACCATAAATTATAAATCA
Organism: Plectropomus leopardus; assembly: GCF_026936395.1. Classification (NCBI taxonomy): domain Eukaryota; kingdom Metazoa; phylum Chordata; class Actinopteri; order Perciformes; family Serranidae; genus Plectropomus; species Plectropomus leopardus. Next base: position 12,521,043 of record NC_142189.1, on the reverse strand, counting down.
GAAATCTTGTTTTGTCATGTTCTGTAGGATGTTAAGTGAATTGGGTTAAAAATAAGACCTGAAATGGTGTGTCTAAATTGTATCTTTTATATAATGTACATTTATGTAAAAATTAAACAAAATGTAAGAATTTGGAGTTTAAAAAAAAGCAACAGATGGGATGCAAGAAATAAACGAAGAGGGCAGTGATTTGTATTGTCATTACATAACAAGCAGCCCATGTGTGAGACAGATGACAAACCCAACAAAACAGCCACAGAGAAAATCCCAAAATAATGCTTCATCTATACAGCTTTCTAAGCTCTAACCACCACGTGTCACTTTTTGTCTCCCTGCAGGGGTGACTCTGTTTGTGGCTCTTTATGACTACGAGGCCAGGACTGAGGATGACCTCAGCTTCAGAAAGGGGGAGAGGTTCCAGATCCTCAACAGCACGTAAGTGTGGAAACATCTGCATGACAGCATTAAGGGTGGCGGTCGCTTTTTCCCTACTTTCTGTTTTCTGTCCGTTGTGAATGTCTGAATGCTGCATTTGGACTGAACTGTTGTTTCACAGGCACAGACAGAGGAAACAGGGTCTCTGTTATAGACCTGACCTGGTTCATGGGGGTTATGTTGCATGTAAAGCGTGACAGATTTGTTATGTTTAATGAAAGCATTCTTGCATAGTAGAAACAGGGTTCAAAACCATGCACATATGCACGGCAGTGCATGTAAAAGTTGAGCTGTGCATGTGATTCTTAGCTTTACATGCAGTGATGCACATAATTTGGTGCAGAACACATGTACAGAGTTGCCAACTCTCACGCATTGACCAGGAAACTCAGACTTAAAACATGTTCATTTTCCTACACAATGAAAAACAAATTTTTAACTGATAACACGGCATGACAAGAGGACTCAGAAGCTTTGTTTACGCTCATGCTGAAAGTACCCGAAAAGACACGACAGAGCAGCACAGCACCACAGCAGCACTGTGTAAAGCTGGTCAAGCCAGCTACTATTTGGATTTTGATGTGTGTCTATTCATGCTGTTAGGGTACCAGTACTTGGAGCAGCCAAAAATCATGCAGAAAGACTTGCACTACAGCAATAATGGATTACAAATCCTGTATTAAATAAGGCTTGCTGAATATGCAGCATCACCAAAGAAGTCCTAGTATCATTGTTGCCATATTAGGATTTCCTAAAAGCTGCTCAAAATGTTCCTTTGACCATGAATTTAAAAGTGGTTTCATTGTACATCACCAGGGTACAATGAATTTCTCACCCGAGAAAAAGAGTGAATGTTTGCAGTTGCCAGCAAACACTATTGTGGCATATTTGTGGAAACAGCTCTTAAGCTTCAGGACTCTCAGTGGGCTTTGCCCATGGCAGCAATTGACTGACATCTGAGGGCCAGCGTTGTCAATGCCGATTTCATGTTTCCCCATACAAAAATTTGAACCAAAACATAACCCTTTCTTAACCCTGACCAAGCCCAAAAATGCTCTTCCTGCCTTTATAATAATATGAAAAAATGAATATTTTGACTAACACAAGAGCTGACTAAATATGATTTCAATTGGACTTTAAAGAGATGAATCACCGAAGCTTCAGGGGCCCACGCACCAGAAAAACAACTTGTTTTGTTTTCATGTGCTCTCTACACCGCTCTCAGAGACAAGCCAATAAATCTGATCCACTACACGGTGTTTATTTGTGCCTGTCTGCATATTGTGCAAATGGTTGATCTGTTTATTCCAACCTGCCTCCATCTCTCTGTATCCTCCTCTCCTCAGTGAGGGCGACTGGTGGGAGGCTCGCTCTCTCACTACAGGTGGAACTGGTTACATTCCCAGCAATTATGTTGCTCCAGTGGACTCAATCCAAGCTGAGGAGTGAGTAAAACTTTTTTTATTTATGTGAGCACACATGGCAGCTTCATCACCCGAGTGGATATCATAAATAATTGAGAGCTCATCTCACAGTCTTTTATTAACTGACGTAGTGGCACGTACAGTAAGATTAATAGACAGAATATTTAAGACCAAGCCAAATATTACAGCACATAGTTTGATTCCGTCTGTTTTTTTTCTCCCTGCAGCTGGTATTTTGGTAAATTAGGTCGAAAGGACGCAGAGAGGCAACTGCTGTCCAACGGCAACGCCAGAGGCACTTTCCTCATCCGTGAGAGTGAAACAACCAAAGGTACTCTGACCGAGCGGCATCCAACGTGCTGACATGTTGAATGCTTTTAAAGTTAGAAAATAGATATAAGTGTTTGTGAATAAATAATTATTTAGGAACGCATTACTTAACTGTGCAACGTGGCAGAAGAAGCTGTATTTTATAAATAAATTTAGAAGAAAATCAGACCAAATATTGCAGCTTAAAGGGAACCCATAATGTTTTTCCTGATTTTCTGTTATATATATATATAATGGTACAATATCTGATGTTCTTATTAAACTCTTTTTTTTCTACTATAGAAACAAGAAATCCCTCAGCGTGTGATGGATTTCTTGATATGCTCTTCTGCTTCAGGCATGTTACTACAAGTGTTTGCATAATGTAGCCTACACTGCCACTTGAAGCAGCATGCTAACGTCAACAAAACATGTAATCTTCCCAATTTCAGAGCATAATCCTGGTGGAGCATGTCTAATTGTGTTAAGGTTTATTTAGTGACTTTTCACCAGAGAAAGTGCCATTATACACCTTCAATCCACAGCTGCAAGTACACGGCTACATGTAGCTACTTGACTACATCAGAGGAACGTGTCATTTTGGTTGTCAGTGTTATACATTGTCCCCCAATTTCGGACATGTCGGGTCATATTTAAAAGCTTATATTGGTGATTTTTACGGGGAGAAAGTGCTGCTTTACACAATCACCCCCAAGCTACAAGTACAGTGCTACATTTAGCTACATGCTAACATAATGGAAACATGTAATCTTGGTTGCTGATGTTGTTAATTTCTCCCTGATTTCAGATCACATTCCTGCTTAACATGTTGGGTTGTAAAGATTTTGGTTTCAAAGCTTTTATTAGGGATTTTTAGGGTAGAAAGCACGGCTATAGACAGTCATTCCCTGGCTAAAAGTACACTGCTACATGTAGCTTCATGCTAACTTCAGTGAAATATGTAATTGTGGTTGCTGTTGTTTTTAATTACTCCCCAATTTCTCATGATATATACCTGCTGGAACATGTCTAGTTGTATTTAGAAGCTTATATTGGTGATTTTTCACTGTCGAAAGGGCAGCTGTTCTCTGTTACAGTCATTCCCAAGCTGCAATTACAGTGCAAAGGTGGAAGACCAGGAAACACTGACCATTCAGAGCAGGCTTTTTTTGGGAGGGCAGTTAAAGAGGCCAGCGCTAAAACAGAGCGTATCAGACAAAGGCTGAATACAGATGTTCCAGCACAGAAAGTTTGAGGAAAATGCAGCTCAAACAATAAAATATTCATGTTCTAGAAACCCTAAAATAAAAGTATGAACTTGAGCATAAGTAGCTCACCTTTTTCTCAGTAACTCACCTGGTAGAACAGGCGCCCCATGCACAAAAGGTTATGTCCTTGAAGAAGTCACTGGTTTGATTTCACCCACGGCCCTTTGCTCTATGCCATCCCCTCTTTCTCTCTCCCCCTTTCCTGCTGATATATCTGTCCTATCAAATAAAGGGAAAATCCCCCCAAAAATAATCTTAAAATAATAATAGGTCCCCTTTAAAATTCCATTTAATACCATGTCATTAACCATGCAGATGTCCCATATTCATTGCCCTAAATATTTGGCACAGTGTGCTTTATATACACTCATTAAATCCTACCAGAGATTTTTGTTCTTTATTGTACATGAATCTGACTGTTTCATCTTTATGGTTGTGTTTTCTCTGCTCCAGGGGCCTACTCTCTCTCCATCCAGGACTGGGATGATGTCAAGGGAGATCACGTCAAACATTATAAGATCCGCAAGCTGGACAGTGGAGGCTACTACATCACCACCAGGGCCCAGTTTGAGACACTCCAGCAGCTCGTGCAGCACTACTCTGGTGAGACTCTGCCGCAGTTATGGAGGATGTCATAATAAATCTGCGTCTGCTTTCCCTCCTTCAAAATTACAATGTCATATGGTTTTACACTACTTTAACATCATTTGAAATTCAAACTGTATGCTTGATCCAGCCAGGGCTGCAGGGCTGTGCTGCAGACTGATTGTACCGTGCCACAAAGGCATGCCTCGTCTGACTGACCTGTCCGTCAAAACCAAAGACGTGTGGGAGATCCCGAGGGAGTCGCTGCAGCTCATCAAACGTCTCGGCAACGGCCAGTTTGGAGAGGTCTGGATGGGTGCGTATCTTTTTGGCGTCCTCTTTTGGCCCGTATGAAAATTTGGACAGCTGTGAGAAGTGTTGCGAAAACATACTGCATGTGTTGGATCATTTAGAACTAACACCCAGATAATGTTACCCACAGGGAGGAGTGTTTGCTCTCAGTGATTTCATTTAGGAATTTTGCTCCCAAACTCATTTCATTTGGACAGGGATAAGATTTTTTTTACTGTCCATGATTTCTGCTTGGATTCAGGTCTGTTCGGGCCTATGGCGTGTATGAACTCTGTTTATTATTATATGTTATGTTTAATTAGCTTTCTTTGAAATGGACTGTAAAAACTTAGTTCAGAAATGTGCTGTGTTGGTTTAGATGGGTTCCCCACATAATCTAGTAAAATGCTCTGAGTGTGTCAGAACATGTTAGTACCACAGACATAGAGTAAAGGGAAATTTTACAGAAATCTTTTGTGGATAATCCTCTATGTATTGTGACATGTTGGCAAATTTATTTTCTGTGGCTGTTGACATAACGTAGCTCTAATATGAGTCGAAGTGTGACGTTCTGTTTGCCATTTCTTCAGTTTCTCCCCACGTTTCATCTCTCCCTTAATGTATGCCAGCTACTTGAAGTTATGCTTAAATAGAATTTGAATTTGATATGTTTAAAAACTGCAGGCAAGTTTAGAAAGAAAGATTTTTTATCATGGGTCCTTGAAAAGTCAAGGAAAAGTTTTGAAATTTTGTCTTTGAAAATGTTTGGGAACCTATAATAATGAATGAATTAATGAATAAATACATCAACCTTTGATCATCTCATATCAGTTTTGGGTTTAAAATAACAACTTCTCTTTTGATCACACTAATTTCTGCTTTAACCTCCACCCACATCTGGTTTAAACTGTTCAGAGCACAAATTAAATTAAAAAAAAGATAATTAAGTTGGTTGAACAGGTTCAGATACAGAAAATGGTTTACTTACTCATCTTTAGTCATTACCTTGTTGCACTACTTTATGCCTCTCTAAGTTTTGAACTTGAGCAACCTCCAGCCACTACCTGTCGCCAGTTATCTGCTCTACTCTTTATTTAAACCAACTCAGGCGATAAAAAACTCAAGGTACAGATAGCCTCCTTGGTTTCAGTCACACATCACTTTCATGCACTTTTATGTCCTTCCATACTTCTTGCATTTCATTTTATCAAGCTTTTCAGTTGGTTAATATCACCCACTGAAAATCCAATCCTCTAACCTCCAGAGAATTATACTTGAAGATTAACTCTTTAAAACCTGCATCGACATCAGCCTTTCACAAGCATTTAAACCTCTAAAAACTGAGAAAAATGGTTGGATTTATTTGAAAAACACAGAAAAAAACACAATGAATATCTTGACAAGAAATGTCCTGCAAAATACAACAAAAATCAGTAAAAGGTGACCAGGAAATAATCCAAAAGTTACCTGGGGGGATTAGTAGATATGAACAAAAAACAGAGGGAAAATGTTATTTTCTTTCTTGTTTGTTTTGTTTTCATTTGTTGTTTTTTGCTTATTTTTTAGGTAAATTTCTGGCTACTTTATACTAACTTCTTGCTCATTTTTGTGTCATGTCTTTATAAGTTGCTGGTTGCCATCTTTCCATATTTTTGAAAGAATTCAATCCAATTTGCTCAGGTATCAAAAGGTTAACAACTTCTTTTTCTTTTTAATTTCTTGTCAGGCACGTGGAACGGCACCACTAAGGTGGCGGTGAAGACTCTGAAGCCCGGCACCATGTCGCCCGAGTCCTTCCTGGAGGAGGCTCAGATCATGAAGAAGCTCCGACACGACAAGCTGGTGCAGCTGTACGCTGTGGTGTCCGAGGAACCCATCTATATCGTCACTGAGTACATGTGCAAAGGTATATGCTATTTTAAATGACACTTAAAAAGACACTATAAATATTACATACATGCATCTGTGCACAAACCTACACAGTGTGTACATAATTTATGCATCTGCATGGACAGCACAGTATGTGTCTTCCTTCACAGCATGCCTACATTACTGTACTGTAACAAATGCAGTTTATTACAATGATTCAAACATAAATTGTGGTTTTGCAGGAGATCGCACAAAGATCTTCAGTTTCCACAGCAATAACCAACAAATAAAAGTTTGAGCCAAGTGTAACGTTTGGCAGGAATCCCAGAATTGATGTCACATTAAGCTGCAATGTTTTGCTTCAGTTTTTATCAAAATCTGAGATGCCAACTGAAAACAATACAATACAACAGATTGTAACTTGTTTTTTATCTGTGCTTGTTTCACAGGGAGTTTGCTCGACTTCCTTAAAGACGGAGAAGGACGAGGCCTCAAACTGCCAAATCTAGTTGACATGGCAGCTCAGGTACGCTGCTGCTGAAAATGATCTGAGTTCTTGATGCTGCAGATTTGTTAAAGAGCACACTGAAATAGATTTTGTTTTTCTAAGAGCTTTCTTTATTTACTTTAATCATTTACTGCTGTTACCAGTTTATTTATTTAAGCTCAGTGTTGCACATTTATAGCCATTTCCATCTTGATGTCATACCAGTGTTTATAGTTTCATCAGGCAGCCTCTCATTTTAGTGAGCCAAAATTGCAGCTATCAAAAGTTTGAACTTAGCACATTATAACTTAGAAGTTTGTGATAACTTTATATCAAGACCAAATAAACAATAAATTATTTAAAGTTAGTGATTTAGAATCATGGTTGAAGCACTCTGTTGCTGAAATTATTTTATTTTGAAACTCATTCATCACTTCCTGTGACACTGTTGAGTTTATTTTTGCAAATATCCATGTGTTTTCAGTTAAAGGGACAGTCCACCCCAAAATCAAAAATGCTTATTTTTTCTCTTAATTGTAGTGCTATTTATCAGTTTAGATTGTTTATCTTTATATTGCAGCCCCACTTTTTTAAGGTTTATAAAATGGGTCTAAAACAATGTACACATCTTTCTTTGCACAGATTTGAAAATGTTCAGCAATATGATATTAACTGCAAAAAAATACATCAATTCTCCAGGTGGCAGCAGGCATGGCATATATTGAGAGGATGAACTACATCCACAGAGACCTGCGTTCTGCTAACATCCTGGTCGGAGAAAGTCTGGTGTGTAAGATTGCTGACTTTGGTCTGGCCAGGCTCATCGAGGACAATGAATACACAGCAAGACAAGGTACTGAATATACAGTAATAATACTAATACCAATACTACTGCTTCTGCTACTACTACTACTATAACTACTAATATTAATAATAATAGATATAAATAAATAAGTAAATAAAATAGTGATAAATAAATAGTGAAACCAACATTTTAAATTAAAATACACACCAAAGGCACCTAGAGTAGCTTGGGATATGAAAGGTAATTCAGCTCACTTTTAATGGTGCCAAAATGTAAACAAATGAAGTCATGTACACAATGCCTGTGTACATAACTGATGTTTTATGGACATTCAGCTTGTTGCTGTTTAACAGCATTCTAGTCAAGTGTCCGGTCAATTATTTTTAACAATGTTACCTCTTCTACTTATATATTAGCAAGCTAACAGCTAATGTTAGTTTTCCCAGTTTAGCGCGTGGTGTAACATTAAATATTTAGTAACGACAAATACCAACTTAAGTACTAGTTTTGTAACATTTTACATCAGTGTTTTAAATCTGGTATGTGTAAATTTTCACTTACAATATGTTATAAGTAGATTAAAGTTGAACTAACAAACAGCTGCAGCAACCAGCAGCCACCATTATTCAAAGAAAACGTATTTAATGTATTGGTCGCAGTCTGGAAGTGTATCTTTTTTTGCATGATTTGTTTGAATAGAGATTAATTTGTGACTTGTGTATCTGTTCTGTAGTAATATCTTAGTCCTCGACTGCAGCATTTTCTGAAAACCTCACTGTCAGAGGAAAAAGTTTGCGGGCTGGCAGATGATTTATTCCATTTAGTGAAGACACATTTTACACACAGACACATGCACACATGCTGCTTTTCAGAAATAGTGCAGAGAACGAGCAGGAATTTGTGTTGGTGACACCAGTGGAAAACAGAAGCACATGTGGGCGCAGAATGGCACAAAGACAACAGAACATCACACTCATACAAGGGCACAGTGCAGGATTTAAGACAGTACATTGTACACACGAATCCATCTGTCACCCAGTATCTGGTTGGAAAGACAGGGAATAAGTGCCCTGAATCACTCAAACGCTGCTCTCCGCTGATTGTTTTGGCAGACGTGAACTACAGCAGGAGGACTTCCAGACTCCGTTAGTCACTCTGTCAACATGTTCAGTCACTCATTTGTTAGCGATTTAAATGTTTACTTGTTCAACTCGGGCCAAGTGCAAACTGAGACGGGGCGAGATAATGGAATTGTTCCGTTTTTTCCCTGGTGGGATGTTATCACGTCCTCATGTCTCTCTGCACTAATGAAATCACAGATGAAGGCATATTTTCACACAGAGGAGAGACTGACCTACTTAGTCCTGAGGTTTTGGTAAAGGTTGTTGCTCAATTTCTGTCTTTATTGCTGCTGGAATTGCAACAGTGAAATAAAAAAATTGTTCCAGCAATTTGAAAAAAGTTTTGAGAATAAAAAAATCACAAATATGAATTTCTTTTAGGTGCAAAGTTTCCAATAAAGTGGACCGCTCCTGAGGCCGCTCTCTACGGGAAATTCACCATCAAGTCAGATGTGTGGTCGTTTGGCATCCTGCTGACGGAGCTGGTGACAAAGGGCAGAGTGCCGTATCCAGGTGAGCGTGCAGCTCTGTGGTTTGTAATGACTTCCCAGCTCCAAATGATTGCTTGTATTTGATTAATTCAGAGTGTGTGAGAGCATCTGAGTGTGCTGACACACCAGCTGTGATTCTGCATGCTAAAAAAAGAGCAGCATGTTGCATAATGTACATCACATTGTGCATCATGCAGAGCATAATTCCCAGAAGACTGTGTGGACATTTGAAACTCTGTTCTTGTTTATCTCTATATGCATTTTGACATTATATTTTAAGCATTTAAAAGAATTGCAGAATAACAGATAAATAGAAAACGCTCAATTTCTTAAACTAATTAATTTATTATAAACCTAATAACTGGTGTGTATGAGTAGTTCCTCATATACTTCAACTGTTTTAAGTGTGCACACACACAGCTTGTTCAGTTTCTCTGGATGATTAAACCTCAAGTTAGGTGGAAGTCATTGGGAGAAACATTATGCGCACATCAAATTATGTGTATTTTCCATGTTTTCATACACACAATAATACAGAGTAGAACATGTAGTGAAATGCTTTTGTGCATAGCTCCAGAAAGCAATTAGCAAATAGGAAAAAAAGAATAAAACAGACTACTGTAGAATAAAAAAAATTACAAAAGAGATAATAAAACAATTCAGCAGAGTGGTTACATTAACATGGACAAATTATTTCAGTTATTGCTCTGAAAAAAAGGCCATATTCCTTGTCTGATACAAGGCAGAGTTGTCAGCTTGTTTCAATTAATTTCCATCAGTCAATTCAAACTCAGATGAGTGGGTGGATTTTAAGGTCTGAACCGCAGCAACATTATTCCCATTAAGCCATTTGAGCCATTTATGCCATTTTGTGTTTAATAACAAAATACATTTTTTTCCACCAGTAGCAGACTTGTTGGACAGTGTGAACGCAGCTTTCCTCCTTCATTCCTCTAACCACCTTCTTTAAAAGGGTTGTGGTTTTTGTGCATATCCAAAAACCTGTTGATATCTAGTCTTTAGGAATGTTTAAAAAAGGTGTGTTCCTCTTTATGACCAAACTATGGGGTTTTCTTCTGGGCATGCATCTCTATTCCATAGCTTTGCAAACTGTTGGCAAGTTGGGTTTTGGACGAATTGGACAAGTCAACCATAAACAGGAGGCCATGTGTCACAAACTGATGTTAAAAACCCCAACTGAGACACATATTCCGAAAGCATTTAACAGTTGTTGATATCTGAATGAGGTAACACAGCAGTGTTTGAGTCTATGGCCCACCGATGAGTGTATCAGTTTTCCAAATAGGGGGTTTATGGCAAAAATCGCAAGCAGCACAAAGTATGTGAAGAGTTTTCCATCATCCAGAAAAAGTTGGTCAGCCAGAGAAGTTAAAGTATCAGACTCACCCGTCGACTCTACATTCTGCTTTCTCTTTAAATTTGAGCTTGAATTTTTTTATAACGTTCAGTTACTCTTTCTGCTGTTGTCCATCCTGCCATCGCTTCTGTGGATGCAGGAAACTCATACCTCAGCCTCACGCAGGAGGCAGTTAAACTGAGACAATGATATGAGGTTTTTATCGGAGCTCTTAAGTTTTCTGCCACATTTTCTCTCATTTCTCTGTGATCCTCTCTCCAGGCATGAATAACCGCGAGGTGCTGGAGCAGGTGGAGCGGGGCTACCGGATGCCGTGCCCGCAGGACTGCCCCTCGTCCCTGCACGAGCTGATGGTGCAGTGTTGGAAGAAAGACCCGGAGGAGAGGCCCACCTTCGAGTACCTGCAGGCCTTTTTGGAGGACTATTTCACTGCCACTGAGCCTCAGTACCAGCCGGGCGATAATCTCTGAACGCCACTGCTGCCCTCATCTCATGTCATTTCACAGGCTTTTCCACCAGAGGGAGCCAGACTCCACCTGGTCTCTCTCATCATGTGGCTGTTAACAATTCAGAGCTCATTGACTTCTAGACTTCCAAGCTTCATACAAACAGCTGCTGCTCCGACAGCAAACTGACCATCAAATCAGAGGATGTTTTGGAGGTGGGATGACTGAGGAGTTAAAACTGACTGCCATGGATGAACGAGTGTAACTTGTATGTAGTGTAAATATAAATTGCTTGTTTACTTATCTCTTTTTTGTTTTATTTTATATTACTTTTGATATTTTGGAAATGTGTGGATTTTTTTTCTTAATCCAAAGTTACTTCAGATTTACGGCTCGTAGAAAACCGTGTGAGGCTCACAGTTGGTAACAAATCGTGACATAATAATTGTAGAAATGGTAATAGTTAGACATCGTGGACACTGAAGCGTCTCTGAGGTTTTTCTGGGAGTCCACTGACCTTTTTTTACGAGGTGAATATAACAATACTGCTCTCCTCTTCTCAAGGAACTTAGATGTACTATAACACCTGTTCTTGCCTTTTCATGTTTAGTAATATTCTTATAATGTAAGGGAATGCCTTCATGCTTTCTACACACTAACTTAGTGCATCATGGACTCTTCCACCCAAACTTGTACGGCATCTGCACTAATATTAAGTGCATTCATCGCATTTCAGCTTCAGCCAATGATTTCTAGATCGGCTTAAAGTAACTTTTAGTTCAGCTTCTTGTAGTTGAAAAGGAGGACGACTTCCTCTCCAACTGCAGCCATTGTTCAGCTGACTGCTTATTATACTGGCAATATTTTTAAAAAAATGTATGTTGCATTATTGTATGGCAGCCGGCTGTGTAAGAAGTCTTGTCTTTTCGCTTCAGCAGCCAAACAAACAAACAAACTGCCACTTAACATTGACGGGAATGAAAGAAGCAACCTGTGTTCGTCCCTCCATGAAGTGTATCTGGGAATAACGTGAGACCAAACATGTTTACTTCACTGCATTATTTTGCTTAACATTTCGGCCAGTCTTATGTATCGTTAAGATAACATAATTATGTGATTTTTCTGAAGTGAATCTGCAGTTTCTGGATGACATTTTATCATCCTCAAGTATCAAACTGCTCTCTGTGTGCATTCCAGGACAATACACCATGTCTTTGTGTATTTAAGTTTTTGCATCACTTTGTTTGCCCTAATTTCGTAAATATACAGAAAATGTTTTTGGTCTCTGCATTATTTATTGTCCCTGTCTGTTACTTGTACACGTCTGATTTTGAAAATAAAAAATCTTGCCATCATGGTCCTGTGGGCTCGCCACTTTGACACATAATTTCAGAATTTAGGGGGGACGCAGGGGGCATGCCCTGATCAGTATTTAAATAATTTGCATTTGTCCCCAAATGAAAAACATAAAAGTAGAAGAGGACTTTTTTTTTGAGAAATTAAATTTAATTTCCACCATAAAAGAAAGGTAGAAATCTGTGCATAAAAATTCTCCAGAATGCAGAAAAATTAATTCCCTGTCAGTAACTGGTTTTGATGTTTCCCCAACTGCTGGTTTTCTCCCGAGAACCCGCAGCAAGACTGTGAAAACTGACAGCAGAAATCCATCACTGCTTTCCGAGTATGTGCTGCTGAAATGTCTGTGATGATTGAGATTGATTGAGGCTTTGTGGTTTTCCCTCAGGCTGAACTTTACACAAGGACAACATGACTGAACTCAATATATATGCATGCTGAGTATATGCAAATCACTTAGTAGGTGTCCACCTTGCAATAGGAGAACATTCAACAGGATAGAGTTTTAGTAGAGTAGATCTGTAACTTAATACCTGTTTAATTTGTGTGTTTCTTTTTTTTAATCGTGATTTCAGCTTTTTAATTGTTTAGAATTTCTTTTCAGAGTTTATCTGTAATGCACTACAGCTCCTGTTGTTTTGTTACTCCTATAACTGAACAATATTTCTAGTAAACTGTCACACCAAAACTTGTTTTAAGAGTAGATTTCCACAGTACAACTCCACTTTTGAATGCTATCCTCCTCGACTAATCTCTCCTAGCCAGTCTGACTGAGCAACACAAACACTACAGTCTGGCCTCTGATTGGATGCAGCTGAGGCAGTGAAGAATTTGCATATAGCAGGCTGAAGCGCACACACAAGCCTCTGCACCAACAGGAGTGTAAAGAATCCAGCAGAGAACAGGTAGGTCATTGTTTCTCTTTCTTTTCAGGCTTCTGGCATGGTGCGTACAAGAGACATTTTATTTCTGAACATGTTTGCATGTGGTAACAATTGCATGTGCAATCCTTGTATATTGTGCTTGAAAAATTTCTAAGTTTAGCTATATATTAATTCCATCTTAACTGTAATTTTGTGTTTTTTCCTCTAATTTACAATAACTAATCATCTTTTCTGCTTCTGTCTGATACTTGCAGGACTACAGGCTATGCTGCTTGAGATGGAAAAATCTGAAAAAGTGTTTTCCGCTACAAATGCGTCAAAAAATCCCCTTCCACTTTTCAGCCCAGAGGTCACAGCGAACCAGATATTTCATGCTGATCCCCATCATGATAGATTCATACCAACCAGTTACATGGATGCAGATTACTTCTGCCAAAAAACACCATGTAGAGCCGGACAAGTGAACCAAGAGTTTAGGAGTCAGCCAGCTTGTGTTGCTTTACGTCAGCAGTTGATGCAGCACAGAGAGCCAGACGAGAGAGGAGCCACTTCTGCCAGGGAGACTCCCCATCACGGGTCTCGTCCTGGAGAGACCAGGGAGGGAGACACGAGAGGAGAGGGCTGCTGTTGGGACTGTGGACCTAACCGATGTGGAACGACAGAGTCTGCAAACAGAGACACAACTAGGTGAGTGATTTTAAAAAAAAGAAAATCAGTCTTGAATTTGTTTTTGCCACAAGGTTTCATTTCAGATTTTTTTTCCAGGTGTGAGGATGAATACAATTCTCAGATTCAGAGTGATGAAGAGCATCTTGAGCCTCCCTTGCCACTAAGATCTGATGATGAGTGGCAGCACTATAGACCCCCGCTACCTCCTCACCACTACATGCACAACTTAGGTAAGAAAAAAATCTTTTAACCCTTTGAAACCTGGATCGACATCAGTTCTTTTGTGCTGTGTTCAGATGACTTTCACAAGTGTTTTGATGCTCTTGAAACCTCAGAAAATTATAATAATGATTATAATCTTTTTAGATTTAAAATTATATGACAGAAAAACCCTTTTAAATACCAAAATCTCTCACTTACACAAACAAATTAAATAAAGGGTTGTGGACTGATGGGTGGGCTGGGGCCCCTTAACATTTCTTTTGAGTTAACACAACATGAAAAAGGAAGTGAAAATGGAGTGAAAAATGGGAATATATAGAACTATAATAACGCTCTACCTATAATACATATAACCTATTTCAGGTTTTTTGTTTTAAATGCACTAGTACTATCAACCTAAAATATTTGAAATACCAGAGATCCTATTATTTTTAATTTTCCTTTTGGTTGTATTTATTTTGTTCTGTATTGGTCTAATTGTTTTTTTTGTGTCTTTTTTGTTTGTGAGATTACATTTATGGCATTGAGTTGTCATTATGTTATGTGTATTATTATTTGCCTGTAAATAAAAATCTATTTAAAAAAGAAAAACTAATCTAAATGTTCACAGTATCAGTACACCAGCAGCTCTCATGTTCAGCAATAAAAGATTACTGTTTGTCTCAGTGGAGTTTGGCTTTGAAGATAGTGACATAACAGCCTCAGTTTTCCATTGGAAACTGCAGGGTTGCGGAAAAGAAAAGCAGCAAAGATACTCACAAAAATGCTCCCAGTATAGCGTACACATAGACTGATACTGATTGTTTAAGGAGGATCTTTTTGTTGGTTAAAATGTGTTTTGACAACTCCTGTAGTAAATACATTGACTACCAATAAGCACCGCAACAAGCCCACAAAATCTGAACTATCCCTTCAGGCATATTTCATTCCTTTTTTCTCACTGAAAGGTGAAAAACAGTAGGCCTAATTATGTTGTCTGCTTGATTTAAACTAAATCCACAGACTTTCATCATACAAGAGATGCCAGATATTATTACTCTGCAGGAGAACGGCAGTTCAACCTCAGTCCAGTCAACAGATATCCAGCTGTGCTTCAGCCATGTCACCACTCTGCTCCCTGCCAGCACAGAGGACCCTGGGATGACTCCCAAAACTGGTAAAAACATAGTTCTGAAATACAGACCAGGTGCACGTACCTTTTGTTAAAAAAATGTTGTTGTGAAGACAAACATAAAAGTTCTGCAACTCCATCACCACTCACATGATGTGTAAAAAACCTCAAATCAAATTGATAGTTTAAAATCTACACATTAGAAAATCATGGTTTTTTTTTTTCTTCTTTCCATTTCAATAAGTTGTTTTTTGTCAGTGTCTGAATATTTATGCCAAAAACATTTTGTTATTCTTTTTTCTTTTTTTTTAAAAAAAAAACAGTGATCAATAGAATAGGAAAGTTCAAGAACTTTCAAAACTAACACTGATGTTTTAAAATCCATTGTAAAATCCATTTGTAGGCTACATATTTATCTGCAAAGCATAACATGAATAACCTGAAAACTACAGTAACGGTAATTTGTACATTTTTACAAACAAATATTATTTCAACATATTCTTACTTTAAAATTGACAGTTTTGTTTGGTCCAGTGCTTTACAAAACATTACTGTAAACTGAACATGAATGATGAACATTACAATTTCATGAAGTCATGATTTTACAGCATTTTGCTGTTTGTTTTTTGTTTTTTTTTTACAGTGGAAAAGTACACAAAAGGTCCTCTAATGTCATCGTTAATGTTTGAGAGAAAAAAAAGCAGTGAACCAGGTGCTGAAGCTGCTTTGCATATTAGCCTTTTGTTTATTTTTCTCTCTGTTGCTTCAGGCTCCGGAGTCATAATCACCTTATGAATGACAGCATGGTTCAGAGATGTGTCTCGGTTAACGTGCCTCAGTTCTCCGTCCCCCCGGCGGAGGGAGTGTCACAGGTCAGCGTGATGAACCTGAACTCAGTGGGAGTGGAGGCATCTGTGTCACATCCACATGAGAAAAGAAGGACCATCAGTCTCCCTGATGACTGCCGTGAGTCGCTTTTATTCCCTTATTTTAAAGGAAGCTGCTCATGTTTTGTGAGTGTAAAGAGATAATTATGTAGGGCACTTAGAAAAACGTGCAAGCGATTATTTGCATGAACACACAGCAGGTTGCAGGGTGTGTTATTAATTATATGTTGTCTGTTGAAACTGTCAGATCTGTTTAGGGGCTTGGTAAAATGAGTCAAAATATCTTTTATAAAAAAGGTTACATTAAATTATCTGTTGTTTAATAAAGGAGGTGAGCATGAGGTGATAAAATTTGATTTATAAAGTGCTTCACATGTCATGAAGATAGACATGCAACAGAAGAAAAGTAAATTCAAGAAAAAATTTTTTTTAAAGATTCATTATGATATTTCTGGGACAGACCATCACTGAGACAAACATCAATAAAGATGGCAGGGTGGAGGAAAAGAAAAGAGCGGCAGAGTGACTTTACTTTGAAGGACTTCTTTTAAGTCTTTTTTGATTACTAGGAAGGTAAAACAATGTAAATATAGGGTTACTCGAATGTATTAAACATTTTTACTTGCAGGGTGTGCAGGGTTCTCCTGTTGCATGGCATTACAACATACAGATGTTTCTTTTTAACCATAAACAACTAAATGATTCATTTTGAGACTAATTTGGATTTTGTGATTTCTTGTTTTCTCAGGAAATGTTTTTATAACGTATTCTTCAGATATTTCTTCTGAGATAATCCCCTTTGTAGACTTCCTCACAAAGCAAGGTTTTCGACCAGCTGTAAGCTAATTCTTCTTCACTTTAAAGTCAGACTTTAAAAAAAACAAAAGTCTCAGCATTGCTCTCACAGCCCTGAATCTAATTTCACAGATTGACTTATTTGACAACCCCATCAGACGCATGGATATCAACAAGTGGCAGGACAGTTACCTGAAAGATGTAAGTTTTAATCAGTCAAAACCTGATTTCATCAGATTTTATGTGCAGTTTTGTATTGCTCTTGTTATAATGTCACAAAAACCTTTGCAAGATATTAATGACCCAGAATTAGACTAAATGTGATTTTTCACTTTATGTTTTGTGCTAACAATCGACCTTTTAGGCAGTAAATGTGTTTAAAATTCGTGTGGGGTTTTAACAGCCATCAACCCTGATTATCATCGCCATCAGTCCAAAGTATAAGGCGGACATTGAAGGATCTGTAGTGGACAATCATGTTTTACACACTAAATATATTCACTCCATGGTAAGAATCCATTTTTTTAAGTAAGAAATGATTCTCAGAAGACTTGTTAATAGGTAGTTAAATGTTAAGTCTGTTTTTACAGATGCAGAATGAATTCATCCAGCAAGGCAGCCTGAATTTTAGATTCATACCACTTCTCTTCCTCAATGCATCCCAGGTCAGAGAGGATTTTTGTTTTGCAGTTATTCCATTTTTTCCTCCATCATCCCTGTCCCTTTCTTTACTACAAAATAAAACATGCAAACTTTTTTTTTTACAGAAGCACGTCCCTTGTTGGCTTCAGAACACGCGTGTTTACCGCTGGCCGCATGACACTGAGGATTTGTTACTGCAGCTGCTCAGAGAGGAGAGATACGTCCCTCCTCCTGTACCTCTGGAGCTCACCCTCATCATCAGGCCTGTGACCCCCAGTGCTGCTACTACACTGTAAAGATATGACTGTAAATATGCATGTGTTTAATGTTTCTAGCAGATTCAGTTAGAGTATTGTGACTCTTGTGTGTTTCACAATGTCAGAAATTATCCACAGGGAATAAAAGCTCTTATTGTATGTAATGTACACTTGTTTTTCAGACGTTTCAATAAAATGTTTTGTCTGTACAAAAAAACATGGTGGATCCACGTCTTTAATTCGATCTGAAATATCTCAACATAAAGGCCTAATATTCTCAGCAACAGGCCAGTTCAGAGAATCACACAGATCACAAGATCACAAGGTGAGGTGGTTTATAATTTTGTAAGCTGTAAAATATATCTAAATGTACAAATGTAAAAGTAAAGTGTCAAACAATAAAAGATCAGCATAGGAAATTGTCCAGTGACCCACATAAACATTGTGAGCATTATGTTTGCTACTGCTGGACAGTGAAACCTTTTCACCTGTGTTGTTGCCCATTCCTCATCCTGAACACCTGATTCGTTCCAGTTTAGTGGGCAGATTAAAGTTGCCTACCAGTAGGGGCTCCCAATTCAGCCAACTGATCTCACACACACCCCTTCAACCGCCAAAAAAGGCCTGCCAGAGCGGCTGGTGCGCAGAGCTCCAGCTAAGAATAACCCGGACCTTGTGCGGGATAAAGTTACCTTGAAGCCTCCCTGTGCTGTACTCTGACCTATACCCATGTGAGGCACCAATAACACTGGGTGGGATATTCTGTCTATCCCCCCTCACCCTACCCAGCCCTCTGCTTAGCCTGGCTCTTTCCTTCCCCTGCGTCGCTTTCCTTTGCCCCACCATCCCCAGACCCCCCTCTGCAAAGCTGCCGCACTGGCAGCTCCAAATTCTGCAACACCTGTAAATCTTACAATTTCTGCTTGATTTTTCATTTTCCTCTGCTTTTTTTGCCTCATCTGAGAATTTCAATCTGTGGATTACATGAGTCAGGAAACAAGATCACCAAGTGGAAATGGAATAATTTAACAACTTGGACACTTTTTTTCAGATAAGTGGATGCTGATTGGATTCCTACTGAAGCTGTAATTTTCCCTTCGCTTCTGCATGAGGCTTTGCCCCCAACTCAAAGGACTATAGCTGAAACTGTCTCCATATCACCATGGCTGAAGGTAGGACTGTTACACCTGCATCATCAGCACTTTAATAAACAACACTTACTGTTTGCTATGGCGCAGAAAGCTTAGAGATATTTGCTTTGTAATAAGTTTAAAGGTGGTGTTTTGATACAGTGTGTCCTCTAAGGAAAAAGTGTTGAAAGTTGGTTGCTATAAATATAGGATATCATGTAGCATTGCTCTCCTGTGACAGGCTGCTGCCGCTGCAGCTGACCTCTGTTTTTCAACTTTATTTTTGCCTTTTATTTATACTTCTGTACTTCTTTTTAATCTGTGCAAACAAGTACTATTTTTCCAATCACAGTTTTTGTCTGATGGAGCTTCAGGGCTTCAGTAAATTGAGCAATAACAGGCAGTTTTCCTTCAGTTAGTGTAGTTTATGGTGAAATACTGACACCGCCTGTCTGTCTGAATAAAGGGACTTTTTTGAGTGTTCTCATAACTCAGCATTTGTATATGAGGAAGTGAATCATGAATCAGGCATGCACAGAGTTCATTCACAGTGAGAAGGTGTCTCTAACACCTTGGCACCAGGTCCAAGTTAGAAAGTGTTGATGATGGTGAGGATGACATCAAATGCAAGAAGTTTCCACTCGACTAAACAGATTGGAATCATGTGTATATATGTTTGGATCTGATGAAATGAGAACGACAGATGATTCCTGTCTTTTTTTATGTTTAGTCTGACAAGATGTAGTTTTATCCAAGTCACATATTTACATGTTGACACAACGCACAGGCTGAGATTGACATTTGATAAATGCAAAGATCCGATAGTCTCCACCGTGTAAAGTTTAAATCCTTTACATCATAAAGGAAATATCTTTCGCCTGTCATGGTTTAGCTGCAGTGTGTTGATGATGAGTCTGGATCGGTGGCAGTGGAAGGACATTGTTATCCAAAACATCCCCAGGAACTTCCAAGTCAGATAAAACTAGGACAAACTATGCTACTGTGCTGAAGTTATAAGTCATTGTTTGAATTTAACAGATGGTAAAACTAAGGACTTTAAAAGTCTTTTTCCTTTCTCATGTGAGAGATATCTGTGTTTGTGTTTTGTATTTCTCACTGACCTGGAGAGGGTTGTGCAGCGATATGAGTTTGCTTACATTTCAAGACTGCCCCAAATCCACTCAACCACCTCCACACAGTCTTAATAAAGCAGTTAGCCAAGTCTGTGCTGTCATATATGATGTGTACATTTGCAAATTTGGATGCATATTTGCCCTACTGACTTACTAGTCTGGCTATTTTTTTTTAGTATTTTCAAAAAGGTACACAACTAAACATGTGTTGAACATGTAGGGCAGGGATACTCAACTTGCTTTGTCCAGGGGCCACATTTGCAAAATTACAGGAGGCCAGGGACCAGTTAATAAATCTACATTAATATCTGGTATATAAATAATTAGTCTGGGTATCTGTCAGGAGAACCAGAGGATTATCCCCTGGCAATTTTTTTTTAAAAAAAGCTCCATTTTGATGATTTTTTAATGCACTCTTGCACCCTATTTACAGGGTATGAAACCCAATCTGTATTAACTAATTTACCTTGTGAATAAGAAAATGGTCAGGGCCACCTAATACCATGGAGTGTAAGTCAATTATCACTGGTGTAGGGTAAAAAAAAGAACAATGAAAAATAGCAAAAAAACATGCATACGACACGATAGCCTTTTTGAAATTGTGGTCATTGTTAACCTGCATGCAACTGTACAGTGTTATTTACAGTTATGGTTCTGACTGTAAAAGTATAAACTAAACATGTAAGAACACTTTAAAAACTAAAAAAATTACACTTGTTTCAATGAAGAAGAACAGTCAGATCAAGCAGATACACAAAGACGTGTTTAGATGATGCTGAGGGTTCTCAGAGTGACTTCAGCATCTTTTTGTTTTTCCACATAAAGGAGCCTCCTCCGCAGCCAGTGGGTCCAGTGGAGCAGCTGCACCACAGACCAGCTCGCTCAAGTCCAAAGGTCTGGGGTTCCTCAGGAAGCTCAAAGTGTCCGCGGAGCTGCTGATCGCCCTGGCTGCTCTCCTGTCATGGCTGGTGGTCGGAGTGGTGATGTTTGACTTTGTGGAGTACAAGGCAGTCCCTGGTAAGTCACAGATACCTTAAAATGTATCTTTTTTAGAATGTCGTCTATCTTACATGCTTTTTATATGTTATTATTCTCAAGACATTCAGCAAATCGTATCGGACCCCGTGAAAGCTGTAAACGATGCTGTTGATGAAGTATCCAGTCTGCTCAATAAATTTCAAGGTACATAAGAGAGACACCTTGCATTGCCACACCTTTTTTAGAAGTGTTGAAGCAATTATTGTAATATATGACCTTTTTTTGTCTTGTGCTCTAGAATGTGCACCTGATTTAAGTGACCCTGCGGCCGTTGCCACTTACGCAGCTGAGGAAATAGCAGAAGCAAAAGATGGATTTGTTCAGTATTTTTCAGATGAGGAAGGTATGAAAACACACAAAAAGATTGTTGATATTTTAGCATGAATGTGATGTAACTGTGACTCTAAAAAATCTACCCGTAAACTCACAGGGAACTTCTACCTCAGCTATGTTGACCCCGTGGTCATCGGTCGACAGGCTTTCCATTCAACGAATGATTTCATGTGTGGAGTTGTGGGTACCTTCAGGGACACACTGTGTACTATTGTGGACACTGTATTGGACAATATATCGGATGTAAATAAAGGTATGCATCTCCTATTTTAATGCGCATTTCTGACTATGGAATTTTGTCTGCCTTCCCTTTTCTATTCACAAGCAAATAACATGATAATTATTCTAATTACCTCAGGAGAAAAAGACTAATTCAAATAAAATTATACTTTAATAATATTTGTGTTTATATTTGCATAGTTTGGTTATTAATGACAGAATTTTCCCCTCACAAATGTCCTTGTCTTTCTCAGGAAAAGTTGACCTTAGCTACATTGACCCTGTAGTCATAGGCAGACGTGTCTTCAATGTTACTAATGAGTTCACGTGTGGAGTGGGGCGCTACATCCAGGATGTGCTCTGTACCATTTTGGACACAATTCTGGATGTAGTGAAAGGTATTTACTCTCCTTAACATCTCTCTAATCTGTAACCTCTTGGTGAACTAAAATTACAATTTAACACACCATACTATATTGATTTTGTCATATTTCGCCTCATTTGTTTTCTGTTTCTTCTTCACAGGAACAGTTGATATCAGCTTCATGGACCCTGTGGTAGTTGGCAGAAATATCTTCAATGTTACCAATGAGTTTGTGAGTGAAATAGTGGGCTCCATCCAGGACGTGCTCTGTGGCATCCTTGACAATGTACTGGATATAACAAAAGGTACCTGAAATATACTTTAACTTTTCTATTGTTTGTGGTGCAATGCTTACATTAAAAAATATTATGTCTGTATTGTTGAATCCTTATTTGTTGTCTAAATCCATTACTAAATAAACATTATTACTCAGTAATTGTCAGCTTGTGTTGGTTATGAGTGTATAACAGTACTCCATGTATTTTTAAAATTATTAATTACTGCCATATATATTGTCCTAGTCGTCTTTAAATGTCTTATAAAATGTCTGTATATTAAACATATTGAATGTTTGTTTAGTAACTGACTGGAGCTTTGGCGTGAATGTGTGTTTGTTCTTCTCAGGAACCACTGACATTAGCTTCATTGACCCTGTGGTTGTTGGCAGAAATGCCTTCACTGTTACTAATGACTTTCTGAGTGGGATAGCAGTATACATCCAGGATATGCTCTGTGCTATCTTTGATGTAATACTGGACACAGTGAAAGGTACAGTATTTGAATCTTTACCTAATCTATGCATTACGAGAATAGACTCAGAATGTTCAGGAAAAAATTGAAATGTCGAGATTAAAGTCAAACTTTTAGTATTAGTGCAAGGCATAAGAAAAAAAATAAATCAGAAGAGAAAATGTTTTTGTTTGTCATAATGTCATAAGTCATAATGTTGAGAATACATTTAAAAATGGAGAGAATAAAGTTGAAAATTCAGTATTAGTGCCAGGCATGAAACTAAAGCAATTCAGAGGAGATTTTTTTCTTGCATTTCAAAAAAAAAAAAAAAAGTTAAAATACCATTTCAAGAATGAAGTTAAATTGTTTCAAATGAAGTTGACATGTCGAGAATAATGTCTGATGGTCAAAAAATATAGTCAAAATGTTGTGAATAAATTTGAAATGTCACGATTAATTTTGAAATACAATTCTGAGAATAAAGTCAACATTTTGAAAATCTTAAAAAGATAAAAATGAAGTCAGGCTTTCAGTATAAGTGCAGGGCTTAATAAAAAATAAAAAAATAAATCAGAGAAGGAAGTTTTTTTTTTCATTTCAAGAATTAAGTCAAAATGTCGGGATTAACTTTCAGTTCAAAATTCAAGTCAAACTTTGGAGAATAAATCAAAATAGCACTAATGGCTGCCTCTAATAAATGCCTAAGTCAGAATCATTTTTAGTAGCAAGGAAACAATGTCCTTTTTAACAAACATACAGAGGTGGCCACATTCATGCAAACAGAAATAGCTGGTAATGGACAATGCAAGCGTAACAATGGTTACTCCTGCATGTAATACAATTTGATGAAGCAGACAAGATTACTTTGTTCCCGACACTTTGACTTTATTCTTGTAATTGTCGTTTTTGTCAATTGTCATCCCCTTATGCCTGGCCCTAATGATCTTCCATAGTGTATGTGCAGTACAGTGTGTACTCTGCTGTAGCCTGCTAACAGCAGTTTTCACTTTCACCTGTCTGTTAATCAGATATCCAGGACACTGTGGGATTCAACCCAATCTCAGCTCTGAAAAGAGCAGCAGAGATCATCACAGAACAGATAAACATGCTCGTGAGCTATGTTTCCACAACGCTGATTGGTGAACAAGGTCTGTTTTATAATGTACAAATCAGCCACATTACACTATTGCTGGTGTAACTCACTGTGTTTGCATTTGTTGTAATTACTCAGTCCTAGATATGAATAAGTGTGGAAATGAAAGAAATAGTAAACAATCAGTAGGTGTATTTTTTGTATGATGAACAGCAGTTTTAACTGACTCTGCGGCATTTTGATATAATAGGCATCATACCTGAAGTCTCCATTGACCCCATGAAAGTTGTGGAAGATGCCGTGTTGGAGTTCTCAGACAAGAAAGATTTGTTTGTGGCTTACATGTCAAGCATGCTTGTTGGTGATCAAGGTATGCTTGTATGCACTGGTTACACAAAAAAAACCTTTGCTAAAATTCAACTAAAAGATACAATAATACACAAATACTCAAAAATTTAAGACACTTTGATGCATACTTCATCATATTTCCTTCTCTTGTTTTAGGTGAACCTGTTTCCACACCGGTCGTAAATGTAGTAACTGAAAAAGGTATCACTTTTTTTTAGTTTTAACACCTAAAGCTATCTTCATATCATATGGCTGCAAATAACAGTCCATTTTGACAACATGTCTGCATCTTCCCTTTGTTTAGATGAAACTGTAGCTCCTCCAGCTGATATACATTTGGTACAAAAGAAAGGTAAGTTATGACAATATGTTCTACCTTTTTCTTGCTGTAACATCAAAATTAAGTCTTAAAATTAAGCTAATTGTCTTTCATTACTATATTTTCTTTGAAATGTAGGTGAATTTCTGCCACCTTTTGAAAAAGGTAAGAATACCATTTATTTTTGTACAGGTGCAATGTGTGCTTCCAGCAGCTAGTCGCCTTTCATGCATGTTCGCATTGATTTTTGGTTTTTTTTTCCTCTTTGTATGAACTGGTCTTAAGTCTGCCTTATTGTTGTTGAATGTAATACAACAAGCCTTAAGTATGATGATACTCTATGTCAATGTCATTCCTTTTTACACTTTAACAGATACAGAGTGTATCATAACCACTTTTTACTTTTGTGATAAATGTCAATATAAGGATTTAGTGACTGCATCTTTGAATGTAACATTCATGCAACTTTGCATTCATGTGTTATTTTTGTGCCATCACGTTTTGTTTCTTGTGTTAAAAGATTATTTCTACGTTATTATGAGCCTAAACATCTGTGTTTAATATATGTCTATTCCTCTGATTAACTGACCAACTACCGCCTGTATTTCATTTTAACATCTATGATTTTCTGTATGTATCTGCATTTGTCAAACTGGATGACATGTATTCTCGTGTTGAATATTTACTTTTTCTCTTTGCATGAAAACATACAAGTGTACACCACATGTTTCAGACGTTAGCCTTCAGGACGTTTAGGGGAAGTGGCGATGAGAGGAAAAGGAATAAAGGGCTTTACACAACTAGGGTGTGACAAATAATGTGACATTGTTACGTGGCGTCCATTCAAATCACAAAATGATTTCTTGATGCCTTTGTTCATGATGCAAAATCTAAGAAATATCTATTCTTTTAAAAAACATCATGCCACTTTTTTTGCCTGGCAAAATTCTATAAAATTGCACCAAAAAAAGAGATTAAAAATACGAGTTACTCCATAATTGGTTTTGGTCATTTCCTAAGATTTTTCGCCTGTAAACTTATTACAAAGGAGCTGTATGCGACATTCAGAACATTAATATAGCAGCAAACAACAATTAGCTATGTAAAGATATTGATGTTCTCTGTCTCTGTCCAATGTTAGAGATGGTCCAATCGTGTGTGCATCTTTGTGCACCAGATAGCTCAACACCACCATTCTGCACCCCGCTCTGATATTGGTACGGCCTTGTCTTTGATGCATAGCACCCACCCTGTGGTTTTCCCCCTGGTTAGCTCTGAATTGTTAGAGTTGTTTGTTAAGTTAGCACTGTTACTGCAAGGTGGCTTGAGAACTGCGTGCAGACAATCCTAGACCTTGAATCATAGATGTTCTGAATGTTGTAGACAGCTCTTTTATTATTATGTTGTAACTGCAGCATGTGGTGTATACAACAGTATCTAATATTATGAATGGTCATTGTTCCCATTTCACCCCATCAAGTTCTTCTGTACCTGAAAATAAGTTTAGAGCTGCGTTTCCATGTAAAAGATGTGAAAGTCAGATAAGACAGGTCACATGGGTTGATGATACAGTTGCAGAGATCATGCAAGCTGCTAAAGATGAAGCTGCTGCTGCTGCTGCAAAGTTAAGTGAAGCCCAAGACTCAAAGATTGAGGAGGAGGAGGAGGCCGAAATTCCCACTGACGCTGCCAGCCGAGCAGATGTGACGGAGGAAGATGATGGTATTCATACGTTTGGTTTTCTTTTCTTTAATCGCCATATTAGTCAGATACACGTTCGATAATGGGCACTAAATTTGTTACTATCACATCAATAGTGAAACATGTCGACCTTGAAGAGACTGAACATGAAACACCACTGGAAGATGAGGGAGAAGAGGGAGACAGGATTAAAACGGAGGGGGATGCAGTACACGAGGAGGAGAAAGAAGATAAAGACGGTGTTGGCACAGAAGAAGAGGAAGAATTGAAAACAGAGGATGTTAAAGAACAAGAAGAGGTGGATATTAAAACAGACATAGGAGAAGAAGAAAAGGAGGAGGGGACCAAAACTGAAGAAGTTTTAGTGGAAACAAAGGTAGAAAATGCATTAAAAGAAGAGGAGGAGGAGGAGAAAACCGAAATGCAAGATTTGGTAAAGGAGGAGGAGAACAAAGCTGAAGACATTATGGTAGAGGGGGAGAAAGAGGAGGAGGAGGAAACAAAAATAGAAGATGCAGTAGAAGAAGAGGAGGGGGACAAGGGGGAGGACACAAAAACTGAAGAAGTTTTGGTAGAAGATGCGGAGGAAGAGGAGAAGACAAAAACTGAAGAAGACACAGTAGTGGATGAAGATGAGGAGGAGGAGGAGGAGGAGGAGGATGAGGACGAGGAGGAGGAGCCGCCAAAAACAGAGCTTGTGGTAAAAGAGGAAGAAGAGACCAAAACTGAGGAAGATTTGCTGGAGACTAAGGAGGAGGGAGAGGAGCCAAAAACAGAACTTGTGGTAGCAGAGAAAGAGGAGGAGACCAAAACTGAAGAAGATTTCCTGGAAACTAAGGAGGAGGAAGAGGAGGAGACAAAAATTGAACAAGTTCTGGTAGAAATTGAGGAAGAGGAGACAACATCAGAAGAGGCTGATGAGGAGGAGATTAATAAAGATCTTCACGTTGGCGAAAAAAGAGACGAAGAAAACACTGAAATAACAGACACTGATGTAAAAGATCAGCTTGTAAAAACTGACCAGAATGATGAAGCTTTAGGTCAGGATGATGATGAAGCTTCAGAGGATGAAGAGGAAGAAAAACTGGACAAAGTGGAGAAGATGGAGGCAGATGAAGAAGATGAAGAGTCATCTGTCCAACAACTTGATCTTAAAATTCTGTCAGCTGAAAAACCCGATAATGTCAGTGCAGTCCCTGAATCTGATGATGACGAGGAAGAAGAAACTATCGATGACCAGGACGAATATTCGGACATCATCGTCGATCATGATGAAAACAACAACAACAGTCAAAGCGGTAAAACTGAACCCAAACGGAAGAGGAGGGTTCATATTCCCTTTGAGAGGCTCAAACGAGTCGGATCCAAAGCTGCTCACAGAGAACGCCTTCGCAAAAATGAGACAGGTACAACACTCCCACCTTCATCATCACATAGTCTTCATCTTTCTTTTTCATTTTCTGGTTATGAAAATGTTTTTGTATGGTGAGTGTGTTAACGATAAATGTAATGTGTCATCTTCACATTTTCTTAACACATTTTCAAATGATACTGAATGCTTTTTGACAGTTGGTTGCGATGTGATATTAGGGCCTACCAGATAATTGTTCAATGACTGATGTAGCATGTTTCATATTTTCAGTTTAGTGCTTTTTATTGTTTTTATTTGTTTTGTATGTTACATTGTGTTAATCATCAAAATTCAAACCAACAGAATGGTTTTCATCACAAAAGGGTTTTCATTACAGATCAGAGAAACATCCCAACATTTTAGGAATAGACCTTCCCCTCTTTCTGTTGTTTTACCCATAATTAAAGGAGAAGGTATCAGGAAGTAGCTAAACTGCCGCAACAAAGACTCACTTGCAGAACTTGCCCAAAAGCAGGGGCCAAGGACCAAAGCTTAAAGCAGAATGGAGCAGGAACCCCCTACTACATATATATTTTTTTAAATTGAGTAAATTTGCATTCAAAAAATTTATTCAAGTGGTTGACCAGTACATTTACTGGACACACTGAGATTAAACTGATTTCGATCTTCTCATCTAACCACAGGAAAGACGATCACACTCGCAAAAATGTTGGTGATTCTTTAAGAGACAAATTATAGATGCAAAGATGGCCATAGCAAGATCAAGTCACGTTTTATTTAGATCAGAAACTCTTCATCACTTTGGTGTTAATAGCTGCATGGAAAGAGGATCTTGTGACTAATTCAGTACAGTGCCTACAATTTTCAGCTCCTATAACCATGCTCTATTTGATGACTCGGCAAAGACAAATCTATTTCCCATGGTGCTAATTGTGTACTAAAGTGTTTAGACTGAACAGCCTTGCCTTGCCAATAGTAGAAAGGTCAACCAGATGGAGCTAGCAGGCTGAGAGAAGCATTGATATGTCTCTGATGTATTGTATGATCTTCTCTCCAATAGTGAATTATGTATCAATGAAAAATAATTAACAAATTACTAAATATTGTTACTTTATTTTAGATCTCTGCAACCTAGCTCTAAAAACTTAGGTTGGATTGTTTTGACAACATAATATCATCAAGCCTGAGGTGTGTTTTTGATCACAATGTTTTTAGCACTGTTGTGCTTATAGTGCTTATAGTGCATATGCATGCATGAATTATTGTCTTGATAACAATATTACACTGATTACTGGTCAGAATTGAACTTCTATGCACTGTATTTTTTAAACATGTTTCTGCATTATATAGTTCTTAAAGAGGCAAAGGAAAGACATGCAGTGAAAGAAGTTAAAGATACCATTATTAAAGGTAATATTCTTGAAGTTGTGCACCTTCTTCAGTTTGCTTACTACCAACATTATTTTTTTTACTTCTTAAAGTTGTAATTAAATGCATGGATTCAGTATAATATAACAAAAACAAGAATGTACTATATAAATATTTTTGCATATGACGGTTTATTGTTGATTACAGAACTAAAAGAAGAAAAGATAAAGGAGGAGGCCAAACCACTTGAGAAGAAACCTCCCAAGCCCAGAGGTAATTGCACTTACTGAAGAAAGTACAAACTAATAACAGTTGTCAACAACAAAAGTGGTGTACTGTATACCACTATAGTTTTTCAAAACAAATTATGTTTTATGTTTTTGTATTAGTAACTTTCCCACTTGTACACAAAAGGCCCAGGGTGCTTTGTCTACCTTTAGGACTGCTTCACCATTAAGTCCTTTGCAGATATCTAATATGAAAAACTGACACTATGATGACTGCTTTTAGAGGAAGAACCTAAACAGAAGGAAGAACCTACAAAACCGTCCAAAGAGGAGGCAGAAGTAAAGAAGCCTTCTAAAGAGAAAAAAGAGCATGCAAAACCTAAAGACAAAAGACAAGTACTAAAACCCTCCACAGAAAAAACAGAAGTCAAGAAACCATCCAAAGAAGAGAAAAAAGTTAAGAAACCATCCAAAGAGGAGATAGAAGTCAAGAAACCCCTAAAAGAAGAGAGAGAAGTCAAGAAACCACCCAAAGAAGAGAAAGAAGTCAAGAAACCTCTCAAAGAAAAGAGGGAAGTAAAGAAACCACCCAAAGAAGAGAAAGAAGTAAAGAAACCCCTCAAAGAAAAGAGAGATGTCAAGAAACCTCTTAAAGAAGAGAAAGAAGTCAAGAAAACTCTCAAAGAAGAGAGAGAAGTCAAGAAACCTCTTAAAGAAGAGAAAGAAATCAAGAAACCATCTAAAGAAGAAAAAGAAGTGAAAAAACCTCTCAAAGAAGAGAAGGAAATCAAGAAGCCATCTCGAGAGGAGAAAGAGGTTAAGAAGCCATCTAAAGAAAAGAAAGAAGTCAAGAAACCTCTTAAAGAAGAGAAAGAAGTAAAGAAACTCCTCAAAGAAAAGAAAGAAGTCAAGAAACCACCCAAAGAAGAGAAAGAAGTCAAGAAACACCTTAAAGAAGAGAAAGAAGTCAAAAAACCACCCAAAGAAGAAAAAGAAGTGAAAGAACCTCTCAAAGAAGAGAAGGAAGTCAAGAAGCCATCTCGAGAGGAGAGAGAGGTTAAGAAACCATCTAAAGAGACAGAAGTCAAGAAACCTCTTAAAGAAGAGAAAGAAGTCAAGAAACCAATGAAAGAAGGAAAAGAGGTCAAGAAACCTCTTAAAGAAAAGAAAGAAGTCAAGAAACCATCTAAAGAAGAGAAAGAAGTCAAGAAACCTCTTAAAGAAGAGAAAGAAGTCAAGAAACCATCTAAAGAAGAAAAAGAAGTGAAGAAACCTCTCAAAGAAGAGAAAGAAGTCAAGAAACCATCTAAAGAAGAGAAAGAAGTGAAGAAACCTCTCAAAGAAGAGAAAGAAGTCAAGAAACCATCTAAAGAAGAGAAAGAAGTGAAGAAGCCTCTCAAAGAAGAGAAAGAAGTCAAGAAACCATCTAAAGAAGAGAAAGAAGTGAAGAAGCCTCTCAAAGAAGAGAAAGAAGTCAAGAAACCATCTAAAGAAGAGAAAGAAGTGAAGAAGCCTCTCAAAGAAGAGAAAGAAGTCAAGGAACCTTCTAAGGAGAAGAGAGAAGAGGCAAAACCTTCAAAACAAGAAAAAGAAGAGAAGAAACCTCTTAAAGAAAAGAAGGAAGCCAAGAAACCCCTCAAAGAAGAGAGAGAAGTCAAAAAACCATCTAGAGAAGAGAGAGAAGCCAAGAAACCTCTTAAAGAGAAGAAAGAAGAGGTGAAACCTTCCAAAGAAGAAAAGGAAGATAAGAAACATCCTAAACCAGAGAGAGAAGTGAAGAAACCACCCAAAGAAGAAAAGAAGTCTCTCAAAGCGGAGAAGAAACTACCCAGAGAAGCGGTCGATTTGAAACCATCTAAGGAAGAGCAAAAACTGAAAAAGCCTCAAAAGGAGAAAGCAGAGAAAGAGATGAAGCCCAAAGAACTGAAGGGGAAGGAAGACAGGGAGCCGCCAAAGGAGGAGAAAGAAATTATAAAACCTATAACAGAAAAAGATAAGCCTTCTGTCAAGGAAAAGGTGGTAACAAAGCCTATAAAGATGGATAAAGACCTGAAGACACCAACTGTGGAGGAAAGACCTCACAGAAAAGAGAAGGAAGTGTCAGAAGAGAAAGAACCAACAAAGCCTAAAGAGGCTGATATCAAAAAGCTTCTCAAAGATGAGAAGGAAGAAATATTGCCTCCAAAAGAAAAACGAGAACCAAGGAAGCCCTTGAAAGAATTGAAAGACCAAGAAAAAACACATAAAGAGGCCAGAGAAGTTAAAGCGCCTCCAACAGAAAAGGAGGAAGTCACAAAGCCTGCAAAGGAAGAACTAGACAAGATCTCCAAAGAGAGGAAACAACCAGTTAAGCCTCCTAAGGAGGTGAAAGAGGAGGAAAAGCAAGAGAGGCCTTCCAAAGTAAAGGTAGTACCAAAGAAACCCTCAAAAGAGAAACAAGAACCAAAGAAACCTTCTGAAGATGAAAAAGAACCTACAAAACTGTCTAGAAAGGCAGAAAAAGAACCGAAGATGCACACCAAAGAAAAGCCAGAACCAAAGAAGATCTCTGAAGAAAAAGTGAAACCTTCAAAAGAAAAGAAAGAGGTCAAGATGATTCCCAAAGAAGAAAAGGAACCAAAGAAGATCTCCAAGGAAGACACTAAACCAACACAACCTTCTAAAGAAAAGAAAGAAATCAAGAAGACTCAAAAAGACAAAGAACCTATCAAGAAGAGGGATATTAAGACAGGTAGGCATGGGCCCACAGTGCAGTATTTTTACACAATATCTGGATCCATTGACTTTTCCTACCCAGTCTATTAACAATAGTATGAGTCTAAAGCCATGAAATTACAATGCCTAATGTTGATGTGTAGCTGGTATCTGTCCCCATATTCACATTTATGTTTGGCGTGCCAACATGTTCATTTTTGCTAATTGGCACTAAAGACAAAGTATAGCTAAGGTTGATGGGTATTTAATTAGTTCTGACTGGAGCCTAAAAAAGGGTAAATAAATTGGTTTAATGACGGGTATATTTCTTTCCTCTGTATAATTAAGCTGCGTAATCAGATTTGCTTTTTTATTTCAGACGCTGGACCCAAAAAAGCTGCGAGAAAGATTAAAGTAGTCAAGAAGGAGCTTGCGTCTGTCCTGAAGAAAGAACATCTCAATGTTACAAAAGCAGGTGAGATAATACAGACTGAAAAAGTATAGGTCACAAACATTTTATCCTTGTAGTTAGCATTGCTGAATTTTGTAGGGACATAGCTTACACCCAGTTGTATAAATGGAACTACAAAAATGTCCTAAGAATTTCCTAAACAAAAAATGACATTATTGGTTATTTTTCTACCGTTCATTTCAGCTGATGAACCCAAAAAAGCAGCACTGAAAGCTGCAAAAAAGCAGATAGTTCCTGTCTTGAAAAAGGAACACGTGAATGTCACAAAAACAGGTAGGTAACAGGCCACACACGGTGCAATCATATGTTAACTTTAGCGTACAGTGTGTGAGATTGCCAGCAACAGGCAATCTTCAAAATATCATAAATGAAGAGGAGTAGAGCAGTATTTAAGACTATTGTTCTCAGCTCACCACTAAAATATGGCTTTATTATATAAAGTGCTTATTGCTAAATATAAAGTACATTTTTGAGTTTTGAATTTTAAACCATGAGAACACTGATACTGTTTATTTATTTTCTTTATCTAACTGTATCTTTTTACATACTAATATTTTCTCTTAGTGCCTGTAACTCCAAAAGAGAAAGTCAAACCAACACCAACAAAAAAAGGTAGCTACAGTCATTGATTTTCTTTTATGAATAATATACAATTCATATTCATACTTAATATGTGTTTACATTTCTGTAATAATCTTCCACAAAAAAAATATTGTAATTATTTTTTGTTTTTCTCCTCCTCATTTCAGCTGATGAACGCAAGAAGGCAGCACAGGTGCCAAAGGCTGCAAAAAAGCAGAAAGTTCCTGTCCTGAAAAAGGAGCACGTGAACGTTACAAAAACAGGTAAGTAGGCCATACTCAGTGTGGCAATATGTTAAAATTCAGTATGTGTCACAAACAATACTCTGTTATTAAAAATAACATAAACCAAGAGGAGTAGACCAGCATTTAAAACAACTGTGTTGATAATAATACATTTATATTATGTTAAAAACATGGATCTCATCAGCTCACTACTACAGTAGGCCTTTATAATTCAAAATGTTACCTGCTCAACATACATTTTTGAGTGACGAAGCACTCCTCAGCATAAACATAAGAATAATTTTAATTTAATCTTTTATTTAGCTGTATCTTTCACACTTGAATATATTCTCTTTCATAGTGCCTATAACTCCAGAAGAAAAAGTCAAACCAGCACCAACCAAAAAAGGTAGTTACAATGATTTATTTAGTTTTTCCAATCAAATATCATCTACATTGAAATCCTAGTATGATATGTGGATTTCTTACATTATTATGTACCAATGACAGTCTGCTTAATAATCACATGTTAGTCTTGATGTTGAATTATGCATTGTCAATGGAAACGACCAACTTAACTGATATTTTTGTATTATTATTTGCTTTAGAAGCTGAAGTTCACAAGGAGAAGAAGGCCACGCCAGTGACTCCCACAAAAGGTTTGTTTTTCTTGAGCACTTTCATGTATTTCACATTGTATTTATCTCTCTCTTACTTTTAATTACATTGTAGTTTTCTTTATTTGGTTGCTGACTTAACTATACACTGGGGCTGTGTTTTTCTCCAGCACCTGTTATCGAAGCAAAACCCAAAGCGCCTGAAAAGAAGAAAGGTATGCAGCAGAAGTGTATTTATGAAGTGCTTTAGTAGCTATAAACATGTGACTGCTGATTGATGTTTAGAATATCATAATTTATATAATTTCAAAAAAATTGTTGGGCTTACAATTTAGTTTTAGCTCTTGCAGAAAACCAGTTGGATAATATAAAAAAATAATTGTTATTACATTTTAAAAGAAAAATAAAGATGCATGTTTTTCACTTTGCTTTATTTTTGGATTGGGACTAAATAATGTTATGATGATGTAAAGTGTGATGATGTGAAGCTTAGATGAGCTAACAAATTATAATTTTGAATATTCCCCAATGATAGCAGTTCCTGAAGTTGCAAAGGTGAAAGCCAAACCAGAACCTGCAAAGAAAGGTATGAGCATGCATTTATTCTTTTTTTCATATGTCAGTTCATTAAGTAAAAGTAAAGTGAGTTTGAGGGTTTTTTTGCTGCTTTTTAGATGCCCCATAACCTAATACCTCACACCTAAAGAATGAGAATGTACTTAGATATTATGCCCATTTTTGTGTATTACACATACAAAATTACATTTTCAAATAAAGTGTCACATAAAAACCTATCTTTACATAAACCTTAAACTTAAAGGCTTTTTAATTTCACAATTTTCCAGCAGTGGCAGCTCCAAAGGGGCCCAAAAAGGAACCAAAGGAGAAGGGCAAACCTGCAACTGTAAAACCAGGTAATGCAAAGTCATACAGCCATACTGCGAGCACAGCTAAAATACTGTTGTCATACAGTTTTCATAAAATAAGAATAAGTTGCACTTTAGTACAAAAGGTCCCAAAGTGAGGCCTAACTGGTGTCCGAGAGGGTTAACTATATTGACAGGTTTTCCTTGTTGGGTTTGGGTGTATTGGGTATCCTCTTTATGTAAAAGGTTAAGTCAGCCCTGTGTTTTTATTTCAGACGCTGCACCTAAAAAGGCTGCAAGGAGGATCAAAATAATCAAGAAGGAGGTAGCAGCTGTCGTGAAGAAGGAACATCTTAATGTTACAAAAGCAGGTGAGACAATACAGTATGTAAAAGAACAGGTCACATAAACATTTATCATTGTTGTCAGTAACTGAGGAATTTTGCAATGACACGACTTAAACCCAGTTGTATAAGTGGAAATAAAAAAGGAGAAAAGAGAGACTGCCCTCGCCCCAAAAATGTTGGTATATTGGTTTCTCTGCTTTTCATTTCAGCTGATGAACCTAAGAGGGCAGCACTAAAAGCTGCAAAAAAGCAGACGGTTCCTCTCCTGAAAAAGGAACATGTGAATGTTACAAAAACAGGTAAATAACAGGTCACATTGTTATGGAAACATATGTCAACTGTAAGAAACAGTGAGTAAGAGCTAAAAAAAAAAAAAAATGATCACGAATCAGGAAGAGTAGACTTTTCATTTGGCTCTTATCACCACAACAGTATACCTTTATTACTCAGCATCTTTTTTTTTTATTTTTACTTAGTTACACTTCTATCAAAATGTGTCTTTTCACACTCTTTCATAGTGCCTGTAACTCCAAAAGAGAAAGTCAAACCAGCACCACCAAAAAAAGGTACAGTGATTAATTTAGTTACACTAATCAAATATAATTCATATTCTAATCATAGTATGACATTTTAATTTCTTACAATATTATTCACTTTTTTAAAACAAATTCTAAACAGTTAGCTACTTAAACAATTTTTATTCTAGATGTTTGAATTTGGTGTCAGTGGAAACAACCAACTTGACTGATATTTTTATTATTATTTGTTTTAGAAGCTGAAGTTCGCAAGGAGAAGAAGGCCGAGCCAGTGACTCCTACAAAAGGTTTGTTTTGTTGTTTGTTTGTTTGTTTGTTTTGATACTTTCATTTATTTCACGATGTACATGTTTCTCTTTTATTTTTAATCACATTGCAGTTTTGCTGCTGTAGTTTACGTTGTGGTTTCTGACTCTTTTTTTTAATTAAATATTCCCTAATAAGTGGTTCCTGGAGTTGCAAAGGTGAAAGCCAAACCAG
Organism: Plectropomus leopardus; assembly: GCF_026936395.1. Lineage (NCBI taxonomy): Eukaryota > Metazoa > Chordata > Actinopteri > Perciformes > Serranidae > Plectropomus > Plectropomus leopardus. Next base: position 12,485,116 of record NC_142189.1, on the reverse strand, counting down.
AACCTGCAAAGAAAGGTATGGACATGCTTTTATTTAGTACTACCCTTGCGGTTAGTAATTGCAGTGACATAGTATACATCCAGCTGTATTAGGATCTAAGAGAAAGAAAAAGAAGAGACTGCCCTCACCCACAAATAACATTATTGTTCATCTTCTGCTGTTCATTTCAGCTGATGAACCTAAGAGGGTTGCACTGAAAGCTGTGAAAAAGCAGATTGTTCCTCTCCTGAAAAAGGAACATTTGAATGTTACAAAAACAGGTAAATAACAAAGCCACACTCAGTGTAAACACATGTCAATTATAAAATACAGTGTGTGAGATCACAGACAATAGTATATCTCTTAAGGCCCTTATGAGCTCCCGAATACAGTTTATACCTTTAATATTCAAAGTTCTTACTGCTCAACATCTATTTTAAGTTTTGACTTACTTGCTTTCCATTTAATCTACTATCTAACTGTATGTTTTAACACTCATTTATAGTGCCTGTCACTCAAAAAGAAAAAGTCAAACCAGCACCAACGAAAAAAGGTAGCAACAATTCAATACAAAGTATATATATATATATATATATATATATTTGACAGTCTGCTTCTTAAACAATTATATTATACTATACAACTATATATATATATATATATATATATATATATATATATATATATATATATATATATATATATATATATATATATATATTAAACAATTATATTATATATAATTAATATAATTATATGGTATCAGAAGTGTGTAAATAAAGTGTGTGTAAATGAGCTGTATAAACATGGAAACTGTGGAAACATAAAGTGCTGGAAAGGTCCAACTTGACTGAAATTTTGTTTTTTATTATTTGCTGTAGAAGCTGAGGTTGTTAAGAAGAAGAAGGCTGAGCCAGTGACTCCAACAAAAGGTTTGTTTTTCTTTATTTCACAATGTCTTGGTCTGTCTTTTATTTTTAATCACATTGCAGTTTTGCAACAGTGGTTTACTCAGCTGTGCACATTGGAATTAATAGGCCCATGCATTTCCTTCTAGCACCTGTTATCAAAACAAAACCTAAATCTGCTGAAAAGAGGAAAGGTATGCAGCAGAAGTGTGTTTCTGTAGTGCTTCAGTAGCCATTAATATCATCATTAACACAATTTCAAAAACATGTGCAGGAAACTACCGACAATTTGTTGTTACCTTAATGCTGTCAAGTGAAATTTGACTTGTTATTCATGTTTCAGCTTGACTTTAACATTTACATGCTTCATTAAAAGATGGCAAATTTGCTAGAGATGTTTTTATGAGGAAAACCTACTGTATAATAGGCTATCATTACTAAAAAATACTTAGAGCAAAAGAAATTGATATTTTGGAGATTAATTTCTTAACACGGCTTTATTATTGGATTGGTATGAAAATAATGTAATGTAAATGTTCAAGGCAACAGAACATGATGGGCATCAATCTGAAAGATTGAATTTCACTTTTTTTCTTTTTCTTTTTTTTTTTGGTGTGGTACTTGTCTTATACAGTCTACTGGAATTCCATATTTAATGTGGGGCTACAATGATCTAATAACTTGTGTTTTTAAATGTGCCCCAATAAAAGCTGTTCCTGAAGTTGCTAAGGTGAAAGCCAAACCAGAACCTGCAAAGAAAGGTATGAATATGCTTTAATACTTTGTGTCAATGATTAATTTGTTTAGAATTATAGTTATAACTAGAATTATAGTTGCATAGAGTACTAACCTTTACTGTGCTGCTAAAATAAGCTAATGAATTACATTTTTGAATATTTCCCAAAAATAGTGGTTCCTGAAGTTGCTAAGGTGCAAGCCAAGCCAGAACCTGCAAAGAAAGGTATGAGCATGCTTTTTTATTTTGTGTCAGTTGTCACTTCATTTGTAGAAATTAAACTGAATCTGATGTATTATAGCTGTTTTTATGCTCCATAACATAATATTTCCCCAGTCTTAATTCATTAAATAATTCAGTCCATTCAAGAATTAAACTCAACCGAATAAGATGTTATACATATTTTTTGATTGCTGGCACTGACCTTGTTTGTGTAGAACGCATGAAAATATATATTAAAGGAAAGTATCACATAATAAACATCTATCTTTATGTAAACCTAAAACTTGATGCTTTTTAATGTCATAATTATCCACCAGTGGTAGCTCCGAAGGAGCCCAAGAGGAAACCAAAGCAAGAAATCAAACCTGAAACTGTGAAACCAGGTAATAAAAGAGTCATCAAATGAGCCATACTGAGAGCATGTGTAGAAATACTGTTGTAATACATGTATTCTTTTAATGAAAATACAGTATTTCAAAAAACATTAGTTGTTCTTTAGTGCAGAATGGATGAATGAAATAATTTACAAAAACATTATGTAACTAAATGGACCAGATATTTTTAACACTTTTTTGAATGGTTATTAAATATTTTGTAAACTGTCTGCCTTAATAATATCCATCCAAATAATGTTTATAAATAGCTTACAAACCACTCATTAACCATTAACAAAGTGTTGCAGATATCTTGTCCATCTATCTATTTAATGTTTTATGATTTCTTACAGGTTTTCAAATCATTTGATAACTATTATGAAATACTTGTTATACTATATAAAATGTTATATTGTGTGTGACAATTGACTATTAAAGTAATCGGTAAACAATATTAATTACGATTTTATTGTTTGTTAATAGTAAAATAATTAATTTCCTTAATTATGGTCATAAAATGTTTCCAGAAGTGTGACACAATGAACACTTTTCCACAATTTATTCTTTATATATATCTCAAACTTAAATGCTTTATAATGTCATATTTTTCCACCACTTGCAGCTCCCATCGAGGCCAAGAAGGAACCAAAAGAAAAAATCAAACCTGACGCTGTAAAACCAGGTAATGCAAGGCCATCCATAGAGTCGTTATGATATGATGATATGATGTTTTCATCACAATACAATATCTGTAAACATTAGCTGTACTACAGAAATGCTTAGGTCCCGAAGAAGGGCCTGAGTGGAGCCTAAACAGGGCTAAATAGACTGACAAGTCCTTTATATTTATCACCTCTTATTTCTGTGAAACTGGTTTATTATCATTGTCTTTTTATTTCAGACGCTGCACCCAAAAAGGCTGCAAGGAAGATTAAAGTGGTCAAGAAGGAGGTAGCGTCTGTTGTGAAGAAGGAACATCTTAATGTCACAAAAGCAGGTGAGATAATACAGTATGTAAAAGAACAGGTCACAGTGACATTTTATTATTGTGGCCAGTATTTTATGAATCTTGCAGAGACAAAGGTTTATGTGAAGTTAAGATGAGCTCATGATTTTTATTTTTGAATATTCCCCAATAATAGCGGTTCCTGAAGTTGCTAAGGTGAAAGCCAAACCAGAACCTGCAAAGAAAGGTATGAGCATGCTTTTGTGTCAACTGACAATTCATTTGTAAAAAAAATAAAATAAATTGAATCTGAGGTTTTTTTTAGCGATTTAAGTGTTTCATAACCTAATATCTCATTGATCTTTTATTAGATAAATCCAGAATTAAAATATACTTAGATACTATACCTATTTTTTGTGTAGCATACACATACAAAATTACATATTCACATGAAGTTTCATATGAAAAACATATATTTATATATACTCAAAAGTTAAGGGCTTTCTTGTGTCATATTTTTCCAGCAGTGGTTCATCACAAGGAGCCCAAGAAGGAACCAAAGGAAAAAGTCAAACCTGAACCTTTAAAAGCAGGTAATGCAAAGACTCGCAGATGATAAAGTCTGATTGCGTAGCTAATCGTTTCAGTCAGAGAGGACTGTAAAAATCGCAGAAATCATAGCTGAAACACTGAAAATCCTTCCACCAATGACTTTATACTGCATTTATATCCATGAGGTTAGGCTAAATAGCAGAGGCAGCTCTCCATATGTAATGCAGTGTAGTTCAATAACACCACAAACTTCAGCCTGAAAAATCAGAAGTAATAGGAAGTAGGTTTTCACATGCATGGATTTTGCCTTTCTGCATTGGTGCAAACATAATCATAAGAGGAAAATGGGGGGTCTCACAGTACAAAATGTAAATGAAAGTATAAAAAGAATGTGCAATGTAAATTGTACAGCGATTCACTGTATGTAAGGCGGCATTAGTTTTGGCAAAGTGGACCTAAACCGAGGGTATATAAACACGGTTTATGGCACACACAAATAATGTTCTTTAGAAGAAAAGGGTTAACTCTGCAGATGTTTTTGATGTCAACTCTAAAAGTAACTTATTAAAAGTCAAAGCTCACTTTGTGCCTCGTTCTTTGACACAGAAGTTCCAAAGGAAAAGGCCAAAGTGGCTCCTGCTAAGAAAGGTAAAACTTTATTAGTAATTAAGTTCTTGATAACGTTTTTATTGTGAAAGATAAACATGATTTATTACTGCAGTGGAATTAAAACTATCCTTCTGTTAGAAACACTTTGCTTTTGACACACAGATGCTGCTGCTCCTAAGGAAAAGGCCAAACCTGTCATCTTGAAAAAAGGTAAGCGTGGTTGATGTTTTTAATATACATAATATATATATCTCAAACCATCTACATCTTGCTGCAATTCAAAAATGAATCAGTATATTATTTCCAAATTTCTGCTCTCAGAACAAGAGGCCAGAAATGCCTCTATAGTAAAACCGAGGGTCAAAATAGTGCCCATGAAAAAAGGTACATTTTCTTCACAGTTTCAGATTTTTCCCCATTTTGCTGATTTGAGTCAATAAAACTAAGCATTTGTATTTTATGTTTTCAGAAGTCAAAGCGCCAAAAGAGAAAGTCAAAGCAGTCTCTGCAAAGACAGGTAGGACATGTTTTAGATATTTCAAACACAAAAATGTGTTTGGTTTTGCATACCAAACGTCATGCATGTATGTGTTTTATTTAGCAGTAGAGGTTCCAAAACAGAAGCCCAAACCAGCTCTGACAAAGAGAGGTGAGACAAATCTTTGTTTTTGGCTTTATCGTCCCAACGTATCATCTTATTTTCAAAAGTGACAAACACGAGATCTCTTTGCACAGAAGCTGCTCCACTCAAGACAAAACCAGCCCCGGTAGTCAAAGGTAAGAGGACAATAATCGGCCTTTGTGTTTAAACAATGAAGCAGTAGATTTTCCTACACATTTGTTTTTTTCTTACAGAGGCACAAGTGCCGCACAAAAATGTCTCTGTAACAAAGGAGAAGGTGAAAGTTGTGCCACTCAAGAAAGGTATGTCTTTTTGCCAGCACACTAACTCTTAATATTTTTCATATGCTCTTTTATTATTCAAAATGCCAACTACTCAGTGTTTATAAGTTTTGAATTTTTAAACGACAACAAAACTGGTGCTTTCAATTATTTATTTTTAATTTTTGTTTACTCTTTTATAGTGCCTGTAACTCCAAAAGAGAAAGTCAAACCAGCACCAACAAAAAAAGGTAGTTACAGTACTTAATGTGGTTTTACCAATCAAACATCATCTAATGATCACCTGTAAATGATTTTCTTGTATATTTACAGTAAGTTAGTGGCTGCTAGGTTGCCACTAACTTACTGTACTACTACAAAACTATTGGAAATGCACTGTAATGCAACATAAAGTATACAGAAAGATACTGTAATACTACAAAACAGTCACCTGTCATTTCAATAAGCAAACCAAATAGTGTTTTTATTTAATCAATACATTTCAAGTTTAAAAACATTTTTATATTATTTTTTTCAATAACATTTTTATTCATATTTTATTACTGCTTTTACTATTTACTGTAATAATATTTACTTATTATTTTGACGGTCTGATTATTAAACAATGCTTGAATTATGTGGTGTCAGGAAAATTTGTGTGTAAGTAAACTACATCAGTTCTCTATTGACATGGACACAAAGTGCTGGAAATCGCTACCTTGACTGATATTTTTGTTTTTATTTTTTGCTTTAGAAGCTGAGGTTCTCAAGGAGAAGAAGGCCGCACCAGTGACTCCCGCAAAAGGTTTGTTTTTGTTTATAATTTCTTATTTTTAATATGTTGTAGTGATGTTTATGATGTGGTTTCTTACTAAACTGTATACATTAGAATTAATAGGATTGTTTATTTCTCTAGCACCTGTTATCAAAGCAAAACCTAAATCTGCTGAAAAGAAGAAAGGTATGCAGCAGAAGTGTGTCTCTGTAGTGCTTTAGTGGTGCTTAACATGTGGCTAAGGATGAAAACAGTAAAGTTTACAAAATCATCATTGATAATTTCAAAGATGTGGGACAACCTACCCAAAATGTGTTGCTCTCTTTTATATCAAGACTGTTTCTCCACTCTGTTACATATTTCATTTGTTTCAGAATTGATCCCTCTTATGCAGGACAAAAAATGATTTAAGTATCAGTACATAGGTAAATAAATTAAGACTGAGATGTGACACTAAATATACAAATATACATATTTTTTTAAAAGTATAAATAAATAAAATAATAAGAAAAATTTACAAATAAATTAATTAGTTAATATGAAATTACAAAAAATGCAGGATTAAATAAATGAACATGAAAATAAATAATATAAATACAAGTATAAATATATCAATAAATATGGAAGTAAAAATTAATAAATATGTAAATAAAAAAATACATGGATGATTTAAAACAGGAATAAATTAACATGCATAAATGAAATAATAATAATAATAATAACAATAACAATAATAATAAATGAATTCATAAATGCATATTTGAATAAATACAGAAATAAATAGAAGCTGATAATGAAAGTGAACATAGTCTAATTATATATCTACATTTCTGTACAACTACGTGTATATACTGGTTGTATTTCTTTGTCTTGTATGCAATTATTTCAGCATTTATTTATTTCCATGTTTATTTATTCCATGTTTATTTTACAGCCAATTATTTCTTTATTTCTGAAATTCATCTTTTCCAAAGTTATTGTTATTCATATATTTATTTGCAGTTTTCAGTGTTGAATATTACCTTTTTTGTCTACCTGCCACTGTGGCCGGTGGACTTTAAAAAATCTATCAGTCACAACAGATTGCTGTTGTTCTTTTGGCAGGTGAGCAAAGAAAATCTAGCAGAAACGTGCATATTTTACCAGCATTTGGCTTGTGGCTGGTGCTTATTACCAACCCTGGCTGCTTGTCAATTGATCAATTTTCGTCCTCCAAAATCTGCTGTTAGTGCACGTGGACACACCTGCGTGCCGGTCACGCCCTCAAGCTTACCTATAAAGCACCTGTGCTGGTGTATAATCAGGTTGCTTGGTGTCCGGCGGGTACTGAGTGGTGTGTGTGACGGTGTGTGTGTATTCACTCTCGAAAGCCTAAATCTAAAGTAAATCTGAAAGCATGGACTCTGACTTTCAGTGAACCTGTTCTGGTTGAACCCGGTCCGGTTGTTTCCGGTCCGGAGGATACCAGTCTGGTTGATCTGGCTGTCGTGTCGGCATCTCTCTGCCTTGGGTGAACAAAGTAGCTCGTGGTGGTTTGATGCCAAAGTCCCACCGAGCCGTGCTGCGGCTGTAAGGCGCTTGGTGGGGCCCGTGCTGCGCGCAGACTGGCTTCGACTTCCGGTCCATATGGATCGTGGTCTGGTTGATCCTGGTCGAGACGGCAAAGAGAGCTGCACAGACTGCGTACTGCTCGCGGTCGGCAGCTCAGTAGCTGTCGGTGTTGAGTGCAGCGCCAGTCGGCTATCTGCAGCCAGCTCTCCCCTCTCTCTCCCCAAAATGAGGCTGGGGAGGAGTGAACATGTGCGGCTTGTTGGCCAGCAGTCCACAAGTCAAACAGACAAACTTACATGCATTTTTTACTTGTGTTTGCACTCCAGCTCAAATAATTTTACATAATTTCATTACAAAAGTTACACCTAAAGCCATTAATAGGCTGCAACAATGTTTCAGTCTACTTCATCAACAGAAAATACAAAAGGTCAAGATTTATCAAACTTGGTGTCTTTCAGTAGGGAAGCCAGTAGACAGCAAAACTGTCTTAAATTGAGCTCCATGCACCTGAATTTATCCCGCAAACCTGTTTTAAATCTGGTCATGTGCCTCCTTGATTTTAAAGGGTGTATGAAAACATAAAAAAGCATACTACTATAGGCCTATATCTCAGCATTTTGTTCATTTAAGAAAGTTTTTTTTTTCAAGATGTGAACTTAAAAGAATATCTAAGATAAGTGCATGGTGAAGACCTAAGTACGTTCACAGAGCCTTCACTCTGCTGAACTGCTCACATTGTTGCATTAGGTGCAAAGTCCCCCAAATATTTTTGTTATTCAATTAGTGTACATTTGAAAATATTCACCATTGTGTCACAAATTAAGCTCATGGGTAGCACTGTCTCATCACGCTGTGTCTCAAAGAGTTCCCCGTATGTATGGAATAAATAATAGAGTGGAGAAAGAGTCTCGCTGAGATAGAGAGCATGAGGTTACATTGTAACCTTGATTCTCTGAGTAAAGAGACTCTCTCCAGCTTTTAGACCAGAGACAGTTCTGATCATAGTATCTGTGATTACATGCCATTGATAACTTTCTAGGTGAATCTTGGGGCCAGGCAAGTGTCTTAAAGAAGTATCTTTGTAGCCTAACAGCAGGGGGTCAATCCCCATACGTACAGAATATGTTACAGAGTGGAGAGATGGTCTGTAACCTTGGTTCTTTGAGTGAAAAGCCAACACAATGTCATTACGTTACATTAGTGTTGTCATTTGAAAACTGATGTTACTCAACTTCATTTTAATAGGTACGTGCTTCACTATAAACTGAGACTATGAGCTGATAACTTGATATTTTGGGGTTTGCATGTTCTTTACCGCAGATATTATATGCTTTATCTAAACTGCATTGCATAAGTGTGAAAAGCTTTCAAGGCTTGAAACTTTTCAGATAGTTATTATGACATTTTCCCTTGTTTCCTTTAATGTAGAAGCTGCCGTGAAAGAAAAGGCAAAGCCAAAAATCTCACAGAAAGGTGCTGAGTAATTGTACTTTCTATCTCATAATATTTTAGAAAATTTAGTGTTAGTGCATTTTTCAATTTTCACCATGTTGTGGCAAGGGAGGATGCAATTGCTTATCAAAAGGCAATAATCGTCTGGCCAATGTTATTTTTTTCTTTCTCTTTAGAACCAGAGGCCAAGCCAGTTCTTGCCAAAAAAGGTAAAATATAAAATCCATCATTTCTAGGCAAAACAACCCGATCTCACTCCGATCTCACATTCTCACTCCTGGGAGTGAGAATGTGTTTGGCAAAACTATCCTTAAAACAAATTATGTTCATTACACTCAGCACCTGAGGTTACAAAGGCGAAGCCTAAGCCAGCTCATGAAAAGAAAGGTAAATGTTTAATTAAAACAAAACCGCAATTCACAGACAAGATATAGTATGTTATATTATGAATATTCACATTTTTTTCCATCTGAATTAGCTCCTTCTAAAACAGAGGCTGAAACAAAGAAGGAAAAGATCAAACCAGCCTTAAAGAAGAAAGGTAGCCTGCCTCAAAATCATCTGCCTGTAGATGATTTTCTGGGATTGTAACTTTAAAAAACAATTGGTATCCTGTTAAATGCTAATTATGCACTGTAGTGTGACTAAGGTAACCATAATCAGTCTAGATGGCTACTTACTAAGTATTAAAAATGCTCACATTCTTATAGAGCCCAAAGTTGCAGAGGACAAAGTCAAACCAACTGTTGAAAAAGGTACAAAAACAACATTTACTTCACACATTGTCATGTTTGGTGACAAATATATTAACTGAATCATTCACTTTAATGTGATGTAATTAAGCAATTAATAAAATTGTATTAATTGCATTTTCTCCCAGCATTGTCGAGGAAAAAGGCCAAACGAGTCCATGTTAAGAAAGGTACAATAGCAGTGCAATAGGAGTAATCTATATAACAATTGTATGTGATTGTGATTACAGCGAGTCATAAAATGTAGGTCACTCCATTCTGTAAAAGCTTTGATTGGATTTTTCAGGAGCAAAACAAGCATTTTGCCTGTGAGATCAACAATAAATCAACATTATGCACAGGAAATTGAGATTGATTTCTTTGCAGCAGCTCCATAGGCAAACAGCTGTTTTTATACAATGATCCTGAGAAATACTGTATGCATGTTTAAACTGGTATAGTTGGTAGATTCTCAAAGCACTGCATATTTTGTTCAGCTTTTATAATTCACCTCTTAACTTTGACAATAAAGAGCTGAGATTCCAAAGCAAAGGCTATCCGACACACTAAACATTAACAACGTGCTGTAAATGTTGAAATGTGTGAAACACAACGCTTCTTGCCCTTTGCTCTACAGCGGAAGATTACAACTAAAATAAAACATGCAGAGAATATGAAGCAGGTATTGCACAGAGCCAGACACATAAAAAGTGGACAAACCTACACAAGTAAAGTGGTTTTCCCAGAGAACACTTTTTTCTTTTTTCAAAAAAGCCCCCAAAAATGAACATATCCATATGTTGAACTTTGTAACACTAATCGCAGCTTTCCAGTTGTGGATTCCTCATGCTGTTCCAGCTGTTTTGTGCTTGTAGTCAGTCAGCTGTGTTGTGGTGATGCTGTGGCTCAAGCTGCAATATGCATCATTGGAAATTGAACTAATTGTGGCTTCCGCTCAAGTTCTTTTTCCCAGTTGCTCAAGTCTGACCTCCGTTTCCCTTTTGCAGAACTAGAGACTCCTAAAGAGAAGGACAAACTGGCTGCAGTGAAAAAAGGTACCGTGACAATTACTTTAAAGACCACCACTCTGCCCTACAAATGCTAAACAGCTGTCACTACAATTTGGTCAAAAGTGGTCAAAACAAAATCTGCAAGACTACATAATCTGGCAGTGAAAACACTTAACTTCTGAAATGCTCCCATGGTATGTTGCTATGCGGCAGATGCAACAAAACCTTGATGCAGCTGTGTCGAGTCCCAGCTCCCTTACATTTAAGATAGTGGCTAATATAACAAAAACGGAGACTAATTCATCTCGTAGCGTGCCTAACTTTATTGGATCATAAGATATCAGATATGGAACTGATCTTCAGATGCTCTGATTTAAAATGAGAACCAAACTTTACGATGAATATTAGTTTGAGCCACGATTAAGGCCAAAATTTGGTCTGCAGCAGTCAGTGAGGCTTTTATTTTAAGCAGAGCTGAATTCTGGAAGACTTGTGGCCCCTTCTGGTTGGTTAAGAGGAGAGGAGTCTGCAGGTTTTTTAATAATTGTCAATCACTGCAACCAGTTGACATTCTTACTGTCATAAATGCGCACACAATATATGAGGCTGGTTGGTCCAGTAGTTTGCGAGATTAGCTGTGGACTGACGAATACACACATGCAAACTACACATACACACTCAACCAAATGCATGATCCTCTCTTACGCCTGGCACAGTTAATAAACAATTTTCCTCATACTAGATATTTAATTGTAGTTACTGCACTGCACTGCCTAAGCAATGTAAAGGCAAATCATTGATCATGGTTTTTAGGCATGAAAAATACTTTATGAATACCTGTTGCATAAATGCATTACCAATTCTCTACCTGTAACACATTTTTTTCTGGAGAGTCAAAACACTTTTTAAGCCACTTTTCTCAGTTTCAGTGTTGGCGTAGTTACTGCGCTTAGCCTTTGTAGGGCAGCATTATTTAGATCAATTTATTATGGAACAAAGATACTGAGTCAAGGTTCTATAGAATATTATAAATGCTTCAACTTTACTGCCAGAAATACTTCCACTCATAAAAGAATTGTGAATATCTATCATATTGCATTTTCTTCCTGATGAAACAGCTATTTCTAAGGAAAAGACCAAACCAGTCCGTGTGAAGAAAGGTACATTTGTAGTGCTTCAGTAGAGGCAGCACTTCATGTAACCATGTCATTCATGGTAATCTGATTACAATGTGTAACCTGAAGGCTGAGAATATTTTCCTGCTGAATGTGAAAGTGAATCCTTTATAGAAAACATCCAAATTACGATTGGGTTTTTATTCAGCAAGACAATACTCTGTTACAGATTTATAGACAATAATTTACAGGAGCCACAGTCCATTTTTTTGTCTATAAATCATACGCTTATAGAGAGCAAGTGTATAGTTTAACAGTATATCCCTGTGGCTTACTGGACTTGCATGCAAATTGTCATAACAACCCAAATCCTATGGGGCAATAGGCATGCATTTTTATAACAACAAGTTTGAAGTAAATGAGCCACAGCAAACATCAATGCCATCCTGTAACCAGTAAAACATGAATATATGCTGCACTGGCTGACACAAAATAAGCCCCCTTCACATTCACCGAGGGTTAAAATAAAACAATTTTTTTCTTCGTAGCTGATAATGAAACTATGTTTTTGTCAATTGTCAATGCTCTTGCCTATGTGTGTTTGTTTCATATTTGTGAAACAGAGCCGGAAGTTTTAAAAGAAAAGGTCAAACCGACTGCAGCAAAGAAAGGTACTGCATATAACCATCTTTTAATTTGATTCCATCCAGTAAATCTACGCTGTTCAAGTCAAAATACTTGATTTGTCCCTGAGGGGCAATTTGCAGAAGCGCATAGAGTGGAAGAAGAAAAGCTGAAGATAATACTAGTGCAAAAATAAGCTGTACACATTGATAAATTAGTGACATGAAAATTATAATAGTGTGATAAAGTAGTATACATTTGTTAAAACAAAAGAAACAAAAAAACGTATCTTAATTTGGTAATAAACTGACTGTGATCAGACACAGTAGTTAACAGTACACCTACGACTGTACACTGTAGACCTGGGTTATTGACTGAAAGCTAAAGGTATAGTGTACAATCAATATTGAACATTGACATCATCAAATCAGCAAAAAGTTGGAGTGAAATTTATATTTAAAAAATACCATCAGCAGTTGTAGTAACACATTTTGGATCTTTTACTAATAATAGTTATTGATCTTGTGTTGCTATTTACAGAAACTGCAGCAAATTTTTTACAAAATTTTTGTAGTTACGCTGATGACATGCTGCTACATATTTCACTTATACTTGACAATGACAATGCCCTGAGTTCCCTGACTACTGGGATGGCAGTAAAAATTGGATAAGCAAAAACTTTTTGAAACTAAACAAAAATAAAACTGAAGCACTCTTTGTTAGTCCCAAAGCTGAAAGAGATCTACTCTCTCGCAACCTTGTGCATCTGGCTCCAGAGATGAAATCTGGAGTAACATGCATGGGCATTTTTTTAGATCCAGAGTTTAATTTTACTTTACACATAAAAGGTGGACAAAACAGCTTTTTATTACAAAAGAAACATCGCCAAGGCACAGCCGTTCTTACCATATAAAGATGCTGAAAAACTTGTAAGGCACTTTGAGCTGCACCCCTTCACGTGAAATGTGCTCTCTAAAATAAAGTTTATGATTATTTTTACAGAAGACAGAGTTCTTAAAGAGATACAGCCATCAGCAAAGAAAGGTATTTGTTAAGCATCTAAATTCTGTCTGTTTAATTACATCACTGGAGCCTTGCCTGATTTATGCCTTTTTAAAAATCCTCTCTTTCTTGCAGAAAAACCTGCTGAGAAGAAAGTTGCTAAAGAGGAAAAAGTAAAAGAGGGGAAAATAAAAGGTACTGTTTAGCAGTAATTTAAGATAATATAACACTGTATTGTTTTATGGGTAACATTGTGTTCTGTGTTTGATAGAAGAGCCGTCTGTCTCGGACAGCTTTCAGATGGAAGGTGAGCACAAACTCTCCCCTCATAACTGAAATATCACACACGCGTGCAAATTACACTGAATGCCAGAGAGAGGCGAGGAACATAGTGTACTGAACTGTACTTTACTGTCCACCACAGAAGAGCTGCCCTACTTCCAGTGTTTCTTTGTGGACGAGGACGAGGCCCAGTTTCCTTTCTACGCCTTCTCACCGCTGCAGATCTGAAGCTTCAGTCTGAGTTTTACATTTTAGTCAATTTTACTGATAACGACAAGGTCACATCGCGCCCCGCACTGCTGAAACGCAGCCTGCTGTTCACTGTTGGACAGCAGAGGATGATGGGTGATTTTAAAAGATGGACCGATTTTATTTTACTTCCAGTTTTGGTTGAGCTCTCGTTCCAAATACATGCAGCCAGTGTCATTCCTTTCCATTTTTTTTAATTTATTTTAAAAAAAAATGTGTTTATTTGTCATAAATTTGAAAGGTGGATATCGTAAGAATGATGGAACAATGTAGTATAATACCTCCTGTGGATCATTTATATAGATCACAGAAACACATGCAAATATATATGATTTTTTTTTTCTTTAAGAAGGAACATAGTTTTGTAAACAGGGTACAAAAATGGCCACGATTGTAGATTCAAGGCAGATGGGTTCAATTCCCACATTTACTTGAAAAGTGGTTTGTACATTACATACACTTCGATACATTTTTATGCACCATCATCAGTGCAGTTTTAGCTTTTTCCTTCATTAGATTGTAGATGGCAATTTTTTTATGCTCAACCTATCTGTATTTTAAAGCCCTACAATCAAAAGTTGAGCATTTATACTGTTTGTGCATATTTTCATGATTCTTTCAGTCTTTTATTTCTTATACATATTCCTCTGTTTAATGAAAGTTTTTTTCTTTTTTTTTCTATTTATGCTATCTTTCAAAAGGAATGACCACACACTGTATACAAGAGCTCCCAAACATACTCATAAACCCTTTAAAGTCTTATTAAACTACCTACGTGTGCACCAGCTCTTCATTTTGACATTGGTGCTAAAAACAAGCTTTGCCCGCACTGTTTGAACAGGGTTTGAGCATCAGATTCATTCATAACTGGATGACATTTTGGAAATTATTTTTCCTGCTGCTTCCAAATCTTTTACATTTGAATTTGATGCATCTTGTTTTAGTCACTGAGAGGGCGACTAAGTCTTTTCTTGCACTGTTATTGAGCAAGCTGGAACATTAAAAATAGGGCACATGAGATGGATTATTTTTGTCAGTCAGCAGGGATTTGGATTCCTTGATAGACCAAAAACACACTCTTACTAACGTTGGTCAGTGGCTGTTGTAATTTTTTAGTAACCTTTTGAACAAGTTCTTATAAAAGAGACGGAGAACATCATGAGGAAAATCGCTCCAAGTTAAAGTCTTTTATAGTGTCATCTATTTTATTTTTAACATATAACATATGAATGCATATCTCATATCACGTCTGATTAACTGTGCTAAAACAAACAGTAGTCATATGACAGTTTATGAATATCCTGTGCATGTGACGCACAGTGTGGGTGATGATTTAAGATGGATTTCAAGTCACATATTTGAAATCTCTGAAAAATGACAGGAGATGAGGACAGAGAGCTGTGAGAATCGGCTCGTCTGCAGGTTTATTTGACAACCTGAAAGTGGTCGTTGACATTGTTACGTTGAAGCGTAGCATTAAAATGAAACATGTACATCTTTGATTATATACGCACGACGTGTTATCGCACTCTAAATGGATGCAGAGGGCGTCACGTGTTTGTGCCGATGATCTCAGATGCAAACTGGTACATTATTTCTCAGTTTGTAACAGCTGTTGTTTATGTATGGCTCTTTACATTTTGCTCCATATGCTGCGTAGAAGACAGTTATTACAGCTTGTGACACTAATCCCAAATTTAATCAAAAGTAAATCCACTTATCTTTTTTATCAGAATAATAGAAAGAGTCTTTATTTGTCCATAAATGGCGCATAAGACCCTGTGCAGCTCACAGACAGCTCAGGCTCCAATAACAGTGACAGCTGCAGTTTTAATGGTGATGCTCCACTACCACTAATGTTTTCTTCCCAAAATGACAAAACACTGTCTCTGAATGTTTTTGATCTATTGGGTTTTAGTAAAGACATTTTGATTTGTGGGGACAAAAGATGAATATTTGTTTCAGTTGTTTTAACCAAATCACATCTAAAGATTCACTTTAAACATGTGCAATATATACATTAATTATCTCAGTGATCAAAGCACTGTATGTTTGTCTGACAGAAATGTGCATGATGTGTTTGTGTGTTTTTTGTTTTATGCCCACAAATGTTTTGTGACATTTTTCCCAGCTTTAAGAACGCCAACACTAAGTACTTGAACTTGTGAATTATTTGATACCAATAACTCATGTTGTCCCACAGTGGTGTTGCTAACAAGTACAAGTATCAAACCATTCATATTTTTAAAATAATCTTTGTAAATAGTTTAAGAAATGGAAGAGAGAGTTTTAACCCCTGAGCCATTACTACTGAAACTGCTTTTTAACTGCAGTTAAATTCACATTATGTACCGATTATTATATTTTCTTCATGCTTGTGAATAGAAGCAATTTGACATTAAAACTCAGCAATGTATGTGTTTCTTCTTGGCTTTCTCTAGTTTCTCTTGTTTGTTTTAAAAGAGCAGTTTTTAAGAATAATTAAGAAAAAAAGATGATGTCCTGTTTGTATGAAAGTCCATGATCAGACTCTTTCTTTGAAAAATCAAAGTAATAAATACTAAACACTTTAACGGCTTACAAACATACCAGAATTTGCACACTATAAAATGATAAATATATCACAAAATTCCAAACCAACCAAAGTTATTTGGTTATATTTCCTTTTTTTCATTGTCCAAAAATGTTATTGTTAGAAATGTTAAATGTTTTTCAAAGCCATCTCTAAACTTGTTTGTGTGGTGGAGAATTTTAAATTTAAAAAAAACAAAAACACATTTTAATATAACATATTTAATTTTGCCTTAAATCGGCCACATTTTCAGATATTACTCCATAAACAATATGCTTTAAAAAGCTCAGTGTGTTTAATGTCTCATGTAATTTTAACCCCCAAATTTCCAGAAATTTTGACTTTTAAATGAAATGAGAACCAGTTTCATCAGTGGAAACCTTGATGATATGTATGTTTGAATGGAAATGAGTGAAACAAACTGAAGGGGCTGTACAGTCGACGGTGAGATCTTCACACTGTATTTCCCTAATGAGGCCGTAGGGGGGTCACTAAAGGCCAGTTTAGACCGCTGACACAGATTCAACACAAAGAGGAAACTCCCTCCGCTCTCCTGGGAAGCCCCTCAGAACAGAAGAAGCTACTAAACTATTATCTCTCACTGTTTCTCCAACATGGACACATTAATCTCCCTTTTTTTCGACCCTCTCAGAGTGAATATTGTTACATAAACTCGTCTGAGCTTGTTACTGTTTTCACCCCAAATACTTATGCAAATTTGCCTGTTTTTTGTGAGAATAGGGGCAAATTTTGGCAAACTATAACTGGAGTGATTTAGATTGAGATTAATTCAGAGAGCAACAGCCGAATAAGTTCCACTCCAGTTACCATGGTTTCTTTGTGTCGCATGCTATTCAGAGGTGGCCAAAATCTTGGCAGCCTGTGCGTTGGGATGAGAAGAATGGCCACTTGTAGTCGCAGTGTTCAGGACGCAGGACACAGGCTCACACGGCAGGACAGGGAGGCTTTGAAGAGGCTTTTTAAAATGTGGGAAAGGTGGAGGATAGATGAGGCAACTTTAAAATAAAGATGAGCTTTAAAGAGATCACAAAGGTTTACTCTCAGACTCTAATTTTAGATTAGAACTACTATCCGTACAATATTGGATTGACACGTCTTGCACAGTGTCCTCTTTCCGCCTGTCATCTGCTGTGCCAGCATTCAATCACGGTTGGTCCACACACCATCGAATGATGCCTCTACGTAATGACACCACAACTAAAACCGGATTATCCCGAGGCGGGTGACATCAGCACCCCCACCCCCCTCCGGCTCCAAGTCCTCTCTGACCATCTGGGGGTTACTAGAGGACATTCATTCCCATGAGTTCAATGGTCACACTGGGCCGCACCGTCACCCTGCAGCTGTCACCTGGAACTGACCCATCACAGGGAGAGCACTGTTCCCACAACTTAAGAGACGACACATTTCAAAAGAAATGTGGAACTGCATTTAAAGTTGCACGAAAAAGAGAGCTCTGTTGAGATAAAGTGATGAAGCTTTATCACTTTTACAAACTGAAAAGTCTGAGGCGTTAAGATTTAGTCAAGTCAGTTTATTTTTCCCTTTTTTTTTCACATGTGATGAAACAGTTTTAGGCCCTTCACAGTCTGAATTTCTTACAAAAGATCTTATAAAAGATTTCCCAAAATATTTATCTCATGTTACAAAAGCAAATCAAGTGCAAATTATTGTAAAAAAAAAAAAAAAAAAAAGATGTTAAAAAAGGAGAACACCTTGTTGATTTTGCAGTGCAGGGATGATTTGCTCATTCAAGTGGGGAAAGTTAGGCTTTCTCGTATGTGCGGACCGCCTCGACTCCTTCAAAAGATAAAGTCTGTGAAGCAGAAAAGAGAAAAGGTCTTTTATTACTTGATGCAAATGAACACTTATATGTGTTTTTTTAAGGCAAGGTCTAAAAATCATTCACACTTTGAGTCCTCTGACAGCAAAGGTAAGGGCAGTTCAGGTTATTTGTAGCCTGTGGCACATTTCAACAGGGTAATTACGTCACCTTATTTATAATGCAAATGGCTCCATAAACTAAGCTTGGAAAATTACTTTGATTTGTTTCAAAAACATGGGAGGAAAGCAATAAGCAACTAAACAAGACATGGTCAAAAGAAATAGTAAAAAATAAAAATAAAAAATAAATTCAAAAGTGACAAAATAACCCCCAGAATGCTTATTTATTTATGTTTGTTTGGTTTTTTTAACATAATTGTAACATTAAAATCATAGTAATCATTAAAAAATTTTGCTGGACATTTTTTTATCCCAACTAATTTTGAGGTCATTTTCTTTCCAACTTGTACTATTTTTTTAAATTTGTGGGACATTTGCCAAGTTGGTCATTTCTTTTTTATGCCCATGTTTTCAAAGGGTCAAACAGCTTTAGAGAGGCATCTGAACACAGAAAAAGAAAACTGATGTCAAGCCTGGTTTCAGAGGGTTCAATTTACCGCCACCATCTTCCCATCCTTGATTTCTCTGACAAATTTGGTCTCCTTGCCGTCCCACTTCTGCACCTGCACAAGTTTGTCTCCCTCCATGGTGAAGGTGGACTGCAAATACAAGCACAGTGTAATTTAAACCATCTCAAGTCAAGCAAGAGCAGCACATGTTGCAGTGAAGATTACACAAGCCTGACTTTTCACTCAGCTTACTTTGACGTGTCGGTCATCAGGTGTGACCTCGTCAAACTCCTCTCCGAGTTTGGAGGAGATCTCAGTGTTCTTGAAGGTGCTCGTGGTTTTCACCACCACTTTGTCCCCATCCTGGCTGATCACTACTGTGGGTTTGGTGACGTTGCCAACTTGTCTTGTGGCAAAACTAACACCTGTCAAAATAGTAAGCAATGCATTATGCTGGACAAGTCAAGACAGTAACAGCTTTTTACTCATTTTCAGTACTTAAAGAATAAACACATGGGCAAAAAAACTACATACAACATTTCTTACACTAAAAGTATCCCCGTTTCAAGGACAAAATAAATAATCTTACCAAGTGCCTTCATGTATTCATCAAAGTTCTGGCTGTCCACCAGTTTCCATGTTGCACAGAAAGCATCAACCATTTTTGAAGATGTTATTGGTCCAGTTCAGTCAAACTGTCAGACAGCCTCGGTTCTCCGTGCACTGAGTCCTGCAGCTTCTCTGCCTGCAAAATTAATACTGTGACAGAGGGCGGGGAATCGAGCGGCAGCGAGAAAGCTGATTGGATGTTCCAGACGCTTCGCGGGCTGTGATTGGTCAACGCAAAATGTGCCGTTAACATTATTGTAATATGAATAACGAATGTGCTGTGTCGTCTCCGTGGTAAACATGAAAATAAAGGCAGTTTTTGGTAATTATTTACCACTAAAATGCTTTACTTTTTCATATTTTATCATTATCACATTACAAAATTACACAGAGATAAAGAAGGGGTTCAGCCTAATTAAAATGACATGACTGACAGTTGCTACTGTATACCTTTATTATTCATAAAATATTTCCTGCAGATTCAATCTGACACCAATACAAACAGAAATCCACTGCCATAACACAGCGAGCGATCAATAACACCAAGGATGTAATCAATAACACTAGTAAATGATGCAAAATGAAATCTCACTATTGCTGAGTATATTGTCAAAAACAAAGAAAGTTAAATTTATACTTGCAAACTCTTGGCACTGATTAAGGCCAGATTTTAAACATGAAACAAAACCTGCAAGCAGCGTTGCGAAAATATTTGTAACAAATCAAATTTCACTTCCAAAAAACATATCACAATTCACACAGTGCCAAAATTATTTTGTCACCTTTTTCTTCAAATAAATGATCCATCAGAATGATTTTCACTTCCCTGAAGTTCACATATAGTGTATGCAAATGAAACATTAAATGTTTCCACAGCGATTTACATAGTCAAGGAGAAAGTGGCAGAAAAGATCTTAACTGTGGTGTTTTACAGTACATTTCTGGAGCAGCAAATTCATCTGGTGCCAACGACAATTACATAACAAAATGTTTGGCTCCATAAAGATAGAGGTGAAAGTGAAGACAGTCCGCTTTAATTTTCACCTCTAAAACAGGGGGGTGATAATGTCCAATACATTTATAGAATATGACTGGAACACACAAAGGCAGTCAATCTATTTAACAGTTAAGTGAAAAATGCACTGTGCTTGACTCTAATAAAGCGGGGACTTTATGTTAGGAAAATAAAGTTTTGAAGAACTTGAGGGGAAAAACAGACAGGGCTGCAGAGGTAGAAAGAGAGAGGTAGAGAGCGAGGTAGGGAGGACAGAGCAGCACCAAGGCTTCTCCACATTAAGGCCCATCTCTCCTCTCCTTTATCAACCTAAAACAAGCCCATGATCCAGATAAACGTTTTTGTTTTCTGCGCAGTGACAGGTTTATCATAATAATGACCATCACTTCAAACACTGTATGAGCGACAACACCTAATGGTGGTTGATTCCTAACTATAATGGCTCGTTGTACACAAGTGAAAAACTGAAGCCAAAGACGGTGGCTACAAGTATGCTTGCATCCTGATTGCAATAGTTTGTATAAAACTGTATATAGAAACTCCAGTTTGCACAAACGTCAGCACAGAACTGCCACCAAAAACACTCAAAGTAGAAATTCTTTTCTCTGGGCTCATACTTTCAAAATAATGTTACAAATTAGCTACTGATCCATGCAGCAACAACAAAAAAGGTTTCTTCAAGGTCACACAAGAAAAATGCAAGCAAACGGCAATTAATAATTGAACAAAGGGCATGTGTGGCGGTTATTGAAAGAGCTTGTATAGGAAGAGAGCAAAATGACTAATTCAGGAATACTGCATTATTTTGGACAAAACGCAAAACACAGTCAGTTATTAGAAAACAGCAAATCAAAGTGCCAGAGAAAAAATCCTTCTGTTTCACAAATCAGACAGGAGGTACGTCAGTGTTTTCAGTCAGGTTTGAAAAAATTGTAGAGAAATACAGTAAAAAACAAAAAGCAAAAAAGTGGCACAAGACTGACGTCGAGTGGATTGTCATCGTTGAAACTTGGCATCTGTGTGTGTGTGCACATGTGGGTTTATAGGTAGTTCTGATTTGTCCACACACCCACGGGAGCAGGGTGCTATCTGAACACCCCAACGTTGATCGACAGTGCTACTTCTGGTTTCCTGGATTTGGTTGGTCCAGTCTTCTTCTGTGGTCCATCGACAACAGAGCCTGCAGCCTGCCCTCTGAAAAATAAGTGAGGGTGAAATTATTTAGGATCTTCTGCCATAACATGAAACATAACCAGTTAACTTAAGGATTGATTTTAAGATTCTTTTAAGGCTCAACGTGGTTTGATTTTGGAGGTGATAAGGCTTGCTAGCACATTACCCATTTTTAAATCATTGCTTATAATGACTGCCGTAAGCATAAAAAATGTCTTACAAATGTTGAATTATTTCCTGTACTCTGCAGTCAGTTCATGCAATTACATCTCGAAAGCCACGATAACAATTGTTACACCAAATACACAAACATTTTTCCTGCAGCTGCATGTGTCAAAATTAAAGAGACCCACCCTTTCCTGCGTTCCTCTGCCTGCTCTCTGAGCCTCTGCTGGCCTCGTTCGTCCTCCGGGGTGAGGAAGTCCCTGTTGTTATCAATCAAAAGATTCTGGGAAAAATATCAAGAACAGATTCGTTATTTTTTTTGTTTTTAAATAAAATCAAACCAAAATGGATGCCTTTTTAAGGCAAAAAGGGGTTTTATCAGTACCTTGATGCCAATTGTGTCGCCATCTTTGAGATGAAATGGTGCTCCTAGTAGTGATTCTGCCTTTCTCTTCTTTTTCTTTTTGGAAACCTGTTGGCTCTGAAAGCAAAAGATTTAAGACATATAATTTACTGATCATGTGACAATGAATAAGCAAAAAATACACTGACATTCTGGGATACTTCCGCTGCTTATGAAACAAACAAAAAAAAGTAAAACTGTGAACTGAATGACCAAGGTTGACTCTCCCATTGTTAGCCACTGTTTGCTACATTTCATGCATGCAACATTTCTTTCCAGTGCTCTTTCCAAACTCTCTGAAGCTTAACCACCTCCTCCACCAAGTTTTCTATTGACGAAGAGACTGCAAGTATACATTTGGATTTTGCCTGACATCGCCAGATTAACTTGCAAAGTGGTCTGAAACCTTTCAGCTCATTTTCAACATTTATCAACATGAGACGCAGGGCTACGGGAACCGTGACTGGGCGGACCTGGTGTAGATGGCCAATCACAGCACATTACAGTGGGAAAAAAATACACTTGCGCGACAAAAATATGTAAACTGCCTACACCGTGCAGAAATCAGGTGCTATTTTCTAAGTTGGTTCATTAAACTGTTTCCAAATCTTGTTAGAAGTACGGCAAACATCATTCTTCTCAAGAACAGCTCAAAGTGCAGTTAATTTCCTTCTTCTCTTGGCAAAAAAAATATACTGTTTACTTTATTCAATACCGAGGTGACAGTGGCGTCGACAGAAAGTACCACATCAGCTGCAGCCATCTTGGTTTTGTTCGAAAATGCCTAAGCAGCGCTCGTCGTTACTTTCTTTGTCTCAAACACTCCCTTTGTTTAATAAACTGCTGCAGAGGGGAACCTCATGCATCTGCCTGAGTAAAAACATTTTGAGCTTGTGTTTTCGTCTGGTTCCCAGGCAAATATTGATTTCCCTCAACACCTAGACCAGATTCCTTCCTCAGAAATGACTCTCTGCTGTCTTACCCAGTTTGAGATTTCCTCCCAGGTGTGTTTGTCCGGCTGGTGTTTGGCCAGCAGCAGAGAGTCGGGGGAGAGGCCGTAATGTGCAGCCAAACATGTGCGGAGAGAACGAGGGGAAGAGTCACGGGATGCATCCCAAACCAGCTCCTCTGGAGGGTAGAAACATCTCTCTCCTGGCATTCCCATTTTAACATTCAGCATCACATCTTTAGGACTTA
Source organism: Plectropomus leopardus (assembly GCF_026936395.1). Lineage (NCBI taxonomy): Eukaryota > Metazoa > Chordata > Actinopteri > Perciformes > Serranidae > Plectropomus > Plectropomus leopardus. Next base: position 12,461,569 of record NC_142189.1, on the reverse strand, counting down.
AAAAACAGAAGGACATACAAAAAAGCAATTAAAAGGGGGAAAAACAAATATTTGAAAAGAAGGGTAATGGTGGTGACATCCTAAAGTTTACCCAAGATCCTCTTCTTTTAGCAGCTGTTGCACACAAAGGTCTGTACCACTGGTCAACTTTAACTTCCTGATCAGAGGGAAACAACCAAAAAAAATGGGTCAAAATGTCTAAATTTATCAATAAATGAAATTTGGTGGCCATCACATATTACATATTACACATATATGGCAGGAAACACTTTGACAGACAAGTGTTCATACTTGAGTGTGAGCTGCTGTCCTCTGAGGATTCGTGCCAGCTTCCATCCCTCAAGCTGCCACACACGCATGAACGCAGTGGTTGGCAAACACACATCCTGTAGGGCCGGCAGCGTCAACACCTGATACAGAAGTACACAATAAAGTAGAGCAAAAGGTTTATATTTAGTTAGAAAAGAAGCACAGAAATAAAAAAAAGGGCAGTTCTCTATGTCCTACTGTAATGAGGACTGAAAACTACAAGAATCCAAGTGGGTTCATTTGGGGTCTTAAAGGATTACCTCACGAGTACGAGTCTATTAGCTCCTGCTTTCGATGTCCACATTTCCAACATACACTACCTGAGTTTTTAGATCCTCCAGCGTGGCTTCATCTGATATCTCCACTTGTCCTGCACTGCGCAGCTCCGCCATGTTGCCAGCACACAGAGGCGGTGAGTGACTGTGCGTTTCGCCTGCAGTCACAACCTCCTGCATTTGCTCCTCAGTGTGGCTGTTGTCAGTGTGGTTAAAATCCAGAGAAACTGCTGAGTTGCTTCTGGGATCTGGACACAGCCACACAGATAACTTGAGAAAACCCTAAGAAAAAAGGATGAAAACGCAGAATTAGAGAGGCAAAATTATAGTGTGCGATGAATCTCCAGCAAACACAAAAACATTAAGTACCTTTGGAGGAAGTTGTCCTTCTGTGACGACTAATGTCTCTCCATTGTTTATCTTCAGCTCTGACAGAGAGGCATCCTGAGATTAAAAAATATATATATGTTTTTTAAATGGTACACTTATGGCACACAAATACTGTTGCATATTTGTCAAATATTAGGCAGACGTTGGTCAATTTTATATATCTGCTTTTGGTTATATGCAATTTTATTACTTTGTTAGTATCCAGTCAATATTCCTTATGAATTTTTTCCGGGTGCTTAATATAAAAAACGTCCCTCCAGGGTGTCACAGGCTTTTTCTGTGATTGTTGCAGCCTAAAATCTCTGATCTCATGGCCTTTCAAAAAATGTTTGTTACAATTTTTTAGGTTTTTAAATTTTTTTTGTAATTTTACTGTGGGAGCAAGTCAACACTGCAAAAAATATTTGCTTTTGTTGTATAATTCATTAAATGTGTTCGCCTTGCTAAACAGTGTACTCATACGTTTGCGCAGAACATCAGTGAATTGCCTTGCACATTATTTAGCAGTAATTTTTGTTGGTAAATGTGAGATGTGTTGCACATGTCTGTATCTTAACAACCAGATACAAATATGTGTACAACCAATAATCAGGGAAAAATGAGTAAACAAAAGTTTGATATCTGCAAACAGTGTTTATGACGGTATGACATATTGTGCACACTACAGTCAAACACTCACCTCATCCATAATTGGCTCTCCAACCTCCTCACACCAATCGAGCCTCCTCAAGTGCCAACAGGTGCCTGCAAACACATTTAAATCACATTAACGACCAGTTAACAAGCACAAAAATTGTGTCTACAGTATGTGCAAGTTACATACAGTATAATAAGAAAACAAAGCAAAAAACTGTGGTTTTACCATCAAGTCCGACGGCATCCAGCATTGCTTTTAGACACTGTAAAAAACAATAAAAACATTTTTCTAAAAGCACACATACATATAATATAAGCACACAATGAGTGTTCCACAAAATAAGTTTCCTCACCTCTTTGACAGTGCAAGTTGCCTCCACAATGATGTCCATCTCCAAGCCAGCAGAGGGCGCCGTGCCCACAGAGAAGTGCAAGAAAAGCTGCAAAGCAAGAAGAAAACCTCTTATCGACATCAATCAAGCATTTTAGATGCTCGTAATTCTAAGTCTCAATTTGTTTTAAAATGTGGGAGAGGTTTATTGGTACTTAAAGGCTCTGTGACGTTCACCTTTGCAGCTGCAAGTACAAAGGATTTATTGAAGATATCAAATAAAAGACACACCTGTGTTGCCTTGGGGGCATTTCCCGGACACAGAGTCAGTGTGGTCATGAGTCGCACGCCTGCGTCCCGAACACTCAGCTCCTCACACACTGTCAGGTAAACAGGGTAAAACAACACCAGCGCGCTCAGTAAATGTGTTCTAAAACTTCAAAGACAGATGATGAGAAGAAAAATTACAAGCAGGGGGAGTACGTTTTAAACATTTAATGAGGGGGCAGTATAAAGGGATCTTAATATTTTGTTAAAATCAGGGGAATTTCCAGTTCTGCACCATTAAAATCACCCCCAGGGAACAAATGACGCAGTACCTGGAGGAAGGAGTTTCCCTGTGCAGTCCACCTGTCTCAGACAAAACTGTGCACCTGGTCAGTGAGACAAAAACAGCTGATTTAAAAATGTATACTTACATAAGAATATAAAAAATAAAAACCTATTATTCACATTTTGTGACTGCCTGAACAGTAGTTAAGATAAACTAGAATTACTGTCCTGCTGTTGTGTGCTTCTGTCAACCAGTCTAGTTGCAGTTTACATCCATGTCTGGATGATAAGATGATTCTTTATTTTCACAGAACTTTGTCTTGCATCCACAAGCTCTTAACAATCAACAGAATAGTAAAAAAAAAAACAATAAAACCACATAAAAACATCTGTAAGGTCACCTTCCAGCAGTCATCAAAAAGACTACACTACGCTGGACTCATCTGCATATACTCTGTAATCGGGGGAGGGACCAGGAAATCCCTTGCAGACACACTTCAGTTTAACACGGAGCATCTTGCCTGCGGTTGGCTCCTGTAGCTGCAGCTCCTCTATGGCCCTCTGTTTCACCTCACACAGCAGCTATTAGAGAGACACAGTAAACAACCTCATTACTTTTTAGAAAAGAACAATGTGATGTTTAAATTGGCAGATGAGGAGCACGACCAGACTGCAGCACACACGTTACTGACCATATTTCCTGTAGCTGGAACCTTGATCCTTCTTCTCTCCTCTTCTTTCTCCCCTTCTCCTCCTCCTCCATGAGGTCGAAACTCCACCTGGAGCCAGCGGCAGTCAGATGGTGTAGTCACGGTGACGACATCTCCGTTTAGAGCGAACATGCTGACCAAAGTTAAGAAAACAGAAATAAGAATACACTCCTAAAGAAAACAGCACATACACACATTGCAGCAGATTGTACCTGCTGTCGAAAGACTGTGGCTCAAGCACCAACAGCGCGTCTCCGTCTTTAAGCGACAGTTCCTTCAGCGTCCGCTGCATGTCATCAGGCGGGAACACCCTCCATCCACTTGCCCCTCCTCCCTCTCCTGCCCCCTGCTCTTCTCTCTTCCCTCCCTTATGCTCCTGGCACAACAGACTCTCCTCAGGCTCCCCCAGTGCCTCCCTCACCTCCACAAGAGTCGCAGCACCTGCAAACCCTCTCGCCTCCTTTTTAAGGCCTGGTCCCCCATTTTCAAAACCTCCAATTTCCTTTTCACACTTCACCCCATCCTTCTCCTCCTGATCCCTGTCTTCCCCCAAAAAGGGTCTCACTACATTTAGCAGCACTGGCTCCCACTCGGCTCCAGTTAGGACAGTTGCACCACACACCTGAAGGGATAGCAAACGGTAAATAAGTCAGACATTTGAAATCTTGTCATGCGATCATGGTTACACTTCAGAAACTTCAGTAATTACTAAGAAAGTGTTGTATTCACCTCTCTGCCATTCCACACAAACAGGTCAGAGTTTGTACAAATACCTGCACTGTACAGGGAGACACTGTCATCTGCAAAGAGGAAAAACAACCATCATGTACTGATACATTTTGAAAAAACTTCTTCTATCCTTTGAGGTATTTTGCATTTAAGTGACTCACCTGTGAGGGTACTGTAGAGGTGTAAACCTGCAGGAAGACTCCTGGCCACAGTCAGAGCCATATCCCCCTCCCAGAGCTCCTGCATCTTAATAAACAAATGAACATATAAACAAAAAAAGCACATTTCTACTATTCTTCTTTTTTTTTTAAACACAACAGTAAATGCTTTGGGAAATGCAGTTACCTGATAAATAGCTAATCTGAGATCTCCCACAGTCTTTCTACGGTCAAAACTGAGAGCGGTGCTCCCATTCTGCTCTTTGGCGATTGGTTGCAGAGCTCCATTTTCGAGCCTATAAGAGGGGGCCAGGTGGAGACGCAGCTCGATGGTGTTGTTAGTGGCTTCAAACTCCTCCCTGAAAAAGAAACAGTGCTGACTGATATTAATAAAGTCCGTAAGAAAACAATTTTATATCACTTGTGTTGATTCTCATGTATTTTGGCCACTGAAATGTGACATTCAAGAGTCAGAATCTTTTAAACAGCTAAGAGTGTCATGTGTTAATAGTGTAATACTGTTTGTTTCTGTACCGCATGTTCTGCAGTCTGATGTTCTCGTCCTGAGCCATCTGGAGGAGGTTAAGAGGAACTTTATACTGGGGGTTGTTTAGAGCTGCAAACAGAGAAACAAAAGTCCTCTCATTACTTCATCATCTGTGTTCTTCAAGACAAAACTATTAATACACTGTCAAAATTAGATAAATGAGTAACTGATTGATTATTGAATCAAATCATACACCACTTTAATTTTTCTCCTCTCTTTCTCTGATCCTCTTATCAAATACGAATGCAAAACATGGTGTCCGTCACCTTCACTGGGCCTGTGCAGCTGTGTTTTTCTGTAGAACAGCATGTATGCACTCTCTTTGCCCTGGAACTGCTTCTCTATATCAGACTCCCTGATGGAGGTCACCGTGGAGTCGTTCAGGTCAAACCAGTGGCTACCCTGCTGACAAACAGGAGGGAAAACCGTGAGAAACAGGCATCAAAGTAATCACACAATGTCAACCAGGAACAAAGACACAAAACAGAATTAAGATGATGTATTCTTTCCCTTCAAAAATCTTAACTAGGTCATTTTAAACCTTCAACTCTTCTCTTTTACCTCTTGTTCAGGCTCTGATTTCTGGTCCAGTCCTGCATGTTGTTCAGCAGCTCCTGAAGGGTCTAAAGGTGTTGAGGGATCGGTCTGCCCTGCTGGGCTGGGGGTCTCAGCCACAGGGCTTGGCGGGTTTGCCTTCAGTGCCACTCGAGTTCCGCTTGACACCAACATGAAAACATCATTGTGGGACTGCAGGAACTACGGCAGAGGAGAAAAAGCAAAGAAACAACATTTAAATATTGGAATGAGCCCCAAAGAACACCAGCATATCATTAGAGATTTAAAGAAAACAGAAGAAGATAAAGACAAAGAAACCAAAAATACCTTTCCAATGGGACCATAGTGTTTTCTAAACTTTTTGCTCCAGGATGAGCCAATCTTGTCCATGAGTTTCTGTCCCAGCTGGTCCAACAGGACACTCTTTGATGGCTCCTAATGGACGGGAAAAGATCACCTCATTAATTAATTTGCTATACTACCTACTCAACAAAGAAAACACTACGAAACACACAAAATTCAGACTATAGAGGCTTTTTGATTGCTGTTGCTTTACCTGGGCAATAATCGCAGTGAGAACAGACAAAGGATCGTCTTCTTGTACTTTTGGCTCACACATTTTCTTCACCTCCTCCTTCACTTTCCTCTGAGTCTTGGGTTTGCATTCCTCCTCCTTAAAACAAAACACAGAGCCGATGCCTTACTTAACGCAGACATTGTGAGAAACTTCTTCTACATTGCTGATAGTAAGACACATCAAGAAAAATCTGTCAATTTGAGTTTTTAACAGTAACTTTATGAGAAATGAGTCTGTAATTATTAGCCATTACTGACATTTTATATTTTAAAAAGTGAGAAAAACTAATGACTGTTTAATCAAATATATACTGAGTTTCTCACCGGTGGCTCCCATCGGCCAAGCTGGTCAATGTCCCTAATATAAACATGGTAATGGCCGCCATAGCAGCCACCCTTGTGGATAATCACAGAGAACAACTCGTACGAGTAATCAGAGTCCTCTCCATCAGTCTGTAAGGTAGAAACACATAAAAATTATCTTATCAAGACATCCTGGAGCTTCAGAGCCTTCCTTGATGAAGATAACGTAAGCCTGAAGCCAAGAAAATGGAACAAAATTAACTTCAACTGAGGGTATTATTAATTATTCAACTTTATTTGAGAAACATTTTACTCTTAACATCATCAAGTTTTGTCAATCTCTTGTAAAGCACTTTGAAATAATTTGTCTTAAAGGAGCTGTATAAATAACGTTTAACTGACTGACTGATTCAACAGCACTTCAGAAGAGTCGTGTTTAATGTGCCTGATCTGAAAAGAAAAGAGTTCAGTGTTAAAGTCTGTCATGTACCTCTTCACAAAATGGCCGCAGGTTGATGTTTAAGGGGAAACTGTAGCGTCCCGTCTCCTTGTATCGCTCTAATTTGGCAAAGTCAAAGCTGAATCTCAGCAAAGACACAGTCATGAATGGAGGGAGCTTCTTCAGCTTGGCGGACTGAAAAGTAGGAAAATTTGTTATTTGTGAACAGAAAAAAAATAATTTTTTGCTGTAAAAACGAAACAAATGTTTATACACAGTTGAATTTTTGAAACATGTTTAGTTTTAATGCTTCCTTCTGCTCAATTGTTTAACACAAGGCTTGTTCGAAAAGGAAAATGAAGGGGAAAAAAACATTAAGATTTCTTAAGGTTCACTATATTATAACTTCTTTTACTGTGCTGACACAGTCTGAGAGCTGACCTTGGCAGCAGTGACCAGCCTGTCACACTGTGCGCAGCGGTACAGGTTATTGCCCTCAAACAACTCTTCCTCCACAAACATGTTCCACAAGGCCTCCTCCAGGCTAGACACGCCACAAACACACACCGTCAGGTCCAGGAAGTCCTCCTAAATGAGATAGAAAAACAGAACTGGGTAAACTGACATCTTTTTTTTCACTAGGATAACTCCCATAATGTCAGTTTTGCTAAAACTTACTGAGCCATAAACAAAGAATTGTTTTCAACAGTATCTAACGGACAAATATAATTAATAAAATAAGCCACATCAGAGAGGCAGATAAAACCCTGCATACGTGGACACACCTGTCTCTGGCTGATGTTACCACACTCTTTGCAGACAATGCTGTTGACAATGGTCCCATGGTACAGCTGGTGGATAAATGTACTACCAGTAGTGCCCACGAGGGAGTGCTCCAACGCACTGAACAGAATCCTGTTCAGCTCCTGCACATCATGCTGGTTTGTTCCCTGAAAGAGACCAACAAACCGAAAAAAAGGGATCACATTAGGGACATTAAGACAACCGCTGTGTCCTCATTCCATACTATGAACTAGGACTGGCTATTGTTTAAAGAAATGATGATACCAGTACCTGCGACCAGTAGAGCTGTTTATTTGATACCTATAATGTGAATGGAGTGGCATGTAGTACAGGCATACTTTTGAACATTATGGTGGCATCTCGGCACGCTGAACTGCTAACTGTCAAATACGACACTTAAAATTCACCACACCACAGACTGTACAGGTTGTAGCTGCTACAGGAGTCTGAGCTCAGAACTGGGGACGGTTGTGACGGTCCACCCGGCTGCACACATGCAATGACAGTGATAACTGTTGGCTTCACACGGCTAACAACACCCAATGTTATTAAAGGATTTAACAACAGTATTGAGCCATGTCAGTGTTGGTGTGAGTTTGTTGGGACTTTTAACAGTTCAGCATCTGCCTGGTTAGCACAAGCTGACACCCAACACTGAGCTGACTGTTCACCTGAAGAAAATCAGCTCTGGAAACCGCAGCATCATAAAGTTTGCTGATCCATCAGGGAATCGATACGGTGCGGCATCAGTCCGCAGCATAAAAATGATTTAATGCAGATATCGTTTGCCTGATTCAATGCTACTAGTACTGGATTATTTCGCTATCCAGCCCCATTATAAACTAACAACATACAATACATACTATGTTACAATTTTCTTAGTATATTGTTTTTATATTATTATTGAAGACATCAGTGTACTTCACCATTTATTACAAACAAGAAAATATACATTTGCACTGATGAACAGCAATCAAACTTCATTGAAATAGCTAAAAGGCTGTTAAAAGCTTCACAATTTCTTCTGAGCACTGCATTGTGAGACAATAATTAATGTAAAAAGGGTAGGTGCTATAAGTTAAGGCTTCAGACTACACCTTTTCAATACTGTTTTTTGTTTTGTTTTATGTGTTGTTTTTGTTTATTTCTGTTTTCAGTGCTATAAAAGCGACAACTTATTGTTTATTTATTGTATATTTAGTTGTGTATTTGAGTTTTAGAAGTTGTAAAAATGACCAAACTAAGGTAAAGTAAACTAAAACTAAGCTAAACAGTGTCTATCAACAGATCACTCAAAATACAAGTGGATTTAAAATGCAAATTGACTTTATTGAGCATACTTAATTCTGTCACTGTATCATCATGAATGTTTAAAACCTCTCTAAAACACAGCATGCCACTCTTTCCTTTAAACCCATCCTTTACGCACTGCAACCCTTTTAACATTTCTGTCTATTATTTTCATAGTTACACCCACTTTCCATTTTGATTAGTTTTAGAGCTTTGGTTGCCATTGACTCACATCACTGTATGTGCAGTCCTGACCTGGAAAAGGTGCTATTTATGTCCTGTGGCAAATTCTGTGAATGTTTCCTTCTGTTCTGCCTGTTCACGTATTTAGTTTGCATGAATGCAGCTGGGATGCCTCCAGTAAAATGTAAGTCAAACCAGGTTGCCGGCCTGACCCGACAGCAATTTAAAATCCATTTTTGCCTATTTCAGCATGCAATTCCTGGTATGACTGGCAAGTAAATCGATCAGTGAGATGAGAAGTGTAACCTGAGCCTCTCTTCCCCTCTCGCTCTGACAAAGATAATGGACACAGACCTCACTGCTGTTCCAGCCAAAACTGTCAGTGAGGTCGGCAGTAGAGGCGCTCTGCTGGTCCACCAGAAGCAGACTGGAAAACAGTCTCTGTAGCTCCAGTGGGATCACTCTGACCTGAGGAAAACAAAGAAAAAATTTCATTACATTGCATAAATACATAAACGATAAATGTGTGGTTACAGCTGCAGGTGTTTTGCAACACTTACTTTGGCCCCTGGTTTCTCTTTGTCTCCCAGGCATCCTAATTCATCTGCCCCCAACTTAAACAGCTCCTCTGTAAAGACACACAACAAATATGACTGAATGAATGTTTTATTGTTGTGTCATGCAAACACTTATGGCCAGCCCACAAAATCAAAACAAGCCAGGACCAGTCCATTGTACAAATTATCAGACAACATTTAAAAGAGAGAAAATGGAGCAAAGCAACAAAAGCATCCTGTATAATCAGATTATCATTGTGTAACACAGTTTGTGGATCACTCAAAGTGGCATTTACTGTAGCACTTGAAAAAAAAAAATTAAAACGAGTACTAATTAATCCCATCTCACTCTAAGTATAACCTGGCCTTACCTCTGAACTCTGGGGTGAACAGCAGGGTCTGGAGCAGAGAGTTGAGGTAGCAGGTGCCCCCCTGGTTCTTGATGCCGCACAGATTGCTTCTTCCTCGGGGTGGAGGTGGCTCGTCTCCCCCCTTTACAACTCTCCCCCTGGAGGTGCTCGAAGAGAAGCCATCCTCCTCCTCTTCCTCGAAAAGATTCCCAAACATGCTGTCTGAGGTATTATCTCCGTTTTCTCTGAGTTGTGCTCTCGTAGTAAATCGTGTGTTGACACTGTAATGTGCCCTCTTGCTATCTCATCTTGGTTTTGCCGAGTTCTCTGTTGACAATGGCCGGACTGACTCTGAAATAAGAAGACTTCACGGGGCTAAACATAGCGACTATGACCGGGTGTAGCTTAGATGCGTTTGGCTCGCAGAAATGTTGTTTAGCTAATTTAGTACGCTTAAAAAAAAATAGGCAAATCAGTCCGACACTGATGTGCAGTTTGACAGCTCAGCGAAAATGGGAGAAAAAAAATCAAGCTTTCACTAACGTTAACGGTCACTGTCACTACGACTAGACGAAAATGGCGTCTTCTTACCGAAACGCCAACGGATTATTTAACGATTTTTTATACCGTGTAGCTTCTGATGCTAAATCCGTCTTCCTCTGTCTGTCTTAAAACAGATAAACGAAACGTAAATAAAAATACCGTCGGTGAACAGTAGGCAGCCATGTTTCTCTCTGGCAGAAAATGGAGCGGTGCATTATGGTACTTGAAGTATCCAACTCCGATAACGCGCATACTCTACTAATGATATCTTTATTTTTTTCCGCCAACACTCATGCATATCTTAAGTTTGATTTATTATAATTTCATTAATTTATTGTTACTTTATAAACAGCCATGAAAAATATTTTTATGGGTCTATTTTTTTTTTTCACAACAGCAAGTAGTTATGAAAACTACATTTCCGGCAAGTTTAGGCTTGAGGTTATGGGGCTTGTAGTCCTCTATGGCAAACATATTTCACAGTTTTTAGTGTTCAGAGGTTGGAAAATATGTGCCCAGGGCCATAAGTGTAGACTAACATACCAATAAAATACCTCACCAGGATTTTGATCTGCCACAAATTGACTGAAATTTATGTGCTTTTTTGCTGCAGGGCATGTTTACCACCATAGAAATATGTTTGCCACCCTTGTTGCTGCCCTACAAACTCTAAATGAACATAGCTGAAGGTGAGCCAACACATAAACAACTCTTATCTTTCATTTAAACATATTAAATCTAGTTTATTGTAATTTCAATAATTTAATATACAGTTTAATAGATAATTCATGCTGTCAGAGGCAATAAGTAACAATCAGTCCAATTAACATAAACCAGTTAATAAACAAGATGTTAAATATCATTAATGTTTTGTTTTTGCAGAAATGTGAAAAAAAAAAAAATTACAGAGTGCATCTTGAGTTGTATTCATTTCTGTCAAACAATACAAACAAGTAGATATATTCTCGTAAAAACATGGTGTTCAGGAAAGTTGTGTTAAAACGGGGTGCAGTTCAAGGGCATAGGTTTTGTGTTAACATTGGGAGAGACATATATGAAATGGAAGGTTTGGGAATCCCCACCAGAAAATTTTGAGCGTCAAACATGTAAATTCCTGCATTCTGGTGAATGTTTTGCACCAATATGTGCATTTTCTACATCAGTTTATGGTGTCGAAGCAAACTACTTTCATGTTTTTACAGTTGATATTGTTGGGTAAATGTATGCAGGGCTGATCATTATACCAAATTCCCCAATCCAAGACCTCTAGGATATTTCTGAGCAGTCACCATAAAAAGTCTCTGAAATTTTCTCATTTCTCATTTTCTCATTTTTAATGTATCTAAGTTTTAAATAGTAATTTCTGTAACCGGCTAAATACCTTTTCAAAATCTTAGGATAATCTAGGATGATATTCTTGTCAAGAAAGATCAAATTATAATATGATCAAGATTTAGTCTAATTGTTGTTGCTGAAAGTGTTGTATTTTAGGATATTGACTCTTACACATATAAGAAACATTCTTCCAAACTCATCATGTGCAATTGCAAATGCAGAATCCTCCTTAGGTTGTTAAAATCAAAATTTCCAGAAAAAAAGTTAAGGTACTAAACTGAGTATTGTAATGGCACATTTACTTGAACACGCTCACACATTTCAAATATCATTGCAAACATTTTCTCACACAGGAACACACATGACAACTACACACACATGAATACAGTACACAAAGCTACATGCACACTCTCTTGTTTTGTCTTAGTAGGTTTTCAGCTTGAACACTTTGGAAAGAGGTGCTTTGGCACTAGAGTAGATCAGATATGATTCTCCCTTAGAGCTGAAAAACTCCCAGTCACTGCACCCAATCGTTGGGAGCCAATGAACAGGAACAAATCCTTCATATCCCTGCCACCTAAAAACAAACAGAAACAAGAAATTCAATGAAATAATAATAATAATAATAATAACAATAATTATAACCAGGGTGATATGCTCTCACTCAGTTGTTTTGGTCAGAAGTATGGCAGCTCAATTCTTATTTAGTTGAAATTTTTCAGTTCACTATTTTGGAAGCACAGTAAAAAGGGCACTGCAATCATCTGATACATTTGAAATAAAAGCATGGTTAAGGTTTTCTGCATCTTCATTGCATAGAAATGGCCTTTTGGTGATGTTTCTTTAGTGATAAAAAGTTGTTTTTATATGGAAAGTAAAATTTTACTCTAAATCTAGAACAATGCACAAGCAAAAGGATCCCTAAATATATATTTGCATCTGCTTAACATAGACTCTAGACCCACAACTAGCCAGTTCCTTATGAATCCTAATGTCCTAAGTACTGTTATGCTGTCACTAGGTTGGCTCACAGGAAGAAAATAAATCTACATTACAACAGCACTAAGTTAGAGGTCACAATGGTTGAATTATTTCACACTGGGAGGGGTGTTGTTGACACACTGAGTACCTGTAGAGAATGCTGTTGAGAGAGTAGGATTCCCCGTTGAAGGAGTTAGCGACAACCAGAAAATATTCCTCCCCGAGGCTGAAGAACTCCCAGTCCACTGCACTGGAGAGACAGAAAGGTATGTGGCAATGACGAAGGGTTGAAATTTCAGCAAACAGGTTATTAAACAGGAAGTGTTGTCACAGTCTGCCTACGTTCACATGCACCTGGCTTACTAAAGCCCCTTTTACATATTGGGCTACTGCCTTGTCATTCTGTATAAAAGATACAATTGCAAAATGGGGGGCAGAGTTTGCTCGCCTTTAAACCAGCATCGGAGATAGTAACAGTGCCAAAATGAGGTATGCGTACATGGGAAAGCCGGCAGGATGGGAAGATGGGTAGAACATGTGTGATGTTTCAGCAGTGTTTTATGAGTGCGACCAACAAACGGAGTAGGTATAGCTATGGCTGGAGCAGCTGCATAACATGCCCATAATCAGCCCCTTCACTCCTTGTTGCAGAATATATCTGCCGGTATTATACATATATGCAATAACATTATTGCTCATACATGTTTATTAAAATATTTGATACTTGAGTACATGGTTGGAGATGTAAAAAGCAGTAGTCAACAACTAAGAAGAGAAAATAATGAGGTCTGGGAGCTCCATGTCACAGGGACAGTACATGACTGTTATTGCCATGTTATGTTCTTTTGATTGTTTATAAAGCACTGTCAACCCATTATATTATATGTTGCGCTAGAGGCCAATGTCATGCCCGTCACACTTCTTTTGTTTCAGTGATGCCTGCATGCTGTCTAAAATCACTCACTGAAGCTGTATGATGTCGCTGTTGTTTGGTTCTGTGTATAAATGCAAAGGAGGCGTAAAAAAGGGACTTTGAAGTGACCCTATAGCACACTCTGTTTAAAAAGGGCTTAAGAGTGTTTGCACATCTTTACCTGTAGGTGATAATATCCTGGAAGCGGACAAACAGCCGTCCAATCATGTCCAGTTCATAGATGGTGGAGTTAATGGCATATTGACTTAGTCCGTTACCATGGAGCCTGTGTCCATTGGCAACAACCAGGAAGACTCGATTGCCAATCTGAAACATTTCCCAGTCTGTGGCGCAGAACGTCTACGTTGAAAAAGAAAGAGAAACCATCCAGTGTTTTTATTTGAGAAAATGATCTACTTTGAATGTTGCTTGCTTGAACTTGGAGACAGAAAGGCTTAAAGACAAATAGCTAGAAAAGTAATAAATGTAAATCAAATGCCAAAACTATATATTTTCACTCATTTCTGGATAATTTTACGTGATTAATTTCCACCTGCCCTAAGGTGTTCCTCCTCACATCCAGCTGTGGAGTTCCCCTAAATCATCTCCTTATGGTTTCACATGTGACTATCAATGTGTCAGCACTCTCTCCTCATGTGGCTACATTCAAATATACGATTCACTATCAGATACATGTCAAAGCGCTGCTATCGCTCAAGCAAATCACGGCAAACCGCACGCTCTATTTTTGGCCCTGTCTTAAATGCACGGACACGCCTGTTCCTTGCTCCCCAACTCTCTCTTTCATTACCCTTTTATCTCTCCCCGTTTGTGTTCCCTTCCTTCTGTGCGTACAGACAAGATGGTTTTTCATACTCATCTCAAAGATACTGATCTCATCAGGGGAAATCAAAGCACAGCTGGAAAGAAGATGAGTGGCAGGGAAATCATGCAGTAAAACATTACATTAAAGTGCTATTAAGCCTAATTTACGCCGACGCACTTTCTTTCAAAGTCCAGTGTGTAGGATTTAAGGGCCATTTGGCAGAAATGGTTTATAACTATATTTTCCTTGGTGTATAATCACCTGAAAATAAGAATCATTTTGGGGTTTTTTAACCTTAGAATGAGCCATTTATATCTACATAAGCAGCAGGTCCTTTCTATGGATGTATAAAGAGAACTGGATACTAGATGTTCTCTCGAATGGATGGAAGCCAAACGTTTTCATATAGAAAAGATTTGTTAATGGTCTTTAATTAAGGAACTTTTCAGTAACTGTACAATTGTAATTTTCACCCATATCTTTGGATAATGGACAAACCAAACACTGACTTCAGATAGAGCAACTCGCGTTTTTGCCTCAGTCACTGTAGTTTTCCAACACACTTAGTACATAGAAGAAGTTTTAGTTATGCAACTTCACCACTAGATGCAACTAAATCCTACACACTGGACCTTAAAAGCCCAATCCTGCACTTCTTTTGTGGTTTTATGTTATCCACACACCTTAATTGTCTGGAACACCTGGAAGCTTCCATTGATCCAAACGTAGATGACTGAGTCTACAGAAGTGGTCAATCCATCAAAGGCATTAGCGACCACCAGGAAATGGTATGGTCCGACTGTGAAATACTCCCAGTCGTATGCCCCTGAGGTCGGCAGCAGCTGGTGAACCTCAAAAGACTTTGTTAACCTGTTCCATTTGTATATCACACTGTCAATAGTGTGATTATTATCTCCTGAAAGACAAACCAAAAAGAGAGAGGATGCAATGAAGAAGTTTGATATTTTGTGAATGTCATAGAATTTAACTGGTGGTCATTTGATTGATATTTAGTTTTTACCTTTTCTGTGATTGGCTACAGCGAGATAGCTTTGTCGATTGATGTCAAAGGCTTCCCAGTCCCGTGCACAGAGAGTCTGCAGAGTCTGGAACCGCACAAACCGTTTTCTTCTTTTGCTCCACTTGTAAATCACAGAAAAGTCTGTATCTGATTCTTTACGCTTGTCTGACCCTCCTCCAGAGTTGGACACCACCAGAAAAATCTAAATCAGAGTCAGAAAACACAGAGAATATCGGCTCTCCACACTGCGTTGATCAGATGGATGCATGTGTTTGATTCATACACAAGCCATCTTTTCCTCTTTGTCATACCTTCTTGCCCATGGTGAAGTGTCTCCAAGCCAGAGCTCCATATGTGCTGATGTTTTGGTAGAGCTGAAAACCTGCGTCGGTCCATAGATACACAGCAGAGCCAGAAGCTGACCGATGAGCCATAGCAGCCATCAGACCCATGCCAGGTACCTGGAACACCTAAACATTAGAAGAAAACAAGAAAACTTTTTGGATAGCCTTAAAGGTAAAGTCAGCAATGTACATACTTGATATTCGCTATGGAGTTCAGCGCACAGCATGTGACAAATTTACCATCCCTTTCCTTCCCATTGCCTTTCCCTTTACACATGGCCTTTTCCCAGTCCTGTTCACAATAATGTTGCTAATTGGCTTCGTAGTTTTGTGTGACTTGGTCTGAGACACTCTGTTTCCCATTTACAGAGCAAGGGCTGTGTATGGCAATAAAATCACCATAAAAAATGTTGGTACTGTATGATAGAAATACAGCTCTGACTCACTGAAACACAACCGGTTTTGTTGTTTGTTGGTCTGGAACCATGGTCTGCAGCTTTGCAAATATCTTGCCTTGGTGACATGCCATCCATCAACAAAACAGGACAGAAATAAACATAATTTTGTGTAGCCATTTTTTTTCTGTATTTTGTATTTGGCCAACTGTGGTTCAGAGGGTAGAGCAGATCATTTGCTAATCGGAAATTTGGCAGGTAACTTTGAGTGGTCAGAAGAATAAAAAGACACTATACAAATGCAACTCCATATATCATTCATGCTATTGTATTTACCTTGTGACCCCTGAAATCTATCTCATGACCCCTTGTGATAGTCCCTGACACCCCTGGCCTTTCAAGTGAGCATCCTAACAATAGGATAGGCACATCAAACATATGTAAGCATTCATTTTTCACAAAGTGGAAAGATACCTCTATATCATGTGTCTCTGAGGTGGTGGTGAGGACCTGGTGCTCCAGCACGTAGTCCAGTCGTTTATGATCTGAGTAGATGGAGAGAGGAAAATTTTGTAATTTTATGCCGAGCAAAAACTTGCCCATTAGTAGATGGTTGGATGTTGGATTCTCACCCTCTAGCACAGTGATCCACACCGTACCGTCGCAGAGGTAGAGACCTTTCCTGAGCGGATTGAACCACATTTGACCTCGAAGCAGCTCTGAGCACAACTGCTCCAACCCCACTGACACTCGCTCCTCCGTTTCTGATCAAATCATGACAACAAACAGACCATCAAAGAGGACAAGAAATAGGAAAACACATCGTGTCAGTCATCATACTGTATCAGATGTTTGGTAAAATCCAAGTTACCATAAGAAGTTACATAGTCGTCACCCTTCCTCCCCATGATGGGCAGGTCTGAGAGAAGCGGTGGCACTGACAGAGCTGCTAGTTGGGGGTCTGAAGAGGGGCAGACATGATGGGAGGCATCAGAACCTGGCACCAAAACCAGCTGTCGCAACAGACCCTGCACACGAAGCAGCAGTCAAGAAGGAAAAAAGTATTAATTGTGTGTTTTCACAGCTTATTTCTCATGATAGTTTGTAAAAAGGAAGTCTTACTGAATAGAAGCCTTTCCATCTCCCCCGACTGCCAATGTGGAATCTGGATCCCTGGATATTGATGTCTGAGGGGAAAGGCCTGGAGGGAACACTGTTTGCCATGAAAAGACATAATTATTTTTAATAGCTGAGCTAAGTTGTTTTTCTTCTATAAATTAACTAAAAGTCACTGTAATTAAAGAAGTCAGGCCATTGTTCTGTTTGTAGACAGGCACAGTATTATATAGGCACCGAACGGGAGCTGATATTCCTCCTTTCTGTGCGCCAGAGGGAGTTTCCACTAAAAAAAAACATCTATCACAAACTGTCAGGACATTGTGATATGGCTGCAGGGTGTGAGCAGATTTGGAGCAGTGCCACCGTATTGTGGTGAAGGATCTACTATCCCTCGAGGGAATTCAGAGGCAACAGGAAGAGAGGATGGTGGGAGACAGACACCCAGAGAACAGAAAACAGACAGAAGAAAGAAAAAAACCTTACATTTCCTGGGGTGAGCGGCAGTCCACTGTGAGCCTCACATGATCACTACCAACAACTAAAACCAGAGTGTGCCACTGGTTGTCAGCCAGTCCAGTGCCTCGAAACACCCAGTGCTCTACAACCTCTCCATGACCTTTAAAAAGGAAGTGCAGACGTTTTCTGGAGAGTCTCAGTCCCAGAATGACCTGTGCATGTTCCTCATTAGTCTTGACTGTCCTCTCCCTCTCGCCATGTTGCTCCTCTCCTTTATTCCTTTCCAAAATGTCCCCTTTACTGTTCTGTTCTTTCTCTTCCACTCCTTTTTTCTGTGCTTTTTTTGGCTCCATCAAAGAAAAGATGTATTCATTTCTCTGAAAGGCAAACAGAAAAAACACTAAGACACACTGTATTTGGCAGAGGTGAAAAGAATATTCACTCGAGCACTTCAGTTTTGAGGCACTTTTATTGTAGCTGCAATGATTAGTTGAGTCATTGAGAAAATAATCCACAGATTAATTAATAATAAAAAATAATTGTTAGTTGCAGCCCTACTTGTACTGGCATATTTTTAGATTTAAAGGTCTAGTGTGTAGGGCTTAGGTGGATATATTCGCAGAAATGGAATAAAATACAGCAAGTATCTTTAGTGTGTAAACATCACTGAGGTAACAGAGTAAAGCTGAGGTAAACATTGTCAGAGAAACAACGTGAAACTGCTTAATTCAGTGTTTTTACTGGTTATAATCACCAGGTCTGTTTGTTTTGAAGAGGGAGAGACCTCTATGGATAATTCAGCTCACTGTAAAATCCTACACAGAGTTCCTTTAACCCTTAAACAACTGAATCGTCATGAATTTTCGTCACTAGCATTTTGCATTTAAACTGCTGACACCTGTGAAAACTGGTTTGATTTTTTTTTTAATCAAAAAGACTGAAAAAAACCCATAATGAGCCACTTGTCATGAAATGGTCCACAAACTGCAGAAGAAGTTAAAAGTAAAAAGGAAATGAAAAATTATCATGTGGAGATTATTAGATATTATTAAATAGAGTGAAAACAAAATGTCCAGAAAACTATAATTCTCTTAATAATATATTTTAAAATATGTTACAGAAAAAAATAAAAACAATGCTGGGTTTTACACTCTCTTGGGGTCATTTTGTTTTGTTTTGTTTTTTACTCTCTTTCTTTGGTTTATTTTCAGGTCATTTCCATGTAACTGTTAAAATATTTCTTGCTATTTTAAAGGCCATTTCTTGTTAATTGGCTCATAACCCTCTCATGTCTTTGATGGAAATCAAGCCAATTTGTTCAGGTATCAAAAGGTTAAGTTAAGAAATATTGCACTTTTCACATTGCTACATTGATCTGACAGTAACAGTTACACATTACTTTTCAGATTAAGAGTCTGAATAACTTTATAGACCATTGTTAGACACGAAACAATCCCAAAATATAGCTTTGACTGCCACACAATGCTGCATAATGAACACTTTTACTTTAGAAACTTTAAGTACATTTAGTTGATATTATATCTGTACTTTTATTTGCTGTCATTTGCCCTTTTTCTTATTAATTTTAGCTGAATGTGACAATTCCCCTGAGTTGATTGGAAGGTTATTCAGGTCACCTGTTGTGCAGGTGTGGGGACTGTTTCCTAATTAGGAACTGAGAGCAGCTTGGTGCATTTTGAGGGCTTAAGAGAGCTGAGGAGACACACACTCAGGGCTCTCTGACCCTTTCTTGATCAAATGCACACCTCATGTTAGCAGTCAGCCAGAAACTCTTTCTCCAGGCCCTTTAGAGACCTTTTTGCTGTCTTTTGCTTTCCTGTTTGAGGGTGGATTTGCACATTCTGAAACCAAGATGTCAGGAATATTATGGAGCACCTTCCACTTGGTCACTTGCATCATGGCAGTTCTTAGTGTTTTTGTGAGAGTCTTTGCTTGCCTAACAATCACCTAACGCCTAGAGACTTTATAAAGTGATTGTTTATTGTTATATTTCATTTCATTTTTTCCTTTATTGTGAAACGGGTGGTCCCTCTCACTGAGATCTGAATCTCTTTTGAGAGATTCAGATCTCTCTCAGAGACCTGTGAACAAAAATAACAGTTCAAACAAAGAGATGCACGATATACATATTAACACTTAGGAAAAGCAAATACAAGCGTGCTTGTATGTACTTCAGTACAACATTTACAAATGTTCAAATCGAGACAAAATATAACCATTTGTATGCAGCATAGTATCTCGAACTATGTTTTCCAAGTTTCCAAGGGTCACCACTCCCCATCAGAGCTGGAGCTGATAAATACCTGTGACTACCGCAAAGTCATTTGTTGTGGAAATTAATGTAGATTGTAACATTTCCCACCAAAGACAAAAGCCAGGTGTTAGTGGGGTTTTTTAGCATGTGCTTTAGAAGATATTCATTCATCTCAGAAAATAGACAGTAAATGTCATGAACTTTTTGTCTCTTTAAGAAAGACAGGTCAAAGAAGCCAGGTTGCACTGAGAAAAACAAACTAGTAGACCAGCAGGTAGGCTGGAAATGGCATCAGGCCTTTCACTTTCTATAGAGCCCTTTCCAACTGGACAAAAACCCCACTAATACCCACTAACATCTGGCCTTTGTCTGGCAATTTCAATTGCAGAACCCAGAAATGTTCGGAAATGGCTGGATAAATTTAGGTAACCTCGAAAACAGCTAACATTTATTTTTGTCAGAATTTAAAACAAGCTTGTATTTGATGAGAGATCTGAAATGTAACAAAAGTAGATAGTAGATTTCCTGTGGCCTGATTAAGAGAAGATCCATTGGTGTATAAAAAACAGTGTCATCTGCATAAAAATGTACATTACAATTTGGATTGGCAAAGATGATGCTGTTTATGTTGCATGAAAGTGGACCAAGAATTGACCCTTGTAGAACACCTATGCTAACGTCTAGGGGACGTGATTTTAAGCTGTTGGAGACTACTGCCTGAGTTGTATGTGATAGATAATCACATGTATGAAGGAGGTGTTCTTCATAGTGAAGGCTTCTGCAAGATTCATTTCAACAACTTAATATTTTTTATATTGTGTGATTGGGAACTGGTTCTCATGTTTCTTTCCAACCAGCTGCAATCAGGGGACTCAGTACCAACATTATTTTACTTTATTTTTAATGTAGGACTTTAACACCTAACAGTGAATATTTTCTCATTCTGGTAGTTTCACATGAACAATCTCAGTATTTCTTTCACCACTGGCTTTCAGGACCAGGTATGTTGACACTCACCGTAGGTGCAATGTGACTGACTTTTAGTGTCACAATGATGGAGAATTCTTTGGGGAAGAGCTCACAGTTGACCAGCAGCTGGGAGGAGGGAAAGCTCAGGGAGGTATGAGGGCTTGAGAAATGCACACCCCTCACCCCTCCAGCCTGCTTCATGTGCACCCCAGGGGCGAGTTTGGAGGTATCCTTCTCAAGGACAAAAGACAGAAGATCCAGAGGAAGCATATCTGCAGACAAAAACGTAAATCAGGTCATAAAGATTGTTTTACTGCTTCAGTCTTTTTATGCAGAAACTGTTATGTTGTAAAAAAGATGTTTCCATCCTTGGGGTGGGGACCCCAAAGAGGGTGCAAAATGAATCTGAGGGACCCTAAGTTGATTAATGGGATAACAAATAATCAGAAAAATTATCTTCACAAATTTTCTACAGGTTTCTAAAAGTGATTCAAACTAAACAACTGGAAAAGGGAAAATCACTCATATGCAGTCGAAGAATGCAACTGTGCATTTTCTCAGGTACTTGGGAACAGTTTTGATGTACTTACTTTTCTGAGAAGTTTCTTTTTGTCCTTCTTCATAGTTTTACTATAAAGCAGTGGGAACATTTCCTCTCGCTCCACTGCATCTATTTGATAGCTTTACTTACTTGTAGATTTACAAATTAAGATTTTTGCAGGCAAATCATTACAAATATGATGTTTTGTTATAAATCAAACTATGCAACAGTATATACAAGCAGAGCTGAAATGATTGGTTGACTGACAGATAATTAATTGGCAACTCTTTTTTTTTTACACAGAAATGCCAAACATTTAATGGTTCCAGTTTTTAAAACATGACAATTTGCTACTTCTCCTTTTAATTATTTAAATACTTTTAATTCACCGCCTTCATTTTGAGGTTTGGACTGTTGGTAGGACAAAAACATTGTAAAGGTTTCACTTTGGGCTCTGCATTATGGTGACAACACCATTTTCTAAATTTTTACAAACCAAACTATTGATTTAATAAAGAAATAGCCAACCTAATAATCCTACATAAAATAATCATTAGCAAGGGTGTATGTTTCGGTTGGGTTTGGAGGTCCTCCAACAAAAAATGTAAAATGTAAGTCCTCTGCTGCTTTTATGTTTTTATTTATAAAAAAAAAAGAACATGTTCTCCTGCGTCGACCATGAAATCTATGTCTATGATGATTAGCAGCAATAGTTAAAAGTGCACTTCACCTCAACCAGCAACAAGAGTAAAAGGCTGCATACACATAAATGCATCTGTGATAACAATCAAAAGATATAAGATACAGTAGTATAACAGTCACATGGGGATGGAGCACTTCTGCTTTTAATACCTGAAGTACATTTTCCTGATTATATTTAATTCCAATGCAAGACTTTTTGTAATGGAGCTTTTTTTTAAAAACAAAAATGTAGTAAAGGATCGTCTTTCATCCCTGCTCATAGGTTATGTAAAGCAAAGGGGTCACAAGCAGGCATACTTTTGTTTTATGGAGACACATGTTAAAAAGGTTGGGAACACCTGCTATAAACTAATAAATCAATTAATGTCAGCGCATCCCGGAGTCTCTGACCCCCCCTGCTGTGTGAGAAATAGCCTTAGGTGGTGGCAGAGCTATAGGAGCTTTTAGGAGGGGTTGTTATTAAGAGAGATGTTCTTTGAAAAGGGAGAATAATAGAAGAGAATCGCCCTGAAATTGATGAGACATCACATAAACATGCTCATCCTGATATTCTGATGTGCACAGAATTGTTGTGGAATCCCAACCGATGTCTGTACTTGTTTGTGGAAGTTAATTTAAGTTAATACTGCACGCAATAGTGCAGACACAAACACTCCCGCTGTACTGTAAGCAGACACAGACAGTTGGAATTATCCTAAAGTATTTTAGCTGGAGGGGTTTCCCAGGTTTTCAGATGAAACCCTAAACCATCCGCTGAATAATCATTAACTGAACATCAGAAGCACTGAAGTGAGCTGAGGTAATAAAGACTAAAGCTGAGGTAAAATGGAATAAAAACGGCGTGATACCTGTGCAGCGTCTCCATGCATCTGTAGTGCTGTCAATGACCCTTAACCCCAAAAGAAGGAGGTGCACAAATATGAGCGATGTCATCACAAAAAGCCTGTTTTGTTCAGTTGCCAGCTGGTGCGAATGTCTCCATAATGAAGGTATTTCTCTGTATGCTCCTTTTGTCCTTATCAGAGGTGATAATACACGCCATGCGACTGTTTATTCTTGATATTGATCCAAATGAGCATTTTCAAATCCAAAGAAAAATGTCTAGCCAACAAATTTGGTTTAAAATGATCAAAGGCTACCTAAGATTTACAAATAGAGAGTCCCAGAGCATCTGTGCTTCGGGAGTCCATTCATCTGTGTGGAGAATCCTGCACCTGCAGCTCCTTTTAAACACCAGAGCCATGCAAATCACTTACCAGCCTGTCACTCATCCTCCCTCAACCGCCTCTGATGACACAGACCTGCCAGAGGGGTGAGCTGCTCCACTGTGTGTGTGCATGCTCACATACGACACACACACACTCTGACTCACTGTCAGACAAGCAGAATATTTTAATAGTATAAAAAGTTTCTATCAAAAGATTCCAGACATTGACTACATGAAAACAGCCTTGGCAGACAAAATGTAATTAAAAGGCAGCCTTAAAACAACAGAAGGCGTGCCCTTTTGTCCACTAATGGATACATGGATATTAGCTGTTATCCTGCAGTTTATTACCCGGGAAACCGAGTGAACCCAGCTGTGATATTAAAGTCTTAAACCAGGATGTTTTCCTCAAAGTTCTGTAAATATTACTTGTTGATATGTAATAAAGTCTTAGGTCAGTGAAATTAGGCAAATACAACAATGGAAATGTTGTAAGAGGGCCTGGTAGTGTTGTCGTCAAGACCACATAAATTGACACCAAATGAGGACCAAGACCAGAGTGTAAAGACACCAAGACAAGGTCAAGACTTTGAAAGGTTAAGAACAGTCAAGACCAAGACCAAGGCAGGGTGAGGCCAAGACAACTCCAAGACTTTATGGTGTTTAGACCGAGTCAAGACCAAGAACAGAGTCTATTGAAACTGAGACAAGATCAACGACCAAGACCAAAGTGGAGCTAGATTAAGACAATACCAAGACTTTGACGGGTTGAGATTGAGACAAGCTCCACACCAAGTTAGGACAAACTGAGGCAAGACCAAGACTTACAGGGGTTGAAATGAAGTCAAGACGAAAACAAGACCAGGAATAAGGTAGAGCAGTCTGAGTCTGCCATATTAAGTATGTGTGTGTATGTATAAGTGTACCATGAGAAATGTCCCACAAAGTGACAAAAACAAAAAGCAGCGGAGTCTGAGATGAGACTGAGACCTTCAAAAAGATGTCTTGAAACCTATCTTGTGCACTGCAACATTGGACACTGAATCACCAGATTCCCTATGATAACCAGTCAGTGTGGGCCCCCTGCCCCTCCTCTCTTGATCTATGTCTCTTTCACATATCTTTTGAAAAAAAATTAGAACCCTGAATTTGCTTTTTGAGGAGAGACAGGACGGTGTACCTCAGTGCCCCAGCAGCATAAGAAGTCATTCACGCAGCTCTATAGCTGCGGTTAAAGACGAATCCTTGTGCACAGGCGGACTACACCATTTTGCATCTTTAATATTTGAGAGGGCCTCAAGGAGCTTCCACTATTTTTAGAAAAACTTCAGTCTTTCAACTGGATCGTTAAACTATTTTAATCATTTTAATTATGACACAAATTACATGGAAATACAAAACTGCAAACAAAAAACTTTTTAGTCCAGGCTTTTTTGAGGGCCTCCCTTCCATAGGGGCCCTGGGTAATGAGTCTCACTTTCCCCCCTGTGCAATGCCCCTGACAGTGAGGCCTAGGTCCAAAAAACAGTGCAAATAATACTTTTTATTGCATTATTTAACCTGGCTATATTGGGTGAATCACAGGAATTTGACTTTTACATAGTACTTTGTTTTGATGATACACAGCCACTGAACATTTAAAGTCCACTACAAAGTCTATTTGACCCTGGTTCTTTGGTTACCAGGCACTCCTGTAATAACCACACTCTGTTTTGAAAGACGTCGGTATCTCGGCTCGTGTCAGATCTCTCTGAATACTCTCATCTGCCGACTGGCACATTTACAAGGCAAATGCACTCTGTCTCTCTTCATCCTGCCCCACATTACAATCATAGACTGCACACAGATCAGGATGCAAGATATCTTCTTCCTCTACCCATTCATTAATCTTTCTTCCTTCCAGGCATGGTGTGGAGTTTCAGTTTTCGGATGCAGAAAAGTCAATGTAGATTGTCAACTCCTGTGCACGCTTTTCCTTATTCCTGATTTGATTCAGCTGCTGCTATTAAGTCTTATCACTGTTCCAGTTGTGCTCAGTGAAACCATTCAGTCAGTGTATCAGATGAGATATAAAGGTATAAATCATTAGCGTGTAAGCTGATAAAGTTGAAGTTGATTCACTGTTTGACATCATAATCAGATTCAATATATCAACATATGTGATCGGTTGTGTCTCTAATGGAAGTATAAATACATTTGTGTCTTAGGGTAGAAGTAGGTTATTTTGTTTTTAACCACTCATACTTTAATTTTATACAGAACTTTTTTTTTATTGCTTTTCATATTTTCTTGTTGGTCTGCATGTCCTCTTTTGTTAATATGTCGACACGTGTCTTATATGGAGTTTTTTCCATGACATAATTAAACAAACCCAGACAGACGTGAGAATGTCATAGTTCACTGGCACCACCTAGCTGTCTACATCCCTTCAGACACACACACGGTGTTGTCAACTCATTAACTCCTGTATTGTATTTTTAAAAAGCACATCAAGAGATGGCATTGCAAGGTAGTTTAGGCTATAAACTCTGTAGCTTTGGTTAGTTCTGTGTTTTTACCCTATAAAATGACTAAAATATTAAAATTCATTCATTGTTTTACCCTCTTAAACATCCTAGAAATATCTACAGGGACAACACTGAAGCATTAAAATTAGGAATGTGCGCAATAAGTCAACTAGTCCATTACACATTCTAGCCAGCACCAGAAAAACGGATCGGTTAAACTTATTAAAATGATTTTTTTATGCAATTGTGTTGACCCAATGAAACAGATGTTGTAATACTCTGGCACTAATTCTAAAGATTTATTTTCCTATAGCATTTGTTTTTCAATTAATGTTTTTTTTAACTTTTATTTGGTGAGTTGTGGTCATAATTCATAGAATAATGTGTATGCTCATATAGCATGATGCAAAGTGTCACTTTGCATGTGTAATAACATGATGCACTGTAAACCCAAAGCTGCCTTTAAGAAAAAAAATTAAGACACACTTTATATTATTTATGCTGTTATTTGCCATTTTTTATCTCGTGTGGTTTTATCTTGATCTTGTCTAAGTACTATAAACTTTTTTAAAAATTTGTTAGCCTGAGTCGCCAAGCATAATTTTGTTGTACATCTACAAGGATAATTAACTGTCTTGCCTTATCAACAGCATTTTAAATATGATTTGGCTCACAAAAAAAGATCCATTATTTGTAATTGCTCCCATAATATACACATTATTTTTGGACAATGTCTAAACTTATATTTTAAATGCTCAATTTGGAGTGAGCATTTTTTTACTCTTAAGACTAGTCAGCTAGTCTAAGTTTAAATTTACAATTAAATGTCAGGGAAATTAGTCTTGCGAAACAACCCTGATTGAAATAAACATTTTCTATCTCCACTGACTTGGAACACAAAAATACAACAACAACAACAACAAAAAAGATGCAGGCGACAGCAAATCTGAGTACCAAACTATATTTATTGTATACAGTAGTAAAAGACCACAAATAATGTACAAATCAGTAGAGAAACAAATAACATGACAAGACGTGGGCCCTGTTCTTCATACATTATATGGCTTAGCTTGGATGTTAGCCAGCTCTAAAGATTCCTGTCCAGCTTTCTCAGTTCTTCAAATGCGAGTGGAAGGCTGTCGTGAAAACTGTGCTCTTATTTTGTGAGACAGGAAAAATTAAAAGAAACATTGCTTGTGATTTGATTTGTGCAGAGGCATGTCCTTGAGAGAAATCAGATCTGGTATTTTTGTCACAGGTGGCGTTACAGTGAAGCTTTTTCAAACATTTTTATAATAAATATTGGAAAATATTAATAAATATTAATAGCCAATTGCTAGTGCAGCTTATGTTGCATCCTTTAAATACCTGAAAATGCAAGGATTTATGTTGCAAAAACAGTGGGATTCATACTGCGCCAAATATATTTCATTAGTTATTTTCTAAGCTGCATTGGTATTATTTTGTTGGATGTTTTAGTATGCATGATTTAACTCAAAACCTGTTAAGTGATGACAATATGTTCCAAGAAATTATCTGAAAATAAATTAAAATTGGTAAATTCAAAAGGGTTGTCATGATCCATCCCTCTTTGAATAAGCTTGTGGATTTTGAGTGCAGGAACTTTTTGCTTCAACACATTTTAATCCTGACTGAACTGAAAAATCCTGTCAGACCAACAATCAAATCAAGCCAACTGGGTTATCTGTGTACAAAGAACAGGGCCCTGTGGGTACAGAACACTTATCTCCCAAACTTCCAATGGTTGGCCTCCCAATATGCAACAAACTGCATGCGTCCTTCTCCAAACTGTAAAATATTGAAGACACTCTTCACCACTTGGAGCGCCACCGCTGTTTGCAAGACTGCAGTTGGGTTTTTGAACAAACGACCTGCCTTTTACACACGAGGAACAGTTGAGCGGTGAAAAGTGTCTTCAAAATGTTAACCAAAAACAGACTTATGATGGATATCTTTGCTTAAATTGGAAGCTTCTTCAACATGTGTCTAGGATCAGTTGTCCCATCAGTCTACATTCACAACGACTTTACAGCAACAAGACAGCTGACCCCAAAATCATGTTGAGGAACGACCTTCCAGTTATTCCCACCCACAGTATTAACCCCAAAAATGTAAAACCCACAAGCAGAGCCGCCTGTAAGAATACCATAGGGACTGGCCACTGGCCACAAATAGGGAAAGAAAACAAAAAGTTATGTTTTCCACATCAGAGACTATCCTTACACAGCCAAAACTCGACCAACAAGGGATACATTACATTTCCCTCCCCTAAACAGGCATTTGTCTGGATGAGCGAATAAAAGTCTGTACCACGGATACCCACTCATTAGTAGAAGCCAGAGGAAGCAAATAACATTAATGAAATACAAACTCCCTTAAAATGTGATAGTTTTGACCTTGCAGTTTGCTTTTAGAGTGATCCAGGTACATCGATTATGAAACAGAAGTTCTTTGGAGTTATTGGTCCATGCCCCACAACTCTGTTATCTAACATCCACTCTGATACTTCTGTACAGGAAAAAAAAAAAAAAAATCAACAAGCCCCCTGGGTGTTAACTCTTAAGAAAAAAAAATCCAAAAGAAAACAAAACAAACAAATACATTGCAGAACTCTTTAGCAAAAGCACCTAAAATGCAGAGAGAATTAAAGTACATTTTTTTGACAGAAGAGCAGGAGTCACTGTTTAGACAAAAAAAAAAAAAAAAATCAGAAAAGCGAAGTGAAATGGAAAGCGGGTGTGTTTTAAGTTCAGATAATGCTTCCACTTCTAAAACATTTTCATGCCCAACTGCGACCCCTGGACAGAAACTTGCAGAGCCTTCGCATTCGACCCCGATGATGAAAAACCGTGACAAACTACAGGATACTAAGCTTTCACTGGAGAGTGAACGAGAAGCACTGACAAACCAGGAACAGCTGTGACGCGCTGTTGGTCCAATCGCTGCCTGCGGTGCCAAAAGGAAATGTCCTGATTGGCCAGCGGAGAGACTGTTGACACGCACAAGAGTTCAGTCCTGGCTGAGACAGTACATAAACAGCTGAGGAGCCCCCTCCCCCCACACACCTGACGAAAAACCATGACAGACATCTTTAAATTGAAGAAATAATAATAATATTAATAATAATAATAATAGGCTGAGAGGAGCGATGGGGAGGGGAGGGACAGTGAAGGTGGCTGAGGGCGTGGTCTGAAGGTGGCCGCCGATGAGGTGGTGAGAGGCTTAGCAGTGCCCGCCTGTCTGCTGCTGGAAAACATCTATGGTGTCTTCGTCTTCCATCTCCAGCTGAAAGCGACGAGGGAAAGAGGTTACAGATAACGGATATAACAATAACTAAACAGATATAATGATGCAGAGATAGAGATATAAAACTTGAGATATATACAATTCATTTGTGTCTGTTCTTTTCACTTTATACTTATTCACAATTACATCTCAAAGGGAAACATTGTACTTTACCACATTTATCTGAATGCTTTAGTTACTTTACTTACTGAGATTTTTGCACTAAAACATCTCAGTAAGTTGTTGATTTCTTTCTAAAACATGGGAAGAAAGTAATAAGCAACTTCAGAAAGAATTACCCAAAAAATAGTTAAAATTTAGTGGAAAAGAAAATCACCTTAAATTAAAAAAAAACCTGGGGAAGTTAGGTAAATAAATAAAATAAATGAACTGGAAATGTTTGAAAATGAAATAATTCTGTAAAATAATTTGAAATATTGAATCATGTTTCCAAAACAATTCAAACGTATTTGTTTTGGTTTAAAAGTTTTTAACACTTGTGAAAGGCATCTGAATGTAGCACAATAAAATGTGTGTCAACCCAGGTTTTAAGGGGTTAAACTACCAAAGAGTTTATACAAGGGCAGCTGAAACTATTAATCAATTTGCTGATTGAAAGAAAATGAATTGGCAACTATTTCTAATAAACATTAAGTCATTTTCTGATTTATTTTTAATAATGTTGAGTTTTGGGGGAATTCTTTAGATTTGTCAGCACTGGGTACTTCTACTTCAAGTATATGTTTCTGATTATTCTTGCTTACTTGTAACAGAGTATTTTCACAGTATGGTGTCAGGCTTCTCTGTGTTAGCACAATGAATAAAGATCATTTGACTGAGTTTTAAAGAGAATATAACGGTGAGCAAAACATCATATCTTACCTGTGCAGGTGTATCCGACTCATTGATAGGCTGGCCATCAAACCTGAACCTGATCTGCCTGATTGCAAGACCCTGCAGGAGCAACAACAGACATAAGGATGAATCTACATATACATGACAAGGTGAACTGTGCAACTAACAGGGAGGCTGACTACATTGTTACAGCACATCCAAAATAATTGCATGATTTTTAGGGACTGTTTATTGATGCATTTCAAATGATGAATTTAAGCACTGGGGAGCAAGTTTTGTTTTTTTCGTTGGGCTTAAGGGAGGAACATACAACTTTAAATGATTGTATTTAGCATTTACTTAAATATGCTTCAAAACCCAAAACCTGAAAGTGGATTTGAAAGGCATATTTTCATTAAAAATCTCATCACATTTGAGTTTTTTTCTCTTTATTTTGCTACAATTATTTTTTAAAATCTCAAAGCACACCATTAATTATAGCCACAGATTGTGGAATGTTGTTATTTATAATGGAAGGAGGAAGCTATGTTCCCTTGTTTAACAGGAAGTCACACCCAGCCACCCCTCTACTCTGATAAATAGAGAACAGTCCCTTAACAGCAGTAATTTGGGGTTTCAGCTCACCTGTCGTTCACAGTACGCCTTCATTAGTTTGCTGAGCGGTGTGTGTCTTTTGATTTTGAACTGGACCACCGACCCATCTTGCCCTGCAACCTTGAGGTTGATGTGATCGTTCTCAGTCTTTACTCCCTCCTGCGGAGACAAACGTGTCCAACATCAGGTAAAAGAGACACCACACGCTCAGCAGTTCACATTAGGATCACAAATACACCGTAAAAAGTGCACCAGTAGAGACGAATGGCAGCCAAGTTAGCAAATGCTAACGCTACATAAAACGTTAGCCTGCAACTTAAAAAGACGTTTCAGTAACAACAAAATGTGTGGTGATAGTGTGGTCGCAATATTTTGCTGATATTTTAAACAAAACAGACATGAGCATTATAAGCGTTGCATTATATGTTGCTTCAGTCACAGATGCTAACGTTAGCATAATTAGCTCCCGGCTAGCTGGTTGGCACCGTCAACGGCTGGCACGCCAGCCTTTGATACCGATGCTGAGTTTAGCTGCCGGCTAACGCTGCTAGCTGTTTTGTTTTGTTGTACTAGGGGCAAAACGAGTCTTAGAACATTGAAAGACATAAAAAATATCACTGTTAATTTAGTTTTTATGTGTGTGCGTCACCTCCATTAGCGCCTTTTTGTCGCTGCTGCAGTTGCGGCATTTGCGGCGTTGCGGACATAACGTTAACGTGGTCCCGTTTCGACAAAGAAAAAAAATCCGCAAATGACAATCTTGATGTAACTGACATTTTTGCTCAAAATCTTCGACACTCTGCTTAATATGACAGATGATCTCCCATTTCTATCAGCGGGGTGATCTGTAGGAGCATTTAAATGTAAATATGGATGTGCGGGCACTCATTCATTTGCGAAACAAACACTGCGCCGATTCAGAGAAACGTGCAAACCAGGCCATTTTAGATTGCACATCTGAGAAATGGTTTGGCAGGAGCTCCACTGAGCCATCTCAACACATCTACAGATCTTTAAACTTTTATATCTTACCTTTGGCTTTTCCTCTGACATCCTGGCTGTATTTTGCGTGTGGGTTTTCAAAGTAATCGGTTAATTGGGCGTTTTTTTTGTCTTTCTGCCGCCTTCTGTCCTCTCTTCTGCTCCGATGTCGGGTACGCGCTTTCGACATCCGTTACAGAAAAATGATTGGTTCTGAGAAGACCACGTGACCGCAAAACCGCGGGAGCGCGGACACGGGAGCGCGCACCTATGCAAAATACTCGAGCACGCGAGCTGAAGAACTTACCAAGGAAATACAGTGAATACTGGTACAAAAGCATGGGTCATGTGCATTTTTTCCCACTTACTTTGCAAGAATATTCATGTTTTTTATATTTTAGAGTAAAAATGCTACTTAACATGCATGTATTGTAGTTATCCCGTGCAAGTCATATACATATGAGTGAAATGTGTATATTTTATAGAGATTTTATATTATTTTAATTTTTTTTTAATCTAATTTGTATTTTGTAATATTCTTGTCCTACTCAGCAATCAGTCATATTTTCCTTTTTTCTCTTGCGTCTGACTTGCTGCTTGCGTCTGACTTGAATTTCTCCGTGTGGGGTCTATCTTATCTTATCTGTTGTAAATATTCAAACACAGCTATGAATTATCTTACAATGAATTAGGTCACAGAAAAAAAACAATCCAAATGTAAAAGTATGTTAATACGTTTATTGTAAAGCATATTATTCAAATTTCAAGTAAAAATGCAAACAAACAAAGTTTAGAATATTATTAGCACAAGCAGTTTTAGAAATAGCTTAAATTTGAATAAAATGCGACAAAATATTTTTGGATGAAATAAAAATGTTCTTTACCTCACACAGCAGGTGTCAGCTTTTAGCCCCTAAAGCTCTTTAACAGGGAGTTTTTGTCATTTAAACTTCTCCATGCGAGGTTGGAGAGCAACTACAGTTTCAGACAATAAACTTTCACTTTTTTAAAAAATCCTTAAAAAAGAACCTTAAACTCAAGACACAAAATAGAAGGTAAAAAATGCCGTTTTTATAAAAGCACAGTAGACAAAACACAAACAATACATTTCAAGTGTCACAAGGTAATTATTTGTCCAAAGTTTTTTATTTGGCTTGCATGTCTCTACAGGATATACAGTCAAACTTGGAATTAGGCAGACTTCAATTCAACTTTAGGATCAACACATTCAAGTTGATTATTACTTTATAAATTCTGGATGCAAGGGTGAAGATTTAATTTCGACCAAACCTAAAACCTAACCTAAAAACATTCCTGTCAGTGGAACATACAGCAGTAACACAATAAATACGGCCTCCTACATGTCAGAATAGAAATGAGTCCATTTGAAACAAGATTAGAAATCATACAAAGTACAAAAATAGGTTATTATTTTTTAAGTACATCTATAAATCAGCAGCAACTCAGAGGAGCAAAACAAATGAAAATATGCAGATGAATCAGGTTTTATTGAGAAAAAACAAAAGTATTAAGTGGATTTTTTTCATTCTGTACAAATCAACCTAAGACTTAACCTAATAAACATTTTAAGTAGACTGATGCTACAAAGACACAGGAAAGACTATTATAGTCTTGAAGAACAATGCTGGCACATTTATCTATTCTAGCTTTTGTTTCGGTCTCTACGTTCATCACATTGAATAAAACATTCCCGTTCACAGACAAGACTGCAAAAACAATTGCTACCTCTCTGAAATAGTCTTAGTTATAGTTTACATTAATTCTCATGCTTTTCTCACCACCACAGGACAGTTTTTTTTTAGGTGTGTGAGGTCAAAGTTCAGGGAAAAACAGAAGGGTTATGGTGTAAATCTCAGGTCCTCTCATGCAAATTTAGAGTACGGATTTTGCCCACTTAGACCTGAAACATAAACACAATCAGTCAATTCATTGATTGATTCATGAATTGATTTAAAAGCTACCAGCAGCAGCTAGTTAGCTTAGCTTAGCACAAAAGCTGGAATCAAGGGGAAACAACTAGCCTCTGTCTGAAGGTAGCAAAATCTGCCAGCGCATCTGAAGTATGCTATTTAACCCATCATATTGCGTTTGCACAAAACCTAAAACAAAAGTGTAAAAATGACATGTTTGATAGTCACTGTGAGGTTGCTATGCAACCAGCAAAGGCGCCACTTATCCAAAAATTAGTCTGGCATACAATCAAAACCCCAAAATGAAACCTATTCAATCCAATGAGAATTGATTGGCTGGCACATATGCCAAACAGCCTCTAGCTTCCAGGTTACTTCCAAGTTATGCCGCCAATTGAATATGACCTTAGGCGGTTCTGGATATGGCGCCGCCACAAGTCATCCACTTATCAAAGGATTGACAGTTTGATTCCCGGCTGTTGTTGTTCAAATGTCGAAGTATCCTTGGGCAAGGTACTTCAGATATATGTGCCACCTTGTATGTTAGCCTCGGCCACAAGAAGTGTTTTTAGTGGTCATTAAACTAGAATGGCACTGTCGTAGTGCAGGTCCATTTATTGATTTAACCTAGCACATTTTTTTTGTTCCCGAGACACAGCACGAATGCATGCATGGAGGTTTAAACTTGGTTTAACTGGTTTAAAGAGTATGGTCTAGACTTGCTTTACATGAACAGTATCCCTGAGATAACTTTTATTATGTTTTGTTACAATAAAAGTCAAAATTAACTTGACTTAGATATTGACATCATTTAGAGAAAAAGTTTAACCACGTTTATAGCTGGAGATAACTTGTCAACAGTTTTACAGACCTCTCTTAAACAATGATGGTGTATGGCAAAAATGCTTTTTGGGTTACAGGGGATGTTTTGTTGCAATACAATCAGTGACCATGGGAATACATTGGAAGCAAGCATGAACGACAGTGCTGTATCCAGTTCTCTAATACATCCATGCAAATAACAACTTGTGACTACACAACTTGACATTTTCACACTTCATTTCTTGTATGGATTGAACAAATTACATAATGTCGCAATCTATGAGCTTTGGATGAGCTAGTAGGTAGACTTTTGGTTATATTTGGACAAATCTAGGCTAATTGTTTCCTCCAGTTTCCAGTCTCTGTGCTAAGGTAACCAGCTGTAGCTTCATTTTTACCGTACAAACGTAAGAGTTGTATTCTTTTCATTTCACTTTTTAGCAAGAAAACAAAAAAGCGCATCTCCCAAAAATTTTCCATGAAAATATAATCTCGTTTTGCATTTTAAAATTAATTCTTCCATCAAAAGTACAGAAACTCTAATTTTGCATTTAAAAAAAGTAAAACATATCTGCACAAGTCTGTCCACATGAATGAAAAAGAGAGAAAAGTTGTGTCAGCAAGTGAGAGAACTCACCATATTTCTTCCTGATTTCGTCATGTCTCTGTTTCATTTCTGCTCTCCTGCAAGAACAAAACAATGTCCTCTGAGTAACACAATGACTGATAATATTTTTCACACTCTAAAACACTCCCAAAAGTCACATGGCCACAAACCAGTTTGGGCTGGTAACTGTGACGTGAGCTTTTGTGGTGAGCTATGAAGGAAGCTGATACGGCTCATGACCAACAATGTAACAGGGGCAGCTGGTGCGTCAGGTGTCCTATAGATTGTAAAGATTGATAGACTATCTCTTAGCGGAGAAAATGTTAAAATATACCCTGAGATGTGCATAGACCCAGAAAAGCCATAATAGCAATACATCTATGCCTATGTATATGGGCATTTGTACTCTAAGGACAACATTAACAAATGTTATAAATCTCTGCTGAATGAAAAGGTCAATTGAACCTCACTTGAACTTAATTTGCCTTTACAAAAAAAAACAAGTGAGTCAATCAATTACAATTTAATGCTGATCAGTCTGCAGTGCCAGAAGAAAATATTCCGCAGGTTGAGAGGGCTGTGTACATGTAAACATTATGTGAGATTTAAGAAAAGCAGGAAATAAACTTCAACAGGGCAAAGCAGTGTGGATGAGGAAGTCTGAGCTTTTTCTCCTCTTAAGCTTTGTGGGAAGCAACTGGTCTTAACATGTAACCCTTCCAATATTGGTTAGGAGGGCCGATATGACTCTAAAATAATAGAACAATATTTCAGGGTATGTTTTTGTGACAACAATATTCTTAATGATATGACAAAATACTGAAAAAATATTTTATTATTAATTTTCAAGAACAAAAAATTGCAACAAAATAAGTGTTATAGTCTTAAAAGTCAGAATAAAGTTTGCCATCAAATTTTCATAGTCAGTAGCATTTTTTCCCCTCAGTGATGCTTGTTGTTGCCTGTGTGTTAACGGTATTATGTCATTAAACAAGTCTGAATATTGCCATTATCATTCTATGAACTGTTCTTATCATATAAGTAATGATATCGGTAATATTGTGAACGACATGATATTGGATAGCTTGGAAAAGGTGGTGGCAGTGGAGTGGGGGGTTGGGAGTGTTGCGAGGTAGTTAACGATATGTAGTTAAAATACTAGTTTAACTAAGAGTTTTCTGTAGTTTGTGGCAGTTTCACTACAATAAAATCTTGTATAATCTCAGATATGCAGTACTGGCCAGTTTCAGTTAAGATGCAGCGTGATAATCAGACTGAACTGCTTTTGTGTTTTATCCCATTATCATATATTTACATTGCAAATTCATGTCCACCTTGTGCACCTGTTGTTACTTGTGAGATGGACGCTGTTTTTTTAAATATCTTTTTGCACAGAAGAGCTATGATTAGGGTTGCAAATTGTAAGCACTTCGTTAATCGAATAATCTGTAAAATTAACAATCAATGAATTGTTATTTGAGAAAAAAAAATATATGTGTATATATAAACTTATTTCAGACAATGCCAAATGTGTATTATCCTCAGTCAAAGCTCACAGCAACATTTTGCATATATTTTGACAGCAATCAATTAAATGTTCCATCAAATTCTTAATGATCGGTTAATCAGTCATGGATTAATTGTTATAATCCCTACTTCTGGTAAACTATACAGAAAGATAGATCATACACACTCTCAAAAGAAGAGACCAGGTCAGGAAGCTGTGTTTCACACTAAATGTCACGCTCACAGAATATTATTTCTCACCTTTCCTCCTGCTTGGTTTTCGTCTTATCGGCCTGTCTCTGCATCTTGGCCTCAAACCTTTTGGATCTGACACAAAAACACAAGACCAAAGTTAGTGTTATGGTTAGATGGAGGTGTTGGGGAGTAATGTAATTAGTTTCTACCGGTTTTGAATATTTACATATTCTTTCATCTGCAAAATTTCACTCAAAGATATAAATATGGTGTAGGAAGAGACTTAGGATGACCACAAAGAAACATAAAAAGACCATAAAGAAACACAAAAAGACCAAGGGATGCACAAAGGGATGCAAAACAACAGCAAAAACAAGCTAAACAACACGAAAGTCTGTGTTTTGCTCCTATAGAGGAGAGGTAGGGGGGCCTTTTGCATGTCTGTGCCCAGGGCCCCACTGTCTCATTATATCAGTTTGATGGCCTTTAACACACCAAACCCATACTTGAACCCTCTTTGACAATAAGCATGTACTTAAACCTAACCTAACACAAAACCACAGCAATTTTTTTGGTCATACCTAAACATAACCATCTGTAACCTAAAGCCAAATGTAATGCCACAGATAAAACCCATAATTAAACTGATTTCTCTCTGACTGCAAACCACCAAGGAGGGACCATCGTCCCCAAACTGACTAAAGTAGCTGTGTGCTACCTGTAATGATGAGGTGAGATATTCATATCTCAGAGGGTAAGACAGATATTTCTAGAAACATAAATAAAGGGTGTGATGTTGGAAAGAAGGAATTCAGGATTAAGTTGCAAAACCCAGAAACCAGATTAACCACAAAACCTGGTATGCATCTCAATACTTCAAACATTTACTGCAGATACATTTATACCTCTCACAAAATGTGTGATTTTCCAATATTCACATTCAAATCTACTCTCAAGGAAACACAGTATTAAAATAATGACAGTTTTTGTTATTGCAAGTGTGTATATTGTTATTTTGTTCATGCCTAAAATTGCAGACACAGTAACACACAGGTTACAGCAAGTAGTCCTTAAGCAACAGGACATAATAAGTTAGGTCTGAGCTTTTTCCTGCGCTGAAAGTTCATTATATAAGTTTTCTACAAATATTTCTGTAGATTTCTTCTATCATTATCACTAACAGAGTGATAGGGTCAAACATAGCTCGCTGCACACTTACCCGAAGTTCTCACACTTGCAGCAGCGGAACAGGCAGATCAGGAGGGCGATGATGATGATTCCTCCAATCACCGCCATGGTGATTATCAACGTCTGGAAGTTCACTGCAGACGCAGACAGAGAAACACAATGACAAAGTTATGCAAGAATCCCCAGTCATAGATCTGCCTTCAGGATAGAAAAAATACATATTGTACCTTTTCTCCCTGACATAATCTTTATAATCTTTGCATGAGTGAATCTGGCAAGGTGACTATAATTGACTGCAGCACTCTAAACCACTTGTAATGCTGCTTGATTGTGCTGTTATTTATAGGGCATGAGACATAAAGGTCAGGCCAGTGAAATGCACAAGTACATTTCTGGTGGTGGTGTCAAAATAATCAGAAAAAATAGGTTTCGTCTTGAAAAATTTACTCCTCTTTAAGTTGGAACAACAACTCATAAGTCTGCGAAAATTTTGACACGAGTTGCCAAGCCGACATCATAGATGCAGAGACATGGCAGACAAAAGTAAATGTTCTGTTGATGGTGATGAACTTTTAATTAATTCACAGCCTGTCAATTTATTGAAATGCATTTTTTGTAATATGGTATTGATTCGCAACCGTGAGTTGTTGTCCATGTAGAGCGACCCTGATGTGATAGAAAGTTAAGCAATACAACACATCTTCTCTGAAGCATCCATGATGTTTATGCATTCGTATTTAAAGCTTGTGACCTCGTGAACAATTTGGAAGAATTGACTGTCAAGCTCAGAAGTCCTGGATTCAGCATTTGCAGAAGTAAAAGAAAATAAACTAATGCAATTAAAACTATTTTTACTGGTAGTTACATGTCAGATGAATGTAGTTGAGGAGTCTGTCACTTTTGGTGCAGTAAAAGTGTAAAAATGCACAAAATGGAAACTTTCAAATCACATACAAAATTGCTTCATTAATAAGAATGACTTTTAATAAACAATAATTGATCTAAATGTATTAAATGAAAAAAAAATGTTAATTTAAGTCTTTATTGAAATTGCGGTGGGGATTTAATTAAGTTATTCTGTTTGTTTTAATTTATGTAATTTTGTTTATCTTGCACTGAGGTCTTTATTTAAGCTTCTGTATTCCCACCTCTCCTGCATAAGCAAACGCATAGTTAAAAGTGTGTTTGTATATATGTGAACGTTTTTTGTGGGTCTTTATGCGTGTGTGTGCCTTACTCCAGCAGAGCCCCCAGCGTGCGTCGTTCAGTGGACAGAGTGAATGAGGAGGCAGGATGGTCCTCACTGGATATGTTACACATGACTTAGTTGGGATACACCACAAGCACTATAAAAATACAAAAACACATAATTACCTATTTATTATTTGAACAAAAAATTAATTGTGAGGTATTCAGGGCAAATGTAGGACACACATACACACACACACACACAAAAGTAAGAAAATGGAGGAGGAAGGTGGGAATGGATGACAGATCAGTTACTCCCCAAACCAGTCTAACAGGTGTGGAGGTGAAGGAGGAGTCACCAGCTGTGGTTCCTCCATAGGACGCTGCATCTTGCATACACAGAAAACACAGAGCCAAATCAACTCAGCTGAAACAAAAGATTTTCTCAGGACTTACCGTCACATTTTTCAAACACTCCTCACAGCTTGTCCCATTTTTCGTCTCACACGCTGCAGAGGAAAAACAAGCCAGTTGTTTAGTCCACAGATGTGTAAATAAGGGAGTGTATCAGTCAACATGATGTCCGTCAGAGGCACAAACAGAGAAAGCATTAGCTGAAAACACCCCGAGTAGCAGATTAAAACAAGTCCTGTTCTCACTGTGGTTTTTGTAACTACTGCTAATCCTCCTGGGACATTTTTCCATGGAGACACACAGCACGGTAAACACACTTCGGCTTCAGACCAGTCATGTTATTATCAGCAGACTGCACAGGACAACAGCTGAGTTTGTCCAAATGGAGACATGTTTCTGCAAAATTAAAGTGTAAACAAACAAAGTCTCATTCTTTGTTTGTAGCTACTCCTGCTGGTTTCTTTACTCTGAAACAGAAAACCTGAGGGGGGTTGGTAAATGAAAAGAGACTCATTGTTCCTGCTGAGAGGTTTCAACAATACACCGGTATAAAACTAACAGAGGCTCAGTGATATCAGAGTTTATCTTGCTTTTAAAGCTGAAACCTAACCTTTACCTAATACTTTCTAAATTATTTTATGAGATATAAATCTATAACCAGAAAATCCAAACAACTGAAGTTTAACTCAGGTCCAACACAGCTCAAATAAAGTGTTTTGGTTACTTTATTTTACGTTCTATTCCCATTATTCAACATAAAATGTAAGACAAAAGAGAGTTTTAACAAAACTGTCCAAAAAGAGAAAAATGATTGTATTCAGGGCCAAAGAAAAGCCTCAATAACTCAGATGAGATTTTGTATCATTTACATTGTATGACCCAATAAAAGATAATGAGGCAGCTGTAGAGATTTAATGAAATGAAGAGATTATTTTTAGCTGCCATTAATTCCTCAGTCACCACAGAGTCACTGATTTTCACTCCTACCTTGTCCAGGTGTTGAAGACTGAGCGAAAACCGTCGTCAAACCGGAGACAAGCAGGAGAGCTGCGACAAAAACCCGTGAGTCCATCATCACAAAACTCAAACGAAAATTATTCCAGATATTTTTCCTCAGACTTTTCGTCTGAAGAGATTTGGGAAACCCTTGAGCGCACAAACAGGAAATGTTTCGGCTGCCGAGAGTCGAGCAGTGAAGTTGTCGAGAAGGAACCAAACTGAATCCTGACGCACGCTCATTACGCACCAAACACAAAAGGAAAGGAGGCGTCTGCGTGCGACTTTTCTTCTTCTGGGCAGCAGTACAAATTCTGTGCTTACAAATAGGCAACCACAAATACAACAGTGTAAATTCATATTCAATTATAAGTACGAGTCATGCAATCAGAGTGTCACTTAAGTAAAAATAGCCTGAAGAAGTACTGTCAGCAAGTTTTTAAAGTAAAAAATATTCTGCAGAAAAAAGGCTCTTCTCACCTAAATAACACAACAAGATGCATTAATTCCTAATTCCAGAATTTCAATAGTTTAGCTATGTATTAACATAGCCTGACTGTCAGGTTGTGGGTTCAGAAGATAAACCTGGGTGGAATTAAGAAATAAATCTTTCATATAGAATACTTTTGTTTTTTAAATTTAGGCCACTTTTTTAGCCTACTCTTAGGCTAAATTGTATTGAAATCTCAGATCCAGTCTGGGAAATTAAGAGGGGAACATAACTACGCAACAATTTAGCCTCAATCACACTGTTATTTCTCTGACTCTGGCTAATATTTCCGACACAAATGTGAATGTGGTAATGTTATTAATCTTCTCACAACCAGAAATAAAATAGAATAATTCTCAAAATCTTTATTTTTGCTCCCTACAGTAGCCTAATTACTGTAAAGATTAGCTGTAAAATAAATGTGGTGGAATGAAAAATAAGGGAACAGTTGTACCATCTCAAATTGTACCAATCAAAAATGAGACACAACTATGAAAATCATTACTTGTATCTGGTCGGTGATGTTGTCTCTCTGATTGTAAAAATAATTGATGAATGTAAACCAGTAGAGCACAGATACCTATATCTAAATCTAAATGAAACATCACCTAAATGAAAACTGTATCCAAATAGCTTGACATAAAAAATCTTACAATTGTCCCCTTTCTCCCCTATAATTTGGCCCTATGAATGTATATAAAATGTAAATAATATAGCCTAAATGATGTACAGGAACCTTGAAATTGAACTTAAGTAGCTACACTAGCAGGCTTAAATAGGCCAAAAGTCCTTTCTTCTGTTTGTGTGTCAAAACAAATTGATAAAGACAACATAAAATAGAGGACAATAATTCCAATAATTTATTAAAGCATAATTTTGTAAAGCCAGTTACAAATAAAAAAGAACAACACACATAGTATCTCTCTCTTTCTCTTTTCTTTTTTTTTCATAACAAGCACAATGTTTTACTATGTTAATGATGATAATAAGCATAACATAAGATAAGAATGGGCCCCACTCTGGCCGCCTGCGGCTGATAACAGGACCCTTTGTGATGAAGTTGCCCTTGGAAACAGATTTGCGATCAGAAATCTGACTTCAGGTCATCGTTTTCTCTCCAGCAAACACGCTGATCACATTTCGGCAACTGTGGGGCAACTTCCTCCGACTCAGTGTAATATCAGTGACAGACAGAACCATAGATGTAGAATAACTAGAACAGACAGCTCCACGTTCCTTTGTAAATTATGGCTTATGGGTGCTCTGGTTCTCCACTTATTTTAGCCAAAACTAAAATAACCAAAAGTTCAAACTGGAACCTGCGAGTGAGTTCTGCTTATTCTAGTTCTATGGGCAGGATCCCAGTGGGCTGTGTGTATATGCAGCCAGGGCCGTTGCTACTATTGAGGACACTGAGGTCATGACCTTGATATTCATTTTTAGGAATTTGGGCTTTTTAGCAAAGTTAGTACAGGGCATTTAAATACTGCAATGGAAAAGATATATTTGTCGACTGATTCCAGGATTTTTAGACATACACTGTAAATACCTGTACATTTACAGTAAATTAGTTACTACTAGTTGCATTACTTTCATAGTAACCTACTGTATACTGTGATCTCACAGTTGTTATACATACACTGTAACAATTTTCCCCCTAAAATTACAGTAAACTACTGGCAGCTGTAGTTGCTGGCTTAATACTGTTATTTTAATTGTCCCTTATCATATTTACTTTAACAGTATATCACAGTTAAAAAAAATGCTGTAAAAAAAAACGTTCATTACTGTTAGAATTAAATCAGTTGTATTTTTTACAGCAGTGGTTTATTACAGTGTGTCTATGTAGAATTATTATATTTAACTCACAGTTAAAGCCCATTACATTTCATTGCATTTATTTATTCACACCATTACATTTGTGTGATTTAACAGTATGTTCCTGTAAAACTACTGAAATATTTAAATTTGAATTGCAGGCCAAATAAATCGATAATTTGCTATTCCTAAACAAAATATTATTGCAGGTAACCGGTGTTAGGAAGTAACTCGTTACATGTAACTAGTTGCAGTTATTAAAGTACAAAATAAATGTAATTGTAACCAGTTACTGAGAATATGTAAAAATGTAAAAAAATATGTAACTAAATTACAGTAACTAATCAAACAGTTGGTGATTGCAAAGGGGTTATATATAAAAAAAAAAAAAAGTAAAAAGCTAATATGCTGCATAAAACATTCATTCTGTTCTTTTACATCTTTTTGCTTTCTTTTGACATATTTTTGGACAATGCAGGTCCCCAAAGCTGTTGAGACAAATTTGAGCGCAACATTTATGCACTTATTTTTTTAGCTTTATTGCCCTGTTTTAAACTTTTGTTAAAAAAGTAATCAAAAAGTAATCAAATGTAACAATTAGCATTACTTTGATAAGGTAATTAAAAAAGTTGCATACCTTATTACATTTTAGCAGAATAAGTGGAAATCTGTAACCTGTTACATTTCAAAAGTAACCTTCCCAACACTGCAGGTAACATAGGGGAGGCTTTGATGCAGTATTAAGAACATGTTTGGAAATAAAATCCATAACCATAATCCATAACTAAGCCTTAAGAAAGGGATAAAATATGAAATTACAAATCATATTTTTGGTGTCTGATTTAATTTTCTAGAGTGTAGGGGTTTAAGGTTTTTCAGGTCATGACCTCAATATTCCCAAGATTTTGGCTACGGCCCTGCATGTGGCACTCCAGATAGACAACAATTCCACTAAAAGAAGTTCAACTTCACTTAAATAAATGGCTAATCAACTTATGTTTGGGCAAATATTGACACAGAAACTTGTTTGGATGCTTGTTTTTTTTCCCTTTTATATAAATACTCCTCCTCGATATTCGATGTGAGGAAACACTTTGTTTACAAAGGTGTGCTATACTCGAGGGATGCTGCCATCCATCTGCAGTGCCACAGAGTCAGGTGACAGAACAGTGACTTCACTTTCAGTCCAAAAACACACACACACACACACAAAGCAGTGATGACTGTCAGCATTCCCAGTGCACAATTAAAGCCATCTCTGAGCCCATATCCTCACAGTGTCTTATCTGCACCTCTTAGACTGAAAAAATCCAATATATATTTTAATACATTATCCTTCCAAACACACCTTGCAATACATACAGTACAATAAGAATTAAATAACCCCTAACCCTCCCTTGAAATCCCATGCATTTCCCTTTAACTCACAATCACGACACCATTCATTGCAAAGGTTTGTCATGTAAATATTTCCGAAGAATACGCTCACTAAAATCACTTCTCTTTTCTCATTTCCATTATCTGCTCCAACTGTTACACCATAAATACACTCACACACACACACACACACACACGCACACACACAGCAGCATTCCAGACACAGCACTTCAGGGTGGTTAAGATAGCAGGGGGCGTACAGTAACAATATAAAAGTCACATGTTCATAAACAGGTTGGAAACACACAAACCGGAGCTCTTATGCATTATTGTTCAAGTCACTGATCTTAGTAAAGAAATAGTGAGAATGACATGGGCGTATAAGGATATACAATATTTTATGGCTCCAATTGATGCTGCAGAGTGAGTCCCACACACGACAGCGATGATAAAATCTTCAAAACACTGTGAAAACATGGCCACCATAGCAGCCTGTCTGTGTTTTTTTACTACATATTTCTCCGTGAGTCACATTAATGGCACAGCCAGTGAACGATGTACAGTGTTGGCATCATATTCGGACTTACAGTGGTCATTATTAACACCATGTATTTTACACGAGAGGTGTCACTTTGCATTCAGTATGGCATCTATATACTGTACAGTGCAGTGCCACCGGAAATTCAATAATAACTCCTATAATGTGTGTTATACAGTACAAAACGATACATGTCGGTTCAGTTTATGTGTATGTGAATATACAATAGATATATGTAGTGTGTGTTATATGCAGACATAGATAGGG
Organism: Plectropomus leopardus; assembly: GCF_026936395.1. Taxonomy (NCBI): domain Eukaryota; kingdom Metazoa; phylum Chordata; class Actinopteri; order Perciformes; family Serranidae; genus Plectropomus; species Plectropomus leopardus. Next base: position 12,416,668 of record NC_142189.1, on the reverse strand, counting down.
AAATGTTTCATACTATTCTGGTTGATATTGTTCTCCTTGTTAACCATGCGCTGACTCCCCGTGTCAAGTTAAACGTGACCAGAGTGCCTCCAAAGCAAAACCTCTTTTTCTTCTCGAGAATTTGATATTGTTCAGAAATAATTAAAGCCACTTCCTTTGGCTGTGTTTTCTTCCTTTGGCCACATGGTGGCACTGACGAGCGAGCGCTATGTCATGGCAGGGAGCTCTTTTTTTTTCCCCTTCAGCGGCCCTGAAGAAGAATCATCATCATTGAGTCTTTTTTCTCAAGTCACAAACAGATGTGATGCAGCTGATGTTACAGATAAACGACAGAGAGAGAACAACAGAGAGAAAGCAAGCAAGAATTCAGCATAATAACTTAATACCAATAGCAAACAAAGATGCAACAGGAGTGAGGACACGTGAAGAGAAAGAGAGAGACTCTTGAAATTGGAGGGGAAAGAAAGATTTAACTGAGAAAATGTGGCTTTCTTCTGTCTGGCAGTGCACTGGGTGGTTGGGAGTGGGGTAGGGGGGCCACCTGGGACAGACTGGGAGTGGGCGGCTGATTTGTGCTTGTTGTTATTATTATTGACTTTAGTCCGGAAAGGGAAAGCAGAGAAAAGTGTGGAGTGTGCTTGAACATCTACATGCAGGACTACAACTGGAGGGGGTTATGTATTTGAAAGGACCGTCCTAACACACAGGCTGTTTTCTTCATCATGCACGTTTTTAAATAGATCCCCGTATCCCAAGTGAGACCCAGGCCAGTAGAGTGTGCGTTTGGCTTCTGTGTCCACTTCTGTCTTCCCCGTTCGATCTTCCACCGCTTGATTCAACCTTGAGGAGTAACTGGTTGGTGCGACTGCCTTCATGAAAAACCAACAGACCGATGCAGGGGGGGCCGAGGCATCTGTTGCCACTGGGTGAACTGAGGGCTCTGACTGGTTTGTGGCAATCACCTGACCCAGGTACTGGTTATACTGGTCACTGACATGATGCTGCAACGCTTCTTCACCACCATGTTAATGTAGGCCCTCATGATCTTTGTGATCTCCCCGACCTAAAGAGAAAGAAGACAGTTGCGGGTTAATAATGTCTTAGCAAAGTTAAAAAGATCTAATACAGTGATTTGGTATTGTGTTAACAACAATCAACATTGATTTTGATTTTGCAACTTGGTACCAAATGTCAAATATAAAATCCGACAGCTCTCCCACCCACCTGAAACCAACTGCGATCAGTTCTGCAGGACTCATGACATACGTTAACCCTTTGAAACCTAAATCAGTTTTCTTGTGCTGTGTTAAGATGACTTTTACAAGTATTTCAACCCTTTGAAACCCGAGGAAACTGGTTCGATTTAATTTGAAAACCTGGGGGGAAAAAGGCAAAGCCCAACAAATTGCAAGAAATTACTAAAATATAGCAATAAATTACCTATAAATTAGTTTTTAAAAGAGGGAAGGATTATTAGAAAATTATCCCCAAAAAACTACATTTATAATTAAAATTTCAAATTATTATACAGAATAAATATTCTTTAAAAAAAACCATATATGTACATGTTTCTCTACACTTTTTTGGTCATTTTCTTGTTACCTTTATTTTATTTTATTATTATTATTGTTGTTGCTCATTTTCACCTAATTTCAGTTTCTTGTAATTAATTTTGTTTTTTTATTTTTATTTTACCATTTTATGGGCCCTGTCTTGTTCAGTTGCTTGTTGCCATCTCCTCATGTTTTTGAGAAATATTAAACTAATTTGCTCAGGTTTCTAAGGGTTAAGGGATCATTGTCAGTGAAGATGGTAAAATGTTCGGCATAAAACAAATAATCCCTAAATTTCTCGCAAAAGGTCCATTTCAGGATGAGAAACTCTAGTTTGCCAGAGTGGAGTCTGTAATTTCTTTCAGTTGGAGTGAGGGTTTCCTCTCCCATTTTGGCTCTGTGAAAGGACAGTTTCTAGTCCTTTGTCAAAAGCATCCGTGTGGAATACGAACGGGAGCTCAAAGTCTGGCTGGCTAGTCTGGCTCTCAATTAATTTACACAGACACAGTGTCTACTGATGTTTCTCAGGCCACTCAGCGGGTGTTTGGATGTCAACTGTGTGCCTTCACCACCCTCAACTGATTGTTTTTTTTAAATGGGCAGCTTTCCCAGTCAGAGCCCCATAAGGTAAAAGAGTTCAATTTTCCATCATTTTATAGACCAAATAATTTATCAATGATGAAAATAATCTGTAGTTGCAGCCCCAACATAGATGAAAAAAGAATAACTGAAAACATAAAAAGTAACCGGAGGGGCACTCAGAGAGTGCAGACCTTCACCACGTTAATGAAAGTGAAAAATAATTTTCCGATTCACCCGTTAAAATAGATCAGCTTCAAAATTACATGGCTTCTTCCTTGGTCTATGTTACAAACATCCACTAAGTTTCATAAAAATCAGGCTTTTAGTTTTTCCACAATCCTGCTGACAAACAAACCATCCAAACCGAAAACATAACCTCTTTGGTGTAATCATGAATAATGAGCTCTCACCAGTGGCGTCTCAAAGTACATCTCCCTCTCGTCCACGATGATCTTGTAGGTGCAGGGCTGTGAAGCCCCAAAGAAGGTGATGTGTTCGTACTGGAAGGTCTCCAGTGGTTTAGGTTCACCCCGTTTATACACTGACACGTTGTCAGCGCTCACACTCAGCCACAGATCATGAGGGAAACCACCTTCTTTACACTACAGAGAAAACAAAGGAGAGGGGGAAAGAAAAGGTTATCCAACCGTTATTTTGTTGCTTGTTTTGTTTAAATCCATCATTTTCTCTTCTGTGTTCTCACCTCCACATCAAACAGGGTGGATCCATATCCAGGCCACTCCTTGATGATGCTCATGTATTTCAGCATGGCCTGATGCTGAGGCATGCCCTGCAACCGGGTCCACTTCTCCAGAACGCTGGTCCGAGTGGCAGACGTCTCCTCCTTCACCCACATCTCCAGCATCTGCTCCTCCTCCACCTGCAACCACACAGGTCACTGAAGAAAGCTCCAAAAACCATCATCAGTCACTCAGAAAGCATTTTAAAGCATTATAATGTACAACCACTGACCTTCTGCTTCTTCAGTGACCCGGTCTTGAAACTTCTCCTCAGGGTACCGTCCAGGAAGCTGGGGGTCTTTCGTTTCTCCGTGCCAACCCCGACTCCTCCCTGTCCTCCTGCCATTCCCTTACCATCTCCTGCTCCTGCTCCAGCTCCTCCTGCTCCACCCGCCGCCCCCACACCCGGCTTGGTGGAGTGGATTATGCGATTGCGGAGACGTCCGATTGGATAAACGCTTCCCAGGCTCCATCCAGCCCGACCTGCACCATCGCCATGGAGATACTGAAGACGTAAAGCAGCCAGGTGCTGCAAAGTCTCCTCTGAGGCTGGGAAGTGACCACTTATCAAAGACTCATGGGCCTGACGGAGAGAGAAAGACTGTAAGTATATCTGTCTTAACTACTGTCATTTGTTCATTTTGCAGCAGTGTTGGGGTCACACATACTGATATATAACATTATTTCTCCTACTATAAAAGTAAAACTTTTTTTTAATTCAGGGTAATCATATACAGTTACTGAACTAGTAAAAATATTTGGGTATTTGGGGGATTATTCCCTCAAAGTTTTAACACTTCACGGCTGCTTAATTTGCTTTTATATAAAATTCAATAATCAGCTGTTCCCTTCATAGTATTACTGCAAGGACAAAAGTTGAAAAGAAATTTTAATAAATAGTTCATTTAAGAATGGCCTAGAAGACGGGGTGCTGAAAAAATAAACAAAGAGAATAATGCTATAGATGTTTAATACAACTCAGATAATTCAGCTCCCTGTAAAAAAAAACCTCTTAAAGTTTGAATCTTAAGTTATCAGATAAAAAAAGGTGAGCACATATCTCTGACAAGCTGAGCAGCTTCGGAAAAACACTTATTTGTAACACGAAACTGCTTTATTCAGTGTTTTTACCAGTTTAAATCACCTGCCATGTTTGTTTTGGAGATGAAGAGACCTCTGCAGATAATTCGGCTCATATTTAACCATGAACACTGAAGGAAAGCTAACCAAGAGACGCTTCAGCTGGTAGCAATCTGCAGTCCTCACCACTTGATTCTGACACACTGTTCAGCAATGTGAAGAAAGAAATGCAAGAAAGTAACCTGCTCAAACATGAAAGCAAACTCCACTCCTTCTTTTGGCATGCTCTCTACATCCAAGAAGCAGTAGAGCTTGAAGTAGAGTTTCCATTCTCCTTCCTCCTCCTCTTCTTCGCTGCCTGCCAACCTGGAAAAAAACAGGAGGCACAGCTTAAGTACACATATTGATCAAAACAATCCACTAGTCAGATGGAAATCCCTCTGAATCAGCAAAAAGATGACAGTCAAGACTACCAAACAACTAACAGGAATAGAAACTGAGATACCTTTCAAACTTGGCCAGAACGTCGGCCACAATCACTCTGCTCTCCAGAGCTCGGTCTGTGAAGGAGTTGTGCTCAAACAGAGAAAACAGGTTCTTGCTCTCCTCCATGGCCAAACCTCGGATCAGCTTCTCCACAACCTGCAGCAGCAACAGAAAAACACTGACCAGTGTTTAACAGCACACTGCAGTTCAAACAGGGGGATTTGGTAGGGACAGCAGGGACATGTCCCCACTAGTAACCAGTAACTGCTTAATTGTCTCTGGCAATATCATGATCAATAGATTATCATAAAACCACTGTTGTCCATCAGTGTCAAGTCATTATATTTGATACAAAAGTGGTTAATAGTTCTTGTTGTCTACCACGAGTCCCATCTCCCTAACCCAATATTGCTTATAGGATTGGCTTTGCTGTTTCTTGCTAACACGAGAGGCCAAAGGTACATCTGACTGAATGAAGCCCAAAGCTTCATCAACTTGATGTGTGTGTCGGCGATATGACTCCATCTTTAGATGATCCCAAAAATTGATGAAAAAAAGGCACAAATTAGTGCATAAAATATCACCAGAATGGAAGAAATGAAGGGGTTTACACCAAATTTTGTCTTGGGTTTGGACCCAAAGACCCCTTGCTTAATTCAACTAAAACACGCTTAATAGGTGGCCCTCTCTAATGTTGAATAAAACCATGCTCTTTAATTCAACCTTTAACCTTCTGACCTTCAGCTTCTTGTTTTGGGTCTAAAAAAATTAGACTTTTTTTGATCAAGAGGAGGATGTGTCAGTATGTGAGCGTGTATTTTGATGCGCACCTCTCCAGCTGTGGTGTGCGAGTTGATGGAGATCTTGCAGGAGCCTCCTCCGTGGCAGTAGACGGTGGTGCTCATCTCCTGTCTCACCAGCAGAGCGGCGATCTCCTCCTGAGACGGAACAAACTCACGAGTCTTGGTCTTCTTCAGGGACTCCCCGATGAAAGTGCCGTAACGCTCGATCTCCGTTCCGGGATAACGCTCCCGTACCCTGAGAAAGATCACAATTATTACACATTTACCCCATAAGTTATAAGTTAATAAAAGCTAAATCCCTAATGCACACACCTCTTGAGGTGGAAGCGGAGGTATCTGAGAATGGCTCGACTGGGCAGGAAGGTGCAGCTCATGCAGGTGAGCAGGTGCCAGTGTGCACGATTGGCTGGGCTGTTAGGCTGAGGCACATGATTGGTCTGCTTGATCACCTGACAATATACCTAAAAAACAGAAATATGGAGAGCAAATTTGAGAAATCCATAGTTTTAATCAACGTTTGAAGTTTTCGTTTTTACATTTTTTTCTGTTTTTACGTGTTTTCAGTTGTGATCTAGAATAAAATTTAAAAAGTACCTCATCCCTGAGAGGGCGCAGGTCCTGGCAGGTCTGCAGGATGCCCTGGATGATGGGCACTGTGTCTGCCAACGTCTCCATCTCCTGCAGTGAGTTGAAAACTCGCACCGCCTCATCCTGCAGACTGGCATAGCCCTGCTGCCTTTGTACTACACAGACAAGGATGGAGGGAAAAAGGTGAGGTGAAGCTAAAGAGGAGGAAAAACAACATGTCGCATATTGATAATACCAGAGATGGCAGCAATACCAGCAGCAGAAATGACATACAAGATTATGGTGATATTTAAATCATGGAAATTTGCGAAGTGTTCATGATCTTTGTGCTAAAGTCATTTAATGCTATGATTTAAAGGGATAATTCACCCAAAAATTAATATTATGAATATTATATAATATCTGACAAAAGGACTTGTTGCTTACTGCTAATTCCAGAAGTCCTTGTGTGTGTGTGTGTGTGTGTGTGTGTGAGAGAGAGTGAGAGAGAGAGGCTTCCAGGTTGCATGTAAACACTGTGTGCAGATAGGAGCTATAGGCCAAAAAACATGGCAGGAGTGACCTCTTTTTAAAACATCATGGCACCTCGGGGCTTCAGGATACTTGGATAACTTTAGATAAGCAGTATGGAGACTTTTGTGGTTTTATTATGCATTTGTTTTTAAACATTTGACTCCCGGTCATCATTTGCTTCAACTGTTTGAGAGATGAGTGCAACGCCTTTGCCCTCTGGCAGTGTTTTGTGAACTATAAAACTTCACCCAACTGAGATAGTGAGATAATGAGTGAATTTTCATTTTTGGGTGAGCTATCCCTTTAAGTGAAAGCTTTGGTTTGACCTGCAGAGGGCAGTATTATATATGGAGGCTTCTAAAGCACAAAATTGTCAAGGCAAAAGGAGAATACGAGGAAGGAAGGTTGTTTTGGGGGTTTTAGCTTGCTAAATTAGAGGACTCTTCTCATTTCTCTATTTTGTGCCTCCCAATCTCCTCTCTCCTCAGTCCTCCTGCCTGTGACCTGGATCTCATCACACATTCTTAAAGACTGTGTCAATTCCTAAATCAGAGGATAGAGGAGGCTTTCTAGGGGAATTATGAATGAAGATACACAGGTGTATAAGTCTTTTCAGCACCTGTGAAATATAGGAGGCATGACACACGGCTTCAATATGCAAGCTTGATTTAGATTAAATGAACATAAAATAAAAGAGCTGTCATATGCTCATCTGAAAGAGATGTTACAGCGGTATTCTTTAACAACACAAAAGGCTGATTATGCAGTTGTCACAAGTCACATTAAATTGACATCGCTTTAAAATGACGCCTCTGAAACACTGATTTTTTAAAAAGCCTGTCGCCTCAACTCCTCTTCTCTCGTTACTCTTCCCTACCTCGTTCACTCACATCTCAGGTGCAAGGGACAAATCTTGGATGCACAAACAGAGAAATGCTTAGAGGAGCGAGTTTACTCACGGCTGGTGACCTCTCCGTAAGGGAGCGGCAGTAGAGGGGAGTGCAGAGGATGCTGTGTGTATCTGAGGATGGGGTTCCTCCTGTACATCTGCTCCACGATGTCTGGGTTCACGCTGTTCTCCTGAGACACAAAAAGCTCAAATTCAGTTTAGGAATGAGTGTGTTGATGACTTTTAATCTGCTTACTTCACAGGTGTGTACCTTGATGTCTCTGATGAGCTGCAGAGTCGGGGTCTCTATCGGGGTCTTGCTGTCGATGACTCCCTGTATGGCTGCCGTCCACCTCATGGCCTCGTTCAGCATCTTAGTGTAGAGACGGTAGGAATGCTTCCTCCCGTACACGATGATGTTCCAGTAACCTGTTAAAAAAGTAAAATACATTACTACTCACATGTCAAACCAGAATTATCTCTTAACACGCAGTCTCAAACCTCCTGCGTTTAATCCTGGATTAAAGCTGCCCTTTCTGCCTTCTCCGTTCACTTCTCCTCCCTCACCTGTCTCCCGGTGCACGCGTTCATCCGGCTGAATGACGGAGCAGAGGGAGTTAAGGACCAGAGTTCCCATCTTGGAGGAGTTTCGCTCCGAGCTCTTGTAGTAATCCAGGGAGTTGTGGGTCAAAACAAACCAGCGCTTCTTCAGCTTCAGGGAGGTGCTCTTAGCATTCGTCTTCATCTCTTTTTGCAGCCAGCCTGAAAGACGACACGGCAGGAGAGCGGGGAGGGAAAGTAGAGGAAGAATTTAATAGATTTGTACAGGAACTGCAGGGATGAACGATTACTCAATATCATCATTTATCCTCAAGCCTATTTGTACAAAACGAAATCTAATATTTAGACATTTTCAGCCAAACTCTGTCATAACATGAGCTCTTAAATACTTGAGAGCATGAAAATAGCGTCTGAAGAATCTTGTATAAACAATGTCACATTTCTAATCAGTATTGGGAAGGTTATTTTCAAAATGTAATAGGCTACAGACGACTAGTTAACCTGTTAAAAATGTATTTATTCATCAGTGCCATGTAACTTATTACATTTGATGACTTTTTAAATATATGGCTTAAACACGGCAATAAAGCTGAAATTTGTGCCAAAAAAGCATCCCGGCAAAAAGATGTAAAGCAACAGAATGAATGTTTTATTCAGCATATAATAATTTTACTGAAAAGATTATTTTCATGTGTAGCCCCTTTTTAATCACCAACATTTTGATCAGTAAGTGATTTAATTACATATTTTTCTCATCAACTGTAACTGATTAGATTACAATTTATTTTGTAATTTAATTGCTGTAACTTGTTACATGTGACTAGTGACTAGTGAATTATTTATGATATTACACATATTTTACCTAATGTTGCTGAACTTGTTTCAAATTTTAAGTGTGCTATATATACCGTAAACATATGTCTCGTCTCTTCTAAGGCCTCGATACAAAATTTAAAACACTAATTATCACCATCTATCCCAGACCCTGTGTTACATGGCTTATAATAAATACACATTTTCTTTAAAAAGTGGTGAAATGGGTTCTCACCTCTGACAAGGAACTCCTGGCCGTCTATCCTGGCGTCCCCTTTGGGTTTCTGCAGCAGACTGATCCAGTGATGCATCTCCTCCGGTGTGTCGCTGTTGCAGTGGATCACGCGGTTGGCCGTAATGATGACAAAAGAGTTTGGCCTGCAAAGGTCAAACAATAGGCTTTTAAAATATAAAATCCACCTTCAGACACTTAAAAGGTAACTTGAATATTTTTCAGCTTGGACTGTTTTCCCATGTTTTTGTGTCTCAATGACTGATGGAGACAATTTTAAACGAGAGAGCTGCAACTGGCAGCTGCTGCAAAACACACTGTAATGTAACCACTTTCAGAGGTTGTGCACCGTCAATTTACACTAAAAACACTTGTTTTTGCCAGTGACAGGCTCAGATTGTTATTCTGAATGTCTAACAGCATTATGGAAAGGATCCCTACAGATATTCTGTATACCTATTTTGTTCAAGAGTAAGATCCTTTTATTTAATATGGAACAGCCCTGTAATCGCTCATGCAAATCCCCCAGACTCCATTTAAAAAAAAAAAAAAAAAGGATTTCATCATTGTAAAACACACTTCAGTGAAAGAAGAAAAATAAATAAAACTCACAAAAACCATCTTATTTCGTCTTTTCACTGTTCCAACAATTACCAACTCTGGTTACGTTGAAAAAAAAACCTTAATTCACCCAGTTTGATGTGAAAATACGCTGACTGTATTCTTGCTAAAATTACTGTTTATTTGAATAGAGCCTGGTGGGATTGTCAATGGGGATTTCAGGGCTGTTTCTGGTTAATTATCTCCTTTTTTTTGTTTTTTTGTTTCTTTTGCTTTTTAAAATATTTTATTCTCTTATCATTATTTTCTAATATTGCAAAACTTTAGGTATAGCTGTTTGTGTTATCCTTTTATTGTGTCTGTATTATTTCAGTTTTGCCTTGTGACGTACTTTGGGCTGCATGTGTGTATGAGAGTTGCTACATAAATTAAGTGATTTAAACAAAAAGGATCTTACTTTTTAACAAAAATATTTATCTCTGCAGGGTTCATTTTCTGTCCTGCTTTAAATTTACACCAATATGAAAAACATGAACAAAAAAAAAGATCATTGACAAAGTGAATCAGCATTTGCTTCATTTTTGGTGACTGATCCAACTTACCGATCCGGGTTATCTGAAGCACAAACGGAGTCAATCAGCCCCACGTCCAGAGTTCCCTGAAGGATGAAGAATTTAAATTATGAATTTATGAATCAATGGGGTCCACAGTGACATGTTAGCAAATAAAGTAAAAAATTAAAGTAAAATTGCACATTGTACAGTTAAAGCCACAAAGAGGAAAGTTATTGGTGTTGTGTTTAACAAACTGACCACGGCGTTCTTTGGGTTGGCCTGTTCGTGGGACATCTCCAGCAGCTGCTCAGGAGTGCACACACGCACCTTACTGAGCACATTAAACCACCCGCTGCACAGAAACACAGAGGCATCGTCACACGTTAGAATATATGAATCTACTCAGTAAATTGTTGCAGTTATTAACAAAATCACTCAAGTCTCCGCCTCACCTTGCATCCTCTGGAGACTCAGCAAACACCTGATAGGTCCTCTCGTCTGTCACAATGTTCAGAGCGTTCTCCTTTTCATGATTGTTCACTATTTCCCTGTGAAAACACAGAAAGTACACATGTCTGAAACAGGCAGCAGATGTCTAGAAAACAGAGAAACAGTGAATAAGGGGACTGTGTTTTGTATTTGTGTTTTTACATTAAAGTTTTATGGAAATCTTACTTGGCAGCTCGGATGTCGATGGTTCCCTTCAGCTTCTCCTCACTGTCGTTCTCGTAGTACATCAGCTTGCTGTCTCTCAGCACAAACCAGCGCATCTTCCAGTTTCTGAGGAAGAAGAAACACAATGAAAACAACAGCCAGAACAATCCATTCTAGACTGTCAAGCTTTATGTGACTCTATCAGTGATACATGCATGTACTGGCATCTGTCTTTATGTCTTAAATACAATTTAACTTAGCTTCTGTATATAGATAGCATCTGTTGTACTGTGTCATTTCAAAAGCGTTTTTAATGTAGGGTTCTGGATTATCTTTTTGACGGTAGAGTAGTAGTGCTCAAGTTCTTTCTTTACTAAATAAAATATTGCACATCTGTAATGTTAACTCCCAGAACCTCTGTGAAAAGGTAACATTAAAATCTCAGAACATTATATTATGAATCTGATTATTCTTTCAGCAAAATTCCATATACACAAATCCATATTTAGCATGGCTAGGCCCGTTTTAATGTTTGAGCATGAAACCAAACAATACATTAGAACAATCTCCCCTTCCAGAGCAAAAAGGCTATCAAGACGGTAAATATGTCTACATCCTTTGGTATTGTCATTTAACCTTTTGAAACCTGGGTAAAATGCAGCATTTTTTTCAAAAACATGGAAAAAAGGGCATGAAGCAACTTGGTAAGAAATGTTCTACAAATTGCAAAAAAAATTTGTTGATTTATAATTTAAAAAAACCCCAGTTTTTTAAAGCTAAGGAAAATATCTGGGAAAAAAACAGTTATGATAATTACATATTTAAAATTATGTTATAAGATCATATTTTTTCCAAAACGTTTTTTCCAAGTCTTGTTTGCCATGTTTTTTTGTTTTTAAACTAATTTTCTCTTGAATTTCGCTAATTGCCTTCTACCCATGATTTTGAAAGAAATCAAAGCAATTTGGTCAGGTTTCAAAGGGTTAAATTTATATCCTAGTCTGGTTTTGTAATCGCATATTTCTTATCCCTGGCATCATTTGTCTGTTTATACATGTTTTAGTTTTCTTACCTCTCTCTGACAATATGCACATGTACATTGTTTTTGTACAAGAAAGAAAGGAAAAGAATAAAAAAAAATTTAAAGCAAAAATTAAAAAGTATTTGTGGCCGTCTCACAAGAAAGAGAAGCTGTCCAGCAGACTGGACCGATCTACATCTGTCAATAAAGAGGGGGGATACGAGCGGCCCCTCCCACCTTGGACTGATCCGCGTTTTCGTTGAATCTGATTGGCTCTTCTTTAACCTGCAGAGTTCTCACCTGGCGGAAGCTTTTTAAAGTAATTTGCAAAAACGGCGACAAGAACGACGACGGAAGCTGAGAAAGAAACGTGCGCTGCAGGAAAATTACGCAAAATATTGGAGCAGTGTGCGGCTACACCCGTGACTGCACTCCCAGACATCAGGAGAAATCTATTGTGAAGTATGCGGAGGACACCACCATCATCGGCCGTATTACAAACAACGATGAGAGTTCATCCTGGGAGGAAATCAACAATCGTGCAGAGAGGTGCACAGTGAACAACAGCTGCTCAACATCAGTAAAACCAAGGAGGTGATTTTATAAAGAAGGAGGCAAAGACACGCACCCCTGTCTACATCAGTGGAGCTGAGGTGGAGCAGGTGCAGGTTTTTCAAAAATGACACTAAATCTTCTGTGTACCTCGTAAATTGACAAATCTTTTCCGCGTTGGAAGCTGTGGACATTATTATCCGCTTGGACACTGATGACTGCAGGACTGCTGCAGGTGATGTGAGGTAGGACAGTCTCCATTTGTTTGGTGGAGGGGGGGTTGAGAAGGTATAGGCCTGTATACCTTGGTGGGTGGTTGTTTATGTCTCCACGTGCTTTAATTTTCACAATAAGCTGTGTGTTTTTATGTCTTATTACACACACAAAGTGTCTTTACTGTGTTCAGCACCTTCATATTTTCTTCATACCATAAAAACTGGATTGGTGTTTTAGAAAAGGCTTCTCCATCTCTAAGTCTAAGGCTAAATTTTAGTCACGGTGTAATATCAAACTATTGTTCTTTTCCTGGAGGACTAACTTAATGCCTAATTGGTGTTATAGCTTTGTGAGCCTTCTTTTAAGCATACCATATGTTGTCTCTGCATGTCCAGGTCCCATGTTGAATTGAGTTTGTTTTGATTTTGTCCTTTAATATTTCAGCAGTGTGTTATGTGTTGGCTGTGACAGAATCAAACTAAAGCAAACACCAAACATAGTCAGTTATGATGAGCTGGCTGTATATCAGATCTTCAGCTTTTCACCTTGTTGATGTAGATTATTAACCTGGATTTGAGAGGTAAAATCTCAGTAAAGTCACAGAGCACCACTTTGAGAGGGACACTGAAGTCCTCCAGCACTACACAGGCCTCAAAGCATTGGGTTAGAAGTACACTAAATATGACTAGGACACCTCATGCAACACAGATGGTCATGCACACGCTAATTATTCACATCAGATCTGTACTGGACAGCACTTTAAAAAGAGTTTGTGGTTTAAGTAGCATGCAGGCTGCACTCAGTAACAACTACAACAACCTGCGGGAGAGAGTGGACAGGCCTCCTCCCTTCTTGTAGAGCCAGCCAGACTTTAGAGACTCTTGTTTGGAGCGAAACCACATGAAGGTTTCATCCTTCAGCACACACCAACGTCTCCTCCATGGGATCATCAGACCAGCTGAGGGAGCAGAGAATAAAGAATTAATGTAATGAAAATAAAATTCAAAAGGTGGAGAGGCTTTAACTTAAAAATGAGACCGGAAAAAAGTTTTAAAACAAGGGATCCACCAAATTAAAGGTCGAAAATCACAATTAGACGATATCCGCCTTGTTGACTGTCGACCCATCAGCAAACAATATTACATATACTGATGGCAGTGTTGTGTGTGTGTGTGCATGCGTGCATGAGTGTGTGATATCAATTTTGCACAGCAAAAATGAACTACAGTTACAAATAAAGTAGCTCCTTTTTATAAAGTTTTATAAAAACCTGTTATAAAGTTAATTAAGGTATGTTATTTTTATTGTCATTTCGTCATATCGTACAGCCCTTGTATGGGTTATTGGCAAATTGTCATTTTAAACACTGGTGCATCCTTATTAAACACAGATTTTTTTTTACTCACCCTTCATGTAGAGGTAGCCGTGGAAATATGGCGGTCCATTCCCGTTCAGCAAAGTCACTCTGCCATTAGTCACTTCTTCATCAGTGTCCATCATTCCATCGTGTTCATCGTCACTGTCTGCATACTGCAACATCAATAGTAACAATTAATTTTGTATATAATAACAAATGCATGCAAATTCAGGTCATTACATCATGATTTTTAAATTTTCGCTGCGTAGCTGCTCATACATATCTGCGTGCACGCGTGTGAGGATGCGTGTGAGTGTGTGTCCTCACAGAGTCAGAGCTGCCTCTGTAGGACTCGATGCTGGCGTTCGTGCAGGTCGACTTCCGCGGGTGCTCGTCATCCGTCACTGCAGCGCTCCCTCGGTTGCTCCCTGATACGGAGCTGTCGTCTCCTGCAGTGACGGACCCCTCCTCATCCTCTTGGTCGTAATCTGACTCGGTGTCTGCCGGCATGCTGTAGATGGGCTCCTCCCCGTCCACCAGGCTGTCCACCATGCTCACCTTCCTCTCCTGGTCTGGCTTGGCTCCATCTTTTTTCTCCCCGTCTCCTGGGGGAGGTGGTGGTGGTGGAGGAGGAGGAGGAGGAGGTGGTGGAGGGCCAGCGGAGCCATCTCCAGGTGGAGGTAGAGGAGGAGGGGGAGGAATTCCAGCAACAGGTGCACCATCTGTGGGGAGAGGAGGTGGCGGAGGAGGTGCAGGAGGGACTGTCCCCTCTGCAAAAGCAGGCGGGGGAGGTGGGAGGTGAGCAAATATGTCCTGATCAATCGCATCGGTCTCAGCAGGAGGAGGGAAGTCTGGGAGCGGGATGCACTCCTCCTCAGCATGAAACCCTTCGTCCACCTCCTCTTCCTTGGACGCACCTCTGCTGGCAGCTTTTGGAGCTTTCGCTTCTGCAGCAGGCTTGGCTGCGACTGCTCCCAGTGAGGGGTCCACGCCTCCGAAATTCAGGAGGTCGATGAGCTCCGTGGCTTTGCGGGACGCCTCCTTCTTCATCCGTTTCAGCTCGGCGTCCCGGCGCAGCTGCAGCTCCTGTTTGGAGGACTCGCACAGCTGGGACACCTCGTCCTCTCTCTTTTTCTGCAGGCGCTCGATCTCTCGCTCCAACTGGAGGATCTCCTCCATCTGCCGGGCCTCGTTCTATATGAGAGGAGAGAAGAGAAGGAGCATATTGAACGTTTGCTTTATTCTTTAAATCATCAGGAGAAGATGTGATATCAAGTTTTTTAGAGTTAGAGAAAAAAACGTACTGAAGCAGCAGCACTGTCATCTTCCTTCTTCGGCGCTCCTTCACTGACTCCCTCTTGCTTCCCTTCGCCTGCCATCTTCTTCTCCTCCTCCTCTTTCTTCTTCTTTTCTTCCTCCCTCTTCTTCTTCTCCTCTCTGAGCTTTCGGACTCGAGTACGTGCCACCTGGCCTCGCCGGTGTCTCTGCAGCACCAGCACTGCCTTGCGTTGCTTCACGAACCGCTGGCGTTGGATGTGTCTTCTGAGGTTTTTCTGGAGAGTGACGACACTGGTGCGGACACGCTTGAAGTGCTTCCTGTGGACAAAATGGGAACAGATATAAAACTAGAAGAAGTGCACCCAGTAGAAAGATCTCCTCCAGGCCACTCTAGACGGTTCTTTTAACACCAGCAGATGTGGCACAGTGCGTGTCAGAAGTATTTTTGATGGACCTGTTGCACAGAGCAGATTGAGTTTTCCTCAATCCTCAATATAGATCTGATATTATTGCAAGGTTGAATTTATTTTTAACAACTCAAACAAAGACATAAATCTTTGGAAAACCGGGTCGCAACAGCATCTGGTGAAGTTGTCCCTCCAGGCTTCCTTATAGTCAAGATAACGGCAAAGATAACAAAATATGTTGACTCTTGTCATCTTGTATCCTGCCTAACTTTGGTGGATCATAACAGATCGGTTGTGGAATTAATCTGCAGATGCTTCAGTCTTTTAGTCATGACAAAGGTGACAATGTGACCTGCAATTGATGATAATTCATGTAGGTTTTGGCTGATTTGATTTCCACAAAACTTGCGGCCACTATCGAAAAGTTCATGATGGAATAAAACAGGTTCAAACAAGTACAAATCTTTGCAATCCTGATAGGTCCTTGAGCAGCAGGACTAATGCACAGACTAAATGTGCGCACAAAATATTACGCTGACTCAATAGTTTGCAGCTTTAGCTGCATATAGATGGATACACACACTCACACGCAGGCTTACACCTTGTGGAGATAAGACAGTGAGTCCTGGCTCACAAAAAAAGTGTTAGATTCTACTAGGATGCTCTTACTTGGCAGAGAAAGTTAGCAGATGGGCTCGAATTATCATGGCAGCCTGACTTCGGACTTCATCCCTGTCTTTCTCCAAACGCTGCTCCAGAGACTCTTTCATAAACACCTGCAGAACAAAGGTGAAGGTTAGCAGGAAAGACATTGAATATAATGTAGAGAAAACCTATTGAATGATGGATCAAACGTGCATTGTTGCAAGTTGTTTCAAAATTTCAGTCATGACAGCTATCTAGAATCAGTAAGGGGTGTTGCCAAAAACTTTCAAATCGTACCTTGGTCTTGCCCAGCTGCCACTCTTTCTTGGTCTTGTCATATTTGGTGAGAAGGTCTGTACTTTTCTTCTTATCGTCTCCTGCTGCTGCTGCTGCTGCTGATGATTTCTCTTTCATAATGATTTTATACCTGGCAAGCAGAAAAGACAGGACAAGTTGTGAGGGACAAAACAAAAGAGAGATCTCAGCAGAAAGGGGTGAAAATTCAGAGACACGCACACAAACACACACAAGATGAAAGATAAGATAAAAGTAGATTCAGAGATTATTACCTAGAGGAGAAATCTTTGAAGGTTCTGCGGACCGGGAACCCGGCCCGACGGATCTTCACAGTCTCCAACATCCCAGAATATCTCAGCTGGTTCAGGACGACCTCTGGGTCAAACACATTTGGATTCTACGAATAAAATAAGAAAAATTTTTCAACATGAAACTGAAACTTCATGGCGTGATTGTCAATCAGGCTCTGAGACAACATTCATTTGAATTTAGGAACTTAGAAGAGGTGTGAGACAGAAGCAGACTGACCTTTTTCATGTTGGGCTTAATGCAGCGGATGAAGAAAGGGTTGGACACGCTCAGAGTGGCCATGAGAGCATGAAGGGAGTCCTGAGGTGATGGAAAGAAATTTATTTCATATGGCATTAAACAAAATTACCATAATAAGTCCCTCAGTGAACATTACATGTAAGAGAGGAAAGCCCTTGAAAAATAGTCTGTTCAAAGAGCTCATTTTTAGCACTTAAATCTTCGTGGGGCTGAGGCTAGTCGTTGAATCTCTTAGCTGAGCAACAGATCATTTAATCATTTAATATATCAACGAACAATGCTAATATTTACTGTTTTCAATTTAAAATTCAGGATTTGTGCTCCTTCTCTTTTTTATGTCACTGTTAAGTGATATTTGTATTTTGGACTGTGTGTTAAACTAAAAAAGAACATTTTAACATGTCATCTAAGGCTAATTTCTGACATTTTTAAGACTAAGCATAACTATACCCTCAGCTCCCTGCGGTGCTTAGCTCTAGACTCTTCATTATGTGCTGGTTGTTATGTTGGGTCAGGCTGTTCTCATGCACTGTTTGTACTTGTACCTATGAAAAGTAATCCAGCAGAATTTGTATATCACCCACATACTCATGGAGACTGCCATCAGGGGACCAGTGTGCTGACGTGAGTAAAGAAGGACGTAGTATAGTATATAGTAAAGTCTTCGTAAAGAGGCAGGTTGAGGTGGTGGATTGGTCAAACAGACACAGGACTCTCCCCCAGGGTGACCGGTGTTCATGTACCATGTCAAACATAGTGAACTTTGAGTTCTTTAAAGGTATGTTTTCACCATGTTTCTCTCCCTAAACCTAACCTATGAAGCTTTACATAATTACGCCATCAGTAGGGATATCATTCGTACTGCTGATTATATATTATGTTATTATGATTATACATTGGTTAGGTATCTAATAATCCTAAACTACTTGCATCACTTACCCTGAACTGGGAGCTCACGGTGGGTTTGCGTCTGGCTGTTCCCATCTTCTCCTCATTATTCCTGCTGCCGACCTTCTCAAATAAGTCGTAGATGAAGTCCAGCCTGAGAGGCAACAGAAATATGACGGATTACAGATCTGCATATCATAAGTTTTTCAGTGGAAATACTAAGGATGATCAACTTTAGAAAGTAAAAAATCAGGCACAGAAATGAGCTAAAGATGGATAATGTAGACATTTTCATAGAAGTTTCACCTGTTTTTACACTGAAATCTGTGAGCCACAGTTTTACGGGTTAGCGTTCACAAATTCTGACACGTCACAGACCTTAGCAAAACACTGTTACTCTACCCTTTATATAACTCAAATTATATAGGTTGAAGGTAAAAACTTATTTGATTCTTGCCACTTTGTTCTCTAAGCCCATCAGAAACACTTTTTTACTTTTATCACTAAAAGGTTGGCATTTGACAATTTTTGGATTCTAGCTTTTTACCCAATGACAGCTTAATGCTAGTCATTGAAGAACAAATTGACATCAAATATTTATATCAGATCAAAAATGTAAAAAGAAATCAACTTCAATAACTGAACTGATTACTCAAAACAATCTCAGGACTTATTACAGTCCCAGTAAACTATCAGTTTAATGTAAGTGAAAGTCCTGCCTGCTGTCCTTGAGCATGTTGAGGATGTCGTCTCTGAACGTGTCTCTGTTCTTCTCCAGGATCCCTCTAACATCATACAGGACCTGACAAAGACACACACATTCATTATTAATAAATCTCAGACTTCACACAGTAACAAATGCAGTCTGTTAACATGAAGCAGCTCAGTTAGTGCGTTACTCACCTCCCCGGCATAATGTTTGATACCAAACTGATACTCAGCAAGTCTGGGCTTAACGTAGTAAGGGTTTGTCTGCAGAAAACAGGAAAGAAGTGCAAAAAAAATGAAACATAATGGGGCATTTAATACCAGCACAGCAGTGTGTGTGTGTGTGTGTGTGTGTGTGTGTGTGTAAATAACTCACAGAGTGTCGGCTGTGCAACTTCTCCAACAGAGTGAAGTCAGTTCCTTTGGGGAATCGACTTTCTTCATTCACAAGTGCCAGCAAACCCAGTTTCTAAGAGACAGAAAAAAAAACATCATGTTCTCGCATCAGCACCACTTTCTAAGACATCAATTACATTAGTTTCTAGAGAGCGTCTGAAGCAGCCAACAGCCACTATTTTAACTCATTTCCACCCAAAGCTGATTGACGAAAACTGAACTTTTTGTATTAAAAGTCACGACAATTTCCTACCTTCTCTATCAGGTCGAGGCACTCTGCATTGTCCATCCAGTCTATGGCGTCCCACTGGACACCTTCCCTGTGGAGAGTCAACCAAAACATTCATACATGGCACTAACTTTAGACATTTCTCAGCTTAACAGAAAATAGCATAAAGGACACAGTTTTGCAACTTTGTTCAACTAAACATGGGCAGATTATGAGACAGTGGGCCCCTGGGCACAGACATGCCAAGGGCCCCACCACCTCTCTTACATAGGAGTGACACACACAGACTTTATGGTTGTTTTGCATCTTTTTGTTGTAATACTACTACTACTACTACTAATAATAATAATAATAATAATAATAATAATAATAATAATAACTTTATTTATATAGCACCTTTAAAAAAACAGTTGTTTACAAAGTGCTTTGACGGACAAAACAAAGGCAGGAACTCAGAGAATAATAAAATAAACATCAACAAACAGAGGAAGGTCAAACAAAGAGGCAAGAATAAAATGCGTATAAAAAAAGTCAACAAGAATAAAGCAAATTAAAGGAATAAAAGTCATAAAACAGGCAGATCTCGAAAGGCAGTTTGTGCTAAATGAGTACAGTATTAGAAAATATAATTGCAACAAAAGACAATAAAAATAATGTATGATAGCATAAAGGAAGATGACATCACATCAGGGGATAAAGCAAAGATACGTTAAAAAACAAACAAATAAGAGATAGATCAACAAAAAAATAAATAAAAAAATTGCGCCATTATGCCGCCTCTTCGTTCTGTAAATAATGTCCGATCGTGGAAAGGGGACAGAGTGGTTTCGCCTTTAAGCTGTCACAGGAGGTAGTATCAGCGCAGAAACGATGTCTGTACACACATAACGGCCGGGAAGATGGGACCATGGGCAGGATGGGTGTGACGTTTTGATGGCGTGTTATGTGTGCAACATAACATGGGAGATTTAAAAAGCAGCTTTTAGTTTGTAGCAGGGGTTTGTAGATGGATAAAATGTATGTTACCTGTTGTACTCGAGCTGCTCCAGAGAAAAGATATGCTTGTTGAAGTACTCCTGAAGCTTCTCGTTGGCGTAGTTGATGTTAAACTGCTCGAACCGATTCACCTGGAAGCAAAGACACGTCTCGTGTACAGATCTGCACGCATGTGGATAAGTGGTACACAGAAAACCGCTTCGAGCAAAACAACTCAAAGTTCTGACCTCAAAGTTCTCAAAGCCAAAGATGTCGAGGATGCCAATTGATTTAAAGTTTTCCTTCCCCTTGATCTTCTGATTGATCTTGAGGATGATCCAGGAGAAACACTGCGAGTATAACGCCATGGCAACAGAGTCCCGGGAATCCACGGCCTGTAGGTATGAGACAGAAACCCGAGGGGGAGCGTGAGTGTGTCGGGAAGAGCCAGAGATCGATAGAGAGATGGAGAATAAATGTGTGGATATATATGTGTATGCCTGCTGACCTGCTCTATAGTGAGTGGAGAGCAGATTTCCTCTCCTCTGAGGATTATGGAGCGCTGAGTCAGGACTTCAGACAGCTGGAAGGCGTCCAGCCCCAGCAGCTCGCTGGCATTAGTGACCACTGAAAGATGAGCAAAAATGTATTTCACTTCTGCAACACAACTTCTCAACTTTTACTTTCCCTAACTTGCTTCAGCCGTGCACCAACCTTGCTTGGTGGTGATCTGGGCTCCTCCTGCAGTCATGAACTCGATGTTTCCCAGCTGTAAGACTCCCGACAGCAGCTTAAACATGTCTCTGATCTCCTCCTCTGTGAACTGCAACACCTTCAGCGCCTCCTACACACAGAAAAAATCACAAGGAAAGAGATTAGGTGCTACCAAAAGCAGAAGTGTTTTTAACACTTCTATCTCAGCCACTATGGCCGCTGATTCAGCATCAAAGCACGACTCACAGAGGTTTGATAAATGGTGTTTTTTGGACTTTACAAAATTTTCTGCTTATTTACAAGAAAAAAAACTCCAAAGACGACACTTATAAATCTAGGAAAGGGTGTATATTTAGGGACATTTAAGGGAGATAATTTCTATCAGTTGTACTTCATGTAATGCTAGGTTGCATTCGATTAAGTCAGATCTGTATAGGTCCACATATGAAAGATGCCAAAAGCAAAGCTGAAAAGATCAGATTACTTGTGATTCGTGCTGTTTGCACTATTGTGAAATAACAGATTGGAGCCATAAATGAGCAATAAAATCAGATTTGGGCCACTTAAACCTGCAGTTTGAACGTGGCCTATGTCTGTTAGTTTTGTAATTACGGTTAAATAACAACCACATTGTGATCCAAATTAAAAGTTTTGTCTTCCAAGATGCCTTTTTGAATTCAATGGGAGTCTGTTCATATCATACAGACAAATGGAATAACAAAACGAAGAACAAGCTTTTTACTGGAGGTAAAAAGCTTGTTGAGGTTAAGAACTTGCATAGACAGCTGTTGTTTAGTGTGGCTCGTTTCATCCTAGAAAATCACTTTAGATTACAAAGATAACTGACAGTAATGGATCCTTTTTAGTTTGATCATTTCTTCTTCCACATCAGCTTTTGTCCCCGGGAAATGTTTGAAAACTTAAATATTGACAAAGACAGGACATGAGAAAAGACAAACAGAGTGAAGCAGTCAAACTGACCATAACACTGTTATACAGCTCTTTGTCGTTCAGGCTCTTGTCCTTCAGACATCCTGATTGGCTGAGGTAGTGGAAAGATTCGGGAGGGTCCTCCAGGAAGTATAGGCCTGATAGAAGAGATATATAATGTCAGGGTGATACTGGGAGAGATCCACATTAAGGCACTTAACTGCACTTAACTGTGTAGTGTGTGTGGAGTCAGTCTGGAAACGTTGCAGTGAAATTACACAAACATGCACATATTGATGTCTTTGTATCTCCAGATTTTCCCGTTTGTTATAAATGCATTGCGAATACTGTTTCTTTATGGCCGACACATCAAACCTTCAAAACAATATCTGAACATGTGTATGCTTTTTCTTACTTTTATGGTCTTTGCTAGCGCCCGCCAGCAAAGCGTAGAAGATGTGGTAGTTTCGTTCTCCGGGGTTTTGTCGTACCACTCGGTTCTAGAGCAAAATCAATCCAGGAAAGCCAACATTAAACATTTCATCATTATTCACAGTACAGAACTGACAAATCACTCCTAATGTATTTTAAACTTGATATGAGGCGGCTGCAGACATGGTTACCTTTTCTAGTAAATCTGAAAGGTAGTGAGTCAAGGAAACAACAATGGAAACAGTTTTTCGCAAATATAGCATACCTTATTTCAAATAATAGCTTAATAATAAAAGCATGTCTTAGTACATTTAAAACAAATTAACATGTTTTTACATATATAAAAGGGATACAGTCAATGACGCAGCCTCCCTGGATGTTTCCGCCCTCGGAGAAGTGAAGTTGGATGAATTTCCCAAAGCGACTGGAGTTGTTGTTGTAAACAGTCTTTGCATTACCAAACGCTTCCATGATGGGGCTGCACAGAGTGAAAACTGCTGTTAGTGCATTTTGGTTTTATTTATCTGTGAATGCAGTATAGGATATAGTATATCCACCAAGTGCTGCAGATGCTATTTATTGTGTGTTTCTCCAAAAGCAACATTATTTGCAGATATTTACTCCTCTATGGGAAACTGACTTGATCTTTTCAGCAGTGCTCTGCTTCATATTAATATAATAACACACATCCATTAGTGCCCAGTCCAAACACTGATTACTTAGCTCTAACACAGTGTCTGGATTTGCTCACTGGTTCCCTAAAGGCTTGATTTGACTCAAGACTTGAAAACAAAATCCTTCTAGTCTTAGGTTTCGACTTGCTACATTTCTAGAACAATAAAAGACAGATAAAACCGTCTTGCACAGGTTCACACACCTTAAATTTTGAATTATTACTACCATGCACAGAGTAGATTTGATCCCAGTGTCAAAAAAACAACAATATTACATTTCAAAATGGGATTTTAATGGTTAGCATTAAAGGTGCAAAAGTGAGTCCATTCACTGATTTCTTGATCCACAGAAATTTAATCAGCAACTGTTTTTAATACTTAATTTATTGTTTTAGTCATTTTTTAAGAAAAGATGCCAATTTTTTAATGCTATCAGCACCCCAAATATGTAGATTTTCTGCTTATCTCTTTTTTATATCACTCTAAATTACTTAGCACTGAATATGTTTCCTTTTAAGCTGTTTTTTGGGCAGAAAATTCACAATATGTCTCTTGTAAACTGTGAAAGGCATTTTTTGTACCAAATGATTCATCAATGCCAAGAGAAAATAATCAGCAGGTCAGCTGATAATGAAAATAATAGTTAGTTACTGCCCTAGTCAGCATTTAGAGACCTTATAAGACTTCTGAGTACATATGACTTAATGAGTCGGGTCCTTTAAGACTTGAAACTTTCATAAAACTTGTGACATGACCTGGAATATTTTTAAGTTAGTTATATTGTCCTATTACAAAAATTAAAACTTGACCTGAACGTCTTTCGAATAACTTCAGACTTGACTCTGACTTGTCCAAAAAATCCTTTAAACAGTTCTAGCAGTATTAGTAAAGGAACACTGTACTTTGCTCCTCTGTACCTGCTTTGTACGATGGCCTGCTCCACTCGTGTACTTTTCTCTGATGGAGAAGTCCCGGCTGAGTTTTGGCTCATCACTGACAGGAACTGAAGCAACAGTTTGGTGCTCTCCGTCTTCCCTGCCCCTGACTCGCCACTGAAGGACACACACAAAACACACACACACAATTTAATTAAATACGCTGTGACCTTCTCTGAC
The DNA here is from genome assembly GCF_026936395.1 of Plectropomus leopardus. Classification (NCBI taxonomy): domain Eukaryota; kingdom Metazoa; phylum Chordata; class Actinopteri; order Perciformes; family Serranidae; genus Plectropomus; species Plectropomus leopardus. The sequence goes on along the minus strand of NC_142189.1, from coordinate 12,392,676 downwards.
ATTCCCATATCTGGATGTTTAATTGATGCTGAGGTTTGATAGCTTCAGAGATATTGCATTGACTCTCAGTCTATCTCAATGAAGATACAAAGTGAGACAAAGTGTCAGTGTAATTGAAAGCAAGACCCCACCAACAGATTAGCCAAGCAGGCCAGCAGCAGCTTTATTTAAAAGTATTATTATAAATGGAGGGTTGCCATTCATTCATCTTCACCACCAAGACTGATCCGATCTTGATTTCATCTCCTAGTTAAGTTTTACATCTGATCTTCATCACTTGTTATTTCAGCTTGACTCTTTGAACTTAATCTCAGCTCAGTCTCTCCCTAAGCACCCACTGAAATCAATATGTCTGAAACTTGGAATTGCCAGTCTACTTCCTTCAGCCTTCACTTTATTTTTCATTGTCAATAAATACATTAATTTTTTGTTAAAAACATACAAAGTGTCTGTAAGCCAAGTTAAGATATCTGTCCCCTGACCGTAGCTTTGTATTTACAGACATAGGGTGGTATCGATCTCCCTGAAAAAAAAAAAATCATACAGATAATCAGAGACATACAAAATGCATGCATAACTCTGGGTAAGTAGGACAGTAGGAATTGTTGGATTTTCTAAAAGTGGAAATACCATCACATCTAATGCATACTGGGATAGGCTGCATTCCCCTGTGATACAGGATTTAAAAGGAGGATGGATTGATGGCTTGGGCATAGGTGGATTACTGAACAGGCCTACCGGGCACAGGCCTCCAATCACAAGGACATAAAGAGGCATATCTAACCTCAAACAGACACAAAATCACCCCAATTAGGTACAAAATTACCACAAAGAGATGCAAAATGACCCCAAAAGACACAGAATTACTTGAAAATAACACAAAACAACCAAAAAAAAACCCCAATTATCCCAAAGAGACAGAACTTTTCCTAAAGAGACACACAAAATTGCTGCAAAGAGAAAAACATTTCTTCAGAGAGACAGAAAACTGTCTCAAAGAAACACGAAATTACCCCAGAGACACAAAATGACTAACAAGGAATACAAAATGACCAAAAAAGACACAAAGTTGCCTTAATAAAACACAAAACTGACTTAAAGAGACATAAAATTACTTCAGAGAGACACAAAACAACAAAAAAGACATAAAATGTCTCGAGTGAGACACAAACCGCCACAAAGTCTGTGAGTTGGCGGAGCATTTAGCATGTTAGTGCCCAGTAGCCTACTGTCTCATAAGCCACAAATGGGTTAGGGACAAACACTGATAGATGGACAAAACATTAATTAGAGTTACAGCATATTTAATGATCACAATAAGCTCCTCTTAAAGCTCACCTGATGAGGACACATTGACTGTCGTGGCGTTTCCAGATGCAGCGGTAGCATTCGTTGGCCACGGCAAAGATGTGCGGAGGGAGCTCCCCGATGTGGTGCTTGGAGTACTGTTCCACCCTCTCCGGGTCGTACAGACCTGAGATCTGCTTGTAGGGGTTGACGGCTGCCAGGATGCTGCCGATATTAGTCTGAAAACAGTTGAAAACAGTGACATTTCAGGTACTGTCTCTGTGTCATTAGTAGCTTTTATTTTATTTGGTTTATTTGCTTCTTTTCTTCTGTTGTTTTTTTCTCCACGCAGTGACACATTTGCTCTCAGGAACACATACAGTACAAATATGTGAAGCCCTGTGTTGATATTAATCTGGACTGTAGGATGAGGAAACACGTTATGATAGAGGTCTGACAGCTGAGGTGACGAGCGACAAATCACCAGATTTTTATGAGAAAGCTGAGGAGGAATCAGTGAATAACGCAGGAGAGAGGCTGGATTTCTGTGCAGCAACAGTCACCTTGCTTTCTGCACTACAAACAAAAAATCTTCAGGTCAGCATCCATCGTGTCATATTACCCTGTCTGTGCATTTTTGTGTACTACACACACAGTATATTAAACTGTGCTGAAGCACACACACATACACACACACACACACACAGACACACACACACACACACAGACACACACATAAACACATGGACACACAGTGACACAGAAAGCTGACCCACACTGCGGGGTAAATTCTTTTGATCAGCTTAAGGGAAATCCGTATATGGAAAATATTTCATCATCTAGATTAGGTCACACCCAGGGAGGCTGGTATTGTTCTGTATTCTGGAAGTATTTCAGACCTTCAGCTCACCAAGGACGTGATCAAAACATACCAGTTTCAATTGATCTCAATATCTTTTGACCACAAACAGTGAATGTTGTTTTCTCATGTTGTCAGCAGTCATGGGTCAGATGAAACCCCCAAGGCAAGGTGGGTAATGGACTTTTATGGACATCAGCTAATGCTTCTGTTCATTATGGACAGATACGCTTGAACAAATTATCACTTCAGTTCATTTCTGTGTGATTCTTGAGTCAGTTTTTGACTACACTGTATCCAGGTTTCTCTATATATGCACAAAAAACAAGACTCGTGCATAGCGTAGCGGCTCCTCTATGTCTAGTAGGAATTGCACAGTATCGTTTTTAGTATTAATCAACATTTTAACTTTTTAAATCAGGCACTGTGTTGCACTTAATAAGTATTGCACTTTATTATCTATTGCATTTGTCTCTTTTTAACTGCTGCTCAGTGTCTTTTAAATGTCTCTTTATTTATGTTTTAATTTGCATACTAGTCCAGAGAAATGTTATTTCGCTCCACTGTGTTCTTACAGATATGGATGGAATGACAATTAATAAACTTGCACTATAATTCTGAACTACTGACCATTGGTCAAGGTTAGGCCATTGGTGAGCATCTGTCACCCTAGTTTTTGTGGTGTGTCCTGCACCATCGACTCTAGCCAGCCCTTGTGGGCCCTTAACACCTTAATTTATGGCTGATTCGATATGTTGAATTGCCATGAGCTGTTGGAGGCCGGTCAGTCCCTGCAGGATTTTAAATACAGCCAATCCATGAGAATTCTGCATGACCTTGCAATTTTGTCCAATTACTGCAACCCACTGCAGAATTTGGCTATAAAAAAGGGATAAAATCTAATTTCATTGTAGAGCTGTGCACAGTGTATTGATTCACTCAGCCCCTCTATCTTTTGATTTTTCATGAGACTACTGCTGCTGGACTGGAGCTCTGTGCCTAGGAAAGTTACACACACACACACACACACACACACACACACACACACACACACACACAGAGAGAGAGAGAGTGACAGGGCTACCTGTTAGCATCACAGAGGTAACATAACCCAACGGTTATTAATGGGTTAAATGACAGAGCTGAGCCGTTTCTGTGTCAGTGGCGGATTAACAGCTTGGGGTCTGATGTTAACCACTACTTCGGGGCATTTGCCCAAGTGGCAAAATATGACGAGAAAAGTAGTATAATAAAGTAATAATTAACATAATAATAAGCTCAGAATCCTATTTTTGCCATTATTTGCCCCCACAATTTCACTGCAAAAAGAATGCCTAAAAACTTTTTTGAAAAACCGCAATGACGTCAACAACAATCTCAAAAACAGCCAATGAATTCCTGGATTGAATGTTTGGTGAGTAAAATCACTCTGACTGGCAGCTCAGCTCAGTGAGCGAGAGGAGAAACAGAGGTGAGGAAAGTAGACAAACAGCTGATGTCAAGAGGCGAGAGATCAAAACACACTTGTCGTAAAAGGTACAATTATTTTTTTAACCATTGAGCTCTGATTGATTGTGTTGTTGTTCACTAGCTCACTGTAAATATTCTTTGTTGTTTCAAAATCTGCTGGCAGAACATATGTGTGAATTGGCAGTTAGCTGTAGTCTTTGTGCTCAAGTGCAACTTTTTGGCTGAGACACAGGCAACATGAGGCGATGTGAGGTGACGCAACAGTTGGCCTCCGTTGTCACTAGTCTGACATAGTTTGGTGTGTATGGATCTTTAGTGTTACCATTCAGTTTCTCTCTACAGCAAAAATATGTGTTGATATTGTTATTCTTTGTCCCCACTGGTGTCCCCATTTAACCAGGATTAAAATCTAAAGGACTCCATTTTTAAAGAAGTGGAGTTCAGTTTGTTTTAACAGTTGATTTGATTTCCCACAATATTCTCACTTTATAGTCCTTTTACTCTCCGCCTCTTCAGCTTTCCTCTCAGAGCAAACGTGTCTCATAAGATGATTTGTGTTTCCCACTAAAAGCCTCATGCATGTGAGATTACTGGAAAAGGGAAAGGCGAGAGCATCAAGACATAATGTACACACATGCTTGGCCACACACACCTGCACACTCTTACGCACACGTGTCTGAGTGCACTTACGTAGATGTTATCCTTCTGGTAGCGCTGGTACAGGTTGTGCATGATAGCGGCCTCGTGCAGCTCAGCCAGCGCTGACATGTCCTCCACACCATCGATGCTGGACTGGTGCATCGCGTACACCCGCTCCCTGGTGACCTCGGCCTGCTGCAGGTACAACACCTGGGAGACAACAAGAAGTACAGACTGTCACTTATCATCCCGGGTTTCTATCACAAATTTGCACAAAATATAACATTTGGAGATGCATGGTTTTTACAAACAGGTTTATTTCTAATGCACATCTAAAATGTGACGAACTAAAAGTTTATTTTATTTAGTAAAAAATCAGATATAATGTCTTCGATAGTGAGGAGCTGGTAGGCAGTTAGTTTTGGACAGAGCCAGGCTTATAGTTTCCACCCGTTTCCTGTCTTCTTCCTGTCTTAGCTCACCTGGTGATGGCTGTAGCTTCATATTTAGCATACACTAAAGTGGTGTCGATCTTCTCTCCCAACTCTAAGAGAGAGTGCATTTACTAAAATGTCGAGCAATCCATTTGCAACATTTAAGTGTGTACAAGTGTTGTTTCCCTGTAAAATATCACACACACACAAAGTGATGGATGGCTTTGCATCATATATCATGCTGGCGTTAGCTGACATTGTGTGTGTCCTCAAGGTCAAATGGGAAAAATAATCATCACAGTACTTCTTTCGAGATAAATATGATACTTGACTTTCATTTGTTATGCTGGCAATGCTGTCTACTGGATAATAAAGGTGCGTTGATCAGAGTGAAGGGACAGGCCGGTGCTTTAAAAAGATGCCAGCATTGTGAGGTCTTTCCATTTTTGGTATGAACAAGCTAATTGTGATGCAACATGACGAAAAACACACACAATGAGAATACAAAGCATCGCGGCTCTTCTTCTAACCAGACCCCAGTCTCATCTATGTCATCCATCGCCATGGCAACTGGAGAGAGTAGGGGACAAGGCGGGTGGGGAACCCGTCTGTGGGAGGGGACGAAGAAGAAACAGGAGCAGAGACGCAGAAGAAGAGAGAGTAACAGATCTGATCTGGCAGGTGAAAGTAGCCCGGCGTGTATTCATGTCAAGCACACACACATGCTGCTACGATGGTCCTTCTCTCTTGCAGTACACACGCACACACACACACACACACACACACACACACACACACACACACACACACACACACACACAGATATACAGATAATTAAAGTCATTCTATTTCAGCATAAAGGTCATTCATTTCAGCGATATCAACTTGTCTAAGAATAGAAATCATGGCCTTTACAATACTCGGTTGTTAATATGTCAGCTTAGTCTCACAGTCAGCCTCCGCCCTGTGTGTGTGTGTGTGTGTGTGTGTGTGTGTGTGTGTGTGTGTGTGTGTGTGTGTGTGTGTGTGTGTGTGTGTGTGTGTGTGATGCTGTAACAGATGTGTTGGGAGTCTGTGGAGAGTGGCAGAGGGGCACGCTGTAGGCATTCAGACATCTTGTTCTTAAATAAATCTGTTTCACTCCAGTAACAGTGTCTTGGCTGCACAGAGCTGTTGTGTGCGGACGGCTCTCTCAGGGCGAACAAACTCACGGCAGTTTCATCGTTTGCCAACATGTCTGCATGTAAAATGTTGCTTGTGGCCGACAAATAGAATCTTGTGCACTATATGTTGTAGTCTGTGCATTTCTCTCTCATGTCTTGTAGGCGTTTTGTGAATAGTCTTTAAATGAGGGTCTAACCCATTATGTCACTAACCTTTCCGCACTCACTCAGCTGTGATGAAATGACCCAATTATCCTTCGTCCTCCATTAGAGAGAGCATAACTTACATAGCTCACCATCTTCACTGTGACCGTGTCCACATGACTCTTTGTCTTTACTTTTTTAAAACCGTGGTGCTCAATCAAAGGCACTTACATGCTGCTATCCAAGCACAATTATTTATATATATGAGTATTAGAGCCGAGGCCTTTATGAGTGTCCAGTACTGTCAGCAAATGTGCAAAAATGCTGCAACAGTAAAACTAGGCTGCAGTGTTTTTTTATAATTCAGGTTTCATTTAAAGACCCTTTCCCATCAAGTTTTTAAGCTTGTTAACATGTCCATATGATGGTTTTTTTAAAAAAAAAAAAATTATGACTATGACACATCAGGAGCATTGGCTGTGTATCTCCTCCCTGGAACTACAGCGTATCAATGATAGTCTCCAACAGACAGCGTTTCATACATCACAAAGCAGAGCCAGTCCCGTCAACTTGCGAAACAAAAAAAGAACGATTAGATGTAAGGTGCAAATCTGCCTTTCCAATAGCAGAGGAATGACGCACCTTACTCTGCCTCTGATTGGCCTATCCTGAGATTCTTACCCTAACCAGTCTCACTCCTCTTGCCTGAATCTAACCAACCCAACCAAAGGAAGGAAGCGAGGACTAGCCAGTCCTAGGAAGAGTAGCAAGGGTCATTCCTTTGATGTCCTTGGATTGACAAATTTGCAAGCCAGGTGTAGCTACACACAGTGTTTTGCAAGTCAAGTACCACTTTTACTTGTCAGAGCTTGCAATCATGAACAAGGTTTATCTCATATTCACATTATTAGCTGTTTGATAATGTAGTCAAGTCAAAGGCTCATGCTATCAATTACAATTATGTTTTTAACGTTGCAGAGTGTCAAGTAGAGTTGAAGGTTATGGACTCGTGCATATTTACAGATTGGGGCATAATAAATTAGGCATGTAGAGTTACCTCTTAGTCATGAAAGGTATGCAAGGACTTTTTCATGAAAAAAAACACATGTAAATATGTCATTTTGATAAACAGAAATGAGTTTCAGCAGGTTTAATCAATGCCAAAAGAAAATCTTAAATTTAAATCAAAGTTGATCATGGCAAATTTAAACTTAAGCCTCTTTCCCACTGCACAAAAATACTGCGAACACCTGCTAGCATCTGGCATTTTGATATAATCAGCATTCTCACTCAGGTCAAATGACTCTGGAGTGGTCACAGCATTAATGGAAACACTACACCTGCGTGAACATGCAAATTCCTCACAACACAACAACACAAATTACCATCTCTCACAGCCCAAACAGCACTCAAACATCAATCCAAATTAGTCTGCACAGAGTTTAAAAGAGAGACTGGATATGTGAGGGATATGTAAAAAGAAGAAACCATCGTAAAGTTTTCACAGGCCTCCATTCATGCTGCTTTCTACTGTTTAACTGTCTGTCACGTTGGATGTGTCACCCACCCACACACACACACACACACACACACACACACACACACACACACACACACACACACACACTGAAAGGCATACTTGTCTGCTGCTGAGTCGTGTACACAGCTCTGCTCTACTGGCAATGGGAAAGAAGTCTAGGAGTCTATAGCCTATTTTTAGCAGATTTACCAGTGTTTAAAAAACCCGCATACACACACACTAACTGTATAGTCTCTAAACTACAGCACCAGCAACAAATAAGTTTGCTTATAACTTGAAGATCTGTCGACCATGTGTTCACAGCTTGATTTTGTTGTTCCCAAGTAGCCAAAACTTAATGCAGGTTTTATTAATTTGTCCTTCCTGTTACTCTGAACCTTTGATGCTGAGGCTGGATCACTGGCAGCTTTTACATGTGTGTATGTGTGTTTACGTGTGTAGTTATGGAGGCATGGTTGTGAGTGATGAGATTCATTAACGTGCCTGTGGATCAGAGCTTTGACAGTGGTACACATGCAGAGACGCTTTCATATTGACTGTGTTACATCCAGAGCAGGTTGTATTCCTACATCTGTGAGAGGAAAAAAAAGACTGAAAGTCCCTCAAATTATTTTCAATTCCATTAGTTTAGATACGGCTTTTCTCTTCATTTTCTCACCCCATTAAATCTCTGTCTCTCCAACTCTCTCTCTCTGAGTGCCTTCATGTCTCAGACATCACCTCTCCGTCTCTCTCATCTCGCTTTCCCTTTGTACGTCATTCCTCTTTTATCCCTTCCCCCTCTCTGTCATTTCTCTCAATGTCTTCCTCCCTCACATCATCCCACTCTTCTTTAATTTACCCCCCTCTCTATCTCTCCTGCCTGCTTCTCCCACATTTCAGCCTCCAACACCTTCCTTCATTTGTCTTTTTTTAATTATTTATTGCTAGTTATTGTATCCTCCACTCATATTTAGGATGGGCCCTTCAGCTTGTTCTTTTTTTATACTGCAAGTGTTTCTGACGTATCCCTCAGTGTGTGCATGGTTCCCCTGTGTGTTCACTCAGGCAGACTCACTGTAATGCCTAAATGGCTGAATCTGGGACCCCTGCCTATAATTGAAGGCTTACTGAGAGCCATTTCAATCAGAGTCAAGCATGCCTTTGGTAAATTATAGCGGAACAGAAGATAAGGCTCCTCACACACTCACACACACACACCACACCAGCATGTGTTGAAGGGAGGAAGGACACTGAAATAGAAGCCTGGTTGTCAAAATTCACCTCTACTCGTCTCATTTCCCTCCATTAATTGTAAAACGTGTCATAATTCTCGGTGCCAGAGGACAATCATCGTCAAGGTTATTTCTAAGACGTTAGAAAGTTCCCTCTAGAGCCACAGAAGACAGTTAACAAATGAACAATTTTCCTTTATCTCTTGTGTTTCCCTTTTTTTATCATTCTGTGTCCCCTCTCTAAATTCAGACGTTTTTTCGGGTCTGTGAATGTAGCAGCATTGAAACTTTTCATGAGTTTTTTTTCACCTCAGCAGCACTTTGTGTAGTTTGAGTCACAGGGTTGAAAACTGATCTGTTGATCTGATCAGAGCTGATCAGATCATATTGTTGGATGAGAGGAGGAGCTGCTACAGAGGCGATGCATGTAGACTACCAGCTAAAATAATTCGGGCACGGATGCAACGTCACATAGAGGAGCAGGGTTTTTTACCAGCTACACAGACTCTGTCTTTGCAGTTTGTGGTTTCTGCCAGCTTCTCTGTCTGTGTTGAGTTTTAAGAAATGATAATACAGTTGGTTATGCAGGGTTTAGTAGTATGTAGAACAAACAAGAAAATGTCCTAAAAAGCATATATAATATATATTTTCTTTATATTTATATATATTTTTTCCTCTGTAACACAATTTTGAATATGAAGTTATTGAAATTATAAATATAGTTTCTATCTCCATTGGTGGTCTCTCTGAAAAAATAACCCTGGACATTAAATCAAACGATGAAAGTAAAAAAATGTCTGGGTTACAGTTTGGGTTTAACAATTGCTTTTAAAGCCAAAGCTGCTTTCAAAAATAAAGGCCTTTAACGGCAGATAAAGCGGACATGTTTGGGAAAAACCATTTGGGACAGCCCAGATGCAGATGATTCAAAGAGAGGAGGGATGCTGTGAAGTGAGAAAGTGTGTCAGTGACTGAAATAAAACGCAGCTGAAGTGGAAGAATAAAAAAAAAAAAGGTTTTTGCGAACGTCTTCGTCCTCTTCTTCCAATGCCCTCTGGAGGGTTTTAACACACATTCTGCGCTTCTTGGCGCACATTAACACAAAAGCACATACAAACTGTACTGTATATGAAGCAAACACACACACACAATAAGTTTGAGTACCCAGAGAGTCTAAAATGGGATACAGCATGTTCAATAATTCATTATTTTAGAGAGGAACAGAGGAAAGACATGGAATTAGTGAGAGAAAAACACTGAGATAGAGACAGACAGAATGAGAGTAATGCAGAAGCAGAGCACGGTTAACCAACTCTGATTTCTCTTCAGTGTTACATTTCTCACTACGACATGAAGTGTGGGAGAAAAAGCTTCTTAAAGGATAACACTGGTGTTACTCAGTATTTGTATTATTGCCCAAAAAAATCCCATGAAAAGAGCAACACCAAGTGTCTTCTGTCTCTCAATACTTTTGGACATCTCTACCCATTAGGTTAACATTTTATCCAGGTAAATATTTCAACAAGTATTTGATGGACTGAAACCAAATCTTGTAAACTCATGGCTCTAAAAATGTCATAATAACTTTGGTGATAAACGATTTTCTCTGTAGTGCCATCATGAGGTTGCCATGAAATTTGTTAGTCATGTTAGAAAACAGTAAAGGTTTCATGAATAGGCTATATTAGATTTATATTGATAGGATTTCATGTCGTCTTTTCATGTGAGTAGACGACAATATTTACTCTCGCAGATGCACGCTTGTCTTCTTCCATTTTCATTTTCTGTTGCTTTTTTTAATGCAGAAAATTTGTGCATTCTTAACCTGCTTTTACACATATGAGCACACTTTCTCACACACATACAGTGCACGGCGCGGCCTTCCTGTAAAGCCCTCTGATGTCTGAAGCTGCTTTGCATGATTCAGGAGGAAAGCCAGGGGAGACAAGCCTCTTCATCTGACTTCACATATTAGCAGCAGCCAGAGTGAGCAGGAGAGGGGACGAGAGATAAAGATAGAGCGCGGGGAGAGACAGAGAGCGCTTTGGGCATAGTGACCTATATATGCTGCCGACCTCTAGTCAGTGCATGATACAGTATCACACAGTGCTGTGCGCACCTGCAGCTCTCCTCGCTGACCTTGGATCTGTTGTCGCAGACCTCCATGTGTCAGATTAGGATTGTGGAACACAGAGGAGGTAATCTGACCCTTCAGATCAGAATATATAAGAGGTTAAAGGAGCAGCCAGCAGTGTAAGTGACTTTACCGAGAAACCAAAGTGTCACAGTGAGTTCTTTTTGACCTGCTACAGGAGCCGGGTTACTAATGTGCTCATTTGAAAATGTATATAGAAAAATTGTTGTATTACAACCAGAGATGGGAATCACCAGACCTCACTTCATGATATTATCATGATACTCTTTGGCCCTGACACACCAAGACAATGGTCAGCCATAGGTCAGTATTGGGCCTACTTTACCTAGACTCTAGTTGGCCCTCGTTGGCTTTGTTTTGACTGATTCAGCATGTTGAATCGTGGTCGAAGCCCATTTGTAAATGTAAGTCTAATTGACAGTTCAGCTCAAAAACAGAAGTGAGGAAAGCAAAGAAATAATTAAGGTCAAGAAGGCATGAGATCGAAACAGACTTAATATATTCAATAAAAAATGTTCTTTCCATTGAGCTCTTTAGCAGAAATGGGCCTTAATTGAGTTATTGTTTGCTGAAGCATGGTAAATATTTGTTCTTTCAACATTAGTTTGTGTTGTGAATGTGCTAACTGGCTAACTAGCCTCTTGAATCCATCTTTTTGGTGTTCTGTGTTAGCTGGCTGTTGGCTGTAGTCTTTGGGGTGTTTTTAAATGCAACTTTTTGGCTGAAACACAGGAAATGTGAAGCAGTCGTCACTTGTGCTTTGATGTCGGTTTGATGTGTTTGGGCCTTAAGTCACGATACAGTAGTATTGTGGTTTTAAACTTCTTGTGATAGCATATGTGGCAATATATTATGATTAATTACCTTTTTTAAATGCAAACTATGTCCCCTAAGGAAACTTTGTCAACAGCTTTTTTTATCTAACTAAAATTTTCAGTCTGCCCTTCTCACACAATCATTTTTATTGCAGCAACATGTATCTGTTTGACTTTGAAAAGCAATTAATTTCATTTTTTCTAGTGGGCTACCAAAAATGTATTTGTATTTGCAATATTAATCATTTATAGAATTAAAAAAACAACATAGAAACTATGGTTTGTGTCCAAGTATTGATACAATATTGTCATGCAAAATATCACAATACTATGCTGTATATTGATTTCCTCCCCACCTCTATATATTTGACACAGCCTGGAAAAAAGAAAAAAAAACTGAGGATGTGTCAATCTGGTAACAGCGGTCACCTTGGTCGAGCAGAAACCCCACCCGAAACAGTGCTGTGCTGTAACTTCAGGGATGTAACACCTAGTCCTTCTAATGAAAATAATTACTAAACAAACATTTAAAAGTTTATACAATATATAAACATAGGAATAGGAAATAGTTCCCTGCATTGGATGGTTTGCAAAGGAATTTACTGCAAAAGGGTTAACAAAAGAAGATTCTCTTGTCAAAAACTTATAAGAAGTAACTGACTTATAAATTTTCTTTTGCCAGTTTTTTAATACCGGCCCTTGCATCACTGAAGATAACTTTAAATTGTTGAAAGAACACCAAAAATGCTAACAAAAAAAGAAGAAAATGCATATCATATTTTGCTTTCTTTCAAGTCCCTCAACATTGCGTATATGCAGTGTAAAATAAACTGGAGCTGTATACCTCTAAAAGTACCCGTTGTTATTTCGTCTGCCAGCAATCTTGTTGGATTTGGGAAAAAGAGGTTAATAACAAGCTTTAACTCTGTTAATACCTTCTCTGCCCCACAGCAGCCATTCAGCACTGGGGTGTGTAACACCTTTCATATGTCATCATCCTTTAAACCCACACTCATCCCACCCTGAGGGGGATCTCTGCTGCATTTTCCACAGATAAGGGACACTGCAGAGAGACAGGGATGCTGAGAGACAGACAGAAGGCAGGAGACAGATAGTGAGACGTGTGTATGTGTTTGCATATCAGAGTTAAGTTAATCTCATTATATGACACTAACAGTGTGAGTAACTACAGGGTCCTCGGAGGGGTAGAAATACGAAACTGTGAAGACAAATGAGGGTCAGGAGATCACACAGCGACATCAGCATGTTTCTGCACCAAATCAGACAAAATGAATCATTTCTGCACTTTTCATTTGAAAGAGTATGTTGGTTTTTCTGTGTTTGTGTTTGTGTGTGTGTGTGCGCAAGTCTGTAGTCATTTAGTGTGTGCACAAGGAGTAAGGCATCCCTGCAGCATGTTCTGTGCTCGCGTGAGCTTTCGCTGCAGCTTTTACGCTAACTACTGAAATCCAGGTCACATAACACACACACTGCCCATAACTCATCGCTAACGTAACTGTGTGTGCATACATGCATGTTTTGTGCATGGTCGTGTGTGTGTGTGTGTGTGTGTGTGTGTGTGTGTGTGTGTGTGTGTGTGTGTGTGTGTGTGTGTGTGTGTGTGTGTGTGTGTATCTAAGTGTGGGGATGCAGGTGTGTGTTGACTTCTCTCTGCATGTATATATTTTCCCATGTGCAATGCAGTCCTGTGTGGGTGTAAATGTGTGCCATAGCTATACACTGAGTCATCACATGTATTGGGAGGAGCCTAATGCTAACCCTGTGGCCGTATCCATGGCAACCAGACCAGGAAAATCCCTATAGGATTTCTGGTTATATAGATTTGAAGTTAGAGATACATAATTTCATGTCAGATTGCAACAAATGACTGATTTTATTATTGATTGATTGATTTAAACTGGTCTATCTTCTGTTGTGTCTATAAAATGTAGCAAAAAAGAAGACAAAAAATGACTTAAACTATTAATTAATTCTTAAAATACATTATATTATCAACCTGCCATCTATTTGTTCTGTATTTGTCTTGCTGACCCAGTTTCATCACAGGTTCATTGAAGTTTCATCCAGTCTGATCTAATCTGATCATATTCCCTCTGCAGTAAATTATAGCCTAGCCAGATTTAGGGAAAGGTAAAACCTTGATCATGGATGAGATATTTGTGCATGATCCATGGTTTTCCCCAGTGCAGTAAGATTTAGCTCCTATTATTCTGGTTAATTTACAGCCCTCGTTTATAGTCCGTGAACTTCAGGTAGTGACTGAAAGAATGATGCAAATACAAGCAAATTAGATGGTTTTCCTGAGCAGGATGTGTGGGCTCACTGGGACGGGATGAGGAGCACAGATTGAGAGTAGTTCAGAGCAGAGGCTCTGAGATTAAAAGGAGAAATTTGAGGTCTGTTAATGATACTTTATAGAGTTTTTACCTTGGAGGCATCATCCAAGAGGTTGGAGACCCCAGACCAGACCCAAATGAAAAGATTACCCTCTTGTATTGCTGGACACTTAATGCATTTCTATTAAAAAACAATAAGCAGTGGAATTACTACATGTGTGTCCTGTGTCTGGATGAATGGCAGTAAACTCATGACTGACTATTATTTTCCTCTAATAATGCTATGTTTTGAATAACAAATCCATGTTGAAATCACAAAAATGAATAAAAGAAACCTTGCCACAAATGGAATAAAATGTTGAACAATTAAAATGAAAATTTATTCTTTGTAGATTTGGAACCAAAAAAAAAAAAGAAATCTGTTACAAAATGTTGATTTTAGCATAAATGGAGTTACTTTTATAAAAACATTGATATCCTGATTTGGTTAAATGTGTGAGACTAGAAGGGGTAGCAGTTTGACACTAAATATTGTCAAAAAAACACAAATTTTCTTGGGGAGTCACTCAAAGGACCATGTGTTGGTCCTTTGGACTGAAACCTATCAGCATCACAGAGGAAGTACTGTTGTGATTTTGGCCATTGTGTGCTATTGTATTCAGCATGCTGAGCATTAATAGAAATACCTCTAAAGACTTTTTGACTTTCAAGTCAGTATCAAAGACTTGAGGCATCTCTTGGACTTGACCTGAATGAGAGATGCAGCAGGATACTGGACTTTACTGGCATCAACTGTTTCTGAGTGAAAATGTGGGTTTCTATGTCTTTAGTGTTAGGGGTCGACAGATTATCGGCCCGGTTGATTACATTGTACACTTGCAGTTTTAATACTAGTTCCTGGTAATCAGCATTTTTGTCATTCAGTCCTGAATAGAGAACATTTAACACAATGAGACTGCTGTCTTCTACAGTACAACAACACTGCTGTAACTAAAAAAAAATCAAAAGATCAGTCAGCATGTGACTGTCACTCCAAACATCTATAGTTAATGTAATTCAAAGGTTTGGGAGGATATTGTCTGTTTCATGACATCTCTCTCAGAGTAAAACTGACTATGAATGATGTAAAGGCGTGCACATATACCCCTGGTAGTTGTGAGTTGTGCTGATTTGACATAGAGGCTTGTAGTTTTGCAGCTGCAGCATTTGTAACCCAGAATTGGTAATGTGGTGAACTGGGTCAAGGCCCTTACATCACAGAACCACAGTGACACGGCAGCTGGGAGCAGAATATGAGAAAGTAAAAGTAAAACAAACGGCAAAAGAAATCAGCTGAATGCTTTTAAATGTTGCTTGTTTTTTGTTCTAACAGCCACCATTGTAGTGCACTATTAACCCTTTAAAAACCTGAAGCATCACTTTTCTTGTGCTGCTTTCAGACGCCTTTCTGAAGTATTTAAACCTTTGAAACCTGAGCACACTGATGCAATTTCTTTACATGGGGAAAAAACAATAAGAAGTTCATACATTTTACACATAATACATATCATAATTATCATAATTACAGATTTTAAATTATGTCACAGAATTATTATAAATTTAAGTACTTTTTTACAAGTTATTTCTTTTTCTTTTTTGGTTATTTTTAATTTTTTCAATTATTTTTAAGAACTTATTTTCTTGTACTGTTTTTCTAATTTCTTGTTAATTTTGGGCTCATTATTTCCTTCTATCTATGTTTTTGAAAGAAATCGAGCCAATTTGCTCAGGTTTGAAAGGGTTAAAACACCTCAAGAGTTCACTTTGGACACTGCAATCAAAAATGTATTGGTGATTATGGGAACCAGGGGCAGAGCAGTGGGGCGCGATGGGGATCCTGGGACTGTTTGCATGGGTCAGATCCTGTTGTAACAGGGTAAAGCTCCCCATCCTGCTGATTCCCTATCAAATATTCACCAGCTCCTGCAGAGCGAACATTAAAACACAAACCGCTAGCAGAGAGGGAGGGCGGAGGAGGCAGGCAGAGCCGGGTTGATGGGGGTTGGGGAGGTTAAGGACATTCATAATCCAGCAAAGAGAATGCCTGCTCCTATAACCAATCCTCTATTTTGGGAAATGCCCGTCTGTCCCCGCCGTGTCCCTGAACAAGAACAGTGAGGCAGCTACATCAAAAGACGATGCTTTTAGAGCAGCGTTTGGCCATTTTATGTCTTAAAGGCCAAACATGAATTCATTGTGGGTCGGTGAAAGAGAGTCTGGATATGGATGTTCTTTGGGGGCATAAAGCGAGGATTGAGACTCTTGAATTCGGGCCAAAGAACCAAGTCTATTATTAGCTCCATGTAAACGCTGCCAACTGGAGCGCATGTGTGTGAGTGTGTGTGTGTGCGCCAAACACATCAGCCATCAAAAAAACATTAAATCCAACGTGTCCTCGCTCTGATACAGATTATATGAGCACACACACGCATACACACACTCATAATGAGATTTAAACATTCAATTCCATTATTTTGGCAGGGGGTTTGGTGGTAAAGTGCCGGCGCCTGGCCCTGCTGACATCTGACATCCTGAAATGTGCAGTTGTGCTCCTGTAATGCTCTCCATCTATTCTGGCTCTCCTCTGGAGGCTGAATGTGTGTCAGAGATGAATTTTGCATATGTATGAGGAGGAGGAAGAGGAGGAGGAGGAAGGAACTGGGGCAGGGAAGTGGAGCATCATGACCAGGAGATTGTATCGATCCGCGCAGGAGAGGATGAACCTGCACAGCTGCTTCACCTTCACTCTGACCTTTATCTGATGCTCAGTCCACATGACGTTTAATGCAGCACGAATGCAGCTTTCACTCAGCAGTCATCTAATGCTGACACTGTTTACTTCTCCTGTCTGATTGAAACTAATTAAATTTGTTTGCAGTCTAGAGAGTGTTTGCAGTTTGCCCCATTTTATACTGTTTGCAAAATAAACAGCCCCCTTAACATAAAAAATGTAATATTTTGTTCGGATCATCTCAGTTTTAATGAAAAAACTGTTTAACTCCAAGGTGTCAGCCATGAACAGCAACACCCGCGAGTTGAATTAAGCTGGGAACTTTATAGGGCTATAAATGATGACTCAAATGTGTCATTGTACACAGAGCAATGCAGGAGCATGCTGTTATACCCTTTTCCCACCAAAATTTGTGTGCAAATGTAGTTTTTTTTAAACAATCTGCTAAAAATAAATCCTCTCCCTTTACCAGTTGAAAAGCTTTATGCTTTATGTTATTTTGTTACTTTTTTTCCCTGGAGTGTCATGTTTGACACCACCAATGTGCTGGGAAATAAGGTTAGCTAACAGCAGAAAGCAGCACAAAGCATGGATGTATAAAGAGAACTGGATACTGCGTTGGAAGCGGGGCCCCATTCACTCCTATGAAAGCTGCTCAGTGGCACATGAAGCCAAAAAAGTTCAATATCTTTGCTATAAAATCTTGAATGGATGAAATGATTGAAACATGTAGGTCTCTAGATTGACTGAATGGATCAAATCACGATGACGTTGCTGTTTTTGTGGGGGCAGCATTAGAGTCCAGTAAATATGTTTTAGTGTAGTCTTTTTATTTGTATATCTGTGATTTGTTGAGTCTCTTTTCTCAGTTCTCTTCTCTTCAGTCTCGGTATCTCAGTCTCTCAAAGTCGGCGGCACTACTTCCCAACTCCAAAACTGAATTCAGCATCAGCTCCAGTGGCACATGTTAGTGAAGCTGACGAAATGACTTGTGAACCAGGCGCTGGTCTAACCTCCTCCTACTGGTGATCATGACTGCCTGCCTCTTTGACTGACAGTGCTGTCAGCAGTCACGCAGGGGAGGCGCTCCGTAGTGCACTAGGACTGTAAAATTCGACTGGTACACATACTTTTTTTTCCTTTGCTTGTGTGGAAATCTGAGTATTTGACCTCACAGATTAAGAATGAAAGCTTTAAAATGGCTTGCAGGTAAAACTGGTGTGGACAGTTACAGGAGGTGAGTGTGGTGCAGCTGCTCTGTGAGTGTGTGTATACATTTCTTACCTCTCCATAGTCGGTTGTGATGACAAGAGTTCCATCTCCGCAGGAGTTGACTGTGCCGGGAACCAGCTGCTCCTTCTCTCTGACCCAAACACGGGCCCCCTGGAGCACAGACACACAGAAACTTAAGTTAAGCAAAGCATCTGGTATGAAAAAGGAATATTTGGTTACATAAAGTGAGATATCCCCTGTTGACCAGGGGAGGTCTGTCAGCTCTGAGTCCACAGAGTGGAATAAGAGCGAGTGATGCTTTTATTTTGTGAAGAAGGTGTAGTTTCGGCGGAATAGTTGACTGTCAGATTGACAGTGGTGCTCGACAAAACAAGACTGTGAGAAGTCAGCTCTGCAAGTGTGTCACAGTGATTTGCACAACACCAGAGCCAACAGCATGTGTGGACAGCGGCCAAGCACACAAACGACTCAGATGTCTTAAAGGTATACATGAAGGATTGTCGGTTTCTGTTTGTAAATACAGCGAAAGTGAAAGGAAAAGCCAACCTCAGATTTACTCTCGTTGGGGCGTTTTGTCTCACTGTATTGTGTTTTTCGGCTCTGTGACACCCGTTTACTACTTTTTTGCAAAGGCCTAAACTCACCCGAGTGCTGCGGGGGTACACACCCATAAATGTCCCAAACACAGAAAAAAAGTTATAGAAAATAAGAAAATATAGGCAGAGGGATTACCTCTGTATGAGTCTATACATTGTTTTTTAATAAATTACATTACCTGCTTGTGCTTTTGGATCTGAACTGATAATTTTACCTTGATAAATCATAATGATTCAGTATGATAATGCCATTTTGGTAGCCAGCCAACCACAGAAACCCCTGAAATAAAACTCTTATGTGGTGCACGATGATGTGTCCAATAATCGTAAAAGAAAATGAAGTTACAGTGAGATGAAGGCAAAGAACAGCTTAATGCCAGGCAGGAAAGGATGCCAACGCCAAGTGCTGTTAACAAAGGGCAATTTCTTATGAATTGGTCCAACATGGTCAGCAAGCACGTCGTAAAAAATAGTTCTCAGGGTTCCCACGCTCATGGAAAACCTGGAAAAGTCATGGAATTTTCAAAATCATATTTTCTAGCCCTAGAAAAGTCACGAAATTCTGTCGCGTGTAATTAATTTGTTGCAGTAATCTTTCCTGGCTAACTTTACACATCATGTAACAGCAAATTTATATTCTGTTTAAAATATTTGAGAAATGCTGGAAAAGTGGGGGCGGGGGCGGGGGGGATTTGCTCATATTAAGGATTCTTTAAAAGTCGTGCAAAAGTTTTGAACTTGAATCCACGAAAATGTGTGGAAACACTTAGTTCCTTTTTGAGCATATTAACAGACCTTTGATGTGAACAGTAACTTACCTGCAACATGTATCAAAGTACGTATGTATGTGTGTATGACGAGTGTGCATGGCTGCACAGACAGATGTCACAGATGTGCTTAATGAGAGACGAAGACTGTAACATCTGGACTTTCCACCAGGTGAAGCAACAATGCTCGACATCTGTGTGTGGTTGTGTGTGTGTGTGTGTGTGTGTGTGTTTGTGTGCGAGTGTGTGTATGTGTGTGTTCGAGAGAGAGACTGAGGGTCAGAGGAAGTGTGCTCTTCATAGACCTTTCCACACAGACAAAGCCCTCTTTCACACAGTCACTGACCTTTGACCTCGAACCCTTTAAAAGGGGCTCAGTATATCAGAGAAGGAGACAGAAAGGAAACAAGGGAGGAAGGAGAAAAAGAGGTTGCCATAAACAGAACTATTGGAGTACTAAAAAGACAGGAAATGAACCACAGTACCTCCATTAAAACGTGTACAATTTAGCTTATTGCACCAATACTAAATTGTTTTTAATGTACAACAGTATTATCTCTGGAGCAGAGGTTACTACCCTTGAGCCACATCTTTTCTAAAATTGAGTAAATCACAACCCCTGACTGAGTGACATAGTATATGGGTCTTTTGTTTTATATTCAATTTATCATAATAAAAAGTACAGAACAACAGCTAAACTATAAAATTAACCCAAATACTGAACACAATAACTGCTTTAACTTTATGTAAAACAAGCAATTAGTAAGAAATTTGATCAAATTGTTTTCTGTGAAAGACTGTATGAAGTTTTTTATTATTATTTTCAATAATCAAACATACTGAATGGGCTTCTTTTTGACAAATCAAGTGTGAAAATCAGTTACGCTTACCTAATACTGAACATTACTTAGCAAAGACAGAGTTTTTATATAATAGTACCATAAAAATAGCAAATGTAGACAATTATGGGAGGACTTTGAATTTAAATATGTTGTGATATGATATAAGTAATAATAATGCCGTCTGTATACCGTATTTATGAAAGTCAACAGAGAAAATAACAAGTAGTACAATTTGTTAAAGAGCATCTTGCATTTTCCACACCAGATTTTACAATGTGGAATTAATCCCAGCAATAATGGCAAACATTCCCAACATGTAGCTTCTGAATGGTGCTTTCTCTGTTTTGTATCATGGTAAACTTAATATTTTTGTGGAATAAGCAAGACATTTGATGATGCCATCTTGGGTTATAGGAAGGAGTGATGAGCATTTCTCAGTGTTTCCTGGCATTTTCTGGTCCAAGTCATTGACTTCATGTGACTGCAGCCTTAAAGTTTCACTCAATTCACATTCTCTGCTGTTAACAGTAAAGACTTGCAGGTTTTAAGTGCACAAGCTTCATAAAAAGTGATACGTTTTTGGATGATCTTGAACATAATTAGTCAAGTGTAAAGCCTGAGAAGATGTTTGAGCTGAAAAAGACTCTGTGTGGCACCAGATGTGTGCATGTGAATGAAGTGAGCTGCAGAGGAGGCTGGAAATGAATTGTTTTAGCAACAGATGGTCCCTCAGCCCAAAGCGGTCCCTGACAACTTTTATCTCTTCATTTAACTCTCCTTCTCTATCTCTTTTTTTGGTCTCTTTTTGTCGTTTTCTTGTGCTCTGTATCAATCTGACACACAGACATACACACAGACACACACACAGATGATAATAGAAAACCAGTTGTGCTTCAGGCTGTGGAGTTAACCAGGCAGAAATCATTCACACACACACACACACTGTACACTATATATATACACACTGTTGGGTAGCTCAAGGTAAGGCTTAGGGGGAAGAATGTCTGAATGAATTTTGGATACAGAGTTTAACACGGCTGGCTTTTGAGAAAAAATAAACTCTTGTATCAGTGGCAGAAATGTAGATATATCCAAACAGTACTGTAAGGTGTAGCTGCCAAAGCCTTGTGTATTGAACTGAGCTCGGAAGTGATTTATTTGAAAGAATACAGTATCACTGTAACTACCTATAGATAATTTGTCGCTTGCAAACATGGATCCAGGGACAGTTTCCAAAAATATGTCATATAAGCCAGAGAGAGAGCTGATCCTGGATCATTGTTTTCTGATGCTGATGTCTCCTGCTGTACCTTTTGGTGCCTCTTAGAGAGCAATCTGTGTTTTTTCAGGCCAGTTCATATTGGCCATTTTCCATGCTGTCCAGGGACAAAAATAAATAATTACATCTTTTTTTTTAAAGTCAATGGACTATCCAGGAAGACACCAACAGCTTCATGTGAATTAAATCTTTGCTATGTCTGAAATTATTCAGCTGAGGCGTTTCCATATCCCAATTAGTGCATCACCTTGTTTTCGACAAAGGTAAAAATCACTTCAAGCAAGGGTAAAAACAGTTTTTATTGAATTTTGCCATTTCCATACAGCTTTTGTGTTGAAAAAGATGAATCTGCTTATTGAAACACGGCTATTGAGGACATTAAAGTCTATGATCTGCGCTGCACGCTACATTTCTTGCTTCTATCTTTGCATGAACGAGCCTCATACATCTAGAATCACTCTGAAAAATTCAAGAGCCTCTCTGTTGTTCTCTCCTCAGCAACTCTCTATATATAGACCCCCACATCCCCCCTCTAGATCCTCTCTCTCTCTGCGGTCAGTCAGCCTGTGTCGTCCCTAACTCCGGCTCGTCTGCCCGTCAGATTCCAGCACACAAAGCCGTTTAATGATGGCGATACCGAGACTTGACCCAGTGACCACCTCGGCCTCAGGCTCTGTACAGTTCACAATCCCTCCCTGTTTAAACTGATAAAATGACCTCTGACCCCACTTCAGTCATTGATACTGGACTCTATATTCTGTTCTTTCTCCCCCAATTTTCTCCTGATGCTCTCTATAAAAGAAATTAATTGCATTTTTTTTTTTTGCTTTCGCTCCTATCTGTCTCCTCTTTAAGTAAATTGGTCTCTAGTCCTGATCGATGTACTTTGCCTGAGCCACATGCTATCTCTCGGGGAAACTGCAGTGAAGGGGACAACATGGGGTTATAAATGACCTGCCAGCATTACAACCTACACCCACCAACACCCTCCTACTCCTCCTCCCTCCCCCCATCTATTACCAGCCCAGACAGACATCAGTGGTCATGCATGACAACAAACTCCAGTGCTGCTTTCTGTGCGCTGAAATGCATTTATGGTGAAAACACTCCCCCTCCGTTTCTCAGTGCGAAATTCAAACCAAATTGCAGTCAAAGTGTGGCCTCCGGCTGTGTCCATCACCTTTTCGTCAAGCTCCATTAAACCTCAATTGTCACTTTACCTCCGAAACCTGACCCTTGACCTCGAATCTTACACCATGCTCCCTGACCAACAGGAGTTGAAAGAGTACCAAAACATCCAGAACAGGGAGGAATGCTGATTCCATACATCTTTGTGCGAGTTAAGAAAAAATAATTGATCCTTCATCACTAGTTTCATGTCATTTTTAATTAGCTACATTTTAAATAATTATTAGGTTTTCCTGTCATGCAGCCATGATTCTGTTCTGTGCACCTGATTGGATGAACACACCACTTGTTCAACCTGGCAACTATTCTGAAAAAAATGCATTTGTTACAGGATACATTTAAGGCAAGAAACAGATCATGCTTTATAAATAGTTCTTTGAAAGAATCTGCTGATTCTTTGTGGAGGACACCAAAATCAAGCCCAGTCGCCAGAGGAATAACGTTGAAATTGTACATTTCTGCAAGTCACTAGATTTGCACATTTCATATAAACCATATCAATGTTTCTGAACTTTCATAATGCATTAGATTATTTTTTCATTTGGAGGTGGAGGGGATGGTAATTGGCGTGTAAATTAGGCAAAATGTGGTTGTTTATTTTGCAGATACATTTCTGCATTTTGCAGCCGGGATAGTGCCACAAAAAGTGTTGTATTATCAAGACATTTCTGAGTTTCCAGCTTGTGCCCTGTAGAGAACAGAGCATTTTCTAACAATAACCAAGTGTTTTTTGTGCCTAAACCATGCCACATGTTAACCAAAAGATTGTTAAAACATAAAGTTTCAATGTATTTGCTACATAATAATGAACAAATGTAATTTATCTGAGGTTTGCAGTGTACAACAAACAACATTTTCAGGCAGTTTCTAAAAGCTTATGCTGACAGCTGAACTTTTGAAATGTAGTCTAGTTTTCAGAATTGCCCAACAGCAACATGGAATAAATACCCAAATTCACATGTTTGAAGCTTTTCTTAGACGTAGATTATAAATGCAATGCCTGGTGTCTCTCAAATACTGGTTGTTAAGACATCGCAACAAAAATGCATTCCCATCCAACAAAAGCTTGAATTTTATGAAGCAGTTAAGGCAAGAGCATTTTAAGTGTGAAGGATACTGAACAGTACAAGCATTAAAAACTCCATGGAAAAGGGGAAGTCTATACCTTTAGGTAAATCTAATGTAAAGCATATATTATTTGTAATTTATGAGTTAAAATATGATAATCCTCGTCTGTTCCTCACAGTTTCCTCCTGCATGTGTAAGGCCTCTGTGCAGAGTGAAGGTCAGCAGGATTGATTATATTATCATAAATTGATTAAACCAAGAAGAAAAATGGGAGATCTATCAAGTAAACCCCGACCATCTAATAATCTTTCATTACTGAACATACAAAAGAGAGTTTCCCCAGAGCATTCAGCCCAGGCACCCGGACAGCTGTAAGTGTGTGTATATATGTGTGTGTGTGTGTGTGTGTGTGTGTGTGTGTGTGTGTGTGTGTGTGTGTGTGTGTGTGTGTGTGTGTGTGTGTGTGTGTGTGTGTGTGTGTCTGATAAAGGGCTTGTTTCTGCTCGGGCGATCACATGGACGTTCGTGCCATTTGATTGAGGCATCACCCTGGAGACAGCCTCTGATGAAGGGCCCCCACTCCCTCTGAGAGACGCTCACGCCCCAACAGACACCGACCACCGACCCAAACGTACAATTCATGCCTGCAGGCGTACTCACATTTTTAACTTCTAGTTCTAACTACACATTCAGCGGCCGCTCAACTGAGCTTCATTACATCCCGTTAGGTGAAAACACACACAAAAACGAGCAGCATGTGCAGCTAAATACAAAGATCACCATGAGTCAAGATATTCAATATTCACATACATGTTTCCTTCTGGGCTGTCTGAATGTGGGTTTATATCCAAAAGTAGTACAATTTTTTGACAAATTTTCAAAAAATCTGCAAAAGAAAATGCTATTTATGTGCTTTTCCATCCAACTGATTCGATTCCATTCGATTACGATTACAATTATCATGTCAATGATTCAATTTGATTCGATTCTATGATGCATTGCGATGCATTGTATCCTCAATTTTCTATATTAGTGCTTATGGCTACCTTTTCATCAATAAATACAAGCAGTCAGCTAGCTCCGTTCTCCCACAATTCAATGCGACGTTGTTACCATGCGGCTCTGGTTGCTAACAGGAAGTTCTCTTGAACTGTAGAACTTGTCCGGCTGTGGCCATAAAATAACCAAGCAATGTTGCGTGTCTCTAATCGATTATGTGCTGCCACTGCATCCGTGCACAATCGTGCACATCCGCACCACAATGCTTATTAGAAATGAATAATTTCAACACCTCTAATAAGTGTGTTTTTGTTTTTGTCACATCAATCTGTCTCATAGTTTCAGGTTCAGTCTGGACTAAAGTGGTAGAACAACAGACATCACCATCCTCACAGTCACATGGCTATCTGACTAAAAGGTAGAAGAAATAAAGGCAAGAGAGACAGAACAAGAAAAAAGGAGTGACTCACAGGGACAGAAACATATCCGACAACCTGGCTGTCATCCACTAAAAGGAGAACAGAGGAGGGAGACACAGTGGGGAACAGGGGGAAAGCAGGGCAATGGTGTAGACAATACACAAAAACTAAAAAATGAGACCAAAGGTTAAAAGTAGAAGAAGCTGAGGCAGACCCAGAATGACAGACAGATGAATAAATGATGACAGAAACAGCTGACCAGTCAGCAGCTAATGGAAGGAAACTAAAGACCGGAGCGGAGGGAGGACACAGAGGGATCTCTGGAGACAAAAGGTCAAAGGTGCATTTTAAGACGAATGTCTCTCTGTCCGACTGATTTAGGGAGCTCATTAACTACAGTTACCTCTACCACAGTGTTAAAACAGCACCAGAGACACATCCAAGACTCACACAACACAACCAGACATCAATTATTCAACATGATAATATCTTCAGTGCAGTTTCAGCTGCCTCTCTGTCGCCTTTCTTCTCTGTGTTTTGGCACTTTTGGAAACCAAATCATACCTTGTTTTTAATGTTTAAAACTAAATCAGCCATTGAGCTCCATGACGCTCTGGTCTCCCTACGATGACAGATGTTTTCCAGGAGAGAGGATGTGGGTGTGGTTGTGAGTGTTTGTGTGAGTTAGTCAATTCTGGATGGACAGCTTCTTTCTGTGACTGATGTTATTCGGCGCCTTTAAGTGGAGTTACTGCCTGATACCAGAGTTGTCAACTTGTTACACGCCGTTTCCATCTTCAGGCTGACATTGTGTCCACTTTAACAGATTACCGTGGGGGACAAAGATTTGATTTACCCTTACTAATCAATACAGACCAATGTATCTGCCTAAATCTAACATAATTTTAAGTCTGCACTGATGCGTAGCCATGCCATTGTCCTGATTTCTGAGCACACATTGGCAGGTACTGGGCTAAACGCTTGTCTCCAGCATGCTGAACGTTGTCTGAGAAACACTGATTTGTAACATTGAACTGCTTAAATCATTGTTTCCACTGGTATTAATCACCTGGTCTATTTTTTTGGAGTGGAAGAATCACAGTGAAGTTTAGCTGTGGACTTTGGGATATATAATTTAATGTCTTATTTCTCATAATTTGTGTTAAATTTTATCATAATTAGCATATGAATTCTTGAGATATGGCCAAAAACATTTTGTGTTTTTGTTACAGTGACCATTGACCACCAAATTCCAACCTGTTCATTTTTTTTTTCCAAGAAGACATTTGTGTCAAATTTCAAAATTGAATGAGTTTATTGTTGAGTCCAAATAAATTTTGTGCCAAATTTGAAGGAATTCCCTCAAGGGGTTCTTGAGATTCCCACATTCAAAAGAAGGGGATATACAGACAGAGTTAATGTTATGAGTTCAAGTTGATTTTTGGCTTTTTTGGTAGAAAAGTCATAAATGCAATCGTAACTCCGCCTTCTGTTGATGGCAGAATCCCATTGGACAAATTTGTGGACATCAGAGTGTTTATGGTAATAATGAACTATCTGCACTCCTTTGGTGTGAAAGCCCTGTAAGAGGCATTGTGTGTGTGTGTGTGTGTGTGTGTGTGTGTGTGTGTGTGTGTGTGTGTGTGTGTGTGTGTGTGTGTGTGTGTGTGTGTGTGTGTTTGTGTGTTCGTTCGTTCAAGGGACTCGCTGCTTTTGCTGTTTTTTTTATAACGTTACTGTGATAAAGCTCTCTGATCCATCTCCTCTGAAGCAGCCCGGCCTGTGTCAGGGACCTAAACTGTGTCAGTAATATTCCATTAAAGGTGATAATACAATCAGGACAGCGAGGCTTTCAGCAGATTATGGCGGCTGGAAGGAGAGCAACAACATGTGTTTATGTGTGTGGGTGGGTGAGCGTGAGTGTTACCTGTCCTATATGAATCACAGCTATCAGTGAAAGAGATTACAGTTGAATTTCAAATCTGTAGGTATGAAATAAGTATATGGGGGCATTGCACAAAGTCAAAAATGATTTTTGAAAAAAGTTTAATTCATTATATTCCTCTTTCTGAACAATCTACTTCTATATGTCAAAGTTGTTGTTTTTTTAAAAAAATGGTAAGTAAGTGTCCTTAAGCACATAATTATCTTCTCACCATGATTTTCTGGAGAAAATAATCAGCTATTTTATTGGTAATGAAAATAAATCCTAGTTATATTCGTGTAATATTTTTTAACAGAAATAAATGGCTCCTTTTATATGAAAATAATGAATCCATGGACTAAACTAACAATTTAATCTTAGAATCTTTTTAAAACAGCCATGTCATAACGACTTCTTTTTATGCTTGTGGACGCAGCCACTTTGCCATCACCCGTTAGTTTGTAGACGACCATTTTAAGCCTTGAGTTTTGCATTTCGAAAACAACAAAAGTGAAAGTGCAGAAAATGTATTTATTTTACAGATTTTTTTTAATTTCTGTAACATCCTTTTGAATATAACATTTTTATTGGCCTTTCCTCCCATTGTTTCAAAACTAATTTGCTCAGGTTTCAAAGATTCAAATAGCTTGTGGGAGGCATCTGAACGCAGCACAAGAAAAGTGATATGAATCCAGGTTTCAAAGGGTTAATGGAGAAAAATGAGTACCATCAAGTTTTCCAAATTTTGGCATTGATTGGGTACCAAGTATTGTTTTTTAGCCACATCCCTAATTGAGATGACACACTCACTACGAAAATATTACTGAGGTAATATATAGTAGAGTTATTTTCTCATTGTATCCGACACCAAAAAAAATAAAAATTGCAGGTTTAAGACGCTTCTGCATTGGCTTCATTTTGGCATTGTTACATGCACTTCATTCAGTCTTTGAGGGGAACATTTAACTATTGTGGCACACACACACACACACACACACACACACACACACACACACAGAAGGCATCAGGTCAAAGCTCTCTCACACAGCTACTGTAGATACACACAGCACCCCAAATTTAAGTACATAAGAGCACCGTGTTCCCTGTTTGGCTGCTTCTCCGTTATTCTGGAATATCTGAAGCTTTGAACAGATAACCTTTTGACCTGTCCTCAATTCCAAAACAAACACATGAATGATTTATCCAAAGTAAACCAGATCAGAGTATACTGCTAAATTACAAACAGGGATAAAGGCAGCAGATAGAAGCAGCTGTTGATGTGTATGTGTGTGTGCGTGCGTGCGTGTGTGCGTGCGTGTGTTTGTACAGTGTAAATCCTCTTTGAGAGGCCAGTTTTGAGCAGTCTGCTAATTATCACATTCTCTCTGATCTTGGATTAAAACTACAGTCACACACCCCCACCCCCACCAACACCCTGGCAACAAGACTCCACGGCAACAGTGTGGAAGCAGGGCACCATGGAAACAGCCTCTCTGCGCTCAGCATTGGTGGATGATGGGAGATGGTGTTCAGGTGGAGAGGATTATGGGATATGCTGTACTTTGTCAGTATTTTATTCCAGCAGAGTGCAAGGAAGTGCTTGGAACCTATTGTTTTAGTAGAGATTTTTACTATTGTGCAGCGCCATTGCATTTTTGAGGGGACTAGGATAGTCAAAAAATGGGTTAGGATGAAATTCCTTTAATGTTTATGAAATTTGAGTGGATCATTGCTCCCATTTTCAAGAGCATATAAGATCATTTTGAAGTTTTTGTTAGCCAGGAAGTCAACCATCCTGGGAGTTTTTTTTGTGTGTTAATTTTAATTTTACAAACACATGTTTGAGGACATTGGGATACACAAAACCTCACCAAACTTTGCACCAATGTTTTAATTAATAATTATTTAGATTTGGTGGTGCAAGTGGATTTGTGCGTGGTACGTTGCAATTACTTTCAGTCGTTAAATGCATATCTGATACCCCTGGCATACTGGAAAATTCACAAAACTTGGCCCACATATTGAACCCTGTAAATTTTCTGTGAAAAATAAGGCAATTGGACTTGTGTGTGTGTATAGGTGGCTCCAAAGTGCCCCCTGATGCATTTAGGGCCTCATGTGGGCCAAAGTTGCTCTGATAATCACGACATTTGGCAAGCACATTCCTGTCATGATTTCAGACATGTCTCTTTTGGTTTCCACTAGCTTCATTTACTTTATTTTATTTACTATTTTTATTTTATTTATTTGTTTGTATTAACTTAATACATCTACCACGGGGTTATGTTTTTGTTTGGTTTGTTTGTTGGTTGGTTGGTCTGTCTGTCAGCAGGATAATGAAAAAAATACTGGTCAAATTTTCTTGAAACTTGGTAAAAAGGTCTAGTAATATGGGGAAAAACAATGTAAATTTATGACATTATGAATCTGGTAGGGTATTGGACAGTTGGTGAAATAAAAAACACCATCTTAGGCTTTGAAAAATTGTGGTTGGCTTTATTTTATTTTATTTTTTCAATTTTCTAATTTTTCACAGACTTTAACTGATTGATTGAAAAAGTAATCCAAAGATTAATCAACGGGGAAATAATTCTGAGTTGCAGCCCAAGCTACCACCAAAAGTATAACCAGTCAAACAAGCCATAGTCCAGTGCATAATTTTGTACATTTTAAGGAATCATCCTTTAACTAAAAAGTGAGCCTATACAAGAAATTAAATAGCATCCAATGTACTTAAAAAGAAACACTTATAGTTACATTTACTGTTATCTCACTAATTCTTAACCAGATTTCATATATTATCATATCGATCAATTCCATGACATCCCTTTTTAGAGAAGCTAAGGATTGTGGGAGGAGTTGTTTTATTCACAGACTGTAAAAAAGCTTTGATGCATTTGTTTCGCCAAAGCAGATCTGTAGTCTCACACCTCCACAAGCAGAACAAGCAGGAGAGTGAGACAGGGAGGAAAGAGAAGGAAGCAGAGGAAAGACAGGGCTGGAAGAGTGCCAGAGAGAGGATGGAGACTGGCTGAGAAGCACAGAAAGTGTTGGTCGACTGAGATGGAGAAGCACCAAGTGAGTGGCCGCAGGGAGAGAGAGAGAGCATCAGAGGGAAGGAAGAAGAGAAGAGAGAGAGAGAGAAGCAAAGCTGATGCAGTTCCTGAGCAGAACAAATGTGTTTGGAGCTGCTGAATATAGGTCACACATCTCCAGCGACTGTTCCCTTCACTCTACTGAACCGGCTTCCTGCAACATGCACTTCATACAAAATCCTGCATAATTTGGACCACAGTCTATGAACTGCTAAATTTACCCCCCAAGAGCTGTTTACGTCACAATGCATTGCACAAAAGAATAGGGCTTTTTTTTCACTGCACTCAGAAGACACCTTTACGTTCAAACATAGAAGATGCTTTGTTTCCATGTGTATTTTACAGCTTATATATGCAAGCAGCCATACAGAATGCATCAACATGATAAATATTTTACTGCTCTTTGCATGAAAAATCAACCCCAGTGTGAGAAAGCTTTTATTGCTCTATAATTATTTTCAGCAGGGTTTGTAGCGGCCACTCAACAAATTGCAATCGAGTAGTAAATTATTATTTACAGCCTGTTGAGTTATACAGAGTGAAGGAAAAGACAGAGCAAAGACAGAAAGCAAGAAGACTGTGAACTCTGCAAAGACAGGACAGGAAGAGGAGGCAGATATGATACAACAACAATGAAAGCAGGCTTGAGATAATGTGTCAAAACTGTTCTTTCCACTTTCACACCTGTCTGTCTCCTGGTTATCGGTCCACGGTGGCTGTGTGCACCTGTAAACCAGTCCAGACCTCACACACACACACACACACGCACACACACACACACCATGAACACACAAAATATCACCCATCTTATACACACACAAACGTACACTGCACTACTGTAAACATAGTCTAACTGAAATACATTAAACCTGTTATTAACTGTGCATTACATGGGGTAGGCACAAATTACAACAACAGTTAAGTTTCACTTTCACTGTGCCTGACATTCTACTGCTCCTCCTGTGCCCACAGTACACTCGGCACCCTGCCAGAGTATCTTAATGGTATGTATACTCAGAAGCACCCCTAAAGAACGGTCCAGCTGCAAAAAATCTAGAATCAATTTGTGGCGGCAGATGTTTTGATGTTGGCAGGCAACCACAATTAAATAAATGAGTGGGAAATCCTGTTACTTCTTTGCCATTTTTATATTTATGTCAGGAGTACATTCAAACAATCAGCATTATTCTAACTTCTGTTTTGGTCTCTCGCTGTTACTTCCAATATAGTAACCTCAAACATTTCACATGTATGTTGTTTTTCAGACCAGAAAATACTTATTTTTGCTGTATTTAGAGCACATAATGTCACTGCAACTATTTCACTACTAACCAACCCACTTTGAATATGAGGGGATTATACAGTAGTCTACTGCCACCTGACATTTCATGCTTGGCTTGTCGGCCAGCTATCATGTTTTCTGCCTGGCTTGAGAGAGAGAGGTCAGCTGTTCTACTCTTCCTGCTTTAAGAGATAGAGAGACAAATGGGGGAACACATGTGGGATGTAAGATTGGGGGAACGAGTGATGAAGATTGCAGAGGAATGAAACTGAGTGAATGTTGGGCAGACACCTCTCGAGAGGATTGATTACTCAGTGTCCCACTGCATGAAGTCATGTTTCTGGCTATCAGATATGCAGCTTATGCAGGACTGCAGGCCTAAACATTATAACTCAATAAGTCACTCCATTTTCAGGTCTCATATAGGCTTTCAGAGTCTGTGCTGTGCGGAGGGGCTGCAGGGTTGGTGATGTGCTGGTCTGTGAATCGATACTATAATCAATATATTACACACAGACTGATGAGAAATGGAGCAGGAGTGATGGTCGTTACACTTAGCTGTTGCTGTATGATCATCCAAACGTTTTTCGTATTGTTAGTATGACACATTAGTGCCAGGATTCAATGGACAACGCAATGGCCAGAAAAAAATAACGCTGGCATTTTACATCTCTGCAAACCATGGAAACTGGTATGTTACATTACATGTTATTATGTCGTATGTGTTTTTCTGTGATTCTTTTCTGTGTTTAACATGGTTAGGTTTAGGCACAAAAAACACTTGGTTATGGTTAGGAAAAGATAATATCTTTGCTTCAAAATAAAACTATTGGGCACAGTCTCCACTGGAAAAGTAGCAATATTTCAATGAAAAACCATCACTTTTTGTGCCACAATTCCAGCAGGAAAGCAGTGATGTCTCTATGAAAAACAACCAATTTTTGTAGCACTATCCCATTTGGACAAAACACCCACATTTGGTGCAAAAAGCAATAATGAGTTGCTGCAAACACCCAAGTTTGATGCCTAATAATCCACAGGGAAAAAAAGTTACAGGTCATTAGAAAACATCCATGTTTGATGCTTAAAAAGGAGCTGTTAACACAGTGACAGGTCATGACACAAAACCAAGTTTGGTGTCTGGAAAAATGATGACAGATCACTACAAAGCACTCATGTTTAGTGATTAAAAGTCTGCTGGAAAAATAATAACAGGTCGCTACAAAACACCTACACTTGGTGCCCAAAGTGCAGCTGGAAAAACAGTGACAGTTAATACAAAGTACCTATGTATAGTGCTTAAAAAGCCACTGGAAAAAAACAATAGGTCCCTACAAAACACCTATTTGTGGTGCCTAAAAAGCTGCTGGAAAAACGACAGTGGATCACTACATACCCTCCCCCATTTAGTGTCTAAAAAAGTGTCAGAAAAACAGTGACAGGTTGTTATTAAACGCCAACTTTTAGTGCCTAAAAAGGTGGCAACAGAAACACAAGCTTTGTGTCTAAAAAGCCACTGGAAAAACTGTGACAGATCACTACAAAGCACCTGTGTTTGGTGCCAAAAAAGTTGCTGGAAACACAGCAATTACTCACTAAATTACAGCTGGTTATGTTGTTTGTTGTTGGCCTGCAGCTTAGAAGGCGTCTTGCCAAGGGGACAGGCCATCCACCGTGCCCTCCACCTCTCAGTGACAAAGTCAACTCATACAGCATGTCACTTTAGAGACGATGATATAATACATATAAAACTTGGAAATGTAACATACTCATGGTCTGCCGAAAGGTATAATGCCAACATTTTCTTCAGGCAACTGGGGCTCCAATATATCACACCTTTTAATTTTCCCAACAACAGCCAGAAAACAAAAGGCCTTGGACACCAGTGTTCAATGGCCCTGGTACCCACACATACACATATATACCCACACCACCACTCACACACACACACACACACACACACACACATAAATGGCATGACATCACTGCCAATGTGAGGGGCATTTAAACCCATATCAGATTAACTTAAGAGGGGGGAAGATAAGTAGCTTGGAGAGGACGGATATTGGCATCAAAGTCAGCGGACAAGACGGCGTTTCGTGAGATTGTGTGGATACACTGAATGTGGACCAAATCACAAATGAAATGGAGGGAGGGAGGAGAGGCTCGTGGGGGATGACAGTGTACAATGAAGACCCTATATGTTAGGGAGGAGGAATGGGAATGTAGAAGAGGTAAATTGCTTGAACATCACTCTGGATTAGGATTGCAGCAATATACTAATTTTAAGGTATACCGTGATATAAAAGTTGCCGATTATCATACTGTGTACATTACTTCTATTATTACTACGGTACTGAGAAAAAAAAACCTGGATGGAGAATCTCACCTTTATTTTAGTTATTATCAAAAGAAAGACTTTTTTAAATTCCATTAAAAAAGGGTTTGGAGTTTTAATTATAGTGATTAAACATTTGTGCAACCAGAACTAAACCTTCTGTTTTCATTCCTTAAAGGGTCATTCTGACTGATAATAATAACAATAACATAATACCGTGATACCGTGATATTTTCTGAGATGTGAAAATCTCTTGCAACCCTACTCTGGATCTAAATGGAAAAACCTATCAGGCGAGAATGGTTTGTCAGATAAATCCCAAGATGCTAGAGATGAAAAAGTTAGGTGGTGGTTCAGGCAGTAAACTGAATTAATAACCACTGATTTACCTAAGATTTAATTAGATGCCATTTGTTAACCATTTGTCTCACCTAGCCTCTTGCAACCACGCACACACACAAATGTCCCTCCCCTCCTCCTCCTTCACCCCTCCTCAATTCCCGCAGCCGTGTACCGACCCATACCCACCCTGCTCCATCCATCCCATTCACAGCGCACGAAAAAAAGGCACAGAAAGGGTTTCTT
This sequence comes from Plectropomus leopardus, assembly GCF_026936395.1. Lineage (NCBI taxonomy): Eukaryota > Metazoa > Chordata > Actinopteri > Perciformes > Serranidae > Plectropomus > Plectropomus leopardus. The sequence continues at coordinate 12,358,214 of NC_142189.1, read as the reverse complement.
AACAGCAGCATTGGTGTGGGAGGGCTGTTGCTGTGGGTCAACACGGTCTACCCTCCACTAACAGATTGGCTTTAATCCGGCAGCGAGCCGTATGCATGCAAAAGCCCGTGTCAGCTCTCGTTTGGCCAATTTATCTGCAGCTCTGCTCTGAATTAATTCACAGAGCCGGCAGCCAGGCCCCGGTGCTCTGCGGTGATAATAAAATAACCCGTGTGTTTATTCTTAATCGACACAGGGATGCAGTTAAAGCACGGGCCTTGTGGGTTTTGATGGAAACGGTGAGGGATGATTCCAGTCGACGGAAGCAAAGCAACACCTGCCCAAACCATAAAATGCGATGAAAATCAAAAGAAAACGCGTAAAGGCGTTTTGCATCACAGACATCATTGCAAACGAACGCTGTATCACGCCATAAAATAAAGCTTAATTTGTCATTAATGTTTATCTCGATATCAGTGACACACATTCTCCATAGCTTACCTCTGTGAAAAACGCCTCCATCCTCCCTACTCCTCCCAGACGACGCGCGCCCGGCCCCGCACAGCGCAGACACCGGCTCCGGTCTCGTGTGCGCAAATCTCGCCAACGGAAGGCTGAGCGTGTTCGTCAGTATGAAGGAAAGGTAGCGGTGTCTCCGTGCTGCTGTTTCCCATTCACCGAGCGTTTGTCTTCATCTCTCGAAACGGCTCAGCGGCTCAAACACACCTCAGCAGCGTCCGGGCTCAATGCGCAAAAAAAGCCACATGAGAAAAATCCAAGTGATGAAAAATTAAAAAATGTCCACGCCAGGGATCCTTCAGAGGAGCGCTAATTGAAAGCGCCCCGGTATTCCAGGCCTGCCTCGTCTCGGTGTGACAGTGTATGTGCATGTGTGTGCGAATGTGTGTGTGTGTGTGTGTGTGTGTGTGTGTGTGTGTGTATGTGTGTGTGAGGCTGTGAGTAGGCTGCGTGCGTGGGGTTGAGAGAGAGCACCAGTCCGGGGGCAGAATGAGCTCAAAGCTGCCCACCGCACACACCGACGGGGCGGTGCAACATAACACACACACACACACACACACATACACAGAGAGAGAGAGGGAGAGAGAGACATAAGGTGGTGTAGGGTTGAAGGTTTGTTGCTGTGATCAACACTGACAACATCTGTATTTGTTCTTCTCCACTCAGCAAAAAGGTCTCCGTTTTTTTGTGTTCTCTAGACTATAGAGGGTAAAAAGAAGTTGCTTTGGTTAGTGACCAGAACAGATGAAAGAGACACGGTCCCACTTGGCCCAATTACAGGTGTTGATCCCGAAATAAACCAGATTGTCCATCAGCAGCGCCTCCATGTTGGATTTCATGCAGCAATCATTCCTGATAAAAAGGGGGGAAAGAGGGTTTGTGCAAAAATGGCAAAGAAGGCATTGAAACCCTGACTGTTGCAACGACAGTTACTCTTAATATTGAATGTATGACAGTTACAGGTAGTTAGCTGACTGTCCTTATGGTGTCAAACTGTAGTCCGACGGGGTCACTCTTGTGTTTTTTTTTTTTTTGTGGCAGTGGCGGTGTGCTGTATAGCACCTCTATGGGAGATTTTAGGGGTTTGTCATCAGGGGCTCCTTTTCTCATTTTGTAGGGGGCCCCAAGCATTTGCCTGGTTTGCCTCTCATGACATTGCCCCCCTGTGCAGAAAAGTCTCAACTTTCTAAAGCATTGTAACTAATGGATTCATTATTGCCTTTTTTGTCTCCATTTACTGGTGCCTTATTTGTCTTGATAGCTTTTTAATCCAAGCCTTCAATGGATTGTTTGACCTCTGATCTAGAAAAGAGCTGCAGAGCTCCTGAACCAAACTGCATTTATTAACACTATATAATTAACACTTACAATTGCAAACTTGCATTATTGTAAAAACCCTCTATTAATGACTTACATCTATGTCTGCAGACTTGAGTCCTGTTAGCTTTGATGACTGATTATTAATCGTATAACAGCAGATCTGATGGTTTATCACTCTTTATTAGTGCTTTTGTGGATGACCCAAAAGCTAAAGATTATGCTCAAAACTGATCCGTAAAATATTGGTAAACCATTAATTAATCAGTAAAGTCTTTTGTTACATTTTATAAGCCCTTTCTAAAGATGGACTTTAAAGGATTCATTAATAAACAGACCTACTGAGCACAGGCCCCAGGTCCCAAAGTGTCAGGGGCCCCTGGCCTTCACCTGCAAAATGTCATTTAAATGTGTACTGACCAGGAAGAGACTCAAGATGACCACAAACATAAAATGAGAACAAAGGAGACAAAATGACTAAAAAAGGACGTGAAACAGCTGCAAAGAGACACAAAAATACTCGCAATGACTATAAAAAAAGGGGGCAAAACAACAACAAAGAGACAAAATGACCACAAAGACACACAAAAGACAAAGAAATTAAAAAAGGCTACATAGAAATATACAACAACGCCAAAGAGACACAAAAGTACTTAAAAGAGATGCGAAACTGCTGCATAGAGACACAAGGACACTCACAATGAGAATGTAAAGGGACAAAACAACCACAAAATAACCAGAGAGATTCAAAATGGCTACAAGGAAACATAAAGCAACCTCAAAGGGATGCAAAACTTCTACAAAGAGATGCAAAAAAGCTGCAAAGAGACACAAAGAGACTCACAACTACAAAAAACATCCACAATAAGACATAAAATAACCACAAAGACACACAAAGCAACCACAGAATTAAAATTATAATACAGCTTTTATTTCCCCATGTGCCAACTTTTGCATTTATATTACACAGTAGAAACAGACAGTAGAACCCTCCCCCCCAGCACCCTATGTGTCAAACTCACACAAAGAGAGAAAGAGTGAGAGGGGTAGAGTTAATATTTCTGTATGATCTTTCCTAAAAAAAAAAAAAAGTCTTGTTGGATAGGAGGAGGAGGCGGCAGCTTGGTTACAGGGTTACTCAGAGCACCTTTAGGCTGAAAAATGATATCTCACAACACACACAGGACCAGAACATCGAGAGGAAAACAGAAGGATAACTCACAATGTCCCCAAAGACACCAGTTTATATGAATGAGGTAGAAATGGATAGACAGCTGGTTTATGTGATGTGGACCGTGCATGGTTTTATTCTTTCTGTGCACATGAGCAAGCTGCGGGGGCCAGGTGCAGCCATCAGGAGCCCAGCAGGGTGAGGCCTCTCTGGGGCAAAGCATTGTGAAGCTCAGCCTGTTCCCTCTGGAGCCCTGGAGGTATAGACGGGGCCTCCTGCATGCACGCCTAAAAGTATTATTTAACTGCCCTCCATCTTCATCACTGAGACAGTTCAAAAGCTACAGCCCCAACAACAGGCCCCCTTTTTTTGTTAGAAGTGTGTGCAGGGATACACACTCACATACACATACACATTCAGGAAATGAGATACAAGCTTTATAATCTTTAATATGACGCAGCACAGACCATCACACACTTACTCTTAACTTTAAAAAGGGTTTCTGGACTTAAAACTGGAGGAGTTGTGTATAAATAATATTAATCAGGTTAACACTGGAACAGTAGATTAAAACTATGAATAAAACTCACAATACACACCACAAGTTCTCCAAAATAACATTATTATAGTTAATTAATAAATATAGGTCATACAGCACTCCTTGGATACAAACAAAAACATAAATACTTTATGAAATTGAGTCACTTTAAAATTGCTCTTATTTAAAAGCATAGAGAATTTAAAAAATAGAAAATAAAAAACCACTCAAAATAAGAGTAGAGTTGGAGCTGGAGTCTGTAGCTATAACTTGACATGCATGTATAAAAAGAAAAGCAATTACACTGTTAAACTCATTGGACAGGGGAAAGGCAACCAGATGATGCTGGAGAGGGGACACAAAGTCAGATCGCAAAAGAAATAGATATTTTTTCAAAAGGCATTAGATAATTTAGACGATATTATCATGTTTGTATTATAAACACAATATCAATATTTCACTTTTAAATATCACAGTTATTGTCAGTACAGGTATATGTTATGAATGTAACATTAATGCTAGAATACTGCACAGCCGAATTACTGCACAGGTTATTGTACAGTAAAGTCAGTATTGCACAGTTGGTTAGTGATCTTAAACTATTTAAATATATATAGAAATATCAAGTCTTGTCAGATGTTTTTTTTTTTGTCAGTGGCAACAATTCACCCTAAATATTCATTTACAAGCACTAAAAACAACTGCCAGTGTCATATAGTAGCGCTGCATTTGGGTTTGTTGATACAGGACTAACAGAGGTGACAGCATCGTGTCGGTGTGATTAGCCGGCCCGCAGCAGCACTTACGAGTCATAATGGACTCTACAATTATCTCTGTTGTTTTCTCAGAAGTGTTTCTTTTAAAAATTTAATCAAGTCTTGCTCTGAAGGACACTGACATGATTGGCCATTTTGTGAGAAAAGCGGAGTTTTATATTCCTCCTGTATTTGGAGATGTTGATCGGCCTGCGTGTTTATAGAAGCTGATGTGAATTTACCTGAGTTTATTTTAAGTGTTTGTTTTTAGGTAATGAGGGCGGTTTATAACACCAGAACAATTCAGATTATGTGAAGTAGAGCTGAAACAATTAGTTGATAAATCAGTTGATGAACTGAAAATTAATGTGCAACAATTTTAATAATCATTTGTTCAATTAAATCATTTACCAAGAAAAAAATGATCTGGTTCCAACTTCTGTAACACAGTATGAGAATTTACTGCATTTCCTAGCTTTATATCATAGTAAACTGAATGTTTTGGGGTTGTTTTTACTGTCTACTACTGACAAGAAAGACATTTTGAATTTCCTGTGAGGTCTGGAAACCTGTGATAGACATATTAGTTTGATGTTTTGTAGACTAAAGGATTATTGACTTTTCAAAAAAAAAAGATAATAGATTAATCGATAATGAAAATAATCATTAGTTGTGACCTATAGTTTTAATCAACATTATAATGACACAAAATATATTTTGTTGATTTTTTTTTAGTAAATAAAATGTTGGCTAAAACTTCAGCCCTGATACCAGAAAAAAATGCCGGGATTGTACCTTTTGTAGGTTACAATCCACATTATTATGGGTCAGATACATTGAAACTTTACATTTCAATGACGCAGTGGTTAATGTGTAATTTAGGCACAAAACCCACATGGTTATGATAAGTAAAAGATCATTTTTTTGAATTAAAATAATTTGCTTTCGGGGCACAGTCCGCTTAGGAAAGTAGCAAAGTCTTGGTAAAACACAACAGCTTTTTGTGGCACTATTCTGGCAGGAAACACACTGATGTCTTGGTAAGAAACAATCACTTTTCGTGGAACTATCCCATCAATAACAATAGCTTTTTGTGCCAGTGGCCCCGCTGTAAAACAGGAACTGGTCGCAAAAAAAACACCCACATTTGATGCCTTAAAAGCTGCTGAAAATGCAACGACTTGCTAAACACAACCAGTTTTGTTGTTTGTTGGTCTTGAACAGTAATCCTGCCAAGGTGACACGCCATCCACCAATACCTCCACTTCCTGATGACAAAGTCAGTTTAAAAACATTATTATGATACGTAACAAAACGTGTTGCATATTTAAGGTTTTCAAGTTTTTGAGGTTTGAGGTTTTCATATGGGTGATGTTGGGGGGACAATGTCGAGATTTTCTTCTGGGCGACTGGGCTGAAACTTTCTTTCACTTCGTACTGCCTGCCCTAAACCCCTCCCGAATGGTACTCCAGGATGTATAAAACAAATGCTCTTAACATCATTTTTAATCTCGGTCTGCATGAAAGTCAATAACTACCAAATGTAACAGGACACAAATTTGCACAGAAAAATCCCTGGAGTGGAAATGCAGAGGGGGGTCAATGCTGTCTGTGAGTACATGCCTAAAAGCCATCGACCCAACTCTTCTGACATGCACATGTATACAAGAACACACACATGCATTGACACACACAAACATCAGAAAGCCTGAGTTATTAAATTCTCATTACCATGACAACACCAGGACTGAGTGACCCTCAGCGGTGAATAGTGGGATAGATTTTGTTTCTGACGAGTCAGGAGCAGAACTCTGCTTACTCATCTGACCACAGCTCTCGGTCTTTCTCTCTTTCTCCTTGATGTCTCCTTCTCCTCTTACTGCTACACTGAATGTGTGTGTGTGGGTGTGTAAATCAGAGAGAAGTGTGTGTTGTAGACAGATCGTCAATAGGTGGTTCTCTGAGTGAAAATGCAGACAGATTACTGAAGAGCTCAAAGCTGCCATCCACAGCGTCTTCATCTGTATGTACATGAGGCTGACAGCAACACTTACACAAGCATATAATTTAACACACGTATCCGGGGTGTGAGTGTGTGTTTGCGTGCATATGTCATATGTTGCATGGGTTAATAGACATCACTCACAATGTCACAGCCAATCAGTTTTATGTGTGGAGCGTCCATAAATCTCTTCTCATTTATTGGCCTCTTTCTGGTCCCCCTCTCCTGTGACCCCACTCTCTCCCCGCAGACACGTCTGTTTACGGCCGCCTGAGAGGACGCGCTGAATCAAAGGGACGCAGAGAAACTCAGTGTGAAAAATAGTCCGATTGATCATCAACCTTACTTTGCACTGGTTAACTGGTGAAATGGGACAATCCAAAACAAGGCCTGGAGGCTAAATTAGATCCTCAACAAGCTCTCTTTTGACTTTTCAAATGGATCCAGAGAGATAAAGAAGCATTGTTTGGTCTTATTTGATGCAATGGAGTGAAATTCAAAAAAACTCTCTAGAATATGTGATCAATAATTAAACCCCATCAAAAATACATTAAAAGATGCCGTCTTCTTATAAGTTTAAAATAAGCCATTTAAAAAAAAACTGTATTTATTTATGGTAGGTTTTTCTTGCTACTAATTCATTTTATTCTTGTTATTGTTTTTTGATTTTTTTCTATTGCAGTTTTTTAATTTAAATTATTTTATTTTTAGAATTATTCATTTATTTATTTATTATAAATAAACCCCATCAAAAGCGCTTTACAAATGCCCTCTTCTTACATAATTTAAATAGACAAATATTTGTAACATTTATTTATTTATTTATTTATTTTGGTAGTTTTTCCTCATTACTACTTGTTTTGTTTGTTGTTTTCTATTGATTTTTTAAATTTAAATTATTATTTTTTATGTGTGTCTCTCTTAGGGTTTTCAAGTTTCATTCAATCTCTTCCTATGTAACTACTTGTAAATCTTAAGGAGCAGAAACCTGGGTGGTATCTGTCGTTTATTGCATTTGACTTTAAATACCAAAATAAAAACTCTGTGCCAAAAAAAACGATATAGAGAAAATCAAATATTTAATAATATTAAATACTTATTTATAGGCCTATAGCAATCTGCAATACAGCAAAGTTGCTCTTCAGGCAATACAAGACATACATTTTGATTAAAATAACTGCAACAGCCTTATTAAAAACTTGTTTTCATCAATCTATATTATGGTTTATGTGGTTCACAATGGCTCACATAAATAAACTCTCTCACACACACACACACACACTCAAGGAAATGTAATATTGAGCAGATGAGGCCACTTAGTCTATCTAATTTAATTTACTTTGAATTACTCTGTATTAAACTTCTGCTGGCCAGTGGATGGCAAACTGTCCACACCAGTAATGTTTCCACATTAGTCATTCATCAACACGTCGACACACACAAAATTAAAACAAAACATTTGAACACAAACACTTAAATATTACCTTTTCTAATAGTCCAGTTATGGATACAGTATCAACTGAATGCCCCTGTTGGTTGTGAGGGAACCAGAGTTATGTTTGATCAAATTAAACATCTTCTAAAATCACAAGATAGCCTTAAAGTGATAGTTAGGGATTTTTGAAGGATTCGTGTTATATGTATTACATACAGTCGCTGGCAGCCGGCGCGCTTCCGGTTTGTAGAAACAGCTCAAACAGGGGTTGATATTTTATGCACTTAAAAAAGGCCTACTTAAAAAATGCAGTATCAGTCAAAGTGGACACTATATTTAACTATAAGACTTTAACTATAGACCATTAACCTTTCTGTCTAGTGACCACGTCTGAAGGACATTTGCATGTCTGGACACACATATTGATTAATTTTTGATACACGGGGGACAACAAGGACAAGTCTGGAGAGGTCACTGATTTTCTTTTTTCTTTTCTTCTGCTTCTTTTTGGTGGGTTCATTTTCTAAATTATATCAATAGATAATGAATACATATTTTTAAGCCGCTCCCTCATATTACAAAGGTTGAAAAAGAGTCAAGTGGAAAAAATGACAACAAAGACGCCGAGCTGCTCTTGTGTTGCTCAGGGACATCCATGCAGTCTGGTGTCAGAGTTCATTCCCCGGGGATAAATATACTGAACGACACAATGATTCATGCATTCATGTCTGCTGCACACCTCCCCACACACACACACACACACTCTCAGAGAGTGACATATATATGATGTCACCCGATCTGTATGACTCATGCAACACACACGCAAACACACACAGACTGTAGCTCTGGACTGAAAAATGACATCATATTTCCGAGTAGAAAGAAGGACTAAAGGAGGTCATTTTGGGGGAAAGTTACTGACCAGGCTTCTTTTTGTTTGGAATAAAATGTAGGTGTTCATGTTGTAATTACTCTCAGCAGACCGTGGAGTGAACTTCTATCTGCAGACAGCTGTGGACTATTTTAAAATAACTCATTAAGCCAACGGTGCCAGATCAGCAATTTATGAAAGAAAGCTTGACCTCCTGTCCTGTCCTGTCCTGTCCTGTCCTGTCCTGTCCTGTCCTGTCCTCCACACAGATTTATTCTATTAGTTTTATATATCTCTATTCAAACTTTTGATGTGATTACTATTTTTATCATATACCAGATAAACCCCACAATGATCACAATGATTTAGATGCCTTGCTCATTCTCTAGATGTGTCATTTTATGTCCACAAGTGTCTAAGACGTCTGTCAGGGAAAATAAGGGGCCGAAAAAGGGCAATACGGGGAATATAATATACATGGCAAAAAAAGAAGACTTTTTTCCCCATCACTGTACCTTGTACATTCAGCACCCTCAACCAGCCACCCAACCTCCCAAAAAAGTCATTATCCTTTATATTTAACATATTTAAGAAGAGCTAATTTGATATCGATGCAAATAAAGAACTTACCTTACACACAATGATAATAATATTAAATATTAAACAAAGAAAAAGCATACAATTTGTGCAAATCTGCAAATTTCACCTTCTTGTGTTTTTTTCTCTTTAACATCTTGCATCCTGGATGGCTTTTGTTCATTTTATCTCGCTCTTATGTTCTTCACTCTACTATAACCATCAATGCTTTAGCATTAGATCTTATGATCAATTTTCCCCTTTCTGTTCCATTAAAAATAATACGGGTGATGTTTGGGGGATATTTTGGTTTAGGCACAAAAACAACTTTGTTAGAAAAACATGATGTTTTGGCTTTTGTTCATCCCAAACAGAGGTGGAAATGTCCCAGCCTCTTGTTAAAAACTACTTGTATTTTTTGGTCTTAAAAAGTGGTCTGCTGTTGTCTGCTGCTTGGCAGCTATCTCACCTAGGCATCACACTATGCACCATCACCTCCTCCTCCTGAAGAGAAATACACTAAATCTGAACTCTATCACTTTAGAAATAATGATAGGTTTTGATACATATGAAAGTACAAATATAACATACCTGTGGTTTCCAGCAATGTACAATACCAACATGTTTTCTGGTAACAGGACTGGAAAAACCAAAATAACTAATTGAAAAGTTAAGGGTTTGGGAGACTGCGGATTGTGGCTACAACCCTGTAACTATAAAGTCCCTTTCCCACTGCAAAAAACCCCACTAACACCCGCTAACATCTGCCTTTTGTGTTTTGACTCTGCAGTAGTCATGGGAATCAGGTCTATAGCCTCTTTTATCAGGTTTTCCTATTTTTACAAGAAACACCTACACACACTAATTTTGAAAAGCGATATAAGTAGACATAATTAAGTCAAAAACTGAATCATGACTCACAATATTTAAAAAACATAATCTTTCAATGTGATAATGACAACAGATAAAAACAGTCTTTTATTGTTTAATTGCCAAACGCCACAGGAAGAGGGACAATTATGGCTGTTTGAAAGCGGCCCCAGGGGTACCAGCAGGGAGAGGAAGACAAGGCACAATTTAAATTTTTTTAATGGAGTCCAGTGTTGCCCCGTGAACATGCCTGTGTGTGTATAGATTTCATACCTGCTGTGTTGAGTTCACATGGGTGCACATACAGGAAGGAGCTTGATCTAATTAAGTCGCTCTAGAGAGAAGTCTTCATCTTAATTCCCTTTTCCCTGCCCCCCTCTTCCGGGCACCCCCACCTGCCACTATACCCCACCCCCATCCCGAGTATCCCAGCACCACCCATGGCAGCATGACAGCACATCTTTGCACCAAATTAGCTGTCAATGCAACCTCCTAATTCCCGACAGACAGTGGGGTAATTTAATCAGCCGGCTATAGCCTCCAGCAGACCACTATCATGCTTACACACACACACGTAAACATACACACACAATAGTCCAGTCATATCATACAACACACAGACTGTTTATTCATAATATGTGTGGAAATGAAGAATTTAGTGAAAACTTTGGTATGAAAACTGTATTTTAGTGAAGTAAAAGTAGATGAGCTCCAACCTTACTTTTATTTTACTTTTGAAAAACTATTTTTTCTGTATCAGTTCTGGGTACTTCTTGTTTGTATTTCATCTATTGTGGAGGGCTTTTTTTTTCAGAAAGATATGCCAGACAATCCCAACCTTTATGATTTTTTTGTAACATCTGCAGTTTTACCCTTAAAGGTCCAGTGTGTATATTTAGGGGGATATATTGGCAAAAATGGAAAATAATAAGAGTATGTTTTCTTTAATGTAAAATCACCTGAAAATAAGAATCACTGTGTTTTTGTTACCTCAGACATTGTATCCTCGTACAGCGGTTCATATGATCATACAAAAATGCAACACACACTCACACACACACATACACACAAGCATCCGCTCACAATACAGTAATGTCCTATGAATTAACGCCCCACAGATGCCATTCTTTACTGAAGTAAAGTTATGCATTTAACATAGTTATGGAGGTTAGATTTGGGAAAAGAAACATGTTGACAATGTACCTTAAAATTACTCAAAGCTCACTCATTTCCAAACACCAGTCTCCTGGCGAAAGTCTTGATTTGTGATCCATCCATCACCTCTACCTGCTGCCCTTACGGGACCACTTCCTTTTGCATTCTTTACTCCCGTCAGCATATTGGTCACATGATAGCAGCCTTCCCAAAAATGTGGATTATTCACAAAATCCTAACTCATGAATACAGAGAATATGTACAAATTTAGGTGCATTAATTTTCAGAGAAAAACATACAAACAGTGCATGAGAACAGCCTGCCGTAGTATGAGCGGTTTATATCTAAATAAGAGGCAGGTCCTTGTCATGCTGCACCGCCATATTTCTACAGCAGCCCAGAACAGACAAACCACACATTGGCTGTAGAAAGGGGCATTCATGTTTTCACCTCAGCGACCTTAGATAGAAGCCCCTCCACAATAAGCCAAACAGCATAAGAAAAACGCTTTTTTTACCACTTTAAATCACTTATTCTGTTTGTTTTGGAGAGGAAGAGATATCTGTGTCTAATTTGACTCACAGTAAAAACCTCTTGAACAATGAGCAGTGAAGGAATTATAACCCGTAGAAGTATCAGCTGGTTGCTATGTACAACCCTCAGTGCTAGATGCCACTAAGTCCCCCTAAATTTTACACACTGCTCCTTTAAATTTCCCTGCACAATGAAGCAGTTTTAACACAGTCTAAATTAGGTGAAGATGTATCAGAGACACTGCTACATGGTAAACTTTGAAATGCAAATTAAATTACGTTTATATCCCAGTTACTGTTTGGTGTTTATCAGCTGGTGAGCTCTGCTGTGGCAGACTTTTTCAACTGGATTAAACCGAACGAAGCCTAATCCTAATCAGAACAGATTAAATTACCCAGATCACTATAATAACTGGATTACACAGACTCCCCCCTGATTCAAGACACCCTGCCTTTTTTTTTAAATCTCTACACACACACACAAACAGACACACTCTCAGAAATAGCTACATAAAGGGGGAAAAAACAAATTAAAGGGTAGAAAGAGAGAAAAAGCTTTATTGAATAAATGTAAGAAAATAAGAGTTTTCTGTCATATGTCTGTGTGGTGAAAACCTCGCTGTCTGGGGAGATAGGTTAATGAAATCGTCATTACCCTAAATTCAATACACAATGGTACACACACATGCACATGTAACCTACACACATGCACAGTGATTGGTGTTAACAGTGTAACTAACTCAGTGACACCGTGAACAAAAGCCCAGCTGCCACTCCAGAGGCTTAACAATCACATATGAATATTCATCAGAGCAGAGAGCGACAGAAGGTGAGCTCCGCTTTGCAAAGCATCATGTCGATGCTGTGGAGTCAGCTCTTGCACCCCATCTACTGTATGCTCATTGAAACACAGCACACAGGCAAATAACAGCTTCAGAAAATTATTAGCAGTATTCATTTTGTATTAATAACAGTCGTACTGCACTTTTCAGTCTCAGTATTTGTTTATTTTAACTCAAGATGAGTCAGAGTTTTAAAGTTTGACCAAGAACGTTTTCAGCATCTTGCCTTAGTTTGCTCTCAGCCATATTTGACATGAAAACAATAACAACATTGAGAGAAGTGGACACATTATCCATGTCTGAATGTCTGCTTTTTTAAAGCATATTTTTAGTCCTCTACAGAAAAAATACATGCAAACCATCAGCTTCAGGTGCTTTTCACATAGAGGTTTCAAGGCATGACGAGTGAGGTCTATGTTTTTAATAATATATTTTTCTTAACCATTTGATTGCCAGTTATAGGGAAAATAAGAATTTCACACTCCACTTAAGCTAAAGAAACCACTGATTATTATTACTGTTATTCATTTAGTATTAGAAATATTATTGTCCATCTATGTTGAGAGCATATAGCCTATGATCGTGCCTGTAAAGAAATTAAGCATATTTGTATTTATGTTGAAATACTAAGTTCTAATTACTTGAAATTATTTAATTGGAAGTGTATCAATTGTGGTAAATAAATAGCAGCATGCACAACTCCAAAATATTTAACAAAATATAGAGCAGGATCCAAAAGCAGACATAACACTTGCATTCACAGATAAATTTACTTATTTAATGTGTGCCCATATTTATTAGGTAAATCTTTCCATTAAAAATCTGTGCAATAACAGGAATTATTACTGTTATTATTTTCAATGCAGGCTTACATGTGGCAGCATCATCAAGAGTGCACTTTTAGTATGACAGTACCTCTGTAATTATATTGTAGTACTACTAAAAACGGCCGCGCGATGGTAGTAAAGACCCGTTTTACTGTAATCAGACAAACCTCAGTAATGTCATGGAGGCTCATGCAGGGCGTGTCGCTGACATTTCATTTATACGCAACAATCCTTGGAGCCCGCCTCTGACCGCACCTGATTGGCTGCTCCTCCTACAGTTAGGGAACTCTCTCTCTGATTGGATAATATCCCCGTCCGTCAGCTATGACAGACGCCACATTGCTAGCTGTTTCGAAAATGAAACTGCCTAATGTTTGACTACAAAAGGCAGCCTAAAGAAAACGAAAACAAGACGGCTATTACATAAAAAATCTCCCTGTGGGTTCACTCTTTTACCTGACACAGCGGAGGAGGAAAGGCCAACGGTAAGAGCTCCGTGCAGCGACATATTTTTTGTAAGGGAGGCAGGCCTGTGCTGTCAAACCACGACAATAACAACACCTGAATCTCCTGTTTGGGCTTTGATGTGTCGCTGTTAATTGATTATTTAAACAACAGCTCAACAGTCAGCCATTTCTGTCACATTTGAGTCTTGTGTGTGTGTTACCTCCGAGTATAAATATGTCTTAAACGCTTCCCTAATGTATGTTATGGTCCATGGTAAGACTAAGGAAAATGTCTCTTTCCGTTTTTTACAGCTGGGAATGTTGAGTAAACAGCAGAGCTGGATGGGACGTACCGCACTGCAATGGAGGTAAGCTAGTTTCTTTAGCTTTCTTTTTGAGACAGTATGTCCGGGTTTAAAGTGTCCCCGGTAAATCGATCAGTAATTTAATGTAACGATTTCTTTTTTCAGTGATCTTGAGTATCTCTTCCCACCTTCTGACGTTATATAAACAAAAAAAGGTCCTTGATTTGTGGTGTAACCAGTGGCGTTTAACCCTCTGAAACCTGTGTCAACACAATTTTTTTGTGCTGCATTTAGATGCCTTTTACAAGTATTTAAAGCTTTTGACACAGAGCAAATTTGTGCAATTTATTTCAAAATCATGGGGAGGCAATAAGCAACTTGGCAAGAAATGTCCTGCAAATTTCAAGAAATTTGCAGATTTGGAAAATTATTTTGTTTAAAGCTAGGGGGGAAATGTCCAGAGAACTTTATACTAGTATTATACATTTTAAAATATTTTATATAATTATTTTAATATTAAAGGTTTTTTTTCTCTAGTCATTTCTGTGTTTCTGTTTTTTTCTTGGTTGTTTTTTTTGTTGTTGTTATTAATATTAATTAATTTGTAAGAATTAGAGGAAGAAGATCTGCACACTGTATTAAAAGCTCCCAGTAATTTTTAATTGTGCAACATTTTGATTGAACAGAGATTGATCTCTGATCTCTGTTAGATTGAAATGTTGCGAAATTATAGATTACTGTTAACTTTTAATAGAATGTGCGGCTCTTCTGTTTAAGTTTTGCCTTAATTTTTTTGATCTACCACCGGCAAAAGTTTTTGTATGTGCATGCCCTCCAACTTTACTTCAACTTTTCCAAGACCATCAGTCTCAAACACAAGTTCACTGTGCTTTTGGGCCTCAATTTTTATGTCTACTCTCTCAAAATTTAGTCATGTGTGAAGGCAGTTCAGTAGTCTAGGGTGTGTTTTTAAGAAGCACAATGCCCTTTAACCAGGGATTCTAGTTTTGTCAGCTGTTTGTCTGCAAGTATTCAGCTCCAGTTTTGCTGCTTTGTTGCTGATCCTGACCTTTACCATTCATCTGTATAACTTCAACCCTCTTGCCTCTCCAGTCTGTAGCAGTGGGTTCAGCTTCTTGGTGAGACTGAAGCTGCTGTCACTATGGCGCACTTTGACACGGAGTACCAGCGCCTGGAGGCGTCCTACAGCGACTCCCCCCCTGGAGAGGAGAACCTGCTGATGCATGTGCCTGAAGGAGCCAAATGTATGACATGCACACACATTATTACAAAGAAATCATCGCACACAGAAACACACACCCTCCTCTTGCTTAACAACACCATCACTAATTTGTGATAAATCTTTTGCAGCCCAGTGGCACCACATAGAAAATCTGGACCTATTTTTCCAGCGAATATCCTTTTACAATGGCATATGTTCCCACTGTGTTGTGCTCTTGACAACTGAATTAAGTATTAGTTTAACAAAACATTACATTACATTTGTTGCATTCCTTAACGTGCATTACGTCTATAATCTGCACCAGAAGAATGGATTCACCTGTATGCTGCTGGGAGAGATCTTTGAGCTGGTGTATGTATCCTCACCATCAGAAATGATGTTTCTCTTATCAGAGGTTTGTGTATGGAAGAGCTTGCTGAAGTGTGTTTTCTCCTTCTTGTCTTTCTCCATGCAGTCAGTTGCTGTTTGTGGTTGGCTTCACAGTGTTCCTCGCTAACTGTGTGGACTATGACATACTGTTTGCCAACAAGTTTGTAAATCATACTGATTCATCTAAAGTCACCTTGCCTGATGCCTTCCTCCCAGTGGATGTCTGCAGTGCCCGGTGAGTGTGACACAGTGTTTATTTTATTTAGGTAATGATATGTCTGAGATAGAGAACACTCAAGCAGACTTTTCACATTATAAGACGATGTAAATTTAAACTATCACATGGAGCTTTATTCTTAACTTAATAAAACTTAAGTTAATCTACAACAACATTTTTTTCCCTCATTATAGGTGTTTTTCGGAGGGGGGGGGGGGTTTCTTTGTGAGGGTCTAAGGACAGAGGGATGTCGTATGCTGTAAATCCTTCTGAGGCAAATTGTGATTTGTGATAATGGGCTTTAAGTTAATCTCCCAGTTATACCTTTTGTATAACAGACATAACTTAAACAAGCATAAATATGTAAACATGTAGAGAGTGATATTTTAATCTGCTATGTCTGCAGTCTCATCCTCTGCCTCTGTTTTACGTAGGCAGAGCGCACACACTCAGCTAACAGCGAATTGTTACAAAACAAGCTAAAACAAAAGCTGTCTGTGTTTAGTCTAACTGTTAAGCTTAGTTTCCTACATGTCTTAAAATTTGGCAAATCCTTGTGAAGTTAGCTGCTAGCTGAGATAAACCAGCCACTCCTCCCTCTATCAGCTGTAACTTGACCTGCAGGCAGTGATTCAGATCAGCAGCAGGGAGAGAGGGACAGAGGACAGGACGTAGGACTGATAATGACTGATGAAAACTAAACATCACTCAGTACTGTGATGTCATGAATAAAAATAGCAATGCTTTAGAAACAACATTTGGTTATATTCAAAATATTCAAGTCTATAGAAGTTATTTTTTTAAATTAAATATACTATTATTATAATGTTTTAAAAGCAATTATTTAGTAATGAAAAGACTAATTAAAAGTACCAATGAAGAACCAAACCGAGAAAGAGTATCTGTAAGAGTAATTGTATCAAAAAATCGTAACAGTACCCATCCCTACTTGAAAGTGTGATGTGATGTTTGATATAAGAAACCCCCAAACAACTTCCAAAGTGAAACCAGGTTCTATTGTCAACGATTAGAGTAAAATGTCTCTTTAAAATGTCTCTAAAGTTAGCTCTTAAGTGTTTCTTTTTCCCATATAGAAATATTAAATGTGTCAAAGCAATTAGACATGTCTGAAAATCTTAACGCTGTTCAATACATGCGTCTTTGAATTATAAAAGATTATATTTTCTCCCACAGTATTCGAGACAATGCGTTTGTGATCTTTGTGCTGGTAATCTCTGGAGTGTTTTGGCTACATCGTCTGGTCAAATTCATCTACAACGTCTGCTGCTACTGGGAGATCCGATCCTTCTACATCAATGCACTCAAGATGACCATGGTAAGACCGAGAAAACAATGGCAGGAAATTATTTTTTCGAGGGGTATTGAAGATTTGTTTTGTTGACATTATATATATCTTGTAAGATTAATTGCAAGACTCATTGTACGCTCTACCTTTCACTGTGATTTGTCTTTTCAGTCAGAACTCCCTTATGCAACATGGCAGGAGGTTCAGGCCAGGATAGTGGAGATCCAGAAGGAGCATCAGATCTGCATCCATAAAAAGGAGCTAACAGAGCTCGACATCTACCACCGCATCCTCCGCTTTAAAAACTACATGGTGTGTCCATTTGTGTTAACAGCACTGTCTGACACAGCTATTTCGAAATACAATGAAACAGTGTCACCTCAAACCAAATCTTTCCTCTTGTACTTCTCAAGGTTGCCATGGTGAATAAATCACTCCTTCCTGTGCGATTTCGACTTCCTGTGCTTGGAGAGTCTGTGTTCTACACCCGGGGTCTCAAATACAACTTTGAGCTTATCTTCTTCTGGGGGCCAGGTGCGTCCACGTTTAATGTAATTCATTATATAAATGCATTAGTGCAGTTCTGTGGTGTCATTCAGATGAAATTAACTGTTTGCATGCATTTGCTAATTTGTCAAGGTTTACACTTTAATAGGAGTCTCATTTTAACCTTGCTCTGTAGGCTCTCTGTTTGAGAATGAGTGGAGCCTGAAACCAGAGTACAAAAGAGGAGGTAACAGGCTCGAGCTGGCTGAAAGGCTAGCATCTCGCATCCTGTGGATTGGGATTGCCAATCTGCTTCTGTGTCCAGTCATCCTGGTGTGGCAAATTCTCTACGCCTTCTTCAGTTACACAGAGGTAAGTGGTTCACAAGCACACACAAAGTCAAGACATTTTCTTTCGTCATTTAGTGCTCTAGACAAGAGTTTGGTGTGTCTGTGTGTGTCTGTGTGTGTCTGTGTGTGTCTGTGTGTGTGCGTGCATGCGTGCGTGCGCGCATAGGTGATCAAGCGAGAGCCTGGTTCTCTGGGAGCGAGATGCTGGTCTCTATACGGTCGATGTTACCTGCGTCACTTCAATGAGTTGGACCATGAGCTTATGTCGCGCCTCAGCAAAGGCTACAAGGTTGGTGTTAGAGCTGATCTCCTGCCCATGGCTCTTTAAAGGGATAGTTTACCGAAAAAATAAAAAATAAATATTATCCCTCTTACTGTAGTGCTGTTTATTTATATGATTGTTTTGATGTGAGTTGCGAAGTGTTGGAGATATCAGCCGTGGAGATGTCTGCCTTCTCTCGAATATAACGGAACTAGTTGGCACTCGTCTTGTGGTGTTCAAAGCGCCAGCCCACTCATCCACTGCCAATAATGAAGTCAGTTTCCTCCTTTTTCTCTTCCTCTTCCTTTGTTCCTGTTTAATTCAGGCTGCATCCAAGTACATGAACTGCTTCCTCTCACCATTGCTGACGGTGGTTGCCAAAAATGTAGCGTTTTTTGCCGGGTCTCTTCTAGCTGTCCTCATCGCCTTAACTATCTATGACGAGGACGTTCTCGCGGTGGAACATGTCCTCTCGTCAATCACACTGCTCGGAGTCTGTATCACTGTCTGCAGGTAGGGAATTAGTGTCACCATGTTAATCTGTCTGCTAATCTCATCTGTCTAAATAAACATAGACAGAATTGATTTAATGATTTTATTTAACAGAAGCATTTTGTAAACACACAGAATCATTTAATGGCTACAACAGTTGTGGTTAAATGGGGAGGGAAAGAAGGCGTTGGGGGAAAGGCAGTGCAGCCTGCACCAGCTAATCATTGCAATTATATAAACAACTTAAGTACAATAGGTAAAATACATCACCAGATCATTTGTAATCGTCTATAAATCTTAACCTTTGTCACTATACATCACATACAAATGTAAAGCATGAATACAAGACACAAGTCTCCAACTGCACGAAATGCTAACCATGAGCCATTTCTTTATTGCCCTTTTAAAGCTACCCAGTGGTAATCCTGTTAATGCTCCTCAGCAGCTTATTCTGCTGTATAACTGAGGAGTATAAGAGGGTTTCCTTCTTTAAGTAGCTCCAGACTATCTGCAGTCTGTTAATAGCTCTAAATTGAAATACTCAGATATCAAGGAACATTCTCATGAATTAAACTGTGTGGAAAAATCCACTCAAGAATCCATCATAAAGTTTACAGGTAGATTCAGACATATAGGATTTAATTGTTATTTCCATTTAGAAATCCTCACTCAGAAATATATATTTTAAAATAACTTGATGAGAATGTTTTTCAGTCTTGTAAACTCTCTCTCTCTGTCTGTCCCTTCAGATCATTTATCCCAGATAAGCACATGGTGTTTTGTCCTGAGCAGCTGTTGAGGGTCATCCTGGCTCATATCCACTACATGCCCGACCACTGGCAGGGTAATGCACATAGATATGAGACTCGTGACCAGTTCTCCCAGCTCTTCCAGTACAAAGCAGTGAGTATAACTGAACTGAACTGGGAATAAATATCAAAACTCAGAATAATTACAAGGTAGTAAAGGAGCAGTGTGTAGAATTTAGTGGCATCTAGTGGTGTGGATTGCATGTTCGAACCAGCTGAAACTTCTCCTGGTTTGAATTTTTTCAGTGTTCATTGTTCAGTTGGTTTTTACTAAGAGCTGAATTATCGGCAGAGGTCTCTTTCTCTCCAAAACAAACAGACCAGGTAATTAAAACTGAACTTTAAAGCTAGTTTTGCATCACAAATTGGTATCTCAGACACTGTTCTAGGGGTTGACCGATATTGGTTTTTCAGGGCAGATACCGATTATTAGTACTTAATGAGCCTGATAAACGATATTTGGAACCAATATGCATTTACAATAACAAAGACAATACTTCTTTTGAAGTTTAGAATTTGGAATATAACAAACTCCAACAACAAACTTTCTTCAAATGCCTTTACCAAATGTTTAATCAAAAATTTTAACAGAAGCTCAATTATATGCAGAGGTGTCTTTATCTCCAAAACAAATGGATCCAGTGATTTAAACTGGTAAAAACACTGGTTAAAGGAGTTCCATGTTAAAAAAAACTGTGTTTTTCCAACACTGCTCATCATGGACTGGCTGCTAAATACTGTAGCCAACACAAAAATGCAAATGGCTCTATCTAGAGCCAGTGTTTGGGTTGTCTGTTATGGGCTACGGTAAAAGCATGGCGCTGCAACATGGCAGAATCTGTGGACGAGGACCTGCAGCCTTGCTGGCTATCTGCGTGCACATTGATGATGGGAAAAAGAAAGTAGTCTCATTGAAGCAAATGACAAAAACATGCATAAATTAGTTAATAGTGAGGCTGTCTGGTTTTTTTTACATTATATTCATGTAATATACTTATCCAGAATATGTTAATCTGCATGAGAAATTAAAAAAAAAGAAAATATGGGTTAATACAATCATCAGCGTACAACATTCACTTTGTCCTGGACTGCGTTTCAACTTGTGAATTAGAAGTACCTTTGACGTTTTTGCTGAACCGTCCTCTGTGACATGTGTACAGTGTTACAACCTTTCCCCTCTGTTTTCTTCTAGGTGTTTATTCTGGAGGAGCTGATAAGTCCAGTGGTCACTCCCATCATCCTGATCTTCTGTCTCAGGAGGAAGTCTCTGGAGATCATTGATTTCTTCAGAAACTTCACTGTTGAGGTGGTCGGGGTGGGAGACACTTGCTCTTTTGCCCAGATGGACATCAGGCAGCACGGACACCCTGCGGTGAGGGACTAGCACAAGTGGTTTGCAGTCACGTAAACATACAAATATAAAGATACACATGAAAATACCTGCTGTATGACATGGTTTAAATTCATTAAATCCAGAGTGAATCAGTCTGTATGCAGGTTACCATTAACACTCACATTGTGCAAATTAAAACTGCAAATTTAAATGTACTTAGAGGAAACATGTCAGTTTAAAAAAAACTCCCATTTATCGCAAAAATGTTTTTATGCTTACATGAGTTGGTATTTTAGGCGTTTTGAAAAAGCCATATTTCGCAAAACTGCACTGGAAACACTTTTTTTCCTCTTTTATAAGTCACAAGATGCTATGACTACGCACTTGTGGGTAGGAAATGGCCCCCTTGGGCATGATGCAGCAGGCGCTACAAGAGGTGTTATTGCACATGTAACTCTTCAAAAGTGGAGCAGATCATCGGAAGTTTTGAATTCACAATTCCTCTGCGAAATCGTGAACTATCACCCCCCAAAAATCCCTAATAAGTGGCCGCTCCCACATATAAGGGGTTTGCATTTCAATTATCACTCGTTTAACATTCCTACATCACCTTCAATTGGAAATAATGACGGTGTCTGCAATAGAAATAAACCTGCTGATGTTTTGAACATCCATCGCCATGTGCCTTCAAATGTTATCCCAAGAGGTGAAGTTGCATAACACCGCTCAATAGAAACACAGTCATCTCCCAATTGTGTTTTATCGACATTTCGAAAACATTGCGTTAATTTTTGTGTACATGTGTGCATTTAACCTTCTTTCTTCCTTCTGTAGTGGATGTCAGAGGGGAAGACAGAGGCATCTATCTACCAGCAGGCAGAGGACGGGAAGACAGAGTTGTCTCTGATGCACTTTGCCATCACCAACCCCCAGTGGCAGCCTCCTCAGGAGACCACACACTTCATCAGTCAGCTGAAAGAGCGAGTTCACAGAGAGGCCGCGGGGGCTCCTTCAGACACACATCCGCTCTCGCTGTCTGAGTCTGAGGTACAGGGATAAACCAACGTCATGCTCACAGTGGCCACGAGTTAAATGTTATCACATCCTCAGAGGTAAAAACTGCTCTTGTCTCTTGCCCCTTCTCTCCCTCTTGCAGCCAAGGAGCCTCATTGCAAACCTCTTGGTGGGTCCCTCTACGCTGACCTCCGTTCATTTCGGCAGGGACAGCTCTTTGACCAATCATGCAGTGCCTGGCTTAAGCGACGGGGCATCTGCGTTACGCTCCCTTTCCCCAATTAGTAGCAGTCTTCATCTGAGAGGCAGTTTGAGTGCAGCTCACAGGACGTCTGGCCACACTTCGACCATGAACAAAGCTATGGCAGGCTCTGGGTAGGAAAATTATGCCTCAACTATGTTCCTTTTCTGTACAACACTAATTATTTACTGAGAGGCTGGAGGAAAATCTTAAAGAAATTCATCATGGATAACCAACTTTAAACCCTCAGTTTTCTCTTGTCTTTTCATCATCTCTATCACCTACTCTTCATGTCCTCATTTTTGCATTTCCTTTCTGTAGGACTGATGCCCGAACTGTGAGCTCAGGCAGCAGTGCATGGGAAGGTCAACTCACTAGTTTGGTGCTGTCAGAGTACGCCTCCACTGAGATGAGCATCCATGCACTTTACATGCATGAGGTAATTTTTTTTGTGAGCATGTGTAGGAAGAGAGACAAGGACATCTGCGGGAGGCACAAACTGAATGAAGCGCGGCCTGTCTTCTTACCCTGAATATCTCATTGATCTTCTCCATCTTGTGTCCTGCCTATCTGTCTATTTACGTCCTCATAGCTACACAAGCAGCAGTCCCGTGGCGAGCTGTCCCGTCACACATGGCATCGGCAGGAGAGTGACGAAAGCAGTGACAGCGTCCCCGATGAAGTGAGGAGCGAGCCCAACCGCCACTCCAGACATTTCCCTCGCTCACACACTTTCCCCACCTCAGTTCCCAGTCCCAGCGCCATCCCCACTTCAGCTTCAGCCAACAGCAGTACCACAATGGGCCAGGAGGGGGTGTCATTACACAGCAGCAGCCAGCGGCGCTCCAGTGGACATACACCAGGTGATATTTTTTATCATCTCTACATGTTTCACATCACATGCACTTGAATGCTAATCTTTTTTATATTATTGCACTCATGACTTATAACATGACATATAAAAAGGCCTCAAGCACAAATGTGAGTTTCTTCCTTCTGTGCAGGTCATTGAATCTCTCTGGAGACATGGACCAATTTTTTGACTGTACGGTTTCTGCCATTGTTTCTTTCACTCATCATATCACTCTGAAAGTGATCTCAAGGCTTTGGTTTACCACTCTCATTGTAGTTGGAGAGTGGGCTTTGCCATGCACTTGAGCTAGAATGATTTTTAAAATATATTTAAAGTTATATTCTACTTATTGTTCTTGGGGTGGACAGTCTTATACTCAGCACAGTAGCTGTACAGGTCCTATTCAGATCAGTGTTCATTTCTGGCTTTCTAACCGACGCTGTATGTCATTCTGTTTTTCAGACTCTTTGGGTTCAGGGGGGAAAGTAGTGAGGTCTGCCCGGGGTGTGCCCATGGGAGGGTGGGCAGAGGAGGGTCAGGCAGCTCCACGACACCATGAGCCACTACCAGAGGAGAGCTCAGAGGACGAAATGCCTCCTCACATACACAAGGTGAACGCTGTTTGTGTGTTATTAGAATGGGGATGTTAATTTTCCCGTGCGCACTGTAAGTAAACTGACATTCCTGTTCTCTTTCTCTCACTTTAGATCACATAACCAAGCCATGTGAATAAACACCAACGTCCCACTTTCCATAGATGTCCACACATTCTTGTCCTTGATCAAACGTTTTCTCCAGGATTGACCATTTGATCTGACACAGATAAAAATGGACATGTGGAAGAGTGGTGCACCATGACTCCTACAAACACTTTACCGGTGAAATCATCTGAACAAGTTGATGCCACCATCATCCGTTCAAAGATAGAACTTGCTACATGCCTAACCAGGCAAACAGGGTAAATATCTGAATTTGTGCATCAGAGGAGGATCCACAGGATCAATTTATTTCGATTAGCCATTGATATCATCAGATTACGCTGCGCTCTTTTATAACACCAAAAGATAAGGTAAAGAAAGTGCATGTGTTGCTGGGATGTAAACTAAAATTGTGAAAACTTCATCCTTTGCACTGTGGAGCTATTGCTGTAGAAAAATACGCAACAGTTTGCCTAAAATGTCATCACAATAATATTTTAATCCTCATTGTGCTATCTGTATTGTTTCACTCAAATCAGATGGCCTGAGAGGTGAAATTTGAAGAATGTATGGTGTCTCTCTAACAATAACTGCATTCACCAAAATATGTTTAGAAAGATACTGGTGACACAATGACTTTCATAGTGTGAAACTGTTATTTTACCATTAGCAGAGGGCTATTTATCCTACCCTGTGCCGCTCTGTATTTCAGCTTCAGTCTCTTTGCAAAACATATGAAAGTATCGAATAGTGTCAAAATCACTATTCACATGACAGTTTGACTAACATCCTAGTCCTTAGGGATTTTTTGATTTCCCTCTGCATTTGTGGAATAACAAAAAGTTATTTTAAACATTTTTAAATGTTCATTAATTCTCCCCAGTCTGGCTGAGTTTGCACAGATAGATGCTTGTTTAAAAAAACAACAATTGTACAGCATTGCCTGGTATTCTGCTAGCAGACATGCCCTGTGTAAATAAATGTCATCAGATTATTTCACAGCAATCATTCAGAACATTTAATTAACCAAGTTTACACAATAATAAGGCCAATATTTTGTAACCACACATGCTGTATTCAAGCACATTTTAATCAGATTTAACCCAGATTTTGTATTGTTTACCATTCATTCATCTTAAACAAAATGCATAAGGGCGCAGCAAACAAACAAGGCTGTTTTAAGCATGTTAATATTGACGTATGTGCCATAAAAAAAAACCCTGAAGCACAAGTGCAGACCATCCTCCACACATTTGTCTAACTATCCTCCACATCTTGCTAAACACACAGCATGACTCCCCCCTGCTCCTCTGTCATTACACCGCAATTCTTTAAAAGAAGAATTATGCACTTTATTAATCTGTTAATGCAGAGGTTGTCACTTAACTTGGATTGTTTGTATGTGTATGTTTTCGTATAAATATATTTAGATAATTTTATTTATCAGAGGGATGTGCCATGATGATTGACAGTTGTGAATTAAGGTTTGGTTTTATGTTGTGTACTTGTATGGAGATGAAGAAGCACTGTCACACTGTTAACCTGGACTGATAATATGGTCAGGGATGCAGTGATTCAGTGTGGTAATGTTAAATCAAAAGTGATGCGAGGCGGTTTTTGTTGTTTTATAGATTCTGTAAAATACCGTTTTGTACAGCTGTAAATTCATCCATTAAAGACAAGGCAGTGGTTCAATGATTTTTGTGTAACCTGAAAAAAACAACTAACATAACAAGATGACACAGATAGTCACTGACTAAATATTTTCTAGTTTAAAGTTTGTTTAGCCATTAGATTTTACGTTTGCGCAAAGTCATTGACGGTTACCAACGACATCGTGTGTACAGTTAGCCGAAATTAGTAGCCTATATTACGGTTAAATATCTTATTAATTTGGGCAGCTACTCGGCGTTAGCCGCTAACAACGCTCCAAAGCTAGCACAAGGCTAACCATCTTGTTAGTTTGTAGCATGAAATACAGTCTATTGTTGGTAGCCAGCTATCGTTAGCTGCTGCAAACCGCTAATACCGTTCAAAAGTTAGTTTGTTAGCCTGTTAATCCTATGGCGAGCTAGGCTAGCGTAAACTGCAAACAGCACTCCAAAGTTAGCATACAGCTATCTATCATCATTACCTGTGGTGGCTCCAACTATGCAGTAAATATAAATATTGACCATTGAAATCTGCATGGTACAAGTATATAAATTGTCTTGATGCCGAAGTGAGAAGAGCCCGGATAGCTCAGTCGGTAGAGCATCAGACTTTTAATCTGAGGGTCCAGGGTTCAAGTCCCTGTTCGGGCGATAGTATTTTTTTCTCCCCGTCTGGGCTACAACCGTTTTTGTGGAGACATAACCATGTTTTTATCTGTGGCTTTGGGTTTCCAGTCCTTGTTCGGGGCGTTGAGTCTTTGTTTTTTCTCATTAGTCACATCTCCGCGAACCAAAGCAACTGAAAACTTTAATTTAATTGTGTTAGAACAACGTTAATCTTAACCAGTGGTGTAGTGCTAGTTGATGAGGCGGGTGTACCACTAGCTACATGCGTATGTTATAGAGGAATCCCGGGAAATGAAAGAGTAGATAAATAGGCCAAGGAGGCAGTGAAGAGAGGACATGTGGACACTAGCATCAAACTTTCAAAGTCTGAGGGGAAGAGCATCATTTGGAGGGAAATAAACAGACAGTGGCAGCAGTACTGGGATAATATGACTAAAGGACGAGACTTATAAACACACACACACATATATATATACAGTATATGAGTATATGAGGGTGGAAATAGAGGACGTAATAGACGAGTACAGGTGATTGTCGTGCATGTATTACAGGTTATTGTTAGTAGATTGAGAATTTGTCACACTCTTTGTAAAAGGAAACATCCAACTCCCCTGTGCAGCTGGTGTATCATGGGGGAAACATTGGAGCATGTGCTTGTTTTCTGCAGAAAGTATTTCAAACTAATTTTATTAAGAGATAACCCCTTGAGATGCATCATCTCGTCTTCCAGGGGGTCCTGAGGGGAAGTATGAGGGGAAGAGACAGGTATGTTTGACGGGGCTGCAGAGGGAAGGACGACAGGTGGCCAGTCTGAAAGATGTGATTGAGTGTCTCTGCAAGAGAGAGGGAAGGAGGGTAATTTTTAGGTGTTTGGCAGTAACTGGTCTCATCAGAAGATTGTGAGAGAGTAGGACAACAGAGTTCGCGTGAATCCAGAGGGAGGCAGTAATGCAACTTCAAGGATGCCAACTGCCTTTCACCCCACAGAAGACGAAGAAGAAGAAGAAGAAGAAGAAGAAGAAGAAGAAGAAGAAGACTATAAACATCCAGAAGAAGTGGGTACATTGTATACCACCACTACATCACTGATCTCGACCAGGTTAACTGTCTCTGATGTTTCTGTTCAAGTTATTGTGCCTCATGTCTAGAATGGAGAGTACGTGGTCAGAGTTGATGACTAGCTAATATTAGCACATACATGCAGCTTAAAGTAGTGTTCTCTGTTTTTGTTTCTCTGCCATTCATACATGCAGTTCCGGGGAATCTATTCGCATTAACTTACTACTGGAAAAAAGTTGAACTAAAACAAAGCTACGCTAGTGATAAATCTGGTTTGGTTAACTAAAGGTACTCAGAAAAAGTTGTTCAAACTACTTTGTAAAATAAAAAAAGATCAAATTGATAATGTGCATGTGATATGAAATAATAAATAAAACACAAATAACTTACTTAAGTTTATTGCTGAGGGTGCCCACTTGTTCATAGGTCATATATAAATAAATAAATTGGCAAAAAAGAAACACTTTTCATGAGAAAGTGCAAGGAAAAGTCATCTGTGGCTTTTCTAACATTTAGAAACTATTTCCCTGTTAGCCAGGCAATGTTAACTGCCAAGACAGCATGCAAAAACCTCTCTGAATATCGGTAGAGAATAGCTTGAATCAGTATTTCTGAGGATTGTGGTCACAGGAGGTTCAATTACAGTAGAGACCAAATGTTAAAATGAAAAAAATCATACCTTTTACTGGTTTCAGTTTCAGTAGTTAAATACACAAAATATTGAAAAAAAAATAATTTCACAACCTAAATCACTCTGCAAATAGGAATGCAGATGACCTACCAGCAATCTACTTAGAATTTAGTTAAGTCTGATTATATGTAGTTCACTACTTTCTGACACTGCATAAATTATCGTTTTGGACTTTTTCAAGGATAAGAAACTTTTCCAAGTGACATAGCTCATTTGATTAGTGCAGGAGCAGTTTGTTTCTTAAGTTTTTAGCTCTTTTTAGGTTCCATACGTTAGTCATTCAGGGCTTCACTTTCAATGTGTTTTCAACTATGTGGGGACACTCAGAGTGAAATCTGAGTCCTGTAAAGACATGAACACAATTATATGTTTGTTAGTAAAAACTAATTATTTTAAATACGAAACTCAAAGTACATGTGTGCTGTTTAACCTTATGTATTAAGTGGTGGGAGTGTAAAAGGGGTTGTATGGTTTATGGTTGGTAAATGTCCCGCTGCTTGTCCTGCTGGGACAGATGAGACCATTGGTAACCATGCGGGGGGACAGATGGGAGGCAGCTGTGATGCTGCAGGAGTAGTACCGTAGTGATGATGATGATGGACAGTACGTCCTCTTGGTTTGACATCTGGCCTCAAGAAAATAGGGTAACTGTCCTAAAAATACACATTGGAGACTTTGTTGAGAGACAGAGATGACAATATTGTAAAGGGTCAGAACTGAGCTTTTTTACTTTGTATCACAGAGAGCGTGTATTTGTGTGTACCTGCTCAAGATATGTAGTTTGAGGGACACTGGGCCCTCCAGGTGGCAACATAGAGGGCATGGCTTTCAGCATCATATTGTGCATTATGATCTGGTGCATCTGGGCATTTTGCATCAGCATCAATTCCACCATATCTAACACACAATATAAACACACACACATGAATACAGGTAGACTTAAATAAGATGGATCTCTGTTAGCAGATGCATACCCTCCTTGATGCTGCCTGAGCGTGGTACAGGGTGAGGCTGGGGTGGAGGAATCTGAGTTATCAGAGGCTGCTGTTGTGGCAGCTGTTGTATGATGGTTGCAGGCTGCTGGGGGAGCTGCAGAGAGATAGGGAGACAGGGAATTAATTGCTTTTTTAAAAAACATATTTAATTCACACTATTCTTGCACTATACTTGAGCTTCTTGCAAGCCAGTCTGGATAGCAGTAGTCGGGCAAAAATAGAAGAAAGGAAGGGGATCAGGAGGAGGAAAAGAGGATTAAATACACTTAACAGACCACATAGAAACAGAGAAACAGATCTGGGGGATTGGGGTGTTTTTTGAGATTAATGCTGAGTGTCTTACAGTCTGTTGGATGATGCGTGGAGGGTGAGGAGGGGACACAAAGGGTGGAGCAGGGGCTGACTGGTGTGGTGGGAGCTGAGGAGGCGGGTGAGGGGCAGTGGGGAAATGTGACTTGTACTGTCTTTGTGACCCTGCCCAGGTGTGAGGTCGGTTGAGGTCCTCTAACATGTGCTGCTCCTACGCAGAAGATACCAAATACCAACAAAACACAAACAATTACACACTTTTCACAATGAAAGCTGAAAGAAAAGACGTTTAAGTGCTCTAAACTGTTGGGAATATCTTATGTTTTTCTTTTATTTTGTCATCTTAATGTCTGAATGTAGCAACATAAGAAATTATATTAATATTGTAAGGCTGCCTTCTTCCAGCCTTGACTTTAAAGGCTGAATAACCCGAAGGGTAAGAAAAGCATGAGGACATATTCTCAGTTTCTTACTCTCTTTTTAATGTCTATTGCAACAGTTATAGGAAAACTGATTTCGACTGAACGCACGTGAAGCATCTCTCATATCACTTCGCAGAGGGTGCACCACATTAAATAGTTCCTCATTTTAACTTAAAACAATATAATGTGTAAGTTTAATGTGAATTAAATTAACTTGTTGATCTAAATAAATAAGAAAATAAAATAAAAGTTCACAAAAACAAATCTCATCTTACAACATGTTGATACCAGAAATAAAAAAAAATGTATGTTTACTTTAGAAGACATACAGGGTTAGGATGTCACTAGATAATCTCTTTTGTCTGTTTATATGTACTTGCCCTCACTTTTTTTGTTATAACAGTATTTTGCCATAAACACAAAAAAAGAAAAGAAAGATAACTAAGATATTATGAACAAACCTTGAGCCTTTGCAGTAGGTCCTGCTTTCGCCTCAGTGCACGATGTAGTTGATCCAACTGTCCTCGATCATAACGATAAGTCCCTGAAAAGACAAACTCACATTCTCATAAACCACTCTCTTCATTTTTTTCAGTTTTCTCATGTCTGCCTCTTTTATTTGCTAGTATCTTGTTTTGAAGTTAATCAAATTCCTTCTACCTTAGTCATCAGCTTCTAAGACGCCTCCTCAGTGCTATGCTTTATATCCATTTACCACCAGATTAATACACAAAATGTATTGAAGTATGTTATGTTTGCATCTTCATCTGCCATCTTTGGATATTATTCTTGGCCTAAGTGTAGATTCTGGGGGGACGCAGGGAACACATCTCCCACATATTGAAATAATTTGCATTTGTTTCCTACATTAAAAACATAAAAGTAGCAGAGGACTTTTATTTTGACAAAATTAAAGATATTTACACCATAAATTGATTCTGAAAATGCACAAATGGTACATAGGGTTGAAACGAAACCTACATCCTTGCTTCTTATTATCAGATATGTCTAGAATGGAGAATGTAACTCTTTCTGTCATGGCAGATGGTGCCATCCACAGTTCAAAATTCTTTATCACAAAGGCGCTTTGTTTATCTTACTTGCAGACTGGGCAGACTCTGCTCTCTCGTCCATATTGTGCTCTTTGTTTTCCAGTCTCTAGAAATAAAGATATTTCTTAAGGATTTGAATGTATAGTTCTCAATAAAAGCAGAAAGAAAAATAATGCTGAACTATTTTACTTGAGAATACTAAATGATCAAAGTATATTAATTTCAAACATTATCTTTCCACCTTAACAAAATGTAGACCAGCCTCTCACCTTCTCCAGCAGTTTGAGTTTGAGTCTTGTCATCTGATCATGCTTTTAATATCTAATTTTACCTGCAATCTTTGCATTTGGATTCACGCAGACGTTTTGTGTACACCTGTGTGTTTGAGTCTAAACTAAAACCAGACAGCGGTTGCCATGGGACACACCCATTTACCAATGGCACTTCATAATGACCTGCATGTCTAGCGTACTTGTTGAGATACACATGATGCATGTTGATATGTCATGTTGATATGTAAACAATATTTATTATATTTTTTACTACTTATTTTTACTACTTTTATTCTATTTGAACCCTCAGGCAGTGCAAATGAATTTTGTTTTATTCTGTACAAACTGTGGAACACTTTGCCCAGTGAGATCACACTCCCTACTTCATGAGCATCTTTTAAATCCCTTGTCAAGTCTTTCTCTTATAGGAAAGCATTTATGGATATTTAATATGTAGCCGTTGCTAGGTTTTATCATCCCTCCACGGCCATTGTACGCTACATTTATATTATGTTTTCTAGTATTAATTTATGTGATTTGATTTGATGATTTATGTGTTGTTTGCACTTTATTTTATTGTTGTTGTATTGCTGCCTTGTATTTAATATGTTGCCTGTCTAAAAAGCACTTTGTGACCTTGTTAAGAAAAATGCTTTATGAATAAAGTTTATTATTTTTATTCATCTATTCGATGACAATTATTCTATTCTATTTTGTGCTATTCTAAAAGGTTAAACTCGTCAACATTGCTTTATTGGAAACAGTAATTTGAGTGAGGTTAACCTTTTGTTTTATAGGTTTTTGCATTGCCATAGAAACTCCTCAGCCAGTGGATGACTCCATACATTCGCTTTCAAAACATAGGAACGAGCAGAGGTGTGTTTTGTATTAGCCTGCTCTGATTGGCTACAAAAGCCGTCAATCCTAGGTTGTCGACTGGATGCAACTATTTCATTGGTCAGCTGGATTCTAGTTTTTGAACGACTTACATGATAGAAGGCGGTACTTAAAGGACGCAATCCCCATTGGCTGAAGATGTGAAACGGAATGATTTTATTGGTCCGTTCGTTCGGGGAAACTCGATAAGGGCGGAGTTGAAGCTACTTGGCGGCCATATTGAATATTATCTGTTGACAGTTGTGTCTAAAGGAAGCCAAAAGATTTAGTTTTAGCTAACTTATGCTTAAAGTGAAGGCCTGTTGACTTTATAATCTGAATTAGGACGTATGTCCTAAACTTTAAATGGTTTGATTCAACCCAAGAGATGGATGAAAATGAACGGCAGAGGAAACTAGAAGCTGGAAGAGCTAAGGTTGGTTGCTAATATTTAACACTCGCTAATACGGAATGCTAACAGTTAACGCTAGCCAACTCTTTTGTCATAGCTTTGCGTTTGTCCACTGCTAACTACACCCACATGCAACATTATTGTATGTTTTGTTTGACGTTGCTTAGATCCCGTTTGATCGTTAAGTCACAAATACTCTGACTTTTACTAATTTGCCGCGCATATAGCGCGGGTTGATTATTAGCTTGCACACAGCTAACGATAACAATAACATTTATGAAGTAGGGCAATCGGCTATTGAGTTGGACCACTTTGTAAAACGATACACTTGGAGTCCATCAGAGACAGAAGGAAGCACCTGTTTTCACGGACAAGGGAATTTGTATGTAATGTGTGAAAAATATGTTACCTATTTCAAGATTGTTGCCCTTGAGCTGTGACAAAGCAAAGTGCAGGTGCACCTCAACAAACAAGCACATTTTACATATATAAAATGTCCCGATCTGCTTGTATTGGTGGACGAAGTAATCAAAATATTCTACTTAAGTTAAACTAGGAGCACCACAATGTTGAAGTACAATATAAGTGAAAGTCCTGAATTTAGAATTTAATTTAAGTACGAAAGTACTACCATCAGCATATACTTAAAGCAGCAAAAGAAAAAGTACTCATTATGCCCTCAAAATAATAATAGTAATAGTAATATCACAGCACTGGATTACATTTATTTATGCATTAATGTGTGCATCCCTTACATGTTGCAGAGCAAAGGCAGAGCTCATTTTAACAACTTTACATAACTTTACATGCTGTGTTGTATTTTGTGTTAATTATCTTAATATACATACAAATTAAAAAACTGAAGTTGCAAGATACACGTGGAGTAAAAAATAGTAGAAGTATAAGGAGAAGAATATGTAAATACTATATTAAACTGCAAGTATCTCAGCTGCACTGAAGTACATTACTTGAGTAAATGTGCTTAGTTACATTCCACCTGTCTATGTTTGTAATACAGGTATTATTGCACAGCCTCGCTGCCTTGTAAACAATTAAATAACATATTCATAATCCCTATGTTAGTTGTTAGATGTTTGCCATACTTAGGCTTTTTTGTAACCTCCCACAGCTTTTAACAGTTTTTAAGCTGTACCTAACTGACACTTAAAAGAGCTGATGACTGTCTGCCCGTACAATAGAGTGTCTCCTATGGCATTTTTCACCAGTCTCAGTCTAAAAATGGCTACTGTAGTGTTTTCAAGATTGAAAAAGCAAGCAGCTGTGTTTATTTCAGTGGGAGGTTATATTAGTAATGGGTCAATAATTAAGAACGGCTTACCCTGACTGTATTGATAACCATGTTGTCTAAAAACTAGCTCATGCTAAAACTAGGTCACCTGTTAAGAGCAGCTCATTAGATGTTGTAGTTCAATCTCAGCTCATGGTAGAACTCATTCAAAATATACATATGGTACATTAATATGATGCATAATACTGATAAAAATAACTCAACTGAACTGCTGATATTCTTCATGACAGAAATCATCCAACATGCCCCGAGGCCAGTCAGTAAGTATGGAAAGCGGTGACTGGCATATGACTTTGTCATGGGATTGTGGGTTTATGGATATTGTTTCTTTGTGATTTCATATGCTTTTTCTTTTTTTTTTGGTGGGCAATCAGGGCTTTCTTCTGTTTTCCTGCACCGTATGATTGCTGTCACCTTTTGAGATTTAATCCCACTGCTCTGAAAAGAATGACTCAGTTATCAAGACTGTAAACCTGAAAGGAAATCTGTTTTGCATTAATAATTTCAAAGTCTACTGTACAGACGGGTGACGAATTAAAGGAACAAAACAACATAAAGTGTCTGAGTAAGGTGTTGGGCCATGTGGTGCGGCATGAACAGCTTCAGTGTGCCTTTGCATTGATTTTACAAGTCTGTGGAGCGCCAGTCTTCCAAAAGATATTTGCTCATATGGTGTTTTATAATATAAGTAATTTTTATGCATGCTGCAGAGCAGGGCTGGATGTTAAATGCTTAATTTCACAATGCACTGCAGCTGTGTGGAACAGGGTTTGAAATGAACGTATTTGTTGACCTGCCACTGTGGCTGATGGATTCCAAAATCTACAGATTACCATTATTTTTTTGGCTTGTTAGTGAAGCAAATACAGCAGATACTTGCATATTTTTCCAGCATTTGGCTGGTGCTAATTTCCATCCCTGGTGTGGAAGCATCTGCATTTCTTATGTTTTTCCACTCATTTAATCAGATTTTCCTTGAATTTGTCACCCTGTAGTCACACAGCTTCCATACATTGCCATGCTAGTTGCAGGCCATCAGGTGGTGCAGCGAGCCCATGAGATTTGGTGAGGTTCAACATGTTGCACTTGCATCTCACATGAATGGTGTTGCTATGGCAATGCAGCGCTGTCATTTGCCTTTACTGTATTTGGCGCATCACAAACCTCTCATTGCCACTTTGAAAGCATGGCACGTATGAATACACTTACACACAGACAAACATGGAAAACAATCAGATGGTCTTTGTAGTGACATTGTGGAGAACACAGTAGTAGCATTCAGCAGTCTAGTAACATGAAGTAGCCACAGTAAGCTGCATACAGCCAGTTAGTCAGACTCTCAGTAGTGCGGAAGGAAGCGGCCTTGGGCTAAGCACCGCTCATCTGGCTAATATTTCTTTCTGAGATGCGATGTGTGTCGTGGCAGGCGGAGGCGGTGAACAGGGTGATGGAAGGACACAAAGGGTGTGGTTTGAGTGACAATGAATTTAAAAGCAGAGGGACAAAATGAGGTGGCAAGAGATTTAAGTGAGGTCGAGTTAAGGGATTGATTGTTTTAGGAAAAGCTTTTGGTTTTGGGAGTCAGTAAAGAAATATGATGTGATGCAGTGGATGCACTGCAGGGTGCTAAATTGGAACACAAAGCAAATCTACAATGTGGTTTTATAACCAGGCACGTAACACGTCATCAGAATAATAAACATCGGTGCACATGCATGCACATACTATGTGGTCATGCACATGCGTGTGACTCATCACACAAAGCAACAAGTAGCTCCCCAGGTGCCATGCAATCTCAGATTGAATAGAGCATGCACACTACAATGCTGCTCGCCACACTCACAGCTCTGTCTCCTCCTCTCCATGTGAATGCATCTCCCAGTCTCCACCCTCTCTCCTTAGTCGAGACACATGCCATCCCCTATCCAGAGTTTGTGGATCCCTCTGCACTGTACGTTGGATGTGGCAGGGAGTTTTAGGCTGAATGGTTTGGCACAGTGTGCTGTTGTCTACAGACTACAAGGTATACATCTGGGCAGTAGAGCAGCTGCCCTGATGAGGAGGAGTTGACAGGTCTGACCATGAGCAAGAGGAGAAGTCGATGATTGACTGTCAGTTATTGATGGAGGGATTCATGAGGGTCTCTGTCAGAACGTGGACTGCTGTAATCTGATTTAAGCTGCTTAAAGAAGACAGACCGGCTGAGAGACAGAGAGGGACAGCGATAAAAAGAGGAGGAGTGTGCTGCAAAGAGAAACGGCCTGAGGTGGATTTGCACTAAATCGGTCCCTCTGGAATTCAAGCTAAATTTCATGACTTGATTGAGGACGATGTTTCTCGCTGTGATAGGACTTCACTTTTGATTTTTTTTTTTTTGTTCTCTCGTGGTTTCAGCGAGGACTTTGTGATGCTTCACAAAACTCCTGTCAACCACTTTCGCCCACTCCGACTTTGACTTTCCTACTTGCTGAAAAAATGAGACTGACTGAGATGGATGTGCACTTTTTTGAGTTTCTTCTAACCTTGTGCTGTTTCTGGTCCGCTGAAAGGTTGTCCAATGTGTGTCACTGAAATCTGCACTTCTCATGGGTTTGATGAAGCTCTCTGGAGATTTGAGAATATTTAGCATCGTCACCTCATTTTAAACTACTTTGTCAGGCTCCGGTGTAGCCTATTTTGGGTGTGAGTTTGGGATTTCTTCTTGCTTCACTGGGCACTGTCTTTGCTGCACAACTCTGACTCATCAGAATATAAGGGCCGCCAATCTTTCTTCTTTTCTGCTGCGAGGAGAATCAACTTGCTTTGAAGTATTGAGGGCTGTTGTGATAATTTTGAAACTTTTTCATTTTTCAACTGAGGAGATAAATCTGGACTCCAATTCTTTCCTATTTTTGACCCCTGAGCTTCACCATGCTGATTGTGTGGTGGTGCTCAGTGGTCCTGACCTATGTGTCCATCTACCTCTCACTGTCATTCCTGCGCAGCTTGCTAGCTACCGACAGAAGCGGGCGAAAGGCGACGGTGCGGGGGCGCCGAAAAAGACGCAGAAGAGGAAGGGCCAGGCTGTCTCGCAGAATGACGGAGAGACGCAAGGCTGCCGCGTAGAACCGGCACTTTCTTCAGCCAATGACACAGAGCTGACCAAGAAGACCAACCATGAGGTACACCACTGATGGGCGATATAGCCAGTCAAAATCTTCTGTCATGATTTATGTAATGCTGTAACACAGTAATGATTTATAACATAATACAGTAATTATTCTGTAAGTTCATTTTTGAGGGTTTTGTTGCATATATTGTTAGAATGGTAATATAAAATAATATAATAGCTATGTTGCCTTAAGTTAGTTTCAAGGAGTTCATGTTCAGCACACAGGGGAAGTTTCAGCTGGTTGCAATCTGCAGTGCTCACCGCTAGATGCCACGAAATACACAGAAATGAAAATTCTTTAAGAAATGGTTTCAAATAACCATACCGTACTTCATCAAGTGTGATTATTTAGTTCTTTTATTTGGAAAGTCAGTACAAACTAACAAAAAACAACTGGCCCACAATGCTAAAGTTGAAAATAAATGACTCAAAACAATAAGACTACAAGTCTTTGGAAATGGAGGAACAATATTTCAAATGTTACAGGTTTTAGTATTTAAAACTTTACTCTCCTCTTTGTCTCTACCCAAATTGCGTTACCTTGTGAGGCAGCTGGAATTGTAAGATCATGTGGACTGCCCCAAATAGTTCCCGTGGTAGAAATGGTATTGCCATATCTCTATGCATTTCTACTGTTGCACGGTAAATACCGTCACCCAACCCTACTGCTAACGCTACCAGCCAATAGAGATTATAAGTCATGCAGCATTAATAGAGCCACAGAGACAACTGAAGAAGTCTGATTTGTGTGGACCTTCAGACGCTTGGTTTAATTGAAACAGCTGGTCATTCTCATCACACAGATTGCGTGAGATCACTCAGAACTGTTCCGGGGTCACACTACATGACCTCCAGTGTTTGTCTAATCTTGTTTGCTCACTGTATGATTTAACAAGTGGTCCGTGCCCCCTGCTCAGTAAACATACATTTGAGAAATAGGTCACTAACCATTATGTTCGCCTGTGGGGCATGTTGTCATAGCAACCTCATAAGGCTTAATGTTGGCACTATTTAATGCCTCTTTAAAGGGAAAGTTTGCATTATTGTCAGGAAAAGTGGAAGAAATAAAACAATTTAATCCTGTAGGAACCCGAGCAGCCAGAGAAATTGGAGGTTCAGCAGAACCAACGACAAAAGGATCAGCCCCCGACCCTGGAGAAACATCCGTCTCCTGAGGAAGATTTAAAAGAAGAGGAGCTAGCTGTACTTACTGGCAAGGAGCAGCTTAAGGTATACACAGTCAATAAATGAACATTTACAGAGCATATCTGGCTTTTTTTTAGTATTTCTCCCAGTGCGTGTTGAAGCATCCGCCTTCTTTTTTTGTATTCTAAGTACTTCCCTTTGACGTTATCTGGTTGTTGCTGTTTGAGACTCAGCTGGGCTTAGCTATGACTCGATTTGACTAGCAAAGAGTATGATGGGTTTAATGTCATGAATGCATACTTACGCATTATAATCTGACGCTCTCAATTCAGAGTGGAAACTGGGCTCTGAAGCTATTCTATAAATCAGCGCTCCTGTTTACATGCAGTGTATTTAAATAAGTCTGGTCATAAGGAGTAATGCGTCTTCATGCTTTGTTTACATTAAGACAATTGGAATCTTGTTATGGTATTTCTGTGTGGATGATTGAGAGAGAGAGAGAGTGTGTGTGTTCGTGTGTGTGTGTGTGTATGTGTGTGTGTGTGTGTGTGTGTGTGTATATATATTTGTGTGTCATCACCAACCCATGGGGAATGTAAGGGTCTGCTCTTCTGCATGGCTGCACTGCTGCACTGATCTGAAAATACAGCATAGTTTTTCTATATTACGTCTCTGCGTAGAGGAATGAGTTTAAACTCGGTGTCTCATATTGTGGGAATGTTTTAAAAAGTCAAAAGTTATGTTATGGGAAAATGTCGTGATACTCCATTCACACAAGTGCATTTTTGTTTTAAAATGCCATATTTTAAATACTGCAACGTTTACACCTAATGTCTTCACTACTCCTCTCTTCTGGAGTCCTAAGAGCAGAGAACTGTGAAGACACTGCTAATTCTGTTTTCTTTTCAAAACTCTGAGGTTGTGTTCAATATGGACAAGCAGAAATGGCTACTTTTGGAAATGATGACGCAGACATTCACGTTTGCTCCCGATTGGGGGTCTTATCAGTCACAACATTTCAAGTCAAAACATAGCTAGATCTACATACTCTTGTGATTTCATCCTTCTGGAGTAGTTCCTGTTGTGACGGCTCCCTCTGGCAGCAGATAATGGTCCTGACTGGTTCCGCTCTTAGGCTTTATGCCACTATATTTACTTTGTAACGACTTCAGTCTCTTTTCTGCCGCCTTGACTACCTTATACTCGTGTTACCTTCAGCAACACTTCCTCCTCTTTGTTGGCCCAAGCAAAGATACTTTTGGTCTTATTTTTTACCATCTCTTTAGTATTTCATCAAACAATGCAAGTCGACAACCTGCTTGGCCTTTTAAAATGCAAACATTAGTGTGGATGTGTTGGTATTTTTGTCTTAATTTCTATTCTAAGTATGTGTATGGACTGCTCATGCTTATAAAAAAATCAACCCATACCTTTATTCCACTTTCAGCAGTTACAGCAGGCTGTGGAGAAGCGTAATGAGATAATTGCTCGGCTCAGCTCCAACCTGCAGGAGGCCCTGGCCAGCAGAGACCAGGTACAACTGGAGGCACAGTCACTGGCTGGACAGATTCAGGCACTTCAGAGACAGCTCCAGCAGGTAAGTGCCACTCAAAGCTAAATCTGTGGCAGTACTTCAGGATTATCGTTCCCTAAAAATATGCACACCACCATTGATATGTACAACAACTTGACTCACAAGTTCTTTGAAAAATCTTTCACACAGACT
The DNA here is from genome assembly GCF_026936395.1 of Plectropomus leopardus. Classification (NCBI taxonomy): domain Eukaryota; kingdom Metazoa; phylum Chordata; class Actinopteri; order Perciformes; family Serranidae; genus Plectropomus; species Plectropomus leopardus. The sequence continues at coordinate 12,318,701 of NC_142189.1, read as the reverse complement.
AGCGTAGAGTTTCTGCGCATAAAAACTCAGTCAGGGGCTGAAGTCCTCAACAATCAACAACAGCATCAGCTCGGCCATTGCTCCCAAGATGCAGACATCAATCATAAGGAGGCGCCATCAGGGGAGTCTGGGAGTGCAGGCCCTGGCTTCCAGTCAAGTTTTGACGGCTCCAGCGCTGGCACCGACAAAGAGACAGACACCGTTCTGCACAATCTGAGGGCCAAGCTTGAAGAAGAAAGGGAGAAGAGCCAACACATACGTGCCGAACTAGGAGAGGAGATTGGGAAACACCAATATGTGCTTTCTTTACTGGAGGAGGAGAGGAAAGGTAGGGAAGAGGAGCGAAAGGAAAGGGAGGCACAGCTGCATGACCTCCAGACCCAGTTAAGTTTCGTCCAGACTCAGTGCCTTGAGATGCAGCAGTTCAAAGACGAGAAGGAGAAGCTGAACAGAGAAGTGCTGGAGCTGAGGAGAAGGCTTCAGGAGGAGGGCGATGCAGAGAGGAGATTAAGCGACGAGGTGGCCAGCTCTGCTCTTCGACTCCAGAGACAGGAGGAGGAGATGCAGAGGCTGAAAGAGGAGCACAGAGAGGAGGTGGAGAGAGTCAGGCAGCTGTTGGAGGAGAGGGAGAAAGAGCTGAAGTTCAGAGAGGAAGAGGTCAAAGGACTCAAAGCCTCCAAGAATCGGCACAACCAAGCAAAAGCTGGTTTTAATTGTGATGAGAAGATCAGTATAGGTGATATCAGCGGACCTGATGAGGACAGCATGAATGTATCGATACCTGGAGATATTCTGATGGAGCGCTACCTTTCTTCAGCTCCTCTTGCACACTCACAGTCTTCGGTGATCAATGAAAGCTTTGAACACCGCAGTCAGCTGGACATCTCTGCAGACTGCAGGTTAGACATGCTAACTGTTGTGTGTGTTCGTGTTTCATTTAATCCCCTAATCCCCTTATCGTCCATGTGCAATTGATGTAAATATATTTTAACTGTTGAGTTTGCACTTTGTTTTTTACTGTTGCACCTTGTTTTTTTTTTACTATTTATATTGTTTTTTTTTAACTATTTATATTGTTCTTTTGCAACAATGCAAATTTCCCCATTGTGAGACTAATAAAGGATTATCTTATGTTATCTCATCTTAATTTGTCTCTCTGCCTCTCCTTCGCAGTTTTGAGCTGAACAGTGAAGTGTTGGGAGATGAGCCTCTGTTGTCAATCTCAAACCGCTTGCAAGAAGGAAGCGACAACCACCACAACACCTCCACCCCACAGTTCTTCCCTGTGGATGATGATTCCCACCCGCAGTCTCCATCTCAGTGGCCTCACAACTCCACCGCTGGTGAGCTGGAGATGAGTAAACTGTCCGAGCAGCAGTTTGAGGAGACTGATCTGGAAAAGGAGCTGCTGCATCAGCAGTGTGGGGAGCTCCGCGATGAGCTGGCTCTTAAGGACAGGGACATGAATGTGTTACAGGAGGAAGTCATCAAGAGTGCTGAGGAGCTGGATGAGGCCAGGAGCAGGTAATGGAGTTATTATCTCTGCCAGGTATAAGCCTACAGGCGATCATGCATTTGGTCTTTTGAGTGTGTGCGTTGGTCTTTTTGGTCTTTCGAGTGTGTGTGTGTTTGTGTGTATCTGTCTGCAGCTAAATGCGCAAACTACTGGAACAGTCAGCCTAATATTTTGTGTGCACATTTATGACAGTATTCTCAAGGATCAGCTGCGGGTGTGGTTATTCACAATTGTTGAAAAACCTGTGTTATTGGCTGTTTTCCTCTGTCATTGACTGCCTCTTAAGCGGCCACTTCAATTTTCAATTTAATTTAATTTATAAAGCCCAAATCGCACGAATCGCAATGTGCCTCAGAGGGCTTTACAGCATACGACATCCCTCTGTCCTTAGACCCTGACAGCAACCTCAGGAAGACCACCTTTTGTTTTGAAGTTAAATGTTTCATCATTTTTCTTTTCTCCAACAACAAGTTTCTCCAGTGTTTGTGGTTTCACAGCCGTGCATTTATTTTCAAAGTAAATAGCCCCTGCTCTTTGAAAACTAGCTCCCCCTGGATTTTATTGTGAACGTATCTAAAAATCTATGTTGAAGCTTTTGGATAAAAGTAAATTAATCTAAACTCATCTACTAGTTATAAAAAATATAAATGGGCGTATTAGCGAATGCAGAGTGACCTGGAGTTTTTATTGGTTGCTTAAATCTATGCTACTGTTTGAATCAACTCGTTAAACTTTTTTTGAACTGTGTTTATATGTTCAGGTGGGCTCAGGTATCAGAAGAGCTCAGACAGGCTCTCTGGGAACTTGAAGAGGAGAAGGAGAAGAGGAGACGCGTTGAGGAGGAGATGAACTTGAAAGCCCACGAACAAGACAACCTGAAGAACAAACTCAGTGCCTTAATGGATGACAGAGAAAAAGAGAAAGCAGTAATGTTGAAAGGAAATGAAGCTACTGGACCCTCCCTGTTTGCTCCTGCTACCTCTTCATCAGAGGAGGGGGATAAACTGGTAGGGGATCTAAAAAATGAGCAGGAGAGGGAGGCTGGTCTCTCGTCTCATCAGAAACAGCAGGAGCTGCTGCTGTTGTCGCTGCAGGACATAAAACAGCCCGCAATCTCTGCCAAACAGAGCTCCGAGCTCAGAGATGACAACCAGCTGCAAACACTACAGGTACACCAGTGTGATAAGTGCGTCTGTGTGAACAGCTTAGTAGGACTGTAAACATGCTGTTTTCTGTGTAGTTGTTTTTATTTTTTATTTTATTTTATTTTACACAACTTGATTTAGGATGGATAGAATAATACTAAACAGCAACAGTAATGCGTTTGTGCTTAAAGGCTTTTAAGTGACTTAATGTCTTGATAACAGAAATAAGTATAATGCACAAAAAGCTAATAGAAATCCATTTTTTTCCTTTTCCCAAGGCTCAGTGTGAACTTCTCACGTTGGAGCTAGAGGAGACAAAAACGACCCACAAAACCACAGCAGCCCTGCTGGATCAAAGGACTATGGAGCTGGACGAAACATTAAAGGAGCTCAAAACGACTCGTTCACAGGTTCTTGATGTTCAAACCGAGGTGGAAAGATTGCGGGAAGAGCTGGAGAAGAGTCAGGGCAGTCTGGACAGCGCTGAAAAAGAGAAGAACGAACTGGAGTCTCAAATCTTCTGTTTGAAACAAAACCTGATAAACCTGGAGGAGGCCCAGCTCCAGGCAGTGCAGGAGAGAGAGGAGCACAGGAGGAAAGAAGAGGAGATGGATGACCGGATTAAGAAAATGGAACAAGTCTTAGAGGAGGAACTGGAGCAGTTTGAGAATCTGCTGAAAACCAAAGATGTTGAGGTGAGACGTTATGTAATAACGTATTTCTTCTCTTCTAGAATGAGATTAACATAATAAAATTATTTTTACAGTTGGCTGAAGAGAAGGAGAAATGGGAGGAAGAAAGACAGGAGAAGGAGAGAGAGCTCCTTGATGTGAGGGAACACCTAGAGGAGCAGAGGAAGGAGTGGGAGGAGGAGGTGAAGGCTCTCCTGGAGAAGCAGCTCGTGGCTGTCGAGGAGGCTACAAAAAGGCTCAAGACATCTCACCAACAGGAGATAAAAGACCTGATGGAGAAACACCAACAAGAGGTGGGATTTACAAACTGCACAAATGTCTCTGATGTCACATTCGGGCACTATTGTCACTTAATTTTAAAGATTTTTTTCATGGCATTAATTATTTTAGTTTTAATTGGAAAGTGAAAACATTTAAAATACGTGTTTTTATTTAAAACCCCCAGGGACCCATATTTACTCATCAACCATGATTGCTTCACATTAGTTATTTATTTGTGTATTATGTTTTATATATTTATATATTCTGTATACTGCATGTAGTATAACCATAAACATAGAGTTCTGTCTCTTTAAAGTACATGTTCCATATTGAACTGCATTGTAGTGAAACCCTCCTTGACTGTATTTAGGGCAGGACATCTCAAAAACTTCTGTGTTTTTTTTTTTTTTTTTTTTTTGGTTTTAATTTTTTTTATTGTTTTTTAGTCTTTTTTTCAGTTTTTTTCTGCATACTGTTCAGCGAATTTGTATGCACTGTCTATACAAAAGTTTTTCAACATGTTGTTTATATGTATTTCTTTGTTTTTACTGGAATGTTTTCCTTTTTTTTTTTTTTACTTACTTTACTTTTTTTACTATCTAGATTTTATGCAGTCTCATGTATGTGCCAAAAAAAGACATTTTTTTCCTAAGCTTCCAAAGTAATCTTAAGAAAAAGGAAAATGAGAAATTTAATACAAATTCGGATTTGTCAATTTTTTTAGCATTAAATGAAAACGAGAATAGTGCAGAATTAGTGCGGCTAAACTTTGTGTGAGTGCCTTGTAGCCTGGTAATTTACTCAATATGTTTTCCTCCATAAATTCTTAGATTTCTGAGTCGAACACTCGCCTGGAGTCAGAACTGCTGAAGCAGCGGCACGCTGTGGAGGAAGAACAGAAGAAACAGATGAGTCTAATCAAACAGGTATCTGCATTAATAAGTCTGAATACCACTGAGCAAAAACACCACTCTTAACAAGAGCAGTGGAATCTGCCCTCTGACTTATTGAACTTTTTGGATTCTGTTGCAGTTTTGTGTAATGTTTTTTAGCTTCTCGTGTCTCCCATTCTTCCCCAGGTAACTGAACGTGAGCATGAAAGGATGCTATCACAGCTGACTGCCAAACACATGGAGGAGCTTAGTCAACTGAGGACAGAGGTGTCATTAGAGCTGAGGGAGGCTATGGAGGCTGCTCACCAGGCTGAACTGCAGCAGGCGCAGGTATACTAAATATACGCTCACAGGCACAGTGTTTAGTCTTAAGCCACAGCATGCTACAAGATAACGCTTCTGTCTCTCTTCCCAGCTTTTTTCCTCCCTTACATAACCATTTCATAGTTGTGGGGATTTTGTCACTTACAATGACTCACTTAACTTTAGAGTTTATGAATTTAATTCTACTTTTTATAATTCGGTATGGAGGATAACAGTGTCAGCTAAATGCCTGAACAGTAAATATAACACTTAATCCTCTTTTCCCCTTCAAAAATGCAGTCACTTTTAGACTCATGAAAAGCTCTCACATGAATCGTACCTTGTGCTTTAATTTCCTTTAGGTCCAAAAGATCAGCGAGCTTGAAGCGTTGCGTCTGAGCCTGACCAGCGTCCACACGTCCCAGCTGGAGCACTCCCAGGTGAACATGCAGCAGGAGCAGGAGTCTGCTCGCAGCAAGGTCCAGGCCTCCATGAGGGAGACATTCGCCAAGGAGCGTGCTCTCCTGCAGGCCCAGCATCAGACAGAACTGGACCAGATCAGACGGCAGAACCAGGAGCAGCAGGAGAGACTGCGTGAGCTGCACCAACAAGACATGAGTGAGTGCAGATTAGAGTGCTTTTCAGTTGTTCAGTTTCATGTTCGCCCGCAGGTGCACTGAACATGTGTGCCATTATGTATGTGGGCGAATCACACTCATTCTTTAGAGGATGTTCTGGACAAAGTACAACGGCAGATGTAACCTTCACATTCTGTGACGTGGGTGAATCTTTTCATTTGTTTTGTATGTATATTTCTTTAGATGAGTTGAAGCAGCAGTGGGAGACTCGTGTTGCTCAGGAGAGAGCTGCCGCGGAGGAAAAGCAGACCAAAGACATACAGGTCAAGCTTCATAGAAAATTGTTTTACAGTGATTGCATTTGGTTACTGAAAGTCTGTGGTTTGAAAGCTCTTTGAAATTACTCATTTTTCCAGTATTATATTATAATCAATTATTTTTATGATTGATCTCTTTATTGAGTTTTCAATGATAAGGGCAAAATACATTCAATGTAATTAACACCAAAAATAATTTATTCCCAACTTCCCACCCAAGTAAATAAACAAGTAAAGGACCAAACTTACAAAAAAAAAGAAAATAAATAATAAAGTATAAGTAAAGGGGGTGGAGGGGCATAACAGTTAAAAAAAAACATAATTGTCATTATTATCATATTCAGTTCTTCCTCATTTTGTCTTTTCCTCAGGCTCTAAAGTACCAGTGGGATAAGGACGCTGAGAGCACCCAGTCGAACCTCCACACATCACTCTCCGAAACCCAGAACAGCCTTACTGCCACTCAGACAGAACTCGCCAGTACCCAGGCCTCCTTCATCCAGACCAATAAATCTCTTACTGAAGCCCAGGCAGCTTTGTCCCAGACCCAGTCAGAGCTGCGTGACTCATGTGCCAAACTGGAGGAACTCCAGGCCTCCAGTAAGGAGCAGAACCAGAAACTGGTGGACGAGCTGAAACAAGCCCGGACTGACAGAGATGCTGCTTCCCGTGAGTCTCCTCCTCACTCAGGCTGTATATTTCCATGAACACTGCATAATCCCCTAAATTCACTATTTTACTAATTAAAACAGTTTTCATTTTAATCTGCATCTTGTGCATCAGATAGACAGCCTCGCTGACTGGCTGATGGCCAATCATGTCTGCCAATATTAGAGCTTTGTACAAGCCTGAATCATGCATTTGCAATTATGCATATTATTCCATGTATTTTCTGTTCTAGTTGATGTAAATTGTGATTGCTTTTTTCACTCCGCTGCTCAGGTGCTCTGGAGGACTTGGTTTCAAGTCACAAGGCAGTGCTGGAGGAGAAAGAGCAGCAAGTACTCCACCTACAGGAGAAGGAGCAGCAACTGCAGCAAGAGGTGAGGTCATTCAGACACGTTAACATGTAGTTAAATTTGCCAGTTATTTCACATTTTAATCCACAGGCTCTATCAGTAATTGATGGAAAGTTTGTATATTGTTGATTTTTTGTGTGTTTTCATTTTATAGACGTTTCAGTCATTTAGCTATCAGCTATCTATCAAACAACTGGAAAAAACTTTATGCAGAACTTTAAAGAAGCTGGTTCTCAACATGGAGGTGGCTTAGCTGGCAGCTAGCAGCTAACAGTGCTAACCTTGTTAACCTGGGAGTGAACCAGAGGTGGGGTTGCTACGCTTCCATGACAACGCCTTGGTTTGGGTAGCGTTTGCAGCAGTAACCACTGAATGAGTGCAGATCAGAGCGGCAGCGGAAAGTATGCCAGTGGGATACACACACAGGACCTCACATGCACAAACATGCGCATGCCACTGGACTGTCTACCACAACATTGGGCACATAACCTCAGATTAAATTCCCCACAGCGGGAGTGTGACTTCATTCTTTCATAGTTCATGCATTTGTGTTGTTACATATAATGTTTGCTCTGTTTTTTTTGGTAATGTTTTCATGTGTGCTTTTGTCTTTTTAACTTTTGACTTTTTTTTAGCCCCTTTGCCTTTTGCCAGGCCGTATTTGTAAAAAAAGAATTTGCTCTTAATGAAAGGCCTGGTTTAATTTAAATAAAATCCAATGACTTCTCTCTTTGAACCAGGTTTTGCACCTTCAGGAGGAGAAGAACTCGCTAAAACAGAGCTCAGAACAAGAAGTAGGTCAGCTGTGGACCCAGTTGGAGAGCATGAGGGCCAGTCGCCGAGAATTGGGAGGTGAGATTGATTTACCAGTCTGACATCTGCTTGACATGAGGCTGTATCTTCATCTACTACTTTTTTTTAAAATCTCATAGTTAAGATATTCCAACCTCTCAAGTACAAGATGTCAAATACATGTTACTTTATCAACAACAGCTGGTCTGTGATGCGATATGAAGCACAGAGAAAATAGAGCTTGACTGCATGCATGCTCTTACCTTTTTTCTGTCTTTGTTGTCGACCTTTTTTTCTCTCACAGAGCTGAAGGAGCAGCTGCTTGCTCGCTCATCTCGCGTTGATGACATTGAGCGCCTGAAGACAGAGTTTAATGAACAAAAACGGGAAATCAAAGAGCAGAATGAGGCTGAGCTGGAGAGCCTGAGGAGGTATGAGACCACAGTCTTGATGCATTCAATCTTATAAAAGTCTTTACCGATATTGCCTCTCCGGTTTTGAAATGTAATGTTTAAATTAAAATCTATGGTTATTTATCACTGATGTGGTTTGTACATCCTGCTTTATTTTGGTCACAGTCATGATTGTCAGTTATCTGTCACCTGTTCTCTCCCTGCCCTTTCACTGACCAAATAATAAATGTTTTACCTTCGTCCTCCTGCAGGTACTTTGAGCAGCGATTGCGTGCAACAGAGGAGAGCTACAGAGAGGAAATTGCTCTGCTCCAGCTGAGGCTAGTGGAAAGTGCCTTGGAGGAAACTGTGCTTAAAACTGCAGATGACAGGTAGGTCACAAGACCAAATATACGCACTTAAAACTTGGATAAAATTCTTCTGATATAAATGCATTTGGCTTCTGTTTCAGTTTAATATTTCAAGGCCAAACTAAGGAGGAAAAAGATGATGTGCTTTCTGATACCAGCCTCAACCTGGAGAAACACGAGGTGCGTACATACTGTGTGAGGAAATCATTGATATAAGGCATTTTAAAGACCCTGTGTTGATTTTTTTTTTTGGTATTGAGCACTTGAGAACTGCAGGTTTCATGAGGTAATTATCTTTATTTTTTCTGCACATTTTATTTGCATTAGTGTTGTGATCTTAATCACTATCTTTCTTGTTTCAAGTGTTTTTTTTTAACCGCAGAAGATAATACATAAAGTTTATTGTCGGTCACTGCTTATTTCCATTTATATAAGCAAATTATAAAATGCATGTACACACGCAGGTGTAAAACAGATCATTTAGAAGATAAAGGATTGTATTTTGAGATTGGAAAAATATATAAAAAAATAAGCAAGTGAAGAGATAGAAAGAAACACTTTTTCAAAAATAAAAGAGTAATAAAAGAAAAACTGACAGATAAAGATGTGTGTAAACTAAATTCAAGAGACTTATAAAACAAATCTAGGAGCATTACTCAGATAAGGTGGTCTAGGAGCATTGATTTCCTTTATCTTCCCCCACAGTCTTTCTTATCTTCCTAAACCTGTCCTCTTTATCACAGTACATCCTAAGTATCGTGTTATTTCTCATCCAGGAAGCTCATGACTGTTTGCGCCTTCAGCTGGAGGAGAAACACAGAATGGAGCTCTCCAGTCTCCAGTCTTCAATGACTCTTTCCTTCAAGGAGGAGCTGAGACAAGTGAGACATTCAGTCTTTAATGCCTAATATGAGAGGCGCTGTTGGTAAGGTTGCACAATATATTTTTGTGTTTTTTTTAATGATCATCGTGGCAATGAAAACATTGCAAAAACTATGATATTGCACAGTATTGGGACTTTTTGAGTCTGTTAAAAGAGAGAAACAGCAGAAAACACTTTTAAATGTTACTATTCACCTTTTTCTTTAATGCTGCTTTTTGTGTTCAGTTTGTTAAATTAAAAAAATCATTTTCATCTTTTAAAATTCAACAAGCAATACTTTATAGTTTAACAATACACTGAACGTAGCAGAGGCAGAATAAACACTACGTTTTAATATCTGTTTATTATCGCTAAGTAATGTTTTTATCACAATATTTAATGTTATCACATTGCATTCTTTTCTCATAATGTGACTATCGGGTTAATGGGGCACATTTTCAAACATTGTCTCCTGGAAGGGGTTTGTAGTGCTGCATTTTGATGCTAATATAAAAATCACTCATCCAGCATCAGATAGATAAGGGCAGAGGGGCTTCTGAAACTCAATGACCCTCCAACAAGCAGAGTATATCGACCCTTTTACTCTCTGATTTACTTGTTTTTATATCATTCCTTGCACATTAGGTTCGCTCAGACCTCACTGACCAGTACTATCAAGAGCTGCAGGAGAAGAAGACTCGTCATGCCCTTGAGCTGGAGCAACTCAGAGCCAAACTATCTGACCGTCACTTACAAGGTACTTCACACAAAAAAAATACAGACATGGGGTTGAGAAACTGAGCAAGTTAAATAACATGTTCTTATACATCTTCGTTGCAGAGCTTACCAGAGCTCGTTTGGAGGCTGCACGGCATGTTGAGGTGAGAAAAGATATTTAAATAAAGACATATTACACAGAGTTTATGGGCATAACAATGTGAGGTTGTGGTGATTTTCAATAGGTGGAGGTTGAACAGAGGATGTGGTGTCACACTGAGGAGCTGCACACAAAGTTGGGCATCATCAGTTCCCTGGAGAACCGACTCTCTGCCTTGAGTAAACAACATGATGCAGAAATACAAAAGGTACACACTCGTATACAGGCCTGCACACTAGAAAGTTAAAGATAAACAGAAAGTTCTACAAAAAACACAGATTTAATGGTACAATTTGTGAATTTTACTTTTGTATTTGCTCTTGCCAACTTCCACAGCTGAAACAGGACTTTGCTGGGGAGCTTGTCCATCTGGAGGAAGCTCTTAAACAGGAGAGGGAGGATGTTCAGGAGCAGATGAAGAGGTTGAGAGAAGAACTCCAAGAGCAGCATGAGGCAGAGCTCTCAGTCCTGAGGCTGGACCTCCACAAAGAGACGGAGAAGGAGAGGACTCGCTTTGAAAAAGCACTTGATGAAGAGAAGGAGAAGTTAAAGTCTCTACAAGCTGCTCTGGACAATGATGAGAGTAAGAGCATTTTTGAAAGACCCACATGGTTTTTAGTAGTCTGTCAGTTCATTGTAGCTTCCAGTTAAATCAGATATATTTTGAAATTGAATAATTTAAATGTTCTCCATCAGCTTGTGCATTTTGTCTGTCAGGCCCACAGGTTCTGATCGTGCGGCAGAGACTAAAGGCCCAGTATGACAGTGAGCTGCAGAGGGCAAAGAGCACCATGGCAACAGAAATCAAGGAGCTCACTGCTCTTCTCCAGGAGGAGGCTGAAGAGCGGCTACACCAAGCCCAAGAGAGGTGAGCTCTATGGAGGCTCAAGATCCTTCAGACCTGATAGTGGCTGGAGTTTGTCAGTTAGACCCTGACACGAGTCATGTTTGTGTGCTGTTCCTTTCTCTTCGAGTGGACCACCACTCGAAAGACAAAAATCTTTTTTTTTCTCGTTTGAATTTTTGTGCCATAAATTACACATATGATGATTGTCAATTTAAAAGATACATTTTTTGAGTCCAGAATGTTGCAGTTTGTCATAATGTCATTTAGTTTTGTGTGAAACTGCTCAGTGAACTTCATCTCTCACCTCACACAATATACGTCACCAACACCAGCATGGCATTTAGCTTAGGCAAGATAAAAATTATTTTAAAAATAATAGCAAGTGTCGTCTTGAAATTGGTTGTTTTTGTGGCAAACAATACGAAACTCAAATGTATTCTGTTCAAAACAGATAATACTGGCAAATATTATGGTATTTATTTCTACGATTTAGTGTAATTTTCTGTTGATCTGCGCTGCAGCTATGGAGGTGATGAGAAATGTTCCTTTTTTCCCAAAAGTGTTTCATCTAGTCCTACCCTACTGTGCTGTTTTGACTAGTACTAACCCTAACCGTGAACACTCTGCCTTCATCCTAACTGTGACCAACCTTAAAGTTTCGGCATGAAGAGTACCAGATATTCACAACACAATAGTGTGGGACTCGGCGAATGAGCTAATGGGAAAAAACTAAAACTGACAGTCCACTTTAATAGCTATTTTGATATTTATCAAACATGACAAATTTTCAGCGACAGTGTTGCGTTAATGATTAAAAAAACTAAATGTTATCCATCAATTTACTGCAGACTGATGTGTTTTTCCTGAAATTGTAACAAAATCACATCCAGTTTCATCTTAAGGACCCTTGGAAATGCCTTGTTTTGAGAAATTTGTGTTATTTTATGTCTGTGTCTTCAGGTTCCAAGAGGAAAAAGCAACGTTGGAGCAGAGTTTGGCCCAAAAGTATGAAATCTCTCTGGCAGAGCTGAAGAACAAACATCAGACTGAGCTGGAACATGAGAGAGCGACACTACTGAACAAACACTCACAAGAGAAGGACGCACTCAATGCCAAACACAAAGCACAACAAGATTCACTTGGTGCCAGTCACAAGGATCAGCTTGCAGCTACGGCCGCGGAGCTCGAGTCCAAACACAACGCCGAGCTTGTTGCCTTGGAAGCAGCTCTTAATTCCAAACGAAAGGCAGACCTTGAGAGTCTGGAGGCTGTTTTTCAGGACACCAATCAGGCTCAGCTGGAGGCTTTAGAAGCCGAGTTAACTCGCAAACACCAGGAAGAGAGGGATGAACTGGAGAAGAGGATGCTGGGTAATATGGACACTTTGGAGGCCACATACCTGCAGGAAGTGCAGGTGAGGACACAGAGTTTGTAATGTCGAGCCAAGTACATAATACTGCTGTTGTTTATGGTTTCCCAGTTTGTCAGTGCTTTTGAAAGCCTTTATTTTTTTTTCAGACTCTGCGTGATGAAATGGTGCAACTTGAAGAGAAACATCGTCAAAACCTGGATCGTCAGAGTTCAGAACGTAAGCAGCTAATGGAGCGCCACGCCGCCGAGCAGCTGTCTGTCAGAGAGGAGCTGAGGAAAGAGCTCGCTCAGATGCACATTGAGAAGTTTAGTGCCATGGCAGCAGAGCTCAGCCACGTTCACAAGGTGAGGTCGACTGCCGGCTGGTTTACATCCAGTCAAATTCAAAATCACAGTTGGCAAAAGTACAGGTAGTTTACAACTTCTACTGTCAACTTTGTCAAAATGTTTCTTTTTTCTTTGTTCTTACAGGCTGAGCTGGCGACTCAAAAAGAGGCCTTAGACACTGAGCACTGCAAAGCCCTGGAAACCCTGAAAAAACAGGTACTCATGCAATCATCTATATGTTATTTTGGTTTTCAAATTCCTACAGAGCCTGAATTTCAAGTGTCTTCAATAATGGCTCAGTAGTTTTAAGTCTACATGCTAACCTAAATACGAAATATTGAATGTTTTATTGTCCTTAAATTAAAAAAAATTCAAAACAGCTGTTTCCACTGATTTAGAACATGTTTGTGTCGGTTGGCGATCACATACTACTGCACGTGACTGCACCATTTTGTCATTCCTACCTTGAAACAGCATTTATTCACAGTCTTTACAAGGAAAGAATGTGAAATTCTAATACTAAATAAAGTCTTTTCATGTCTGTTGGGTGGGATTTCCAAATAAGACAGAAAAAGGGACATTTTATGCAGCTAAATTGAAGGCTTGGATTGTTATCATAAATTGCTTGTGCAGGGCAATATATATACCATGAGACATTATGCTGTCAGTCTATTTGTATTTTACCTTTGAAGGTAATGCTGGGAAACACTACGGCAATAGTGGATTTTTAGAATTTTTGCATCTGTGTACTCGAGTATCTTGAATTGATGTGTATTTGATTTGCAGAATTAGAAAAAACAATTTATTGATACAATAATAAGATAAATGTTTTGAATGATTTTCTAAAAATATACCACTATGTATATTACAATGCAATATGAAATGACATCACAAAACTACAGCTCATATGTGATATACGATTTTATCCATTTTGCAAACTCTTGTGTTGGTGTTAAATTAATTTTCTCTAATGCTTTTGAATGCTATTTCATTTCAATAGTGTTACTAAATCATATCATTACTTTTCTTTGTTATGAGTGTTTAGACAAAAAACCTCCATGATGGTTCATGTTGACTTTTCACTCCTGCTCTCTCCAGTTTGATTTTGTCTTAATAGTTAGAAATATTTTTTTGTCTTTCTCAGGTTTTGGAACTCGAGCAACAGCACAGCACCGCTCTTCAGGAGCTCTCACACACGTGCACTACTGAGAAAGAGCAACTCATCACACAGCACCAGCTCCAGCTCCAGGTGTGTGAATATGCCTCTTTTACAGCGTGAGTTAAAGGGATAGTTTGAATTTTATTAGTGGGGCTGTAGGATGTACCTATCCATAGTCAGTGTATTACCCTGTTTGGAGAAGCAGCCAGAAGTGTTTGCATTGAAACAAAGCAGTGTACTGCTGTGGATGGGATCAGAAACAAAACATGAAAGCCACCCAAAAAAAAATCAGTGTAAGTTCAAGCGTATGCGCTATTTTGAATATTTTTACAGCTTTGTTTTGATGTCAAAGCCTTTTTGACGGGGGAAGGAAGCAGTTATATCATCCTCTTCACAGCCACCAGACTCTGCTGCCTTGATTGGTTAGTTTATTTGTGTTATTATGTGACTTGATGTTTTAAGTGGTTACTTCAGACTCACCAAAGTCACATAATAACACAAGCTCACTTAATGATCGAGGCAGCAGTAGACCAGCAGCTCCTGTGTTCTGTGAGGTAAAAATTATGTTTTTTGTCAAAAGAATTTGCTGGTTGTTCCCTGTCAGAAAGGGCTGTCTGTCTGCAAGCAAAAACAGTGAGAATTATTATAATATAGCGTACACTTACACTGATACTGTTTTATTTTTTATTTTTTTATTTTTTTTCAAGGTGGCTAAAATCTTATTTAATGCTGCCCCCGTCCCAAGCAGCACATTGCTTAGCATCCATGCCAGCACTCCTGCTTCTCCAAACTGGGGGTGCCGACTGCCATCTACTCTAAGTAATACACTGACAATAGATAAGTACACCCCCCAAAAAAACTAATTAAAAAAAACCTCGAACTATCCCTTTAACATCCCGTGCTCTGCCTGGCGAGTTGTTTTAATGGTTGTCAGTGGAGTTCTTGTCTCTGTGGCTCTTACAGCCCATTAGAGAGGGGATTACACAGAATTATTGTTCATCCTTCATAATGGTGTATTTGTATGCAGAGACACAAAGTATTTATTTGGATGCACTATGAATCTAAGCACTTGACCCATCTTAATATCGTGGCATTAAACAAACAATGTTGCACGTGTCTGCTGCTGTAGGAGCTGAGGGGCGTCTCTGCACGGGAACTGGAGGCATGTCGCAGGGAGCTTGAAGAGGAGTCATCGAGGCAACGTCAGCACTTCCTCGAAGAGGTGGAGCTCCTCAAAGTCCAATCAGAGGAGAGACTGCAGGACAGGATTAATCAACTGAAGGTAAAAGATGAGTGATGAGGAAAAAGATGTGGATTGCTGCGAAGCATCTATTTTGCTAAACATCTTTAATATTTTAACACCTTTTACACACCCCGTAGTCTGAATACAATCACTAATTTCATGCGAAAAAATCTGATATTTCCCATTTCATTTTAAGTTGTGTGTTTATTTGACTTTATATGTTTGAAACATCATTATGTAATATCTCTGGATTATAAGAGCTGTCGTGTGTGTGTGTGTGTGTGTGTGTGTGTGTGTGTGTGTGTGTGTGTGTGTGTGTGTGTGTGTGTGTGTGTGTGTGTGTGTGTGTGTGTGTGTGTGTGTGTGTGTGTTGTGGCATTGCCCTCTCTAAGCTCCAGCTGCACCAGTTCAGTCCTCGGGATAGCTCTTCCTGTTGGACTCTGTCCCACTGGAGCTTTAGTCAAACCCAGTTTCCACATAATCCCACCATCATCATATATGTAGAAGTGTCCTTGTCCGTCTGTCTCTCTGTTCTGAGTCTGTGTTGCTATGCTGTGAGTGTGTTTGTGTTACCGCCATCTGAACAGTGGCTAAATGGGATGGACCTAAGCTTTTTATCCTCTGATGCAGAAGGTTTTAAGGCTGAAGGTACTTTTTTTTTCAGACATTTGGCATTTGACCATCTGAAATGTGCAAGCCAGCAGTCAGCCGTAAGCCAGTGAGACATGGCCAGCTATCTCTGTAGCTGAAGAACAAATAGACCTGCGCTCTGCTGCAGCTTTTTAATATGGTGATTTGATTTACCGACATCACTGCTTTCTTTTGAAGACGGAGTTCGAAGAGCAGAAGGAGGCGGAGCTCGAGGACCTGAGGCGGAGCTTCACATCTGAACAGGAGGAGAAGGAGCGGAGCTACACGGGCAAAATGAGCCAGCTCACTTTCCAACTGCAGCAGCTGGATGCTGTGGTTGCCCAGGTACTAGACGCACATGAAATCCCTATCTAGTCTTGTGTTTATATAGATTTTACACTTTAATGCTCTTTCTGCAAAAGATGATGACACCTAAAACTTCACTTTACTCGGAGCAAGACTGGACAGGCCTCAGAAAATGTGTTATATCATGGGCGTGGAGGCTTCAAGGACAAAAACTAGACAGTGTGGGAATCAAGAGTTGAGAGAATGTTGCTGCTAAGGCATAACATCCATAGGCTAGATTTTGCATGCATAGGATTACACCTTGTTAAAGAGATTATCATATCAATGAAACGCCACACTAATCTTGTGTTTGTATGTTTGTGTGAGTTGTGGAGTCATGCCCTCTTGGTTGAAGCCTGCAGAAGAACTGAAATGATTAGTTGGGCTATCAATAATCCGTAAATCTTTTCAATTGTGGAGATTTGCGGCTTTGTTTTGTCTTTTGTTGGAATTACGTGAATATCTCGTGGTTTTGGATTGCTGGTCTGACACAACAAGTCATTTGAAGACATTGCTTTGAGCCTCAGGAAATGTATTTACTGACAGTTTTTTAGACTTGAAAACTAATTCGAGACTATAATTGTCAGGGAGCATTTCCTTGAAACAGCTAGCAGAATGCAATTTGATTTAGAATATTTGAATGATTCCAGTAAAAACAGCACGCTGGGGAGGGACCTGTCACCGATATTGATTGGCGGTAATGGTGGTCAATTTGACGTCAGCAGTGCTAACAACAGCAATATCATTTATGAGTTTTCAGTGATTAAGGGCAAGTTACGTTAGTTTGTACAAATAATAAGCGCGTTTCAGCTGGGCATCTGTTGATGCAAAGTACTACATTAATGTCACAATACAGACCCATTGTTTGACATAATTTAGTCCATCTACATGTCAATATATATTTGCGTTATTTAACTGTATGTATTTTCCGGTATAACAATGTGATGGTTTATTGGAGAACTACTCATCTGTCAGGTAAAAGTCATTTGAAAATCTGCAGAATTTCAGTTTAGTTATGGTTGCAGCAGTGCCTGCAGAAAAATCAAAAATCAAAGTGTATTTTTGTAGATCAATTATTTAAAAACAAAAGGTATGAGCAAGCGTGTAGGTTTTGTACGCCGGTCAGTAACTGGCAGAATTTATTGTCAAGGGGGAGAAACATAACAATTAATTTCATTGGATGCCAAATTAGTACACACCCCTGAGAAGAGTCATCAATGTTTCTTTTTTTTTTTTTTTTTAGTTTTCCTCAAAATGATAAACTCTAAAACACCATTAAGAATTCCTAAAAAATGGCATTATGTCATGGTTGGCCTGACAGTGGCGTATAGGTGACCGTCAGTGCAAGTCATATTTGATTTTTAAAAAGAAAACCCAAATAATATTTTAATTTCATGTGTACTTTAATGATCAAAATAATCTATAAACTCAAACATGCATTTATATTAATTTATGTCTCCTCATGTTTATTTGATCATATTTGTCTGTCAGTCAGAAATTATGGAGCAAAGTCTTACATTGTTGTTGGTTGTTGGGGAGATTGTCTAACACACAACGCTTACATGTTAATTGTTTACTGTCCCCATTGTTACTAACAGGTAGTCATTAAACTCCCCATAAAATCTAAACTATATCTAAAAAAATATTTTTTGACTGCACAGGGACTCACTTCATAAATAAATTTGGGATGTCTGTTATGTGCCTCTCTTATATTAATTCTGTAAATCCATGATAAATCTTGTTGGCACTATTGGCATAAACGGTTGCTCGTGTATGTATACTTTTGTTTCCATGGCACCTTCATGGCTTGGCTCTTGATAGTTAGATATTAGCACACACACACACGTACACACACACACACACACACACACGTACACGCGTGCATGCATACACACACCCATGAGGTCAGCAAAGAGAGGTTGGGAGGGGGCTGTTGTCAGGGCAACAGCATTGTTTTGTGGAGCCAGGTGGCTGCATGAGAGGTGTTTGATGGGAGGGAGCGGGAGGGAGAGGAAAAAAGAGAGGGAAGACGTGGTGAAAGGGAGAGAGAACGAGAGGACAGAGGAACCAAAGGTAGGAAAAATTTACTCCAGCAGTGCATTAAAACGCTGATAAAGACTCCACTGAGAGAAAGTGCAGCAGTGAATCCAGAAGTTGTGTTTGCCTTAATCCCACACGGACTTGGCACCTAACTGGGGAATTTCTGCCAAGACAGCCTGATGATTACAGTCTCTGTGTGCATGTGCGTGTGTATGTGCGTGTGTATGTGCTTTTGGCTGATATTAAAGGAGGAGGAATGTGGGGTTTTTTTTTGTCTTATAGCGGATGAAATTAATGTATTTTCGGCACTGATAGTGGTGTTTGTCATTGGTGGATAAGGCCGATTTCTCTGATAATCCACATCTGGTTTTGACTTCCTTTTGTATACAGAACATGCCTTCTGCTTTTGTCATGCTCTTGGCTCTGATAGTAAGCAAGTGGCCATGTGATTTTTGTTATTTCTCTTGTACAGGAGACTAAGAATGAGAAAAAAAATCATTTCTTGGATGCATTGCAGTTCTCTCTCGAAAAATGATCTCTGGATGTAGAAAAGTAAATATTTAAGACTCAGTTCTTGCCAATATGATCGCCTGTAACAATTTGTAAGGCTATTGTCCTTACATCTGAGTCAACTTACATTCTAACTTAAGCTACTTGTTGAGTTTTGGTGAGGAGGGTGGAGTTGAAGGACAAAGGGACAATGGCTACACTTTATGCACTGTTTATTTTAATCATGGATCATTAGAAATATGCTATGATTTTAAGGTAGCAAGTAGTCACAAATTGACAAAAATAAATCATACTTGGAAATCAAAAAATTTAATGCGTCAAGATGCATCTGTAATCCTTTTATAATCATATCGTAATCCTCTGAATTGGAATTGAACCCTGGAGTGATTCCTATTCCCTAATGCAAAATATATGATGCTTTTTGAACAAATAGAACAAGCGTGCAGGGAGCCAGTCTTTGAGATGTTCAATGAGAAATTTTGGTTTGAACTTCTCGCCATCATTTGTTGTCAATGCATTGTTTCCCCCCTGCCTGGCGCACATGGGCAGTTTTTAAACAAGTCTCGTAGCTCAGGAGGCAGAGGAGGGAGTTAACAGGTTTGTGTTGATTGTTGGTTTAAATTAACAAACTTTATCTGTGTTTGTTTTTCAAGCTGCGAGCAGAGGTCGGCTGTCTGCAGGGAGAATTAAAGGGGAAGCGTGCGGAGATGGAGACCTTGGACACTCTCCTCCAAAGACGAGAGCGAGAGAGTCAAGAGGGAGGCAACCTTCTGAGGATGCTCACTGATGACCTGCAGACTGCTAAAGAGGACAGGTAAGAGATGCTCTCTGTTGAGTGTCCTGTGTTACACTTAAACATGTCTTAATGGTGAGGAAACCAGCCATCTGTTAATACACCTGGTGACTTTTTTCAGTCAGATTTTTGACATGTCAAGCTAATGGCAACTTTGGACTACACAGATAATAACAGATTCAGTATGCTCTCCAAAACCGGAGCATGAATTAGCTGCATGTTTAATGAATACCCAGAAAAAAACTATTTTAAACTGTCTGCCCTGAGAGCTCTTGTAGGTACTACTTTGTGGTTTTTACTGTGTTTTCTAACCTTGAAATTGTATTACTGTCAGTTTGTCAATTTACCAAATAATTAGTCTCTGAACGGGCATGTACTGTGCTCTAGCGTTTGTGTGTCTGATGTCACTGTTGTTTTCCCAGACATAAACTGCACCAGGCCAATGAAAAACTGAAGAGAGTGCTGATTGAGATGATTCGAAGCACCATCGCAACAGAAGATCTGATTGGACAAAAGATCAACGCCAGAGCCAAAACACCTGAGCAGGGGACCAATCGGAGATGCTCAACAGGAAACAAAGATGCACAAGAGTCAGGTCTGTGGGCATCTCATTTATTGTGACACACATGACCAAAATTAACATTAGCGAATATTCACCTCCCGTTTACTTGACTGTTATTGGCTGTAATTTTCCAAGTGAGCCAAGGTGGAAGAGACAGTGATTGTTAGCATGTCTAACCAGCCAATATTGTTTGATATTGGCCGTAAAAATACAAACTGACCCCCATGAGAGATTCTTCCTGGCTGCCAGCGAGTCAGGAGACATCCATGGAACGCAAGAAAATGTATCAACAACATCATGTTTTTCTGTATTTATTAGCAACCTTGTTAACAACCATTATTGACATTAACAGACTACACACCTGCAATCTCATTTCTGTGTGCATTACATCTGGCCCTGCCCACATTTAGCATGGATATCGCCTCTTTAAGTGATGATCACTTGCCTGTATTTGCTATGACTGTGCCCTTATGCGTTAATGATACAGGGAAGAACATTGTTCTTTTTGCACAGTCAGATTTTGTTAAATATAGAGTAGGCGTCGACCTATATTGATTTTTCAGGGCAAATACCGATTATTAGTACTTAATACGACCAATATCCAGTATTTGGAACCGATATGCATTTACAATAAAAATGACATTTTTTCCTGTCAAAATTAAGAATTTGAAATATAACAAGCTTCAACACAAAACTTTGTTTAAATGCCTGAAACTTATAATCACATACAGCAAGTTCCCTGCAACTTGTTTTTATAGGTTCAGTGAGAATTTAAATAAAACATAATAAACCAAAAAACAGCTCCCTGAGGATTTACAAAATAAAAGTTCCTCCCATGCTGACACTTTGTTTGCATGTATTGCAGACTGCCTTTCCTTGTGTTGTAATTCACACACTTTTTCATCAGTCAATTTTATCTGTGATCATTAAAATAATCGCCGGTACAGATATTCGGCAAAATGTTTGTGCAATTTTACTGTTTGCGTCTGTGCAACAAATCATTTTTGACTTACTCTTTTCGTAGGCATTTCAGTTGCAGACTTTTCTTCAGAGGACATGGAGCTGACGCAGCTGCTCTGTGAGAGCCTGCTGGTGTCAGATACTCAGATCAATCCTGGGGGAGAAGAAGCGGCTCTGAACGCCTGCAGCAGACTGCGTCACACTGTTGACACGCTGCTGGAGCTGCTCAACCAGGCCAACACACAGGTAAAGGATGCATTATACCTGCTGATACCTCAACAAACACACAAAAACCTCCTCTCTTCTTCATAGTATTGTTCGCCGTCTCACTTTTTCTCCAGCTGGAGCAGACTCATGGTGTCCACCTCTCTCTCGAGGAGAAGTTCTCTCAGGGCAGAGACGACTCCGCCCAACTGCTTGAGCAGCACACTCTCCTGATGGAGCAGCTCGATCAGGAGGCGAAACTGAAGAGTAAACTCCAGCTGGAGCTCCACAAGGCAGAGGGTGAGCACTGCATCCTCGCTGGCTCCACTTCACTTGTCTACTCTTATGCTGCCAAATTACAGCAGTTAATCCACTGACTGTTGCCACGCCTGCCTATGCTCAAATTTTATCTATTGCACTGAAGTTTAAACATAACATAAAGGCTATTTCTGATGCTAAGCATGATGATGTCATACATTTTGGATTTGCATTATGTGTTCAGGTCTTCTGGAGGGCTACGTGGCTGAAAAAGCAGTCCTAGAGGAGTCTCTACAGCAGAAGGAGGCACAAGAGGAGAGGCTAGTGGAGGAGCTGGAGGGCCTGAAGGTGAAGCTACACCAGATGCAGGGCCTCACCGCAGAGCTGGACAACCTCAGACTGAAGCACCAGGAGCTCAGTGAGGAGCATGCACTTCTCCTGCGTCAGAAGGAGCATCTTTCTGCCGGTCTGGGGGAGAGGGAGAAAGGTAAGCAGAGAAATCATGAAATCGTGTGCGTCTGTCTGCAAAAAATATTACATGACCTCTTTAGCGAGCTTGACCACACACTTATAATAATGTCTGTGCTCAGATGTTTCTTCTCTCCGTAGGCCATTGGCTCAATTTAGATCCTGACGCAGGTTTGTGGGTCAGAGTGGCGAATGAGTGTGTGTGTGTGTGACGAGGGGGTTGGGGATGAATATGCAATATACTTGCAGTGCTGTGTGAGGTTGCTGTTTGTGACATCGCCAGTAGCTTGTAGCAAAGGCTCTCTGAGTGCTGTGTCATTTTTACCTCTTAAAAGTGTTCTAGTTCAGAGCTGCCAATGCATTCAATGCCTTTTCAGGAGGAAAGGTGCAGTATTTGTAAAAGTATGTATTTAACTCCTCTGATGTTTTGGCTCTTAAAAAAAACCTGCGTGCACATATTTGCATCGAAACATTTTCCCTAACCTTCCTTTTTTTAATTTTCAAGCTCTACTGGCAGAGACGGAGCGGTTAACCCGGGATAGGCTGGACTTGCAGCGGCAGGCGGAGAAGGACCACAGCTCTCTGTCGTTGCGCCTCCGGGCCTTGGAGAGAGATCTCGAAGAGCAGGAAACAAAGGGCCTGGAGACGGAGCAGCACCACAAGACCCACACTGAAGATCTGCGCCAGCGCGTCCAGGCACTCGAGAAACAGCTAAAACACGACCGGCAGTTTATTGAGGTGATTTTAAAAATTCAAACTTTAAGTTTAAAATGTATTTCTTTTATATATCTGTTCTTTTGTTTGCAGTCTCTTAAACCTTACACCTCACATATGATGTTGCATTCTAGTTTCACTTTCTTTTTAGTTTTATTTCAGAGTGTCACAGGCAATTTTTCATGTTGCTGCTTAATGTAGCGGACACAGTCTCTCACATCACTTGTTCCCGTGCGTATAGGAGCAGGCTGTGGAGCGTGAACACGAGAGAGACGAGTTCCAGCAGGAAATCCGAAGCCTGGAGGCCCAACTCAGACAGACAGCCAGCGTGGATAACAAGGGACACAGGGTGAGGGGCATTCATTTGATAGCAAGTATATACAGATGCAAATATAAGGTAATATTTCTCTAGAGGACAATATCATATACAATTTTTTTTATTCATAGTTATAGTGCATTGTGTTTGCAGTGTGTGTGTTTTGATGTATTTGTTTGTGATGAATGTCTAATACTACTGATAAGATTATGAACCGGTTAACTGAAGTATATGTAATAGTAAAAATACTTACAGAGGTTGAAGTGATGAATGCATTGTTTGTTTGCCATTGAGCCTGACCTTTGCCATGTGTTTATCCCTGTGCTGAACGGATTGCTGTAGTTTGAGGACTTGGTTCTGCAGGTATGAAATCTAACTGTAGCGTACTTCTCTAAGCTCCTCTGACTCTTATGCATGGTGTGTATCCTGCGTCATTATTTTTGTGCAGTCATCCATAGATCCATTCTCACTGCTTGTCATACATTCATTCCCATTTCATCCAATGTTTGTTTATAATTTGCTTGTTTCACCTTCATGTCACTGCTCTTTGGAATGGCTTTAAGGGATAGTTTGGATTTTTCAAAGTGGGGTTATAAAAGGCACTTATCCATGTTCAGTGATTTTCCCAAATGCCCCCAGCTTGGGAAAGCAGGCGATAGTACTGGCACAGAAGCTAAGCAATGAACTTTTTTGGACCTGGGCAGCACCAAACCTTTCTTAGCCTCTGAAAAAAAAATAATACCAGTTTCAATGTACACTATTTATGGAATATTTTCACAGCTTTACCTCTCTGTCAGACAGCTCTTTCCGATCGGGATCTGTCCACAGCAGTACTTTGCTTAACTTCCTTACTGGTCCTGCCTTTTTCTCCAAACTCGAAGCGTGTCAACTGCCATCTACTGTGTGTAATATGCTGTCTATGGATAAGTTCCTCATACAACCCCTCTTCGAAAAATCCAAACTCTACCTTTAACTTCAGTGTTCGGTACCAGTGGCTGCAGATCCTGAAAGGCTTATTTATCTACAAAACTTGTAGCTTTCCATTTGCAAATCCTTTTCTGCTACTTAAAACTCCAGAAACTTGTCATCCAAAATGTCGTCCCCTCTATGTCTCTGCAGGTGGAAAGTCTACAAGCTATCATCAAAGACAAGACGGAGGACCACGCCTCCCTGCTTGCAGCCAATCAGCAAGCCCAGCGCGATCTCGCAGAGCGCAACGAGGAGATAGATAAGCTAGCTGGGCGAATCAGAGAGCTGGAGCAAGCACTGCTGAACAGCGCTGAGAATAATCGATCCATCAGTCAACTGGAACAAGAGCTCCACAGAGCGAAGTTGAGAGAACAGGAGCTCACGCAAGTAAGAAAATGTCTTGTGTAAAAACTTTAAATCACTCTAACTAACCTCTGCACCCACTCGTTTTTTTTTTTCTCACACATGTGCTCACTTTTGTCAGGACAAGGAGGCGCTGGAGCAGCAGCAGCTGTCCAACAGGCTCCAGATCTCCGCCCTGCAGTCCAAACTGGATGAGACAAGACACTGTTACCATGACAACACGCGTGACCCCACCCACGAGCTTAGCGATGCCCTGGATGCTGCTCAGCAGAGTCTACAGAGCAAAGAGCAAGAGGTCTATAAGATTTTAAACAAAGCTGGTTTATGGTAGCTGAGATGGTTTGGGCTGACTGATGCATGTGGCTGCAGCGCCACCTTTTGGTACAAATGTACAGAGTAGAGATGTGCAGACTTGAGCTTTCAGGGAATTCTAGTACAAGCGATGGCTTGTAGAAAGTTGTATGAATATACTGTATATATTTTGGTCTATATTTAAGAAGTAATGTTATGTCTTTCTAGATTGAGGTCATACTCAGCCAACTGGAGACGGTGCAGAGGGATTTGAGCATCAAAGAGGTTGAACTGAAACACCTCACACTGCAGCTGGAGCTGCTGACCAATCAGAATGCAGCTCATGTTAACGAGCTCCAAGAACAGATTGCTGCCCTAAAGGTAACTGCCTTCTCACCTGCATATTTATTTCTTTATAACTATGTTTTTAGATCCATTCTCTTAATAAAAGTAATTTCTGTCTGCTTGCAGGAGAATGTGTCTGCTCTCACGATTCTCAAGGAGGAGAAAGAAGGACAAAACGAGGTGGAGGATACAGAGGAGGATAATCTCCCTTCAGCGTTACTCCATGAGAAAAATCAGGAGATCGACCACCTCAACGCTGAGATCCAAAGACTGGAGCAGGAGCTGGAGAGCGTCAGGGAAAACGAGGTCAGTATAAATACACACAGAATACATGCAGACAGTGTGGAAGTTCCTGTAGTTGATGAGAAAAATAAAATTGTTTGATTATATTCTTTGTTTATTTTTTGTAAAAATGTAAATGTAATTAACTTTAATGCATATATATATTTCATAAATCAGTTTTTGTGAGGCTGATTCATTTTTCTGGTTTTTCTGATAAAAAGGCTTTAGAGGCTGAGCTCGAGGATCTGCGCTCACAGGTGGAGCACCTTCAGTCTGAAGTCATGAGAGTGCGTCAGGACAAACAGGAAGAGGAGGAGCGCCTTCATGAGGTCATCAGCACGCTGCAGGCAGAACTCGCCACGTTAGGGCCCAACCTGCACGAAGTCAGTGACTCTCAGGATTGTGACAGCGTCACTCCGTCACCGGCTCCCAGCCCCGAACCTCAGCGCTACCCCATCCAGGAACAAGTGAGGAGGGGAGGCCCACACAGCCTGAAGCAAGAGCTCAGTCTGAGTCACTCCGCCTCCTCTCGTCCCCTCCGATCTCGTGTCAAGGCCCTCCAGAGTCAGCTGGAGACTGCGGTGGCAGAGAAAGAGGGGCTGGAGCGATTACTGCTCACCCAGGAGGAAGAGTACAGAGGACACGGGGAGGAGTTCGGGAAGAGGCTGACAGCTGAGAGGGAGAGGGCAGATGAACTCCAAGGTGTCCTCGCTGTCAGAGAAGCCGAGCTGGAGGAGGTCAAAGCTCAAAAAGAAGAGGAGGCGCAGAAGTGGAAACTATCTGAAGAGGAGAGGGACAAAATTCAAGCCCAAGAGATGAGCGCCCTGCACAAGAAGAACGCCCACCTCAGCTCTCTGATTACAGAGCTCCAAAAGAAAGAACAGGAGAGCGCGAGCGTCATCGAGACCCTAAAAACAAAAGAGCAGGAGATGAAAATAGAAATGGAGGTCCTGAGAGAAACCAGTCTGACTCTTGAGAGACAAGTCCAGGAGGTGAGAGCCGAGGTGGGAGACATGGAGGAGCTGGTTGCTGAGGAGAGGACAAAAATTATAACGTTTGAGACTGTGAAGGGAGAGCTTTCTGCTGAACGCGAGGCGCTGAGGAAGAGGGAGAGACAACTCCAGGAGGAAATTGAAAGGCTCAGACAGGAAGTGACTTCAATGAGAGCGTGTATCCAGGACCTGACGGCTCAGCTCCATGAGAAGGAAACCAGTCAAGAGGAGGCTCAAAAGGAAGTGCTGGTGAGTGTCAGCCACAAGGTAAACTGCATTGTTTAGGCAGAGCTGCAAGTTGATTAAATGACTAGTCGAGTGTCATAAAATTAATTTGTAACTATTTTGATAACTGAGGAATCGTTTTTAATATTTTTTTTTATCAAAATGCTTCAAATGCAATGCAAAATGATTTTATGCTTCTAACATATGAGACTTTGATGCTTTTCTAATGATTCACTAAATAGATTTGGATTTTTGGACCTTTAATCCGATAAAACACACCATCTGAAGACGTCACCTGGGGCTCTCGGAAATTACACAGCATGTTTTGCTATTTTCTTATACTTTATTGACAAAACACTTAATCTATGAAAATATTTGGCAGATAAATATATAATTGCTGAAGTACATCTCTGCACAACCTAATGTGTGACCGGTGCGTCGGAGGAAGGAGCAATCTAAAACTGAAGAGAGAAACTCTCACACACTGTCCGCTCACTGCTGACACATTTATTGAGTGAATGAATAATATTTAACTATTTTCGTAACTGAGTAATTGTTTTTGAATAAATAGATAATGAAAATATTTTTTAGTTGCAGCCCTGGTTAAAAGCATAATCTGAGATAAAAACAGGATTCCCACGGTCATGAAAAACCTGGAAAAGTCATGGAATTTCACAGTCACATTTTTTCAGGCCTAAAAAAGTCAGTGAGTCAATGTGTGACAGTGTTTTGTTTACCATCATGTAAGTTTTCTCATTATTTTCCCCACGTTGCATCTCCCTTCATGTTTGTTCGCTAGCTGAAATTACATTTGAATCGAGTTTGAATCTGATATTTCTGAAAATGCTGGGCAAGAAAAAATAATATTATGGGTCCTTTAAAAGTCAATGAAAAGTTTTGAAATTTTGTCTGTAAAATATGAAACCCTGCATAAATGTAAACCAAGAGTTCAAACTCAGAACTGCAAACTCCTTACTTTTCAAACTTAAGGAAATAAACAATCAGAAAATAACCAGAGCTAAAGCTCTATTCACACAAAGCTACAATCACCTGAAGATCTTTGATTATTTATAATAATTGTGGTGATCATTGGTGATTTAAATCTTATGCATATCAGTCAAGTCCGTTTGTCAGGTGAAAATTCCACCAC
Source organism: Plectropomus leopardus (assembly GCF_026936395.1). Classification (NCBI taxonomy): domain Eukaryota; kingdom Metazoa; phylum Chordata; class Actinopteri; order Perciformes; family Serranidae; genus Plectropomus; species Plectropomus leopardus. The sequence goes on along the minus strand of NC_142189.1, from coordinate 12,291,319 downwards.
AACTTACCTGCCGTATCTTGCTTTAACCCACAGGTCATGTATATAATGTTTGTCTTGTGTTGGGAATCAGCATCTGTGTGATTTGGGGTCGTATTTAGGGTTTTTTATTTTCATATCACCTAGCGTCTGCTTCTTTGCCAGTGTTAAGAATTATAGAGGCTGTGTCTGTGATTATCATAAAAAGTTTTGACAGCATTTTCAGTGCAGGAGCCTCATCTCGCTGCACAGCAAAGAGACCCGTGTGCAGAAAATGCATTCTTGAATCCATCAGAGGACTGAAATCTTAAAAGATGATGAGAGTAAAAACATTTGACATTGTGTAGCAGAATCACGTCTGTTTGCTGAACCCACCGAAGGAGGTTAAGTCTGTACATGTCCTCTAGTATTGCTGTGTCGTATGTCTGTGTTGTGCAGAGTGGAGTTACAAATGACTGCACATTATATCCCTGGTAATAATGTCAGTAAATTTGAATACTTTGCTGATGCAGTGCGAATGTGCTGCACAAAACACAGACGTGTGGGTGTAATTTCTAAGTTAAATGAGGTCCCCTGGTAACACTTATCCCATCCAAATAGGCCTTAAGGAATTAATTACCTAAGATTTTGATGGTATAAAAGGCTATTAGTTAATAAACAGCAGTTGGAGAGGCCATTTTTTCCAGATAATCATGTCTTTAAATGTGCATTACTGAAGATTTATGAGGTACCGACAAGTCCTTGGTCATAAGAACCAGAACAAAAAACTTTCTCTTCAGCCTGTGCTGTAGGTTTGATGGGATGGATTTTTTTATTCAACAAAGGCCTTCAGACAACTTAGAAAACCTGCTTCAACAGGCCCCGTGTCTAAACAGGAAATATCTTTCTGCCACTTAACTTTTTTTTTTTGCTAGCATACAGCTGTGCTAGCAGCTGCAGCTGAGGGCACATCTGGTTACAGTTAACTGTCGTAACACGTCACATCACAGCGTCGCTCCTGAGGCAGCAGATCTTACTAACACAGAGGAAGTGACATTAAAATGAGGAAGAAGGAGCACAATCTTTGTTAGCTGCAGTTTTTAAAACCTCTGAGGAATTGTGTCTTTCATTTCTTTTCGTTCTAAGCTGGCAGGATGTGGTAAGGAGAAGTTGTGGTCGTCAGAGAGAATGCATGAAGGCTGTAATGCATTTGTTGGGCTGCTGCATGTCTTTGCAGTCTGATCTGTTTTTTGGGGAGTTCATAGTTGTTTGAAGCAAATGTAGCTGTTGTTGTAGTGTAAGGAAGTATCTAGCATGAGATTTGAAAGAATGAATGAGACATAATGACATCTGGTACTTGTTAAGCTGCTGTTTACATTGCAAGGCAAATCATCAGCGTGTCTTTTGTATAAACAGTACTTTTTTTACAAGAAAAAATATTGCATTTTGATGCCGAATTTTAATGAATATGAATTTAAGAAAGGCACTATGTTGCTGCTAACGACACTGTCTCTCTTTGTCTCAGACCCATGCTGAGGTGACCCTGGCCAAAGCCGACGCTGCCTTGAGACAGAGCGAAGCTGAGCTCTGCAGACTGAGGGCAGAGCATCAGGCTCTGAGGGCGGAGCTGGCTGCAGTGAAACAGGGTCTTAGTACCAGTACAGAGAGGGCTGAGAAGCTACATGAGGAAGGACAGGTGGGAATGAATATATCACTTAGTGCACAATATCAGGTATAAGTTGTAATGTGCCAATATTTAATCTGTCTGTCTCTCTTTACAGATTCACTGATTGTTGTGAGATAATGTGTTCTAATGTCACTTATTTCTGTTGGTTAGTCCAAAGACCGTGCCCTGGTGGACCTGGAGACTGACAACCAGCGGCTGAAGGAGGAGCTCCGAGGTCTACAAGAGGACCTGGCTGTACAGGAAGAGGAACTGGCCTATCAGAAAAGAGAACTACAGCAACTCAGACATCACTGTCCCCAGCAGGACACACTTCCTCACCATCAAGGATACCCACAGAAGGGTGAGTGCTGAAGGGAATATTATGATTTTTTTCAAGTGGGATTATATAAGGGCAATTCTTTCTAATCAGTGTATTACATGCAGTAGATGGCGCCCTGCACACCCCCAGTTTGGAGAAGCAGACAGAAGTAGCGACACAGAGGGACGCCCAGTAGCTCAGTAAAGCGGGCGCCCCATGTATAGAGGCTACATCCCTGCCACAGCGGCCTCGGGTTTGATTCCAACCTCGGCCCTTTGTAGCATGTCATCCCCTCTCTCTCCCCCTTTCACCCTTAAGCTGTCCTGTCTAATAAAGGCAAAAGCCAAAAAAAAATCATCTTTAAAAAAAAAAAAGAAGAAGCTAAGCAATGTACTACTGTGGACAGATGCAGCAGCGAAACATATTTGGTTTGGACTCACCAAAGTCGCACAATAGCACAAACAACTAATTGATTGAAGCTGCAGTAGACCAGCAACTCCTGTGTTCTGCAGGGTAAAATTACTGTTTTTGTTAATGGAGTCTGGTGGTTATGAAGAGAGCACAGATAGCAGCTTCAGTTCTTCGTCTAAAAGGGCTTTCTGATGGAAAAGTACAACTTTGAAAATATTCTAAAAACAGTGCACTCCTGTGACACATTCATACCAATTACATAGAATTTATGTTTATTTGAGTTTGAGCTATCCGTCTATAATGTAATGGTACTAGGAGTGCAGTGATGTTGGTCTGGATTGAAATCAACGGTGAATGTTACTCGAGCTTAAACTAAGTTTTTGGAAAAAGTCTACTTGCCAATGAAGGTAGAAGGTAGATTTATTAGTCATTTTTTAAACAAAGTTTAAAAAACAAAATGATATGTTTCCTTGATCCTGCTACATCTGAATACCAGCAGCTTGCAGATGTTATATTGGCCTCTTGGACCATGTAATGAGCCTTTTTTTAGTATTTATAAATATACCAACTCCATAGAATGATTGCGCTATAAGAGCTGTAAAACTCCACAGGGGAACCTTTAAACATGATGAAGTTACAACAGAAATGTGCTCTCATCATGACAATTTTTATTTTCTCCATCTGGCAGATATTTCTCACAGAGCTTTTGAGGACGTCGTCAGCGTCTCTCGAGATGAAGTCTCTCTGAGCTCTCCGGAGGTTTTAAGGAGACTCGAATGCTCCGAAGACAGAATCCCTGAGCGGTTCCACGCCTCCATTCTCGGCTCTCGTCTGTCTGAGCTCAGTGCTCTGAACAGCTCGGGCCTGGAGCTCCACCAGGTGAAAACGTCTCCCAGGGTTGTGATGGAACCTCCGCCACACTCCAGGACCATCACTCCAGATCCAGCCACACAGACTACCCACTCACCAGGCTCCGTGTCGGTGTCTGATAACTTCTCCATGCTCGACTCACTGGACACTGATAAAGTAAGTGGTCTAACATTTTCATGCATGCTACCTTTTGGGATTGTCTTTTGTTCAGATACAGTTTAATATTTATTTATATATTATTTTTTTTTAATTTTTTTTAGGCGCGTGAACTGGAAGATCTTGACCTGACAACACCGCCATCTCCTCTTGGCTCCACCTCCTCCTTGTCTGCACCAGAATGGGCCAGTGATGGATATGGCAGTAGTGAGTATCGCCACTTTTTTTAACATAGTTTTTGGACAAAATGGAGCGATATGGCACAGGTGAATAAGTTGCATCAGGCTTTGGCTACATAGACGACACTTTTTAGTAGCATCAGTTAACTGTTGGTTTTGACCTGTTAAATGATTTTCTTTGACAATAAAGAATATATATATAGTGTTCCTGTAGGTGCTGGGAATCCTTGAAAACACTTGGATTTTAATGTGGTATATTTTCAAGGTTTAAAAAAATGCTTTGATTTTGAATAAAGTGCTTGAAATTTGAATTGCTTTATTTCCATAATAAATACCAATCTGACTGAATAGTTTGCTTTTAGATAAAGAGCTTAAGATAAGTCAGATTGTATCAAATTGTACAGGTGTACCTTGTAAAGTGGCTGCACAGGTAATTGAAATATTATTGAAATCGCAATATGGCCAAGTGCAATATCTTAATGAAAGAAGCTAATAATAATAATAATAATAATAATAATAATAATAATAATAATAATAATAATATTTATTTATTTTTTTAAATATGTGACACAACATAACATTGTAAATGAAGCTTTGTTGTGCAAAAATTACCGTTACCAGAAAAATCAGGACTCAAATGGCAATTTCAATATCTGTCAAAATAATTGCAATATTATTTTATTTTATTTATTGCATATTTGTGGCCACTGAGTATGTGTGTTGAGTATAAATATGTAATTTACTACAGCTGTAAGGTGCTGAAAAAGCTTGAAAATGCAACTTAAAAAATGCTTAAAAGTGCTTGAGTTTGACTTTGGGAAAAGTGTGGAAACCCTGTATTTAAAATATCGCCTGAACTATCTCATTAAATCTTCTTCCCTCCTCGTTTTTCAGATGTGAGCTCAGAACTGGGTGCGAGGCTGAGAGTGGAGCTGGAACAGACTGAAAGGCTGGACGCTCAGTTTCTTGAGTATCTCCGCTGCCGAGGAATGAACCCCACAGTTAACACAGACAGTGCTGCAGGCAGTATGAGCTACAGTGATGACCTGTTGTCACCTGAGCTTCAGGTAGGCTTTATTTATGCGGTGAAATAATTCTGTTCATGTGACAGGAAGCCATAATTTTACTCAGTTTCTTTCTTGCTCTTTCTTCAGGGTCTGCTTAAAAAAGTGTACCAGGAAAGCTGCAGAATTCTCACTCTGTCCCAGCGTCGCACCGCTTCCTCAACACAACCTCATGTCTCGGACGTAAGAGCCTTCTCATTAAACCAAACAGAGCATCATTCTAAAGATAGCTTTGTCATACGGGACCGCCTGGACAATTCGTCCTCCAACCCCCCCATGAGCTGGCAGCAGGAGAAGAGGGCACTGCAGGAGACTGTGATCGCTCTCCGCGAGCTGCTCTGTCGAATGGCCCAGAGAACCACACAAGTGAGTATTAAAGAGACTTCACAGTCATTGTTTGAAAGCACATTTTGTTTTAAATTTTAACTTAGTTGCCTGAAGACATTTTTTATATAAGTAAGAGAAATGAGAGAGATTCAACTTGATATCTGAATGTGCGCTGATCACATGCTTCTTTCTTCCTCAGACTGACTGCAGAGATGAAAGTGACTGGCACAGAGATCAACTCCAGACTGACAGACAAGTTGAATTTCAGCTGAGGGCCGAGCTGGAGGAGAGCCAGAAACAACTGAAGTGTGCTCGCGACACTCAGCAAGAGCAGAAGAACAAAATACAGTCATGCAGGTAACATATCATACAAAAACAGAAAACTCTATATTGTCAATCACATTGGGTAAAATCAGCATTTTTTCAATAGTGGGATGCAATTTACTAGTGTTTTGTATGTTAAAATTGTGCATTCTGTATATTGAAGTGGCAAATTGTATTTTCGAAATTGAGATTAAATGACTTTGGATGCAGGTAAATTAATTAAATCCACAAAAATGATACTCAGTGGCTGACAAAACTGCTCACCTCCCTTATTTAAAAATAATCTTGTATTTTGTATTGTTATAACAGTTTAGGGGTTCTTGGTTCCTCAGGTCTTGTTTTGGTTTAATGTATGGGTGGTGCTAATATGAATTTCTGTCACACACACAAACTTCATTTAATGCTCATAAAAGCAGAGAAAAGTTTTAATTTTACTTTTTACCCTTCAGACTGGCTATAGAAGAGAGTGAAGAGGCTTTGAAAAGAGAGCAGAACAAAGTCCAGGAGCTTCAACAACAACTGGAGCAGGAGAGAGCCCTGAGTCTCCGTAAGGACAGAGAGGAGGAGGAGAAGAGAGAGGTAAGACGAGGTCTAAAAACATGCACTCACACAAAAATGATGAAATGACAGCCGTGAGCAATGTGAAGAATGTGTAATCAGAGTGTGCTTTAGCTTTCCCTTTTTAAACTCTGTCTCTCCCTCTCCATCTGTCCTCTCCAGGCTGTGCAGGTATCCTCTGAGCAGCAGAGGTCAGAGGTCATGACTCTGAAGGGTCAGGTGGAGCAGGAGAGGGTGGCCTGCAGCAACCTCAGACAGGAGCTTCAGATTGAACAATCCCGCAGCGTGCTGCTGGAGAAATGCCTCAGCGACACCCAGAAGGAGCTAGAGGATGAACGCCAACTTTCAGCTCGCCAGCAAGAGCTCAACTTACAGGACAAGACTCGTCTTGAACGCCTCCTGACTGAAGCAGAGTCCCGCCTTGCAGAAATTCACTCCAAGCTCGCAGATGCTCACAGGAAGCTGGATGAGGAGCGAGACCGTTGCTCCAGACAGGTGGACGAACTCAGCCGCAGATACGAGGGGGACACAGCCCGAGATAGGAAGTTCATCTCCGACATGCGCGCCCAGCTAGAGCAGGAGCGTCGGCAGGGGGAGGAGCTGGCAACTGTGATGGACAAACTCAGGGCGGAGCTACTGCAGAGCAGGAGAAAGTGGGAAGAGGAGGACAAAGCGAGGAGGGAGGAGCTTCAGAGGGAGCAGGAAGCCGCCACCCGGCATCGTGTAGCGATGGAGACACTGAAGGAGCAGAAACAGGAGGCCTGCTGTGCTGTAGAGGTGGAGCGAGAGCGGTTCAGACACCAAAGGGGAGAACTGGTCGAGCTGAAGGAGAGACTGCGACTGCTGAAGGACAAAGAGAGGGAGAGGGAGGAGCAGTGGGAGAGAGAGAGGAGAAGAGGGAGGCAAGAGCAGATGGAGAGGGAGAGACGGCAGGAGAGGACCAACAGCAAACTGGTAAATTATCATTCTTAAACTATTCTCACAAAGTTCACAAATATTCTCTTAATTTAGACATATTTAAGATCATTTTCATAAACACAAACTTTGTGTTTGTTCACTTTTAGTGTGAGTTGGAGTTGTTGAGGCAACAGGACCAGCAGCGCATGCAGGAGCTGCAGCACACTCTGGCAGAGCTGCAGAAAGAGGAGAGAGAGATGGCCGCTCAGAGGCTGTCAGGACGAACCTCAGGGAAGCAACACGCGGCTTCGTCTTCACAGCAGCTCCAAAGTGACTTCCAGACAGGAAGCGCACAACAAAACCAGCAGGTACACAAACACTTGAGTTGAACCAGAACTTGGCACACTGCCGCACACCCCTGTACTTGGCTGGTATTATAGGAATGTAAATTTACTAGACTGAAAATGTACTTTTCCCACTGTAGACGCCACCATCGCCCGGCCTGCTGGAAAGGTTGTTGAAGGAGAACTCGGAGCTGATGGAGCGTGTGACATCACTGAGTCAGGAGAGAGCCACCCTCAAACACAGACTCACCTGCCTTGAGCGACAGCTGCAGCGAACAGAGAACGAGCTCGCCAAGGTCACCGCAGAAACTGAAAACAGGCCCATCAATGACGTCACCAGCAACAGCAAGGTCAGTGGGAAACACATGCACATACACACATTCGTTATGATTTTAAAAATGGCATAATGAAGATAATTCTGTATCAGGGGTCCAAGAACATATTTTTATAAGATTAATTATTACACTGTTGCTATTCTTTCCTTTTATTTTTTCAACTGCAAAAGTGTTGCATTAACAAGTGTTGAACTTCTGAGTTTAGGCCACCTCAAAGAAATGATCATCCTGGGGAAAACATGGTGCCACATGTCGAAACTTTCCCCAACTGTGGTTGTAAATACTTGTTGTTTGTAAAGTGGCTATATTATTTAACTTTTGTCTCTTGTTACTTAACACATTAACTGCACCAAGTCCCAATATATTTTAAAGTTGTTGATATACTTTGATGATTGCAGTCAGACAACCTGGAATTTAAGTTGATAAAACCCTGGCATTAACTTTCTTGTTTTGAGTAGTTGGTGTTATCTGGCTTTTAGGAATAATGTTAAGGGGAGGGGCACTACTACGGATTGGCATGAGTAAAGGAGTACTCAGTTTGGAAGTCAGTATTTGTTCAAGTAAATCACTTTTTTTTCTGTCCTTTGAAAAAATAAAAAAAACAAACAAACATGAATTGATCCTGTACTGTATTAAGAGTTTACATTTTTTTAACAAGATGCAATGATTTCACTATCTGTGGGTATCTGCACAGATCCACAGAGCGAAAATGATCTGTGCAGCCGCAGTTGGCGTTTTCAGTCAGGCATCGCTCGATCTAACGTTACAGACAGAATAGGGACCAGGTGCAAAAATAATGTTTGGAAGTATTTTGACAAAATAAACAAAACTGATGTGCAGTGCAAGGTAAATGTTTTGTGGATATGGTTTTTGTTTATGTGGGCTAATCTCTAAAGTCTGTGCAGCACAGAAAGGAAGGCTAACCTTATCTGCATTTCTGCTTGACTGTCCATTTCGGACCTTGTCCTTACATTAGATTTTTTTTTTTTTTGGCAAGTGCTCTTTAATATAATAATGGGTTTATTCAAATATGGAGATTACTTGAAAAGCCTATCCAAACCCAAATTACTTTATGTTGGCTTAACTGTAAAAATATCATTGGAATATAATATTGCCTAATGTCACCCAGCGAGCCTGAACTATTCACTGTTCTGCTGATGCAACACGGCGATGGAACATTTACAACCTGTGTTTGTTGCTTTGCAGGTGCAGCGGTTGTATGAGCGGTACCTGCGTGCTGAGAGCTTCAGGAAAGCTCTGGTGTACCAGAAACGTTACCTGCTGCTGCTGCTGGGAGGTTTCCAGGAGTGTGAGCAGGCCACGCTGTGTCTTATCGCCCACATGGGGGCTCGGCCGTCACCCCCTCTCTCCTCCCAGAACAGACCACTCGGACGATTTAGGGCTGCTGTACGAGTTGTCATCGCTGTGTCGAGGTAGGGAGCGTTCCAGGATGTGAAGAGTTACCGCAGCTTTGTGTGTGGATAAAAATGATCACACAATCACGTTGTTTTGTTTTTTTTTCTTCAGAATGAGGTTCCTCACCAGGAAATGGCAGAGAGCCATCAGAAGATTGTCTGTCTCTGGGACTGTAAACGGGCACGCTGCAGGTCAGCTTAGGGAACACATTAAATGATTACATGAATCACTTGACTGTGTGTGTATGAGTGGGTGAATTTTTAATCCTAATGTCTCTTACAGGACCTAAAGCTGAAGTTTTAAAGCAGCAACAACAACAGCCAAGATTAAAGTTCGACTCGCCACCAAACAGAGACAGTGGTGCCGTCCACAGAGACACAGTGTCTGCTCTTGTTCCACCCACAAAATCACCCTTCAGGTTGCACAACAGGTTTGAGCTCTTCTTTAACTTTTAGATTGTGAAGTGGCAGCCTTCACAATAATTTTATTAATTGAATTAAGTTATTTTTTCCTCAGTGAGTGTTTTTCACTCCTCAGGACGTACTCCAGCTCCACGCTGGCCTCTGGGCATTCAGGAGGAACGTCTCAGGATCCAGAGCGATCGCTGACTGAATATATCCACCATCTAGAGAAAGTCCAGCAACGATTGGTGGGAGCAAGACAAGGTGAGCAGCATCGTGAAACGGGTTATTTTCAGCACAGTAGATGGAGTTGAATACACAAAGCTGGATGAAATCTTAAAAAGCTGTCTTGAACACTGGGTCCATTCATTGGTCAAAGGATTGGGGCACTGCCACTTTCTGGCTTTCATGCATTGCACTCTTCTCTATGTCTATGTTTGTAATATTTGATCCGTGATTACTTGCACAATGCTTTGGGGCAGAATGCAGTTAAAATATGAATTACACTGGTGATGGTACTTGCAAATTTCTTGGCATCCCACTCGAAACCAGCCAAATTATTAAGCACACCTCTCGGGTTCTGAGCGGCTAATTGGAAAAGTAGCGAGTGATATCACACTGGGAGATGTTACAAGGCACTGGGTTTGTGTTTTATAGCACTAATGCTGAGATCAGACCACACAATATCAGCCTGGTGATAGTCCAAACAAAAAAAAGAGATAACACAGCCACTAGGAGCACAGACCACTTTCTGTCAACAACTCTAAACACAGACGGAGCAGCAGAGCGACAGGTGCAGTGAAAGTCAAACTTAACCTGTTCATTGCTCCGGGTCCTAAAGTTTGCTATCACTTGCCTCTGCAGCAGCTGCTCCTCTCATCCATCAATCTGATCTGATGAGCTGTGATCAGATCGACTGATCAATTATCCACGCTGTGACTCAAAGTCTGCAAACTGCTATTGACGATCTTAGGAATTCCTCCTGACTTGCAAAAACGTATAAATTTTGAACTGACTTGACATGACACACACAAAAAATTTTTTTTTTTTTTTTTTTTTTTTTTTTAAAATTAAAGTTTGGCCATCTGACCAACCAATACAACCACATAGTTTCAAATTCTGTGGGAAACACTTCACTCTCTACCTTCTATTCCCTGGAAGGAAAAAGACGGAGCCACCTTTACTGTCAAGCAGTTGTTAATATTCTCAGGTTTACATCATTCATGTAGGTGCTGTCAGATGGAACAGTTATGCTGTTTTCTGGCACCTTACCCATCACCTCTACATGTCAGTCAAGTGAGAAAGACTTTAAGCTATGATAGGCTGAGTTCCAGCTGCTGTCTGCCATGATACTGAGGCAATTTCTGCATGACTCTGATTGACTTATTTGACCAAAACATTGTGTCGTCTGATCCCAGCATTAGATTCATGTCTTCTAATTAGGTCATTTGTTTTCCAGGAAGTGTTTATCCCATATATGAGAGAAATATAGTCAGAAAACATGTTACAGAGTTTTTTTAACAAGACAAGTAACTCTGGGTAAAATTAAGATTCTGTGATGGGCAGCCAAACACTTCCTGCCAAACAGCATGTGATTAAATCCCACCAAACCTTTGTGCTCTGTCATCTCCCAACATAGTAAACAAGACTCATTTAGCCCCGCCCCCTAAAGTGGAAAGGAGGATACAGTCCGCCTGTTCCCCTGATATGATTGGTTATCGGCAGCGCTGGCTGCAGGAGAACAGGACGTGGCTGTACCTGAGCTGCTTGTCGCCCCTTTACCTGAACGGTCCAGGTGAGTGTGAGTGTAACATACTCACTCCACCAAATAACAAAGCAGCACAGTGCACCTCTCAGGACGGTCGCTGACTTTTCACCAGTCGCTGAGGTGGCACTATCGAAGGTGATAACACTCTGGTCTGGAGTGTACATGCCCTGCAGGTTTTCCATATTTATGGTTATTCAATAAAGCCTATTTTCTGCAGATTGTACACATAAAACTTCAAACTTTTTAAATGCATTTGCAGATTATCAAGCCATTTGTTTCAGCGTATGTCGGAGTGATGTAAACATCAACGAAACATGGATGTAAATTAAGCGTGATATTAAAAAAATCCTTCACAGAGAACAGTAAGCTTGTTATCACTGAAAGAAAACATGAAAACCATCTTGCAGAGTGGTGCTTTTAATGTGATGGTTGGAAAATTACGTTGACATGATATGATAAATAATTTCAGGCCAAATCGTCTGACGATTTTTATCAAAGTTTCATACTTTGGGCGTCATTACTGTCAAATGAGGTATTAAATTGCATTCTGGGTTGTATTTAAAAAGTATTTTAAACGTTTTTGATGTAACTTGTTAAATCCTGCAGAAACCCTGAGAGATACCCCTTTTCTACTAAACGGAACAGGTCCCTGATGCTAAAATGTCCTGGATATGGCCGCTGCCATCTTGCGCTGGTGAGGTTATTGGGAGCCAGAGTCTGTGCAGTAATAATATCCACAGTGGGGGGAGTTCACGCCAAAACACTGGCCACCAATCACGAGCAGCGCCATTGAATTTGAGTGCATGGGTTGGCACGCACAGCTGTCCATCATGGCGGAAAACCCCCTTTTTGTAGAACTGAATAACTCATTAAAACCAAACTTATCATAAAAACAAACACTTAAACAAATATCAGGGTGACGAGAACTGCCTTCAGTGACAGAAACCATCTTTTGGAAAAATGTATTTGGTGTGTACTTTACTACCTGTACTGCAGTCAGACACCAGGAGCCGACGAGATTGAAAAGTTACACTTTGGTAAACTGTCATGTTGTCCATCTTTACGTACAGGCTATGACTGGAACCAAAAAAAATAGCAGGTTTTAATTGACCTGAGGCCATGTTGACATAAGTGGGCGTGTCATATTCGTCATATTGGAAAGAAAGCATGAAATCTTTCAAATAATAGTCCTCTGCATCCTGTTAACGTTAATAGTTGATTTGTGCCTGTTTTTCGCTTAAAAATAGATTTTTCTCGAAAGAATAACAGCTTGTAGGCAATCAATTTGATCATTTATGGCCCTACAATACAGACGCATCCTTGATTACAGAGGTTTCCGCTCAAAAATGGTGGAATGCGGCTGGTTCGCTATCGTACTAAGATTCCAGGAAACCTAACAGAACTGGCTTAGAGCTAATTTCGTGGAAAAGGGGTATCACTGAGGAACTGATAGCTGACACAGCCCGAGCCTTAACAAACCAGTGCACCCTGTATAGCTCTGTAACAGCTCAACCTCAGCTGATTCACTGTGACGGATTACCTGTAAGGCTTGTTTCATACATGCAGACATAAACTGACACAGTGGTTGTCTCCATGTTAGAAAAAAGACATTCAGGAAAAAAATGGCATCATCCGGGGAGAGAAATGTTTGGCCGTACTTAAACACGTTAAATAGAATTCAGTTGATGAATTAGAAGTTGATGCAAAACCTGCAAGACATTTACCCAAAGAGACCATAACAATAATCTGTTATGCTGCCTTCTTGTGCTTCTCTTAGGAAATATCGTACTTCCCAGTTGTGCAGTCGTAATTAACGACATTCCAGTGCTCTGGTCAAAAAATAAATTAAAAAAAGCAAAAAATATGGACACTAGAAGTGAAAAAGGTTGTTTTTTTTTCATGGCTGATGTTTTACCAAAAGCAAGTAGCACAGATTTTCTCACTGTTTCCATGCTTTCTGCCATTTCTGCTGCCATGAAACGTCTCAACTCTGCCACTCAGGTTTCATTTAAAATTTCCCAATACACCACTCGTAATTTCGACTTTGGAGGGCCATTCATGTGCTCGTAACTCGTAAAAAAGGTATATACAATATTTCTGCGGAGCACATGAAGGCAGCATTAGTCATGTGGGGTTTTTATTTTATTTTTATTTCATTGCAGGAGCATTTTCTCATGTATTGTTTTACAGAACTGAATACTTTGATGATTATAGAGGGTTCTGCTAACACACCTTTGCATTATTTACTCGTAGTAAACTGCATCAGGAACGTTCAGGCTTTTGGCAGCAGAGCAGTAGATGCAGAAAAACACCCAAAAAAGATGTGCAACTTCAAATATTCCAGTTTTTCATCAGTGCTGTATTGCTGTCTATTTATGTCAAAATCTGTCATTACAGAGCACTGTTGTTTGAGTTCACATATGTAAGGACACTTTTAGCAAATTATAATTTAAACAAATGCATAGTTGTTTTTTACTCAAAGAAATACTAGTCCGACCGTAACCAGTGGTTTTATCTTAACCTTTACGATAGCTTATGTGTGGAATTTATACTCTGGATGCGAATCACCTTGTCTGATACTTTTCTTTTTTTTTTTTGGTGTGTTTCCCATCAGGTCCGTCTGTTTTCCAGCCCGACCCGAAGTTATCCGACCACTGAATGAATGATTGTCTGCTATCTGCATATCCAAAACTGTCCATGCCTTACATCCATGTAGAAATATCTAGAAAGGAATATCAAACATGTTGATTTTTTTTTGGATGACATGTGATTTTATAAGTGCATAAATTATTTTTCAACATTTTCTATTGTAATTTTTCTATTCTCTGTATGATAGTATTTTGAAGGACACTTGAGATGTTGCGAGTACAAATGTTTTTCATGATTTGAAACAGTGCTGTTTGTTATTTTTCTACTAATGTTTTTATACCTTTTTGTGCGATGTAAATAAGGCTGATAATAATTGTACATGTCACCAAATTTGCACTGATTTTTACTGGAAGTCCATGATCAACATAGCTAGTGAGCACATTATTGCATAAAGGTGAACCATATGTGTTTTTTGTACTATCTATGTTTCTACCATAAAGTTGATAAATATTTTAAATGTGTGTTTTCAAAGCAAACAGACTGAGTTTATTTAATGGCAGCTCATAATCGAAGTGCATCCTGAGATTTCTGTTACATTTGCACAATGAAAAAAACACGTATATGTTTGTCCTGTGCTGTTTATTTAACCCTAATACAGGATAGACTGAGCATACATGCTTTTTATACAATACCCTGTTAACAGTTACAATAAAATAACAGCATCTGAGTACAAACAATAAAAAATGTAGAAGCTTATTTAAAATGGCCACATTTGGCAGGCAGCGGGTGATCACTGAACAGACTTTTAAATAACTATAGACACAACTGATATCAGCAATATTGTGTCTTCCATTAAAGATGTTTTACTTTTCCAGTCCAAGTTTTAAACTATTTTAAGTTTTTCTCTCCATTTTCACCATAATGGATCAATTTCATTCTTGGCCTCTATACTGGCTGTTAAATTATTTTTTTGGTCTGCTAGATAAAGTGACTACTTTTTTACTTTTTAGTGAGATTTATGACGACCATGTAAATGACCAGTTTTCACCAAAAAATAAAAAATGCATGAGAAAAGGCATGATAAAAATGTTCATTGCATGTCAGATGTATCCCAAATCATAATTGTCACTAGCAGTATTTTCATTGGTGAAATTATGAGCAAATACAAAGTCAATTTCAAGCTATCATTTTGACTTAGGAAGTTACATTTCTATTGAAGCCAAGAACGGTCGTATGTCCAATTATTTATTTTATTTTATGCTTTTATCTCTATCGTGTGGTTATTATGTCAGTTTCATGAGAAGAGCTTTTGTTATCTTGTAATGAGATAATGTGGTGTCACAAAGAACAAAAAGGGGTTTATTTTGTTATTTCAAGAAAACAAGCTTTGTTATGTTGATATGTATATTGAGATAGTTGCAAAAAGCTTATAGTTTGAAATGTTTATCAGAAACATTATCTTTTTGTAATTATCTTGTTATTTAAGATAGCAAAGCTTGTTTTCTTGAGATAATGAAATAAAAACTTTATTATAAGAATCAGCTCATCACAAAGAAACAAAAGCTTGTTTTATTTTTTTTATCTCAAGTGACCAAAATAAAGCTTGTTTTCTCAAGATAACGAAATAATTTATTTGTTTGCTCAAGATAAAGTTAGTTTTGTCGAGACAATGTGATTAGTAGGACATTATTTTGAAATAACAGCATTTTAAAAAACAGTTTGGTAGACTGCCATGTTTGGCTTCTGTACATTTCTGACTTTGACTTTAATTTTTTAGATATTTCATCATTTTGACTTAAGATGGGCATTTTTATCAGTACAATACTTTTTTGTCCGAAATGGCCTTCCCTTGATTTTTTTAAATGATTTTTTTTTTCATTGATTACACTCTGTTTTGTGCAGGAAGGCTCCTTTTCTAATTTTATATGTCATAAAGTCTTAAATGTGATTAGATGCGATTTATTTTATGGTATAACAAGACATGAAAAGTACAATTGCAGTGGCCAAATAATTTATTTTTATTTAAAAATTACTGGATATTTTAAAGAGTTCGGTCTATTTCAAAATATTCTGTATTCGCTACCAAGTTTGGTATTAATCAATAAATACATTTCTCTGTTATTTGTTTGTCTTCTTGAGTCACTGTGATGTTGTAACTATGATATCGATCATTATTATGTAACAAATAATCGAAGTCTGAGCAGCTCGGCAGCAGCCAATGACAGTCTGCTCTGCCACTGACGCTCTTTACCCTCTCACTCAGGGGTTCGTTTGTTTTTGAACTCCGCATACGCCGCTTGCGTTTGCTCCGCCACTTTAAGGTTCCATTCCAACCGTACTTTAGAACTCCGCCCATTTGTTTTCAGCAGGCCTATGAAACATTCGCACTACGTGGAACATCAACACTACATGACGCACATCCTTCGTGCTGCTAACGCTAAGCTAGGTTAATGGCAGGCTGTGTGTCGTACATCGTTGTTTGATATCTTTATCTGCTGGTGAAATAGTCCTGGACCGCGCCGAAGACCGCGCTACAATTTACTCGTACTTGTCTGGGATGTATGGATGGATAGTTGACGGAATCTCGTCGCTGTTTGAGCCCGTTACGAGGCAAAACCCCACCGAGTGGCCCGGGAAAGGTAACGTCCGCGAGGAGGTATCCACGCGACCTGGCGTGGAAGTGGGAGCGCAGCGGCAGGAGAACCACAGCAGACCGGCTAAACGGAACTACCAGAGGTCGGTCGGTGGAGATAAAGACGATTTTGGTCCTCTTACAAGCGTTAGGGGTTCACGAATAGTGTTTGAATTGGTGGTTCACCATTTTATCCTCTTAGATTTTAATTAATCAATAACACAAGGAGGGAAGTTTACGTTAAGTCATTTAACTAGCTAATGTTAGCTAACTAACACTAACGGTCGTTTTTGCTCACTGTAGGGATGTTACATCAGCATAGACATCATCTGACATTGTTGTTAAGTTATTGTGATATTGACATTTTAGTTAATTGTTCGTGTCTCCAGAGCATAACTTAAAACATTCATATAAACCATTCAAAAGTATATGATACTTTAGTATGCTATAATTGTCTTTAGAGACCAACAGCCACTCAAATATAATGTTTACGTTTATTATTATTTTTCCTGCGGATAATTACAGGTGTGCTTTATGTTGTGTGTGGTTAGCTGTGAATAAACCGCTGTAACAAATGTAATTTCCTGTGAGGGATTGATAAAGTATCAATCTATCCATTTATCAATCTATCTATCTATCTATCTGTCTATCTGTCATGGACACTAGTTCTCATGAGGTTAAGGCAGTCCAATATTATAGTCCTGCAGTAAATCAAACTTTTGTGGAGGTTTTAATGTTCCGTTTTTCGTTTCAACTCTTTCAAATGTTTTGATTTAATTGTTAGGGTCATTTTGGAGGCTGTAGTTCACTGTACAGTTGAATTGTATTGTTGGCAGAGATGTTTTTAACATTATGTTGGAGCCTGTATCTCATACAGCTTATCGAAAGGTATTCCATAATTCTGGAGCATGGTCAACAAAAGCTGGATTGCCTTTTTTTAGTTTGTGTATAATTGTGTGTATTTAAAAACCCAGCAGTAGAAGAGGCAAGAGCTCATCAAGGATTATAAAATAAAGGAGAGTCTGAAATATAGTGTTTCGGACAGTTGCTTCAGCAACCCAACGATGTTTTGAGATGTCACCTTTGACTTTGGAAGAGTATTTCACACTTTTCTTACAGTTTACTGACTTGTATATGAAAGACTTGGCAGATGACTCAACAATGAAATTTGTTAGTTTCGACCCAAATATTTTGTCTCCCCCATTTTAATCAATAATGGTACACTAAGCAGGTTTAATGTAATATCAAAAGTACAACAAACTGAAGCCTCCAAAATGACCATGAAGTTGAATCAACACCTCTCTAAAACATTTTAAGCAGGTGAACCTAAAAAACTGGTAACTTCATAGACAAAATATATGATAATTACAAATTGAAGCTAATCTTAAGTGTCATTGCATCGTTGTATTGTGTTATTGAATCGAGGTATTGTGATATTTTATTGCTAGTATCACTCATTTCATTTCAAACCTTGTTTCTCCGGTTACAGTGTTGATGTTGCAGACAGTGTTTGCCAGAGTGACCAGGTCGAGGTGAAAAGACGGAGGCGAGGTTTGTTGAAGAAACAGAAAATCTTGATATTAATTCCAAAAATGTCTCCCACAAATGAAAACGGTTGTTGATTTGTCGTGTCCTGTGTGTCAGATGTAGTCATAAGTTTTGTGAAGAAGACAGTGGCAGGGGTGGCAGGTCTGCTCAGGTTGCGGAGACCACTGACACCCAGGTGTGAGAAGCCCAGACATTATGAAGAGACGCAGGTTTGTGCTCCAACTCCCTTCATCACACACGTTCATTTGAGGTTTTATACAGGGAAATTACAGTCTTGTTTACACAGATACACTGCTGCTAAAATCTTCTGCAGACATTGTTTCATGTAAATATCAGTTGTCCTGTTTAGACTATATTTAAATGCTTTCTGGGTGACCACAAGTAAACACTTCAAATTAAAGGTGTTACATCCAAAATGCACAGAGAACGTATTTAGGAATTTTACTGTGTTTTTGTATGAAGTGTATCATGAACACACTTGACTTTTTAAAATTTACTCACCTTTGTAGTTTGCATGATCTGAAATAAACCTACAAAAACAGATGGACAAAGTTGTGGGGTTTGGACAAATAGATCAGGAAGTGCCCACAGCTTAAATCTGATACTCTGACTTTGTATTCTCTATCTTGAATCACCTTGCATTTCCTGTTTTGATCCAGCCTATTACTCTGATGGGAATAGATGAGCTCCACACCTCCTGGCTGAACAGTACAGAGTGGAGAATGAGTAAGTGAGGACAGCTGTTACTGCAGGAGAAAAATGATGTTTTGATTGTGTTAATGTCACTTTGTTTTATCCGCACTCCTTATTAAGTGGTCCTCTCAGCTGTATCCTCGTTGTCAGTTGGTTGATTTTGTTCTTTCTCCACAGGTAAACCAGTAGGAGGAGGGAATGAGAGGAGTGGGAAGAATCCCTTTCAGAGCTCCTCACCTCCTTTAATGAGGAAATACAGGTAAGTCACCGTCCAGTTCCTTTGGCTCAGCCGGTTTTCTGTAAATACACAAATCAGTGTTTCCGTTTGAAAATGCTCGCTTGCTAATGTAAATATCTTTCTTGAATCCAGCGGGGCAGGGCTGCCTGCAGGGCTCCCAGACAGAGGGAAGGACAGGGAGAGGAGAGGCTCCCTCCAGCTGCTGCCTTCCAGACCTGCTCTGAGAGTGGGAACCACTAACTCTGATTCAACCTGCAATGGCTTTGGACACAACCGCTGCTACAAGCCCAGTCTTACTGTGGAAGAGGTGAGATAATCAGGATTATTAGGCTTTATTGGTTGGATTTATATAAAGATGCTTTATAATCCAGCATTGTTGGCACCGTTTTTTTTAATCTTCTTTGTAAAACATGATTGCCTTATTTATTATGTGAAGTTTAAAGGCAGGCTGACACTATCAATATTTCAGAGTTTTAAAAAAATCTGACAATGGCATGCCCGCTTACTTTTTTAAAAATCAAAACACATAACAATCTTGACAGGGATCCTTTTAAAACCCGAAAAGGGCACTCTCTAGAGTGCTGGTTCCTTTTCCCACAATTGTTGTAATTCCAGTAAACGCGATGCAGTGGTGGACAAACTATGTACTGGTGAGACTGTTTCTATATGAACTCAAAGCTAATTCAGCATTTCTTGTTACATATCGACCAACATGTGCAGCAATACAGTATATCTTCAACGAGCTTATATTAGCTGATTTGATGGTTTAGCTCTAGGTAAATTATGAAAGGTAGCTGAAACAGTAGATTTATTCTCTTTGCGATCAGGTTGAAGAAGTAAAGCTCACTCAAATGATTTCCATCTAATTAAGTTTCAGCCTTCAATCCACATTTCCTGCTTTCAGCATTCTGAACACCTAAGTTTTTAAGTAATATTCACCAAGAGAAATCCCCTCATAACACCATGACTCTTGCTTCAAGACTCTGTTTCACTTGGCTGTGTCAGTTATCATGTGTTTGGATTCTCTCTTTAGGCCATAAAGCAGAACAATAAAGAGCACTACAGGCGCTTGCTGGAGATGGTTACAGAGAAATACAGCAAAAGCCAACCACTACCTTTCAACCAAACAAAACCGCAACAGTGAGTATAACCCCGTTATTCATGTGGAGTATTTGGACTTTTCGTCAAGGTCCATTTAACAACATACCGCAGGACATGAGCTGCTCTTATAGTCTCTGCACCCTCTGCTCCCAGTGAGTCGCTTTCACAGGTTGATCACAAAACTGCTGCTTCAGGGAAAGCCTTTGAATCAGTGCCCAGGAAGACGGGATACACAGGTAAAGGCCTATTCAGCTTAATAAGAAACTGATCTGAATTTGTACTCGGGTAGTTTTACGTGACCCTTGTTTTCAGGGTCGTGGTTCCCATTAAATTGTTTTTAAAATATTTAAACAATTATTTAAATAAACAGACTAATATGACTGACCCTTATATTTTTTTTTTTGCACAGCTGCCCCAAGTGTGTTTACATGGAGAAATGCACCAGCAACCAAAGACAGGTTAGTGTAGTACGTCTGTGTTTATATATATATTATGTTTGTCATTTTTTAAAAATTAGTTTTGATTATTTTACTAACCTTTATATAATTCTTCTCCAGGCGGAGTAGCTTGACTTTTAGCAAGACATTCAGTGGAGCCTTTGATGACACACAGCCTGTTAGATGTGCAAAGGTAGTCATCTCTCTCTCTCTCTCTTTCATGACTTGTTGCAGGAGCTGTTAAATTTTTATCATGAGTGGAAACACAAATGCATTATTTCTGTATTGTGTGTTGCAGGAGAAGCAGGCCGCAGACTTGGACCTTTCAACAGAAGTAGCTACTCGCCTCAATCTAGTGGACAGAGAGACTCCTGCTGTCAGTCTCCCTGACGCGCATCCTGCACACACAGCACATACGAGGCACAGCGATGAGGACATACCCAGGCTGACCAAGGTGAGAGGGTCAGGAGTGAAGGTGTAGTCAGTATACTGGAGAAAGCATAAAAGCAGTTTATTTCATTTCATTGTTGTCTTTGTGTGCAGGAAATGGCAGCGGAGGTGAGTTGTGCTCTGGCTCAGAGTGATCCCAACCTTGTTCTCAGTGCGGCCTTCAAACTACGCATCACACAGAGAGACCTGGCCACTCTGCAGGAGGGCAGCTGGCTCAACGACGAGGTATGTAACTAGTGTGAAGACAGTTTTGAGTAAGTTTATTATAAGTGGGATGCCAGTTTAATTCATTAATCAGACATGTGGTCACACATGAATGAATGGATATACTTAACAATGTTTTAGGGAGGAATGGATACGGTACCCAATTTACATGTGTGTCACTGGCAACATACTGTCAGCCCCTCCAGGATGTTGCAGTGCCGAGATCAAAACGATCAATGCAAATTCGACCAATCGCTGTGAATTCTGCACAACACTGCAGTTTTCTCCAATCACTGCAACTCTTCCACAAATTCGAACAGTCATTATAGTTCCTTGTCAGTTTTGCCAAACATAGCACTCCCAACATCACCAAGCTCACTTCCTTGTTTCTGGTTGTAAAGATGCAGACATGCGAGACACAAATGTCTCACATTTACCAAAAGGCAATTCTCCAATGTTATGCACAAAAGCTGGTGCATAAGGTTAACTGTGGTGAAACACAAACAAAAGTCATTGATAAACATTTTTCACCTGCAAAGCACATCCGGAAAATTGCAAAATCACCATGACAGAGGCTATTGCATCCAGATCTACTGCAAGTGCTGAAAGCATAATGGATAGATTTAATATTCATGTTTAGTGGTCACGTGATGTCATATAAATCACAAACTTATAACTGCTTTTTTTTTAGAAATTATAACTGGAACGAGTTGCCTTCGATTTTAAACGAATTATACAAAAAAAAACCAACCAGTTCTGCAATTCTATAAAGGCTAAAAACATCTCACACGCATTGCTTTTTTTAAAAGAAAAATTAAGATGTGAAATCAGGCCATTTAGGCCGATGCAATCCCAATTATGTTTAAGAAAAATTTAAAAACTTGTATTGTCTTGCACAACCTCTATTTCCTCTACCAAGGTGATGAACTTCTACCTGTCTCTGGTCATGGAGCGATGCTCTGGTGAAGCAGAGGGATTAAAAACCTACTCGTTCAGCACCTTCTTCTTCCCGAAGCTGCGGGCTGGAGGAGGCGGACAGGCTGGAGGACATGCCGCTGTGAAGCGCTGGACCAAGGCTATCGACCTGTTCCTCTACGACCTCATCCTGGTGCCTCTGCACCTGGGCGTCCACTGGGCAATGGCTGTGAGTCACAATGATGTCACATTCCTGCTTTTTAGTGGGTGATTTTTGACAGACCGTGTTTTCATAATCCAGTAATTAATTTGTCACTTAAATCCGAAGTATTTCGTTTTTCTTTATCAGTGTCAGAAAATCCTAATTATTCAGTGTTGTTAAAGAAAAGCATGAAGAAGAAATCCAGTTGGGTAAATTTTACTGTATATTTTAACTTTTTTTTCTTCCCTCTCTGTCTCATTCCAGGTGATTGATTTTAAGTCAAAGACAGTGAGGTCATACGACTCTATGGGCCAGAGACACGATGACATCTGCAGTCTTTTACTGTGAGTCCTTGTTGCGCTCTTCAGCTTTACAAATCTGGCTATTTTAAATGCTATTTCCATATATCTGCCTGTATTCTTGCACATTGAATGCCATTAATATGCAAATTTTCCAGACTCTACCTGAAAGAGGAGCACAAAGCAAAGAAGGGCAGAGAGCTTGACAGTGCTAAATGGACTGTTGGAAGCTTGAGGGCCACTGTAAGTCAAACTTAGACAACTGACTCATTACTAAATTATTATTATTTTATTTTTTGTATGGTGAGTTTAATGGCTCATACACTGTTCATGCCCCTGCAGGAGATTCCCCAGCAGAAAAATGGCAGTGACTGTGGTGTTTTTGCCTGTAAATACGCTGACTACATCGCAAAAGGAAGACCTCTCACCTTTAAACAGGTATACACTTTATTCACCTCACATGGTAACACTTTTTTGTTTATGTTTCACAGCATTTTTATACAAACATTTGCTTTTTTTTTTGACAGTGCCACATGCCTCTCTTCAGGAAATTAATGATTTGGGAAATCCTCAACCAGAAGCTGCTATAGAGGATTGCAACAATCTCAATTAAACCACCTAACAACAGTGACTTTCTCAATGGGAGCAGCATTTGTGTACAGTTACATGGTGAAGAAAGAGAAATGAATGGGCCAATTAAATGGACTCAACTGACTGAAATCTAACCCAGTCTAGCTGATCTGGTCTGGAAAAGTTAAAACACTAGTCTTAATTATGCCCCCTCTTCTGTCGGGGACGTATTAACCCTTTGTAATCTCTGAGTTGTAATTGGAGACATTATCGTGATGGAAGAAGTGTGTGTATGACACAAGCTTTGGCACTACTGACTGAATGGCTTTTTTTTTCATTGACTTTGAATTGTTTGTGGTCCTGATCAAAGTTCTGCCTGAAGTGCCTTCAGCCCTCTGACACTGAGCTCAACCTAGAATATGCTTTTGTATATTTTTGGAAATTACTTGGTCACAACTCAAAAGTCAGAATTTATTGAATAATGCTGTTGCACGTCGGTGATATTATTGGGGTGATTTGGCTGTCCCAAGTATGTTGAGCAGAGCAGACGGCAATAAAAATCAATATCTCTGTATGTAATAGACAATGAAAATCAAAATACCTCCTTTCCAGTCCCATTTCCAAAAAAATGCATGGTTGTGCGCTTGTAGTATGTTTGTTTTGCTATTATTTATGACTTGACTGGATGAGAGAGTGTTTTTGGATTGTGTGTATCGTTTGTTTTTACTCCATGACTGGAGCGTTAATAGTTGTTTTCATGTGTAACATAAGGCGCTGTTAGATCTGTGAATCTTTCCATGAGCATATTGCAAGAGGCTTTTAGGGCTATTACATTGACTTACAGTATAGTGTACTGCATAACAAACTACTGTACACATATGCATGTTTGAGTTCATGCTTTAAAATGTGATTTGTTTTTTTTTTCTCCCTGTAATAAAGGATTTCATTTTTTTTTAATTGGAGTTTGACACTTAAAATGAATTATGCAGTGCTGCAAGAGGGTTCATCTGGAGTTGGATCCCATGACCTAAAATCTATATTACAACAATTTGTCACATTTTCCTAAATATTAACACAATGTTATACGATAAATCAATGCTGTGTTGGTCGTCTGCAACATCAGGGATTATAATGCAAACTGGAGTCTGGGGGTTGTGGTACAACATAGTGATGTTTTGTAGTCTCATTTAGCCACTTGTTAGCAACCATCTTTTTTAGACACATAAGATTCAAAGTTCAGCTTTGAGACCTGAGCAAATTGGCTTGATGTCTTTCAGAAACATTAGGAAAAAGGCAATGACCAAATTAAGAAGAAATTAGCCAAAAAAAAAGCACAAGAAAATGTCCTGAAAATTAGCAAAAATAAATTAAAAATCACAATAATTTAAAATAATTGTATATAATTAGACTTGTTTTTCTACATTTCCCCCAGCTTCTCTAAAAATAATTTTCTAAATCTAATTTCTAGCAGTTTGTAAGCCATTTCTTACCAAGTTGCTTATTTTCTACATGCTTTAGGAAAAAGTGATGTTGATTCAGGTTTCAAAGGGTTAACCACAGACCTTATTTAATGCTTCTAAACGAAAACCCATTGACTTTGACACGAGGTAACCGGGGGTACGGACTCAATATTTGGGGTTCTTTAAATTTCCAGTTTGACTAAAACATAAGGGGCTGTAAACCTGCAGGAAAAAACATTATTCTGTGTTGCAATCAATGCCCCCTTTGCCCCCCTTGTGGGCGCCACTGCAATATAACGTTACATGGTGAAATGTATGAAAATGTAGCCATAAAATTGCATTTCATTCTTAAATTGTAGAGGTGATCATTAATTATTTACATTCTTATTATTGCACCAGTTTCTTGTACCTTTGTCAAATAGTATTCAGGCGAAGTTTCCAGAAGTTTTATACGGATCAAACCGGAACAGGTAACGATCTCCTCCGTGAGCAGGACGTTTGCATCGTTAGCTAACGCTAGCCCGTTTCACATCTAATCGGCTTGTTAAATGGTGAATTCAGCAGGCGGTGACGTTAAATCAGTCCTTAAAGGCAGTTTACTGCGTACTTTTTAACACATCTACTGTCTAGTTACGATAAAATGAGCGACACCGAGCAGGTGAGTTTTGTTTAACGTTACACGTTAAGATAATAGCAGTTGGAAAGACGTTACGCTAGCTACGTTAGCTAGCTAGCTTAGACGTTAGCTGCGTTTGCAGGTCGGATAATGACAACACATTTTAACTCTCCTCAAATCTAAATGAAACATGTGCATTTGGCGTTTAATTGTGAATTATTGAAAACAACGTTAGAGAATGTGTCGTAAATGTTCAAAACGCACAGCACAAAGCATAGCAGCCGAGAGCTGTGACCGCCGCCTTTCCCTGCTACTTTAACTTTTTCATCAATTTTAGATATTTACAACAATTAAATAACGACCTATACTCAATATTAGTGGTTGTAATGCTCAGCTGTTTATCCGTGTACAGTAATTTAGAACCGACCGAGACCATACCAAGCTAACTTACAAACGTGCGTTTTATTCACTTAAAATGTTTTCCTGGTTTTGCTGTTTTTGTTTTTGTACTTTTTTGGCTCTTGCAGAAACCATCATGCCTTATCACCCTTGTTTGTTCTTTGTCAAGGTTGAGGTTCGAAGAAAGAAAAAGGCGGAAGACGTTTCAGATGTGAAGTTGTTATTGTTTGGCGCTGATGGTGTTGATGCATGCTAATGATATTGGATGCTGAAAAAAGAAGCGGTCAAGATCTGTCCCCACTACTAGTGTTGTAATGGCAGATGGTAAATGGGGGAAGAGGAGGAAAAAGAAGTCGTAATGTCAAACAGAAGAAAGAAGAAATGAAGGGTTGTTTTGAAGTAATGAAGTTAAAGAAGTTATGAAGTTAAGATCAGAAGTTTTCCAGGGTATGAGTAATTTCATAACAGCCTGCTATGCTATTCTGTTTTATCCTGTTTCTTTCACTTATGAAGCATGCCCATTTTTTCTCTATCAGAAACAACACTGAACAATCCTTTCATACATTTTAGTAGGGATGTCCCGATTAAGTTTTTTGCCCCCTATCCGAGTCATTTTATATTCGATCATCAGCAAGAGTCTCCGTCCAATATTTGTATGTCTACTTAAAACAGCAGATTGCACGCATACTTCCAACTACATAGAATGTATTAAAATCAACCCAGTGTATATACTTGACAGTGTAATAGCTCTGCAGTGTAATACAAGAAAAATATCTGCATCCAAACTTCTTTTTTTTTTAAATTTACAAAATAACAAAGTAAACAAATTAAAAATCTTTTAAATGCAGCGCATCACAAGTCCACTTGGTGCAGCTTTTTTTTTATAATCAAGTTAAACCAAAATGTTTTTAGAAATTGCTCTCAATTCCACTTGTGCAGCATTTGTTTTTTCAAAAACAAAATAACAGTAAACAAACTAAAATGTGTCTTCAGAAATAGCTCTCAAATCCACTTAGCGTAGCAGTGTAATACAAGTAAAGGACACCATAAATGAGTAATATAACCACAATTCCACTTCAAAATAGTGTTATAGGCTAACTAAAACTTTCCCACTCACAACAAATAAAAACATCACAGTTAAGTTTATTACAGTAATATATAGTTCACCAAAGATGAACAACAAGAATTTCAATTCCACTTAAAGTGTTGTAGCAGCTTAAGGTGAACCTGAAAAAAATCTGTTTCTTCTCATTAGAGTAACAACAATACAATAAAATTTGAATGTGTACCACAAATAGTGCTCTATGTTTACAACCTCTGTGTGACAAAGGATTTGGCTGGGCACATGCTCCAAAAAAATAATACCGATCCTTCAGATCCGATCGGGACATCCCTACATTTTAGGTTTACTTTTTTGTAAAATCTGTCTTTCAGTTAAATTACTTAATTTCTGATTAAATATTTGTTGCAATGTATGACCTCTTATAATCCTAAATGTGCAGTGTCAAACCTGTGATATGCCAAAATGTGCTGAACTCTTTCTGAAGGGGGTATCTAGAGGGCAGTGCTGTCACCTCCTCGCCCTTCATGTTTGTTTTTTTGTTTGTTTTGTTTTTGCTTTTTCTTTTTTTTGTTTAGCACACACTGAAGTTTAGAGCGATCTTACCTGAATGTCTGGTCTGTCCAGGATTCACGGCATGGCTCAAGGAGTGCGTCCCCTCAGGGCTCAGGAAAATCCACCAGCCGCTCACCAGCACACTCAAAAGATGGCTCCCGCCGCTCCAGGTCCAGATCCCGATCTCGATCCAGATCCAAATCAAGGTGAAATGGGTTTTCATGTGCATGTAAAGATGCTGTTTTCTGAAGTTAGGTTGTGACATGTTGACTACATTTTTGAAGGTTGTGTGCACGAGCTCTCTATGTCTGTCCCCAGGTCCCGTTCCCATCGAAGCTCACGCAGGCGCTACTCTCGATCTCGTTCCCGCTCCCACCGACGCCGATCCAGGAGCCGATCTCGTAGCTGGGAGTACCGCCGGCACAGGAGCCATAGCAGATCCCCCATGTCAAATCGTCGCAGACATATTGGCAACAGGGTATGTATTAAGTGCTTCCTCATCATGCATGATTTGGGGGTTCCCACGGGCCTGAAAAATTGTGAAGCGGAAATTATTTAAGCGGGTTACCTTTAAAATACTAATGGTTTTCAGAGTGTAGGTTTGACAAAAATCACATGTAAAACTTCTTTATGGTGTCCAATCTTTGGGAATTCCACGTCTTAAACATCTCTTATCAGATTCCAGGTGTTGATGTGCTCAGATTTATTTCAGTGATGTTTCAGATGCTCACAATTTTTCCACACTCCTCTTTACACTCTTACAGGCGAATCCAGACCCCAACAACTGTCTGGGTGTGTTTGGACTGAGTCTGTACACCACTGAGAGGGATCTGAGGGATGTTTTCTCTAAATATGGCCCTTTAAGCGACGTCAACATCGTGTACGACCAGCAGTCGCGTCGCTCAAGAGGCTTTGCCTTTGTCTACTTTGAAAACTGTGAGGACTCCAAGGAGGTACGGAGGAAAGGACAATGATATTATATTTGAACAATTTTGACAACTTACCACCTTTTACATTGAAAATATTTTTATCACAAGAACTTGAATAGTTTGGGGGTTTCAGCATTAAATAAGCAATTTTATTAAATAACTTTAGGCTCCGCTAACATGTAACGGATGTTTGTCAATCTTTTTTTTTTGACCATGTATTGTATAACTGACAGACAGTAAGCGTGTCTGCTGACAGGAGAGAAGTTAAAGCTTATGTAACTACAATCCAGACTAGAGTCTCAGCTAGCAGTGGCAGCCATCCCATAATTGGGTTATGTGCGGGTTGAATATGTATACGAATACATTCAACAGACCACATCTTACACAAATGACTGCATAACAGGAGCATTTGTCTGAAGTCTGCAGTGCATTGAAATCAGGGCAAAGATTAAACATACTAACTATTAGATTATAAAAGTCTACTTCTAACTGTGTTGTCGGGGTTTTTAGGCCAAGGAGCGTGCTAACGGGATGGAGCTCGATGGCCGCAGGATCAGAGTTGATTTCTCCATCACAAAACGAGCCCATACACCCACTCCAGGAATCTACATGGGCCGTCCCACGTAGTGAGTGTTTCTTAACTAGGCAGCTTTGTTTTTCCAGCATGGACACATTCCAGAAGCTACAGTATGTGCTTGATACCATCTGAGGTGTCACTAACTTTAACGTGTTTTTACAGTGGCGGTGGCGGTGGTGGCGGCGGCGGCGGCGGCGGCGGCGGCGGTAGCAGCAGTAGTGGAGGTTCATCACGGCGTGCCTCAAGGGACTATGACAGGAGCTACGACAGAAGTTATGACAGAAGTTATGATCGTGACTATGATCGCTATGACGACCGGGAGTACAGATCATACAGGTGAGTTGTTTTTCCAGTTTGGCATTTTAGTCTATGAATTGTATTAAAGTGAATTAAGTGTGATGTTAGAATATCTTTGATCTTTTTAGTAAAGATCAAGAGTAAATATGAATATATAAATTGAAGCGCATGTACAAACAAATGTGAAGTCAAGGTCAGCTTTAAAAATTTCATGAATCATGTTATGGCAGTCAGTTCAGTGATCCTAAACACCTGTTACACTGAGAGGCTCAAGTTAAATGTTGTGGTTTTGTTTTCCTCCAACAGACGCAGATCTCCATCTCCATACTACAGCAGGGGGTACCGTTCACGATCCAGATCACGGTCCTACTCGCCACGTACGTTTAAAGCACGTTTCTATCATTAGACTGCAAGTATTTTAATGTTACCGTATTTACAGTTTGCATGAAATCCTGATATTTATGTAACCCAGGGTTTCCATTAATTCTTTATCAGTCTTAAAAGGCATAAAATTCATAAAGTGTCTTTAATCAATCTCTCAAAAGACTTATAAATGCTAAGACATTGCAAAAAGTAAATTATGAATCTTTTCTTTTTCTGACATTTCAGTTTAAAATCTCAAAATAACTGATAATTTTGATTTTTCGAATAGTTTACTGAATTCATCATCACACAGCTCAGGATAAAGGAACCAACAAAACAACACCTATGTACATTTACCACATTCAATCAATTAAAAAATAAAGCTTTTTTAAGGCAAACCAAATGAAGACTTTTTTGACAACATAAATTCATTTTTTTCATGTGTTCAACTTGGGAAAGTTAAAAAATAAAAATAAAAATCAGCATTTGAACTTTGGTCTAAATTGGTCTTAAATATCATTCCAAGTGGCATTCAAGGAAGTCTTAAAAAGTCTTATATGTATTTTTCTTTAAACTGTAGGAGCCCTGATGTAACCTTCAAACAACAAAACCTAACATTTCTATATTATCTTTTTTTTTCTCCACAGGTCACTACTGAGCACTGAGAGAAGAGTCACAACGTTTTGAGATGCTTGTCTTTTTTTATGTTGATGTTTTGGACCAGATTATGTTTGTGATTTGTTGATACATCGAAGGTTAAAGAAAAAGTCCTAAAGATGAAGTCTGTTTAAGAACCACAATGTCAGTGGTGAGTTTATCGTCACCAGTATCTGGGTCAAGATTCATTGATTACAGTCCGATTAGCAACTTAGGCGTTACATGACACAGTCATGACGATCTATAAACAGATATCTACACATGAATACAGATCAGTTTTTAAAAAAAAAAAGTTTAATAGTTTAATATAAATCTAAAAAGTTTTCTGGTGATTGCTCTCTGCATGGACTGTTTACCTGCATGCAGTACAGACTGAAACAAGAATGCTTCCAATAACAAAATCCTGTTGCCTTCAGATTCTGCATTCATGTGCAGATATTTGTTTAAAGAGATCAACAAATTTGTAGGAAGAATCGTGAGAAAGAAACACCTAAAATGACAGAAAATAGGTTCAAGTGGAAATTATCAATACTTCAGACCTGCACCAAAAAGTTATCACTTTATCACGCTCAAGGCCTAACTTTTCCCAACACTTTGGCGGAAATCTATGAAGTAAATTTGGGGGTATCTCTCCTAACAGCGAACAAACAGGAATCAAAATAACCCGTCTGGTGCTGATAATGAAATCGAGCTGGTTTGTTAAAGCTCGACTCAACAGACTTGATTTGACACGAGCAGGACTTTCGATGGCAGTTCTATTACAAGTTCTCATTTTGCTGTTTGTATGTAGATGGTTTCTTCAACTGTCAATCCAGATCCTAATTTGCATTTTGAAATGTTTTAAATGCCATGTTGGGTTTTTTTTGTGTGTTTTTCTGGTGGAAAATATTGTTTTGGGGTGTTGTACATAAACAAAAGTTACCTGGGTCATTTGCTCTGTTGTTTAGTAACAGTGTAGTAAACAATAAATGGCCACATTGCCCCGTGGTTTTAGAGGCAGGAATGCCGCAGGTATCGTACCTTGAAGTCCCATCAAACATCTTGAATTATTGTTTGGTGTTTGGTTTTTTTTTTGACAAAATAATAAAAAAAACATACTACTGCTTTGACTTCATACACGAACCCTCATTTATTATGATCATCGGCGATCTTGCATAATCAAACCCTGTTGGTTTAAGTCTTTTACAGAACAAAGCATTTTTTAATCTTATGAAATGTTTTGTCAATATCAGATACATCAAACACTACTGACATGTTACAAGTAGACTAAAATATTTTGAATTGATGAAAAAGACGTGCAGTTGAATGCAAACAGATGATACATTGTGAAGCAATTATATAAAAGATTTTTATACTACTGAGAAAAAGTCACACTCAGGAAAAAAAAAATTATGACAACTGGTCAACTGCATCTGATATCTGAGGATGAAAATCTCCAGCACAGCTGCTATGATACAATGACAGTGTTTTGTCATTGGATGTTTCTAAGGTCAAGAACAAACTTAAATTTTTAAGTAGTAAATTTGTCTGGACACTATTTTATCATATTATATTTAGGCTTATTTGGGTCATTCCTGTTCTGCAGCAACAGTTTGACTTGTGAATTTTGTATTGTATTTTGTTTATTTGCATCATAAGAATACTCTTGTGTCTGTCAAGAAAACATTGTCCAATTGCAGACGCTCCTATAGTAATCTTTATGGGTTGGCTGCTTTATGAATTTTAGCTAAGTCATAGCTTTGTGAGTGATTTATATTCAGTTTGCTAATCTATATACATAAACACAGCTGTTCTAACTTTATTAGTTATTATTATTATTATTATTATTATCTCTAACTACAATCTCTAACTTTATAATGTAACATCTAAAAGGAGCAAGCCATTATTTGTGCCAATTAATATCAGTGAAATGAGAATTCTAGAAAGATTTCTACAACCCGTAATTTTCTTTACATTTAGAAAACATTTTCTAATATGCCTATTTGTGCATCTGCTGCTTGTGATGTCAATACCATTTACATGAAGAGTGCATGTAAACCTAGGATCTCCATGTTTACAGCTTTTTTTTTATTCATTCTAACATGCTGTTGGGAAAATGTAACTTTTTGCTTTTTCAAAAAAATATATTTTGTTGACAAACCGAAGATCTACAAAACATCAGGTAAGGAGTTACCGCATGGGTAAAAAAACAGACAATACATCAAGTAAAATGCAGTCTACTCAGATAAAAATGATAGACAACTAATCAGACGAGAAAACAAATAGGTAAATAAAAAGTGAGAAACCAAACAAAAGCAAAGATATAACAACAAAAATAAACAGATGTGCAAACATACAAATACACAATACAGTCAGAGGATTCAGGGAAGAAAGTGGCATAACTTTCCTAAAGCTTTACACTTTTATTGTTACTAAATAAGCCGAGTGACTTTTTTTCACTTCCAGGAGGAAAAACACAAACTTCGACTGAGTGAATTTGTGTTTGTCAATGAAAAAAAATAGCATTTAAATTAACAAATATGATTCAATTTGGAGCTTTTTGCAGCCTGTCACTTGGTACATGGCTGTGGTTAGCGCACCTCTGACGTAGCGAGCTTTCGCTCTCTGACCAATCACAGACCCCCTTGCCTCAAAACACTTCCGGTTTGCTCTCCAACTTGCCTTTCCACCGGAGCGGCTGGTGAGAGCAGCGACCAGAGGAGTGAACTCCACGCAGACCACAGGCTAAAAAGACATAAAGGTACCAAAACATTGGTTTTTACAGCTAATCGGGTTTTCGGCTAACTGTAATAACCGATAAATGCAGGCAGTGGTGTGTGTTCAGTCAGATATTGTGGCTAACAGGTAGCTAGGAGTGGCCACAGTGAAGCAGCTAACGTTAGCATGATGTGTTTGAATGAGCGTCAGCCTGCAGCTGGCTTACACGTTTCCAGCTGAGCTTATCCAAAAGGAAAGCGCTATACGGTCATAAATACCAAATCTTGACTTTAAGCAGGACTGAGATGTTGCTACAAATAACACTGGATTTGGTGGAGTATTTATGCGCGGTGTCGTGGTGTAACCAACTTGTTGTAACTCTCGCAGATGCCCCCAAAGAAGCAAGACGCTCCCAAACCACCGCCACTAATCGGTCGGTTTGGTACCTCTCTGAAGATCGGAATTGTTGGGTTACCAAATGTTGGGTATGTACATGTTACAAGTGTTGTTGATCTTTGCATAGCATGTTGTTTTGTCAGTAAATGAACACATTTCATCGGTTTTATTTATAAGAACAACACGCATTAATCAGC
This sequence comes from Plectropomus leopardus, assembly GCF_026936395.1. Lineage (NCBI taxonomy): Eukaryota > Metazoa > Chordata > Actinopteri > Perciformes > Serranidae > Plectropomus > Plectropomus leopardus. Next base: position 12,258,248 of record NC_142189.1, on the reverse strand, counting down.
ATTTCTGTAAGGTACAAGGTAAATGTATTAGTCTTAAAAATTAAGATAAAATATGTCCTGAAATCCTACTACCACATATTTTGGAGTCAAAGGAGGAGGAAAGAAGCTGCTCTGTAGTCTGGTGGTTTGGCAGCGGATACTTCTGTATCTTTTCCCAGAAGGCAGCAGGGTGAACAGACTGTGGCTGCTGTCTTGCAGACACCTCACCTCCCCGAGGTCACTGATGCTCTGTAGACAGGTACCAGTGATGTCCTGGGTGATTTTAATCACCTGCTGTAGAGCCTTCCTGTCCTGGGCTGTGCACGAACCATGCCAGTTGGTGATGTTTCCAGTCAGTTTGCTTTCTATTGCTCCTCTTCAGAAAATAACCAGGATCCTGCTCTGAAATTTAGCCTTACTAAGTTTAGTTACTAAGGTATAGCCTTTTTGTGCTTTTTTAAACCTCGAAGGTGATGTGTGATGACCATAATGGTCCTCAGTGATGGTGATTTCAAGGAACCTATGTTTACCTGCTCCACCTCGGCTCCACTTGTGTAGCCGGTGTGTGTCTTTAGATGCGCCAGTTTAAGCCATTTGGCTCATTTTCAAGTGTAGTCCTTTGAGAGGATGTTTCAAAACATGCAAATGATAAAATTCACATAGCAACTGCAGGAGGACACCATAAAGACAGCTACAACAAACAGGAATTTCAAAGACAGAGCACAAGTTATCCGAAGCAACTAGAAATCAGTACAAAAAATAATAATTATAATAGCACAACAACATATAGCTTTTTAGCACAAATAGTTATTCATGCAGCATTAAGCAACAACATATAGCTGAGCATAACATGCAGAGCAGCAATAGCAACAAGAAACAGCATAGACAGAAGCAGAGATGAAATACAAGAGTCATAATGTAGACCTTTAATAAAATGTGAAAAGATGCAGTTACGGGTTAACAATTCGTTCGTATGCACAGAGGCAGGTCATGCAACACAAAGGTAGGCAGGTTGTCAATAAAATAGATATTTTATACATACCAATGCAAAGCTGGCTGCCTGGCAACGGGCAGAAGACATAAGGCAAGTTAGCTGGTTGGCCAATGTAACAGCTGTTGTGTTTTAGTGAACAATGCAGTGTTGATTACAAATGTCTGCTTATCAAAAAGCCAGGCCTTGAGCTTGTTGGATGAGGATTATTTTTGTTGCACTGCTGTTGACACTCCTGACTCTTTCCACTGCAGGAAATCCACCTTTTTCAACGTGCTGACTAAAAGCCAAGCTGCTGCAGAGAACTTCCCGTTCTGCACAATTGATCCAAACGAGAGCAGGGTCCCTGTTCCCGATGAGCGCTATGATTTCCTCTGCCAATACCACAAACCAGCCAGGTGGGTGCTCAGAATCAGAAATTAAGGATGCACAATAATATTGGCACGTCATCGATATCGGCAGATAATGTCTTTAAAATGAAATGTTGGCATCGGTCTGAAATAGGGGTGGGCAAATGGCCATAAAATAATTTCATAATATTTCAGGGTGTTTTTGTGTTAATGTTATTTTTGACAATCTGACAAAAATACTGAGAACATTTTATTATTAACCCTTACGGACTGTTTTGCACATTTTAAGCACTTTTCTTTCTTTTTATATATATATATATATATATATATATATATATATATATATATATATATATATATATATATATATATAATAGTGGCTGTGTTCATGCATATGGCGTACATTTTGATAAGATTGTGTATTTTTATTTGATCTTTGAGATTTCAGCTCTGCTCCTACAATAAGTCTTAAATACACTTTGTAAACAAAATTGTTACATTCATACTGTTAAGTGCAAAAAATGTGCCACTGAAACCGATTCAAAAAGCAGTTTTTGATCCCACAGCAATCAAACCACAAAAAATGCATGGTATTATTTTTTGTGTCATTCTGTGTGCTTTTGCCTGGAGTTTCTTACTATTTTCCACTTAATGATGTTTTTTTAAAAATTTTTTTTTACCATATTTGGCATATGGAGAAAATACATGCTATTTCCACTAGGTGCACTGTCACAATCAATGATGCTTGACATATCCCAGGCTGTGATGTTAAAAAAAACCAAAAACCTTTGCACGTAGTATATTGATTTTTTTCCCCATTTAAAAACATAGTGGTATTGTGACAAAAAATGACAATTAAAGGGTTAAAATTCTGAAAATGAATTAATATTTGATATTTATGATTAACGTATTATGACTACGCATTGGCAATCGGCCAAAATGACTCCGAATATATCAGCAAAAATCATGCATCCCAATCAGAAATACTTTATTTATCTGTAGGGGAAAAACTGTGATTCATTACTGTCACTCTGATGTAAAGCATAAAGAATGATAAATGTAGAAGTAACAACGTGTAAATAAGTATGTGAACCTGAAAATAAATATAAAATATGTGCATTATGCTACAATGCTGAGCACCTGTGTGTAAAATATTAATATTACTAAATATAAATATATTTATTATGTGCTGAGTATGTAAAGTCTGCTTAAAAAAAATGTCTAATGCTTCAACACAATGTTAAAAACTAGTATGCAAAGTTGCAGAAATATAAAAATAGGTATTATGCTACAATGTTCAACACAATATATACATCAGTAGGAATAAGAAATATGTACAGAATGTGCATTATATGTTAAATATACATTCAAGAGGTGAGAATAAATATGTGTACTAAAAAAATACTGCACAGTTGAATTATTGCACCAAGTGTCATAACTGTGTGTCCTGACAGCTGGCTGTAATTTGTCCAACCTCCATGGGTTTCTGTCTCTTTTGTGGCTGTTTTGTCTCTTTAGTAAGGTTCCAGCTTTTCTAAACGTCGTGGACATTGCTGGTCTGGTGAGTGGAGCTCACTTGGGCCAGGGACTGGGAAACGCCTTTCTCTCCCACATCAGTGCCTGTGACGGCATCTTCCACATGACTCGTGAGTTGTCCATATTACTGCCTGCAGCTGCTGTATAGTAACAACTGAGTAGAGTGGACAGGTGTTAGAGGGCAAGTTAGGACGCTGTACTACACTGCCTAAAAGGGGAACAAGGCTCATTTTAAGAATTCACTCATGTTCTGCCTGTGGCCAAGACAAGATGATATGGCCAGCACTGAACACACTGTTTTCCATTTTAGACTCTTTTACTTAAGCAATTGTCTTAATTATAGCGTTTGTATCAGCCTCTTACTTCTTGACCTCTCCTGACACTTTTTTTTCAGTCAACCGATTTTATTGTGTACAAATAAGCTAAACTTAAAAAAAAAGTACATTTTTTAAAGTAAGGATAAGAATAAGCATTTTTTCTGTGCTGAAATCATTACTAGTAGCAACATTTCAAATGGTCCAACTCTTTCCTAAAGCTAGAATTTAGAGTGAAATTTTTTATATTTGTGATTTGCCTGGCACTTAAAATCAGGGACTGATAAGATGCAAAAGGATTTTCAGGCCAATATGAAGTTTGTCAGCATTTCTACAATATTAGTTTTACCTCGGTGCAGAACCTTTTCCAAAAGTATTAGGGATCAACAGAATCAGTGTGTCAGTCATTGCCTTTTGAATTGTGCAGGACTTTACATCCCGGTGATATCACTTCTCAAGTTTATAGCTTCAGGAAAGACTTCCACGGTCATAATTTCTGGCTGAACTACTTGGCTGAGTTTGTTTATAATCAATCTTAGTCCCGTAGATTTCAAAATGTGTACATATTTGTAACAGACTGACTTCATCTGTCATCGGTGGTGTGTTTTAGGTGCGTTTGATGATGAGGATATCACCCACGTGGAGGGAAACGTTGATCCAGTGAGGGACATTGAGATCATTCACGAGGAGCTGCGACTAAAGGACGAGGAAATGATCGCTCCAGTCATCGACAAACTGGAGAAACTGGCCGTCAGAGGAGGTGACAAAAAACTCATGTCTGAATATGTAAGTAAAGTGTGTTTTTTCTCAGCTAAGCACCTACTGTCCCGTTCATATCTGTGTCACTAAGCATCACTATCGGAGGATTAAGGAGATGATCAGTCTGCAGACATCATATAACCGGCTGCTTCTTGCTTCAGGAAATCCTGATGAAGATCCGGCAGTGGATAGTAGAGGAGAAGAAACACGTCAGATTTAACCATGACTGGAACGACAAAGAGGTAATGATGTATGCGTGTGTGTGTGTGTGTGTGTGTGTGTGTGTGTGTGTGTGTGTGTGCTTGAATGAGTTTGTATTAGCCACATTATCTCAAGCTGTTTTGTGATTTGTACCCTTTTTTTTAAATTCTCTCCACAGATTGAGGTGTTGAACAAATACCTGTTTCTGACATCCAAGCCCATGATCTACCTGGTTAATCTCTCAGAGAAGGATTACATCAGGAAAAAGAACAAGTGGTAGGTTTGCCTTTACCTTCCCAGTGTGGATGTCACATACATTGTTTTTGCTAAAGTATAAAGCGACTGTTTAACACCCAGAATAACTCATCCTTTTACCTGCTTTGTGAGGTTGTTGAAAATCAAGGAGTGGGTAGACGCTCATGATCCCGGCGCTCAGGTTATTCCTGTGAGTGGATGTTTAGAGTCCAAGCTGCAGGAAATGGAGGAGGAGGAGAAGAAAAAGTACTGTGAGGAGGTGAAGACGCAGAGGTGAGACATGAACTCACAGTGCAGCAAGAATATCAGAAATCAGACTAAAAAACAGTTCAGCTAACACTAAGGGCTGCAGCTATAACGTTTTTTATGTTTGTCAATTGATCTCTAAATTATATATATATATCTATAAAATGTCAGAATGAAGAAAAATACACCAAAATGCCAATATAAATGTTTTTGATTATTGTGTTTTTTCTGCCATGACAAGTCAAAATGTTTGCAGTGCAAAAGACATTTGAGTCAACCGACGTTAAATAATTCAATAAATCTTGTGTTTTGTTTCTTTAAGTTTGAAGCTACGATAACAGGACAGCAAACTGAACTGTATTTGTTCAAATGCACCTAAAGGTTAATATTGTGTTGAACATCAGCATCACGGTTTGACTGTGTGTTTCTAGTGTCCTGCCCAAAATTATCAAAAGCGGCTTCTCGGCACTACAGCTGGAGTACTTCTTCACAGCGGGACCAGATGAGGTGCGAGCGTGGACTATCAGGGTAAGTGCTGTGATATGAATGACCTTAAAGTTCATCATTTCCATATTTCCTCAAAATTAACTAAAAAAGCAGAACAATTATTCTGGTAAACCTTTGTTAGATATCTATTTATCTCAAATAGCAAATGCTATTGTCAGGAGTGACTGAGGAGGGATCCCTCTTCCAGGATGGACAGATGTGCAACAGATGTTGTAAATAAAAATTAAATTACAGTAATGGCATAAAGGAAAGAGAGCAAGAAAGAGAGAGGAAGAGAGATGTGCAGCAATGATGAAAGCAGGCTGTTGTTTCGCTTCACGTCACCTCTGTCTTGGTCAGTTTCACTTAACCCCTTGCAAAGACGACAGCCAACCACCCATTAGCACATACGGCTGCATGAGAGAAAATAACTCTCCATACTAGCGGATGCTGGTGGTCTGTAATCGTCATTCAGAAGGGGAAACTGGAAGATCCGTGCGCCAGTGAACAGCAACACAATGTTTTTGTTAAAGTGCTAAACAATCGTCTCTTGTATAACAAGTTTGTTTCGACCAGCGCCTAATTTGAAAAGCAGTGCAGTCAAGGCATGTTTTTGCAGCCGGGCAGTCGTGTGTGTTTATATGTATATATATATATAGTATACATACATTGGTTTTCCACTGAAAATTAGGCATACTTACTCTTTAAATGTAGGTGTGTTTCTCCTTGTGACCACAAATGGGCTTTTCTTTTGGACATGTATCTCCACCTCATGGCCTTGCCCCAAAGTTGCAAATAAAATGTACTGTTTTTTTGACACCATCATGTTCAGGGGCAGCGTATTGTGTTAGCATTGGGAGTTAGACTATAATGCATGTCATTATGTGTGATAGAATTCTCCGTGGTTGCAGTGTGTTAATGTATTTTCCCTCTATTTTTTTGTTGTTGTTGTGTTTTGTTTCAACAGAAAGCGACCAAGGCTCCTCAAGCTGCAGGAAAGATCCACACTGACTTTGAGAAAGGCTTCATCATGGCCGAGGTCATGAAGTACGATGACTTCAAAGAGGAAGGCAGCGAAAGTGCAGTCAAGGTGTGTTTTTATGAAGCCCAATTATATTCCTGAACTGGCGCACTGTTGAATTTCTGCCAGTGACAGCGTTTGACCTTCAGACAAACGTCCTTGAATACAATTGGACTTTTTCCTCTTTTGCAGGCTGCTGGAAAATACAGACAACAGGGCAGGAACTATGTGGTGGAGGACGGGGACATTATCTTTTTCAAATTCAACACACCGAACGCACCCAAGAAGAAACCATGAGACCACACAGACACCAGGGGGAGAACTCAGCATACTGTTTAGTTTGGCCCCTGAGAGCTGCACTGTCTGCTGGTTTTCATACTTCTCTTTTGAATTCAGAGGATCAACTCGTGGTTGGCCAGAGGTATTTACCCAACCGGCCTCCCAGGCCTGGACCAGAATCTTTAACAGTTAATGTTTCTGCACAAGCATAACATACATTCCTACCAGTAATATTTGGAGCAAATTTTCAAACAGAGCCAACTCTACTAGTCAAACATTTTAAAAACACTATATTTTTGGTCTCATGGTCCAAATTAGAACAGGTATAACTGAACTTAGAAATATGACGTTTTGACTTTTACTGGAACAGCATTTTAGGGCTGCAACTAACATAATAACCATTATTAACTTATCTGCAAATTATTTTCACGATTAACCAATTTATTGTGCCATCTGTGGAATATCAAACAATTGTGAAAAATGCTCATCACAATTTCCCAAAGTGACGACTTTCAATTGTCTTAAACCCAAAGACTCTTCATTTGTGATCATGAATGACTAAGAAAAGCAGCAAAGTCTCACATTTCTGAAGTTGAGACCAGCAAATGTTTGACATTTTTTGCTTGAAAAGTTGACCGAAGTGATTAATCGATTATCAAAATAATTTTCTTTCAATCAGCTAATTGTTACAGCTCTACTACATATCGTTTTTAACAGATACTGGCGCTATTTATGTGTTTAAAAGTGCATCAGGTAATCAGAGCTTGCCCTCTTTTCTGGATGCTTTTTGATCATTTAAACTACAATGCTTTTATTATAACCTTAAGATGATATTAATTCCTCTGAGGTAACTTTTATCATCTAAGCCAAAAAAAAATCAAACAAACTAGAGAGCATTTTTCTTCGGGGTCACTCCAGCTGGGATTCAGTGTGGCACGACTGAAAATGAATGTGGGACGGGTTTAAATGGGAGTAGATAATGCCCCATTCCCCATTTCCTACTCCTAAGCTCCTTGAACTGGCTCTGATTGTCGTAACGGCTGTAAATCTCACGGTTCAGAGACAATTCAAAGCATGTTTGTATTGTTAACGTTAACAAAGTTATATAAATTTTTGGTAGCATCGATGCTACGCCAGTATCTAAACCATTTACTCAGTTCCTTTATGCCTTTTCTCCTTTGTGTTTATGCTTTTCATGATAAAGAAATAACACCTTTTTCAAAAATTCTAAAATATACGTTTTCTACAAATGTTTGACTGCGTTATCAAGAGAAAATGAAAACCATCACTCAGTGTTGCACTAGTTGTCAGTACTGTGCCGTATTCTGAGGGAGAGGAATATTATTTTAGGAAGAGCAAAGTAGGATGAGACGCCTGAATGGAGAGGGTTGTATTACCAACTACTTTTATTGACTTGGGTTCGGGATGGTTTATAACGGGAAAAAAAAAGAAGCCAACCTCTACATTATGAACTCCACCCTGTGTCACAAGACAATGCTTTATTGTAAATCAGCTACTAGAGTGCTCTGTGGATCATCGGGACGGTACAGCTTCATAATGCCTCGTTTCACCTCACAGCCCCACAAGTTTGAATGTCTTTATTTTCAAGAGCACCCAAAAATCCCCCCATCAAACACCCTGTGAAAATCTTTATGAACTTAAGGGAGCTGGGATATAACAAATATCATTCTCATCAATATGCATGTGTCAATAAAAGGAGACAAACCTGTCATTGCTCTGAGTATTTATAATTTACCCCAAATCATGTCAGACTTTGTATACACAGCACAGTGGAATAAATTAACTGCCACTTTAATAATCACAGTTTTCAGTGTTTAATAACAATCAGTTTCTGAATTGAAATATTTAAACAAGCTATTATCAGTTTAATAACTCAATTTGTCTTAAATTAGGCATTAACAGGCTTTAATTTACAAAAAATCAGCTGTTTTTAAAGTGAAGACAAAGTACAAACTGATTAAGGAAAAAACAAGTAAAGTAATTTCATTTGCAGTTAATTACATTTCCTTATTTAAATGTTCAATTAATTGAATTTTAAAATGGAACTGAAAAAGTAATTTTTATTTTATTTTTTTGTGTCTGCCTTTTTCAAGCGACCTCACAAAATTCACTGACGCTCATCTAGAGCTTTCAATCATATCAGTAGATGAAGCTATCGTTAAAAATTTAAATGTTTAGTTTTTTTTTCTTTGAGGACTTCTCAAGTTGACGTTAATGTCGTGATTGAAAGTTGTACTTGATTGTTTTATATTTGAAACTGCTGTTTCTGCGGCCAAGATTGAACTTTAGTTCTGGACATTTCTTTCCAGCCTCAACATTTAGTTTCCACTTTATGACTTTAATGATTGGATGAAAACTAAACAGCAACCTTTTGTCTAACAGTTGGTTACATTTGTTACACAACATGAAAGGTTATCCCCGGAAAATTAACTTCTTTAAGCACAAAATAAAATGCATGACTTCTCTTGGCCTGGAAAATGAGATTGTGAAATCCATGACCATTCCAGACTTTTCATGACCGTGAGATTTTTATTTTGTGTTTTGCTGAAAACATTGACTTTGAATCACTTTCAGATGGCAGAATAGCTTTTACTGTAGACCATGTTCTACTCTGCTTTGATTATATACAAAAAGGAAACGTAAATTTAGCAAACTTTATTTGTTGTCAAAAGCATGTGATAGATAGATTTAAGACTTTTTAAAAAAAAAAAATGTCAGGCAAAAACACAGACATACATGAAAGCACAGATAATTGACATTCTACACAGAACATAATTAATAATAATAAATAATCATAATATCAATACATAAATCAATATAAACTTTTTTTTTTTAAAAAGAATGGACACTGGCAGACGAAAGCAAACAAAAAATAATTCACTCATATAATGTCTGGGGGTATTGCCACATACGTTTTTGTAATAGAATAGAATAGAATAGAATAGAATAGAATATTCCTTTATTGATCCCCCATTGGGGGAAATTCCAAATGTTACAGCAGCATGAAAAAAGAAAAGTGAAATGTAACAAAGAAAATAACAATAACAATAAATAAGTAATAAAATAAGTATGTACATAGAGGAAATAGGGTATGTACACATAATAATAATTAAGTAATAGAATAGTATGTACACAAAAGATGGTATAGTCTAAAAATGTTGCTTTTTTGTTATTTGTAAACGCAAGAGAGCAAAATGTTGAGTTAAAATCAATCAAGAAAAAATTGAAAGAGGAGTGATTTCCTAAAAATTCTTGTTTATGGATAAAGAATTACACTTAAGACACTTTCATCTCTCAATGTCCATGTTAACACTTTCTTTTTGCTAATTGCGTAATCATTTAAATATGAAATTAAACTAAATTAAACTACCAGCCACAAGTCCGTAAACAGCTGTAACATCTTTTGTTGTAGGCTTGTAATGGAGGCGAACTGACGATTTAAAGTGAACACAAAACTTTAAAAACTGACTTTTGTCGCACATTTACTGCATGTTTACGTGCTTATGGCGATACCACCACGCACTACGTCAAAGCATCGACCAGTATTAAGAATGTGTAACTTGATTGTACCGCAAACGTATAAAATAAAGTGTTAAATTTCAACACAAACGCCACTTTTTAACAAGTATCTCTGTTGGGAATTCAACAACTGCATTCCATCTCCTGTCTCGCTCAACAACAAACAGGAAACACACGTCCTATGAAAAGTGGCTGACATTCCGCTCAGCCAATAGCGGGCGCGGAACCTTTCGTTAAGCCAATCGCGTTAGAGAAGAAGGGCGGGACATCCTGTAATGTGATGCAAATTCGACGGTCAAGCCTGTTAGTCCCACCTTTTTGTGTTTCCCGCACCGTCAATCAAAATAGAAAAAAAACGACCCGAATTCACCGATCAACACTAGCCCGCCTTTGATAAAATAATCATGTTTGGAGTTTAGTTTATCTGATAATCCTCCCGGTTACTACCGTTAACGCTATGACTGGTACGTAAACATTTAGCGCATCGAAGCGTGCAACTAATCGGTGAGTTTGTGCAACCTACAGCGAAGCAAGCTGCGTCTTTTTTATCTTTTGCTCCGCTGCTAACTAGCTAGATATGGTTAGCTAACTGAGCTAGCTGGCTAGCCACGGAGTTGACAAAGTAAACAGTCGATCTGGGCCAAAATCGCCACACAATCTGCGCTGCAAAGTTGAATTTCGCAGTCAGCTCCTTTTGGACTGGAGAGTGGGGATGCTTTGCGGGCTTTTCTGGCAGGCAGGAGTTGAAGATTACAGAGTTTTGCTGAGTTTCCCCCTCTCTCCCTGCTAGCGCCAGAGCAGCCTCTGAAACAAGGAGAAATGGCGTCCGCGGACGTGGACAGCAGTCAAAGCGAGTTTCTGCAACCCGCCGGCGCAGCGGAAACACAGGTATCCGACATTTTCTAGCTCGTCTTTCTTGCTCGCTTTCGATGTCTGGTTGTGTTTTTGAGAGCATGAAGTTCACACGTTTTAAAATTTTGATGGCATGGGGTGAAAGCCGTACACTTCCTGTGTTCCCCTCAATAACGGCCACCCACTTTACCCCTGTAAAACCCGCCCATAGTGGGTAGGACACTGAAGTCAGTCACTTGGGTCGGCTCAGTGGAAGATAGCCGGTGTACCTTGGGCTGGGAGGATGCCGGGGTGTGATAATATTGCAGGCAAAGACTCCATAATCAAAACAGTAGCGTTCAGTTGTGTTGCAATAGCCACCCATCCCCCACACCATGCTCTCCAGCCTGTTATGTTCACTCTGCATGTTGGTGGTTGTGGTTGTTGCATCGTTTGCATCAGAAGAAATCCTGCACAATCGTCCACTCCCTTTATCAATAATAATTATAACTTGATGTGTGTAGCACCTTTGAACAGAGTTTACAAAGTGCTTCGACAAACAAAGCAAAAGAACAAGGCATAGATGAAAATACAACAACAGAGATCCAAACAGTCCTACAAGGGTAGAGTTCAGGGATGCACAATAATACAGACACATCATCAATACTGGCAGACATTTGCTTTAAAATGAAATATCCAAATCGATGATTTCTGCCCATATCACAAGCCGATATATATGCATTTTATTGATAAAGTGCAGAACATCAACCCTAAGTTGAAGCATTTTTTATTTTGCACAATGAATAATATTACATACACTGAAAATCGTTATATTTCACGTCTCCATCTGCTGGTGAGCCATCACAGCCAGTGTATGCATAATATGATGGTAATTCTACTCCAGAAGAGACTTGATTCTCACTTAAATAAGGTGGTAAAAAAGTAGATATATCAATATCACTATCGATTATCAGCCAAATGGGTTGTTTGTTTCCTATTGGCATATGGGATATCATCAAAAAATACAGTATCTGTCATTCCTAGTAAAGTCAAATTAAAACAAAAGGACAAATAATGTAATATGCAGGTTGCCAAATGTCAGTACAGAATTTTACAAACAAATAGACCATAAATAGTAAAAAAAAAAATACAACAAATAAAATGAAGTGAAACATACATAAAATAGGTGAAAGCAAGTCTATAAAAATGGGCTTTAAGAAGTGATTTAAAAGAAGTCACTGATTATGGGGTCGAGGACCTGGTGGCAAAAGTCCCTGAAGTTTTAAGCCTCTACTTTGGACCAGCCAGAAGGGCCCCACCTGAGGATCTAAGGCTGCGAACTGGCTCATATGGAGTCAGCATTGCTGTTATGTAGCTTGAGGCAAGACCCAGACGAGCTTTGAAAGTGATAGGTGAAATCTTAAAATCACTTCTAAACGGAGAGAAGCTAGGATTGTGGTGATGTGACGCCGTCTGTTAAATCTAATGATTTACTCTTTCTTTCATCGAAATCTCTGAATCCATTACTGATTTGCAGATAATAGCCGGGCCGGTCCTTCGTTCCTGTGATGTAATCTGAAGATGAGATGAATCTTGTTGATGAAGTGTGATCTGATCTTTTTAATCTGAATGTTACTCCCAGACGACAGATATGTCAGCCATTCAGCTGACGGGCTCAGACCGATGGGAGGTGTTAACTCCAGTCTCAACTGGGAAGGAGGACCAGGGAATCGTTCACATTCCAAACTCTGGGATCGTCACGTCCAACGGGCAGTACATGCTTCCTATCGGGAGTCTCCCCAGCCAGCCCATTTATGTTACAGCATCTGGGAATGAGGCTGCAGCCAACGGCGTGTCCAGCATTCAGTATCAGGTAAGAACAGAGAAAGACATTTTAAAGTACAGTAGATGTTCTGTTTAGGTCAGTCCAGACTCTGGTCTGGTGGCCAATTGTGGCCTTCAGACCAATTTTAAGCGGCCCTCGGCTTGTCTCTAAAAATATACTATTTGGGCATTTCCAACAGCATGTCGATTCGGTTCAGTCCAGTTTGGTACACATTTTCTTTAAATTTCCATTGTAAAAAGTTTTGGGTGGTACCTTTTTGTACTTTTGTCACCCTTCTGCTTCGGGTACCCAGCGCACAGTTCTGGTACCAAAATGTGGAGCTAGAAACACTTTCAGTCTACTGGATACACAACGCTCTCTCGAGATGTAAACAAAAAGTAATATTCTTACGTCCATTTTCCTTATTAAACAGAGAAACACGACCATACAACTTCTGAATTCATGTTTCTGTCTTTTACCAAAAGTAAGACTTGTGCGTCACAGAACCTCTTGTTGTTGTTGTTGTTGTTGTTGTTGTTGTTGTTGTTGTTGTTGTTGTTTTCAGCTGCAGCACATCTAGAAAATCTGAGTCTCGCAGATTTTTTTTCGTAGTACGCCAACAATTTTCAGCAAAAATAGACTGTGAAAATGGTCTTTTGATAATTATATTGATTCTATACCACCTATCATTACAGTTTTAGTGTCTTTATCTGTCGCAGACATGAGGAAATACAAATGTATCTGTTTAACTCAACCTTTCTTGTTTCTGTTTCAAATTATAAGCCCTCAGACAGTGTTTCTGTTGACAGAATCCCTTCAGTTGTTGATGCAAACCTTTTTACTGAGAAACATTTGCAGGATTGTGTTGCTGACGATGCAATAGCTTGCATGACTTCATAAATTAATAATGTGTGCTTTTAATTGTGGAAATACAGTAGTTATAACAGTAGGCAGCTCTGCAGCAGTGCCGTAGCAACAAACGCTGCCAGCATACACTGCTCACGCATGCAGTGTGGCTCCGGCGTAACCTCCAGGGCACATGATGCGCACTGCATGCCAAACATCCTCAATACAGCCTCTCCAGTATGGAGTTAATAAAAAGATGAGGGTCTGTATTTTTGGTGGTATTATCACTTTCAGGATTTTGAAATACCCTGGTAAACTGTAATACTGTGATACTGCCCATACCTTTTAGAGTGTTTAAAATATGTCAACATAGACATACTTGGACCCTCTAAATGGGTCCAAGTCTATTTCCCGTTAGAGAGTTTGTTAATGCAGTAGCCATAGCAACAGAAGAGCAATGAAACAGTCTATTGAAGACTATTTTGCTTTAAGATGAAACAGTTTGTGTCATTTGTATGTGTTTTATTTTACATTTTTTTAAATAACCCTTATGACGCAAGAAGCAGCTGGTCCTCAGGTATTTTCGCATTATCCAGTCTATCCCCCAATTCAAAATTTTGGACACCCCTGGTTTAAGCTATGATCTTGCTAAAAACGAATGCTGGTAGGGCACCCGCTAGCTCACCTGGTAAAGCGGTCACCCCATGTACAGAGGCTGTGTCCTTGCCACAGCAGCCGTGGATTCGATTCCAACCTTGGCTGCATGTCATCCCCTCTGACTCCCCCTTTCACACTCTCTGCCCTATCAAATAAATGGAAAATCACTAAAACATAATCTTAAAAAAAACAAAAACAAATGCTCGTTCTTCCAGGTCATACCCCAAATCCAAAATGCAGATGGGACACTTGCAGGATTCACACAGGGACTGGATGACGGCACGGGACAGATCCAGCTCCTCCAAGACGGCACCCAGGGCAGCATTGGTATCAGCTGTGCCACGACGGCGACCACAGACCTCCTGACGCAGGCGGGGCAAGTCCAGTCAATTCAAGGTGTTCCGCTGACTGGGGGGGCAGCGTACACAGGCACAGTCCCCGTAGGACTACCCAGCAATATAACATTCGTCCCTATAAACAGTGTGGATCTGGAGTCTCTAGGGCTGACCGGTGCGCAGACGGTCCCCATTGCGACAGGTGTAACACCCGAAGGTCAGCTGATCATGGGCAGCCAGACGCTGGACAATCAGGGTCAGGACGCTGGCGTCAAGCAGCCGCTGGTGACGGTGAGCGGCACCAACCCGGAGCTCTACGTGCCAACCACCACTTCCTCCTCCAACACCTCCCAGCTTCCGGAGACCATCGACGGCACTGGGGTTCTGACCCAAGCGACCGCCGTGTCCGCAGGTGTGTCAGACCCCTCCTCGGAGAACTTCAACTCCCACAACCACCTGCAGCAAATCCAGGTAAGAGCGTGTGTCTTTAACACGATGTCATTGTATGTTGGTTTGCATGCTTTAAAGTAGCAGTCCTGAGATAATCTGATGGGTCACAAGAATTTCAGTTTGAAGAAGAAAAATACATATTTATGCGAAATAAAATGATGAGATGCACGATACTTTCACCTTTTAGGCCTCTAGAAATGCAAAAAGGAAAAATCACTTTTAGTTCCAAACTAATTCCATAACTGCTAAACACAGATACATGAGACCGGTACAGGGTTCCTACGATCATGGAAAACTTTGAAAAGTCATGGAATGTCTCAGTCTTATTCTAGGCCTAGAAAAGTCATGGAATTAGTAAAAAATCAATAAAAGTTTTGATTTTTTTTGTGTGCGGTCTTACGTAATGTAAAACAAACTTAACTATCAGAAATTGGAAAAGTTTGCTGTTTGATTTGTACACAATAATTGACGTTTGTAGTAAAACAGGCAGATACTATACTGTTCTGTTCATGTTATATGCTGTGATTGGTCATTCAGTTTTATTATTGGTCCTTGAAAAGTCATGGAAAAGCTTTGAGATTTTGTCAGTGGATACGTGTGGGGACCCTGGTGGTAGTGTTGTTTCTTTATTATTTGATTTGATAGTTTAGACTTTAAGTCAAACTTAAGAACATTAGTTTAATGAAAAAAAGGAGTATATTGAAAAAGCCTAATAATAATCTTTGAATTAAGGCACGTTAAAAAGTTTTATTGGTATCTTTATCAAAGTCAGGTATTGCGTTACCACTAGTATCTTGAAATTTCAAACGATATCAGCCCTATGATGGGGAGTATAAAGTTGATTCAATTTAAGGGTCACCGGCAAAAATGGTTGGGAGCCACCTCTTTAAAGGGGAATTACGGCCATTTTCAAAATTCATACTTGCTATTCCTGTGGTCTCAGACAGCCCTAATATGTAAGTTAAGATAAACGAGTCTTCCCAAATCCACATACTAGAGAGCTAAAACTCAGATATGTGATGTCATAGGGCA
This sequence comes from Plectropomus leopardus, assembly GCF_026936395.1. NCBI lineage: Eukaryota > Metazoa > Chordata > Actinopteri > Perciformes > Serranidae > Plectropomus > Plectropomus leopardus. The sequence goes on along the minus strand of NC_142189.1, from coordinate 12,242,315 downwards.
GACGTTCTCAAAGTCCGGACCCCGGTCCGACAGCAAGTCAGTCCGGACCGAACCCATACTCTGTATTGGGAATGCAATAATACAAAATAATGAAGTGTTCATTCAAAATTAGCAAGTTAGTTAACAGCTATCAGGCGTTCATGTTCTGAGAAAGACATTTGGCGTCTCTGTTAGTGTACATGACGTTGCCAGTGCAGTGAGGATGTCAAAACCGAGTTTTCGCCAAACAGTGGACCGAGAAATATGCGCTCATTTTGCCCCAGTCCATCTCGAAGCCCATGTGTTTGATTTGCACAGGGACGGTTTGAGTTGTGAAGATTGGGAATGTTAAACGCCACTATAACAAAGAGCACAGACATTTCAAACAGCAATACAGAGGTGAGGATAACAAAATCTCAACAGTTAAAATCTTCTGATGAATCATCAAACAAGTTGTGTGTGAGATCTGTGACACAGCAAGCTACTGAAACCTCTCTCCCAACATCCTGGGTGCTGGGCAAAAAACGTATCACCTCAACACCAGTCGTTCCGAACCTCTGGCCTGAAGTAGAAATCAGATTCAGACCTTTGGATATTAAGTTTGAGAAGCCCTGTCATAGAGTATGTAGTCTGATGCTACTCTATAGATGATCATTTGGAGGGAGATTTTATAGATGACAGTGAGAGCACCCGGGGAAGTCCTCTGAGTACGTGTGTACATTTTCTGCTACAGAACTGAAAACACTACAATCGAATAAATCTCATTTTGGTTTAAAACCGAAAAAAAACAGTCTGGGAGTCCATAAAATCAGACTCCCATTTATTATTGACGAAGCAGCTCCAGACTTGATGACATCATATGTTTGTCACTTCACTGTTTTTTTTCCTTTTAGAAAAAAACAGTGAAGTGACAAATCAACGATATTGATTAACCTTTCCAAGGCCACAAAAATAACATATGTGGCTTCCTAATTTAGGTCAGGAGCCCCTTGAAGGACCCTCAGTGTGTCTTATACGTATCTCAGTTTTACACGAACATATTTGGACAATCATAGTAGCCTCCCACAAGGAATCATTTGTTGTTTTTTCACGTCTTTATACATGTTTATTTGCTGCATAACTACAGTTAAAAGTGTAAACTGCACTTCTGTGATCAGATGTCAGCTTGTGAATACAATGCTCTTGTGCAACCAGCTCTCAAGTGCTGGGAGTCTCCCTGAGGGCCAACAACCACAAATGAATTCTTAGCCTGTGGGAAATGCTCTTGCTTGCAATTTATTAACAACACTAAGGCTAAATGTCCACTGTACTGTTAAACCAAGGCCTCTGACATATTCGCGTGATTTTAAAAAGTCTAAAAATGTCGAATTAAATTCAATTTGGTAAATATTAGGTCTTAAAAGTAATTTAATTTGTGAGGTTTTGATAGACACAAATATTTTAATTTCATTTTTCCATCTTTTAATTCATTTTTGCCAAAATGAGTTATGCTCCTCTGCATGAAAGTCTGGACACCAGATGATGTGAAAGACATTTCTGATGTTACACATTTTTATACCTGCCGCTGAACCTTATACTCTCTTTTTACTTTATACATGCACTTATCGGTTGGCAAAATGTAGATCAACCTAACTCACTCTAATAACCGTACTCCTACATGAAACCTACCTCTGCAAGGCATGATTTTTTAAATAGCACCCTTCAGACACAAGGCAATTCAAAGTGCTTTATATGGGCAGAAATTCACGAATTACAATACATTAAGAAAGCATTAAGATTGCATCCAAACACTTAAAGACAATCAAAGAGCAGAAGCAAAAAGCAAACAAAAAGGGACCACAAAATTAACTTACATGCAATGGTTGAATAAGAAAAAGATGATTTGTTCCAAAATTAATGTCAGATATGGTTAAAAATGATCTAAAAGGCATTAAATTTAAGTTTCTGACACCTGTGGTCACCCTGTAGGAACATAATGTGAATGTATTTTCTCAGCCTGTGTGTGATTGTCGTGTATTTTCATTCCTCTGCAGGTTTCATCCTCGAACGCCACCACTATCTCGCAGCCCATCCTGCAGCTGTCTGGGGACAGTCAATCCCAGGTGGCTCAGGGTCAGGACCTGACTGCAGCAGGCCAAACTCTGCAGAGTGTGCAGCTGGTCAACCCAGGGACCTTCCTCATCCAGGCCCAAACTGTCACCGCTACTGGACAGATCCAGTGGCAGACCTTCCAGGTAACTGATGAGGAGGTTTCTTTATGTTTTATACACAAGTTGCTGATTGGCAATATCTGAGTAGCATGTTGTGTTTTTGCACTGTGAGAGATGTCACATTGCTAACACATATTGCACAGGGTTCGTACGGGGGCTGGAAATACTTGAAAATTAATTTTAACGTGGTGTTTTCAAAGTTTGTGAAGAGACTTGCCTAAAATTGTAATTACATTCTTTTATAAATCACTCTCTAAAAGAAGTCTGGTTGGTTTAGATCGTACAGGTGTACAGAATAATGGTGTTTATAAATAAGCATGTAGATTAACACAACTGCAAGGTGCTGGAAAAGTTTGAAAATGCTTGAAAAGGGCTTGAATTTGACTTTGGAAAAGTATAGGAACCCTGACCCCATCTCTCTCTGTAGGTTCAGGGTGTCCAGTCACTCCAGGGGCTCCAGTTGCCTCAGGGGCAGGGGCAGGCCCAGCAGCTGACCTTAGCCCCGGTCCATACCCTCCCTCTGGGCCAGACAGGCCAGGTCAGCCTGCCAAACCTCCAGACAGTCACGGTGAACTCTGTAGCGCAAAGTGGAGTTCAGTACACACAGGGGGAGGACACAAACAGTCCAGCTGGTATGGGACACCTGCAGATGCTTTACATCACACATAATTCTTATTTGACTGAGCACCTGTTCAATTTCTTGGTGTGACATCTCGTCTTCATCTTCTTCGGTGGTTCAGGTATCCAGATTAAGGAGGAGCCGGACTCTGAGGAGTGGCAGCTGAGCGGCGACTCCACGCTGAACCCCAGCGATCTGAACAACCTGCGTGTCCCGATGGGAGATGAGGACATGGAGACGACAGGCGGGGAGGGCAAGAGGCTCCGCAGAGTAGCCTGCACCTGCCCCAACTGCAAAGAGTCTGGAGGAAGGTGGGCCTGTCGAAAAACACAAACATTACAGATGCCTGGAGGGGCTGATGATCTGCTTACCTTTAAGAAAAAAAGAAGTACTTTATCAATCCTTTATTGGGGAAATAATTCTTTTTAATTAGAAAAGATAGGAAATTAACACTTAACTAAATGAGTCACTAAAACTTTATTAAACATCATAATTACAGTAATGAACAATATTATAACAATATTATGCAGGTTTGTTCAGAGACAGCCCATTTTCATGCAACCATAAAATCAATTTAAAGAGGCGTTTCATTGATAAACCCAGATGTTTTCAGTAGAGCGACTGTATTAAACACTCAGTGTCTCAGTATCACAAATTAGCTTTTATTGCTTCTTTTATTGTTTTAGAACTTGTGTTTAACTGGGAATGATCTGTTGCAGCCAGCTTTACATTCCTGTACTGAAGGAGTTTAACTGGTTTTAAATCCTGCTCGTGTGGTATTAACATTTCATATTCCCATGCAAAACTCAATTTGCATGCAAAAAAACATTTATGCAAATAAAAAATGCAAATGTTTTGGCTAATCTTTTATGAGCACAGTGACATAATATTATTATTCTTTCATTATTTAGAAGTTCTGGTAATTTTGTTTCTTTTATCTGTTTGTATTGTTTGTTTGCAAATTGTTATCCTTTGAATGCCACAATATTTGTGTCTCCTACCCACTTTGCAGAGGTTCAGGCATGGGGAAGAAGAAGCAGCATATCTGCCACATCGCCGGCTGCGGGAAGGTTTATGGTAAGACATCCCATCTCCGAGCTCACTTGCGCTGGCACAGTGGAGAGAGGCCCTTCGTCTGTAACTGGATGTTCTGCGGGAAGAGGTTCACCAGGAGCGACGAGCTGCAAAGACACAGGAGGACACACACAGGTGACACAATGCCACGTTTCACCCCATAACACAGTTTTTATACAGTTTTCATGTTTTTGAGCTAGTCTGAAGCTGTGAGTAAGTATCGTGTTGGAAGAGTGACGACAAAAACGTTTGTACCTGGTTAATTACTGTTTTCTGTCCATGGTACAAACTTTAAAGGAAGATATTTAGTTTTTAAGAGATGTTCCTGTAGCCAGACTTTGCAGTTAAAACATAAGATACCAAAAATAATTTTCCCGTTTGTCTGCAGCTGTCCCTTCCATTGTTTTTGATTACGCAATGTTCAGCGATAAAAGGTGTCAAGCATCATCTGTGAAATGAGAAAATGAAACCGGCTGCAGCTTCAAATCCAAATGCTGAGACATTTTAAATGATGTATAGCTAAGTCTGGCTTTATTATGAAGGCAAAAACTACAGGACCACTTCATTAGAATTCAAATATGTTAGGTGTTGAGTTGAATAATGATCTATAATAGATATTGAAATGATCCAAGCTGTCTAATCAGTATCTATAAAAAGTATCTGATTTAGGGCTAAAAAAGGAATGTTGATTTAATGACTAGTTATAATAGAAAGTTAACACTCATATATTGAACATTTTAAGTAAAATGTCAAAAGTGTGTTATGTATTTCATTATTTTTATGTAACTTAAGTCTTAAGACGCTTTGTGTTTCATCTGGCTACAAGAGATTTTGTGTGGCCCCTGAGTGTGATTTGAAATGCATGCATTGTGTTTGTATCATCAGCGGTACATTTCAATGCTTCAGTGCTTGAATTTCAATCACTTCCAGTAGCTTACAGTTTATACACAACTCAGCTACTGTGTGAAACTGTGTCCTCCTAACAAGCTTCAGTAACGTTAGAAAGCACTCCGAATGCCGCGGCTGCATGGCAAATAGTGGCACCTTGTGAGTGTTGCAGAAATTGCAACCTGTCATCAATGCTAATGCCAAATTTAGAGATTTTGAGATCTTGGCAGTTGGGGTGTTGAGATGAGAGGGAAAGATATTTAGTTGTGTGTGTGCACATTTTTTTTCTGTGCGGCCTCAACCATATGGGGGCTATTTTATAAAAAAATCATAGTAAAAATATTCATAGTATAGTATGTCATAGAATATGTTATGAAAAAGTTATTTTATATTAAACCAGAAAAATGTAATGAAAAAGTCAGATAGTATGTTACAAGATATACAAAAAAGACCATAATATAATGTCATCAAAAGTCATAGTATAGTATGGCTTAAAATGTATTTTAAGATGTCATGGTGTAGTATGCCATAAAAAGTCATAGTATGGTACGATATATATATATCTAATTTTTTAAAGTGTCAGTATAGTGAGGCCTAAAAATGTTTGAAAATGTTTGTATATTATGGCATAAAAAGTCATAGTATATTTTTCCGTAAAAAGTATGCTGATCAGAAAAATAAAAATTTAATAGTATACAGTTAAAAAAGTCATAATATAGTATGGAATGAAAATATATATTAAAAACTGTTAGTAGTAGTTGCTAGTCATAGTATAGTACAGCAGATAAATAATTGTATAGTAGGGTATAAAAATGTTATTTAAAAAAAATGCCAATACAGTACGACCTTAAAAAGATACATATAAAAATATTGTCGTATTGCATAAAAGTTTATTCAGTACAGTATGGCTTAAAATTGACTTTAAGCATATTACAGGATTCAAATGTAACAGAATAATAAGACAGAAAGACAACAGAAAGTTCATATCCATCCATGTTCGCATATATGCTGATGGTTGTGCTTGCCTTTATAAATTTTACGTAATGCGAGTTCAAGTACTGAACAAATGTTTTTTTTTCTTTCATAGCTGATTTTTGATTTGAAGCACTTGTCTGTAAGAGTCTGTAGTAAGTTTTACACACTTTACAGGTCAGAAAAGACTCTCGTGGGAAAACTTTGTAATGGTTTCACCTTCTAAATGATCTGCAAATAGATTTTTGATTTATCTGTACCGCAATTTATAGTTACTTATTAGCAAACATAAAGCAAGTGAGCTGGTCTAGTGCATTTTCAGTCAGTGTTTAATGGTGCGTGTGTTAACCGGTAAAGGTTCTATTTGCTCCTGTGCATTGTCTGATTTTTCTGTTTCACGGACGTCACAGGAGAGAAGAAGTTCGTGTGCACAGAGTGCTCCAAGAGGTTCATGCGGAGTGACCACCTGGCCAAGCACATAAAGACTCACCAGAATAAAAAAGGTGGGGTGCCCTCCTCCACGTCTCCGCCCACCACCGACGCCGTCATCACTGCAGACGGCACCACACTCATCCTCCAGACCGCCGCCCACGACCTCGTAGCCAATCAGGAGATCCCTTTGCAGCTGGTCACGGTGGCACCTGGTGAGGTTATGGAATGAGGGGGTGAGGTGGTTTTTGAGAACTGGCCTATCACAGGGACCTCTTGGGCTTTTTTCTCTCCCCTCTTCCTATTTTGTTTGTTTTTTACATATGAATATATACGTAAATATATATGACAAATATATATATTTTAAGTAAGAGTTATCATGACTTTGTTTGTTTTTTGCAGTCTTTTTATAGGCGAGCAAAAAAAAACATTAAAATGTGGTTGCTATGTACACGCGTAAACACACAGACAGACATCAAAACGCATTAACACACAACACGTGACATGAATACTCAACACAATGAAATGCCTTATTTTGTATCATACTCTTGTATAAAATGCTGGAGATGCATGTGTTTTTTTAAGCTTTGCAGAAGATGTAAGTGTAACGGAGATAAATGTGTTTGTGAAATGGAGATGATGGTGAGTAGTAGTTTCTGAAAGAGGGAAAAGGAAGCAGTGAACCTTTCTGGGATGATTACATTTAGAGTTCTGACAAAACCGAGCAGTCTGTTTGAAACAGCGCTGCATCTACGCTGAACTATTGGAGCCATAAATGTAAGCTTTTGTTTTTAACGGAAAAGTTCAGCATTTTGAGAAACATGCTCTTTTGTTTTCTTGCAGAGTGATATCAATCTCACTTAATTTATGGCAAGAAAACAAGTGATTTCCCCCAAAATGTTAAACTCTCCTTAAAGCCGCAACATCTGTTGCACAATCACGAGTGGCTCTGATGTCTTGCTGTGCTGCTTCAAGCAGGGCGGGAGGTTCAGCTGGTGTCAGAGTAGGATGACAGTGCCACTGATCTGAAGTTGTTTTCCACCTCGAGGTGGGGGAAATGGATGCAAGCCGCTCTGAAAAAGGGCAACTTCTTTCAGCATCTGGTCAGTCTGAACAGAATGTCTCATCTGTCCTCACGAGCACGCCGTCCGCTGTGCTTGTCAACGTCAAAATCTTTATTTTTCTTTCTTTTTGCATATTTTTGTTGTAAATTCACATCGTATTTCAGTTTTCTGTCTCTCTGCATGTCTTCTAAATCAAAGCCACACAATGGCAGTCGAAGAAGTGTAGAGTGGTTACCTCTGAATTCCTGCAGGCCTCCCCATTGCCATTGTCAGCTGCATACGCCTGCAGGAGAACATGCACCAATGTGGCCATGTGAAGAAAACAAACGGATGCAACAAGTCAGAAAGCCCCCAGGGTTGTGTTTGTCATCGAACATTTCAGTTGGACACCAGATGATGTGAGTTACATTTTGCAATAACTGCTCTGTTGGTAATTCTGGCCAGATGTCACTCAAGTTAAGAGGAAAACAATCATGCCATTGTTTGTTTTGTTTTTATTACTTTTAATTAATGTAATCCCTTCCTCAGTTTGTCCTCATGTTTGTAGCATTCATTTACATGTATATTATCTTATTTTCACATTGTTCATAGAAGCCATTACTTAGTTAACGGAATTTGTTGTATCAAACCCTTATTTTAAGTGATTTTTTAAAGAATTGGTGTAAAAATTGAATGTTACCTTTTCTAAAACCTTTTTTCAAATGGATCACAATAAAAGTCTGAAACCTTCCAGCAACAGCTTTGTGTATTAGGGCAGCATCTAGGTACCATTTACATAAAAGAAGAAAAAAAACCCCATAAAAAATCATAGTTCAGTATTTAAAAAAAAAAAAGCTGTATTATATATCCAAAAAAAAGTCATAGTATAGTATGTAGAAAAAAGTGTCTAAAAGTCATAAGATGTCGAAAAAACACTCATAGTATACTATGTCAAAAAAACTTTAAAAAAAGTCAAAACACTATGTAAAAAAAAAAAAGTTATATTATGTTGAAAAAACTCAGTATATTGTGTTAAAACAACTAAAGAAAGTCACATTATAATATGTAAAAAAAAAAAAAAAGAATTAAAATACAGTTTTCAGAGGAAAAAGTCACAGCTTAGTATGAAAAGAAAAAAAAACCTTTAAAGTTACTGTATAGTATGTCAGAAAAGTCATAATATGTTGGAAAAAACTCAGGATAGCATGTCAAAAAAACTTAAATCATTGTATAATTTGTCATAGTCGACAACCTAAAATAATAAAAACATTCCAGCAAGACATGATATTAAGGTATGTCGTCAAAAGTGGCACCGAAACGTCATAGTACAGTATGTCGTCAAAAACGGCACCAAATTGCCATAGTATGTTATGTCATTAAAAAGTCACCAAAAGGTTATAGTATAGTATGTCGTCCATATTGGCACCATATTGTCATATTATTGTAGTATAGAATGATGTCAAAAATGGAACAAAAACGTCAAAAGTATACTATGTTGAAGAAAAAAACCCATCAAAACCTCATTGCATTGTATGTTATCAACAACGGCACCAAAACATAGTGTAGTATGTCGTCAAAAGGGCTCAAAAACCTCATGGTATACAATGTTGAAAAAAAACTTGTATCAAAATCTGATCGTATAGTATGTTGTCAACAATGGCACCAAAATGTCATACTGTCGTCTAACGTGAAAAGTGGCATCAAAACGTCATAGTATAGTATGTCGTCAAATTGGTATGTAAAAATGGCACCAAAATATCTTCAATCATCGAATCATTTGTTGTCAAAAACATCCAAAACGTCACAGTATAATGTGACGGCACCAATATTTCATAGTATAGTATGTTGTCCATATTGGCACCAAAACGTCATACTATAATATGTTGTTCAGTGGTGTTCATGTTTCTACCGCCAGCCATGAAAAATCCAAACTAGCTGTCTTTTCTCCTGAGCCACACTTACCTTACCTAACATTTGGACAACAACCTTCAAAAGTCACCTGTCCTGATAAGGCTTGATCCCGCTACCTCAGAGAGGCCAACTGGCCTACTAACTCACTGACCAAACCTCCTGACACTTCAAAGTTTTTGATGTTTTCGGTCACACTCTCTTTTGACGTTTTCCGACATATTAAAATATGTAGTTTTCAGCCATGTTTCAACATGCTATATTATTACATTATTTTTCCTTTTTTCTACTTGCTATACTATTGGTTGCTTTATGTGTCTGCTCTGCTGATACAAGTCATGGATGACGTACCTTATCACAAACACTTAAGACAGTTAAAAAACATACAATTGCCTCCTGAATTTTCATATACTGAATACCGGATTTTCCCTGTTAAGAACTTAGTTGATTATCAGCTTGATTTATTCATCAGTTAAGTTTTCGATAGATGTCACTGGCAATACCAAGGTGAAGAGAACACCGAAACTCTCTGGACAGACAGGAGGTTTAGCTCAATGGGTAAAGTGGTTGGTTGGTGTGTCTGCAGTTCATGGTTCAAGACTTACCTGGGAGAGGACATAATTGACTTTTATGGCATAAATCAAATAAAATATCGGCTGATTTATCTGTTTGCTCTGCTGATATAGGTAATCGATAACATACCTTGCAATGAACACTTAAAACAATTAAAAAACACACAATTGTCTCCTTGTCTCCTGAAATTTTCACATACTGAATGCTGAATTTTTCCTGCCAAGACCTTAGTTGATTATCATCCTGACTCATACAGCTGTCAACTTTAACAGACCTCACACCTAAAGGGAACGTCGAAAAATTGCAGTTGTCAGGAGGTTTAGCTCAGTGGGTAAAGTGGGTGGTTGGTGAGCACGAGGTTGCTGGATCAAGACTCATCTAGAGCAGATAACATTTTGAAGACTGAGCTAAACCCAAAGCAAGCACAGAGCTAAAGGGAACATCAAATACATGAAGTCTGATTGAGAGATAGGAAGGACAGTCAAGAGACAAGAAGGGTGAAGGAAAGACAAGAAGTTAGGTAAAGAGATAGGAAAGTCAGTCAAGTTACATGCAGTTGGGTTGTGAGACAGGCAGGACAGTCAAGACACAGGAAGTTGAGGTGAGAAACAGGAAGTTGGGTTGGGAGACAGAAAGGTTAGTCAAGTTACAACAATTGAAGTTGACAGATAGGAAGTTGACTTGAGTGACAGGAAGTTCAGTGAAAGTAAAAGATGGAGGTGGAGGATGAGAGTATAAGAGGTGAAAATAGGAATACGAAAGGGTCAGAAAATAGAGAGTAAGGGACTGTAATAGGAAAGTCAGGAACATAGCACAATGCATCCTAGCACAAGTCTGAAAATATGACAGAATGGGCTGATACATTCCTTAGGTTAGTGAAGTTACAGCAAGTTAAGTTGAGAGACAGGAAGTTGAGTTGAGAGACAGGAAGTTGAGTGAAGGTAGAGGATGAGAGTATAAATAAAATATCAGCTGATATACCTGTCTGCTCTGCTGTTAAAAGGGTCATATGGGGTTGAAACAGAGAATTCAGTATAGGCAGTGACGTCCTTCAAAAACTCAACTCATATGAGTCAGGCCGATATTCCTTGATTTTGACAGACGCATCTGCCGGTACTGGTTTTACCTGTTTCTGGACCACTTCACCTGATTTTTCGGCCAAAACGATATTTCATCAATTTAACATGCTTTAATTTGTTTTGCAATATCACAGTCAGTGTCTAAACTGTGTGAAAATACAGCCAAATAATATTTAATGGCATAAATAAAATAAAATATCGGCTAATATCTGTCTGCTCTGCTGTTATAAGGGTCATATGGTGTTGAAGCGAAAATTTCAGTATCGACAGTGACGTCTGTCAAAACCTGACTGATATATGAGAAAGGCCGATATTCCTTGATTTCGACAGACGCATCTGCCGATACTGGTTTTACCTGTTTTTGGACCACTTCACCTGATTTTTCGGCCAAAACGATATTCTATCAATTTAACATGCCTTAATTTGTTCTACAATATCACAAACAGTGTCTAAACTGTATAAAACTACAGCCAAATGATATTTAATGGCATAAATAAAATAAAATATCGGCTAATATCTGTCTGCTCTGCTGTTATAAGGGTCATATGGTGTTGAAGCGAAAATTTCAGTATCGGCAGTGACGTCTGTCAAAACTTGACTGATATATGAGTAAGGCCGATATTTCTTCATTTCGACAGACGCATTTGCTGATACTAGTTTTTACCTGTTTCTGGACCACTTCACCTGATTTGTCAGCCAAAATGTTATTTTATCAACTTAACGTGCCTTAATTTGTTCTGCAATATCACAATCACTGTCAATACTGGACTTCCTTAATTTTAGGACTGCTCCCACTCATTCAAGACCTAAGGAATGTATCAGCCCATTCTGTCATATTTTCAGACTTGTGCTAGGATGCATTGTGCTATGTTCCTGACTTTCCTATTACAGTCCCTTACTCTCTATTTTCTGACCCTTTCGTATTCCTATTTTCACCTCTTATACTCTCATCCTCCACCTCCATCTTTTACTTTCACCGAACTTCCTGTCACTCAAGTCAACTTCCTATCTGTCAACTTCAATTGTTGTAACTTGACTAACCATTCTGTCTCTCAACCCAACTTCCTGTTTCTCACCTCAACTTCCTGTGTCTTGACTGTCCTGTATGTCTCACAACCCAACTGCATGTAACTTGACTTTCCTGTTTCCTAACCTATCTTCTTGTCTTCCCCCAACCTTGTCTCTTGACTGTCCTTCCTATCTCTCAATCAAACTTCATGTATTTGATGTTCTCTTAAGCTCTGTGCTTGCTTTGAGTTTAGCTCAGTCTTCAAAAGGTCACCTGCCCTAGATGAGTCTTGAACCCACAACCTTATGCTTACCAACCACCCACTTTAGCCACTGAGCCAAATCAACTGACAACCAACATTTTTGGATGTTCCACTTGGGTGTGAGGTCTCTTGAAGTTGACCGATGTATGAGTCAGGATGACAATTCAGCATTCAGTATATGAAAATTCAGGAGACAAGGAGACAATTGTGTGCTTTTTAACTGTTTTAAGTGTTCATTGCAAGGTATGTTATCGATCACCTATATGAGCAGCGCAAACAGATAAATCAGCCGATGTTTTATTTTATTTATGCTATAAAAGTCAAATGTCTCCTGTTTCAGATAAGTCCAGAACCAACAACCTGAGGCATACCAACCATATTCTTTAACCACTGACCTAAACCTCTTCACAGACTAATACCTTTGACGTTCCCTTCAAGTCAGTATTGCCAGTGATATCTGTTGAAAACTTGACTGATTCAGGCCAATATTCAACAAAGGTCTTGGCACGGAATATTCAGCATTCAGTATATGAAAATTCAAGAGACAAGGAGACAATTGTGTGTTTTTAAACTTTTTTAAGTATTCGTAGCAAGGTACATTAACAATGAATTATATCAGTAGAGTAAATAGATAAATCAGCAGATATTTTATTTATGCCATAAAAGTCAAATGTCACCTGTCCCAAATTTGATTTGAACCAACATCCACAGGAACACTAACCAACCACTCTACCCACTGAGCTAAGCCTCCAAACAGTTCAAAGTGTTTCGATGTGCAAGTGACACAAGGTCTTGGCAGGGGAAATTCAGCAGAAAAGAAAAAGCAATACTACAGTATGATGAAAAAATGTCAAAAATGATGTGTCCCAAAAACAGCTGAAAACTGCATAAAACAGCGTGCCGAGACACGTCATAGCATGGAATGTTGGAAAACCGGCCAAAAGCACCAACACCTGGCGCAGTCCTACTATGAAGACGATGGTGGTATTGATCACCCAAAAAGAGGGCCTTGAGTTGCTGTGGTCCCTGCAACACTTCGAGGTTTATGTACGCTCGAGCTTGGAACCCGTTAAGATTTATTCTGAACACAACCCCCTCGTGTTCTTGTCACGCATGCGCAATTACAACCAGCACCTTATGCTTTGGTCGTTATTACAAGATTTTAATGTGGAGATCCATCACATCAAAGGTGTCAACAATATTGTTGCTGATGCCTTGTCTCAGGCAGGTTTTTACGAACCATACATTTCTGGAGGGGTAGAAATGTTTGATCTTAGGTGGGGGGTGTTATGACTGTGAGCCATATTATTGTTAATGGGTGTCAAATTATGTTATTATTATTATTATTATTATTATTATTATTATTATTAGGTCGTTCTGCTGTTTGTGCCTGTCTCTGTCTGCGTGCCTGTCCTCTGTGCTGTAGTGCAGGTCTTGTGTGCCTCGGACGGAGAGGACAGCAAGCGCCAGTGCATGATTGGACAGAGCTCGTCATGTGGCTCGGCTTGTGTTGGCTGAAGGAATGACAGTGGAGACTTTAAAAAGCTGTCATGCCCCCACCTCTGTCCTGGCTTCCTATGTGATCACCGTTGATTTTGAGTGTGGTAGTTTGTAACAGTGCCTTCTGAGCATTTGTAGCATATTGTAAATAGTTGTTTCAATTTATGCTAACAGTCCAACTGTATTGTAGGTTTTCTGGATAGGGAGTGAGGTAATATCAGTGTCTTTTATTTATTTTTATTCTAGGTAGGTCAGTGTTTAAAAATATAAAATGTTTTTGTTTATTGTGTTTAGCCTTTCCATGATGCCTGTTTAATTTCTGAGAGAAATTAAAAGAGAATTTTGAGGAGTGTAGTTTCCTTTTCTGGGTCATCAGTTGGGAGAAAGGAAGTAGATGGTAATTTTATGTTACGTTATATATCCCCTAATCCGGGCATAAAAATATTGTATTTTGAATAAATGACCCAAAAAATAATACAATAGAATGGTGAAATGTCAAAAAACAAAATGTCCCCCCCAAAAAATGGCAACTGCACAAAATAGTGTGCCAACACACGCCATAGCATAGAATGTTACAAAAATTGTCAGTCGAATTGTCAATTGGTCATTTTTTCGACATGCCAAATCTTGGTGTTTTTGGCAATTTTTGCAACTCTCTATGCTATGGTGTTTCTTAGCAGGCTATTCTAAGTAGTTTACAGCTGTTTTTGGGATATGTAAAATTTTGACATTTTTTGCTATACTACAGCCTTTCATTTTTCGGTCATTTTTACAAGATGCAGAATTATGGTGTTTTGGGGCATTTCTGCAGCTTTCTATGCTATGGCGTGTCTCAGTAGGCCTTTCTAGACTGTTTACAACAGTTTTTGGGACAAGTCAAATTTTGACGTTTATTGCCATACTATAGCCTTGCCTTTTTGGGCATTTTTTTCCATATGCCAAATTATGGTGTTTTTGGTCATTTTTGCAACTTTCTATGCTATGGTGTTTCTTAGCAGGCTATTCTAGGTAGTTTACAGCTGTTTTTGCGATATGTAAAATTTTGACATTTTTTGCCATACTACAGCCTTGCATTTTTCGGTCATATTTCGACGTGCCAAATTATGGTGTTTTGGGAAATTTTTGCAACTTTCTCTACTATTGCATGTTTAAGCAGGCTATTCAACGCTATTTCCAGCTGTTTTAGGGACATGTAAAAGTTTGGCATTTTTTGCCATACTATAGCCTTGCCTTTTCAACAATTTTCTCAACATGCCATATAAGGTGTTTAAAGGGGTGTTTTGGGCTGTTTTTGAGAAATTATATGCTATGGTGTGTCTTGACACGCTATTTTATGCTGTTTTGAGGTGTTTTGAGCTGTTTTTAGGACATGTCATATTTTGACATTTTTGACTATAGCCTTGCCTTATCGGTCATTTTTTCTACATGCCATATTTAGGTGTTTTTGGACGTATAGCTTTGCCTTTTCGTTCATTTGCAAAATTCCATGCTATGTCGTGTTTAAGCACGCTGCTTTATGCTGTTTTGAGGTGTTTTGAGCTGTTTTTGGGACCTGTCATATTTTGACATTTTTGCCATACTATAGCCTTGCCTTTTCGGTCATTTTTTCAACATGCCATATTTAGGTGTTTTTGGATGTTTTTGCAAAATTCTATGCTATGGCGTGTTTTGGCACGCTATTTTATGCTGTTTTGAGGTGTTTTCAGTTCTTTTTGGGACATGTCATATTTTGACATTTTTGCCATACTATAGCCTTGCCTTTTTGGTCCTTTTTTTAACATGCCATATTTAGGTGTTTTGGGGCGTTTTTGCAAAATTCTATGCTATGGCGTGTCTTTGCACGCTATTTTATGCTGTTTTGAGGTGTTTTCAGTTCTTTTTGGGACATGTCATATTTTGACATTTTTGCCATACTATAGCCTTGCCTTTTCGGTCATTTTTTCAACATGCGTTATTTAGGTGTTTTTGGGCGTTTTTGCAAAATTCTATGCTATGGCGTGTCTTTGCATGCTATTTTATGCTGTTTTGAGGTGTTTTCAGCTCTTTTTGGGACATGTCATATTTTGACATTTTTGCCATACTATAGCCTTGCCTTTTCAGTCATTTTTTCAACATGCCATATTTAGGTGTTTTTGGGCATTTATGCAAAATTCTATGCTATGGCGTGTTTTGGCACGCTATTTTATGCTGTTTTGAGGTGTTTTGAGCTGTTTTTGGGACCTGTCATATTTTGACATTTTTGCCATACTATAGCCTTGCCTTTTTGGTCCTTTTTTCAACATGCCATATTTAGGTGTTTTTGGGCGTTTTTGCAAAATTCTATGCTATGGTGTGTCTTTGCACGCTATTTTATGCTGTTTTGGGGTGTTTTCAGCTGTTTTTGGGACATGTCATATTTTGACATTTTTGCCATACTATAGCCTTGCCTTTCCGGTCAATTTTTCAACATGCCATATTTAGGTGTTTTTGGGCGTTTTTGCAAAATTCTATGCTATGGTGTGTCTTTGCACGCTATTTTATGCTGTTTTGAGGTGTTTTCAGTTCTTTTTGGGAGATGTCATATTTTGACATTTTTGCCATACTATAGCCTTGCCTTTTCGGTCATTTTTTCAACATGCGTTATTTAGGTGTTTTTGGGCGTTTTTGCTAAATTCTATGCTATGGCGTGTCTTTGTGTGCTATTTTATGCTGTTTTGAGGTGTTTTCAGCTGTTTTTGGGACATGTCATATTTTGACATTTTTGCCATACTATAGCCTTGCCTTTTTCGGTCATTTTTTTCAACATGCCATATTTAGGTGTTTTTGGGCATTTATGCAAAATTCTATGCTATGGCGTGTTTTGGCACGCTATTTTATGCTGTTTTGAGGTGTTTTCAGCTGTTTTTGGGACCTGTCATATTTTGACATTTTTGCCATACTATAGCCTTGCCTTTTTCGGTCATTTTTTCAACATGCCATATTTAGGTGTTTTTGGGCGTTTTTGCAAAATTCTATGCTATGGCGTCTCTTTGCACGCTATTTTATGCTGTTTTGAGGTGTTTTCAGTTGTTTTTGGGACATGTCATATTTTGACATTTTTGCCATACTATAGCCTTGCCTTTTTCGGTCATTTTTTCAACATGCCATATTTCGTTGTTTGGGTGCGTTTTTGCAAAATTCTACAATGTGGCGTGTTTTGGCACACTATTTTATGCTGTTTTGAGGTATTTTGAGCTGTTTTTGGGACCTGTCATATTTTGACATTTTTGCCATACTATAGCCTTGCCTTTTCGGTCATTTTTTCAACATGCGTTATTTAGGTGTTTTTGGGCGTTTTTGCAAAATTCTATGCTATGGCGTGTCTTTGCACGCTATTTTATGCTGTTTTGAGGTGTTTTCAGCTCTTTTTGGGACATGTCATATTTTGACATTTTTGCCATACTATAGCCTTGCCTTTTTGGTCATTTTTTCAACATGCCATATTTAGGTGTTTTTGGGCGTGTTTGCTAAATTCTATGCTATGGCGTCTCGTTGTGTGCTATTTTATGCTGTTTGAGGTGTTTTCAGTTCTTTTTGGGAGATGTCATATTTTGACATTTTTGCCATACTATAGCCTTGCCTTTTTGGTCATTTTTTCAACATGCGTTATTTAGGTGTTTTGGGGCGTTTTTGCTAAATTCTATGCTATGGCGTGTCTTTGCACGCTATTTTATGCTGTTTTGAGGTGTTTTCAGTTCTTTTTGGGACATGTCAAATTTTGACATTTTTGCTATACTATAGCCTTGCCTTTTTGGTCATTTTTTCAACATGCGTTTTTTAGGTGTTTTTGGGCGTTTTTGCTAAATTCTATGCTATGGCGTGTCTTTGCACGCTATTTTATGCTGTTTTGAGGTGTTTTGAGCTGTTTTTGGGAGATGCCATATTTTGACATTTTTGCCATACTATAGCCTTGCCTTTTCGGTCATTTGTTCAACATGCGTTATTTAGGTGTTTTGCATTTATGCTAAATTCTATGCTATGGCGTGTTTTTGGCACGCTATTTTATGCTGTTTTGAAGTGTTTTGAGCTGTTTTTGGGACCTGTCATATTTTGACATTTTTGCCATACTATAGCCTTGCCTTTTTGGTCATTTTTTCAACATGCGTTATTTAGGTGTTTTTGGGCGTTTTTGGTAAATTCTATGCTATGGCGTCTCTTTGTGTGCTATTTTATGCTGTTTTGAGGTGTTTTCAGTTCTTTTTGGGAGATGTCATATTTTGACATTTTTGCCATACTATAGCCTTGCCTTTTTGGTCCTTTTTTCAACATGCGTTATTTAGGTGTTTTGGGGCGTTTTTGCTAAATTCTATGCTATGGCGTGTCTTTGCACGCTATTTTATGCTGTTTTGAGGTGTTTTCAGTTCTTTTTGGGACATGTCAAATTTTGACATTTTTGCTATACTATAGCCTTGCCTTTTTGGTCATTTTTTCAACATGCATTATTTAGGTGTTTTTGGGCATTTATGCAAAATTCTATGCTATGGTGTGTCTTTGCACGCTATTTTATGCTGTTTTGAGGTGTTTTCAGTTCTTTTTGGGAGATGTCATATTTTGACATTTTGCCATACTATAGCCTTGCCTTTTCGGTCATTTTTCAACATGCGTTATTTAGGTGTTTTTGGGCATTTTTGCAAAATTCTATGCTATGGCGTGTCTTTGCACGCTATTTTATGCTGTTTTGAGGTGTTTTCAGCTGTTTTTGGGACATGTCATATTTTGACATTTTTGCCATACTATAGCCTTGCCTTTTTGGTCATTTTTTCAACATGCGTTATTTAGGTGTTTTTGGGCGTTTTTGCAAAATTCTATGCTATGGCGTCTCTTTGCACGCTATTTTATGCTGTTTTGAGGTGTTTTCAGTTGTTTTTGGGACCTGTCATATTTTGACATTTTTGCCATACTATAGCCTTGCCTTTTTGGTCCTTTTTTCAACATGCGTTATTTAGGTGTTTTAGGCATTTTTGCTAAATTCTATGCTATGGCGTCTCTTTGTGTGCTATTTTATGCTGTTTTGAGGTGTTTTCAGTTCTTTTTGGGAGATGTCATATTTTGACATTTTTGCCATACTATAGCCTTGCCTTTTTGGGTCTTTTTTCAACATGCCATATTTAGGTGTTTTGGGGCGTTTTTGCTCAATTCTATGCTATGGCGTGTCTTTGCACGCTATTTTATGCTGTTTTGAGGTGTTTTCAGTTCTTTTTGGGACATGTCAAATTTTGACATTTTTGCTATACTATAGCCTTGCCTTTTTAGTCATTTTTCAACATGCATTATTGAGGTGTTTTTGGGCATTTATGCAAAATTCTATGCTATGGTGTGTCTTTGCACGCTATTTTATGCTGTTTTGAGGTGTTTTCAGTTCTTTTTGGGAGATGTCATATTTTGACATTTTTGCCATACTATAGCCTTGCCTTTTTCGGTCATTTTTTCAACATGCATTATTTAGGTGTTTTTGCGCATTTTTGCTAAATTCTATGCTATGGCGTGTCTTTGCACGCTATTTTATGCTGTTTTGAGATGTTTTCAGCTGTTTTTGGGACATATCATATTTTGACATTTTTGCCATACTATAGCCTTGCCTTTTTCGGTCATTTTTTCAACATGCATTATTTAGGTGTTTTTGCGCATTTTTGCTAAATTCTATGCTATGGCGTGTCTAGGTGGGCTATTTTATGCTGTTTTGAGGTGTTTTCAGTTGTTTTTGGGACATGTCATATTTTGACATTTTTGCCATACTATAGCCTTGCCTTTTTCGGTCATTTTTTCAACATGCGTTATTTAGGTGTTTTTGGGCGTTTTTGCTAAATTCTATGCTATGGCGTGTCTTTGTGTGCTATTTTATGCTGTTTTGAGGTGTTTTCAGCTGTTTTTGGGACCTGTCATATTTTGACATTTTTGCCATACTATAGCCTTGCCTTTTCGGTCATTTGTTCAACATGCGTTATTTAGGTGTTTTGGGGCGTTTTTGCAAAATTCTATGCTATGGCGTGTCTTTGCACGCTATTTTATGCTGTTTTGAGGTGTTTTCAGCTCTTTTTGGGACATGTCATATTTTGACATTTTTGCCATACTATAGCCTTGCCTTTTTTGGTCATTTTTTCAACATGCCATATTTAGGTGTTTTTGGACATTTTTGCAAAATTCTATGCTATGGCGTGTTTTGGCACGCTATTTTATGCTGTTTTGAGGTGTTTTGAGCTGTTTTTGGGACCTGTCATATTTTGACATTTTTGCCATACTATAGCCTTGCCTTTTTTGGTCATTTTTTCAACATGCGTTATTTAGGTGTTTTTGGGCGTTTTTGCTAAATTCTATGCTATGGCGTGTCTAGGTGGGCTATTTTATGCTGTTTTGAGGTGTTTTCAGTTGTTTTGGGGACATATCATATTTTGACATTTTTGCCATACTATAGCCTTGCCTTTTTCGGTCATTTTTTTCAACATGCCATATTTAGGTGTTTTTGGGCATTTATGCAAAATTCTATGTTATGGCGTGTTTTGGCACGCTATTTTATGCTGTTTTGAGGTGTTTTGAGCTGTTTTTGGGACCTGTCATATTTTGACATTTTTGCCATACTATAGCCTTGCCTTTTTCGGTCATTTTTTTCAACATGCCATATTTAGGTGTTTTGGGGCGTTTTTGCAAAATTCTATGCTATGGCGTGTCTTTGCACGCTATTTTATGCTGTTTTGAGGTGTTTTCAGTTTATTTTGGGACATGTCAAATTTTGACATTTTTGCCATACTATAGCCTTGCCTTTTTGGTCATTTTTTCAACATGCCATATTTAGGTGTTTTTGGGCGTTTTTGCTAAATTCTATGCTATGGCGTGTCTAGGTGGGCTATTTTATGCTGTTTTGAGGTGTTTTCAGTTGTTTTTGGGACATGTCATATTTTGACATTTTTGCCATACTATAGCCTTGCCTTTTTGGTCATTTTTTCAACATGCCATATTTAGGTGTTTTTGGGCGTTTTTGCAAAATTCTATGCTATGGCGTGTCTTTGTGTGCTATTTTATGCTGTTTTGAGGTGTTTTCAGCTGTTTTTGGGACCTGTCATATTTTGACATTTTTGCCATACTATAGCCTTGCCTTTTTGGTCATTTTTTCAACATGCGTTATTTAGGTGTTTTTGGGCGTTTTTGCTAAATTCTATGCTATGGCGTGTCTTTGCGCGCTATTTTATGCTGTTTTGAGGTGTTTTGAGCTGTTTTTGGGAGATGTCATATTTTGACATTTTTGCCATACTATAGCCTTGCCTTTTTGGTCATTTTTTCAACATGCCATATTTAGGTGTTTTGGGGCGTTTTTGCAAAATTCTATGCTATGGCGTGTCTTTGCACGCTATTTTATGCTGTTTTGAGGTGTTTTCAGCTGTTTTTGGGACATGTCATATTTTGACATTTTTGCCATACTATAGCCTTGCCTTTTTGGTCATTTTTTCAACATGCGTTATTTAGGTGTTTTTGGGCGTTTTTGCTAAATTCTATGCTATGGCGTGTCTTTGTGTGCTATTTTATGCTGTTTTGAGGTGTTTTCAGTTGTTTTTGGGACCTGTCATATTTTGACATTTTTGCCATACTATAGCCTTGCCTTTTTGGTCATTTTTTCAACATGCGTTATTTAGGTGTTTTGGGGCGTTTTTGCTAAATTCTATGCTATGGCGTGTCTTTGCACGCTATTTTATGCTGTTTTGAGGTGTTTTCAGTTCTTTTTGGGACATGTCAAATTTTGACATTTTTGCTATACTATAGCCTTGCCTTTTTGGTCATTTTTTCAACATGCGTTTTTTAGGTGTTTTTGGGCGTTTTTGCTAAATTCTATGCTATGGCGTGTCTTTGCGCGCTATTTTATGCTGTTTTGAGGTGTTTTGAGCTGTTTTTGGGAGATGTCATATTTTGACATTTTTGCCATACTATAGCCTTGCCTTTTTGGTCATTTTTTCAACATGCCATATTTAGGTGTTTTGGGGCATTTATGCAAAATTCTATGCTATGGCGTGTTTTGGCACGCTATTTTATGCTGTTTTGAAGTGTTTTGAGCTGTTTTTGGGACCTGTCATATTTTGACATTTTTGCCATACTATAGCCTTGCCTTTTTGGTCCTTTTTTCAACATGCGTTATTTAGGTGTTTTTGGGCGTTTTTGCTAAATTCTATGCTATGGCGTGTCTTTGCGCGCTATTTTATGCTGTTTTGAGGTGTTTTGAGCTGTTTTTGGGAGATGTCATATTTTGACATTTTTGCCATACTATAGCCTTGCCTTTTTGGTCATTTTTTCAACATGCGTTATTTAGGTGTTTTTGGGCGTTTTTGCAAAATTCTATGCTATGGCGTCTCTTTGCACGCTATTTTATGCTGTTTTGAGGTGTTTTCAGTTGTTTTTGGGACCTGTCATATTTTGACATTTTTGCCATACTATAGCCTTGCCTTTTTGGTCATTTTTTCAACATGCGTTATTTAGGTGTTTTTGGGCGTTTTTGCTAAATTCTATGCTATGGCGTCTCTTTGTGTGCTATTTTATGCTGTTTTGAGGTGTTTTCAGTTCTTTTTGGGAGATGTCATATTTTGACATTTTTGCCATACTATAGCCTTGCCTTTTTGGTCCTTTTTTCAACATGCGTTATTTAGGTGTTTTGGGGCGTTTTTGCTAAATTCTATGCTATGGCGTGTCTTTGCACGCTATTTTATGCTGTTTTGAGGTGTTTTCAGTTCTTTTGGGACATGTCATATTTTGACATTTTGCTATACTATAGCCTTGCCTTTTTGGTCATTTTTTCAACATGCATTATTGAGGTGTTTTTGGGCATTTATGCAAAATTCTATGCTATGGTGTGTCTTTGCACGCTATTTTATGCTGTTTTGAGGTGTTTTCAGTTCTTTTTGGGAGATGTCATATTTTGACATTTTTGCCATACTATAGCCTTGCCTTTTTCGGTCATTTTTTCAACATGCGTTATTTAGGTGTTTTGGGGCGTTTTTGCTAAATTCTATGCTATGGCGTGTCTTGGTGTGCTATTTTATGCTGTTTTGAGGTGTTTTCAGCTGTTTTTGGGACATATCATATTTTGACATTTTTGCCATACTATAGCCTTGCCTTTTTCGGTCATTTTTTCAACATGCATTATTTAGGTGTTTTTGCGCATTTTTGCTAAATTCTATGCTATGGCGTGTCTAGGTGGGCTATTTTATGCTGTTTTGAGATGTTTTCAGTTGTTTTTGGGACATGTCATATTTTGACATTTTGCCATACTATAGCCTTGCCTTTTTTCGGTCATTTTTCAACATGCATTATTTAGGTGTTTTTGGGCGTTTTTGCTAAATTCTATGCTATGGCGTGTCTTTGTGTGCTATTTTATGCTGTTTTGAGGTGTTTTCAGTTGTTTTTGGGACCTGTCATATTTTGACATTTTTGCCATACTATAGCCTTGCCTTTTTGGTCATTTTTTCAACATGCCATATTTAGGTGTTTAGGCGTTTTTGCAAAATTCTATGCTATGGCGTGTCTTTGTGTGCTATTTTATGCTGTTTTGAGGTGTTTTCAGCTGTTTTTGGGACCTGTCATATTTTGACATTTTTGCCATACTATAGCCTTGCCTTTTCGGTCATTTTTTCAACATGCGTTATTTAGGTGTTTTTGGGCGTTTTTGCAAAATTCTATGCTATGGCGTGTCTTTGCACGCTATTTTATGCTGTTTTGAGGTGTTTTCAGCTCTTTTTGGGACATGTCATATTTTGACATTTTTGCCATACTATAGCCTTGCCTTTTTGGTCATTTTTTCAACATGCGTTATTTAGGTGTTTTTGGGCATTTATGCAAAATTCTATGCTATGGCGTGTCTTGGCACGCTATTTTATGCTGTTTTGAGGTGTTTTCAGCTGTTTTTGGGTGATGTCATATTTTGACATTTTTGCCATACTATAGCCTTGCCTTTTTGGTCATTTTTTCAACATGCGTTATTTAGGTGTTTTTGGGCGTTTTTGCTAAATTCTATGCTATGGCGTGTCTAGGTGGGCTATTTTATGCTGTTTTGAGGTGTTTTCAGTTGTTTTGGGGACATATCATATTTTGACATTTTGCCATACTATAGCCTTGCCTTTTTCGGTCATTTTTTTCAACATGCCATATTTAGGTGTTTTTGGGCATTTATGCAAAATTCTATGTTATGGCGTGTTTTGGCACGCTATTTTATGCTGTTTTGAGGTGTTTTGAGCTGTTTTTGGGACCTGTCATATTTTGACATTTTTGCCATACTATAGCCTTGCCTTTTTCGGTCATTTTTTCAACATGCCATATTTAGGTGTTTTGGGGCGTTTTTGCAAAATTCTATGCTATGGCGTGTCTTTGCACGCTATTTTATGCTGTTTTGAGGTGTTTTCAGTTGTTTTTGGGACATGTCATATTTTGACATTTTTGCCATACTATAGCCTTGCCTTTTCGGTCATTTTTTCAACATGCCATATTTAGGTGTTTTTGGGCGTTTTTGCAAAATTCTATGCTATGGCGTGTCTAGGCGGGCTATTTTATGCTGTTTTGAAGTGTTTTGAGCTGTTTTTGGGACATGTCATATTTTGACATTTTTGCCATACTATAGCCTTGCCTTTCCGGTCATTTTTTCAACATGCCATATTTAGGTGTTTTTGGATGTTTTTGCAAAATTCTATGCTATGGCGTGTCTTTGTGTGCTATTTTATGCTGTTTTGAGGTGTTTTCAGCTGTTTGGGGACCTGTCATATTTTGACATTTTTGCCATACTATAGCCTTGCCTTTTTGGTCATTTTTTCAACATGCGTTATTTAGGTGTTTTTGGGCGTTTTTGCTAAATTCTATGCTATGGCGTGTCTTTGCGCGCTATTTTATGCTGTTTTGAGGTGTTTTGAGCTGTTTTTGGGAGATGTCATATTTTGACATTTTTGCCATACTATAGCCTTGCCTTTTTGGTCATTTTTTCAACATGCCATATTTAGGTGTTTTGGGGCGTTTTTGAAAAATTCTATGCTATGGCGTGTCTTGGCACACTATTTTATGCTGTTTTGAGGTGGTTTCAGCTGTTTTTGGGACATGTCATATTTTGACATTTTTGCCATACTATAGCCTTGCCTTTTCGGTCATTTTTTTAACATCGTTATTTAGGTGTTTTGGGCGTTTTGCAAAATTCTATGCTATGGCGTCTCTTTGCACGCTATTTTATGCTGTTTTGAGGTGTTTTCAGTTGTTTTTGGGACCTGTCATATTTTGACATTTTTGCCATACTATAGCCTTGCCTTTTTGGTCATTTTTTCAACATGCGTTATTTAGGTGTTTTTGGGCGTTTTTGCTAAATTCTATGCTATGGCGTGTCTTTGCACGCTATTTTATGCTGTTTTGAGGTGTTTTCAGTTTATTTTGGGACATGTCATATTTTGACATTTTGCCATACTATAGCCTTGCCTTTTTGGTCATTTTTTCAACATGCGTTATTTAGGTGTTTTGGGGCGTTTTTGCTAAATTCTATGCTATGGCGTGTCTTTGCACGCTATTTTATGCTGTTTTGAGGTGGTTTCAGCTGTTTTTGGGACCTGTCATATTTTGACATTTTTGCCATACTATAGCCTTGCCTTTTTTGGTCATTTTTTATACATGCCATATTTAGGTGTTTTGGGGGCGTTTTTGCAAAATTCTATGCTATGGCGTGTTTTGAAACGCTATTTTATGCTGTTTTGAGGTATTTTGAGCTGTTTTTGGGACCTGTCATATTTTGACATTTTTGCCATACTATAGCCTTGCCTTTTTGGTCATTTTTTCAACATGTCGTTATTTAGGTGTTTTGGGCGTTTTGCTAAATTCTATGCTATGGCGTGTCTTTGTGGGCTATTTTATGCTGTTTTGAGGTGTTTTCAGTTCTTTTTGGGAGATGTCATATTTTGACATTTTTGCCATACTATAGCCTTGCCTTTTTGGTCCTTTTTTCAACATGCGTTATTTAGGTGTTTTGGGGCGTTTTTGCTAAATTCTATGCTATGGCGTGTCTTTGCACGCTATTTTATGCTGTTTTGAGGTGTTTTCAGTTCTTTTTGGGACATGTCAAATTTTGACATTTTTGCTATACTATAGCCTTGCCTTTTTGGTCATTTTTTCAACATGCATTATTGAGGTGTTTTTGGGCATTTATGCAAAATTCTATGCTATGGTGTGTCTTTGCACGCTATTTTATGCTGTTTTGAGGTGTTTTCAGTTCTTTTTGGGAGATGTCATATTTTGACATTTTTGCCATACTATAGCCTTGCCTTTTTCGGTCATTTTTTCAACATGCGTTATTTAGGTGTTTTGGGGCGTTTTTGCTAAATTCTATGCTATGGCGTGTCTTGGTGTGCTATTTTATGCTGTTTTGAGGTGTTTTCAGCTGTTTTTGGGACATATCATATTTTGACATTTTTGCCATACTATAGCCTTGCCTTTTTCGGTCATTTTTTCAACATGCATTATTTAGGTGTTTTTGCGCATTTTTGCTAAATTCTATGCTATGGCGTGTCTAGGTGGGCTATTTTATGCTGTTTTGAGATGTTTTCAGTTGTTTTTGGGACATGTCATATTTTGACATTTTTGCCATACTATAGCCTTGCCTTTTTCGGTCATTTTTTCAACATGCATTATTTAGGTGTTTTTGGGCGTTTTTGCTAAATTCTATGCTATGGCGTGTCTTTGTGTGCTATTTTATGCTGTTTTGAGGTGTTTTCAGTTGTTTTTGGGACCTGTCATATTTTGACATTTTTGCCATACTATAGCCTTGCCTTTTTGGTCATTTTTTCAACATGCCATATTTAGGTGTTTTTGGGCGTTTTTGCAAAATTCTATGCTATGGCGTGTCTTTGTGTGCTATTTTATGCTGTTTTGAGGTGTTTTCAGCTGTTTTTGGGACATGTCAAATGTTGACATTGTTGCCATACTATAGCCTTGCCTATTTGGTCATTTTTTCAACATGCCATATTTAGGTGTTTTTGGGCGTTTTTGCAAAATTCTATGCTATGGCGTGTGTTTACGCGCTATTTTATGCTGTTTTGGGGTGTTTTCAGCTCTTTTTGGGACATGTCATATTTTGACATTTTTGCCATACTATAGCCTTGCCTTTTTGGTCATTTTTTCAACATGCGTTATTTAGGTGTTTTTGGGCATTTATGCAAAATTCTATGCTATGGCGTGTTTTGGCACGCTATTTTATGCTGTTTTGAGGTGTTTTGAGCTGTTTTTGGGACCTGTCATATTTTGACATTTTTGCCATACTATAGCCTTGCCTTTTTCGGTCATTTTTTCAACATGCGTTATTTAGGTGTTTTTGGGCGTTTTTGCTAAATTCTATGCTATGGCGTGTCTAGGTGGGCTATTTTATGCTGTTTTGAGGTGTTTTCAGTTGTTTTGGGGACATATCATATTTTGACGTTTTTGCCATGCTATGGCCTTGCCTGTTTCGGTCATTTTTCAACATGCCATATTTAGGTGTTTTGGGCATTTATGCAAAATTCTATGCTATGGCGTGTCTTTGCACGCTATTTTGTGCTGTTTTGAGGTGGTTTCAGCTGTTTATGGGACCTGTCATATTTTGACATTTTTGCCATACTATAGCCTTGCCTTTTTTGGTCATTTTTTATACATGCCATATTTAGGTGTTTTGGGGCGTTTTTGCAAAATTCTATGCTATGGCGTGTCTTTGCACGCTATTTTATGCTGTTTTGAGGTGTTTTCAGTTTATTTTGGGACATGTCAAATTTTGACATTTTTGCCATACTATAGCCTTGCCTTTTTGGTCATTTTTTCAACATGCGTTATTTAGGTGTTTTTGGGCATTTATGCAAAATTCTATGCTATGGCGTGTCTTTGCACGCTATTTTATGCTGTTTTGAGGTGTTTTGAGCTGTTTTTGGGACCTGTCATATTTTGACATTTTGCCATACTATAGCCTTGCCTTTTTCGGTCATTTTTCAGCAGGCGTTATTTAGGTGTTTTTGGGCGTTTTTGCTAAATTCTATGCTATGGCGTGTCTAGGTGGGCTATTTTATGCTGTTTTGAGGTGTTTTCAGTTGTTTTGGGGACATATCATATTTTGACATTTTTGCCATACTATAGCCTTGCCTTTTTGGTCCTTTTTTCAACATGCGTTATTTAGGTGTTTTAGGCGTTTTGCTAAATTCTATGCTATGGCGTGTCTTTGCACGCTATTTTATGCTGTTTTGAGGTGTTTTCAGTTCTTTTTGGGACATGTCATATTTTGACATTTTGCCATACTATAGCCTTGCCTTTTTGGTCATTTTTCAACATGCATTATTGAGGTGTTTTGGGCATTTATGCAAAATTCTATGCTATGGTGTGTCTTTGCACGCTATTTTATGCTGTTTTGAGGTGTTTTCAGTTCTTTTGGAGATGTCATATTTTGACATTTTGCCATACTATAGCCTTGCCTTTTGGTCATTTTTCAACATGCGTTATTTAGGTGTTTTGGGGCGTTTTTGCTAAATTCTATGCTATGGCGTGTCTTGGTGTGCTATTTTATGCTGTTTTGAGGTGTTTTCAGCTGTTTTTGGGACATATCATATTTTGACATTTTTGCCATACTATAGCCTTGCCTTTTTCGGTCATTTTTTCAACATGCATTATTTAGGTGTTTTTGCGCATTTTTGCTAAATTCTATGCTATGGCGTGTCTAGGTGGGCTATTTTATGCTGTTTTGAGATGTTTTCAGTTGTTTTTGGGACATGTCATATTTTGACATTTTTGCCATACTATAGCCTTGCCTTTTTCGGTCATTTTTTCACCATGCTTTATTTAGGTGTTTTTAGGCGTTTTGCTAAATTCTATGCTATGGCGTGTCTTTGTGTGCTATTTTATGCTGTTTTGAGGTGTTTTCAGTTGTTTTTGGGACCTGTCATATTTTGACATTTTGCCATACTATAGCCTTGCCTTTTGGTCATTTTTTCAACATGCCATATTTAGGTGTTTTTGGGCGTTTTTGCAAAATTCTATGCTATGGCGTGTCTTTGTGTGCTATTTTATGCTGTTTTGAGGTGTTTTCAGCTGTTTTTGGGACCTGTCATATTTTGACATTTTGCCATACTATAGCCTTGCCTTTTGGTCATTTTTCAACATGCGTTATTTAGGTGTTTTAGGCTTTTTGCAAAATTCTATGCTATGGCGTGTCTTTGCACGCTATTTTATGCTGTTTTGAGGTGTTTTCAGCTCTTTTTGGGACATGTCATATTTTTGACAATTTTGCCATACTATAGCCTTGCCTTTTTGGTCATTTTTTCAACATGCGTTATTTAGGTGTTTTTGGGCATTTATGCAAAATTCTATGCTATGGCGTGTTTTGGCACGCTATTTTATGCTGTTTTGAGGTGTTTTGAGCTGTTTTTGGGACCTGTCATATTTTGACATTTTGCCATACTATAGCCTTGCCTTTTTTCGGTCATTTTTTCAACATGCGTTATTTAGGTGTTTTTAGGCGTTTTGCTAAATTCTATGCTATGGCGTGTCTAGGTGGGCTATTTTATGCTGTTTTGAGGTGTTTTCAGTTGTTTTGGGGACATATCATATTTTGACATTTTGCCATACTATAGCCTTGCCTTTCGGTCATTTTTCAACATGCCATATTTAGGTGTTTTTGGGCATTTATGCAAAATTCTATGTTATGGCGTGTTTTGTACGCTATTTTATGCTGTTTTGAGGTGTTTTGAGCTGTTTTTGGGACCTGTCATATTTTGACATTTTGCCATACTATAGCCTTGCCTTTTTGGTCATTTTTCAACATGCCATATTTAGGTGTTTTGGGCGTTTTGCAAAATTCTATGCTATGGCGTGTCTTTGCACGCTATTTTATGCTGTTTTGAGGTGTTTTCAGTTTATTTTGGGACATGTCAAATTTTGACATTTTGCCATACTATAGCCTTGCCTTTTTGGTCATTTTTCAACATGCCATATTTAGGTGTTTTAGGCGTTTTTGCTAAATTCTATGCTATGGCGTGTCTAGGTGGGCTATTTTATGCTGTTTTGAGGTGTTTTCAGTTGTTTTTGGGACATGTCATATTTTGACATTTTGCCATACTATAGCCTTGCCTTTTTGGTCATTTTTCAACATGCCATATTTAGGTGTTTTTAGGCGTTTTGCAAAATTCTATGCTATGGCGTGTCTTTGTGTGCTATTTTATGCTGTTTTGAGGTGTTTTCAGCTGTTTTGGGACCTGTCATATTTTGACATTTTGCCATACTATAGCCTTGCCTTTTTGGTCATTTTTTCAACATGCGTTATTTAGGTGTTTTTGAGCGTTTTTGCTAAATTCTATGCTATGGCGTGTCTTTGCGCGCTATTTTATGCTGTTTTGAGGTGTTTTGAGCTGTTTTGGGAGATGTCATATTTTGACATTTTGCCATACTATAGCCTTGCCTTTTGGTCATTTTTCAACATGCCATATTTAGGTGTTTTTAGGCGTTTTGCAAAATTCTATGCTATGGCGTGTCTTTGCACGCTATTTTATGCTGTTTTGAAGTGTTTTGAGCTGTTTTTGGGAGATGTCATATTTTGACATTTTTGCCATACTATAGCCTTGCCTTTTGGTCATTTTTCAACATGCGTTATTTAGGTGTTTTTAATGCGTTTTGCTAAATTCTATGCTATGGCGTGTCTAGGTGGGCTATTTTATGCTGTTTTGAGGTGTTTTCAGTTGTTTTTGGGACATGTCATATTTTGACATTTTGCCATACTATAGCCTTGCCTTTTTTGGTCATTTTTCAACATGCGTTATTTAGGTGTTTTTGGGCGTTTTTGCTAAATTCTATGCAATGGCGTGTCTAGGCGGGCTATTTTATGCTGTTTTGAGGTGTTTTCAGTTCTTTTTGGGACATGTCATATTTTGACATTTTTGCCATACTATAGCCTTGCCTTTTTTGGTCATTTTTCAACATGCGTTATTTAGGTGTTTTGGGGCGTTTTTGCTAAATTCTATGCTATGGCGTGTCTTGGTGTGCTATTTTATGCTGTTTTGAGGTGTTTTCAGCTGTTTTTGGGACATGTCATATTTTGACATTTTTGCCATACTATAGCCTTGCCTTTTTCGGTCATTTTTCAACATGCATTATTTAGGTGTTTTTAGCATTTTTGCTAAATTCTATGCTATGGCGTGTCTTTGCGCTATTTTATGCTGTTTTGAGATGTTTTCAGCTGTTTTTTTGGGACATGTCATATTTTGACATTTTGCCATACTATAGCCTTGCCTTTTCGGTCATTTTTCAACATGCATTATTTAGGTGTTTTTGGGCGTTTTGCTAAATTCTATGCTATGGCGTGTCTTTGTGTGCTATTTTATGCTGTTTTGAGGTGTTTTCAGTTGTTTTGGGACCTGTCATATTTTGACATTTTGCCATACTATAGCCTTGCCTTTTTGGTCATTTTTTCAACATGCCATATTTCGGTGTTTTTGGACGTTTTTGCAAAATTCTATGCTATGGCGTGTCTTTGCATGCTATTTAATGCTGTTTTGAGGTATTTTGAACTGTTTTTAGGACCTGTCATATTTTGACATTTTTGCCATACTATAGCCTTGCCTTTTCGGTCATTTTTTCAACATGCGTTATTTAGGTGTTTTTGGGCGTTTTTGCAAAATTCTATGCTATGGCGTGTCTTTGCACGCTATTTTATGCTGTTTTGAGGTGTTTTCAGCTCTTTTTGGGACATGTCATATTTTGACATTTTTGCCATACTATAGCCTTGCCTTTTCGGTCATTTTTCAACATGCGTTATTTAGGTGTTTTTGGGCATTTATGCAAATTCTATGCTATGGCGTGTTTTGTAACTATTTTATGCTGTTTTGAGGTGTTTTGAGCTGTTTTGGGGACCTGTCATATTTTGACATTTTGCCATACTATAGCCTTGCCTTTTTGGTCATTTTTCAACATCGTTATTTAGGTGTTTTTTAGGCGTTTTGCTAAATTCTATGCTATGGCGTGTCTAGGTGGGCTATTTTATACGGTTTTGAGTTGTTTTCTGCTGTTTTTGGGACATGTCATATTTTGACATTTTTGCCATACTATAGCCTTGCCTTTTCGGTCATTTTTTCAACATGCCATATTTTGGTGTTTGGGGGCGTTTTTGCGAAATTGTATGCTATGGTGTGTCTTTGCATGCTATTTAATGCTGTTTTGAGGTATTTTGAACTGTTTTTAGGACCTGTCATATTTTGACATTTTTGCCATACTATAGCCTTGCCTTTTCGGTCATTTTTTTGAACATGCCATATTTAGGTGTTTTTGGACGTTTTTGCAAAATTCTATGCTATGGCGTGTCTTTGCGCTTATTTTATGCTGTTTTGAGGTGTTTTCAGCTGTTTTTGGGACATGTCATATTTGACATTTTGCCATACTATAGCCTTGCCTTTTGGTCATTTTTCAACATGCCATATTTAGGTGTTTTTTAGGGCGTTTTTTTGCTAAATTCTATGCTATGGCGTGTCTTTGGGGCTATTTTATGCTGTTTTGAGGTGTTTTCAGCTGTTTTTGGGACATGTCATATTTTGACATTTTGCCATACTATAGCCTTGCCTTTTTGGTCATTTTTCAACATGCCATATTTAGGTGTTTTTGGGCGTTTTTGCTAAATTCTATGCTATGGCGTGTCTAGGTGAGCTATTTTATGCTATTTTGAGGTGTTTTCAGCTGTTTTTGGGAGATGTCATATTTTGACATTTTTGCCATACTATAGCCTTGCCTTTTTGGTCATTTTTTCAACATGCGTTATTTAGGTGTTTTTAGGCGTTTTTGCAAAATTCTATGCTATGGCGTGTCTTTACTTGGGCTATTTTATGCTGTTTTGAGGTGTTTTCAGTTGTTTTGGGACATGTCATATTTTGACATTTTTGCCATACTATAGCCTTGCCTTTTTGGTCATTTTTTCAACATGCCATATTTAGGTGTTTTAGGCGTTTTGCTAAATTCTATGCTATGGCGTGTCTTTGCCGCTTATTTTATGCTGTTTTGAGTGTTTTCAGTTGTTTTTGGGACATGTCATATTTTGACATTTTTGCCATACTATAGCCTTGCCTTTTGGTCATTTTTCAACATGCCATATTTAGGTGTTTTTAGGCGTTTTGCAAAATTCTATGCTATGGCGTGTCTTTGTGCTATTTTATGCTGTTTTGAGGTGTTTTCAGCTGTTTTTGGGACATGTCATATTTTGACATTTTGCCATACTATAGCCTTGCCTTTTTGGTCATTTTTTCAACATGCGTTATTTAGGTGTTTTTGAGCGTTTTTGCTAAATTCTATGCTATGGCGTGTCTTTGCGCGCTATTTTATGCTGTTTTGAGGTGTTTTGAGCTGTTTTTGGGAGATGTCATATTTTGACATTTTTGCCATACTATAGCCTTGCCTTTTGGTCATTTTGTTCAACATCGTTATTTAGGTGTTTTGGGCGTTTTTGCTAAATTCTATGCTATGGCGTGTCTTTGCGCTATTTTATGCTGTTTTGAGGTGTTTTCAGCTCTTTTTGGGACATGTCATATTTTGACATTTTTGCCATACTATAGCCTTGCCTTTTTGGTCATTTTTTCAATATGCGTTATTTAGGTGTTTTTGGGCGTTTTTGCAAAATTCTATGCTATGGCGTCTCTTTGTGTGCTATTTTATGCTGTTTTGAGGTGTTTTCAGCTCTTTTTGGGACCTGTCATATTTTGACATTTTTGCCATACTATAGCCTTGCCTTTTTCGGTCATTTTTTCAACATGCCATATTTAGGTGTTTTTGGCGTTTTGCAAAATTCTATGCTATGGCGTGTCTTTTGCGCTTATTTTATGCTGTTTTGAGGTGTTTTCAGTTGTTTTTGGGACATGTCATATTTTGACATTTTTGCCATACTATAGCCTTGCCTTTTGGTCATTTTTCAACATGCCATATTTAGGTGTTTTTGGGCATTTATGCAAAATTCTATGCTATGGCGTGTTTTGTTGCTATTTTATGCTGTTTTGAGGTGTTTTGAGCTGTTTTTGGGACCTGTCATATTTTGACATTTTTGCCATACTATGGCCTTGCGTTTTTCGGTCATTTTTCAACATCGTTATTTAGGTGTTTTAGGCGTTTTGCTAAATTCTATGCTATGGCGTGTCTTTGCACGCTATTTTATGCTGTTTTGAGGTGTTTTCAGTTTATTTTGGGACATGTCATATTTTGACATTTTTGCCATACTATAGCCTTGCCTTTTTGGTCATTTTTTCAACATGCCATATTTAGGTGTTTTTGGGCGTTTTTGCTAAATTCTATGCTATGGCGTGTCTAGGTGGGCTATTTTATGCTGTTTTGAGGTGTTTTCAGTTGTTTTGGGGACATGTCATATTTTGACATTTTTGCCATACTATAGCCTTGCCTTTTTGGTCATTTTTTCAACATGCCATATTTAGGTGTTTTTAGGCGTTTTGCAAAATTCTATGCTATGGCGTGTCTTTGTGTGCTATTTTATGCTGTTTTGAGGTGTTTTCAGCTGTTTTGGGACCTGTCATATTTGACATTTTGCCATACTATAGCCTTGCCTTTTGGTCATTTTTTCAACATGCCATATTTAGGTGTTTTTGGGCGTTTTTGCAAAATTCTATGCTATGGCGTGTGTTTACGCGCTATTTTATGCTGTTTTGGGGTGTTTTGAACTGTTTTTAGGACATGTCATATTTTGACATTTTTGCCATACTATAGCCTTGCCTTTTCGGTCATTTTTTCAACATGCCATATTTAGGTGTTTTAGGATGTTTTTGCAAAATTCTACGCTATGGCGTGTCTTTGCACGCTATTTTATGCTGTTTTGAGGTGTTTTGAGATGTTTTTGGGACCTGTCATATTTTGACATTTTTGCCATACTATAGCCTTGCGTTTTTCGGTCATTTTTTCAACATGCGTTATTTAGGTGTTTTTGGGCGTTTTTGCTAAATTCTATGCTATGGCGTGTCTTTGTGTGCTATTTTATGCTGTTTTGAGGTGTTTTCAGTTTATTTTGGGACATGTCAAATTTTGACATTTTTGCCATACTATAGCCTTGCCTTTTTGGTCATTTTTCAACATGCCATATTTAGGTGTTTTTAGGCGTTTTGCTAAATTCTATGCTATAGGCGTGTCTAGGTGGGCTATTTTATGCTGTTTTGAGGTGTTTTCAGTTGTTTTGGGACATGTCATATTTTGACATTTTGCCATACTATAGCCTTGCCTTTTTGGTCATTTTTCAAGATGGCATATTTAGGTGTTTTTGGGCGTTTTTGCAAAATTCTATGCTATGGCGTGTCTTTGCGCGCTATTTTATGCTGTTTTGAGATGTTTTCAGCTGTTTTTGGGACCTGTCATATTTTGACATTTTGCCATACTATAGCCTTGCCTTTTTGGTCATTTTTCAACATCGTTATTTAGGTGTTTTAGGGCGTTTTGCTAAATTCTATGCTATGGCGTGTCTTTCTTGGCGCTATTTTATGCTGTTTTGAGGTGTTTTGAACTGTTTTTGGGACATGTCATATTTTGACATTTTTGCCATACTATAGCCTTGCCTTTTTGGTCATTTTTTCAACATGCCATATTTAGGTGTTTTAGGCGTTTTGCTAAATTCTATGCTATGGCGTGTCTTTGCACGCTATTTTATGCTGTTTTGAGGTGTTTTCAGCTGTTTTTGGGAGATGTCATATTTTGACATTTTTGCCATACTATAGCCTTGCCTTTTTCGGTCATTTTTTTCAACATGCCATATTTAGGTGTTTTTGGGCATTTATGCAAAATTCTATGTTATGGCGTGTTTTGGCTGCTATTTTATGCTGTTTTGAGGTGTTTGAGCTGTTTTGGGACATGTCATATTTTGACATTTTGCCATGCTATAGCCTTACCTTTTAGGTCATTTTTCAACATGCGTTATTTAAGTGTTTTTAGGCGTTTTGCTAAATTCTATGCTATGGCGTGTCTTTGCACGCTATTTTATGCTGTTTTGAGGTGTTTTCAGTTGTTTTGGGACATATCATATTTTGACATTTTGCCATACTATAGCCTTGCCTTTTGGTCATTTTTCAACATCACGTTATTTAGGTGTTTTAGGCGTTTTTGCTAAATTCTATGCTATGGGGCGTGTCTAGGTGGGCTATTTTATGCTGTTTTGAGGTGTTTTCAGCTGTTTTTGGGAGATGTCATATTTTGACATTTTTGCCATACTATAGCCTTGCCTTTTTGGTCATTTTTTCAACATGCGTTATTTAGGTGTTTTGGGGCATTTATGCAAAATTCTATGCTATGGCGTGTCTTTGCACGCTATTTTATGCTGTTTTGAGGTGTTTTCAGCTCTTTTTGGGACATGTCATATTTTGACATTTTTGCCATACTATAGCCTTGCCTTTTTGGTCATTTTTTCAACATGCCATATTTAGGTGTTTTGGGGCGTATTTGCAAAATTATATGCTATGGCGTGTCTAGGCGCGCTATTTTATGCTGTTTTGAGGTGTTTTCAGCTGTTTTTGGGACCTGTCATATTTTGACATTTTTGCCATACTATAGCCTTGCCTTTTGGTCATTTTTCAACATGCGTTATTTAGATGTTTTGGGCGTTTTTGCTCAAATCTATGCTATAAGCGTCTCTTTGTGTGCTATTTTATGCTGTTTTGAGGTGTTTTCAGTTGTTTTTTGGACCTGTCATATTTTGACATTTTTTGCCATACTATAGCCTTGCCTTTTTGGTCATTTTTCAACATGCGTTATTTAGGTGTTTTGGCGTTTTTGCTAAATTCTATGCTATGGCGTGTCTTTCTTGGCTATTTTATGCTGTTTTGAGGTGTTTTTGAGCTGTTTTGGGACATGTCATATTTTGACATTTTGCCATACTATAGCCTTGCCTTTTGGTCATTTTTTCAACATGCCATATTTAGGTGTTTTTGGGCATTTATGCAAAATTCTATGCTATAGGCGTGTTTTGTACATATTTTATGCTGTTTTGAGGTGTTTTCAGCTGTTTTTGGGAGATGTCAAATTTTGACATTTTGCCATACTATAGCCTTGCCTTTTTGGTCATTTTTCAACATCGTTATTTAGGTGTTTTAGGCGTTTTTGCTAAATTCTATGCTATAGGCGTGTCTTTGTGTGCTATGTTATGCTGTTTTGAGGTGTTTTCAGTTGTTTTTGGGACATGTCATATTTGACATTTTGCCATACTATAGCCTTGCCTTTTGGTCATTTTTCAACATGCGTTATTTAGGTGTTTTTAGGCGTTTTGCTAAATTCTATGCTTATAGGCGTGTCTTTGCAGCTATTTCATGCTGTTTTGAGTGTTTTGAGCTGTTTTTTAGGACCTATCATGACATGTTTTTGGCCGTTTAACCAAAGAGCCTTGGCTATGGTATTTGTATAGCAAAAATGTCAAAACATCGTTGACTTTTATGTCTAACACAAATGAAAACACTCAAAAACACATGACTAATAAGCTGCCCTCTACCAACGCAATCAAACTGCATAAATTTTATGCTGTTTGAGCCCAAAAATGACCTTGTTATTTATCGATGTAACAAGTGAAATATTGACATTTTATACTAATATTTTTACCTTTTGGTCATGGTAAATCAGTAAAACAACATATTTAGGTGTTGAAGGCAAAAAACATAGCATAGAATTTTGCTAAAAAGGTCCCCAAAGATGCACTAAATATAACGTGTATGAAAAATGACCGAAAGGCGAAGAGGCTATGATGTTGGCAAAATGTCAAAATAGGGTGAAACACCTCAAGCTGAAACACCTGAAAGGGACAACACAGATGTCACTTTTTTTGACTAAAATTTTGCTCAAAAAAAATCTATGAGACACTGTGCCTTTTTAGTCATTTTTCAAAAACAGGTGAAAAAACGCTGGCATGGTGAATTTTGAGTCCGGCTGGGCTGACATGGCATTCAAAAATTCAAAATATGCTGTTGGCGTACGAAATGACTGTGCCATATAGTTCATAACCTGTTTTGAGGATGTTTTTGGAACATGCATGTTGAAAGGAATGTCAAATTTGACATTTTGCCATAGACATAAAATTTACGTCAAAAACATGTTGAAATCATTTTTTTCAAAGTTAAATGCATAAAACTCAAAACAGCATAAAATATGATGCTAAATTCTATGCTATAGTGTGTCTAAATGTTGGCAAAACTGTTAAAAAAGCATAGTTTTAAGCAGTGTTAAAAAAATGCGGACCGGCTGGGCTATGTAATATTGTAATGCAAAAACATTTTGCACTATACAAGCCTTGCCTGGTGTTGAGTCATTTTTCAACATGCTGTTAATTTATGGCATGTTTTAAGTAAGTTTTTTGCTATAAATTCTATGCTATAGGCATGAATCTTTGGAAGCAGCTATTTCCATCTGTTGAGGATGAATGGCTATGAACATGTTTAATTTTAGCAAGGTCCTGTATCATATTTGCACAGCATGTTTAAAAATAGGCCGAAACCAGGCTATGAGAATGGCTCGACAAAAAAGGCAGCCATAATATCTAGCGTACAAAAATAACATGTTGAAATTTTGCAAAAACGATCGAAAAACACTGGTAAAATATAGCATGTTGAAAAAATGAGCCAAAAGGCTATGTAAATTTAGTAACAAAATGTATCAATATGAAAAAGCTTATGAAATGAGGTCAACCAAAACAACGATGGCCAGGAAGTGCAAAGACCCATGGCATAAGAATTTTGAGCAACATAAATGGCCAGAGCCTAAAAATGACTGAACTAACAAACATGAAACAGCATAAATTTTACAACATAAACGCAATGCATGGCATAACAGCGTCTAGCTACATAAATCGCATGTTGAAAAAAGGACGAAAATTGAACTATGTTTGAAAATGTCAAAAAGTGGCATGAGTCTAAAGCTGGAAAGAGCATGCAAAACATGGTGCACATATGAATGGCATGGTTCAAGCAGCCATGGCATGAAAAACATTTGCCAAAGCACCAATAGCATGTTGAAAAAAATGACCGAGACTATAGTGTGAAAACATAAACATGTGATGCAAAATGGCCATGGCAAAGTAAAATATAACATGTTCAAACAGGCAAAAATACAGGCTGAAAAAAAAAATGTAAAAATAGTCAAAACAAAAATAGCATCAAATTTAAAACGTGCAAAGCTAGCGCCTAAATGTGTTGAAAATGACCCAGAAAAAACAGACAAGACAAAAAAATGAGTACTGAGCAACCATGTAAAAAAAGAGTTCCCAAACGTAGGCAAAAAAAATGTGAGCAAGGCGTAAAAACTGCATGAAGAAAACAAAAAATGCTAAAAAAAAAAGAGGCAAAACGGGACTATGGTAACGAAAATGTCGAAACAGTCTAAAAAAACTGGAGCCGCATGAAAGAGCTGCAAAAATAGTGTTAGCAAAAACATCAGACATGAATTTATTGCACACAAGCATGCTATAAAATGGCGTGAAAAATAGGCTATGTTGAATTAAAAAAACAAAAAACACCATATGAAAATGTAAAGTGCAAAAGTTGAAAAATGCATGAAACAAGGCATGTGATGAGTCATGGCAAAGGGCATACAAAATAGGCATGTCTACAAAATGTTCAAAATTTCAAAATGGCTGTTCAAAGAACAGCACATGGTGTGAAATAACGTGAAGGCACCATATGTAAAAACAGCTTCAAAATACGTCTCAGAGCTGGCATAGCATGGTGCCAAGCAACCATAGCGTCAGAATTGCAAAAGCGATCAAAAATATAAGGAAAAAATGGCCGAGAAAACAGGTTCATGGCACAAAACATGGCAAAAAGCTGCATGCATGGCATGGGAAAAAGGCCAAGGCAAAAACATCTTAAAGACATCTAAAATAGAATTATGGGAAAGCAGATCCACTGTAAAATATGGCATGGGTGCAAAAATGATCAAAGGCAACGACCTCAAAGACATAGGCATAAAATATGATATATGATGGCTTGGCATGCGCCATTGAAATTTGCACAAAACATCAAAAGCAACATGGTTCAAAAAATGACCGGAAAGTCAGGCTATGTGCAAAAAATAGCTGAAACAGGTCCAAAGCATGAAACGTCTCATGGCATGGGAATTGCAAAACGACTCAAAAAAATGCCATGGAACAAACGTAAAAATGGCAGAATTAGGCTGTGCCATGGAACATTTGCAAAAGTTGAAGAAAACATCAATGCGCTCATAAAAAAAAGCATGGCCTCAAAGACTATGGTGGTGTTTGAAAATGACCGAAAAACAGGCTGTGGCAAAAGCATGAAATGGCGTTGGAAGGCTGCGCCATAACATAAATTTGCAGTTCAAAAACACCTAAATGATGGCATGTTGAAAAAAAATGACCCGAAAAACGAGCCTCAAAAGCAAAAATGAAAACGCATGTTGAAAAAAGGCTACAAAAGAGCCAGAATTAACGTGCCAATTCACACGCATAGCATAGAATTTACAACGAAAAACCGACAAAACAAAAAACGTGAAAAATGGCGAAAAGTTGCAAGCTATGGTAACAAGCAAAACGCCAACATAAATACTGGCAAAATGTCATAGAATTTTCTGCGCCAAAGTTAAAACACTAAATATCAGCATGGAAAATTAGTAAACAGGCTAGTCATGTACAAAATAAAAATTGGCTATGTCTAAAACAACATTAAACTATTCATAAAATAGTGAGCCAACACACAACATAACATAGCGTGTTGAAAAAACGGCTGAAAACGATTCAGTATGGTATTTTGAAAAATGTGAAATTTTGACATGTCGAAAAAATGCCTGAAAATGACACATAATAGCTTGTGGAGACATGTCTTAGTGTAACATGTCGAAAAAAAGATCCTAAACTTCTACACTGCCTTCATTAAATCCAGCCTCACCTTCTCAATTTCAGGCTGGTATGCTGCAGCCATGGTGAGGGACGAGAACAGGCGTCATTTGTGACAACAGCCTATACTATGACATTTTGGGGTTATTTTTTGCGACATACTATACTATGATGTTTTTGGCCTCTTTTGGGTTATTTTTGATGACATACTATACTATGACGTTGAATGACATCACCTGTGGATATCATCTGTCAAACAGGATTTACACTTTGTATTTGCAGCAATGAATTAGTTAATTTACCAAGTTCAGTGTGGAGGCAGGAAGTTTATTTCCTCTCTGACTGCCACGTTGGGTCAAAGCCTGTCATCCTGTGGTGTGTCCTGTGTTTAAATGTAATTTAAAACAAATTTCCTTCAAATCTTCATCACCTGCAAAGATATTTTGGGGTCATTTTTGATAACATACTGTACTGTGATGTTTTTGTGCCATTTTGGGTCATTTTTGACAACATACTTTGGGGTCTTTTTTCATTGTCCAGGTTGTGATGACAGGCTGCAGCCTATGATCACAATTTTTGTGTGTAAGTCCTGTATAAACTACAGGTGTTCCCAACAGATTGTAGACCATGCCAAAACCTTTTACAGTAACA
This sequence comes from Plectropomus leopardus, assembly GCF_026936395.1. Classification (NCBI taxonomy): domain Eukaryota; kingdom Metazoa; phylum Chordata; class Actinopteri; order Perciformes; family Serranidae; genus Plectropomus; species Plectropomus leopardus. Next base: position 12,201,301 of record NC_142189.1, on the reverse strand, counting down.
TCACAGTACAGTGTGTGTGTGTGTGTGTGTGTGTGTGTGTATGTAGTGGACGGGCGCGGGGGGCTTTTAAGATTTCGTGCCTAGGCACCTCTACATTTTTTATCGGTGCCTGATGGGGGGCTCTAACAGATCAATGTCCTCACAGCAAAGTTGTTCCTAGAGCGCAATGTGCCCAGAGTTGCACCGTCTATCATTACCAAACTCGGCCAGCCCTCCTGCTCTCCTCTCACCGCTCTCCATTGTCCTGTCCGCCCGCAGAAAAAGGAGGCCGTGCAATGTTTCGTTCGTGTCCGGTGTTAGCGGGGTTAGTCGTGTCTCTGTAAAAAGCATGATGCTACACTGCCGATAGTCCGTCTGGAGCCGGTTCAGCGCCGGTAACTCGTCCATCGTACTGAGGAGATGTTACGTCGCACATAATGACTGGCGGGAGGACAGGCCTGTAGCGTCTCCTCCTGGCCCGGCGTTCAGAAACACTGACAATACACGGGACCACTTCTTAATTGGGGATTTTTATTTAACAAAAACGGGCAGCCGAAACAGGATGATAATGACAGATCCGTAGATTTTACCAAGAAACAGAAATTCAGATATACAAGCTTCAAACACCTTTCCCTGAGAGTCACAGCGACATCTATATCCCATAAGAAACTGGGGCGTTAATCAAGCCTGCTGATTTTGTACTTAATTTTTAATGTCAAATTTTAGATGATGAGTGTTTCCCTTTAAGTGTTGCTAAATTTAGGTTGGGCATTTAATATCTCCAATAGCTTTAAGTTGATTTTTTTAAAAGATATGAATGATGGACCACCATTGTATTGAACACCTGTGTGACTATTTTCTCTTTTATTCTGCACTGCCTGAAAAACCTAATGTCATGATACTGACTTCATTGCCTAGCCCTAGTGTTGAGGTGTGAGAATTGGCAAATGATCAATGATTGTTCATTGTATGAACTTTTTAAAAAATAGAAGTGTAACTCCACCTGAACCCTTTACTCATTTAAAAGAAGGCCGAACAGCTGAAGTTTGAGTGAGCAGAAATCCCCCCCCAACATCACATATTTGGTCTGTCAGACATGAAAAACCTAAATTAACCAGCAGTGAGATTTTTCAGGGTCCTCCTCCCTTTGTGCTTCAACCACAGCCCGAACAGGAACCCCAATCAGTGCAAACATACAGACTGACATCTATTACTGGGGAAATAAAAGTATACCGGCAAAAAAAATGTATATCCACGATTCGCTTCACAAAAAAAAAAAAAAAACATTCTCACCACTTGCATACACCACAGAAAAACCTCTTACACCTGACCACATGAATTCGCTTCACACATTATGAAAAAAACAAAAACATAACCATTTCGCACTGGTTTGTCTTCAGTCTGTCTGCAGTCCCCGAGCCGGCAGAGGAGCCTCTCTTCAAGAAGCAGACTCTTTAAACAGAGTCCAGTTCACTGCCTCATCACAGCCACCGCAGGATCCTCACAACTCTGTGTGAACATCTGACACAGAGACAAAGAAACATTATTCAAGTGGATGAACGTCAGAGTAGATGTTTGTTTTGTCTGTTCTGAGTGTTCAGTACCTGTGCCTTGCTGTTTCTTTGTGTTGTTTACTCTCTCCTGGACTCTGGTCTGCAGGCGTTTGATCTCCTGGTCATAATCGGTCCACTCCGCCACAATCCTCACCGCAGCCTGCAGTTTGGGCTCCTTGGTCATGGGGTTGTTACACTGAGAGCATGAAAAATGAGCCATATTAGTGCTTTCTTTGGTGATCTCTCTACAGGCAAAAAGAACAGGCTGTGTTTTGTTTAAGGGGTCATTTAAAGAGATCATTGGTGTTTAAATGCCTTGTCCGCCTCACATTTTCCAAAAGGGAACAATTTCAAAGGCTCAGATTTGAGCTGCTCCCATTTTGGACACAGCACTCAGATTACAAGAGTGTAACCATCACAGTATCAACTGCTCATGAGGAGTTTTCTAATATAAGATTGGTGATCATATTTTAACCACTGATAACTGGGTTGCGGGATGGTAGCAGTGTGTCCTTTAGGATTTATAATGTGCTACCACTTCAACATTTTTATTTTTTGTTTTAAATATCTTTAAAGAACTGAGATCAAGTTTTCTACCTGTGATTTTGAGAATTTTGACACACAAATGATTGAAGTGAACACAAAACTCACCAAAATTAGGAGCGAGTCGAGTTCACTTGTTGCTCATGGTTCAGTCTGAAGTGCTGATTTGGAGTTTTTGTTGCTTTGTGCTTTTATACAAGAATAACTTGATTGATCCAAAAACAAACTCATTCACATTCTTAGCGCTCAGTCAATTACTTCCTATCAGCTGGCCTGTCTGCCCTCTGGTGGCTGTTAGTAGGAACAGCATTCTTTAGAAAACCCCACTGCTGGACTGTGCAGAGTTTTACAGGTCTCTGACACCGTCCTGCAAATTCAGAAAAGGATTGCTCGGCTTCAAAGACAAAAGACAAAAAGAAACTTTTTGATTCCCAAAGCACCTGCAAAAGACTACTTCACTTGCATAATGACCATTTGTACATCAGTTCTTCACTGCGTTAGCTTGAATTTGTGAAGAAAACTTTGTTTTTCCTGCATGGCACCAAGGTGAACGGAGAATCCAAAAAGACGAACATTCTTCACGAATAACAGCCACATGCAATTACAGTGAAATTATAAGCATCATCATAGAGTTGGTGGCAACTGAAGCGCAAAGTACGCCGCCTTCTTTTACAGGCTGAAGGTGTGTTTAAACGCACCAACAGCACTGAAAGATTAGGATATTAAATCCCAAATACAGTTTCTCTCTGCCATGTTTAACGTCATTGCCTGAAGTGTCTCTAAACCTTGTCACTTTCTCTTTCTCTCCACCACTGTTCTGGTGCAACATTTTTAGTGTGCCAAATGTGTCATTTCAATCAGCTGCAAACTGCACTGCAATGTTATGAGTGCATTATCTTTTTTTGAATTGAACCCTGAGATGGGGCAGATAGCATTTGCAGGTTATGTGCAATTCATGGTGCTATCAGCGGCTTCAGTCCATTCTTTCTGAATTTACCCCTCTGTGTCTTCTGTTTTGTCCTGATCCAACCCATGAAGTCTACATACACACACACACACACACACAAACTGCTGTTACCAGGTCTATCGTCTTGGCGCTCCTCTTGGAGCTGTCGTCACACCAGGTCTCACACCACAGCCACTCCTGAGGCAGAGATTTGATTGGCACCTGGTGGATCATGTTGTTGGGCAGATCCTAAAAGAAACAACAGAAAATGAAACCAGTGATTGAAGGGGATGGGAAAACTAACAGAGATTACAAAGAAAACTTCATGGAAATAGTCACTACTTTTTTTAAAAAAAAAAATAAAATCAGAACAGAGTATGTTAAAGAGCAACTTTAGATTAGAGATCCCAGTGATTCAATATGTAAGAAAATGGTGTGCACAGTAGATTTTCCCAAAAAGTGTAAATAAATAAATAAATATAAACTCCACATCTGGAGTCATTTTTGCACGGTACTTTTACTTCTGCATTTAAACTGAAAAAACAGGCAAAATGACATGTGGGGGAGAGCTGCCACATTCATTTAATTCAACTTTTTAAAACCATTAAAATCATGAAATAAAAGTTGATCCTTAATGTGCAGACAGGCTTCAGAACAAAAGCATCTGCTTGATTAACCCTTTAAAACCTGGAGCGACTTCAGTTTTCTTGTGCTGCTGTCAGACGTCTTCAAAAGAGCTGAAACCTGAGAAAACTGGTATGATTTCTTTTAAAAACAAGGGAAAAAACATAATGAGCAACTTGGCAAGAAATGTCAGACAAACTGGAAAAAATAGTAAAAAGTTACAAGGAAATTATCTGAAAATAAATTGGGGGGATTATTATATATTTTAAAAAAGATGGAATCAATGTCAAGAATACTATATATATAATTTCGTAGTTATATATTTAAATTATGTTAAAGTATAAAAAAATTGTATTTAATTCCTTTAGCACTTTCTTGAAGTTACTTTCCACTTTTGTTTTCCTTATTTCAGGTAATTTACTCGTAACTTTTTAATAATTTCTTGCTAGTTTGTGGGCCATTTCTTGTTAAGTTGCTTTTTGCCTCCTTCCCATGATTTTTAAAGAATCAAGGCAATTATCACAGGTTTGAAAGGGTTAACAGTCCTGGCTGACTGTCTGACCAATATGTGCCATATTATTAATTTATTTATTTCCTGTTGTTGATGGGATTTTTTTTTAGTTTTGTATATATGTTTTTGTTTTTTTTTTCTTTTTGTTAGTGATTAAATTTTTAAAATTGGGGTGCCTGGTGGCTCAGTGGATAGAGTGGCGCCCCATGTACAGAGGCTGTGTCCTCGCCACAGCGGCCGCGTGTTCAAATCCGGTCTCAGCCCATTGCTGCATGTCTCCCCCCCTCTCTCCCCCTCTTTAAAAGAAAAATTCCAAAAAATTCAAAAATCAATAAAAAAATAAATAAATAAAAAACACACCCTACTCTCTGTCTGGCTTTTTCAAAAGATCTCCTTGTTGGTGCATTAAGAGACAATACAGAGGCTGAGATGTGAAAAGTGTTGCAATCACAAAATCTTGATAAGCAGAGGAGAAAACTATTAGCAAACAGCAACACTGTGAAAAGGATCAGATAAAATATGTAATTTCTCACATTAAACAAAGCTGCTGTTTAACCTTCAACTTTCAAATCTCAGATTACAGAGTTTCCTTGTACACAAAGTTTTCAATGAAGTGCCTTCTCACACCCAAAAAAATAAATGCAAAAACAGTTTGCTGTGATTGTTTTAAGATTTTTATAAAGCACTAAAAATAAATGGAAGCAGCTGGAGACTGGTATCAAATTAATCTGAAAAAATGCTTTGGAAAAATAGCTGATGGTAATGTAAGCTGTATTGCCAAAATAATACAAATAAATTGTGTCAGTCTTCAGAATCAGATGCCAAATGCTCATGTAGACAGACAGTATAAAAAAATTAAAGACAGACCTGGTCGAGGTTTGAAAGGCTGTTGGGGTCTTGGCTGAGTCCCTGGTACTGTCCTCGGAGTCGATCTCCTGCAGCTATTTTCCTGAACTTCTTCAGGTCGACCACATACAGGGCACTGCAGGGGATAAACGACAGTAACACATGAAATATGCATGAAGGTATGAAAAATGTATTAAAAAAGAGAGTGAGAGTGTGCCCTGTGTGTGTGAGTGTGTTTGAGTGTTACAACTCTGCCGAGCTGTCAGAGTGTGCATATACCTGATGTGGTATTTGCGTCCGGCGAGGTGGCTCGCCCAGTAGCCGGACTTCCAGAAGCGGTAACCGTCCATCTCCCTCCGGCTCTCGCAGAAAGGCGTGTAACCGTACGGAGCGCCCTCCAGGTCGAAGTCACGCAGCTCCTTCAGGTCTGTTCGCACAATCTGAAGGTCAGACAATAGAGATTGATCACTTTAGAGAGGTAAAACTTATAACTCATGTAAAAACTAATTTAAAAAAAAAATAAATTCCAGAAAATAACAAAAGCTGTGTGAACATTTGTTTGATTTTGGACCATAAGACGGAGAAAATATGCAATTTTCAAGACATCTGAGAGGTTGGTTCTGGTGAAGTTTTGCTCATAAAACCCGAGGCATTGCTATTTTGTTGATCTGCCAACTGACTAATAGTTTAAAGGGCAAACTTTGCTCTGCTTTCAGACCTGAACCCTGTTTGTTCATGTTTTTGTGTCTAAGTGACTAATAGGAACAATTTCTGAAACTCGTCCAGTATTGAGCGAGAGCACCACAACCAACAGCTAAGAAACAAACCTCTAAATATTAAGTCCAGCACATTATTACTGTATTTTTTACACTGTTAAAGTTATCCAAGTCAGTTTAATCATTCTGATCATCAACTTAAGAACTGAACAGTAAAAAGGAAAGAAATATTTGGACAGAGGCAGGATGAATTACAGTGTCTGCACAGCTACGTGTGAGCTAACCTGGTCTGCGTCCACAAACAGAATCTTGTCGACGGCGAGAGGAAACAGCACGTCCAGGAACAGGATCTTGTAGCCCCAGATGATCCTCTGCTTCTCGGTCTGTTGGTGTAACCAGCGAGGCCACTTGTACTGGACCAGTTCATACTGGAAACCATACTGCTTCGCCATGTGGGGGATGAACTCCTGTAAGATGGTCACACACAAAACAGGCCTGTCAGCTTTTACTAGGGGACAAGCAATGCACAATCAATAATAATTAATAATATATTTTTTTTCATTATCCATTAATTTGTGGATTATAGTTAATTGTTTGGTCCATCAAATATATTGTGAAAAATGTCCATCCATTTCTCAGATTTGTAAGTCCAAAACTCCATCACCAGCGTAATGTGAACAAAAAAAACAAAGAGAAAAGCTTGTTTTTAACAGCGTTATTGTGAGGCAGAGATATTGGAGTGTAGCCCGCTCTGGACATCTTAAGGTTTTGAGGAATTGTTCTTCCGTGAGACTGTCCACACAGCAGCTCCACCACTGCTGATTCCTCTCCTGCTGCGCCCACTCCTCCCTACACAGATCTACCAGCAAAAGCTGCTTCAAGAGCTTGTGGACCAAAAGTTCAGCTTTTCAGCTCATTATCCCAAACACAAACTGTCATTGCTCCGAAGGGCCGTTTTCCCAAAAATACACCACACGCTCTCCCAAACAGAAGCACATGATTACTTATTATGCAGACTAATGTCTTCCCACCTTCCCACTATGCCATCATTTGGGAAATATATGGTATAAATATGCCATTTATTTGTCTCTAAAATGCTGTTTTCCTAAATGTGATGTTTTTTTTGTTATTGCTCCAATGCTCATGCCTGTGACATTATTGGTTGTATGTGAGGCACATCAGGGAAGATACACGTTCACACTGAAGTCAGAAATGGGTCCCTTTAAACATAAATGTGAAGTCTAGGTAGAAAGATCAGATCTGGGGATCAGGAGCAAAAAAAAAAAAAGGTTGAGCTTTCCGGACATAAAAATATCCTGATAGTGTCATCATCAATACAAAAAGTTTTGAAATTCTACAAATGAAATAAAACTGAACTAATCATTTTATTTGGACAGATATCATGATATAATGTAAATATGAAAATGAAGAGCAATCCTTTCTACTGCACGGCTGGAGCTTCTGCAGAGTTAACTATGGAAATGAGCTGACAGAGAATCTGGGTTACAAAACAGTCTTTTTCTTTTACAAATAAGAAGAACACGTCCCAAAACAATGTTGATTTCAGGATAATGAGGTTTAACAACTAAAACCACAGTGAAAACAATCATAAAAACAGGACTGTTAATGATGAATGAGCTGAGAAAAGCACAGAAGTCTTCATTCATCAGGAGATTTTCTTCCACTGTAGAAATCTCGCTCCTGCTGCATGTTTCACCTTGATTTTTAGAACTCTTGTCTGAAGCTCACATCACTGACAGACGGAGAAAGAAAGCTGCGGCCATCAGGGAAAATCTCCACATCAATGATGAGAGGCCGGCTGATTTTTTTTTTTTAAAGCAAAAATCCTACCTTGAACGTGGGGGACAGGTAGTTCTTGAGGAACCAGAACTTGACTGGAGTTTTGGTGTTTTTCAGAACTGACAGCATCATAATCCTGAGAGGGAAGGAAGAATAAAAAGACTAGTGGCAACAGAACTGGGAGAACAAAGACACTTGAATCAATAGTCTTTGTACACGTAAGAAGACGAGATGTTAGCTTTTTAAGGATCTTGAGTGATACAACAATCCCTTCTCTTTGCCTGGTCATATCTCTGACGCTTACCTGAGAAACCGCTCATACAGATGCCCCGAGGCCACAGAGAAGATGTTGATCACGTCGTCCTTCTCCTGCTTTGGCTCCTCCGTCTTTCCTCCGCCTGTAAATCCTCTGAAAGATAAAAGACAAGCTGTTTTTAGCAGTTTTAAAAAACTTAAAAGTAAAATAAACACAGAACAGATTAAATGTGTTTGTCCTCCAGGTAATTGCAAGCTACACTTAACTAGTTAGAGATAATATTAATCTTTGTAGAAATGTGCTGATGATGCAAAACTATTATTAGGGCTGCACCTAACAATTATGGTCATTATATATGGTACGATAACTTTTTTGATGAATTAATTAATCCTCTAAGATTTCAAAACCAGAAGATGTTCATTTATCAGAGAAAGGAAAACAAGATAAAGCAGCAAATCCCCACATTTTAGAGATAAAACCAAAGAACATGTGGCATTTTTGCTTAACAAAGAACTTCACCAGTTATTTAACCGGCTGCAGATTGATTTTAAATTTATCAACTAATGGATTAGTCAACTTAACCAATAACCAATTTCCAATCAAAGTTGTACCTGGCTAGAGATTTCCAGAAGCCGGTGTCATTTTCCTCGGTCACATCACTCAGCAGCTCCTCGTTAAACTTGTCTGGTTTCTTCTGGACCTGATAAAAAATTAACCCAGTTAGTTGAACAACCATTGTTAGAAAAAATGACTTCTCCATTTGATGTAGTTATTAAATATGAGCTTATCTAGCTCAAAATTCTATGGAGGACCAAACCTGTCTTATGAGTAAATAAATGAAAGATAAATTAATGAAATGTGTGAAAATATTTTAAAAATTCATCTGAAAATCGGTTAAGACCTTCCAGTAAACGTGGAACTAATCAATGCAGGTTTTGGACTTTTAGGAAAAATCAGCTTTGCAAATGTTTCATGATGAAAAAAAAATAATTCAAATCGTTTGTTAGATCTTAATATCCACAAAATGCTTAGGAGGGTAACACAAAAAACCCCCCAAAACAGAACTCAACAGGACACCTTTAATGTTGAGGTGAGTTTGAAGATAAAAATATTTGCTTTTAAGTTTTGCATTTACACATTTTTGCATTTCTTTGTGCCCTAATCTATTCATTTATTTTTCATCAGTGATATGTAAATGTCCCAATGAAATGTGTAATTTTACCCATGATTTATGCACATACTGTAAATGTTTTGCATGACTCAAAATACTCAGCACAGTTTCTTCTACTCTTTTAAATTCATGAGAACGCAGTAAGACGGAGAAAACTGGAAATGTTGCCTCTAAATGTCTTCGATTTGTTTCATGTATTTGGGTGCAGAACTTGAATCTAACTGAGTGAAAGGGCAAATTCTTATCACTGTTTTCATGCTTTTGTTGGTGACAGTCATCACTTAATCAGAGGTAAACTGACCTTGACTTTAATGATCCTGCTCTTGAAGTTATTTAGCACGACTATGATGTCATCAGAATCTGCTGGGGAGTCCGTGCCATCATGGCTGCAACACAAAAAGAAAGAAAGCAAACAGAAAATTAGTTTGTAGATCCAGCAGACAAAAACTATGACTAACTAAGACTATTACGGCACTTTAACTCACTAGTTCTGTGTTCTCACCTGTAAATCTTATAGATGTCATCAGAGCGTCCTTTCCTCATCTTCAGGATCCAGGCGCCGGGGTTTGCCTTCAGCTGGAAGTAACCCTACAGAGGAGAACAAAAGAGATTCACATAGTTTGTGACTACAATAATAAACAGGGCTGGAATGATCTGAGTATTTGTACCGCACTGTCATGATTCAGCGACCACAGTTGGGGCATGCAGCCTCAAGAAGAATACACAATATGTAGATTGATGCACGTAATGTGGAGTTCTGCCCAAATAGCTGCACTTTGTTGGCAACATTTGCAGAGGTTAGCATAACAACCAGACTGGCATGGATGTTAGGCACGATAAGGCGCGCAGAAACGAAATGCTGGAAGACCCGCCTGCAGCCTGGTCAGCTACAACAAGAACTCAGAGAAAGCTGTGAGAAAGACGAGGACGGTGTGTCTGCACTGCTCCACAGCTGCAGGGTCTGTGAACTGAAACACATCCATCCTCAGCATCACTTCAATGTGCCGACCATCAGATTGATAGATGCTTGGGTGCTCTGAATGTTTAAAGTCCCCTTGAAACCGAAGTCAGAGCATCTTTGGCTTTTGTATTGTGATGTATTTCCCGGTGAAAAGGAATATTTGAGCCGTGTTCAGTAACAAAAGGGATTGAAGTCAAATCCTTCTTATTTGATCGCACTGCTAAAAGTGGGCAGTCTTTAAGTTTAGTGTGATTCAGGACTTTTTGGTTAATACATATACTCTGATACTTATATTTTTACCTGTATTTGGCATATGTTAGGAGATAAATGATCACTTAACACAAGGATGCAGGAATATAACTGTGAAAATGCATTTTTCATTTCACAAACTAACAAAAACTCTTCCTTAAGCAAAAGTTTTTTGTTTTTATTATTTATGTAGTTTGTTATTTTACATTTCATATCATTAGAGATGCTTTTCAGTTTTACAGTCTGTTGTGACCTGTTGCCTTTTTGGAAAGTGACTGTTTAGTGTAATAGAGAGTATGTGTTTGAAATGCTCCTTACTTTTATAATAAAAACAGTTTACTAAAGTTGCCAGTGAGCAAAATGCTACCTCTGTCACCAGCAGGATTGTGTCTTTCTTCGACACTTGCACTACTGTTTGTTCAAAATAAATAAAAACAAACCGTACCAAACTTGCACAGAACGTGACTTTTTGTGTACCGTTATTACAGCCCTTATATTAAGCCTGCATGATAAGCTGTTAACAAGGAAAGCACTAAAACGTATCAACAAACAATAATTATTGGAAACTTCTGCTCTAAAGTGTTGGAAAACAAAATGGCAAAAAGGCTCATCTGTAACTCACCAGGTTTGCCATGACGATTGTATCCACAATGACGGGTTCGGAGGCGGTTCCCAGGGTGAACTGGAGGCCACGTGGCGGCTGGCCCGAGCTGACGTCAAAACAGTGACCCTCTAACAAAAGGTGCTCTAACTCGTACTCTGCCGCTACAATGTTCTCCACCTGCAGACACAGGAATCCACACAGGTGAAGTTTACTATGTGTAACCAAATAAGTTAGTCCAAGGGCTTTCCAGAACCACATCAGTGATGGTTCTCAAACAAACCAAAGGATGCCAAAAGTCCTCAGCATATAAGCAAAAATGGAAGAAAGCTCAGGAGAAAGAATTCAAAGAGAGGTCCGCTTTTTGGACAAGAGTGGATGCAGCAGGACCTGAAAAAGTTTAACAAGTAATAGAAATAGCCAAAAAACAGGATTATAATTGGAGAAAAAAATATCAACATTATTGGGTTCTGAACTCTATGTTTCACCCTATCCTCAATAAAACAGTATAACAGTGTGAAATTGGTACGACTTGTTTAATCATGTATTTCAACATTTTAATACATACATTAATAAAACCCTGATACAGAGACACAACTGGTGTCCTCTGGTATGAGAGTTGTCTTTTTTTAATGCAACAATTTACTATATTACAAAGTAAAGCTGGAATAAAACGTTAATTTAGGACAAAAGAAAAATAAAAGTGTCTTTGTGCAGCCCCTTAGACAAATGAGTAAAAAATAAATCCCAAACCTAAGTGGTAGAAAATCAGTTTGGTTTGAGTCTAAGGGCTACTGGCGGTGTTTAAACACTGACTGATGACACACATTAAAACACAACCGTTGGACAGCATTAAAACGTTCATTCACAGAGCATGATAGAGTGGTGTGATAACTTTACACACTTAATAGTTTACTGTGAGAAACAATGAAATATTTCACAACTGCGGATCCCAACTGAACCCAGACAGACTTGTTACTTTACCTCCTCCAGGTAGATGTTGTCCAGGTCGTACCGGGTGTGCACAGACTCCACCATCCAGCTCTCGGGGGTGTTGAGGTTCAGGGTGAAGAGCGGAGACTGAGGCATGTCCAGGAACTTGGCCATAGGGCCGGGAGAGAAACTACCGTCAGCTTGAAAGGCCACCTCCGGCTCCAATACGTAACGGTAAATACTGGAAGAAAATACATGGATTTTAATAACAGGTGGAGCAGTCATCACAACATTATCTACCATTTGCTGGAGGCCTTTAGCTAAAACAGTAGACATGAAGATCCTAAATGTTAGTTTTTACTGAAAAATATCAGAAATTTTAAAAGGAACAGACTGACTGAAAATGTTGGGCATCAGCATTAAAGATGCCCTGTGGAGACAAAAGTTATGTTAGCATTGAGTGTTACTCATAAAAACATACATATAATGTGCACCCGTATGGTCTAACAAATTTGGTGTTGTGTGCATTTTTTTCCTCATAAAACATTTGTTTAGCCAATTTTTGAAGTATTTTTAATGCAATAACTGAGCAAGCAAACGCCACCAAACTCTTAAAAGACAGAAAGACGTGCCTGAAGCTCTGCATAAAGATTTTTATGTTGTTTTTTTCCCCCAAAACTGATCTTTTGGGTTTGATATCAACAATGTGAATGGAGTGGCATGTAGTACAGCCATACTTTTTTAACATTTTTGTTGCATTTCAGAGCGCTGAACTGCAAACTCTGTCAACACAACAAACTAGACTTCACCACACAACAGACTGTGTAGGTCGTAGCTGCTGCTGCAGGAGTGTGAGCTCTGCAGTGACAGTCTGCATGGCTGCACACACACACACACACACACACACACACACACACACACACACACACAAACACACAGTGTCAGGGCCAACTGTAAGCATAAAACGGCTAACGTTACCTAACGGTTATTAACGGGTTTAATGACAGAGTCGAGCTGGTGTCGGTGTAAGTTTGTTGGGACTGTTAAACAGGAAAGCGGCTCTAGAGATGGAATCAAGAGAAAGTTTGCCGATCCGACGGGGAGTTTGGACTGGCCAGCATCAGATCCCCATGACAAAGACAGAATGCAGGCGTTGTTTGACAGCAGATGTTTTTTATACTAATGGTACTGGGTCATTTCGGTCAATACCTTTAAGATATTGAGTACCGATACCTAGCTCTACAGTATTTATATCCCCACACATCTGAAAATTATATTTCTTGCTGCAAGAAGACACTTTTCATTACAGTTTAATGTTAGTAACGTCTTCATCTGCAAATGATATCACAGAAAAAGCCTCTGTTAATAGAGCATAAAAAGACAAATGGGGATAATTTAAAAGAGACAGTTATTATGCAACAGAGTCCTTATAATCAGTAAAAACAAATATTGAAACACAAGTCTTCAATTATACCCTTAAAATTAGATTTTAATTTTCTGACTTTCCAAAAAGAGTATGAGCCTTAAACATACAGTGATGCTGTAAATTGTAATTGAAGTCCTAATAAAGGCACAGAGCATAAAGTATTATGATGAATTAAGGATTCAGTGACTGAAAAGTAAAACATTAGCACATTTGGAGGGTGAATGGTAAACTTTTAGCCAGATAAAGCAGAAAGACCAGAGTGCTGTGCCTATACTGATATAAAAAAGATGTAAGGTTTGAGAATTCACTGAGTACAGAAACAGTTCTCACCTCTTGAGAGGCATCTCTGACAGTTTGGACTGGCAGTTCATGAAGACTCGTAAGTTGACGTTTACCAGCTGCTTCAGGTTCTGCAGGTGGACACATGTTAAAGAAGACAAGACAGACAGGTGAGAAATAACCCTGATGAGATCAAAGTGAGGTCTAATATATCAACTGGACAGATCAGTGAGAAAGACGCAGTCAAACGAGGGACCCGATTTAACCCACCAAAAGGAGAGGAGCTAGTTTCTGTGCGTCCCTGGTTACAGGATCCACCACGGCAACAACATCGAAGTACACATCTCCCTCCTTTGGCCGGATCTTTACAGCACTGCCAAAAAAAAATAAAAATCAGCAACTAAATAAGGATGCACTGATCTCCACAGTTTGTATTTACATTAAATTAGAAGGTAAAAATTGTAAAATTTAAAATTTTCTGACACAATTTTTGCCCGAAATAATAATTATAACTTTGTTTATTCCATCTCTCAGATGCACACACACACAAACATCATATTGAAATAACATAGTTATAATTGTTAAACATTTCTGTCTTTGTCCATACTTTAGTCTCCATTTTCACTTTATATATACAGGCAAAAAATATTGTATTGTTTTATTGTATTGTATTACTCCAAGCTCAGTAATTCTGCACTTTCAGTTTTAATTCTAAAAGCTTAACCAAGGACAGGGGTTACAAATTACCCTTGGCTACAAACCTGTATGTACTGCATCTACTTTGTATTTTATATATGAAGCATTTTTAATGCATTTGTCCCTGTCAAATAAACAAGTACATAAATAAATGTAATGCACTTTTCAAAAGCAGAGTTACAATTTGCTGTACACACATAAAATAGAGCAAAGTAATGAAAAACATGGGGATAAAAAGAGAAAAAGTATTTGGTAGGAAAGTAAGTAACACAGGGGCAATTACAAATCTGAATGCAAAACCAATAAAAAAAATTAAAAACAGTCAAAAAAGTAAATAAATAAAAACCAAAATTAACAAGTAAAAAAGTGTCAGAATGAGGATTTGAAAGCAGTGTTTTTTCGAGGAGTGATTTAAAATAAAGCACTGACTAACTCAAGCACTCCTGATCTCCTCAGGCAGGGATTTCAGTGTCTGTGGGTTCAAACAGCAAACTTACTGACGGACTTTAGATTTTAGCCATGACTTGTGAACAGAAAAGAAAGTTTGGAGTGAGGATCTCGGGCAGTACGTTTGGTCATGAGGAGAGAGCAGCTGAGAGATATAAGGAGGTGCCAAACCAGACATGATTTTGAGAGTGATTAAAAGTATTTTAAAATAAATGTATTATAAAGTCACGGAAAGCTGATGTAAAGAAGCTAAGATTGGTGTAATATGGTCACATTTTTTTTTGAACCAGTTAAGAACTGAGCTACGGCATTTTGTGTGAGTTTGAGGGAATGAAGAGACTAATGGGAGAGGACAACCTTCTCTCGATAAAGAATTAACACAAACATTTTGACTTTGGAGATATTTCGTGATAGATAATAACAGGACTGGGCATTTTTGTTAATGTGAAGGTCTAGTTTAAGGTCAGAGTTGAATATTACACTGAGATTTCTGGCAGAGGGCTTTAAATTGGCAGCCGGTAGACCAAGGAGATTGTAATCAGTCTGAACTCTAACATGGAGGGGCGGGAAAAGAGGATGAGCTCAGATTTGGTGTCATTAAGCTGGAGCTCCCGCCCCTTGAACACAGACATTGCTGATTGAGGTTGACATACTGTTTATATCCTTCAAACGCATATTTTAGACACTTCCATCTGCTTTTCTCTGAAATCACTGTCTTGATTTTTTCTTCAAATGGGTTAATATTGCTTCAGGGAGTACAGTTGCTAGCTCCTGACAGCTTGACAATCACAAAGCTTAGCGAAGTGGTCAATTATGACGAGTTTGTAGACTGCTTTCGTCATTAGGTAGAAGGTAGAGTTGGGTGTCATCGGTGTAGAAATGGAACTGAATATTATGGATTTGTATAATGTCACCCAATGGGTCAATGTAAAGAAAGAAAAAGATGTGACCTAAATTGAGCCCTGGGGGATGCGGTAGGAACCGGGGATGACAAAATCACCCACACTAACAGAGAAGTGTCTACCAGTAAGATAGGGAATCCCCACAGATGCCAACACAGCCCTCCAGACTGTTTTTAGAGGACAATGTTATCGATGGTGTTGAAGGCACAGCTCAGGTTCAGGAGGACCTGGACTGAGCAGGTACCAGAAGCAGGAGCTAACAAGAGGTCACTGTCACCCTGAGGAGGGCAGTCGTGCTGTGAAGGGCACGGAAACCTGACTTTTCCACTTGGTGCAACAATACAGCTAAATGCTTTGCAAAAATCAAGTGACCCTGGGCTACACAGGGCTTCCCTTCAGGGAGTAAAGTTGGCTTGCTTGTATAAATCATGTGCATGCATTACAGCTTTACCTGTAGCGGTCATCTGCAAAGTCATATTCTACCCGGGCCTCTCCTTTGGGCTGAGAGGAGAGCAGAGCGTCCACCTTCATAACGAGGTCGCTGGCCCTGAGAGAAATCCTGCATTAGATTTTACAGAATGTAAAAGCGTTACTCAAGTTTTGACCTTGTGAAAAACTATGGATGACAGGAAATACAATACCTGTCCTCCTCAATACCAAACTGTTGGACTTTGCTTTTGATTCGCTCTCCAGAAGTTTTCAGGATGATGCTCTCCAAAAGCAGGAAGTCATCCTGATTAAACACCTCCTCGTCCTCCAGTGGACCTATGATCTGTAAACCAGACACAAAAGAACCGGTATGGTAACTGGCAAATTTTCTTGATAAATACTCTGTTTGTTCATCATGTACCACCCGTATTTTCAAAGCAGGTTCTTCCAACAATAAATAACAAGACTGTGACTCACTCTTCCGTTGCTGATGACTGCCTTCTGTCCTTTCTTCAGTTTAAGCACGTCTCGGCAGTAGGCAGCGTGGGAGAGCAGGAAGTCAAAATTGGGACCATCGTATGCATCCTTGAACAATGACACATCCATACCCTGAAGGGAAAAAAGATAACTTATGGGCAGCTGATAAAAGAGAAAATTAAGAGTAAAAAGGATAAAATATTTAACAACAGTAGAAAATATGATCATTTTAAATCATGAAAAATTAAGCTGTTCGATGCCCCCTTACCCCGACAGCAAACTCCCCGATATCTACTCCCTTCTCCAGAGCTGCAGCTGTCTCTTCTTTAGCCATCTTGGTGATGAAATTCTTGGCGTTGTTAGCAGATTGCGTCTGCATGGCAGCCCAGATCGCTCTGGCCACACGGCTCGTTTCGGTGGACGGAGTTGCCGTTGGGTTATTGATCATACCCAGTCGGACATTGTTGCTGGTTTTCTGTTGCGGGTACAGTGAGTGTTGGTGAAGGATTTATTCTTGCTTTGAGAGGCTGAATATCGAAACAGCTGATCTTTTCAAAAACATGGTGACATAAATTAAACAAAAAATTTCAGTTCTGAATCCTACTTTGAGATATTCTGACCTTGCTTAATTTTTATTGTACAAACATGAAAGTGATATAATCGTCTCATATAATTCTTATTCTCAACAGAGCAGATTTGCAAACTTCCCAAAAGTGAAATTATTCCTTTTCCAACCTTTTCTTGGTTGTTTTTTAAATACAATTTGTACCAGAATGTTTCATGGAAAAATATGTTCATATTGTCACAACATATGATTCATTCATGATTTGTACTGGTAACTTGTGTTATTGTATGTACTGATTTTCACCAATTTGTACTTTACTATCTGCACCTGTTAGCTATTTTTGTTAGCATTTGCATCTTACTGTTATCTAGTTTTATATTATTTTATATTTGCTATATACTGTATTCTATATTTGCTATATATTTTCTCTTACTGCTATTATATTTCAGTAGTTGTACATTGCCTACTTTCTATCAGTACTCCTCTAACTTTGTATTGCAACTGCTGCACAGCAATTTCCCTCAAGATAAATAAAGTTTTATCTTATTTTATGTTACATAGTCAACATTAAAACAGCAATATCGAATCAAGGTCCAGATTGTAGAAATTGTATAAGAGGGTTTTGTACCATGTGTCTGATGGCATCATAAAGGAGCTGACGTCCCGAGGGTTTGTCAAAGTCTCCGACCACCCAGAAGGTCACAGGGCGGATGTAGCCATCATCTAAAAACCACAAAGGTAGAAACACAGATTGAAAGAATAAGTTACTGAGGTGATGCTACGCAGGAAAACTTGCGAGGCAAAGGAGGCGAGATATACTATTTTTCAGTGAAGATAAAGGTTTGGTAAATTGGGTAAAGATCTATGTAGATACTGGACTGCAAGAAAAAAAACTGGAAAAAGTATCTATATTGTTATCTACTCCGAAAACTTTGTCTTTTCCAAACAGTAAATAAAACCTCTCCATGCAGTTACAACAAGTGACACATGCTCTCCTAAAGATGGAAGAAACAATGTTAGAACTTAGTGAGCAGTTATTTTTAGTGGTTATATTTCAGACTTTAATAGACAATCATCACATGTATAATTAGTAATTTGTTTGCTCTGAGAAATGCAACACAGATGGAGGAGTGGTGGTGGATTGACAAACAAACAATCTTATCACTGCCAGCAGTGTAGTTTACAGAAAAACAGAAAAAAAGAGCAAGTGAGGTGGAGAGGGAATAATGTGGAGGAAAAGGGTGATTACCATGCCTGTTGGTGGAGGTCATCCCTGATGCAGGGGCATGTTTAAATCACATGAACAAGAGGAAGAGGAGGAGGAGAGGACAGAAGGAGAATACATAAAAGAGAGTTTAAGCTTGAAAGTGACTAAATTATCTTCACGAGACACGACAAAAAACCTCCTCAAGTGTTCTCTTCAATTCAGAGTTTGGGTTTTTTATACACCCAGCTATCATAAGAGACAGTCTTGGACATCCTTACCTTTCTTAGTCATGTAGTTGATGCTGTTGGCCACAGCGGTGCTCTTCTCCTTGGTATCGAGAGTCGAGAAGCGAGCGTAATCATCAACAAAGTAGTTGTCTGCAAGAAGTGAAGAAAATGGAGTAAACTGTAGCTCATGTAGAAAATAGAAAGATTATATTTCTAAAGGCCTTTGCACACCGAGTCCGACGTGTTTCATTGATCTGTTTGTTGCGAGAACAGTACATTTTTTCTGTACTTTAATCTCTGTAATAACAAAAATGTAATTTTAGTTGTAAAAAGGAGTTCAGGGTTTTCAGTTTCAGTGTTATTCATTTAGAACATTTAGTTATTTATTTAGAATTTTTTGCACGCCGCACAAAATTAAATGTACTTTACTGTTCTACAGAGCTCACAAATTTTAACAAAATCAGGTTTGTGTTAACATGTTGATTCTGCAGCATGAATGAAACTGAAACTGAAGTCTGAGGACCTGTTGGGCCCATTGCCATTACTACAGCGAGCACTGTCTGTGTTGGGTTTGGAAAAGCAAAACCACACTGGCGACTGCTTTCAGCTCACCATTGCCCCGACTCTGTGACTCAAACAAGCTGCAGGAGTGATGTAGTCTTACACTCACTCTTTTTCTCTAAACTGATCAAGGTTCATTTTCAAGTATTGAAATTTGGCACAGACTGATTTAAGGTGAATCTGTACTCAGTAGTACTGAGGCACTTCAGTTGGTGCCCTTGAAAGTACAAAGATCAGTACCCAACCCTGTGTTAGTGGAGGTCTGACTGACAAAAAGTCAGTCTTAAGTGTGTTTAAAAAAGAAGAATGCTATAAACAAAAATCTAAAACACTCTTTGGCCATTTTGCACGCATTTTTGAGACATCAGCTAATCAGTTTCTGGTCCTCTGTCATGTCTTAAATGCTTAAATATAGGATCATGAGGTAAAAACAACAGCTGTACATCGGTCAAGCAATACCGCTCGAATCCATTATGTGTACTCACTGGTATCAGACAGATCCAGGTATGTTCTGCTGGTGGACAGCACTCTGGGGTTGATGCGAGGGACAACGTTGGGCTGATTCATGATGAAGTCCACGACGTCGTGATCTGAGGCCAGCTCACCCTACGAACAGATCGAGCACAAATTCAGGATGTTAAAGGAATAATTCACTGCTCACTGACCCAAAAATTGATGCAGAAGCTTTTTGTCTGCTTACTTTTCATCCACAGACAGCCACCTCAAGATTTAATAGCTTGTGTATCGACTGAAAAGTTTTCCTTCAACAAGTTCAGATTAAACATTGAAAAAGGAGGAAAATAAGACTGATGACCGTTCACCACAAGAACTGGTAAAGCATCTAAATAAAACAGCGGTGCTGTAACTGTGCTTTAAGACTCACAAAACAGAGGCCTTTCAAAAAAACAATTCAAACATTTGGCTCCTCGGAGTGCTGGAACAACATTAAAACAGGAAAGCACGGCAGATGGCATGCTCACAAAGATCTAGCTCAACAGAAAAATGATTACTCACAACAATCCAAGACAGTGTACTTGTAAAAATGAACTCTCTTCCCAAAAGAAATCATCTAAAGCTCTTCTACTCATTTAATTTTTCTTTTAATTAAACTCTATTTTGTAGAAAATTAAAAAACAACAATACGCAACAGCACACAGAAATACACCCTCTGGTATTATCACTAACTCACAGTGAATATGTTACTTGTTCCCTTTAAGTCATGTTTAATGAAATTTAACCAATTTCTGCTGTTAAAATCAATCAAAAAAATCTAATCTTTGCAGATTGTATGTACATAAGAGCTGCAGCATGTGGAAAAAAATTAATGCATTACAGCATTTATGCAACATAAATTAAAGACTCACCACTGAGGTGGACAGTGTGTCTGCAGAGACATTCATGCAGTCAGTACTATTTTTTTTATTTTGACTCAACTGCAATGAAAATTGATTTTACACAGAAGATGAATAACATGTAAGCTATCAAACACACATCTTTATGTCTATTCTTTTATTAAACCCTAATAAAACAATAGTGTTAAATTATAAAGTGATGATGAAACCCTCACTGGCTCACTGCGACTGTACATCAAAGTGTGAAGTGTGTGTGAGTCTGTGTGTGTGTGCTCTGACTGACCAGGTAGACGGCTCTCTGGTAGAAGGAGGTGGTCTCCAGGATCTTCTGCATGGTGACCGTCTCCAGTTCGTCCGGGTCCAGCTGCTCACGCTGGTAAGGTATGCCGTTGTACATGACCACGGGCAGCGGGCCCACTCCCGTCTGCTGGTAGTACGCCCGCCCTTCCTGAAAGAAGAGACACAAAGAGGTCTTACTTTTATATACATCTGCCTTTAGCCAACTCAAACACAATGGCAGAGTAGTGAAGGAAAACCTGATCCATGCTTTTATTTTAAGCAGGTTTGATTGTTGCAACAGTCATAGGCAACTACAGTTTATCAGGGTATATGCAGGGATACTGAAGATAACTTTTCTTTAGACGATGACACACCTTAACTTGTATTTACAACAAATTGATTGTAAGAAAGCACAGCTAAAGAGTCTTATTAAACCTAAATTACGGAAAGGTGCTCAACACTTTTTTAAGTGGTGCTTGACAGAAATGAATGCTTCAGCATCAGGTTTTAAGTTTTAAGTCCTTTTTTATTGATTGAACAGCTTCTAGTCTTTCGGTGAGCAGCAGATTCTCCTCAACTGGCCACGGTGGGCTGGGAAATAAAATCAATCAATCAATCAATACAAGCACTGTTACTTTCTTCTTATGGAGATGACATATCTGCTGTCAGAATTGGTGTGGATTGAACACTGCTATCTCCATGGTGACATTTGTCACACTACTAGTAACATTGTGTGACAAAAAAAATGACGTGTGCGACATAAAAGAAAAGAAAAAGAAAAGTCTTTATGATTTCTTTTTTCCTCAGCAGCAGTTTGTTGAGTTTGAGATGTGAAGGGGAGAGTAAATCTGTCAATTAGTTTGTTGTTGCATCAAATAGGGCTGATCAGATCGACTGATAAGATTAGAGGATCTGCAGCTGCAGAGGTGAGTGAAAGCAAAATTTTACACCCAGTAGCAGCAAATGCCGATATTGAGAAGGGTCGTCACAAATACAAGAATGTGGGGGAGAGGAAATTTTACTGAGATATCAAGTTCATTATTTGGGACAGATGGACAACCCAAAAATGTAATGTAACAATGTTTTTGACTGAAAACACCCACAAAATGATGTCAGCATTCAGCCTCTCTCACCTTCCTGTTGCTGTCGTAACTCGAGTCGGCTCCCAGGACGCTGCTGACCTCCACGTAGGGGAACCTCTTCTCCAGCACTTTCACCACGTCTCCAACACTCAGCTGTCCACCAATAGGCACCCGGTTGAACATCTTGAAGGAAAAAAAAGATAAAAGTTGAGGGTGCTAAAAATTTTAGGGAGAACAGTTATCAGATAGAAAAAAAGTAGCACAACTTTATCATTTTTTTAGAGTCACCGGTGCCAAAATGTGTGTTCTCATTAAGATAACAGGTGTTTTAAGAAGTTCTTGATGAGCATTTATGAGCCAAAGACTCACCGAGATGACAGCTTCAAATGCGCTCTGACTGTCCACCTCGTCGCTGATGTAGTTGTAGGCTCGGACCAGCGCCACACCCGCATCCTGCATGCCGTCTATGTCATCTTCATCTGACACCACAAACACCAGCCCGATCCTAAAACACACACACACACACACACACACACACACACACACACACACACACACACACACACACACACACACACACACACACACAATAAAGTTTCTAAGACAGACTCTGGTGTGTTTACTGGACTGTTAAAATGCAGAGCGCATGCTGTCTGCCTCATCAGTATTCAAACACACTGACCATCCCAAGATGCCACATGCAGAGAGGTATCAAAGGTCCCCCAAAACCTGCCTGACAAAACTCCTAAATTAAAATGGATTTTAACTACACGTCCCAACTGACCGCAACGGCTCTGCGGCATCTTTTTGAATGATTTTTCTGGTTTTTGCAGTAACCGTGGAGCAATAAAAACAGTGTTTCCTTGAAACATCCATCTACTGATGTAAATCACATTTACAAGAAAATATATTAAAGTGTCCAATATTTAAGAAATTTATTTTAAAAGCAACTATAACATCCTTGTTTAATCTCCTGATGGTGTCTGGTGATTTTACAGCCCAACAGATCTCTGATGACACCAGCAAACACAAACCTGAGTGGGATGTTGTTAGCGTAAAACATCTCTGCAACACTCAGCAGCTCAGCAGCGTTTTCCTGAGTTGGGTTCAGAATGATCACCTGCAACACACACACACACACACACACACACACACACACACACACACACACACACACAAACGTACACAAACACGTTGGTATTTTTCACGAGGATTAAAATCCAATTGTATTTACAACTGATTCATCGGGTGCGGACAAACCAGATTGTGGAAGTTCTTGCGGATCTGCCTGATGACTCCAGGGAAAGTCGGCCTGAGAAGCTCCTGCACGTTGTAAGGCCATGAGCTGTACCTGTGGTCCGTCTCCAAGTTGTTAATCCACTAAAAAAGCAAATGTAAGAGGAAATGTTTGAAAGAAGGAGCCAGAGCCAAACAGAAATTATATTTTACTGCTAGTGGCTACAGCTAACGATTAATTTCATTGTCTATTAATCTTTGTTTTATCTTTGTCAGTGAAGCGATTAATTGTTCAGTCCCTGTCAGATAATAGTGAGGCCCAAGTTGATGTCTCCAAATTAGTTAGTAAAACCCAAAGGTGTTCAAATCACAGACTGGAAACAGAGAGTATTTGGTACTTTTCAGGAATGACTTGAATAATAGGATGATGTACAGCGAGCGGGTCATTATCACAAAATAAACTAAAATAGGGTGACGCAAAACTTTGATGTGGGTCATTATTTTGCAATAACAGCTTACTGTTTCAGCACAACTGAAACTCACAAAAAGTAAACTTTTCTGACCCTATCACTAACCAGAGCTGTTATTTGAGTTGTTCGCTGTTGCAGATATGAACTAGTTATACATTTGAAGGGCTTGAAGGGCTTGAGATGGCACCCTGATTGTACTTAGGTTGCACGATAATCTTTCCAGGAGCAACCTATTTTTTTCCAGGGACATTTGGAGCATATCTGCATTTCTTTGCTAAAACGCTACATTACAGAATTCCAGCTCCTCCAGAATTCCCAGTAAATGTGGGAACAAGAATTGAAACAGAACAACACAACTGCATGTGCATTTTCAGCTCCAAGCCTCAGTGCTTAATTAAACGTGCACATTTTTGTTGGAGAGGATTTTGGTTATGTGATTTCTTACGCTGATGGCGGGGTTGCGAATGTCGACAGCGTAGTCCGAGTCAGAGGGCTGGACGTTGAGCTTCAGGATGTCATGGATATAGGGCGTTTCGATGTGCAGGGAGCGCAGACCCTCCATCACCCTCGCCTCACTGCGCAGCACCTCAAACACGCTGCAGAGGACAGAAGTCAGAGTGTGGTCATCCTCTGTGTGTGTGTGTGTGTGTGTGTGTGTGTGTGTGTGTGTGTGTGTGTGTGTGTGTGTGTTTGCTATTAGAAGTAAATATAAACATGAAAGTACCACTGACTGCTGAGATCTGACCATGGGATATACATATAAAGTTCCTTATTTTCATGTTTTGATTGATTAGTTGAATATTGAAATACATGTAAAAAATCAGATTAGAAAATTAGCATTTGAAAACATGAGACTTTGTAGTTTAGCACTTTTTAGAACTGAAACAATTAACTGAATAATGCATTAGTCATCCAGTGACATTAATCACCAGTTTCAAACAGATTATTGTAATTTTCTGGTACATAATCAGCAGCTCATTTTGCATTTTTTCCTTAACATTTCTGAGCTAGGCAGGTTGCAAAACTTGCTTACTGCAGCATGAAAACTCTACTAACAAACAGAAACATCTCATCCAGGTAATGACTGGCTGAATCTGAACTGCTCTGTTCAAAAATGAATATGGGTATTTTTGGCAAAAGTCAGTAAAAAAAAACTCCAAACACTGCCTTGTGTAATCTTGATCTTAATCTTTAATTATGTTCTGTAGATTGTTTGCAAGCATATGTATATCAAATGGCAACATTTATGTTTAATATTGTACATGGTCCCTTTTCAAATAAAATAGAATAAAATAAAATATTGAATATTAGGATAAAATTTTACCAGAATATACAGAAGTGAGAATATCAGTGACACATTTAAAATGTAACTGTTTAATATAAATGTTTGATTTCATAAATTGCAAAAGTTTTATAAATTGCACCTGAGTTAAGCTTGGAAACAGGTTTTGGGGTTTTTTTTACCTGGAATCTTTTTTTTGTGTGTGTGTGTGTGTGTGTGTGTGTGTGTGTGTTTTAGTGACTAAAGGGAACAACGGTTTTTGAAAATGGGTGCAGTATTGAGGTACAGGGCTGCAGCTGGCAGCTGTGAAAACAGGCTGCAATGTGACCACTCAGTGTACCGTCAATGTACATTCACTGAAAGTTATTGTCTTTCCCACTGACGGGCTCAGATTGATTTTATTAGTGTCTGACAACTTATGGAAAGAATCCCTACTGATATAGACCTTTTTTAAAGAGTAAAATTATTTTTGTTAGAACTAGAAACAGTCCTAAAATCCCTGTCACCAAACTCCATTTTAACAAACAATAATTTTATCCCTGTAAAACACACTTAATTCAAAGTCGACAAAAACAAAATAAAACTCACAAAAGCCCTCCTGGTTCGTCTTTCCACTGTTCCAACAACCACCAGTTCTGCTTTGGCTGGAATAAACCCTTAATTCACTCTGTTAGATGTGAAAATATGTTGGCTTTATAAATGCAAAAATTACTGTTTATTTAAATAGATGTTGGTGTGTTTGGAAATGGCGATTACAGGGCTGTTTCTGGTTAAACAAAAAGGATTTCTACTTTTTAACAAAAAAGCTCTCTCTCTTTCAAAAATGTTGTCAGCCACTTAAAAACAATATGAGCCTGTTCCTGGCAAAACAAGCACTTTTAGTGGATGAAAACTTACAGTGTCAAATGCCCTTAGAGGTTACATTGTAGCCTGTTTGGTCAGTGCCGCCTCACTCAATACTGGACTAACTACAATAATGTTGTTCCCATAACTTATACTTCTTTTATGTATAAGTACTTATAGTCACTTATACATAAAAGATGGGAAATCAGGGTCCATGTTGAATAATGCCGGGGTTACCCTTGATTATCTCAATATGAGTAACTGTGTGCGTGTGTGTGTGTGTGTGTGTGTGTGTGTGTGTGTGTGTGTACCTGAAGATGTCTTGTGTGTCCAGATCAATATGCAGCCCGTTGATGAACAGGGCTGAATCCCCGGGCTGCAGGCCCAGAGTTCCTTTGAAAAACTACGGACAGAGAAACGTCAACATGACTAAACATCCTGTTCACATCAAACCCTAAAACTCCCCATCCAACTCCAGCTGAGCGGATCTCCAGGCCGTGTAGCACGTGATGTCAAAGCCGGCCATCGCATAGTCAATTATATTGTGAAACTAGAGGCAACAGTCAACACAAAGCTGTAACAAGGAACGCCTGCAGCTCCAAACAAGCACTGACAGCTCTGTTTAAAGCCAGTCTGTTTAGAGCAATCAAACCCCACACTAAACAAATCTAATTATTAGAGAAAGGGTGTGTGTGTGTGTGTGTGTGTGCACGATCGGGAGAAGCTGTGCAAGTGTTTGTGTGTCTGAACATGCAAAAAGGAAAGCTCAAAGTCGTTTTGGCGCAGTCAAATCTCATTACAGAAAGACAAAGACATCAGATTAATCATACTCTAGACACTGCAATTACAACAAGACATGATTAACACAAATATTGTTCATCCCACTTAAACACTGTGTGTATATTTGTGTGTGTGTGTGTGTGTGTGAGAGTGAGAGAGAGAGAGAGAGAGA
The DNA here is from genome assembly GCF_026936395.1 of Plectropomus leopardus. Taxonomy (NCBI): domain Eukaryota; kingdom Metazoa; phylum Chordata; class Actinopteri; order Perciformes; family Serranidae; genus Plectropomus; species Plectropomus leopardus. The sequence goes on along the minus strand of NC_142189.1, from coordinate 12,174,900 downwards.
GAGAGAGAGAGAGAGAGAGAGAGAGAGAAATGTCGGCGTGCAAGTGCATGTGTCCAAACTACTTCAATCAATAATCGTTTCTCGCTGCAGGACTCAGCGCGCCTGCCGAATGAATCACCGATTCAGTAATTAGGACGTTTGCTGCTCACCCCCACCACCCACCCAAACTCCTGTCTGCACACCAAGATAATGTGAGCACAGCTTGAGGAGGCAAGGAGGGAGGACTGAAAAAATATTTGACAAGAAAAAGGAGTGATTACCTATTCCATTAGCGGGGCAAAGCCAAACACACTGTCAGAAACTGAATGCTTTTCACGTCAGATGTTGTTTACAATTTATCACGTAATAAAAAGGTGAGAGGAACAAAAGAAAACCAGGGAGGGCAGTTCTCATTTTGAGATATTTCCCTAAAGACGAAAGGCTAAGAGGTGGAGGAGCTGTGGCTGTGGCTGCATGCAATAATGCTATCTAGTGTTTTTCTTTATTTCTTTATTTTCCTCCTTTATTGGATTAGATTGGTAAACATCTAAACCTCAATTATCCCTGACCAGCGGACACAGTCAGCAGGAAAAGTAGCAGCATGCTGGGTAACGACAAGACAGAGGAATGAAAGAGGGTGAATTGGTTGAGTTGCCAGGTTTCCAGTTAAATGTAGCTTTAATTTGAAACCAATTACAGAAAATACGCAAAAGAAACTGCAAAATCATGTTTACATCCACTTTATAACTGTTCCTTAATTGACAAATTCCATGAAAAGGGTGAAAAGAGCAAATTTAGACACGTTTTGTGTGGATGTCCAATCAGTGTTGATGCTAAATGTAGCCGATTAAAGCAATTCCTCAATATGAACTATATTGAGTTCAGCAGCAACAAAATCTGCTCCTCCTGCAACCAGGGCCTTCACGACGTGATGGTAACATAGTTGGATACTGGAAGAACTACAGTATTTTGGATACCAGTAGCCAAGGGGCGTGCTCTAGATGCCGATCAAAAATACAACTACCTTGTTAACTTCGCATTATAATGTAACTAGCTACATTTTTAACAGTGAATGGCATCCCAAAATATGAGAAAAGAGAATGATCTGTTGTTGAATTAATCTGTTGGCAGAGAATATTATAAATCTGTGACTGTATGAAGTCCAGGTCTACTCATCCTCTATTGTACTCATAAATGTGTCTCCTGATTTTGTGAAATGTTGATGCATCTACTGAAAATTATTTTGCACAGTAGAATCATAGTTGCAACTGACTTTATTACTGACGTTTTGTGGTGCACCTTTACTAATCAGCACATGATTATTTTAATTAATGCAATTATGCACCGACCAACTCTGATGAAGCAACATTCAAAACGCACAGCTCGCTTTTTTTTCTTCAATGTAAACTGTCAATAAAGTGTCAGCCTGTGTATCCTGGTTTGTGCAGGAAATGTGGTTTTCTTTTTGGTTCACACATTTTAAAATGATTTGGCCGATTCGGATATTCAACTGTATTTTTTTTAACAAGATTATATGGCTGAAGAAATGCAGCAGAAGGAGGCCTCGGCTGAAAGAGGATATGGCCGGCGGGATCCTCCAGAACCTGAGCTGCTCAGAGCAAACAAGGAGTAGTGGTTTCTTTTCTCATATTGTCCTTTGATGCCAAAATAAACTAAACTATTTTGTGACAACTTTCAGCAAAGGAAGTTTTTGTTGGACTCTGAGGGACAACAACCAAGTCTAGCAGGGCCAAGACGGCGGATAAGATTTGAGAGAGTATTTCTGTCACCTAATGTCATGTTTTGGCCAACAATGTTATATAATCTAGTGGGCTAGTAACAGCTATGGGCGACAAAAGCTCAGGTGCAATGCATCCTGGTACATAGGCACTGCGGGCACGGCTCTGCGAGCAGGAGATCTAGTCAAATTAGCACGCACTGAAGAATTTATTGATTCAGCTGACTACATTTACTATCAACACTGATTGGTCATCCACATAAAACCTGCATGTGTCACTACATACCAATATATATATATTTTTTTTTTTTCAGTGAAAATGAAATAAAAATACCATTCCCATTAAATCATATCATATTTTTATATAACAGGGATTATTGTCTGTGTAGCCAAAGTCTGATGTATCTTAACCATCTGTGTCTGAGCTCAGTGAGCCACACTGTTTTTCCCTCATTACCCTGAACACTGTAGCTTATTTACCAAAATAAACTGTCCTGCTGCCGTAAACACCCACTAGAGCACCAAATATGTATAAATCTGCAGCTGGAAATGGTTCCCAACAAATGCATTACTTACTCTTGTTTGATCCCTGATGATAACTACAGTGCCCAGCTGTTTAGAAAATTATTTTTTGTTTTCATCTTTTTATGGGATTTAGTGATAATAAGAAAACATGGAATAAAGCCAGGCTCATCTAGTTATGATTATCTGAAGGGGGGGGGGTTAGTTGTTGTACTAAAAAATAATAGGAGGACTAAAGAGGATTGATAGAAGATAAACTATGACATGAATGGACAAATAAACAAAAAACAATGTACCTTCTGGTTCTCGCCGATCTCTTTGCGGATCTCAGAGTTGACCACAGTTTTAGTGATGGACCTGTGAAGGACAGACAGAACTGTAAAACTGCAGACTGGTAAATATCTGTTGAAACCAAAACTTCTTAATGTAGCTGCTGTTTGTGTGTGTTTGTTCTTTACCGGGCTTTGGTGGGGAAGTTCTGACTGAGGTCTTTCATAACGGTGAGGGCATCAACAGCGGGAGCAGCAAGAATGCGAGCTGCTGTCTGGAAACTCAGATCTATAAAAGAAAAGGTGGGTGGACGGGTAGGTAGGCAAGGAGAGCAGAAAAAAAGAAAAGGAGGTGAGTGGACAAAAGCAGAGAGGAGAAGAGAAACACACAAGAGGGTACAGAGAAAGTTTCGACAAAATAAAAGCAGTATGAGCAATTGTTGGAGTCAGTACTCTGAATAAGCTCACAAAGAAAGGGAGGCTCAAGTTTCTATAGCATAAAGTTTGGATGTCTGCGCCAAATTGCGCCAAATCTAAAACTGTTTGAGACAACACAAATGTCTCCCTCATGGAGGCATTAGAAAATCAGAGAATCACCAAAGTCATCAGAGCATATCAGGGTCCAGGGTCGGATTTCAGCTATTGGATTGGATCAAATATGAAAAAAGAGGTTGTTTGAAAGAAAAAAAGGATTGTGAAATCATGTTATATCACGTAATCCAGTCTTGATTTTTATCTGGATCAAACCTTCAATGTTTGATGTTCAGAAACTTTCGGGAGGATCAAGATACCTTTGATAAAAAAACAAAATCAGGATTATCCTGATCCTAGATTTAGGGTGAATTTCAGGGAGAAAATGTAATAAAACTTTTAAACTGGTCAAATATATTTAATTCAAAATTCAAACGGGCTGGATTTTAGTACCAAGAAATCAAGACATGAAAATGGCCTAGACAGCAGCCTTTATTAAAAAAAAAAAAAAAAAGCTTTTCAGTAGTATTAACATTTTAAACAAATACAATTTTATTATATTGTTTAAAAATAGCAATGTTTATTGCTTCACTTTTGAAGTAATATATTTGGTTATATATTTGATCCAGGCACATCTCTCCCATCTCTCCCCCATATACCTCATTTTAAGACTTCTTTCATCGAGGTCAAGGAAAATGGTTTAGGAAAGAAACATTTTTTGACTATCTGACTGCAGCCCAGGTGTTTTGAAAAGCTACTAAGCCTGGCTGCAACTAAGGATTAAAGATAATATTGGCACTTCATCAGTATACACTGATATTAGCTTTAAAATGAAATATTGGGATCAGTTAACATGCTTATTTCTGCTCACAAACTGATTTTTATTAATTGTTCTTATTGACAAAGTGAACACATACAAAACACCAACCCTTAATTAAAGTATTTTCTTATTTTGCACAATGAATGGATATTACATACATAGAAAAGTATTGTATTTTTTATGTCTCCATATGCTGGTGGGCCACCACAATAAGAGTAATTTTAAAACATAAGGGACTTAAAGATCACCAGAATTCAGTGGTGAAAAAAGTGGATTTTGATATTGGTATAGGTTATGGGCCTAATGAGTTACTATATATCGCCATATAGGATGATGGCAAAAATTCTAATATCGTGCATCCTAAGCTGGAACTTTGTCACACGAAAAAATGAGGAGGAGGTGAAATGTCTCACTCATTAGCTACTTCAAGACACTATTTGAAGTTAACATATTTCATCAAACTGGTGTATAAGATGTATGCTGGGCCACTTGGAAGTTGTTTCTGGGCCAGATGTGGTCTGCAGGCTGCCAACTGAATAGGCCTGTGTTACACTGATAAAGTGGATAAAGTAGAAATTAGGCTACCTATTAAGCCTTTCAGCGGACTTGAAAAGATGATATCTGGATCAGGGTGATCCAATCCATTGTTGCTTTGAAAAACTAGCACTTTTTTTTTTTTTTTTTGAGAAATGGGGCCTTGGCACCATGAGTGTGTGTACGATCTCATGGCAATCTATTTGATTGTTGTCATCATTCTGCGCCAAAATCTGTGGATCTGCTGACTGACAGACGTTGCCATCCCTGGAGCCATGTTGCTAGCATGGATAAAAAAAGTCATCAGTTAAGATAATTAATGTATTAATTGGCAAATAATTCCATGTTAACATGCTTGGCTTCACATCTGAGGCATTAATTAAAACTATCTCAAAGGATTTAAGGCAGGATTAAGAATGCGGACTAGAATATACAGACAGGCGTATTCGTTAAAAGCGTAGAGAAGACACTAAGAGTATATACTGTAGTGCTTTAGCCTGCAAGGAGACGAGGAGTGAAGTGAGGACTATTTCAATGCAGTGAGCATCCCTGTAATAGTGTTGTAGCCTGTGTGATTATTAGCCCCTGGAGGTCTCCCTCTCTTTGTAAACAGGCTGAGCTAATGAGCCCCAGCGGGATAGTAGATAAAGACAGACGCCCACATGACACGGCTGACAGTCGAGCTCGACCGACTCTCTCATCCTTTCACATCCTTTATTCCCCACAATCAAAGCAGTCTCATCATGCCTACATCCTGTGTTTTCTAAAAACACACATAAAACCAGGAATGGTGAAAAAAGAGAAAAAAAAGTTTGAAATATATCTACGATAGACTCAAAGTGGACATGATGACATCTGTGAAAATGTGCTTAAATACGTTATCCAATAAATGATGTAACCCTAATCAATAATGCTTTTATGCTGCAGCAGACAATGTTCTCATATCTTTAGATATTATGGCTCAAATGTATCAAGAGGACACTGATCGACCGCGGCCATTGATTACAGATCTACAAAGATAAATTCTCTGCTGTGAGTTTGATTCACTGACAGAATGATCTCACTGTTGAAGCAACTGAAGCCAATACTAATTTCTGTTTATTTATTCATGATCATTGCATAAGAGGAATAAATCAAACCAATTGAACAACTGTGTCAATGGCACATCTACCCCACGGAGGCAAATTCTCTCACTGGAATTAATTAAAGTTTTCAACTTGGGCCCTATTTTCCAATGTTTTCTGTCTGTTTTATGAATGGGAACAATTATTTTTTGAAACTGGTCCAGTATTGAGAGGGAGCGCTGAAGTTGGGCGCCATAAAACAGGTTGCAATGTGACTATTCATGGGAATGTGCGTACCGTTAATTTACGTCTAATTTAAGTGTTTGTTTTTGCCACTGACTGGCTCAGATTGTCTCTGACAATTTATGGAAAGGATGGAAAGGATGTTCAAGTAGAAACAGCCTAAAAATCGAGAGCACCAAAGCCACCATACTCCATTTAAATAAAGGTATCTTTATCATCATAAATAAACACTTCATTCAATGTTAACAGAGTAATAAACCCTTAATTCATCCAGTTAAATATGAAAATATGCTGACTCTATACACGCTAAAATGACGAACAAAAAGGTCTTTAAAAAAAAAACGTATCTCTGTAGAGATCATTTCCATAATGTTGTCAGACACTTATTATAATAACCTGTCAGTCCCAAAAACATGAACTTTAAGTGGCTATAAACTGACGGTGCACAGGTGCCCAGAGTGCACTGCAGCTTGGCCGCTGCAAAACTGGACCAATTTCAAAAGTTGTTTTCTCCATAGTTACTCAAAACACACGACACATAAAAACACAGAAAAATAGGGTCCATGCTGAAAAATACCAAAGTTACCCTTTAATTTCCAATGCTTTCTGTGTGTCAGGGAATGATTACAAGAAAATATTTTATTTCATTATTATTATTATTTCTTTCTAGATCAATCAAGATCATCTTTTTATTCTCATTAATCAAACTTTTCCATTATTAGCTTTAAGTGTTTTAAAGTCCAGTTATTCCACAATGTGTGACAGCATCATAGATTCTGCATAAACTTGTTGAAGCTCTTCATTGAAGCTGTGTAATATTTATACTGAGTGAAACGATCAATGGCTTGTCATCATTTTATACACATTCTACATCTTGAATCATTCAAACCTTTTACTTAGGCGAGAAAATGTAACTTTCTCTCTCTCAAAAAAAAATGAATTCATAATCAATAAAACACACCCTGGTACAATACAATATACTCAGAGGTCCTGCATTTAGCATCTTACTAAAATAACAGAACAGAAGTATTATGAGCGAAATGCTCTTAAAATATAAAATCATGTTTATGCTGAAAATGCTCCCTGTATTTTGTACTACATGTTTGATTATTGTAATATTGACCCCTAATCCATAAATGTAAGAATAGTTTGTTAAAGTGGAGCTGTTTTTAAATAAAGTTCTGTGGGTTTAAGCTATGTCTGACTGCACAGTCTGACTTCATAATGAATGGGATTTAAGGGTTTTTAGCAAGGAATCTGTAAAAACGTTTCATCACATTTCTATGAATTGGTGAGAAGAGACAGCCCTCTTTGAGTCAAGAAACAATTGATTACATTTTGAAGGTGAAGATGAAGATCTGGGATTTCTGCCATTAGATAATTTTCTTTTGTCAGCTGTGGCTATGAAACTAATGGACACAGAGCTCAGTCTGAGTCCTGGGGGCGTATTTACAGGATCATAAAATCGATTCCTTCAAAATTTAAGTGACAGGACGAATGCCTGCAGGTGTTGATGGTAAGGAGTGTTTAGCTGAGGAGGATTCGGCCTCACAGTTTATTTTCGATAGCCTGTAAAGACATTGGCTCTGTCAGTTTTTCATATTTGTTTCAATTTCTCACTAATGTAATTCCAAAAGGCATAAACACATATTTCTCGCATGAACTGTTTGTACCTACATATCCAATCATGTTACAGCTGAAAGCGAAAGAAAAACAAAAACCATCGCAGGAGCATTTGTAAGGCTGAAAAGGTTTATATATTCGTACTGAACTGTCTCAGTATAGGGGTCAGGGTTTGGTGCATGCAGCATGCACACTATAAAAATTGTTGCATATGTGGAACTAAATTTCTTGAGTGCAAAATCAGCCTAATCAGCTGTATGCCATGAGAAACAGGAATACAGGACAGCACAACGAAAGGACTGGCATGCAAGTCATTATGACGAGTGCAAATTAAATGGTGGAGTCAACCTGCAGGTCAACTTTTATTTGACATTTGTCCTTTTGTTTGAACATGGTCAACTTTTGTACTGTAATGACCTGTTCAGATTCAAAATTAAGTCTTTAAACCAGCACAGTGTTTGAAGTGGTCTGCCTTGTGATACAGATTTAGAGGGAGCTCTAAAATTTCAAGATCAGCTTGACCTGTTGCATTCCCTCTAAATCAGTAAACTAAGCTTAAGCATAGACGCTGATTTTGTTGTTTGCTATGAAAATGGCGATCTGGCTAGCAAAGCTGCACTGAGCGGACAATAACAACAGTAAAGCAGTGTGTGAAAGTATTATGGGTGCTTTTTAGACTGCACATCGATCACGTTATCAGGGCTGCTGTGGGTGCACGGTCATAATTGCTTCGTTGTTATGCTCACAAATTATAGAAGACAAATCACAAAACTTTATAAACTCTGCATATATGTTCCACTACAGAAGAACTATAAAACAGTCATTTTTTTCAGCAGCTGCTGGAGGCTCTGCAGAGGCACAGAGTGGCCTTACCTGCTGAAAGATCGTTCATCAGGTCATTATATGACAACTTCTGAGTGAGTTCTTTAGTGACACTGATGACAGAGAAGCCAGTTAGACATTCCTGTCCTATTTTTTTAATAAGCTTAACTTTTGAAAAACTTTGCTCAGCAGAGGATAATAATGTAAAAGCGTGCCTGCGCTGTTGTGCTGGTGCGCCTGCCCGTAGCAGCAGCGCTGGCCTTTGTCGGGATCAACTACGAGATCGCGGAAATATTTCATGATCAGCAGATGGATATATTATTGGTTCAGCTGAAGAAATCACATTTCTCCTATCAGAAAGTCCTGTGATTGGTTTGTTTTCATTCACACCACAAGCGAACCACACCAGATTTCACTTGGAAGTGGACCGAGACCCCCGTTTTCAGGGGGACCAGAGTTCACTTGTTTGGTCCACACCAGGGTTCGATTGAGCTTTCACACCACCCCGAATGAACCGGACTATCCGAGGAAACAAACCCTAGTCTGTTTAAAGCAGAGCAAACAGCTCAGGTGTGAATGCGACCTGAGAGTAAGAGTTAAAGAAGAGACCCACCTTGCATTTGCCAGACTTTCAGAGGTGCCATTTCATTGGTGCTTTCGACCAAATGCTTCCTTAACTCCTGTAACTGCTCTTTCAGCTCTGGGTAGACGGTCCTGGTGAGGGAACGACACACAAAGCAGCATGGAGAAAGTAAGTGCATCTGCTAAACACCCTAATTGCTAATTAAGAGTGAGTTGTCGAAATCACATATTGATTTGTTTCTTTTTTAGATTAGTTTATCACACATAAAGGGTTGTGGTCAGAGCTTTGAGGGAAGAAACTGTAAAGGAAGAAAGGAAGAAAAGGCCGGTGTGAGTGTGGTGCAGTTCCTGGAGCTAATCCAAGCTTTGAGTTTTTAATCATGAGCTGACGCAGGGTCACTCACTTCAGTTTGCCAAAAAGGAATCCCTGGACCTCGTCCACTGGATCGTTCTCTCCGATCACTGTAGCATTCACCTCCGCCCCTGAAACCACAATCAATTAACTCGTTATTCGCATGAGGACTCCTCTGGGATTACACCATCGTGGGCATGTGTGTATCAATAGTGTGTGTGTGTGTGTGTGTGTGTGTGTGTGTACCCTGGACTTGTGTGTCATCCTTTGCCTTGTACTCCTGGCTTTTGATGGCAAGCTCCACTCCATATCCCGACAGATAGACTTTCTTTCCGCTTGGATTCTGGAAGGAAAAGAGGAAGCGTTGTAAGAAAGGCGAGAAGTCATCCTTGTCTCTATTACAGCTTTCCTTGATGTGCATTGACACACAACTTGAGAATATATTCAGTGAGAGATAAAGGCATGTGTCAATGAATTCAAAAGACACTGACTGTAGTTGCCAGGGACCTATTGTGCTTTTTCTTATTTTCTGTCATATTCTTAATGTTACAATGTCAGATGTTCGTATAAAACGTGGCCAAATTTTCAAATAATGAAGTGAAAGTTTGTAAAAGTAATCCCTGTAAAACAAAACCTCTGGCTTTGGACCAATCACAATACTTTGTTACCGACAATTTTTCTTTTTTACTTTTGAAACAAGCTGACATCAGCTCGTCTGTATATGGTCATCTGCTGCAGGCACATTAGTGCTCATGCTTACATGCAAGCATTGCTACATGTAGCTACATGCTAATGTTAGTGAAACCAGTAATCTTGGTTAATTAATTTCTCCCTAATTGTGGAGCATATTCCTGCTGAAAGAGTTTGTGTTTAGAAGCTTCTATTGGTTAATTTCCACGATAGAAAGTACCACTACACTCTGATAGACTATAGTGGCAAGTTTACTGTGCAAGTTCACTGCTACGTGTATCTACATGCTAACTTCAAGGGAACCTGTAATCAATGTTGTTAATTTCTTCTTGATTTCAGAGAATGTTCCTGCTGGAACATGTCCGGTTGTCAATGTTTTGGTTGTTTATGGGTGACTTTTTTACACCAGGTAGTACTGCTATACTGCAATAAAGTCATCCCACAACTGCAAGTACATGGCTACATATAGCAACATGCTGACATAAGGGTAAAATGAAATTTTGGTTGCCGATGTTGTTAATTTCTCCCCCATTTTAGATGATATTCCTGCTGGAGTATGTCCTCCTTTTAGATGTTGGTTTAGAAGCTTGTGTTGGTGATTTTTCACAGTAGAGAATGCTACTGTACTCTGATAGAGCCATTTCCTGAATGGAAGTACACTGCTACATGTAGCAACATGCTAATGTCGGGGAAACGTAATCTTGGTTGTCAACGTTGTTAATTTCTCCCTGATTTTGGATCATATTGCTGAATAGGCTTTAATTGGTCTTTTTTTTTCCTGAGGAAGTGGCGCTTAACTCGACAGAGTCATTCCCCTGTGCAAATTTACTACTATGTGGAGCTACATGCTAATATCAGGGAAACAAGTTTATCTTGGTTGTCGAACTTGATAGTTTCTCCCAGATTTCTGTTTATATTCCTGCTGGAACATACCCAGTTTTGTTGTGAAGCTTTTAAAGGTGATTTTTCACAGAGGAAAGCTCTGCTACAGTCATTCCCAATGAGTGTGCAAAGAGGCTGTATATTCAGAATACCTAGAAACACTGACCAATCAGAGGAGACTGGGCTTTTTGAGAAGAGGGTTTAAAAGAAATTGAGTGTTTTCAGACTGAGGATGAATACAGGTGTCCCAGCACAGGTAGTATAAGAAAAAATAAAGTGAATGTTGAACATTAAAGCATTTTAACATGTTCTAGTGAAAACCTTAAATACAAGTTTGAATCTGAAAAAGAGCATAACAGGTCCCGAGTCAGCACTCAAGCTGTCCAACTGGTTTGATTACAACTGCACTGATGGAAAATGAAATGTTTCCAATCTATATGCACTTAAGTAAGCAGAAACATGTTTACCCAAGTGGCTTCTGCGGTTGTAAAAGGCTGTATTAACTTCCTTGTATTCATCTTCATTTCTGTTGTAAAAATGAATCTCCTTTGCATCCCAAACACATGTGCTTGACAGCTTTCAAGTACAGACAACCAGCTGTTGCGTGCTAAGTGCTCAGAACATAAGGTGTACCCTGACTGGCCACAAAGCTTTTAAGTAAAAAGAGAAAGCGTTAAGTGTTACAACCTCTCTAGTGCCCGGGACACTGTGCCTAACAGACAGATGGTGAGAATAATTTATCATAATTACAGGGGAAAACTTCTCAACTGTATTTGCATGTGAGAGAAGAAGCAATCCAACTTCAACCTGACATGATAAGCTGGAGAAGTACTTTTTTATCTCAGGTGAAAATGAGAAGCCCAATTAAACTGCAGAGGTTTTTTTTCAGATAACAATAACTCAAAACATTAGTGCTTTTTAATCAACACCTTGCTTCATGTTGACTGACAGGTACATACATTAATTACACTACAATACACCCTGTCAGCTGTGAGATATTCACTTTCACTATCTTACTCCATTAAAGGAAATTTGGTATTCAGCCTGACAACACGCACACTGACACCCACAAGAACTAAAATATAATTTAGTAAGTTGTCTGCATTCAGTCGTAGTGTATTATTTGTACCTTTTAGTTGTGTTACTACTAAGACTATGTGCAAATGAAGAAACAGATTAAACATAGCCAGTGTGTTCAGAAAAGTGTTAATCTAATGTGCGTGTGAATGTGTGGAGATTTATTCAGCTTTCAGGCACAAAAGTGTTCCACTGCTCCTTCTTACATGCTGTTCACTGCAGGTTTAACCTACGCTTTAAACACTGGACCAAAGCAACACCGGTCCTTCAATATTTCTCCTTTCTCAACCAAAATTAAATGCAATGCTGTTTGCAAACAACCACAATGCACACCTGTTCATAAATCCCGCCAGAAAACCTACCACAACTAGCTTTACACTTTGCATTAAAATGGATTTTGGATGATCAGATTGCTATCAGATACTGCTTCACCGCATGAATGCCAACTGTAATTGAAGTCAAATTAAGGGTAACATTAGCTATTTAACCATTAACTGACAATAGAAATGTTGACTGATTAATCCTATCAGTTAAAACAGTTAAAAAACATGCTTTGTTAAATACAACAGACTGTTGCTACATGGGGACATGATAAGAGCGGCATCTGCTGCTGCACAGGCAGGACACGAATGCTACAGTGCTGCCAGGGCTATAGCATGATACCACTACAACACCCCTCAACAACCTAATGCTCAGAGGCAGAGGTGGACTCAGAGCAGTCAGTATAACATCTAACCAGTATGCACGAGCTAGCAGCTAACATCCGACACTGAGCCGCTAAATGGTCCCAACAAACTCACACTTGGACCAAAATGGCTTGACTTTGTCGTTAAACACAATGGTAACATTAGCTGTGTGATGCCATCAGTTAGCCTTGTCACTGTGTTTATGGGCAGGCACGGCACTCATACTTCCGCAACCGTAGTCGACAGTGCAGCTGGGCCAGGAGGCGCTGAGCAAAGCAATATGCAGCATGGCATGCAGCTCTACACACTCTCTCTCTCACACACACACACACACACACACACACACACACAAATGTGATCACAATGTGGGCAGAGTGGAGGAAATGAGAACACTCACCAATGTCAGGTGTAAATGCAAAGACTCATGGATTGGACGTCATTATCCAGATACAGATCACATCCTCATCCCCTAAATGCTGTCTAAGTTTGCGGCATTTTGCATGAAATACTGGCTATTTTCAATGTTTCACTGTCTAAAAATATTCAATATCTATATATTCTACCACCTGTTAGCTTTAACTGCTTGTGAAACCTTGTAGTCCTCATTCACTTATGTCTTTATGTACTGTGAGCTGTATAAAGTATTACTCAAAGATAATATTGTTAAAAGTGTGTGAGAAACACCTACAGCCACGTAATGGCGGAGCACATAAGTCGCCTGGCCTTCGTGGACTTTGGATGATATGACATTGTGAAGCCTCTGGAAATCTGTTTTCCCAAACTCAGCGTACAGAATGACAACAGGAGCTTCTGGATTTGATCCTGGGTATTTGTGATCCCCTTTGAAAAGGTACGGCTTCGGCCTGCAAGAGAGACAGAGAAGTCAGTTATAATATCAGGCGTTCTTTAACGGTTACATCACCCTCCTGTCTGACTTTTATGGGTATTTAATTACCTCTCAGGTGCTGTTTTCAGCAGTGCTGCTAAACTTCCTTCATCACAAGTCTTTTCTCCGTGGATGCTGAAAAATGCTGAGCAGCCAGAGGGAGGAGGCTCATTGGACGCTATCTAAAAAAAAGAACAGGATCTTTCACACACAATGAAAAGAATATGATCTTCCTAACATGCATGAACACGCTTTCAAAAAAATAAAATAAAATGATCATCCCGGTACCTGTTGGAAGGAGTGTACTGTTGCAGAGTAGGCTCTCAGGGAGAGGGCGAACTTGAGCATGTTCACCTGGACGGAGCTGAGCAAGGCACTGGCTTTCTTCACGATCAGGTCATAATAAGCCTGATCTGTGTCTGCATGAAGACCAGAAATAGCACATCAACATTATGCTGCTTGACATGTTTTTGGGTCGTTCTATTTTACATTCTTTAACCCTTTAACACTTGGATCAACATCAGTATACATGTGTTGCATTCAGATGCCTTTTAGCGGCATTTAAACCTCTAAAAACCAGAGAAAATTGCGTTGATCTGATTTTGATTTGAAACAACATAATGAGAAATTTCACACAAACTGTAAAAAAATGGCGACAAGGAAAGGAAAATCTCTAAAAATTAGATGGGGGAGATTATTAGATATGATTAAAAATGGGGGAAAATGTCCAGAAAATTTAATTTATAATTCTCTTAATATCTAAATAATATCTAATATTATGTTACAGAAAATAGAAACAACGCATATGTTTATGTTTTAAGCACTTTGTTTAGGTCATTTTCTTCTATTTTGTTTGTTTGATATTGTTTTACTTTACTTTTTTATGTTTATTTTTTTAGCTAATTGTCTTGCAACCTTTTATTAATTTCTTCCTAATTTTGGGGTATTTTTTGTTAAGTTGCTCGTCTCCCTCTTCCCATGTTTTTTTAAAAAGAAATCAAACCAATTTGCTTAGGTTTTAAAGGGTTAACTCTGTCACAGGAGTTGTATCATACTACTTTGATACTGGCAGAGACACAAGAGAACAGACTAAAAACACAGTTTGCAGCTCTGTTCTCTCATGTTATTGCTTACATAAGTGTTTGGCCAAAACACTGACACTGCAATTGCTTCCAAGAGGCTTTCATACACACACATCATAAATTCAACTCCCAGCACGGAGACTAAAAGTGAAAACTGGTTTAGAGCGGCTGAGACAGCTTTACTTTACCATCATATTCTCCTTCTATGTCCTGATTGGCCTCCACAAAGTCCCAAAACTTCTCCTGGCTCTCTTCTGCCAGGAACTCACTGAGGACGAAGAAGAAGATGAAGATGACAGTCTCATAAGCTCTGCATGTATGTATGGCACTTTGTGACGGCTGCTACATTTGTATGGTTTTTATTTTGCTGCCAAAGCCAGAGCTCAGGGTCATCTGCGGCACACAATGCTGCATCTGAAGCCTTTAAGTATTCAGCATCTTGCTCAAGGACGCATCAGTGAGACAGAAGTTTGAATTCACTTAGAGGACATCTTCAGTAATGACCCTACAAGCCCTCGGGACATTGATTTATCTATTATATGCTTCCGAAATATAACATCAGATGTAATGCGGCCAAATGGCTGCTGCTGAGCAATGCGGTGTCGTACCTGGCCTCCAGCAGCAGAGGGGTATCTGCCCATTTGGTAGTGAGAGTGGTGGTGACAGCCTTGGAGTCCGCACCCCCAGATACTGCAGAGAGCAGCGACAGCAGCAGGGTCCACAGAAGCCACATCCTCAAGCCTGAGAGAAGAGTCGAGGGAGGAGTGGAAAATCAGTTGATGATTCATAGGAATGACAGGATAATCAGAGCAAGAGTGCTGTTACAAAGACAGAGACGAGAGAGCGAGCTCAGCCCTGTTTATATGTTGCACTTAAAAGCATCTTGCATGACACATGGACATCTAAAATACAGGTGTGACTGCGCTGAAAAGCACACACTCAATCAGTGCACATGTGAAAAAACGAAACACCTACAATTGCAATGTGAACTCAAATTCCTGACAACACCGAGAGAATAACTATTCTAGTTTGATATAAGAGGACAGCTGGGGCAACAACTGAGGATAATTTAACATTTTCGGGGGGCATTTCATCATGTTAGAATTCTACAAATTTCTGTTGTTCAAATTGACAAATTTTAATAATTGAAGTTTTAGTTTTCTCCCTATGTTTGCTTGGTTCAAAGTTTGAAGTCATATAATACAAAGCAGTAGTCTTTGATTTTACAAACATTTTACATATTGTAGAACAAGAAAACATTTACTTATTTTATTTGTTTTTTAAATTCATTTATTATTATTATTTGTTATTATTATTTATTTTCATTTGTTTACAGTTTAGACCTAATTCACATCTCCAGTCCCTCAGCAGGTCAGAACAAAGACACAGCACAATAACATAATACTTTAAAGTTGTACGAAAAAACAAGACAAACAATACACACAATAGCATGCTATAAAGTGATACAAAGAATGCATGACAATGCAACATAAAACTACCCAAAAACACTCATCACACACAAAAAATGCAATAAAAGGCTACACACAAAAGGGCATCACAAGTGAATGTTAAAATACAAATATATAACAAAAAATATAAAACAAGTTATAAAGTTTTAACGTCAGTGAGCTGAGCAGCTTTTAACCGTCTTTTCAAGGTTGTTTTGAAAGTCCTGACAGAGCTGCAGCTCCTCACATCGTCAGACAGAGTGTTCCTCTGATTTGTAGCTTTTATAGAAAAAGCTGATCGCCTAAAGGCAGGTGATGAAATGTTACATTAGTTTCGTACAGATGATGATCTTGAGGATCTAATAGAACTTACTGAGCGAGTGCACACAAATCACAAAATAGAGGAGGGGCCAAACCATTTAGAATTTCATAAACCAGGTGTAAACGATGTTATTAACACAAAATTAACTATTTATTGTGACACTTATTTCAGCCCTGACAGGACTTGACAAACACACTAGGACACCACAGATTTGCTTTTACCAAACAACTTGAACACGGTTTTGAAGCCTGTTTACATACACGACCGTCTAAATGCAATTTGCATTTTTTTCCGCTTAGGGTCATATGCATATGCGATGGTTACAGTTTCCAGCAGTTAGGGAAGCAACATCTGGACATCGGTCGTCAGTGGAGATGCTTTCAACATGCTTTATGATGTGAGGTACAAAGTACAATCCGTCTCAGCTTGATGTAGACAAGGCTGAGCCACAGACTGGGCAAAGCAGGAAATTGCACCTGCATACCATGAACCAAAGTTTCACTGTGTCATTTGGTTTTAGTCGTAATCTCATTGATTGTATATTTGTTAGGAAATTTACATTACTAAAATAAAATATCAATAATAAAGGGTCAAGCACTGTTCTATAACGCTGCAGTACTGAGTCTGAATCAAAACTATTTTTTTGTGTGTGCAACCTTACATGCCACTAAATCCTTCACACTGGACCTGTAACTGGCTACTCTTTGCAGCTCTATATTCTGCTGTTTGCACTGCACTTCATTAAAACCTAAAAGTGACATGGTACATACCAGGGATGTAACAATGCATCAGCCTGGATCTGTATATTAATTCAGTGATCAAATATCTAATTCTATTCATACAAAATGACACATCAATATTGTCATCTTTAAGATAAGCCTTTATTCTGAAATTCCCATGGCCCGTCCTTCCTGAACGATCAAACAGTGTTAGATGCCAGGCAGATAATGGTGAGCAGCTAAGAAAAGGACAACGAGGATGCTCACTAGTATCGTTTCATACTGATCACAGGCTGCTGAATTGAATTGAATCAAAACTGTACTGTGGCAGACTTTGTGATATCAGCAGCAAATACCACTTTGTTGTCCAAATAATCAATATAATACTGTATTGTGATTGTGTTTAAAATTTGCGTCAGAGTCTGGCGCACTTCCTGGAGGCTTGTAACTCTTCGGCGCTAAGCCACAGGGAATTGTGCCAGGCTCTGATGCAAATTTTTCATTGTGGCCAAAAGTGGAATCACACCATCTGGGTCCGTCACGTGATGGCCGCTGGCCCAGAAAGACTTTTTCCCATTGACTTGCATCGTCAGTCAATCAGAAGGGGGTTTGACGTTCACAATTTTTTTTGTGAGTGTCAAAACCCCCACGAAACAACTTCTATCACTATCTAGATTTAAGCCATTCAGTTTGATAACATTTGTTAAGTCTAAAAGAGTCACAAGATTTATCTTTTTAGACCGCCATTCAAGTTAGCCATGCGCTAAACTGCAAGTTAGTCGCTCTGCTGGTGGAAGTTACCCGCTCAGGCACACTCAGCCGAGGAAAGTCTCTAGTGCTCATGCCTTATGGACCAGTAGATCTGGGTATGTTATACCCTGACAAGGAGCTTTTTTTTGCTTCATGAATGGGGCTCCACCTCCATGACTGTATCCAGGCTTTTTTAAAATACATTCATGGGGCAAGTGGGGGACATTACATCCATCTTTATGGTCTATAATCAGCCAGACTGGACGTTTTTGGGAGGGGGGCTTAAAGAGAAAGGCGCTAAAACAGAGCATTTCAGACAGACGGTGAATACAAGTGTCCCAGCATAAACAGTATACAAAAAAGCAAGAGTTTTCCAGACTTTACAGCATGTAAACAAGTCCTACTAGAAGCCAAAAATGCATGTATTAACCTGAAAATTAGCGTAGTATGGGACCTTTAATAGTAAAATGACAGCGACAGATATAAAGATATAAAGTGCAAGTGAGGGCAGGAGGGGGAAGACACCCTCATCATCATAATGAAACCAACAGTTTCGTGTATCCTAACTCAGAGGACGTTGTTTTGGGCGCTCTTTGACGCTAGTAAACAAAAAGCTCCGGGATCTCTGACCAATAGGAAAGTTCAGCGTGGCTCCTCCGTCCAATGAGCGCCCGGTTTTCACATCCGGACTGTTTCAATGACAATCCTCAGAGCTGTACGCTAACATTAATACGTTTTCTAATATGTTAAAGTGGTCTCAACAGCTTTAATATTAGTTACGTTGACATTCAGAGTCCGTCAGCAGTTTGTGAACTCACAGCTAACTGAAGCTAACGATACCTGGAAACTGACGTTAGCCAAAAAAAGGCGTAGTAAGCTAGCTCTCTGCTCCAACACGGCGGCTTGTTCCGGTTTACTCACAGTCGGTTAATGTCACGGTCTCTTAAAAAAGTCAGCGACAGCCTCGGATATAGTCATCTATGCTTTCATCACATAAAAAATGAATGATATTTCCTCACCGAAGCCGGCTCCGGAGCTTCCTGCATCCTCCATGATCGGCTGAGTGGGGGGGGTCCTTTCTGACAGATTAGGTGACCACAATGTTGCCTGTTCAGAATTACTGAAATCCTCCGAGCGTTAAACTAACAACATTGAAACGTGACTTGAACACAAAACAGTTTCACTGAGAGTTAATTAAAAACTAAAGTATGAGGAAACTGAACCTAATCTGGCAATTAGCCTTACTGCCTCACCCTTGCCTCCCAAACTGAAAAAAAGAAACATAATTAAACATATTATCATATCTCTTCCACTTAATTAAAAAACTAACATTTGTTATACTTCTGTTTTGTTTTGTTTTTAAGAGAGTAATGATACAAGCATTGTACACTTGGAGAAAAGTAATGCGTTTGCAGCATTTTATTTATCTATTTATTTATCTATCAATTTTTTTGCATAAAATAGCACAAAATATATTTTTAAAAGTGGTTGGAATTTTAATATTTCAACTGTGCAATAGGGACTTATAGATATAAAATAAATAGATAGATAAAATAATTATTTATAACAGTCTCAATTGTGCTAAAGCTGGTGCAATTATTCAACTTCAGCAATGTGCAATATTCTCTCGATTCTTGAATGTATATTTAACATATGCTGCACATATTGTTTATAGCGAATTTCAATTTCAATTTTATTTATAAATTATCACAAATCATTTATAACAGTCCAAATTGTACTAAAGTTGGTGCAATTATTCAACTTCAGCAATCTGCAATATTCTCTCCATTCTTGGATGTATATTTAACATATGCTGCACATATTGTTTAAAGCCAATTTAAATTTAATTTGCGTCAAACGGCTTTACAGCATACGACACCCCTTTGTCCTTAGAGTCTTACAGCGGATAAACACATTATGTCATTACTCATGCCCATTAGTGTTAAAGAACAGCGCTCATTACTAGACAGTTATAAATCTATAAAATAAATGCTTAGCAGTGGTCAATGTGTATTTGTATCCCTTAAAAGAACCCCCTCCCAAACATCAATTATTTTGTGCTATTCAAATGATTTTTGACAGAAAAATCAATATTTACTAACATACACTACTGTGTCCATCCATTAATCAGATTAGGTGTCACTTTTAGAGAATTGATCCATTGACACTTATTAGTGGCAGCTTCATGGGTTCCTTTGTTTGAGTTATTATGTCCAAAAGAGTCCATCTGAAAGCAGCTCTTAAAGGGACAGTTCACCCTTTGAATCAAAAATACATATTTTAACTCTTATCTGTAGTGCTATTTATTAATCTTACTTGTGAAAAGTTCATCAGCATGTCATCAGCTTGTGAAAAGTTCATCAGCATGTCCAGAGATCATAACCCTGTTACTCAAAATAATCCACAGACCTTGTTGTGAGCAGTTTCATGTAGGAACTATTTTCTTTCTACCAAACTACACCCGTCAATTGTATCACTGTGCAGAAGGAAGTGTGCATCTACTCCATGTTAACCCAGAGCTCAGCTAACGAGGACGCCATTAATATTTATGTCTGAACGAGCCTCTCATCCATGAGTAGATGCACGTTTACTTCAGCGTGGTTATATGGTTGGCGGGTGAAGTTCAGCGGAAAGAAAAGTTCCTGCATGAAACTGCTCAAAACCAGGTCTGTGGATTATCGTGAGTAACTGGTTCATGATTTCTGGAAAGAGACATTGATGTTGAGTTTTTAAGATCAATTTTTTTAATCCAAGTGTCATTTGGTTTCATTATATTGGAGAGAAGGCGGGCATCTCTACAGTCGATATCCCCAACACCCTCATCATAACAATCTAAAATGATAATGTTGTTGAGTTTTAAATGCATTTACTGTGTATGGTTCAGGATTACAGGTTGACTAAAGTTATGTCCCCAAGAGAATTGTTAAAACTTATATATTATCATATATTTTACGCAAGGAGTCTATAGTAAGATGGCAATAATTTGAGTATATAGGTATGTATTTGCACATTTAGGCCTTTATGTGTATGAACACATTTGTATGCATTTATCTATGCAGGTATGTAGCCTTTTGTATGTATATGCAGATGTACATACACATACGCTTGTGTCAGTTTTTTTGTATATAATAGTGAATGTGCTTATTGTATTTTTTTTGTATTTAATTATATAACAAAATCAATATAATATACATCATAAAAACTCTCATATTAAGCTGAGCTGTCTAATATTATATAAATAATTAGAAGAATACAATTTTAGAAGGAATTTGCTATTTAAAAGGATGAAGATGAGAGATGGTGGGTGTATCTGTATATCTGTGTGCATTTAAATATGTTTAGGGCTCCCACAGTGATTTTACAGCATTAATGTGATCCATATATAATTGGGACTTGATTTGAGAAAACAGTACATATTAATTTAAAAAATGGAAATGAGGTTTGCTGTATGCATGGTGTGATAGCCAGGGGAAATAAATCCTGTGTTTAGCATAAGCCAAAGCTGTCCCTTTGGTTAACAGTATTTGTTATGTGGTAATGAAAAAGTAGAGAAACTGAAATCCCTCGTATTTTTTCAAAAAGCAGCCGGGATTCCTGGGGTCCATTTTTTAAAGCTTTACCCTGAGTTTGGCTGAGTGGCTCTGTCTTTTTTTCCCATTGGGGCAGATTGGTAAAAAATGTCTACCTGTTGTATGGTCCTGATAAAAAGAAGATGAAAGGTACAAGAGACACTGTCCCAGGGTGTGGAGACATGGGTCTTGCTTTTTTCATTTACTCGCTCTGCAGCCTAAATTAAATTGGACAGCTGATCCTCCAGAGGGAGCAGTTCCAGGGTTTGATTTAACATTATATAAAAAGCAGCGACATTAATTATCCTGCTGGATTTGACCTTCACTTTGAAGTGCACACGCTCACGACACCTCACACATGTAGATGCTTACACACACACACACACACACACACACACACACACACACAGCAACATGGCTGCATCCTTATGAGAACAGGCCAAAACGTCCTCACAAGACAGTCCGTGCAAGTATAGCTAAACCCAGCCTCACGCACACACTGCCCACAGGGCCTGTTCATCTGTCAGAGAGGTGACATCTTCAGATGAATTATGGGAGATGGTTGTCATCTTCTCCGGGGTCACATACGAAATGGCGAACCCGGGCTGTGGGCTCCCTCTCCTCACACTATCACACGTCAGCCATTTTAGAGGTTGAAAGCCTCAACGGGGGACCAAAACGACCTCAATTAAACCTCCATTAATATTAATACATTTTGTCGTTTCACGTGAGTTGCCGCTAATTAAATGTGTCCCTGACTGTATAATGGGGGTCAGCCGGGGTCGCCAACATGAAGCTAATTCACCACATTACAGCCACCAAACACTGGGCTGGTCTCAAATAATAAATACAGAGAGTGAAGAGGGCAGTCTTGCTTACCTTGGTGTTTCTAACAGCTAAACACACATAAAAACATATATTCAGCAAAAGGAGAGCTTTTTACAGAGGCCCTGAGGGTCAGCACACAACAACATTTCAGAACAAAAAACATAACTTTCAGAAAACACGACATTTCAGAAAACACAAACACTACTTCAGAAAGCACAACAATTTTACAGAAAACATAACTTTCAGAAAACAATTTCAGAAAACATATTAACATTTCAGAAAACGCAAAAAATTCAGAGAATTATATATTATATTATATATTATATATTATATATATTCAGAGAATATAACGTTTCAGAAAACACAATAACACTTTAGAAAACATGAAAACAAAAAAACCCAACATTTATCAAAATAGAAAGCAAATTCAGGTTTCAGAAAATATACCCACTTTTCACAAAACACTGAAATTATGTTGCATATTCTGAAATGTTGTTCTGTTTTCTGAGTGGCACTTTGTTTTGTAAAATTTGGTTGTGTTTTGTGAAAAGCTGTTTGTTCTGTGAAATTTTGTGTTTTATGAATGTCGTTCTTTTGTGAAATGATGTGTTTTCTAAAATGTTTTGTTTTTGAAATATTTAGTTGGTGAAATGTCATTTACTAAAATTTGTTCTGTTTTTTAAAATGTGTTTTCTGAAATTTTGCTATCTAAAAAGAATATTGTTTTGTTTTCTAAAATGTTGTGTTTTCTGATATATTGTTTTGTTTTCTAAATTTGTTTTTAATTTGTTAAATATTGCTTTGTTTTCTGACATGTAATTGTGTTTTCTGAAATCTGACTGTGTTTTCTAAACTCTCATGTCTTGACCCTCAGAGCCGCTGTAGATTTTGCCTGGGATCAGCTTTTCTTTTTCATTAGTTACATTTACGATTTTCATTTCTATACTCTCTTGTGTGTGCTTGTGTATAAAGGGAATATATTAACAGCTCTAACAGCCTTACAGTTCATGTTTGGCCCTGACCCAGCGTTTGTATCCTGCTACATTTCTCTAACATCAACATTTATAAGACTTTTTATGTAGAGGTTAATAAGTTTGCAGCGGATCAGCTCTTTATGAGCTCCTGGGCCACAGCTCCACACACATACACACACACACAAACATAATAAACACACCATAATGGGATTGTGGGATTCCTCAGATTGGACTCCCACTGGTGTCAGTCTGTACGAGCTCCAGAGTCGAGTGCTGCCTGGGAGGTTGGATTCTTCTGTTCAGTCCTTTAATATCATGAGAGATGATTTCGTGTTGACCTGAGAGATTAGCCAAACCCGCAGTGGAAGGTCAGATAACAGCCCCAGATGTCCGATCTAATCATATTTATTTTATTGCTGAGGGAAAAATGTGTACTCCCACACTGGATTGTGCTCTCTTGTTGCTATGTGCTTTTGCTTCCTGACAAAAAAAAGGGTATTGAAACTCGGCAAATTGTTTGTGTATAGAGATTTATCCACATTGTATATTTGTCGATGAAGGTCTAAGCCATGGCGCCCGCTGGAAGCGACTCAAACTGAGACAGAGGACCAAACTCCATGGTGACCAGTGCTGGCGCCAAAAGGGCAATCCTCCAGAACTACAATAGCCTGGCTCTGGTGCATGTGAGCGAGGCACTCAATATGAACTTATCTGCAGAATTCCACACTGAAAAATAAGCGATAATAATGCCAGAGCTTCTTTGTTTGCATGAAAGAAGCATGGGACCAGCAATGAGGAGCTGCAGCCAGTTTGACCTCCTAATAATGGACGGCAGCCAGAGCCCATACAATCACTCAGAGCCGGATTCCCTGTTCAGGAGAGAGCGAGCACTTTTCCCTCAAACACTCACATGCACATGTTCACCCGAACAAAAGCCGTCCAGCCCTCAACAGTAGCAGAGCCATTATTGTTTGTTTAGTCCAGCTGCACTTGAAATGACAGTGACCCAGAGCTATGGGGAAGATTAAAGACTGCGTTCAGTCCAATAGAACGTGTACCAGCTGCCAGAGAGGCTGCACAGCCTTCCCTTTCTCTCCTGCTCCCCCTCATTCTCTGTTCATATGTCAGGCACAAAAACATCCTCTCTTTCCTCCTGTCTTACATAAAGGCCCTCTCTGATTCCTCATCTCCCTTACACTCTTGCTCTCGTCGGCGCTGTCCGCCTGCTCTCATCTCCCTCTAGCCAATTGCCTCCGCCTGTCGCTGTCCAGGCAAATTATTTTTCTGCCCAGCCTCGAGGGGGTCAAAGTTGAAGCTCGACGGACTCTTGATGAGACAGGCCTGTGCTCTGCTCCCTCTCCTATGCGTGCTCAGCCAAGGACAGGAGATGATATTTATACCGGCCTGCAGTCTTCGTCCCCTCCTCGCCAAACGCCTACCTGCCACAGCAGAGAAAGAAGTGTGCATATACGTGTGTTAGGCAAGCCCCGAGTGTCTGCAGATTGAATTAGACTGTAGATCACTGTTGACAGGGCTGGAGCTGTCATTAGGGGAGGGGGGGACAGGCTGCTTTATGGGGTCACGGTCCTGTGGTTAGTGTAGGCAAGTGGTAGAAATGTCCTCTGGTTATAGATCGGCCTGTGGATGGAAGTGCAGAAACCTGGGGGGCAAAGTTCCCACACAAGATGTCAAAAATCAGCATTACTTAGATTAATATTTGGCAGTGTTTTAGTGCCTTGGATGTATTTTCCTTCTAAAACTAGGATTACTGCCTTGCGGTTGCATGCCTCTGTGCACCAATCATGTTGCACTTGCAGTTTACATCCACGTCTGTGAAAACACGGATGAGTCACACACATCTTCCCTACGGCAGCACAGAAGATCTCTATAATCAGCACAGTTTCGAGGTGGACACCCAAGATTAGTGTCACCAATTCAACATCTTACCAAATTTCTCCTCTTCTGTTTCTGAGATATAAGGTTTAATAACAGCCAGAAAAGTGTTTTTGCAAAACATTAGACTTTTTTGTGAAATTTGTTCATAAATTAGTGTAGGGATTCTTGAATTATGTTATGTCAAAGAGGCTTCGACCTTTGGCCACTAAACTCTAATCAGTTTATTCTTGAGTCCGAGTGGACATTAGTGCCAAATTTGAGAAAAGATAAAAAAAGAGCGCTCAAGGTGTTGATGAGATATTGCATTCGTGAGAATGTGACGGATGCAAGGTCATAATAACCCTGACCTTTGACCACCAAAGTCTAACAATCATTCTTAAATCTAAGTGGAATTTTGTGCCAAAAATGAAGATATTCTCTGAAGGGGTTCTTGAGAATTAGATTTACAAAAGGTCACAGTGACCTAAACCTTTGACCACCAAAATCATCCTTGAGTCCAAGTGGATGTTTGTGCCAAAATTTGAAGAAATTCCCTCAAGTTGTTCTTGAGATATTGCTTTCACAAAAATGAGACAGACAACGCCACAGTGACTTTGGCTTTTGACCACCAAAATCTAAGCAGTCCGTCGTTAAATCAAAGTGGACGTTTGGTCCAAATTTGAAGAAATTCCCTCAAGGCGTTCTTGAGATACTGTGTTCACAAGAATGGGACATACATACTGACAGACGGACAGCTTGAAAACATAACAACATAATTCCTACAGCCACAGCTGGCGCTGGCGCTGGCACGGAGGCATTAAAAAAAAAAAGTAAAAGGCGAGATGTTTTTTATGCCTGATAATAGAGTGACAGAGCGGGAAACATCATAAATGATATGCAGTGACAACCAAAACACAGTCAGGTCTGTAAAAATGAAATATTTTAATTGGTGGCTTGATGATTCATTTTTGCAATCATAAGAAACAAACCCAGAATGATGCATACAGAAGGAGCCAGAGACAGACTGCACACCAACCTGAAAAAACAAGTCTCTATCACACTCTTTTAACACATCTTTTCTTTGAAAAAAAAAAAAATCAAAAAGAAAAACGGGATGATGTTAGCGACACCTGGGCTGCTTCATTGTCACAAAGGAAACGCTGTTAAGACATCAGATATACATTGTAATGAGACATAAAATATTTGAGCACAGCTTTATAGCATCAATTCCTGGAATAATTTCAGTGAACGGATTTAGTTTGTCTTTCACACACTGCTCAGGTAAAGGGGTCTGATGGTCATTTGAAACTGGAAAGGCCGAAAATAAAACACTCTGAAGGTACAGAATCAGTTTTGTATTCTGTCTTCAACCTCTAATGCGGAGCCAGATATTGGTTCAGAGCCCAAAAACAAGTCTGACTTTGAAAAAGAGGTTGTGGGCAAAATGCCTGGAGCTGCAGTGTTTTCAAGTCTCAAGAATACAATGAAGGGGAAGTTAATACGAAACAAAAAAAGGAGATCTCTCTTCCCATATCCATTTGCGTTACTTTGAAGGCTACACAAAAAGCAGCATATTGATGCTGGATGCATCCCAATACCTTTCATCATCCCCCCTTGTTCTTCTCTCCTTCATGAATCATCCCTGATTTAAAAGGAGCTGATCAAAAGGAGAGACACTGGAGGATCCTGGGTGATTAGTTGAAATTTAACAAGAAGGGGGTGGGCGGCTAAATTGTTGGTTTCTCCTTCCTTCAGACAACAACAAAAAAAAAATCTAATGTTAACAGCAGGATGCAACATGTTATTAATCTTATACCAAGGACGCATGCGTCCTCCCATTGCCCCCACAGATGACACCAAACTTGGACTACATTCAGTTTCATTAAATCATGTTGTGATGCGTCTTTTTCACACTTTTACATTCTCTTCTCCTTTTGGTTTTTCCTCTTATTGCTTAGATTTGTTGCGTGTAGGCAGAGTTGGGGTTCAACAACATTTCAGTGAATATTAATCCAGTTTCAATTGACGCACTGAATCCTTTATGAATCCCTTATTGAACCATCTTAGGTTTAGAGTTGTAATTAACAAAAAGTCAAAGATCTGTCAACACTTTTGTTAGCTGAGGTGGAAAAAGCACATTAAAACCTTAAAATGAGATGTTCAGGACAAAACATTACATGCTGATTACATTTTTGAACACATTAAAAGAACTAACTTTTACTTTTATGTTTCAGAAGGAAACTGCTGTGAATACCCGAAGTCCTGAAACAGAAATATTAAGTTGATTATCTTGAAATATTTATATGAAAAGGTAAATTGATGTGACGCAGACAGATAGAAAAGAGTAACCACACAGTTCATATAATAATAGAGTGGTGTTTCCTTTCCCCAGCAGCCATCTATGGCAATATACAGACGTGTCTACGTTTTATTTTAGCTCTTATGGGATTCCATTATTGGATACAGCAGCTATAAACTATATTTTATAAACTAAGCACTTTGTATGTTACTTCGAGATTCATTCACAGTGTTCCCTAAGTAAACCTAAGGGGGGAAGTGAGAACATTTTCCAAAGTTATCCATTTTGGGGGGCTAAAAAGATAAATGTTGACCCTGGGAAAATGTCTTCCAAAACTCAAGATGCCCTTGTCATAAAGAAGAGAAAACATTCACATTTAAGAAGGTGGGAGTAGAGAATTTTTCTTCTTCTTTCTTCACAAAAATTACCAAAAAATTGATTATCAAATTAGTTGGCCATTAAAAGCATCTGGAGTAATCATTGCAGATCCAAAAACAAACAGGTCTACTTTTGAATAAGCTGTTTGTTGTTCAATGCAGCGCCCACATGAGCAATGCAATAGGAAAAACATAATGAAATGGATTTGGCTCACATTGCATTTAGTTGAGACATGTTGTCAGAAGCATATGAGGCTGCATTTTAAGTTTTGATTCATCTTTTAGGTTTGGGTAGGGAACGGTATATGAGCAAAGCACAGAATAACGTACAAAGTGCTGAGAACACAAGGTCTGCTTTTGGGGATGTTTGTCATAAATGTTTTCTACAGTGCAGGAGAGAGAATACGTTCAATAAGAGATTCGTTAGGATCAGAGCTTAATGATAATAGGCGTTACAACAAATTCTGTAACTTATCACACATGCAAGCTTGAATCACAAACACATAACAAATTAAAGATATTGAGGTCAAAGTTCCTGATTCTGTCACAGAATTTGGAGCAGCTGGTAAGTAACCCAAAGCTACTTGTAGATTTTGTTGCCAAGAGTAAAGACGTGCCACACAGACAGATTTTTCAGATATAAATTAGGATTTTAGAGAATTATAGTGACAAAGTCCTAATGCGTAACTACGTCATGGGGAGGAGACACAAAAAGGGGAAAGGAAAATGTTAAAGGGCGAAGGAGGGGAGCATTATTGGCTTGCATCACTGCGATGGTCACACTGCTGCTGTGATATGGTGTCGGGGGGGAGAGGGTCTTTGTTGCCCCGCCCCTCCACCACTAAAAAAACAAAAAACAAAAAACAAATGGCAAAATAATTGGTCATGGAACCAGTCATTCACAAAACTCAACAGGCAACTCTGCGTCACACACACTATTTACAAAGGCATACACATACGCCAATCAAAGGCGTACTGTACATACTATTTACACACACACACACACACACACGCACACACACACACACGCACGCACACAAACGCACACACAGAAACACATTCATCCGCACACACACGAGTAGTCAGAGAAATTACTGTAGTATAATGCAGACATAATAATATCTGGCAATAATTATGTTGAGTATGATCCCAGTACATAGAGGCACTGCTACCTCACCCCGTACGTTCTTCAGGGTAAAATCGTATAAAATAACCGCTTACACTAACGAACTACGGGTCACTGCCGCCGTGCGAGCCCTTTCAGCAGGTGGGCAGGAGGCTTTTTACAACGCAGCCCTGGGTCAAGAAGAAAAAAAAAAAAAGAAAATGCCACCTTCTACATTAAGGGCTCACATTGCCATGGCGACCAGTAGTTCCACAACTCCCATCTCGAGCGTTTGTCTGACTTAAGGTTTCCAAAGCGCTTGCTGCTCACACAGCACGGTTCCTGGCAACAACCTGCGGCAGACTCACTCCTCTCTCTCTCCTCTGCCTGCCTTTGATTTCCTCGCACCTATGTGAGATTCGACTGTAATTGGCTGTCATTCTCTGCAGGACTGAGACACACACACAAAAAAGGAGAAATAATGAACTCGTTAAGCAACAGGAACTTTGGGAACCTTTAACAGAGAAACAGGCCACTTTTTTTTTCTCTTTTTTTTACCCACCCTCCCAAGATGCAAGGCTTCAGTAATGGCTATGGTCCATTGTACATCAATCCGATCCATTAGCTTTGACTTATAAAACTGATAAAAATAAAGAAATAAAGGAATCACTTTTCTTTAGGCAGCAATATTGGTCTCAGTGTTATTACAATTCTGCTTTAAAAAAAGCATAAACAAAAAAAAAGGAAAAATACAAATGAAATCATCCTAGAATGAGATTGAGTCATTATTTCATGACCAAAGCGTGTTCATGGGTGAAATGGCTGATTTTTTTTAAGCAGAAAGCTTTATTACACAACTCAGTCCAACTTCTTTTTCTCTCTTCCTTTTAGGTTCAGTCTCTCGTGTACTCCCACCGTTTTCTTTGTTCAGCTCAGCCATTAGCATACTTTTATAGCTTCCCCTTTGAAATCGGAGCTTCCAGGAAGTAGACTGGTCCTTTACCGAGAGTTAGTGGGAATTCACAGACTTAATTTTATTTTCTCATGCTCCATATTAGGCCACAGAGAACGAGAGGGATACAGGAGGAGGAGGAGGAGGAGGAGGAGGAGGAGGAGGAGGAGATGGAGGGGGAGGAGATGGTTGAGATACTCGGTTGTCAGCAACTCTTCGAACTCTCTCTGCCCCGCTCAGTCAGTAATGATGATGGGAGAGACAGAGAGACTCAGAGGGGGGGAAAGGGCAAGCAGGTGCTAATAACAACTGGGCAAACCTCAATAATGTGAGCTGATGCAATCAACCAAGCCCAGGTCTCCATAGCAACCACTGCGACTCTCATTCCCACAACTCTCCAGTAAAGTCTTATTGTCAGTCATTTGGGTCTTTGATGCAGGGGCCACTTTCTGTGTATCTGTGTGTGTGTGTGTGTGTGTGTGTGTGTGTGTGTGTGTGTGTGTGTGTTTGTATGTTATTTCACATTACATATGTGTGTCTGTTCTCATTCTGCTGCTACCAGCGGTTGATGATCTGGTTCATGTAGTCCTCAGTGGGGAGCCTGCTGCCTGCCTCCTCCGTTCTGCCTCCCTCCTCGCCCTCCTCACGCTCATCCCTCTCCCCCTCCGCGTCCTCCAGTGTTGACACCGAGCTCTGGCGCCCGTGGGAGGGCCACAGGCTGACGCCCAGGCCCAGGCCCTGGTGGCTCTGCTGCATGTGGTTCTTGATGCGCTGCTGCCGCCTCTCTTGCTGCCTGGTGTACTGGTAGCGCTGCTGGAACAGGTCTCTGGCGTAGTCGTAGAGCTCCATGTCCAGCTCGTTCAGCTCCTCGATACGCTGAACCTAACGAGGAGGGAGCAAATGTTGAAAGTTTTTGTAAGAGAAAAAGAGGCTGTTACACGAGCTGTGTGTAAGTTCACACTTTGTTATAACGTAAATCATTACCAAGCTGTGATTTATGCACTACTAAATTAAAAGCGGATGCACCATAGACAAGTTACAACATCACTCAAAGTAACAGCAAAATTGTTACACATTCCCCTGGGTAGGTGTAAATCATAAAATGTCACTGAATTATACTCACTGATGGTAAAACAGCTGTTTTTCTGCCACGCAGCAGATTCTTTTAATTAACTGCTTACCCATTTTGCAACACAGTAATCCAGCAGAGACCCTATTTATTTTTTTATATTTCAAAACTGATATAACTTACTAAAATGTGCTGTTACCATGGATGTATAAAGATAACTGGATACAGCGTTGGAGGCAGGACCTTGTTCATTCCTACGAAAATTGCTCAGTGGTGCATGATGCCAAAAAAGTTCAACTGCCATGTATAAAATGACCTGAATCATCATCACTGCTCGTGCACTGTGTGGCCCATACAGCAGGTGTGCTAGAGATTTCCAAACGGAAATGAGGATAAAAATGATTCGATTGTGTGGCTCTTCAAGACTTTCTAAACGTTACTGGATCGACCAGTTTTGGACCAGTAGTTAAGTCTAAAGTGTTGACTTTGTAACTTAGGGGAGAACATAGCTGTGCAACCAAATGTTGGAATATAAGTGGAAACAAAGAACAACAAAAGGTAGGAAAATATCAAACATAAAACAACAACACTTGGTGACCAAATAGTTGCAGAATCTATGAAAATGAATTGAGAAATTTAACGCTGGACTGATGACAGATTTGGAAATAATAACGGCCGTTGATACATTATTTTCACGTTTTTTTGTGTTACTTGTGGCGAGGCTCCGACCTGGCCAGTCGAGCATTGTGTCCTTCTTTTTGGACGAGGATTACAAGCATTTTATCAACCTTTAAACTGGAACGAACTGTTACCTAATGCATCGCTCGACTGGCTTCGCTCAAAATCAATAAATTTAGGCAGCTCCCTCTACCAAAGAGTAGCGTAAAAGTCAAGAGCGCTAACTCCACGGCAAAATCTGCTGGCCAAAATGTCCCCAGAAGGTATGCATTGTCTGTGAACTATTTGTGTGATGTCCTGTGGACCGTCCTATGAGATGTCTGTATAACTTTTTTTTATGATACCTGCCTTAGGACTACAGGACTACAGATTAAATTTAGCTTTTGGGCTAATTCTGGCATATTTACATTGACACTTACTGCTGATTAATGTGCATTGTCCTAATTCAATAAACTCAATAAATTAAATGAATTAGGTTCACTGCACAGCACAATGACTAGCAAAAAAAAAAAAAAGACTGATCAACTATTGGAAGCAATTTCAGTCGACTGAGGGGTCTCCGTCTCAAACTTTCAAGGGGCAGCCCTGCTGTAAATACCCTTTGTTCATTTGACTGCTAACCAGCTAAGCAGTGAAAAGTCGGTCTCCTGGTGTTTGAATGACGAATACAGATTACGGCTGTTTGCCGCTATGGAGAGTTATTTACTGTCACACAAACGTGGTAGTTGGTTGCTGGCTGAAATCTTTGTGTTGGGTTCAAGCACAACTTCCTGGCTGAGACTCAGGTGACATGAGGTGATGCAACAGTCGGCCTTCGTCACCACTAGTTCTTTGATGTCAGTTCGCTGTGTCTGGGCCTTTAGAAACCTTAACCTCAGAGCAGAAGGGTCTCGCCCCCCCTGGGAAAGTTCCTGTGGTGGAATTGCCTATTACATGACATTTGTACAAAGGCTTTATAGGACTTCTAACGTGAGAGACAGAACAGAGAAAAAAAAGTGTGCAGGCAATATGTGGAGCAAGATAACAGAAACGTGTTTGATGTTTGGTTGCGCAATGCAGCTGGCTTTATTGGCGCGCATCATCTGTTCTGTGTGGATCCAACATGGAAGAGGGAAATGTGTTTAATTAAGAGAATCCCTTTGAAATCTGTGATGGAGTGCTGGATATCATTTGTGAGCAACGTGTGCGACAACAGAAGGAAGCCACACGCTGCATCAGTGTTCTAAAAATTAGAGGTGTTTGATCGGCGGCGCGGGGGGGACACCGGCACAAAGCCAGGAAGACGGCGCGGAGCTGAAGTCATCAACAAAAAGACTTGGTGTATCGAGGAGAAGTTGTCTCGTAATTTAGAGACCAGTTTAGAATCACGACTCACTGGGATCAAAGTGGGCTCTCAGCAGCTTTGAGGAAGAGTGTAAAGTAAATATTCACCTGCTGATGTAATTATTTGACTTTTTAAAAAAATAATTAAATCCTGTCACAAATTCCCGCAGTGCTTTTGGAAGTATTTAATTTGAAAGCTGCTTTTAAAAACAAATTTTCACTCAAAATGCCACACACAGCCTTCCCCCACCTGTCAGACTCTCACCACGTGATATTTTCTCCTTTTTGTGATAATAATCAACGGCTCACCTTTCCACAGCCTCTGTCAGCAGGGCATAATTTATTTTCTATCCTCCCAACTGGTTTTGATGTATAAATCACCAGTCTGCTGTGTACTGGAGGGTATTTTTTGCTGGGAATGGAGCCTAAGAACTCCCACACTGGACCAATCAAAGTGTGAAGAACGTGTTTGAAGCTGCTGTTTCTTTTAACAGTGACAGTCTTCCCAACTCATTTCACAGCAATAAAAGACCACTGTGTTTCCTCTCTCTTTCTCTCTTTTTCTTATTTTCTATTCTTCTACTTTTTTCCTTGGATTTTTTTTTTTTTTTTTTACTTCTTTTTCAAATATTTGTTTCGTTTTCCTGTCTGTCCGTGAATGTGCTACAGCTGCAATGCTTATTTTCTGAGAAAGATGCTGGTCAAAACATAAAAAGTACAGTTGTTCTGCTTAGATTTTGGGTCCTATTTAGACATATTAAGACATGTTTGAGAACAGATACTTTCCCCTTCCATTAAAAAAAAGAAAAACTCTGTCCACACTACTTTTGTTTTACAAATTATCTCTGTTCATACTAGAATACAAAAACTACTCCAAAAGCTTGCTGATGTAAGCTGTCCTCCGCAGTCTCCCAGTCTCTCCTAGAGACAGTTAAGTGTACAGATATTTCATTTTTAAAAGCACCTACTGGAGATCTCATCACCTATGGGTATTTTTTGACGAAAGAGCAAAGGAGCTCACTTTAAAATACCATTAAAGTTCTGAACATGCAAACGTTTTCCTTCCACACTTATTGTCAACAATCCCACTCTCAAAATTGTCCCTGGTTCGAATGGGCCTGATCCAAAACCGCTGTTTCTTGCAAAAGGTAAAGCAAAAACACTGGGCGCAGGAGACGCTTCCGTGCGTCGGTGAGGTGGTGCAGCATGAGGAGTTAATGTTTCAGTTAGACATAAGACTAAGCTTTAAGTTAGTCCTCTGTAGTTGTCTCTGGTGCATGCTCATTACATACAAATCCAAATGAACACCTCCATCGTGGTATTCATGACCTCCTAGGTGGAATTTTTCGAAGGTTTCGAGCTCAAGAGTTCATGTTCACGACTTATTATGTCATAAACACGAGCTCACAAGTACTACTTGAACACAGCAATAGTTATATTGAACATGTGCCAGTTGGGGAGATGACTACATCTTTGCCAAAATACTCTGTTTACACGTCTGCACAGAGTTTTGAACACTGCGCACCTTAGAAGGAATTTTCAAAATCTTTTAGTGACCTAATAGTCAGTTTGGGTGTAAATGAGAGGACAAAATGTAGAGGAAAATGTCAGTTTTAAAAAAAAAAAAAAACTGTATACATGTTAACAGGTCTTATTAATTCCCAGTATAGGAATAAACTTGTTCCAAACTTTTTTGTAAGGGGTCACAAGCTGAAAAGAATGGGCGCCACTTGTTAAATCTCTATCAATACATTGTATTTTAAAAACCTACTATGAGTTTTTATGTAAGATTTAACTAGTTACGTACAGTAACTAGCAGGTATATGTCAAGTAAATGTAGTAGAATAAAAAGTACGATATTTCCCTCTGAAAAGTATAAAGCAGCATAAAGTGGCAAATCTCAAGTAAAGCAAAAATAACTCAAAAATAAACTATACTGTTTAAAAGTACAGTATCTGAGCATCTGTACTGAGTTATTTTGATTCTTTTACGTATCTTCTAATCTCTCAGTTGTTGTTTTACTGCCTGCATACAGAAGTAAACAATTACAACATGACTGCCGTAGCAGCACCAACCGTAGCGTTGTCCAGGTCCACCCCTGCAGCTCGGGTGCTGTTGTACTGCATGAACGGCCTGATGAAGCGCAACCTGAAGGTTCGTTCAAACAGGAACTGGGTTTTCCTCTGGTACTCAGTCAGACCAAAGAAAGCCATGTCTCTCAGGTTCTTCTTGGCCGACTCCAGCAGGAGCTGGGCCCTCTTCTTCTCTGGAACCGTGGACATGTTGTAGCAGCCGACGAGGCTCAGGTCCGCCAACATACGAACCTGCAGACAGAGGAACAGGAAGTGAAGGAGGGTATAGAAATCACCACAATTTAGAGGAATCCACGTTTAAATCAGCGACTTATGATTAAACCTTGATGCCAAAATCCTAAGTTCAAAGAGACAATCGATCAGTCGGGTGAATATTTACTGTTCCTAGATTTCTGCTTTAGTTTTACAGTCAAGAGAGACACTTTTTCAATTGTGAATAAAGTAGAATATATGAATGCAAATCTGTCTTTGTGACATTGCTGCTGAATAGAGATGAAATTATTTGTTGATTACTCATCCGAACAACTGAAAATTAAATGATGGCTGGATAAGTGACTAACCATCTAATCACTGCTTAAAGTAACAATAGTTTTCATTATCCATTATTATTACCGATGATTTTCTCAATTAATTGCTTTGTCTACTTCTAAAATAAAAAAAGCAAAAAGAAAAAAAAAAATCACAATTCCTACTATCAGTTCAAAGCATTCAGATATTTAATCTATTCTCATGAATGACAAAGAAAATCTAAACCAAAGTCACATTTGAGAAGCTGGAACCACAAAAAAGGTTTGGCATTTGTGCTTGAAATGTGATTGAAATGATTACTAATTATCAAAAAATGGCTACAGATTAATTTTCTTTTTCCCCAATCAAATCATTGTTTAATTGGCTAATCTTTGCTGCTCACAAACTAAGGTATCAAAATGAAAAAAAAAGTTTTCTACTTCTTTGTTGTAATTTTATTTGTATTTTTGACTTTATGTATGTAGTATAATCATTTAAAACTGTATTTTAAAAAGTAATTTATTTTATGCATATGCCACCTTTTATGCACTGAATGCAGCTTTACAGTAAAAGTAAGAAAAGAAAAGAAAATCAAGAGCAGACAGTTTAGTCAGTGAGAAGAAGTAAATGCTTCAGAAATTTACTTTGAGTTTTTTGAGAGGTATTATAGATGTTTGTCTTTCTGCTTTTTATAATATTTTTATGAAATAAATGATCCGGCATTGTAGCGAATAAACCAAAGCAGGTTCGGTTCTGTTGAATTTGTTCCAAATGGAGACACTTCATCACTGAGAGCATCATGAAGCTGCTACAGTACAGGAGCAGGGACCGCATACTTATTTGGATTCACAAGAGTACACTGCGATGTCTCAAGAATGTGTGTGTGTGTGTGTGTGTGTGTGTGTGTGTGTGTGTGTGTGAGTGAGTGTGTGTCACATTTATAAGTCATGGGATCCTGAGTAATAACAGCCTCCGGCTCAGGTGAGATAAGCTGGCCGACACGTTTAGGTGGGAGACTGAGAGAGCCATCAGAAAAGAAGGCGTGAATTTGAGGTGTTTATGACCAGCAGGCGAACTCTAGACTGTGTGTGTGTGTGTGTGTGTGTGTGTGTTTGTGTACCTGAGTGTGTATGTAAGAAACAGTGAAACAGAGAGAGAGCACACATGTCTGCCTTTCATATATTTTGAAACTGCAGTGAGTCTGGTTGGGAGAAATTACATAAACCCTAGTTGTAAAGAAATAAATATTTGGCTGATATCAACTAAAATCTGAAATAAATGAATTGGCGATATGAGTTTGTGTCTTTCCCATTCTTTATTTTTTAAGAACCAGTATCATATATTCTGTATTTTGGTTTCTTGTGTGAAAACTTAAACAGTCTAAAACCTGTTTTATGCAGAGACATATTCCCTGTATTTGTAGGGTTGGATTTATGATCCAGCTGGCACTGAACATCAATATGATGTCATAAAGACGCCGGACTCTTAGGTCTCACAGATGTTTAATTTTGTCTGGAAAGAAAAAACAGCTGAAATCATGTTAAATGTCTAATAGTGTCAGACTTTTACATTGTGTGGAAGTTAAAATTATATTACATTCTGAGGATGTTGGGTTTTGTTCTCCACAACTCAGGACTATGTGTCATTATTCTACGTCAAGATGACGTTGGCATGAGATGTTGGAAGACTTCGGATTTTGGTCACTTGAGCTGTGTTCAGATGGGGTCGTTCACCACGATCACGAGAAGAGTCCATTTGAACACCGCCCCTCATGTGGTATTTACGTAAGTGGAAAGTTTGTTGGAGTTCTGAGTTCATGAACTGTGATCTGTTTGATGTTTTCAGGAATGGAGCCGCCAATGGACTCAATTTTTCGGTGGACTTTAAGTTAAAATATTGTCATTTTAGTCGTATAGAGTTCTTCTTTGTGATTCTATAACAGTGTGATGAAAATGTTGATATTCCCAACGGCATTATCGTTTTCCTCTGACAATATGTCTTTACATTACCTGCATTACGTGACTCCCTCACTAGTTTGCTAAATTGTTAGCTTTGGTGGCAACTAGACGCAGACAGTAGTGCCCATGTTGTCGTTACCTAGCAGTGGCGCTCTTAGGACTTAACCACTTGAACACCAAGCATGTCGTGCACATGTCACATCTGAGAGCTCATGAGTTCCATTTGAACACAGCATTAAAAACCCAACACAAAACCAACAAAATATCAACGCCATCTGTCGTAGGTTTTCTACGTTTTACTTTTAAAGGTTATATTTGGGGGCTTTTTGCCTTTAATTGCAATTGCAATTTAAGTGCACTTTGGATGGGAGCCTCTCGTAAAAGGTGGACGTTGTTGGCAACAATACAAGATGATGTAAAATAACGTCACAACCAAAATTCAATCAAATATCATTGTCTAACAATGTCTGTGGCAAGCTAGGTGGCTGACAATGTCGATGCTTTAATCTTCTGTGGTGAACAAAAACAGTCCAGCAGAAAGGAGAGAAGTCGGGTCGGGTGCAGAGATGCAGGTTAGCTCAGTAGCGGTGATAAACGGCAGCATTAGAGCTGAAATCAGCTTCTCTCCTCAGTGTTTGCAGTAAAACAAGAATATCTGCACAAAGAGATGCCCAAAAGCAAAGAGAAATGACTGCAGATTTGTGTCTCTCTCTGTCACCTTCTTTTACGTGACTGCACTGGCGTCAGTTCAGAGGACTATCAATGTGACAACCCTGCAACACATCCCATCTTTTGAACCTCATAGTGTGCTGGTTTTATTGTTCTGTTTCCGAGCTATTGGCTGGTTTTGTTCTATTGGAATTCATCATATTAAAAGCTGTCCCACCTGTCTGTTGTTTGCCAGGTTGTAGGGACAGTCCATGAACTGCTGCAGGGTGCACCCCGACCAGTCGGAGCCCTCATAGCAAGAGGGCAGCTCCTCGGGCGTCGGGGTCCGTCCATCGCACATGTGCAGTGAGGTTTTCCACGTGGCCCCCCGCTGCACGTGCCGCCACTCACTGAGGTATCGGGACACGGGGTCCCTCAGCAGAGTGATGTAATAGAACTTCCTGTTTGAGGGGGAAAAGG
Organism: Plectropomus leopardus; assembly: GCF_026936395.1. Taxonomy (NCBI): domain Eukaryota; kingdom Metazoa; phylum Chordata; class Actinopteri; order Perciformes; family Serranidae; genus Plectropomus; species Plectropomus leopardus. Next base: position 12,136,604 of record NC_142189.1, on the reverse strand, counting down.
AAGAAAAAAGAAGGGAAGGAGAGAGAAGAAAGAGTGGAAAATGAGAGGAGAAAGAGAAGATTTACATTAACAAATTATGGATTTACTTGCACAGAAATGTGTCTTTGATATAAGCTTGATCAAACAATAAAAAGTAAGAAAACAACAATACAACCTGTAAAAACAAGCTTATGTGTTAGTTAATTTTATTTCCTTTTTAATTTGTTTTCCTTTGGGGATGAGTCATTTTCTGATCAAGTGAAACACAGACGAGAGGAGTTAGAAGCTAAAAGTGCGGTGATAAAACACTGCAGCGGCTGTAATTCTCCAGTTAGCCATGTGGTGGCACTGTTTACAACGCTTTACTGCCGCACTTCCATCCACAAAACTGAGCAGGAGGAAGGCTTCAGACTGAGGTTGCCACACTTAATACCATATTATTTGCATTTACTAGAAGCAGCTCTGTGATGCACAAAAGAAAATCTGGTCAGCTGGTAGGAAGTCAAACTACAAATGAGGGGGCGGAGGAGGTGAGGGAGGGAGGGAGTCGATTTGTCAGGCGAGAGGATCAGGTCGGCGTTCTGGGGCCACACAGTGCAGGAAAAGAAACTGCTGGCACAAGCACATCTCACTCTGCAACGCACATCTCCACGCTGCAAACAGCCTTATGTCTCCGACACACACACATCCTTCCTCTCGTACCCAGTATTAGGTCTGCCTCCGAGAGATGACTCATCCCGCATCTGAGATATGGACGGGACTGTTGCTGTAGTGTGTGTGTGTGTGTGTGTGTGTGTGTGTGTGTGTGTGTGTGTGTGTGTGTGTGTGTGTGTGTGTGTGTGTGTGTAATGGTGCATAGCACAGTTCAATGTCTCTCCAGAGGGGACACTCCCACCAGAGCGGAGACCTTTCCAGGCCTTCACACTCCAGCTAATTACTGCAGTCTAATCAATCAACACATCCTCATTAACCACACACACATGCAACTTGTGTGCATGTGTGGCTATGTGCCTCGCCTGCAGTGTGTCTGGCAGCAATGGTATAGATTTGTCTGGGCAACAGACGCACACGCCGCCGGTCGAAAAATACACACAGGCACACACGCTGCCCTTCTCTCCTGGGCTTGCATCACGTCAGAGGAATGTTTGCAGAGAGAATTTTGTGTGCTGACAGGACTCCACGAAAATCGCCCGGGTCTACACAAGCCCGCCTCACATATCCACACAGGCTTCCATCGCTAAATCTTTGGCTTCGCACTACAAAGCTCACCCAGTGAGAGGGGAGGGGGTGGCCGGGTGGACACAAAGCCCCAAGTGTCACACAAACAGCAGCAGTGTGTGGATATTAAAAAGAAGTGGCTAAAAACACCCCTCCCCGAATTTCAGCCGGTGGCAACGGGGAGATCCCGGACAACAAAACAACTAAACCCCTAAATCTAACAACAAGCTGAGAGATGCACAATGAAAAACTCTAAATCCAGCAAGCAGATCCTGGACTATAAAACAAACCGACCCCAAAACATCATCGGGGAGATCCTGCGCAACAAAACAACCACACCCTGAATTTATCTGCAGCACGGAGAGATCCAAATGAAACAAATCTAGTAGCAGCAGGGGGATCACGGACAATGAAAACGACTAAACCCTAAATCCAGTGGCAGCTGGGAGATCCCAGGCAACGAACCAAACAGACCCTCAATCCTGGGACGGCGGGGGGGATCACAGCCATAGAAACAAGTATCTAAACTCCAAATCCCATCAACCTAAACCGAAAATCTCATCCCCCGATTTAATCAGAAGCAGAGGAGAGGAGAGGCTCAGTCGAACCGGAGCCTGCAGGAGACCGGGGTACATTATGGAGATTCCTATGATGACATTATCAGGATTCCTAACACTCCCTAGAGTGCAGTGTGTGTTTGTGTGTGTGCGTGTGTGTGTGTGTGTGTGTGTGTGTGTGTGTGTGTGGGTCGGATATGTGTGTGTTTCTGGGTAAGACTTTGCCTATTAAATCAGTGATGACATTTTCCCCCTCTTGGCTTCTATTCTACTGAAAAAACACGGTACTGTTTGGCCCTCGCAACACATAGTGGAGAGAACGAGGGAGAGGGTGAAAAACAGAGAGAAAGGGAGAGAGAGAGAAAGAGAGAGAGAGAGAGAGAGGGAGAGGAGGGGGCGGAAGAGAATTTCAATTAGTTTTCTAATACTGTGAAAGCAGTGAGGGCCCCGAGCCCAAGTGATTTATCAAAGTTATGGCTCCAGCTATAATGAAGGCTCAGGCATATTACCAGGGAAAATAAATAAATAACATGCGCGCAAACACACACTGTAACACACACACACACACACACACACACACACTCGCGCACACATTTACGGGCATACATGCAAACCCAAATAAATGATCTTAAACGGCGTGCCTGCCTGTCGTGTCTGCTGGGTCAGGCAGACTGCAAAACTGGTGCCATGGAGACTTTCTCGCCTTAAAGCCTAATGATGTCTGGCCGTGCGCTCAGATCCCTAGGTAATGATGTTTCAACCCACACACACACACACACACACACACTCACTCCCTCAACAGCAAGTCTGCTCCCTTTAACACACTTTGTAACACACACTCACTGTGCCTCTGAGGCGACAGCACTCTTTTTTTCTTCACAGGTGATATTGCTTATAGTTGAAGCCTAAGTGCACTTGTCAAATTAACTTCAAAGCTAATACGTTCAATCTCTTGCCGTTGAGATTTTAGCACATCATCCCCCCCGACTGAGTGCAGGTATTTGCAGTCTGGGAGCCTGACAGGGCGGCTGCAGTTACGTGTGATACATTTTCACAAACTTTCCCCGTGTATGCTTTTTCTGGTGTTATCAAATGAAAGAATACCCCTGAACGCCCTCGCAAAAACACTCCAAACTACATTCATCAGGTGTCAAACATGTCAACTAATCGGTGAGATTTATACTATCAGATCGATGGCGTTTAGAGTAGGCTGATAAAAAAAAAGCGAGCATTTGGCAGGCAGAGGTGTGATGAAGCTATTATCTGAACCACTGTGGGATTCGGACTGAACAAGGACAGTTTTGTCTTTTATCTCTCACTTCTTTTTTATCCCGATCACTGTAACTGCACTCATAATGAATGCTGTAAGAGCAGCATGGAGTGTACGAGCTGTCGGGATGACTAAAAGCAAAGAAAGCCAGAAGACAAAAGGAAAACACATCATGCTATAATTCGTTCTCTATATCGCTCATATTTTCTTGAAAGGGGCTTTCTGACCTTTTATTCCTCTTTTCTCATAATCTCAGACCTCTTTGCACATCTGTGTTTACACGCTTTATAAATAAGTGAGAATTAGACACTTTTCTATAGTGCCAAAAGTACAATTAGCAAACAAAACACTGAATATTTGTAATTCTTCACCAATGTTTGGCATCACAATGATCAAACTAAAAGGAACTGTATGTACAATTTAGGGGGATTTAGTTTCTTCTAGCACTGAGGATTGCAGATCGCAACCAGATGAAACTTCTCCTGGTTGGAATTCCTGCAGTGTTAAATGTTTGGAAGGTTTCGACCGGGAGCCGAGGACTCCTCCTTTCCAAAACAAAAGGACCATGCGATCAAATCTGGTAAAAACAAGGGGGAAAAAGTGGGTGCTCACCTTATTTCTGACCAAGACATTCAGGAGGTTTTAACCAGGAGCCGAATTATCCGCAGAGGTCTCTTCCTCTTTATAGGAACCGACCCGCCGATTTGAACAAGTAAAGGCACTGAATAAAGCAGGTTTTTGTAACAAATCAGCGTTGCTCCTACTCTGTTTGGCATGTTGGAGAAGTGACCTGGCATCTTCTAATCTGTGCTCACCTTTTTTCTCTCATAACTTAAAGTCAAAACGTTTAGGTTTTTAACCAGGAGCCAAATTATTAGCAGAGGTCTCTTTCTCCCTATGTAGATATAAACGGCTCATTCTAAGATTCAAGATTCAAGATTCAAAGTGTTTATTGTCATATGCACAGTATGGAAACATGTTTCCCTGTACAATGAAATTCTTACTTTGCTGTCCACAGAATGCCTAACGTGTAGCAAATATAAAAGAAATATGAAATAGAAATTTAGAAATTTACAATAGAAGAAATTTAGAAATTTACAATAGAAAGAACAGTGCAAATAAAACAGTACAAGGTAACAAAAACATGATTCTTATATATGTTCTGCCAATATATCCCCCTGAATCCCACACACTGAACCTTTAAAGGATAACTGAATAAACAACAGCAGCTTCAACCCCAAAAATGACCCTCAAAAAAGCCATATTGTTAGAGTGCACAAGTGAGAACATGTGAGTGTTATCAAGAGGAAACACACAGTGCCTGGACCTGTTAGAGGCCCTCAGAGTCCGGGGAAAATGAGCCCTTTGCCTGTTTCCTGTGGGTCACAAATCACCACTTCCACACCCTCCACCTTTTCTCTTTAACCTCCCTTCCCTTTCTGTTTAAATTTTTCCCTTTCTGTCGTGTCTCCTCTGTCAGCCCATCTCTTATTCTCGCCTCCCCTCCAAAGGTGTGTCTCTGCTTAATTACAATGTGTTCTTCCTTCTCTGAGCTGGTTTTGTGAAAATATCAAAGCAGAGTCCTTGAGTAATGTCCTGGGGGGTGAGCCACAAATTGTGGAATGGTGAGGTTTAAATCATTAGTTTTGTTGTTAAAAAGTTTTAAAAAAAATAGGAGAATGATTAACTTGGGTTAGGTCTACAATTTCACATGCTTGGGTTACCATTTTTAGTTATGGCTTCATGCAAATTAAGTGTCTTTTAAGCTTTCTTTATATGACAGGGAAGCAACAAGAGAAACAGGAGCAGAAGAAATACCAGAGGTGGTTTGTGGCGGCAATACACAAGAGATGCATTGTCTTTTATTCTTTTTTTTTTCTCAGGGGAGCGTGAAAAAGTTAAGAAGCCTTGTTTAAATATAAGGTTATGGCTCATAGTATGATTTACGCACCCAGACACACAAAGACAGTGACGCCAACAGCGCCCCACTGTGTAGAGCAGCCATGATTTATTAATAGTTCACGGATGTTTGTTGAAACCAGATCCGCTCGACAACACTTCTTTTTCCCGCCTCTAAAAATGAACCTGAACTCAAACAGCTTAAGAGTAAAAAGAAGAGGGAGGGGGAAAAAATCACACCAAAAACACACGGAGACCTGTAGAAGTGTAAGTTCAAACACGCAGATGCAGAGAGCGAGCAAAGTGCGCCAGAATTAAACCATGTTTGGCAGAACGGATAACGGAGTTCAAACACAGACAGAATAAGACTTGAGGTTAGCGGGATGTCTCAGTGTTTCATGACTTGTTTTGATTAATCACTGCCGGATGCCAACAATCCACCACCAGTAATATTTCACACTGTCCTGACCCGGTCTGGGTTATTGTTTGCTCTCCAGAACTAGTTCTGAATTGGCACAAATTTACAAGAAGAAAGGACTTGCCAAGAACTTCACCTTTCATTTCCTCTTAAATGCGCTGATTTGCTGCCTTCTTTTGTTTCATATCACAATAAACTGAACATATTTGGGCTTTGAATTGCTGGTAAGATTTTTTTTTCTCTTCTTGCTATAACTTATTGATTCCTGAGAACAAAGTTTGAACCTTCTGCACTTTTCTCTACATTGTTGTCAGCACACGTGTATGGGGTTTATCACAATGGTCGGCTTGAGATAGCACTAAAAATTGGTGTCTGGCTTCACAAAAGATAGATAGAAAGTAGTTATGTAGTTAAGGCACTTAAGTGCAGTATGCCCACATCTCATCTTTGTTCAGACCCTGTTCCATTAAAGGCTATTTTAACAGTTTGACGAACAGTTGAACAGCAGAGTGCGAGCAGGAACGGGTATTTCATCTACTTAGCTATTCATGACAAATAGCAGAAAATATGCAACATAGAAAAAGGAGATAGGATGTGATTGATGCAAAGGTTTGGCGATATGATGGTATGACAGAAATTCTGCAATACCATTTCTATCACAGGAGGTGAATTAAGTTTTCTTAGGATGGTGACGGCATGACTTGACCTACGATGCCTGCATTCTTACCCAAATATCAACCAAACTCACTCTTCTTGCCTAAACCTGACCGACCCAACCAACGAAGTCGACGAGTACTGGCCAATCAGCTATTCAGAGCAGGATTCCCGTGTGAAGGTGTGATTCCCACGTGGTTTTGTGATCTCGTGATGTGAGCAGACGCTGAGGACAAGAGTGAAGTTTGCTGTTTGCTGTTCTCAGGAACTTTAAAGTTTCCATTTTGAAAGGTTTTAACTTTCACTGTTTTGAGTGTTTTGTTTTGGAGATGGACATGAGACAGGTGTCAGGGGAAGAAATTGTTTCTGTATAGCATGCCAAATTTTGCGTGGCAATATTGTATCGATACACAGACACAGTAAGATAGTAAGATATGATTAATACTGCAATTACAAATTGAACTTTAGGTAGTCTACTAAGATGATAAAATCAATTGATTCTAAGTTGAATAATGTGAGATGAGAAAACTTATTCGATAAAAAAAATATTGACAAAGTTTTTCTTTGAGGACATAATTTACAGTTGAAAAAAAGGGTAATAAATCGCAATAATGTTGTTGAAATACTCAGCATATAACAAATTCAGCAATAATACTGTATCACAACAACAAGTATTGTGATAATATCCTATTGTGGGGCCTCCATGATTGCCATCCCTAATGTGATACAGTTGTTTTTATATAAGTTACAAATAAAAGAAGAAAAAAAATCAAATGCTTTTTTTTATAGTATTTAAAGGACAATCAGTGTATCCAGATATTGCTGTGTTATTTAATACATGTTAGATGATTTTGGCCACATTGCCCACCCCCTAAAAGACCCAGCTGAAGAAGCTGTTGTAAGTTAACTTACAGAAATAATAACTTTCCGTTCTACACTTTATTAAATTAATGTGAAAAACTTTGAACTTTTTAGTTGAAAAACATGTCAATGTGAAAATAAAAGTAACACTGATGGAACGGAAATGGCCCTTGCTCCTGATTGGTTAAGGCAAAAAAACTGTTATGAACTGTGAGCACAACGCCAGACTGAATATATGAAGTGAAACGAAACAGAAATGCAGTCTGACTATCAGGCTGCAGCAGCTGCAGGATTTTTGCAAACCACTTGTGTGGAAATGCTGTTTTTTTTTTGTGGTTTTCTTTTCTCAAATAATATGGTGTGATTGAAACACCAAGATTTTTCAATGCGAAGAATATGAATCAGATTTGATATAATCTTTTCAAGACCCAACCCTTTCCTGATAGTACATCTTTGAGTGTGTGTGTGTGTGTGAGTGTGTGTGTGTGTGTTCATATTTGTGTAGTTTAATTTTCAGGGAAAGCCCTGGAAACCCCGGCCTGTGTGCCTCCACTCCATCTGCTTTCAAAGGAACGGTCCCCTGGAATGTGGTGACTGCAGATGATATCAACCATGTCAGTGTGTGTGTGTGTGTGTGTGTGTGTGTGTGTGTGTGTATTTAGAGACAGGAGAGTGAGAAGCAACATGTCAGGACTTGAATCCCACAAGGCTTCCACTGAGTCCCTACTGTTCCCTTTTCCCTGTAAGACGCGTCAACATTTTCAATCGCACACACACACACATATACACACACACACACACACACACACAATTGTCATGTTGGAAATGTATTAGACGGTAAACATAAATTCACGGTTGTGAGCTGACAGGCTTCAGGCTACAGACTGGAAATGCCTCGTCTCCATCTCAATCCCTCCGTCTGCAAATCAACGGTGACCTCTCGAGACTAAACCTCACCCCTCGCCCTCCCTCCTACTCCTGTTCTCCTCTCCTCCGCTCGCCATTCGTCATCTCATCCTGTGTGTCCTGGGTGTCTTCTGTCCAATAATGACGCATTGAGACGGACAGAAATAGACCCTCCGGTTCAGACAAGCTCTCGAGGCGTCTTCTCTGCCTGCCCCGGCTCACTCTCCCTCCCCGCACCGCTCTCTCTGTCTCTTTCTCTCCCTCTTTGTTAGTCGATCAATAACAGCCTCAGGATTCAGACAGCTTGCCGTGGTAGTTTGGAGTTTAAACACAGAAGAGGTACGAGAGACAGTAAAAAAACAGAGCAACAGAGGAGACAGTGGCGACAGTGCTGGAGAGAGGGGACACGGAGGGGCCACGCTGGAGTGAAGCGGACGTCCAGCAGATTGTGGTTCAATATGAGAGAACTTGTGGAAATTCTTTGTTCTCTCTCAGCAAAAAGACGTCCGATTATGCCAAGAAGTTATGGTTTCTGAGTATTTTCCATCGCAAGTGTTCACATTTTCTATATATCATAACATCCTGACTCAGACTTGCAGACTTTTGGATGCAATCTGATATTTCTGAGTGCTGATGTGGCCGAGCAATGGGACTGGGACAAGTTAGTCTGGTTTCATAAAATCATCACAGTGATCACAACTGGGGCTGCAACTAATAATTATCTTTATTATCGATGAATCCATTTGCCATAAAAAAACATTGCTTATAAAAGATTCCCAGAAGTAAAACTGACATGCTCAAATGGCTTGTTTTGTATGTCTTTAAGCTCAAAACCCAAAGATTTTTAAAAGCAGAAAATCCTCACTTTTGTGTAGCTGAAGTCTGCGAGTGTTGACTCAAGCTATTAATAAATCATCAAAGTGGTTGCTGAATATTTTTTCTGTTACAAGAATTGTTTCTAATTTCAATGCAGACAAAAACTTTGTTAAGACACTTAAAGATCACCCCCTTGGTTTCAGAAAAAAAGCATGTTTTGCTATTTTGTTATTTTAAAACGATGAATGAATTATATATTAAAAAAGGAAGTCCACTGATCAATAATGTAAATAATCATTAATGGCTGCCAGTCATTCCAACAGTCAGTCAGCAGATACAGATATAAAAAGCAACCGCCAACATACAAGATGTGAAATGCTATGTCTGTAAATAATGTATGCACGGATGAAGGATGTTTCAGTCTATTTTTATGTAGGAATCGTGCTTAATTGACTTAGACAGCGTTGCGGCGTTGTTATGACTTACATACGGCTACAGGAAGCTCTTTTTTTAATTGACTAGATTGATGGATTGATTGCTGATGTCAGAAAACAGCAGAAAAACTATCACAATATCTCAAAGCCCTTCTTCATGTCTTTACATGTCTTGTTTTTTTCAACCAACAGTGAGAAAACCTGGGAGGATAAGTTTTTTTTTTCAACCTCGACCCTATTTTCTCGTGTTTGTGTGTAAGTGACTAATGGAGACAACAATTTCTGAAATTGATCCAGTTATGAGCTGGAGCCCTACCACTGGCAGCGGCAAAACAGGCTGACAAAATTATGGATCCCTGCAGAGATAGACCTTAGAGTACGAGCCCTTTTGTAACACCAGAAAAAGCCCTGAAATCGCCAACGCCAAACCCACCGAACTTCATTTAAACAAAGTGTAATTTTATCATCGTAAAACACACTTTGTTCAAAGTCAACAGAAACAAAACAACAGTCACAAAAGCATCTTGGTTTGTCTTTCCACTGTTGCAACAATCACCAACTCTGGTTTGGAAATAAAACAGTGGTTCACCCAGTTGGATGTGAAAATATGCTGACTCTATACAAGCAAAAACTACTGTTTATTTAAATGGAGTCTGGTGAATTTGGTGATGATAAAAAAACAAAAGTAGGGTCCACATTAAAAAACAAACAAACAGCCTTTAAGACATTCAGCTCACTATCATTTAAGACTATGAAAAGCTACGTGAGAAGCAGAAAAAAAGAGAATTTGAAAAGTAATCCTGTCAATTTAGATTTAAAACAGCACCAAGTCAAGTGTTTATTCAACTCAACTCAAAGAGGAGCCTTCTTGCAGAGGCTTCTTGCAGAAGCTGTGTATAAGACGATTTCCTCAGCCACCGTCCCAGAAGGACACTGCGAATGTTTCCGGGCTTGAGCAGATAATGTCAAGGTATTCAGGCGAGCTCCTTTCTGCATGCAAGGTGCTCTTTCCAAAAAAAAAAAAGCAATGCAATGCAAATGAGAGTTGCCGTGCGACCGTAACCAAAGGAGCGTGTGAAAACTTAGCTTATGCCATGAGTGCAAAATAAGGCATGGCTCGCTGCATTTCAGCACACAACCTGCATCCTTTCCGTGATAACCCTCCCAAAAAAGAAAGGACACAAACAAGGAGAAGAATGCCTCAGATGGAAGTGAAGCCGACGGCTCGAGTTGGACGTTACAGTACACGAATGGACCAAAACAAAAAAAGGGCAGACAGAGAGAGAGAGACAGGGGAGGGAATCCCCTGAGTGCAAAGCTATGTTCAGCAGGAATGTACTGCCGCCTGTTCTCTCATGTAACTTGACTGGCAACAGCCCAGAGAGCTGTCTGACACAGACGGAGAGGGGGGGTGTGGAGAAAATAAGATGGATTTGGCAAGATGGGTGGGGGACAGGAAGCATTGCACAAGTAATCAGGGATCATTTTTCATGGTTTCACAATTTATAGAGTTATGTATCCCTGTGAGTGTTGGCTGATATGATGACATAACTGCCCGGTGATATGCATTTTTCCAGCTGTCAAGAGGTTTCGCAACTGCATCATCTCAATGGTATCTACCCCGTCTCTGAATGTATTTGGCCAGTTTTGGAAAAGTTGGAAATCAATGAATGGGACCACGTTGTGGAAATGGATTTTTTATTGGATTTCTGTTTCAATTTCTGCATCAATGTGATAGCGTAATTTAATTTGTCAGTTATTTAATTAGCTGCCATGGGAAAAACAGACTTCTTGTATAATATTTCATCTAGCATTGCAATTTTGATTTCTTTTCTTATCAATTATGATGCTAAATGTTTTCTTGAAGAATGATTTGTTTTAAACGATAAAATTTTAGTAAATAGTATTAAATTACAATTATAATTTCTCAGAGCCACACATAAAATCTTCAAATAGCTTGTTTTATCCATCCAACAGTTCAAAATCCCACATTTTCACTTTACAATCTTTCAAAGCATCAAATCCTCAGATTTAAAAAGCTGGAATCTAAGGTTTGGTTAAAAAAAAAAAAAGAAGAATAAGATTAACTTATTTTTAAAGTAGTTACTGATTCATTTTCTTTTGATTCTTTTGGTTTGAACAGAAATAGCATTCAACTGTAAGATGTCTGATTTTCATTTCAGATTTTTGCATTAAAAATCACAAACATTAGCTGAGGTTTCATGTACAATATTTCTTCAATCTGACCTCTGAATCTGATCAGAGACTCCATCTGAACTGTTTACATGGACGCTAAATAAAGTGATCAGATAAGATGTGCGCTTACATGCTCTAAAGCACTTAATCAGAATATCACTTTTTTGACTTGTGCAAAGTAGATCCACCCGCTGTGAAGCGTCTAATCTGCCCAAAATAAAACAGAGAACATTTTTTTCCCAACCTTACAAAGAAAAATGAAATTTATTCAATATAGAATAAGAAGTTCTTATGTCTGTAATACAATTTAGTGGTAAGTAACTTAAGTGTAACCCAGGTGATTTTCTGTAGTTATATATTTCAGTTATCCCCTAAAGACTTTACATCCAAACTATAGACAGATGTTACAATTTACCAGTATGACCTTAATGTCTCTTATGCAGGCTACTGCTACGTGTGATGATAGATGACTGTTGAACGGTGTTGAACGGTGACTCCACATTGCAGCCAATGTTACATAAGGCCATGGTTTACAAAATCAAAGAGCACTGACATCAGAACCTAACACGAGCAGAACAATAAATATTTTTTGAACTTAAGAACGAGGAGAACAGAGAGCATAGAAACAGCTGCTGCAGCATGTCAAGTGCATAAGCTGTATTAAAGGTTTACATCATTCTCTCAACCCGACTGAAATTTCCTAACGATCAGGCCTCATCGGCCCAGTCTCTTCAGACTGAGGTGGCTACATGAGGCATCCTTATTCTGATTGTGTGAATTTTCTGATTATTGGTGCAATATTAGGGTCCATGTAAATGCACCTAATGAGTGTATGTCAGATATTGTTTTGATGGATTAGGCAAAACCAACATTTCCATCCAATATTTTATCCATGTATACATTTACTATTATATTTCTTCATGTGATCATATAGAATTACATAATCTGTGATAGAGAAATCCATCCACGGTGTCCACTCCTTACCTCTGAAATATAAAACATTCACTTCCTATAATATATGCTCATCAGGTGAACAAAACAAGGGTTAAAGTTTGGAAAGTAGAGGGGACTGGCTCAATAATAGAAAAGAAATTTCATCGTCCTCTTTGCCAAGTTTGCCTTTGGGTTGAAGCTGCGGCCCAGAGTAATAAAGAAGTGATTATTAACTGATTTTTGTACATAAGGACCACAGCAAGAGTGTTAAGACCAGGGAGTGTGAAAAAGAGCTCTCAGCAACTTTAAGAAACACTGCACTAGATAAATAAAGTGATAATGCATGCAAAAAAATCCAATAAAACAATCTGCTGTAGTTTCCTAAAGCGGACACAAATAATCATGATTAGAAGTGTGAACACAGTAGTAAGAAAAATACAGTAATCACGGCCCTTTTTCATACTCATGCGGCCATAAAGGAGAGCGAATGTGAGCTGGGAAACAGGAGAAATGGAGGAGGAGCTTAAGGTTGTTCAAGGTAACACAAATCAACCTGATAGCCCTCTGCGTGAGAGTGTGTGCGTGTGTGTGTGTGTGTGTGTGTGTGTGTGTGTGTGTGCATGTTCAAATTCCCCTCACCCCACTTCATATTCATATCCCTCCTGATACCGAGGTCAAAGCAATCACTTTGCTAATACGCTGACATATGGACATGCTGCACTCGCATTACCCCACCCAATCCCACCACAAACACACACACACCTGCACCGAATGACATAATCCTCGCTGTATGATGATGTCAGATTACTGATACGTCCCAATAGTTCACTTAACACGATGAAGAGAAATAACTGAGAGTGAGGAGGGAGGAGGAAGAAGAGAAGAAGGAGGAGGAGGAGGAGACACGATACAGAGTTTGGGGGCAATTAAAAGGCTGGGTAACGAGGCTAATGAGCAGACAGGTGGCCCCATTACAGAAGCAGCCGCACACACTCATTAACACACTCAAACCTCCCCTCTGGCTGGGATTAGTGTGTGCAGGAGCATGTGTGTGTGTGTGTGTGTGTGTGTGTGTGTGAGACCCCCCTGTCTCCCCGTTAATCAGTCGTCACATTGGAGACTGGAGGCAACAGGGTGTTTCTTTGCGTGTGCATTGTGTTTGTGTGTGTGTGTGACTGGAGGCGAGAGTGTGAAATTGGAGTGATAAGGCAGTTAACATTCAAAAACCTCTCCCACCTGCCCTGTGCAACCCCTCAGACACACACACACACACACACACACACACACACACACACGATTGTTTCTTTCACTCCACTCTTGCCTCGACACTACATCTGTATATGTATGCAAAAAGAAGCAGGCATTTGTTTGTATGAATAAACAGGATAATGAGATTTTGCTGAGCCAGTAGCGGTAGAGAACAGTATGTGTGTGGGGGGTGACAGGAGGCAGAAGCAAGGCTAGGATTTTTCCTTTCTTTTAAGGTGGTGTCAAGTGTTTGCCCGTAATGGGGGGAAAAAACTGACGTGGCTGTAATTACACAAACATGGATAGGTATGGCGATGCTTTACCCGGCAGATGCACAAACAAACAGAGTCACATGAGGATAACTCTCTGGGTATCCTTGAAAAACTAAAAGAAAGAAAAATCCCCGAGGTAGAAAAATTCTCAAGCAACCAAGACACAAAGACAGAGTTGGAAGCGAGCCAGAGAGGGAGAGACAAAAAAAAAAAAACAAGAAAGGAAGATGGAGAGGTAGTGGAGAGGTGAAGGCAAGGTGGAAAAAGCAAGAAGACAAAGGAAGAGTCTTGTGACATTTGGGGTAGGGCTGGGCGATAAAACGATAACGATTATTATCTCAATATAATTTTCCTCCATAGTGATATAATAAACATTCGATAAATCCTCCATATAATTAAACAACCCATACGCCCATAAAAGGGAGCAGTAATGCACCTTAAAGACTAATTTCAACCCGCCATTAACCAGAAGATGAAGACTGAGCAACATTCAACAAGCGCATATAATTTTAGTACGATCGTTTTGACCTCGGATAACATCGCGATGGAATTTGCAACATAACATTAGCTACAGTCACCGTATAGTTTACTCATTAATGCTAATGGTAAGTTATCAAGTTAATGTGACTGACTAACCGGCTAATTTGAATATCATGATATGACTTAACGAGACAAAGGGAAATGTGAATAAAACTTTCATACATTAACACGTCTGCAACCATGATTTCTGCCGCGTCAGACAGATTTTCGCTATTTCACGACTTAATTTGTTATTTATTTGATGAAGAAATGGCAGAAATTACAAATGTGTGAGAATCTGGAATCCTGAACTCTAACCTCCCACCCTATTCAATATAACTCTAAATGAATTAAGTCACATTTACCTAACTTCTTACTTTTTTTGTAGCAAGTCACAGTGGGATAAGCCCAAAGTGGGCCTTTATTTTGTGCAACTGCATGTTCCTTTAATGTTTCTGTATGTAAGTTCATATATGCAAATGCATGTGTTCATTTTATTTTACCATTTTCCTTCTGTGGCACTTTGTATGTTTTTAAAAACCAATAAAAATATGTTTTGTCCTGTTTATTTATTCTGTGTCCATTGTCAGCTAAAACACATGCTGAATGATTTAAACCATCTGTGCAGAGTTTGACCTGCTGCTTAACAGAATTAACATTTCTATGGCTTTTTTTGTTTTAAATTTAACATTAATTTGTGAATATAGCGTTTTTTAATCTACCTCAAATTTGTGAAACATCTTTGTCTGGCAATAGATAATAGCCGAAACTATATTTAACAGTATGATTTCTTTAGCTTTCACTCAGGAGCAAAAATCATCCTTTAAACTTAAAAAAAGAAAAAAAAGATTTGACTTTTTTGGTAGATTTGTTGATATCAGTATAAATGAAAAAATTGAATCATGGTAACATTTTTAGCCATATTGCCCAGCCCTAATTTGGAGGTGGTGGGTATTATCTATTGAGAGGACGGGACAGCCAGGAGGCCAGTCAGCCTGGAGACACGCCTGGAGCTGGATTGACACACTCCGGTCCGGGAACCACAACCTCACCCTGGGGAATAGGAAGCGGACAATTGGCTCTTTAAGAATGGAGGGAACGTGTGAAGGCAGAGGAGGGAGGGGCGCATATGACTGATGCATGTATGTGTGTGAGTAAGGGGTCCTCCAAGCCCAATTAAGCCTGACTGCATGTCGGAGGGCTGTGCCAAACATGCCCCACCTGTTTAGAGAGGGCCAAGGGGGTAATGAGCACTGCCTGGAGGGAGGAATGGCATAAGAGTGAAAGAGAGGGGAAAAATGGGAAAGAAAATTCCAGGGAATTAAGGAATAACGATGACATTCCCCAGATTTTGTCCCCCTGCCTCCTCTCTCATTATGCAGCCGCAACTCACAATGTCAGAGGGATTTCACAGCTAAAATTAGCCTTTGTTATCATTCACAATCATACGGTACAGGGGAGATACATGTGACAGGGCGGTACACACACACACACACACACACACACACACACACACACACACACACACACACACACACACACACACACACACACACACACACACACACACACACACACACACACACCCTCCAATCAGTCAGACAAAAACGAGCAGCAAAGCAAATTAAAACCAGAAACGGGTGGAGAGGCAGGAGAGCAGGAAGAAGGGGGCATAATGAAATAATAGGAGCCAAATATTGTGCAACAGGAGCAACAACAGTTTTTCGAGACAGAACGCCTCTGTGCTGTGTGTGTGTGTGTGTGTGTGTGTGTGTGTGTGTGTGTGTGTGTGTGTGTGTGTGTGTGAGTTTGGGTGAAAGAAGTCCATTGTCTCGCGGTGTAACTCAAGCTCACAGCCCCAGCAGCTTTGCCTCGAATGAGCTGCGAGGCTGTGGCATCCTTCCTTGCCTCCCTTCCTTCAGTCCTCATTTACTCCGCTCCGTTCAACCAGACTCAATTTCCTCTGAAAGGAATAGTTCGACACAGACCGACAGTTCATACCACTCTCATAGTGTTAGCTAAATATACAGCCAGTTAGCTTAACTTAACATAAAGACTGGAAATGGGAGAAAAACCTTGCTTTGTTCAAAGATCACAATATCAGCACCTCTAAAGGTCACTAATTAACACTTTACATCTCATTTGTTTAATCCATTAAACTGAAGCGTATAAAAGATAAGCTGAGTTTTTATGTGGATGGTTATGTCTTGGCATCATCAAGAGGTTTCAACCAACAAGTTATTGCTCCCAGCCAAGAAATACTATAGCAAATAACCTCCCATAAAACTGCAACCTAAAGTTTTTACAATGTTTTTTTTCTTTTCACAGATTAAACAAATAAGACATATTGTATTAAACAGTGACCTTTAGGCGTGCTGGTAAGCAGATTCTGTTACTTTTTGACAGAGCCATGTTAGCTGTCCCCCTTGTTTCCAGACTCTGTGCTAAGCTAAGATAACCAGCTGCTGGATATAGTCTTAAGGCTCATTTAAGCCTCTTTTCCACTGCACAAAACCTCAGCTAACATCTGTTTTGTTTTGTTTTTTTAATGTACAGGAGAGGTCATGATCAGCATTCAGAACTGCGTCAAATGACTCTGCAGTAATCACAGGTATTGATCGGCTCCAGGTCTGATCGGCATTGATGGAAACATAACACCCGGACGAAGGTGCTTCTTTTAGCCCCTTAACCAGCAATGACGTGCCACCACTCAATTACCGTTTCCGTCCAAGCAGCATCGATCTACATGCATCTGCACTGAGTCTGAAAGAGAGACTCAATAAGTAAGAGAGATGGGCATTAAAAAGAAGTAACCACCGGAAGTTTTCACATGCTCCCCCTCCATGCTACTGTTTTGTTTCTGTCTGTGATGTTGAATGTGGCATACTAAAAAACAAACAAACAAACGAACAAACTCGCACAGAAAGGCATACTCATTTGCTGAAGATATGTGTGCACAGTGCTGGTCTACTGGCAAGTGGAAAGGAGTCTATGGCCTATTTTTAGCAGGTTAACCCGTGTTTAGAAAACCTGCATAATGTGCGCTAATTTTGTTGGAAAAGAGGTATAATACTCCTTAAAATATATATATATATATATATATGTATATGTATACAATTTCATACATTGTAACTGTCAGTACTCACATAATTGCGCGCATCCTTTATGTTGGCGTAGATTTAACTACTAAAAGCCACAGGGCAGAGTCAAAAGTTTCTGGCAACAACAAACATAAAAAAGGTGGAAGGGTCATAATAATGTACTTTTTAATGGAGGCAGCATTGTAGATAGAGGTGTGAATCACCAGAGCCCCCGATACGATATTATCACGATGCTTAGGTCGCAAAATTATATTGCTTTTGTCAATATTTTGCACTATGCTGAGTATTACGATAAAATATATTGCAACTTATGTCTTGTGCAACATGTGTCTTTTAGACTTTATTACTATTATTCTAGGAGGATACCAAAAGTTTCACTTGTATTTACAATAATAAAAATTTACATAATAAAAAAATCAATACATTGCGTCTGTGTATACATACAATACTGCCACGCAAAATGTCGCAAAACTATGCTGTATCCTTTTTTAAAATGTTTTTGTCATGTCTTACTTGTAGTAGGCTATGCTGCAGTGCCACAACGATTTCCTGCTGTACCGCTCTGCTTTGTCCGTATTCGTAAGCTTTCCGAAAAGGTGTACAAAATACAAAATACAAAACTTGAATGCAGATCTATGTCCATATCTAACACTGAGCATAGATGAGTCGTTATATTAACAGTACAGGTACGAGAATAGTAGCCTCATTTTTCTCTTAGCAAGGAGGTGATTCAAAAAAAATCCCCAAAATGTCCAAAAGTTCATTTAATTATCATCTGACCGTCAGCTTCAAACAAACAAACTAACATTCACTCATTCAGGTGACCAGAGAAGCGAGAGGAACTTAATTCCTTTTCTGATTTTTTCACACTACATCACACAAGCACACATATACGCCAGCAGTACACACACACACACACACACACACACACACACACACACACACACACACACACACACACACACACACACACACACACACACACACACACAATCAAACGGCAGCTGCTAACCCCGAGATTAAGGCCAGTGTGACAGACGTGATTTCAGGCTACATCTGTGACAGAGAGAGAAAGAGAGCAGAACAAACTCCACAACAAACGTGGAGTAACATGCAGCTAACGTGCACTGGGCAGTGAATTGTCACTGGCTAGTGGAGAGGAAAAAACAAGAGGTGGGAAAAAAAAAGAGGAAGAAGAAAAGCGGTGGAGCCACGCACCATCTGTTGGGTGCATATTGACTGCTGTGCATTCAGAGATTCAAAAGGCCATTAATTCCACACAAAATCCAACATAGAGGGCGGAGGAGGAGACCGAGCAATGCTCTTATCAAATAACCTTTTAACAAAAATTAGAAAAAGACGAGATGTTTGACTGGCTGCCCTTTTTGATCTTTACTCTATTTGGCTGAAAAGAAAAAAGAGATTAAAAAACAAACAGACAGATGTTGTGTTTGCATTTGATAGAAGCAGGCTTTTTAGTTACGGAACCTGGCCTTTGGTCATAGCCGAAATTGAATTAGATCTCCATTTAGCCCGCCACAAACAGCTCGGCTCCGCCTGCGCCCATGTTCTCATCTACTCTCAGCTCTCTCTTCCCCCCTTTTCTCTCATCTCCCTCTCTTCTCTCCTTCTTAAACCATTACGAATGACACTGAAAATAATTGAAAAGCCTGCTCAGTCCTCCACAAAACTTCAAACCTGCTTTTCAAGAACGGTATGAGAAAGAGGAGGGAGAGATAGAAGAAGAGGCTGAAAAAGAAAAGTGAGGAGGAAAGGGAGATTTTTTTTTTTTTAGGGTGAGCTGCTCATTGATATGACAATTTGATTTTCTGGGCTCTGGTGTGAAGCAGCTTAAGAGGGCATCCCTCTATTATAAGGCCTGTGACATCTAGCCTCTGCAGCTCTTCAGCCCCCACCCTGCGTATATATGTGTGTGTGTGTGTGTGTGGGGGGGGTTGGGGGGGTGATTGTAAGCTGGTGCGTGTGTGCCTCTATAAGTACATGTGTTTTTCACTGTGGGAGTGGATGTGTGTGTCCATCCCGGGTGGACTCTCCCCTGAGTTTCCAATCCGGGATCACATGCTGGGGAATGTGAAGTCGGAGCAGCTGTCAGCCTGGCAACGCTCCTCGCCAACCAAGCGGGATAGAAACTTACCAAGCATCAACACCCCGACATTCAACACAGCGGAGGACAGGGTGCACGCAGGGTGTGTGAGTGTGTGTGTGTGTGTCAGCTTCAATAACCATTCAAGTTGTCAGTAACTATTAGGCATTTAGCTGAAGGCCCCACCCAGAATGATTTAGTCAGAATTCAAAAGCGGGATAAATGTGAACGTTTGGAGCATTTTAACGTCAATAAATCAGCGCTAAATTAATTTCGAGCTTGGCAGCCTCTATCGACATCCGCAGTGCTCTTTCACAATTTGTGCCACCTGGTTGGATTTGGCATGAAATCTGCTCGTTTTGCCTTAAAGAACAAAACTGGCATAAGGTGGCTGTTCCTCAAAGCACAAACTGAGCTCAAGCTTTGGGACTTCCTTGCAATGGAAGACGATTGAAATGGAAAAATAACAAGTCAAAGACTCATGGAAAAAAATATACATCACAGCTGACATGTTTATCTTATCCACTAAAGAGAAAGTAAACAGAGGCCAGGGGTCAGAGCAAGAGCGCTCCTTTGAGAGAGGAGAGAAATATTAAATAAAGTCAATAAATGTTCCCTTTAATGGTCATAATAGACTACTTCTCAGGACAGAGGGTTGTTTTTAGGGCAGCAACACGATCAGGTGAATGGGCGGACTGGAAAAGGGTGAGGCATGTGTTTGTCTGAGGTAATGGAAATCTTTAAAATTAGTGCAAAGTTAGAGACTAAAATGACTTGTAGGAACATTTGGCCTCAAGTGCAGAAAAGTAAACAAATAAAGAATCTGCACAGGTTCAATTTAAGGTCATCCTTCCTGTTTGTAATAATAACAGCACTGTGCTCATCACGTAAACTGCTGAGATTTGGAAACACTGCAATTTCGCAGTAAAAAAATTAAAATAACATAAAGTCAGATGGGGCAAACCCCAAGGCTGTCTTCATTTATTTGGAAGAAAAAAATGAAGGCAATTGGTAAACATATAAAAACTTTTTTAACCCTTTAGAACCTAATCATCTGTCTTCTAGTGCTGCTTTCAGACACCTTTTTAAGCATATCGAGCTATGGAACTTGAGGAAAATGGTTTGATTTTTTTTTTTTGAAAGCATGGGGAAAAGGCAATGAGCAACTTGGCAAGAAATGTCTGTAAAATTGCAAAAAAGATGAAAAAAGATGAAGAAAAATGACATGGAAAATTAGCTGTAAGGAGAATATCAGATATTATCCAAAAAAGAAAAAATGTCCAGAAATCTATATTTATTAAAATTCTGTATTTCAAATGACTGTTACTAAATTTAAAAAATATATATATTTTATTTTTTTGCACTTTCTTGAGGTCATCTTCTTGTCACTTTTTGGTTTATGAGTTTCTTGCAAATTTTTGGGTCATTTCTTTAAAAGTTTCTGTTTGCCTTTTTCCAACATTTTTGATAGAATTGATTTCTATCTACCAATTTGCTCAGATTTCGAAGGTTTAAACTGTCCACAACACACTATACAGAGCGTGAACTCCTAAACCCAACACTGTACTGGTTTGAGCCAGGTAGGTGTGGTTTCTACTTTAAATTTGTCAAAACATCACATGCTGTTTGTGCCGACTTGAATTGATGGGAAAGGTTGAGAAACAAACCAAATTATGTACACCGACAGCATCATCAACAATAGAGACTTACAAAAACACTTGACACACTGACAAATGAATCGCCACGGCTGAATCAAAATGGAAACGGTACTTTATGGTCTATGTAAACATTGACAATTTGTGAAAAGATTTAAACAATAGACGGCAGACATTTTGACTTTTCTTGACGCCAAAGTGAAACAAATGTCGTAAACGATGGCTCAGTTCCATCAAATGTCCCAGTAAACTGCGACTGTGGACAATACAAGGAACTGGCTCTCCCAGAAGGAATGCAGTTGTTTCACTTTTATAAAATACACCTGTGATGTTCCTGCTATGACAAGCCAAAATATCCGCTGCGGAAAAAAAGATCCGGGGCTTCCCCCTGAAAATCGAAGTGTTGAATCATCAGTCGCAGATTTGGCTGCAGAATCAGCGCGACTTTCATGCTGTTTTTTATTACGGACAGCTGCGGACACAGACCCAAGCCGAGTCTGAGTGAGATGATGGCAGCTACGCGAGAGAAGAGAGGCTTTGCCCGGTCAGGCTCCGAGATCACGTTATTTTCCTTTGCTTGGAGCTCACAGCAGCTTTATACGATAAAGTCTCTGGCCTTTGTTTGATACCCAGCATTGGCAAAATCTGTCATTAGCCATTTTAGCATGCATTAATCACACCTGTGCTTCCTGCACTTCATTAAAGCAGGTCTCCTGCCCTTTTTCAGCACAGCTAGTGGGGCAAATATTTACTGGTTCAGCTTTTGGACTGGTTTTGCTGTAGTTTGCAATGGGATCTATTATTGACATTTTGGGCAAACTTACTCTCAGTTTGGCCTGAAATTACATAACATTGCTTCTTAAAATGTCAGACTTTGTTGTAGCAATGTCAGCATGTACCCAGATCGCAGCAGTCACGCTGATCAGTAAAGCATTATTAAAACAGTACATACGATGTCCAAAGCCACGCAAATTATACCGGAGTTGTATTGTATTGCAAAACGGTTTGGGCATTTAGTCGTCATAGCAGAGGATCTGAGCGGATGTTTCTGAATGGAATATTTTCATAACAGTAATAGTGTGAGCATGTGTTTGAATGTGTTGCAGCACATCCAACCCTCAAAAATACAACATTATGTCTCCTTGGAAGATACAAAAGACTGTTTGGGTGGAGGCTGATATATAATTAAGTTCATGTGCCCAGCCAGAAGAAACACGTACAGACGAACACATGTGCAGACACACACCCGCACAAACACACTGATAAAGGGGAGAATCAGGGTGAATCCGAGTGAATCCCAAACAAATCCCAGGATCAGATGCTTTGGTAGGGGGTGCCGGAGGGAAAATAAAAGAGGGTAGACTGTGTGTGAGGGATTGTGTCGAGGGGTCAGAGTTTGGAGTGTGTAAAATTGTGTGCTGGCCACCAGAGAGAGTATATTATGGCAAAAACTCACAAGAGACCATGTGCCAGGGGAACAATACTCTATGCAAATGAAGCTCCTCCATATGGCGAGTGTCAACAGAGCGCTCACACACACACACACACACACACAGAAACATGTCTACATCGAAGAGCCAAGTGCTTTCCCTCATTTTCATGCTAAATCTGCAAAGCCTTGTAATAGCTATCTGCTCAGTCTGCACTGAAGAAAAAAAAAAGAGGCAGAGACGACAGGAAAACAGAATGAGAGGAGAGGACAGGAGATGGATAGGGTGGGAAGAGGCAGACGCTCAATAGAGGAAATAAGAGAAACCAGCCAATACTGTCTTCTGCTCCTCCTGATTAGCATTCAGAAGGAACTGGAGGAAACAGTTAGCAGTCGGGCCCTTATCAGAGCCTGCCTGCATACCTCCCACACTGGGTCACCGTGCTGAGAGCTCACTGTGTCTTTTTCCCATGTCTTCCCACTGCCTATTATCTGTTAATCCACCCACACTGGTTCATCCCAGTGTAACAGGAAACATTATTAACGGCTGAAAAAAGATCGACCCCGAGACTCGTAGGGAAAGCTAATCGCCCGAAAGCCTGCAGGACAAGTCTGTTCATCTAGCCCATGCCGTGTCGTCTCGCCTGACAGCGGGGCCGGTCTACCTACACAATGCTTTGGACAGAGGTGAGTTCACAACCCGTCCTCAGGGGAGCGACGGCGGGACGGAGGGATAAGCAAGAAATAGGAGGGATTGGAGGTGTAAAATAGACTTCTGTAGAGGTCAGACGCGGAGCAGCGCTGAGAACATGCACCAAAGAGATGCTGCTGTAACAGAGGGATTTTACAGAAGCTGTACTTTATTTTGCAACGTTTAACCTCCGGTGTGCAACCAGCAGCTGGCAGGAGATTCAAATTCACAAACATAAATCCTTGTAAAAGTAAATAAAACCATCTGTAAAGGTTGGAGGTAGCCACCACTCCCCAGCTGGGGGTTAAATTCCCCCTTAAACTTTCCCCCCATTGATGGCTGTACAGCGGAGAATGTTCCACTGGAATGTGTGTGTGGATCTGTGTGTGTGTGTGTGTGTGTGTGTGTGTGTGTGTGTGTGTGTGTGTGTGTGTGTGCGTGTGTGTGTGCGTGTGTGTGTGTTGGAAAGGAAAAGGTAAGCAGTGGTGGAATGATGATCCTGTGATTTCCCCCGAGGCCACATCTGCCCTCGTAGAGCAGGCCGCCTCTAAAAAGCCCCGTCCGACATTCCTGGAGCATTTCGCCTGCATTCATCACCCGCTCCAAAACCCCCTCCTTTAAGGACCAGTGTGTACGATTTAAAGGGATATAATGGCAGAAATGGAGCATGATATAATGTTTTCTTTAGTGTATAATCACGTGAAAATAAGATATGTTTTGTTCTCCTCACCTTAGAATGACTTGTTTATATCTACATCGGTAGAGGGTTCCCTAGTTTTTGAAGATCGGTATGTTGCACCGCCATGTTTTTACAGTAGCCCAGAACTGTCAAATCAAGCACTGGCTCCAGATACGGCCATTTGCGTTTTCGCAATTTTCCTCTAGTGTACTGTTATCAACCCCTTTGTGACAAAAGCATCGAAAAAACACAGGTTTTTCAACATGAAACTGCTTCATTCAGTGTTTGTACTGGTTTAAATAATTGGGTCTGTTTGTTTTGGAGAGGTGGAGACTTCTGTGGGTAATTTGGCCAAACTGCAATGAGCAGCGCCAGAGTCAGACTATTTGTAGCATGAGCATGCTTCATTCATGTTTCTAGTGGTTAAATTCACTGGATCAGTTTGTTTTGGGGAGGAAGAGACCTTTGTAGATAATTCGGCTTTCAGTGAAAACCTCCTGAAGGTCTGGGTTTTAAGGTGAATTCAAATTAGCAGCTACATCCAAAGCGGATTTTTAAGCTGAACCTGCTTTCTTCTTTTTTCTTTTTTTTTTTAAAAAATCAGTTTAAATCACCATTAACAACCCTCAGAACGTCTGGACCAGAAAAAAGTGAGCACACGTTCACTTATGAGAGAAAAGCGGTGAGCATGTTGTGGACTAGCAGTAACTGCGTCAGATTCACTGATTTGTAACGTGAAACCCCTTTAGCTGTTTTAACTGCCTGCTATGTTTGTTTTGGAGAGAAAGAGACTGCTGTGGATAATTTGGCTCCTGATAAAATGAAGAAACTCTAGCCGAGAGAAGTTTTAGCTGATTGCAATCTACAATTCACTGCTCGACGCCATCAAATTCCCCTAAATTTTACACACTTCACCTTTAAAGTCCCCACACGTCCCTGCTGTGTGTGCCTCACCCCCCCTCCACTTCCACTAACAATCTCTGAAGCCAGATCCAGAAATGTCCAGAATGTCTGCTGTGAGACTTGCCAGAGCCAGAGCGATCCCTCCCTCCCTGCAGCACCGGGGTCATTGTTCATCCTTCTTTGTTCATTCCTCATCCATCGCTCACTCCATCTCCTCTCTCTACCTCTGCGGGGATTTGCAGCTCTCTAATAGAGGCATCTACCATGTCCCACTAACTGCTGGAACAGCTGGAGCTGGGAATGCGTGCGGAGCGCTGCCCATTATGTGTGTGTGTGAGTGTGTGCGGCTGGGTGTGTGATCGGGCGTGCACAGGCGAACATCTGTGCTGAGAGGAGCGATGGGAAATGATGTTGCAAGCGCCAAGCCAGGAATATCTGTCACACTCTGACATATCAACGCGTCAGACTGCATGCGCACACAAGCACGCACTGCTGAGGCTGCTCAGACACGGTGACACCCACCGAAAGCGGCGGCAGCGGCTGCGGCGGCTCAGGTTTTATCACACGCCATAAATCAACCATCTTCTAATTGTCCCCGACTTCCCTGGTCTCTGACAATCTGCTCCTTGACAACCAGCCCATATAACTGACAAACGGTGCCCTCGACAAGCGTTGTCCTGGGTAACCGGGACGTTTATCTTATCAGGGGCCTCCATCCCTTTTTGGAGTGGTTTCTGCTTGGCAAATCCCTGAAAGTTTGATAAGGTGGAGGTGAGCACGGCGCTCCATATTTAGCCACTGCTGTCAAACTCTGATTTAGCACTGCAGGTAATTGCACCGAGTCACAACGAAGCAGGCAGGAGGTGAGTTAGGGGTGTGAGATGGGTAGGGGTGGGGGGTGGGGGTAGGCTAAATTATGCTGAATAGCACTGCAGTGATATCCCCCTTTGCTGCTGAAACAATGCATCGCCGCCATCCACTTTTCATTGAGACAGCAGCATCAAAGCAAGAATAATGGATCCTTGCAGAAACCTCGGCTCGATAGTTGGAGAAACAAAGCTCTCATTGTAATCTCGGGCTCTCTCCCTCCTCTCGTGCATTCATCCCAGTGTTAATCCTTTTCACATTACTCTGACTCTACTGTAGGCCATTAGAGGAGGAGAATTAGAATTCTACTGTAGATTTCTAATCTGTTCCATTGCGTTCGGCTTGCATGTTCAATCAGTGCTTGGCAGCAGAATAAAGAAAACTCAAGAAATCTATGAAGAAGTTAGACAGATACATCAGAGCCTTACACGAACAAACTCGGGTCGAGTTGTATCAAATATCCGACCGTACATCCTCATGTCATACAGTGTTATTTCGATGCCTGATGCAATGACACCTGCGGGAATTAGATATTTAGTTTCTCTCGCTAACATTTTTGTTCGAGGTTCAAAGTTCATTCTTGCTCTTGGAAACAGATGGGAACGAAACAAGGCCATCTTAAAGGGATACTTTGCCGATTTTCAACTGGTTTTGTATCATATCAATGTGGGTAGAGTGTATAAATGAACTATAGTAAATTTCTCTTCATCTTACCAGCACCCAGACCTCCCAGCTTCCCTCACAGCTTAAATTCTCCCTGGCTCTAAGACTGTTGCTTGAACAACAGATTGTACTTCCACATTCTCGTCCACCACTACGGACACAAAGAGTCGATCAAGAGACAAAGAGAGAGGGGTGCTCTCAAACTCTGACCAAACTTCAATTAAACAATAAAACTAGACCGATCAAAAATGAACCAAGATTCTGTCACTGTATTACCTATTTGTTGAATGAAATTACTTCAGGAACATATTTTAGTGCACTGTTTGGCTGGAATATGATAATTTAGATATAAATTATACTGTATTGTAAAAAACAGAGGCTGAAAAAACTGATAGGATCCAAGATTATGCTAATGCATTGCCTATTTCTTGCCTAATGTGGCTTCAGAAACATATCGTACTGCACTGTTTGGCTGTAACACAAGAATGATGGTACCATGTCCTGAATTGTAAAAACAAAGACTGAACAAAAGAGATCAAACCGTAAAACTAGGCAAAACTGATCAAGTACAAACCAAGACTCTGTCACTGTCTTGCCCATTTATCACCTGAAATGACTTCAAAACAAATGTTAGTACCTTGTTGGGCTGTAAAATGAGAATATGTCACCAAGAAGTGAGCATCATACTGTTTCCTGTAGGCTGAATAAACTGTAAAACTAGGCAGTACTATCAAATATAAACAAGATTTGGTTATTGCAGTGCCTATTTCTCACCTAAATGTCTTCAGAAATATTTTAGTACACTGTTTGGCTGTAATATGAGGATTTGAGATACCGTTTCCTGTTTTGTAGAAACAGAGGCTATTAAAAAATGAAACAAAACAAATCCCTAAACAAACGGTTAAAACTAGAAAATGCTGATTAAATATCAACCAAGATTCTGTGAATATAATGCCAATTCCTCGCCGACTATATCGTCAGAAACACATTTTAGCGTATTTGTTGGCTGTAACATGAGAAATACTGATCAAAAAGTGGGTGTCATACTGTTTCCTGTATTGTGAAAATGGACTGAAAAATATCTTCCTGCATTGCCTCTTTTCACATGTAAAATGTCATCAGAAACATATTCTAGCTGTTAAACTGCAATTCAAGATTGTGTGTTACCAGCTGACCAAGATATTTTTTCCTGTGAAAAAACTGCCAAGCTTGCATTACGTCACCCCCCAGTTGGAGCGTTAATTGGTCAGGTGTGGCAGAGTGACGTCTATAAGCTGTAGGTTTTGTTTTCTCTGGCCGTGTAGCACCAATTTTACAAGTATTTGCGTCTTTCTACTGCATAGTTTTATGAAAGGACCATTTTTTCAGCAGTGAAGCACTTCTTTAAGTTGTTTTGAAGCTGTTCATTATATCACATGATTTCCAGCCTTCATAAACAAAAGGCATGGATTTCCCATCAACTCTAAAACAGACTGTGCTAAAGTCAATGGAATCCATCTCCAATTATTGCTCGCATTTTGAGGCTCTGACGTACAGTCTGTGTCTTTTCATCTCTACTTATTCACAGAGAAAAATCTTCCAGTGATGAGATTGATTCCCCCTCTAACCGTCACTTACGCGATAGCTGGAGGTCTTTCCTGTGGATGGTCTGACCACAGGGTTAAAAAGAAGTGACCACAGATACAAAACTACAGGATGATATTGACTACAGCGCTGCAGATCCATAGCCACTGGACTGTAACTGGCCTGCAGGGGGAAAAAGGCCAGCTGGAAAAATAGATGGAGGATTGTGATATACAGCATCTTTTAGGCGCCAGGGGGCTTCGGTGATGATGATGATCATAATGGATTTTACAGGGTTTCCCACATCCACTGTGGCGACAGAGCAGAGGACCCAAATTCAGCTGTAAGGCAGGGTTCAGTGTTTTGTTTGCACAGCGTGGGGCATTGAGGCCAAAGAGCGTGTGTGTGTGTGAGTACAGAGAGTACATTGAGAAACTTGACAATAAAACCAAAAGGCAGACTAATAAATGCTACGGCCCTGACAGATAAGACAGTCCTGGTTTGTGTCGGAGTGGCTGAATTCCACACATTCCTCACCTTTTGTCTGTTCAGCTCATATATTACTACATTTAACTAAAGTATAAGCCAAAAAATCCCCTTAATTTGAATAAAACAAAATAAAATGGACTGAATTGAATTCTTATCTGTCTTAAGAAAAGTCAATGAACAGTATTAAAGTAGAGAAAGACAGTCTGGTGAGAAGAAATTAGAAATAGCTGTTCAAAGATTAATTTTGTCAGGATATTTTTTGCTTTATTAGGAGTACAGCTGAGAGGGTCAGCAAAGGATTCAGTTGGGGAATTGAGGGGAGCAACATGATTTAAATTCAAATCCAACACTGTCACGCTACAAGGACACCTCAGCCATAGCAGCAGACATTTAGTCTGAGAATTCAGGCTCACTTGTCTGAATGAGATGACCACATTACTAATCACCCCTGCAGGAGACATTTAAAATGCGCTAAACTATCATGCAGCCTGGAGCTTTTGAGCCGCTGGCATCCATTATGTGATTATGAGGGTATTCACAGTTCTCCAGGGAGAGTCGAAGGTCTGTCTCCAAGGCTACCAGGTATGGCCTCTGGATGAGATTTTATAATGTGTGATAGCTATCTGAGGGTCTCAGGGTGCACTGCATAAGGACACATAGGCCAGGGGATGTCTGCTTTCCTGAAGGAATATGACCACAGGCCCTCCAGCTGAAGGACAGTCTTCCCATCTGTTATTACTGTGGGTATTTATACTTCATTGAATACCTTATTTATTAACCTTTTTACATGTGTTAATTCCAGTTTACACAGACAGACTGACAAATAAGGCCCATTCTTTATATAAATGTAGACAATACACAACCTAATCATTACTAAAAGCTACAGATGAAACTATTGGTTGATTCATTGATTACTCAATCGATAAAGAATTGAGAGCACTCCATTGGTTCAGTATTGCACTTCAATAACATTGTTGGACTCAGAATGTAAAGTTAAAAGAAAATCAAAATCAATGCAGCAAAGCTGCATCAGCTGTTCCTCTTATCTAATCCATTTATCTGATCTGATCAACATGGACTGATCCGACCACAAACTGACTAACTGACTGACAATTCCCTACCCTGTGACTCAAACTTTACAAACTGCTGCTGTGGAAAAAAGATTAGCAACTAATTTTAGTACAATAAAATTCCATGACTTTTCCAAAACCTTTAATTATTTTTACCAATTCCATAACTTTTCTAGGCAAGGAAAATGAAAATGAGAAATTCCATAACTTTTCCAGGTTTTTCATGACCATGGGAACGTGGCATGTAGCTCGAAAACAAAAAAAATGTATTTTCTTCTTGTTTATTGTGGGCATCTCCCTCTCTCTGACATATAACTTGTAACTTGTGTAAATAATTGAGCTGACTCTGAAGACCTAGGAGATGAAGAGTTAGTTGATAGATAAGTATAAGTTGATGTAATTCTGTGTTGTTTATTATTTTGGCTGGGTCCCACCCTAAAACTCTCCCCAGTGTGTACATGAAACAGTTGTACGGCTTCCTTTGAGGCTTCTCTGGTCATACTTTGGAGCAGTGAAAGAGGGTAATCACTTTTCATGTTGCGCCAGTGTTAGGTTGGAACACCAGGTGCTATTTTATGAGAAGTTAATCAGTCAACACAATTTTGTAACATAATATTTGTTTGTATTATAGTACAGTAGCTATTCTTGTTCCCTCTCTGCTATTTGGCATTACACTAGGAACACTCGAGACGTGTATGTCTTATGGCTGCATATATGAGATCCTAGACAAATGGATTTATCTGTTCTAACCTGTAGGGCGCTGTTTGTGTTTTTTTAAGTTTGAGCCAATCCTCCATATTCCCTCCGCTCCTTTATACTACTCCTGCTGGTATCTCAGCGCAGTCAGCATATCTGCAAATATCTGGGCTCATTTCCCTACCTTAAGGAGAAACCATTAGCTGCCATTCATGTTTGAAAAGTATGAAAAACGACTTCCAAAGGTAGGTCTGAGGGGGTAAACATGAAGTCTTAATTTGGTTTTGCCGGTGTTGCTGTGTTATTGTTATTTCACTGGGCCTGGGCGAGTGCTTTCAGATGACTTCTGCAGTACGTTACTCTGCTTACTGTCAATCGGCTGACACTGGCAGGAAGTCTCTGCCAGGAAAGAGTCTTGCAAAAACATGACAGCACCTTACACACGTTTAACTCCATGTTTTCTTATTTGGGATGTATGGAAGCCAGGACTTGAAGCTGGATTTCACACCATGAAGTTTATACTTTGAACAATGGGGCACTGTTAATTCAAAATATAAAGTGCTCTGCAGACTTTGCACTCTACGTTTTACTTTTGCACCTGGAATATAAGTAAAATATTTCGTCCAGCTTTTATTTTGCAAGTTGTCCAACTTCCTACTGCTAAATATACTTGAAATCGCTTGAAACTTGCGTGCTTGAAAATGTCTGGACATCAAAAAAAGGGTGCTGAGAATCATCGGGGTCGCTGTCAGAAAAATAAAAATCCCCAAAAAGCCTCTCTCTGATACCTGTAGCTCTTTCCGGCTCCCATACATGCGCAAGCACAGAGTGAGTCGGGTCTGATCCGGTCTGATCCAGTCCCACGCCAGCCCACCGTGCAGTAGAGGTCAAGGACACCCCAGTGCAACCTCCACCTGTCAGCGGAGGTTGGCAGGGGGGAGGGATTATGGTGCGACACAGGGGGACAGATTAAAGGGCGACACAAACAGAGATCTGGAGTGCCAATCTGCCGAGCGGCGGGGGATCCCCCACTTTTAGAGCTGATCGATGTCAGATGCACACACATGAAACGCACTCGCACACACAAGCTGGCGTGAGTGGACACAAACAGGCAGATGCTCAAACAAATGCCTTTATTACTGCACAGAGACGTGTAATTTAATTTGAACCCTTCCTCTCGGTGACGTCCAAGCCTGTTACCTCACCAAACAGCCCTGAGTCATGACGAATAGAATCACCAAGTAATGCTGATACCAACTTTGCTATCTTAGCTTTAATACGCTGCAGTATGAAGGCACCGCAGCGAGTAATAAGCCTTGGGGCCGGGATGTGGTGTCTTGCCTATGAGGCTTTTGAACACACCGCCTGAGGAGCTTAGGCTGTGGAAATTAGTGCCACCTTTGGATCCACTTGTTAAAACATACTTTCACAGGCGAGCTTTCATATTACATAGTTTGATTCAGGCTGTGTTCCCCGCGCATTATTCTCCTGCAGTCATGCTTTTAATTCGTGTCTTGCAGTTGCATCTCATTATACTATTAATCTTAATGGCTTTCCTTCCTCACTGTTTTGTAAAGCTCTTTAAATGTGTTTTGAAAACTGCTATAAATGTGAAGTTTACTGTAATTGAAGTCTTGCTGCTCAAGTAATTGTCTAAATTGGAATTCATGAATATAAGGGGAAACATTTTATTTCGCCTCCGCTCGCTATCTGACAGCTTAGCGCAGCAAAGAGCACAATCAGTGCCGGATGACACAGCATTAATGCCGGTTGTTATAGAGGGGAAAGCATTTCAGTGTAACAACTTTTGCTATAAGGTGATTCTGCATCCAAATGCTGACATCAGTGGAAAATGTGCACTACACACACTTACGACGTGCCACTTGGGAGAATGGGAGGTTGTTGCTGTTGGAAACTGTTTAAGTTAAACACACACAGGAGCGAGAGCGAAGCAAGGCAACGAAATCCAGATGAGTTAATAATGCTCTTTGAAAATACACACGTGTGCACACAAACACTCATGACCACACACGCGCTTCATTTTGCACATGCAGAGACATGTGCAGAGTGTCCCGGAAACAGATTCGTTATGTCCTGCGCCCTTATCGTTTAAGATGTCCAGCTTTCAACAGGCCCTCATATTCTGCCTCCGTCTCTCTCTCTCGCTCTTCAGTTCCTTGTGCTTTCTCTCTATCTCCCTCCCACTGTTTGCCACCATTCAGAAAAGCAAAATGTGAAAAACACTCTCGCCTCCAAACACTGATTTAATTAGCTGATTTAATTAACTGATTACCAAACTTCTATCTCAATGCTACAAACGGCAGCCAGCATTATTAATCTTTATAGCAACACTGCTGCACTTCCCACTCACTGCTGAGGCTGCTGCGCTGAAGGAAACAGGACAGCTGCCCTACTTACACACCACATATATACTCACAATCAAACCACTGTAACATTCAAATGCACCTACTATGATATGTACTAAGTGAACGTGCGCACGCCCACATGCACGCCACACATCAGCAAGTCAGATGGGACAGATGCTGAGACAAAAATAAAAAAACACACTTTGGTTCAGAAACTGTCCCAGTGGTGCCCATAAGCTGTCACTTCTGTTCTCCTGCTGCGATTAATTCTGTGGCAGTGTGTGTCTGTGAGTGTGTGTGTGTGTGTTTGTGCAACCGAGCCTCCATTGTCTGTTGTCTTTCTCTAACAAAGGAAAGAGAGGGTCCCAGTTAAATTAGCAAGTTTCACTCCATCAATGTTCATCATTATTTCATGGACTCCTGAATATTTTATATACTGTGTCTATGCGTGTGTGTGTGTGTAAGCATGTCTTCCTGTGTGTATGGGTGTGCACATGTGTTTATGACTGTGCAAGTCTGTACACTGCAACTGTGAGTGTGTGTGAGCCTGAGTGTGTGTGCCGGGACATTAAGTATTAACTGAGCTGGGGGGCTCGGAGATGAACGTCCGGGTCCTCTACTATCCCAGCATGCTTCGCTGCTCTCCTGTCTCGCCTTTCCAGGATAGGAGCCTGGGGAGCTGTCAAGACGCACTGCACTGCTTTCTGTGTGTGTGTTAAAGTGTGTTAGTGTGTGTGTGTTGTCTGAGAATGGGAGGCGACTCATGCAAAACCCAGATGAGTTAATAATGCTGTTTGAGAATCTCTCTTCAAACACACACGCATTCTCAGACAGACAAGTGCGTTCTCTCTCTCTCTCTTACACACACACACACACACACACACACACACACACACACACACACACACACAGAGAGAGCGGTACACATGGGATGCTGTGTCGCCCCCTCCCTCCATGACATGTTCTCGTCTGTCCCCTCATATTCCCTCGTCTTTAGGTTTTCATGGGAAAAAGGAAATGCGAAAAGGACAGATGAAAAGAAATACTGAGGAGAGAGACAAAGGAGAGGAAAGAATGTGTCTGTTTCGAAACGATGCAGGTGTCGCCAGGAAATTTCCTGACTGCCGTCGCTCTACCTC
Organism: Plectropomus leopardus; assembly: GCF_026936395.1. Classification (NCBI taxonomy): domain Eukaryota; kingdom Metazoa; phylum Chordata; class Actinopteri; order Perciformes; family Serranidae; genus Plectropomus; species Plectropomus leopardus. The sequence continues at coordinate 12,103,009 of NC_142189.1, read as the reverse complement.
CCTTCCTCTCAATCCCACTTTTTTGCGCTTTTTTACCTCGGCGCCCCCCCTCTGTTCCTCCTCATTCGTTCTTTCTATCTGGGTCATCCTTTCTTCTGTTTTCCTACCGGTGTGCAGCAGGTACAGAACAAGGCGAGAAGAGAAAAAAAATTAAGAAAAAAGAAAGGGAGGGGAAAAATGGGAGCTTCTGACAAAATATCCACGGAGGAGAGTCCAGCACCCCCCAAGTCTCCACGGCTCCCATCATCGACAGTTCTTTTACCAACTCCACATGCCGAGACAGTTATATATCTGTGTCTGTGTTCTGGTTGCCAGCCTGAGGAGCAGAGCAGCAGACTCTGGCTGGCGTAGTGGTGATGGAAGCTAGATTGTTTTGGCTGTTGTTATTGGCCTTCTGGTTAGTTAAAGGGAAAAAAATGAAGAAAAAGAAGATGATAAAGAAGCGGACTCGCCGCTTTCATGTCGACATCAGTGGACTGAACAAGAACAATTCGCAGTGGGGCCCGACGCACCGGAGAGCAAGGAGAGACTCGCATAAGTGTGCACACCCACACTGTATTCACGTAGATGAAAATACACACACTAAGACATGCAGGAGGGAGAGGGGGCGCTGGAATGGAAACACAGATTTTCAACAGATTGTAAAACTGAGGACTACCCAGGAGAGAGAGAGGGTGAGACAAAAAGAAAGAATGACAGAAACTACAATTACTGTCTTGTTGTATGCCTATGCAAACCAGTAAAGTTGCATTTCCAGTTTATGTTCATGTCTGTGAAAACATGGATGCATCATACACATTTTAGCGCCCGACAGCACAGACAGATTTATACAATCAGCAAAGTTGCAAGGTGGGCAACCAAGATTAGCGGCACCAATACAGTATCTGACCAAATGTCTCCCCTTTTGTTATAATGCTGGGTAACGGCCAGAGAAGTGTTTTTGCCAAATATTGTGACTTCACAGTGAAGTTGACCATTGACCTTTTAGATATAAAATGTCATCATTGGAATTTTTCTTGACATTTGTGTGAAATTTTGTCACAATTAGCAAATTAATTATTGAGTTATGGACATTTACATGTTTTGAGAGGTCAGAGTGACCTTGACCTTTGACCACTGAATTCTAACCAGTTCATTTTGAGTCCAAGTGGACGTCTGTGCAAAATTTGAAGAAATTCCCTCAAGGTGTTCTTGAGATATCACGTTCACAAGAGTGAGACAAAAAAAGTCACAGTGACCTTGAGCTTTGAACACCAAAATCGAATCACTTCATGTTGAGTTCAAATAACTTTTGTGCCAAATTAGAAAAATCCCTTTAGCTGTTCTTGGGATATTGATTTACAAAAAAATGCGACAGACATGGTCCCAGTAAACTTGAATTCTGGACCCCAAAATCGATTAAGATCATCCCTGAGTCCAACAGGACATTTGTATCAAATGTTGCATTCACAAAAATGAGACAAAAGAGGACACAGTGACCTTGACCTTTGACAACCAAATTCTAACCACTACATTGTTAAGTCCAAGTAAAAAATTGTGCCAAATTTGAAAAAAAAAATCCCTTAAGCTGTTCTTGAGATATTGCTTTAACAAGAATGAGACAAAGTGACACTGACCTTGACCTTTGACCACCAAAATCTTATCATTTCTTTCTTGAGTCCAGGTGGATGTATATGGCAAATTTGAAGAAACTGCCCCAAGGTGTTTTTGAGGTATCACGTTTATGACAATAGGACGGATGGACAATTACGGCTGGACAAATAGACAACCAGAAAACATTGCCTCTGGCCATGGCTGTTGCCAGTACGGAAGCATAAAAATTAATTGGAGAAAACAGACGGATGGGCGTTGAAACGTGGCAATACACCTTTCCCAACCACACTAGAGTACACTGTAGAGCCAACACACTCGCTCACATGCACTTCACACACACACACACACACACACACACACACACACACACACAGGTCCATACAGGTGCTGTTTCTGGGCTTGGCTCCACTGCAAGAAAGAGATAAGACACTAGAGGGAGAGGACGGCAGGAAAAAACAGAAGAGCGGAGGGATGGAGAGAATACAGAATGATGGGAAATTAGAGAAGAGGTGCTTCAGAGGCGGGAGAGATCACAAGAGACAGCTCAGGGAAAACAACATCCTGCAGGTGATCTCACACACACACACACACACACACACACAGGGACTACACAATGTTCACACTTATAAAGAAATCACACAAAATACAAACTAGTCCCACAGGCTGCATGAATGGAAGGAAGGAAGAGGCCAATCCCGTCTGGGATAGCAGAAATGTCCCAACAGGGGGATAACACACACACACACACACACACACACACACACACACACACACACACACACAAGCAAATAGTGTAAAGGACAACAAACAGAGACACAAAGACCTTCAGACCTTCAAAGTCGAGTTAACATTTAACTAGTTTAGTAAATCAACACCAGCATAGTAAATCAACACACACTGAGTGTGTGTGTGTGTGTGTGTGTGTGTGTGACCTGAGATTGTAAATGCATGTCAGACCTCTCGGGGATTGTGTGTGGAGACGGTGCCGATTGTTTGATTAACAAACCTGCATGACATAACGTCAAGTCTTGTGACAACAGGCCTGATTTAGACAAACACACCAAACAGGTTAGAATTTTTTTTTAAAAAAGAGTCTTACCTGTTGCAGAGGAAGCCAGGATGAGGAGGAGGATGGGACAGTCATGAGGAAGACAAAAAAAAAGAGAGAAGATTGGGTAAATAATGAGTCGCATTGGCATGGAGGCGGCACAGCACGTCCTCACAAAAGAGTGATGCTGTGTAAACATTAGACAGCCACATAAAATCCCTCAGAAATCACACCGTCAGAGATCAATGGCTCAAAATGCCACTCCTTGGCTCATTTAAGGGAAGCAGGAGAATTAATTTGACAGACTGACAAGTGGGAAAAAATGAACAGCGAGACGGGCCGACTGGCACGTGAAGACAGACAGCAAGGAAGGCCAGTCAGGAGGACAAATTGATAGGTGGATGACCTATTTATTTTGACAAAGGAAGTGAAAGGCAGGCCAGCGAGCAGACAGGTAGACAGATTGGGAAAAGAGAGAGGGAGAGATGGACAAGCAGACATAACGGACATGTTGGCACAGACAGAGACAGCATGTCAAACGCAGGGAATTTGTGCAACCGCGGGGACAGGAATGCCTGACACCTAATTATAAATGAATGAGAGATGTGTGCTCAAAGAGGCTGATGCTCAGGGGAGAAACACACAGCGAGAAATCCCCTCTGTGGAGTAGGCGACCATATGGACAGGTAGACACAAGGGGGGAAGAAGAAGAAGCAGAGGAGTGATTCCCAGTTTGCTTTTGTCTTCAGCCTCTAGATCTTCAGCTGGTCAGGGCCAAGCTTCAGATCCAAGTTGGACACGCACTCCCTCACAAGCAGAAGGATGGAGACGTTACAGGAGAAGGTGACAAACAAGAAAGAAAGCACGAAAAGAGAGAGCCAGTGTGTGTGTGTGTGTGTGTGTGTGTGTGTGTGTGTGTGTGTGTGTGTGTGTGTGCCAGTGCCTGAAATAAGCCTGATGGCAGCTGTCAGCTCCTATCTGATGGAGCGGAGAAGAAGAGCAGGAGAGAGAGAGGGATGGAGAGAGATGAAGAGATGACAGAGAGAGCACAGGTAAGAGTCGGAGAGAGACAGAGAAACACCGAGGCAGGGACAGAGTGAGATACGAGAGGAGGCAGAGATAGCATCTCTTATTCCGCAGGGACCCACGTCCCATTCTAGATATCCACAGCAGTCAACACTGTCAGGAGCCATACGCGTGGGTGTGTGCGCGTCTGTGTGTGTAGGTGAGCATGCGATGGAGTCACATTACTTTCATCTCAGAGTTAAATTAATCAAACGGGAGACGTGGCAAATCTGACATCTAACGTGTGTATGGTCATACATATGTATTACCGCATTAAAATGCAACGTTACTATCAAGCTAACACGTGGATCAGTGGATAGAGGGGCGAGAACAACCTCATTCAATGACAGTGGGAGACTCAGGGAGAAGAAAGTGCAAGAGTCTGGAAGCCACTTTGCCTCGAATATTTAAGGTTAACTTTTTTCATTTTGCCCGCATCTTCAAAAGTCACTTATGATAAAAAAATGTCCAACAGGAAAAGCCAGAATTGATCAAAACATCACACAGGTTGTTAGCCTGGAAAGGCCGATGATATGAGCTCAACACTGTTTCACTCTCTGTCTCAGCCTCTCTGCCAAAATCCAGCCGGGCCAATCAGGGATCCCCGCCGTAGCTGGAAACGTAAGCAACCAATCAGACTGCGCTGTAGGTGAATATGTAGCATCCAGGCAGCTATTTTCAAAACATTATCAGGGGCTCCCGCAGCAACAAGCGCTAGCTCTAATGTTAGTCAACACAGCAGTAAATTAAGTTAAATCAGTAACGGAGTCGATAACAATTAAACAAAAGCAGGAGGATGCACTCGTGGAGTTTCTCTGAGGAAAAGACTTTTTTGCTTTTTATCTGACTGGATTTGGCAAAAGCTTGATTTATCACTTGGCTCTGCCGGTGATGAAGATGTTTTTTTAGCATCAGTGTTGAAGAGGAAATAAAGTGGGAGTTTGACAATCTCGACTACATGAAGAGTACCGTCTGTGGAGGAAACACCAAATAGATGCAGGGTTTAGGTATGTTAGATATGAATCCTAAGCGCACTTCACTCAAAGTGTTTGGTAGAAACGCAGCTTGAAGCGCTTCTTATTTTGAGGTCGAACCGAAAGTTAGTGCCACCTGAAATGTTTTCAGTGATCCCTCACTGTAACACTGTAAGAGAGGGCCGGACTGAAGCAAAACAGAATGGTGTCAATGTGATTAAGTAAAGCTCTGGTATTTTTTTCTGTGTGTAAATGTCAACAAAAGCTGACGAACCGCGATAAAACACCAAGATGCACAAAATATTAGTGTAAACAGGTTTTGAATTTCAACTTTAAACGGATGACGGCAGTTTGTTAAATTAAAACTTTTTTGATGACTGAAAGGAACAGATTTGACCCCTTTGATCCTCCTTTCTTTGTTAGTCAGATTTTTGTAGCTGAAGAGGACTTCCTTAACAGCTAAACAAACATGAAGCATCAGCATCTGCTGCGGATGTGGATCACTGCACTGATTACCACACTCCCCTCAGAAACCGTGCCTGTTGTCATCCTAATGTACAACAAAGGATTATCCCGCTATTTATGAAATGAGATTCGGAATACTAATTAACATCCCTTTTTATTTAATTTCTTGGGCTTACAATATGGTTACTTGAATTGCTAATTGAACCACCGTGACTATTTTCTGAAAGCGCTTCTGCTTCATCCATACTGGAGATGGATGGCGCTCGGATCTCATCCTCGCTGCAAACGACTCACTTCAGAGGTGCAGTGAGACGTACTGAGCCTGCCCGCTCAACAAGGTCCTGGTCTGATTGTTTTGGTCCCAAGTGAAATTACACGGCCCGATTTCTTATACGGCCCAATAAACTGAAATAAGGGGAAAACACTTGGAGTTTGAAAAAGCTGCTTCAAGTGATTTAGCTGTAAAAATGACCCCGGCTAAGGAGACCGATACAAACTGGCAGTCCTCACATCAGACTAGTGATCCAAGAAATGCAGCAATCAGTGTGAAATGTGCAAAATAAGTTGGTGAGAGAAGACTGACCAAGTAAATCCAGCCTCCGAAATAAAATGCAGGACAAAGTAGCTCTTTTTCATGTGGCAAAAGCACTTCCAGTGCTTCACTTCTCCACTACTGAGATCCACTCTGCATAACAATGGAAATGGAAGAGAGCGTTAAACACTTTGTGTATGTAAAGAGGGGATAACACACCCATTCTTTGTGTGGTGGTACCACATTCAAAAGGTATACTTAAAGGATTGTCCATCACTGTTTGTAAACGGTGTCACCAATGAAAATAAAGTAAAAGCCAAACCCAGAGCTTCGTCTGCTTGGTGTTTTGCTTTGCTGTATTTGCATTTTTTGGTGTTATGTCTGCAGTTTTTGTAGTTTCCTGTTGGATGCATGCCATTTACAGTCTGGCACCTGGTCACTGCCATCTCTGCCTTGCACACTTCGAACAGTGCTTGCCCACTTTATGTGACTAATATGCCTCAATTCGTGTCGGCCCTGCCTTAACAGTTGCTTGTGTCCAACCTACAATCCTCCTGCCCTCCTCTACCAGCTCCACACAAGGGCATTTTATTTACAAAAAAGCAACAGGGAAAACGGTTTTCAGTCATATTTTACAAATTAAACTGGAAACGGCTGACTCTCATGAATAATATTATTGTAACTAAGACACTCACTGAAAAACGTGTTTTTTTCCCCACAAGAATAGACGATAAACTACAATAGATTTATCATTAGTTACATTCTCATATTTCTTGGATTTACACAGAGTTGTTCAGAAAGTTTCCGGAGCTGCATCTTGAGTGGCTGTGCTGATATGCGTTTCAATTAATTTTTGAACTCGTGACTCCCTCTCGTTGCACGGCCATCTTGGTCTGCATTGCAGGTGTCCCAGCATGCTTTGTGTGGCAAAACATTCACTTCTAATACACAATGAATTGGAGCATGCACCATAATAGGACATAAGTGTGATGACTGAGAGGGATACTTTTGTATGGACTATAAATAGTTTTTTAGGTAAAATCCTTCATAATATATCTTAAAATTGTAAGCATAGCTATCGATCTACTCTCTCATCTGTAGGGTAGCTTGTATACATAAGTATAGCTCAGTGTAGCTTTTTGGCATTGGTCACGTCAACCACTATGTCGAATAAGAGTGTTCAATAAACTGTACTCATTAACATGGGTTGGCTGTCAACAAATGGGCAAAAATCTGACTGATTACGATGAATTTTTGGCCACTCGTGGTCAGTGGAAAGACGCTGTAAGCAACACCAACATTTTAAAACCCTTTTCAGTAGAATTTATGAGCAAACAAGTGCTCATTTACACATTCAGAAGACACGGAGCAACGTACGCATTCATTTGGAGTCGTATTTCTTGCCACCTGATGAATTTAAGTTACATATTCACTCTCCTTTAAGCTCCTGTGGAAAATGTATGGCTCCTCAGCTGCTAAATCCTCCACTAGGTCCCTCGGCTAGTTGCTAACTTTGCCTATCTGCTGCGTGCGGCTGAGCAGGTAGTGTATTGTGGGTTTATCAGAGCTTTTTGCTGAAAGCAGCTAGATGTAACTGGAAGCAACATGAGAGCCACAAGTGAACTAAAACAGTAAATCTGCAGGTGAAAAACACAAAATAATGAGCTGCAAGGTGCTAAAAGGCTCAACAGAGCTGAGGGAAACTGCAGTTAGATGATCATTTTTTATTGGTTTGTCATTAAGAGTGACCCTTTTTAGACACAAGAAGCAATTTGATCAATTGCTATTAGAAAAATATTAATTATAGCAGTTTGAATAAATTATTTGATTTAGATTTTTTGACCAAATGCCTTTCTCCACCACAACACCAAACTGGACAGATAACCTTAGGAAGATAACTCTGACTGGTGTATATTTATGATTTTTCTGCATCTGCAACCTTCAAGTCTAAAACCTGCCTCTGTATTGGGACTGCATGATGAATCATACAAAGAGAACGCAATTCAATACTGACTGCTGCAATTTCGAGACCACCTGAGGCTATTACTTTTTTTTTTATTAAAAGCAAAAAAAAATGTTTCAGACAGCATCCTACACAACTTAATTTAGTGCTGTGAAGTATCTTCTGGCCATTAAACAAAGATGCAAGCAGAAAATCCTTCGTTGAAGCCAAGCAGTCTCAAGACCAGACTTCCATTTAAACAGTGTGCATTATTGTTAAGGAGTGAAATTTAAATTCAAGTGTGGAAAAAGCTGTTTCGAAACGCAGCACAACTTGTGCCAAAGTGCACAATTCAGAAGAGAAAATACTATGATGTTTTTGTCAATACTGTGCAAGTCCTTTCTCCCACCCTCAGGCTATCCCTGCCCTGATATAACCCCACAGACCTGTTTAATACAAATATGAAATATACAATACATTTTAAACCGCTGCCATGCATGACACATTTTGATCCTTTGACTGTTTTGTGATCTGCAACCCACTGTGTGCGCCTGCCAAGGTTAACCCACTGGCAAGAGAATCCCCTCTTCGAGATGTGTGTGGGGGAGAAAAAAAAGACAGGTAAAGATGTTGAAAGTGTGGGTTTAAAATAATAAATTCATGCTTTTAAAAAAGATGACAGTTGCTCACACAAAACACTGACAGAGCGGGACACAAAGGAAGACAACCTGTAAACAAAAGACGCAATCTTAGAATTTTTTTGATGAGAAAAAATCAACAATGCGCAAGTTTTTATCTCAAAAACTGCATATTTGATGTGTTGGAATTAAAGCGTTTCATTATCATGATAATGCCGTCAAAAGTGATGAATCAAAGAACTGTTTATGGCTGCGAGTGTGTTGTAAAGAAAAGTTGTAAAGGGCATTGTAGCGGACCCCTGTGTGCAGTTGTTCACTTGAAGCACTTCAGACAAGGCTCCAAAAGGCCAGAACACCACGTCCGACCTTTTCACCCCGACACACACACGCACGCACACACACACACACACACACACACACACACACACACACACACACACACACACACACACACACACACACACACACACACAGAGTCTCTGAAACGCCAAAAGGGCTGACCTCTTTACGCTGATTAACATTCCATCGGGGGAGGAGGGGGAGACGAAGAGATACTTTCCCTCACCTTCTTGCCCTCTTGTTTTCCTCCCTTTTTTCCTGCTTTCTCTTTACTCTTTCCAACTGTTCGCTCCATCTCTCATTTCTCCCCAGCCTTTCTTTCCGTTTGCCGACTTGAACACAATTATCTCCCTTTTCCAGTGTCCTTTCATTAAGCCTTTTCTCTATCTTTTAGCCTCCATCTTTATTTTTCTCCTGCGGTAAGGTTAATGTGCCTGTGCTTCTACGTGTTGTCGAGGCAAGTCGCCGCATGCCCGTTACTCAGCTCGCAGTTGTGGATCGAGCGTGTAATTCACACGCTGATTTACACTGATTAATACTTTAAAACTAATTAATTTCTATGTAGGTGCAACATATAAAAACACATGCTTTCTTGTTCTGGCAATCAGAACAAAAAAAAGATTAGGTGTTTCATTAACTATTCAACACCTCTTCTGCTTTATTAAGACCTGTGGCTCATGTACGTCTCCACACCTGCTCTCTCAAAGCCTTTTGAGGCCATTGGTGTGCACCGGCACGTGGCAGCTTGTGTGTGTCAGTAACGGTGAAGCATTGCCTAATAAAGATTATTTGTGTGGATGACACACCGGTTCTCGTGCCAAATTTTCTCAGTTGTGAGGATTTGTTGCTTTTCTGTGTCTTTTGTGTTGGGCGTCTACTTTCCTTCAGGTTGTGGTGTGCTTGTCGGAATAAAAGAAGCAATTTGAAGGCACTGCCTTGAACTTCAGGAGGTTATGGTGTGCAATTTTTCAACATTTTTTAAAATGATTAGTGAAGAAAATAACTAGAGAATAATCAACGGTAGCAAGATTTGTTGAGAGCATGTAAATACAATGATACTTTCTAAAGGATAAAAAGGTAGCTGTCCTTGGTCTCTGAAATAAAAGTAAATTTTAAAACACTGTGAATTAACTACAGAGGAACAGGAATGACCTGATAAATCAAGCTTCCTGGTTTAAAAGAGGACTTATTATGCTTTTCCTGGTTTTATGTGATAGCTGTATAATGTTAAAATATCAGATCTTCATACTAAACATGGCTTAAGTTTCAAATGATGAGGTAAATGTATGTTAAAGCAAAAACCTCAGGCTTCAGACGGTTCAATACCATAGCCACATGCTGATATCAGGGAAACATGTAATCTTGGTTGCAGATGTTGATTTCCCCACAATTTCCGCTCATATTGCTGTTGCAACATGTCCGTTTGTGTTTAGAAGTCATTTGTCATTTCTTGGCTGCAAGTACACTGCTGCATCTAGCTACATGCTAACACCAAGGAAACATGTAATCCTAGCTGCTGATGTTGTTTATTTCTCGCCGATTTTGGATCATAATCCTACAAATAATGTCTAGTTGGGATTAGAAGCTTTAACTGGGGATTTTTTACAATAGAGAGCTGCTATTCACATTAAAGTCATTCCCCTGCTGCAATGACGGTGCAGAACATGGATGTATAAAGTGAACTGTATACTGCATTCGAGGCAGTGTCTAGTTCAGTTCGTATGAAAGCTACGCAGTGGCGCATGAAGCCAAAAAGATTGACTTCCTGAAAAAAATGAAATAAAATGACCATATAAAACTTCCAGTTTAGCTTCCCGCTAACTTGAATTGGGATAAAATGATTCAATCATTCTGCTCTTCTAGACTTTCTAAATCATATCTGATTTAACAGATTTAAAAAATAAAATAAATAAATAAAAAAAGGCTAGGAAAAGTTTTTTTGAGCCCAATGGGATCACATGACAGACTCAGAAATTGGAATTCAACAGTATGCCCTCTATGTCATTTTGGCTTCAAAGCCTGATGCTGATCCTGGTGGCTTGGTGCAGAGATGGGAAGACCTGAAAACACTGACCAATAAAGATAGACTGGGCTTTTTCAGCAAGGCGGCTTATAAAGACAGGAGCTTAAACAAGGCGTTTCAGATAGAGGGTGAATACAGGTGTTTCACCACAAAAAGTGTGAGGAAAATGTTAATAAATAAACATTTTTAGACCAATTGCGCATGTAAACATGTTGAAGTAGACATCAAAAATACAAGTATGAAGCTGAAACTGAGCATAATAGGTCCTCTTGAACCGGACTCACATCATGATAAGTGTTTTTACATGAATCCAGGTTTTCTTTCTGCAAATAAACATAATAACCTGCTTACTGAGCTGAACTGGTTAACCTGGGTACAAGATATACATACATGCATGCCCACACACAAACAAGGTGAGTCATAAACGAATTCTCCTCTCCTTCATTTACAGACAGTGAAAACACACAGAGGCGAGCGCCACACGGAGCGTGACAGACTTTCAGTTATGACTTATTACTTGAGGGAGAAAAACAAATAAACGACAGAATAATGAAGAGACGAAAGACGGATGAAAAGGCAACCTGGCGCACCTACAAGCAATGCATCTTTACAAGTTAGGCAACCGTGTATACAAGACCACACAACCACATGTCTGTATAAACCGCTCACACAAAGAGAGGGATGGACAAAAAAAATGTGTGCATATCTGTGTGTGTGTGTGTTTGTGTGCAGTTGAGTGTGAGCCAGACTCCAGCTGAGAGGGGAAGCAATAGCAATTCCCACTGACCTGAAAACTAGCTTGCCAGCCACCTCAAAATACAGAGGAATGGAAAAAAGAGGGAGAATGTCAGTGAGCACGAAGGCCATGAAAATACAGGGGGCGAGATTTAGAAATACAGGCCGCCGTGTAGAAAAGAAAAGATTTTTTTTTTTAAAACAAAAAGACACACACAGGTGCAGCAAGGGATTACGGGAAGGAACAGGCCTCGACACCCCTTTGTACTGTCAGCGCAAGTGAAAAGAATGAAGGAAAGATGAGATAGAAAGAAGACGGATAGACAGAAAAATGAGGAAGGGATCATGTGTGCGGCATCAGCACACACCCAACAGGACAAAAACAAAAAAAAGAGTGTGTAAAGTGCTGAGAGTGACTCTGTATGGGTGTGTAGATGTGTGGGAGTGTGTCCCCCTTTTGCTTTTGTGACTCCCGAGGTTCCCCGCGGTCAAGAGCGGATCCTCTTTCTCTCTCGTGCCCTCTTTTCATACACTCGTTCACCCTCTTTTTTTATACACTCACTCCTCGTCCCCTCCCTCTCTTTTAGCGCGGCGCTGAATGGCCCCCTCTCTCTGATGAGTGACTGATGAATGAAGTAGCTCTTTGAAGTCAAGAGTCACAGCAAGGCTGGTCAAGCGTGAAGAGATGCCGGACAAAAGACGGGCAGAGAGAGAAGGGAGAAAGGAAGGAAGGGAGGAAAGAAAAAAAACGGGAGGGGGGGGTGTATATTCAACAAACGTCAAACAGCGAACATCCATAAAGTCAGCGAGGGACGGAGGCTGAATGTGTGTGGCAGAGAGTGTGAGAGAGAGCATGGTCTGCATTTTTGCATGAGTGCCTCTGAGTATTTGCATTGTGGTGCTCAACATGCAAAAGGCCAGCATCACGCAAGTCATGACGAAGTGACATCTTTCTGGAACAGGCCTTCTGGACTGCAGGGACAGCCTGGAGGTCTTTGTGTTTTTATCTGCCTCAAATGCCTCTACTCTTCTTCTTTTATTGCTATGGACACACAGCCGCCAACAGATTGCTTAAGGGAAAGATTTTTCTGAGACATAACTCCAACAGAGCTACCACATTTAATTAGTTTTGGTGGTTTTCTTGATGTTTTTGTTTTGCAGCATTACAGTCATTGTTTTGGTTTTCTGTTGCCATCTGCAGATGATTAGCCTTTTAGTCTTATGACCCTGGTATTTTTTGTTGTTTATTTGCGTTAACCATCTAATTTAAATATTTTCTTAGTTAGACCCCACGGCCTTGCAGAGTTCCCACTAGGGCTGCTCCACGAAGGTCGGAGATTTGAATAATCAGTCGGACACTACTCACTCGACTGAGATTCTTTAAGCTGAGCATTTTTTGTTGTTAATTTTGTCAGTCAGTGAGTAGTGTACTTCTCGAACTTTTCATTTCCCAGCTGGAGCTGCAGAGTTAGCGCAGGCAGCTCCCCTGTACAGGCAGCTGCAGACCCAGACCCAGGGTGAGCCTGAGTGAGACGGAGGAAGCTTCACAAAGGGAAAAGAGGCTTTGCACGGTCAAGCTCTGAGATAAAGTTGTGTTCTGTTTTCTGCTTAGAAGTGGTGAGTTTACAGCTTACAACAACATAATATGATGCAGCCTCTGGCTTTTGTTTGGTATCTAGTGTCGGCAAAAAAAAAAAATTCTGATCTGTTGTTAGCGTAGTCAGCATGCATTAGCCCAGGGGGCTAACTTGCCTTACTTACAAAATACATCGCTGTCCCCTTGAATGTCCTGCAAAACCCTGTTCAAACACTGAAACACAATATAGAATAAAATAGCAAATAGTTCTATGTTCCTATTAAAAAGCCAAATTGCAAGAATCACCCATGCATTGCAGACACACTCCAGATATCCAACTGCTGAGTATCTGGACCCATTGAGGACCTTACTGGCAAGCTACAGCCAAGAGACGGGCTGAGGAATGAGACAAGGAATGAACGCTGTGGCACTCCTCAAGATGTGTGTGTTTGTGTGTTTGACAGGAAGAAAGAGAGTGACACAGAGAGGAGAAATGAAGGTGGACTATTGCATGCAATATTTTTGTAAGATATAAATGGCTTATTCATAAATGCTACTTTGACACTTTTTAACCTACCCACCGAACCTGCAGTCACGGGTCAACCTGTGCGTCATTTGACATACTCATCTTGGATTCCTCCTTGTGAAAGATCCTATTGTGTGTGGCCCTTTGTCGTCAGTCGGTAATTAAGTGGGAAAAACACGACTTCAAGACTCCAGATTACAAGACAAAGAGTTGAGTAGTGTGAACTGTGAAGCTGTGTGATTACTTTCAAAGTTATTTGGTTTGAACTTAGCCTCAAGTAAGGAGTATGGATTTTGCCTTCAATAGGATGTCAGTGTACATAGGGATTTGTTTTTAACTAACATCTTTAGTTAAAAAAGCCTGAATCAAACAAAAAAAAGACTGCAATTTACTCAAAGAACGCTGTGTGGGCAAACCTTTCTTCACAATGACACATTCACCTCTGAAAGCTTCTCAGCGCTTCAAGACCTCTTAGTGGTGGGTTCACATTTGTTGGAAACTTTTGTTAAACCACCAACGATGTCTCTGCTATCTGGGAGTGATACCAGCCCCTCTGCCTGTCTGCTGCAGAAAATATGAAATTTAGATGGCAGCAGTGTGACAGGCAACTATACAGAAGGCTGTTTGATAGTCATTGTTTTGGGTTGATTTGTCCAGTAATTAGAAAGGGAGGTTCTCAGCCAAGTTGAATTTGACAACAGGCAAAAGACTAAACGATTCAAATATATCTCAGACTGTTAAGAGCCAGTGTGTGTGGTCGCTAATGCTCGCTGATTTATCCACCAAAAGACGCATGTTATCAGTTTTTGGATGCTTTGGGAGGTGGGAATTTGGAACCGGTCTGCCATCCATCACAGGGAAAAGACATCACAGTGGTGATGAACGCAGGGTTGTCTGGCATGTTGATCCTGGCTCAACTTTTTCTGGACCACAACACAACTTCATCTGGCAAGACATGGCGGTAGCCAATCAAATACATGCTTCAAGTGTGTATTCCCGGTGGGTTCCTTTGCAATGTTATTGCAATATTTCTACTGTTTACTTTAAAATCATTGCAACTGAAGATAAAAGGTCTGCTGTCATTACAGAGCTGTAAAAATTTGCGTCTGAGTACTATAAACTGCGGTGCACTGGCCTTTGATAAGCCTTAAAACTCATGGATCTATTACTCAAACTGACTTCCTGGATCATATTTCATGCCTTGGCGGTACTTGAAACGAGACACACCAGCCAGAGCCCGCCACCATCTTTCCTCTCATGTGCATAAAGCTAATGGGCGTGTTAGCGTAGAGAAACCAAGGTGAGGAAATGTTTCCACTGGTTAATAAACTGGTTGAAAAACTTGTGGCAGCACCTGTTTCACTGATTACACCAGACATTTTACAAGAAAAGACATTCATCAATGCAGCTCAGTTCTGTACAACACTGTATTAAGTTACTGCTCATGAAACCGAACATTTCCTGCAGCTGCAGCTTCACATTTAGCATTCAACTGGTAAAACACAAGTTGACTTTTATTATGAAGGAGTCACGGGAAACATGTGTTTGTCAGTAGGACGTATATCAGATTATCATTGGTTCAAATCCAAAATATCACCAAAGAGGTGCTTTTGCTTTTTGCTTTGACACCAAATCCTTCACCACTGTCTTGTCTGTCAACTCTTCTTACTCTTGTCATGTGTTAAGTAAAATATGACTCCTGCTCTTCTGTGCATCAACTTAGCTGCTGCTTAGGTACAGAGCAGACACTTTCAGTTCATAATTGTAGCTTCTGTAGTCCAACTGAATCTGAATTGATAAAAAAAAGCAAAGTGGTGGTGGGAAGCAGGCAAGTTATACAATAATGTATTCCAGACCCCCATGTAACACTGACTACCATAGCAAGCCTAGTTTAGCATCAAGTACAAAGTTTACATACTCTGATTGACAGTGAATTTCTTCTGTTGCAACAATACTGGTGTTCAGTAGGCTTGAGTAGTATCACTGTATTACAGTATACCAGGGTATTTCGAAATCCCAGAAGTATATTTTCAATATCGTCATAAATACAGACGCTCGTTCTTAAACTCATTATAGTAGTGCACAGCATGCACCACCAGTGCTTCCTCTCCAGTTACTGGTGGAACAGTTAGCTGAGCTGAAAGACACCGCAACACCAAGTGGTGAAGGGAGACGCTACAGGACTGTAAATGGCCGGCAGCCAGCACCCTCAGAGGGAGACCATGTGGAATTACAACACGTCTTTTACATCTATCTTTGTGGATTAAGGATTCATTCAGACCAAACCTGAGCTGGTGACTGATGGAACAAAGGACTTGCTAACTAGAGTCCTCGCAAGAGTAATTAAGATGGTTTGGGCGAGTTTTATTTTGTTTCTTTAGAGTTTGAATGAAGTGTGTTTTATGATGTTAATGATGATATATTGTGTATAGTGTGAAAAGCCGAAAGTAAGTAGCGCACCAGTGGTGGTGCTGGAAATGTTGGTGGCAGGGCTTGCTTATTTCATCGTCATGTATACCCTGGTGAAATAACTCTTGGTAAGGTATGAAATATTACACACCGCCCAAGCCTAGTTTTAACTATGGCAGCAAGCCTAGTTTAGTGTTTAGCACATGTTTGCAGACTCTGTTAACTGCTCATTTCTTCTGTTTCAACAATACTAGTGCAAAGAAGACTGCAAAGAAGCACATTTCCCAAGCGGACGTAGTCATTCTTATTCAAGTCCTGTTAGCTGGTTAAATTGGGAAGCAATGACAATCATGCAGAAAACAAGTGCTCTTCAGTTTCTCAAGCGAAAGTCAGTCAGGGTGACCGGGTGTCAGGCTGGATTGCTCAAGAGCACTTCAGCCTGATAAAGAAAGTGCATCCCCAAGTCGAAGGACAACCTCCTCGCTAATTACATCTCCTTGTCAACCACATACAACAGCAGAGCGGAAAATAAGATGTTTAGATGAAGTTGACAGATTATCTAAAAATATCTGACTTGGTTTGACATTTATGAGTGGATGATAAATGTGTATTAGCTTTGCCTCTCCAAGTGTATCTAGTATAACACACAGAGACTTTTTAGATTTAAGACACCACTGACTCCTGAAAATAGTCGCAGCTCGGTGGGATTGGGTTTTCCCTTCTTATTAAACTCTAAACAACCAATCTATGTTTTTGTTAGGACAACCCAAGGCGAAATCTGAAATATTGATATATTTTGTGTCTTTTTCATGTACTAGTCTGCTGAATGTCACAACACTTTACTTTGAATGAGTAGGAGCTCTTGATCTAATCTGATCTAATAGATTTCTCTGCATTTATTTGACAGTCTAACATAAAGTATAAAAAAGTGAGAGCAGGTGAAGGTTTAGTTTCTTTCTCAAAGACACTTTGACAGACAACACAAGGCTGTCGGCAGACGTATTGCGAGGGATCAATCTGGTGATTTCACCGTTACAAGACTACTTCCTAAAGCTCTCCTATCAGGTTTCACAGCAGATTTCTTAAAGGAGCTGAGGGGCTCAACGGGTGTGAAAGACCCACTTTCTAGTATTCCCTTTGTAATTTGGCAATCACCCCATGACCACCAGATCTTTCTGTGTGCCCACACGAGGAAAAAAAGCAGGCACAGGCAAAAAAGACAGGGCTTCTCAATTGTACAGTTCTCCAGGATGAGAGCGAGAACACTACACTCCTCCTCTGTTTATCTCAATCTCACATCAGATCAGATCACAAGCAGATAAAAGCACTTCCTGACACATCACTTCCTCTCTCTGGAGGAAGCTGACACGCGCTCGGAACTCAAAACGACAAGGTGGTGGCGGGGAGGATAAAGAAGTGAAACTTTTTTTGATGGAGCGAAAGGGAGAAGCGGGGAAAGGGAAGGGGGAAAGAAGAGCCTGAGTTAAAAAAAATGAAAGTACATAGGGAGAAAAAGGTGAATGCATACTTGTGACCCAGATCCACACAGTGCCATGTGGGGTGAAGGGGAGGAGGAGGAGGCAGAGCAAACAGAGACAAAGAGGTGAAGAGACACTAAGAATAGTATAACTGGATTAGCTTTAACACTGACCTTCATTCAGCAGGGCGGCACTCCCTCAATTGCTCTTTACCGCTGTTACAGGAGAAACCTGCCCTACTTTTTTACTGCGAAGTTTGACTCAATTCAACAATGGACCATGTTGAGATCCAGATTAGGTGACATATTTTATTTACTCCTATTTATGAGTGTGTATATTTGGAGGGGTGACGTGTGCTAAATGTAATAGTTTTCATATCAAAATCACAGTTTGAAATCACAACAGCAGCCAGTTACAGTCCGTAACCAACAATGCCTTAACGAGATGTGATAAAAGTGTAGTGAAAGTACAGTTGGCAACACTTTAGCCAGATCTAAAGGCAACCGTCTGTGGCAAGTTTGGCCAGCTGAAGTTAATTATCATTAATTCCATGAACTGGCCAAACTACAAAATGAAAACGCATGTCAGCTGTCCGGTTAATATGCTCTCTGCACGCTCAAGTCTGTACTATTTATGCTCAGCTAGAGATGCCCCCCCCCCCAACGAAAGAAGCAACACTCCAAAAGCCAAAGTCAAACTGCATCTTCAGAGCTCCAGAAGAAATAAACCTAATTCAAAAATAATCAAATCCCTCCAGAGAGGGACATTTAGAGACCTTGCAGGAATGTTTTGTCAAACTACTGTTTCTTAAGTCAAAAAATGAACTTCAAAGCTCAAGAAACGGCCTCATTTTATTTAATGTAAACTAATCTAATCTAATAATGTGTACGATTACGCTTTGGTACAAGCTTATCTTGTGTCATACAATAAGACCTTGAATTCAATTATAGAAATAATCACAATTTAATCACAATATTGGTCAGAAATCATAAATGCAAGTTTTCCTTTTATCAGTCAGCCCCAGGACAGTAGAGAACAGCAACGTAAGCAACAGTGACACATTTCATCTGCACACACACACACAGACAGACACACACACATCAAATCACCACACTTCCTAACACCAATCACACAGGCTACACATTCACACGGCAAACAGCCGGACACATGCAACCCCTGCTCGAGTGCACAAATGAAGGCAGAGGACGGACGGACGGACGGACACACACACACACACACACACACACACACAGAGGAACTCTGGTGATCTACAGTTCTGCCCTAGAGCAAAGCAGACAAACCAAGTGTAGCAGAACGAAGAATCTGTTTTTTTCCCCTCACTCTGTCTTTCCTCGAATGGCATCAGCACTTTAGCTCTTCTGGTGGGACGCTTGCACGCACACACACACACACACACACACACACACACACACACACACACACACACACACACACACACATGCATATACACATGCACACAGACAAAAGACACTGAAGTGCTGGTATGGCATTATGGGCAGAGAAATGGAGAGGAATGATGGGAAAAGGGCAGGGTGAGGCGTGGAAGTTTACAGACACAACGCTATCATTCATGCTCTTTTTGGGGGATTTGGTAAAAGTTAGCTTACTCTGTGTGTGTGTATGTGTGTGTGTGTCTCCAAAGAGGAGACAGTCCCAATCAGTTAAAACTCCTCCCACTAATTCAAAGAGGCAGTGCGGGATTTGCATTTTTCCCACAATTCAATTAACACGCCTGTCAGCCTCTCCTCGCCGTTCACATGCCTCCGTTGGCCATCTCACGCTCACACACACATGCAAACATGCTTCCCGCAGACACACATCAGCTTCATGAATAGATGCATTTATTCATAAACACGAAGAATGCGGAAAACGAATGCATTTATTTGTTTGTTTACAAATAAATGAGAAGACTGAAAAACGAGGAGAAGCTCCCGGGTCACATCCTGTCTGGACTTGTCACATGCAGGGACATGAAAAGACAGTGCTGCTAATGGATGCAGTGAGCGGCCCCCGGGGACGTCCTTCTCTTTCTCTCTGTCCTCCGTCTCAGAAGAAGGGAAGCAGGGAAAAGTCAGGGAGCGCCATCAAAGAATAGGGCGGCGCGGGATGGGGGGGGTGTTCAAGGAAAGACACTCAGGGTCGATAAGCAGCGAGAGACCACATGATACGGACAAGGCCAAACCGGATTTAGAAACCAGGAACTGGGAGACGCACTGACTTTGCCGCGGGGCCGGCTAATGACTTCAGCTAGCCTCTTGTCTGATTAATAGCCTGTAATCCCATTCTCATGGATAGCATACCATAGCATTCCTCTGCAGCACTCATTAACCGCTATAGAAATTCCCACTAATCACCCAGTCACTTTTAGCTAGCAAGGCTAATGCTAAGCTAGGCTAATCAATAGGGAGTAATCCTGTTGGCGGAGCTGCTGTAGCGTAGCGCCCCTCATTACCAGCCATAGAAATGTCTGCTAATCATTCGCCGCACGGTTATTTGTCCACAGGGCCGCAGAATCACTTTGGTGGTGGTGGTGTGTGTGTGTGTGTGTGTGTGTGTGTGTGTGTGTGTGTGTGTGTGTTGGGGGGGGTTGACATTTGACAGTCGGCAGCAGAGGGTGGAAGAGACAGAGTGACACACAGAGTCACAGAGGCTGTGTAATGATTAAGAAACACATCACTCTTGCTTTTCTTTCCCCGCTCTCTCTGCCCATCTGCCCTCTGCGTTGAGCGTACAGCCAGATCGGATCTGGAAAGGCTCTGCTCGATGTCGGCGTCATTCAGGTTTTATCAATCAAGGGAAAAAACCCTCTGCGATCCATAATGGCTAATCAATAATGAAGGCTTGCAGGCAGAGCAAAGATAACCCCCTCGCAGACCACCAATAGAGACGGTCGCCAGCGATCAAGCGGCTCCCTCCTCTGCTTGTCCTGTCTTTACTACGCACTGAGGTGAAACAGTCGGGGCAAATCAATGGTGGCAACGGCCTTAGCTCAACTTGACCGCACGGGTTTGCACTCTGGGCGTTTTTATTTTATGATCCTTCCAAACCAACGATACTCAGCTTGCTTTGATTGGGGGCCTCTTTGCAAAGCGACAGGCTAGCGTCCAGTCGCAGAATCCCAATACATGTTTCTAAGATTTTAGGACATTTCTAGGATTTTACGACATTTGTCAGATAGATTTCAGGATGTTTCTGGGATTGACATATCTAGGATTTTAGGACGTATCTAGGGTTTTAGGACATTTTGAGGATTTTAGGACCTTAGCTAGGACCTCTGTCAGGGGTGTGTGGAGGATCCTCCACTGGCACTTTTTTTTAAAATAAAAAGGCTATTTTTGATGCTGTTTCATGCACTCTGGTACATTATGTATACTAAAAGTACAAAAACAATTCCCAGTGAGAATAACTTTAGTTTTATTGGGAATTAGAAAATGGTGAGGGGAGCCATCCGGCACTCTTTCTGGGGCCAGATGAGGCCTGCAGGCTGTATGTTGAGTATTGCTGTTCTAAACAATATAAGAATCCATACCTTCATCTGATAATCACCATTTTTACCAACAACAGTTTGGCCTTATCACTATTTTGCATGTCCAATCAGTTGCAGCCAAACTGTTATCTGCTGCAAAATGTCTGTCAGTGCGGCAGGAAGTCAAACTAAAAGCCCTGTGTGTGTAGCCAGGGGCCCAACAGAGGTATCCACACGTCCTCTTGAGCTAAAGTCTCTCGACTCTGAATTGTGATGCTATACGTTACGGTGACCTGGGGCTGAACCTGAGTTGAACTCTTGTATTCGAGGGGAAGCAGTGATGTAGCTGAGAGAGGCCTGTCAACACTCGCCTCAAGCTACTGCTGAGGAAAACACATAGGGGCCATATCTCAACTCTTTTATGTGTGAGATCGTGTGTGAGTCCACCATCCTTTCACTTTATTGTCAAGGGCAGAGCAAAAAACCGGAAGAGACGCTTGCTTGACTGCATTATCTGCAGTTGGTGAGGTGATATAGTGTTGAATTTAAGACCAGCAGAGTTAAAATACTGTTGGAGTGAGTTACTGATAAATGTGGTGATAATTAATGCCTTCATAGAGTTTTTCTCAAAGCAACAGAAAAACATCTTTATCTGCAACAAAGGGGTGAAATTCAAGGGATTGCAGCATGATTAGAAGGATTGGTGAGAAGAAAGTGGTTTTCAAACTTTCTTCAAGTACTTGCTCTTTTCTTGTGAGTTGGTGGATCATTTTTAAGCCAACAAACGCTGTCAAGTACCAACTTTGCAGGACACAACGCAAAAAGTAGGGCAACAGACAATCACTGAAGGCCCGACATTAGGGGTCACAAGCCAAGAAAAGTTGGGAAACTTTGATTTGATGTTTAAAATGTCAGAAATGAGATGCTGATCATAAAATACCAGAGCCCAAATGACAACTGCAAACTGCTTATTTTGTAAGACCATCAGACTCACCAGTCAAAAACATTAACATCATTTCTGACGATGGTGAAGAGTCTTAAACGGTATACATTTGGTAGTTTTCCATTAGCCAAAGCCAAAAAGATAATTGTCTACTGAAATGTCCAATGATGATCGATTGGTTCTAGCACCAAATATGAAAACTAATCATTCAGAAAAGCATCCTATCACTACAAAATGCTCTTTAATGCCTCCGTCTGCATGTCCATTTCTCACATACTTAACATACAAGACAGTGAGGTATTAAGTAACCACTGGTAAACCAATTAGAGACTGGTTACCAGTAAGACAAGCCGGCTCGGCCCATGAGCAAAGGTGATCTGAGCTGAGTAAACAGGCGGGGAGTAACTGGCGGGAGGGATGTGGGAATGTTTGTTGGGAATGCTGGAACGTGGTGCACTCGCAGCCGCGGGATGAGCGGACGTAACCGGCTTTGAAGCGCCTGGCCGCCAGCGCTTAAACCCGGCTAATCTGATTGGATTAACACCAACCTGCCCGGCTCCACATGAGCGCGCGCATGCACGCATTTGTACTATATGCCAATCAGCCGGGGCTGCCTCTGCAGCTTCCTGGAGTTCATCTGGATTCTGGGTTGTGCTGGCTGGCTGGCCGATGGCACCACGCTGAGCGAACCGCACGCACGCGCATCCGCTCTCACGCCACGCACACACACAGCCATCTTAGAGTGCAGTGATTTGTGCTGTGAATCTGAAACAGACCCATTGAAAGAAGACTAATGCCCGGCGCTTGACAACCGTGCTAATTGACTAGCCCCCTCCCCAGCAATGAAACTAAACGTTTTCACCCCTCCATCTTTTATCTTTTCAATCATTCCCTGACAGCTCTCCTCTTGTCCCATCCTCTTCCTCATATCACTCTTCATCGCCTCCTCTCTCCCTGCCCCCCCCTGTCCTCCCCCCTCCCCTTCCACCTCACTCTCATACATGTAATCATTCATTAGAACCAAGGCAGTTGTCCATTAGGCAAAGCAGCCATTTTGGAAATTGCAGCAAATCTTCCATGAAAAGACATTTCCTCTAATGCGGTAGTCACGCTCGGAGGGAGAGGGAGAGGAAGATGGCAAGAGGGAGAGAAAGAAAGACGAGTGGGCAGAGATGGAGAGAGAGAGAGAGAGAGAGAGAGGAGAGAAAAGTGAAGATAGAGAGTGAGCCCCCCGGCCATAAAGCCACCAAGCGGAAAGCAAGCCTGCTGTTTGATTAGAGAGTGACACCATCATGGAGGGAAGGAGGGAGGAAAGGACGGAAAGGAGAGGGAGGGAAAGTGTTTGAGAGGCAAGCAGAGGGGAAGAAGAGGAGGCGGGAGAGAAGGAGATGGAGAGAGAAAACAGGGAGCGATTTCAGAGGGCCGAGATCGAGGCAGTAAAATTAGCCCCATCACTTCGCTTGCTAAGACGCTGCATGACACACACGGATTAAAACAGACGCAGTTATGAGAGCACAAACACACACGCAGGACAGATGGTATCCCCCATCTGAAAGTGTGGCTCTAATTTGAGTAAAGTGGAAGATACCTCCTTAACCAATTAGGAGCCTCATATCTAAGGCCTCGCATTAGGGGCTGTATCTGTTTGTCTCACACACTCATTAGCGTGTATATGTGTGTGTGTGTTTGTATTAGTGTGTCCCATGGGATCACTGAGGAACATTAAAACTGATATAAGAGGTGGGAAATGACAAATCCACTCTGAGGGGCGCTCTGCAGAGTACGTCTTTTCTCCCACAATGCCACTGTTCATCTCGATCTCATCTCATCACCGATCAAAGACAGACCTGTCTCTCCTATTACCAACCATTCATCTCGCCGCCGCTCGCTCCTGCTTAATGCGCCTCCCTCCAAAGCTGACACATTTGTCACCGGACCAAACTGAGCCTAATCCATCGTAGCAGGTTTTTTTTTTTTCTACCCACAATTTATGATCTACTGAATTTGAAAAACCGCCTTATTCAATCCAATTTCCTCAATGTCTCCCGAAGGTTTTTATGCTCTCTTGAAGTAGAAGCGTTTTGAAGAAACACAGCGCAGCACACAGTGATACAGACCCATCGCTGGAATCAATAAATAATACAGCCATGACAACAGGGCCTGGAAAATGTTACACTATCAATACAAAACAGTTCGATGGCGGCTTTGGACATGAAACGTTCTTTTAAGAAAATCACATAAAAGTCAGACTGGCTGTCTCTTTGTTGTTTGAATGGCAGCTGGTGAGCTAATGTAGTCAGTATACTCGGCTGCACACAGGGCTCTGTACTATATCGATAAACATGAGACTAAATTTCGTCTTAATTTTGGATATTGTAATATCCTAAGTGTTGTCTTTTCCTGGTTTTAAAGGCTGCATTACAGTAAAGTGATGTGATTTTCTGAACTAAAAAGACTGTTCTTGCTCAACTTTTTGTCTTTACCCACTTGGTCATTACATCTATGCAATATCAATATTAAGGTATTTGGCAAAAAAATATTGTGATATCTGAATTTCTCCATATTGCCCAGCCTTAGCTTTTCAATATAAGTATAAGTTGTAAAAGTAAGAAAAGCTGGAACAACAAGCCAATTTATTGTTGGGTTGATCTTCATATCTAATTTGTATAATCTTAATAACTGATTAATTAAAGCCATTTATTTTGGCATTTTTTTGGTTCCATGTTCTCAAATGTGAGTGATTTCTTGGTGCTCTGTGACAGCAAACTGAACAGAGCTGCAACGATTAGCTGACCTATCGATTAGTCGATCAACAGAAAAATAATCACCAACTACTCTGATGACCAATTGATCGGTGAAGTAATTTTTTATGCAAAATGGCAAAAAAAAGGTTATTTCTTGGTTTTCTATGACAGTAAACTGAATAGAGGCCCAACAATTAGTTGAGTGATCAATTAATTGCTCAACAGAAAAATAACTGCATCTATTGATAATCAATTTATCGGTAGATTTTCATGCAGAAATTGCAGAAATGTCGTTTTCAGTCTCCAAAACAGAAACTTTCTGCTTTTCAGTTTTATATTATCACCTTTGGCTCTAAGACACTGAGATGGTAATTTTCCACTATTTTCTGACATTTTATAGACCAAACAATCAATCACTTTATCAAGAAAGAAACTGGCAGATTTAAATAAATGAAAATAATTGTAAGTTGCAGCCCTAAGCCTGAGTATATTTGAATATATTAATGTCTATTGGAAAATTTAAATATGTCAAAAGGCTCTAAAAACTTGTGGTATGCACTTTTTACCATTTTCTGTCACGGTTAACCAATATTCAAAACAGCGATTTGTCGCAGGATTTAACATTAGACCACATATTTGTTCATCATCAAATGGCAGCCAGTGCAGCAGTAAATGTGAATTACAAATTGCCTTCTAACATTTAATTCTTGAATCTGTTCTCGACTTTTTACCAATTTTTTCCTTGCGGATGTGTTTTCTGACATTCAGGAGGCGTATTTATGTGCTTGAATCCTGCTGATGGAAATGCTCCTAATTCATATTTTATTTTTGCAGCATATGAAACGTTTGTGTAAAATTCACTTGACAGCTGGATGAGAACACAGCTGCAGAGCGATGCTGGATCTCTCAACACTGGGGCTGCTGCTGCACGGTCAAAGATTTCTAGATAGGCTGCTTCCTCTTCTCTGGTTCTCAGTTAACAACGCAGCTCCAAACCATTTCCTCCACAAAGCGGGCAGGTACGAGGTGCGTCACATACACATTAAATCCCTGGCTGGTGCTTCAGACTGTTCATCTTCCACCACAGTGACAATACGCACAGCTGATTTTAAAGCTACGACACCGAGCAGAGAAATCCCTCACCAC
Organism: Plectropomus leopardus; assembly: GCF_026936395.1. NCBI lineage: Eukaryota > Metazoa > Chordata > Actinopteri > Perciformes > Serranidae > Plectropomus > Plectropomus leopardus. The sequence goes on along the minus strand of NC_142189.1, from coordinate 12,077,346 downwards.
CGTTCTGTAAACACAGATGATCTTTTTCACACTTTCTCTGGCCTCTTCAACACACCGCTACTGCCCTCAAGACAAATGTCCCTAAACAAGCATTACCGCAGTGATACAAGAGAGCCAAACAGCGAGGGGAAACTAACACGCACAGGCAGAAGCATAGAGACAAGCAGGCAATGAGACAGAAAAAGGAACAAAAATAGGAAGAGAAACTGAGCGAGTGTGATTCCAGTTTCTCTTTAAAGCTCCTCGTTGCAGCGATTCACTTCACTTTTCTGTGGAAGTGGAGGTGCGTGTAATATGGAGCAGCGTTGTTTTTCTGCAGGGTGCTATTAAGCTTGTAGTCCCCTGTTTCTCCTGTCAGGAGTGATAGTCGATTATACCAGAGGCAAGAGATCCTCTCCTGTGGTGGACAGTAACAAAGGACATTTATTTAAGTACTGTGCTTAAAGTACAGTTTTTGAGTATCTCTACTTGAGTATTCATTGTTTTTAATACATTTCCATGAAGGCTTTTTTATGACATTTTCCTGGAAGTCTGCAGATGATTTTTTTTCTAAAATGCAAAACTGTGATCCTGCAGTTCTACCTCATGCATGCACAATCCAGACTGGGCAACTCATCAACAGAGACAGGTAGAGAGGAGAGGTCAGCAGAGAAAGCTATTTTTGGTTGTGAATTCAAATTTTTTTTAGTAAGATTTTTTATATCTAGCTGAGTGGCTGTTTGACGGTTATAAATCTACAGGTGTGTAACGGGAATGTAAAGGTTGTTTATTTAATGATAAAAAACAGACAACAGTGGTCCTTTTGTCAATTTGTGTTTCTGCGGGCATTTCCATAGGCTTTGCAGCACATTCAACAAGCTTTTCATTGTCGAGATTCTATAAGCAGGTCACTGCATTCAGTGTTTTTTTTAACATTAGATTCTGTAAATTTATTGTGACAATATACAACAATGTGCTGAGACTAGGGCTGTCAAATCATTAATATTTTTAATCACAATTAACTGCAAAATTTCAATAGCTAATCATGATTAATCACATTTTTATTCCATTATTTTGCATTACAACACAGCTATGAAGTCCATATTAACAGGGTAAAGCAAGTCTTAGCAGATTGTATTGAGGAGGAATCAAATGGCAAAAAGCTGCATGGGACGAGCATAAAGTGGGCACGTCTGCAAAGGAGAGACTCATAAAACCATTTTCATTCAGATACCTCGAGGTCAGAGGTCAAGGGACCCCTGTGAAATGGCCATGCTGTTTTTCCATCATAAAGTTCTTTGAATACTTAAGTTTTTTTTTTAAATGCAAGTACTCCAATACTTTAGCTCAAGTAATAATTTGACCCAGAAACTTTTACTTGTGTTGGAGAGACATTTGACCAGCAGTATCTTTACTCTGACTCAAGCAGTAGAGCTGAGTACTTTGTCCACCACTGATGCACGCGTAGACTTTCTCATCCACGCTGCCTCTCTGTCTCTCTCTGTTCCCGTGGCCTCTTCAGGTGTAAACACACATAAACACACACCAACACACAAGTCCAGGCTCTGAAACAGTGCTCACAAAAGTGATGAAAGGCTGTTTATCCTGCTTCCACTGTGATATCTCGGCTCGCCATGCAGAAACGGCCGGACACGTTATCACCTCTGACCAGGGGAAACCACGGGAGTCAGGACTGACGCCAGCAGCAAATACCAGCGCTAGTGTGTGTGTATGTGTGTGTGTCCCAGCAGTAATAATCACCCGGATTAGAGCGGAGCCAAACCCCTGCAGGGTCCCCCGCCCCCCAACTAGCGACCCAGCCCAGCCCTGCCCAGCCTGCAGCTCTGATCCCCAGTCTGAGCAGCCATGGGAAGCAGAGCAGCCGGCCTGACATCTCCACCGCGCCTGGCTGCCAGACAGATACGCCGAGAGGCGAAAAACACTTCGTTCTTTCTTAAACCCACCACAAAGTCCTAACTCCCCCTTTTGTCCCATTGATCACCCATAGCCAAAATAAAACACTGTACAAGATCAAGCAATGCAAAGACACATAACCCATTCAACAAGCATACCCTTTAACCACAAGGGTGCAGTGAAATGGAAGTTGATACAGCCGTCAATATGTCTGGGTGAGGGACGCAATATGTTGGCAACAACAATAGGGATGCGCAGAGAAGAAAATGGGTTATAACTTAATATGAATGCGCATCGTGTCTGGATGCCTTGCAGTCAATGCAAGGGATTATTACGGAGTGGAGATGTTGCCTAGATGTATTACACACCCCATGTCTGACATAAATTCAGCCGGATGTGTGGGTGTGAGTCAGTGAGAGGAGGGCACCCTGATATTGGTACCTATCAACAATTGTCAGAGGCACTGCTGAGCTCCTGTGGCAGCTGTGACGGCACGATGTTGAAATGTGGATCGACATTTGTCTCTCTGCATCTATTATCAACCAACTAACTGTCTTTACAAGATGCACATCATCTTCTGTTATTTTAAACTTTCACAATGTCCCACCCAGCGAAAATAAAGACCTTTGATTTAAGATTGCATTGATTAACATCCTGTGGGAACTTTAATGTGTCTGTGGTTCTCAGATAACATCATTATGTTACCTTCTGTTATGTTTGATCTCGTATGGTTTCACTGCTGCATTTCTTTGGTTTAAATAAGACCAAAAATAGCTGTGTGCTCGTGCAAAGTTTTGATATTTTGTGTGAAGACATGCTTTAAAATGTATCTTTAAGTTAGGCCTGTTATAATTGTCTCTCCAGAGGAATAAGCATGTATTAAAGGCTGTTCTGTAAACCAGACAAAGATGTGTAAGAAGTAGGGCTGTCAAACTGTAAGTCATGTTAAATTAGTTTGATTTAAATATAAGTTTAGTGTGATTAGATATTTTAAATCTTATCCTAAAAAAACACAGCTTTGTGAGTTTACAGTGACCTATTTGTGCCTTTATTCTCTCTATTGTGGTTGCAACACTTGTCTAAAATGACATATAACTATAAAATAATCTACAGTACTGAGTAAAAGGCCAACATAGATTTGTTGTTTTAGTGATAATGAGGACAAAATATATATACACACAAACAAAGAATACAGTGAACAACACCAAAAAAGTCAGACCAAAATGGCTTCTTCAGACTGAAGTCAATATAGTGTGAAACACGGAATCGTACAAAAGGAAGCTCAAACAATCAAATTTGAGCTTTCTACATCTTGAATGTAACTTGGTGTAAATGCACCAGAAGATTAATATTACAAATGTCATATTGTCTGCCCAAGACAGCTCAAGACATGCAAAGTGTAAAGTGAGGTCACACTAAATTCTTGCAACTTCAGCCTGTTGAAGTTGATTTATTCTTCTTTATTTGCGTTTTTAATACTGAAACATATTTCCTGCATGTTCTGGTTGTATTTTAGTCAAGAGACTACTGAGAAATAAACGTGTATGATCATTATAACCTTGCTAAAATAACAAAGTTTTAGACTTCTGCACGGAACTGCTCCTTTATTCTCTATTGTGGCATCACTGCATGTCTACAATGACAACAACAAAGTGATCTAGTTTAAAAGTTTCTGAGATATGATCCGTATAATATATATCAAAGAGCTTTTGTAAATTCCCAATTTTTGATTCCTAAACCCGACACTTTAATTTTTCATAAAGGAGAAAGCAAACATGTGCCAGTGTTACCTTTGATTCTTCTGTTTGTTCTCCTTCTTGTTGAGGACCCCCGGCACACAGTTGGTGAGCTCGGTCCAGTCGGCGTGCAAGCCGCAGCTCCAGCCGGTGGAGAACCGGGAGAAGAGCCAGGTCTCCTTGCGGTTCGGCCGGTAGCAGGTACACTTCTTCTGGCCCGGTCTGCAGTCGCAGGGGACCTCCAGACGGACATTCTGGACCAGGTGCCTGCCGAAGGTAGTCCCCCCGGTCTTCTGGATGTGCAAAAACACGATCACGTCCTCCCCTTTAATCTGAAAATCGATCGTCCTCTCCAGGTCCCTGACGGGGAAGTAGTATTTCTTAACGTAGTGGGGGTCCGGAGTGGGGAAGATGTCCCCCTCGTCTTCCTCCGTGAAATAACCGTGCGGGGAGCCGAAATTGATCACCCCGGGAGCCACGTACTGATAGAGAATCAGCATAAAACACACGGATCCGACGACGATCAACAAGAATTTGCTGCTCCTCTCGACCATGTTCCTTCCAAGTGCGGGTCCGACAGCACGCTACCATTTCCCAGTCAAGCCGACAACAGGGAGCGGGGCGCTCGGCTTCTGCATTCTCGCTCTCCCCGCCGCCAACAAGCACTCGTTTTCGGGGCTCAAGAGTGGGTCATTCCGCTTCCAGGCGACCGGCGAAGTTGGCTCATCGTTCACCGAGACCGTTCAACACCGTGAAAGACGCATTGTAACTCGCTGAAAGCCCCCCCGTCGCCGACCCTCCCCCGTTTACTTTACTTTGGTTTCCAGTCTGCACAACAGGCTCACTGCATCACCATGGAGCTGTGTACCCAGGATGCAGCGCGCAGACTACCTTTTCAACGTCTCTCGCTCGCTCTCTCTCTCTCCGAAAACCGAGTGAAAAGGAGAGGCGCTTTAATTTATTGGTTAACACGTAACGACCGCGTCATCCGCTGGTAGCCAATAGAAAGTGGCCTTTCATAGATAGATAAATACCGGCTAGGAATGTTTGGTTCTAACAACGTTCTGAGAATGGAACGACAGAACGATAGAACGATAGACAGAACGATAGAACGATAGACAGAACGATAGAACGATAGATTGAACGACAGAACGATAGATAGAACGATAGAACGATAGAACGATAGATAGATAGATACTTGAGCTGTTTTGAGGAATCTCATGTATAGATTTATCTACTAGCTTAATGAAATAAAATTAGTTCTATCCGACGTAAAGTATATATATATAAGTATATAAAGTATATATTTTGATTTATGTATTTTAATACCATGATTTTATACTGTGTTTGTGTATGTATTTACTGTATGGGATGTTTTGTCTTTTTCGTACTTTTTATATTTTATATTTTATATTTGTATCTTCTATTTTATCTGTTTTTTTTCTATATTTATGTTGCACCAACCCACCAGAACAAATTCCTCGTATTGTGTTAACTATACCTGGCAATAAATCTTTTTCTGATTCTGATTCTGATTCCGATTCTGATATGGACCCTGAGTCTGGAGTAAATGATTGAATTAAACTAGATAGATAGATATTTTTTTTTCTTAGCATTTTCTTCTGTACTTTTTTTTTTTAAATGCCCCATAGTTTTTTAGATAGGCTGTTCATCGTAATGGTCATTGAGAAAGAAAAATAAATCACAATTACAAATCATTTACTGTTATTATGCTTGTAATATGTTAGTATACCAACATATATCAATTGTGACCATGGCATTTGTAGTATTACAAGTACTAATATTATTTTACTATTAAAGTACTTTGAAAATGTCTCAGAAATCCTGAAAAAATCATATTGACGCAATTTCTTTTACAAATATATAATTATTAAATATATGACATTCACAACAGTGGTTATTCGTCCTTTCTTTTATCTCACAAAAATTGTAATTTTAAGCAGGACGTTAAAGGGTTACAAATATAATGAGTAATGTAACTATTTCAATACCTCATCTCAAAGTAAGGTAACTTATTAGATTACTTTTTGAGTACCTTTTTAACATTTTTTAAACTGGGGAATAAAGCTGAAGAATATCCAGAAAAGGGTTATTCGAAAAGAAGGCATTCCAGCCAAAAGATGCACATGCATGCATGAATGTTAAATTCTACATATAAACTGTTTACCAAGAGGAGTATATGCAGATGTAACCTCTTTGAAATCACCAACTTTTTGATTAGTGACTTTAATTTAATTACACATCTTTTAGTAACTATAACAGATTAGGATTACAGTTACAGTCAGTTACTCATTCACACTGAACTTTTAATAGATATCTTTAAACCTACTTGAATCTGAGTTTTCTTAATTCATTCATTCGTTTTAGACAAAAACAAACATTTCAGTGGTCTTAAGGCTGCTGCCATGAAGTCAACATTGGGGGATCTTATACTCACCAAGAAAAAAAAATCTAAATTAGAAAAACCATTTCCTATTAGCCTTTATTCTATAGTCATTATAGTATAGTATATACTATAGTCATTACTCATTAGAAGCATGTACCGCTTTACAGAGTAGCATATGTATAGATATGCAATAAATGAAAGCTCAATATAAATGATTGACATTTGCACTCTAGAGTTTTCCATTTTTATGTATTTGAGATTAATGAAATAGAGACAGTAATTTGTTTTACAGTGTTTTCTTTAGGTTGTTTATGATTTTGATTGGGAATTTTCATATTATGCTACTTTAAACATATGGAAATATAACACTTTCTATTCCATCACATTCAATTAACGGCTTTAGTTGCTAATTACACCACAAACTAAGTTAGAGGCTATCCAAAACCTATGATAATCTTATTAAAGACAATGCATTGCTAAAGGCAAGGCTGGATTACCCTGCAGCTGCAGATCCTTTGTGGTGCCGAAGGTTTGAAGGCTTGATTAGTATTCATAAATTAATATCCAACACTAAAGCACAACAAAAACTCAAAGGGTAGGGCTTAAAAGTTGCTCCTGTATTTTTTATCTAATGCCTTATATTACAAAGGGTCCATGTTTCAAAAGAGATTAATACAGAGATATATAACAAATCAGCGCTTTTAAGAAAATTCAGATTTTTGTTTGGCTTTTGGTATTTATAATGACAACCTGAGGGTCAGATCAGAAAAAAATTAACTCTGAATCGCAACACAAACCTCTACATCACAATAAGAACTATGCAGTTAAAATCAGTCCTAGTTTAAGCTACAAAAATGCATTTTTTATATAAAAACCCAATGCATTTATCTGCCTGCTGTAAGGTGATTTATGTTGCATCTTGAATTTTTTAATGTATCTCACAAAACATGCAACCATGTAGAAAAAATTACCATCTAAAATTTATTTATCTCAATTTTTATAATAAAAGTTATAATAAAACTGTGTAGACTTTTAGTGGGGAGAAAAAACACATTACAATACAAGATATATTACTGTATTTGACAATAATAGGCTTTTTTGTACAAGCCATATTCACCATTGATTCTTCCCTATACAATCCACCGTTTCTCTTTCTATAAAACAAGCATGGAAGACTATACAAATAACTTCAATAAGATCACAAAGAACTTCTCAAGGAAATTTTTTTTTCTCAGAGTACAAAAATGCTCATTGTACAGAAATACGGACAGTATATAAAAAAGTCAAAACAGCCTGAATTGCAAGAGAATAAAGGGAAAATAAACAACAACGATAAAAGCAAACATACCTCCCCTAGTTAAATTCCTTTTACTTTTACAATATATTTATTGAATTCTCTTATTTTCCACAAAAACACTAAGATAAACATAGAAAAACTAGTCACAAAAGCAAAATAAAACAAACAAAAAAACATCCCAGATTGACAAACATTAGGAGGTTACAGAAAGATTTAGTATTTTTAATGCAAATAATGAGCAACTAAAAGCAGTTTGTGTAGTTTGTTGGATTTCTAGAGAAAGCAAGAGTAGTAAGAAAAAGTAATAAAAGCTTATTTTCAGTTATTGGGAAATCAATTAATTATTTTCGTTTAATGGAGCATCCTTATTCATTTGTGAAGAAATGGCGAAGAAAAAAAATTAAGCAACATAAACAAACTGACACAAAGCTTCAAACTGACTCCTCACAAGACAGCTCAAATGTCCGACAACCATGAGATCAACACACTCCTGTTGGTTCACGCTGCCTCTCTTCTTGCTGCCGCTGGTGGTCAGCACTGAGTCCTGCTGCTGCTTCTTTAATACAGCCGAGCAACTTGTCAGAGATATTTATGTGATTCCCAGGGGCGATTACTGTCGACTCCAACATGTTTTGACTAATCACATCTACGACTGGACGACAGAGACATGTTTCTACTGCTGGGTGTTGTTCAGATGAGACTGGTTCCACCAAAGCTGACTGTTTTTTTTTTATTCCCACCACCAGTGCCCCTGAGGTTTAGCTGCAATTTCTCAGGCATTTGTTATTGCAGATGTTTATTGTGGTAATAGGGCAGAGTGAGATGACTGGCTGTGTGTAATCTTGGAAAGCTACCAGGCCTGATTCCCACATGTTTCTTAAATGAAGCTCAATCAGTAAGATCAGCCCAATCAGCAGGCCCGGGGGTGTGAAAGCAGCAGTTGGTTGTGGCTGATGGCAAATGAGGTTGGTAAGAGATGAGGGTATATTTTCACTTTGAGTGGTTTGGGTTGATGATGTGATGTGTGTTCAGTCAGGCTGTAATTGCCCGTGTGCTTATCCACAGTTTCAGCTTCCATGATTTCCCAGTTGGATGTGGATCTCCGAAGGCCCGAGCTCAACCTCTCCTCGAAAAACCTGTCATAACTTATAATTTATCTCAGGTAGTTTTTTTTAGTTTTTTAAGGAGGGCCAGGTGTTCGCAATTTCAGATACACAGATACTTCAGCCACACTTTAAAAACTGTTTCAGTATTTAGAAATGGCTCCTGATTTTTTTCTTATCATTTTAAAGACAAAAGTATTCGACTGTGATGTACAGACAACAATTTTGAGTCCCACTTTCTGATAATTTGCCCTTACGGGGCTTTAATGATGATTATACGTGTACTAAGGCATTATTGAGCAGTGCTTATTGTTTCAAATTGGTAATAATGTTATAAATGTTGGTAATCTATTAACAAAAGTTTGCTGGTTTAACATTTTCACATGACCGATACAAGTAAAAAAGTAAAAGTAAAACATGTTAACAGTGTTTTAAAAAAGGGATTTTACTCCAGATTTTTGTTCGAGGGTCTTACTAATTAATTAAAGAGCTTAAATATTAAGGTTAGGTGTTGGTTGAAGGTTAATTAAAGGAATTATTCAAAACATGGCAACCCAAAGTTGGTCTTATCAATGACTTGTTGATCTGTAAAGCATTAGTAAATTATGTTCAAAGCACTAATAAAGCTGCCCAGTTGCAAGAGGAACATGTTGGCATTGTATATTTCTTCAAATTATTACATTTTCATATTTCATATGTACCATGTCAATGTTTCTAAGGTGACATAATACATGTGCTGACTTTGTCACTGGGAGGAAGAGGGGATGATGGATGGTGTGACACCTAGCCGAGACGTTTGCCAAACTGCAGACGACTGTTTAAGACCAGCAAACAACAAAACTGGTTGCTTTAAGTAAAATATTGCTGTGTTTCCAGTGGCTTATTAAGTGCCAAATGCTGTTTTTCCAGCGGTTTTTTAGTTCCCAAACATGGGTGTTTTAGGGATCTGTCACTGTTTTTCCCGCTGCTTTTTAGCCCTCAAATATGGGTGTTTTTGAGTGACCAGACCCTATTTTTTCCAGCAGCTTTTAAGCCTCCAAAAAAGGGTGACTCATCATTGTATTTCCAGCAAATTTGCAGCCCCTAACATCAGTGCTTTTGGCTGTTTTTCCATCAGCTTTTTGGCTGCCAAATGAGGGAGTTTAAATGAATCTGTTGCTGTTTTACCAGCAGCTCTTAGCCCTCAAACATCGCTGTTTTTATAACCGCTGGCTGTTTTTCCAACAGCTTTTAAGTCTCCAAACAAGGGTATTTTTTAGGAACTGGTTGCTGTTTCTGCAGTGGCTTTCAGCCCTCAAACATGCCAACATTTTTTGTGGTGACAGTTAAAAAAAAGCCATTTGTTTCAACTTACAAACCCTTTATAAACAGTGACTCATTAGAAAGTGTTACCTAATAAGCAAAGTCAGAAATTTGCTGACACCAGCTTCCTCAAAAAACAGTACAGATTTCAAGACAGAGATTTTTTCAAACAGACGTTTAAGAAAAGATCCTCTTTTTGATGAGTGGGAGATCTGACTAAGATCTAAAGGTTCTCTATTTGAATTCCTCTTTTCATGGTATTTTCCATTATCCTTTCACTTGCATGTGACGTGTGTATGCCGCTCTCTGCCTTACACCCTCTATTCCTGCCACTAAAATCTGAGGATTCACTGTATTGTTGGGTTTGTTTGCCAGACAAAACAAATAATTTTAAGATGCAAAATTAGACAATATTAGTAGAAGTAAAGCATTGAGCCTTTTCATGGACAGTTTTAGTTAACGCTGGATTGCCATCTAAATAAGACCCAGTCTTACAGTGAGTCAGCTGGTTTGTGCTGAGAATATGTACTACTAAAACTCAACATTAACTGATATGGTAAAGACCTCAAGGTGGTTCTTGAAGAAGATCCATCTGTTAAAAGTGTTTTTAGATTACATGTTGCATATTCCTAAATTAATTTGTTTAATCAAAAGCATAGATATCAAATCTGGGACCAGGTAGTTGGCAAGCTCTCAGGGACCCAGCAGCCAACTTTTGCAGTCGCCAAAAGAAAATGCTGGCATTACACTTTCAGCAAACGACATATTCATTACATTTGTACATTTCATACAAATCACATCAGAACATAAGTAGTGAACTGAGTGAAAATGGATTGTACTCTGCTGCCCCCTCTCTCTGTCTCTACACGTAGGCACAAACACACTTGCACATCCATATACACACACACACACACACACTGACTTTTTCTTCTTGTGCTCAAACACTCACACTAACGGATAAATACACACCTACACTGTAAAGACCACATTTGAAAAAAGCTCTTGGGCTTTATTTTGTTTCATCCTTTTAACATAATTGTATGAAGATGTGATGCCGCCTAAAGAGGCTGTGTGTGCTATATATATATATATATATATATATATATATATATATAGATATATATATGTATTACAATAACAAAATCAATTCAAAATGTCATTACAATTAATGTTACAAAAGTGGTGTAGTTTAGATCACATGTATATGAGCTGAGTGTCTCATGGGGGGCTGGTGGATGGCGTGAGAACTAAAGGGAAATATGACGGGAGAGAGAGACTGGGGCTATTTGCTCTAACAAAAGCGGAAACGGTGACTAATACTACTCATGCAATTTCCCAGAGCTCAGGGTGAAGTCCTCAGATTATTAGTTTTTCGTTCAACCAACAGTTTAAAACCTAAAGATGTATTGTTAACTGTGATGTACGATGGAGAAAAGCAGTTATTACATTTGAAAGGCTGGGACCGAGAATTTGGCATTACTCAATAATCGAAATTCTGGTGAACTGCCTCTTGCCTTTCTTGCCTCACCTCTCCTCTCCATCACATCCAATAAACTCTTTTTTTGTCCTTTCTTTTCTTGTCCTCCCACCACCTCATCTCCTCAGAGCTTCCCACAGCCGCCGCATGTGCATCACCATGACTTCCCCAAAGCCTGAATTTACAATCACGAGTTAACTACTTTTGTCGAATAACAAAAACTCCTGCTTGGCTCGGCCTTGTGTCTGGACTGTTTTGCACCTTGACGGCAGAAGACATTATTTTTTTCCCCCTCTGTCCTTTCCCTTCCTGAGATTATCCCAGCACGACTGGAGCTGAGCGGGTGAGGGCAACCAGCATGTGTGAGCCGGTCTCAGTCTTGAATAATTCAGCCCTGCTTATTTACATGTTCTTTACTTACACTGAAGCAGCATCCGCCTGTCACACTGCTGTTAAACACACTCATGATTACGGCTTCTGCCTCGCCCCTGGCATTACCCGGTTGTATTAAATACTGGGAGATTTTTGGTAGGAGTGTGTGTGAGCGCGTCTTGCTGTGTTTGCAAGACAGAGAGAAAGCGACTAAGAATATTAATACTGTGTGTTTGCGAGTGTTAACTTGTGTGTGTTTATGACGAGACGTCGGCGTGTGTGTTTTGCTCTCACCATGCGCAGTATCATTATGAGCGGCGTTACTTAAAGAAGATGGATGTCACAGAGTGTGTTGCCCTCTGGCTCGGGTATAGAGATATGACAGTCTGTTTATCATCAGAACCAGTTTATTGTTGCTTTTGCATAATGATCCTGTTTAGATGGATATTTTCACACTGTTTCCAGAGGCTTTGAGCTGTGTATTATGTCCTGCCGCAGTGTCTCGCAAGCACACATCGTGTCTCTTTGTTTCTTTATGCTTGTAATGTATTTCAGGGCACATTTTTATCAATGAGGCTTGTCTTATGATAACGAAATAAGAGTCACATATGTTTATGGGAAGAAACAAAGACTAAACAAGTGGACACACACAAATATTTACATATGTATGAGGCCCGTGAAATGCCCCCAATTAAAATGTTCTGAGTATTAATAAATAAACAGGTGGTCAGTGGATTATAGCCGACTCTCATGTTGACACAAGCTAAACAGGGCTCATCCACGGTGCCTATATCTTGATTTTTAGGAATCTGCCTTCTAAACACACACACACACACACACACACACACACACACACACACACACACACACACCATACTCAAACATACCCCGTCTGTTTGTGCTTTATTTTTCATTCAGCCAGCGGCCGGGACCGAATTCCACTGAGGGAAAAAGTACAAAAACAAAAGGCAAAAGGGTATTTAAACTGAAACACACACACACAAAACATTTTCCCAACTTAATCTTTTTTTTTTTTTGTAAACGCTGCAGCAAATTTGTTTGTTCTTTTTAAATAAACAGGCAAAAATTAAGTCTAAAGAACCCGTTTTCACCACGGAGCCCTGTAATGAAATATTCCCTGGACCTTCAGAGTGTTTCAGACACAAATATTTTCTTTGGATGTGCCTTAGGGGGATGTGCACACTGTAGAAAGAAAACAAAACTGGGCGCCATCTATTTCCTACATTCCAGAGTCTGTTAGTGTTTGAGAGTGTGTGTGTTTGAGGAAGAGGGTACACCGAGGAAGTCTGGTTATATGTGTGTGTGTATAAAGATGACGCCAACATTAAAGTGCCAAAAACTGTAGTTCTTTGAACGGCCACTTGAGGCTGGCTCCAAAAACCAGTCAATCCTCACAGACCCATGTGTTAATTTTTATAGAGGTTTAGACTGAATGTATTTTGCAGTGTATGCTCCAACTGCAAAATACAATCTCTTGTTCCATATTGCACTCAAGTCCAAAACACTGCAGACAAGCCAGCCACAGCCAACTGCACCACCTTAAAGTTAGTTTTAAGTTTGATATTTGACAGCCAATCACTCTGGATCCAGCACTGTCTTCTTAGTTTCACTTTCACCCGATGTTAGCCGTAGAAGGATGGTAAGCTCACCTTCCAACCCGACCGTTTACTACCGGAGTCGGACCCTAATTTGTACAATGAATGGAACCATGTGTGCGTGACCTTAACGGTTTGCCGGCGTTCAATACAAGCCTTTAGGCAACACAAGCACTTTGGTTATGTTCAGCAATAGATCATTGTTTTGGTCGGATGTAGATAAAATGTGAACTTTATCAACTGACTATTTCAGTATTTAAACCTCATCATGATTTTTCTCGAACCTTTTTCAAGCACTTATAAGTGCTTTAACATATCCATTGAAAGCAAAAAACAAAAAAACAAAAAATAGTTATCATGTGGATATTGTGTTGCAAGTGTATGTTGCGGGAAACTAAATGAAATATAATTATTTCTGCAAACACAGTTAGTATCTTGTCACAGCTGATAGAATGATTTGTTAGGTTTAGGAAACTGAATTATAACCAGGCCTTATAACCAGCAAATAAAATAGACGACAATATACTTTGAATGCCTTCAGTAGCCAACAGCAAGACAGGAAACAGACTTTACTTGAACTTTTCATATAAACAGAGACCTTTCTCAAATCACCGAAAGCATCAGCAAGCTTCCAATTGCCTGTCTGAAACCTCGCCCCCTTGCACCTCTCCGACTTTGGATGGAGGTGAATGTGTCTAGCAAATTTTTGTAACTTTTGGACACAAACAGTCTGACAAGCATGGCCGCTTCATATCACAACTGTTCGGGTGAGTGGAGGAAAGACAGTAGCTCTTTTCAGCCTTTAGACAACTTCTTCCATCACTTTTGTGGTGTACAACTGAGTGCAACACTGTGAATGCTTGTGTGGCGTTATCTTAATTTATACAGATCATCTCATCGTGCCCTTCTTTATTCAAGCAGTCACCCCAACCTCAAGCGTGACCAATCAGAACATGTACTGTAGCTTTTTGGGGGATGCTGTAACCAATGCCATGATCGTGACAAAAACACATGGTTAGGTTTAAGCAACAAAAGCATGTGGTTAGGTTAAGAAAAAACTTTATGGTAAGGTTCTATATTAATACAGGAAGCGAATACTGGGCTCCTGGTTGAAAGTCCGGGGTTTATTGGACCCTTGTGTTCCTGATATTATGTTGGTACAAGAAGTGTTTCAACCTGACGTTGGCGTATCATACAGCCTCGACAGGTGCTGCCCGTCAGCATACCACCAGGTGCCATCTGGCCGACCGGCCAACTGTTGGTTTATCATAACAAGGCGAAAGGTTTTCTCTGGCCGCGTTACAACTGGATGCTGCTCGGCGGCACATCATACTGCTGAGTAACCTGGCTTTTGGCATCGTTATCATAGACCAAAATCACTGACAAAGCAGTGGTATTTGATGACTTTGGAATGAGAACGAGCTGGATAAATGTGTGTAAAAGTAATCCCTTTGAGGAAAAACCTCAGGCTTCAGAACTTTCTGAATACTTTTCTATCAGTTTTTTTTCTATTTTTGAGACAAGCTTTCTTTGTATGGTCATCCACTCCAGTACATGTATCTACATGCCTACGGCAGGGAAACATGTAATCTTGGTTGCTTGTGTTGTTAATTTCTCTGCAGTTTCAGACCATATTCCTGCTAGAGCAACAGCAACCAGTTTTGAAGATTTTGTCTGTGAATTTTTTATTGTAGAAAGTGCCGTTATACTGTAATGGCAGGACAGAGACACCTAGATACGGAGGACCTGGAAATGCTGACAATTAGAGCAGAGTGGGGGGCTTAAAGAGACAAGTGCTTAAAAGGAGTGTCTCAACAGAGGGTGAATACACAGACAGTATGAGGAAAATTAAGTGTCTTTTGAACATTAAAGCATTTACACTTCTATTAGATACACAAAATGCAAATATAAATCTGAAAACGAGCATCATAGGTCCCCTTTAAACTGTCATCTGTCTGACTCTGCATTCCTTTGTGTATGTTTGTGCACATTTTTGAGCACTCGTGCATGCGTGTTTTCTCTGCAGGGTTGTTATTTTCCAGTGACAAGTTGACCCTTGAACATTTTGCCAGAGGACATATGTTTTCAGTGGGTGTGTCACGTTTAACACTTAATTTTCTCTCACAGACATGAGGGATTAAAGTCCATAGGCTTGTGTGTCTATAGGGAATTGGATTATCTCATGTTTCAAGGCAGTTGTTAATGATTAAGGGTGTGTTTAAAATGCTGTGCAGAACAGCTGTCTACTGTTTACTGGCCACTGAGTGTGTATTGATTTGTGGAGATCACTTGGGCTTAAGAGCTGATGGCTCACTAACAAGACTGAATTCAAATATTTCATAAAAACGTAGGTATGTATCAAGTCAACACGATCACCAAAGCTACAAATTCTTCATTAATCATGTTACTGCAATGCAGATAGAAGATCTATGTAGCAAAGTAAGTTTGATTTCAAAGTTTTAATCTTTATGCAAGTTCAATTTTGTAAAAATGGGTGTCGAAATTTCAAAATAAACTCTATTTATAAACACTCCTAGTTGTGGATGGAAGATTTACTGAAGCACTGTACTTCAGTACAATTTTAAGGTACTCAACTTTAATAGACTATTTAAATTTTGAGTTAATTTATGCTTCTGATCAACCAAATTTCACAGGGAAATGTTTTTTTTTACTCTGCATTTATCTGACAGCTGAAGTTACTAATGTCTTCACGAAATGAGATTTTACAAACAAATAATATATATACATATATATATATATGTATATATATATATATATATATATATATATATATATATATATATATATTTTTAATGATATTGTGCTATAGATTAAACAAGTAGTTTCCAACCTTTTTCCTTAAGGAACCCTTTTTCTACCATTTAGTAAGCTGGTGATCCCGGACTAAGTGACATATTTTTATGGATAGTTCATATTATATTCAGTGCAGAACAAGTGATAAACTGTAAAATTAACCTGAATAGTGAACACAATAACTCCAGGAAGCTTGTGTAAAATGAGCGATTTGGATGAGTTTCGAGCAGATAATTTTTTGTGAAAATTACATTAGAGATGAGATTTCCCGATATTTTTAGTACTTTTTTTTTTTTTAAATAATTCTTAATAGTTTTTGTTTTTTCTGTAACAATCATATGTACTCCAGAGGCTTCATTTTTTACAAATTCAATGTTTCTTCTACCTGACACTTGGCCTCTGTTCTGTTAGCTTTTTGGTGGTTTTAACTGTTTCCTTTTGTTATGCAGGAACTCTGTGAATATAACTTGTATTTAGGCTTTCACTGTGCTCTTATCTTGTGAGATTTTATCTTTTAAATTTAAAATTCAAATAATTATCTCAACTTTAAAAAAACAACAACGATTTCTTCATGAAATGAATTAAATGTGATATAGACCTTGTGTTTATTTATAAAAAAGTTTTCTTTAATCTCTTAAAATAAAGAAGGCTTTGCGACCCCCTGTGAAGATTTGGCAACCTCTGAGTAGGTCTCGACCCCCAGGTTGGAAACCAGTGGATTAAATTATCTATAAGTATAAAGTAGCTAAAATGTGCTCCACTTCCACCAGCTGCAACATTAAAATGCTCCTTACACGTTAAATCATCAATAACAATAGTAATATAACTCTCTGATGTAAGTACTATATTAAGTAAAAGATATGAGTACTTCTTCCTCTACCGCACCAGACAGAGGCTTAATGTAAATGTAGATGAACGCAGCACAGACATGATAGATCCAGCTATGGTGAAGGAAATGCCTTGTGATCTGTGAAGAATAATATTGCACTCAATATCAATTTTCTCTGTCAACATTTGCCTTGGGAAATTTAGCTGGTACAATGGAAGAAGACTCAAATAACCAAAGCTCTTTGTTTGAGTGGAGTGCAATCTGATCTAGCTGCTGCTCCAGTTCTTGGAAGACAACAGGACGGCTAATGGAAGCCGCGTAACCTCACACTGTCTCACTCTCTTTCCTCATTGCTCCCCCCTTTCTCTTTCTCCCTCGCACTTTCTCTCTCCTCTCTCCACGTCCTTCCTTTCATTGTAAGCCACACAAGGTTCTCACAGAGTGAAATCCACACGATCCTCTGTCACACCGCTCATCTCCTTTCAAATAAATGGACAATAATTACTTGAGCTGTTGGTGGTTTTCACCTCAGACTCTATTTCAGCGGAGCCTCAACTGCCCTCTGCCCTCTGACTCAACTTCCACTTCATGTCACTTGCACATTATTGGCATGACGGATTGGCAAACACATCATTGTTCCAAAGATAGCTGCAGAGTCTGGCTTCAGTATAGTCTCTCATACTGAAACCAAAGCTCTGTTTCCATCGTGCAGTGGACCTGCCAAGGTATCTTCTGTGGACGTGAAACAAATATCAGCCTCTCAGTGTGGTTCCAGTTGATTGGGGTCAGCTGTAATTACTGCCAAGAAGCACCACCCTAAAGGGAACATATAATGTTTTGGGGGTTCTGCTTTAACTTCTGATTTGATTTTGATTTAATTTGATTTAACATGTAAAAAAGAAAATAGAGGAATGCTTATATAAACAAGCAGACAGACAAAAAAAACTTGATATTTACAGAAAATGAAAAACACAAAGCAGAAGAACACGTGATGGCTTGGTTTACATATTCGAAAAAGAGTGAGAAATACAAACTTATTTAATCCCACCCATTCGCCATAAATCACTGAATTTTAATTAATTAACCAGCTTTCTTATTAATTTAAACCCATACTCTAATTAACTTTACATATATGTATACACCCACGTTCTCAAAACTAAATATCTACAATATTTCATTATTATTTACATAAAAATGTTTATTTTCATGTTTTATGCTTCCACAAACGGATTGATGCATGTCTGTCCAGACTCATATGTAGCCATGACAGCAAATAATGCTTCAAATATGAACATTTCTACAATGAAGCTACATATTCTACAAGCTTCGCAAACATCTACAACACAGCAGCACAGAAGCTATTTAACCCTTTAAAACCTGAGCAAATTGGCTTGGTTTCTTTCAAAAGCATGAGGGGAAGAAGGCAAGGCGCACGTTAGCAAAAAAAACTGCGATAAATAAAATAAAAAATAAATGAAAAATAGCAGGACATTTTCAAAAATGAACAAGAAAATTACCTGAAATTAGGAAACAAAAAAGAAAAGTACAAAACAAAAACAAACATGAAAATGAGCATAAAAGGTTTTATTTAGTAGAATATTTCTAATATGGACAATTCAGTATCTGACCAAATGTGTACCCTTCTGTACTGGTCAGAGGAGTGTTTTTGCCAAACATTATGATCCGTGAAGTCGACCTTTTGGATATAAATTGTCATGGTATCATCATTGTATCCTATTTTGTCATAATAAGCAGATGTATTCATGAGTTATAGCCAATAATATGTTTTTTGAGGTCCAAGTGACCTTTGACCACTAAATTCTAATCATTTTATTGTTGAGTTCAAGTGGACGTTTGTGCCAAATTTTAGGAAATTTCCTCTTGGTATTCTTGAGATATAACGTTCATGAGAATAAGACGGACACAAGTTCACAATGACCTCTGAACACAAATTATAATAAGTTCATTCTTGGGTCTAAGTGGATGTTTACGCCAAATTTTAAGAATTTCCCTCAAAGCGTTTTTGAAATTTAGCGTCTTAAGTGTTTTGAATGACAGTCACGCTGCTTCTTTTACATTTTACTTTTTAGATTTTGTGTACCACTGTGCTTTACAATTTATAACCAACTCTGCTTCCTGCAATCATGAATGTACGCTCTATGATTCGGTAGATTGGTCATCACAGAGTTTATGTCGGCAACTTCATTTGTATATTCTTGTATATAAAGCCATGTTGGCTAAACTTCCCTCATGTATATGTAATCTCCTGACGCAGACCTCCAGCTGTTTTCAGCTTCGTTTCACCAGGTGGCTTTCTCACCAGGTTCCAAGAGTTTGCACTGAGCTGGGAAAAAGGCCTTTTTCTATTTCGCTCCCGAGAGTCTGTAGAGCATACTGCATCTCAATCATCTACAGTCCCCTTGGAAAAAATGTTTAAAATCTGTAACTAAGAAATAAAACTGCTTTATTTGAGTCTCTTCCTTACGTGTTTAATTTGTATTTTCTGTCTCATATGTTTTATTTCTGTTTAAACTGTAACTGTCATGCTGTCGTGTCCAGGTCTCCCTTTCCATTTCAAGGAATTTCCTGGTCATCCCAGGATGACCATCTCTCATCTCAGGATGTTATCAGCTCATTAAATGGCTGTTATCTGTGGTTATAAGCCTCATAGTTATCGATCAGTAGGGGCCGGCTACATTCACTTGGCGGTCAGAAGGCTGTTATCGGCCCGTTTAATGACCATTACCAGATTTTTTTAGGTTTCACTTTCAGTTTTGTAAGGTTTAGCCACAAAAACATGGTTGAGTGTAAATACTGGTTTAAAGTGGGACTTGAACCCTTTTTTTTCCTGGGAGAAAGTGCTGTTGTAAAAAGTCCTTTCTGTCTGAAGTTGAGGTTAATTTTGTTGCCCAACTATTGCCTTCTCGACCTAAACTTACAACACATTTTCAATCCGAACTCACTCCTCAACCTGTGACGTTTAAGGTATCCTTGTGTCTCCGCTGTTTACGCTCCGGGTGGCCGTTACACTGCTGTCAACAAATGCACGTGGTGAGATGACGCCATGGTGGGACAGTTAGGTTAACGCAGAAAAGGCACATGGTAAGGAAAAACACAAACACACACACACACATCCACACGGGAAGCGAACCTCCTCACCCTCCCACCCTTTGATGACCCTTTTGATGTTACCGACAGCATTATTACTTGATGCTGTCCGAGAGCTTCAGACACACGTGACCAGTTGCATCCAGTTTCATCCAACCACGTTGTCAAGTGATGCTGTCTGTGCACGTTGTACTTGGACATGTCTGATAGCGCATGATAATAACACCACCAGTTCTGTCCAACCGCGTTATCATCTGACGCATCCGTGCACGTTGCACGTGAATGCGGAAGGTGGCTTTTGGCGTCACACTCGTACGCCAAAAGCACTGACAGAGCGGCACTTTTGACGAGTTTGGAATGACAACAGGTTGAACCTTACTGTTTCACACTGGATGTGGAAGCACAGCGAAGCACGACGATTTTCCGTGGAGCGCTGCCTGCTTCCTTTAAGTGCCCACGTTACCAGTTTGGCCGTTCACACAGGACGTGTTATGGCCCTGAGCTCTGCAGTTGACTATCTGCAGCGATAGTTTTGAGGTCTGGTCTGGTTTGCTGAATGCACCGATTATCTCATCGTAATTATATAAATGATGTATTAGATATGATATAAATGATCTGATTAAGATCATTTGTCAGCTGTATCTGAACAGAGAGCAAAAGAAAGAGACGAGGGGACACACACAAGAAGACAGAGCTCTACATGTGATTAGAAAAGGCCAGAGAAGCAGAAGCACTTCCTGACTGCTGTGAGAAATGTGCCTCTGGTGTGAATGGCCAAACATCTGCCGAGGGGAAACTTTGCAGTGACATACTGGGGTGCTGTTCCAGTTTGAACATGGCGTAATAGTAGATGTGGCCGACCCTACTAACCCATAACTATGATGGTTATCACTGACAGTGGCAATCTAAAGGCCTGGTTAGATAAAGGTTAATGAAATTTAAAAAATAAAACAACTTTGGCAACTGGAGCTACATTGATGGAGGAATAAACTGAAATGATGAGTAAACATGGACATTTGACAGAGAAATACTTCAGCATTTTGCAATATTACTTGGTCTCTAGCCAAGAGTGTGATGAGAGGATTGATACCACTCTCATGTCTGTGCATTAAACATGAATCTGCAGTCAGGAGACTATAAAGACTTTAAACTGGGGGAAACAGCTGGCCGAGCTCTGTCCAAATGCAACAAAATCCACCTACCAGCAGCTCTACAGCTAACTAATTAACACATTATAACTTGTTTGTTTAATCCGTTCAAAAACCACAGTGTACAACTTCATGTTGTGGTTTCATGAGGACGTAGATAAGCTCACTATCTAGTGGCTGGAGCTTCATATTTAATCGACAGACATTAGAGCACTATTGATTTTTTGAAAATGTCAAAATATTCCCTAAAGTCT
Source organism: Plectropomus leopardus (assembly GCF_026936395.1). Classification (NCBI taxonomy): domain Eukaryota; kingdom Metazoa; phylum Chordata; class Actinopteri; order Perciformes; family Serranidae; genus Plectropomus; species Plectropomus leopardus. Next base: position 12,055,990 of record NC_142189.1, on the reverse strand, counting down.
CAGATGTTTGAGCTTCCCATCAGCACAAGAGCACAGCAAATATGATTTTAAAAGAATATATGCCTTTTCGATTGAATTATCAAGAGGTAATTTTGACTAAATGTTCCCTGCAGTGTTTACCTATAAGCAGTTCTCAAACATCTGCATACTGATTTCCATAAATTTCAAGATTTTAAATGAAAAGAGATGTGATACAGTGTGAAATGAAGTAAACATACATTCATGAGGACAGGAGTGGTGGTGAAATAACATATACACCTGTGAAACTAAACTTATGGCCTGATGGCCAAATCTGGCCCCTGATAGGTGGCCCCCCAACATTTTTTTTAATTCACAATAAAAATAAAGTGATTCACACTGGTAATTGTTTTTGTACTTTAAGGATAAGGTAAGGTGCCAGAGTGCATATAACAGCATTAAAATAGCTTGTTTATTTTAAAAAACGCTGGTAGATGATCCCTCACACCCCGATAGAAGTCCCACCTAAGCCCCTAAAAATCCTAAAGTCCTAGAAAAATCCCCAAATCCTAGACACATCCTAAAATTCTGGAAACATCTTAAAATCTGAGAAATGCCCTAAAATCCTAGAAATGCTCTACAACCCCAGAAACATCCTAAAATCCTAGAAACATGTGCAGGGCTGCTGCGACTGGCCCCTGGCCTCCTGTCATTTTGTAAAAGTGGGCAGGCAAAGCAAGCTGTGCATCGCTGGTTTACAGATTTTTTGGGTAAATGGGCCAAAACACATGCAGTTTGTCCCTTTAAGAGAATGACGATGGCTTTAGTCAGCTCTTTTGTTCTTGAAAGTTGGCTGAGGTGATGTCATCTGGATCACACAGGAAACGCTGCAGCAGATGGACAGCAAAGCATACAGTACATTTCCCCTTGTGACAATTGATTTGTTTCTTTTTCTGCATTTTATCAGATGGACGCAGGAGTGTAAAACCCATGATGAGATATCGAAAGATGGAAGCCAGAGCGCTCAGCTCCTCCCCCTATCCTCCCTCTCCCTCCGCCTCCTCTGCCTCCTAAGTATAAGCAGATTAAAGTTAATGATCTAAAGTGAATTAGATATTTAATCATCTTATCATCTTAGCGTAGTCAGGTCATAACTCTGCACTGATCTGAAATCCCGTCTGTTTGACAGCACTCAGCAGAGGCACAATAAGCCAAACTCCGAGGTCGGCCTATAGCCTCCAGTAGGTTCCACTAAATCAATTTGGAGAATGAGAAATTAAATTCACCCCCATGATTTTCCTTTTCTCTGCTCCTTTGGTAGCTATGATGCAAAACCTGTGTGATTGAGGACAAATAGTAACGTAATAGAACTGACCCCGCAAAATAAAAAAAAATAATCCACAAGACGCCTCCACTGATTCACCTAATTTCCTTTCCTCCTTTCTAAAGCGCTCTCTTCATCCTCCCCTTTGCTACTCTCTCTGTCACCCTCTATCTGAACTCTCACTGATTGAGGTGCGAACGCTTTGATTTTACACACTTGCCCCTCGCACACTCAACGCACGCACGCGCTTCTCCTCTCAATTTTCCCTCATCGAGTCTCTCCCTCTTCCTGCTCGGGTTAAGGTGCCCTCTTTAGTTGTCTCTTGATCCTAATTTCATTGCATCGTTTCTTTCCGCTGTCGATATACCTGAATTAATTTCCATCTGCTCAGCGTCTGCCCACTTTACATCCTCTCAGCCTGGAAAATTTAAACACTTCATTGTGGTTGCGTTCACGAGTATCTGTGTGTGAGGATCTCTGCTCAGTCTAACATTCAACCTTTTGAAAACTGGATCGACATCACCTTTCCTGTGCTGCACCTGAACGCAACCTTTCACAAGTATTTAATACATTTAACCCTGTGCAAATTGGTTTGATTTCTTTCAAAAATATGGGGGAAAAGGAAATGAGCAACTTGACAAGAAATGTCCAACAAATTGTAAGAAATTGGTAGATTTGGAAAATTATTTTCAAAAAAGCTACGGAAGAATCTCAAGAGAGCTAAACTTATAATAATAATGATAAATATATATATATATATTTAAAATTATTATAACTTTTTTCAATATATTTTCAATATATTTATAATAATCATAATAATATATTCAAAATTACTTTTACAAATTATTATAATTTTTAAGCAGTTTATTTAGGTAATTTACTATTTGTTTTTTCTACATCTTTATTATTTATTTTGCTAATTATCAGGCAATCTACCTGCATTTTTTACATTTTGTTTCTTTTTTTTACCTTCTTTTTTGACCTTTATTGCCCTCTTTTCATGTTTTTAAAAGAAATCAAGCCAATTTGCCTAAGTTTCAAAGGGTACAAAAAAATAAAATAAATAAAAAATAACTAATGTAAAAGTTCTTGAAAGCTCTGTGAGGAAAAAACGGAGGCTGTCGTGTCTCCAATACTCAGCTCTGACTCATATTACCAATTTGCCATGACCGTCTGTCTGGGGCTGCACAGGGTTCACAGCCAGACAGATCTGATGATGGAGTGTGTTGGTGACAGCGAGAAGTGAGGGGGGTGTGAAACGTGGACATAAGATGGAGGAAAGAGCAGGAAAAAGAGGAGTGATATTACAGCATAGAGATAATGGCTGGTCATGTAAGTTTTCAAAGAGAAACACTCTGTTTCAGCAGCATCTGAGGCCTCCCGCGCTGCCTCATGACTGTGGAAGATCACCGAGAACACAAACATCAAAAGGACTGCAGCTTGTCTGCCAGACGCAGAAACAGTGTGTGTGTGCGTGTGTGTGTGTGTGTGTGTGTGTGCGTGTGTGTGTGTGCACCTAAAGCACAGCACGCACCCCTCACAGTTAGGCAGATTGTCAACCCAATTTTTAAGCACACACATACAAAAAGCTCACACTCTCACAGAGGCGTATTTGCACACATTCGTGTACAGTGGAGGCAGCATCCCGCCGGAACGCCTGGTGAATTTGTCTAAATGTCACATTACTGAGGCAACCACATGCGCCTCTCCTCAACAGTCAGTCAGATAAAAGCCGCCGGGAGTAAAAAAAAAGATGAGGAAAAAGTTGTTTTGGAGAAAAGGAGCGTAGAAACAGGAGGTAGGTATTTATATAAAAAATTTGGGGAAATTCTGGTGCATGGTTGCGTCTCGGCAGTTTGGTTTACCTTTGTGATTTTCTTTTGCTGCAGTCTTCACCTTATCTCTCTTCCTATCCCACAGGAGATAAATGTTTCAGAGGAAATTAAGGATGCTTCTCTTGTTTATTTAGAACTGGGTGGCAAGGGAAGGTGCCCAAATGATGCACAAATCTTGTGTTTTTTGCAACGGTTTTCTGTCTTAAGTCATTATTAAAAACTAATGTGTCCTGGCGTATAAAACAGCATGTAGCTACTCTTTTTCATTATGAAAGCAATAAGGAAATAATCAAAACTGTGGTTCCCCTGTAGATAAAGTAAATGAACCTCTTTATTGCCAAGGGTTAGACTTCATTTCGACGAGATTAGGCTGTTGTTTACTCTGGTACAGGATGAAATACATGGTCAAAGGCCAGGCCTGATTCATTCAACAGTTGTTTGTTTCCATGCACATCTTTTCATGGATTCATTCATATTTCCAAACTTTAAAGTAGTCTTTGGTGGGGACACAATCTATTTGCAGTTAGTTCAGTATTATTCACAAATTTGCAACACTTTATTTCACTTGAAGTGATGTCAACATTTTCAAGACATGCTGTCAAAACACTTTCCCAAACAACTCATCACATACTGATGCTTGGTCAGCGGCCCCACACATCAAAAACGGACTTTTTAGTACCCCTCCTGTGCAGTTTTGTGTCTTTTCAAAATAAAATTTAATTATCACAGAAAATGTCTAGTTCCTGCTTGTTAAAAACATAAAGTCTCTTTTTAGAAAGAACTTCGAATCCATACAAAACACTTTTTGTTTTTCGGTTTACTCACTTACCTCATGTTCACATGATGTGAAATTGCTGTGAAGCATGCTGATATTCTATGGAGCGCTGCCTGCTTCCTTTCAGGGCCCATGTTGAGTGGCGGGGCTGTTCACACTGGTTGTGCCGTGACCCGAGCTCTGGGTTTGGTTTTGATCTGAGGCGATAGTTCAGGTGTCAAGTCTATGTTTCCTGCAAGCTGAATGCAAATCTGGTAAGAAAACACAATGGCAGTTTATTATAGATTATATAGAAGCTATACTAGATATGATGTAAATTATCAAAATGTGATCACTGATTAAACATGTATCCTGTGCTTCCACATATTTGTCAGTTGTGTCTAAACAGAGAGCAAGAAAGACAAGCAGACACACACACACACAAGCAAGCAGACAGAGAAAGAGCTACACATGTAAAAAAAAGTGTATTGCTGGTAAGATCTTATCTAAATGCAGAGAGTAACACCACCTCAGTGTAGCGGACAGCAATGTGGAAAATGTGATGTCATATGGTGAGGTCATAGGTCAGTAGCAATTTGGATAAGAGCAACATAGTTGCAAACGACAAACGTACGAGTAACAATATTCTTCACGTGATCCTTAAGGCACACACGGTAACTGTTCCTTATTTTGTTTCTTTTTATTTATAATGTTGTTAATGTGCATTACTTAGACATTTTTTGGTCATTTTGTTTTATCTTAGCACATTTCTGTTGTGCTAATTAGACTACTTAGCAATGGACACTAGACTGAGAGTGAGTAGAAAATGTATGTTTTTTAAACTGGGGTGTATAATGATGTCGAGGAAAACAAAGAGGAGAGCAAATAAATCATCAGAAACATCAGTACGAAGCATGGCCATTCATTCTTTGGACCCGTGTAGCTACAGCTGTCTACCGGTGCCATTGTCGGTATTCCCTGCCAAAAATTTTACCATCCTGTTTTCGTCCACTAACATTATATCCTGTTTGCCATCTTTTGTCTCCCTGATTCCATTTAAATGCAGCGTGAGACTGTGTTGTTGCTGTATATCTGAAAAAAAAAAAACCCCAACAACAGTTCAATTCAGGCCAAACTGTGGGTAATTTTCTAGGTAATCTGAAGGTGCATGATGTAAGATAAGTCATCTTTTTTGTCCACTACTCGACTCCACAGCAAACACCAGAAACAATTTAGATTGCTACAACACACCAGACCCAATCCGCTCATCCATTTCACTTGTTTGGGAACATCCTGTCCCCCTACTGTGGGCAGGATGCTACACCTGGCAGCCGACAGATGTTTTTTGGTCCCTGGTTTTTAAATCAAACCTCATCCTTTATCTTCTTCACACATGTGCAGTTTTAGCTGCAATAACTGCACCAGTGACATCCTGGGTCCTGCAGTCCACTGCCCGAAATTATAACCGTGTCCTTCTCACATTTCTTGTACAATATACCGGGAGTTCATATTTTTCTCTCATTTGTTCTTTACAAATTAAAGAAAGACAATATTTAATAGCAAAGGAAAAATCTATAACCAGTGCCACCAAGGTTCATGGGCAAAATCGGTCATTCCCTCCTTAAGTTTAGGTTCATCCTTCCTTCAATTAAGTTCAGCCAGAGAGTTAATTAGCATTGATGGATGTCCCTTTGTCAATATGAAGCATGGTAGCAATCAAATGACAGTTAAACACTGATCGACCAGACAAAGAACAAGCAGCTCTGTTCAGTCACTGAGCCAGATGTATAAATGTTACACTTTTTGAACCAGTATTGGCATATTGTAGGCGTCTGAAGAATATCCGTTGTGTGTGATGAGGCTGCTGCTTTAAGAGATTTATTCGGACTGATGGTGCAGTGAGACGATGAGAGGACAGGCTCTGCAGTGGGAGACTTTTTTCATTACTGTGCACATGTGTTTGAGTTTTATAAAGCCTTCCGTTCGGCTGTGGAAATGGACTCATTTAGTGGTTCAACCTGACAGTTTCTAACAGTAAATTCAACACAAGTTTCGTCTGGTCGCAGCTGGCATTTAGAATGAATTATTTTGGATGCAACAGTGCACAGCTACAACTCCTTTTCCCTTTCATCCCACCAAGTTGAGGCTGCAGTGATACTGTGGCAAACACTTGCAATCTCTTTAAAAAGCATTTGTTTATGTGTATGCAATGGACCAATTATCAGGCTTCTCCAGGAGAAATTTACATTGGGTAACAATATTTTGCTAAATCCATCAACCTGTCAAAGGAAATCAAAGGATAATAAACAACCCAATCACCAGAATGAATGTTTGCGCAGTTTGTTTCTGGAGACCACAGATATGTCACATTTGTATGTTCCATATGAAGCGGATATGTTTAAACATTACGTTCAACAATGCTTTGATTAACATGTGGTTATGTTTAGGCACAAAACCCACCTGGTTAGAAAAGACCATGCTTTGGCTTTTAATACCTATTTTTGTTGCTATAACCACTGCTGGAAATGCTGTGATGTCTTGCTAAAAACACCTGCTTTTGGTGCCACAATTCTGGGTGGAAATGTTACAATGTCACACTAAAAACAAACAAAAAACAAACAAAAAAATGGGTTTTGTAGCCACAGTCATGGCTGGAAGCGTTGCAATGTCTCACTAACAAAAACCAGAAATGCCACGATATCTTGCCATAAACCACCCAGGGCTAGATGCATAAATGATGTGTACGCACAAAAAAATCATGGGTACGCCTTTTCCCGCATATAAACTGGCATTTATAAAGGAGGAATGTGCGCACCTCACGCATTCTTCAGAGCAGGTGTGTACGAGGTTTTAGCGAATACAGCTGCGGTTTATATGACAGAAATCATTCACTTTTATCATGCGGAGCATTTTGTTAAGTCAGTTTCTACATGAGCCTTATGAATAAATCATTGATTGTCCTTCTGACATTTAACAATAATGATGATCAAGATTTCACCACGACAATGATTTGCAGAAACGTGATGAATTAGTGGTATGGACATTGCAAATATCCACAGCCGTGCGTAATGACGGCTTCTCTGGCACCGTTGGAGAACCTCGGTGAAATTGCACTACTGTATTTCTTGCTGACAGCTGTGATACATGGTGGAGGGGCACATGTGTCAATATGCAAATGTATGTGTAAGGGCATTTTTATCTCCATTTATGGTGAACTGTGGGTGTGGAAATGAGACTTGTGCCTGTGCGCCCAGCGCCATAATATTTGAAATTTATAAAACAAAATCAGGCGTTCACACAACTTTATAAATCTGCCTCTGTGCATGCACACAGTTTTTGTCATAAATCACAGAGATTTATGCGCCTGCCCCTGGGTTTATGTGCTTCAATTGGGGCTGGAAAAAAAAAAAAAAACCCTCAGCTTTTGTCCCACAAGTGCAGCTCAAAATGCCCTGATGTCTTGATATAATACACCTAGTTTTGGTACCAAAATTACAGCTGGAAATAGACTGATGTCTCACTACCAAACACTCAGTTTGGTACCACAATGTCTCACTAAAAAACACATCTGTGGTTATTAGATACATGCAGTATTTGCCAACATTTTCTTCTGAATGGGCTGATAATAAGCCAAGTAAGTTGATACCCTGGTTATTGTGAGCTCTCTGTAGTAACATGATTTCTTAGATGTCAAAAAAAGTAATTCCTTAACTGGGTAACCCACAGCTACATTTCTGTAGAGAAAATCAAATTTTATGCTAATGCATACGGTATGCTTGACTGGGTCTCTATCAGGGTTTTTACATGCGCACACGTGTGAGGAAAATACCTCATACAGGGAACAGTTGCAGCGGTGCAGAGGGATGACAGGGCAGATCATTACTTGTAGCTGCATCCAGAATAATTTAATCTAAAGTTGGACTGAAACTGAATTAGTGCAAATATATCTACAGTAAGCGGAAGAGGAGGTTATTTGTCATATTCAAAGACATCAAACAGAGAAGTCAAACTGCTCTGCAGAGCCTGTTCGCTTATTGTGCCAGCCCTCCTATAATGAGCAAATGCTTTGTACATGATGGGAGGAGAAATATGATTACTGACCAGCTGCATGTAAACACAGGTTTTACTGCAACCAGGTTATCACAGCGCATGAAAATACATCCTCTGGTTCACAGCTCTAACCTGGTTTCTCAAGGATTTTTCATCCAAACAAGTCTATCCGCACTAAATATCCACTAATGTAATGCTGGAATATATTTGCAATGATTTAAAAGTGGATGTTACCATTATATTGCATCAATGTTTTGCTGCTTCCTGTTGCTCTGCCTGTCTTCTATCTTGAGAATATTGACTTTCTTGCTATCATCATTTCTGCATCTTACTGTCCTGCAGTTTGTTTGTTTCTCTTAACCTGTCACTTTACTGGTTTTAGAGTAAAAAGGAGTTAGAAGCAGTTAGAAGTCAGCCGGCTGGCTAAGACTGGCACTTTTTTTGCAAAAATGCTAAAAAAAAAGTGTAGTCCTTATTGATAAAGAAAATGAATATGAAATTGTTTTACACAATTTGGTGTCCATCTAATTAGGCTGAATTATGATTACTTGTTAAGTGCCAGTTGCTGAACATAACGATGACACAGAATGATCACGAAAAAGGCAACAGCTGAAACATGTTCGCCTGTAAATAATGATGAACAGAATTTGGCTCTTGTTGGCAGGTCAGTCAATCGCTTTGTTCCACACTAATACAATCTAATAACATTAACAATTGTTGGATATATTTTTATGTAATTTTGAACAGACATTCATAGTCTTGAGAGGATGAAACTGTCTGACTGTGGTGATTTTCACACCATCAGGTCAGAATTTCTACTTGGTCAATACTTGTTCATGACCAAATACCTGCAAAACTAATGACATTCCCATCCGCCTTTGCTGTACTTTGTGTTTTGAGCTAATTAGCAACTGTTAGCATGCTCACAGGCTAAACCAAGATGGTGAAAATGCTCAGCATTACACCTGCTAGACATAAACATTCTGAGGATAGGCCTGATTTTGTGGTCAAGCGGACACTGATCCGGGCCATTGGTCCTGATACGAAAGCTGAACGGGGATGCAGTCCATTCAGACACTGTATGAAGCATCATCATACCTCATATGAAAAAAAATACTGTTACTTATAAGCTGCTACATAAAGTAGTTGAAGCACCAAAATAAGTTTAACAAATTACTGGGTACCATTTGTCATTTTAGGGGCAGAGCTGAGTTTTATTGTGAATATCACTGCTATAGCACTGCATGATGGATGGATAACAAACGACCCGCATGAGAGTCAAGACCTCCGTCACTGATTGCTCTGTGAGCAGCTGTGACGGCTGCACTACTTTGATTTTATGTTTCCACTTTTATTAATCATATGAATCAGTTATGGCATATTATTTGTTGCAGTTTAAATTTCCTTGAAAGAGAAGCAAGTCTGTGATTACAGTGAAATAATGACAACGTCTGAACTTGAAAGATAAAATACCTTTCAACTTCAGCTGAACACCTTCAGTATTTGACTTTGATAACTGTGTTTATGTGGCGATCTCTAGTTCCTCGTGTCTGTGACTTGTTTGGATAAGTGGTCAATTTATGACCTCAGTGTCTCTATGAATAAATGTTCTTCTTTTTCTTTCTTTCTATCACCTTCTTGCTCTCTCCCTCCTTCCCTCCGTCTGCTCTTCCTCCCGCTGTCTGTGCTGTATGGATGAGTAGTTACATCATTAGTATGCCATTAGCTCTGATCATTGATTCCTCCTGCAGATCTCCCCCCTCCTCCCCGTTCGCTGACACAGAATTCTGAGGAGATCCGTGAACTTTATCACCTTCAGCGTTCCGGTTTCCTCCTCAGAATTCCCACTGGATCAGCACTTTCCTCCCCTCCAGACCTTTTCTAATTATCCTGTTCCTGCCTTTCAATAAATAATTACAATAAAGGTCATCAATCAAAAGCGAAACATTGATAACTGAAGAGAAAGTCCAATATCCCCTTGGCACAGCGGTCCTGCTGTCATAAATACGATGACGGACTGTGTGTGTTAGTGTGTGTGCATCCTGGTGAGTGTGTGTTTGCAGTGGCAAATAATTTTCACATAAATCATGTGCTATGAGATAGATGAGAAGGAGCCGGGAATGCAGTGCACACATGCGGAGCTGTGATTAAGCTTTGTCTGTTTGTGTGCGTAGGCATGTTTGTGTGTAGTTTTCAGATGATAAAGGTGACAAAAGTAAACAGAATATGATCAAACACTACGGTTTGACCGGGAATTAAGCTCAGGCTAAGCCCACAAACATTGCACACTAAGCAGCCGTACTGAATTTTGATTAGCACATAAACACACACCTGCATATGCTAATGTGAGTCTGCAGCGAGAGCCGTGGGGTAGTCTCTTTGGTGCCAGTGATTGGTTGCTATCTGTCTTGCCTGGAGGAACGGCGAGGCAGCCAGTCCTCCCGCCAGGCTCAGCCCGGAGAGGAGCTCTGATAACGAGGTAAAAATGTGAGCCATCCGCGGCGTCAGCCTGAAGGAACCGCTGCCTCGGGCCTCTCCTGAACTGAAGCTGCAGTCTAAATGAGTTTCTGTGCCTGGCAGCTCAGTAGAACTCGACACCGTTACACGCTGCTGAACTGCACACACACACACACACACACACACACACACACACACACACTTCCACACATGCTATAATCTGCAACTGCTCTCACATCTCTTGTACACCTGGTCAGCCACTTACAGAAGGAAATTAAAAAATCAGAGAGCAACATTGTTTGTTAAAAGAGTAAACAGACGTGCTAGTTGCTAAGGAGTATATAGGAGCCCAAATGTATTCAAGAAACACCTGGTTTTGGTGCCACAGTCGTGGCTGGAAATGTCTCAATATCTTGCTAAAAAAAAGCCAGTTTTGCCGCTTGCTTAATACTAGAAATGTTCTGATGCCTCACTAAAAAACACCTGGTTTTAGTGCCAAAATCGCTGCTGGAATTTTTCAGATGTCTTGCTGGAAAAAATTTTTTTAGTGTCACAGTTGTGGCTAGAAATGTCCTGATGACTTCCTGAAAAAAATCTGCGCCGAAATTGCCTCCAGTGATGTTTCAATGTCTTCCCAGGAAAAAGTAAATGTATTGGTGCCACAATTACAGCTGTGAATACTGTGATGTCTCACAAAACACACATGTTTTTAGTGCCAAAATTGCAGCCAGAATTGCCCTGATGTCTTGCTAAAAACCATCAAGGTTTGGTGCCATAATTGCAGCTGGAAATGCTGTGATGTCTCACTAAAAAAACACCGAGTTGTGGTGCCAACAATGCATCTGGAAATGGTAGTTGGCAGCAGTCTCACCATTCAAATTCCCCTCCACATTTGGATGGAAAAGTAAGCTCATATATTTCACCATAGAAATGTTGACATGCTACATAGGAAACATGCAAACGTTACACATCTGTGTAACACGCACACACTCTATAATCTGCACCTGCTCCCACACGAGCATCCACCTGGTCAGCCACTTACGAAAGGAAATTAGAAAATCAGAGAGCAACATTGTCTGTTAAAAGAGTAAACAGCCTCACTAGTTGTGTTTGAACGTGGGAGCCCAAATGCATTCATTATCCTGTTGCTTATGGAGGCATTGTGCTCTGCATGTCAACACTCTGCCACCCCCATACACTCATCATCATGCAAAGCCAATCACACACACGCGCGCACGCACACACACACACACGAAAAAACAAACACACACACTCACACTCTCACACACACTCACAGCTTCAATGACTCCAAAATGAGGAAATGACTTCCATTGGACTTTAAAATATTCTTATCCTTTTCTTTTGCCTCCCCTCACATCACTTCCCCCCTCTCTCTATCCGTCTCCTTCGTTCCCGTCTAATTGGTCCAAATACATGCCGGCGGTGCCACAAACAGCACTAAATTAGTTTTCATCAAAACACAATTCCACCTGAATATGACCTGCAAATGTGCTGAACACACAAAGATGAAGTGGTTATGCTTTTAGAGGTGTCGGAGCCCAGAGATGGTAATGGTTTGGAAGACACAGATTTGCTGAAATGGAGATTTTGGTGGAAAAACAGGTTTCTGTTAGGGAAAGGTGGCGGGGAGAGCCAAGCATGTCTGTCTACAGCGGAGCGAGAGGGTTTCGTTGAAGAGACAGAGCGTGAAACAGTTTGCTAGGCATGTCTAAAGATAGAGAGAAGAGCTGAGAGGGACGGGAGGAGAAGGTTGTCAGTGGGTGGTTAACCAGCCGATAACACTGCATTCTAAACAGGTGAATAATGCGTCACGGAGCAGATCCCCGTCCAAGCTGATGATGACTTCTCATCATCAGCTGCTGATGTCGATATTATTCATTGTGAGGCTCCATGTCTCACCTGATGACATTCTTAATGATGGCTTAATACTGTGGTGCTTTTTATTTATGTCTCTCAGGGTCTGGAGTTATTTTTTGTCTTGTGCCACTTGACGTATAAGACACCACAGCTGGACTGCAGTATATTTTAAAATAATAACAAAACACAGATGATGGACGCAGATGAAAAATGTTTAAAACATTTTCTACTTCCTGCCTTGATATACGGCTAAGTGACAATGTTTCCACGCGTCTGCTTTCACTAAATTAAATGAAGGTTAATTATCTCTATTTCGAGGCACCTGTGGAGTCTTTGATGTAAACAGTTATGGGTTTGTTTACATTTAACGTCTCTCACCAGAAAACATCATGTTCAATGCTTAAAGCTTAACAAACAAACCAATTGCATTCCCTGCTTTATAAGACATTTGTGAATTTTCTTAAACGTTTTGCATACTGCCTTGTTTACATCATCTTCTCCTTCACCTCCATTATAGGAACATTGTGGTGGTTGTGGCCTACATTTGAGTCCTAAGGCAGAACATGAGGCATAAACAACATGGGAACCTGTTCAGTTAGCATTTAGCTTTAACTTAATGCAAAATTAAAATTCTGTTCACCAGATCATCATTTCTTTGTATTTTATGAATATGCTAAACAGATCTCATGGACAAGTGATTTGCAGTTTGGTGACTTTGGTGAAACTTACAACACTTGGGGAAAAAGGATTCACTGTATGAATACAAAATGTTCTTGGATGAGGATCTTACATTTTTTATTGTTAATAATAATTGCATAACTTGGACTCTAGGTAAAAAAAAAAAGAAATGAAAAGTTTTGTGACATTTTATTAAATTACTTATTAATTTGAGCTTGATGATTCATTCTTTAACCTTTGAAATAGCAAAAAAGGAAATTACCAAAAAAAAAAAAAAAATCTTTTGCATATCAGAATGTCCACTTACTTGATATGTAAGACACGGGGTACAAATCACTTAACAATCTCCATGACAAGTTATTAAAGTTCATCCACTGATGAAGGCCAGGAGACGTTGCTGAGAGTTTATAAGAAACAGTAGTAGCTTACAAATAATGCCCTCCATACACTAGAAGACTTTTGAAAGTAAGATTAAAAGTCTGGCACTTTCTCACATCTAAAGAAAATGTGTGGTCACTATTTCCAAGACTATATAAAGATTCCTTTTGAGATTATTACGCAAATTAAACGCTGACTCTTGTTCAATTCACAACTCCACCAGTTCTTCCATCTCTTCCACAGTCCAAGAGAAGGGAGACTTTTTTAAAGTTGTTGTTAAAGTTTTTGTTGACTCAGTTTGCTGGCATCTATTTGGTGCAGGAGAGAGCGTGCCATTTAACTTCTTACAAAAACTTAAAATAATATTATTACTTACAATTGTAAAACAATATTACTGCCAAAAATGTTATTAAAAAACAATATTAAACATGTTTGAATTTATTTGTTGTCATTTAAAAAAACATTTTTTATTCCTTGTCAATATTTTATTTAAAATTTGTCAGCGACAGTGAAATTGCTTGAAAAATCATTTGGTTTAAGGACTCTGTAATATGATTTTTTTCATCAAATTACTAATTTATTTTTTAGAAATATATTTGTCAGTTTGCTCGATAATGAAAACAATCTTCACCTGACACCAGTGGGTTCGCCAATATACCGTGCTGTTCATCCATACTTGCTTATAATCCATAACAGAGCTGAAACAAGGTCTCATTTACATAGCAAGTCATTGTAACGCCACACACATGGCACCTTTAAATCCTTAAAAAAATTAATTATGGCAAAAACTCTGCAGAGAGAAGCACCTTTTCATTTAAAACAGGCTATTTAACTTTTCGAATGAAGCTGTAGGTGTGTTTACATCACACATCACCGATACTTTCGGGACTTATTAGGAGCGCTTTTCTCCAATCTGCGCTGACTTCCCCTTTACTCAGAGGGAAGAGAGGTGGCAATGCTGCTAACTGCCATCACACAATATTAATGACTACTGTGTGTGTGTGTGTGTGTGTGTGTGTGTGTGTGTGGCAGTCTCATTAAACAAGGTCTAGGCGCACTTAGTGTTTACAGACGATTATACTCAGACATCAACACTGATTGGACTAGAGAGATAATTACTCCAAACACGATGGAGGGTCTTTCTCCCTCTCTCTTGCAGACACACACACACACACACACACACACACACACACACACACACACACACACACACACACACACACACACACACACACACACACACACACACACACTTCTGTCACATGATATTCTTGAGACTTGGTCATGTTCATCCCTGTCTCTCACACACCTCTGCAGCCCTCCCCCCTTTCCTGCCTTCCTCCCACATTCCTAATCCCAGGGAAATGACTAACACCTGTCACGATCTATCCAAGCTGTATGAGATAATTAATCACACGTTGCAGCAAATGTCACTACATCTACATGTGTGTGCACACGGAGCAGGTGTTCTAGTGCTTCCTGGAAATAACTCAATAGCTGTGATGTAAAAAACATCCCTTAAATATGACTGAGCCACTCTCAGCCTGCAGACCGCACTGAGTGTGTAAATGCACTCTATTGTAAACTCGTGAATTACTTTCCCATAATGCACTCTGTCAGCCTGACCTTGGCAAAGAGACTCTGTCCGCCGCCCTATAAAACAGGCTGTAATGTCGGCCCTGTCGAAAATGCAACACAACACACACACATTTACACACTCACTCACACACTTACCCGCAAGTGTGGGGAGTGTGTACGGGAGCGAAAAGAGCAGGTAAAGTACGAAGAGCGGGAGGAGCATAGGTGTATATTTAAGGGGGCATTGGGCCCCCTCAGTATTTTGAACATGTGCATTTGTCTGTGCCAATAAAAACATGAAAATAGCAAATGAATTTTTTTTTCTTTCAACCAACTGCTGAAACACGACTCATAGATGCAACAGCGTCTCTAGAAGTGATGGCAGTGTACAACCTCTGGCCTCTGTCTTACGCTCGGCGCAAGGCGGCACACGGCAAGTGTTATGGCTAGTGTTGAGGCAACAAAAAGCTATTGTCAGGCAACAGAAAGCGAATGCGCCATTAACCAAATAAAAGTTGGTCTGAAGTCAAAGGTGCAGTCTGTTTCCAGCTATTTAAAGTGCGGATAATTCTTAAAGCAAGATGCGCCTGCATGCGGTTCAGATGTTTGGATAAGTCAGGTGGATCATCACAACAACAACACTGGACAACATTGATATGCGTCATGGATGTCTATTGGACATATGTGAGGGCACATTACAGGACGTAGGAAGGCATGAGGCTGAACTGTGTGTGCCGATGCCAGTTAACCCAAATATGCCAGCAGCAGCACGTGCACCTGATTTTAACACTGAGCACTGAGCTTTGTTTAAATAATACTTTGCATTGTAAGGCCGTTCCAGAGGTTCCTAAAAATGATGGAACCTGCCCCGTCACGTCCTCTCATGTCTGCTTTACCTCTGCTGCTTTTGGTGAATATCTGCTGCTTTCGTAAATGATCTGCTTGTGCGCCCTCACCTCGCGCACAAGCAGATTTGTTTCCTCAGCAGAGCACCTCTCACATCTGTAATTCACCAAATCCATCATTTAGATCGCAATCCGCCAATTCCTGGTGCAACTGGCTTTTAAAGGGAATTGGAGCTGATGCACGGATTGGTTAATTCATGTTTTGGCCAAAACACACCCATGACTAATTCAGAGTCTAAATACAACCCCTCTGCGCCACATGCCGCACCTGGCACCCACATTATCTGCTGTTTAACTCGGAAATTGGACTTTGGCACGCCCTAAACACATTTGCGCCATGTGCTTTAGACCATGTGCTATAGATCGTCTAAATAGGGCCCTCTAAATCAATGATTGCAATCTGCCATAAAGTGGAAATGAAGAAGAAGAAGCAGCTATGCACAATTGAAATAGGACGTACAGCAACATTTTCACCATAAATTGATACAGAAAAGGTACAAACTGATTCAGTAAAAAATCAACAGAATGCAGAAAATGACCAAAATTTCTTTGTGGAGGACAAGCAATGACAACACCACCTGCTCTGCCATCGAGCTGGAACACAGTTGGATGGCGTTACGGTTGGCTTTTGGCGTCACCTTCATACGCTGAAAGCAGTGACACAGCGGTGCTATTTGACAAGTTTGGAGTGAGAACAGGCTACATTATCTCCAGCAGGTAGCCAAAAACCCGGTTTTATACAGCTGAAGAACTTCTATTACAATGAACTGCATGGAGACCAGACCAGGGGTTGCAATTAATACAGGCCTTTATTTATCAAAATGTGCAGCCACACCCTGCTAGTAAAAGGAGTGAGCGTTAAACTGGGACAGGCTAGTAAGTAGAGTTTTACAGTATTTGCCCTAATTTGGTTGGAAAAAGGGTGAAAATGGACAATAAGTGCAGTGCACAGTTTATTCAAAAGGCACATTAGTCTCCAAACTGCCTGCAAACCATTTCTCCTTTGTGAAGCACTTTATCCTCCAGCAGAGGAGTTTAATAAAGTGGAGGGTGCAACATTTCTAATAATCTACAACAGCTTCCTCTATGTGAGACTCTGTTCCTCTTAAGGTCAGCACTGTTGAGACTCTTTGCTGTTGGTCAACAGTGCAAGTTTGTATATCAAAGTTCATAAAAGTAGCAAATTGATTTTGCTGCTAAATTTCTCCGTTTAAACACCACAACTCCACTCCAATCAGATAGTATCTGCAGCAGAAGACAAAACAGACCTGTCAGGCCATTTTTCTTTAATTCTTCTTTTCCGTTTTGTAATGCTTTTGTCTCTTTCTCCTTTTCTGTCATCTTTTCCTTTATCTGTGCCTTGCATCTCTCCTTCCCTCTCACTTTCACTCCAACTTTCTCTCTCTCTTTTTCTTTGCATTTTTTATGCGTTGCTCCCTCAGTTGTGTTTTTGATTAATATTGATTTAGCTGTAATAGTTGGGCTACAGGGACCCCACATTTCAATAACTTCTAATTACACGCACACACTCACACAAACACACAAGCTTCGATAAATCTAATTGCAAGTTCCAGTCATAACGCCCCTGAGTCCCGGCCCACAAATTACAACAGCAATCTGACATTGTCAATAAATACGGGTGCCAGTCTGCCCGGCTGAGTTCTTGTGAAATGAAAGATGCAAATAAATACTGTGAGACTTTTCTTTTTTCTTTTTTTTATTTCTCTTAGTTCTGCCCTTCCTTCCTTCCTCTTCACATCACCCCGTCCCCCTCTCTCCCACAACCAA
The DNA here is from genome assembly GCF_026936395.1 of Plectropomus leopardus. Lineage (NCBI taxonomy): Eukaryota > Metazoa > Chordata > Actinopteri > Perciformes > Serranidae > Plectropomus > Plectropomus leopardus. The sequence goes on along the minus strand of NC_142189.1, from coordinate 12,038,407 downwards.
ACCTTCTGTCTCAACTTTGTTTCAGCTGTTGATTCAGCATCAATCACTGCGAAATCTAATTTGTCAAACCTCAATCTAGCAGGGCCCTCAACCCCATGCGGCTGTCTGTTTGTCTGGAGCCCCACAAATGAGATGTGTGATAAGGCAACAGAGGGAGTTCTGCCGGGAATAAAAACAGACTTTTGCACTTTGAAGTCAGAGCAGATCAAAAACAACAGAGGGCTCTTTGTGGTACAAAGGGAGCGTTTCTCCCCTTCATCCATCTTCCCTCGTTCCTGCACCTTTTCTCCGCAACCAGTCTGTCACTCTGTGAACTGTCACACATTGCGTGCAGGCCCCCAACCTGCCTCACCCACCTGCATTATCCCCATCCACCTACCGCCGGGAAGACATCTGACTCTGTGTGTGTGTGTGTGTGTGTGTGTGTGTGTGTGTGTGTGTGTATATATATACACTTCCCTTGAGGGTTATGTGGCAGGCAGTGCAATTTGCGCAGTCTCTACGTTGGTACACAGCTGATAAAGACATGCAGTATATTCTGTTTGTCTAGGTCGCCTGCTTTTAGTTGCGTCTCGGAGGCAATCTTCTTTCCCATTATTTTAGCACACACAGCTCTTTCCCGTCACTTTGATTTTTGCAGATGCACTCGCGGCGCCAAGTCTGGGAAGACGTCGTCACTGTCAGCGCTGATGTTAGGAACGTACAGTACATCTCGTGTCCCATCAGCCCTCAACTGCCCTTCATCACACCCTCCCCCTCCCCCCACCGGTCCCATGTTCCCGACATGGGAGTCATTTGTCTTCTCTGTGTCCGCTGCGATGATGTGGGATAACGTCGGGGGCCAGTGGAGCAGACAGGGGAGTATTGGAATATCGATCCTCCTCCGCTCTCCCTGTCCTCCTGCTGGAGTTTTTTTCCCCTGCCTGTGTGATAAAGCGACTGGTGCTGATGGGATTTGGCTCCATACATTGTTTCTTATACCTTTTGTGCACGCTTATGTGTGTGGTTATGTGTGTGTGTGTGTGTGTGTGTGTGTGTGTGTGTGTGTATGAGAGAGAGAGCAATTTATTTGTAGCAGGAGTTGTTTGTGGTTGTATAGGAGTGTTCGTATTCCAGTTAACTCTGCTCTCTCACCATTCACATCCAGTTCTTTCCCTGCAGAGTGTGTTTACACTCTACACTAATGGCTGTGCAAGTTGGTAAGATGAATACTACTGTATAACATGCACTAACGAACATGCATGCACTAACACTAACATGCAGATAATGCAGTCATAGTTAGACTTATTACTACAGATGATGAGGACAACTACTGAACTGGACAGCCTGGTCTCACACAAATATGTGAAATAACCATGACCTCTTAACTCTGCATAAAGTGGTGGTGGCATGTTATGTGTTAAAAACCACAGAAACAAGGCCAATGGAAAGTCAATCAGGATACTTTGTTGTAGTGGAAACACAAATTTCCTGGTTTAACGTCACGCAGTGGGTGGTTGTTAAGGTTGCAGCGTCATAGGTAAGAGGAAGTGAGTCCATGTAGAAGACTTTCACCCAGGAGGCTGCATTTCCTGTCCCACATGAGACCAAAAGACAACATTGACTTATCTCAACTTATGTACGTACGCCACACTGAGTCTTTACGCCACATTCTGTCCTTACGCCTCATTATGTTCTCATGCCTCATTACGCAATTTTGGCCACATTACTTTCCCCAAATTCCATATCTAAGCCACATTTCATACCTGTGCTACACTTGGTCCTTACGCCACATTGCATTCTCACACCACAATATGCACTTTTCACCACATCACAAATTGAAAGGATGATTTTGGTTTACTGCAACTCCACACAATTTTTACTGTAAAAATAACAATGTACTCACCAGGTTAATTGCTGGGATCGGGAAAAGCAGTGATGTTGCTAAAAAAGAAAAAGAAAAAGAAAAGCACAAACAATCAAATGATTTTACACGCATTTTTACACATTTTAAACAAACTCCCATATTAGAGAAAAATCATACAGACAATAAATTTACCTCAACTACCCACTCCAAACATTCATCACAGTTTACAGACCAACCTCCTGGTTCAAATTTTCAACTACAGCTGTGTGGGTAAACTATTTTTGTGCAATGAGGGATTACTTCGGCATTTCAGGTGCACTCTCTTTTAGTTTGACTTGTTAACTTGTTTACAGATGATCACTCCTAGATCTTGCAATTACTGCAATAACTATATCATGTCATCACAACTGATAGGGATTATGACCGAATCAAAGGAAAACAAGTTGGAGTAAACCCAAATTTTCCTTAAATGCCATACTGTGTTCCACTACCCATTACTCTGAAAAAGAGATTTTGACATTTTTGAGTTCATAATATATTAAACTGGTTTCCTGCACAAAAATGATATACAGATAAAATTCACTTCATTTTAACTTTTTTATGGATCCAATGGCTTAAAATGTGATATTTTTTTGAACTTGTCTGAAATTTTCTTCATTGCCTCATAGACTTGTCTTTTTTAATGTTTGTGCATGCATAAAGGTGTCAGACCCTTGAGCAAACAAAAACATTATATTGTAACTATTGTTCATCAGTAAAAAAAGGGAAGTAATGGAAAAATTGTCATCAGACTCTTGTACAAATCAATGTCGTTACCATAGAAATAACTCAACTGGAGCTCAAATATACAGACAATATTCAAAGACTTTTCTGAAAATTGAGGTAATACAGCGAAAATATTGCAACTGTTTTCCCAAAACCCACACTGGAAGTATCTTCTGTATTCTTGGCCTGTACAGTCTGTATCTTACTCTTGTATGCCTTCCTCCGCAGAAAAAAACAAATTATACATGAAGTGTCCTGCCCACTGAACATGAACTGTTACCCTCTGGTCAAAAGTTTAAACTCCCCTCTTTGCAACTATCTGAGCGAGCAGATCTCAACCATCTCTGCTCAAAACAAGAACATTTGAATTTATTTAATTACACTGGCATTGCTGTGTATGTCACTGCCTGTACTATTACAAGGGAAATGTTCCTCTGGTATAATCACATAGAAGTGTTCTTCTTCTTTGTCTGGGGGATTTATTGGTGGAAAATTTCTTATCTAACTTCCATTATAAAGAGCATGACTGACTGGGTGATAAAAGCCAGTTGTTGTGTGTCATCACAGAGCCCTTATTATCCTTTTGGCCCGGCCTCTGTTGTTCTGTTCCTATCTGGTCAGCACTGCTTACTTTGGCACTGAAGAGAGCCAGTTTCTGCTAAGTGAGTCCTGGTTGTTATGGAGCTCAACACACCACCCGTATGGAAAGAGACATCTGCAAAACAAAAACACACCCGCCGTCGTCAGGAAAGATCAACACATGTCGGGTGAGAAGGGGTGATAAACATCTGCGTGAAAACCAAAACAAACAGGATCAACTGTGCACATAGAAGTACATGCATATTCAATAAATACACATAGTCACACAGAGAGTAAATCTTTGTTGTCCCAAGTAAAACATGTATCTCCAAAATGTAAACTTTTAGTCTGGCTTTGTGACAACACCTTTTGGAGATTATTCAGTTGGGTTTTAATGGTTTAACCCTTCGACACTTGAAACAACAACGTCTTTCTTGTGCTGCGTTCAGAAACCTGAAAACCTTTGATTTGTTTTCTTTTAGAAATAATGGCTAAAAAAGCACTGAGCAACTTGGTATATCAGACGTGTTTATCATATAATATAAAAAATAGGGAAAATTGTCAAAAAAAATGTATTGCTATTTATTATTATTATTACTATTGCAATTGTTTTTTCTATATCTTAATTTATTTATTTTGTTGCCTATGTTTTTCTAACCTCAAGGATAAGTCTTGACATTGCACGTTTCTGCAAACCACGAACATGTTACATTTGTACATTATTATGTCATAAATACATGGGAACTTTACATTTTGTTAGGTTTCAAATCCGCTGAGGTTAAAGTGGTTAGGTTTGGGCATAAAAAACATTTGGTTATGATTCGGAAAAGATCTTATTTTTGCTAAAAAAAAATACATGCTTTTGGCACAATTCTGTCTGGAAATGCACCAATGTGTCGGTTAAAAACCAACCACTTCTCATGTCACTATCTCTGATGGAAAAACAGTGACAAGTTGCTAAAAACATACCCATGTTTGGTGACCAAAAAGCTGCTGGAAACGCAGCAATAACTTACTAAAAACAAATTTTGTTGTTTGTTGGTCTCAAACAGTGGTCTGCAGCAGTCTGCAGCTTGGCAGGCATTGGATATGGTATGTTTGAAACGTACAAACGAAAGATATTTTCTTATGGCGACTGAGCTACACTTAATGTTGTGTTTATGGCTCTCTGAGAATCACCTTCCATCGGCTCCCCCAGTTATAAGTTGTTGCCAAGACTTTGTTCTATAGCTTGTGACTTTGTGGTGACTCACAATTTCCCCGCTGGGCGTAATGTAGCAGAGACGGTGACAGGTTCACCTGCACTTCCCCCACCTGTGTGCAGTTTGACTGACATCAAACACAGCCCCATGATGACAGTCGGCTTTCTTCACAGTCATTGGATAAAAGCCAGATTTTAGCATCTGTCTGCAGTGGTTTGACTTTTGAAAACTACAGCCGATCAAAATGCAGGACATCGTCTCAATATGTGAAACGTGGCATGAAAAAAAAAAAGTGCAGTCCCCAATAAAGTGAGACACATGGTCACCCAAGCTGCATGAGTTTTTATACAGTACTTATAAAACCGTCCATTGTGAGTCTGACAGTTACAAGAGTGCAGGGCTACATTGTTTAGAAGAACGGGATTTTTCTCAGCCCAAGAAGGATCATGTTATCCCTCATTTTCTTTAAAAATCAAGTCAATAAATTTGGAGATGTGTGGTTTTCATTGCATGAAAACAAAATGTGTAATGCAAAAACAATGCATTATACAACATACATACAGGCAAGTACAGCAAACACACATAACATGCAAAACACTTGAAATACTGACCCAGTTGGCATCAGATTCTGATGCTCAGAGGAACCCTTTAGCAGCGGTATGAGACGCACCAGGTGGCGTCATTTTTTCGGCTCCGAACTATTGCTGTCATGTAAATAGCAAGAAAGTCTACTGCTGCTGCATTTTTGGAGCAATCTAGCACAACAATTTCCTTCGGGATTAAAAGTTCTATCTGACCTGACCTGACCTGACCTGACCTGATCTTATCTTATCTTATCTGATCTGATCTGATCTGATCTGATCTGATCTTATCTGATCTTATCTGATCTTATCTGATCTTATCTTATCTTATCTTATCCTATCCTATCTTATCTTATCTCTTTTATGGGTTGACCTCTTTTGATTGGCGGATTTGCTGACTGACTAATTGAAAGATTGATTGATTGATTGATTGACTGATTGATTTATATTTATTTCAAATATGTAAAACAAACAAAACGAACAAAAAACTTGATAAAAACAAAACAAAACAAATAAACAATAATTGAAATGGATGAGAACCTATACAATAAAAACACAATGAGTGGATTTTATTAAACAGCAAAAAATAAATCTTACATATTCATAAAGGAGTAGGAGGAAGTATGAATATATTCACTCCGAAGAACACTGGTCATCAGTTTTTTTTAACAGCGTAGTGTGCTACTATGTGTAGCATACAACTAAAAACATAGATTTTTAAAGACAAACCAATATTATTTTTTCTAAAGCTAACCACACACTTTTGTCGTCTAGAGCTAAGGAAGTAAACCTAAAATCATTTTTACCTGCATACACATAACATGTTAAGTGTACATTTCTTGTGAAACGGAAGATTATTTTCAAAAGACACAATTCATGTACCAAATCTAAATTGACACATCGTCCTTGAGCATCCAAAACTGATGCTGGAGGGGTACCCAAAGCATCATAGATTGATGTTTAGGGCCACTGACCAAGCAATGCTTTTTGATGACTGTGTTGCTTAAACACAAATAGACAAAAATTACAAAAATACACACACACACGAACACAAACACAGGTATTTGTACAGTATAGGGGTGACTATGATCTGCAGCTGCACTCGGCCGGTGTGGTTCTTAACACACCAGCACATCAAGAACAAAGCAGTATTTCAAATCTGTTCCCACCTTCCACCTTGCAGAGCCAAGATGCTGCATATCATTTTATAGGACCTGTGCCACTTTACACACACACACACACACACACACACACACACACACACACACACAGACACACAGACACACACACACACACACACACACACACACACACACACACACACACACACACACACACACCTTTGGCCGACCAATCCACTCCTCAACACTACCAAAAGTAATTTGTCATGTTCATGATAAATTATACCCTCTCCAGTTCATAGCCTACAGAGGTTAGAGAGAGAGAGAGATGGAGAGAGAGAGAGAGAGATGGAGAGAGAGAGAGATGGAGAGAGAGAGAGATGGAGAGAGAGAGTTGTTTACAGCTGTCATTTGTGTTTTATGCTAAGAGCAAACAAATGAAACATGACAAAATATGGTAACACGAGGTGGTGTTGGTGCGTCCTGTGGTTACATCTGCACCCTGTTTGATGCTGTGGGTGGTAAACCGTGGGTCATTTACAGGGTGGGTAGACTCGACAATCGAATTAGTCCTTGCAGCTTTCCAGTGAATCTAGCCTTTAATAAAAAAGGCCAGCAATCACAGTCTAGTTAAAAGGTCGGCTCACTTAAATTACATAAAAACACACTCTCACTCTTACTTCTAGAGGTGTTTCGTTTCTGTATCATTCTGAGGTTTGGATTTCTGTCTCCATCCAAATACTAGTCAAAGTTGTGGTTACAGTATTGATAAAATACATCTAAAACAAAAATCAGTAAAATCTTGGCCTGTTTCCCGACCTCTAAACCACCGCCCACGCCTTTTTCAGAGATTCAAACTGGTCTGATGCTGTGCTCATTGACGGTTGTTTTCTACTGTTGGCTTCATATTATGCCAGAGATATACAAGATTCCCCTGTGACTGACAAAACTGCAAATTTGACCACACAATACATATAATGTAGTAATATTGTACAGATAGCCATATGACAGATACACATACTGTGCGTTGAAAATGTGAAGCTATTTCCATGATTCTTGGGTTTAATTATCTTGAAGGCGTCCATGGTTTCTTGGTTTCAGTTTATAATTTATTTATTTTTCACATTTTAATGGTACTTAAGTTAGGTGACATGTTCTTTTTTAGGTTTTGTTTTTGTTTTTTTGGGGGGGGGGTTTACGCACTGTGTTTAACATTTGTAGCAAAAGGCTAATTTAAAAAAGACACCTGACTACTGGAGGATTTTCAAAGGTTAAAATAGTAAAATGAAAATACATCAACTAAATACAATTGCAAACATCACAAATATATCTGCAAAAATAAAAATAAAAAAATCCATACACAGAAATACATCCACACAAAATACTGGTGTTTCTGTTTCTATGGTATTAAGTGTGAGAACAAGGTTGTTTCTCTTCTAGATGTGATTTTATACCAATATTAAAAATATTAAAATTGTGCTGCATTTTCAGTTCGGTTGATACAGTTCCACAGTTCTGCTCCTTTAAGAGAATGATTGTCCAAAAGCGACAGATTGTCCATTAATCCACACCGTGATTTTTTTTTCTAAAGCTAAACAAGAAGTTGTACATCCTAAACCCAAAGTAGCTTTTATGATAACACCTGAATGTCTTGTGAACATGGAAGTTATTTTGAAAAAACAATATGCATGTAATGAGCGGAAATTGACGCCATCACTAAGTGTCCAAAATTGACGCTAGAGGGGTACCTGTTGCATCATACTTTGAAGTGTAGGACCACTGACAGAGCTGATGTAACTGAGGAGTTTGGAGTGAGAAAATGTTAACCTAAAATCATGTTTTCATCAATCTTTGTATGAATCATCTCCACTGAAACCATCTTTTGTTTTTTTGCAGCATTCTTTTTTTTGGTTTGTTTTAGTTCTCTTGGAGATCCTAGTATCTGACAATCTCAGAGGATTTTATCTCAGAACAAACACCAACCATCTGCATGGCCAATAGGTATGTAAGAAATATGTTTATTTGTCTTAAATTGAAAAAAAAACCTCATTCAAAAACGTGCAGTGTGTATGGCACCACTGGACTGAAACACGAGGAAAACACTCACATGGCCATTCTCTAGTTAAAAAAACACACATGTTCGACCGAGCCACAGAATTTATTAAACAGCATTAGTCTTGGAGGTGCAGGGTGGAAGAATAGGGCAAATCTCAGAATAGCCTCATACAGTATGTGTGTGTTTATGGAGGCTGAATGCCCACAGGAGCAGCGTGAAGCATGGATCGAGACACAGCCAGGGGAGAACTCATCTGTTCCTTGGCTCTTAGCTGTTCCAACACTCATAATGCCTCCATCCCCTGGGTGGTATTGCTTCTATAATAGCCTGCAACTATGCAGTACTGAAAAACAACCTCGCTAATTCTCACACACACCGTGAGGGAGAGACCCGTGGAGAGAAACAGGGGGGGTGAGTGAATGAGAAGGAGGGAGAGCAGAGGGGGGGAAGGGGAGAAATCCTGAGCTTGTATTCCCAAGTCCAACAGACCTCTTTTGTATTCAGGTAAGTTGGCTTAACTGGGGAAACGCTGATAACTCCTTGACACAAGGTCACACATTATATGCCATTAAAAAAGAAATACAGGTATGTGTTGTCCATGCACAAACATGCGCATTCAACCACACACAAGTTGACAGGTCAACAGAATTATGTAAACCACTTTGTTTCATCTTCATAATCGCCTGAGGGTTTTGAGCAGTCAGGGTCACTGACACGATTATCCTATTATATTAGATAAAATAAAGGCGATGGCAGAGAGAGAAGAGACGGGCAGGAAAGAGAATATTAAAAAGGCTCAGGCATGCGGGAGCGTCTCCAGGTACAGTAAGAAGGATGTGCAGGAAATACAATGGATTCCTCTGTGGCTCCTCAGAAATTCTACCTCAGGAACAGGTGTGTGCGCGTGTGTGTGCACATGTTGTGTGTGTCTTTGAAGGTGTGTCTGAGAAAAAGAGAGATATGGGATGAGTCATGTGGAGTGACAGTAAGAGAGGGGGATTTCTGTATGAACTTTGAGCGAACATCTCATATATTTTCATCTGGCCTCAGGGAGACTGGCTCTCTACTTCACTGTCAGCCACGACACACTCCACTGATTGGCTGTATTCACCGTTTTGTGTAAGCGCCTCCATGCACAGGTTCACAGGTGATGCATGTGCTGATGTATGTGTGTAAATCCTGCACTGATGTATTGTGTCTTCATCTGTAGCGCTTGTTTTAAGGACAGAAAAGCAATCTCGTCCATTAGAAATGTCTTGTCTTAATTGATAAAATAACTTATTACTGTGTGGGCTTTAAAGGAGATATTGGAATTTATTTTATTTTATGGGCGAGCTCTTTCCCCCTGTTTCCAGTCTTTATGCAAAGCTAAGTTTAGGCAAATTTATTTATAAAGCATGGTTTTTTACCCAAAGGCAACCCAAAGTGCTTCACAGATTAATGAAGACAAACTTCATTGTATCCCAATCACAAAGCATGCCCCAAAGGGCTGTACAAATAGTCATTTCAATTCAATATCAATTTGATCTTTAAAGTCCAGTGTCACAAATAATAATAAGCCTCAGAGGTCTACGGGAAAAACTCCCCCTCCAAAACCCTTTAACGTTGAGGAAAAAATGGTATAAACTTCAGAAAGAGCAACTGAGGAGGGGTCCTTCTTCCAGGAGAGACAGACGTGCAATAGATGTGTGTCCACAACAGACCAACAGAATAAAATTACATGGCTGTATCCAGACTTCCTATAATACATCCATGAAATGAAAAAACATGGATGCTATGCAATCTCACGTTAGCTTGAATGTAGCTGCGGTTATGTTGAGGATGGCTCCATGCCTCGGCCTGCCCCCCCCAACATTTCGGACACAAAAATGGTGACACAGTTTAACAGTCTAACACCACAGTGCAGTTCTGTATAGTTCTCAGTCTTTTCACATGTTTTCAACAATCATTTTCTAATATGTATGATGTATTTAGAAAGGCTTCTCTGATTTCATTTTACTTAAACTTTCACAAATATGAGAGCTCTATCAATTCTGTCATCCAACTCTCGATTGGAGAACTAATATGCATATTTCCCAAAAATGTTAAACCATTACTTTAATGAAAAGAAAAAAAAAGATTAGTGCAGCTTCAGTATTTCACCAAAAGATGATCTTTCCCTAAACTCAATTAAGATTTTAATGTAATATGCCCAACTAATCTCCTCCCTGTGATTTCTCTGCAGTGTAACAATGTCGCAGTTCCAGGACTGGAAAAAAAATGTTGCCAGTATTCGTAATCTAAGCAGGACTTTGGTTTCTCCCAGATGTATTTGGCAAAGCAAATTATTAGTACATGAACGTATTTTATAGTAGACCGGGTTGCTCTACAGAGTGTAAATTCCAGCAATAATGTGTAAGGAGTGTCTAACGGTTGTGCACAGTGTATGAAATGAGCTCAAATCTCCCAGGAAGCAATTGGAGGCGAATAAAACCAACAAAAGAGAATGAGAAGAGGCGAGGAAGAGGTCTGGTGAAGGTCTAGATTACATTAAATTTTAAGCAATAAATCTGATTTATGGAGGGAGGTTTGTGCCAAGTTCTTACAAGCTGACCTTAAAGTGGAAATAGACAAGGTTTTTGCTTTACTTATCATTATGAAGTCAATGTTGATTACACATCGTAATGGCTATAGAATAGTGATACCATCAGTGTTTAAACTGGTTCCCTATAAGCCTCGCTTTCACTATGCAATTCTGTCTGCCCTGGGTACGACTTTGTGGGAAAATAAAGGCATTAATTTTAGGCACAAAGGAGGCGCGCCAACCATTGTGCAACCAAGATGGGAAAAGGATAATACTTTTGTTTTCCTTGGTAGCTACTGTTAGCTATTCCCAGTTACCAAAGAGTAAGTTCTCTGCAGTCTTTGCAGAATGGTGGATGGTGGAACAACTTAAGTATCTGCGTAAAACAAAATGCAGTATATCCATGCTGCAAGGCTCTGAGAAACAGAGAGACAGGCTGTCCTACATGTCAGTTACTGTTCAAAGCTTAGAAAGAAGAACATAAGTCTGAGACATCAGTTTTTGAGATATCAGTTTTGAGTCGATGCATGGAAAATAACGGGATGGTTAGCTACTTTGTTAGCATGCAGGTTGCAGCAACATGAGCCATAATTGTTGGGGAAAAAAGAATACTTTGCAAGATGGCTACACTGTTACATATAGGTTTGAGGTTATTTGCCAAGTTCCCTGTAGATTTGTTATATGCCAAAAGTCCTTTTATTTGGAAAATCTGGCACTCGACTTTTTGGGAGTCGTCTTTGCAAATTTTGTTCTTGTTTGAGAATAACTAATACAAATTTGGTTGATGCATATTTGACAATGTTAGATTACTATATCTGTTTCTCTCTCTCTTTTTAAGGCCCATATATTTTCAGGTTGTCTGTCCCTCCATCCCATTCTTGTGAGTGCAATTTCTGAAGACGTCCACCTAAATTAATTGATGATCTGTTTAGATGTTGGTGGTCATAAGTTTAAGTTTAAGGTCACTATGACCATGTGTCCATTTCATTCTGTAGAATATGATATCTTAAGAAGGCCTCCAGGGAATATCCTCAAATTTGGCACAAACTTTCACTTTGACGCAAGAATTGACTGATCACAATTTGGTGGCCAAAGGTCAAAGGTCAAGGTCACTCAAGAAATTACACGCTAACTATGACAGAATTGCACACAGTTGTCTGGAAGGAAATATCGATGAAGTGATGACATTTTATTTTGGGATTAAATGTGACATCATAATGTTTTGCAAAGACATTTTTCTGGCTAATATATCATAACTCAGGAACTGAAGTGGAAACATTTGGTCAGCAAATATTTCTTAGTTGCCACTTACAGTATTGCAGTAAAAAAAAATCCCCTGTGGTCAGGTATGAATCTCTCTATTCTGATTTTTTGAGCCGTGATGGTTTTATATTTGTAAAACTTTCTCAAGCTTAGAAAAGCGATTTAAAAATCAGTGATGTCATTACAATGTAAAGCAGGCATGTCAAACTGGTCCACAGGGGGGCCGGTGTGGCTGCAGGTTTTGTTTCCAACCAAGTAGCAGCACACCAGACTTGACTCATTTAATCAACTGATCTCCGTCTTCAGACAGTTGATTGGTCAAACTGTGTGCTCTTGGTTGGTTGGCACAAAAACCTGCAGCCACACCGGCCCCCCTGTGGACCAGTTTGACATGCCTGATGTAAAGTCTATGAGATAAGGGGGAACTTGCAGGTGGGTCAGTAGGAGAAACACTACTGCACATATTCAGTGGGCCGTGTACTGTGGAAGTAAACCTGGCAACTAGAAGACTTTGTCGGCAAATGCGCCAGGCGAGCAACTCCATTGAAATGAATAGGTGCCATCTTTGGTCCTCTGTCCCAACGTTTCCCCAACGTTAGATTTTCTCTGCTGCCGAGGGGGAAGATGTGTGAAGTATCCATGTTTTTACAGACATGGATGTAAACTGTAAAAGAAACTTGACTGGTGCGTGGAGTCATACACCCACTGGGCGTAATTCTAGTTTTTGGTGTATGTTCATTTAAAGGAGGAAAATTTAAAAACTGAGGAGAAATGACAAAGTAAAGGCAATGAGGAACAGGTGACAGGGATAACATCTCTAGGCTCTGACGAGCATTCAGTATTTAGGAGAAAAAAATGCATCTAACTTTGAGTGACAGTCAAGATTGAAGCTCTTTATGAGAAATATGAAATCTGCAGACATTTTACATCTGATTTTCTTCCTTTTACATTTTAGGTGTTTTGCCGGTGGAAACAAAAAACACTGGAATAAATCAGCAGTTATGCTTTTGGTGGTAGCTCATAAGAATAAATTTGGCGGGGATATGGGGGAAAGAAGCACACATTCAAAACTTAACATGACAGCAGCACATTTATTTTGGAAACCTCCTGAGTTACATAAAAAAGAAAGCACACTGGAGTCTCCTTTTTCTAACTTTTCTTTTTTTTTTTTTTTTACAGTTTAATGTCACAAAAACACATTTTGGAGTCATAATGCTGAGGCACAGAGATGAGAAACAACAAAAGAGGCAAACCTGGGTTTATCACCTGCCATGCTGTGCTCTGTAATGGAATGCGATTCAAATCCCAAGCTCCCCTGAATACTCTGCTGCATGGCTGCGATCCAAAACAAAAACCTCCTTCACTGTACCCTTGACGCTACAACCCTAATGGTGCTTTTCGATGACTAGGCGGGGAACAGAAAACACCTTGACAGTCAATTCTCCTGACTGGCTCTCTGATTATGAGCTCTGACGTGGGTGTTTGCTCAAGGGCAGTAGGTAAAGTTGACATGGGGGGGCGCACAGCAGTGAGAGTGAACTTAAGGCCCACAGGCCAAATTTGACCCCTACAGAGTGCCAAGTGGCCCTCCAACCATTTTCTAATACAAAATCTAAATAAAGTAATGCACATAGGGAATTATTTTTGAATACATAAGGTGGCAGAGTGCATAAAACAGCATCAAAATAGAGCTTGTTTATCAAAAAGTGCAGGTGGAAGAGCCTCCACAACCCCTAACAGAGGTCCCTAGCCCCCAAAAGTCCTAAAAGCCACTGCCTAAAATCCTAGAAACATCCAAAAATCCTAAAAAATGTTCTAAAGTCCTGGAAATGCCCTAACATCTGTCTTAAAATTCTAGAAATGTCCTAAAATCCTAGAAATGTCCTAAAATCCCTTAAAACATTCTAAAATCATTGAAACATCCTAAAACCCTTGAAACATTCTGTAATCCTAGAAATGTTCCAAAGTCCTGGAAATGTCCTAAAATTTGAAATATCCTAAAATCCTGGAAACATGTATGGGGTGGCTGTGACTGGCCCCTGGCCCCTTGTAATTTTGTAAAGTGGCCCCTCAGCAGAGCAGGTTGAGTATCCCTGGCGTACAGTATCCTTGGGTTTGGAATGCTGCCCAGTGTGTCAGTGGCATGTTTGACACATGCTGCAGTGCATCATAATCAGCTCGGCCGTCACTCAGCCGGGCCCTGCGCTATGAGCCCGCAGCATCAATTGAATCAAATGAGCTTTTGTGATGGTCATGCCTCTGGAGGAAAGCCCCGAGCATAGGAAACATGTCAGCCTAATGTCTGACACACACTCTATCTGACTGATAAAACAGCCGCAGAGATAGCGACTGAGCGGTGGCTTCAGTTTCTGTGTGTGTGAGTGAACGGATCAGCACTGCAGAATACTTGACTGGAGCCAGAGTTGCTGTGTAAGAACTTCAGCCATTGATTGATGATAATGAGTCCTGCTTAAGATCACATGATGGGGGAAGAGAGAGAGAGAGAGACAGAGGGGAGGGGGGTGAGGGGGCTGAAAAATGAGCACAGAAGAAGAACGACATAGAGGAAGGAAAACGAGAGGTGAAGCCACAGATGTAATATACGAGGAAAATCGAGTCGGTAGGTGAAAAAAAAGGATGTGAAGGATGAAGCAGAAGAGAGAAAAAGAACAAGAGGTGCAGGAGGAGGAGGAATGAGGGAGAGGGTGAGCAGAGATGGGGGAAGAGTTAAAAAAAAAAACTGTGTTTTTGCAAAAACCCAGGCCATCTGGTGAGATGGAATTACATTAGCGATGCACATACAGCCCTCATGCTCCTGTCTCATCAACACACAGCACAGGCTGAGATGTGCATGTGTGTGTGGGTGATTGCTGTGAGCATTCAAAGTGAGGTTTTGACCTTGAAATTTTCACCAAAATCCAAAACCCCTTACACATATTGCACCAAATCTCTCATCTGGTCAAGCATTTGCCGCACAGTGGAGCTCATGAGGTATCCATGCCTGTAAACACTTGTTCAAACTGCCCAAAAAAGGACAGAAAAAAGCCATTAAGAGGCCTGATGTTTGCAACTATTACCTCACATAAGAGCTCTCCCACATTCCCATTTACTCAATGTTTCATGCATGAATAATCCAATACAAGCAAAAGTGCAATATTTCCACTAGGGCCCTGGCTAGATTAGCAGAGGGGTTTTGGCACTGTCCCCCTGAGGACTCCCAGGCTTCTCCCAGGAACACAGAGCAAAAGTAATCAGACACAAGACACATCTTTCTTATCTCCGGCTCACTCCTAACAAGCACATAATTGCTAATATCTTTGCTGAGCTGGAGAACGAATACCCCGGAGACTGGCTATGTATATACACCGTGATAGAGAGATGAGGATGGGTTGCTATAGGAACAAGGAAGCCTTAATGTGGTAATGCAAGGGGGGGGAGTGAGGGAGGGAGTGAGGGAGGGAGGAAGCAGAAAGGTTGAGAGTCCTGAAGAATTGTGAGTGCTGGTGTGTGTCCCCCTTTGAACTTTTTTATGGTTCATTCTTCTGCAGCAGTGAATCACAGCAGATGTAATTAGTCTTCTTTGAAAGTGAGCAACAGGCGGACTCATTTTAAAGTGAAAACAAATCTTTGCAATTTATACTAAATTAAGTACGAATATAAACCAGGAAATGAATGACTGAATAAGTTTTTACTGCCTTTTCTGTGGCAAACTTTAATAATTGCTGCTGCAGCAGCCTGTTGTTTTCAGAGGCTGTGTATCAGGGACCTTTAGAGGGACAGGTGCTTAAACTTAAAAATAGGCATCTGGAACAATGTTTTAAAGGTCTATTTGTATAGAATTTAGGGGACATATATTGGCTGAAATGGAATATTATATAATAAGTATGTTTTCTCATTGGCGGCAGTTGCCATAGGCGTTGTAGGTGGCCGCCTAGGGTGCCTTCCCGAGGGGTGGGGCTAAAATTACGGCCAGAAAAAAGCAAAACGTTAAAGTGAGTCATCACAGCCTAAATAATGTGCAAAGCAATCTTTGGTGGGTAATGTCGAAGTTATAGTGGAGTCAAAAACAAAAACAAAAAAACCCCCCAATAAATCCATATTTAACACAGCAGGAGAAGAGCTGCCATGGATATTTCTTTAAGCCGCACTGAGACAAAGGGAGGATCTGCACTTTTCCCTAATTTTGTAATGCATTTATTACCAGCAATCATGGGCAGTTTAAAGAACCGCACCTTGTTTCTTTTGGCAAGAGGGATGTCAGATATGTTGCCTTTAAAAGCCTATTGTGAACAAGGCACCAAAACCCAATAACAACTAAATTATTGCAGAAATACAGGTCTTTCTTTGTGCTTTTTGGCCACTCTAAGCACCCATACCACAACAGAGAAGTATCAAAATCCAAGTGGTGGCTGGCTTCGCCAAGTGACCACAAACGACAGCTCAATTGACTGCAGTAATAACCTGCTGCTACGACCACTATTAAAGTTATGTTGCAGAACTAATGTATGATTTCAAGGTGACACTGTGGAACGCTAATACTATAGCCTAAATATTCAAGTTCCAGTTTTTTTATTGTCATTGCATAAAACAATGAAACATAGGAGCATCTCTCAAGACAGCATAAACATACAACATACAAATATATACAAACAAATAAAATGAAATTTTAATGTGCAGAGTGTGCAGATGTGCGCTGTAGCGCAAGTGTTATAATCAATCAAACAAACAAAAGTTACCATCTAAACATCGCTGCTGAGTGACTGATGGCAGCCAGGTCTTTTATTATTAATGGCTAAATTATTATGAATTGCTGAATGTTCTACTTGATAAAAGCCACAGGCAGGCGCAACCTCAGCTTCCCCCTCTGCACGTGTCTGCTGTATAACAAGATAAATGAAGATCAGCTGTGTGTAATAAAACTCTAACAGCTTAGTTTAAGCTAAGTACCCCTGTGTCAGTGGGGTCCAACACACAGTAAGTTTCCTGCCAAAAACTGGATCATAAGAGTGAAAGAACATCCCGAAAAGATCCAAGACACTGTTAAGTGAAGTGAGTCAGATGACGGATACAAGAAAAATTCCAAGGCAATGACTATCCCTTATAGGTCAATAGTTATCGTGGCTAATGTAGTGCAGAAAGCATGCCAGAGACTCAGAAACACCCCAGCCATTACACTTAATGCTACTTCAGTCAGAGACACTTATGTTAAGGACCTGAACATTTTTAGCAAATTATGTAAATTTGGATTCGGTGGAAAAGGCTCTGCTCTTCGAGGGAGTCCTCTGAGCAACAATGGCTATTCTGCAGATCCCTCACATAAACTGTGTTGAGTTTATCAGCAGAGTAATTGTGAACGGTGTCAGGTCATAATGCCCACACGGAGCACCTGTATCAGTATGAAATTCAATATGAAATATGCTCTGAACTTTTATTGTGTTTTCAAACGTTTGCATACAATTTTGCATCCAACCCACTCCATCTCCTGGAGGACTGGCACAAACAAAGGTTCCTCTCACACATGCAACCCTGAACTTATCTAGAATTTAGGAGTATGTGAGAATGGAAAATGTTCAAATCAGTTGGACTGGACATAAACAGACTTTACTCTCCCAAGTACAAAGTTATCAAAATGTTGTTTCTTTTATGTGACTGGGGCAAAACTGGAAGAATACCAACATCTGAGGCCTTAAAAAGCATTATTTACACAAAGACACCAATGAAAATGTCTAACTGAAGAGACATCAATATTCTGAAACTATTGTCCGAATCAGTGGATTGGACAGTTTCCTAGTAAAAAGTCAGTATAATGTCCGATTAAGTTCATGTATGAATATAGCAGGTCACTGTCCTGAGGATTCACCACAAGCAAGTGGGCGTGGTGTTGAAGTTTCTATAATGTGACTGATGCAAAACCGAACAAATACAAACATTCAAGAGTGAAAAAGAAAGGTACGGTTCATGAAATTCAGTTGATAAGAGCCAATGTTAAAATCATCAAATTCAAAGAACAGCATAGAGACTAAAATATCGAGTGGCTGCTTCTGCAGTGTACTTTTAGCACCATGCTTTGCCTCCTGCCCGGCCTTCCCAAGCACAGCTCCTTGCCTGAACCAAAGGGAGCATTTCCAGTATTTCAAAAACACATCTGACACAGTTTGTTCTACAAGCATAAGTCTGGACAATATCTGGACCTGTTTCTCTGCACATAAACAGGATTTTTTATGAGCAAAAGGCTATACACTCGCAATCAGAATGAAATAAACCCAATGTCAACACAGAGGAAAAAAAAGTTTAAAATAAAATTTCTTCTTTGTCCAGCCTTTGTATCCTAGACATAACTGAGCTTAATATAACATCAACATGAGATTTGGACCATTTTCTTAGATTTATTAAATGCTCTTTTTCCTTTCTCACTGCACTGGTCTTTATTTGTCTGAAATAAGGCGCTCTTGAAATAACAGTAAGATACAAAAGAAAACTTGAAAAAGTCTCAACTCTGTGTTTTTTTTAAATCTGTTCTCAGAGTTGAGAAACCTATGAGCACAGCAAAAGAACTCTTTGTAATTTATTATTTTGCTCCTCAGTCCCCCTAATCTCCAAATAAAAAGCTGATTTATTTCTCAGAAACAAAGAAAAGACTATTGTATAGACATCTTCATGGTAGGAATGGCCACTGTACTTTGAGTAGTGTGGAAAAACAAGTGTTTCCAACATCAAGTTAACCATTAACTTATACACCCAGGGGCAGATTTACGGCCATAGAGAATAAATTTCATGTTAAAGGCAGTGAGAAGGCCACAGCTTCAGACTTCAATGGGTCGAATAAGAATACTGCCAAATTCTGCATTAATATGATGCATGTAACTAGTCATGTGGTAGCCAAACAACTGATGAATAATCCAATTATTATGCATGAATAGAGCAGAGTATGCCAATCAGCTAATGCGAGCACAGCTTCAGTGCTCCGACTTTACTAAACAGCCAAACACAGAGAATCAAGAACTTCCAAAGAAGCAAAAAAAAAAAAAAGTCCATGTAGGGAGGAGGTCAGGGTGAAAGGAGGGTCACAAAAACTTTGTTGTTTGGTTTTAAAGCATGAACTTAATTGTTTAATTCACTTCAACCATGTGCTTATTATTGTAACAATGATGAAGAAGGCTGCCTAACCTTAATGAAGTAATCCGAACCATCATGTTTCACAACGACAAAGACAAACAACGTGGTGGTCTTTTCTGAAACCCTAAAAGACTGCACAAGGAAAATAAAGAGAAAACCTTTTGTTGTCTGCAAGAGAACTGTGGTATCATTTTCCAGCAAGACAAACATTTCTTCATTGACATTTAATCATTTGGCAGACGCTTTTCACTCGCAGTTGAGCTACAATCCAAGCCCCAGTGGATCAAGGAGAACACACCATGTCTCCTAGAAATTACATTTGTATATTACTAAATTGCTTTCATATTTATGTTGTGGTGACAGTGTAATAGCTGTCTGGATTATATTCACAGGCAACATTTTTTTCAGTTAATGAAACACTGTATTTATGTACCGTAAGGTGGGCGGTGGACATACAAAGTGCAGGACTGTGACACCAGAATCCAGGGGATGCATCCAAACTGCTTTGTAAAATTGCCTATTTTAGCAGAAAACACATGAAATATGATGTCTGTGAACATCCTGCTGATGAGTTCAGTATTGGCATTTTTGCAAATTAGTAAAGATCAGGACAGCACTCCAATTCTAATTTATTTATTGCCATACAGGTGTGGTAATAAAAAAGTTATAATCGGAGTGCTGTCCTGATTTTTACTGCATTGATATCCACTTGGAGGACTCAGCACCCACTCTTAAAAAGTTAAATTGCGAGTGAGCATGTTGTGTGCTATATTTATTCTTAGTTTTACATTTTATACATTAATGAAGAACATTTCCTCCTTGTGTTTTCCTCAGCATTATTTCTCCCTCAAAAATGTATTTGCTATTTGAAAATAGTTGTCAATAATAAACATAATCTAGGAGACAGAGGAACCACCAAGAATAACCATCACAATGCTAAAAAACAACTATAAAGTCAAAACTATCACGTTGACAGGTCGAAGGAATTGTATCGAGTATCGAGGAATTGAGTACCGACATGCAAACGGGTGTTTAAGTGCATTTCTACATCCATTTATGCAAATGTGGGTTCAGAAATGAGACTGGTGAATCAGGCGTACGCACGGCTTTATAAATCTGACGCAGGGATTGTGTTTGTATATTTCTGCCATTGTGCGCACATACAGTTTTAGCCATAATTTTAGAGTTTCATGCATTTGGCCATGGCCCCAGTCTGATCCAGAATTTACAGTCAGAAAATCCCTCACAGCGTCACTGTAACAACTAAACAGACACCAACGGTGTGAATTTTCATTATTTTGTGTTTTACATTTACACTTAACTTAAAGCAAATTGCGGATATTTATTTCTAGACCTCTTTGTTGTAAAACAGTGAAACAAGAAAAAAGTCCACGGGGGAGTGTAAGTCGCAGTTCAACACAACACAGGTGGGAAAGAGTGATAGACAGCCAGTAATTAGGGGGCAGAAATAGACTCACAAAGTGAGCGGGATGAAAGCAGCGAGAAGTAGCGACAAAGACAGACACCTCAACTGTGCGAAAAAGGAAGCTCTGAAAATACATATTCCTATTATTGTTCATATTAAACTCACTATTTCTTCCACTGCGACAGAGTGCGCTGCACATGTACAAGCTATTTCTCATAAAAGTCATTTGTTACAAGTCATCAAAATGCATCAGTGAGGCTTTTATTGAATTGAAAGACTGTATCGTTCTTACAGTGCATTACTGGATTACCAGCCAGCTATCTGTAATGTCAGCTTTTGTACTGCGACATGGGGAAAACCGAGGCCATAACTTATGTGTGTGAGAGATCACATTATGTTGGCCGAGCTCTAATCATTCTTTGATGCCAGAGGCGCTTCATTCAGCCTCCCCCTCTGTGTCTTTATCTGTCTCTCTCTCCGTCTGTCTCTTCCTCTCTTTGCCTCCGCATGTTTGTCTCTATCTTCCGCTCTTTATCTCTCGTTTTCCTCCTCTCCGTCTCTCTGTAATGGTATTTCAATAGGACAGATAGCCACAGGAATCCAATACGCAGGCCGTCTAATTGAGTCTTTAATAGGTTGTCTGATGTCTGCTTGCTGCTAGCTCACACTGAGCGAGACAGAGAGACAGAGTCACACTTCAAACAACACACCACCGCCAGCTGGACTCGTCTTAAAAGGTCACTCCACGTGGCTGGATCAACAGCATTAACATGTTGTTTGGTAATTAAACGCACTAGAAAGGATTTGGTTTCTTTTATCTTCTAGGGAAAACGTTGTGGTAAACTTTCCACTTTGCTAAATAAAAGACTGACATTACTTTTTCTTCAGAGATGCTCAGTCAGAATAACTGAGGGTGGATCAGAGAACCTGCTCATTAAAGCTGCGTTTATGCCTTTCATTTTTGGTGTATTGATTTAAAGTTTACACCCATATGATAGTCTTGAAAAACACTAAGTTAGAAAAAAAGAAGTTATAAATGCTGTGCTTTCATTATAACAGTTTTATCTATAAATGAAACTTTAGTTTTACATTAAAACTGACAACTACTCTGAGAAAACTATTGCTAACTTTTGAGAAAATAGTTCTAAAGTGAATATTTAAACTTTTAAGTGAACTTGAGCTCCTGGCAAATGGGTCACATTTTGTCTTTGTCTAAAATCACTCCTTTGTTAAATAATTCACTACACTCTAATTGACAATAGTTTTGCACAATAGTGAATTTCTGAACTTTTGACATTTTAGGTCTCAAGGCCCAAGTTACTTTACTGAGAATCAAGCAAGGAGTCCAGTAAAATCATCAGTCATCTTTAGTCATATGAAATTGTGATGATAAGTTAATAGCTAAAAGGAAAGTTGCTCCAGGATTTTGAGATGTTGCTATTCCAACAATGATGTGATAATTAGAATTCTGCACGGCCTTGCATCTTTGTCCACTTGCTGCAACCTTACCTCAAATCCCATGGATGGGTTTAACATTGGAGTTAGCTGAAAGTTGGTGCCTTCTGTCGTTGGTATCATGCATTGAGGGGGTGTGCAAAGTGTTGGCATATGATGGCCTGAGATTGAAAACTAGCTACATGATCCTTGTATCCAAATGTTATTATTTTTTAAAGTAGCCTCTTCCATGAAAGCTGCCTCATGCATTACTGGTTTGTGGTGTACTAGTAGTGTTGCCAGGTGCATTGCCAAAAAAAATCCCAATGATGTTTCAAAAACAAAACAGAACTTCAGAAAAATGCAAATATTTAATGAACAACAGTCAAGTCCCTTTGAGCCATCTGCCTTAAGCAGAGTCTCAAGTCATGGAGGCAAAGTCAGGTTGAGTCTTTTATCAGTTTTAGTCAAGTAAGTCTCAAGCCCTCGAATATGTGAGTCAAATCTGACTCGACTCAAGTGATGTGACTTCAGTTCACCACTTCTGACAACATATTGCATCATGGGATGTTGGGTAATGGATGATCCAAAATCATTGGTGCACTCCAATTCCCATGCTACCAAACTATATAGTACTGTAACCAGGTAATAATTTCTGGAAAGAGACATCTAGAGTACCATCTAGCTCTATCATATTTGAGAGAAGGCAGACATTTCTACAGCCGATATCTCCATCAGTCAACAGCTCACACCAAAACAATCTAGACTGATAAATAGAACTACAGGTAAGAGGAAGTTTTTCATTTGGGTGAACTGTCCCTTTATGCATAAAAGCTCATTAATGTCCTTGGAAACAGAAGTTTGATAAAATAACTCAGGGTCCTTTATTTGTTATTTTTTTGCAGAGGTTTATCTTCAGCACTGGATGAAGTTTGCTCTGTTGTCACTTTTGTGCATGTGTCTTGGTTGGCAAATATATCTTAGAAATTGAATTTGAGAGACTAAACAAACACAACAAATACAAGCAAAATAAAAGACGAAAAACAGCACACTAATGAAATCACTCTTTTCCTTGAAAGAATTACAAGGCCATCTACAGGCTCCATATTTTCCATTTAGCCCAACAACCCAGACGGATATATCTTATGGTTGTTATATAATGAGGATGACTGTGAGTGGATGATTCAGGTTTCTAGTCTGTTATAAAAGAACGCTTGTATGCCTGTTTGTGTCTTTGGACGGCTCAGATACTGCACTCTATAGCGAGTGTTTGGATCATTACTGATATTGTTTAAGTCAGAGCAGTGTCGCATCTATTTGCCTAATGATATCAGATTGCTTCTGGTGAGGATTTAAGGACTGTTTTTTTTTTGTTTGTCTCACATCACACCGTCTTTCATATGTTGATTTTTGTGCTAGCGCGAGTAGATGTATGCCAACCTCTGAGTATGTGTTATGGGTACCTACGTGCTAACCAGCACTGCAGGGCCGTGACTTTATTCTATCTGCATAACGGTGGGATAATTAACATCTTCACCTGGCTCCTAGTTTGTTCGTTTAAAAAGCCTAATTAATCACAGGGACAACGTTGGGACTGGAGTCAGAGCCGCCAAGCGTGAAATTACCTTTCTCAGAGACTGGGCTCAAACGTCCATAAACAGTGATCCTGCCAGCCTACCCTCTGTACCCGACTCTTTATCTCACACTATACACTGCCTTGGAAGGAGGGAGCGAGAAGAGCAAGAGCAAAAAAGGCCAGCAGAGGCGGGGAACAATGTAGATGAATAGTAACTGAAGTAGGAGATCCAAGGGGGAAGTTTCTTTGTGATATCCCACCACGCGGGCAGAGTGATGGTCCTGCTTTGCTGCGTAAAAATAAAATTAGCCAGGTATCTGGAACACCTACTCTGAGTGAGCTCTCTGACCAAATCAATAACTTTGAACTTTCCAACATGGGAGCACAGAGAAACTCTTGAAACTCTTCACATCAATAGACGCTATCATATCCCGCTGCCGGTGTTGAGTACAGCAGCAGCAGTTCTGGGAGTAGCTCGTATGAATCATTCAGGACACCCACTCTCCTAACCTCTCCCTCTCTACCTACCTGCAGCCCCCCCACCCCGCCCACCGAGAGCCGCCGTCAGCATCAACTGTCTTTGTACTTAACCTCACACATCACAGCTAACTCGTATATCAATGTTGTGTTGAGACAGCGGAGAAGGGATATGTGTCTATTTCTGTCTCAGTAGGAGGGCATGATGGCCGCTTTGCGTGTGTGTGTGTGTTTGAGATATTGTTGAACTTGATGGAGGTGTATGCTTTATGAGCTCCGTGGAAGTGCCGTCTGTATTTTCAGGTCTCTGACACTGAGTCACATGACAGCACGTGTATGGAAACAGATATGTAAATGCTCATTTGACAATTATAGTATTAATAAAGAATGGTTTAAGTTATGACATTAGTCCCCTGCTGCACACTGCATGTGATACTATCAGTGTTGGGCAGTGATGAGTTTCTAGTGTTACAGTCATAATATAACTTTTTCCAGTAACAAATAGTGTAACTAAATACTTCTAAAAAATGTCAGTAATAACACTACAATGACCCCCAAACCAAATAAACTGTTGCGTTATCAGCTCACTACTAACTTGAAATACAGCATCACATCAGCTGATTCATTTTCATCATCGTCTGTGGGGACTGACTTGCTTTTGGAGTCAGCCTCAAGGGACCATTCAAGGAATTGCAGTTTTTGGCACTTGTACATTTCCAGCTGGCACCTGTTGTCAAAATGCTCTGCTCTCTGCTCTGAAAGAATACGGCTGGATGGGATTATTAGCGTGCGCATGAAACCCTAAATCGCAGCATCAGGAAATAACGCTGCCGGTAAAGATGTAATATAAGCAGCGCGAGTGTGCTTATTAGGTGGACATGTGGTTGGGAGGGTGGATGGGTCCCACAAACAACTGACTTTTTTGCAGGAGTTTGGAGTTCACTTCCCGTGTGGTTGTGTGTGTGTTTTTGTTCCTACACCTTATACCATGGGCCTTATTTTGCCTAAACCTAACGATCTGTGACTTTGTTGCCAAATCCCAACCTTTGTGACAGTCTGCATTGGTTGCCATTTGATGTTATGTAAACATAATGACGTGCTGCTGCATCCCACCATGGTCATTTGTTGACATCATGGTAATGGCATCCCAGAGTGTACACAGCTGACACAGAAGGATACCTAAAACGTCATAAGTAGACGTGGAAGGTCGCTAACAGAGTGGCACCATGTGACGAGTTACATCAAAATGACACTGGCATGAGACTTCTGGAAAACATTGGATTTTGGTAGCTTGATAACACAACTTAAAAGCAACAAAATATTAACATCATCTGTTGTCAGTATTTGATATCAAATTGACCTAACATTGGATTGGATTTTGGTCACCCAACATTACAACCTAAATTTAAACATACATCAACATCCTACAGAGTTGGTGGCCAGCTAGATTTTCTTCATTTTTTTCAGCCCTGGAGGTTGCTGTTTGACGCAGCTGCTTTTAGAATTTGAATGCCAAACGAACAAGAGGACAGAAAAGCAGAAATGATGTGGTGGGTTGAGTTGATTTCAGGGACTTCCCTTTCTATAAGCGCTGTTGTTGAAGAAAATTTCAGTCATTTAGAGATGTCATTATGCTTCAAATAAAGCATCTGAACCAAAAAATATGACACTGAAGCCTACGTCCTGCAGTGATTGGTTGTGCAGACATGCTCTCTCACACTTTTATTCCTTCCAAAATGACATTCACCAGTTTTTCCATTAGTACAACTCAGTGCAACACCATGAATGCCTTTGAGGAGTGTGCGAGACAAAGTGTGCGCCATTATCCCCATTCATACAGTTCATTGTGCCCTGCCTCACTCTATGACCGCAGGCTTTTTACAATGCCTTTAGACTTGTGCCTTCAGATGGTTAAAAGGCACTTTGTATGAGCTAGGTTGTTTGAAGCATACAGTATGGTATCATTTAGATCCTCAGTTTTATTAACAGAGGTCGAAAGGGGGATTGTAACCCCGCTGTTTTGAAAGTAACTCCAACCCCTCAATGACAGCTGGAGCCAAATGCATCAAATTTGAAACTATTAAGACTGAGATCAATCTTAATTTATAAGGTGGGCTCCAACAAACCTCTGTCAAAACTCTACAATCATGTATCCTCTACTGACTCATCCAATGAACAAGTGGGGAAAAGATCTTAATATTAGCACCAGTAATGAGTTTTGGATTCAAATACACAAAAACGTCTTCAACATGAAAAAAATAACACTGGATTAATTCAATACAAAGTCATGCACAGAATACATATTACATATACATCATATTACATATGATGTACCTCATGGGACTTATCACAACTCAATACAACTAACAACTACTTCCATGTACTTTGTGTCTGCAGAGCAGTGCAACACAGACATAACTAGTAAACTATCACTATTCTTTGGTTGCAGCATCCTCTCCCGTCACTGTGCATACTAGGAAACCTGAGCATACGTGACACATCACAAAAACAAATCTCAGCACCCTTACTTAAAGCCCTATCTATCATAAAATACTAAACTGGTACGACAAAAAACTATCAACATCTCACAGTGATTCAATCTTTTAACAGAACAGGCAACACTGGAACTACACTCAGCTCGACAAAAAAGTTATAACAACAGAAAATGTTAAAAATTGAACAATTTCTCGAAAAATGAAGAGTTAACTTCTTAAGTCTCTTGATTTGCTGGTTATCTATCTAAAATAGGTCCAACAGTAGAGAGCTGACAGGATATGAGAGTTAGAGGGATTGAGAATGACGTGATACAATGGTCCGCAGCTGGAACCGAACGGAGGATGTTAATGCTCATCATTAAACCTCTGGGACTCCAGGGCCACCCATCTTTTTAAACCTTTGTTTAACGAAATTTTCAACACTGACTCACTTTGTTTCTGCAAGTATGATTGCACATGTCATGTTGATTTAGCTGGAGGGTCGACAGTGCCGGTCAGGTCATGTCCAGTGCAACGGTTCAACTTTCATTCATGGAACTGTTTCACAATAACCGGATGTTTTGAGAGGACATTGGGACAATGGCTGGTTATTAATGGCAAAGCTTAGTAAGTAGATACTCAAGAATCCTTTTGGCATCAACGTGTGTGAGGACAGTCAAAAACATTTGAAACACACACAGAGTGCCTCCATGCAACATTCGTTCCAAGAAAAGACACACTAACATAGTTGCAAACACACAATGTTAGGTCAGAGGGGACGAACATTTCAATCTTCTGTACAAATTTGTGATGAGCAGTGTGTTTTGCTGGTCCTGTGGGAACTGGCACAGATAATTAATTTGGTTTCATAAACTTCTGTTGCCACATACTGGGGGACTGGGAGCTCAGAGTAAACAAATATTTAAATTAATACATCCAGACGTCGTCCTTTCCCAGGTAATCACCACGGAATAATCATGCGCCTGTGTGTGCATAAATACACGTAGTCATGTGTGCTGAAGTGAGTGCGCCTGTTTGTTTTTTTCAGGCATACGTCTGCTGTTGCTGCTGCTGCTGCGTGCTGCCGAGTTCCCAGGGAAATCAGAACACATACAGAGAGAGAAAGAGGGAGGGTGGGGGGTGGGTGGGGGGTACAAATAAATAAATTTGTTGAGAAAAGGGAGGGGAGCGGGAAAAAGAATTAGGAGAGAGGAGGGAGAGGCAGCGAGAAGGAAAAGGGAAAGGGAAAAGGAAGGCAGAGTTTCAGGGAGTAAATTGTTGACGCCAGGCTGCTCGCTGGCAGCTGACAGACGGAGAATGTGGGCTGGTTTCTGGGTTGCAATCAAATCCCTATAAACAGAGTGATCATTCACTCTGCCTAAACTCTACTGCATTACTGCCAACCAGACACACACTTTCTCACACACTCATGCAGTTGTGACAGCAGAAGTGTGGCGTTTACAGCAGAGTTTGTAGTCTGTGCACATCGGGGATCTTTGCATCGTATATGCATGGATAAATCGTGCGTGCATTAATGCGTTCACACAGATCGGAGAGCAGAAAGTGACAAGTGGAGGACGGAAATGACAAGAATTGTGAGACAGAGACAGAAAGGTGTTGGAAATGAAAGAGATTACTTTAATCCCTGAATTCCCCTAGGGGTCGAGAGTGCTCCAGCGTGTCTTTTAGGTTTCACTGTATAGAACGGCGTGATACTTCAGAGGTGATGTAGGAGTTGTGACTCTGTTGTTGTTAATGTCTGATAAGCTCCTTAGCAATATAATATTCAGAGAAATATTCAAAACTTTGCAGGCAGGTGGTTTAGAATAACAGGATAAGTGGAGAACTTTTGCACCCCAAGGATGGAATTTACCTTTTGATCTCAGTAAGAGGCGACAAACACCTGAGTGTGTGTCTGCACGTGTGTTCAAAAAGCAACCATGTTTGCTGCTGTTTGCACAGTCACAAAAAAAAAAAAAATCATTGGGCTGCATGTCAGAGCTGATCAAGAATTTCTTCCATCTCAGTCTGGACCAATAAGCTGGACGCTTACCTGTGCACTTACTCCACTCAGAGGGAGAATCAGCGAGCATAGAAACACCAAGTCAGGGAAAAGAAAAACTCTCATTGACTTCACATGCTTCTTAATGTGTCTGCCTCAAGGTCCTGCTGTTCTCAACCAGCTGCTTGCTGTATGCCCCCGCTGCCATCAGAAGCCGATACAGCGGCTGTGCTGTGAAGTAATGGGTTTTGTTTTCTTGGCGTGTGCCACAGGTCGCTGCTCATGTGAATGCTTGCTTCAGGACTTGTGTTGTTCTCAAAAAAAGGTCTGAATAAAAAGGCCTGCAAGAGCTCGCTGACTGATGGATTGTCTGACTGATGCCAGCAGACTGCTTGTCTCAAAGACTAAGCTAATTCTTACACAGCACATGGACAGTTTACAGTGATAGCTGCAGCAGATTTTACCAGGAAAAACCTCACAAATTTTGAAAACAATGAGTCAAGGCTTTCTCAGCATTTCTGCAATATAAAGGTTTTTTTTTTTCATCATTAGATAGAGGGTGTTATACTACCGTACAAACTGTAAAGCCTCTGAAGCCAAATTTGTGATATAAGTTATATTAATAAACTTAACTTGGCTTAATGTCTAATCAATGAGTCATTTAAATTGTAATGTTGTATGTGTATTTTATTACATATTTTAATGTATTCTATTTTAAGATCTTTTTTTTCTTCTGTAAAGTGTCTATTTTGTGCTGAAAAGAAAACTTGCTAGCAGACTTGATCAGCTATGGTAAACATTAACTATTTAAAGTTAATATTAGCTAATTAAGCTTATATATTTTCATGAGCAAACAGGCAATCTCTGGAAAAAGTTTTCCAGCTGACTTGTTTTATAACAATAATTCTGTAAAAGGGGTATTGAATATGCACTTCACATCGCAATAATTAAACCCTGAGCTGCATGTGCAGGCAAAATGTCAGCATCCTCACCAGTTGGTGATCTATATGGCAGACATGGAAATTAAAAAAAAAAAAAACAGCAGGGCTGTGCTATCAGACAAATGTTAAAATTATGTGGCGGCACCATGGAACCACTGCACCACAGTTTTAAACAAGTGGTTAACGTTGTAAAACAGTCACAGTTTAAGTAGGTTTAGAGGAAAAAATACTTGGTTAGGTTTAGGAAAAGATTAGTTGTTCCTGTTAAAATAAGTACGTTTGCTATTTACGGGACGTTAACACCTCGTAACATGACATGTATGTCAAGGCCATGCTCTGAAGCCCCAGTTTTCTAAAAAAGTCCCATTGGACTGGAAGGCCATTTATGCAGCCCAGTATCTTAAAAAAAAACATACGCATTGCTCTGAAGGGGTCTTTCTCTAAAAATAGGTTACACCTTTCTCCCAAACAGAAGCACATGGATAATTATTATGCAGAATTACATCATCGGACAATTCTACTGAAAGGCATGACCTGTCCTACTTTAACTCTGATTGGCTTACTATGACATTTTTTCCTGAACCAATCTCTCTCCTCATGCGTAAACCAAACCCACCCACTTTTGGTTTTGGTTCACACGGACACAAACAGCAATCTCTTGGCTGAAAGACTTGAGCATCATTATAATAATGCAAGGGGAAGCCATTTGAATTGTAATTTGACTCTGAAGGGGTCAGTGGTTAAGTTTAGGCACAAAACTACTTGTTTAGGATAAGGAAAAGGTTGTGGTCGATGTTAGTCAAGGGTCAACCCCTGTGACCAATAACTAATGTGACAAAATAACTCAACATTAACTTTTAGTTGAACACCAGACATGAACGCCATTGTCCTGGGTCAAAGTCCTGTGCGTACTGGACCCATCAACCTCATTCCCCACAAACCCTAAGCAAACATTTGCACTCTTTATACTATATAAATGCACTGGATATCTAAAAATGGCATGTAAAAGTCTACATTAAAGTTGCTTAAAAGCCTCTCATACAGATGCTAAAGGGGCGCTGACCAATCTGGGTATTTTGACGCCCTGAAAAAGTGTACAGAAATGGTCCATAAATGATAACAAGTGTTTTCTGGCACCAGCTTTTTGGCTCTATTTCACATTCAGACATTATGCTTTTACAGAGAATTTCCATAGTATTTACAACAAAAGTTATAGGTGTAAAAGGGGTTATTGTATGGCTGTCTAATTTCCAATCCAGTATAAACAGAAAGGTGCCCTCTGTTTTAGATTGTCCAATCAGTATCACCATCTCATTTTCTGGTTTTCCATTTCCCAAGATTCCCAGACCCTGATGGAGGCTGAAGCAACTTAATCAGCAGTTTAAGGAAAACCCGTTTGCTCTGGCTGAAAACGGTGTCATGGTGCTGTCTTATCATTTCAACACATTAAGTGCCACGCTACTGTAATGTGAGTAACAAGAAAAGTGCTTGTCTTAGAATCATGGTGGAGTAGAAATATGAAGAAGCTGAAAAACTTGAGTACAAAGTACCTAAAAATAATACCACAAGTGTGGTACTTCACAAAATGTACTTTGTTACTTTCCACCGCTGCCTGTACACTCCCAGGCAAGTTATTTTGGAAATCCTTTCTGGATGATAATGTTGCCTGTTGCAAGAAAGTGTCCTCGCTGTGAGCTTCAGACAATGACTTTTTCAACACACCTGCCCCTCAACGTTTTTTTCTCAAGGACATCTTGTCGGTACAGATTGATTGACAGACCTTAGCTTGATCCCCACGTCAACAGTGACACCTCCACCACGAATGTCAGTCCAACATCTGCTCCTGTGCAGCGAGAGCCACAGTCAGAGTACAGAAACATATC
Source organism: Plectropomus leopardus (assembly GCF_026936395.1). Classification (NCBI taxonomy): domain Eukaryota; kingdom Metazoa; phylum Chordata; class Actinopteri; order Perciformes; family Serranidae; genus Plectropomus; species Plectropomus leopardus. Next base: position 12,007,102 of record NC_142189.1, on the reverse strand, counting down.
ATTTTTACAAAACCGCAGCACTTGCAGAAAGAAATCCCCCCTCTCTCCACTGTGAGTGTTTCAGTTTAAAGATAAAAAATTCTGGGTTGTGGATTCGGGCAGGTCCATCCGTCTCGCTGTCTTTGGGCGCCGCAATGACAACGCCTCCATTGTCACAGCTGAGAAATGGTTTCCCACTATTTGCATTTTTATTGATGCTCCAAATTGCAAATAGCTCTCTCCTCCTTCTGTCTTTGTCTTTGCGTTGAGGAGGGAAAAAAACCCTCATTTGTTCAAGCAGGCCCTATATAAATCACTATAGCAGAGTGAAGTGAACTGAACTCATCTCTGAATAAAACATCAGGTTGCAGACAGAGCACACTGGAAGCAGTTCTCTCTCTTAGGGGTTTTTTCTTTGAAATTTGCTGTACCCCTTGCCTCTGTACTCTGGAGAGCTGGAACTAATACTGAAGAGGAAGAAACACAGTGCTCACACAGATTGCCTTCACAGCTCGTGCTTTGGAGTCTTTCTGTTAACTCGGTGTCAAGAGCATGTAACATACACTACATGCAATAAGGGGCTACACAGTAATTGGTCAGACGCATTGATTGCCTTGCTGTTTGCTGCACAAGTACAATATGGATCAGGCCATTACCACCACAGTCACAACACTGCAGTAACAAACAACAGTATCTGCACTCTATATGAGAGTGCAATTACTTATCAGTCGGTGAATTACCGTGAAATCCGAGTCACACACCTCTCTTTTTTTCCTTGTCTCACTTTCTTTCAAAATGAGCGACTGCGAGCAGATGAAATTTCATTGTTTATGTATTTATTCATTGTGAAGCAGGGATTACTGACGTTACAAGGTCATTCAAACAGATGAGTGAATACTCTATTGACTGAAATGTAAATACGGGCTCATACTGGGCTCCAGTCACACACAGCTGAAGGTACAGCAGCTGTCTTCATTGTCCTTCATTGTCAACCAGAGGAGCAAAAGTGTTTTCCTTAAACTGCTGATTAAGTCGCTCCAGCCTCCATCAGGGTCTGGGGATCTTGGGAAATGGAAAACCAGAAAATGAGATGTTGATATTGATTCGACAATCTAAAACAGAGGGCACCTTTCAGTTTATATTGGATTAAGTGACAGCCATACAATAACCCATTTTACACCTGTAACCTTTGTTGTAAATATTATGGAAATTGTTTGTAAAAGCATCATGACTGAATGTGAAAAAAAAACAAAAAGCTGGTGCCAGAAAATGCTTGTTATCATTTATGGACCATTTCCATATCCTTTTTTCTTTCCACAACACTCTTTTTTTTTCTTTTTTAAATGTATTTGTTAGATTGGAGTTCTTTTCCACAGCCAACGGGTATAGAGTGGGCACTGGCTTTTCTTATTGCAATTTCTTTATAGTAGAAAAGGTGTTCTGTATCTAATTTTGACAAGATTGTGTTCAGGTGTGTATTCAATTTTCTGCGTTATGTTCATGCTCCCCTTCCAAACTGGAAGGAAAAATGAAGTTAAAGTATTGATTATAATGTGACGAAAATGTCCTTATACCTAAACATCAGTAAACACCAAGAAAAAGATGGAAAGGACTGGCACCAACTACAGATCTATAGATCACCAGCTAGATCTGGCACAGCAGAGGACTCTGCGACTCTAGTGAGAAAGGGTATGGAAGACAGCACTTGCTTTATGGTAACTAAGAACTGGTTTGATGGTGGGAATGTGAGGTGCTGTCCAGCTCCTGCCTGCCCTGCATAAGACAACCCGTTTTCACTGCCAAAAACCATCTTCCACGTCCACCAGAACGCTGCTGACAGACAACAGACTTTCATGCGCGAGTGCAGAGTTTACTTCTTGTGTGTGTGTGTGTGTGTGTGCGTGCGCGCGCACGTGTGTGTTTTAAACCTAAGCCCTGTGCCTCTTTTGCCTTAACCTAACCGTCTGTGACTTTGTTGCCTAATCCCAACCATTGTGAAAGTCCATGCTGTTGTGCAAACATAAGGAGCATGCTGCTTTGTGCATGATGTGATATCACAGTAACCTGATGCATCATCCCACCATGTGCATTTGTTGACATCACCATAATGGCATCCTGGAGCATAAACAGCTGACGCAGCAGGATACCTAAAACGTCATAGGTAGACATGGAAGGTCCTGACAGGAAGGCACCATGTGACAAGTTCGGAGTAAGAACGCGTTGTACCACAGGGGGAGTAAACAAGCTCCCAAGGAAAGCGGCATAGACTTGCAGCTATTTTTTCACAATGGCAGTATTGCAGTGTAAAATCCTGTGTCCCAAAAAGCATTTTCAAGACACATCTGTAAATCTGTTGACAGGACACCTCCAACTGCAAACAAGGTCATTGTTTCTCTCTTTGGTATACATTTTTGAACCAAAGAGTTTGTAAAACCTTCCTTAAGATGAAAAAGGTGGTTTACAAAGTTAAGTTATGGTTAGGAATTCCATTGGAATGAACAGGCGCCATCTTGGCATCTGTTATCAAGATATTATTATAAATCTATGTAGTAAACACCCAGGATCACTGCTATATCCCACTCAGAGGCAGCTGAAGAACGGACTTGCTGCACACAACCAGGAGGAGTGACCATGCAGCCATCTAGTTGAGGTTGTAATATGTAAACAAACAATGAATAATGGCCTCAATGACGCAGGAAACAAGGCCATTCAAGGTCTGAAGCACGTCCCATGCCACTACTGCTGATCACCAATGACATTAATGCATTCACTGAGTCTGTGGTGGATTTAATTTGTAAAACAACAGAAGCAACTGAACTAATTATTACAGTTAAATCATTCAAGAACCTGAAACCACAGAATACCAGAATCATGCGGAAACATGGACAATTATAGAGCAGCAACCAACAATGGAAAAAGACGAATAAAAGGAAATATTGCAATGCGCTATTTAAAAGAGCTGACGGGATTATATTTCATTGGAGTTGTATTTTGTATTACAACAATGCAGCTCTATGACACAGAGGAATAAGTTACATCAAGATTTAGTTATAGCCTATAGGCAACACTTGTTTGTCCTATCAATTCATCTTTAGTTTTTTCTCATTGGTGAATGCATGAATTGAAAAACATCTGAGTTTTTAAGCTGAAAAACCTTGATTTAAAGTTTTAAATAATAAGTTCACCACGCCATGTTTTCAGCTCCATCAGACCAGCTGCAGGTGTCAGAGGTGAGAACGAGCAATAAGTTAATCTGGCAAAGGTTGTTTTTCCTGTGTGTGAAAAGGGCTATTGAGAGCGGTTCAGAGTGACAAACAAACACTGCTATCCTTCCTGTCTACTTTTTGCTGATCCATCCATCCTCTCTGCTTCCGCCACCCTCCAACACTGTTCTGTCAAATCCTGCTAAGCTCCTCATCTCTTCATCACATCCTTCTTTCTTCTCTTTTATCATCCCTTTGACACACGCACAGAGGGGGTAAAATGGAGTCATCTGTCTGTCTGTCAGAGTGAAAGGTCATTAGCTGGTGAGGGGGAGAGGGCACGACGGGAGGAAGGACACCTCAAGGTAATTATGAAGTAACCGGGCACACGTCAGCATTTAAAGTTATTTTATTGCTTTGATCAATATAAAACAACTCCTGTATTACCTTCAGTCTCTCCAAAGATTAATTTATATTTTAGATAATAAAGGATTTCTGCAGAATAAAAGTTGTAAAGTTAATTGAGTTTGAGGCTCAAGTTATAAAATTTTAGATTAAAAAAAATTTGGACAATGTCTGCATGGCAATACTTTGCGGGAGCTCGAGTGCAGTTAATAAATGGACCATGCTCGTGCATTCAGTTCAGCAGAGTGCTTTACATATAACTGTTGTATTATGAAAAATGTACGTATTTTGAAACTACTGAGGTTATAACTGGATAAATGAGACCTGGATTTTAATGCATGAGTTGTTAAATAGTTTGTAAAATGATGTTTATATGTGGTTTTGCTGTTGTTAACCCTTTGTAACCTGGTCAGATTTCTTTCAAAAACATGGGAAGAAAACAATTAGCAATTTAGGAAGGAATGGCCAGGAAATTAGACAGAAATTAGCAAAAAGGTACAAGAAAATTGCTAGTATATTACGAAAACAAACAAACAAACAAACAAACAAACAAACGAAAATAAACAACAACAACAACAAAAAAAACAATAACAAACAAGTGGAAAAGATAAAAAAAAACACAACAGGGAGATGACCTGGGGAAAAAACTTTAAAAATCATAATTATTCTTCAAAATAAGTTTAAATGTTTAAACGTTTAATTATATATATATATATAAAATTAGAAATATAGCTCTCTGAGATTCTTTTCTTAGTGTTTTTAAAAATGATTTCCCAAATCTACCCAAATTTTTGCAATTTGCATGACAGTTATTTGCCAAGATACTCATTGCTTTTTTCCCATGTTTTCAAAATGAATAAAATCAATTTTCTCAGGGTTCAAAGGTATAAATATTTGTGAAAGGGGCCTGAGTGCAGTGGAAGAAAAGTGATGTCGATCTAGGTTTCAAAGGGTTAAATGAGGACCTTGACTTAATTCATCCATAATTGACTCCGTTTTCGATGCTTCCTTCACCGTGGAGGCATGCAAGAAAAACAGTTTACTTTAGAAATTCAACAAAACGCGGTGTGAGTGGTAAATAGACAAATGGTTATTTTTCCATTATTTGCTGTGAAGCTGTAAATCTAACTCATAATAGATTATTGTGACCAACATAATATGAGGAAAATAGTTTTAAAAAAATAAATTGTTTCTGTAAGGTTGTCTGAGCAATTACTCCTGTCAAATTGATCTGACTATAGCGAAAATTTTAACTGGATTTCCAGAAAATTGGCAGAAAAAAAACAATTTATGTGCGTTTCTATCCACCACTGTGGACCGCTGAATTCAAGACCCGCCTCCAAACTGAAACCATGACATGCTATACCACGATCACCCCACCTCCTGCAATATTGACCAATAAGTCCCTTAACACAAAACGTCCACAAAATATTTGCGACCTGACCAAAAACAACAAATCCTAAGATAACCATGTGCTGTTCAAATAAATTGGTTAGGCACGCTGTTTAAAGTGATCATTCTGGGCCATTTCAAACATGTGAAACTAAATTGTGTATTTTAAAACAAAGCAAATACCATACAAATGAATATTATTATCATAATATTGAGCAGCGTCATGCAACATTTATACATTTCAGACTAAGATAATACATATAAAAACAGTATAGTAGTAGTAAGTAGTTCAGGAAATATATTTTATCTTGGTATCTTTTTTTCTCAAAAATTTTGAACAGCACATCTCCACAGTTAATGTGCCTGTTAGAAACGCACCTGACTGAAATGACTCTTGACACTGTCACGCTAAATTACATCATTCTTCCTCTCATCTTATTTATGTCTATATGTCTATTTTGATATATATCTATCATCCAACCCCAAGGATTCGACCTGCATGCTCTCAAAACATGCCCTCACTATCACCTTTTTTGTGGGTCACCTGCTGGGTACAAGACCCGGTGCAGGACTCTGCCCTACGGTGGCCTTCAGGTAATGAAAAACATGAAAGGCTCTGTCTAGAGCCAGTATTCGGTTTGTACTTTCTAGGCTACTGTAGAACGTGGTGGTGCAACTTGGCGCTCCGTGGTAGAGGACCCGCTCCCTATGTAGTTATAAGGGGCTCATTCTGAGATTCTTACATTTTAGGTTTATTATATCTATTCTCTACTATTTACTTTTGGATTTTTACTCTGTTTGTTCTTTTATGTGAAATCCTTCATGCTGCTGTCTTAGCCAAGACTCCCTTGAAAAAGAGATTTTGAATCCCAATGGGGCTATTCCTGGTTAAATAACGGTTAAGTAAATAAATCTACTAACAGAAACATAAATATATTATTTTCAATTTCAGATGCCCCTAAATCCTACACACTGGACCTTTAAGTGCATCGAGATAAATAGCTGTTTGTGTGAATTCTTCAGCTGTGTAACATTAAAACCCTTGCACTGCAAGACTTGCTTAGACACATTTTGTGTTCACCACCTTCTCCCCCTCAGTAAAATCTTTTTTATACATATTCTTGGAGTTTCCACTCAGGTTTTGTCAGCACAAAATGAAATGTGCATTAAAAACAGGTGTCTAGAAATGCTTATACCGTCTAGGAGAAGTGCAAGGACGCTTTTAATCATCGTTTATGGCGTAAAAATGTGTGTAAGTGACACTTTTGGTTAATTTGTATTCACCCTGTCCTCAGCATTCGCAGAGACAGTTAAGTGTGGGTGATATCACATATTTGTTCTGTGTCATCCTTCAAATAAAAAAAAAGCCTTGTTGCAAATGGAATGAAATGCCCGTGGCTCGTTGGAACGTCGACAGATTCTGCTCGCAGATAAAACTTTTACATCGCCTCCTCCACAAAGAGGATCAGTGTGATTCCCTTGAGAGAGGGAATGTTGAATTCAGCCCCAACATGTGCAGAGCACTTCTGACATATTCACGCTTACATGGATAAATGCGTTGCGTAACCAGTAAACCATCTGTTTGAGAAAACGCCAGATAAATACAAGGTAAACAGAGGACGCAACGATGAAAAATAAACTGAATTCAGTAAAGGTCTGTGGGAGCAAAGCGGACGCCGAGTTAGCTGAATAATTGGTCTGTGAGGTAGAAAAAAGGGAGATGGTGTTGAATAAGAGAACAAAGGTGGAGAGACAGAGAGGTGCAGAGCTGAGAGGAAAGAACGGGGTGAAGTGAAGAGATGAGTTCATGGACAGCTGGCTGATGAAGTGTGAGGGGGAGCTCGGGCAAAGAGCGGGAGGGGGGTGATTCCTAATCTTGTTGTTTTTCCGTCTATGATGTCTCCTGTCCAACCCGGTTTGCCCCACGCTTGTCTGAGTCCACAAACACAGCACGCCACTCTCTTTTCCCATGCAACTCAGCACTATGTCAACCTGCGCCGTCCCAGCCCCCATCAACAGCCCTGTTCACACAAAGGATAACACTCACTGAGAGGCTCGACACACACTGACAGACAAACACACACATGTGCCCACACAAACACACCAAACCTGCAACACCAGCAACTTTTCCCCAAATAAACACACTTTTTATGCAGCAACAAAACCTGATGGAGCCAGGAGTTGTGATTGCTTACGCCGCGTGTTTGTGATCCAGGAGGAGAGAGAAGGAACAACAATTGAATTAAGATTTACCGGACAGATAACATGAGGGAATTTGAGTATGTGGATTCCTTGGAAAGGGCTTATCAGCATTCACTATCCTCTATTACATGCAGCAGCAGGGGAGAGGACACTCAGATATCCAAGGTGCATTTCATTATAATCACAACAACAGCCCCTCCTACTGGTGGGCAACAAAACAGCAGGTGAGATTGGGTCTTTGATACAGGTATAAGACTTCGAACAAATCCACAGGTGTAGGGGTGTGATGCTGTGCTATGATAAGGCAGAGAACAGGAACAGAAATTGTTAATTTAACTATCATTGTGTGAGAAACCTACAGTATCTCATGAATCCCTAAATTTACTCCTTTCTCTCAAAATTTTGTTAATATATACCGTTTAAAACTTGGCATTATGAACATTATAAATGAGTCCCTTTGTTTTTTCTGTTGGAGCAATTGATAATGCAGAAGCTAGGATCCCTACACATTTATTTCAATGATTTTTTTTTATAATCTTTTCAAAATATTTTACCCCATTTCCAGGATTTTATTTGTCGTTGGACGAGGAAATACATTATTAAACAGGCATTTGTGGAATAAAACTGCTCGCTCTTGCTAACTTTATTTGCATATTAGACATTATCAATGCCAGCTAGGTGTATACGCCAATGTGTATCCACCACGCAGTGCAGCACTAGATTTTAAATTAGTAAGACATGTTTTGGATTTTTGAGAAATGTATTTTAAACAATAGCAAACACAATGTATGTTCAAAACTTTTCCTAAACATTTTGTTAATTCCAAACCATTTCCATTTTTTAACTGTAGCTAACAGGAAGTAAACAGGGACATGCAACTGTTGTCCTACCAAAAGAGTAGCAATTAAACAGTCTATATATATTAATAATGATGTAATCAAGGTATTCTTAATGGGTTTTTTAGGGGGCACTTGATGAATACTGTACATTTATTGATTATAATGTTATTTTAGTATATTACATGCCAGATTTGAGGGGTAAAAAATACTTAAACTGGATTAAAAAATCAAGCAGCAAGAAAAAACCAAATCAAGACAAAACATGAAAACAATCCCAGAATCCAAATTAAAAAGTAAAAGTGAATTGATTAAACTGATAAACCTTATGGTGAATGAGTCAATTTTATACTCCTCAAAAATCCCTAAACTGTGCATATAATCCATTAAAAATACTTTCACTACTTACTTTTTGATTAAATATTAATCTATCTAGTAGCTATTCCCATGTCCCCCCTGAATTAACACCCGAATTGAAAAATGATGCCCCTCCTAAATAGGATACATGCAGTGTTATTTTGTAAATATAACCTTTCCACTCCTCCCCTATAGACCAATTTTTGTCTTTTTCTTACAGGTGGGGGCAGGGGATCTTTATGGAGATAGTCAACAGTATAAGCCACAAAGAAGTGGTAAACATCCTCTGAAAGCCCAGGGTGTCTAGTTTGTGGTTGTAAAGTTTCATGTGGCTGTGATTACTTTAGAGGTCATGAAAGGTCATTTTATACAGTGATGTCCATATTAAAAAATGGCCTCACTATTTCTATGAAATCCACAAATCTCAGCTGTCCAGTTATAGCCAATTCATGCAATTCCAATGCTGTTTAGGGACCCCAGTATACAGAACAATCTAATACAGTAAGCAAATATAACAAAACTTAAGTGTGCATGTCTGTAAAGAGAAGACTCTTCATTACCAATGGAAATCATTTTCATTCAAATGAGATGAGAAGTTTGGCATCCACTCGTAGGGGAAGATATTAATAACCTGATAGAAAGCTTACATGACAATTAGAGTATAAACAACAACATCATCAACCTCATTAAAAGAGTCCGTATGAAATCAACTTAAAATCTTACCAGACATCTCAGTTCAGGTTGAGGTAGTGTAAAGAAAATAAAAAAACAGCCGCTGAAGAAAAAAGAATGGCTTTAAATGACTTCACTAATTAAAAGTAAAGACACACACCAGTCTGACAAGCTGCCACCAATGTCAGTGTGACCTCAGCATCGGTGGAAACATCTAACAAATAAAAACAAGCCTGACGGGAAAAGCAGAAGCAGTCAAATGACATCACCAATCAATAGGACACTCACACCTGAGTCCAGCGAACCATCGTGGAAAACTGTGAGGGAGGAGAAGGTATCTTTTCACTCATGCTACAACTGGCAACATGTTTCTCTCCCCTGCTTTCACCATTATTGATTTGTTGTGCAGCACAACTCAGGAACGAGCAAAGTTTCAATCTATCCAGTTAAGCAGATGCTCCTGTTAATGCAGCTTGGAGGCAAAACAGGAAGTAATTCAAGAGATGGGAAAAGCACGCTCACTTGCACTCCATAAGCATTATCACATCAAGAGGAGTTTGCATTAAAAGTAGCTTGTCTGTGTTGCACCAGCAGTACCCTGCAAAGGGTTTATTAGTCGTAACTAACAGGCCTTTTTCACAGCCGACATTTTGACTTGTCATAGTGGGAAAAGCACAGGTGTTACATTAACGATCCATTGTATTCAAGTGTCCCACTAAGCCATAACAGCGTGACAGTGAGCCAGCATGCACGACTCAAACCAGAAATTCAGTCACCATTAATTTCATCATTTACCACCTGTGCTTCTCATATTGTGGCATTTAAAATGTCTTCTGTGAAAAATGCCTATTAATGCAAACTAATTTATGGTCCTTAGCCACTAATAAGAGCAATATTTAAGTTGCCATGTTGTGGAAAAAAAAAATCGCTTTACAGCTCTTGAGTTTCTCGCTTTTTAATTCAGGTTGATTAATCATCATGACGTGAGAAACCCAAACAACCTCTAATTAATGACTTACTTGTAACTGCAGACCTGATGGCTTCTTGGGAAGTAACTAAGCTATTTCTAAATGGTCATGACGTCCTCTCCTCAAGTATTATTCTCCTCAGGCTCGCAATTATACACAAGTGGATCGAGGTCCAGATGCTCTGCAGCTCAGTAAGTGGTCGAACTGTCTGCAGGGGTCTTTCTGCAGATGAATAAAATAATTTGATGATGAGAAGGAGTTCAAGTATCTCAAGGGCTTGTTCACTAGTGAGGGTAAAATGGAGTGTGGGATTGATTGACGGCTTGGTGCAGCTTCAGCCATGGCCCCATTCAAAAGCTGCACAGTGGCGCATGATGCCATAAACGTTCAAATGAAGCCTGTGAAACCTGGTCGATGGATGCATCACCTGGTCGATGGGTGCAACATCATTGGGCCCACAGAGCAAGTGCAATAGCTACTTCCAGTTGTGCAACAGTGTAGGTTTCATTTTAACATTGGGGGTCGACAGGCTAACGCATATGAAATGGGGGGGGGCATCAAACACTTAATTTCCTGCATTCTGGTGAATTAAAGCACCAGTTTGTGCCTTTCCTGCATCATTTTATGGTATAAATGTCTTTACTTTTGTTAAAATAAAAGCCCTCTGTTACTTTGATGGTTTTATTGATAGGGACAAATGCACATGTACTAGTACTGAAGGGGGCATGTCCCCTGCATTCCTCCTGAAATTTACGCCCATGATCAGCAGCATTTAAAGACATTTGTGGAACCATAACAGAGTATGTTTTGTATTTGAACATACTGATGACACATAAAGAAAAACATATCACTACATAATATAAATATTTCATATCTCTGGTTTGGAGAAGGGTACAATGCCAACATTTATTCTGCATATTGGGTTTAAAAGTTTTCGCTTCAATTTTCTGCACAAATTCAGTTTGTCCTGTGGCAGAGTTTTGTGGTCAAAAGACTGGAACTAGAGACCTGAAGTGTCTGTGTGGTCTTTAAATAAGCATTCAACAAATCAGTGGTTTGTTTCTGACTCCTTTGATGTCTCCAGAGCCCAAGGCCGCCGCTCTCTTAAAGGAATAATCAGTGACGTTTAACTGTCTTGTTGTACAAAATGAACATAATAGCAGGCTGGGATTTGCAAGTGCAGAATAATGCTGCTTGCTCTGCTCATCAGTCCTTTCTAAACAAGCACTCTGGACCATCCTCCTCTATAGAAAAAAAGTGTTTACTCTGAACACTTTCACCTTGGAAAAAGGAGACTCTATCATGGCTTAGGCCTGCTGAAATATCTTTCATTAAAGAGGTAGACAGTCATACCTATTCACCACATCGTCTTGCAGTGATCTCAAGGGAGCATTATCTGCTGAAAAGAAAAGGATCAATTGCGCTGAACAGGATTTCAGCTGACAAGAGACGACAATAAAATGGTCTCTCCATCAAAAGATGCCACCCTGATGAAAATCATGGAACAAGGCCTCACGAGGAACACAGTAACTGCAGGAACTTTGAATCAAACCGTCACTGTACAATAAGTAGCTCCGACTGTTTCAGTTCCATTTAGCCAAATCACCGTCTCCCTGGCAACTAAAAACAGGTTCTGAACTCACTTCTCTCAGATGCAAACTAGAGAGGAGACGTATTATCATCACACAGAAATTAGGAAATGTCTGTGTGGAAGTAAATCTTCCTCTTATAAAAGGTGATACTTGCTAACTTCTGCTGTGAATTAGACAAAGGAGGTGGCAATGTTTGACAACACAATGGCAGATCATGAGAGCATTCTTCTGGAAGCACTTTTTCACATCTACAAGCTGTCACTGTAACATCACTGTAACATCAGATATGAAAACAGATGTTCCACTACTGAAGAACTGAATCACCTCGAGACCCAACAAGTCATTTGAGTCTCATCCATGGACGCCCATAGCACACACTAGATGCGTCAAACAGACAAAAGGAGGTATGAAAGCCAGATGCGTTTAAATAACTTCAACGTGCATGAACTCTGTTGAGGGGTTAAGTTGTCAATAGGCTCTGTAATAGTAGAGTTTTAGTACCAACACCTTATTTTTTTAAAGATAATAGTTGTATCTTCTGTTGTATACTCTCAAAATCTGTGAAGGATTGAAAAGATAAGGTGTCCGACCACATGTGAGCATCACATAATGTCACCTCTTGTGACATTCTCGTGACGCAAAAAAAGTTTTAGAAATTCTACAGAAGCCTTAGTCAGATGTAACACGTATTTGTTTTCTCATGGTGTGTTTTCACAGCAAAGGGTATTGCCTACAGTACCTTGGTGACTGGTTTTATGTTTTAGGCTTGTTTGACCTCTCAAAGCCAAACTATTGCCATTACCATTTAACTAGTTGACTTGACATCTTTTTCTTTACACTTTACTTCATTATTCCTCCATCCCTGTTGGTGTGCAATGCAAATGGCAACCTCCAGAGCTGAAAAATGAAGTCAACATAGAAGCCCCAAAAAACTGCAATTCCTGTAACGGACACTTGGGGCTGGCTCCGGGTGAGAGTCAATCCTTTTCGACACCCATATTAAAATTTACAACTTCACAGCAGAAATGAATATGTTTACAGTCTTGTACAAAAAATGGATTTGGTCTTTGTAACTTATTTCAACAACCATAACAACTGTAAAGAGGGTGGATTTTTTTTATAACTCATCCATTTAAATTTTGTTAAGGCTGAAAGTTATGTATAATTAGGGGTGGTTGTTTTAAGGTCCAATGGTGTTCCACTGGAAGGGGAGGGACTTTGCCTCTTTATATAGTTGCTTGGATATCAATCTAATTGCCTTAATGAAAATGTATAAAGGTGAGTACTCTCATAGACAGGGATTACAATCAGCCCCACATAATCATACACCTGTTATGATCTGATTAAGATCTACACTTAGAGGCCAAAAGTTCAAGCAGAAAACTCGGGAAAATTGTGAAATTCAGAGCTTTTTATCAAAGTACTATATCAAAGGTCAATAATGAACTTTCAAGCTCAACTATTCAGGTGGTGTTTCACAGTGCATTTGAACTCAGAAATTAGTATTTAGGCATCGTGCTGCATGTCTTAAGAGAATTAATGTTATCTAATTTGTCTAACTAAAACTGCCCTTTGAACTGTTAAAGATAAATCGTGCCTATCTCCCTCAATTAACCCATAAGCTCAACTTAAAATATGACATATTTCACCACACCCATTACAGTGATACTTTGTGAAGATCCCTTTTGTTTAGTCTAAGTTTAAGCCATATCAGGACACATCTAGGTGTTTCTATCTGTCACACTGACTCCTTTTATGGAGAGAAAGTGTGAGCTGCAGGGCGAGGATGGTTAGAGGATTGTAGATAAAGACAGGGAGACAGAGAGGAAGGAGTGGCTGTCAGCAATTGGACAAGCACTTGACCTTTTCCCCATTTTTTTTTCTCACCATATGCTGCTCCACCTCACTTTAGCAGCGTACACACACACAAACACACACATGCACACAGGCCCTTGGGGTGTGTTTAGCCCTGAGGTTGCCATCTGTACCTGCCTGTTTGGTATGCAGTGGGCTCTGCCCCCAATCCCAGTGAAGCCAATTCCCTCTTAGCTGTTTGTGACTCTACCTGCTTCCACTTAGCGAGCGTGTTTGTGGCTACATTTGTACATACAATATGTTGGATCATTTTTGCTTTTGTCTGTGCATGCATGTGCACTTGTTTGCTTTTGATTGAGTGTGTCATGATGTTTTCCTGCGTGGGAGTGTACTTTGCAGGGTTTGTCTGTTGTTGAGATGGATCTTAAAGTATGGCGCTGACTTGTTTGTAGCATCAGGGACTTATCCTTCAGTGCTGGGAGACCAGCTGTTATGCACGACAGCGAGCTCCTCTTAAAAGCTTCATATGTCTCCTGGCTAAGTGTGCAGATTCGCCTGGATGTATTTATTATGGAAATTATACAGTATGGCGGTATGCATGTACAGTTGAATAACCGATCAGGACTATCTTGTTATGCACTTTGTGTTAAGTGTACGGCGTTGTATTTTCTTGGATCTTGTCAGCAACATGCAGTGAGAGCACCACTTCAAGAGTAAAATGAAATGAGAGAATGGATCAGCAGTATTTTTTAATTAGTGTAAGATTTTGAGCATTGAACGCTTGCATGGGAAATGCTTGATGAGAATGTTCATATTTGCCTCCAATTCCAGGTCCCGTCAATGATATTTAAAACTTAATTAACAGATGATCAATAGTGTTTACACTGTAAAGCGACTGGGGCAGATTCTAATTAGAATATCCATACATTATTAATGACATTAGCAAACTCTGAAATTAAAAGGAGACAACTGCCGCGTTCAATTAAGCCAGCCCTCACAGAGAAAAAGTGCTGGCAAAAGACTGAGAGTGAAAGAAAGAGAGTGAGTGAGTGAGGTGTAGATAAAGGAGTCAATGGATGGGAAATGATGATAATCAAAGTCCAGCAGAGTCAAACAGAGTTGCTCAGGGTGGCTAAACGATTTGGCTGACATTAATTAGGATAACCGTGCTATGTATGAATTCAAGTATAATGATGTAATATTACAGAAAAATGCAGAAAATTATCCAAATTACACATAAAGCTTGTTGAGGTTGAATTTATACAACCATAGAGCCATTCTAATAAAATATATGCATCTGAGCACCTCTACAATAAAAGATAAGGTGTTTAAACAACATGACCATATGCCACCACCAACAGATGCATACCTTCAAGCATAATTATGATTTATTGCAACATGTTTTTATAGTTTTGGCCATCTTTTCTGTCGCTCATGAAAACACTGTACTCACCAAAGTGATCACGATGACAAAAAACATATGATACACTTTACTGCCTCTGTAGGGGAAATTTGTCTTGGACTCAGTGCTGCACAGATAATGCCTCCACACAAAAAACAATTGTCACACCATGAAATAAAAAACACAACAGCCTGAACAAAAACAACACCAGATATGCATAGTCCCAGTTTCACCCAACCCAAATTGCACACACATTGCACACAACAACTATTGCACTCACCCAGTAATAAAAACACAATGAGACTATATAATAATTTCTCTCAATGCAAAAAAACACACATAATTTCCATCTGTGAATACTAAGTGTGTTGTTGTTTTTAACTGGCGGGAGGTCTGTCGTGCTACACGCATATTTCATTGCCAATTCATTACTTTGGGACTCCAAAGGAAGAATCTGCCCGCACACACACATACACACACACAATGACAGGGCTAACTATAACTAACCGTTTGCTGTGAGGAAAGCAGCTCAAAAGATGGTCCTGAAGTGTCGCCATAATTTGTGTAAAGGCAGCAACAGAAAGTTTTGTTATCCAGCAGGAAGTCAGATCTGCAAGGGCAAAGTAAGCTGCCCTTCAATGCAACCCTGAACACACTGGTGTACACACTGCCGAAAGAACATGTGGCCAAGAACACTTTTGGATGTTAAGATGCATTAGGGGAGCATTGGGTGCATTCACACCTGCGATTAGAGCTGTCCAACTGTGATCCAATCTCTCAAGATGCCTGCAAATACCAGTCAAAAACAGCAAAAAATCTATAGCCATGCTAGCAGCACTGTGAGCCTGGCACAGCAGTATTGTGAAGTAAATGATAATATCTGCGAAATCACTATGTCAATGCTAACATGCTGATGTTTAGCAAATTAAATTTAATTACCAGGTTCATCAACTTAATTTGATGTTTTAGCATTCAAGCATTTTTTAATTTCACCAAACAGTTCAGCTGAGTTCAGCTGAGTCTAATGGGAATGTCATTAGTTGTGCAAGCATTTGGTCATATTTCTGACAACTTGAAATTTTGACCTGATGGTGGCGCTAGATCAAAAGTGAAGGGATTACAAAAATGATTACAGTGAATGCGGAGTGGGAACATTTCAGTCAAAACCACAAGTGTAAACCTCACTGTGGCGCTAGAGGGAGAGCCAGGAAATCACTAGTCAGTAGGAATAATTTTCTGGGATTCTTTGGAAAATTTCAGTGGTCTGATTGTCAAAATAGACTTGGCTGGAAAATCGTACAACAGCAAGTGAAGAAGGGTCGAATTTGAATTCATTTGTGAATGTTTGCAATGGATAGTTTAATACTTTCACTATCTTGGCTTCAATTGTTTTCTTTATAATATAAATCTTTTTGTGAATTTTTCACCTTCCGCCTGCTCTAAAGATAAACCTTTAATGATGGGGATTTCTGTAGTGTTGGTGCATTTCCAGGTAAGTACAATATATATATATTTTTTTCAAATTACACAAAAAATAAGAGCCAGGTTGTAATAAATCCTTTGATTCCTCCATCAGAACCATTTTCAAACTGAATTCCCATATTTAAATCAGCCTCATTGCAAAAGACAGACTGTGGGATTAGAGCCTCAAAGTAACATGTGATGATCATCTTAAGTTCATCTTGGTTCAGCTGCTGCCACTTGTGTCAAGGGAGTAAGACAGAAACTTCTGAGGATGAAATATAAGAAACTCCAAGTTAGCTAATTACAAAAGGGGCTTAAACACTCATAATTAGCCTTTTCTATTGTAGTATCGGGTTATCACAATGTCATGTCAATGTAATTTTAGAGGGAAGTGGGGGAGAAGTGGAAAGAAAGTGGAGTTAGAATTGAGAAGTAGCACTTAGAGGCTCAGCTGGGAATCCACTCAGATCGTTCAGACGCATTTGGTCCTCACCAGTGGTTTTAGCAGCCATTATACTACGATGATGTAATACACATGGATGTAAGAGTTCCAAATGAGAAGTCAGCAAGTAAATTTGTCAGTAAATTCCCTTTGTCAAAGTTAGACCATCTTGGGTATCATATAGCACAATTTAGCAAGTTTGTAACAAAAGGAAACGAAGAGGCATGACCTTGTTTTTGAAATAAAATTGTGTTTTCAGTTGTTTAGGGCTTCATCTAAGTACTCTCTTAATGATTTATCATTGTCAAAAACATATGAGAAAACTGAAATGAAATGTCCATCACTGTTTCCAAGAGCCCATGTTACATCTTTGATTTGTTTTTTTTGTCTGACAGTGTAAAACCCCAAGATTTTCAATTTACCGTGAAAAAAACAGTTTGGAATAAAATCCCAGCCAAGAAATAGTTGGCCACATTGTTTTTTTGTACAAATTAAACAAACAAGATGTAACGCGTTAATTATTAAGCTTTGGAGGTGCTTTTTGTAACAGTACGCCTGGTTCAAGTGTCTTCACTCAATTAAGCCCCTTTCCCACTGGACAAAAAGTTCACCAAGATATGGCTTTTGTATTTAATGGATGAATATTACATTTGTCATCGTCATTCGGTTCCAAGAGATATGACTGCAGTAGTCACTGGTATTTATCAACTCCACCTCCAACAGGCAGTGATGGACATACGACACCCGGGTGGCTGTACTAATTCTACCCTCTTTGCCAACACGCTACAGTGACGGGCCAAAGTACCATTTCTCTCTATCTGAGTAGTATCAGTTTAAATTTTATTAATTAAATTCATTTAATCAAATTTTAGTCTGTACAGAGTTTGAGAGAGAGACTTGATATTTAAAAGATATAATAAAAGAAGTCTGTTTTCCGGCCCGTCCATGAAGTTGAACGTGACACACCAGTAAAGAAAAACAGACAGGCACACTTGTTTACTGTCTGCATAGCCATGTACATGGCTCTGGTCTACTGGCAATGGAAAAGCAGTCACCTATTTTGAACGTTTCCCCCATTTAGAAAACCTGCATACATGTGCAAATTTTTGGTGGAAAAAGGGAAGTAATGAGAAATTAGTAGGGGAACATGAGCGTTATGGATATACGTGGAAGGCTCCTACTACACCGACTACATTGTTTAGAATCTTATCAACTACTAATATGCCTTGTTTCTTGTAATGCTGTGACATGTGGCCTAGGCTACATGAGCATAATTGCTCATCAGTAGGTAGAGGTGATGGTGGATGGTGTGACATCAAGACAGCTGCCGAGCTGCAGACCACAATTTGAGACTAATAAACAACAGCGGGTATTCATTAGTGACACATTGCTGATTTTTCAATGTCATTTAATACGGTAATAACAGCATTCTGAACATGCTAGTCAGTGTAGCAGGAGCCTTCTAAACTATCTACAGTATAATGCTAAAAAGGTCTACTAACACCTATTTGAAAATAACAACATTCAAAATGGGTATACACAGCCAGCTTAGCTGTTTTCACTGTTGTAGTGGTACCAGTCTTCTGTCTGGGCAAGGTAATGAAGCATATTTCACAAAATGTCAAACTATTCATTCAGTGAATTAGTGTTTTTGTTAAAAGATCTTTATAGATGAAAAAAACTCAATCTCATGGATAACCAGATAAAACTGAAAATTTAATTAAATCTAAAATTGAAAGGCTTTTGTTTTTTTTACTACCCTTGAGACAAACGTAAATATTCTCAGCTTAGAAATTTCATAGCATCGCCCTCGTGAAAAAGTGAACATCATTTGAAATTGTACATGTTCTGGCAATTGAAACCGACCAGACCTCATGGACATTTTAACATTCCCATGAAAAGCCTCTCCAATAATGCTTTTTTAATTGGTCCTGTAGAGATTAACAGAGTCCTATTGAAGCAAATCATACGACCCTGAAGGTCCATGACGCAGGATGAATTGCTGACACTGTACAGTGAGTGCAGTAAGCACGGATACGATTCTCAGTGTCATTCATCAGAGGGTAATAGATGTGACCAGTAGGCCAGAAAACAAGAGAAAGCGAAGAGTGGCAAGGAAGAGAGAGGCAGGAGGGATACGTACATTCATTTCATCTGTAATGAAAGACAAGAGTGACAATATCAAGACGTTTGGGAGGCCATCTTTCACCGTCTCTTTACTCTGGTCTTGTGCATGACCGTGTGTGTGTGCGTGTGTGCGTGAGAGAAAGAGAGAGAGAGAGAGAGCGAAGGGTAATTTGATTTTCTGTCCCTCATCTTCTGGCAAAGGATTGGGACAGCCAGGCAATCCAGTCCACTCAGCTTCCAGTTTCACTTAAACTTTCAGCCTTGAAACACTAGCTCTCTCTGTTTCTCTCTTTCTGCGGCAAAAAAAAATATTGGTGCAGGAACACATATGCACATGCACTGAGACAGACATCTACACACACTCGTGTACCTGTACGCACACACGCACACACACACACAGTCTCGTTTCTCACCCTCCGTAATTAAGCTTTCATCATTGATTCTGGGGGCGTTCTGGCCATGTAACCTCATACCAGCAGTAACATTTTTTGCATTTATAACACAAGTGAGTGTGTCTGTCTTCTTATTTGTTTTCTATGAGTGTGTGTGTGCTTGTGTATGTGTGTGTGCGTGTGGGGTCGTGTTTCCTTGGATACACTGATGGGCTCTCAGACCGCTTGTAGCGGTCCATTAGAGATCAATGGGATCCCTGCTCCTAATTCCTACTATCAGGGCGCCTATGATCCTTATCTGCTGTGTGGAAAATGCAGTCAAAGCCATTTCATCCTGTCACACAGCAAACACACACACCATGCATACAGTATGTATCCGCATGAATGTATCCACAGGCATGTTTCCAAGTAATGTGTATGTGAAGATAGTCTCACCCACACAGACCAATCTTCCAGGTGTCAGGTGCAAGCGTGCGTGTGTGTGTGTGTGTGCATGTGTGTGTGTGTGTGTGTGTGAGAGAGTGTGTGTGTGTGTGTGTGTGTGTGTGTGTGTGTGTGTGGTGAATGAGCAGGAGATGAATGTCTATTGAAGTCTTAAGCAGAGATCATCAGTGCTGTGAAAGGGCCGTGAGGTGATGGTGGTTAGACCGTGAAAGCCAAAGCTCCTGAGCTCAGGATCTGTAGCTCAAATGTACAGCTGGAGCAGCTGCAGATTCAAGGGGAATTGTTGGTTTTTACTGCTGTTTTTTACCATCATAAATTTTCATTTGAGAGATGTATTGTAATGATATGCTAAATTATTGTCCAAGAAACACACTTTAATAACAGCCTTATATACTGTCTAAAAAGCCAATCCTGCAATTATCAGTGCAGGATTGGCACTGTGGTTGAACTGAGTCAAAGGAACAGTTCACCCCATAAACAAAAATTTATATTTTTTCTAGATTGTTTTGGTGTGAGTTGCCGAGTCTTAGAGATAACAAACAAAGAGATTTCTGCCCTCTCATAAATATATTGGAACAAGATGGCACTCAGCTTGTGGTGCTCAAAGCGACAAAAATATGTTTTGAAAAAAACAACTCAGCAACTCAACAGCAATGTCTTTTTCCAGAAATTATGATCTGGTTACTCAAGATAATTCAAAAGTCTTTGTTGTGAGCAGTTTCATGCAGGAATGATTTTCTTTCTACCAAACTATATCCACTAACTGCATCACCATGCAGAAACTAGCTAGCTAACAGCTACAGCTAAGCAAGGGAGGATGCCATCAATATTTACATCTTGCGCTGCCACTAGCCTCTCGTTCATGAGCAGATACACGCTTCCTTCTGCACAAGGATATGTTTGGCAGATGTAATTTGCTAATAGTTTCTACATGAAAGCACTTGCGACAAGGTCTGTGGTATATCTTGAATAACTAGGTCAAGATTTCTGGAAAGAGACATTGCTGTTGACTTTTTTAAACACGTTTTTTGGTGAGTTGAGCACCACAAGTCAAGTGCCATCTAGTTCCATAATATTGGAGAGGTGGCAGGCATCTCTGCAGCTGATATCTCCAACTCTCAGCAACTCACACCTAAACAATAGAGAATGATAAATAGCACTAAAAGTCAGAGGAAGAACAGGCTATATGTTTTTTTGATTTTGAGTTGAACTGTCTCTTTATGACCAGAATTTTATTAACTTTTCATTTACCTAAAGGACGAACTAATAACAATAGCTAAATTCATGATATTCATAGACATGGCTTGTGAATGCTGAATATATCCAATAAAAACCAAGACAACCATCAAAGCAAGATGAAAAGATGAAGCTACCTACTAAGATAGCCATAGCTAGCCTTTACTAAGGTAAAATGTAATTACTTTTCTCCCTGGCTGCTTTCTGTAATTGAAATAATCCCACAATGCTGTGCTCCACCTGTTATAAATGCAAAAAATTACTTCTGTGTTATAACTGTAGAATATTGACAGTATCAGTGTCACTTTTACAGCACGAGTGAGTGACAAAAAGAAGTTGCAAAAAGAAGTAATTCTGGAACTTCCAGAACTTCCGGAACTTCCAGAACTTCCGGAACTTCCAGAACTTCCGGGACTTCTGGAACTCTGTCATTTAGCAGCTTGGTAGCTTAAAGGATACAGTGGCTCGAGTCTACACACAAGTTACTTTATACATTTGTGTCTCTGTGTGCGTGTGCTTGTCAGTGTGTACTGTTTTCTTATCAGTTGTGACTTCTATTGTGGGGCTGCTGTGCTCGTGTGCTCCTGAGTGTAATTTGAAGAGGTAGGTTACTGTTAGGGTAAAGTGATACAGCGGTAAACGGCATTGTTATACGGGAAGCAGAGGGATAGCGGAGTGGGCTAGATTTCACAGACGATCTCCAGCTGCCGTTATCGCACAACGGTGTAATGAAATCTTTACTGGTCAGAACGGGGGACATCCTTCCTCTCTCGTCCTTTTTGTCCTCGTCTTGTTCCATCCCTGCATCCCTCCCTCTTGTAACCTTTCTTCATCCTCTTGTCTCCTCTTTTTATCTCTCTCATCCACCTTCTCCGAACCTTCCCCCATCATCATCTCCAGCATTTTCATTTCCTCTTGCTTTATCTTATCCTCCCATTCATCACACCATTTTTTCTGCATCGTCTTTCCCTCATCTTTTTCTTTTTCCCTCCTCTTGCTATTCATTTTCAGAGATGCTGACTGCTTTGTAACCAGCAGGGAAACACAGAGGATGAAAAGCAGGAAAAGATACCTGCTTTTTTTTTTTAATCTCTTTCATTTCATCTTGTGCAATTCCGCGCTGCCCTTTTTTTCTCCTTTCAACAGCTTTAAAAGACTTATTTTTGTGGACAAGTTATCAACCTCTGTGGAAATGTCAAACACATTTCTGTAAAATTACAACACAGCTCTGTCTTTGGCGGTGCGTCAGAAGCAGCAGCAGAGGAAGTGAATACGAGCTTCTGAGGAAGAAAAAAAAGAAATCCTCAAGATTGTTTCGCTCGAGAAATCCCAGATTTAAGCCTTTCAGACAATCAACCAATTTAGTTAATAAACGAATTTTCACAATAAGGCTTGCCGTTTTTGTTGTTTGCTGCTCTTGGTGAGTTTTTGAAGGCCTCAAGAGGTCTTGGAAGTTTGAGATTAATTACTTTTCTTTTCCGGTCGAGCAAATTAAAGACAGCTCAGAAGAAGCCCTCATCACGCAATCAACTAATCAGCTTCAACATCCCCACCGCCACACTCTACCCCCACCCTTATCATTAGAGGGCATTCTAGCCTCATTTCAGCTCTCTGAAGATCAGTCCATCACACACTAAAAACAGAAAAACGCTGTTCATTCTCCCACTCGAAAAGAGATTTATTGATATAGTTTTTCTTTGATGGAGGGCCAAAGCAGGCTCGTAAAAAGGGCCCATTCTCGCCTTGGATGTTTGCAGGCGTTGTTTGGAGGCCTGGGTGGTAAAAAGCCACAGAGGTCCACTGGTCGAGTGGCTGGTGTTTACCCCCAGGGCAGTGAAGGGAGGCAAGGCAACGGAGGACCTGGGAACTCCCCCCCGCCCTCTCGGCACTCTCACCGAAGCAGAACAGCGGCAAGCTTTCACAGCGGAGAAACCACAGAGACGCAGAAGGCTGATAAGAGTGAAACAAGCCATTGAGTCTGGTTAAAAGAGAAGTTTTTCATTCCTATATAAGTGTGGGAAAGAGTTATGCCATGGGAAAAAAGATATGTGATGGGAAAAAATGTCTATGGTGCTGAGAAACAAGGGCATGTATAAAAGAGATTTAATTAAAAATCGGCTCTTGATGGGATTACTTTTGAATTGAATGATTTTGTTTAATTCACTGACTCGTTTTTTTCTCCTCTTTTAGTCTGACCTTGAGTTGCATTTACTGCATCCAACCTTATCTGATAGTGGAGATCCCTCCTTCTCTCTCTCCATCTCTCCTCCATCTGTTAGCGTTGGGGCAATGTCTGGTTTTGCTGGTGCAGTCCGGTGCAGGAGCTTAGACAGTTTTGATTCTACGCAAACTGGCTGAACCGACGTTTTTCTGATGACATGTTCTGACAAATTAAAAAGTAGCCTACACCAGCAAACTGGGGAAAGCATCCAGGCACTAAATCCAACTTTTATTGCATTAGTTATAAGTAATATTACATTGCTATTACCATAATATTGTGTTTATAAACTGACTAACGGCACCACTAGTGTCTGACAGGCCTTGCGCATTTTACTGCCGAGCGACCACATTGTGTTTATTTACTGGAGAGTTCCTGTGTTATTTGGGTGACAAGAGGAGATATCAGTGTTAGGCTCTTAGGAAATCCACATATATGGCTATATTTTGGATTTGAAGACTGTCCTATCTGTGTAAAACTGAACTTCAGTCATTTGCTGTGTTTCTATATATACCTGTTGCTTGCTTTGAAAGTGCCAAAATGGCCAAGGAATGGATGAGGAATGGCTGATTCATGACACTGAAATGAGGAATTGCCTACACTACACCTCTTTATTTCATTACATCAGTGAACATTAGAAATCATTAAAGAAAGTGCAGTAATGTATGCTTGTTTTTTTTGGGAGGTAAAAACTATCTGTACTCACAGAACAAACACCTGAGGGTCATCAATGTAATCCATGATTTTACTACTATTGTTGAATTCCGTTGTGCAACGCTCCGTGTTGATGACAAATCCTTGATTACAATTGTTCCACTCAAAACTGGTTTAAACACGGGCTGGTTTGCACAATAACACCAAGGTTCCAGGAAGTTTGAATGGAACCAGTTCAAAAACCATCTCTGATTTGGTGGAAAAGGGGTATCAACAGAAGGGCTCTCAGAATGGCTGCTGAGTCAAACAGAACACCTGGTAAAATTTGGTAAACTGGTCTGGTCCTGTGTTTGGCTTAATGTCAAACCGGTTTGAAAATTTTACACTGGTTCAACCCTACCATCTGTCTGTCCCTGGCCTCCTTCCCCTCCACCCTTCCTCTCCCTCCCTTGTTACCTCCCTGCCTCCTTCTGTCATCTCTTTTCTCCTCCATCCTTGTCGCACTCAACTCTGAACAAGACTGATGAAAAGAACAGCCGATTCTTTATCACCTTGCCCTGATTCTCATCTCATGTCTAATCTACTGGACCCAGAAATCGCCCCCATTTGGCTCAGTTGAACTTATTTCTGTGCTCTAAGTGTGTGTGTGTGTGTGTGTGCCAGGCTCTAAGATTGATAAACCGATAGCTCTCTCATCCCGTTCTTCTGCCCACAATGGGCCTCATAGACTGTAATAGTGCTTTCTTTCTCTCTCCATCACTCTCTATGGCGCTATAGCACAGTCTGTTCTACAAAAGTAGTTTTCACATCACTATTTTCAGGATTGGCCAATTTTCTTTCTGACAAGAGAGCCGAACATGTGCCCCGCAAAATCTCCCAGTGCCATATTGGCACACAACTTAAGACTCGGGTCACAGCTTTGGTTTGGTTTCATTGTTAAATCCAGAAGAAAAGATACAACAATCACAGCTTGGTTTCTTTTGTGTTTGACTCCAGAGAGGACAATTATGCCATACAGTAAAAGAACCCCCGAAAAAAAACATGCCTTTAGGGTTTCTCCACTGATGAGCTTGGGAAATATCGTTGCTATCTGTAGCATTTTGCCCATTGTAATGTCTTCATTGTAGTCACACAATTTAAATTCCCTCTGAATGCACAATCAGTGGCTCCGACTAATGAATACAGCTGCCTTCTCTGACCTTGGCAGAGATGAGTGAGTCCCTATTGCCAACACATGCATGATTACACACACACACACACACACATATATACAAGAGCATCTGAACAAGCACATTGAGCGCCCTCGCTGTCAACGCAGTGAGGTAAATGAGTCTCCGCTCAATAGTCCAGGCCTCTAGTGGTGCAAATTATCATTGTATTCATGAGCTGACAGACCTGTTACAGCCTAATATCAGCTCACCAGCTGTGTTGCTGGCAGTTACAAGTACAAATTGTGTGTTTTTTTTTTTTTTTTAGCTGATCAATTTATCGACCAATCTATAATGAGAAGGCATATGTGTGTTTGTGTCAAATACACTCACTCACACAGGAACTGTCAGTGTCCAGAGGTCAGCAGGAATTATTTATGTAATGTAGCCCATGTGTAAGCTTATATTTGTTAAGCGTTGTTAAGCTTGCAGCAGGAGCCGTCATTTACAGCGCTGCCTTATTCCCTGCTTGCTGCACCCTGTGGCATACATCTATCCATCAGTGGCGCGGTTCAGGACTACAGTATTTGTTTGTTTAAAGAATATCCATTTCAGCAGGCAAACAGAGCGTGTGTACATTAGCTATTTATAACCCCACATGAGCATAACTGTGCCCGCCGGACACAAACGGCCCCACACTTATGGAGAGCTGTACATCACGCTATGGATTTATATTAGACACAGAATCAAAACATATGCCCCTGTCGAGTGAGTGTTTGTAAGTGCAAGGGAAAAAGTGTGGTTTCTTCAACACCCGAAGTGATTTTTTTTGTTATGCTGTATCAAGAACTTAATAAAGAAGTAACATGATACAGTATATGTCTAAACAGAGCTATTCACTGCAGAGAAGAGCATATAGAGAAGTGGTTTAGGTCAGTCAAAAAGATCTAGAGATGATGTTTTGAAGTATTCATGCCTGTCATACTGGTTTTCAGCTCATCCTGCCCCATTCATGATAAGGGTGTTATACGTATGACCTGCAGACCAGATCCAACCCACCAAAGGGTCCAATCCGGCCTACTTAATGATTTGATACACTTCACATTAATGCATTTGTGAACATGGATGCACTACTGAACAGGTCTACTGGCCCTCCAATCCAGAGGGCCACGTGTGAGGGGCCCCACTGGCCTTCACCTCCAAAATGCAACTCATATTAACAAATACTGAGCAGCTAGAGGGTCAAAATTAGCATAGAGATGCAAAAAGACCGCACAGCAATGCAAAGAAAATGCAAAGAGACAAATAACTTCAACGAGAAGCAAAACATAAGAGATTCAAACTAACTGCAAAGAGGAGTAAAACAGCTGCAAAGAGACACAAAATGACCACAAGGAGACACAAAACAAACACAAAGAGAGAGAAATAACGGATCCACCTTTTAAATGGCGCTTTTCATGTAACTAAACGCAGATCAAATAAATATGTTAACAAAAGATTTGTTTTGTTTTCTTTACATGTAAGGATATAGTTTTTAATCATATTTTATGGATAGGAATCAAAATCACTTTGTTTGCATTGCAGAAATCATCGTCTATCTTCACTCCTGCAGTACGACACATCAATCACCGTTTATTTTTTAGGACCAACTGTGTATGTTTGTGTATTTTGGATGAAAATAGAGTTGGGTTTAATGGCTGGCTGGTAAATAATTTCAATGCAAACACTGGCAGTTGGCTTCCAATCTGCTTGGGGACAGATGACAAATATCCACACGACAAAGAATCTTTTCATTCAAACGCTTTGTTGTGGGTTCATTTTTGTCAGTAACCTCACTTTAAAAAGACTGTGACAGAATTTTGTTGATTGAGGTGATCAATTGACTTTTTATTGATATTTTAATCAGTTGATTGTGACTTAAGATCAGCATTGAGTCTGAGAGTGCATCTGCCATAGCAAGCCATGCATGCCATAATTACATTAAAAGAGTTACTGGATGCTGTAATCATTCCTCCTGTGAAATGATCACTTTGTAAAGAGACTTCAGTGTAAAAGATGAGGGTTAAAACAGAGTGAAAGATGAAAAAGTCTTCTATCTTGTGTAGGAGAAATGATTACAGCAGTCGGAGACTGTTTTACATGGCATGTGAGTATTGTATGAAGATACACTGGGGGAGAAATCTAACTTGAAGCTTATCTCTGAAAAGACAGTTGCAGGCTCATATTTCATGTGGGTTTAAAGCTGTAATCAAATGATTAAAAGGTGATTAAAAAGTCAGCTGATAAGTTTAAAAGCCATTTCTGACCAGTGCAATGCCAAAATGCAGTGCGGGAGCATGAAAAATCTTCATGCAAATGTTCCTCATTACAACTATGCACACCAGGTCCAGTGCAAATTACAGGGGTTACAGTGTTCAAAGATGAGTTTATGTACTGTGGCGTTAACAGTTACCCCGTAGATATTCTCTATGTGGACAGGTTTTTGTGGTTTGTTCGTGTCCACTCCACACATTTAAATATTTAGAACATGTGAATTTGTTACCCTAAATAAAAACCAAAATAGCTGAGGACTTTTACTTTGACAAAATTAAAAAACCTTTACACCATAAATTGATGCAGAAAGGGCACAAATTTTTGACTGAGAGTTGATAGAGTGTTTGAACATGAAATTTTCATGCGGAAAACCCCCAAAACCATCACTCCATATGTGTCCCACCCAATGTGAAAAAAAAAACACAACAAAACCTATCCAGACATAAAGCAATTGGACCCCAAATTTGATGCTATGCTGTTGTGGTTAGCTCTGCTCTGTGACCAACATTATAATCTTGGCAAGTGCGTATCAACTACAATTCCATCTCAATCCTATCCCAACTGCTGGCTGACATCAAGCCATATTTAGTCCTTTACTTGGTTGCTAAGGTAGTCGTCATGTTGTTTGTTGTACAGTATTGGGGGTTGAGAATCAAAATCAACAAGACGTTCCCCTTATTTGGCGGCAAGCTGCTGCCCTGGAGGTACGACAGACATACATTTCTGCAGGTGGAAATCCACTGAAACCAAGGTCCTTCCAAATATTTTTTCCCCCGCACATGTATTCCACAGCAGTGTGTAAGCTTTCATAAGAAACCACAGAATCACTTCTTATAAATTACTGTGCACACTTTTCAGATTAAAATCCAAACAGCTTTAAGTTGGCAATGACATTATAACAAATAAAAATATTTCAATTGAAACTTTTGTTTGGGTGAATACTTTTCAGCTTTAAGCAAGGATGTGGATTTTGTTTTAACATTAGGTGGGACAAAATGGGGGTGTGAGGGTCCTCCACCAGAATTTTTTATGAATCAAACACTTCCTGCATTCAGAAGAATTTGTATGCATCAATTTGTACATTTTTTTCATTAATTTATGGTGTAAATGTGTTTTATTTTGAAAATACTTTGCAATCAAAATGTGTTTATTGAGGGAGACAATGTGCATGTTCTAAACATTGAAATATCTAAACTCTACATGGTTTTAAGTAAGTCACTTTTCGTGGTATGTGTGTCTGCACCTCACTCAGTTGTAATACTGCTATTTTGTACACTTCATCACAGTTGCTGTAGTCATGGCCTCTGCTTAGTCTGCTTGTGTGTGTGCTGCATCAGTTATCTGTGTTGTTTTCAAGGTGTCAGCGGAGCCTAATCGCAGTCCCTGAGCCAGATCTGGAGCACCCGAGCCCAGTGCTCCACAGGATATAAAGGCCCCAGTTTCCAGTGTGGATCTCTCCTCCCTGCCAGAGCCTGCAACCCCCTCTGCTTCGCTTAGCTTTTTGTACTCCGCTAACCTCATGCATTATCCACACACATCCACATGAATACCACTGATTTCACTGAGTAACACTCCTTACAACTGAATTTACCTCTTCATTTACATCCTTATCTTTATTTGGTAATATATATTATTTTGCATTTTATATCTGTTATTCCTGTTTTAGTCATAGCCCACAATGATGATGATAATGACACTGTTAAAGTCTGATTAGGACTTTAACACATATTGTTTGTCAAATATCGAAGCTTTGTCACGCCCCTCGGCATTTGAGAGAGGCACACAGGGCACCCTTTCAAGCCTCCTGCAGGCTGCAAGACTTTAGCAATCTCATAAGTTCAGTTCAAGCTACGCTGTGTGACATGGATCTTAATAAACAGGTACGACATCAGGTTTGATGTGTACAGACTATGCAATGATATTGCCTACTGGATTGCAGGCTACGGCATACGTCCATCAACATCAATATGTATGAACAAAATGTCGTCAGTGTGCACCATCCATCCATGCCAATGTAGTGGTAAAAGCAAAATGTAAACAAACTAATCGAGACCTTGCTATAGTGGCATTTATGTGTGTTGGAAAAATGTCTGAAGAGGAGGAGGTGGAGAATGTGGACACAGTGATGGCTGGGTAAAAGCAGCCAACTTGGCACGCCAATTTTACAACGAGAGCTCAAAGTAAGTATTAGCATCTACTAGCATTTACCTGATCATTTCATGCTGAAATTCTATTGGTTGGTTAGTGTAGGTCGTAACAGCGGTCACACAGCATGATGGTCATCCTAAATTTCTGACAGTGTCAAAATTTTATCCCAGGATGTCTTTGATTGCACAACTGTGACAACAGCCATCCTTGAACCTCTCTCAATGTGGGACAAGGCCTAAGTCATGTAGGACCACCATTAAGGGCCACAACCAAAAATATTGCCAAGTTTCTGTCAAGATGGTAATAATTCATCCGAGACAGCCCAAAATGAAACAGTGTATACTGGGCTTTAGCGTATCTATGTGACACACAGCTGAAACGTATTGTTACACGTTTATTGTTTTGTTGGTAGGGGAAAGACAATAAAAATACTTGGTCAAGTTTAGAAAAAGATCACATTTTTGGTTAAAACAAGATTGTATAATGTAACGTGACATAAATACAGTGGGTTAGTATGGGGGTTAAGAGGTTAGCAGTCACTGCGTGACACCCGTATGCAAGTTGCATAACATTACGTTACAACAAAACAAAAATTCATATGGGATTAACTGTGGTCTCCTGGGTGAAAGTCTGGTTTAGCTTGACCAGTCAACCTCCCACCCTCGGCAGACTTTCTCACTCTTTTTATCACATCAGTTGCTCTCAGCATCAAGTCTTGCTGTGAGATGGGTTAACATTGTTAGTTGAAAGTCCAGTGCGTCTCATAAAGACACCAGAGGGTGCCTGTGGATTCAATTTCACATACAGAGGGGTGTAACAAAGCGGCAATATTAATAACTTGAGAATGAGAAAGAGCTGATATTGTAAATCAGCATCTTGGGAGGATATTATCACTTTCTAACCATCTCACCCTCAGTTTCCCCTATACACTTTTCACCTTCTCTCTGCTTTGCCTCCTCTCTGTATGTATGTTGACTTTCTTCCTGTCACCTCATTTTGCAAGCAACCCACTCTTTGTTCTCTCCACCCTCTCCTGATGTTTGTTCCAGCTGCAGCACATAACCATAAAGCTGATACAGATGCCCTCATCTACACCTCTCCTGTTTCATTTGCAGCCACCATTTCTCTTTCCCACCCTTTCCTCTCTTCCTCTGCCAGACTTTCTTCCAACCCTCCTTAACCTCCTCCCATCCCTGCTGTTGTCAGACACTGCTGAGGAAGCCAAGGGCAGATGCCCGGGGCTCTGTCCCTGGATTGAGCTCCTTATATACATATACATACCCTGTGTGAGATATATGATGCAATGCGAATCCATATTGGCCTGCGAGGGTCCAAATTACACATACAGCCAACATGGAGGGCTGTTAGCTGACAGATGGTTGAAGCATGAATCTGCATTCAAGTCAGCGAGGGCTCGAGGCTTTATGCTCCTCATGCCTGCACATGATAAACAGTAAACGTGTGGTGGCTCTGTGCAAGTGTGTTAACATGCATCTGCTTGTATATGCTTGTGTGCTGCATTGTGTTTTTTCCGAATGCATTCAAGGATTCACATGTGCCGCTGTCTGTGCATGTGTGTGAGTGTCTTTGGGTGTTTGTTGGGCACAGAATCAGTAGAATGCCACTGGAATGAGAATAAGTGTGGCTTCGCCATGGCAACAGACGAATGCCAGAGCAGACGGAAGCAGCAGAATTAAAGCCCAGCGCTCATCACAGCGGGGAAAGAAGAACGAGGGACCTGATTAAACACCACCATCTCTCCTCTTGGAGCCCTCAGCTTCAACTCTTTTCATCTTCCATCTCTGTCTGCTGTGAGATGCTACAAAGCGGAAGCAGCTCTGACGCCTGCAGAATCGTGTGGGCACAAACCCCCTTTACAATCAGGGATGCAGTTCATGCTGATATTTTACTTTTTGCACGCTCTTGCAGTGAACGTCTGTGTGCATGATGACACAAACACAGACGCAAGAGTACGCCAAAAATACAGTTGTGAGCGGCAAACAGCTAAAAGACGAGCGAGTGATGCATCACCACCCTGCGCTGTGTATGAAGGTACATGTCAACTTGATAAGTGATTCAGAGTTTAAACTTGTCTCCCAGTTGCATCACAGAAATCTTTGATTGATTCATAAGCGGTCGATGAAGTGAAGTGCTGCACACACACACATCTACACAGAGACACACACAGGACTCTGACTAAGTGCAGCGATTGATAGCTTCCCATGTGCTGCACAGTAGTTGGGCTAATTGCTGGAGTGTGAACTCAGTAGCTGGTTTCTGGCTCCATCCCCAACGTCCCAAAACACACGGGGCTAATCCCCTTCCTTTTTCCTATTTTTTTTAGGGTCAGCAGGGGAGGTCTGCACCTCTTTTTCACTGAGGCAGCAAAAATACATGAAGGGAGACAGAGGATTAGGACACAGGGTTGAATGTCACATCAGGGCAGCAGGTTCTCGAGGCAAGAGTGTTAACCTTTTTTTTTCACCTGAATATCTCAGATTTTTATTTAGATTCATTTTTTTTAATCACAAATACAGATTTACTAATTGGCACATGTCTTTATTTAATCTTAATGGTCCTATGTGTAGGATTTAGGTAAACTTTAGTGGCAGCTAGGACTGCAGACTGCAACCAGCTGAAACCTCGTAAAATCTCGTCTGCATTCACTATTCAGGAGGTTCTTACAGAGAGCTGAATTATCCACAGAGATCTCTTCCTCACCAAAACGAATTGACCAGGTGATTAAAACCAGCAAAAACACAAAACTAAGCAGTTTAAAGTTACAAATCAGTGTTTTTTGAACACTGTTAGGCAGGTCAGAGATTGCCAATTTGCAGCACCTGCAAAAGTGGGCTCCCATTTTTTCTGATAACTTGTTGTTCAAGAGGTTTTAAACCAGAAGCCGAATTATCCACAGAGGTCTTTTCCTCTCAAAAACAAACTGATTTAAAGACGTAACAACAGTGAATAAAGCAGTGTCATGTTGCAAATCAGTGTTTTTTAGATGCAATTTGGCACGTTGTTGATGGCTTGTTAGCCTAGCACCTGCTAATGTGTACTCACTTATTTCTGATCCTGATGTTTCGTTTTTGTTTTGTGTTTTTACTATGAGCCAAATTATCTGGAGAAGTCTCCTCCTCTCTAATCTGTGTTTTACCAACGCTGTGTGTGTGAGAGATTGGCCTGCTAATGTGTGCTTTTGTCTGATAACTTGAGATCCAGACTATAAGGAAGTTTCACTGGGCCGAATTATGCGCAGAGGTGTCTTCCCCTCCAAAAACAAATGGACCAGGTAATTTAAAATGGTAAAAACACTAAATAAAGCAGATTTATGTTTTAAAAAATTTGTGTTTTTCCGATGCTGTCATTGCAAAGGGGCTGCTAACTCGTAAACTAGTCGCAAAAACTGCAAAAACTTGAAGGTCCCTCTTTACAGCAAGTCTGTTCTGGGCTACTATAGAAACATGGTGATTATATATACGGGTGATTACAGAAAACATACTTCATATTTCATATTTAATTTCGTCCAATATATCCCCCTAATTCCTACACACTGGACCTTTAATCCTAGGTTGTTTTTTTTTGTTTTTTGTTGGTTTTTTTACTATACGCATCACCAGCCTTACTTCTGTCTTTTCTTTCCAATACTGTTCTTTTTTTTTCTAGGACTTAAGACCATGAAAGAAATAGGCCCCCCCTGAGGGTGAGCCCATCTTCCGCCTTTGTCCAATGATATTAGTTCGTCCAATGATATTAGCTGAAAAGAAATTAACAATGCCGTCAAATTAAAAAAGATCACTCCGTGACCTTGTAAAGAAAATTATAGCTGCTCATTCTGGTCGCGCTGATGAGTTTTTGTAGGTTCATCATCAGAAGCTAAAGAAAGTGCGGCCAAGATCAAAGCCGGCGAGCCTGACGCCGCTTTAATGTAATTCATATCGACGCCCATGATGTAGTGACAGTGGAGAGTCAGCTACGGGTGAGAGCTAAACAATGTCCAACCCAACAAAATTTCCTACATGTTTTCTCCCCTTATAGCTCGGGCTGTCAAAAAAATTATCCACATCCATTACTTTTATCATGTCTATTTTTGGTGAAGCATAGTTAGAATTTTCTGGTAATTACATGTGGCAATGTTTCATCTTCCTCCTTGATCTTTCTCGCAGGAGTCGATACAAAAGTTTTGCTGCTAATAATGGATTTTTCATTGGCATGCTGACCAAATGGGAAACGCTGCTCTTGAAATGACTTTTTGCTTAATATAAATGGAAATCTAATTTATCATATCCCTTTTCCACTTGGAGATCCTTTCGAATACACGTATGTTAAGGAGCCAGTATTTCTAGAAATTGGAAGGTATTCTTATGATGATTTCATGTCCTCTGCTTTCCGCCGCTCTCTCCTTTGGAAGCACCCTGCAATTTCACTTGTAATGTGAGAATGATGGAGTCGTGATAATGGCACGCTTTCATTTCATATGAGACAGGAAGACTCATTACAGGCCCTGACATGTTTCCCGACGACAGGGGGGAGGAATGCTTCCTGTTATCTCCACATCCCCGCGTCTCAACAGTTGTCAGTCTTACATTTCCTTTTCATCATCAGTTCCATCTTTTGAAATTCATTAGTGCCGGGGCAGTGACTCAGTCAAGAATCGCTTAGTATAACGCTGAGACCTGTCTAAGTTGCGATGTGGTGCATTGTGTCTGCAACATCTATTCGCCATCACAGTGATGCATTAAGAAGCAATCAAAAACAAATGTCAAGGACTGCCTTCTTATACCTGCACAATATTGCTCAAGTTAGGCATATCCCACTTAAGAAAATGCACAAAAACTAGTACATGCATTTATTATTTCTAGGCTAGATTATTGCAATTCATTATAATCGGGCTGCTCCATTAAGTCTCTCAACAAAACTCTCCAGCTGATCCAGAATGCTGCAGCACATGCACTAACAGGAACCAAGAAAAGAGACAATATCTCCTGTCCTGTGTCACCTTCTCTGCACTGGCTCCCCATAAAATCCAAAACTGGATTTAAAATCTTTCTCCTCACTTACAAAGCGGTAAATGGTCACTCTCTGTCATATCTTAGAGAGCTCGCAGTACCCTATTATCCCACCAGAACACTGCACTCTGCGCGGAGCTTCTTGTGGTTCCTAGAGTTTCCAAAAGTTAATCTGGAGCCAGAGCTTCAGCTATCAGGCTCCTCATCTGTGGAACCATCTTCCGGTTTCGGTCCAGGAGGCAGACACTGGGCCTTTCCCAAACCGTATCCTACACACCCCCACTCCATCTCAGAGTGTCACTCTGTTTGTAGTCACCTTCACAGCTGAATGAAGCTCTCTCCATCAGGGTGTAGAGTACAACTACAGCAGCAAGCTTTCGGAAAAAAGCTTCCCTTTCTTTGGCAAAGAAGGAGCTGTCATAATATTTGGTAACCATGCAGAAAAAAATAGCTTACTCCACTTTTATGTTCTTTTATTATTTGATCTGTAGGCTGTGCTACTGTTTACCAGAATTTGGTAGGCTATATTATCCCTTTTCCATTAACATAAATAAATGAATCAATAAATAAATAAGCAAATAAATAAATAATACATAAATAGGACTCAAACTTAGTCCTGAGACTCAATAGTGACATTTCTTTTCTTGTTTCAACAGTTTCTGTAACACTTTAAAATAAAATAAGCATGACTACTGTTTTCTAGAGAGTAGAGAGGGGTGTGTTTAATCCTCAATACAATGTAGCATTTAAGATGTTAATGTGTGTATGGCAATATTAAATGTCTGCCTTAGTTTGAGCAGTTCCTAAGGATCGCTGCATGGAACTTTATTTATCTTCATGACATACACAATACGGCGTTGCATGTGGTCAATAAGTCAGCATCGGTGAAGGCTCACTGTCCGAGGGTTTTATAAGCAACTTTCACTACCTGCTGGATGGTTTGGGACAGCACTATGTGGCGGACACTCAGTGTGAATGCTGAAACAGGGTGGAAGTGGGTAGGGAGCAACCCCCCAGGAAGTCTGCCATGTGTTAATGTAAAATTTACACAGTGGTCAAAAGTGGAATTACACCGTTTGAGTCATGTGATGACACTGGCCCAGAAAGACTTTTCCCCATTTGCTAACATGGACAAAGAGACGTCTGTAAATCAGTATATAATTTCTTGTGAGCATCAAAACCCCCGTGACATGTCTTCTATCACTGTCTGGATGTAAACCATCCAGTTTGATAACATTTGGAAAGAGCCACAAGATTAAATTTTTTAGACCGCCATTCAAGCTAGCCGAGCCGCAAATCCAGAAGTCGGTGGGAGTTAATCGCTCAGCCACACTCGGCAGCGTTCGGCTGCCGATAGTCTCTACTACGCATGCTCTATGGGCCAGTAGATCCGGGTATTTTAAACATTTCTAAACCCGGAAAAAGAGCTTTCTCTGCTTCATGTGCCACCGACTAGCTCTCATAGGAACGAAAGAGGCCCCGCCCCCTCGGCTGTATCTAGACTTCACTATAATACATCCATGGTAGGGAGAGGGTGCAGGGGGTGCTATGCTCTTACACATATAAGAGTTGTTAAGTCCCTCCCACCGTCTTGGAGGCTGACATGGCCAGCCTCATCAGTCAGTTTGCTGACATGGGAGAGCCGTTAGCTTGATTACGCTTACCTGGGCCTTCCACGCTATAAAAGCTGGCCCAGGTGTTGACTCGTTCTCTCCCTTCCTCCAGAAGACATCCACCCTGCATTGTTGATTTTGGTCTGGTATGTCCATTTTTGTATGTCTTAGTTTAATAGATCATAATTGTTTTTACTAAATCTCTTGTGTGGGCATCCCTCTTGTCACATTCAAAGAGCCAGTTTGTGACAGAGTAGACTTAAGACTTTTCTCTTTGATAAAGCCTTTAATTAGGGCTGGCTCAGTCTATCCTTGAAACAGCCCCTAGTCAGGCTAATACAGGCCTCGTCTGCCATGGGACTCCTTGTGAGACACTGAGCTCCTCTCTTCTTCTCTTTCTCTGCATTTGCAAACATTCATGTCCCATTGATGCATGTTACTAACTCGGCTTTTCCTCCAGAGCCTTTATGCCCCCTTGTCTCTCAGAGCCTGGATCGTGAGTCGTGGTTGTGCTGCTGCTCTGCCTGATTCCTCCCACTGCTGCTATTACTATTAGTCATACTTCCGCTATTTCTATAAAGAAATGATTGTTATTGCCTGTCATATTTACACATATGAAATATATACTATCATAAGAAACATTATTATTCATACTTCATGTATCATTTTGTCAAATGGATTACTGTAATTTTATTGTGTTGATCAGCTCTGTACACATGACATCAATTGCATGTCTAACCATAAGCAAGAGGGATCCCTCATCCCTCATATCCTGAAGTTTCTACCATTTTTTCCTCTAAAAGGGGTTTTTGGTAGGGCTCTTTCACTGATCAGCTGTGAGGGTCCAAGGACAGAGGGATGTCGTATGCTGTAAATCTCTCTGAGGCAAATTGTGATTTATGTTATTGGGCTTTATAAATAAAATTGAATTGAATTGAATTGAAATGTGGAGGAAAAACAGCCTCATTAAGTAAGAGTGGGTTTTACTGTAAGGCTGTAAGGAAAATCCTGGCAAAATCTCAACAACAAAAAAAAAAAGATCTCAACTCTGGATCTGTTTGCAAACCCCGGTTTGTGTAAATTGGTGTTCGCTTTAGAAGGCTGAGAAAGATGAAAAGAAATGATTAAATGAAATCTCACAGGAGCTGAGAGCGCCTATTTTGAAAGCTGGATTTTGTTCTTATCACATCGTCTAAAGCGCACCTATAACATTGAGAAAAGATTAAACAGGGAGGCGGTGTTGCCACCAGCATCTGAGCCTCCTTATACCTACTGAGTGTCCTCTGAATCAAAGCCAAACCTTCTTCTCTCCGTGGGGTTTACAATAACATGAATCCTGGCCTTAATAACCCGTACAGGTCAGCACGAGCACACGCGCCATCCCTCTTTTCCTCCCGACCCATTTCTCAGCTCCTCTCCCAGGAGCATTAAAACAGACAACAGACCTTGGTTAGGTCATGGCCAACACAGACCTCATTTGTCACAGAGGATGAGCATCTATGAAGCTGGATTGTTAATTATGAGAGTAAAATAAAGACGTATGAGGTACGAAGGCAGACGCGCGCACACACACACAGCTGAGGGACACAAACTCACACCTTGAAAACATTTGCATTAGGAATTCAATTATGCAAGCATGCAAACACACAGACAAACACACTTGGTTGCACATCACCGACCAGATGCGACCGTATTCACACACACACACACACACACACA
The DNA here is from genome assembly GCF_026936395.1 of Plectropomus leopardus. NCBI lineage: Eukaryota > Metazoa > Chordata > Actinopteri > Perciformes > Serranidae > Plectropomus > Plectropomus leopardus. The sequence goes on along the minus strand of NC_142189.1, from coordinate 11,969,352 downwards.
CACACACACACACACACACACACACACACACACACACACACACACACACACACAGTGCCATTAGGAGCTGAATAAAGATGTATGGGAGCTATGTGTTCCATGACTCATGCTGTATTGCGTAATTAATGGGTCTCAAAGTGTGCAGTTTAAGTAGGATTAGTTAACTGATTAACACAAGGAGCACTTTATGCTGTAAGACGGTGGGATAGTGGTTGAACTTTGGGAATTTTCATCAAAAAGAACTCACTTCTCTCACCCAAAAAGAAACTTAAGCGTGTCTGCATGTGTGTTTGCATAATAAAGACTACTGTACCGAAACAAAGACGCCGTCTCCAACCCTCATTACCACAAAAGTGCAACTCTCATGGCTAAACACTAAGATTTGACCTTGAAATGCTGTTATAACGGTAATGTAAGGGGATCAACATTTCTAATGTTCCAGTTATTCGTCCTTCGGTGAGTTCAGCCAAAAGCCTGCCTTTGAAAGTTGGACATTTTAAAAAGTTTCTCCTTGAATGCATTGGCAAAAATGCGTTTAGTTGTGCACACGAAAAGTAAATAAAGTAGTTGTGTAAAGAATGCAGAAGTGGGTTTAGAGATCGATTTAAACTTTGCCTTCTCACTGACGCACACCAGGCCAGACGCTACGTGACGTGGGCATGAGTGTCGGATTGTTGATATCAGAGAGAAGCTTGAGGTCTGGGCGGAGATTTCAAGAGATCCATGATAATATTGGCACAAATTGGCAGAAAATCGGAATATCAGTATTGGCAAACATGCTGATTTATGCCAATATCACAAACAAATAACCAATTTTTATTATTATTATCATTATTATCATCATCATCATCATCATCTTTATAATTATTGTTATTATTTTTATTATAATTGACAAAGTGAAAATGCACAAAACATCAAACCTAAGTTGAAGGATTTTTTTTATTTTGCACGATGAATGAATATTATGTTGAAAAGCATTGTATTTCATGTCTCCATCTGCTGGTGGGCCATCACAAAAAGAGTATGCATAATATGATGTTTATGATGATAATCCCTCTGCAGAAGATCGATGATCACTAAATTTAGGAGGGTAAAAAGTGGATATATTTAAGTATCAGTTATCAGACACATGAGTCGAAATATTGACAAGAAATCCAATTTTCTGTATCCCTAGAGATGTCAGACTCATTCTACACATGCAAACAATCCACAACCACATATCCAGACCTCTGTCCCCAAATTAGTGCATGGAGAAATGCACCAACAAACAATGCTCCTGTACCTCAAACTGCTAAAACAACATGCCAAAATGGTTTCATGAGACACTGCATGCAGACTGCATTAGGATTGAGTCAAATACTTGGATGAAACGAGTATCCAATATGGATACGTTTTACAAGAACAGCAATCATCTAAATAATATGTGTCAATATCTGTACGAGTGATGAGGGAAAATCCCCATTTGGGTAGCTGTGTTCAATCTCTTACTTAAAGGCTTAAAATAACAACAGTCGTGCTAGGCCCCACTCATTTCTGATTTAGGTCATACCCACTTCTGAGTTAAACTCTGCATATTCCAAGTACAGATGTGGATACAGAAACATTAATTGGCTGATACAGATACTAATACAGATAATGGTGTAATTGGTCATGCCAAGACTGCAAGAAACTGAGGTTATATTTCTGCAAAATGCAGTAATTCAGCCTCAGATCGGCCCTATAAATATGCTCATACACTCTTGTATAAACACTCTGAAGTATAAAATTCTGAAAAACAGATCAAACTATTCGGTATGTTTCTGCAATGGACACACACAGCTGATTTAAATGTCAGAAAAAGGTCTTATTCATAGGGTACACTTAATACTTCATTTGCTCCTTGTGGGGTTTGTTGACCTTTTGACCTCATACACATTACATTCACATTTCATAAACATCAGCAATCTGATAAATAATGACGGATCAGTTGCTTTCCAAGTACTTTTTCTTTTCACTTTCAGTGCATACTGCAGCTGCCCTCACAAATTACATACCAGTGCATGAAATATGTATACAACTGAGACATACTTCTTCATCATAATACTGTGCATTGAACTTTGACCGTCTTGCTCATATAGCCATTGCAGTCCATAGCTCAACAAATACAAAGCATGAAATTGCATGCAGCAGATCATCATCACTTAAAATCACCGTGAAGATACAAAAAAACCCCACTCTCTGTGACGACGAACCAAAGGGGTGTAAGTGACCTTTGACCAACTTTACAGGACAGCAAAAACACAAAAAATGACCACATTTTGTCCTGATTTTTGTATCTTTAATATTAAAATTTCATAAACATTTGAAAAAAAGGGCATTTATTGACAAACATTTTCAAGAGAGTGAGTGCACTTATGCTCTATATGGCCACAAATAGTTCAGTGTGTTCTGTGTTAAGTCTATTGGTTTTTGATTGATTTAGATCTCACAAGTACCCTTTTGACGGCGGAAAAAGCTCACCAAGAGCTCTCATTTTACATATACAACATATTCTTGCCCAAAAGGTCACTTGGGCCCCTCTGGGTCTCAACACTCCTCTGTAGCAAGAGTATATTTCTGTATTAACATACACAAATCACAAAAAAATATGTATTACTTACAGTTGAATGCGCTGTTTTCCATCATTGCAGCATCTGCTGGCTGTCGACAAGTGGTCATCTGTCTGTGTCCCATTTGCTGTGATGCATCTTCCACTGCGCAGAGGATTGTGGGTCAGAATAGCCATGCAATGCATGATCGTTTGCATACTACAAAATATGAAGGGATGTAGGACATCATGGTTCTTTTGGCATACTGCATTTGTATGTATTATGTATTGAAATACTGATTCTTTTTCTGGTATACCAAATAGCATACTGGTGCATACTTTCAAACATCACACTCTTTTTTGTGATGACTAATTAGTTTCTAGCTTTAGGGGCAGAAATTGTTTTTAAAAACTATTTTTTGAGTCACCAGTGCCATAAGCGACGGCAGGGAAGGGCCTGGTTGGGCTGCAGCCCTAGCAGAAATTGCCTTAGCCCCACCATTGAACAACCAAAAACAGCACCATATCAGCTGCTTTTATTTTCATCTATGTTTGCCTGTACACTGTGCTCTCCCGCTGACAAGGTCCAACAGCGCATAATGCAGAGTCATGTAGTGATGGCGCATGACGGCAGACATGTTTTTAGCTATATATATAGGTGGGGCTAAACTATAAACTGGTTAAATCAACCCCTTAATTTCAATATGAATGCATGAAAAGTAATACCGCCCTCTCAACAACAGGAAATAATACACCAGCTGAGATGATTACTATAAGATGATTACACTGACTCCTTTTTCTGCAGGCAACTACACACACACCAGCCCCTTGATTAATTTAAATATATTTAAACTCACTGGCTCTGGCAGGTGAAGGCAGCGGGCTCCTCCCTGTCCGGTTCCTCCTCAGGTGTGGGTGAAAAGTTATCCAACATGCGGGCACATTTTCGGTTCGTGGGCGTTTCAAAGTGAAACTGTCCATTTTGACATTTCAAATTCCCAACTTATTTTCGGTTAGCTGCTAGCTAGTTTTGACGGCGGTAAATGTTTACAGGTGAAGGCAAGCAATGCGCAGCCGCACGCGAGTGGGTGACGTCAGTGACGTCAGTGACGCAGCGTGTTCGAGCTTCCCCACTGGTCTGAGGTCAGTGATAACTTTAGGTTAATTACCAACCAGTAAATTTAGTGAATGAAGGGCGACTCTACCTCTGAACTCGGATCAGATTCACGTGTGAAGCTCGAGCGCTGCCTCACTGACGTCACTCGCGTGCGGCTGCGCCTTCACCAGCTAACATTTAGCTTACCGCCATCAAAACTAGCTAGCAGCTAACCGAATTTAAGGTGGGAAATTAAAATGTCAAAATGTTTCATGTTTCATTGTCAAACGCCCGCGGACAGGAAATGTGCCGGGCATGTTGGATAACTTTTCACCCACACCTGAGGAGGAACAGGACGGGGAGGAGCCCGCTGCCTCCACCAGCCAGAGCCAGTGAGTTTAAATATATTTAAATCAATCAAATCTCTCTCTTTCTCTCTCTCTCAGTGTGTGTGTGTGTGTGTGTGTGTGTGTGTTTGAAGTGTAATACGTGATTTAAAATGTGCAAGGTTTTCAACTCGTGTATTATTTCAGGTTGTTTGCAGGGCGGTATTACTTTTCTGTAGTCATATTGAAATTGAGACATTGATTTGAGCCCCACAAGTGCCTGTGACATCATAGTTGGGATTAGGATTTCTACTTTTAACAATTTTATGATATACTATGTATTTATTTATCTTGCCAATATGAGTTTGTTGCTTCTTTTGTGTTTGTTATCTGTAAAGTATTGATACAGTTTTCTTTTATATGTAGTTTAGGTGGAAGTGTTTGTCTCTTGGTTTACCCTTTATGATCCACTTGGTGCTCAGTTTGTTGAGTCACTTTCTATTCAGCGCAAGTTATACCCTGAGTTAATTTATGTTAAGTTTAGTTGGTGGCTTTGTGCTTTCTCCGCCTTTAAAAATCTTTTGCTTTTTTTGGGTGTGAGTTGCCGAGTATTTGAGATATCAGCTGTGTATGCCTGTTATTGAACATAATGGAGCTAGATGGCACTCAGCTTTTTGTGCTTATTGTGCCAAAAAAAATGCATTTAAAAAACACAACAACAATGTCTCCTTCCAGATATCATGACCCAGTTAATCAAGATAATCCACACCTTGTTATGAGCGGTTCCATGCAGGAACGATTTTCTTTTTACTGAACTACATTATTAACATTAACATTAATGGCGTCCTCTGCGGCTGTGCTGTGACACTAGCTAGCTCAGTGTTGCTAGGTGAGCTAGCAGTAGATGCATGCATCCTCCTGCTCAGTGATACAGTTTGACAAATGTAAAATTGTTCATATCTGAGATGTGTTTGTCAGCTAACTTCCCTCCTTGCTTTTTTGACTTTGAATGGTGTAAGAAAGCTTTTGTATAAAGGTATACAGTCGGCCTTTATCTTAAATTTTTATTAATTTCATTATAGATAACTATATGTACTTGCGATTTTAAAAGTGCAATTACTGTTCAAGATATATAGTTACAGGAAATGACACAGTGAAGACCTGCACACAAGCTTTATTCACAGAGCCTTCACTTTGCTAAATAGCCTCATCTTGCATCAGAAAAGTACAAAGTTAAAACAACCAAACAACAAAGTTAATAGAAGAATGACCAAGTGCCAGGTATAAGAAACCACTGAATTTGTCAAAAAAAACACCTGTGGGTAATAATAAAAAGTTCCCAAAAATCGGGAAACCCATCTTCGATGTAATATTCACAGGAAATAATCTCCTTAAACTTTATCCAAATTGCTCATCTCAGACTTAGACTAGACTAGATAGACTAGATATATTTTGCGAGAATTTTTTTTTTTTTTTTTTTCTGGAGAACCAGTGATGTATTGTGAGGAATAGTAATTCTGAAATCATGGAAAAACTATCTGGCAGAGTGTCGTTCAGGAATGTGAGAGACAGACTGACAAATGGGCTGACAGAAGGGCCAGTCAGAGATACAGACAGACTGTGTGACCGAGTAGCAGACGGATTGACATCCAGTCAAGAAACCAGTCAGATAAGTCAAAGCAGGCCGACTGACTGACTGACTGATTGACTGAAGGCCAGTAAAAAAAAGCTACAGGCAGACAGAAAGAAATAGGCTAAGTGTTGTGAGCGGCTCCCAGGAAGAGTAAATAGCCGTCCTGGTGACACAGTGGGGTGGTGGCCGGATGGAGGCGAAATAAGAGGGAAAGAGATGGGGCGTAAAGAGAACAGGGTGCAATACTGAGGGGTGCTGAGGCGGTGAAATGAGGGGTTTGAACTGCTGATGTAAGCGTGGACACACTCCCTTTTTCTTTCTCTCTTGCGTGCACACACACCAACGCACACACAGCGCTGACAAGCTGTTTCTACCCACGGGAAGTCATTCAGGGTTCAGGGGTTCAAATGAAAACGAATAACAGCGGCTGGGCGTATTGCTCTTCTTCTCTCTAGCTCTTTTCTTGTTGCAGTCATGATCGAGCATTTTTCTTGAGTTTGCCTCCGTCTCCTCCCTCAACCCGTCTTCCTCTCCGACTTCACCCTCACCCAGTTTTTCCTCAGCCATCCTCTGGATCTCACAAAGCTCCCTTTAAATATTAACAGCTACAGTCTGAGGAGTTTCACTGTACGCTGTGTTGCACTCAGCGTTCGGAGAAGTGATTCCGTATTCATTTTAATCAGCATTCAAAGGGCAGGCATTCTGTATTCGTTCTAATCTGTCAGCATTTTAATAAGGCCCATTCTCAGGACCGGCGCTGAATTCTGTGCTACGAAGGAATCTCCGAGGGTCAAATCTGCGTTTGCCACCATCTGTAATTGGTGGGTTTTTTTTCCCATTGGGAGCCCCCCGCATCCTGTGACACTGGCGTTGCTTGAGTATTCCATTTTATCCGCCGCTGATTGTTGCTTTTCAGGGCAGGGAATGAATTTAATCGTGAATTTGACGCTGCAGAGTGCCTGTGTTGGCTGTTTCATGCCAGATTAATTAACAATGGGATACACACAAAGATGGGAAAGTTTAACTCCTCGGAAGCCGGCCCCATAAATATTCACATCACAAACCAAATCCCAAATCACAGATGCTCGTGCAGATATTCTTAAGAGGGCTGGTTTCTTTTCATGTGTCAGGTTGTGTACAAAAAGCACAGGAGCAAAGAGCAGGATTAATAAAATATCAATCACAGGTGCCCTGAGAAAATGCTGTTTCATTCATGAAACTGTCTTTTTCTGACCCTGTCAGTTTGATTTGTGGCCTCCAGTAGGTGAGAGCAGGGCAAGAGACACAGGAGATGATAAAGTTTACAGACTCTGCTTTTTGAAATTCAGCCCTGTGTTGCTTCCAAGTTGTTTACAAGGTAGGAAAAAACATCGGTGTCCACCAGGGGTCCACTGATACTGTTTTTCATCAAAAACAAGTTGGGTGTATTAATTATTGACAGCTCTCCAGAAGCCTGTACGCATTTTAGTATCCAGTATTTATTAAAACAAACTTTTGGGGCTTTGGTTGAGAAAAGAGTGACATCTTAGCAAGGAGGGAGAATTGAGGTGAAAGCAACAAATTGAATGAACAAGATGATGCAATACTGTTATTGAGATCCATACTTGACTTTGGAAATGTTTGTGACAAACCTAATCTGAACCTGACGTCCAGGTATTAGCTTCATTCAGAGCTTTAAAGTTGATCTCCATGTGGGAAAGTTTTTCTCAGTTTTCCTACTATTACAGTGGAAACCGCTTATAGTGACAATTAAGCTTGGAAGAGATTTATTTTTGTTTAAATGCTGTTAAGATTATTTGCTTATAGCAGGGGTCTTAATGTTTTTCAGGCCAAGGATCCCTGAGCTGAAAGAGATGGAGCAGGAAACTCCTATGACATAAATTGTATAAAATCAAGTTGCATGTTAAACTGGGCCTACAACACAAAGTACATTTACTGAAGTGCTGTACAGTTTTTGAATATCTTTACTTTAGTGAGTATTATTTGTTTTGGAAACTTTTTACTTTTACCCCATTACACTTGAAATAGAAATATTGTACTTTTGACTCCCGTGCATTTCTATGACGGCTCTCGTTACTCGTTACATTTGCTTTGAAGTTAGTGGATAATTTTTTTCTCTTTTCTAAAATGCAAAAGTCCATAAACTGTGATCATGCAGTTCTACGTGTATGTTTTGTTGGGTTTTTTTTTGGTAATGCTGTGTTATTAATGGCTATGGCAGCAGATGGAAATAAAGATTCACCACCAGATCACCCATGACCGTACCTCAAGTCCATGTTTAACGTTTTTGAGATAAACAGTTATTTGTATCTATCTCTGTATACCGCACACAAACTTCATCATTGCCTCATTAAGTTCTGTAAATGTATTTTTACAACATACAATAATATGTTGAGATCTTTTTACTTAAAACACTTGTAGTAAGTATTTTAATACTCAAGTAACAGTCTGACTCAGCAACTTTAACATGTATTTGAGTAATATTTTACAAGGAGTATTTATGCTTTGACTCAAATAAAAGAGTTATGTACTTTGTCTACCACTGGCCTGCAATAACGTGTACGGTGGCCTAAAGTGCCATGTATAAACGTACCCTGTAGTAATTATTATAGAATAATCATTTGCAGATTGTTTCTGAGATGGACAGTATTTCAGAGTCACTCACCTGAAAAGTTACAAAACAATCAATTGTGCAGTAATTTAGCATTAGCTAGCTCACATAAAAGTGAGCTAGCTAATGATAAAAAAAAAAAGTTTAGCAGCACGCGCATCCAAAAGCAGTTAAATACTAGTTTCTGGACAGAACATAGTATGTGACATGTTTATTTGTCGGCATCTTTGGATTTTAGATTAACATGACCTGTCAGTGACATGTTCTGTACGAGTACTCATGTGATGTATCATTTCTCATGTCTGAAGAAGGGCTTGGGCCCGAAACGTCACACGTGGAGGTAATAAATGTTAATGGGAGCATCATTTAGTGTGCAGACTGTATTTTTGTATCTAGCTCACATAATTCCCAGGATTTATGGGTAACAGTTAGTCTATAATCATTGCTGTGCACTATAAATAGGATGTTTTTAATTTTTTTCAGACATGCATGTGGGTAATTATGTGAGCCCTAACATGCATGTGTCGTTCAGCACTACGTCACATGATTTGTTGCTCTGATCGGTTGTAGGTATTCAGTTGCATCCAGAGGCATTTTTGTCTGGGCCCTTTAATAGCTCCCACTGGAAACTGATAATGAACTGAGAGGTTCAGACTAATTTTAGGCAATGCTCAGCTAGTCCTGACCAACTTCTTATGGAAATATTTGGCTCTTCAGCTGCTTAATGCTACAGTACGTTTCCCAGCTAGTCTTTGACTTTGTCTGTCTGATGTTTGAGCAGGTAATGTACGGTGGGATTTAAAACCCAGCTGCCTGTGGTGAGTTTGTCACTATGGCAACATCTTTCATGTTAGACATAGTCTAATTTGTTATGAAAATATTGAGTAGAGCCAAGATGACAAGATTACCTTTAAGTGCTATGGATGAAATAATAAGAGCGACGGAGCTGGAATGTCAATAACATGACAACTGAAAACCACTCGCTGATTTAAAAAACAGTTGTAAGTTGTTAGAAAAGCTAGTTTAATTAGTTCTATTTATAATTATTATTGCAGTTACAATTATTATGCTGATCTGGTTTTGCAGATATGTATATTTATTTCTTTATTATCTGTCTAAAATGGCTGTCATCATTGCTGTCACTCCTTCAAGGATGCAAAAAAAGGGTTGCAATGTAAAAGGTGAAGTCTTTGATGTTGTTGTCATGTTGTTATTGTTGTTCATTTAATTTGTGGAATATTAAGTCGGCAAACAAAGTCATTACTTTCCATCATTTGAAACGTCAATTTATTTGTTCTAATTTTATGCTGGGTTTTTTTTTTTCGTCTGACAGAGGCAGGTGTCACTTCAGTCTTGCCCTTGAAGCTTACAAAGCTACGCTGATGAAATGAACCACATCATGTTTTTACTAATCAACTGATCACAGCGGGACTCTTTTTCTTAGACTATTTTGGAAATTAGTTCATTTTTATTCTGCTGAGTTTGATGAAACAGAAGTGGTGTCTTACAGCTCTTGCCATTTTCTGACTTGATCTTGATTGACCACTCTGTACGAGGAGTTTATATTGCAAGAATGGGCGAGCTGTCACTCACACACACACATTGAATTAGACTTGCTTGCATAGTCACACAAAAACACATGGACAGTGGCAACCTCACAGTGACCCACAGAAGGCATTAATGTGTATGCGTTTGTGTGCAACAAGACAAAACGATGGACACTAAGTTGTCTAAAAGCCCTGCGGAGTCAGCGGAGCACTCAGCCATGTAATGCTGTTAGTACCACTTTCAGGGCAAACACACAATTCAGCACACACACATGCATACCTACTGTAACACAAGCCTGAAGATACAGTTCTTATTTTTACACTTGATAAATGCCATTCACACACACTAACACACACACGTACACTCAGACTCTGACACTACAGTGCTTTCACAGCATATTATTTGCGTCCCATTACAGCGCGGCAATCATTTGTCCTCCTTCTCGTCTGTCGGGCCTCTTATTTGACAAAGAGTAAGCAAATGCGGCACTCAACTAATGGGTGACTCTGGCACGTGTCACATTAATGTTTGTACTTAGAAGCCATCTTACTGTAATGTTTATTTAATACGTGCATATGTTGCATCCGCTCTTAATGGGTTAATGCATGCCTCTTCTGCCATTACACTGTCTTTTGAATTTGTGTTTTTCAGTCTATTGTTTGTTATTGGGTGCAAAAAGCTTCCGTTTGCAGATCACTTTTTTTTGGAAAAGCAATGACAAGTAGTCCCCCGAAAACATCCTTCTTAGAGACGGATAATGCTTTTTTTCTGTCATAGATGACATGCTAGAGTGCGTAGAGAAAGGAGATGTTGGAGAAAAGATTCAGTGCACGGATGTTGACATGAGGTGCAGCTTGAAAAGATAAGTTTCCCCCCAAAGAAAGCTAGGACTGACTGCTGAATGGAACATGCTTTCAAAATAAAGTACAACTGATTGATGGATTGAATGTTTTCTGGATTCAAGTGCTTTCAGCACTGAGAGGGATAAGCGTGCCAAGGGTGGCCGCCGGATGACCTCGCACAAGCCGTGATTGGCGGATGTTTGAAGCATTTGGATGTTTTGACACGTAGTCGGACGTGTTGTCAAGAAGGCGAGAACTGAATCTGTTTCTCATTGCCCTGACACCATAATAACCACTCATCAGGAAAGAGAGCGCATTACATGTCCAGTAAATGGACTCCATGGCGGGATTTGTGCACAAACAAACATCTGCTGACTGATTTCCATTCATAAGCATTTACAATTTCTGAAGAGCCATATGCTCTGTGTGCCACGAGCCCCCCTGCAGCAGACTTTGTGATGCTGACTGAAGCCACCTACAGTAGCGTCACACTGCTTTGAGGCCGTCGCTTGCATACATACTCTTTCATGTTTGTTTGTTTGTTTGTGTGCGTACTGTATTTCCAGCTTCCATATATCCTGTCCCTTCTTTTTTTCCTCCCCATTGCTTCCGTACGATTAAAAATGGATGAGAACTTTATTTAGTGTGAGGCGTTTCACTCTGCCAGCCGACCGTGCTGTTTGAATGAATGAGCTGTGTGTGTGTGTGCGTGTGTGTGTGTGCGCACATGCGTGCGCGGGCGCTCGTGCACGTGCGCGGGCGCTCGTGCGTATGGTTGGTTTCCTCCCGAGTCGGTGGGGGTGATGAGACAAGTGGATGCGGGGTTACCGCTAGGTTAAACCAGTCTACTGTCAGGTCAGACAGAGTTCAGCAGCACAGAGGCTAGAAAGCAGCAGACGGAGGCGCGGCTCAGGTAGACGGGACCATCGCTGCGGTTTAGACAGACAAGACTGCTGAGGTGGAATTCCCCCACAGAGACAGAGAATTAGACGAGAGGATACTGGGGTTTAGGGGATCGCAATTAAATCCATGGGAAATCTAATCCTTTGGAAATGAAAGTATAAAGATAAGAGCTCCCTTCAGGAACGGAAAAACAAAGTGAAATCTTGTACTTTACCAGCGTGACATTACTCTCTCTTCGCCATGGGAACCTATGGGAGGAAGTGAAGTCAAGACACCCGCCACTACTTCTTCATTTTAGTTTTTGAAATTGAGAACAAAGTGCTCACTCTAGCACTTTTTAACAGAGACTGTCAGTGCTTGAAGTGAAATTTAAAAAATGTGCTTAGAGGCCTACACTTATGTCAGCAACCTGCTTAGGGTCCCTACAGAGAATTGGGCCCAAGAACGTAATTATTAATGAGAAAATGGGAAATGTTATTCTGTGATACCAACCATCATTGGGCATTGATACAAGCACTGTACTAGGAGAGTAACTAAATCCCTAAACCACTTTTTGCGGTTGAGTCCAGCTCTTGACATTGTGTATACACATTGTGTATAAATATGCATAGTGACTGCCCTCTAAAAGTTGGAATCTGGCTATTACAATTTAATGTTGCTGTTGGCTGATCCTGGTAGCAGGAGCCTCATTTCATCAACAACCGAGCCCCCTTTCACGGCCCTGATGCTGCCCTCTGACTTCTGTGTGTGTGTGCAGGGGACATGGAGGTGCTGTGGATCAAGAGGCAGCACGATTTGGTGACTGGGGATGTCTTAGCACCCCTTCAAGTCCTGCCCATTTTTGAGACTTTTTTTACACTCCAAGGAGGAGGCACTCAAGCCAAAAGTGGGGGCTGTAGTTACTTATTAAGTACAGTTTTGAGATACTTGTGCTTTAGTTGAGAACTGCCATTTTATGATACTATTTGAAGGCAAATATTGCACTTTTCACTCCACTACCCATTGTACTGAAGTTCAAAGTAAAAGAATACATAATGTCTTTGATAGCTTTAGCCACTAGTTACTTTGCAGATATAGATTATTAATTCAAAATAAAATTCAACTTATACATCATATGTATTGAAAAAAAACTTTAAATCCAATGCTTTTGTTTTTGCATCCATTTTCATAGGTTTAAGTTAAAGTTAAGACTTTTCATGCACTCAGTGGATATATTACTCTAAAGTTATGGTTACAAAAAGTCTGTGTCAGTGAGATAATCCATCCACCTGGCAGGTGTAGCATATCAAGATGCTGATTAAATAGCATCAGAAAAGGAGAAGTGCTCACTGACTCAAATTTTAACAATTTAGCAACAAAAATTTGAGAGAAATATTTCTACTTAATGTATGAAAAAAGTCTCATATCTTTAACTTAAATATGTGAAAAATGGTAGTGAAACAAAAATGTGGCGCTTCATTTTTTGTGATAAATAAGCATCAAAAAAACTTTCAAGTAAGTAGTTTTACACTGTAGTGTTCCTACTTTTACTTTAAGTAAAAAAACCTGAATGTGAATAATCTTCCAGCACTGTCATTGGGTGACTTAATTTAAAAAAAAAAATAACAATTACAGTATTTTATTATTCATCAGCTAAAGAAATTAGTGACATTACTGTTACATTACTCTCTGTTACTTTACCTTAAACATTTATCCTCTACACCCACAATAACATATAGAAGGTTTCCATTTTCCAAATAATTTTTCAGAGCTGCCTTTTAAGACATACTGACCTTTTTTGAGCGTTATACTAATTGTCACTATCTACTTTTTTATTTTCTCAGTTAGTATACAAGGACTCAGTGTGCTTCACTGTTTCAAACAAACATAAAATGATGCAATATGAGCGCTGACACACATCAATCAAGCTGCCACTGACTTTGGAAAACTGCTGCCAATTAAACTTCATAAACAGAAGGCAAAATGTTTTTCCAGAGATTTCATACTTTTGTTTTCCAAAATCTTCTTCTGGAGTTGTCTCTTCACCAACCACAATTTGTTTTGATAGAAATTCATTTTACACATCAAAAGAATAAAGCCATGGCTCATTCAAAATGCAGCAGCCAAGAATCTCACGCGTACGCACAAAGCTGAAAAGCAAACAAGAAACTTTTCTGTTTTCTTAGGCTTATCATTACTTACTGTGTTCATGGTGGTTGTGTGGTGCTTAACTGTCATTGGAAGTTCTTCCACTATTTCATTTTCTTGTATTTTAAATATCATATCTCACTTTTTGCTTCATGTATTTAACCATGATGCACTCTAAATATTCATCATACTCATATTAGTATGGGTGTTATGTTTTCTGTTGAACGTCGTCAAACAGCCCCAATAATCGGTGACTTTTATTGGATAAAATGAAAGTTATACTCGCATGTAACACTGACAGCAGTCATTACAGTGTGTGTTATCTGTCTGTGCTGCTGCAGTGTACCAGCATGCTTTCTCTACTTAATTGGACTGATGGCTCATTGATTGCACCTGTGCCTGGTATATTTAAGTGACCTGCAACCATGAATCCGTGCAGGCTGATGAGAAACCGAGGGACTGAAACACACCCTATTGATTTTAATCTTACTTTTTGTGCACCTGCAGTAAAGCTGGATGGAAAAGTATTTTGATTTCAGCAGCTTGGCTTGCTTTTTTTAAAGGTGTTTGCTTTCTATTTTGTGTTCAGATAACCTTTTCAGTTTTTAATATCTTCCTACACTAGGAGACTTTGAAAGAGCTTTACCCAGAGAAAAGTCTGAAACCAATGTGACTTTTTGTCAAAGTCTAGGGATGTTACAAGGTTACTATTGCAAGGCGACAATTAAAATTCATTTTCCAATTATTGCCCATCCTGTTCCTGGTGGAAAAAATTACACCTAACTCCTTTTAAGAAATATGGCATTTTAATAATTCCTTTTGTGTCTGCAAAAACACATACCTCTAAAAACACAAGATAAAAAGTGTCGTATGTTGACAAAATTCTTGCCTTTTCAGCATCAATATAATCCATAAAGAAACTGTACTTGTACACATGCATGTATGTGTGTCCATCTGTCTGCTGCAATTCCCACAAACTACTGAACCTATCAGCCTCATTTGTGTGTGCACATCTATGACTGGATGTCTAAGGACCCCTCGTGGTTCCAGTGATTTACAGTTGTTATAAATGTAAATAACCTGTTTTATTGACTAAGTGCTGACTCCTCACTCCTCTTAACAGCCTGTAGGGCAGGGGTGGGGAACATTTTGCCTATCAAGGGCCATTTCAATTTTTATGAAGTCCTCTGAGGGCCACTTAATTTATGAACACATATGATGCAACGATAATAGATGTTGGTAGTATGAAAAACCACAGTTATTATAGTTTTATGATGATTTTATGTAAATTACACTCCTTCACAGACTCTCAAGGCCTTCCTTCACAAACTCCGTCCGTCAGTCTGTGGTCTTGTGAAAGCTGATTGTTGGGGACCCCAACTCCGTCAAAGAGTGTTCATTTTATCAAAACGCATTTCTCCTTTCAACTCGTCCAGTTTAGCATGTTTCGAGCTGTAATGACGCTCGAGATTGGCCTTTTTCATCACTGCCAGCGCCACGCCACAAACTAGGCAAAGTGCTTTGCCTTTTACTAAGACAAAGAAATAATCGTTTGGCCATTTCTCCTGGAAAACGCAGCATTCTGCATCCACTTTCCTTTTCTTGGCTCTCGCTATGACGCATATCACTTGTCAATCAATCTCCAATGTTATCTCGCGACAGCATGTAACCTCACGTGTTGTGTTCACTGACACTGAGCCTGATTGGGACATGCACAGTGTTATCCCAGAAAAGTAATTGCTGTCGACATTTTTGTTTATATTCATTTTCAGAATTGCGTGGCGAGCCAGATCAAATGGTCTCGCCGGCCATAAACGGGCCGGAGGCTAGAGGTTCCCCACCCCAGCTTTAGGGCTACAAGTTTTCCAGAAATCGCCTTAACTCAAAACAACAAGCCTTACCATCTGTTGTAAGCCACTTTGTGGTCTTTATTGATGCTCAAAAACTGAAATCCATAGAAAGGTTTGCAGATCAATCCCATACCAGATGTGTTATGATCAATTAAAGTTAGGCACCTTTCAATATAAATAAATCCCCATTTTTTCTTATATCTTCCCCACCATTTTGACCATATGGCAGCCAGGAGGATTATATCCGCCACAGCTTTGCTGGCGTTCGGCTGCGACGCGATTTTGTTCCATCGGCTGCATGTCAGAGCATTTCAGAGGTGGTGCGTTTTGCCTAACAAACTTTGTCAGTTTGGTCATTCTTTTGTTGATGTTTGTACTTCTACCCTAAGTCAGTAAGTTGGTTAGTTTGGGTTCCTTTTTGTTTATTATTGTTATTTGTGCTGCAGCCTACAAACAAAGTCAGTATCCCTTCAAGTCCGGTTATGAACGACATGGATCAAAGGTTTGTGACTGTGTTTCAGTCAATAAAATACATTTATCCTCATAATTAAAATGTATCTATATTCCACATACAGCGCATGTTAGCCGGGGAACTCAGTCTGTTCTCTGCAACAGAAGAGTCTTAAGTGACCACGATCATCCCAGACAGCAAACGTGTGTTTGCTGTCTGGGATGTTTTCATCCCAACTTGTCAAATACTGCCACTTTGTCAGTGGACTTTCACATTTAAATATCATGTAGTAGGTACCCTGTTGCATCAGTTTTGGACGTTACAGGGTGGTGTGTCAATGTAAGCTTGTTATATGCATCATGTCTATTCATAATACACTTACGTTTTCAGAAGAAATGTTCAGATTAGTTAGTCTTTGTCATAATAATTTTAAAACATAGGTAAGACACTTTGTTTTTAGTTTTATTTCCCTAGGTTTAGACAACAAAAGCATGTGGTTAGGTATAGAAAAAACCTTAAAAATCAAGTTGCAAGTTAATAGTCAGCTCCCAGGTGAAAGTCTGGAGTTTCTTTGACCCATTCATCACTTCTTTCAGCCTCCTGAAACTGCTTTTCGTGCTGCCTGGTGGGTATCATACTGCTGAGAATGGTGCCTCTTTGCATTGCAACATGACTTATAAAGCGACGATATTTGATCAGCTGGAAGTAAGAATGGGCCTTCCAGACATCTGCACTCTACAGAGTACACTTTTCTGCAAAGGGAAATCTAGACTACATTTTATTTTGCACTGTGACTATAGGGAGGTGGCTATCTGCATGTCACTCAGTGCCGCATAATAAGTACAATTAGACTGGACTCTGGAGATGGACAAATATGGAGAACAGATCACCAGCGAAGAGGAGAGGCAAGAGAGATGGGCAGCCAGAAGGATATAGCGTGATGGATAGAGGGCATAGAACGATGAAATATGCATCAGGGCTCACGTTAAATTTTAATCTAGACTGTTGACTGGAGGTTGACCCCGCTGTGACCCAACACTTGCGGGAGTGAAAATATCCGCCGAGGGAGGCGTGGGGGTAGTAGTGGGTGCAGGAGCAGTGTGAGGAAATTGTGAGGAAGAATGAAGTAATGAGGCTGGCTGGAGGTGTAGACGGGTAATTTTATCTGTCTGAGTGCCTGAGTGTCTGAGCATCCCCTACAGTAACGACATAAGCAGCCGGGAAGAATCTGCGAGGGCTTCTAAGAATTTTACAGAAAAACAACACATTTTTATATAGTGTATGTGACCATAGTATATGTGTACAACTATTTATATAAATATAAAAATGTGCAGGAGTGTGTACTCAGGAGACTTTGTGTTAAAGTGAAAAAAACAAAGAAAATCACATGTCAAAGAAAATCACATGTATTTTTCTGTTATTATAGAATAGTTCAAAAGGAACACGAACAATTTCCTCCAAAGCTTGAAAACACCACTAAGACTTTAATCTGTTGTGTTATAACGAAAAAAAGCTTTTATGCACACACACAAAAAGCTTTATCCCTTTGTGCATATAGTAAGCGGAACATTTGACCATATCCCCAGGAAATCAGCCTGTCACAGTGTCTGGTTTTGGGGCGAAAAAAAAGATGTTCATATTTGCAGACACTGATTGAACTTCACAGGATGATAAGGCTAACTTATGTAAATTATGTTTTTAGTTTGTATTTGCCTTTAATGTTTTTATTCAGCAAGTTGTTGCTGATGCTTGAACTTGTGTCCTTTTTTCCCTTGATATTCATTATCGCCGATTATCAGGTTGTTTGTGTTTCTGTAAATATATATGTGAGTGTTTTCAGGCATAAAGAGCACTGTCCTGCATTAAGCATACTGTATAATAGTAGTTCCCAACATTTACTGTCTGATGCACCCTGTAGACAGATGAGCTCAAATGGCCTTTCATTGACAGAACTCATCATCTTCCAGATCCAGTTGAAAATGAGATTTAAACTGGGTTCTGAGCTAATTATTTCTAAAGTGGATATTGTTATAATTGCTTTTTGCTAAGTAAAGCTGAATTAAGTAGATGCTTGGGTCAAGTTTGCATGCCACTTGTAAATAGCAGAAGCTGGACATTTCAAACGTTAATTCATTAGACAGCAGCCCTTTTTACACAGAGATTGCACTACAAAGTCACTTCTTTACACCGTCTTTGCATTTAACACAGAACCAAATGACAACATCATACCGCTTCAGTTCGTGATTTTAGAGGGCATGCTAGCAGAAGAGACCTGACGGCTGTGACATTTAACACAACAGCGCTAGCCTTTACTGTGAAAGGGAACATACGTGTCTGCAGCACTCTATGAACAACAACAGTGGCAAAGCATGACAATAACAGTCATTAACTGTCCCTATTAAATGGCGGCTGATCTCGTCCTCTGTTTGGAGGGTAAGAGGCTCCTTGACATCATTGTTTGCCCAATCCACAGACATTTTTGGCTGCTGTTCTTTGAGTTAGCTGCTAACTGCTACTAACTACTTTTTAAATCTGCTGCAGTGGGTCACACAAATAATACATTGTCAAAACATTACGTCATTCCTGCCCATGGTCCCATTCTGCTGGCTGTCCCTTGTACACTGATGTAAATTATCCCTATTCAAGTAAACAAAACATTAGTAATTTATCTGCCGAAAGTTGACGATAGTCTCCGAAAGTTGGCGAAATTTGGCTGCTCAGCTGCGCTTAGCCACTGTAAGTCTCCAGTCAATTGTAGGCCCCAGACTGTGTAAGCTCCAGGTTCTTTCATACCATAGAAATCAAGCTTTTTTGGCTTTGTGTGCCAATGCCAATTTACATAGGAATTAACTGGGGCCTCCATCCAACACTGTATCCACTTCTACTTATAGATCCATGGTTCCACTAGTTTCTGTAGCTCATTGTAATTTCTCAGTCAGTATTAGCGTCAGTAAAATTTACAGGAGGTCGGTAGCTACTTACAGCTGGTTATACATCATCGTAACATGATTTTGTCCATATACTTTTCTCCATAAATATTTTTGTCATTTTTTTGGTTGTAATCTCTGTTCAAAACCCTCTACTGTTCGGGTCTCTCTACTTTGATTTATAGTTACAAGCGCTGTTACAAATGTCGATGGGATTTTGAATGAGGTTTTCTTTTCTGGAGCAGAACCTGAATGTTGTTGCCTCATTTTGTCTCTCTGTTGCCAATAAACCAAAGATCAACATCACAGCTAAATGTGCAGATAGATTTTTTTTTTGTAAAAATACAATAATATTTTCTATTTTTTCAAATTAGCTTTCCACATACCCTCTGGCAACTTCAGACTCGTAGACCTGGTTGGAAATCACTGCTGTTTACTGTATGTGTTTGTTCATAATGGTCTTTTTGCATCTGTCTGTGTGTGTGTGTGTGTGTGTGTGTGTGTGTGTGTGTCTGTATGTGCGTGCATACCCACGGCTTTAACCACTCCCTCAACCTCTAGTGCACTGGCCCGTAGCCTCATTAATAACCCCTGCGTTTGCTGAATGGGGCTCCAGCGATCTATTGCGGTCTATTGCAGTGTTGTTTTTGTTTGGCCCTGGTCACAGTGATTCCTGGGAGATGGCAGCATCATAAATCTACAGCTTATTCATGGAGCTAACCTGACCTTTACAGCAACACCGAGAACAGAAGGAGAGGCAGAGAGAGAGATGGAAACCAAGAGAGAATAGTAGAAAGGGCCAGGGAAAAAAAGGGGAAAATGGAGCAAAGGTGGGAGGTTAGAGGTTTTAAAGGTAGAGTTGAGGGGATGAGAATGATAAGGAGGATGAAGACGAAATAAAGGAGGGGAAGCACAGCGAAAGAATGGAGAATAGGCAAGAGGCAGCTGGGGAGATGAGATGATAGAAGAGAAAAAAAGAAAATTTAGTGGAGAATAGGAGAGTGAAGAGACAGACAATGGCAGTCAGAAGATAGAGCTGGTGGGACAGAGAGGTTATTACTGGATGAAAGCAATCAATGAGTGTGAAGGAAAGGAGGAACAGAGAGACAGGGAGATGGAGAATTGCATGCCTGTGTGTGTGTGTGTGTGTGTGTGTGTGCGTGCGTATTACCCGTGTGTTTCAGTCGATGGAGCCCATCTCTCCCGGACCTCCGTCACCTGTCGAGTCTTTAATAAAGTCTCCATGTTGGGGGTTTCGTTTGCTCCCCGGTGGCACCGCATCTCTCTACATGAGCTGTCTCACACCCAGCCAACAAAACTAAAATGTGCTTTGAGAGTGGCCCCATGTGTATGGCGCATATAGCTTTTAAGTGTGTGTTTGTTTGTGTCTGAGAGTCAGTATTGTTGCTGTCAGTGTGTGTGCAGCACGGTTTTAACAGGACAAAGAGGGAGAAAGAGGAAATCTCATGAAAGTTGGGATTATTCTCTTAAACATCAGTTTGTTTGCTCTTTAAGGTCTTGTCACATCTTTGTATGCATATGGGTAAGGGGTAAAGGAAGGAAGGTAAGATTTAAGGGGGTTTAGAGGCATCTAGCGGTGGAGAAACTCAGAAACTCTGAACAAGGCGGTTTCACTTTACAAATCAATGTTTCTACGACATCATTTGGCATGACGGGTGGCTAGCCTAGCTCTGCTAATGTGTTTGTGTTTTTGGTAACATATTTTTTTATAATTTTCTTTAGATATCTACCCTTTTTTAAAACTAAGTTTTATGTCATTTTCTCTCACAAATTTCTTGCAATTTATGGGATATTTCTTGCCAAGTCGATCATTGCCTTTTTTCTATGTTTTTGAAAGAAATAAAATAAAAAGCGAAGGTTTCGCAGGGTTCAATAGCTTGTGAAAGGTGTCTTGTGAAAACTGATAACAAACCAGGTTTTAAGGGTTAAAGAGACAGGCATTAAAATAAGCATAATAGACAGAGGTTCAATACAGGTTCTTGCATAGATAGTATAAGAAGAATAAAGTTTTATTTTCTACCAATAAAGCATATAGAGATGTTTTAGTAAAAGCAAAAAACACAAGTATGAACCTGAAAATGTGCATAATAGGTCCCTTTTAAAGGTTCAGCACAGCCCTGGGCCAGAAATTGTTGTATGCAATACCAGAAAACGACACCACTATAATATAACAACTTCCATCTTTATGTTGTTACAACTCTATTTCTAAAAGGCATTGCCAGTTATAGCCTTATCTAACATAACCACTTTCAAATCTAAATTAAAAGCTCCCTTATTTTCCTGGGCATTTAACTGATTAATTTTCTCCGCTGCACTTTTGGGGCAACTTATTACTGCTCTGTAAGTATATTTTTCTCTTTTATTGTCTCATCAAATTTGATTTTATTTCATTTTAGACAACTGTGAATTATAAAGTTCTTCATTACGTTTGTCCCAATGCATTTCTCCGTCTTACAAAGTACCATACAAATTAAGCTGCTTACTTATTTATTCAAGTAATCACATTATTCAATTTCAAACCTAAACCTAACTTGAATTTCTAAAATGTGCAACGACTTGTCCAGATTCTCTGAATGTTTCTCTGTGTTATGCTGCAGGACAACGCTACAAACATACACACACACACAATCTGAACACAAACCTACTCTGTTACCGTGTCTCATTATTATCTAAATGATACGCTAACCATTTGTACCTAATTGCTTTGGCAATATTGTTTCTGAACTTTCATTCCAATTGAGCTCATTAAACTGAAATTGCATAGAGATCGAGGTTGATTTGTGAGCGTGCAGCGTGCTGGACTGATAACTCCATTCCTATGGAAACTGCTCTCCTCATTGGTATTCTGCACCTGTCTGCCACACAGACCCATCGTAGATCCAACAAGGAGAAAAAAAAGAAAGAAAAAAATGGACCATTAAGAAGCAATGGCTCCACTGCTGTAGAGCAACACCACACACACACACACACACGCACACGCACACGCACACACACACACACACACACACACACACACACACTGCCTTTAACATTCCACAGATGAAACACCACTACATACAGTAAGCCAATTAACTACTACACCATTAGGTTCAATATCAAGTTAGCCAGGGAAGAAGTCATTAAGTGGTCTTTGCAGTGAGTGTGTGGAAATAACTGTTTAGTCGTTCACCAGGAAAATGGACTCCAATGTTTATTTTCAAGTTGTCTTTATGGAGGAAGTCCCCGGTTTGGTCTGAGGATTATTTTCTCTCTGGGCCGTTGTCTCGGGGATCTGGCTGTAATTTCAGCGAAATTAAACGATTTGGAAACTCAAATGAGATCCCAACAGACTGCCAAGAAAAATCAATTGAACGGTCGAGGCTGTGGTGAGGCAGGAGGTGTGCACACACACATGCAAAGACGCAAATGCATCCTCATGCATGTAACTCCACGTTAATAAATGCACACACACATTTTGCAAATATAAAAGAAAAAACAGCTCACAAACTACCACACACACACACACACACACACACACACACACACATACATTCTTTAGACCCCCATGTATCCTTCCAGAACAATTACAGGCTGTCTTACTGGGAAATGCCTCCATCTATTCAGGCAACGTTCACAGACGACAGAGGAGAAAAAACAAGACCCTAATTCTTCAAACTGTCCTCAACAGAAATACTGCAGCATTGTTCATTTAGTCAGAAACTTTAAGGGATACGATTTTCAACCAGCTTTGTGTCGTAACAGTGTGGGTAGCACATGTAAATGAGCTGTGGTAAACTTGCCTGCATCTAACCAGGGCCTAGATATCTCTGTTTCCTTCCCCAGAAAACAGCCCATTTTCATTCCGAAGTAATCAAATACTGCCACTTTTGCAGTGATTTTGGCGTAAGATGCCAACACCAAAAGCCACCTTTTGCATTTGCATGATATGCCGCTGGACAGCGTCAGCTTGAAATGCTGCTCGTAATGACATAATATAAGAAGAACAAGGTCCCAAAAGGGTTGGCAGGAGTGGTGGTTGATGGATCCATCAACCCCAGACTTTCATGAGTCCGGTGTTTGCTTCCCGTGCTGTTGTGGCCATTTACTGTTGCTGCCTAAACATAACTATGTGCAGCGTAATCCGTTGACATCACAGTAAACAGCACACACAGAATGATACCTGGAGCATAATATGTAGATGTGGAAGTCCACTGCAAAGTGGCAAAATGTAACTCCTTAGGATGAGAAAGTCTTGAAATGTTCAGATTACTCACCACCCACGCTGCCATCATGGACACATGGTATAGAAGAACAGCCCCGAAGATAGACCAAAATTAATTCAAACAATTAAACTAGTCAGTGCTGAACAAATATAAATGACAAATATGCTGCTACTATTTCTCACCTAAAATGTATTTGAAAACATAATTTAGTGTCCTATTTAGCTGTAATGGTTAGAGTTTGTGAACAGGAAGTGGGTGCCATACTCCTTCCTGCACAGTGATCAAAAGCAAAAACGCTACAGTCCTTTCTTTCTCGCTCTCTTTTTTTTCTAGTAATGTAGCACCAATTTCAAAAGCATTTGCATTTCTCTGCTGCATAGACAGCCTAATTTCGTGGAAAAACTATCATTAAACAAAATGTAATGTGTTAATTAGTGAGCTGTAGAGGGGTTTCCACTTGCATGCTAATCTAACAATGTGATAATGTCACCACCACTAAATATAAACTATGCCTTTAAAACTTTTGTACAGTAAAATATTATTCAATTAACTTATTTTTATGTTTAGCCAACAAGAGGTGGACGTAGTATGTTATAGAGCTTCATGTCAGGCAGTCAAATAGCTCCCCCTCCTCTGCAGGGTTTGAACTTCTCTCTCTCTTGCTCTCTTTTTTTCTGTCTGGATGCAACAGTTTCCATTACTTTTCATGAGAAGAACCAAGTAAATGTCATATGAATTCCGTCTGAGCGTAATTTAACCCTCATGCTGCAATAACTTTCTCTTTGGAAGTTTTATTGACAAACTTATTAGGTTAGAGGACAACTCTGCAATTATTACAAAGGTTTCCCCTTCAGAAATTGGTTACAGTCACTATAATAGCTCCTGAAATGGCATTTGTATTTAACTCAATCAAGCTGAGACGCCCCTCAAGAGTGAGAAGTATCCAACATTTACTGTACTTAACCCTTTGAATGCTGAATCAACATCACTTTTCTTGTGCTGGGTTCAGACACCTTCAGAAGTATTTAAACCATCGTAATCTGAGCAAATTGGTTTGCTTTCTTTTGAAAACACGGGGGGAAAAGGCAATGAGCAACTGTTTGTCAATTTGCAAGAAATTCAAAATCATTTTTTAAAGAAGCAAGGGCAAAAAATGTCCAAAAAACTTTGTTTTAAAATCCTTTTTAAAAAATTTGTATCTTTTTTTCCCCCAGGTCATGTTTTTGTTTTGTTTTTGTTTGTTTGTTTTTATTTACTTTATTTTTCTTTGTTTTTGGCTAATTTTCAGTTGTTGTTTTTTTTTTTTTTCCAATTTTGCTCATTGCCATTTACCTATATTTATGAAAGACATAAAATTAATGTGCTCAGATCTCAAGTCGTTTTTTGTCCTCAAAGACGCTTTACTTAGCTGATATGAATATATAAGAGGAAAATTTAAAAAAACAAAAAAAACAATTAACTCTCAATTCTTTAATGTGGTAAAAACAAATATTAAAAATAAATAAAATAAAGTGAAGATTACAACTAAATATAGTCCATTCTGAATGGAAATTGAAATATCGGAGTCTTATTTTTAGTAATGAGGAAGGTATGCTGTCACGCAGATTTGAGCCCGTTTTAAGTTTCTTGTTAACCAATGAGATTGCTCTCTTGGAAGTACTTGTTCAATCATATAAAATACATCCCCACAAACTGTAATTCCTTATTCTTTCTTTCTCGCCACCTCCTCGTTTAGTTTCCTTTTTTCGCTGTTTATCTGCGCCCCCTCCTCCCTCTTCACACCCACTATCCATCTTTTCCTACCCTATTCTTCTCTGCCTTTACTCTCTTTTCTGTTCTTCCTTTCCCCCATCCTCCTCCCTTCCTGTCATCTCTCCCCTTCGCTCCTCATAACTCCGCAGCTCCGCTTCCCCCCTTCCATCTTCGCTCCCCTCTCCTCCGTCTCTTCAAAGTCATCTCAGTCTTTGCTGTCATTGCGCTGAGAATTACACATCGCTCAAAGCGGTAACATCTGACAAAACGCTGTTCACTGACATTGTCGGTAGTAACACGCGGAGTGATAGGGAAAGTTCACTCAAGCAGCCATCCTATTATCCCACCAGACGCACACACACACAAACTGTACCTCCACTCTGACAGTTGTAGATACATCCAATTTACCTCTTAGTGGCCTCCCGAAGGGACGGCGACAACTGAACAGTTCGTAACTCAAAATAACAAACACAAGCGGGCGCGCGATGCATCACACTCCCTCTCTTCCTCTTCCTCCCTCCCACTCTGCATTAAGTGCATTCGAGTGGCTGGTAACAGTAGCAGCGTCAGGCTTTTATCGCTGTAATTTGTCGCCATACATCAGTGTGACAGTGGCCGGGGCAGGACGGTGTTGGCCCCGGCTCTCAGACACCATCGCACTCTCTACTGACACACGCCAAGGGCAGCCAGATAATACAGATGTATGAATAAAACAACGCAACTTTGATGTTGCAGATCACGATGCATCATTCATTCGCAGCCACAGTGAGACACAGAAGTGAAGGATACTGCTCATTTACAGCCGCCAGGATGAGATAAGGGATGCAAGGGATAAGCGATGCACTGGTCATGGCTGGACTTCAATCAGGGGAGCTTCAGTGAAAATATACAGCGTGCTATTTATGCAGCGGCTCACATCTGCATTCAAAGGGAAATGACCGAAGGGGAGGGGGTGCACAGGGAGAGGGATGGTGATACAGAGGGATGGAGAAGAGGATGAGAGGGATAAAATGTCATAGCTAGGGTTGATAGACGGGGAAGGTCCATCCACTCCATCTCGGAGTGTATGGAGGGACAGAGATGAAGGGGAAAGGAGGGGATGAAAAGGGAGCAGAGAAATCGCCGCGAGGTAGAAGGGGGACTGTATTAGAGAGTGTGAGCGAAGGGAGTAACAGGACCGGACCGCGGAGAAAAGGGGGCAAAGCCGAGGGATTAGGAAGGCAAAGAAATGTGGGGAGAAGTTATAACGGTGTGTCAGTACAGAGAGAAATGTGCAGGTGGATGAAGGTGAAGAGGTACAGGTGGATTTGAATAGCAGTCTGGGGAGACAGAGGATGAGAGGACAGGGGGGATGGAGAGGGAGAGGGGGGAGGATTGGTAAAGGTTAAGAGGGATTTTGTTAGATCTGTTTTTTTTATTCCATCCTGACTGATTTTAATGGGGTCTTAAAGTCGTCGTGAGGTTACCTAGGCAACTAAAATACGGTGTCGGACTGATGGTGGGACGTTGTTATCTGTGTGGAAGAAAGACAGAGGAGGCCTGTGTGTGTGTGTGTGTGTGTGTGTGTGTGTGTGTGTGTGTGTGTGTGTGTGTGTGTGTGTGTGTGTGTGTGTGTGTGTGTGTGTGGGGGTAGGTGGGTGGGTGTGTGTGTGTGTGTGTGTGTGTGTGTGTGTGTGTGTGTGTGTGTGTTTGCAGATGCATGCAGGTGTGTGGGCTTATTTGTGTGTTTGTCGTCAAGTCTGACTCTGCATGCAGAGCATACAGGTGTGTGTGCTATGTAATATACCTGACTGCAGGTGTGTGGGTTGTGCAGATGTGTGTGCTCTTGCACTTCTGTCTTTGTGAGGACCAAATTCAGAAAGTTTTTGGAAAGTGAGGAGACATTTTGGACAGTTCTCACATTGCCAAAGGGCTGTTTGAGAGGTAATACCAATAATTTGAGTGTTCAGACAGAAATCGAAGCAGCCTGTCTCCCTCGCCATTTCTCTCTGTTTATGTAGTCGATTCATAAAGCCTGAGATGAGATACATTTATTCACATAAACATTTTTAACTCATTGCCCCCTTAACACTTGGACTTGAAAAAAAAGCATTCCAGGTGGTCAGAGTGCAATTGGATAGTGCTTGACCATATGACAGTACAGGTGTAAATTAACTGTGATCTGACTGACCAAACCACCTCAGGTGGGTGGTCAGGAATGCATTGTGACCTCATTGAATCCACACATAAGGACTGACTGGACGGATATACGTAATCTCACACAATGGTTCCAAACTAGCGAAGCAGCAGCCATTAGCTGGTTAGCTCAGTTAGCTGAGCAGTAAGAAGGCTTATGGATATTCAAGACACTAGGGGATCGATTAAGGACGAGAAAAAAACTATCATTTGGTCTGATAAAAGTATGCATGCAAAACTTGACATTTCATATTGCAACTGAGCCATTTATTAAGCAAATGATGGAGTCCGGCTAAAATCGTTTGGTTGTTTGCAGTGTTGCCAACTTTTTTCCAATGAAGATAGCTAGCACTAGCTCCAAAAGTCGCTCAAATTCTCTGACAAAATGTGATCATTTGCATATTGGTGACTTTATTGCGCAATAATAAAGCATTAAAACTTTGCCAAATTAGATTCAACAAAAAGATCCTCAACAACAAAATAAAATGCCATAACAGGTACGACCATTACTATAATTATTATAATTCACCGCTTTCTTGTACTTGCAATGCAGAGAGCAAGAGCTTCACCTTAAACATAGAAACTCACTACAGTTGAACTCCCATCACGAGTGGCATGCCCTCTACTTCCCGCAAACAGCCATGGACTACAATTTTTCTGAGCAGGGTGCATAGTAATGTACTACAATAAATTCCTCGCTTTTTCCTGACGGTCTGACCAGAACGTGAAATCTGTTGGTAGTCGCTTTTTAGAAATAAAGTTGCCAAGACAGTTTGAAAAGTCTGTAAATATAGAAACAATTCAACAAGTTGGCAACACTGGTTGTTAAAGCTGGACAGATGCAATCAGATCTCAATGTGGATGCTGGACACATGTATAGATATTGGGTGTAAATATAGTCAAGTTAAGTCATATCTAGATATCATATGGACACGAGACACATTTTGATGCAAGGTGTACAGGGAGTTTGAGTGTCACTTTTTGGTAAATTTGCATTTAATTGTATCCTTGCTTCACCTTCTGTTTGAATACACAATTAAGTTTATGGTCAATCTCAGATTTATTCAAAGATAAATACAGTTTATTACAACTTGGTTGTCATTTTCATAGCTGCGTCCATCATTTCTATTGGTTTTGGTATAACATTACTCACCAAAGTAAAATCTGAGATCGAGGATACAGCACAATTACTCCAAGGAAGTGTGAAAGGCCGAGAAACACGGGTGGTCAGACAATCAATCATGCTGTGAAATAATGGTTTACTGACTTTATTTGAAGGGAAAAAACAAAAAGAGGAAACCTGTACATGCTTAACTCTGCAGCCCAGACACCAAAAGAACATGTTGGCATTGGGTGTTTCTGCATTTGTACATTTGATACGTATCATATCAATGCTTCTAGTATGTTGTAGGTCTTATTGCATGTGTATCAGCTGACTTTATCATCAGGATGTCAGGTCATGTGACGTTACATTACGTAAGTAACAAGCACAGGCTTATTTTAGCCCAACAACAATGTATTTTTTCTTCTAAATCTAACCACATACTTTTGTTGTAAGGAAGTGAACCTAAAAAGTTCATTGTGAAAAGACATTTTATGCATTTCATGTGTAGAAACTGTACAGTTCCTGTGAAAATTGAAGCATATTTTAAAGGGGTGCAATCCAAGCATGAGCATGAATTGACATGCTGTCCCTGAGCGTCTTTGCAATCATTTCTTTTGATCTTACCCAGAGGTTTATTTGTTCACTATTGTTATAATTACTGGTATAAATTATGTCCAAAACTGCACAATCAAGACCCAAGTTGTAAACTGGATTAATGGTTTAATATTAGAGGTAGGTAATGCAGCATCCCAACAAGTACAGATGTACATTTTTGTGTGTGTTTTTGCAGGAATGTTTTGTTTGGATGTACCAGTGTTCAGTATGTGCCATGTACTGGTGTATTTTCCCCAGATGTGTGTGTGTTTGTGTTTTGTGTGTAGGTGTGTGTGTTTCCCTGTGTGTGCAGGAATGCACCTTTTTTGCCAACGTATCTGTGTATGAGCATTGCTGGTGTGCGTGTGCGTGTGCGTGTGCAGAGTACAGGTGTGTGTTTGTGTGTATGTGCACCCATGAATCTGTCCGTCCGTGTAGCTGTGCTTGCACTATACGACAGAGTGTGAATCATCAGAAGCAGCGGAGCCATAAAGCCCAGAGCTGTTAGGCAGGATGGCTCCTGGAATGATCACAGGGAGGCTGTACTTCTATTTCCCAGGCAGCCATCACCGTGGGAGGCTGAGGAGCTGCTGTCGCTGTGTTTGCGGGGGACCCAGGGGTTAGCCAGTATATGCTGTAGTCACGCCTGACAGCACAGCCAATGGCCATAACGTCAGCGACAATGATTGAACACATGAAATATGTGCTCTTTGTCCATGGTATTGGACAGGGTGGAGGTTGGAGGTAGGGTCAGGGTAAGGGTTAAGGCAAGAGGAAAATTGTCTGTTTGGAAAGAAAGCCTGCCTCTCCGACTCTGCTTCCATCTTTTATTAGTCGGTGTTGAGAGCTCGCCTCAGCGACAAACAAGATATTTGTCAGATTTGATTTCCTCTC
The DNA here is from genome assembly GCF_026936395.1 of Plectropomus leopardus. NCBI lineage: Eukaryota > Metazoa > Chordata > Actinopteri > Perciformes > Serranidae > Plectropomus > Plectropomus leopardus. The sequence goes on along the minus strand of NC_142189.1, from coordinate 11,939,729 downwards.
TGCTGCAGAAGTTTGCTGGTTACCCCAACAGAACACTGTAATATGGAGATATTAATAATGCATATGCGCCCACTGCCAGGGCGGATCTATATAATTGCACCAGACAAAACATTCTTCTGATACTCACTAACGCAGCATAATTTTGAATAATAAGATAAGCTCATTTGGTGTAGTTGGGATCAAAACACCCAGATGGAAACAGATACACAGGGAGGTAAAGCTAAGTTTTTTTTTCCATGTAAACCCACAAAGTTATTAATGTTTAATATTGTGCATGCTGATTAATGCAAAAAAAGGCTAGACAGAGAATAAAAACAAAGCCGATATATGGATTTGGCCCATTTGGACGGATCAAAAAGACAAATTACACATCACATTCTGCAGTTTGCCCTTCAGCTGTGGCCTGCTCTTTTCTGTGTTTGTGCTTCTCCTTTCCGGCCATTCTTCAGTTTTACTCTCCATGTCTAATCACTCAACAGTGCCAATGTTTACATTGCACCAACAGCACCCACAGCTGCCATTAGAATATAGATGCAGTCATTGTTTTGCATGTTTTCACCATTTATATTAGTTATATGACATTTTGTGACAAGTGTGGGTTTTTGTCATTTACCTTCTGCTTCAGCTGCAGAGACTAAATGGAAGCTCTGCGGAATAGTGAATGAGAAATAACAACATTATTATTGTTAAGTGTTTCATAAGTAGTTTTGCAGGCAAGCACATCCATCAGAGCTCCAGGGGAGGGTGGTTTCGAGGCAGGAGGGGATGCAGGAGCCTGGTATGAGGGGGCTGCGGGGTGGTTTGGCGGTTGTTACTGCCTTTATCTGACTGTTGATGACTAGAGATAGCAGCACAGGGTACAGAAGCTCAATAGTGCCATCAACAGGTGCAGGGGGGCAGTGCTGTTCACTGACCGGCTCTGAGAAGCCACCGGGGCGATATTCAGTGAGCTCTTTTGGGGTGTAATGGTGAAGATTTATCAGAAATATGATCAGGTCATAAAGTGAAATATGCCATCGTCTCTACAGGGTCTGGTGAAGGATATATGAGGCTCGGGGATTAAGGTGAAGATGAGGCTGGCTGGAGTCCAACGTATTCTCTGCCAAGGTTAGACTATCCTCTGGCCTTTAAAATCCTGTCAGTTACACACACATATACACACACACATTTTGGCCTTATCTTGCCTAGAAGTGAGGTCAAGGTCAGTGCATGCTTTAAAATCACTGCCTGCATCTTAGTCTCACACTCATACATACTGGACACACAACAAACCAAAAACACAGCACAGTTTTCCCCCATAAATGAGCGTGGCCCATCCATCACAGGGCCTCAATGGGCCCCGCGTGCCCTCTGGCTAGTTCAACCCAGCAGCCCCAGCAGCAGCAGCACTCTGGGGGACGGACAAAGAAGGTCAAACCTCCGCAAGGAGAGGGGTAATAATAATCATCATCCCTTTGAGTGTATATGTGTGTGTGAGCAAAGCAACTGGCCTACGGTACGTTTGTAAGGGCGTGTCTCCCTTTTTTTTCTCTCCCTCACTTCCTCGTATAGATTTCCCGTCCATCGGAGGTGAACTGTCGAACAGAGTGAGTGTAAAGGCTTTAGTGTGTGTTGCATGTTACAGGCCAGTCAATGCTGCCGAGGCGATGGAGCTCATGTAGCGCTGCAGGGAACAGAAACAGATTCACCCCTCTGATAGCACCACCAGGGAGATAGAGGAAATGTAGGAGAGGGGAAGCAGAGCTGTGTGTGTGTGTGTGTGTGTGTGTGTGTGTGTGTGTGTGTGTGTGTGTGTGTGTGTTATTAAGATACTGAGAGACTTTGTGTGTGTGTGTCAGGGTATTTTCTTAATTTACGAGTCCCCCTGCATGCCTGCAAATTTATTTTAATAATGAAATAGAGATGCAAATTAGAACGCAATTAATCTGTCATACACTGTTTTCATAGTTTAAATCAAAGGCCCAGTTTGCACCTGAAATGTGATGTGGTCTGTATGATCGGATCACAAGTGGATGAGTATAGGGATGAATGCAGCAAATGGGTCCTCAGTATGTCTCGAGATCCGATCCCTCAGAGATGGTCTGGGCTGCCACATTCATCAGCAGTGTGTGCTCCAAAGTGTCCTATCGCCTACTCTGCTCACTAGCTTGCTCTTGTGCAACCAAGTGGACAAAAAATCTGTTATTTCAGGGTTAACAATGTTGTTTTAGCTGCCCAGAACTATAGCGGTGGCAGAACAGAAAACAGTCACACAAATCTTGTAAAGCTTTTGGAAGACACCGACAAATGATGGCGTCCTGAAGTTGCAGTGCCAGATTATAAAATACTCATATATCAAATCTGTTCTTTAGGCTGGAGGACTTGTTGAACAGATTGGGCAATATTTCTAACATTTCATTTTCTCTCCCAAATAAAACAGATGGTTTTTTTATCGTCCACTTGTGTTTCTTACCCTGTTGAGACTCCTGAGCAGCAGTCAGGCTGCTTTTGTAAAATGTTATCATAACCAATAGCCTATCGCCAAAACTACAAAAAATAATACCCAGATTAAACAAAGTGTTACTTTGAAGTGTAGATTTATAACATTTCTGACTTTGGCACCACCAGTAGTATCAAAGAGGACACTGTGGCAAAGTAATGCACAATGAATCCCTCCACTTCAGCCTCCAGGGGGCGGCTGTGGCTCAGGAGGTAGAGCGGGTTGTCCACTAATCTGAAGATCAGCAGTTTGCCTGTCGAGGTACCCTTGGGCAAGATACTGAACCCCAAAGATATGTCTGACATTAATGTGGAGGCATTGGTTGCATATTTTCTCATTAATCATAATCCGATCATATAAACCATATTTAATATATCCTTCTTATCTTCATTATAAATTATCCGTGTTTTTCCCTGTAAATAGACCAGACACTAAAACTATTGCTGCAGATCACAAGCTGGCCACAGAGCAGTCGGGCTGTTGACACAGGACGTAGCCACGCTACGTCCTGTGTCAACAGCCCGACTGGTTGCCATGGGTGCCAAAAGTAGGCGGACAGTGCTCTATGAAAAATCTGCATCCACTGTGATCTTGGCATGATGCGTTTGTGTCATCCAGTTTGTTTACACTGGCTCTAGGGCTTTTGTTCTGACTTTAAAATGCACTACCGCATTTTCATACCCCTGCCACCATGGACACCTATAAACCAAGATGTTTATTTTTCGCCTAAAATGTTTTGAGAAACATATTTCAGTGCATTGTTTGGCTGTAATATAAGAGTTTCTGATAAAGAGGCAGATGCTATTTTTCCTGTGTTGTAAAAATAGAGGCTGAAAATATGTTTTCGGAAACCTATTTTAGCTTACCGTTTAACTGTAATATAAGATCATTTGTTACCAGTTGGCTGCCATATTGTTTCCTGTGGAAACAGCTGCAGTACATGAGCATTTATAGGCCCAATGTGGCACAGTGGATTGATGAATGAATGCTGCAAAGACTGCTTCGTTTCATGAAAAGACCGCCTTTCCAGCAGTGAAATACTTATTTAACTGAGTAACAGGAGGCACCTTGTACCATGCTTTGGCGATCAGTGTATGAATGTGTGTGTGAATGGGTGAATGTGACAAATGCTATAAAAGCACTTTGAGTGGTTGGAAGACTAGAAAGCTGCTATGCAAATGTGAGTCCATTTACAGTCCACTCAGAGGACACTGATAGGTCTTTGCTTTACTTTACTACAAAGAAAAACCTTTCAGAATAATTTGGTAGACGCAATGATGACATAATATTTCTGTCATTATGAAGAAAACTACCTGTTCTTTGTTGTTTCCATGCAGTCACACCAAAAACAAATGGTTCACGCGCTGACACAAGTAGGTTGCACCTCGGAGCATCACGATGCCACCACTGTGTTAAAACTGACAGAAATGGTTCACCCTCATAGCGCCTCTTTTGTCTCCGCAGACTAATTAGGGAGTAATCGTTGTCAATTAAGTCCGGGAATTTATGCAACATGACACTTTCTAACAGCGCTCAAGGGTCTCATGTATCCTCATCTTGATCAGAAACTTAATGTGGTGTCCTGCTTATTTATAGGGGGCTCTTAACCTTTAAAACTGCAAGGAATGAGTCCAGGAGCGGCCGGAGACCTCGGGGATTTATGTCCCCTAGTAAAATAAGATTAGTCTCAACCTCTCCGAAGCACTCTCCTCTTCAATTCAATACAATGTTGTAATTTGTTCAGCTGATAGAGACGATTAAGGAGAAACTAATGTCTGATACCACCATTTAAGTGGAAATGTATATTGATCATCCTACCGTGGACAAAACGTGTGTTTCATTTTAACACAGACTTGTGTGAGTGACTTTATTAAAAATCAGACAGGTAGATGTACCTTTTTGCTGTTGTTCAAGGACACAGTACTGTCTTCGTACTACCACGTCTCTATTAGATGTACCCTTTTTAAAATGTTAATCACATTGTGTACCACTACAAGAGTTCTGCTTTTGTTAATTTTCAAAATAGTGGGTGTTCTTTTCTTTCCATTTGGCAAAGCTCACATAATGTTCTTAAATAAATACCCAGCCCCTCTCTCCCTTGTGAACACCTGTTTGTAAAATGAGTCCTTCCAACCGCTGGGAACCTCTTATTAGAGAGTAAAGCTTAACAGATGTTTGGAAAAAGCTGCTTGTGGCTCTCGCTGTTGCTTTATGACTGCTAACAACCTAAATGTGGCATGTCTGCATGATGTTTTCCTATACTGAAATATGTAGGAACATTATTACATAATGTTGTATAACTTCTATGCTGCAGGTTCTCTCTTTCTTTATTTTCCTATTAATGTAAAGAATGTGCAACATTTGTTTTTATTCAAGCTTTTAAATCACCTGAAGAGGGCTTTTCATTCATGTTTGTCATTTGGTTTATTAGTAGGCTGTCTCAAAAATGATTTTATGTTATGGTCATAACTACTGTTGAGGACATGCTTAGAGCTAAATGCAAATGTCAGCAAACTAACATGCTCCGTTTTGCTTTTAATAACGATGCTAACTAGGTGATGTTTAGCAGCTGTTGAAGTTTGGTTTAGGAAACAGATCATGGTTTGGGTTAATTGAAAAGATTTCTGCCAAAAAGCCCTAAAGGCAAACTTTTACCATGTGCTGTCTAGCATGTGTAATGTTTATTATGTTCACCATCTTAATTATAGCTATTACAGCTGAAGATGATTGGAAAATCTCTTCACATTCCCAGGTCATAAAATACAGATGCTTGTTATGCCCCTTGACATCTCATAGCGGTGCACCAGGCACCCTTTAGCATATCGATGTCACAGGCAGCTGAAATTCATTTTAACGTGTGATTAATGTTTCAAAATGGTTACGTATAGGTATCAAAACTACTTGGCTGGGTTTCGAAAAAAAACACCCAAAAACGATGCCTCCAGTCATGGCTATCGCAGGCACAAAAGCATAAAAATTCAAATAATTTCTATCCTTTTTTCTTCTGGTCAAATGTTCTGAGGAGGAGGGTTTGTAGTTCTTAAATCCTGGCTACAAATCTGGTTAATAGAAAGACCATTAAAAAGAAACAGCAAGTGGATAATTTTGAGGCATCCTTGTTTTTTTTTAAGATGGTCTTTTAATATTGTAGGAAAGGAATTTTTTAAGCATTTTTTGCTGTTTTCTTATGAACTGAAACATGTACCGCTCATGCATCTTGATGCAGATCCATGTCGAAGCCTCCGACGGCACATCATGAACTCACGCTGTGATGAAAAGCATGCAGCCCGTCTTGTGTGTTTTCGAATACCAGACTTTTACTCTCTTTGAAGACGACTCATCCTTTAAATGAACCCTTTAAATCCGTCAGTATTTTCACCTCTGCAGAAAATGTGGGCTATAATCTGAACAATATACAATAGAATTCCACTTAATGTACAACATGTGACTTCTTTTCCTTTCACAGTCCCACTGTGGAAATGACACATCCTTTTGTTTGGGCGTACATACTGCTAAACGGATTTATGGAGAGTAACATAAAATAGATTTACAGCTGGTGGAAGCATTGTTGTGGAATTGTGCTGAAAGAAAACATACAGTAATCTCATAATAAAATATGATTTTAACACTAGAAAGGCTAATAGAGTTTAAGGATCTATGAGAAGGAAAATAAGCCATCTATTGAAGGTGGGGAATATTATTCTGAAGGACTTTTTTGTCTATTGTGTAAAATCTAAAAGCACTGGGAGAATGATGGTGCTAGAGTTTAAATTTTACAATTCAAATTAGCCATTATTTTGTCGTGAGAGACAATTTAACAGTAAATTAAAACATTTTTTTGTGTCTTTAAAGAGTACCCTTGTGTTAATAAAAAGCCAAATGTCCTTTATGGTCACATTTTCATTCAGTGAACTGAGCTGCTGGATATATGCACAGGAAGCACTAAAAAGGCACTTTATAATGGTTCAAGGATACTCAGCCTTGAAGAACCTAATATATGCCTCGCTGCCAGTGCAGAGAGGACGGCGGGTCGAGGCACTCAAGGAGAGCAGAGCACAGTGTGAACATACAGAGTGTATTTACAGTGGAATAGATGGCAGATGAGATGAGGTCTGGTTTTAATAGAGCAGAGACCTGCTCTCACAGCCAGCTGCCTTCAGAGGCCTCAGAGGAGAGGTGCCAAGGAGAGGTGAGGAGCAGAGAGAGAGAGTGTGTGTGTGAATAAAAAGTGATTTTTACAGGCATGTGGGGACAATTGGACCCTGCAAGAATAGAAATCTTGCGTGAGTCGTCACCTGTGCTCAAGACCTCATTAGCGAAAAGCTGATTTTTAAGGTGAAAATATACGTGGTTGGGGTTATAGCCAGAGCTGCATGCATGTTTTGTGTGTGTGTGTGTGTGTGTGTGTGTGTGTGTGTGTGTGTGTGTGTGTGTGCGTGTGTGTGTGTGTGTGTGTGGGCACGCACAAACCTTGTCTCCTAGAAATTATGTTAATATACTAGTAATAATGTAATTAAGTTAAGTAATTAGTTGCGTTTTCTGTCAGTATAATCAGGAGAAAAAAAATTAGTAACATATTTAACAAGCCAGATATGAAACAGTCAGTAGTGACAGCGTGACACATGGCATGTTCAGCCTACTGTATCAACACTTAATCATGACAACAATTTCTCACCGAAACCCTAAAGGAAGTTTTAAATTTTGGGACATTCTTTTACTTGCTTTTTTGACGGCCTGCAAAGCTCATTAATTAGCATTTAGTATCTTCTTTGTTTCAACTGCATGGAAACTAATGTGTGAAAAAGACCATTTGCAGTTTGTTGGAGGTTATTTGTCAGACAACACCTTGGCTGGGAGCGGTAACTTCCCATAGTCTGCACTGGTTGCCTGGAAACTGGTACACAACAGTGTGTTAATTAGTGAGCTTTGGAGGTGCTGGCAGGTGGATTTTGCTACCTGTGGACACAGTCAGGCTTGCTGTTTTCACCTGTCTCAAGTCTTTGTGCAGCGTGTAAAAGACACGCTAAAGGTAAGGTAATATTTATTGTACAGACATAGGAGTAGAATTAAACTTTTCATCTAAGAAAGGAAGCAAATAAAAGTAAAGAAAACTCTCCAAATTAGGCCACTCGTGTACACCCACCTTAGCACCACTAACCACCCCAGAGCTCTAATACAACACAGATTATTTCAAATGGTCTCACTAATAAAATGGCTATGGGGACAAACATCATCAGAAAACCATAATGTAGCTCATTGAATCCAGTTTGCCAGTCATACCCAGTTTCTGGAGTCTCCAGGAGTACTTAGGGACCCAAGTATGCTGAAATATTTAAATACACAATTTGAAAGATGCCAATGCCACTTTGACAAAGTTTTGACTGAATTTGGAGCATTATTTAACCCCTTTCCAACAACAACATGGTTGGTATCATTGGATGACGTAGGTGTTCTAGTTTCACATTAAACCGAAAACTTGCTTTGAAACTGAGACAACAGCCGTTTTTATTTGTTAGTCTGCCGAGCTTCTCACCTTCACCACCTTTCAGCTCGACCTGTCATACCTGGTGCTCCTTCACACTTTTTTGCACAGAAATTTGGCAAATGCTCCATTTTCTTGTACTCTATGTACCCTAGCTTTTCTTTTTTGAACAGAAATTACCAGTATTTTTTGGTGAGGTATTTTGACTAAGCAGGCTGGAGTTCCTTTTACATTTTTACATTAGCGGCACAAGTGTTTTCTTCACACCTGACCCTCGCTTTTGTTGTGAAAATGGTGCAGTCCACGGGGGTATCAGATAACAAGTTAAAATGTGTTTTAATTGTAACAATATATGTATTCATCATGCAAATACATATAATTGTATTAACAAATGTTGCAAGTAAGTAAGAAATTTGTTATACTTAATACTGGTAATGCCGGGTTCACACTGGACACGGAAGCAGTGCATGAGCGTCACCAGTCCTGTTGCTTTTTTAATCAGTGCTTATAGCAGCAGGCATCACTGTAGAGGCGTCACAGCCACAGCGCTGCAAGAGTGCAACACACAAGTGAAACATGCTGCAGTTCAGTGATGTTGCCGTCACGCACTGTTCATGCAGCCAGTGGGTGCCTGTGTAAGGATTAAGTATTGACCTTTGCATATCTGCCTGGGTCTTGGGCTAGACCTGAGGAGCCCTATCATTTAAAGCACTACCTTTGCAAAAACACAGACACAAACAAATATTGCAAGGAACATAAAAAAGGCAGAAATTAAGTTTCCTTTCAAAAGCTTATACAGAATTAAATTGGTAAAAAGCAGTATTAGGCCTGAAGTAAATAAAAATCATTTCTGGCAGACAGAGATGATATATGCACATGGCTGGATTAATTTTACCCATCATACAGCTGACATGCTTTTTGCACACATCTGCAAACATCGTCTATATGGGACAAACCAATGACTAAATAATAACACGTGTTGTGAATTGAATGCATGTGAGATATTCACAAACATGCTACATTAAGATGGCTTCTCTGTTTCTAGTTCACACACACACACACACACACACACAAAAAGACACAGCAGGATACTCTTCCTCTGAAGCTCTCACTGGTCACACTGGTCCCTCACAGCTGTGCACTGATGACAAGATACATCCAGAAATCACCCCCTCCCCTCCACCATCGCTCGCTCTCTCTCTCTCACACACACACACATACACACACACATCGATTCACGGTTACACCCTGCACCTCCACACCCTCTCCCTCACTCCCCAACACCGGTTTGACAGCTGTGGAGCAGCTTGCCAGCGATGTCACGCAGATAGAAAGCTTTTAACACAGAGAGGTGTGTAATATTCATAAGGAGTGCTCCACTTACTGTGTAATAGACGTTGGCGAGTGTGAGTGTGAGCAACACTGATCTGGTCCTTTGGTGATGCAGTCTAATATAATATTAATGCTAGTTGTGTGAGATAGCTCCTACCCTGTTGTTCGTTCTGCCCCATTTCTCACATGCGACGCTCTCCCACGTTACAGCACAGACGTACGATGGGAGCTTGTTTGGCGTCGTATCTCACAGCAGGGTGCTACAATGCTATAGGGGAGAGCAGAGTTTCTGGGTGTACTTCTTTTGGGCTTTGTTCCCGCTGAGCTACATTCTTGCACTGAACACACACACACACACACACACACACACACACACACACACACACACACACTGTGTAGATGTAGAACAGTGATAGATTGGCTTGGCAGAAAAACAAAGTCCACTATCGTTTTTGCTAACCAATTTGGCAGTGATCATCTAAGGGCACAGGCGCACTAAAGGTTTGTTTTCATTGTTTTAAGCTGTAGTTTAAAGTTCACTTTGTTGCACTTCTGCAATTGGTCATTTTATGTTCCAACTGCCCAATTACACGTGAACCACGGCTTGTAAACAGCAGTCACAAACAGTTCAGCTTTATTGAGTCGTTTTGCTCATCTGCCAGCTTGCAAGGTTGAAAGCTCTTTTATCTTAAATGAGCTGTATGCGACATTTAGAGCATATCCATGATTCACAGTCTGATTCAGGCTGTCTGCACCAAACTAATCTCACAGAAATATGTGAAATGACCACGACATCTTAACACCATGTTGCATGGCTGTGGCACGTATTTTTGTTAAAATTACATTAATTAATAATGCCAGTGAAAAGTCTATCAGGATGCTTTGTCATGGTAGGTGCATGAATTTACTGGTTCAACTGTATTGTGCAATAGTAGATGTTAGAACAAACATAGGACTTACACCCACAAGACCAATGTTTGTGTCCCATTTGAAACTATAAGTCAATGTTGACTTCTTTTAACTTTACATACTTAGGTTTCTTTACGCTTTATACGTAATAAACTTAGTTATTTTAGACAAAAACACTACTTTTTAAACCTAATCAAATAGTTTGAGTGCTGCCACTGTGGCAGCGATTACTTAGCCAGTGGCATACAAATACTAGGACTCACATGCAATAAAATGCACACATGGCTGGACCGGTTATGACCGGTTAGCAATAAAAAAGGGAAGCTTGGATTACAACAGACTCAGCAGGGCTGCACAATTATTCCAGTATTAATCATGATCATGATTTTGGTCTTCCACAATTGAATGAACTCTATGGACTGTGATACTGATATTTAAAATGTGTGCTCTGCCCATAGAAAACTCAATATCAAATCAATTGTTTCCTAAACTTGCAATCAGTCTTCCCCTTCATGGAGCTGTTTGCTACGACTGTTTGTGTTCTCCCTTTAGTGGCAGCCATAAAAAACCTCTTGAATGTTGAGACTGCAGACAGGGAAAACGAAAATCATCGGTAGCCATCCATCTCCATCCGTTGTTTGGAAGTATTTTAGATTTAGGAGAGAACAAATCATTTGCAAAGAGTGAATGAGAATTTTTTCTGCGCTGCAAAGCAAGGCAATTAACTTCTTCAACCACCTGAGAAATCGCTACAGTTTACAAAACAATGAATGCATAAAAACCAAGAAGAATAACTTTGCTAACGTTGCCTAACTGAAGCCCCATCCTTGTCCAGCATCTACTCAGACGTCCATGACAGTGTGTTGATACCATGACTGCTGTAAAAATATACATAAATAAATGCAGGGGTGGATACGTACGCATAGATGCACTGAATTCAGGTGAAGAAAAACCTTATTGTAAGTCTTATTTTGATGCAAAGATTTGTACATTGGCAGGACTGTAGCACAACATGGAAATGAAAGCATTGCTCTCTTTACTTAAAGTACAAAAAAAATACCTCCCACCACCCCCAAAAAAACAAAAACAACTCAATATATCATCTCATATAATCTTATATAATTGTGATTATCATTTTGGCCATGGTCGTGCAGCCTAGAGGAAGTGTGACTTAATTCTCTTCTCAGGACGCTTTAACGGCACTATACCTTTACATAGAAAATAATTGTTTGCTGCTATAATAATGCTCTGAATGTCATATACAGCTGGTTTAAGCAAAGCCTGAAGGATTTTTTTTTCCATAATTTACCTTTTCCGGTGCTCATATCAATGACAAAATAGCTGAATATGCACATTAGTATGTCCTTGATGCATTTTAGACCTTTGAAGCATGACTAAATGCTGACCGTCAGATATATAAAGGGGTAAAAATTAAAGAAAAATGAGTGGAGAAACATTGCAAATGCAGATGGTTCTATACAGGGCACAAGGGGCCCCTGAATGGTTCAATTAACATGAAAATGAAACAAATCAGCATGTATATGAATAAAGACTTCACTCTCACCTAATCTCAACCCAGCTGAACACCTATACTGGAGATTTCGGAGCAGTTAACCATGACTGAGGTGAAGTTTCCCCGTATCTATTGTCTCTTGAAAGATGCCTAACACCTGCATTTTCAGGTGTCTCGTTGCAGTTACTTGGATTTTGGATCTCATTATTCTCACCTGCTCGAAGGAGCCACATTAAAGCGGTAAACATCTCGGAAATTGAAACCAAACACGCTTGCGACTGCAGCCTTAATTTGTTTTTACCGTCTGTCACCACCCTTTCATTCTCACTTTCACTCTCATTTTTCTCCACCTTCCATTCTTCTCCAACTTCCTCCTTCCTCCGAGCTCTTTCCTTCCTTTCCTCCCCTCCCTGCTTCACTCCATCTCGCTGTAACTAATGGTCCTTAAACGCAGCTCCAGCTGTCGTGGCATTGGGACTAAATCAAAACAATCATGAGTTATTATCAGCGGCTTGCTGACTGATTGTGCTAATGTCCACGCTGATCGTATTAATGCTGGGGTTGATTGGAACACATCCATCATAATATTCCTGCCGATGAAGAGGTAATAACCGGCATTATCCTGATAATGAAAACGACTGTTAGGCTGAAGATTAAAACTAAACAGTGATAACAAGGGACTTCATATTTGGGAATTACCGAGAGCAGAAGGGGAAATCGCTTCTCTTCCTTCCTCCCCCCTCCTCGCTGTTTCCTCTCTCATCATGTCCTTGCCTCTTCTCCTTTGCCTCCCAGTTCATCCCATTTATTAATCGGCTAAACGCTGCATTTTGCTTCCTATATGTCATTATTTTATGTCGACTTTCAAAACCACTTTGCAAAAAAGAGGAGACAACATACTGTCAGTGGAACATACAAGAAGCACACAAATAACATGTTAAAGAGATGACAATACACAGATACCTGAACGTACAAGAAACACGCAAACAACATGTCAAAGAAGAGATGCCATATTGATATTGGAACATACAAGAAACACATGAACGAACATACTAGAAACGTGCAAGCAACATGTTAAAGAGGTGACGACACATGGATACTGAAACATACAAGAAACACAGACATGACATTTTTAAGAGGAGACCATGTTATGACATTGGATCATACAAGAAACACGCAAACAACATGTTAAAGAGGTGATGTTGTGTTGAGAGTGGAACATACTAGAAACACATATGCACCACCTTAAAGAGATGACGACACAGGGACACCGGAAACACACAAATGGCATGATTAGAAGGAGACCGTGTACTAATAGTGGAACATACAAGAAACATGCAAACAGCGTGTGAAAAAAGGTGAAGTGACACGCATACTGGAACACGCAAACAACACATTTAAGAGGTGACAAATTACTGACACTGGAACATTTCACCATCCTGTTTACTTTTCCTCATCCTCTCCAGCTTCCTTTCCTTCCATATTCTCCTCCCCCTATATTTCGTCCTTGTCTTTTATTTTTTTGCTTTCCTCTTTAACCCTCCTAATTCCCCCTCTTCCATTTCCTTCTTATTTAACATCCCAAACGCTTATCCTCCCTATTCCCAACTGTTTGTCCTTTCCCCCATCTGCTCATTCTTCATCCTATTTGTAGAAATCCTCCCTGCTCCTTCTTCATTTTGTCTGCTTATTCTGTGACAATCCACCTGTTTTTTTTCTCCTCTTCCCTCATCTTCTCTTGTTTGACAGCCCACCTGCTTTGCCTCCTTATCCTCCCCGGCTCTCGTTTTTTTTCTCTACCTCTATATATCCCCACCTCCGTAGCAGCAAGGAGCCCTGTCCATTTATGAGAGGGAGTGAGGCGGGTGGGGAGGGAGTTTGAAGAGTTTTAATGAGCCGGCGCTCACACTTATGACAAGATGGGTAAGTGATGGAAAACTAATCTGTTTGAGAGAGAGAATGTCTGTGGCTGTACATATGGGATTTTTGAGGGGGAATGTGTGTTGTTTTCCTGCGAGAATTCACCGGCTCACCAAGCAGAGACATTTTTAACTTGTGCAATCAATATGAGTGGGTGCGTGTATACGTAGTGTGTTTGCTGATGAATGGCCAAGCTCTTAATGTTCTCAACCACTCTGTGGACTAACTAGACTATTTAATCACCCTTTCTCATCCCCCACCAGCCCGCCCTCCTCCTCCCCCTCCTCACTGTTTCTGCCTCTCTGCCAAAGCTGAGTGTACTGCTGAGGTTAGACAACACTTATTGTACAATACATTACCCCTGTGTGTGTGTTTGTGTGTGTGTGTGTGTGTGTGTGTGTGTGTGTGGGAGGAAGAGAGTGTGTGAGCATTAGCGCTGCATCAGTCAGTGTCCAGCCTGCTGGCTCGTACACCTGTCGGCTCGTTATGGAGCACAGGAACAGATAGAGGTGGCACGCAGAGCATAAATCTAACACACACACCTGCACACACCCTTGTTATACTTGTGTTGACTTACACTCTCTGTCTAACTTCCCTTAACTCCCCCTCCCCTATCACCGCTAATTGCCTGACTGCAGGCATTACCTTAACTTTCACGTTTATGTGTGACACTTAAAATAACCCTTTTCCTAATGAGGTTCAGCCAGGGCTGCTCGCAAATTACTCTTTGACCAAGAACCTATGAGATAGTGGACGTAGATAGCTCACACACACACGCAAGAACACACACCTTGAGGACTGCACCTGCAATCTACCTGTAACTAGAGGTGGGTGCTGGCACACGAGACAATCACTGTATGGCATGTGAGTTTGTGTGTGTGTGTGTGTGTGTGTGTGTGTGTGTGTGTGTGTGTGTGTGTGTGTGTGTGTGTGTGTGTGTGTGTGTGTGTGTGTGTGTGCCTGCAGCAGTAATGAGCACTGGGCCATGGGATGCCCAAAGGCAAGGTTCCTTAACAGGGTCAGACTCAAGGACGCCTGGCACGGATCCACGTGCCCACCTCCAGTACACACACACATAAAACATATTGGACCAGCAGACCGAAAGCCGATCCAGCACCATTAAACAATGTGAGGAAACACATGCTTTTTGTACATTGCACCCACCCTCGTATTTTCTCTCATTCTGTTTCTCTCTCCCTTATAGCCACACACACCAACACACACTCTGAAACACCCTCTATTCGTCCCCAAACGAACGAGAGATTCACGCTTCACTAGCAAAGACTCTCAGAGTGTAGGTTATTAATGAGAGCATGTCCTAACAACATTACAGAGCTACTACCCCATGGAGGAGAGGAGAGGAGAGGAGAGGAGAGGAGAGGAGAGGAGAGGAGAGGAGAGGAGAAGAGATATAGAAATGAGAGAGGAAGGGAGGAGAAATAAGAAAAGAAAACTAAGTGAGAAAGTAGGAGGTGGAGACAAGAAGGAGGTTGCAAATGCAAACAGAGAAAGAGGACAGGTCAGAAGAGGAGAAAAGGAGCTAATAGAGAGGAAAAATAAGGGTTAAGAGTAGGAGAAAAGTGACAAAAAATAAGAGAATAAGAGGAGAGAAAAGAACTGATGCGATGAGAATGAGGGAGGAGAGGGAAGACAGAAAAAAAACAGGTAGAAGAGGAGAGCAGAAATTATAAAGAAGAGGCTGGTGGAGAGGAAAACAAAGTAAAAAGGGAGGTGAGGGTGAGAGGAGAGTAAGACAATACAAAGAAAAGTTAAAGGAAATAAGAGGAAAGCGGGAGGAGAAAAAGAGGGACAAGAGAGGAGACAGATGTTAGGTGACAGTGAGGGGAAAATACATGTGGGAGGTGGGAGAAAGGACAGGAGAGGTGGACATGAGGAGAGAAGAAAAGAGACAAGAGGGAGACAAAGAGATAGAGAAAGGAAAGGAGAAAAGAAAAGAAGGGAGGAGACATGAAGAACATAATAAACAAAAGACTTTTGATCAGATCACTGCATATCAGCAATCTGAGATTTAAAGAGAATGTCGACCACGGACATAAAGTAGGGGACAGTTGGCTCTTTCGTTGCTTCCCAATAGAAATTTTCGACTACCATTTTTGTCTTCCCAATACTGACTCCGAAACCTGTACTTGCCAATACTGAGTAACCAATCTGATACCGTTGCACCATTGTTTGTTTTTTTTCTGTACTGTCTTTTTTTCTTCACCACTCGGAGCTTGCACAAAAGTAATTCCTATGTACCTGTAGTGCCTGTGCATGTACAAATGGCAGATAAACTTCTTGAATCTTGAAAATAATAATAGTAATAATAATAAGTTAACTGCTGTGTACTGCCAACCCAGAAACTACAGCCTTGCATACTGTAAATGTTACCTTTTTACTGGTGAGACTATCCAGTGGAAAATATTGCCAACATCTTAGACATCTTGCTGTGTAGGCTGCTGTTTTAAAGCAGCAAAGAAAAATAGAGTGTGAAGCTCATTTTAAGTTTCTTAATAAATAACAATTTACTGGTGCTTATACTAGCGTACTCACCAATATCTGATCCAGCATTTTAGGCAGTATTGGAGGCATTTTTGCATACTGGTACTGGTATTGGTATTGGTATTGGAACAACCCCATTTCTTACACTCGTACTTCCAGTCTCCTTGCTTGGACTACTTCGTTCTTGACCTTCATTTTGATCTCAACTACACACCTGTTACGTTTTGTGGCTGCATCTTGCACAGCTGCGACATTATTTTGTTGGTAAAAATCTGTCCACAGATAGACAGTCAGAGTGCTGGCATAAAAAAAACCTGGCACTGTCAGAATGACTTCCTACAAAAAGTAATACAACAAAATTCATACATTTTCTAGTAATCTTGAGTTACCATTTCCTGCTTAACCCACGTATTTTGGAAGGCTGCAATTACATGGACAATGTGTTGAAGGTACTAAATAAAGAAGCGATCTCATTCTGTGTCACAAAACACAGAACTTTCCCTCTGGACTTTCCCTGGGAAACCAGTGTTTGAAACCATTTGAACTTTGAGTGAACTTTAAGTATTTTTTACCATGTTCCTTTTCCTAAACATAAACAATCATCCGTGGGATACTAATACATACGACATCATATGAACCATTGTATGAGGATAAGTTGCTGCAGCATTTGGACATTATGACATATACGCACAGACTCCCAAGCTGTAACAATATCAGCAGTTGCAACGTTGTTGTGGCTGGTAAATACAAGAGAGGAGAGGAAGTAAGTAAGGAGAGAACAGGAAATGAGAGTGGGAACGAAAAAGAGAGGAGAGGGATAAGGGTGGATAAAAGGGGGGAGAGAGAAAAGTAAGAGAAGAAAGTAAATATTTATCGAAATTGCAATATAGCCAAGTGCAATATCCAAAATGCAGGACCTGCAACTTCTTGAAAAAGATCAAATGTGACACAGCATAATATAATATAATATAATATAATATAATATAATATAATATAATATAATATAATATAAATGAAGCTTTATGGTGCTGCAGAGATGCTCTGGCTTACAAACCATATTCTAGACATAAGGGAACATTCTTGTTTGTTACA